>NW_026555200.1:0-4800000 GCF_021234165.1 Pteronotus mesoamericanus
GCAGAGGCACGCCAAGGCAGTGAACCATACGCCCCGCCCATACTTGTACTTTTTCCGCTCTCTCATTGGTTCTTTCATCCCTCTCCCCTGGGCGTTTAAGCCCACGACATAACCGCCTCTCTGATTGGTCCAAGTACTTCCATCTCTCACTCTGATTGATCGATGGGGCTCACGCCCCCTATCGCTCGGCCCTTTCGAAAGCAACTGGGTCATACCATAAAGAGAGGAGGAAGAAATGTGTATATTTCAGGGCTTGCCCTATGTCACGTAATGGCCTCTATCGTGCGCTAAAAAAGAAAACTACTTATTAACACAGGTAAATATAGAGGTATTTCGATTGACCTGACTCAGAGGACGGCCAGAGTGACCGGAATCCCCCTCTTTCCGAGGTAGTGCGCTCCGGGTGGGGCAGAGCGGTCAGCTGCGCTAGGGGCGGAATGCCCCGCGCCTAGCCACACCTGGAGCTGAAGATGGTGTTGCAACACGCTCTCCGACGGGCGCTGCTGGCTTGCCCCTGGAAAGGGGCAAGGTGAGTGAGCACAGGGCCTAGAGAGACCCAGAACGACGCTGAGGGCCTAGGGTCCAGGAGTTGCTGGGCGTCTCCCGCATGGGACTCCGTTCCTGCCGGACCCCCGCCGGGCTCCAAGGGGTTCCCCTCAGCGCGGGTCGCTTCCTCTAGTGCTTCCCGACCCGACCCAGGCCTTCCACTGCGACTCCCCAGCCTTCTTCCTACAGTAAGGGAAACCCTTTTCCCGAATCTTGCGGCCGTGTGGGGTGCCTCGGTGCTCTCCTGGCTCCCACGCTCGGGGAATAGCCTCCTACGTACTCGTCTTGCTCCGCACACGGTTCTTTAAAATGTGGCCACTTCCAGATGACGCTGGCTTCCTCCAGGGACACCCGTGTTTTTGGCACACCACACTCTCCCCTCCCCTCCCTCGCTTTCACATTCAGGATCCACCTCTGGGAGTCCCTTAGTCTTCCCTCTCCTGTCTCTACCAGGATTTCTCTCTCTCTCTCTCTTCCTCGCCCCTCCCACCTTTTTTTTTTTCCCTCCCAAGTTAACTATTGGGCAGAAAAGGGACTCCTTTATTGTGGTAGAGGGAATAATATTAATGTAGTGCTTATACTGTGCCAAACCCTGTATTAGGCACTCGGTATATGATTTATTGTAATGACTGAGTTAATACATTAAAGTGCATTAAACAGTGGCAGGCCCATAGACAATGCCCAGTTATTATAATGATCACTGTTGTCCCGTGCATTTAAACTTCTGTGTGGTAGATACCATTATTATTTCAAATTACCGATGAAGAAGCCAAGGTGTAGTTGCGGCTTGGAGGTGCCCTGCAAACCCAGATTTGCGACCCCCGCCCCCCCCAATACGGAGCTGGGTTCCTAGACCCTTGCTCACTCAGTGACAGATGTTCGCACAGCTCCTTCCCACTCGGGACTGGGTGGGGAGGTGAGACACAGACTCTGCTTTGAAGGGGCTCGCCGTCTGGCCAGGCTGCCCCTCTATGGGCCCGTGTTTCTGAGGGTCTCCCCTTCAAAGCTGAGCAGTCTGCCCCCAATTTGAGTTTTGTTTGCCTGACCCCCAGGACTGTGACCAGCTTGTCTCCTCTGCTGAGCTAGGCCCTTTCGGATTAATCAGTGTCCCAAGGGGTGGCAGAACAGTGCCCTGGGCAGGAATCCGATACTGCTGGGTGTCCTCCCTGGGTGGGGAAAGGATCGGAAAGGGCACAGGAAGAGGACACGGAAGCGAAGGGCTCCTCTCCCAAGCCAAGGCTGGGGCCGCTCTTGCCAGGTGCTGTCCTCTCCGCAGGTCCTCTGCTCTGAGACCACCGCTCCCAGACTCCAGATGGAAGTCCCACAGACTGACTTGTTTACTGAGAACCCACCCTGTGCAGTGACGTTCTTTAGTGTTTTCCTTTTTGCCTGGAGGACCAGGAATCTCGGCTGATTTTTAAAAACACTTTTGACTGTGTTTTCTTTTTATTCAATTAGTATGTGTTCATAGTGAAAAATACAGATAATGCAAAAGAATACAAACATCACTGGTAAGCTCACCACACAGATAACTGCTGTCATCGCTTTAAGTAATATCTTTTGACTTTCTAGGAATGTATCTACTTAAAAAACACCAGCAACGTGAAAAGGGCTCATCCGCAAATACTGTTAAAAAAAGTTATAGTTGCCATATAATATTATATTTGTTTCAGGCATACAGCATAGAGGTTAGACATTTAAACATCTTACAAAATGATCACCATGTCTGGTACCCATCTGGCACCACACAGAAGTATTACAGTATTATTGACATCATTCGCCGTGTAACTAGGGAGCCTGGTACAAGAGCAAGTAAGGGACAAAAATTAACATTCCTTGTACATTTACTGTGTGCCTGGGCCTAGGCTAGTTTTCTTTTTTAATTTATTAAGTGTAGACACAGATATAAATATGTGTCTTGGCTTTTTGCAAAGACATACCTGAGGACGCCCGTGATAAAGTTAATGAAATAGAGAAAAGGGCAGGAAGTCGGGGCCAAAAGAGAGAGGAGGCAGTCCAGTAAACACGCCTGGTGTTTACTAGTTTAAGGCCTTGGGTAAGTTTGCCTTCCTTCCCATGGGTCTTACTTGTTTACACAATGGAATAGGGATGGTAAAGCCAAAGTCCTGGGTTGCTGAGGAGCAAAGTGAAATGCCAGGGGCCTGCTCCCCGGTGTGTGCTGTGTCGTAGGTTGAACGATGGAATACGTGGAGCCTACAGTGACTCTAAGACTTTCTTCTGAAGTGGCTAGAAAGTTCTCAGTCAGGTGGCAGTTGGCACTGGCACATGTCGGAGCACTTGCTTTCAAGTGCCCAGCACCTGGCTCGGCACACAGTAGGTGCTAAACTGCTCCTATTGGAATGGGCAGAGGACAGTGCGGGGTTGGGTCCTGGCTCCTCCTGTTAGCAGGTCTGTGGCCCTGGGCACATCACCTGATCTATCTGCGCTGTCGCTTGTTCCCTTATGGAAGATAAAGATAATAGAATTGTCTTGGAGATTGAATGAATCCATGCCCGAAAACCACTTTGAAGTGCCTGGCACCTAGAGGACTGAGTAAATGTGGCTCCGTCATCATTTTGATCCCCTCCTCCACCAATGAGCTGCTCTGAATGACTGTCCTTTATCAGGAATATCAAGACAAGAGGCTCTTGATGCACCACAGGAACGATGGCATGTGTAGAACTCACATGTCCTCAGCCCTTTCCCTTCACTTGGATTAATTACCCTGATGCACAGGCCCTTCCCGGGGGGTGGGGGGGGACACCTGCTGTTCGTGGGGAGCTTCCCCCCAGACCTTTCCTTTCCCGGCAGAGATGACATCGTGGAAAGGAAAGCCCTAGGGCTGGCTGGCAGTGCCAGTGGACCAGTGTGTGACCTTGGGCAAGCCACTCCCGTCTCAGGGTGGCCTCTTTCCTCAGGTGGGAAGCTCTGGGAGAGAGGAGGACGAACCAGTCCTGCCAGCCCCAGTGGACCGCAGGTCTCCGAGATGATCCAGGTGCTTCTGCCATAGGGCGCATCTCCTGGGTGAGGAAGACCTGGGTTCAGACCCTTCTCCATCACTTGAACATGAGCCACGAGGAGTAACATAATCTTTTCACCTCAGTTTCCTCATCTGTTGAGTGGAGGAAATAATACTGTTTGTAGGGTGGATTCAGTGAGATAATCGCTTAGCATAGGGCCAGGCATGTTGTAAGTGCTTAATAAATGTCCCTTGATGTCTTCCAGGGCAATAAAGTGGAAGCAATCATCCTGGGCGGGATGCCCCTCCCTTCTGGACCTGCCCTGGGCCCCATACTTCTCTGCTCACCTCCAGGGGGAGGCCCCTTATTTCTGTGATAAGAAAGATTAACTTTACTAAGTCCCAGATAACAGCTGGAAAAGCATGGCTGCTGAATGAAGCAAGAGGAATTTCCCTTCTGCTCTTCTTCTTGGCCTGGGCCACCCCTCCCCTCAGCCACTGGGGAGCCCAGGGCCACCTGCGTCCAGTCCCAGGTGTTATCAGGAGAGCACTGGCCTGGGAGTCCAGTTCTGGGGGCCTGGTGTCAGCTCTGACACCTCTTGTGCATTAAGTGTTTTGAAAGGTGTTTCTCAAATGCGTACCCAGGGCCGGGCAGTGTGCTGGTGGCGAATGGAAGGCACACAGGCCGGCTGAGCAGAGCTTATGGCCTGGTGGGAGCATGGCCAGCCGGCCAGCTGAGCTCTGTAATGAGGGCTGTTACCAGTGCCGTGAGAGAAGGGCGGGGCTAAAGAGGGTCCAAGGGGGGGGGCCTGTCCACGTGGTGCGAGGCCAGTCACGTGAAGAGCATCCCACGCAGAGGGGGCCACAAATGCAGCCAGCGTGACTGGTCACAGAGAACGAGGTGGGAGGCGGTGGGGGCGGTGGGACGTGGGTCTGGAGGCCTCCGTGAAGATTCTGACTTTATTACATAAGAGACGAGAGGCCACGGAGTAGTTTTGAGCCAAGCGCTGACTCGGTCTCTGTGTCCAATGATCAGATTCGCACGTTAAAACTAACTTTGGCTGTGATTTGGAGAGTAGCTTGGTGGCCATGGAGCAGGAGTGGCCACTGCCGTCATCCAGGCAAAAGCTGTTGGTGCTGTGGACCAGGGTGTAGACCACAGGTAACCCGGGAGGGGAACTGAGCTCCCCCGACGGCTTTCCCGTCTGCAAATGTCCGAGGTTGCGTCGGCCGGTCCACAGCTCTGTCCCGCGCTGACATCAGTCAAGCAGGGGTGTTCTGATGTGGCTTTTTCAGATCTGATCCTGGTACAGGGTGGGGAGGGGCAGCTAAGGCCTCCTGCCCAGGCTGTGAGGGCCCTGGGGGAGCAGAAGGGACACTCCAAGCTGTTAAGGAATCTGAGTCAAATTCGGACTCTGTCCCGGGCTCCTTCCTCAAGTGGGAAGGCTGAGAGCTGCCCTGAGAAAAGGCGGGTGGGGTTCATCTCTGCCTCCCAGGGCCAGGCACCCGGTGGGTGCTCAGGAAACCTGGGGAGAAAACGTGCCAGCCTTTTCCACCTCACTGTGTTCGCGCTGAGTCCCTGAGGTGTGGAGTAAATGTGCGGTGAATGCGTGATGCAGCCCTGCCTGGAAGGGCCTTGCCGATCCTTGTAGAGGCCCCATGTTTTGCAAGTGATTCATCTACGCCTTTTTCTGAGCCCATGAAAGGTGAGCCAATGGAAGGGCGTTCCTGTTAATCCCAAAAGGCCCAGGAGCCAAAAAAGAAAAAAAAAAGCCACATTTGACAGGATTCCTTGGATCTCTCCCTCCCCTCCCCCAACCCTTGACTCTGACCTTTGAACTAGTCCCTATTCCCTAGGCCACACTCAGACTGACTGACAGCTGTACCAGGGCCTGGACTTCCCAGGCCTGGAGAAAGCCCGGGGTATGAGATCGGAGGCCCACAGTGGACCTCTGCCCTGGGGGAGGTGGGCAGGCCTGCGGAGCTCTGTTCTGACACTGCCTGGGAGGGAACAGGGAAGGGAGAGCCTGTCACCCCCACATTTCCAGCTTTTGCCCTTGGGTGGGATGCGGTGCTGTGGATTCCAGCAGGATTTGCCCAGCACCTGGGCCAACCCCTGACCCTTGGGGGTATCTGGCAACCAGTGGGCCTTTGGAAACCTGGCATGGTGGAGTAACCGTTCTGGAAGGCCTTCACTGTTCACAGAAAAGCCCAAGGGCAGGAGGAGTGAGGCTAGGCAAGCGATTTTACAGTAGTTCTCACAGGGACCTGCAGGGAACCGGGGGTTGGGGAGCAGAGGCCCGCAGGGGTGAGAAGGACGTGCTGCGGTCTCGGAGCAGGTGTGGGTTTTGGTCTGGGAATGTCTGCTTCAGAGCCCATGCTTTTCCCGCCCCCCAGGAATGGGGTTTGGCGGGGTGGAGGGGGGAACTCCTGGCTCCAGCCCAGCCCCCCTTCTCAGCTGACGCTCAGTGGCACTTTCTTAGCTTAAAGAGGACCCGGCCAATTCTCATGTACTGACAGGTGGTGGTGCGCTGGTCCCCGAGGCTCAGAGGGGCTGCTGGAACCTTCCAGATGGCCCTAGGGGTAGACCCCGCCCTCCTCTTGCTGGCCTCCCCACTCTTCCTTCTGCAAGGGGCGGAAGGAAGGGGGTGGATTTTAATTTATTAAGCACGTCTACAGCGGCTTAGCATTATTATCTCTTCAGGTCTCCAAGTAACCCTGAGAAATGGGAGGCACCCCTGATCAGTGACTTGCTCAAGGTCACACAGCTACCGGGAGGCTGAGCTTCCAGTGGTGGGGAGGGTAGGGCCTGAGGCTACGACTGGCTTCCTTGTCCTGGTGGGTGTGGCCTGGGTCGAGTTGGGGAGGGGAAGAAGGTCCCAGTGCTGCTTTGCCCTGGGGCATCTTGGGTGACTCAGTGCTGCCCCCTCCACCACATGGGCCCCCTTCTGCTCTTCTGGGCCTGGCCTGCCTCTCCCAGCTCTTCTTAAACCTGCTCCTGGCCTCCGCCAAGCTTGCCTCCTCAGAGAGGCCCTCCGGACCACCCCAGCGGATGTGGCTGCCCTGCCCTTTTCCTGGTCGCTTCTGTCTAGGGAGGGTTTATTTCTTGCCCGCATCCCCCACTGGAGGTCAGCGATGAGGAGCCAGAGGCCCTGCTGTCTCTATCGGTGCTGTGTCTTCAGGGTCTGGAACAGCGGCAGAGATGTAGCAGGTGGTCAGCAACCTGGTAGACGAATGAAGGACTGGCCCTCACGGCTCCCTTACTGTGTCCTCCCTCCAGGCCTTCGAGGCCAGCCCTTTGAGCCCCCCAAGCTCTTCCCACTGAGAAAGGAGAAAGTGTCCCCAGCGTCACAGCCCGGCCGCTTTGTTCTCCTGCAGGGCACAAGCCCCCTTACCAAGCCTGGGCCGCAGGCAGGTCTCTCTCAGGCCGTGATGCAGTGAGGCGCAGCAAGACCGCACCCTAGTTTTACCTAAGCGTAGGCAAAACCAAGGTCACCATGCCACCCCTGAAGTACCAGACCTCTCCCCCCTTGCTCAGTGTGGGCCTGCCCCCAGTGTGCAGCCTCCCCCCTGCTTCAAATAGGAGCCCCACTGGTCCAGCTGCAGGGGTGATCCTGGTGGTCTCTGGCTGCAGGTGTCGACACCAGAAGGAGATGGTATCTGGGTGTTTTCTGGATTCAGATGCAGGTCTCTCCACATCTTGGTCTTGAACTAGTCACTTTCCTTCTAGGAATAAATTACCTTATATCTATAAAGGGGCTGCCGGTGAGACCCATCCGATGGGCCTCTCCGTGGTGGATGGGAGGCGCTAAGAAGTGTAACAAGCTCTGTGTGTTAGGTGGCCTTTGTCGTTAATGTCCTCATTTACAGATGAGAACACTGAGGCCTGGAGGAGAAGCCCCGCAGCTGAGGCTCCAGCCCTGGAATGACTGACCCTAAAATTGTACCCACATATCCTCACCTCCTGTGACCCCCAGACACGTTAGAGGTGGTGGTCACTATCAGTGAGGTCCTAAGGGTCCAGACTGAATGGCAATGCCAGAGCAAGGAGTTCTTGAAACTCAGTACCCAGGACTCATGCTGAGCCCCCAACCAGCCCTCCCTGTCTTGGCGAACTGAGCCCAGGGCACTGCTCCAAGTTCATGGTCCATAGCTTGGACTTGCTGCTCACCCTGAGTTCAGCTCTTTGTGCCTGGAACTCTCAGCTGGTTCAGGCCTGATGAGACCCAGCTCTGGGATGTCCTGCCTCTTCAGCTTTAGAGAAAGTGACTGGGTCTGTTTTGGAATCAAGCTGCACTGTGGGGAAATGAAGGGAAATAAACCTTCTCCCTGTACAAACACTTAGAAGTGGTTTTGCATCTGTGGATTTAAACTTCAAACCGCCCTGTGAGTTTGTATCATTATTCTCACTTCTGAGATAGAGAAACAGGCTCAGAGGAGGCAGGTCAACATGCCCAAGGATACACAGCAGCAGGCCTGGGACTTGAACATGGATTTTGCATCCCAAGGCCTGACTCGCCCTGCCAGTCCTATGGTTGTTCTGGATTTCAGGATCCTGGGCCATCCCAGGATGCCCTGCTGGAGACAGGGGCTGGATCTCTCATGGTCCCCGCTGACCTGTCGCCTCTTTTCCCGTCTTTGTACCCAGGCTTCGGTGGCAGCACACCGCCTCGCTGAAGGTGGCCAACGAGCCCATCCTGGCCTTCACGCAGGGCAGCCCTGAGCGAGATGCATTGCAGAAGGTAAGGGGGGCTGCTAGTGGGTGGAGCAGTCACCCCCCAGCAGCCCCCAGATGCTGCTCTGTGCCTGTGGCTATTCCCTGCTCCTGCCCTGCTCCCAGCCCTGCAAGGAATCCTGAGGTCTGGGGAGGACTGTGTGTCTGGAGCGTGGGAGGGGCTGGGAGCAGCAGGAGGGTAACTGGGACCGTTTGGGGGCCTCAGTGCCAGCCAGGCGTCAGAAGCTTGCAGGTGTTTTATGCTTCAAAATGTTCTCCCATTAATTGCCAGTATTTTAAAAATGGTGAGATTCCACGTAAATTTCAGGTGCAGGTTTTTAAAAAATCTTCTTTCATAATGGGAAAACCTGACAAATCTGGCCTCACCTTCCTGCAGGACAGGAGGTGACAATCGAGGGGCTGAGTCCTGCTGTCCCCTGAGGGGAGCACATGCTCTCCAGCCACAGACCGGCCCAGCTGCCTGCCGGTTCTGTTCCAGCCTGGGCATCTGTACCCGCAAACTCCGCGTTGGGATTTAGGTGGGAGAGCGGGGGAAGGACGTGCCCGTCTGACATCCTGTCCTCTCCTCAGGCCTTGAAGGACCTGAAGGGCCGGACAGAAGCCATCCCGTGCGTGGTGGGGGACGAGGAGGTGTGGACCTCGGACGTGCGGTACCAGGTGTCGGTAAGTGCAGCAGGCGGGCAGGGCCCGGCCTCTCCCCAAACCTGGGCTCTGTCTGTCTTGGCACGTGAGCACGTGACGTGGCATCTCTCCGTCCAAAGGGCTTTCTGTCCACTCCCAGATTTGGGGATTCCCTGCGCCGCTGTGGAACGGCCAAAAGCAGTCCTGGGGGCTGTCGTGCAAGGTGCAGCTTCGCACCTGCTGGGGGAAGTTACAAGCAATGCCTGGCACCAGTCTCACCAGCGCTTTAGAGAAAAGGCCTCATTGAGCACTCTCTTGTAGGAAGCAGAGATTGAATGTCAGAATTAAAGACCATCCTTCCAAAGAAAGGGCAGCCGCTGAAGCCCCGGTCTGTGCTTGGGAACCACAGATGCAGCTGACAACGAGCTCATTTGAGCTAAGCACCCAGGGTGTGGCCTGGTGGACCCAGGTTCCATCCAGAAACACATTTGTGAAGCCCTTCCCACTGCACAAGCTCCGCCTTCAGCCCTTGCCTCTCCCCTTAGAGGTGGGATGAGCAGGCAGTTTTATAGATCCTCCAGGAGAAGCTCAGAGATGTTAAGTGACGGGCCTGGGGTGCACAGTGAGATGGAACAGGGATGGGAGACCAGCTCTCCCGAACGACACAGTCCACCGATTCTGATTCAGGTGAAATCAGCCACATCCTGACGATTCCTAAAGAGGAGTTAGAAGCAGCATATTCGTTAGCATTACTACGTCTTTTAAACCACTGGAAGTTATTCACTGTGACGTCAGGAGACTTTTCCGGCCCACCTTGGTTCTCACAGGGGTGCAGTGTGGCTTGCGTGACTTCACCAACTGGCCAGACAGCCACACTGTACCCAGCCCGTAACTGAGTCCTGTCCATGGGCCAGAAAGACCCCGAGGAATCCACACAGCATTTTCGGTTGTTCTTGAGGGATTTCTCCACAGGGAGGTTTCGGGGGTAACGGTGGGCTAGGGTGAGACAGCTGGGCTCCACGCCCCGTGATGACATTGGCCTAAGAAATCCACCTGCTTGGAGTTTATGGAGCCAGGACCTGGCCCGCACTTGGAGGCATCAAGAAATGCACAGGTCTGTGATTAGGGGGAGGGGGGGGGGGGCGGCCCTTTTGCAGTTGGGGTAAGCACGTCCTGGCTCTGTCCGATGGGCCCCTAGGCAGGCCTGGGCAGGAATAAGGGTGAGGACCCAGGGCCTCTACTCTAAGGGCTCCCAAGATGGCCCGGGACCGGGGTCACCCACCCAGGTGACCTGGAGACTCGGCTGTACGCAGCGTCCAGAGGGCCCGACAGCTGGAGCCGTCGGAGCACACGCTGGCTCCCCGGGTTGCGTCTTCATAACTGCCGCTCCCCAGGTCTCTGGGGCCACCGTGGCACCTGGGGTTTTCCCAGGTAATGGGGATTTTGGTGACCCCTGGGTGGGCACTTCTGACTTTCATTTCTCATGTTGCCTCGCTGACCTGGCCACATGGTGATCACTGGGGCCTGGGCGTTCAGGCAGGAGCAGTGTCACTGGGACATATTGCTGACTTGGGGTATCTGTCGTCCATTCAGACATGCTGAATTGAAGGGCCTGACTCCTAGCTGTCTTCTCAGGGCCCCTAAGTGTCACAGGTCAGTCACAGGTATGGACAGGAGACAGGTGATTGTGCCCGGTGTTAAATGAAGGGGGAAGGGCCATTTTCTACTAAAACCTAGAATGGGCAGCCCAGTAGAACTTGCTGTTTGGATGATGGATATGTCCTATATAGGTGCTCTCTGCCACAAGCCACATGTGGTTATTGAGTCCATGAAATGATGGTCGTACCGCCGAGGAACTGAGTTTGCGTGTCATATGCCTATGGCTGCCATGTTAGACAGGAAGGCCCCAAACAGTCCATTGGCAGACTAACAGGTGGCAGAGTGTTGATGATCACAGTGTAAAATACACTACCAGCCTTTGGTAAAGAAAGAAGTGAAATTCCTTGCCGCTTTGTCGCGCATGCTGGCACCCAGCGCTACCAGGGTCAGAACTGTCCCTTTCCGGTGAGGGGAATGGCTCTGTCCCCTAGGGACTTGGGGGTGTGGCAGGGATGCTGAGCGCCGCGATCCACCGGTGCATCCTTTCCGGTACCCATGGCGGCAGTGCCCATCGCTGAGCCTCGTCCTCGTGCCAGACCTGGTCCGAAGAATTTCCGCCTGTGGCCCCATTTGGTCCTCCTCTCCATGCCATGAGTCGGGAAGGCCCCATCCCCCCAGTGGGTAGACTCGGAGAGGGGAGGTCAGCTTACATGGGCCCCGCAGGTAGTACGAGGCAGATGGAGATTCGAACCCATGTCCATCTGACCACAAAGTCCATGCTTTCCCTGAAAGGCCATGCGGTCTGTGCCCTTCTCCTGGACCCGGAGCCTTCGGGAGCGGGAACTGAGTCTTACTCAGAGAACAGCAGGTGCCCCGTAATGCTCAAGGGGCAGAGCAGTGTGAGCCGGGCTCCCAGAGGTTTGCAGGGGAGAGGGTGACTGTGCTGAGGACTGTCACCCAGAAGCCAGCTCTGAGCCCCAGCCCGTCACCCCGTTCTGGTACCTCCCCCTGGCCAGTGACCTCCCTCTTGTTTTCTTTCAGCCCTTTAACCATGGACACAAGGTGGCCAAGTTCTGCTATGCAGACAAGGTGAGTTCCTGGCGACTTTGGGGTAGGGGCGCTGTCCTTGATTTGTCCTGCTGACACAGAGGTGGGGTCAGACACGGTTCCCCTCTGGCTGTGGGCATGGGGGTGCAGTTGGGACTGAGGGCGTCCCTGGGCAGGTGTCTTTAACTGGGCCAGCCATGCAGTGGTTAACTTGAGCCAAGTGGGAGCTTCCTTGGTCAGGGTTGGGACATTCCCAGACATGTCAATTGCTGGGACCCTGGCGTGATGTGTGTTGGGGGGTAGGAGTGGGTGTAGATTCTGGAGGGCTGTGTCTGGAAAAGCTGGAGACATCATGAATGGAAAGTCGGACAGGGAATTGGTATCATGGAGGGCCATCAAGAGGGGAGGGGTGACCCGTGGCAGGGAGTGTAGGAGCTGACTTTGTGTGGCCATGAGGGCAGTTGACACCTGGGATGCCCACAGCAAGTGTGTGCCTCGGGCCGCGGCTCTGGGCTGGCAAGGACTGGTGGCTCTGGAGGGCGGGCTCGGGGGCCCCGGGCCCCAGGAATAAGGTGAGGCCCAGATGGGACCACGGGAGAAAGTAGAGCAGGTTTAACAGCTGAGGGACTCAGTGCCGAGCGCTTGGCGTGCCGACCTGGCTGGCAGGTCAGATGTCGCCAGACCGGCAGCAGGACAGGTGCTGAGCCTGGCGTGGCCTTGCTAGCAGTGGGACACAGGGTCTGCAGCTGTGGATGGGGGACACTGATGGCCCAGGGAGCGGGGGTGTTCCCCGGGTGGAGCGTGGCCTTCAGACCTCTCCCCCATTGCTCCTTCCCCTGGGACCCTTCCTGCTACGGGGAGAAGCACCCAGCCTTTTCCTCCTCATTAGGCCCTGCTCAACAAAGCCATCGAGGCTGCACTGGCCGCCAGGAGAGAGTGGGACCTGAAGCCTGTCGCAGACCGGGCCCAGATCTTCCTGAAGGCTGCAGACATGCTGAGTGGGCCGCGCAGGGCAGAGGTTCTTGCCAAGACCATGGTGGGGCAGGTGAGGTGCCCATGGCCACAGTTGGGGCGGGAGACAGTTGCACCCCATCCGCTTGGGCTGATGTCAGCTGATGTCTGGGTACCAAGGCCTGTGTTGCTGGCTGGAGACTCAGAGGTGTCCTTGAGGGACAAGGCCTAGGAGAGGGAACAGTCACACATAAAATGTTAGACAAGGTGCACTGTGCTAAGCCTATGTGTCTGACCATGGAAACATCCCTCCCCCTCCCCTGTCCCCACCCTAGGCCAGGCCTTCGTCATGCTTTGCCTGGGCTGACAGTTGCCCCGTGCAGACCTCGAGTTTTTCTGCCACCTCCGCAGGTCACTCCAGGCTTACAGACCACCAAGCTCTGTCACTGAGGGTCCTGCCCCAGACCCTGAGCCCAGCCCCCCAGGGCCCTACCTTCCCGCCCCATCCAGCTTGCCAGCTGCTCTGCCCTTCCCGCCAGGCCGTCGTGCCATGATGGCGCCCGCCTGGACCTAGTGAGGTTCCTGGACACCACAGGCATCGCATCTCCCTGCCTCTGCCCTGTGTGCCTTTTCTAGGTTGCTTGCTCTCTTCTCTGCCCTGTGAACTCATACCTATCAGCGGCCAGCCCAGATAGCGTCTCCTCTGTGAAGCTTTCAGAACCTTCTCTGTCCAAAAGGATCAGTCCCATCCTATTGAATGCAGTTCATTTGTCAGTTACAGCTCAGACTGCATTGGGTGTAATCACTTCCTATGTGTTTGTTGTCCCTTTACAAACTTTTTGGGAACAGTAATTGTGTTAATGTTCTCCATCTTTCCGGGCCTTGCATCATGTCTTCCTGGAGTCGTTGAAGCTCCTGACAAAGGTTTTTTGAGTGATGCCTCTGAGCCAGAGTGCTGAGAAAGGAGCAGAGGAGGGAGAATGGGTTGGTTTCACGGTTCTCAGGAAGCAGCCTCGGGGGGTTCGGGGCAGCCCAGCGCCCCTCCTGTAGTGAGTATACGCCCACTGCACGGGCGTGGTATGACAGCTCCGCACCTGCCGAGTGTCTCCTGACTTTCTCAGCAGCTCCTGGAGTGGGTGTCAGGCTCCAGAGTGTCCCAGGTGAGCCACACCTGGGCAGGAAGAGACACACACTTTGAAGACCAGATGAAGGTGCCTCTTAATTTGACTGAAGACTTGGGAACTTGTAGGAAGTGTGGTGGCCATGCAGAGTAGGGGGCAGTGCCTCTTAGCTTGGCTTCCTTGGCTGCATGTCCTGAGCAGGGGCGGGGCCGTTCTGATCCGGGAAAGGCCCATCCTTGCTGCCCTTTCCCTGTGGTTCACCTTCACCACTGGGAAGAACAGACAGTCTAAGGAAATATTAAGTCACAAGGCTTCCTGGTTCTTGGCCCAACACGCATAGTGAGGGCACATACTCCTCCCGGGCAGGAGCCACCAGCACCCTGCACATGATGTCACTGTGGGCAGAGTCCCACCTGAGGGCTGACAGGGCACGTCTGCCACCGCTGAGCCCTGGCCCTCCCGCCTCGCAGGGTAAGACAGTGATCCAGGCGGAGATCGACGCTGCGGCCGAGCTGATCGACTTCTTCCGATTCAACGCCAAGTTCGCTGTGGAGCTGGAGGGGGAGCAGCCCATCAGCGTGCCACCCAGCACCAACAGAGTGGTGTACCGGGGGCTGGAGGTACCTGCAGGGGTGGGCGGGCGGGCGGGCGGCCGGGGGCTGCCGGAAGCCTTGGGCCTGGCCTCACTGCCTCCTCTGTCCCCAGGGCTTTGTGGCAGCCATCTCGCCTTTCAACTTCACGGCCATCGGCGGCAACCTGGCGGGGGCGCCGGCCTTGATGGTGAGACCTGGGCAGCGGCAAGGGCGGTGGGAGCTCAGCGTCAGTCCTGTCTCAACAGACCAAAGGACACGCTCAAGTCCCCGAGGTCCCAGCCCTAGTCGTGGGGAGAGGCTCGGGGGGTGGAGGCAGCGTGGAGCTGTGGAAAGGCTCTGGGGTCAGAGGTTGGTTAGGACTCCCGTTTGCCCTGCTCCAGGCGACCCGGGTTAAGCCCCACACTTCTGAGGCAGTTTCCTCATCTGCCAAGTGGAGATTATAGGAAAGCCTGCAGTACAGGGTGGTGAGGAGCAAACGAGAGCAGGCACATGACACGTCGAATGCCAGGCGGGTCTGGCCCTGTGCGGGTGAGCGTATGGTGCCTGTTTGTGGTGACGATGCCCTTTAAACATTTTTTTATTGTGGGCACTCTGACAGGTGTCCATCCCCCATCCCCCCCAGTGGTGATGGTAATTACAGCTCATGTTGGAATGCTTGCTCTGTGCCTGGTGACTTGTTCATCAGGGTCACACGGTCACACAGCTAGTGACTGACGGGACAGATGAGGATTCAGGCTTAGTTTTGAAGTCACTGGGCCGCGTTGCCATTGTCAGGGTGAAGACGACCGCCGCCCTCGTGAGCTTCTGATCTGAGGGGGCAGCCGTGGCCCTGCCTTCCGAGGGCCGGTGGCTTGAGGAGTCGCAGGAAGAGGGAGCCTGGGCCCCACGCAGGGTGGCCGGGCCACCTGGGGGCACTCATGCCTCTGCGCACGCCCCGGCGCCCATGTGCCCTCGTCAGGACACATGCAGGCAGCACTGCCACCCCCAGGGGGCGCCCAGCCACCAGAAAACGGCAGAGCAGAGCTGCCCGTCAAGGGCTTTTAAAGCACAGTGCCTGCCCCCTGGAGGTGTGGGGTCGGGTGGGGGACATCATGACCTGCACCGGGGCCTGGTGGTGCCAGGTGAGGGATGACCACACTTCGGGGCGGGGTGGAGTCCGGGCTGGGGTCCCTGGCCTTCTGAGTCATCTCCGTGTCTCCTGGGCAGGGCAATGTGGTCCTCTGGAAGCCCAGCGACACTGCCATGCTGGCCAGCTATGCCGTCTACCGCATCCTCCGGGAGGCTGGCCTGCCGCCCAACATCATCCAGTTTGTGCCAGCTGACGGGCCCGCCTTTGGGGACACGGTTACCAGCTCGGAGCACCTGTGCGGCATCAACTTCACAGGCAGCGTGCCGTAAGTCCCTGGGGGAGGCTGGGGCACAGGCTTGAGGGACGTTCACCAGGACACCAGCTTTTCACCTCTGCCCAGGAGCTGGGGCTGTGAACCCAGGGCCTGGCACTGACCTTGCTCCCTCACTTGCCGTGTGGCTGTGGGTGAGCCACTTCACTTCGTTGAGCCTCTGTCTCCTCACCTGTATAGCAGGACCGATGATCCCTTCCTTGCAGAGTAACCGTGGGGGGTTGTGAACTAGTTAACGAACAGGAAAGAGCTTTGCAGGCTGGAAGCAGCCTACAGGTGTTTGGCAGTACTGATTTTGATGCCGTCTGTGTCACTGGATAGGGCACAAGGGAGCTTGGAATAAATTGGAGGAGAGTCAGGACGGCTTCTTGGAGGAGGTGGCACCTAAGCTGAGGAGCTGGCCAGGCAAAGGGCAGGGAGGTGAGGGGAGTGTTGGCAGAGGGGGAGTAGCACATGCAGAGGATTAGTGCTAAAGCTCTTGTGCTCTGGGAGGCGGTGGTGGTCCCACGTGGCTGGAATGTGGAGTAGGGGGCAGGGGATGAGAGGGTGGGAGTGGGACATTGTTGGCTCATGACCTCTCACTCGTCCACCTGCTCAGCTGGATTCTGCTCGTGCTGAGTCTCAGCAGTGAACTCGTGAAGAGGACAAGGCCCTGCTCTCAGGGATTTTAGTCATGATTCTAAGGCCCCGTGAGCTTAACAGGTGTCTGGACTTTATTCTGAAGATGGTGGGAGACAGTGAAGGTTTCGTGGGGGAGGGGAGGGGGAGTAGCTTAGTCAGGGTTCAAGCAGAAATTACAAATAGTGGCTCTTCAGGGGGCCCTGGCCAGTGGCCCTGTTTTCTTTGACTCATAATAGAGATGAGCCAACCTTGTACAACTCTGATAGTTTCCTGGCAAAATCTACACGATGGCTTCTTTTGACAGCCTAGGTGTTCTGGTCCCCCGGGCCTGGCTTTCTACTCGGTACCACTGGCCAGAGGTGGGCGGGTGCCCCAGCTCCCCCAACGTGTGGGTCCCTGCCTGCCTGGTCAGCCTCGGGCACCGCCCCCGCCCCTACCCCTCTGGGCGCTGTGTCTGCAGCCTCTGTCCTAGACGGCAGCTCTGCCTGCTCTGTACACGTGGTGTCGTGGCCGGAAGTGGGAGGCTGGCAGGAGCCTCTCCACATTGGGCAGGGATGATGGGGCCTGAACCCGTGAAGAGACAGTGGGAACGGAGAAAAGTGTGCCAATTCACGTGAGAAAGTAGGGAGATTCGATCATCTCTCTGGGGTCGGTGGGAACGTCCAGGCTTGGGGCAGGACGGGCACCGTTCACAGGGTGGGCACCGGAAGGCCCAGCAGTGGGAGGGTTAGGGCACAAGTGGCTCAGAAGTTGGTTGCTTTGAGTTTCAGGGGCCTGTGGGTCATCTGAGTGGACGTCGCGGTCAGCACTGGGGTCCTTCCCAATGTCACCGGGACACACTGGCAGTGGCTTTTCTCTGCTGGCTTCAGGCTCCCCACCCCCCCCTTCCCTCCGAGGTTTGCCGGGAGGTGATGGCGGCATTAGAATTGCTGAGGAGGGCCATTTTCCAAAAGGCCCGCCCTGCCTGTCGCGGGCCCCACGGGTCCCTGCCTATTAGCGGGCGGAGCAGGCCTGGCCCCCATTTGCCATGCTCTGCTGAGCGTCGGGCGTAAAGGTGGGAAAGTCATAAATTAGTATTAGCTACTGTGTCGCTGGCTCCCTGGTGATTAGCATTTTTATTGTTTTGTGGTGCTGAGGTTGGTCACACTTGGAGCCCAGGGAGGAGGCGGGGGCCTGGCCTCCCTCTCTGGACCCCCCTCAGGTTGGCCTCTGGCGCCTGGGTGCTGGACTATGGGCACCACTCACAGACAGTGACAGCATCTGTCCTCCGTCTGGCCCCTGCAGTGTGCCCGGCACTGTCCTAAGCACTTGACTCTCATTAGAGCGAATCACAGAGCAGCCCTACCCAGTGGGATTGTCGCTTCCAGTTCCCAGATGAGGTGCAGAATTTGAGCTCAGAGAGGTTAAGTAATGAGTGGAAGATCACACAGCCATAGGTGTCTGAGTCAGAGCGCGAACCCAGTACCCACCCCAGCCTTCTCCACACTGTCTTGCCACCAAGGTTCCCCTTGCTCCCTCCCCATAAGTCTGCGATGCTGCCCATTTCCAGCGGCCACCACCTGCTGGGTCCCCCACCTCCTCTGCTGTGACCCCTGCTCACTGCCTACTAGGCTGCTGAGCCCAGCCTTCCTCCCTCGGGATTCCGGCCCCTTTCCTGGCAGGTCCTGTGCCCTTCCCCCAGGACCCTTACCCTCTCAGGGACCTGAGCTGCCGAGCCGGTTTCCTAATCCCCACCCTGTCCCCTCATTTCAGTACCTTTAAACACCTATGGAAGCAGGTAGCCCAGAACCTGGATCGCTTTCGGACCTTCCCACGCCTGGCTGGAGGTAAGGGCCCCTCTCCCTGCCCCCTCCCCTGTGGCTCCAGGGACCCCTCCCTTCCCTGGCTGCCATGAAAGAGGAGAAGGTGGCACAGCCGTAGGCGGGGTGGCCATGCAGGAGCTGAGACCTGGGGGGGGCCTCAGGCGCAGAGCCGCAGCTCTGGCAGGTCCCAGGGGTTGTGGAGAGCACCTGTGCATCAGAATGTGCATCTTTTATTCCTTTGTTCATTCATTAGTCGTTCAGCAAATTAAGTACCATGGGTAGTGAAGGCAGAGCTCTGGCAGTTGACAAGAGTGGACCCCCTCTCCTCTCACTGGATGGGGGGGGGCAGGGGAAAGCTGTGCCCACTTCTGGGAGTGGAGTGGCCCTTCCTCTGCCATTATATTGGGCAGCACCCCGCCCCTGGCCTCCACGTTTCCCTCTGTGTAATGGGGTTTGGTCCTGCTGACCTCTGACGCCATCCACCCTTGGGCGTCAGTTTTTCACCCATAGAGTAGGAGCGTAGCCTGGCACATTGGTTTCTGGGATGTTGCCCAGCTCTAACCCCGTGCGTCTCCTGCCCTCATCTGCCCAGAACTGGGGGCTGATCACAGGGCCCCGGGGACAGGTGCAGGCAGCGTGGTGGGCCCCTGGGCTGGCCAGAGGAGCCCACTCCTTCCTTCCTTCCCCCACCCTGGCCCCTGTAGAGTGCGGCGGGAAGAACTTCCACTTCGTGCACCGCTCCGCCGACGTGGACAGCGTGGTGAGTGGCACGCTGCGCTCAGCCTTTGAATATGGGGGCCAGAAGTGCTCCGCCTGCTCCCGTCTCTACGTGCCCCACTCGCTCTGGCCACAGATCAAACAGCGGCTGCTTGAGGAGCACAGCAGGATCAAAGTGGGCGACGTAAGCGGTGCCTTCCTCCTGCCTTGGCCCTCGGCCCATGGGCAGCTGATGGGGCTGGGGGCTCCTGCGTGGGTGGGGCTGGGGTGTGCGGGAGGGGGCTCCCTTTGTCTGGGGCCTGTGACAACTCCATCCCTTCCCCTGTCTCCCCTGCCTTCAGCCTGTGGAAGATTTTGGGACCTTCTTCTCCGCAGTGATTGATGCCAAGGTATGGGCTAGAATCCAGTTGTTCCTGGGGAGCCGAGCCTTGGACTGGGTAGAAAGGGAGGAAAAGACATGGGGGGACCAGACTAGGGGACAACCCAGCCCCACTGCTTCTGGGGAGCAGCCAGATTGCCCCCCTGCCTCCAGCTTCGCTAAGGGCAGGATCATCCAACCAGAGAACTCGCCTCCTACACACCCTTTAAGTGCACCTGTTGATACACACAGATGCAGATAGGCCCACACATCTGTGCGCATAAACCTAAACTCATGTACACATGTATACACACATTCATGAACACAGTCATGTGTAGGCATGAGTGTTGGTCTTTCCACGTGCACACACACCTTTCCCTGCATGAACAAGCCCACCTGCATGTGTGCGTGCAGAAGCATGCATGTACATGTGCATGCACATGCATGCATGTACAGAGGCACGTGTGTAGGTGTGCATGCACACATGTGCATGGGACGCAGGCATGTACAAGGGTGGACAAAGGGAGGTTTATCGCTGTAATACAACTAAGCATTGTGGTACTGAATAATGCAAGAATAAACTTTACGTATACACACAGCTGTAAATCTGTTGTTCATCCTGTACGTCTTCATGCTTAAACAAAGACACATGGCTATGCACAGGCCCATATATCCATTTATGTCACTTGCATGTTTTTGTCATGTTGCTGTGAGCACGCCCACCATTCTGGCCCGCGCACGGGAGCATGCATGCCTTCCCTCATCTCTGCGGGGCTCACGCAGACCCCTGGGGCTCTCCCGCCCCCGCTCAGAGCTCAGGTCTTTCAGGAGCAGGTGTCGTGGGGCGAGTGTGTTGCAGGGCTGCCGCTGGGGGCCCCCCAGCCGGTCCTGGACCCCCGCTTTCCCGCCCTCCGCAGTCCTTCGGCCGCATCAAGAAGTGGCTAGAGCACGCCCGCTCCTCGCCCGGCCTCACCGTCCTGGCCGGGGGCTCGTGTGACGACTCCGTGGGCTACTTTGTGGAGCCCTGCATTGTCGAGAGCAAGGACCCACAGGACCCCATCATGAAGGAGGTGAATGGGCAGGTGGCCAGGGACACGGGGCAGGACAGCCGCTCGCTCAGCCCCGCGCACGCTTGGGGCCCTTGCTCATGGTTTTCCTCCCGGGGTGTCCGATTTCTCAGATGAGGGAAGCGAGGCCCTAGAAAGCAAATGTCTACCACCCAGTGAGAGCAGGGCCAGGCTTTGGGCTCAGGCCCTCTGACCCCAAATCTAGTGCTGTGTCCTGACACTGCTGACCCTGTCCAGCATCACAGCACTTCCACTGCCACGACCTCCGCAGTGACCCTAACCACTGGCGCTCACAGGCTCGGCTGCAGGCCGGCCACAGCTGGCAATCCATTGAGCTGAGGGGGTATTATCAGTCCCGTTTTATGTATGAGAGGCTGAGGCTGCGAGAGGTCGAGGCACCGTGGAGGCAGCAGGGACAGTGATAACTTTGGTCAGCTCCTGGACCAGCTGCAGCCGGAAGTCTCCCGTAGATCTGTGGGTGTGGGCTTGGCTGGCGGTGGGGCAGAAAGGTTCCTTGGATCTTTTCCCAGGTTGGGGTGAGGTGGGCAGGGCAGGAGCTGGGCACGGGGCAGCCCCCTGAAGGGATCTAGCAGCAGGAGACGGCGCTTGGCCCTTCTCGCAGGGGCTGAGGGGCGGGCTGAGGCCTGGGGACCTGGAACTGAGAACAGAGGCAGAGGCCAGGGCAGGCTGGGAGGCCTCAGGGTGCTGGGGCTGACCTTAGAGCTTCTCTCCCAGGAGATCTTCGGGCCTGTGCTGACTGTGTACATCTACCCAGATGACAAGTACAAGGAGACGTTGCAGCTGGTTGATAGCACTACCAGCTACGGCCTCACGGGGGCAGTGTTCGCCCAGGATAAGTGAGTAGCTG
Organism: Pteronotus mesoamericanus; assembly: GCF_021234165.1. NCBI lineage: Eukaryota > Metazoa > Chordata > Mammalia > Chiroptera > Mormoopidae > Pteronotus > Pteronotus mesoamericanus. The sequence goes on from NW_026555200.1 coordinate 21,006, forward strand.
CAGCCCTTCTCATTCTAGGCCTGGTGTCCTGTTCACATGCTGGACAGGACACCAGATCATGGATCCTAGAACCTGCTCTTGCTTTCTCACCACTCTCCTCACCTCAGCCTTGGCTGGCAGGCAGGCCCTCCCAGCACAGGTACACGGAGGCAGCCGGGCTGTCCTTTCAAGTACCGGCTCTGCAGCCCCACTGTTAAACCTGGATCTCTGGGGTGGGGCTGGGAATGGGCACTTCTGATCAGCTCCTCCAATCTGATGGGGTCCCGCTGAACGAGAGCATCGCCTCATGCTGCAGAGTGGGACCCAGGCCCAGGCCAGGGGCACCCTGCTCATCTTGCAGAGGCAGGGTTCTAACCAGGTGCCATGATAGTCATCCATGATTGGCTTTTTCCTTCCTCCATGGCTCACTTGCCACCCTTGTCTACCTCTAGAGAGAGTGGAGGGGGGAACGAACCTCAGGGTCAGGGTGGGTGCTCAGGGGTTCCCCAGCTGAGGGGCAGGACAGTGGGACTGGGAGGGGCCACTCCCTTGTGTGCGTGTGCCGCCTGACCCACATCCTCAGTCCTTGCAGGAGCCCTGCAGGGGGACGTTCTGATCCCCTTGCCAGAAGAGGAAGCTGACGCTCAGAGACCCTAAGTAACCGGCCCAGAGGCCCGCAGCTGGAGGCTGGCCCATGTCACTGTTCCAGGGGGGGCCTGGCGCCCACCTGGGTAGCCAGCCTGAACCCGGGTGGTGGTGGAGGTTGGACCTGGGGCTGCACCAGTGGCTGAGCTCCCTGCCCTGCCTCATAGGGACATTGTCCGGGAGGCCACAGAGATGCTGAGGAATACTGCCGGCAACTTCTACATCAACGACAAGTCCACTGGCTCGGTGGTGGGCCAGCAGCCCTTCGGGGGGGCCCGAGCCTCCGGTGAGTGGGTCCTCGTTTCCAGAGGGGAGCGAAGTTCCTGGCAGGAGACTGAAGAGTCTTCCATTCCAGGGTGTCAAGAGTAATGGGAACAGTGTCCTTCCCTGAGCAACGTGGGACGGGCACCGCGCTCCCCCCAAGTCCTTTCAACAACCTTCTCCCCATTTTACAAGGAGGAAACTAAGGCACAGGGGAGTGAAGCACCTTGTTCAAGGGCACATGGCTAGAAAGTGGTGGCATTGGTTTTTGAATCCAGCACACACAGCATAGACCACCATGCCCCAGGCTGTTCTAGCCCAGTTCCCTCCTATTTACAGATGGGGAAACTGAGGCTTGGATGGGGATAGAGACTTTCCAGGGTCCCAGAAGCCTAGCGGCAGAGCAAGTGTCCTCTCTGCAGTGCTCCCCTGCCTCCGAGATACCTGTGGCAGGTGGGATGCATGGACCCCGGGAGCGTCGATGTCCTGTCCACTCATAGCTCCTGCCTCACCTGACATCCTGCGAAGGGTGCCGCTCTCATATGTGCTTAGGAAACCCTGGCCCCTGTGAAACATTTTGTTTTACTTTGGTGACAGCCCATGCTGGTATCCCATTTTCTTCGTCCACCCCTCCCCACCCCTTTTCTCTTCTGCCCCGAGCTGTTGTATCTTTCCAGAAGAAAACAGAGCTGTCTTTTCCACAGGCACCAATGACAAGCCAGGGGGACCCCACTACGTCCTGCGCTGGACGTCGCCACAGGTCATCAAAGAGACTCACAAGCCTCTGGGGGATTGGCGCTACTCGTACATGCAGTGAGCCCACGTGGAGCCTTCGCTGTCCACCTGTCTGTCTGTCTGTCCAGGCGACTAACCTCAGTGCACTGGCCCCCTGAGCCTTTCCCCACTCCTCCCTGTGGGATGGCCCCCACTCTAGAGACAAGGGCTGGCCCCTTACCCCCTGCTGGCCCATACCCTGGTCTGTCCCCCATCTTGGGGTCAGGTGCTGCAGCTCTGGTTTGAGATCCCTGGGGAGGAACAAGCCTGCTGCCCCTCATCCCATCGGGGTGTCCTAGAAATTACACATCGTAGGTGCGACCTTGGTGCCAGCTGGTTCTCCCTCTGTCCTTTCTGCTTTTTTTCCACATAGTGGCACAGTGGTTTATGGCCTTGGGAAATGATGGGAGGCAGCTCCCGACCCTTTGGGGAAAAGGAGGCAGCTCCGTGCCCCGGCGGCAGGCCTCATTGCCCACAGAGGCTCACAGCCTGGGCCCTGGCTTCCCAGGCCTGCGGGCTTCGGTGTGACCAGCGTGGTCTGCAGGGTGTGGGCACCGGCTGACCTGGCCCTCTGTGGTCTGGGCCACCCACCTTTCATGCCAGCTCGCTACCCAGACCCACCTGAGCCAGTGGGTACCTGTGCCTGACCGTCAGCCTTAGATGCCCATGTGCCTTTCTCCTGTGCGTCCTCATGCCCACGTGGTTCCTGGCTGACTCCATGCAGCGAGCCTGGGGGCCGCTGGAGGCCACCTGCCAAGGTGTGGGATCGGTCCTTCCTGTTGGGGCTGTGATTTTGGAAATTGGGTGGACCTTCCTGCTGTGCCAGCTTTCCCTTAGCCCTCTAGTCCTGCCTGCGGGTGGCCACTCCCAGAGCCCATGCTGGCCTGGGGCCTCCTGCCGGGGCGCGGTTCCCACTGGCTGTGGCGGAACAGGCTCGGGAGAGGGGGCTCCCACCATCTCCCCAGCCCCTGAGACCCACTCTTGGGTCCCCGTCCTGCCAGGGCCGAGGATTGCCCATAGAGCCTTCCTCCCTTTGCATGCTAGTGGCTCTGTGTAGACTGGCCCTTGGTGACCTGTCCTTTGTTTGAAGTAGCCAATCAGTGGACTCTCTCGGATAGGTTGGATTCTGGGCGGCCAGCCATCTATAAAGAGTGACTTTGGACGGCAGTTTTTAGGGAACCCTAAAAGTGCAGGGCCCTCCTCAAGGACAGCTGGCAGGGGGTCCTCATGGGGTTGGTGTGGCCATTCCCCAAGTGCCATGATCTCACACTGTGGCCATCGGTCAGGGTGAGTGCCAATAGCGCCGGGATAGGGTGTGGGTCCTGCTTCCTTCCGGCTTCTGCGCTGTTTCCCACAGTGCCCGCTCAGGTGCCCGGGGTGGGTGGGCTGGAAACGTTGTGGTCCTGCTGGCTCTGCACTGTGAAGTGGCAATGGGGTTTGTCCTGATGTCACCCAATAAAATACCTGTTACTTCATCAAGTTGGGGGTCTTTCTGGTGGGGCTTGTGGGGGCTGGTCAGCTTCTAAGTCTGATGGCATTGCCAGTGTGTCATAGGTGTCAGCGGCATGGTGCCCTCAGTGTGACAGCAGGAGGGCCGGCACTGACGCATGGGGATACCTGCGGCAGGTGGCGGGGACTCTGGAACCTGATGGACCGGGTTCAGATCCCAGCTCCCCAAAGTTGTGCAACCTCTTGGACCTTCAGTCTCTTCATCTCTCTGCAAGATGGGAATAATCACACACACGCGTGCGCACACACACACACAGGTGGTCATGAGAATTAAGTAAATTGATTCATGTAGGTGTATAGAACAGTGCCAGGCACAGAATCAATGATTTGACAGTTACCCATTTTCCCCTTGTTATAACAACCCCTATTGTGTGCTATGATCGTTAAGTTTACGTGCCTGGATATTTTAGTCAGACCTTATTCTGGGTGTTTCCATGAAGGTGTTTTTGAATGAGATTAGCATTTAAATCAGTGGACTTCCAGTAAAGCAAGATTACCCTCCATACTGTGGGTGGACCTCATCCAATCAGTCAAAGGCCTTAACGGAACAAAGGCTGACCCCCTCCCACCCACCCCCCTGTCCCGAGCAAGGAGGAATTCTGCCAGCAGTTTGCCTTTAGACTCAACCACAGCTCTTCCCGGGTTACCAACCCCCATTGTGAGCCAATTCTTGCAATAAATTTCTCTCTGTCTGTCTCTATGTGCCTGCTATGGGTTCTGTTTATCTGGAGAACCCCGAGAATGCACGTGCTGAGGCCTGTGCATGCTTCTCTCTCGGCGGCCGTAGGTAAGTGCTGCTGTGCCGCCATTTTGCACCTGAGGACAGTGCAGGAAGGTGAGAGGACGTGCCAAGAGTGTGGCATCACTGGCCTGGAAACCCAGGTCTGCCTGGTTCCAAAACCCCTCCGCTCTCCACCCAGCTGCTCACACATGCACCGACTGCCTCACCACGCCCAGCTGCCAGACGACGGGAGGGGAGCGACTGTGGCCGGTTAGCCTGAGCCCAGCATCTGTGGGCCCAGCCCCACCTGGGCCAGCTGACTTGGAGGGGGAACACGTGTGTCCTGGCCTGTCCCCACTCACAGATAATGAAAAGGAGCCGCTCCTGAGCCACATCAACACCCCCTGTCCCAGGGTCTGTCAATGGGGGCTGTCGGGTGGAGGATCTCAGATATACACGAGGGGGGATGGAGATTTTGCCCTTGGCAAAGCCCCTGCCCTGCCTGATTTGTGCAAGAAGGAGCTTGTAACAATGGGCAGCACCCAGTGCCCGGGCTGGAGCTTCTGGAAGGGAAGGATGGTGATTGCATTTTATAGTCGGATATGTAGAGCCGACTGATGTTTTTGCATGAATGGAACGACGTGCTCGAGGCCACATTGAAACAGTAGCAGAGCTGGCTGGCTGATCACTGGCTAAGTGCTTTATCTGCCTAGTCTCAATACAGCCTTGACGTTGACCTTACCAGGCAAGGAGCGCCTAGGTGTACTATTACTTCAACCACCTGTGCCTCAGTCTCCTCATCTGTAAAGTGGGAGTAACAGGATGCACCTTTGGGGCTGCTGTGAGTATCCGAAGATGTGACGTCTAATGCCCTGAGCCTGGAGCCTGGCACAACCTGCGTTCAAGTACTGGTGGCTCCGTTTACAACACTGGCCTCCAGGCGGAGACCAGGCAGGAGTTGTGAGGATGAACATGTGGTGGGTGAATTCAGGAAAACGGCGTGACTTCATGACGAGGGTGGGTCTGCACCCTGCTGCTTCCTCCAGACCCCCAGGAGAGCCGAGTCAGCCTGTCGGCCAGGCGCCGGCCCAGGTGGCCCCTCATTTCCTTAGGGTGTACGCCCGACTGGCAGCCCGTGGGACAGCGGTGGCAGGGATGTCCGGCCACAGGCAAATGGTCCATGCTCCAGGCCCAGACCTGCAGCTGGGCCCCCGGCCACAGCAGGGAAATGAAGAGGCTCCTTGGGCCACCATGGACACGGGGACTTAATGTGGTGACCATGCAAAGAGGCCTTGGCACCTGGGCGCGTATTGGACTCTCGGGAGCCACCAGCCCCAAGTCTGGGGAACAAGGGATGGCAGAGGAAACAGTGAGCAATGGTTTTGACCCACTATCTGCCCTGGTTAAATGGAAGCAGAAGTGCCAGGTGCGGGGAGATAAAATGACAATGGCGGAGGAACAGCTGGAAGTCAGGGACCCAATGGAGCAGGTGGGAGGAGTGTGAGCTGTGAAGTCCATAGACCTGGGTTCAACCCTGACCCTCCTGCTAACTAGCTGAGTGACCCTGGGCTGGCCATTCCACCTCTGGCCTCGTTAGTTCTTCCACAGAAGGCACTCGGGCTCCTGAGCCTTGGTTTTCTCATCTGTACAATGGGGATAAAAATCCTTCCCAGGGCGGCGCTGGGCGAAGGCAATAATGTTCGAAAGCATTGTAGAGGCTCCATAAAGGCCACCTCCTTCCCTTGGCTCTTACTGAGCTTGTGGTCACTTGGAACCTCCAGATCTTTTTCTGGTTGAGATGCAGCCTGCTTGAGGTCACCCAGCTGAGCTTGGTGAGGAGGCTTCAGTGGCTCCGTGGGTTCAAGTGGGTTTCTTGACCGCAGCAGTTTCTCCTTTAGGCCTCAGCTGACCCGGGAGGGCCCAAGAAAGGCTTGACCCCAGGGACCACTCCACTTTGGAGGCCTAAGCTCTCCCAGGGGTGACTGATGGGGCTGGGCCCCCTGAGAAGGGGCTCAGAGGCCTCCCCTGTGACCCTCCTCCCAAGTGTTTCCAAACCAAGTCGGCTGGCTCAGGGGGCCCATCGCCCAGACCTTCTTCGGGGAGGGCCTGCCTGCCCACTCTAGGCCAGATGGGAGCTGGTTTCTAGCTGCCCCGTTTTGTCCTGGGGGAGGGAGTATGGCAGGAAAGGAACAGGCAAGATGGGTGTGGGGCGGAGAAGAGGAGCTGATGCTGCCCCAGTCCCTGGCGTCAAGCCTTTCTTGGGCCCTGCCGGCCCCAGCCCCATGGGAGTGGGGGAAGGAAGTTCAGGGCAGCCCCTCTAGCCAATTCCCCGTGAGCGCCCCAGGGGAGCAGATGCCAGGCAAATGGGCAGCTTCTCCGGGGCCCCCCATTTCCATGCTGCCCCCACCCCATGTACTTTGCATAAACGTCGTGGCTCTCCATTGCCTTGGCAACCAGTGGCCACACAGGTGTGAGCATGGGCACCTCGGGCCCTGGACTATGGCAGGAGGGTGACAGTTGTGTCCGGCCTGGGCCACCCCAGGGCATGTGCTGTGTGTGTAGCCCTGGTGGAGAATCAGGGTGACACAGTGTCCCTGGGCATCTGTCCTCAGAGCGGTCGGAGACTCGGCCACATCCAGTTGCCTCTCCTAGATGATGTCAGGGCAGAGGGGAGTGTGATGACCACCCCGCCCGGGGCGTCTCAGCGCAGGGTCTGCGAACGGACCTCGTGGACCAGGCCTGGCGGCGCCTGGGTTTAGATGCTCATCTGCATCTGCTAGGTGTCACGTGAGTGTCCAGGGCTTCCATCAGAATCACAAAAGGATCCTTGTGGACCCTTGTCACTAAGTGAGTTCCTTTTGCAGGCGGGGAGACGGAGGCCCAGAGAATGGAGGCGGCCTGCCGAGAGCAACCTGCAGGGTGGGGCAGAGCTGGACCAGATGCGGAGACTTCCGATTCCCTGTCCAGTGCTCCTTCAGACTGGGGTCCTCAGAGAGACCGCCCGTCCGTGCTGACAGCCCGCATACACTAAGAAGCTCTCCCTGTTATCTCTTCCCCATTGGAGCCCCTTGGTTGCTACCACTCCCATCTGCCCCCGTTTGAGCCTCTGATTCCTTCCATCCACACACCTGCTGTGTGGCTTTGAATAAGTTTCTGTCCCTCTCTGAATCTCAGTCTCCCTGTCTGCCAAATGGGGAAATAGAAAAGGTAGTGACAATAAAGTGGGACGACGGAGCATGGCGGGTACTCAGCAGTGAGCCATCGAAACTTGTTGCCATGGAAATAACCCGTGCTCATTGTCACCATCAGCCCCGATGTTTTGGGGCACAGCCCCTGCCTCCCCCGTGAAGCTCTTGGCTGGCCAGGGGCTTCCCTTCTCCTTGCCCCACCTTGGGGCCAGCGTGGCCTGGGGCATCACAGAGCTACCCTGACACACTTTCAACTTGAGTCAAGGGGAAGTCAGCCTGCTTTCCTGGCCCTGGGACAACTGCTGCTCTCTGAGCCTCAGTTGCCCCATCTGTGTGATGGGTCGGTTTGGCGATCTCTTCAGTCTGTCCCAGCTCTGCCATGATACCCTCACTGTGGGTGGCCCTGGCGGCCCTGGCGCCCCTGGCATCCCAGCATGTGCTGCTCCCATGCGGGCCCTGACTTCTGTCTTGGCTGTAAGCTGTATTCCTTCCATGTCCCTGGCTGTGTCCCTTGTACCGCACCCAGCCCAGCCACATAGTGGGCTCGGCCAGTGCCCACTGGGTGAATGGCATTCTCAGCCACTCTGCCCTGCAGCCGCCTGCACACTGGGGTTGGAGCCAGGCATAGCAGGGATGGCTCCTGCAAGCAGAATGCAGCCAAGTCAGGTAGCATGGGGGTTGAGACTGGGGCAGCCTGCTTCTAAAGTCTAGAGCCACCGCCTGTTAGATGTGTGACTTTTGGTAAATTGTTTAACCTCTAAGGCTCAGTTTTCTCATGGCTGCTTTGCAGGGTGACTGTGAGAATTAAGTGATATAATGCATATAAAGCTCTTGGCACGGTGCTTGACATATAACATGCCCTGGAAAAGGTACTATCTTGTTATTATTTTCCAAACTCCCTAAGTGCCTACAAGTTCCAAGGGGGCCAAGATGGCTGGAGTTTGGGGCACATGGTGCAGGAGAGAATAGGCTGGAAAGGCAGGGACAGAGAGGACCGCAAGCTGAGGCCGGACCGGGGAGGCCTCAAGTGCCAAGGCCAGGAGCTCAGCCCTGATCTGGCAGGCAAAGGGCAGTCCCAGAAGGTGTTAGGGCAGAGGACTGGCAGGCTCGGAGGAGGTAAACTGCCAGGGATTTAAACCGTCAGCATGAGGTGCACAGAGAGGTCCAGACAGGAGGTGAAGAGGATCTAAGCTTGGGGTGTGGCGAAGCGGGGAGGGGTCTGGAGAGAACCCGTAGGACAGAGGGTGAGTTAGTGCCGGGGCTGCTGGCTGGCTGACAGGGAGGGGGGATGTGCGCAGTGCGAAGGGGGCCTCCCATTGTATGGATGAGGAAACTGAGGTCCAGAGCCCATGCCTCCAGACACCCCATGCAGGGCTACTCCTTTTGTTTTATGGGTTGGCTCTTCCCCTCCCCACCAGCTGTGTGTCTAGGCCCAGAGAGGGGCGGACACAGGTCCAAGATCACACAGTAAATCCTGACTTCCCATAGCATTAGGGCGCCTCTCCTCGCCATTCTAAATGTCTGTGGAACGATCCACCCCAGCAGAGGCCAACGGTGGGGGATGGATGCTCCTTCCGGAGCTGCTAACAACATCCGGCATCTTCCCAGGGAAGTTCAGGAAGCCTTGGCTTCTTCAGCCGGGTACAGAGCCCATGGTGGCACCTGCGGCAACTCATTTCATTATAAGAGGGACAGTGTTGCACTCTTACAAAGCTGCCTTTCCCTGGGGTCTGCTCTGCACCTCGCGGGTCTCACGTGCCATTTTATTTAACCCCCACACAGATCCTGTGACACTGGGATGGTTATCCCTGTCTCAGTCAGGGAGGAAACAGGCTCAGAGAGTTTACGTGACCTGCCCGTGCGCCCCCAGAAAGCAGAGCTGAGGGCCAGTCCGGGGGCCCGCACCACACGGCCTCAGGGCTCCCCCAGTGTAGGCGCGCGCATCAGCGGGAACGGTCAGCGACATATACTGTTAAAGGATGCCCAGTGACGACACAGATGGGAGGGTCCCTGGAGCTCAGGGCAGGGGCAGTTCCTGTGAACTGGGGACAGGGATGGTTTCTTGGGGGAGGCTCCAACTGGCCCTTGAGAGAGAACATCAGGCTTCCAATGACCTTTCTGCATTTTAGGGCCTCCTCTCCCACAACCCAGGAGCAGCTGACAGGCCTGGGACAGACCCAGTGGAGCTGGGCACTCTGTAGCAGGTCCCCTTAGACTCCCACTGGGCCACACATTGGTAGGGCCAGGAAGGACCGAAGCAGCCTTGCGTGGCCAAGGGTCTCTGATTTCAAGGGGTCCCTGAGCCTAACCTTTTGGAAGTAGTCACCTTTGACTTTAGGAATTTTCAACCTTTTTGCCAGGACCCCTGTCCCACGGCTCTGGTCCCAGGTGGGTGACTCCGAGGGCGCTCACTTTTCAAAGCTGACCAATGGACTGTTGGCTGAGCGTAGCAGCGGCCAGAGGAGTGAGACCCCCGTCCCCACTCCCACCTCCCATTCTCTTTGCTCTGCCCGGCTGCTTTTATCAAAAGCAGTGACCTCGAGATGTGTGTGACGTGGTGTGGGGTCTGGCTGTGTGATTTGAATCTCAGCTCTGTGGCTGTGCAACCCAGGGTGAGTTTCTTAGCTTCTCTGTGCCTCAGTTTCCTCACCTGTGAACCGGGATTAGTCACAGTCCCAGCCATTATGAGCATTAAGAGACATGGAGGATGACAAGCATTCAGCACAGTGCCTGGATCCTATTGACAATGGCTACTACTTTGGGGACAGCTGCTGTAAGCCTGATGCCATTATTACTACCACATGGCAGGCCAACAGGCTGTAAACAGCTCCATATGTCACCCTACTCGGTCTACTAATGTGATCACCTATGCCCTTTACTCCCAGATGTTTGGAAGGTCAGGGGTATGTGACCTGTCCTCGGTCATGAGACAGGAGCCCAGGGCCACATTGGCAGGATGTGCTCTCTCTGCTTCCAAATGGGGCTCCTCCAGACCATGCAGGTCCCAGGGTGCCCGAAGGAGCGACTGTCCTCCTCCCAGACGCCTCCCCTTCCCAGCGCCCTCTTACCTCCCCACCTGTCCCAGGTGCTTTCCCCGCCCTGGGACAGTGGCAAGACCATCGCTATGTAAATGTCTGTGCAAATCCCTTGCTGTCAAGCGGCCAGCTCTCTGGTGAGGCAGAGCCATTTCTTGGGACCCCCACTTCCCGCCATGGGACCCCAGGCTAGGGTGGTCTTCTTCCTGGTCTTCCTACTACAGGTCCTGGCTGAGCCGGCCGAGGACTCGGACTTCAGCCTGGCTGGGGATTACCTCCTGGGTGGCCTCTTCACCCTCCATGCCAACGTGAAGGGCATCGCCCACCTTGACCTCCTGCAGGTGCCCAAGTGCAAGGAGTGAGTCTCCAGTGGGAGGTGGGATGTGGCGGTGGGGTAGGGGGGCAGGAGCCAGGGTTGGTCCTTGGGAGGCCAGGCCCAGACTGAGGGCTCAGACAGTGCTTTCTCATTCATTGCCAAATCTTCATCCTGGATCCATCCCACCGGCCCCCCGGGAGGCCCCAGCAGCCCACGTGACTGAGTATTCAGCCCTGGTGTTCTGAAGCACTGAGACCTGGGTTGCCCCAATGTTACGTCTCTGAATATAAAGAGCTTTAGGAGATTTGAGATCACAAGGCCATGTCTTAGAGACCAACAAAACCACCCCCTACCCCTCTGGCAACGAGGGGACTCCCAGTGCATCCATGTTGAGGCCCAGTCGAGAAAGCAGGTGTCCGGCCTTCGGAGGCAGAATGTGGTTCTTCTGCAGCAGATTCTCAGACTGCGGGGGGCAGGGGGAGGTTTGCCTTTTCCCAGGCCTGTGGTGAGGCGGGCAGACGCACTTCCAGGACAGGAGGGGTTTCTCCCTGCCCTTCCCCCTAGGAGCCCCCCAGGGTGGCAGCATCACTCAGAGACTGGGTGGGCCATCTCCATGCCGGGATGAAGGCCCGACACTGGAGCCAGCCTGGGGTTAGAGATTAGTGACCTTGTGCAGAGTGGGTAACGGCGTTCCCGGGAGAGAAGGAGGGAGGGAGGGAGGGAAGGAGGGAGGGAGGAGAGCGCAAAAGATGGCTAAGCACTGACTCATAGGATATGGGGGAAGATTACATGCTGGCTTGTGAAAGGTGAGGGGGGTGGTCCCAGGGGTGGTCCTAAGCATGATGTTCACTGTTCTGACACCTTTGATAATGGCAGGGAGTCCAGTGAAGTGATAGTGATGATGGAAGTGATGACGGGGAAGTTTATCATGGTGATGTCAGTAATGCTGGTGATAATAAAACTGGAGTATGGTGATGGCGGTGATGGCAGTGATGGCAGTGATGGCAGTGATGGTGGTGATGGTGATGGTGATGATGGTGGTGATGGTGGTGGTGATGGTGATGGTGATGGTGATGGTGGTGGTGATGGTGATGGTGATGGTGATGGTGGTGGTGATGGTGATGGTGGTGGTGGTGGTGATGGTGATGGTGATGGTGATGATGGTGGTGATGGTGGTGATGGTGATGGTGATCATGATGGTGATGGTGGCGATGGTGGTGATGGTGGTGATGGTGGTGATGATGAGGATACTGAGGGTGTTGGTGGTGGTGATGGCGATGGTGGTGTGTTGACAGTAGTGTTGGTAATGGTGATCACAGACGTGTGGTGACAGTGATGGCAGTGATGATGATATTGGTAATAGGAATACTAGCGATGATGGTGACAGTCATCATAATGATGATGGAGGTTAGAGTGGATAATGACGGTCAACCTGGGCAGACATTGGCAGAGTGGTGACAGAGTCCAGAGTCCATAAAGTTGTGATAGTGGTGGCGATGGTAGCAATGGATGGTGGCCACAGAGACCACAGTGTCAGAGGTGGTCATAGGGATGGTGATGATCCTAGAGATGTGGCACAGTGACAATAATGTGGAAAAATACCAGAATCTTCTGGAGTGGCTCCTTCTTGGGCAATGCCTTGATTTCCCTTTGGCATGTAGGAGCAACAGGCTGGCTCTCCCCTGCCCACTGCCTCATTCTGGACCTGCTTCCCACCCTACTGCACCCCTGCAGGTATGAAGTGAAAGCGCTGGGCTATAGCTTCATGCAGGCCATGCGCTTTGCGGTGGAGGAGATCAACAACCACAGTGGCCTGCTGCCTGGCGTGCGACTGGGCTACGAGATGGTGGACGTCTGCTACGTCTCCAACAATGTCCAGCCCGTGCTCTACTTCCTGGCGGGCGAGGACTATTTCCTGCCTATCCAGGAGGACTACAGCCACTACGTGCCTCGTGTGGTGGCCGTCATTGGCCCCGACAACTCTGAGTCCACCATGACTGTGGGCCACTTCCTCTCCCTCTTTCTCCTTCCACAGGTGAGGTCCCTGGGTCCTGGGAGAAGGGGCTGGGGAGGCGGGCAGAAGTGTGGTTGTCCAGAGAGCTCACTCCTCCCCACTAGTCATGGGGTGGAGGTGGGAGCAAAGACAAGGTCAGGACATCAACCCCAATCCTGGGAAGGCAGCCTGGCCTGTTGGTTGAGAGCTTAGGCCTTGGGGGCAAACAGTCTTTGTTGTGCATCTTGGCTCTGAGTCTTGCTCATTGTGAAGTCTTTAATTGCATATCTCTTCATTCTTCTGGGCCTCAGTTTCTCCACTGTAAAGTGAGATAAGAGTTCTCTTCCAGGACTGTCTGAAGACTAAAGTGTTTTAACCTATGCAAGTGTTTCTGGCACACAGCACATAGTCAGTAACGTTACTGTTGTTACGTCGAGCATCTTGCACCAGAATGGAAACTCAGAAAATGCTCAACATTTTCCTGTATAGTTGCCTCGCCCAGGGCCTGCCGTATAGTAGGTTCTCAGGAAAGTGCTGTTAGTATTACTATTATCATTAGCACTGTTATCAACACCATGACTGAAAGTGGCTGGTCCAGTACTAGCATAAAATACCTACTCATTAAAAAACAGCTGGCAACGGACTTGCCATACAGTGGGTGGTTACAAATTCTGTAATTTTTGCTGTTGTTTTTGTCACGTAAAGTACCTAGCACAGGGTCTGACCACATCGTAGGTGCTCAGTACGTGTTTGTACTCTTATGTGAAACATCTAGTCCAGGACTGGGCTCATTCTTTCATTCATTTAACAATCATTTATTGAGTACCTACGAGGCCAAGTACAGTTGTAGGCACTGGGGATGCAGCTGGGAACATAGAGCTTAGCTTCTAGTGGAGAGATAGGCAGTAGACATGAATAAGTAAGGGCTTTAGGATGTTAGACAGAAGTGTAATGGGTAAAGGAAAAGTCGAGCAGGGTACGGGAGATGGGGCATGTCTGGACAGGAGTGGGTAGAGGGGGACTGCAGTTTTAAACGGTGGTTGCAGGGGGGGTCTCAATGGCTGCGGCCCCTCCCCTCCGGCAGATCACCTACAGCGCCTTCAGCAACAAGCTGCGCAATAAGCAGAGCTTCCCCGCGGTGCTGCGCACAGTGCCAGGGGCCGACCACCAGATCGAGGCCATGGTGCAGCTCATGCTGCACTTCCGCTGGAACTGGATCATCGTGCTGGTGAGCAGCGACGACTACGGCCGCGAAAACAGCCACCTGCTCGGGGAGCGCCTGGCCGGCCGCGACGTCTGCATCGCCTTCCAGGAGGTGCTGCCCACACCGCAGCCCAACCAGCGGGTGACAAGGCAGGAGCGCAAGCGCCTGGAGGCCATCGTGGACAAGCTGCAGCAGAGCTCGGCTCGCGTGGTGGTCCTGTTCTCCCCGGACCTGGCCCTGCGCAACTTCTTCCGCGAAGTGCTGCGCCGGAACTTCAGCGGCGTCGTGTGGATCGCATCTGAGTCCTGGGCCACGGACCTGGTCCTCCACAACCTCACCGAGCTGCGCCACACGGGTACCTTCCTGGGCATCACCACCCAGAGTGTGCCCATCCCAGGCTTCAGCGAGTTCCGCATGCGCCATGCCCGGGCCAGGCCGCCCACGTCCAACAAGACCAGCCGGAGGGCCACCTGCAACCAGGAATGTGACACCTGCCGGGACACCACCGAGTCCTTCAGCACCACCCTCACACTTTCCAGCCAGCGTGGGGCCTACAACGTGTACTCTGCTGTCTATGCCGTCGCGCACGCACTGCACAGCCTCCTGGGCTGCAGCCAGACCAGCTGCCCCAAGGAGGTGGTCTATCCCTGGCAGGTGAGGAAAGCCAGGGCCCCTGGAGCAGGCGCAGAGTCTTTGGTTGCCATGGAGAGCGCAGGGACAGCGCTCCCTCTCCCATCTCTGCTCTAGCCTCTTCATCCCTGGGTGGGTTCTGGGCCAATAGGTGGGAGAGGTCACGGGACATGCCCTGCCTCCAGACACATAGAACCAGAAATCCTTCACGGTGCCAAACCAAATGCCCTTTTTCATTAATTTAATCCTCACCATCCAAGATAGTCTGTCCTTGGAGGTTCAGGAGAAGTTCCGTGGAAACAAACCCCACAGAAAGTGGAAGCCCCAGAGCCCCCTACAGTCTCTCCAGGGTCCAGCGCCTGGGGAAGGGGCTCATGGGCTCCCACCACTTCTCCAGGTGCTGCGACAGGTTCGGGGCTCATTGTCCCAAATCTGCATCACCTTGAATCAGGCCTGGAACTTACATCTGTGTTTTCTGATTCACACACACCTCCGGCACCAAACCCTCAGGGTGGAGAAGGTTTTACGAAGGATCCAGAGGAGGAGAGGGTTTCTCAGCTGAGATGCGCTCTTCATCCTTTGCCATCAGACATTGCTGCGCTGAAACCATTCCTTGGGGTTTTCATAGGCTGGGGCTCAGCCAATCACCCAACCCTTGTCTCTGGCCTCTCTCCTTTCTCCCTTCCTTCACTTTCATAACTACCCGCCCATCTCCAAATACCTGGTCACTTCCTTAACACAGCACTTTAGGGAGTTCTTTAAAAATCCCCTCTCTCTTTCTTTTATTTATTTGTACCTCTCCACCCATAATCTCAGAGCCCAACCTGGCAACCCTAAGTGGGTTTCTTCTTCTTTTTTTCTTTTTTAATGTAGTTACTCTTTAAAAGGAATTCCGGTGCCAGCTGGTAAATACTCTGTTTTACTATATACTTTGCTACGTTAATAACATACGTAACAATCACCAGTGCTTCACTGTGTTTTGAGCGCCTACTAGGCACTGAGTGCCCAACGTGCTTCACCTTGCCTCATGGCCATCCTGTGGGGTTGATAACCTACAGATAGGGAAGCTGAGGGGCGGGGAGTTACAGTGATTCACCCATGATTGCGTGGTGGTAAGTGGCGGACCGTGAGCTTGAGCCCAGGCCTGGCCCCTTCCACCAGCGTTGGCCAACCTCCCCCTCCAGGTGTTCTCCCAGCCACAATTGGCCGTAGCTGTGATGAAGGAGCAGCTGACTTCTTTCCTCCCCTGATGGAGGAGACCAGAGAGCACCAGGCTATCCAATTCCATTTACTGAGCATCCACTACGTGCCAGGCCCTGGCTGGCACCGTGAGAAAATCAGACCTTCGCCCAAGGAGGAGACTCTGTCTCTGCTGAATGCAGCAGGAAGTCAGAGCTGCAGCCGCGTGTGTGGCGGGAGGAGGGGGACAGGGAAGGCAGGACTTAAGTAGGGGAGAGGGCAGCTGCTGGACATTCCAGGAGGAGAGTCTTGACTCTGGAAGCCTCTTTGGGGGGAAGGGTAGGGACCAACCCCCTTGGCTATCTGTCTGTCTGTCAGTCCCAAGGTGAGGTGAGCTCCAGGGCCCCAAGATATAGCCCAATAGGCTCTCCTATTTATGGAGGAAAAAATCCAGGAGTCAGACGGATGGGATATCTAACCTGGAAGTCCTTTTGGGGTCAGACCAGAGAAGTTCAGTGACTTGCTCAAAGTCACACAGCAAACTGAGGACAGAGCTAGGATGGAATTCAAGCCCAAGGAGTCCCAGTCCCAAGCAAGCTCAAACTTGTCCCAGTGTCTGTATCCTGAGAGTGATGGGACAGAGTAGGGGAGACTGGCGGGACCAGGGGGGCGGGGCAGGGGAGATCCCGGCCGACTCTTACAGGGGAGAGAACGAGTGGGCCCTGGTGTCCAGGTACTGGGTCCCAGAGGCATGGCCGAGGGGACTTGCAGAGAGAGAGAAATATTACCAAATCTTCACGAGGAGGTGAACATTTACTGTTTCTCAGGCACTGTCCTCAGCCCCAAACGTAAATTAACTCCTTTATTGCTTCCAAGCCCAGAAAGTAGGGGTTTTGCTGCTCCCATGGTGCAGAAGAAACGGGGGTTCAAAGACGTTAAGCGATAGGCCCCAGGCCTCATAGCAGGTGGTGTAGTCGATGCCTAAACCCAGAAACACCTGGCTCCAGAGCCCGAGCGCTCGGCCACTGCCTGGCGGACGCCACACTTGCAATGTCCTGGCACCCCCATCGCGTGGATGTGGGTTCAGGGCGAGTGGGCAGGCCGATTTCTCCCAGGCCTGGCCCACCCTCTGATGCCCGCCTCACCTGCCTGTTCTCCGGCCCCTCCAGCTCCTTCAGGAGATCAAGAAGGTCAACTTCACCCTCCTGGGCCACCAGATCATCTTCAACCAGTACGGGGACCTGCCCATCCCCCTGGAGGTCGTTCAGTGGCAGTGGAACCCGAGCCAGGACCCATTCCAGAGTGTCGCCTCCTACCACCCCACGCGGCGGCGGCTGGAGGGGGTCCGCAACATCTCCTGGCACAGCCCCGACAGCACGGTCAGCTCTCTGAGGGCTGGGGACGGACTCTGCAGGGGTGGCCGGGGCCCTTTTGATCAAGGAGGGCGCCCCGGATTCATTACCCACAGCTGGTGGGGGTCTCTGTTTGTCTGGGGTCCTGTTCTGCCACCGCTGATTGGGAACTGGACGTTCGGGGCTTTCTGGCCCCTCAGGACTGTGGGGATCAGAGCGTTCAGGCTACGACCTGTCAATTAATACTCTTGGGACGGTAGCTACGCCTTTGACTGTGCCTGACGTCTGTTGATCTAAAGGTCCCGTTTTACTCCTCCTTAGGTCGTGTCATAACTCTGGTGGTGGGGGGAGGGGTAGAGCCCCAGCCTCTGCTGGTGGGGTGCGGGAGGAGACCAAGGGGGCCGCAGAGCTTCTCGAAGACCCTTAGGATTCCCCTGCCTCACACTTTATCCTCAGCTCCAGACTCCTGATGCTGCGGGTCCCTGAGCTTCTTGGGGATGTTTATGGAGGAAATTGGTTTCTGTCTTTATTTGTTTGCTGGGGCTGCTCTAACAAACCGCCACAGCCTGTGGAGCTTAAGGAACAGAAATGTATTGTCTCGCAGCCCTGGAGGCTGGGAGTCCAAGGTTAAGGTGCTGGCAGGGTTGGTTCCGTGGGAGGGCTGCGAGGGAGAACCTGTGCCACAGCTCTCTCCTCGCTTCCGGTGGCTTGCCAGCCCCGTTGGCTCTCCATGGCTTCTGGTCCATTACCCTGGGTCTCTGTCTTCTTTATGCATGGCTCTCCCTTTTGTAAGGACATTGGTCATTTTAGGGTAAGGCCCACCCTCCTCCAGTATGACTTCATCTAAACTAGTTACATCAATCAGTCAACAAACAAGTGTTGGTGAAGATGTGGAGAAAAGGGACCCCTTGTGCCCTGTTGGGGGGTTGCAAGTTGGTGCAGCCACTGTGGAAAACAGTATGGAGGGTCCTCACAAAATTAAAAATAAAGCTACCTTATGACTCAGCAATTTCACTTCTTGGTATCTATCCAGAGAAATCCAAAATACTGATTCAAAAAGATACATGCACCCCTGTTTATTGCAGTATTATTTACAACAGCCAAGATATGGAAGCAACCTAAGGCCCATCAATAGATGATTGGATAAAGATGTGGTACATATATGCGACATTCTTGTTTGTTAATGTAAGCATTTGTAGCTATAAATTTCACCCTTCCCCTGCGTTGCTGTGTTCCACATTTTTGTATGTTGTATTTTCAATTTCATTCATCTTTAACTATTTTCTAAGTTCCTCTGTGATTTCTCATTTGATCCATAGGTGGTTTAAGAGCATAGTTTAAATTCCATACATTTGTGAATTTTCCAGTCTTCCTTCTGTGTTTCATTTCTAACTTGTGTGCTATCTATCTTTTAAAGATCTATTAACACTTCATTTGTGGTCGAACACATGATCTGTTCTGGAAAATGTCCCATGTGAACTTGAGAAGGATATGTATTCTGTTGTTATTGGATAGTGTTCTGTATGTGTCTGTTAGATCTACTTAGTTAATTGTGTTGTTCTGGTCCTCTATTTCCTCACTTATTTTCTGTCTGATTGTTCTACCCATTATTGAGAGGGAAATATTGAAGTCTTTAAGTGTTACTGTGGAATATTATATTTGAATTGTCTATCTTCCCTTAAATTCGAATGGTTTTTCATCATGTATTTTGGGGCTCTCTTGTTACATGTTTATAATGGTCATATCATCTTAATAGAGTGGCCTTATTATCATTATAAAATGTCCTTCTTTTTCCTGTAGTGGCCACTTTTGTTGGTATTTCCCCTCCTCTGGCTTTTTTTGAGATTTTATCTTTGTCTTTATTATTAGTATTATTTTTGCACTTTGAATATGATCTACCGAGGTGCAGGTGTTTGGGTACTTACCCTGCTGGCTGTCTCTCAGCTTCCTGCATCTGTGGGTTGGGGCCTGTCATTAATTTTAGAAAATTCTAGCCAAATTCTCCATCAAATATTTCTTCTGTTCTTTTCTGTCTTTAGTCTCCTTTGGTTCTTCCAATGGTGCATATGTTGTTACCTTTTGTAATTGTTCATAATTCTTAGATGTCCTGTTCTCTCTCTCTCTTTTTCTCTTTGTTTTTCAGTGTAGGAGATTTTTATTGCAGTATCTTCAAGCTCACTAGTTCTTTCCTTGACTCTGACCAGTTTGCTGGTGTTCTTTACTTCTGTTACCAGGTCTGTTTGTTTTTTAAATCCCTAGCATCTCCTTTTGATCTTTTCTTAGAGTTTCCATTTCTGTGCTTACATCTGTTCTTGCACGTTGCCTACTTTTTCCATTAGAGCTGTAGCCTGTTAATCATAGTTATTTTAAGTTCCTAGTCTGATAATTCCAAAATCTCTGACATATCCGATGCCTGTTTTCTCTCTTCAGACTGTGATTTTTGTTTTTGTCTTTGAGCATGCTTTGTAACTTTTCTTTTGTTGAAGGCTGGACATATTGTATTAGTTAAAAGAAGAGGAGATAAATAAATCTTTAGTAGGAGATTTTTGTTTATCTAGGTAGGAGTTAGGCTGTGCTTATTGCTTGCAGCTGTGGTGTCAGAGGCTAGAGGGACAACAGGGGTGGGACAGAAGACAGGTGACTTCTGGGAGGCAAGAAGAGAGCGGCCCTGGGATTGAGTGGTCCTGCCGTGGACCCGCTTGCCTGGGCCCTTGGCCCTTCTTCTGTGCACTCTTGAAACATGGGCCACTGCGGTGATTTCTATGCAACGAGAATCTAAGCAGGCGCTTTCCACTCTCAGGAGCCATGGTTCCCACTGTGCCGTAGTCAAGTCCTCTGCCCTCCCCCGCCCTCCCCGTGCATCCCCACTCCAGCCAGGCCCAGGCTCGCCCTCTTCCCAAACAAGCCACTCCCCTCCACTCCTCTGCCCCATTGCTCTTACTGCTTCCTCTGCCTATAATTCATTCATTCACTTAATAAACAATCATTGGAGACTGGGTCCTCTTTGAGGTTCTAGAAATAGAGCAGTTGAAACAATAGGTATGGTCACTGCCTACCTGCTCTTGTTCACCCGAAAACCCCTGCCCCTCCATGAAGGCTGCATTCAGTAAGACTCTGCTACAAGTGACAGAAAACGATGCAAGCAAAATGTTGATTTATTGCCTTACATCATGGAAACCTCGAGGGGTAGAAGTGAGGCTTCAGGCAAGGATGGATCCAGGGTCTCATGCTCTCCATCCCTCAGATTCTTCCTCAGGTGTGTTCTCTGCCCTGGAGACAAGGTGGCTGCCAGCAGCCCCAGAGTCATACCCTGGGCCCCCAACAGCTGCCTGAAGTCTCTGTCCCCACAATTGGGTGGGTGCTGTTAGGTCTTGGGCAGGCAAGACTAAGAGGGTTCCCAGAAAGGTCCAGTTCTAATGGGAGTCTCAGCACCCCCTTCCCTCCCAGTCAGGAGCCAGGCTTCCCTCCCCTGAGCATCCTGCTAGCTGGGGAGAGTGAGGAGGCCCTCAGAGTGTAGGGAAGCATGCTCAGGGCCTCATGCCCTCCCCCCTCCAGGTCCCCGTGTCCACGTGTTCCAAGGACTGTCAGCCTGGGCAAAAGAAGAAGGCTGTGGGCATCCACCCCTGCTGCTTCGAGTGTCTTGACTGCCTCCCTGGCACCTTCCTCAACAAAACTGCAGGTACGGCTTGCAGGCCTGCACCCCTGCCCTGCCCTTGCCCTGCCTCGGGGTCTCCAGGCTCTTCCCCTTTGGCAGGGTCTACCTGAGGCAACATAAGTGCCCAAAGGCCAGGGACCATGTCTGTTTCCACTTGTGTCTCCCCGCTGCTGTAGAAAAAAATATTCGATGCAGGCTGATTTAGGGAGAAGGAACAGCATGCAGCCAGGTGGGGCTGAAACTGATCTGGACCCACATACACATAGTCCATGGCTCCGTGGTGTCTGGCCAGCACAAGTGCACTGGATGATGGGTGGATGGATGGATGGATGGATGGATGGATGGCTCTGCCAATAGAAGAAACATTTCTGGAGGACAGGGATAGTATCTGGTTTATCTCTCTGGCCTCTCAAGAGTTCAGTGTATAATGGTTGCTCAGTGAATATTTCTTGAATGACTTTCTTGATTAGAAGAATTAACTAACATCTCTCCCTACAGATCATAAACTCCAGGAAGGTGGGGACAATGTCATCTCTCTGTCCACTTTAGTGTCTAGCACAGTTCAGAGCTGGGGCTCCCATGATTGTTTTCATGACTTCACTGCACATTAATGACTTCACATTAAGTGCATGCATACGTCTGCCAATCAAAGCACTTGCTGTGTGCTCAGCAGAGCCCAGGGTACAGAGCAGCTGCTCAATAGAAGTCTGTCAAGTGATTTCACTGGACTTTCTCCCCAAGTCTGCCCATAGCCTGAAGGCAGGGGCCTGGGTTTATCTATCCCTGAGGCCTCCCATGTCAGGTGCCCATTGCAGTGGATGGTGCTCAGAAAAATATTTGCCGGATAAATTCTTTGAATAAATAGTTGAATATCTCTCCCACCAGAGGGTGAGATCTTGGAAGGAAGGAATTATAGTTGTTAGGCTCTGAGTCCAGGAGACTGTGGTTCAGGTCCTGGCTTTGTGACCTACCCTGGCTGAGCCTCAGTTTCCTCTATCTGCAAAATGGGGTTGCTGTGAGGGTTTGATGGGCCAGTGGGTAAAGGGACTCAGTGGGTGTGGGCTATGCCTGCAGGGGTTGCCCTTGACTTGCTCTCTCCAGCCCTGGAGCCCAGGAGGGTGGGTTTGGCTGATGGGAATTGCCGTGGCTCTTACAGATGAGTTTGACTGCCAACCCTGCCCAGATAATGAGTGGTCCCACAGGAAAGACACCTCCTGCTTCAAGCGACGACTGGCCTTCCTCGAATGGCGCGAAGCACCTACCATTGCTGTGGCCATGCTGGCTGCCCTGGGCTTCCTCAGCACCCTGGCCATCCTGGTGATATTCTGGAAGCACTTCCAGACACCCATGGTTCGTTCAGCTGGGGGCCCCATGTGCTTCCTGATGCTGGTGCCGCTGCTGGTGGCGTACATGATGGTCCCCACATATGTAGGGCCACCCACGGTCTCCACGTGCCTCTGTCGCCAGACCTTCTTCACCCTCTGCTTCACCATCTGCATCTCCTGCATCGCCGTGCGCTCTTTCCAGATCATCTGCGTCTTCAAAATGGCCAGTCGCCTCCCACATGCCTACGGCTACTGGGTTCGCTACCACGGGCCCTACATCTTCGTGGCATTCATGACAGCGGTCAAGGTGGTCATCGTGGTAGGCAGCCTTCTGATCACGACCACCCACCCCACCGCCTACGCTGACCCAGATGACCCCAAGATCATGATCCTCTCCTGCAACCCCAACTACCGCAAGGTGCTGCTGGTCAACACCAGCCTGGACCTGCTGCTGTCTGTGGCGGGCTTCAGCTTCGCCTACGTGGGCAAGGAGCTGCCTACCAACTACAACGAGGCCAAGTTCATTACCTTCTGCATGACTTTCTATTTCACCTCCTCCGTCTCCCTCTGCACCTTCATGTCTGCCTACAAGGGGGTGCTGGTCACCATCCTGGACCTCTTGGTCACTGTGCTCAACCTCTTGGGCATTAGTCTGGGCTACTTTGGCCCTAAGTGCTACATGATCCTCTTCTACCCGGAGCGTAACACGCCAGCTTACTTCAGCAGCATGATCCAGGGCTACACCATGGGGAGGGACTAGTGCTGCCCCCTGGGAGGAGGGCTGGGAGACGCAGGGCAGGGGGCGTGGTCGAACGATCCCTGACTATTACTGTCTCACCTTGGTCTCTTATTTGGCGACCCTTCCAGGGTCTCTGCATCCTGCATGTTTTTTCCCACTGGTGATTGATACCTAAAAATATTCCTTTCCCTCAAGCTATTTAGCACACCGGGCACTGCCATCCCTAGGAAAAAATGACCCAAGGTGACCCATTATGGGTCTCCCGGAGGGAGTCTGATTGAGCTGCCTACAGCTGCCATCTGGTGGTCATAGCAGGTATCTGCGGATGCCGGCTCACCGCCTTCCGTTGTGCCCTGGCGGGGCTGGGGTTGGTGTGGTAGGATGTGAGTTCACACAGTGCTGCCCGGGCATCATCCTGCGTGTCTGCGTCTGATTTCCCAGATTCCCCAGCGCTCAGACCCAGGCTTCTCTGTTATCTCTGAATAATGACTGGCACAGTGGGCACTTCCTAAATGCTCGTGAATAAACCTCATTTGGGTGAAACAAATGCGTTTCCTTCTTGTTTCCAGAGGTCCCCCGAGAAAGAACATGTGGGATCAGAGGGACCTCGGCTTGGATCCCAGTGCTGCCACTTTTGAGCTGTGTATCTTGGGCCAGTTATTTACTGCCCCTGAGCCTACACTTCTCCATCTCTAAAGTGGGAACAGTAGCTGCTCCCCAAGGACATGTAAGGACCAGCGATAATGTGTGTAAAGTGAATATATAGTAGGTGCTCAGTAAATGCCAACCACTGCAAATCCAGTGGAACCATTAGGGACAAAATAGGGTTGTGTTCCCTTTTCACAGTCCGGTGGCCGTGGCATAGGGTCTAGCCCATGGCACTAGTTTCTGTTGGAGAAGAGCCCCATCCCCGCAATTCTGGGTGTTGCCTTCGGGGTATTTGGGCCTCCTGTGGGGCCCGAGCCCGCACTGCCGAAACGTGGGGAAGCTGCGCGGCGGGGCGTGGCCATGCCTTCCCTGACCGCCTCCAGTAGTGGGCTCGAGTGGCAGAAGGGACCCTGACTTTTTTGTCTGGGGGTCATACGTGGCCTCTCATAGCTCACTGGGGAGCCAGAACTTCGGCGCTGAGGCTGCCAAACTGCTGCCCAGAGAAGTTAAGAGTCCAGCTGCGGGGCACCAAGCTCACAGGCGAGACAGCAGGTATCAGAACCTCACCGTCCTAAAGGATCCATGACTGCGGTGACCTTGTGGCCGTCTCTGGACTCTCCTGGGAGTGATTTATGGCTTGGCCAGCACCAGCCCTGCGCGAGCCACTTCCATGAGCTCGTCTGCAGCTGGCAGGGCAGGACTGTCCCCTCCTGGTCTTGGACTTGCCCCTTTCATGCTTCAAGGTGATGGGTGGGGGGATCTTGGCTTGAATCACCTGTGCTTTAGGGGAACGGCCCTCCTATTTTGGGGCCATTTCTGTATAATGGCAGGGACAGTCCTGTTTCTCTTCTTTGAGCCTTTTTCCAGAGCCTGGCACATAGCAGGTGCTCCGTGAATATGGATGAAGCGGCTGAGTCACTGTGGATTCCTTTACCTTCGCCTCCCCACCCGTCCCCTCAAACTGTTGCATCATAAATTCAATTCACCTCCTGCGGCCTTGGGTGCTGGATACTGAGAAGTATGCAGAAGCACAAAGCAAGTATTTGTATCTATGGCCGATGAGGACAATAGCTAACATTTATTTTTCCCCCCTAAAAACGTTACTACGTCATCATTTATTCCCCACAAAACTATTGGTTAGCATCCTTATTGCACAGATGGGGAAAGCAGGTGCGGGTGGGAGGCTCACATTCATGGTGGGGGACTCAGGCTCCTCACCAGGGCACTGTGGCGTGCTGGGGGCTTCAGATTTCAGGGAGACAGCTGGTGAGGGTGGTGACCAGGGAAGGCTGCAGGGGAGGCTGGCATTTGGGAACAGCCTCGAAGGGCAGAGACGTATTTGGAAGGCGGGAAGTTAGAGTGTGGAGGAGGGGCCGGGGGCCAACAGGAGCAAAGGTGGGACGCAAGGGGGCCAGGGTAGCTCGTTTGGAGCACGCGGCTGAGGGTGGCCGGATTGTCAGAACTGAGCTTGGAAGGCGAGCTGGGGCTAGACGCGGGGGACCCTGGCGCTGGTGGCTGGACCCTGTCTTCCCTGGTGGCCACTGCTGGCGTCTATGCACAGACAGGGTTTGCCCTTCTCTTAGGCCGCCCTGCGTGCTGGCAGTCCCTGTCTTCTGTGACCAGCCTCCTCTTCTATGACCAGTCCCTCTCTTCTATGACCAGCGGGGTCTGCTTCCCACAGTCCCAGGTGCTGGCCTGGCCCGGCGGGCAGGAGGCTGCCAGGAGAAGGCCCCGAGGATGGGCGGTCGGTGTGCACGGCCCGTCTCTGTTCCTGGTACCTGCTTCCCAGGGGAGCCCAGAGCCTCGGCCTGAGCTTCTGGGGAGTCGCGCTGCACGCTTGTTCCTGGATGTGCCTGTGTCCCGTCCTCCCCACCCCCGCCCTCGGGACCAGATTGTCAGAGGATCAGTGAGTTTTAAGCTCTTAATTCTCTTTTCTGATGCCTTGGTTTAAAATTTTTTTTTAAAGCGATAATGACCTCATTTTCCTGGTTGTGCTTCCCGGATGGCCCTTAGAGAAGAATGTTGGAATCCCACTGGCAGGCCATCTGCTCATGCCTCCTCCCAGAGCCGCCCTGAGCTGGGACCTTAATCCTTTCTTGTTCCCCTCCAGTGATGGGAGGCTCACTGAGGACCGCTTCAGTTAGAGAATTCGTCTTAGATTGAATCAAAACCCAACTATCTAGGATTTCCATTTATGGACACTCACTTTATCCTTTGGGACCACAAATTAAATCTCATTCCTCTTTCTGATGATGGCCTTTTATATGTAATGACAAAATAAATACTCCTTTCAAGGAGCACTGATGGTGTGCTTCACACGTTATTTTTATTCCCCTCAGTGACCCTGCCCAAGGGATCAGGGACCCTTGGTGGTCATGGGTGGATGCTTTCCCGCTCCTTGCAGCCCCTGTCCTTTCAAGGGAAGCGGACTCTGTGTCCTGGCTCCAGGGGGTGGAGTAGGTGACTTAGGCCAAGAGAGTCTGCGTATACCCTGTCCCTGGACTCTGTGATTGGCTAAGGGGTGGGCACATGACCTGGGTTGGTCCAATCAGGGGGACTATCAGGATTCTGCCAGGACAAAGATTCCTCCTCTAGGAACTAGCAAGCCTGTCGACCCAGGAGCTGGGGCAGCTCCTGTGGGGCCACAAGGCAAGGAGGCAAGGCAAGGCATGGAGGAAAACTGGACCTGGCAGAGGACAGAGTGGAAGGAAGGAAAAGGGAAAACGGGGTCTTTGGAACCTTTTGAGTTGATGGATCTTGCCCGAAGACAGCCCTACCTCTGAAATCGTTCATTTCACAAGTCCATCAATCTCCACTATTGTTTAAAGTCGTTTGAGTTGGGTCTTTCTGTTGCTTGCAACCCAATATGTCTTCTTCCTACTGAAGAGTAAACTGAAGCCGAGAGATGCTGATTAACTTGCCCAGGATCCCCAGCTTGAAAGTGGGAGAGGTAGGATTTGGGCTCAAGAAGGAAGTGGAGGGGGATGTAATCAACTGTCTTCTCCTTGAGTATCTTTTTTTTGAAGTCTAAAGGCCCCCAGGTGCCCTTAGGACAGGATTTTGACATCATCCCAGCCCTCTCCTTGGAAGAACCTGACCTGTAAACCTTGCTCTTAGATCACCTCTCAGTTCTTGGCCTGACATCACCTCCTCCTAAGACGAGCAAGCATCTCTTCTGAGCAGACACGTGACGTCCCCTTAACCCAGTTGCAGTCATAGGCCTTCCCAGCTCAGGAACCTTTGTTGGCTTCCCAGTGCCTACAAGGCCCTTCAGAATCTGGGCCCTGTTCCCGCTCAGCCTCCTCTCCCCAGAGGGGTCCACGGTGGCCCCAGTGGACTTCCAAACATGATGCTCAGTTTCACACCTGCACTCAAATGTCTCTTCTCTCTTATCCCATGGTGGACTTGTATTCAAACATTAACACCCAGTTCAAATGTCTCCTCCCCTAGGAAGTCTTCCTTGCCTTGTGACTGAGGGAGTCCTTTGTGGTCCCATGGCTGCTTGAGCTTAAGCCCTGTTGGTCCTAGCGCTTGCGGCCTGGCTGCTGCCATTCTTGCAGGGGGCGGCAGGCTCTGTTCTCTGTGCAGCCTTTTGGTCACCAGAGGTGGCACCTCTAGTGCATTTGCTGCTGAGGCATTGAACCCTTGTTGGCTGGGCAGTGAACTGCCCGGGGCCTTTGGCGGGCAGGGACAGACCCAGCTGGAGCGGGTGGGAACCTGTGGGCTGCCATCTATGTTGTTTTGCCTGGTGCCAGGGGCTGCAAAGGGAAGGGAGAAAGTGACAGAGGGACTCCAGGAAGCTAGAGCTGGGTCCTAGCTGAGCCAGGGCGAGTCTGTAATAGACTCATTGACAGCATCTTCATCTCTCAGACCAGAAACCTCAGGGTCATCTCAACTCCTCTTTGTCTCTCATCCTACCTCAAGCTTTTACCAGACACGATGTCCAGACTGGTCCTTCCAAAACTTAAGTTAGTTCATACCCTTCCTTTGCTCAGTACCCCAGGGCTCCCCGTCTCCCTCAGAGGAAAAGCCAAGGTTCTTACAGGTGTGTCACAGGCACTGGGCTCCCTTCACCTCTCCCACCTCATTGTGGTGTCTCCCCTCCCTCCTAGACTCCTCTGCAGGTGAACTGGCTTCCTCACCATCCCCTGAACATGCCGCGTTTCTGCCTCAGGGCCTTTGCACGGGCTGTTCCCTCTTCTTGAAATACTCTTCCCCACATAGTCACATGGCTTGTTCCCTCATTTATTTTTGCTTCCTGCTTAACTTTCTTCTGAACACTCACCACCATTTAACATTTTACTTCTTCATCTTGTTTGTTGTTTTTCTCCACGGAGACACTCTTAAGTTCCACGAGGGCAGACACTGTGTTATCTTTTGCTCACTGGCACCATCTCAAGCGTCTGGACAAGTGTCTGGCACAGAGTGGGTTGAGTGAATGAATGAGTGAATGAATGAAACAACTATAACAAATCATGAGGTCGGAAGGCAGGAGAAGCAGGAGCCAGTTAGGAAAAGCAATGGTTCCTGTCCCTGGGCAAGGACAGGGTGCTGGGGGCTGGCACCTACTCATGCATTCGTCCTCTCATTCATTCATTCATTCATTCATTCACTCATTCGCTCAGCAGAGGGTTATACAGCAAGACTAGGGCCAGGCCCTGCGTGACACTGACACTACTACGTCACCCGGGAAGTCAGTCACTGCTCCCAAGTGACTCATGTTCCAGTGGGGGCCCCAGGACAGCAACCATTACCAGCGTGACACCATGTCACAGTGCTGGGAGGAGATGGGCCCCGGGTGCTGTAGCGGCTCCCAGGAAAGCTGCCTCGCCTCGGGAGGCTGAGGAAGGCCCCTGAGGACCTGATGTCAGGCCAAGGCATGGCAAATGTTGGCCATTAGCCCAGTGAGGGGGGTGGTCCGAGGAGCGTGCACCGGGCAGAGGAGCAGCCTGACCAGAGGCCTGGGAGGTGGCAAGGGGCTGGGTGCGTCCGGAAAACGGAGAGTGGGTGAGCTGGGGCGGAGGGAGGAAGGGAGAGGAGAGAGGGGGAGAGGGGAGAGAGAGATGAAGGGGAGGGGAGAGACAGGGCGAAGGAGAGAGAGAGAAAAGGGAGAGGCGACCTGCTGTGTGACTCTGGGTGAGTTACCCCCCACCCCTGCATTGCGGTGTCTTCTGTAAAATGGGGCGGCAGTCACCGCGCCATCCCACAGGGCTGCAGGGGGATCACATGGGACGCCCCGTGTGAAGACTTCGAAGGATGCGGACCCAGAGCAAGCGCCTGGCAGGGCTCGGCTACGCTTGCGCTAAGGACTGTGGATTTTGCCCTAAGAGACAGGCATTGAAGCGGGGAGCCCGTCAGGGTGGGTCTGGGAGTCAAGACAGGGAGACCCCTTGGGTGTTGGCTACCTGGTCCAGGTGAGTGAGGTCAGTGGCCTGGACCAAGGGTGACGACCGTGGAGTTGGGCAGCAGCAGCAGCAGTCCTTGGTGACAGATTGGCCCTGGAGTGACAAGAGGGATCCTCATTTGGGTGGCGACTGGCTGGGAAGTCTGTTGGGTGGGTGGGCTCGGGCCACCTAAGAGGCAGAAGGCAGCCCGAGGCCATTCACACCGCCCCTTTGCTCTGAGCGGGCTGGGGTCTGGTGGCCGGGGCAGGTCCACTTTGTCAAGGCCCCCAGGGCCGACCCAGTAGTGCCAGATGGAGGAACCCACCAGGAGCTTGTGGACACGCCAGGAACTTGGGGCCAGCTGGGCAGAGTCCTGCCTGGGCTCACTCCATAACCAGGAGCAGGTTTCCTCGATGATCTGGGAACAGGAGATGAGGCCAATTCTCCCAGGGCCTCGAATCTCTGGACCTGCCGCCGTGGGGTGCGGGTGGCCAGGGTGGTCCAGGGGAAGAGGGCGGGCACTGCCTCCCCTCTGCGGGGAGGAGGAGAGTGCAGGGTGTTCCATACAGTAATGTATGGGCCCATCTGCTTCCAGTTAGCGGCTCCAGGGGAGCCTAATTGGCAGATCAAACCATTCGATGTTGCACGTTAGATAAGTAGTTAGAAGAGCCCCAGCGGAGTCTGACACTCTGGATGGAGCCCAAACCCTGAGTCCAACCACCGCAGGGCCTGGGGTGCTAATGGGAACCAGACCCTCGCTCACGGAAGTGGGGGGATATTAACAAGTGTCAGAATCTGTGAAGCGCCTGGACAGATGCAGCTCTGCCCCGGCCCCTGCTCCGAGGAGGGGCAGAGGGGCTCCTGAAACTTAACCTTGAACGTTAAGGAGGAGGGAAGGAGCTCCGAGAGAGTGGTTTCCTGATGCTGGCTGTGGCGGGGGACAGCCAAGAGCCAATGGTCCTGCCCAGGCAAAGAGATGGACTCAGTGGAAAGCTGTTGGGTTCCAGGTGGGGAGACCTTGCACCTTCTTGTATGACCTGCTGCAGGTCATATGAAGGACGGCCAAGAGCTATGGTGAGGGTGTCATTCACGAGGTTGGTTGTCATGGTGATGGTGGTCATGGCCATGATAGACAGGGAAGCCATGATGATATTCATTTGCCTGGCATAGGCCTGCCTGCCTGCGGGACCCTGGCTCTGAGAAGGCTTCACCCCATGAGTTGGAGCTGCTCTCTTCCCTTTTCTGACGTTCCACCTGGATGACTGTCAGCCTGCTTCCTTGACCCGCAGCCTCCCCAGTCCCTCTTTCTTCTCGCCAGCCTGATACCTGCTCTGGATAAGGTCCCCTTCATTGCTCCTAGTCTTCACTCCCGACTCCAGGCCCATCTAGCCCTCCCAGCTCTCTTCCCTGCCAACTCACTGAGCCATTTGGCCCTTCCGGTGACCCAGCCCCCTCTCACTCTCTCCAGCTAGGTTTCTGGGTTTGGTGTCAGATGTGCCGCCACCTAGATCTGGCTCAGCGATGATGGCAGGAAGGGCGGGGAGGTGCGGATGGCAGTGACGGAGGTGATGAGGAGGAAGGTGATGGTGATAAAGGCCATGGTGTTGGTGGAGGTGCTGGTGATGCTGGCGATGGTGATTCTTGTGACGGTGTTTGTGCTGGGGCGGAGGTGGCGGCGGCAGGAAGGACAGCGGTGGCAGTGTTTTTGTTGGCCGTGGTGCTGTTGGTGGTGGCGGTGGTCGTGTTGGAGAGGAAGGCGTCGGTGATGGCGGAGGTAACAGTGAGGGTGCTGGGGATGGTTGCCATAGTGATGGCGGTCATGGTTTTGGTGGCGGCGGCAACGAGGATGTTTATGCTGGTCTTTTCCTTTCGGGCTGGATGCCTTTGTTAAGCCTCTGATTTAGGAGCCAACAGCCAAGGTCAACTTTTTCCTGTTTATACCAGCAAAATGTAGACTTTGCTTTTTGCCAGATCTGAGTCGCTAGGGGGTCCATCTGTTTTCGAGCTGAGGCGGAGCAGACCACGGGGTGGGTGGGAGAACATCACAATCTTGAGCACCTCACATCTCTGGTGGCCTGACCGCCTTGGCCTGACCGACCCTCGTCTCTCACCTCTGGATTTCCCTCCCCAGACTCCCAGCTTCTGCCGGTGGCCCCCTGCAATCTATTAAACACACAGTGTTCAGAGTGCCCTTTGAAACCTAAACCGGATCTTGCCACTTCCCTGCTCACAGTGGTTCCCTGTCCCAACAGAGTGGAGGCCAGTGTCCTACTGGGGGCCCCCTGGGCCTACCCGACCTCTGCGTCTCCTCGCTGACCTCGCTTTCTCCTGCTCTGCCCTCTGCTCGCTCTGCTCAGCCACACTGGCCTCCTGGCTGCTTCTTGAACACCCTAACCATGCACAAATTCACCACAGGGCCTTTGCACAGACCGTATCCCTCGGTGGCGGCAGTGAAGAGGGGAGTGAAGGATCCACCATGGGGAAGGTGAGGGCTCTAGGTTGGGACCCAGAGGACCAATTGCAAGGACCAG
Organism: Pteronotus mesoamericanus; assembly: GCF_021234165.1. NCBI lineage: Eukaryota > Metazoa > Chordata > Mammalia > Chiroptera > Mormoopidae > Pteronotus > Pteronotus mesoamericanus. The sequence goes on from NW_026555200.1 coordinate 52,074, forward strand.
TTCTGAGCTGGCCATCTGTTCCTATGACCTCGGGGATTACTCCTCCCCGCTCCAGGCTTCAGGCTTCCCATCTGTGGAACGGTGGGCCAGTCCATCTCTGCTCTGAGGCTGCCCCCCTCCTGCATACAGCAGGCGTCCGGGGCAATGGGACCAGGCCACCTGCCAGAGGCAGCCAGGGTGTCTCCCCATCAGCTTTCCTCACATCCCTCATCCTTTTGTGGCTTCTGTCTTGGCCTCCCCACCTCTCACAGGGGGTCATATATGTGTACATCCATGTGGGTGAGATCATGATCTGTATGTACAGGGGGCCTCCCCATCCAGGATGGGGCCTGGAGTATCTCCCCCGCTTCACCGCGGGCTGCCTGCCTCCTGGCGCCACCACATGGCCCCCCCCCATGTCTTCCACCCCTCTAACACAGATGTGAAACAGCAGAAAAGAATTTGACAAAAACACTCCATTTGTGAAATTGCCACGCCCCCTCTTCCTGGGGCAAGCGGTGGACCTCCTCATTCATTGACTCTGGGCCTCAGTTTCCCCATCCATATAAGGAAAGTGGTCCCCACCTTGGGTGTGAACCTTCCTAGTTGGTTCTGACCATGAGCTTCATTCTAGAATGTGGTACTGGGGTGTCCCTGCAGCCCCAGCTTGTTCTCAGGATCGCGGCCATGGCCTGGGTCCTTCTGGAAAGTCAGCAGAGGGCCAGGCGTGTGCTCTCTGAAGGGCAGTTCCAGAAGCTGACAGCAGATGGTGCTGTTGACCCCATTCCTGGGCAGGAACAGGAGCAGGAACAGTGGCCACTGGAGTCTCCCAGACTCCCAGCTCCAGGGCCTGGCAGCGCTCCCTGGAGGCTCGGGGTCCCTTCTCCTTGGAGCCTGAGGTTGGACGCTTGGGCACATCCCCTGTGGCCCATTACTGGCCCTGGGGAAAGGCCCCCAGATGGGAGACAGAGCCAAGCAGGGAACAGACATGAGCAGACACAGTCACACGGGACACACGAAGCGCACACAGGCCGTTCACTTCTGTCTGCGTGGTACCAAACGCCCAGCCTGTTGTCACTGATCACACGTGCTCGTGCACGTAGCCCACATGACTCTGGGGCCTGACAGGCTGGGGGCGTGTAAGGGGGGAGGGCTGACAAGAAGGATATGTTTCACGTGTTCCTGTGGGCAAGTGTGTGGGCACAGACGCTGTGTCTATGGTCCATATACATGTTCATGTGCGCAGGTGAGGGGGTGGCACGTGAGTGTGGGTGTGCCAGCGTCTGCATGTGCACACTGGTGCGCGTGGGTGCTGTGTGGAGGAGCACTCCAGTGCCGTGTCCCTCAAGGCACAGCTGTTCCGCTGTGTGTGCATGTGTGCGGAGATGTGTGCCCATGGCTGCCCATACATGTACCTACGTGTGCATGTGATCCGTGGATACACACACACACGTTTGAGTTGATGGGTAGGGAACAGAAAGAATAAATAATAAGTGGTTTGAGGATGGGTAGGCTGGAAAGATGAGGGAGGCTGACCAGGTGCCTGGAGCCGCCAGCCCACGAAATGGGGAGGGACGCTGCGTCCGGCAGAGCGGGGTGGAGGCAGTGCTGCTACTATGACTATGAGTCTAGTGAGTGTGTACTCTGTGCCAGGCCCTAGATAAGCACTGTTTCACCTAACACTCTCTTAACATTGCCCTCTACGGATGAGGAGACTGAGGATCGGGAGGCAGAGCAACTGGCCCATGGCCAGACAACGAGGAAGTGGTGGAGCCAGACCAAAGTCCAGTCCCCAGGTGGCCTCAGTCTCTGGGAGCCTCAGGGTCCTTGAGCGCTGAGTCCTGACCTAGTGCCAGAAACTTTGTAAACAAATGTTTACTGAGCACCTACTATGTGCCAAGCACAGTTCTAGATGCTGGAGACAGGGCAAGCTCCCTGCCCTCACGCAGCCTAAATTCTAGTACAGAGGAGAGACAAGAAAGAGAGGGGGAATAAAAACACACATGAGACCCGTTTACACCAAGTTCAGTCCTAGAGAGGAACTGAGTTCAGTCCTAGGGAGGAAGACTGGGCCAGAGCCACATGACAGAGAGTGGCGGGGGCTGCTCTGCACAGGGGGCAGGGAGGGTGTCTCCAGGTGGTAGCTTTGGAGCCGAGGCCTAGGGGACAAGTCCGGGCTGCTGGAAGGTCTTCCACAGAGAGGGAGCGCTTGCGTGAGGGGCACGCTGAGGGAGAGGTGGCAGGGTCTGGGTGGAGCAGGGCCTTGTGGGCCACAGCTGGCATCTTGGATTTTATTCTCAGGGCAACAGGGAAGCCACAGGAAGGTTTAAGCAGGTGAAGACCTGATCAGATCTATGCTTTAAGGATGGCCAGGATGCTGTGCTGAGAATGTTCCAGGGGGGCGGATGATTCTGCAGAACGGGACTCGCGTGCACGCAGCGGGGACTCCATAAGAGCCCGTCGCGGGCCAGCGGGTTTAGGATACAGAAGGCCCGAGAAGCGGTGGTTTGAACTTTGGACCCAGGAACCAGCCCTCCTCCTGGTCTCTTCCTCTCACTGGGTGTCCTGGGACTTCTACCTCTTTCTTTGGGCAGGATGTTTTTTGTACTTGGAATGTTTAACCTCACCGCTGTGGATCTTGGGAGTGAGGTCTCCCAGCGCAGACCCTCTATTACTCTATTACGGCACAGAACTCAGACCCCAGCTCGCCTCTTATTGGCAAGGTGACTTTGGCCACGTTCCTCCTCTGAGAGCCTCGGTTTCCCTGTCTGTGAAATGACGATGATGATGCTTCTCAGCGGGTCAGTGGTGGTGAGGATTAAATGTGATGGAGCAAAGGGCTCCCCACTGCCAGGCCCTTGGTAGTCACAGCTCCGTGGTGTTTATTGCTGAGGTCCCTGAATGGCTCCCTTGGGCCACGTAGCTCCCGGAAGCTGCAGTTTCTCCTGATGCAGAGTCACACTCACTTTGAAAATGTGTGTGGCCAGAAATTCAAATGAGGCTTGGGGAAATACATGGCACAGAGCAGGTGCTCAGAAAACGTGGTTGCAGGGTGCTGCTGCAGGCAGCCCGGACCCTTTTGGGAGGCAGGCACCAGGCCAGCTCTGCAGAGAGGTGGCTTCCAGGGCAGGGGCTTGGCCAGGAGGGTGTTGGGTGAGTACAAGGCCCTGCAGGGCCCCCTCCGCCTCCCCGGGCGCTCCCTGCAGCCTCCCTTCCTGCAGCCCAGCTTTACTGCCACTGCCCCTGGGGGAGTGGGCGTGGGCAGTCTCCTGGAGCTCCTCCCCCTCTCCTGATTTGCATGTTTAGAATGCATCTGCTGACACATCTTGTAACTATGGCCCAGCCTCCCTGTGCCCCTGCTAGCTGAGTGGTCTGCAAGCACAAGAGCCCACTCCCCACCAGCACCACCTTCTGGGTGCCCTGTGCCCATTTGGAGCTGTCGGGGTTTTTTTCTTATTTCCCCATCTTCGCCTGCACCTGTGGGGCTGTGCTCACTGCTGGGCTGCTGGGCGATGCTCTCAGATCACAGGCCTGACATTTCAGTGTTTGTGTCTCTGTGCCAGGCAGGCACCAGCCCGAGCAATCGATTCTCCCTGCGTAATCGCTAAGCACCGTCCATAACATCTCATCAGCCCCCATTGGCACTCGGGCTGCTTCCTCCGGGCCTCATGCTGGGTCGCCTATGCCTGCTCTCCTGGGACTGGGATTCTCTATTCAAATCCCAGAAAGAACCATCCCCTGCTTCCTACCACCATCTTCCTGTCACTCCCCATGAGGCTGGTAGGGGTCTATTTCCAGTCACCTCCACCTTCCCCTGTGACATCTTGCAACAGCCACATTATGTTCCTTTCAGTTCCTCTAAGAGGAGATGCCTTTCCTGCCTCAGGGCCTTTGCACACGCTGTGTCCTCCACCGGAACTCTTTCCCAGTAAACCCCCCTGCCCCGCCCCTCCGCCGCCCCGTGCTCTGTGTTCTGCCGAGCTCACTCCCACTTGGTATCCAGGTCTCAGCTTAAGCAGGTAGTCCTCTCAGATTTCCCAGGTTAGGTTCGGTTCTTCTATCCCACTCCTTTATACAGCCTGCCCATTTCTTTGGTGCTCTGATTCCTCCTGTAATGATTTATTTAATGTCTGCCCTCCCTGCTCCACGAGGATGGGCCTTGTTTCTGTTTTATCTACTTCTGCATCCCTTTCATGTGGACAGTCGCGCCCAAAAAATGCTGACTGAATGAGTGAATGATTGAATGAATGCTTATTGGATGCAATCATTTAAAAGGCCCCATCTCTTGGATCTGAAAATTTCCCTTCCCACAATCATGAGGAAATGACTGGTTCTCTCCAGGGCATCGTTTGTATAATGAGGTGGCAAGACTGGGGGAGGGAGGCATGGTCCTGCTGATGGGCATGGGCAAGGCCAGGGACCAGGCTTACACCTCTGGTTGGTGTCAGCTGCGCTGAATCTCTCTCTTTTTTTTTTAAAGATTTTATTTATTTATTTTTAGAAAGAGGGGAAGGGAGGGAGAGAAAGGTAGAGAAACATCAGTGTGTGGTTGCCTCTCCCATGCCCCCTACTGGGGGCCTGGCCTGCAACCCAGACCTATGCCCTGATTGGGAATTGAACTGGTGACCCTTTGGTTCTCAGGCCAGTGCTCCATCCACTGAGCCACACCAGCCAGGGCTCAGCTGCGCTGAATCTTAAAGTGATGATGGAGCCAGTGGTGACGTGGCGGTAATGACGGTGAGCCTAAAGGCGAATTGGTCTTGGCAGTGATGGGCATGGTGCTGGTGATGGCAGGAATGATAACAATGGTGCTCACGTTGGCTCTTTATTGGGTGGTAAAAACAATGGCGATTTTGCTGTGGTTTTGAGGTGCTGGTGTTTAAGAAGATGGACTTTGGAGACAGGCAAGCCTGTGTTCTTTTCCTGTCTTTATCACTTTAAGTATTTGAGAAACTCTTCAGTGTCTCAGTTTCTTCACCTGTAAAATGGGTACAATTTTGGGGCTGTTGTGCAAGTTAAAGGAGAAGGTGCATGGAAAGCTCTCAGCAGACTGCTGGGCCCACAGGAGGTTTTGAGTAAAAACATGCGGAAGGAAATCATTATGCCAACAGCTTAGGATGAAAACGGTAGCATTTGTGATGACAGTGATGCATGTCACCAGAGATGCCAACATTGGCATCTTTCCAGCTGCAGGTGTAGCTGATGGTGGCGAGGTAGCGGAGGGGATACTGATGGTGGTGTTGTCTATAATGGTGATATTGATGGTGATGTTGTCGATGGTAGTGGTGTCGATGACGGTGATGTTGATGGTTGTGATGACGATGGTGGTGATGTCTAGGCTGGTGATGATGACGGTGGTGATGTTGATGATGATGTTGTCGATGTTGGTAATGTTGATTGACAATGGTGACGGTGACAGAGGGGCTGATAATTTATTAATTCAATCTGTCAGTTAAAAAAATCAGCATGTATTTATGCCAGCAAATTTTGGGGAAAAAAAATAAATATAACCCTTGAGTTTTAGGAATCATCAATAAATAGCAACTACTCACACACATGGTATAAAGCAAAGTAGCAGGTGGCTCGATATCCAGTGGCTGCTTTGCATCAGAGGAGATGCAGGGGTTGGGGGATCAGGCAAGGTGCCCAGGAGAGGAGGTTCCGGGGCTGCGCATTCCAGGGGGCAGGGGAGGTGTCAGCGCAGGCTTGGAACTCAAAGGCTCAGGGAAGGGTGAGAGGCAGGGAGGAGAGGAACTGGAGAGGGAGGGAGGGAGAGAAAGAGGAGGCTGGGGATACAGGAGCTGTGGCTGAGATGTGAAGAGTAACAGTGCCCATGTCCCTGTGAGGTACCTGGTGCCGCAGGAGGAGCCCCGATCTCTGGTCTGGAGCTCTCACTTCCCAGAGGGACAGAGTGAGCACACATGGACTCTCATTTTAGAAAGCAAATGGTGACCTTGCAGAAGGTGCCCTCGGATGTATCAGGCCAGCACGTGTCATAACAAAGTTCAGTCGTTTTGTGAGGAATTGCACAGGGATGTCTGGGCATCCTTCCCTTCTTCCCATTTGCGTGTTTAAAACGTATCAGTGATGCATCTCGGGCTGCCAGCCTCCATCCTGTCTCTGCCTGAGTCTCTGGGGGCTGAGCTGTGTGCACACACAAGAGCTCCGAGAAGCACTCTGGCCTGGTCCTACCACGCCAGCGCCTCCCAATCTGATGTTCAGGTCCAAGGTGAAGTCACACTCAGAGAGGGCAGTGCCTTGCCCCATGCCACACAGCTGGCGGAGGCAGAGCCGTGGCTCAGGGAGCACAGGTAGAAGCTGCATTGTGATCCCCACTTTCCTGGGGCTCTCCTCACACTGGACTGATCCCAGGGTGTGAAGCAGGTGAAGGCTTTGGAAATAGGCAGGAAGGGAACTAACCCTTATCTACCAGCCCCTTTAGTGTAATTAAGCCTGTGGTCTTTGAAGCCAGAAAGGCCTGGGTTTGAATCCTGCACACTAGCTGTGTGACCTTAAGGCAATCCACTCAGCCTCTCTGCGCCTCAGTTTCCTGTCTGTAAAATGGAATTGATACTGATGGGACCTGTCTACCTCAGAGGATTCCTGTGAGGATGAATCCTCTGGATGAATCAGCTGGTACACAGCCCCCCGTAGGACAGGGCTGCCGGCTGTAAAGATGGCTGTTACCACGGACACCACACTTCCTGTATTCACACATGCCTCCTCAAATGACCCCCTTGATATAGGAATTATCCCCATTTTGCAGGTGAAGAAACTGAGGCTTGGAGAAGGGAAGTAGGAATCTTGCTTGGCCAGCATTTGTGCCCAGGCCCGGTTGGCCCCACGCCCGCTGGTCTGCCTTGGCTGGGAGACATGCGGGATGGGGTCTGGAGGAGCGTGGGGGTTGGGGGCCTGGCAGGGGGGAGTGGGAAGCCGCGAGCCTGACATAGGCCCCTAAGAATGTGATCCACTTCCTTCTGGGCCCCTGGGAGCCTGGTAATCCTGGGGCGGCTGGGATGTGGGCAGACAGCTGTGCTGGGCATGGCGAGGGGGGTTGTGCAGGGAGGCTCCTGGACCCCTGCCCCTGCTTTTCCTGCAAGGGTGGGGGCTATGGGACCATTAACCCTGGTAGAGCTGGAGCCAGGCGGTGGGAGAGGAAGCGGGGAGAGGAAGGCTTGGGGGGAATTGGCAAGGCCTGAAATAGGCATGTGGTGAGCCCGCCCCTGGTAGCCCTTCCCCAGGTGTGGCCAGCTGGCCCTCCCTGGGAGGTGCTGGGAGACTGAACTTCTGAGCAATGAAGGGGGAGGAGGGGAGTGGGCTTTGAAGAGGGTCGCAGCTGGAAGGGCCATTGGGGGTCATCTAGCCCAATTTCCTTGCTTTACAGAAGGGGAAACTGAGGCCCGGAGAGGGGTAGCAAATGCCCAAGGGCACACAGGTGTCAGTTTTGAGTGGGGAAGAGGCCCAGCACCTCCTGATTCCAAAGCTGGGACTTCCTCCGCTGGCCGAGCTGGGCCTCCGCGCGCTGTCTGGGCAGGAGTTTGCCTGGACGGGGGCGCAGGGCCCATCAGTTCCCCTCAGCGGCTGCATCCCGGCGCCTCCTGGCAGTGCCGTGTGCCCTCCTCACCTGGGAACTGCGCCTGCGTGCCATAGTGGTCACGATGATGCTGAGAGTATTTGGTGGCTTTTTGATTTTACGAATGTTTATGGCTTTTATAATTTCTGTTTTATCGTATTTTGCACTTTACCGAGCCCTTTGCAGTCTTTCTCTCATAGAATTCTCACCACACTCCGTGTGAGTAGACGTTGTCCCTCCTGTTTTACAGAGGTGCACACTGAGCCTCAGAGAATCGAAGCGATTTACTTAGTCTCCCTGAGAGTAGTAATAGTAGGGACACTTTATAGACCTCAGCTGAATACCGGCTCCAAGCTGGGAGCTCTTCCACAGACAGAGGGGCTTCCGTCAGGCTTGCTGGAGTTGCCCTTGACTCCTCCTGTTCCTGTACCCCCACATCTCACCCAGGAGCACCCAGGTCTTCTGCACATGACGCAGATCTGGGCCCTGTCTCTGTTGGTGCCATGTTGGAGCTGCCACCATGCTCTCGTGCCTGGATGACACCGACCGTCCCTCATTAGTTTTTGTCCTTTTCCATTTGACTTATTTCACTTAGTGTAATACCCTCACGACTCAACCGTGTTGCCTCAAATGGCAATTTTTCATCTTTTTTATGGCTGAGTAGTATTCCACTGCCTATACGCCCCATATCTTCTTTATCCATTCATCTGTCAGTGGACTCAGGTTATTTTCATGTCTTGGCTATTGCAAATAATGCTACAGTGAACATAGGTGTACATATATCCTTACAAATTAGTGCTTTCCTGGGGGGGGGGGAATGGCTGAATCATATGGTAGTTCTAATCTTAATTTTTAAAGGAAACTCCATACTGGTTCCCATAGTAAACTCGTAGATACAGACAACAGAATGGTGGTTGCCAGAGGGGAAGAGGGAGGAGGGAGGGCAAAATGGGCAAAGAGATCAGATACATGGTAACAGAAGGAAGCACACAACAGAGAATACAAATACGGAATTATGATGTTGCACACCTGGACTTATATAATCTTATTAACCAATGCTACTTCAATACATTAAAAAAAACAATTAGTTTTCAAGTTTCCCCATCTCCCTCCCCTGCCTGAAGGGGAACCCCAACCTGAAGGGCTTGCAAACTGAATTTCCTAAGGAAGCCTGGCTGATGCTTGAAGGGGATAGGACCACAGGGAACTAGGTAGCTTGAACACTTTTTTTCAAGAGAGGCTGAGGATCCCAAGTTTACTGTGAAATCTCCCACAGCTACAGTGTAAGAACCCCCTCTCTCCCCCAAATAAAATGCCCTGGGCCCTGAGCCTGCGGCTTGCAAACGCTCTAGAGAGCGCCTGGCTGAAGAGACTTGGGAGGAGCTTCTGGGGTTGGCGCAGGGGTGCAGTGTGTGGTGGGGGTGCAGGGTTGGGTGGGGGATGGATTAGTCCAGGGTGTATGAGGCTGTGAAAGTTGTGAGCTGACAAGTGAATGAGGGAGAAAAACTTCCTTGACCTGGTCAAGGTCACAGTCAGAGACATTCACTGGAGTGAGATGCGGATTGAAGGACAGGGAGACAGTGTGGGGAGCACCGAGGCTTGGGCGTGGGAAGCAGGGAGCTGGCCTTGGCTCTGGACAGGACGGCTGTGTGGCCTTGGGCAAGCCCCTTGCTCTCTCTGAGCCTCTGGGACATAATAACTGGGCTCTATCAACAGTTCTGGCTTTCCGGATTTTTTTTTAATGGGGGTGGTGGTGCTGGGTCTCTGCCCAGAGCTGAAGGTGGGGGAGACCTCGGGGAGAAAGCCCTGCCGCCCTTCTGCATCCTGGGAACAGCAGGAGGTCTAATCTGCTGTTGACATTCCGCCACCGGGTCTGGGAGCTTGAGTTTCTCCTGGCCTCTGTGATCCTAGCAGCAGGCAGATGCTGGGACACAGCACTTGCTCCGTGTCACTCTGGGGTGGATTAGGGACCCCAGGGCCAGGGGATTGGGGGTGCTGAGAAGAGGGGAGTTTGGGGCAGGGCTGAGGGCCAGCTGCTGGCTGGGGGCTCGTCTTCCTTCATTGTCCATTTGCGGGTGCGGGGGTGTGCTCAGATAACCAGACTGGGCCTCAGAAATAATGAACGCTCACACAGTCGACAGATGCCCATTCCACAGACAGGACACAGAAAGGTTAGCTCCTAAGTGGCAGAGGAGGTTTGAGTCCTGGTCGGCCCAGAGGCAGCGCCCAAGTCCCAGTCAGCACTTTACTCTTGACCTGGTCCCCAATCCCGCGCACCATGGGTGGGCAGGAAGTCTCAGAATGGGTCTCTCCTGGACCTGCTAGACCAAACGCTCCATGAGGCCAGGGCTGTGTCTAGATCTGCTCACCTCTGAGGGCCTTCCATCGGCACATAGTAGGTGCTTGGGAATGAATGAATGAATGAGTGGCCACTCAAGTCAAGGCTTGCAGGAGTCCTGGAGTGGACCATTCTCAGCGCAGGGCCTGGGCCAGGGGCCTTCTGCCTTGTGTCTTGGCCATGGAGGGCAATTTGTCCTTCCCACTGCCCAGCCTATTCTGGCGCTTACAGGCCCGTGGAGACGGGCCCGTGGTAGGTTCCAGGGGCTCGGATAGAATATCCATGGCTGAGCCCTTGAAAATCTAATCTCAGCGCAGCCCACCTCCCCAGGGTTTCCCTCAGAGCATCAATCAGCAGTGAGACACGATCGTATTTTATAGCCAGGCCAGGGTGGGGGGCGGCATGAAACCCAAGCCCCCACTCCGCCTGGGGTCCTGCCTGCTTAGGAGGATCAAGGCAGACCCTGGAGGAGCCTTAACTCTTTGTGGTCCAGACCCTACCAGCTGTGGGCACAGCCCCTCTGTCACGCCAGCCCTGCCAAACTTGGTCCCTCAGGGATGATGGAGGGACTTCTGGGGGAGTGGGTTGGTGTTCTGGGGTCTTGCAGCTTCTAGGGACCTGCAGGAAAGCCTGTGGATTAAAAGATAGGTCTGCCCCAATACTCAGAATACCTGGGTTCTGGTTCAAGGTCTGCCATTTGTAGCTGTGTGACTGCTGGCAGGTTACATCCCCTCCCTGGGCTTGACTCCTCAACTCTAACCCAGGAATCCCAAGGGTTTCCTGCTCATCTCAGGAGGGATTGCCCTGTTGGCTTCAGCGTGGGTGAAATTTGATTCTTGTCCTCGGGCCCCATCATCTTTGTAACTGCCCCCTCCCCAGAACAGGTCGGACATAACAAGAGACTCTTATCTCTCTTAGGAATTTGTTATTTCCATTTTACATATGAGGAAACAGAGGCCCAGAGAGGATCTTCCGTGTCCCCTGCTTATACAGCAAAGTACTTCAGAATGAGGCTGGAGCTCCAGTTTTCTGCCGCTGGCTCTAGGGCAGGACCTCTCCTTCCTGTCCCTTCCTCTCTCCTGTCATCGGAAGCAGATCTGTGGACCACCCCGCGCCTGGACTGCTGTCAGGGCCAAGGGGGCAGATGACGTCCAGCCTCACCCAGGAGCAGAGGTCAGGGACCTCGGCCGAGGGATAGAGAAGCTCAAAGCTGGCCTGAAGGTATTGCCTCCCTGCGAACCTTAGGGGACACCCTAGGACAAGGCCGTGGGAGAAGCCACAGGGTGAAGGAACTGACACCATGGAGGGGGTCTGGGGCTGTAGGGCGGATACCACCCCAGCTTTGGGGTGAACCCGTCTTCAGGTGGAACTGTGACTGGGTGGCCTTGGAGCCAATTCTGTCACCCTTGAAGGAGGAGAATCTAACAGTAACCTGCCTAATTATCTTGAAGTATAAATCAAACAGTGACCACTCCCACTTGTTCTACACTCTGTGGGACCTAAGTTATCATCAGGGCTCGCCTCTAGGGGCTGAGCACCCCGTCCCGAGGGCTATGCAAGCAGACCCGCGTCTGTGAGGCTAGAGAGGCATCTTGGGGGAGCAGATACACTAGGGGGTGAACACTGAAGGCCCCTTCTGGTGTCGATGGGTGGGTGGGGGGGAGACTGGCAGGGGAGGTTCTGGGGTCTCCAGTTACCAGCTCCTGGAACCACAGGGGTCGCTTGGAAGAGGGGGAGCTCCAGGGGGGGCTTCCTCAGGTGGGTGGGGCTCTGGGGACTTGGGAGTCCCACCGACAGCTGGATGTGCCAGCTTGATGGATGGCTGTTAGGAAATCAATTTTCTGAAGTCCAGGCAGTGGGGTGGGCAGGTGGGCCTTGGGGAGCCTTGGGGCTGGCACAGTCGGGGGCTCTGTGCCCGCCGGCGGCGGGGAGCCCACACCCTCAGCTCCAGTCACGTCCTCCTGCCTCTTCACCGGGCTGTGCCTCCAGCTTGGAGGCCTTCCCCTGCCCTGTCCTGGGCTCCCAAGGAGGCCAAGAGCCCAAGTCCCGGGGCGGGGTCAAGCACCAGGCACCTAGTCCCAGCACTGCTGCTAACTGGCTGTGTGTGAGCTTTCGGGGCCTCGGTTTCCCCATCTGGAAGTCAAGGGAGTTGGGCTAAATTTCCCTCCCTTCCCAGGGAACGGCAAGCCAGTCTGGCTCCTCCTTATGCTTCGGGTCTCAGTTTAAACGTCATCTTGTTAGAAGAGATGTCCTCACCCCTCCAAGCACCCTGGCACTCGATGTTTGTCCCCTGGTCCCCTCATTCCCAGCAGGCTGCTTGCTTTCCCGTGGCGCTCAGCACCATCCCAGGGACTTTCCCTGTGCCTGTCCCTTCCACAGATGGCCAGTTCTAGGTCTATCTCAGGAGACAGCATTGTGTCTCCAGGGCCTACACAGTGTCTGGCGCATAGTAGGTCTTCAATAAACGATTGCTGAGTAAATGAATGAATCAATGGCAGGCCCTCTGAGAGGAGCTATGGGGCTGAGGAAAGCACCCAGCAGCTCTGTTCCCCCGGAGCTAACAGTCCGATGGAGCAGAGGGGGATGTCCCCATGTTGCTGTCATTCTGAAGCAATGAACAAAAGGCCACGAAGGGAGGTGGAGGAGGGAGGTGGCCCGGGGCGGGTCTGCGCCCCTCAGACCCCAGGGTTTACACTGGAGCCTGGGCATCATGAAGGCCAAGTGGACGTTCTGTCCTAGAAGCAGGGCCTGGGGTAATGGGTCCCTCCAGGGGTGCCTGAGCCTTTGCCCAGAACCTTTATTTTTGTGTTTTGTTTTGTTTTTTGCTCAGAGCTTTTGGCATTGCTTTAGTTCTTCCTTTCGGAAGGCCTCGGGAGGAAACCGCAGAGCATACCGCCTGAGGTGCTCAGGTTCAAATCCCAGCTCCGTTGCTCACTTGCTGGGTGACCCCGGGGCAAGCTGGTAATCTCCCTTCCACACCCCACCTGTGCCTGGCACGTGGTCAGGGATCAGCAGCCCCAATCTCCATGATCAAAAGGACATTTGTACCCACATCTCAGTAGGAAAAATTGAGCCCTGGAGAGCAGAAGTCCTGCAATTATTTAATATTTAAGGGCCCATCACACACTGAGTCAGGGAGAAGCGCTCAGTTCCACGGGAACCCTGCCCTCTGCCCTGGGTAAACCCAGGCTGGTAGAACATAGAGCTGGGTGGAGGGGAGCTATCTTAAAGGTTTCTGGCCCATTAATCTGTTTGGCAGATGGGCCGGAGAGCTGTGGCCCAGCCTGAGGTCACCAGAACCCAGTGAGGCAGAGCAGGTAGCAGGTGAAACCCGAGCTGGAGGGCTGGCTGGTGACTCCTGGCCATGTTGGGGACAGGCACACAGAGCGGGGACAGCACAGCAGCAGGTCTTTCCTCCTTCCTCTTTTTTCCTTCCTTTCTTCCTTAAAACAAAACAAAACAAAACATAACAAAAAACACCCCCAATCTCCCACGACTTGAAAAAATGGCCCGGGTCCCGTGTCTGGCTCCGGAACGGTTTATGGCGCTTTGCAGCCGGGCCTGCGAAGCCCTCGGTGATGTGAGCTGCCCTGCTCTGTGGCTGGAAAGGGCCCATCCATCTTCCCCAGCTGGCGGCCGGTGTGGGAAAGGCCCCGCTGGGGGCTGGGGTGGCACCTGTTCCTCTCACTCTCCCTAAGCTGGTTGTTCTAGTCCCTTGTGGGGGGATGTGACAGAGGAGGTCACGGAGCGGTGCGGGGGGAGGGGGGCTCTGTCACCATTGCAGACTCTGAGCACCGCATGACATTGCCCAGGTGATGAAGCCGTAACAAGAGTGAGGGTCTGCCCAAGGCCTGGGCTTTTCAGCTACTATGCTACACTGTTTTCCTCCCAGAAGATGTGGCAAGACCTGGAGAGTCCCCAGTGGGGAAGGGAGCCAGCCCTCGCCTGGCAGTGAGGCAGACAAGGCAACCTGCAATTACAGGGCCGTGGGGAGTGCAGGCACTTGGGGGACACTCCTAGGCTGAAGGAACAGCATCTGCGAAGGCTCAGAGGCACAGTGGGCACAGTATGTGGGGGGAACTCTGTGTAGGGGGTGAGGCAGGGGGTGGGACTGTTTCAGCCAGGGATGTAGGCATGGCCTCAGTCACAGAGACAGGACCGTGCACTTGAACTAATCCCAAAGGCACTGAGAGTCACTGGAGGTTCCAAAGCAGGAGAGGGACATGTTCAGATTTGACCCTCTCTGCTCCCAGGGCGGAGGAGGGGTGGAAGGCGGACAGCGAGGCAGAGATGGAGTTGCCACATGCAACTTAGGTGAGACCAGAGAGGCACCGGCTTGAAGGCGGCGAGGTGGAGTGGTCGGAGAACATGCTAGAGAGTCAGACATACCTGGCTCACGCCCAGCCCTACTCCTCCTCCTCCTGTGTGGCCTGTTTTCCTACTTTGGTAACGAGGGAGTTGGACAGGCTAAGCGTAGAGGACCTTAGACCAACTTAAGCTCCTACCCAGCTGTGCTGTTCATCAAGCAACTCAGCCCTCTGAGCCTCAGTCTCCCTGTTTTTAACGCGCCAAACTCACCCAGTAGTTGGGAGCACTGACTGCCCATTTGTAAGGTGCCTGGTGCTGGGCCTGGTGCGCACTAGGTGATCGGTGACAGAATTTCCTCTGTTCTAAGCCCTTCCCAGATTGAAATGACTCTCCGTGATAGTGCTAACTGGGGGCTTGCTGGGGAAGAAGAGGGGGGGCATTGAAGGAAATGTGCCTGAGGTGGCCCCGGGTGGGCAGAGGGAGAGGGCTGGGGTTCTGGAGGGGCCACTCAGGTTTCAGAGACCGCGGGCCGTGCAGAGCCCCAAGGAATGTTCCCAGGCTGGGGAGCAGGCAGCTGGAAGCCATCCGTCCCAAGGAGGGAGAGGGGATCAGGGGTCCTGCCAAGGTCTTTCTCTGGGAACAAGAACTTAGGAGGGGGGGTGGGATTCTCCCATTCAGCCTGGAAAGACAAAACCCTTATGCTTGGGCAGCTGCTCTTAGGGATGCCAAAAACCCAACCAGCCTGGCCCCGGGCTCCCCTGGGGCTGGGACAGCATGGGGGGGAGGGGCTTGGAGTCCTAATAGCCCTCGAAGCCAGGAAGGCAGGCCTGGAATCTGCCACCCTCTGTGCCTGACAACCCCTGCCATAGACCCACCCTGGGTGGGGGCCTGTGGGCATTGCCCCTGAGGTGGTGTTAAAGTCTACCTTGGGTGTCCAGGGTGCCAGAGCCTAGGAGACAAGGAGGTGGGAGCCCTGTGGTATAGCAAGAACCCCACCTTGGACCCAGCCAAAGTAGGAAGCCCAAGTTCAAGTTCATCTCAAGGCCAGTATTATCTATCTGCAAGGTTATAATGATTAGAGATAATGTATGAGAAGCACCAACACATAGTAGGTGTTCAGTAGATGCCAGCTATGTTACTGGAGGAGAGCTAGACTAGTGATGAAGAGCACAGGCTGGGACTGACAGCCTGAGCTGGTTGATTACTTACCATTCCTGAGCACCCGGGACGCTGCCTGGCAACGCAGTGAGACCACAGGAAGCACTAGCTGTTATTATTATGATTGTTGTTACCAACAGCGTATGAAGACCTTGGGCCCCAATCTACAGAATGGAGCATGCTTTTCCCCTGCCAGCCCTAATAGTCGTGACAGCTGCCACCCAGCCATGCCTCCTGAGTGCTGGGTGCGTCGCCTGATGACTTAACATACGCCATCTCTCAAGTTGGCCCATCACTCAGGTCTGTATAATGATTACAGTCCCAATACGACAGGGGAGGAAGGAAAGACCCTGAGATTTGGAGAGGCCAGCCAGGAAGTGCCAGGGAGAGGTTTCAGGCCCACCTCACAAGGCACCGGGAACAGCTCAGCGAGGATTCCCAGGCTAAGGAGACAGGCAGGGGCATGATGGGAAGAGCCCTGGGCTGGCCGTCAGGAGCTAGCACGCTTGTTCTGACATGCTGGGGTCAACCTTTCCGAGCCTGTCTTCTCATAGTTAGGTAGAGGTGTGATCATAGTAGGTACTGCGTGGAGCGGGGCGAGGCCTTGACTGAGACCATGTGTGTACGGTGCCTGGCACAAAGTCAGTGCTGCTGGCTGTGGAGTGTGGGTCAGCGGTTGGTGCTTTGATGTAGGTTTTTCTATTAGTGTAGAAGTAAGTGATGGTGGGCTGACGTAGTCATAGTGGCTGAGGTTGGGATTAGTGTTGCTGGCTGTTGTTGATGGTGACGCTGTGGTATTGGAGATAGTGTTGTTGGTATAATTGGTATAAACTGTCAATGACAATGCTCTTGTTATTGGTGTTGCAGTTGGTGCCGGCACTGTCGATGGTATTGGTGGCAGTGTTGTTAGAGAGAAACTGGTTACAGGATCAACAGCAACTGGTGTTGATGTTGAGGTTGTCATTGGTGGTGGCGTTAATATTTCTACAGGTGATGTTGGGGTTGGGGTAGGAGCTGTAATTATTGTAGTTACTGCGGGTATTGTTGCTTTATGTAATGTTAATGTCATTGGTGTTGGTGTTGAGGTTGTTCTTTTTATTGTTATTAAGAATGGCGATGCTAATATTGGTGGTGTTAAAGAACTTAGGAGGGGGGGTGTTGATGTTGAGGTTGTGTTGTTGGGAGCATTGGTACTAACCTGATTACTGGTGGTAGGGGTGTTGGTGTTGTAGTCTGTGGTGCCAGTATGATTACTGGTATTGTTGGTGTTGCTGTTGAGGCTGCTAGTGCTAACGTGATTGCTGACGGCGTCGGTGGTGGTGGTGGAGCTGACGTGATTACTGGTGTTGGTGGTGGAGATGCTTACAGAACCAACATGAGTACGGGTGTTGATAACAGTGGCAGTGATCGCCTGATTGTTGCTTTTGTTGGTGACACTAACATTGTTACTGCTGGTGGTGGTGTTGATGTTGATGGTGGTGGTACTAACGTGAGTAGTGGTGTTGGTGTTGGTACTAACATTGTCACTGGCGTTGGCGTTGGTGGTGGCAGTTTGGGGGATGCTGGTGTTCTCCGAGCCCGGCACCGGGCCTAGCTGGGCTGAAACAGCGCCATGGCCAATGGCTCTTCAGCTGCTCCGGCCAGACGTTCCTCAAGGAGTCCGTGCCCTGCGAACGTGCCTGTGTGCTCTGGCACCTGGCTCGCTTTGTGTTCCTTTTGAAAAGCTCCAGCCTGGACTGAAATAACATTTGCCCACAGGTCAGCTGGGTTAGAGAGGGGATCAGGGTGTCTGGCGAGGCCAGAGAAAGAAAGAGGGGACAACACCGGGGGGGTGAGATGAGGAAAGACAGGGCTCACAGAGCCTTTCCCACCAGAGCTTTCTCCCCTCCTTCTCTCCTTCCTGTCCACCCTCCTTCATTCTCTAACTTACTTATTCAGCAGACTCACTGGGGACCTTGGTGTCAGGCCCTGGGTGGGCCCCTAATGTACTGGAGTGAAGACAACACTATTTTGGACTGTGTGACCCTTGAGAGCAGAGAGCTTGTCTAACATCCCAGTATTCCCAGCACCTGTTGAGGGATGAGTGAATGAATGAATGAGTATGAATGAATGCTCAGACAGACTGCTGCCGTCCCTTTTCTCAGGGAGTTCGCAGACTGGCGAGGTGATCAGCGGGCATGTGGAGTGGCACTCGGGGCTCTGGAAGCGTGGGGTCGGAGGGGATCAGTTCTGCCTAAGGGCTCTGAGAAAACTTTACTAAGAGGTGACAATTGACCTGCTGTCAGGGACAGCAAAATGAGGAGCACCCAGAGCTGAAGGAGCAGCCTTTACTTGAAGCCACTGACTCTCACTTCTCCTCCTGGTCCTTCTCGAGACTGTTGGTGGGGTCTGAGGCCCAAGGGGTAGTGAGCTGCTTCCCTGGGGTGGGGTGGGGTGGGGACTTGGTCAAAGCTTATGTGCAGGTGCTAGTGGGGGCTGAAGTGCCACTTCAGGATCTCCCCAAATCCTCACAGAGCCTAGAATGCCAGTGCTGGATGGACCCTTAGAGGTCATCTAGCCCAGGGGTCCCAAACTGTGTTCCTCAAAGCCTTGGGGTTCCACTCAGGTGTCTCTGTGAATGAGAGGGGGACTGAGGGACAGCAGCTCAGGCCCAGCAGCCCCCCTTTTGTCTGCTCTGTCCTTTTGGGTTCTAGGGAGGACCTTACTGAAATGCAGACCTTACCTCGTCTTCACCTTTCATGGCTACCCAGTTGTTCTTGACGTTGGCCACGTGGAAGCGACTGGTGCTGGTGTTGAGGTTGTTATTGGTGGTGGCGGTGATGGTGTGGTGTTAATGTTGTTATTGGTGATGCTGGGGTTGGGGTAGGGGCTGTGACTGTTGTAGTTATTGCTGGTATTGTTGCTCTTGGTAATGTTGATGTTATTGGTGTTAGTGGATAAAGACCAGTCTCTGAAAACATGGTGCTCTGTTCACCCTCGTGCTGCTCCCTTCTGTGGGGCACCTGCCAATTCCTGCTCATCCAGGTCCTCCAGAGAGGTCCTGCCTCCTGTCATCCGCACCTTTTCCCGCAGATGTCCTCGGAGGGGAGGGAGGGGCCCCGCCCATGACCCAGCACGCAGTAGGTGCTCAGTGAATGCTGTGAAGGAAGCCATCTCTTGCAGGGGGTTGCACACAGAGGAGGAGGAGTGAGGCCCAGAGAGGGGCGTGGCCTGGGGTCCCACAGCAGGGCAGTGACACAGGCCACCTGTGTCTTACATCCCAGGCCTCTCTGCTGCTCCCTGAGACCTCTCCAGGGCTCCCCTCCAACCCCCCAGGCTGACCTCCCGCCTCCCTGCCTTAATCCCCACACTTCCCTGACACTCCCTGCAACATCTGCGAGCTGGGGTGGGCATGGGAAGCTGGCAGCGGCCTCGCCGCCCCTCCTTGGGGGCAGGAAGTCTCTCTCCCCGCCCGCTCTGGCCACTTGGCCTGGACCACTCTCCTCTAAGCCCCAGCCTGGGAAAGGCTGCCCTGGCCCCAGGGTGGCATTCCTGGCCCAGCCCTGCCATGGGCCTCAGCTGGTGAAGGCTGGGGTATGGGGGGGCCGGGTGGGGTGCTGGCATCCAGAACCACGGAGGGTGGGGTATTTACGGGAACCAGCCTCCTGCCCCGCTGCCCCCCCATTGCAGTTGTGACGGAGGCCCTACATGTAGGAGACTGGGAGGGTGGAGAGGGTTTGGCCAGGAGGCGGCCTGGCGGCCAGGGTGGGATGAATGAATAACAGCCCCAGAGGCCAGACCACTTCTGGGAAACACCCTTGAAAATCGATTCTCGGTGTGGAAAACTGACGGGTGAAGCAGGGTCTTTTGGGGTCTTCCGCACTTGCGGGCTGTGGTGCGTTCCCCTCGGTCCCCTGGGGACGACCATTCAGCCCAGGTCTGCCCAGTTCCCAAGGCACCACGCCCATCTGAATGCGCCAGACTGCGGCCATCGAGACAGAGACAGTGAGGACAGTAACAACCCGCGAGGTTGTTTGCTTAGTTACTTCCACCCTCTGTGTTCCAGGCAGGGTTTGAGGCCGTCATTAAATTTGTAACCTGCTCTGAGAATGAGTGACTGGGCGCTGTCACTGAGTAGGAAGTACCCAGTAAGTACTGGTGGAATAGAGTCTTATTCAATGTGGTCTTCATAACAACCCTGGCAAGTGCTAAGTGCTACTGATGCCCATTTTGCAGATGAGAAAACTGAGGCCCCCAGGTTACAGTCTTCACCTAGCTGGTGTGGAGCAGGCCTGGGACTCTGACTGTGGATCCCACTGTCCACAATTAGGGAAAAGGGAGCAGGATTAGGGGGGTTGCACAGGCCAGACCGCCCTGGGACGGGTCCCATTGCGCGGGCAGTCGGGGCCAGGATAGAGTATCTCGGAGACAGAAATTATAGACTTACAGCGCTACGGCTCCAGCACAAACAGGCAGCCCACCAAGGAACACTTTCTAGTGTTTGCTTAGTTTTTCTTCTGATTAGCCCAGTAAGACATGCTTTTAGAGCAAATAGATATATAAAGAAGAAAGTAAACGCCACCGCCCAATGGCACACACTGCCGAAGCAGACGCCAGGTACCCTGCGTTCCTATCTCTGCCCTACCCTGGGATAGGCACTGGAATTCCTTGAGACTCTGTTTCCTCTTCTGTAAAATGGGGATAATAATCTCTTTTGACGTTATGGGAGGATTGTGGGAATAAGATGATGTTTGAAAAACATCTTCCATAGAGGACATGGTCAGAGCGCAACAAGTTTACCAGGTAGTTATTCCACAATATCCACCACAACTATTCTTATGACTCCCCACAGCTATTATTTCATGATGTAGAATCATGCTGTATATTCTTTTGAATCTTGCTTTGTTTTTTAAAAAAATACTTTTAATTTTGAAATAATTATAAGTTCACAGGAAGTTGCAAAAATAATACAGGGTTCTGTGTACCCTTTGCCCATTTCCCCCCTGTGGTTACATCTTATACAACTATAGTTCAAGATCAGCCCTGGCTGGTGTGGCTCAGTGGATTGAGTGCCGGCCTGCAAACCAAAGGGTTGCCGGTTCGATTTCCAGTACAGGGCACATGCCTGGGTTGCAGGCCAGGTTCCTGGTAGGGGACACACAAGAGGCAACCACACACATGGGTGTTTCTCTCCCTCTCTTCCTCTGTCTAAAAAACAAACAAATAAATAAATAATCTTTTAATAAAAGATTAAAACCAGGACACTGCCACAGGTCCAATGTGTTGTGTAGTCTCTGCCGTTTGTCACAGGTGTAGATTTATGTAACCCCACAATCAAGTATGGCTCACAAAGACCCGCCTTATACCTATCTCTGTCTTATCCACTAGCCCTAACCCCTGCCAACCCTAATCTGGTCTCCATCTCTATAATTTTGTCATCTCCAGAATGTTATATAAATAGAATCATAAGCATGTGACCTTTTGAGTTAGGCCTCTTTTTTTTTTTTTTTAAATAGCATAAATTTCTAGAGATTCATCCAAGTTTTTGCATGTATCAGTAGTTTATTCCTTTTAATCTTTGAGTAGCATTCCACGGTATTGATGTACCACTATATATTTAACCATTCACCTATCAGAGGGCACTTTGGTTGTTTCCAACTTTTGGCTGTTATAAATAAAGCTGCTAATGAACATTCATGGACAGGTTTTTATGTGAACATCAATTTTCATGTCTCTGTGATAAATGCCCAGGAGTATAATTTCTGGGTTGTGTAGTTAAGTGTGTGTTTAGTTTTTAAAAGGCTGCCAAACTATTTTCCAGAGTCGCTGTACCATTTTACATTCCCACCAGCGATGTAATTGGAGAGCTCCAATTTCTCCTTATCTTCACCAGCATTTGGTATTGTTGCTATTTTTACTTTAGCTGTTCTAATAGGCATGTAGAGATAAACATCTTGTCATGGTCTTAATTTGCATTTCCCTAATGACTAGTGGTGTTGAGCATTTTTTTTCCATGTACTTATTTGCCCTGAATCCTTTTTGTTTTTTACCCTCCGTTCAGTAGGAGCCCCTGCTCTCTGCATTATTGCCAGCTCACCATAAACACCATTTGTGATGGCAGCGTAACCCTCTGTTACATTTCTCTCTACCATTCTCTGTTTCCCTGTTATAAACAATGCTGCGAGGAACCTCACTCTGCACAAATCATGGTCCACACACCACATCAGTCCCATAAAACAGGTTTCTAGAAATAGAATTCCTGTATCAAATAAGGTGGTCTACCACCAGCTGTCTGATGAGAGGTTTCGTTGCGCTCCTCTCCCCAATTTTCCATTTTCTCATAACTTCTCCAGCAGCAACTAACTGTTCTAGAGCACGGGGAAGCATAAGTAGCACGTAACATATTCACAAGGAGCTCGTACCCTGGGGGCTAGGCTTTAGGGGGTTAAACCCTGGTTCTGCCATCCACTTGCTCTGTGATCTCCGGTAAGTTTCTTAACTACTCGGAGCCCCACATTGCCTCTTTTGTACTGTGGGGGTAATTAAAGAACCTTCCTTTATAAGGTTATTTGTGACGGCTGAATGAAATATTATCATAAAGAATATAGCATAGTGCTTGGCACGTAGTAGGTGCTCCACAAATTGGTGTTTATCATCATCATCATCATCATCATCATTGTCATCGTCATTTGCCATGCTCTTTGCCAGGCACTGGTGACAAAGGGATGAATAATGCAATGACTGATATGCTCCAGACGACCGACAACAGCAATGTGATGAAAGGCTATGCGGATGGTGGAACAATGTGCCATGAGAACCCAGAGGAGGGAGTGTGTCCAGGTCTGGGCCTGGGGCGCGGGGGGAAAGCTGAGGGGAGCTGGGAGGGCAGGACAGACCAGCTGAAGGTGGAGGATGAAAAAGTGGCCTCCAGAGGAAGGAGGGAGGGCACTCTAGGAGGAGGGGATGAGAGAAAATGCAGGGGTAGAAGGGGTGCGGGTGGGTTGGTGGTGAGAGATGAGGCAGCAGAGGAGACCAAGGTGGGGCACAAGACACAGGGCAGTTTTGACTCTGGCTGCAGTGTGGAGGCTGGGCCAGAGGGTGGGGGAAGAGGCAGGGAGCTCTCAGAGACTCTTCAACATCACAGCCAGCTGCAGCTCAGAATGCCTGCGCTGGGAGAGCTCCTAAAATGCCCAATCTTCTCAGTTTGCAGCTATGGAAGTACGCCCTGAGAAAACAAGCGAGCAGCCCAAGGTCACATAGCACAGTGGTGGCAGAGCCAGAATTAGGGTGAAGAAGGGGGAGATAGAGCAATCTCCTGGCCCTGTGGCAGATGGCAGAGGCAACACCCCAGGGGACCCCACCTAGGCCCTAGCTTCTGTACCCCTTGCCCACACTACCTCCAGCCTTTCCACCAGAGCTCAACAGTCATGCTCTGGTGGAAGACTTCCCAAGCTTCCTTCTCTACCAGTCTCTCTGGAGACTAGCTTCTTGGCCACTGGCCAGACTTCACAGCTAAAATCTGAGTGACTAATGGAGGTTGATGGCTGAAAGTCCTCTCTGTTAATTGGGGTCTAATCAGAGGCGGCTGCAGCCACAGCTGGGTTATGGAAAGGGCACAGCCCATAGTGCTGGTTCCTCTTGGTGTCCCTCCGGCCGCCACAATAGAAAAGGTCCAAGTCCCACCACGGGGCTCCATGGACCCCCATTCATTCATTCATTCATTCATGCATCCCACAAAGATTTATTAGGGCTATTCCATGTCAGGTGCTGACACACAGCTACGACCAAGATGACATGCAGCAGACAGTCATGCCTGGCCTTCATGGAGCTAACAGTCTACATGCAGAGTCAGAGGGAAAGCAGGTAGACAAGGCAATACAAGCTGGTGACAGGTGCACTTGGAAAATAATGCAGGGAAAGCGATGGAAGCTTCGGGGTGGGCAGTGGGTCTGTGCTTGTGATGATGTGATCACGGGAAGTGACATGGGAGCTGAGACCCAAAGGATGAGAAGAAAGGACCCAAGCAGAGACCTGAGGGAGGAGCATCCTAGGCAGAGGGGCCAGCAAGGGCAGAACTGGGGACCAGGATTCCAAAATCTTGGGTTTAAAGTGGCACTCTGCTGCTGTTTGCCGAGTGGCCCTAGCTATCCTGATGGGTTTGGACTTGCTCATTCTTCCTTAGCTTTTGTGTAAGTGGAAACCTTGAGGGCCACACAGGAGGTGGAAGGGGAAGCTGAGATTTCATCTGGGAGCTGGGCAATTCTGGCAGAGGCGTGGAAAGTCCTGCCGGAAGCCTGCTGGGCTGTGGCTGCAGGCAGGGCGGAGGTCCAGCTTCACACGCCCTGGCTAATTAAATTAACTCTTAGCACTTTAGCAGCCAGTGTGCCCAGCTCTAGGCTTCTCACATTCAGCCAACTTGGCAGTGATTTAGAAAAGGATATTTCATTTCTCCAAGGTGGCTGGAGAAGGTCATCTGGCAGGTTGGGCGGCAGGGTACACGGCGGATCCCTGAGGAGGTAGACCAGATGTCTCTAGAAATGGCTGGGCCTTATGTGGGAATTAGGAAGACGAAGGATAGACAGGCAGGTGCAAAGCTGTGGTGAGAACCTGTGCTCCCCTCCTTCCCTCACCCTGAAAACTCCCTGAATGATGAGGAAAAACAGCTCCCCATTTTGGGGAGCTCCCAGCCTGGTGGAAGAGACATAGCACTTGTCCTGGGGATAGTGTCTGATGAGGGGAGGCAGAGCACTTACTCTGGGAGAGTCCTCTGTCTGATTTTTAAGGACCAAACCAAACACACATGAAGAAATTTGTGAAAGAAATCAGGCCTGGTTGTGAGGACTCCCAGGGAGCACTACAGATGATTTTGCTGTCCGTGAACTTCATGGCAGGTGTAGCGGGACCTGCTCATTTGGGCCAGGTTGCTCATGGACCTGGGACCTGCCGGGGGTAAGAGCGGTGGGGCACGAGGGGTAAAGGGAGCAGGCTCTGGAGACAGAAGGCCCGGCTTTCTGCCTGGCTCCAGCACCTCTTCCTGTGTGACCTTGAGCACTTATTAGTGTGTGACCTTGAGTCATTTGACATCTTGGGCCTCAGCTTTTTTCATCTATAAAATAGGAAGTGATGGGGTTTAAATTAATTCATACCTTTAAGTGCTTAGAACAGTACTTGGCACGTAGCAAGTGCTTGGCAAATAGCTCCGATTTTGATGACTTGTATTGCTCCACTTTGCAGCTGAGCAGACAGGCTCAGGGAGGGCAGTTTTTTTTAGCCCAGAGTCCCTTGGTTAGCTGGTGGCTGCCAGGAACTTGAGCCCAGACCTCCTGACTCCATATTAGGCCTTCTTCCCATGGCTCCCCCATTCATGGCCATGTGAACCACTTCCCAGGAGCCTCACAGTTGCCCTGTGAAGCAGTTCAGGGAGGTGTTGGTGCCCCATTCTACAGATGAGGAAACTGAGGCCCAGAGAACTTTGACGGCCTGAAGGCAGGAACTATGTCTCAGTCACTGGAGTGTTCCTAGTCACATAGTCACATAGCGTGTGATCAGACCTCACTTGCTGAAACAGAGATGAAAAGAAGAGGGATTTGGCGGGGGCGAGGGCATGGTGGATAAGTTAATATTCCTTTGGGATGGAGCTGGGCCTCCCACCCAGGGGGGCCTCCCAGACCAGTGTCTGTGTTTCTCTGTCTTACTGCCCATCCCAGTTCAGACATCTGCTTTAGGGTCCTGCCCCAGGCCCCTCTTCTGGCCTGATGAGTGTCACTGGCAGCCCGTCTTCCTAAACTGTGGGACGTGTATGTGAAGGCAGGAGAGAGGGGAGCCCGTAGGGGGAGCCCGTGGGTCCGGATGCTGAGGCCTCGTGTCCAGGGCCTTGGGAAACCTTGCACCTGCCTGGGGAGGATGACAAACACAGCAGAACAGTGTCCATGACATCCTGTGAATTAATCTGAGCGTCCTGGGCCTTGGGCAGTGGTTTTGTCTGCAGCCTTGATTAAATCGGAACGCTCTGCCAGGCCGTGCCCGCCAGTCCAGCCAGCAAGGGAGGCTAACGTGGAGAGATGTGGCTGACACATGAGGGGAGGGGCACCAGGGTTGAGAGCGCAGGGCCAGGCGGGGGCTCTGAGCGGCCCAGAGGGGGCTGGAGCAGAGAGGGACTCTTTGGCCTTGGGTTCCCCATCCGGGTAATGGGGATGCTTACCCCCAAAGCCCCTCACCTGGTGATGCAAGGTGCTCCTGGGGCTCCCGGATGGGCACTGAGCAGGTGCACTTGGTCTCTTCAGACCCCCAAAATATTCATTATTCTGTGCATAGAGGAGACCTCTTGAACTGGGTTTTATCAGCCGAATAGGAGTTTTCTGGACTTGCTGCCGTGACTCTCATCTCTTTTTATCTCCCCATTTCTCAGGGCTGGCTAGGTCTCACCTCTGCCTTTGCGCTTACTGTTTTCTCTGCCTTCTTCCCTCCGCTGCTGTGCCACTCAGCAAACTGCTACGCATTATGGAAATAAGCAAGACCAACCAGATGAGAAAAGCAAAGGCTATTTAGACGGAGTTTGCTGTAGCAGGGAGTCAGCCACTGTCACTGCGTTTTGGCAGAGACTCGAAGGCAGGCCGAGAAGAGGCAAAGCTTTAGAGTGGCAAAAGGGAAGGCTTCGGGTGTGGGCTGGACGGCGGTGTTGGCCCAGGAGAGCTGCCGGTGGGCTTACCAGAAGTGCAGCACCCTATGGGGCTGGTCGGGGGTGCAGAATTGGCTTTTTCTGATTGGTCCTAAGTTGGAAGTGGAGATACAAATTAGAGAAGTTGTCAATTATATTAATCAAGTTCTGGCATTGAAAGCTGACTGATATAAAGTTATTGTTTAGCTTCCTGGATTGTCACTAGAGGTCGTCATTGGGCGGGATTCCTGGGTAGTTTATTATAGACAAGGGGTTGGTTTCCTGGGCAGGTTGATACAAACGGTGGGGCCACCTCCTCCAGGAAGCCTTCCTTAGACTCCACCCAGATCACTGCAGGCATCTTTCTTTTGTGCCTCTGTCCCTCTCTACTCTTAGGAAGGCATCATGGCTCTAGTTCAAACTATTAAGGTTTTGATTCTCATTTTACTCACTCCTTAATTTAATGTGTCTGCATCCCCACCGGTCCCATGGAAGGTTAAAGCAGTACTAGCATGTAGATGAATTGAGGTCATACGTATACATGCTTAGAGCACTGCTGTTATTAACAGTGTTATTATTATTGCTTCCCACTCCTGCAATCACATCCGGGGGATGGGGGTTGTTTGTTTACGAATCTCCCTCCTCTTTGACTGTCATTTGCAGGTCCCTTCAATCAACCACCTAGTTCCCAGTACGACCCAGGCATTGCACAGATTTCCATACTTGCCAGCCTGACCCCTGCTGACCTGGGGTCCCTTGAGGGGAAAAGTGGTTTCTTATTCATCTCTGCTCTTAACGCCTCACTCAGGGTCTGGCCTGGAATGGGAGCCCAGAGGAGGTTTGCTGACTGACCGAATACTTGAGTGAATGAATGAAGGCACAGCGTGGTCTGAGAACCACTTCTACTTCCCTTCTCCCACCCACAGGCCTGAGCAAGCCTCCCTTTTCCCTGGCTCTGACAGGTGGGGGGTGTGTATAGGACGGCGGCTGGACCAGTGCTCCTGGGGGAGGTCTTTTCCGGAGGGGGTTGGAGGAAATGAGAGGTGGGTGGAGAAGAAGGTAGGGGTTCCATTCAAGGGCAGCCTCTGACCCATGAAGCTCTCCAAAGAGCCAGGCTCTGTCCAAAGGGGATGAGTTCCCCATCACAGGGGGTATGTAACAGCATCAGAGGTGCTGCAGTGCCTTTGTTTTATTCAATCACTTATTTTTATATGTACTTGTTCATTTGGAGCCCCTCTATAGGCCAGGTACTGAGGCGTGCTCTAAGTATAGAGGAGAGAGCAACACAGGGTGCAAACAGTAGATTAGGGATCCCCAGAGTGTGAGGAATGTGGAATAATAACCCATTTACTTTCCGCAGCCGGAAGCGTCCATATCTTCCCACCAACCCCATGCCACAAGATAATGGCTGACGGAGCCCTCCAGCTCTCAGTCTCTTGCACGAACCACAGAAAAAAGGAAAAATCCATCCTCAGAAAGACAAACCCCTCACAGCAAAGAAAGCCAGTTACTAAAAGCTCAGCTACCAGGAGTGTTTTGGGCAAGTAGATGTCACTTCAAGGTGCCAAGGAACTGGCAAGCTGAGCCCTGGCTCTAAGTGGCCAAATTTTGACCTTGAATTAAAAAACACTTTTTATTGAAGCATGACATAAATACAGAAAAGAGCACAAATTGTAAGCAAATTGTTGGAAATTTTTCCGCCAAGGTAAACGCTCTTGTGTAGACAGAACCCAGATCAAGACACAGAGACCACCACCAGCTCCCAGAAGTCCCTCTCATGCCCCTGCCACTCCCCAGCCCCACATCCATGTAAGTGGAATTCATACAGTCCATGCCCGCAGCGTCTGGTTGCTTCTTACCTGACATTCTACTTGACCCGCTATTGTGTGTAGTTGTACCTCATTCATTCGTTCATTCATTCATTCTCATTGCATTGCAGTATTCTGTCTTGTTGCATGAGTGTACCTCAATTTATTTATCTGTTCTACTGGAGAGGGACATTTGGCCATTTGGGGCTACTGTGACTAGTACCACCATGGGCATTCTGGCAAATGGCTTTTGGGAACCATGAACACTCATGTCGAATGTGTACCTAGGAGTGGAATAGCTGGACCATAGGGAACACCTATGTTCAGATGGAGAGACGCGGCCAAACAATTTCCCAAAATGGTTGTACCAGTTGACACTCCTAACAGCAGAGCATGAGACTTCCACTTGGCCTACATCCTCCACAATACTGAGTATCTTTTCCCCAGCCTCATTATTCTGGAATGTGGTTTTAATTTGCATTTCCCTAATGATAAATGAAACCAAGAACCTTTTTTTTTTTAATGTTTATTAGCCACCTAGATATTTTGTTGTGTGGAATGTCTGTTCAAGTCTCTTGCCCATTTTTCTATGGGTTTCTCTATATGCAGAAAAAAATTTAATGTTTTGAATGAGTCCTTTGTCAAATATGTGCAGGTATCTTCTACCTCTCTGGGGCATTCTTACTGTCTTCATGGTGTCATTCAATGACTGGACTGTTCAGTGTTCATACGGTCTAGTTACACCTGCTTCCTTGGATGGTTAGCACTATTTGTGACTTGCTGAAGAAATTTTTGCCTACCTTGAGGTCACAAAGATGTCCTCCCGTTTTGCTGTAAATGTTTTATTATTTCACCTTCCACACTAAGAGCTGCAAGTAGTCCATCTGAAACGACAGTAGATGGGGTGAGGAAGGGCTTACGGTTCATTTTTTTCCACACGGATTTCCACTTATCCCAGAGCCATTTATTCCAGTTGGAGAGGGTGGTGTGTGGGGAGAGATGTACTTACAAAGACGTCGATGTTGGCGGAGCAGGATGGGCAGGGTTGGGGGCATCTCTTATTTTGTAATTAGCAGAACAGTCACCTGGCTCTGTCTGTCCCATGACCTCTGTCTTCTAGACCATGGAACACAGACAGGGTTTGTCCTCAAACTCCTCCTGTCAGAAGCCCATCCATAAGTTGTTCTCAGGTAGAAATTGCCACTGGCCCTCCCATGTTGGCGGAGCCTCAGTGCCCAAGGCTCCGAAGCTCTCGGTGAACTCCCATTGGTGAATGACCCTTTCTGGACAAGACATGGCTTTTACTTGCTCCATGCATTTCTTCCTTTACATCTTCAGCCATTTCTCCTTCCTCCCCATCCTCCTCTCCTTCTTTCCCTTCCTCCTTCCTTCCTTCCCTTTTATGGACACCCTATATAAAATCCCAATCTCCCAATCCCAATTTCCTTCATTTTATCCTCAGCATTTAGAACCATCTGACACTATATTTATTTTCCATTCATACAAAGAGGTCTGTCCAAAATGTATCCAGCCATGTGATACAAAAAATAGACATTTATTGAAGAAGAAGATACAAGAAACATTGTACATAGGACAGTGACGCCACAGTCCCCTTCAAAGTAGGCACCCTGGGACCTCACACAGTTCTCCCAATCGCCATCCGCTGTCCTCTTATATTTTCCTGGATCTCATCGACGGTCTGAAATCTCTCCCCTTTGAAAGGTGATTTTAGTTTTGGGAAAAGCCAGAAGTTGCAGGGCACCAAATCTGGGCCGGAGGGGTCCTGAGTCACCTGGGTGATTTGATGTTTCACCAAAAAGCTCTGCACAAGATGTGATGCATGAGGGGAGCTTTGATGAAGCTGCCAATCACTAGTTGCCCGGAGCTGTGGCCTTTTTGTATTTTACTTATTTACTGAGGTTTAATTTATATACAATAAAGTGTACAATCTTACATGTACAGTTTGATAACTTTTGACAAATGTATACACTCACATTACCACTTCCTTGATCAAGATAAACAACATCTTCATCACCCCAGAGAGCCCTCCGGGCCCATTCCGGCCACTCCTCCCTCCAAAGGCAGCCACTGTTCTGCTTTCTATCACCATAGATTAGTTTTGCCTGTTCTTGAACTTCATATAAATGGAATCCTACAGTAACACTGCATACTTGACTTATTTACCTTGTTTATTGTCTGTCTCTCCAAGTGGAATATAAGCTCTGTAGACCCAGCTTTTTGTTCGTCTTGTTCATTGCTGAATTCCCAGGTTCTCGAAGAGTGCCTGGCGCATACCTGGCAATGTATTTGTTGAATAAATGAATAACTGTATGAATAAAGTTAGAGTTGCCCTTTCACTTTCCCATTTGCTCACTGTTTTTTCTCTCGTAGGACTCAGGATGGAGTTGAGCGGTCAGACTGCACCCTGGTCTACCACTTATCTGCTCTCTGCACTGGGGACGAGTGGCTTCAGTTTCCTCATTTGTATAATGGGGACATGAATGATTCCTAGCTTATAGGGTAGAAATCCTACCCATAGGATAGGATCAAAGGAGTTTCTATATATGCAGGGTGGAGCAAAAGTAGGCTTACAGTTGTGAGTATGTAAAACACAGAGTTTATTCTTGTGTTATAATTTATTAATCATCGTATTATTTTCCATAGGGGCAACTGTAAACCTACTTTTGCCTTGCCCTGTATATAAAACAATTTAGTAAGCTTTCATTAAATGCTAATGATTGTATTATTGATTAATCAACTGTTAATATACCTTTAGAGGTCATCTAGGTCATTAATTCATTTATTCAACAAATGTTTATTCAGAACCTACTGGGGACACACATTGGTACTATAACAGTGAATAAGACTAACTCCCTTCTTCTTGGGGGCTGGCATTTTCATGGGAAGTGAATTAGTTGGGGTATAGGCTGAGTTGCTAGAACAAATAAACCCAACAATATAGTGGCTTAAACAAGTTAAAAATTTTTATTTGATTAAAAAAATTTTTTTAACTAGCTCTTGAAAGAGTGGATCAGCCCTGCTAGGCTGCCATTCTCAACATGTGGCTTCTACCTCTGAGTTTAGTGATAGCTGCTGCAGCTCCTGCCATCTCATCTGTAGCCCAGCAAGCAGGAAGTGGAAAAAGGCAAGATAAGTGCCTGCCCTTTCCTTTCCAGGCATGACTTAGAAGGGTCTGACATCACTTTTACATACATACCACTAACCAGAACTTACTGAAGTGACCACACGAGCCACAAGGAGGCCTGAGAACTATAATTTCTAGCTGAAGTTTCTAAGATCTTGGGAACTAGTGGTTTGGGGCACTGACCCTATGTCCCCCAGGTGAGCCAGGCCCCTTGTAGGGTAGCCTGGGGGTATCTCAGAGCTAGGATCGCCAGATTTAGCAAATAGAAATACAGGACACCCAGTCAATTTGAATTTCCAGTAAGCAACACTATTTGGGACGTATTTATCCTAAAAAGTTTTCCATTGTTTATTTGGAATACTGTATCTTATCAGCTATTCCTAGTCAAACTTCTTTCATGGATTGGGCCCAAACCAGTCTCCCCTGAGCCTCCCAGTCATTCCAGCTCCACCTCTGGAGCCAGACGGGTGAGATGACCACTCCGCAAGGCTCAGCTGCACACCTAGTGGGCGCTCCACTCTGCAGGATGCAGGAGCACAGGTGATGGGGCACCTGCGCCCCCACCCCTGCCCGGGGCATAGCGGTCAGGACAGGCAGTGGCACCTTTCCCAGGAAGGTGTGCTAATCAGAAGCCCACAGTCTGTCATGTGGGACAGCTGGTCTGGGGGCAACCAAGAGGTGCCCATCCCAGGGGTCTGATCACAGTGGGCTGTGGCCTGCCCAAGAAGGTTTCTAGAAGAATCTGAGCCTTGAACTTGAGATTTCCATGTGGTTCTGGGGCACATTCCAAGTCCTGGAATCACTGTGGCCTGGGTTCAAATCCCAGCTCTATTCCTTCCCAGCTGTGTGACCTTGGGCAAGTCCCTCACCTCTCCCAGCTGGGTTTTTTTTCCCCTTCTTTTAATCCGTACAACGGGAACAAAACAGAACCCACTTCACAGTGTGGTGGTAAAGGTGTGTTGAGACAGGGTTTACGTGGTGTTCCTTGTACACATTTATCTTATAAAATCAGACCAGGACTACTGCTTCTTGCGGAGTTGTTGTTACTATCTTTGTTGAGTCCCTAAAGGGAACAAAGGGTTGTCATTGTTATTCAGGAGGCAGCAGAATAGGGGTGGGAGGGAGAGCAAAGGCAAAGGTATAAAAGGGAGGTCATCTCCCTGGCCACCCAACAGGGTCTGGCACACCGGGGCAGTGGGTGACCAGGTGGAGGACGGATGGCCCTAAAGGCCAGCGGCACCGTCTCTCCTCTTGTCTCTGTTCCCCTGCCCCTCGGCGGCCCCCTCACTCAGTCCTGTGTGCCGCTGGTTCCCGCGCCCTGCTGCGTCCCAGCCCACCACGGCCACGGCCATGGCCACGGCCACGCTGTGGAATTTCCAATTTTCAGCTAATGTGCAGGTCATGACAGAGGCTCAGAGGCCCTGGTCGGACATAATGGCAGAAGAATTGTAAATGTCGCCCCAGTGAATGGCAATGAGGAAGGGCGGGGAGGGGACATTTTCCATCGGCCCGGGCGCAGAGCCCGGGAATGCATTTTCTCTTGGAGTGTGTCGCATTAGATTTCCAGAGGTGCTCGGGCTCCAGGTACATGTCATTAGTAACAGTTTGGGCGATAATGAATCCTTTTATTTCTTTTCCTCACAGCTCATGAATACATAACGAGGCCCCGCTCAGGCGCATCTGGCCTGGACCCGAGCCTCCCGCCACCTAATCTCGTCCCTGCTCCAATATCCAGGCGGCCCAGCTGGGGTCTGCCTTAAAGGGACCGTGTGCCCTTTCCCGCCTGGGGATGCCTGGCAGCCAAGGAGCCCAGCCTTGGGCAGCACCAAGATCCAGGACCTAAAGGTGGGCAGCAGACTAGGGAAGGAGGGGGTCCCCAGACCCTGGCTCAGGTGTGAGCCCCACACGGTGCTTCCAGCAGGCACTCAGCAGTGCTGCTTAGTGAACGGTGACTGCCTGGCTGGGCCGAGCTCAGTGAAGGCTTCACATGGACTGTCACTGAGCCTGGCCGGCCGCTCTACCGGGTGGGCTCTGAGGTTGTGACCCCCGCTTCATGGCTGAAGACACTGAGGCCTGGAAGCATGTCGAGGTTTCTTCTTGGGCTCAGCAGGACAGGCTGAGGTACAGCCCAGCTTCTCCCCACCTGGCTAGTATTAGGCAGGTTCCCAGGGAAGGACATTTTATTAAGTGATTTTTGATGTCCCTGTCTCCTTACCAAGAATTCTGTTCCTATAGTCATCATGAATCTGGGTGGTTCTGTCTCTTTCTTTACTGAGCATATGCTTAGTGGAAGAACAAAAGGGTTGGCTTTTAAAAATTGTTTTCTTAGACGCCTACCATCTGCCTTTCCAAAATATTCTCCCTTCTGTCGTCACCCTTTTGGTCTACTCTGTTTTGCTTTCTTTAAAAAAATTTTTTTAGAGAGAGAGAGAAAAACATTAATCAGCTGCCTCCTATATGTACCCCTACGAGGGAATGAACCCACAGCCTAGGCATGTGCTCTGACCGGGGATCAAACCTCAACCTTCTTGGTGGACAGGACGATGCCTACCCAACTGAGTCACACCAGCCATGGCCACTCTGTCTCCCTTCATTTTACATGCCAGGTCCTCACGTTAGGTGGCACATCCTATCGTGTTTGTTACTATCCTTGGGGGTGGGAGCTCTGTAAGTGCAGGCACTTCGTTCTGAGCTGGACCTCGGTGCCAAGCTCAGTGCCTGGCACACAGTAGGTGATTAGGAAACACATGTTGAATGACTAACCAGCAGGTTCCATCACAGTCGTGGCCACGTCTGGGGCGAAGTCTTGAGTGGACCGGGACCCTGGGAAGCAATGTTGGGAGATGGGGTGCGTGGGCCCTGCAGTCAGACAGAGCTGGGTTTAAATCTTGGACCTGCTACTTACCGCTGTGTGACCTTGGGGAAGCTTCTTTGCCTCAGTTTCCTCATCTGTAAAATGGGTTGATACAGCACCACCTGATAAAGATATTGGGAGGATCAATCGGCCAGTACATGCAAAGATTGTAAAGTGGGGCCTGGGATGTTCAATAAGAGTGGGGGGGCGGGGCTGGGGTTAGGGTTCCACCATGACCTCATCCTGGCGCTCACCTGGCATCACCTCTTACCTTACCACCTCCTCTCCCCTTCCCTCCGCCACCGTCATGGTCGCCACCACACTTGTCATTGCAGTCTCACCTCAGCCCCCAAGGAGCCCTGACCTGGGACAAGGTGCAGGCGCAGGAGTACCTGTGGCCCCATCTGGACAAGGGCTGATGGCGCGCGCCGGCCTTGGATGCACTGCAAACGCCTCATGCCGTCAGGAACGCAGAATGCAGAACTCCTACAGGACTCAGGTGTGACTGGGATCACCCACAATGCCACACACTCACTGGCATCAGTCCCCAGGCTCTGACCTGGTCATTTTCTATTGCACACCTACTATGTGCCAAGTCCTGGGCTAAGTACATTCATTGCCTCATTGTCTGCTTACAGAAACACTGAGAGGAAGGCATCTGTAGTTCTATTTTATAGACAAGGACACCGGGGCTCAGAGGGGTTAAGGTACTTGCCCAAGGTCACACAGCGGTTATAAAGAAGAGCCTGGACTCAGGCCTGGGCCTGTCTGTCCTCAAATCCCATTACGTTAACCACCATAGATACTGCCTTTCCTCCATCCACTCATCTCCTGTCTCTGAACTTCCATCCTGGCTAAGAAGCCTTCCTAGATTAAAAGACAGAGAGGAAATAAGTGTCCCCTGTCCCTGTGCCACCGTCTGTATCCACTTTCCCATGATCTGAGGCTTGTCTTGCACAGGCTTTGTGCAACGCCTTTCACGGGTGCGCCTTAGAGCTGAGTGTCGGGAGGGCAGGCTTGGCCCAGGGTGGTTCAGGAAGGCAGGGAACCAGCTGTCAGTGCCTCGGTGTCCAGCCTTTTCCCTTGAGGTGCCAGCGCCCTTGGCCTGGATCTCACCGCCCCCGGCCTTGCTGTCTGCACTGTGCACCGTGGGGAAGCAGCACGGTCCATGGAATGACACCTGGGAGGGTGGGCATAGCGGCCTCTATCCCCGCCCCAGCTCAGCCACTTGTTAGCTCCGTGACCTTCCGGCAAACGGCCCTTCTGTATCTCGGTTTCCTTGTTTATAAAATGGCTACTTCCCGTGCAAATATTGTACATGCTCAAAACAGTGCTTGGCACTTGGAAGTCTGCAGTAAACATTAAGCTATAGTTGTGAAAAGGATTATTCTATGTCCCTCTCTTCACGCCGATCTGCCCTGAGGCCCATTCATTCAGGGCCCTGCCCACATTGGCCTGGCTCGCCTGCCTTGCCATGTTCACTCCTTCTTCTCTTTAACCCATTTCGTCAGTATTGCCCAGATGATTCTTCTGATAACATCTCCCTCATTATGGCAACGCCAGCCCCAGGAAGCGCCAGTGACTCCCTATTGCTTCCAAGACAAGTACCAAACCATTTAGCCTGGCACTCAAAGCCCGTCACAAACAGTCCTTAATCTCCCCGTGTAATCTGAGTCTCACAGGGTCCGAGGCAAACCTCCACTCCTCCGGCCGGCACCCACCCAGCCCAGGGGCAGTCCTGCCTCCTGGGTGTCACTCTTGCTGCCTTCCCACCCTCCCCCCACCCCTGGAATGCCTCCTCCACCTCTTCTGACTTAGTATCTTCCAGCTTGAGTCCCACCTCCTCCAGGAAGTGGTCCCCTGCCTTACCTCTCTGAGCCTCTGTCAAGTGGACGCTCAATGTGCCCGTGTTGGGTAGTTTTCAGGAGAACCCGATGTTCTCAAGACACAGTATGCGCTTTGGAAATCTTGGCCACTATGGGATTGCTTCTCTTGATTCACCTCTGTAATCCCCCTGCACACTGCAGGACACGCCAAGGAGCAACCTGAACAACAGTGGTGAAGCCCCCACGGTGAGGACCCCCGCGCCCTGCCCTGCGTAACCTCTCTGGGCCTCACTGTTGATTTTGGCATGTGGTCCTCACCTGGGCTTCCGTGACCAGCCTGGAATTTCAAGCTGAATTTAGTTTGACCTGTTCCTTGGGGCTGGCCCCTAAACCGAACCATATTCTCGCCGTGCCCCCCGTGCCCAACGTCCCCCTGGGAGGTGGGGACAGAGACTGGCTGGGCTCTTGCCTGGGGCCACCTTCGCCAACCTCTGCCCAGCACTGCGTCCTGAACTAATTCCGTAATCCCGCCTCCTGCCCGGCCCCAGCGGCTCAGGAAGGCCTCCTTGGCCTGCTCTGATCCCACCTTCCTGCTCAGCACGGGCCACAGCCCCTCGGCCCTCACCCATCCACACCACGGCTCTGCTGAGGCTCTGAAACTCATTTAGATCTGCCTCAGCACCCCCGCCCTCGGACCCCCAGCTCGGCCCTGTAACAAGATCCAGATGTTCCCTCCACTGTCCCCAGGGTCCCTGGCATAATCCGTGACAGTTGGGGGGCCGGGGGGCCAGGCACAGTTGCAGGGACTGCTGGGATAGAGGATGGAAATGGGGTGAGGCCCAGTGTTCGGGGTCAACGAAGGGATAAACAGACACGCCCCAACTCGGGCACCTTCTGTTCAAACAGCTCCGCCCTCCTCCAGAAAACACCTTCAGCTGGCTGTGTGGCTTTGGATGGGTTTGGACCTCTCTGAGCCTTGTCTTCCTTGCCTGCTGCTCTGGCTGTGACCACACAGCACTGTTCTTAGACCAACTAGGTGAAGGGCTAATTTCATGTGGGAGCCCAGCACACAGTAGGCATTTACCAAATAATCTCGGACAAGTCACCTCATCACTTGGAACCTCAGTTTCCTCATCTATAACATGGGGATAATAATGCTTACCTTTCCGGGCTTCAGAACGACTGGCACATAGTAGGAGCTCACCAAATGGCAGGTGCTTCCCTCTTGCCCTTCAGCATCACTGGCCAGCACCCACGTGGAAGGAGGGGCAGTCTATTTCCTGGAGTCTGCCTCGAGTGGCCTGGGCTGGCTTGGGGACCTTCTTGTCCAATGGGGAATTCAGGACAGAGGCCTGGTTTCTAGTTCCAGGTCTGCCTCTAAGCAAGCCCCTTCCCCTGTCTAGCCTCAGTTTCCCCATCTGAAACAAGATCTATTCCAAGAACAGAGAAGATGCTTAGTGAATATCTGTTGGCTGGTACTCAGGATGCTTTCTGTCCCTTTCTCTCTTCCTATTTCCCCTTCTCACCTCCTCTCAGCTGCCCCTCAAATGGCTGAGGTGGCCCTTGGCCTGACCACTCTCCCCTCCCTCCCAGGGGCACCCTCACAAGTGCCCACACTCAGCAGAGGAGGAGCTGGGGACCAGGGGATGGGCTGGGAGGAGAGGCCCCCTGTGGAAGAAGCCGCGGAGAGAGTGGGGGAGCATGAACTTCGGGCTGAGGAGACGTTGATTACGGTGGGGGCCTCAGCAAGCCGCTCCACCCCTCTGGGCCCTGGAAATAGAATAATCGTAGCCACCAAGTCCTGAGACTTCCTAGGAGTCAGGCCCTGTGCCAGGGCCTATACTATGGTCCCACTCTCCTCCTGGCTTAGCTCTTCTAGAGGTTCTCAGAGCGGTTCCCCCCAGCAGCAGCTGGGAACTTAGCCATGCGAATTTCCCAGCTCCATCCAGGAGCCCTAAATCTGAAACTCTGGGGGCGGGGCCCGTAATTTGTGTCATAAGGAGCCTCCCAGTGATGCTTGTTGAGGATTCGGCAAGAGAACCAGAGATCAATATCATCATCACCTTCTTCTTTATCTTCATCCTCCTCACCCCAGGCCCTTTTGTCTATGTTCCTCTGAGACTGTCCCTGAACAAGTCCCCTTCCCTCCCCCACAGGCTGCAGGATGCTGCCCCCTACTCTACTTCCCAGTCTCCGGTGTTAATGGCTGTGCCCCACCCTGGTCCAGAGGCAGTTTTTCACCTGTACTTGCAGAGTCCCCGCGGGCAGATGCCCCGCCCCACCCCAGCTCCAGCCCTCTTTGTAATCAAGTGACTTGAAGTGACTGAAGGTACCAACAGCCTGAGTTTGAACCCTGGTTCTCCCACTTACTAGCTGTGCATCCTCGGATATGTTTCTTAACTTCTCTGTGTCTCAGTTTCTCACCTTTACAACAGAGATGATCGTGGCCATTTCTAGGATGGTGGCAAGAATTAAAGATGTTAATACAGGCGAAGCTTATAACGACACCGGCCATTTTGCACGTGCCATACGCGTTTCAGAAATAGGGTTCTCGGGGCCCTGTCCACCCACGCCCCAAGCCTGCCTGCCCCTCTTTCCCCTTATGCATCCTGAACACCAGCCAGGCGGGGCTACTGCTCCCTGAACCTGCCATTCATTGTCACGCCTTGGCACATGCTGGGACCCCTACCTGCCATGCGTTCCCACCCTTCCCCTCCAGCTGGCCCCCGCCACCCCCCCCCATTCACAGCCCGTTTGGCTTAGCTGCCCTCACCCCCCACACACATCCTCCTTTCCCTCCCTGCAGGCCCTCAGTCCCTGGGTGCTTAAATGCCTAGTTTGATGTCTGGCTTCTCTCCCAGGACGTAAGCTCTTTGAAAGCAGAGTCTGGATCTTATTTATCTCCACATCCTGGGTCTGGCTTTTAGTGGGTGGTTTATAAATGTTTGCAGTGTAAAAAGTAAGAGTGACTTTAAATAAAATTAGAGTTCCAGGGACTGACAATTATAGATCTTATCAAGATATAGTGAGTGTAACTTCAGAATGGCAGAAAAATACATGCCATCCACATGTATTCATCTCCCCAAACTGTATTTCTGTGCACATACTGAACACATAGAAAGGATCCTGGAAGAGTAAACAACAAAATGGTAACAGGCATGGACTTGGGCAGGGAGACTAATTTTAATGGTGGTGAAGGGTGGTCTCCGTCACCTGGTCTTGTTTGAATTGTTGCAGAGAGAATGAATTGAAGTGTTAGTTAAAAAAAAAAAATTCAGGAACTCTCTCCTCCTGTAAAAAGGTTGAGGGGGAATCCTTCCCTCACTGCTCCAGACTCAAAGTGAACATGTCAAGCCTTTCTCTGCCACAGGGCCTTTGCACTTCCTGTTCCTTCTCCCCAGCTTCTAGGTGGCTGCCCCCTTGGCGTCAGTCAGGGCTCCGTGTAAATGCATCCTCCCCATCTAATTCAGTCCTGCCACCCCCTCCCAGAGCTCTCTGCTCATTCTTATGCTTAGCACAGCTGCAGTTATTATTTTCCATTTTTGTTTGTGCAGTTGCTTACTATCTGTCTCTTCTTACTAGAATATGAGCTTTCTGAGGTCAGAAGCTGTGACCACATTTCCCCTGTGGCACCCTAGCACGGCTCTGGAATATAGTCAGTGCTCACATCATATTTGTTGAATGAATACATCCTCTTTAACAGTCTTAATTTTTTTTTTTTTGTCAGTGTTCTTGAACTTTCTGTCTCTGTGTTGTTGTTTTTTTTTAAGCTTCCCTAGTTCCAGTCTGAACCACCAGCTCCATCCATGCCCTCAGAGCCTTGTAACTCTCACCAAATCAGGCTCCCTCAGAGAATTCTCTGATGGGGCAAATAAGCTCTTCAGGCAACGACAGACAAGAAATGCAAGTCTAATCCTGTGAAACGCAAACGCTGCTCAGGAGAGACGGTTTGGAGCCAGTTCTGACGAACTCATGGCTGGTGATGATTGCCTGTTTGCTAGTGCTTTCAGGACCAATGTGTCCCTTTTCCCTATGTTTCAAACAAATTTAAGTGTTGTTTATTGCACCTCATACAGTCGTGTGATTCAGGATGCAAAAGGATAAAGACATCTTTCCCTGTCCCCCTCCCTAGAGGTAACCAATGTAAACAGCTTCTCATGTACCTTCCAGAGATATTTTTTATGCATGTAAAAGCAAGCATATATACATGTTCTTTTTTCTCCTTCATACACAAATGGTGGAATACCATACACACAGTTCTGCGATTTATTTATTGATTTTTTTCACCTAACTGCATATCTTGCAAATCTTTCTATGCTTAACAATGGAAGAGCGAGAGCATCCATGTATTTTCTTAACAGCAGCGGAGAAAAGAGTAATGCTTTCTTCCATGCAGTGGCCCAGTGATATTGACCAGGATCCTGCCTCGTGAGCTGGGTCTGGTGCTGGTGAAGGTCAGAGAGACCGGGCTTTGGATCCCAGCTCTGCCGCTGGCCCTTGAGTGAGCCACTCCTAACCAGAACCACTTTGCTCACCAAAGGGAGACAATCCCAGCACCTGCCTCGTGAGATGTTACTAGGATTAAATAAGGGAATGTGTTCTTCGATCTTTCACATACTGTGCTCAAGAAGTGGTGGCTGCTGTGAAAGTATTCTGAATTATAAAAATAAGTATTATTGCCTAGCCTTTGTGGCTCAGGCAGGGGGTGAGGATTTCTGGAGGTTGTGTCCTATGGAAGCTGGAATCTTCAGTTTAGAGGAAGCTATACAGATGACTCATGAATGGTGGTGGCCTTGGCACATTTGGGCAGGAAAGGCCCTAGGGGGACATCCGCCCCACATATCATGTGAGATTGGGGAGAGGTACAGTGTCACAGGTGAGCCCAGGAGTCCTCTTTGTGCATCATGGAGACAGGTAAGGCAAACCTTTCCTTTGCAGCCTTTAGCTAGTTCTTGGTCACTGGACAGACTTAGGCTTAAACTGTTTTGGATTTTGTTAAATTTCTTTCCTCCACTTCCTTTCTTTGACAGGGACAACTTTGTTTTCCTTGGGGAGTTTTCATTAACAGGAGGTGATAACCAAGAACAATGTGATTTTCTTCTAGCTTTCCTTTTCACATTTATTCTTTGTCTGCCTTTTGTTTTGTTTTTATGAATGTCTAGTTATCAAAGTAATAGAACATCCATTTAGAGAGTAAAAAGAGAATCCTCATCATTCTTTTTTTTTTTTTAAGATTTTATTTATTTATTTTTAGAGAGAGGGAAAGGAAGAGAAACATCAATGTGGTTTGCCTCTTGCATGCCTCATACTGGGGATCTGGCCCACAGTCCAGGCTTGTGCCCTGACTGGGAATCTAACCAGCAACCCTTTGGTCTGCAGGTTAGCACTCAATCCACTTAGCCACACCAGACAGGACTTCATTCCATTTTTTATAGCAATTTCCATTACCTTTCATTCTGGCCTTCTGGTATACCTTCTATGTACTTTAACATATTTGAGATCATGTCTTAAAGTCAGTTTTCTATTCTAAATTATTTGGCTTATCATAGAATTATCAACCTTTCCCTGTATTGTTAAGAATGGTTGCAAAGTAGACATTTTGCAGAACCACAAGTGGAAAAGCTCATTGAGTAGAAATACCATATTTCCTTAACCATTTCTCTATTGGACCTTTGGGTATTCTCATTTATTTCACTATCCCAGGCATCCCCTTGGAGAGAGCTTTTCCCCCATCATAGATTTTCCCCCAAGACTTGCATTCCAAGGGTGGAATTCCTTGGTCAATGACTATGATGATGTTTAAAGAACTTTATTTCCCCTGCCCCCATTCCCTCCAATCAGCTTTATTTTAATATGTGGCTTAGCAGATCTTGCCTTTATAACAATCAGGGTTCTGCTCCCTGAGTGACATAAATTTCACATTTGTTTTCCCTAAAGCATCATCAAGGTCCTTGAATCTAAGACCATCATAACCTGCTACAAATGACTTCCCAAGGCACGCAGCATGGCCCTGCTGAGTCTAGGCACCACCTTATTGTTGAAGGAGGAGGCAATGGAGGACAGTGAACACTACCACGTGCACCACACCTGTGTTGCAGCATTTCCCTCTTCCCCTTTATCCCTGTCACTTTGTAGCTGTGTGATCTTTTGAAATATTTTAGCCACTCTGAGCATCAGTTATGTTTAAAACAGGGGTAACCCTCCACCCATCTGAATGTTGGATGGTGAGTCCCTAAGGTGGTTACAGTTGTACAAGGACTGTTCACTCACTCAATAAATACTTAATTAAGTTGTGTCAGGCTGTGGATTCGAT
This sequence comes from Pteronotus mesoamericanus, assembly GCF_021234165.1. NCBI lineage: Eukaryota > Metazoa > Chordata > Mammalia > Chiroptera > Mormoopidae > Pteronotus > Pteronotus mesoamericanus. Next base: position 94,012 of record NW_026555200.1, read on the forward strand.
TTGTCGTTCTCCATAGTTCCATCTGTACTCATTGGTTCAACAGAGCAGTGGGCTCAGACAATCAGGGGTTAAAATCCTGAGTCTCTTCCTCATTAGCTGTGGGACTTGGACAAGTCCATGAACCTCTCTGAGTCTCTGTTTTCTCATTTATAAGTTGGGAACAATAATGGTAGCCTAGAAGGTGATTTTGAGGATTAAATGATATAATATATGTGCTTAGTAAGCTCCCAGCAAATGTTAGCCATAATAATAATTATTACATTGCACAAGAGGGTCTCATGCAACTTCTAAGATAGCCATTTAGCCCCATGTTCAAGATAACCAAAAGCTTTTGTGTATTTGTGGAGGTAATGGAGAGAGGGGCTGATATTGCCTGGATGCCCGCAGGAAGGTTCCCCAGGGCTAGTTCATGGGTTTACTTGCCCTCCCAGGAGGAAGGAGGCCATCAGGGTCTGAACACCTTCCTGTCCATGAATTAAAATCAGACACTATGAACAGGTCAATGAAGACTAGAGGGCTTCAGTGGGGACCAGACAGTTTGAATATTGGAACGAGGCAGTGCCTGAGCATTAGAATAATGTCATAATCAAGGGTGACAATTTATAATGTTAATATATTAAAATGATTCAATGTTAGAATGTGTGGATGTTATGGTAATGGATAGAACATTATCCTAGAAGAACTTGAGCTTTGAAAAGGCGGTTGAAGAAGATGTGATCTTTTGCTGAATTTTAGGCATGCAAAACCAAGAAAATGTAATGTAACTATTCTGGGGGTTAGTGATAGTGGTTTTAGATAGAATTTTGAGGGGGAAAATTCACAGTTGAACTGGCACCATTTTTATGTTATAGCACACATTTGGGAGCACAATGCAAACTTTGAGTACATTTTTAAAATGCATTTTTAAGATAAAAAAAAATTACCCATTTAAATGAATGTTGGGTCGGTGTGGGCTTTTGGGGTTGTTTGCTCACCCCAAGTATGTGGCACAGGCACTCACAGTACCTTTCCTCATCCTTGGGAGGGCTGTGGAAATATGTGCAGAACACAGATGTCAGATCAGTCCCTTCATTTTACAGGCGATGACGGAGCGGAGGCCTAGAGACACAGAGTGATCTGACCTAGCCACATGAGTGGCTTTGCAGAACTGTAAGTGGAATCTGACCTATTGACTCTGCATCACTGATTCCCTGCCTCCACCCCTAGCACTTCAGCTGCCCTCTGGGTCATGGTCCACGGAGAGTGCTATGGGAGTGCGTGGGACCCCTGCTTCCAGTGAATTCTGCCTTGGAATAAAGCTAATTATGTACATGTCATACTCAACATACTGGCTATTGACATGCCTTTGGTTCTTAGGCCATATCTTATATAGTTACAACTTTCTACTGAGAAAATAAATAGTTGGGAAAAAACGGTCATCTGGTCTACCTAGAACAGGTGCGTATAGCACTCTTTAAGCTCCCAGCTCTGCCACTTCCCAGCTGTGATCTTGGGCAAATAACACAGCCTCTCTGTGACTCAGCTTTTTTCCTTTGTCAAATAGGATTAATAGTAACTTCATAATTTTGTCATGAGAATTCAATGAGATAAAGGACCTTACACAGAGCCTGTAACAGAGAGCAGGTGTTTAATAAACATTGTATTTATAATAATAATCTCTCCTTCCTGCTTCCTCTCAACTCATACCACCCCTCACTGGATGCTCACACATTCATCTCTCAATACCCTGGTATCTATTTCAGGCATACAAACTTGATTCGCTCCCAACAAGTTTCTAAGTAATAGATAGTCTGAAGCTTGGGCTTTTCTTGATGAACAAAAAGGATTAAAAAAATATATATTTCAAAATCCTCTAGAAAGCTGGGAGCCACAGCATAAGAAGGGAGAGTTCACACTTGTCGAAAGCCTGCCACATGCTCTCAAAATTAATTCTCACAGCCTTCATTCAGAAGAAGTATCATCACCTCCATTTTGCAGATGAGTAAACTGAGGTACAGAAACCAATTAATTTGACCAATGTCAGATAGCAAGAAAGAGATGGCAATTAGATTCTGAATGATTGATCCTAAAACCTTTCTCTTTCCATTAAGTCTCCCTGTCTGAGCTGGAGTATGACCCAGTCTTCATTTGGCCCTGGGGTCCACAGGCAGGTAGGAAGGTAAGGTGTAGGGTAGGATGGGGTCAGAGGAAGAAGATGTTGTCCAAGTTCACAAAGTCCCATGAAGTACTTTCCAAACAAACAGTTAGAAGACATAGTAATGGGTCTTTGATTGATGGGTCTTGAATTGTTTTGGTAATTTCCTGCTTTGGTCTAAAATACTCTGTTACTTCCTCTGTAAAATACTGCGTGTGTCCCTTAGGGAGTAAGGTCCTCCACACAGGACAGTGGCAAGATAGGACTGAGTTGAAATAAGTGAAAGTGCTTGGAAAACAAAAGCAAACATGCTGTGCAAAAGCAAGGCGCTCTAGAGAGTGCATCTTATCATTCATGCTTCTTGCCAGACTTCTTGGAGGGGTATGTGTGTATTCATTAAATTTATTGGGATAACACTGGTTAATAACATGATATAATTTTCTTTTACATCTCAAGGAGATCCTGACAGCCACAGCAACATGGGCCGAACTCGACTTGCCCGTGATGGGCCGAGGAAGAGCCAGAATTACCTTCAAGGAGGGAAAGGCAGACAAAACTGGCCTGAGTTAAGTGAGACCACACAACAGATAGGAAACAAGTCTAGGATTGGGAGTGATGAAGTCCATCTCGCAGATGATGAGTCAGGGCAGGAGGCTCAGAACCAAGACCAAGAGCCAACTAACAGGTCAAAAGTCTGCTTTTAGGTGACTTGGATGCAGATCTAATATACCAAGAGGTCCACCCAAAGCAGACCAAAGGGGTGGTAGTGAGAGATGGCGGGCTTACAGACAGAGGGAAAAGATGAACTAGAACAGGGATGACCTTCCTCAAAGTCACCCACCTTGGTCAGTGAACAGAGAACTAGTCCAGGGAACCAAGACCCACTCGCTGCCTCCTCTGTCTGCTCCCGCTAAACCCCAAAGTTTTTTTATCCAGCCCACAGGGCTGGAACAAGCCACAGGCGGCGGCTGCTCATCCTTCGGTCTCCAGCCATAAAGAGGCAACAGAATGGAAAAATAATTAAAAAATAAGAGCGGAGGTTGAGGGGGTCTGCCTTGGTAGGGGGGAGAGCTGGGGGCTGAGGAAGCGATTTCCAGGGAAGAGAGGGACAGAGGGTTGGAGAGGCTGCCGTTGAGATAACCAACAGATGCGATTCTTCAGATAAGCGTAGCAATTTAGATAAATCTCAGGCTTTGGAGCTGGTCGCCTGCGTCCCCTCTCCTCTGTCTGCCTTTTTTCAATTTTATCTCTGAGCCAAGGGAGGGGGCGGGGGAGGGCAGGGAACTCAGAGGGGTGACGAGATGGGAGGAGGGGAGGGCAGCCAGGGGGGCCAACTTCATCTTCGGGGACTTTGGTTTTTCTTTTTAATGTGTTTTTCCCAGAAGGTGGGAAATGCCAACACACACTCGGAGACCTAGAAGGCGGCCTATGTTTTTTAAAAAGCGGCAGACAAAAATCAAAATATTTGAAAATGTATTTCATGGTAATTATGTCATATTTCATGGGCTGGTGCCACTACTGAAAGAGAGGCTGAATGCCTTAATTTGTATAGAAATTGTAATCATTTGTTCATTTCAAGGTGAAAATTGCATTTTTTAATTTAAATTGTATCCTGCATGATAGTCTATTATCTAGTAAAATTGTCTCCATGTCTGAATGCCTTATATGCAGCTGCAATGCTTGTTACAAATCCACTTATATTCATAAAAGCAGGTGGACATCTCAGGAAATGGAAGGCGTTGTGTGTGCGTGCGTGTGGATGCGTGTGGATGCGTGTGCAGGCCGTGGCTCCCTTGCCCGTCTCTCACTCCTGCCTTCTCATCCCTCCCCCCACCCCCACCCCCACCTCTGACTCTCCTGTCAGCCTTTCCGGATCTGCTTAACAAATGATAATTAGTTGGAACAAATGAGGAAGCTGTACAACCGAAAAGCACAGGGCCAGGACTGAGTCCGGGGGCGGGGCGGGGCTCCAGCTCCCCCTCGCCGCGGACCCCTGGGCAGGTTGCAGGCTTGATGCCCGAGCTGGGCCTCAGTTTCCCCCTTCTGTAAAGTCAGAAGCTGGACTTCTTTCGAGTAAAAGTTCCATGCTCACAAGGCAGCGCAGTAAGAGTCTGGCCCCACAGCTCGGCCACCTGACACTGAACCCTGGTTTTGCCACTAGCGAGCTGTGTGATGTTACACGAATTCCTTAACCTCTCTGGGACCCGGCTGCCTCCTCTTGAAAATGAGGTAGCAACAAATTCTAACTCATCTGGTTGTCAGCAAACTATGGCCGGCGAGCCAAATCCACCTGCCGCCTGTCTGTATGGCTTGACAGCCAGGAGTGGTTTTCGTTTTTCTTAAATTTATTTTTTACATTTTTTGATTTATTTTTCTGGTTGAAAAATAAATCGAAAGGAGAACTACATATTGTGACATGAAATGATATGAAATTCAGATCTAAGTGTCCATAACTAAAGTTGTACTGGAACGCCGACACGCTCGCGTGTTTACGTGCGGCTGCCGTAACCAGCTTTGGGGCCGAGTTGCTGCGGTGGAGACCTGGGGTCCACAAAGCCTAAGGTGTTCACTCTCAGGCCCTTTATGGAGAAAGCCTGCCAGCCCCTGAAATGACATAAGCAACACTCCTAGCCAGTGTCGGCATGACACAGGCACCAGTTCTTGTTAGCACGGTGGGAGATGTAAGGGAGCTTGGGTGTCAGGGAGAAAAAACAACACCCAGTATTCATTTAACAGCTATCATCTCCCCGGTTTATGCCTGGCACAAGGATACAGAATTTCTCTTTGAAACAAAAACCAGAATTAGAGACCTTGCTTTCCCAGAAGAACTTTTACCCGGGTTTTCTTGAAAATTCTATAACACTGGTTTAACCCTGGGATGTCAGAAGGGGCCCTGGATCGGAAGTGAGAAGCCCGTGTCCATCCACCTGCTCTGTAAAATGGGTGCCTTTCAGCAAAAATTATAACTGTGCATACTCTATGCCTCATGTAAAGGGTTAGTGTGTTCTTGGCATATAGCGGCTATCTAGATGTTTAATTTCTTCTCCTTTCACGGAGGTAGATTCCCTGGTCATTGCTGGATGCTGTTTTGAAGCACGTACTACCCCTTTTGTAGGCCAGCCCATTCATTCATTCCCTCATCATTCATTCATTCTTTCATTCATCCATCCAACAATTTCCAAGCATCTCCTCTGTCTCAGGCACTGTCCCAGAGGAGGCTCCCTGGGTTCTCCCTTAAGTCCAGGCGCCCTTTGGTGAAAGAGAATAAACACCTGTCCTGGAACCCAGGCTGAGTGTCCTCTGGTGAGTGACTTCATCTCTGAGCCTCATTTCCCTAACCAAGAAGTGGAGCTAATAATGTCCCTCTCCCTCTCAGGATTAGGGAGGAAGATTCAGAGACTCTGTGTGTCAAAATGTCTCAACTCTAGAGAGTCATGCAATTGTTATTTAAAGATTTACTTTTATCATCAATTAGGTTAGGGATGACTTGCCAGAGGCCACAAGGCGAAAAGTAACCCAGAGCAGTTTGATAACAATGCCTGGTGTTGTGGACTGAATGTTTGTGTCCATCTCCCCAAAATTCTTATGTCGACGCCCTAAACCCCCAGTGTGACTATATTTGGAGATGGGACCTTTGGGAGGTAATTAAGGTCATGATCAAACAAACAAATGAATGAATGAATGAATATACAAGAAGGGCCTGAACTGAGAATTCAGATACATGTCCTCCAGCTCTGGTTATACTGGAACTTTGAACAATGCCCCCGTCCTCTCTGGATCTTTGTTCTCGATATTTGTTAGGATAAATTCTCCTATAAAGTAGTTACAGTCACACCCATTTTAGAGAAGAAGAAAAGGAGTCTTGCAGGGAGTAAGTTTCATGCCAAGGCCACCCAGAGGGCTAGGATTTGAACACTGGTTCACCTGGTTCTGAAGCCCACACCTTTCACTATGCATCCACCCTGAATGTGCCTCCCTGCCCCGTTTCTAGGTTGGGACCAGTGGTTTAGTCCAGCTGTTGCTGGAACTCCCCACCTGGGACCCCTCATTCTGCAGAATTTTCTACCCCCCAGGACCTGGCCACTTCCAAACCAACCATACCGAGTCAGAGAGCATACTATAAGTCACGGCATACCCGATTAAAACCGGGCATATGGCCACATTCAGCTATCTTCCAGAAAGAACCAGATCAACTACTACTCTGGTAAAGCTGGAAATATTCCATTAATGGAGTGAGTCCAGACACAGTATAGAAGGGCTAAGGCCATGGTCTCCCAGCCTCTGAGTAATGGAACAAACTACATCTTGATCTATCCATGATCCAGAGTTTCCCCACCTTGACACTTGACATTTCGGGCCAGCTACTTCTCTGTCGTGGGGACTGTCTTGTGCATTGTAGGAGGGTCAGTCACATTCCTGGTCTCTACTCACTAGATGCCAGGAGCAGCCCACTTGCTCAGTTTTGACAACAAAAGTAGGTCTCCAGACATTGCCAAATGGCCCCTGGGGAGGGGGCAACATCCCCACCCCCCCAGGTTGAGAACCACTGCTCTGATCTTAAGCCCAGCCTATTCTTCCTCAGTTCCGTCTTGTAGGAACATGACCGTTATCCTAAGTGGTACTTTTCTATGCTGCAGGCTTCTAATCATGGTTAGTAACTCATGGCGAGTACCTACTAAGTACTAGGCATTAAACCTCTAACATAGGCTAACTCAATCTTCACAGCAGCCCTTGGGAGCAGGTATTGTATTATCCCATGTTACAGATGAGGAGACTGAGGCACAGAGAAATTAGGTGAGACACGGGCCAGCCTCTGTCCCTGTAATATCACTCTTCTACAGCCAGACTCTCTGCTGGGCATGTGCTCACGCTCACGTTCTCATTCAGTCCCAGCAACTTTGCATGTCATGACGTTATGCTGCTTGGCTTCCAGAAGAGGAAACGGGGGCTCACGTGGTTTCCATGAGGTCACTCAGTATCCCATAGCAGCAGCGACTGGCAGAGCCAGGGTTTGAACCCAAACATCATGGAAATGCCCACCACCTTCCCACCCACTCCTGGCTGCCTTTTGGAGACTTGTAAATATACTTTTAGCTTGACAAGCGCTTAGAGATCATTCCCTCATTCAACAAATAGTTACGGATGCCCGCTCCATGCCAGGCCCTGTGGTTAAGAATGGGGGCTCTTTCTTATCTTTCAGAGACACATGCTGAAGTATCTAATGATGAAATGATGTGGGATCTGAGGTTTGCTCCAAATGCAGCCCAGGATGTGGAGGGGAGGGGGCTGAGGGTACCGATGAGACAAGCGTGGTGGCAAGTTGATAATTATTGAAGCCAGGTGAGGTCTACGCCTTCACGCCTGTGAAATTTTCCATCCTGCATCATGGTTTGAAGTGTGGGCACTGATTCTTTGTCTGGTGTCAAATCCCAGGTCCACCACCTCTGGTGTAATTTTCGATAACTTTCCTCTCCTCTCTAGACCTCAGTGTCCTCATCTGTGAAGTGAGGGGATAATATGTAACCTGCAGGGTCGTTATGAGGATTAAATGAGATAATACAGAGAACACGTGACCATTTGAGCACAGAGCAGGGACCTGGCCGAGAGCAGGGCTCCTCAGGGGTCAGAGCATCTCCTCTTTCTTCACCATGAGTTTCATTGTAAATAAGGGGACAGAAGGCCCAACACTGTCACAAAGCTCAGTCTAATGCATCCTCAGCCCACCTCCTGGTGGGCTCGCCAGGGAAGCTGCAGGCCCTGTGAGGATCCTGGAGCGTCCTGGAGGGCCCTGGAGGGACCCTGACCCCAAGCCATGCACAGAGCCAGGTGACAACAAAGCTCCTAATCCCCACGAAGGACTCTGAGTCCTCCAGGTCCATCCCGCGGGGCCCTGGCTGTGGCGAGGCCTCATCTGGAATTCCTGGTGGCCGAGCGGCCAGCCAGATCCTTGCAAAGCAGGTGAAAGGACCCTTGCGCCTATGCGGCCCCCTCTCCCTGCTGCTGCTGCTCTGTCGAGGGACGCCCTCTTTCCCTCATCATCTCTTGGGGCAGGCTGAATTATTTCGCTATTCCCAGACTCTCTGGAGTTGGCATGGCGTGTTGGGGGCCCTGCTGGCATCCTGGCAGGATTTGGGGTGTGAGTGGGCTTACATGTGAACTGTGCCCCCTTCAACATCTGTCCACCGGGAAGGGCGGGACTGTCTCAGGCCCAGAGGGCTGCTGTTTGGGGAAGGGGCCTCCAGCAAATAAACACTCCACATGTTGCCTCACACTTCCCAGGCTGCCTTGCAGTAGGTGGAGCCACGTAGCCAACTCTGTGAGAGAAAACGATAATGTTCCGTGAGCACCGCCACACTCCGCTGCCATTGCGGTGAGGAGTTAACGCTCTCCATGGACCCATGCGGCGGGAGCTTGGCATTTGGAGCCCTCCTGGATCCCAGCCAGGCATTTCTTCCCTAGGCTGATTTTCATCTGGCTCCTTGAGTTGCCACAAACCATAACTGTGGGTATAACAGCTTTCGATGAGATTTGTAACCTTTCTAGCACATTATCAAACCTGAGGCTGGTCTTGGGAACCCCGAAACTCTAAAAGAAGTGAGTGTCAGAAGAGAAGGAGGTTTGGGAACTGTCTCCCTAACCGCACACTCTTTTTGCCTTCTTCTGTCATAAAAGAGCTATACGGAAGTGTGGCACCATGAGAAGGGACCCCTGTGTTCCCCGGAGCTGTGGCATGTGGACCAATCTGTTCTGGGTACGAAACCGCAAATGAAGAAAATGACAGTGAGCTCCCCGTTTGACAGCATGGGGTGACGGAGCGGGGCTTGATGACCCCACGGTCCCATGGCTGGCTGTTGAAGGCCAGGCCTGCAAGGGGGCCACGGGGGAGTTCAGCACCGTGTGTGGGAGTGGGACGCGGGAGGCTGCCCCAACGTGCATCCCTCAGGGAATGGAGAGGTGAAATTTCGTGGAATGTTATGTGGCGCACAGAGCGGATGCTCAAATATAGTCATGTGGAGGAAGTCCAGTGTTACTCGAAAATAAGGGGAAACAGAAGAAATTCTACAGCACAAAGAGATGTATGCAAATGTATAACATACACCAAGTATCTAAGGAAGTACATTCAACATGGTGGATGCTAAATGGACAAAGAAAATGAGAAATAAGAACATGAAGTTCATGTAGGATTAGAGATTACAGAGTTATGGGAGGCACCACAGGTTATAAAATTGCTGACATAACGGTGGCCTATTTGTCTTGTCCCCTTTGAGGGTCTTCTCGTTTTGCTGCCTCGTTTCCCAGCCCTTACTTCAAGCAAACACATCGGGACTCGTTGATTTCGATAAAGTTCCTGTTGCTTCCTGAGCCTGGCATTCCCCTCCTGCCTTCAGCGCCCCATGAGCCAGATATGCTGTTGGGAGCATCTTGAAGCCTCCTCCCAAATAGCCGGCGGCAAGGGGGCGGGTCTCAGTTCTGACTGCAGCTTAGAACCTGTCGGGACACCTAATCATCCCACCACAACCGTGATGCTAATACAATTGCCTGGGATAGGGTCTGGCCCCCCACGTTGGCCCTTTAAATGGCCCCAGGTTGCACCCGGGAATGGGAGCCACTGGAATGGGTACTCCTGCCCCAGCGCCCCTTTGCTGGAGCCCCTCTCGTATTCTCTAAAGTTTTCTACATGTTTCTCCCCAACTCAGTTGTTTCTGAACCACGTTGAATGGGACCAGCTTCTCATGCAAATGTTTCTTTGAGATGGACTGTTTTTAAACTGGTCAAACAGGTGAGACACACGTGTCCTTGTTCAGTTTGACCTGCGATCAGTTTTTTTCCCAGCATCCCCCAGATTCAGCTCCTAATTCTCCCTGGAGTCTGGTCCTCTTACTTACAAAGAAAGGTCTTCTTTTTTAACAGTTTTCAACAGCTGGGATCCACCCTGCTGCCTGTCCGCCCACGGCTTTATCGGGAGCCCATGGGCTTGAGGCAGTAAGCTCAGGGGTTCAGGGCAGGCTTAGGGGCCTTCTTGAGAATGAGCAAAGAGGAGATACACAGGTTGCTTAGCGCAGTATCCTGCACATATAAAATGTATCATGAAGAGAAAATTATTCTTAGTGGCTCCTTTGGCGATGCCACCAATCATTAGAACTGCCCATAGAACCACGGGACCAAGAAGGCACAGTAGCCTTCCCAGGATGTGATGGTCGGAATTACGGAGAACTTCAAGGACCAGTGGTCACATGGAGCCCATTTACCTGCAGATGAGACAGAGCCACACCTTGTCTTTCTGGCCACAGGACCAGGAAAGGAGGTTCCTGTGAGCTGGAGAGTGTGAGAGAAATGTCTGCTTTCTATTTATTGTTTTCCCTGGGATCATAAGCAGGGCTTTGCCCAAGGGAGCACGTTTGGTTCCCTCCAGGGAGACAGCGGAGGCGAATGGAGCCGAACGTGCTCTCCCTGGTGCCTCAAGACACCTTGTCCCTGCTTCTTGCATAGCTGTTGACATCCTTGGGGGCAGGAAAATGATTTTCTGTTCAGAGTAAGTCCATGGCAGCACGGGCAGTCGAGGGCGTGGTTCCGGAAGCTGTACTCTTGAAAGGACCAGATATTCTAGACTCGGCTCTGCAACAGCTGGGATTATAGTCAGAAGCCCCGGTCTCTCTGTCCTGTGTGTCCCTCCTCATCTCAGCGGCTGCACTTACCTCCTCTCTCAGGAGCCTCTTCCCTTCACTAGTTAGTCTTGTTCAGGGAGAGGCTGTGAAACTCATCCAGCTGGAGGTGGGCCTGGGCCATGAGATGAGCCACAGGCTGCCATGTCATGCAGCATTTTGTGACAACAGCTGACAGATACACTTGTCTCTCCAGTACCCATCCTTCTCCATTCCTTTAGACGCAGACACCTGATTTTATTCTGGGCTGTTAGAGTGCCTGGGAAGAAGACTATGTTTCTCAGCTTCCCATGGGATGTAAGCAAAGGTCTCTGAGTGAGACTCCCAGAAAATGTCCCTGAAGAGGGGGTCAGGGGCCTCCGGCAGGCCTCCGAGGGGCAGGCTGTGTCTGGAGGCTGCTCGGCCTGACGTCGAGCACCCTTCGCGGCACTGGTGTCGGACAGCTCCGAGCTGGCCAGGCGCTCTCGGGCGGGGGGTGGGGGTGTGTGCTCCAAGACCAGCCTTTGGCTCAGTTTATTGTCATGGTAACTCAGAAGATCCTTAGAGATCATCTAGCCTGCTTTTAAAAAATACATATAGAATTAGGGTCCGAGACGGGAGAAACTTGTCTCCTGAGCCACATGCAGAGCTAAGAGTAGAACTTGACTAGTTCTTGACTCTCCCTGTTACCTTCTTGACTTCCTGAATGACAATTGCCTGGCTGGGGGCTGGGAGCCACAGGGCAACAGGCACGAGGTGGAACGTGGTTGGGGGCCCTGGTTCTGACATGAGCTACCTTGGGGGACTTCACAGGGGGCTGGGACAGAGCTCATCACGCTGTAGGGACTCTATCTGGCGGAGGGAGGATGCTGGGGCAGCCCTCCAAGTGGCCTCAGACCCCTGGTTTCAGACTCAACCTCCCTTGGTCCTGCCCTGGAGCACGTGGCCGGGTTGGATGCACCAGGTCCGCAGGAACACCTTACCAGTCCTTCATGCACTGTTTCTCCCAACAACTCCTCCATCATGCCGCCTTCCTGTTCAGCTCGTCCAGGTAAACCAGTATCCTGGAGTGATATGGGGACTCTGGCTTAGAGCCAGGGGAACGTAGGTGGAGTAGATGCTCCTGGTCTTTGCCCAGGTGCCCTTTACTGGGCCAGTGCACTTGCCCTCTAACTGGTGTGAATGCTGCTGGTAAGGGCTCATTGCCGCACCTTTCCCTGGAGAGCTGGCCTCAGCCCATAGGAGCCGCTGTAACCAGAGATGCTCGGGCACATCAGCCCTTTACCCACCGCCCTCCACGTCCCCGGGGACAGCCAACAGCCAATGAATGGCAGGTACTGTGCAAAAAATAGTCAGTCCCTGGTCTCAAGGTGATACTGTGTGCTGTAATTCACACTGGGTGTTCCCTGCAGTATTGGAATGAAGCAAGACCCCAGCGCAACCTCCCTCTTCGCTTAGTTCCTCCCCCTGCCTTCTCTTGCTTCCTTCATTCCCTTACTGGTTTCTCTTGAGGACTCTCCCCCCATAATTCACCTGTCCAAGGGTCCTTATAGCAGGCTCTGCTTCTAAGGCAATATGTAAGCTTCTGAACTCCCTTGCGCCCCCTAAATTTGTGTTCTGGGAGACAGCCACAGAAGGTACTAAGCTTAGCAGCAGGAAAAGTTTGTCCTGGTGAAGGGAACCGAGGTCTTACCAGAGAGATGCTTCAGTAACAGCATCCATTGATCAAATATTGATTAGGTAGCCACTGTGTATCTAGCCGCTGCTTGGCACTGGGGGACCTGGTGGGTCCCCCACCGGGCACTGGTGGGGCGTGAGAGAAATACAGTTCCTAGCCTGACCCTCTAAGTTAGGTCAAAGTACCTCTCTCCCACCCCGCAGTCCCCTTTAGAGCAGCCACACGATGGTGATCAAGTGAGTACACAGAACCTTGGAAATGCTTTTAATTTCTTTTAATGTATAACAGTTACGCCTGAGTTACAGAGGAAGCGCTTACAAGCAGGTAGTTAAAGCAAATGCCAGTTTCTCTTTCTAGTCTACTACTCCATATAGCTGAATAAATTATGGTGCGATTATATTTAAACACACACCCTCGCGCCCACATGCACACCCCGCTCACACTCTCATGCGCACACACACACTTCCACATGGAGGAAAACAGCTGTGAGTCACACACGGAAGCAACCAAGTTGCAGTTACTAGGAAGAAGGAATGATCTAGAGTGCTATGTAGGTATTTCCCGGGTAGGGGCCATGGCCGAGTTGATGGAGAAAGCATTCAATGCACGCTGTCTCTGAGCATTTCAAGATGGCGGCTGGAGAACCTCCATTTGGTCTTGGTTTGGTGCCTCTGCAGGAGGGGAGACCTGTCGACCTCAAAAAGCGTCCGATAGGGAAGGGAACATTTGGGAGCTTGAGGAGAACATCAGTCTGAGAGAGGCTCCAGAAAATGTCTTTTTTTTTTTTTTTTTGGCAACTATGGAGTTTCACCAAGTTCCAGAATCCAAAGCTCCATGGACAGCAATATTGGATTTTGGGGGCGTGGTCAAGGTCTGGGACCTGACCTGAGCTCATGATCAGATTGGATGTCTGACCTTGTCATTTCTCTTCTGGGCAAACCTCTCTTCATTCTTCTCTTCTCTCTCATTCCCCTATCTCTCCTCTCCTTCATGTTCCTCTGGCAAAAGAACGGCAAAGGTAAATCAAGTAAAAAATGAGTATAAAAGCATAGCTTGGTTCTTACACATCACTTTTTTTCTTCATAGCAAGAAATACCAAATGAAAAAAACAAAAGCAATAAAAATGAAAGAACCCAATAGAACCTGGAATGTATAATCTGAAACACACGATATGAAGATATATCCCTACAGATGGTCCCTGGCACTAGCACGACACGCACTGTGGGGGGTTTTCTTTCCTTGTTTAGTATATATATTTATATATATAAAAGCCAACTTCCTATAAACGAACAGCACATCACCACGTTTCCAACTAATGTACAATGAACTCAGAAGAGGGGCTGCCCATAGGTAGAACCAACAGCTACTTGTGATAAGTTGGAGGAAACATCTCTTATTTTGCTACAGACTCTATTTACAGGGATGGATGGGGATTGTTTGTGGACTGGCCCAGCCGCTGGGGTTCGGGCCTTCTTTCTCAGGCTGTGGTCAACCCTGAAGTGTCCGGGGCCTTGTGCCTCTCATCCCACACCATCTCTCTGGTGAGTTGTGAGCTGCCAACACAAGACTGAGTTTTACAGACCGAGTTGGCTAAATAAAGTAACACAGGGGGTTTTAGGAAAAACCTGCCTGGATCAGGGTCTCTTTCTGAAGGGAGTGGGGGCCCCTTGGGGAATAAGTACCATGTTTTACCAAGATGGCGGCTTGGGAGAACTCCGGAGAAGTTGAACGTAATGAGGAATCATTTGGTTTATTCCCATTTCATCATAGGGGGCAGAGGTTTGGATTGGTCCCTGCATTGGAATGTCACCTCCTGGGGGTAGAACTGAGCAGTTTTGATGTCACCTGCCTGACATCCCTTCACCTGGGTAACACAGGGTAGAAAGAGACTCAGACAATTCTTGAGCCAGGCCTCCAGGAGGAAGGATTGGCCATTTGAGGAATGCGAATGAAGATTGTGACTGATCTTAAGGAAGAGCTGTTTCCTGGCTGTGACACCTACAGAAGCATGGACTGGGTCACCAAGGGACAAGTCTTCCTTTTCGTCCAGAGCTTAAAGAACCAAACGTCTCCTAAGATGGATGCTCCAGTTGAAACCTGGGCTGAACTTGATGGGCCACACACGTCCAGGTGTCCATTGCTACCAAAGTGTCTTTTTGTCCCCAACTATTAATAGGTTCCTCTAAACCAGAGATACAGGCCACCCTGGCATGGTCCAGGAAGGGTTTGATATGCCTGAGTCTGAAGATGAGAAACAGGTGAGCATTATTCACAGAGGTGACGTCCATGCAGGAAAGTGTCCCAGGTTCCCAGCAGGGAGGAACTCAGCTCAACTCTCAAAGCCGCAGCCCATTGCTCTGGGAATGTCTTGTTGGCTGAGGGCAATAGGCATGGCTTGAGCAAAGAGGTGGCCTCATGTGCCGAAATGGGGACGAGCAGTTTGGTCCGGTCTTTGCGGATTCAGTGCTGTGTCTCCCGTCACAGTGCCTTTTACCCAGCAGCACTTGAGAAAGTTGATCCAAGTGTAGGTTATAATGATGGCGATGGTGACGTTGAATCTAAGTTTGACAAACAGGGGAAGGTGGTGAAAAGTTCCAAGGGAGGTATAATCAGGGGCTTGAGCCACTCCCCAAAGGTCTCAACTCTCAGAGAAAGGAGTTTGAAGAAGCCACTGGAGTGGCTGAGGCAGGTGCTTCCCTCTTCTCCAGAACTGTCCGCATCCCCTTCCACCCAGGGGTGGCGGTTCCAGGACTGGCCGCCTCTGTCCCTGCACAGCTGTGCTCGATCAGGAGACAGGGGCCTCTTGGCCGGGAGTGAATCAACACTGAAAGATGCTACTCTGGGTGGGACAGGGACACAACCCCTTCCTCCCAAATGCCAAAGGGAACCGGTGATCTTGTCTGTGGGACAAGCAGTCCCTGCTGGTTCAAGAACCCCTCTCCAGATCTCCGAGCTCCAAGGGAAGTTCTCTGCACCCCCAGCAACTTGAAGGGACTCCCTGGCAGATGGAGGTCCCCTTCCCAGAAGACTGAGCATGCGGGGGAGGGGCTCAGGTTGCTGCAGAGGCTTTGTGAGAAATCAAAGCTGCAGAGAGCTGAAGCCTCTGGCAACAAAGGTCAGCTGCCCGTAAGCGGAGGGACCCCAGTTACAAACCCCCTTCTGAGCCTGCCCCATGCCTCTTCACTCACAGGTCCTCAAGACTGATCCTTTTCCCCCTCATCTGATCCAGTGAATGTGAAAACTGAGGGTTTTGTGGGCTCCCCAGGCCCCACATGGGGTGGGTGAAGCTGAAATTTGGACTTCAGTATAAGAGCTGGCTGCTTCTGGATGCCTTACTGGGTCCTTGTATCTTGGGCCGCTTTACGGGTGACAAGCCCTACCCCACATGGCCCCACCCCCTGGTTAAGTCTCTTCCTGGTTTTCTCAGTCCCCCTGCCCTGGCTAGATTCCCCCCTGCACTCCAAGGAGGTGTGTGGGGAGGGTCCTGAAGTCCTCAGAATTCCTGGGTGATCTCCCTGGGAAAACCCCAGGGCTCAATTCCCTTTTTTGCTGGAGTCGAGCGCCCAGAGGAGGAAGGGGCTGTGGTTCTGGCCCTGGGCCAGAGACCCACCGGGAGAGGCTGGCTCCCAGCACTTCCAGCTGAGTGGCCGGTGGGGTCCTCCCCCGCCTCTGGTCAGGGCACCCACTGGAGTCCAAAGGGCTCCAGGACGTCATCCCAGACACCATCCTCCGTTGGGTGCTCATGGTGCTCTATTCGGGGTGAGCTTCGATCTCTGCGCTGAGATGGCACAGAGGCTATGACAGCATTTGCCTGGGCGAGGACTGCGGGCTGACCAGTAACCCTCCTCGGGAGAAAGTACAGGGGCAGGCTCCAAGGGAGGGGTCACTCCAGGTCCCCAGCCACGGTGAATGATGGGCCGGCCGCACGTCTCTGGAGGGCTGGCTGTGAGAAGGGAACGGGGTCCTTTCCCGGCCTCCTGGGACCCCCCGGGCCAGGAGGGGACTGAGGCGGGAGGTTCGGAGATCGGTAAGGGTGGAGCTGGGGCTTGGGTTGGGGCAAGTCGCCCCAGGGGCCCTAGTAGGCCTGGCCAGTTTCCACTGGCAGGAGTCCCAGCACCGCGGAGTGCTCCCCCAGCTTCATGCGGCGCTGCGTGGACAGGCTCACGTTTTTGGCCAGGTAATCAACAGCAGCTGGGAAGAAAAAAAAAGAAAGAAACTCCTAGAAATTGAAGTTCTTTTTCCTATTCTTCTATCTGTCCTATATCTAGCCATCAAACCATCCACTTACATACGTATCCATCCATTTATCCATATATCCATCATCCATTCATTTATTGATACATCAGTTTGTCCATCCATCCATCCATCCATCCATCCATCCATCCATCCATCCATCCATCTCTTCATAAAGCTCTTTCTTCTCACCTCTCTCTACTCATTCAGCCAGTATTTACCTAACACTTACTACTACTACTACTACTACTACTACTACTACTACTACTACTACTACTAAAAGAACCTCAGCTTTCTTGTGGGTTCTGTAGGGAGGTCCAGAGGATCTCCCTACTGTTGAGGGAAGAACTGGTCCCTCTTTCTGTATATATCCCATGGGGCCCAGGTAGTAACAAGGGCAAGGTCCTTCTGCCTTCTTTGGACCCTGAACCCAGCTCACAGGTGAGGCAAAGCAAGACCCCTTACTCAAAACTCAAAGCAGCTTTTGCGGTGGGCTGAGGGGTCCATGCAGAGGAAAGGCCAGGGCCCTGATATGCAGGAACCTGAGACCATCAGCCTTGTCAATTCTGGTCACCCAGTGGGAAGGGATGAGAGTTGGAAGGTGTGTTCTTGTGTGTATGTGAAAACAGTGGAAATGAGAATCTTGGTGAGGTAGCAATGGACACGAACATGAATGTTCCCACATGAGCAATACTTGCACAAGCATGTGCGCACAGATGTGGGTGAGTTGTGTGCACCTGCCTGAGTAGAACAGTGGGAATGTTCATGCATGTACAGGTAACTGTGTTCAGGTGAGTTCCCTTAAGCTATGTGCATGGGTCAGAGTATGTGTGTGTGCACAGGTATGACCCCAGGGCCTGTGTGTGCTCGCATGGTCTTGACTGTGTTAATTGCACCTGCCTGAGGCTACAGCAGAAATCAGCCCTGACCAAATGATTTGACTGGCATGTGACCAAGGCCTCCTGAGGCTCACAGTTGCTGCTTCCCAAGCCAGAATCGTGGCTGTGGCCAATCCAACCCCATGGGGTCTCTCAGATCCAGGGGCGAGAGGAAGATGGACAAAGTGTTGTACTGGGAATCACGAGGCTAGACCCAACACCCACTTTGTCACCTGCCCACTGCAGGGGACCCTGTAACACTTTACAGGCTTCCTCAAAGCTGAGGGCTCCCGCCTAGGGGAGGTAAGTGGAGCCGGGAGGTGCTGGGGAGGGCCAGAGGGCGAGGCCCAACAATCGAGCTACAGGCAGCCATAGTGCCTCGGGGTTCAAATGACCTAGGTTCAAATCCTGTGCCTGCCACCTTTGAATGTGTAATTGTGAGCATCACCTTTCCCTATCCTAGGTTCAGTTTCTTTGTCTGTAAAATGGGGATCATAATAGCACCTAGGCTAAAGAGCTGTTGTGGGAGTTAAATGGGAAAATGCATATAAAGTGGTTAGTTAGCAGTGTGCCTGGCACATAGTGAGCTCAGCGGACATGGGCCCTTAGGATTGGAATTTAATAATCAGTTGCGACCTTCCATGGAGCAAAAAGGAGAGGGACAAATAGGGCAGAATGGAGTCCCAACTACGTCCTGTCCATGTGGCATTGGACAAATCTCTTTGCCGTTCCAGACCTGTTTCCTTGCCTATCGAATGGGAAGCACACGTTCTGCCCTCCTCAAGGGCTGTTGTGAGGATCAAATAAGATAATGTGCTTTAAGATGCTGGGCACAGAGGGCTCAGGACATGGCCCCCTAGATTCCTAAAGGAGTGCAAATGCCCTGGGCTGAGCCGCTGGGTTGCCCCTGAGGTCTCTCAGCCCTTGCACTCCCAGCTGGTCGGGCATTGGTGGTGGGGGCTGGCCCTGCCCTGCCTGGGTCTGCCCCCTCCTCTGGGTGGGGGTGGGAGAATCTCCTGTCTCTGGCCTCGGGGGACCCTGTTACTCTGGCCACACCGTCTCTGTTGCTTGCAGGCAGCCTTAGCTGGGCTCCAGGGTCTGCCTTACGTGGAGGGAGTCTAATGGGAAGGGGAGGAGGAGGAGGAGGAGGAGCTAATGTTTACTGAGAGCTTGCTCCTGTCCTAAGCAGTTTACCTGCGTTATCACACAGCAGCTCTCTGAGGCTGGTAGTACTGTCGTCCCCGTGATACAGATGAGGCAACAGAGCCCTTCCCTGAGAGACAGCGTTGTTTGAGAGATCACCTGGCTCCTAGGTTGTGGGGCCAGCGTTCACACCCAGGCAGTCTGATACCAGCTCCCACTTGCCCCTGCGACTTCACCCAGCAGCCTCCTATAGAATAACCCCAGGTAGGTGCGCAGCACTTTAGAGTGCATGATGCCCACCCCCGTTCCTGTGTTGGCCTCATTTCCCGCTCCAGGAAATGTAAAGTGACTTTTCCAAGGGCACTTTACGTTTCCTGAATCACCAAAGGCTCTGCCTTCCCCTCCTTATTCCACATCATGCCGACCTCTGATGCCAACCTCTCTGGCTCTTCCTGTGGATGGGGCGGGAAGGTCTGGCTTTGAGTAACAGTGATGAGAACAAAGTGAGACCCCTTACATATGAGCACTTACTGTGGGCTAGGAAGACATGATCTCATTGAATTCTTTCAGCAGCCCCAGGCTTTAGGTACAGCGGTTCCCATGATACAGAGGCAGACACTGAGGCACAGAGAGATTTGCTGGCCCAGAGTCACACAGTGCACGTGGGATGGCAGAGCCTGAGTTTGTCCTGTTTGTGCCTCTGATCATTCTGTCCCTTCCTCTTTATCTTCTCTCAGGTACCAGCCCTGGCCCAGCACACAGTAGGAGCTTCACCAGACCCTGGCAAGGTGAGCAAGGAAACCCCAGGCCCTGCCAAGGTGAGCAAGAAGCCAAACTTTACTGATGACCCAGCCGACTCCAAGGGCACCCATAGTGCCGCCGAGCCTTCCGATCCCTGGGGTCCGCCGGGGGTCGGTGAGGGCAGGGCTGTGGCATTTCTCATTACGGCCTCTGTCAAGGGCCCTCCCTGTCCCTCTGTCTCTCTGTGTCTCCCCTTCTCTGCCTCGCACCCACGCCTGGGCTCTAAACATCTCAAATTAGATTAATCGGGAGTTGGCAGGAGATGCGGCTGTGATGCCAACCAGTAAACAAATCTCAGCCGTCAGCATCTTGTCAGCCTGCGGCCCCAGAGGAGGACCCTTCTAGACACAAATTCTTATTAGAGTTGTCAGATCTATTAAAATTCTTTTCACACTTCTGCGTTCTATCAGCCCCATCATTAGTACGGCCCTGGCCTCTGGGAACACCAGGGCCATATTAATCTGCCGTGTGCCCTGTCCCTGTCCCCCTACCCCGACCCCCTCCAGGGACAGGGGAGAAAGACAGATGGACGGACCACGGCCAGGGGCAGGAGAGGAAGGTGTGGAGGCATCCCTGGGAAGGTGCAGGCCCAGGGACAGGAGGCGCACCCTGCCCTTTAAGAGTTTGGCCCGTGTGTACACGCCATGCACACCTGCAGGCGAGGCCCTCTGGGGGCGGGGCTATAGGCGGGGCTGTGTACACACGCATGCACACTTTGGTGTGGGCTTGAGAAAACAGCCTCTCTGGGATCCCATTTCCTCACCTGTCCACTGAGAATAACTATACAGGATGGCCGTGAGAATGAGATGCCAGGCCCACGGTGGATGCTCAACAAATGGTCATTTCTCTTCCTTCACACACACACATTTTTGTATATTTATACTCCAAAGCCATGCATACACACACATTCATGAAAACTCACACAGAAATTAATGTCTGTGTGTGCGCCTCTGTGCAGCATAGGTGGGTGTGAAGTTGTGAGTGTTAGTCCACACACAGGTGGGTCTAGGTGTGTACCTTTACTAGGTGTCTTACACGAGTTTGGGGTTTGGCCAAAGGGAGCTGGGATTGAAGTTAGGAGGCCTGGAGTACCCTATTCACCTACTATGTGACCTTGGGGAAGTTCCTAGCCTCGCTGAGCCTTAACTTGTGTGTCTGTAACCTGAGGACAAATAACATCTACCTTGGGTGGGGCTTTTGAGAATCACGAAATGAGGAACATGCATTTCGCTAAGTGACTGGTTGGCTAGAACTCAGGCACAGGACAGATGTGAGCAGGTGACAGGCTGGACCTGGGCATACAGAGGCAGCTTGGGACGCATGACTTTTGCCCGTGGACTGTGGGAGCCCAGTCACAGAGGTGTTCAGCTGCCCACGAACATAGAGCAGGAGATGGTGGGAACGCAGTGCGTCCCTCAGTGGTCCCAGGATGACAAAGGTGAGGGAGATGCTGCAATGGAAAAACTTAGAGAAGACTGAGTCTCATTCCTGGGCCCGCATTTCACAGATGGCAAAAGTGAGGCTCAGAGGAAGCAGGGTGCCTTGCCCACTTTCAGGGTGCAAGAGGGGTAGACTTTTCCTCAGGCACCTCCCAGCCTGACCGTGGAGCCTCTGTGCGGTGGGGGTCTTGTGCTTGGATTCCCTGTGGGCTGGGCTGGAGAATGTGGCTCAGGAGGAGCTCTGAGTCAGGAGGAGGAGCCAGGGGAGCCAGGGCGGAGCTGGAGAGGAGTGGGAGGGGGAAGGGGGGAAGAAAAGCTTGGGCAGCTTCTAGGAGCAGAGGGGAACAAACACTCCTTTCTCGCCTCCTGGGCCCTCTCCCTTTTGATCCCCCCTCCCTTGCCACCCCCGTGCTGACTCCGGGGTTAATTTTATTTCCGAGCTGGGCAGGCGCCCCTGGAGTCGGGCACGGGGCTCCGGGTGTGACTAACGCCTGCCCCAGGCCGGGGCTCTAGACTCTTTATCAAGAGCACATGTGTCCCGCTCTGTGCGTGGGCATGTGGGCGGGGGCAGGGGTTGCCCCTGGCTCCTCTGGGAACACGCCCATGCGCATGTAGGCACCCTACTCTCAAATACGCGTGCACCCGCATTATTGTACCTCCACACACTGGCTCCCCATGCACACACATTCACCCAGTTATACACACAGGCAGCATTGTGTGAACAAGCCTGGACGCACAACTGTACACAGGAGCACAGGACCACACCTATGCAAACCCTCAAGTAGGCATGTGCCCATATTTACACACGGCACATGTCATCTACCTGTCCCCATGCTCCTCCCAGTGCACAGACATGCTGAAGCACAGGTATGCACATACAGTTACACATACTTGCACATCCACACACATCTACGCACACGTTTATTATACATGTCCACATAACATGTGTACCACATATGTCCAACACACGGGCATACCGACATGGCCACACACACACCTGAATGTACACTTAAACACACCATGTGTGTGTTGTAGCCACACACACTTACATGACCAAATGTGTGTACATGCATGTTCACACAAAACTCATGCATACCATATATGCACACCACGCTCATTTAAACTCACACATGTGAAGTCATATGCACATATACCCACACGTGCTACTCACATTCACACCTGCATACACATACCTATGCACAAGAATGTATGCACTAACACTTGTATGCTAGAATACTCACAAATACACACAGACACACATACGAATTGTAACACATCCAAAACACATATTCACAGTCATGCATATACAGCTGTGCACATATATCATATTCAAACATGCAGTACAGGAGGGAGCCGGGAACACAGCTGGGACGTGCAGGCCAGCACAGCTGGCCCTCATTTAGCCGAGGCGGCCAAGGCCATACGAGGAGGAGTGGGCTGGTGTGGGGAACAGGAAGCAGAGGTCGGCGAGGCCGGGCAGGGGCTGTGGCAAGGGTGGGGGTGTGTGTGAAGACAGCCTTGGGCTGGGAGGCCTCTCCCTCCCGCCGCACCCCCTTCCGATTAGTTTGACACCAGCAGGTGAGGCCCTTGCCGGGAGCGGGGCAGGAGGAGCAGCCAGTGACCTCGACAACCTGTGCCCTCTTGGCCTGCCCTGCTGCCGCCCCATCCGGAAGCTGGGCCTGGCTGCCTTTTGCAGCTTTTGGTCTGAGGATGCACGGCCCTGCCTCCAGGCGAAGGGCCAAGGGGATGGTGACTGAGCTGGGCATGTAAGACCTGCCCCAAATTTTGGGAAACCAAGGCTGAGGGCAGGGGTAGAGGAGAGAGCTCAAAACACAGCAGCCCCCCATGGCCAGGGGACAGAAAGGGGCAGAGTCTAACGCCACACGGTCCCACACAGCAGCCACCAGCCACGGGTGGCTGTGGAGCGCCTGACAGGTGGCTAGTGAGACTGAGGAGCTAAATTTTACATTTTGATTTAATTCTACCTACTTTAAATTTAAAAACTCAAATTCAGTTTTGTTGAGTTTAGTTTAGTTGGTGGGTAGGAAACTTTTCAGAATCTTTGGAACAATTTGGGGGGCAGACTTTCAACTTCCTCAGTTGTAAATTGTAGGAAATGTTAATGCAGATCAAGCATTTCCAATGAACACTTCATGTCTGAGTGAAAGGGTGGATTTCAAAGACATAGACTGAAGAAAAGAAAGTAAAATATCTCAATAATTTTATATGGACTACACATCGAAGTGATCACTTTTTAGATAGAATGGGTTAAATAAAATATGTTATTAAAGTAATTTTGCTGTTATTTCTACATTTTAGAATATGGCTTCTTAGTCCTAGCTGGGTGGCTCAGCTAGTTAGAGCGTTGTCCCATACACCAAAAGGTTGTCGGTTCGATTCCTGGTCAGGGCACATATCTAGGTTGCAGGTTCACTCAGTCCCTGGTCAGGGCATGTGTGGGAAAGCAGCCCATCAATGTTTCTCTCATACATCGAGGTTCGACGTTTCTCTCTCTCCCTCTTTCTTTAATCAAAAAACATATCCTCGGGTGAGGATTAAAAGAATAGTAAAATAAAAAAAAAAATACCATGTGGCTCCTTGGAAATTTTCAATGATACTTGCAGCTTGTATTATACAAGGCTGGGCAAAAACAGGTTTACAGTTGTGAGTGACATTCTTCTGAGTTACTTTAAGAATCATAACCTGTGTGTCTTTTTCCACATGAACAACTGTAAACCTACTTCTGCCCTTGCAGAAGTACGCCTTCTGTATGCCTGTGGGACAACTTTTCTCTAGGGCGGCGGCAGCAGCGTAAGTGCAGGAGCCCAGCTCCGTGTCATCTTAGAACAGCTGTTCCTCCTTTCAGCACTCAATTTCCTCATCTGTGAAATGGGAACCCCCCGCCCCAACACCACCTTATAGCTCTCCAGGAATAAGCAGGGGGCGGGGAGGGGAGGCCGGGGCGCTGGGCACTCACTCTGGCCGTACTGGCCATACTGGTAGCCAGCCACGGGGTCCACGCTGTAGCCGGTGGTGCTGTAGGTGGGTGGGCAGTAGGACTGGGAGGTGGGCAGGCTGTCCCCGGGCTTGATGGAGTCCGCCCGCTGGCTGCAGCTGGCCGAGATGGAGGGGGCCGAGTCCAGGCCACCGTGCAGCGGGGAGATGGAGAAGTCGGCCTGCGGCTGCGGCGGCACTGCGCTGGGGTTGCTCAGAATGCTCATCACCTGTGGGGAAAGACCATCCGCATCGGCTGAGCAGCAGAGGTGGGCGCTGGGAGGACTCCGGCAGATGCAAGCACGTTGGGGGTCGATGCCAGCCTGGCCCCAGACAGGCCGTTGCTGGAGTTTCTCTCTGGAGGTCCCTGCAGTGTCCAGGTCTTCGGCTGACCTGTTTGCTTCCCCTTGTGGATAAGAGGGTTAGTGGCTTCCCCTGGAGAGGTCCTGACGCTGGGAGGCATCCTCCACTGACAGCTCTGGGAGGAGGCAGGGCCTGTGCACCTCTCTAGCCCCCGGCCTGACTGGATGAATGCCTAAGTGCACGAACGAATGAATGGACAAACTAGCCAATTATGCCTCTCTTACCAGGCAGGGAGCTTCCATGCCACAGGGGACTGTGCCTGCCCCTCCAGACTGGGATGTCCCCATCTTCCAACACAAAGATTAGGGCAGGATTCTGGGTCTGCCCAGCTTCACCCCTCATCCTGTGCTAGGTCAGCTATGCTCTTGACGTTGGTCAAGACCTGGTGCCCTCCTGGGAATGTACAACACCCATGTGCAGGGCCAGTCTGTCCATCAGCCTCCCTGGAGCCTTCCTTTGACGCTGGCAGCTCCCACATGTCTGTGGCCATCACCCACTTCCTTGTGTGGCCCGCTTCAGCAAACAGAAACTCACCCTCAGTGCTGGCCACTCGGACTGATCAGGTGAGGCTCATCTCTAGAAACAGCTTAAAGAACCTGGTTCACTGGTGTGGTCACTTATTCATTCAACAAACATGCATTGATGGTGCCTAGATACCAGACCTGAGGATGAGCCCTGGGACTTCAGAGGAGGGAGGGCCATGGTCACGGCCCTCAGCTTGGGCAGTGTTTGGGTGTGGGCGAAAGGCCACCTAGCAACAGATCATCAAGAAATGGAGTGACATGGGTTGTTCCAGAGGCAGCTTGGGGGGCAGCGCCCTCAGAGGAGGGCGCCCAGCCACCCAGGTGGTCCACCTGGAGGAGGTGA
This sequence comes from Pteronotus mesoamericanus, assembly GCF_021234165.1. Lineage (NCBI taxonomy): Eukaryota > Metazoa > Chordata > Mammalia > Chiroptera > Mormoopidae > Pteronotus > Pteronotus mesoamericanus. The sequence goes on from NW_026555200.1 coordinate 119,184, forward strand.
CACCTGCTATCCAGCTTTCCAGAAGAGACAGTGGGGAGAGCAGGGCAGGCAGCAGGATTCTCTGCAGAGCGAGAGAGCTCAGTGCCCTGGTGAGTCCAGAGGGGAGGGTAGAGAAGCAGACCTTTGTGCATCTGGCCTGCAGGGCCCAGGACCCTGGAAACTTTCTGGTAATGCCACCACTATGGGAGGAAGGCCCCAGTGTCCGGCAGGGTCAGGCCTGCTCACGGTCTGCCCAATGCCAAGCCAAAGAATCACACTGCCATCCACGCTGGGCACACGGCTGTGTCCTCTGATTTCTGCTTTCCCCACCTACCTCCCAGGGGACAGTGGGCTGTGGGCATCTGAGCAACGGCCTTGTGGCTGACGACCTCTTCTGAAAACGTTTGCCTTCTCACTCTTGGCACGCTCCCACCATGGACACGAGGGCACGGCCAGGATCGACATCCTCAGGCCAGGAGCAGGCACGGAGCACCTCCACTTCCTGGCTGTGCAGCCTCCGGGTGTCCCTTACCCCCTCTGGCCGCCCCATCCTGAGGCGATGTGCACCCTAACTCGGGTGAAGATGAGCCTGACTCAGAGTGTGGCTGGGGGGCGGGACAAGCTCTGCAGGGGCAGGGCTTTGTGTCCAGCCTGGCACCAGGGAAGTGCTCAGGAGGCAGCAGCCCCGCCCCTCTAGTCCCCTTCTTCCCCACCTCCTTCCCCGTCTCTGTCAGCCTCGAACTCACCGGGCTTTCCCGATCCAGAGCCCTACAGAGACACAGGACAGAGCTAGGAGGCCCATTTCGCAGATGACAAACCTGAGGCCCATGAAGAGCTGGGCTTCTCCAGATCTCACAGCAGGTCCAGTTGGCTGGACCCTGCTCACTAGCCTGGTTAATGCCGAGACTGACTCTCAATGATGAGTTTAGGCGTGTGGCCCCTTTAGAGGTTCTTACTCCAGGGACCAGCCACAGTTTGGTTCCTGGGCGGCTACTGGGGGGGGGGTCCCTACCCCTGACTCTTCCCTTGAGGCTCTCAACACGCTCCCCTCAGCCCTGGGGACACTCCTCACTTGCCCTTTACCTCCCCCACACCTTCCCAGAGCCAGTCAGGCAAGACCTCCCCAAAAGAGGTACTATCAAGACCAAAAAGAATTCGCCATGAGAAGACGTAGCAGGCAGTTTTCCAGGCAGAGGAATCAGCAAGTGCAAAGGCCCTGGGGTGGGCACAGACCAGCAACAAGGTCAGTAGTGTGACTGAAAACCCTGCGCACTGCAAGGCCTCGCAGAATCCTTTGTCAGAGGGACTTGTGTGGCGCCCAGTGGCTCAGGAGGCCTTGAACCCTGGGCCATTGCCAGACAGCTCTGATTCAGCCTAGGCCCAGGCGCCTCTTACTGTAATGGGATTTGTTCAATGGGATTTGTCCTGGAACATCAAATCAAATCCACATCTGGGGTAGGTGTGAATGGGCGAGGCGCAGCATCTGCTTACTCCCTCCAAGGGTTCCCCGGAGGCCTGGGGATCAAAGGGCTGCCATTTCATCCAGCCACCTCTGGTCTCTGGGCATGGCAGCTTCCAAGCAAATGGGACAGGACGCAGCTGAAGAGAAGTGGGAAGTGGGAGCAGCGACTCCTCAAGGAAATCGACTATACTTACCCCCCCGCCCTGCAGGTGGGGAAGTGAAAAGGTGCACCTGAGATAACACAACCAGTAAGTGGCAGGGCTGGGATTTGAACCCGGGTCTCCCTGACTTCTAGCGTGTTCCTCCCCCACCACAGGCAGTGCTGGAGAGAACCGACAGGCTAGAGAGAGGGAGGCTCTCGGCAACCCCGCTGCACAGGGCCCTGCAGGCCTGGGCGGCCCTCCTGGCCTCTGGCTGGCCCGTGGACTCCTGGGAGTCCCTTTTTGCCCTCAGAAGCAGAAAGCGTTTGCCTACCGTTAGGAGCCTAGCTGAGGTCTGGAGCCTGCAAACTTTTGAACTTGAGGAAGTCCTGGTCTGATGCGGTAATCCACCCCCCTCAAGAATGCTAAGGCCTCTCCCTGGTGGGTTTTACTTTTTTCCCGGTGACCTTGCTTTCACTAATGTATTACTTCTTGGTACGTTACCGTTACTAACTCAAAATCAATACCGACCTCCACATCTGTAAGGTTTTATCTGAAGGCAAATCTCCTGGCTGTCCGTCAGGCTGAGTGACAGCCATCCCTTCCTCCCCCCCCACCGGCCATGGCCCCCCCCCACCCCCAGCCCCTTCCTCTCCCTCTGCTCTAAATCAGTCCCAGCCTCCACCAGACTAAATCAATAAGGGGCTGGCCTCACCCCCCTCCTTCCGCCGCTGGGGAGAGGCTTGCAGGTTTGGGGCGGGTGGGAGCTGAGAGAGCCCCGTGCCAGCCCCCCTCCCACATCCTCTGCTCACCACCCCCTCCCCCGGGACTTGCTGGCGCTCCCCTACTTTAAAAGAAGGGGCTGGGAGAAATGTAATTAATTCCCTCCGTTCCTGAGCTGGCCCGCAGGGCCTGGGACCGAGGAGGCTGAGCTGAGAGATCTGCACCCTCTGTGATAACCGAACGTGGCTTTGGGAGCGAGGCTGCAATTAGAAGGGGTGATCCCCCTCATGGGGTTCCATGGCAGGGTTCAGGGTGGATGAGCGGAGGCTGAAGCAGAAAGCAGAGGGGAGAGGGAGGGGCAGCAGCTGAGACCGATGAGGTCAGGACATTGGACCTGGAGGTGAGACTGGGGCTGGAATGAGGCCAAGGACCACTGGCACCAGCGGGGCAGGTCGGAAGGCCCACCCCTGCAATGCCAGAGGAGAACAGACAGCGATTTCACCAAGGGCGCCTGGCCGGTCTGTGCTCTGTGGGGCTTCCCTGCAGCTCTGGGGGCCAGAAGGTCTGCATTAGCATCCACGCTCTGCTGCTGACTAGCTGGGACCCTTGGCAATTTCTTTAACCTTCTGAGCCTCAGTTTTCTCCTCTGTACAATGGGAATGATCATCGTAGCTGCCTACAGGGTCACTGAAAGGATTAAATGAATAAATACACATTAAGATGGCACCTGGCGCACCACTGGTTCTCAGAAAATGTGAGCCCTCCCCCTCATCTTCCACCTGGTTTAGAAGGGACCTGGCCCAAGGGAGAAATGATCACTCGAGGACAGATGCAGGGGACTACTCCCTGTCGGGACCGTGTTGTTTTCATCTCTTCTTCCCCATGGGGCCTGGCACACAGTGGGTGTTTTCTGAACGGAGAAGGAATTCCTCTGCCTCCGTGCAGAAGCTGGGGCCTGTGCTCTGGAAAGGCAGCAGGTGTGTGTCCCTGGGGCAAGCCACACCTCCTCGTTGGCCTGAATGTGCTCATCTCCAGTGAGAGGGTGGCATCAAAGGACATGGGTCCTGGTGGAGAATCTGTGAAGTCTCCAGTCGAGACCTAGCGAGGCCCAGAATTCACACAGGTATACAACATGCACACTGCACAGGGCAGCGCACACCGCGCCTCTGTAGGGACACGCACCTGAATCCAGGAAGGGGAAACCAGTTAAAAACACCTCTGGTCTGGGTGGCCAAACAGCTTGGGTGGAAACTCTGGGTGGAGTTTCATCAAAACTCCAATAAACCGGCATGAAAAGTCTTCCCTAGTGCACCTTTGCTTTCCTTAAACTTGTCTGTACATTTAACGTGCGCACACACTTACATGTAAACACACCGGAAGATGCACACGAAACCCGGGAGGAACCTTGGAGATTGCTGCGTTTCACACAGAGGGAGACTAAGGTTCAGAGAAGGGTGGCGACTTGCCCTTGGGGAGAGTGTCTCCGCAAAATAATGGCTGTTGAGCAGGTCCCAGGCTACTCACTACTGCCCCCTTCCTGCCCCAGCCTCAGGCTCAGCTCCAAAAGGACCTGCTGGCTTGGGGCACTGGGCTTGCTTATCTCCAAGCCTCACATCCCTACGTCCGGTAGCAGCCCAGGCCCACCTGCTAACTAATTCATCCCGTTGGCTTCCACAAGAGGTGAGTGAGGCATGTTTGGGGGGCAGCCTGCAGAGAGGAGGCAAGGAAGGGGGCAGCCTGCCAGGGATGGAAAGCAGTGTTTGTCCGGACAGAGTGAAATATGCTTCCCCTGGGCCAAGGACTGACCCAGGCTGGGACAGCCCCGCTCACCACTTGCCCTGGCCCCTAAGGGCTGGGGGCCTGAGGTCCATCTCTGTGTCCATCTCTGTGAGAAGGGACAGGGCTGCTCTACTGGGGTTTGTCCGTTCAGTCACTGCTTCTTCACCTTGGCTGCCCAGTGGAATCACTTGAAAAGACTTTCAAAATGCCAGTGCCCAGGCTCCACCCCTTAGAGATGATGATTCGTTGTTCTAAGGGTCTGGGCACCAGAATTTTTTAAAGCTCATTCCAATGTATTCTAATGTGCAGCCAAGTTTAAGTACCGTGCTCTCAGATCATCACCGTGATTGCCACACACACACACACACACACACACACACACACGAATACAACTACACATCCACGCCCAGGGCGGTGCAGACACGAGCACAGCCCCCTACAGAATACCCGCAGACGCTCGTACCGGAACACACACAGGATTAGACAGGCAGGCCAACACGAACACACAAAGAATGATGCACACGAAAGCCCCCCCCCCGCGCCCCCCACGCACCGCTAGGCCACACGCCGTCCACCTGCTTCACAGATGCACAGGCAGGCGAAGTGGCCCACGCGTCTGTGTGCACCGCAGCCTCACTGTCCCGTAACCGCCGGTGCACCACAGCTGGCCCACGCGCCTGCGCTCACCCTCCTCCGGCCCCCAAAGACACCCGGACACACATCACACAGACACCCCTGGCCATTCCACCGCCTGTCCCCAGCACCACGCTGGGATTAGTGCAAGCGAGAAATCACCCACCCGGGCGCCGACCACCGCCGCTCCCCCTCTCTCCCGCTCAGTTCTGCTAAGAGGATCTGGGCCGCCCCCCTCTCCCTGCCTCCTGTGGACAGCGGTAATGGGCTTCGGGTGCTGACTTTGAGCTTCCAAACAAGATTTCCTGCAGGTCCCCCTGTTCCCACCCCTTTTCTCTGCCATCTCGCGGCTCCTGGCCCTCTCATTTCCCCCCCTTCACGTCCACATCTCATACAGCAGCACCCCCCCCACACACACACACATCCACCAGGAGAGCCAATGCCCAGGCATGGCCAGCAAACTCCCCACCCCACCCCTCCCCCAACCTCAACCTCAGCCCCAACTCCCGTTCCTCATTTGTCACCACCCGGCTTACCAGGAAGGCTCTTCTAAGTCTGTCTGCTGTCATTCTCTTGCACAAAAGCAGTCCCTTAATTTCCGAAGCATTTCCCTTTAAGACTGTAGCTACTCTATGAAGCATTGTTAGCCCATTTTTTGGAAGAGGAAACTGAGGCTTAAGGGCTGGCTCATTAGAATTTCCCAGGAGATACGCGGCAGCACTGGGGCTAAAATGCTTGACCTCTGACTTCCAGTCCAATGCTCCTGCCCTGGCTGTGGCCTTCATTACCGAGGATGGCTCTGGGTCATTCTTAACTCTTGTGTGTGTGTGTGTGTGTGTGTGTGGTGTGTGTGCTGTGTAGGTGTCTGCAGGAATATCGTGTGAGAGATTAGTATGTGTGCATGCACATATGTGCATGTGAGAGTACTGTATGAATTCTATATGAGAATTATGTACATGTCCTTGTGAGTCTGTGTGCATGCATGTGATGATCATGTGAGTATTGCTTGTGCATGTGTGTGCACTTCACATGCATGTGGGCATGGGTCCTGTTGGCCCCCTAGTTGACCTCACCGAGGGTACACACTGGGGCCTGGGGACCCAGGCTCAGAGGGCACCCCATAAGCGCCTGGTCATCAACTGCCCTCTCTGACCAGGAGGGGACGCCCCACCCCGCACTCCCACACTCTGGCAGGTTATCTCTTCCTCCCCTGCGGGAGTTCAACATGCGAGACCCAAGGAAGGTGAGGCTGTGTGCAACTGAAGAGGAATTTCTGCAGAGAAAGGATTCAGCCAAGACTTTGGTAAGAGGCTCCCAGCATGTGGAGGGAGGGACTCTGAAAGGCTAAGCCACAAAAGGCTGCGAAGTCTTGGGTTTGGACCTCACCCAGAGAAAACTTGCAGCCCTACTGTGGTCCTGCCTTCCACCCTGGGCACCAACGGACCCTGACCCAGCATCTAACCAGGAGCTGCTGGGGGCAGACTTGGTGTCCTACTCCCAGTGCCTGGCACATAGTAGGTGTCCAACAAACATCTGTTGAGTGAGTGAATGCCCGGTTGAACTCCCGAAAGAGTGAGCGAATAAGTGAGTGAATCTATCTGTTCATCCCCAGCACAGGGCCTGGCGCAGGGCTGGGCGCACGGAAAGAGTAACAGAGAGCCCTGTGGCTAACTCGCACCCGGCCCTCAGCTCGATGAACGTCAGGGGCCTCAGAAGCTTTAACTGAAGACTCTGTGGAAGGGAGGGGCTGGACAGAATGAGCTGCCAGTCCTTGTCCCCAAAGATACAGACTGACACACACACACATACACGTTTGCAATGTTTGGTCCACAAGATGTCAGTCTCCAAAAATCTGGAAACATGTCGAAGTAGCTGGAAACACTGGAGGGAGCCTGAATTGGCCCCCTTCTTGGGAGGATCCTGGGTTGGCCCAAGTCTGAAGGTGTCTGGGCCAGGACGGTTTCGGGGGCTCCTGGCCCCTAGCGGGTTCTAGAGCCAGAGGGGCGCGGCAGGATGCAGCGACTGTCCCTGATGGCGCGGTAATGGCGGACTAGGGATTAGTGCGACTCTGCGCGGAGCAGCAGCAGGGCTGGAGAAGGAAGGGGCTGATCGCTGGGAAAGATATGACTATTTAAAGATAATGATTGCATAAATTTAATTAGCACACTTTCACGCGGCAAATGGCCGTTTTGTAATTAATGTATTTGGCCTTACTAAGCATGAAAGATCCCATCTCCTCCCCCTCCCCTCCCGCTCCCCCTCCTCTGCGGCCCCTAATGAAAGACAGAGAGCAAGTGACAGAAACAGTTTGTCAGCGGCTCCAGGTGTCAGAGGCCTAATTGGCTGAGCTGAGGGGTGGGGGGCAGGAGGGCTGAGAGGGGTAGGGAGAGCGCCTCCTTGCTCGCCAGGCTCAGGATGCAAGAGGAGGAGGAAGATGGGGAGGCCTGGGTTCTTGGCCCCCGGGCGCGGAGGGGAGCTCCCCGTCCGTCCGTAATTGCCAGAGACGGGAACACAGATTGGCCGTGGCAGGGAGTGAGTGGTGGCAGGCGGGCCTCGTTAGTACCTGGGCGGACAAGCTGGCACATATCACCATGCGTTAAGGACTCATGGCCGTGATAGCTCAGGCCCTGCTTGCCCTCTCCCGGAAGCAAAGCCCCTTCGGTGGAATAAAGGAATAAATGAGCCTCAGTTTCCTCTTCTATAAAACAGCCCCTGGTCCTCAAAAGGCTCAAAAAAAAAAAAAAAAAAAGATTGTAACCTTCCATGATTAAGCACCTAATATGTGCCAAATACCTACTATGCGCAGGCAGTACTGCCATTCAGTCCTTACCACAGCTGTCAGAAGAGTAGGTATTTTTATTTCCCTGAAATTCAAATGCATTTTACCATCCCTAGTGCCTTTCTATGGCAGAGGAAGCAGCCAGGTAGTATCCCTGTCAGGCAGCCATGACGACAGAGCTATATGTGCAAAGCTTTTGCTGACGCCTTCTGACAGATCAAGTAAGATCAAGATCAAGTAAGGGCCAGCATCAAACTGTCTTAGATCCAGTGAAATATGGGCATTGGCTGCTCTGTGTTAGAGATCAGAAAACTGAGGCTCTAGGAAGCTAAGTAATTTGCCCAAGTCTGCAAATTATTTAGTAAGTGGTGGGCGAGGAGGTGAGCTCAGAAGATATAACTCCAAAGTCAATGCTCCTTCTAGCATCTACCTGCAGGACCCACTACAGGGCCAGCCCAGCACCTGTCCTACCCTCATGGCACCATCCTCCCCTGCTGGCTGGCTAAGACGCTTGACTGGCTCTACTGGGCGGGTATAGCTGTCAACTGCAATAATGTCCCCCTAAGTCAGAACTGCCTGGTTTTCTGGTGGGGTGACAGGAAACAGGGTTGAGGGGGTTCCAGATGCCATGCCAGACCTTCATGTCATCTTGAGGGGGCATGTACTCTCACCTCTGACCATGACCTTCCATCGTCTTCACGAGCTGCCCTCTGCCAGCCTCAACCATGGGTCCCCTGCCCCAACCCCAACCAGCCCAGCCCCTGCCCAGTTTTCTCAGGGGAAGGCAGGGCAGGGAGGCCTTGAGCCAGCATTGGCCGGGCGGAGCAGGGCTCAGCCAGCCCTCTCCCTGACCAAATTCAATTTCAAAGCTTAATGAGTTTGCAGAGGAGCCGGGTGAGCTCGCTGACACCGCTCCTTGCCGGCTGGGTGGTTCCCGCCCTGGCCGCCCAGTGCGCAGCAGCCAGAGCAGGGAGAGCCCTGGGCTCCATCGAGAGTGGCGGGGGCACTGAGCGAGTGAAAAATGTCAGAGCAAATTGCTCTTGACAGCGTTAATATCTGCACCTCATAGCAATAATTACATGTAAATAAATAGCAAAATGACACTCAGCTGGAGGCAGCTTGGGGAGGACAGACGCTGCTAAGGACCAGCTGGGGACCCAAATGCTCCGCTCCATCCTTTTCTTTCCATCTTAGAGTCTCTGCTTCCCCTCTCTCAAGCTCAGCCAGATTCTTGCTGCAGCACAGAGCGGGGACCTCAAGATCCTGGACACTCATTAAAAATGTAAGGAGGAAAAATTGGGGTCCCCATGGGGGGAACAATCGGACCAAGCATCCTCCCAGCCTCTTTCTCTCCTTTCTCCCTGAGCATCTCATTCTCCCTATGGGTCTTGGTGGAGACATGCCTCTGAAATCTACATCTCTGCCCTGACCTTTTGGCCTTGACCTCCACACATCCGCCCCGATCCGGGCCCTCCTCCTGCACTCCCTGTTTCTGTCTATGACTTCATGATGCTGTTGGTCACTCACACTCAAGATGTCCAGTCATCTTCGACTCCTCCCTCAGTGCCAACATCCATGATGTTGCAATATCACATGCCATGCAAACTCATGAGCTAAACACGGCGCAACTTCCTGGAGAGTCAACTTGACCCGATGTTAATTTATTTCATTATTATGGCCAACAAATATGGCTCCACTGTGGCAGAGAATGCAAAATGAGCATGCATTTTAAAGATAATCCATGAAAGTCTGCGTGATACCCCCGCAGGGCCTCAGGGGAAACACACTCCACTATTATCAGGGATACTTTGGAGAGGGGTTTGAGAAGCCCAATGTGTAGCCAGAATTGCCTCTTGTGCCTTGTTTGGGGGCCTATTAATTTTTTGGTTTGGTGCTTTTGTCTGCGAAAGCAAGGACTATGCCTTACTCATGTCTGGACTCACAAGACTTAGCAAAAGGCCTTTGGGGGTGTTTGAGGGAAGAGGAAAGGGAATAAAAAGGAAGTAAAAGGCCAGAAGGAAGGGAAGGAAGGAAGAGAAAGGTGGAGGAAAGTTGGAGATGGGGGAGAGGGAGCTGCTCTCCAGGGAGTTGACATTCCCCAAAGATACTCACGTATACCAGGAAGCTGGATTGAACGCAGGGTCCCACTCTCCCCTCCCCAGAGAGACCCAGGGGTCGCCCTCCTGAAACCCAGCCTCTTCTGACCTCTTTGTCTGCGCTGTAGACAGTTCCTACCAATCAGGGCTCCCCCTGCCAGGGAGGAGCACGGAGGGCCCCCCAGCTACCTCAGGCCTTGCCTGCCTCACCTGCATGGGGCAGGGAACGCAGGCTCATTCTTTTCTAAACAAATATCTTCTCCGGAGCAGCCCCCGAGTCCCTCACCGTCTTGTTTAGCACACCGACTAATCCACTTATCGAGGATAAAGCGCCTGTGAATCCCCATTTGATAAAGGCAGCCACAAAATTAGCAAAAACGTGCCCACGGCTCCAACGTACCAAACAAACAAGAGGCTGGGGACCGCGCAGAGAGACGTCGTCTCTTTTCAGTCCCAGAGCCCAGGAGAGATGAGAGAGAGATCCGGGATGCGATAGTAGCTTTCTAGCTGGCGTGGTGAGCTGGGCAGGGGAGGCGCTGCCTTGGGGTACATGGGAAGGGGGTGGGCAAGGTGGGGAAAGGAGCCCGAATGGAGTCCCGGCCCCCAACCAGCCTGCATGCACCCCAGTGCCAGCCTGGGTCCCCAGCTCCCATTACAGCCCAACTCCCTGACCCGGCTGCTGAGCCTGCTCGTGATTCTAGCTCGGAGTTCCTCAGCGCTTACTCCACGCCCAGCAGCATTCCATGTATTTCACGTGTTAACCCATTTATTCCTCATAACAACCCTCTGAAATAGGTACTACTGTCGTCCACGTATTAGAGTTGAGGAAACTGAGGCACAGAGAGTTCAAGATCACACAGCTGGTAACCGCTGTTTCCGACTGGGGAGTTAGATTACTTAAATTTTATAATCTACTATTTGATTTAGGCAATAACTCTCCAGTTCAACCATGACCGATTCAACACTCAACCCACATCTCCAACCATGGTCCCTAACTCTGACACCAGTCCCCCAAACCTCCTGGCTCTACCCTCAACTGCCTATGGTCTGTACCCCTGCCACACGGCACAGGGCCTTCAAATGGCTGAAGCCTGCGTGCCCCATGTATGACCTGGCGACTGTCGCGTTCACCTCGCTGAGTCACGGACAGGGCTCAGGTATCGCACGGCCACCCTTACTGACTGTTCTCAGGACTGTGATGGCCTCCCAGCAGGCACCCAGCGGCCTCTCGGCTTTGCCCCCAGGAGGTCCGGGTGCTTTGCTGACATGGCCTCCTGACCATGGCAGCACTATTAATTGTGACCGTGACACAGATGGAGACCGAAAACAGAGACCTGAATGAAAACTCAGTCAACTGGCTCATCTGAGGGTGGCTTTGAGGAGGGGTCTCTTTTCTGCTTCGGGTGGCTGGGAAGGTCGAAAAAGAGGAGGGACCAGGAGGGGGTTCCGGAAGGCTTGGTTCTGGTGCTGCCCACACACCCGCCGACTCTGGTTTGGGGAGGAGGGGCTGGTCCCAGGCCTAGGGGGTAGGGACATTAATCACAGGGAGCACCTGTCAGGGTGGCATCTGGAACTAAAGGGAAACACTTGGCAGAAGGGCAGGGCTTCTCACCCCGGGCTCCCGGGGCTCTGGGACCTACCGCCGCCATACCAGGAGGCCAGGGCCGGGAGCAGGGCATCTGGGGCTCAGGCCCGGGCAGCCCGCTTGGCTTGGGGAAAGGTCCCTGCCACAGACACTGGACCATGGGCGGGAGAAGGATGCATGGAGAGGGGCCGGGCTCTGGCAGGTTATCATGGCGGGCGAAGGAGGGCTGGGCTGCTGCTGTTCCGCCAACGGAGGAACCCAAGGCGAGGACCCTTCCCTCCCCGAAGCAGCCAGCTGGGAAGTGGCGGGGTGGGTTTCAAACTCGGGTCTGTCGCTGTTCCCGTCTGCACACCTGTTTCTATGTCGCTCTGTCCCTTGTTCTCTCTCTCTTCCTGTTTCTGTCTCTCGGTCTGTGGGTGTCTCTCTCTCCATGTGCTTGTCTCCTGGACTCTTTCTGTCTCCCTCTCCCCTCTGTCTCTACTGTCCCTGCCTTTTCCCAACTGTTCTGAGTGTCTGCCTGGACCCATCTCCCTTCTCTCACATCTCACACTCTGATTCTCGCTATGGGTCTGTCTATTTGTCCACTTCCACGCCCTTCGGCTCCCCACCCCTCTGCATCTGAAGCCAGAGGTGCCTCCTAACCAGCCCTGGAGCTTAGCGCACCAGGCTCGCACCCTCGTCAGCTGGTTGTGAGCACGGAACAGGGCTGGAGGAACCCTCAGCCCGCCTGCCCTGGCCCCTGCTTCTTCCTGGGCCTCTGGGGGTTTCAGTTTCCCTCCCAGGTCTCTTTCTTCCTTCTCCCTCTGCGGTCCTGGGGGGTCAGTCCACTCTGGGTCACTGCAGGGAGCTGACGGGGCATCTGGGAGCTGGGGTGTTGGGGAGGGCATGGTGAGATCATTTCAGCCAGTGCTTCTCAAACTTCCTTGTGCATATGGGTCCCCTGGGAACCTGTTAAAGTGCAGACTGGACCTGGAGTAGCAAGAGTTGGGTCTAGGCCCTGCCTGCTCTGGCAGCCCAGCATGGAGGAGGGAATTCAGTCCTGCACAGGACAGACCTGACTTCTGGATTCTGATAATGCCCCTTGCTGCGGACCTTGCATCTGCAAAATGGGCATGATGATTCCAGGCCCTCCGGGTTCAGGGAGGATCAAACAGCTACAAACACCTGCTTGACCACCAAGTTCTGAACATCAGAGATGCCATTGCTGTTATAGGGACAATAACTGATGCTGAAACAGCGATCCTGCTGCTTTATGGGCCAAAGCGGGATGGGACCCTAGTTGGGACAGCTATTCTCCCCAGAGACCTGGAGAGGGAGAAAGGAGATGGCTGGGGTTGGAGTCGGCAAGGAGCTCTGGGGGTTTGGGGCTGGGAAGGCATTGTCTATAGGCGGGTAAGGGACCGTGGTCCCTTGGGGGAGGCTCAGGACATCCTGCCCTGGGGCATCGTGTCTCTCTTCCAGCCTGGACATACCCCCTTTTGTATAAGACACTTCCTAAGGCCCTCACAGGACCTTAGTCCTCCGACACTCTCCTGGTCCCAAACAGACCAGCAGGATGGAGGGACAGGAGCGGGGCAGGGCCAGGTCCTCCTTACTCGTCCCACCCGAGTGTCTCCATCTCCTGTCTGGTGTTCCGTGCTGGAGAAGCGTTCCCGGGCTCTGTGTCAAGGCCTGTCCATACCACTCGGAGCAGAGCGGCAGAGATGGCTGCAAAGGCCGACCACCGACCTCTGCCACTGCCACACCCACCGTGTGTGGTCACCTACTGGGTCAGCCCGTCCAGGGGGAGCCTGGGAATTTAGGTCTTTAACAGGTTCTCCAGCAGTCTCAACAAAACCAGATTCTGTGTGCTCCCCCACCCCCCGAGAGGGCGGGCTCACTGCTTTGTACAAGGCTGCCCACCCCCGCTTTTTCTTATGATTTATTTTATTTTCATTTGAGAGCGAGAAACATCTATCGGTTGTCTCCCGCGAATGCCCCAACCGGGGACTGAACCTGACCTAAGCATATGCCCTGACTGGGAACCAAACCAGTGACCTTTCAGTTACGGGACGATGCTCCAACCAACTGAGCCACACCGGCCCGGGCACCCTTTCACCTTCCTATCCCTGGCCAGTTCTGCTGTGCAAAGCCCTTCCTCGTCCTGAGGGGAATCTGCCTCCCCATGACGTCTACCCGCTGCCATCACCCCAAAACACACTGGCTCTCTCTGTCCCTGACGACGAACAGCCCCAAGGAGATTTAGGGTGGGGTGGTGAAGGTTCCCTTTTGGCCTCACTTTACATAATCTGAGCACCTAACCACCAAGGGAGGGGGTTAGAAAGCAAAGGTGGACTGCCAGGAGGTCCGTCCAGCCTAGCCAGGCCAAAGGTATCCGCTTGGCAGAAGGGTGCCGGGGGCCACTGATACCCCTCCTTGGCCCCTCCTCCCCTCCTCCCTGGAGGCTTCTGGCTCCTGGTTTGCTCGCTTGTCTCTTGTGGAACTAACTAGAAAGTTCTTGAAAGCAGGGGCCACAATGGGGCATAGAATGGATGCTCAGTGTCCAGTGCGTGCCCATGCCGTTTACAGGCCCCCAAAGACATGCCAGGCTTTTCTGTGCCTGAAACAGACCACCAGGACAGCCAGGTCCTTGCTTTAGGGGGAGAGAGCAGTGTCCACAGAGTTAAAATTGAGAAGCAAAACAGGGAAGGCTTCTGGGAAGAAGTGACCAAGGAGCTGAGACCAGAGAGAGGAACAGGGCGTGGCTAGCGAAGGGAGGAGAGAGAATGTTCCAGCAAGTGCACTGGCCAAGAGGGCTGTGCGAGCAGGTGGGGATGGGGGAGAAAGTCCTCCTGAGAGCACCACCGAGGAAGCAAGTGCCCATCTGCTTATTTGGCTGGGCCAGCCTCGCCAGCCCTGTCCCCTGGCCACTGCTCACCTGGGACAGATGGCAAAGGCAGGACCCACGACCACAGGCCTGGCGTTGAGTCCAGTCCCGGCGGCCGCTCGCATCCGGGGCTCAGCGTTCCGGGGCGGCTGGCCCGCTGCTGCTCCCATCCCAGGCCGGGCAGCAGGAATTAAGCAGGCCGCAGAGCCCGAGCGCGTCCTTATCTCGGGGAGACAGTTGTTGGGAATCACTTTGACTGAGTGGTTTTGTCTCCCCACATTTTCCACTGTCAGGCGGCCTCGGGCCATGGATCAAAGGCGCGGCGGCAGCAGCGGTGGCAGAGGCAGCGCAGCGCACAGGGAGGGGTGGCTGATCCAGCCAGATCCCCCCTCCTACGCCCTCACCGCCCCCACCCCTGCTTGGACTCAGGCCGGCTGGGCCCCCACCACCTGTGCCCAGCCCAGCCAGCAGGCCCGGTGGTAGGGAGCCGGACAAGTGTGAGAGAGGGGATGTGAGGAGTAATTGGGAAGGGAGAAATGGGGGAGGGGGAGGGGACGGGGTGAGAGGAGGAGCTGAAGATGGAGGAAGAAGGTGTCTGGGAGAGAAATCTGGAAGTGAGAGAAGGGGTGGAGAAGAATGAGAGAGATTAGGGGAAAGAATGGGGAGTGGGTTGGGGACACGATTTGAGAGGAAAGAAGGAAGGAGGGAGAACAAGAGGGTCTGAAGGAAGGCAAGGGGGGCAGGGAGGATCCTGCCTGCAGAAGTGTAGGAGGCTGCGGAGGGGGCGCTGCACATGGGGTGAGGGGGCCAGGGGCTGAAGGGGGCGGGGGGCTGGGAGAAGCCAGGTACTGGAGGGAGAAATGGGGCAGGAGAGACAGAAAGCAGAGGAAGTATGCAGAAAAGAATCAGAGGTTATTTCCCACCAGCTGGGCCCGTGAGAAGGCTCTGGGATGAGGGACAAGCCAGGGAGGCAAGACTGACTGGAGGAGAAGGCAAGCGGGGTGACCGCCTGGCTGAGCTAGGCAGGCAGTAGAGGCTGCCCTCCCTGCAAAGAGAGTGCTGGCCCTTGTCGCTCAGATGGAAACAGCAGCGCAGAATGGGGTGATGCTCAGACCGCAGAGGAATAAGGGTGGGCACACAAGCCTGGCCTCCTGAAGGTCCCCAGTGATGCCCTGGGGGACAATGTCCCAGACCTCTGATGCTCCCAGAAGCCCCCGCTGCCCCAGCAGAACTCCTAGGGCAGCTCAGAACACCCGTCTCCCCGAAAGGCTCACAGCTGGGGAGAGGGCCTGGAATGAGAGGGGGCCAGGTGTGAGGGTCAGAAGGGGGGGCGGGCCCACGGCTGAGGTTAGCATGGGGCAGATGCCCGGATGGGAGGCAGGAAGGAGCAGGGACACTCAAAGGTGCTAGATAGAAATTAGTTCTGCAACAGGGGGTCTGGGGCCAAGGCCTGCCTCCCACTCACTGTATGGCCTGGGGAGCCCCCATCTGCAAATAGCTCCCTGCGCTGTGCCAGACACCGATGGACGTGCTTTGCATACATCAACTCAGGTGAGCTCTAGGAGGTAGGAGCTCTTATTAACCCCACTTTACAGAGGGGGTAACTGAGGCAGAGAAGAACCTGTCTGGAGACCTACAAGTAGGCAGGGGCAGTGCTGGGGGCTGGGCCCAGGTCCAGGGATTCCAGAGTCCATACCTGCTCTCCCCCCTTAGGGCCCTGGGAACAGCCAAGATCAGAGAGTCATGTTTGAGGCCTCAGAGAAGTCACCAGCAAGTGGAAAACAGACCATTTTTGTGACAGGTCCTGAGTAACAGCACGGTTTGCAGGGTCCGGCAGGTGGGTTCAAGTCCTGGCTCTGCTACTTGTTAGCCACTTATCTCAGGCAAACTATTTAAATTGCTTTCTGCCTCTGTCCTCTCATTTGCAAGACAGGAAGAGCTGAGGGTCTCCCCTTCAAAAGTGGTGTTATAAAGATTCAATACCACAGCATCTAGCCTGTGGTTTAGTGCTCCAAAAACCCTGACCTATTGTTATTATTATTTGCACAAGCACTTTTAATATACTGATAAAGTGTGATCAATGAACAATGAAAGCACAACTAACCCACCATGAGTGGGGGGAGGGAAGGCTCCCTGGAAGTGGCCAAGCCTGACACGGTAAGTAGGACGGGGACTGAGAAGCTGGCGGGGCACTGGGGAGGGGGGCCCACGCAGAGCCAGCAGCAGGTGCAAAGTCTTGCAGGCAGAGTGGAGCATGGCCCTAGGGGACTCTCCTAAACCCGTCTCCCCTGCCTGGGGCCTGGCCTGGCCTCTCAGGTCCAGTTGCCGGCCATCCCGGCAGCCTCCTTCCCACTGGGGACCCCAGGGACAGGCCTGAGCAGCTCCGAATCCGCACGCTGTATTAATTGCTAATCTCCCTCATTTTCTTCCCCTCTATCTGCGGGGACTGTCTTGTTCGGAGCCCCCGTGCTAATCAAGAAGAAGGACAAATCCTCTATTTGCATTTTTTCCCACCCAACCGGGCAGCTCTGGGCAGCTCAGTGGGAAGCCAGCAGACCCAGGCCACGGCCCCAGGGGGGTGGGGAGGAGATGCAGGACGGGAGGGCCGGCGGCTTCCGCAGACCTACGGGCTGTGACTCACGTGCTCATACAAAGAACTCACAGAAATCAGGCTCCGAGCAAGAAGGTTCCTTACTAGCAGTGTGTCCATCTCTTGAGTTGCACAGATGGGGAAACTGGGGCCTAGAGCAGGGGGATCACATGGTGGGTGAGAAGCAGAGGTGGGCGGGAACGCGAATCTCCTGGCGTTCCAACCAGTGACTGGGCCTGGCCCGGCTGGGCCAGACCTACGGTCCCAGAAAAACAACGGCCTACGCAGAGAATCCTAGCAAGCTGTCGCTAATTCAGTTTCTCATCAGGGCAGGGAGAAGCAGAGAGGGAAAACTGTCCCTTATTAAGCTCTTCCTGTATGCCAGGCACGGTGCTAAGTATAAACAGTCTTTCTCATAATCCCGAAAGGTGAGTAGTATTACCCCATTTTACAGATGAGGAAACTGAGGCTCAGAGAGCTCACATAACTTGGCTTGCGGCCACAGCGCAAGTCAATAGAGGATCTGGGATCCGAATCCTGGTCTGTGGGATTGTTCCGCAGAGTCCACGGCGTATCTGAATTAGACACTGTTTCCGTATTTGCCAGCTATTTGCTGCTGCCTGGTCTGCACCAACCTCCTATCCCTTCCTGTTTTCCCGAGCCAATCCTACCTCACCTTTGAGTCTGTTCTTCCAGGAAGCCTTCTGTGGCCACGCCTTCCCTTCTCCAAACTCCTCTGCTCTGCCTATCCTGTGGGACCAGAAATCCCACTAAATTGCCAACAACCGATTCTTTCATTGCTGGGAGTGGAGGGTGGGAGCGTGAGTACTCTCTCCCCTCAGACATACTTGGTAAGACCGGAGACAGCCGTGTGTATTTCTTTTTTGAGCCTCCCTATATGCTGTGCTTGATAAATGAACTTGAAAGGAATCCTGTAATGACGTTCAAGTGCAAACTAAATGATCAGCTGCCTCCAAAAGCTCTTGGGAATGGACCACAGCTATGCGTCATCACATAGAACCCACAGAAATCGGACTCTGAGCAAGAAGCTTGCTTACTAGCAGTTCGTCCATCTCTTTAATTGCCCAGATGGGGAAACTGAGGCCTAGAGCAGGGAGATGACAGAGTGGGTCAGAAGCAGAGCTACATGGGAGCACAGGTCTGTAGCACTCTTGGGGGTTGTCCACGGTGCTTGGAGATCTACTAAGTGCCAGACACTGAGTTCTGTGTTACCAAATAAATCATCTTGCACCTGCTATCACTACCTTGTCTGTGGTACTACTGAAGACCGTGGTCTCTGACATCGAGGGGTCCATGGAAGCATGTAGGTCTCCCCTCCCTGCTTGTTTAGGCCAGGAAGCAGCAGAGAAGCGCCTGCCCACACCTTCTCAAGGTGTGGAGTCCAGCTTGCTGCAGGTGCTTCAAAGTGGCGGGCAAAGCAGAGACCCAGGCTGGCCCTTAAGGGCAGCCCCCAGCCTCCATCTCTTGTCCACCCTCCAGAGGGTAGGCTCAAGAGGCCATCGTCCCAGAATCCCACCTGGTCCTCTCACATAGGAGAAAAGGCCAGGGTTGCCCTCCTGCTACTCCTCAATGATAAAAGACTCCAAAGTCACCCTGAGTCCAGACAATAAGCCGGGCCCCCCAATTCCTAGCAGAACCTGGGCATGGGTATGATCTTCCCCTCCCCGCAAGCTCCCCAGCAGTCCGGAAAGTTCCTGATTCCAGTCTCGCCTCCCTCCCCCACCCCCCATTCCCCTCCACCCAGGAAAAGAGGGTGAGAGAGGCAGACACATAGACACGGGTCTGTTTTCACAGGAGAGGAGGCTCTGTCCAGGCCTCTCCCTGGGGCCGGGGCCAGGGCTGGGCTCTGACTGACATGAGCAGGTGGTTTTGTTTGGCGAGGAGCCGCCGGGGGTAAATAGCTCCGCTTTTCCCACTGAGGTAGGTTAACCGTGGACAAAGGCAGAACTGGATGTGAGAGCAGGATCTTGGCAGGATCTGTCCTCCCAGAGGCTGAAGGGCTCGAGGATGCCCAGGGCCCCTTGGCCAATTCTCTGAGCGCTGTAGCTGGCCTGGCCAGCAGTCAAGGGGAAGGGGCCCTCGGGGGAAGGGGACGCCCGATGAGCTGAGTGGACAGTCCCCACAGCCCTCCAGTGGGGCCCCGATCAGGACTGTGATGAGGGGCCGGCAGACACGGACAGGGACAGAGGCATCTCTGGGCGCTGAGCTGTCGTCATTGGTTACAGTGGGAGCCAGTTTGGCTTCAGTTCCAAGAAAATCTGGCCACAGACTCTTGGCCCTTTCCACAAGCTGACCTCTGACCCCACACCAGCACGGTTGGTCATGGTGAGAGATGGTGAGAAATGGGTGGGTGGGTGGATGGAGTGACTCAGTTAGCTTTTCCCTAATCCTGGGAAAACCCGCTCAGAGCCAGTGTCCTTCCAATGGGAACCAGTCAGTCCTCCCATCCCAGCTCATCCCTGTTCAGAGCCCTGCGGGGTGGGGAGGGGCAGCCTTTCCTGTGCTTTCTGCAGAGCGGGGTGCTACCTGCACCCCCGCATCCTTTCTTCCCAAGACTGGGGGCAGAACACCCCGCTATGTTCTGGATCGGAAGCCAACTCAGTTATTTTCCAGCCAATGGAAAGGAGTGAAGCAGAGAGTGAAGGGACGTGGTTAAGAGGTGGAAGAGACAGGCTGGGAATAAAGCAGGGTGGAAGCCAAGGCACGGAGGGTGTGGAGGGGGGAGGTGGAAGAGAGTGAATGCACATTTATTAAGCGCCTACTGTGTGTCAGGCACTTTGCTCAAATTCTCCTTTAGTCCTCATGGCACCCTGGAGAGGTAGGGATTATTACTCTCACTTTCAGATGAGGAAAATGGAGCCCAGAGAGGTCAGGCAAGCTGTCCCAGGGCCACACAGCAAGTTAGGAAGTGGCAGAACCAAAACGTCAACCCAGGGCTGCTCCTCAGCAAAGGCCTTGCAGTTCCTCTTACCCAGAGACCTGAGGGAGAGGCTTCCCAGAAAGGGGATGCCTAGAAGAGACCCTGAGAAGGCGAAGGGAAGGAAGGCGGAGGCAGAAGAGCCACAGAGAAGGGAGGAGAAGGAAGGGCTGGCGAGGCCCAGAGGAGCGCTGGGCTGAGGTGAAAGCCCTGTGTCCCTACAACCCGCTAAGCCAGAGAAATGAATTCTGATCCCTCCAAAACCCAACCTTGGGAAATGTGCGAGAGAAGGGTCCGCTTTCAGGAGAGCAGGAAATCCTCCACACCTCCTCCCGATGCCCTGGTAATGCCAGGATGTCCCCAATCTGCTTTGAGGAATGGGGAGATTAAGAATAATAAAAAAATTGCAATAAAATGTGTGTGAAGGAGGGGGTAATTGTGGACAAACGCAGCATTCAAATTCATTTTTCAGCTCTTTTACACACCATTTCAATCTTATTTTCTGCTTGTTAATGAGATCTTGTTGCCTGGGCTAGGCAAAACCTTCCAATATCAGGACGTAATTGCACATAATTTTCTCTCCTACCAGTGATTTGCATCAGTTTTTTAAAAAATTCTGGGCTATTTAACACCCTACGCTCCCCCTCCCCGTCTTCCTGCCTACAAATCTCCCACTCCCTCCGCCTTCCTCGTCCCTGGTCCAGCAAGACTCATTTTAAATGCTTATTATAAACGCAGCGTCACCAATAAAGGGAGGGGGGTGAACACAAAGAGGAAGTGAGAGGAGAAGGAGGCGGAGGAGCTTCCCGTGCCCACCGCATGGGGGGCACAGCTCAGTTCCCCGGCGAGTGGACTTGACCTCATCCTGCCAGGGTTCAAGGAAGGAGCAACAGTCTGGGTCGGGCAGGGCTGCCTTAGACTCCGTCTCCGCTGCTTGCCTGCTCTGTGGCCTTCAGTAAGTTACTTAACCTCTCTGAGCCTGTTTGCCCAAGTGTAGGGGTTCTGCGGGGCCTGAACGACTTCACAGAGGCCAAGTGCTTACATGGGACTTGGCACCCAAAGGCATGCTGCTGATGGGGTGTCTCTCCTTGCTGGGCTGGCTCCCCTGGAGGCCTTGAATGACGTCAGGAGGGCAGCGGTGGGCATCGGCTGTTGAGAGGCGTTCAGGAGACCCCATTCATCAGGAAATAAAAACAAAGCCTTGAGCTTTATTTCTACTGGGCTCAGGAGGAGCAGGGAGCTCTGAACCTGGCTATGCCCCTGTGGCTGCAAACCTCAGCTTTCCCATATGGACCCAAGACCAACGCCCCTGGGCAGACACCGCAGAACAGTACTGCGAGCTGTGCAGCTGGACCATTTGAGTCATAGCTCTGTCAATTTCCAGAACTCACCAGGGAGCCTTGCACCTGGTAGGGGCTTAATAAATATTTGTTGGGTGGATGGATGGATGGATGGGGGATGGATGACCCTGGACAAGGGACTTCCTCTTCTGTAAAATGAAGGTCACAATAACTGCCAAGATTCAATAACTGAAATGAGGTAAGGCGTTTAGCCTCGTCCATGGCTGGCCCACGGGAAGCGTTTGCTGCACGCTGGCTGCCATTGTAACTGTGACAAGCACAGAAAGGAAAGGACAGAAAGGCTGGGTTTACTGTCGTTGTGGCCAGGTGATAAACTGCACACTTAGAGAATATTTCTCATTAGTTCACTGTGGGGGAAATTGTAAATATGTAAATCCCTTTTACACATTCCTTCGTGTTAAGCTTCAGGGAGAAGCAGAGGGGGCCACCAACACGGGGCATTATTATGGAGCAGAATGAGTGGTGATGGCAAGACACAAACACCCCCTTTCCGAGAGGTAGTGGCGGGGGCCCGTGGCTGGGGCCTGGGGTCCTGAGTGGCGGTCCCAGATCGGCCACTGACAGTGATGTGAATTGGGGCAATTTTCTCTCCCTCTCTGGGCCTCAGTTTCCACTTCCCACTCTGGCAGAGTCTGCATCTAAAACAGCTTTGGGGGAGAAGGAAGCTCCAGCTGCCCCTGGGGCACACACACGGGTCCTGAAGAAGCCCCATGTCCAGGGCACCCAGCCTCTGGTCTCTAGCCCAGATGACCCTCGAAATGGCAAAACCTCACACCTGATTCTTTGCTTGGGAGCTCGGACTGGTAAGCTCTGCAGCTGTGGACGGCTTCCAGGTGCTGGCCTCTCCCATCCCAGTGGGGACTCTCCAGCAGAGGGCCACAATGCCACCCTCACACTGGGGCATCTAAGGACACGGCCTCCCAAAGACAGGAGCTGGATCCTTCCTCTCAGGCCAGGAGCTCTGTGGGCAGGAACTGTGTCTCCCCCATCAGAACTGGGGAATCCCTAAGGACAGGCCTAGGTGTCCCCTCTATATCTGTCTACCCCTAAAATCATGCCCTGCTTGAGATCCCTGGATGCGGACCAGTGTGAAGTGATGAGTCTGCAGGTATCAGATTACTCAAAGCCATTCAGGTTACCGAAGTTTCCTTTTGTCTTAAACTGCCTTCAGGTATTTTCCAAGTAGCCAACCCTCAGCCTGGAGTGAAGGGGACAGAGTGGGCTGGGGGGGAGTCTTTGGGTCCTAGCCTCCAATGAGCCTGTGGAGAGAGAGGTCTCATGGGCAGAAGTTGTTTTCCTCTTCAGAAGGACCCAGTGCACAATGCTGAGGACGTCCCCGTGTTGAGTGCCGAGTGTCTGATCCCACGTGACTGGCTTCTGCGGGTGGATGAGGGCTGGGCTGGAAAGCAACACGTCTTATGGTTCCCCAAACCTCTGGGAAAGCTTTTTCCTGTCTGAGTCAGCTCTGCCCATTACCCTTAACCTGCGGTCCTGGCCTCCGTTTCTCGTCCATGATGCGGGTCGAATGAGCTTCCTCCTCCACCGCGCTGAAGGTAGCAGCTTCCTGGGATGGTTTCTTCTGGCTGCCAACCAATCTCCAAAACCAACAGTGAGTGTGGGCATTTCTGAGGCAGGCGTGTGGGTGGCTAGGAGCTCAGGCTCTGGAGATGAGGGCTGAGTCCTGGCTCTGTCCCTTAGCAGATGAGAACACCGGAGACACTCAAGAGCAAGCCTGAGTCTCAGAAAGTTAGCTGTCCTTGTCAACATCGGCAGGAAGGAAAGTGTACTGTTTTATGATGTTTATTGTCTGTCTGCCCTACCATACTGCCAGCTCCGCATGGGCAGGGGTCTTCACCCGTGATGTTCTCTGGCTGATGCCTAGACCAGGGCGGGGCACGTAGCAGGCACCCACAGTGATTTGTTATGTTCGAGTCAGTGCTGAGGCACAGAGCTGAGATGCATGAATGGCTTTTTGGTGAAATTCTGCAGGGCAGCCTCTCTGCGGAGTCCCTGAGGCTCACAGCACCCCTGCCCAGGCTGGGTCTGAGACAAAGAGGGGGTCAACCCCTGAGAGGGGGCTCACCTTCCCCAGGCAGCAGCAAGCCAGCCAGTGTGGCAAGCAGGTGCTCAGCAGGGCCCCCAACTTTATCCCCCAACATAATCCCTTTGGGCGAAGGCTACTTGGGCAGCGGTGGCAGGGACCCGCGATTCTGGGTAAGGGGCAATGTGCCCGCCTGCAGCCCTGGTGGAAACCCCGCCCCATACGGGGCCGTCCTCCCCCTCTCGCCCAGGTGAGCTCCTCCCTCTGGGGAGACGGGATATGGAAAGTGGATCAACCTTGGTGGAAAGCCCCCACCGCTCCCTGGACCACAGGGATGTGCTGAGGCCAGCTCAGACGGAGGAGGGCGCATTCCACGTATCGGGGCTCGGAAATGCGAGGAGCTTCTCTACAAGATCCAAACGCCCCCTTGGCTGCCCCCTTCCTTCAGGAAGTGTTTGCAGCTTAACCCTGGAGGGTCACACGCTCAGAAGCACACATGGCCTGGCCCTGTGTCCGCCCTGCACACAGCCCCCTCTCCCCTCTCAGCAGCTGTTCACCTCCTGGTCCCCTCTGCCCCTGTCAGACCCTCCATCAGTCTTCACACCTTCGGTGGGAACCTCTGGGCGAGTGAGTGTCCGAAGTCTGCCCCATCCATCATGGCCTCGCGGCCTCTCCGCCCTGAGCAGTGGGGAGGAAGCTGCTGAGGGTCGGGCTGGAGCTGGCTGCTCGCATCGGTGGGCCTGGTTCTCTTCCATGCCCCTCCCTCGCTGAGATTCAGCTCTCGGTCCAAACAGTGCATGGAACATCCCCACTCTTCAATCCATTGCTGAAGAAGACTACAGAAGCCAGGGGCCCCTGGTTTGCTCATCTCTCCTCTGCTCTGTGACAAAGCGCTGCTTTGGGGATAAACTTCAGCTCATGTTCAGAGCAGTGGGCTGGGAAGGGCAGTGGTCAGGGAGCCAGGTGCCCTGACCCTGGCCCTGGCCTGGACCATGTGTCCTGGGCCCTCCATCTGTACAGTGAGACTGCTGGCCACACAGTCCCAATGTCCCTCTTCAGATTTCCAAGTGATGCTTCTCTTGCTTGCTTTGTATTACGAGGCCAGGCCAGGACCACGTTTTTGGGTGTGGACACGTCGGGTGTCTGCAGCATCCTCCCCCAGCCAGCTCTGGGGTCCTGTTGTGTCCACCTCCTGGCTCTGGAAGGTTAGCTGGGCCCGTGAGTCCTCGGCACTAATGAGATGAAAGTCATGGCCTCAAATCCCAAAGAGGCTCCATTGGGTTCCACTGAGAAAACTTTCTGGTCTGCAGGCTGCATCGCCCCCCGTAATGTGGGCCTCAAGGGGACTTGGTGCATCACTGATAGGGACTCAGCATTCAGCCGCAATGTTTACCCTGCACTCAGCTCTGCATGGACCTGGGCTAAGGGCTTTACACAGATCATCTCACTCCGTCTTCAGTGACCTCTGAGGTAGGTGCTATATCATCCCCATTTCATGGGTGAGAAAATCAAGGCACAGAGAGGAGAAGTAAATGATGGAACTAAAATGCAATTAGCCCTCATCTACACACACTAATGCAGGCAAACAGGAACGAACCAGTAACATGCAGAAAATTAACATTCTTGGAAATGTTTTCGGCCAGGGAGGAGGTGGCAATTTTTTTCTGTAAAGGCCAGATAGTAAATATTTTAGGTTTTGCAGGCCTTCTGGTCTCTTTTGAAACTACTGAACTCTGCTGTTTAGCACAAAAGCAGCCATAAATGCATAAATGAATGAACGTGGCTGTGTGCTAATAAAACTTTATTTATAAAATCAGGTAGCTGGATGGAAATGGTCAAGGTGGGGAGGTGAGGGTTGTAGCTGACTTCCTCTTTGTCCCCTTTTTATTTCAGGTATCAGGTTTCCGTACTAATTATATTGTCTTGGTAATGGTGGGGGATGGGATGGGAAAGAGACTAATGTTTACTTGGCCACTATTTTGTGTCGGGCTCTGTGCTAGGTGGTTTGACCTATCAGCACGTGAGTGCAAAGAACATCTTTCCCAGTAGGTTAGTGACACTCTTTGTTTAATCACTCTTTTGTTTAATGGGGGATAAACTGAGGCTCAAGGATGCTACCTTCCCTCACACCTGAGCAGCAGAGCTGGGATTAAAGCCCCCTCCAAGCCTTCCCCTTTCTACCACCTGTTCAGGTGAGCCTGCATCATGCGTATCCTCACCACAGATGAGAGGGAGGTGTCTCAGAAGGTGGGAGGCAGGGTAAAACCTCCCCCTTGTGGCTACCTGAGAGCCTGCTGTTGCTACCAAAATGAACTCACCAGTTCCTCAAATTCACTAGAGATTCCAGCATCACCAAGTCCTGTTCCCCAAACCCACTGTTAACCACCATGAAAACGAGCACTGTCTTCCCTGCTTCATTTAAAGTAGGAGGCCCCAGGACTTCTAACAGCACCACCAGACAATGAGTGACTTAACCAGCAACCAATCACACGTGAGTACACAAAGTTCCAAGACCCAATGAGAGTAGAGTTTTCCCTGTAGAACTCAGCCACAATTCTCTCCACCAATAGGACATAGTCCTGCCTTTCATGCATTGGTCACTCCTGGTGAAAGGTGGGAGGTGGAACACAGAATGGAATCCAGAGAGGACTCCTTGTTCTAGAACAAGGCCCCAGCCACCGGGTCAGCATCCTACAGGAAATGGTGCAAAGGTCCCACCAACGCACGCTCTGACAATGCCTGACTTTTATGGACTAAACAGCCACGAGGCGGGTGGTAGACCAGTTTCACGAGCTTGGGGTGGTTGTCAGGCCAGGAGCAAGTCTATGACATATCTGTTTGTTCCTAGGTGACAAGGAGTATTGCAACTTGTTATGAAAACACTTTCTCTGCATCTGCCACTGAAGCACCCAGACCTGCAGCTTGAGAAGATAAACCCAAGGCAAAGAATCACAAAATATTGAGAAGCGACGGTATTCAAACTCTCCCAAGGGACCCAGCAGCCAGTGGCTTTGTGGAGACCAGTGACTTCTTCCCCAAGGAGAGTCAACCAGGGTCACCTAGAGCCCTTGAGGCCTGGGCTGGTGGGTGTCTGGCAATGGCACCTTGGGCAGAGGGGCGAGGCCACCTACCTGAGGGGACAGGCCATTGCTGACGGGGTTCATGTGGTTGGAGGGCGCCGCTGGGTTCATGAAGCTGTCGGAGTAGCTGGAGAAGCTGTGGCGGGCTCCGTAGGCAGAGCTGGTGTCTGCGGCTGCTGCAGCCGCAGCCAGCCCCCCCTGGTGCATGGTGGACGGCGGGAGAGGCTGGGGCCGGTGCACGGTGCTGCCCCCGTCTGCGGAGAGACCCAGGAGAGGGCCTGAGCAAGTGACTCACCTTGGAAGGGGGTCCTCTCAGGGCAGGGAAAGAACCTCCTGTTTGAAACGCAAGCTATGGGACTCCTTCTCCCAGGCCCTATCTAATGGAGGTAACGGACCATTACCTCCGTTATGATACTTGTACCTCTTTCAAGTACCTCTTGATACTTGAAATAGGATGAGCTGGCTTCTGGGCAGGACATTAGGGACTGGCCAAGTCTGGAGTGACTGCCAACTAACATTCCAGACCACCTCTAGGCAACCGCGCACCGGCCCTGCTGCTCAGTGCTTGGCACGCATTGGTACCTAGAAAATTATCTGGAATGAAGTCAGACCTTTTTGGGGACTCAGTCTATCCACGCCTGTCCCAATAGCATTTTGTGAGCATCAACTGTTTGCCTGGTGCTTTTACAAGTACTAAGGGTATGAAGCAAGACTATGGTTCCCATTTTATAGATGAAGACACTGAGACTCGGTGGCATTGGGGCACTTGTATGACAGGACAAGCTAGTGAGTGGTGTGGCCAGGGTCTGAACTGCTGTCTCAGTTCCTAGCTGCTCGGCTGCTATTCCGCTCCATTAGGGCCCCTCCACAGCCTTCCAGAGGATGGGACCATCATCCTCGGCAAAGGCTTAACTTCTCATTGAGAGTCCCAGAGAAGGTCCCCTGATTCGCTCCTCGGCCTCCAGAGCTCCAGGCTGTCTGGCGGCCCTTTGAGAGGCAGCCACCAGGGCTTCGTGTGCTGGGGTGGGGGGAGGGGGGTACGATTGGAGACAGGATCCAAGGAGGGAGGGGGGCGCCTTTCTCCTCCCCCAAGGCTTGCCAACTCTTCTGCATTTGAATCAGACCCCGGAAATTCATGCGACTTCCCAGTTTGAGCAGCTCTGTTGTAACCGTGGACATGGCCGTGACCTTGCTAATCCTCACCTGGATGCTCTGCAGCCTGCTGGCAAGAGCCAGTGAGGTCAAGGGCAGGACCTCACCGTTTTTTTCTTAACAGTCTGTCCACATGGAAACAGACAAAGGGTCATAAATACACAACGCTTACCATTCCTTCTTTGTTCAGGAAGGAAGGGCTGGGCGGGCCAAGGGGAAGGGGACAGAAGGGCACGGCCAAGATGCCAGGACGGGGCTTGAGCACTCACCTTGGGAAAGGGTGGTGGTGGGGTAGGTGGAGTCCGGCAGCTGGTAGGGGGGCAGCGTGGGCATGCCGGTGGGAGGGAAGCCCCCTGGCAGAAGGTGGTTGAACGCTGCCAGCTGGTTGGCTCCTGCCTGCTTACGCCAACGGGCGCGGCGGTTGCTGAACCAGACCTGGGGGGTCGAGAGTGGAGAACGGGGCCCTCAGCCTGGTCCTGGCGGAGAGCTGAGACTCCGCTAGGACCAGTGCCCCCAGCCATTGCCCCCGTCCGGCCAGGATCCTCCCCCACGGGCGGACATCCCCTCCTTCACGCTGCTGGGGACGGTTTGCAGAGCGCCTTCGCAGACACAGTCCCTTTCTGTTCTCACGACTGCCTGGTGCAAAGCTTATTATCATGAACCCCCTTCCACAGACAGGCAAACTGCCACCCAGGGAGGGCGGGTGACGTGCCCATGTGACAGGCTGTGTGACACTGGGTACAGTGCTCTTTCTTTGGCAGCTTCTCTTGCCCCGAGGGATGTCAACAGGTGACTGTTGTTCTCACACACGCTCAGCTCAACTCCCGCCTCCTCCAGGAAGCCCCCAAGGAGGAAGCCACACGTCCGGAACCCAGCTGAACGAGACCTGCCTGCCAGGCTCAGATGTGAATCTGAGAATCACAGGCTCAGGGTTCTTGGCATTGGGACACAATGGATTGGTTTACCTCCACCGAGGATGTGTGCAAGGCTGGGGCCAGCCTCCAGCTGTTTAAAAATGGAGATTCCTCCTGAGAAAGGTGCTGGGCCCCAGGCATGTGTCCTCCTGCCCGACATCCCTCTTCCCGCCCCTCACGGCGGCTGGGGCTTTCTGCAGGCTGAGACGGGGTGTCTCCACCAGACAGCAGGGGTGCCATGTAACACCCTGCAGGCTTCCCAGGCGGGGCTGGAGGGGAGCCAGGGGGAGGGAACACACTTGAATTACGCTCCCCACCTGACACGTTTACCGAATGACTTGTTTATTTGAGTATCAGCTTCATGACAGCAGAGATGTATGTCTACTGAATCCCCGCTGCCTAGACCAGTCTCTGGTACACAGTAGGTGCTCAATTAATGAGTGCCAGATGAATGACCCTGGAGTTCCAAGAGTGGCCAGAATTGGAACCACCAAGAACAGGTGGAGTTTTAATAACAATGACCCGCCCTGCCACAGTTACGGCACTTCTGTGTGCCGGCCACTTTCTAAGAGAGAGAGAGAGAGAGAGAGAGTTTCCATGCTATCATTTAATCATCAGATCCTATTCTTGTCATCTCCATTTGGCAGATGAGGAAACTGACAGCTAAGGGAGTGATTGATGGAGCTGGAATTCACCCCTGAGCATCTGCCTCTGAGGCCGCTCTGAGCCACTCCACTGTCCCACCCATCTCCCGGGGCCACTGAGAAAGGTGGCATAGAAACTGACTGCCAGGAGGGAGGGGGGCTGGGTGAAAAAGGCGAAGGGATCAAGAAGTACAAATTGACTGCTGCAAAAGAGTCACAGGGATGTGAAGTTCAGCATAGGAAAGAGAGCCAGTAATACTGTAATAATTATGTATGGAGCCAGGTGGGTATTGGAAATATTGGGGAAATACTTTGTAAGGCATAAGACTGTCTAACCACTATGCTGTGCACCTAAAGCTAATACAAAATAATACTGAATGTAAACTGTAACTGAAAAATCAAGTTTAAGTTTTAAAAATGGCATAAGATTGCAAAATCCCTGTACCAGAGACTTAGAGTCAGAGGCCAAGACTTCAAAAGTATAGACGCATAAACCCTAAGCAGTGCTTGGGGGCTTCGAGGTCCCTGCCACACTGTCCACAGCAGAAACCCTCTCTCCAGGGTCCCTGATACACCGAATGCTGCCCTGTTGCTTGAATGCTTCTGATAACAGGGATCTCATCATCTCACGAGGCAGACTTGATGGTCAATAAAGATCTTAGAACTTAAAGGGGGCTTAGTGACCATTTAGTTGGATTCCTTTATTTATAGATGAAAAATTAAGTCGCAGGAAAGGAAAATGACCTGTTAAAGGTGACGCAGCCAATCAGAGGCAGGAACCCATGGGAACCGAGACCCGTGGCTCCCAGTCCTGTGCCCTCGTTTCTGCAGACCTTTGTATGGGACTTGGGACATTTCCCTATTGGCCCTGTTCTGCCCTTGGGAGCTCTCAGACCAGCCACGTTCTCCAAGTCGCCTCTTCTGCAGGCCAACTGTTCTGTCATTCCCATCTCCGTTTTCTTGGTTACCCTTTATTCATTCTTTTTCAGAAATCAGCATTTATTGCCGCTCCCTCTGCAGGGAAAGCTCTCAGGCTAAGGGGGGAAGACCCAGCCCTGCCCTGGAGGAGCCAGACTCTGAGGGGGAGACCCGGCCCCCCCGGGGGGGGAGCCCAGAGTCTGAGGGGGGCATGAGCATGTGGAAGATGTCTGCCCTGGCCCCCTCCCTGTGGGTTTATCTGGGCCCTAGCTATTGCCCCTCATCCCAGCCCCCTTCCCTCCTTGGACCTTGAGTGACACCTGTTTCTGGGTCCCCTGGGCCAATAAAAGCACTGTCCTGACAGCCAGGAAATTTTACAAGGAGCAGGCAGGCTTCAAGGTGGTGGGAAGCAGCCGCGGCCCCCAGACGTGGGAATGAGAAAGCACCCAGGAATGCGCCCAGGAGAACAGCTGCAGCAGGATCAGAGCGGGGAGGGAGGCCCAGCGGGGCAGGCTCGGGTGTCACCCCCGGAGAGGCGGGGAGGGATTGAGATGAGCTGGCTGCTGCCGCCTGCCCCCTGCTCCTGGGGGTCTCCCTCAAAGGCAGCCAAGGGCCCCCCACTCTGGGAGTGGGGGTGGGGAGGGTGGAGGGAGGTACATTTGTTCCTGGAGTGGTTAAATGTTGCTTTGCTTCTAGAACTTTCTCTATTGCTTTCAAATTCCAGGCTCTGAGTCAACTTCTTTTTCTGAATGGAAAGAACTGGCGCTTTGGTGCCCACCAGGCCTGCATTATAGGCCCGGCTCAGCCCCTGCTCAGCTCTGCGCCTCTGGGCATGTCGTTGCTCTAAGGCCCAGCTTCTGCACCTGCGGCTGGGGGCGTGACACACTGACTCTGACCAGGGGGTCAGAGGTCCCACCAGGTCATGCACAAGCCCTCTGTGGGGTACAAGGTGGGTACCCCACAAAGGCCGGTTAACCTCAGATGGAAGTGTCCCCAGTGAGCAGTCTTGGGCGGCCCCTCTAACTGCCTCCCTCTGTCAGGGAGAAGACAGGCCAGGAACGGGTTCCCACTAGAGCCATTTATCATGACCTTCCTCCTCCACCACTCAGCCTGGTCCTTCCCAGCCGGTCCCCGAGACTCTTTCTGCACTCAGAGAGGACTGTGGTCCCCGGAATGTGAGAGCTCAGCCTGGGGAGGGGAGGCAAGTCCCGCCCCCTACTGGGGACCTGGAAAGCAGGCAGGCTCTGCCCTGTCTCTCCTGCTGGTTGGGGACCGCACACTTGAGGGAGTGTGTGTGTGTGGGCGGGGGTGTTCAAGGTCTGGCCACTCTCCCTCTGATGCTTCTAACCCACCAGGAATGTGCCTGCCCACTCTGCTTGCATGCTTCCCATGACAGGAAACTCATTACCCATGTTAGGAAGTTAAACCTGTTCACAAATTTTCCTCTGAACTACTTCTACCCCTCATCAGGCATGTGGAGATTTTTATGCCTCCTGAGCCCTCTCTTCCTGGCCAAGCTACTGCCCTCCCTCCCTTCCTTCTTTCCTTCCTTCCCTTGACCTTTTCTTCTCTTCCTCTCCGTGTCTCTCTCCATTCCCCCTTTTCTCTTTTTTTGAGTACTTGTTGCCTGGAGAGATGAACACTACCCAGCAGGCCTCGGTGCAGCGCCTGGCTTCCCTCGGGCTGTCTACCGCGCCATCAATCAGGCAGCGGTTGTTACCCACTTACTCTGCCTCAATTGCTGGTGGCATTACTTGTCTACGCAGTCCTCAGACCACCTGCTGCCGAGCTCTCCGGAGGCCCAGGGAACCCTCAGACCCTGGCCAATTCCAGCCCCTGGATGATGCCCGCAGTGCCAACACCTGAGGTGCCTCCTCACCTGGACACGCGCCTCAGTCAGCTTGGTCCGCTGCGCCAGCTCCTCGCGGGTGTAGATGTCCGGGTAGTGCGTCCTCTCGAAGGCCTTCTCCAGCTCCTCCAGCTGCTCGGCCGTGAATGTGGTCCGACTGCGGCGCTGCTTGCGCTTCAGAGGCAGGTCTGGTTCCGACTCCACGTCTGAGCCCTCGTCCAGCCGGTTCCCTACAGCCAGGCGAGAGGGAGGAGGGCGGGGGGCAGGTTAGATGGAGGTATGGAGGGGTGCTCCGCGCCCACCTTCAGGTCCGTTACTGCACTGAGGATCAGATCCTGGGGGAGCCCAGGGCACTGCTTATCAGAGGGAAGAGTGGGAAGCACCCTCCATGCCCAGCTCCAAGGGGCTGGCTAACTACTTTATGGAACAATCACTCCTTAAAGAAAAAACAATCCCCTACAGTTGGGCACTTGGGTTATTTCCACTGAAACAGGAGGATGTCTGAGACTTTGGAGTTGGGGTGTGGTTTCAAGATAAAAAAGCATTTGTCAAAATTTCTAGAATTATATTCTCCAAAAAAAGAATTTTATGGTATGTTAACTGTACTTCAATAGTGCTGAGTGTAAGAAAAATGCTGGGTGCAAACCAGCGCGTGAAGGCCGGTCCCACTCTTGGAAAAAGCGGGGACGACACGGTACGAAACACTACAGTGAAAAGATGAACAAACGTTAACCTCAGGGTGACGGAACTTTTGTTTTCTTCTTTACCCTCATTTATAGTTTAGTATTTTTTTAAATGATGACCGTTTAACCAATGACACCGCTATATTTTGGGAAAAGGTTGCAAAAATGAAGGAAGGGAGAGAAGAAGGGAGAGGGAGCAATGTAACAGTGTCCTGTGCCCGCCCCTGTTCTCATTCAGGTTGGTTACAGGAATCTGTCGAGGCCCCTCCCACAAGGGACAACCTCCCTGCCCTTGGTAACCAAATACAGCCTCCGAGTCTCGTGGAGATGAAAGGAAAGGCATTCCAGGTAGGGGGGAGGGCATATGCAAAGTCCCGGCTGCCCAAGTGCAGGATGGGTCATGTTATCACGGGGCTGCATCCACTGCTGGGAGCTCATCCAGTCAGAGGCAATGCCCCTCTACCTGAGTCCCCTTTCTTCCCTCCTGCTGCCTGGACCATTGGACAGTCATACCTGATTTTTAGTGGTCACTGCCAGGCTGTCACTGATTGTGACAACAAGGGAACCAAAGGCAAAGGAGCCCTCCCTTCATCGTTGCCGGCCTCATCCTTAAAGGCGGAGACTGGAGTGGAATCCAGCCCCCTCGCCCACTGCCCAGCAGCCTGGCACTCAGAGGAGGCCATGGTGGGCACAGCTGGCATCCTGGGCGCCTTCCCCAGCACGTCTGGGGCTCGGCGCCAAAGACAACTAATCGCGGGGATTCATTTCCTGAAACTCACAGCCTCACCTCAGTTTTCTGACAGTGATGAGGAGAAGGAGCCCTCGGGGCCTCAGAAGGAGGCCATAGGGAGAGGCAGGCAGGAGTGGGGGTGGGCACAGCCTGTTGATGGTGAGCGGGGCGCCCGGCTCCCTCCTCCAGTGAGGACCCCTGAGCCCAGACAGGCGCTGAGGGAGACAGGGATCGGGGATGCCAGGGGCAAAACCTATGGGCAGAAAC
This sequence comes from Pteronotus mesoamericanus, assembly GCF_021234165.1. Taxonomy (NCBI): domain Eukaryota; kingdom Metazoa; phylum Chordata; class Mammalia; order Chiroptera; family Mormoopidae; genus Pteronotus; species Pteronotus mesoamericanus. Next base: position 152,393 of record NW_026555200.1, read on the forward strand.
TGCTCAGACCGGGGAGGAGACACGCCCTGCCCTGGGACATACCCCAGTCTGATTAAGTCTCAGTTCTGTCCAGAGCAATGCTGTGCACTAGGCCGTTCAGAGATGATGGACGTGTTCCGGACCTGCATGGCTCTGCGTGGTAGTACCAGCCCTACGCAGCAAGGAACCCTGGAGACATGCCTAGTGCAACTGAACTGAATTGTTTATGTTATTTCACTTTAATTCAAATTTACATAGCCACATGTGGCTGGTAGCTACTCCACAGGACAGCACAAATTTAACACTGTTGTTCTCTCTTAACAAGGAGGGAACCAGCCCCAAGCTCAGAGCTTTCTGAGCACAGTAGCCCCTAGGCAGAATTAACAACATTGTTTTCATGGTTCCCATCTACTTATAGGACATGATACTCGTTTTCCATTTACAAGAGCATTAGTTTCCTTGAATTCCGTTTGCGAAGGTGCTTTCACATGCAGTAAAATATTAAGGAAATACTAGAACAGGTGATCGGGCTGGAACCAAAAGCATGAATGTAGTTAGCAACAGACAAGCTGCAGGATAAATTCAGGGCGCTGGCCTCGGCCTGCGCCCACGCAGGCCCTACATGCATCCAATGCTCTTCTCCCGCAAATTACGTGCAGCTTTCTGGAATCATCACGGAGTACTGAGTCTACTTCCTTCTCGCCTCCCTGTTCCTCCCACCCCTTATTCAGCACAGATCTGGGGAGTCTGTGGGCCCAAAGAGACGCCCAGCCCAAAACCCAGACTGGGGATGGCAAAGCAGAGCCCAAAGGCCTCTAATGTTTGAAAGGATCCTCTAGGATGTTGGCAGTTGCCCTAACAACCCGCTGATGCTAAGTGGGGAGAGCAAGGCTCTGTCCCACTAGCCAGAGATGGAAAGAGATCTCAAGAGAACTGGACTGTGTCCCTTCAGGCCTCTGAAAAAGATCTCTCGCTTCCTCACTGGTCCAGCTGGCGAAGAGATCCATCTAGGTCAGTCAGTGCCAGCCTCACAATAGGTCTGGGCTATTGGCTCTTTTACAAAGAGGGAAAACAAGGCTCAGAGAGGTTCAGTAACCTGATGGAGGCCACACAGCCAGCAAGCCCACGCTCATTCCTGGAGCAGGAAGGGGAGGAAAGACAGACTGGAAGGAAGTCTAGGGCCCTCTGGGCAGCTCTGGTCTTGTCAAGAGTCCTGGCCTGGGAGGCTGGACCCCTGGATTCTGGGCTTGGTCTTTCCCTTGCTGTGTGGCCTCGGACAAGTGGCTTCCCTTCTCTGGGCCTCGGTTTTCCCAGTTGTAAAAATGAAGATAAAGGTACATGCCCACATGCCTCAATGGATTGCCTTGAAAGTGAAATGAAATGAAACAAAAGCTGTAGGAGTAATTTGGAACCTGTCAAGGGTGCATGAGGGAGGAGGAGGATGATGATGGCAGGAAGGGTGCGAGGGGAGGGTTTGGGACCAAAGCAATGTGACCGAGGGGGGCTCGCTCACAAAGAACCCGATGCCACCGCAGCCCCTTGGCTTCAGCCTCCCCATCATGCTCTCCAGCCCCCTCCGGAAGCCCTTAGTCCCAGAGTTAAATTCATCAGCAGGATTAGGCGGACTTGGCTGCAGAGAAGCTCTGGTGGCTGGAGCTGAGTCTGCCATGCGCGAAAGCCTGGACAGCTGGCACAGGGAGGGGGCCTGTGGGGAGGGTGGACATGGGAGCGCATTCATTAAACAGAGGCTGGTGGAGGGGCAGTGGGGGGCAGCCTCCTGGCCAGCTGCATTCCTGCCCTCCTGCTCTCAGGCAGCTGTAAGAAGCCGGCCCGCGGGACAGAGCTGGTGCTGGTGTGGAGATAGCCCCTCGAGAGGGGGATGTGGGGAGGGAGCCTCTCTGGGCTCCTGGATGCTCTGTCTGCTCAGGGATGTGGGGAGTCCAGTACACAGCGAGGAAGAAACCCAGTCCCACCGGGGGCCCTCCCAACCCTATGGGGAAAAGCCAGCCTCCGTCTTAGGAAGCTCCCAGTCTGGTGGAAGAGGTATCACCGCCTGATTTGGGAGGTGCCCAGGCTGATGAAGGAAACATGACTTCCAGATGAATTGGGGCCAGGGCAGGTGTAGGACGTGTGACTTGAGAGAGCCGCGGACCAAGGAACTGGAGAGGGGACAGAAGGCCTCCGGTTTGTCAAAGTTTAAGGGTGGGCAGGAATGAGGTCTGTTCAGGGCAGAGTCCAACCCAGCCAGTTCGCTGAAGTGCACAGCATGGTGCTGGGGCAGCTCTCACGGCCACTCCCCCGCCTCTGCCCCTCCTCCGAAGCCCACCAGCTTTCTCAGCCACTGGCTCAGGGAGCCTCGACACCCCAGCCGCGCCCCCGGCCCTGTGGGCCCTGCCCCCAAGTCCGACTCACCCTGTCCCTCCGCCATTCCCCTGTCCAGCTCTCGGCCCCCTTAAATGCCCGAGCCAAGCCATCTCACACCTTCCAGACCTTGAGGGCTGCTTCCTCTGCTTGGAACGCCTCCCCCCTCGCCAGAAGCACTCCTGCTCAGCGGACGGAGCCCAGCTCCCGGTGCCCTGCTCAGCTCCGGGGTGCCTCCCCGAGCAAGACTCGGGCCCGTCCAGGCTGGTTTCAGTGCCCGTACTTGGGGCTCTCAAAGCTCATCAGGAGACACTGAACTTGCCTGTTTGTGCGTCAGTCTCTGGGTCCCACTGCAGCAGGAGATCCTTGGGTGCACCTGGGACTGTGCCCAGCCTACAGCAGGTGCTCCCTAAGGGCTTCTTAAGTGAATAGGGCTTAGCAGGGTGATTACAAAGTTCCTTTGAACCTTAACACATTGCAATAGTCATCACCTCGAACTTCTGCGTGCAATCTACAGTGTACAAGCCCTTTCACTGTCCAAACGCAGTTTCTTTCAGTAACCCAGGAGGGCCACACAGGCGGGCATAGGCCCCGTCCTACAGATGTTCAGTGGGCTCCCAGGGTGGTGAGCCTGGGAAGACAGCCCAGGACGCGCAGCCCAGTGAGAGTCAACTTTGCTACAATGAATTTCTGGGGGATGGAGGATTCCATTTCAGATCATGAAAACCAAGGTGCCTTGTTCTCCATCCCCACCCCTCAAGCCTTCCTTAGTTACCCTTTGCCAAAAGAGAGGCCTTGGATTAAGAAGGTCACAATTTCTGGACCCGTAGGAGGGAGTTGGCCTATCTCCAAATCCTTAGAAATTCTGGATCAGGGGAAGCCAGTAACGGCCTTGAGATGCGGGGCCCTTCTCTCAGAACCCCTACCCCTGCACAGACACCCTCCCACCCCAGTTCCTACGCTCCCGTCCCCGCCACCTCCCAGCCCAGCCTTTATTACAGTTTAACGTAGGCTGGCTAGAAGCTGCGGCAGAGAAACGAATCACATAATAGTTGATATGCGTTTTAATCAAGTAATTCGGGCAGAGCCGGGAGCTGGCGAGTGTGGGCCGGGTGTCCCTGAATACCAAACAGGCCTGGGCGCAGGTCTCAGAAAATGGAAAAGTCATTTACAGCTCAGCTGGGGGCCCGGAGAGCCCGGACTATGGCAGGCGCCCTCCCGGCCCCTCTGCTGGAACCGCTCAGCTGTAACCAGCGCATGGTGCGTGCGGCTAGGCAACGTCTGCAGGAGCCGCCGCCGCACGCCAGGGCAGGGCAACGGGGGATCAGACCGAGAGGGGGTGCTCGGACCCCAACTCAAACCTCCCTGGAAGCGGCTGCCTCCTGTCCACCTCTGCTTGAACTTCTCCTGGGTGCCCATCTCAGCACCGCCACCCGGACCTGGCACGCCTCCTTAACGCTGTTTTCCTCTCCCTTCGCTCCTCCAGTGCAACCAGCACAGAACCAAAGCCAGGAGATAGATTCGGGATCGCCGTTAGATGTCAGAATCTCCAACCTACCCACCCAAGCATCCGTCCCCTCCCTCTCTCCCTGGATGCCAGCAACCCCAGCACATGCAGGCCTTTGCCCAGGCTGCATCCTCCCCTCTGCCTGGAGCACCCTCCCCAACCCCAGCTGTTTTCAGCTGGCCAGGCCGAGTGCCGCCCTGAAAAGCACAGGCCCCGGACGGCGGTGTGCCTGGGTTCTGCAGATTCCACGTGTAAAATGTTAGGCACCCCCAACCCACCCACCTTCCTTGCTTTGCATCTTTCCAAAGTGCACATTACAATCCCACATGCTAAAGAGTCTATGTTATTGTGTGTCCCCAACTCCCTGTGCCCCACTGTCCTGGCCATCATTGGGGCACAGGCTCCCCGAGGGCAGGTGTTTTCATCTTTTTGGTTCGCTGCTGCATCTCCAGTGCCGAGCACAAAGTGGGCACTCAAATATTTGTTGAATGACTGAATGAGTAGGTGAGTGAGTATATTAAAACACACGAAACAGTACCAGGGACAAGTGAGTGCTCAGCAAACGCGTGTGTTTTATGTGTTGTTTGAGGCAGCTCTCACTCCTGGTGAGAACGAATGAGTGATGTCCGCAACGTCACATGAATGAATGATGTCCTCAATGTCCTGCCCTCAATGGCCTGGCTCAGCTCCATAGCCTCCTGCCTATGGCTTCTTTCATGAAAATCAATCTCATGTTTGGTCTTCTACAGTTTTCTACTGCTTTCTGTTTTATCCAGCATTGTCGTCTTTTCCAGAGAACCCTGCCTTCTCAGGGTGTGCCCAGTGTAGGACTGTTTTTAGTCATCTTTGCCTCCAGCAATGTTTCGGGCTTCATTTGCTCTAGGGCACACTCGTTCATCTTTCTGGCACTCCAGGATACCTACCGACCTAGAGCTCCCCTCCAACATCTGACCTCAAAGGGACCCATGTTTCCCTACCAGCCTTCTTCACCCTCCAGCTTTCGCATCTGTACTTAGTAATTCTGTACCTAGGAACACTGGGGTGGGGACGGTCTTAGCCTTGGTCTCCAATGACATGTCTTTGCTCTTGGTGATCTTTCCTAATTCTTCCATTGCTGCCTTTCCGAGTCTCAGCCACCTCTTGATTTCTTGGCTTTTCCACTAATCCTCATCCTTTCTAACTCAGCTGGGGATCACCCCTCCAAGAAGCCTTCCTTCCCTGATGGCATCATCCTCTGCCTCGGTCTGATCGAGGCGGCTCGTGTCCCTGGGACTCAGCTGGGGATCAGAGGCACAGGCAAGGTGGGACTCCAAACCGGTCCTATCTAACTTCCAATGCTGGGCTTTCTCAGTCTCTGGGAGGAGTCAACCATACCAATTTCACGCTCCCAACTTCAGGAGAGGAGGGAAGCGGGGAAGTGTCTTTAAAAAGCCAGGGTGGAGCACTCACTTTGCTTTACAACCTAAATTTGACCCTACTTTTCCTTCTCCAGGAAGTCCCCATCTAACCTGTCAGGCTTCAGCCTCCTGCTCTCCCAGCCTTTATTTTACTCTGAACCTGACCGTGGCTTCTGTGCTAACAGCATAATATGGTTCTCTGGTACTGGAGAGGTACTCTTCCTGCATTCCTGCCAGGGAGGGGCCGACCTAGGAAGAAGAGAGTAGTACTGCTTGAAATGGCACCACGTAGTTGTGTTGCCAGAATGCAGAGCCACGCCGTCTCATGGTGGGTCGAGAGCTTTTTCTGCACAGGACTGTGAGTCAAGCACAAGTCACAAGTCGGGGGGAAGGGAGGGTCTGTAGAGGGCTGGATGCACCTGAGGCAAAAGGACTCATGGAAGACTTACTGGGTGCAGTGTTCAAAACTAAGGTTCACCTGCCCTTAAGGCAGGAGATTGAAGATGGAGATGTTGTGAGGACCCTTCCAACTCAGTCTCCTTAACCTGCTGGCATCTTATGCAGCAAATGCGGGGTTTTGAAAGGGGGGCGGCGGCTGTGGGTTGGGGAGGGAAGCAGGCAGGCATTTGAAGCAGGTGTCTTAGGGGCAGGAGCAAGCCCGCTCCGAGAGGACCTCGGTTCACTGCCCCTTTTACGTTCTTCCTGTGACTTTATGACAGTCTTGAAAACAATCACAGTTCTCCTTCGCTTCTTCAGTGGGCTGTCGGCAGAGCTTTCTCCGTCAGCTCGGGCCTTGCCATCGGGGTCCGAGGCGGCCACCAGTAGACACTGGGGGCAGCAGGGAGGAGAAGCTGTGGAGTCGGATAGACCTGGGATTTGTGTGAAGTCTGGATCTGCCCCCGCCAAGAGCTGCTGATGCCAGGGGTGCCTTTTAACTCCCAAGCCTCACTCTCTTTGTTTCTAAAACAGGGACAGTGATGGGAGTCAAGATGGAGAAAGGGAACAGCAGAAGGCTCTGTCCGGAGGCGGAGCCCTGAGAGCTGTGGGTGCCGGGCACCCGGGGGACTCCCTGACGTACTCTCTCCTCTCATTCAGGCAGGGGCCTGGTAAGTGGGGAGCGGGCTGGTGCTCCAGTCTCAGCCCCTGACCTGTCATGTGACCTTGAGCATGTCACCTGTCCTCTTGGAATCTCCATTTCCCATCCACCCAGTGGGACTGAGAACTGCCAGCTGCCTATTTCTCGGGGTGTTAGTGTGGTCACATTAATGGGAACCTCGAGAAATGCGAAGTGGTGCCTTTGATGCAATTATCACAGCCTACTCGCCGCACTGTCTCGGCTGCATCACCCTCTGGGCGGCAGTGTCCTCATCTGTAAAGTGAGGAAAGAATAGTGCCCACCTCACAGAGTCCTCATGCATGAAAATTAAGTGATGTACTGCAAGACAAGGACTTAAACAGTTCCAGGTACACAGTGATTGCTCAATATACAATATATTAGCTGCTATTACTATTATTATTATTATCGCTGTCGTTATTACTGGTGCCTACATACAATTCAAACTTAATTTACCCTTGTATCTTCTAGAGACAAGCATGCTTGCCTGGCACAAAACACAAAGGAAAGGAACAAATGCTTGCATGCATGCACGCACAAATGAATGAATGAGTGAATGAATGAATAAATGAAACCCTTTGTCATCCCTCCCTTCTCCACCATGGTGGGGGCTCTGCACAGCCCCAGCCACACACACAGGCCCCGCATCCAGTCCCAGGTCCAGGGAAACTCATCCCAGATGTAAATTGTGCCCACAGAGAGCAGAAGGTGCCGGAGTCTCAGGTAAGCGCCGCAGCTGGTACATAAATGCTGGCAGGTGCTAAGGATGCAAAGAGGGAGACAGACCCTCAGGAAGCTGGGTCTGGGGAGGCCTGGAGCAGGCCTCAAAGTCAGCGAAGGGGAAAGAGCAGCAGCTGGGGCCTCGTGGCCAGACGAAGCTGCCTGGCATGGCAAGAAAAAGGCAGCTCGGCCACCCGTCAGCGCCCCACAAAGCCACTGTGAAAGGACCATATGCCTGAGAAGTCAAGCCTGCTCGGACCCTCCTCCTCCCTCCCCCCACTCCCCCCTCCTCCATCTCTGAGAGGCAGGGGGGTTGCAGCCAGTTGGAAAGTTGTCAAGGAGGTTGGATGAAAAGTGGCCTCAGGACCCCTGGCCCCTGCCCCCCTCCATCCATTGAACCCCCTGCCTCCGGGCCCAGCCCCGAGGAAGGGCTCACACCAGGGGCTCACTGTACCCTGGAGCCTGGGCTCTGTGATCATACAAAGCCTCCTACAGCAGGACTGGGCACGAAGGCCACAGGAGAATTAACAAAAATAGCTGCTCATGAATTTCAAGCTTACACGTGCCTTTCCTGTAGCAAGTCATAGCTTCCCACTATAACCCTAAGAGATTAAGTATCGTTATTAGTGAGTGTTTTTATTAGCCGCAGTTTACAGATGAGGAAACCGAGGTTCAAAGGGGTGAACTAACTCAATGTCAGAGTGGCAGAAAAACCCAGGCACCTGGCCCCAGAGGCCCCTTCTTAGCCATCAAGGGGAGACTTGGGCGCCTGGTCTTCAAGGTCTTCCTTGTACTGGCCTGAACGTGCCTGTCCCTGCAGGTCACCTCCAGGCCTGTCTCCCTGCTGTGGCCCAGGATGAGGCCTTCACATGATTTCCTACTGCCTCGCTGCCCCCGCTCTTCAAATCTGGACTCAGGGCCCACCGAGCCCATGACGCTCTCCGGGACGGTCACACCTGGAGAGTGCTCCCTGAATCCCTGTGGCGCTTGCCCCCCCAAGCCATCCCCTGAGCCCCTGGCATCGACTCCTGCTGCGGACCGACCATTAACTTTCCATGCGGATGTTCTGTTTCCCAAACACAACTCAGCTTCCAGTTCGTAAAAGGTTCACTTGCACTTGGGGCGTGGGGGAACTTGGCTTCCCCCATCAAACTGGGGACACCTTGCCATCGGGATGGGGCCGTCACCATAAGACTGGGAGTTTCTTAAAGATGGACGCTGTATTCTTTCTATTATAACTGGGTGTTACCCCAGGGCAGGGTGAGCTCTGTAGTTATCATTCTGGACGGTTCTCAATAACGGTCTCGAATAGGAACCGCAGCCACCCGTTACGCAAAGGAACCGTGGCCCTTGTCATCGCAGACACAAGAACTGACTCAAGCTTCCCCAAAGTCATAGTCTTTCCCAAAGTCTCAGAACGGTGTACTGATTTCTTTCCTTCCGGGATCACTTCTACCCACCCAATTCCATCCATCCTCACCCCCACCCTTCTTTAAAAAGAGAAACTCCGAAATCTAACATTATGTCGCAGGTCAAGGTGCACAGAGAGGCATGTGCCCAGCAGCTGTTTACTAAGCACCTGCTGGGCTCCCTGCAGACCCACGCCAATAACAATGACAGCAAGTAAATTTCACTACCACAGAAGCAAACAGATAGCTCAGATCCTGCCCCTTTTAAAAAGAACCGCTGGCTTAAAGGTGGGCGGAGTTGCGGGCTGACCCAAGAGTGCGGATGTGAAAGTCAAGCAGGAGCATTGGAAAAGCAAGCCGGACCATCCTGCCGCAGGGATGAGTGGCTTTAAAGGATGCTGCTCCTTAGAAACAAAAAGCTTTACCTGCATGCACACTGAACAGTCTCCCCTCTGCAGACCAACTCCAACACTATCAGCTGAGTTACTTCTCCACCTATTGCTACCTCCAGTCATTCCAGGTTAATAGACAAATGGTCGTTGTCGAAGTGCCCCCCGCAAACGTGGTACAGGTACCCAGCACCCCAGCCAAATGGCAGGACCATTGCCCCTGGCTGGTGAGGCTCAGTTGGTTGGGCGTCATCGCACAAAGCAAAAAGTCACCAGTTTGATTCCCGGTCAGGGCACAAGTTTGGGTTGCAGGCTCAGTTCCCAGTCAGGGCACGTGTAAGGTGCAACCGATGAATGTTTTTCTCTCACATCGCTGTTTCTCTCCCTTTCCCCTTCCCTCCCCCTCTCTTTAGAATCAATAAAAAGAAAATTTAAAAAATCTTTAAAGATGACAGGATTATTACCTTGCCCAGAGGAGGGTTCCCAGGGACCTCGGGGACTGGTTGGAAAGACTGGGGAGCTGCGGCTTAGGACCTTGAAGTTTGCCTGACTTTGCCTTCAACTTGCCGTGTGGCCTTTGCAAGTATAAACCCCTCTCTGGGCCCCATTTTCCTCATCCCTAAGAACAAGAGGGCCTCCTGGGTCTCCAAGAACAACCCTGAGAAGGAGGTCTGGGTTGGAGCTGATTCATTCATGACTTCACACTGCAGAGCCCAGTACAGCTGCTAGCACACAGGTGGGTTTGCAGCTGGATGAGAGAACGATTGATCGGCATGGGTAGCGAGGAGCTCCAGAGGGGCCTGGGGGCCTAAGCTGGACATGCAGTGTGGGCTACAGGACACCCTGACGGCATCCGATTCCTGTGGGGACAGGAAAGGTGGGTTTTATCGCCCGTATATTCTGCCTGGGCCCAAGCCCACTTCCCAATAGTCCTTCTTTCCTCCTAGGGGAGGGGGTAGAGACACTTCACCTTCCACTCCACTCTCCTCCCTCCGCCAGTCACAGCCCCGTGTCTCAGGCTGGTCGCTGGGCAGCCAGAGGCCTTTCATGGTGCATTCTCCCGCTGCCCCCTCCCCACTGTCTCTCCCCAGCACCCCCACCCCGTCTCGCCCTCATCAATCTACCGCAGCCCAGCCTCTCCAGCTGGCCTGGCTGGGCCGTTCCCAGGCAGAGCAGGTCCACAGTGGAAGGTGGTGGAAAAATGTGGACAAATTTCTGATTTGCAACACTCTGGGAAAGAGTTTATTGCCATTGTTTGAGGACGAATGTATAAATAAAGCAAGGCGAAGATTGCAGGGGGAGGCTGATGAAAGGCAGAAAACGAGAAATTTTATGGCCATAAGGAGCGTACTCTAATGGTGATTTTTGAGGCACTGGACCATGGTAGTTACTTAGCCAAATGATCGCTGCGAAGCTGGGCAAGGCGGCTTATTTCTTAATTACTGTTACGTATTATGTCAGGCGGACACGCAGCCCTGGAAAACTTGGTCCTGCAGCAGACGCCGGCCGGAGCCAGGTCCCGGTGCCGGACGCTGGTGGGCCAGTGGGAAGGCCATCGCAGGCACCCATCAAGGGCAGGAGTCGCCCCAGATCTGCCGCCCTCTCCCCCTGCCCAGGCTCCTGCCCCTCGAGAAACAGCCAACAGGAGAAGCCAAAGAAAGACTCAAACTTAGAGCCACACCTTCAAGACATTAATCCATCCACTCAACACATAGCGTTGAACACGTGTAAATACTGAACCAGCTGTGGCTGACAGAGCAGAAAACGAAATGGATATGATGTCCAGCTTCAAAAGATATTTGCAAAAAGCAGCAAGGGGCTCATTTGGGGCTCCCTCGCTGTAGTCTCTGTGCAAAACAACTCAGGGGGCAGGGCGAGGGTGGAAGGAGGCAGCTGTGTCGTCGGAAGGGAGGGCAGCAGGGACGAGAAGGATGGCTCTGACATGGCCCTGTCACCTGGGCCAGGTACTTGGCCTCTGTGAGTCTCTGTCTCCTCACTTGTCAAAAAGAAAAAAAAAAAGGCGTGGGTGGGACTTGATGGTCCCTTGGGGTCTCCCATCTTCTGGTTCTGTGATTCTAAGAGTCTATGATTCTCTTGCTCTCAGAGTTGGTGAGGTTGATTTTTCAGCACTTGCCCCATTGAACGCTTTCGTCTGCTTTCAAAGGGTGGCTTCCGCCGCATAACGCAAGAAAAGAAGGAAGAAGCAGTAACAGACAGTTTGTTGCAGGTCTACCGGGCGCCAGCAATTCAACAGGCGTGTGTCGCCTCACGGCGCCCTCGCAATCACCTCAGGGGCCAGCGCTTTTTGGGGAGCGCTCGAAAGGCATGGGGACCTAACTGCTCAGAGGCGGAGAGGCCAAGCCTCCCTTCAAACCCAGGTGGGTCTGGCGCCAAAGCCAATAAATGCATTGTAAGTAAATCAAGTGGCCTCTCCAGAATCTTCAGGGCACCAGAATCCCGTGAGGAGCACAGATCGCAGGGCCTCTGTGGGAGCTGCTGATTCAACGTGGAGTCTAAGAAGTTGAGCTCCATCAAGTTCCCAGGTGAAGCCGCTTGCCGCTGGCGAGGGCCACAGTTTGAGAACTGCTGTGCTACAGACCCCTGAGCAAAATAGCACCAGCTAGGAAATAAAACGCCGTTCTATGGAAAGAGAAACCATGCAAATTCGTACTGAGTATCAGAATGGACATCGAGGGCCTGAAAGCGAGTGTTAAACTCTCAGCCCCACAGGGCTCCAAGATCCTTTCACGCTGGAGGGGTCAGAGACGGGGAGAGAACCTCCGCCCAAGTCCCTGCAGCCAAGGGGCAAGCCTGTCTTCTCCGTGGTCCCTGCTCCTGCAGCCTGCATGGTGATCCGATTCTTGACAGACTGTGGCCCCGGGTGCCTGGAGCCCTGACCATGACCCAACCTGCCCCCAGATGCGCCCCAGCCTCTGAACCCACCTATTTTCACCCCTCTCTCCACCTGACTCTTACCTAAGTCCTCTTTCCTTCCCCTGCCATCCTGCCCTTTGATTGAATTGAGCAATCAGATGTGTCCCTGTATTAATTAGCCAGGGGAAAGAGCTGTCAGGGTATCAGCAGAGTAACCTTCAAAAGGCTGAAGTCAGGGACCATGCCCAACACCTGACCCCTCCGTGACCCATCTTCCAGCCTCCCGGCTTGAATAATTTGCAGGCGGGGTGGGGGGGACATTTCCTCTCCTGGAGGACAAGGATTTTTTTCTGTTTTGTTCATTACTTTATTCCCAAGGCCCGGAAGAGGGCTTGGCCCATGGGAAGAGCTCAGCACACATTTTATTAAATGAATGAATGAATGCACATTTCAGAATAAATGCATGGCCCCTCCTTTATGCCCGGGTCTATGCAATAACTTGCAATGTTCCAAGAGACACCAATGACAGTCTACTCTTCAAACCAATGGGATTACTGGTAAGTGTGCTAGGATCATCCTGCACAATCATCTCATTAAAGATGTATGTATGCAATACCAGATGCCTGGCTCCACGCCGAAAGCCCCAGCCAGCCAGCTGAACAGTTCCAAGAGGTCCGAAGGATTGGCGCTCTGTAAATCCATACAGAGGTACTCCACTGAATTCCCCGGTCTGCCTCCAGATGTTTGGTCCACTCCGAGGTGGACCAAATGCAAATGCAGTATCTTAGCGGTGGCTGCACAGCAGCAGCCCATCTCTCACTGCAGACACAGCTTTGGAAATGGGCTGCTGGAGGGAGCCTGTTTTTAAAGGAGTTAAAATTCAATTTGATCCTGCTGCTTACGCCTTTTCTAGTTTGATGTGTTTTTGATAAAAAAAAAAATTTTTTTTTGATCAATAAAAATAAAATCTGTTACTCACACCCTGGAACAATTATTGTTCTGGGTCCAGTTTACTGAATCTTGATAGAATAAATAAGGTTATTTTCCCAAAATGTGGCCAGCCAGAGGTTAGTTACATTAAACTAGCAGGGAGGGCGTGGAATCTGAAAGCACGCCGGTTCTCAGAGGACAAAATCACGTTTCTACGTATTTGGGGGTGGGCGCAAAAGCCTCATTTGAGAGGGTGAGGGGTCGGGCCTCCCGGTTCTGAAGAACATGTGGTCCTCTCAGGATATGAAACAGTGACGCTGAGCACTCATGATGTGCTCACCTGGTGCCAGGTGCTGTGCTTGGCACGCATAATTGGCAGCACACAGCTCAGGCCCGGCAGGCTGGTTTTACTGACATTAAACCAAACTCAGAGAGGGGCAATGACTTACCCACGGTCACACAGCTCTATGTGGCTGTGCCAGGACTGGAACCCAGATCCATTAGGAACCTGAAACCACATAGACTCCACTTGCCATCCTATCTTCCCTTCTCTAAGTGAGGGCGAGGGCAGGCTTTGGAGATCACTGAACGTTCACCTGCCAATGCTTCTTTTCCTACACCCCTTCGCTTCCTTCCCTTCTCCCCCTCCAACGCCACACGGTGCTCACTCCCAAGATCCCTGACAGGGGCCGTTGAAGACGCCGGCGCCCTGCGGCCTGGGCTGCAGCATTCGCGATGCGGACAGGTATCGTGGGGAGGTGCTGGGTTCTGTGTTTTCTAAGAATGGTGTGGAAGGACACACGTTACCGCTGGGCGTGGTTCTGCTGGGTGTGCACATGCGCGCGTGTGTGCTTACAATTCCGGGCACTTTCACTCTCTCTTTTGTATTTCTGAGCAAAATAAAGTGATCTCTTTTTATGAAGAATCTTAAGAATCCTGCAAGAGGTTACGGGGAGGAGAATGGATGGCTTGGTGGCCTCGGAGGCTGAGCGAGACATGTGACACTAGGAGGCTGGGGTCTTGGTGGGTAGATTCAGAGGGCGGGGGAGGGCGGAAATGGCAGGTGGGGGGAGACAGTGACGGGAGGCTCTGGAAGCGAAGAGGATGACCAGGGGCGTCTGGAGACGTGGGCTGTGCTGGTGTTGGGGGCGTGGAAGCCGGTAACCGCAGCGGGTAAGAAAGAACGGAAGTCAACAGACATCGAGCACCCCGTGCGTGTCAAGCTCTGCCCACACATTCCTTCGTCTCGTCCTGACAACTATACCAACAACGGATTTTACTGTTCCCATTTTTAAATGAAGAAGCGGACGCTCAGGTTAAGCCACCAACTCCGAGACGTCAGGCAGAGACAAGATGCAGAATTCGCATCTAAGCCCGCTGAGGCTTCCGTGATGCTGGGAGGGAAAATGCCCCCCCAAAGCCCAGCTTGACCCTCCCGGGCTTCCTCCCATGCAGCCCATGGGGCCTCCCAGCCCCCACCTCCAGCTTTCATGCCCTCGCAGGCTTGGCCGCCTGCCCTCTAATTAGATTCCCCTGGAAATAAGAGTGCATTGTACAGTTCTGCTAAAGGCAAACTGATTTTACAATTTCTTTTCTTTCCTCCTCTTTAATAACTCACAATGTCTCAAGGAGGTTTTACTTATGGCCTGCACACTGGAAAATTATGCTGTCTCTCATGTGCTCATTTTTCTCTTGAGGAAAATTGAAAACCGGATTTCTCCATCACAGGCCCCCTCTCTTGGCCTGTCTTGTGCCCAGAATATTCTAGTCATTTCCAAATTGCCTCCTTGGCCCTTTTCTACCTCGAAAGCAGGCCCCCCACCCTGTCTTCCTGCCCCACAGCTTGGAAAGGCTGGCAGCCGGGACTGATCTGGGGACCAGCGGGGAGTCTTGCGAAAGTTGGGCGAGTGGGAGGGAGGGAGGGAGGGAGGGTGGCATGCAGTGGGGGTGCAGAGCGGTTTCCCCCACTTTGAGATGCATTTGCCTCCAGAGAACTGGACTGGCTCCAGCACTTTTGAGGTAGGAGTTGGGTGAGCGCGGAGCCTTTATTGGTCCCATCGGGTTCCCGTTACGTGTCAGGCCGCAAATTATAAACAAATGCCTCCTATTTCCATTTCTGAAGGCATCTCCAGCCCTCCACATTTTAAGGGTACATCCTCTTAAGTGGTGCCTGATGGGACAAGGAGCCAGGTGGATGGTGTCACACAGGTCTGGGCTGTCATCTAAAGAGCTGGCAGCCCCAACCAGCCGGCTGGCACCCATTCTCCAGGCCCTGGAGCTTGGCCGAAGATGTCATGTGATGGATAGGCCAGTGGACAGACATATGGGTGTCCCAGGGGACTGCACGTCAGGGCTCCAGGTCAGGTTCCATAAATCAGGGCGTCAGAGCCCTGGGCCAAGGGGAAGCAAGAGGGTGGAAGGGGTGCTTGCGGCTGGCGCGGCCACAGCCACGGGCTACAAGGGTGGGGAGGAGCACAGCAGGTCCTTGGGCCTGGGCACTCAGGGTGTGTGGGACAAAGTGTTTTGGGCACCCTGGGCAGGGCAAGAAAAAGCCACCCCACCCGGTCCCCACCCTCCAGCTCCAACTGCCTCTGCTCCCATTATGGGGTTTGAAAGTCGAAGCCTCAGCCACACCTATGCTGATCACTGACTTCACAGTCTCTGGGACCACTGGCCCGGCACCAAGGTCCCGGCACTCACTGTCTCGTTTAATCCTGGCACGAGCACCGCCTGCTGGGTTCTGGGACCCCCCACTTTGCTCTGGACTGCAGAGAAGCCATCACCAGTGGTCATTCCAGCTCACCGGAAGTACTCCCACGTGCCAGACACTGCGAGGGCCTTCTGGGGATTAGCTCACGTAACTCATGTTGCAACTCTTACCGTTTCTTTTCTGGATAAGGAAAGCACGGTTCAGAGAGGCAGCGTGTGGGGTTGATCTTGGGTCTGGAGCAGGCCCCAGCCTCCCTGTTTAGTAGGACAGCTTCCCCAGCCGGACTTGGTCTCTAATGTCCGAGACCAACTTCCGGTCAAGAGAGCCAGTCCACTCAAGAGGGGATGTGACTAGCCTGACGTCACATAGCAGGTTGAGGGAGAGCAAGGGCGGGTGTCAGGCCCGCCCTCTAGTCCCAGAGGCCCGCAGACACTCCCAAGGTGTGTCAGCAATGGGGGGAGGTGACAGCAGGCCTCCACAGGCAGGGATCTCCTCAGGGGTCGCCAGTATGACCACCGCTTTATCTAAGTCCCAAGGCCACTGACTTGGGGACACAGGCCCTGCAGCTCTCCAGATGCCCTGGATTCCTCTTGCGCCTCCCCTGCAAGCCTGGAAGCAACATCATTGGCTGTCACCTCCGGGCTCAGGGTGTTCCAGACCTGGGTAGGGGGAGCAGGAAGAAGGGAGACTGAGGTCAAGTGCCAGGAACTGAGTGGTGTCTGACCCGGCTGGGTACCCAGAAGCATCATTCCTTTGTCCCCAACATAGAACTATAGGCTACCAGCAAGACCTGGCTTAGGAGACCAAAAACTGGGGGCTTGGATCCCAGGTGACCTCAGGCTGGTCACTCAGCCTCTCTGGGCCCCAGAATCTAGGAGGCAGGTGGGTGCTCAGGCAAAGCAAGTGTCTGAGGAAAGGAAGGCAAAAGAGAGACCCCTGTCCCCCGTCCTACTCCCTGCTCTTCCTGATCCCTCACAAGGGCCCCCAAGGAAAACCGACACAGGTGCTTGCCACATCCTCGTGGGCCCTAACTTGTTGCAGGAAGAAACCTGAGGAAGCCAGGAGGCTGGGGAAGAGACTTGGCTACAGCTGAGTCACTGTTTGCCGAAGGTGACCTAAGATGTGTCTAAACAAGAACCAGCTAGGGTTCTCCTCCAGGGCCTCCAAACACACCTGCTTGCCCCAAACCAGGACAAAGGCATGTGCCAGTTCAGGAATCATCCCTGCCCAGAGGAAAGCTTATGTAAATGCATGCAAAATACCTGGCAAGGAGCAGGCACTCCATAAATGGGAGCCATTATTATTCGAACACGAATTTAATGAGCACCTACTAGGTACCAGGCTCCCCTTCTCATCTGACTTACGGTTCTGTTGGTTCCTAGTTTTTGGAGGCAAGGACTATGAAGCTGGGAGGGCACAATTCAGGCATCCACATGGCTGGACCATCCCCAGCTCTGACTATGAGCCAGGGGTTCGACACCTTGGCTGGCTGACCTGAATTGGCTGGGGAGTTTTAAAAAAGACTGCCCCCCATTCTATGTCAGGGTCTGGGGAGCAGCTGTGATTCTTTGAAAGCTCCCTATTGTGAATCTCAGGAGCAGCCAGGGCTGAGAACCACTGCCTCAGAGCTCCCAGGTTTTGCTCCAAATTTTCCCAGCTCCTATTCAGCTCCTGAGGCAGCCTGGTTAAGAGATGGGTGTAGGGGAAGGAGTCTGGAGATTTCAGAGGAAGGGGGAGAATTGGGAGCATGGGAAGGGGCGCGTGTCCCAGTGGTCTTGGCTCGGGGAAGAAAAGAGCAAAGATTGGACCTTCCCCATTTCCCAGCTGCGCTCGTGGGGCTGGTTCAGGGACAGGTCCCGGTGGAAGCTAACAGGTGGGCAGGAGCTCCTGGGACTGGGCTGGGGAGGTCTTTTACACCATTGCCCTGCCTCCACCGCAGTCTCAGAGCAAATAGCTCCCCACCCCAGCTACTCTGCCTCTGCACCCCCAGAGCTCCATGACCTGTAGGGTCTAACAGGTACGCATTTCCTTAGGTCTAATCTCAGTCCTCCAACTGCACCCTCCAGAGCCCCTCTGCTGGACTTTGTCCTCTGTGTGCTCCACGGTTAGTGGGGGTCTGGCTTTCTGGGGAAAGGGGTCCCTTTACAGGGCTGCTGCAAAGTCAGGGCTGTGTGCCAACAGAAGCATCTGTCCTTCCCCTGCGACTCTGAAGGATTCAGGCAAAACCCACCATGGAGTAGGCTCCTCCCACCCCTGCCCCTTCTGTAGGATTGTACACTCAATCAAGGGCCTCCAAGTGGGTATTATTACTCTACCCCATTTTAGAGATGGGAACGGCAGAGCGGTAAGGCAGCTTGCCACCCCCCGCCCCCCGCCCCGCTGCCCCCATCACTAGCTGCTGCAGGGCAGGACTCCAACCTGGCGCCTCATTTAGCTGCTGGACTGGGGCAAGTAGTTGAGGTCCTGCCATCTTTTTAAATCTGCACCTTGAGGAAAGGAAGTCAGACTGAAGGAAGAACTGCCCAGCCTTGGTAGCCCTGAGCCCGCAGTGGAACCAGTGGCCAAGGGGAGGCTGTAGGAGGTCTCAGGGGTTTTTCTCAGTGACTCCTGCCCCCTAAGCCTACCCCTGGAGCCAAGCTCCCCCGTGCCCCTGCCACCAAGCAGTCTTCATTTTTCCCCAGGTGAGTCAGAGGGGAAATTCAATCCCGTTTGCTTTGCTCCGAACTTGCCAAAAGCTTGTTTGCTCCAAGAGGCCCATGAGGCTTTGGCTCCCCTGGTTTCAAATAATTGACTTTCAAAGCCTGTCTTCTGATGGAACGCTGCCATGCACCACCTGGGCAAAGGGATGAACCCCTGAGGACCCTGCCAGGGACTGAGTGGGGAGATGTCTGGGTTCCATGATCGGCTGGTCCCTCCCGCAGTCACCTCTAGGCCCTACCAACCTCTCCCCACCCCCCACAGCCGCCCCCGCCCCACGCCGTGGGCTGGCACTAGCCTATGCAGACTGAGGACATTCTGGGCAGCTAGCAGACAGAACGTGGCACTTGCAGATGTGTTCGCCTGTACCATCAAACCTTCTGGGGCTTGAGGCAGAGAGTCTGCCCCCTCCCCCACCCCCACAACAGCTTCTCTGCAGAACCTGTGAGGTCCCTACAGGCCACATGACACTCAGGGTCTCACCTAGACAGCAACTAGATGACTGTTATGTGGAGGACAGGCCTGAGGGCTGGAGCTGGGCTTCATCCCTGGACAGCAAAGCTGGGTTTTTCCCCTCCAAATCATACAGGGGTGGGCGAAAGCAGGTTTACAGTTTTCATAGGGCAAATAATACAGCAATTAATAAGTAATAATACGAGATAAGCTGTTTGCATATGAAGAATTGTAAACCTAGTTTTGCCCACCCCTGTATGATTTTGGGTTGAATTGACACAAACTCTGGGGGAAGGAGGTGCAAATAACCACCTCCTTTATTTTATAGGAAACGCCACCATTTCTGCAGCTGAAACACCACCGAGCCTGCCCACACCCTTGCCTGGCTAACTCCAGGCACAAGACAGCTGGTTCTTTCTATGTAGGCCAGGGACCTGTAAGGACACGTGCCACAGGTGTATTGTCCAGGCCACTGGGGTTGAGAGCAGAGCCAGTCACAACCCCCCTCAGTCTTCCCTGATGATAGGAAACGTGACCAGCCACCCACATTGACTGAGCGCTGTGACCTGGCTCAGCTAGGCTGAGTGCGTGCCTACGTCCCCTAACCTGCCCAACCTCTGTCTTTGATGAAACTCCACGCTGCACCCGAAAGGCCCAGAGACGTGGGGTGGCTTCCCCAGGGACACACAGCAGAGTCAGGACTGGAATATGGATCCAGCTGCTCTGGAGCCCGGGAGCTTAGCTACCACCCTATACTGCGTGGTTAAATTGTTAGAACCAGAAGGTGGCATCTCGAGGCTGGGCCTTGTCAAAAAGCCGGCGTGTTCCCTCAGAAAGGAAATGTACTATCCTATTGCCCCGAAGGATCTGGGATTGACCTGTTGCGTGCGTAAGGAAACGGCATGTGTCTAGGGGAACAGTTCCCAGAATAGGGAGCTCCTGGCCTCCCCTTCCTCATCTGTAAAGTAGGAACAGAGCACTAAACGGTTCCAAAGGGCTTCCCCCTCCCCAGGTCTGACACCCCTTCGTTCACTGTGGGACCCTGAGCGACTGATGTCTTGGCCTCTATTTCCCACACATGTAACACAAGGACGACAAGGCTACTTCACAAAGGGCGTGAGGCTCACAGCCTTGGAAGAGCTTTGTAAACTGTGAAGTGCTGGCCAAAGGCCAGGGCTTCGACGGCTTTGTAAATGGACTTCCAGCGCAGCCGCTCCACCGTCATCCCTGGGAGCAGCTTGCCTCCGCCCTCCCCCATCGCAGGCCTTGTCTCCCCTACCCCAGGTCACCAGCTCCCCGTCTGCCATGCCTCCTGGCCTCCTTCGGGGCTGGAAGGCCCTCCTCAGTCAGGAAGGGAGGAGGACCCACATGGGCCGGGCGCTGCCCCGAGGGAGATCATCTTTCCAGCAAGATGGAATCTGTCCTGGCCCTGTCGCCAATTAGCTGTGTGACCTTGGGCAAGTCACTTAACCTTTCTGGGACCTCTGCCCCTCCATCTGTGAAAGTGAGAGGTACTTTGGACGAGATGCTTCCAGACCTGACATGTGAGGAGCGCCTGATGTTGGAGCAGCTTTTTTTCAGCCCCAAATCCCAGACTTAGCACAATGATCTGGTGTGAGTTTCAGGATCCTTGACTGGGAAAGGGAATCACGGCCTCGGGATCCCACGTTCCCATGGCCAGTGGAGGAGGGGCGCGTTTACTCAGCCTCCGTTTCTTCCCTATTCTCTCTCATCAGGAGGAAAAAGGTCCTCAGGAGTCATCTCGGACAGGCGGGTGGCAGCTGGCCTTAACTTCCAGGCCAAGTTAAAGTCCCGTAACTCTTCCTGGCCGGTCAGGAGAATGTCAGCTCAGCTCTTCCTTCACTGCAGGGCCAGGCTGCGTTCTCATCTGGAGTCTGTCCTCCAAACTGAGCGGCTGTATTTCAGGATGGGGCCAATTCCTCCCGGAATGTTCCAGAACATTCCAGGTTCAAATTCCAGCTCAGCTACTTTCCAGAAGGAGGCCTGAAGGGGCCTGAAGGAGGCCCCTTTCCAGAAGGGGCCTGAAGGAGGCCCCTTTCCAGAAGGGGCTTCTCTGGTCCTTAGACCTAGCATCTGTCACGTGGGGTGAACAATGGCTCCTCGGATTAACAGGTGACAGTGACAGGCACAGGGTGGGGCTCATTAGTTCTCACCAGTCGGGTCCACGGTGACACCACAACAGACAAACCCACTGCGGATGAGGCAGCAAGGAGGACGCAGCCTCTCACTCCAGCTTCCACAATATAATGTCCTTGACACATGAACTCTTGACACATGAAAGTCTAGGTCAGTGCCTATCACACAGGCCCACTGTCTCAAAATAAACGTACGTATGGAAATGCACATCTCCCTGCAGAGAAATATCTAGATCAGACTCTCACAGAATCCACAATATTTAACTCTGGATAGTGGAAAGGAGGGGGTGGCAAACTTTTTACTTTCTATATCCTTCCAGCGCTTGACTTTTTGTCCCACAAAAAAGCATGTCATTCTTGTGTAATAAAGAATGAATACAATGGTTTCGGATGGTAGAAACCAGGTGCTATTTTTTTTCCCTAATTCCAAGCAGAAGTCTGACCTGACGCTGCAGCCTCTCTCGCAGAGCTGGAGAACGAGTGACCGAATGGATGAACGCCCTAAAGAAGGAACAAAGGAGCCAACTGCAGGACTTCATAAAAGTCACCTGCATCCCACCACTGAACGTCACTTCGCACATCTTTCAAGGTGGCTGGGGCGGCCCACTCTCTTCAAGACAAGACCCCAACAGCCTGGACAGGATGAGTGGGTTGGCCAGGCCCCTAATCACATGCTTCAGAAGTGCTTACTTCAAGCTTTGGGAAATCAAACTCACTTTCACCTCACTCGGGGTCCTCCCAGCCCCCCAGCATCTCAGGGAAGAGAGAGGCTGCTGCCCCGGCCCCTGAGCACCCACCTGTCCCCAGTGAACTGCCATCCTGTGTCCAGCCCCAGAGCAGACCTCTGAGGATACGGGTGCAGGCAGAGAACAGGCTGCACTTGACCAGGGACGGAAAGCTAAGCACGGCCACTCTCCCAGCTCCAGGCAGCTCGCTTCCACCCTCCCTGGAAATGTTCTTTGATTTCAAACTGGGCAGGATGGCATGTAAAACCAATAAAGCTTCCAGCGCCGATAAACAAACAGGCAGTCGTTAACCTCCCCCTTCCCAGCGCCCTCCGCCCACCCCCTGGCACTCTAAGGCGCAGTCAGAGGGCAGGGCTGAGCGTCATTGTCCCGGTAATTAATTGCAGTAATAAGGAGCTGTACTGAGCTTCAAAGGCCAGCTGGGCCTGGGAGCTGAGCCCTGGCCCGTGTGCAGCCAGCAGCCAGCATGGGCACCGGGCCTGCCTCCGGCACCAGACCCCTCACTCTGAGGACCTACTGAGCGCAGGCACGGCACCGGGCACTTGGCTTTTTCCAACCGTGTGAAGTGGGTGTCCGTCAGCCTACTTGACAGATGAGAAGACTGAGGCTCAGAGAGCCCCTTACTTGCCTGAGTTTACAGAGAAAGGGGAAACGCTATGTTTGCTCGCCTGTCTCCCCACCAAATTAGGAGCTTTGGGAAAAGCTCCCGTGTTGTTCCCTGCTTCGCCCAGCACCTGGCATTTAGTCGATGCTCAGTAAAGACTTATTGATGCACTGAGCTCAGAGGGGTAAGTCTGTGGTCCCCTCCCATCCCGTGCCCTCCGATTGAGCACACTTGTCTTTTCATCTTTCCCCTTAGCACTGTTGAGCCCCTACTATGAGGCTCATGGGAGCTTCTCTCACCTACATGAGTTTACGGCATCCTCAGGGCAATTCTGTGAGGACAGTATGTTTAGCTTCATTTTATAGGTGAGAAAACTGAGGGTGAGAGAGAGGACATGCTTTATTTGGGGGTTCGGCTGCTCACTTCTCCTCTCCTCCTTCCACCTCCTGAGCATCTTCTCTCTACCCTAACCCTCCACCCCCGGCCCCTTGGCCACATGCTCGCAGTCCAGGGCCGGCCCCACCTCTGAGCCGCTTCTGTTTTTTCGCTCAGGATTCCTGAGCCCACGGAGCCTGCTTGTTTATAGTCCTGCCTGCCCTGTTGCCTTGGTCCCCGCTCAGGTCACCTCTCTGGGGTGTGTGGGAGCTTTTGAACGTGTTAAATGCAGGTTACAGGAGTCAAAGGTCACAGCCCTTCCTTGGGGGAAGTTCGCCTTGAATCACCCATGAAATAGGGACTCTTTATCTTGGGGGGAGGAGGGAGAGCCCCGCCTCGCACCTTTGCTTGGTCTCTGGACAGATTTGGTATCTGGATTTCCCGTTTTCTTCCCTCTAACGCCGCCGTCCTTACGCCAGAAAAAAACAAGGGGTCCGCGGACAAGCACAGCAGAAACAAAGGGAGGAACTGCCCACTGGTTGGAGGCCCGCTTTGTTCTGAGTAGCATCTCCTCCTTTCTACAAGTGGGGTGACGACACCCCCCAAACCACCCAGCTGGCACGTGGCCAAGCTCCCGCTGCCAAATATGAACCTGGGTCCCCCACCATGGAGGTTTCATCGGGGATGGGGGAGGGTGCCCGGCACCGGTGGGAGGACGCCCCACTCAGCCAGAACACAGAAGCCCGAGAGTCCGCCCCAAGGCAACGCCGTGCAGGCGCAGGGTGCGGCACACTTCCCCTCTTCCCACCCACCCATTACCCCATTTGATGGTGATACACTTAGAGCGGCAAGCCGAGGGAGTAGACTTGCACCGCAGGGAGTAGGGTGACCGGCCATCCCAGTTGGCCCAAGACCGAGGGTTTTCTGGGACAGGAGATTCTCAGTGTTAAAATCAGGACAGTCCCAGTCAGCTGCTCCCCAAGGAGGGAAGGCAGGGTGCAGAGACCAGGCTCCCTCCCACCCCTGAGACAAGAGTGGTTTCCTCCTACCTGCCCCTTGCCTGACCCCCGTCCCCGTCCCTCACCATCACTTTCCCCAGGGAAGAAGCACCAGGGAGAATGAGCACAAACGCTGTCCCCAGCTTGGCTCCTGGGGAAGCTGTTCAGAAGGTAAAGGTCAGTGATACCGGTGTGATTCCCTAGCCCGTGATCATGGGGGACACTCCCTTTCCAGCCCCCTTCAGCGCCCAGATGAAGACAGGTGTCAAGTGTACAGAGGGGGGGGGAGTGAAGAGGGAGAGGAGGGAGGGGGGCTCGCCTCGACCCTCAGCAGAGGCCTGGTTGCCCCTCTCCCCTACACTGCTCATGTGTCTCCAGAAAGTTCTGGATTTAGGAAGATTTACTGAGCATCTACTGAGCACACAGCATTGTATCGGAGACGGGTAAGATGTGGTTAACTAGTCCTCAGCCTCTGGGAAAGTTCTGATCTGACACGGGAGAAGGAAGCACAGAACTAAACTCACCAAGACAGCGAATCTACAATACACAGACACACATATAACACACACTACACATGCAGACACTTACTATACATGTACGCACACTCGGGCACATGTACACAGCACACACAGGCACACACTCACATACATGTGCACACATACACATGCACACATACTCCCCATCCCATTTAGAGGGAATTGGGGGTTTCCCCGACTGGCCTATCTGAGCCCCAGCACTTTCTCCCTCAGCAGCGGTCATTAAGAAAGGAATCTCCCAAGACGGCTTCATGTCTCAGCGCCCCAGCCAGATCTCCCACAACCTCACCCCTCCCGTGTCCTGGGGCTCAGGTCCCCTGAACACGTTGATTCTCTCTGTGCCAACTGAGTTATAGCCACCATGTCAGAAGACAGCCCCATAACTGGGGATGATGTACTTTTCACCTCAACCCCCGTCCTGAGGGCTGCGCCTGAGAAACAGGTGAAGCTGGAGGCAGCCAGGTCTGGAGTTGCAGCCCTGCCCGCCACTGCCCTGAGAAAGGCACTTCTTCCTGGGCTCAGCTTCGTCATCTGTATCCTGGGGGGAAGGAACACCTGCCTTGATGTAAAAGCCCACAGGAGCGATGACATACTGAAGTTCCTAGCGCAGCTCCAGGACGCAGGAAGGGCTCAATACAGGTGGTGATTATGATGAGGACAGACGGGAAGACACCGAGGTGCGTACCCCCTTCTCTCCTCCAGAAACACCCACCCCAAGGTCCTTTCAAAAGCATGAGTAGGCTGCACTCAGCAACATATGGGCCGGAGGACCGCTGGGGGAGGGGGCAGGAAGGAGGGGGGAGGGCAGGTGGGGGCAGGGAGGAGGAGGAGGAGGAGCAGGAGGAGGAGGAGGAGGAAGGGTGTATTTAGCAAAAAAGAAAACCCACACAAAACAGACAGAATTCCAGCCGATTATTCCTCCCGCTGCAGATGTACATTAATGCAGGCGAGGTGGGGGGCGGAGCTTCGGGCTGGGGAAAGAGAAAACGCTGGCAGTCCTTTTAACAAGCCGTTGTCTGGCTTGATCTTGTCACTCTAAAGAGGGCCATTGAGGGGTATTCATGCGTCGGCCCTGGGGGGACAAAAGGGCCCAGTATATATACTGACTGCTCAGTTGCCTGCGGGCCTTGGGGCCTTTGTCTAACCTTCCCTTAATAAACTTTTGGGAAGAGTTCATCAATCCGCTTCAATAGCTGATGTTCTCATTTTCAGAGAGAGAAGAAAAATAGCAGAAGGCCGGCATGGGTTGTTTTTTTTTTTTTTTTTTAAAGAGTCATTCTCAATGAGAAGGAATGGGACAGAGAGGGGGAGAGAGCCCGGAGACACCCCACTTTAAAGGGAAAAAGAACCCATCACAACTGCAGCCACAAATCCTAAATGGAAGCCCAGACAAAACCGCTATTCATGGGGCCTGAAGCCGGGCCGCCGCCACGGGAGGGTCTGGGGCCGCGGGAGTTGGTCCCCGTGGCAGTGGCAGGGAAGGCTGAGGTCTCCTGCCGGGGCGCCGGGGCTGAGAGGCGGCACTTCTCAGAGGGAAAGTGTGGCTTCAAGGTGGCAGCAGGCAGGAGCTCTCCCTCCTGCTTCTCGTTTCCGTTTCCCGTTGGGGTCGCTTGGTTTCCTCACCGAGTCAGGTGGTTTTAAAAGTGAGAGATGTGTTTGTATATATTTTTAAAATCAAGGGCAGAGGAGCCAGTGTCTTCTTCCTTTAAGTGGTTTTTCCTTCTCTAAAGGAGGCTCCTACTTCTAAGACCACACCGAATTTCCCCCTTAGGCTGGGCTGGGGTTCGGCCCCCAGCCCCTCTCCGGGGAGCCTATCCCTGCCTCCCACTCTCTCTACAGTGAGACCTAGACTGTACCCTGGGGCTCCAGTTTGCCTGGTGAGGTGCGAGGAAGAGGGTTGAATGGGGAGAGGGACAAAGAAGAAAGGATATTCCTAATACTTGTCCAGTGACAGGCTCTGTATGTGTTAACTCACATCTCACCACAACTTATTTTTACTGCGTTTTTATCGCATTTATATTATCGTACTCATTTTACACTTGGGGAAACTGAGGCTCAGAGAAATGATTCCTGATCCAGAGTCCCATAGCAGGACGCTGAGGTCCAAACCAAGTTTTATCAAATCCAAACTTCAAAGTTCTGACCCTTACAAATTTAAGACACTTCATCATAATAGCTACCAGTAGCTGTGCTCTTAGAACGTGCCAGGAGTTGTTATAAGTGCTTTATGCACGTTGTTTTCCTGGCAGCCCAGAGACATGGGTCCTATTATTACAATACCCACATTACAGACGGAGTGACCGAGGCACAGAGAAGGCACTGGCCCACATCAGAGAGCCAGGAGGGCAGAGCCAGTTCTAACTCAAGTCTGATTCTGACGCTGGATCTCAGCCCCCATACTGTTCTGCCTTCAATGAGAGGCAGATGCAGACGGAAGGGAGGTGAACAAACAAATCTGACTTCCGCCCCCGCCGAGCCTCAGAGGTGGGTCCTCCTAGGGCCCGGCTTGGCTTTGCAGTGAGCGTGCCCAGACGCAGCGCGCGCGCGCGCACACACACACACACATGCACACGCGCACACACCCCCTCTCCAAGTCTCCCCAGTGGCTCTAGTTCAATGTTTTACAGGCCTAATGAGTGTTGACAAGTTTAATGAGTTTGTTTTAAAGAAGGGAGGGGGGACCTGGTCAAGTTGAGATTTCCGAGTCAAATGAATTAGTGGAGGCCGCCAGACTTCAGCTGACAGGCCTGGAAACCCTCCCGTGGACTGCAGGCTTGAGCCATGGCCCCAAGCTCCCCTCAGTGGGACCTGGGCCCCATGCCAAACACAGGGGGCTCTGGGGGCCTCCAAGTGGCCCTTGGGTGCCTGGGTCCCAGTCGAAGCTCCTCTCTCTATCCCGCGGCCCCCCTCCCAGCCAGCGCTCCTGTGGTGGAGCCCCCCTTCTGCTGGACTCTCCTCTCCCACTGGGTCCTCAATGAGAAATTTGATTCAAACCCAGTTTGGCACTTGTTTGCATATTGATTGCGTGGTAATTAAGTGGCTTCATCTGCGGAGGGGACGCACCACCTGCATTTCTCAGCTTGCTAGTCGTGGGCTGGGACTGGTCACAGACTTTGTTCTGACCGTGCAAAGAGGAATCCAGGGAGACTGGCTTCTGGCCGCTAGTGGGGCGTGATGCCCCTGTTTGTTGAAAATAGGATTCTTTATTTTTGGGGTGATGAGATGACTTGGGAAGGAGCTTGCACAAGCCTGACCAGCCAGATGAAATAGCAGAGTTAAAATGAAATCATCAGAATGATGCCCAAAATAAAGGACTATATGACTCTGGACCATGTTACTGGGACACAGTAGGCAAGAGCAAAGCATGATTAGTTCTCCCCCACCCCCGTCCCCGCCCCCTCCAGAGCCACCTAGTGACCAGCCTCAGTCTGGCACCCAAAGCTGGCAGGCTCAGGATTCAAACTCCTGCTTCTTTGCCCAGCCCTGGTCTCAGGCAAGTGACTTAATCTCCCTGAGCCTCAGTTCTCTCATCTGTAAAATGGGATTAGTAAAACCTGTGACATTCATAGGGTTGCAGGGCTTAAGGGACTGTGCCCTGCACATGGTAGGTCCTACAAATTCCCAAGTTTATTCTGCAGAGCTGCACCCCAGCTGGAAATGAGCATGATCTTCTCTCTAATTATTACGGCCTTGCAAATTAGCACAAGCTACCTTCCAGGCCACCCAGTGGAGTTTGGTATTTTTTCCCTTCATTTCCCCGGGTAGCCCACGGTGTTCTCAAGTGGCAGCTGCCACCCTTACGGATCACCAGGAGGAAGTGAGCGAGTGGAGACTGGGCAAGGAGAAAGACATCGCATCCCTGGGCTCTGCCTGGCTTTATTACGTAGTGTTGTCATCCCTTACGGAGCACAGAGTTGGAGCTGACACACCTTCGGGGGAGTCACAGCGTCTAGCTGGGATTCCAGGCCCCCTCCTCGGCTCGCTCTCAGCTGTGATTATTTACTGGATCCGCCCCCCCGTGCTCCTCCCCTTTTTTAACTTTCCCTCAATCTCTGTCGAAGGTGGTGGACTTGTGAGAAGGGTTCTTTCAGGCAAGAATTTCTCAGCAGACTCTGTTCTCCTCTTCCAGCTGGGAGCATGGGATGGTGGTGGGGGCAGTAGATGAGGGCAGGGAGGGGGATGGGTTGCTCCAAGTCCAGCGGGCAGACTAAGTGACCCACCTCTCTGCACAGGGCTGCCGTGCCTTGCTGGCCATTTCTTCACTTCCTAAGTGTCCCTGTTGTTCGAGGCTGAAGCCAGCTGCAGGCCTTAATCTTCAGCATATTTGCAGTCCCCCAAAAGAAAGGCCCTCGTGCGACAGGGCTGGGCTGGGGCCTGGGGAATGGACAGAGGCTGAGACGCCAGAATGAGCATGTGACTGCACACATTGTCCGCCAGGCCCCTGACCAAAGGCGGCATCATCTCACGCTGGCATTTAAACCTTTTGTTGCCACTTAAACCTTTCCTAGAGAGCAGGGGAAAGGGTCTGGATTCTGAAGTTGGCCCTGATGGCCCTTGCTGGCTCAGCCACTTACTGGCTGGGTGACTTCGGGCAGATGACTTGGCCTCTCTATGCCTCAGTTTTCTTTCTGTGAAATGGGGGCAGATACCATTCAGACCGTTGGACAAACGCGCTGACCTTCCCCTGTGCAGAGTGGAGTTGACACGGCCCCACTGGTAACACATATCCCTTATTCTCCAGCGACACACGGGGACATTCACCCCTCGGTGCCAACAGAGGCACACCCATATCATATCGACACAGCTACAGACGCCTAAACATATTCACACTGCGTATCTCAAGGACAAACCCCCCACATGAACAACTAAGACGAAGCTCTCCACCCAATCTAGCCAGGGCCCCCTACTTCCTCCCTGACTCCCATAATACGATCCTTGGCGACCATGGGCATGCAGTACAGCGGCAACAACAACTAGACACAAGTAACAGTGCGCCCTTAACAGGGATCCCCACATCGACCTTCCAACACCCTCCCAAGGCCAGCTGAGATTTCTCAGTTCATCATCTCGCGCTCAAGTCAAAAAGGTGGGCAAGGCACCCCAAGAAAGAAAACAAATCGGCAGGCCCTCTCAATGAATCTTCTGTGAAGGACAAGCCCCTCGCTCTAGAGACGGGGAAGCCACTCCCCAGGGACCTAAGACCCTGTGAATTAACGGAGGGCATTCCGAGGTCAGATGCTGGAGGAGAGGTTGCTGGCCAGAAAGCCGGTGTGTCGCAGCAGTAAGAGTCTGTGGCACCCGGGTTCAATTACGGGCTCTGCCACTTGCTGGCTGTGTGACTCTAGGAGCTGAGAAAACCTCTCTGAGCTCTGCTTACATTTACGAAGTTGGGATAATAGATACCCAGAGGCCGGGCTGGGGAGTTGTGAGATGAGGTGCATAAAGCACCTGGCATTGTTCCTGACATGGAGCAAGAGGCGGAAAGGTTGGGTACAGGCTTCCAATGAGATATACCTGCTCGTCTGGTGCGCAAAGCGCGGAGGCACCTGTTCGTGCCTCAGTTTCTGTATCTATAAATGGGCATCTTAAGCATTCCTTTTCCTAGGTGTTCTTGGGAGGATTTCATGAGCTCATTCCTGTAAAGCACTTAACCCAGTACTTAGCATGCAGTCAGCTCTCAATGGGCCACTCTCCTAAGGAGGGTCAATAAATGACTGCTTCATTCTTGCCATCCAGGTCTCAGGTCAAATACCACCTCCTCTGGGCAGGCCTCCCTGATAACTCACCTACCATCGCTTCCCAGCTCAGTCACTTTCTATCTTCTTAAAGCCCTTGTCTGCCTTCTGAAAGTGTTTTCTTACCCGTGGGTGTGCTCACTGCCTGTCTGCCCACAGGGGGTAAGCTCTGTGAAGCCAGGTCCTTGCGTGGTTCCAGGCTGTACTTCCCCCACACCTCCCGCCCTGGGAGCACTCAGTACACTGTTGTTGTGATAATAAAGCGGGGGTCCTAACTCCACCTAACGGGCACTGGTGTGGGGTGGGGAAGAAGGATGGTCGAGGTTGCAGGTGGAGGAGCTCTCCCTTCTCCTCCGTCCCCTCCCTCCCTACACACACCCCACCCTTCGGGAATGGCAATGTGAATCCACTCTGCTGACCCGCCTTTCTGCTGTGGCTCAGGGTTCTCTCTCCCTATTTCCTTCCAAGGGGCCGGTGAGCCTTGATGGGTTTACCTGGGTGTTAATCCCCTGACAATCTCCCTGGTCTGACCGGACAGCCAGCCTCCATTCTTGTCCTGGGTCTAATTAAGCTCCTGAAATGCCACTTCCCCTTTCAAACCTGGCTGCTTTTCTCAGGGGCGAGGCAGGTAAAGCCCAGCCTACGCTTTGAAGCAGAGGAAGCCTGGAGCCCTGGCAGGTGCATGAGGGGGTGGGGGAGGGTCTGACGGGCCTGGAGGTGGGGGAGGGCTTCCGCTTGCCCCTCGTCAGAGAAGGCAAACACCTGCAAATCTCCTAGCTCAGGACGAGTCCTAGGAGACCCAGGGGAAGTTAAGGTTCCCTGCCCAGGGAAACGCATAAATCCTTACACACACACACACACACACACACACACACACACACACCTGACGATTCCATTCTGGGGCTTTTCAGTCACCCTGGAAGCCTCCATAGTCCCCAGGTTAAGTCCACATGATGCCACTTTAAATCTATGTCATATCTGCCCTGATTGGTGTGGGTCGGTGGGTTGGGCGTCATTCCACAAAGCAAAAGGTCACCAGTTCGATTTCTAGTCAGGGCACATGGCAGGGTTGTGGGTTCCATCCCCAGCCAGGGCACTATGAAAAGCAGCCAATTGATGTTTCTCTCTCATATCAATGCTTTTCTCCCTCTTTCTCCCTCTCTCTAAAAATAAATAAACAAAAATCTTTAAAAAAATATCTGTGTCTATATCTAGATGGATGGATGGATGGACAGATAGAATATAGATCTAGATATATAAATGCAGAAAGCTATACTACTCCCATACTCAACAAGATTACCTCTAGGGAAGAAGGATGCTCAATTTTAACACTATATACTTTTTTCTGATTTGAATTTTTACAAGCATATTACTTTTGTAATAAATCTTTCAAAAACAGCCCTGACTGGTATGGCTCAGTGGGTTGAGTGCCGGCCTGTGAACCAAGGGGTCGCTGGTTCGATTCCCAGTTGGAGCACATGCCCAGGTTGCAGGCCGGATCCCCCATGGGGGACACAGGAGAGGCAACCACATACTGATGTTTCTCTCTCTCTTTCTCCCTACCTTCCCCTCTCTAAAAAAAAAAGAAAAGAAAAGAAAAGAAAGTGGATGAATGGAATCGTTAAAAATAAAAGTATGACAAAACTATACAAACATATTTTCGAGCCCCCGATAGAGCAACAGTGTGCCTCTGACTCTGGGGCACTCTCCTCTTAGAAACCTTTAGGGACCACCTATACAGCACAAATTACTTTCAGGCCTTTTATCTCATTGTCACCAGGCACTTCCTGTGTGCTGGCCACCTTTTCTGTGTTTTAACTCATTTGTCCCTTTTGTGATTTTTATCCCCATCGGGTAAATAAGAAAACTGAGGTTCAGAGCGGTGAAGCGACCTGACTTGCTCAGGGGACCGGAGCAGGGAGGCTGCGCCTGGCTCACTGTCTCTGAGTCCAGTGCCCTTGTGTCTCCAAGGCTGCCTTTGGATGTAAGGGCTTGGGGGCCCAGAGCTGAGGTGAAACTGAGTGTCTGGAGGGCCAACCCCGGGGTGTGGGCCGGTGTTGGGGACAGCAGGAGAGGTGGGGGCCTTGCCCTGTCGGATTCCTTGTCCCTAGCACGGTGCTCTTGCAGATCAGACCCCTTCAGGTGACGGTAATAGAAAGCAAGGGACCCAGTACCTCTGGAAGAACATTCTATTCTTTGGTGCCTGGTTTAAAAGCCTGGACACTGGGTCCCTGTTCTGCTCTGCTCTCCATTTGCTGGGCAACAAGGAACAGGTCCCTTCCTCTCTCTGGGCCTCAGTTTCTCCATCTGTAAAACGGGGGGTTGCCCTAGACCAGTGGCTCTCAACCAGGGCAACTTATCCCAAAGCCAAGGTCCTCAGATGTCCCAAAAAGAGAAAGCGCCCAGGCGTGCTAGCTTTGCAAAAGTACCTGAGTGACTTTTGGGCGCACCCCCCGCCCTCCTGGTTCACAGGACTTCCACCTCCCACGCTCTGCCTGGGATCCTCTTCCAGGGCATGGCGGGATGGTGCCGCGACCCAGCCTCCCGCAAAGCTCCCGGAGGGGAGCTGCCTCCCCTGGTCACACAGCAATTTATCTGGGCAGCTAAAGCCCAGCGTCTGGAGGCCAGCCACGCCTGTTCTCCAAAGAGACCTCCCAGCCAGGAGAGAAAGTTCTCTAATCAGGAGGAGAGAAGGGGAGGGGGAATCATTTGTCACCAGATAAGCAATATCAGCTTATCTCTGAAGACCAATAACCACAGCCTGGGGCTCTGATTCCAGGCGTAAACGGAGTGTCTCCCTCCACCTCCTCCTCTAGAGTAGCCTCTGATAGGAGGTGATCCCAGCCCTTCCCAGGACAAAGCCCTGCCTCCCGAGTCTCCCCTATCCACCTGATTTTTCTGCTCCAGTGCATATATACCCAGAGTGTCAGAGCTCAAAGGATTTTCACCTGCAGCATCACCTCCTGCTCGGAACCCCGAGGTACCATGGAACACAGTTTGAAAACCACTGGGCTTCTCGTACCTTGCCATGGCTTAGACAAAGGGACAAGGACCAGAAAAGTTAAGTGGCTTGTCAAGAGTTACACAGCAATTAGTGCAAAAGCCAAGGTCACTCCGCGGCCCATTCACAGGAAGGTCTGAACTCCAGCCCTAGCCACCATGTGCCCTTCCCTTCCTTCTGGGCTTGACTTTTCCTTGTTGCTAAAAGGACTTTTCCCAGAAGATGAACAGACCTTTCAGAGGGCCAAATCTGTGGCATCTGTCAAGTCTCAAGATCCCAGGAGGCGCCCATGGGTGCTGGGAGCTGGGTGGTGGTGGGGGAGGGGCGGTTGCTGGCTTGAGCCACAGCCTCCTCTGGACCTGAGGATCCAGGGCTCATGAGGGACGGGGCGGAGAGGGTGCTGGGACTGCCGCTGTCAGATGGGGCCAAGGAGGGCAGCTGGGTCGTGTCCTTCAGGCCTCTTAGGGTAGGGCATTTGGGTCCTGCTGACTCTATTAGGAGCGGCCCCTCCTCCCCCTATTTCCTTGGGCCAATATCTGTGCCTCAGTTTCCCCCTCTGTGAAATGGAACTTACAAAGGGCGATGGACTGCAGGGATAGGAAAGGGCCATACTTCGCACGGCTACCCTCACCTACGAATTCCTGGAAGCAAGACTTCAGCTCACGTTGCTCCCCTACCGGGGCAGCTGCCAACAGTCCAGCACCTTTCCCTCTTTTGGACCCACTCATGCCACTCCCTCCGGACCTCGACTTTTCCACTGGTAATGACCAGATGACCTCTGAGGCCTGTGCCACTCTGTCTCACCCTTTGGGATCTCAGCCTGGAAAGGAATTCCAAGGTTCCTTTAACTGACCTTGTAGCCAACCACACACTCCACACACCTGGGCAACACGTGGGAGGAGTCCGGGAACAGCTGCTTCCTTCCCTCCCCCCATGTCAGGCTGGGGCTGCCCTCTCCTTACCTGACTGCGCACCCCCTGCGCCTTTCTCTCTGTCTGTCACAGCCTGGACCTCCTAGCTGGCCTCTCCCAGCTAGGGAGTGCCGTTTCTGCTCAGTCCATCACTCCCTTGCCAAAATCCCCTCCTTGGCTCCCCACTGCCCTGGGAATAAGTCCTAACTCCTTAACTCAGCCTGGAGGAGCCAGGACCTGGACTCTAG
This sequence comes from Pteronotus mesoamericanus, assembly GCF_021234165.1. Taxonomy (NCBI): domain Eukaryota; kingdom Metazoa; phylum Chordata; class Mammalia; order Chiroptera; family Mormoopidae; genus Pteronotus; species Pteronotus mesoamericanus. The sequence continues at coordinate 186,243 of NW_026555200.1, forward strand.
GGGTATCCCCCCAGCACAGCCCACACGAAGTAGGGCTTAATAAAGAGTCAGGTGCTTTCAAAGCACTTCCAGATCATCCCATGGGGCTGAGACCACCCCTATTTCCAAGGGGACAGAGATAGTTACGGTTGGGGGAGGGGATGTGAGGGACGATGCTGCATACCCTCACCTGTCTCCTTTACACCCAGAAGATGTTTTCACCATCTCCTTGAGTTACCATGTAGTGCTCACCCCCGCCCTCGCACTCTGCTCACCGGAGCTGCCTGGCCTCTACCTGGGAGGGGATGGAACTCAATCAACAGCGGCTGCTGGGCCCCAAGAGCTGGCTCTGTTTGAGCTGTCTCCCCTGGGCCTTCTTTTGAATGAGGAGCTGCGCACAGGGGACACTTCTTTCGGATAAGGGAGGATGCTATTGATTTGCACACAGCTGAGCACCTGTCCTCACCCCACCCCACCGCAAATATGGCGGTCGCCTAGAGAGGCACAGCCCCCATTACTTCTCAAGTCCGAGGAGAGCGGCCTCTACATCGAAAGCCACCTGGAGCGGAGACAGGAGTGCAAGGGATTGGAGAGGAACAACTATGCAGCCTCCAATGAGCCCTGTGCTTGATGTAATTAATTATATTGACTCTCCCCAAAGCACTTTGAAGTTGTCATCCATGGGACCGTTTTGCAGACAGGGACACTGAGGCTCTGGGACAACACCTACAGGGTTACCCCTACCTTTTAGGCTGGGGGTGGGGCTCCTCTTGCTCCTTCACCCCCACCTCCCTGCCCCTCACTCAGGCACCTCCTCTAGAGCATCTCAGAGGAGTTGCCACTGCCCACCAGACATCACTGGTCACAGACCCGAAGGTGGCTGCAGCTGGGGTTTTCGGAGATGTTTGGACCCAACTCCCCGGGAAAGGAAGGCCTGAGAACCAGAGCGGGTGCCCAAGTCACGAGGCTCTTAACCACAGATAAGCCTGCTTCCGCGGCTGTAACCTTCTCCTCTCCTTCACCACCCCCTCCCAAGAAAGTCACCAACTCCAGGCCGCAAGGGCCAGCCTCCCCCTGACCGACCCACCCCCTCAACAGGCCACAGGGGCAGCTGACCCAGCAGAAGCTCAGCAGACAAGCCCTCTGCCAGGCCTGGCTTCCCCTCGCCCGGAGCTGGGGTTTTGTTGTGGGGTTTTGTGCGTCCTGTTTTGTTCGGTCTCCCCGCCCCTGCCCCCCTCTGCTCCCCCTCCGGGCTCCCAGCGCACCCGCTCTTGACTTCATCCACTAAGTCAATAGCCCGGGCGCGGGCGGCCCGCTCCCCCGGCTCCCCCCGCCCCGCACCGCCCCCCGGTTTTCTTCTCGGGATAATGGGGGCTCTTTGTGGTCTAATCAGCCTCCTGAGGGGCCTGGAGGCCGGGAGCGCTTCCCCCGCGGCCGTCGGTGAAAATGAAAGCGGGATTAGGCCGGGGCCTCGGCCCACAGCATAGTAAAGCGCCACCAGGCATTCGCCCCTTCAAAGCCCCTTTCGGGGGTTTGGTTACTTTATTTCTAAAGTTGTTTGTATTTCTAAAGTGGCCATTGAGGCGCGAGCGCGGACTCGGCCGAGAGGACGGCGGGGAGGGGGGCGGCCCGGGGAGGAGGAGAAACTCTCAGAGCCTCCCTCCCCCCTCCTTGGACCCGCTGACCAGGTTCCAAAGCGCTTTGCCGGCCCTTATTTCCTCCTGTCCAGAGAGGGGAGGAGGGACCCTAACTCCAGTCATCAGGTAGGGAAACTGAGACTCTACAACGGAGGATGGGCTCCCCGGATTCAAACCTACCGCAGCAGGGAGCGGAAAAGTGTTTCTGCAGAGGGGAGATGCAAAGGGACTTTTAAAGCGGTATTCACGCACGAGTGCAGAGCCCAGCGCACCGGCTAAGCCTCTTGGGTGTCGCCTGTACAGACTGTGGAAGGGAAAGTCCCAACCCCACCCAATTTGACCTCCCCAGGGTGAGAGATTTAGCCCTACTTATTAAAGAAAGTTCCAGATCCCCTTTTTTAAGGTTCACTCCCAGCACTTCCAATAAATCCCCCAAACACCGGTGCAGTACTGCAGAACCTCCCCCACTGCCCCAAACGGGCGCGTGCGTGCAGAGATTTTGAACTTTGGTATTCGCAGGTGGTTGGAGGAGAATGGAAGAAAGGGTATTGATTGGGGCGCGGGCAAAAAGCAAAGGGAAAGGGTTCTCCTCGCTGCACCCTCCTTCTACACACACGCATCGGCGTTTCTTTTTATTATAGGACTTTTTGACCCTCGGAAAGGTGAATCCAAGCTCAAGAAGGGCAGGCCAGGAGGAAATCCCAAGGATGAGGAGCATGGGTGGGGGGGGGGGTCTCAGGGCAAAGGCGGGGGTCGGGGGGAGCCTCCTGCCTCTGGAGCAGGGTGTCTGTGGTGTCGGAGGGTACACCCCGAGAGTTCAGGCACTTCTGCAGCCCCCACCAGGAGCTAGAGAGTTCCCGGAGGTTCCTTAGGGTTCCCCTGACCCCTCTGGACCCTGAGTTGTCGCTCTGGAGGCGAACAAGCGCTTGGATCTGATTTCCGAGTCCATGCAGCCCAGATACATCTAGTGCAGACTTCCAGGACAAGTTTCCAGGCAATCAGGCCCCCAATTTCCTCGTAGACGTATCCCCCAGACGCCACTGACTCACACACCCTTCAACACTCCGCCGGAATGTTCCACCTTGCCCAGTCACCTAGAGATTCGAGACTCTGGGTATGAACCCGGGCCAGCAAATAGTGACTCCTCTCCACCTGTCACCCGCACTGAGGCTTAAGACCGCAGAGAGGGTCCCACGGAGAGGTAGCCGCCCACTTGTCTGGGGCTCCACTGGCCTCTGGGTCCCACCGAAAGGACCCCAGAAAAATTCAGGGCGGAGTTTTCCAAGCTACGACTTGCGCCCGAAGCCCCACCCCTTTTTCTGTCGCGTCTGGAGCCTCTTTGATCTTAAGTCTTTTCGGGATTCAGACAAAGAGGGCAGTCAAGGCGAGAGGCTCCCGAGACCCGCGGCCTGCCGCTCCTCCCTCCTCCGCTCGCTTCAACCCGAGGCGCTGCGAAGTACTGGCTGACGCCTGCGACTCCCGAGGTCAGCTCGGGGGCTGCCTGCCAAATTCAGCCCCCGCCCCAAACACATCCTGATGTTGTGCTCACACACAGACCTACGCACGCACACAACATTCACGAAACACCCACACACAGAGACAGCCTGGCAAGGAGGCAGGCGCACTAGGGTATCCAGGTAAACACCACACAGACGCGCATACTGGGACATGGCTGTTTATCGTGGGCTTACTTTCTACATTAACCACCTGGCTCAGAGTTCCATGAAAGCAGGAGTCTTCCTGTCTCAGGTATTCCTGGACACTCAACAGAATGCCTGGCACATAGTAGGTGCTCAACAAGTTTTTACAGAATGAACCGAGGAATTTGACCCCACTAGAAAAGTTCCTTTCTTCCCTCTCTCCCGTCTCCCTCCTTTGTTTTCTTTTCTTTTCCCTTCCCTTCCTTCCTTCTTCCCTTCCTTCCTTTCTTGGGACAGACAAAAGCAGAGCTCAGTATTTGTGCTTATCTTTGCATGTAACAACTTCAGAAAAGGCCCTTCTAACAACCAAATGGGGGTGGGTGGGCGGTGGGGGGTAGGAATGGGCTGTGCTGTCCTTTTTGGAAAGGGGAGGAAGCAGCAAGGGCCAGGCTAAGGGCAGGCTCTCAGTCTCATACCTGCCCCCCCATCCATTACCTCATCAAGGGCTTCTGCTTCTGGAATCAAGAATACTGGGGTCGCCAAGAAAAATGCCTATGTGGAGTTCTTAATGGAGTTTGGCCCCCTAGAAACCCAGAGACCCTTTTACGCTGTCTACAAAATTCTGCCTGTGTGAATGTGCGTGAATGACCAGTTTCCTACGTGCTGCCAGTTTCTTAGGTTTTTATCGGATTCTCACAGGCGCTCAGGATACCCCCCAAAGGATGAGGATCTTTGTCTAGGTCTCATTCTGGGGCTTTTCATGGGAGGAAACTGAGTCCCAGAGAGGTAGAGCGAGTCCCGGATTACACTGCTAGTGAGCTGGGGGCAGGGTGAACCTACGAACAGGACTTGCTGGGCTCACTGCAATGCGCTTTGCCGCGGCCGGGCCCCTTCGGCCTCGCCCAGTTAGGGTCAGATGGAGGTAGGGACAGGCGGCCAGCCGAAGCGGGAACCTCCAAGAAATGGTGGGTGTGAATTGGACCCAGCACAGCATGAAGCCTTCAGCTCGCTCTAAGTTGTAACCCTAACCTTACTCACCCTCCCGTCGCCAGCCTCCGAAGCTGAGGAATGGGGATGGGGGCCTCTGCGCCATACTTCCCAAAGCTGACAACTTAGAAGGGACGGTTGCGGGGGGGTGGGACCCGACTGGCGGCGAGCCTCACTCGCTCCGCAGGGAAACTTGGCCTGGCCTGTCCATTTAGCGACGCTCTCAATAAGGGTTCCCCGCCCCCCCCCCGCCCCCTCGCTCCGAGTTCTGACAGAGCCGGGCGCAGGCCGGCCCCTTCCCAGCACTCCGGTCGGAGCGCAGAGCCCGGGCCTCCCTCCCGCCCCGCTGGCCCGACTCGCTCGCCTCTAATTAAGCGGCGGGATCGCAGCGAGCCGCCGGGCCGCGCTGTAATATGATGAACTGCCTTTGTGCCGGTGTCACCGAAAGCGCTTTCTGATAAGGGGAAGCCACGGAGGATCAAAAGGACAACAGCGGTTCGCCCGCCTCCCGCCGCCCTCCGGCTTTGCGCGCTCGCCCTTTCCGCCCGCGCACTCCCACGGGCTGTCTCTGGGTCCCTCGGCCTCTCCTCATCTGTGCGTCCCAGGGCCAGCCTTCCGGTGACTCTCTGTCTCTCTGTATATCTTCCTGCTGCCCCGAGCCTCCCTTGGCCCCTCTGCATTTCTCGGCGTCTGCAAACGTTCAAGTCAGATTCTCTCCTCCCGTGCTCGGTCTTCCTCGCTCTGAATTTGCCCGCGCTCCCTCTCTCTCCTCCTCCTTCTCCTTTCTGACTTTCTTGGGTCCCATCTCTGTGGCTCTGCCCATCCTCTCTTGGGACCTCTCTCGACCCCTGGGACCTCTGGTTCGGGCCCAGGGAACCAAGTCTTGGAAAGGTCCATTAGATGACCCGCCGTCTCGGGGAACGCCAACCCACGCATTCATCCGCAGCAGGCGTGCAGAGCTCCGCGGCCCTTGGCAACCCATCCTCACTGCGCTCCCCAACGGGCAGCCAGGGGCGTCAAGGCGTCCCGGAATGCCCTCGGGGGTCTCTTCAGAGCGCGACTTGGGGAGCACACAACTTCCCCTCATACCTCCCGAGGCTGTGGCCGCGGCCCGAGACGCTTTTCCTCTCCCCTAGAGCTTAAGTTCCAAGTGCAGCCCGCCCCCCACCCCTTTGACATTATCGTCCTTAAACCCCTTCCTTTGGCTCCCGCTTCCCCTTTGCCCTCGACCCCTTCTCTTCCTCCTCCAGGCCCCGCCCCTCGCCAACTCCTAGCCGCCCCCCCACACACCCCCGCCGAGCTTTCTCCGGACTCCTTCTCAGCCTGGCCTCCCCTTCCCCCCACTTTGTTTGAAGTTTTGGAGAGATCTATCTACTAATGGCGAAGTTTCCCCCTTAGGTCACCGTTCTGCTTTGATTCGATTTGGGAAGGCGAGTTCCCTCCCTCCCCCTGCCCGACCCCAGCCCGGGCCAATCGCTCCATAGCAGGTCAGAAAGCGCTGACCCCATTTCCACCTTTTCCTCTTTTCAGTCAGAGTGGGGGGAAGGGAAGGCTTAGAACAGCAAAAACTGAGGGGGCATCCTAACCTTCCAATCCCCTCTCATCCCCATCCCCAACTGGGCTTCCTAATTACCTCATTAGTCTGGAGTGGGTGAGGGAGAGGAGCTATTTTTTTCTGGAATTCATGGAATGTTCCCCCCTTCTTTGTCTTGGCCTTCAATGCCCCAAAGTCCCTGGAGAACCTCTCCTTTGGGGTTTCTATTCCGTGTTCTTATTAGCAGGGAGAGGAGCTCACCAGGCACTGTCCCTTCTGGGGTGGGAGTTCCATCTGGCTGTAGACCAGAGCTCCCAGGCCCCGAACCAGAGGTCCTGGACATTTCGTGTTTATATCCTGAGGTTCCCATTAGGAATGAAGACGCCTCATCAGCTTTGCTGATGATGGCAAATAGGAACTCCAAAGAGGCAACTTGGAAGGAAATCTCATTTGCTCAGCCCTCTCTCCCTGTCTAAAACTATGTGTTTTTATACCATATTATTTATCTAACACGTAATGTGTAACAACTATCATTTTCAGAAGTTCTTTTATTTAAAAGGCCCGAATAATCACCTTACTGCTTTAAGGCGACTGTTATATGTGCTTTAAAATCCTCCCATGTAAATTCCACTGAAAAATTTGGAAAGCTGTGGCAGGGGAGGGGGTGGAGTGGGGGGGGGGAGGTTAATCCGGGTTTAGCGCCGCGATGCTGTCTTAGGACCGGGGTTAGCCTGATTGCGTTATCTCTTCCCAACATTTGAGACGCCCATATTTCACCCAGCCAAATAGCTTGGAGAGCGGCGCAGATGGCTGCCGTGGTCGCGCCTCAGGAAAATGTGTTATTAATATCTAAATAACTTCCCAATACTGTCTGGTAAATCTCCCCTCCACCATTCCGAGTGATGAATTCGTTTGAAGTCTTCCCCCAGCCTCATCTTTTCAATGTCTCTCTCTCTCTCTCTTCTTAGCCAGGCTTATTTCAAACTGGTAAATATCTAATTCCTTTAACGGCTGTGCCGTGCACGGGGGTCTTTTAGGTACAAAGGCCTGAAAACAGCCTGTGCGTGGTGGTGCGTGCCCAGAAGTGAACACAGAACTCGCAAGACCTGGAAGCGGGGGACCCCACCCTGTTTCGAAATGCGATGGGGAGAATGGACTTCCGTGGGAACCTCAGTTTGGGAGCTGAGCCCTTCCCTTGTGCGCCCCTGGGACCCTCTCCTGGTTTCCCGTGGTGTCCCAGAGGCCCACCCCCACCCCTTGCCCCCCCTCGCCCCCACCCCGGCCCAACACACAGCTCTACAGCGGCTCTGGCCCCTCACCCCACCCCCAGCGCCCCGACGGCTTCCCCCGGTCTCTGGGGCGGATAATTACCCTCCGCTGGTCTGTTCTCCCTTGTTTAAAGTTTGTTTTCTAAATGTCTATTAGATTATATTTGTTCATTCCCCCTCCAACCTTATCTCTTTCTGTCTCTTCTCTCCTGGCCCGTCACACTCGATTTAGGCACGAGTTTATCTGGCAAACAGTTTGCGGACTTTGTTATTTGCCGCGGGTTCTGGGGCTGGAGCGGTCGAACGCCAGTGTTTGCCTTTGTAATAGTTATCTCATTGTTGTTCTTCCTTAGTCTCAGGTCCCTCCTCCCCTCTCTTCTTCGGCTGGGGGGGATGGAGGGAAGAAAGGGGGAGTCTGTCTGCCCCGTGTGGACTCGCCAGGAGTCCCCTCCCCTGGGTTACCCACCCGCCCCCCTCCCCCTGCATTTCCCCCATCACTAGCCCAGCAGAGCCCTCGCCCCCGCCCTCTCCGCCTCCAGTCGCACAGAATATCCACCACCCAGCGCTGCCTAAAGCCGGGGAATTGCCTGACACCCTCCCATTTTCCTCCGAGCCCCCATTATGCGAAGCTGATCCCACTCTGAACAGCTTCAAATCCCGCCTGGACTCTGTTTGATTAGATTGCCAACCCGGGGTAATCCTTTGATTTGGTGGAGTGTCAATTACCTTTCTCTAAACACACATTTACAGAGGAGGGAACTTGTTGGTTTAAATCAATGCAGATTGTTTCTTGATAAATGGACTATCTTCTTCTCCTCCTTGCTCCCTCTTCCAAGTCCCCTCTCTCTCTGCGTCCCCCTCCCCTTCCCTTTCCCGTCCTATCCTATCCGGTAAACAATGCCCCTTCCAGGTGTGAAGCCAGGGGAAAAAAAAACGGTGTGGGCTGAGGGGAGCTGTGCCCCCCTTCCCCTATTCATTCGCTCCCCCGGAGCCTAATTAAATTTGGCAGGTCCTTGTACACACAATCAAAACAGCTTCCTCCTGTGTAGCAAACGACCGAAAACCGCATTAGCAGCTACTGCCGCTGCCAAATTAAATTGTTTCCCACCTCCTTTTACAAGTGTCTAAAACCGACACTCGCGGCTCTCCCTCCTTTCCAATCCTTCTTCGTCATTCCCCACTCAACACCTGTAAGTTTGCTGCTTTAAAAAAATAAATTAAAGGAAATTGCAAACACACACAAATCTGACTCTCTCTCTGTCTCTCCCCCACCCCCCACCCTCGCCCTCCCCGACCTCAGATGATCTTTTATACCAAGGAAGTGAGCAAATTCTTTCGGACGGGCTCTGGCACCAGCCAACCCCTCAGGAAAATGCATACTCCTCTCCTTACATCTTGTTACTTTTTTTTTCCTTCTTTCATATTAATTCTGACCCTGCTGGGCTTTCTGCTCTAGAGAACAAGGAGGAGCCCCATCATATCTGACCTGGTCAGTTTCGGATCACTGTACCTAAGTTTGTACATTGTCAGATGTTTGAGGCTTTGATGTTCTTATTGTTTATTACTGTTGTTACTGCTTTTATTATTATTATTGCTTATTTCTTCACACTCACACCCTCAGTCCCAGCAGCAGGGTGCTTTGACTCTGTGCAAACCCCTATCACATTTCCTACAAGAGTCTTCCTGGGCTCAGGTCAGGAAAATCTTGTTCTTTTCCTTCCCTCCTCAAACCCTTTCCGGTTGGGTCACTGGCCTGTCTGCCCCCTGATCGTCAGAGAAGGGGCGAGGAGGAGACAGTCCAGGTGGATGAGGGCAAGGAACTGTCCACTTCCTTGTCCAGGTGGGCAGAGCATGGCTGGAGCCCCTATCTGCAGTGGTCTGCGAATTCTCACAACCAACAATCCTAATAACTCAGTCTTAACAAGGATAAGAGCAAAAAAAAAAAAAAAATATGAACAGCCTCATGAATATCAGCCCAAGGGGAGCAGGAGTGAGCTGTTCAGAGATGAAAGTGCACAGAAATAAAAGCTCAATTTAATCTGCTTTAAAACCCTTCAACTTAACGTTTGTGCTTCAAACTCCGAGAGTGAGGACTGATTGCGGATAAATAGTTTCTTACCATGCCTGGAAGCTATTACACTCCTCTCCAACACAGTTTCCCATTCAGCAGTCCCAGTTTTCATTACCAGCTCTAATAAGTCTTAACATTATTAAATGCCAAGCGGACGATAGGAAAAAACGGACTCAGGGAGGGATCTCTCTTTAGCGCTTAAAGAGGAGAGCTCTTAAACCCCTTCTTTGGCGGCTCCCCGCCATGAGTGGGGCAACCCACGGAGAAAGCATTCGTCAAGAGCAAGCAGCCAAAACAAAGTTTGCGAATGTGCACCCCTTCCCTGGCTCTGCCCATGGGGCCTCTCTGCCTCTCCTAGTCGACTTGGGTGGAGGTCGGGAGGTCTTTTCACCTTTAACTTGGCCATGACACTCACGTCTTTGGCCTGGGAGAGAGGCGAGAGGTTCCAGCGGGACAGTTCACCGGGGTGCCCATGAGCTGGCCCAGGTGCCACAGCGGGAGCTGAGATGATTTGCTCACCGATGGGCAGACAACCCGCCGGCACGCTGTCTTTTCACACCCCTCTACAAGGACACTGCACAGGCACAGACAATCTCACTTGCTCAGAATACAACCCACGTACTCGGATCCAAAGGCCCCTGGGCAAAACAGTCACACGGAAAGTCACAGGCCCTACAGGGCCATCTAACTCACTCACAATGCCCAACATGCCCACTGTCACTCAAAAACTGCAGAGCTTTCCGGGCACCAGAGCTGTGGCTTTCATTTCATTTTGTAACTTTGCAGACTCAGAGCCTGAGCTCTCAGCCTCCCCGTCGGGAGCTACCAGCCTCCTCCTCCAGCCCTGGAGACGTGGAGCTTCCTGGTTCTGCTGCAGGAAAAACCTCTATCTAGCGAAGTCGCCTGTGAGCTGGTTTTACCAGCCCAGACCTGCACCGGAAGCCCCCAAACTCCTTCGAGTCAAAGGGATTCCCAAAATCACAAAATCCTTCCATCCTCTTCATTTCCCTTTTTTTCCTCAAAAGAAATCCCTCTATTGTGCTTCCTTACAGACTAAAGTGGGCATACCCCCACCCCCCTAAACCTCTAAAATCTCTCCAAATAAAACCAGATCTTGCACTTTACCCGGGGTACCTCCCAGAAGCAGTGTCTGCTGTGCAGTATTTGGCTGTGAGAGATTATTTAAGTTTTATATCTCCCACCCTACAAAGAAGTCCAACTAGGCACCTTTTCAATACAGACTGAAATAAGGACTGGGTCCCCCCAAAACCTCCAGGGGTGCCAGGGCACTGGCGGTCTCAGGCCAGCCAGGGGCTGCTTGGCAGCACAGGCCCCTCCCGCCCAGAGGCGGCCCCTCTGCAGGCCCCGCACAGTGGGATGCCAGGCACTGCTCACTCCTTTTCTTCCCTGGCCCTTTTGTCCCTGGTGGGACAGGGCTCCACTTGGGGCCCTGAATGTCAATAGCTCGCCCTGTCCCCAGCTCCAGGCTGCTCTCACACGGGTCTGCCCCTGCCCCCTCCATCTTTCCCCCTTCGACCAGGCTGGCGGGGGCTGGGCCTGGCCCGGCGTTGTCTTTGGAAGAGGGCTTTGTCTGTGAAGTTCATCTTCAAGGTTGGGAGAAGCAGCTAAGACTGGAGGGAGACCTGGGCTTCCTAGGTCTTTACAGGAGGCAAAGGCGGGGAGGGGGCTCGAGAAACTTCTGGAGGGAAACTTGAACATAAGGTCCTCTTTATAAGTTTCTGTGCTTCCCCCAAAGCTGCTGTTTTGCAGGTTTGCACGGGCACTGTCTTTCTTGCTGCCTGCGTATTTGAGGACTTGTGTCCCTTCTTGTTAGACTGTGACTCTGAGCTTTCCATTTCTGTTTCTCCCCACAGTCCTTATTTAACGCACCTGTAACCAAGTTTCAAAGACAACAGCAAGGGGAGGGGTTTCGAGGAAGAACTTTCCCTTCCGAAACTTCCCGCCTCAATAAAGGAAAGCACGACTTGCCGTTGCCGGCGCACGCAGGCGCTTGAAAGACCAACGCCTTCCCTAGCCGGCCTCCGGCTGGGCTCAGACTCCAGCCCGCGAAGCGGCTGCGCTGAAACGGGGGAGGGTGCGGGGAGCCCCAACCTCTCTCCTTCACTGGGATCCTCCTGCCCAGGCTCTGCGAACTTGGCCTCAACTCCCGGCCCCGCGGAGGAGGGCACCTCAATAGTTCACCCATCTGCTCCCCACTCCGGCGCTTTCTCTGTTGGGGCCCTGGCAACGCGGAACTGAGAGTTAAGCGGCGGCCCTCGCTAATTTTTATTGATTGCGGCGGTCAGTCAACTGTCAGGCGGGGTTTCAAGGGACCGTTTAAAGAGCGTGTGCGGGTCTGGTTAACAAATTCATTTAGGGAGCCGCGGGCCGGCTCCTCCTTCCTGGCCCCCCGCCCCCTCGCCCAAGTTTCCTATAAATAATAGATCGACACAGGGACCTGCAGCCAAAACGCCAGCCCCGGAGGACGCGCGCGCCGGAGTCCTCGGCTAGGCTAGGCTAGGCTAGGCGCGTGGTCCGCGGCACTCCGTGCGCTAGTCTGCAGCAGAGCTCCCTGGGGACAAGAGGCCGTCTTCGCCTGGTCCCCGCTCCCCGGGGCGCTCCGAGGGGGCGCCCTCCGCAAACCCTGAGGGGTCCTGGCTGCCCCGGGGCTGCGAGTTCTCCCCGCAAGTATTGTCCGCCAGTCTGGGGCGATGGAAGCGAACCACTGGTCTGCCTACTAGCGCGCGGGAAACCGCGGGCTCCGCGTCCAGCGGCCCGGGGAGGGTCCCTACCTTTGTCGCCCAGGATACCATCGATGCTGTGTTTGGCTTTCTTCTCGCCGTCGTCCTCTTTCTTGTCCCCTTCATCCTCCTCCTCTTTCTTCCCGAACTTGATTCTGAGCACGCGGCTAATCGAACTCACTAAACCTCAGAAATTCAAAGGCAAAAGAGCAGTATAAGCTGTTGGGGGCAAGGGAGTGCGGGCCACCTGGGCCCCTGGGAGAAAGTCCTGAAGCTCCTTCCCCCTCACACACTGCAAGGGCATTCACTCCCGCATGGGCATTCACACCCGCATGCCCACCTACTCCGGGGCACGAGTACAGTCCATCAGCCTCGTAGGGAAGCCTGACTCACGCCGGGCACTCACACGGTGGCAGGACTGGCAGGAACAGCCACCTGTGCTTTCCTACCTACACATCCCCTTGCGCACGCTTGTGCCTTACACTATCACATACCCTAGGTGCACTCACATCCACACTCACTTTCCCAGGACCTCCCTGGAGGCAGGGCCCCGACGCATCCCACGCTCAGGTGTGTCCCAGCCCTGCGTGCCTGAGTGACCGTGTGCACACACAGAGACACACAGGCACGCACTCACGCCACTTTCCCTCTCACAGGCAGCCTGGGGCAGGGCCTCCCTATCTCGGACCCACTGGTAGCCGGTGGCAGCAACAGGAGAGACATGGTGACTTGGAGAAGGGGCTCCGGGGAGCCCACGGAGATCCAACCTTCCTGGGTCGGACCCATGTCTAGGCCACTTCTCTGAGAAAGCGCCTGGGGAGCGTCTCTTCTCACTCAACGTTAGAGGTTAACTTTTTGTCCCTTCCTTCCTCCCTTCCTTCCCCGCTCCCTCCCTCTTCCTTCCCTCCTTCCTTCCACTTTCTCTTTTCTCTCCTTCTCTCCTTCCACCTTCCTTTAGGTTTTGATTCCCTCCCGTGCCCTCACTGTCTCTCTGCCCCCTTGCTCTTTCCCCTCCTAACTTTTCTCAGAGTTCCCCGCCACCACCGTGGCTCCCACGTCCAGCCTGGGCGGTGCCCAGACGGAGCCCTGGCCAGACCTGGGCAAAGCTCTGCGGGCTCAGCTGCCTTCTCACCTGAGGGCACGGTGCTGCGGTCACAGTGCCCGTCCTTCAGCAGCCGGTCTCGGATCTCCCAGCTGAACATGCCTGGGTTTTCCCTCTTGTACTCCTCAATCTTCTTCTCCACATCCGGAGTCGCCACCTGCTTCAGAGGTGGAGGTGGGCGAGCAGGAGTGGAAAGATGGGGTGGGGAGAGGGAGATACTTTTAATATCAACCTCCCAAGAGCACCAGGCCGGGTTGGTGGCTCTGGGCACCGAACCCCTCTTCTGGAATTAGCTTTATCCTTTCAAGAAACCTGTTCTGGCTCCCGGGAAGGCAGCGGGATGGGGTAGAAGATGGGGTGGAAATAGAGAATGAAACAGAAACCTAATCAGGACCCTCAGCATCCCCTTCCTCAGGATTTCAGGCAAGACTGAGGGAAGATTATCCCTGGTCTGGGATGGTGACAGGGGGTTGGGACAAATATAGGGACAGCCCGGGAAGGACTCGCTGACCTCAAGTCCTGGGCAACCTGGGCCTCCGTTATTGCCCTATCCCTGAGAAATTCAAACGATGGTGGGGGGGTACCTGGGGGTAGGGACACTCTCCCACTGTAATTCCGGTAACAAGCGCATAGTCACCCGTTGCTACTGGATGACTGACACAGGGCGCTGAAAGGGGCTGCGGCCCAGACCCCCACCATGGGGAGGCCTACGGCCAGCTCTGCGGCGAGGACACTCACTCTGGGCTTGCTGCCGCCGATGGCCCCAGGCCGGATGGACCCGGTCTCCTGGTAGCGGCAGAGGATCTTGGAGACGCAGCCGTGGGAGACACGCAGCTGGCGGGAGATGACACAGGGGCGAATGCCATGGTGGGCCATCTCCACTATCTTGTGGCGGATGTGGTTAGGCAGGGGTCGCCCGTTGATGAAGACCCCGCCGAGCTGATTGACCCGGCCTTGGCCCAGCGGGGTGGACACTGGAGAAGGAAGGGAAGATGAAGAAGGAGAGAGGCCCGGGGTGAGGATGAGGAGAAGGCACTGGGTGCACCCCTTGACTCCAGTTTTTCGTGAGCCCCAAGACCTCTGGCAGCTCAGAGTCCCTGGCATTTGGAGCCGGGGCAGTTCAGCAACCAGAAAAAGAAAACTGTCATGAAGCTGAGGGACGGTCCTGCAGGGGTGCAGAGAGGGGTCAGTGCCGGCTGCTAGCACCCCCGCAGGTGCTGTGAGTCCTGCCACACCGAGGGGAACCAGGGCGCAGCGGGAGGGTCTGAACGCCTCCGCGGAGGGGACAGAGGGAGACAGAGGCAGAGTCATGGGTCTGGTGGAGGCTGGGGGCTCTGGCACCAAAGGATCTCTGTCCCCCAGGACGCGCTTGGGTTGCAGGTCAGCCTGCCTCTTAGAGTCGCCAGTACTAGGTGAGATGCAGGCCATCTGGTCAGTGTCATGCTCTGTGTGGTCACGACTGATCCAGTTTGTTGGAGGCCAGAAGGGGCTGGCTGACGACTAGTATTTACGGCCCCTGCCTGGGCCACAGAACTGTCCTACCTATCATTGCATAGTCAGGGACCAGCGACAGAACGCTGTTGGCCGCTCCCTCTCCGGGCACCTGGCTGCCCCCCCAGAGACTCCCCTTGCTTCTAACCTCTCTCAAAGTTCTCATTTCGTTTTGGGACGATTTAGGGGATGCGCTCCCTTGTTGGCAGTTTCCTAAGTCAAATACCCGCTTGGCCTCAGAAATCAATGAACTGTCCCTGCAGGCTCTGAGAGGCTGGTAGGCAGATGGCCAGCGTCCTGGGTGCGGGTGACATGGGGAACCAGGAAGACGGGCACTCCTGGTGTGTGTGCTGGGGACGGAAACGCCTCGCCTCAGACGCCTTAATGCCAAGTCTACACAGTTTCCTCGCAGAAGGTTGGGGGACACCCCGTGCACTAATCCGGCCTCGATCCCCCCAATTTGGGGACTCGGCGGCTGCGGAGATCTGGCAGATTAGAACGATTTCACAGCCGCCGCAGTGGAGGGAGCCGACAGTATAATTGGAAAGGAGGAGGCGAGAAGAGGCTCGGCTACTGAGCTGTTTCTACCGCCTCCTTCCTCGCTCTCCAGGTGCCCCCACCTCTCTTTGTAAAAGTAGGTGTCTGAAGCCACCCTCGGATTTAATCAGAAATCGTGCGTCGCCAAGCCAGAGTCACTCG
The DNA here is from genome assembly GCF_021234165.1 of Pteronotus mesoamericanus. Lineage (NCBI taxonomy): Eukaryota > Metazoa > Chordata > Mammalia > Chiroptera > Mormoopidae > Pteronotus > Pteronotus mesoamericanus. The sequence goes on from NW_026555200.1 coordinate 201,392, forward strand.
GTCTCCGTGGCGGGATATGCCATTAGCTCTCGAGAGCTCTCGAGCACCCAACTTTATATTCAAGAGCCTCTTTAGCGACCGGCACTCGGCTCTCCTCAGTATTCTCCGTCATGTTGGGCAAATATTGTTCTAATCCGCCGCGCGTCCTCTGCCGCCTGTTTTACTTGCATTCGCTACAGGAGAGTGCTCCGGCAAATCCCCGGGCTTGCGCGCTCTCCCGCCTGCGTGGCTGCTCGCGCGCACTTGATCACGGAGCCACTCTCCTCGCCTCGGTCTAATTCAGGGACCCGCGCCGTCTCGCTGCCGGAGGGACTCCCCTCCCCAGACCCCCTCCCTGTCTCTCTCCCCAGCCTCACGCACCGGGGGCTCCGATCAGGACAAAAAAAAAGAGTGATTACAAAAGAAAAGCCGCATCTTTCTTCAGCCTCCGCTCTAGGACTCTCTGGGCTACCTATCCCCAGGAGCGGAGCGATCTCCCAGTTGACAGGTTGAAGACCTTCCATTAGTTTAGAAAGAAAATAAAACAAAAACGCAGCCACGGGTCTCAGCGGCGCGCTCCCAGCCCTTTCTCCAGCCGGGGATGGGTTCGCCGCCCGGCCTCTCCGCTCACCCCGGTGCTGGATATTTCGGAAGGGCGCGTTACAAAGTGAACGCCTTCCCCCCGGTCTGCACACCGCGGCGCCCTCTTGCCGTCTTGAGGTTCTCTCCTGGGAGATTTCCAGAGCTTAGAAGCCCGAGCGAAAAGTTTTTTTTTTTGGGGGGGGGAGGGGATTCGTTACTATGTATCATTCCTAATTCGTTTGTTTCCACACGCAAAAGCTGTGGAGTTTCTGAGTGTTGCTTTGGAAGAAGCGGATAGACTTCCTCGGTTAGACAGATAAAACGTCACACATGGTTGGTATTTCGAAATAAGAGGGATTGGAAGACCATCCCGAGGTGGTAAGAACAATTCAGAACAAGAGCAGAAAGCCTGTATCCCGGGAACGCAGACAGCCGAGAAAGTATCCGGGGGGCGGAACAGTATCTGAAAACAGGGGAAAGACCTGAAATTCACTAGGACCTGACATTTACTAGGAGCCCAAATCTACGCGTTCAGCTCTGCGAGGAAGGCCAGAGCCCCGCGACGAGCGAGGCTGAGGCCGCGGGTCGGCGAACCCCATGCAAAACCCGACAAGTGTCGGTCCCACAAACTTCCTGGGTCTGGCGCCCGGACTTGGACCCAGAAGGGTAGGGGACCCCGTGCCGTGCTGTCGCCGGCGCCGCCACCACCCCCTGCAGATGGCCACCTCTCCGCGGACCTCGAGTTCCCGGCGGCGGAGCGAGGCGAGGCAAGCCCGGCGCTCTTACCTTCCAGAGGAAACCCGGTGCGTGGGTAGTTCTGCCCGGGAGCCGGCCGCATCATCCTGGGTACTGTGCCGGGAAGGGCCGCCATTCTCGCGCCCGCTGGGGACGAATCCGGAGTCGGCAAAAATCGCTTCCCGTCCGTTCCCTTCACCCCCGCTGCGATCTCTTTCTTTCCTTCTTCTTCTTCTTCTTCTTTTTTTTTAAACCCCTTCCCGCTCCCCTCCCTACACACTGCCTACCCCCACCCCCCACCCCCGCCTGCCGTCTACGCGTCCAGAAGCTGGGGAGGGGGGGTGAGGTAGGGGCGGAGGTTGCGGGGGGAGGGAAGGTGGCGACAAGGAAGTTCAAACAAACAAGCACACCAACCCCAAGTGCGCCTCTGCCCGCTCCGCTCGGCCAGAAGTTGCGCGGGCGGATGCGCCGGGCAGACCCGGGGGACGCGGCCGGAGTCCGGGCCCCCAGCCTGGGACTGGCGAGCGCGGCGCTCTCGCGCTCCGGGCCCAAGTTCTGCGCCCGAGAGGCTGCGGGCTGGATTCTTTTTCGTCTTTATTTATATATTTATTCTCTCGCTCTCACTTCCCCCTCCTCCCCGCACCCCCGTCCACGCCTTTCTCCGGACCACGCTCGCTATTTCCTTACACACCAGCGTTCGCACCCCCGCCCCCTGACCCCTTGGGGAGGGAAGAAGGTGCCTCTCGGGTTTCGGGGCTTGAGGGGAGGCGACGGGGTGAGGAGAGAAAGCGAGGGGGCTTTCTCTCCGGGTAAGTTGTGCAAAAGTGCGCAACTGGAGTACGAGGAGGAGGAGGCAGCGAACGGGATCTGATAGGTTCGGACTTTTCTTTTATTTATGAGGAGAGACGGGGGCCAGGGCGGAAGGGAGCCGGGAACCAATAACGAAAAGAAATCGCCAATGAATATTTCCCCCCCTCTTTTCTAATCCCCAGCTCGACCTGGTTTTTGCGGGGAGAATTTGAACTGCCCGTTACAACAGAGGGAGCAGAGGCGGGGGCGGGGAGGAGGGAGAAGGAGAGGGGCCCACTTTGTCCAAGTGTCTCCTTTTGACGAATGGGCCGGATCCGCGCAGCGCCCAGCCCCCTGGTCGCCCACGGCCCCTCTGGCGGTCGGGCTGCATGGGAATGTCTGCCTCCGGCTGGTGGCTCCTCTGGCTCCTCGCCTTTCCTCTGGCCTCCCAGGGTCAGAGTCCGCTGTATTTCACATCTTCTCCTTCATTTCACTCACACAGTGAATTTCCGCGAGTGGGGCCGAGGGTGACTGCAAGGGAGCGATTTATGACTTTCTCTGCAAGAGTGTCTGAGCCCCGGTGTCGGCTTTGGCTCGGAGGGGTCTAGGGCTTAGAAAACCGGGTCTGCCCAGCGTTGGGGACGCGGCTCGCCCTCCGCTCCCCGCCCCCGAGCCCGAGCCCTGTCCAGCCACTAAAAACCCGCCTCCTCTTCCGGCTCCCGGACCACACCCAGAACCCTTTCCGGCAGGTAGTCGGTTCTCTGCAGCCGAACAGCAAGTTGGTGCCCAGGACCTGGGGGTCCACAGGGGTTGGAGGGGTGGAGAGGGTCAGCCCTGGGTACCGCCTTGGGTTCCTCGACTCCGAGCTCCTCTGCTCAGAATTCGGGACGGGGGTGGGGGTGCCCCAGTTGAACGGTCAAGATGGGGGATGGGGTGATCAGAGCTTCCGAAATTCTGCGCTCTCCTGGGCCGAGATACTAGACGCCCCAGCCTCGGACACTGAGTCCCGGGGGCGAAACGCCCTCCCAGCGGGGCAGGACGCCACGACTGCGGGCCTTTTGTCTCCCCCGGGAAAGAGTGTCTCCAGCCCAGTGCTGGAGGCAAAATACAATAAAATAAACCCAGCCCCCAAACTGGCCCCCGACCCCACCAGCCCGCCTCCTGCCCGCCCTCTCCTAGTGCTGGGGTCAGCTCAGGCTTGGCCTGGGGGGCTTTCCTCGGGCTGGCCCCACTGTGCTCCCTCCCCTCCCCTTTTCCTCACCTGTGACCTTTGCCCTCTCAGCGTGTGACACACTCCTTCCTCCCCCCTCTCTCCCAGCACCGGGGGCTCCTCAGGCTCTGGGGCGGGGGTGGGGGGCAGGCTCTCTCGCAATGCTGCAGGCCTACCGAAAAGCCATTAAACCCATCCCCTCCCCTGGCCCCAGAATTGAGGAAGGGGAGGCAGAGCAGCTTTAGAATTTAAAGGGGGACATCAGGGTGCCAGGCTGCCTGAATTGTAGGGGCTCACAAGGTTTTCCGGTTTCCTTTCCTCATTGGAGGTGCCACCCCACTAGGCCCACTGTCCTCTGGAGAGATTGGGAGACGAAGTTTTAAGCCATAGTGTGTGTATGTGCTAAAGATACGTTAGATTTGAGTCCCCTTTATATCTCATTTTGGTAGAGGGGCTGGTCTGCCTTGACCTCCAGAGGAGGCTGTGCATTTGCTGTACATGTATATCTAAGCAGACATAGACTTACATATACGTATGTAATACTCACCTATGTTGCATATACTGTACATTTGTTCGTTCGTTCGTTCGTTCGTTCATCCATCAGTCGCTAGTTTCCCTCTTGGCTTGGAAGGATTGAAAGCGTCTCTGTGTTGGGTGGAAGTGGCCAGCGTGTCTGTGTGTAGGTGAAGGCGGGTCTGTGTGTAGGTCTGCTGGAGGCTGCTGTCCAGTCTGAGTCTGTGTGTTTTTCAGTGAGGGTCTCTGTCTGTGTCTGTGTTTTGGAATCTCTTTCATGATGCTTTAGCGAAACTCCCAAGTGGCAAGGTGTAGGTAGTGTTTTGGTCAATACCCCTGGGGGAGAAGGCCTCTGGACACACCTGGTGGGGAGGCTGGAAGACCCTGTCCCTCTCACCTGGCTTTGCACCGGGCCTACCTCCTGAACCAGGTGGGGCCAGCGTGCAGCAGGGCCCACCAATCAACTGCTGCTGGGCACGCTGGAACCCCAGGCAAGTGGGGACCACCTAACTGTTGGCATGGTTCCTGCCCTCTCTGGCAGCCGGCTGGGAGCAGCAGGTCTGGTAGCAAGGGAGGCCCCTCCCCCACCAGCAGGCTCCCCTAAACCCAGCGCTGGCGGCGCCAACCCTGCGTTTTCACAGCTTGGGGATTCCTTGGGCTCCTGCGGGGCAGGCGGAGGGGGAGGAAGGGGGGTGTCTGTTGGAATGAGCGTGGCCGTTCTCGCCTGTTGGAGACCAATTTCACAAATGATTTTTGCAACAATTAAGAAGTGTGGCGGGGTGAAATGGCGATTTCACATCCAGCAGGGGAAAGGGGGGTTCACCTGGGAACTGGGGCGGCTGCAGCTGGAGGTGGGGGGAAATTTCCCCCCTCCTCTCATTTCCCCTTGCTCACCTTCTAGTCCCCATTTACCCCCATAGAGACATTAATCAGCTCCTAACACCTCCAATTGCTGCTGTAGGCGCCCAGGGGGCACCGGCTGTATTTCAGGTGCTGGGTTGGGCTTGGCCTGGAAAGTTTTGCCTCCAGTTCTTCATCCTATTCTGTCACTTTCTCCTTGCTTCCCCTCCCTCCGTCTTCTTCCCCCGCCCCCCACCACACACACACACACACACACACACACACACACCCCACTTTTCTGTCTGTCTCTGTTCCCCCAGTCTGTCTCACAGGCTCTTCCATCTCTTTTTGTTCATCTCTCTCTCCTCCTTGCCTTTCTGACATCTCCCAGCGGTTTCCCTCTCTTAGTCTGCTCATCTCGTCCACCGCCTCCCCCATCTCCATGGTTTCCTGAGGCATGTCAGCCCCCATTGCTCTCTGGGCTGGAACTCAGACCTGAATCCCTGCGAGAGCCCTTTGGTCTTCATGGGGTGGAGCAGAGACCTTCGGGAGGGGCCCCTTCACTGCACTGCATGTACCTCGGGCTCTCTCTCGAGGAGCACCTCCAGGCTGGGCCGGCCAGATTCCAGCACCCTCTCCCCCCGGAAATCACCCCTGTGCCAGGACTCCCTGGTGGGATAACGGGCCCCTACCACCTCTCTCTGTCTGTACTGAGATGCCCCTGCCCCTGCTCCCCACCACACACACACATTTCACTTTTAAGGGCCACAACAGTGCTAATAGAAATTCTTCCTCCCAGGTTCCCAGATTGGACCCTCCAAACCCAATTAAAACGGGAAAGAAGAACATAGGCCCACAGGTCAGGAGCAAGGCCCCAGGTTGACATCAGCTGGGGAAGCTGGCGTTTCTCTGGCTGCTCCCGCCCGACTGTGAGTGATGGGAAGTGTGAGACAACTTCCGACCACTACTGGGGCTCCCTGTCCCCTGCCCCTGTGTGCCCAGTGGTCCCTCCTTCCAGTCCAAGGGGGAGAAGGCTCTTTATTTCAGATCTCTGCAATGAGCACTTTGGGAACGCGATTGCCCAATAAATCTTCCTTTAAAGGGTGATAAATCCACCTTGAAAACCAGGGGTTTTGATTTCAGTGGGGCCTTTTGCATCTTTAGAGGCTCTGGCCAAAGACATGGACAAATGGAATTATTCAGTCCTCAAATGTTTGATAATGAGAGAGGAGGGGGTGGGGACCGAAATGGAATATCCTTGAACAAAGGACCCTCCGCAGGCTCACTCCAGGTCCCGATGCCGGAATTTTTCATTGCCACGTTTGAAGAGGCACCCTTGAGAAAGAACACCTTTTCCACACTCCCGCAATCTTTTATTATTATTTTTCTCATAAGAGTAGCTCTCTTCAAAGACAGACCTGAAATGTCTGCCCAAACCTAAATAGGGAGGAAAGGGAAACTGCACTGTTTTCTCTCTTGGCATTTTTATTTTCCCCAGAAAAATAAAATAGAGTGTATTGGGTTCCAGTTCTCAAGGTAACTAACAACTACAATAATAATAATCCAGCATCTCCCAGGCCCACGGCCAAATGGGGTTTCCCTCAGCCACCCTTTCCCTTCTTCCTGGCCCTCCCTCCTCTTCTTGTTCTCCCTCCTCCTCCTCCTCCCTCTCCGCTTTCTCCTCCCCTTCTTCCTTCTCCCTCTCAGGCTGCTCCTGGGAGCCTCTTATCTCCAGAAGTTCTGGAAATAAAGACTGTGAGGTGCAAAGTTAGAGAGAGGTGCCAGGATGCCTCTCTTGCCCACCTTGCTGCTGGGACAGCCGCCTCCCCTCCTCCTTCTCTTGTTCCCGTGGACTTGGCGCTCTTGCTGCTTTCAGAAATGCAGTCAAGGCCACCTTCACAGTGTGTTCCCCCATGTCTGGGAAACCCTCTCCTCTGCCTAATAATCCCTCTTTCCATTTCTGGTGTGGGAAAAGCACCTCCCAATAGAAGAATGCCCCTCCAATCTGGTCCCAGTGCCCTAAAGGGTGCAGGTGAGTGTGTGGAGTGTCCATGCAGGAGGCGGAGGCTCAGAACATGCATGTACCTGTAGGAGAGTATATGAGAGCATGTAAGTGTGCCTGAACTTGTGCATGTATGCCCATGTGTACACAGGAGGCAGGGGTGCATGCACAGAGAGGAGGGGGTGGAGGTGTGTGTGCAACGGACATTTGTATCCTGGAACCCCTAGAAGTCTCCTCCGAAGCCCTCAGCTGCCTGAACAAAAGACCAAGTGTTGGATCGCGCTGGGCCGCCTTCTCTGGCCCCTTCAGATCACTTCTCCAAGTTCAATTTGCACCGCGTCCAGCGTTAATGGGTTGTAGACTGCGCCCTTGGACAATTACCTTATCACAGTCGAACATCTATGGAACTGGCAAAGCATTTTCACTGAACAAATCAAAGCGGGGTGGGTAGCGGGGCCAAGCGCTGGCTGGCCCGGAGCTCTGGCTGCACACGAGTCCCAGGGAAGCTCCCAACCCAGACTAACTTTCCCTCCAGGCCCCCAGGCTTTTTGTGGGGTGGGGTGGGATGGGAATGAGGATGAAAAGATCAAACGACGCCTGATCCCCACCTCAGATCAGCTTGTTGCTGAGGGGAAGCTGATGGAATTGGGTTCCTTTGGTCCCCAGGGCTAGTACTTTCTTCTCTCCTTGGAAGCCCCCTCCTCTATCATGGGCCCACTCAGCAGGAAGGGCTCTTTCCTGGGTGCAGGAGTACTTGTTCTATGTCTGTCACCTACATTCCATAGTAGCTGCTCAATCAATATTCATTGATTGAATAAATATTCATTGAATTCAAATATTCATTGGATGAATAAATGAATTAATAAGAAATTGTAGCACAAGCAGGGTATCTGGACTCGGGAAAAGGTTGAGCAACCTGGGCTTGAATCTTGTGAGGCCAGCGATTTGCCATAATATTGAACCTTTGAGGTGCTGCCTACCGCACATGCACGCATGCTCAAACAGGACTCAAAACGTGGCCAATCAGTACGGTCTTGAGCAGCCTTGAAGCCTAGCCTTTGTCTGCAGTCAGCGCTCCACGCAGGCTGGCTCCCTTGCTCCTTGCGTCCTCTGCACTCGGCCCCTGGGACCATTTTGTACTCATCTCTGCAGTTCTGTGGTTGGGCTCTGTGTCTAGAAGAACACAGAGCGCACTCAGTAAAGAACCAAGTTGAATGATCATGTTACTCTTTGACCTTGGGCACCAGTACTAATAACCAGCTTTTCTGAATGCCCACCCTGTGCCAGGCATCTAACAACAAGCCTTTTTAATCTCCAAGCCACCCGGTGTGGTGGATGCCAGCATCTCTGTTTTACAGAAGGGTAAACGGAGACTCAGGGAGTCCAAGGTCAAATGGCGACTAGTTCTAAGTCGAAACATATTAAGTGGTAGGAAAGGGGTTCTAACTTAGGCCTCCTTGACTCCAAAGCCTGCCTTCTTTCTTGCTCCCATTTTTTTTTGGCTTGCTGCCTCAGTTTCCCCTTTTGTAAACTAGATGAACCCAGCACTGAGCACAGAGACGGGCACAGGGCAAGCACTCAAAAGGTGCTAGCAGTTGAATGAATGGAGCGGAAACATTCTAGTGACCCCAGGATGACACGGGAGTCCATGGGGTGGGCGTGGAGGGCTGTGGGACCGCAGAGCGCTGGAGCTGAGAGGGAGCCTTTGAAGTGACCTTGTCCAAGGAGTTTGCAGCTTCAGGAGCCCACCTCCCTCCTAGGGGCGGTGGAGAACCAGAAGGACTTCTGCCTGGCCAGAAAGTGCCTTGCCCCTGGGAGAAGGTGGCCAGCGCGGGGGTGCCAGGAGCCCCCGCTGGGGGCCAGGTCTTCATTGAAATGCATAGGTGGAAGGAAGAGGGCACTGCATATTTGTCTAGGTGAATTAAAAGCACAATCCCCATTTCCCAGAGGGAGCAGTTGGTTCATATTTATACATTTAGTCTTACAGGTGTAAAATAGGTTTCCTTTATGCTTATATAATAATTTTTCATTTGAATTTCAAGGCTTTATTCCCTTCTTTGGATTCAAGTCTTCCACCTGAACCCGATTCTCTCCATAACCATTAATTCCTTCATCATAAAAATGAATTCCATCTCATTCTCTATAGCGGCAGTTATAGCAGATCAAAAAGTGCCTTTGCAAAGGGGCTCCCCCCAGCTCCCCACCCCCACCCTGCTCCCACCATTGTCGTTTCCAGCGCGCCTGTCCACCCCACCCCCACCAGTGCTGAGTTTCAGAAACCAGGCCTTGGAACAGAAAAACTTACTTCTCTAGCTCAAGAAGGGGTGTGTGTGTGTGTGCGCGCGCGCGCGTGCGCGCGCGCATTTGTGCTGTGCAAAATGCTCTTCAGCTTCAGAAGAGCAACAACAACAATAATAATGGCGACTTGGTTCTCATGACAAGCCAGGCGCTTGCTAGGCAGTTGGCATACGTTGCACTCTGAAATGCTTATACACATCCATGAAGTAGGTGCCAGTATCTTCATGTTACAGGCGAGGAGATAAAAGTCCACCAATGTGAAGTAAACTGCCCAGGGTCACACAGCTAAGAGATGGCAGGGCTTAAAATTAAAAAAAAAATTATTAAATATTTTACATAGACATTATAATAGAGTGGGCACTTAGAGATATAGTGGGCGCCCTCACGTGCCCCTCCCCTACCTCATTTTCTTTATTTTTCTTCCAGAATAAACTGCAATCATGAATTTAGCACAAATCATTTCTATGTACGCTGTAGTAGGTGGAATAACGGCCCCTAAAGACATCTGGTCTCGATCCCTGGACCCTGTAAATGTTATCTTACAATGCAAAAGGCCCTTTGGTGTTGGGACTAAGTTAAGGCTCTTGAGATGGGGAGGTTATTCTGGATTATGGGGGGCGGGCTTGAAGTGCCATCCCAGGTGTTGTTGTAAGGGAGAAGAAAAGGGAGGCTTGACAGAGTAGGAGAAGGTGCTGTGATGGTGGAGGCAGATTTAAGTGATGTGGCCACAAGCCAAGGAATGCTGGCAGCTCCCAGAAGGTGGAAGAAGGAATGGATTGTCCCTTAGAGCTCCTTGTGACACCTTGGTTTTGGCCCAGTGAGAGTATGATTTGAGACTTCTGACCTCCAGGGCTGTGAGAGAGTAACTTTCTGTTTTAAGTCACCAAGTTTGTAGTAATTTCTCATGGCAGCTGCAGGAAACTAATACATGTGCTTTTATAATTTCACTACATATTTACACTAACATATGTAGCTTTTACAGTTTATATATGGTAAGCCTGTGGGCATCAGGCTGAAGCTTGCTTTTCTTGCCCCACATCATGTTTTTGAGATTTGTCCTTACTGACACAGACGGATATTGGTTTAGGGGCACGAAGGATTCTAACTTGCCAGGCAGATGCACGGGATCTGAAACGGTCCCGTTTCACCTCTGCAGGATGCTCTGACAGGGAGGCTGAGGTCCTTCCGGCTGCCACATTCTCAAAGGGCAGAGCCACACCTGTGCTCTCTGTGATCCCAGGTGGTGGGGGCTGAGGGGAACACGGCTCCGCCATGTGCCATGTCTCACTGGAGCATGGGGGGAGGTGTGGGGACCTGGTTTCTAGTGAACTTGGGATTCTGTGTCTCTGAGACCTTGGAGAGCCAGGGGTTCAAAGCCATGTAAGAGAGAGATGCTCAGATGGAACAGAGAATGGGTGTGCACACGTGTGTGTGCAGGGTATGTGCTTGTGTGTGTGCGCGCACATTAGTGTGGGCTCCTTGAGGTCACAGGCGCTGCCTGCCTCTCCCCCCAGGAGAAGGAGTGAATAAGTGTGGGAGTGGGAAGGGGGTTGGTGATCCGCCCTGTAAATAGAGGTATCTGTCTATATATCATTGCACAAGCTGATGGCCATTGTTAGGTTCTGACTGAATAAACAGTTATATTTCGTGAATGAAGGTGCTGTGAGCACTTTTGCTGAAGCCCTTTACAGTGTATAGGATTTCCATGCTTGTATTTAAAAAACCCAATTCTTGCCTCAATATTGAGTGGTTTAAGCCAGGTTATTATTATCCCCAGGTGAAGGCAAACTGGGCTTAGGGTGGAGAAGCGGTTTTCCTGGTGTCGCAGAGCACGCAGCTGGCACAGCTGGGGGTTACAGGCAGGCGGGTCCAGGCAGTGGGCTTGCAATACAGCACAGGCTCTGTGCCATGGCAGGCTCTGTCTTAACCTTGGGCTTAGTCCTCATGAGCTGGGCTGCCTGGGACTAGTTACTTAACCTCTCTGGAATTTTATTTCCTCATTTAAGAAACGAGCACAGTTAACACTTAGCTTGTGAGGGATTGCTGGAGAGAAAACACGGCTCCGGTGGCTGACGCTTAGCAGGGCGCGGGCAGCGGCGACTTCTGTCGCTTATCCTCAGTGAATATTATTCTTCCTCTTGCAGTCCTGGGCCACAGCCTGCATTCCACCAAAAATGACCAGGGACATTTAGAGAAGCAAAAGCAGCCAAACCAGCTGTTTGCAAACCAACTGTTATCACCAGGGGGCTTAAATTATCCTTTTTGGGGGGTCACTGGGGCGTGATGACCTGTGACCTGTACAGCCAGCAGGGGTAAGAGCCCAGCAGATTTGGGGTCATCTAGGACTTCTGGAAAGACCTGATCGACCACTTTCCAATCTGGGGTGTTTCATTATGTAGGGGGCAGTAAATCAAAGCAACTGCCCCAGGCTACAAACTTAAAAGGGCCCCGGGCTGATGGAACTTGGCAGGGAAGATGTTGATGGAGGAGGAACTTATAGCTTCCCTGCCTGGTTACCAAATGACTCCGATGGTAACAAAGTTACACACAAGGGAAAGGACCCAGCAAAAATCAAACTGAGAAGTAAATGACAAACTAGAGAAAAATGCTTTCTCTAGTTTGTCATTTGCTGCCAGAAGGCTAATGTCTTTGCTATGTAAAGAGCTCTTACAAATCAATAAGGATGATGAACAGCCCCTAGGCAAAGGCCATGCACAGGCAATTTATTAAAGACGTCCCTGAAGGCTTAGAAGCATATGAAAAATGGCCAGCCTTACCAAATACCTAAGACAAACAAATGAAAACAATGAGAGACCATGCTCACTCATAAAAGTGTCAGTTGTAAGAGAGGAAATGATACCCAGGAAATGATATCCATGGATGGTTCTGGAAGCTGGGACTCTGGTAGACTGTGAAAGAGTAAATAGGTACCAGCTTCTTGAAGGGCAACTTGGAAAGTATGTTTCAAAAGCTGTACAATGCTTAAAATGGTCCTTGGATTATCACTCTGTCCTTCTAGGGATTTGCCACATGTATGTGCAGAGATATACCAGTAAGTATGTTCATCACAATTTTTTTTTAAAAGAATGGTTTTCTTAATCTTCATCTGAGGACATATTTATTGATTTTAGAGAGAGGGTAAGGGAGGGAGAAAGAGGGAGAGAAACATCCATCGGTTGCCTCTTGTATTTGCTCTGACTGGGGACTGAACCCGCAGCCCAGGCATGTGCCCTGACCCACGACCTTCTGGTTTACAGGATGATGCTCCAACCAACTGAGCCACACTGGGCAGGGCACAACTTTTTTTATAATAAGGACAACTTGAAAAAAACACTTCAGTGATAGGTTATTGACAGATATATTTTGAAACATTTATCCGATGGGATACTGGAGCCCTCACAAAGATACATGGTAAGAGGCAACACTTGCATAGTGTTTCCTTGGCTCCCTGCTAGCAACCATCGTGAGTGCTTTACATACATTCATTCTTGTAATCCCGTTTGAGCTAACTACTACTGTTATCATCCTAATTGTTTTGGTGAAAAAATGAGGCACAGAGAGGTTAAGTAACTGGTCCGTGGTCCCTTAGCTAGGAAGTGGCACATACCAATGTGAACTCAGATAGTCTGACTCCAGGGTCTGTGTTTTTCACTGAACTGCCTCTCAGAATTTTTAAAGACCTGACAAATGTTCATGAAACATTGAGTGAAAAAAGGCAGCTTCCAAAACTGCATGATCCCGTCTCTCTCTCTCTCTCACACACACACACACACACACACACACACACACACACACGCACGCACGCACATTATACAGATGTATAGAAAAAAACCCTAGAAGCAAGTATACCCAAATGATCAGTGAATCCTACTAAGAGGTGAGATGTTGGGTGGTATTTATTTTCTCCTTTTTGCCTCCAAGCATTACAAAAAAAATTTTTTTTTGTAACGAGAATTATAACTTGTAAAAAATAAGGACATCTGAGTGAAAGCTATTACAATGAAAGGAAACAGACTTTGGGCCCACGTTCATGCCTCGGAGGCTAATTACCCCGATCCAAAGTCAAGGCAAAAAAGTGAGATTCATGGGACCCTCCTGATGTTCCTGCAGACCCTGCACCGTCTGTCCCTTCCTTTCCCCCGTGTGTGAATTACCTCTACCCACCAACAGCGCCAGCGCCAGAAACACACATTGTGGGACGCCCACCATGTGCCAGCCTCAGGAAATGGATGGGCAGAAATGGCTGGCACGCTTGGAGTTTTTGGGAAGCTCAGGTGCCGACCACCTCTGCTCGACCTTGAGTCTTGCTCGACTGCCACATTTTTCTGTCCCCAAATAAATCAAGTTTTCTTTTGGCTCCTTTGTCCCAACCACTCGGATAGCTTCAATGGCTTAGAACGTTAACCCTTGAAAGTGTCCCGCCCCAGCAGCGTCAGCACACCTGGCGACGTGTCGGAAATGCGGCTTCCCAGGCCTTCCTCCAACCTGCAGAATCAGAAACTCTGGCTGGGTGAGGGAGGCAGCAACCTGTGTTTTAACTAGCCTTCCAGATGATTCTGATGCTCGCTAATGTGTGAAAGGCCCGAAATCGCAGGGACCGCCAGTGCTGGTTTAGAGTAGTTGAGGGAGAGAGAGGCATTTGTCATTTTCTCCGATGCCCCCAACGTGGCTGGCTCTGCTAAACTCCTTTCTGAAATCCTGAAAACGGGCTCCGGAAAATGAGTTAGTCTTTCCTCTTTCCCCCTCCCCTCCCTTAGAATGCTGCTGACAGCTGATTAATGGGGAATGACTCTCCAAAGATTTCTTTACATATATTAGGTTAGGGAAGGCTTTGAAAACTTTTTGTGCCGATTGTGCCTGCCAAGATCCCCTTCTTCGGCTCTCCCTGGGGATGGAGAAGTTGCAGTCATCTCTTTGAAATTTAGACAATGACCTCTATGCCTGTACCTCTCTGGGCAGTGCTGGACTGGGAGCCAGGGGCCTGCCTGGGTTCCCACTTGGGCTCCAGCATGGAGTCGCTGGATGACCTCGGACAAGTCACTTCCCCCGTGGTCTGCACGTGCCCCTCCATTTAACTGTGGGCTCAGATGGTCCGTGCGCTTGCCTCCCTGATTTCAAACCTGGAAATTCTTTTCTGTTCTGAATTTCCAGAGCTGGGCATTATGAAGGTGGTTCATGGAGGAGTTATTTTTTCACAAAGTGATGGATCTTAGGGACAGAACCCACGGAGTTGTGGGAGACTCTGTGTGCGCGCGCATGCGCCTGTGGGTGAGTCTGGGCCCTAAAGACTGAGATGGCTGAAGTCCGTAGCGAGGACAATGTAGATGAGTGCAGCTAAAAAGGGCAGATTTTGGTTTTCTTCATCTCTGGAAGGACAGGTTAACTAAAGAGTGTTGGCTGGTACTGGGTTGCCGCGAATGGCAAAATATGGGCCATTCCAGCATTCTCTCTGAAAAGGCAAACGTTTTCCACGTGCTCATGGATGCCCATGGTTTTCCATTAGAGCTGAAGCAGAGCATCCCTGGAATGGACTGGGAGGCCTTTAAATAAAGGGAGTCCTTCAGAGGCGAATTCTTTATCTTCCCTTCAAGTGAACAGCAAACCCTAGCAGGGCTGACCCACCCGCGGCCCACAAAGGCTATGAATGCGGCCCACCACAAAATCGTAAGTTTACTTAAAACCTTTTTCTGCTCATCAGTTTTCGTTAGTGTGTGTGTATTTAATGTGAGGCCCAAGACACCTCTTCTTCTCCCAGTGTGGCCCAGACACGCCAAAGGGTTGGACACCCCTGCCCCAGAGGGTGAGAGTGGGGGGGGCAGTGGGGACGTCCTGCTGAACCAAGCCTCCCACGTTGCGAGCCAAGATTTGGAGTCCCCGGAACCTGGGGTGGGCGTGCAGGGGTGTGGGGGGCTGAGCCAGTTGCTCCCTGGGGTGGGCCTGCAGGGGTGTGGGGGGCTGAGCCAGTTGCCTCCAACTACAAGCGGCCTCGTCACTTTATCCCCAATGCCATGAAATGTAAGAGTTTGAGAAGAGAGCGCCTACACTTTCTCGGTGGGCCATGTCCACCGTCGGCAAGGAAAAGAACACCCTACCTTGTCCGCTTCAGCTGGGTGATGTCCCCGGACCCACAGCTGGGTCACATGTCCACCCACTCACAGCCGGCTACAGCTTGCTGCTCCCACAGCCTCTGCCCGGTACAGGGAGACTTGGTGCACCCACTGCTGCAGGCGCAGGCGTGGCTGCCCACGCAGTAAGCGGGAGCCAGGGATCAGGATTTCCTCCTATGGCTGCCTCTGCCCCGGGCCAACCGTCAGTTTGGAGGTCATGCCCCGCTGTCCAATACGGACACCAACTGTGACTCCCAAGCCATAGAGCTCATAATCTTAATCTTCAACACATGTGATAGTCTACGGTTCAGATCCTCTGACACTGCAGCTCTGTGGTTTTGGGTGCCTCAGTTTACCCCTCCATGTGGGGATAACAACAGTGCCTACCTCTTAGGGACTGATGGGAGATTAAGTGAGGTAATGCGGGAAAAGCACTTAGCCCAGTGGCCGACGCTTAGTAGTTGCGCAATACGTGATTATTATTGTTACAGAGTCTTCACAAATGTTTACTGAATCTGATGGGCCAATGTGGACACAAAAATGGGAAACAGTTCCAAGGGGCTTGGGTTCGAATCCTGACTCTGCCATTTCCCAGCTGTGTGACTTTGGGCAGGAGGCTTCACCTGTTTGAGCCCCTGTCTCCCCACGGCTCCAGGGCATCTGCTGCAGAGAGTTGTCCAGGCAGATGAAAAATCAGGGCCAGAGCAACCTGAACACAGGCGAAACCCCAGGCAGGACAGGGGAGCCCTGAAGACTTGCTATTTGAATCTATTGATTTTTCCTGGTGATTCAAACGACATGCCCAAGGACGCATGGCCAGTTAAGTGGCGGCATCAGGTAGATGACAGCCGGTACTTAGATCTAAAAGGAAGCTCCTGACTCTGAGACAAAACCATCCCGGGTGGAACCAGCCAATGGAGAGGAACGAGGTTCTCCTGCAGGAGGTCGTGTGTCCCCCAAAGCCCCACTGCCTCTCAAGGCCTGGCTTTTCTCTCCTGCCCTCGGCAGAGGCAACATCTCTGGGAGGCGGTCAGGCGCAGCCTGCAGCCCAGAAGCTTCCCTGCTTGTGATCTGGGTTCCCTGACAGGCGTAGAGCAAAGGAGTGTTTAGGCCGTTGGCAAGCTGGAAGCCATTTCAAAGGGCAGCCTGGCTCTTGAAATATTCCCTGAAAATATTTGAAAGGAAAAAAGTTTTTGATTCATAAAAGCAGCACTAGCTCTTTGCAAAATACATAGCACAAATGAAGACGACTGCCCCTCACGGAGCCGTTCCCTGTATTTGCATGTTTTTGCTGCCGGTATTTTCCGTCGCTACATTTGCAACGACGCTATGGGTTCGTGGGCCATTTTACTCAAAGTCTATGTGGAAATAGATCTTCATGTCCTTAGTTTCTGTTGGTTTGTTTTGCAGGCAGTCTATGCAATAGCTACATTATGTTTCGTCATATGGACATAGCAGTTTCAATAGCCATTCCCGCCAGAGACTCTGGTTGCTTTACCCTCCCCCCAGAATAAATAATGCTGTGATGAGCCCCCTGGCACACCTGTTATATGAAAGCCCCAGGGAACAGTGAAGCCCAGTAGGCACCATTTTCCCATCGCTTGGAATGGGACCAAAGCTCGCTTTGGCTCCAAATGCCTACAGTCAGATCCTTCCAAGAAAGGACATTCCCGCTTCTATTAATTGGGCAATTTGGAAACCTGGGCTTGAGTAAAAATATTATTTTTCCGAGTCATTCTCAAATTGCATATTCACCCAGTGAGAGCAGCCAATTGAAGCAAGGGAAAAGAAAACAAAACCCCAAACTTAGAACCAGCTGTGCCGTGTTGTGTAGACAAAATAACCCTTTGACGGACCGACCAGATCAGCTTTTTGACCTGTTGATTCTCACCAACGTCAGAGAGACTTCAGCTGTTCCAATGGTTTGAATTTTGCTGTTTGTTTCTTCTTCTTTCGGTTGGTTTGTTGTGCAAACTGTATTTCAATATTATTTAAAATGAAAAGGGAGAAAAATATGCTCATACACACCAGTGAAATCAGACTAATTCTGCCTTTTTCTCTTCCTCCCTCTTTTCTTCCCTTCCTTCCTTCCTCTCTCCCTCCTTCCTTTCATCCTTTTTTACATTTAAAAAAATTTGTGGTGAAATACACATATGTAACACCTTGTTTTAACCACCTTAAACTGTACAAAACAGTGGCATTTACTATACCCACGGCGTGATGTAGCCAGCACCGCTGTCTGATTCTAGAATGTGCTCACCGCTCCCGAAGGAACCAGAAACCCATTTCTCCCCTGACCCCAGCCCAAAGAAACTGCTCATTTCCTCTGTCTCTGCAGATTTGCCCATTCGGGATATTTCTGGTGAAGGGATTCATACGATATGCGCCGTTTGGTGTCTGGCTTCTCTCAGCATAACGTTTTCCTGGTTCATCCGTGTGGCAGCATGAATCGGGACTGGCTGCCTCCTCGGGCTGGGTAACGTTCTGCTCTAAGGGCAGACCTGTTTTGGACGTGCGGAGTCTGGCGTTGACATCCTGCCGTGGTGGGGCGGATGGATGGGGGCGTGGTGATGAGGCTGCCTGAAGACACGGGCAGACAGTATCCCATGTGTCAATTGTCTGGGTCACTTGGCCTGTGTCGGCCACAGAGGTAACCGAAATTGGCTTTTGGATGAGGATGCCTAAGTGGGTCATCCAGACTGGTTGGGGATGTTGGGTTTCCTCTTCTTTAAAAAATAAATGGAGTCATTTTTTAAAGGGTAGCGGAGAATTAATTGGTTAATTCAGATCATGAGTTGCATTATTGTTATTCCCCAGCTAAGCAATCAGTATGATCTGTTTCCTCTCTGACATTTCATTTTCCTTTTGTGTAAGTCCCAGCTTCACTATTTATTCACGGGTCATCTTGGCTGGACCATTTTCCTCACCTGCTTGTCTTCTACAGCTGTTGAGAGGATGGAATAAGTTCTAAACGCAACTGCAAATCATAAAAAACTTTTAAAATCAATTAAAAAACCCCAAGGGCTAGGTTATAGTTGGTTTATATACCCACTTATCCCTATAACAATAAAACATGATTAAAATAAGACAAAGGTCCTACAGGTCTATTGAAAACAGGATAAAAGAAGAAGATACAGAGTAATTGAAGGTGGTTGTGGGGGAAAGAGTAGAATTAGAAACTTAGGTTGAGAGAAACTATGGTAGTTGAGTATAAAACAGTGCTCTGAGCTTCTTAGTGGCTAAAGCAAAAAGGGAAAGCAAGGGGGTTTAATCAGTCTGATGCATGGTCTCTCAGCCTAAGTATCATTGGCATGTCAGGTTGGATAATTCTTTGTTGCATGGGCCATCCTGTGCCCTGTAGGATATTTAGCAGCATCCCTAGCCTCCATCCTCCAGATGCCAAAGCACCTTTCCCCTCCTCCCCTCTTAGTTGTTGCCATTAAAAATGTCTCTGGACATGACCTAATGGCCTCCGGGGTAAACATCGCCCTGCTTGGGGACTGACCTAATGAAAGGAAGCAAACCTTGACATGGGGCCTTCAGATTAAGGGCCAGACAATGGGACCACCAAGCCCCTCAGGATCCAGTCTCAAAGTCCAAAGACACATTCTTTTCCTCGCCTGTGTTGCTCCCAGTCTGTGAAGACACGAGACCCAGCTCCGGTGACTTCCGTGAGCCTAATCTCCGGGCAATGTAACTGTTCCTTCTAGCTCATGATCGTTTTCCTTGGTGAAGTGCAAGTGTCAGGCGCCAGCACAGTGCCTCCTGGGCGCCTCGCCAGCTTTCTCTCACCAAAGCCTTGCATCGTGTCCTTTCTTGTCATATCTCATTTACAGATGAGGACACTGAGGTTTCCAGAGGTTCTGCTGCTCGCCGAACACCAAGCTCCAAGTGACCGAATGGGCATCGGCACCAGGATCTCCCGGTCCTTGTACTTCTTACCCTCTGGTGGGTAGAGGCCAAGGATGCTGCTCAGCATCCCACTGTGCACATGACTGTCCCTACAACCCAGGATCATCAGCCTGAGGCGTCAATGGCACCAAGTGTGGGAGCCGCTGCCCCAGACGGTGGGCCCGTAGCAGGGGAGATGGGCCCGGTGGGATGCGGGGTCTGGGGGAGAAGGGGAGAGGGCGAGTGTGATGATGGAGTCGGTGGGCAGCTGGTGCCTCCCCGCCAGGCCGGAGGCCTCCCCCGCGCCCCCTCCCACCTCCTGGACTGGAGACCCAGACTTGGGTGTGCCCCCATTTCAGCTGATACCGGCCCAGGCAGCCACTATCCCTGGCGTCTTTAAGATTCCGGACACATTTCTTTCTCTTGAGTTGATGAGGAAAAGTTGGAAGGTAAATGTATAATCCTAGACCTGCAGAACCACCCGAGATGGTATTTCCGAGAGTCCCGGGAGGGATTTGGGGTCGGGCAGGATGGGGGACAGGCGCTGCCACTGCCTGCTGATGACAGGGCTGCCGCACCTGGCGGGCCCACGGCGCCGGCTGCACCCTCGCTGGCTCCTTCATCCACAGGGCGGGAACAGCAACAGCCCCCAGCCCACGGTTTAGTGGCGAGGCCTCAGTGAGATAATACTGGCTCTCACCCTGTGTTAACTAACGCTGGTCATTGTTATTGTCAGAATCAGGACTGTCCTTAGGTGATATCTAGTCCAACCCCCTGGCTGACCGAGGAGGGGAAGGGAGGCTCAGAGAGGCAGCTGCCCAGCTGGACACCCTCCCGTGGGTGAGAGGAGACGCGGGGCTCTGCCTCCCAGCCCGATGCCCCGCGCCCGCGCTGGGCCCATCCCGGACAGAGCAGGAATTTCCTCCTGAGCTTGGAGACACCTTCTCCAGCCTTTCCCTCCCTGAACCAATTTGTAATTAATGGCTTGCGGCCCGTCCCTCCCGCCTCCGAGGCAGACCTGCTAAACCTGTATGAGAAGCTGCTGTGGGCCGGGCAGCCTCTCTGTTCCGGCCCCTTTGTCCCTTTGCTCCTGCGGGAGGGAAGGGGAGGATGGGCCACCTCCCCACCGCGGCCTCCCCAGCTCTTTCCTGCTAGCCAGTAATCCACCTTGTCTAGGCTGCAATTTGCGGTTGGTGCTGAGGCCATTCCGGGGGCTGGTGCCCCGCGGGGGGAGGGGGCGGCAGGGGCTCCCAGCGGCCATCTGAAGAATCCGGGAGGTGCTGGGGGGTCCGCGGTTGAGAGGGATGAGGACAGGGGTGGGTTCCAGGCCCAGCCAGGGAGCCTCCCCTCTCCTGCCCCGGAGCCCTGTGGGCGATGCCACCGCAGCCGGAGTTCCGGGAGTTGGGGCGTCTTTGCCACAGCTGCTGACTTTGGCAAAAAAGAAATCCTCCTACTTAACATACCCTCCTTCCAGATAGACAGGGGGGTTGAAGTGCGCTGTGGAAAGGGAAGACAATCTCGTTACTAATGCACCATGAAGTACAATAAATATTCTGCTGACAGACTCCAAACCCGGGAAACAATTCTGAAACCCTAAAAAATAATAATAATAAAGAAAAAGAACCCAAACCTTCCTGAAGCCTCTTTCTTCTTTGGTAAAATTTTATTAAGATGGGAAGGGAAGTCACGCTCCCTCCCTGCATGCCCTCCCCCGCCCCCACCTCTCTTTTGGGTCAAGCTCCGTCTTCTTGTGCTGAGAACTCGTTCCTGATTTTACCACTTTGAGATCAGAGGGCCTGGCAAGTGGGTCGGGACGCGGTGCCCTTGTCCAGAACCCTCCTGGTAGACTGAGGCTGTCGCAGAGCCGACCAAATAAATACCTCCCAGTCCCCACCCCTCCCCGCACCCCAGAAGCACACCTGGCTTCAAAACCGGCTCCGTTTTTTTCATTAAATCCGAGAGTCATACGGAAGGAATGACCTGGCTACTTCAATTAAAATTTCTTCCTTTCAAATCATAAGGTTCCATTTCCTTCGGAGGTGGTAGTATCTTGCAGGAGGGAGGTGGGGTTTAAGACGCGGGGCTGCATTTGAATGTTTGGTCTTGATAGGAGATAGGGACCAGCATGGAAAATCATCTTTATCACCCCAATATGGAAGGTAAAGCGTGTGGCCTGGGCCGGCATACCAAGCGGCCTGTGAGCCCTCCTTATCGTAATCCCAGGAGCGGTCCCCCCCTCGCCGTCACCTCTGCTATTCCAGGCAAGTGTCAGCTGTCTTCCCTTCTGTAGGGAGCCAGATAGCACCGAGCTGGGCTGGCGCAGCGGGCTTAATAAGAAGTGAAAATTGCTCCCAAGGAAAGTTTCCGAGGAATTAACTTCTGATGGGTGGAGGCGGAGGGAGGGCCGTGAGAGGCGGGAGCAGGAGGAGGAAGATGAGTAGCTGGGTGAGGACAAGGGGAACGCTGGCCGTGTGTGAGGAACGACGGGCAGCCTTGGATGTATCCAGACGGGACAGGTTGCTCCAAAAGGGAAAGACAGGAGGGCCAGCAGCGCCCTTTGGGACCTAGAGAGGCCCGGTTGCACAAGGGGGTGCCCCTGAGTTCTCCTTCCGGTGCCCGTTGTGCACAGGCTGGGCTGTGCGTCTGTCCAGCCCAGAACGCATGTGGCTGGGTCGGAGGGAGCTTTGGCCTGATGCCTCTGTGGATCTCTCTTCTCTGAGCATCCTGGCCTCTCCCAGGCTGTTTAAACACAAGCTTCCCATCCCTGCGCAGAGGGCTCTACAAAACGCTGCCTTCCAGCCCTTATTGGTAAATATTTCTTGAGCACCTGCTACGTGCCTGATGCCATTCCAGGTCCTGCATACCCAGCACGGAATAGGAGGGGCCACATGAGCCTGAGAAGACAGGGCAAGTGTGTGTACAGCAAAATAAGCACCTTGCTGTACACACACACACACACATACACACACACACACACACACACACACACACACCTCCCCACCCCTGAGAGAGCATGAAGGATCAGGCGCGGCCATGGATGATGGAGCAGCCACATTTTAGCCTTGAGACCTCGGGCAAATCGCTTTTCCGCAGGCCTCAGACTCTCCGTCTGTAAAATGGGGATGGAAAACCCACATTTCTCACGAGGTGAGTTAGATATGAAGGCATAGTGCTCAGCACAGAGCCCAGTTTGTAGTAAATGCCCAATACAGCTTTGTTCAGGTCCATGATCAGCCAGGAGAAGTGGAAGTTCTGAGCATGAGAACATGTGGGAGGAAGCTGGGGAGTCTCCTCGGAGAGCCTGTTGTCACACAGCGCATACAGGAAACCGCTGGAGCTAGGCCTCCCGGATGTGACTCCTGGCGCACCTGCCTCCCACCTGTGGGATCCTGGGCAAGCATTTGTCCTCTGGCCTCAGTTTCCTCACTTGGAGATGGAGGTGTTAGTAGCGACGTTACAGGGCCATGGCAAGCATTAAAACGTTACTATGGAAGGTGCTCAATTGCATTTAAGTGGGAGCTCTTATCCAAGAGTCTGATACTCGTTTGACCCTGTGTCCGGCGCCTCAGTGTCCGGCTGAGGTGGGAGCAAGTAAAGGAGCTTGGGCCGCTGGCTTCGTCCCTGGGTGGACGCTGATGCAAGGTTCACACATTTCTCAAATAGAAGTTACAGGGCCACCGGGGACTGGAGGGGCTGGTGCAGTGCATTGTGGGTCTGGTAATTCGCAGGGACCCTCAGGACAGCTAATGAGACAAGACATCCAGAGAGGGCGTGTGAATTTCCTAAGGCCACACGGCAAGCTGGAAGGACGCAGGCCCGAGCCCACCACTCCTGCCTGCCCTCGCCTGGTCCCAGCACGGGCGCGTGGAAGGGGTGATGGGGGAGAGGAGCCCTTTCGGTTTGAGCTTCGGGGGCCAGAGCGATCATCCCTGAGTGACTGGGTGCTGACACCGTCCCACCTCCCGTTTCATACTCCTGCATCCCCAGGACCGTCTCTCCCCTGGGCTCTCAAAGCCCTTTCGGTGAGAAGGCCGCCATTAACTCAGAAATATCCTCCCTGCCAGCTGGGAGGAGAAGTGGGTGGTCTGCGCAAGGTACTGAGGAGTTAACCTCAATTAGGTCCTTCGGATTCAGCCCTCCAGGGCTGTCAGGTGGCTCTGGGATTTGTCAGGGCGCGGGTAGTGCTGGCCGGGAGGCTGGGAGGGGCTGGCGGGTCTCTGGCAAAGCTGATTTATCCACAGTACCACTTCCTGATTTTCAGTGCAGCCCTGCCGGTGCGGGAGCGATCGTCCCATTTTATAGCAGCAGAGCCCCAGAGAGGCGCCCCCGACTCCCGTAAGGTCACACAGCAAGCCAGGAGCAAGGCTGCGATGGAACCCCAGCCACTGCTGTCACCAGACACAGGGTGGCCTCGGGAGGAGCAGGGCCTGGGGACAGGGTGTCCGGCCTTCTGTCAGCACGCTGCGTGACTCGGGGCTGTCACGGACTATCTCTGAGTGGGACTCTGAAAGGACCTTCAGGGTCAAGGGTCAAGGTCCTAGGTTTAGTGCTTGCTCCCAGATTTGAAGGAGTTGCCTTGCCTTCGAGGCAGCTGGGTGAGAGAGGAAGGTGGCACACTCATTTGTGCATGCGTGCGTGTGTGCGTGCGTCCGTTCATTCATTCATTCATTCATTCATTCATACATTCATTCATATATTCATCAATTATTCTTTGCGCTCCCACTGCAGAGGGTAGAGGTTAATAGGCTGCTGGGGTTCAAATACACTTCCTATGTGATGTTGGGCAGCTTGCTTCATCTCTAAGCGTCAGTTTCCCCATCTGCACAAGGGTGAGAGGAGTACACCCACCCCCTAGTGTTGGTCATTCATTTGTTCCACACCAGGACGCAGAGCATCTGGGCCAGGCACTGGTCCCAGCCTGGGGACGCAGCCGTGAGCGAGGCTGGCAGGGTGACTGGCTGCCAGGCCCATGTGACCTGGTGGGGAGGCAGACACACACGCAGAAGTCAGCCTGGGGCCATGAGGAGACGGCCGTGCTCATGGGGCGCAGGGTGGTTGTGGGGATTAGACCAGATAATCCGCGAAGAGCGCTTCGTGCGGGGCTTGGCGCACTAACAGCACTTAATTAGCGTTAGTGGGGATTTTGAGGCGCTGGGCCCTACACTGGGGGCTGGTGACATGTGACACACACACAGCTGGGGCGCACATGGTGCTTGGTCAGTGTGGCCCTCAAAGGCCACCTACCCACCGAAAAGCAAGGCAGAAGCAGCCCTCCTACCCCACTGCACCCCCCGCCCCCCAACCCAGAGGAGGAGGGACTGAACCCGGGAGGCACCGCGAGCTGACCTTGAGGAGCTGCAGTCTTCCCAGCCAGGGCTGCAGGGAAAGGAAGGACTGGCTCCTATTTCACAGATGTGGAAACTGAGGTCTAGAAAGGTGATGGCTCACTCCAGGTCACAAGCTCAGGCCTCGACTATTTCTGAGAGCCACCGGCTGCCCCGTCACGGAGGCCGGAACTGAGGGGCTTTGGCCGCGCCCAGGGAGCTGGGGTGTGCATTGGGGAGGCGGGGCTCCCACACTTTGTGGATAAGAACTGTGTCTGCACATTTGTTCCACTGTCTTTTTGCTGCATGGCCCGTGGCTGCCTAGGAGTAGAGCTTGGGCTGGGAGACGCAGGTTCTGGGTTCGTGCTACCCCCACCTGTTTCGATGCTGACAGAGGCTGGGAAGTGGCGAGTGGGGGCTGCCCCACATAGAGCAGCTAGGAATAGCAAAAAAATGCAGGACACCAAGTTAAATTTGAATTTCAGATAAACAGAGCATCAGTTTTTAGCATAAACGTGTCTCAAATATCATCCCGTATTTGATCTGACATCACTAATCCCAGGGTGGAGCAGAAAAGATAGAGTCATGGGACCTCCTGTGGGCCTTGGTTTCCATGTTTGTCCAAGGGATCTTTTTACCTCATAGAAGTTAGGAGTCTCAGAAGACTTCCGGGGTTCCTGCCTGGGCTGTGTGCGTGACCAACTTCCTTTGCCCCCCGCTCTGAACGTCTTCCCATCCTGGATCAGACGTTGCCCTGTGGGCAGGGCAGGGACCAGCGGGGGCTGTGGAGCCAGGCAGACTTGCATCCATCTGACCTCAGGCTCTGCTGCTTCGGAGCTGAGCCACTTCTGTCCACCCCTTAGTTTTCTCGTCTGTATCATGGGTACAATCGTAAAGCCGAGCCCACAGGGCCGCCAGGAAGTTCCAATGCAACAGTGAGCGAACGACCTGCTCGTATCTTAACCAGTGTGGCCGGCACTGACTGAGGCTGCCGGGTGCAGGGGGAGCCTCGCCTGCTGTGGAGAACTCCAGACTCCCAATCCAGTGCTCGCTTATGTGGGATTCCCTCCAAAGAAGGTGGGGATCGTTCTGGCACCTCAGCACGGGAAGACTCTTCTGGGGATCGCTACTCTAGTTTTCTCCTTCTCCTGGAAAATAAGGCCCAGAAATGCCATGTGGCCACCTCAAGGCCACATAACGGGTTCCTAGGTGACTGGGGTCTGAAGCCAGGTTTTCTGAATCCCAGTGCAAGAGGTTTGCTCCCCCACAATGTTATGGCTTGAAACTTACATATTTCTTTCTGGAGGCAGAAGTTCATTCTGTGTGAAGCATTGCGCACGGGCAGGGGGAAGCGGTGCCGCAGCGGCGTGTTGGGGGTGCGGGGTGGAGAACGAGCCGCATGCAGCGACAAGTCGGAACAGAAACAGGAAGTGTGGGACGCGTGACCCCTGCACACCTGTCTTCCAGGGCTAAAGGTTTCCCGCTCCCAATAAGAGGACCCTGAGAATAGCATTTAGGACTGGCCCAGGCGCCCTATCCTGGAGTCCCAGGAAGTGTCACAAGCTTTGCCCTGGGGCCTTGGCAAACATCTTCCCCAGTCTGGGCCTGGTTGGGAAGAGTCTTCCCCTCCTTGATCCTCAGGATCAGTACGACCATCAGCCTGGTCTCCCAGGAGAAGACAGGGTCAGCCTGCTCAGCTCCCAGGGTCTGGAAAACAGATGCAAAAGGCAAGAGGGTTGTGCTTGCTGACCTGCCTGTACAGGCGTCTGAACGGTCCCTCTGTCCACTTCTCTGTCTCCCAAGCCCTCTATGGCTTCTGGTCTTCATCTCCCCAGTTGCTCTGTCCCTTGCCTCTGTCTGTCTTTTTTCTCTTTGTCTGTCTCTCTCCGCCTCCTATCTCCCTTTCCTCTCTCCTCTCTTGCCTCTCCTCTTTCTTCCCTTCCTGCCTTTTCTCCCTCTTCCCCTCCCCTCCTTCTCTCCTCCTCTTTCATTGCTGGTCTGTTTATCCCCGAACCACTTTTCCTGCAGGGAGACACTGGAAAGCCCTGGCTCCAAACCAGTGCCACCCTAATCCCCCCAGCAGACTGCCCGAAATGTAATTTATGAGCAAGGCTCTCCCGGCTTCTCTATCCTGCAGCCTGAGCAGGACATCCAGCCATGGACCAAGCTGGGGGTGGGGGGCGGTAATAGGAGTGGGGATGGGGGCTGGCTTCCCTGGGTCATCTCAAATTCTGCTCTATCTGCTCATCAGCAGGGGAATAGACCCAAACCCGGCTGGGGAAGCTTTTGGTATAAACCACCTCCAGCTTTGGGTTCATGGAACGCGGTGGCCCCCGAAGCAGCACCAGATTCCCCCACTGTGGGCTACGCAAAGCTCCGGGCGGGAGGGGCCTCGGGGAGGCCACAGGATGAGGCCAAGATGTTCATGCATGCATGCATTCATCCCTGCATGCATGCATTCACCCCTGCGTGCATGCATTCACCCCTGCATGCATGCATTCATGTTTGTTCAGCGCCTCTGAGTGCCGCCCACAAGTGGTGGGAGCTGAAGATATGATTTGGAGCATAAAGAAACCAGTTCCTGTTCTTTTCAGGGCTAACAGTCTACAGAGGGAGAGAGATAGGAACCCAATAGTTACTTAAGAGGACGTTAAAGGGGTTCTTTTAGATGAGTTAAAGGAGAGGTACTCTGTGCCTTATGACAAGGGGGTTTGACTTGATCTGTGGGGGGAGGCATGTGGGGAGCCATTCCCTCTTTTTTTGAGTGAAAACAGTGAATAATAATACCATTGATTGAGCATTTATAAAGACAGGCAATTATAAACACAGTTCCTTCTCCTTGGCCATCACTTTGATCCTGTTTTTATTTTATGTAGGTTGACTTTAGATATCCATCCACAAGCTGAAGTGATTGGGTTCTGGTGGCCCCTAGAAAAGGTCCCCAAGTATGTTCACAACCCGAGCTCTTCTCATCCTCAGAAGGGCTTATCACCATTGGGACCCATAAACCAGGGCAGGTGTAAAGGCACTTTCCCCACTTCTGCCCCGTCACAGCCGAGGCGGGGGTGGTGAAGGGGGTGTTTCAGGTTCAGAGAGGAAGGCCAAGGTCAGCGAGGAGAGTCAGCTCCCCCACTGGAGGATTTTGGGTCCCCAACGTGCCCCACTTTGGGCCTTATTCTCAGCTGTAAAAAAGACTACAAGGTCTATAGGGCAAACTTGCACAATTGGCTGTGTCACCTGAAGCCATTGATGTGAAAGGTATTTGTCTTGGAAACCCCTGGAATAAGCACCATGCTCACTGCCACCATCCCCATCATTGAAAAGTCCCTTGGAGGTGAGGGGCAGAGGGAAGGCTGGCTCCCTTCTCTCGGCCTAGAAGTCCCTGCTCTGGAAATGCCGCTCTGCCTTCTTAGCAGAGCAATGCTGCCACCTAGTGGTCACCTTATGCCTTTCTCTTCTGAAAGTGGAACTCAGCCAGACTTGAGATCTGCTCTCCAGGAGCCCCTTTGCAATCTACTCCTCCTCTCCACCCCCTCAAAGCTCCTAATGATCAGGGCTTTCATGTATGGTCATTGGAAGGCAAATAGCTGCAGCAGGGAAATAAGGGAGTGAGTATGTAAGTCCTGGCCCTTAGGCAGAACACTGGTCCTCAGGCCCCTTGTTTTCTTCTGCCTTTGAATAGGGCCTGGCTGAGACTCCATCAGGTGGCCGGACGCAGAGGCCTGAGGCTCGCAGACTTCGGCTGGACTCCCTCTGCCCAATGTCTATTCATGTCAAAGGCAAGAAACGTAATCTTGTGGGCCTAGCCCGTTTCTACTTCCTGTCTCCCTATGGCCCATTCGCTATACAGCCTTCAGAGTGATCTGTTCAACAGGAAGTCAGATGAGGTCACCAGTCCACTCAAAATCTTACAGTGGCTTTCATTCCACTTACAGTGAAGCTAAAGACAGCATGTTGTGGCCCACGATGGCCCTGCCTGCCCATGCTCACCTGCCCCTTGCTTGCCCTGTGCCAGCCTCAGAGACTGGCCCCCTTTGCTCTTCCTTAGATAGTCACGCACTCTCCTGCCCCAGGGCCTTTGCACTTGCGGCTCCTCTCCGCTTGGAATGCTCTTACCCCAGACATCCACCCCGCCTGACCCTTGCGCTGTTCAGTGCTCTGCTTAAATGCCACTTGCTCAGAGACGGTACTCTTCTTCCCCTCTCCTACTTTACTTCCTTCACAGGACTCACAATACACTATACACTTGTACGTCTATGTGGGACCACGGGAGAAGACACAGCCTTCGCCTTCGGAAGTTTTCTGGTCTGACGAGGAGACATCACTCAGGCCCTTTAAGAATTCCCAGTCTGATGGGGGAGAAACAGCTTCTGCCTGAGAGGAGGCTGACGGCACCCTGTTGAAGGTGGGACCTGTCACCCCTTGGGCGTGGCACCTGCTGCAATGACTTGACAGAATGCCGGTGTGAACGGGCAGCACCAGACGGCGATTTTTCTATTTTCCTGCTGGATTTCATACGAAAGGTGGATAAACCCCTGCCACGATCTCCATCTTCAGCAAAATAGCAATTCAGAAAATGCAGACTCAAAAATAACGCACCAAGACTGCCCAAGGCAGCGACGACTGGTGTAAAAGCCACGTGGAGCCAAGGGTCGCAGGCACCATGCAGGCGCATATAATGGATAGGTGCCGCCGGAGGCTCAGAAAACATGAGCAAAAACATACTTCCCATCAGCAAAGGGGTCCCCCTGAAGGGATGCTCTCGCTGTCTCCTGCACGTGGCAGGCGCAGAAGGCCTTGTCTACAAATTCTCAGACCAGGAGGACCTACCTCTTTCCCCAGCCTGTAACAGAAGGGAGCCGGACACCAGCAACATGAAGTTACTGTAAGACAGAAGAGCAGTGCCTACGAGAACTGACCCAGGAGAGAATGCGCAAGACGGGATTTTATACTGAGCTGAGCTGAGCTGTCCCAGGGCGTCCGGACAGCAATCCTGACCCGCGCAGAATTCAGTCCTGAGAACAGGTCCCACAGGGTCCGCCTGGAGGAAGCGCAAGATGGAGACGGACGGCAGGCAGTGAGACAGGACAGACCTCTTGGCACGTCAGTTGCGATTATGTTTGGAATTGAGACTAACCCAAGCGGGGGGGTGTGACTAGGGGTCACAGAGGTGCGAACCCTAGTTCCTAGAAAAAAACAACACATCAGAGAAGAAATGGGGGGGATGGGAAAAGGAGGAGTGTGTTTGCTGAGTCAAAGAACATCATTCAGAGTTGACAGATAAAAAAAGACGTGTATAAACATGTAACAGGACACAGGAAATCACTAAGAACGGAAACTTTAATGCCTAAAAGAGGGATGGTGGAGGAAAACGAGAGGGGAATGGGCAAGAATCAGAAATAATTTTCTCATTCTCTGAGAAGTGGTGGACTAAGAATGTTATATAAAGTCATAACAAACGAAAGCATGAAACTCCTTGTTTAGTACAAGCACCACATACAAAAGAAAAGAGAACAAACCACACAGTAAAATGCTTTAAAAATCCACAGAAACAGAAAACGTTAAATAAAATAATGTGCTAGACCATAGGTACCAAAATGTCAATATGTGTAAATGGGCTTAATTTGCCAAGTAGAAGAAAAAAAATATTCAGATTGGATTTTCAAACCAAATCCAACCTTATGCTCCGTAGGAGAGGCATTCCTAAGCCAAAGTGATTCAGAATGGTTGAAAATAAAACCTGAGCACAGGTAGAGTAGGCAAATGCAATGAAGATCTTAATACTATATTATAATCTTAATATTAGACAATGTGGAGTTCAGACTAAAAAAGTATTTAATGAGACAAAGAAGGGCACTTAAGGGTATATGAGAGAATAATTCACAGTGGAGAGGAGAAGACTTAGGGGCATAGAGGCCCTAAATAACATGGTAGAGGCCTTATAAAGTGGAAGTTAAATGAGATCCAAGGATAAACACACTTCACTTACCATATTACATGACATATAGAGGCTATCAAAATCTTCATAACCTGATTAATCACTCATCCACTGCCTGACCGCTAAGACAATGTCACATACTGGTACTCCACTCTTCTGGTATCAATTCCTGTTATTATTGAAGATAAAAGATCTAACTCATAACAAAAAGACCCCAATATACTTTGACTTGAAGAACACAGAAGTATAACTCTCTCATGTGTAGACATTGGGAGGTGAGCTGCTCAGTTGGGGGCAGCTCTGCTCCAGAGAAGTCTTCAGGAAGCCAGGCATTTCCAGTACGTTTCTCTGTTCTCCCATAAGGCTCTGCCATTGTTTGTTCGGTTGATGCTGGGTCACTGTGGGCTCCGGAGAGAGCGAAGGGAAAGGGAGTGTAGAGGAGGTGCTCATAGGCTTCCATCTCAGGCCATTGGTGAGGACTGAGCATCCTGAGGCCTTATCTAGCTGCAAGGGAGGCCGTGACATGTAGTTTCACTATGGGAGAAGGGAAGAACAGGTCTGAGCAGACTACTGGTAGAGTGGGAATAAATACCAATACTTTAGAAAACAACTCAGTAGTACCTGCCAAAGTTCATTTACACATATCCTATGACCCAGCCATGCTACCTGTAGGAAGGTCCAACAGGAACGAGCTCATATTTGCACTGAGACAAGGACAAGAACGTTCACAGCAGCCCTATTCCTAAGAGCGCTAAACTGGAAGCAACCCCAGTATCCATCAGAAGTAGAATGCTCGAACTCATTGTAATATAGTCACACAGGGGAAAACCGTACAGCAGTGAAAATGAACAAAGTACCGCCGTGCCTAATGGCGTGAATTAATCTCACCGAGGCAGTCTTCACTGACAGAAGGCAGATACCAAAGGATACAGACACCGATTTAAGTTACTGTGTTCAAAACCAGGAAACACTCATGACAACCGGAGTGGGCAAAGTGGCTTCTTTGGGGAGGATGGACTTGGGAAAAGGGGCACTAGGGGGTTTCTGGGGTGCAGATCACTTTCTATCTCTCGGTCTATGTGGTAATATCAGGGCGGTGTTCCCTTTGTGAAAATTCGTTGAGCTGTACCCTTAATGATTTGTGGCTTTTCTATGTACATGTTCTATTTCAATAAATACTTCAATTAACAAAACTACTAAAAGAAAGATGTGAACAAGTAGAAAGATACATCATGTTTCAGGAAGGAGACTCAACCCGTGAAATTTTAATTCTCTCTAAGCAAATTGATACATATACTTTGATGCTGGCAAAAATACCAACAGTTTTGTTGAACTAGCTATATTTAACCTAAAGTCCATGTGAAAAATTAACCAGTGCACACAGCCAGCAAAATTCTGGAAAAAAGAGAGTGTATATGGGAAAGACCAACCATATTATGAAGCTTTAGTCATTAAAACAATGTACTTTTGACCCATAAGTTCTCAAATGGACAAATGAAATAGGACCTAAAACCCAGAAATAGGTCTAAATTCAGATAGAAATTTGGTGTTTGATTAAGTTGCTTTACCAAATCAGTGAAGAGAAGTTGAATTATTCAGTAAAAGGTGCTGGGACAACTTTATGGCCACCTGGAAAAATCATTCTGGGTCCCTGCTTTATACCTCAACCAAATTCCCAAGGAAAGATTAAAATGTGAAAATGTAAACACAAATGTTTTCAAAGGAAACATGGAAGAATTTCTTTCTGACTTTAAAGTGTGGGGACTTCCTAATTATACCTCAAAAACCAGAAGCCATTAAAAAAGATGTATAAATTGCTCTGGCTGGTGTGGCTCAGTGTTTGGAGCACTGGCCTGTGAACCTGGGGGTCGCCAGTTCAGTTCGATTCCCTGTCGGGCACACGCCTGGGCTGCGGGCCAGGTCCCTCGCTGGGGATGTGCGAGAGGCCAGCTGACTGATACGTCCCTGACACAGCGATGATTCTCTCTTTCTCCCTCTCTTCCCTTCTCTCTAAAGTAAATAAATGAAATCTCTTAAAAACGTATTTAAAATACATATAAATTTACTTATTTAAAAATAGAAAATATTTTGTGTGCTGAAGAAAAGACCCCCATCGCGAACAAAGTCAATAGACGGATGACAAACCAGGGGTAATTATTTGCCAGTTCCCATCAGAGGCAAAGGGCTGATCTGCCCCCCTTATAACCTATGAAATGTAAAATAACCTATGGAAATTGATGAGAAAGTCAAGCAGCTCAACCTAACAATGGGTATGATCAGTTTACAGAAAAGGAAGCCCTGATCCACCCAGACACAGGAAAAACAGCTCATTTGCAGTAAGATCAGCGTTTCTTAAAACGCCAGCCACGTGTCACGTCCCTTAGCAAACTGGCAAAGCTCTGAAGGTAAGGTGACACCTTCGCTGTCGCGTCTGTGGGAAAAACAGTCTCCCACTTGCCGGTGGGACGATGTCTCAGAGGCCCTGGGCCTTGTGACAGCGCAGAGGAGGGCAGCGTGGCCGTATCCATCGATGTTGCAGGTGCATTTGCTGGCTGACCCAGCAACTCCCGTTTGGAAATTTATCCTATAGAAATACTTGCAGCCGCATGACAACTGTATACAAGTCTATTCATCTATAAACTGCATCGTTTCTGATAACACATGGTTGGAACACAACCCACGCCCAGCAATGAGGGACTGATTGAATTACGACCCTTCCATGCAGGAATACCGTGGTCAAAAAATAAAAAATAATAAAAAAATAAATAAAAAGTAAGGAGAAAAACTGTGTTTAGTAGTTTCCATTTTGTGACAAACGGGGGGCCCACTAAGAATCTGTATCTTTATTTGCGTGGATTTGCAGGAGGTGCTGGAAAGATGCAGGAGAAACTCTGAACAGCGCTCACCTGTTCGGGAGGGGTGCTGGGAGTTGGCAGATGAGGAGAGCTTTTCACTCTGTATATTTTTATGTCTTTCGGTTTGTGAAGCATGTGAATGTATGAGCTATTCAAAAATTAAAATGAAATAAAACTTAAAAGAAAACTGCCCGAGGACACACATTATGCTCCATACACTCGCTTCTAGTCTCACATGGACCCTCTCAGACACATTTATAAACCCAAACTCGGACAGTGGCTTCTGTCTGGCCAGTCACCCCCTCCCTGAAACCGGAAATCTCCATCGATTCCGAGGAACGTGCTCGGGAGGGGCACCGCCCCTCGGAGGACGCTAACATGTTCACCCCTGAGCGGCGGAGGCCGGGGGAAAGATGCCCTCTCGTTCCTGCCGGGCGGGAACAAGGACAGCTCTAGCTGCCGGTCCACTGCTGGCCGCCCTTGGGGACCACGCCGGCTGAGAGCTTTAGGGGACCACACGTCAGAAAGCGGAGGGCAGAGGTGGAAAGAGACCAGTTTCTTGGTCATATCCTGAGCGGTCGCTGGATCGAACCCTGCCTGATCTGACTGATGCTGGGCTGATGGTTACGTGAACCATCAGGTTCTGTTTGTGGTTGAATTCGGATCGGGTTTCCTGAAAGTATCCTTAAAGAGCACCTGGCATTCTTACACCATTCTCACCCACCCTGTCCCGCCCCTCCCCCCACCCCACGGTCCCACAGATTAATCAGGATCAGAGAAGGTTGATCTTCGTATGTCTGATATCCCTTCCTGGATTGGCATTCCAGAGCACTATGACATCAGCTCCCCTTATTCACCATGGGACACTGGGCAAGTCACTGCACCTCTCTGGGCCTCAAGTGCCATCCGGAGCAGAGGGATCAGGTTGGGGCCTTCCTTAGACCCTTTGCAACTTCATCACTTGCTGGCTGTGACCCTGAGCACGCTACTTAGCCTCCCTGTGCTATAGCTTCCTCATCTTAACCTGGGGCGATGCTGTGGTGGCCCCTGGCTCCCAGGGTGGCTGTGAGGACCAGATGAAATGATACCCGTGGAGCCCCTAGGACAGAGCTGGCACATTGCAGCTGCTCAGTGGCACTCCTCTGCTCAGCTAGCCACCTTTGCACAATGTGCAGCTCAAGCCAGGCTTCGAGCTTTCACAGGGGCTATTTTTCGCTCAAGGTGCTCGCCCTAACCCTTTCAGCCAGCCCACAGCTCCCTTTGTTTAAAATCCAGTGCAGTGTTCACCTCCCCCAGGGAGCCAGCCACGATTGATTCCAAAACCTTGTCTGACCCTTGGCTCGCCCGGCCCAGATACCATGTCTTTGGCATTTATTTGCTTTTGTTGATTTGTACCTTTGTTTTAATGCTGTTTTCCGTCTTGGTGTCCCACCTCCTTCAAGGCTGAGGCTACCGAAGGCAGGAGCTTGGTTTCCGCCCTCTGAACTGGGGTTCCCTGAAGGCAGAGGCTGGGTCTTTCCCATCAGACTGGGGCTCTCACAGGACAGGGGCCACGCCAGCCTACGTCTGTTCCCCGCGTTGACCAAAGCGTGTGCATACTATGCTCCTGACGGCATGTGTCAGAGCTCTGGCTGTGACCCTTCAGGGCCCAGAGGAGGCCTTGCCCAGAACTGCACATTCAGACCCTGGCTCCACCCCTTCCCGCCAGGCCAGGCCAGCCCGTGGCCAGAGGAGTGCGGCCCAGGTGTCTCCAGGCTCCCAAAGAGCCGTGGGTGCGAAGGCAGCTTTGACAGAGGGCCTCGGACCTCGCAATGAAAGGTTTCCGGTGCCAGGAGCAAACCCGTGGACTGACTGGAGGCTGGAAGAATGGGACCCCTTAGGAAAAGCAAAGGCCCCCTCCCCCAGAGTCTCTAAATGTGTCAATACGTCTCCCTGAGGGAAGCTGCCTGGGTGGCTGGGAAGCAGGGATGGGCGGGGCTCCCCGTGGACCGGGTGGGATGGGGCAGGTGGCACCCTGGGCCTCCTGCCTCTTTACAGCCAAGTCTCGTGCCCACGGACAGCAGAGAGGGGGAGAAAGTGGGCAGCACTGATTAGTGGCCAGAGGAGGGCTGACATTTCAGGGGCAAGCCAGAATTCCTGGGGGAAACTCAAGCTGAGACTGTTATTACCAGAAAGGAGCTCAGAGATGGTGCTCTGCCGCTTGGCTACGTAGCAACTGGGTGATTTTGGACAAGTGGCTAAACCTTTCTGAGCCGGTTCCCTCAACTGTAATGTGGGAATAACCTTCGTGCTCACTTTAAAGAGTTGGTGTGAGGAAGGATACACGTTAGCTCCTGTCTTTGGGCTCCCTTCTTATTTTACAGATGAGGAGACTAAGTTTCCGAGAGGAAGCAGTAGGCTGCCCACATTTGCTCAGCCAGTTAGTGCTAGGCCTCCCGATTTGAGGGGCACAGAGCGAGCGCTGGGCCGCTGTGGAGAGGCAGCTGATACAGGAGGAGAGCACAGCCGTGGGGTGGAGGTGCAAAGCCTGGCTTTGCCAAGCTGTGTGACTCCGGGAAAGTAACTTGGCACCTCTGAAATTCAGTTTCCTTGATTTGGAAACGGGGATCCCAAGAGCCAAACTGCAGTTTCCAGGATGAGAAGGAAAGAGACCAAAGACCCCTGGCATTGCTGGGGGCCTGGGTGGGGAGTTAGGCTGCAGCTGAGGACAAGGGAGGCGAAGGAAGGGGACTACACAACCCGAATACCCATCCTGGCAGTGGGCAGCGAGTCGGTTCCAAGGTGCAGACTAAAAACTCCTGGGAAAGGCTCCCTCCTTCCTTCCTCAGGGATCTTGCAAATGCAGTTTTTTTGTTTGTTTGTTTGTTTGTTTGTTTTTATTTATCTGCCAAGAACACTCTTTCCTTCCCTCTCCACCTAGTTAACTTTTGCTCTTCCTTCAGATCTTAGTGCAAGCATCACCTCCTCCAGGAAGCCCTCCCTTACTTCCCCATGCAGGTCAAATCCCCTTATTGGGGGCCCATCCAGTATTTTCTACTCCCTCACAGCAAACCCATTTTATAACTTACTAACGTTGTTGAGTCATAATTGTATATTAATTTTTGTGATTCTTTGATAATGTCGGCCACTGGGCTATGAGCCTGGGAGCTTGGGGCCGACAGACCCGGCGAAGGAGCGATCTGCTTGCTCATGAGGGGGCAGGGCCGCCCACGTGGGGAGGCACTTCCACCAGGCACAGGAACACAGTCTTTGAAACTGTGTTTAGTGTTTATTTTAAAGTGTATTAGGAAAAAATGCAAATAGCACACCAGACTTGGGATTTCACAGAAATTATTGCCTGCAATGAAGCTAAGTAAAACAGTGAGTTAGTGTGGCAATTTTCAACATTTTCATCTCACGGCACACATACGCTAATTACTAAAATTCTGCGGCTCACCACAAAATGTGTAATATTTTTTGCTGATCTGACAAAAATAGGTATAATTTTGATGCATTCACACTGGACGGTTATTGTTGTGTTGACTGTTGTCATTTTTTTTTTTTTAATTTGACAACACTATAATCAGGTAGTCTAAAACAAAAGACAAACCTGACTAAGTAGTCAGGTGTTGCATCTTTTAAAAATTCTTGCAGCACGCCGGTTGAAAATCGCTGAGTTAATGTAAAGAATAGCATAGGGTCTAAATAGTAATTCAGGTGGTCTGGGGGTGTCGCTAGCAAAAACTGAAGGAGCGTGGAAGGTTTAAAGGCCCAGCCCGCGTCCAGACCTGCTTGCGCGCCAGCTGCAGTGCTGCGAAAGTACACAAGGTGGCGCCAGGGCCCCGCCTGTCACAGGTGTGGGCTGAATAGCGCCTTCTTGGGCCCTGGATGCCTGTGCCCCTTGGAATGTCCCTCCAGGTACCTGGTAGTGAGCTCCTGAGGGGTGGGGGCTCCACTGCAGCCCCCCACTCCGGGCATTGTCTAGAAGTGGGTAGAGTCTATCCAGACCCTGAGGGTGAGGGTGGGGACTACCCCAGCCGCCTCCATTCCAGCTGCTACAGGCACCCCCCATCCCCACTCTGAGGGGTCCTGGACAGAGCTCTGTGCTCAGGAGTAAGAGGGTGCCTTAGGGGACAAGCATTCTAGACCTGTTAGGAGGGAAGCTTGGTAGTGAGGTGGGTTTCAGCTGGAAAGATGTGAGTTCAAAACCTTACCATCCTTGTGACCTTGGGTAAGACGCTTAACCTCCCTGTGCCTCAGTGTCCTCACTTGTAGGGAAAAAAAGGCACACCTCTCATAACATTGTTGGGAGAATGAAATGAATGAACGGAAGCCTGGAGCTGTGCCCGGGTAGAGGGAGTGTGCGGTTTGTCGGCTGCACGGGGGGCACGTGTTGGTTGAGTGGGGGGAGCGGAGACGTCGGAGGAAACGCAGGCAGCAATGCCGTCTGGACTCTGGTCCCAAGTTCAGTGTGCCTGAGTCACGCCAGGGCAGGGTGACATCTGGGTAGTATGCATCAGCACACATATATCAGTGCCACACGATGCACCAAGGGCTGGGGACCCATGTGACTCAGCGGGCAGGGGCGGGGCACCAGCACGGGAGCCTTGGGTAAGTCCCTTTAGTTTGTCCATCTGTCCAGTGGGGGCCTTGATACTGACCTTATGGGGGTGCTGTGGTGATCACAGGTAGGGCCTGGCATCTGGTAGGTTCTGCCAGGTCCTGTCCTATACCCCAAACAGGGGTCTTTCTTAGAGAATGAGGAAGGGGAGATGGAGCAATGAGGCGAGGATGGGAAGTGGGGCGTGGCCAAGGGCTGACCCCTGGGAGCAGGGGCTGGTGGGGAATGGGGAGCGGGCAGGGGCGTCCTGCTCGGAACCGCCCGGCAGCCTGTTGCCTTCCCCGAGGAAGGCCCATCCATTCTCAGCGGAAGGAGGCAGGGCTGTGTGGCCGTGACTGTGGTGTCGTTAGGAGTTTATAAACTGTGGAGACATGGCTGTTCTGAGCTCCAGGCCATTAACAGGCCATCATTTCACGCTCCAGCTCACTTTACAGGGGGCTGGGCAGGCAGGTGTCGCCCCCTTTCCCGCCCTCTGCCCAGGGCCCCCGGCTCATCCCGCCTCAGAACCACCCTGCATTGCTGCCTCCCTGAGCCAGAGGGAGGAGGGCGACCTCACTAAGTTCGCAGCCTCCGCTGCTGAACTCTCCAATGGAAACAATCATGTCAGTCTCTTCCAGGGGCTGTGACGCTGAAATAAAGCCCCATTCAATCTGTCAGGAGTTCTGTCTGGGGACTCTACCTTCTAAGTGCATCCAGGCTCCGACCTCCCACAACTTCTCCCACCTCCAGTGGGACCCCCCGCCCGGGCCTTGACCCCCATCCTCTCGCACTTGCATTCCTGGAACCTCTTCACTGGTCTCCCTGCTTCTACCCTATACGTCCACTCCGGTGCAGCAGTCCGAGGGAGCTTTTAAAATGTGAGTTGGTCCCCGGCAGCTCTGCCCAGCACCTTGCGGCGGCCCCCCACATAGAGGCAAAGTCCTTTCCGGGCCCTGCCCCCGCTGCCTCTAGCCTTCTCGCTGTTTTGGAACAGGAAGCTCCTTCCTGCCTCCGGGCCTTTGCACAGGCTGTACCTTCTGCATAAATCTGCTTGGTTCTGCCCTTCATCTCCTTCAAGTCTTTGCTAAACGTCACGTTTTAAAGAGGTCCACCCGGACCACTTTACGAAAGATGAAATTCTTCAGGCAATATCAATCCCCTTTCCCCACTTTCTCCATAGCATGGATCAGCTACTGTATGGTTTACTTACTTATTATTATTCTTATTTTCATTATTTTCTTTCCCTGCTAGAAAATCAGCTCTTCAGTGGCAGGATCTTTGTGTTTATCATTGCCCTCTCCCAAGTGCTCACAAGAGAGCCCAGCCCACAGTAGGTGCTCAAGGAATATACACATGGAAAGTTCTTAAACTTGTGCCTGGGACATAGTAGGCTGCTGAGAAGTGGTAGTGTTGTCATTAGGGATCTGGAGAGATGGAATGATTCTGAGTGAAGCCATGGAGCCGGGCACTCAGACGCCGAGTGTCTCTGATGACAGGCTCCTATGTATTTTAAATGGTTGCGCAGATGGCCACCCGGTTATCGCATCGAAGATGAGCAAAGGCTACTTCCCAGGGGTGCAGGGGCAGGTCTGCGTCCCAGTGATTCTTGACTGACAGGCCACGCCTCCTCTCCAGCCTAGAACGAACTCAGAGCTGGAAAGAGCAAGGACCAGAGATTTTGCGAGGCTCTTCCATGACTGAAGGCGTCATACCCAGTCCATCGGCCATGCAGCTGGGGGCAGGCCACCCGAGTCCACAGGGTCCTGAGGTCAGCCCCACTGCTCAGTCCACCCCATGCTCAGTCTGGTTGCCAGGGCCCGGGGGAGGGGTGCCTTGGAGGGGGCTATACACACCTGGTGATATAGTCGTTACACGGGGCACAGGAAGATACGTGACTTGCCCACAGTCACACGCTTGGGGATTAAAGGGGTCTGCTCTGGTCTAAGCCTGTCTGGTTTCCAACTTGTTCTCCTCTAGTTGTTTGAGTAAGCTCAGAGGCAGCATAGCGCCTGGCCCCCATGGGGGTCCGGGAAATACGTGCGAAGAACAAATAATGAGAGAACATGGGTTGGTCACCTGGGGCTTAGTCCTCATCCAGGGCCTGTCAGGGAGGCAGGTGGGGCCTAAGGTCCAGAAGCACCTTCCCGAGGCCCATGGGCTCTGGTTAGCTCAGAGGTGGGGAAGGGAAGCCCAGGAGCTAAAACTTGCCTTCTGTTCCCAGGTGTTCAGGGAGCTTTGCCCAGAAGTGACGTGAGTGTTGGGCGGAGATGCCCGTGCCTGCCCTGGCCTTTGTCAAGGGGAG
Organism: Pteronotus mesoamericanus; assembly: GCF_021234165.1. NCBI lineage: Eukaryota > Metazoa > Chordata > Mammalia > Chiroptera > Mormoopidae > Pteronotus > Pteronotus mesoamericanus. The sequence continues at coordinate 241,336 of NW_026555200.1, forward strand.
CTAGAGAGGGTGAGGATAGCTTTGTGCACCTCATCTTCCCGGCGGAGGGCCCAGCCCCCTTCCAAAGGCACCGTTTTCCCAGGCCGAGAGAGGTTCAGCCAGTTTCCTGTGGACGCGCAGCACCATGTGGGTGATGATAGTGACGGTGGCAGCGGTAATGAGGATGGTGTTAATGACAGCGATGACGCTGACGATGGCAGTAACGATGACGGAGATGCTGGTGGAGGGCGTGATAATAAAGACGAAGGGGAGAACGGCTCCGATGGCGATGAGGATGGCGATGGTAGCGGTAGTGGCTAACTTTTACTTGGTGTTTTCTTGATGGATTTGAACCCTGGCTCTTTTGATCACCCACGTACTTTGGGCAAGCCACTTGTCCTCTCTGTGCCTTAATCCCCTCATTGTGAATTGGGAGTGTTTATTTGGGAAACCTGCTTCCCCATCTGTAAAATTGAGTACCTCAGACGGCCGCCATGAGGCTTAATAAGATGATGTGTGCAAAGCGCAGAGCATACCGCCTGGCCCCGGGGAGCTCAAAACATGTTAGTGATTAGTGGGCTCTGGCTGCTCAGTGCCTTGCACACCCCACCTCAGCGAATCCCTACAGCTATCCTGGGCATTGGTACTCTGTGCAGAGACTGAGGCTTAGAGAGGCCGAGACAAGCCCAGGTTCGCACGGCTGCTAATTGGTGAAGCTCTGTTTGGTTATCTATTTCTGCATAATAATACAAGCACAATATCATGGCTTGAAAGAATCACTCTCACCCCAGCTGGTGTGGCTTAGTGGACTGAATGCTCGCCTGTGAACCAAGGGGCTGCTGGTTTGATTCCCAGTCAGGGCACATGCATGTGTTGCAGGCCTGGTCCCCAGTTGAGGGGGGCGTGCGAGAGACAACCATACATCGGCATTTCTCTCCCTCTCTTTCTCTCTCCCTTCCCTTCTCTAAAAATAAATAAATAAATAAAATTTAAAAAAGAAAACAAACAAACCACAAAAACCCCACCCTCACGTGCTGCCTCCCAGCGTGCGGGCTGACTGCGCTCAGTTCGGTGGCTCTGTCACACACAGCCGGCCAGGGCCGCGGCTGCATGCAGGCTACGCTGGGGCTGGCATGCCCAGGGTGGCTGGCTCGCCGAGCAGCAGTCGGTGCTGGGATTTGGCTGAGGGCTCCGCAGGCGCTATCTGCTGGAGTGCCTCGGTTTTCTGCCACCTGGGCTCTTTACCAGGTGACTTGGTGGCTGGGTCCCAGGGAGGTTCTAAGAAGCGATGGTGAAGGCTGCAGACCTGTGATCCAACCTTCAGACTTACTTGGTGTTACTGATGTTGCGTTCTATTGGCCAACATGAGTCCAGGGATGGCTGAAGTCAAGAGAAGAGAAGCAGATTCCACCTCTGGGTGGAATCCCAAGGACTTGCCGCCATTTATAATCCACCCAAGGGGGACCAAAGCCCTGTGTTCTGATCCTAACACTGACTGGCTTCTGTGCTGCCCCCACGGTCTCTTTCCGGCATCTTCTGTGGGGGAGGGGGTGTGTGTAGAAGGGAGGAGGCCAAGCCTCTATCTCTTTCTATGGCCCTCTCACCATCCCTGGACCAGCTATCAGCCAAGTCAGGGACATGGAGTTAGAGGATGGAGCCACCAGGGGGCAGCAGAGCCAAAGGCCTGGGCAAAACTGGGTCCCCAGGCACTGGGCTTGGGTCAGGCGGGGCTGGCCAGTGGGACCCGTATTTGCCAGACTCTGCATATTCCCAGACATTCATCCAGAGCTGGCTGCTGCTCCCCTCTATGTGGATGTCCCCGAGGCTGGGTCAGGAGAATTGAGCGCCAGTCCTTTCTCTCTTTGTGACCTTGGGCAAGTTGCCCCTCCCCAGGCCTTTGGGGCTCAGTTTCCCCATTTGTACTGGGAGGCGGTGGATTGATGAGCTTTGGAACTGTGCTTGCCTCAGAAGCTGCCGAGGGAAGGAGGCGGGCTTCCCCCACTTCCAGGGCCATACCCCTGCCTGCCTCTGTTATTATACGGGATTTTAAAACGAGGAGCTCCTAGGTGAGCTCCCTCGGGCCCCTGATGGCCCTGCCTCTGTACGATTGAACCCCTCCCCAGCCAGCCAGGCCTGGGAAGTCTATGTGCCACCTGGGGTCAGTGCCAGCATCACGACCCGGCAGGCCACTGCTGCCTCTGGGGTTTTCCGCCACCACCTCCAGCTGCCACCCAGAGGGACCAGATTGCAGCAGTTTCCTACAGGGTGGCCCAGAGTTGTCCCAGAGGGCAGGACATGGCACAGGCAGCCCCAGTGACATTTCTGTTGTTGTTTTCATTTCCTTTGGACACACCAGTTTGTATTGTACCATCCTCTCTCAGGCAAGGTCCCCAAGAGGTGGCCTGGCATAAAGGCAAGACAATACAAAGCTTGCGGTCCCCAAGTCCTGGGTTCAAATGCTCTTCCCCTGAGCTTCCGTTCACTCCTCTGCAAATGGGAAGAGCCCTTATACCCTGCACCTAGATGTTCTCTGATTCAGCAGATATTCATTAAGTTTCCAGAGCAAGGCAGACAGGTGCGGATTTATGCCTCAGGGCTGCGGTGTGACCAGGTGGGAACTGACGTGCTGGGGGGAAACAAGCAATTAACAACTTACCAGGAAGCGTTTCATCATTTTTAGTAGGAATTGTCCATTTATTAGTATTAATTGAGTGCTAAATATATGTCAGGCAGTGGTAATAAAAAGATGAGCAAAACCTCCCCCCAAAAGACAAAAGCCACCGATTTGTAGGAGGATAACATCAGATGACAGGGACGCCAGGGAGGAAAGAAGCAGGGCGCGCGGGACGAGCCTGGCCCTCCGCCATGCCAGCTCCCCAGGCTTGCCCCTGGATCGGGGCGGCAGCAGCGACTGGGCCCACAGACGGCGACCCCCATCCGCTCCCCTGCCCTGCCAGCAGCATCAAGAGGAAGGGAATGGCCTCAGCCGCTGTCACCGAGGCCTTGAGCCCAGTCGTCTCTCCAGGCCTGGGCCAGAAGAAGGGGTGGCCAGTCCAAATAGCAGGGAGGACTGGGGGCAGCAAGCGGAGGAACCCCAGTGGTCCCAAGGTGGGGCATGTGTGCAAAGAGACCCCCAACCCCCTGCCTCTCTGCACATCCCTCAGAGGGAAGCCAGCCAAGACAGTGCAGGCACCAGGGACAGGAGGGCACAAAGGCTAAGGCTCATTTGGGGATCACTGGACGTCTGGTTCAGATATGGACACTGCCCTTCTCAGCCCAGGAGCCTTGGCAACAGATGGACACAGCCTCTCGGAGCCTGTCTCCTCCCGGGAGGACACCTGGGTACCAATAAACCTTAAGAGCCTCAGCACACACAGTGCCTGGCACTCAGTCAGCACCGGATACACACTGGGCACCTCCCTGCCATCCGTCCTTCCGCAGCTCATGCTTTGGGGACAATCATCCTTGTCTGACTCACTGTCTGACTAAGGCAGGGGGAAGTGGAGCAAAATTTAAGGAGGCGTTCATTCTCGGGGGCCTCCTTAACTGTCACACCCCAGGGGCCTTGCTTTCCACAAGGTCACAGTGACCCCCACCTGCTGGTGGCCTACTATGGGCCAGGTGCCCCGTGACAAGTGTTTAACAGAGGTCAGCCTCTCACCAGTGATGCCCAGCAATGGGACACTCCAGTCCCCATTGGACCAATGAGAAGACTGAGGCCCGGGAGGAGAAATGAACGGTCTAATTCACAGGCTGGAGATTGGAGGTGCTGGGATTTAGCCCCAGCCTGGCCTCAACCTAAATCGGGAGAGCCCACCCTTGACACACTGGGGACCCTGGTGGCCACAGGGGGCCAGGGAGTGAAGGTGCTGAGGTCCTAGGGGGCCGCCCAGGAGGAATCCCGTCTCAGGGTATCTGATTGGAAGGTTGGCCGAACACCTGTGGCAGGTTCCCCTTTCAGTGCCGGGGTGGGGGTGGGGGTTGGGGTGACTGCACTTCTGCTGTAGATGAGGGAACCAAGCCCTGGGAGGGTCTGCTGAGGTCACAGCCACTCAATGTCAGCAGTGCCCTCCCGCATATGGCCGGGGGCTCCTTCCCTCTCCCAGCCTCCCCTGCTCCAAGGTAAGAGCACTTCCCCACTGGGGTGGGGGGGCGGGGGGGCGGTGGCTGGAGCCCAGGCTGGGTCCTTTCCTCTCCTTCCCCAGCCCCACCTCCCACCTCCACCTGAAACTCAGGGCTGGGACGCTGATAAGCACTCAGGACACTTCAGGTCTCTATCAGCAAGCGGGAGCCACTTGTCGAAGGCTGTCTGTCAAGGTTCAGAGAGAAATAAAAATAGATAGGGGACAGGGAAAGTTATCATCTCCTTCCTTTTGTCATTCTGGTGGCCGGGCTCCGTAGAGCTCCTAATCTGTCATGTTGTCACCTGCCTCCATGGGGCGGGCTGGCTGTTGGGCGCCTGTCCCCCCTGCCACCCTGCAGGTTGTGAAAGTGATAGAAGGTGCCGCATCCGGCCCTGACCGGAGGTGGGCGGGAGGGGTGAGGGGAGGGGGCACCTCCACCGGCCATGGTGGAGAAAACACACTGCGCTGACCTTCGAAACTTGCCTCCGCCACTTCCCACCTGCACGTCAGCCGGAGCTTGTGGGGTGTCGCTTCTTTACTCCCTCCCTCACTCCCTCGTTTGTGCACCCATGATCAGGAGCTCAATGAATGCATTTGTCGAGCAAGGCTAACAGGGCCAGCCTCAGGTCTCCCCTCTTCAGCTGAGCGACAGCTCTACCATGGTTGCAAGGCTGCTGAGGATGCAGTTAATACACCTACGTCAGAGGGCTCCGGGAAGAGTGTTTTCTGGTCAATTCTCTCAGCGGTCCACCCCCGCCCCGCCCCCCATAACCGCTCACCTGTATTAAGGCCTATCTTTTGGCTGGCATGTGTTTTTGTAAAAAGTGCACTGCTGTTGCCTGCGCACAGACGTTTTTACTTCAGTAAACATTTCTAGAGGAACAACATACCTACAGACTTGCGCACAGTTCCTATGCACACATCTTGGGGGCTTTCCCCAAAGTGGACTCGCCCCCGCGAAAGGCCCCCAGCAGCCCAGCCACGCCTCCTTGCAGAACGCACGTGTCCGCTTGATTTCCCAGTGGGGGCTGGGTTCGCTCTCTCCCCCTGTCTCTTGCCTTGGTCTCCTGGCACCGTGTCGAAGGCGCATGGTGCTACTGTTCTGACAACACTCAAGGTGCACCGTGGAGTCCCTGCTGTGCGCGTCTGAGAGGCATCCCCGTGCCCTCTCGGCCTGCTTCTTGCCCAGGCCTGTTCTGATACAAGGGCCTTAGTACTTGCTGATGCCCCAGCCTTTCCACGGCTCATTTGTTTTCTCAGACAACCTCCTCTTTCCTCTCTCCCCCACCCCAACCTGCTTCTCGCCCCATATCTCCACGCCTCTTTCCTTAATAGCACGATTAGACTTGGACACTACCTTGAGTAGCAACCCGATTATTGTCTGTCCCCTTCGTGAAGGGGTCACAATGTGCCAGCTCCCACTTTGACCGGAGCTGGGCACGGAGGGATGGGGGGAGGGCAAGGTGTGTGATCCCTCTTCTCCGCTGCATCCCCGTGCACCGGCGGGCCTGGCACGCCGCAGTGGCTCAGCAAGTGTTCGCAAAGGAAGAGAGGCACCCACAGCAAGCTGCGCTCACAGCATGCCCTTGCTCGTGCTGGTCCATGTGACGCTAGTGTGTCTCTCCGTGTATCTTTTTCCTTATCCAGCTTGCGAGCTCCCCGGGGCTGCAGCTAGGGCCGCCTTCAGCCCCCAGACCCCCAGGTCAGTGGACCTGCCTCGCAGGTGTTTTGTTAACCTTGTTTTGAACCAGACACTCCAGAGAGAAATACATTTTAAAACCACGTGTGATCTAAAGAGAATTTAATCTGCATGTCTGGGATTCATTAACACGTAGATCATCAAATTAGGGTTGGCTCGCAGCTGTTTGACATTCGAAGGGCCTTCTGAGGATCTTTCATAAGTGCTTTTAAATATTATTTTTTCTTATAATTTCAGGGCTGGGTTTTGAGCTTGTCTTTCTCTGAGTAGGAATTGACACATGAGATCAGGGGATGGCAGGACCTGCCCCTGCCAGAGAGCTGCTGGCCGAGGGGAGGTGGGCATGGAGCCATCCACACCGGTCTGTCCCAGACCCGCCAGATCCATGTGTTCCCAACGTCCCCCTGTCTCTGTGGGTGGGTGCCAGTCGTTTGGCTCTTTCTTGGGCCCCCGTCACTCTTGTTCTGGGGGTGGCACTTCTGATCCCCACGCCCCCAGCCCTGTTCCAGGGGTGTGCAGGGAACTCAGGCTGGACCCATGAAGACATGGCCTTCCTGGGCTGCAGAAATGGGCCTCAGCGCAGCTCCATGGCCCGATTGGAGGAAATGAAACGGGAGGAGAATCACAAGCTGGGGCTGCGGAGAGTGGCAGCTGTCTTTTCTGCTGGCACTTGAGACCTCGAGCTGTAGGCCTAGAGCATCCCATTACCACGTGGAGCCTGAGAGTGACTCAAGCAGGGAAAAGCAAGGCCGAGAGGTGTAGAGAGGCTGGTGATAGCCAGGGAGGCCTAGGCCTGGCCACCACCGAAGTTATGGTTGGTAAACAAGGTTATGGTTGGGATTGTATCCCCAACCCCCAGTTGAAGGCCTAACCTCCAGAACCTCAGAGTGTGACCTTATTTGAAAATACAGTTGTTGCAGATGTAATTTGTTGGGAGTCATACTGGAGTAAGGTGGGTACTTAATCAAGCCAATATGATTGGTGTTCTCATATAAAGGGGATTGGCTATGGAGACACACATAGAGGGGAGATCACGTGAAGACACAGGAAGAAGATGGCCGTCTACGAGCCAAGGAGAGAGGAACAGATTCTTCCTCACAGCCCTCAGGAGGAGCGAGTGGTTGACACCTTGCTCCTGGACTTCTAGTTTCCAGAGTGGTGAGGCAACGGGGCTCTGCCTTTTAACCCCCTTTGAACTTTTTCCTCATGAAAACCAACATATCATTTTTCTTTTTTTCCCTTATGCCAATTTGTGTTGAGCCATTAATTGAATCCAAGGATAAAAGACTTATTTGAACATCACTATTCCGCTTCAAATCTTTTTATGGTCCATATGTCAATTATCTGTTGCTGTGTAACACACCACTCCAGGCCTTGTGGCAAAAAACAAAGGCAGTTATTTATTTTGCTCACAAAATACAGTTTAGGTGGCACATGGGGGTGGCTTGTCTGTGCTCAACAAGGTTATCGGTGGGCAACTCAGCTGGAGCTGATGGACCCCCTGTCAACATGTGTCACTCACATGGCTGGCGGGCCATTGCTGGCTGTTGCCTGGCTGTTGCCTGTGCATCCCTCTCATCGGGCCTCTCCACAGGCTGCTTGAGCTTCCTCCTAGCATGGTGGCCGGTTCCAGGAATAAGAGTCACAAGAGAGCAGGGTGTAAGGACAAGGCATTTTCGTGATCTACTCAGAAGTCACATAGCATCATTGCCACCATACTCTGTTAGCTGAGGCCATCGTACAGACCTCCTCATATTCAAGGGGAGGGAACACAGAATGCACTACTCTGGGGGAGGAGTGTCAAGGTCACACGGTGAGAAGAGGAATGGGAGGGAAAGTTGCAACAGACTCTGGAAATTGCAATCTGCATGGGCCACACCCTCTACGATTCCATTTATGGGAAGGTCAAGAGCAGACAAAAGTCATTGCTGGTGACAGGAGTCAGAACAGCGTTACTGCTTGGGGACGATAATTTGGACTGGAAAGGGGCACATGGGGAGTAGGGTGCCAGGAATGATCTGTGCCTTGATACATAGAAATTACATAGATGTAAATATGTGAGAATTTCATTGAGCTATTCATTTAAGTTCCACACCCTTATGCATGCGATACCTCAATTTAAAAAAAATATAAGGTATGTGACAAAGAAAATCTGACTTCATTAATACAGATGGACACGTCCTCCACTGGCTCCCAATTGTCCAAGCAGCTTGGCTGGTACACGAGGCCCATTCAGACCCAGCCCCTGGTCCAGTTGTCACGGAGCACTGGCTCCTTCTAGACCACACGGACGCTCCCTGCCAGACCTCTGGAGCCTGTTGGGAGGAAGATGGATGGAACTACTAACTGCACGGTCTAAAGGTTAATTCAAAGGGCAGCCACGGTTGGAGAGGGTGCCCCCACCTGGCTCCAGTTTGCAGGCCAGAAAGAGGGGAGGGGGTGGAGCTCCTCATCCGTGGAAACCGCCAAGCAGCCATCCCTCAGGTTGGCCTTGGGGCCTCTTCCCAGCCCCAGCCTGGTCTCTTGCAACTTCATTCCTCTCCTGTGTCACCAGTTCACTGCATGGACTGGGGCAAGCTCCTCCCCTCTTTGAACCTTTATTTTACCATCAGTGTGTTGAGGCCATTGGACCAGGTGGTCCCCAGGAGCCCTTGTGGCTTGGGCATTCTCCATTGGGCCGCCAGGTTGTCCTGCCTCCTCCGCCAGCACCTTGTCTGCCCCGCCTCTCGATTTCTGCCCCAGCTGTGTTCTCAACATGGGACACTGTCAGCCCCGATCCTGCCTTTTCTTCAAAAGTTTCCTGGAAGGTGTCAGAAACACCTCCCTGATGCACCCCAAGTCTGTCCAGGCTGGTTGTGCCCGGTGGCCATGGTCTTGTCTCCCTGGAACTCATCTGCCCATGAACTCGCCTGCACATTCCAGATGATTCCACGGAACAGAGATGGGAGGCTTCTCCCATCAGAACTAGGGGATCCCAAGAGCTGGGCGGTGACTGTACCATCAGACTGGCCCTGGGGCAAGGACCGAGTCTCCTCCCTTTGAATAGGTTCCTGCCCCACCCATCAGCCCTCAGGGTTCTGACTCTAGCCTGCAGCAGGTTCTTCTTGCCTCATCCAGTGTTTTTTCTTCCTCATTGTTGAATTTGTTACTAACACTTAAAAATCTGGTGATTTCACATAAAGATCTAGATGGTCCTCTTTAAAAAATATTGTCAGAGATGGGTGCACTTGGCTTTCATTCCCTTCGGGAATGATGGACAGGAGCCCACAGAAACTGCCCTGTGGGCGGGGAGGACACCGTCTAGTTCACCCCAGGCCTCAGCTGGCTCCTCCCACTCCCGAGTTACCTGCCCAGTGCTGCAGGCGGCTGGGTGTGTAGTCCCGGCTTTGGGACCCGAGGTGCTTTCTAGCTGCGGACGCTGAGTCCCATGGGGGCCGCACGGGGAGAGTGATTCCAGAGAGGGATGCGGGAACGAAGGCTTCTCTCCCCGTCTCTGCCTCATTAGGATCTAACAGGCTGGATCAATGCCTTTTAAAATTAGATACATACTGACTGTTTCTTGCATCAGGAACAGTCAGTGCCAACACAGAATGCTTGTCTAATCTAAAACTTGCCTTTGAGAAAATTACATTGAGAAGGACTGGAGGGAGAGGCATCTTCATTCAGTAATTATTTATAGGGGGCTTTCCATGTGCCAGGCACTGACCCGGGTGCTATGGATACGGCAGTGAAAAAACCCCCTAGTCATCATCTTGGATGGCTCACAGTCCTATCAGCACTCTCAGTACCTCAGACGAGGCAGCAAAGGCCCAGAGAGGGCAAGTAGAGCCCTCCAGGTCACACAGCAGAGGTGGAAAGAAAACCTACACTGCTTCTCAGGCTTCCTGCTTCATCCGTTCCCCAGCCACATGCTCACTCCCAGCGCTGCCCCCCCCCCTCCAGTCCCCACCGTGGAGCCCTAAACACACAGGCTCCCTCCCTCTCCTCTTCCTCTCCTCTCCAAGTTCTGTCTCTATGCCCTTGTTTTTAACTGAGAGCCAGAAGTTGGGGCTCATCTGGGAGGGGCTGGGGTCTGCGCAGAGCAGAAAATGGATTCTTCTCTGGCTTTTTCCCTGATGCCCTGCCCGCCTCTCAAGGGTGATTCCATATCAGTGATGAACTTTAGCACAATCCTGCATGTAACCGCCCCAACCGGACATTCTACAGCTGCGGCAGCAGCTCTGTTGGCTGACTGGCTGTTTTAAAGAGACAGGCTTGGAGCAGGGCCCCAGGCTGTTAGCACCGAGCTGCCCTTTCTGCAAACAGGCTAAGTGTCACTCTGGCCGCCAATGAGGCTAAGCCAGGCTCGGTTTTCTACTACAGCCACAGAAGCTTGTTTCGAAAAGGAAGAGCTAACATTTATTCTCCACTTGGCCACTCTGCAGATATACTAGAAACAGGTGAACTTCGTGCACACAGCCTGCACCCCAGTCTAGGGACTGGTCCCTGGAAGAACCAGCCAGACCGGGTTTGAGTCTCTGGATGTTTTGCAAATAACTAGCAGTGAAACTCACCCAACTCTTCCAACTTGTTGGTTGCATTCAAACTCCTGGGTATATTGAAAGCAGCCAGACAGATTCTGGCCAGCAGTTGTTAAGTTTGAAGAAGGCTGGTTGTAATTGGCTCAGAAACCGTGGCTTGCCTAAATAAAATAATAAATGATGACAGCTACTGTTTATTGAACATCTGCTACGTGACAGATGCTTTGTGCATCATAACCTTGCAATGTTGGCTTTAACATCCCCGTTTTCCTGGGGATGAAGCCGAGGCCCAGAGAGGTCAGCTCAGCCCCGAGGAGGAGGTGCTCGCGCAGCCAGGCAGAGGCAGTGCATACCTGTCGCTGCCCGCTTCCTTCCCCAGGTCCCTCTACAGCCTGAAATGTCCCCAACACAGTGAGGGGTGCTAAGCTATAGTCAGCTCAGGGTAAGCAGGTGAGAGGACAGGACTGCCTCCCATCAAAGCTTTGATCTGCATCAGAAGAGATGGCTGAACTTCCTCCTCACAGTCTTGACCCAAACTACTAAGCCATCGCCCTGGAGGAAACGTTCCAGTTCAGAAGGTCCTTTTAGCCAAAGGATCCCCTACAATGTGTCAGGGACTTTACATGTGTGATATCATATTATTAGCTATGCGACACGGTGGGTGAGCCTGTAGCTCCTGGTACCAGACTGACTGGGTTCAAATCATGACTTTGCCACTTGCCAGCTGCACGCCTTGGGCAAAAATCACTTAACCTCCCAGGGCCTCGTTTTGCCTCTTGCAAAATGGGCAGAATAATAGTACTTACTTCAAAGGGAGATTGTAGGGAAAAAAATGAGATGATTTATATAGTTCATGGCACAGAGCTTGGCATGTAGCCCAGGCTCTAAAAATGGTAAATATTATTTTCATATTTTATTTTTAGAAATTCTTCATGAGAACCCTGAGGAGCGGATGTTATTGTCTTCATTTTATTGATGGAGAAACTGAGATTAAGAGAGGTTCAGTAACTTGCCCAAAGTCGCACAGCAAGGAACTCATAATGTTTCCATTGGTAGTTAGCTAACTATTAATAGGAAAAAGGGAGGCAAATGGAATTGGACATTGAGCTTCATAGACTGGGAGGCATTAGCCTATTTGCTTCAGAGGAAGCTACAGCTTTGCACCGCAGGGGATCACAGCGCTGCTCCATCAAGGGGACCAGCACCCTTCTCTTTCCCCATACGGTGCCGGACTGTTGAGGGTCCAAGGGGAGGTGCTGGACCATAAAGCCCTGTCAGTCTAACTAGGGGGTGTAAACCCATCCAAAGCTTGGGAAATTCACTGGGTCTTCCGAAAAAGCACCTGGTCCATCCCACACCCAAGCTAATACAATCCCAGGAGAACAAAGAAGTGCACGCGCTCTCTCGCTCGGGAACCTGCACTTGTCCCATTTGTTTGTGTTCTCTCTCTTCCAGGAGCGCGTGACCACATGGGTCTAGCAGCTCCTGGGGCCCAGAGCGGACTGCATGGACTCTGAAAGACTGAACTTTAATATGAAGATTTTGTTTTGGCCTTGTTGAAGGCAAGGTTGGACTTTTTTCATAGTAGGATGGACAGAGATGGGACACTGGGAACCCAAGGGCAGTCTTCCACATGAATAAACCATTTTGCCATACCATGGTCTCCTGCGCATGGGTCCTTGGCATGCTTTCCTCGTGATCCCCAGGAAGAGTTTCATTTCCACTGGCAGCAACAGAGCTGGAGTTTGAATCTGTGTTTGTTCGTGAACCCCAGGTGCTGAGGTGGAACCCTGGGAGCCGATTCCCAGCAAGGTCAGGGTTGCAACCCCTCCCCCTAAGGCCGGGTCCACCCAGAGGCGGCTTGCGTGGCCTGGCAGGTTGTTCTTCTCTGTTTTAGTTGATGTGTAGCACCTTTAGACTAAATGTACAGAAGAGAAACCGAGACCCAGAAAGGGTGGGGACCTGCCCCCCAGCTGCACTGAGACCCAGACCCCCTTTCCCATGGCAAACACCACGTCGGTCCCTCTGGAGGCTCCCTCTGGCCCATCCCCCGAGGTAGTTTGCTGGCAGTTGACGGGTGAGTGAGGGACGGATGGTGGCTTCTCTTGAGGGTGAGTGCTGGGCACAGCTGTGTTGATGGATGGCTGAAGTAGGTCATTCTGCAACCAGACTTGGCCCGACGCTGGGGCTGGGACATCCGTCAGCTGCTGCCACATCATTCTTCGAACTGAGAGGCATGGGGGAAGGGACGGGGATCAGGAGAGGTGAGGCTTCTCTCATGTGAGTTTATTTCTGCTGGCAAAGTCCTTCAGAGACCCAGGGGGCCACGCGGGTGCCCAGGGCCAGCCCCTGGTGGGATGGGTTGGTGGGGCTGTCGTGGGCCTGAGGAGCTCCTTGGAGGCCTCCCCTGGACAGGCCCCGGGTTGTCCCTTCCTGTCGTCCCCTCAGCAGCCTTGGAGGCAGGTCTCAGTGCCCTTGCATTTCCAGCAGAGAAACAGAGGCTCAGGGAGGGCGAGCGATGAGCTTGGGGTCACCCAGCCTGTAAAGGGTGGAGTCGTTCCTGGACCCAGGTCTCTCTCTGCTCTGAGTCTCAGTTGGAAATGCTTTCTAATTATTACACAGATCACACACACAAACACACATACCTTTATAAAGTAACTATCAGACCAAATCATGTGAAGAACAGTAATTTTGTAAAGTTCAGCCAAATATAAATTATACATGTGTATATAAATACATATATTTATATTTGGCTGAACCTTACGATCATAGGTTCAGAACCCTTGGTGCTGGATGGGGTATTGCTGAGCAAACACCATGCGGTGCTGGTCAGTGGAAGTTGATTTTGGCTTCGTGGGGCCTATCCTGGGTGTGCCATCAGAGCCACGAACAGGCCGCGCAGGCTGGGCTGGTGTCTGTCATCTCCTCCCGGCTTCCCAGGACTCCTCAGGTCACCTGGTCACTGGATCACTATGTGTTGGGGTCTCAGGGACCAGCCTCCTGCCTCGGGAGACAGGCCTGGGGAGGGGTTATCTCTGCTCTCTGGGCCTAAGTTTGCTCAGCTGTATAATGGCATATTTTTCTCGGGCAATCAGAAAGGACCAACGTTTTTCTTTTTCAAAGTCCTGGGTTTTCTCTTAATAATTCACGTACCTTTTGCCTTGCACTCATCACCCATCCTTGTTTGTTTTGGTGTAAGTATAATGTCTTGGAGAAGTTGTCCGTTCAATTACTTAGCATCTTCCCCCCAAATCACCAAGCAAAAGGGAAGCAGCAGGAAGAAGTGTCCTTTTTTAAACTCTCTGACTCCATCAGTGGAGGCAGCGTAGGAGCCAGACGGCCTGGATTTGATTCCTGGCCTGTCCCTGCTGGATCTCGCTGGACAGGTATTTCTCAGCTCTGAGCCTCAGTTTCCTCATCTGTAGAATGGGAGAATAACAGTTCTCTTCTCCCTGGGCTGTCATATGGATGAAATAAGTTAAAAGTTTCCATCACCCTAAAACGGAGCCTGGCGTAGAGCCAGCTTTCAGCAGCTCTTCGCCAGCATCACCCCAGCACACAGCCGTGCACCCTCCCCTCCACATGAAAACCTGGCCAGCGAACACTTTCTAAATCACCCTCCAATGCTACGGTTCTAGGATCCACTCAGGCTGTGTGGATGCCCGCGCTGCTCAGGACGATGTCCCCGGCTGCCCCATCGGACCTCATCGCCCTTTGTTGTCTGGGAAGCTCCTCCTGACTTGCTGATAACACAAGACTTGCCTCCAGCCACCTGGGCATCCTTTCTCCTTCTCGAAGTTTCCAAGCATGTGCCGTTCCAGGAGTTTGCCTCTGCCGTGCCCTCTCCCTGGACACCTGTCCCCACGGCAGTCTCACGGTTGGCCCTTCTGTGATTGGGGTCAGCTCGAATATTCTCTCCGAAGACTCTTTCCCTGCTCGCCTGTCTGACGTTACTCTCGGTCATTCTGACATTCTCCTGTTGGATTTTCTTTACAGCACTGGTCACCCACTGAAAATATTTTCTGTATGGGCTTCTTTGTGCTTGCCCGTCTCTCTCCAGCAGGGCAGGGGGTCTATTGTCTTGCTCACGGAAGCATCCCCCGCACCCAGGAGGTACCTGGCAGGAAAAGCGACTTAACAAATTGCTGTTAAACGAGTGAGTGGAAGAGGGCATGGCAGTGCACTCAGCGATGCAAAATGCATAGAATAAAGGCGGGAAGAAAAGGCACCCAAAGTTACAGCATTCGTCCTCTCTCTTTGTTTTCTATTTTTTGGACTTTGGAAGGTGTATGTTTTGATTTCCTAAGTAGAAAAAGGCCCAGATGTTCTGAAAACACGGCTCAGCTGCAGGTCTGACCCGCCACTCTCCAGGCTTGGCTGAGGCTTCTTTTATTTCTCCTCCCGTGGTTCGCCTTGGAATTTAAAAACAAACCTCGGCCATCCTCTTAGGAGAAACTTCTGGGGAAGTCAGCAACCAGCCTCTCCCTTCCACTTCTGATTCGCTTCTTGGCCTCGATTTCTGAAAGATGTTTCGTTTTGGTGGTTCCTTCCGAGAGGCTCGCTAGCCTCTGGAAGTCTCCTGGGACACACTCAGGAAGGAGGGCAGGGGGCAGAGAGGCAGGGGGCGGTGTGCCTCTTCCATCAGACTGGGAGCCTCCAGGGTAGGGCCCGGCCTCCTCCATCAAATCGGAGCTCCCCAGTACAGGGGCTCTGTCTCCTCCAGCTGCTGCCAGACACATCTTGCTCTAGAAATAGCCCCTTACTTTTCCCCTCCCCCTTCC
This sequence comes from Pteronotus mesoamericanus, assembly GCF_021234165.1. Classification (NCBI taxonomy): domain Eukaryota; kingdom Metazoa; phylum Chordata; class Mammalia; order Chiroptera; family Mormoopidae; genus Pteronotus; species Pteronotus mesoamericanus. The sequence goes on from NW_026555200.1 coordinate 256,439, forward strand.
CATCTTCCTCTTTTTGGTGTCATCTCTCAACTCGCTCATCCCCAGCCAGCTGTAATCATCCCCGGGAAGTGACCTCCATCATCCAGAGCAGCCTCTTGCACAAGGTAAAGAGACTTCTGTGGGTCTAAAGAGGCCAGGCAGGACTCCCTCCGGGAAATATGGTGTCCCTCCAGGAAGCCCCCTCCGCAGTCCCCAGGCTCTTTCAAGACCAGTTCCAGTGTGCAAAAAGTGCCCTCCGAACCGGGTAACATTCCTGCCTTCTTAGACAGGCTAGCAGCTATAACGATGCTTGCCCTGGCGAGTGGACCCAGGCCCAGTGCCTATGGAACGATTTCTGGGCGCTGGGCACAGTGCTGAGCGCTCCGGTGCTTGTCCCCGTCCGTCAACCTGGCAGTAGGGCCACGTCACTCGACTGCTCAGAATGGTTTCCCATTGAACTCTGAGTAACAGATTCACCGCCATGGTCCTTCACTCTCTATCCTCCTGCCTCCCCACTCACCTTCTGCCCTGCCCTGGACCATCAGAGCGCATGTTCCCACCTCAGGGCCTTTGCACCTGCTCTGCCTGCCACCCAGACTGCGTTTCTCCAAGATACCTGCATGGCTCACTCTGCCTCCCTCTGCTGAAATGTCAGCTCCCTGAGAGGTTTGCTGGCTTTGTTCTCAGCTGTAAGCCCAGAGCTAGATTCAAGCCCAGCACACAGGATGGGCTCTGTAAATATTTGCTGAATGGATGAACGTGCTTATGTGGCAGGTACAATCAATCCTGTTTTACAGATGAGGAAACTAAATGATTGCAAATGTAGGATCTATTTAGCGCCTACTGTGTGCTGGGCTCCGGAACATAGAGATGGGTCCCTGCTTTGGAGAAGTTTCCTGGCTGTTAGGGGAAACAGATCACCAAACATGTATAACCCAGTGGGCTGTGTTCAGGGTTAGAGACAAGCAGAGTGCACTGTGGGAACACACAACTCAGGCTGGGCTATCAGGGAAGGTTTCCTGGAGGAGGCGACACCTGAGGTGAGTCTCAGGGAATGAGCAGGAGTAGCGGTTGGAGGAGGGGGAGATATCGTCCCAGCTACACAGGACCTGCAAAGTAACAGTACAGGCAGATATGAGAATGTGGGGCTTTTGTTTGCCCCCCAATTTTTCAGTGGGGTGGGGAGGAAAGTGCATGGGAGGTGGGAGTTGGGGAGAGCAAGATCAATGCGGCCAGAAGATCAGGAGAGAGAGGGTAGGGAGCAGGTAGATCCGCAGGTGCCTTGCAGGCCATGCTAAGGAATTTGGGTTTCACCCCTCGGGGCTTGGGAGGTCTGGGGTGAGGGTCCGGACCTGTCAGTCTTGGGGTCTGGACTAAGCTTTCTGGTGGCTGTGGAGATGTTAGGTAGACTGGGGACTGGGGCGGAGGCAAGTGGGCCAGGGAGAACGGTGACCCGGACGAGTGAGGTCAAGGCCTGAACCAAGGTGTGAGCGTGAGGCCAAGCTCAGAGCTAGGGAGGAGGAACCCGGTGGAGCCTGGGCACTCAGGAGGGGCCAGGTGGTCCCTGCTTCATAGCTGCAATTCGTTTTTGACCGAAGGCAGCTTTTTCCAACTTGCCAGCCTTCCTGGCCTGTGAGATTTTAGCTCCCAATGACTCCCGGGTGACTCTGAAGACCAGCCTCGCTCTCCTTGGATCATGAAGAATGTGACTCTCCAAAGGAAGGAGGTGCCAGCCCTGGGGCCTCTCCCGAAACCCAGGCCAGCCTGTCCCGGGCACTGCCAGCATCGCTGTGACGCATGGTGCGGCAGCGGCACAGGGAACCTGGATGCAGGTCCCTGACAGGTCTGGGTTCACACGTCTAGATCCCTGTCTCTGAACAAATGCTTCCAGGGTGGGAAACAGACACTGCTCAGAGGTGTAGCACGGGGACTGAATGAGAGAGTGGATTTGGTGAGAGATCAACAAATAATCACTTTACCTCCACTTTTACCTACTTCCACTACCACGATTAGTATTATTTTGGGAGGAATATCTAATGAAAATTGTGAAGAATTTTGAACTTTCATGAAAAAGAACAGCGTGTCTAAGGAACCCCCTGGACCCAGCACTCAGCTCCGCCAACCACCAATCCCCAACCTCATCCTCAGCCCCCGTTGCTCCCCCTGTCCCGTCCCTGATTCATTTAAAGCAAATTTCAAATATCATCACATCATTTATCCATAAATATTTCACCACTGTATCTATTAATAATACACAAGGTGACGGCTCTGAAAGTAGCAGCTCTGTTTGGGGAGCGGCCCTGGAGAGCCGGCTTCCTCCGGTCCAGGCTTGTGCCGGCACCTCTGGTATCAGGATAAATGGGTCTCCCCGCCCCCAGGAGCTCACGCTGGGGGCTGGGTGTGCCGAGACAGGCACAGGGACAGACACCAACAACTCCCCGTGCTGTGAGTGAGTGCTATGATCTCGTTATGTATAAAGAGAAGCTCATATTCTAGGACTGGGAGGAAGGGAAGTGATAAGTTTTAGAGAAGCTATATATGTGTTTTTTTGTTTTGTTTTGTTTTGTTTTTTAACAAGCCAACAAAACAACCCATCATGTAGTGGGGGGGAGCAGCGAGGAGGGTGTGGGGTGCGAGGTCCGATGGCGTGGGCTGAACGCCAATGCCGACCCAGCACCTGCTGGTGGTGTGGCCCAGAGCCAGACACTTCCCCTCTTGGGGCCTCAGTTTCGCCCTCTGTCCCGCTCGGGTCCCTGGGCAGTGCTGAGGAGCGCCCTGGCGTGGGGCTGAGAGAATCCGTTAGTATTCATAGTCAGGCTGCTGCCTGCGACTTTGGGCAGAACTGCTGACCTGGCAAATGAAGTGGTAACAGAACGGCAAAGGGAAATGTGTCTTCTGCGGCCAATTACACCATAGATGGCTTGGGACTTGGTTTACTTAATTAAATCTATAACCAATTGTGGATCTATCACTACTTATGATGCCGCTCTAATTGAGCCAGTTATCAAAGTCAGGTAGGAAGAAGGTCACTAGGATATTGTTGGCCCTGGGCAGCCTGGGGGATCTGTGTGGCCTGCTCATTGGACTTGGGTCTGAGTCTTGGTCTGCCATTTCCTAGCTGTGCCTCTGAGCAAGTCATGCTCATCCCATTGCCTCAGTTTCCCTAGATAATTCCTGCCTGTTTTCTTCACGGGGGTGTGTAGATTGTCCCAAGGCAGTCCCTAGAGAGCGCTGAGTTGGTCTAACTCATTCATTTGTCCAGCAAAGATTTATTGGGCACGCACTCTGTGCTAAGTCTGGGTACCATATTGAAAAGAAGACAGATAGAGCTCATGACCTCATAGAGCTCTCAGTCCCTGGGGGAAGGCAGGCATTGCTTGGATTAATTCATGAGGGAGAAAGGCCTTGGAGGAGTTGCAAGATAGGGTCACTGAACTGAGTGTGAAGCTGAGAACCCCCTTTCCCTGTCAAGGGTAAGTGGCAGTGAGCCAGCAACACGAGCTGGGGGCAGGAAGGGGGGGTGGTTAGCATGTGCAAAGACCCCGGGGCAAGAGAAAGCCTGCCTGAAAGAAGTCTGACTGTAGACAGCACATGGGAGAGTGATTTGGGACCAGCCCAAGGCTGTGGATGCCAAGACCCTGTGAGCAGGGCCTCGGAAGCCATGATGTGGGGTTGGGGAGCCACTGAAGTAGGAAGGAGCGTGACTAGATTTTGTTCCCATAACACCCTTCCAATTGCTCTGTGGAGTAAGGATTGGAGGGAGGGCGAGGCGGGGAGCAGGGAGAGCAGCTGGGGGTGGGCAGCAGCGATCAGGTGGATGATTCTCTTGGAGGCAGAGACAGCAGGGCCAGCTGAGGGGCTGGGTGGGGCATGTGGGCACCAAGCAGGACCCCCAGGTTTCTGGACAGAGCCATTGGGTGGCAGGAGAAGTCACCCTCCCAGCGTCATCCCAGGGCAGAGACTGTCCTTCAGAGGGGATTAGGGCGGATGTGGGGGCTTCCCCCTCTGTGAGAGGAGGGGTCAATGGAGGGGGCAAATGCAGGGCGGCAGGAGGAAGAGCAGGTGGCGGGAAGTTGCGGGAGTTGGAAACTGACGGCTTCTACACGTATATTCTCTGAGACGTAAGGGACAAGGCCCCCAGCTGAGAGCAAGAGTGGAGGGAGAGTTGAATCAAAGATGGACAAGAGAAAATATGAAAAGGCCTTTGGGGAGGAGGAGGCGCTTTGTAGATGAAATCAGGTGCACGCTTTTTGGGTAGTTGATTTCCTGAGGCTTAACCACTGTCATCTTGACCTTCTCATCCCTCAAAGGCCACCCTGGCCTCTCCCTGGAGGAGCGGAGCCTTGGCTTTGAGATTTTTTTCCTCCAGCAGGAAACCATTTCTTCAAATCAAACATGACATGTGGCCTCAACGTATGTACAGACAAAAGCAGAGCTGTTTTGATGGCTGTAGCTGCCTGCTGGGCTTCACCTTACTTTCCTTGGGGTGACCCTGTGAAATCCGGGGCACCTCTGGACCCTGTGTGAAGCTCACTGGGGTAGGAAGCAGGTGGCAGTCACTTTTTTGCCATGTGCTAGGGCAAAGTTCTGGGCATTGGTTTTCTTTCTTATCTTATTTATTTCTTTATTTTCAGAGAGAGGCGAACGGAGGGAGAAAAAGAGGGAGAGAAACACCAGTCCGTTTCCTCGTGTTCACCCCCAGATGGGGACCTGGCCCACAACCCACGCATGTGCTCTGGCCAGGAATCGAACCGGCCACCCTTAGGCTCGCAGGCCAGCGCTCAATCCACTGAGCCACACCAGCCAGGGCTGGCCCTCGATTTTCTTGACTGTAAAATGGGGACAATATTACCCTGGTGGAGACAGAAGACTGGACCAGATCACATTTCTGTGCACGTGTGTGTGCATGTGAGTGTTAACCCCTCCTCAAACTTGTATGATTTTTGTGAACTTCCGGAGAGTAGTCTTTTGGTTCTCTTCGGCGGTCTCTCATCCACTATCTTAAGTCATCATTTCAGAACCAGGATTTCAGTCTGGTCTAACTCTAGAACCTGTGCCCTGCCGATGAGATCAGGCATTTTACTTTTCTCCAGGTGCACTGCCCCGTGGAGCTGGAAGTGGGAGCTGCCTGCGGGGACAGATGGGACGGAGAGGGCACACAGGGTGAATCTGCACAAGTGGGCAACGGTCCCACATTGGCCCCATGCGGTAATGGAGACAGGTCAGGTAGACCAGTTGCCTGGTATTTGGGCACCACCCTCCCTCCATGGTGTGTGGGGTGAGAACAGAGCATCATGAGAGTTCGTCTGCTGAATGTGCCCCAGTAAGGATTTGACGGCCTGTCTCCACCCAGGTTCGCCCTGAGATGGGTGCCTCTTGGAGTCACGCAGTGCCTGACAGAGTTCGGTTCAAGTCCCAGCTTGGTCTTTTACAAGCTGGGTGGCCTTCTATGGATCTCAGTTTCATAAAATGGTGGTAAAAAGTTTCCGTGCCCAGCTGGTGCCTGGCACATGGCAGGTGTCCTGTAAAGCCCACTCCTGAGCTCCAAAACCCAAGGGCACCCCTCCCCTTCGGGCTGGGGGTGGTCCTCTGAGTGTTGTCTGCCTGAGAGGATTCCTCTGCTCTTTGTGGTTTTTTTGCATTAAGCGGGTATGGATTCTGGATGGGTGACTGGGTCCCCATGTGGGCGCTGGGCGGGGCGGGCGCAGTGTGGGCACCAGCAAGGACTTAGCCTCACACAGAACTGCCTTTGACTCCCGGTGTCCCAACCTACTCACTTGCTGACCTTGAACAAGCCACCTGACTCCTCTGGGTCTCAGTTTCCTCATCTTCAAAATGACAGGAATCCCGGCACCATGTCAGATGGTGGCTGTGAGGGTTAGATGCATGCTTGCAAGACAAATGTCGCCACTGACACCCTGAAGCCATTTGTAGCCACTTCCACAGCACCATTCCTGCCAGGGGGACAAAACGCCTCTGCAGTGAAGCTTTCCTGTCCAGAGCCGCCATGCCACGAGTCCCATGCCCAGTGAAAAGGGACAATTTCGGTCTCTCCAGGGGCTCCGGGCGGCTAAGGGTAAGGATGGGTGTTTAGCAGGGCACTCGAGTGAGTCTGGGACATGCCAAGGCCGGCCTGAGGGGATTTCAGGAAGGGCTGGAGAGTGACTCGGGCAGGTGGCTCCTGCAGTGGGTGGCCGGTGAACAGGAGGGGGTGGGGAGTCGCTGCTGTGAGGCTGCGGTGGGCGGGAAGGGGCAGAGGGAGGCGGGCGGAGGGCTGGTCAGTGGCGGCTTCCATCGGAGGGACTGCTCTGGTAGAAGGCATGCACAACAGAGACGCCTTATTTTCTGTTTCCGGACAATGCAATTTTCTTCCATGACCACTCCTCCCAGCCCTCACCACTGTCGGATATGCACATGAGTCTTTTTCCCAATGGAACCGGAGAGGAACTGAGGCCAAGCACACTCTGCGTGCCACATCTGGGCTGACGCAAGGCAGGGAGGAGTGGGGGACCACGTGAGAGGCAACTTGAGTGGAGCTGAGGCTTTCCCAGCAAGAGGACGCGGAGCGAGAGAAATCACCTGCTTGTGCCTGGAACCACGCTATTTGAATATAAAAGGACTGGTGAATCCATAAAGCTGGAAAACTTAACAACTTCATTCATTTATTCCCTGATGTTTATTGAGCACCCAGTACACGCCCCACACTCTTCCAGGCACAAGGGATACAAGGTGAGCAAAACAGAGGTGGCAGGTGTTTGTGCAGCTGACGAGGGGGACATATATAAAGCTTAGCACAGTGCTTGGCACCTGGAAAGCACCACAAGTTTATCTTTTTAAGGGGGCGGGGGTCCAGCTCTGTGAGGAGCGGTGGCTGCGGGGTGGTGTTAATTCCACTGGACAGATGTGATGACAGACGGGCACGCGGGGGGCTCGGCTCCGTGCGCTTGGCGTCCGTGCTTCTCCGCGGGGTATTGGCTGTGATGTAATTAACACCCAACACTGGTTTGGAGCTGTCGCTTTTCCAGGTGGCTTGCTTCGTCCCACTTACGAAGTCAGCGTGACTCTGGACTTCACACCTTTCTTTTACAATCAAAACACCTGGGAAGTAGATGGCACTTGTCTTCTCACCACACACATGGCTTGACAGATTTTCAGATCACATTCCCTCTCACCGTCTCTTCCCCCAAGCGCTGAGGACGGAGCCGGCTGCAGCGGTCAGGGAAAACGCAGCGGGGCTCGGAGGAGGCGGCGGCACGCCGGGGTGGGGGGTCACCAGGTAAAGCTGCGCCTTCGGTTCCTCCCTGGGCAGCGCAGCCTCTTTGTCGGTCCCCCAAAGAGAGGAGCCGTGGGTTCCAACTCCAGCTCCACCCCCAGTCTGTGTGTGGTTTTGACCAAGACACATCCCTCCTCTGTCTGATCCACGAGGCCCTTGACTGTCAGCAGGGTCCAATGTGGTGGTGCTTCGTTTGTAGAATTGTGAAGATCAAATGGATGGTGCATGGGCAAAGCTCAGCGCACTGTCCAGGTCCACGTGACATGGGCCGCAAGGCCATCCGTGCAGCCCCCAAACACCCCCAGCCCCTCCTCCTCTGGGCACGTGCAGGGCGGCGTGCCTGGCCTCCTTGGGATTGGGTGGAGCGTGCACTGCTTCTAGCCAACAAGCTGGGCAGTGACCCGGTGTCGCGGTCGCACCTGTGAGACCCTCCAGGCGCTTTTGTCCCCACTGCCACAATGACTGGCTCGTGGGGAAGCCTGGGTCCTGGAAGAGGAGGGGCGGCTGAGCAGACCCGCGGGGCCCCGGCCACAGAGAAGCTAAGTAAGTGAGCCGTGAGCGCTGTGGCCTGCCTCCGCTGCGGGGGGATGCAGTGAGCCCCGTTATTCCTGACTGATGCAGAGGATTCGTTCCTGTCCGCGGACCTCAGGATCTTTACCTGGAAGATGAGTGGTTGGGCCGGACAGTCGATCTACACTAGGTTCCCTCCATCCCAAACGCCAGAGGGCGAGCCAGGGCACTGCAGTCCACACCCAATCAGGGGCCTCTGCCCCATTCTCCTCTGTGCTCCCGCAAAGCCCACAGGCTCTGTCCTTCCTGCAATTGCAGTGCTCACAGCAGGGGGTGACCCCGTGACGGGGGAGGGGGGCGGTTGCACAAGCATTTCAAGCTCAGCAGACCCAGAACAGAATTCCTCCCCACATTGTCTTGCTCTGGCTTCTCCAGATCAGTGCGGGGGGGGGGGGGGGGGGACCAGGACCCCTCCACTTGCCCAGAAGAGAACCCTGGGTCCCATCCTGGGCTTCTGCATTTTCCTCACCCCAACCCTTTCCCTTCTACCCCTTAATGTCTCTCACATCCGTCCCTGCCTCTCTGACTCCTCCCACCCTGCCTCCCTCCACAGCTGCCTCCTCCCTTCTCTCTTCCTGCCCATCACGCCAAACCCTCCCTCCCGCCCATTCCCTCCAGTGCTGCCCAGAACTCATCCTGCAAGGCACCTGGACACGTCACTCTCTGCTGTGCTTAAAACACACCAAGCAATGTGTGGTTTCCCAAGACGCTCTCCATAGGGCCTCGGTCCCCGCTGTTTCTTTTTCCTGGAAGATTCTTTAGCCCCTGGCTGCTTGAAAAATTCTCACTCCTCCTTCAAAACTCAGCTCCGATGCTACTTCTATGGATGCTTTCTCCGATAGCCTCAGGCTGTGTTCATGCCTCTGGTACAGCACTCAACACAAGAGGCCCAGTGGACCAAGGCCGTTATTCGGGCCTGTGAGCCACTGGATGTGGGGACTGCGTCTTTCTTATTCTTCCAGAGATTCCTAGCCCAGGGCTGGGCACGCAGTTGGTGCTCAGCTAATGTTCCTCTCACTCACCAACCCCCCCGCCCGCCCCCCGCTCACTCGCTACTCTTGCACCCAGCAGTTTTCTAGGCATTGGGAAGGCAGCAGTAAGTATCATGTTTGCTTTCTAGTGGGAGACAGAGAATTCCACAATAAACAAGTAATAAAACAAATACCCAAGATGATTTTAAACTGAAACAAGTGCTGTTAAACCCAGCAGTGCAGAAGGAGAGCTGCTCTATACAGATTGTTAGGAAGGTTCTTTTTAAAGAGGTAGAATTTGAGCTGGACCTGATTAATGAGAAGAGTCCTCCATGTGGGTACCTGAAGGGAAAAGTGTTCCAGCCAGAGGGAACAGCATGTGCAAAAGCCCTGCGGAGAGAAGACCTCAACACTTATTAAGTGGATGGACGAGTAGATGGATGGACAATGCCCACTCTCTGTTCTCCCCCTTAGGGTCTGGATGCTCAGTTGCTTAGGTGGCCAGAGGCAATTGTCCCCACCTTCCAAGAGGGCAGCCTGCTTTCACAGAAGGTGCTGGGACCTGCCACTGGCTCCTCAAGCCCCTCACCAACAGTGCAGGGGTCTGTGTGACAGGGACTGCGGGCCCCCCAAGAAGACACATTTATGGAGCTGGCCTGTGTCTCCTTGAGCCAAGGCTCCATGAAAGCTGTAGGCACCTGCTTCATAACAAACATCTCCCGTGTTTAATTCCTTGTCATTCAGACCCACCTGTAGGCGGAGGGGATGCTCTTGAACAGATCAAACGCGGGTGAGGCCGTGGCCTCTTCGCGTCTTGCCTCCTCCCCATCGCTGCCCTGCTGTCCGCCATGTCTGCAGCTCTCTGAAGCAGTTGAAATAGCACATCCCTGTGATATTTCAGTCTTGCCGGCTGATCCAACCTGCCACCCCACACGCATGCACTATGTTTCTCATCACCATGCAGCGGCTGTAACTAGGAAGTGCCAATTAGTGAGTCAGAGGGCAGGCGTGGAATCAGCCTGCAGAGCAGCAACGGTCATTTTCGCCATCCTCCCTGGTGGAGGCCACACCGCTGTGCACGTAGGCTGGGGCTGGGGCCGAATTTCTACCCCTGGGCCTCTTGCCCCCGCTCTCAAGCAAGCAGTTCACCCAGGCCCAGGGAGTTTCCAGGCCCAGGGAAGTTTCCAGGCCCAGGGAAGGACAGACAGCGGGCGCTGCTGCCATTGGGCTCATGGTTCTGTGGCCAGAGGAGCTGATGTCTGCGTGCGTGCTGGGAGTCAGGCGAAAGCAAAGGCCTCGGAACCAGGCGGGCCTGGCTTCCAAACCGTCACCTGCTGCTGGCGTGGCTTTGAGCACGGAATTCACCTGCTCTGAGCCTCAGTCTCGTCACTGGGTGAGGGACGAAGGGCTCACTGAAAGGCCTCCTCTGAGGTGCGTTCCTGAGGGTGAATCACACCGCTGTGCGCTAAGTTCCTGGTGCGTAGACGCTAATAAATGTGTTTGGGCTTGGGGCTGTCTGTACCTTTATCATGTTTAAACCTCACAGCCCCTGCCCTCTCTACTGGGGTAGAGAAAAGCAGAGGGAGGCTCAGAGATGGGAAATGACTAGGAAGGTGCAAGACCTGTCGGAAGCCAGACGCTCTGACTGCTGAAGGCTAGGATCCGTGCGTGCCAGAGCTGGAGGAGGTGAGAAACGGCTCAGCAGACGCAGGGAGGAGGCTGGCCCAGGGGACGGCCCCTGCCTGACGGAGCCATCCCTGCGTGCTGGGCAGACCAGACCTATCTGAATCGTCCTGGTACCTGCAGGGCCCCACTGACCCTCTGCACCCAGCAGGGCTGGGACGGCGGCCCCTCAGAAAAGATGAAGTGGGAGGGAGTGGGACATCCTCTTTATTCCAGGCCCAGCAGGTGTCAGGGCTGCCTTTGCCGGGCCCTGGAAGATAGCCGTGGGTCGAATGCCCAACACGGGCCCCCGCATGGGGCGACCGATGGCGGCTCCCTTGCAAAGCTCTGTAAAGCATAGCTTGTCTCCAAGGTGGAGCTTTTCCCGCGGTGCGTTGGTAAAATGTTTGACAACGAGCTTTTCGGGGGCCGGGGGGTGGCGAGGGGGAAGAAGACAAATTCTGATTTGTAGCATAGCAGATTTCCATGGTGTAAATACTCCCATGCAGGCTGCTTTCAAGCTACTGTGGAACCGGGGAGAGATGTGTACCCTGGCTCTTGGAGCGGGCGAGAATCATCTGCATGTGCCCCTGCCTTCTCCCTGGATTGCCTGCACTCTGGGGCCACCTCACCGCACCCTACCCCCACGTCCCCTGCTCCTGCCTCTTGCCCTGCACTCCCAGCTCACGGAAGCCAGGTATTTGCAGCACGGCTCCCAGTGGGCCTTGTTTTGGGGTGCAGCCAGCGATGATCTCACGGCTGGCCTCTGGGGCCGGCCGCAACGGGAGATGTGGGAGGCAGATTGTCCCCAGGATTGCACGTTATTTTTAGGTTACAGGCCATCTTTGAGGATCTAAAAATGATTTAAACAGGAAAGTGTACATAGGGACACACACAGAACAGTTTGTACATAATTATAGGGGATTTCTGGACCCTTAGAAGCAGCCGCTGGACACTCAGGGTCTTGGGGAGTGGAGTGGGGAAGGGACGAGGGATGAGAGGCTCATGTGAGGTCAGAACGGTTGGTTAGGGCCTCTGGACAGCAATTTGGTTTTCAAACACTTTTCCCTCCCATCACTCCATGGTCAATCCTTGGGAGCTGTGCTATTCTTTTTCTTTTTAAAAAATTCTTATTTATTGATTTTAGAGAGAAAGGGGGAGTGGAGAGAGAAAAAACAGAGGAGAGAGAGAGATCTGTTGTGCCACTTATTTATGTATGCATTGGTTGATTCTTGTATGTGCCTTGACCGGTGATCGAACTCACAACCTTGGCATATCAGGACGACACTCTAACCAACTGAGCTAACCGGCCAGGGCAGGGGCTGTGCTATTCTGACCATTATAGTTATCAGATTAGGAAGTGGAGGCTCATAGAGAAAAGATACCACCACAAGATCCTTTTGTTAACAACTCCACAGCTGCCATCTTTTGAGCGACTCCTATGTGCCAAGAGTTTATTTATTACTGTTTTTTGTTATTATTATTCAACAAATGTTTCCTGAGCACCTCTTGTGTGCCAGGCACTGTTCTGGGCACCTGAGTATGTCAGTGAAACAAAATAAAGAAACCTGCCCTTGTGGGGCTTACACTCCAGCCAAAGGAAACATGTGAATTGTCCTCTCAATACGTCTGTTGGAGAAGTTTCAGATGCTTCACAGAGAAACTCAAGACCTCTCCCTAAAGTGGTGTTTCGGGCTCTTACCTGGCAACTGCTGGTCATTTCAGATTCGTGAATCTGAACTCTGAAGTTTGTTTGGAGCCAAATAAAATAAATATTTTTTTAATCTTTCCAACTCTGCAAAGCTGTTGCATTAGTTTTCCGTGGCTGCTATAACCAGTTCCCACAGTTCGGTGGCCGGAACAACAGGAATGTGTTTTCTCATGGTGTTGGGGGCAGTATCACTGGAGGCTCCCGGGGAGCCTTCTCCAGCGCTGGCGGCTGCCGGCATTCCTTGGCTTGTGACTGCATCACTTCTCATCCTCAAGGTCAGCGTCTTCAAATCTTTCCGTCTTCTGCGTCATCATCACCTCACCGCCTCTTCTGTAGGTCAGATCTCCCTCTGCCTCACTCTTATGAAGACACTAGTGACGGCCTTTAGGGCCACCCAGATAACCCAGGACAATCTCCCCATCTCAAGATCCTTCACTTAGTCACATCCGCAAAGACCCTTTTCTGTTTTGCCACATAAGGTAGCATTCACCCATTCCAGAATCGGGGTGTGCCCCTCTTTTAGGCCAGGGGTGTGTTTGTCAGCCTGCCATAGCTGGGCATCGTAATTCCCATTTTCCAGCTGAGGTGAACTCACCTGGTCAGTGTCCCGCAGCGGGGACATGCCCACCTGGGAGTCAAACCCTGCTCTTCACGTTCTTTCCATCCCAGAGCGCTCCCTCCGCGAGCAGGGGCACAACCTGCAGACAGCCCGGAGCTCGGTGAGCTGCCGTGACTGGTCCCCGCTGCTGCGCTACCATGGGCCTCCCATGTCCTGAGTCCTTTCCCAAGGGGCCAAGTGAGGGTCTGTCGGAGCCATTCTCAGCCCAGCCCGTGCAGTCTGAGCTGGCGCCGGGCTCCACTTGCCATCAGAACACACAGCGACAGAAGGGGCGGCGGCGGACCCCCTTCGGTTTCTGCGTTTACCAGCTTTAAGCTTTCAAACCCAGTCGGTCTGAAGGCTAATTTTCTGCAGCTTCCACTGTTCAGCTCCATTTATTGTGCCTGACACTGTGAAAGCATTTGCTATCGATTCTGCGCTATATTAACTTTTTTTTTCCCCTCCCCCGGCCCCCGCCCCAGCTCCCCAGCAGTTTTTGGTCCAGCAATTAGGTATTGGCGGGGACAGTGTGGGGTGGCTGCCACTGCCTTTCAATTACCAGTCACAGTAAACACGACTTACTCTCCGCCCCCTGGAGTCCCTGCCGCATTCTGAAAGAGGAGAACACTGCTTAAATGACTCCTCTCTCCTGCTTGACACCCGGACACTCACACTCGAGCTGATCAATAAGTCTATCACCTGCGGGGCTCCCCGGAGACCACCCGGGCCAGCTAATTGGCACTAGGAGATGGCTGGCTGGTGGACGAGTATGTGTGTGTGTCCCTCCATGTGTGTGTGAAAGCATGTCCATGTGTATATATTTGAGTGTATCTGGGGGACCTCGGGGAGGGTGCATGATTTCCGCTTTCCCCACACTCAGGTCCCTAGGGTGGGGGAGCGCCTTCAGCATGGGTAGGATCGGGAGGGTCTCTGACTTTGGAAAAAGGCCTTTGTGTTACAGGGATGGAGGTTTGTGATTATTCCAGATATAAACTGTCACAACGCGAAGGGACAAATAGAAGTGTTTTAAGGTAGTGGTTAAGCATGTGGGTGTGACGTCAGATGGACCTGAGTTCTGATTTTGGCCCTTTCACTAATTTGCTGCATGGCCTTGGGCAAGTCATTTAGCCTCCCTGAGCCAGGATGTCCTCACCTGTAAAATGCGTGTAATGTCCCAGTCCCAGAAGGCTGCTATGAGGGTTAAGTGCAGTGACGGGTATAATAAGTGACAGCCATCACCTCAGTTCTCAGAGGAGCTGGGGTGCTGGGGTCGACAGAGCAGGGTCTGGAAGTCAGGCAGGCCTGAGCTTGGGTCCTGGACCTGCCACTTGTGTGGCTATATGACCTGGAGCACGTCACCCCTGTGCCTCCATTTCCTCCTCTGTGAAATGGAGGAATAACACCTGTTGTATCTGGTTGGATATTTCCTTCCCAATCCCCACAGGCTCCAGCTGCCAGCTTGCTCTGCTTTGCAGATGCAAGCGGTCAAGCGTGGCCTTGCCCAGTGCTTAACCTGGCTTTTGATGCCAGCCTTCACCATCCTCCACATTGGATAGTGTCTCCCCAAAATTCACATGCACCTGAAACCTCAGAAGGTGACTTTATGTGGAAATGTGTTTGCAGATGTGATCAAGTTAGGATGAAGTCATACCGGATGAGGGTGGACCCTGAATCCAAAGAATGGCGTCTTAGTGAGAATGTCCTGTAAAGAAGAGACACACCGGGAAGAACACCGTGGGATGATGGAGGTGGAGACTGGGGTACTGCAGCCACAGGTCGGGGAACCCCAAGAATTGCCAACAACCACCAGAAGCAGGAAGAAGCTGCCACTTTCCTCAAGGTGCTCGTCCTGGTGAACCCGCCTCCCCAGATCCCCTGCGTGCCACATCAGCTGGCTTCTAGCTCCCGAGAGAGTGGCCGGGGTTCTCCCTTCCTCTCCCCAGCAGCCCCAGGAAATGAAGTAGGCCTTGCTGGCCAGAGCGGGAGGTCCTCCTGGGAGGCTCCGAATCCCCCCGGGGGCTCCGCCTGGCCATCCTCATGGCTGTGCTGGAGTTAGCAGGGGTGAGTTGATGGCATCGTGCCCCATGCTTGGAGCAAAGTAATGAGGCCTCCTAGGGATTGATAAAGAAAACAAAACACAGAGCAAAAGACAATTCTGTAATATTAGGCCCATATATCAAAGTGCAGCAGGAGGCCGGCTGGCTGGCACAGGGAGGCCACTGCGGGTCACTGTCTCCCAAGGGAAAGGAAGGATCTGGGGTGGGTGAAGCAGGGGTCAGCACCATCGCCATGAGGGCTGCTGTACTGGCCAGGACAGGGAACAGGGGGTTTCTGAGTCCAGAGACCCCACTAAGCCTTGTGACCCATGCCAGGAATAGCAGAGGTGGGGCGGTGAGGCCAGCATGCACTCCGCTTTGGCGCACTTGTCCCATGGGTGGGTCAGGGTTCCCTCTGCGCTGGGCACGTCACAGGGCACACTGACCTGAATAGCGGCACCACCTCTGAACTCAGGAGGCCTCAGGTAGACTGTTGTGAGATGAGCTTGGGGTTCTTAGCTGTTCTTTTCCAATTATAGGTGATGCTCAATCGTCGCAGGTGTTATGACTTGAGCACTTTTAATTGACATCATTACCCAGTTTGTTTAATATCTAGTCTGTGGATGACATCCTTTCACCTGAAGCAGCAGCAGTTAAAGGAAAAGTTTTTGAAATCAAAATGTAATTACTTCCTGAATCAGGTAGGATTGCTTTAAGATGCAAGAGACAGAAAACCCAACAAACAGGAGTTTATTTTTCACAACGAATGTGGAGTTCAGAATTAAACAGTCCAGGTGCAGCTGAAGGGAGCTGTCAGGAGTGTAACCTGGTTCTGTCTTCCTGCTCTGCCACCCATGTGACTTTTGTCCTCTTGGTTGCAAGAGGGCTGCTGCTGACCAGACATTGTGTCTACATCCTAGGCAGGAAGAAGCAGGAGAAGGGAGCAATGTCTCTCTTAGGAAAGGATGAACACTCCCATAAATCTCCAGTGGACTTCTATTTGCATCTCAAGGGACGTAATTGTGTTACATGTCCACTCCTGGCTGCAAAGGAGGCTGGAGAATTAACTGCCCTGAATAAAACTCCGCTCTGGAGGTGAGAAGGAAGAAAGGAGTGGATATTGGATGGATAACTTAACATGTCTTCATTCACTTAGATAGCAGAATTTAGAAGTGCAACTATATTAGTTTAACATCTGGCATCAGAGCTTCCTTAGGGGAAAAGAAATGATCTTTGTTTCAGAAAATACTTTGACAATCTTGTGAGGGTAGAAGATAAGACTGAGAGAGCATGCAATGTCTGGAAATGGCAGATAGCTAAACTAGCAGCCCATGACATGCATGGGAATTTGGAGAAGAGGACAGGGAGAGGGTGAGGGGAGTCACATTGTGATTTGGGAATTCCAAAGTGACCAGGAATTCACAGAAGTTTGGAGAGTCACAGAACTTCCTCGGAACATGGAATGGGGCGTATTGGTCATCTGTTGCTGAGTCTTACACCATCCCCAAACTTAGTAGCTGCAAACAACAAAAATCATTTATTTTGAAGCTCTGCTAGGCTGGGTGTTTTTCATCCACTTTGGAGGTGACATTCTTCATCTTCAGCAGGGACAGGGTGACAAGGTGGGACTGAGCTTGGGGGTGGCTATCTTGTTCCTCTCAAGGCAAGTGTCTGTGATTCTTTTTCTTCTCTTTTTTACAGGATTATGAAGCCACATGAATTCCCAGGAGGCCGGCCCCGCCCATATCCAAACAGGAGGATAAAAACATGTTTCAGAGCCGAATGGAAATGCATTTTTAATTATCTGCACCACCGGCTCGCTCCCATTAGTGTGGGAAATCAAGAGTTGAGTACAGAGTATTTACAATGATAATCCCAGGAACAACACTTCCACTTTCAAAACAACTCCTCATCTCTTCTTGCGTTTGATGTGCACGAATATGCTTTGGAAGGACTTGGGCTAGGTTGGATGCCCTTTTCCTTTTTTGGTTGGATAAATAGAAACTCAGGCAGAGTGGCTTGGTGGAGGCGGGGTCAGGGAGAGGTAGAGACAGGATGTGAAGGCTAGTCACCTGCCTGTCGTCCCTGTTAAGGAGACAAGTGGTCTTGCCTGGGCTAGGCCTGGGGGTTGGGGGGTCAGTGGGGACAGCACAGACTTGCAGTCAGCTGAGCTGGCTGAATCCCACCTAGGCCACTTCCTAGCTGGGTAACCTTGAGCAGAGTTCTCTGCATCTCTGAGCTTCCGTTTCCTGACAGCAAAATGGGAATAGGACCATGTCTCTTGCAAGGGATGCTATGGGGCTTGCCGAAATATCCCAAGTAACAGTACCTAACATGTGTCTGGTATGTGTGCTCAGGCTGTTATACTGTCCTCCTGTCTTAGCTTCTCCTAGCAAGTTGGACTGGTACAGTGGTGTCCACTCTGGCTCCATCCTCTGTGTGGCCCCAGGACTGTCCCTCTTCACAACCTTCCTGTGGGAGGAGCAGGAAGAGAAGGAGGGGATGAGAGGCAGGGTCCTGGAGTTCCCTGAAGTGAGATGTTAGCAAGCAGGCTGTGTGACTCAGGAGAAGCGTGGCCATGAAGCCGGGAGCTTTCAGATAAGAACTCCTTGCTGTCACTTGCTTGATTTCTCAAGGGGCTGTGCTGGGGAAGAACCAAGCCCTGAGCAGGCTGCCTTTCGGGAGATCGGGGTGAGGGGATGTGCCAGATCCTGCTGTGGCCTCAGAGAAAGCGGTGTGGGCAAGCCAGGCCAGGACCTTGCTCTTTGTGGTCTGAGGGGGTGGTTTCCTCTTGCTCCCTCTGGGGGCTGCATGCTCTCACTGCTCCCAAATGGCCTCAGCCTCCTTGGGCTTTTCATTTTGGGGGGTGTGTGTCAACTTCCTCTCCCAAGAGAGGGTTGGGAGCAGGGATGGGCTAGCTATGTGATCTTGGGAAACTGCTTCGCTTCTCTGACTCAGTTTTATAGACCATGAGCCATGTGTTAAGTTCCTGCAGCTGCTGTAACCAATTACTACAAATTCCATGGCTTAGAAAAGCACACATTTGTTCTGTCACAGTTGTGGAGGCCAGAAGTCCAAAATCAAGGCCACTGTGCTGAAATCAAGGCATCCTCGGGTCTGCATGCCTTCCAGAGGCTCTAGGAGAGAATCTGTTCTTTGCTTCTAGCTTCTGGGGCTGCCAACATGCCTTGGCTTGTGGCCGTGTCCCTCCAATTTTCAAGGTCACCGCCTTCAAATCTCTCTCTGCACCCGCCTCACATCACCTTCTCCTCTGTGTTTCAAATACCCTCTGCCTTACATTTATAAGGATACATGTGATTGCATTGAGAGCCCACCCGGATAATCTAGGATCATCTGCCCATCTCAAAACCCTTAACCGAAGGGCAAAGACCCTTTTCCAAATAAGGCAATGTTAACAGGTTCTAGGCATTAAGATCTGATATCCTGGGGAGCCATTATTCAGCCTACTAGGAGCCTATAGAGCATTCACTGAACAGCATTCAGCAAAGATTATCAAGGGCTGCAAGTGCAGACCCTGAAGCCAGCCTGCTGGGCTTCCATCCTCCCAACCGGGATACAGGTCTCAAGGTGGAGACAGGGGCACTAGGAAATCTTGAGCAGGATTTTACCAGGGAGGGAGGGCAGAGAAGGTTCCCCGGGGTAGATGATGGCTGGATATCAGGAGGATAAACAAGGGTTGACCGGAAAAAGGAGTGTAAAAAGAATCCTGGACAAAGGGGTCAAGCTGGCCACGTGCAGGAAAGAAAAGGTGGTCTGTGAGCGTGAAGAAGAGCTGGGCAAGGGGGTGAGATTTGAGGGGAGCTGGAGAGGTGGGAGGTGGACAGGGTCCAGCTTTGTTCTCTACCACGAGGATTGCAGTCTCCATCTTAAGAGCAAGGGGAAGCCAGGGAGGGGTTTTATACGGGATTGACATGATCTGATGGTGTGCATTGTGTCTCGACAAGATTGGTCTGGCTGCAGAGCGAAGGGCGTGCTAGAGGGACTGCGTGTGAGAAGCTGAAATGGGACAACCTGGAAGTGGTCCACGGAAGAGGAGGGGACCAATCCAGGCAGGGAGGTGAAGACAGAGCACAGAGGAGTGAGGGCTTCAGGAGCTGCTGAGGTAAGATGGACAGCACTTGGGGGTGGATTCCTAATGGACATGAGGCTGGGGGAGAGGGACAATGTGACTCATCAGGTTCTGGCCCGGGCAGTTGGATAGCGGTGTCATTCCCAGAGACACAGGAGGAGGATTGGATAAGGAGACGGGGAGACCACCATGAGGGCCATCTTGTAAGCATTGAGTTTGAGGTGTCCTGGAGACATTCAAGGACCTAATAACTTCTGGAAGAGTCTGGGCTCAAGGAGATGTTGCGGTGGGAGATGTGAACCTCACAGAGGGAGAATCAGGCGAGGGAGATGTTTTGCACCATGCCTGGCTCCTAGGAGGACTTCAAAAGGGTGCAGCCCCTTCCTTCTTAACTTATAAATAATAACTTCCAGGGTCTCAGGAGAAGATACAGCTTTGGTCAGGAAGGTGGCCTCTCCAGGCTGTGGGGACAATTCATGGTCTATCCATGCTCGAGGACAACCAACCTCGCTGTCAGCAGTGAGTAACTGGAAGGATCACTAGCTGATGGTGGAGACTCAACTAAGATTGAATTTCTTGAACCCTAATGAGACTCAGGTATGACCCAATTGGAGCTCAAGGGGGAAGAGATGCTCAGGGGCTGGGCTTGCAGGTTTACCAGGAGGATGATGTGCATCCATGCCTTCTACTGGCCCTACCCACTCAGGAAGGGTGGTCTGGGGCAGGGCCAGCCTGGATCAGCCTTCTCAGGCAGCATCAGGACCTGATCTTTGGATGG
This sequence comes from Pteronotus mesoamericanus, assembly GCF_021234165.1. Classification (NCBI taxonomy): domain Eukaryota; kingdom Metazoa; phylum Chordata; class Mammalia; order Chiroptera; family Mormoopidae; genus Pteronotus; species Pteronotus mesoamericanus. The sequence goes on from NW_026555200.1 coordinate 276,107, forward strand.
TCTTTATCTAGCTGAGTGTGTTGTATAGGGATGATGCTTAGATCAGATCAGATGGAGTCTGTACCCTCTAAAACCTTGGCGAAATCCAATGCATGCTTGATAAACACGCCTCAGGGCCAGAAACACTAGGCTTTTGTTGCTGATGCTGCTCCTCTCCCACCTCATTCTTCTCCTCTTCCTCCTTCTCCATATCCTCCTCCTCCTCCTCCTTTGAGCAACTGTTTTATTTTCCTTCATGAGCCCAGGGAATCTGGTTAATAAATCGACTTGTCTTTCTTGCTTTGGCCACTAGGAAGCTCAAACCCAGGAAGCAACCAACTCAAGCAAACTGTACAGAACATGACATTTTATAACTTAATTAAAACTCCTTGTTTTATTTTATTTCCTACTCTTGCCTTTTGTTTGTCCTGACTCCACATCGATTTAGTATAGCTGGTTACATGTATTTTGAAAATTGCCTCAAGCCTTTTTTTGTTTTTGTTGGTGGTGGAATAAGACCGGGTATATATAAACAAATCAACAAAGTCAATAGAACAAACATTTGTGGATTGATTTAAAAATAGACTGTTTCTGTGTGGTGTTGGCATTGAAGAGGAGTCTGCTGTTGGGAGACTTTTGTGGCTCATCTTCCTGCAGAAGGAACAGTTGTTCCTTAATTAATCTGCTGAGCAAGTCTGTTCAGCGAATCGGCCAGATGCAGTTTGAGGACAGACATTCAAAGATCCTATAAAGGTCATCCATAAATTGGGCAAATGCCTTCTGGACAGCAGGCCAGGCAGGGGTCAGAGCGGTAAGGGAGGACTGAGAGATTCTAGGACTGTAGACTTCTAGAATCCTGCTTAGTAGGTTCGATGGTCTCTACTCTCCTAATTAGCTGGAGAAAGTTTTACAGGGGCTGGGGATAGGGCTAAGGCTGGGGCTGTGATGAGGGTTAGGTCTTTGGGGAATGGATTGATGGACCCAGCTGTCAATCATCCAGGATGTAGAGAGAGCTTGACTGCATTTTCATGCCAGCTGTTTGATTGGACTGCTGTCACCCTGCCCAAGAGCTGTCTCCATGAACAAACGCTCGCTGTGCTGGTCCCTCCGACCTCAGCACAATCTGCTGCCCCCAGGTGGGTCCTGCTGTCTGGCGCTTGGCCCTTTGCACATGCTGCCTCTCTGCTGTTTGGCACCGTGGAATGGTGCAGAGCCTAAAAGCAGGAACCAGATGCTGGCTCCCCTGTCTGTGATCACTATGATCTCAGGCAAGTTTTTTTAGCCTCTGTGCCTCAGTTCTCTCTGTAAAATGGGGATGATGGGTGTTGGGTCACTTCTGAGTCCTGGTGAGTTAAAGTCACTGAAGTGTGTCGGAAGGTGTTTGCCATAGTGTTTGCTGCTACATCATCATTCTTCCCGAACGCTTTGCCTGCGGGTCGCTGTCCATCTGCCAGGACTCAGCATCTTCCTGAAGCCTTCCCTGACCTCCCCTTTCACAAGGCTGGGTAAGAGGCCTCCTTCCGGGCTTCTGCAGCCAATCTTGCAAACATTTGTCTTGATTGGTGTTTCTCTGCCCTCCTCTAGATCTTGATCCCTTCTGGGGATGATAGGTTGAGCCTGGTACATCTCTGCATGGGTCTGGTGCCCAGACCAGGGCCTGGCGTAGCAAGGTGCTGGGAAGGGAGGGAGGGTCCCGCAGCATGGCCTGGGGATGCAGGACACAACAACAACAAAGAAGTACTGCCAAGAGCTAAGGGTGCCACGAGCATCGCTTGGGCCCACACCATTCTGCCAATAGTCGCCTGGAAATGCATTCTGGAAAGGGCCGTTTTCTTCCTCTGAGGGGCTGGGTAGGGGTGGGCAGGTGGGGGAAGGGTATGGCCACTCTTTGCCTGCTATCCCTCTTGGTAAGAATATTCCCAAATAGAGCTTCATCTGGATATTCTTCAGGTGAGCAAATGGCATTGCCACATACAGGCCATGAGCAGGAAAGATGCTTTTCCTCTCTTCTAGGGAGGCAGTGTTGCCCAGTGGTGAGGGCTGGAGTTTAAGCCTATAACCTCCCAGTGCCTCGGTATTTTCAGCTGAAGAACGGAGTTAATATCCATTTGTGCTTATTTCTATGAGGACTACAGAGTTGCTATTTGTAAAGCTTTGGCATAATGCTAGGCGCATAGTAGTCATTCAATTAGTAGTAGCTGTTGTTGTCATTCATGTGTTTCCTAAATATCTTGATGGTGGCCCTTGCAGGTATCGGAGCTCTGAAAGGGGCTTTCTCCTGTGATCCTTTCTCCTCAGCAGCGAGAGCAGACCCATTTGCTGCAATGCCACATGGGAAAGCTGCTGGCAAACACAGAGACACAGGCGCCGCCCCCAGCCCAACGCCTCCTTTGCGCTGCCTTCACCATTAACCTCACCGTTCTCATTCATTGGATGACTATGTGTCCTGTGCCTTTTATGTGTTCTCTTTATTAAGTCTTCCTTGCCACTCTGCAATGACCAAAACGAGGCAGAGAGAGGCAACGTGACTTGCCTGGGGTCACACAGCTTGAACGTGGTGGGGTTCAAACACCCTTGGCCTGGCTCTGAAGCCCACACTCCTTCCTCCGGGTCATGTGGGTCCAGTGCCTGCTTCGGTGTGTGACACACAGCATGCACTTGGGAAAGAAAGAAGCAGGCGCTTGAACCAATGGATTTGCCATGTTAGACACTGAGAATAGCAAGGGGAGTAGGATGTGGATCAATGGTCTCACAGTCCAGTGGGTTTGAATGCGTTGACCATTCAGATGCTCCCAGAATCCACAAGGCATTTAATTGTGAAGGAGGCTCTGGCCCACCACCGTGGTTGCTCGCCACACAGTGATCGCTGCTTTTCTCCTTCGACAGCAGAACTCCCTGCCTGTCTAATTCTGGATAGTGAGAGGGAAGGGGCAATCTGCCAGGGTAGGGAGCTTCCTTCTTGATAAGAGAGGAACACGCCAGGAAAAGCTCGGACTCCTGCCTGCCTTTCACCCAGAAGACATGGCAGAAATGAAAGGATCTGAAGGACAGCTAAGAAGGTCACAATCGGAAAAGAGATGACTGGAAGATGCGTAAGGCAGTGGTTCCTCCGAGTGTGGGCCCAGAACCAACAGCAGCACCCACCTGGGGACTGTCTGGGACGGCGGTTCCCGCCCGGCCCCACCGCAGAGCCCTGAATAGCAAACCCGGAGGGCGAGGCCTGACAATCTGTTTTTGCAGGCTCTCTGGGTGATGCCTGTGCACGCTGATGTTTGAGACCAGCTGGGGTTGTTTGTTTAAGGCTTGGTCTGTGATCAATAGGAGGCATCCAAATGCCCCGCTGGCAAAGTGCCTGGCCTCTGCTGGGGGGACAGCAGGAGAGATTTAAGAGAGTCACACCAGGATGTGGAGGGTATTGAGTTAGTGTGTAGGATGGAGATACAGGAAGCCCATATCCTTGTGTTCTCTCTGCTGCTCAGGGAGCTGAGCTCAGGGTTCTGAAGTAGAATGCGATGCTGATCCAGCTTTCTAAGAAAGAACAAGAGGAAGGAGTGTGTGTGCAAGCGTGCGTGTGTAGAGGGAGCCGGAAAGACCCGCCGACATCAGGCCACAGCTTGAGGCAGCCCTTAATTGGGACCCATTTCTCTTTCTCCCCAGCTGCTGGCTCAGCTCAGCGAGGACGCGACATGCTGACGGCAGCCAGCAGTCCACACCGGATCCCCCTCTGCTTGAGGCGTGGGCTCAGGCAGGGCATCTGTGCCAGCTGGGGCAGCCTGACCACGGAATGAGGAAGCTGGAAGGAACATCCTTACTGGGGACTGGCTCCTGCCTGGCTCTGGAGCTCCGGAATGCCTGTGTCCCCACTCTGGCATGGGGGGCTCTCCCTAGGAACTCATTTGGCAGCATGTGCTTGGGACTGAGCAAGTTCCTAAATGCTAACCGTTCTGATGCCTGCTTCCCTGGAGGTGGTCCCATTGAAGGAGGGAGAAAGGAACTCCATTTAGGCTGCAAAGGCTCCAGTGAACTTCCTTCTCCCTGTCTTCAGTTGTGTTGCCAGTCAGAGGCTCCTCGCCACCTCGCCTCCCTCCTTGTCCTCCCATGACGGCTGTCTGTGTTCACTGCAGTCCTGGCTCCCCGTCATCTCTCCATCGCCATGGCGACTGCCCAGGGCCTGCCCCAGGGACTGTTGTGATGCCTCCTGTGTGGTCACCCTGCGTCGTGTCCCCAGGCTGACTTCTCTGTCGGGCGCAGTAGGCACGGTGCCTAGGGCCCACGGTCGCTGCAGGGGGCCCGTGGAGATATGTTAGTTTATTTCAACCTCAGAAGAAAATATAAACTTTAAGGTCAATGACAATGTTTTAATACATACCATTAACATATTATTTGCTTTTATACCCACAAGACAGTGGTAAAAGAGAACTTTAAGTTTCTTTAAATTGTATATTTTTTATTTTTAAGGAGGATGGGGTCCATGAAAGTCACAGTGCGGCCCTGCCCCCTCCCCGATCCATCTCTTACTTGATGCGAGGGTTTACACATCCAAGCCTGGCCATGTGCCTTTGCTGCTCGGAGTGTGGTGAACAGAAGGAGCCAAAGTACCCTGGCGACAGAAGACTGAACCCCGCCGACTCTTCCCAGTCGGGGTCTGCCCCCAAACTCAGCTACCCCCGGTCGCAGGCCTGCAGCACCTCTGGACACTGTGGACTCTCATCACCGCGCACTGGGCATGTTCCTCGGCAGCCCTTGCACGCTGCCCCCCATATCGGTCCCTTGGCCCCAAGTGGTCTGGGGTATCTCCCAGCGATACAGTTTCTCAAACTGGCATTTTACGAGGGGAGAATGACAAGAAGGAAAATCCCTCCACCTGAGTGGCAGACCCACCTTAACCCACCCCAACTGGTGTGGAGTTTGTGTTTCGCCTTGGTGCGTGGCTGGCAGAAGCCTTTCTGGACACCTGAACTCTGAGTCCCCACTGTCCACGAGGTGAGGCCTGAGGTCCTCAGCCTGGCTCACCGGTCCCTCCGCGATCTAGCCCTGGAGATGTCTCCTGCTTCCCTCCCCTCGCCTCGCTCGCTCCGCGTGCCGTTCCTGAATATGCGTGCTCCTTTAGGTTTCTGAGCTTCTGCACACACTCTTCTCTTTGACTGGAATGCCCACTTTCCACCTTTCTCCCTGGTCCACAGAGGGGAACTACTGTTTGTTCACCAAAACTCCATGACTGTATGACCTCCCACTTTCTGGAGTGTAATCCTCCTCCTCTCTCTCTTTCTATATATGCGTTCAGAAAAAAAAAAAAAAAAAAAAGATTAGCTTTAGCTTTTCATGCTCCTCCTGGACCTCAAGGAAGGAGAGGCCAGTATTATTATTATTATTTTTTTATTATTAGAAAGAAAAGATAGAAGGAAGGAAGGAAGGAGGGAGGGAAGGAAGAGACTCCCAACTACCTCTCTCTCTGGATTCATGAACGTTAACCTTTATCCTACTTGATTTATGTCCTTTTGTGAAATACGACAATTTAAAAATGGCTAATAAAGCTGAAGTTCCTTTGTCCCCCTCATAGTCCCAATTCTCCTCCCTCGTTCCTCAGAGACAATCATGACTTGAATTTGTTTTAGTCCTTTCTGTTCATGATTTTACATTTTTACTATATGCGTTTGTACTTATAAGCCCTGTGGAGTGCCTCGTGGGTGTTTATACATTTTGTACAAATGATAACGTTGTATTTAACCTGCAGTTTGGTTTATTCGCCCAGTACCTCCTGTGCCAGCTCCATCTATGCTGACTCTCATAGGTCTCGTTCATTCATTGCAATAGTCCATCATCGTATACAACACAGTGAAAAATGCTCCCGTTTTGAGGAACATTGATGTTTCCTTTTCTTCTCTGTTGCAATCAATGCTGTGCATGGATTTTTCCAGATATATACCTAGCAGTAGAGGGGCTGGGTTACAGAATAGGCACATGCGACCTCCGGACCATCAGCTTGAGAGATCCTGCCTGGACAAGGGTGGAAGGGCTACATTTTGGGGAGGCTAAGATGATCTGTATACAATAGAATTTATTTATTTATTTGTTTTAAACATTATCTCTCAGATTAGTAGTGAAGTTGTTATTTCACTACCAAATATAGAAAATATATTTAACATATATTTTTCAGTTATTTGAGCTTTCTTTTGTATTTCCTTAATTCAGTTTTTTTGATCAGCTTGTTTGTCTTTTCCTTTTTGAGTTATTTCAAATCCTATTTCTGTACTGTTGGAACACATTTCTCCAAATGTGTTGTTTATATGTTGAATTTGCTTCAGGATGGCTTTTGCATACAATAATGTGAGTATTTGATGCAGTCAAATTAAATTTTTTCACTATATTTATATCTTTTGCTATTTGTTTAGGAAATCTTGCCCTAACTACATATCGTGAAGGTATTCAACTATATTTCCTCATACTAGTTTTAAAGTTTTGTGTTTCATCCACCTGGAAAGTTTTTAGGTGTGATGTGATGTAGGCATCCAGTTAAGCTCAGTTGGTTAGAGCACCGCTCTGTGCACCAAAATGCTGTGGGTTCAATTCCGGGTTGGGGCGCATACTTGGGTTGAAGGTTTGATCCCCTTTGGGGCATGTAAAGGAGGCAACTGATTGTGTTTCTCTCTCACATTGAGGTTCCTCTCTCTCTCTCTCCCCCTTCCTCTCTCTCTAGAGTCAATGAATATATCCTTGGATAAAGATTTAAAAAAAAAAAACACCACCAATGTCCCCCATAGAGGTACCAGTTGTCTGACACCATTTGTTGAATAATCACCGTCTCCTGGCTGAGGCCCACAGCCCCTCTGACTTGTACCAGGTCCTCACAAATATGTGATGGCCTCTGAGCTCTCCAGTCTGTTCCGCTGATGGATGTGTCTCTCCTGCATGTCTCTCCCATTATTTTAACTTTGCAAGGCTTTATCGTGAGTCTTTATATCTACTTGGGAAAGTTCCTTCCCCATGTTCTTTTATCTTGGCTCTTCTTTGCCCTTAACGATATCAGATTAATGTTGGGCTCAGTTTGTCAGCCCTGTGAAAAGCTCCACTGGGATCTGGATTGGAATGGCAATGAATTTATAGATTAATTTTGGGGGGAACTGACATCTGTATAATATTGGACCTTCCGATGCATGAACATGTTATATTTCTCCATCTTTTCAGGTCTTCTCTTATGTCCTTCAGTAACTTTTTACAATTTTCTCCATAAAGGTCTCTCACATCTTTTGCTAGATTTATTCTCAAGTAGCATAGTTTTTCTTGCTTTTATGATTGGGAACTTTCTTTCTGTTATATTTCCTAATCGATTATTGCAGACATATAGGAACACTATTGAATTTTGAATCTTGAAATTTCTGCTGACTATCTTGCTACCTGTAATTGGCTATAGATTATCTTGGATTTTCTATGTGAACAGTTACATCATCCGCCAATGATTCTTTCCTTCTTTCCTTCCTCCCTCCCTCTCTCCCTCTCTCCCTCCTTCCTTTTCCCCTCCGTCCCTCCCTTTCCATTGTCTCTTGTTTTTCCTTGTTTTATATTGCTGGCTAGGGCCTCTAGTACAATGCTGGAGAAAAAGTTAGAGCAGACATGCTTATTTTATTTTTGACTTTAATCATAATAGTTTTACAGTCTTGCCATTTCACATGATATTTACTTTAGGTTAAACATCATAAAATGTAGGCAGACACATTTTGTCAAGTTAAGGAAGTTTCCTCTATTTCTGGTTTACTGTTTTTTAAATAACAGCTTTATTGAGATAAAAATTCACACACTTAAAATCCACCATTTTAAAGGGTACAATTCAGGAGTTTTTTTTTATTATATTCACAGAGATGTGCAACCATCACCATTATCTAATCTTCGAATGTTTTCATTACTCCCAGAAGAAATCCCATTCATCCCTTCTCTCCAACCCCTGGCAACACCTTATCTTTCTTTCTATGGAGGTGCCTATTTTCTGGACATTTTATATAGATGGAATCATATTATATGTGTTGTCTATTGTGACTGGCTCCCTTCACTTACCATAATTTCAAGTTTCATCCATGTTGAGTGTGTGTTAATACTTCATTCTTTTTTATTGCTGAAAAATATTGCACTATATGGACATATCACATTTTGTTTATTCATTCACCTGTTGATAGACATTTAGGTTGTTTCCACTCTTTGGCTCTTGTGAACAATGTTGCCATAAACATTTGTATGTAAGTTTTTTTTGTTAATATATGTTTTCTATAATCCTGTATATATACCTCAGTGGAATTTCTGGGATACATGGTAACTGTATGTTAACTTTTTGAGGAATTGCCAAACTGTTTTCCAAAATGGCCACACCATTTTATGTAGCCACTAGCAGTGTATGAGAGTTCCCGTGTCTCTGCGTCCTTACCAACACTCATTACTGTCTTTAAAAAAATTTATAGCTATCGTAGTTGTTGTGAAGAGGCATCTCATGGCCTTGACTTGCATTTCCCTAATGGCTAATGACGTTGAGGATCTTTTCATGTTTTTATTGGCCACATGTATATCTTCTTTGGAGAAATTTCTGTTTAAATCCTTTGCCTGTTATTAAAAATTTGGTTACCTGTCATTTTATTGTTGAGTAGTAAGAGTTTTTATAGTCTGGAAGTAAGTATCTTATCAGATATACGATTTGCCAATATTGTCTCCTATTCTATGGGTTATCTTTTCACTTTCTTGGTACCTTTTGATGCATAAGAGCTTTAATTTTGATGAAGTCTAGTTTATTTGTTTTTCTTGTACTTTAGGTAAAATATCTAAGAAACCATTGCCTAATTCAAGGTCATAAAGTTTTACACCTGTTACTTTCTGAGAGTTGCATAGTTTTAGCTTTTATATTTAGACCTTTGATCAATTTTGAGTTAATTTTGCATATGTGTGAGTCCAAATTCATTCTTTTGCATGTGGATGCCCAGTTATCCCAGTACCATTTGTTGGAAAGGCCATTTGTCCACATTGAATTATAATGACATCCTCATAGAAAATACTTAAACTACAGATTTTTATTTCTGGATTCTCCACTCTATTCCATTGATCTATATGTCTATCCTTATGCTAATACCACACTGTCTTGATTACTGTAGCTTTGTAGTAAGTGCTGAAATTGGAATGTGTGTGTCTTCCAACCTTGTTCTTCATCATGATTGTTTTTGCTATTTAAAATCCTTTGTATTGCATATAAATTTTAGGACCAGTTTGTCAATTTCCATAAAAAGGCAGCTGGAATTTTGATAGCGATAACTCAGTTGCAGATCAATTTGGGAAGTACTGACATTTTAACAATATTAAGTCTTCTAATCCATGAACATGGGATATCTTTCCATTGATTTAAGTCTTCCTTAATTCTTTTAACAATGTTTCCTAGTTTTCAGTACACTTGTTTTGTACTTCTTTTGTGCTATTTATTCCTAAACACTTACTCTTTCTGATGTTTTGTGAATGGAATGTTTTTTAAATTTCATTTGTGTTTTTGAATCAAAAGTGTGTCTCTTGTAGACAATATATATTTGGGTCATTTAAAAATTCACATAGACAATTTCTACCTTTTGAAGGGCATGTTTAGTCTATCCATACTTAATGTAATTACTGGCAAGATAGGATCTACAGGTCCCACTCTGCTATTTGTTTTCATATGTCATTGTTTTTCTATTTATCCATTAATACCCTCTTTTGTGTTAAATAGATACTTTGTACTGTACCATTTTCAGTCCTTTGTTGTTTCTTTTATTGTATATTTTTAAAGGAAAAAAATGAACTTTATTTAATGATCAAGTACAAAAATATAAATACACACACACAGATATCTGAAATATTATTTACATTTACCATGTGGGATGCATTGTAAAATTTTCTGTTTCATCTTCTTTTTTATAAATATGTTTTTAAATTATTTTTATTGTATTTTTCCATCACCATTTATCCTAGTTATACCCTATTCCCTCACCCCCACAATCATGACACTGTTGTCCGTGTCAATGAGTCCTTTTTCCTTTTTGCTCGATCCCCCCACCCTGTAACCACCCTCATCAGAACTGTCAGCCTGCTCTCTATCTATGAATCTGTCTCTATTTGGCTTGTTGGTTTAATTTGTTCATTGATGAGTGAAATCATATGGTATTTGTCTTTCTCTGACTGGCTTATTTCACTTAGCATAAAGATTTCCAGGTCCATCCATGCTTTTGCAAAGGGTAAAATTTTCTTTATTTTCATGGCAATTTCTGTCAAGATACCAATGATGTATTTCACACAATCAGACCAAATATTTCAAAAATGTAGATGGAGCCACAAAAGGCCCAGAAGAGCAACAGCAACAGCAACATTAAAAAAAAAGAGCAAAGTGGGAGGAATCATGCTACCTAATATCAAGCCACACTATAAGGCCATAGTAATCAAAATAGCATGGTACTGGAATAAAAACAAACATATACATCAATGGAACAGAATAAAGAGCCCAGAAACAGACCCATGCCATTAATATTTGACAGAGAAAGCAAGTACATACAATGGACAAAAGATAGTTTGCTCAATAAATGGTGTTGGAAAAATTGGACAGATACATGCAGAAAAATTAAAATAGACCACCTTCCTATGCCACACACAAGAATAAATTCAAAGTGGATTAAAGAGTTATGTTAGACCCAAGACCATAAAATTCCTAGAAGACAACATTAGCAGTAAAACCTCAGACATTGCTCATAGTAATATTTTTTTTCTGATATATCTCCTCAGGCAAGGGAAACAACCTTTTACTGTATATTTTTAAAAGTTATTTTCTCAGTAGTGTCCCTGGGTATTACAACTAATGTCTTAAATTAAGAGAAAATAGTTCAGGTTAATAACAACTTAATTTAGATAACATGCAAAAACTTGGCTCCAAGATATCCATTCTCTCCTTTCTCCTTTGTGCTATTATTGTCATGCAGATTATATCTTTATACGTTATAATCTCTTCAATACAGTTTATAACTATTGCTTTATGTAGTTGATTTTTAAATCAGAAGAGACTACCAAAAATACATTTATACTATTTTTTTATGTTTACTTATGCAGTTACCTTTACCAGTCCTCTTTGTTTCTTTACATGGATTCAAGTTACTGTCTAGTGTCCTTTTATTTCAGCTTGAAGGACTCTCTTTAGTATTTCTTTAGTCTGCTAGTGACAAATTCTGTTTTAATTTATCTGGAGATGTTTTAATTTTCCTTCGTTTTTGAAGAATAGCTTCCCTGAATATAGAATTCTTGGTTGACAGTCTTTTTCTGTCTGCATTTTAAATATGTCACCTCATTGCTTTGTGGCCTCTGGTTTCTGATGAGAAATCAGCTGTTAATCTTATTGAGGATTCCCTTTATGTAAATAGTTACTTCTCTCTTATTGCTTTAAAGATTTCCTCTTTGTCTTTCAATATTTTGAGTATGATATGTATAGGTGTGGATTTCTTTGTGTTTAACATATTTGAAGTTAATGAGCTTCTTAGATGTGTAGATAACTTTTTAAAAAACAAATTTGAGAAGTTTTCTGCCATTATTTAAATATTTAAGTATTTAAATATTCTTTAAATATTCTTTCTTCTCTTTTATCTCTCATCTCCTTGTGGGGCTCCCATTATTCATATGTTTGTATGATTGATGGTGTCCCATAGATCTCTGATGCTTTATTCATTTATCTTTAGTCTTTTTGATTTCCGTTTCACAGACAGGATCATTTCAATTGACCAATCTTCAAGTTTGCTGTTTCTTCCGTATGTCAACACAAATCTGGTACTGAGCCCTTCTAGTAAATTTTTCTTTTCAGTTATAATTTTTAACTCCTTAATACCTATTTTGTTCTTTTTGTAATTTCTATCTCTCTCTCTCTTTTTTTTAATATTTCATGATACCTTGTTCTCACACTTTCCTTTAATTCTTTGGACATGATTTTATTTAATTCTTTGCACATACTAATAATAGCTGGTTTAAATGCTTTTTCAAATGAGTCCAACATCTAGATATATTTAGGGACAGTTTTTATTGATTATTTTTCCCCCTGTGTATGGGCCATACTTTCCTGTTTCTTTGCATGTCTTGAGAATTTTTTTGGATACAAAACATTTTAAATAACATAATGTGACAACTCTGGAAATCAGATTTCTCCTTCTCCCCAGAGTTTATTGTTGTTGCTGTTCTCACCCTCTCATTTGTTTGTTTGTCTAGTGATGTTTTTGGACTGAATATGTAAAATTTGTTCCCTGTTACATATAGCCACTGAAGTCTCTGCTTATTTAGCTTATTAGTCAGCTAATGATCGGGCAGAGATTATCTTAAATTACTTGAAACAATAAATCTTCTATCCCTTGCCAAGGGACTCTTTGTGTGCCTTCAATGTTCTAGCAGTTTACAACTCTGCTTTAGCTTTCACTTTCTGCTTATTCATGGTCTCAAGGTCATCCAGAGGTGAGAGATTAGGACCTTCTCTGTTTTTTTTTCCCCTGGGCTTGTGCACAGCCATACATATGTGTGCTATGCTAGATTCTCAGGAATATGTTAGAGGTTTTCAAAGCCCCTTATGGGAGTCCCATTCCTCAGAATTTTATTTTAGTATTTTTGGCCAGGCTCTTATTTGCTCCAATTCATGTCACCACCTCAGGCAGCTGTGATATTAAAAACTAAAATTGTGCCTTGACTGGTGTGGCTCAGCACCGGCCTGTGAATCAAAGGGTCGCCGGTTCAAGTCTCAGTCAGAGCACATGCCTGGGTTGCAGGCTGGGTCCCCAGTGGGGGACGCTTGAGAGGCAACTACACATAGATGTTTCTGTTCCTCTCTTCCTCCCTTCCCCTCTCTAAAAATAAATAAATAAAATCTTTTAAAAAAAATAACTAACATTGCCACTTTTGCCCTGGCTGGCATAGCTCAGTGGATTGACTGCCAGCCTGTGAACCAGAGGGCACAGATCCCCAGTAGGGGGTGTGGGAGAGGCAACCACACATTGATGTTTCTCTCCCTCTTTTTCTCCCTCCCTGCCCCCTCTCTCTATAAATAAGTAAATAAATAAATCTTTAAAAAAATTGCCACTCTTTTTTTTCCCTTTTCTAAATGCTCTGGTTTAAGGCTTTATCCACTGAGCAGACCCTGAGTCAGGTCAAATAATGATAAGTCTTGCAAATAGACCTTTTGCAGGGAGTTTCAAGACAAGTTGAACAGTGACGCTTCTCTTGGGATGGAGCTTTATAAGTAGCTCCAGGCCCAGAGTGGCCCTTCTAGTGACTGGTTTTCATAGGTATTAGTGGTCTATGGCTGCTTATTCTCAAGAACATGGAGTTAGAAATTAAAGAATGGAAATAGAGAAAGTTAAAATGACATGAACGTCACTGATCATTCCAAGATTCTGCTCTTTTTCTTGAATAAATGATCATTGGATTATTGTTAGCCTTTTGTTACTTTATGGTTCTGAAAAAGTTGATTTGGATAATTTTTTTGCTAGTGTTTTTATTGCTTTTATGGAGGAGTAGACTCTCAGAGGTAAGTACTATAATTTTTTTGAAAATCATAAATGAGTTTTAAATTTTTTCAGATGATTTTCTGCATCTGTTGGGATGAGAAAATGATTATTCTTCTTAAACTGTTACTGTGATAAATCACTTGATGGATTTTCTGATGTGGAAGTACCTAGCTGCGTTCAAGGACAAGTTACTTAACATCTCTGTATTTCAATTTCCCCATTTTCAAAATTGAGAACATAAGAGTATATTCTCATTAGTTCTAAATCTTAAAAAGGAAGTCAGAACAGTGTCTGGCACATAGTGAACCCTTGATGAAGGTCAGCTATTATTATTATCTTTACATTCCAGGGATAAAGTCTACTTAGTCATGGTGTGTTGCTATTTTAAATATACTGCTAGATTCCATTTGCCAATACTTTATTTAGAATTTTTACATTCATGACCATAAGTATGAGGTTGGTTTAAGAAATCTTTTTACTATTCTTGTCAAGTTTTGGTATCAGGGTTATTCTGGCCTCAGAAAACCAAGTTGGGTGCATTATCTTTCTAATATCCCATTGTGGGGATATTATCAAGGAAGGGGGCGGGGGGTCTTAGGAGATGTGGGAGATGTTAAGTAGACATTCATAATAACCTCTCTCTAGTGACTTGCTTAGAAATGGATACACAATACAATCTTGGCCAAGAAAGACAGAGAGAAAATATGCTGGGGGAGGAAGGAGGTTGCCAGGAAAAATTTTCTGTCTCTAGAAAGGACATCCAGGCAGAGATGGCCGTTTTCCTTATGTCGGAGTGTGATGCCTTGGTCAAATCCTTAATCTCTGCAATCCCTACCTATGGTGAGGATAGAGATGTAAATCACCTGGGCATAGCATCCACTTAATACATCGCAGCTATTATTGTTTCTATTACTCTAACAAGGTAATACCACATCCACCCGAGTTCAGTGTAATTCATGCTTGAAAGTGATACAACTCACCTTCTAGTCTCACAGATGGCCATCATCCGCTCCTCCCTCCCCATGCACATGCCGCTTCTCACATCGTGAGATGGAGCCTAATTCCTTTCTCTTTAAAGGTGAGCTGACCCTGCGACTGCTCTGATCAATAGAATACGGTAGACATACTGTTCTGGGAATTTTGAGTTGTAAGAGCACTGGAAGCTTCCCTTTCCTCTCTTAGTAGTGTTCACCTTTGAGATCCTCCCTTTCAGAACCTGCTTGCCCAGCTGTGAGAAGCCCAAGCCACGTGGAGGGGCCACATGGAGGAGAACTGAGGCTCTTCAGCTGGGAGCTCAGCCGGGCACAGAGCGAGCCATTTTTGGCATTTCTACTTAGTTCCCCCCGGATGACTGACGCCCACTTAACATCGCATAGCGCGGAAGAACTACCTATGGCCTCTCAACTTCCAGAATTCAAAGAGAAAATCAAATGGCTACTCTCTTGAGCTACTAAATTTCAGAGTAGCTTGTTATACAGCAAGGATAACAAAAACAACTTCTGTAAATGTATTATAGAATTCTGGCTTTTCCCTGAGTGCATATCAATATCCCATCTTCCTGTGGGCTGAGGCAGTGGGTGTTTGATGTCACTGGCCATTGAGGTCGACTCTTTCTGTCTCAAGTCTTGATATCTTGGCTCCTTTTGGGTAAGTTCCATGTGCTGGAACCACCTCAGTCAACGTCTGCAGCCTCTTCCCACGCTCCCTGAAATGCTTGGGAGGCAATATTTGTTGCCACAGGAAGAACATCAGATTTGTGGTTTCATGGCTCAAGTTCAAGACCTAGTTATTTCACTTAATAATTATGGGAGCTTAGGCAAGGTTCTTAATTTTCTGAGCCTCATTTTGTTTTCATCTGTAAACTTCAGAGAATGATAGTAACTTCACAGAGCAGTAGAATGGTGCAAATAAGGTAACGCATGTGAAAGTACTTTGAAAATGTATTCTCTGCACATGGTAATTATCATTATTATGCCTCATTGTACAATGAACACCAGGGCATGAGCTCATCAACCAACAGCCCCTCTTTATATTATATTGTTGAATTCTCCCTGCTCTCGGAAACAAATCACCGAGGGGGAAGTAAATTTGTTATCAACATCACCATCATCATCTTCATTATCATCAGCAAAATCATCATCATTGTCATTGTTACTGTCCCCACCATCATTTACCATTTCTAGAGCATCTACCAAGCTACACCCTTGTCATAGATTCTCGCAACAGTCCTTCAGGATACGTGTGTTATTCACCCTCTTTTACAGATGAGGAAATCAAGGCTAGTTCAGGTTAATCTCCTCGCTGAAGAGTATGCAGAAGTAAGCTTGGCTCACTGGGAAGTTAAAAACCAGATAGAAAGGACATTTGTTACCACATCCATGTTTCTCGTTTCCCCATCCACTTCAGCGAACTAATGACTCTTTTTAAGTGGCTCCGGGGGTATTTGGGTTGTCAACAAGATTATTAAGCTGTGATGCAAATGGCACTTTTTGGGGGGCAGGGGGAAACACCCTCTAGCATTGGAATAATGGCAATGAAGGATGAATCTGAAGCTGTGGACATCCTTAAAGTCCATGGGCTGGAGCTAAGGGGCAGCCAAGCGTCCCTGTTTATTTGCTATGTGCAG
Source organism: Pteronotus mesoamericanus (assembly GCF_021234165.1). Classification (NCBI taxonomy): domain Eukaryota; kingdom Metazoa; phylum Chordata; class Mammalia; order Chiroptera; family Mormoopidae; genus Pteronotus; species Pteronotus mesoamericanus. The sequence continues at coordinate 292,232 of NW_026555200.1, forward strand.
CCATCTCTTGGAAGCTGGGCAGGCACTAATTAGATAGCCACTTGGAAAGTTGCTATCACTAACTGGAGGCCATCCAAATTGCTCTCTTTGTTCCAGAAGCTTCGGAAGAGCGTGCCCCCCTTCCCCAACTCTCCTCCCACCCTATCCTCGCTTGCCAAACCTCAAGGACCACAAATACAGCTAATTATGTCAGCTTGGCTTGGCATTTATTTTCCAGATAGCATCTTTCATTAGCGTTGACCTTCCGGCTGCCTGGCTGCTGTACCCCTGGGAGTTGTTGAGTGATGTGTTGGTTACCCCAGTGACATAGCAAAGTGGTAGAGGAGGAGGTAGAGGGAGTGGATGACATCGTGAACAGTCCCCAAAACTATGTGTCCTTTTCCTTCCATGCTGCCTGTGCTTCCCTAGGTGGCCCTCTGGGGTTGCCAGAGAGGAGGGTGGTGAGGATTTGTTGATTGCTTTAACCTTGAGGCTCTTAAAGAAACTGGTGGTCTCCAGTGGTAAGTTCCAGAGGGCAGTCACTGGGTTCTATTTATGATTCCTGAACCCTACCCACTACCAAACACATGTGTGCGTGCACACGCACCGCCCACCCAGCCCCAGCAGTCAGAGGCTCTCAGGCAGGACATGTGGGATTGAATTTGTACCATTTTACTCCAATGGCATGGACCAAAGGCAGGGGCATGGGTTTGATTTTGGTAAGGGCACTAGCTGTTTGCAGGTTCTTTAACTCGGTGCTCAAGCAGAGTTCAGAGCCTAGGAGTCGCATTAAATGGGATTGGGTACTATGATTTTGAGAGGGTCTTGCTTACTAAATTCCCTACCAACTTGGGGGAGTGCATAGCATATAGAGAGACATGCGTGACATAATTTTCTGGACTTCCTGATAGTACCTCTGAGCAGATAAGCGTCTGCCTTTTGCCAGGCACAGCTGTATCTCGGTCACACAATGCTTCTAACCCCAGCTCCCCATGGCCGGGTGGGGAGCTGCCTGAAGAAAGGGCAGAGAGGCTTGCACGCAGCCCTGTCCCTTGGTCAAACAGGACATGCCCTGGCCAACGAGGGAGTGGATAGTAATTACTTTTCACTCTTTTATCTCTAACTTTCAAAAGTCTTTTTTATTCTAGGTGTGACCAAGGCCATAAGGAGAAACAAGCTGCCAACATTCCGCTTTTTGGGGAAATTGTAAATCCACCAGTACCCCCCATCACCGACCTTCTCAATGGTCAGCCTTTTTGGGGGGGACGGGAGACATATGACAAACCCAGACCAGCCAGTGGCAAGGGCCACCCGTCATGTGAAATGGTCATCTCAGCAGGGAACATAAAATAAATCATCATTTACAGACAATATAATGTTAACGGGGTCAAGAAAAAGATTTGGTACGATGACCGAGGCTCCTCCAAACCAGTGGAGTGTGGGATCCAGTCGTGATCCTTATGAAATACATGGGCCCAGAGGCACACTGTTTCCTGCAGACAAGAGAAAAAAAGAATCCTTTTTTATTTCTAGCCCAGAATATTTGGCCAGCATCCCGGCTGGCTGTACTATATAGAAGTCAGTTCAAATATAGATTTTTTTCCTTCTCCTTGTTTGTGAGAGTTGCTTGCAGAAAACAGCCACCAAACCAGTCAGCCAGATGAGTTTCCTTCTTTTTCTTGATCAGACAAAGCGTCCCATGTTGCGGAGTCCATGTAGGAATGAATTCATGTGCTGGGTGCCCAAGAGAACCTTGATTTTTATTTGTCTGATTGTATGAACTGTTGGAGAAAGGCAGAAGACAGGAGGTCCTGCCGAGATCTCACCTGACAGCAGATGCTTGGGAACATCAGCCACAAAGCTTGCGGCTGGATGACCGGGGTGGCCTGGCCCTTGCTATTTCTACAACAGCTAATACGAAGCATTTGTCTTATGAGCCAGACACCGAGCTGAGTGCTTCACACCCACTATCTTATTTAATCTCACGAGGACCTTATGATGGGGGCTGAGCTGCTGAGTGGGGCAATCAAGATTTGAATCCAGGTCACTCCGACTCAGCCTATATTGTACTGCTTATTTTAGGAGTTAATGGTCTGAAGGATCGAGGTCCATATTATCCTCATCTGTCTGAGACTTAACTTCTGATGTATCTTCTGGCAGCACTTTTGGACCAAGGATCCAAGCAGCTTGACCCAATGCCAGGCAATGGCAGGAGGCGAGCCCCACAAGGCGGGGTCAGCTGATCCGGAATGCCTTAACTGGGGGTGCCAAAGTCCGTTTTACAACAGCATACTGGTTGCTAACTCTAATCTCCCTCTCTTCCCACCTCCACCCTCATGTCCATGACAAGGAAGCAGGTGTTGATACTTTCATTTTGGGCAGCTATAAAAAGGAGAAGTGCATTTACAGGAAATGTAAAGGAAGAAGCTAAGCAAATAGTCATTCCTCGAACAGGACTGGTATGACTCGAGGGCATGCTGAGGGGTTTGGTGGGCCACGGGATGCCAGATTTCAAACGGCATTCCCTGTGGGCCGAATGCCGCTCTCCTGTGAGGGCTGAATGTGAGTCAGCGGCTGCTGGAGCAGCCAGCAGGCTGCCTGGTAGTCCCCGTCAGCCGCCGAGCCCAGAACCTGTTTCCTCATTTGACCACATCAGGGAGAAGACCAGAGTGAATTTAGCTGCCATTTATGGGCATAAACACACTCATTAACTCCTCACAACAACCCTATGAAATAAGTATTACCCCCATTTTGTAGACACTGACATTAAGGCCTAGTGAGAATTACAGAGAATTACTCAGAAATCTGAATACAGGGGATTGCTTTCAGCGAATTGCTACATTATTCCTCTCAAGAACATGTGGTGATGCTAACTATACTAAGTAACTGTTGGCAAAGTGTTGCCAAGCTCTGGTCCTGCTGGATCCCTCTTCAAAGCAGAAATAAGGCTAATCTGCAATTAGCTTATTCATTGTGTGCAAATGGTACTAATTGCTTGAAAACAGTGTGTTCTCTTAAGTAGGTTAAGCCTTCCCTTCTGAATCTTGTTTATACTATTAATTTGAGCAACAAACTCTTCCTTCATAGAGCAAGACATTCTCCAGCCAGGCCAGCACTAGGGAAGGATTGCAATTTCTCACTCATTTGAGTTGGGACATGGGTGTTGATTGACACGTGTCTGCCAACCTGGCTCATGAGAACACATTGATCGGAGGGTCAGCCAAATTCAGCTGTCACCTGAGTTATTAAACATTTGATGAGAAAGAAAAAGGACTTTCTTTTTTCCTGCTACCAGAGAACCTTGAACTTTGTGCCAACAAAATCTTGCCAACTGGAGGTCCTGCTGGGCTTACTTTAATGAACAGATAAGACTCAATTTTAATTAGCACACTAATTGTTTTCCTGCAAATGCATGTGGGGAAAGAACTTGCAAACAGTTTATTTTCTTAAGTGGGTTACCAAGGTGCCCCCTGTAGCCCCGTGGATGGTGCTCCATCGGGCAGCCAACTGTCGTGTTCGTCGAACAGCACACATCCGGCTCAACAGGCACTTCTCGGGCGTGGCCCAAGCGCTGGGCTCCGTGGGAAGGCTGGGGAACAGTGAAACGAGCCAGGTCCAGGCCCTGTCTTCTACGAGTCCACTGTAGAGATCAAGGGTGACGTTGTCAGACTCTATCAGTTAGGGTTCCTGGCTGTAAGCAAAGAAATCAATTCAGGAGAGTGAAGACAAAGGAAATGTATTGGAGGAGTTGAGGGTAGAAGTGGTCTGCATAGGGGCCTGAGAAGGGTTGGGCACAGGGACAATCTAGCGGGTCTGTTGCCATTACAAGGGCTCTAGATGGCCTTGCGTCCTTGTGTAGTTCATGCCATTGTCTGGCGATGGGGAGGGAGGGGAACGTCTTAGGCTCAGTCCCTGGGAGCACTGCAAGCTAAACTGACGAAAGGTAGATTAACAGGAAGGGAAAAACCCACAAAATGTATTCATAGGGGAGCTCACAGAAGAAATAGCTCACCAAACGGCTGAAGTTTGGGAGATGAAACGGGGGAGAAGAGGCTTTTATGGGAGGAGCAAATGGGTTTCTAGGGGAACAAACTGGAGATAAGAAAATCTGTGATAATGTTCATTTATGCAGGTGCAAGTGGCCTGTTCCATCTTTTTCATGGCCAAAAAGCTCCCGTAGACACAGAGACTGATGGTAGTTTCACTCCCAGAAGTTTCGGCTTTTAGTGAAACAAAGGAAGCTCTGAGAAGGCTTCTTTCTGCGCCCGATAATATCAACCATCTTTAAAGTCTTTAAAGTAACCTTGGTATGGACTCTGAGGGCCCAGGGGTGGTCCGCCCACCTCTCGCCTCCGTGACCGCAGCGCCCTCCTCACTCCTATCTCCATTTCCTCTCTGGCCAACCCCCAGTCCGTTCAGAGAGACACATTTAAAATGAAAATCCAGTACTACCACCCTTGTGCTTCAAAGCCTCTGAAGACACAGGGCCCAGTCGGGGTCTCTGACGCCATTCTGTAACGGAAGGAACTAGGGCTCCTCGGAGAAATGGTGTGTTCTAAGATGGGGCAGAGCAACTACAAGTGCCAGGAAATAAGGAAATACTCAGGAATTGCAATGAAGGGGGCCCGTCAAAGGGACCCAGGGGACAACTGGGAGAGCTCTCAGGAACCAAAGTTGGAATGATTTGCGCAACAAAATAAACAACGTAGTATTGGCATATGACCCAAAGAACCAAGTAAATATCTTTGGGTCTACACTGATATAGACAGAGAATTGAATAAGTAAATAAATGGGGAAGACGCCAATCTCCCGTTTGACAGAAGACTTGCAAATAATTTATGGAGCTACTCCCTGACCAAGGAGGCGGAGCGTGGCTTCCTGTTCCCTGAGTGTGCGTTGCACAGGGACCCCTCCTAAAGGACAGGCTATGGAAAGAGGAGAAAAAGGGGAACTTTACAGCAGAGAAGCCTGACAAATGCTACCTCAGCCAGGTGATCAAGGTCAAAGTCAACAGTGACAAGTCCGGTTGATAGCATGTGCCCTTGATATGATGCGATGCGAATGGCCCTTTGCTCCAAGAACTTCCTCCCATAATCCCAGCTGAGTGACCTGTAACCCATGAGAGAAGCATCAGGAACAAACAAACCGAAGGACAGTCTGCAAAATACCCGACCGGCCCTCCTGCCGTCAAAAACAAGGGGAGCATGGGAAATGGGCACCGCGGAGAGGGAAGGGGAGCCTCGGGATGGGAGCTGGGAAAGTCATGTATCTTGGACGGAATCCTGCCACAGGAAGAGGACATCAGGTAAAATTTTAGGAAATCTGAATAAAGTATGGATTTTAATTAATGAGAGTTTATCAGCGTTGGCTCCTCACCTGTGGCAAATGTGCAGGTACCATATTAATATATCAGCGACAGGGAGAATAGCGTAGGGGTCATATGAGATCTCTCTGCACAATCCCTGCAACGTTTGTATTACACAGTTTATTAACAAAGAGAACAAAAAGTCCTTTGAGGGCTTCTCCTTGAGCTGAAGAAAAGATACAAACTTCTTAGCCCAGCTGACGACTGACATTGTGGCATTGGCCTGTGTGGTCTGGCTGGCCCTGGCTTCACATCGCCTCTCTGGCCACACTGGCCTGTGGGGTGGGCACAAGGCCCTTGTTCTTGGGTTCCCTCCTTCCAGAATGTTCTTCCCCTCTCCCTTTAAGCCAAGTCCTTCTCATTTTTCATATCACCGCTTAAATGTCACCTCCTCCAAGAAGCCGCCTTGAGAACGATGAAGTGCTTCCCTCTCACCATCTCACTGCATTGATTTCCTGTCCTGAGTGTAGGCCAGTCCACCGGTATGTATGGAGCTGGCCATCTGTGTACTCTTGGCTTTGCTGGGAGACTGTGCCTGACCTGTTCACAACCACAACCCTAGCACCTTGCAGGGCGTAGGAGCTTATAAACATTGGGTGGAAGAAGCGGAGAACTCGCGTCTGTCACGCTGTGCCGGCTTGCTAGCCTCATCCCTCCCTGCCCGACCTCCCTGCCCCCGGGAAAGGGAGCCTTTCCTTTTACTGCCCAAGCCCTGGGCTTTCAGCTCTCCACTGCACCTAGAGGCTCCCTGAACCCAGCTGCCGTCCTGGGTGTGCGCACACCTTCGCAGAGGTTATTACGGTGCAATCACCATGGCCTAGGTCCACGTTGCTGTAAGCGCTCATCATTTCATAATTAGGATCCGCACTATAATGCAATCATTAACAAGTTTTATACCTCTGCCTTTTCTAAACCATATTTTTGTTAAAGCACCAAAAGTAATTAGTTTGGCGTGATGATGGAGGAGGTTGTAGAGAACAGAGAGAGTGTTTTTCCCTTTGTCTTTCCCCATGGCAAGGAGGAGGGAAGGGTAGTGTCTTTGAGAAAGAAGTTATTGATTTTTTTGCCCCAAAGCATCCCGCCGAGCTGGGTTCTACATTGTTTGCAGAACTTTCCAAAATGAATGAAAACCACTGTGTCTTTGTGCTTAAGGCACATTCCCAATTATCTGTGCTGATGGAGCAGAGAACTTCTTTATACTTGTAAAAGATGTTTTCCAAAGTTAGAGAAAACTTTTACTAACTGAGGGCTGGTGGGGGATTGCGGAGGAAAGGGGGGCTAGTGTTTACTGGGTGCCGGTTTGTCCTTGGGATGACATGTAAGCTGGGGAGGCAGAGGGTGGTGATGGGTACGCAGTATGGGTGCACTGGCTGCCCTTGAGCTGGACACTTGAAAAGAGTTAGAACAGTACACTGGACCTTGTGCCTATCTAGCCACAATAAATAGAAACCCAGTGATGTAGTTTTCAAACTTGAAGTCACAATATTCTTGGCAAAAGGAAAGGTTGGTTACACTGCATGTTCAGAGGAAGATCTCACTTTTTACTTTTATTTTTATCTTTCTATTTATTTATTTTTTAGAGAGAGGGAAGGGAGGGAGAAAGAGAGGGAGAGAAATGTCGATCAATGGTCTCTCATATGCGCCCTGGCTGGGGACTGAACCTGCAAGCCAGGCACGCGCCCTGCCTGGGGATCAAACCAGTGACCTTTCTCTTTGCAGGATGATGCCCAACAAACTGAGCCACACCAGTCAGGGCTCCACTTTTATTTAAAAAATTATGGATAGTAAATAAGGGACTGGAAATAAAGAAGCCAAAACAATAACCGATTATTCCTGAGTGGGGATGATTTCTACTTTCTTCTTTGGACTTCTCTGTATTTTTCTAACTATATATTTGACAATAAATGTTTGTATATCTTTTGTAATCAGCTTAAACAGACAGGCAGCATGCTGAATGTACTTAACGTCACTGAATTGTACACTTTGAGGAGGTTAACGATGGTAAATTCTGTGTTATGTGTATTTTGCCATGATAAAAAAGTACGTTTCAGAGGGAAAACTTGTATGAAAGACATCACTTCCCTGGGGCTTTTGGAGGCTGGCATTATATGAATTTGCCACCATCCTTCACCCCCCACACCACCCCTGCTGTGTCGTCCAGGGGAGAGAGACCAGGCTTGGGAAGTGAAAGCATGTGGCCGAAAGATGCCAGGCATGGGGTTCAATGTTCCAGCGTGCAATCCGAGATTTTGGCTCCTCCAGATCAGATGGAAGCCTTCTGGAACAGGAGGCTTTTTTTTTTTTTTTAAGAGTTTACTCAGAATTTATTATGATTCAAATTGAGGCCACATTAAGCTCGCCCTCCTATTTTGTACAAAGTAAAGATTGCTGACTGGGATAGTCTAAACATGATTGCAGGAGAAACAATCACAGATCTTCAAAGGCTAAAATAAACTCTTTTCAAGAACACAAAGACACCCGTCACTTTGACACTCGTGACAAATAAAGGTGCATTATGTTTGGGTAGTGTTTTTAACCCTCGAAAGTGCATTCGCGGCTTTTCTTTATCAGCGATCGTGGGAAAGCGGCTCTTCTTTTGTGGTGGAGAGGCCAGAGCTTGTCTGAATGCTGCTTTTAACCACCCAGGAAACAGGGGACTTCGTTGGTGTCTGAGCAGGATTGTCCTTAAAGGGGAAGGAGGAGCGGCCCCTCTCCGGTCTCACAAGGATGGAGGTGCAGGGGAGGATGGACCGGGAGCACGCAGGAACTTTGTTAAAGGGGTGTTACCCAGGGAGCCAGCGCTGAGCCTGAGTTATCCACTGAGGGTGGAGGGAGCCTGAGTAATTGTCCACCACCCCCTGCCAGGCAAGCCCCTCGGCGGGGCTCCTCCCAGGCTGTGCCATCTTGCCTGGCGCATGGGCAGAGGGAAGGGCTCCTGGTTAGTGTGCGGGTGCTGACAGTTTCATTAGAGCAGCTGTGCTTGGCACTGTAAGAACCAAGGGGCCCTGAGCCCCGATATTGTGTGCCAGAGTGAGGAGGGGGTGTTTGAGGAAAGAGCAGAAGGTAGGACAGAGGAAAGCAGCCCCGCTGGATAGTGCCAAACACCCAATCGCGGTACCCGACGGCACATTTCAAGAGAGGCCGTGCCGTGTGGCCGCTCTGTGCTGGCACCGAGGACAGAGGCAGACATGACATCCTTGGTGCTCACGGGGGACTCACTGGGGACAGCAGACCCGCAGGCGGAGGCTGCGGAGTGAGAGGCAAAGGTTACGTGTGCAGTGTGGGCGCCGATTGAGGAGTGCGGGTGTCGGTGGGGAGGGGCTGAGGCCACATTTCCAAGGCTTTGACGTGTGGATATTGACATCACAGCTGTGAGGTCCCTCTGAGCCTCAGGCATTTCATCTGCGAAATGGGACGACGATAGCGTTGAGATTCTGAGTAAAGACGGACGCTGGGTAATTCGATGAGCATTTGGGCCACATGTCGCTCGGCATCCAGCAGGCCAGCCAGGATTGAACACGCGGTGACAGTCTCAAGGTTTCTAGGAGCCACAAGACAGTCAACCCTGTGCCCCAGCTTTTTAAAGCAACTCCCACAGCCGGATTCACAGGGTGGAGAAACTGATGGGAAGGGGGCAATGTGGCCAGTTTTGCCACCTACTACGGTTGTTGGGACGGTCAAATGAAGTCTTGTAAGGAGAGCTCCTGTTGGGAGTTCTCAACTAAGCTGAGCTTCAGGGCGGCTCCACGAAGACATTGACAATGGAGACATTTCTCTCTCCCAGTTTTTTAATAATAAAAAGGTAGAGGTAGCAATAGGTATGAAATAGTAATTTTTAATTTTTGTGGAATGTTTTGTCTTCGTTTCCTGCCCTCTGGGGTGAGGGTAACCCCTTCCAGACCACGTGTCTCAGGGAGGATTCGAGTTGCCCGGAGCCCAGTGCAGGCTCCGCGGGTGTTCTTATTACTGGACTCCACCTCCTCCCCGCACACAAAAAGGCAACCCAGACTCGATCGCTTTTTCATTTTTTGTTTTATTTTGACCCATATCCCACGTTTCAAAAAACGGAGGCTGGGAGCTGTTTGCAGAAACGCTCCTGCAGGCTGTCCTTTCTTCTGGCTCCCAAGTTACCTTCTCAGCGTCTCCCCTCCCCGAACACACTTCCTCCCTTTCTGTCTCATCTCCCTCCCTCTGCCACAGCCTCCCAGCTGCCTGGGGGGCTCCTCCCAGCCACAGCTCCAGGGGACTTCTGAGCCACCATAGGGCCCCAAGGCCCTTTCAGGGCAGGGTGACAAATGCGGGAAGTGCTGGGCACCTGGCATGGCCCTAACTATCTGAGCATCTCCCAGTCACCCTGAGGGGCTCTTACTTCCAATCTGTAAAAGGACGGAGTCCTTGCGGCCGGTGCCTGGGGCTCCAAGCCGCTTCCGCGGCTCCTCTGCGCTGTTGGGCAGCCTGGGCAAATGTTTCATGCTTTGAGCCTGAAACTCAAATTAGTAGCCAGTCCATTCTTACCCCGGATGAGGGGCCTTGAGGCTCAGAGTCTCCGAACCTGGATGATCTACAACGTCAATAACTTGAGCACACCCCAGACCTTGCCCAACCAGATGGGATCCCTGCAGCTTAAACCTCAGCAAGGCCTTCCAGCAAGCAGGCTCGGGGCAGTCCCCCTCCTACCCCTGCACCCGGGAAGACACTGAGACCGACTTGGGAGCAGTCCCCGGGCTGGGCGCTTCATGCACATTCTCTTAGTTCTTATAACATCCACGATGAGCTGGCAGGGGCAGACCCATTTTACAGATGAAGATAACGAGGATCAGAGAGTTGAAGGAAAGTTTATTTGAGTTCAAGGACAGAGCATAATTGAGTGCTGAGGGTGGAGAAGGGATTGGGGACAGCCAAGTGAAAGCCGATGCCAGCTTCTTGGCTCCTGTGCCCCGAGAGGGGAACGGAAAGACCACCCTGTGGGGAGCAGGCCTGGTTCCAGTATGCTTTCAAGGACACTGAGGGTCTTTGAACTTTGCCATGAAGGCTAGTTCTTTTGATCTCTCTGAGCCTCATTTTTCTCACCTGTAAAATGGGGTGGTCGTGAGGGTCAATGAAATGATACGTGCAAAGCGTCTTGTGCAGGGGCTGCATGTCTGCACAGGACCGGGGCTCTGTCTCACGTCCTGGCTCCAGGAGCACCGCAGGGCAGCAGCCCCGGGGGGCCCTTCCAGACAGCCTTGCCTTTCAGGCTGGGCGCCTGCCAGGGAGGCCCTGTGCCCTACCTTCGGAGCGGGGTCTGGGCCCAGCCCTAGGCAAATGCTGTGGCTTCTGTGGTTCTTTTAACAACCCTGCTCTTCCAGACAAGACCTAGGCTGGGCTTCTCCTGTAAATATTGATAGAGGCCCCAGAGAGAGATGAATAAGAAAACAAGGGACGTTTTATTTGTGACAGAAAAAAAAACTACAGACCCAACAGGAGGGGGAATGTTAAATAAACCATGGTACAACTGCTGGACGGAATATTGTGCAACTATTGAAATGTTGTTTACTGAGGGTTTGTAATAACACGGGAAAATGCTTATTTTCAAAAGCTAAGTGGAAAAAAGGAAGCCACTGAATTGTATATTCAGCATCATCACACCTCGGCAAAAGTCAAGCCCAACAAAAATCCGTGCATGGAAGACACAGGCTGGAGGCATGCACACCGCAGCGGGGGTTAATGGGGGGGGGGGCAGATTTTTTATACTTTTCTGTATTTTTCAATTTTTCTTTTTCCTATACTGGCATGGTTAGTCTTATGGAGAAAACAGCCCAGACTTAAACCTTAAGTTTTTTTTTTTTTCCCCTGAAGAAGAGATAATTCTTTGAGACTGCAGGCCAGATGGCCCAGGGAGGAGCTTTATTTGACATAGAGGCTGCTCAGAGGCTGCGGGCTACAGGTCGACAGGCCAGGCCAACTGGAAATCCTAGACCCGGCACCCGTGGACTCACGTGGGCCTGCTGACGTGCAGCCACACCCCCGGGCATGGCATCAGAGGTGTCCTGGTAGTTATTTGGACTTTCACCCCTAATTGTGCAAACGCTGCTCCTCTCTCAGGAACGTAGTTTATCTCTGGGTAAGGACCGCTTTTTTTTTTAAATAAGCATTAGTGGGACAAGATTCCCTCCTGTATACGAAAGGCAGAAGAGCTGGGCTTCTGCCCTCTTCACACACTGAGATGGAGCTCCCAGGAGGCAGACCCTTGTGCTTGTGACAAAGGCCTTCGGGGGGCACGGCCAGGCTTCCCGTGGCCTGAGCCAGCCCTGGTCTATGTAGCCCCCAGATTCCCATGCAGGCCTCTGCTCGATGTCTTCTTGTCGGGAAGACCCGCTCACACTATCCCACTGGCCTGCCCTCTCTATCTCCATGGCACTGACCTGGCACAGGTTCTATTTATTTACATATTAGTTCTTCAAAATTGCCTGCTTTCCTCCAATAGAATGTGAGCCCTGCAGGGCGGGGATCCGCGCAGGCCCCTGCAGCGCCTCCAGCTCCAGGAACTGTGCCCGGCCTCAGCCTTCTGTCACCGCGCCCTGACACGCGGGGCTCCCGGGGGTGGCTGTGGCCCCTGGACGACCTTGCTCTACCGCAATGGCCCTGACCACGCTCATCCCTAACCCAGCGCCAGCGATGAGAAACACTCCAGCTCTAGTGGGCGATGATGCCCAAGGCCCTGTGCTGAAGCCCCTCTGAGGCCATTAGAAAGGCTCAACAGGAAGAGGGATGACAATCAGTTAGCGTTGTCGGCCAGGGGACCACAGGGAGGAAGAGACCATGTGTCTCTACTTTCCAGCTCAGCCCAGGCTCAAAGCTCAAGTCTACCTGTCACTGTGAGGACCACGCCTGCCATCGATGCGTCTGGAACAAACTTCGCCGCCTTGGCCCTGGGACTGTTTCCCTCGTCCCTACCATACGTACACAATGGGCTTGCCCTCCCCCTGGCTCTTCACCAGCTCCTCCCCCGGTTCCCAGGTGGGGTTCCCCTCTCAAGCAAACCCCAGCCTGGCATCACCATACCATTGCCACCTCCCAGTCATGTTACTGAGGCAACCCCCCAACCCCCTGGGTCACTTGGAGGTTCATGTCTGAGTGTTGACTCTGACCTTGAGCATAGCCTTGGCAAGGGATCACCCTTCCCAGGCACCGATCTTAGCTACTTTCCTTTCTCAACCTCCAGTTTAGTAATAAACTAAGCAGCTTCACCTCCCGGGCGCTGAGCCTTGTGTGGTCCCCTGAAAGCCCTCACTCCCTCTCATTCCTTGTTCCAATCCTGCATCTTCCAAAATGACCCCCAGCTGAGCCCCAGCAGCTGCAGGGAACACAGGCTCCTGCCAGGATCCCAGGGACTTGGGAAGAACTTTCTCCGATGCTCTCATTTCTGCCCCAGCAGAGAAGGGCATGGATTGTCCTTCCCATTTCCAAGATAGGGACGCTGAAGTCCACAGCGTCCTTATCTCCGACCTCTCAGCCCTGCCCAGGTGCACCCCGATCTCTACTTCTTTCCTCCACGCTGCCTGTCGCATAGAAGGAGTCCCCGCCCCTGGCTGCCGGCTGGGACCAAGAGCCTGACTGGCGTGTGGGGGCCTCTCCCTGGGAGATGGAGCAGGGCTGTGGTTAGAGACTGGACCAGTCCCTCTCTCTTCCCCGCAGGTCCATGGGTACCTTCCTGGGGTTGGAGGTTTCTTCCCTTTGAGAAGTTACCAAACCTGGTGGGGAAGGGGATCCCAGCCCCCTGATGTGTCACTTCCAGTGCCTCAGCTCCCTCTTGGGCCCGCCCCTCCCTGGTCGTCTCCTGTCTGATGCTGACCGGGTGGCAACATGGCACAGGGAGGGCCATCGGCTCTCACCAGCCCCAAAGGGTCGGCTGGTCAGCAGTGGCTGCCCCCAACCCCCAGGGGTGAGGCTGGGCTCCTGGGAGAGCTGTATCGTTCTAAGATACAGGTTCTAAGATCTGGGGAGAGGGTCCGTGGGCCCTGGGCGGACAGTGGCCCTTGGATCACATCTTCTGCCTCTTCCAAGATCAACTATATTCTTAATGGACCCCGAGGAGAAGATGTACGTTGTCAAATGGCTGCTAAAAATGGAGGGTTCTCATGAGGAAAACTGAAGTGGGCTTTTGTTACTTTACTCTGCAGCCAAACAAGACAATGAAAGAAAACAAAACAGAACAGAACAAAACAAAACCAAACCAAACCCTCCAGCTTTAGCTGTTGGCGTCCCCTGCTGTCTCCCTCTCTGGCTGGGGCCCCTGGGGCTGCCCTGGGCCCCTTCCAGTCCTGCCTGAACCACCTCCCTTGATTTTTTCCACCTGTGTGTTCCAGGTGCTTCTGGGAATCTTGGCAGTTGGACCAATGTTTAGGAAGGAGCCGATCTCCACTGGGGTCAGCTTGAGGGGTCACTGGGGGTCAACTGGCACCTGAATCACAGCTGTGATAAGGTCATGCCCCTGAGATGTGCTGCGGTCCTAGAGCCCCCCAAAATTCAGACTTGAAGCCAGGCCTGGAGATGTGGCTGCCCCTGGTCTCAGAACACCAGTCCCTAGTTCTGTTTTCACCCTTGCCCTCTTCAGCCCACTGACAGCAAAGACGCACCCCAGAACCCCAGCCAGCAAAGGGGGTAGGACTAGAATTCACCTTCTGTTGGCCAAATTCCTGGCTGCCCCGTCTCCCACGAGTGGCCCATGGAGCTGTGGGCAGGGGCTGCCCAGCAGAAGGCGGCTAGACTCTGGTCTGTGGCATGTGGGGGCCGGGCAAGGTGAGGACAGTGGGCAGGAGGGTGCCCTGGGGGGAGGGGAAGCTCCGCAGCTCCTTGGGCACAAACCTGGGTGAGATGTAGTCAGCCAGGAAGAGGAGCGTGCACCGGCGCCCCACACAGTAGATGAGGTTGTCCACCACGGCGCACTGGAAGGCGTCCGGGTAGGGAGTCCGGTACGTGGCGCACTCGTACCAGAGCCGGGTGCTGGCACTGCAGCGGTACACACCAATGCCCAGGCTACGGTTGAGGTCAAAGCGGTAGAGAAAGCCATTGACTGCCACCATCTCAGCCGTGCGATCCTTGCCTCCCGCCGTGGGGCCGACCTGCCAGCGCTGCTCCTGGGTTGAGAAGCGGAGCAGCAGGTAGCGCAGCGTGCCGCCCGTGACGAAGATGTCCCCGGCACACGCCGTGGCTGTGTGCGCCAGGGCGAAGGTGTCGTTGGGGAGTGGCGGGGCAAAGGTCCAGCGGTCCTGGCGAGGGTCATAGCGCTCGACTGTGTTCAGACACTCGCCCCCAATGGCGTACAGGTGCCCATCCAGGGCCACCAGCTGGCAGTGTGGCCGGGCTTGGTTCAGTGGGCACACCTCGCTCCAGATCTCGGTCAGAGGGTTGTAGCAGAAGACTCGGTTGGAGGGCCGGCCCCCGGCCCCCTGGCAGCCAGACACCACAAAGACATAGTTGAAGAGACTGCAGATGGCACAGCCCCGGGACACAGCCTCAGGGGGCAGGTGGGTGAGCAGGTGCCAGACATCCTGCTCATCATCATAGCAACAGAGGCGGCCAGCATCTTCCTGGGGGCACATGTCGGCCACCACCAGGCACTTGCGGCCCCGCCGCATCCGCCGCTGAAGGATCAGCTCCCTCTCTGCCCCGCTCAGGCGGCCGTAGATATCTGGGCTGCGTAGGACCTGGAGGTAGTTGTCACTCATCACTTTGTAGGCAGCCTCCTTCAAGGCCTCCAGGTTCTGTCTCTTGGCCAAGGTCAACACCTCGTAGCAATTCCCCAGATCCAGGTGGACATCTGGGGCTGAACCTGGGGTGAGAGGGAAGTGGAAGAAGTTGGTCCCTGCCACGAGCTGCAGGTTGGGCTCCCCGCTGCTTCCCTCTGAGCTGGACTCTGGAGGCTCCCCTGAGGTGGGGCAGCTGGGTGGGGCACTCTGGTCCAGGCGGGATGGAGCAGGGCTCCCGAAGTCGTGCAGCTGCAGCTGAAGCTCTGGGTTCTCCACGATCTGAAGGAGGCTTTCCTTCCTGCTGAAGCCTTGCGTGGGGGGCGAGAGCACAGGCTGGGAGGAGGCGGCGGGATGGGCTCCACCTTCTCTGTCCTCGTTGTGGCCTTGGGGGACTGGCCCTGTTCCCAGGGGGCCTGGCACAGGAGGTGGAGCCTCAGCCAGCGCTGCTGTCCGAGGAGTCGGCCTGCCTCTAGAGGTGGACTGAGAGGTAGATTCGACGTAGTACTCATATACCTTGCCCTGCAGCCTGGGCCTGATCCCCGCCATCTTCTCCCTCATGAAGTTCTCCTCTACCCGAACCCGGGCCACCGATGAGAAGGTGTAGGAGGTGTTGGTGGCCCCCTGCTGCTGCTGCAGGGCCAGGCCCATGTCTGAGGCAGCCCGGAGGGCCCCAGCCTCTTCCCCACAGACCCCTGTCATGTGAGTGAGGACCCGGCTCTTGTTCATGTCACTGTTGTCTTCTGAGTGGGCCGTCAAGGGTGGACGGTGGGGTGCCTGCACTCCAGTCCCTGGCTGCTCGGGGAGTCCCCCATCCCGCCATGGAGCAGGCTCACCCTCCGCACCACTACTGTCCACTGCAGCAAGGCCAGGTGGGGAGCGTTTGGGTTCACTGCCCAAGTGGGGGTGGCGGGGCAGCTCGGACTTACTGCCAGCAGCTGTTCCGGCTTCCTGGCCACTGCAGCGAGGAGGTGCCACGCTAGGCTCCAGGCACCGCCCACCCAGATCCTCACCAGCGCCTTTCCTCTCCGGCTTCCAAGCCTCTTTGGCTCCCAAGTCACTGGAAGAGGCTCCTGTTGCCAGGACTTGGGGGCCCCCCGGATTGTCCCCGCTGCAGCCCAGTCGTGCCCCAGGCCCCGTGCTCCCCCGCCGGCGTCTCAGCCCGCGATGGGGTGCCCCAGGTGCAGCCGCCTGAACTTCAGGCTGTCTGGAGCCTCCCGCCGCCTCGTCAGCCTCAGCCGTGGTGTTCCTGTCCCACAGTGGGGCTCGGGCGGGCCTCGACTTGTACAGCCTGTAGGCTGCGGTCACCAGGAGCAGAGCGGCGGCGGACAGCACCACCTTGCCGGTCAGCTGCATGTCCAAATGCCAGTCCTGGGCCTCGGCTCCTCCTCCTCCAGGGAGCATGCTTCCCAAGCCAACCTGGGGCTGAGGAATCTCAAGAATCTGATTAATAATTATCCAATAGGAGCCGGTTCCTTGTTCCTGCTGAGCGGAGTGGAGGGGGTTCTGGGCTGGCTCTGGCTGGCCAGCTGAGGAGTTGAAGCAAAGGTGACTTTGAGCTGGCAGAAGGCGGCACCAGGAGCCCCAGTCGGCAGGGCTCGGTGCTGGCCTCCTTGGATCCTGCAGTGCTTTCCTCAGGAGGGGTCGTGGGTCAGCCCCGGGGGCTGAACTTGTGATCAGCCACCTGAGCCAGCGGCAGCAGGAAGATGTTAGGAGTGTCCAGCCAGCACATGAAGAGGGAGGGAAGTTCTTCACCAAACAGTCATCCGATGCTAGGAAACGCATGGGGGTGGTTATTGTTTGTGTGTGATCTTTATTTTCTCTTTTGCAAATTGACTGAGCTAGGAGGATTGGGTGTGGTGAGTGTGGGACAGGTGGAGTCACAGCAGGTGTAGCAAGAGACCCGCCTGGGTCTGTTTCCTTTCTGTTGGGGTCTGCCGGTCCCCGTAGTGGGGGCTGAGGTCTGCAGCTGGCAGCAGGGGAGGCTGAGCCAGGACCGCCGCCAAGCCACCTGACCCGGCTCTTTGAATGCATCTGCCCTCCTGACTAAGAGAACTGGACATTCTGAGAAAGCTTGGGAAAAACACTTGGCATTATACCCAGATCAGGGTCAGACGTGGGGCACCTTCTTGCTTTCCAAACCAGACAGCCTCCTAGGATGAGGGGCCGAGGGAGACTCGCCCGAACCATCTCACAGGGCTGTTGGATCCAGATCCAGGCGATCTGGGTCTGCCACTTATCAGCTGTGTGCTTTAGGCAAGTGACCTCACCTCTCTGTGCCTCAATTCTCGCCTCTGAAAAATGGGGAGAGCAGCACAGACCTCATAAGGTCGTGGTGAGAACAAACTGTAGAGCTCGCAGGGCTGAGCGCCACCTCTGCTAACTCAGTAACTATCATCCGTGACATCAGTCACTCGATTAATCGTCCTCAGCTGGACCTTCTGAAGCACTGATTGAGTCGTGCTCTCAGGGGCCCCGAAGGCCAGGGTCGGGATCTCAAACCCATACTCCCTACAGGGGCCAGGCAGGGAAATCGAGGGCCCACTGTGCGGTGGTGCCCGGCGGGCAGGGCCCCGCTGCCAGAGCCCGCTGTTTCAGGGACGCTTACTCTACATAGTGATGCGATCCCTCCTGATTTCTAAATGACGGCATCTCATTAAAGATGAGAATCAAACCCACTCTGTGAGCCAAGGGAAACACATGAGGGAGAAGCATTTGGCTCTGAAGCCTTGGCGAGGAGAAAATCCTGGCTTGTGCCTGTGTTCACAGCCCGTGACGCTCCAGCCTCAGCTTACCCCTCCAAATTCTTCTCCTTTGGCTGCCTGGCATGTCGGGCTCCAGGCTGGGGCTCTGGCTGACTTTCCTTGTCTTCGCTGGTCCAGTCCCTCCAGCCCTGCACAGTCAGTTCAAAGGCAAGGCCTTCCCATGCCGTCTTTCCTGGTGCCTCCACCCTCCCGGGACCATCTCCTTCTTCGGGTCTCTCGTTCTTCTCAGCTCCTCTTTCAGCCTCTCTCATGGGCCACGGGTCAACGTGCACTCTGTTCTCCTCCCGCTGGATGCTAAGTCCCCAAGGTCCAGATGGGACCAGGCACAACTGGGACAACAGCCGACACGCACTGTGCCTTGCCATGGGTACAGGGGGGTGGGCGCACTGGATGAATCGCATCTCATGCTCAGTGTGTGTTTGGGAAAGACACAGTTGTCACCCATTTTACGGCCGCTCCAAGGTTCTGTCAGTTTGCTCAAAAATGGGGACTTCTGGGTCTGCTCCTGGACCCCAGGGTTTTACAGACCTGAGCAGGTGGGATTCCTCAGGAGTCGGGTCTCCTCCGCCTGCCCCACGGGGACTGGGCAGGGTCTCCTGTCTTTCCATGATGGTCAAGTCAGTGATTCTGAATTCCACAGGGATGGAGGCACTGGGGGTGCTCGTTAGAAAGGCAGGTTTCCCAGCTCCCCCCCTCCAGCCCCTGACTGAGTCAGGAGGTTTGGGTAGCTCCCAGCAAATCCACGTTCTTTAAAGGTCCGCGCAGGAGATTTCAGTGGGTCTAGGAACGCGAAGCAGGTCGGCTTTTCTACCGACCTGCTTGATTCCGCTGCGCCCTGGGTGGGTGAGCAGTTTGTGTCCTCGATCGCCAAGGGTAGTCACAGGGAATGGGGGCCAAGGCCCCGGGCACTCTGTATAAGTCAAGTCATTTCATTTTCCAGTAATCCTGAGAGGAAACTGAGGCTCAGAGCGACGTGCCACCGTCACACATAGGTTGGGAGTGGCAGGGTCTTGATTGATAACCAGGTCTCGGTGGCTGCATGGCCTATGCATCTGCCTCAGGGAAGGAGAAGACGAGGTAGGAAGGGCAAAAAAGAGGTTGTCTGCTGGGGTGGCGGCAGGGCTTTGGGGGCTTATGTGGGGCCTCCTGTGGCCAAGTGACCATTCCAGAAGTAGGGACAGCTTTGGGACTCTCATACCCTTGGATAGAGAAAGGCTTGTTGCATATCCCATTAGCATGTTGTGACCTGGTATTGTCCTCTTGGATGCCACCCAGCGAGCAGGGTCTGAGCCCCTCTGGCTTGAGGTTTTCTAACCAACAAATGCTCCTCTGTGCCCTGGAGTGTTCTCTCTAAGCTCCGGTGAAACCTTTTCAGTCAATCTCCTTTTGGAACCTGCTCCTGGGCAGTGGGTGTGGCCAAACCAAGCCCCTTGGGCAGCAGGGGGAGGTAGGAGGGTGGGAGGGGCACGGAGACCAGAAGACAACAGTCTCAGCCCCAGGGGACTAATGTCCTGATCGGGAAGATGGCACATGCACTCACAATATGATCAATCCACAATGTATCACAAAGGAAAAGTTAATGAGGTCATCTGTCAACAGATGCCTGTTGACAAAGTACAGCTGGGCTAGCAGACAGCCCGGGAGCCTGGAGCAAGGGGAGTCAGGATAGAGGTCAGGAAAGTGTTCCAGACAGAGGTGTTGAGCATTGACTATTGAGAAAGGAAGCAGGGGCTTAGACTGATTGATGGATGGATTGAACAAATAGCTATCAGATGCTTATCATGTACCAGGCCGTGTGCTGGGATGCAGTGATATAGGTTAAGGAGACACACGCGGACCCTGCACCCGTGGGGACTAAGACTCTGGGGGAAGAAGGTGAGTGCGACAAAGCTCATCGGTTCCATGGGAGAGTGAAACAGGAGCCCCGGCACCAGGCGAGGACAAAAAGGTGGAGAGGACATTTGATGTGGCAGGAACAGGGAAGGCCAAGAAGGGGGGAAATAACAAGGTCGGAGGAAAACTGGGTGACACGAGAGCCATGACACTGTGTGAAGACCTCCAGGTTGGATCTCGGAGCAGATTGCAGGTTGTGCACACGGGGGCTCCGATTTGAACCCCGACTCGGCGCTTCCCGGGCCCTCCCCTAGTTCCAGGGCAGAAGGGACTCCCGTGAAACACCAAGCTTGGAGCAGGCCTGTATTAACAGGCTTCCCACCGTCCGCCCCCCAGTGCGGCTCTCAGCGCACACAGCCATCTGAGGTTGTTTCGGAATGCAGGCTTTATTACCACTCAGGTCCTGCGAGGCCAGCCCGTCAGGAGATGGCTGCTGCTGTAAAGATAGTCTGTTGCTCACGGTTCCCAGGAGGCGTTCCCCTTTCTCCAACCTGTCACTCCACAGTGGGCTGGCGGTGCGCAGGAAGCACCAGGGGCAGCAGGGGGGAGGGCGGGTGAAGGGAATGTGTAAAAATGTTTCTTGTGCTTCCCCTGGGGAGGAACAGATGAGGCAGGGTTAACAGCTTCAGGTTGGCCAGCTTCAATAACTCCAGGGGGCTCCGGGCTGTCCCCATTGTCTGATGCCTGGTCCTGGGCCGATCAGGGCAGGCGATATTGGCCCTGAGGTGGAAGAGCCTTGTAAGAACCTGCAGAGGTGGTGGGTGGTGACGGCTTTGGATTGGCTCATCTGCACATGAAAGGTGTGCTCCTATCTTGGGTCATTTGCTATCAGGTAACTAGCTAACCCTGGGAGGGGCAGTCCCTTCCCATCTAAGGGGAGCGGGTCTTGGTGCCAGAGCATCAAGAATACAGAGAATAAGAAGGTATAGTTATGACCGAGAGTCAGGAGAGCTGGGACTTGGGTGGGGATGGGGGGCAGGACGGGCGGGTAGGGGAGTCCCTAGCAGGCACCTTTCTCCCCTGTAGGGCTGCTGCAAGTGAGCTTTCAACTCTACCCTGAACAGGTGAACACAACACTCTCAACTAGCTGCCTTCAGACTCCATAAATTACAGCTTTTTTTTTTTTTGTCAGTCTGTTTGGAAAAAGTGAAATGAACAAATGAAGACAGGAGCGAAATTAAAAGATAATTGGAAGTCTATATTGGGCTTCTGTGAATGTGCGTGCGCGCCTCCAATCTGGTCTCTCCGTGAGGGCAGGATAAATTGATAACTCTTCAATTGGCTCAGGGGGTGGGTAAAACAGTCAGAGACAAATGCGTGCCATGCAAATAAACAGGCCCATCTTCGTGTGATGAGCTTTGAACTCCATAGCGCTGGTGCCTCCCCTGGTCTTCTCAGCCCAGGTCTGCAATTCCCAAACGCCCATCCAGGAGGGTGCGGCAGGTGAGGCCCTGAGTGTGGGCGGAAGCTGGGAGGAGGCGGGCGCGGGCACCTCGAGAGATGAGGGGTGTGTGCAGAGAGGGGGTGGAGATGTCCAAGAGGGAGACAGACACACGCACGCATGATCCTCTGTGCGTACACATAGATGCACACCCCCACATGCACGTATGTGCGCGCGCGCACACAAACACATACTTATGTATGCATGAATGTGCACATGCACACACTCACGGGACAGAGTGGACCTTTGAACCCTGAAGTGTCAGCAATAAGTGGATCCTGGTGTGACCGATGGGAAGACTAAGGCCTAGAGACAGGAAGAGTTTGTCCAGCTGGGACGAGGGCCCAGGGGATCTCTCTGGGTTCTAAGGGGTGGAAGAGGAGGTCAAGGAAAAAGTCCTACTGGTCTGCAGGACAGTTAGTAAGCATTTGGTAGTGGTGGTGACACAGGAGTGGTGGGGCTTTGTTAGGCACAGTGTCCCAAGGCTGCATCCCCAGCTGGGCGCACTGCCATGTCTGCGCTGGTCGTTAGCACGCTGAAATATTTCCATTCTCATTGGTAAACGGCCACTGCCCCAACCCGCCAGCCTGGCTGCCGCTCCCCTGGGCCCACTCTGTACTCCCCACCGTGTACGAGCTAGAAGTCAGTGCTTGGTGGGCAAGGCTCCTCCAAACTCTGCACCCCTTGGCTAGGGCGCTGCCATGCCTGGCCCGGAGGTCAAATATATATTATCCCCACTCCCCGCTCGGCTTCCGCCTGTGCTGCTCATCGAGGGTGATGCTGGTACAGGGCTGAGAACACCTCCTCTGTCGGAATTTGGAGCCTGACCAGGACCCTGGGGGACCCGCCCTGGTGAAGGACTCCTGCCTAGCCCACCCATTCCAGGGAACCCCAACAAGGCTTCCATTCCCGTGAGTTTAACGCATAACTGTTACGGTTGCTATGGGCACAGCCCTTGAGAGGGTACTTCTGATTCTGACCCCCTGTGAGGTTGGTATTATCATCCCCTTTTTATAGATGAGGCCCCGGGGAAGCGAGGTGATCTCGTTCAAGGTCTCACAGCTTGTGAGTGGTACGCAGGTGGGGCTCAAAAGAAGTCTCCTCTTTGACCTTGGGCCATGCACCAGTCCGGCTCACCCTGCGGCCTGCTGCCAAATCCCACCTCCGCAGACACTCAAGGGAAGCCAGCGTTGCCCCCCAAGGAGACACGTCACTGTTTCCCTTCCGTTCTGGGAGGAGCACTGGCTGGGGGCAGGCGATGCCAGGATTTTGGAGAGGGCTGGGCATCGGCAGACACCCCAAAGAGGGTCTGGCCCAGAAGAGAAAGTTTTAAAGAGTTGGGGATGCCAAGGGCATGAAGAAATGTCCTACTTACAATTTTCCCCACACAGACCATTAAGAAATGGAATAATGGCCTGCAGGACGTGCCTGCGAATTTGATGGGGAAATTGAATGTGAAACGATTCGTGGGTGCCATTTGAGACGGCAGAGTGCATCCTGAGACTTTGCTCCTGGGGTGGAATAAGTTGAAGCAAAGCAAGAATCCTGAGGTTTGAGTATGTGGCATAGCCCTCTGCCTGCACACAGGGAGAGAGCCCCCTCAGAGAGCTCTAAGCCAACAGCAGCAATAATAGTAATAGTAATAGTAATTAATAGTAATAGTAATGCTAGCAGCTGATGTTCAGTGGGTGCCCCTCTGTCTTGGACCCTGTGCCTGCTAAGGCTATGGGCTCCATCTCCATTAATGTTCGCACCAGCCCTGCAGGGGAGGTAAAACCCATTCTACAGATGGGGAAACGGAGGCTTAGGTTCTCCCCCAAGGCCAAGTCTGTTTTGCTCCCAAGCCATTCTCTAGAAACCCTTGCTACTTGAAGAAGCATTACCTAGGAGCTTGTTAGCAAGCAGGGTCTCCCCTGCCTCAAAAAATCAAAATCTTCACGTTAACCAGATGCCTACACACAGCACTATACACACCCCGGTCCGTACCCCACCCACCCACAAACCCAGGAGTCAATTGGCTATGTGACCTTGAACATCATTGAGAGCATGTGTGTCCTCTCACCCTGGGTCAGGGAGAGGTTATGCTTTTGTCACTGACCCTCTGACTTCTGACTTCCCACACTGACCTCAATAAATGTCACTCCTGATTCTGATCGTGAAAGTATTCATTGTGCCTCGTCTTCCTTATCTCTCAAATAGGCACAGTGCCATCCGCCTGTGGGGTTATTGTCGGAAAACACATTAGGATGCCTGAGGACACTTGGTGCAGATACATAATGGGAACTGATAAAGGTTTAGAGAATGAATGGATGGATCATAAGAGAAGCCATCATTGTCACAGGCGGGCCCTGTGCCGTGCCCTGGGCTAAAAGCTACACAGGCAGTTTCTCATTTAAGTGAATTTTCACAACCGTACCAAGCAGGCGCAGTTATCCCTGTTTTAGGAAGGAGAAACTAGAAGGGTTAAATGACTTGCTCAAAGCCTCACAGCCAGGAAATGGCAGATCTGAGATTCAAACCAGGCAGCTCTAGATCTAAAGACCCAGCTGGCGGCGGGGCTGTCCTCTCCGGCAGCTGCCAGCCCTGCGTGCCCTTCCAGAGGCTGCCCGCTCCCTGCATCCAGCCCCAGGGTCCACGGAGCCCCACCCCGCCTCCCGTCTCTCCCCTCCACCCTCGCCCGCCTCGCCCATAAACTCATTCCCACGCTGCCGCTGGCCGGCTCCGGTGTGTCCTGTGGCTCCCCTTGTCCTCTCCGATCAAATCTAAACGCCTTGGCCTTTTCTCCAAGGTCCCTTCAATACCCCAACCTCATTTTTCACTGTTCCCAACACCCGTTCTGCTCCAGCCAAGCTCATCTGTTTACTGTCCCCTCGTCCCTGCTGTTGCACGGGCTATTTCTCCCACTCACGGCGCGCTTTCCCACATCTCTGCTCTTCTGCTCACTTTTGCAAAACTCCAGATTAAAACTGGGCCTTCTCCACAGGGACTCAGGCCAGAGCAGGGGTTCTTCACTCATTCCGGGTCCCAGGCTCCTTTGAGGACCTATTGGAAGTTATGAACACTTGCTAGGAAAACGCGCACACACACGTATTTCACACGTAAATCCTGGGAGGCCCTGGGCCCTGGGCCCTGGGAGTCCTGGTTAAAAACCCCTCAGCTCGGAGAAGCCGCAGGCTGGAACTATGTGCCAGATTGGCTGTGGGCTAAGAAATAGGCCAGCTGAGGGTGGCATGTTTTGAAGTGTGTTCTTGGTTTCACTCCATGCAGAAAAGGTTTCTTGGCTAGATAAGATTAGAAAATACTGCTTTGTGACTTCTGCGCCTCAATTTCTTTTACTTACAAAATGAGGCCAATAAAGCCTGCTTCTATGTCAGTTGTCATGGTGATTGGATGAGTTAAGGTGAATTGAGGTGAGGACCAGCCTGTCTTTGGGCCATCACATCTTGTTCTTTTCAAGAGACTACCAGGAGGGAGACCCTCTTCCGCCCACCCCTAGTGGACAGTGGGGCTCTAGAGGCGGCTGGGAGCCTGGTGGGCATGGCTGTGGCTCCCAGCTCTTCCCCCAAACCAGCAGAGAGGGGCCATGCGGCGGGGGGCAAGTGCGCTTGCTGGGAGAGTCTGGATCTGACTCCTGTTTCTCCTAGAGACTCGGGGGCTGCTTCTGGCTCCAGAGAGGCAGGGCAGGTTTGCGTTCCACAGCTCTGAGCCTCTAAATGGAGCTAACTCAGCGCAGCCAGGGGCCTCACTGGCCCATTAGAGCTGCTCTGGCCGATTGCAAATCAATGCTGTGGAAAAAGACAGGCGCCCAGGTGCAGAAGGTGGAGAAAGCGGCCCCAGCCAAGCTGCAGAGAGCCGGAGGAGGGAGGAAGCAAGAGGAAGGGGAGGCTGGGAGCAGAGCTTCCAGGGAAGGTGGGCCTGGGGCTGGAGGGCCTGCACAGGGCACCAACGCCAGGTGCAGCACTGGCTCTGGGGATGGAGGAACACACAGAGAACAAGCAGCTTCCTTGAGCACCTACTATGTGCCAGCCACTGGGCAAGGAACTCCACGTTCTTTGTCATTTAATCCTCATGGTAGCCCCACAGCAGAGACAAGGCTGTATGTTCAATTAAATCCTGGTTCAGTGTCCTCTTTGGGTGCCCAGGAAAACAACCCTTTCCAGCCCTCCTCCAGGCATGTATGTGTACATGCGTGCACATTTGATGGAGTTATGTCCTAGGAACGGCATGCAGAAGTGACTCAAATGGCAGTTGGGATGAGGCAGTGAAGAAGCAGAGTGTTGCCTTCTCCCTCACTCCCCATGCCGTGGTGACTTCAGAGGCCACAGGTCCCAGATGAGTGTGGGCCCCCAGCCCACGTAAGAGTGTGACAACAAACTGGTATTGGGGTAAGCCACTGAGAGTTCAGGGTTTGCTGCTTGCGGCAGCTGGCGTCGATACCCTGGTCTGGCGTGAGGCTTCCTGGTGGAAGAATTGCTCCCACTTTGCAGACGGGGGAGCTGACGTTGAGAGAGGCGCAGCTCACACAGCTTGCAGGCTCGGCCCCGACCCTCTGCCCTAGGTGTCCCCCCACCAGCCCTCTGGAAACTCAAGGGGCTAGACCACCTCACACCAAATTGTGATGACCCATCACAGCGGGTCCATGGGCTGCCATAGAGACAAGGAAGAAAGAGCCAGCCTTTGGGGAAGCTTCCCAGAGTGGAATTTTGAGGGATTGGGCAGACGGACACCATAGGAAGAGGGCAGCAGAAACAGAGGGCCCACCGGGTGTCTGGGTGGGGCTAAGCACTCGAAAGTGTATAGGACGTTGAAGTGACCAGAATTAGTCTCCACCTGGGTGGGAACAATGTGGAGGCCAAATGAGTTCTAGGATTTAAAGCAAGATAGACTGAGATAAGAACAGGGGAAGAACTTCCCTTGATTGGAACATCCCCAATAATGCAAGGTGTGGGGCTGCCGCATCAGCTGTCGCCACAAACTGGGAACTCCGATTTGGAGAAGGGGGAGCCTAAACTGTGCTTCCTGGTCCGTGTCCCCCTGTGTGACCCCACCCTTTATGGCCCCCCACACCCCCGGAGCACAGTCCTTTTCTGTGTTCCCCGTTCTAACTTCCCAAGCTCCGTCATTTCAAGACCGAGTCCCAGCCCTGTGCTCTGGACCCCGTGATGCTAGGGGATGGGGCTCTTTATCTAATGATTTTGTTTCACACCCCCTGCCCTCCCCACCGCCTCCCGTCCCCGCCAGCTGGCGGAGGGTGAATGCTGCTTATTTTATTCTCCATCTTCAGAGGTGTTGTGTTTCCATCTTCATCACTGTCTGAGAGCCCAGGGTTGGGGTGGGGAGGGGACAGAAGAAGCACAAGCCTTTCAGGACAGAGTGCCGACTTCCTCGGTGTCTAGGCAGGCGGCTTGCTTTCCCAGTAATCAGAGCCGAACGAGGGCTTGAGGGGCCTGCAGTCCGATCCTCTTATGCCACAGATGGGGAGCAAATGGAGGAGACACCCCCAAATCCACATAAAGGGGAGTAATGTGCCAGTGCCTTCACTTTAGGCACCAGAAGGTCAGCTCCCGGCCCCACAGCCTGCAGCCGTCCCCACTCCCGGCATGTGCTGTAGGCTGCCGCCACCATCCCGTGGCCAGTCGAGGAGCTGGGAGCCCTTGTTCTGTTTCACAAAAGAGAAACAGAGGCCCAAGAGGGAAGGGACACTCCCCAAGTCCCTCTGCTCAGAGGTGGAAAAGCTGGGATCGCTGCCCACTAAATCCCTGGGGCCTCCAGCAGGAGAGGCAAGAGGGCTTAGAAGCCTCCAGAATTATCTCCAGGCAGTGACCAGGAAAATGGGAGAGGCCCTTGTGTCCCTGGCGAGGTTCCCAACTGGTAAAGCGCCTGAGACAAAGGCCCAGGGACTCCCAGCACCTAACGACTGCAGTGAAGGCCCCGTGGTTCCTCTCCTAGCAGCCGCCTTCCCAGCAAGAAGGAGCAACAGCAGGGCAGGCTGCGCACACGGGCACTTGGATGGTGCCCGGTAAACGTTTGTTGAAGAAACAAATGAATAAACGAGAACAGACCAACCCAATATTAACAAGAGCAAATGAATACAGTACAGATAGAGCCTTTAATTCGCTTAAATACCGAGAGGCGATGAGCTGGTGTTGGCAGGTCCAGGAACCATCAGGGCGGCCTGGGAGGCGGGGATGTGGCTGCGCAGAGATGACCGAGGAAGGGCATCGGGGGAGAGGGAACAGGTGCACAGAGGCTCCGAGGGCAGGACGCGCAGCTGCGTTTGGATGGAGGGAAGAGGCAGTGGCTGGAGCCGGGGACTGCAGGGGATTGTAGGGGCCTGCATCGCGGTGACCTGAGTGGACACAGGGGAGTGGAGCTGGCTGCTGTCTCCGAGCTCAGCAATCCATTCTTTCTTTAAGTTATTCTCAGAGCTACAGGGACCAGTCAATTGTGTTGAGTAGATGTCAGGTATGGCTAGGAAATAAAAAAGAAAAGAAAGGGGGAATAGCTGGTGCTGGAATGGCCGACTGGTTGGAAGACTTACAATATCCAAAATACAGTGGCTGATCCTTTCCTTCAAAAGTGAGGATGCTCTGGATTTGAGTCCTGGCATAGCCAAGAAATAGTTGCGTGTTCTTGAGCAAGTGACTCCTGTTCCGTGGGCTCCGGTTTCCCTATCTGTGAAATTAGTGGGGAGTTGAAATTTCTTCCCTGTGATGCAAGATTTTGGATGTAACGGGCAGAGGACAGTGGACGAAGAGTCTGAGATTCTGTCGGCCTTGGGGCCCCATCAGAGACCTCTCTGCGGTGCTGGAGGTCATGGCGGGGTCGCCAGTTAGGGTTCCCATCCTCTGCTTCCTCTCTAGCCTTGACTTCTGCCCCTATGTCTTTCCCGTGACAGGCTGTGACAGTCCTTTGCCAGCCCAACAATTCCCCTAGGCTTTTAGAATCCAGCTCAAGCATCGGCCCCTCCCTGGGCTGTGATCAAGCATCATTAGAACAATGAAAATAATAACATGTTTTTGTGCTTTCAGCATGTGCCATGCACTGTGCTAAGCACTTCCTTTAATCTGGAGCAGCAACAGCCCTGAGAGGTGGGTCCTATTATTACTCCTAGGTAGGAAAGCTGAGGCTCTGAGATATCTGGGGGCGGGGGGAGGCTGTCACTCTGTAGCTTGAAGCCTAAACCCCAGGCTCACCCCAGTGCCCCTCGCCTGGGCACCCTACTATTGCCTTCCCCAGCACAGAGTTAACATTTTGTAGGAAGGTGGCCTTGAGCAGCCCCAGGGTGGCCTCCTGGAACTGGTTTTTCTTGCTCTTGGTCTGAGCCAGAGGCAGCCACTGTGCCAAGTCTGGACGCTGAGGATTTGGAAATTGCTCTTTCAGAAGCTTCCAGTCCCACAGTCTTCTTTGGCCTTCAGGGGCAAGGTGAGGGCAAGGGGCGGCCCTTCAGCGGCTCGCACCTGATGTCGGTGATCAACTCAATGCAGACGGCGAGTGTGGGTGGGCGGCAGGGAGCAGAGAGCAGGGGAGAGTGATTCAGAGAACTGGACTGGGGCGCTGGGCCCCTTGGTAATTGGCTGAGGCGCTTTGGGTCGGGCCTCTCCTGTTCCAGCCTCAGTTTCCCATCTGTGAAATGAGTGCGTTGGGTAGATCCTAACCAGCTCAGACACACAGTAGTGGCCAAGGTTTATGTTTACATTGTACGTGTGATGACAGGGAGATGTGTGTGCCTACGTGCACGTGAGAGTGAGTGTGTGCAGAGAGGGGAAGAGCTGGGCTCTTTCGCAGTCAGGGGGGTGGGCACACGGACAGAAAAAGGGGGTGGGAAAGAGTCCCAGGTGGGCAATCAGGAGCGCAGGTCCTCATCGGGGCTGCAGCACTAACCTGCTATGTGGCCTTGAGAATGTTGTGCACCCTCTCTGGGCACGTGGGTCCCCATCAACGAAACAAGAACCTCAGGCCAGATCATCTCCAGTGTCCCTTTGGCTCTGAGTCTGATTCTACGAAGAGTAGTTTGGATGGTAACAGAGTGGCAGGGTCACAGTGTGCGAGCTCACACACTGTCCCAGAATCGGGGGGATCTGGATATGACCCCCAGCTCTGCTGCTTGCTGGCCGCATGACCCTGGGTGGTCCCTTCGCCGGCCCCCGGGGTCTCCGTGTCGATCAGGCACAGGGATCACAGTGCTGAGGGCCCAGGACACTTTGAGAAGCCCGTGAAATGTTTTCATTATCTTTTTAAAACCAGAAGTAAAAAACCTAATATCATTCATGCTGGTTATATTTATGTTTATACCAACAGAGTCATAAAAGGTGCTTTTAAAGATTTTCTTATGAAAGAAGGCAAAAGTGCCCCTGGCCCCTGAAAGTCAGATGTGGCCCAGCTGCCCCAGGGGGTGTTGGGAGAAAGAGGAGAGATGACAGTGTGTAAAAGTGTCTGGCAGGCAGGAGGTGCCCCCCAAACAGGGACTGGACCTGGGGTGAGGGGCGTGATAATGATCCCCCCAAAGATGTTCACATCTTAATCCCTGGAACTTGTGGCTATTAGCTCACAGGACAGAGGGGAGTCAAATCGACAAGTCTGCAGATGGAATAAAGATTGTTGGTCAGCTGCCTGTGAAATAGAGTACCCTGGGTTGTCAGGGTGGGCCCACTGTGATCCTAGGGGTCCTTCCAAGTGGATGAGGGAGGCAGGACTGAGGATCAGAGCAACGGGATGTGAGAAAGGCCGGGCTGGCCTCTGCAGGTGGAGGGTGGGGCCGCCAGCCAAGGAATGCGGACGGTCCGGAACATCTAGAAAAATGGATGGACACGGCGTTCCCCCAGAGCCCGCACAAAGGCAGACGGCTGCGGACACCTGGGCCTTCACCGCTGAGTCCCGTGTCAGGCTCCTCATCTCCAGGGCCGTAAAATCACAGCTTTGTGTCGCCGAAAGCCGTTTTGTCTTTGGTAATCTGGGCCAGCAGCAATATGCAGCTGAAAGAGCAGGTGCAGAAAACTGGCAATTGTGGAGGGACCTGGGCCTTAGCGGAGGCCCAGGCTCTGTGATCAGCCCCCACCTTGCAAAGGCGCCCCTCCAGGCCTGGCACAGAGTGTGGAAGGCAGTCCGGGGGGTCTGAGGGGCCAGGGAGGGGCCAGGCCAGGCTGCTCATGTTTTGTTTCTCCCGATTGGCTCTGTCCCTTTACCTGAGATTCATCTTTTCTAGGAAAGCAGAGACAGCCTGGCAATACCAACTCCTGGTTCCATTTTGCTCCCTAAGCCCTGATCCCAGTGGGTCCCCTCCTATCCCCTGCCCTTTCAACCCCCACATTGAACAGAAAAGACAGATCCCCCTGAAGCTGATTAGACTCTGAAAACCAGCTGTAGGACCTCCTCCCTCACTACCTGGGCCTGTAAATAAACCCAACACAGCTACTTTGTCAGACTCAGCACCTCCAGGGGGACAGAATGTGACCTGTGGCCCTGGCTTCCCCGACAACTCTTTTGCCCTTTCAGCTCCAAATCTCTACCTAAGAACAGGTTTCTGCCCCTGCATTTGCTTACTGCTGCAAAGGAGGGCTTTGGTGCCAATGACTGGCAGGAAGTGAACCCTCATCAGATATTTATACACCCTAGAGGGGAGGAGGGAAGAGGGGGCCATGAGTCTAGCGGTTTAATGTTCAGTCTCTGGGGCCAGAGGGCTTGGGTTCAGATCCTAGCTCCACCTCTTCAGACTTCTCATTCTTGGACACAGAATTTCTGACTTAGAGGGATGGGCAAAGGCCCTGAGAGGCAAGAGTCTAACTTACGTAGACAGACAAGCCAGAGTGGCTATAGTTAAAACTGAGGACCTAAGCCAAAACAAACTTTAACTAGGTCATGATAAGCTTTAAAGCAGAATGATGGATACAGGGAGACATTAACACACACTGGGAATTTTTTTTTGGTCTGGTTTGCATAGAGGTAGAGGGAGGTTTTGTCAGGATCAACCTCAGAAAGAGTTCATCTGCATAACAGGAATAGGATGTGGCACCCTCTATATGTGCCAGGCACCAACTGGTGCACTAAATTGTCTAAGGAACCCCCTGTACTTGGCATTCTTATGGTCTGGCTTCTGCAGATTAAGAAATGGAGGCTTTACGGCATTATGCTTCTGGCCTGGTAGTGTGCAGCTAGTAAGCGGTCAAGTTTGAACCTGAATTTGAACTCAGGCTTTCCAGTTCTAGGGCCCTTACCAAGCGGTGAGAACAACCAGGCAAAAGTGGGAGCCTGGGAAAGATTTAGTCCTTTTCCAGCCATGTTCATTGTATATTTCCAATGACAAGGCAGGCAGTGATGTGTCTTAGGAAGGGGCTCCCCTGTGATCCCCAAATCCCCATTGGAAGGGTCTTGGGAACACTGCAGCCCCTGCCAGGGGTTCAGAAGAAATCTCACTGTGCAAAAAGCAGTACAGGATGCCTTTGAAGACGATAGAGCCGTGGTTATTTTAGTCTGACGTGCCAAACCCCCTGTTGGACTCACACATAATGTGAGATGAAGGAGCAGCGAAGGATAGGGGCTGGGGTTGGTGTGTGCGCTTGTGTGCAAGTGTGTTTGTATGAGACTGTGCATGCATGTGTGTGCAGATCTGCATGCACGCACATGCATATACATCTGTACGTGTGTGCATTTCTGTGTGGCATGTGTGTGCGTGTGTGTGTGTGTAGGCAGAGGTGGGAGAGACATTGGAAGACCTGAGGCAGAGCATGCAGCAGCACAGTGATTTAATCAATGCTAATCAGCCTGGACCCCATGGAACTCCAGCCTTAGAATCAGCCCCAAGCCCCACATCCACCACTCAGGGTGTGCTGCCTGGGCATCACTTCGCACCTCCTGGCTTAGTCTTTTCATCTAAAACACCAGGGAGCAGCATTTACTTTATGAGATGGTTCTGAGGAGCTCGTGAGAGGGTCTGGCACATCATATAGAGTGTGGGTTTTGCTCTACAAAATGGGAACGCATGTGGGTGGGTTTGGAGCAGAGAGGGGCATGGTATGACTTTTGGATTCTGTAGTGTTACCACTGTTGGTCACAGTCAGACCTATGTGAGAATAAATGTTTAGCCAGAAAAGTAGGAGTCGTCCTGGATTTCTCTTGTATCTGCATATTCCACACCCCACCCATCTCCGCAAATCCTGTCAAATCTCCCTCCAAAATATCCCCCATACTGACCACCTTCCACGTCCACCCGAGTCCTGGCTCTCGCCTCAGTGGTCTTTGGGAAATGCTATCGTGTAGAATGTGCCGGTCCTGGACGAGACGCTCAGCCTCTCTAGATGGTATAGAGGATGGAGGGCTATGCTCCAGACAAGAGAGAGCCACAATGTGGGAGGAACCTGGGTGCCTGGCTGGCCCAGAGGAACGAAGCCACCAAACCACCCCTGGTATTGATGCCGCTGTTACGTTGGACCGTGGGTGCATTCAGACAAATCTGTATTCTAGCTAACAACCACCTTACCCAAGAAGGCTGCTGGCCACACTTTTTCCCCTCACCTTGCTTTATTTTTCACTCATTACTCTCTGACAGGATATTATACATCAGTTTTGTTATTTATTGTCTGTTTCCTCTTTGGAATGTAAACTCCATGAGGGCAGGACTTGCTTGTTTACCTTGTCCCCTGCTTGGCTCCCTGGTTCCAGCAACAGGGCTCAGCATGGAGCTGGGCTCATGAAATAGTTGTGAGAAAATAGTTGAGCCCCTGCTATGGGCTGCTGCTTTGTTTGCATTATTGCAACTGATGTTCAGAGTTCAGATCCTTTTGAAAGTGGCAGAGCCAAGGTTTAAGCTCAGATCCATTTTTCCACCAAATAAGCTCCTCTCCTCCCCAAAGCAATTATGAGAATGTGGCGTTAGTAGAACAAAGCAAACTCTCACAACTTGACAAGACAACCTACTTAAAAATGGGCAAAAATGTTTTAATTGATGGTTCACCAAAGAAGATATACAAATGGCCAGCAAGCCCACGAAAAATGCTCAGCATCACTAGTTATTAAAGGCAAATTAAAACCACAGTGAGAAAACACTTCATGTCTAGTAGAGTGACTATAATAACACACACAAAAATAGAGAATAGCAAATGCTGATGAGGATGGGGAGGGGTTGGAGTCCTCACACATTGCTGGTGGGAATGTGAGGTGGCGCAGGCACTTTGGAAAACGGTTTGTCAGTTTCTTAGAAAGTGAAGCATAACTTTATCACATAACCTAGAAATTTCCTGAGAAACGAAAAGGTAAGACATGCACTCAAAGATTTGTATGTGGGTCACTCAAAGATCCACAGCCGCACCTTTGATCATAATAGCCCAAATTGGAAACAGCCCAAAAGTCCATCAAGCAGTTAACGGATAAATGGGATATGATATATCCATAGGATGGCCTCCTATAGTGAAAAAGAACAAAGTACTCATACGCACTATAGTGTGGATGGATCACAAAAACACTGCCTAAGTGAAAGAGGCCAGATACAAAAGATTCTATGTTGAATTTACGTGAACTCTCCCAAAAAGCAAATTTGTAGAGACAGAAAGTAGCTGAATGGTGGCCTGGGGCTGGGAGCGGGCAGAGTACTGACTGCTAATGGGCGCAAGGTCTCTTTTCAGAATAAGGGAAATGTTCTAAAATTAGATTGTGCTGATTGCTGAACAACTCTATATAATTTACTAGAAATCATTGAATTCTACACTTAACGGGTGAATTTCATAATACATCAATTATACTTCAATAAAGGTATTAAAAATAGAAATATTTTTTAGCCCATAGCATGTCTTCAAAGCGAAATAGTTAAATTCTTGGATAGAGCCTCCAGTCTCCTGACAGGGAGGTGACAGAGAAGAATGCTAAAGAGCCAATCTGGGGGACAGCTCCTGGTTGAGTCCCCGATCTGCCGCTGCCGCTTGCTTGGCAAGTCATTTAAGCTCTCTTAGCCTCAGCACCCTCATTGGTAAAGTGGGAGCAACAGCACCTACCTCCTAAGGTAGTTTGGGGAATGAAAAGGGGTAATAAAAGGTTTAGCAGGTGCCTAGGACAGAGACTCGTTGTCGTTGTACATTCAGGTTCCTACCTGGGAAGCCACAACTAAGCTTCAGTCTTACTGGTGAGATTTTATAGGTGGTATGGGGGAGGGAATAATGCAATTGATTAATCCAATTAACTAATTAATTGACCATCTCCCCAGCACCAGATCTGCTCTGTTCCAGATCCCACAATGGGAACAGGAATGGGAAGATGAACAAGACCCAGCCTGTACCCTTCAGGGACTCAGGGGCTAGGAGAGTGACAGTCATTATACTACTGAGGACCTAGAATAGGATTGAGGGGCAGCGCACCAACCCAGTGAGGAGGGAGAGTGGGGAGGTTAGGGGAGGCTTCTAGAGCAGGTGATGCTTGTGGTGTGGACCCTCAGAGGCTAGGCAGGAGCCTGAGAGGCAAAGGAGCGGCATGGGAGCCCCCAGTGGTGGCAAGGGCTCATGCAAGCGTGGTTTGGTCCACTCCGCCTCTTAGAGGAAGCGATGACAGCACAGAAGTGAATCTCAAACCTTCAGGTCGGAAGGGATCTTTCAAGGTCACTTTGTCCA
Source organism: Pteronotus mesoamericanus (assembly GCF_021234165.1). Classification (NCBI taxonomy): domain Eukaryota; kingdom Metazoa; phylum Chordata; class Mammalia; order Chiroptera; family Mormoopidae; genus Pteronotus; species Pteronotus mesoamericanus. Next base: position 326,995 of record NW_026555200.1, read on the forward strand.
ATAGCTCTGCTTGCCGGGGTGTGGACATCAAAGCCTTTCAGCAGAGGAAGCAGCTGCTCCTTCACTCAGCAGCCCTGCGAAGGTGAAGCCACCCACAGCAACGCTTGGTGGCTTGCAAAGAGCGCTGATATCCAGTTTCAGGAGCCCAGGCATCTTGGGAGAAGCACTCACGATGCAAGGACTGGGTCCCAGTTGGTCGAAGTAAAGACGGGAGAGGGGCACCCTGCCCACCGGTCCTGGGCCAGAGACCTCAGTTGCCAGTGTCCTGACCTGGGTGGTGGAGGCCCCCACACCCCATAAATACCCACGGAATGCAGAGAAGGAAAAGCATTCATCAAAGACTTGGCTAGGTGGCTTCTGTAAGTCCTCAGGGAGGAAGGTATTCTCATCTCCATTTTACCCATGAGCACCTTGGAGCCCTGAGAATTAAGTGACCTGCCCAAGGTCACACAACTAGAAAGGAACGCGAAAGGGGTCAAGTTCAACTCTGCCTGCGCTGCACTGCTTGCTGCTTCCCATCCCACGCCTTGACTGTCCTGATCACACCCAACATTGAACAGCCATACCCTTGACATACTGGTCCACTGGCACCTGTGAAAATTCCACATTCCCACTTTTAAAAAAGGAGTACTTTTCTCATTGCAATTTCTTATAGTTTAAAATATGAAATTAAAGTCAAGGAAAATTATAATTTCAACATAAAATAAACACAAAACCAAACACAATTTAAAGAAAAGAAAAGAATAACCCTGGTTGGGTGGCTCAGTTGGTTGGAGCATTGTCCCATACACCAAAAGGCTGCGGGTTCAATCCCTGGTCAGGACACATACCCAGATTGCAGGTTTGATCCCCAGTCAGGGCACTGACAGGAAGCAACTGATCAATGTTTCTCTCGCATGTTGATCTTTCTCTCTCTCTTTCTTCCTCTCTCCCTAAAATCAATAAACATATCTTTGGGCAAGAATTAAAAAAAAACAACAAAAAATAAAAGGATAATGACTCATCTGAAGACCCTGGTTGCATTTTGGGGTATCTTCTTCTAGACATTTTCCTAGGCCACAGAACTCCTCCCGTGTTTGCCTAGTCTATACCATCTTGCATAAACCATATTGTGCCCTGTTTTTTTCATCTCAAAATTGTATCATAAACATTCCCTTTGCTACTTCAAGTTCCTTGTAAACATTTGGCGGCACAGTCTTCATCAATCTGAATGAGTTTGTTTAACCAATCTCCTGTAGTTGGATATTTAACTCGTTTCCTTTTTATTTTTCAATACAGCATTTTAAACACCCCCTGACAGGTGAGGGTGGATGTAGCAGCTCCCTCTGGGTTTCTAATGAGACACGCTGACACATCTGTCTCATGCCACACATCCATCAGACGGGGAAGGGAAGAGCAGAGGAGACAGCTGAGCACGTGCCAAGAACTTCCCTGGCATTTTCCCACTTGGTTCTAACAGTCCTGGGAGGTAGGCATGGCCCTCTCCCATTTTACAGTGGGGAAAACGAGGCTCGGGGGGCTCACGGGCTGGAGCTCAGTCTTAGAGCCGAGCAGAGGCAGGAGTCTAGTGTCGCCTGACTCCTGGGTCCATGCTCCTCTGTGCTCATGGCTGCTGCCTCCCGAATGTGGCCAGAGGACCGTGGGTCTGCCCAATGAGACGACCGGTGCCTCTTCCCTCAAATGGTCATGTAAAAACTCTGCTCCTCTGCAGGGGGAATTAGACTGGAAAACTCAGCTGTTTCTCCCAGCCTTTTGTTTAGGGGGAGGCTCAAGTTCCCAAGGGAAAAATACTCCCATGGATGTCTGCCCTTACTCTAATGCCCCTTCTGTTTGCACCTTCTCAGAGACAGTGGCCATTTCTAGGGTTAACCTTGAACTTACTCTAATTTATGTATATATATATATATATTTTAAATTTATTTTAGCAAAGCAAATAATTTGCAAATTTTTACCCCCTGCCCTTTGTGAAGAGACAGAGCTTGGGGGACCCTCTTGGTGTGTCACAGTATCCAGACTGAGAACAGCTGGCCCAGGATGCAGATGAGAACCAGGAAATTACAGATCTTGGAGCTGCCAAAAATAGCCCTTGAGAATCCCTATGCTACAGCTCCTGCATGTGGATCAGAGGAGAAGCCCTCAATTTCCCAGTCTGTAGAATAGCCATATCTCCTGCCGAGTACTGCTGGGAGGGTTAAGTATGGTCATGGGTAATAATAATAGGTTAAAATGGATTGGGGTAGAGAGGGATTAGTTTTCCTGTCCTTCCTGGGCATGAAAAGACTATATTTCCCAGCAGCCGTTGCAATTAGGTGGAGCCATGTGACTAATTCTAGCCAACTGAGTGTGAGCAGATATACAGCTTGCCATTTCTGGGCCAAGGCATTTAAAAGCGCGTATGAATTCTTTACACCATCTCTTACCCTACTGTGGAGACTCTGGAAGCCAAATGCTGAGATGGCAGCATCATAAAGTGGTGGCACCTCCATCAGCCTGCATCCCTGCGTGACTCTAGAGCACAGCCACCTGCTACCTGCATCCTACATATAACATGAGAGAGAACTAAGCGTTTGTTATGTTGAGTCCCTGAGACTCCAGGGCTGTATTTGTCACTGCAGCGTAACCTAAACAATTCCTAACTAACGCAGTTCCTGGCATGGGGCCTGGCCCATGGCAGATGCTCGTGCTTTTTCCTTGTCCCTTCCCTTAGTGACACAGGTAGGCATAAGCCACATACCAGTGCAAAAGGGTCAAGTACAGTGGAGAAAGATTTCACTGACCTGGAAAAATCTGTTTACCTAAGACAGAGTCTTCTGAAAATCCCAGGGGCTGTACATTCCCAAGTTCTAGGTAAAACAAGAAGAAAGGTTTCTTGATTGATGATCAATAACAGCTCATTGTAACAAAACAGCCTGAGAGGGTTCTTTGCAAATGATCGTCTAAATGTCCTCTCAGAAACACCCCTTCCTCACTTCTGCAGAGACTTAAGCGAGCCCTTTGATTACTTAATCCACTGCTGGCTGGCTGTGCTCTGCCAAGAACTACACAGAATCAAAGGCTTTGGATCCTGGACTGTCAGTGCTGAATGTTTGCTTAGAGATTATTCCTCAGAGTGGGTTACAGGGTTTGTGATGGTGAATTTGATGTGTCAACTAGGCTAGGCCATGGTGCTCCGTTGTTTGGTCAAACACGGGTCTGGATATTCCTGCGAAGATACTCCATAGACGTGATTAACAACTTAAAGAAAATCAATTATCTTTAAGTACAAGAGATTACTGTCAATAATGGGGTGCTTGTGGGTGGGCATCACCCAGTCAGTTAAAGCTTGAACAGCAAAACCTGAAATTTCTTGGAGTAGTAATTCTGCCTCCAGATTATAACATGCAAACCCTGCCCAAGTCTCGAGGCTGCTGGCCTGCCCTACAAACATCATAGCTGACAGCCCCCACACCTGCAGAAGCCAATTCCTTAAAATAAATGTATATCTATATCTAGCTGTACATCTTACCAGTTCTGTTTCTCTGGAGAGCACTGCCTGACACAGAGTTCACCTTTCATCCTCATCTGAGTAGTAGCGGCCGCTTTGAAAACTGTGTTAAGGAGGATTCTGCGACCACAGCTAAGCTCAGAGAGTAGGAAGAGTAAAGCGAATGAAAGTTCCACAGACCAGAGAACTCCCCTGTCTTGTAAATGAGTGTTGTACCACCAGCACCTAGGACGTCACCTGCTAACTACATAGGCAGTACTCCATGAGGATAAATACATCTGCTGAGTGATTGAATGAACGAGGATCAATACACTCACTGAATGAATGAATGAACGAATGATCTTTTAACAATGTCTTCTGAGGGCACGGCAGTGGGAGAAGTGTACCAATGCTGACTCGTTTCATGGAAGAGGACGTGGAGGCCCCGCGAGGGGCTTAAGATCACACAGCTAATTAGTAGGTGGCGTATTCAAGTGTTAGCACACAAATCTTCTGACTTTCTTGCCCCAAACTCTGTTACCCTGCCCGCCTAGGGGTTGGAAGAGGAATAGGAAGTTCTCAGGAGAGGAGAACCATCTGCTGGAAAAAGAGGTTCTGTCCCTTATCTGCCAAGAATAACTTTGAAGAGCCACCGCCCCGGCTCTGGCAGACCGTCCGTACTCCAGGAGCCGCCCCTCCAACAGCCTGCAGGTCAATGTCCGGTCCTCATCCGCTGCGAGTGCCCACCTGGGAGGACATTGCAGAGTGGCAGCGAGGGGCTCCCCACTTAGGGTCACGGCGTCTCCCCCCATCACTCCAGCTTTGCCCAAATCTGGGGGCTGGGTCAGGGAAGACCAACAGGTCCCTTGGGGAGTAATGGCCGCCTAAGGGGGGTTTCCTGGTTGCAGTGATGGGGAGGGTACCTGTGGTTCTCAGGGAGACTGACAGTGCCCAGGACTTCCCTTGGGGCCTGGCACTCAGTGGGACTCTAACGGAGGTTCGGTGAATGGCTGGAGCAGGTCCAAGGCAGATGGAGACAGAAACGAGGAGGGGGAGGGGTACCCAATGCCCATCTGGAGTCCGCGTGGCTCCACCTTCCCGTCTAGGCCGGGGGCGTCTGGTCTCTGTCCATACTGCACCTCCCCTGGCTGCCTCCGCACTCCAGCTGTTTTCATTTCATGAGGACGGGGCTGGCTCCCAGCTAGTCAGTGGCTCCTTGTCTTGCTCTTTTTTACCGCTGGGCTCCTGCTGCCCTGTGAACCTGTGGAATGGCTATGCCCCGGGCCTTCAGGCCTGACGGGGGCTCAAATTCTGGCTCCGGGAACCTGGGGATGCTCCGTATGTGCTCGAAGACTCCATGTCTACATGAAGGAGGGGGAGAATAATAACACTTGCTTTAGGAGGTTTTTTTGAAAATTCAGCCAGTTAGCCCTGGCTGGTGTGGCTCAGTGGATTGAGCACCAGCCTGTGAACCAAAAGGTCGCTAGTCGATTTCTAGTCAGGGCACATGCCTGGGCTGTGGGCCAGGTCCCCAGTACGGGGCACACGAGAGGCAACCCCACACTGATGTTTCTCTTCCTCTCTTTCTCTCGCCCTTTCCCTCTCTAAAAATAAATAAATAAAATTGTTAAAAAAGTTCAGCAAGTTGGTACACGTAAAGCTCTACAAATAGGGGTTGGTGTGTAGTAAGTGCTCACCTAACATTAGCTACCATTGTGGTGGGGGGTGACTAAGGTGATGCCCAAGATAACTTCATAGTCATCACCACTGTTGATGGTTTTCCCACAGCCCCCTGGTGAGGTAAGCAGACCAGGTATTATCGTCCAGCTTTCAGAAACACTGAGGCTCAGAGAGGTTAAGTGCTTTTTCCAGAAGAGCCAGCTAATACTGGATGAAATGTTGCCTTCAGATCCACTTCTGCTACCCAGAAGGAGGGAGCATTCCTAGCAGCTTGGGAGAGGAGATGAGAGGCATGAACAGGAGCCTCCGTTCCTCCGTTCCTTTAAACCAGGGCTCTGAGAAGTACATGAGAAGTGAGTTAGACTTTTTTTTTTTTTTTGGAGAAAAGCTGGTTGTGTGCGAGAGGGTGACAGCGGCTCCTACAGTGGTTCCTCCCGGTGGGAAAGCCAAGGCCACCGCCCACTGAGCCTGCCCCATCCAATGCTCTGCTCTCCTCTTCCTCTTCAGGGGGCAGATGGCAGCACCCACGAACCACCTACATCGCGGATGACTGAGGGAGGGAGACTGTGCCCTTGTGTGTGGGGAGGTGGAAGGAGCTGTTTTTTGTTTCTCCAGAGGCGGGGCCGCTCGCCCAGGGGGGCTCGAGGCAGGGGGCAGGCAGTCCTTTTCAGGGTCTGTACCGGGGGTTGCTGCTCCCCTGGCACCGCCGGACCCCAACAGGGCCTGGTCTCTGCATTGTTCAACTTCAGACCTGGAGCTGCTGCCCGTGACTGTTAGATGCATCCTGGAGTTCTCCCCGCGCCCCTCAGCGTGTGCACAAGGCTGGCAAACTCATTTTAATATTAACCGAAATAAAAGAGGATTAAGAAATGAAGCCTGTGGTCAGGGAAAAGGAGAGAGTTCATAAAATGCACTTCAAAGCCAAGGAGAAATGACTTCTGGATCCTCTGCTGGTTTGGGATTATCTTTGCCCGGGTTTCCATCTGCCTGTGTGGATTATCTATACCTGCGTGGTTGGGGCACGTGGTTACTGGAAGGTCTGGGGTGCGGGGCTGTGACGGGCACGCTGGGCCGCTGGGCGAAGAAAGGTCAGGCCCCTTTGGCAGCCAAAACGTGCCTGATAGGTTTGGGCTTCAGGAGGGATATCAAGGTCCTTTGATGAAGCTCCAGGTATGACAGCAGAGCAACTGATTGAGAGGAACGAAACATCTGCTCTGAAAGGCAGGCTAGGGAGAAGAGGAAGTGCTTATCACGCCAAGAATGCTGAACTCCAGGCTGGTGTTCACCAGGGGGCAGGGTGGGGAGGAGAGGGCAGAGGGCAGGGAGGGGAGGGGCGGGAGGAAGTTCTCAGAGCAGAAGAAAACCCTCCCCATCACTGCATGGAGTCCACTGATAGCCCAGTGACTCAGGCGATATGAAGAATTATTGCTTTTTCTGCTGTTTATTCACTCTCTTTCTCACTGGTGTCTATATATATATATTTGTGACAGTGTGGCAGGCAATCTGTTAGGCACTGAAGGTGCAAGAGTAAACAAGAGAGAAGTTGTCATCTCTGCTCTCAAGGATGCATAGAGTAAATAGTTACTTCAGTGTTATAGTAATGGGTTTTTACCCTAACATGATTCATGGGTGCACAGAGCAGGGCACTTGACTCTGACCTAGGCAGAGATAGTCAGAGAAGGCTTCCTGGAGGTGGTGATGTTCAAATACAATCCCAAAGGATGATCTGGATAATAATAATCATAATAGTGAATTTTCTATGAGCACTTACTATGTGCCAGAGTTCTAAGCATTGTACATGAATTTTCTCATTTAACTTCCAGAAAAATTCTCTCATTACCTTTGTTTCTTGGACAAGAAAACCAATGCAGAGGGAGGTACCTTGCCAGGGTCACAGACTAAGAAGTGAGATGCTGATGGAGAGGCAAAGGCTGGGGAGAGAGGGAGGAGAACCGCCTTCCTAAGGACACTTCGGTTTTGTTCAAGCGCCCACCCCTCCCTAGTGCAACTCATTTCCATGGGGGAAGGAGACCCATCCCCAGACTCATTAGTCATCAGACACAGTCAAGGTATCCAGTGATTGGCTGGGAGTCCGGGCTTAAGCTGATCACACTTGGCATTTCAATGGGCGTCCCAAGCAGCCAGAGGGAGCATCTCTCTTTCTTTCTCTCCTGGTGGATGGGAACAGGGGAGCCTATTGTTTGCTTTGCTCTGGGCAGCCATCCCCTGCCTATGAGAGAAGCGAGTCTGAAGAGAAATGCCACACTTGGGGAAGAGTTGCGCTGAGACAGCCCAGAGAAATTGAGCCAGAGCCCTGATCTTCCTATACCTGAAGCCCACAAAACCGCTGGGCCCCATTGTGTGAGATAGAAAGGTCCTCAGTGTTTGAGCCAGCCTGAGTCCACTCTCTGCTCTTGCAGCTGAATGGATACAAATGCATTTTTCCATGTTAGTGACTTGTGTTTTCAGGTCTTCAGTCAATAAGTATTTCATGAGCAGCTATTAAGAACCAGACAATGCACCAGCTCGGGGTGCAACATTCAATGAGGAAAGGAGGTCCCACATGGCACTCACTCTCTCGTTGGGAGAAAGGCAGATGGAAAATGAACAAAACAGGAAAACATCAGTCACCAGGGATAGAAAGGCCACAAAACGGTGATCTATGAAAGACTGAGAGATGTATTGAAGCGGGGAGGGGACTGTCACCATCGGAGAGAATGGTCTCGGAGGAAGTCTTTGCTGTGGTTTTGCGGAAAGGAAGGAATGAAGCAGGTTTAGGCCTGGCTAGTTTGAATAGTTTCATTGAGCTCTGGAGCGTAGGGAATGCCCCTGGTCACCTGGCCCCCAGTCCTGGGGTGACTAGGGCAGAGGCTACACGTGAGGGCACCAGGAAGGACGTGCCTGGGATTACTGGCCTGCTTGGGTTGGTTTGCAGGTGAAAGGCGCCCTTGAAGAAAGGCAACTGTTTGCTCTCCCTAGGAATCAGCTGGCCTTGGGAGGACCTGCCTGTCCATCCTCTGCCAGCAAGGCCCCCAAGATGTCAAACCATCAAGCAAATAATGAACTAAAGAAAGTAATAAAATACAGTCCATGGACTTTCTGAGCATGGACTTTCTGAGTAGAGAGTTCGAGAAGGAAAGAAGGAAAATGTTTGTGCTGTAGAAACGCCAGTCCAACAAGACACTTAGCAGCAGTTCCCACGTATTAATTAGCCCCAGAGCTGCTGGGAGGGGACGAAGGCAGTCAGCACCAGCAGGGGCAGCCAGGGAAACAGAGGCACCAAACGGTCTCAGGTTGCTGTCCCGGCTTTGCGGCCCACTCACAGCGTGACCCTGGCTACCAACCTACGCTTCCTAAACCAGAGACCCAGGTCAGCTTTGGTGTCCTGGTTCCAGAGTCTGGACCAGGTTGCCCTGGTTCAATTTCTATCACTGCTGCTTGTCAGCATGGTGATCTTGAGTGAGTTACTAAGCCTCTCTGTGCAGCAATTGCCTCAAATAGGTAGTTGTAAGGAACACAGTACAACCGGCATTTTATGCACATGTGTGCATAAAACCCATGGGAGGCACCCACGTAAATGGCTACAACTGAACTGCTACCCACGGCTGCACCACCTCACCGGGAGTCTGCGGAGAATGAACTGTGGCATCCAGGCACACAGCAAGCACTCAATGCATATTTACTAATTTTATTGTTACCATAGTCAGACTTGACAGTTATTGTTGCTGTAGCAACAATGGAAGTAGCCAGTCTCCCTCCCTCAGTCATCCGCGATGTTGGTGGCTCGTGGGTGCTGCCATCTGCCCCCTGAAGAGGAAGAGGAGAGCAGAGCATTGGATGGGGCAGGCTCAGTGGGCGGTGGCCTTGGCTTTCCCACCGGGAGGAACCACTGTAGGAGCCGCTGTCACCCCCTCGCCCTGTGGTGCCCTGTGAGAGGAGGGAGGGAGACAGGCGGGCGGCAAGGCGGAAAAGTCGGGCCAGGGACACCTGCGCGGGGCCGGCCCGTCACGCCCATGCATGGGGCTGGCGGTCTCGACCCTGGCACAGAGCCTTTCTCTTCTCAGTTCCCTTCCTTTTCCTTTTTATAATGTCTCCTTTATGTTGTTTCTAGTTTATTTGTGTGCAAAGCTTGTATTTCTCAATTTTAAAAATCCAAACAAGACATAAGAAAGAAAAAGAACTTTCTGGAGTCCCATTACTCAGAAAAAATAGCCCCTCCAGATTTTCTCCTTTGCCTACACACACGCGCGCTCACACTTTGACAAAAATTCAAGCAAATTAAACACTGTTTTGCCTTTTGCTTCTTTCATTCATTCAGTATCAGTGAGCACACACATGCATCATCTTGTTGCACGGCAGCACAGGGTTTCTTGAGCGCATTGTCATTTATTTCATCCATCTTTGATCAATAGACATGAAGCTGTTCCCATTTTCTCACTGCTATAAATGATGCTAGTTAAGTATTTTGTACTTACAACATGGCCCACTGATCTGGTATTGATTCTTAGCAGCAGAAATCCAGAGTCTATTTGTTCATTCATTCATTCATTCATTCAATCATTCATTCATTCATTCATGACAGACTGAGCACCTATGACACGCCAAGCACTGTCCAAGGGGCTGGAGTCACAGCCATGAAGAAAGCAGGCCAAGGCACTAGCCGATAACAGATGATACACAGAGCAAATGATCTAGAATGTGGCATTTGACATACGTTGTCAAATTTGTCCCCTCCAGAAAGCTGGTGCCAATTTTCGTGTCTACCAAGGGTGAAAAAGGATGCCACTTTCCCCTGAACTCTTGTCAAAGATAGACAATGTTAATTTCCTCCCATAAACCTGAGAGCTAAAAAAAGTAGGTAATCCTTGCTGACTTTGTTTAACAGTTATTGAGCATTTACTTAGGTGTCCCTTACATGCCCTTCTTTAAAGCTATCATTTAGTGCATAGAAGGCACTCATCTATATGTGGCAGGTACTACGAGGTCTGTCTGGAAAAAGTCCAGCCATTGTTAATATAACGAGAACAGTTCGCACGACATCCATGTAACCTGGCAGCAAAGGAGAGGGAACTGGAATGCACATGCATAAACAATGGTGACCTCAATGTACTCATCAGTGGGGGCAGTAGATGCCATTGAGTGAGCACGTGTGCTGTGTGGTCTTTACATTCAAAATGACTGAGTGAGTAGAGCAATGAATCTGCATCAAATTTTGCATTAAGCTTGAACATTCCTCCTCAGAAACTATTTGGAGCACGTAGAAGGTTGCAGCTATGGGCAACTGGTGATTGGCAACTTCATCATGACAACACACCTGCTCACGCATCATGTCCCGTGTAGAGTTTTGGTGAAACATAAAATCACTCACATGTCTCAGTCCCACTACAGCCCAGATTTGGCGCCCTGCAACTTCTGGCTTTTCCCAGAACTAAAATCACCTTTGAAAGGGAAGAGATTTCAGACTGTCAATGAATTCAGGAAAATACGATGGGGTAATCGACAAACACTGGCAGAACTGTGTGAGATCCCAAGATGCCTACTTTGAAGGGGACGGAGGTGTCATTGTCCTATGTACAATGTTTCTTGTATCTTGTAATGTTTTCAATAAATGTCTCTATTTTTCATATTACATGGTTGGATACATTCTAGACACATATTATTATCCCTATTTTATAGATGAGGAAATCAAGGCACAAGGTTACATGGCCAGACAGTGTTGGACAGGGAATTGAACTCAAGGCTCTTTGTCTCCAGAGTTTAAAGACTAAACCACTTCATAAAATACCTCTTACTACACTGCAGTGTTGCTTGGGCATTTCTAGTCTTTGTTTAGTCAATTGCCCACTCATGCCCCTGATTTTCTCATTAACATAGAACCTTCCAGGCACCCCTGCTATTCTCATTAGTAAATGAGGATCAGAATACCCACCTGGCCAGGGAACAAAGGGTGGGCACTGTTGGGGGATGGCAGAGCAGCAAACACGCAGCCCGGTGCCTGGCACAGAAGAGCCTCAGCAAATGTTCTTTTGAAAAAGAAAAAGAAAGGCAATGCATCAGAAGTGCTCTGTAAACAACAGTTCCTCTGGAAGCGGAAGGGATTACTATTAAGCAAGTGGAGAGGGAGGCTTGGAGACCTTCCTGGGGAGGCAGCTGTGGAAGTTGGACGTTTGGCTTTGGTTCCGGGATGTTGGAGGCTTGGGAAGAGCTGGAGGTGGCCCAGCCAGGGCATGTATCTTCCTCCCAAAGAGGAAGGGCCTCCTCCAGGTAGTAGAGTTAGGTGAAGATCCTAATGTCCAGGCCCGAGGAGTCAGGGTGGCACTGGCGCTGGGGCATCTACAGACTAGGCACAGAAAGGTAGGGGCTACAGGGATGGGGACCGGGACCTCATCATGACAGTGCTGCTAAGACAGTGGACACAGAAGGGAGACCAGTACCAGCTCCATTACTTATTTACAGGCACCCAGAAGACGACAGCGAACAGACAGACAGGGCTCCTGCCCTCAGGACGCTTACCTTCCGGTGCCTGAAGGAAGACCCTCCGCTTGTCCCGACCAGGGAGCGGGGAGACTGGGGGCAGGGGCACCAGCTGGAGAGCGAAGGCCCAGACAGCGGGGACAGTGGGAATGGAGAGAAGAGGTAGAAGAGAGGATTTCAAGGGTGTAGAACCAACCGTAGTTGTGATGGAGAAGGAGAGAAGGAAGGTGCCCAGGTCCAGGCCGTGGGCACCAGGGGAAGGTGAGCTGACGCTGAGGCAGAGGACCCAGGGCATTGGGGAGGACACGAGAGATGTGTAGGTGGGAGAGTCCACAGGGCTCTTGCTTGGAGATGGGTAGTAAGGAAGAGAGGCCCCAGAATGACTCTGGGCTGCTGGCCTTGCTGACTGGGTAGAGGCAAACCGTTTTACTGAGACAGGACCTGGGGAAGGCAGGGCCGGTAGGAGGTGGGAGGGGCTTCAGGGCTGGGCTTTGAACTAGGCGTGTCTATGGGAACATCCAGGTGGAGACGTCAACTCTTGAAAGCCACTGTTTTCCTGGAATAGGGGCTTCTTCAACCCAAAGGTGGTTCTGGGAAACGCTTGATATTAATCAGAGCTCCAGAAATGATCAGAAGGGGCCCAGGGCTTTCCGCAAGGGGGCAAGACAGAAGTGGCTCAAGCAGGGGGCAGGAGCATTACTGGACTGAGCACCGTTCCCCTGCTCATGGCAGAGACCCCCACAACTGTGCCTCTCTCCTAATGCGCAGGAATTCTTTCTTGCTGGGAAGTAAGGGGGGAGGGTGGAGAGGAGCAGTTGCTGAGAAAGTCACAGGCTATGAAGGAAGGGAACTTTTATGAGGGAGTCAATTTGAGAAGCATGTCACCATGAGCGTGGGCTAAGAGAGTGGTAGATGGGAGAGGGAAAGGGTGGTTAATAAGGTTGGGGACTAACTTATGGGTCACCTTGAAAATACTATGAGAGACTTCAGTAAAGAACGCAATTACTTTTAATGATCTCTGGCTGCTAATGTGTGTTTTTGGAATCAATATGGCTCTGAGATTAGGCCAGGGACAGAACTAACACACCTAAGGACAGAGCCATCTTAATTACAAGCACTTGCATGTGGTGAGGGTTTTTGGCACAGGGACTCTGGGACCAGACTGCCTTCGGCTTAATCTTATTTCTACCACTTACCTGTGGTACCTCAGTTTCTCCAGCCAGGGGACGGAGGCGATCACAATGCTGTTCTGATTGTCTCCATCTGTGCAACAAACCATCCCAAAACTCTAGGGCAAAGAACATCCACTTTTTCATTATTTCATAATGCGTCTGGACTCCTTACGGCAGGCATTTGGGTGGGACAGAAAGGGGGCGGTCTGTCTCTGAGATCCCAGCAGGGAAGGTCTGAGTGGCTGGGACGGGGCCCCTCTGGGACTGCGGGCTGCAGCCCCTCCACAGGGCTTCTCCGTGGAGCCTGGGCTTCCTTGTAGCGTGGTGGTCTCTGAATAGTCAGGGTCAGACATGGAGAGCCAGGCTTCTGAGAGTGAGCGCTTCCACCAACAAGGAGGAAACGGCTCCTTCCTTGCAGATCTAGCATTCAAAGTCACATGATGTCACTTTCCACTGTATCCTATTACTTGAAGTACAATGGACCCTTGAACAGTTGAAGATCTACCTATTGCCACAGTGAGCCCACCACGTACGTGGATTCCCAGCAGCAGAGCTGACCCTTGAACAACATGGGTTTGACCCGCGCGGGTCCATTGAAAAATATCCTCATCTAAGTAGACCCCTGCTGTTTAAACTCGTGTTGTTCCAGGGCCAGCTGTGGTGACAAGCTCACCCAGAGCCAAGAGCTCAAGGAGGAGGGCAGCGCGGGAGACATGAACCATGACTCTTGATGGGCTGATTGTCGATAAATTTGTGGTCAAGTTTAATAACAGACACTAGTACTTCTCTCACAGAATTGTGGTGAGGATTAAATTAATTAGTTAATATATGGACAGCACTTAGGGCAGGGCCTGGCAGCCAGTAAGTGCTTAGTAAACACCAGCCATTGTGATGGTTGTCATTGTTGTTATTGTTAGATACGGTCTAGTCTGCACAGAGGAGGAAATGGGCTCAAGGTCAAATGCTGGGCTCTGAACCTGTCTGCTTCCTTTCGCCTGATGGCCTCAGTGCCCAATGATTCCCTTTCAGATGTTCCCCAGTTTGTACCCACCCCTTTGGTGTCCTTTCTTCCCCGATCCCTCACCCCACCGCCCCAGCCCTGAGACAGAGAGGCCCTGGGAGCCATTCCTGGCTAATGCGCTCAGCTCCAGAAGCACCCCGATCTGCACCGTCATCGCCACTAATGTATTGTCATTGAAACCCAGCCGTCGTTAAGCCCAGCCCTCGTTAGTAACTTCTGGAACAGGTGAATGGCGCCGCTCCCATTCCAGCAAACGAAGTTTCTCCTTGGCAGGCTGCCCTGGGAGGTACAACTCGGTCCTTTTTCTCGGGCCTCCCTGGCCCCTGGGAGGGCCGGGTGCTCAGACCCCGGCCTGAGCCTGCTGTCGGGGTCTAGGCGGCACCCATTCTCCCCCATTCTCCCTGCTGGAGACTGCAGGCTCCTGACAGGGACTGGCAGCAGGTCGCTGTGACTTAGTTATGCAGAAGCCTAGACTTTGTATCTGAGTCTCAGCCATATAGCTTATGAGCCAGGTGACCCTGGACAGCCTCAGTTTCCCCAGCTGTGAAAGGGGGAGAACGATGCCTGCCTGGGGTACCCGCTGTTATAAAAATGCAGATCACTGGTTCCCACCTTGTACCAACAGAATCAGTGTTCTCTTGTCCTGAGGAGGGGGGTGGGGAGCAGTAGAGAAGCTGGCCGGTGAGGGGGTGGACAAATGATCAGCTCCGGAAGCCTCAGCCTCATGGGTGAGCCAGGGGTGTGTCTCTAAAAGCACCCTTCGTAGAGTGTTGTGAGAATTATAAAAACAATAAATGGAAGCGCATAGCTCAGTGCCAGGCACACGGCCCGTGGTTTTTTCATGTGAAGCTGTAACTGTGGTTATTAGGAGGTACCTGGGTTGGTTCTGAGATGGAAGGGAAACTTCGGGTGGGCAGCAGAAAGGGAGCAGGGGTCTGGAATCTAGACAAGTATGATGAGGCTGGGGAAACCCCGGAAATCTCTTAGGACCCCACTTCATTTGTGGAGCCACATGGCTGCCCTCAAAGTGCTCTGATCATCTTCAATGAGCAGGACAAATTTTCCAGAGTATCCCCGCCCTCCCCCGAGCCTGGCCCTGAGACCTGGCCAAAGCTGCTGCTGCGTGCCCTCCGCTTCACATCGAGCACGTGGGGAAGGTCGTGGAGGCCCAGGGCTCCCCTGTGAACCACAGCTCTGCCACCTCTTGAGCTGTGTGACTCCAGGTAGATCACCTGGCCTCTCTGAGCCTTGGTGTCCTTGGTGATCAAATGGCGATGATTGTCCCTGGCCTCCCAGCCTCTCAGGCTGTTGTGGGCCCCCTCAGACAACTCAGCAAACTGCCCAACCCCTTAGCATGAGGTTCTGTAGCAGGGACCTCCCCCCAGAGCAGATGGGCAAGGTGAGGTGTCTTGTAGCAGAGGCTACTCAGCAAGCCGACAATGAGCAGAAGAATGACCCCCTCCAGGCTGAGCTCCAACCCATGGAAGCCCTGGTCACAGGGGAGGGCCTGGGTTGAGGCCAGCACACCGCTGGCTCTCTCCCAGGATCTCGACACACAGCAAGCATTAATCCCGGGAGAATTAACCTGGCAGGTGGGGTCTAATAGAGGTGTGAGTGGTCTCCCAGGAGCCTGGCGCAGGGGAAAGAGAGATCCTTGGAGAGTGACTGCAGAGGCCAGCGGGCATAGGGACAGAGCATGTAAAGAGTTCTTTCCAACCTCAGAGCAGCCCTCATGGCGCCTGGCAGCCTCCTCCCCAGTAAGCTCCTGCAGGAATGCAAACGTCCTATGGGGTGATCAACGTGCCCTAGTTTTCCTGGGAATGTCCTAGTTTTGAAGCTGAATGTCCTGTGTCCCCAGTTAACCGGAACACGTGGTCACCCTAACCTCAGAGCACTTTGGTTAACAGCACAGCTCAGAAGCCAGGGCCCTGGGTTTGAGTCCCAGCTCTGCTATCGGCTGCGTGGTTTGAGCATGCTATTTACTTTTTCTGTGCTTCAGTGTCCTTGTCTGTAACAAGGGGGTAATGCGCCCCACCATGTGGCAATCCTGTGCGTCTGGCCACATCATGAGGGTAGAGTACTCCTCACAGGGTCTGGCATCTGCATAAATGTCAGCCTTCGTCATCTTTCAAGTCCCTTTGCCTCCAGGGGAGATGATGTGTGTGTGGACTCTCACCTTGACCAGCACTCATGGGGTGCAGGCCCTGCTAGTGGGGAGCCCAGAAAGGAGGGTGTCCTGGTCATGCCCTCAGCAGGGAGCGGAGAGTTGTGTGTGAATAATGACCACAGCTGAAAATCAATACATGTCAGGTCAGGGCGTAAAAACACAGGCTTGATCATTGAATCATTCGCTTAGAAGAGGTGAATTTTCTGGCATGTAAATCATAGCTCAGTAAAGCTCTTAAAATACAGCCAAAACCACAACCAATAAACAAAGGCTCTGGTGGCCTTGAGAATAGGAAATGCCCATTATGGCCAGAGACATGGTGATCATGGAAGGCTCCAGAAACAGGTGGCATTTGAAACGGACCTCCAGGAATGGGGAGAATTTGGACCCTGGAGGTGATGGGAGGCAGGGACACTGGGCAGTGGGCCCAGTGTGAAAAGCCTGGGTTGATATTCACATCCTGCTACTGTCAAGCTGTGTGTCCTCGGGCCAATGGCTTTACATCTCTGAGTCCCAACTTCCCTCATTTGTAAAATAGAAAGAGTCAATAGGGAGTGCCCCGAATGGTCCCACAGAGCACCTGACACAACACAGGAAGTTTTTCAGGGACAAGTAGGCGGAGCCAGGCTGTGGGGTGGGGGTGGGGGAGTCCATTTGAAGGTCCTTCATTTATTCACCGAACGTTCCTGGAAATTTTGCTGTGTGCATGAGCCACACCGGTTCACGGAGCTTACTTTCTAAGGAGCACCCTCCAAAGAGGATGAAATGGAGCACCACCAGCAGCTCGGACTGGCTGAAATTCATGGGTGCATGGGAGCGGGAGGGGAATGGTGGGTGAAGGGAATAAAGCCAGGGAGGAGCTGGGGTTCAATGTAGGGCCTTAGAAGCTTTGATTTCTCTCTGCTCAGACTTGGGGAGCAGAGTTTGGAGTAGAGGAACATCGTAATCAGCTCAAGTGAACACCCTTGCCTCACTCCTCCCTCCTTCTCCCCTCCCTTCTTCCCTCCCTCCTAAAATGTTCCTGTGCTGGCCCTGAGGTTACCAGACACAGTCTGTCTTCATGATGCTCACTAGGCAGACTTTAATCAAATGATTCCCTCAAAGAAACGTGAAATTTGTGAAATTGCAGCTCTGATTAGCAGTAAGAGGAGAGGGGTCTGGTGCTCTGAGAATTCCTAAGAAAAGAGGTCTAACCTCTTTTAAGGGGGTTGGGGACAACTTCTGGCAGACACGGCCACTGGGCCAGATATGAAGGATGAACATGAACACAGAGCAAAGGAGGCCGAGAAGTGGATCCCAGGCAGCAGGCACAGCGGGGGCCACGGCCCCCTGGTGGGACCGTCACTGCGGACACGAAGGTCCAGAGGGCAGGTGTATGACGGGGCAAGGTTGGAGGAATGGGCCGATACGGCTTGTGGAGGCCCTGTCTGAGGCTTCGCCTTTATCCTGAGAGCACATGGGACTCTGGCAGAGTTTCTGTGGGAGGATGAGGCGATCGGATGTGTTTAGCAAAGGTCTTTAATGCAGTGGGGAGAACAGAGTTGAGGGGGCCAGAGAGGAGCAGGATGTCTTAGCTTGGCATCATTCAAAAGCAGAGCAGAGACAAGGAAATGGGGGGGCCAGTACTTACTGGGGAGTCATCTCCCCGGGAGCATGAGTGATAAACTGCAGAGAATGGGTCAGGGCTGTTTAGATCTGCGCTGAGCAACAGGGACTCCACCCTGCCGGGATCCCTTGAGAATCAAGCCCAAGGCCTCCCAGAACAGCTCCTCCGCCCTCCATGGGAGGCTGGGACCTTGCCTGTCAGGGGTGTTAACATCCCTGAACTTCCGTGCTGAGTGTGTGCCCAGGTCCCCCCACATCAGAGGAGACCCAGGGCCAACTGGGAAGACAATCATGGCCTGTGCTTGAGGCCAGACACTGTCAGAGTCCAGTGAGTCACACCCCACAGGAACTGTCCACTCTACCCTCAGGGGAAATCAGATGGGCTGAGAGGGCAAGGCAGGAGTCCGGAAGTATCTGACACCTGCGAGGAGGCTCCGGAAGCCATCCAGGAAGAGAGGCAGGTGGTATGGGCTAGGACGGTGGCCCAGGGAGACGGGGCGGGGGGGGGGGGGCGGGGGGGCGGGGAGTGGGCGGATTCCAAAAACGGTCAGGCGTTAACTCAATAGATATTGGAGATGGACTTGGTTGGAGGCGGTGCTCTTCACTGAGAAGGAGAATCCTGGGGGAGGACCAGGTGCAGAGGCAGGGACAGTGGGGATGGTTGGGAGGTCACTTGCAGTTGGAGGTGCCTTTGACACATCCCACAGAAGAGAGCCGCTGACCGTTTGGATGGGGAGCTCTGGGGAGAGGTCCAGACGGGAGCCATAAATGTGTGAGTCATCCAAGTCTAGGTGGTAATTGAAGCCATAGGTGACCATGAGATCACCTGGAGGGAGAACAGAGCTAAAGAGTTAGGCCAGGCTCCCAGGGCCACCTGCAGCCCCCTCCCTCCTGGACCACCCCGGCCACTGGCTGGGCTCCACAGGAGGAGGTGACATTTCAGCACTTGTGATTCTAATTGAATTTAATTGTCTCCTCCAAGTGACGCTAAAACCTTTTCAAAGTCCCCTGAAATTAGGGAGCATCGATAACACCACTCCTCAGGGTTTAATCTGTGTCCTCCCCAAGAACAGCGATTAATTTTTTACGAGCTAATCATATCTCTTAGGCAGGCTGTCAGCGGAGAGCCTGTCATCTCTCATCAATAATGAAGTGATCCCCGCCCCTGTATCCTCAGCGGCCTCCTGCATAATTCACCGAGAGGGCTTCAAACAAGGAAGCCTGGGGGCGGGGTCCTCTTAATTGGTGTCCTTGTAATTATCCACGGGGGCTGGGAGGGGCGGAAGAGGCTGGAGGGGCAGGCAGGGCCTGGAAGAGCTGATGGATGGATGAGACCCCGTCTGCCACCCCTACTCACCATCCTGTCCTCCACCCTCGGGGTCAGCCTGTCTTCTCTGCACTTCCCCAAATACCTCATCTAGATGCTCCTCACTTTTCCCTGTCGTTCACCTTCCTATTCTTTCTTCCTGTGACTCTCCCTGACATTGTCTTTTTGTCTGGGCTCTGTCTTTGGGCCTCACAGCCAAAGTCCCCTGAGACGCCATAGGCTCCCTTTGGCCGATGAATAAACTAAGGCCCAAGGAGGGAAGGCAACTCACACAAGGTCACAGAGCAAGTTGGTGGCGGTCAAAGCTAGCTCTAGTGTGGGGCCTCCCAGACCTGTGCTCTGTGCTCCAAAACCTCAGGCCAGGCCAGTGGATGGGCCGCCCTATGGCTGCCCCAATAGTGTGTCTATAACTTGAGTGCTAAAGAGGAATTTGTTATTTCCTTCTCCGTCAACACCTCAGGCGTCTCCTTGGGAATGAACTGTTCCCTGTGGCCAGCATTTGAGGCCAAGGGTCAAAAGCAGAGAGTGGCCAGAGACGGAGTGAGCTGGAAGGGAAGACATTGTGGAACAGACACAGGAAGAGAACCGCTGGTCTTCTCTCACCTTTGGTGCTCTTGAAAGGACTGTGTCCTCTGGCCAGATTCCAGCACAAGGGGAAGGCCTGATGTCTCGCACCTAAGCCTTGAGCCAAAGCCCTGTGAGGGTCAGTGGCTAAGATGACATCGAGGGAAGAGAAGGGTCTTCTTGGGCCCCTCGCTTAGCCAGTTGGCCACTGGAACCGAGTCCGGGGCATTCTTGTGCCTTTTCTATCCTGGGGAGGAAGATCCTTCCTCGGGATGGACCTCTTTCTTCTAGGCCTGGCTCAGGCAACTGGGCAGGTCCCAGGGGCTCCCCAGTTCTTTGTGGAAGAGCCCCAAATCTGAACCTCTGCCCTGACCTTGTGCTGTAGCAATGGCCAGGCCTGCTCTCTGGGGACCCAACTCAACATGTCAAAAAATTTTATCCGTCACTTTCCTAGCACCCCACCTCCTGTCCTTTGTTCCATTTATCTGTCATTGCTAGGATGACCCATTGTCCTGCCTTGCTCAAGAAAGGAGTCTCCAGGGACACAAGACTTTATTTTAAAACCCGGATGGTTCTGAGCAAACCAGGATGAGTTGGTCACCTGGGCCTCCACCCCCGTTCTGCCAGGCACACAAACTGGAGACTCCAGGGTCAGAGAGCAGCAGTATGGGGTGGGGGGTGGGGGTAAGGGAGGGATGGGGTGGAGGCGGGCAGGGGGCGGGAGAGGAGGTGGGCAGTTTGCAGCCCAGGCCACCTTCCCTGCCTGGTGACCTTGCAAATGGTCCCTAACGCCTCTGAGCCAGAGTTGACTCATCCGAAACAGAGCAATCCTAATAAAACCCAACAAGATTGCTCTGAGGAGGGAGCGAGATGGGGCACGAAACTGACTCAGCGCAGCGCCTGGCTCCTACACTGGTGCTCTCACAACAAGAGGCCCCACGCTTCCCTTTTCCTTCGCGCCACACAGTCTGTTGCCAAACGCTGCCAGATCCATCGGTTTCCATTGCCTGCAAAATTCAGTCCCCGTTTCCCAGCTTGGAGTTCAAGGCCTTCGCAGCCGTGCCCCAGCTGACCTTGGCACCCTGCTGTCCCCTGCTCCTGTGGGAGCCACCCCGGGTCAGGCTGGCAGGACAGCTGCCCCTTCCCGACTCTGCCTCGGACCGTCCAGTTGTTCCCGTCCCTGACCCTCTCTCCTGCCCACCCCTCAAGGCCCATTCCGAGGGCTGCCTATTCCAAGAAGCCGCCCTTGATTTCATACTCGTCATGAAGTCTGAATCCCCTTGAAGTCCCCACAGTGCGTAATCTGTTCCTCTCTTAAGGCACTCAGCACTTTTTGAGTATAATTAATGGTAATTCTTTTATATTTGTTAAGTTCTTTCTATGCACCAGAAACTGTTCTCAGTTCTTTGATTTATATTAACTCCATTAATCCCCAGATCCAAGACCCCATGAAGTGAGTATGATTATTATACCCATTTTAGATCGAGAGGCAGAAGCCCAGAGAGGCAAAGTCACCGATGAAAGGTCACACAGGAGCTAGTGGAATGGCCGAGTCTGGAGTGGTGGTGAAGAGCTTAAACCTGAGGGTCAGACAAACTTGGGTTCAAGTCCAGACTCTGGTACCTCCTCTTTGAGTGACCCTGAGCCTCAGTTTTCCCCATGAAAAATGAGGATCCCAAAACCTACCTCCTAGGGTCCCGGGAAGATGAAATGGTATGGTCTCTGCCTGACACATAGTAGGTACTCAATAAAATGGCCCCTGTTGCTACCAGCTGAATTTATGTGGTTTGGCTCTAACTTGCTTTCAACTCAATGACGAGTCCCTGGGCCCCAACCCAACGCAACCCTTCATTTCCAGGCCTTTTTCCAGAGGACGCAGGAGGCGCCACTCGGCACAGAGTGCGGCCTTCCTAAGGCTCCCGAGCCCCGCAGGCCAGAGGCTCCAGGATTTTCTATCTGTGCGCGACCTTAATGAGGTCTTGCAGCCAGGGGCCAGAGGTTAAACTCTGCATGCTAACCCAGGCCACGAAGGGCAGCTGTGGGTGACAGAAGCAGGGCGCCCACTCGTGGTCCCTCACATGGGACCCTGTCCCCTGCGCTCCCCAGACCTGACTCCGGCAGGTGCCTGCAGCACCCCAGGGCTTAAATGGGGGCCCAGAGAAGGCCCAGCTGAGCAGGAGCTATGGGGCCACGGTGACTTGAATGCTGTTCAGATCTGTGGTTCCAGGCGACAGCACTGCATTTGCATTTAAATAGAGGCTTGGAAGTGTGTAAATCTTCATTTCCCAACCACGGGGACCTAATGGTGAGATGAACCCCCTGGAGCACTGAGAGTTGGTGCATCTTAAATCCGCAGCAGAGATGCTGATCAAATGAGGGATGTTTAGGCAGAAGGCTCTTCCCTCACTTCCCAGCCGCTGGCCCAGCGCTGCCTTTGAGGTGGGCCCCCCGCTGTTCCTTGTTCTCCAAGGACCTGAGTAGGCTCTGATCCCGGCCTCTTCCAGGAAGACACCCGGGATTGCTCAGAAGGGGCTATCACCTGATACTCCTGCAGCCTTCCTTTCACTTTGCAATGCAGAGGACAAACTCTGCTGGGATGGGGACTGTGGCTGTGGGGGGGCACTCTGTCTAAAATTTCCAAATCAGGGACTTAAAGTGCCTGGCACACAGTAGGGACTTTCCCAACAGTACTCAATATAGCTTCACACTGCCCTTCGCTTGAGAAGGATTGGCCTTTGAGGGCCGCTTTATGGCTAAGATTCTCAGGCTGTAAGGTAAGTTGCTGGAGAAGCTTGTCTAAAACACAGTCCTGATCCCATTCAGATTCAAGCTCCAGGGGTATCAAGAAAGGGAGCTTTGCCCTGACTAGTGTGGCTCAGTTGGTTGGGTGTCATCTCGCAGAGCGTAGAGTCACAGGTTCGATTCCTGGTCAGGACACACTCCTGGGTTTCTTGCTCAACTCCTGCTTCTAAGAGGCAGCCAATCAATGTTTCTCTCCCTCTCTTTCTCCCTCCCTTCCCCTCTCTCTACAAATAAATAATAAATAAAATGTATTAAAGAAAGAAAGGAAGCTTTATGGTAAGTGTTAATAACATGCATCTGGCCACTTCAGCCTCCTCTGTGTACCTGTCTTTTCCATGGGCACCGGCGGCACTGACTTGTCCAGCTGTGCATACAGGAGTTCAGGTGGTGCTGTGTGGCGTAATAATGCCTGATGTTTCTGTGGCCCTGACAAAGTACCGTTAACACAATGCAGCCACATCTACTATCTAGTGAGATCCTTACAGAGCCTCATGTTACATGTGTCATTATCCCTCATCGTGGATGGAGACAAAGGCTCAGAGAGGGAGCTGCGCTTTCTCGAGGTCACACAGCCAGGAGTAGAGCTCAGGCTGTGATGGATTTACCCTGCCTCGCTCTGGGGCTGCTTCCTGTGCCCTGTACCACCTCACCCATTTCCTGGTCTGTGTCGATGGCTGTGACAGGGAGGGCCAAGTTGCATTTCTAACCTGCTGGATCCCAGGTTTCGGGCCAGGGCGGGGGACCTTTCCAAGGTGGCATTTTCAACTTTCCTTTGTCTTCTCAAATTCCAGGCTGGGCGTGCCAGCAATAACCAGGTCAGTCTGGAGCCTGGGTAGGAATGTCTCCAATTTCAGAGAAGTTATTCAAATGCTTGCCAGAAAAAAACAGCAAGGCCTGGGGCTCTGCCACCTGGGCCTGACACCTGCCCCATCCTTGCCGCCCAGGAAGGGCTGGGGGATGATCTGGGAGCGGAGTCGGGGGTGAGTGAAGATGGGGTTCTTATCGTTCTCCTCCCACCACCCCCACCCCACTCCTCCTGGAACTTGGCCTCCTGGAAAGCCCCAGACTTGAACCTTAAATGCCCCTGGAGCTCTCTGCACACAGACCTTCACCCAACTCGCTCAGCCTGAACCGGCCCCCAGCCTGATTCTCCAGCTCAGGTCAGGCCCACCCCTTTGAAGGAGTTTCCCAGTCGAAATTCATTTACTTTTTCTGGGACATCACAGCATTTTATCTGTGCCTCTCTCCGTAGCTCCTCTCCTAGGCGGGGCCTGCAGGAGGGGGCGGGGAGGTCTAGCAGGGGGCTCCTGGGCTCCTAGCCCCCAGGTTAGGCAGACAGCTCTGCTTCTGTCCGTTCTAAATCTGGGGATTTGACTTCAGCTTTTCTTTCTTTTTTTCTTTTTGAGACTTCATTTTTTTTTTTAGAGCAGTTTTAGATTCCCAGCAAAATAGAAGGGGAGGTACAGAGGATTCCCATGTACCCCCTGCTGTGATAAGGCACAGCCTCCCTCCTTATCAACATCTGCCATTAGATGGAGTACTTGTTACAACTGATGAACTTGTATTGACACACGATTATCCCCCAGATCCATACTTCCCATCAAGGCTCACTCTTGGTTACGTTCTGTGTGTTTGGACAAATGCACAAGGACATGTCTCCACCACACAGGGTATCAGGCAGAATAGTTTTACTGCCCTAAACATCCTCGGTGCTCTGCCTATTCCTCCCCCGCCCCACCTAACAACCTCCGGTCTTTGGACCATCGCCATCTTTTTGCCTTTTCCAGAATGCCACGTGGTTGGAATCAGCCAGTACGTAGCCTTTTCAGATTGGCTTCCCTCACTTAGTACTATGCATTTAATATCCCTCCATGTCTTCATGGCTTCATTTCTTTCTAGAACAGAATAATATACTATTGTCTGGATGTACCACTGTTGATGTATCCATCCACCTATGGAGGGACATTTTGTTTGCCTCAAGTTTTGGCAATTATGAACAAAGTTGCTATAAATATCCGTGTGGTTTATGGGTGCATATACGTTTTCAGCTCTTTTGGGTAAGTGCCAAGGAGCACGGGGCCATCCTGCACTCCCACCAGCAGTGGATGAGACTTCCTGCTGTTCCACCTTCTCACCGGCATGTGGCGCTGTCAGTGTCCCGGCTTTGGCCACTCCAACGGGTGTGCGGTGGCATCTCGCGGCTTGGCTTTTGTAAAAACCTGAGTTGTCCGGACTGTGTGATTTCCAGAGTGTCTTCTGCCCAGGAGCTCTGTGATCAGAGCCTCCAGTGGAGTGGGATTCCTGGCAGCCCGGGGCCGACCCGCCCCTTTCCTGCCCTTGGCGGCATGATTCAGTCCCCACGAAGGGAGAACCCACTCCGAGGAGCCGCCGGCGTCTGGAGAATTTTTCCTAAACGAGAAAGAAATACTCCTTTCCCACCTCTGCGCTGGGTGGCGCCAGGGCCCTCACTGCAGACCTGAGCTACCTTGCAGCCGGATGTGCTTGGACTCAGGGTTTGGCCGACTGGGCTCTGAACCTTGGCTCCTCCACCCCAAAAATGGAGAGATCATAGGCAAGCTCCTGTTCTCTGTGCCTCAGTATCCCCATCCGTGAAATGGGAACGACAGTAGGAAGAGTCAGTGAGATGTTGCACACAGAGCACTTAGGGCCCTGCCCACGTCGGGATAAATACTCAGTGAATACCGTTGTTGTTATTATTACTGTTATTGTTGCCATCCTCTGGTCGAAGGTGTCTTGGGGATGGCCTTTCCCCGTCACTCCCCTTGCTTAGTCATGCACAGAACTGTTTCCTGAAGGGTCTGTCCTTGGAACACTGGTCCCAGCGGGCATTCAAGGGTCACAGGAGGCTTCTGGGGTCAGGCAGGTTTGGGGATGGCTGGGTTCTGCAGAAACAAGCATCTTTCTTCTCCGCAAGTTTTCTCAGACATCGGCGCAACTTCCCGAAGACTCACCTGTATGCAGTGCTTCCCAAACTTCCCGGGCCACGGAAACTCTGTGGTCTGGGAGCATCTTGTCAAACTGGATGACGCTTTGAGAAATGCTGGCAACTGGGGACTAGGAGCAGGCCTTGTCCATCCGAGTCTCCTCACCCTCCTCCCCGGGCCCCTGGTGTCCTGGTCACTGCAGGTGGCTTGGCTGATCGGGAACACGCCAGCTACCGCCTCACCTGAGGACCCCTACACGCTTGCTACCATCCCAGTGAAATCCGCCTTAGCCTCTGCAGGCAGAGTAAGGAGCTGCGGAGGTTCCCGCCACACCCTGCTCAGAAGTGCTCTCACTACAACATTTTAGGTGTGTGCTCCTTTTCCTCATTAAACCATGGGCTGCTCAAGGGCAGGAGCCAAGTCTTACGCCTAGCCTGGCACGTGGGCCTGGGGTCCTGGCCCAGAATAAGTACCCAGCCAATACGATCGATGACCTGGACATATGCAATGGTATTCAGAGACATTGTCTGGTTTTGTAATGAAAGACACAGTACTCGACATCAGAAAGACCTGGGTTTGAATCCCAGCCTTACTCTTTATTGATTATATGAACTTGCAACAGTTATTTAGCTTCTCTAAGCCCGGTACTATCAACTGTGAAAGGAGGGAAAGAACTCCACCTGCTGCCTTGGGTTGCTACAATCTTTGCGCGTGAAGCGGCCGACACAGCACAGGGGCTTGGTAAACTGGTTGCTTATGGAATACATAGGCCCTCAGGCTCTGGGTCGAGGAATGAAAACGTTTCCCTGTGTCTCCAGAAAATTTAATATGCATTTCCATTTTCTCATTTGTAAAGCAGAGGTGATTCTCCCATCATAAGTTTGCTGTGAAGATTAAATGATTACTTCAGGTAGAGGACTTAGCCCAGTGCCTGGTTCATAGTAAGCACTCGATAAATAACAATTAGACAACATTATTCCCATTGTTGTTAGAGGTCCCGGTCCAATCAGCTTCCCCCTGCCACAGTGGTACACAGTGTGCTGCCCTTCACCAAAACGGACCGGAAGGGTAGCGTGGCCCTGTCTTTCCAGGGGACACCTCGTGTCCCCAGCATCCCCTCTCCACCACCTGCCTCCTCCCGCCCCCCTTCCCCCATCAGAGTTCGCTGTTCTGCCCACCGGCAGCTCCGCAGCTCGGCAGCCCTGCCACAGCTGATTGGGAATTTGTTTTGTTTCTGCGCCTGCCCCCACCCTCTCCTCTCTCCTCTGAAAAAGCAATTAAACTTTTGTTTACCAGGGTGGGTGGCTGTAATCTGTGGCTTGCCTCTCTTATCCTGTCAAGCTTCCAGTCTGCTTTGCTTAGGCTGCGATGGGAGATTTGCATAATCAGTAGAAATGGAACTCAGGAAGTGGGGAGGGGGGAGATTTGCTTTCAGGTCAGCAAATTGTAAGCCCAGCTCTGGGGACCGGGATGGACCTAGGGGTCTTTCCTAACTGGGATGTGCCCTTGTAGGGTCTTGCCTTCCTGTGCCTGTTGGGTATGTCCCCATGCCTCACCCAGCCTGGTCCATTCCTGGAAGCCAGGCTAAGGCTTCGAGGGTCTGCGGTCTCTGCTGATCATGCCCCTCTCTGCATACAGCTTTCAGTGACTCCCCAGAGCCCTAGCTGCCATGTCCCTGTCTCATCTTGTCCTCCACCCCTACTCCCAGTCCCTCCAAGGGGCCACTTTGGAAGCAATGAACAGGTGCTTAGGATTCTACCTCCTGACTATGCCATGAACCATTTAGGTTTTCTCAAAGTGGACCCTGAACAAGGACTTGGGTGCAGGTAGCGCGGGGAGAGAGTGGGGAAGGTGAGCCAAGAAAGAGAGAAAAGTCCACGAGCCAGGTGGGTGGTAGCGAGTGGGGGGTTACGTCTATGGGCAACTGGGTTCAAGTCCTCTGGAGACTCTCCGACAGACTGACACACACCTAAGAATTGTCCCCGAGGGTTGGGGAGCTGGCATACCTACCCACCAGAGTGGATTGCTAATTAATAGCCCCCATGAACCTTCCTCCCCTGTGCCCACGCCCTGGCAGAGGCCCCTCCCACACTGATGCTGGGGCCGGGCCCTGAGACTTGCCTTGGCCCATGGAATATCAGCATGTGACCCAAGCAGAGGCTTGGTAGACACTTGCACATTAGGGCTCACTTTCCGGGAACTCTGTAGCCACCACACGGGAAGCCTGAGCTATCCTGACAAAGAGGCCACTGCGGGGAGACTGAGGCCTTCCAGTCCACAGCTGTACCTAATCGCCAGACATCTTGGGGCCATCCCATCCAGGTGGCTGCAACTGTGTAAGTGACCCAGGTGAGAGAGCAGGAGAACCTTCCAGCTGAGCACAGCCCTGTTGCAGAATAGTCCGCAGATAAATGACTGTGTTAAGACACTGAGTTTGGGAGTGTTTACTATGCAGCAGTGGCTACTGATACATGCACCAACACTTCCTTCATTTTGTGGGTTGCCTGGAGGGACACTCACTTCTAGACACTCCTGACTAGCCCTGTACACATAGTCCTGTGGCCAGAAAAAGCCTTCAGACAGACAGATGTCCTGCTTAAGGTAGGGCATCACCTCAGTGTACGGGAAGGGTCCGCTGGAGCTGCTGGTGACTTCCAGAGGGGACAAGGTGCTGGGGCAGAGCACCAATAGCATCCACCTGGCTGTGAAAAGACCAGGGGGCTGTCCTGAAGAAGGCGCCCTCCAGAGTTTATCCAGATCTCCACAAGGAAGGAGACTTGTATTCCCTTCCCTTGTATTAAAGTTGAGTAGAAATTAACCAGATGAAGAAGGGAAGCGGAGATTTCCAGGCAGCACCCACCATGGCCAGTGTGGCTGGAGTTGAGGTAGAGAGTGAGACTTGGGGTGGCCAGGCAGGACCTTGGAGACCCCAAGGTGGCTCACCAGAGAGAGGCTTCACCAGACTTAGTTTGGGGATGATCACCAACTATGTCGTGGAGAGAGCCCTGGAGGAGGTGAGACACGAGGCAGGAGACTCGCCTGCGCGGTCCAGGCAGGCGGGTTGGAGAGATCCAGGATGCAGGCGAGAAACCGACAGGCCCCGGTTAAAGCAGAAGAGATCAGTTAGGGTTCACCTTCAAGCTCCAGCCCCACCTTTGCTCTCGCCTGCCCTTCTTCCTGATTCACCGTCACCAGGGAGCCTTCCCACATCCCGTCCCAGGCATCACTGGGTGCCCCCTCTGGGTGCCCGGGCTGATTTTTTTTTTTTACTTTAATTATGACGCATCACTTTCTGTGGTCATCTTTCAGCAGTGCCAGGCTCATGGTATCTGCAGCCTAAATGTTACCCTCCTTTGCTCCTTTTCTCACTTCCTCCTCCTTTCCTCCCCCACTTCTTTCTTCTCTTCTATATTCACTGAACTGGGCACCGAGGTCCCCTGCGATATCAAACCACCCCCACAGCAAAGAGGTGATACGAGACAAGAGCAAGAACATGGGATCTGGGTTCCGAGGTGTCCAAGTTTGGATCCAACCCAGCTGCTGACTGGCTGCGACTTTCTGTTTGGCTGAACCTCAGTTCCTTCGCCTGTAAGACGGTATATACACCTCACAGGACTGGTATAAGGGGAGGCAATAGTGAAAGTAGGTAGCGAGTAGTAGTAAGAGGCACCTGCTTTAGACTTGACCCCCCTCCTGGTGGAGAGGCGGATTGGCCAGGACAGGGAGGAGGAGGGACTCTCGCCTCCCTGTGCCTCTGTGAAACCTGCAGCCTGGTTTTCAGAGGCATGAGCACACCTCCTTATTAAGGGGGGAGCTGGGGGTGATTAGGCTCTTCTCCACGGCCTGGCTTATGTCTCATTTTCAAATCTTTCATTTGTGAAGCCAGTTAGGAGAAAGCAGTCTTTTTCATTGATTTATTTATTTGTTTGTTTATTTAAATTAAATGGGGAAAACTCTGGAAATCTTTGAAATGTTCAGAGCAGTGGCTATTTTTTAAAAATAAAAGGGAAGCTAAAGGAAGCTGTCCCACAGGAACTGTGTGGCCCCAAACATTGTTTGGAATGACAACCGTCACCGTTATCCAGGGACCCACTTTGTTCTAGAGAGAATCCTAGGGTTTGTTATAAGGGGCTCGCCCTTCCCCCCTGCCCCCAAGTCCTCTCTGGAGAGCACATCCAAGGAGCTGTGCATTTCACATCCATTAGAGCTTCACTGGTCCAATCAGGGCTGTAATAAAACCGGTCTCCAATGCTTCACAGAGAAGGTTCTGGGAGGAGGATTTGATAAAGTTAAAAGTGTTGCACAAATGTAAGGCATTATTAGTGGTGGCTGTGGGGCCCTGAGAGGGGAAGAGATTTGCCCAAGGTCACAGAGCAAGTTGGGGGAGGAGCCAGAAGCGGAAGCGGAGCCTTTCTTTCAGAGCGTCGGAACTTTGTCTCATTTTATTCACATGGTGTCCAGAACGCCAAGAGCAAGGCTGGGTAGAGAGCAAGCTCACCAGGAATGTTGTTCAATGAACGAATAACTGAGTGATGCTACGATAGGCCCCGAAGCAGGAAGGAGAACTGGGACCCATCCCTATGGGAACTTCCAGTCCCCTAACGGCCATCCTGGACTGGCTTCTTTGTCTTCTCCTTGCTCTGTCTCAGAGCACCCCTCCTCCCTCCCCTGTGCCCACGTGAGGGAGATTGTGTCTTAATCCCACTACTCCAGCCCCCACCCCCCCGCATCCATGCCCTTTGCAGTCTCTCCCACTGAAACGTGGAGGATAGTTCCCACCCTCTGACTTTAAGATACAGGAGATGGGACTTGCCTTGGCCGATAGAATGAGGTGGAAATGCCAGTGAACCTAACTGTGAGCTTAGGCCCTGAGGAGTGTTGCACAGTTCTGCTGGCCTTCTTGGTCCTCTGTCATTGTCCCAAGAAGAACATGCCTGAGCTAGACCCCTGGTCCCAGGAAGAGGAAGAGAGATGCGTGGCATGGAGTTGCTCTGGCTCAGCCACCGCTGGGGAGCCCAGGCCACTGAAGAGCCCCAGCCAGCCTGCCGGTGACAGAGCTTAGTAAAAGCTTTTTATTATGTCACTGAAATTTGGAGGTTGTTTTTTACGTGGTGTGATCGAGGCCACAGTTCACTGACATACCGTCCAAATCCTCCAACTCTTCCCCAGCCTGCATTAGTATTTACCTCTTCTTGAAAGCCTTCTCTGATTAGATTCATTGATGCATTTGGTCATTCATTCACTAAATGCCTGCTCTATGTCAAGCCCAGTGCTAGAGGTGAGGAGTAATAAAGAAATATAATACGGTCCCCTGAGGATCTCCAGTCCAGCGGGTGAGATACATGTCAACCGAGGGCATTGTTATTACTCTAATTATTAATGTGCTTAATAGATTAGCTACCACTTGCTGAACATTCCCTGTACAAAGAACTTTATATATATTTCTTTCTGTAACCATCTCAATAATTCTAGGGGAGTAGTTTATACTCATTTTGCAGCTGAAAATCCTGAAGCTCGGAGAACTTGTCTTACTTGCCCAAACAGAAAGTCAATCGAGGAGCAAGGGATTCCACGCAGAGTCCTGACCTCTGAGTCAGTGTTTGCTTCTGTGACAGATGTGGTGCCGGCGTGCCGGGGAGTGGTGGCGGTGGCCGGGAGGACGTGAGTGGCCCAGCCTAGGCCGGCCGGGAAAGGTACACAGGAAATAGCCAGGCAGAGAAGGGAGGGCCTTGAGGCCGCTGCAGGGGCTGAGGGGTGGGTGAGGTGGGGACTGGGGGAGACATCTGTGCCCATCACCTGGGCAGCTCACTAAAGATGGCTTCCGGGCCCTTCTCCAGGATGGCTCGGGGTGGACACCTGGCACCTGAGTTCAGGTTGTGCCCCCCAGGTAATCTGATGCTCCTCTGATTTAAAAACCGCTGTCTGGCCCAAAGCCCTTCCTTCTGGCCTCTCAGGACCTCTTGTCATCACCCTCCCAGCTTGACACATTCCTGGTTGTGTCCTGCGAGCGTCTTACCTGTAGCCATATTGTGGGTCCCCGAGAGCAGCCTGGGGGAATAACACCCTTTTGCAGCTTTCCCAGGTACTTGTGCGCAGGTGGGTGGCCATGCATTTGCCAGTCCAATGCAGTGGCCGGGGAGTTGCAGGACCCTTACAGGAGGCCTGGGATCTGCAGAGCGTCATCGTCATCATTAAAGAAACACTGTGATTATGGAGCACGTCCCTCCCTGTTGCCTCGTTAGGTGTGTTTTACCCATAACTGCACTTCACCCCCGCAGCAACCCTGTGACGTGCGTGTTAGTTTCCGCATCCATGAAATGCGGATGACGAGGCTTAGTGAGGGTGAGTCACGGGCCCACGCCTCAGAGGGGACTGGTAAACCAAGACCGGTGTCCCTTATCCTTTGCCCAGAGGTGGGGGCTCCAAAGCAAGGAACGTTCCGAGAAACCTTCAGTGTCAAGCGCAACCAGCCCTAACACAGCTGCACCCAGGTCCGTGGGTGGCAGGGGTGTCATCCAACCAGGGTCAGAGCCCAGGCTGCTGGGCTTCTTAACAGGCCCCTTCCTGCTCCTGGCCTTGGTTCCAGAATCTGGGGTAAAGAAGGTGATGATTCTGTTTAAAGCGCAGGGACAAGCTTTGCACTGCACAGGAGCACCTAGCAACCAGAGAGGAGGGTTGGTTCTACCCGGTCCAGCCCTGCATGGGCTGGGGTGCCCCATCTGCCCAGTCCACCCGGGCCCCCGGTCTGGCCAGCTCAGTGTGGGGAGCACCCACTGCTCACATCCCCCATGCCACTGGTACTGAGCCAGCAACTCTGCCCCGAGTGTCACCCCGAGCCCACCTACCTGGCTCGCCACAGCCCTTTGAAATACAAGGGGCTAAGCTTATACAGGGTGAGAGCATTCACTTACCTTTGCATGTCACTAGTTTCTGGGTAGGCCGTGTGGACAAGGGTCATCCTGGGCTCTCTTTGCAAAGGGAGGGACAGGGGCAGAGTAGCATGGGCTTGTTGTCATTGTCATCTCTGTTTGCAGAGCTCCTTTGCAAGCATTGACTCAATTTATCTCTGTTGTAATCACATTTCCTTCTCGCTCCTGCAGGTTCTCTGTCTTCCCTGGCTTGATTCTCAGGTTAAGCCTGGGACACGTGATACTTGGTTCTTCCTACTATGATTAGAAGTGGCGGGGAGGTCTCACCCCACGGCATTACGAGGGCAACCTCCCCAAACTCCATACCCTCCTTCTGGGTCTTATCTTTCTCCGTAGAATGCATTAGAGAACATACATTTTACGAAGCTTTATTGTCTTCCTCCTGGGCTACAATGTCAGCTTCACGGGGGTAGGGAGTTTTGCCTATTTTGCTCTCTGTTGCATCCCCAGAATCCAAAACAGTGCCTGGCATGTAGTAGGTGCTTGAGAACTATTCATTGAACTTACTGATGAATATTCATTAGACTTATCAATGAATCAGCGTTGCTCTGGGGGAAAAAAAGGGTCACTGCTGGTGTCCACTAGCCTAAGACTCACAGAGCAGACAACCTACACTCATGAACTTAGGGGACTGGGAAGAATTTTGGCATGTTTAGAGGTGAGCTGTCACCCAGAGCACAAGGTGAGAGTGACATGGCTGTCTCAGGACAATTGCACTTCTATCAGCTGCCATTGGCACCTTGAGAATGACGACCTTCAATGGCTGCTACCCCGCCAGTCCGGCCACCACACAAGGATGGGCCTCGTCCTCTGGCCTGCCGTGCCTGAGAGGCTTGAAGAGGAAGCACCACCTCAGACCCCAATTTCCCTCTCATCAGACTGGTTTCCTTGGCAGCCAATGAGACCCTTCTCCCCTCCTTTCCCCTCTGTCCTCCAAGCCTCTCCATCTGAGCCTCTTCAGCTGGCGGGATGTGATGAGGGAGGCAAACCACCCACTTTAGCCTTAATGAAGAGCCGCCAGTATGCTGAGGCAGCCGCATTCAAACAGCTTCAGGCCCAGGCTCCGGGCTCTCTGTGAAAGAGGAATAAAGCAGACAGCTGGTCATGTGGTGCCTCAGAGACACCTGCAGCATTTCCCGGTCCATCCCCTGCCCCAGGTGCTCCACACGCAGGCAGTGAGAAAGTGTGCAGAGGGGCCAACTCCCTGGAGCAACACTTTCCTCAGAGCAGGCCCCACCGTCCGAGCAGTCAGCGGAGTGCAGAGCCAGGCCCGCGGGCTCCTGGCCTCAGAGCCACCCAGAGTGTGTGCGTGTCTCCAGACTCCTCCCCTGAGACCCACTGGGGCAGAGTTCATGAGTGCATGGCGCCGATCTGCGCTGTAACACGTCCTGTGTTGGGAGCCCCTAGGCCACCTCCAGGCGCGGCCATTCACTGGGAGGACCTATAGGACGTGGCATGGAGTCACATCCACGGTCTTATTACAGTGAAAGGATCCAGGCAAATCTGGCAAAGGGAAAAGATACATGGCAGAAGAGGGAGTTTGGGGGACACCAAACACAAGCTTCCTGTCCCTGTGGAGTTACATAGGATGTGTTTAATTCCTTCAGCAAAGAGTTGTGAGGACACGTGTGACATGTTGTCTATGAGGGAAGCTCTTCAGACTCGGCGACCAGGGCATTTGCTGGGGGCTGGGCATGCGGGCGCTGTCCTCCTGGCATGCTCCAAAACTCCAGAACCCCCAGCAGAAAGGTGGGTGTTCAGCATAAAGCACATTGTTTCCAAACAGTTCCAGCTCAGCGGGCAGCTCTTATCAGCTAGGGTGGAGGGAGCCCGCCTGCAACCCAAGCCCCCAGTGTCAGCTGAGAGCCTGCTAGCGGGCCCTTCAGACGGCGGCAGCCTCAGGCCTGCTATGCTTTTGCTGCCCATACCACCTGCTTCCTCCCCAAGGATCCTTAGGCACTTAAAGTTTGAGACTCACCGGCTGGAGGATGAAAGGTGGGTTGATCAGCTTTGTCTCTGTTTACTATGGGACTCAGGATAGGTTACTTGATCACTCTGAACCTGACACCCTGATTTCCTCCTTTGCTAAGACAAAAGGAAGAGACCCTTCTGTTAAGGGGTCTTGTCATGCTTAGGCTGCTGGAGCGGAATTTGACCTTGGCCGCTGTGTACTGACAGAAGAGAGAGATGTTATAGGGAGTGGCACTTCCTCATATGCATGAGGATTTGAATCTCAAATGGCCCCTTTAGTGCCCTCCCTGGGGGACCCTGCACCCAGAGACCTAGCTTCCCTCCGCTCTTGAGTGTCTGGTGGAGGCACAGGACTGAGCAAGGTCCAGGTCCTGCCCTTGAGGGCAGGGGCCAGAAGCCTGGATGGAAAACTGGCCAAGCCTCAGGATCTTGGGCCACCAGGAGGGAAGTCCCCACTCTGCCACCAGTGGGACCTGAGACCTTGGACAAATCACATCGGCTCGTCGAAGGTCCAGTTGCCTCCCTTTAAAACGAGGCTTTAATGCCGAAGATTTAGAGAAAGTTTGTAAAGCCTAAAAAGAATAATGATGTAATTTTAAAAAAGAATAAAGAATGGTTTTGAAAGGGCACTGTAAATGTCACAGGTGCATTATAAAATTATGTGTCTCTGCTGGGTCTTCCTTCCAGGCATGGTAGACAGTGTGGACACCAATCTTCCCCACCTCCGACCCCAGGAAATCGAGAGGATTTCCATGCACCTGACCTTGACTCTGGGCACGGGAAACAACACTTGGCTGCTTTAGTGCTGGCTCTGTCACCAATTCCCTTCCCCAGGCCTCAGTTTTTCCCATCTGCAAAATGGGAAGAGTAACCTTCCTGCCTGCCACTTTACCAGCACTGCAGCCTCAGGTTCCTCTCTTCTTCGTCTTGTTCCAGGAATGCCCTGGGGACGCATCTGTGCTGACGGCCTAGGACCAGCATGTCTCTGAGGGACTTCCTGAAGGACAATGGGAAACGCTGTCTCGGATGGGCACTCTGGGAGATTCCAGCGATGTTGGCACAGCAAGGGCTCTGACAAGTCCAGCAGTGAGGGCATTGTCAGTATCCCGAAGAGCACCCTGTGACATTCTCCTGGTGGCTGTCAGGCCAGGACGGCCCAGGGAAGCTGAGGCCCAGGTACACCCACCAAACGCAGATCTCCGGCGTCCCCAGGTTGGTGGCTCCCATCTTGTCCCAGGCCTCCGTCCACCGTAGCGGATGACCTTTGAGGCTGAGTTACAGTTGTCAGCCCCAGTTCCTCCAGCTCTTCTTGTTCCCAGGTGCCTGCAAGCCCCCAAAATAGCTGCTTGAGGTAATATTCAGAGGATATGATAAACCGGGTTAATTGGAATGCCCGTGGCCATAAACAGCAGTCCTCCCTAGTGGGCTGGCTGAATAAATGAGTTAATTTTGTCCAAGCTCTGAGTGTCTTGGGGACTTTGGTGCTGAGGGTGTTGTTGGGGGAGTAGGATTGGTCTGGAATGCGCTCTGGGGTCTACGGGGACCCACGGAAGGAGAGCCGCACACTCAGCAAAGCAGTTCATGGTGTAATGATGGTCCGGGAATCGGTTGCAGCCGGAAGCGGGGGTGGGGGGGGTGGCTTGGCAGGTAGGTGGGTTCCTTGGAAAACCTTGTGTTGGCAGCTTTGCTGGTGCGAGCAGGGGGCAGGGAGGGAGTTGGGGGGCCAGGTGAGGACCTCAGTGCCTCCTCCTGAGGCTGGGCAAGGCAGTCTGAGGCAGCAGAGTTGGGGACAGCTATCCTTCCAAGTGGCCCAAGCATGGACAAGGGCAAGGACAGGACTTCTGAGGCAGATGGCGCTGGGTCTGAACCTCAGCTGAGCCCTGAATGAGCTGGGTGTCACTGGGTGGGGCATTTGCCTCCTTCTCAGCTTTCTCATCTGCAAATGGCAACAATAATCCCCTCCCCCTGCCCTCAGGATAATGAATAAGAGAATCTAGAACTGCAGGGCACATAATAAGTATTCGGCCACTTCTCTCCTCTCTCTTTGGATAAACTCAGAGAGACTAGCAAGGGCTTGCCTTTTTTTTTTTTTTTTTTACTTTTAATTGACGTATACATACACACGGGAAAGTGCATAAATCTTTTTTATTCGTTTTTTAATTTAAAATTCATTTCAACTCTTCTGGGGCTGAAAATGTTACAAAACCTTAAAATAACATGTCTTGCTTTCATTGGTTTTTCTTTATAGCATTAAAAAAGTTATTTTGAAATAATTTAAGACACAATGAGTTGCAGAAATAGTACAGAGTTCCCAGGGGCCCTTTCCCCAGCTTTTCCCAGTGACATCTTACACAGTCACAGAGACCTGTCACAACCAGAAAGTTGACATGGGTACAATATTATTAACTAAACTAAAAAGTTAATATATATATTAATGGATTTAGCTCAGCGGTCCCCAACCATTTTGGCTCCAGGGACTGTTTTCGTGGAGGCAATTTTTCCGTGGACCGGGAAGGTGGGGGGCTGGGCAGAGGGCTGGTTTGGGGGTGATTCAAACCCATTACATTCCAGCTCACGTCCTGCTTTGCGGCCCAGTTCCTGACAGGCCAGGACCAGTGCCGGTCCACAGTCTGGAGGTTGGGGACCCCTGATTTAGCTCAAAAGTGCATAGAGCTCAATAGATTTTCACAAAATGATTACCAGCACCCAGATGAAGAACGAGAATGACCAGCACCCTAGACACGCCCCCGTGTCCCCTCTAGTCAATGCCCCACCCCCAAGGCAACCACAATGGGGCCTGGCTTTTAAGAGCATAGATTCACGCAGCCCAGTTTTGAGCTCGGTGGGCATGGAATCACACGACATGTTTCCCCACGTTCACATCGTCCACTCACCCTCTTGTCTGGGCTCCTCTGTCCTATGGTGTGTGGTGGTGGCTGGCTCGTGCTCGCTGCTGTGTAGGCAGAGAGTTGTAACGGGACAGAGCCCGCACCGCCCATGCCCAAGAAGGTCCTTTAAGGCCCTACTCCTGCACAATCAGAGTCCGAGGCAGCCAGAGGAACGGCCTTACTGTCCTTTGGTCTGAGAAACATCGTTATGGGGCTGAGTTGTTTCTCCTCAATGTTCACATGTTTCAGTCCTAACCCCCCGTATACCCCAGAATGTTCCTGTATTTAAAGATAGTCTTCAAAGAGTCAGTTAAGTTGCAATGAGGTTTTCAGGGTGGGCCCTAATGATGTGCCTGGTGTCCTTGGTCATCTTCTCTCTGTTTGGAAACCCACTGGGCTGGTTGGTGCCTGCAGGTGACCAGGACATGGGGCTAGCTCCCCCCAGATGACAGCCTCCCTGCCTGTCCCCGTGTCTCATGCAAACTGAGCCCTGGGGAGGTTTCAGCTGTTCTTCCATTGGCGGTTTCAGCTCAACACAGAGACTAGAGGAGAGGGAGTTTCTCACATGTCCCCTTGACCCCACTCACAGACAGGGGTGTGGGGGAAGTAAGGCTACTCTGTCTGAGCCTTTGGAGGGTCCCTTAGTGCCACTTAACAGCATTTATTTCTTACTTATGGTC
This sequence comes from Pteronotus mesoamericanus, assembly GCF_021234165.1. Classification (NCBI taxonomy): domain Eukaryota; kingdom Metazoa; phylum Chordata; class Mammalia; order Chiroptera; family Mormoopidae; genus Pteronotus; species Pteronotus mesoamericanus. The sequence continues at coordinate 364,683 of NW_026555200.1, forward strand.
CAGCTGATCTAGGCTGGCTTTGACCCAGGTCTGCTCCAGGCATCTCTTATCATCTTTGGAGCTGGCACCCAGGCATGTCCCCATGGTGAGCACAAGTGCCAGTGGGGAGGAAGCCTCATGGGCAAGTGTATTTGAAGGCCCAATCATGGTGGGTTCACTAACATCCCATTGGCCAAAGCAAGTCACATGACCACACCCAGTATCAACGGCACAGAAGGGGAAGTCCACATCACCTTGGAGGTGGTGGGGAAGGAGATGATATTTGCTGCACAATCATCTAATCTACTATATTCAATATGCTTTTCCCTAAAAGAAGGATTTTTTTTTCCCCCTAAAAAAAATATCCTCAAACCCACTGGTTAAGATGATAGCACCTAGTACCTACCTCTGCAGCATTATCTTGGGGCCTTTTTTGTCTGCCCGTGGAATGTTCCCTAGGAAACTTGTATCCATAGCTGACAAGCATAGAGTCAGCCTGCCTGGCCATGAGCTCCCTACTCTCTCACTTCTGCCCCCTGCTGGCAGAAAGGGGCAGTGGCGAGGCCTGACATGGACCTGGACAATAGACCTTATCATTCCCACAGGAGTTGTTAGAAAAGACAGCTTTTTAGAAAAGCCACCAGGGTTCAGATACTGATTCAGCCACTTAGTGGCTATGTGGCCCTGAGAAAGCTCCTGAAACTTTTCAAGCCTCAGGTTTGTTGTGCATAAAATGGGCATAAATTTAGAACTTTGGTCTTGGAGCTTTTGTGAGGACTAAGAAAGAGTAAGACCGTAAAGCCCTTGGCCCCGTAGTGAGAGTTCTGTAAGCATTTGTGGTTGTGCCAGGGGCATGCTTTGTAGGACGATATAACAGCTACGCCCTCTCATCAGGACCCCGGTGCCCTTAAGCCCAGGGAGGAATAAATTCTGTGATGCCGATGCTCAGTCACCACGGGAACTGGCTCCCAGGGGCTGCCAAAATCAGTCTCTGTCGTCTTAGCTCAGAGGGCTGACCGCAGAGCACCCTGCCTGTGTGAGCCACAAAAATGTCTTTCCTTGCATTCTGGCCACCCACCCAGGGACAGAGCCTCGAATGCCATGTCCACTTTTGGAGCTGCCCCTCTCTATACGCATGGAGCATCTGGTCCCAGCTTAGGAAGAGAAAAGCTGCTGGGAGGCCTCCTGTCACACACCTGGGTCCCGCAAGCGACACGGCCCGCGTGCCGAAGTGGGCGGCAAATCCACGCGCCCGGCACGGCTCAAACCTGCTGGCGCACTGCAGTAAACCCGCCGTCGACTTAATATATGCTAATTAGATTTTAATGGGATTCAGGATTCCAATAGTAGCGCAGTGTTAGCCATAGTAAGTTATAATCATATCTAATTGGTAATTCTAACATAACAAATTTCTTAGATAAATTATTCTTAGTTAATAGTCCCCCAGGAACAACCTCAACACAGGCACTCACACACACACACACACACACACACACACGTATATATTTTAGGGAAAATTGAGAAAAAAGAACAAGGTGGAACCAGGCTCCTAGCAAGGCTAAGGTGGTGTTTAAAACCTGGACTCTCTCAGGGCCGTGGCCAGAGCCTCCAGTGAAATCCTTTGGCATGGCGAGAACCTGGAGCAGGGTTCAGAACGTCCAAAGTCTGGGAGCGGCGATGCGTGTGACGGTCACGGTGACGGTCTTTGAGGGTGAGGTGCCCCCTCTGGTAGACTGCTCCCATCCCGGGAAGGGAGGTGGCACCAGGCTCAGGCCTCAGCCCCTGCTCAGGGTGTGGGCCCTGTCCTCGGGGAGACCCACCCTGGCCTCAGAAACCCCTTCCCCTCCCAGCCAGACTGGTCGGCTCTGGAATTCTTCCCCAGTACATATTCCAAAACTCCAAAGGGGCAAAAGGTAGCTCCACCTGCTGAGTTAATATTTTCTCGACCAAGCAGATCACTGAGTATATTTCCCGGAAAGGGGATGGGACCAGCCCACCTGCCTTTTGGCCATCATTTGGCCGCTAAGCTGCTGCAACCCTGGGCAAAGCTGCTCAGGGCCCTGCCTTCTCAGATGCAGTAGGACGAGTTGAGACTCATCATTCCTTTCTCTTTTAGCTGGAAGGACGAGGCCTCTTCTCTGGTGTTGGGGTAAGTGGTGGGGGCAGGCCTTCTGCCGCACACAGAGGGTCTGGAGTATAGGCCTGTTCTTGTTCTTTCTCCTTATTCTGTTGGGCCACTCTCTGTCCCTCTGAGGTTGCCATTGGCCACGGGAGCGTGTGGCTGTCTACCTACACTCATCCCCCCGCTGCCATTGGTTTAAGGCTTGTGCTCCCAGAGGGTGGGTGGTACGGCAGAGACATCATCCCACTCAGAGGAAGGCAGGAAGGTGGGAGAGATGTGAAAAGGACATAGGGTTTCCAACTGGGTCCCTGCTTACCCCAAACTGTGTGATTCTGGGCAAGTTCCTTCTCCCTGTTGAGGTTCACTTCATGTTTCCTTTGTTAAATGAGTAAAAAAGTACCTCTCTTATATGGCTGGTGTGCAGACTGATTGAACAACCATGTAAAGAATTTGAGTTAGGAAATGTAAGTTTCTCTCCCCTTTTTCTTTTCCTTCTTCTTGGTCCCCCTCCCCTTAGGCTGGGACCTTGAGGGGACACCGAGTGATCTATGGTTGGAGGATGAAGATTGATGTCAGCATCTGGTGAGGACTAATGACAGGTGATATTTATTGAGCACAGGTTAGATGCCAGACATTTTCCTAAGCACTTTATTTGCACTCTTTCATTCAACCCTAAGAGATGGGTATGGTTTTTACTCTAATTATAGAGACAGGTAGGCCACGTAAGCACAGAGAGGTTATATAAATGGCCTGAGGTCACACAACCAGTCAACAACCAAGTCAGAATTTGAACCCTGAAGAGTTTGGCTCTAGAGCTCACCTCCTTGAACTGACAATCCTGAGATTATTAGAATATTTAGGAGAACCATGTGCCTTGGTGGAGCTTCCAGGGAGAAGAGAGGAAGAGGAATTAAAATTTACTGAGTTCTGGGTCTGCACTTGACACTGTGGTGGGCTGCTCATCTGTGGAAGAAAATTACCTGGTACATCAAGCCAAGGTCAGGTCTCAGCTCCAGGACTTGTGTGCTGTGTGGCTTCAGCAAGTGAAACAACCTCGCTTGAGCCTCTATCTCCTCATTTATAAAATGGAGCTAATTCTTCTAATACTGGAATGTTGTTGTGAAGATCAGGCAGGATGATGCATGGGAAGTGCCTGACGTGAAGATATCTGGTACATGGTCAATTCCTGAATATATGAATGCTGATATTTATGTAAGTTCTGGTATATGGTGCTATTGACATTTAATTTGCTACCCATGTCCTGTGAGTAAAGTGCGATCGTCCCCATTTTATAGTTGGAAAAACTGAGTTCTGGGAGGTGAAGCAGCGGGCCCGTGGTCCCTCCGCGGGCATGGGGTGAAGCTGCGGGGGCCCGTGAGCTTTCAGCCCCGGTCTTTTAGAGCTCCAGCTGTCACTGTGGATGGGCTGAGTGTGACAGCCATCGTCGTCTGCAGCTCCGGGCTTCACCGTGCAGGGCCTTGAGCTCGCCCCCACCGCCCGCCCACCTGCCTACCTCTCAGCCCGATGACTTCATCACCATTATGACAGCCTTTCCTGGGTGACATTCACATTCCAGACCGAACTGGGAGCAGGTGCTCCTAATGGCCTCCCAGGGCCAGGCTTAGGCTGGCCCTCAGAGACAGGACCCAGTCTGTTACCCTTGGCCTCTAGGGCTCCCTGGGTGCCCTTCCTCTCTGCCTCTCTCCCTGCACCCCATTCTTTGGTTTCCAGCAGCCCCACCCCTTCCCCCAAAGGCCCTTTCTCCCTCTCCACAGAACCACAGAATGGGCCACAGGGACACTAGGAAGCCAAAAGACTCAGTCTAGCGGATGCTCTCCTTGTCCCACTCCTGCCACCAAAGAATCCCTGGGGGCCACCCGCCATTTACCTACTTATGGCTTCCTTGTACAGCACCTGTGTCTCTCTGCAGGAGACTTTCTCGGGCTTCAGGGGTGTGCCCAGCTCTCAGTGGGTCAGGCCAGAGAAGCCAGAGTTAATGGTCAGGTAATCAGTGGATGCTGTTCCAGCTTTGCTGCCTCCTGGGGGAACCAGTCTCAGGTCCAAGGTATGTGTGCATGATCTGGAGGGCTCCCCTTGGAATAAAGGCCCAGTTGCCCAGGCTAGTAACTGGCCCATGACCCATGCTGGTTGGGGGTTCCTCTCTCCCCTGTCTTGACTGCCTGTTTCTTACTCTGCTTCCTGGGTCCCCTCCCAAATCAACTACTTGCACCCAATCCTTGCCTCCGGGTCTGCTTTCGGGGAAACCCCGTTAAGAGCCTCAGCCACTTCAAGCATCAGATTATTTGTGGCTTGGTACAATGGAAAGATTGTGAGCTCTTTATCACAAGCTGTGTGAGCCTAACCAAATAACTCACCTCTCTGAGCCTGTATTTGCACATCTATAATATAAGGAACATCTGTTCCTAGAGCCACTGAGATGGATGGAGTGCCTGGCAAATGGCTGGTGCTTAATCAATGCTGGTTGTTCCCAAGGCAGATGGTCTCTAATCAGCATCTCTCTTGAGCCCCAGACCTGCTGGACGCCACCATTGGCACAGTTCCCCTTTTCCAAGGTCAGCTGGTCCAGCATTAAGCTTACCCGTCCCCTGTGTTCTCATTGCTGAGTCTCCAGCTGTGCAGGCTAAGGTCCTCTGGCTTGTTAGCATGGTTCCCCTCCCTCATGTCCCACAGCCACCATTTCTGGAGGGCCAGGACCTCCTCTGGACCTGTGCTACTGCAGCCTCGCAGCTGGCCCTGCCCCCTGTGATTGGACCCGCTCCTGGCCTGGCACTGTGCCTCCCACGGACGGTCTGTCCCTGGGAAAGTCACCTACCCTCTCTGAGCTTCGTCTCCTCACTTGAGAGTGGGATGCAGGATTGTTTAAGGGCTAAAGTATCCAGTACAATGCGTGGTAAACAATCAGGGCTCGGCACACTTAGGGCCTTCCTCTCCTGCCAGTGCCACTGACCTTCACGGAAACTCTCACAAGAACTGTTTAAGTGAGCAACTAACCCGCCTCCTTAGGCCAAGAGTAGGCTCCTCCATCTTGACCAGGCACATAGATGACTTGGGATGTTGCTCAAATGCAGATTATGGTCCAGCGGGTCTGGCTTGGGGCCGGGGGTTCTTCATTCCCATTAAGTTCTCAGGGGGTGCTGGGACCACCCTGAGCAGTGAGGCTCTTGAGCTCTGCACCCTGCCTCTCATCCGAAGCTCTTGCTGGCTCCCTATTGCCTGGTAAGGACAGCAACAGCTAACACTCACCGAATACTCAGAACGTTCCAGGCGCTGTTCTCCAAGCTTTTGGTACACTCCTTCACTTAATTATCTGAGATGAACATTATAAACACCAGTGCACTCCTTTCACAGGAGGGAAAATAGAAGCACAGAGAGGTTCAAGAAAGCACCCCAGTCACAAAGACAGTGTGCAGTGGAGCTGGACTTCAGACCCAGGCTGGGTCTGTGTGCTTGACCTTGGCAGCTCTGCTGGCTCCTCTTGCAGGAGGAGCCTGAACCCCTCAGCCTGGGATCTAAGGGACTTGAGGAAGGACTGTCCCTGTGGTCAGAGAAGGACGGTCCCAGGGGCAGGTCCAGTTTGAGAGGGTGGGGTGGGGGTACCTGTTTAGGAAAGGACTCTTCCAAGACACATTTTTATCTGGGTCCTTGGGAACTGCAGACTCGATGGAATTAGTGACCAGAGGGAATGGCAGCCATAGACGGGGAGGAGAACAGGGGAGAAGAGCGGAGGGGAGGCAGGCGGGCAGCTGCCCAGGAAGCTCTGTCACAAGGTCCGACAGCTGGCAGCCCGGGGCTCTGCTGTGTGTGCTGACATTTAGGCCTGCCACTGATGATGGGGCCCATTTTGGAAAAATGCATGTACTTTGCACATCTATTTCTTTCCACCCATCACTCAGAGCTGTCTTTCCCCCGAGGAGGCCAAGGGCATAATCACCGACAGAACAGCTTAAGTGCCTTTTGGAAGCTCTGCCTCCTGGTCTGCTTTGAGGTCTCACCTCCCCCGCGGGCCGCAAGACCAGCCTCTCCAGCTCCATGCGGGCCTCTGTCTCCGTCCCTCTCTTTGTCCTACTGCCTCTCCGTGTCATACCCTCTGTGTCTCTGTGTCTAGACTGGCTTCTCTCTTTCTCTGTCTGGACTGGAAATTTCCCTTCCAGAATCCCTCTCCCTGGGGACCCCTTCTCTGTCCCCTCCATCCTTCATCCTCAAATCCCTCTGAGGAGCCTCCTCTCTCCCAGGATGCCTGATCCCAGGGTGAGCCTGACCGGTAGTGCCCCAAGAACCTTCCTTGGTCGGGCACCCCTTTCCTTCTCTCCCTCCCCTCCCCGCCTCCAGGCCAGCTCCTCCTCCGTCCCCCCACCTCTTTTCCAGACTCCTCTCCCTGACTTACCTTCTCTGCCCTCAGGGCCACTCCTCCCCTCCCCCATCTCCCTTTCATTCCTCTCCCAGAATGGACCGGTGCACATCCAGGTAGGGGCCCACCTGCGGCTGCCAGCTCCCTTGCTGGGGCAGAGCCCAGGGCCCTCATTCTGGGTTTTGCCTTCTCAGCTCTGTGTACATTGTGCATTTCATAAAGGCTGCAGTCATTCTGAGTCAGAAGGTCTGGGCCCTTTACTCCACAGGCGCCAGAGCCTCATGGAGGAGCCTCGATTCACTGTTCCACGTCTCCCCACGGCCGAGGTACCCGTGACCCTGGGCGGCGCTGGCTGCGGGCCTCACTGGCGCCCGCGGTGTAGCAGGTCCCCAGATCCTCTTCTGCTTGGCTGGTAGCCCAGCCTGGGTATAAACAGAAGGGATGAACGTCTCCATTCACGGAGGGGAGTGGGAGCAGAAGAGCCTCATGACTCCCCTCAGGGGGGCTGTGGGACAAAGCTAAGGAGAAGATGGTGAGCCCAGACTGTGCTTCTCTGGCAGGTGCACAGGCCCAGGGACCCCCAGCAGAGCCGCCCCGGCCCCTCCTCCCCAGAAGGGGTAGCTCTGGAATGAATGCCATGTGCCCCCACTGCCCCACTTCCAGTGACTTGACTGATGGGAGTCTGCAGCTGTTCACAGCTCAGAAACCCAGGCCAGAGAAGGGTGGTCCATCCCTGAGCTGCCCCACACACCAGACTGTGAAGAGCTCCAGCGACCAGACGAGGTGGGTTGCCACCCTGGCCCATGCGCTGCGGGGAGTGGGTCGTCTCCATGACGCCCTACAGGGGTCTCTGCATCTGCCCAGTCACCTGAGCACAAAGGTCAGTGGGTATCATGGAACAGTGGCTCAAAGGGCTATTGACCAGCTCGAGGGGCCTCGGCAAAGCCAGAGGACCATGGAGGGCGGGGTGTCACTGGAAGGTGGATGGGGACCAGGGCTCACTTGTGGTTGGGAAGAGCAGTGGCCAGAAGATGGAGCTTCCCTGGGACCAGGACTCCGTGGCCAGGCCCAGGCCAGCAGCCACGTGTGTGGTTGGACTGCTTTTGAGCCAGGAGGTGCCTCACGGGACAATGCAAACTGACCCAGAACGCGAGGCCTTCTTCCTCCCAGGAACTGCAGCATTTCTGGGCTGGTCGCCGAGAGACAGCTAAGACATCTGGACTGATAGGGGGCAGCATCGACTTCAACGCCCCCCTTCTTAGCCTTCGAGTCCTGGATGCAATGTCACCACCTCCTGGAAGCCCCCCCTTGACTTCCCCAGGTAGAACTATCTTGCACCCATTCTGTAACTGCGGTGTGCTCTCTCTTTCATTTCAACACTTATTGCATAGAATTTCACTTCTTTTTTTCCTCCAGCCTGTCATTTCAGATGGATTTGGGGCTCTTCTAATGGCGGATTCTGCCCAACCTGTCTCTGCGCCTCCCTGCCGGACACAGGACCAGGCTGTGGGGTGCTAGGAGTTCATCAGGTGAGCGAATGAGCCAGTGGACAAATAAATGGAGGATCCCTCTCCCTGCTCAGGCTGGGCTCTGTTTTACTCATCTCTCCGGCCCCCACGTCAATCCCAGGCTGAATAAATCTCTTTCAAACCTGCTCAGGACGCAGAATCCTCAGATTCAGAGCCAAAGCAGACAGTCGCCCTATCCCCTGTGGCACCCAGCTGGCTTTCTCCGGGTGTGTCCCCTGCCACTTTCTGTGGTTCATCCACTTGCTGCTGAGATATTAATGCACCTTAGGGGTCAGTGGAGCCCAATGACTACGCTGTTAATAGGGCAAAGCAATTTCAATTTCATGCCTACATGGGCTTTCGTCTATTAAGGCAAAGAGAGGGAACAAATCTTCCTTTATTCCTTTCAGAAAACAAAGTCGTTGTGCAACAGAGGCTTAGGTAGGATTGCTGGCAGGCAGCAGAGGGGGCCGCAGGCTCATGTGAGAGAGTAGGGGAAGGAGAAAGTAGGTTGAGTAGACAACTGTGGCTGTTGCTTGCCAGTCCAGCCTGGATGTTTATACCGATGAGTATCTGAGAGCCTTCAACACTTGAAAATCATTTGCTTGTGTTGCTATCAACTTGCAAGGTGTGGACATGCAAATATTCATTGAATAAATGGATCATTTATTTGTTATATTTGTAGAAGAGAAATTGCTGTGAAGAGTCATTTGGGCTTCCCAGTTTAAATGAGAGGATGTGATATGGAGGATGGTAAACCAAGATTCTGGAACATCAAGCTCAGAAGGCAGGGTTGTTGTAAGTTGCAAAAAAAAAAAAAAAAAAAATGGCCCTAATTCTGCGTCATCCTGTAGCCATACATTATGCAATGTGACATTGCAGCTGTTCTCATCAAAAAGTGTAATCTATTTCTTCACCCCTTGAATCTGGGCTGAATGTATGACTCGAATTGGCAAAAAAAGAAAAAGTAGCAGAAGTGACAGGTTGCAAGTTCCCTGAGGCCACTTGAGGTTTTGTGTGTTTCAGCTCCCTCTCTTGGGCCTCTGTCTTCACCAAGCTTGCCTGCTGGAGGATGAGAGACCATGCAGGGCCAAAGCCAGGGTGGACTAACCAACCCCCACCTGATTCAGCAGCTGATTTAGATGCAAGAGGGAGCCCAGTCAACCTCCCCAGATCAGTTGCTGACCATAGTCTAATCAGAAATAATGAATAGCTATTGTTTTAAGCTACTACGTTTTTGGGGATGTTCATTATACAGCATTGTTGTGGCAATAGATAACTGATACAAGAGCCGTATGACAGTGTTCCTATTTAATCTGCAACATCCATCACGCTGCTTGACCCACGGTGAGCGGTTAGGAAATATTTGTTGAGTAAATTAATGTGCTGTCAGGAGCATTGATATAACAACTTGTCTTTTCCCTAAATATACACTAAATTGCCCTCTCTAAGCCTTTGCTTATGTTCTTCTCTCTGTCTAGAACATTCTTCTCCATTCTCTGCCTAGTCAAACTCTATTTTTCTTTCAAAGCTCTGCTCATGTGTCATCTGTTCTCTTTGGTTTCCTCTGACGCTCCCTCCCCCATTGCAGAGAAATGAATCTCCTTCACCCTAATCTCTAGAGCACTGGGGAGGTTTGGTGCTGAACACTCATCACGGCTTAGGGTTCCTCGGTTGGAGCTGAATAAATGTTCTCCCCGTGCTGGACTGTGAGCTCCTACAGGGTGGAAGCTACCTCCTACTCATTCTGCAGCGGGATGTCTAGCACAGAGGCTGGCCCTTAGCCTGTCCTTGGCAGGTACTCACTCATTCACTCACTCACTCACTTATTCATTCACTCATTCATTCATTCACTTAATAAATAGCTGTTGAGCACCTGCCATGTGCCAGGTTCTGGCCTAAGCACTGAGGATACAAAAGTGGATGACACAAATGTGGTCCCCACAGACACTGGCTGACATTCTGGCCAAGGGTAAGGGAAAGACTGTCAATAAATAAACGAGTAAATAGGAAAGACACCTGATAGTGACATGTGCTCTGCAGAAAATGAAACTAAGGATGGCAGGGTGGGGAGAGTGGCCTGGCGGTCAGGTAGGTCCCTGTGAGGAGGGGAGAGTTAAGTGATATCTAAGTGGAAAGGAGGATGAGCCCTGAAAAATCAGGGGACAAGCATAGAGAATTCTAGGCAGCAGAAACAGGCAGAGCAAAGGTCCTGAGGCAGGACTGGGCTTAGAGAGGTTGAGGAAGGAAAGATGAGTGTGAATGAAAAAGGGAGAGAGAGAGAGTGAATGAGACAATGCCAGCAGGCTGGGTTACATCCCATATGACTTGTAAAGGGTTTGGACTTATTTCCTGTGTCTTAGTCTGTTCGGGGTGCTACACCAAAATACCATACCTTGGTGGCTTATAACAACAGAAATGTATGTCTCAGAGTTCTGGAGGCAGGAAGTCCAAGGTCAGCGTGCCAATGTGGTCAGGTTCTGCTGAGAGCGCTCTTCCGGTTGCGGGTGGCCAACTTCTTGCTGTGTTCTGACATGGTGGAAGGAGCGAATGAGCTCTCTGGGGTCTGTTTCTAAGGGCACTAATCCCATTCATAAGGGCTCCACCCTCGTGACCTCAGCATCTTTCAAAGGCCCCATCTTCTAATATCATGACATTGGCATTAGGTTTCAACATACGAGTTTGTGGGGAGGGCACACAGCTATTCGATCTATAGCAGGTGGGAAGCCATTGGAGCATTCTGAGGTGGAGGGCACCATGGAATGATTTACGTTGTAAAGGATTTCTCTGGATGCTGTGGGGGTACCAGATTCTTGGGGGAGGCAAAAGGCAATTTGAAGACCAGATAGGATGTGGAGGTGGTTTTCCAGGTGAGAGGTAGCTTTAGGTAGGGTGGTGGCAGTGGAAAAGGAGAGAAGTGAGTAAATTCAGGATCAGTTTTGAGAATAGAGGCAACAAGCTGTTTGATTGCATGTGAAGGGATGAAGGAGAGAGATGAATAAAAGATAATGGCTAAGTGTTGGATCTGATCAACCCAGCAGATGATGGTACAATTTCCTGAGAAGGGGAAAGAGCAAGCTTTGGAAGGGGAAGTCAAAAGTTGGGTTTCAGCCGCGTGGAGTTGGAAATGCAATTAGACATCCAATAGGAGAGGGGAAAACAACAGGAAGTTGGACATCTGAGTCTGGCATTCCAGGGGGAAGTTACGGCGTCAGAGACTTGGGGATCAAGGTGGAGGTTAGTTGACTTGGTCACCCTGGTCCTGGCTTGGGATGAGACACAGGGGCTCTGATGATAGGAGGAGGGCGGAACGACTGCTCAATTCCCAGCCCGATGTGCCCGGGGCTTGGAGTTTTTGTAGGGATGGGTCCCTATTGCCCAGGACATCTGCGTGGACTCGGGGAGGCACAAAAGTCTCCGCGAGGTCATGTGTCTCCTGGCTGGGAAGGGAGAAGCCCGGGCAGCCATGGTGCAGCCATGGCGGCTGAGGGCCCTTCCTCCCAGCCCTCCCTCCTCCCGTGACCCTGGCCTGTGCCTCTCCATGGCAGACGCAATGTGCCGCGTTCACCAGGGAGTGCAGGGAGACTGTATTTTCCAGCCTCCCTTGCAGTTGGGTTGGGGCCTGTGACTCCTTCCTGTCATGGGATGTGGGCAGAGGTGATCTCTGTCACTGCTAGGCTTGGCCCTTAAAAATATCCTGTGTCATTGTGTGAGATTTCTCTTGCTGCTGTAAGAGATTACCACACCCTTAGTGACTTAAAACAATGCAAGTGCATTTCCTTGGCGCCCTGGAGGATAGGTCTGGAATGAATCTGTGGTGCTGGAAGAGCTGGCAAGGCCAGTTCCTCCAGGAGGCTCCAGGGAGAACTTGCTCCCTTGCCTCTTTCAGCTTCTAGGGGCGGCCTGCTCTCCGTGGCTCATGGACCCCTTCCTGCAGCTGCCCAAACAATCTGTTGCTTTGGCTTTCACATTTCCATCTAGTGCCTTCTTCCCTCCTTCATATAAGGCCCCTTGAGATTACATTGGGCCCACCTGGGTAGTCCAGAACACCCTCTCCATCTCAAAATCCTTAACTATCATATCAGTAAAGTTGATTTTGCCTCATAAGGTAACATGTTCACAGGTTCTGGGGATTAAAATATGGACATTTTTGGAGTCATTATTCTTCCCAGCACAATGATCCTGCAGGCTCTTTCCCCTGCCCTGGAGAAGGTCCTAGAAGCCACATGTTTCAACTGGTGTAGCCACAGGATGAAAGAGGACTGTCCAGTGTGCCTTGGGTTTTTCATAGCCCCAAATAGCGTTTTATGGTGTTAATGCAGGGCTGCTGTGTTGCTGAAGCATGGCCTGTCCCATCCAAATGTTAATACGGTGTTCCATGGACTCTCCCTGGCGACTCGCCAGTCTTGGCCATAGAGTGGGTCATTGGTCCAACCCTCCCAATGACCCACTGTTTCCCTGAGAGTTAATCATTGAACAGCATGGGGAATCTTCTAGTGGTTGAGGAGAAAGCTCTAGAACCTCTACCCCTGACTTCCATGTGACCTTGATTGATACTGGCCTTGGCCACGTGGTTTGCTTTGGCTGAAGGAGTGTTCATAGACACAGTGGGCAGATGCTTTAATGGTGGGTGCCTAGTTTGGGTTTTTTCCCTTCAGCTTTGGTGACCTTCCATTAGAGCCTCGCATGTTGGAGAGCAACTGCCCCTCTAGCCTGAGCCCCAGAGCAAACACCCATGGAGGAGCCCTGAGCCCAGCTCACAGCCTGGAGTCCAGCCCCGTCGACTTGTCACCTGAAGCAGAGCTGCCCACTGAGCCCAGACTGGATCAGCTTCACCACTTCATCCTGAACAGAACATAATCATAAGTGCTTGTTGCTGCAGGCCACTAAGATGTGGACTTATTTGTTATGCAGCATTATCGTGTCAACAGCTGACCAGTACACTTGGCCCTGAGGAGCCTTTAATTTCCTGAGAGTCTCTGTCCACTTCTCACATCTGGTTGTTAGGATTTGGGTGAGAGAGTGAGCCGTATCCCCACCCCTCATCCAGGGAGGAGCATGTCTTCCATCTCCTTTGTCACCCCTGCCCCTGCCCCAGTGCCCATCCCAGTGCTGGATACCAGGTGGCACCCAGTTACTGTCATAGAACAAAAAAAGAATACAGAGCCACAGACCCAGGTGGGGAAAATCATTCTGTTTGTTTTAATTAAACCGACTGAAGAAGCCAAGACAGACAGAAAGAGACTAAGAACAAGACTGGAAATAGTTTAGAAAAGAAATGAAAAGCAATTGCAGAGATGTCAGTGCTGGATGGAGAGCGGGGAGCTGGGGCTGAGCCTTCACGTCAGCTCCAGGACCACTGTCAGGGCGAGCACCAAGGTGAGCCGGACACCAGCAGGGCCAGAGGCGGAACCTGTGCCGGGCAGCAGGGAGCAGGGTGAGAGCCTGCAGACCCCCCACGTCACTTTCTGGGGGGCTGGATGGCTGTGGAGCCTGGCAACAGCAGAGCTTCAAAGGGCCCAGCAAAGAGTCTATAGTTCAGCATCAGGATGCACTGAGTTCAAACCCCAGCTCTGCCACCTGTGGGTGACCCCTTTTTGGCCCTGGGCCTCCTGGGCTGAGGTCAGGCTCTCTGGTGGCCATCGGGACCCTCCAGTGGGGACCAGTAGTTGGGGAGCTTCCATTGTGAATTGTGAGATGAGCTCATTGTGGGGATAGGTGGGCCGGTGGGTCCAGGAACAGTGTCTGGGTCCCTTGGAGAGGTGCTCAGGTTGGGGGAAGCCTGGGGAGAGCAATAGGAAGGGCCCCAGCAGAGCCATCCCTCTGTGCTCCCAGTTGCCCTACGGAGCAGTCCAGGGCCCCAGAACGCAACCTCACAGTCCGAGCTGGACACATCTCCTTGGGGCCAGGGCGGCTGAGCTTTCTTGAGTCACTGTGGATGGTGTTGGGGACAGACTTAGTACCTGGAAATCCCTGCCACTGCTTTGGGGTGCCAAGCCCCCTTTATTGTCTCAGTGCCCACTCCTGACTACCCTGACCCAGACTCTGCGACTTAGAGGACAATCTCCTGGCTGAGGCTCGAGGCAGGGGCAAGGGGAGGCAGATGGGAAGTTTGGGGACCAGAGCTTCCTGGAGCCTTGAAAATCACACTTCTAAGCAAGAGGCCCTGAGAGTGTAGACTTACCATGGGAGTCCTCTGTTCCTCTTGGAATATTTGGGTTTTCTGTTGGAAGGAACAGAAAGAAGAAGAGGGTCGATGGTTTTGGAATGAAGCAAAGGAGCTCCCCTCTGTCCGGATTGCACCTGCCGTGTGGCATCATGTACACCGTCTCAGTGAAGCCACACCTCTGAGGGCTGGAAGTGTCAGCCCCATGGCACAGAGAGAGAAACTGAGGGACGTTAAGTTGTTTGCCCAAGGTGGCCCAGCTGTGAAGTGGTGGGCCTGGGATTTGAACCCACAGATCTCTGGTTTTAATCGCTGAGCTCCAGTGCCTCCCTGTGGGGTACCTTCCCAGGGCAAATCTAGCGGACTCAGGCCCTTTCCATTCCCTCCTCCTTGGGACAGTGCCAGCCAGGGCCCATCCTTGGGTGGTCGTCCCAATTGCCAGCCCGGCGCAGCGTACCAAACACGATGAGCCGAGTGTGTGTGTCGGTGGAGCCCAGCGGGTTCTGGGCTGTGCAGCGGTACATGGAGCCATTGAGCTCAGCAGGCACCCGCTCCAACACCAGCTCCTTCCCGTCGAACTCGGTGCTGCCGTCCAGGAGGCGGCTCCCGACCCGCGTCCACGTGAACATGGGCTCTGGGAAGACTTCGTTCTGTTGGCCAGAGCAGGAAGGAGTCAGAGCCATGGTCTGGCCAGGCCTGGCAACACATTGTCACCTGAGAGGTGAGGAGGGGCTTCCTGGAACACTAGGCAGACAAGAGCTCCAGGGCTGGAGAAGATGTCAAGCCCGATGAGCTGTGTCTACTCCGAGTTCTGGACGGGTAAGCCAAAAGGCAGGCACCTCTCGTCACTTCTCATCAAAACCAGTTCTGCCATCACCCAGATTAGTAGACTGAGGTCTCCTGGCTGGACTGGATGGAGGCCAAGGGCAGTGTCTCAGAGCATGCTGCCAGGGATGCCAGTGCATCCGCGAGGGTGGCTGGGCACCCACCCCCCGCCCCACCGATGCTCAGAGAGAGGCCCACCTGAAATCCATGGACCAGAATCCTCACTGTGTCCCCAACCCGGGCTCTGCTGGGTGTCATTGTGATTTTGGGTCCTTTGGGGGCAACTGTAGAGAGAGAAAGGCCAGATCAGAGAGGTGTATAGATGTGTGGGGGGTGGGGGGGGCGGGGACACTGGGCAAGAAAAGAAGAGCCAGGGGAAATGACGGAGAAAGTCCTAGTCCGGTGCTAGTCCTGTTCAGGGATGCTCATTCATTCACTCCGTCAGTCAAGCCTGCCTGGTTCACTCACACACACTCCCTGAGCCCCTTCAATGAGTCAGACCCTGGCTAGGACTTGAGGTGTAGGGAACGTGGTCTCTGCTCTGGAGGACAAGGTATGGAGGCATCGTTTTTTCCCTGGGGTCTCTGTCCTTCCTGCCTCTCTTCCTTATGTCTTTGTGTGACTTTTCAAACGCCCCTTACTTGGAAGACAAGACACCCAAGGGCATTGCTTTCCTGTGACCAGACAACATCAGGGTGGACGAGCCACTAGGATCCCAGGGTCCACCCCCTCAGATTTCAGATTGGGAAACTGAGGCCCGTGGGTAACAAAGGGGTCACTACAGGGCCAATTTTGCCCATTTCCCAACTTTCAGGCCAGGACTCATTTCCCCAGAATCATTCATTCCCTCACTCATTCATTTTTTCTTTCAACAAGTAATTATTGAGCCAACTGCATGCCAGGCTTTTGGGCAGAAGTGCCTGCCGACTGAGCTTACGATTAAGTAGGGGAGATGGTCGATATGCAAACAAGGACATAGACAAGAAACTACCAGAGAGTGTAGTGTTATGCACACAGTCACACCAAGGATGAGGGGTGGTCAGTGTCCCTTTCAAGGAAGTGACATTTCAGCTGAGACGAGAAGCTCATGGGGAGGGTTCCAGGCAGAGGGAACAGCCATGGAGGGCACAGCGTGGAGACAGAGGTCAGAGGGTAATGAGGGTAGGAGCTGGGGACTGAGTCTGTAGTACTTTCTGGGCCGGAGGAAGGCCTTAGGGTTTGATCGAAGTGCCATGCTCGGGGCACTCTCTGTGAACACCTTCCAGGGCTAGCAGGGGAGAAAATGTCTGTCCCAGGTCCTGGGACGGCCCCGGGACTGCCCCCATCTTCCCTTGCCTGCTCGCCTAGCCTCTCTTCACACTCAGAGTCTCTGAGCAAAATCAGAGCAGCCGGCCGATGTGGGTGGTCTCCCAGGCCCCGCCAACTGCATTCTCTGAGACGGAGACCGAAGGGCTATTAATTGAATCCCAAGCAAGACACCTGAAATGGCCCGTGGGGCTGACGGAAGCCTCCGTGGGAAGAGCTGCGCCTGCTTTGAGGCGGGGAACGTGGGTAGGCGAGGGCGGTTTCTGCGTCTGCTTCTCCAGAGGCCAGAGAGGGGTCCTGGCTTGGGAGACGGAGAGCAAGTTCTGCCCTGTTCCATGTGCCGTGAACTAGTCACTTCACCTGGCTTCCCCAAGCACAAAACAGGAACCATGATAACAACCAGTGCCTTCCCTGGACATGAGGAATTTCAGGAGGTAGAGGGTTACAGGCTGACATCTGTCAGGGGCACATGAAGTGCTGGCACACTGTTCACGCCTTGTGCGTGATCTCTTTTAACCTTCTGACTTTATTGCAATTGTCCACGTAAGGACATGAAAGCGTAGGGGGCTCAAGTTACTTTCCTGCGTTTTTCAGTAATTCTCAAGTTCTGTGTAGGTCGGTCTGCAGGTGGGGAGCCCTTCTTCATAGGGCAGCGTGGCCCTGGGTTACTTTGTCTGCTTCCTTTGTCCTGCTGGGGCAGCACTGTCCTGTGGCAGCCAGCAGAGAGCACAGGAGGGCAAGAAAGGGCACCCCTGTCCAGGAGAAGGCTGAAGCCCTAGAGGACAAGGGCAGGCACCTTTCCCCTTCCAGGTCAGATTCCTCAGCGCCCTGTTTTCTAAAAGCCCCATCTACTTCCTGCAGGCTTGGGCCCGGGCATATTGACCCCGAGACGAGAGGTACTTGACATGCATCATGTGCCTAACACTCACTAGGCTACACTGTAGGACTGTCCCACCTATCCTGGGCCTTAGAAGCAGGTGACCATAAAACCCATTCTGCAGGTTTTAAAACTGACTCGCGGGAGGTCAGCAGCTTGCCCAAGATCCCACAGCAAGGAAGTGGCAGAAGCGGGACTTAAGGTCATGTAGGTCTTCAGAGGGAAGCCGGGAGCCCAGGGACGGAGGAGGAGAGCCGAAAGCTTCTCCCACCTGAGCTGCGGTCCCTGGGGGCTCCTGTGTGAGGCTGACCCTGAAGGGTAGAGGGGGCAGGCGAGGGGTCTGGCCTGCCTTCAATTCTCTAAGCTCCATCCCGGCAGCTGCTGACCAACAAGGCCCTTTGCAGCAGATGGCCCCTCCGACTCCTGCCCTCGCTGCTGCATCAGGATGTTGCTTCTGGAAGCCAGGACAGCTGCTCTCAGCCTTGCACTTCCGCCACCACCCTGAAACCCATCAGCAGCTGCTGGCTGTCAAACCTTGGCCCCCCGCCTGCTCCTAGACACACACTGAGAGCACCTGAAGGCTTGTCCTCAGCCCCCAGGCTCTCACTCCTCTCTGCCCCTGGCCATGGAACGAGGAGAGCCCCAAGGCCAGGCCTGAGGCCCAGCCTTCTGCTCCCTGGCCGCATGAGCCAATTCAACTTGGTGGGCCTCAGCTTTCTCACCTGTAAATGGATACCACTTCATTTGAGGGGTAGCTCTGAAATGACAGTGAGGGAGAGAGAGGAGACAGTGAAGTCGTGTGCATCTGCTCAGGGAGATGCACCAGATCCCGATTATATAACCTGTCCTCTTTACGTCTCCTGAGCACTCTGCTGCAAGGACAGATTATGAAATCTCATGGAAATATTCTCTAGGCTTCCTCCAGGAATTCTGGGTGTTAACTAAGGCTACCACTTACCCACCCACCCACCCATCCATCCATCTACCCACACATCCATTCTTTCTATCCATACATCTATCCATCATTCCACCATATCATTTCATCCCATCCATTCATCCAAACATTCATTCTATCCATCCATCCATCCATCCATCATTCCATCACATCAGCCACCCATCCATCCATCCATCCATCCTCCATCCATCCATCCATCCAGCATCCATCCACACACCCACCCATAAACCTACCAGTCCACACAAGCCCATTCATTCTTCTGCTCTACCTGCCTAGTTCTTTATTGTACACCTAGTCTGTGTTGATCATCATGCTGGGCAATGTTGAGGACACAGTGATGAATGATGATAATAGTAACTTATATTTACTGCGTACTCACTCTGTTCCTATGCTAGGCACTTTCTATACACTGCTGTACTTAATCTTCACAAACCCAGAAAAGTATTAATTGTTATTAAATAAGCAATTCTTAACTACTGTGTTAGGGATCATTCTGAGCCCTGTACCAAGTGAACAGGGCAGGTAAAGATCCTGCCCATATGGCACTTAACTTCCAGTGGGGGGGTCCAAGAAATAAGGAACTATATAATATATACTTGTCGATGGAAATAAATATGATGCCAGAAAGCAAAGCCAGATAAGGAGTTGATGGGGCCAGGAGGAGGAGGCTGTCTGAGGTTAGGGTAGAAGATGTGGGTAGAAGGCTTGAGGAGAGACCTGAATGAAGGACAGCTTGGGAATATTGGGGTAAGATTATTCCGGGTGGAAAGGAAAGTCAGTGCAAAGTCACAGAGGTGGACCTGAGCTGGAAGTATTCAAGGAAGAGCAAGGAGAACCCTACAGCTGGAGCAGGTGGAGCAGCGGGGGGTGATGGATGAGCACCACTGGGACCTGGTTTTAAATACGATGGCAGTCACAGAAGGAAATGCACACAATTTGATGAATCTTAATAAATATGAATACCTGTGACGCTACCATCCCAGTCACACTCTAGCAGGGGTGTCCAACCTTTCGGCACCTCTGGGCCACAGTGGAAGAAGAAGAGTTGCCTTGGGCCACACATTAAATACACATCCACTAACAAAAACTGATGAGCAAAAATAAAAAAAGGTTTTAAGTAAATTTATCAGTTTGCATCGGGCCACATTCATAGCCACCCTGGGCCGCACGTGGCCCGCGGGCCGCGGGTTGGATACCGCTGCTCTAGAGCGCTCCTCTCCTTCCAGAAGGTTCGCTTATGCCTCCTTCCAGTCAGTGACCACTCTCCATAGGTAAATATTGCTTGGATTTCTATCACCAAAGATTTGTTTTATGTTCTAGAAGTTTCTATCAATGGAATCATGCAGTTATGTACTCTTTGCTATCTGGCTTCTTTGGCTTAGTGTGTTTTGGGTTCCATCTACATTGCTGTGTATAGCAGGAGCTCATTCATTTGTATCGATAGGAAGTATAGTTCACGGTATGAATATATCACAATTTTTTCTTCCATTTTCCTAATGATGGACGTTTGTATCTCTCAGTTTTTGTTGTTGTTATGAATAAAGCTGATGTGAACCTTCATGTCTGAATCTTTGTGGATGTATGTTTTCATTTCTCTTGGGTAAATACTTAGGAGTGAAATTAGTGGATCATAGAATAGGGGTATATTTACCTTTGTAAGAAACTGCCAGTTTTCTGAGTAGTGGTACTGTTTTATCCTGCCACCAGCAATGTATGAGGGTTCTGATTGTTCTACATTGTGCCAACATTTGGTGTTGTCAACTTCTTCAATTTTAGCCATTCTAGTGGTTGTGAAATGGTAACTCACTGAGGTTTTAGTCTTCATTTCCCTAATGACTGATGATGTTATGCACCTTTCTATATACATATTGGCCATTTTTAGATCTTCTTTTAAAAAATAATTGTATTTCCTTGTCATTATGAATCTACAGTAGTTGTTTATATATTCTGGATACAAATCCTTTGTGATATATCTGTAGTTAGAATATTTTCTCTCAGTCTCTAGTTTTCCTGTTCATTTTCTTAAAATTACCTTCTTATGAGCAGAAGATACACATTTTTATTAAGTCCAATATACCAACTTTCCATTTTTCACTCAGTGCTTATTGTGACCTCTTTAAGAAATCCTTGCCTACCCCAATATCACAAAGGTACATTTCTATGTTTTGTTCCAGAAGCTTTATGATGCTGGGTTTTACATTTAGGTCTATGATTCGTCTCAAATTAAATCTGTGTGTAGGTGAGGTAAGAGTCCAGGTTCATTTTCTCCTTATGCGTCTCCTGGGTCATTTGTTAAAAAGACTTCTCTGTCCCCATTGAACAGCCCAGGGTCTTTGTCAAAAATCAATTGAGTCAATATATATGGGGGTTTATTTATGGATTCTATTCTGTTCTGTCAATCTATTTGCTTACCTTTAGAGGGTTTTGGGTGGATGTGTATGTAATTCATGATCTGATTTATAGTAAATGGATCAATCAGTGTCAAGAATAGAAAGAGGCACACAGGGAAGCAGAAAGTTGAGTTTGGGGGCTACTGTAATAGTCTAGGTGCCTTGGTTGGGTGGTCAGAGAGGAAACCATGAGCCATGGCAGGTGTAGGACATATTCTGGTTGAGTTGCCAGGGCTTGGTGATGGCTTGGGTGTGGGACATAAGAAAAGAGGGGGAATAGTGGGTGACCCCAGAGTTCTGGCTTGATCAGTGGGAAGAATGTGGTTACCATCTACTGAGATGGGTTCTGGGACCCAGCGGGGCATCTGTCTTCTTAGGGTAGGAGTGGCACCTGCGCAGGGGAGCACACCCCTGGTAGAGGGGACAACAGGCACTAAGGACTGTCACAGGGAGACATGTGCTGACCCCCACTGGCCTGACCTTCAAAGTCCTCACCAGATGATTAGAGTCTGTGCCCAAGGTGATCTCATCCACCCCACTGTCTCCCTCCCAATCCAGAGCACAGGTGCCCTGCCTGTGTGAGGTGCAGATTCTCAGTTAGGACCTCCCAGCTCATACCACTCTCCCCTGGTTCTCTCCGCAGCCCCTCCAGGCAGACTGCACCGCTCATGGGCTCTGGGGGAAGACCAACCGACCTGGCTGGGTGACCTAAGGAGAGTTACTCCAAGCCCATGTCCCCTCATTTATAAAATGGGAATGATGATAGCATCTCCCACTGCCTCACAGGATCACTCTCCAGTTGCAAGGAGATATTGTGCGGAAAGCATCTTACACAGAGCCTGGCTCCTAGCATGTCTTCCAAACATTTATGAGGCTACTATGGTTTCCCCCTATTCAACAGGTCAGGAAACTGAGGCTCAGCTCTAAGAGGCCTAAGATCTCATGAACCGATAGCAGCCGAGGTAGGACTGGGAGCCAACCTGGGGTCTCTTACTTACTTACCCAGTATGGCCTCTTCACCTTGGTGGCCCTGCTATGTCCCCTTTTCCCCGCTTCCCTGGCATGTACACACATGTCCTGCTGGCTTGGGGTGGGGCGTGGGAAGGGGTGCAACGGCCTTTGGCAGTACCCTCTCTGTCGCTGGAATGTGAGCTGAAGCTCATCTCCCAGCTGCTTTGAGTCTTCGTCTAGTCTCATTTTTCTCACTTGGTTGGGGCGGGGTAGGGAGCCATCCGTGTGCAGCCAGTGCTTGGCCGAGAGGGGCAGGTGGTGGCTTTCATGGGTGTAGGAGCTTAACAAAAGGTTGAGGCTGCTCCCAGCCTAAGAGCAGATTGTTTCTTGAGGATGAGATGGGAGGAGCACAGGAAGGCTGGAGGGTTCAGAAAGACGGGTGGAGGGAGGTGGCAGGGCTGGCTCTGGGTCGAGAAGTCCCAGCACCCAGCACAGGGCCTGGCCATATCAGGTGCTCGTGAAGTCTCTGGAATAATGAGCAAATGGTATTTGGGAGTCGGAGTGGGGTCGGAGCTCATGATAAAAAGGTGCCATGCAGAAACACAGCGTCAGGTCACATACAGTGCCTGCCTTTGAACCCTCTCCCACTTACATTCAACAACTTATTTAACCTCCCTGGGACTCAGTTACCTCATCTGTAGCATGGGATAATAACAGTGCCTCATTGAGTTATCACAAGGATTATCTATTGGGTGATTGGGTTACAGACTGAGTTAGTATGAGACAAGCAACAGTCTGTGGTCTATAGTAGGTGTTCAGTAAATGTTAGGCCTAATTATTACTTTCTGTCTGGGTAGGTGGCCTGTGGGGATTGAACGGCCATTTAATGGGTTACTTTAATGGGGTTACTTAAGGGAGGTAACCCCATAGCCAGCCAAGGATGTCTGCTCTAGGGCTGGTGTGTTCAGTGGTTGGCATTGTGGGAAGTGATGAAGGTACCAAGAGAACTAGCTTGAAACCCCAAGTTGGTGACTCAAGGTCTCCAGCAACCTGAGCCTGTATTGCTCATTCATAAAATGAATGAATACCTGGTAAATTTCTCCTTGTGAGGAATAAATGAAATAATCTTTGCAAATGTTCCTGGCACATAGTATGTGCTGTATGTCCATGAAACCATTTCCCTTGGTATTTGGTGCAGAGTTGGTGCTGGGTTTTCTGGTAAACCAGCAGGACACAGAAGCCCTTTGGACCCCTTGACATAAACTGCTGTCCCAGCCCTCACCAGTCATTGCTATCTGTCCTCGGTCACGAGGGGTTAGGGGCTGGGGAGGGCTCCATGCAGACCCCATCACTGCAAGAGATGCAGAGGACAAGCCCAGGCATTTTGGGTTCCAGGAAGAGCTTCTGGGTGCTGTAGGTCAAGGTCCAAAGGGTTTCCAGCAGAGAGAACCAGAGCAGGGTCCATGTGCCTGTCTCCCTGCCCCACCCTCCGTTAGTACAAAAACTGGCTCAAGGGGTCTCTTGTATTTCTGGTAGAGAAGACTCCACATGTCCTCTCTCCCATCTTGGGGGAGATGTATAAGGGGGAAGGAGTCAGAGCTTAGGGAACCGCTCAGGGATGCCCTGGGCTGGTGCTTTGTGGGAAGAGGAAGCATGTTCTTAGGCTGAGTTGGCTCTGAGCGTCCAGTTTCTTGGTTGTGCCCGCCTCCCACATCCCCACAGAGGATGGGGTTGCCATCGTACTTGAAAGTGTAAGCCAGAGTGTTGTCCTTCCAAGTCTTTCGTGTTCCTGACCCCGGCCTGGCAAAGCTTCCTGACCTTGATCCAGCAGGCCTCTGACCTGCCATGGCAATGATTCTTACTTAGTAACTGTCCTGCGGGCTCATGGGTTTTGTTTTTTTTTTTATACAGAAAACCTCTTTATCACCTATGTACCCAACTGTGATGGAAAAAAAACCTTCCCTGACCTTTCTGTGACCTGACTCAGCAACACCCCCTAAAGAGTCCAAACTCTGTGTTCCTCACTCATCCACCAAGCCTCCCTATGTTTTCCGTATTCAATTTCCAATCTTGAAAACCTTCCAAGTTTTCTAACACTGATCCATATTCTTTTATTTTTTTTAAAGATTTTATTTATATTTTTTTAGAGAGAGGGGAAGGGAGGGACACAGAGAGGGAGAGAAACATCGATATGCGAAAGAAACATTGATCGGTTGCCCTTCACATGCTCCCAACTGGCTGTCTGGCCCGCAACCCAGGCATGTGCCCTGACGCAATCAAACTGGCAACCTTTCGTTCACAGGCCAAGCCTCAACCCACCAAGCCACGCCAGTCAGGGCTGATCCCTATGCTTGATCCTAATGGACCAAACTCTTGTGTTCCTAACCCTATCCAGCAAACTCCTCTGCCCTCGCTGGAATCTCCCACATCCTCTTATCCAGCTCAGCAAACCTTGTTAAGAACCCAGACTCTCCCCTTGCTGGGTGGCTCAGTTGGTTGGAGCATCGTCCCGTATACCAAAAGGTTTTGGGTTCGATCCCTGGGTGGGGCACATAGGGGAACGGGAAGCAACCGATGGATGTTTCTCTCTCACATAGATCTCTTTCTCTCCCACTCCCTCTCTCTCTCAAAACCAATAAACATATCC
The DNA here is from genome assembly GCF_021234165.1 of Pteronotus mesoamericanus. Lineage (NCBI taxonomy): Eukaryota > Metazoa > Chordata > Mammalia > Chiroptera > Mormoopidae > Pteronotus > Pteronotus mesoamericanus. The sequence continues at coordinate 388,777 of NW_026555200.1, forward strand.
TTGGGTGAAGGTAAAAGGAAAAAAAAAAGAGCCCAGACTGTTACCTCTTTACCTGCCCTTGACTCCAGTTTGTTCCCTCTCCTCCCTATTTCCATGATGGCCAGCAGCCCAGGGTCCTCCTTCCAAGGCTTCCCACACCCCAGTTCTTCAGAGGACCTGCAGAAGGACACCCCCAAGCCTTACCCAGTGTGACCTCTGCCTGCATGGGCATCGACAGCGCCGGGTGCTTGACCTCACAGCTGAAGAGGGCTTCGTTGTCGATCTGCGGGTTGAGCGTCCAGGTGAGCAGGGCACGCACTTCCACAGTGCCGTCGCTGCCCGGCGTGTGGCTGTGGCGCAGGAAGTAGACGGGTTCGGAGCTGTGGACCCAGCGGGGGAACTCGCGGCTCACCACTGTCTCTGGGATGTTCTCGGTGGTCGGCTGGAGGAGGATGCTCGGATCTGGGGTCAGGCCGCGGGACGGCCGCTCGGTGGAGGGACGCCCGCCCCGGTTCTCAGTGTCCATCAGGGACAGTGACCTCTGGACCTTGGTGTCGTCCAGGTCACGGTGCAGGAGGCTGCGGAAGGGCCTCCTGTCCTGGAGGGGGCCAGAGCTTGCAGCTGACGGCTCTGACAGGGGCACCGCGTCAATTGGTTCCCCATCTCTTTTGAAATAAACCTGGAATCACAAGGATGGTATGGGAAAACACTTAGTGCAATGACCTAGACCTCCCAATGTGCTCTCAGAGGATATGGCCGCAGGAGGCCAGTCCTTCCGGAGTCTCCTTTTCCTCGTAGTCTTCCTGATGGACCTCCTCATTCATTTCCCTCCAGCACCCCAAGACTGAGGTCAGCGCCGTTCCGTGAGGACATGCAGGCCCTGGCGGCAGAGGCGCTGAGCCTGTTAGAGCGGAATATGAGCACCTACTTCATGGGGCTGTGGGATGCCTAGAACCAATGAGCAGATAGAAGGGCCCGGGACCCAGCCTGGCGGCCACCTGGGCTCCAAGGGGTGGTCCATGCCCACCTGGGGACAGCAAATGGATGGGAGAGAAGGTAGAGAGGGGCTGAGGTTAAATGAGACCTCAGAGGAGCGAGGAAAGGATCTCCGCCTGTGAGGTTGCTTTGGAAGTTTGGAGACAAGGCAGGAAACAGGTGCATGTGTGGGAGGGAGCTAGGTGGCGGGGGGTGGGGGGCGAAATGAGGTGAGAGCGAACATCTTGCTTTCTCTGCTAGTGAGCAATTTAAGTTTTGAGAGGCGGCATATAATTTAATTTGTTGTCTTTTTATTTTGGTACAGGCACCCGGAGGCCTGTGGGGACTGGGTGTATTTTTAATAAATCAGATAAATAAATAGATGGAAGATGGGGAGTGCGGAGGGCAAGAAGCAGCTCTCAGGACGCTGGTGCAGGTGGGGAAGGGAGGAGGGCAAGGGAGGGGAGCGAGGTGGGAGGGGTGGGGAGACAGTAAATGAAATGTGCAGCGTGCAGAATCTGTCAGAGTTTATAGCTCCAACGAAAAATCTCTTACGCACATAATAGCCGTAGCCTGCTTAGGTTTTCTCTTTCTTTCTTTCTCTCTCTCTCTCTCTCTTTTTTTTTTTGAAAAGTGCTTCAATAGCATATTTGTAATTTATATGAAAGAATTTTTTCAAGCTCTGACCTTCCAGGCAAATGTAAGATGCCTGGAACATGGGAAGATGAGGGCCGTGTGTGTGTGTGTGTGTGTGTGTGTGTGTGTGTCTTCTACTCTACACATTTAAATATTTAGTGCCATGTCTTAAATGGCAGAAGCAGACAGGCTTGGTGGGATGGGGGGCTGTTCCCCGGAGCTGCAGGGCTGAGAGGGAACTTTCTCTGGGCCCTTCGGGAAAGTTTTTCTTTGGGGAAAAAGACCAACTTGCTAGATTTTAGGGGGGGCCAGACCTCTGAACTGGCTCCAGAGGAGGAAGCCTCGGGCTCTATCCTGTTCTCTCAGGCTTTGAAGGTGCCTGTCTGTCGCCTTGGGAATACAGGTGCGGGTGGAGGACAGTGGGCCTCACCAAAGGCTTGTCTCTGAACGCCTGTTCACTCCTCCCCAGTGCCCCCGCACACCTGCCTCCGGCCCCTCCTGGGCCTGGGTGCGCCAGCCCGCTGCCCTGTGGTGAGTCGTCCTGCACCTGTTTACTGCCCTGTCCTGGGCAGCTGGGGTGAGGCTGGCCGGGTCCCTAGGTCGCCCACTGGAACATGCCTGTGAGACAGCCAGGGTCTGTAATGCCTAGCCTCCCCCCACCCCCACTTGAGCTCTAACCCTACCTGCCCCCCCTCACTGACCCTAGTAACGTAAGAAACTCTCAGGGTCAAGGCCTGAAGTACTGCACAAGGCCAGTGCTGGAGGCGCCTTGGGAGCGTGCAGCCCGTAGCTTCTCCGTGTGGCTCCACGGAACCCCAAGGGCTCCACAGAGGTGCTCGGGATCGATACAGGCAATGTGCCCTTCCTCCACCTTTCAATGTTTGGAAAACATTTAAATACATGCGGCTTCCGTGTATTTCATTCTGACCAAATCGTCCTATTGCTACTTAAAACGCTTTAATAGTGTCCACCCTTGGAAACCTCCTTACAGAAATGAGAAGCAGAGGGGAGAGCTTCCTGCTCAGGGTTGTTCAGCGCGTGTGGCAGCGGGGCTGGAACCCCGCTCCCAGTGGGTGCTGTCACCTCCCTCCCTGCCTCTGACTTGGCTGGGACAATAGCTCAGGTGTTGGACTGAGAGACCTCAGGGCAGTTAGGTTGGGTGGAATAAGGCGTTGACCAAAACAGGGATTCCCTCTCTCACCTTCTCTCCTTTCCTCCTTCTTCCCTTCACATTGGGCGTGAAGCTGGAGGACATGAACCTGAGTCCCAGCTCTGTCATGAACACTGTGGGGGACTCTGGAGATGTCCCTTCCCTTCTCTGGGTCTCACATGTCTGCATCCTGCTCAGTCACTAGGGTGGGGTGTGCACAATGCTGGGCTCCCCTAAAGACCACTCCCACTGGGCAGCTCTAGGATCCCAGGGTCTGGCAGACGTGGGATTTCCTAGGGTGGGGAGACTGGGAGCAAGAGGGACACGGGGCTGCCTGAGTGGGTCAGCTGAGTGGGCGGGGTCGGACCGAGGCAGGTGTGGCAGAGTTAACTTTGCAGGCTGTGCCCTCTTGCCTTCATTTTGCAGATCGGGCACAGGGGTGACACCCGAATAAGCCACACGGAGGTGAGGTGGTCCTGCAGGGACTGAGTGGGGACTGGGCACTCCAGCGCTACTCACCATGGGCGCTGGTTTCCCTCCAGACACGATGCAGACCAGCGTGAAGTTCTGGGCTTGGTGGCGGCTGAAGGGGGCCGGCGTGTCTGCAGCTACCACTTCGATGGAGGTGGGAGGAGCTACCCAACAGGGAAGCACAAAAAGAAGAAGGCTTAACTGGAAGATTCAGGAAGAACTCACTGCTTACCTAAGATGAGCCAGGTCCCAGACTGAGTGCTGGGCACCGGTCGGGGGGCAAATATTGCCCAACTCCAGAGGGTGCCAATGTCATCAACCACCATGAGAATGATGTCCCTGCTTGGCGTACAGAGAGGGCCCTGCCTCGTGGGGCTCACAGCCTGGTGGATAAGACAGCGCGAACCAAGACATCACATGGTTACTGTGCTAAGTGCACCGGGTACCGGGAGGTATCACAGAGCGTAAAAAGGCCCTGCCCAAGCCTGAAAAAGTGATACTGTGCTGTGACCTGAGGAAGCAGCACATGTGGGACAAACAGGACAGGTGGCGGGAACAGCTTGTGCGAAAGCCTAGGGGGCATGTTGGCCCAGGGGGATGGGGGGCAGGGGTTAGGAGGCCGGGGAACGTGGTGCCCAGTGAGGCTGGGAAGATGCGCAGAGCACCAAACAGGGTGGCTGATGGGGGGTCACCACGCACTCCCTCAGGTTCCTACTGGCTCAGAGAGCCTATTGTGACATTTGCAGGAATTTTGTGAGCCAGTGGTAAAACGGCTGCTAACTTGAAATGGGCCACATGAGGCACGGACATCAGCTACGAATCGGGGCTTACTTTGCTTGTTTGTTCCTCCCCCGCCCTAGCCCTGGAGAGCAGCTTCACTAGCGTGCCCCTGCTCTGAGTTTTTCTTCTTTGTCCTGAGAGCAGTGGGGAGCCATGGAAGGCTTTAAGCAAGAGCAGCGACGTGATCCGAGTTGCATTGTGAAGAGACCGGAAACAGAACTGAGGCTGGAGAGACGGAGAGTTAGACCACAGCGAGGGCAGTAGGAGGAATTGGTGACTTTGAGGGGCATTGGCAACACGGAGGCTCCCCACGTTCCTTTTATTCTGGAAGCTGACTGATCGCGGTTGGTCCTGCCTCCGCCAGCTCACCTCTCTGCTCTCCTCACCAGGTGCCCCTGGCTGGTTGGCCAAAGCCAGCGCCCCAGGCACTGTGGGGTATTGGAACGGACCCATGTGGAGCCCTCGAGCACGCCTGGGTCCAAGTCCCAGCTTAGTCACCACCACCTACCTCCATGTCCTTGGGCAAGTTACCAAAGCCGTGAGCCTCCGTCCCCCACTTTACGAAATGGGAATCCTGCTTGGCAGGCATATTTGAAGAACCAGCTAATATAAAAGGGCTTAGCACGTGGCAGGAATTCCCTATTCTTATGATTCTTCCTATTATTTCCCCAGACCCCTTGTCACCAGCAGCACAAAAGCCAGAATCTTAGAACTTCACTTGGAAAAAGCTGTCGGTTCTGGTTTATCTGGCCTTGAGTCCTGAGCATTGAGGGAGGCAGAGAAAATGAAGAGGTGTGGGCTTTTCCTTCCAGTATGGGGTTTTCACCCTGGTTAAGTTTAATTAAACTCGACAAACATTTCCTGACACCTACTAGGTGCGGGGCATGGAGCCAGGTGCTCGCAGTAGGCACCCTGTGATGACACAGACACCGCCCTGAGAAGCTCGCCGTCTGGCAGGGGCGGCAGCCGCCTGGCATCTCTATTTTAAGGGCTGGGGAAACGGAGCCAGGTAGGAACCATTCATTCATTCAGGCAGCCACCACGTGCTGTCAGCCGGGGAAGCAGACAAACAGGAAGCAATGGGAGAACAATAGATGGAGAATTGTAATTAAGTGTAAGATGGGATGAAACAGATGGTAAGTGAGGTAGGAATTCTGAGGGGGAAAAATACACCAGAACACTTCAATTACCCAGAAGTTGCAGATTCTACAATCTAGCATCTCTAAAATTTAACTGAGTGCCGGGATCTTACAGCAAGAGCCAACGGCGGCTCATGTTTAAGAGCCAGAAGTCGTTCCAAGCCCTTACCTGTGTTGGTTCATGTAATCCTCGCCATTAGTCTGTGAGGCGGGTCTATGCAGTCCTGTTTTATGGGCAAGCAGACTTCAGAGGTGAAGCGGCTTGCCTGGGTTAACGGGTGGCGCCAGGGTTTGAAGCCAAGCGCCCCAGCTCTGGAGCCTAACCCCAGGCATGAAGCTCTGCCTTCCTAGACCTTTGGAAAGAAGGAAGGAGCTCCTCCCTGTTGGCACCTGAGCCCTAACTACACACTTTAGCCACTGGGAACACTCACTCATTCACGTCTCAGCTTCCACGGACACCTGAAATCCAGATCCCTCAAGAACTGCTCCTGCAGGCGGCTCTGCTTAATTCGTTTGCTCCAAAGATCAAGGGACTGCGCCAGTTAGAGTTTAGCACAAAGCTCCGGCACTGCTCATGGTGGCATGTGTACACCCTCCAAGGGTCCTAGAGGCTGAGACCAAGGCAGCAGGCACCTTCAAAATCACTCATTTATGCTTCCTTAACTTTCACTGAGCCAACAGGAAGTAGTCACCTAGCACCTTCCTTACAGGATTGCTTTGAGGAGTACCTGAGATGATGTTGACAGGGTGCCTGACACATAGCAAACCTGCGAAACAGTGGAGCAATTTTAACTGGTGCTATGTGTACCCCTAAGATAGGAGCGGAGTCTAGGACAACGGTTAAAAGTTGTGGGCTCTAAGTTTGACCACCCAGGGTTCAAAGGCCAGCTGTACCTATACTGGGTGTGGCACCCTGGGCGTGTTATTTAGCCTCTCTGAACGTTCATTTCCTTCTCCGCAAAGCAAAATTACAGGGTACCTGTAAGGATTCAATGATGTAGTGCCCCAAAGTCTTTTAAAAGTGAACCCGATGGATGTCAGCTGCACTTTCTGGCAATATTACTGACTGACATTCTTTCTTCAAGGCTCTTTGCTACCGGCTGGGAAAATAAAACCTGGTCTCTGTCTTTGAAGTGCTCACAGCTCAGTGAAGACACCAGAAAATGCCCTGAGCTGGCACCGATCAATACAGTGACCACGTAGCCCGTGTGGTCACTGAGCACTCAAAATGTGGCTTTTTCAAGTTCATATGTGCTGTAAGTACACAATATACACTGAATTTGGAAGACGATTGTAAAAAGAATGTTATTAAAGAATATTATTAATATTTTATATTGGTTACATGTTGAAATAACATTTGGGCTATATTGAACTTAAAGATGTTATAAAAATTACTTTCACCTTTAAAAACTTTTCTCAGTGTGGTTATTGGAAAACTTACAATTACATATGTGCCTTGCATTATATTTCTCTTGCCCAGCACTGGATTAGACCTTCCATTTACAGGTAAGCACACTGAGGTCAGAAAGAGGGAGAGGTTTGCGCGTGGTCACAATGTGAGCCAATGGCAGAGCCTGGAAGGGCACCCTCGGCTTTACAAGTGCAGGCCGGGGTTCTCTGCACAGCACGGGTGCCCCCGAACACACACACGCCTGCACACACCCCTACACATGCACACATCCCCATTCTGTAGATCTGCACCCAAGTCACGCACACCGCCCACACAGACCCTGATTGGGAGCTGTGTTCCTGTCCCTCGTTATATTGCTGAGCAGGTGTTAGCAATATGTACAGTTAATCAAGCTCATAAGACAATAACAGATTTCAGTTGTATGGACGACGACACAGCAGAGTTGCTAATATCAGCCTGGACAGCCCAGGCGTCCCACGCTCTCCCCGTCAGCGTGGTCCTCAGTCACTGTGTCCTGGGAACGGGTTGCTCGGCCATCTCACCCGGGGCAGGGCTCTGAGCACGGACACTCAGGGAGCTGCCTGCACCTGGGAGTCCCTGGCTGCTATGGGTGCGTCACCCCACACAGCACAGCGGCCCTCTCCCCTTCCTCCTCTCTTTGCCTTCCTTTGATTGAGAACAGCACTCTTTCTCCCACAACGCACGGCTTCATAGACTTGTCATCTGCAGCCTCCCTTCACTCTCAGTATCCCCAACCACATCCCTTCCCCAGCTCCCTCCACCCCTTCATCATCATCTCCACCCCCGCGTCCATTCTCGCCTCTGTCCCATGTCCTCTCTATTTCCTTCTCCACTTCCATCCTCACGTCCATCCACACCTCCAGCCCCACCTCCATATCATCTCCTCTCAGTTTCTTCTCCACCCCCATCCTCGCCTCCATCCCCATCTTCCTTTCCAGTCCTACCCCCACTTCCATCCCCTTCCCCATCCCTATCTCTACCCCCATCTCTATCCCCACCCTAACTCAGTCCTTATTTCTGTCTCCACCCCTTCCCCAGTCCCAGCCCCATCTCCATTCTCACTTCCATCCCTCCCCTGCTACAATCTCTGACCACGGTCAAAGCGAGCAGTCCCCTATGCGCCCATCCTGAGGTAGATTCCATGGGCTCGGGAGCGGTGTCCAGTCACAGCCACATGGCCAGCTGCAGGCACAGCAATAAAGTGACTCCTTGGACCAGAGCAATCCTAGGTTCCAAGCTGGGCTCTGGAATGGGCAGTATAAAGCAGAGCCGCCTGGCTGTGATCTAGGTGACAGAGGATGGCAAAGGGTCATCAAGCACGACCCCTGGCTCCCTGATCTCTCCCTCGTTCTTCTCGGACAGCATCCAGCACATCTGCTATTAGTGCCCCATTCCTGCAGACTTGGAGATGGCGTCTTCAAGATGTCTGTGCTAGAACCAGTCTCTCCTGGGTGATGACCCTCCTCAGGTGAAGAGACACCGAGCAGGCATATGTGGCTTTGGGAGGGGACAAATTGTAGTTAGCCATCATAATGGCAGGAAGCACCTACACTGAGCAGAGCTTCAGGATTTACCTACCACTCCCGGGCACATTCTCGCACTGAGAAACCCCATCCTGGGCAGTAGGAAGAGCCCCCGCCCTGCCCGCTTCTACAAGTCCACCATCGTGGTCAAACAGAGGTTGCTGCCGTTGCCCCAGTGATGCCACATCAAGCCGGTGGACTTCCCAGTTTATTTCTGTCTTTGGCCGTAAGCAGAGAGGGCTGCTGCTGGAAGCTGCTTTGATTTTGCCGAGTATCAGGAAAGGGAGCCTGGCCTTGTATCGGACACAGCTGCGCATGCCAGCTAACCCCCGTCGTGTCCGTTCCACGGCCGCCACGGGAGGCTGGGGTTGGTATTTCCGACTCCACAGTTAAGATCGACAGTGAGGTAATGGTTGGGTGATCATTTTTATGAAATTAACTCTGACATATCGCCTGCCTTTCTCTTGAATATCGCCTGCCTTTCTCTTGAAAGTAGAACTTTGTTTCGGTCAGCGTAATTCACTTTGGAGATAATGGGATGGCTCTTTGCTTGATTAGTCATCCCGTAGCCTTTCCAATTTGGGAACATAAACCTGTTCTTGTACAGACCCTGGTGTTCTTGGAAAGAGTGCCCCATGCCTGTCTGTAAGTGTATCTACTGGAGTTAACTTCTCTTCCCACCCTGAGGTTTGCCCTGCGGTCCTGGCGCTAATAGAGTCAGACCCAGGTTCCAGCCCTGGCTTTTCTACCAATCTCCCATGGGAATTTGAGCAAATCAACTGACCCTTCCCCTTGACGTCAGTCTTCTCAACTGTTAAACGGGTCCAATAAAACATGCACTACCAACCTTTCAGCTTCTAGAATTTTTGAGAGGCAAAGCAAATGAAGGAATGAACATTAGCCTTTTATAGGGACCTCAAAGTGCTGTGCCAACAGAAAGGGATTATTTATAATACCTGTTCGATTGCCCACACCCACCCTTGGCTTAGAGGGATGTATAGGGGAGTTTCCTTCTCTCCCCGGAATGGCCACTGTCTGAAGGGCAGGATAACCTTCCCTGTTCCTTGGGTACCACTCTACGGTGGTGCTTAGCACACTTCTGCTCTGAGTGTCATTTGTCATGGGGTGGTAATCAATTAGATTTGGGGGAGGGGTCGGGAAGAGGAAAGACAAGTTCAAAATTATATTATTTGCAAAAATCCATTCTTTCCTCTCAGCATGCCTGCTCTATTGACTGCCTTCCTTTTCAATCAGCTCCTAGTCATTACACTATATTTCAAAAAAGAAAAAAGAAAACCACCCTCTTAATATAAAAGTGTCAATGAATATAAATGTGCCTCCATGTTCCCTGTGTTAATTTGTTTCTTTTTTTTTTTTTTTCCATCCCACATCTCAGTTTTTCTTTCCCATCCTCTCTCCCAGTCTCTCTCTGGTTCCTTAAGATATGGCTCAGAAGAACACCTCCTCCAGGAAGCCTTCTCTGCTGCAGCCACACTGAGCTGCCCAAGCTTCCTTCCTCACCTCCTCTCCAAGCACATCTGGGTCCATCTGCTAGTTAACCCCACCACCTCCTTTAGGGCTGGCCATGGGTGGCGCCTGCCACCTCCTCCAGGCAGTCTTCCAGGACTTTGCCAGGCTCTGTTAGGGTTTATCCTCTGGCTTCTGGGAGCATCCTGCTCTTGTCACACTCTCAAGTGCTTGTCATTCTGTCCTGGGTCCACACCTATTTCTCCACTAGCCCGTGTGCTCCCTGAAGGCTGGAGCTTTGTCCTTGTTCAACCTAACCTCAGGGTTAGCGCAGGCCTGCCACACAGGAATTCATTTCAATTCCTGTTTGTTTCCCTCCTTCCTTCATTTTTCCCAGCACAGGCATGTGCACAGTCTGTGTGTGGAGGGAATCCCACAAGACCCTGAGACGCTGTGGGCCCTGCCCCCACATCTAGCTTTGTCTCAAGTACTCCCATATCACCATGTTGCGAACACACTGAGACGTTTTTTGTGGGGGAGGGGCCCGCGAACACCCTAACGCTGTTCCAACCCCAGGGTCTTTGCATCTTTTGCTTCTGTTGCCTAAAGTCCTTCGCTCAGCTTTTTGCATGGCTGGGTCTTGTTCATCCTTCGGGTGACCCCCGCCATCTAAGCTAGGTCCCTCTGTTACTCTCTGTCACAGCACGTCATTATTTCTTCATAGAGGTCATCACAACGGATGTATAATTATTTCATGCATTGGTTTGCATACTTGTCTTTTTCTCTGATATCCTGCCCTGGGGTGGAAGCCTCAGGAGGGCAGAAACTCTTTTCATGCGTGGTCGAATCCCTCCAGAGGCCCAGCACACAAGAATTTGCTCAACAAACATTTGTCAAGCAAATAAGTGGATGAGTTGGGGGGAGGGGCCCAAGTGTCCTGCCTCCAATTCCTGCCCGATCTGGAAGCACTGAAATCTCCAGCCCCACCGAAGCCCTCTCCGGCAACGGACACGGGAGGAGGCAGATCCCACAGTGGGAGTGGGACGCCAGCAAGAAAGAGAGAGAGAGAAAAAGCACAACTCTTTGCTTTATGGGAAAATTAAATATTGAACTGAGTAGTAACAGCAGCCAAGGGGAAAAAAAACTGACAAAAAGCTCCCAAATGGAGCCGCCATCAGTGACAGGAGAGATAAACGCCGCGTCTGTGCTTATATGGGTTGCAACGGGCCCTTTCTGTGGCAGCTGCTGAGCGGAGCCCACCGCTGCCTCCAACCTGAAAGCGGTGGGGAGACTTGTGCTGATGCAATGGGGCGGGTGGGGGAATCTGGGGTCTGGCTGATGGCCAGGGTGGGTGGCTGCTGCCCAGGACCCTCCCTGCCAGGAGATGGGGGCCTTGCTGAGGGGCATGGGGCGACGAGGGAACCCAGAAGCTGTGGGCATAACCCATCCACTGCTTCCCGCTCCACGGGAAGCCGGCTGGAAGCACCCACTCACCTGCCTCGTCCCTCCCCTGACAGCTGTTGTGCTTTTGCAGTGGTGAAAGATAAAATTAACAACCCACTAGAGGCCCTGGCTGACGGCTCTGGGGGAGCAGAGCGGGTGCTGGGGTGGGCAGCGGGGGAGGTGGTGCATTGGTAAGGCCAGGCGGGGCGGGGTTCCACTCAGGTTGCTGCTGCTGAAGAAATAAAACATTCACATGCACGGTTTGAAGGGGGCAGCGGGGAGGCCGGGCGGCAGGTTCTGTGTGGGATTGGGTTGGCGCTCTCCTGCTATTTTGTAGACTATGCCTTCAATCTGGTGGTTCTCAAAGTGTGGTCCCCGACCAGCGGCATCAGCTTTCCTGGGGACCTGGTTAGACTTGAAAATTCTTGAGCCCCATTCCAGGCCTGCTGAATCAGACACCTTAGGGGAAGGCGGATTCCGGGCCAGCCACCTCGTTTTAACAAGCTTTTCAGGAGGTTCTAATGCAAGTTCAGTGTGCGAACCACTGTGAGCTACCGTCTGCTCATCCCTAAATTAGGGATACATTGATGGTGTTACGTGAACTAAGGCCTTGATCCATAGTAGATGCTCAGTAAACAGCAGTGAAAATTATTACTGACCTGGAGGGCCAGGCTCAGTGAGGGCAAACCTCAGGGTGCTTCTCCAGACCTCGGCAGACCGGGCAGAGATAGAGCTCTGTCCCCAGACTCTGACCCACTGCACTGATTGGGTCAAAGGACATCAAATCCCCAAGGCTCCGCCTCTACAGCCAGGCAACTTTCTGCTTATGCCTTGATTGGCTGTTTGTCAGTGTTTCCAGTTTTGTGATTGGCCTCCAAGCTTGCCAGTCTCATATGGACCCACTGTGCACCTGGGGTTTGCGGGCTAGAGGCAGGCTGTCTGTGGCCACCACGGGAGGCTGCCTCAACCCTTCCACGTTACTGTAGTTTATGTGGCAATAGAGCAAATGTGTTCAGGCCCAGATAGGTGCCATTTCTGCAGAGATGAAATCTATGGGGTGTGACATGAACCCATTTTAAATAGCAGCAATGCCGGCTATTTGGGGGATGTTCTCAATGCATCCCAGAGGTATATATTACACACATGGGCGATTTTATCAGGTGCCATACTTGTAGTTTTATGAAAGAAGCCTCCGGGAGCCTGACGAAGCCTGGGGAGGCCCTAGCAAGTGGAGGAACATATTCAAGATCTGGCAAGAGGCAGTGGCACCCAGCTCAAGTTCTTCCTGCTCAAGTTCAAGTTCAGGGCTGCTCTATATCCCGCCTCCCCCCCCCCAAAGGCAGTGTGCTGAAGCTTGGAGGCTCTGGGTTGACCCTACCCTCTCTTCCCCCGCCCTGGAAAGCTTCTGTCTCTTTCAGCAGAACTTTGTGCCCCGACACACTGGGCGTTGGTGTTCTGGGGCTCAGAATAGCACTTACCCCTGACTGTCTCCACCCAGGGCCTGAGACACTTGGCTCCAAGGTCACTGCCCTTTTGTTCCCAGTCAGTGTGTCCCTTAGGCAGTTGCTCGCCTTCTGAGCCTCGCCCAGAGTGTGCCTGTCTCATGTCGGGGGCTTGTGAGGACCGAAGCACAAAGTGGGGGCCACTCCTGCCAACCTTACAGCAGGGCCCCCAACCCACGCCCCCAGCTCAGGGCCTCCCTTCCAGCGGGAGATTTCCCAGGGGTCTCTGCGGCTGTAGTCTTTCCTGTCCAATCAGCATTTTAAGATTGATTTCCAAGTCAGAGGGCAAGTAAATCATTCTTGTCGCTTACTTCTCATAAAGCAATTTCCAGGGGAGATGAGAAGGGAGTAGAGGGGAGAAGAGGTGGAAAGGGCGCTTTTGGAGGAAGAGGATTATGTGATTTTTTTTTCTCCCCAACATTTCACAATGAAAAATTTCCAACCTATCTCAAAGTTCGGATAATTATACAATGAACACCCTTGTACCCGTCCTCCAGTTTCTACGAAGAACATTTTAGTCTACTTGCTTTGTCTTATAATACATTTGTTGCATTGTTTCATTTTCAAGGGCTGGGTGAGGCAGAGCCAAGCTTCATTCCCAATGGGCTCCAACTCCTGGCCAGGGAGGAGGGGTTTGATGGAGGGGGGGTGAGGTGTCTCAGAGATCTGGCATGTGTGACCTCTCGCCCTGGCTTTGCCATGACCCCGTGTGCCAGGGCCTTGGCCACCTGTCTCATCTCTGACGTCTCCATCCTCATGCCTCGTCAGGCCCATCCTGGAGTCAGCTCTCTCATCTGTAAAATGGGGACCCAACAGTACCTCTCTCCCAGGGTTGCTGTGAGGAGTAACTAAGGTCACGTTTGTGAAGCTCTATGCAGGAGGCCTGCTATGGGAAGTCCACGTATCCATTGGCCATGGAATCTGTGAACAGTAACGTCCATTGCTGGTCCTGGGACAGTGGCTGGTCTTCGCCTACATCACTCACTGTGGCTGCTGGCCTCTCATACCAGGGACACTGGCTCATTCTATGGATCAGGACCCGGAAACCCAGTGCAGGTCTCAGTGAGTGTGTGCTGGGTTGATGTTTGCAGCGGTCACTGTTCGGGGGTGGGGGATGGGTTTGCACAATGACTGTCCTCCTCTGCACCCTGAGTCTGGGGCCCGCTGGGTCCCCAGGTACACAGTGAGCAGGGTAGGGGTGAGGGCTGGAGAGATTACCACCCTCTCTACTTACTGGTGGTCACTCTCGGGAGGGTCCCATGGTGCTGGACTAGGGGATTCCTGAAGTCTTCTCCAGTTCCAAAGGCTATTGCTGTGTGCGGGGAGGGCCGGAGGGTTCAAGGTTAGGGAGGAGGCAGACCTCCTGACCAGGGGTCAGACTACGGGACTGCTCAGCCGAAGAGGGTCCAGGATCTTCCTGACGGGGAGCCTCAGGAGTTGGGGGGGGTCTCCTTTGGTGGGCCTGGGAATCAGCTGGGAGTGTATTCCTGGCACTCTAGTTGCCCAGTGAATACCCACTCCACCCTCCCTCCTACTCCCAAATCCCCAGGGTGCTGCAGGGAGCTTCCCAGGCCCATATTGGCTCCTGTGGCGCCCCTGGGCAGATGTCACTGGATCCTGGGCCGTGCTGTGGCCTTGCCTTTCCTCTCTGCCTGCGGCCAAGCCCCTTGGATGGCGGACAGTCCAGCCCTGCAGCGGCCTGGCGTGAGAGAAGCGCCTTCCCCAGAGGCCCCTCCTTGCCTGCCCCTGCTCCTGCCAGGACTAGGCACAGCAGTTGGTCCTATATGGGCTGGGGAACCAAATTGCCGTGTCCTGGCTCTGCTACCTGTTAGCTACGTAACCTTGGCACGTCACCCCTACCCTCTCTGTGCTCCTCACGTAGGGAGCACCATCATGTCTTCTTGATAGGGTCCTTTGTGAGCATTGTGTAAAGGATTTAGAAGCTGGCCTGGCCCCTGGCAAGCACCGAATAAATGTCAGCTGTTATTATCATTTTATCTTACTACTTACTCCTTACCTGTGTCCCCTTGGGGTCCTGCCACACAGGGAAGGGAGGGTGCGTGCTCCCTCTTTGCCATGCTTTGCTGCTCCCACGCTGCTGTCTACAGGGCTGCTTTCGCCTGAAATACCTCCTGTGCCGCCTGCCCCCAGCCTATGAGGCCAGGCTCTGCGCCACCTCCTCTATGAAGCCTTCCTGATGCCTCCTCCGGGGGGGGGACTATCCCTGCTGGGAACTCTCACATCCATCAGCTTGCACCCTGGTCTCCCCGCATCACCCTTACTTTCCTTGTCCCGGAAACCTGTGAACCTGTGCCCTTCTCTGTCTCCGCCATCTTTCAGGGACTCCTTCAGGGCAGACACTGGTCTGACATTCGTCTTCGTGTCCCCAGAGCCTAGAAGTCAGGCTCTGCATTCAGAGAGAGCAGCTGAGACTCTCCACTTGGCTGCTCACTAGCCATGTGACCTTGGGCAAGTGGCTCATCTCTCTGAGCCTCAGTGTCCTCTTCTGTAAAATGGGCACAACCACCTTCACTCTCCCCGCCGCTGTCGTGAGAGAGAAGCACAAGAAGGTGCACCAAGGACTCAGTGCGTTGCCTGACACGTAATAAGCGCTCGGCCGGAGCAGACTTTCTGTTATTAAGGTTATCGTGACTATTAAAATTGTTAAGATTGTCATTCCTAAGGAGTGAATGAGGCAGTCCTGTCTTTTCATGTACAGATGGGGAAACTGAGTCCCAGAATGCACGGCAAGCTGGCAGCAGAGAAGGGCCAAGCCACGCTGGAGTGTGCTCTTGGCCTCAGTTTCCTCTAGGGTGTCTACAGGCAGCAGGCACTTCCGGGGGCCGACTCGTTATCCCCCCATAGTTGCCCTGCTCCCCGCTCCCCCAGCTCCTGGCAAAGTTCTCTTCACACCTGCCACCTCAGCCTCATGCCTCCTTCTTAAATCACTGGGCCCGAGGCGCTGCAGTCTCAACAGCCACATATCACTTGTAATTAAGGGCCCTGTCCCAGAGAGGGGACGTTTACCTTCTGCTGGAGACACTAAATCCAGCTCCCAGCGGTGGAGAGGATAAAGCATAGACCTGACCTAACACTTGTCAAGGTTTAACGATGCACCTGCAGGCCTGCTGCAGTGGAGTCCAGGGAACCGGAGCCTGGAGGGGCCCGGGGAGGTCGAGGGAGGCGGTGCCAGGACAGGAGGCGAGTCCTGAGTCCTGGTCTGTGAGACACAGAAGGTCCAGGGAGCAGGTGAGGGTCGTGGGGGGCTGCAGACACCTGCCCAGGCAGTTCCAGGGGGCAGATGACTCTCTACACATTGGCTCAGGACGGCACGATGAGCTGGCCATTCCATGAGAGGCTGTAGAGAAGCTCCTTAGCCAGGCAGTCTGGGTTTAAAAAACAGCTTTGCCACTTACCTGCTGTGTGACCTTGGGCTAGTTACTTAACATCTCTGGGCCTCGGTTTTCTCATTTCTTAAAATGGGAATGATAGAAGTACATACCTCCTAGAAGTGGGAGGATTAAATGACTTAATATACTTAAAATGCTTGGAGCAATGTTCGGCACCCTGTAACTGCAAAATTCGTCACTAATATCGTATGTCCTGGCTGTCCCATATCAAAAGGACTCTCTCTCAGGCCTTCCCCCTTGGCAGGCACATAGTAGGTGCTGATAAATATTGGTTGAATTGAGAACTTGAGTGAGGAATAAACGAGCAAAGGGTCTTCCTCAGAGAAAGGCTGGTGCCGTCCGCACTGTTGCCGCCGGTACAGGATGCACAGAACAGTGCACGCTGCTTGACCGAGCCACAGTCCAGGGTCTGAGAGGTTCCGAGCCACGCCAAGCGTGCAGTTGTGCTTCGGAAGCCTCGTCTACATCCCCAGCTCAGGGCCTCAGGTCCCACAGAGGGAGAGCAACAATCAGAGCATATTCAGGTTCATTCTTTAGGCTTCTCTTTATTTGCAGACTCGGTTTTCTCTTCTGTAAAATGGGCGTACTGATCTTGCTGACTCCCCCGACGGCTGGGAGGAGCAGCTGACTGTGCGGCCCAAATCTTCCAAGCTGTCTGTTGAGAAGAGCCCTGGTCTCTGGCCAACGCTCATCTGACTGCCATATTGCTCCCCACGGGGAGAGGGACAAAGTCCCTCCGTTTTCCGGGCAGCCTCGTGTAGTGGGAGAACCGCGGGCGCTGGCTCCCAGCAGACCTGAGCTTCAGTCACAGCCCACTCCCAGCCGCGGGGAGCCAGGCCTGTTCCCTGACCTTGTGCTGAGCAGATGCCAGGGAGGCAGCCCCGGGAGGACTAGGGCGCCTGCTGCTGAGCACACTGTGGGCTGCAGTCAAGGGCATTCCTCCTTCATGGGGCCGTGTTCAGAGAGGAATGGCAGGTTCTAAAAGCCTGTCCTGTAGGCAGTTATCACCCTTGGACCTTTGGGGCTGAAGCTGGGAATTGACTGTCCTTGCTCGGTGACCCAGGTAGCTCCAAAGTGTTCCTCTGAGCCCCCAACCCATCCGTCTGGCCCCTTTCTGCACTGGCTCTCAGCTGGTGACCTCAGCCAGCTGGGGGCCCAAGGGGAGGCCGGCGGGCGGCATGGGAGGCCTTCCTCCAGGTCCCTATCCAGGTCCAGGCCTAGAAGATGCTCTTATGTCCATCTTGGAAGACTCTGGCCACTCTGTCCTCGGTCACCGGGCTGCCAAGTGACCCCCTTGCAGCCCAGCCCAGCCATCTGTCCCATGCCCCTTCTGCCCATCCAGCTGCCCCTTGGGAGCTCTGACTGGTGAGGAAGAGGCCTGCAGAGAGCCTTGGCACTGCAGCCCTGGCCCCCCGCCCATCCCACCCACGGCCCATTTCAGGGGTCACCTCTGCTGAGTGAGATCACACGGTTTCATTGGCATCTTCTCAGGGGGTTGTCTCGTGCCAGGCCCTGCCATGTCCCCCGCATCTGGTCCCATCTTTTCAATCGCTCCCATGTCCTGTGGCCTCTGTCCGGAAGCTCCTGGCAAGTTCTGCCTCTACTGCCTGGGCGCTGGGCTGGCTCCTGGCTCTCTCCCCTCCTCAGAGCTTCCTCTGTGTACATGTACCATCTTATTTACCCCGCACAACAGCTCTGTGAGGTGGAAATCTCCATGACCCGCCGGCTCCAGATGTGGGAACTGAGGCTCGGGGAGGGAAAGTCACAGCAAGGCCATGGAGGAGGTGGGGTCGGGCTCAGCGTGGCTGACTCTGCTCTTCCCTCACCCCCTCTGCCAGTGCCCAGCAGGGAGGCGAGAGCTGCCACCGCCCGGCTTAGAGATCTCCCACCGGACAGATGTCCCCTCTTGAACCCACTCTGACTCCACTCCTGGGCCCCACCATCATTTACTGTGGGAAGGTTACGGCAAAATAGGTGAGCAATGAGAACAGCTACCCTTCTCATGAGCTCGCTGAGAGCTTGGGCCTTTACCTCTCCTGGCCCAAGAGGCTGGGGGTTAGCTCTTATAACCCCCACCCTCACTTAGCAAATAGGGAAACGGAGGCTCAAGGAGCTGAAACAACCTGCCAGTACGCGCCATGGTTAGGCCCAGGAGCTCCGGAGCCCGCCTGCCTGGGTCTGAGTCCCAATTCTAGCCTTACCGGACATGTGCCCTTGGGCACATTTTTTAACCTCCCTGTTTTCACACTTGTAAATGGGGAACATAACAGCAGACTCTACCTTAGAGGGTTGTTATGACAATTAAATGTGTTGACAGGTGCAAAATATTACAGAACTGCGCCTGGTGTATAGTAAATGTGCAATAAACATTTGCCGCTTTTATTGCTAGTAGTTGCAAACTGGCTTTAACATTCATGGCTGCATGCAAGGCTCATGCCCTTAACCACTCTTCAGCTCTCTAAGGAAGTAAACACCGTTTGTAGTCAGCCCACCTGGAGAGACAGATAATTCTTCAAGTGGCAACCACCCAGTCCTCCCGTTTCCAGCGTGGAGGACCTGGGGCACTTGCTGTTGGCACCCAGGGTGGGTGGGAAGGAGGATGAGGAAGGGAAAAGGGCTTGAACAGGGGGCCGGCCCAGACTTTTGCCCAGGCCCGGTCCTTAGGACCCCGCGGCTTCTAGGGCAGGAAGAGGAGTTGGTACTCGCTGGCCCCCAGCGCCCTGGACTCTCTGCAGCTCCGACCTGGATCTTAACTGGCCCATATGCCTCCTCCTGACATGGGGTCTCTGGAGTCTGTGGCTGCTACAGCCGCCTGGGCCTAGTTCATGTAACTAGTCCTAGCCCAGCAGGAGGCTCCTCTGCTCAGGCTCCCAGACTGGGGAAGGAGCTGCTCCTTTCCCACCCAGCAGGTGTCCTGGGCTCTGGAGGGGGCTGGTGGTGGCTCTGACTCTGGCCTCCCAGCTACTCTGCCTGCAGACCTCCAGGGATTCACATTCCAGCAGGCTCCGTCCCTCCAGGGACCTAACCTGGCCCCTGCGTGTCCGTAAATGCCTGCAATGCGCTGGTTCTGCCTGGGAGACTCCCATCCCCCACAGCTGCCTTGCGCTGCTCAGGCAGCCTCCCTGAAAGGGGGTCCTGCAGACTGAAGCCTCCTTTCCCACTGGCGTCCTGCGGAGACGCCGGGTCGTGTTTCCCCTCTTTGCTCGGGCCTGCAAGAGCATCAGCAGAGTCTCTCTCGGCCCTCAGATCTCCCTGCCTCATGAAGGGCCATCTCAAGAGAGGTCCTCGACCCTGCGATGATTGGTTCTGGGAATGCGCTCCTCTTTCTAGAGGGGAGCACTGGGCTGGGAGTCCGGAGAATTGAGTTCAAGAATCTGGTCTAAGAAAGCAGAGCTCCAGGTCTCTGGAAATCTTAGGTCCTGGCCACGTGGAAGGGGGCTCAGCCCACCTCACCGCCCCCCCCGCCCCGTCCTCGTCCTCCGTGTGCGTGTGGTCTCTGCCCGCCCGAAGCACTCACCAGCCTCGGGGTGAGACTGGTGTCATGGGGAAGCTGGAGGAACTGGCCCCAGGAGGACTTCCTGTGAAGTCCTTGTCCAAAAGCACACAGCAGGGGAGCGACAGAGCCAGGCTGGAGGTGGCCAGATGGCTTTACAAAGCACCACAAGTGCATGAGGATGGACATATAGATCAAGGGAATAGAATAGAGAGTCCAGAAATAAACCCTCACATTCACAGTCAATTGAATCTCAGCAAGGATGCCAAGACCATTCAATGGGGAAAGAAGGGTCTGTTCAGAAAACAGTGCCGGGGCAACTGGACGTCACGTGCCAATCATGCGGGGAGGCGTCTCCCTCACACCATGTACAATAATAAACATGAAAGAGGCCATCAACCTACGTGTTCGAGTAAAAACTACAAAAACCGTTAGAAGAAAAACATAGGAGTAAGCCACAACCTTGGGTTAGGCAAAGCCTCCGTAGGTATCACACCGAAAACACAAGCAACCAAAGGAATAATACATAAACTGGACTTCAACAAAATGAAACCTTTTTTCCTTAAAGGACACACTGTCAAGGAAGTGAAATGATAATCAAAATGGGGTAAAACATATGCAAATTGTACAGCAGACAAGACCTTATATCTGAAATAAAGAACTCTCACAACTTAATGATAAAAAGACAAATAACTGAACTGAAAATGAGCAAAGGAGCTGAAGACATTTCTCCAAATGGCCAATAAGCACATGAAAAGATGCTCAACATCATTAGCCATTAGTGAAATGTGAATCAAAATACCATTTTACAAGAAAATTAAAAATATATGTTTACACAAAAACTTGAATGTGAACGTTCATAGTACAATTATTCACAATATCCAAAAAGTGGAAATGACCCAAATAGCCATCAATTGGAGAGTGGATAAATAAAACGTCGTCTGTCATACAGTAGAATATTATTCTACTAATAATATAGAATATTATTCTATAGCCATAGAAAGAAATGAAGTGCTGATACATGCTCCAGTACAGAGGGAACTCGAGGACATTATACTAAGTGAGAGAAACCACAAAAGAGCACTATTATAAAATCCCGTGCACACGAGATGTCCAGGCAAATCCGGAGCCGCAGAGGGTAGGTCAGTGTTTGTCTAAGACGGCGGGGAGAGGGTCTAGGATAGGGGGCAATGGCTAACGGGTACAGGGTTTCTTTTGGGGTAATGAAAATGTTCCAAAAGTGGTTGCACAACTCTATGATTATGCTAAAAACGACTCAATTGTACACTCTAAATGACTGAATTATGTTATGTGAATTACATCTCCATAAAACAGTTTATTAAAAAAAAAAAAAACACGGGGGGGGGGAAAGCACCAGATGCATTGAATAAAAATGCAGTAAAAATTTTTGGGAAGACAAGCTGTGTGGCGCTCATTCACAACGGCCTCGCGGGGTGGGGGCTGTGTCCCCTGGCCTCACGTCGGGACAGCGCACGGGGTGGTTTGGTGCCACTGTGGCCTCGGGTTCCAAACTTCCACCTTCCTTTGCCAGCCTCACTTGGAAGCCTCCAGAAGACAGGGAGGAGTCCTGAGAGAGACCATTTCATTAATGCTTATCAACATTTTGTGACTTCCAGTAGGGCAGAGTGGGGGGCTGCTGTGCAGGAGGCATGTCCCCCTGCTCCGCCACTGCCGGCTGGGCGGCCTGGGCAAGCGACAGGACCTCGGGTTTCTTTATCTGACAGAGGGGAAATGGTAGGGCCCACTTAATAGAGCTTTTGTGACAGTTCATTAAGTTAACTTACGAGGAGCTTGGCACAGTGCCTGGCATATTAGTAAATGCCCAGTGAAGGGTGACCTGTGTGGCTGGGAGCAGAGAGTGTCAGATTCAGAGTCAGACTGTGAACCCTTCTCTGCTACCTCATGGCCCAGTTACTGCTGTTGGTTGAATTGTTTCCCCCCAAAAAAGATGTTGAAGGCCTAACCCCAGTACCTGTCAATGCCACCTTATTTGGAAATAGGGTTTTGCATTTGTAACCAAGTCAGACAGTTTGTGATCATGTGTGACGGGAAGCCCCGGGGCTCAACACAGTTACCAGGCCTCAGGCGCTGCGTCTGTACCATGAGCTCTCTCCTTTGAGGGCGGTCCCCTCAGCATCTAGACCTGTGCTCGGCACGGGGAGGTGCTGAAGTAGTCGGGGTTCTATCAGGTGCATGAAGACGTGACATCTACATGACTCAGGCCTCACCTTCTTTGAGTGTCACCATGGAGAGGCCTTACAGACCCCACATGCCCTGACCGGTGTGGCTCAGTTGGTTGGGCGTCATTTCACAGGTTGCCGGTTCAATTCCTGGTCAGGGCACGTGCCTGGGTTGCAGGTTTGGTCCCCTGCTGGGGCGTGTACAAAAGACAACCAATCCATATTTCTCTCTCACATCGATGTTTTTCTCCCTCTCTTTCTCCCTCCTTTCCCCTCTCTCCGAAAAAAATTTTTAAAAATCCAAAATAGCCAAATAGTCCCACCTCCCTCTGGTTGTCCCTGCCTCTGCTTTGCTTGACGGCCACCCTGCCGCACCGCAGGTTTCAACTGTCTACCTGTCCATGTCTGCCTCCCTCCTGCCCCGTAAGTTCCACAAGGACGAGGAATTTTGTCTGTCTCATTGCGGAAGCTGAATTCTAGCGCACACAGCCATACCTGGACAGCACTCGGTGCTCAATCAATATTTCTTGAATAAATGGACAAATGAAGAATGAACGAATGAGATTTAGAATGCCCATGAGTGTGAACACCCAAGTCACCCTTCTAGTAGGTCAACGTCCTCACCCCCGGCACCTGTGAATGTGATCTTATTTGGAAATAGGATGTTCGCAGATATAACCAAGAGGGGATATATATACTAGACTCCAAGTCCAGTGCTCCTTGCAGAGGGTTTGAGTAGGACTGAGGGACCGTGGGTAGAAGGGATGGGAGAAGCACTGGTGGGGACTAGGGTGCAGGGATGGAGAAGGGCTCTTTGCTCTCCCAGACCCCTACAGGTCCCCGAAGGGAAAACAGCCCCACTTGACTATCCAGGGTTTTGAAGAGCCAAATACTCCTACTGAGGCCTCCGTCTCACCGAGCTGAGGTCCCCTCTCTCTCCACGCTGCATCCCCTCTCCCCACACTTCCTGACATGGGAGTTACTAACAGCCTTAGTCAAAGGTAGGGGCGTTTCCCTTGGAGTTCAGAGTTACTGTTAGGAGCACCAGCTCCAGTCTCAGGCAGACCTGGTGGGACCCCCATCTTTGTCACTCACATGGGTGAGCCCCTTAAACTCTCAGAGCCTCCATTCCCTCACGTGTACACCAGGGGTGACAATGCCTGAAGGTCACAGATTAACTGGGTTGACATTCAGCAGCCAGTGCTAGGCACGCAGACCCTGTTTGATGGAGAGTGACCTTGACTATTAGCGGTGGGTTGGAAGAGCCCCCTCAGTGGTGATAGCGCTGTTCCGTGAGGGTGGCAGAGAAACCCTGTGCCTTGGCCTTCTTGGCACCAGAAGAGCAGCGTCTTTGGCTTGGACCGGGTGGAGGCGTCTGGGGCTCACATTTAATTGATTGTAACATCGCACCCTTAACATGCTCTCCCGCATAACCTGCTCCCGCAAGAAGAGCCCTGGCAATGCTTCTGTGACTGTGTATAATGCGTTCCCGGGGCTCAGCATGCGACTTTGAAATTGGCTTACAATTTATCTGCAGCTCGGATAAAAACATTTTAATGACTGCGTGCGGCACGAATCCTCGGTGTCACCCACGGGGCTCCCAAATGTCTTTCCCCACCACATAGCAGGGATGTTATAGGCGTGAAATTACAGCCACTCTCGCATTTTGATTTCCACCCGGAGGCCTCTGGAAACAGCACATTAGAATGTGCTGGATGCAAACCCGGTGACGGCAGACTCGATGCTCGATGCTCGGTGTTCGGCTCTCTAGCAGAACTGCTCTGTGTTTTTGATGCGGGTGGGGCCCAGGGCCGTGCCCGGCTCCCCAGCTCCCCTCTCCCCACTGTCCTGGGGAGCTTCCCTTTGGCCTCCAAATTGGTAGGGGGCTACCTTGCACCACTGTTGGCTGCCACGGCCCTTAGGATCCCTTGTGGCACAAAGGAGACCCCAGCTTTCGATGACCTCCACTTGCTAAGAGGGAGGGCCTTTGGGTGTGCATGTGTAACAAGGAAGGGTCAATGCGATGTCACAGACAGGCCAAAACAATGAATAGATTTTAATTTTTGAAACCTGCCTTGATATATATTTCAAGGAGAGAGTCACAAAGGTCGGGGAGAGGGTGGCACAATTTTTCACTGTTCTAATTGTGCCTGATTTTTAACTGACATGATTACTATTTGTTGATGCTAGAAGAGATACTGTTTATCGAGCACTGGAAATTGGCCTGAGCTCAGAGCATTCTGTCCTGTGGATTATGTCATTTCATCCCCACAGCCTTGGCCAAGTCACTTCCTTCTCTGAGCTTCGGTCTGTCTCGCGGCTGATGTGGCCGCTGGATTATGTGACAACCATCCCAGGCCTTGGAGAGCCATGACGCCATGCTCCTCTGGGACAGGAGCAGCCATGGTTCTGGGGGGCCCAGAGAAAGTCCTTTCCCTTCCCTGAGCCTCAGTCTCCTCACCTGTGAATCAGGGTAATTGTATTCCTGACCCTGAGGGGCTGTTGTGAGGAGCAGGTGAGATGCCTGGTTGAAAGCACTTTGGAACCAGCACAAGCTGGCTAAGTGGGAGGTGTTACTGCCAATATCCAAGTTGGGATATAGCCTGGCTCCTGTCCTGTGCACACGGTTCCAGGACAGGCAGACCTTGGGGAGGAGGCTCAGGAGGCCAGAGGGACGGGCAGGCAGCGGCCAGCGGCCCGCCACTCCCAGAAACAGGGCAGAGCTGGGCCCCCTCCTGGGGAGCCGGGCTGCACGGAGCTGTGGACATTCATTTCTCAGACTGGCTTAAAGACCCTTGGAGTCATGAGTCGTGGACGCGGCTTCTCCGCGCGGGGGCGGAAGTGAAGGGGCGGAAGTGAGGGGCGTGAGGCGGCCAGTGATAATGAAGACAGATGGGGAAGCTGAGGCCCAGGGAGGCCAATGAACGTCACATGGTGGATCTGGAATCTGAATCCAGACCTGCGGGTCCTTAACCTGTGTGCTGCAGGGATGGGGCCATTGTCCTGTGTCTGGGGTAAAGTGAGGGGAGAATTAGGGGCGGCGGGGAATACATTGCATACAGATAAGAGTATAGTTACAGATGTTGATATTTGTGTCACTCTAGATATATAGAGAATTAGTATTTTTTTTTAATACTTAGAGGTTTAGATTAGTGTTCTGAAAGCGTGGTCCCAACACTGAACTGCCTAAGGTCATAGGAAGATTTTGTGATCCTGGCTCAGGCAAGTGGCTGGCTTTCCCTGTGCCTCCAAAACGGTACAGGTGACGTGGGGATATGACCGCTAGTTCCCACCCTTGGGTTGGCGGTGAGCGCTAAATGACATAACATGGAACGCACTGAGCCCAGCAGCCTCTGGGTGTCTTCCCTGAGTCTTCTCCCTAAAGTGGCTGCCACCAGTCAACAAAGTCACTTGACTTTCTTCCCCGGTATTTGTTGCCATCCACAACCATCTCACTTATTCATCTCTGCACGTGTTTTATGCTCATGTGATGCACTGGATGCAAACTCCTCACGGACAGAGATGCTGTCCTGTTGATGGTATGTGTGTCCCTTACCGGGCACATAGTCGGTGGTCAATAAACATCTGGTGACTAAATGATTGCCTGCGTGTCCCTTGTGGGACTAGGAGCCCCTTAAAGGTGCCAACTGAGTGTTGTTCCCTGGTGTGACCTGCCCAGGGCCAGGCACCAAGACTGCTCCCTGTCCACGTTTTGCAGGAGCTGATCAATGCATGGGTGACTGCAAGAGGGGAGGTTTCCCTGGCACCGCCCCCTCCCCGCATGGCCCACCCCCCGGGAAGCCTGAGCACACCATGTGCTGCTGGTGCAGGAACTGATGTCCTTCGGTGAGGCCCGGCCTTCGGAGGCTTTCAACTTCCCTGAAGCAGCAGCTTTCAACAGGGTCTTTATGCTTTCATTGATTGCCCAAGTACCGCAGCTTTGTTTCCCTGATAAACACCATTTGCTAAGAAAATCGGAGAACACTGGAGCCCAGGGTTGAGGCCACGTCCCTATAGTTCTGGAGGCAGAACCCGGGAGTGCTCCTGGCAAGAACATCGGTGCCAAAGGGGCTTCGGACACCGCTGGGAGGAAGGCCCTTGCTTTTACAAATGGGGAAACTGAGGGTGGGGTGGGGGGACACAGGCAGCCAGAGACAGGCTTGAGCATTATCGCCTCCACTTTGCATCTGTAGAGAGGGAGGCGGAGAAGCCAGGAGCCGCGACATCCAGCCCAGTGTGCTCTCTACCTCGTCACTTACTGCCAATGCCTCAGCGAAGCCTTGGGTGGCTCAGGGAGGGGAAATGCAGCCGAGTCAGAATCATTCTGTCTGCAGCAGGCGTGTGTCACCACTGAGGCTCCCGGATTGTCCTCCACCACCGGCCCCCCGCCCGCCCGAGGAGCACCCACCGGCCTGTGCTTTCCCCAGGGGCGTGTCAATGAACGTGGCTCTTGGCTTCAGCTGAGGAAAGGTGCCCACGCAGCTGCTCCCACAGTGCCCTGAACCCCCTTCCCTGTGTCCTCACTGGGTCACAGAGCCTGGAGCTGCATGGTCCATGAATGATCCCTTGGGCCTGCATCCCAACCCCACCTTACGGAAGGGGAAACTGAGGCCCAGAGACTGAGACCACCTGTTGCCCCCTGGGAAGCTCTGATTATGCCTTCAGCTCCTTCTTTGTTCCCATCAACATGTCAGAGCCCCTCTGAAGCGCCCGGCCCATGAAGACGCAGGGATGAGGCATGGCTCTGCCTTCATGGGATCAGGGTATACGTGCTGGTAGGAGGAGGGGCCCTGCGAGGACATCTTCAGTGCCAAGGACTCTGTGGTCGCACCTCAAGGGCAAGGGTAGGAGAGAAGAGGGTCCACTGCCGGCACAACAGGCGCTTCGGCAGCTGGTGCCCAGGACAGCTTCTCTGTGTGGACATGCGCGCGACCGCACGCAGCTCTTCACTGGGACCCCGGCCCAGGGCTCTGCACTCACCCATGACATTGAGGAAGATGTTGCCCGATGCCAGGACCACCTTCTCTCTTGTGGCGCGGTCGTAGATGCCCACGTGGCACTCGTAGGGACCGTTGTCCGAGACGCGGACCTCGGGCAGCCTGGGGGAGGGAGAGGAGCAGGGTGAGGGCCCCGTGATCCCAAGCTGGCAGGTGCCACCCCCGAGTCCACTGTTCAGCCTTC
Organism: Pteronotus mesoamericanus; assembly: GCF_021234165.1. Lineage (NCBI taxonomy): Eukaryota > Metazoa > Chordata > Mammalia > Chiroptera > Mormoopidae > Pteronotus > Pteronotus mesoamericanus. The sequence goes on from NW_026555200.1 coordinate 415,559, forward strand.
CTCAGCGAACATGGTCACATCCTGTGCTGAGAGGAGCAACATTTACGGAGCACTGACTGTATGCCAGGCCCTGGCTCAGTGTTTCAGAAGGTGAAGATGTGGGCTGTGTGTTCAGCCAAAGTTAACTCTTTGCTCCTTTCAGCTTCATCAACTCAGATGGAGGTAGTGCCCACCCCAGGAGTGACATGGGTTCGGAGGTGCCTGGCACGTGGCACAGGCTCAGACTGTTACCTAGTGCACCCCCTCCATGGCCGCCCTCCCTGTACGGATCATTATTCCCATTTCATAAATATGGAAACTGAGGCTCCAAAGGGGACAGAGTTATCACCTCCCTGCCCTAATAAGAGCCAGGATGGGAATTTCAATGCTGCCTTACTATCACTTTATGCTCAGCTCTGGGGGCTTTAGAAGAAGCAGTAAAAGTCTTGTCTCCAAGGAGCCCCTGCCCCAGTGGACAAGGAGGCAGGGAAGCCGATCATCACTCCAAATCACATGGGAAAAGGTGAGCTTATCTGGGCACAGAGCAGGAGCAGCTGCTTCTGCCTGAGGTCGGCAGGAGGGCTTCTCAGAGGAGGTGACCCATGAGGATGGGAGAGACTCCCCTGGAACCTTCTTCCAGACATTTCCTCTGAAAGTCCAGAGCGTAATCAGTTTAGGCTTTGTTGTTTTTATAGTCTCTGTCACAGCTACTCAACTCCTTCTGTGCAGAGGAAAAGCAGCCACAGACAGTGCGTTAGCAAATCAGTGTGGCTGTGTTCCAATAAAACTTTATTTATAACCATTGAAATTTGAATTTCAAATATTTTCATGCCCCATGAAATCTTCTCCTGGTTTTATTATTTTTTTCCCCAACATTAAGAAGAAAATGTTAAATACAGCCACAGTTCACAGACTGTTAAAAAGCAGGCTGGACTTAGCCTACAAGCTGCAGTTGGATGATCCATGTTCCAGGTCTTTCTACAGGGTCTGCAGGTCATACCAATGATCTCAGAATGAGTTGATATATTGTTCTCTCTCCCTAAGGAAAATGCCAGCAGGGCAGGCCTTTCTCACCCCCCCACCGAAGAGCCCTGACATGTGTCTGAGAGAAACAAGTTCAAATCCTGCCCCTGCCATTGGTCCACTGTGTGACCTTGTGCAAGTCATGCGGTCTCTTTCTGAGCCTCCGTTTTCTTATCTAAAATATGGGGCTAATACTTCCCAGGACTTAGAGGTGATGTCACTGCAAAACCTCTGCCAGCATGAAGATGTCATTGAATGGACGAGGCTCTGTCCCCTATCGTTCCTTCAGCCTGTGCTGCCTTGAGAACCTGACCTGCAGTGGGCGAGGCCGAGTGGCTGCTGTGTTGGGAAACCTGCGTGTCCGCCAGCAGATTCCAGCCTTGCCCGGGTCTAACCATGCAGCCAAGGGGAGCCTATTCTGGCCACGACTTAGAAGTGGGGTCACCGTGTTTGGGACTTAGAGGGTCCCACACTGCAGCGGGAAAACGGGGGAAGCTAGGAGGTTAAGGACCTCCTAGCAAATGCCAAGCATGGTGGCCTACCCACCAAACTGGCTCACAGACCTGTCAGAGAGAGCCTGCTGGGGGAGGAAGGGGCAAGAGTTCAGAGCACTGGCTCTGATTGTGTGTCCCAGCCCTGCCACCACGAGAAGGGAGGTTCCTCAAGTCCAAGTCTTCATTCCCACCTCTCGTGGAGACATTTCCACTCTACCCAGCTAAGCTTCTCTTTCCCATCTGTTTCTACTAAGCAATCTAGCCTCTCAGATTTATGCCTTTCTTCTCTTGTTTCAGCGGGACCCATCCATTTTTGTCTTCCAGCTCCATTTCCTTATGATTCACTATCCTCCACCCCCCGGCCCGCGCCACCCCCACACCTGGCCCCCCCAACCTGTGTTTCCATCCCTGTCTCACTGAGCGGAGCCAGCCCCTCCGAAGCTCCCCTTCCCTCCCACCACCCAGTACACATTAGCATAAACAAATACCTTCATTTACATAGACTATACAGAGGTTGGCATCTGGTCTACCGACTGTCATGAAAGACTTAGAGAACAGGGAGCTTTTCATCAGGGAAACTTTGTGAGGAAGATGCTGTCTCCTTCTCCCTCTGGGCTCTCGGAAGAGCACAGTGACAAGTGGAAACAGCAGGGAACTGTCTCCCCTCCGGGAAGTACTTTCTTTGTTTGTAACTCAGCTAGACTAAAAGAAAGAAAATAGTCTTGACTGAGCACTGTTGACAGTGACAGTCACCTCAAGTGACATGTTTAGGTGACTCTTATAGGTGTCAGTTATAGAGGCTACCTGCTCGAGGTACTTGTGTAGGTGACAGTATGAAGGTGACATGCTCAGGTGCCAGTTCTGCAAAGAAACTATGTAACTGGAAGCTACCAGATGATGTAATAAGATAATAATGACATGGTTGACACTCAGGTGGCAATGATCAGGTAGCCGCCCCGTAGGTGATATATGCAGGTGTGTTCTGTGACAGCGCTACACTGACGACATGCGCAGATGACAGTAACATAAGAAATATGTTTGGGTAGCACGTATAGGTGACAGCACACAGGTGGTATGGAAGACAGCTCAGGGGGACAGCTGGACCGGTGCTTTAGAAAGAAGGCAGCATCTCACTTAGGACTATTTTTGTGTCTTCGGATCTTCCCTCTTCTGGTTTCCCTCGCTCCACAAATGGCCCTGCCCCCCACCATGGTCCAAGCTGCACTCCTGGGCACCATGCTTGATACCTCCCGTTTCTGTGCTGTCCATGACCACATCCCGGATGTTCCGCCTCCTGTATATCCCCGGAACAACCCACTTCCCTCCATTTCCACTGTCACCGCCTTTCTCCCCGGGAACGTGAGGCAGGCAGGTAACTGGTTTTCCAGCCCTGTTCATCTGCCCCCTGATCTGTTCTCCAGGTAGACCCCAGGTCTTTCCAAATGCCAGGGGAGTTCATGGGGCTCCCCCACCAGAGCCCTTCAAAGGCTGCTCTGCTCTTACGATGAAGAGCAGGATCCTTATCTTGGCCAACAAGGGCCAGCACGGTGGGTCCTGCCACACCTCCAGCCACATCTCAGTCTGCCCCTCCGTCCAGCTGCAACGGTGTTCTTCCTGTGCGCCATGTTCCTTTTTTAAAACATAAACCTTTTATTTCGGAGTTATTTTAGGTTTACAGAAACATTGCCCAAAGAGTAGAGAGCTCCCCACAGCACCCCCGCAGTTGCCCCCACTGTGGACATCTTACATGACCCTGGCGCAGCCGTCAGACCGAGAGACCAACCCTGATACGTCACTCTTCACTTGACTCCAGGCTTTGCCTCGGTGTCGCCAATTTTTCCACTAATGTCCTTAATCTGTCCTGGAATCCCATCAGGATCCCTCGGAGATGACCCTCACAGGTGCCTTCAGCCAATTCCTTTTTTGATTCAACATGTTCGCTGGCAATATTCTCTTTTCCTGAGAATATGGCATTTTCTTCCCCTGGCGCAGCCTTCAAGTTGCAAAGCAACGGTCAGTTTCTTAGTGACCTCCTGGACTCAGAGGGTGTGGCAGGCTGATTGCATCATTGGCCTGGTCCCTGTATCCACACCTCTTGGCTTGTGCCACTACAGCTCCTTTTGTCTAGGGGCGGAGTCTATTTCCCCACACTTGGCCTTGTGACATTCTTTGACCAACAGAATGTGGCAGATTCCCAGTCCAAGTCTCAAAAGAATCCCCCAGCCCATTTTCTCCCTGCTTCTACCCTGAGAACAAGCCTCTAAAGAAAGATGAGTACACATGGAGAGAGGTCCTCCCAGTGGAGGCCACACTCAGGAAGTACTTGGCCAACCCCTGGACTTGAGAGCAATAATACATGCTTGTTGCTTTAAACCATTCAGATTTGGGACGGCTTGTTATGCAGCAATAGCTAACTGATACAGCCAGTCTCCTCATATGTCTCCTTAGTAGTACCAGTCTAAATTGTAATTTAATCATATATGTTGTGACTCTTGAATGTCCTCCTCCCCCAGCCATGCTCACTAGGCTCCCTGAAGGCAGGGTCTGCATCCATGTGGTTTACCACTATCTGGGTCTTGCACACTGTCCATCATCATGATAGATACACAGTCAATACTCATTAAATGGATGGGTGGTGGCTATAGCGTGAGCATGGAGAACCCTGCCCCCTGCCCCCACCCCAAGCTGAAAACCAGGTGCAGCCCCTCCCCACCCAAGGCTGATTCTAGTTCTTATCTTCAGATCCGGCAGCTTCCAGGTCACAGCTTTGGTTTGGACCAATCTGCCTCTTAGTGCCTCATCTGAACTTGTGCCTACCCTTCTCCAGTGAGCTGAGCGGCCCAGAGACCCCCTTTCCCCAGACTCAAGCAGCGTTGATCTTCGTGCCGACTAGAAAGCCTTTGCAGGCAGCTGGGTCCCGAGGGCGCTGGGGTGAGGAGACCTACTCTCATCAGCAATGGGCTGCGATCAATAAACGATTAAAAAGTGCAAAGGTTTCCGGCGAGATCTGTGTAATGCAGGTTACTGGCCAGAGTTTACCAACACTTGACAGCGGCTCCAAAGGGTGAGGAATTGTGTTTTTGACAAGCTGGATGCAGAGATAGTAGGCCCCCTTTGACCGTGGCTGCTGTAGCTCAGGAGGGTCCACGCAAGGGCTGGTCACCGGGGCTTCTGCTGGGCCTGGGGCCAGGACTGGGGGCTGCCCACCTTCAGCACAGGTATTTATGCTTGCTGGTGCCATGTCCCGTGCTGAGCCTCGGTGGGGGTAGGTAGGCAGTACCGGAGCTTCAATTCCTGCCTGCATGCCTTCACCCAGGCTGTTCTTCTTTGGACCACTCTCCCTTTCTTCTCCAATAGCACGCCTCTAGCCATCTTTCAAAGCCTATCTGTGATCCCAGCCCCTCAGACAGTTGAGGAAATTATATGAAATATTTCAAGGGCTTAGCTCAGAGCTGGTATGGTGTAAGAGTCCCATGGACTAGAAGTGCTAGATACACAGCAGTCTGTAGGCTCTACGTGTAGATGCCACCTCTGCCAGGCAGGCTGCCCTGACTGCCCATGCAAACAGAAGTCCTCTCTCCCTCCCCAGGGCAGCACTTGTCTGGGCCCTCCTGCCTGACCATCTCATGCTATATTGTTACCTATCTGTCTTTCCTCCCAGGGAAGCATATGAGCTCCTTGAAGGGTGAGCCAGGTCATGTGGGAGGTGCTCAGGCATAGCCACTATGTGAATGGGGGCAGTGGAAGCAGGCTAAGCCTGGTGCAGCTGTTAGGCACCCTGGGCTCTAGTCTGGGCTCTGAACCTGACCAGGTGTGTGAGGTTGAATGAGGTCCCTTGGTTTCTCCGAGCTTTGGTTTCTCCCTTTGATGAGTGGACATTATAATACCTACCTTGTGGGATTACAGCCTTTGGGGCAATGCTGATATTTATAGAGATTTACAATGCGAGGCCTTGTACTAAGCATCTCACCGGATATTTGACACTACCCTGTGATATAACACAGTATATAAAACATGCTCTAGTATGCATTACATTATAAACATGTTCTAATATGTATTATGCAGCAAAAATAGTATTATTATGTCCATTGTATAGATGAGAAAACAGAGGCGCCCAGAAAAGAGGTAACAAGACTGAGGTCGCACAGTGAGTAGGTGGGTGCCATGATTCAATACCAAGCCCAGTAGATGCCTGAACCCACAAATTGTCTCTGGATCCATCTCCCACGCTGCTCCTCCGATCTCCTGTACCAGCAAATTCATTTGCTTTCTCTGGTTCCGGAATTTGCCTGCACTGCTTTTGAGCGTATTTCTATTCTGAGCCCCGCCATCCCTCCAGGTAATGAGAGCCATCTGCTTCCTCCCTGCTGGGAGAAACAGGATGGTCTTTTATGTTCCCAAATTCCCTTCTGCTGGCTTCCGGTGGGCTCCTTAATTCTGATGACTAGAGTTTGCTGAGTGAGCCGTGTTCACATTCTCCCCACCCGACACGCCTTCACAGCCTCGGATCCTCCCTTCCTTCCCCAGCTCTGTCTTTCCACTGGGAAGAGTCCTAGATTCTTGTGGAATAGAGATTGAGGACTTGGGCACAGAGGGTGGACTGGGGAGGACCCAGGGACGGATCTTTGAGTGACTCTTCCTGTACCGTTGGGGAATCAAGATGATCTAGTCACTGACTTTTGCTAAGAACTGAAGCCTAAATTGAGGAACATATGCAAACGCACTTAGAACAGACTGTGCTGTAGGCACTTGTCAGTTTCATCCCCCGATGTTGTTAATTGATTAAAATTTTAAAACAAATTATTAAGTCCCTATCATGTTCCAGACCCTGTTTGTGGCAATGAGTACACAGCAAGGACGAAGGGAGGGCAATACTTTCAAACAGCAACACTTCCATGTGCCTTTTCTATGGAATCTGCCTGTGTGTCTCCCTTCTCCTTAGAGGAAGTTGGCTGGACATTAATTCAGTTGCCTCGGGTTCAAGGTCACAACAAATACCAATCTCATCCTGTCACATCTTAGGGGTAGTATAATGTGTTAGATTGGTTTGCCCCTGCTACACTGTATGTCTCCTGGGATCCTTGCTTTAAAAAAAAAATTGTTTATAACTTTACTGAGCTATAATAGACAAACAATAAACTGTAATAAGTGTACACATTTGTTGGGTTTTGACGTATGTCTATACCTTTGAAACCATTGCTACAATCAAGATGAGCATATCCCTTCCCCAAAGTCTCCTTGGGCCTTTTTGCCATCACCCACACCCACTACCCTGCTTTCTGTCGCTGAAGACCATGTCTCCTAGGATTTCATAGGAATGAACCTAGAGTAGGTACCATTTTGGTTTGGTTTCTTTCCCTTGTCATCATTCTTTTGAGATTCATTCATGTTGTTGCCTGTATCCATAGCTGGCTCCGAGGAGCATTCCGTTGCACGCAGGCACCCACCCACTCTTGTCTGTCAGTCACCTGTTGATGGATGCGTTTGGGAGAATACAAATAAAAGTGCTACGAGCATGTGTGTACAAGCCTTTGTGTGGACAAACGCTTGCATTACTCTTGGGTGAACACCGAAGAGTGGGACGGCTGGGTGTATCTTTGCCTTTCTAAGACACTGTCCAACTGTTGCTGAAGTGATTGTTTGGGGGCCCTTCAGCCTTTTATCATTTTTGTCTTTTCACATGTTGCTCAAGGTACCTTCCTTTAGAAGCGTCTCACTCCACATTGCTGCTCCCCTACCCACCTGCACATCCTAGTCCTACTCAGTAACACGCTGCTCGCTGTTGGCAGTGAGCTCCAAAACCCGATGGCAAGTCCTGTTGGAACCGTGCATGCAACATGTGTACAAAGGCTTGGGTGGGGCCAGGGTGGGGGGTAGGGGATTTCTCTATGAGAAGAGTGTGCATGACATTGGAGGGGAGGGGTCTAGATCTTGTTTTTTCTAATCCTCTCTCAGGCGAAGGAAGGTTGTAGGACAGGTGCCACGAGGACATTTCCTGCCCCCCCCCCCCGCTCCGTGGGGAAAATCCCTCCACTTTTTTTTTTCATTTTTGCCCCCTCTTCTTGCCCTGGATCCCTCTAGTCTGTCCCCTCCCCATCCTGCTGCCAGAGTAGCCTTATCACAGTGAGGATCTGGCCTATCCTTTTCCAGTTTCAAACTTTCCCTTCCTGTGGCTTCCATCCCCTGGAAAGTCAAGACCTTCCCTGATCTGGCCCTGATCCAGAAAGGGGACAAGGAGGGAGGGAGGGAGGGAGACAGGGAGGGAGGGAGGAGGAAGGGAAATGCTTCCAATCCCTTGTGAAATAAAGCAATCTACTCAGAAGTTTTGTCAGATCCAAACTTTTATAATCCACCCTATTTAAAAAGCATTTTGTAATTCAAACATCTTCATTTATATACATAGTATCTCATTCTGGGCTAATGGAGGAGATTCAGGTGGCGATTGGTCCTTTGAGGCACTGCTTTAATGAAGAGACTAGAGAGCCTTTTCATTTGTATAACCATTGTTTGCATTGAAACGGAGCTTCTAAGGGGCCAGGAAATAGTTCATTCTTGCAAGTAGGTTAACACACACCCCCTGCAATCTTATTAGCCGGGTGCCTGCTCAGCTTTCCCTCATCCCTGCTGGAAAGAGCCCAAGTGGGAAGTAATGAAGTTTCACTGTGTGTGCATCTGCCATGCTTCCCTGATTGGCTGCACACCCGCTGAGGCCTGGCCCTTGTTGCTCCCTCCCTCAAACACCTGCTCACTCTCCAAGTTCAGGGTCATGCCCCTGGATGCTGGGGCCACATTTGCAGCTGAGTCCTCTCCACCTCTGCAGAGCCAGGAGGCAAAGCTAATAAGAAAGGCCATCAAGCCTCCGGCAGCAGCCATGGGTGCTGTTGGGATGTTTGCTAATAAGACACTTGACAAGGGATCCCTGCTCTCTGGATAAAGGGGGCGGTGGGCGTGGAGGTTCCTGCCCCTCCCCCTCACGCCTTTGCGATTGATTCGCACACCCTGGCTGGGAGCCCGGCTTGTTTGGCCAGTGGCCCAGGTGTGCACCTGCTGGGCCAGCCCCGGCTGTTCCACCACCCCAGCTGCCCTCACTGTCTCGTTTTCCCTTCATGGGCCCTGAGTGGCTGCACAAACTCTCCAGTACTAGGAATGGACTAGGTACTCGGGGTAGCATTTGTGGCACCTGGCAGATCCGGAAAAGCTGGCAGAGACAGGCAAGAAAGGGCCTTGTCTAGCCCTAGACTTGTCTTGGGATGGGACCCCCTACTGGAGGCCCTGGGAGGGGCGGGGAACATGGCTCAAACTCCATGCGCTTAAGAATCCCTTGAGCATCTGGTCTTCAGCCCTTCTCTCTCCCCTGCGGTCCATCCATCTGTCTAGCCTCCCCCTCCTCCACCAGACACAGGGTGGTCCCTTCCCACTGGCGTACCAAATCCCAAATCCAGCACCTAGAGCTTGGAGGGCTTTGACATGTGGTATGTCCCTAGTAAGAACGGTGGAATGGAAATTATTTGAGAAAAGATTTTGCAGCTCTGAACGTGTCCTTTGAATTATCAGGGCTGCCGCAGAGCCAGCCACACACAAACTGTGGCTTCCCTCAGTCCCACGTTGCCCTGACTTAACGTCGACCCTGCCCTCCGGGACCCCGGCCTGCTCCTGCTCCCTGTCCTTCAGCTTCTGAAAGAGGTGATGCATTCTCAGTTTTTTCTGGCCTCTGGGGGTGAGTCTATGCTCCAGCACCCCAGAAAGGGGACCCAGACCTTAGCCTTAGATCAAGGGCAAATGGTCTCGTTCTGCTTGGTGTCAAGTTCGCTAAAGTCACCTGAAATGGTAAGACCTGAGCCACCCTTCGTCAATACATTCCTGAGGTAGCTGCCTGTTCCAACCCCAGTGGGACAGGGACAGAGCAACCCGAAGCCCAGAAATGAGTCCCTTGCCTTCTTATGGCCAACCCCTGGATTGTGTCCTCTGGCAAGCCTTTTGCAGGAGCAAACTGGGGGGACACTTCACCTACGGAGGTGTAGAGCCATGGGGACTGAACCAGGCAGAGATGCTGGTAGAGGAAGGAGACGCCTCCCCCCCAGCTAAGGGACCGACCCAAGGGCACAGGGTGTGTGTAGAGTAGGCCTAATATCAATCCCCCAGCCTAACCTGGTTTATCTAGGACTTTCCTGGTTTGGGCACCGAAAGCCCCATGTCTCCGAGACGCTTCAGCTTCAGGCAAATCAGGATGGTGGTCACCTTACATTTAACACATGAGAAAACTAAAGAGAGAGGAACGGCCACAGGCCAGACAGCAGTCAGCAGCCGATCAAGGACAGAGAGGCCAGGCCACCTGTGCCAGGTGATCCAGCGAGGGCTCTGGGAAGCCGGCCAAGGAGAGCCCCCCGCAGGTGGTTTGAGGATTGGTGTTGGTGGGTGGGGTGGGGGTGGGGCACATAGTAGGAGCTCACTGAACTGCCGCGGTGGTTTCTACGAGCCAGAAGTCTCGATGAAATGGGATCCCAACAAACCAGAAACATCTGGTGCTCTTTTTACAACACAAAGACTAAAGAGTCTGGGCCCAACTTCTCCCCTGAGCCAAGCGGAAGGACAAGCCAGGGTCCCTCCGTGGGCCTGTGCCCGCCGCTGGGGGCCCACCGTCTTCCAGCCGTTCCTGGCTGGGGGGCTGGCCAAGGGCCAGCCAGGCTCAGTGTGGTAGGCGTACCGGCGAGCTCTGGGCAGCGCCTGTGAGAGAGGCAGGTTGTCTGCAACTGGGGGCTCTGGGCAGGGGCTTGGGCAGCCGGGAAGGCTCCCCGATCCCTCAGCACTAAGGATTTTATTACCTTCTCCCTTATGTGTTTTCCCTTTCCTTTCCAGAAACTGGCTGAACTCTTTTTTTTTTTTTGCCCGGGCCTTTAAAAAGCCATTAGCGTGATTTTTATCCCCCTTTCAACCTGAAAACGGTTTTTGTCATAAAACTGCTCCGTGGATGCAAAACATCTGTCTGTGTCTTCCAATCACATTCAGGGCTGGTGGGGCGTGCTAACGGAGAGGGGTGGGAGAGTGGGGGAGAAGTTCCAGAACATGCCAGCAGCCTTCCTGCCCCACCCCAGCTCCCCTCCCTTTGCCTTCCCTTCCTCTGTCCAGGGAGCCTCAGATGCATGGGGGGGTGGGGGCGGGGGCCTGCCCAGCCCGGACTCTGTGGATTGGCAATGCCAGCCCTGAGCATACAGTGTCATAATTAGGGACCAATAGCTGCAGCTCTCTGACCGACCCCTCATTACACAGCCGATGGTGAGAACCCAGGCAGGCCCCATTCTGTCGCTCGGTTACCTTTCCGAAGGAGGGGGCCTGCCCCTCCCAGCGCCCCCTGAGCTGCACTCCCCCTCATTCTAGCATTTCACACTGAGAGGGTCCCTTCCTGCTGAACTGGCAGGTACAGGGACTCATGCAAATCCAGCTCCGCCTCTGAGCGCTGTGTGATCTCAGGCAGGTCACCTGCTTCTCTGGACCTCGGCTTCTGCAGGACAGCTGCAAGGAGCCTTTGTTCTGAGGTTCAGCAAGGTCACTGTGGAATGTCCCTTGCTCCTGCTCAGAGGAGAGCTTCAGAGGTGGCGGTCATGATGTCCCAGTGAGCAACCTGGGGGTGACCTCTTTCCCATGTGGGAGAACGCCTCTCAGAAATCAGACTTTTATCTTCCAGTGAATTCCCAAAGAGGGAAAAAACCCACACAACCTAGCCTGGGGTTCCTAGATCACCCAAGCCCAGGAGGTTCGTCACCGGGCCTCTGGAGGGTGGCAGCTTTGGGGTCATTGGCCCTGCCATGCCGGCCTCCTTGATGCCTGGCTTGTGGAAGGTGACGGTCACGCTGCCCTCCCTCCTGGCCCTTCCCACCCTGTTTGGCTGTCTGAGCCCCAGGCCCTCAATCCCACTGCTATCCCACCCTCCGTCGCTCTCTGTTGACCCCATTCCCCTGGCCCCCGGCTCCCAGCAACCCCCTCCCCTGTCCCTCCCATTCTGACCCCTTCCTCCCTTCTCCCTCTCCCTACCCTCCCCAGGCCTCTCTTCTCCAGTCTCTTGCTGCTGCCATGGAAACCACTTTCTCTCCCACATTCTGATTGATCCATTTAGCCCTTCATGGCCAGTCTGCTCAACTCTGGGTCTGGGTTGGGAGGTGGACAAGGGCAGGACGGCCGAGGGTTCAGGATGTCCTTCCACCTCGCACCACCTCGTGACGGCCCAGGCCCAGCAAGCACGGGGGCTGGGGCATGTGCGCCGGGGAAGAAGTCACTGCGGGGCGGGGAACTAGAAGCCAGGCGGCAGGCGAAAGGGAGCTCAGACCAGGAAGCATGGCAGTGAGCCAACTGGAAGCGAGGCAGAGAGGCTGAGGGCCCGTGGCTTTGCCAGCTGCCCCCGTCCTATCCCTGCGGTGCTTTGCTCTTAACAGGGATCTCTCTGCCTTTGCCTCTCTACTTGGCAGTGGGTGAGAGTGGGCGTCTTGAAGACCCCCAGCCCCTTGGAACCAAGCCTGCCTCCAGCAGGAGAGGGAGGGCGCAGAAGGTGGCTGTCCCAGGGCTCCTGCACCTCCTGGCACCAGTGATCACTCTGATCTCGTTCAGTGAGCATAGCTGTGCCCCTACCGTGTGCAAGGCCAGTGTCAGGCCAGTGGACCAAGAGATTTGAGGGGAACAGCACGTGTTTCCTTCATCTCTGTACATCATTGGTTCACTGAGTACCTACTATGTGCAAGACCCTGTGTGAGTCACTCTGAACCTGATCTCTTTCCACCCTCACAAAGCCATCTGAAATAATAATACTAGTAATCATCATTATCGTCATCATCATCATCACTGTCATCATCATCTTCATTATCTTCGAGCTTCCTGTGTACCAGATACGCTCAGCTAAAGCTATGGTTGATTGACCCGGGACAAGTTATTTAATACCCGTGCTTCAGTTTCCCCATCTGTAAAGCTCAATCTTCACAACAATCTTGTGAGGTAGGTATTAGTGTCATCATCCCAACAACACAGATGGGGAAACTGAGGCATGGGGCATGGTTTAGAACTTGGTGACAGACCCTCAGCTGGAGAATGCCAGAGCTGGGGTTTGCACCCTGCCGCCGGGCTCCAGAGTCGATGCCCCGAACCCCCACACTTGTTGCCTTTGCAGGTGGCCCAGGCTTCTGCAAGGTCCCCGGGGAGAGGCAGGAGGGAAAGAGGCCCGCAGACTGGGAAGTGTAGTAAAGGGGAGACGGGATGAGTGGGTGCTCTGGGCCTCTTGCCACCTGAAGTGACATGGGACCCTGGGTACACAGCTGGGCTGTGCCTCCTGGTGACCAAGAGGAGAATCCTTCAACTGCAGGGACCCCGTTTTTCACTGAAGCCAAGTCCAGCAGGAATCTATCACCTGGGCCCCTCTCGGATGAGACCAGAGCAGCCTGGGGGCCAATCCCTTTGATCACTTTGACACACGGATCAGAAAGGGGGCTTAGAGAGATGGTTCTTGCCCCTTAGAAAAGCAGGCGGCAGGCCAACGCACTCCAGTCCAGAGTAGCCCGCTCGGCCGGAGCCGGCCCGGCCCTCAGGGGTGGCTGCCAGCCAGCTCCATGCCGGGGGAGAATCTGGGAAATATCCTCGAAGTCTGAGCTGGCATTCTATCCTATAGTGCCTACAACCACCCAGTGAGATCAAAATGACGAACCTCGTGGAAGAGATTAGGTAACTGAGGCCCGGAGAGGGCAAGCAATTTGGACAAGGTCATGCAGCTAATGTCTGGAAGAGCTATGGCAGGAGTCCAGTCCTGTTGGGCTCCAGGAGCCCACCAAGAGAATGAAACCTCTGAAGAGTGGCCTAGAGCTCGCCCTCTCCTTTGGAATGACCCTGGGGCCGCTTCCGAGCAGGACCAATCAAGGCTGAGCAAAGCAAGCCTTAGCATTCCCTGCGAGCCAGCAGCTGGGCCCAGGGCCCCGGAGGAGGCCTTTTCCAACCAGGTCAGCAGATGGGTGACCCGTGGCCGAACCTGATTCCCGCTGTTTCATCAAAGCTGAGCTAAAAACAGTCTCGCTTTGGCAGTGGAAAATTGAAACTCCCTGCTCCCTCTTAAAGCTCTTAAACAGGTCAGCCCACCAAAAAACCCAATCCTTCAATCTGGGTTCCCTTAAAAAGTAGGGCAGGCCAATTATGTTTTACTGTCCTGAGCGGTGATGGGCTGAGAGCAGGGAAGGCCAGGCCAGGGTGCCGGGGACCACGAGCAGATGGAAGACAGAGGAGCCAGCCAGCCTCTCCCATCAGCCTCTTTGTCAAAACAAAATTAAAATGCCCGAACTCTTGCTGGCACTGAGATCCCATCCAAGGTAATAGGTATTTATCTTAGTGTGTTCGGTGTTGGGCTCCATGCCAAGGGGATGTGGAAACTGGAAGGCATCTTATTCTCTGCTCTGTCTCTCGCACCTAGCACAGTGCCCAGAATGTGGAAGACGTTCAAGAAATACCTATTCATTCATTCATTCATTCATTCATTCATTCAACAGTTTTTACTGAGGACCTCCTATGTATCAGAGCCAGTCCTGAGTGCTGGGGACACAGCTACGAACAATACAGACAAAAATCACTGCCCTCCTGGAGCTGATGTTCTCATTGAGGGAGACAGACCATGAACAAAACAAATTTTTGAAAAATAAAGACAGGGCAGGGGTAGAGAGTGCGGGGAGTATAGGTGGGGGGTTAAATTTTAAATTGCAGGGTGGTCGGGGGAGGGGACATTTGGCAAAGGCTGAAGGAAGAGAGTGAGCCATGTGGACATCTGGGGGGAAAATGGAAGAGACTGACAATCACTGAATTGACATTAAGTGCCACACAATTTGCTGTGCATGTTGACATCCATCATCTCCTTGTGAATTCCTTACAATTTGATAAGATGAACAACAGTGTGTGAATTACCAATGAAGTAACAGAAGCTCAGAGACAAAGTCAAAGACAAGGTCTCCTCTTCATGGGCTTATGGTCTGTGAAAGGAAGTTAAATAATTCAATAGCTATTCTCTTTTCATACTAATAGAACCCCTGATAGCTGGACATATGGCTTCCTGAAATAAAGACTACATTTCCCAGCCCTCCTTGCAGTGGAAATGGCCATGTGACTATGTTCCAGCCAATGGGATGTAAGTAGAGGTATTCTGTACAACTCCCTGAAGGATCTTCAAGGAAGGAGGTGAGTCCCTCATGTTCCCCTCCTCCCTTCCCCCTCTGGCTGGAATGTAGCGCTAATGGTTGGAGCTACAGCAGCCTTTTTAGGTTTTGAGGTAAACTTGAAAATGGAAGCTATGCATAGTGGACATCAAGAGGGAAGGAGCCTGACTCCCTGACACTAAGGAATACCCTACATGCTACATGGATTCTTAGAAGAAAGAAGAATCAACTTTTAACTATTTTACGACACATTTATGTGGGGGGTTTTGTTGCACATAGCCCAAACAAATTCTGACTGATATAACTTCAGGCAATAGAGAGTGGCATGGGCTGTGAGGGATGAAGAGGTCCTTCCCCAGGTTAAATCCAGCCACTACTTATGGCACTTGATTGCTATAGCTTGGGAACAACCAATAAAAGAGCTACATCTTCAGCTTTTTAAAGAAAAGCCAACAGTGGAGATCTGTACGTAAAATCTCCTGATTTTCAAAAGTTTGTCATTAATTTAATTGAAAACTTTCTAATTAAAGCTCAATGTCAGTTATACAGAACTTGTTTACTAGCAAGCTTTAACCTGTAAGTCCCTGGTCTGTGATGAGGCCCCATGAGAGGAAAGACTCACAGGAGAAACTGAGCGAGCAAGGGAGGAGCGCAGATGGAACCATCAGGTGCTCAACACTGATCCTTCCATGGAAGAGTTGGGGTGGCAACCACCTGTACGGGCGAGTCCCCACTCCAAGCCCCACTGCGTTCCCGTTCTCAGACTAAGCATCTTGGATCCTCACCAAGTCCAAAACAAAACCAGTCCTGTTTAACCAAAAAGACACACACACAAGCACAGACGCGCATGCATGCGCACGCATCCCTTATTGATGGAGACAAGGCCCCCAGAAGTGAGCGTGTCTTGGCAAACTTGATTGGTGCATTTTAATGGACGCTCGCTTGCAGCCAAATCCTCCCCCATTTGTTCCTCCTGCTAGTTGCTGACAGAAGGAGGAGATGTGGTGGTGTCAGGAAGGTAAGAAAGAGGAAGGAGCAACCGTCCACCCACCTGTGAGTTGGGGAGGGAGGGGCAGGGGTCTCCCACACAGCCACGGCAGAGTTGTTTCACAGTTACACTGGCCCGGGGAAATGCCAACAGCTGGCGGGGGTGTGGCCCACGATCCTGGTTGGGAAGCGCCATCTAAAGTCAATGTGCCCGCCCTCTGGCTCTGAGGAAGTCTTTCATGTGACAGGTTACCACGCCCCGTGCATTCTCCAGACCCACTATGAGTGCCTGCGTGAAGACTACCAATGCCAAAGGTGGAGGTGTCAAGGGCACAGACTCGGGAGCCTGGCCTTGAATCCTGTCTCCTCCGCTGACCAGCTGCATAACCTTGAGCAAGTTACCACTCTGTGCCTCTATTTTCCTGCCTTAGAATCTGGGATAGTAATAAGGCCTTCCTAGGGACCACTGAGAGGATTCAATGAGGTAACACATGGGGTGCACTTAGCACAGGGTCTGCTGTAGTTGGATTTTCACTTTTCTCACCATGATTACGGTGCTCATGGGTCTTCCGGTCACTAGGCGCTCCTCTGCTATTTTTTTGAGAGGCCTGGGTAGGGGATGTGGGTTGATGCCTGGAGACTGGGTGGGGGAGGGGAGAGGACCAGGAGGTCCCAGGAACAAAAGCCACAGGATGCCCACAGAGGGGGTGTGGGTGGGGTCTGCTTTCAGCAACACTCAAGACCACACACTGAGAATTCACTTTTTTCAAATGAGTTTTGGATGTCGGAAGCATTATCTTGGCTCTCAGGTCTCTTGGAGCTGCTGGTCCTGATTCTTGGAGTCAGGTGTGGCTCTGATGGGGAGATGTGTGGCTTAATGGCCAAGTGCACAGGCGGTAGCATATGACAGACTGAGGGTCAAACCCTGGCTCTGCCATGTGTGAGCACTGTGACCTTGGGCAATTTCCCTAACTTCTCTGTGCCATGTCTTCTGACCTTAAAATCGACTAATATAATCCCACCTCACAGGACTGTGGTGAGGAGTGAGGTAATAGTATGGAAAGGGATGGAATATTCTTTCCCTGCTAATAGACCTGGAAGTAGAGGAGTGGGTGCTGGTCCTTAAAAAAAAAAGGCATAAAAAATACTGACCACCACTTACTGAGAATGCCCTGGTTCCAAGCTCTCTACTCATTCCATCTCTAATCTTCGCCAGACCCTGGAAGGGTGGGCATTGTGTATGTGGGAAACCTGAGGCTCAGCAAGGTTATGGGACCTACCTGAGGTCACAGAAAGGGGGCACTAACGAGGGTTGTCATCAGTTCTGCAAAGTGGAACAAAGGGTGAGCTCTGTCCTTTCAGGTTAGCTGAACGAGCCAGTCTGTCCACCTGCACACCCAGTACCTAGAACTTTGCTGGGCACGTACTGGAGTCCCACGTCTATTGTTGAATAATAATAATAGACAAAACCACAGTACTTAGTGTGCACCAGGTTCTGTTCTAACACTTTATGTGTATTAGCTCATTTAATCCCCTAACAACCCTGTGGTTGTTATCACATACTGATACTATGTTATGTTGCAGCTATCATCTTTTCTCAGCCGAGGAAACGGAGGCACAGAGAAGGTAATTGATATGCCCAAGGTCTTGCTTCAAGACCGGCCATTGACCAACACAAGAGGCATGATCAAATCGAGGCCTTACCTGGGAGGGAAGGACTGTGGCTGGGACCTAGGGACAAGGGTTACATCAGAAACCCACTTTTGGAGTGGAGGGGCAGAGGTTTGCACACAAGACAGTAAGGGAATTGTTCACACCAGAGTTTAAGGTCAAAAGGGAGGAACTGATAGAAAGAAGAGTCCAGGCGGAGGCCTGAGCAGGAGTAGGACCATCTGGGTCCATGAACAAGGGGCAGGGAGGCTGGGCAGCTGTGCTTTCTGACATGCGCGGGGGACCACCCATCAATGGCAGGAGGGATCCTCTTCTCCAATGTTCAGCTTTGGAACTCACTCTCTATGGCCCCGCAGTGGCCACGACCACACTGGGAAGGAGGGGGCAGATGACATTTCTGTTGTGGCAAAGCCCGTGGGCCCCAGTGCATCCTATTCCCAGGGCTCTGCATCGCCACCTGGCAGAGCCCAGGCCCAGTGACTGGCACAGGCTAAGACTACATTTGGCTCCTGCCACACTTCTCTCTTGGCTGGCTCCGGGTTTTGGCTTCCCCTCAGGAGCTCTGCCTTCCAGAAGGTGAGCCTGAGAGACAAGCTGAAATCCCCGCATTGGATGATGAGAGCTTTCTGGTCCCAACCTAAGAAACTCTGAGTGACTCTTCTGTGCCAGACACTGCTGGGAACTTCTACATAGGATCTCATAAAAATATTAAGTGCTTCCATCCATCCATATCCATCCACTTATCCATCAATCCAGCATCCATTTACTCATCCATCCAACTATTCATCCACCCACCTATCCATCCATCCATCCATCCATCCATCCATCCATCCATCCATGCACTTATCCATTCATCGACTTACCCGTCCACCTAACCAACTATCCATCCACTCATTTATCCATCCATTCAGCTATCCATTTATCCATCCATCCATCCACCCATCCAACTATGTATCCACTCATTTATCTGTCCATTCAGTCATCCATCCATCCATCATCCATTCATCAATCATCCATTCATCCAACAATTCTGCAGCGTGTGTCTGCCATGTTCCACTCAATGGTACACAGAGTAATTACTAGAGAGACAACAGTGAACAAGGCAGGCATGATCCCTGCCCTCATGGAGCTTACTTTCTAGGGCTCCAGAAAGGGATGGGACCACCATGGAAATATGTGTTTACTTAATAGTGCGGTGAGTTCCATGAGACATCCAGGGTTCTACTAGAGTTGGCAGCGGGAGGACCTGACCAAAGCACACTGAAAAGTCAGCTTTCCTAGGTAAGGGCATGGAAGCAGAAGTCAGAAGGAGGAGCACGGCTTGGCAGGTAAGGCAGTGGAGGGAGACTTGAGGAGAGGGTTCCAGGCAGAGGGAACCAGATGTGTGAAACACCTGGGAGGAGTGGTCATTGGAGGAGTGAAGGGAGGTTCAGAGAGTGAGGAGCAGTGGTACAGGGTGGGGGGGCTGAGGAGGGCAGGGGTCGGGTCATGCAGGCCCCCTGGGTCATGTTAACAAGGAGTGGCAGTCACTGAAGTAATGGGAGGGGGAACGAGGGCGGAGGCATGACGTAGTTAGACTGCATCTTAGCCCTGCTGAGTAGAGAACGGGACAAGGAAGGACAGAGGGGGCATGGGCTAAGCAGCCAGGAAGCTTCTGCAGAGGTGTTGGATGGGAAATGCTGGTGACTTGGGCTAGCGGGGGAAATAGAGAAACGAACCACCTTGGAATCGATGCAGGAGGTATCGGGGATGGGACACAGTGACCGATGGGGTGTGGGGAGTGAGGGAGAGAGGCATCTGAATGAATTCCTGAGTTTCTGGTGTGGGCAGCTGGTGGGTAGCTAGGTCCTTCCCTAAGAAGACGAGCAGCAAGGAGCCGCTGAGAGGGGACTGTGTAAGTTCAGTTTGAGTGTAAGTTGCCTGAGTGACCCCCAAAGGGAAATGTTGAACAATGGGCTGGGCATGTGGATCTGGAGGGATTCCGGGCTGAGGAGCAAAGCCCCTGGGTGTAGGTACTATCACATCCATTTGACACAAGAGAAGGTGGCCTTAGGTTACACATGGGCCCGATGGGCCTATCGGAGTTAATCTCTGGGGAGAACAGCATTGTCAAACCCTGGATTCAAGTGTGGCCAGGCCTCTTTCTTTTCTTGGTTCCGGGTGGTTCCACGTGCGCCAGCTTCTGTCGGCGTATCCTAGCTCAGAGTGGTATCATCTCCACAGGGCTGCATGGGAAGGGCCCCGGGACCATGGCTGCACCAGGGAAGCTGCTCTCACACTCCCTCCCCTTTACTCCGGCCACAGATCTCTGGATGTACCGCTGGCTTTTGGCCTCACTCTGCCTTTCCCTTGGAATGACTTCCTCCTGTTCCTTTGTCTGACCCTCTCCCCATCCCCAACCAACCATGGTCGCTGATACATCACCCACGCCTCCCAGCCTGCTGCACCTGTCAGCCAGGCTGGGTAGACTCCTCTGGTCTCCTGGAGCCCCCAGTAACCACGGTCTGCTTGTCCAGATCCCCCCTCCCCCACACTCACACCAGGTCGTGAGCGCCTCCCACCGCTCACAAAACATGTCTCATCGCAGCCGGAATTCCTAGAGGCTCCCCCAGGCTGACACATCATCGGCATCCATATTAACTTGCTGAGAGGTAGCATCGTACAATGGTGAGGACCAAGGATTTGACCTCAGACCACCCTGGAGGGATCCCAGCTCTGTGTGGTCTCTAGCAAGTCCCTTCCCTTCTCTGATCCCGCTTCCTCCACTGCAGAGCAGGGCTCATTAAAGATGGCCCTTGCAGGCTTACCACGAGGATTAAGCAAATCCATGCGTATGAAGGCCGCGGCAGAGAGCCCGCATGGCGCCGTCACACATGCTCGCAAACGTTAGCACCATTATTATTAGTAATTAGGCATGAATCATCTTTATACAGAAAGGATGACCTCTGCCAGCCTCCAGAGAATGAGTCAAATCTCTGAAGCTGGAATCGTGGTGTCTGAGGAGCAGCCGGGCCAGGCTGCAGGAGGAGAGTCGAGACAAGCGAGGTATTGTCTTTGTTAGAAAAAAAAAAAAAAAATCGTTGGGCTATGTTCATGGGAAAGCAGGTTTCATGCGAATAGGTTTATCAAGGTGGCTTTCGGTTCCACTGTAATTTAAAATAAATAAGTCAATTTAATGTTTATAGAGTGAGTTATGCTTTATTAGGGCCACGGTGAGCTGAGGAAACTTGGCCAAGGCGAAATTTGAGGAATTGGCCCTGGCCGGGAGCGTAATTACGGGAGCGCTTTTGCGCGCCGTCTTGCCCAATGATATTTTCATTCTGTCTAATTTATTAGTTTATTAGCTTTATGGTGAATGTAGAAAGTTATGCCACAACAGGGGCCTAATTTGATCAGAGCCAAATTTTCATGTCCTCCCCTGACGGCCGTAATAAGGGAAGAGACCCCTGCTTCGAAACTATTTCCAAGATTTCCAGAAAGGCGCGGGGCAGAGTGCCAGGGTTCTGGGCCCTGGCGCTGTGAGTCAGAAAGGCGACGGAGGCTGGCGGGCCCGGGTGTGGGCTGCCTGGTTTTAAACACGGGCTCCCCTGCTTGTTAGTTATGCGGCCTCACATATATAGCATGCCTCGGTCTTGGTTTTCTCATCTGTAAAATGGGAGCGATAGTCATCCGCCTCCCCCAGGGCAATAAAGAGCCCTGTGTGATGGCGCCTACACCAGACTGCTCACTGTGGTCTCCCGAACCCGGCACCCTGCCTGGCTGGTCACAGGCTTCCGGTACGTGGTGTTGGATGAATGTGGTCAAGGCCAACGTCCATGCCAGGTGCTGAGGGCCCAGTCACCACCGCCCACTGTCGTGTGGACATTGTGCTGGTTCTGAGAGCTTCACCAACCCACTTAAACCTCACAAGCACTCTATGAAGGAGGTACTATTATTATCACCCCATTTTAGAGATGGGGAAACTTAGGCACAGAGAGGCAGTGATATGCCCAGGGCCCCACAGCCCCTTAGCGGCGGAGCTGGGATTCAGATGCCAGGAGCCAAGCTCCAGGGTGACTCTTATCATGCCAGCTCCCGGCTTAAGTGTTCCTTATGTTTTAGCTTTATTATTCATAACAAAAGTCCAGTTCTGTGACACTGTGACGGTCTCAAATCCAAATCTTTTTATCGGGAGCCCAAGCCTTGCATAATCTGGCCACTTCTTCCTCTTCTGCACCTGCCTCTCCCCAGTCTCCTCGCTGGTCCCAGACAGCAGCCAGTAGGTCCACTCAGTTCAACAGATGCCTTTGCGCCCCGCGGGTGATCTGCCAGGCCCAGTCCTAGATAATGGGGACACAGGGATTGATAACAGGGGCTTTTGCCCTCAAGGAGCTCACGTGGAATTCCTGAGCACCTACTGTGCGCCAGACCCTGAAGGGGAAACTGGAGATACAGAAGGAAGACGGGGGTGGTACCTTGCGTCCGGCAAAAGGAACTTTGCAGGTGTGAGTAAGGACCACGGGGTGGGGAGATGACCTTGGACTTGCTGGGGGGCCCAGTGCAGTCACAGGGGCCTTCTAAGAGGGAGGCAGGAGGGTCAGAGTCAGAGGAGGAGCTGTGACAGCGGAGGCGGAGGTCGGAGTGGTGCCATGGCTGCAAGAAGCCCCAAGCCACGGCAGGCGGCACCCCTAGAAGCTTCAAAAGGCCAAGAAACAGCTTCTCCCCTGGAGTCTCCAGCAGGAAGCCAACCCTGCTGATGACTGACCTGAGCCTAGCGATGCCCAGGTCAGACTTTTGGCCTCTAGGATTTTGATATACTACATATGTATTGATCCTTACCCGAGGATACGGTTTATTGATTTTAGAGAGAGAGGGCAAGGGAAGGAGGGGAGAGAGAGAGACATCGATGTGAAAGAGGAACATCGATTGGTCGCTTCCTATACGTACCCCTGACTGGGGATCAAACCTACATCCTAGCTGTGTGCCCTGACCAGAGATCAACCCACAACTTTTCGGTGTAGGGAACACCACGCCAACCAGCTGAGCCATTCGGCCAAGGCTAAATTCGTACTGTTTTAAGCCAGTAGGTTTGTGGCGCTTTGTGGCAAAAGCAATAAGAAATGAGTACAACAGCTAACACTGATAGAATCAGCTCCCGCCATGCTGAAACCTAACTAAGCGTGATCACATTTAATCTCCCCAGAACTACCCCTGCCTTGGCCAGCAGATGCTCTTCTCTCTATTCTGTAGAGTCAGTTCATTCATTCATTCAACAAATATTTACGGACTGCCCTAGGCGACCTCCCAGGTGCTGGAGCCGGAGCCATGGGCAAGAGATAAGAGGAAACTAATTTCCAGTGAAAGAGACAGTGAACAAGCAAACACGTAAGCATACATCATAGAATGCCAGGCGCGGATTCGTCTCATGAAGAAACAAAGAGACAGGGTGAGGACAGTGATAGGGATGTTGTTTCAGACAAGGTGGCCAGGGAAGGTTCCTCTCAGGATGTGAGAACTGGGCAGAGACCTGGACGGACTGGAGGAGGGAGCCATGTGGATATCCAGAGCCCTCCAGGAAAAGAAACTGATCGCGGGGCATTTGTTCCTGGGGTTTGCCGACCAGCTCCGCCACTCCTGAGCCCGCAGCCTTACCTCCACCTCATGCCATGAATCAGAGGGGTGTGTCTAGAGTGAGGAAAGCACACAGGAAGCCGGGGGAGGGCCTGCGGAATTCAGCCCCCATGGAGGTCTCAGGACAGGTTCCTGGGGTGAAGGGGGGGAGCGCAGAAGTGCGTGAGTTTGGCCTACAAGGAGGGAGGGTTTCAACAGGTGGAGCTGGTGGAGGCCTCTTCTGCAAACGAGGGAGCAGAAAGGCATGGTGGGTGCTCAAACGCTGGAGGAAATGGGAGCCACCCTTGCATCTGGGCCAAGAGTGGGAACGCCTGGGACCGGAGCACCCAGAGCTCCTGCTGGTGCGAGTATGAAAGGGGAAAATCTCTTTGGAAAACTGTTAGGCAGTGTTGTGGATTGAATTGTGTCCCCCCCGCCCCGCCCCACCAAAGGTGTGTTGAAGTCTTGACCCCTGGAACCCATGAATGTGATCTTATTTGGAGATAGGGTCTTTGCAGATGTAACCCAGCTAAGGTGACGTCATACTGGATTAGGCTGGGCCCTCATCCAATGTCTGCTGTCCTTATAAGAAGAGGGAAATTTGGACACAGAGACATAGACCCACAAGAGGGAGATGCCATGTGAGGATGGAGGCAGGGATCAGAGACACAAACTAAGGAACACCAAGGACTGCCGGTAGTGCCAAATGCTGGAGAGAGGCAAGGAATGATTTTGTTCTGGAATGTGCAGAGGGAGCATGGCCCTGCTGACACCTGATGTGTAGCCGCTAGAATTATGAGAGAGTAAATTTCTGGTATGTTAAGGCACCCAGTTTATGGTGTCTTATTATGGCAGCCCTGGGGGACTAGCACAGGCAGCCTCTGTGAAAGCTGAACTCAGACCTCCCTGCGTCCCCTAAGTTCCTCTCCTAGGGATACATTTAAGAGAAAGAAACACTCAAGGTCAAAGCAACTTTACCTGCCATTGCTCAAAACTGGTAGCAACAGCCCCAATGTCTCCAAAAGAGAACAGACAAAGAAACTGTAATAGATCCACACAATGGAGTACTACACAGCAACGAAAAAGGAAGAGCCACTGACACGGGCAACCACACAGACAGATCTGCCAGACGGTATGCTGAGCAAAAGAAGCCAGACACAGAAAAGATGATTCCTTGTGTGTGCAGAGCAATGACAGGAAAAACTAGTCAAAGCTGATTCAAAAGTCAGTATCATGTTTCCCTCTTGGTGGAAGGAAATATCGTGGGGTGCTGGCTGGAAGTGTTTTATATCCTGAGCTGGGTGGTGGGTGGGCAGCCAGGGTGTGTGGCTGTGTAACAATTCCCTGAGCTGGACCTTTAGTATAAGCACTTGCCTGTGTGTCTGCAGGACCCTAATGAAAAAGGAAAATAAATACGTGGAGATTCCCCAGTGGAGAGCGTCAAAGCCTGGCAGAGGCATCTGGAGCTGATTCTGGTGGACTCCAGAGGCTTGAATGCTGAGCAGAGGATGATTTGTGTGCAGCCGTGGGCAGGACTGGGGCATTTAGTGGCATCTCAAGAGATTTATAATGAGGCCAGGGGCCCCCTGTCCCATCAGCAGCTAGAGCAGCTGGCAGGGCCTCCATGTGGCCCTCCGCGGCCCGGATCTCACAGGCTAGCATCCCAGGCTGGCATTACTGCCTGGGCAAGCGGGGAGGAACACAATAGGGTAGTTAATGGTGCAGAGACACAGCCCAGGCTGCTCGCCCTCCCTTCCAGTTTCTCATCCTCTCGCTCTGCTGGGCCTATTCTGTCCTCATCAGCTCTGTGCCTCTCGGGGTACCCTGGCATCTCCTCCGTCAGACCTCAGCACCTCCATGCCCACTGCTCTGGGGCCCAGATCTCATCACCTGCCTCCTCCATTGGCTCACCACGGAAGCGAGAAAGGAGGCGGGCCTTCGGTGGCAAGCTAGAGGCAGTGGATGGAATAGCCGCCTGTGGTGGGGCTGAGCCCCATCCCGGGAAGGGCGGTACAGGGGCTCGGAGAGGCCAACTCATCTTCCCAAAGTCCCAAGGCTCTGAAGGGGCATATCTGGGCTCCCCCGTCCTGCCTGCTTAACCCTAAAGCCTGGCCCTGTCTTCCATACTCCCTGACTCTTCACTCGTGCACCATCTAAACAAGTGAATGAATTTTCAGACCAATGGTGCCCAGAGGTGGTGTGGTCTAGTGGAGAAACACAGGTACCCTGGTGCCGGCTGCTTGGGTTCAAATCTTAGCTCCGCCCCTTGCCATGTGCTTAACCTGGGGCAAGGCACTTAACCTCTCGGGCCCTCATTGTTCCCATCTGCAAAATGGGACTAATAGTGCTTGTCTCTGCCCTGGTTAGAGGTTTTTACTTGGCACTCAGTGAGCCCAGACAGGTGCTTACTCTTATCGTTAGTGTTGCTCTCATTGACTCTGACATGGCGACAAAGGTAAAAAGCAAGAAGGTCCCAGTTCTTCTCGGGGGCCCTTTGAGGGCATCAGACCCACAGGGAGACCCTCTGCTGGCCCCTCCTCCTCTTTCTCAAGGCCTCTGATGGGGAGGAGCTGGGGGAGGCGGGGTGCAGTGAGGGTGGGGGTGGCAGCTCAGGGCCCTCCACAGAGAGGAGCCCCTTTCTCTGGTTGGTGGGCCTCCAGGGCCAAGCCCAGATCCAGCATAGCCTCAGCTCGTCCTCCCACGTGGCAGCGTGAACGTGGGAATAGGTGCCACCGGGCACCCAGTGGGATCTGCAGAGAAGGCTCCAGGCCTGTCCGTGAGCTCTGAGCTCCAGCCATTCCCAGCTGCCTGCTCCTGCTTGACGTCTGCTTAAAACCCGGGGCGTCCTATAGGCTGCAGGGGTCCTGGGCATGGATTGGGGCTCTGCTGGGCCCATACACCCCACAGGGTCATCTGGGCCACCCCCCGCCTTCCCGCAACACTCACATCCAGCCAGAAAAGGGGCTCCTGCACCTCGTCTCAATCCCCAGAGGAGGACCTTTGGGGGAGGGGCAAGCGGGGAGCCAGGGCTGTGGGAGGGGCACACAGCGGTCAGGCTTGTCAGGCTGGTGACGGAGGCAACGGGGCAAAATGGAGGCTCCAGGTGTTGGGCCTCCGACCCTCCAGGTCGGAAGTCACAAAGCAGGTGACCACCCCCCACCGCTGGCCCCAGACTTAGGCCGCCCACACCCGCCTTCTCTGCAGCCTTGGCATGCAGCAGCCTGGGCGTGCAAAGCCCCCCCCCCCCCCCGCCCCGCCAGCCCCGCACCACATGCCCTGTGCGCCCCAGGCCGTCCCAGGGCTCCACCCACTGTCCTCGGACTGTCTCTGGACACTTCCGCCTGGGCCTCAGTGTCCTCCCCTATAAAAGAGGACACGGGCACAGCCTACCGCAAGGGATGTCGTGGGGCTCGGCTGAGGCAGCCCACGCAGAATGTTTAAAACAGCGGAAGTGCCCAGGAGACAGACGCTCTCCTGGCAGAAGACGCCCGGCTTTTTTCTGTGATCATGTCGCCCTGCTCTTTCTCCCTGTCATCTGGCTCACGAGAGGCAGATGAACAAATGAATAAAATAGCCAGCGATTTTCCCCCAATCACTGCTGGAAAATCTCCAGACCAGACCGGGGGTAGGAGGAACACTTAGATGGGTCACCCAGTGGGAGGGGCCAGGAAAGGGTCCCTCCCCTCCCCCAGAAAAGCAGAAGGGAAGAGCCAGCTCCATCGTTCATTCTTTCATTCTCTCCGCACTTCCTCTGTGCCGAGCTCCGCAGGGCCGGAGTGGGGGCAGGCACACGGGGTCCCTCCCTGCAGGAGCAGTGGCCAAACCATGGGAGGGCGGTGAGAGAGGCTCCTGAGACCACAGGAGCGGAGTGTCCTTTCTGGGGCAAGTGGGGACAGCCCCCTGAGAGTCAATGACCTTCCCACCCCATTCTTATTATTACTTGACATTATGGTATAAAATGTGTCTCATACAGAAGAATATATGTAGTAAGATATATATACATTAGGAGCATATTACAAGCAAGCACCTGTGATTCAGCTATTTTTTACTTAACACCGCTAGTGCTAGACATTAGACATCCCTACAAGCCTCGCCACAGCTTGGGAGCTGAAATCATTCTTTTTCTCTTACCAGTGAAATAGCTGAGGCTCCGAGTCCTGCCCTGTGTCACCGCACAAGGCACCTGGCAGAGGCAAACCAGAGCGGCCCGCCAGCCTGCCCCACCGCCCAGGGTGATGGAGGCCCTGTATCCCCGCACCCTGAGCCTGTTGGGACACTTACAGAGCAGTGACGGGGAGCCTGTGTCTTACATCTCACCTCCCACATGGCTGGTGGGTTTAAGTCCCAGGGCTTGGCCACTTAGCAGCTGTGCAACCTTGGCCAAGTCACTTAACCTCTCTGAGCTTCACTTTTCACCTGCCAATGGGGATAGTAATAGCACCTGCCCGGGGCGGATTTATGAGTTCATGAGTGGGAAGTGCTTACAGCAGGGCATGGCACGTAGTAAGAGCTTGATAAACACTGGCGTTAGCATTATTATGAGTCCTCGGCTCTCAGGGCTCTGACTATATCATCACTCTCGTGGGGAAGCAAAGGTCCAGGGAAGTTAAATTAAAGTGCTCGAAAGCCCCTGGCAGGGCTGGCGAGCTGGGGGGAGAGTTATGACTTGCTTTAGTCCCATGGTCCCCACAAAATACTCAACATGCCCAGGAACATTAACCTAGCAGGGGGAAAAAAAATAAAAGACACAACTGAACAAATGCCCTGTCAAGGAAGGAAATATGTAATCAATTAACTGAGCCTCCCCAAACCTTTCCAAATAATAATTAGGAGTGCCAGCCCCGCTCACGAGGAAATTGCCACAGCAAGGGCAAGCCACTCCCCCGAGAATGCAAGCGGAGGTACTCAGAACTGCCTGGCAGGCAGTTCCCAGCTTGTCTCGGAACTCTGGGCATCTGTCTCTAGGCCCCAGCTCGGGGTGCACATGGAGGGAGCCCGGTACCCTCTGCCTGGCCCCTTTGATAGTGCGGCGAGGAAGGGGCAGATAGGGTTAGAGCTGGGAGGGCTGTCCATCACCCGGTGCCCCCTCCCATTAGTGCATTGGATAAAAGGGAAACTGAGGCTCAGGGAAGTGGGTATCTGGCCACGTCACACTGCAGACTTGGGACTAGACTCTAGTCCTGAAATCCTAGGGCTCTGGGCTGGTACTGGGCAGCGGTCTAATAGCCTGGCCCTCTAATCAGGGGTTCACTTATCCCTTGTGTAGAGGTGCCTCGTATCGTTCTGGAGGCTGGGGGAACAGAAAAGAACCAGAGGGACCAAGTCCTCATCCTCAGGGTTGCATTTGAGAAGAATAAAGGGAAAAAAATACGCAAGTGAGAGAGTCCTACTGGACAGTAATAAATGCTGTAACAAGCAAATGGGTGCAAGGAGACGTGAGCGCCTGGGCTGGGTGTGGAGACTCCTCCAGAGGAAGGGTGAGGGAGGCCTCTGTGGGGATGACATTTGATCGGAGACATGGGATGGAAGAGTGTACCTAGCAGAGGAAAAGCATGAGCAAATGTCCTGAGGCCGGAACAAGCTTGACGACAAAATCAGGGTGAGCAGAGGATGGTGGGGTGCAGGGTGGAGTGGAGGTTGAGATTTCATGGGACTGTGCAGGCCTGGCAGGAAATGAAGGTTTTCTGGAAAAGGAGCTAAGAAGCCCTTGGGGGACTTCCAGCAGCAGGTGCCACCATGTAATTTTACTTGAGAAGGCTCCCCCTGGCTGCTGGGTGTAGGAGGAACCCAGGCATCTGGGGACCTGGTGTGCAGAGAAGGGAACTAAGCTGTGGGGAGCTGGGAAGGAAGAGGTAGCCCTTGCTGAACATCAGGAAGCCCGGGGCCTGACTTCTCCATCGCTACCGAGCTGTATGACCTGGAGCAAGTCACTCAGCTTCCCTAGTTGCCTCTGCCTTTTTGTAACATGAAAAAGACCTCCCTGTCCTGCAGCCTGTGTGGTGTTCCTTCTCAGTGCTGTCCGTGTTGTTTGCAAATAGAGGTGACAAATGCCTATCTTCTACAAAAAGCCAATGGCCCACTGACCTTTTCTGCCTTATCTCTATCAATGGCAAGTTTTAGGTGACTCCTTTTCCTTGATTAAGCTGTGCAACAGCCTGGTGGTTCAGCTGGGAGCTCCTCTTTTATTCATTCATTCATTCATTCATTCATTCATTCACCATGCATCCATCCATCCACTGTTGAGAGCCCACTGTGTGCTCAGCAGGGCACTCACATCTCCTGCCCTCTTGCAGGTGCGTTTTCCCAGGACCCTTAGGCCCACTAGAGTACCCCTCCACCCCACCCACACACACCATTCTCCATCAACCCTACCCAGTCTTCGCCTCCCCACACAATTTCCTTCCAAGGCGAAGAAGCTTCTCCCAGAACCTGGGAACTTTATTAGGCCGCAATAATATAGTAAAGAGAAGATTTGAATCACCCAGAGCAAATTCTAATGTGAAGAAATACCACAGCCACAAATACTTTGTTCTGAACTGTTTACTAAATTAAGTCTTTCCCAGACATTTTTAGCCTTCATTTTTTTTAATACCAGCAATAAAGTAGTTGTGTAATTAGTAATAAAGCTGACAGCCAGCTACTGATTTTTTACTTAGAAGGGAAAAGATAATGTGTGTGCGTGTGTGTGAGTGGATAATTTCTAACAGTGGTTTTCTGGCTGCGGACATATAAATTATTTTCCATCTCAGTAACTCTCTCCCCAGAACTGTGGCTGGGGCAAGGGGAGGGAGCTCCGTTGAGTTCTGCAGAGTGGAAATGGTCCCGCCTACAAGTCACACGTTGACTTGCTGTGTGACCTTAGGGAAGCCCTCCACAGTCTCTGGGCCTTGGTTTCCCCACCTGAAAACCAAGAGGAATGGCCTTAGTGAGGCCTGAAAGCTGCTGGCTGCCCTGTCCCAAGTCTGGGAAGGGACAGTGACTTTACATGGCATCTGTGTGCTGGTGGCTCTCGCCTTTGTATCTGTGATCACAACCTCCCCCTCACCCTGTGTTTCCATTGACCTACTCGTCGTCTTTGCTCTGGTGTCTAACAGACATGCAAACAGAGCTGGTCCAAACAGAACTTGAGAATTCTGCACCTCCCTCCCCCGTCCAACCCCGCCAGCCCTAGCTGGTCCTCATTGGCCTCCCTGTCTCAGGAAGAAGCTCCCCTCCACCTAAATGCTATGACCCTGGCCTTAGAGGTCAACCTGTCTCTTTCTGAGGTTCCCCCCATTTCCAGTCCATCCGTGAGTCCTGCCAGCTCTGCTCCCAAAGTGTCCCATCACGATTCTCCACGCTGACCCGAGCCAGCCCATCACCGCCTCCCCTCCCTGGCCTCCCTGCCTCCACCTTACATCCTCCGCAGTGGCTCCAGTGGATCTATTAACAACATACAAATAGAAACGAAGTCAACTTTGGTGACTCCTCACTGTTCCTAGAATACAATTCAAGTTTTCTTTAACAACCCAGAATGTCCCACAACAGTGGTTCTCACACTGGCCTGCCAGACTTTGAAAAACTGATGCTTGCGCCCACCCTACCCCCTACCCCCTCCACCGGCAAAGTGCTGCTAAACCGCCTGGGGCTTGGCGGGGACAAGGGGAGTTTGTAAAGCCCCCTGGGGATTCCTGTGTCGACCCCCAACAGCAGCACGGGCCTTGACTGGGAGAGGATCAGAAATGCAGGAGCTCAGGTCCCAGCCAGACTCCCTGAGTGGGAATCTGTATTCTGATGAGGTTCAAGAGGCCTGTTCCATGACAGCCGGCCTGTGCGACTCCTCCCTTGCTCCCCCCCCACTGCCTCCAGGGCCCATCTATTCCCCAGACCCTCTGGGCTTTTTCCTGCTCTTGGTTGACCCATTGGGCTAGGTTGCCCCCACCTCAGGCCATTGCTGTCTCCTCTTCCAGAATGCTCATTCCCTGGTCTTTGTGTGACTGCTCCCTCTCACCATTGCGCTGCAGAGCCCACCCCCCGCCCCCCCGACTCTCCCTGGGGTGCTGGCATTTCCCCAGGAAAGTCACCTCCGTGGAGGCAGGGATCTTACCCCCCCTTGTGTACCCCTGTGTCTTGATGTCTACAATGAACAAAGAAACGTTTTTCAAATGGCCAATGAGTAATTAGGGCAAGCCCGCCCTTGACGGAGCTGAAACATGTCATGGTCCGTGGGGCGCGTATCAGAACTACCTCCCCCCACCCTACCAGGTTGCAGCCTGGACTTGCAATTCGGTGGGGTGATTCTGGGTGAGGACGCTGTCTCCAGAAGGCCCTGGCTAAACAGCAAACTGCTATGCAGAGAAGAAAATGGGTGACCCCCAGAGACCCCCTCCCCCCATTTCTATCAGCTCAGGGGCTCAGATCCGTCACTGGGAAGGGCCCCAGGGGAAGGGAGTTCCTGCCTGATAGCGAACATCTCTCAGCTCTTGGGCTAGTCACTTTCCCCTCTGGGCTGAGCTGGAGCCCCACAACTAGGGTCTGAGATCTGTACTTCATAAAATTGTCATTAGGGCTTAAGCAAATGATGGATGGGAAAGAGTTTTGCTGAACGTTTGAAATAATAATTCCACATTTGGATAACCTGTCAGCTCATTAATTTAACAAATCTCTCCTGAGACTCTTACTGGGCACTGAGGCCCTAGAGATAAAGAAAGGAGAGTCCCTACTCTTGAGGAACAAGACCCATCCTTGGTGAAGACAGGGTGGGGCACAGGTAAGGGACCCCCCCCTTATTGCAATACCCCAGTGCTTCACCAGAGGGCAGCAGACAGCTTTGCAAACACTTCCTTCCCCAGGGGAGCAAGGTTAGTGAGAAAGGGTGCATTTTGGGAGTCCTAGGGGCCTCCTTGTGGGCCAGAGGGCAAACAGAGAATGGAGAGAGTGGGAGGAGGGGGCTGTTTGGTGACAGCTGTGGACCCAACAGAGTACATCTCAGTCCCCTGCATCAAAGGTCTCCACTAACTCAAGACCCAACCACGGAGAAGTGCCCCTACCCGCGTCCCCCGCCATATAGAACAGGGACCTGTTTGATGCTACTGGGGCCTCTGGGGCCTCGAGACCCAGGGTCCATGCTGGGCCATAGAGGGGCTCCAAGCCAAGGGATGCAAGAATGTTCAGGGAGAAGAAAATGCCCAGGTGGGAAGTGTGAGATCGAGAAGGGGAGAAATAAAGGCAAGAAGAATGTGGCCCTAAGAAAGGAAAACCACAGAAGCAGAGGAAAAGAGAAAAGGCAAGAAACAAAAGGATAAGAGGCTTGACCTTTACTGGTGGGTGGGGAGGGGACTCGGGAGGAAGGAAGGCAGTGCCCATCCCTCGGGAACGTGCTGAGGGGCAGCCTGTGTGAATGATGCTGAGCCCTGCCCGCCTGGGTGCTCGTGGCCTCGGTGGGGACAGCATTCCCGTGAGCGGGTCATTGCATCCACACAAGCGGAGCCGAGGCACAACGCAGAGTGTTCCTGGGGCAGGATTGATGGGGGGGGGGCACTTGGGGAGGGTTGTGCTGTGGGGCATTTGAACTGGGCCCAAAAAGGCAGAGGAGGACAGGCAACCACTGGGGAAGGTGAGAAGTGGGGAGCTGAGAAGTGAACAAGAGGAGGAGGGGCAGGGAGAGGGAGAAGGCTGCAGAATGTGGGGGGAAGGAGGCGGAGGCCTTCCCGCTCCTGGGGAGATAGGCAGGGCAGCAGAAGACAGTGAGGTTAACTGGTTTCTCAGCAAGTCAACCAAGTTCATGCTGCCAGCTGAGGCGGCAGAGGCCCTAGAGTCCCACTTCTGGAGCCTGGATTGGGCATCACTTGTCTCCTTGGCCAAGGCATCCAGGGGCCTGGGACTGCCAGGAGGTGGCTGTTTTTAAGGTGATGACGGACTCTGGCAGCTCCCTACCCAGAGGCACCACGCATCACAGGCCAGGGACCCTGTGTGCGGGCGTGCTCATGGGCTCATGTTGTGCATGTAGGGATGGAGATGCAAGGTCACGTGACCTCACTAGGACCCCTAACTCTCCAGGGCCTGGCACAGGTCCTGGCACAGGGTGGGCACTCAATGACTGCTGAATGGCCCTGCCCCCAGTAGTCCAGGGACCCAATATGGCTCCAACAGCCCATGGGGACAAACCCAGGCTTCACCATGTGCAAATTGTGTGACTTTGGCTCTCTGTTTTCCCGTATTATCATCTATACAACAACCCAAAACCACACAACAGGACTCGGTGAGGTTGAGCTCTACACTCCATGGGATGGTTGTGAGGGTTAAACGAGATGATAGATGGGAAAGAGTTTTGCTGACTGTTTGAAATGGTAATTCCACATTTGGATAACCTGTCAGCCTATTGATTCAACAAACTTTTACTGAGGCCCTGGGCTTCCATCCCAGGCCCTGTGCCAAGCGCAGAGGACCTCGAGATAAAGAAGGGGGGGCGGTCCCTGCCCTGACAGACAACACCTAAGGAGAAAGGCTGGTAGTCTGGGCAGAGCGTGGCCGGCAGGCGTGACACTGAGGGGGTCCAGTGACTCTGCATTCCTTAACGGGTACCCTGGGGTGGGGTGCTCAGGGTGGGGTCCAGCAAGACTCTGGCTCAGAAAGCACGGGCACACTCCGCCTTTGTGGGGAACGCCTTGGCCAGGGAGTTGCATTAGGCGCATCTGGTTCCTGGGCTGCCCTGCCTCCAGCCACGCCCTCACTTCCTGAGAAGCTCAGCCCAGGGCTGGGCACAAGTCAGCTGCATTCTTCTAATGAAAACTAGTGGGAGCTGGCGTGGGGGTGGCTCAGGCTCCAGGATTGGTCGGTACCTGTGAGGTCGCTCTGGACTGGGAGGCCACTGGCTGGTCCAGCTATTTTGTCATCTTCAACCTGAACAGGTCTGGCCCTTGGAGAGCGGTGGGGGGTGGGGGGGGGGGGGTACTTAGAACAATCGTCTGTCAGCCACCAGCTGCCAGCACACTAGGATTATCTGTGCCTTGCAGCTTCCCACTGAGTTCTTTGGCCCAAATCTGCACATCGGAGCAGATGGAAGGTGTTGTGTGAGCAGAGCTTTCCAAATTTCACTACCAACATCTTTACCTGGAAGACTTTTTCAAAGACTGATTTTCCAGGCCCTGCTCCAAATCAAACTCCATCTTGGTGGGGCCCAGAAATTGGTATTTTTAAGCCACTTCCAAGGTGATCCTAATGCAGGTGGTCTGGGGACTGGCCTGTGGGGTGGTGGCGTAGGCACCACCTTACTGCGGCTCCTTGCTCAGCAGACTAACTTGCTGAGAAGGGAGGACTGGATTGAAAATTACCCTAGTGGCTGGGAGGGGAACTGCAGTTCTTGCTCCTTAAATATCCCCCGGGGTTTGAGGCGAGGATCTGGTCCGCACGATGGGTGGAAGACCTGGGGTGTTCAATTCTGATGCGACTGAGAGATACCATCTTTTAGGAATAAAGTGCTGAAAAGGGTTCAAGGTTATCCTTACAGTCTCACTCTGGCTCCTTCGCATTCCTTGATAATTTCTGGGTTGGGGAGAGAAGAATGGGTTTACTGCGGGTCAAGGACTGGGGCACAACCTTGACAGTCAGTTCCACGTGGACAGGGCCCCCGTTCATTCTGTTGCCCATAACCCAGCACAAGCCCAGCACATAGTAGGTATTCAACGTGTGTATGCTGAGTGATCGAATGAATGGAGAAATGAATGGCAATTTTATATGCAAGCAGCATGTGTTATGTATATTTTGGAGGGAAAAAAAGAGGGGTGGTTGATGACAATATGAACAGGGAGTAGGGAGCTGTGGAATTCGGGCTTTGAAATCACTGGGATCAGACGGCATATTTCTTTGCACCAACAGTGAAGAAAGAGTTGGCCCTGCAACGCTAATGGATGAGACTCAGAAGGGACATTTAACTTTTCAAAGGGAAACAACCCTCTCAGCTCTTTGGACCAGACAGTTAATGTGTCTGTTTAAAAACCAACTACATTTTTTTTTTTTTCGTTTGAACAGATTCCAGAGGGCGTCTACTTTGAAACCTCTGTCTGCCTGCAGGTCTTCAGGCCTCCCCCTCCCCACCCCCTCGCACACGCGTGCCCTCCATCTAGAGTGTCTGCTCCCGGCTTCCCTTTGTCTAAAACCTACTTATGCTTCTAGGGCCACTTCAAATGCCACCTTCTCCATGATTTCCCCAGTCTCTCCATCTCTGACTCGTCACTGCATTATAGCGGAATCTTTCCTGTGACAGCTATCACTTTATTACTTGAATTGTTAGCTATTTATCTCCATGTTTTATCTCCCCTTTCTCTCCTTTCATCTCACAAATATTTATTGTTCCTCTCTAAATGCCAAGCCGGTTCTGGGGTTTCTCAGATGAAAAAGATATAGGGCAGCCTTTGGAGGAGCGTCTAGGTGGGTGGGAGAGGGGGCAGGCTTGGAAGCTCCACAGGGGCAGGGGCTGCATCTTCACCTCCTCGGGGTGCTGTGCCCCCAGTTCTGTGCCACGAATGCCACAAATGCTCAATACGCGCTGTTGAGTGACTACGTGAACGGCTGCATCTCAGAGTAATAAAAGAAGCGGCGTTTCTTTCCACGTCTTTGATCCTCAAGGCTCTTTTTTTCATTTCCTTGATTTCTCCCACACCTCCTTCCCCGGATCAGGATGAATTAGGAAAAGTGTAACTGCGCTCTCACATTCTCCAGGAAACCCCCAGGCTCTATGCGAGCCAACGGTTCCCCAGCTCTGTCAGCTTTAGGGGATGGCGCATGCGCACAAGTTCCCAGGCTTGGCAACCAGACCACCCTGCGAGAGCTGGCTCTCCTGCCCCCACCTGCCGGCCCAGGTGGGCTTCCAGGCCCCCGCCTCCCAGCTCCACTAAGATTTGGAAATGAAATCCTGAGACCTATGAAGAAACCTCTGTCTGCCGCCCCAGACTCCTTGGAGGAGGGCTTTGTCCTTCCTTGTCACCTCCAATCCACCCTCCACTTGGTAACCTGGGTGAACTTTACAAAACATGTATCACAGGGGCTTCCGGGGCCCTGAGAATGAATGCCGATTTACTTCCTGAACTCTGGCCACCCTGGCCCTCTGGCGCCTCCTAGATCCGGCCAGCTTTTTCTCAGGACCTTGGCACTTGCTGTGCCTTCTACCTGGAATGCCCTTCCGACCCCCAGCCCCGGCCGGCTGGCTCCTTTCTATCCTGTCGATCTCTGCTTACATGTCTCCCCTACAAGAAACCTGGTAGCCCTCCCCCTCCGTCATTCCTCACTCTCTATTACATGACCTTATTTCCTTCACCACACTCATCACCAGGTATAAATAGTTCTCTTATTATTCTAAACATATTTTTATAGTCTGTCCCTACTCACCCGCTCCATCGTAAACCTCACAAGAGCAGGTCTGGTGATGTCTTGTTCGCTATTTTATTTCCAGCACTGTCCCCTGACACATAGCAATTGCTCAATTCCCTGTGATGAATGAATGATGCAAATGCTGGAGGAGGGCTCAGGAGCCTGACTTTGCTCCTCTGTAATGCGTCCGACGCCACAGCTCCCACCACTAACTCATCTGCGCGATAAATATTTACACATCCTTCACAACGTGTTTGTGCCGTGTGTGCGTGCGTGTGTGTGTGATGGGGCTGGTGCTAGGCCAGGGACTGGGAGACAGTGATGAAGACGTCAGACCCAGTCCTTGTTCTCATGGGACTTCTGGTCTAGTTAGGAGGCAGACTATGAACACCCAGGGTCAGGGCAGTGAGTATATGAAGGGGAAATACACTGGGGTATCTGATCCAGTGTGGGCAGTCAGGGCTGGCTTCCTGGAGGAGGTGCCATTTCAGCTGAAACTGAAAGAAATGAGCAGCAAGGCCTTGGCAAAGAGAGGTGGGGAAAGTGTGCGAGGGGCAGGGCCATGCTTAACCCCTCGAGTCTAGATTTTTCTTATGGACAAATTAGAGCCAGAGAAACCTGCCCAGTGTGCCTTGTGACACCCTGAGCAGATGAAAGGGGACAAGGGACTGCAGGGGGCTTTGGGAAATGGAAGGCAGAGCGTGCAGGGGGGTGGGGGGAGAGGTGAGAGTGGCAGGGGTGGTTGAAGGCTCATGGTGATTCACCATGACCTCCAGGAAGGTCTTGGCTGCCATCTGGGGACAGGCACATTCTGCAGGAACCAGTGAATTTTGCCCACACGATCTGCCCCTCCGCGGTGTAACAGGGGAATGGAGCGGGACGCAGGGCATGAGAGGGCCGGTGAGAAGGACAGCTGGTGTGTAGGTGGCCAGCTGGTGGGACTGTCCATGCCATACTGCCCCATTTAGGCGGCCCCTGAGAGGCAGAACCTGAGACAAGGACTCTGAGTGAGTGGTGTATTGGGGAGGGCGTCCCAGGCAGCTGGGAGGGGAGGGGAGAACGAGTAGGGAGGGAAGGATGCTCTACAGGTGTGTCATGCGGGGTATTCCTTGTGGAACGGGTAGTGACATATTTATGCATGTTTTGCTTGCCTAGGTTGTTGCCTGTGTCCCTGGGCAAGTAGAGAACCCCGCTTTTCTTGTACCTCTGGGTCATGGCACCTTGCATCATGTCAGGCTCCGAGAGATGCTCAATTAAATATTAAATACCCTTTGAAGGAATAAATTACTGTCAATTTCAAGCTGGGAGTCCTGGGTTCTGAGGCTCAGAACTAGAAAGGCCTCTGGCAGATGGGGCCTCTGGGGTGCCGGGGGGGGGCAGTGACCTGCCCCAGGTGGGCGACACCTGCGCCCTCCGCTCCAGGGGCAGAAGCCCTGCCACCCCACTGGACTGCCATCCCTCCGGGAACCCCACCAGCGGGAGGAAAAGCTCTGAGAGACCCTGGGGCTCCTCTCAGCTGCCCACAAACTGCTCTCTGCCAGTTCCTGGGGATCTTCTCAGCTTCCTTCTCTCCCCCTTTCCCCAGCTGAAGAGGAAGTGGCTGAGACAGCTGTGGAGCTGGGACTCTCTCTAGTTGGTATGCATTAATTTGTAAATATCTTCATTTATATGTAAATGTGGAGTCCCACGCCCCACCGCCAGCCCTAATGGGGCCCCGCAGCCTCGCGGAGCAGCCTCTTCCAGCGCGGCTGCTCTCTCCGGGCTGGCACAATCGGATCAGATGGAGAGGGCCTGCTCCTGTCTTCCCTTCCGCCCAGGCCTCCTTGCGGCCCGCTCTCACCGCGTGCTCTCCGCCTGAGATGTCAGCCCTGGAGCCCAGGCTCAGGAAGAGGAGCACTGGCCAGGAGCCAGCACTGCTGTGTGACCTTGGGCAAGGCTCTGCCCCTCTCTGGGGGTAGCGGTAGGATAAGGTGGATCAGAGCTGACCAAGTTCATGTCGTTCCAGCAGGGGACCTTTAACCTCGCTGAACTTTGATTTCATCTGTAAAACTAGGACTGTAGAAAATAATAATAACACCTACTTGTGTTCATGAGATTATTTGTGATGATCAAAAGAGACAGAGTGCCCATAAGAAGGCTTATGAGATTCATTAAAAGGACAGGATTTTTTCCTTTATGGTGAGGGAAGAGGGATTTTTCTGGGTAATAACAGCAAAGATGCACCGCTCAGGGACAGCGGTGGCACTTTATGTGAATTAACTCAACAGATCTTGCCAGGCGGCAGTGAACTTCTTACTGTGGCCATTCCCTGCAGAGACCAGAAGCTCAGACACAAGGTCACACTAAAGCAAGGGGGTGAAGGAGCCGGGGCTTGCTCTCAGGCCACCGGACGTAAATCTTACTCCAATCCCACAAGTGTATCAGGCTGATCATTCAGGAAGCTTGCTGAGGAAACTGACCCAAAGAGAGGTAAGGCCCTTGTCCCAGGTCACTCAGCAGGAAGTGGCTGAACCAGGCTCTGAACCAGGTCTTCAGGACGCAGGGTGAGCATGGGGGGGCGGGGCTCAGGGGTGTTCTGGTGGCCTCTGGGTCTCCTTCCTGGCTTAGGAACCAGAGCCAAGGAGTCACCCTAGGGACCCTTCCTGTGGCAGGGGTGGGGTGCTGGCAATGATGGGATAGGCTGGGGCATGAGGGGCTTCTCAGAGACCCTGGTCGCCACGCAGGGCAGGGGCGGCAGTGGCGGGCTTCGGGGAGGCCTAGCGGTGGTGACTGACCGTTCGCATGATATAAATCAGCTGTGGGTCCCAGAATAGTTATTTTCTTCTCCAAAATGAATTTTTGCCTCTGTTTCATTTGATTGTCACTGGCTAGTCTTAGGCGCGCTTCAGTATTGTAAGGCGCCCCCCGTCGTCTTTGGAAGCAGGTGCAGGAGAAATCACAAATATATGAGTGAAGGCGTCTGGGAGCCACGTGCGCGGCAGAGCCCCTCACAGCCCCTTTGCACCCAGCAAGCGCTGGACTCCACCAGCAAGCGCTGGGCCTGACTCTGGGCACAAAACCCAGCAAGGAGGGGGCACCCAGAAAGGCCCTCCAGGACAGCACATCCACCTTCCGTTCTTACTAAAGTGGGCAGGGAAGGACCACCTGCCAGATCCCCTAGGCTGGGCTGCATGTGCCCTTTGAAGTCTTGTCCCATTTTCTAATTTTACTCATGGGGAAAACGAGGCCCAAAGGGCCAAGGAGCGAACCCAGGGTCATCCAGCAGCAAGCACCTGCTGTGCGTCAGGCCTCCTGCTGAGAGCTGAGGGCACCAGGCCAAGTGGAGCACCTGCTGTGTCTTCTGATGCTCACGGCCAAGGAAAGGAGAGCCGACCCAGGTGTGGAGAATGAGAACATTACCGGCACCCCGCGAAGCAGTGCCCTGCCCCAGCTCTGTCTGCAGCAGTGTCTCACCACGTGCTCAGCGCAGCCCAATCATCCTTCAGCTTCCAGCCTGCCTGCGCTTTCTGCCCGGGTACCAGGCGGAGCGGTTGGCTGTGTAGTGTGGCAAAGGGCGCACGTGGGTGTGTGTGTGAAGTTGTGCATGTTCAGCGCCTACGTGAAGCTATTCTTCATTAACATGGTGAGGTCCCCCTCTTGTGGGGTGACAGCCATAGATAGGCTTTGGGGACGATCAGTTCTGCTGAGGGGAGGGGGGCGTCTAAAGAGGGTGTCCACAGAAGGAGCTGAGTTGGATTCTGAGGGCCTGTGAGGAGTTACCCTGGTAACCAAAGGAGGACCCCTTCTTCCTTCTTCTCTGCCTCTGGGGATAGGTCCTACTTCTGCAGTGAAGTCCCCAGCTCGGCCTCCCAAGCCCATGGCAGGTGATTCTGAGACCCCTAAGCAACTCTGTGGGACAGATGCTGAAGGGCCGGAGAGGCGGCCGTCCCGGTCCCCGCCCCGCAGCCCCTCACCTCACGGTGGACTGGTACACCAGGTCCTCTCTCTTGCGGTAGTTTTCCATGTGTGAGTAGTTGGTGGAGAACATGGCATCGAAGGTGAAGATCTTCTGCTTGATGGTGCCGCCATCCATCACCTGCAACAGAGCAGAGAGGCAGCCGCAGCTGAGCGCTTCCCCCAGGCAGGGAGTGGGCTCTGGGGATGCCCGCCGGGAGAGGAAGAGGCTGGACAGCCCCGTGTCCCGCTGCCCCTGGAGAGGCCTCGGGTGCGGGATGCCACAGCTGTCACTGGAGCGCCCCCAGGTCATCCCCATTTTATGGATGTGCAAACCGAGGCTCCGAAGTGGAGCAGCTTCCTGAGGTCCCCCAGCTAAGAAGGAGCTCAGCTGGCACTCTCTGTCTCTTTCCGCTGCACCGGGGCTCCCGTGTCTGGGGCTCCCCGGGGCAGCTTGCAGAAAATGACAAGTCCAGCTTGGGGAGCTGCAGACAGGGCCAGAGACTATGAATGTATTTTGCAGAGTCAGCCTCAGAGTCCGTGCCTGAGAAGAGACAGAAAGAGGGAGGGAGGCGGGCTAGACAGAAAGACATGAAGGGGCCAGGGACAGTCACCAGAGCAAAGATCTCATGGGGAGGCAAATAAGCTACATTACAATAATTTCTGATGAATCCTGCAGGGGGTGGGCCCAGAATGGCGGGGGAGCACAGAGGAGGAGCAGCCCCCATCCTGGGGACAGAGTAGTCAGAGAAAGCTTCTTGCAGCAAGAGATGTTTGTTACCTTCTAAAGGGAAGAGTAGGAAACAGCTTTGCAAATGGCAAACATGCTTCCAGGCAGACGGGCAGCAGGGGCAAAGGCCCTGGGGCAGGAAGGAACAGTGAAGGTAGGCTGTTCAAGGTGCAGTGCAGTGAGAAGGCGGTGGGGAGTGGACTGTGTGCCCGATCACAGAGGCAAAGGAGCTCAGGGCCCGGGAAGGCCACGGGGTTGCAGGGGTTCAGATTCTCCCTCTGGCTTTAGTTTAGAGTGAGGACTGATCAAAAGGGCTCATCTGGAGGCAAGCGGCCTGGGAGGAGGCTGAGGAGAACCCAATCTACTGACGTGGGGGATGGAGAGAGGGGGGCAGGGTGGGGGACTCACTCTCCTCTGGCGGCCCTTGGGACCGGCGGGCCAGGGGGTCCTCAAGTCCCCTAGGAACACGAAGGCCCAGGGAAGTCAGGAGAACCAGGAGGTGATAATAAAGGCGAGTTGGGAGACAAAGCTGCTCAGGGGCCCAGCTGCTCACAGCTGATTAAAAGCCGGCCCCCAGTGTCCTGGGCTCCCAGCCGCCGGCTGCCCGCCTGCTTCCCCGCCGCCGGCTTCCCCAGTCTGGGCTGCCTCCTGCTAATGAAAGTGTTACTCCACAAAGCAGCAAGGTATGTGTTGTCACTGTTTCAATTATTTATCTGTTTACTCGGCTGCAGTTTTCCGCTTGTCTCAGCAACTCTATTATAGACTGAAAGCTTGCAGCCTCTCGCCACTCAGCTGGACTCCAGGCTAACAGCCTGCGACGGAGGCCTCATGCCTGGGCCTGGAGAAGTGGAATTAAGTCCATGCGGCTGTGCTGTGGAGGCGGGATGGGGATGAGGTGGGGGGCAGGGGAGGGGACTGGGAGGGCGGTAGCCAGAGATGGGCTTTCTCCAAGGAGCTGGGGTAGGGGAACGCTGAATGCGCCTGTCCCCCTCCCCCACACCTTTGCTGGGCATTGAGCTTGGATCTGTCACCTTCCTTGAGAGGACTGGCCTGGGTGCAGATGGGCTCCTCTGGGCACATCTGGACTCAAGGTGACTTGAACCACATCTATCTGGCCTAGGTGGTATTGCTGCTCATTCAGAGGACACAGAGGCCGTGCATTTATTGAGCACCCACGCATTCCAGGCACCGGCCACATCGGTGTGGATCACCCTCCTCCAGTGCAAGCTCATGAAGAATAAGGAGTCCTTGAAAGGTACCAGGGTCCCCTTGGAGCCTGGGCTGAGAAGGGTCAGAATGATGATAATGTGTTCACAAGCTCCAGGACCCTAAGGAGGATCTGCAGTGGGACTTCCCACTGCAGTTTCTCCTTACCCCTCACTAAGCCCACACCATTGCCTCTCTTCCTCATACACTTCCCCTGTGGTCCGCTTTGGGGACCTGGGGACGTTGGACTCTGCGTGTACGTGGTTGGAAAGCAGGGCACCATGTCCTCTCACCCTCTTACTTGTCTCTTCTGCAGCATGGGCACCAGCATCCCAAATAGGGGACAAGGAGAAGTGCGAGGAAAAGAAGCAAAGTACCTTTAAACCAGGGCACTTAACTAGGGGACATTTGGCAATGTCTGGAGCCGGTGTGGGTTGCCACAACTTGGGAGGATGGGTAACTGGCATCTAGCAGTAGAAGCCAGGTATACTATAACCATTATACGATGTATAGAACAACCCTCCCCCTCCCCAAAATGTTATCATTGCGAAGGCGAGAAATCTGTTTTAAGCCCATCACTTTGTGTGGACCCATGATGTCCCTGAAAAGTGAGGAGACAATAATTTCCCCATTTGGCAGGTGAAGAAACTGAGGCTTAGAGAGGCAACGTAGTTCAGCTGAGGTCCCGCCCTGGGCGCATAGCAAAGCTCTGGCTCCTAGACCAGAGTTCACATCCCAGCCACTAGGCTCCAAAAGGCTATGGAGGAACTCACTGCCCCCTGCCCCTCCTCCACTGCAGGGGCAGGCTCCTCAAAGGGGAGGACTCAGGAGCGCAGAAGGGGAGCTGTGAGGAATTTTCTCCTAAAGTCCTGATTGTGGGAAGCGTCCTGCCTGGCTGGCCCACAGCCTTGCCTCTCTTCACGTATTGGCATTTTATCTCCTCCCAACATTCGGCAGCCCTTATAGTCCCAATCTCAGATTTCCTTCCGTTTTCTTTATTATATAAAGGAGAAAGAAAATCTGTCGGTAAAACTGTCTGCTCCAATTTATTTGCTGAGACTGAGGGTTTTATTACTAGAAAAATACACCCGCACCCCACACGTACACACATACCCACACACCCCAGATAAAGCACCGGAGATTTTTCTGAGTCATAAATCCCCGTTTCTGGCTGAGGGGCAGGGAGTTTCAAGGGCGCACCTAGTTTTCCTTCCGTTTTATTTACATCTTTTTCTTCGGGGCCCTGTCTGGGCTTCACTGTCAGCTGGGGAGTAAATTGCCACTTCTGTTAAACCCGTCGCGGGGAGTGGAGACAAGCATTTGTCTCCATTCCAGCGCGAGAGCCACCATCCAAGTTTGCTGCCCTGGCTTGGACCTCTCTCAGCCTAAGGGAAGGTAGCCCTTTGGAACTCACTCCTTGTCAGTCCGGGCCAGTGGGCGTGGCTATTTGCAAGGAGATTATTCTGTAGGTCCCAGTGGTTAGAGCCCCTCAACCAGACAGAAGCTGGGTGGGAGCTGGGGGGTTATCACAGGCGGTGGGCAGCGGGCATGCGGTTAGGCTCAGAGAATGCTGGAAGACATTCTTCCCTTTAACTCTGGGAACATTTCCACAGGCCTAAGAGCTGCAAGCACAGTTCTAGGCCCCACAGGAGAGAAAGAATTTCAGACACGGTCGCAGGCCATCATGAGCTTATGTTCAGTCTGGCACAGTCTACAGGGCCCACAGTGAACCGAGACACCAGAGTCAGGAAGACAGCGGCTGCAGCAGCAGCAGGTATTTGCAAATGTTATCTGATGCCCTTGGAGGAGCCAAGAATTCCTTTGGAGGGAGAGGTGACTGCGGAAGGCTTCTACTCACAGTAACAGAATTCTGGATTTCTGTTACTAACTTTGGGCTCTTGAGCAAGTCATTTCACCTCTTCAAGTCTCAGTTTCCTCATCTTTACCATGGGGATAATGGGACCCAGCTCCTTGTGAGGATTAAATGAGATGAGAGAATCCAATGTGTGGTCCACACGCCTAATAGAGACAGCTATTTATACACATACTAACACGTTTCCGGGCCACCTCTTTTTCTGTGCTGCGTCCCACCATCCACGGTGGGGGCTGCAGGACAGAAGGTCTTTTACTCAAAAGCCAGAGGATGCAGAATATCAGCAAATGAAAGAAGTGGCCCATACCTGGGAAGGGACGCAGGTGGGAAGAGGCTGAAGCCAGTGTGGGCAGCAGAGGACTGGAGGGCTGGGGATGTTTGTGTGTGTGTGGGGGCGGGGGGCGCAGGGAAAGCAGAGGCCCAGGCACCCGCTAGCAGTCACTGTATCAGCCAGAGAGGGAGGTGGAGGGTGCTCTGAGCAAGTTCCTGGAGGCAGGCTGGTCCCAGGGGCTCCAAGACCTTCCCCCAGTGCCACAGAGGCATGTGACCCCCCCCAGATCAGGGCAGAGAGAGAAGGGCAAGCTGGTGGGGCAGCCACAGCACTATCCTGGGAAGACAAGGCCCCAGGATGTGTGGATTTCCCCTCCCCCAGGGAAGACGCACTTCCGTGTTCATCAATCAAGCGATTTTTACAGAATCAAACAGGCTCTTGAACGTGAGCTACTCCTAGAACATAAGCATTACAAGGGCAGGGTCTCCGTCTGTCCTGTTCGTTACTCTGTCCTCAGAGTTGGGCACATGGTACTCATTCGATAAATGTATGTTGAATGGATAAATGAACAAACGAATGAAATAACGAGTGGAGTTTGTGCCATGAAGGACAGGAAAAGCGCT
The DNA here is from genome assembly GCF_021234165.1 of Pteronotus mesoamericanus. Classification (NCBI taxonomy): domain Eukaryota; kingdom Metazoa; phylum Chordata; class Mammalia; order Chiroptera; family Mormoopidae; genus Pteronotus; species Pteronotus mesoamericanus. Next base: position 460,454 of record NW_026555200.1, read on the forward strand.
CCTCCTGCTGTGCGGTGCAGACTTGCCCCAGGACAGCCCACTGCCCTGACACCTGACCGGGCTAGGCCTTCTTGGCAGGAGCAGCCCGGCGCCGCCAGGATGGTAGCAGGACCATCCAGGCAGTGATGCTCCAGGAGGAACCAGCGTGAACCTGAGTTGCTCTTTGTCAGCGGTCTCAGCATTGATCCATCCACTGCAGGAAAGCATCCTAATCATGCAAAGGGCGCCTCCGGACCAGAGAGAAGAGGCCGTGCATGCCATTATGCTAAAGATCCAAGTCCTAGCCACGGGCTTGACTGTGTACTCGGGTCCTCCCTCCATTACATCGTTTGGATTCCTGGCACTGCAATCCCCAGGAGCTGTGTCTCCCTGTGCCCAGCCCAGTGCCCGACAAGGGTAAATAAATGAACTGTCCTGGGAGATGCGTCATCACCCCCACGTTGCAGATAACCAAGGCCAAGAGAGAGGCAAGTGAGCTGTCCAAGGTCACATGGGCAGCAGGTGGTACAGCTGACCCCTCAGCATGGATTAGTCAGAAAGAGGGGAGTAGGGGACCCATTTTGAGGTTGCAGATGTGGGGAAAGTGCAGAAGCTTTGGGGGTCACACAGCCTTCGAGTCAAGTGCCAGCTCGGCCATATTTAGTGTAAAGCTGTGGGACCTCGAAGAGGTCTCTGGGCCTGTTTCTTCACCTGCAAAAGGGGGACCCTGACACCTTCCTGTAAGGTGCTTGTGTGAGCATTCAGCCCATAAATCAGCCTGCACACAGGCAGTGCCTAGAGGACAGCCTGGCACATGGTGACAAAAACGGTGACGGGAATGAAATAGCATTTATGGTATGTCTGCTATGGGCCAGGCATTGTTCGCAAACATTAACTTGTATAATCGTAACGGAAATGGCCGATGCATATTAGCTATTACAGCACTCCCCCCTTACCTGCAGGTTTGCTTTCCATGGTTTCAGTTATCTATGGCCAACCATGGTCTGAAAATATTAAATGGAAAATTCTAGAAATAAACAATCATAAATGTTAAATTGCACAGACGTTCTAAGCAGTGTGATGAAATCTCTCACTGTCCTGCTCTGTCCCTACTGGGACGTGAATCAGCCCTTTGTCCAGGGTATCCATATTATAGATACAGTATGACAAGATATTTTGAGAGAACATTTATTTAACTTATTACAGTATATTGTTATCATTGTTCTGTTTTATTATTTGTTATTCTCATTAGTCTCTTACTGTGCCTAATTGAGAAATTAAACTTTATCATGGGTATATGCATAGGAAAAAAACCAGTATGCCCAGGATTCAGTACTCTCCCTGGTTTCAGCCATCCACTGGGGGTCTTAGAACATATCCCTTGTGGATAAGGCTGGGGGGCGGCTACTGTGTTTATTTTCACTTAGGCCCAAAGCAGGAAGGTTGGTTCGGGTGGTCAGACTCTGATAAAGACAGCAGGTGCCTTGGAGGTGCTCAAGAATGGGGGGTTTTTCTCCTTCCCACCCTGCCCACACCTCAGCCGTGATTTCCAGGAATGATCCACTGCACTGCGTGGAAGGGACTGAGAAGGCAGAGGCCTGGGTTCTAAGTCCCATGGGCTGTCTCTGCATTGCTTCCCTCTTTGGGCCTCCATTTCTACCCTAAATGCCCACTGTGTTCTCATTCCAGAACAGCTGGCCATGGAAGCCACAGCCACTCACACACTGGTCTGGCCCATCAGGGCTCCACCACCTGCCCCCAGACCTCAAGGCTGTCAGACGCCATCCCAGAGCCCTGGCTGTCCCCAGCAGCAAAAGTGACTTCAGCCAGTCAGGGTTTATTTTCAAGTGGGGCCACCAAAACGTGGCGAACAGACAGTCCGGCTAGCAGCGTGCGAGCCCGCCAGCCGGGTATTTCATTTGAAAAACAAATAAGTCTCCAGCTCCAGCCTCCTTACCAGCAACATCCCAGGGTGCCATCATCCAGAAGAGGAAAAAAAGGAAAGAAGGGGGGAAAAAATCACCTCTCCCACTCCCCAACCTCCTTCTCTTTGTGTTCCACAAAACCAATTACAGATTGGAAATAGCTGTAATAAACTTGATATCCCACTTAGGGGCCAATTCCACTGCGGCTGGAAAGTGTAATAGTGGCAGAGAGTGAAAAGAGCTGGTGTATTTCGCTGGAGCTGTTTAAATTGCCTGCCTACATTATCCCAACTCCTCTCCAGCCGGGAAGGAATTTGCTGTCCAGGAAATGGAGCAGCTGAGGTCTCCGTGGCTGGCCAGCGAGAGGGAGGTTTTTAATGAACTGATTAGACATGGGAGAGTGGATGGCGGCTGGGCTCTGAGTCAGGCCGGCCCAGGTTCAAAGCCCAGCACAAGACAGGTCCTATGACACGGTCGCTGGGGGTAAAGGGACAGTTAATTAGAGAACACAAGCGACAGATGTTGGCTAGGAACCACAGCAAGAGTTAGGAGATTCAGTTCTTCTGTGGATGCTGCCATTTCCTGGCCCTGGGTTCTCAGGCAAGTCACCGAGGGTCTTGGTGCCTCAGTTTCCTCATCTGTAAAATGGGGGCTCTTCATTGAACCGGTGCCCCAGAACTGTGAGAAATACTAAAAGGAACAAACGTACACGAAAGCACCTTGTAAAGTGTGAATTCACTGCTCTGTTCCTAATATCGTGTGATGGAAAGCTTATCTAGAACCTTCTGCCATGCCACTGTCTCCTAGAAAGTCCCTCACTCAATCCTGTGTGCCTAGAATGGGGGCTTGCGGATAGTATGTCCTTAACGTACGATTGTGGAGTGAATAAACAAGGCAGAGAAGAAGGGAACGGGCAGAAACAGGCCTGTCTCCATCCAGCCACTCAGGCAAGATGGCGCCAGATTAACTGGGTGCTTGGTTCTGGGAGAGCAGCGTGGACACAGCCGTTGAGACAGTGAAGGGACACAGTCGCCTCACTTCATTTCTGCAGTGGGTGTTTCCTGACTCTTCTGCTAAACTCCTAGAGCCCAGTTCTGCTACGTAGGGTACTCTCAGTCCACATTTTTCTAGAGATCAACATCTTTTTTATAGGTGCAAAAATTGGGGCCAGAGAAGGGCTCCCACTTGTCCAGGCTGCTCAGCCGGTAAGTGGAGGAGCAGAGATTTGAACTTGGGTCTGATTCTGAGGTCCAGATAGGAAGCGGCTCAGGCAGAAGAGCTGGATTAAGTGTTGTGAAGGAGGCAAGGAAGGGAGTGGATATTCTGGGCTGAGGGAAATTTGGGCAGGAGCACAAGGCATGAGACCACCTGCTAAGGGAGGAGGGAGAGAGATGAAGGTGGAAAGGAAGTAGGGAATGGAGTTGCAGTCTCTCCATGGCCTGCTGGGGAGGGGAGAGGCAGCCACAGGGTTCCTGTCTTCCTTGTTGCCATGGTGACCCTGGACCACTCTTCCTCCAGACCTCATGCCCACCTGTTCTCCACCCTGGGTCTGGGAGCGGGGCCAGGGGATCAGCCACAGAGAGGGTAGGGCAGGCTCTCTGGGAGCCTGAGGAAGAAAGAGGACAGATATCCAAGGACAGAAAGGGGGGAAATCCTCAAGCCAGGTGCCACCCACCTCTCTGGGTGGCCAGATGCCATCCCTGCTCTGTCTCTCTTGTGAGTCCCACCTTCTGGCAGGGCTGGGCTCAGGGTAATTGGCTTCCCCACGTGTGTGTGGGAGATCCGGTTTTGACAGAGACAGCTGGTGTCATAAATTGCCTTGTCTCATCTGGTTACTGCGTGATGGCAGACAGCAGCTCAGGGACGGGGTTTGGGGGGGGGCTGGGGCCCAGGGGGCTGGAGAGAATGACAGGCAGGGGAGCGGCTGCTGGCTCGGCAGGTTCCACACATGCACGCCAGTGCTCCTGCAAGTGTGAGGAGGCGTGTGTGCAACTGGTGTGAGCACAGGCCCCAGCAGTGGCCGGTGTTCAGAGCGTGTGAGTGCATAGGCGTGTCAGCAGCGGTGTTTCTGTGTTTACACATCTGTGTATTTCCGGGCTGCACATGAGCATATTTGTGTACGTGTGTCAAGCAAAGCAATGGTGAGAATGCTTGGTGTTGTTTTAGACGTTTGGGGAAGAACATGAGGGTTGGGGCTGTGCCAGATATTGTGTGTGTGTGTGCGCGTGTTGAGGGTTGTGTGTCTGCATGAGTGTGTGATGCCGCACCCACAGGGCACAGACTGGGCACACCCTGTCCCTGCTCAGGCCAGGGCGATGGAGGACGTCAGCTCGGGTGCCGGTGTGCGGGTGATTTTCTGAGCAGTGCCAGGTTGTCTGGTCATCCCCAACCCCACGCACGTTCCCACTGGTCAAATGCAAAGCCACAGTCAGGGCCCAACCTCCTGAGCCCCCCAGACTCTGCCAGATACAGGCTCAGATGCTCTGGGACCTCCCTCCCCATCTCTTGTGCGTCCACCACCCCAAGAAAAAGACATGCTGCAGCGGCTACAGGCAGGAAGCGGGGAGACAGGAAGGACACGGATAGATGCTGGGCACTCACACTTCCATGCGCAGGAAAATCACCTGGGCCAGGCGGGAGTACAGTATGAAAATGTCGTTTTCCTTGGAAGCCCACCCAGAAGTTCCATTTCAGTGAGTCCTGGGAGGAGTCTCACTTCTAGATTTTGAACAAGCCCCATCGGGGAGCTGGACGCAGGGGTTGGGGACCACAATTATGAGACACGGCCCTAAACCCTCTGGACCTCCCTGCAGCCAGAGCCTCTTTGCAACTTTCTCAGCAGCCATCACCGCTGGACCCTTGGTGTCCTCGGAGGCCCAGTCTTTCAGAGCAGGAGACCCTTGACTGTCCCATCTAGACCTCTTGCTTTACAGAGGGTGAAACCAAGGCCCGAAGACAGGAGGGACATGCCCAGGGCCACACAGGAGGGAGGTGGCAGGGCCGGGAGCCAGGTGCTCAGCTCCAAAGCACCTCCTCTTCATACCACACCCTCTAGACGCCTGGAATCCAGCCCTTAGGAACCATGCTGCACTGGGCACTGGGAGGCTGAGGCACCGGGGACGCTGTTCTCCACTTGGGGCAGGGTGGCCATATCTGGCTCCCTGCTGCCTCTTCCCTGCCCCCCTGACAAGGATCCCCAGCACCAGAGATGGACTCCACCCCAAACAGAGGGCTCTTTCTCAGAGCAGCTAAAGTTGCCCCCTGTCACATTCTGGATGTGGTGAGGCTGAGCTAGAGGGAGAGGAAAGAAAGCCTTTGTCACCCATTTCCTATACCCCTGAAGGTCACTCCTCATTTCTTGCCATCAGCTTTCATTCCTCTATTCCAGGTGACCTCAGCTTCTCATTCATCCGTCCATCCGTCCATTCATTCGTGCATTCATTCATTCATTCATTCATTCATTCATTCAGTACGCCTGGGGGTCAGGCCCATGGACAAAGCCTGGCATCAGCATGATCCTGGCCCTCAAAGGAGATCGCAGAGAAGGCAGGACAGGGCGATCACAAAGGAAAACAGCAGGAACACGTGCTCACTCTGGCGTGCAGAACGGAAATGGCACGTGGCGGGGGTGGGGGGGTGGGGCGGGGGCAGTGAGTCCTGCCAGGCAGGGCTGAGCATAACAGGGCCCACTGAGCTGTGCCCTGGGGGACGGAGAAGAGCCTGCAGCAGGGGCAGGCACGGAGAGGCAGGGGGCCCTTCTGGCGTTGAGGACGGCAAGGCAAGGGGGAAGTTCGAGCGAAGAGCGATGGGCACTCAGGACGAGTTCTGTGGGATGCTGTGTGGGATGCAGGGATGCGGAGCCTGGCCATGGAAGCAGGGCCTGGTGTGAGGTCGTGCTTCGCACCGAATGGTGTCAAAGCCCCAGGTTCAGATCTAATTCAAGATTGTGGGCAAGTCACTTCACAGCTCCCTGCCTTAGTTGACCCATCTGTAAATGGAGAGAACAATAGTACCACCTCATAAGTGGCTGAAGGATGAATGTAGCTTTCCAAGTGCAGTGCTTAGAAAAGTGCCTGGGATACAGTAAACACTCTATAATTATGTGCTCTTATTATTACTTGTGAGATGCTCAGCACCGGAGATACTACATAGTAGATACTGTTATTGTTATTATTCTTCAGGAGAGAGAAGGCAGCCATAGAAGGCTTCTGGAGCAGAGGAGTGACAGCTCCCACTAAGGCCAGAAAGATGTCCCCAGCTGCCGTGTAGATAACGGCTCTACAGGCAAGCGAGTCTGGACTTGGGAAGAGGCCACAGGAATGAGAGAAGAGCCCTTTTCCCCAGCCCCATCCTCCAGAGCTTTGAATTGATTTTTGGATCCTACGAGCCTGCTGAACAGGTGGGTGGGGGCATGGCCCAGTCCTGTCTGAGTTCAGTGTCTGTGTATCTACGTGCAAGGTTCTGGCCCAAACCCCTGCCTGTGACACCCCCCATGACACCCTGCAGTGGCCACGCTCAGCGCTTGGTCCCATTGCCACCTCCTAGGCTGCCCATCAGCAAGCATACCAGTGTGGACAGCTTGTGTCCAGCAAGGGCTCATCATGGGAACAGATGCCCAGCCTGTGCCAGCCTGGCTGACCAGTGTCGTCAGGAGGGGCTGCCAGTCCATGGGGAAGGACCTCACTATGCCGATCTGCCCAGTCCTGCACACTCGGCAGGCTGTGCAGACAACTGGCCTGTGTCAGCATGACCAGCCACCAGCAGACCTATGGACGTGGCCCATCAGCAGCCTGCGCCAGCCTGCCCACCTGTGAACACTTGTAGGCTGGCATATCCTGCCCCCTGAAATTAGCACACAGCATCGCAGGCAGCCCAGCCCCGTGGAGCCTGTGTGTCTGTCCACCTGCGGCCACCCCTGGGGAGGAGCACTTTACTAAGAACCGCAGCAGCTTGCTGGGGAAAAGGAGTCCTGAGCTGAGGACCAGAAGGCCCGGGCCCCACCTCCACTCAGCCACTACCTGGCAGTGCATGCCGGGAAACCTGCATTTTCTCTCTGAGCCTCAGTTTCCTCAAATGTTACATGGGATGAGAATGGCCAACCCCTATACTGACTCCCTGCTATTCTGTGCAGCGGTGGTAGCAATCGGCACCCTCTGGGAGGCAGAATTCTGCCCTCGAGGGGTGGCACTGGGGCTTATCCGGTCCTGTTCATTCATTCATTCCTTCAACAAAGATGCACCATGTCCCTCGATGTGCCAGAGACTGACAGGTGCAGGGGGTAAGGCTGTAGACTCCCGGAGTCTACATTCTAGTGGGAGGAGACAGAGAGCAAATCATATTAAGGAAAATCAAAGAAATGCATCGGATCAGGAAAACTGTCAGGCAGACAATTGAAACACAGTGAAGGGTGGAGGAGGTGGGAGCCCTGGCAGATTAGGTGGGCAGAGGAGGCCCAGCCCAGGAGCCCACATCTAAGGTGACATCCCAGTGAGGAGGCAGGTCAGACTTGCTTGGAAAGGATCAAGTTGTTTTCTGCCAGATCCCTATGAAGTCCTGCTTGTTCAGTGTCTCTGGCTTCCCGTTTAATTCCAGCGACAGCCCTCTGGGCAGTGCTCTCTGAATTCTGCAGCTGGGGCTACGGAGTCTCAGCGAGGCAAAGCTGTTTGCTGGTGTGCCCACAGTCCGGATCCAGCTCGGTGAACATGAGCTGACCTTCACTTTCCCGAAAATGGGTCTCCATGTGTGTGGAACTTTGCACAAGTCACTCCCCACTGCCCTGGCGTGGCCCTGCAGCATCATGTTTTATTCCTCCACATTTTCAAACATACAAAAAAGTGTCAAGAATTTTAAAGCAAACGCCTATAGACTTACTACCTGGCTTCCCTGATGGATATTTTCCCATGCCTGTTTTACCACATTCCTTTCCTTCTGCCCAATCCTCTATCTACCCACCCATCTGTAATTTTTTGAAGGATTCCACAGCGAATTGCAGACATTAGGACACTTGACTCCTAGATGCTTCAGCATGAGTATCATTAATTAGATGTCGATATTTATGTACAATTCTTTTTTTTTAGGTAAAATTTACATACAATATAATGCACAAATCTCAAATGTGCTCCTCAGTGAATTCTGACAAATGCATATACCTGTCTAACACAAACCCCTCTCATAATATTGAGCATCACCATCACCGTCACTCTAGAAAGTTCCTTCTGCCTCTTTCCAGTCAGTTCCTGACCCTCAAGACAACTCTTATTCTGATTTTTCTCCCACCATTTTTTTTTCTGCTCTAGAATTTCATGTTTGTGGAAGCATACGGTATGTTCTTTTGATTGAAGACACTTTTCTGCCAGCATAATATTTTTGGGATCGACCCATGTAGTTGTGTGTACCCAGAGTTCATTCCTTTTTATGGCGAAGTAGCACACCATCGGAAGAAGATACTGCAGTTTGTTCAGCCATTTTTTTTTTTTTTTTTTTTTTTGTTAAGACACCTAGACCACTTCCCATTTGGCTCTCCAATGCACATAGCTGCTAAGAACATTCTTGTACACAGTTTGTTTGTTTTTTTTAATGGGCATATGTTTTTATTTCTCTTGCTACTGCTTTGTTTGATAAAGAGTCAGTTTAAATCAATGAGTTTCCTGAGCACCTACTATGTGTCAGGACCTGTGCTAACCACCGAGGTAAGTGGCAGCCTGGGTTGAGGGGCTTGGGCTTTGAAGGCTCCGAGCAGGCACACAATGCACAGGGGTCCCTGCTAGGAACCAACACTTTGTCATGTCACCATGTGTCATCCTCACAATAGCCCAAGAGGTGCTCATGGTCACCCCAGTTTTCAGAGCAGACAGCCAAGGCCAGAGTGATGCAGTGACCTAACCAAATGGCAGAGCAGGGCTCCAACCCGGAGGTGACTCCAACCCATGCTCTTGCCCTGCATGACACCAGGGAGGCCAGTGACCGGTTCAAGGTCACACAGACACTGTGGTGATAGGAACACAGGCTCCTGAGTCTCCCGTCTGGGGCTCTTTCCTGACACCATGATGGCTTCATCTTGAGGGCCTTCAGAAAAGGTCTCAGCATTTGTTGGATCAACATCTCCTTCCGGAAATAGGACCGGGAGAGCTGAGTTATATAAAAACCTTGATTAGTCAAATGTGTCTGGGTCCCAGTGCATGAGATCATCAGACTAAACTTGTCCCCTGGGCCTCCTAATCCAGGACCGTGAACTTACGGGCCCCGGCTGCCAGGCAGAATCCCGCATGCGGGCCTCTGGCAGACAGTGGGAGGCGGTGGCTGCTGAGATGGAGAGGCTGTGCAGGGCCAAAGTCATTTAATTAAAAAATGGAAACCCCAGTGTATATCAAATTAACACAATCTGTGAATTTGGCTTTAGACATTAGTTTTGTGAGCACAACTCTTAGCAAAGGAAGACGGGGATGATAATTGGAGGAAGGATGTGTGATGGATTAAAGGTGGTACCACATTCTTTGACACTCCCCCATTGAGAGATGGGGGTCTATGCGCCCTCCCTTTGAATTTAGAGACATTCTGTGACTGACCAATGCAATATGCTTCAGTGGCAAAAGTGTATTAGTTTCCAGTCCCAGACCTTAGGAGGCTGGCAGTTTCCACTTCCTGTTGCTGACCATGGTGCTGGAGAGGCCACGTGGAGAGGGAAGGGTTCCTGATGGAGCCTAGCCTTCCAGCCGCACCTGCGCACACAGAACGCTGCCTTGACCCCTGCACATCAGAGCAGCCACCAATGAGAACTGACGCCATCTGAAACATGAGAATCACTCACCTGAGCCCTGGACACATAATCTTGCAATATACTAAAATAGCTGTTATTTTAAGCCATTGCATTGGAAGGGACGGTTGCACACAGCAACAACTGGAGCTGTGCGTTCAACCTCTTTCGAGGAGGAGCGCCATGCCAGCACCCACCAGCACACATGGGATGTCCCTGTGTAATCTCTATCTGATCATGAAAGCCTCTATTTGATTGGGGTGGCGGGAGCTGACTGTGTCAGGTGGGCCCAGGAAAGAGGGTAAAAAAAGAGACCTCAACGCTACGATTATTTGCACAAGCATGAGCTGGGCTGAGGGATCCCAGCAAGGCATGGGTGGGACCTGGAGCAGTGACCAGCGGGAGCTGTCACTTTTCTAAAGAGCAGAGAGGAGGGAGCAAAGGGCTGGGAGTTTTACCTGGACCTGAGAGAGAACAGCAGGTAAAGGAGAATGCCACTCAACAAGAGCTTGGGCAGAGGGACGCAGGAACCTGGGAGAGGGGAGCTGGAGAACAAAGACCCTGACTTCATTTCCATCTGCCCTCCCATCTCCAGCAGGCGCTTCCCGGGCACCAGCCAAATACAATGGGAAGCCAGAGAGTGAGGAAGCCTATTGATGCCACCCATGCAGGTCAGGTTCTGGGCGCAAAGTCGGATGGAGAAAGATGAGAGTGGGTCTGGAGAATCAAGAGAAGATGTTCCCATGGGGACAGATGGCATGAACTTTAGGAAACCAGGGGCTGAGTCTAAGTGGCCCCTGGTTTGGGAGATTTCCATTAGGTGCTGCTCCTTGTCTGCTTGTCCCATAGCTGAGCGAAGCGGGGTCCCTTGCCCCAGAAACCCCCTCTCAAACAGTTCCTGATGGGCATGTGGAAAACAGCATCGTCAGAGAGACTCCTATTCAACAGTCACGCTGCTTCCCATGGCTGTCTCATGTCTGATCACAAGATGTGCCTGGTAGGCAAGAGGGCTGTGCCCATCTCTACTTCCTCATCAGAGCCAGGCTCGGTGAAATGGGAGTGCAGGAGGGCTGAGGAAGAAAGGCCGGTCCTCCACCCTGTTGGCCTGGAGAGTAGGTCCCGAGGCCGAGCCGCCCGGGAAGGCTGGCTTGGCGCTTGGAGACTCTGAGCGCCAACGCAGAGCCCGAGCGGAGTGTTCTCCCCATAACCCTGTTCCCAGGGCAGTTTTCCAGGAGAGAGCATGACTGCCCCAGGGCTGGCCCCAGCTCAGCGTGCCATCCGAGCCATCATACGGGGCCCTGTGCTCGGAAGGCCCCACATTTCGTTCAGAGCTTTGCTATTGCCATCTTAACACGTGTAATCATTTTCGAAGGCAGGAACCCCCATTTTCACCCACACAAATTAGGCGGCTGACCCTATTTCCAAGCAGGCAGAGCCCTGTGGGCATTCCCTTGGGCTGATTCTTTTATCTTGATCAGGACTCAGCAAACTCTCTGAGAGTAAATATTTTAGGATTTGCAGGCTATACAAACTCTCTCACAACTAATCAACTCTGCAGTTGGACGTGAAAGCAACCAAAAGCAATCTATAAACAAATGGATGAACATGGCTATGTTCTAATAAAACTTTATTTGTAAAAACAGATGGTGGGCCAGATTTGGCCCCTGCTCTGATTTGTAAGTTCCTCTTCTCCTGATTCTGACTAATTCTTTATGATGCAGCTCAAAAGCTTTTCTTAACATCCCCAGGGAGGGCTGAGCTGTTCCTCTTCTGCCCTCACCTGCACCAGCAAGTGTACATATTTATTTATGGAGACTGAACTAAGAGGCATGAGCAAGAAGGCATGGTTGCAGCCTCCATGGGGCTTTGTGGTAGATACTGCGGGAGTACCAGGTTATAAACTGTAGAAGGGCAGGGCTGGGACCATTTTCTTCAATATTGTATATCCCCAATCCCAGGAAAACAATATGATAACAGAATGAGCAGGCTAATACCCAAATGCATGGCCACATACTTACAATTCTTTACTTCCAGTTGGATTACTTGAGCCCCTGAATCATTTCTGAGGTGGACCAGAGAGGCTGAGCAACTTGCTTGAAGACACACAGCAGCTAACTAGTGATGGTGCTGAGATTCTAACCCCCAGGCCAGGCTCATTTCAGCCACATCCAGGAATCAGACTTATACACTGGTTTCCTAAAACAGCCACAAGAGTTGACTTGGGCAGCTGGCATCATGGGCCCCAGCAAAGAGCACATAGATGTCCCTACTCCCCACTGGGTCAGCAGAAGGGCTGGTTTAGTTCCTCCTGGGACAGAAAATTGAAGAGGCTCATACTGCGTCTTATTACAAAGAAACTGTCCAATAAAAATCACCCAGCATATTAAAAAAATCTCCACCTGGCTTTAAACGACACTTGGTGTTATTACAACAACAAAATCCCATTTGCTTTGCATTATAGATCTGGCTATATTTTGTTTTCTTGTCCCCAGAGAGCAATGATTTCCCTGGCAGGGTGATTATTAAAAGAAAAAGAGAAGAAAGTGGGCTTGGGAGTCAGACAATTTTGGGTCCAAATCCCAGCTCGGCCACAGACACCCTGAGAGGCTTGGACGACTCGTTAACTCTGCGAGTCTCAGTCTTCTCGCCTATAAATGGGCACAGTGCTGCCTCCTTCCCAAGGCTTCAGCAAGGATGAAAGGATGATGTAGTCAGTAGTTACGACTTTGTGCCAAGCACCTTTATTAGAGACCCCAGCCTCTGCTCTCAGGGAGCATGCATTGTCCCAAGAGACCAATCACTCACACGTAGCTTGGGGAATCAGATGGCAAGGTGAGTTTGAGTGGCAATCACTGCCATGAAGCAAATCAAACAGGATGTGAAGGGTTAGAAATAGACCTGGGATTCTGTTCAGAGCCAGAGGAGGCTTTGCAGAAACCTGAACAGCTTGGGGGAGGCTGGGAAGGAGAGCACCATGCCGAATTCAGAGGCTCTGGGATGGACTTGAGCTGGTCATGTGAGGGAAGGAAAAATGCGGCTCGAATGGCAGAAGCGGAGTGAGCAAGGTAGAGATTGGGCGGGGAGGCTCCATTCAGAGGTGGTGTGGGTGGGTCTGGGCCAGAGAATGAGCCCAGTCCTTTCACTCTGCTGCTCCCCCTACAGGCCGGGCCAGCCCTTGTCTTGCCTGGTTGGCCATTGCTTCCCCCGGGTGCCCGGGCACGTGACTGCCTTCGAGCCTCAGAAAGGGGGTCAGGCAGAGGAGCAAAAGTGGACACAGGCTTTTTCTATGTAGGGTGACCACCTGTCCATATTGGCTTGTGACTGAGGAGGCTCACAAAAAGGCAGGACTTCTGATTTGAACCCCTGGTCAGTCGCAGGCAAACCAGAAGTTGGTCTTCCTAAGTGGCTAAAACTGGGGAAGTCCTGGCAAACTCAGATGAGTAAGTCAGCCTAATTCTATGCCGCCCATGAAGCAGATAGCGAGCTAAAGGTTGAAGTTATGGGGTGGAAGATTCCCTCAAGGCCAGGATAGCACTTTTCAACTGCCAGAGAGTCTCGGAGATGTAATGGTGTGTCTGAGTGGGTGGTGAGCTCCCTATCATCAGAGGCATGTAAGCAACGGTTAAATGATGCTTGGTAGAGAGTCCCCAAAGGTCCATCCTCTGTCTTTAACTCTGTGACGTGGGACAGAGGAGTGGTCTCTCTGAGCTCAGCTGGGCTGCTAGGACACCTTGCTCACAACATTTTAGTTTCTTGCGGGTCTGCTGTCCAAAGCCGACTCTGTCCCTGCCTCCCTCCACGCCTCTCCAGCCCACTAAGCAAGGCCTGCAAAATGACTTGCACGCTCAGGTAAATATTACAGCAGTCAAAGGTGCAGCTTTGGTGGGGAGAATGATGTGTAATTTGCAGAAATGCTACCAGTGCATCAAATTACACACACGACCTATGAGTGGGGAAGAGTGATTGACAGCTTCAATGGCTCCGCTTTGGGTTTTTTTTTCTCTTTTGCGGTCTTTGATAGACACTGATATGAAGGAGCCTGAAGGTCACCCCCTCCGGTGGTGGGAGCTGCCTGGAGCACAGGAGCCTGGCCTGTCTCCAGGGCAGCTAACATTGTGCTCACCATGATCGTGGTCAGATACCTGGTCTCCCATTGGCGGCGGGCACTGAGGAGTCTGCGGTGGTGGTGGGGTGGCGGGGAGTGGATTCGGGGCTCTGCCTTTGTGGACCACCGAACACGTGCCAGCTGGAGCTAACGTGGCTCTCTCTCAGTCACAGTACAAAAGGCCCTCATTGCACCCAGCTGCCCTGGAGAAGAATGAAGCTGACACAGTGCTGGCAGAACCCTGAGGGACTTGAACTGTCCAGGGTGTCCCTCCCCAGTCCTCTGCCCATCCTTCCTAGACTGTCAGGGCTGGAGAAGAGCACAGCTATGAGGGACAGAGCCAAGTGAGCGGGATGGATAGCTCAGAACTCTTCTCTCTCTCATTCCAACTGAGGTCTTCAAAGGAACCACTTTCCTGAGCTTTGGGGGGTACGGGGACAGAGGGGGTTTGGAGTCTTTTAATTTTGGTTCCCTACGGGGCTGGTAATTCAGCCACCTGTGAGCACAAAGAGGTGGGAAACGAAGCTGCCAGGAGCCAGCAGGAGCACAAAGATGCTGCCTGGCTCAGCCTCACAGCCAAGTCCTTGCGGAGGAGAGATGCAGCGGGTGGAGGACAGGGGCTGGTGGCGCTGGAAGCAGGTGCCTCCAGGAGGCGTAGGGTGGAGTTCAAGGGCTGGAGGTCTGCTTCTGAAAACCTGGCCAGCCTCTTGGTTGCTGTATGAGGGAAAAGAAACTCCACAGAGGGAAGGGGACTTGCCCAAGGTCACTTGGCAAATGACAGCTGCGAACTCAGTGGCTGTCCTTGCCTTCCTAGAAGGCTCTGCCCTTTCTCAGTGGTCCCTGCGAAGGCTCCCAAGGTGAAGGTTGAGAATCACCAGTGAAGAGCCAGGACAGCTCCCCCTTTCGCTAGAGTGGTGGGGGAGACGTACCCTCAGATGGGGGCGATTCAGCTCCTGCCCTCCGGGAGCTGCAGGTCTGATGACACATACCTACTCCCTCGTCTGGGGGAATCGTCAGAAGGGTGGCGGGGACACGGGTCCGATTCCAATGACGCTCCCAGTCAGACGTGGGAGACAGAACCCTGCACAAAGAGGAGCAGCCTCTGGGCTCTGGGAAGCTTCCAGGCTGAGAGGGGACCTTCTGTCCAGGCCCGCTCCTCGGCTGAGCGAAGCCCACAGTGAACTCTTTCCAGTGAACTTATCCTTCATTCAAGGATGCTGACACCCCTCCTCCTCCTCCAGGTAGTCCTTCCCAAAGCTTGCGTCCCATCCCATGACACAGGATCAGGCGTTCTGGATCCTCCTGCCTCCACTAGGAAGGGACTGAAAGTCACCCAGAACCCTGGGCACATGCCCAAGCAGTCCCTCAGGGCATCACACTTGTCCCAGGAATGCCCAGGTCTGTCACCCTGAGTCCCAGTAGAATCCTGCAGCTTCTCTCACCCACAAATGCTATCAGAGCCCGTCAGAGGCTGCATGCAGGTGTCCCGATGCCGTCTGATCCTTGCAACGCGGAGCCCCTCTGCTTCACTCGGGCCTTTCGAAGCAGCTCCTCTCCCGTCCTGACACATTTGTTTACAGCCCATTTGCTTCTGGACCAAAAGGTTTGGTGGAGGAGCTGGGACATTGAGAACAATCAACCAGCTCAGCAATGAGGCGGTCCTGAATCGACACGGGCGGAAGATTCATTGCAAAGGAGACCCTGGAGCTACTGCAAGGACGAAGGGAACCTGTGTGTGTTTCAACCTGTCGAATCCACTGACCACAGGGCTGAGGGGAATTCCTGCCTTGGGTGGCACATGTGTGACAAATGACCGTCCCCCTGGACAAACCTCTGGGGCTACTGCCCAGCTGCTTCCCTTGGCCCCTCCCATGGAGCCCGCAGGAGGGAGGCCAGCCATGGGTTTTGCCCCTCCACTACTTCCATCTGCTTAGAGCCCTGGGAACAACTAATTGGTTTTTGTTTAGCAGGTGGGCACCAAGTTGTTTCGGCCCCCACCCCCTTGCCGGTGACCGCCCTTAGCAGGGCTGGAGGAGGGGCCAGGCTAACAACTGCCACACCCCGCAGGGCTCCTTCCTGCATGCAGCCTGGCTGTTCTCCTGGACACATCACAGGGAAGCTTGGGCAGCCTGCTTTCAAGGCCAGTCTCTGCTTCAGCTTCACTCCACAGGGACACAGGAGTCCCTAAGACCCCCGTCCACAGTCCCAAAGTACTCACACCCCATAGGAAGCTCCTACAAAGCGCCAAAGCAGGGAACCTCAGTGCTGATTGTGGAGGAGGAGGGAAGATTGTGGGGTATGTCGAGTCATGGGGCCTGGGTCCTAGCACCAATCCTGCCGAGAATGAGCAAGAAGACTAAGGCTGCTCATTCTGACCTCTTCAAGTTCTATTATTTCATTAAAATAATCAGCCAGGGGAGAATAAACAAAGGAGCAGAGTGATGTTGCTCCATGTGGTGGGAAAGGGATTCCTTCCTCCACCCTGGGCACAGGAGGGGGAAAGGTGGAGGGGCGGGGTCATTCAGTATGCATGGGTGATGCACTGCCGTGTGCAGTTCTGGGTGCTGGGGAGACAGCAGTGATTACAACAAAGATCCCTGCCCTTCTGCTGCTCACCTTCTAGAGCAAGGTGGGCAAATGGTGTCAGCGTAGAGCCATCATAACTATTTAAAGATTTACTGGTCACTTGGTTCCTGTTGCAACTACTCAATTCTACTGTTGATCAGCATAGACAATACATAAATGAATAAGCATGGCTGTGTTCAAATAAACTCATATACGAGAACAGGTGGTGGGCCGGATATGGTGTGTGGGCTGCAGTTGCGTCTATTCAGTGGCTCTGGGCTGGAGAATTAGCCATTCTGTCTCTATGACAGAGCCAGGCATGGTCCAAAGAACAGAACTCACACCCTCTGAGAGCTCAGGGTCTTGGAAAATCAGCAGGTTCCAGCTGCAATGCTTGCTAGATCTACCCTCCCCTCTCCTTTCCTCCATCCTTTCCTCCTTTCTCCAAGCTTCATGAACAGGCTGGGGCCTCCTTCTCCAAACTCCTTTGAGTCCAAGGTTTTCCTTCCCCCAGTGGCTGCTGTGGAAAGA
Organism: Pteronotus mesoamericanus; assembly: GCF_021234165.1. Lineage (NCBI taxonomy): Eukaryota > Metazoa > Chordata > Mammalia > Chiroptera > Mormoopidae > Pteronotus > Pteronotus mesoamericanus. Next base: position 477,312 of record NW_026555200.1, read on the forward strand.
GGGTGACAGAGAAAATCCAGAAGATTCTCAGAGCGTGGGTCCTGAGCAGGATGCCAGGGTAGGATAGATAGGAGGCTCCACAAAAGGCTAAGGAGCTGGAAAATCAGCTCCCCATATCCTCTTCCCCTGTGTTGCGTGACTGCATCTTCTAATCCTTGCCCAGCCAGAAGCTTCCTCTTCCTAAGTGTGGCCAACACGCGCCTCCTCCAGGATAGCCACCCAGGTTGAGTCTCTTGGATTGGGTCTTTCCTGTATCTTTCCAAATCAACTGGCCCTCAGTGCACAGTAGCATTTGTCTTCTAATAATCTGGGTGCCCCACCTCACCCATTAGATAACACACCCTCATTAGGTGGGGGCTATGTCCAGGTCAGTCAGCAGTCAACCAACCCTGACAGGTGAACACAGCCAAGAAAACAGAGCCACCTAGTTCATCACTTTGGATATCTGAGCAAAAAGTGCTTACTGTTGCAACCACTAAGATTTTGTGATTATTTGTTACACAGCATTCCTGTGGCAATAGGTAACTGATACATGTATGGTTAAGAATGTGGACTGTAGAATTCAATTGTCTAGCATCAGCTCCTGCTTTCACCATATACTAGATGTGTGGCCTGGAGCAAGGTACCTAGCCTCTCTGACCCTCAGTCTCTTCATCCATAAAGTAAAGCTAAAAATAGAAGCCACGTCACAGGGTGTCATGATGATTAAATGAGATCGTTCATGTAAAGTGCTTAGAACACATAACAAATGGTCGATAAATATTAACTCAGTATTGCTGTTCTAGGGCTGAACCAGAGCCTGCAAAGATAAATTTCTTGGCCATTCTCGCCTCTACACAGTTTGATTGAAAGGAACTCCCACCCCCTGCCCCTCCTGGCTCCATCAGCGTTTCCTTAAATCACTGACGACTCTTTCCTCAGTAACCACCTCCAAGCTCTTCATCTCTGCGGCTCGGAAGAAAAACCTGCTGAAGAAAATGCCAGAGGAAGATCCAGGACCTTGGACAGAGGCCTCTGTCTGAGAGCTTAAGGACGAAGGGGGCTTGCCTGGGAAACACACACCTCTGTTTTGAGATCTGACTGTGGGGGCCCCGTGCCACAAATCTGCGTGAAGACCAGAGAATTCAGCCAGCGGCACAGCGTGGGGAAGGCAGGCATGTGGACGCCAGGCCTTCCTTCCAGCTGCCTGGTGGGCACAGACATCGGCCTGAAGAGCGGGTGACAAAGTAGCATACCAAAAGGAAGACTCAGCATCCGAAGATGAAGCTGACCAAGAGTGGGGGGAAGCTGAGCACACGCCGGTGTGTGCGCCTGGGTGTGTGGTGTGGCAAGAAGACGTGTCCTGGTGGGTGGGTTTGGGCTGGATTTATATGCACGTATGAGTGATGGGGCTGCTGGATAAACAATTTTCCAAGAGTGGAATCTTGCAGGAGGCATATAGAGGACACTCAGAGGTGAGAACCTGACAGGAACACCAGCCCCACCATCCACACCTGGGACTCGGCAGCCAGATAGGTTTCGGAACTCACGCCTCACTCTCCTCCTGGAAGGGGATGTGGTGCTTGTTCAGTATATTCCATAACCCACCCAGGGGGCTAAGGAATCATTCCGTAATCACCCACATCAATATTTCTGCAGTGAAACGTCTGGATAGTAACACTAAGTGAGATCAATAAAGACCATAAATAACCTCCCATTGGCTCAGTCTGGGTTTTGCCTTCAAGTCAGTTCAAGTTAGGTCCACTTCGGCCAGCAAATACCTTATCAAAACAAAAAACAAACAAACAAAAAAAAAACAAAACAAAGAAGAGGAAGAAGAATCCTTCCAATTTTCAGATCTCATTGGATTTCCAGGTTGCAGGTAAGGGGTTGTGGGCTTGTGAAGACACTAATAATTATGATATTAGGCTCAATGACCTCGACAATAGCTGTCAAGCAGCAGGTGTCCACCATGGGGTTGGCCCTATTCGTAGGTCAGCTGGAATAGTCATCATGGCCTGAAAAATTGTGCACAGCCTTTTCCGTTTGGTAGAGAAGGAGAAAAGTAGGGTTACCAAGGTTACAGGAGTACCTGAGTCACCACAACAGGTAAAAAGAAGCAGGGGCATAAAAGAAGCAATTTGCCCTGAGAGAATCATCTGGAATCAAGTGCTAGGAAGAGAGAGGTTTAGTTTAAACTAAATGGTCCGAAGCTGAATTGGCACCTGCTGGCCGGTAGTTTCTGTTTTTATGTGGAAAAGAGAATGATGGGGCCTTAGAGGCCCCTCACCCTTTGCCCAGGGGCTTCCTAGCCTGCTGTCCTCCCAGCAAGCGATGTCAGCATCCTCATCCCTGCTCTGGGCTCGCTCTGTCCACACTCTCTCTCCCCATTTCACAGCTGGGGAAACCGAGGCTCCGTGCACCGTGACCTGCCTGAGGGCACATGTTGTCACAGCAGGACAAGAATCAGTGTTCACATTCAATATTATTACCAATGACAATTAACATTATTAACATTAGCCGAGCACTTACTCTATGGCAGGCCTAGTTCTCTGTCCTTAGGTGTAGGATCTCATTTAACCTAAGTGGTGGGGGATGAACTGGAAGCAAGGTTGCTAAAAGAGGTTCATAATGCTTGGCTCCCTGCGGGTGGGTGTCATCAGGGTGCCGTTGACAGGGGAGACACGGGAGAGATAAGAAGCCCGCTGGGAGAGAATGGGAGAGGACAGAGCAGGGCGATCTCCTGATTCAGGGGGAGAAAGGTAATGCAGCTTCTTGGGAATTTCAGATAATAAGCAAGGAAAACAATCACTTGATTTAAATAAATGGAAGAAGATTTGGCCTCAGTCTGTAAGAGGAAGCAGTTAAGGGGTTTTATTTTATTTTTGGCCCTAATAATATTACCATCTCCAGGCTGGTTATTATCTGTCACTTTCCAGGGAAGATTGAAAAGGAAATAGTTTTATCCCAGGCAATTGCAAACCGCTCCATTTGATGAGTTGTTGTTCCCACTTAGAAATTACATGCGCCAGCGTCAGGTGACTGGGCCCAGCTGGGTGGCTTTAACTGGTTACAGGAGAGAGGAGAGAAAATTCTCCTGTCTTTTCGAAAGGAGCTCTCAAAATGCAGTGTGTGTGAGTCGTGGTGGGGGGTGGGGAGCGCACGCAGAGAGGGACGCACGTTCCCAGCCTGCTCAGCGGGCCCTCCCACCTTGGCAGGACCCAGGAATCTGCATTTTAACAAGCTCCCTCACCGCCGCTGCATTGTTTGAAGAGGCTGCGCTGGGGTCTGCCTGAGCCCGCTTGGCTGGGGATGGGGATGGTCCTGAGGGACTCCCACAGAATGACGAGTCCGAAGCTGTCAGAGCAGCAAAGGGTCACACAGAAAGAACCTGACAAATTCACGTCACAGACAGAAACCGGCGCCCCAAGGTCCCACGGCACACAATAGGCACTCAGTAGGAGGTTCACCAGCCTTAGGCGCGGCGCCTCTGCCACATAGTAGGTACTTGGTGTTTAGTGACTGGAAATGAGGTCGGTGAGTTGGGTGTTGGAGGAACTGGAGTCAGGAGCTCCTGTTCCAGTCCCATCCGTGCATGACACAACATAAAAGCCTCTCTGGGTCCCGTTAGTCTTTACTGTCACTTGGGAAAAATGCTTGTCCTGGCTGCCTATAGTGTTTCATGGGGGAAGAATTAGATGACATATGGAAATGTGGTGTGTGTGTGTGTGTGTATATATATACAGTGTAATGCATTGTGATTATAAGGTGCTTTCATGCACATTCTTCCACTCGCCCTATCAGGAGTCTTCCTTAGGTCTAATTTCCATCCCGTCTGCTGTGGCTTGGTAAAGATCAGGAAACACAGGCTGATGCACCAAAACACTGGGCTAGAACTATTGGCCAAAAAGAATGTAGAGACAAAATTAAAGTGTGTGTCTTCTTTAAAAAATAACTTCCTCTACTGCTAAGTGTAAAGAGCATAATTTGCTCGCCGCGCCCCGGCCCAACGTCTTATCACTGTGGGCCTAGCCACTCGGAGAGTGGAGGATTATGCAAATAGAAATCAGCTTTCAAGAAAGTGGGCTAATCCAATATTACCAAGAGGACTGAGTTGGAGAGGAAAAGGGGAAGCCACTGAGCTGGGTGAGCGGTGGAGGGAGGGAGCCAGTTTGTGGTGTGACACAGAGCAGAGGCTGGATAGAGAGGGTGCCCTTGCTGACTCCTGAGCCAGGTAGTAGAAAAGGGAACCTGGTCTCCATTTCTTTGACACTCAGAGAGGAAGGGAGAGGGAACTAAGCTTAGTGAGCAGGGGAACTCTTTATTATTTGTTGCAGCAACGGCCCCTCCTCCTTCCCAGAAACCTGGCCCAATGCTGAGAGGTAGGTGTGGTATCAGAGGCTTGAAGCTTTCCCACTGTTTCCTACAGAAAGGCAGACCCAAATCCCCCAGGTGGAGCAGATCGAGATTCAGAAGGTCGGATCAAGAAAGCCCCTCCCCCTTGGGAAATAGCCAAGGAACAAAGGGCGGTGTCTGAGCAAGGAGGCCCATCAATGAAGCAGGCGAGCCAGCAGCCCATGGACAGTGCCCGGAGAGGGCCCTGGCAACCAGGCTCACTCTTGGCTTTTCTTTGGGGAAATGAGGAGCCTCTGGTATGCTACATTCTCATGGCTCCAGCAATGAAGGCAGACAATTAAGTAGGCAATTCAGATTCACTTTGATATGAGCTTTTGTTTAGAGAAAGTGGAGGGGACTGTGGAAACTCAGAGCAGAAGCCTGCAACCCATGTTAGGGAGGGAAGAAAAGATTTCCTAACTGAAGGATGAGTCAGAGTAACCCTAGTAAGAGAGGAGACTGACTCTGTTCCAGGGAGAGGAACAGCATAGGCAAAGGCTCAGAGGTAAAGGAGGGTGTGGCTTATTTGAAGAGCTGAAAGAAGTTCTGTCACTTTGCTGGAGCATCAGGTGGGGATGGGAGGGTCTGCTTGGGAGTTGGTGAAAGATGAGTAGAGAAGTGGGTAGAAGCCAGACCCTAAAGGGCTCTAGATGGCATGGAACACAGCTGGACTCCACTCTTAGGAGGTCAAAGCCAGCCTGCTTTGAGGCTTCATGCAACGAAATGACATGGTTAGATTTGCATCTTGAGCTTCCATTAGCAGCAGGATAGAGAATAGGTTGGGACCAGGCAAGGCCATACCGCTGGGTAGGTCAGGATATGACAGTCTTCCTGACTCAGGTGTTGGTAGAGTGAACTAGCAGGAGAGGTCTCAGGATGGAGGGCAGTGGACACTTTTGAGAGCAATTTGAGAAATGGAATTGATAGGACTTGGAGAGAGATTGCTCGGGTGTGGGGTGTGAGGTGGGGGTCAAGGATGACTCAATGTATGGGAGCATGTGTAAGAAGCGGGGAGGAAGAAAAGGAACACAGAAGAGAATCAAGAGGGAGTTACAGGCAAAGGGAGGGAGAGTGACTTAGCTCACAGATGGGCAGAGCCACAGAAATGAGGGCAAGGAGCTTAGTGAAGGGGGAGAGCCAAGAGAAGGTGAGGGGCATGATAGCATGACCAGGATAAAGGATTCAAGTCTTCATTTTGTCACCCATGTGACCTGACAGGGTGTGTCAGTGTCATCCACAGCAAGATTGCATAGGACTGTGGGCGGTGTTAGCTTGACAAAAGTTACTCTGCTTAGATGGCTAAGGAAATCCCCACAGCTCAGCTGGGGCACCATCGTGGGTGGGCACTGAGCAGGCAGTCAGGGGAGTGGAGAGCGAAGTTTGGCGGCTGGTTGCCATGCACCTGAGGCAGGCTCAGTACCCTCCTCCAACCTGCGGCTTCTCACTCTGTAATATGGGTGCTGACACACTTCTCCATCCACTTCTCTATAACAGAAGGGGCTGGAGTCTGAAAAATCAGGCCTGGGCAGGGCCAGGCCTGTCATTTGTCCTGGGGTCAGTGTATTTCACTTTGTGGATTCAGAGCATCTATCACTTGACAAAGCGTAAAGGTCATTGGGGTGGATGAACCAACCTCTCCATTTCCCTGAAAGTCCCAGCCTATAGTGCTGAGGGCCTGGTGTAAGGAGGACAAGGCCACTGCCTCAAAACAAGGACTGAGTGGATGCATGGGTGGTTGGGGGTTGGATGGATGGGTGCATAGATGAATGGATGGATGGACAGATAAGTGGATGAACAAATGAATAGATGGATGATTGGATGGATGGATGAAGGGAGGGAGGGAGGGAGGGATGAGTAGATGGATGGATGGATGGGTGGATGCATAGATGGGCAGTTGAAAAGATGAACTAACACCTGAATGATCACCATGTTCTAATGGGTTATAGGCATAGCCAAAGTCTCCTTTGAAGATTCCGTAAGTGGGGCAGAGCTACTGGCCTTGAATAATCTCTGCCCAGGAGTAGTGCAAGTATCAGCCTATTTGGTGGTTGATGAGGAATTCAAGACTATCAGCCACATTGAGAAGCCAGCTGACAGACACTCCTTTGGGAGTAACAGTCTCCAAAGGCACCTGCTAGAATAGAGGAAAAGAAGAAGCTGATAAGAGGGAATGGGACCTAGATCAGGTCAGTTTAGGTGGAAGGTTAGAGCTGGTGAATGTGTAGACAGAGCCAGATGTCTTCGGGAGGCTCAGAAAGAGGGACATGGGGACCTGTAGGCTTCCAGTAAAGATAAACTCTACCCCCATACTCCTGACCCCTCTCACACATTTCAGCCCAGGAGTTAAAAGTAGACACACTGGAGTCATTGGCCTGGCTTCTAGTCCAGGCTCCAGTACTTATGAGAATCATGAACCAAACTGAAGTACCTACGACTCAGCTTCTATATGTATAAAATGCTGACAGTAACAGGACCTGTGTCATAGAGTTGTTTGAAAGATTAGAGATCGCTTATAATGTGCTTAGCACAGTTCCTGGGACATAGCACCCCCCTGCCAAACATGACCAGTTAGTCCCCATTAATCCTGCCTTTGCTCCTGCGGGGCTTCTCACCCAACGTGCCCTCTCCTTTCTCTCCACTCTCCCCTAACTTTTCTTACCTTTCAAAGCCCAGCTTAAAGTCTGCCCCTTTCAAGAAGCCTCCTCTGACCAACCTCACTCCACTGTCTCATTTCTCTCCACTGCTTTATGAACTCCTAAGGGTAGCGGCAAAGTCAAGGAGTCCTTTGGCCTCTCCCCAGAGCCTTCAAGGCAGAAGGTGTCTATTATTGCAGATGACTGTCCCTATCAGAGGAAGCTGAGATGGCTGTCCCAGAGCATTCCTTGCCCACACCTCCCCCATGTCTTCTCTTCCAGATAAAATGCTAGCAATAAAGTCAAGTTGAACTGGCCTGTCCCTTTAATTGGTGCTTTGGCAAAGAACAGAGTCCCTGCTAAGCATTAAAAGGCTTTAAAATTCTCTTTATTGAACCACCTCTAGGAGCCCATGCCGGATCCCAGAGGTGGCAGGATCTAGCCTGGATATTCCCCGGGCAGTACCACAGGGAGGTGAAGAGGCCCCTGCACCTCTTGAGAAAATGATGGGCTGGAGCCAGAGGCCTGGGATCTGGCCCAATCCCCAATCCTCAAGGGAGTTGGTGACCTCTCTCCTGTACCCTCTAAATGTGATCTAAGGCAAACAGCAGAAGCCCAGTTAGGGGCAGGCAGGTGCCAGGGAACAGTACAGCCCCTCAGATGACTCAGGAAAGTTTGAGTTTGCTGTGGTCCCTTTGGCCAATGGGCATGGTGGTAAGGATGCTCAACTGTACCTTGTGACAGAGGAATGTAAGGTTGGGGGGACTCTAAATGATGATGAAGAAGCTAGGAAAGGCCTTCTGCTTCTTGGGGAAAAGGAAAGCATTCGTTACAGTGAGTTCCCAAATTTGTCCTGATCCTGGAGGAGCTTTGACAAGATGATACGTAGTCAGCATTGTTCCCAAAGGCTGAGCACTTCTTTGGTGCCAGGCTCTGAGCTTGGGGCTTTTTAACCATACCTTCTCATTCAGTCCTCATAACAACTGTGCAAGGCCAGTGTCGTTAGCCCCCACGACTAAAACGGAAGTCTAAAGTCCAGAGAGGTCAAGTTGCTAACTCAAGGTGAAACCGTGGGGAAATGGCAGAGGTGGGATTAAAACCCACGATCTCTCCCATGCTGCATACGTTGTTTCTCAGGAGTATGGGGACAGGATAGAGAGCAGCAGGGTTGGGTGAGCAAGCCCCAGTCCCCTTCTCCTCCTTTCCTCCCCGTCCACTCAGATCTCTCCAGATATGACCAGGAGAGGAACTTTAACCAAGGAACTTCCCCAGTGGTTTGTATTCCTGGACTCACTGGGGAAGGAGATCTCCAAAAGTCACTTGATGTCATAGAAAGGCACATGGGGTATACAGACCTGGGCCCAGGCTCTGGTGGCCTCTGCTTAGCTACCTCAGGGACTGGGGCAAGTCCATAGCCTACTCTGGACCACTCTTTCCACCTGGACTGGGGTATCTCTAAAAGCCATTCCAAGGCTAAAACTTCAGGATCTTATGGCCATGTCAGAGCACATGATCAGGGAACATCTCAGCCTACTGACCTTATGGGATCACAGAAAAAGCGTTAGAGGAATTGAATTTCATCCTGAAAAAAATTTAAATGTTGTAATTGTAAGGGATTGCACTAGGAGTGATGATTTAATGGGGGCCCACTGGTCAGGCATAATACCTGGTGTTATGTGAGTGTTACATCTTCCCATTTCTCTGCATCCCCATTGTTACCACCAATGTCTGGGCCACCACATCCCTTCATCTAGAAGAAAGACAGCAAGAGCCTCCTCTTTTCCTACCCCACTCCTGTCTTTAGCAGGGACAGTGCTGGATGAGCACTAAATCTCATTTTGTTATCTTCTTCCTGGGCATCCAAAACTACACTTCCCGGCCTCCTTTGAAGTTTCAGCCATGTGGCTGGGTTCTGGACAGCAGAATATGAGCAGAATACCCTCAGCCACTCCCAGACTGGCCCATAAAAGCTATCACATGACTTTCTTGCTTTTGTGTCCCCTTTTGGAGGTAATCATAGGTGTTGATGGTAGAGCCATATGATGAAATGAGCCTGGATCCCTGAGTCACTTCACAGAGGGGAGCTGTCCTGGATGACTTACATCCAACGTTTTGTGAACAAAAAACAAGTCTTCATTGCATCAAGCCTCTGGGTTCAGCGTGGGGGCAGTTATTTTGTTAACGCAGCACAACTGAGGCTATCTTGACTCACACACTTGCCCGCAGTCCAGTCTCTGCACAACAGAGAATTCTTTTCAAAACATAAATAAGATCATGTCGCTCTCCGCTTAAACCTCTCCACTAAGTCCCATTACCCTAAGAAGAACACCGACAAGGCCTGTGTGAGATAGCCCTGTCTCCTCTCTGACCGATGTTCTCTCTTCCCTCTGTCCTCTGTGTCAGGCACACATCTGATCCCTGCACAGTGGAACCAAGCTCGTCCCTTCCGTAGGTGTCTTCCTTGCTGGGAACGCCCTTTCCCTCAGATCTTTGCATGGCTCCTCATTGTCATACATAGCTCAGCTTCAATGTCATTTCCTAAAAGGCACCTTTTCTGGCTAACCCATCTAAGAAGCCCTAGTTACTCTCTGTCACATCATCTTAAAATTATCTACACCACACTTATCACTGTCTAATATTTTCTTTCTAATTAATTAATTAATGGTCTGTCTCCCCACCCCACCTTACTAGTGCAAGGATATTGTTTGTCTAATTCATCATATGTCCTAGTGCCTAGAATAGTTCCTGGCACAGGGAAGACACCTTGTAAGTGCTTGTGGATGGGGAACATTAACTTTTATAGCTCTGTGAGGTGGGAGTTACTATCCCCATTGAGCACAAGAGGAAACTGAGCCCCCAAGAGGTTAAAACCAGTAAATGGCAAAGCTCAGATTTCACCTTGGCTCTGTCTAACAATTTTTGCCTCTTTTGAAGGTATTTTTAAAGATTTTATTTATTTATTTTTAGAGAGAGGGAGGAAAATATCAATGTGTGAGAGAATTGCCTCTTGCAAGCCTGTAGCCAGGGACCTGGCACTCAACTCAAGCATGTGCCCTGACCAGGAATCAAACTGGTGACCTTTTGCTTTGCAGAACAATGCTTAACCAACTGAGCCACCAGTCAGGGCTCACAGGTATTTTAATTACATGCTGATTTGAAGTCCAACACAAAGAAGGAAAAGGACTCCATCCTTAGTAATTTCTCTTAATCAGCCTTTGCCCCCAGGGGCTTCCAGTCTGATGGGAGAGGAATGGTCCTTTCCCCGTGAAGGAGCCTGCAGTCTGGGGCTGAGGAAGAATCCCAGTCCCTGAGAATCGCAGGAGCATTTACAGAGCAGCACTGAGGTGAGTGCCAAAGGACAGAGCATGTGCGAATTCACCAGGGCCTCTACAAAGTCAGGTGTGGACAAACTGAACCGAGAAAGAGGGAGAGTGCGGGAGAGGGAGGAAGGAAAAAGGAGACAGAGACAGAGGGGCAATTCAGAGCCCAAGCCAGGCCGTGCTGTGAGCACTGGGGCATCCACACCTCCCTCCCGGCGAGAGGAGGAGAGCAGCAGGCAGAGACGCTGCCAAGGCTTCCACTGGCAACAGGAAATGAGTCTGAGGACACACAGTGTGTGTCAGGCAGGGTGGTTGGGAGCCAGGACCTGGGGTGCAGATACTGATGGTCCAGCTCCCGCACCGGTGGGTTTCCATCTCTGTGCCAACTGCTCCAGCCCCTCCTCTGTGGGCCACTTGCGGGGAAGGGGAGGCAAAATCGAGAATGAAGGCAAACATTGGCAGGTTCTAGTCTATAAGACTAGAACCTCTACTGCCATGTGGCTCTTGGCCATTTCTCTGGCCTTGACCAGAGAGATTTAGGGGTCCAAGATGTGGAGAGACGCTGTTAGAATAAAACTGGGCTTGGGTTTTGGAGTGGCAATCTAACTGTACCGGCCAAGTTCTTCAAGCTCAGAAAGGCTGCCCGGATACCCATGGTGCTTTGCACAAGGGCTGCCCCTCCTTGGCCCACCCTTCTATTTCCCCTCACCTTCTCCATCTGGTGAAATGGGGAAGGCACCCACAGTGCCTTTGTAAAACTTCTTCATCTTCCCCCACTCAGTATTTTGGTCCTTCAGCTGGGCATCTAGCAGGCCCCCGGTGGCTAGTCCATCCCCCTGCCCTAACACACCTGGATGGCTGCAGCAACCTCACACCTGGAGCCTGAACTTCCCTGTGGGCCCCCTAACCTCCACCCAATCTTACTTCATTGACCTCACAGCCAAGGATCAAACAGACTCAGCCTGCTGCTCCTCCTTGTAAAAAGGCGGTTCCTCTTCACCCTCAGGGTTAAGTCTGAGCCTCTTATCAGGATGAATACTTGTTGAAGGCCCTACTCAACTTTGACTGCTTCCTGCTTCTCCTCCCCCTGTCTTGGCCCCCACGAGGTGGCCCACTTTAATTTTCAGGGGTACCACACTTTCCATCATCACAGAAGGTCTACATGGGCTCTTGGCAGGCTCTTTTCACTATTCAAACCTTAGCTTATATTCTCCTTCCTTGGGAAGCCAACCCTCCCTCCTCTAGCCTAGGTGGGGGTCCATGCTATGAACCCCCTCCATCATTTGTCAAATGGTCTAATCTATGCCCTCTGCCTCCCCCAACAGGATGTAAGTTCCCTGGGAGCAGAGAGAACCTGCCTGTCTTGCTCAAGGCTGTATCCTCAGCATCTAGCACAGGGCCTGGCTCCCCGTAGCTGCCCAGGAAATATTTGTTAAGTAAACGAATGACTTGGGGATGTTGGATAAATCAGTGATTTTGCCCAGAGCGCCTTGCATGGGGGAACACGCCATGGAGCTTCTTCAAACCATGTCTTTTCAATATCTGTGTCCTAAGGACCACGGCAGGCGAATCTACTGAATGCATTTCTCGAGGTCCTAAGAAGGAGGCTGTCTGCACTTCAGAGGCGTTTTCCAGCCCCCTATCCCCTGACCCAGAAAGTCACCACAGCACGCTGCCTGGTTCTAACGGAAAATCCCAGCACCACTCTCCTACAAAGACCATCTATAAATCATGCCGAAGAACTTCACCAGCACCACGGCAACCGGCCTCCAATGGAGCCCCGAAAGCCCCCCCACGCGGTGCAACCTTTGGAGGCATACACAGGGGTTAATTCCAGCCACTTGAAATGAGTGGCAGCCCCTCCTTTCAAAGTCGCATGGGCCTGCATTGAACGGACTCCCACCGTGCGCACAGGCCCACATGGGGAGCATGGAAGGGACAGAGGCAGGGAGGAAAGCAGACTTTGCTTTCAGGAAATCTATAATCCCAAAGAGCCGGTTGCTTGTCCCCTGGCGCTCTTCAGCGGGCCTCTCTCCCCGGGGAACAATCATCCACGATGTGTAGACGCTTCTATTCCTGGGCCTTTTTCATTGGAGTGTTTACCACTTTTAGCTCATGGCTCTACCAGCCTAAGGAGACGGGGGTGCGGGGGAGGCACGGGGAAGGAACTAACATTTTGAAGTACTTACTAAATAAGAGTGGAGACCCTAGAGCCCAACTGCCGGGGTTTGGATCCCACTTCTTTAACCTACAAACCGTACAATGTTGACCAAGTTACTGACTGTCTGTGCCTCAGTTTCCTCATCTATAAAATGGGAACAACGGCAGTGCCTACCCACAGGGTTGCCAAGAGGATTCAATGAGGCATTATATGTGAAGCGCTTACACAGTGACGCAGTGTCTGGCCTACGGTCAGTGCTCAACATTAGCTTTTATGACTATTGTTACGGATATTATTTGCCAGACACTAGAGTAAGCACTTGCTGGAATGGTCTCATTTTATTCCCACAACACCCCATAGGAGGATGCCATTTGCTTCATTTTCCAGATGAGAGAACAGAGGCTTTGAGAGGCCAGGGACCTGCCACCACACAGGGACTCGTTGGCTGGACCCCTGGAGCCCCCGCACGGAGCTCCCGATGCTCCTCTCTGCCGAGCGCTCCAGAAGCTCCCACTCAAAGGACGATGCTCTCAGCCCCTGCCACCACCCAGAATGACAAAGGCAGTCAGTGGAACTATGGTGATGGGTCCCAGGTGGGGTTTTGATGGCCTGGGGGAGAAAGGGATGCACTTGCTGCTCCAACCCCTGGCACAGGCTGGAGCACCAGTCTCACGTCTGGAAGCCCGACAAGAGCCAGGTCCATCCTGACATCACTGAGGCTAGTGGCCCCTGTGAAGTGCAAGAGTCACAGACACTGACCGTCTCAAGGGAGCAAGAAAATGGCCAGAGTGGGGTCTGAGTTAGAAGGACCTGGGCTGGATCTCCAGGCTTGCAACTTTGGGGAAGTCACCGCACACAGAGCTGAGCCTCGATTTCCCCAGATGTCTGATGGAGCTGCACGTAGCTCCTGCTTCAGGTTGTGCATGGACAGCCCTTAGCTTAGCGCCTGAGTAATCAGGTGTGGCATGAATAATCAAGGAGGATTTCTTCTCTCCTCCTGGAGTCCCAAGCAGCTTCCAAACTCAGCCTCGGCAGCCGATGAATCTCCCACAGCCTCTGAGAGCTGGGGAGGGGGGCAGGGCCAGGGCTTCCTGAGACCCCAGGAGGCTCCCAGGCCTGTGGTTTCTGTGAGCAGGGCAGCTCTTTGGTGCCCTAACGACAGGCTAGACAGGCTGACACAAACCCGCACAGCGAGTTGGTGTGAATTAATAACAGGTGTCCCAAGCCTGGGACTTGGTGATTAGATCACACGCTGAGTCAGTCCCCCTTGGCCTTCTCTGTCCCGCACCCAGGTAGGGCATTACTCCAGGGACCCTGCAGCAGGACAGCGGCTGCTATCCTTGCAGGCCAGAGGATGACCAAGGGGACCCGCCCGCAGAGGGTGATTGTGGGAATGAGCCTGAAGCTTGGAGTCCTAAGCTCCACAAGGATAATTAAGTTGACTGGTGTTAGGTGAAAGGAGATTACAAGATACATGCTCCTAGGGGTGCGAGATGCTGGGAACAGGGAAGGGGGCTGTCTGCACAATGATGAGATGGCGTAATTAGCTTGAAAAACCAGAGCGAGACGACAGGCAGCAAGCTGTGGGGCCTGAGGCAGTAAGAGGTATTCCAGGCAGCGAGCAGAGCCTGTTGGGCTCCGGGATGCCAACAGCAAGGAAGCAAGAGGGCATCGTCTGCAGGCTCAGGGGGAGCCTGCGACCACAGCACCTTGCAACCCTAAATCCAAGCCCCTCAGAGCGGAGATGCTGCTCGAAAGGAAAAAGAACTGAAACATGAGCTTCTTTTTAAGCAAGTCCCAGAATCGAGGGCAAAAAGGGGGACAGAGAGCTCGACAGTTCAAGGTCAAGTTTAAGTATCAGGGCACTTAGCGTCACTTTTGCTTTGAGAAATGACTAGTGCCGTGAGTCTCAGAGTGAATCTTGAACCTGGGTTTCCCTTGGGGCCAAAGTTACTGACTCCTGCCCCTGAAAGGGGAGACTTATCCGTTTGGGAAGTGGCCTGGACTAAGGGTTAATGGTATTTGAATCCCAATCAGAACCTAAGCGGCTTTGGGACCTGGAGGGGTTTCTTTCCCTTCTCGGTCCTCTGTTCTCAGTATATCAGCTGAGGATAGTACTCCAACTGCCTACTGTACCAAACAGCCACAAGAGTAATAAGGAAGTTCCTGGCACTGAGTAGGTACTCAATGCACGCTTGTTCACTAATGAGTGCATATTCAGAAGATAGAGGAAATAAAAAAAAAAATGCCAGTTGGGAAGCCTGAATGCCCAGACAATACAAGGAAAGCCACCACAGGCTTATTAAATGAATTCATCTAATTTGTAGGATGCAAGATAAAGCCACAAAAAAAAAAAAAAATCAATTGCATTGCATTCTTATATCCCAGGGACCCGCAGAAAATCCAATGAAAAAGATTCCATTTATAATAATAAAAATAAATACTTGAGAGTTCTTTTAATTTGGGACACAAGATATTTGTTTAAAAAAATTATAAAATCTCATTGGAGGATCAATATTATCATGAACATAATTCTTTGCATTAGTAAATTAAAGGAGAAAAACCATATGATTACTTCAATAGATTCTTAAGAAACATTTGATTTATTTTCCTTTATAAAAACTCTAGGTGAAACTGGAATAGAAGTAAACTTCCTTTATACGAAAAAAAATGTATCAGAAACTGGCAACAAATATCATATGCAATATTAAAATAAATGCAACCCTATAAAAAACAGAAACAAGACAAGGAACCATTTTACAAGCATTCTGGAGGTTTTAGACAATGGAATAAGGCAAGAAAATATAATAAGTTCAATAAGTAATAACAACACCAACATTTATATAGTGCCAGGCACTGTTCTAAGTTCTTATGTAAGATCAGAAAACTGGGGCACAGAGAAGTTAAGTAACTTGCCCAAAGTCACACGGCTTCTAAGTGACAAAGCTAGGACTTGAATCCAACTGATCTGGTCTCACAATATGAGCTTTTATACATTATAAGATCCTCAGGTGTTAGAAGAGAATAGTTATTATTATTATTTGCAGATAAAATAATTGCATAACAAAAAAATCTAAAGATTGAAATTTATAAAACCTAGTAGAACTGATAAGTGTCTGTAAGATGTCTGTCTAAAGGACAAACATGGGAATATCACCAGTTTCCTTTATTCCACTGGGGCAGAGCCTCTACTGCAGCACCCTGCCTGGGACATAGCAGGTTCCTGATAACTATCTGTTGAATGACGAGTCAGTAGAGAGTACCCTGTCATTTGCGATTGAGCTGGATTTCTTCGTGGGATCCCCTGAGGGACTTTCTTCCAGCCTCCAGCTGGTCCCCCTCCAGCATGTGATCCCTGATGCAGAGGAAGGTCTCCAGCATCCATAGAACAACCCATTCAAACCAGTGACTCCTCCCCTGTCCCACCTCCGCCTGACAGCTGGGTGGGATAGCGGCATGTTGTCCACACTGGAAAGGGAGAGGGTCATAAAGTCAAAGTCAGGGTTCTCTTAGTCCAGGGGACTAGGGCCCCCTCCCTCTTTCCGACAATTACTCAGTTTACAGGACCGTTGGCAATGGATAGAGCTCTGCCCTTGAATATGTCCTATTGCCTGTGTTCACAGAGAACTAAATTGCCATCATGAGAGTTAACACATGAAAAGCCGAATGGGCAACATCTATCATCCAAACCCGTACACTTTTTGAGACTGAAAAGGGACGCTCTTAACAATCACCCTCAAATAACAAGCAAGATGCAGACTGTTCGAGGCAAACTGACTTGCACGGCTGCTCCCACTTGTCTCCCATGATGCCCGTAGATAATCACTGGCCCATTTTACAGACACAGCTATGGAGGCAGACAGAGGTGATGGAGGAAGAGGCGGGGCCTGGAATTGAACTCAGGTCTTTCTGCCTCCAGCATCCCTTCTGCTCAGCAGCCCTTTCACCTCTGGGCCACACACTCCTTGGGGCATAGGCTGCTCTTCTTTGAAACCCTACCATAAGCTTCTGCACATCAGGAATGGGTGAGGCCTTGGACTCTTAGGACAGTGGACTGGGGGTATTTACAGACCACTAACAAGGCTGGGTGGTGGGAGGCTGTGGAGAGGCAGGGCCAGTGCCATCCTCGGGGGTTTATTCTAAAGTATTAGTCAAAGCTAAGGAGTGACTTGGCCTGGTTCTGTTTCTAAAAGATGGCTGCTGCGTGGATACTGGTTGGGGAAGAGCGAGGACAAGAGTGGAAGCAGTTAGGAGGCTGAGAGCTCTTGGTGGTGAGAGAAACATTGACCGGGAGATGGGAAGAAACAGGGGAATTCAGGGCATAAGGTCTGAACGAATGGAAGAGCTGCAGGGCGGGACAAGGGAGGGGAAGAGACAAGAAGGATCCATAGGTTTGTGGCTTAAGTAACCAGGCGGATGACAATGCCATCTACTGAGATGGGAAAGAACAGGGAGGAACGGTTTGGGCGCAAAAATACAGAATTTCACTTTGGCGAAGTCAAGTTGAAGATGCTTATCAGACATCTCTGGGGAGGGGTCTAGAGACTTGTGAAATTGGATGCTGCTGCTTTTTTGCTTGTGAATGCTGCCAAATATAATCCAAGCTCCATGGCGTGCAGCCCCCGACTTGGCACGTTCTGTTGGGTCCCTCCTCTCCTCCTTCACCAGCGCCTGATGGGATTCCGAAGGGCCACCCCCTGGGTCTTTGCACCTGTTCTCGCCTCTTCTTGCCATGTCCTCTGGCCCCTCCTCATTCTAGAACAGTTGCAGACTAGGGCGGGGGTTCCTCCTCCTTGCCTCTGTGACGTCTGTCTCTCCCAGCAGAGTGTGAGCTAGCGACGGCATCCCTGCCTTATGCCCCCGAGCACAGCCATGGGTTTTCCATAGGTATTAGTCCTACGCATGAAAGAATTTGAAGGCATGCACTAGAGACCTCACCAACTCAGAGCCCACACATTCAGCCCGGCTTCACGTCTCTGTCTCTAAAGAACAGGCCCTGTGTGATTTCACATTCATCGAGTAAAACAGGGTTAAAGGGGAATGTTTAAACCACTTAAAGAAATAAACAGCTTTCCAACACCTTCAATTATTTTGGAAGCACCTGCTCACATATAATTAATGTGCCAATTAAAATGATTATTATAACCATTAAAGCAGGTCCCCCAAGGACCACTACTTGACAACACATGTTTAGACTCATTTGAGTTACTCAACCACCTTGCAAAATAATAATAATAATTTAAAAAATCCATTTCTTAAAGAATAGTCTCCAATTCAGACTTGCCACAAATCCAGGCCACCCGTCTCCCTCATTAACAGACTTCCAAGGGCTGTGTGCCATGGTTTAAAAACCACGGTATCACCAAACATTTTGCAACACTCACCATAGGAACTTGGGCAGCTGCCCAGTGTGAGAGGAGAATGCAGGAAGGGATGGGGAGGGGAGGGGACTGTCCTTTCCACCTGCCTCTCTGCCTGTTTGTCGGGGTAGGTGAACCACGCTGCCCGTGTCATCTCTGCGGGGTGGAAGCTCTGTCTTCCCTCTGGTCTCCCTTCGACGTTGACAGTGCATCTGTGCTCTGCCTCTGCAGGCAGGTGGCCCCGGCTGTGTGATAATGAAGACAGCCAGCCTGCTGGCCCTCTCTACCTTTTCCAGGTGGCAGGGACTGTGGAGCTGCCCAAAAAGGGACCCGGACGGCCCCTGTCGGTTCTGTGGACCAGGCTGAATGCTGAGAAGGTTGGGCTGTAAGGGGAAGTGAGGCAGGCTGGTGTACAAATCCCACCCCATATGACCGTCTGTGAGGCTTGGGGCCAGTTACTTCATCTTTCTAAGCCTCAGTGTCCCCAACTGTAAAATGGACAAGAGTGCCAATATCAAGTGGTCTCTGTGAGCATTCAATAGATGATTTTGTAACAGCCCTGACCAAGCCCCTGACCTATACTACAGTGATGGCATTAACAATGATTGCGGGGAAGGGACAGGCTCCCCAAGCCAGAGTTCAGCCCTCCTGAGGGTTCAGCCCTTGGGATGCCTGTCACTCAAGGGGAAAGCCCTCCCACCCGTCAGGATGACATTGATGGCCTTCAGAGGAGCCTAACATCAAGGGCATTGCTTTGGAGTCAGACAGCGGGGCTCAAGGCTTGACCTGATTGCTCTTTGGGAGCATAACTTACATCAAGTTGCTCAACCCGGCCAAACCCCAGCTTCCCTGGTTCTAAAATGAGAATAACGGTGTACAGTTTGCAGGGTCCTTTCTGCCTTCCTTGGGCCTTCCTCTTCCTCCTCCTGAGGCTCTCTGAATACCCACAGCCTCTTCATTCAGGGGAGCACACAGGGCGATGAGCCTGGGGAGGCAGGCAGGGGCCAGACCAGGGAGGGCCCTGGGAAAGGCGAAGCCAGGGATCTTGGTCTGTATCCCATGAAAAATGGGATGCTTTGCTGATGGGCTTCACTCAGGTGACATGGACTGAGATGTGTTTTACAAGGCCTTTGGCTGCGCAGTAGTTTTCTGGACCTGGTCTTACCAACTGCCTTCATGTTCTCACCCTCCTCTCAGCTTCCAGGTGTCTGTGGTCTCATCTCCTTTGAATGTTCACTTAAGAATGGGGCACCCACATGAGTCTGATTCCTGGAACATTCACAATCACCCTTCTCCTGGGTAACAGAGAACTTTCTGGGTCCCGGCATCCCACGCTTGGTACGGGGCTAGCCAAGTTGGCCGATGTTTCATCTCTACCTTGCCATGATGTCATTGCTGGGCAGCCGGACTGGCTGCCGCATAGAATCCCAGAGCTGAAATGGACAGCATCTTCCTGCCCTGGGCTCACGTGGGCTAGGAAGCCAGAAGTCCTTTCCATTGCATTTGTGACATTTCCTTAGACACCCTCAACAGTCCCCAAGACATCCCATCCACTGTTGAAAAGCTTTAATTGTGAAAGAAGTCTTTACCTCATCAACTAAGAATTGACTTCTATGTCCCTCAAAACCACATAAGATATTCATTCATTCATTCACTCATTCATTCATTCATTCATTCTCTGAGCTATGGGCTCAGATACAAAGACTAACAGGATACCTGGTCCTTACCAACAAGGGGTTTGCATTCTGGGAGAGATATCCACTATTACTATCAACTGCCCTGTTGTGAGCTCTCAGCTAGCAGACACCCATCCATTTTGGGGAAGTCAACACAATTTTAAGGAAGCACTTATTGAACAATCTTTCACTTCACACCTGTTCCCTTGCTTAACTACAAGCTCTATAAAAACAAGGCTGGGTTGTTCTTACTCCGTGCTCTATTCCCAGCTTGGCACATAGTAAGTGCTCAAGAAACAGCTGCTGCATTAATGAACACATGAGCTCAGTGTGTTGAGGCATAGGGTGGAGTGGGTAGAGTTCTGAGTGTTTTGAGAGTGTTCTGAGAAACTACGTCAGCCTGGGTCATGGCAGTTGCATGAGGGAAAAGATGGAAGAGGGGAAAGGATGGAAAAGGTCTCTGGGGCTGACACTGCAGCTGACCTTGGAGCGCAAGGTCGAGCTCAACAGGGGCGTGGCAGGCAGAGGAAGCAGCATGTGCATCAGTGTGGAGGTGGGAAAGGGGGTCAGCAACTCTGAGAACTGCAAATAGGCCATTCGAGCGGTGAGCCCATTTGAGAATGTGATAGAAAACAAGGCTGGAGAAGTAAAGAGCGACCTTGTACACTGGGCCAATGACCTTGAACTTGGTCCTAAGGCGATGAGAGCTCCTGTAAAGGGTGGTGCCATCCCGAGGTGACACAATCAGATGTGTGCTCTTTAGAAAAGCACCAGGCTGTGCCCATCTGCGGCAGGGAGACCATGTGACTGTCCCGCGGGCATCCCTGAGTCTCCTGGTAAGAGGACACAGACACCTTCCTATGAGGACGACACACCCAACACAGAAAAGTAGAAGGAGAAGGATGAGGAGGGACTGAGGAGGGCGGAGGATTCTGAGCTGGTCTTCTGGGAAACATCCCTCATTTCAGTCTTGTTATTTTATTACATTGGCATGCTGGAGTGGAAGTTCACCTTAAATCCTTCTCTGACAAGTTAAGTCAGCCCCCTTGTCATTTAAACCCAGCAGGGCTAAGTCAGGCAGTCTTCTGGAAATCACACTCTGGGCTTAATATAGCTCGGCAGTCCACTGGCTCAGAGGCCCCGCAGCAATTCAAGCCAGGAGCTCCATCCCTGATGAACTGCTCAAGCCTCATCCTAGGGAACGTCCTGTTGGAGAAGCACCAGCCCAGGGTCCTCTGGGGGAAAGGAAGGAGGGAGACTGGTGGCAAGGTGGGAAGGAGAGAGCACATTCTACAGAGGCCACCTCACTTCACTCTTTTGTTTTACCGATGGAGATCCTGAGGCTCAGAGACGGGATGTGACCTGCTCCAGGTCACACAGCAGGACATTTTGCCTCCAGGCCCCTTCTCTTTCTCGTCTGTGAACTTGGTGAAGACAAACTCCCCAGAGTGAGCTAAGTCAATGTCCTTCAAGAGCTTCCAGCGTACTGTGTCTTTCACAACTATCCAATGGGTCAGCTTATTCCTGGTGGAGTCCACATGTGGCCCAATAGGACATCTTGTTATTTGGGTGTCCATGACAACTGTTGGTACCCTGTCTCAACAGTTTGGGAGCCAAGAGCTCTTATCAGCCCCCTATGAAAGCCTCTGGGCAGAGGAACGGCCTTATTGCCAAGATCAGAAACCTGATGCTAATTCCCCAAAAGAAGATGGATTCCTGTGGTCAAAATATCTCCCCATGTGCCAGGCACAGTGATGATGCGCTGCCAAAGCAAGCCTTTCCTTTCTTTTCATCTTATCTCCTTTTCCTGGCCAAGGGCACATCCCTTGTTGCTGACTGTCCTGTGGCAGCTGGACAGAGCCTAACTGTGCCCCACCCCAACCCTCCCCCTCCCCGACCCCCGCTGCTCTCCCCACCTAAGGCTGCGGGCAACACCGCCTCTCGCCAGGTCCCCAGAAGGCTCATGGACAACAGGCTTTCTGATGTGGCCTTGCAGCCCCTTGGTCTCCAAGGTCCATCCTGAGCAAGGACTTCAGTGAGCCACAGCTGGTCATCACGAAGCCCTGCACACTCTCAGACACCCGGGCATCCGCTGCTGCCGCTCTTGGACCTTTGAGGGTGTCACGGACCCCTTTGAGAATCTTCAGCCCGTCTCCCCCCACCAAATGCACACAACACATTGGGCTCACTTTCTGGGGTTTCACGCACCCCCTCGAAGCCTATCCACCTACTTCTTAGGGATCCAGGCACCCCACGTAAGGACCCTGGTCTGGCGCTTCCCGGCACCACGGTGCACATTGGATGAGCAGATAAATCAAACTCAGCCACAGTTACAAAGACAAGACGGATAACTGAAATACAGGTGACAGCTCTCTGACCAAAGCGTGTGTGACATGCTGAGGGACGATAGCAGGAGGATCTCTTAATTCTGTCTCAGTGAGCCAGGTCAGAAGGCTTCTCAGAGAATGAGTAAGGCCAGGCCAGGAGGGAAAGAGAGATGAAGTAACAGAAGCGAAGCCTATGTCCCTGGGTGGGTGATGGAAGTGACTCATCTGCAGGGTGCCTACTTTGAGTCACACAAACCCCTGTGAGAGGGTTAGGGGATGTCCATCAGCCCATTGGGCAGATGAGGAAAGAGATCTTTACAACTCAGTGACACCTGGCTGGACCAGAATCTCCCCTCTTGAAGGAAGTAGGTCCACTGTTCTTTATGTCTGCAGTCCCAGGTACCGTGTTCACACCAAGCAGGGTCTCAGGAAGGTTGTGTGAACGGCTGTGGTCCGAAGGCCACTGAGTTCATTGAGTGGTAGAGCTGAGATCTTCCAAATGGATGGCTTACTTCCTCTCGAATCCCCTCAGCTCCCTGGGCAGGCACTCTCATGTTCTAGGGGAGGACAGCCAGGCTGCCCTCAGTTCCAGATGGCAACGCTGGGGAAGTTTGGAATAGATAATGTACTTGGGAGCTTATGAAAGACATGCAAGTGGAGATGAGCCAAATAGAAGCAATTGTGTCTTTACATTATCTGCAAAGGTTTGTCCAGAAGTTCAAGGTCAAACCCCTTTAAGAGTCAAAATCTCAAGGCCATGCCACAGCTGGTCTTCAGTTCACTCCAGCCAGACTTCTGCCCCTACCGACTCCAAGGAGGCTATTCTTATCTAGGTCTCCATAAAACACCATGTTGCCAAATTCATGGTCATTTTATCTTAAATTTTATCTGCTTTTATCTTAAGTCACCTCGCTGCAGCATTGGGCACAGCTGACCATTCTCTCTTGGGATCTAGAACACCTCGCTCCTAGCTTTCTTCATATCTTGCTGGCTGCTTCTCCTCAGTCTCTTGGCTGGTCAATTTTTCTGTTTACACATCTTGAGTGTCCAGGGTCCAGCACTGGCTGCTGTCCTCTTGCCCCTCTTCCCTGGGTCATCTCATCCAGGCTCATGGCTTTAAATCCATCCCTACTCTGATAGCCCCCAAGCTTAAATCTCCAGCGGTGACATCTCCCCAGGATTCCAGATTTGCAGCCTCCACTGCTGCCCCGACAGCTCCATCTCCATGAGTCAGAACCACCTGGGATGTACCATGGCTGACGGAGAGTCCTGTCCAGCCATCCCCTCCCTCCTCTCCTCCGAGTCTCGGTCCACAGCACTGTTCCCCCACACCCAGCTGCTCAAGCTTGACAGCCAGCAGCCACCTTGGACCCTCCCTTCCCCTCATCCCTTCCACACATCAGCGAGCCCTGTAAACGCCACCTGCAAGTCACAGCAGAATTTCTTCCCTGATATCATTGCCTCTTGTCTGAACTGTGGTCTCTTTGCTTCCAGCCTCGCCTCCCCTACAATTCAGTCTGCACCCAAAAGTGACTTTTTAATTAAGTACACCAGGTCCTGTTGCTTCCCTGCTTAAAGCCCCTCAAAGCTGCCCTTGAAATAACTTCAGCTCCTGAGCACGGGGCCTGGCACAAACAGTCCTCCCCATCTGTCCCACCTCATCTCTTAACTTGCTCTACTCCAGCCATGTGGTGGGACCTCCTCCTGTTCTTTGAACATGTGAAGATTGTTCCCGACACAGGCCTCCTGCATTTGCTCTCCTTCAGCCTGGAACGGCCCACCTCCTCCCGTTGGCATGGCGGGCTCCTCGTTGCCTTTGAGATCTTGGTTTAAAAGTCTTTTCCTGCCCACCCAATCCCTTGCTATTCCATCAGCCTATTTTAATTATATGCACTGACCATCCAATCCCTTTCTAGCCCATTAGCCTATTTTCACTATATGCGCTGCCCTTGTCATTATCTGGTATTTTTCTTGTTTGTTTCTTTTTAACTCCTCCCCCAAGGTCAACCGTGTGACTTCAGGGACTTTTTGTCTTGTTCCTTGGTGTGCCCTGCCCCTACCAGTGCCTAGAACCATCTGACTCAGTAACTAGGTGCTGAATTAATGTTGAATGAATAAATGGAGCAGGTCCATGTACTAGTTTCTTACACACCAGAACCTGGTCCCTGGCTGGGCCAAGGGCATTACAATCACCTGAGGCAGCTGGTTAAAAGTACAAACGCCCTGAGGCTCCAGTCCTGGAGATTCTAACTCAATAACTGCAGGATAAGGCTCAGCCAATAGAATATTCTTACAGGCCCCTCTGAAAATTCTAAAGAGCAGTCAGAGTGGGCAACCTCTTTACAACCAAGCTTCCATTCAAGACCAAGGATGGAAACAAATAATTGCAGTTCACACTCTGACCTCTAGGGGGAGCTTAAGGTTTTTCCCGTCAGTCCATCCCTGGAAGGAGCTGTGTGATAGGAGTCTGGAATGGACACAGCCTATGGCTGAAGATGGAATAAAAGAATTGCAGTGGAATTAAAAACTTATTATTATTTCTCTTTTATGTATTATTACATTTATTTTTACAATCAGCTGTCCTTTGGAAGGCCCTCTCTCTGGTAGTCTCTTTCCTCTATGTGACTGGTGTAGTAATATTAGGCATGGAACATTGCTGATCATAGACCTTTGGAAGGAGATGGACAAGGCAACTTGGGCCTGCTTGGCTCTAGCTCTGTGAAGAAGATCTCCTGTCATCCTTATTCCCTTCCTTCTCCAGATCTTGGAGCTGTAAGATCTGTGAGACCAAGATGAGGATGTGGGTCCAGGGGAGTGGCAAGGCACAGCCAGGTTGAGTAGCTGCCATGCTGGGCTCCAAGCCAGAGGGGCCGAGGGGGTGGCCCAGCTCAGTACTCCAGAACTTGGGCCCTGGCCTACACTCATTACCAAGAGTGTATCTGCCTCCTTGCTCTTATGAGGTCATCGGACTGCAATGCCCCATTATAATCGTCTTCTATTTTGTTTCAGACAACAAAAGGACTGAATCAAAGACTGAGATTAAGAGAGCCAATGCCAGTAAAGCCATTTTGAAATAACTCCTTGCTTCAGTGGGAGCTGAGATCCATTGAAAAGGCTTAGCTATGTAATGATAATGCCAAGGATTGAACTCCAATGAGGTCACCAGCATAACCACTTTGGAACAAAGAATACCAGCAAAAACCGTGGTCTCTGCCCATCTGCCTTGGAGAATGTGGGTGGTAGGAGGGAATTCAAGGAGTCTGATCTTGGTGATGTTCTCAGAACACACCTTCCACTCTTGTTTTGTAATTTTCCTCTCCGGATCCCTTAAGCTACCAAGAGACACGATAGGATGACAGATACCATTTATTGACTAGGTGCCACAATGAGCCAAGCACTGGGCTTGTTTGGTGGCAGACATGACCTCACTTATGTCTATGATGTAGGTGTGTTCATGTCCAATTTCAGACGAGATGCAGAAAGATTAGGCCACTGCCCAAAGTCATACACCCTGAACTCCTAAGCAGTTATTCTGATGCCCGAGTTCTCTCTCTTTCTACCTCACCCTTCCCAACCTCCAGTCTCAATCCATTCTCTAATGGTCCAAATTAGCTATAAACTCTCACTACAAAGGCATCCAGCAGAGCCCCAAAGTGGGAGCTTGCTGGCCAGGTGGCATTGTGGTCGAGGCATTTACACCATGAAACAAACACCCAGGCACACGTTCCCCACCAGGTGAAAGAGAGAAGATAAGAGGTTCCTGAAAGCGGGGACGTTATCACCATTTGTAGATCTCCTATCTCGCTCTGTGGCTCACTTAACTCTGGCCTTGTAACCTGTGCCCAGTGCAGCTCTTGGGAACAAATTGTGGAGGAAAGAGACAAAGCAAAGTGAGGTCATAAAAGCTACTGTGAAAGGTTAAATTCCCATGATTCTCTGTGGTTGTTTAATGGATTTCTATGATATAAACACACCTTTGGCCTTGCCTGCTAGGCAGATGACCTCCAACTAAATGAGTTTAGACAGTATTCCCCAATAGGAAATGTTCCTTTTTTCCCATCTTCCACAAAGGTCCCTGAGTATTCAGAGGCTCACACTCATCCTCAAACAGAATGATGCCACCAGCTGTACACATGTGGCCACCGGAATCAGAAGTGAGAGGAGAGCATGGTCGGTCAAACACGCACATGCATTTACATTTACAGGTCTGCCATTTGTTCACTTAACAAAGATTTGCCGAGGTGACTACTAGGCATACCTAGTAGGACACAGCATGGAAAAGACATGACCTCTGTGCTCAAGATGCTCATGGCCCAGTGGGCAGATACGTGTTTTGACATGATGAGATAGGAGCTGGAGGGTAGACCCACAAAGAGGAATCACAGAGGAGGGAGTATCTAGAACTTTCTGCAAAATTCAGGGATGGCAACATGGGCTGAGACAGTCTCTTTAGATGGTCTCAGTTTCTTCATCTGAAAAAGTAAGCTTAACGATAATACCTACCTCTCAATGCCAACAGGAAAACAAAATGTAGCCATGCATGCACGGCATACAGTAAAGGCTCAAATGTTAGCCACTCAGATCAGTATTAGCAGCATTACTAAATGAGCCTGCAATTAGAAGTGTAAATGAATAGAAATGATTAAGTAAAGGATGTTATTTATCATTCATTCTCTAGAAGCAAGTCCTGACTTGAACGGTAGGGGAGTTGGTTTGTTAGGTGAGAGTCCCCTACTGGCCAAGTGTGGGATTGCACTTCTAATCTATTAGCCACTGTATTTTTCTAGGGAAAAAGGTGAGCTATGTGCCTGAGTTGGGAAGATGGAGATTGGGAAACTCAAAACGAGGAGAGGAACATGTCCATCAGGGGAGAAAGCATCAGGAGATGATGAAAAGGACTGTGAAGCATCCTTAAGTTGAATAGGGCTTTGATAGACCACTGGGATATCCAGAACTTTAAGGGCCTGACAACTCTCTTGACATGTTTTCAAAGAAGCCTTGTGAGAAGATGATCCATTTTCTCACACCCCTGCTCCACACCCCACAATCTAATGATGGCATGTTACAAAATAACTTATAGAGCAAGTTTTCCTGAAAAGCCGGCTCAATGAACATTCACTGTTATTCATTTGACAGGAAAGCACAGTATATAACAGAGGCCATGTAAAAAAAGTTTCAAATATCTACCATAAGTTGTCTAGGAGAACTTTTAATGGAAATGTTCCATATGGTAGCCACAAATCACGTGTGGCTAGCAAGTGCCTGATATGTGGCTAGTCTGACTGAGGAAAAACACTTTTAATTTGATTTGATGTAATATAATTTAAATTCAAATAGCCACATGTGACTAGTAGCTACCACATTGGACAGCACAAACCCAGAGGGTCTGATCAAGTTCACTTTCCTGAGTCTAGTCTACAGTTTGGCATCTTTTACAAAATGGCCAAGCCACGGGGCAAAGTGTCCAAGGTGCAGACCCTAGCCACCTCCTTCTAATCTCCCTGTCCCCCACCGCACCCCCAAGGGGTCCCCAAGGCAAGACCTTCCCGAATGTTCAACCTGAGGTCTTGTTTACCCCAAGGAGGCAATCCCTTTTGCTTCAATTCTGTCAGCTTCCCGAATGTGCCCAATGAATCTAATCTACCCACTAAGTTTCTGAAAGCTCAGGATGACCCCATTACTAAGATAATGTCTTCAGGACCAGAGGGAAGGCTGCTGGGCTTTACACATGTTTTGGGCCATTTTGTGCCCACTGGGCTGCGCAGGCAGGGCTAGCCCCATCACAATGCCCTGCTTTTCCGTTCTAAAGGGATTGGAGACACAGCCCTGGCTTGGCCTGTGTAATCTATTCATTTCCTTCCAAACTAGGCTCTGTAAGCTCATTCATGGAGGAGGAGGAAAGGAAGCTGGGGAGGCAAACACATGCACAGAAAACAAACAACACTGGCTCAGCAGCATCTCGTTGAGGGGGGCGGATGGGGGCTGAAGCGTGGTGGTGGGGGTCTGGATGGAGAAGGAGACCAGGGCTCCTACCGCTGCTTCTCCCTCTTCCCCCAGGAGCCCTGCCCAGCCGTGGTTCCTGGTGCCCCTATCTTGGTAGGCTCTTATCTCCCTCCATTCAGTTGGCTCCTTGGGAAAAGAAGCAATCAGAGAGGAAAGGCCAGAGTGACAGCAGGCAGAAGAAGCTGGCAGCCGGGAGCCATTTCCCTGTAATTTCCTCCCATCCTCCAACTCCATCCTCGCCATCATAGACAGGGCACTCAAGGCTTGCTGGGTCCAAGGAGACTCCCAAGTTAGCTGAGCTGCTGCCTCCGTCCAGCTACAGAATCGAAAGGGCCCTGGCATCTGGCTCCAGTGGTTCATTTGCATGCGATTTGCATACATCTGCATGTCCCCCCTCCAGAGGCCTTCAGTCAAAGGATGTGAAATGAAATAAAATAAATTAATGAGTGCAGCCCACCCTAGCCTGATATGCAGGGCCTGACACCCTTAAGAGATTCTTAAAGCAATCGATGGGATCACAGGCTAGGGTAGAGGGAGACTGGGGTGGGGGGATCGGGTAAACGGGTTCTTGGCATTGGGGGTAGAGAAGAGGAGGGAAAGTCTCTGAGTGAACTGGAACCTGGACATTTTCCTCCTGCCCCAGCCCCATCTCCCATCCTCAGAGACTGTAGAGTTGAGCCAGTGCAGGCCCGTCCCTGGTTTCCTGCCCCTGGGCCTGGCACCGGCATTTCCCCCACTCTGGCAGCGACCTCTACAGAGAGATTGTCACCGCTGTGATACAATGATATTTGATTTCCAACAAGAGTGAGGATACTTGTTCCAAGGGCTGAGAAGGCAGCGAGGTGCCCACTGGTATTTTCCTCTCTCCAAGCTCCCTGGCACCTTCATTCCCATTAACTGTTCCCGTCGGGCATCCCTGGTTCTCTCCGCCAGATGGGCAGGTTTCCCCCTACCCCTCACTCCGATCCCATCTATGGATGGCTGAGGGAGAGGCGCGGACCCATCTCCCATCGTCAGCAGTGAGCTGGAGTTAATTTATCCCGGTCCTTCTGCCAGGTGCTAATGAGATGCTCACAGTGTGTGTCAGCCAAGCAGTTCCCATATCATGTAAATACGCCTCTTAGTGCTTCAGTTCGTGGCACTATTTAACATATGCCTCAACTTTCTCTGAGTCCCTTGATCTATCCAGGATGAAACCTCATCTAAAGCCCGGCCCGGCGGGGTGCTGAAAGTCAGGCTCACACCTGTGGGCCCCAGGCTGCTTGGGTGGGGGGCCCCAGAGGTGAATCTCAATGGGACGGGCTACAATGAGAAGGTGGAGAACAAGAATTTTGGTTCAAAGGAGCCCAGGTCACAGCCAACAAAACAGCAGCCACCGGCAAACGATGAATCAAAGATCAAAACTGCAAGAGGGAAGTCCAAGGGCAGGATGTCTCAAAGCAGGACTGGACCAAAAGTAAGAAGGAGGTTGAGAGGCGCAGTTCTGAGGCACGGCTGCGAAGGACGCCTGTGGCCCAGCAGGTGCCACTCACTGCCCCACGGATGTGGACAGAGCTTAAGGGAGTGTTAGATGCCTGATCACGAAAGTGGGCCCACCTCCCTCGCCAAGCCCCACCCCGCCCCATCCCCACGCTCTCCTCTGGGATGCACCCACTCCAAAGAAAGCAGCTCCATTTGACGCAGCTTACAAGGGTTAGAGAAGTACTGGTTTACATCCAGGGTGCACAAACTAGGACCAAAGTTGGACCGCATCAGCCTACAGCCTGTTTTTGTACGGCCTTCGAGCCCAGAATGGTTCTGCACCATTTTTTATGGCTGAAAAAAATATTTTTAAAGAGTATTTTGTGACACGTGAAAATAATGTGAAATTCAAATGGCGGCCTCCATGGATAAAGTTTTATTGGAACCCAGCCATGCCCTTCCATTGACACCCTGTCTGTCGCTGTTTTCACACGACAACAGCAGAGCTCAGTAGTTGCGACAGGGACCATATGGTCGCCAGAGAGGAAAATATTTACTCTCTGGGCTTCACTGAAAAAACTTTTGCCAACCTCTGTTTTAAATCATGGAAGGGGAGGCTCCACCTAAACCACTGCCAAGATGGCGGTGCCTTGCTCAGTGCAAACCTGATGCTCATTGCAAAGAAGAATATCAGTGCCAGCTGGACCTTCTCTGGAGCCCAGCCAGTCCCGACACCCTTGTGGCAAAGAGAGACCAGTCTGGGTGCCCAATCCAGACACACGGAGGATTCTTTCAGTGCCCAAAAAGACCAACACTTGTGCCCAAGACCACGAGCTGGTCCTCCTGTTGCCAACACCTGGGCCCTGGGTAGGGGGGCACCTGCGTGTCTCTAACAACATCCCTCCTCAGACCTAAACTTAGGGTGCCAGACACCGAGATTAGTCCTATGTGGAATCGAATGAGAAGGCAGACTAGCTCTGTAATTTGATTTTTAAGGAGGCAGGAAGCTGTCCTGGTCTTCTCTCTCCCCTTCTCTCTCCACCCAAAGCCTCCTGCCTGAAGTTCCACGCTTCAACACCCCTTGGTTGTTATGCTGCACCCAGGTCCCACAGCGTCCCTAGCAGCCCTACTTGGTACCAGTGGGGTTTCCTGAGCATAGCATCACATTAGGGGCACAAAGAGACCAGAACGAGACAGATCCAGAGGACAGAAGAAAAGGCCAAGCAAAGCGGTCTTGGAAGAGGGTTTCGGTGGAGGATGGAGACCTGGCCAGAGGACGGCCCGGAGCTGGGTTAGCACTGAAGACACAGCCAAGCCTGCAAGGATCTCCAGAGGGTCCTGGGGACTCTACCCTTAGCTTTGGCCATGGGCGTAGAGGGGACAGTGGTGGCAACTTACCCGGTACCACACGATTTCACGCATGCGACCATCTGTCTTGAAGTTACACTTCAAGGTCACGGCATCACCAGCCACCACGGGTGGGAGAGGCTCAATGTTGACAGTCAAGTAGCCTAGGGAGAAGAAGGAGAATGGGGAGGTGAGGTTATGAGAGGATCAGGAGGGCTGGCTGACTCAGGTGGGGGTAGAGGGTGGCGGAGAGAGGCGACCCAGCTGTTGGGGTCGCTCTTCTCACTGTAGTCATGGGATTGGTGGCTGAGCCTGAATGGAGCTCCTCACCCTCTTCTTCCCTCTCATTGACGTTTCGCTTTCTGGGAACCTCCCTGGCTCCTATGGGTCCCTCCAATCCTGAAAATACTTTTTCTTGGGATGCAGCTCCCCTTAAAAAGTAAGACCTGCTGGAAACTGAGGGAAGTGCCTCAATGTATTTCTGTAAGACTTCCCAGAGAAACTGCTCTGTGACCGAGCACTACACCTCCATGCCCCCTTTCAGGGAGTCGCAAAACGTGTGAGCCTGCTAGGCGTGCAGGAAATGACCATGCCAAAGTGCATTTAATCTTGTGTTTCCAAACCTAGTGGACTCTGGGTCCCTTAGCTGTTCCCTAAATGCCATCATCATTCTGTGCAGCCAGCATCCTCTGAAATCCACACCAAGATAGGGTGTTCTAGGTGCCCAGATCCATACAGTCCCAGCCCCATAACCAATTACTCCTGGTGAAAAGGGAGGAGAGCCCTGGGGAACTGCTGTTTGCTTCCTGGACCCCAAGTCTCCCATTACATACCCCTGCCACCAAGGGGAGAGGCAGCCCCAACCCTGGGCCATGGGGGTGGTGATGAGGGAGAAGGTGATTAAGGGCAGACGGCCTGGGAAGACCTCTCAAACCTCTGCAAGCACCAGGTGTTAGCTTCTCACCAGCAGCTGTCCCCAGGGATGCCGGGGACCCTTACCCTGGTGCCATGCCTTGGGATACACTGCCACCTCCCCAGCAAGTCCAGCCAGGTGAGGCCTCTGACCCTCTGCCACCCAAAGCCTTGTCCAAGAGGGCTGGGCGCCCACCCCCGCTCACAGGGGACTCCAGGTGCATCATCCAGGCTCATCTGATTGGCTTCCCACCGGCTGATGTCCAGCCATCGATCTCATGGATCAATCCCGCCCAATCGTCTTAATGAGAAAACTAGCCAGGATGGGCTCGGGGATTTCAATTGTGCGGGCAGCCTGAGCAGATCGTGCCCAGGGGCCTGACCCCTGCCTGGAACTTAATGGTTACAGCGCTGCAGGGTAGAAAAAACAAAAACAAAAATCGACCCTGGGAGGATCGATGTGGAAGCTGAAGCCAGACTCGAGCTCCGTGGGCCAAGGTTTCAGGTGCCAATGCCCAGGGCAAGGAGGTGAGACGCGGGCTCACCCCTGGCTTAGGCTTGAAGTCAGGCTCACAGGGAGCCCAGAGCCACGTGGTCTAAGGGCAGTGCCCGGAGCCTGCTGGAAGCACCGATCTTCTGTCTCCGCCTTTCTTCATTCATTCAGCCACGAAGTTTGCTCCCACCGGCTCTGAGCAGCTGCGGGGCTGGATCTGAGAAGCAAGGGTGGCTCAGGCCTTGCCCTGCCCTCCAGGAGTGCACAGTGGGGACACAGACTCACGCTCAGTGGGTGAGCGCAATGGTAGGGTGACGGTGGGGGGCTGAGGGAGGGGAGAGGGGAAACTTGCCCAGCCTGGACCATCAGGGAAGTCCCCAAGCCCAGCCGGGTCCCGAACCATGACAAACAAGGAGGCTGCCCCCAGGGGCATGCCCCCCGGTGAGAGAGGGGGTTCTGGGACAAGCAACACTGGAATGTGAAATAGCAATGACTGCTCACATTCCCCGGCACCCACTCTGAGCCGGACACTGGGCTACGTGCTTAATACACACTCACTCATGTAATTGTTATGACCATCAAGAAGAGAGGAACAAGAATTATTCCCACTTGCCCCCGGAGAAACAGAGAGGCAAAGTTTCCTGCAAAGATCACACAGCTCGAAGTGGCAGAGCTGGCATTCAAACCCAGACCTCCTGTCCCGTTACGACCACCGTGGTAGGTACAGGCTCTAACAGTGCGTGAGGTGAGGGAAGGGACGGCAAACATCTCACCCGCCACTGGGGAGCAGGGCTGTGCTGCTTGGGGGCCTGGGCAGGAGCTCAGGGCCTGATCCCACTGGCTGCCATTCCCAGGCTGGGGCTGACCTTTCCAGTGGGGCCATCCTCTCCTGGGGGTCTCACCTGTGATGCTATAGCTAAGAGTTAGTTGAGCATCATCATTCCAGATCAGAGAAGGTCCCCTCCCACAGGAAGGAGGCAGGGAGGACACATTCTTAGGCAGAACAAGGTGGGTGCAGGTGGCACGTGGATGTGAGGTGAGCCAGGGGACGGAGGTGTTGGTTGTGAGTCACCACCTGTAGCGAGTCACAGGGGAATTACAGAGATGAGTCTGGAGGGGTGGGGAGAATGGCTGAACTCGGGTAGCTGGTGGTACTGGCAGTAGCAGGTGTCTCTCAGGAGCATGCCAGGACGGGAGCAGAGGACAGCCCACTGCACAGTGGAGAGAGGGGGTCCCCAGGACACGAGAAGAGGAGGGTTAGAAGGTGGGCACATGAGTGCGGTGGTTCTGACGCCTTAG
Organism: Pteronotus mesoamericanus; assembly: GCF_021234165.1. Lineage (NCBI taxonomy): Eukaryota > Metazoa > Chordata > Mammalia > Chiroptera > Mormoopidae > Pteronotus > Pteronotus mesoamericanus. The sequence goes on from NW_026555200.1 coordinate 510,678, forward strand.
GACAGCATTTCCCAGAGTGTGTAGAGGATAAGGGACTCCTTAAGGACGCTTCAGATTTCTATTATCAACTAAGTGTGAGAAATATTGGTTTAAACAAAATTAGACATGTTCCTTTCCTTCAAGACTTCTCAGAACCTTTCTCTCCTTCCTTCTTCCTGTCTTGCCTTCATTAGTGAAAAAATAGTTCCTGAGAATCTACTCCATATCCGGCATTGCTCTGGGCATGCCTTGCCTTCAGGGAGCAGAGGAGACAATAAACAAACACACAAATGAAGAGAAACACAGCAGGCGGTGATAGCGTACAGCAGGGTAAAGCAGCGGGGAGGGATGGGCAAAGGGGTTGCTCTTCAAGGTATCCTGAAGAGGCCAGAATAAAGGAAAGTGTGAGCCACTTGGGTATCTGGCGGAGGAAAGCGTTACAGACAAACGACAGCACCCACACAAAGGCCCTGAAGCTGGAGCGTGCTCAGAGTGTCCGCCGTTCTCCAAACTGGGCTACTGCAGGACAGTTTTCGGCACCACTGTACACTCTGGAGCCCATCTTTGGCCAAGCATCCTTGTAGGACTATAGCCAGGACCAGGCCTAGGGTGCAAACTTAAAAGAGGCACCCACTCCCGCTGCGGGACCCTGAGTCCGGCTGACACCCCCTCCTCCCGGTTCTGCTACAGTCCTTGGGAGCAAACTCCAGGAAACACCTCTCTAAGCTGAGGCAGCAGTGACTGTTTCTCTGGCTTCTGAGGTCCCCTACTTGGAGCCACAGAGGGTGGAGGACAGGGGGAACCCTTCCTGGCCGAAGTTCCTCCTCCTCTCAGCCCCCAGGAGCTGAAGGAAGCCTTGGCTCTGAGGATTCAAACCTCCTCCCCTAGTTCATGGCACTTTCCAGTTCTCCCCGCACTTTTGCTCCGGGTTTCTCATCAGCTCTCACAACCACCAGTGCGCACCTCGCACGATGCTGTGATCGCTGTGCATGACACACTGGAGTGTAATTGTCTGTTTGCACACCGGCCTCTCCTTCTGGAACACGAGTTCCATTAATATCAATAGAGTATTTAAATCAGAATTGGATGAGTGCTGCTTTCTGAGCTTTCTTAGGTGTGCAGGCTCGATCCTCATGCCACCCTCTGTCACAGGAGGAACTGCCTCGCTCGATACTGCAGCGATGTGAGCGGCAAACCGGGATTTGAACCCAGTCTGCCCAACTCTGAAACCAATCTTGTCCCACCACCTCCTGGTATCACCCGGAGGAGAGTCATGCAATGTGACAGAGTCATATAGGAATTCTGGGGGTGCCCCCCCATTCACCACTCCATCAGCTGCTTTTGTACCAGAGGCCTGGCTCTCAGATGGGGCAGGGCAGTCCACGCAGGTGCCAGAAGGGCAGGCTCAGAGCTGCAACTGAGCAAAGGAGACTGAAAATAGGCCTGGGCATGCGATCGGGCGCCCACTCCCTTGGGGCTTGATATCCGAGCCTCACAATGAGCTGTGGGCCCCCCAGGCCCTTCCGATCCAAGGCCTCAGGCCATGTGCAGGCTCTAAAGCTCAGGCCAGGAGGAGGGATCTCTGGCTGGGGTAGGGAGGGGGAGAGCGGGAGGGAAGACCGTATTCTGACAGGTGTACCAGGCGAGGATCGCATCAGTGCCAATCAACACCTGGATCACAGGTGAGAAGTCACCTTCCCAGGCACAGATACACACAGGAGAGGGGGTAGCAAGGGCTCATGGCCAAGGGGTTTTTAGCAAAAGGAAAACACAGGAGCATTCTCTAGGTCTGACTGACAGACTTCCAGCTGCTATTCCGCAACATGCCATCATCTTCCAAATACACTGTGTTGCTTCTTTCTCTGAAAACCCTCTCCCTGCCTTTCCTTGTTTCTCCCACACACATGCCACCAACAAATTTGAAGTCAGTTAGTTATCTGCTTCAAGTTTCCTACTCAGCCACTCAGTGGTGACCTGGACAAGTGATGAATCCTCCATAGGACTCAGTCTCCCTGTGTGTGCCGTGGCCATGGGAACAATCACCAGGTCCAAAGTGGGGAAGCACGTTCTCAGGCTTTGCTCACCGTGAGCTCTGCCCACACAGGTGGTCGGTCGCTCCGGGCAGGGTGAGGCGGTGCCATGCTTTCCAGCCCCCTGGGTCTCTACTGCCTCCCACTGTCTAGTCGGGGAAGGACGGTCCGGGATTGAGGTGGGAAGAGCAGGTCTGACCTCTGTAAGCTGGTCGGAGAGTAGAAGATTCAGACACGACCAGCTCAGCCAGACGTCCCATCTGGACTGGGATCAGAGCCAGGAGACCCAGGTGGGATCCTTCCCCCAGGGCAGAGAACAGAAGGCCAAAGAGAGTAGATCCGAGACGGCCCCCTGCTGCCAGGACTCCTGTATCGAGCCCCCAGGCTGGTAGGAAGGGGCGCCTGATCAGGCAGGGGTGGAGGGAGACAGGCTCATCTACCTGCCAGGAGTTGCCGAGTTCTGGTCTCAGCTATGCTGCTACCCAGCTCTGGAACCTCGGGCAGATTGTCCCCCTCTCTGGGCCTCAGTTTCCTCAATTGTACAATGAGGATGAACTGGATCTTGAGGGCCTTCCTGCTCCAATCAATCCCATGTCAGGTGTTAACTGAGCCCGAATCTTGCCACCTTTATTTCCAATATGACTCAACACCATCCCTGCAAGAAGTGTGAGTCTGCCAATTAATCAGGCACCAGCCAAAGACAGAGGTCTGTCTTTTTCAGCATTGAATTTGCCACGAATCAGCTTCGATGCACAACCCACCCACCCCCAAGTGCGGTATCGAGAAGCAGGATCAGGGATGGCAAGGATTCATCTTAACTAAGCAGTTCATTATCCCGAGCGCTGCCATCACTCTCCCCTCTATCTCTGACAGCATTTATACCACTCCCGTTAAGTTACATTTAGCGGAATCGCAGGCAATATGTAGGAACCAGGCACCCTCCCAATGAAGCGATGACAAATAGCTCCTCTGTCCGGAAGCTCGACTGGCAATGTCCCAGCATTGGCCCTGCCCCTTCCCCCGCTCGGAGAGGGTGCTTCCGGAGATCCAGCTCACGCCTGGCCCCATGGGTGGGCAGGAGTTGATGAAGGTTTCCACAGGAGGGGTGCAGTGAACAGAGACACAGCTTATATTAAGGTGACCTGGTGCCTCAGTCTTCCCAGGACCAAGGCATCTCCTGGGACAAGGCTGGTAAACTAAGATTAGCTAGTCACCCGAGTTATCATCCTACCACAGCCCACCGACGGCCCTGGGTAACTCAAACCTCTCTACCTCGTTCAGTAGTAAGGGCAACCATGGCCCCCTAGGCCAACGGTAGGGACTGAGCGAGTGCATGCTGGCCTCCTCCTGGAGCTTCGCTATTCGGCGGGTATTCAGTAGGTGGTGATGGTGGTTAAGGAAGTGACTTGCGAGATCAGGGTTGGTGGGTTTGTCTTGGACTTCGTGTATCCATTCATGCCGTCGATCATCCTCTACCATCAGCCAGAGTGGTTTCTCTACAATGCACACCCCTGGCCTTCTAGGGCCTCCAGAGCTGCCCAGGGTTCCATAGAAAAAGTCGCAGACCCTCTTGGGGCAATCGGGTGGAGCCCAGCTCTCCAGCTTCTCTGGCCCCGCCCAGCCCTCACGCCTCCTCCAAGTCCTGCTGTGCTCTCTCCTTCCTCACTGGCAGCTTCTCTCTAGACTCCAAGCCCCACCACAGGCTGTCCCCTCTGTCCCAAGCCCTTACTCTTCGCTTGAGTCACTCTTGTTCATCCTTCAAAAATTAATGGCAATCCCCCCTCCTCAAGAAAACTCTACCTGACTCCTGAGACTATCAGAGTCCCAAACACCCCTCCCTTCCTACCAATTAGGCCAAGGCGAATCACTGATGAGGACGTACTCAGTGCACGTTCACTAGTGCGCAAAGCCATGAACTGTTTCCATTTGCCACGCTACCCATGTGCCAGGACAGTGCCTGGATCGGAGTCCATGGTGAATGCAGGAACAGCGGACCCTTGCCTGCCCCCAGGGCGTTCCATCCACAGAGTGGGTGGTGTCCCCCAGAGGACCCTCTCAAAAGCACCCTCTTCCTGTGAGCCTCATCCTAGGCAGCCCCAGGAGCTCCCTGACCTCAGGTGCCTTCTGATCCTCCTGTCTGACCACATCTGCTTGGACCGATGTTCTGAGGCAGACAGGCCGTCAGGTGGTGGCATCAGTTCCACCACCTGCATATAAGTCCCTTCCAGGGTGACCCTGGGAGTCAGAGTCACGTAAATTCCTCATGCCGCCTCCCGGCTGCGGGAGGCGGCATGAGGAATTTATCTCCATGTCTTACAGTGGCTCCATGCACAACCACTCATGAAGAAAAAAGGTCACCCCCACCTCATGAAGAAAAATTCCATAGCATGGCACTGATGACAACCTCCCTGGGCTCCCCGGGCTGCGTAATTACTATCATAATAAATATTATTACAAGAAACCAATTACTGGAACCATGTCTTCAGGCAGGTACAGAGAGCTCTGTGACATACACCCTTCCATGCTGGGCTAACAGGTGCTGCAGCCGTTGCCTCCTTGTTAGGAGAAACTGGGGGGAGGGGTGGGGCAGAGGGTGGAGGGCGGCTTTTAAGACAAGAAAGCCTCTGAGAACAGAGGGGAAGTGAACAGCTCACCTGTGTGTCAGGTGATCACTCTCCCTCTCACATAGCTCTCCACGTTGCTGCCTTGGTGTCAGCCCTTACGGTCCTTGCCGGGACCCTGCCCTGCCAGCCCTCTGGACTCCAGGCTCCAGCCTTGCCCCCCCAATGCACCCGCCACACCCAAGCCTCCGTGACATCTCTCAAAAGTAAATATGATGACTCCACCTCTCTGGTTAATGCCATTCAATTTCTCCAGCCCATTGCCTTCCGATTCAAGATCAAGTTCTGACTCTGTCACGGCCAACTGGGCCCCTGATGATCTTGCGTCTCTAACTCTGTCTCGCACCGTATTTGCGCCACCCTGAAGTTCTTCCACCAGCCCCTCCAGGCCTCGGGTTCTTCTTTTTGCCTGTGCTATTTCCTCTCCCTGGAATGAATCCCTTTCTCCTCAGAGTTCACCTAGGGACATTTTCACACGTCCTCTCAGGTTCAAAGCCACAGTCACCCTTCCCTTGATTCATACGAGTCTGATACTCCCTCTTCTGAGCTCACAGCCCCTTGTGAACATCTCAGTCACAGCTGGTCTGCGTGATGTTGTAATATAACATCCGGTTCTTCCTTTGTGCCTCCCCCATCAGGCTGGGAGCCTCTGGAGGGCCAGGGACCTGGTGTGCATTTCCGGTCCCCTATAGAACATTTGGCACGTGGTAGGTGCTCAGCCAGCGTGCTGGATGAATAAACTCATGAGTGAACCAACAAGGGGACACTGCATGTGACTAATGTGGATCAAGCTGCAGCCCAGGGTTCTGGGGACGCACCTGGATCCAAGTCCTTCTTTGTCTTCGCACTGCCTTTGGGACGAAGTCCAAACCACTCCCTCTCACATTCATGGCCTGCTCCTCCTCAGCGCATCTCTTGCCCCTCTACCATTTGCACACTGAGCCTCAGTCGTCCTGAGCTCCCCAAATGTGCCTGGCTTTGTCCCGATGCTGGGTCTATGCACCTGCCGTCCTTCTGTCTAGAACAGCCACCATCACTTGACACCCACGGCTTTGATAAACCCTTAAAGTCTTAGCTCAGACATCCTTTCTCTGAGAGGCCTCTCCTGACACTTACTCTATACCCAGCACCCCCAACCTTGGGTCAGAAGCTTCTGGAACCAAGAAGCTCCAGCCTCTCCTAGCATCTACCATGGCCTTCACACATTGCACGGGGACAGCCTTTTGCCATCACCATGGACTGTGAGCTCCTGGAGTGCCAAAAACATGTTTCAAAGTTCCTGAAGTAACTGCATTCTTAGTGTTGAACATGCTTCTGGCCATACTGTTAGCATGGAAGGCATATTGAATGAATGAATGAATCAATCTATGGGTGAACAAATAAACTCTACAGATATCTTCAGCTGGCCTAACATTGGCCATAACATCCCATTGTATTGGGGCTGGATGTTTTTTGCCTTATTGGGCTATGAATTCCCCACCCGAAAGGTGGGCCATGGGGACGTCCCACCCTCACTCTGGGTTCTCACCTCCCCCAGCAGAAGGTCAGCTCAGCTCTGGGCCACTAGGGACCCCAAACAGTTCACAGCCTTCGCAGGAGACGTGCCTGCCACTTCTGGATCTCCATCCTCTGCCCCGATCTCTTCGGAAATATACCCCCTCTGTGATCTGTAGCCAGCTAATCAAATTCCCGCCTGTCAGAGGCCATAGATGCTCAAAAGCCTTGTAGTAGTAATGTATTATTCATGGCATATGCATTATTTAGCATAAGTTTGTTTATTTATTATTAATTTGTGTTTCATTATTGATAATGATGTGGTTATACTATTAATACGATGCCTTGAGGAGGCTGTTTTGTGGCCCTTTGCGGACACCTGATGTTCGTCCAGTTCCCCTGAGAGCCAGCATGGGGCATTTTCACCCCATTTTATGGATGGGAGACACTCAGACACTGAGACCAGAGAAGGGAGGACTTGTTCAGTCAGTGCCCTTGCCTCTGAGATGCCTGCAAGGGAAGGTGAGGTGACAGGGGTCGAGCTTCATTAGGCAGCATGTCCTGGGCTGAGCAGGGGATAAAGGGCAAAGGTCTGCAGGAGGCCGATGCTGGACCTGCCAATCACATCTCCACGTGAACCCTCCTGTTCTGCTTGTCCCAGTGCCTGCACTGCGCTGTGTGTGCTCCCCAAATTCCATTTCCTTTTCTTGCCAGGTACTCAGCCTGACTCCATTTCCCAGCCTCCCTTGCTGCTTGGTGGGGCCAGGTGACTAAATCCTGGTGGGTTTCTGGGAAGGGGGGAGATACGGCTTTCAGGTGTGGCCCCTAGAAACCTCCCATGCTGTCATCCACACCCCCTCTCTCCGCCTGCTGCCTGGATGGAGAGGGCTCTGAGGACCAGCAAGAGGGAGGAGCCATAAGATGGAAAGAACTTGGGTATTTGAATGACAGCAGGAAGCGATGTCCTGCCACAGTCCCCGGCAGACAGTGATAGGAGTGAGAAATAAAATATTATTGTGTTAAGCCCATGACATTTTGGATAGCTGTGTTATAGCACTTATTCTACTGATATATTGCACACAGTAGGCACTCACTAGGTCCTTGGTGAAAAAAAAAGGCGGCAGGGAGTGAACAGAGGAATAAACAGGCAACAAAATAAATCAGTGGGTTGGGCTACAGGCTACACTGTTACTGAGTTAGATTCCCAAACCATGGTTTCCCATCACAGCATGTCGTAGGGAAGTGGCCTTCATGATCTTGAATTAAAAGGATTTTGTTATACAGATGGGTAAACTGAGGGCCAGAGAATGGAGAATGGAAGGGCTTTGGCCAAGGTCACAGAGACGATTAACAGGCAATTTTGTTACCAAGACCCAGATGTCCTAAAGCAGAGCCCTGTGACCCTTCTGCCGCACCACTGTCTTGTCCCTTTCATCTGACAGCCTATTGTCACCCTCTAGAACTTTCTCTGTGTTCTAGAGGGCAGGTGACGGGAATTGCAACTTCCTTCTCCCCGGGCCAGCCCCGCACCCACAGAAAGGCGGGGAGGGAAGAAGGTTGAGAGAGCAGCATGACGCGGCATGCCCGTGAGACTCCCTGGCCAGCCGCGGTCTCTGCAGGGCCCTCTCTGGGGACGGGGCCCGCCAGGGGCAGCCAACGCCGGAGGAGTCACAGGCTGCAGCAGGAAGGAAAGGGAACAGGCCAGACCTTGAAGTCAAGGATCTGCTATAGACACAGAGGGTAAGTCCCCTGCTCCCTGTCTGGACCTCAGTCACCTCATCTGAAAAGGGGGCCCACGATGCTTATTTTTCCAGGCCATGGGGACGATGAGATGAGAAGGTGGTGAGGAAAGTGATCTGGAACGCAGGAAAGCAGACAAGTGGTTGGAAAAGGTGCCCTCCTTCCTTGTACGCAGATACTGTCAGCCACCACTGGTGCCAAGGAGCTCTGACCTTGGGGACCAGACAGACCTGGGGACAGCTTCTGACTCTACCGCAGCCACCCAGGGGAAGTTGCTTCACTGCTCTGAAACTCAGTTTCGACCTCTGCCCAACGGGGATGCTTGCCCTTACTTTCTAGGGATGGGCAGAATGGGGGACGCCGATGCAGGGAGGTGGCCCAGGCAAGGAGCCTAGTTCAGTGCCTGGCACATAGGGACAGTGCCGACCCCATGTCCCCAGAGCCTGACCATCACCCTCTGCCTCAACACCGCATTTCTCCAGGCCCTCCTCCCCTTCCTACCAGCAAGGCTGCTTCACGGGCTTTGGTAGCAAGCTGCGGGGGCACAGGGCCTGTTTTCTGTTGGCTGTTTCAGATAAGCCTTGGGAGCGCCACGGGCTGCGAAGTCTGCCGTCAGGCGGCTGAGGCGGCTGTGTCTCCTCTCTGAGGTTTTTAGAGCAGTGCACACAGCCGCATGGCCGCCCGGCCGCCCGGCCGCCCTGCCACCTCGGACATGAGTCAGAATCATGAGGACAGAGGCATGAGCAACAGGGAGGCTTCTGTGACTTGGAATAAAATTTAAAATATGGATGAGAGGTTATTAAGGGATATTTTAAAAGAAAAATAGTTATTACTCAAGGAACACAGTCTAAGCTAGATTATAAACTGGTCTTAATCAGTAAAACGAGGCGACTTAATGAAAAAAATTGCAATTTAAAATAGGCCTCCATGAAATAATAATGCCTCATAAACACAGAAGTCCTTTAGCATATAAGAATTAATCGCTGGGCTCAGATGCTAAAGGCACAATAAAGGAATCCTTAATTTTTTTGGTCTTTTATTTTTCTCTCCCCAAAAGGCAACCCATATTAGACTGAGTTTTCTTTTCCTTTTTAAAATTTACTTATTTTTAGAAAGAGAGGAAGGGAGAAAGAGAGGGAAAGAAGCATCAATGCGTGGTTGCCTCTCAACACACCTCCAACTGGGGACCTGGCCCTGCAGCCCAGGAGTGTGCCCTGACTGGGAATTGAACCAGCGACCCTTTAGTTCACAGTCCAGCACTCAGTCCACTAAGCCACACAAGCCAGGGCAAGACTGGATTTTCTCACACTGGCACCAGAAGCCATGGAAATGTGCAAAGGGAATTTGCTCAGTGACAATTCTGTCTCCTTCAACCTATTATTTTAAGAGATGGTCTGAAGGAAGTGTGGTTTTCTTCTCTCCAGATATGCGTCCGTTTTAAATAAACTCATGTCACAGAGTTTTCCCACTGATGGATTAGGGAACAGGCTCATTTTGCAGGATGGAAGCCCCTGAGTTCAGACTTTTCAAGCCCAGCAGCTCAGTTATCAGGGTAGCAGTCTCGCTGGTCCAGCGAGATTCTTCGTTAGCATTGTAGCAGCTGGTAGGAACAGTCCAATAAAAGCAGAGTGGTCCTAACCTACAGTGACTTTTGCCTCACCCCCAGGGGACATTTGGCAGTGTCTGGAGACATCTGTGGTGGTCACAGCTGAGGATGGGGATGCTACTGGCATCTGTTGGGGACAGACCTGGGATGCTGCTATATATCCTACAATGCATAGGACCCCCCCGCCCCCCGCAAGAATCATCCAGTTCCAAGTGTCAATAGTGTTGAGGTGTAGAAACCTGTAGTGAAGAGAGCAAAGCAAACCTCTGGAAGGTAACTATGACTGTGCACTCAGAAGTTCCCAGGCTTGGGAGGCGGAGAGAGTCCCAAACATCAGGACCAGCCGTCAGAAGCTGGGAATGTAGATGGCTGAGAAGTCCTCCCTCCACATCAGCCGAGCTGTGCCTAACACCTGCCTCCTACTCCAACTTCTTTGCCATCAAAATGGATTAGCTGTCTCCACGAGGGCATCTTTCCTGCCCCCGAGGACCTGTTTTGCTGTTGTGACAGGAGAATCCTAGGAGGAAGTTCTTTTACAGTCACCCAAATACAGAATGTATTTGTTCTGCAAAGCAAAAGAGTCCCAGCTCACAGAGGAGAGCCTCCAGGGCTCCCCCTCCTCAGGGAGCAGCTGGCGCCGCCTTCCTTGCTAATCTCGCTCTGCCTGCTTGGCAGGGGAAGCAATCTGGCCTTCATATTAATACTTTATTAAACGCACACATCCTGCAAGATAAACATCAGCCTATTACAGTTGCTCAGTTATAGAGTGCCTGCTAGTCACCCGAAGGCTATTTGGGCCTGATTTGCTCACCATCTAACTTCTTCCGGCTGGAGGCCAAGGTAGAGACTGTAGACAACTTATTGAGTAGAGGGGTTATGGGGGGAGCAAGTGGACTGGAAGGGGGTGGTGGTGAGCAGAAGGCATTTTATTTCCATCTTCCAGGGCCCAAGACTGCCTAGCGACACCAGAAGGCCATGGGGCACCTGGGCAAAAGTTGCACAGACCATGTCTGGGGCCAGATGTCACCAGGAACTCAGCCATAGAGAAGGGACACTCCAGCTGGATATCTCTAGTTCAACTTAGAAAACAATAGTGTGCCTACTATGTGCAAGCCAGTATTGGGTAAGCCCCACCCCAGACCAGCTGCCTTTCTGGTAGGAAAGGACTTGAATCGAGCCATGAAACCAGGTTGGCATCTTACCCTGCCACTTCCTAACTCTAGGCTCCTGGGAAAGGAAGCTTCGGTCTTTTTATCTGTGAAGCAGGAATCCTGACGCTTACCTCCCAGGGCTGGAGATAACAGACGCACAGTGCTAATGTATCACTTGATACACGGGTGATGTTACCACGGCTGGAACGATTCTATTTCTTTTTATAGGTATGATTTACAGCAAAGTGCACAAATCTCAAGTGAATAACTCGATGAATTTCTATGTATTGCACACCCATGGGACCACCACCCGGGTCAAAATGTAGCACATTCCCAGCACCCCAGCAAGTTTCCTCGTGCCCTTGACCAGGCACCAGGCCCCCGCCCACAGAATGTCCTCCATGCTGGCTTCTCCACCATAGCTTAGCTTTGCTTCTTGACCCTCATATAAATAGAATCATGCAAGATATGCCCTTTTGTGTCGGGTTCCTTTTCCTCAACATGATGTTTTTGACATTCAGCCATGTGCTGCATTTATCAGTAGTTTGAGCTTATAAAAAAAAAAAAAAGAAAAAGGTTTCCTGGGTAGTATTCCATTATAAGAAATACCACAATTCGTTTATCCATTCGACCACTGAGGGACATTTAGGTGGTTTCTAGTTTGAGGATATTATGAATAAAGACCACTGTTGTCGTGAAAATATTATTCCTAGATCCAAGGGAGAACTGGCTTTCTTCAAGGACAGAACTGATCTCTGTCCTGCGCCAGCTCAGGCAGGGAGGTCCTCTGCTGGGTTTTGAAAAGCGTGAGCTGCCTTCAGTATGCCTACCCAGCCTTAGGGGACCCTTGTCCTTCCCCACAGGGGCATCCCTTAGGAATGCCGGCCATGCATTTGCCTTTGATGTGAACCTCCTCCTTCCCATCTCTCGCCTCCAGGCATGTGAAAGCCAACCCCTGACACTTCCTGGAGTAAATGACACTGACGTTTGAACCTGCTTTGCTTTTTACCAAGTGTACACACGCCCCTCTGTATCTGATCTTTCCACAATATCCCTATTTATTTTTTAGGTAGAAAAACTGAAGCACATTGATTCATTCACTTGTTCCCTTATTGGATAAATATTTACGAAACACGGGCTAGTTGCTGGGCAAGGCACCTGAAATAGCTATGAATTGGTCTGGTGGGAGATGCGTAAACAGAAAATCACCCCCCAGCCAGATTCTTCTTGCTTTGCTGCCTTTAGCACTGAGCTCTCTTGTATTTTACCAAATCCACTGCCTGCTTTCTGCATCATTAGTCTCAGCTCCCCAGTGAGACAAAATTTTCTGTTGTTGTTGTTATTTTAATCCTTCTAAAATACACAACACTCTTAGGAATACAGAAGTGCTTAATAAATGCTCCAAAAGAGTGCAGTGGAGAATGGTAATGTCAGCTTTATAACTTCGTATTTTCAAGTGCCATGTCAGAGGCTTGCACACACCCAAATAGCTTTCCCGCACACAGAACTAAACCATATATCATATTGTGTAGGTGATAGAGATTCAAGGTACAAGAAGGCCTCCACATGCCCTTGCTGGCTTTGCAAAAGGCATACGGGCAGCTTATAGGAGCAGAGAGCAACCCGGTCAACAGCCAGCAAGCAAACATGGACCTCAGTCCTACACCCACAAGGAACTGAATTTTGCAACAACCCGAAGGAGTTTAGAAATGGATTCTCCCCCAGAGCCTCCAGACAAGAGCCCCATCAGCCAACACCTTGGTTTGGACCTTGTGGAAACCAAAGCAGAGAACTAAGCTTAGCCTACTTAGACTTTGGATTTTATGGACTATGAGATTAGGAAAGTGAGTGTTTTTTAAGCTTCTAAATTTGTGGTAATTTGTTATGCAGCCATCGAGGGCTAATACAAGATGTATATCTGAGATCACAGCAGCCAGGAAGTCCTTTTGAAGCATCAATCAAACCATGCCATTCCCTGATGCCTGTACTGAGTAGCTCCCATCACAACAGACAGTGAGAGGCAGAGCCTTCTCGTGGTCCAGAAGCCTGGCATGGTCCAGCCCCCGGCCCTCACCCCAGCCTCGCTTCTTACCACTCCATCTGGCTCACTAAGTTCCAGCTACCCTGGCCTCTGTGCCCTTCCCTAAACACCCCAAGCTCATTCCTACCCCAGGGCCTTTGCACTGACTATTTCTCATTCCTGGAACACTCTCACCCCAGCTAGGCACATGGCTTGCCCATCGCTGCATTTGGATCTCTGCTCACCATCATGTCACTGCAGAAGCCCTCTTGGACCACCCAGTCTGAAAGTCTCTGAAATTCCCACCTGGTTTCTCTCTCAGTCCTTAAAGTAGCTTTATTATGTATAACACACTTCTCAGCCTGACACTAGAGTTTGCATTTATCCATTTGTTTATTATCCATTGTATACAACCTCCTACCCTTCTTCCCCTACTGGAATGCCAGCCCTGTGAGGAATGGACTTTTTCTATTTGTTCACTGTACTGTCTCCGGTACCAAGAATGGCGCCTGGGAATCGGCGACATTATATAGTGTCCACGATGAGTTAGGCAGTGCATCACTGCAGTCTGCTGTTTTAAGAAAAAGGACAAATCAGCACGACCATGCAACAGTACAACAGATCACCTTGCAGAGCAAGAACCGCCACAGGGAGGACTCTGTAGCTTTCTCCCTAATCCTTGACAGTTAGCATTCACGGTTTTCCTTAACTTGATTCTACACCTTTTTTATAAAGCAAATCTTCTTTTAACAATTTGTTTATTCTTTTACAATTGCCCCAGTTTTTCCCCCTTTGTCTTCCTCCATATTGCCCAGCCCCCGCTCCCGCAGTCCATCCCCACCCCGCTGTCCATGTCCCATGGGCCATTCATACACGTTCTTTGACTGATCCTTCCCCTTCTTTCCATCATTCCCCCACCCCCTTTTTAAAAGAGTTTATTTATTTTTAGAGAGAGAGGAAGGGAGGGAGAAAGAGAAGGAAAGAAACATCGATGTGAGAGAGATACATCCATCAGTTAGTTGTCTCTTGCATGCATCCCAACAGGGGACCCACACCCGCAACCGGGCACGCGCCCCGGCTGGGAATCACAATGGTGACCTTTCGCTTTGTGGGACAACACCCAACCCACTGAGCCACACCTGTCAGGGCTGATTCTACATTTTGATTAGAATCTTGCATACAGGTCACCTTGAGTCAGTTGTCCCCGGTTCAACTAGGACTCTAGGGTTTCAGCAGAGCTCAAAATCAAACTGCTCAGGTGGCATCTCCTGGCGACAAGACCCAGCGTTGTATTTCATTTCCCAAACTGATCCTTGTGATTACCTCCCTTCGCAACGGCTGCTTGAGTCACGCTCCCGTAGGCTTCACTCGCTCAGAGCCCCCTCTCCATCCTTCTCTTTGTCAGCAAGATAAGAGGAAGTCGGGAAAAGACCTGGATGACAAATGTCCCCTGTACAAATAGGATGGTTTTTTCCACTGAGAAGGTAACTTCCCATTGGGTTCTGGAAGAAGAGACACAGCCCCACTCCTATCAATATTTTTATCTTTAATGACTTCTCCCTTTGGGGATTTCAAGATTAATGTTTATTATAGAAAATAAAAAATGATACAAGTAATTGTACAGGAAAATAAATTCCCTCCTGTAAACCACCACACAGCGTAAGTCACTGTTAGTGTTTTGGATTGCTCATTCATTCTCTCTCTCTCCCCATCAACTTTTAAGCACAACTTTGTGATCCTAGTTTCATTGGGCATGTTAGACCAAACCCTCTCCTGCCCTGCCCAGTTGTGGGGGTTAATTTTCTGTGCCAACGTGAAGAAGTTGCAAGGTACCCAGATTAAACATTATTTCTGGGTGTGTCTGTGAGGCATCTGAATCGATGGACTCAGTAAATCAGGTTACCCCCCAAGGTGGGTGGTCCTCATCTGACCCATAGAGGGGGCTGCCCAGAACCAAAGGCTACACTGCTGAGCTGGAAACATCTCCCATCATCCTCTTCTTCCCTCCGACTGGGACTTATGCCCTCAGCTCCAGGGATTCTCGGGCCTTTGGGCTCGGACTAAACACTACTTCGACTTTCCTGGGTCTCCAGCTTGCAGGCAGCATATCAAGGGACTTCTCAGCCACTCAGAAACTGTATTTGTAACTGTTTCTCTGGAGACCCCCAAATACAGATTTTGATGCCTGTTCTAAAAGCAGAGAATTTTAAGGATGAGTTTTCTGAATTGGCTCTATGGTTTCTGGAACTGGTTCTCTAATCTGTTTAGATTTAAAGATGCTAATGACTCCATTTATTTCTGTCTCCGTCAGTTTGGACTACTGAACACCATAGAGTGAGTGGCTCGTAAACAACAGAAGTGTATTTCTTACAGTTCTGGAGGCTGGGGGGGCGGCCAATCCAGGTGCTGGCAGATTCAGGGCCTGGCGAGGGTCCCCTTCCTGGTGTGCACAGGGATGAAGGAGCTCTCCAAGGGCCTGATCCCATTCGGGAGGGCTCCGCCCTCGGGACCTAAGCACCTCCCAAAGGCCCCACCTCCTGATCCCATCCCACTGTGGGGGCAGGATCTCAGCACATGGATTTCGGGGGACAAAAACATTCAGTTCTCAATAGCAATCCCGTAATAAACTAAAACTTCTCCAGACTAGTGAGCTTTTATAAATCCTCTCAGATCCTGCATCTCCAGCCTCAGCATATTGTAGACAAAATTTAAAAGGGGGTATGGAGGACGCATGCACCTGTGAAGTCGTTTCTTTGGGGAACACACGCTCCCCAGCTCCGCAGGGAGGCCGGATACAGCCCCGAGAGGTCCGCTGGTCCACCCCTCCTTCCTCTGGGCCATGAAGCGGCAGTGAATTCCACTCTTCTATCATCCCCCTCTAGTTCCTGTTCTTGCCCTGCCTGAGCCCTTCCTTCCAGGATGAAGAGAAACCAATTCTCCTGCTCCGAGGACAGTTAGACGCGAACTGCTTTGTCTGCATGCGTGTGAACTGGGTGACTCTCCTACCCAACTCAGCCATCCCTGGGCCTCCTCCCCTTCATCTCCCCTCTGTCCCCGAGCCTGTGTTCAGAGACTTCAAACCAGCACACTCAAGCTTGACCAACCGAGGAGGTAAATTAGTGGCCAAATACGGCTAAGGAATGTGCGATACACCCAAAGAGGAGCCTGAGTGCCCTCTGTTGTTCGGGGATGATCTGGGATGCTTTTGCAATATTGAAAATGAGAATTAACAGCAGCAACAAGCATTACCAGAGCTGTTGGCTGTGGCCGTGAAGTGCACGAACTCTGGAGCCCGAAGACGTGGGTTCGAATCCCACTTCTGCCATGGACAAGTGGCAGCAACGCTCTGAGCCCATTCCCTCCTGGGTAAAGTGGAGACCATGACAGCACCTACCGCACAGGGTTTGGGAGTTCATGAATTCATATCCTCAAAGCAGTGCCTGGGACCTGCTCCTCTCCATGCCACAGTGCTTCTAGGATGGTGCTGCTACCATGTGCTGCATGCTACCAGATGCCTTGTATCTGGGGTAGGAGCTCTCCACAACCACTGGCAAGGCAAGAGTTGGTCACAGCTTACACGTAAAGGAACCAAGGCTTAGAGCAGCGTTCGCCACACTGTGGCCTCCACGGTCAAGTCCTGCCTGCCATCTGTTTCTGTAGGCCCCACTGGCTAAGGGTGATTTTAATATTTTTCAAATGATTACATTTAAATGGTTGTATAAGTATGCACATAATAGCTTCCGCTTTACCCCTGGGCCTGCCAAGCCATTTGGCCCTTTATAGAAAATGTGTGCCTTCCCCAGGTTTAGAAAGGGTTAAAGGTTAGAGGCAGGATTCTAACGCCAATCATGTCCCCTTTCATATAGACTCTGCTACTTTACTTCTAGCAAATGGTTCTCCTTTAGCCCAAACTGAAGGGTATTCAAACGCCATTCATCCATTCATTCCTTCATTCATTCAACAGCTATTTATCACGGGCCAGAGGCAGAGCCAGCCTCCTCCCTGCACTTGCGCGGCCTACAGTTGAGATTCGAGACGCTGTTAAAGCCTCCCCCGGAGAGCTGTGCAACAACTGCGTTCTGCAGGTACGAGCCCAAGGCCTCTGGTAAAATAAGATTGATCAGAAAACTCTGGGTGACTGACACCTGATGTCCTCTGAAAACACTCATCTGCCCACCGCCTAGAGGTGCAGGGACTTCAGATCCCACTGTCACACCACTGACCCGATGCATCCTGTTCCTTCCCAAGGTCCCCAGAATCCTGTCGAGCGTCAGGGTGGTGTCCCTTGCCCAGAGCCCAACCCAGTGTGGGTCCAGCAGGCCAGGCCAAGACATCTCTCCCTGGGGTGACGAGGGCTTGGGCAACGCGTGCTCTACGCGTGCCGTTTTGGTGTTTGCCCATTCCCTTGACTTAGCGGTCTAACAGGTTTTAACGATGCCAAACATGAATAGAGACAGCACTGGTCCAGGTGTGGAAGAAGGGCCGCCAAACCCTGGTGGATGTGGTCACACAGGGAATGATAAAAGACGACACCTGTGAGTGTCAGCTCCTAATGTTCACCCTGGGCGGACTTCCTGGGCCCGCCCCCTCCAGGCCCTCCGGTCCCTCCTGTCCCCACCGGTCTGCCCAGCCCCAGCAGTTCGAGACGGCATAGTGCTCATCTACTTTGAACACACGGTGAACAGTAATAGGCTTATGAAAATATGGGTGTTTACAGCCTTATTCTCATCATGGGAAAATTGACATTAGGAAAGTACATGATAGAAATCTTATGTACTTTCCAGAATGTAAATAGAGTTAAAAGTGAAACTGTCAGGAGAGGCGGGCAGGGTGCTCGGCGATGGGAAATGAGCTGAGCAGGACTGGAATAGAAATTTCCCATCGCTCGGTGCTCTCCTGGACGAAATTGGCCACTGTTGGGGTGGAAGGAGGGAGAGGGGGTCAGGGAGGGAGGGAAGATTGAGGTCATGGATTTAATATCTGGCTCATTTGCAGGTGGGTTTAATCAAGATTAGAGGACAGAAATAAATGATTCCACTTACAGGGCACAGAAATGGATGCCGGGGCCTCGTGGAGCCTCTCACTGCTGATTTCTGGGAGGTTCTACCAGGAAAGCTTAGTCTTGGATGTACAAGTTGAAGTCTTGGAAAAAGGGCAGAGAAGGGGTACCAGGGAATCGGGGCATAGCCTCGTGCCCTAAACAGGGGCCGAGGGACCAGGTCCCAGGGAGGAGTGCCCCCCTTGCGACTTCCCGGGGGAGGGAGAAGCGTTGGGTCCCAGCCCCTGGGTCTCCTGGGCCAAAGCAGATGCCCATCCTCCACATGAAGAAGAAATCAGGAGCAGGAAGCTGAGTCAATGTGGCTGCTGTCTGCCCATCTGGGCTGAAGGCCCCGCTGTGGGAAGTTCTGCTTGCCAGACCCCTCTAGCTCCTTACAATTCCAGTGACCATTGTGTCACTGGGTAGAAGAGCTTTCCCTTCAGCAAGAACCTTAAAATGTTTTTGCTGCTGGATCAGCCCTCAGCCCCAGAGCTGAGCCCACCATTTCCTGTGCTCTACAGCCTTCATTGGCTCGCCAGTGCCCACAGGACCAAGTCTGTGCTCCCAGCCTGGCCCGTCCAGGTGTCAGTCCAGCGGCCCCTTGAAGCATCATCTCCAAGGAGCTCCTTCCTTTCCCAGCACACACTCCACCCCGACTGACGCTGGGACAGCCCAAGGGCACTTTCTCCTGGCCCTTCGCATGACCTATTCCCTCTTCCCAGAATGCCCTTCTCACCTCTGTATCGCTCCGGGCTCAGCTCAGTTGACTCCTCAAGAGCTTTCCTAATTTTACTTCCCCTCGTGTGGAAGGGACACTGTATCTCCCATAAGTGCTCCTCTCTCTGGTGCGGCCCCTGCCTCATGCAAACACGGTTATCTGTTTACACACCTATGCCTGGATGAGAACAGGCTGAGGTGGCAGAGGAGAGAATGGGGACCCGTAACAGCATGCTTTTTATGGGACTGCGTTGGGATAGACGGGATAAGGCACGTGACACTCCAGGCAGGGGGAGCTTAGTGACAGGGGCTGCTTCCCAAAGCACTGAGGATGCCCACTACCTGGGTCGGAGGGCTTGGCCAAAGGGTGGTATTGTGGAGTGAACTGCATCTCCCTCCAAGATACGGCGAAGTCCTCACCTCCGGTACCTGGGACCTTATTTGGAAATAGGGTCTTTGCAGATGTAACCGAGTTAACATGAGAATGGGCTCTGATCCAATATGACGGGTGTCCTCTAAGAAGAGGGGGATCTGGACACAGAGAGACAGGTGAGTGGGGGGCGGGCACCATGTGACGACATGATTTCAGTCAGAGATTTCAGTAGAGCCGCCACAAGCCCGGGCACAGCAGGCCTGCCGGCCACCACCGGAAGCTGGGAGAGGCCAGGCAGGAGCCTTCCTGGAGTCTCCAGAGGGAGCGTGGCCTTGACAAGGCTTTGCTTTTTGACTTCTCGCCTCCAAAACTGCAAGAGAAAAAGTGCCTGCTGTTTCCAGCCACTTTGTTATGGCAGCTCTAGAAAACTAACATAGGTAGGAAAGAAGAAAGAACCGCTCTCTACCCATGAAGCTCGAGGCAACTGCATGTCCATAATCTCATTTAACCTCACTTTGTATAAAAGGCAGATGCTTTTCTTTTTTTTCTTCTTATTTTATTACGAGCTGATGCAGACCCAGAAAAGGGAAGCGACTTGGGCAGAGCCCCAGGGTTAGGAAGAGGCGCGATTTGAACTAAGCCTTCCCCCCTGCCTCACAGCTAAGAGAGTCTCTGGGGGTCCCTTGCCAGCTGAGGAAGTGGCAGAACCCATGAGTGGGCCTTCGCCTGGCTCCCTGCCCTGTGCCCACCCCCCCCACCTTGCCAGTTGTTCTGCTGCAGACAGCGCAGCCGTCCGGGGATCGACTCCCACAGGAGCCGCTTGCCAAGCGGGAGCCCAGAAAGAGTGAGCATCTTATCTGACAAAGCAGGGGGGGAGCCCCGCTCGTGATAAAACTTTGCCCATTTGTTGACATGTGTTCCAAGCGGAGATTACCGTGCACAGAGCAGACAATGGAGGCGATTAAATAAAGCGTTGAGGCTGTGACTGCCGTGGGTGAGATAGAGTGAAGGAGGGAGCCCTGGGGAGCGCAGGAGCGGGGAAGGGGCTGCTTTCCACTCCCCCCGCCCCACGGGGCGCCCCAGCTCCATCACCACAGCCACAGGCAAGGCGGCGAGACACAATTCGCCATCACGCAAAGGTAGCGGTGCCAAGTAAGAGACCCATGGAGCGGCGGGGCTGGGCTGCCGAGGACTTCAGGGGCAGAGGATGCTGGAAGCGGCAGGCTGTCTTGGAGCTGTTTCCAGGGTGTGTGCCCCGCAGAGCTGAGGGGTCCCAGGGCGGCCTAGGCGTGAGTCCAATACAACTGTGGCTGGAATGGGGACATTTGGGGCAGTTTTACTCTGGATCAGGCACATCTTTTTATCTTCTTTAATCTTCACCAAGTGAGATAAGTTCTAGCATTATTCCTATTTTACAGATGATAAAGCAGAGGCTTAGAGAGATCAACTAATTTAAATACATCACCCGTCCAGCAAGTGACAGGAGCAGTATTCAGGCTTAGGAGCACTTCATAGATGGGACCCAGGGTCGCCAACCTCTGCCCCTTTTAACCAGAGCAGATCTGCATTTATCTGGTTGACATTTGGGGCGCCTCACAAAGCTGTATAGTAAAACATCTACTTGAGAAGGGCAGGTCTAGCTCCTTTGCCTCATTTACAGACACCGAGGCCTGGGGCATCCGCGCTGGGCCTGGGCCTCTCCTTCCTCCCGCTGCTGAGGCGACAGGCATCCCCAGAAAGCTGTGGCTGCGCCCATCCCTCATGCGAGGGCCAGCTGGCTTCCCTGGGGGCTGTCCCGGTCTGCTTCTCTGCCTTGCCTGCCACTGCCTCAGGCCCCAGGCTCCCTCTCTGCTCGGCCCAATGGGACATGCCCCGGGAGCAGAGTGTCCTCCTTGGCTCCCCCAGCACAGGCCACCAGCTCTGCGTCTCAGCTGAGGCACAGCGTCCCAACCTCAGTCCAGAACCCACTGGGGCGGGGGGACCAGGCAGAGTGAAGTGAGGAAGGAACTAACCAGGAGCCCATCGAACCACCCTCTTCAGTCCCACAGAGCCTGTCACTGCTTCATGCTCCTGCTTTGGGTGGGCATCCGTGTGGAAGGGGAGGAAGAGGCCTTCTCACCATCTTTTTATGCTAATTCTTTTAAGCAGCGAAGCTTTTTATTTCCGTGATCTCATTCGATCCTCACAACACCCCAGGGGCTAAGTGGGGCCAGGAAGGAGGTGGCAGGACCCGGGGTCACCCACAATGAAGCGATACCCAGCCTGTGTTCTGCCTGGCGCCGAGTCTGGGGCTCTCTCTTCAATTCTCTGCCCTCTCCCTTGACCCCGTGCATTTTATAGTGCCAGCCTGCTCCCTAACTTTAGCATTTTCCCTGGCCAAGGGAGGGCCCTTCGTTCTCCCCCAGCAGAAGGGAAGCTCCTGGCAGGTCTCATCTAACATCACGAATTCATCTGGAGACAGTCTGTATTTTTACAGGCCTGGCTATGTGGTTTCTCTGTGTTTTATAGCCAGGAAGATAAAAATGGGGAGACAAGTGACAAATGTCCCCCCAGCAGCCCAGGAGCCTGGCTCATAATCTCTCTCAGCTCTTTCTCTGGCAGCCGCTCTGCACAGGCGGGGGGACCTCCTGGCCCGCGGGATTCCAGGAAGCAGCGTAGGTGGGGCCCTGCCCAGGGGCACAGGAACGCTGACATCTGAGACTGGGGCATGTGTGACCTGAAGCCCGCTCTGGGCACTGTCCCCGAGCACTGACCTCCACAGGGCTCTTATTCTGGTAAACAGATGCCCACCCCCTTGTGGCCACTCAGGAAATGGGACATTCTAGTTGATCCGGGGTTGATACTGAGATACAGCCCATCAGATCCTTCCTTGTTATACATTTTCAAGGGATTGCAAAATACTCAGTTACACTTAAAAACTAAAATTGTGTTTAAAAATATCTTTCTGCAAAGAGCCAAAATAATGTCTACGAGTGATGAAGAGCTCACTGTGTGCCAAGCGTTTTAGTACTTCGATCTTTTAAATCCTCGTTCCCTTTTTCCAGATGAAGAAACCAAGGCTGGGAGAGGGGCGGGGACCTGCGCAGTCAGTATAGCTAAGAAGCAGTCACTGTGACAGGCTGACACTTGCTGAGGACAGACACACGTGCTAGGCATTCTTTAAGCCCTTCGCTCTCACTAGACTCCTGCCTTATGAGGTAGGCTGGCTTATTTCTCCAGCTGATAGATGAGGAAACTGAGGCTCGGAGTGCCCACAGAGCTCGCGTGGCCGAGCCAGGTTTGAACCCAAGCAGGCTGCCCAGTCCAGAGCCTGGATTAAAGTCCCTCTCTGGAGGGCTCCAAAGTCTGCCCTCTCCCCCTGCGACCAGGGAAATCTCAGCCAGTTCCACCGCCTGGGAATCTCTGAGCGTCAGTCGGCACCAGGCAAAACCGGCTCTGTGAACATTTGGCCGGATGGATGGCAGAGCTGAAGTCAGAGTTTGTGGGACTAAACACATGGAAGAGCACCCTCAAGGTCCAGAAAGGTTAAGCAACTTGTCGAAGGTCACACAGCTTACTGTGGGCCGACGAAGATCTGGAATCCCAGGCCAGCCTTCCAGCTGGGCTCTCACATCTTCTGCACCCAGGAGACCCGTCCTGGGTCCAGGGCCCCCTGGGCTTGCTGTCCGGGGTCACATCGCCTCCCCTCTCTGGGCCTTGCTGCCCTCCAGGCGTTGGCAAGGCCGGGTTGCCTGCCAGTGACCTTGGGAAGGGACGGGAGTGGTTTTAACAATCTACACACACTCCTTCCTCGCCTCGAGACGCCCGAGCGCTGAGTGATTTGTATGCTCCAAGCACGTCACCTCTTTTCAGGAGACAGAGAGGCTGCCTGAAAGTCATTTTTCAGCATTTGACACAAAGTCTCTTTCGCTCTCTCTCGAAGCCAGATAACCATCAGCAGCCGGGCCGATTAGAAAAAATATATACTTGGTACCGGGAAGCCAGGAAAAGAAAGGAAGCCAGCCCATCAGTCTTCCTTCACTCATGTGGACGGGTGCGTGGGGTGGCTCTCCCACCTGGCTCTGTGGCTCTGGGTGAAGGTGAGAGCAGCCTCCAGGAAAAATAGCACCTTCCTGGGGTGGGGGCACAGGCCAGGCTTGGGAGTCATGAGCACAACTGTTCCAGTCCAGCCCTGCTCCTTCCAAGGGACGTGACAGCGGGCAAGTCACTTCCCCTCTGGGAGCTTCAGTCTCCTTATCTGTCAAATGGGAATAAGGAGTGCCCGCCTGGCGGGGCTTTTCTGGGGCGCAGATGAAATAACACATAGATCACTCGCAACAGGGTCTAGGGGGTAGTGAGCTATCAGTCAATGTCAGCTCCAACATGGACTGTTCTGGGGCGGCACCTTTAGGACCCGTCGGAAGCCCATGCTGAGCTTGGGCTGTGAAGACAGACGCCACCAGGCTCTCTAGTTGACAACTAAGAGTATTGGTTGTTAAGCTCTGGGCCATGCAGGGTACACTTGGATTCGGCCGACACGCTGGGCCCTGTC
The DNA here is from genome assembly GCF_021234165.1 of Pteronotus mesoamericanus. NCBI lineage: Eukaryota > Metazoa > Chordata > Mammalia > Chiroptera > Mormoopidae > Pteronotus > Pteronotus mesoamericanus. The sequence goes on from NW_026555200.1 coordinate 533,978, forward strand.
CTCTGGGGGCGTGTGGGAGGGAGAGGGCCTGGCCACACAGGAAGTGGACTGGCCTGCTTCCCCACTAAGGTATGGCAAACAGACCATTTGTCTGTCTTCCCTGTGCTCACCCCAAACTCCCCCTCCCCACGTGGCAGGAAGGACCCTCCTACACTCAGCAGGGACTCAGGAGGTGTGGAGACCAGGCCCTTTGTCTCTGGGTGAGGTCAAATCACACCCTGCAAGTCAATATTTAATCCAGTTCCATGAGCATTTAGCAGTACGCAAATCTCTCCTTTCTTCAGCACCTCCTGCACCCCCTACCCCTGACCACCGCTGAATCCATTCGGCCCCCTGGCATCTTTCTCCTGGATCACAGGATGGACTCGTTCCCCACTCCAGCCTCACTCCACCCTACTCCCAGGGAGACCTTCTGCCGCCTTCAGTCCCCTATTCAAAACTCTTCAGTGCCTCCTGCCTCCTATGTGTCTCAAGCAAAGAGATATCCCAGGAGAAAGCCCCAACCTCCTCATCTGGATTCCTCCATCAACACTTCCCCGGGCCACCTTCTCTCTGGACGCACCCACCGGCCTCATGGAGCTACCTGCAGACCCGAAGGCTCTGAGCCCTCTCTCCTGCCTGGAGGGCTCTGCACCTGCTGCTCCTTCAGCTGCACTGACTTTCCTTCTCCTTTCCTGTCACTGCACTGCCTCACCTGTCACGCTCGACGTCACCTCCTCTGGGAAGCCTTCTCTGCCTCCAACCCACTCCCCCTTCCGGACTGGACCCCTCGCTGGGCTCCCATGATCCCCTGCGCTTCCCCCATGCCAGTTTATGTGCACGTCTGTCTCCCTGCCATTCCAGTCCATGTTTCCAGTTTATGGCATGTAATCATGCTCAATAGCTATTTGTGGAGGGAATAAATGAATTTAGAGTGCACCTACAATGTGCTGCTCCCTGTGTTAGGCACTGGGAACACAGACCAAGAAAGCACAGTGCCTTGCCTGCAGGAGGTCAAGATGGGACTGAGTCAGAAACTGTAAGGTGTGAAGGGAAAGGATTCATTCTAGAGAAACACAAGCAGCAGGGCTGGGGCAGGTTGGAGCCAGGGTTGACGCATCCCAGAAGGGCCAGGGCACCTGGGAGGCCTTGGAGGGAAGGTGGCCTCTGGTAGGTTCAGAAGAATCCAGGAGGCGAAGGAGGGGAAAGAGGGAACCCTCTGCCTCCCCACAGCTGTTTTGATCCTCATTCCAATTCCACCTCAGCCGATCTCCCACCATGTACTCTCCAGCCACTCGGATCTATTTGCGGAGCCCTGGAAACCCCCAGTTAGCATTCTACTGGCTCACATGCCAGTCCCTCCACGGGAGGCAGCTGGAGTTTGGCAAGAGAGTGAACCTTTGTCAAAGACACTCAGGTTCGAATCCAGCTTTGCCACTTTGTAGCTGTGTGACCTTGAGTTGGTTATTTAACCTTCCGGAGGTTCTGTGAAATTGGGGCAGCATTATTGTCCCTTTCTGGATCGAGTAGTGTACCCAGAATGTGATCCTATTTGGAAGCAGAGTCTTCGCCGATGTCGTTAGTTAAGGTGAGGTAATATTGGTTTTATGTGGGCCCCAAATCTAATGTGACTGGTGTTCTTATAAGAAGAGGAGAGACAAAGGTAGACGCACAGGGAGAACACCATGTGGCAATGACAGAGGCGGAAGAAGGAGGGATGTGTCTACAAACCAAGGAATGCCACGGATGGCTGACAACCCAGAAGCTGTCACAGACAAGGCCAGATTCTCCCTTGGAGGCTTGGGAGAGAGCATGGCCCTGCCGATCCCTCGACCTCAGCCTTCTCACCTCCCAAGATGCGAGAGAATAAACTTCTATTGTTTTCAGCCACCTAGGTGGCCGTAATTTGTCAGGGCAGCCTTATCAAACTAGTAACTGTGCAAAGAGCCAAAAGATGGATTTCATGTAGCGTGGTGAGCACAGAGCCTGCCCATAGCAAACACCCCAAACACATTAGCTCTGGCTGCTTTTTATTAATTCATTATTCGTGTCTCCATCCTCTTCCCTCCCCAAGAAGCAGAGACCTCTGGTTCTCTAGAAATAAGAGTCCAGCAGCTTCCCCTGCTGACCTGTTCACGGAACATCTTTCACACCCAGCTTCATCCTAAATTCTGCCTATCTTCCTACCTTCACTTATGGTCTGGGACTTAGAAAACAAGCCACATCACTGTTTCTTCATAAAATCACAGAGTGCCTGGGTCAAGAGAATCCCAGGCGCTGACTCGTCCAATTCTTTTCTGGTTCCTGATTGCCCTCTAAACCACAGCGACGTCCCCGCACACTCAGACACCATCTCTGCGTGTGTGTGCGCACACACACACTCATGGGAAAATTTGTTTCCCTCCTGCTTGTCCTATCATAGACTCATTAATATTTGCATTATTACATAAGTATAATAGACAAACATCCCACCAGACCATGTCCCACCCCTGTCCAAGCCCTCTATGGCTCCTACCTCCCTTGGAATAGATTCTGGACTCTGACCCGGCCCACAAGGCCCCGCGGGGTGGCCCTTGTCCACACGGCCACACTCCGCTCGATATCCCTTGCACAGCCCCTCTTTATGCTGCGCTTCCCTCTGCCTGTTAGGCCCCGCATGGCTGTGAGCTTGTCTCCACTCCTCTCAGTTATCATGCCAAGTGCCACCTCCTCTCGCTGCCCTCCCTGATGGCGCCCTGACACAGCCCTGCACCCCTCTGTGCTGAGCACCTATCTCAGCCCTGGAGTGTTCCTCCCATCTGGGATGGGGTGAGCTACCTGCCACCCCCTCTAGACTGAAGGCTCTGTGAGGACAGGATCCGGCCTGTCCTGTTCACCCCGGACCCCAGGCCCAGGACAGTACTTTCTACTCAGTAGAAGCTTGGTAGATACGTGTTGAATAAATGCATGGAATTGGCCCATTGCATTTGGTTTTCAAAAAATATTCATATTTATTTTCTCGTTTGATTCTCACAAATGCTTCAGGGGTGAGATTACCCCAATTTTCTGGGAAAAGAAAACAAAAAGCAAAATCATAGCAGACCTTGGTAGGGAAGTAACCAGATGGAGTCCACCCAGGCAACAGCAAGGGGAGAGGCTCGACCTCAAGTCTTCCGATTCCACCCTCTCGCGACACACACAAAGCTACACACACAGTGATCCAGCCCAGACGCTGAACCCCGCTGGTGCTCAGTGTGCCCCGCTGCTGGCCGACCATGGCCTCCAGTCTCTCCTCGGCCCCAGGACAATGTTCTTGGACACGAGTGACGCTGTGGTGGTGATGAAGCATCAGGCACGGTTCTAGGCACTTTATAGATACGCAGACCCACTGACTGCTCCCATCAACTCTACAAGGCAGGTCTTGTTCCCTCCTGTGGATGAGAAGATGGAAGCACGGAGAGGCGCCGACAAACGTGCCCTGGCAGAGCCAGGATGCAGCCTCCAGCAGCCAGGCCCAGGGCTACGCGCCTCCTGCGTGCTTATCCCAGGCCCAATTCCTGTGTGCCTTCTTGGGATCCCCAGGCAGACAGAACTATCTCTGTTTTGCAGAGTTAGGGCACAGGTTCCTGGAGACATCGAAGGATGCTCAGCTATTAAACGACAGAGCCAAGGGACAAACCCAGGCTCGCTTGACTCCAAAGCAAGTGCTGGAATACCAGGCGCTTCTGGTGTTTGAAACCTGGTGCGGGAGAGACAGATGCGCATGATGGAGAAGGGGAAGCCCCCGGCGGCCCCTGGCGATGCAGGGGAGGAAGGGAAGCTGCCGGCTCGACTCTTGGCAGAGGCAGGTGCCACATGCTTGGGGTCAGGCACGGCCAGCGCCCCGAACAAAGGCCTTCTGCTCTCGCCCCATCCACCCCTGGTCCCACCTCCAAGGACTGCTAAGGGGGGGCCAGAACCACCTACCGCCCTAGGACCAGACGCCCAGGTTGCACACGGAGCTGAGCATCAGAACTAAGGAGGCGGGGACTGGATGGAGCCCAAACAGATGCCAAGTTCAAAAGAGAATCACAGGGAAGCAGTGACAAAAGAGGGATTCAGCAGAAAAGCATTCAAATAACATGAGAAAAACAAAGCCAGATGGGCCTGGCTTCCCTGACCGGCAAGGCTGCCGCTGGTCAGCGCCGGCGCGGGGCTGCCCCAGTGTCCCCTGCCCAGCTGCCTTTGTGGACATCCTGCCCTTTGCCCCGAATGCCTTCCCTCTCCTTCCCCCTCCCCCTCCCCCGCCCCTGTGTAAACCTAGCACAGTGCACTCCCCTGACAGAATGCTGCTCTGTCTCCTCGGACCCCCCCCCCAACTCTTTGCTCTTCCTTCTGGTGTGCCATCCACGTGTAAGTTTATCCTCTGATCAGGTCCTTTCTGGGGGCACAAGACTTCACAGGTTATAGGTTATAAGGCACTGCCCCCAGCCAGGTGACAGCGGAGACAGTGGAGAGACCTGATGTACAGGGGCTTCCGATGTGCTGGGCACTATACTGAACACTTTATGAGTGTCAGCTCCAGCTCCTGAAAGGAAGGTGACGTTACTGTTGTTCTCAGTTACAGGTGGCAACTGAGGCACAGAGAAGTGAAGTCACGTGGGGAGATGGGTGCAATTATTCCCATTGGACACATGGCTCAGAGGGGGCAGGCGGCTGGCCCAAGGTCACACAGGCAGAAACCGTGAGAAGCAGAATCAGAAGTCTGAGACTAAGTCCAGCGCTCTGGGCAGCCAAGTGCCTGGCACACAGTAGGTGCTTAACGAGGAACAGGTGGATAAAGAGGGTCACTAAGGTTGATGCCACCGCCCTTTTTTTTAAACTCAGAGTTTTCTCCTCCTGGGTTCCTGGAGCTTCCCGAGGTCAACCCACCATCTGAAATCCCTCTGCAGGGAAGAGAAGGAAAGGCGACACACACACACCGCTTCGTTCACCCTGATGGCGCGCCAGCCCCGGCAGGCCAGCCCTGATGCCCGCTAGCTTCCCCAGCTGACTTGGCTGCCCCTGGCCCAGGATAACCCGGCTTCCCCCTCAATCACAGGCCAAGATCACCCGCTGACAAGGCCCAGCAGAGAGCCCCCTTGCTCCCGGGAGATGACGTGATAGCGCCGTGTTTTACAAGCTCACAAATCCCCGATAAGAGCTGGCCAGTCGGCTGGCTCCAGAGAGATAAGGAAATGCCCCGCTCTCCCTCGCTGGGCTCTGGCTGAGCACCGAGCACCGGTGCCAGGGGAAGAAAGACAGGGCCAGAACCAGTGTCTCAGGAGTATGTGCTCTGGTCCCCACGGCTCCCTCAGTGCCCCAACAGACAGACATTACCACAACCCATAGGACAGGCTGGTGGGCCTCACTTTGCAGATGAAAGGGGGTAACGCAAATTGCATCCTTAGCTGGGGATCCCCCATCAGGGATTTTGGCAAACGTGTACAGAACGTTTACTGTGCGCCAGGGCTGTGAGCATATCACATACGCACACACACCTGCCTCCAACAAACCCTGGGGTAGCTGTACTCATATCCCCGTTTTATGCGTGACAAACTAAGGTACAGAGAGGCCGAGTGTCTGCCCTGGGTTGGGCTCTGAGGAAGACACCGTGAAACTGGAATGCATGCAGAGGCTTCTTGGGGCTGTCTGGGGCTGGCACCCACGCAGGGGTGCAGAAAGAAATGGGTGGAGGGGGGAGGGCTGCGGTGTCTCAGCCAGTCCCATGGGGTTCCTGGAGCAGAGATGACCTTTCAAAGGTGCCCTGAATTGAGGCAAGAAAACAGGGCTCCCGTCCCCTTCAAGCAGTCATTGGACGGGGCGGCCTCTGGGAAGGCATGACACTGGGTTAGGCGGCGGTCTCCCGGGGCTATTCCCAAAGACAGGCTCCACTGCAGGCAGCACCTGGGGAAGGGGGGCCCGGGACCCCCACAGGGTCAGCCCGCTGGAGTACAAGTGCGAGCTGACTCTGACCCATGTCTGATTGGCCCCGCCCAGCCCCCGATTCATTGCACTAAACCATCTTGCTGAATAAACTCAGGATCCAAATTTAGTTTTCTGCCCCTTTCAGAGAGAGAGGAGAGACTAATAGAGCAAGTGGGAGATATTCACATCAAAGGCGGGCAACTTTGGCTTCTAGGTCCGGCTCTGCCACGGCCCAGCTCTGGCCTAAGCTTAAATGCTGGGATGGGTCCAGCTGGTCCCCCTGGTTCTTGGTCCTGATCCTCAGCCAGGGGACCCAGGGGCGGCAGCAGCCGTCTCTGACGCTTGCAGGGATCCCCACCCCTCACGCCTGCAGCAGCAGAGAGCCTGTGGGGGCCACATCACCCCAGCTCCAGAGGCTGGGCCAGGGGTTCCATCAGCTCCGCCAACCGAAGGGCAGGGGTTAAGGGCAAAGTCTCGAGGGGGAAATGACCCAGGTTCAAATCCCAGCTCTGACACGTTCCAGCTATGTGTTCTGGAGCAAGTGACCCCTTCTCTGTGTCTCAGTTCCCACCTGTAGCTGAAAACTGTCATAAAGTCCCCTTCTTTCCGGGAACCTGAGCTAACACTCATAAGACATTCAGCACGGTTCCTGACACACAGGAAGCCTCACTACGCCAGCTCTCCCCACCGTTACCACTGTCACCCAGCTGAGGGTGGCGCCAGCATGGCCAGGGGGGTCTCCACACCTAGATCTGTCCCATCCTCTCCCCTCACACTGACAACTTTCAAGAACATTTAAGTTCTAAACTGTCACCATTATTAATTTACCTTCTCTGCTTTCTCTTCCTCTCCATATATTTATATGTATTGTGTGAGGCTGTGGAAAAAGTCCCTACTCCCAGCCAGCGACTGAGCCTCCCCTGCAGTGATCTAATCAAAAGCCATATTTTACCGGCATGTACTAACCCACAGGCTGTATTTCATGGGGGCGATCTCATCAGCAAACTGTATTTCCAAGGTGGGGGATCTAAATTTGTGGTTATATTTCATGGCTTGAGATCCAATCTCAGGACAATATTTTACAGCAGGGATCTAATCCCAGGGGTATATTTCATGGTTGGGAGATCAGAGCAGTTTAAACGTGGCTTTTTCTTTTTCTTCTTCTTTTTTTTAAATGTTTCAGGAAATTATCCTAACAAGGCAGAACTTTGTGAGCAGTTAGGTCATGGCTAATAAAAAGTACTGTCTTTGCTAAATGCTGATTCTTCCAGTTCTCCCTGGTCTCACAAAAACCTCTTGGAACATAATCGGGCTTGCTGAGTTCATCTCAAATCAAGGAGGGATCTCCAGATTCAGTGTCTAAGCAGGACTGTAATTCCTTGTTCGTTCATTCATTCATTCATTCATTCATGCATTCATGCATACATTCATGCATTCATTTATTCCATAAATATTCTGAGTGCCTGCTTAGTGCCAAGAACTGGACTTGGAATCAGTGATCTAGAAGGGAACAAGATATGTGCTACCCGCTATGGACTGAATGTTTTGGTACCCCCTCCCCCAAATTCATATGTGGAAGCCCTACCCCTCAATGTGACAGTATTTGGAAGTGGGGCCTTTGGGAGATGATTAGGTTTAGATGAGGTTGAGGGTAGAGCCCCACGATGGGATTAGTGTCCTCATAAAAAAAGAATCACCAGAGCGCAAGCACTTGCTCTCTCTCTCTCCCCTGTCCCCCATGTGAGGACACATCACGAATGTAAGCCAGGAAGAGGATTCTCACCAGGAACTAAATTGGCTGGAACCCTGGTCTTGAACTTCACACTTCCAGGACTGTGAGAAATGAAGGTCTGTGTTTTGGTATAGTAGCCAAGCTGGCTGAGACGCCACCCTTGCCTTCCATACATTGCAGTACTAGGAGACGTAGGTGGTCAACAAAGAGTCACAGAAGGATAACACAATGAGGATCAGGGCAGGGAAGAAAGGGAGAGGGGCTGTGAGCGGGAAGACCCAAGGCCAGCAGGGAGACCTCCCTTGGCAATCGCCGTGGAAACGGGGACCTGAAGGAGGAGCAGGAGCCAATCAGGTAACGTTAGGTGAGTTAGGAAGACAAGGAGAGGAGGGACGTGAATTCTAGGTGACAGGAAAGGCATGCGCAGCGTTAGAGGGAGTCTGTTCGGTCAGAAGGATAGAGAGATGACCACCGGCTTGAGAGGTAGACAAACCCAGGCTGCTGGAGTAAAGGTCCCAGTCCTGACCCTTCTGAGCTCCAGGGCCTGGGCCCAGAGTTAATTAACTGGACTGGGCTGTAGTTGCCTCACCTGTAAAATGGGATCACGACAGTATTGACTTCAGAGGATTTTAAACTTTTCTGTACAAACGAAAGGAAGCTACCAAAGCTGTGGGGAAGGATCAGATTAGCTCTTTTTTTTTCCTTTCTTTCTTTTTTTTTTTTTTTTAAGATTCTGCTAGCAGCTACTTGGAGAATGGTGCCTCGGAGGATGAGAGAGGAAGCAAGGGTCCAGCTGGGATGCTACTGAACACATCCGAGGGGGAGACGCTGCACTCTGTGGTCAAGCAGGGGCACAGAACGGGGAAGTTGCCAGTGATCCTGTGGGGGGATTTTTTTAATAGTCCGCGGTGAGTACTGGGCCATGGAGCGTGAGGGAGCGGGAGGCAAGGAGAGTGAGCCCCAGGTACTTAGCTGTGAGACAGATGGTGTGCATCTCATTCCTCAGTAGTTCCAGGGAAGGCAGGGAGGGAGAAATGCAGGGAGAGGGAGACTGACATTCTACAATTCATTCCCCAATCACCCAGCAGCTCACTGTTGGGGGAGAGATTTACAGGCTCCCCTCCCTCTCTGCTTTACCCCTAATAGCTTTGCCTTCCCCAAGCCAATTTTGAGTGAATCAGTCTCCCAGGTAGAGAACGGGAAGATGTTCCAACACAATAAGTGTTTGGGGACGGGGAAATAAAGGCTTCTGGGGAGCTCAGAAATTCTCATTTAAATATCACAGCTCATCACTCACCTCATTGCCACTACATACACACAGCCATCTCTCGAATCATCTTTCAAAAAGCATGATGCTTTGCCATTTTGCAAAGCACTTTCATCCACTTTATTTCACCAGGTTCTCGCAACAGCCCCTGGAGGACAAGGAGCAGCATGTCTACTTTATGGATGGAGAAACTGAGGCTCAGCGGCGGGAAACAACGTGCCCAGCTGTGGAGGTACAGCAAAGTGGCAGCAACTGTAACGGTGGCAAGCGTCCATTGAGCCCTCATTCTGGGCCTGGAACCCTGGGAGGCATTTTTAGATATTTCAATCTATTTGCCCTTGCAGAAACTCTTCGAGAGATAGGTATTATTATTTGCAGAAGGGGAAACTGAGGCATGGAGACACAAGATCACAGAGCTAGTAAATGAAGAAGCTGGGATCCTGACCCAGAAAGGCTCACCCCAAAATCTGTCTTTAGCCACCAGGTGACGTGTTCTCATGATTAGGAAGAAGGACTCGCTCAGATCTGCCCAGCGTCCATGTAACAATACTCCAGCTGTCCAGGGGCTACACAGCCTCTGAGTTAAATGCCTGAGAGATGCTGGTAGGAATTACAAACCTATGCAGAACCTGCCTGGAGAGCTCAGCCGAAACATGCTTTGTTTCATGTTTCTCCTCGATCATTGACTTCTATGTTTGGGAAGCTTTTCAAAGCTCGGTCAGGAGAGTTTTTCCCAGAAGGTTGCAGAAATAAGCTTCCAGCTTCCCAGCCCACACCTCAGAGACAGACAGAAGGACGGACTGGGTGTGTGCCTGATATTCTGCTCGTCTCCAACCATGGATGCAGCCCCCAGAGGGGCCTGTAGGTCCTGCATGTTGTCCAGTCTGTGGGGACATGTTAATCTCTGTCTGCAAGGGTGAGCCAGGGAGTGGGAACCACCCGAGGCTGTGTGGCTGCACAGAGAGATGGGGTCTAATGTCTTAAAATTAACAAGGAGGACTAGACAATTAGACACGTTGTGCATAAGACAGGACACACATCCCATAAAAGGGATAGATGGTGGCCCACTGCCCCGTGGGGGTGGGGGGAGGGGGCTATCACCCCTCTCCACTGCAGAAAACACACAGGTACAGACAGTCCTCCCGCCTGTGGGCAAGACACCAACAGAAGCTGGGCTGGCTTCTGCGAGAGGCAAGTCTCCCGACACCCAAACCTTCTTCTTTCTGGGGCGACCTGGTGCACCCTCCTTGCAGGACAAGGGACCCGAATGCCTGTCACTGGACTGCAGCCCGTGTACTGTGGGAGCCTAGAGATGTGTCTCATTTAAATCATGTGGGGAGAAAATGATTAAAGGTTCAGAGGGGTTAATTTACGAGGAAAGACTAAAAGAACTAAATGTGTGTAGCTTGGCTTACCTGTGCCCAAAATCGGGGACTTTGGGGACAATGTCCAAATATTCAAAGACAGTGAAGGCCCTGGGAAGGGGGAGGGTGGAGGGTGGTTTGTCCATGAAGAAAGAAATGAGGGGGATGGAGACCAGAGATGAGGACCAATGAAATTGGAGTGTTTCTCATCATCTCTGAAATAACGGCTGACATAGGTTCTCATTCTGTGTGAAGCCCGAGGCAAGGAAGTTTGATGGCCATAACGTGACTTAATGGGCTATGCCTGATATCTGCTTTTCAGATGGAGAAACTGAGGCACAGACAGGGACAGCTACTTGTCTGCAGTCACATGGTTAATGAGGATCAGAATGGGAACCCACGTTGGTCTGCCTCTTCTTCACCATTAAGCCGAGTTACCTTGTGATGACTTGGACTACAGTTCAGCAAATGGCCACTCCCTTCCCCCTTTCTCTGTGGGCAGAACAAGCTTCCCCACTCATCTAAGGCATGATCATGTGACTTGTTCTGGCCAATGGGATATTAGATGCTGACCAAATCTCGAAATGGGCTTGCTCAATGGGATTCACTGACTTCTGCCTCACTGCCTTTACGTGGATTCATTTTTGTTGCCTCTAGTGAGGTATAATTTATTTAAAATAAAATTCAGCAATTCATAGTTATGGCCTGTTCTTGTGGGGAAGAGAGAGACCCCGGACCTCAGAGATGGATGGGGCCTCAGTGAATGGAATGAAGCCATAGAACGAAGCACCTTTATTGTATTATCAATGTGGAAACTGAGTCTCACAGAGGGGGTGTGTAGTAGAGCTAGGTGGCTTGACTCCCTAGCTTAGCGCTCAGCCCACTGCACCAACAGCACCCCTCAGACCTCCGGGGGAGGAAACTTCTTCAGCCAGCCAGCAGGTGCTGACTTGGGGTTCAAGGCAAGACCACGCCTCAGCCTCAGGAATCCCACAGCCCCCTCTCAGGTGCTCCCGAGATACTGAAGTGCGGACAGCGGGCTGGGGAGAGGGGCGCTTCCTGTAATCTTGGACCTCCTGTTTGCAGCAGGTAAAGAGGGTGACGTCTTATCTGCTGGATGAGGACAGTGACGGCAGCCATGGCCCTGGGACCTGTGTGACTCATCAGGGGAAGGAGAGGTGAGGGCACGGGGGCCTGGAGCACGGGTCAAGTGGACAGACGCAGCCATGAAGTCCACAGACAATGTCGCCGTGGAGACACGCCGTGGAGGCCAGCGTGCCTTCAACCTTATTAGGCACGCTGGCCCGGTTTCCACCTCTTTGTGCTGACAGCTCCCTCCTGGAAGTAACCAGGGGGCCGCTTGGCGGGGAGGAAGAACGAGTCTCACGTTTCATTCATCCATGCATGCATTCATTCGTTCAACAGTGACGGCCAAGACAGACACAGAGACTTTTTTCTCCTGAGACTCACAGGTTACTTAATTACGGCTCTGGCAGCTGCTCCCAGGGAAGGCTGGGGCTCTGTGACAGCCTGTCACAAGCAGACGTGACCCGGGCACAGGGTCAGGAAGAGTAGAAACAAGTTACCCGCGAGAGACACTTTCTGGACACCGCCGTGAACCATTTCACTTTCTGGCGGGAAGGCGATGTGGCCTGTCAGACACTCAAGGCTTTGTCCCTGGAAGTGAAGGGTTCAGAAGGGTAAAAGACAGCAGAGGTGCTTCGCATAGGACAGACATGCACGGATCCGCATCTCAGCCCAGCTCTATAAGTTTACAGCTCAGAAACTCTGAGCAAGTTTCTTAACTTCCCTGAATCCACTGCTGTCATTTACAACTGAGCTCACTAGCCACAAATGAATGTCAGCCGCCGTCCCGCTCCGTGTGTCATTTAAGAACAGCAGTGGCATAGATTTGGAAATGTGTGCCTATTAGAGGTCCTCACACTCCCCCAAATGCTGTTGGGCCCAGAGCCCCGCCTTGGGTGTCCCAAAGAAGCTCCTGACCCAGACATCTTCCTGGAAGGAGGGGGAAGGGTCAGTACCTTCAGAAGCCAACCCACCCCACCCCTGCCACCAACCCCTGCAAACACTAGGAGAACAAATTCAAGAGAGAATGAGCTGATATTTTGTCCTATTGGGGCAGAGAGACACCTTTCCATGGCATGGTAGGGCCTCTCCGTTACGGGCAGGAAAGGGCTTGAAATCAAGGGCAGAACCCTGAAAATCAAGAGAGAAGATTCACTGCCTCATTGAATCCTCACCACAATCTAAAGGTCCTTATTACTATCAGCACAGACAGAGTTTGAGTTGCTCAAGCCGGTAAATGCTGGGCCAGAGCAGCGCTGGAGTCAGTGTGTGTGGTCCTCTAAGAAAATGCACTTTGTCACTTCGTTGTCGCAGCCATAATTGGATGAGAGGCTGAGCAGGGCTGTGGCTCCTGTCTATGTGGTGTCGCCAGAGCAGTGCACCCACTGTTACGTGAAGGATGGGCCTTTAGAAAAGCCAGGCAGGTGCTGAGGGGTGCTAGCATGCATCTGCTCAACGACCAAGGGCCCACCCACTCCTGTGGCATCAGGTGGGGGCCCAGAGGAGGGGGCGAAGTGGGGAGGGGACCGTCCCTTCCCCGGGGAGAAGCCTGTGCTCCAGCAGAAGGGAGGCCCCAGGGACTGGCACCCAGAGGGCAGACACATTAACCAGGGCCCAACTCCTGGTCATCGCCGCCTCCCCAACGTCCAGATGAGAGCCTCGAAGACAGACATTGAATGCTAAGCCTGGGGTTGGTCGGTCCCCTACGCTCTCACCCTCCCCACCGTCTGTGCCTTCCAGACCCCTTCTTGGCCCACACCTTGGACCTTTCTGCCCTTTGTTTTATCACGGACACTAATAATCTACTAGCCATGTTATTTGGGGGCAAATGTTTTTTTGTCTTTCTAGACCTCAGAGTCTCCTTGTGAGAAATGGTGAGGACTCAACATCCCAATGTACCAGGTACCATGACTGTTACAGCTCCCGTACGCCGGGAACGTCCCATTCGTTCACTTAATGAGTATTTATTGAGCACACACAGCTTGCCAGGCACCATTCTCGATGATAAGGACACAGGGATGGATGAGACGTAGGTCCTACTCTCATGAAGCTTACATTCCAGTGGACCACAACCAAGTAAACACCCACAACGGATATTATATATGGTATGTGATAAGCTAGGTGTTTACACTTGTCACATAATGTACTATAAGGAAGTGATAAGTGCTATGGAGAAATCAAATGGGGTAAGGGGTCAGACGGTGAAAGGGGCGGGAGGGGCTAATTGGATAGAAAGGCCAGGAGGTAGTGACATTAGTGGAGAGACCCCAAAGAGGTGAGGGAGGGAGCCAGGTACATGGATACCAGAGAAGAGAAATGCCAAGGACGTCGGGGCAGCTAATACAGAGGGAGTTACTCTTAACCGTCATTATTATTAATAGTAATTTAGTATTATTCATTCATATAAAATGTGATCCGGGCCCGAACGTTGGGATCTGAGCTTCCAAATCGTCACCGCCCTTAGGTGGTCGTGCCTCCTTTGGGGACCCTCAGCCCCAGGACGTCCCCTCCTCACCAGTCCCTGCTTCCCAAGATCGATATGAGCCCCACCCTGGCAGAGGCACTGACTCCTCCGTTCAGGCACGGTGCCCAAGGCCCTTAAAATGTTCTAATTTTGATCCTCTTACAATTGGGGAACAATAATATAATAAGAATGAATATATAACCATGAATCCAGCCTAAATTATATTTGCTTTTATACGAGTAGGATCATAAATTATGCATTGTAATAACTTTATATAAGGGCGGGGCCCAGGAGAAGAGTGCTAGGTCTCTGAGAGTCACCCAGGGCTCCTCTCTGCAGGGCGGGGGAGGCTTCAGCTGCCCTCAGGCTGCCCTCCAGGACCCAGGAAGGATACCTGTCGAGCTGCCATGAGCTTCTGCCACCTGCTGTGCCCCGTGACGGATGGAGCTCCGCCCAGCTCAGGCAGGAACGGGGGATCAACAGCCTGCTGCCCCCTATTCCCGCTCCCAAGCCTCACTCCTGCGAACCACACACAGTAGCTGCTGCCTCCATTTCTTGGTGAGTGCCCCTTCCACCCCTTAAATCTCAAGAAGCAGTGATTTAATATTAATATTTATTCATGTACTCAATTCTTTCCCTGTTAAATAATTTCTCAGCTGTCGGAGGCTTCTGAAGGCTAATTTAAAACAGGTGTCATGGTTATCTAACTTATGCCCTCAGATTCTTCGAGAGAAGGGGTGGAGGGGGGGTTCCCGGGTACCATCGGCAGACCTCCTCCGCGAGCAAACCCCCAGGGTGGGAGGCGGCCGGGGCCCACATAGCTGGCTTGCTGGAAAAGCTGACACCAGCTTAACTCTAAAAGGGAGGGTGATCAGGCAGGAAGGGGAATTGGGGAGAAAGAGAGAAAAGGACTTTTGAGGTCTTGCTGACCAAACTACACATGCAGAATAATAATAATAGAATAATAGCTGATACTTGTGCAGAATTTAACATGCATCTGGCAGTGTTTCGTGCATTTTCATATATTCACTCATTTAATGTTTATAAAACTCCCGTGAGTTCCAAGGTATTATCCCAATTCACAGTTCAGGAACTTGAGGCGCCATGAGGTTACATAACTTGTCTGATATCATATGATAGCAAGAGGCAGATTGGGGTGTGAATCCAAGGAGACAGACGTGTGGCTGAAACTTGAGTCTCCCTCTTGATGGCCATGAGAACCCTCCAAGGTTCCCTTCCTCGTGTATAAAACAGGAAATACAGCTTAATCACAACGGGTGATAGGAGGGTAAGAAGACCCGGCTGCGTGCATCTTTGGGCTGGCCTACAGCGGCGCAGCCAAGATGGACAGAGGTTTGGTATAGAGCATGTATTCAGGAGACATCGTCCCTCCGCTCTCTTTCCAGGCCTGGGTTTGTTCTTTCTTCTCCGCCTGCCCCCCGCCCCACCCCCAACTTCCCTTCTTCTCTTTCCCAACAACCTCACACTTCAAGGTTATGGTTGCTACAGCTGATTGAAATCTAAGTGGTGGCTCCAGCCCTGGCCAATGAGAGCTTGCAAAACAAAGGAGAGACTTGTCCCTCTGGATACCTTCACGTCCCACAGATTTGCAATTCCTGACATGCTGACTCTCTGGGAGGCTTCTCAGCCATAGCCTCTGCCGCTTTGGATGAACTCACCCACTTCAGGGCCCCTCCACCCACCCACCCACCCACCCACCCACCTCGAGGTTCACATTCAGATTTTCATGGTCTCCTTCACCCACCAAGAAGCTTCATTTGCTATAGGACACGCACTGAAGACCACAGGCACATTGAATATTGCTTTTAGAAGTACACGTGCCGCCTTCCCCAGTTCCATCTCTAAGACACGGGCCTCTTCCCCCGCGCAGGGTCACTGCTCTGCAGGGAGGGGGTTCGCAGCCGGTGTGACAAGGACGACGAGAGAGGGGCAAGATATTCAATCATTGCACAGGCACTATGCAAACTCATGCAGATTGACAAAGTGCAGGCCACGTGAATGAGTGTTTATGAACACAGATGAGGTTGGGGCAAGGCAGTAATCAGCTGGAAAAAACTTAATCCGAGCAAGCTTGTAAGTGGGCAATGGCCTGTGTTTATGTTTTGTACACGTG
Source organism: Pteronotus mesoamericanus (assembly GCF_021234165.1). NCBI lineage: Eukaryota > Metazoa > Chordata > Mammalia > Chiroptera > Mormoopidae > Pteronotus > Pteronotus mesoamericanus. Next base: position 549,929 of record NW_026555200.1, read on the forward strand.
AGGTGTACAGACAGACTCATGCGTATGCCCTGATGTGCGTGCGTGCGCACGCGAGCACACCTGCGCACACCAACTCTTACCAGCCATTTCTCGGTATGTCCTCCCAGCTCGGTTGGGCCTTTCTGGGCAGAGGCAAACCTTGAGCCCTGACCCTCCTGCCCTATGGCCTGGGCCCTTCAGAAAGAGTCCACTGACTTGACTACTGCTGGCTCTGGTTCGGCCAGGCCACCAGAGCCCACACCATCCCTAGTTTATGGAAGGTGCTGTGCCCAAAGTTCACTTACAAGTTAGCTTCTTGGATCAAGCCATACATCTTCCAGGGAAGCAGTGTCAGTGGATGCAATAAAGCCATGGTGAACCACACAGACACTGAGAGTGGCAAACTTCAGCAAGTAAGTGAACCACACTGCTTCCCCATCAGTAAAAGGGAGGAATAAAAATATCCACCAACCTCAAGTGGGTTGAAAAATTAAAGGACATAATGCATGTCAAGTGGCCAGCCCCCAGTCAGCGCGCAGCAAACCATGGGGGTGGCTATTTTTATCATTGCTAATGTTGTAGCTGCCTTGCTGTCACTATTAATGGTAGCCAGAGCCTCGGGGTAGCCCTCCAAAGCCCTCTCAATGTTGGGGTGGGGTGGGGTGTAGTTTTAACTAAGTTTGTCAGGTAGTTTCCCTACCTAACAAAGTTCTATTTGTATTTGTGGCTATCAATGATGAGAAATACTATTTCCATGGGAATTGCTCTACATTCTAAATTCTCTGTTGGGACCCAGAGAGTCATCCTACCTCACCCAGGACAGGGAAGCAAGCTCTCCAGAGCCTGGAATGGTGGTGCAGGGGGCGGTGTGGCGAGTAAGATGGGGAGGGGGAGAATGCTCCTCAACTCCAGGACATGTAAACTCTCCTCCTCAATGAAACAAAGGATTTATCCTCAGAAAATTAATTCCTGAGGAGCATCCACCACATGCCAGGAGGTACCCTAAGTTCATGGTGCCCTACAGTCTCGACAGCAGGTCTGGGAGGTGGGCCTCATTGCCCCATTTTTCACGGGGGCTTCTAAGGCTCAGAGAAGTAGAGACAGTTATTCTCAAGACCACCCTTCGGAAGCTGGTGGAGCACAGGCTGGAATTCAGGTCTGTTTGGCTCCAGAGTCCAGGCTCCTAGGTCCTGAACTTGGTCATGATGCTCCCAGGTGCCTAAAGCATGAAGCCTCAGGTGTCTGGGTGTCCACAACTCAGGTATTTGTAAGCTGAGGATGCCCCTCCAGGCCTCCTCCTGCAGTTACCTGATCCAACAAAGAGTTCTGTCTTTTCTAAAGTAGTTCACGCATATGTGGCTGCCTCGAAAATCCACCTTGTCCCCACCCTCTAGACATAGCCCATGGCCCAGGGAGCAGAAGTGTGGTTCCTAACCAGGCTCATCGGTGTCTGTCCACAGTTCAAGCCTTTGATGTCTCTGAACCTCGTTCTGCAGGTTCCTAAGTCCGAGTCAGTCACCAGCCCTTCTTCCTCCACAGGGTGAGGGAAGGGGGCACACGGCCAGGGGCATGATCCCCCACCCAGGGGGAGCTTAGGGATTGGTGGGGAGTCGGCACCTACAAATGCACCGGCCTGTCAGACGTGATCCAGCACCAGGAGCAGAGAACGGGCAGTGGCCTCCACCAGGGGCCCCAGGCCTTTCCACTGAGAGGGCTGGGAGGATTAATATTAGCACAATCATTTTAATCAGGGCGTGATTAACAGGCACATCCATAATTCACCCGGCTTGCCCCTCCGCATTGCTCTTCGCTCGCAGAGGTGGACAGAACATGGCACTGGCTCATTAGCTCTCCCTCCCCTCCTCCACCCTCCTTTGCACCGGGGGAGGCAACCTCCCGCGGAGTGGGCCCTCTTGGGAAGGAGGGTCTAGAGCATCCTCTGCTCTGGGGACCCCTGTGCTCTGGGGACCCCACGTAAAGGACAGTGCAGGGGAGCCCTCTCCCAGGTCCAGGTCCTCCCCAGAACACTTCCAGCCAAGAGCAGAGGACTCGGAGGAGTGGTTCCAGGCTGGCACCTCCCCTCACCATTAACCTTGGACTTCTACCCCCTACCCCACCCTCCCAATGTCTTTCCAGGGGCTGCCTTTTTTCTCCATGGTCAACCTGCCCTGAATCCCCAAAGGTACCTTCTCTTTTCCCTGCCTAACATCCGCTGACACTTAGTCCCCACTGGGTAAAACAGGGGGCCCATTGTCTGTCTTAAAAACTCCTCTTCAACCTGAGATTTTACCAAATGTCAGAGCTAGAAAGGCCCATGTAACCCAATCCCTACAGACTAACGTGAGGAAACAGAGCCCAGAAAGGGCGAGTGACTTGCCCAAAGCTGCACAGCACACACGTGGCAGAGGGGAGACAGAGCACTGAATTTTGGACTCTCAGGAGAGAGCGCTTCACTCAAACTCTAGATGAGGGTCACAGAGATATTTCAGTGGTGTGCTTGTGTGTGTGGCAGGGGTGGGGGGCGAGCAGGGAGGTTGAAACCCAGTTTGGTGACTTACTATGTGACTTCCAACACATTACTCATCCTCTCTGAGCCTTGGTCATGTCATCTGCAAAATGACACTAATGGGATGGGTCCCACCCCAGGGTACTGCGGGGATAGGAATAATGCAAAAAGCATCCAGCCCAGAGCCTTGCAGACCATGAGTGCTCGATAAATGGTACCACTGGGCTCAGGATAGATCCCTCAGAAGCAGACCCGAGACAAGGATTCAAGTGCAGGCAGTTTATTCGGGGGGCTATTCCAGGACACACTGCCAGGGCCCTGGAGAAGCCAGATGAAATGGGCGGCCAGGGCTCAGAACCTGGGCCAACAATGGGAGCCCGTGTGGAACACGAGCCGCCACGCCATCCCACCCGAGGGGAGAAGGCCCTGGGGTGCTGGTGGGCAAACAGGCTCTGTCAGGCATGGAGCGGCCCCAGGCACAGGGTGCTGGAGTTGGCAGGTGGGAGCAGGCAGCGTGCCCCGCAGAGAAGAGAGCGAGGGGACCTGAGAGGTCCCGAGAGCATCTGCTGCACCATGCAACAGCTTTTTGGATGATCAGGGATGCAGAGAGGGCCTCCCGGGTCTTCTTATCTGTCTCCTTGCACTCAGACCCATACATCTCCCTCACTTCAAAGCCTTCATTTCATCAGCAGCGGGAAGCGTGGTAATGAAGCATGAAGGTTTGGGACGAGATAAAAGAAGAACTGCCCAACTGTGAAGATGCTTCAACACTGGCTACGGGGATTGGAGGAACACGTGCGATTCTCTCTCCCGAGTGCCTTAGTTAGGGGCTCTCTGGTGACGCAGGGGAACCAGAGTTGAATGGATTCAGGAGCTCGTAGAACAGGGCCCGTTGCCCCAGGCACTTCTGCCTGTGACATGTGTCCTCTGCTGGAACATGGCAGTGACTGTGGGGTGGGGGGAGGGGGGCTGGAGCCACAAGCAGGTGGGGCTGAGCTTCTGGGAGCATCCATCTGTGTAAAGCATTGTTTTTATATTCAAACAAACCCAGAGCTGGTATATCTTTGTAATAGAGTACTACTCAGCGATGAAAAGGAACAAACTACTGATACATGCAACCCCAGGGTTGAATCTCAAAAGCATTACGCTGAATGAAAGAAGACAGAACCAGAAGGCACAGACCACGGTTCCATTTATATGAAATCCTAGAAAAGGCCAAAACGCAGTGACTGGGAGCAGATCCATGGTTGCCTGGGCCCAGGGATGGAAACAAAGGGGAATGAAGGGACCTTGATTGTGGTAGTTTTTACACGACTGCATACATTTGTCAAGTTCCTCTCAACGGACGGTTAAAACTGGTGACTTTTTGTAGGTAAATTATACCTCAGCTGAAGCTAATCTAAAAAATAAAAGACAGAAGACAACTCAGTGTATTTCAGAGTGGGATGATGTGTGGATCGAGTCACACACACACACACATGCACACCCCTCCCCCGCCCCTGAGCTGCTTGACTAGTAGAGAGAGTATGTACCTTGCAATTCAGGCAAATTTACTTTCAAATGCCAGCTTTGTCCACTTGCAAGTTACATAACTTTGGGCAAGTCCTCTCACCTCTGTAAGTCTAAATATTTTTGTATGTACAATAGTGCTAGGGACTGAACTGTGTTCCCCCCAAATCCCTAGGTCGAAGCCCTACTCCCCAGTGTGACTATACTTGGAGGTAGGGCTTTTAAAGCAGGTAATTAAGGAATTAAGGTGAAATGAGGTCATGAGGGTAGGGTCCTAATCTGATAGGGCTGGTGGTCTTAAAAGAAGGAGAGGTTCCTCTCTCTCTCTCTCTCTCTCCCTCTCTCTCTCTCTCTCTCTCTCTCCCTCTCTCTCTCCATGAACATGCACCAAGGAAAGGGCTTGTAAGCACGAAGCGGGGTGGCCATTTGCAAGCCCCAAAGAAAGCCCTCACCAGACACTGACCATGACCTTCCAGCTTCCAGACTATGAGAAAATAAAAGCCTGTCATTAAAGCCACCCAGTCTGTGGTATTTTGTTAGGGCCCCAGCTGACAAAGATAGATGGGGATACTCATTCTGCAGCATTATTGTATGTATTATAGCACATATTGTCTATATTGTGAGGATAACTGAGATGACATGTACAACAGTGCCTTCCTCCACGACACTTAGGTGCTTAGTAAACTTTAATTCCTTAATACATGGTTGTAGGTAGATACTCTCCAGCTCAGGTAACAGGAAACCTCAACTCAACTTGGCTGAGCCCAGGCACTCATCAAGATTCCAAGTCTCCAAGTCTCATTTACCTTTCTTTCCTGCCATCCTCAGCCTGTCAGCCTAGTCTCCCTCATGGCTGCAAGACAGCTGCAGCAATGCCAACCATCAATTGCAGACACGACTCTGTCCTGGGAAGAAGAAGAGGGACGATTTTTTCCCATGCTCCTCTTTTTCCCCTGAAGCCCCCCTGCAGATTTCTTCTCATTGGCCAGAACTGGGTTAGGTGCTGGTAACTCCACCAATCACTGGCAGAGGGAACAGGATAGCCAAGATTGGCTTAGCTTTAGGCCAATCAGGACTGAGTCTTTGGAGGTGGAGGAGGTGCTGCCTCCCCTGTCCACGTGGAGGAAGGTGAATTCCTGAACAAAATTAAACTCTTGTTAAGAAGGAAAAAAGAGCAAGAACCTTGTTAGGTAGATGGCCAAGAGAATGTGTGATGAGAATTAATAATGGCTTGAGTTTACTAAGTGTTTATGATGAATCATCCCACCCTAGCAGGTTTACAAATCCCCATTTTACAGCAGAGGAAACTGAGGCTCAGAGAGGAAAAGTCACATGAACTCATCACATGGCCAGTGAGTGGCAGCGCCAGGGCTAGAACTTTCCATCCCTGAGGACTGGGCTCTTGACCACTCTGCAATGCCTCCACTCTGGGGGCGTGGGCATGCCTATGATTTTATTTAGTGTTATTGTTACCCTTGCTGAGAACTCGTGGTGCATCAGGCGCCTCCTGGTCCAGAGCAGCGAGGAGACAACTTCCTCTGCAGGCTGCCGTGGGAAGCCTGAGCTCCTCCACGCTGTCCCACAGCCCTGATTCGAGGGAGTCCAGCCAGTCCTACCAATTGTTTCTAAGTGAAGGGACAGGTACTCCCTTTCTGAGCTCTTTTTTTTTTGTACCATGGACAGATTCTCACTGAGCCCAGGACGGTTCTGGAAAGAAGAGATCTTGAGGGCCTATGACCCACAGATTCCTCCTAATGCCCCACGTCACAGAAACCTCTCTAGAGCCTCTAAAGTCCACTCTACGCACCCAGCTTCACCTCCCCAGTCTCCCCCATGCAGCCTGTCCCATGGAGCTGCAAGTCTGCCAGACTCTCCTGGCCTCTCACCCAGAATGCCCTTCTCCCTGACTCCATGCATCCACCCAACTTGAAGCCCTGGACTTTGTATTTTTTTGTGTATCATCCCAAGTCGGGGTTCTTTTGTAGCCAGCGAGCCAGCCAGGACTCTAGGTTGGCTGTTCAGATACTATTGACCTTATCCCACACTGGATTCCAGATTTCCTGCTCAGAAATGCCCATTGGCTTCCTTTGACCCATAGCACATTCCCCAGCTAGACATTTAGTCCCCAACCGCCTTTTCTGACTTCACCTCTGTCCCTTGTCCCCTGCCATTGACTGTATCCTTAAATCATGGTGTCGCATCTCCCAAATACAGCCTCTAGGTTCGGTGATGCCTTTGCCCTTTGCCCTGGCCATTCCCTCTAACTGCAATGCCCTTCCCTGCCTTTCCCGCTGTGGCATCACCACTACCACTGACTGCGTGGTCACTGTGTGCCAGGGGCTTGTGACAGAATCTGGGGTGGAACGCAGAGCTATGGGCCCCCGAGGCACATGTGCTTGGCCCTTAGCTGTGCTGCCTCAGCGGTACGTCTGCTCTGTTGAAGCCATGCTGGTCCCATGTTCTATGGAGTAATGTACGCCCCTCCCACGCTCATACAGACCCTGCTCCGCTCCTGGCTGCAGCCCATGCATTTCCAGGCTTGTCCACCTCCCCCATCAGCTGGGCTGTTTATCTCCAGCACCAAGCACCCACACTGTGGACCCCTAACGCTTCAGCACCAGGAATCCCGTTTATAATCCTTTCTCCCCTTCCAGGACTCTGAGATTTGAAAGCTCGCTCTCCAAATAAGCAGCACACATTCCCAGCAATAAGCTCATCTTCCATTTGTGTTAATCAGGCGTAACTAACGGCCACTGAGAAAAAGAACTCCCTGCCTCCCTACCCTGAGCTGGGGGTGGGGGTGGGGGTGGGAGGGTGGGAGGAGGGAGAAGGGAGGCTCCAGTCATAGCAAAGACACTGGCTAACTTGGCCCTCTGTGCCACTGTCCTCAAGCAGTAGAAAGAGCAAAGGAGGTCTGAGGACAAAATGGAATCAGCCCTTGAACCTTGGGGTGTCTTTGTGAGTCCGAAAGAGGAGCAGACCCCCAGCATAATGGCTGGCATCTCAGTCAGTGTTGGAAAGCGGAGGAGGATCGGAAAAAAGAAAGAAGGAAGAAATACTGTCTGGACTTTGTCTTCAACTGCTCCCGGACAAAAATGACATCCCCAGGCACAGTGACTTCCCAGCTCTCTGCTCTTGCCTCAGCTCCGGGACAGCACTGGACCAGGCTCCCGAAGCTGCTGCATGGGTATCTGCAAACTCGCCTCAATGCAAGCCCTGCCATGGAGACCTGACCCGGGGGTGCTGTTGGCCTGTGCCAGTAGGGCCCTACCAGGATCCTGAGCCTGCTGCTCAGGGCCCCCCACCCGGAGAGAATTGCTGAGTAAACAGCAATTCCCCCATAGCCGCCATTGCTCATTACATATTAACACCGTCCGTTCGTTTGTACGTGAGTGCACCTATCCCAGTGGACACCGCACCTCTTTCGGCAAACCCACAGAAAAGCTCCCAGCCTCTCCCTTCCCTGCTCTGTTCTTACAACTCCCGTGGGGCTCCCTTAGAGATAGATGCCCACCAGCGCCAGGACCAGCCCCCACCCCAGCCCGAGAGCTCTGTGTTTCTTACAGATGATGTCTATGCAAGGCTCAGGGACAGGTTCAAATACTAGCTTCGTCACTTACCAGCTGGGTGACCTTGGGCATGTTACTGGATTTACTCAGCTGCAAATGGCCAAAACACTGTTAGTAGAGAGTCAAGTCAAAGATCTGCTGTGCCCATATGCGTAGGGTGCCTGGCACGTCAGTGGTCAATTACGATACAGGGTGATGTCTTTCCGGTTTCATCCCCTGTCCCTCACGCAGCATGACGGGGTAACTGAGGAAAAAGCTGAGTGAAGGAAGGAAGGGGGTCCGGGGGCACAAAGTATCAGGGTCTCCTGGTGCACCCAGCTGTGGCGACATCATGGGATCCAGTGGTCCTGCTCTGGACCAGCCCTCTGTCCTCGGTGCCCCTCACCAAACGGCGGTGACTCAGGGTGCAGGGAGGGGTCTGTGCTGCTAAGAAGCCCAGACACCGAGCTGAGCTGAGTGATGCTTTGATATCATAGCGATTCTTATTTATGCACCAATGTGTGTGTTCAGCGTGCTGCTAAGTCCTTAAGCTGCCCAGTACCAGCCATAAAAGCCTCCATATATCACCCTGAAGTCCCTTCCTGGGTAGTTTAAAAGAATGAGAGGTGACTTAATGGCAGTGTTTAAGGATTATTATATATACGTTAACGGCCACATGCTCTTCCCTGGCGTGCAGGGGGACGCAGACGGGGGCTCTGGGAGCAGCAGAGACCCTCCTTGGAGTTCAGAAAGTTCACTACATCCCCACCGTGCTCCCACCCAAAGGCAGCAGAGGGGAGTCGCTGAACCTGCAAGGTATCCTCAGTCCGCTGGAGACATTGTGGACCCTGACGCTAAGCTGCCTGGTCTCCTCCGATGACTGTGATCTCTAAAAGGAGAGATGTTCCTCCAATGGGTGTGATGAGGTGTTTGGCTGGCTTGGAGTAGGGAGGAAGAGGAGGGATCTCTGGAAAGAGATCTGGCCCTGGAATCTGCAGCCAAACAAGATCATTCAGAGTGAGACCTAGAGGCTCATGGGAAGGGAGAGCGCCCTAGCCACCCAGCCCCTCTTGCAATGGGGACAAGCAGAGAATTCACTGCAGGGCCGGGGTTGGGGGGCAGCAGTGGCGGGGGGAGGCGGTCCCTCCTCTCCTCTGAATCAGCCAGAGGGGGATGTCCCTGGCCACTCTTCACCCCTGCTCAGGACACACCTTCCCCGGTCCTGCACCAGGCCGGGCCCTCTCCCTGCAAGCCCGGCCTCAGCCGGGACGCCCGTGGTTGATTCAGCAGGTGCTGATGTGGAACTGGACTAGTTTTGTTTGACCATGTTTTGCGCAGCGAGCACTCAGTGTCATGGTCAAACTCTATCAAACACTCACGTGCCTGCCTGTTTCCAGGGAAGGGGGTTCTGTTTGCCGGAAAGATCTGCCATGACACCTCCCGGTTCCCACCACTTCCACCCTTTCTGGATCCCTCGCAGGGTGAAAGGAGACACTACCCCCTGAAGGTGGTCTCTACTTTTCTGCTCCCTGTCCTTGAGCATACAGCCCCCCACCCCCCACCCCCCAGCAGCAATGCCCTTCCCAGCCCCTCCTTTCCACCTGCAGAAACGCTCCTCCACCTCCCAGACTCAGGCATGAGCCAGCACATCGTTGAACGCCTCCCTCCCCCATTTCGGTTTTGAAGGACGGCAGGGCCCATCTATTCCAGCTGCCCCTCCAGACCGTGAGCCCCTGTGAGCAAAGACCCAAACACACTCGTCCCTGCATCCCCTCCCCTCGTGCGCTCTATGTCCTGGCTGCTTGATAAATGGCCGTTATTCATAAACTCACAACAGCTACAGAATACCGAGTCCCCATTGCCAGCCAGACACGGAGCCCCATGTTTTATAGACGTCAGCTCATTTTATCCAAGCACACACTGCCAGCCAGCTATGATTAGCCTCATTTATAGATGTGCGACTTGCCCAAGGTCACCCTGCTGCCATGTAAAGTGCCAGGGTTTGATCATGGGGCCATTCAAAGTGACTCCCAAGTCTGCCACGTCCCTCCCTCTGGGCCACACTGTCTCTGAAGACAAGTTAGGGGGGCCGGGCAAAGAGCACGCTTGGTTTTCTGGATCAGACCAGGTCTCAGATATTCAAATTCAGGAATTTAAGGAGGGTGTACGCCACAGTGAGAAAAATATACAAGTAAGGTTGTTAAAAAGCAACAGAAAAAAATATATGAGACTCTTATGGGCTGAATTATGTCTCCTCGAAATTCATATTTTGAAGTCCTAACCTCCAGTACCTCATAATGTGACTATATTTGGAGACAGGGTTTTTGAGGAGGTGATTAAGTTAGAACATGGCCTTTAGGGTGGGTCCTAATCCAATCTGACTGGTGTGCTTATAAGAAGATGCAATTTGGACACACAGGAGACACCAGGAATGTACATGCACAGAGCAAACGGGAGGACACAGAGAAAGAGAGCCAGCTGCAAACCAAGCAGAGGAGCCTTGGAAGAAACCAAACCTGTCGACACCTTGATCTTGGACTTCCAGCCTCCAGAACTCTGAGAAAATAAATTTCTGTTGTTGAGAGACCTAGTCTGTGATACTTTGTTCTGGCAGCCTGAGCAGACTAATACAGTCTCCTACTACAAATAATATCCTTAATGTATAATATTTCCTCGAAATCAATAAGACCAACAAACTAATATTAATAGTGGGCAAAGAATATGATAGTCATCAAAAAAAAAGAGAACATACAATGGTTCATAAATATAGGAAATGATGCTCAACCTCATTCATGATAAATTAAAACGGCATGTCTTTCATTCATCAGGGGAGGCAGGTTCCCAATGGTCTGCTGGCGTGGTGATTGCACACCTGGGGGCACTAGGGAGGGGCCCTCCAAAGGTGCCAGTGGGACCGTGAATTGTGCAGCCCTAAAGATGGCAATCTGGCATCACCCCATAGAAAGAACGAAAGAAAGAAAAGGAGGGAGGAAAGGAGGAAAAAAATGTGTGTTCTAGAGTCACCCAGGTTCGGGTTCCAATCCCAGCGCTGCCACTTTTGTGCTGTACTGCCTTGGGCATTTGCTTCCCCTGCCTGTGCCTCAATTTCCTCCCCTATAAAGGGCACAGTGAGAGAATGCTCCGCAGAGGGGCCAGGGCTGTCCTGCTGTTATTGTTGTTGTTATCTTCACCCTTCTAGGGGCCGGCCCCAGGGCGGCCTCACATCGGTGGATTCTGGAACGCTTTTCACTTCCTTCACTTCTTTTCCGTACAGGGATTCACCAAACGAACAACCGAACGGGGTTTGATAGAAATGATGACTATCACAGTATTTCACGTGTCGTATAAACTCATTTCGGGAATTGGAAAACGCCCGTTGTTAGATTCTGAGCCCCAAGACTGGGTTTGCAGGTTATGATCTCCACACTGACTCCAGAAAGCACCCCAGGCTGGCATCATGCTATGAAGTCAGAGAAGACCCAGGTGGGCAATTCCCTTCCTTACCACCTCCCACCCTAAAGGGGCAGGGGGTGGGGGATCCCACTCAGCAAAACTGGCTGCACCAATGGCGTTTTGGGGAAGCTGGGAATTGCAGGTCTTCAACACAAACCTGAGTGGGCAGAGAGTACAGCTTTGTCTCAGGACTCACGCCTCCTGCCGGGGAAACCGAGGCCCAAGTGCCTGAAAGGTATCTGTGCAGGCTTGTCCGGAGCCATGGAGCAGCCCCAGCCCTGGGTAAAGGTGGCGCGTTTGCATGAAGAATCTTGTCCCCGGCGCCAAGGACATGAACGTGTAGATGCCTGTCCTGCTCCAGCTCCTCCCTCTACCCTCTCATCCCGCTCAGTCCTCCGACTCCCGCCTGTGACATCAACACCAACAACACAGAGATAATCACTATCTGCTAAGCACCTACCACCTGCCTGGCATTTAACCTTCTTCCTTTTTCTTTCTTTTTTTTTTTGCAACAATCCTATTAGGTAAGTATTATGATCCTCCTGTTACTGCTCAAAGAACTGCCTCGGAGAAGCACAGCAATCCTGTCCAAGGTCAGCAGTTGGGAACTAGCAGCACCAAGCTCGGACCTCAGGCCTTCTGACCCCAGAATGCGGTGCCCGGCCTCCGCCGCGGTGCCCTCCAGCGCCATGGAGACGTCCTCAATTCCGAAGGGTCACCCCGGAGCAGTCGGGGATCTAATTCAACCTCTCCATGTTCACATCCTGCAGAGTCAACTTCAAACCACCCTCCAGCTCCCACCCTGGCGGGCCCTTCCGGCAACAAGGCACCACCATGGGCCTGCCCCAGCCTCTGACCTCCCAAGTCCAAAGACTCCCCTGGGGCGCAGCCCTCCTGCCTCCAGGACCTCGGATTCTGTCATTGTTCCTAAGGAGTGTCCTCTCCCATCAGCATGGTCTGTAGGGCAAATACTGGTTAGTTTCCTATCTTTGGCTTGCCAAAACCTCTATCATATAAGGAGAACAGAATGACTATTTATTGAGTACCTATGATATGCCAGGACCTATCCTATGTCCCTAATACATATTAATAAGCGTTAAAACGTGGGTACGACGATCGCCTTTTGCAGCTGAGAAAAGTGAGGTTCAGAGAGGCAAAGTGACATGCCCAAGGTCACAACGGGAAGCTGGGATTCAAACCCAAGCATGCCCCGCTTGCTCAATTCCAAGGCCTTGCTGCCTTTGGTCTTGTCGTTTTGCCTCTAGCAGTAAACGCTTAATAAATATTTGGCCACCGAACACAAGAATAGAGCCTCACTCCACCACCACGTTAGATGGTTGCCGTGTGAATTGGGAACACATCTGTCTGGCATCTGCTTTCCTTCCGAGCAAATGTTTTGCTTTGTTTTTAATGCCCGTTTCATAGCTTTTTTCTCCTTTAAAACTCTGGCAGGCCCCTCGGCCAGGGGATTCCTCAGGGCTCCGACTCGTCTGTCCTCCCGTCACCGGGGGGCACTTGGAACAAGCACTTGCAGCGCGAGCAGCTGCTTTGGCCTCTGCCTGAAAAGCCCCAGGAAAGCGGGCTGGGAGGGAGGTTAATAAGGCTTTTGGTGGCTTAGGTGCACTTTTGGGAAGCTAGCAGGTGTCCGCAGGCCCCGAGAGCAGAGCATGACGCTGGACTCAGACGGGCCTGGGCTGGCATCTCAGCACTGCCGCCTACTCACTGCCTCAGTTTCCTCCCACGAGCTGCCTCAGTTTCCTCATCTGTGGGGGGTGGGGGGTATTAAAAGAGCCAAGAGGAGTGTCTGCGGCATACAATAGGTGGTAAATAAATGCTGGCTGTTCTTCCCCCTTCATCCCAGGGAGGTTGGCAGGGCCCCGCAGGAACTCTGGGTGAAGGCCAGCAGTGTTGAGAGCGGGGAGGAGGACAGAGTCCATTTCCTTCTAGACCCCCGAATTCAAGCAGTTTGCTGATCTCAGGCTCAGGCCCAGGAGGTCGGACCCTGACCCAAGAGGCTCCTTGCCAGTTTCCAGCAAAGCGGGAGGCCCAGGGCTTCGCAGAGGGTCTCCTGTGCCCAGGGTCGCCTCGCCTGGGTGTGCAGGGCTGCGTGAGACCCCTGCTGCCTCCCACCAGGCCCAGCCCAGTTATCTGGCAGGAGCCGCCGTGCAGACCTCACCCTGCCCCGCGCCCCCCAGTGTAGGAAGACTGTGCACAACCCCCTTCCCCTGGCTTTGCACAAACAGGCCATCGAACTCAGGGCAGAGACCTTCAACCCCGGGACCCCAGGGGGCCAGGCAAGTCCTGGGGGAAGCAGGGCCCTGAAGGATGAGTGGGAGGGGATCGTCCTCGGCACCCCGTAACTCTGGGGTCACGCCCATCGCCCATCTCTCCTGAGCACCCCACATCCCTCTCTCTTCCACACTCCCTGCCGGGGCTACCCGGTCTTCATCTCTTGACGCTACATATCTCTCAGGACCTCCCTATCCTTGGAAAACCTCTTCTAACTGCAAATTTCCTGCTGCCTCTCTTCCATACCCCCGAGCACCTGTAGAACATGAGGCTCAGAGAGGGGAGGTGCCTTGCCTGGGGTCACACAGTAAGTGGCACAGTGGGGATATGAACACGAGCCTTAGGGCTCTGCACAAGGGAGAGAGAGGGAGCTTACAAGTCACCGCGGGGATTCCAAAGGCAGAGGCAGAGGGAAGCTCGGCATGACCCCCTGAGCAAGGGCAGGCTCTGTTAGCCTAGGCGGCCCCGGTAGGTGGTCAGCAGACACCTGGGCCTGGGTGGGTCGGCAGCACGGGCTCCCACATCCTGTCAGGAGGATATTAACAAGCCATCCATCCAATTAGGAGCCAGTAATTAAAATTCATCTTCCTTCCTACTGCACAGTATTAAACCACAAACACTTCATTATATGCCTCTTACCTCGCTGATTTGCATAAATGGGAAGAAGCACTTAACAGCGGCAACACTAATTAATGCCCGGGGTGTACTGTGGCTTTGCGGCCGGTTGGCAGCTTCTGCTCAGGCTGAGGGCGACTCCTGTGCCGGACCTGGCCCGAGCCAGGGATTCCACGGGCGAGGGACCCTAAAATTGGGGTGGGGTGGGGGCTGGGGGCTGGAGGGCATGTGCAGAGACACTGAGGGACTTCAGACTCACCCCTGTCCTCACACAGCTTCCAGCCTGATGGTGAAGGCACTGAGCTCGCTCTTGGAGAGAGCCCAATCTCATGGGGGAGACACAGGTCCGACCTTTGGAGGGTCCCGGGGTGATGGGAGATACGCAGCCTCCATCATTGGGAAGCTCACAGTCTAGTGGGAGAGACAGCGTTCCTGCTCTGAGCAAAGGCATAGTTTGATGGAGGAGACCCAGCCCTTTCCCTAGGGGAGCCCTGAGTCTGATGCGGGGAACAGCCCCTGCTCTGGAAGACCATACATCAAAGAGACAATCTGATGAAGTGGAAAAAATCATGGTTTTGGAATCAGGCAAACCAAAGATGTGACCCCCCGGGAAAGTTACTTAACCTCTCCTAATTGCAATTTCCTCATCTGCAAAATAGGTACTTGGCATCCCATTAGGGCTGCAGGTGGGAGGGAGAAGGGCCGGCCTGCAGCGCTGCTGAAGTTGAGTCCTCCTGTGTGTGCCAGGCCAGGCCAGGAGGCAGGACACCGGCACAGACACACTGGGAAGATGACTATAGAGTCCCCCCGTCGGGGGCTGGAGGGGAGTCCCGGGGGGTGGGGTGCGCTGGAAGGACATGGAGAGCCAGGACTCGCCTGGAATAGCCCTTCAATGAATCACCATGACGCATCCTGCTTTAGGGGACAGACAGTGAGGCAGCATTAAAGCTCCCAAGAATGTGCTTGTAACCAACCCCCCCCCGACACACCCCCCAAAAGTCCTTGAAGGGCAGACAGGCGCGGAGGGCTGGGGGCATCTGGGAAGGCACAGTGGGCAGCCAGGGCGGCTGAAAGTTATTTTAAATCTGAATGTTGTTTTGACTCCGGGTCCCCCTCCCACCCCACCCCTCTCCCAGCATCACACCCTTCACGTCGTCACCTCCTGGTCGTGCAGCATCCCTTGGGCTCTACAAACTCAGAGACCAAAGCTGCAGCTGGCTGTTACGGGAACCTAGAGTTGCTGGGGTCTTCCCCAAACTCTCTTTACAGAACCACGTTTCTAAACATTTAAGTTACATTCTAAAGAAAGACCCAGGATGCTGCACACCCCCCCTCAGAACCTTCCTTATCGGGGACTAAGGTAGGGATGAAGGTGGCCTTGGGCTGGCCTTCCCCAAGAAATAGCACTCAGGCTTGAAGCCAGGTGGACCTGGATTTGAATCCCAGCTCTGCTTCCCATTTGCTGTGCATCCTTCAGCAAGTTACTTACCCTCTCTGAACTTGTTTCTTCATCTGCAAAGAAAATGAGATGTAACTAGGAGCTTGAGGTGGGATGGTGAGTACATAGTACTCAGCCCGCCTGGTCTCCTTCCTTCCCTGATTGCTGCTTCTTAAAGTTTTATGGTTCCTGAAGGCCCTGGAAGGACCCCTCCCACCCAGATAGAAGTGTTGCCCCGCAGCGGACCAGGCCAGCCAGAGCTCAGCCCCTCCTGACAGCAGGGTGGAAGCTGGCCTGCCGTGTCTGAGAGGGGCCTGCAAGCTGTCCAAGCCCACTTACCCAGATTAGTTCCCAGCTGGGTAACTATTTACACAGGCTGCCAGGCCAGTGGTATATCATAATTATATATTATATGTATTAATACTTCACCTTTCACCAGCACTGCATCTGGGCCCGTCAAAACACATACCAGCATTAATCAATTAAGTGCCCAGCCTCCCTGACTGACCGCAGTTATTAGCTTCCCTTTCCTCACCCCAGAGGGGCTGGGAGCAAGGCTCGCCCAAGGTCACCCCCCGCTCAGGCCTCGGGAGAGGCTTGCCAGCTGTCTGGGCAAGCGGCACCGACAGCCTGTGCCTGCCCTGCTAGGGCTGCACCAGGAGCGCATCAGCCCTGATTTCGGGGTTGCCAAGATGGCTTCTGTGTCCCTATAACTTGTTGGGGGGGGGCTGGGTCCCTCTGTTAGGCACCCCAGCTCTTTGGAAACCCCAGACACTTACCTGCCCCATGCCCCTCCCCTGGGCCCTCCGCAGAATTGCCCCCGGAGAGGGCAGGCAGGCTGGCCCCTTTTCCCTGTAACTCCAGTTCGATGGGTCCCTAAGAAGTGCCGAGCTCCCATGTACCCACAGCAACCCTGCAGAGCAGGTGCTGTTATCTCCATCGCACGGATGAAGGCGCAGAGGCCCGCAGGGGCTAGCAGCTGGTCCCGGATCTCAGGGCCTCAAAGTGGCAGAGCTGGGAGTGAAACATAGACCACTTCTCAGTCAACTTCCTGTGCTGGCCCTTCCCTCAAGGGGACAAAGGTACTGGATGGCATCCAGGTGCAGGCAAAGCCCCACAGGACCCAGGGAACAGAGTGAAAGGTAGCAGGGAGGCAGAACAGTGGTTTCTGGGCCAGAGCCTGAAGGGCATAAGGAGGGGTGGGGGTGGGGCATATTCCAGGCAGGAACATTGTGAGCTAAGCTACTTAGGCTCAAAGACAGTGGAGTTGCCTTGTGTAGACAAAGTTCGTCGTCTGCCCTCCCCTCACTTATCTCCTTCTCCCTTTCCCTCCCCTCCTTTTTTCTCACTGTCCTAAAGGAGGGACTCCCTGGGGACCCTTGAGACTGTCCACAATTTGGAAAGTTCCTGGAGGGCTGCCTGGAGGAAGAGTGAATCAAGTAGTTTTGACCTCTTGACTCTTATCGGCCTCAGCTGGGACCTGCAGGAGGCATGAGTGAGACTTCCACTTGCCCAGTTGCTGCCCCAACCCCTCCCAGCTGATGCTCCCTGGGGTCAGAGCCCCTCTTCACCCCGCCCCCGGACTTAGCGCTCCCTGCCTAGAAGGGAAGCATTCTCAGCGCCAGATGCATGGTGGCCAGGAACACATGTGCATTTTCTCAGGGCAGGACCCAGCACAGAGTCAGGGAGGTGACAGAGCTGACTCCAGACTCCCCAAGCTAGACTTTAAGGTCAGAGAAGAGAAGGCTGAGCCACTGTTCACTTTCCTTCACTGCGGAGCAGAGGCAGAGGAAACAGAAGGGGTACAGCTTTGAATGGGGAAGTTTCCATGTAGGAGGGAAGTTTGCAAGAAGGTGCAAAACGGGAGTTAGGGCTGACAGCCCTTGAAAGGGGCTATAGCGTGCTCAAAAGAAAGAGAGAGAAATATGATGGTCAGATTCCATGAAAGTCCCCTGTAAGGAGAGCTCAGGCAGGAAGGCAAATGCTGACGGTATCCAACAGGATATATGAACAAGAGAATTGGTTCCAGTGAAGGCAATAGGGAGAGGTGGAGACTGCAGTGAAATGGGGACTGTATGCCCTGCCTGAAGGTGTGAAAATTAATTAACACAGAGAGAGATGGTAAGATGCTGATCTGGAAGACACACTGGACCTAGGAATCAATGGGCACTTACAATGAACTCACTATGTAACAGCAAAAGGCCCTTTCTTACTCTGGTCTCAGTGTCTCCATCTGTTAAATGAATACAAGGGCTTGATGCTCCATGAGGACTGGCAGCAGCGATGACGTGAGATGGAACGCTGACGGCTCTGGGTAAATGGTGATGAACAATACAGGTGCTGTGTGGAGCAGTCAGACCGACGGGAACTCGATCCCTCCCTTTCCACCGGCCACCCCCCTCTCGCCATCCTTAGCTGTACCATCCCTAGTGTATCACCTTAGAAGATTATTGCTTTACCTCTCTGGGCCCCAGCAGCCTTATCTGTAAAAGGAGGATCATAACACTTAATCCACAGGGCGATGAGGATTAAAGAAGAAGATGCCCGTTTAGCACCTGCTTCAGAGGAAACACTCCCCTCCTTGTTAGTGACCCCGTCACTGGGGCTTGGCAGATGGTGTGCCCAGCCCTAGGCTGCGGCTCTGTCACTTCCAGGGGCTGTGGGTGCTTGAGCGGCTCAGAGCCCCACTCCCTCCCTCTGGCTGGGCCCCTGTGCTGAGCGAGGGTGAGGATATTGGCATACGCTTTCTGAGGCCCATTACACCCGCCTGTGGACGGTAATAGGAAGGGCATTGCAGGAGGAAGAAGCCATCCATAACAGCTACACGGCTTACGCAGAAGCCGAGACAACGTCTGGGACCGCCCTCATCACTCTCCTGTGCTCCTTGGCGCCGGCCACCTGCTCTAAGCCAGCGGAGCACACGAGGGGCCAAACTCCAGATGGCCTCCCCCTTCAGTGCCTCATAGCCCTGCAACTGCAGCCGCCGGGCAGGAGCTGGGTGCCCGGGGTGCTGTTTTCCCCTGAAGGCACCAAGGTGGGGCTGATGTGGTAATAACAGACATGAGATGGCTTAAGGGGCAGGGCAGCCTTGTCAGCTCAGAGTCTACTCTTGCCCCAGTAGCACACCGGACGCCTCCCACTTTGCATGGTCCCAAAGGCACTGGCATGTGTGACCTCATTGCCGAGGCCGAGGCGAGGATGCCGCTGCCCCAGCGAACGCGTTGGTGGCTCTACGGTGTAACTAGGCTACAGGGGTGCCGGGGGGCACTCCTCTGAATCCGGGGATCTCAGTCCCCCGGGAGGTTCTGAGAACATGAATTAGACCCTCTGGAATCCAGGAAGAAGGGAAGAGCAAATGTTGGTAGGCTGCCTGGTCCTGAACTAGGTATCCACATACCTGCCCTCACGAACCCCACAGGCAGTTCTTCCAGGAGGCCGGTGTCCCTGGCCCTGGCCCTGGCCCTCCAGCCTCAAACACCTGGCATTAAAACAGAATCCCTCAGGGTCAGGTGCAGTGACTGGCACACAGTAAGAACTTAATTCTGAACCACCTGAAGTATGGGGTGCCAGGTATTCTACATGCACTGTCTCTACTCTTTCCAACCTCTCATAAGGCAGCTATTATCCCCATTTTCCACATGAGGAAACTGAGGCTCAGAGAAGCAGCAAGGGCATGCCACCCCAGGTCAACCTAGTTCCAAAGCCTACAGGCTTGCTACCAAATAAAGGAACACATGACGTAGCATAACAGTAATTAGCACCGAGTGAAACCTGTGCCAGGTGTTCCATTGAGTGATACATTCCCATTACCTCAGGAATCCTCAACACTAAGTTTGATGGTGGGCATTGCAGCACCTGTTTTACAGATGAAGAACCAAGGGGGACAAATGACTCAGCCAAGGTCACAAGCTGGCAAACGAGGAAGCCAGGATGAAGACACGCATTTAAAAAGCCAAGGTCCTACCCTGGAGAGCCCCTCAGAATGACACCAAGGAATTCCATGATCTGCCCCTGTTATTGTACAAAGACCCACCGGGGCAGGTTGCGGGCTTGGCCTACAGCCGAGAGCCCACAGGCTGAGCAGGGCTGGGGAGTCAGGTCTGGCTGGGCTGGGCACCCAGCCAGGGCGGCAGAGTCAGGATATATCACCATTATTATGAGCGACATTAGCTCCGTGATTTGCGGTATTGACACTAATGATTAGCAGAGCAATGAGTCTCAGCCTCTGCACCAGGCCGTGATGCCCATTGCGTGTACCATCCTCGTCTTGCAAGGCTCTCTCAAGCCTGTCCCTCGCCCCGAAGCCTTGAGCATTGGCCCAGCCCCCATGGTCACCCCTGGACACCAAGCTCTTCCACTATAGCCACCTCCACCCCAGGCTTTATGGTCCTGAACCGTGTTTCTGGTCCAGTCTCTTAGTGCTCATGGGCACAAGAACACAGGCATGTGTGGGTGACACACACCTGGCCTGGCTGTCTGTCCAGGTTTAGAGAACACAGGTCCCTGAACCCTCTCTGTGCACTTAGCCAGTCACGAGTCCCCCAACATTGCCAGACACACGCAAGTGAGCACGTCTCGCTGATGCTGTAAGAGCTCGTGGACACGTAGTTCAAGGGCTGGGTTTATGCTCTGGCTTCTTTAATGGGGATAAAACATTAACTTGTTTGCAGGGGGCGGGCAGGCTACTCTGTTCTTGAATAGAAACAACCTCCCCCATTGAAGGATAAAACACTCATTCTTTAAATTATACAGGCTTGTGTTTTCCACTTGTTATTTCCTTATTTCTTCTGAGCATGGAAACAAGCTATAATAGGAGATCTCTTGCTCATTGTGGTCTGCAATCCTTTACTCAACAAATACCTACTGCACACCCGCTCCACACCGGGTCTTGCACCAGGCACTGGGTACGCAGCGGGGAACAAGACAGACCTGGCCCTGCCCCGGTGCAGCTTACAGTCTGGTGTTATGGTTGAGAACCTGGATTCTGGAGCTAGGCTGCTTGGGTTCAAATCCCAGTTTTACCACTACCCAGCTGTGTGGTCTTGGACAAGTTACTTAACCTCTCTGGGCTTCAGTGTCCTCATCTGTCAAACGGATAGAATAATAGCGCCTCTCTCACAGAGTTGTGAATTTAAACGAATCATGTTTCTAAATACCTAGAACAGTCTTGGTATGTAGGAGGGACAAATTTTTCAATAACAACAACAACATACTCTAGGAGGATCAAATGATGAAGAAACAAATGACCAAACGAAATTATTAATGGTAGATGTGCCCTTAAGGATGGCTCAGACGTGTTACTAGAGAAAGAGAAAATGCGGGAAGAAGGCAATTATTTTGACGGAGTGACAGGGAAGACATCTCCTAGACCTTTTGACTTCAGTTGAGTCCTGCAGGGAGGGAAGATGGAAGCTGTGGAAAGATGAGGCAACTTCCAGTTCAAAAGCTCACAGGCTGGACGGCCTCTAGCTTGTGGAGAAGAATGTGAGAGGCCAGAGGGGCCGGGGCGGCGTGAGCGTGGATGATAACAGGACGTGGTGAGATCAGACAGGGGGACCACTGCCAGGGTGAGGAGACAAGATAAGGAGCGGGGTTCGACTTCAAGTACAATGGCAAACCTTGGATGGTTTTAAGCCTGGAAGCGCTCTCATCTGATTTACATTTTAATAACATCTCTGGACACTGTGTGCAGTTGAGTGCAGGAGGGTGAGGGTGGCAGCCACAGAGACCAGCTGGGGCCCTGGGCAGGCCCCGACCATGACGTCCTGGCCCGGGGATGGTGGTGGCACAGACAGAAGCAGCCACACTTGGAACGTGGTGGGGGAAGAGCTGCCAGAACTTGTTCTTAAACTTGTTGCCGAGTGAGGGAAGGTGGGGAATTGAGGGTGATTTTTTTTTTTCTTTTGGCATCTGCTAGGGGACATCCAGTTTATTTCTGACCCTGCCATTAACTATCTGTGTGACCTTGAGTACGTCACCTAACCTCTCTGAGCCTTGCTTTCCTCATTTATTAATCAGGGTAATGTTATCTGGCTCCTTACAGAGTTTGCAGTGAGGATCAATTAAGATAAGAAACAGAATGTGAAAGTGCTAGGAGTGGAGGCAGGAAAGAGGGCTGGGGAGAGAATGGGGATGTTGGACCAGATTCTGCTCCCGCCTGGGACCCTCTGTGGCTTTGACCTTGGCTGGAAACCAGCTGCAGTTCCCTTACCCTTCGAACGAAGCAGAAGAAAATGGTCCTCAGATTACACCTCCCACATCCTTGAGGACCAAGAGCAGGTACTTCTACCCCCACATAGAGTGGGCGTGGCAGGGGTGTGGTGGGGCTGGTGGGCGGGGGCCTGTTCCTTCAGTATCAGAACGCTCCCTACTTAGGAGCCACGTTCCCTGGGAGGCCCAGGAGAACGGGCACTCGCTCAGGTCCGGCCTCTCCGGAGAGGTGCAGTGACTCAGCCAAGGTCACCTGCAGAGCCAATGAAGGGCCCAGAATAGATCAGAGTTGCCCACCACCCCACTACACCCCCCCACCCCTGGGTCTTTGTCTGAAAGACAGGGGAGCATTTCCCAAACTGATTGAAGCCTGCTAGGCCCAGGGCTTACACCTAGAGGCTCTGAGACAGATGGCAAGGGGTCTATTCTCCCCTACAGTTTGCAAGAAATCAGGAAAATGACAGAGGATGGGAAGGATCTGCCATTTATAACACACTCCCTCTGTTCCTGGTTCCTTACAATATGGCACTCAATCTTTATAATACCCTTGCTTTCTCTATTAGATGGATGTCCAAATGAGATCAGAGAGGGCAAGCGATTTGCCCAAGGTCACACAGCAGAGCCCGGTTCAGTGCCAAGTCTGTGCTTTTTTCACTGCCCTGGCTGAAGCCATACATTTGTCCTTTAAAAGACCAAGCCAGGTTTCTGTCCCTTTCTGCCTGGGAGGAGGGCTTGGGCAGGAAATGGAACAGAGCCTAGAAATATTTATTGAAGGGATAAACAAAGAAGTGGCTGAAGTCCTTCCCGGTTCTGGGTCCCGCCCCCTGACAGAGCCTCAACCTCAGTAAGGGAGCCCAAGGGCAGTGGCTGGATTTACCGAACCCCTAACCTCAGGTTAGCAAGTGTCCCCGCACATTATGAACCTGCCGTGTTCCCTGCCCTGAGGAGCTGGCATGGGAGATGCCATTTCCTTAGTCCCTCCCTACCCTTCGGTTTGGACTGCAAAACATTTACATAAATTACTGTCCCGATATTTATGGCTTCTGTGTGGTATCAGCAAGGGCATGTGTGTGCGCGCCTCGTCCCAGCGCGGAAGGAAGGTCACCTCTAGGGCTCTATCCCTGGCCCCCTCCGCTGGCCCCCTGTCCCAGAGCCCAGTCCAACTGAGGCAGCAGGAAAGGGGCTCCCTCGTAGGACCCAGGAGGGGCAGGGGCACTTGGGCACTGGAGAGGGAGGGAAGGAAGCGGATTTTATGGCGGGGTTTTCACATGGTTGGTTTTGCCATTAACTTTGAATGCCTTTGTGGGTCTATAAAGATCCCTAGGGTGGTTTATAGGGAGTATGAATTGAGGAAATTGGGGGCAAAAACAGGGTAATGGTCGGCTTTCAGACACCCACACAAGGGTCGCAGGACAAAAGCAAGGAGGTGTCATTTTGCCACAAAAACTACTCCAATGATAACTTTAAACACCCACACGCATACATTCCCATGTTTCCCCCAAATTTCATGTCTCCATGCACAGAATGGCTGGCAGGGCAACCACCACGAGTACGCAGCGGTCACCTCTGAGTGGTGATATTTTCCTCCTTGTGCCTTTCTAAATGCTCCGAATTACCTGCAGCTCTCGAGTATTACTTTCTTAATCGGGGAAAAAAAAAAAAAAAAAGAAATGATTTATTTTTTTAAGTCAGACAATTCAGAACAGTAGGAAGGCACGTTTTCCCAGGCACCTGCGATTCGCCCGCAGCAGCCCACCGCTGCGGTCCCTGCGCTGGCGCCTCGCTTTGTCCTCACCGTGACCCTTCAGCCTGACAGATGGAGAAACTGAGGCATTCCGTGTCTTTCTTATTCAAGGTGACCCAGAAGAGGGGCCTCGAGGGGAAGTGGCACGCCACCGCTCCCAGCCTCGCCGTCCTCCATGGCCTCCTCTGTCCAGGGTTCCTGCTGGCCCGGGACCGGGAGGTGGGAGCTGATAGCCTGCAGATGGGGTGAGGGGTCCTCACTTTGGAGGGTCCCGGGCCTTTTTTTTTCTGGTGGTCTGAGGTGAGGGCTGTGTTTGCTGGAGGCTTCTCTGATGGCCAGACTTAGAACATCAGGCAGTTTCTTCAGGGGACAAGAGGATTGGACCTAAATGCTCCCAGAAGGTTCTAGATGCAGGCTAGGCTAGGTCAGGATTAAGCAGACGCAGACACTGTGTGTGCAAGAAAAGGTAGACCAGGTTCCCTCAGTTTTGGGGAGTTGAGCCAAATCAGCTGCCTCAGTCACGGGTCACGTGGGCAGGGAGGCAGCAGGGAACAGCCCCCCTCTGGCAGGACCTGGCTGGTGGGGTGCAGGGGGCGTGAGGGCTCTGGGCTCCCCGCCTGGGGCAGCGATGAGGTCTAGCAGTCACCTGTGGACCCTGGTCCTTCCCACTCAGTTCAGACTTACTGAGAGGCTGCCCTGCCCCAGGGAGTCACAGTGGCCCAGGCCCAGGGAGGGGCGACAGAGAGCTTCCTGTATCCCGCCCTCCTTCCTCTCCACGTGTCGTCCAGAGACAACCCTGTGAAACATCACGGAACAGAACGGGGACACTCACGTTCCCCTTGGACTGAAATGCGGTAGCGTCTCAGGACACAGGCCCTACCCTGCGGGGGCTCCCACACTCACATGAGGGGACAGGGCCCCTGCCACCAGAACCCCTGGGGAGGTGCCAAGTCTGATGGGGGCGACCTACCCCTGCCGTATTTGAGAACCCCTAGTCTCACAGAGAAGACAAGACCCTCGCCCAGAAAAGGACCCTGGAGCCCTTCAGCAGAGACACAGCGATGAGGGTGCGGGCCCACAGGGTTATCGGCACCAGATGAGTTCCTAAGGGGCTTGATCCGGGAGGCCCGGCTAGGAGTTTGGACTTGACGTCTGACAGTGGGGAACCATGGAAAGCTTTAAGCAGAGGGGCGAGTGAACAGACTTGTGTGATTTGAAAACACTGGCTGGGCCGCCAGGAGGAGGAGGGAGCCGGGGAGCGGTGGAGGCGGGAGACCAGGAACGGGAAATGCTGTGTCCATCCAGGGAGGAGGTGAGCGGCCCAGCCTGAGGGCCCGGCTGTGGGAGGGAGGGACAGCCGCCTGGCAGCAGATGTTGGACAGGAGTCTTGAATCTCAGAACTCTGAGCTCAGCCTGACAGAAGGGCCGATGGGGTTCAATGACATCTGCACTCTGAGCAGCTGCCTGGCAACGGCTCAAGGACACAGACCCGGGGTCCTCCTCTGCAGATGCCCATCGGTCTTCGGGAGCCCTTGCAGCTGGACAGCAGGAATCTGCTGTTACTGGACATGTGTGGGACCAAGGTCAGGTTCACAAGTCCTATCCCTGAGAGAAAAAGGCCCAGGGCGGGCCCTGGGGTCTCCTGGGGTCCCACACATTGGGAGAGCCAGAGAAATACCAGACCACAGTCTCCAGTTCTCCCATCAAAACACTCGGGTCCCCACTGGACCCTTCAGCTGTTGAGGCCATGGGCCCATCATGCCTGCTGAGTCCTCCATCTGGATGGACATCTGTCCCATTGGCTTGTGAAGTCTTTAAACCAGACAGTGCAGGGGTCAGGCTGAGGCCAGAACTGACCCATCTTGGAGAAGAGCTAATCAGCCCTCTTAATTTGCATATATGCAAACAAGGCCCACTGTCCACAGAGCAATTAGCATCTCCTGCTGCCTGGCCTGGCTGCCAGGATTGGCTGCAGGGCCTGAGATCTTATCTGTCGGGCATAGGTCCCAGCTTCTCCCAGCCGAAGCCTGGTTGGGTGAAGGATGACATCCCAGACTGGCCCAGGTGCCCCCTTCCAGAGGGCAGGGGACCTACGCAGGGCTTTCTGGGGAGGGACAGGGAGAACCCCAAGGACCTGAGAAGATATCCTGCATCTTGTTGCAGGAAGAAGACGGAGAAGGGCCATCAAGTTATCAGATGAGTGTGGGACTTCTTGGCCATCCCAGCTCTGACAATATGGCCAAGGGGAAGAAGCCAGGGCTTCAACTCAGAGAAGCCTGAGTTCTAATCCTGATTCTACCACTTGCTGCTGTGTGACTCTGGATAAGTTAATTGACCCCTCTGGGCCTCAGTCATCTCTTTTGTGAAATGGAGGCAATGCCTCCCGCATAGGCTGCTGTGAGGATTAAAAGTCCTTAAAGCTAAAGCGCTGGTGTAAGTAGCTGCTCATTAAATGGAATCCCTGTGTCACCAGACATGGTTTGCAAGAGAACAAGAAGGGTATACTTGGTTCTCTTCTGCTTTTCCTCTCCTCACCCTGCTGGGTTTGTTTTGCTCAGTTTTCATCTGAACTTTGCTTTAAATTCTGGAGAGCATATTTCCATCTGGAAGCTTAGGAAATAGCTGGTGAAGCTGTCTGAGGGGTGAATCCCCATTTTACGGATAAAGAAACTGAGGCCCAGAAAGGTGAAGCACCTTGTCTAAAGTCATCCAGCAAGGGGACAGGAAAGCAGAGAATTCGGTCTCCAGACTCCTCTCATGTGCTCCCTCTGGCCACAGCAGCAGCAGCTGCCCCTACCTGTCCTCTGCACTTCAGCCTCCCCGCCCCCGTCACTTTTTGGGTCTTCATTGTCTCTCCGCATCTCTGTGTTCCAGGCTGTCTTTTCCCTGAGCCTGTCATTCTGCTGACTGCCTGCTGAAAGCCTGCTGACAGCCAACTCTGCTCACCAGAGAGTGGGAAGTTCCTTCTTGTGTGTGACTGCAATTTCTCTTGCTGTAAAGTCAACTGGTATCCTCTTTTTTCATCATTGGCAGATGGGGGAAATTTGGGTTCATCATTCTCCTTATTAAACCATCATCATCATAATCATTATACATAGAAACAAAACAAAGTAGACCTCAAAGCCTCTCTCTGTCCCCCTCCCTTCACCCCTTAGTCCTCCTTCTGATCAAATGAGACCTTGGCCTTAAGGCTCTTTAACCTTTCTTCCCCAAAGCCAGTTCCCATCACTTTGGATGCTCACCATTCTTCAAGGTCCAATTGCCCCAGTATCCAGTTTCACTGGGTGCCCCCCAGAGGTGTTGAGGAGAGAGAGGAAAGGGTGGGGCATAAGATGAGGGTCTGAAGTCTAGCACTAAAGTCCCGCTCGCCTGTGTGGGCTCTAAGCCATCATCAAGCCTTGTCTGCCATGTGCCTAGCATGTGCAGCAGACACGTGACAGACGCTGTGGGGAACAGAGGGATGTACATGACGCACACACACGCTTCCCTTTCCCCCAAAGAACCACAGGGCAGAAAGACGGTTTCTGGCCTCAAGAACAAATGGGATGAAGGGGCAGTCAGCAGGGGATTATGATCCTGGGTGTAACCGTGACAAAGGAAGGAAGCCTGTGGAAGCACTGCACAGGGACCCTGGCCCAGCCAAGCGCAGGGGGTGGTCAGAAAAGGCTTCCGAGAAAAGGTGACTTTGAGGCTCAGTGCAGAAGGACAAGTTTGCATGAGGCAGGTGAAGAGGAAGGGAAAGGCAGAGCGGGCGGAGGGAACAGCAGGAGCGAAGGCAGAGGCCGTGCAGAGCGGGGAGCGTGTGATGAGCAGGGGTGCGAGGGATGGGAGCGTTTGCTCTGACATCACTTGCATGTACAAGGCTGTTCTGTGCTTTGCACATACCCGTGAAACCCCCATAGCTGTCCCCAAAAGGAAGTACAACAATGGCTTGGTTTGGGCTCCCCAGATCAGAAAAGAATCCAGGTAGCTCCTTCAGGAGGTTACCCGGGAAACCTCAGGGCGGCAGCAGGGAAGGGAAGACAGCCAACACAGTGTGTTGTCACACAGCTGCCAACGTGGGTGCCCAGAGCTCAGTCCCACTGGGGATCTCCCAGAGTCCGTGCAGAAGACCTGCCGGAGGGTTCGCCGGAGACAAGGACAGTGGGGCTCCATCCTCCAATTCCCTGCCCATCCTGGGTTGAAGGCTGTTTCTGGAGAGACCAGCTCTCCATACGGTGGCTGGCCCTGTGCCCGGCTGGGGCCGCTGCCCCCAGACAAAGGGTCACCATACTCACAGCGAGCAGACATTGGCTCTCTGGTCAACAGATATGCCAAGGAGCTACCCCTGGGCACCGACAGTATCTGTTACCATATTAGCCCCGTCTTGCAGATGAGAAAAGTGAGGCCCAGTGCATCCAGGCACCTAGGCCCAGGTCACACAGCCAGCACACTGTAGCCCTCAAACTCAGGCACCGGCGCCAGAGCCTGTGATGATAACCCTGGGCCCACACTGCCCCATGGGGTCCACTCCCGAGGGGAGGGCGGGAGGAAGGATGAAAAATGAAGACAGAGAGGAAGAAGGGCAGGAAGCGCAGGAGGCTGAGGCTTGCTGGGAGGAGAGCCAGGTGGGGTGCATCCCCAGGGAGCCCCGAGATGTTCTGGGAGCTGGGGACCCCCGCTGACCTCATTACCGATGTGGCCCAGGCAGTGCCTCTTGGAGCCCTGGGTTCTGAGGCTGAATCGGGCCCCTCTGTCTGCCCAGTGACCACACTTCCCCAGCCCGATCCAGAACATCTTGTTAGACACGGCTTTCCCAGTGGGCAGGAAAGAGTGCATTTACTCATGGGAAAAGTCTTACAAAGGTTGAAACATTAGTGTGCATTCAGTTATATATGCCACAAATTGCCTTTACCAAAAAGGATAAAAATGCGCGCAATTGGGGCCATCCTGCCGAATCTAGAGAATATATTCTCCACCCTAGAGAGACGAGCGCTCGCACATGGAGAAGTGCAAGGTCAATGATAACAAATGTAGGTTTCAGAGTCCTAGCCAGGACAGAGTGCATGGTAGATGCCTGTTAAATGCTTGGTGACTAAGTGACTGTGTCTGAATCTCAGTTCTGCCCCAGACGCTGTGCATGGCCCTTTCTGTGCTTCAGTTTCCTCACCTGTAGGCAGAGGCCAATACTTCCCATCGCAAGGGGATTAGGTGAGATGATTCAGGGAAGGCCTTAGCAGGAGCCTAGCGTATAGTAAATGCTCAGTTAACAGTGCTGGAGGCAGCGGTAATGCAGTG
The DNA here is from genome assembly GCF_021234165.1 of Pteronotus mesoamericanus. Taxonomy (NCBI): domain Eukaryota; kingdom Metazoa; phylum Chordata; class Mammalia; order Chiroptera; family Mormoopidae; genus Pteronotus; species Pteronotus mesoamericanus. The sequence goes on from NW_026555200.1 coordinate 578,497, forward strand.
TTGGGACCAAGGGAGCCGATGAGGGGGCTGGTGTCCTGCGTTTCTCCGCCTAACGGGAAACCCCGCCAAGGCGTGCTTGGCGCACGCAGGGCAGGCCAGAATAGTAACGCTCCAAAGAGGTGCTCAGTCAATGAGGGGTGAGGGTTGGTGGGTAAATACCCCAGCTTCCTCCCCGCTAGTGGGCGGCCCTGAGATGTCCCACACTGCCTCTCTGCTGACCGAGTCCCAGTGTCCTTCCTTCTCCCAGTTCACGGGCCCCCTCCCCTGCTGATGTTTTCTGCGGTGACTCTCCAATAAACTCCCTGCACCCAAATCTTGTCTTAGGTTCATTTTGGTGAGAACCCCCCCAAAAAAATTAAGAACAATAATTGCAGTAGAAATGGCACCTGTCCCTAAAGAGCTGAGGAGTGAGTGACCGCCCAGTACCGCCCTGGCTCCTGCTTACTTCTCAGGCTGCTGTAAGAGGGGATTGAGATAAACAGCTGGACAAAGCTGAGGGAGAGAAGAGAGCGGGCCACATGTCCTGTGAGGGATTATTATATTTCAGCCGTGAGATAAGGATCTAAAAGCTGGCTGATTCTGTAGCTCATGCGTGGGGCTCAGGCACAGACTGTCTCCAGCTCTGTGGATCCTGCTTGTCCTGCCTGTCAGTTAGGGCTGTCTTCTTTTCAACCCCAACCCTGGGGCAGACACACGCTTCCCTGGAACCGATCCAACCTCATCAACTTTGGCCATGAGACAAAAGGCAGCCTCCTCCTCGGGGACCTGATGGGTCCGGGGGAAGAAGGGGCGTCCCTCAGCTCTTGTCCCCAAGTCAGGCCTCCTTCAAGTCTCAGCCCTGCTACTTGCTTGCTGCCCACCCTGGAGCAGGTCACTCCCTGCTCCGAGCCTAACCTCTTCTCCTCTAAAACGCAGGGGAAAGACAGCAGCAGAGCGAGAGATACGAACCAGGAGCTAGACTGCCTGAGACGGAATCCCAGCTGTGTGGCCTTGAGTCAGGTACTTAACCTCTCTGTGCTTCTGTTTCCTCATTTATAAAATGGGAAACATAATAGAGCCTAACTCATAAAGTTTTTAATTCAGGTTAAACACATTAATATTTATAAAGTGCTTAGAAGATGTTCCGTGCACAGTTAGTACTACATAAATATTTGTTAAGTAAACACGTATACTGCTTACCTCAAAAGGCTGTGTTGGAACCATCAAATCATAGGTATCTGAAAAGCCTTTGTACATGGCTGAAACCCATAGAGACATATTATACTTATGAATTCTCTTTTTATCTCCATTTCCCAAAGTGGCTTCCCTGGGTGGCTTTGTGGCGCAGTACACAGAGAAAGGATTTCGAGGGCCCCAGGCACCCCAGTTTGGGTCCTCCCTCCCAGTGGCTGTGGCTCCTCAGTTCCTGAAAGAAATTCACTTCGCTTCTTTGAAGTCCAGGGCCCTCACCTATAACAGAGGCCCGATATACCAATTCACTGGGTGCGTGGGCTGGTGCACGGGAAAGCTTGCAGCCCAGGTCTGGGGGAGAACATATGCTCACTGACAAGTCTCCTTTTCCTCCGGAGAAATCTGTTGCTCAATCTAAATCACAGAGAATCCTCTAATCTCCCAGGCATGGCCCGGGAACTCTGGGTAGGATTTCTCCCTCTCACCGTGATTGACTGAGGCGCCTGTTGGGGTGCCTGTGCTTAGAGAGCAGGCTGGCGGGGGAGGGGCCCGGCCAGAACTCAAGCTTGCTGCCACAGCCCCTGGGCGGGAGGACCCAAACTGGGGTGCCTGGGGTTTTCAGGACCTGCAGAGTGATCCTGAAGGCATGGACTGCATGGGCCTTGGTCCGAGTATACCCTCCATGGCCGACAGAAGCCCAGAATTGCTTGTCAGAAGGCTCAGCTTCCCACGAGCCGGGCCTGTTTGGCTTAATGTGTTTGCCTAAAGACTTATGTTCCAGATAAGCGGTCTGGGAGATGAGCAGAGAGCGCCTGTGAGTGACCAAGCCCTCGCCCTGAGAGCTGAGCTGGCACCAGGACCTGACTTAGGGAAGAACCAGACCAGAGGAGAGGTGTGGAGACAGGGTTTCTGCCCCAGGTGCTCCAGAGGTTGTCAGCAAGAGGCCAGAACATGCGCCCCAGCGCCAAGGCAGTGAGATGACAGCCCCACTCCCACTTACAGATACATATATATATATAATATATATATATAATATATATATAATATATAATATATATCTCCCAGACAAGGCAAGGGACCCACCCAGCAGGGCAATAAGCAGAGTGGAACCAAGTCTCTAAACTGTCAGCACAAAAGTGAACTCCCTCAGTGGAAACATTACAGGTGAGAGTTAAGGGGAGTCACAGATGGGAGATGATTTTCCTTCCATTCATTTATTCATTCGTTCACTCACTCATCACGCAACTAGGAGTCATTGGCTGGGGTGCTCTCCAAGGTGCTAAAACATACATTGCCTCCCACTAGTCTGTCGCTCGTGGAAGGTACGGATCAACCTCTGTGCTACTTGCTGCTTTATCCCCGAAGCCCAGCATATGGTAAGAGCTTGATAAAGATCTCCCAAATATGAGATTTATCACACTTAGGTCTCACTTGCAAAGAAAACATTCTCTTTCTCATTTTACAGTTAGAAAACAGACTCTAGAGGTAAAGCGACTGGTGAATGTGGCTGTCATTAAGTATGTTCGGTCAGGAAATAAATATTGTCTGTGCACGTACGATGAACCAGAAGTGAACAAGCAGACACAGCCCCTAGGGGCCTCCAGCCCAAAGGAGGAGCCAGCTGTGGTCAAATGACAAATATGCTAACATGTGTAATTGTGAACCAAGGCAAAGGTCAGGGGAACAAGGGCCGTATTTCGTATGCTGAACTGCGTGCGTGCAAATCCTGTGTTGCGGCTGGTCAGGTGGTAGAGGAAAGGTCTGAAAGTGAAAGAATGGCATTTGTCTGACACAGAAACTGGGGACTCTGGAGAGGTAAAGAGACTTGCCTGGGGCCACCCGGTAGCTGTGGGGTAAAAACTGGAGTTCAAGCTCACTCTGCAAATGAATTCATTTTCTACTATATCAGGAAATGGGGAAATACCTGAGACAGGGGTTGGACCAGAAAGGGTCTTCTGGGCAGCAGAGCCGAGATGGGGCTCGGGGGCTTGGCTTCCCTTGAGCTGGGCACTCATCTGGGCAGAGGCCTGGATTCACCCCGGCCTCAGTGAGTCGACGTCTTGAGGCCAAATCCAGCTTCCTCTCCCCCCGCCCTCCTTCTCCTTTATGGAGACACTAATTTTAGCCAGCCAAAAAGTCAGCCTGAGCTTTTAAAAATGGACTGATTTATGCTTTTCCTTAATTGCTCCAAAAAACCACTTTGCATCTAGTGGGAGAGAGAATAAATATAACTCTATTTAGGTTAAAATATTAAAGCCAAATTCTCACTGGTCTTGGCAAGAGGAGAGAGGTGCACTTACCCCTATCTCAGTGATCCCCCTGTCCCGCACCACCACCCTCCTCCATGGGCTCAGAGCCTCCTTGTCTGCCCCACGGTCCGGGACCCTGGCAGGGGAGAAAGCAGGGAAACACCAGGGGTCCTCACCAGGCACGCAAGTGAGGGCAGGGGACTTTTTAAGGATGCTCTGGAGAGCAAAATCCCCTTCTTTGGTAGTCCCTAGGCTACCTGAGCCCAGAACCCACTGATGGGGTGAGAGTCTGAAGTCATTTCCCAGTTTTGGGAATTAGTACATACCCAGGTCATCTTGGCCATTCCTCTGCCTAAAGGATGGGGCTGCCAGCGCTCAGCCCAGGTTCAGATACTGACCTTTCCATGGGATCTCTAAGAATTCCTTTCAACAGACACTGAAAACCTGCCATTTGCCGCATACCATGCTTATTTCTAGGACTCTAACAGTCACTGAGGCCGGAATATTCACAGAGCTGACCATAAACCTATGAGTTCTCTTAGTCATAGGCCACTGTGGTTTGATTCACTACCATTTCACCCATCCACCTATATGTCTATCATCTATCCACCCATCTACTCATCCATCACTTACCCATCCTCCATCCCTTATCTAGCTATCCATCCATTTTCCATCCATTCTCCATCCATCACCCATTCCATTATCTATTCATCCACCCATCCATCCGTCTTCCACAATTCACCCATCCTTCATTCATCATCCGTCATCTCTTCACCCGTCTGCCATCCATTCTCTATCCATCACCCATCCATCCATCCATCCATCACCCATCCATTTTTTACCCATCCATGCTTCATCTGTCATCCATCCATTATCAATCTACCCATCCATCATCCATCTATTCTCCATCCACCATTTACCTACTATCTATTCATCCTTCTATCCATCCATTCTTTATCTATCATCCATCTATTATCTATCTACACATCCATCTCCCATCTATTCTCCATCCATCACCCAGCCATTATCTGTTCATCCACCCATCAATTACCCATCCATACTCCATTCCTCCATCCATCCATCCATCCATCCACCCATCATCCATCTATCTTCCACCCATCCATTGTCTATCTATTCATCTTCCGTCATCCATCATCCATTTATCTGCTATCCACCCATCCATCCTCTATCCATCCATATCTATCCATCCATCCATCTGACATCCAGCTAACCATCATCCATCCATCCATCCATCCATCCATCCATCCATTTTCCACTCCCACTCACCCATCCATCTTTCCATCCATCCATACAGCTATCCATCTATCCTTCCTTCCTTCATTTATCCATCAATCCAAATATTTAATAAATATGTACTCTGTGCCCAGCACAGAGCTAGGTTCTAAGATTATAGAAATTAATAAGACAGAGTAAATAAGACAAACAAGGACACTGTCCTTACTGATTTCACAGAGTGGGTGAGGCAGGCAAATAAATATGACATTTATTGAAGCACAGACATCATCTGGATATCAAAAATCCAAGCAAAAAAACAACAACAATGCATCCCACCTCCACCCGCCGCATCATAAAAAGAGGTTGTCTTTAAGAGGCCACTGCTACCCTTCCCCTCCCCCTCCCACATGGATGACATTTCCCAGATGCTGCTCTGCTTTCTCTTTCCTCTTCCACTGGCTGGAGAGGAGGACTCTAAGCTCCTACAAGATGGCAGAGTCACAGATGAAAGGAGCCTGGATACTTGAGCCTCCACATGGAGCAAAGGCACCCACTTACAAAGATTCCTGAAATGTAAGCCAAAAATAAACTACTGAGCTGTGCCAGGTAAATTTCAGGGTTTGCTTGTTACAGCAGCAAGTGCTATCCTACATAATTACATTTTACAGTGCATCATCCTGCAAACCCATGCTCTTCTCACTATAATAAAGTACATAAAGGGGTAAAATCATGTCATTTTATTCTTGTAGCAACAACATGTGGTAGCTAATTGTTCCCCTCAGTTTTGGATGAGAAAATCAAGGCTCAGAGAAATAAGTTAAATTGTCCAGGGTTATACAGCTGGAAGGTGGTGGTACCAGGATTTGAACCCCGCTCACACCTCCCTTCACTTTATATGGCAATATGCTCCTAGTTGGGGGTCTAGATAGGGAACCATAGCATGGAACCAGAAGGCCCGATGTCTTCATCTGCCTCTGGCTGCAGAAGCTGAGGTTGGGCAATTAACCCTGTACCAGTGTGTTTTCTGTTACTAAACATGGAACAGAAAAAAAAAAAAAATCTGACCCTCGTGTCCCCCTACCCCAAACAGGGACAAGAGGGCCCCAGGCTGGATCCTCTTCCTCTGGCAGTTGCTGTCTTTCTAGAGGGGCTTTTCTCAATCCATAGGAACCCCTTCCCTCCTCCCAGGACAAGAGGAAGTAAGGTAGTTGAGACACCGGGTCTCTACCTCCCCCCGCCCCCCGCCCCGAGGCAGCTGGCTCCCTTCAAAGGCCTGGCCCGGTCCTTGGCAGCCAGGCAGGCCTCCAAGACATCTTCATTCGCTGCCTAAGGCTGCCAGAGCTCAAGGGTGCTCCGGGTCCCCTGTCCAGGCTGTCACAGCCATACATGCAGGGCTGGCTCAGCCATCAGACCAGGTTGGGCAGCCAAACCTGGCCAGACCCAAGAGGCAGGCGAGTGGCAAAAAACCCCCAGTGCACATTCATGGAAGGAATGCTGCTCTGCACTGAAGGCCTGGTGTCCAGTTCCTTCTCAGGCAACTTTTTTGTTGTTTTTTCTCCATGATTTTCTGGCTATCAGACAAGGAGAGGGGGCCTTGTGAGGCAGGTGCTGAGCTCTTGAGAACAGGCTGCTCTGGGTTTGAATCTAGGGTCTGACCCTCAGCAGCTCTGTAACCTTGGTCAAGTATCTCCCCCTCTCCGAGCCCCTCAGTTTACCTGTCTGTAAAATGGGGCTAATAATGCTTGCCTCACAGGGGCTATGGAGAGGATTAAAGGACATAGTAGGCACCTGATCGTCTAGAGGGGAGACACACAGAAGTGGAGAATGTTCCAGCTAGAAGGGCCCTCAGAGATCTGGTAGGGAAAACAAGGGCTAGAGAGAGGCAGGCGCTTCCCCTGGGCGGGACAGGAAGGCGGGTACTCACAGTTGACCCTGGCTGCTCTGTTTTTTTCACCTTTTCTAGCCTCCTTCCCACAGCACTTCTTGTCCTGGAGTGGACTGTGGAGCTGAGGAAGGGAGAGATGGAAGAAGAGGGAGTCCCATTCCTAAGCCCCTTGTCACATTCAAAGGCTGGACCTCATGGGTGTCCCCACATCTTTTGCTGGAGGTGGTCTGGCATTATAGTGGAAAAGATGCGGGCTTTTGCTCGTCAGGACTTGCTACCTGAGCAAGTCCGTCCACCTCCTGCTTCTGTTCCCCTCTGAATGGGGACAAGACACCTGTCATGATGCTTCTTAGGAGGACTAAAGGCCACGTTGTTCGAGGTGTGACACCTCCTCACCACCCGCTGTGGGGGTCACTCGCCAGACGGCTTCCCAGTCAGCATCCCACTCTGTCCTCTTCCTCACATCTTACAGCCAGCCCGATGTGCTGGCACCCACCCTCCACCCACTACCCTGTTTCTCAGCCTCTAAGCCCTCACCATGGGTGGGCAGCGTGGCTTGGCCAAGAACTCAGAGTCAGAACCCCATCCAAGCCCAGCCGTTGAACCACAGTCAAACCCAGAGCCACCCATTCACAGGGAGGGACCGGTAAGTCTAGGCCTATGGTAAAGACCCTTGGGAAGACCGGAGGGTCCTCCCGACCCCACCTCCCACCCCCTCTCCCACCTCCCACCCCCTTGCTCTTTCCCAACAGAGGTAAAATCTCTCTATCCTGATGCTCTCCCGGATGGTCCAAGCTCCTGTCGATTCCTCTCCCTCTTTCCAGATCCAGGCCCGGCAAGTGAGGAATTCTCCCGCCTCGCTCCCGTAACACTACACCACTAATAAGATTAAAACATATCTCCCTCTTACAGCATCGATTCATAGCCCTGATTTACTGTTGCTTCTCGGCTGCTACAAAACGGATGCACGGGCCGCCACCTTAATCTCTATCCATCTCCTCACTGCCGGGGAATAACTGCTAATTAATACCTTTCTGCCTCCCCACGCCTGCCAGCTTTGAGGGCCATCAATACACTGTGGGTGCCCTGCCTCCCAGCCCACTCACCCCCACTTGCCTGAGCCTCCAGCCCCAGCCTAGAGGCACGCTGAGGATTCCAGGTAGAACAACAGAAGGTGAGGGTGGGCTTTTCCCCTCTGTTCATCATCCCACTAGACCCGCAGATACACGCAGTGGGCAAGCAAGAGGTGATGGCTAGTTCAGAAGGGGCAGAGCAGACAGACCTTGGCTCAAATCCCAACTCCTCTTCCAACTATGAGATTTTCTTCCATTTCTGAGTCTCAGGCGCCTCATCTGCAAAACAGAGAGGGGGAACGGGACCCACCTCTTAGAGACCTGCAAGAATTAAACGAGAACAGGCAGAGGCATGCCTGACACAGCCCGTGGCCTCCTGCATCCCTGAGGAGGGGGCTGTCACGGGCCAGCTGGGTTTGTAGTGCTGGTGTCAGGGACCGGCAGGTGTGCCATCCCCAGGGATAGAGCAGGGGCCAGAAATGTCCCCCTCAAGAGGAGTCAGCTACAAACAGGCAGCCTGGCCAGGAGATGCCAATGTCTGAGCTAAGCCAGACTTTTCCTCCTTCTTTTCTTCTCTCTTTTCAACTCAAAGACACCTCCTCCAAGAAGCCTTCCTTGACCACTCAATCTAGAGAAGCTGTTCTGCCCCCAAGCTCCTCACTATTCCACAGCCCTGCTTCATTCTCACCTTAGTATGGCACCATGTAAAGTCTGCTTATTTACATATTTGTTTATTTCTGCCCCATCCTCCAGAACGGCAGCCCCGTGAAGCCAAGACTCTTGGCAATTTTGTTTGGCACCATCACCTTGGGCACATAGTAAGAGATCAATAAGTTTCTGATAAGTGAGTAATGAGTTCTCCATTAGTATTAGCAAATAACAGTAACAATAAGCAAGATTATCACTTCCTTCTTCCCTCAAATGCAGATATGATCAAAGGCCCTCGCTCCTTCAGTGGGGATCTTATTAAAAAACACCGCCCCGTGTAGTAAATGTCTACTACATGTCCGACGCCTTATGTGATTCCCTCAACAAGCTATTTTCACTCCCATCTTACAGGTGAGCAGCGGAGGCTTCAAACATTCTGATCTACGTGAGTCATACTCCAAGGACGCCAGCTGGCCCCTGGATAGGGCACAGCACCTCCCGTTGGGAAGAAAGGGAGCGCTGCTTCTCCACCAGACGTATCTGGACACTGGGGCTTTCCTCTTGGCTCCCAGATTGAGACCAAGAGCCTGCTGAGAGCAGGGCATTCCCTGTGGTCACCAGTGGACAGACCATGACCAGCTGGAGGAGGGAGGGACATCAGCCTTGTCTTGGATTTGCACGGGTGTATGGGGAGGGTCAAGACTGCAGGACGAGGTACATCTCACGTGCTGTGTAACTTCAGACTTGCCTCTCTGAACCCATCCCCACCAGGGGTAGCTGCAGGACCAGATGGGGTTAGGGACGTGTGAACACACAGGATTATCATCCTAAACCTCCAATCTGTCCTCACCTGCAGGATTCCCTTTGTCTCATCGACACTTGACAGCTGGGGCCCTGCTCGGTGAGGGAAGGGGGTGGGGATGGGGTGGCAGCTGTCTGCCTCCCTGGCAGGGAGAGGTGGGGGTGGAGAGGGAAAGGAAGCCCCACGACCAAGCCTGGCAGATGTGCCGGTGGAAGCCAGCACGGGTGCTTTTAATAAAACATAACGAAGCATGGGATCATAAAATACTTCATCGAATCCCAGGCTCCCATGAGGGTGGGGCAGCCCCACAGAGCTGGCGAGGGAGGAAGGTTTCTTAGGGGGTGCCCTGGGGCTGACGTGGGGGTGGGGCAGCAGCCCCCAAGCCTCCTGTCCAGGGCTAGGGTGGGCTTTCTCACAGGTCTCTGTTCCAGCTTTTGTCCCAGCTAGGGGACCTGGGAAAAGTCACTGGCCCCTCTGTGTCTCAGTTTCCCCACATACAGAGTGAATGGAGGGTTAAACCTAAACAGAAAGACACCAGAACCCACTCCTGTCCTGACTGCGGAGACTTCCTCCCCAGGATCCAGTCCACTCATATCCACGTTCTGCTCATGGCTGTAGGATCCTGCATTCAAAGTAAAGCTAACGTAGAAGCCTAGTCTGCACAATAGGCAAAGAAGGGCTCTTGGCTTGACTGCGGACAAGGGCCCCCTCAACCATCACCTTGACCCCTGTGCTGACCTCTCAAAGTGGTGTGTATGTGAGGGGTACCTCCATGAGAAGCTGGGGTTCCAAGGAGCACAGTTGGAGAACCAGGAGTCGGTCAGGTCCTGCCTAAACTTTCTCATCCTCTAAGGCCCAGCTCATGTCTCAGGACCGCGCATCTCTCCTAGCCAGTACCAAATGTATCCTAGCTCTCTCTATCCTAATATTTACCATGTCAGTGATTATGCTTCTTGCCTTGCTTGCAGCCCAGAGCTTGCACAGGGTTGGGGATACAGGTGTTCACTAAATAGAGCCCCTCCCTACACTTTGTAGACGGCACCTCGACACTTTGCCACTGCTCTGACCAGGTCTTGTTCTTCTGCAGAGCAGCTATCACTTCCTGCCTTATGGCCCCCTGAGGGCTGCCCTTTCCTCCCAACGGTGTTTCCCTCTGCAGCTCACAGGATGGCGCTGGGTGGCACGGGGGAGCATTTTTTAGACATTCAAACAATCACATATTTATTTTACTATGAAATAAGAAAAAATATACTCAGTATAACAAACCTATACACTATACCTTTGCACGAAACAAATTAAAACAAAGGGAACCAATTTTAATTTGATTTTAAGAAGATTATACTCCTGTGGACTCTCTTTATAGTCATACACTCTAGAAAGTAAGCTCCAGGAAGGCAAGGTTTATCTTCATCTTTTTCTACTCACCACTGTATCTCCAGTGCCTACCACACTAGCTGGAAGCTAGTAGGTGTCCAGTTTGTTGGATGGATGGATGGATGGATGGATGGATGGATGGACGGATGGACAATGGGTGGATGGATGCATGATGTGGGGATGCATGGACGATGGCTGAATGTGCGGATGGATGGATAGATGATAGCTAGATGTCTGGCTGGATGGATGGATGGATGGATGATGGATGGATATATAGATGGATGGATGATTGGAGGGATGATGGACAGGTGAGTGGATGGGTGAATGATAGATGGATGGATGGATGGATGGATGATGGATGGTCAAAAGAAGGAAGGAAGAGTGTGGCTCTGCTAAGCCTAATCAGCTCATTCAGAGTTTACAATATCTGGTATGAATCTCTAAGGAGTCTATAACCTCCTGGAAGGCAACTGTATCCTTCCTCCAGATCCCACAGCATCTGTATGGGCTTTTATTAGTTCCATAAACACTTAATGTTGCCTGCTCTGCACCAGGACCTATGCCAGGCACAGAGGACATAAAGATGAGTCAGAAATAGCCTTTGTGTCCCATAGTGCTGAGAACATAATAGATGCACAGACAGTGTCTGTTGAATGAATGAATGAATGAATGAATGAGTGAAGTGACATCTAAGGTGAGACCTGCATAATGAAGGGGACTTAGTCCAAAGAAGGAGGTGGGTTCCAGTAAAAGGAAGAGAATGTGCAAAGGTCCTGGGGCAGCTAGGGCACTGTGTCTTCAGTGCTAAGGTCCTGTGTGGCAGGGGGATGGGGCTCTTCATCCAGCTTAACGTCTTCCCGGTGATTGGCCTCCAGCATCGCCCATCCTCCGCCTCCTAGAACACCGTGCACAGTAAGTTTCCTCTGAGGCCACACTTTGGGGGGGATGAGAGGGAGGGGAGACCAGCTGCAGGCTCTCCTGGTCACCTCCATGCCCACTGAACCCCACACTCATCTGCTGAGACCCACACACTGCACTAAATATAACCATCACATATGCCTCCTCTGTTTCCTTTCCAAGGGAAATAACATTGTTTAAGTAAAGCCCTTTAAATTTTAAAGAGCTGAGTTGCGTGCTCTCTGTGGGAAGCTTTTAGCAGCATGCTGGAAAGAAATAATAATAATAACGAGTCCAGAGACAACAGAGCATAACCAAGATGCCACCAATGACTGCCAAGGCAGGGAGGGGCCAGCAACTCAGCCCTGGGGTCCACAGTCGGATCCAGCTGCTGCTGGAGCTCCTGAGCCCCCAAGAACCATGTAGAATCAAGACAGAAGGCCTACAGGGCCCCAGAATCATGAAAGGGCAAGTTGAAAGGGATCTCTGGCATAGAAAGCAGTTAAAATGTGGGACCTCCTGGGTTCAAAACTCAGCATAGCCACTTATTAGCTGTGTGACACCGAGCAAGCGGCTTAACCTCTCTCTGCTTCCACTTCTTCTGCTATAAAGCGAGGCAACTAGAAGCACATGCCTCCTGGGGGTTTGTGAAGACGGTGTAATGAGCCGTTAATACAATCAGGAGCTAGCACGGCAGGTGTTCAATATATGTTTGCTATTGTCACCACTCTACAGGTGAGGCCCAGGAGGCCCAGGCAGAAAGCCTGGACCCGGTCACACACCTCCTGACCCCAAGTCCAGGAACCTCTCTCTCGATCTTCATAGCGGAGAGACTCTGGCCACTGTGTAACCAAGTGGCTATCCTAGCAACAGGGCCTTTAATACAAGGGGGCGTCTTTTAAAGAGACCAACATGGATTAACATTCGCCCGTGCCCCAGCCCTGAAGCCCTGCCCCTACACCCAGCCCATGGCATTTTCTTCTGGCCACAAGGGGCAAGTAACCCCAGGGGTCTTTTCAGTGGGAAAGGAGGGCTTCTTGCTCCCCAGGGTGAGGCCAGCAGGGTCTGGGTTACTGTGAATGCCAGCAAACCTGGGGGTCCAGACCTGGGAGATCCACCTCATTGCAAGGCTAGCTCACCTCCACCAAAAGCACCTGACTGTCCCTGTGTCACCTCCAGTCTCGCTGCTTCTTTCCTGCAATACCTACCTTCTACTCCGCCACCCAGACTCCCTTTGATCCCCCAGGACCTTTACAGCCTGTGAGTCTTTGTCCTTGCTGTTACCCCCTCCTAAAATCCCTCCTTTCCCTTCTCAGCCTGACAAACTCCTATGCATCCTTCAAGACCCAGTCATGTGTTACCCCTACTAGTGATGTATAACCTCCCCCAACACCTCAAGCAGATTAATTATTCCCTCTTCTGCTTTCCACGAGGACTTGGTAGCTATTTCAACTTTAGAATTTCCGATATAATACCGTAATTTACTTGTTTGCTTGCCTATCTGCTCCAGGAGACTGAACTGCTTGCGGACAGGCACTGGGTCTTACTTATCCCCGAAGTGCCCGCCCTCAAACAGGGCCCAGCGCAGAGCAAGTGCTCAGTAAACGGCTGCTGAATGGGATCGAAGTGAGGCCACGTCTGGCTCCAAGGAAGTGACTGGCTATTGGAGTGTCCCCAGTCACCGTCCCAGCCGCCCTTTAGCAGGGCGCTTCATCCCAAAGGTGGGAACCTAGGGGCATCAAATGGGTCTCAAAGGCAATATTCTGGAACAGATGGGACTCTCCCTCCCAAGTTTATCGTGCATCAAGGGCTCTCAGAACCGGCTCATCCAGGGTCGCCTCTTTGTTTTCGGACCTAAGGCTCAGAGGGGGATAAGCCAGCCCCACGGCTGGTTAGCGGAGGGCAGAAACCAGACCCTGGGGCTCGGAACCCTGAGGGCTGCCCTTTCCTCCCAACGGTGTTTCCCTCTGCAGCTCACAGGACGGAGCCGGGTGGCACAGGGGAGCTTTTTTAGACATTCAAACAATCACATATTTATTTTACTATGAAGTAAGAAAAAATATGCTCAGTATAACAAACACTATAACTTTGCACGAAACGAACTAAAACAAAGGGAACCAATTTAAATTTGGTTTTAAGAAGATTACGATGTAAATAATAGTACAGATGGGATGGAGATAAGACAAAAGTCACAGAGGGATGGCTGAGGTTTGGCGATCTCTGCAGCGTGCCCAGGCTCGGACAGGGCACAGCTCAGAGCTGCCTAACCAGAGGGTGGCAATTCCCTCACCCAGGAAGCTGAGACTCACAAGTGACAAAAGCTACCCCTGAGACCCAGGACCCTGCCCCAGGGGCCAGAGGTGGCACCCCGTGCTCTGATGGAAGCCCCGCAGCCAGCACGGAGGGACGACCAGCCTGCTGGACATGGCGCCAAACTCACCTGGGCAATGAGTCCTCATCAAAGTCATTTTGAACCCTCGGGTTGATGGAAAGGCAGCTAAACAAAGGAATGTCACTTTGGCCAACTTGAAAACTGAGAACCAAGGGGACCTTCCGTGGAGCTTTTCCCTAAGGAATAGTTATCCCCAATGAGCCATCGACTCCCCCCACCCCCTGCCAAAGGGCCACACTGCCACGAGCCAGTAGGCAGGCAGGACTGAGACCGAGCTGCGTCAGCCCGGCAGGTAGAAGAAGAGGGCAGTGCCCACAGACGGCACGTTGGTGAGGGGCAGGGCCACTCTGTGTTGCCCGGAGCACTTCAGGGGCTGAGCCAGGGAAGAAACCACGCTGGCATTTGTCATGGCAATTTCAGCAAAGCACAGAATCTGCCTCATGAATTTCAACCGGCAAAATTAGTCCTCATCAAAGTCAATTTGAACAGTCAGGGTGGATGGAGAAAGGGGGCCAGACAAAGAAAGACAGAAGGGCGTCAGGAAAGTCACCTCGGCCCATCAAGAAGCTGGGAGCTCAGGGGTGTTCGGTGGGAGCTTTTCCAAGAAATTGTTTTCTCCGTCTAGAAGACAGCGACTCCCTGCACTCCCGCTACACCCTGCTGAGAAGATCTCTCTAAAAGCGCAGTGGTGCTCTTAGCTTTCAGGTAAAAGATAAAGACCTGGTGGCCCAAAGGGCTAACTTACCCACTGGTGTCCTCCCTTTGCCCACACTTGCAAGGGTGGGAGCAACCTGCTCTGGGAAAAGCAGCTGGGCCCCAGGCAGCGCCTGCCTCTCCACGTGGAAGGAGGAAGCTTTGGGGCTGTTCGTGACCAACGTGAACCAGGCTGCACATGGTAAGAGCCAGTGGGGACAGCAGGAAAGATGACCTGGATGGGTCTAAAGGAGAAAGAACCTCTCTGTGGGAAATAGAGTAGAAAATAGGCTAACGAATAATGAAGAAGTGAGCCCTGGGGTGGAATCATGAATCAGTGAGACTGCCCAGGGCCCAGGGACGGGAGAGGTGTCAGGACACTGCAGACTCTAAAGCAGAGATAACTCGTGGCAAAGGTCAATACCAGCAGTGGAGGGCGCAGACGTTTCCTCTCGGCAGACTGCACTGTTCTCCCAAATCCACGGACCCCTGAAAAGCCCGCCTCACACTCCTGGGCTACTTTTTGGCTCAGGAAACTGTAGCATGCAGCACAGGATTGGGCAGACGAATTTACTGCTATTACTATAAACACAAATAGCGGCCGATTACTAGCACCACGCCCTACCTCACCTCGCCCTCACCCCCCCTCTGCTGTGTAGGTTTCACAATCCCCATCTTACCTACGGGGAGACTGAGCCTTAGCAGGGTGGTGCGAGAGCTCTGCTATTTGCTTGCCGGCTCACTCTCTGCCCCTCTCCCCCTGCTCTGTGCCTGCCAGGCCAACCTGTATGGGCTTCCAGTTTGGGTTTGGTCAGCAAGAGACTCAATGGCAGAAGAAGGGTGAAATACTTCTCCCTCCAGCCCCTGCCCGCTCACCGATAGTTGGCTGCATCCCTGTCCCAGAGCCACAGTCCTGTCCGGCAGCCCTCTTCCCAGTCTAGGGGTGTTAGCAGCCCCCACCCCGTGTCCCTAGTCCCAAGGGTCTGCACCCTTCCCTAAACTCAAGCCATCAGCCCCCTCTCACAAGCCCTGCTCAGACTCCCCAGTTGGGCGTGGTGTTTCCTGCTGGCCCCTGACTGATATGGAGGGAAAGAGAAGAGCTCACAAAGCCACAGACACAGCTGTGCTGACACACCCTCCACCTGCCTCCCGGCCCGTGTGCTTCCACCTGAACCGGGGCTTCTCCACGGCACACACACCCGCCGCCACCAGAGGTGGCCTGTACCCACAAGCTACCTGCTCCACTGTGTGCTTAACATTTCCCTGTAATACGGCTCGTTTTTTATTTAAATAAGCCATTTTTATAAAGAGAGAGAATTTAAATCACCGCCCCAAATGGCAAACTGGTCTCACTTGCCTTAAACAGAGGGCAACTGAAAAAGAATTACAGTAAAGACAAAACAGGGTTATTAAAAGTCGTTCTCCGTCTGGCTGGCTGAAGCCTTGCTGCCCAGACTGATAGGTTTGTTTTTTTCTTTTCTTTTCTTTTCTTTCCCCTCCCTCCCTCCCTCCCTCTGAAAGAGATTAGCAAGTGACAGAGGGTGTTGAAGAAATGAGACCATCAGCCTGAGGCTTTCTCCTGGCACAACTACAAAGACAGGACAAGCAAGAATTAGGGAAAGACTCCCACCCCAAATCCTTGTTATTTTTAGCAAATGGGCAGGTCTCACCTAAAGAGAACCATTGCCCTGGTCCCGCACTGTCCAATGGAACGTTCTGCAATGGGGCCATGTCCAGTCTACTCCTGTGCTATCCAGCACAAGAGCCACTGGCCACAAGGGGCTATTGAGCACTTGGAATGTGGCTGATGTGACTGAAGAACCAAATTTAATTTCATTTAGTTAAATAAAAGCTGAGCTGCTTTGTTCAGTTTTAATGTAAATGTCAGTCATCACACATGCCACATACTGAAGAGCACAGCCTCAGACTGTAAGCCCTGTGAGGGCGAGGACTTGCCCGCTCATTCCCCTCTGGATTTCTAGAATCCCACGGTGCCTGGCCCCCAGGAAGCAGTCAGTTAATATTTGCTGCACCAATGAATGAGTCAGCGAATGAATGAATGAATGAATGATACTGCTTCCTGCAACAAGAAATTGCTCTCTCTGCAACTCAGACTGTCCTGGGAACCTCTAACTCTTCCCCCATTGGGTTTGCCTTTTTCCTACCACCAGGCCCCCCAGCCGGTGACAGGCCTTAGAATGTGCCATCCAGTGAGGCCTCTCCCCCTGCAAGCCCACCTCTCTGCTGCCCCTGCGAACAAAGAAGGCTTTGTGATGCGGCTGCCTTCCCAGTACCCCACCTCACTCCCTCCTCTGCTGTCTGGGACATTAGGTGCCGAGTGACAATTAGCAACTTACCACCTGCTTCTGTGAAACCAGGCACCTGGCCTTGGATTATTGTGCGACCTGAATACTCACTTGACAAAAACCTGCTCTGGAGCAGTGAGCACCAGCTCTAAACGCGGAGGCCACCCACCCTCCGGCCGCTCCAGCCTCCCTCTGTCTTCACTCCGACAGAGCCTCCAAGCCCCTGCCCCTGCCCCTGCCCCGCCCCGCGGTGCCAGGGCCACCACCGCTGCAGTGATGGACGCCTTCCTCTGGGATGGCCTTAGGGAGAGGGGAGGAAGAGAGGGTGATGGGGAGATCATGGAGGCGCCAGGGGTTGGCGACAAACAACCCCTTCGGAGGGGCGCAAGTGCCTCTGCAGAAAGAGAAACAAAAGGGCAAAGGGAACAGCTTGGCAAAGGACAAAACACCCCAATGGCTCAGCTGCTTCTCTCCCTGGCGACTCCTTAAACAGCTCCTGGGATTTATGAGGCTAGGGGGTCGCTCCCCACTGGAGTGCCGCCAAGGTCCCCACCCAAGTCTGGGAAATGCTGATGCCCCCTGAAACAAGGCTCTTAGGGCGGTGGGTCTGCCTGACTGAGCTCTGGGACAGGCCCCGGGACCTCAAGGGAGAAGACCCGTCCTCGACACCATGCAGTGTGCCTGCCGACAGGAGACTCAGTCCTCTCTCTGCCTGTTTTCTGAGCTTTAAAATGGGGGACAGGAGATGGCGGAGGTAATCTCTCAGCTCCCTGCTGGCCCTGGTACTCTGTGATTCCAGGCCTGAAGGCTTGCTTCACGCTTCACGTGGAAAACCTACAAGGTACCCCCATGTCCTGGGCACTGGGGTTTCTTTCTCTTCATACCTGGGGTCTTCACCACATGCCCGGGAGCCAACCCTCATTATAACAGCAGCAGCCACTTTTCACACACCCAGTCTGCACATGGCACTGTGCATGCAAACCCCTCGTATCCTGTGACTCGTGCACCCGGCAGCCCCCACCCCGGCAGGCCACTATGGCAGCCGCATGTTCAGGAGAGAAATCAAGGCTGAGAGCAACGAAGAGGCTACCTGAGTTCCCACGCTAGATAAGGGGTGGAGATGGGCTCTGAAGCCCGGTCAGACTCCAGAACCCATGTCCCCTGGAGATCTAGAAGCTTCTCCCCCGGAGGGGTCCCTCCTCTTATTGCTCCTCATTCAGACCACGGTATGTTTTCCAGCTGGAGCAACCCCATTCCAGGCCGTGTGACATTGGCAGGGCCTGGGGGCGGGGCGCTGGTTTCCCTCCTTGCCAGGTCTGGACCTGCCGGGGGGCAGGTGGGCAGTGTCCAAATGATGGCCTTTCTTCCTCGAGGCCGTTGTCTCTTTGGGAACCCCAGAGCAATCACTTATAACCCAATGGAGGCTCCAAAGAGTATCTAGCTTCAGAGGACCCAGAAAAGCCAAATGAAGCCTCCTAGAGCACTGCTCTGGGGGAGTCACACCTCTCTCTTCGACTGCTCCCCCGGCCCCCAGGCTCAAACCCAGACCCCTCGCCCTGGTGCGCAGGCCTCCGCCAACAACGCCGACCTCATTCCCAACTTCTCCTGAATGCCTCGCGCTCGGGGCGGCCAGCCGGGGCCACCCGCCACCCCCCCCCCCCGCCTCCCGGCCGTCACACGCCCAGACAGCTCTCTGATGCCCTCCACCAGGCCTTCGCGCGTGCTGTTCCCCACCTGCGCCTCCCTCCTTGCTGGTCGAGGCCATTTCAATCTCTCAGAGCCTTCTTGGTATCCCTGTGTTGGCCATTTACTCTACATGATCTTTTATTGTTCTCCATGGGTTTTTCCTGTGTGGGGTTGCCAATCACCCGAAACTCCTTAAGGGAGGTGTCTGCTGGTCCAGAACAAGGCTGAGGCAGCTGCCCAATTAATGGAAGTGGCTGACTACATCCCTGACTTGGCTCCAATGGAGAAGAAAGTGGGAGCACTCACCACCTCTCAGAGAGACCCCAGGGTTAGCTGACCCCATTCTGGGGGCCGGGAAGAAGAGAGGGGTAGATGACTAACGGTCAATTACGTGTCAGGTGTTTTCCTGTTGTATCTCATCACATCCTCCATTTTCAAAAGGCAAGAAACCATGACGCAGAGAGATACTGACTTGCTCAAGTGCACTGTTAGGAAGTGGCCACGCTAGGATTTGAACCCAGTTCAGATGGAAACGAAAGGATGTTAATACCAGGCGCGGAGACGGTGATTGAGGAAGGATGAGTGGGTTCAGTCGTGCGCTGGTAAGTGTTTAACATCCAGCTCCTGGGTGGGAGGAGTCCTGATCTGTGGTGTTTGCTGCTTTCCGTGGTGTAAATACCCTCGTCTCTGGTTAATTTCAAGCTACCTAACAGGATCAGCTCAGAGCTGGGAAGAGACGTGCAAAGCAATGCCTGGGTGTAAACCCAGCTCTGCCCCTCACTGGCAGTGGGACCTTAGACAAATCAAACAATCACTCTAAGCCTCATTCCTCATCTGTAAAGCGGGAAGAATATTATCGCCCAAATGGGAGTTTCTGGGAGGGTTTATTTTAGCACTGTGTGGCACAGGGTTTGGCATGCGGTAGATGTTTAATGCGTGCTTGTTCCTTCTCTGCCTCTCTCCCTTCCTTTCTCCCCCACCTCCCACTCCCATCACTAATCAAGGACAGCTCCCTGCACCCACCAAGGAGAACTCAGGAGGGAGAGGAAGCCCTTTGGTGTCCCCGCCGCCTTCTACTGTTGGCTCATCCCTCAGATGCCAGCTGCGATGCCAACATCAGTATGGTGGGCAGACCTGAACACTGAACACCTTCTCACCCTGGGAAGGACTTGAGGTGACTGAGCAGGGCCAGGAGACAGACCCAGGCCTAGTGTCGGGACCAAATCTCAGGCTCAGAGGAGACTGCATGCATGCGTGCATCCATCCACCCACCCACTCATTCATTCAATAAACACACCTGGAAGATCTGCTCAGACCCAGAACCCACGCCAGGGCTGGGTTCCTTCAAGAGCTCTCTGTTCAGTAGGGAGACCAACCCACGACCATCTCCAGCCTCAGAAGAGGGTTATTGTAAGAGAGTGTTGCCCAGAGCACCACTGCCAGCACACCTAGGGGGCTCCAGACTAAGGAGTCTGGACTTCGGAGTCACCCGGGCTGGGGCAGTTGTGGAGGGAGGGAAGTGGGCAAGCAGAGACTTGGAGAGAGGTTTACTGGGAGTTGGGGCAAATGTCTGTTCTTTGCACCAAGAAAGAGCAAAAGTGGGGAAGGAGATGGAGGAGGTGAATAGAAGACCAGAGGCCTCCGAGGCAGGCCGAACCCGTGGGCTGGGGCAACGGCGGGCTCTGGACTCCATGGCGTGTGGTCACACATACATTAGCATCCTCACCTATGGATCGGCGATATTAACACCCATTCAGACAGCAGTGGATGAGAGAGGAGGTCGCATCAGCAAAGTGGCTAGAACCCAGCACCCAGCTCACAGTACATGCTTTTTGGTTGAAGTTTACGAGCCTGTGAGCTCCCGGGGAGCTGGCCTGTCTCATTCCAGACCCCATGTGGACCGAACGAAGCAGTGCAATGAATCGGGGAGAAAAGGAGAGCTGGGCTCGCAGCCACCAAACGCAGGTTCCAGCCCAGTCACTTCCTACTACCACCTTTTCATCTCCCTAAGCCTCCTCACTCTCCCTGGTTGTTCCACAGGCTCAAGGGTAGCTGCCTTCATATCTGATACGAGGACGATATGGAATGACAGGAAGCATGTTGTCAGCTCTCGAGTGCTACCAGCAGATAGAGAGTTGGAGTGTCTGCAGTCAGTGTCTCCGGCACTTTGATTATCTGAGCATCTCCAAGAAAAACAGAAGGAGAACTTGGCCAACAGGAAGTTCACCTGTAAAACCAGTCTCCATTCCACATGCTATGAGCCTTCATATACTTTTTTGGAGAAAGCCACCTACCCACCCCTGTTCTAAACCAGGATGCACTTGTCTAAAGGCCAAAGGTGGTTTATTCACCCACACAACCAGCCTCTGTTGAGCTGTTTTTCACGGGGAACATTCAATAGCAGAACAGGATGGCATCTCTGTCTTCATGGAACTTCCAGTCCACTAAGCAGGGGGAAGTGGTAGGTTCATAGTGAGACTGGCTCCACCCCTGAATTTCACTGGGCCTTGCGCTAGATGGGAGGGGCAGCAAAGCAATGCCTCAAGCCTCCAGGGACAGGCAGGGAACAGGTCGTGGGATCGGTCAGCCCCAGCGAGCAGGCCACCCTCCAGGTGTTACCAAGAGTGGCTAACCAGCTAAGGCTCATCACACCTAGGGAGGCTCTCAAGTGGGGTCCCCTTCTTGCCGAGTAGCAGAAATCAACTCTGGACAACTGAAGCTTAAAAAAGGACCTGGCGGAATGGGATGAGTTGAAGCCCTTGGCCTTGGGAGGACCCATGCCACCTGAGCCAGGGCAGCTCCGGCATAGCCGTGGTTGATTCCGGTAACCCTCACTAGAGCGAAGAGCTCTGCATGTAATCACTCTTTCCCTTCTGCCAGCCTCCTGGGAGGCAGGCTATATCATTATTTCTAGGGAAACCAGCAAAATACAGTTTATTGGGGACCTCCATTGGCAAGGGGGACTTTCCAGTGATTCTCAGTCTTCCTGACACTCAGCTTAATATTCAGATTCCAGGGAAAGTGTCTCTGATGGGTTCATCTTGGGGGTGCGTTACCTGATTGTACCACCTACCAAGATGGCGTGCACTTGGGGATGGGGTTTGCACGATTCCCCAAAGTAATTCGGGTGTTCCACCAGGAAACGCAGGAATGGCTGGGGCCAAGGCAAAGACCAGACTCCTTTTCTGGGTATCACACTCCTTTGGGTGGCTACTCTGCACACCTCTAGCTCCACACACGTTGTATTTATTTGCCCCACCCATGGAATCATGGACGGTCGTAGGTCTTGGTGATCACGGGTCCCTTCCGCTACAAGACCCCAGTGAATGTGCAAAGGTGGGTTCCAGGACCTCATCTCTCTGGTTTGTTCCCAAGAACCTCATGCTGAAGACAGATGCCTTTTAGAAAGTGATGTCACGTGTTTCCCCTCCACCGCCATCTATCACTTAAAATGGAAGGCTCTGCATCCACAAATGGTAGAGGCTGCTGCATTCTCCCTGTCCAAATGGTGAAAAAATAAATTGTTTCTCCTCTCCTCCAGGAGCAGCAGTGTCTCCGGATTGCTTCAGACCTGAGTTTGAAAGTCCCAGTTCTTCCACTTAAAGAAGATCCTGAGCCTCGTTCATTATTTAAGAAAGAAAAGAAAGAAGAAAGGAAGAGAGAAAGAGAGAGAGAGATCGATCCTGGGTCTCTTGTCCTCATCTGCAAACGCAGTTAATAGTACTGCCTCATGGATTGTTGAGGGCACCGAATGCATAAAGAACACCTGGCAGGTGTGCAATAAGTGGGGGCGATCAGTAATATCACTCTTCTTCCTCCCAGGCCTCAGCTGGACTCTCGGGAGACAGCCTTGGTTGAGCAGGTCACACCACGCGTGCTTCTGCCCCTGGCTCTTTACCCACACAGGATTCCGCTCCCTGGCACATTTCCCCCCAAAGCCCTTGCCTTATTAATGTCCTCCCTTCACTGTGAGGTCTGAATTTCTCCTTCCTTTCTCTGAAGCACTCCCTTAACACCCAAGTAATCAGTCTCCCCGCCCCGACCCCCCGAGAACGTCCTGTAGGGGACATCAATTCCCTCGGCATCTAGCAGGTATCAACGAATTTCCCCCTGGACGGTTGTTCAACTTTCCAGGAATGTGCCCAACCTCTCACCCCTCTGGGAGAGGGGCCCGGTCGGTCTCGGGTCTTTCTCTTTTCAGATGCGCCCTGCTCACAACAGACGCCTGTTCATTCTTTTGATGATGATGAGGGCTTTCAGGGACACCAGCTCTCCCATCTGCGCAGATGGACACACTGGATAATTCTATCTCAATGAGGGCTTGGGAAGGAGTTAAACATCCAGACAGGGAATCAGATACAGTGCAGTTGTCCATGTGGCTGGAGCCGAGGAGGGGGCTGAGGGCCATCCTCACCAGGAGACAGCAGAGCACAGAGGGAAAGTGTCAGACAGTGCTGTGTCTCTAAACCTTTTCTCACTACTTACTGAATGGGCGGCCTTGGAGAAGTCACTTAATCTCTCTGAATCTCAGTTTCTTCATCTACAAAATAAGGCTAAGTTTACCTCTCAGGGTAGCTGTAAACGTTAACAGAAACAAGAACAGCAAGGCCCATGGCACACTGTTTGACATATAGCGAGAGCTCAGCTGGATTCGGAGATACAGCCCCTTCCTTCCTCTAGTGAAGAATCAATTTTCCGTGAAGCTGTAAACACCATAAAGGCAGGGACTCTCCTACTGTGTTCAGGGCTACGTTTCCAATGCTTAACACCGTGCCTTGCACACAATCGGTATATAATAAACATCCGTTGCATGCATGAATAAATGAATTTCAAAGGGCCTGAGGTTGTAGCAGAGGTGGGCAGGATGGCAAGACAGATTAGACACCTACATGGATCCCAGGAAACCCAGTTAACAGCACTAGCCAGCCTCTTCTTTGTTCAGCTCTTTGTTTGGCCTCTACCTTTGAAGTCACAGACTGCTCATCCGGAAACCTGAGCAAACCTACACCTCCATCCCCGACCGTCCCTCCGCCTAACTATAGTAGGGTTCAAGTGTGTATGAGACACATGCTCTGAAAAGCCAGGGTAGCCAGGCCAATCTAAGGCATCACTGGTACCTCGCAACCCCCTGCCCACATGCCCGGCCCACGGGATTCTCCGCAGCCTGAGAGAAGGATCATTGGAAGGAAACAGGGAGCCTGTGGCCGGACCAGATGGAGCTGGAAGGAGCCAGTACTCCTGTCATGAATGAATCTGAAAACTCTGAGCCTCACAGGCATGAGGACTGTGAGGCAGCCAGCACGTGCTGGACACATTGAGCCAATCCATGTAATCGTGGCTATTGAACCAAAACAAAACCCAGCTACGATGTAAGAAAGGAGCAATCTTAGACTGTTAGAGACTCGTGGGGAAGGACTGTGAGATGCAGGGTCTCATCTGGGCATGGACCAGAGCCGCTCTCCTTTTGTGCCTATCATCTTGGCTAAGGAATTACGACTGGGGGAGGGGGGCGGTGATATGATCATCAAGTCCTTCTCTAAGAAAGTTCTCCTGCTTTTTTTAAAAAAAAACAAAAACAGAAGTTTCACAACCACTGAAGTAAGTGATCTCAGAGGTTGCTTCCAGCTCTAGCATTCTCTGCACTTAAAAAGGAAAACCTAGTTCAACGTCTCAGGAGAAACTCCAGTTTGCATCTGGGGCGGGGTGGATGCGGGGGGAGCAGGAGCAGAGCAGCCGGCGCTGGGCAGGCCCCCTGAACGCAGCAGCCTAGGGCTCCGGAGGAACCCTTTGGTGCTGGTGCCCAGCCCCCACCCTGCACCCCTGGTGTGGGTTGGGCGTGGGGAGGGAGGATAAACGTATAAAGTTGTCACACCAATTGGTGCTGTGCACAGCCCCAGCAGTCTGCCTTGCGGCTGCCTCCGTAGCCACCCCCACCCAACCCACCTGCTGACACGGGGCTGTGAATGGAGGAGAATAGGCAGGGCCTCTGGCTGGGGCCTTTGGCTCCACCTAACTGGGCCTGACCACCCATGCTCTTGAGCCACCTCCAATCTGCGGTCCACCCCCCACCCCCCACCCCCGCCTCCTCCCGGCCCCTCAGGGCCACTGCGCAGGCCAAAGCACAGGACTTCGTTCCCAGAAGTGCCCGGTTGAAAATGCCATTTAGGCGCACCTGGGGGATCTGGGAGACCTGAGAAATGTGGGCTTGTCCTCTGGAGTCAGATATCAGGCAATGGGGAGCCAGGGGCAGGAACTTCCCACCCAGCCTGTGTGCAACGGACTCGTTCTCCTCCCAACGCAAAGACCCACCTCTCCAAAGTTGAGCACCTTTGCTTTGCGACCCAAATGCACAGAACAGGCCAGGGCGCTCAGGCCATGCCCCTCCCTAGCTGTGACCGCCATCGCCGCACACTGGGCAGGCGAGTTTCTGAAAGCTTGCTGGAGGTTCTACTCTCCCTGCCCTCCGAGGCTGCCCTGGCAAGTGGCCGGGCAGAGCCTACTGCCAGGTGCGAGGCTCTCGGTCACATCCAGGAAGGGCGCCCTCCTCCGGCAAGCCGCTTTTTTGCATCTCTCACGAACCTTTCTAGTATCCCCGCCCCCTCGTGGGCACGGGCTTGGAAGGGGCAAGGAGGGACCCCACCTCTGCGGAGAAGAGACGACTTCCGGGCGGCTCGCGCCCCCCGCCCCCGCGACCCAAGCTCGTAAAGTTTCGGCCCCGCGACCCAGGTCGGGGTTCTTCCTCCACTCGGAGCCGTGGAGCTCAGAGGCCACGCCGATTCCCCAAGCCCAGAAGCGCTAGCACCCGGCGCTGGCCCACCCCCCACCCCGCTCGGCCTCCCGCAACCTGCAGAGGCGGGCGAGGGGCCTCCAGGAGGCCGGGGCAGCTTTCCGCAGCTCGGTAGCCCAAAAACTGCTGCTCGAGCGTTCCGGGCAGTGCTCGCAGGGTGCGGTCCTGATGGAACGGGTTTCGCACCAAAGCCTTTCCCACCCCTCGCCGCCAACCCCTCTCGCGCCGCGTCTCCCTCTTCTGGGAATTCCGGAGAGAAAAGCGGTGCCAGCCTCCGGCCCTCAACCCCAACCCCTGCTTCGTTCAAGGTCCAGGTCTACGGCGCCTTTCAACAAAGCTCGGTGCCCTCTCGGTAGCGCTGGAACCGGGACAACCACCCCGACCCCGCCTTTCCATATAACCTTTCCCTTTAGAGGCATCGGAGGGAGGGATCCCTCACCCAAAGTTGGGGGTAGATTTTGATCCACTTTGAAAAGTCTCTGGTTCCAAAGACAGGGGAACAAAGTACAGGGCGTACATTCCTTCAGGGTTACACCAGCCTCTCCCGGCTCTCTGCCGGCAGGACCACCATTCAGGTTCAAATTCTGCAGCGCTCCCATCCGCAGACCCAGCACTCTCCCAAGGACCTCGGACCAGAAGGGAGAGGGGTTATTTTAGGGGGCACCCCTTCCTGGAAGGCGTTCGCAGAGCCTGTTTAGGCACCACCCGTTAGGACAAGGCAGACGGCAGGGGACAGAGTTGACCCCCCGCCCCCCGAACACCTCTCCATCACCAGCTGGACCAGAGGCTGAGACCCTACTGATCACAATGGCTACTATTTGGCACCCCACGTCCCTTTCTCCCTCCATGGCAGAACCAAGCTGTGACTTCAGACGGGCTGGTTCTGGGCACCCAGGGTGACACTAGGCTGAAGGCGAAGCGAGGACAGGGTCCCCCTAGTCTCGTCGCCCGCGAATCCTTGCTGGTCCCGCCTCCCTCCTGCTGGGCTCGTAGCCAGCACTTGGGCTCACTGACGGAAAGATGCTGGGGTCGCCGGGTTCGACTCCCGCAGCATTTATGACCCACCAGCCGGTGGCGCCGGGCGGGAGGCACCACGGCGGCCGCGAACCCTGGACCCTGGAGCTGCGGAGCCAAGGATCGCTAGCCCTGGGGACCCGGCTCGGCTTCATCCTCCTTCCAGCTCCTTCAGCCGAGCTGGGACCAGGTCCGCGCGGGACACGCACATACCACTGCTCACACCTCCTCGGCACCCCCCACCCCCACCCCTTTATGCCGTCCCTCCCTCCCTCCTCCCACTAGAACCACACGCTCCATCGCACGCGCACACACACTCCCGGTCCCAGGAAGCAACACAATCACCACGAGCCCGCGCCTCCAGACTCCTGCCCAAGTGTCACATTCTCACCTGCTCTGCACGCACGCTGCTCTCCCCTCAGCAGAAATACAGTCATCTGCTGTCACACACCCCTCCGAAGACCCGCACATTTGGGACACGGGTGAAACGCCACACCTCACATATTCACCCACCCGTTAACACGCTCACACATACAATCACACAAGCTCACACACTTCACACGCTCACGGAGAAGCTGGCACCCGCTCACACCCCCAAACACTCGCTCACACTCTCGCACACACACATTTTCCGTGTAACCGATATAGACACTCAAACACCCCTCCAGACACTCGCTCACTCACACACCATCATGCACACTCACATCTCTAAATACACTCCCGCACCCTCTTCACACATAGCTCCTTCCCGGACACCCTCACACATAGACGCAACAAAGACACACGCTTGTGTACACACACACACACCCTGGCACAGACCCAGAGCGCTCTCTCCAGATGAGACGTCCTCCCTCCCTCGCCGAGCCGACCAGCTCCACAGACCCCCGCCCACCCCGCACCACGCCAAGACCGGTGCTCGGACCCCGAGCCTTTCTGGAGCGACCCCGCGCCCCTCCCCGGCGGCCCGCCCCCGCGCGCGTCCCCCGCCACGGCTCCCGCCGGGCGCCCGCGCACTCACCGCGCGCCAGGTCCAGGATCGCGGCGAGCAGTAGGCAGACGCAGCCGCGGAGGCTCGGGGCGGCTCGCATGGTGCCCGGGAGCTGGCGGCGGTGGAGGGGCGGCGGCGGTGGCGGAGGGAGCGGCGGCGGCAGGTCCCCTCGCCATGGGCTCAGGCGCGCTCCTGCCTTCGGTCGCCAGCCGAGACTGTGGCGGACAGCGCGGGGCGCCGCGGGGGCGCCCCCATGCCGCCGCGGCCCGGCCGCCCGGGCGCCCGACTCGACTCGACTCTCCTCGGTCCCAGCGGGGCGCCGCGACCCTCGCGCTCCGGGCGTCCTCCGGGCGCGCCGCAGCTGCTGGCTCCCCGCTCCTCAACTGCGAGCGGCACCCACCGCGGCCGGGAGTCGGATCCGCGGCGGCGCTGGAGTTTGGAGCCAAATCGCGCTCTCTCTGCCTCGCGCTCGCCTCTCCCGGAGGCGCGAGCGCCCCCCTCCCGGCGTCCTCCCTCCGTCCCTCCCCCTCTCCCCGCCCCCTCCCTCCCCGCCCTCCCCTCGCCGCGCTCTCCGCTGTATTATACAGACTTTTCTTTAATCCTTTCTGGGCTGTTCGGTTCCCGTCCGATAAGCCGATTTATTGCAGGGAGAAGGAGAGCTCCCCGCTCCTGGTCCTCCTCCCCTGCCTCCCTGTCTCCCACCCTCTCTGCTGCCCCAGGTTTCCCCCTCACTCACAACTCGCTTGCAGCCCTTAGCTTCATAACCCCCTCCCAGCTGACCAAGCTTCCCTGTCGTCCAGAAGCCAAGCTCCCTCTGATCCCCTCCACCTACTCCCATCCCCGGGATCCCCGCGCCCCAGGCTGGGGGGAGGAAGGCAACCTCCGTAGCCTCCAGGAGCGCGATGCCAAGCACGGCAGAGCTGAGCAGGCAGGGTGTGGCCCCCGGAGGGCAGGCCTTGCCTCCCGTTCGTGGAGGGGAGATTAGGGGCATCGGTGTTCTGAAACTTCCCAAATTAGGGGTGCCCAGCGACATGGGGTATGCTTTGTCCTTTCTTCCAAGAATAGCCACATCCTTGCATCCAGCCAGAAGTGGATAAGGAGCTGGTTGTTTCCTCCTGGCAGTGACCATGTTTTCACATTTTCGGCAGGCCTGACACCTTTCCTCCCCAACCCCCACGCCCCCACCTTCCCTGAGGAGTGGGGTTTGGGACGTGTATCTTAGCACTGTCCTGCCACCAACACACACATGCGCGCACATGCGCACGCACACACCGCTGAACTTCAGGCCTGGCTGTGGGCCTTGAGGCCTCTCTCCTAGGAGGGGAGAGGTACTCTAGCACCTGGGGTGAGCTGGGGGTAAGGTTAAATGGGGAAGTTCAGAGCATGTAATGTGCCTGCTGGCAGGAACCCAGGAGATGGCAAGTGGAGGCACAGGGAGGCCCGCCCAGCCAGGGGCAGGACCGGATTCA
This sequence comes from Pteronotus mesoamericanus, assembly GCF_021234165.1. NCBI lineage: Eukaryota > Metazoa > Chordata > Mammalia > Chiroptera > Mormoopidae > Pteronotus > Pteronotus mesoamericanus. The sequence goes on from NW_026555200.1 coordinate 607,166, forward strand.
AAAGGCAGCTCACAGGCTCGGCTCTTGGCCTGGTGTTCTTTCTGTAGCATTCCAGAGAGAACCCCCAGCTTCCCTAGCTCTGTCAGGGTGCTGCAGAAGACTTTTGTACTGTTTACTTAGATAGCCACAGGGCACATAGCCAGCTCCATCTCTAGCTGCCCTTTGAGGGAGTGAAGGGGGTACCAGGGGCATTGAGTAATTGCTAAGTCACCTCTTGGGGAGCCTGTGCAGAGATGGCCCGTGGTAGGGACTGTTTCCTCCACCCACCCTCCCCAAGCCTCACCACAGGCTTCCCAGGGCAGCCCTGCTGCAGCTCGGCCACCCCCCCCCACTGCACCCCACCCCACCTCTCGCCCAGCCCCAGAGAAGGAGCGATTTGCATTTATGAAGATCTGAAAGCAAACATTCACCTGACAGGCTTTAGAATGATCTCAGTAAAATAATAATAATGATCGTAATAAACCCTTATAAATAGGTGTTTGATTACAGTTTGTCCCTATGTGGGTATTTTTTTTTTTTTTTGAATCAGACTAATTGGCTGCCAGGCTGATTGGGCTGGTTATGGCTTGAATACTGGAGTCTTGGGCCCTCTCTTTTCCCTTTGGCTGGCTGTTCTTTGCTCCCTCTCACCTCCTCTCTTCCCTCCCCCACTCATCTCTCCTTCTCCAAGTTGCTGAGTGTCAGTTTGATGTCACCTCTCTTCCCCACCTCCTTTTTGGGCTGATCCAGCCATGCCATGGGGCACAGTCCCTGACTAAGTCCTCCCTGCCCCTTCCTAACCCCAGCTCTGGCCTAGGGAAAAGCCAACAGAACCCAAATCTATCCCAGCTGCCCAGCTATCTGTGGAAGGGCTTTCCTGACTTGGGGGGCAGGGTCAAGCTGGGAGGCCCCTGGTGTTAACAGGTTGGTCTGAGCTCGCAGGTCAACGCCAGGCGTTACAGGGGAGGCGTTTCTGCTCTGTGAGCCCCGCTGCAAATCGGAGTATATCCTGACAGGTGGACAGGCAACAGTTCACCAGGAGAAACCTGCATACGTGAGGTTTCCTGCTTGCACGACCTGCAGCCCAGCCATTAGAGAGGAGAGCACAGGATCTGGTGGGATCCCAACTCCCCTGAACCCACGGGTCCATACCCACTGGGGGAAAAAAAATCCCCAGGTTGCAGCAGGAGGGGCTAAAGATTCACCTTCATTATACCACCAGTGAATGGCATCTGGCAAGAGGCTAACAAGGAGCAGAGGAGGCCTGAGAGCCGGGGCGGTGGGCAGGGTGGGGGGTGTTACCTTCTAGGGCCAAGGATTGGACCAGGAGAGGGGTTGGTGCCAGTGGAAACCTCAGTGAACCCTCCTCCAGCCCCAGGACTTCCGAATCGTTCTCACTCTCTTGTAATATCACCCTGTATTATAATCGTTGGCCTTCCTAGCTAGTTCCCGGCACATAGTAGGCCACCCGTAAACACCTGTTGTATGCATGGGTGAACGGGTGCATGGATGGATGAAGGCAGGGCACTTGCTCATAAGCACTGCATCCCTCAGCTTTTAGTACCACGCTGCCACTTGGCAGGTGTTAGCAGGCATCCTGTGACAGGAATCTTTCCGGAGAACTCACACCCCCCTGGATTGCGTGTTCATGGAGAGGACATCCTGCCCAGGTGGTTGCCTAAAAAAGCACAGCTGCAATGTTCGTGTTTATACCATATGGAAATTGTTCATAGTAATACTGCCACCTTCGTACACCTTCTCCTGGGGGAGCCCACTCCTCCTGTTCCTGTTTTATGAAACACAGCCTCCGAGTCTTTTCCCACCACCCCATCCCCCACCCCCACCCCCACACCGCCAGAGAAAGGCATATTTGAAACACCGAGAGGCACGGTGAGTAGAGGGCACAGGGTGACTTAGCCAAAAGAAAAGTCACCCAGGGAAGCCACAGGCTTTTAATTTGCTTAACATCCCTTGGCTTCTGTCTCCTAATGGATGCGCCGCCAGCAGCGCGGTCCGACTTTGCAGTCCTGGCGCTCAGATCCACGAGTCAGGGCGGGGCAAGCCTTGTCTGTGCGCTGCCTCCCAGGGGCCAAGGTGGGGCTTGTCAGTCCTGAGCTTCCCTCTGTCCAGGGTGCGGAGCTAGGCTCTCTCCCAACAGAGGGCGCTACAGCACCAAACAAAGTTCTCTTCTCCTGACCCTAGGGAACACCCCCAGAGGTCAAAGGGCTCCTCTGTGACCTGCAGTTTGTTTGTTTCCAGGAGAGGGGAGGGATACAGTATATGATTATCTTCCACAGCCGGGTTTCCCAAAGGACGGTCTCTGTTGGTTGGGGGAAAGACTCCCTGTGAAGTTTGATAACATCTCTAAGCGTAGTAAACATTTATGCCCTGGCCGGTGTGGCTCAATTGGTTGGAGTGTCATTCAGTAACCAGAGGGTTGCAGGTTCGATTCCCTGTCAGGGCATATACCCTTGTTGTGGATTTTACCTCTGGTCCAGGCACTTGCAATTCCTGGTCTGAGTGCTACAGGAGACAAGCAATCAATGCTTCTCTTTCGATGTTCCTCTCTCTCTCTAAAAGCAATGGAAAAAAAAAATGTTCTTGGGTGAGGATATTAAAAAAAGAGTAATAAGCAGGAAAGTGCTTCTCCTATGACAAGTACTTATGGACACTCCACAGTAACATATGAAGTTGCTACTATCTTTATTCTTATTTTACAGATGAGAAAACTAAGGTACAAAGAGGTTAAGCAACTTGCCCAGTACAACACACTAATAGAATCAGATTTGTATCTAGGATGGGGCCAGAGCTCTTAAATGCTCTTCCAGGCCAAGACACATGCACTCACATATGACATGTGTGTGCACACACAGGCACACATGCGTTAGAAGCCAATGTTTCAATGAGAAAGGAGATTTTAAAAACTTTAATAAGCTCAGTGTTGCCCACCTTTCTCATCTCATTTAATCCTCGTAAGAGCCCTCTGTGGCGGCTTTATATATTTAAGCCCAATGTACAGATAAGTAAACTGAGTCTCAGAGACGTGAAAAGACTTGCTCACAGTAGCTATGGCAGAGGAATCCCAGATCCACACATGTACTCTCATCCTCTTCCCCACTCCCACGTGCACACGCTCACTCACGCTGTGCCCCCGCCCTTCCCTGCCTTGCCTTCTGCCTCTCTGTGCTGGAAATTAAACATCCATCAGACCACTTCTCAGGCAGGATTGAGTCTTTTACTGTTTGGTTAAATTAAACACAACTGAAAGTGACGCCTTAACACCAGTGACCCAAATCGATGTGGAGTCGGTCGCTGGGAATTAAGTCCAAGCCGTGTCCTTAATGGACCTCAGTCCCATCTGGACTCTCACGCTCCAGCTCCAGCTCACCTTCCCACAGAGGGAACCCAGTGGGTCTGCCATGGGGAGTCTGAGGCTGGGGGCGGCGGGGTGGGCCCCGGCATTGCAGGCCCAGAGAAAAGAGCTGGACCACAGGGAGGAGTCAGGGCCAGGATGCTCAGTCCTGGGGACCAGCCTGGCAGCGAGAAGGAGGTCGACACAGGAGAGGAACATTTCACAAACTGGGCCCCCCCAACCGTTTGCTTCCCAAGTTTGTAATAAACACTCCTTGAAAGGGGGTTCCATGGTTAAATACATCTGCACGTTAGGCCACTCCCCACTTCTTGGAGATTTATGATTTGCATGAGCATATTAGAGGCTATGAGAAATCCTGCAGATTTTTTCAGTTTTACTTACTTGAAACCCAAACTTGTTTGGCCTCAGAACCCTCTCTGCATAAATACCTATCAGCAACTCATGAGCAAGAGTTCTGCAGATCACAAGATGGATGGGAGATGCTGCTCTCACGCTGGACAAGTCTGATCTCTTCCCGGATTACCATAGTGATAGTAGTAGCAGTAAGAATAATAATAAGAATGACAGTAACAACCCCTGCCAACTGATGACATTTATTGAGTGTTTACTATATGCCAGGCTCTGTTCTAAGTGCTTTGCTTGTGTTAATTCTTTGAATTCCCTTCATAACCTTATGAGGCATGTTCTATTTTTAACCCTCTAAAACAGACTAAGAAACTGAGGCACAGATAGGCAAAGCTCCTTACTTAAGGTTGCTTTGCCTTTATGTATTTCTGAGATGGTAAACAGCATGAAGGACCACAGCTAATTCATCTCTCTGTTACATGTGCCTGGCAGGTGGTAGGTGCTCAAAGTATTTGGGTGGATGGATGGATGGATGGATGGGTGGGTGGATGGATGGGAGGAAAGAAGATGGATGAATGAAAAGATAAGTGGGTGAAAGAGCAATTGGGTGGATGGATGAATAGATAGATGAATGTGAGAGTTATTGGGTGCATACATGAATGAATGGATGGGTGGATGCTGAGTAGGTGGGAAAACAGATGGAAAGAAAGGTGGGTGGGTAGATGAATGGGTGATAGCAGACGGTTGAGTAGATAGGCAGGTTGGAGAAAGGATTGATGGCGGATGAGCACATGGATGGAGGCAGTGAATGGGGGAGCCAAGATTAGAAAACATCAGTAAGATTTGTACTTTTTTCTGTATCATTGAATTTGTTAAGTATAAGAGACCTGAACTAACAGGTATTAGTCATAGTTAGAAGGTGCCAGCAGAGGTAGTCAAGCGCGGTGTCTAAAAGCGTGGGCTCTAAAGCTGGCCTGCCTAGACCCAAATCTCAGTCTTGACACTCCAGAAAATGACTCTTGGGTGGATGCACGGATGAATGGGTCAACGGAAGGAAGGGAGGGAGGGAAGGAGGGAGGGAGAAAGGGTGAGGGAGGACTTGCTGTAAGAACTTGAGAAAAGTATGTAATCTCCCTGCATTTTGATTTTCTCATCTGTAAAATGGGGGTGGGGGTAAGAGTACCAACTGCATCGAGTTGTTGTATGATTAAATAAGGCAGTGCTTTAAATGAAGTAAGCACTCAATAAATATTAGCTATAACAAATATTACCCACCAAGGCAGCCATAAGATGTTATAATTACCCCCACGCTGTGGTTCCACCTTTTCATCCTTAAACTTCCTGCGCCTGCAGGGGAGAGGTGTGGATGGAGACTCCAGGGTCAAGAGCTGAAGGGACTCACTCAGCAGATAGTTGCCATCATCGTGAATCAAAAGAAGAAAAAGAAAGAAAAAATGTCAATGCAAATGGGAGCTGAAATTCACTTACCCTCTATGGCATTCCATGGCATTAGTTAGGCTAGTCTTGGCTTTGGACTCTCGTCCCCACGATCGTCAAGTCAGACCTGGGATGATGTCCTCCTCTTCCTCCTCCTCCTCCTCCTCCTTCCTCTTCTTCTTCTTTTAGGAGGTAGAAAAAGTGAGGAAAGACTTTATTGTGAATCCAGAAATGACCAAGACTTTACAGGGATAATGCTGGAGAGAAAGATGCTTTTAAAATATATTTTATTGATTGTGCTATTACAGTTGTCCCATTTTTTTCCCCTTTTTTCCCCCTCTGCCCCAGTGCCCTCATTCCCTCCAGCAATCCCCCACACTTAGTTCATGTTCAAGGGTCATGCATAGAAGTTCTTTGGCTTCTCCATTACCTATACTATTTTTAACATCTCCCTGTCTGTTTTGTACCTACCAATTATGCTACTTCAACCCTGCACCTTTTCCCCCATTCTCAGCTTTCCCCCTCCCAGCTGATAACCCTCCAAATGATCTCCATATCTATGATCCTGTTCCTGTTCTGGTCATTTGCTTGGCTTGTTTTTTTAAAATTCAGTTGTTGATAGCTGTGAATTTGTTGCCATTTTAATGTTCATAGTTTTGATCTTTTTCTGAGGTCACCCTTGGAGCCTCCTCCCCTTTCCTCCTTTCCCTGCCAACCTGCAGTTCCACCTACAGACAACAGGTGGCGCCATCTAATATGGGATTTGTTCTATTTTTACAACCTTTCAAGTTTGAGGGCCTATGTTCTATAAAACAAATCTGCTTCCTGTTTCACTAATTGGTTAAGCTTTAGTATATTTACAATGAGGCATGATGTTATGAAACGTGTATCCTAAAGCTCCCAAGTGAGTCACAATGGAGTGATGGGTCCATAATACTATAGATGAAGTGAGACCCAAAGCAAGATAGTTAGCTCCCTGCATTCTCACTATCTGAGGTGCATATTGTCTTCCCTACACAGAGAAGTAGTGTTCTCTTCAGTCGATTCGCCTTTGTGTCTTGCTTCCCCAAGTCATAATTGGAGCTTTGGAAGGTGTATGTCCATTCCATTTCACTTTGCCCTTTGGCCCCTCCAATGACACCCTGTTCAGTCCTAGGTCACAAAGAAGGAAGATGCAGAGAGCCAGACTAGTTGTCCAGTTGTGTATAAAGGGAAATGTAACCAAAAGGCTTTGGTTAATTGCAAAGCCATCTCATGAAACTTGGTAATTTCCTCCTCTCTCCATCAGCCTGCTTTACGTCTTGAGTTTCTGGGCCGTGAAACATTTGAGGAAATCCCTGTTTGATTTATAGTACAGAGAGCCAATTTCATTTCTCTGGGCTTCAGGGTTTTCATTTGTAAGAGGCAAAAGGCTGGGCTTGAGGCCCCCCCAACAGATGTCACCTGAGCATGAATCTACCTCCACCTTCTGTTTTTTTTATCACCTCCTGTGCCACAGAGGAAGCCCAAACCTTGTACCTGCTACCGAGCTAGGACTTGGGGACCAGCTTTCTGTAGAAAGTGAGACCTGAATCTTGGACGGGTGCCTAAGAGTTGGAGAACTTTGGGGGCAGCTGCATGTGCAAAGCCTGACAAGCAGGCAGCTGAGATTGCCAGGCAGGGAGCAGCAGGTGGCCCGGGAAGTGCAGGGAAGCGCAGGGAAGCGCAACTGCGAGGTTAGCCAGGGTCTTTGTGAACCACAGAAGGCAGGGAGAGCCAAGTGGGGCAAAGCAGCAAGGGAAACTGCTCGAAAAGCCTGCGATGACCAAAATGATCTGGGCACGTCTGTCCATCTTGAGATTCTGTGACTCTGGACCTTAGATCTCTCTGAACTGTCCCATCCCTCCCCAGCCCCTGGAGGGAACTTTATCCTCCTTGGAGCCTTTCTTTTTCTGCGGGGGGGCGGGGTGCTCTTCTTCCTCCCTCTTCTTTCCCTATCATCAATCAGTGGAAACAATCCTACTGACCCCTTTCCTGTCAGCCAGTCACCTGGCTCCATCTCCCCTCCCTGGTTTCCTGGGTGGCCTCTCTTCTGCCTACACCCTGTCTCCTGTCCTTCTTTCCATGTACCCTGTGAGGAGGGTGTCCCTGCAGAGAGGCAGCTGGTGAATCAGGGGGGTATTTCCTTGGAATTGAAGGATGTTTGGAGGCACAAACGGAGGGTCCCTCAACCCTCTGAGTTATCCATCCCTTAAAAGGGGTTCTGGTGGACCATAGAAAATAACACAAGAGTTGTTAAAAGATTTGTCTGTTTCCAAGGGAAGGAGCCCAGGCACTGGGGGCACGACATACCAAAGAGGCACAAGTGCAAGGGCTCCAAACCCTAATGGTCCTTAAATAAATGGTCCTAATGGGTCTCCACCTCCACTGAGGACATTAAGGGTATATGTGTGCATTGGTCTTCTCCTCCGCTCGATTCCTTGAAACTTCCCTGCAAATAAAGCACAACCATATATCAATCCACACCCCCACTCACTGAGCTCTCTTGACTCTAAGCCTTTGTGCATGCTGTTCCCTCTGCCTGAAACACCCTTCCCCCTCTAACCTCCCTCTCCTCCTCCCTCCTACCTCCCTTACCCTACCCCAAGTATCCCATGCATACCCTTTAAGCTGGTTAGCTCCTACTCATGCCCTAAGCCTCACCTTTGGCTATCACTAGTTCAGGAAGTCTGTTTCAGATGACTTTTCGGTGCTTGCTGAAGGAATTAAGAGGATGGTGGTAAGGTGAGCAAAGCGCAGTGAGAGGAAGGGAGGGAGGGAGGCCGGGACCCCAAAGTCTGAATCTAGAGCAGGCTCAGCATCAGCCATCAGAACACGGTCCAGGCACCATTGGAAGGTTGGAATGGCCAGAAAAGGTGCTCAACCTCTCCAGAACAATACCTCCCTTAACTGGGGCTGCCTTCAGTGGACCCTCAGCAAAGGTGCCCGTCCTGATCCTCACTCCAAGACCTGTTAGATGGCTGAGAGCTTCTGGCACCTTTCTTTAAAGGAGGGAGTGGTACAAGGTAGGACGTTGGGTTTAGGAGAACAGAGGGCTAGAGTCTTCAGTAGCTACGGGCTGGCTCTCAGGGAGTGAGATTCAGGGCAGCACGTGACGGGGTGTATGTTGAGGGGCCCTCACTCCCCTTTAGTCTGACAGCACCGTCCCTTCTGGCAGGACCAGCTCTCTGCTGTAGGGAGGCTTGAGGGCATGTAGGGTCCTGGGGACCAGTTGTCCTCCTCACGTCTGTGTCCAAGTCCAACACTTACTTATCAAGATAATGAAATTCCAGCTCCTTGTGGCTGCCCCCTTGCAATGTCATAGGGACAGGAGCCCCTCCCTGAGAGCCATTCCTTGCGGCTGTTCGATAAGCCCCATATTTCACACCCCGAGAAGCTGCATTTCAGCGGTGGGTGAAGTGGTTTTATTTTTATCGCGCACGCAGGCATATAAATATGTACGAGGAGCTCAGAAGCACTTTAGGGTCTCTCTGGAAGGCAGGCTCGGTGTGAGTGTGAGGGAGCGTGGCAATTAGTTCAACCAAGGCACCGCTCCGCTGGGTCCGAGGGGCCGCCCTGCCGCCTCGCTGGCTCCATTCTCCTTGGAATGGTGTTTGCCCCCGGAGGCTCCTGAGAACAGGAGGGCGCCTTGGCAAACTTTCTGGAACTAAATTAGGAAAAAAAAAAAGATCTGGGTTTCCACCTTAACTCTGCCACATCCCAGCTGTGTGACCTTGGATAAGGTCTTTTTCTTCTCTGGGTCTCAGCACCCATAGCTATAAAACAGGGTTCATCACGCCTCCCCTGTCAGCCTCCCAGGTATTTTGTAAAGAATAAATATGATGAAGAATTTGAAATGGGCTCTGAGCACTGTAATGTGCAACTGTAAGAGGCTTATCATCATTCCTTCCCAGCCGCTCATTTGGAGCAGGTTAGTGAACGTGCAGACCGCATCTGGTAATCCCAGCAATGGATGCTCTAGGTGTCCAGGCTTCCGCGCCCGTCCTGGAGGGGCGGCAGGGGAAGAGCGCTGATTGCCCTCCTGCTACAGAGCTGGATGCTTTACATATATTATTGCGCTGGAACACAACAGCAGTGCTGCGGGGAGGTGTGACTGCCATTCATTGACGAGGAAGCTGAAGTTCAGCAAGGGAAGGAGCGTGCGAGCTGCGCAGGCCAGCTTTGAGCGCAGGCCGGTGCTGACCTCTCCGCTGGCGGCCGCAGGGAACTAAAGGCTCCGGTCGACTGCCTGTCACCACGGATGAGCTGGGCACTTAGGACAGATGTGTCATCCTGTGGCGTGGCCCTCAAAGCAGCCCCACGGTCATGGTCATGCTGGCTGCAGAGTGAGCACCCGGTCCTCAAGGACCTCGAGAGGCCGTCGCCACCTCTGAAACCTGGGTCCGGCTTTTATCGTGCACGGGCTGAAGCGGAGAGAGGACGGTTTTCATCTGCCAGGTCCCACAGACAGACAGAGACGAACCAAAGGCTTTGGTGGGGACGCGCTCGGGTAGAGAGTGGGTTGTCGAGCAATTACAGCCTTCTGATGGCCCAGGTCGGAGGGTCAAAGGATGCTGAGCTCTCTCTGGCCTCTCATCTCTTGAGCTCACATCCCAGCATATGAAGATCAGGAAGGGAAGCCAGCTGCTTTCTTCCCAGGGGCTAAGTCATCCCTCAGGTAGAGGGTCCAGGGCTCGGTGCCTGCTGCCTCCCTTTCTCCAAAGGCCTCTCTAGGCCCCAGGACCCTGCGTAGGGGGGCTGTCTCAACAGCTAATGAGAAAATGCCTCCCAACCCTCAACTGTATCTTGAAGGTCCAGTATAGATGCAACCCATGAGGGCAAGGGCCAAGTTTAAGGGCCCAGAGACCAGGCTGGATTGGACAAAGAGGTTACCCAGGGCCACACATCAGTGGGCCAGGAGGGTGAACCTCGAGCACAGCAGGGAAGGCAGAGGCAGGCCCAGGGCAGGAAGGCGGTGGCCTGAGGAATGAGGGGGATCAGTGCTGAGAGGGGCCACAGCTGAGAGAATGAAAGGGACTTGGTAACAGCCGAGCAGGCTTTACTTTATGGATGGAAAGAACCATCTTGACTTGTAAATGTAGAATTAAGTGAGGCTGTTGGAGGTTGGAGACGGGGGCGGGGGGGGGGGGCCGGGGGGCAGCCGCGGGAGGGGGGGACAGGGGCCGGGGCGGGGGAGTCTGGGCGGGACTCGGTAGAATGGAGCCAGGCTCAGAATCTGCAGAAGCAGGCTGGGTGGTTGTTGGATCAGAAACCTGTTCTTTCCTGTTTGACTTTTCTCTCTTTATTTCCTTTCTGATTTATTTCTGGTCTCAGGAAAGCTGGAAGCACCAGCCTTAGTCAGCTGTGTGAAGGGGTGTCAATGAGAAAGGAGTTCGGTCCACACTGGCCAGTCTGGAGAGCAGACATGAGAGCTGGAGGACTCTCGGGAGGAGGCGGGGCTCGGAGGCCAAGGTCAGGCCCCGCACAGCCACTCCTGCCTGCCCGCCCAGGTGTCGTTTCCCAGGAAGGCTTCTCCTCTCTCCCTCTCTCCCTCTCCCGGCTCTCTAATTTAACTGTGGTAAAGTACACCTGACATAAAATTTACCATCTTAACCATTTTTAAGTGTATTCAGTATATTCCCATTGTCATGTCACTGTTCTCCAGACCTTTTTCATCTTGCAAAACTGAAACTCCACACCTCCTAAAGAACCTCTCGTTCTCCCTCCCTGCAGCCTGTGGCAGCCGCCATCTACCCTCTGTCTCTATGAACGTGACAGCGCTAAGTCACTCCTACAAGTGGGATCACACGGTATTTTTCCGTCGGCGATGGCCAATTTCGCGTAGCACCATGCCCTCGAGGTTCATCCATTTTGGAGAATGAGTCACAATTTTCTTTCTTTCTTAGGCTGAATAATATTTCGTTATATGGGCTGACCATATTATTATTATTTTTGTACCCATTCATCCTTCAATGGATGCTTGGGGTTGCTTCCACCTTTTGGCTATTGTGAATAGTGCTGCTATGAACATTGGCGTACGGATATCTCTACGAGACACTACTTCCCATTCTTTTGGATATTTACCCAGAAATGGGATGGCTAGATCACCTGGTTGCTCTTTGCTAAGAAGGGAGGCCCTATGGGGACCATCTGCCAGGCACCTGGGCTACCTCTGAAGGTGGTGAGCCTGGTCAGAGAGGCTGGGACACACACACGTGAGTGGGAGGCCGGGGGCTGCTGTTTCCCTCACTGGCTGCAGCGGGTCGTGATGGAGTCCACGGTTCTCTGCCGGAATGGGTCCTGGGCCTCGTGGGCCTCAGGAGCGGTGCAGAGTGGAGCTTGGAGGAGCAATGCCCCGAAAACCTGGAGCTACAGGAAAAGGGACCCAGGTGCCCCTGGCGACTGCTGACAACTGCTAGAAGGCTGGATGGAGACTTTAATGGGCTGATTGGTATGTACGCAACAGTGGCAGGCGGCTGTCCGTTGACCAACTGCATGATGGCAGTTCCAAAGTTCTAGAAAGCAAGTTCCACAGAGGGACGAGATGTGGCTTTCTTGTTCACATGACGGAAGCGCAGTGAGTGAATGAATGAATAACTGAATGAGTGGGCATAACGTCGTATCAAGTTGCTGTTTTCTATAAAAGAAGAATATCTGAAGAAGAAGAAAGGTCGAGGACATTTAACAACTCTCTGTGGGCCCTACTTGGTGCAAAGTGCCCTGGTGGGCAGGGTAAGGAAATGGGGAGCATTCGGTCCTGTCTGGATGCAGCCTGTGGACCGGGGTGGACGTGGGGACAGAGGAGGACACGCCCAGCCCCAGGTGTGCTGCAGGGAGAACTAAAAAGTCACAGGAGACCTGGAAAGGGCCTCGCGCTCCCATGTTACAACTACCTTGGGCCAAGCACTTTCTTATCCCGTATCCCATGCAGCCACTCTGATAGCTGGGACTGTTCTCATCAAGTTCAGACACGAGGGGGGCCTTGCCCAAGGACACACATGGGCAAAAGACGGAACAGAGACGTGAACCCAGGTCTGACTCCAAATCTAAAGTCCTTCCCTCTTCACCAATAGTGGTAACCAGGTTGACTTCCTGGGGGAGGTGACCTGAGCTATGAAGAATACGCACATCTGCTTCCAGAGGAGAAAAGGCTTTTTAGGTGGAGGGAAAATACCAGCCCAAGGCAGAGATAGAAAAGGTCAGGGATGTTCAGGAAAACAGAGCGTGGAGTCCATGGAGGGGGTGTTAGGCGATGATTGGCAGGGCCCGGCTCTGAACCTGAGCCCATTGGCCTTGACACTGTTGGGCAGCCGGGGCTCAGAGGAGGGAGCGACAGGCTCAGAGCCTGTGTGCGTTGGCAGCTGTGGACAGCGTGGGCTGGAGAAGTGAGCCTGCAGCAAAAAAGGAGGCTGGGATTTCTGCTGCAACCCTCCAGAAAGGGGGGATTTATTTGTCCTATTACGTGCTGGCACCAGGGGATAAAGCTGTGAGCGACCGGGCATCTGCCTGGCCCTCGTGGCCCTGACTACAGTGGGCAAAACAGACAATCGAACAAAACCAAAACGATTACCAGTTGCAATCCATACCAAGACATAAACGAGATGACGTGAGCCATACTAATGAGAGCATAGTGCAATCAAGAGAGGCTTCCCTGAAGAGGTGGCAATTAAGCTGGAGAAGAAAGATCAGAAGATGCCGGCCCTGCAGAGAGCAGCAGGAAGAAGAGAGAAAAGCCTTGAAGGAGAAGAGCTTCGGGTGTTCCAGGAACTGGCAGCCAGAGCCTGGGGCGAGTTTTAGGAAATGAGCTTCCAGAAGCAGCAGGGGGCAGGAGGTGGGACTTTATTCCAGAGTGACAGGGGGCTGTGGGAAGGCTAGAAGCAGGAGAATGAGGTGATCTGATGTGCTCTGAGCTTGGGAAAGACCTCTCCGGCTGCTGTGTAAGAAAAGGAAAGGAGGGGGTCCCCGTGGAGAAATGACACCAGTCAGGAGGCTACTGGGGTGGAGAAAGAGAGAAAGGGGGCCTGGGCCAGGCGGGTGGCCACAGAAATGGCCAGGAAGGGACCGGTTGAGGCCCCCAGGCCGTGATGCAAGTGGGGAGGGGCCAGGTGTTTGGAGAAACACTCTCTGTTTCCAAGGTAGGTGACAGCCAGGATAAAGCACTGACCCTGCCAGCAAATCCAATTTTCACACATCTCCTTCTGGATGGAATTTGCCTTCCGCCAGAGTGGGAGGTCAGAGCAAAACGCTGCCATGCAACTAGAGGCTTCTCTGGGTGGGAGAGGCGCTCTGGGGGTATTATTCTGGACTCTGGGCTCTGGTCTGCAAAACCTTGTCTGGGTGCTCAGAGAAAGAGGAAGGAGAGGAGGCCTCTTCCAATCCGACCTCCCCAGGAAGGGGCCCCGGTCTGGTACACTGGGCGAGTGTCATGCAGGCATTTTTCTAGGTGCTGGGGATGCAGTAGCCAAGGAAAGGACAAAGGCAGTCCCCAGGCTGTGTGTGGGCGGTGATTTCCGGCCTGGCCTCCAGCAATGGCCGCCTCCTGGGGTTTCCACTTGTGCGACCTCACCTCGAGAGAGGGCTGGGCCCAGCGACTGGCTTCTAGTGAACAGAATAGGCAAGAGTGATGGGGTGTCACTTCTGAGAGGAGGTTACAAAGGACTCTGACCTGTGGAGTGCCGGCACTCTCTCCAGTGCCACCCCTGCTCACTCACACGGAGCCCACGGCCATATCGTGGAGAGGACCACGTGGCGAGGGCCTCGGGGAAAGGAGCAGCAGGCGGCTGCTCGTGAGGGGCTGAGGCCTCAGCCCAGCAGCCCATGAGAGACAACACTGTCCAGCCACGGCAGGAGTGAGCTTGGGAGAGGTCCCAGGCCACCCTCCCAGCCGGTTTTGATGTGACTGTGCCTTTGCAACCTGGGAGACACCCTGAGCCAGAGGACCCAGCTAAGCCACAACCTCAATCCTGATCTCCCAATTCTTCTGATAAAGGTTATTTTAAGCTACTAAGTTTGGGGAGGATGATTTATGCAGCAATTGATGACTAATGTATTTATGAACACTTATTCAACATTTAATGTGGGCTTTAGGGGCAGACATTTTATGGTGTAGGTGCCATAAAATGGTATGTTGTCTCCATTGTGTAGATATGGAAACTGAGGCTCAGAGAGGTTAAGTAACTTACCCAAGGCCACACAGCTAAGCAGTGGCAGAGAAAGAGTTCTTTAAAATAGATTTTACTTATTTTTCGAGAGAGCAGAAGGGTGGGAAAAAGAGAGGGAGAGAAACATTGATGTGTGAGAAACATCAATTGGTTGCTTCTCATATGTGCCAGAACCTGCAATCCAGGCATGTGTCCTGACTGGGGATCGATCCAGCGACATTTCACTGGGCCACACCGGCCAGGGTAGCAGAGAAAGGATTTAAAAAGAAGCAGGCTGTGCTGTCAAATGCCACACTGACGAGGGGGCACAGCCTCATCCCTGGAGAGCGCCTAGTCTGACGGAGGCAGCACACTGTCCGAGCGGAGGGCACGCCATCGAGTGGGGATGTGGCCCTTTGCCTTTGTGTCCACGTTTAGTCAGCCAACACCTCTACCCCCATGATGTCCTCCACCCTGCAGGACCTTCCAGAGCTGTCTTAGCTCATCCTGTCTTTGGCAGGACTTCCTAGTCTTTTGTTGTTTCCTCCTTGAAACCGGATCTTTTTGTACTCTTTCCTGATTTAACCACAAATTATTCAATGGACCTAATTCTGGATCTTGCAACCCTGCACGTCCTGGGCACCCACTATGTGCTAGATCTTTGTTATACACAGCATCCTATTTAATCATTAAACAACTCATTTACAGATGGAGAAGCTCAGGCCCAGAGATGTAAACTGCCACCTCATGTGACCAGTTGTCAAGACCTGTCTGACCTGCTGGGCTGTGCCGCCTTCCTGGTCCTGGGATTTAAAATTGTCCTAGATGTCATAGCCCCTAAACGACAGGTGTCTTCCCTGTGTGGGAACCAGTGTGGGACCACGTGATCAGCGTCCCTTCCAGAGTGTGCCATGCCTGGGAGATGCATGGGAGTCTCTCTGACCCCCTGACTAGGGCATTTGCTCCTTGAGCATAGTCCAAGGCGCCAGTATCCAGTGGGCACCTGATATGTCTTTGTTGAATAAAAGAGGAAATTGGCTTACAAAGTAGGCAGAGGGTATTGCCCATCTGTCCAGTGTACCTTCCCCCTCCTTAGTAGGGCCCCATTCTCTTTGGAGAAATTAATCCTCCAAATATGTCATTCTATGGGACTGTCACCTCAGTCCATTCTCCAAGGAGCAGGCAGGGAGCCCAGCTCCCTCTTGAGATTTTGAACATTGAGCAGAAGAACAAATAGCCACGACAAGAAAAATGCCACAGCAAGAGCCTTGCCTCTGCTCTGGCTTCCTGGTCCCCCCGCCTGACCTGGTCTCCCAGCCCGGCCTCGACAGTCTTCCCTGCTTACAGCCAGGAGTGCTCCTGCAACCCTGGGCCCCTGGTAGCTGCCCAGCTGGCCTCTGCCTTTCTCACCAGGATGTTGGATGCACAAGCCAGGGGCTCTCACAACCTGCACAGGGTAGGGGTGGGGTTTGTGTAGACACTTGGCTCAAGGTAGGGACAGCATATGTGCCCAAGCATGACCACCGGCGGCCAGGCTAGGGGAAGGAGGAATCAGAGACCAATGGTATTCCCACCTCCTCTCCAATCCCCCCAGAAATCTCAACTTTCTCCCTTTCTCTTGTATCTCCCCTGACCTTTTGTTCCCCCAAAGAAATCTGTGTACTAATTAGCCAAGAAATAACATGGCAGTACTATGATTCCTCATTAGCTCAGGAAAGAGTCCCAGCTACATGACTGATAAGCATCTACAAGAAAATTAACTCCAGCACAAGGACTACCTAATCAAGATTAATGAGGGGGAGGGGAGGGAGAAGCATGGGGCTTAGGGCCCTCCACAGGTCTCCAGGGGTTGATTGTACCACGTGGGCTGGTGTGCTGAGGAATGAGAGTGGGAGATAAAAGGCCACAGGGTGATCTTAGAGTTCAAGGCTCTGTTCTGTCTCCTTAGAGAAAATGGCCCACTAAGTGAGTCAGGATATACAACCTACTGTGTGCCAAAAGAGAGGACACTGAAATGAACAAGTCGAAGTCCTTGCCCTTGTGGAGCTCACGATCTAATTACGTAGATAATGACAGTGCAGGGTGGTAAGTGGGATGATGCAGGGAACGGCCAGCATTTATTGAGCATTTACTATCTGCTTGGCATCCTCTTAAGTGCTTAGCATGTATCAATGTCTTTAATCCTTACAACACAGCTATTATTGGCCCCAATTTACAGATGAGGAAACTGCATTGTGGGTAAGTTAAGCAAACTGGCCAAGATCACAGAGCTCATGAAATGGAGTGAGAATGTGAAGCCCAACAGAGCACCTCTGGAGCCCAAGCTCTTTGGCGCCATCCTCCAGAATGTCAACAGGCACAGTGTGGTGGTGGCTGGGGTGGGTGGGGCCTGGGTGTGGTGCGAACCCCAGAGGTGGCCCAGACGACAGGCAGAGTTTCCGCAACAGGTTAGCCTCTGACCTGGGTCTTGACAGATGAACAGGACCTCACCCAGTGGAGATTTTATTCATTGATTTAGTGACTTATTCATTTATTCATCCCACAAATAAGTGCCAGACCTCATCAAGAACATTGCAAACACAGTAGTGAATAAAAACTGACACGGAGCACCATGTAGACAGAAAGGCTGGCATTGGACAAAGAGCCACAGGACTGAATAGTCTACGCTAGGGATGGGACTGAGGTCATCCTGAAGTTCTGACAAGTGAGGGCCTCCCTCAAAATCATGCCCCCTCAATGCCTTACCCTAGTACCAGCCCTTGCCTACGTGGCTGGAGTTGACCTGTAGCTAAATATTTGCATTTGTCCAGCAGCTCTCAGGCACTTCTGCTGCATCTTACTTCCTGCCCTCCATGTTCCCAGCTGCTTCATGCACTTGGCCAAGACAAGACCCCTGAAATGTGTGCCATTTGTTCCTTCCACATCCCACAAACTATTTAACTTATCCTTAACTCCGTACGACAAGAAAGTGACATTCCTGTGGCACAGGGACGATTCTCCATTAACCTTATTAAAGAAGCTTTGGCTTTTGGGGGTTTTTTTTTTCCTCTTCCTGAAGGTGCTAATATCCTTCAGGAAGCTCAAGAGAACCGATTAAGTGCGACGTTTCGCTCCAGTGATCACACGCCAGCCTCCACTGTTCCTCAACCGTGGGGCTGGAGGACGGGCCCACAGGTCTCACGGAGTAGGAGAGACTTCAATCTAATGTCCCTAGACACTGCTTTTTCTCCCAAGTTCTCTGTATCATTAGGATGCAGCCCCCAGGGGTAATTGGCTGAAGCAACTGCCATTCGTGGTACTAGGATGACCTCTTGTCGTCCACTTCCCTTCTTATCATTCTCCCAGTGCAGCTACCCCACCAGGGTTTGCTTGGCTGACCTGCCTCATGTTCTTCCAAGCCATCACTTCTCATTTCTCAAACCCTTTTTCATGGGCATCTTCTAGAAATCCCAGAGTGAGAACAGCGGTCTCAGTGACTTAGTGAGGCCCGAGAGAATGGTGGGGAGGGAGGTATGGCAGGCTGCTTCTAAAACACTTCCCATTGGTCCTCGTCTCCTGCCTTCAAAGGCTTGTGTGGGCCCCTCCCCCTGAGTATGAGCTGGACTCCGAGAGTCACTCTTAATCAGTAGGATCGGCAACAGTGATAGGAGGACATCCCTTCTAAGATTAGGTTACAAAAGGCTGTGACTTCTGTCTTGGGGACACTCTCTCTGGTCCCTCCTTTGCTCGCTCTGAGGGAGCCAACTGCCATGTTGTGAGCTGCCCAAAAGGAAGAGGTCCACATGGCGAGGATCTGAAGGCGGGGCCAACAGCTGATGAGAAACTCAGTCCAAAGTCCAGCGAGGAACTGGATCCTGCCAAAGAACACTACCATGAGCTTAGACACAGGTGAGCCTTGTCCCCCAGCTGAGCCTTGAGATGATACCACAGCCCCAGCTGACACTCCAAGCCAGAAGACCCAGCTAAGCTCCCCTGGATTCCTGACCCACAGAAACTGTGTGCTGTTTTAAGCCTCTAAGTTTGGGGCTAATTTTTAGACAGCAGTAGAAAACTAACACAGGAAAATGAGCAATACATGTAAGAGAAGACATTTCACAGGTGCACAGACTTTAAAGAACCTTAGCCAGGCATCAGGTAAGTGAGAACATTTCTAGGTAAGAGAAGTCCCCAACATAGCTGATTTGGGGCTGAGGTGGGTCTGAACAGATAAATGGAGCTTGACTCTACTCTCTCTCCAGAACTCTTTCGGCTGGCCTGTGAATTGTTGAAGCTTGTAATTCAATTTTTTTGAGATTTTTAGAAGAGATTTTATTTATTTATTTTAGACAGAGGGGAAGGGAGGGAGAAAGAGAGGGAGAGAAACATCAATGCATGGTTGCCTCTCAGTGCCCCTCACTGGGGACCTGACCTGGCCCACAACCCAGACAGGGTACCTGTCTGGGAATCAAACCGGCGGCCCTTTGATTCGCAGGCCAGCGCTCAATCCACTGAGCCATGTCAGCGAGGGCTCTTTGAGATTTTAAATATGGATTTAGAAAATGCTCCCACCTCTCACTGCGAATGTGTTTAATGTGTTTCTGTATGTCTGTGTTAGGATCCGCATTCTGTTGGACAGCCCTGGGGTGCGGGCCTGCTGTGATGGATTGAAGACTTTTCTCCACCACGGGGATTTTCAAAGGACTGTTTGTAGCTCACTGGGGGACCATGGGGGTCACTTGGTAGGCCATGAACAAATTCATAATGTGGGCCTTTTTGTTTCATTCTTCCAGGCAAATGGCTCAGGTTTTCATGAGCTTTTGTTTTGACATCAGACTAAGACTTATTTATCACTAACCTACTCAGTGAGTTGTTAACAATGACCGTCAACTTGGAGCTGAGATGTCTTTCTTTTAAGAGATCTGGCTGCCTCTCATACTTGACAGCGTCACACGGCTCCTACTGTGCACTTGCTCATGCAGAGCATGTCAATTCCCTTATCTGGGGGGCAGGGAGGATGCCCTATTATTTATCAGCGAATCAGCAGGCTGGTCTCTAGTAAGCTGTGGTTTTCAATTGCCTCTCTCCTTGCCTTGTAATTAGCAATACCTTCTAGTTTAACTTCCCCGTTTATCAATTTAGTTTGTGGGGGTGGTTTGGTTGGTTTTACAGTGTTCAATTCGCCCTACTGGATTTTCAAATGTGCATGTGTTACAGTTAAAAATAAATCATCCATGCATCCCTGGCCAAAGCAAATGTGTACAATTGCTTCGATGGTGATGCTTGGCTGTTAGCAACAACTTCATTTTTTCAGCTGCAAAGTGGGTACCCATAGGAGCCTTTTATCCCACTGAAGTAATCTATGTACAAGAGCCTGAGAACATCTGTTACAGCCTAGTCATCCTGCTTACATTCTCCTCTGGGCCTCCAGATGTGGTCCAGATGTGTCCTAACCCTGCAGAGACCCAGCAGGATTTGAGCACTGTCCATCCCTCTAACTTCGTCTCCCCCCTGTCCCCGGAACCCTCTTATTATGGACTGAATTGTGTCCCTGCCAGATTTATATGTTGAAATCCTAAACTACCTCAGAATATGAGTTTATTTGGAGATAGGGACTTTAAAAGAGGTAATAAAGTTAAAGTGCGATTCTCAGGGCAGGCTCTAATCCAATAGAGCCATTGTCCTTTCAGGAAGAGGAGATGGAGACATAGGCACACACAGAGGGAAGACAGTGTGGTGACACAGGGGGGAAAAGGCCAGGTGCCAGCCAAGGAAAGAGGTCTCAGGAGACACCCGCTCTGCTGACACCTTGATCTCAGACTTCTAACCTACAAAATTACAAGAAAAGTTTAATTTAAGCCACCCAATCTGTGGTACTTTATTATGGCAGCCTGAGCCAACTAATACAGCCCTGTTTGTGGTCCCTGCACACAGTGGGCTTCCCAGCAGCAGGGGAGCATAGTAGGACCACACTCTAGCAGAGTGATTCAGAGGATGGGCTTTGCAGCCACGGTCCTGTGGTTGGAACCCCAGCTCTGCTGCTCACTAATTATTCAAGTCACTTGACCTTGAGCAAGTTACTTCGTCTCCCTTTGCCTCTGTTTCCCATCTGTGAAATGAGGGCAATAATAATGTCTGCCTCAGTCGCTAGTGTGATTTCTAGTCAGGACACATGCCTGGGTTGCAGGCCAGGTCCCCAGGTCCCAGTTTCTGTGCATGGATGTTTCTCTCCCTCTCTTTCTCCCTCCCTTCCCCTCTCTCTAAAAATAAATAAATAAAATCTTTTAAAAAAATGCCTGCCTCATAAGGCTGTTGTATGGGTTAAATTAACAAGCAGTGTATAGCATTAGATTTATTATTCATTCAACAAATGCCTATTGAGCACCTCCAATTGCCAGGCCTTGTGATACATGCTGGAGTGTTGTTATGGTGAACCACATAGATGGCAGACCCTGCTTTCAATCTTGCTCTTTTCTCTCCGTTACAAGGGATAACTTACCTATCTTTCTTTACCACCACTCTCTCTAACTTTTTATCCATTGGGACTATCTCAGGTTTTCTCCTTCGGGCTGGTCCTTCCTCTGGCTCTCAGAGTATCCCATGTCTATCTTTGACTTAGCTTTACCGCCTTGAACTGCCAAAAATCTGTCCCCCGCTGGCCCATGGCAAGGACTCTGCATGCTCATCTCAGGGTCCCCAGCTCTGGCCAGTGCAGGGGGACATGGCAGAAGTTCACTCCATCACTCTCACGCTCACCTGGAAGAACCACTTCCTATCCTTGTCAGTTCTTCACTGCTCATTCTGATCTGTGCCGTCCATCTGTCCTCATCGCTATTCAGTCTTTGCTGAGTCCCTTCTGTGGACACCACTACGTCGTGCAGCCGAAGCTGGGGGGCCCAGTCCTCAGTTTGATACAATCCAAGCCATTTGAGCAGGCATTGAGGTCCCCAGGCTGTGTTTCCATGTGTCTAAGAGTCAGGGAAGAGCAGAGGTGATTCAGATAGGACAGAGCAGCGAGGACAGAATGGGATTCCAGAAGCCCTCCAAAACTCCCTACCAGGCGGTCAGCCAGCCTCTGCCTGCTGACTGCCCGCCGCTCATGACCCCAGGATAGTCCCTCCTATTGTTGATGGCTCCAAATGTCCATCCCTTGTCCCTGGTCCTGTTCCCCAGAGATGTAATGGAGAGTCCCAGGAGGCAAAGTGGTGGGGAGAGTGCCTGGCTCAAACCAAATTCTCTGTCTGTATCAGTGAATGTCACTCATGCCTGGGCGGCACCATGCATGGTGGGCCTTTTCCACAACCGTGGAGCAAATATTAACATCCTCATGTTATGGATGGGAAAACTCAGGCCCCCAAATCACACCACTGATATGTAATACGATAGGGATTAGACTCCTGTCTGGCTGATTCCCAAGTATGGGCTCTGGGTGGTCTCCCAGTGTTGACCCGCAACCTCCAGACTTGAATGAAGGAGACTGTTGATTCTACGTATGGCTGGTGGACGGAGGCCCATCTACCTCTCAAGCCATGAACTGGCAGCTGGTTGTATAGGAGCTTACCCACCTTACAGTGCCTGTAGGAGGGACTGACCGCAAACACTCAGGACAAGGCCCTGTCCTTGCCCCACCCCCAGGCCCTGAAAGTCCCCTGGGCTGGTATCTTAGCGTGCTGTCCACTGAGCTTAGAGAGCCACATTTGGCATCCCTGGCCGGGTCTGTGGGTCCAGACCCTGAGGCCCCTCCCTCTGGGGCCTGCTGACGTGGGGCCAGCAACACGACTGTCCATCTTCCCACGCCACACGGGGAGACATTCCAGAACCTCTGGGGAAGCGGTGCCATGGCAAGTGACAGTATGTCTAAGGACATTTGGAGGTCACTTGGCTGGTGCAAAACTGGAGAAAGGTGACCGCGAGAGGGTATGCCTGGGAGGATGGGGGAGGGGTGCGGTGCTTCCCCCAGCCCCCCGGGACTGGGAGAAGACAGAAGTGTGTGGCTGGGAGTCAGGTGGCTGGGGCTGCAAGCCAGACTCGGCCCTTGACTGGATGCGTCATCATCGGCAGGTTGCATCCCCATTTCTGAGACTCCGTTCCCCGTCTGCAAAAGGAAGGCCACAGTGCCTACCTTGCAGGGTCGTTGTGTAAACTAAGTAAATCTTTACCTCTGAACCCCATGCCTGACCTGGCCTCTGGGCTCAGTAAGTAGTTTCAGTCTCTGTAGCGGTGGTAATGGACATCCAAAAGCCTTGTCTCTTCATAGTGACCGAAAGAGCACACATTTGTGCGGCCTTCTTTGCAGTTTACAGAGCCCGTCCCTGACCATTGCCTCATTTCCTCTGTCTGAGACCTGCCAGGCTAGGTCAGGGGTTCGGATCAGAGCGGTGGGCAATAGTGGGGGATCCTGGCCTGTGCCTAGGAGACATTCATTATCCTTCCTGGCTCCAGTCTCTGGAGGGGGCTGTCCCATCCGGGAAACTACTGGGGAGAGGAGGAGCCGGCAAAGCAGGTCAGTGTGTGACCCGCGGGGGCCGAGGCAGTTCCGCCCAATGCCAGAGCGGGTAACTCCCATGCTGCGCTGCCGCAGACCACCTCTAAGGGCCATCCCTGCGGCCCTCCCACTGTCCCCAGCACCACCATCCCCATCCACATCACCTTGCTGCATCAGCTCCACAAACAGCCCTGGCAGCCTCTCTCTGTCCCTTTAAGGTCCAAGACCCAGGTTCGGCCTGGCGGGCAGGAGCCTCTGACCTTTTGCAGGGCCAGCGGGTGCCAGGCCAACTCTGAACAGGGCCCAGGAAAGCAGCCAGCTTGCAGGAGGCCAGGGTGAGGGGGGTCAAGGGATCTAGGGCCTTTGTCTGAGCCTGGCTGCCCAGTGGCAGGCCACCGCAGCTATTAAAATGTCAATCGCCCCCCATCCGCCTTGGCCTCCTCCCAGGCCCCAGAGAAGGCAGGGGATTCACCGTTGTTTTGTCTTTCCCGGGCCTATCGACGTTGCCTTTAGGGAGCCTGTTCGATGACGGCCCGGAAAGCCGCGTGCAGCCGAGAGGCCAGAATTAAACCGGCTGCAGGAGGGACCCCCGCAGACCCTCAATTTCCAGAGGTTTACAGATCAGAAGGCGAAAAAGAAAATGCGTCGTCTGTTCCTTTGCAAACGTCGATGGTTTTATTCATCCTCCTCCCCCGCCTCTCCTCCTGCCCTTCTCCTCCTCTTTATTCCCGCTCGTGGTGACTGCAAAGGACTCCTCTCATCTCTTCCGCACAGAGGCCTGGGGATGAGAAGGCTGCCGGGCATCTCCGTGCGGGGACTTTGTAAAGAAGATTCTGACCCATTGTTCTCCGGCTCTGCCAACAAAGCAGCAAGAGGGGAGTGGCCTGTGTCAGAAGGTGTGTGGTGAGGCTGTGGGTGGTGTCCCCCAGAGGCAGCCCACCTGGGTGGGACACCTGTTCTGCAATGTTACTTGGGGGCACGCTGCACAGCCTCCCAGATCTCAGTTGTGAGAAGGAGGCCACCGATCCCTCTTTCTCTCCCTTCCCCACCCCTCCCCCCCCCCCCCCCCGCCCTGGGTTGACATATAAAACCCTGGAGCTCACTGTCACTGTCACCCTTGTGCAGTGCACGCACCTTTCCCCCGTTTTCTGGTCTCCTTTCCTTTCTGCCCTGCATCCTCAGCCCCCATCTCTCACTTCTTCTCTCCCCTCTGCCCCTAAAAGGGACAGACAGTACCCACAGCAAGGCTGAGGTTCTGGCTCAGATGCCAGACCCCCCGCCCCTCATTGCAAAGCACTTACTCACCTACTCTCTTTCTGTGCGTACCATTTTTCTTGCCTCCCTTACGAAGTCACTGGGTGACACCTGTCAGCCTTCTCATCCCCAGGCCTCTGTGCGGAAGAGATGAGAGAAGCTCTTTGCAGAGTCATGGGGAACAGGAAGAAAGAGGAGGAGAAAGGCAGGAGAAGAGGCAGGGGGAGGACTAGGCAGTCACGGACCACCCCCGCCCCGTCCCTGGAAGAGGTTGCGGAGAGGCTGGGGCGAGCTTGCACAGGGTTTAGAGGAGGGCTCGCACAGCGTGGGCTCTCCTTGCATGTTTGCTGTTGCTTTTATCTTATCTCTGTGCGTGTGTCTGATTAAAGATGAATCCACAAATAGACCCTTGGGTGTGAGAGAGGCTCCTCTGAAAGAGGGAGGTGGACTGCCCCCTCCTCCAGATCCCATCAGGATGCTGTCCAAGTAGCACGTGCGCCCCTCCCCCTCCTCCTGCTCCCTCTCCCCCTCCCGCGTTACTTGCTAACCCACAGATTTTTTGTTCCTGAGCCCCACTGGCCAGCAGACTTCAGGAGCCTGTGGCCTCCCCTCTCCTTTATGACCACGTCCATCTTGGGGCTGCTGTACTCGCCACCTCCTACTGGATACGCACAGGGGAGGAGGGGCTCCTGGCACCCCATCCCCAGTCCTACCGCTCTGCAGAGGGCCTGGGGTCTGTGGGGAACATTTTACGATTGCACCCCCCATGCCATGGATTGAGAACTCTGTGTGTACACATATGTACACTTTTCTTAACACGCGTGCATATGTTTGTACAACTCATGCGACTGGGTTCCTGTGTGACCTTTTCAGGTTCATCTATCTGCATGTGTGTGAGGTGCATACACGAGTGAGAACATACAGGTACCTAAGTGTGTGC
Source organism: Pteronotus mesoamericanus (assembly GCF_021234165.1). NCBI lineage: Eukaryota > Metazoa > Chordata > Mammalia > Chiroptera > Mormoopidae > Pteronotus > Pteronotus mesoamericanus. The sequence continues at coordinate 632,113 of NW_026555200.1, forward strand.
TCCCACGTACATGGGCCCCCCCTGCCTATGCCAGGGGGAGCTGCACAGGTGCTGGGCTCGCATTCGGGGGAGAGCCTGGGGGGAAGGCGCTTGTATGACCCCACCTGCGTGGTTCACGTGGCATGTGAGCATTCCCGCACCTACTCCTGCTTCTTCAACACATAAGTAGCTAGGCAGCCCCTTGTTACTGTGTAGTCTTATTAAACACACGGCATGTTAATAGCATCGACGAAGTCGGTGATGAAAAGCTCTTTATTAAATATAATAAGAAATGGTCCTCTTGTTCCACAACTTCTGAGCCGCGTGTGGCCCTGCGGGCTGGCAGGTTATTAAAGTGGGATCAAGCGTCTTTAATACACCGTCTGCAGTGGCTGTTTGCTGGATCCGCCTCATTACCAGCCAGCTGCGCCCCACTGCCTCGGTCTCCCCAGCTTGACCCTGACACAGGGACAGGGGAACAGGACAAAGCTCATGGAAGACATGCCCAGGGGCGGCAGAGGCTCTGTTCCCCTGGCCCGACCTCTGAGGACTATTTGCTGGGTGGTGACACAGTCTTCAGTTCCTGCAGGTCCCCTCTACCCCGCAAGTGGAGGATGAGGTAGGGGGCAGGCTGCCATTCCAGCAGGTGTACCTTTGCGAGTGGTCCCTTTGGGAGCAGCTCCTACCTCCTCTGTGGGTCTGAAGCAACCACCCCCTTTATTCCCCTCACTGCCTTCTGGACCCGGGAGAGGGGAGCCCAGCGGGAATGCTGAGCCGGGAGAGTGAGGCCAAGGGTCAGTGCCCCGGACCAGCACTTCTCAAATCCTCTGGGTTCTTATTAAAGTGTAGATACTGACCCACGAGGTCTGTGGTGGGCCTGATTCTGCATTTCTGACAAGGCCCCAGGGGATACTGATGCTGCTGGCCCAGAAACAGGGACCCGTGCCTCTCGGGAAAGGACAAGAGGGTGTCACTTGTTGGCCAAAACTTCCAGTTCACCAAGGACATGATCCTCAGACTGGGAGGTCCCCAAGGCCAAGAGCTGTGCCTGTTGTGTCCAATTGATTCCTCATGGTGCCCAGGCCAAGCCTCTGTTCACAGGGCTACCTGCACTTTGAAAAGAGGAAATTGACACTAACAGTTACTGAGCACTTACTTACTGTGTGCCAGGCACGTTCATGCGATCGTCACTAGTACAGCTGGCAGAGAGACTATTATCCCTATACTAGAGATGAAGAAACTGAGGCTGAGAGAGCACAACCACTCCACCAAGGACACCCAGTTGCTAAGCGTCAGACCCAGCCTTTGCCACTAGATCGGTCAGTTTCCCAAATCCCACCTTTTCCTCTGAGCAGAGTCAAGAGCTCCACACAGTGTCCCTGCCACCTCTCCTCCAGCAACCGACTCCAAGAGGACTGCAGTCACTGACACAGGGAGCAATGGGCCTGCCTCTTTACCTCTCGGGGCAAACCCTTTCCCCGGTAGAACCCCAAACTCTTCACCAACGTGAGTTGCAACTACAAACATGTCTCTCTGAGACACTCAGGGCATACAACATGGAAGCTTTGTTTGCAGACAGATTTCAAAGCATGAGATGCCCATGGGGTTCCTTGTGGAAAGATCCGCCAGGCAGCTGAAGTCCAAGACGGAGCCCTTCCCAGCATCCTCCTTGCTCCAGGTGCCAGTGGAATGAAGATGACATGAATAGCAGGAGTCGTAGTAGCAGCAGCAAAGCTAGGACTTGCTGAGTGCTCATGTAGTGCCAGACACTGGGTATGTATTATCTCTTTTCTCACAGTAATGCTAACATATAACAATTTTATTCCCACTTGCAGATGAAAGAATGGAGGATCAGAGAGTTTAGGGAATTTGCTCAAGGACGCAGAGCTAATGTGACCCTGAGCTGGGCTTTGTATTCAGGCAGTTCGGCTTCAGGACCCACATATTGTACTTGACCATAGAAATAACAGAAGCCAAACGTGGTTTATGGAAAATCCCTGCCTATGTGGAGAACCACAGGATCCCATAATGATGGGGTAGAAAGGGGGCAAGCGCACTGGTACCGCCTTCTCGTTTTGTAGCTGTGAAGGCTGAGAGCTAGGGAAGGGGCGCTTGACTGAGGTCCCACAGCAAGTTAAGGAGAGAGCTGCGACCCAGACTTCAGTCTCCTCTCACCCAGCCTGACGGCAACCTTGGGAAGGGGGCCTCAACGGGATCCCCTTGGGGTGCGGTAATCCTGAAAAAGGCTGCCCTCTTCACCTGGAAAATAGCACATTCATGTTCATGTGGTGCAGAGCCTGGCACACCAGCATTCAGTGACGCAAGTCAGCACGTTATTGAGGCTCGAACTGTTTCTCTACCATCCTGGTTATGGGAGGCACCCCTGGCCAGCCTCAGGTCCAGGCCCTTGATCTCCCTAAGGAGCTCCTCCAAGGTGGCCAAAATATCGCCCAAGTGGTAGAGGCCAGCTTTTAAAAGGAGAGCTGCGAGTCTGCCCAGGTAGGCCTGTAATATCCTCGGGTGAGCACTTCAAAAGAGGCACTTGCCAGCCCTCTGATCCATTAGTGCAGCGAGAGTGCAAATCGATGCCGCTTCTTTGGAGAGTGATTTGGCGATAATATCAAAATTTGAAATGCACAAGCCCTTTAAAGCATCCATTTCATAGCTATGGAGTTACCCCATAGATTCATTCTTGTACTTGTCAAAATACACAGCACACAAACACACGCATGGGGTTGGGGTCTGGGGGAGAATGAATTTACACAGCATTATTTATAGCAGCGAAAAAAATGAAAGCAACCAGAAAGGCCACTGGAAGAGAACTGGTGACTACAATCTAGCTCATTTGTACAAGCAAATGTTGCCTGGTTCAAAGTGGCGAAGTGACTAAGGCCCAGCTCTGGGACCCGCTTTTCTGAGTTCCAATTCCAGCTCTATCACTTACCAGCCAGGTGAAGCTGGGCAAGCGGCTTAACCTCTTTGGGCCCATTTCTTTCTGTACAAAATGGGGGCAATAATTGGACTTGCTTCAGAAGGTTTGCAGAGATGAAATGAGCTACCACATGATAATCACTTGGAATAATACCTGACCTAGAATAAGGGCTGCGAAAATGGACGCTCGTGCTGGGATCGTGCAGCTGCTGAAAGGGCTGACGGACCTGGATGTGCTGATTTAGAGACGCTCCGAGGTGCATTATTAAGTGAAAACTGCAAGACCTAGGATGGTATAAAAGAGATCCTTTTAGTGTAAATTTTCGGAAGTATGTATAAATTATGCGTTTCTATGGTTTAATATTCTAACCATTTGTGCATATTACTTTTTAAAATCTTCACCCAAGGATATGTTCATTGTTTTGAGAGAGAGAAGGCGGAGGGGAGAGAGGGAGAGAGAAACATGGATGTGAAAGAGAAGGATCAATCCGTTGCCTCCTGTATGCACCCTGATCAGGAATCGAACCCGCAGCCTTTTGGTGCATAGGGCGACATTCCAACCAACTGAGCCACCTGGCCAGGGCTCAGTGCATACTACTTTTTTAAAATAAATGTTTAAAAAATTGGTGTCCGGGCTATGAGAATGAAGGGTGTTTTTGTTTGTTTGTTTTTTCTTATATTTTAGTCTATTAAAACATGCATACTGTACACTTTGTTTATTGTTTCTTGTGGTTAAAAACGATGAGAGTTACCATCTTAACCATTTCTAAGCACACAGGTCAGAGTGTTAAGTATGTTCACATTGTTGTACAACCGATCTCCAGAATAATTTCATCTCGCAAAACGGAAACTCTGTCTCTATTAAACAAGAACTCCGCGTTCTCCCACCCCAGCCCCTGGCAACCACCACTCTACTTTCTGTCTCCATGAATCTGACTATTTTAGGTGCATCATATAAGTGAAATCACACAATATTTGTCTTTCACTGACTGGCTTTTTTTAGCATGTCCTTACATTTCATCCATGTGGCAGCATGTATCAGAATTTCCTTCCTTTTTAAGGCTGAATAAAATTCCATTGCATGGCTAGACCACATTTGTTTTTCCATTTATTTTTTGATGAGCAACGGGGTTGCTTTCACTTTTCATCTATTGTGAATAATGCGCTATGAACACAGGTATGCAAACACTCCTTGGAGACCTTTCAGCCCTTTTGGACACATATTTAGAAATGGAATTGCCAGGTCATGTGGAGCATACACTTTTTTGAAGACCTGCTTCATAGTTTGCCCCTGGATGGCCATCAGCTCCATCCCTGGAGAGGGAAATGATTTTTCCTGGGGTCCTCTTGGAGCAGACAGACCTACCACATTCCCTGAGACCGGAACAGTTGTCCAAAAAATAAAATAAAATAAAATATTCAGGGACATTTGAAAGATAGCTCTCTTTGGTGTTTGAGTGCACTTTGGAGTCCACATTGGGTTGGAAGTTTATCCAGTGTTTGGGATGTCTGGTGTTTTGGCTGACTCAATGCGAGTGACATAGTGAAGCTATGTTGGTGGCCTCAGGGCAGCACCGGCTTCCTCTTTTCCACCTTCATGCCAGGGATAGCCAGAAATTTCCAGACCAACCTCAGACAGGTGCAAAAATTCATCGTATGCAAAGTTGGCTTGTTCATTACCTCCCTCTCTTCGAAAGAAGAAAAGGAATGAGGATGTTAAATTAAGTGCTGAGTTCTCAAAAGCCTTCTCTTCTGTTTTCTCCTGGATACTGGATGAACACTGTCAGGAAACCCCCACCCCCGGACACTGGCTGGGCAGAGGTATAACCAAGAGATGACGCAGTAAGGACGGAAATAGAGTTTGCTGGCCACTGTTCACTCTACCTGCAAGAGAAGGGTTTATCGCACAGTCAGGGTGAGAGACAGTCATTCATAAGAAGCCTACACTCGGAAGCTTGGGAGCGTCTTTCAAGGGGTTGCTGAGGACCTTACTTCCTGGCAGGTGACTGCCAGGTGTCGGGGGATGCAGGCGAGCACTGCGGTCTGAGGAGCTGTGTGATGACTCAGCCTCCACCTGCCGCCCCAACATCCAGGCTGCTTGGGAGCAGCCCTTCTCTCCTGCCCACGGCTTTCCCTGGGGGTCTCAGAGCTGCTGTTCAACCTCAGACAGCAGTTTGAGAGGAAGGGAGGAGAGACAGTACACGTGCTGGGAGGCCTCAGCTGGCCCCTGGGTTTAGCGGAGCGGGTGTCGGAGAAGCTTGGCTTCCTCCTGGTGGGCGGCTACCACTCCGAAAAGACCAGAGGCCTTGGATGTTCTTTCCCTAGGACGTACCTTACCTTTGCCCTCAGGCAACTCTGCCCTCTGTTATCAGTTACTAACAATAATATCATGGAGTTGGCCAGAGAGAGATGGTGACAACAGTGACGGGGTTGATGAGGGCTGCAGTAGCGTCAACCTACTCCTTGGCACACATCATCTGGAAAGCAGGCTGGATCAGAGATGATCACATCACATGCAAAGTGCTACCCCAGGGAGCACACGGGCTGGGCTGCGGAGGCACAGAGCCGGAAACCTGGCCTGGGAATGAGGCTCCTACAAGCCAGTGACATCTCGGCTGGGCTTTGAGGATGAGTAGGAGGGAGACAGGCAAAGACGGGAAGGGGATGGAGAGAAGGACCACGCAGAAGGATCTGCATTGTGACAGCCTCAGGGGCTGGGGGTGGAGAAGGCGATAGAGACAGAATGTTAAAAGGAGAGGGACCGTGACAAGCCCAGCAGCCAGACACAGCATTAACAAGCATGCTCGGAAAACCGAGACTCGATCCTGAGGGTGATAGGGAGCCACTGAAGGGTTTAAGCAGCAAAGGGCACAATCCCACAATTTGTGTTTTTAAAATAGCGGCCCTGTCTCTGCGGCATGGAGGATAGATGGCAGGCGGGGAGGAGGGTGAGCAGCCAGGCCAGCGAGGACACGGGGGGGTGCATAGAGAGGATGGTGACCTGCGCTTGGCGGGTGGCCATGGAGATGGAGATGGATTTAATATTGAGGAGCCAGAACTGGCAGGCGTGGTGGTGCATTGGACACGAGGAGTGAGGGAGAGAGGCGTGGGAGTAGCAGTGAACATTGATTCAAGCACACACTGTGTGTCAAGTGCTGTGCTAAGCCTTCTGCCTGGATCATCTCCCTGACTCCTCACCACACCCCCAGGATGCAGGGGCATTGTTGCCCCACTCTACAGGTTAGGAAACTGAGGCTCAGAGAGGTTAAGTAACTTGATAATGATCACACAGCAGAAGTGGTAGAACCATGCTGCAAACTTAAGGGACTGACTCCATGGCCCAGGGCCTTATCCCTTAGCCAGCGGTGTCTTCTTTCTCTGGCTTTTGAAGGAATAGAGATGTCATTTATTGAGACAGAAAACTCAAAAAGAACAAGTAGACTTAGGGACAAAGATGAGATGGTTTTGAGGCACCTTAGATAAGTCAAACGATCAGCTAGGGAGAAAGGAGATTAAAAAAGGCATCTGTGTTTGAATGGTAAACCCAGGAAGGCATCATGGAAGAGGAGGAGATGCCAAAGTTCCTGGCCATGAAATGTTGTAAAGAAGGATGCTGCTACAGGCAGAGAACACTCCATTGAACACAGCCTCCAGGGCAGAAATTCTTACACAGGGATGCTACTCGAACTACCTGGCTGGGCAAGAAAGCTTTAAAAAGTACAGCCCTGAGCTCTAAATCAGAGGGTAGGGTGGAGCCCAGCCTTATGTGTTCTTTAGAGCTCCCCTAGGTGCCCAAAATCCTTTCCCCCCTGGACAGGCTCTTGCAGAACCAACCTCTTACCTCACCTGGCCCACCTGGCTCTCCTCCGCTGGGGCTGCTATTTAAACATGGGAACTGACTCCAGTATCTAAAAATCCTCCTAGCTTCTGTCCCAAAATGTGCCCTCAGAGGCCTGGCTCCAAATGAACACACAGCTCACCTCAGGCAGCAGAGAGAAAAGACTTGGGCACTGTGAGCTGTGAAGTGTGTGGTGGGCCTTTGAAAGTAACTGAAAGCTTCATGGCACCACAGTGACACTTGCCTCCTGAAGATGTCATGCACTTGAAAAGCCAAGCAGCTCTCCTACTCCCTGAAGGGAAATTTGTCCTGGAAAATGTCTGGAAAAGCAGAACTAGTCAAGGGAGGGACAGGGCAGTGGCTTCAGAGCTTGAGGACCTCAGGGCCATCAGGAGCCAGATGGACCTGAGATCAAAATCCAGCTCTGTCACCACTACTTATATGAACTCAGGAAAGTCATGACTCTATTTCCCCATCTGCAAAATGGTTACAATAATAGAACTTCATTAATGCTAGAAGACTGAATAGATACTGCATGTGAACTACTTAGCCTAGGTGCCTGGTCCAGAGAAAAGAGCTTCATAGTAATGATAACAACAATAACAGTAGCAATAATTTTTATACATGGTGTGGGAGAGAAGGGCACACCTAGAATCTAGAATTGGAATGTGCTGGGTTTGAATTCTGACTACTCCTGTACTAGCCTGGGTTTTCGGAAGGCAGAGCCGGCAGCCACGACCTGGTCCCTGCCTAATCTTGGGCATATTTCTGCCCCTTGAACACCCCAACTTGTCCAGTCTCAGGGACTTTTCCCTCGCTCTTCCTTCTGCCTGGTATGCTCAGAGAGTTAGGCAGTGGCCAGATCATGTGGGGCCTCGCAGGTCAGAGTGAGGGGTTTAGGGTTTCTCCTGGTTTCAACAGGAAGCTGTATTAGTCAGCTATTGCCGCAAGATGCTGCATAACAAACCACCCAAGGCTTAAAGGGAAAATCAATGGTTCTCGCTCACATGGGGTGGCTGGAAAGAGCTTCATCTAGCGGAGGCTTGGCTGGGCTTGGCACCAGCCGTAGGTAGGTCCAAGTTTGCTCCTCCTGTGCATATATTCTTCCTGGGGCCAGTGGCCTGCTCCCAGCATGGTCTTCTGAGGTGATCACAGAGGTACAGGAGGGTAAGCAGAAACAGGTGACGTCTCTAAAGGTCTGGTCTTGGAACTGGTTACTTCCACTTTCATTCCACCGGCCAAAACAAGCCTTAAGTAGTTTGGCAGCGATTCTCAACTGGGGGCAGTATTTCCCTCAGAGGACACTTGGCAATATCTGGAGATATTTTTGGTCATGACTGGGAGAGGTGCTACTGGAATCTAGTGGATAGAGGCCAGGGATGCTGCCAAACATCCTACAGAACAGCCCCCACAGCAAAAAGTTATCTGGTCCAATATGTCAACCAAACACCCTGCAACAGAGAGAAATCTTTGTATTTATGCATCGGAGACATGTTCCTGGCTGCTGTGCTCAGAGTGGTCTGTCAAGGGGTGGAAAAAGGGAGAAGCAAGTCATTATTTACTCCTCCTCCTCCCCGCTTCTCCTCTTCTCCTCCTCTTATTCCACCTTTCTCTTGATAAGATTATAATCGTACCTCCTCTGCACTGGCTCTATTCCTACCTGCCATACTGGGGACGCCAGGTTAGAGACGACTTTGATCACTCCTCAGTACAAACACAGATAAGAGCTAATAGAATGAGGCAGTTTCTCCCCCTCCTGAGCTCCCATAGTATGCCCTAGGTACAGACACTACTGACAAAAATTTCAAATATCTGTGGGTCTATCCCTAATGTTGTTCTGAATGGGGAGGAGGGGGAGGAAGGGAAGAATGGGGACTGATCGGACATTTGAAGCACAACAAGCCAGTTCAGTGGGTTGGAGGCAAGTCCTTAGGGAAGCGGCAGACACATGTGGTCCCAATGCCAAGTTCTGAGGGTCAGGGTCCTAATTAAGAAATGCAGCTGACATCCAAAGACAAGGAGGCTGGTTTGGAGCAGGAGCTGGTCTGGAGCATGTAGGAAGGGGCAGAGGTCATTACTATGGGCAGGTTCTGGGTGCAGCTGTAGACAGAGTGGCCCTAACAATGCAAACGCCCTATGCCAGACGATGGATGGCAGTTTCTAGGAGTGAGTCCCTGAAGTCTGTTCTTCGGACACACTCCCCGGGTGAGGCTGCTGTGGCTAACTCAGTCACCAGCGTTTGGAAACTGGAGCCTGGATTCACCCCGGCTGGCCACATCTCCTCCCCCCTTCCCTGGGATCAGCCCCTGAGCCAGTCCCAGCGCCCACCCCACCTGCCCTCCTCCACTGTCACCCACCATCTCCCCCTCTCCCAACAGTCTTCCTGGGACAGGCAAGGAGTCTCGGGAGAGCTGGCAGTGCCACTTATGGAAAAGGAAGCTGCTGCCCACGGCTTCCACCAGCCTGAGTCACTCTGCAGAGGATGGCTCATCTGTCTGATTGTGGAGTAGGAACCCCTCCCTCATCCTGAGATCAGGCCCATGCATCTGTCCAAAGAGATCACAACTCGTTAGAAAACAAACCTTTCATTCTACCAGCCCCTCAGTCTTTCTCCCTGGGTGGCAAGAGCAGTCACCATGGTAGGTTGCCCCTGACCTTGAGGTCTAGGAATGATCCTAATTCTAGCCAGGGGGGTTGGAGGGAGCTCTGGGCTAGTGTCAGATGTCTCTGCATCAAAGAAAGTTTGCTTTGATCTTATCCGTGGAAGGGGTCTCCTGCCTTGGCCCTAAAAGCAAGCAATTGCCCAGTTCTCCATACTGACAAATGGTTCTGCCAAGTTCTCACTCTTACTGGCCTAACCAGCACTTGAGTTCCTCCCAAACCTGCTCTTGCCATCCCTTCCCTCTCCAAGCTCCAAATAGCAGCCATTCTCACAGCTGTAGAGGCATTAATTGATAGGTCAAAGTCCTGTGAATTAGCCATGCTAAATGGTTCAGATGGTCCACATGTCAGCCACAAGCCTGGTACCACCACGGATTTGGCTGCCACCTACTAGGTCCTCCGAAATATGCGCGCTGCTCCAACTTCCACCTGGTCTGCTGTGGTAACGCCAAGTGGGCAGAAGCAGAGTCTTCTCTAGCCAGGTTTCACCTTCCTAGGAGCCCAGTGGTCCACATCTCAGAAGTTGGCACCGGCATCATTGTCATTGTCTCCACAGACATATTGGGTCTCTTGTTGTTCCTGTAACAAATTACTGCAAACTCAGTGGTTTCAAATGACACGAACATATGCTCTTACAGTTCTGGAGGCCAGAAGTTCGAAATGAGTCATAGAGGGATTTATCCAATGTGTAGGCAGGGCTGGTTTCTTCTGGAGGCTCCAGGGGAGAATCCGGTGTTTTACCCTTTGTAGCTTCTAGAGGCCACATGCATTCCTTGGCTCATGGCCCCTTCCTCCATCTTCAGCCCCCACAGAGTGGAGCAGCATCTTCTCTTTCTGGCTCCGCTTTCCACAGCTCCCATCGTCCCATGGCCCTCTTCTTACTCTTCCCTACCCTACTTTCCTCTAATAGGGACCCTGTGATCACATTACCTCCCTCATCATCCAGGAGAACTTCCCCATCTCCATGTTTTTGACTTAATCATGTCTTCAGAACCCCCTTTACAGTGTAAGTAACATATGCAGGTCCTGAGAATTGTCAGGACAGGGACATCCTTGGCACCCGCAGCAGGTATCATTTACTCAGTACTAACCACGGCAGCCCTTGTGCTGAGCGCTTCTACACACGTTAACTCACTGAGCTGCCTCAACAGCCCTGGGAGGCAGGGGATAATGTTTCTCCCACTCTACAAAGGAGGAAGCAGGTGCTCTAAGAGGTCAGGTAATGAATCCAAGGAAGGGGCAAGGCTTGGATCTGAATCCAGCTCTTTGTGATAGCAAAACTGTGTTTGGAAACTATATAATCCTGCCTCTCCATCTGCTCCTCTCCCCTCAAAGCTACAAACTTTCTGATTATGGCATTTCAAGTCCTCTCCTCATCGACTACCCAGCCTCCCTTCTAGACTTGCAAGGAATCGAGCCAAACTTCCACCCACGCTGAGCAAAGGAGTCACCAAAAAAGGCCCAGTAGGCTTCTCATCCAAGCCTTGCTCTTTGCAAGGGGCCCACCTGGGCCGCTAAGCCACACCTCTGCTCCCGGGCCAGCCTTCTCTCACTTGGAAACACAGACCATCTGCTCTCCCCCGAGGTTCCTTCAAGGAGAAGAGGGAGGAGGAACTGTCAGGAGAGGTGAGATCAGGACCCCTCGCAGACAATATGGAGATGCCAACCTCATTGGGTTTGTCTTATCTTTGAGACTGCGGTCACCTCATTCTCCCCGGCAGCATGGGCTGGCGAGCTATTTCTGTCTCTGGATCAGATACGGGACCGTGATTTATTGATTGTAATAAACATTGCTTAACACGCACTTTAGCCACATGGCTCACTCACGATTTCAATAAATCCCAGCCCTGGGGCTGGTAGCGCCCTTTGTAAGAGGAGGGCCAGGTTAGGAGGGAGCCAGGATGCTGGGCAGGTGGAGCTACTGGGGTGAATGGATGTGTTCATTTGCAGCCAGAGAATTAAGGCTCTCCTGTCCCCAACTCACGGGCACTTATTGTCCTATCAGTCATTCCTTGCAAGGGGCTGGCCGAGGTGCTGCTGCTGCGGGCAGGGGCTGCCAGGGCCCACCACGGGTCCCATGCTGTCTGCAGCCCCTCTCTGGCATCTCATGGCATTTTTTAAAAAGGAAAGTCACAGTCTTTGTCTTATTTCCTTTCCTGATCTGGGGATGCGGCTGCCTCTGAGATGAAACATGAGCTCCTTTTTGCACTAAAGGATTTCCAAGTAGGTCAGACAGCCTTCCACCGGGAGCATGCTTTGGGGGTGTACCATCTGGGGAAAACTAAAGGTGTGTCCCTGCCAGGAGGGGTTTTCCTTTGTGCAGATGACAGGACAGGATGCAGGATATATACTGCAAGGGCAAGGTACCTTTCTACATGCTCAGCTCTCGGCCCAACATGTTGCACATAGTAGGTGCTCACTAAATAACAGGTGATGATACTGTAGCCACAGTGCTGGTGATGGCACTCAAGGTCAGGGAGGGAGTGATGAGGAGGAGGATTGGATATCCTTGAGAACTGACACTGGTTTTGTTACTGGCTGTATTCCCAGGGGCTATGAGAGCACCTGGTGCATACCCGGGGCTCCATAAACATTTGCTGCAGGAGTGAATGAATGAATGAAGTGAGGTAGCCAGTGGGGTGGTAAGGGCAGACATGGCGTGAGTGTTGTGGAAAAGGCGTCTATGAAAATGACGTGACAAGGTTGGGGATGGGGATAACAGTGGCTGGGGACGATGGTGATGGTGGTGTTGGCAGCAGCGATGTTGAGTTGGCTTATTCAGGTTGCAAGGGATGCGGGCATGCTGGTGGCTCTTCAAGGGGTGGGAATCCATCCCAGCTGCCGCTGGACCAGGCCTCATGGAGCACAGAGGCTTTGTTCAGAGCTGATGCCTGGCACAGCACCTTCTCTCTCTGCTCTCGGCTTTCATCATCTCCTGGCTTCAGCTCTCGGCCTGCTCTCCGCATTTTTGGCCGTGTCTGCTCCTCTCCATTCCATGAACTTCTCTTTCTGTCTCCCCACTCCGTTCTCCCTGCTTCCCCATGCACATACTTCGGGAGTCAGGGGCACTCAGAGCTGGATGGTCCAAGAAGAATTTGTGCTCTTCGATTAATCACTACCTCAGTGCTTACTCTGGAGTCTGATGGGTCTGGTTCAAATCCCAATGTGAAACCAGCCATTTAACCTTTTCCACTCTGTTTTTGCATCTGTGAAATGGGCATGATAAGGGCAGCCCTGGCCTCGAAGGAAGGCTGTGAGGGTCAACGAGGTCATTCAGGGGCATGCTGGGCACAGTGCCTAACATGCAGGGCTTGCTCAGTATGAGTTTGTTAGTATCCCCAGGTCCCCATGCCAGGCCACCTCACGGGCTTCCCATCAGCTTATGGGTGGCCTTTGTTCAGACCATTATCCTGGATTCAGTCAGCCACGAGAATGTATGGGACTGCGTGTTGCAAAGCACAGTGTCCCATAGAAGTGGAACCACTTGAGCCAGGTGCAGGACAGGTACCCCATGGGCAGCTGCTGGTAACTGTGTGAGGGAGGTGGCAGGTCCTGGGGGACAGGCTAGCTGCAAGCTTGAGGACCCAGGGAAGGCAGATGGAGAAGCTGCAGCTTTGAGGTCTCACACTAGATTGATGATGATGGGGAGGAGGAAGAGGATAATAAAAATAAAAATGAAATAATGATAATATTTGGTATTCATTGAGCCTGACTCTGTGCCAGGCACCCATACTAAGTATTTTATTTGTATTAACTGACTGAGTCCTTGTATTAATCATTAATGCATAGAAGTTGGTGTTATTATTATTATTCCTCTTTGCAAATGAGAAAACTGAGGCTTAGAGAAGTGAGCAAGGGCTCTCAGGAGGACAATGGTGGAAGGCAAGAAAGGGACTTTTGCCCATGGCTCTCAGGAGCTCCTTCGGGCTCAGCCACCTGCCCTCTGTTTCCAAGCAGAGGCCCAGATAGGGGACAGAGAGCGCCAGGGATTCCAGACCCTCCCACCCCCTCGTCTCAGAAATTCGATGCTGCAAAATGTGGAAACTGATCCACTTTTCATGGTCAAGATGACATGGAACCATGCCTCTAAACACACCTAGCATGCTCAGTGAGAGACCCCTTCTGCCCTGCCGAAGGTACCCTGGAAGTCATCCTGCCCGAACCTCTCAGAGTACAGATGGGAGAACCATGGTCCAGAGAGGCAAAGGATTTCCCTGAGGCCACGGAGCAAGTTGCCTTGGCCCAGGTCTTCTGACCCTGCCCCTTCCCAACTATACCACTCCATTCAATTCAGCAAGCTTTGATTTCTCCCCTGCCATGTCCAGAAGTGTCTCAGTCGTTCTGAGGGAGATAAAAAGAATCATGGCTCCTTTTATGCTGCTGCTCTTGACTTTTGAAGCTGGACATGTACAAAGATGCTAAGAGACAGCATCAGGCAGTCTGGACACAAGTCTGAGGTTGAGAAGGCCTGATTGTGCCAACGGTCAGTAAGTCAGGAGAGAGGGGAGGGGTCTGGCAAACACAGAAGGATCCTGGAGAAGTCCTCAGCTGGACTCTCCACTGGATGCAGATGTCCTGAGCACACCCCACCAGAACCTGGGAAGGAGGACAAGAGAGGAGAGACATGAGTTGTCAGCCCAAGGCCCAAGGCCTCGGAGGGGAATCTCAAAGGAAGCCGGTTCAGGAAGGGGCAAAACTGACCCAGAAAGCTTCCCGGGATGTAAAGCATAAATAGAGTTGAATAGGACAGGAATCCAAAGCGACAGGAACAGGTCAGACAAAATCAGAGGCAGGAATGAGAAAAGCGCTGAAGAGTGAGAGGCAGTGGGAGAGGAGAGCAAGAGAACATGCGGTGGGAGTAGAATGGGCTCGTCGCTGTCTGTGGTGCTGAAAGCAGCCGTGAACGGGGGCAAAGATCAGCGGCTCACTTTGTTGATTTTGTAGGTGGGGTAGGGCAGCCTCTGTGAAGAAAGACCAAATGCAAATCTTTGAGTAATAGGATCTCCATGAAGATGGTGAGCAGGTCTAACGGAACAAGCTGATACCATGCCAGGGAGAGACGAGGCATCTCAGTCAGTCACATGATACCTCTAGGGAGCAGGTACTGTGATTGTTACCTCTGCTCTACAGATGAGGAAACTGAGGCTCAGGAAGTATAAAGAATTAATTTCTTAAAGCCTCTTAAGGAAGGATTCAAAGACAGATGGAGAGGGGAAGAGCCCAGGTTCTTACCACCCACCATCCCATCTGGTCTTAAATTGGGTTTTCAGAGAGTGAGATCCTGAGACAAAAATTTGAGTGTATAGAGGTTATTTTAAAGGGGTCCTGGACACACTTGTAGGAGCATGAGGGGTGAGATGGGGGGAGAAGAGAGGGAAGCCAACAAATAGAGTTATAGAACAGGTTTCTGCTGTGGGCAACTGGGTCTCCCACCCACCAGGGCACAGTGAGCGAGCGTGCAATGCAGACCCCAGGCATTCTGACTGACGGGTGAGGGAGCTGGGGTGTTTATGCACTGCCTCCATTCAGTCTTTAGCTGAGGGTTGCTCCCACCTCCAGCCTGCCCTCTGGAAGGTGAGGGGCTCTGGTACCCAGAGAAAGCCCCCTGATGGAAGCTGGAGGGTGGGCTCACACAAGAATGCTGAGCACCAAGGAGAGGTTGAAAGGGAACCAAAAGCATTGGCCACCCCAAAAAGACTACACATTTCCAGGCACAGTGATAGAACACTTTCTGGAGGAAGGATGATCAGCAAGGGCAACCTAGCTGACAACCTCAAATGCCAAGTCAGGGAATTTGAACATTATCTTATATGCACCTTGGAGCCACATGGAAGGATGGAAGGGATAAAGAGGAGAATGAAGATGACCACCTCTGGAAAAACACCTGCTCTGAACAAAGAGTTTTAAATGCATTATATCAGTTAAAGTTTGCAGTAGCTCTGTAAGAAAAGGACCTCTTTTCAGCTGAATAAACTGAGGTTCAGCTCTGGAATTTTTCCCCAGAATTGCACAACATCCCATTGTAGAGCCTGGAGTCGAACTGTGGCCTTGCTAAGTTCCTCCACTTTCTGCCACATCAGGCTACAAGTTAAGGAAACTGAGTCCTGGGGAGGCCTGGGAGCATAGCCAGCACCTTGCTGACTTAGCACCCACATTCGCTTCACAGTGTGAATGTCAGCTACCTAAATAGCTTCGGTTATTTGGCTAAATTAATCCTCAGAGGAACTGCATAAATATAACCGGGAAGGCACACACATACACACAGAGATGCATATATATTTAACACGTATAGGGGGTTCATTGCTGCGTGCTGATAAACAACCTGATGACAGGCAAAGGAAAGATATAAATACAAAAAAATTATAACCAGGGGCTGTGTGCAGGGCACCAACAACATGGGGCCACAGGAGGGCCCCTCTGGGATGGGCTACACGGGGTCAGTGAAGGATTTCGGGGGCCCGAGCAGGAGAGAAAAGGCCAAGCTGCCTCAGGCATGTGCCCCCATGGGCGGACACATCCATGCTCTGAACCGGGGAGCCCGGCCCCCACCATTCCCTCCCCTGTGCGACTCTGGGAAGGCCACGCTGACCTCTGGGAGCTTCAACTTCCTCATCTGTTAAATGAAAGTACTGATACCATATGACCTCACTTATAACTGGGATCTAATGAACAAAATAAACTAATGAGAAACAGAGAACCAGAGACATGGAAACGTGGAACAGGCTGAGAGCTGTAGGATGGGTGGAGGGCGGGGGATAACGGAGGAAGGAAAGGAAAGGGGCTAATCAAAGCATGTGTACAAAGGGCGCACGGACACGGACAACAGAGAGGGGATTGACTGTGGGCGAGAGGGGTGGGCTGGGTGGAAGGGGGAAGGGAAAGAAATTGGGACAACTGTAATAGATAAACAATGAAAAATAAGTAAAAAAGAGAAAAGTGATACATTTGCAAAGATGAAATGAAATAACATGCATAAGGCACGCAGCATTTGTCAAATAAATAGATGGAGTCAGTGAGTAAATGCCAAAAACGTGGCTGTAACTAGGGTTGCCAGGAGGCTGGATTATAGCGACGAGGCCCAAAGGCTTAGAACTGCTTCCCACCCATCTGTTCATTTCTCCCATGAAGAATAAAAGGGACCAAGGGGTGTGATCCCAGAGGGAAAGGACCCTCCCCCTCAAAAGGAACTTGTAGCAACTGCAGCTATTGACCCTATGATGTGCTAGTCTTGGACTAAATAACTTAAATACATTGTCCTGTATAATTTTTACAACAATGGCATGAGGAGTTTGTTACATTTACTGCCATTTTGAAGATGAACCTTTCTAAGGCCCCCGAGAGGTAACGTGACTTGTCCAAGGTCATACAGCTAGTGTTATAGGTTGGATTGTATCTCTCAAAAATCCACATGCGGAGTTCTAACCTCTAGTATGTATCTCCAAATGTGACCTTATTTGTAAATAAGGTCATTGTTGATGTCATTAATTAAGATAAGGTCACACTGAAGTAGGGTGGACCTTTAATCTGTTATGACCAGTGTCCTGATAAAAAGGGGAAATTGGGACACAGAATGGAGTGACGCTTCTATAGCCACGGCATGCCCAAGGTTCCAGAAAGCCACCCACAGCCGGGGGCGAAGCATGGAATGGATTCGTCCACGGTCCCCCAGAGGAAACCAACACCTTAGCCTTGGACTTCCAGATTCCAAACTGGGAGACAACGAACGCCTGCCGTTGTGGCCTCCTGGTTTGTGGTACTGGTGAGGGCAGCCCTGGAAAACTGGTCCAGCTAAGATTTGAACCCAGATCCCTCTGAATCCAGTACCTGCCACTTCTCCAGGCATGAGAGACCCCTTTCACCAAGATCCAGTCTGCCCAGCTAAGGGGATATAGAGAGGATTTTCCAAGCAAATGCTCAGAGGAGGCAAGGCAGAGGAGGAAGCGAAGCTGATCGCAGGGAAGAGTTTTCCAAATACCAATCCTGGCCCAACCAGGCTTCCCAATGAGGCAGCAAAGCAGATCTGGGCGGGTTCCAGCAGGCAGGGACAAGAGAGGGCAGGGCCTCTGTTGGCAGGGGCGTGGGTGGGCTGTGCTGGATGAGAAAGGCCCATAATACCCTCTGAGTCCTGACCCCCTTAAAATCTCCTGGTGGCCAGGGGTCAGCTGCGAGAGGAGGAGCTGGGCTTGGCTGGAGGCCGGCATGGACAGGGACAGGCCTGGGTGAACAGGAACTGGGAACTGCGCTGCCCCGGTTGCCATGGTAACTGTGATCTTCCAAGTGTGAGCCAAAGGAGGCCGAGGTCTGAAGGGATTTGGTGAGGACAAGGGTGCCTGAGCGGGTGGCTGGGATGGAAAGGCCAACGTCTCCTGAGAGTTGGGCATATGCCAGACACCATGTCGGACGCTCGTCTTAACGTCTCTTGTTTGGAGCCCCACAAAATCCTTTGAATGGGATGTTTTTATCGCTGTTTTACAGATGAGGAAACTGAGACCAAGAAGGGAGGAGAGCTTTGAGTCAGGTCACATAGCTGCTGAGAGAAAGAGCCACAACTAGAACTTGCTTTCTCCATCCCCAGAGCCCCTGGGTTTTCTTGCTGCTTCCCCAGACCGCTTCCAGGACTCAGCAAGGGTTTACTTCAAGCCAAGGGAGGGATGCTGGAGCTTGCAGCCTGGTTTCGGGGTGATGGGGACCCAGGAGTCAGCCAGCCCCTTCCTCCTGTGGTAGTAAACCCAGAAGTTTACTTCCTCGTAACACTTCCTTAGCTCCCAGGGCTGCTGGCCAACACCCTGTGCTGCCTCCATCAGCCAAATCAGTCAGTTGGACGAGGACAAAGATGTGGTCTAAACAAAGCATTCAACATATCCCACAGGCCAGGCCAGGGCGATGCTGGGTGTGCCAGGGAAGCCGGGGGGTGACTGCGGAACAGGAATGGCTGGAGTCGGGCCCATCCTGGCCCCCTCTGTTTTCTGCTGAGGGCGGTGACCAAAGGCAGCAAAGGAGAAGGCTGGAGGCTGGGGTCCAGCCCTGGCTCTGGGGTCAGTTCTCATCATATACAAGAGATCCTGCCACATGGATGAAGAAAGTGAAGCACAGTCAGCTTGCCCCAGGCTGCAGCGACCACAGCCCCATCTTATAATGAGGTGAGGCATGGATTCTGTGAGCCCCTTCCAGCTCTGGTGTTCTGTCTACCACAGTCAAGCAGCTGAAATGGACAAACAGCCTTAAACGCACTCTAGTGGCTTCCAAAAGCTGAGCTAGGATCTATGGCTAGAAGTCACAGAATTGTCAATTCGGTTTCTCAGCAATGGGCTTGCTCTTCAGGTAGTGAGTTCTTTGTCTTTGGAGGCATTTAAGTGAGGCTGAAAGAGATATATCCTGCTAGTCATTTCCAAATCTGTGCCCAGCCAGGAGGATGCCTTATCATTTTCTGATGATGGATTTTCTTCTCAAATACCATGAGATCTGGAGCCAGGGGCAGAGGAAGTCCCCAGAGTCACTGAGGTTTCACTGTGTTCATTCACAGCCACTGCCAGTCCACCTTGTACTTCCTGTACCCGACCAGAGGGCAGGAGGTTGCTCGCGGCTCCCTCCGTGCAGCCCCCGACCGCAGCATGTTGACCTGTGGTTGTAACCTCTATGAAAGCAGACATGCTGGACCTGTTCATGGTGCCAATTTGGAGCAGATGAAGACTTTCCCCCAACCATTATGTCTTTCATTATCAAAACAATCCAATAATTAACACACCAGTTGCTTTTGTATTCACAGCACTTAGGTTCACACCACATCATGACCACACACACTGGACTGATGCGGGGCTTTGAGTGGTCCTGGAAGAGGATAAGAGAAATTCGACGTCCTGCAGAGTCAGGTCACCTCGATGCTCGCGATGCTCTGACAGTGGCAGCGAGCGCCCAGAGAAGCAAGAGGTGCCCAGTATGGTCCGAGCCGCACAGGGGATGTTCCCAGGAAGCTGGACCCAGGACAGAGTCTTGACTGATGTACACCAGGGGCCTGGAGGCATGGGTGACGATGAAAAAGGGAAGTCTGACCAGCTGTTTCTCAGAGCCCTCCTTCCATACCTCAAATGGATGCTTCTCGCTCTCCTCGAGGCCCCTTCCTTCTGTTCCCTGGCCAAGGGAACCTCCTCCCTCCTCCTATGAGCCCATTACCATATGCGCACATGTTCACTGTGCTGAAAGCAAATGAACTCTTGTCAATAGCCTCCTCCTTTACAAGACCGCAAGCCCTTGAGGGCAGACACTCCATGCTCATTCTTGATGGCAGGCCAGCCCCAGCCCCGGAGGCATGGAAGAGTGGTCATGAGGGGGGCCTAGGACGCTGGTGAGCAGACAGCCTGGAAGCTGACGCCTCTGTCCCTCGCTTGCTCTGTCCTCTTAGGCAAGTTGCGCATGCCATGAGCCACTTTCCTCACCAGGAAAATGGGGTAAGTGGTACTTCATAAGGTTAGCGATATTCATTGAGTACTTTCCATGAAGATTGTGCTCAAGTGTGATTTCTTTGTTCTTCATGATAAGGTGGGTGTTAGCATTATCCCCATTTCATGTAGTTTCAAGTATTGAGTATCGGTCACCTGGCCAAGGTCATGAGCTGGAATGGAGGGACTCGGCCTCATATCAGGCACTAAGCCTTCTGGTCCCGGTATCTACAAGGATAACATGATATTATGCACTGGAATCGATCCCAGAGGGCCTGGTCTTAGCCCTCCTTCCTCTTCCTCTTTGTCTTTGTCTTTGATTTCTCTAAGGTCTCATCTTCCTCATTTTTTTTTTTTTGTACACTTGAGTGCTTGATTATTAGAAACTCACTATTGCAACCCACCTCAGCACTGCTCGAGCTGCACGATGCATAAGGACCACTAATCTGTAGTGATCTATTTAAAAAGAATTATTACGACCTTGGACGAGCAGTTCCTCCTGTAAATTATGAGATCGCGACCCCCAAGGCAGATAGCTGGCTTCTTTTTTTCTCTGTAGCTACTCCTAGCGTGTTTTAACATGTGTGAAGTGTTTTCAGCTCCATTATCTAATCTAGCCTCACATTAACTTCATGATTAGCATTATTATCCTCCTGTGCAGAAGAGAATTTAATGACTTTCCCAAGGTCATATAGCTAATTAGTGCAGATTCAGGATTTGAACCCTAGTTTCTCCCCAGAGCCGATATGCATGCCACCACACTATGTGGGCTCCCAGTGGACCCGACTTGCTTTCAAGGAGTCTAGAATAGACTATTGAATTTTATATTAATAATTGCTCTTTCATAAGCAGGAAAACGCCTTCCTAATAGTTTCTTTGAGTCCGAAGCTCAAGTGTCCGACATTCTAACATTTTAATTAAAGCCCAAAGATGAACAGGAGGGTTTTCTGGGCCAGTCCTCTGCCTCCATGTGGTTAGCCAACAAAATTAACAGCATGGAGGGTGATTCTCCTTATTATTATTAGCATGATTATTATTAATAAAGTTGTCTTCTGGCTGATGGGGAAGACAATAGCGTCCACCCTTTTCATGTATTGCTAAATTATCAACAGGTTCCAATATACTGCATCCAATATACTGCCTAGCACATAGTGCTAGAATATTGAATGAATGAATGAATGAATGAAAGAATTAATGAAAGAATGAATGAGAGAATGACTTATGGTCCGCATAAGGAAACCTAGGAAAGTATACCAGGGGACAGATCACTCAGGGCACCTTCAGAGCCTCCTCACTTTCATAGGTCTCGAGGGGCATGTCCCATAGAGACCCCTGACCTCTCTATCCCATTGGAGGAGTTATGTCTGCTCTCTGAGCCACACTTTTGTCACCTGTAAATGGGTTCATAATTAGCACCTACTCCATATGGTTATCATAATAGCATTGACTGAGTGCTTTGAATAAATATTGTACACATGTGTGACCTCTTTATTCCTAGGAAAAATGGAATCATCAAGATGTCTCTGTCCTGTTCTTCTCACTGGAGCAGCCACCCAAACCCAGGGTCCTTTGGTGGGGCCCCGGCTGCCAGCTGGCTTGGAGGCAGACACTCCATTTCCAGGTCCAAATGCTCTCGTCGTCAGAGAGCGGAACAAATCCCACAGGGGTATTGATTGAAACCATTACAGATTCGCGGGGACAACATGCAGGCTGGGGACAGGAGTCAGCTGCCGCCGCCTATTTCCATAAGGTAATAATAACGCGTGCCTTCGCTTTATGAAGTAGAATTTGTTACGGCCGATGAGCCGTAAAAATTGCCGGGTGGGGAAAAAAAAGGAAAGGAAAAAAAAACTATAAATAAATTTGTAATTTTAACAGGGATTACCATGTAATTGAGATGGGAAGATGGCTAATGGCAGAGGCGAAGGCCAGCACAGCCCCTGAGGTCTTGGCGCCAAGGAAAGCTAAGATGCTGAGGCAGAATCCTTCCTGGGAGGCCCTGGGGGGGGAAAGAAGTCAACAGGCATGGCCCAGAGAGCAGACCCAAAGAGACGAGGGAGAGAATTCACTCGGTAACTATTTATTGAGCACCTACTATGTGTACTTGGCATGAGAGAGAAGTCTCAATGGGAGGTGCCCCACTGACCACCAATGGGGCAGTGGTGGGTGTTAAACAAGGGAATGGCGACGTGATCGGCTTGCAGCTTGAGGACACTCACTCTGGCTGTAATATGCAAAATGAATTGGAAGGGCACGTGTGAAGATGGGGAGGCTCAGACACCGCTGCCGTGACTTAGGTCTGACACGTGGCGGCCTGAACTAGTACAGAGCAGAGGAGATGGAAGGGAGGTTATCCAGAGGTATGAGGAAGTAGAGGACCCAGGGGCTGGCAACACAAAGGGTGTGAGCACGTAGAAGCCAAGCAAGATGGCCGCAGGCTCTGGGTTTAGCAGCCTGTGTGGTAACAGCGCCCTCACCAATCTGGTGGGCTGTTGCGCGCCATCTCTGCCAGGTCACAACAGAGAGGACTACAGGTGTCCCAGTGGAGGTAGCCAGTGGGTTGCTAGTCGGGAGACCGATTGGAGCTGGAGTAAACGCTGTAAAGTTGCCAAGAGGAAAGTGATCATTGGAGCGGGGGTGAGAGGGGAAGTGAGAGAGCAAGAATGAAAAGGGAAGAAGAGAGGGAGTCCAAGACCAAAGCAGGGGGAATTTTGATGTTTGAGGGGATGGCAGAAGGAAGGGGCTGATGAGGGAAACTGAGGAGCAGGGCCAGGGAGACAAAGAGGGGACAGTGCCGAGGGAGCCGAGCCTTGCTCTGGCCTGGCCCCTGGTGCCTGGGGGTGGGTGTCTGCAGGACACTCGGACAGCTGGGGGGCTATTCTTGGCTGGAAAAGTCATCGGCATCTTTCTAAACTGACCCCCAAACCTTAGCCCCAACAGTTTCATGAAATGTTGTAGGATACGAGGTCTTTGGAGGTTTGAATTAAGGATTTTCCACTTAGTGGCTCAAGACTTTGCATGGGCAGGTTGCATTTTTGAGCCTCAATTTTCTCTTCTGTGAAATGGGAGAATAAAACATTACCCTTTAAGATAGCTGTAGGGACTAAATGAGATGGACTAAAGGAACTTGCCTGGTATGTTGTAGGTGCTCAAAAAATGTCACTTTGGTTTCATCTAACTCACTGAGCTTCCTGAGTGAGCCCAGGACAATGTGATCTGAGAAGTAGCCCAAAGGTAAATCATCTTTAAGATGGGCAAAGTGCGGGGAGAGTGGGAAACAGAGAGAGCAAGATGTTGGCACATGGCACCGAGCAGTCAGGGGAGCTCCCTAGAAAAGGTGAGTTTCTAGTAGTTTCCAGGAATGAGGGGGATTGGCTTAAAGGGCTGAGAGGAGGGGAGTGTTCCAGGGCGAGCCTGAGGTATCTAGGTGGCAGACAAGGGGGACACGCTCAGCCTGGGCCAAGACTTCAGCCCTAGGAGAATGCGATGACCAGCTAAAAGGAGAGTGCACACCCAGGTGGCCCCGAGCCAGCCGTGGACAGCACCTGCTACCCAAGATCTTACGTCCATGGGGAGTGAGACAGAGAACAGCTGCCTCCAGTCACTGCCACAGGAAGACTGCATTTTTTTATTTCTTGTTTACACTTTGAACTTCTAAAATTTCACTTCTTTCCCCCCTCCCAAAACCCACGTGGCCTATAAATAGACATCCCAATATACAAAGATAAAATGGAAATCCCAAGTTCCTAAGCTTCAGAATCCAAACCGAAGAGAGGAGGGAGGGCAGGGATGGGGAGGGGGCCGACTTCAGCAAAATCTAGACCACACCAGCCCGTTCACTGGTCATGATCAATACGTTCTCCAAAGTGCCTTTTAAATTACTGTCGGAGGCAATGTGCCATATTTATGTATTTACATGCTTAGAGGTGACACAAGGGAGAAATGCAATTTCTATTATGAAATCATAATGTACATTTATCTTCAGGAATAACACATTGAAATGTTGGAGTGAGAAAAGTTGAAAAGCAATCTGTCTATAAATAAAGACCGCAGACATCCTGACATTTTACGATGTGGGGATTTCAGCGAGAACTTCTTTGGGCGCACCACCCAGGGGATCGTGTTCAAACTCCAACTTCCTGGAGGACAGCAGTTGGAAGTCCAGAAGGTTCCTTGCTGGTGTGCAAAGCCCAGGAAGTAGATTCCATGGTATAGATTCCATGGTATTGTGGTACATGCATTCCCCTTCTTGCCAAGTGGCATGAAAATCCAGGCAAATTCAGAAGGAAGCCTTGGGTATCTCATGTCTTATTGGCTCCATGGCTTCTGGAATGCAGGCTTGAGCAGCGGCTGCCGAGTCCAGAGGCCACTGTGATCTTGACTTTCTAGACTCATGATGAGGTGGCATCTTCTGCAAGGACAATAGGCAAATCTAAATGCCGAGAAGAAGCATGCTGGTAGGGGGAGAACAGGGAACATGGGAGGGATTCTGTCATCCTTGTTTCTGATCCTGAATACAGCAGGACCAGAATGCTGC
The DNA here is from genome assembly GCF_021234165.1 of Pteronotus mesoamericanus. Classification (NCBI taxonomy): domain Eukaryota; kingdom Metazoa; phylum Chordata; class Mammalia; order Chiroptera; family Mormoopidae; genus Pteronotus; species Pteronotus mesoamericanus. The sequence continues at coordinate 656,495 of NW_026555200.1, forward strand.
TCACGCTGATTTTTTCTGCCATTCATTGTCATTTATTCATTCATCTGCTTACTTGCTCATTTGCTCTGAAACCGTGTCAGAGTACCTTCCAAGTGCTGGGGACACAAGATGAATAAGACACCCTCCCTGCCCTCAGGGACCTCGCAGTGCTCCAGGCGGACATGTAATTGGCAATTACCAAGAAGACAGAGACGTTAAAGGTGCTATGGGGCCTGCCTGGGGAGGGGGGCATGTGGAACTCAGCCCAGGAATCAGACAAGGCTTCCTGAACCATCTGGAAGGATGAGTAGAAAAAGGCCAGGTGGCAAAAGAGAGGTGATTCCAGGCAGAGGGAACGGCAGCTTAAAAAGTCCTCAAATGCAAATGTGTTAAATGCAAAGAATTCCCTGGCTTGGAGAAATAAGTCAACATTTATTCTGCATTGGGGGTGAACTGGGGGTTGTGCCAGCCTCTTCATAAATGAACTAACTACATATGCACATGCTCGCGAACATCCTTGCTTATCATGTGCACAGCAATCTACTGCTTATGCAGCATCACGATTCAAACCCAGATCTGACCAAATCCTACTCTCATGATGACCTCCATCCAAGTGTGCCCAGGTCTGAGCCAAGCTAGAAAGAAGAGAGGAAGATGAGCAGAGTGTGGTCCCTTCCCCCTGTCCTGGGGGAGGATGCATGAGGATGAGCTGGGAGGGTGCACAGTGACAAAGTAGGTTCTTAGAGCCCTCACTTCCTGGAGATGGGGTGGCAGGTTTGGGAAGGGAAGTGGCAGAGGGGAGCTCCTGTTCACTAAGGGGACAGACTCTTCCTTAGGGCTGTAGGCTGGGACCACACAGACCTTCCCCAAGTGATGAGGCTGGGACAGGACTTAACACAGAAGCTGGGCTCCAGACAGGGCCATGAGAGGGTCCCGTGAGAAGCCAGAGCTGTGTCATCTTAAATGGAGAAAGGTAGAGTGGACTCCGACAGCTGGGAGGACAATAGCCTGCCAAACCCAGAAAGGCAGAGCAAAGGAAATCGCCAGCACTGTGGCAAGATGGGGAAGCTGGAGCCTGGCAGACAAAAGCCAAAGGAAGGGACTAAGAGGGAAGGAGACAGGCTCAGGGAAGAGACAAGGCTGGAAATGAAAAGGTTGGGGGAAGGAAATAAAGGAACTGAGTTCTCAGGGTTGGGAGACTTGGAGCTGAGCAGAGCTTTGTCTAGAGGCGGGACGGGCACTGAAGAGGGGCTAAGGCAGTTTATCCTTCCCCACCCCAAAAAGTCATCCTTGTCCCTTAGCTTGGGAGCCTTTCTTCACAGGGATTCTAAGTACCCCACCCCAGTTTCCAAAACTCCCATCTACAGAGCTCTGAGAATGCACCAGACCCTTACTTGTGGATGTCTCTCATCTCATTTCTCCCTTAGCTGAGCTAAGAATTATCATCCTCAATGCGTAGATGACCAACAGAGACTCAAGGATATGCAGGCACCCACCTAGAATTGCATAGCTGCATCTCCCTCCCAGGACTTAACATTCCTTCTTAGTGGGGGGCAACCCGGCGCCCATCGCATCTGGGGACTTGAGCTCACAAGAACAGCAGTGTACAGTCCTGGAAAGGACAGCAGGCCTGAGTTCTGGCTGGGAGGCCTTGCTTTCCTTGACTCTACTTTCATCATCATCATCATAAACATCACCACTCTTCAACTTTTCAATATTCGACAGACCATCAGTCCACAAGGCTCCCTGACTTGGGGACTTTGGGTGGGGCTGGTAGGGGCTGGGAGCTCATGCTTCCCCCAATAGTCACAGATACTGAGCCTCCTCTTCCTTATTTCCTAGAAGCTGTTCGTTTTTACTGCACAGATTTTTTATTTTTCCTCTCTCTCTCTCTCTCTCTCTCTCTCTCTCTCTCTCTGTTTTTATGGGGATTGCTTTATGATCAGAGATTTCAGTTTTCAACTGGGCCTGGTGTTGATGAGGGCTTTCAGGAAAGTTTATGAGGCTGCGCGCGGGCCCTTCCCTCTGGCTCCTGCCAGCCCAGGGTGGTGGGAAGTGGGGACACATGGAGCTGGAGCAGCTGTCTGTTTGTGGGTTTCTCCTTCTCCTCCTTGGGTCCTGGGATGTTCCCAGTGCAGGAATCCCTGATGACTTGTCCGGGAAGAGGAGACCAAGAGAGAGATATAGGTCCCCAGCTCACACAAGATCTCACACATTTCCGCCCTCCCTCTGTGCCTCAGTTTCCTCATCTGTACAGTGGGTATATTTGGAGTACCTGTCCCGACAGTAGTTGTGAGGAGACAAGCCGAGCACAGGATCTGGCAGACAGGACCGGGAATTGATCTGAGTCCATCTGCTCTTGCCCCCTCCCTGGGAAAAGGGGCAGACAGCCAGCCTCCCTTTGTACTTCTAACTGCCTGTGATTCTGTAACAATAACAATGACAATGTTTTCTGAATATTTGCCAGGAGCCAGACACTATGCTAAGCCTTGCACGTGCCCCTTACCAAAACCTCAGATGAGGACTAGCATCATCCCCATCTACAGATGAGGAAACTTGAGGCTCAGAGAAGTTCTGGTACTTACCCTGGATCGCCCTGCCAATGAGAGGTGAGACGGGGTTGGCACCTGGGAAGTTTGGTTCCAGAAACACATCCTCAGATTTGAACCTCTTTTAGGAATTGTGACAGGAGAGAGGAACAAGGGTCAGGGCGTCCAGTCTGAAGAGGCGAGCTTCATCCCAGTGTACAGCAGGGGGCTCCTGGTCCCCAGGACATTCAGTCCCTGACTCCTTTCCAGAAAACACAGGGCACTGGTGCTCAAGGTTCTGGACACTTGGGTCCAAGGTTGGCCCTCTGCTTGAAGGAGGTCATCTTGAGCCCAGCCATGGTGGTCATCTGTCCCACTGTGACCAAAGACAATGCACCAGCAATGGGACTGTGCAAAGACAGAAGGAAGGACTTCCAAATTGAGCAGTGGGAGGAACACAAAACAAAAATGCTTTGAAAGGAAAATAAGACCAGCAACACTGAAAGGAAAAGAAACCAACAGAGACAAGAGGGAAGGAGGGAGGGGGGGCGGGGGAAAAGGAAGGGAAGGGGGAAAGTCAAGGAACCTGTAGCAAGGACTCACGGACAAAACCAAAGGGGAAGAGTTGAGCGAAGGTGGGAGGGAGGGAGGGGGAAAGGGAAAGTGGTGGGGGGAAGGCAGAGACAAATGTATTGAAAAAAATAAATTAATTTAAAAAATGCTTTGAAATGTCCTCCTCTGGGAATTCTCTAAGGGAAGGACTGATTTTCAGGGGGCCCGTGTGGAGGCAGGGGGCTGGAAGAGATGCTCTCACAGCCTTTTCCACACGGGCAGAGAACAGAAACCCCTACTGCTGAATAACTGTGAGACCACCGTGCCCCAGCCTCTGGGGCCTCCTCTTCCCAGCCCAACCCGTGGCCGCTCGCCCTCTACTAGGCTCCTGAGCCGGGGACAGCTATTTAACAGGGCAGTGTTGCAGCAGCTGATCGCACGCACTCTTGTCTGCCAGCAGGGCAGCTCCAGGAGCGGATGTAGCAATGCAGCTTGTGTATCCTGCTAAGAGATATTTAATAAATATGCAAATTGCTGCCTCTACCTCCTCAGGCAGGTAAGGATCGAGGAGAGGCTGGAGTTAAGTATTAAATCTGCACAGTGTGGAACGCTCAGCACCAGGGCAGGGACTGGAGCTGAACTTCCTGGGAAGACTTCCATCTGGCATCTGAGAGCCTCATTTTAGAGGTTGGAAGAAAGCGGGAGAAGCAGAGGACGTAAGGATGGGATCTGGAAAAAAGAAGTCTAAGGGGCAATTTTACTTGAGGAGGCTGAGGTGATGCTGGTAGATGGAAAGATGATTTATTCAGCCATGCAAACATTACCCTACCAGCCAGCCATCCTCCCATACCATGTGGATCCATCTAGCCATTCACTACCCACCCATGTCTACTTACCTAACCCTCCAAAACATTAACCCACCCATCCAAACTTGCGTCCATCCATCCATTCATCCTTTCATTGACCTGCTCACTTTCCCACATCCACCAGACCATCTACCAGTGTTCTATCGATTTGTCTGTCCATCTATTATCTCATCCATGAATCCACCCTCCACCCATCCATTCACTTAACTGTTAAACCACCATCCAACCACATGCTTATTACACACCCATCTACCTTCTCACCTTTCCATCAATCATGTATCCATCCATCCACCCAGCCAGCCAGCCAGCCAGCCAGCCAAGCAGCCATCCATCTACCCACTCACCCATCCATCTGTCCATCTTTCCATCCGACCATTCAACCATCGACCCATCCTTCCTTCTATTCATCCAGCCAGCCTGCCACCCAGCCACCCAGCCAACCTGCCACCCAGCCACCCATACTTCCTTCCATTTCTCCATCCATGTTTTATTTCCAATATGGAAGACCCTATGTTAGGCCCTAAGAATACAGGGGGAAAAAATGGGCAATTCCTTTCCCCTGAGGATTCTTTAACATATTTATGGAGATCAAGTTGCAAGATAGAATGTGATTCGGGCACACAAGGCCTCCTGATATGCGTGGCTTAGGGAAAAGTCAAGAAACTCCTCCTGGAAGAGGAAACATCCCGCTGGAGCAATGTGGGTTGGTGAGCCTCCTGCTCTCAGCCCAAAGTTAGCTCAGTTTACAGCACGTATTTCTCCTGAGCATGGGGGATAGAGTGATGAGCAGTCATAATCTCTGCCCCTAAGATGTTCCCGGTCTAGTAGGGGAGAGAGAGAGAGAAAAAAAAAAAACAAATTACATGAAGCAGCAGAGGGCCACAAGGCACCGGGACAGCAAAAGGGAGAACGTGGCCATCCTGGGTCCCTGGGGATGGGTGTGGGATGAGCAGGGAGGTTTCCAGTGAAGCCTTGGCCCATGCGGAACATACGCACTTCACCTGGCTTTTAGGTCATGGCTTACAGGTGTCTGTCCAGACCTGGCTAAGTCTTACAACAAACAAGAGCTGCTGACATGTAAGGGAGAGGCTGTCTGTCCTGTTCAGGCACTGCCTAAGTCATTCTTGCTTTGTTCATTAACTTGGCAAGTCAGTGATAACCTGCCAGGAGGCTTGGAAAGAAGACTGGTTTTATAGCCCGGCAGACTTTTGTTCAACTCAGACTTTACTCTTTCCTAAGGATGAGACCTGGGAGCCTCTGCTTCCCCCTCTTCTGAAGGAGGAGGGTGGCATCTCCTTTGAGAGTGGCGGGACGTGTGATGAATGGTCCTGTGTGGGGGGAGCACTTAGGTTCACTGTCTGGCACATCCCAGGCAGGGCTGGTGGGGGCCTGGGCTCCTGGGGGCGGAGGCGGGGTCTGTTGCTCTGCCTGCCTCCCCTGGGACAGCAGTCCCTGCTGATGGGGCCACAGAGGCCCTGCTCATTCACTTTTTGAGTCACTAACTCGCATACCAAGTGCCAGGATGGACCATCCTCTCTGCCCAGTGCCCGGTGGAATATCCCCTTCCCAATCCCTCATCAAGTGCATGAGGCACTGAAATTTTCTACAAGTACCCTCCCTCCCTGAAGCACTCCCCCTTTCCCCCTCCTCTTTTGGAAGCTGGAATGGAATTATATGTTGTTTTGCCATCGTCTGCTATAGACTGTGTCTCCCAGAGAATCATGGGTAATCTCAGATGCAAATGTCCTATGCAAATCCAGCTGCTGGTTAAAATTAGGAGGAAGCCCAAGGCAGAAGCAGTTTCAGGGCTGTAACTGGAATCTCCACAGAGCTTTGATTTACACGTGCAAGTGACACTCGCAGCTTGCAAGATGGAGCTCCCAGCCAAGCCTGGATCCGAGGTTCTCTTTCTCTGTGCATGTGTGTTTTGGTAAAGCCAGTGCGGGCCACTTACCTGGGAGATCTGGAGCAGTTTTTCAGGCTTTTATTTCCACGCAGTGGTTCCCAGCCAAGGGTGGTTTTGTCCCCCTGGGGACATCTGGCAAGGTCTGGAGGCATTTTGGTTGTCATAACTCGGTGAGCGCTATTGGCAGCTGGTGCGAAGATGCTGGATGCTGCTAAGTCTCCTGTGATGCATAGAACAGTCCCCATAGCAAAATGTCAATAGTGCCAGGGCCGAGGAAGCTCGTCCAAGTCTCTTCCAAGCCCACAGGAGTTTCAGGCCAAAGGGAAGACTGATTAGTTTAGTCACTTACTCCCTTTCCCGTGAACAAAGAAGGGGTCAAGTTCACTGCACCCCTCAGCTCACTGCCTGTTCTCACCATGTTCTGACACAGCCTCAGGACGGCTTCGCTTTCTTCCATTTTCTCCCTTATTCGCCCCAATTCCAATCCCCTGCCCCCACCCACCTGCCCCTCCACCACCCGACTCTAACACCTCTGATATATGTTCTGAGATATGGAGGCTTCCTGTAAAAATATGGTGTTGTTTATCACACAAATGTGTTTTAATTTACATAAATTGTATTGGGCTATAGATCTCATTCTGTTGCTTCGTTTTTTTTCACTTAATGCTGTGTTTTTAAGATCCACCTGTGCTGTTGTGTGTAAATCTTGTTGTATGCCTCTGACCGCTGCCGAAGTCTCTAGAGATATCTGTTCTCTCAATAGTGGGCACCCAGGTTGCCCCCGAGTTCCTGTGAGAGGGTTTCCCTGGGGTCTCCTGGGAGTGGGATGGTGGGGTCATAGGTATGTGGTCCTTCGTTTCTATAAACACTGCCAGGTGTCTTCCAGAGCATGGAACTCCCCACATTGTGGTCAACACAGCATTATCCGATTTTCTAATGTTTTCCAATCTGATTAATATGAAGTGGTAGAGCAGCATTGTTTGCATTTGGGGAAAGAACATGGAATTTTAAAAGTAAAAACAGGAAGTCACCTTAACAGTGAGCTGATCCTGGGGCCTATTTTTTACCTGTATGCACCTGAGACAGTTGAAATCCAGGGAGCTCTAAGTGTACAAAATCAGAAAGCCATTCCTTACGTAAATATTTACTGGGGTTCTTCTCTGAGCCAGCATCCATGCCAAGCATTCAGAACGAGCAGTTCCCAATGTAGACATGTTCCCTTCCCCTGTGAGGTCCTGGACAAGGCAGGAGAGAGTAGCCCATCACAGAAGTGGTGTGGGGTGCAGGGGACAGGGAGCCAGAGAGAACATTCCTAAGAAAGGAACATTCGGGGGAACCCCAGGGATGCCAGGAATCGCCCAGGCATTGGCGGAGCAAGTTTCAGAGTCCTGGTCTCCCATCTATGGATGAGATGATACGCCAGCTCGGTACAGAGCTTGCATCCCTTAAATGAGGCTGGCATCGCGGCCAGGCTCTGTGTTAGGTGCAGAAATAAGAAGGTGAAGAAATCCGAGGCCCTACCCTCGACAGGTGATGGGCACACACACAGGCCTTCCACTCCTGAAGTCACGTGCTAGGTGAGGACACTATGGGTGATGGGGCAGGAAAGATGGGGGCGCATGGGAAAACGGGGGCTTCAGTGGAAGTGAGATGAGGTGAGAGACCAGGGTGAGCCAGAGTTCTGAGAAGGAATGGGGGGCGGGGCCTAGCTTGGAGACCACCTCAGAGGCGACAGCAGTGGGACTGGGAAGCAGAGCTGGCGTCTCTCACCCCACAGAAGTCTAGGGGCTAAGACTTCTCTCGGGTCAGTGGTTTTCATGTTCACGTGGGTCCTCCTTCCCCCACTTCACTGGGGACTTCCTAGGGGTAAGGGCTGGAACTTCCTCTTCAGCCTGGAGCTCCCTGGGGTCAGGGCCTCACCTCCTCCTTCAGCCTGGGGCCCCTGCCCCCTGAACTTGCGGGCTGCTGGGCTTCTTCTTCGGTAACAACAGGGCATGATGGCCCCAGTGTTGTGGCTGAGTGTCTGCAGTCGGGGTGATGTCTCCCTCCAAACAACATTATAGAGAGGGGTGGGCGAAGGAGGCCAACCCCCCCGCCCGCTGCTCCCCCACTTGCACACATGAACCTGTGTTCCGCAAGTGAACGTAGAGCATCAACAGCTCCCCATCTTGATTTTTTTTCATGGGCACAAAGAAGCCCTCGGAGGCCTTGGGGGGCACAGAACATCCTTTGTCCCTCCCTGTTTTGAGAGGGAACCTCCAAGGGCCCCCCCCCCTGAGAGACCAAGCCCCCTATCAAAGCCTCCACAGGGGCAGCCTCCTCCTGGGACTTGTGCACACCCCCCTCCATCACCTCTGCTCCCAGGGACGTACCCCTCAGAGCAGAGGGGTCCTTCCCTGCGCCCCTCCCCTGCCGGTGAACGGGATTCTCCAGCAGATGCAATGCCTGCCCGGCTCCCGGCTGCACTCACTCCATCTGCATACTTATCAGTCCGGGGCCTGAGTTCACTAGACATCAAAGACTATATAAAATGTGTTTAGTTATTGTGTGTTTCTTTTTAATATCAGCAAACTGTATTTTCAGGGAGAGAGGGCCAGAGCCACAGAGAGAAATAAAGAGAAAATAAAAAAAAAAAACACCCAGGAAAAAGATTGCGGCTAAGAGGGGGAAGGGAAAGGGAGCTTGCTGCCGAGAACGGCTGTGGTCTGGGTTTAAGCAAACCTGGGTGCCTCTGGTGGGCCAGGGTATGTGGGGTGTTGGGGCCCCTTTTTCGTCCAGGGATGAAAGGGAGAGGGAAGGATGGAAGTTTCCAGCCTGTGCACATAGAGCCAAAATCCACCCCCAGTCTCTTTCCAGTCCCAGTGATGAAGGTCGCAGTCCGGGAATCAAACAGCCCGGTGTGGCGCCTTGCAGAGCCGGTGACTTCAGTTTCTAAGCTTTGACATCCTCCTCTGTAAAAAGAAGTGACCATGGTACCAACTTCAGGGTTGTTTGGGATGATGGCTGGAAAAAATGTGTGAGCCACAGGTAACTTCTGGAGAATGGAGGCTGTGCTTAGGCTGCTTGGCCTCCCCGGGAATTTTTGGGGGCACAGATGGGCAGCTCAGGCAGAGGTGACAGGCCCCCAAATGTCTCCAGTGGGGGTGGCAGGTGTGGGGACTTGAAGGCAGGGTCTTGTGTCTGCATCAGCGGAGCCTCCCACTCAGCACAGCCTCAGCCTGATGCCATTTGACGAGAGCTGGCCTTGGAGGGGTCTCCCAGACGCCCTGTCACAGGCTGTGTGGCAGCGAAAGGATGCTCCAGAGCAGATTCTGCCGGGGGACGTGTCCCACGGACCGTCTCCCTGTGTCTTCACCCCTGAGAAGAAGGATGTGGCTCCCATTTTTCCAGATGACATGATGCTCAAGGGACTGTTGCCAAGATGCGGGGGAGCTCCAGCCGTCCCTGCCCCTCCATCTTCCCTGCAAGTCCCCCTCCTCTGCCTTCCCCACGTCCTGCCCCTCCTCCAAGTGTTTCTCAGCCTGTGTTTGCACCTCCAAAGGCAGCCTGGGGGTGTCCAGCGAGGCGGTGAGGGGAGGCAGAAAGAGCCGAACAAGCCAGTAGGGGAGGGAAGTGCTCCCCAAACAGCACGCAGTCCCCGCACCAGGGCGATGCCTGCCGACATCCGGTGAGTTACGGCTGCTCGTCCACTGCAGAGCCTTTATCTCTGATCGGGCACTTTATGAGCTCCTCTGTGACTAGGGAAAAGGTAATTGCATTTTTAGTGCCCTGAAAAGGTAAAGGAGAAGGTTTGCTGGGTTTCCATCTATTTAGGTGTGAAGTTTGACTCCGAGCAGAACACCACTATATACATTAAACAGTAGGGGTTCCATGACTGGCTGAGATGTAACTTCATCTGGGGAGGTGACTAACATGAAATCCAACCAAAACAGAGACGAAGGTACTTGCCCCCACCACCAGCTGCCCGTAGGGGTTGAGGGGGCCGGGCCAGGCCGGGCCTGAGCAGAGGGGCCCCCCGACTGCACCAGGCCGTGGTTGGGCATCTGCTCCGAATGGGGCAAGGGGTGGGGCTGCAGAGGGCTTCTGGGTCAGATACCAGGTTAAAGCCTTTTTACTTTATCCTGTAGGTGATGAAAAGCCACTGAAGGCCTTTGAGCTTTTTTTTAAAGGTGGAATTTAGGGACTTACTGTCTAGAATGACCAGGTGAAGTTGCCAGATTGGACAACTTTTTGGTGTAAGTACGCCCCATGTAATATTTGATCATGCAATGTTTGGGATATACTTATACTATAACATTAGTATTTTAAATGTAAGACTCCAGTTTAACTCAGGGTTTCTTGAGCTGGCAACCCTAACTGGCCTCCCTCAAATTCTCAGAAAGCATGTGAATCACGAGATAGGCTCAGGGAGGTTCTGCGACTTGCTTGGGGTCAGACAGCTAAGAATGGAAAAGCCTGTGTCTGGTACAAATACATGGGGACAGGCCAATGCATTAGGACATCTGACTCACACGGTCATTGTCTTTCTGCCATGCGACAGAATCCCAGGTAGCTATCTATCTTTCTCTTGAAGTCCTCCTTTGGACAACACCATCCCCATGGCTCATGAAGGTAAGGTTTGAATTTTTAAAACGCGTCTGGCTTCTCTTTGGAGGATGCTGGCTGGCATTGCCTGCCCTGCGGAGCCGTAGCTTTGCGGGCTCCAGTGGGTGTCTGAGGTAGGATTTGGATGTACAGCTTCGAACAGAGGCTGGATCTGCAATGCGCAGTCAGATGCTTCTGGGACCCAGAGCAAGAAAAATAAATCCAGGGGGTGGATCATCCAGGCGAAGGCTGCCAGCCTCCCCGTTCTGGGGAGAGATGGAGAGGATGATCCATTTGGAGAGCAGAGAGGAGGACCTCCCTGAACAGCCAATTAAACCACTTTTAATGGTTCTGAAGAATAGATGTTCCAGTTCCAAACCAATCTCAAGACTTAGTGAAGCAGAGATAACTGGGGTTTGGGCTGTGCAAGATAAACTAGCAACACTGAAATGCAGCCAATCCTGTTTTACATTAAAGCAAGTGAAATCGACAAGAATCCGGGTCCTGCTCTCATTGCTGTTTGATGGGTGGTTACTCACAAGAAAATGCACCGACATCTGGGAGACAGCCTGGCACGGAGAAGGCGCTGAATGAATGAACGAATGAACGAATGGCTTGCCCTGAGGCGCCGATCATTACTGTCAGAAGGGTAGTGCATAAGCTGATTAGGGGACCCAATAAGGAAGTGAACATTTGGGATTAAAGAGGAAAATGTGAACAGTGCACTGATCTACTCACTGGTTTGTCAAATGCAATATCAAGCAATTAATTTCATAAATGCTTATTTAACGTGTATAAACTGGGATTATGCAACAAAGGAAGGTTTTTCATATCAGACTCTCGATGTGCTGCTGTCCAGTCTGTGAGCTGGTTGTCTTTGAGTCAGACACCTACCTTCCCCAAATTCAAACATTTCTGACCCAAGGGACAGGTTATAGGCACAGAGAGGTGTCACCCTTGCTCTAGAAACAGCCCAGGGTGGGACCCATCTGTGGGTGGAGCCACTTCCTTCAGGAGCTCCTGACCAAGGAGGTGCCTCCATGCATGCCTCTGCAAAGGGCTTCCTAACCCTTCCCGCACCTTCTTCCTTTCTCCGTCACTCTAACCTTTCTGAGCACCTACTTTTGCATCTGCAAAATGGGTACGCTAATGATAACCACATCATCCCAGAGTTCACGGAAGTATGAGATCAGGGGAGGCATGCAAAACAATGCTTCCCACCTTGGCTGCACCTAAGCCACCTGGAAAACTTTTAAAGATGCCAGGGTCCAGGTTGCACTCTAACCCAATTAAAACAGGATATCTGGGGCACGGGACTCTGTGCCGGTATCTTTTCAGTCTCTGGAAGTAGTTCCATATGCAGCTGAGGTGGCACACCACCAATGCACAGTTCTCAGCAGAGGGTCTGGTACCCAGGAAGGGCCCGATAAACATGGGTTACTGTTATCATTCATCACCTATTTATTGGCACCCCTACTGTGCATAAGGCCCTGCTCCAGGTCCTAGATCTGGGAGATTCAGTGGTAAAATAGACATAGGTCCTACCCTCCTAGAATTTACAGCCCTGATCTAAAATATTTATTATGAGCCAACTCTGCTGTGTACACCAGAGTGCTCCCTCTTCGTTCCCCAAAGTCACATCTGGTCACCTCCATGAGGGCAACTCGGTGCCTCCAAAGGTGACATGTCTTCTCCCAGAGCTGGTAGCCCAGCAGCTCCTGGAGTGCCAGAGAACTGTATTAAGACTTTTTGGAAAGGCTACTGTTAATTCCCAGACTCTATGGCCATCTTGGTTGTGAATGAGTGTGACTGCATCTCAGAAGGTTCTGGCATGACAGACACGGCCTACGAGTGGCTGTGGCAAAGATGGGTAATTCGAGGCTATGTGAAGCTTCTTAGCCTGAGCTAAGCATCATCTGGAACCAGTGATGGTTTGAGGTGGAGAGACGGGGCTTTGGAGCTGGGTTCCAGCAGCCCCCGTGTTTTTAACGTAAGGATGGTCCTATCTACCACTCTAAATAATTATGAGGATTAAACAACACACAAAGACAAAATAGCACAGCGCTTGGCATATAAAATGGGTTCCATGAACACCCCATCCTGCCAACCCCGTGCCCGCTTCCTTTCCTCGCTGCCTGTGTGAGCCTGCACTACAATTTGCAATTGCCTGGTGTGGCTGGTTTGATGCCCAGGGAGATGCTAATTGGAGGTGCCTCTAATGTGTTCATTAGGAGGGGTCCAGCAGGGCGTCTCCTTGGCAGCATTTGCTGAATGGCTGGTTTGAGCAGCTGTCAGGTCTCCAAGAGGATCCGGCTCACTCTCTTGGGACTCTCCCTAATTCAGAGTCACCAGGAATTCACGTTGAACAAATCCAAGCTGGACTGCGTGCGTGGGGTCTGTGCTCCCACCTGGGAGAGGTCTGCTGTGTTCTTTAGAGATGGGGGCTCTGGAGCCAGACAGACCTTGGTTTCACCAGTGCCCATTGCGAAGCCTTGGGCCAGTCCCGACACCTCTCTGGCTTTCCTTTCCCGCATCCTCAAAGCGTTCCAAATCCCCTGGAGAGTTCTGGAAGTTATGTTACTCTCCAGCCACAAGGACCTTCTTTCTTTTCTTCTGATGCATCCAGTTGCTGCCCGCCTCAGGGCCTTTTCACTTGCTGTTCTCTCTGCCTAGAACCCTCTTTCCTGAGCTCCTTTCCATATTTCAAATTTTAGCTTTCAGGTCACCTCTTTAGATAGGCCTTCCCGGACGACCTGGCCAATTCAGTGCCCTTCTATCCCATAATCGTGTTCCTTTTCTTCCCACCCCTTATGGCGATCTGAACTGGCTTTGTTCATTCATTGTTGTTGTTGTTAGCTTATTGCCCATGTCTTCATGGAGGTTCCTTGAAGGCAGAAACTATGTTTGGGTCCATCATCACATCCCGCAGCACCTGTCACATAGTAGGCACTCAGTAAATAGTTCTCAAAGTGATAAATGATGAATGACGATGATGACAATAGTAATAATATTTATCGAACTCTTAGAACACGCCAGACACCGTTCCAGGCACTTCACATGCATTGCCTTATTTTCTCCTCGCCATCAACCTGCTTCATAGAGTAGGAGACCGGGACATAGGAAGGTTCAGCAGCAGGCTCGGGACACACAGCCAGTCACCCGAGGCGGTGTCAGGCTTTAAACTTAAGTTGTTCAGCTCTAAAGCTCGCAAGGCTAGATGAGGGAATGAATGAGTTTGCAATAAAGCTCTTAGCACAACGACCGGCACACAGCAAGCGCTCAATACATGGTAGCAATGATTAGTATTTCGAGATTGCACTCTCTCCTCCTACATGCAAAATTATTTTGCATGTCCCTGAGGGCACAACGCTCCACCATGCCCTTCCACCCCCATCATTCTGTCTACGGTGTCCATGTTTCTGCGATCAAACTACAAAATACACATGTATATTCAAAGATACGGTTCTACATTTTAAGCAGCTGGAGATCTAAATATTTAAAGGAGCCGTGTGAATTATTGACTCACCTCTGCAGAGGGCTCTTATCTGGGCTGGCTCCCCAGTCTCACAGTTGTCCTTCGGCTCCGGCTCTCTCTCCTCCCATGCGCAGCACCCAGCTCTGGTCCCAGCATCTGCTAGGCCCTTGAAATGGGGCATCTGAACAGGGGGAAGGGACCCACCCGCTATGTGCAGCCAGGGCTCTTGACCACCCAGAACCACAACATCAGGTTTTTATCTGGTTAGCCTGTCTCTGATGGGCTAAAGTACATGCTCTGGCTAAATGTTTGCTAGTTTCAATTGATTTCAGTCCCTGAAACATTTAATAATCACCTACTGCATGCAAAATCACCATTATCATCACCACACTCATCACCAGAAATTACCACTTATTGCAAATTGTCTATTCTCTGTGTGCATGAATTAGTAATCCCAGACCTTCCATTTGCTTGGCAGCTCAATGCCACTTAAGGTACTTACCCTCTCCCTGTCTCACTTTTCACATTTGTAGAATGTGAGCACCCCTTCAGGAGACTGTTGTAAAGGATCAAACAAGTGGTCACCCTCTCAGAAACTCCAGTCCTGACCTCTGATCTTCCTCGCCCTGCCTGCTTATTTTTCTCCATGGTACATGTGACTTTCTAAACTACAAACTTTACTTATTTGTTACATAGAATATATGTAACTTATTGTCAGTCTTTTCCTGATGCAACATAAGCTCAACAAGGCTAGAGCTCTACCTCTTGTGTTCGTAGAAATCAAGTACCTAGAACAGTGCCTGGCCCATAGTGAGTAATCAGTAAGCATGGAAGGAGGGAAGGAAGGAAGGAAGGGAAGAAAGGCCCAAACAGTACATTGACCACTAAAAACCCATTAGCTAGCAGGACTATTATTTTACGCAAGCCCTTCCTCCCAACCAGGTCTACAGGCAGGTGCTATCATTAACTCGCTTTGTAGAGGAAGAAATTGAGGCCCAGAGAGAGACTCAGACATCCCTGTCTTCAAATAGCTTATGGCCAAGGGAATAAGGAGCAGGGCTCTGCTCAGTTACAGAGACCCCTGACGGTGAGAACAGCCATGGGAGCCAGGTATCCTAAGTGCCACCTGTTGTCAGACCCACCGCGGGGTTGCATTTGAGCCTTAGCCCAGCTCAACCACCTGGGTGCAAACATTCTCCATTTTACAGATGGACACGTTGAGGCTCAGGGGCTTTTCAGTGCCTCCTGCAGGAATTCAGCCTCCCAGGCCTTATGTTCTCAGGTCCCTTCCCACTTACTCACCTCATTTCACACCTCCTCCTGTCCCCTCCACACCACACCGCTCACTCTCTAAGCTCTGACCCTATAGATGCTCACAGTTCTATCCCCAGAGCCTGCTACAATGTCCGGTGCATAACAGGCACTGTCTAAGGCATAGTTAAATGAATGGGACCTTGCCCTAACATTCCCAGCTTGTGACATGGTGCTGGAATCGAAGCCTCAGTTGGTCGGAAGCAAACACCTCTGAGCTTTTAGAGGAGCCTTCGTACAGAAGGATCGAAGACAGGCCAAGGTGGGCACAGGCAACATTGCCAGGCGGAGCTCACGAGGAACAGGGCTGCATTGCAAGTGGAGCGAACAGAATAAGCAGAGGCTAAGAGGTAGGAAAAGGCAGGGTGGGAGCAGGGAATGAGGGTGGCCCGCGTGACAGGAATGTAGGGGCTTCCTGGAGACCCGTGCCGTGGACTTGCTCATTTGGGGGCTGGAGAGAGAGGCTGGGATCATAGTGGAGAAGGCTTTGAAAACCACGTAAGGAAGTGGGGATGCCTGCTAAGGTTCCCTCAGGGCTGTGCTCCAGAGACGCCACTCTGGCCAGAGGGGATGGACATGAGAACATTGTGCTCTCCTGATGGGGGTGCCAAGCTAGGGCAGCAGCAGCAGGAAGCAGAAGGAGGGGCACTCAGATGCAAGGAGAAACTGAGGTTGGGTTTGGTCACTGAGTGCTGGTGGGGGGCCAAGGCAAGAGAGAGAGACAAAGAGAGAAAGAGGGAGAGAGAGAAAGAAGGAGAGAGAGAAAGAAGGAGAGAGAGAGAGGAATCCGCTCTGCCTTCTGGAGCCATGGTCAGGGTTGTAGACGTGACAATCATCTCAGAAATTGCAGAGGTCACCTCCAGCCTGGTCTCACCACTGGCGGCTGCCAGGTGATGATTTATTACAAATAAAAAAGGGAGGAGGGAGACGCCAGTGTTGTGGACCCCGTTGTGGGAAAGAATCCCAAATAAATGGGTCCTTTGATCATAGGACCGATTTCTGCAAAGGCTTGTTAGCTCCCAGAAGATCAAATGGGGAAGATAATGAGCAATTTTCAGGTAGCAGGTCCAGCATACGAGGTGACAACCCAATTTAGTCAGATTCTTAATCAAGTCGGAATCCCTGACTTGACGCTATTTGCGGAGCCTATTACTCCATTATGTTGAGTGCTTTGCTGTCTACGGGCCCCAGATTTCCAGTCGTTAGAGGTATTTATCTCCATGCAATTTAATTAAAGTCTAGTGTTTAATGACACAATGCACGCTAATTATTTCTCCTTGGTTGTTGAGGGTGGGTTTTTCGCCCTCCCCCTTTTTGCAACAATGTAAAAATTGTCACTTTGCAAGGGAATGGTGGAAGACAGGGACTGAGCAGGGATAGTGTTCCCGGCGATAGATAGGATGGGGAGGTTTCTGAAGAAAGCAGGGAGACAGTTTGTCCCCAGGATCCCTCATGCTGGGCTATGTGTCCCCACCATTGGAAATGAGCTCTCTCTCAATAGCCCTGCTGCGTGGGAAGGACTTATCACAGGGCTAGGCACCACGGGGACACTCATGAAATGTTGGCCTGCATTGTTGTCACTATTTTTGTCCTGCAGCACATGGTCATCATCTGGCCTAGCGCACAGAAAGAGGAGGGGCCCCACCAACTTGAAGCCCTTCATAGATAAAATCTTAGCTCTATTGCTGGACTCCTTTGTGGTTTTATTTCAGGTCTTTGTCGATGTAGGACATGTTCTGAAGGGAAATTCCAGACTGGAGAGCCGTTTATTCCCTCCCTAGAGCACCAAGCCAGGGAAGACTCCCCTATCTTCTAAGAGGGGGTCCTCGATATTGTCCAGAGGATGGAGAAAGCCTAGGCTCTCCCATGGCCTGCAATGTCAGCCCTGCCCCCTCAGAAGGGTCACTCACTCCCTTTGGTCCTCAGTTTCCTCATCTGAACAATGGGACCTATGGAACCCAGAGATGGTTAGAGGAGATAAAACATGAAAGGCCCAGGCCTTGTCTGCAGGTGGCTTGGTCCAATAAACAGCAACTTGGATCACGATTATTATCTCTGCTCACAGAAATATTTGATTAAGGGCAGAGCCCAAGAGTTTGTGGCAGTCATTGTCTGGGGGTCAAGGGGACTCTTTAGGGTGAGAAAAAAAGCTACCATGGAGGGAAGAAGCACCGCGACCAATGTCTGGGGTGATGGTGGCCAGATTCGACCCACACAGATGACAACTAGTGAACCAGTGGTGTGTGAGACCCAGCCCACCGGACCATGGCATGAGCAGAGTTGAGATCCTAGAGAAAGGACAAAGACACCTCAAAGGAGGATGGACAAGACCAAAACCCATCTGAGGGGGGGTAGACTATGGGGCGGCGGCTCCTGCTGCTGAGCGTGGGGCTCAGCGCCAGCCCCAACCAGGCAGATGGAATGGGAGGACCTCCTGGGTGGCCCAGGGACAAGATAAAGCTTTCAGGAGCTGGGCAGGCAGGGGCAGGCCCGGGGAGGTGTTGAGTGTGGGAACCCAGGGCTGCCAGGATAGGCCAGTTGGGTGGTAGGGAACAGAGGTCAAGAGCATGGGCTTTGGAGTCTAGTTGAGCTGAACACCTGGTCCTCCCATGTCCTTGAGCAAGTCACTCCATTAATCCAAGTCCTGTTTCCACACCTGTGAAGTAGAACAAGGCCAGGGCCTAACTTCATCAGGCTGAAGGGAGGATTAAATGGAACAGATCGCTCCTGATACTTATGAAGTGCATAACACATTTGTAGTTGGTTTTGTTGCTAGGGGATCAGGGCGCTCTGGATACTAAAGCCTCCTCTATGGTAGCCCTGAGCTGGAACATAAAGGGAAGGGCTTTGTTGACCACCTGCAGGTTTTGAAATGCCACGGGGTCTCAATCTTTATTTCCATCAGTTTGTTTGGTGAGGCCAGCTGTCTTCCCATCACAAAGCAAGACCCCTTCTGAGAGCCTTCCTTCCACTCCTGATAAATGGCATGTGACACTGGAGAGGGCCTCGGGAGTCACCCTGCCTGCTGTCCCCTTTGAGGAAAGACATCCCGAGAAAGTCTTCCTGCAGAGTGGCTTTGGCCTGTGGCCTGAGCATGGAGACCCTGTCCTACCAGGTGGGGCCAGGGTCGGTGCAAAGCCTGTAACAGAAGCCAATGTCCCCTGAGGAAACTTGTGGGGACCCTGCCTGGGAATGATGCTCCATTCTAGCTCGCAACAAACAGGACAATTAGATTCTTTTTTGTAAGGGTCCAGATGCTGGAGTGGGGTGCGGGGGATGGCAGAGAAGGTGGGTTGTATGAGGTATTTGGGGGCATTTTCTAAGCATTTGTTTCTGTTTTTAATGAGCTCAGCAAATTCCAGAAGCCAGCACAATGGCGTGGCCATGCTAACTCACTGCCCTTTCATCCCTGCAGTAACTCCTGACCCCACATCACCAAAGTCAACACAGATGAGACTCATCCTTGGAGCCTTAGAAAGTCATGCATTACAGCCCCAGTGGAGTGTCAGGCACGGTGCCTGGCGCCAGCTCCTGATGTCCCAGGAGCTCCCGCCTCCGTGCAGTGTCAGAAATAAAATACTACTGAAATAAAGGCAGGTACAGAGGGACAAGGCAGAGGGCTGGGCCTCCCTGAGGGATCAGAAAAGGATTTATGGGAAGCTGATGTTGGAGCTGGGTCTGCAAAGGAAGAAGGGCATCATGGGAGAGGCACAGATGGGAGAGAGAGAGTGGTGGCTTCCAGGGACCACGTGGAATGTATGTGATGGATGAAGCTCCGGGCCTGGAGGAGGAATGGCAGGCAGTGAAACCAGAGAGTGAGACGAACGTGTCTCAGAATCCCTTACTGAGGGGCAGGGCTGCAGTCTTCAGGCATAGGCGCTTTGTACTTACGATCTGTGTCACCATCCCTTGGGCTCAGACAAAGCCTACGTGCTAGAAACTTCACGCTGGAAACTTGGGCCTTGGGACATTTCTAAGGGGGCAGAGCCCTGGGGAGACCACAGGTGAATGTCTCCTACGGACCCCTCCTCAGATACGTTCACTCTCCTTCCCCTTGGCCTGGGGTCAACCACTGGGAAAGCAAATTGATGGAGACCAGCTTGCCAGGGGCCCCCAAAACTCCAGGAGCTCCGCCCCCCTTTCCCACAGCAGAGGGGAGACTTGGAAAATCACCAAGCAACGGCTGAAGAAAGTGAGGAAAACGGAGAGGCCTATGGATCCGAGGGGCTCTGGGACTCAAAAGCAGCAGCTTGAAAGGTTTAATGGGAGTTTCTTCAAGGAAACAGATATCTCCACTGACACTTGCCAAGGCATTTTCTCCGGTAACAAGCTTCTTTATTCAACCAAACAAAGGAACCATCGCACACAGAGGAGTGAGGAGAGCTGTCAGGTGCTGTTCTGGGGAGAAATGAAAAAGGCTTTTGCAGAAGCTAAAGCACATAAAAGCTGAAGGTCAAGACAGAGCTGCCCCCACCCCCTACTTCCGGCTGTTTTGCAGCATGCAGGACATTCGAGATGGCCACTGCCTCAAATGGTACCGTTCCAAGGCCACCAGGAGTGGAATTTGACTCTCACCCTCTTCGATCCTCAGCAATTTACCCGGCCCTTCCCAGAGTCTCCATGGCTCAGGGTTCTTTCTCTGAGTAATCAAATGAGGTCATTCCCCTCCTACACCGGAGGCTTCCCAGGGGCAGGAAGGCAAAGAACAATGCCAGCCACCTTGAGACCCCTCATGGGGTCAGCCAACCATAAGGCCAGCCCTGAGACGCAAGTGGTCTTTGTTCTCCTCACTGTTCTGTATAGTCCCAACTGTCCGTCCCTCTTTGCATAGGGTCATCCAGCAGGGCCGTGCCTCAGGTTTAGAGACATGGTCACAAGGGGGGACCACACCGTAATCATAACGATAAAGATGACATCGAGGAACACCAGTGGACAACATGTACGAGCCCTGCGCATCCCTTGTGGTGTCGTCTCTCCCAGCAAACCAGATCAAAACACTGAGCGGTTATTTTTCTCCCCTCACCTCACAGATGAGAAATGGAGCTTTGAGTGATTAAATGACTTGCGAAGGGGACGCCACTGATAAGAAGTTGAGCCAGGACCCCAACGCAGCTCCAACCTGTTTCAAATCTCTGATTATTTCCACCTCATCTCCATGAACTTGGCGCGGTGTGGCTTTGTCACTAGATTCTAGTGACACCAGGGAGAAAGCCCAAGGGCAAGCCTGAGCCCGCCAACGGGGAGAGAACTCACAAAAAGGCCGTGTGGTGGCTGTTTCCCTGCTTCTCTTAGTCTAGCCATGGGAGTGACAGTGACCCCGTGACCTCTAGTGCCATTTAATTAAAAAATCTATTTAAAAAGTCTCTTCCTACCATTTCCCCAAGCTGGTAATAAACTCGCGAATGAACGAGAACTGAGCGTAAATTTTGGAGCCTCCTCTTACTGTTGTGATCTTGGGCAATTCCTAACCCTCCTAAGTCCGAGTCCCACTGCAAGATGGAGAGAATGGTGGTATTTACCACCAAGGGGCGGTGTGGAGGTTCCACCAGGTAACGGATGTGACACTCTTAGCACAGTGATGGCATATGATGTACGCTCAATAGGTGGTAGCCATTATTAATAGAATGATGGCACTAATGACAATGATAGTTGTATTGGTTAGTTATTGCTCCATCCGGAACAACCACAAAACCTCAGTGGCATGCAACAACAGCATTTAATTAGTTCATTAATTATCCATAGCTGGCTGAGGCAGGCTGGGCTCAGCTGGGGCTGCTCTGCTCCACGTGGCTCCCGTCCCCTTCCCGGGCCCACAGCAAAGGTGGAGGCACAGGAAAGAGCAGGAGCTGAACTACACAAGGGCATGTCAAGTCTCCGTTTGTGTCACATCTGCTAGCCTTCCATTGCCCAAGGCAAGACACAGGTGGAGAAGTACAGCAAGCCATGTGGGAGGGCACTGCCAAGGCTCATGCCCAAGAGTGCGGGTGTATAGGCCTATGACTGGCCAGAGAGTGAAGAAAGGACTGGTAACTCAACCTCCTGCAGTGAACGGAAGCAGTGGACGCTCACAAAGCTACTGCTGGGTGCATGCATTATGTTCCACCGCTTTGGAAAACAGCCAGTTGAAGAGAGCCCCATCCTGTGATTTGAGAGAAACTCTCAGACATATGACGAAGGTACATATGCCACAATATTTATAGCAGTATTGTATATCACAGACCAAACCTGGACACATCCCAAGCCTCCGCCAACAATGGAATGGATACGTAAATTGCAATGTAGTCACACAGTGGAATACTCCGCAAAGAAGAAAATAAATGAAATCCAGCTACAGGCAACAACACAGATGAATCTTAGAAACAAAACGTGAGTTAACAGAAACAAAGCCCAAGAAATAGTTTCATGACTTTATTTACATGAAGTTCACAGGCAAAACTAAACTGTATTGTTTAGGGTAAGAAAACAATTTTAAGAAGCCAGGATGGTGGCTGCAGCTGGGCGAGGGCCAAAGGTCATCCGGAGGGACACACGAGGTCTTCGGGAGACGGCAGGGTTCCAGCTCCTGGCCTGGAAGGAGGACATGGGATGCACTGTGGAGTTGTTTATTAAAAATAAGTACATTTCTAGTTCATGAGCTGATGTGTATGCAATGGTTCACACTAAAAATGTGTTTTCTTAAGGACAGCTAAGGAAGCAGGGGTGTTTCGTTCCGAAATATGAGGTAAATGTGAAACCTTTCTTACAACATTGAAGGACTGGGATGTGGATGGGCAAAAACCCTCTTTCCACAAAGCCCCCAAAGAGGAAAAAATCAGGACGGGAGAGGAATAGGTTTTGGCTCAAGATAAGGAAGAATTTCCAATAACCAGAAATGTTTGAAGATGGATACACTTCTGGGGGAGATAAGTTCCTTTTCATTTAGTGAAAGGACTCCACGGTGCCCTGACTCTGGGAACCTTGGCAAAGGTCTTGGAGGATGAGTCAATGTGAGGGGGCCCGGGCCAGGGAAGGTTGAGGTTAACCATCTGATCCAAGAGTCTGGGGCGGAGGGGATGACTGAAGCTTTTGCAGTCAGCGAGACCTGAGGGGGACACCCAGGCCTACCACTAATTAGCTCGATGACCTTGGGAGAGTTACTTGACCCCTCTGAGCTCCTGTTCCCTCAGCTGAAATTGATGCTGCATATAAATTAGCTAGCACAGTGCCTGGCACTTAATAAGACCTTAATAATTGATGGTTATTATTATTGATAAAAGTTTCTTCCAAATTTGAGGTTCTGAGATTTCGTGCATCCATAAATATATGTGTTGTATTAGTGGGGGTTTTTGTTGGTGGTGGTGTTGTTGCAATAAAGATACATAATGCCAAATTGCAATGGCTTAAAAAAAAAACAACAACAAGCATTTATTTTGTGCTCTTGGGACTATGGGCCAGTTACTATTCAGCAGAGCTGGGTCCAAGAGTCATGCTCCAGCCGCAGATTGGGTGCAGGTGTTCTCCCAAGACCAGGCCTCCTGGGCATGCCCTGTTCCCAATGGAGGGCGGAGAGTTTGCAAATGACACTTAGAAACACGCCATGCCTGTCAAAGCCTCAGCTCAGAGTTGCCTCTCCATCACTCCCTCCCATATTCCATCGTCCCAAGCAAGTCACATGGCCACACCCGAAGTCAACGTCGCAGGGATGTCCCCAGTGCCACTTTACTGTGAAGTCACATGATGAAGGGGAATGCAGGTCAGTGCGGAACTAGGCACAATAATCCCATCTATTGCATACATGCAGATGGAATATTTAAAAGTGACTCTTCTCACTATGAAAAATTATATTTTAAAAAATCTTCTTCAAGAACCATGAAGCTATAAAATATAAGGTTCAAAAACCTCAGCCTAATAGAGAACAGAGGAAAAGTAATTTTCCCATTTTATTGGCTTATATAATAAAATCATTACATAGATGATTAGTTTTAATGCTGCATGATTTGTCATTGAGGAGGTAAATTCGGAGCTCTGGGGGCTTTCTTCGTAATTCTGGTTCTCACCTGTTGGCCCGAGACTCACCTATTCGTGGTTTAAAATTGGTTTTGCCCTTTTTTTTTTTTCCCATTCTCGGGCTTCTTGGCAAGTAGAGACTCCTGTAAAAGGACCTGTTTAGTCTGTTTGTCAATCAGAGGTGTTTGGAGAGGAGGTCATCGGAGTCTGGGCCTAGGGAGGGCAAGAAGCCAGATGTAACCAAACAGAAGACGGTCCTGCTCTCCTTCAGAGAATTTTAACCGGCCCAGGCAGGTGCTGGCCCCATGGGAACCCCTTCCCGCCGCCAGCATTTCCTCCATGGCAACAGCTCCCACCCAGAGGATGGTGGTGGTCAGGTGGGTCACTCTGGCCGTTGTTGTCTCCCCTCCGAATCACTTGCCTGGGAGCGCAGCCGGCCGGGAGGGCTCGTCTTCTCCCTGGGGACCAGGTCTCAGGATAACGAGGAAGTCAAGCCGGACCTGTAGGAGGAGCAGTGAAGAGGGAAGCTGAGAGCCATGCAGCCTCGCACAGATCAAAGGCTGCCCCAATCCAGGGATGAAGGAAGCAGGGATAGGATTGATGGGGAGTGGATCAGTCGGTGGATCTTCCAACTTCCTGTGGGAGTTAGAGAAGTCATGTTGCCTCTCTATGCTCGTTTCCAAATAGGGCAGGATGACAGGACCCCAGAAGTTCCTTTCAGAGGAATACACAGTGCAGTGCTTAAGAGGGAAGGCACCAGGGACCAGCACACAGCAGCGACAGTCAGTCTGCAATGTCAGTCAGCGATTATCTGACAGTCTCAGATGCTGTCTCCGATGCCTAACTACCCGCCCCATCCCCCGTACTGCACAACCTCGGGCAAGTTTCTGAAATGCTCTGCGCCTCAGTTTTCTCCACAGAAAAATAATCGTCCCACCTCTCCGGGCTGTTGCGAGAAGGAAATAAGTTAACAGGTCTAGAGCCTCCGGGACAGTCCCTGGCACGGTCCCCGGCCCCCTCCATCAGTGTGAACTGTTATTATCATTCCAGCTTAAGATGCTCAAACACTCTGCTCCTTTTTAAAACATGATGTACGCTCCCGGGCTGTGAGGGCCATTAGGCTTACTACGTGAGTGTATAATATATGGGATGGGAAGCGGCGGAAGCACTATCTCTGCCGAGACACGGAGCGAGGTGGTAACTGGAGAGGATCCAAGAGTGAACTTCGGACATGATTCAAGGTCTGGAGCACAGCACCTCCCGGCAAGCAAGGTGGAGAGTGTGTTATTTACTAGAGCCAAGGTGCAGAGGTTGCAGAGAAAAATGCCCAAGCACCAGCTCTCCCCGTTCACTGAGAGACGGTGGGGATGAGACTCTAGCTGAGGGTCCAGATGGATTAAACGGGAAGCTGGTCAAATTTTTGCCCACCTGGCAGAAGGGTGTGCATCATTATCTAGCTGCTAAGATTTAGACCCAGGTGTGAGATTTTATCTCACAAACTTTACTTTATCCTTTACGCCTCCCTAAATAAGACATGAAGGTAATATTCAGGTTCCCTGAGACCTCCTATCTGAGGGAAATGTACTGAGAAACTTCAGAAAGATTCCAGGAAAGTTCAAAACAACCCAACTTGTCTGGTGTGACCTTGAACGCGTGCACCTCAGTTTCTGACATCTTAATAAGAGGACGGAATGAAGACGTAGCTCATAACCACCGCTACGGAACACCTGGATGACCGCTGGGCTCTGATTCCACAGCCACAGTGCTTAGACATCGATGATCGAAAAAGTAATTGAAAAAGCGAAATACAATCGTGGGATCGCCTTCTGTCTCCATGATACCGGACAGCCCTGATTTTTATTTCCTGAACTGAACAAGGACTAGTACTCCTGGATCGATATTCTAGCCAGCAGAACAAAGCAATGAGAGGACCAGACCATCAGATGAGACAAGGCTGAGCTCCATCTCTGCACCTTGAAGAACTGGGGACAATTTCCATCGGACCAGGGAAATTGTATTTGAGGGGCTGCAGTTCTGGACAGCTAGCTGCACGACTCTGCGGTCTTAGACTGTGGCCCCAAAGCAGGGCCCTGTGCCAACAGGGTGGACTCGGTGATGCTGCTGAGACGGTGTCCCTCAGCCTCAATGGCTTCCACCCACAGAGACTGGGCTCTTTCTCCTGCTCTCCTCCCGTCGCAGTGGGAGCTCTCTGCTGCCTCTTTTTCAACCCCGACCCAGGCTGGTGGAGTCTCCTGTCCACGTGCACTGCCACAATCGCTGCAGCAGAGGGAAGGCAATTCTGGAGGGCTTTGCACAGGTCATTAAGGGCTCCATCCCAGAGGGCACACATGTCCCTTCCCCTGAAAACTCAATGGCCTCAGCAAGCACACGGGGGCCAGCAAAGGCAAACCTGCATAGGTGAGAACAGACATATATGATGAGCAGTGACAATACCACTGCATCCCCTCCTGGGCCCCACACACCTCCTCCCCCTGCCCCGCTGCTTCGCTCTATACCAGGGCTCCATCTCCCTCCTCCCCACACTGACCGACATCCTCGGATGTGTTGGGGGGGGGGTGTGGGCAGGAGGAGAGGAGAGAAAGCAATCCTCAGCTCTGCCCTTAAGAAACAAATGACTCCCTGACATCCACAGCCCATTACGGAGGTAATTCGGTCTCTGTAGTCTTTCTCATTACACGCAAACCAATGTTATTATTATTGTTTATCATTTACATGACATGGCAAGTATGTGCTGTTCTCATTCCTGCTTAAGATCAGCCCTGCTCTGCTCCAGGCGCCACCACCCACTGCCTTCGCTCTCGCCTTCGCCTTCCTCCTCGGGCTCCCGTCCCCACCGCCCCAACCCCTGAGTCCCTCCCTCCACCCCGTCTCTCTGCCTGCCCTCCACACCCCCACCGTAGAGCAGCTCCTGGCCCAATCTCTCCTCCCTGTGCCTGGCAGGTTAGCAGCCAGACGAGAAGCGGGGAGAGACAGCCCATGTGAGCACCCACTCTCTGCATTGCATCTGGTTATATGCCTGTGTGAAACATATATGCACACGCGAAGCAGGTAAAAGGGAAATTTCCACGCTCACAGTACAGGTGAGGAAACTGGGGCCACATCCTGCAGCACACGAATCATACTTGCTGGAAGAGATAGCTTGGGGACAAAGTGACCCCTCTGCAGCATCACTGGTCATTGTCTAGGATCTTGGAGGCGAGAGGGCTTGGAGAGAAGACCCTGAGTTTGGGGACTAATGCTGCCCCTCCCCACCCGTGTGAACTTGAGAAGTGCTTTGCCTCCCCAAGCCTCATTTCCTGGGCTTGGAAATGGGGTCACCATTCCCGCCCTGCCAGCTGGGACAGGAGAGATTATAGAACTAATTGAAATAATACCATGAAGTGGCTTTGCTTTGAGCGCTTCCAAAGAAGGGGGTTTGGGCGGCAGCTCCTTTAAAACATCACTCACTCAACATTCATCAGTACCAACGGGGTCAGGTGTCCCTACCAGCAACTCAGTCTGTGGAAGGTCATGGGCAAGTGAGTCAATGACCTCATCAAGAGGCTGTCCCTGGGATAGCATCATTTACAGCTTCACTCACTCATCCAACAGAGGAATCAGGCGCCCACTCTGTGCCAGGCTGCCTTAAGCACAGGGACCCCGGGACCTGCCCTCCTGGAGCATACGACCTAGCTACGGGAGAGGGACAATAAGAAGAAGACATAATAATGTCAAATAGAGATGTGGGTCAGGAAGACCAACAGGTGCGAGGGGGCGTCGCTGCCCACATTACTGACCTTAGCTAATCGTGTATTGGTTCCGGGCACTCCGAGCAGCCCTGTGCTTCCCACCCAGCCCACTTTGGGTGGCCAGCCATTGCCAAGGTTTCTCCAGAAACTCACCTCCTCAGGAAAGACTCCCATGATCCCTCAGCTAGACAGCATGCCTCCCACCTGGAATTCTGCCCCTCCCTTGGTACCTGTCTTCTTGATTTTGGAGGAGCCTTTTAAAAACCCTCCTAGCAACCCTGATGAGCGGGCATCATCTCCATTCTACAGCTGAGGAAGCTGAGACTCAGAGAGGTGAGGTAAACAGCTGGGCTCAGACCCTCATCTGGCTCCCTCCGAAGCCGGTGTTCTCTCCTCTGCACCACGTGTCTGTTGCACCTCTCTCGTTTGTGCTTCCGTTACTTGTAGTGCCTCCTGCCTCCCCCTCTCTCATTCAGGAAGATTCTGGGTCTGATTTCTCTGTGCATCTACTAGCCTGTAAGCTCCCTGAAGCAGGACAGTGTCTGTCTTATTCACCACGGCACCCTCCTCACTGAGAACAGTGCCTGGCATATAGCAGGAGCTAGATTAATATAAATGGGAGGAAATGAAGGAATGTGAGTGAATGCACATGGAAGGGAGGGAGAGACAGAGGGAGGGAGGGACGGAGGGAGGGAGGAAAGAAAGGAGAGAGGAAGGAAGGGAGGAAGAACGCCGCCCCCCACGCTCCGCCCAAGGAGCCCAAGGCAGAGCCCCCAACACAGTGGCAGGGAATAATGCATCCTGTTTTCCCTAAATTCCTCTAGGGAGCCCATTCTCTGAGACATCCCAGAAAATGGCTGTGCCTTGGCTCTGTCCCTGTGGTCACCTTCTTCCTGTCTTCCTGGAATCTGACACTCCCTCCCCAAGATCTGAACTCTCCCTGGCCATCCATTAAGACAGTCTGGAGCTTGTTAAAAGCCCAGAAAGGAGGTTCTAATGAGGAGGTCAGCTGACACAGCCGTGAACTTGGAGGGAGCACTAGGCAGAGAGTCCCAAGGGACGTCTTCACCCACCTCTGCACTTCCTGCTTTGCCCTCAGCTTCACCAGCTGATGCCCCAAACTGGCTCTATTTTCTATCTTTCTAAAAGGTTGCTGTCTGGCTCCCCAGAGGAGACAGGATCAGAGCTCTGGACTGAGGGTCTGTGTTCCCCCAAATTCATAGGTGGAAGCCCTAGCTCCCCATGTGGTGGATGGCACTTGGAGATAGGACCTTTGAGATTAATTAGGTTTAGAGGAGGTCATGAAGTTGGAGCCCCCATTATGGAATTAGTGTCCTTGTATGAATAGGAAGAAAAACAAAGCTCTCTGTCTCTTCCTCCTTCACTCTCTTTTGCCCCGTTCCCTTCCCTCCTTCCCTCCCTCTCCCTTTCACCCTCTGCAACATGAGGGCAGAGAGAAGAGGCCATCTTCAAGCCACAAAGAGAGTCCTCACCAGGGCCTGGCCTTGCTGGTGCCCTGAGTGCAGACTTCCAGCCTCTAGGTCTGTGAGAAATAAATGTCTGTTGCTTCAGCCACCGGTCTACAGCATTTTTTTGTAGCAGCCTGATCGGACCATCGGCTGACAATCGGGGAGGAAATGGGTAAAGCCAGACCCCACCCTGTAATCCTTGACTTTGATTTACCAACCTCCACCGTCTATCAGAGTGAGGGCCAGGCCATGGGTTCCAACACCAAAGAAGATGTGGTCCTTTCCCTGAAAGAGGGCTTGGTCTATGCAGGAGACAGACATGGGGTCAAGAATTATAAAACACTGTGCCATGACCATGGACTAAGAAGGTGCTATGGGATTGTTGGGGAGGCCATCATGGGCCTACCCAGCCCATGGGGCAATCAGGGAGGTCTTCTCAGAGGAGGTGACTTGGGAGCCGGAACTTGATGGCTGAGTTGCTTGAGATCCTGCCCTGACCTTTGACATCAACCTCGGCCCCCTGAACTGGTCTTTCTCCCAAAATGCAATGTGACCTTTTCTTCCACCGATGGGTATTGTCCGCTCTGTGAATTATCTTGCCAGAGAAGAGCCCCTTCTTGGGACCTTCCCAAGGAGGCCATGCCAGAGGTCCACCATGAAGTCTAAGGGTGTTGAAAATTCTCTCTTATCTGGGTGGCAGGCATGGACTAAAGACCAGTGGAGACAATTAGAGCTGAACCTTGGTTTAGAAGCTTGCTTTTCCCAAGAGCTGCTCTATTGTTAGCCTGCCACAAAGATATTTTAATAAGCACTGCCTGCGGATGGGGAAAAGCAACGTTCGTGGCTGTCTGCACTCCCAGTCTGGAGGATGGGCCTGTGTGCGAGGGATCCAGGTGCTCTCACCGCTCTCCTCCATCAGCACCACTGTCTCTGGGGTCGTGACGCTCCCTCCCGGCATCCCGAGCTCCATCCCCAGCTCCGCCATCGCCTTTATTCCATCAGCACGTTGTTATCACAACTCTACATCATCATCAGCACCTTCGCCATCTCCTTGGGTGTCACGACCACGGCTGTGGTAACGACATGTCCCCATCACAGAAAATCCTTCACCGCTACTCATAACAGTCTCCCTATTACCACTCTCCAACCTCAAATTTAACACTCCAGGCCAAACGTGTGCAAAATCTTCTGCACTTTTTCTATCTGCCTTGTCTCTGGGGACAGAGAACCCGGGGCAGCATCTGTGCTGACCCCCTGTCATATATGGGACACATTAACCCAACCATGGGCTTCAGAGGAACTGGGCAAGCTGAGTATGACATGGGGCAATGCTTTCTCTTCTACCCAGGATATCATCCCCAAGACCTGTTGGCCTTTAGACCGACCCCCCCCCTCCAAACGGAAGAGTGGGGTCCCAGGGCTTGTCCGACTCAGGTGGTCCTTGTGTGTCCCCTCTGTACCTCTGCACTGATTCCACTCTTTTCCATGTTTCTCTCTGCTTCCAGACTGCCAACCTCTCAAGGGCAGGTCTGTGCCTTTTTCATCTGCTTCCCCAGCATGAAGTTCAGCGCCTGGAACCTAGCAGTCATCAGGAAGTGTCTATTGACCGGGGATGCTGAAACAGGAAAGAACATTTGCTCATCAGACCCCTGCAGGGCCAGCTGGGCATCAGTGCTTCCTTCCAGGAGAAACATCTTGCCCAGCCGAGCTCCTGCTCCATGAGGCCCGTGCGGCGGCCAGCTCTGCCGCAACCGGCAGCGGGAGGGCCGGGTGTCAGCCTCCGAAATGAGGTCATTTACGAGCCTGCCTGCACCACCCGAGCCTTGCACGCATTCCTTGTTCAATGATATGTTGTTCTCAAATGTGTTCCCAGGGAATTGATACAGGGGTTTGTGGGTTGTTGTTTTTTTTTTTTTCCTTTCTCCTTTTTTTTTTCCCTCCTCTCTTTCTGCCTGGCTTAGGGGCATAGTTGCAGCTGCTATGGCAGCAGGCTGGAAACAGGGATTAGGGTTTATGAGCAGGCCGGCCACTGAACTGCCAGCTTCCCTGGGCTCCCCCAGCTCTGCTGATAGTATGGCCAATTGCTACCTCCACTGTCCTCCACTGCCTTGTCACTGAAGCCATCAGAGGAGGGCCGGCCCTTTCTTCTGGGGCCCACGGATGGTGGCTATCATACAGGGTAACTCTCCCCGTACCACACTCTGCTCTCAGCCTCCCCTCCCTCTGTGCCTAGGCTAAGCCCTTCCCTGGAGGTGTCCTTCTACCAGGAAGCTCTCCAGCATTAGCTCTTCATTTCTCTCACCTGCCAATAGGACCTGTGACCATTTTTCTAAGCTCCTGGGCAGGCAAAATGTCTTGTGCATGGTTCTTTCCATTAATACTTTCTGAGCTTGAAGACAGACCTGGTCACTGTCCTCAAGGAGCTTCTGTCTGACTGGAGAGGAAGAGTGGGAAGAAGTACCTGAGTCATAAAATATCTGCGGATGGTGCTAACAGTTATAAAGCAGATGAAAGGGATGTGAGGACAGAGTGTGAGGGAGGGTAGGGACCTCCTGACAGGGATAGTCTGGGAGGGTGTCTCAAAGGCCGGGACATTTGATTTGAACCTTGAAGGAAGAGGAGAAGCCCGTCATGAAAACGCTGGCAGTGGGGGTCATTTTGGGCAGTGGCCTGAGGCCCGCGGTGGCAGAGGGGGAGAAGGAGCGGTCCTGGGAGACGAGGGGGAGAGGGACAGGGTCAGATCAAGCCCAGGAAACACCGTATAATGAGGATCCTCAGAAGTACTTTAGGCAGAGGTCAAACAATGCCCCGTATTACCCCCAGTGCTCACAGCAGACCCTTAGAGAATATCTGCTGAATAAATAAGAACAAGGCTTTACTGGTTGTTTGTACCTTTCCACTTATTCCATGTTGGCCTTTGTATCCTATTAGGATGTGCATTTTGATGCTAGCTGGGGGCTGGGCCTGTCTGTTCATCCGAGCTGGTCCCTCTAAGTACGGGACCATGGATTGGATGACGATGTGCTGTGGGCCCTTCAGCCAGTGTGTCTGTCTGTCTGTCTGTCTGTCTGTCTGTCCCTCTCCCTCCCCCTCCTCCTTTCCTCCTCTGTTTTCCCATCCCTGAACACTGATGACAGGTCCTCTGCCTCTCCCATTCCTGGAGGCTGACAGCTCACAGGATGCCCCCATGGATGCTTCTGAAATTGGGACAGGCACGGAACCTTCCCTGCATGAACTGTGGTTACAGCCACAGTTGCGTCTGGAGCCTGATCGGAGCAGGAACTTGCAGCAGCATGTCCAGGGCTTTGGAGACAGACAGGCCTGGCTTCAAATCCCATTCCCCCTGCTAGCTGTGTGGCTGCTATCACATCACTCAGCCTCTCTGAGCCCATGGAGTGGGTGTTCTGAGGACCTCAGCGGAGTGTCCTGCCCTTGGCAAAGGCTCCATCAATGGCAGTTAGCTTTCTAATGACCGCTGTGGACCATATCCCTCATGCAGCCCTGCAAGGAAGATACTGTTATCTCCACTTTAGGGACGTAAAAATTGAGGCCTAAAGAGGAAACCGCCTGTGCCGGGTAACTCAACACAGAAATGGGGTCTCTGGTCTAGAGATGCTGACCCCAGGGTCCGTACCCTTCCTGTAGGCCCTGGCTCCCACTATAGTAAGAAGGCAGTTCTGTCGGGGCGGGGCAAGGGGCAGGGGTGCAGATAGGGACTGCAGCTTCCCAAATGACACCCATTCCAGAGTCCCTTAAGGGAACGGCAGTCTGGCTGGACAGCCAGAGGGCCGTCTCTCCTTGGGTTGTTTCCCAGCCTAGCTCATGAGAAGGAGCAAGGGAGCCCAGGCAAGAGCAAGAGCTAGAGAAGCTATGTGCTTGATAGTGACAACACATTTTTACCAAATTACCCACTCCCAGCGTCTCCCATTAACGAGTGACTCTCACAGGGCAGACATGCTAACAAGATGCTTCTGAACTCCAGTCCCCATTTGCTGCTGCCGGCGGGGGAGGCACGAAAGCTAATGTTGGGGGGGCGGGGAGTTGCGTTCTTAATTACTGAGCGAGGGAGGAGGGTAGCCAGAGAAGGGCCCCTTCGTCCTTTGCGGATCTTTAATGAACCTTTTAACGTGCTTAAAAAAAAATAAATGAAGAGAAAAATTTTTTTAAGCTCTTTTTAAAGATTTTGGCAGGTTTGATTAGTGGTTTTGAAAGCCCTAAACAGCCACTTAATTGCTGAGCCCCCTCGACAGCTGGTGAATAGAAGGTGGGAAGGCAGTGGACTGTACTGGCCTTTTCTCTTCCGTGTACCTTTGCCAAGGTGGCTCGTTGGCCCCAGTTTTGCTGACCCCGCATCTGCTGCCCACAATGCCCTGCAGATACGGCCGTGCCAAGCAGGCAGATGGACTCAGGGAACTTTCAGGTTCTGAAAGTTCTTGCCGTGCGCCAAAAGCAATATTCAGAAGGGCAGTCCGAGGGGGCACAAGGCGGTGGGTTCGGAAGCACTCCGGGGAGCTCACGCGCACCGTGCACTCGGTCTGGGGTGGCTGGCTGGCTTGCGTTCAGTTCAGCGCCCTGTCATCGGGACTGACTCATGGTGTCGCTGTAAGAGCATGGGCTTGGGGACCAGGCTGTCCTCAGTTCGCATCCTGAATCTGCCCCTTTTCGGCCGTGTGACTTTTGCCAATGAGGGCCTTGTGTGAACCTCTGTTGCAACATGTATAGAGGGGGGACAATTACACCCACTTCATAGGGTTAGAAGTAACCCTGTGAAAACATATGCAGCATTTGGCAGGGAGGAAGTACACCCAAAATGTACACTTCTCCCATTCTCAGATTCTGCTTGACCACCAGGAGCCATATAAAAAGTCAACCATAGAAGAAAGGGATAGGAAAACCATGGTGAGGATATGTGAAAAACACAAGGGCTTTAGGGAACAGTAAGGATGCTGTGAGTCTCCCATGAGGGCTAGGAGCCCAACCAATAATGGGATGTTGGTCGTATTAATAGAAGTAGAGTCTGTAGAATGTGGGACGTGATTGTCTTGCTGTACTGCACTCTAGAGCCTCCCCCCCACCCGCCCCCCGCCACCTGGGGAAGCAGCACCATACTTTGAGCAAGATAATGGCCAAAAGATTATAGAGAGAGAGAGCCTGGGGCAGGGGACTCTACACCTTACCACGTGGAAAGTAGTTGAAGGAGTTAGCACTATGAAGCCTGAGGAGAGAGAAAAGAGCTGAGGGATAGTTGGTATCCTCAAACATCTGACATGCATTCCCTTAAAAATGATAAATGAGTGGCCTGAACCAAAGGGTAGAAATCCTTAAAAACTGAATTTTGGTCAAATATGAGGCGATTTTTTTTCAAGTCAGAGCCAACCAACTGTAAAATTTATTCATTTATGCAACAATATGGGGCAGGCACTGCCCTCCATCCTGCAGTTAAAGAAGGTAACAGGGCGAAGTCTTCCCCCTGAAGGAGGTCCCCTTCTACTGACACAGGCTGCGCTGGAGGTGGCAAGTCCCTGGCTATACGGACTGGACGCCTTTCGGAGAGGCTGCAGGGGGAAGGAGCGTCAGGTGAAGGTCAGACTGAGTGACCTCAACATGGGTGATTTCAGTTGGCAGTTGCCAAGCTCTGGCCCTTGAGGCGACCATCTTACTGATGAAAGCTTTCCTTGGCGTGAGGTGGAGGCTGAGATACAGGCCAGCTCTGGGTTGGAAGCCATGAGTGTGGCGGTAGTGGGGGTGGGGCTGGAGCAGTGCTGTTTAAAGTGTATATAAATATCCACCTGGGTTTGGCCTGTCCAGAATACAGAGCCCGTACTCCTGGTACCGGTGCCCTGATTTCCCTGGGGGTACTTCATCCTGCTCCCCTCTCAGCCCAGGTGGGTTTTTTGGTATCATTCCCCTTTTTGCTGCCGGATAGGCATGCGATCTAGGCCTGTCCAATTACAGCATCGCCTTCTCCCGGCCTTAATAATTGCTTCAAGGATGGGCATGTGACCCAAGTTGGGCCAATGGGAGCCCGCGAGAGTCAATGCGGGACTTTCGTAAGGACTAGTGAAAAAGAGGAAGACTCTTTCTACTAAGAGAGTAGTTAGACTAGAAGCCTGGAGCTGCTGGCAGCTATCTTGGCACCATGAGGGGAGTGACTGAGAATACAGTCCACCCGAAGGAAAGCAGGGCCAAGCAATGGCAAGAACAAGATCAATATTGTCATATTGGGACTTATTATATCTTACACAAATAAAGTATTTATATTGTTATGGTATCCTAATAACATTTTTAAAGCCACCTGGATTCAAGCCGACCCAAAGCTCTCCCCTGAACTTATGTGTTCTGTGGCCTGAAACATCATCTGTTGTGGTTGTTGCATGTGAGCATATTTGAATTAATTTTTTCTGTCAGTATAGTATGGTTGTTCTCTCTCCTGGCCAATCTCAGAGGACCTGAAGCAAGGGAGCCATTTCAAAAGGAACCAGAGGGGACCAGGGAGGGTGCCAGAGAGCTCCCCCCAGAGGATTAGCGTGGAACTCTTGATACATCCTTGCTCCTGAAGAAGTTAGGAGCTGGGCAGGGAGTTCTAGCACTGCGGGCGCAATGCTAGACGCAGGAGGCAGATTAAAATGTGTCCGCAGGTCTGTTATCACCCTGGTCTGCAGTTGTTGTAGGGGGTGAAGGTTGGCACCCTGCCCCCACCGCAGGCCAGCGCACGGGGCACCATGAGCCAGGTAGCCGAGGCCCCTGGGGAGGGAATGTTGCTGTGCCCACAGGCCGTCATCATCATCGTCATTACATTAAAAAACACGTTCGAAGAGTAGTAAAATCTCAAGCAAGGATAAGCAGACCCGCAGACCGGGCGCCTGATGGTTCCCTTGTGTAAGCCCCTGACAGGCACTTGAATTGACGAATAAAGCTAATTTGTAGCTAATGAGCTCCCCTTCAGCTGGCAGGTAGAAAGGAGGCTTCTGGGGGCGTGGAGACCTGGAATGTCGGTTCCCAGCCCCTGCCCCCAGACACCTCCATGACAGGCACAGCTCAGGCCCTGTCCGGGCTGCGTGAGGGAGCGAAAAACCAGGGGCCCACTGCCGAGGAAAAAACATCTGGCTGAGCACCCTCTCTGGTATCCAGCGGCAGCAGACCCTGTTGGTGGGGGGCCGCCTGCAAGGGGAGAGCGAGAGGAGAGCGGGGGTGGCTGGCCTCTGCAGCCACCCCGGACGCCGCTCAGCACCCCTGCACAGCCGACGTCAGGAGCAGAGAGGCAGCCGCAGAGTGAAGTGGCGCTGTGTGAGAATTCATGGGAGGGAGGGGACATCAGGGCTGGGAGCAAAGCAGTAGGGGGTCAGCCTCATTGATCGGTGTGAGCTGGGAGGGTCTCCAAGTGAGTTTATTTCAGTGACTGTCCCACGGAGCCAAAGAGGCCTCAAGACGCCAGTGGGTAAAAGTGGAGGTGAGGATGGGGATGAATGGGAAGCCAGGCCAGCCGTACTCTGACCTTTTCCCAGGACACTCTGCTCTCACCTGTTACATATACTGGGGTTCCAGGCAAGATGTCATGCAAAGAAGAGAATCCATGGCTTAAAGAAAAACATTTGCAAATCACTGGCATAGTCCCCACCCCTCCCCACCCTCACCCCCTACCCCCGTAGCAAATGTTTAACTGAAACTTAGAGAGAAGAGCCCCGTCTTTTGAGCCAAGATGGGTTTAGTCCCCAATAGGACACAGGGCAAGGTGTCCAAGCTTGCAACCTTGCCAGGACTGAGACCAGGGAAAGGCCTTAGGGGGATGTGGATGGGACCCCGTGGGACCCCTCAGGGAGACAGCGGTGGCTTGGGCCAGGAAGGCTGAACCCTGAGGACTCCCAGTGGTCTGAAGGGAGGCAGGGAGAACGGGGCACATTTCCATGGGTTTTAGCCATGCAAGTCCCAGCCAGAGAACCCCAGAGGTTGAACCTCGTGTCCCTGGGATTGCAAGGAGGGGTTGGCTCTAGCAGCTGTCTGGGAATCAGCTGGGAAACGCATGGAACTGGACGCCCTGACAGGGGAGATGGAGGGTATCCTCGGGGCGAGTAGTGGGGTCTGTTGTTACTGCTCCCGTGCAGACGGCTGGAGTCACGCTTTCCAAATCTTGCCCTCTCTCTCTGGCAAGTTCAACATATCCTGGCTGTGTGCTCCCTGCATGGCTGCGGTCCACCCTCCTGACAGCTGCCTGCACATCTGGGACCGCTGCCACACGCCAAGTTGGCACCTCCAATGTTGCCAAGCACTCTACGGAGTCATTTCATCCTCCCTGTCAGCCTGGATGCTGAGAAGGACCCTGAGCTTTAGGGAAGTGAGGTGACTCTCCGTGCCGGAGAGGGAGCTGGTGACAGAGCTGGGTTGATAAGCAGGTTTTCTGGTTCCTGTCTGAGTGTTCAAACCCTTCCCCGATGCTTTCCACCTCAGCATTGCCCAGAGGGTGTCTGAGTTGAGACATCTTGCAGAGGCGCGTCTTGAGTCTGGGAGGGCACCTGGGCAGATGTTTGCTGCCATCCCGCTGCCCCAAGCACTTCCAGGCTGGACTTTCTCAAAGATGGTCTATTGGATACTCATGGGGATCCACAAAAATAGAGGGAAGCGTTGCCAGTCTACACATTTGGGAGGTCTTGCATTAAACCAAAGTAAACAAGTGTTTATTTTTTTTTCTTTAGGACTTCTCATATGCTTCATTATGATAATGTGCCCCGTAAGTCTCTGAGAATTGGATCTGGTTTGCAGTTTTTCCCTTTCTCGTTAGAACATTCTCGTCTATGAGGCTAGACCCAGCTATGCTGCAATAACAAAAATATTCAAAAATGTTCCTGGCTTGTGACAACAAAAGTGAATGTCTCACCCACACTATGTTGCACTGCAGGCTGAGAGGAGGAGTTTGCTCGCAGCAGTCATTGTCACCGGGGGCTACCCAGCAGGAGGCTGAGAATTCCTGAGGATCTGCACCAGCAATTAAGTGCTCCAGTCTGGAGCCATCTTGCCACTTTCGCTCACATCACAACTCATTGGGTAGAATGAGTCACATGCCCGCCCCCCAAGGCTCAGGGGGCCAAGAAGGGCACCGCTGCTACAGACCAGGACGCACAGAGGTAGAGCATGTGTGTCAGCCCTCGCCCAGCGTTCTGTGGTCCACAGACCATGTGGCCACGTTCCCGGCCCCTGTGGCTCCATAGAGCCCCATTTGGAGGGTGGCCCCAGGTTATTCAGTGCCCCAGGCTGGACTAGAGGCAGCCTCCGTGTGGGTTTCTGAAGTCTTTCCTCCCTCTTCCCACGCATGTCCTGAGAGTGGCAGTTGCCTGTGCCCTCCCTTCCCCACCGTCCCCTCCCCTCAGAGTCCTTCGCACTTGTCACTTCCCATCAGACAGCAGCCTAAGCCCTCTTTATGAGCCACATTCCGAGAAGGAAATCTCCCCACAGGAGCCCCATGATTGCCTGACAACAAAGAAGCCTGTAATTACCAGGAACGCACAATAGGATCTGAGCGTCTTCTTTGCCTACAGCCAGTGGTCCCCAGATGCTCCTGCCTGACGTGTAAACAAACAGCCTACCTGAGACCGATGGAGCTGCAGAAAGCCCTGGAGCCAGAGGCTGGTGCCCGTGGAGCCGGCAGCCCAGCTCGGCACAGCTGCGGTGAGCAGCCCACGGAGACCAGGCTGGTGGGGGACAGGGTGCCAGGAGTTAGGACAAACTAGGGTGTGGCCTTGGATAGAACGTGGAACCACTCTGATCCTATCTCCTCGTCTGCAAGTGTAGATCCTAAGAGTGCTGAATCAACAGCACTGGATAAATTAGCTATGACTGGAGGACACTGAATGTTGGGTGCTGGAGTGGTGCTCCAATCAGAGCTATTAGGAGGAAAGGAGGGCAGGTGTGGATGGGATCCAGGAGGCGTTGCCCTTTACCTACCATATGCCATTGGCACTTCACCTCTTTTGGCCTTGGTCTGCCCCTTTGTATAAAGGGGACATTTCCCGCAGCTTTAACAGGCCTACAGAATGCCTGTCAGCTCTGCAGCATTGGGCACCATGCTCCCCAATGTTCTCCTCATTCCAGTCATACCATATTGTTTTCTTTCAATAGCTCAGATTTTGTATCAGTCAGTTACAGCCACACAAGTGCTGCATAACAAACCACCCAAAAGCTCAGTGCCTTATGACAATAAGCATTTATTCTCAAGCCCATGGGTCAGCGGGTTGGCTAGCGTTTGGCTGATGTCGGCTTGGTGTAGCCGAATGGCTCTGCTCCAGGCAGTGGGTAATGTGGGTTTGGTTCCAGGCTGCAGGTTGGGCTCATTTCTGCTGCATGAGTTTTCTTTATGGAGGCCAGGAAGGTTCTTCTCTTGGTGGATCAGCAGAACATGGTTCGCCAAGCCAAATCAGGCTCCGGCTCCCATCACATCTGGCCAAAGATCGCGGTGTGGCCAAGTTGAACATCCGTGGGGCCGGGAAGCGCATACCACCCACAGGGAAGGGGAAGGAAGGAAACGCTGCCTGAGCAGTCATCTAAACTGTCACAGCAGGCATGCTATGCTTTCCCCTGCCCTTAGGCTCAGGGCTTTTGCACACGCTGTTCACTTTACCTGGAACACTTCATCTGTACCATTCATATCTCACCCGGGAAATAACCTTCATCAGAGACGTTGCCGCTGGCCCCACACTGTGGATTTACCCCTTCACCATATGCCCACAGCACCTTCTTTCCCAACCTCCCCAAGGCTCAGTGTCTGGGACTGTAAAATGGACATAGCAATACCTACATCACAGGGTTGCTCTGGGTAGAAAAATCACAGAGTATTTGAAAAGGCTTGGAACAAGGGCTGGAACGTGGAAGGGGTTCAGTCTGTGACGGTCACTCTTCCAGTGCCAGCACTCTTCATCCTGCCCCGTCCTGTGGTCCCCAGGGTTATGCCCACACAATAGCCCCGCCCCCCAAGACGTCCTCAGCCCCTCAAGCCCTTCTCCCAACATTCACTGTTTCCATGACACCCTTGATTTGGGAGCTAATTATAATGAAGAAGATTGATTAATACTAAATTATTACCTTTCTTTTGTGTCCCTTTTGTCATTTAGGAATGGAAACAAAAGATATTCTTGAGCTCAAGTCAAACATTTACCAAATTAATTCCCTGCAAAAGGATCGTTTGAGATTTCAAGGGTTGGTGGGTTGCTTTTTTTCTTTCTTTTTTTTTTAAATTTCTTTTCCTCTCCTTAACTATACTACATCATAAAGTAATTGTCTGATTAAGGGATGTGCAGCTTGGAGAGTGACACATTTTTTTAAAATTAGAACGTGCCTGCCAACGGACACAGTTATGCAACTGGTTTTCTCTTTCCCAAACAACTTGATTCTCAAGGAGAAACGAGAGAAGAGACAAGGGCAAGCGTAAAAAACCAAGGTGCGGGAAGCACAATAAAATGCATGGGTAGAGCATGTCTTTGTCGACCTGGTTCTGCCCCATTCCCCCAGGTTCCCTTTCTGGACACCCTCTGGGGTCTGTAGATGCCTCCCACCCCAGCTTTCTTTATGCAAACTTGCTCTCAAACATGCCTTTAATGGGAATTCCTGTTAAGACATCAATTCAAGGAACACTGATCCAACTTGTAGCGAGAACCATGCTCCAGGCTGGGCACCGGGCATAAAGAAGGGCTAGGATTTGAACCCTGCTATCCACGCCAGCAAAGGAGACACCACTACGGATAAATAACTGAATTATGATGAATCAGTTGCCCTGGGAAGGCTGGGGGAAAGCAAACCTTACCTCCTGCCACTGTCTCCATGCTAGGACGCTCCAGCCACACTGGCCTTTTCTGCAGTCCCACCACTCCAAACTCAGTCCCAAAAATCAGCCCCTTCTTCTTGGAATTGTCTTCCGCTTGTCAGAGCTGCCTTCCTCTCACCAAACCTCCCCTCCTCCCAGAGCCTCTCTGGCCACTATGTGGAAGGAACGGCCCTCCCCAGGCCCATCACTCTCCATTTCCTTCTCTTACTGTGTTCACAGCACTGGAGGCAACCTGACAGCTCTTTTTGGCAGGTCTGTTTCCATGTTAATTGCCTGTAGCCTCAAGTGCTGGACTTCTCTGTCTCGTTCCCCCGTATCTTTTCACTACGTGGGCCAGAGTCGGCATGTTATCGGTATTCAATCAATGTTTGCTGGTGGACAGATGGACAAATGGATGGATGGATGGACGGATGGATGGATGCAGCTGTTTACTGAAAGGACATGCGTTCTTTTCTGAGTATCATCTCTTTAGCATCTCCTGACGCAGGCTTCCTGGGGTGGGGAGAGAGCAGGTAAGAGAGAAGAAGAGAGGGTAAGACCTAGAAGCCTGGACCCAGAGTCTAACCTTTTAACCCTGACACCTAGTTCTCCTCAGGTGACAAGCAAGGGCTAATGAGTTGGAGGGGCTGGCCACCTGGGATTCAGATGCAAGTAGGGAGCAGGGCTATTTGATTCTTGTTCTGCCCAGTGTGGGAGACCAGACGCCTGGGCCCTGCACAGAGCAGCCCTGAGGTCCTGGCTTGAGAATGGCCCCCATCACTGCTCCAATGAAGGGAGGCTCCTACCTGGTGCTGGAGGTGAGCCATGTATGCTCTCCCAGGTGAGTCTCGCAGCTATCCTGGCAGGAAAAATACCCCGGCTCGGAAAACCGAGACTTGCGCAGGAATCCCACTCTGGGATTCAAACCCAGGGCAGACCCTCTCCAAAAGCCACCTTTCTCCCCTGGGCTCTCACACAGCACCCTCTGCTTGCAACGTTCCTTATCTCTCTGAGCTTATCTGCTCAGCAAAAAAAAAAAAAAAAGGATAATAGTATCTCCCTGGCTGGGTTGTTGTGAGGACTAAGTAGGACTAATATGATATGTACTGTAATATAACATAAATTTTATCTAATATGAACTCTATATAATAAATTTTAATATAATTAAATGCTATAAATAAAACAAATATAGCTGACCCTTGAATAAGAGGTGTGAACTGTGTGGATCTACTCAACGAGAATTTCTATCAACCACAGTTCAATTGACCTGCGCAGTTCAAACCCAACTTGTCCAAGGGTCAGCTCCATGGATGGGAATCTGCATATGTGGAGGGCTTATATTAATACGTGGGTTTTCAACTGCATAGGAGGTCTACGTCCCTAACACTCCATACCCCTGTTGTTCAAGTATCAACTGTGTAAATGTGTTTTGTAATAATATGATAATATATAACCCCTTCCACTAGAACATAATAGAATAAAATAGAATATACTGCCCCCTTCTAGGATGTAAACTTCATGACACCAGTGCTACCCAGCACCACTAAAACAGAACCTGTCACATAGAAGGTGTTCACATGAGCTCTGTTAAATGAACCAACTGATGGAAAGAAGTTGGCACGGAGTAGGTGCTGATCCATGGCAGCTCTTACTGTTGTTGAAAGTAGACCCACCCCCACACCAACAACAAAGTCAACACCCACAGCCTACCTGGGGAGGGCTGGGCACAGGTAACAAAGTTCTTGACCTTGGCAGCGTTCTGGCACAGACGTAACTGTGGGGACTGGTAACAGACATCTGTCAGCTCTGTCAAGGATCTCACTGAATTTCCTGGAAATCTTTCACCGCCCACTCAGTCAGTTCCGATGTGTCATTAAGATGACGAAACGCTCATCCCAGCGGATCGATGTTCATGACCAACAATCCAGCAGAGGTCCCCTGGCCTGTGACCTCATCAAAGGTGGGAAACTGGTCAGGGAGGGCAAATTAAATGCATTGGACAATCATGTGCCCACGCAGCAGCTGGGGACCTTCCTGAGAACAGAGACCTTCACTGCTCCTTTCTCTGTGTTCCCATCCCCTTCTTCCCTACCCCAAGGATATCCAGACACTAGGTGAGATCCGCAGTTATTCAGTTAACACGAAACAGAGTAAGACTGAGCACCGTCCTGCCGCCCCCCGCCCCAGCTGACCTGGCTTAAGCATTTTGGCTAGAAGGCCTCTCAGTACGGACCATCCAGCCTCCCACCTGCAGGCCTGGACTCCCAACCCCCCAGGTGCAAAGCATCTGTGGAGGCACACAGGTAAGGCCGCAGCACGTGCACTGAAGATAAGGATATGCAAATCCTAGAAGCCCACACAGATGCTGCAGGTCCCCAGAGTGTGGAGGAAGCTGTCCATCCAAAAGCTGAGGAAGTCACCAGTCTTGAGATTCCCAAGGGGTGGTGGTAGGGGGCCAGTTCGTGTGCGGGGACAGAGCGGAGAACCTGCAAGGACCAGAACAAAACCAGGAGACAAGCAGGAAGGGGAAGTAGGATTCATTTTTTGAGGGAGGGAACAGGGAAGAGCAGGATGGGAGCCAAAGAGGGCTTGGCTCGCTGGATAAAACTCGATTTTGTGGAAATCTGGGCCTGGAATGAAATGAGCCTTTGGGGATGAAATTTAATATTGTCTCGGAGCCTTTGTCTTCATTTAGGGCGATGGGATTGCATTTATCGTGGCTTCTCCCTTTGTCCCAGTTACATTTATTTGGGATTTATTCACTTAGGAGTCTTGCAACAAGAAGTTGAAATGAGTAAATGTACCTTTTTTTTTCCTGAGCTATATTAATTTTGGAGGGAGATTTATTCTGTCCATGCTTCCTTTATGGTTACAGATGAGCTGCTGAGGCTCCACTGGGGTTTCAACAAGATGGGTGAGACTGGAGAGGTGGGGTGGGCATTCCCAGCAAACCTGGGGATTTTTGTCTGAGCTGGGTCCTCGGCGGTATAACAGCATTTTCTCTATAGGAGTGTGTGTATATATTTGGGGGGAGGGAGTGTTAAGTGAATTCTTCCATTCAACAGGTACTTTCCTCCAATGTCAACCACCTGGCCTGGCACGTCGTAGGTGGCTTGGGTTGTAATGAGTCCCTCTAAAAGGTACACTGTAGCCCTAACCCCCAGTCCCTGTGGACATGACCTTAAATGTAATCGAGCTCAGATGAGGTCATTAGGGTGGGCCCTAATCCAATAGGACTGGTGTCCTTATAAAAAGGGGGAAGTTTGGACTCCCACCGAGAGAA
The DNA here is from genome assembly GCF_021234165.1 of Pteronotus mesoamericanus. Classification (NCBI taxonomy): domain Eukaryota; kingdom Metazoa; phylum Chordata; class Mammalia; order Chiroptera; family Mormoopidae; genus Pteronotus; species Pteronotus mesoamericanus. Next base: position 699,971 of record NW_026555200.1, read on the forward strand.
CGCCAGATGGAGCGATGCTGCTGGGAGCCAAGGTGCACCCAGGATCAGCTGTCACCTCCGGAAGCCAGGAAGAGGCAAGGAAGGATGCATGACGGCCCTGGACACTCGACTTTGGACTTGTAGCCTCCAGAACGGGGAGGGAATAAATTTCTGTTGTTTAAGCCACCCAGCAGACTGTTACAGTAAACCCAGCAAACTGAGAGAGCAGAAATATGCATTTTTTGAGTAAATGAATGAAAGAATGATGTCTTTATTGTCAGGACCTGTGCTAGGCACTTGGAATGGAGGAGCCTAAGATAGTGTTCTTTTTTCAAGAAATCTACCTTATGGTTACTAGGATCCTCTTCCCAAGGCTATGGCCCTTTAGGGTCCTGGGGTAACTTAAAAGGAGTCCAAGGTATAGTCCAAGGCTCGCTTTACCAACCTTCTGTTCGGCCGAGGTCACCCCCCTCCCCCCACCACACACCATGCCTTCGTTTTCCTTGTTCACAAGGTCCAGCATAGCCCTGGGGAAATGGGAAAAGCAGCCCGATGCACAGAGGGCAAACAGCAAGAAAAGGTGGAGCAGCCAGGACTCTGGACCACTAATGCCGAGGGGCCAGGAGCCCAGAGTGTCCCCCGGCAAGGCTTAAAGCTGCCTGTTCTTGACCCAGTTCCTGTGCCTCCCCCATCTGCTCACCATCCCCCCCAACCCCGCCCCACCCCAGACCTCAGCCTCTCTCAGCTCTGGTTCTATTTCCTTCTTCATAAAATGAGAAGGAAAAAAATAGTACCAACCTCACTTCAAATCAGTAAATGTAATATGCTTAGAGCAGTGTTGGACTAATAGTGTTTCTGTTATCATTGCTGAGCCTGCACAGGCGCTGGGCTGGCCTGCAGAAATAGCTCCCTTGTAAACAGTCGCTGGCTGCACTGATGATATGGACCAGGGAGAAAGTGCCGGGCACGGCCCCGGGTTCACACATTCCACCGCGCGGCCGCGGGAAAGAGGACATCTGGCCTCGCTCAGTTCATGTAAAAATTAGCTCACATTTTCTCGCACGGGCTAAATATGAGCTGATGGTTTAAAAGTAAAATTCCCGGCCATTTTAATCAACATAAAATGTTGAGGCCAGGGTATCGGAGTTGTTTTCGACTGGGCTCTCATCAGACCATACACTGCGTTTTTTGTGGGGTTTTTTTTAATCTAGATTTACATTTTTAAGGGAGATGATGACAAACACCTGGGGGTTTAAAAATGAGGGCAAGCAGGGCGGGAAAAGGTTATGTGTCAATGTCAGGAGCTGGAGATCCTCCACTGGGTGATGAGGGGACATGACTATTATCTTCATATTATACGTCAGTTTTTCCAGAGGAAGGCAATGTCTGATCGCTGAGTTGCCGGTGGGCACAACTTAATGTAAGAGCAATACTGACCAGATAGTGCATTTGTTTGTCACCTGGAGGAAAGTTTCAGGCATTGCAGCTGATGGCAATAAAAGAGACCACTTTAGGAAGTGACAAAGGTGTGGCCAAACGAGGCCTGCACCCAAGGCCAGGCAGCCGTCTGACCAGAATGTTTAAGACCTGGAGTGCCAACGGGCTTCATTTCGCATGCCAACCCGGTCCACTGGGGGTGGGCACCTGGAGGGTGAACTAGAAAGAGATACTGGATTTTGAGATGAAGTCTAGCTCTGCAGGAAAGCATTCCATCATTGATTAGCAATGTCTACAATGGACACAGGAGGGGCACTTTAGACTTCTGATCCTGCTGTAGAAATGGCATCGGATGGAAGGCTGGACTCCATACCCCACAAGTTCTTGGAAACTTGGATTGCATTTAATTACAGCTCTTTTAGAACACATCTAGTCAGAATTACCATTTTCTGTGGGCAGATTTGACGATTAAAGCTCAGAGAGGTTCCTTTTGCTCTAGAGTTCCAGTGCCAAGCCAGCACGACTGAATGACTGTCTCCTGCCTGGCCAATCCCAGATCACAGACGCATTTCAGGCTCTGAACCTTCCAGCAGCAAGAAGCACTTGCACCTGAGTGGCACTTAAGTCTCAGGTGCCTGGTCTGTAGCACCAGGGTTTGCAGTTGGGCACCCTGAGACTCTGTCCTGATATTGCCATTTATGTGCTGTAGGACCCTTGGCAGGACACGTCGCCTCTGTGAACTCCATTTCCAGTCAACACGACCTCAGATGTCAAGGGCCTGGCACACAGTAGGAATTCAGAAACTGTTAGCTCTCTTTACCTTTATGTTTATACCGATCATCCAATTTCCCAAGTGTCCTTAGAGCCAGACGAGGCAGGGACCTATTTCCTCATTCATGCAGGTGGGAAAACCAGAACGCAGAGGAGGTAGAGCCTGCTTGTGGTCATGGAGCGAGCTTGTGGGGGGTCTGGCCTCCCCCAGGCAGGCTGGGTCGCTACATCAGGTGGAGCCAAGGAGACTGGTGAAGACCACCTGGGTAGTGGCATTGGCTCTTCCATAAAACAGCTGCTCCTCCTTGGCAGCCTGCTTTCCATCTCTGGCCCTGGTGTCCCAGGGTGGAACACGGACGGGGGACAAGCTGAAGCAATGGGACCCCTTCCAACCCTGATGCTCTGAGTGCTAAGATTCATTGTGAATAAGAATGATTTTGAGGGTGCTATGAGAAACTGAGCCTGGTCCCTGCTCTCTCCCAGCCACTCTTTGGTGGGTGCTGGACAATCCTCTACTTCTCCCCACTTCCTTTGACCCAGAAGAAGAGAGGGGCAAGTCAGGGTCTCCGGAAGGCAGACTCATGCCATCAGGGCCAGAACCCGAGCCTGGCTCATAGGAAGCAAAGTACCCTCAACAAGCCATGGTGCCTATTCTAGCATTACCCAGTATGACTGGGTGGTTTGATACAATCCCTGAACCACCCCAGCCTCAGTTTCCCCAGCTGTATATAAGGAAAGTCACTGCTACATCTTTTCCTCCAAGGATTCTTTTGAGGATTGGCAGGTAAATGAGATGCCTGAGTGGCCAATGCCTGCCTAACCAACCTGGAGACAATCCAGCAATGTCTGTCCCCTTCCTTCTGCCACTATAGACCTGAGTTATGTTTCCTCGACTGCTCAGGGAGACAGCCTGCCAGTGGCTTCATGACAGAAATCTCTGGCCAGAGCCCTTCACTTCAGGAGGCTGGGATTCAGGGCCAGTATTGAGCAAAGCATCATACTCAGGGTCTACGCTCAAAGGAAATGGAGACCACAGCTACCCTTGACTTGGAGAGGCAATGGATAATCAGATTGACCACTTCTCTGCTGTTCTCCATGACCAGGGGCCATGAGCACCTCCATGTCACCACAATACTTGACACATCTGGTTGAAAAGATTCAGCCTGTCTTCCAGATGTGATGACCACTAGCCACTGGTCATCTGGCTCTCTGAACACTGCTGGCAGCAGGGAGGGATAAACCAGCTAATTTCCCCCAGCATCCCGTCCTCCAGATGAGCGGCAGTCTATAGAGAGCACATATCTGGAGAACCGGGAATGCCTCCTATTGAAGTCATGCACAAATATGCAAGACCTAGAGCGTGGAAAACGGAAGCCATCAGCTGCCTTATTCTGATAAACCGTGGACCACCTTGCGATGCCCCCTCCCCCCAGCCCCTCTCCCGTTCTTTGCTGTCTTACCTCTGCAACTGGCAGTTCCCTTGTGGCAGGTGTGGTCAAGAAATGTCAATGAGGAAAGAAGAAAAGGAAAAGCAAAAGCTGATGGCTTTTTGATGCCTGCCAACCTAAATTCACATGTTACTCTGTTTTCCTGAATGGAAGAACCAGTTGAATCATCTTAACCAGAGCTTGCCCTTTGTAGTTAGCCAAGGGTCCGGAGCTGTGTTAAGCTCTTTACCTGCTTTATCTCGTTTAATCCCCAAGGCTGCACTACAACAGGGGTACTACTATTAGATGCACACTTTGCAGGGGAGGAAATTGCAGTACAGAGAGATTAAGCAACTCGCCCAAGGTCACGCAGCTGCAGAGGCCTGGGGACAGGCTGCCAAGCCGAGATGGACTTCAGGCTGTGCAGCACAGCTGGGTGCAGGGGGCCATGGCTGCTTAGTCAAGCACAGGTGTCAGGGATCCCCCAAATTATGCCGAACACCACCCCATCTTAACAACAGCTCCACAGGTAGTGACAGCAGGACCAGGGCTCAGGTAAGACAGGTGAGGCGGGACTGTGAAGGATCAGATCTTGTCTTAATTCTGACATTTTGTTCATCATGGGCTTTTTTCCCTTTAAAATACTGCATTAAAATATGATTCACCTTGGTTATTAAGATTTTTTGGAAGCCCCTTCAACTTTTCTCCCAAGGGAACCGCCCTTCCACTCAAGCTCAAGCCCCTGCCCTGAGTTACAGAGCCCTCCTCTGTGTCCACGCTGGGGCAGGAGGGAGCAATGATGAGCATGAGCGCCCAGTCCCTCCCTCCAGGGAGCTCACCAGGTCTTGGGGAGAGGGAAGGCGTGGTGTGTAAGCGGGTGTGGTTTGTGGGAAGCAGCACCGAGTGACTGTGAGGACAAGTTGTCATATCGGGGATGAGTCTGAGTCCTGCCCGTGCAGCACAGTGACTGTGGGGGTTTGGGCATTTACTTAGCTCCCCGAAACCTCAGTGTTCTCCTCTGTAGAATGGGACCGGTGATAGTACCTAGCTTGCAGGGTGGGCGTGCCATGATCCAGTCAAAGCCCTCAGAACAGGTTCCCGCAGAGAGAACCCCCACACCTTGTGTTGGCTGTCATAAACAGAGTTATAATGAATCCATGAAAACCATGAGCATGTGGGAAACTTAAAGATGGGTGAGCTGGATATTGCTGGAGGGACCTGTGGTGTGCATGGGGGAGGCAGGACTTACGGTAGAGCTTGACCAATAGTTTGGATTGGAACATGTGGGGAGTGGATGGTATTCTCTATAAGAGGTACCACAGCCTCCTTGGGAAATCTGATAGTTTTCTAAGTTAATTAATTTGTTTTTAATTGTGGTAAACTATACACAACACAACCATTTTAACCATTGTGAGCGTACATTTGAGTGGCATTAAGCACATTCACCTTGTTGTGCAACCATCACCCCATCCATCCCCAGAACTCCTCATCTTGCAAAACTGAAACTCTGGCCCCGTTAAAAAAGAACTTCCCATTCCCCTTCCTCAGCCCCTGGCAACCAGCAACCTCCTTCCTGCGTCTATGAATTTGACTGCTCTATGCACCTCATATGGGCATAACTGTAGAGAGTTTATCCTTTTGCAACTGGCTTGTTTCACTTAGCATAATGTCTTCAAGCTTCACCCATGTTGTAGCATCTGTCAGACTAAATTCTAATAATTTTGCAAGTGGTGGGAACTACCTGGAAATGGAAGGAAGGAAGGAAGGAAGGAAGGAAGGAAGGAAGGAAGGAAGGAAGGAAGGGAGGAAGGAAGGAAGGGAGGAAGGACAGATGGATGCTGGGACATCCATCTGTTCCTAGAGGGACAAGAGGATGGGTGAATGGATGACTGAATGACCGGAAGGATGGAAGGATGAATGTCAGTGCCGATATTCAGGTGTGTGACTTGAAAGAGAGACAGTCAGATAATAGAAGGTGCAACCCTGAGTAGCTCACAGCATAGGTAAGGGGACAGGAGGACACACAGTCGCTAGACTGTATCACAGGATCCACACGGGACACATACACAACATCCCACCAGGAAGGCATGACAATGCCAGCTGAAGACGTTACAGACACTGGTAGGCTCTGCAGCAACACGACAGCCAGGTGTCAAGGTCTGAAGAGGAGTTTTCCTTTCCTGGGTGGAGGAAAGAGGAGCCGGACATTCCACACAGAGGGCGGCCGCACGTGAAAAGGCCCAGAGGCAGGAAAGCACAGGACAGAGAGGCCATGCTGGTTTTAAAAAGGAACTCTGGGCCCCTGAAATAGGGAAGACTTGGGTTCAAATCCAGACATTGTTAGTTATTAATCGTGGGACGCCAGTCAAGTCGCTTCACCTCTCTGAGCCGCAGTTTCCTGAGCTGTGAAATGGGAGCTCTGATGGCACTGACCTCTGAGAGTGGTTTCAAGAACTCAGTAAAGACACAAAGCGTGAAGCTCAGAATAAGCTCTCAAGAAAATGTCCCCTCTTAACTCCTCTCCCATCCTCCAGCCCTTCCCTCCCGGGGGTGTTCAGAAAAGCTGTGGCCATTCTGGGAAGGGCCTTGCTGTGCTGCAGAGAGGACCAAACCCCCAGGCTGCTGGGCAGGTGACTCCCTCCTGGGACACCACCTTCACTGCTGATTGGCTGAGGTTTCCCCTCCCCCACCCCCTATTCTTCTCTAAAGTGCACCTGCCATCACTTTATTCATGAAGATTTGCATTGATTTTGCCATAAACCTTATGAATTCAACTCGTAGAAAAATAACATTGATCCCCTGCCTCGTAATTTGTCTCTGAGCTGCAGGGCCTGCTAATGGTATCCTCCGAGATTTACGTTGGGGACAAGGGGACGTGGCTCCAGCCACCCACTGCATGCCATCACCTTCACTCTCAGGGTTTTGTTTGGTAATCTTGTCCCTTTGGTTGAAAATGGGCAGGTTCCGTGACTATGGCCAGGGCCACTGCCAGCTGTCCCCTGCTCACTGCAGGGGAAGGAAGGAAGGAGGACAGAGGGGTGGGAAGGGAGGGAAGATGGACGTGGGAGAAAGAGGAAGCCTGGTAAACAAAGAAAGGAAGGAAAATAACATTCTCCAAATATCCCCAGGCACCTTGAACTTCTCTTTCCTTATGTGAACTTCATAATAGCTCCATTTATAAGAACTTCATAATAGCTCTATTTATAATGAGGAAACCAAGACTTGACAAGATGGAACAACATGCAGAGAATCACACAACATGCAAGGGACCAAACCAATATTACAGCCCAGATGTGACCGAGGAGCCATTCCATTCCCAGGGGCGTGTGGTGAATGTGGTTGCCCAGCACCCCACCCTGCAGTGTGGTTGTGCCATTGACAACTTCTGACCAATAGGACTGGGCAGAGGTGAAGTCTGCTCCTTCCAGGTCAGGCCCTTCAAAACAGCCTCCATCTCTCTTTTTCCTTTCTTGGAGAAATTGGACAATGTAGCTGAAAGATGGAGAAGGGCTACCCAGGTGGCAGCAGCCTGCGACGTGAGTAAGAAATCAACAATTGTGCAAAGCCACTAAGATGTTAGCAGTTCCCTGTAATCACCTTAACGCAGTAACTGACATCGATCGAGCACTTACCGCATGCCAGGCGCCCCTGGAAGCATGCTGGGCTCTGTCCTCATCGAGGCTGAACCACCCCATGAGGTAGGCGTTAGGCATCACTGTTACAGATGAAGAGACTGGAGCCCCCAGAAGTAAATTACCCACTCAAGGTCACACAGACAGTACGTGGCAGGATCAGGATTCCAGCTCTGGCAGTGAGGTGCTCATGCCTGGGTTCTATGTTCCCTTTGTCTTGCCAGAACATTCTCCATTCCCCTGGAAGGAGGCGGAGTGAGTGGGAGTCCAGGAAAGGTCAGCAACTGTGACAGGTGCTACCAGCTTGGTTTGTGAACCCTCATTTTGTATACCATTTTCACAAACATCATTTTTTATTGAATTTATTGGGGTGACATTGGTTCATAAAATTATATAGGTTTCTGGTGTACAATTCTATAATATATCGTCTGTACATTGTATTGTGTGTTCACCACCCCAAGTCAAGTCACCCTTCACCACCATTTATCCCCCACTTTACACTCTTCCACCTCCCCCCACCCACCTTTCCCTCTGCGAATCACCATGCTGTTGTTTGTGTCTATGAGATTTTTGTTTTGTTTTGTTTAATCCCTTCACCATTTTCACCCAGTGACAAACATCATTTCTTGTCATTACACTTGGTCCCAGAGGGATGCGTAAAGGAGCTGATAACAAGGAATAGCCCTGCGGGGAATCTATGCTGTATGTGCTTGCTCCCTAATTCACCCACCATGGAGCTGTGTGGTCTTAGCTGGGCATCGCGCCTCTCTGGTCCTTCATTTCCCCATAGGCAAAATGAGGCGGAGGTGAACCAGTTCAAGGTCCAAGGCCTGGGTCCAGCATGCCAGGGCAGAAATTTGCATTTCCAAGGACAGCTGGGCTTGGCTAGAGGTGCGTGGATGCAAGGTGAACCTTCTGCCAGAAGTAGGCTCTGGCCTGGGGTGACCAACTTGTCCAGGAGATACTTAGCAATATAATGAATTGTGTTGGTTTTATTTCTGTTTGCTTCCAGTCAGTTCCATGTACAGGTAAGCATAACTAAGATTTCTTTCTAGGCATAGATTTTTCTGTTCGAGAGCTCTTGTCTTTCACTGCCTGGAGTCTTCGTCTTGCCCATATGCCTCGCCCAACCCAAAAAAGGCCTCCTTTGGGCCGCCTGACCCAGACAGCAGGCTTAGGTGGGGAGGCAACACTGATCTGAGCTTTGCGGCCATGTTCCATCCTACAGTCTGTTGGAGTTTCCGTCTTCTCTCCTGCCCATGAAGACGTCTTCTTCCAAATCTTGTTCTACAACTAGCCTCCTGAGAGCTCTCTCATAGGATCTGCTAGGTATGACAGAATAAGCCAATACATATTACATTCCAAGAGTTTCAGCAGACCGGCTGGAGTTACGAACACTGTTGGCACGTTACCTGCTTTCAGGGCATCGCAGGCAGTAGCAGACGTCTGCCCTGTTGTAACAGGGGCCGCTGTCTCCCCATTCCAGGACGCTCCATCTTCCCCCACCCCGGCCCCTTGATCCCTAAGCCAAGGCGTCGCAGCTTAGGGTTTGTTATGACAGAGCCCCACTCCAGTACCAAAGCTGGTTTTAGTTAAGATACAGACTCAGCTGCCGTAACAAAACCAAACGAACAAAAGCTTTAAACAAGGTGGAATTTCTCTCTTGGGTAACAGTTGATTCGGGGCTCATAGGTAGCTTCATAATGTCAGGGTCAAGGCCTCCTTCAGCATTAATGCTCTGCTGCGGTACACACGTGGTTTCCATCTCCTGCTCCAGCCGGCTGGCCAGCAGGCAGAGCAGAGCAGGCAAATACAGGATATTTCCTGGTCTTTTAAGGGCATGACCTGGAAGTTGTTGTCATAACTTTCTTTTAAATCTTATTGGTCAGAACATAGTCACATGGCCGCACCTAGCAGCACAGGAGTATGGGAAATGTAGTCTTTGCCCAGTGACCATGTACCCAGCTAAAACTCACCAGTTTTATTACGAAAATGAGAAAGAAAGAGGGAGTGAGGGGAGAGAGAGAGAGAGAGTGGAGACAATCACCTGCAATAAAGCCAGCTTTCCACAGATAGGGGAATGGAAGCTCAGAGAAATTAAATAAATGGCACAAGATTGAACAGCTAGCAAAAGGGATAGAACCAGACCTCAGACCCAGCAGTCTGAGTCCAGAGCCCTCGCACATAGCTATAACACTGGTCAGCCTCCTCAACACAGGTATTGTTCCTGAAACAGTGCTCAAACATAATAGGGGTTCAATAAAGGTTATTTTCCCTTCGCCCTGATCCTAAAGAGCCAGGTCCTAAAAAGTGGGCTGCCGCTAGCATTGCTTAAACAGGTAAGTTTTAAAAAGTAAGTGCAGAGAGTAATGATTTCTGGAACATGCTAACATTGGCCAAGTAACATTACGGGTCTTCAGGTATCTTGGGAAATTAGTGTATAGCTGTGTTTCTCAAGGGTGTTCCACCAAGCACCCTTTTGCCTTAAGTAGGGTTGTGTGGAGCCCAGGGGTCCTCGTTGATCTTGATGGGCACCAGAGTCTGGCAACCATGGGTTTGGGGTTCACAGAAAGTGTGGCACGTGTGGGTACTGGGACATGCTTTCAGGTGGCAGCCAGGTGGGATAAATACAGCTTCTGACTTGAGAACCAGAGCAATCTGGTTTCAGACTCAAGCTCTGCTACTTGCTGGTCTTGTGAGTTTGACACATTGCTGATGCTTTAGTACCCTCACTTTTCTCATCTGTAAAATGGGGGCAAAAATGCCCACCTCACAGGATTGTTCACACAGTCAACAAATGCGCATTGAGCACCCACTACATACAGAGGACCGTCCGAGGCATTAAGTAGGGCAACCCAAGCCCCTGCTCTCATGGAGCTTACGGTATAGTGGGGAGACAGAAGGTGGACAAGAAAGGTAAGAAAGATGTGCGGTGTGGCAGATGGTGGTAGGTGTGCAGAGAACAAGGAAGCAAGGAAAGGCCTCTCAGCCCCTGACCCTCTCCCCAAGGAAACCTGGGCTGCGCGATGCGTTTAGGGAGGGGAAGGTGGATAGTGGTGTTCCCCGCGTCCAGACTTCTTACATGGAGGTATGGTCTCAACGGGATTCTGCCAACACAGGCCCAGGAAAGGAGCAGGAGTGCCAGCTGCCATCATTACGAGGTGCCGCCCACCCAACATCAGAAGGGGTGCTAGAGCTCCCATGATCTGGTGCAGCTTCCATGGGGGTCCCATAACGTGTCTCCCCACTTTGGCCTCTTGCAGTTCCAATGTACTGCGGACACACCAGGAGCAGAGAGGAGAGTAGGGGAGGGGAGAGGGTTATTGGCTGTGCAACTGCGTGAGCACCTGTGTGTTGCTCCCTGTGTGTGCATGCTGGTTTGTATACCTGTGTGTAAGGTAGGAAGTGGAGGGTGGGTTTTCCTCTTCCACTTCCTGGTTCACCTGTGCCTGGCTGCCTGCAGGACTCTAGCTCCCTCTGTGTGTATGCCTCTGTGTAGATGCACATAGCTACACATGGGCTTGTGCTTGCCTAGCCCCTGGGTGTGCATCCACACTTAAGGGCACGCGTACGGGTTCGTGTTTACGCAAATACATGGGATTGCTAAGGCATGCCTTTGTGTGTTTGTGCACCCATGCGTGTTCCCATGCTCAGCTATGCCTCTGATTCTGCAGGAATGCAAGGATGGAGATATGCACCCACCCCTCCACTGCCTGGCACTTCCCCCTGGGGCCTCATAAGTTCACACTGCTGTGCAGTAACCCTCTCTCTAACACTGCACGCATGGAGTCGCCCCGCTACACCTGTATCATTGCTGGCTCAAAGCGCCCCTGACCTCCAGAGAGGCATGAGGCTGGGTGGACAGCTGAGGCAGGTGAGTCCTTGGAGCAATTTGATTTATTTTCCTACTTGGGGAGCATCTGTGAGCACTGGGGTCAGGGCTGGTCCACAGGGCGGCATCTCCACGCTAAGGAGGGTAGAAAAAGAGGGAGAGAAGGCAGGGGAGTGATAGAGGGGACACAGGTGAGGAAGAAAGAGAGAAAAGAAAGGGAAACAGAGAAGGGTAACCAAGAGAATAAAGAATGAGTCAAATGTCCTCAAACTAACCAGTTAATGTTGAAAATTCTACCAAAATAGGTAACAGATGTTGCATATAACATTCATCCAATCGTTCATACATTCATTCTTCAACAGGAAGACTTTAATGTCTCTATGCCTGACAACGCCCGCCCCCCACTGCCTAGTCCTGCATTTTTAGTTCTGCTTCTCTCATGCCCTCAAATGCTGTCCCATCCAGGGACAAGCTGGTCGGTTTTGCTTCTCGGGTATGCTTGTGACCCAGTGGAAGACAAAGAGCCCTGGCCTTTAATACTGACATGTAATTGGTTCAAGCCTTTTATCCAACACTCTGTGGCAAGCCGGATGCGCTCCCCAAGTTTTCTGAGCCCTGCTAGGGGAACAGGTCACGTGATCACCTCCGGCTCCCAGCTGAACTCTCACATCTCCTCTCCTACAGGGGGCGCTGGCCCAGCTGCGAGACCCCGCCCCATTTTCCCAATGTCCTCCAAACCCTTCTTATTAAGGATGACACCCTTCTCCGTGGTCACGTGCTCACAGGCCCCGTTGTCCTCTCGACCGTCTTTCTCTCTTCTCCCCTGTCTGGGAGGTGGATGCACTGGGCGGTTTTCCAAGGCGCCTCCCAGCTATGACATTCCGAGGCTCTCAGTCCCAGATGATCCCTAACTTGTTGGTTCTGGAAAAGAACAGTGACCAGAGACTTGTAACAACTCACGGTTTGGTCGCACCCCATTCTTATTTATCTACACCTTCCCTTTTACCCCCCCAAGTCCCACCTTCATCTCTCCTCTCCCGCAGGCAACGCCGCTGGTTTTCTTGATGTGTGTCCTTCCGTTTGTATGTTTCTTTATGAAATACTATTGCTGCTTTGCATGCATGCATTTTCAATGTACTTCACAGGAGTTTCCATCCCAGCACTGGGTTTTGCAATCAATCCACGTTGCTGTGGGTGCCTCTGGTGTACTCCCAGCCTCAGGGTGGCTCTCGCTCTGCCTATCCAGTCACCCTGTGGGCATGAACATTTTGAAACACCTGTCATTTGCCAGACACTGAATAATAAAGGCTCAGACTTAAACTACCAGACTTCATCCTCATAGCACCTGCGGCAGTCGGCTCAATATATTATCATCCCCATTTTATGGACTAGGAAAGCAAGGGAGACATGAAGGAAGTTTCTTTCCCCAAGACAGCTGAGCTCAGAAGTGGCAGAATGGGGGTTTGAATTTGGGCGTGATTCCAAAGTCCTCCCTTTAAATCACTCTGCACGCCAGCCCACTGTGAGCCCCTTCCAAATTCAGCCTTCTAGAATGAGTTGTGCCTAGGACTAAGAACCACAGTGATGGTAACAGCTATTATGTATTGCAGCCCCAGCATGTGCCGGGGTCTCTACATCATGCAGAGACACCGTGTACAGGTAGCGCACTGTACAACTTCAGGGAGCATCGTCTACCTAGAGTGCAATGGGAATGGCACCCCCTGGCATTGCGCTGTGGGGTGACAATGATCCTAGAAAGTTGGAATTGTTATAGGCAGGAAAAGTGAGCCTCAGAGGGGTTACTTGACCTTCCAAAAGCACACAGCCAGTGAATGGCAGAGCACAGCTCGGAACCTGTATGACCGCGGAGTCTGGGTCCCTGAGGCTTTCAGACTCCTTCCCAGCCCGCTGCTGCCATGCCAGTCTCTCAGGCTGTTTGCCTTCTGTTAGGTGTGTCTCCAGGGGGCGGCACTGAGCGCTGCGTGCCTGCCACGCGGACACTGGTGCTCGGTGCGCCTTCTTGCGTTCACCCATCCTCTCCCTGCTTGTCAGCTTGGGCCAGGGATTTCACACTGCCCTCGCATGCCCTATCACATGCTGGGTCTCCATCCGCCCACTGGCTCATCATGGCGGAAGGCCTCGAAGAGGAGAAGTAATTCGAAGGAAGAAGCCCTTGAGAGAGCTCTCGGTTTTGTTCGCAGTATTAAGGCAGCTTCAGAGAAAAGCCTTTATTGCAGACAGAAGAATATTATTTCAGCGCTATTCCCCTGGTCCATTACAGCAAAATAATAGAGCTTTAGTTTCTCTCGTATATTTGTCATGCTTAGCGCACATGTATTTCAAGTATATTTGACAGCATATAAAATTGAGGTGAAATATGGCAAAATCGGCCAATTCTTGTACATTTTAAATGTATTTCCTTTATTTGTTATACTTATTTTACATATCTACACAATCTGTCTTTGGAACTGGAGAGACGATAATGATGAATCGATACTGAGGTTTTCCATGGTAAAAGACACACGATGGATGTGAAAATTTGCATTTTGCCCGGCACCTCTTGCTTCTGATTCCAGGGGCTGTTGGCCACTGTCCTTCATTTTCTGAACAGTCACGTCTCTCAGGGCAGGGAACCACAGCTGTAACTTTGAGGCCATGCCTCAAAACCCCTTCCCATCATGGCGGGGGCTGGGTATCAGTTTTCTCTAACGATGCTAGAAAATTTTATTGGTTGGAGCTGGAAGTCTAATTGGGTGAAACTAATCTAAGTTCTAAAGTTGGGATTCTTATCCTAAGACTTTAGGGGTCTCCCCAAAATTACATGCCTAATTTTGAGCACTTATATTGTATATCCTTCTGTGGCTGCAAAAGGTGGTTAAGCATCTATCTGGGAGTCTGAGTGGGCCCTGTCCCTTATCTGGTCCTTCCTGGCCCCGCCTCTCCTCACCCTGGCAGGGAGTTGCATGGTGAATGGAGCCCAGAGCCAGACTCACCTACACAGCCTCTTACCTGGATCTTTCAATGGAACCAGTAGCTCTCCGGGAAAAGCCCTCTGGAGTGCTGATGTGGATGAACTCGCCCCACTACCTGCCAGCAGTCTTTCCCATGGATGCCCACAAAGCAAGACAGCTCAGGGGCCTTATTTGAACCTGACCAGGTGCTTTAGACAGCAAGGCTGTAGTGATGTGCCCAGCTCACAAGGCCAGCAAGTAGTAGAGCCTGAGTCTGAACACCAGGGTGGTCTCCCATGCAGACCCTCAAGAGTCAGCTTCTTAAACGTAGGTGCACAAGGGGCTGGGCTCTGATCCTCACTCTGACTGGGGATTATCTTTCATCCTTTGAAGGTTGGAAGGCAGCTTTGGACCCACCACCAGGACAGGGTTGGGGCCTACAAAGAAGCAGCCATATCATTTCTCTCGGTTTTAGCCCGAATCCGATTCCCCATTAGGTCCATCCTCCGTGCTTACCTGCATCCAACCCTCAGGATGGTCCCCTGACTGCTGACTTGTCTGCCCTCCCCCTTCAGGGCTGCAGCTGGGTTTTAATAACCTCTGCGCTGTCTGTATCTGCCCTGACACATGGGCGGTCTTAAGGAGACTTGGATGGATGGAAAGATGGATGGAGAGATGGATGGATGGGTGGGATAAACTCTTTGTAAGGTTTCTGCAGGTTTCAGCACATGGCAACTAGGCCTGTGAGTTTGTCCTATTTTTTGTGTCACCCTCTCCAGCAAGGTGCTGGCCATAAAGAGACCAAATAAGCCAGGTCCCTCCCTCCATTAAGGATGAACGCCCCTTGTGGATAGGAGGGGGGCTAATGCATCTCTCCCCATGGCTCTGGTGCAGCCGCAGACCATCAGGGAGCCCATTAGGGGAGACGAAGAGCTATTGATCCCTGATGACAGAGGCCTGGGATCCCAGGGCAGGCACTTCCTGGGCCCAGCAGGGGAAGGACAGAAACAAAACCCTTAACACTATTCCCAGCTAGAATCCAGCTGGGCCCTGGGGGCCTGAGATGAGGTGGATCCTCCGGGTGGCTGAGCTGGAAGGGTTATCTCATGCATTCTCCTCCTTCTAGAGGTGACAAAGCAGGTCCAGACAGAGCAGGTGGCTTACTCAAAGCTATGCTATGATAAATTAATTGCAAAAATATCCCTGCTTCTCTGCCCATCCTTGTATCCATGCCCTTTGCAAAGAGGCTATACAGCTCCACCCACCAGAAGAAGGAACGCATTTTCCTCCCCCCTTGACCCTGGACTTGGCCCAGTGACTTGTTTGACTAACAGTGGCAGAAATGCTGACATGCCAGTTTCAACCCTGTATCTCAGAGTCTGATGCATTCTGGGTCTCTCCCTTGCTTTTCTGTCTTTGACAACAACATTCCTGAGCCAGCTTGCTGGAGGAATGAGCAGAGCCCAGCCAACTCAGTTGTCCCAGCCAGGCACACAGCCAAGATCAGCAAAGCCACCTCGCTGATCTGCAGCCGACCAAACCTATGACTGTGCCCTGCCCAGGCCCACCATTTCAGCAGAAGCATGCAGCTGACCCAGAGCAAACATGTATGCCCACAAGAGCATGCCACTGAGGTCTTGGGGCTGTTTGTTATGCAGCATTTCTATGGCAATTGATAAATGATACACTCATCTTCCACTCGTTGCCTTCTTGTTGTTCTCACTGCTGTACCAAGCCTCTCATTGGGACAATTGCAGCCACCCCTTCTCCAGTCTTCTCTCCTTTTTTAACCCCTCCTCCACCACAGAGGCCCCAGTTGGTGGCTCATGGCCCCCAGATTTTCCTTTTTCATTGTTCTTTTCTTCTCTTTTTGCTCCCGCAGCGTATGAAAAAAAAAAGAGTTTGAACCAACATTTAAATATCAGAAGCCATCACTTAAAACCCTTCTTTTGAAAAATTGGAAGACCTGGGCCCTGTCTTCCCGGGTGATCCCAACCACCGGAGCCTGGGAGGCAGCTGCCCCATTAGACTGGGACATGTGCTGTCCCCAGGCTTTGACAACAGTCCTCGCCACTCACTCCTGTTTCATCTTAGGCTCTCAGTTTTCTTATTTTAGAGATGTTTCTCTGCACATGTCTCTGTCAAAAGTTGGCAAACAAAAGATAGACCTTTAGAGCCTCATGATTCAAGGAAAACAGAGTGCATTTCTTTGTGGAAGTGATGGGTATTTCTTTGTATTTAAAACGCAAACAATAGCCGGTGTTAAAATTTCTCTCATTAACACCAGCCCCTGGAGGCATCTGGATATTCCACTCAAGCTCCCCGCCAACCTCCTTCACAGTGGTCCTGCTTACCTTTCCAAACTTCTCTTTCCAGGCCCCACGCCTGTGTAGCCTAACTCTCAGGCCCCCTGGATCACGTGCTGTGCTGCCCTCCCACCTTTCTACACCTGCGTCCCCTCCCTACTCAGTGGCTGATATTCAGACTCACATTTTCCTCTCAGATCTTACCTCCACCCAGAAACCTCCCCACCTCACTCTGCTCAGTACTGTAGTTGCTTCTTCTCGCACCCCCCACCCCGCCCAGCTCCTGATGCGCCCTCATTTTAACTGTGCTGAGCACAAGTGCTCCAACACGACGCTAGCTTCCCCTGCAGGGTGTGGGCCAAGAGCTGGGGGACAGGCAGCGCTGGCCCTGCTGGTGTGCATGTGTGTGGGCACACATGTGGGAGGCGCGTCCCGGAGAGGCAGATGCTGCAAACCCTGCTTTATGATGCCGCGCAGAGGCTGAACGTTTTCAGGGCCCAGCTCCCAGATCCTGCCCACCACAAAAATCATCATGTTATAATTACAAGTTAATTAAAGCAGAAGAGATCAAAGCCACTTCAGACAGATTAATGATACAGAGAGTGCCAGAAATTTCACCGTTTTATGTATTAACTACATTGTCGTTTTTATTCCGCTTTCCCCCCTCTTTTGTGTCCGCCAAAAAGCCTTTCATATCTTTTCTCTGCCCCCCTCAATGCGTGAGGAATTTGAAGTCCTAACAGCTGTGAGGAGCTGTCTGTGGAGAAGGGGCCCATTCAAAGGATATCAGAAAAATCAACGAGCCTTTTAGCTTCTGACTAGAATGAAGCTGCCACCCGCCTAACCCTCCTCTACCTAAAAGGGGGAAAAAAGACCTAAAAAACATCAGTCATTAAAATCAGGCCAAAGAAAAAAAAAAGGAATTGGAAGCTGGACTCTCCAGCTCCCACCTCTCCAGGGAGGCAGGAATGTTTGCGTTTCAGGCTCACCGCATCTTAGTCTATTCTGGCTCCTATAACAAAGTACCATAGACAGGGGGCCTCACAAGCAACACAGATTTATTCTGGAGGCTGGCAATCTGAGATAAGGATGCAGCATGGTTAGCATCATGGCAAGGATCCTCTTCTGGGTCACAGACTGGCGACTTCTCCCTCCATCCTCACATGGTAGAGAGCAGAGAGGGAAAGCAAGCTCTCTCATGGCTCTTGTAGGGGCACTAATCCCATTCATGGGGGCTTCACCCTCATGACCTCATCTGATCCTATTTACCTCCCAAAGGCCATACCTGCTAATATCATGGTCACATTGTAGGGCAGAGTTTCAACATGTGAATTTGGGGGAACAAAATACAGTCCATAACAACCCCCCTTCTGAGAATGATAGCCAAGCCATCAAAATTTAGCTCAAGGATAAAGCATGACTCAGACAATCCAGCAGAGAAAAAAATAAAACCCCCCACACTAATTTATTCATGGGGCACTTATTGAATGTCCCTGATGTGCCAGGTGTTGGGTTAGGGCTGAGGGTACAATGGTGAGCAAGTCAGACATCATGTCTGCCCTCTTAGTATCTACAATCTAGCTGGTGGGAACACACAATGTACAAATATAGTGTTAAGGTAAAGAGTAGTGGAACCACCATGACCCCTCAAACCTCAGTGGCTTAAAGTAAAAACCTTCTCTCCTGCATAAAGATCAATCAGCAGGTGAGGGGGGAGCACCATCTTCAATGGAGGGCTCCCCATAGGCCCATCCAAGTGACAGGCAGAGAGAGACAGAGAGTATGGAGGACCACACAGGACATGTTTGTAAGCCAGGACTGGACATTGTGTACATCACATTTACCCACCATTCACTGGTCAGAATTCAGTCACCTGACCCACTACGTTGCAAAGGGAGCTGGGAAATGTAGTCCAGCTGGTGACCGCATCCTAACAAGTACACTACCATATGGGAGGGGAGAAGAATCTTGTTTGAATAGCCCACCTCTCTGCCATTGCACGTAGTCACTATTGTGTGTGGAATGCTTAGTGGGAGACGTTCAGGGGCCTGTGGGTACACAAAAAAGGTGCTCTATTTAGATGACTTTCCATTTTGTAACAATCCATCTGCACACAACTAAGTGATGATAATACAAGTTTTATTATCTCCTGTTTGTGGGTTGACTGGACTCAGCTTAACGGCACTCACTTGGGTCTCTCATGCAACTGCGGTCACATGGCTGCTGTAGCCACAATGTTTCTTCCCCCACATGTCTGGAACCTCACCTGGGATGGAAAATTTCTGGGTGTTGGCCTCTCCCTCCCAGGTGCCAAGTTGACCTTCCTCACAGCATTGTGGTTCCAGGGTGGTGAGAGTTTTTACATGAGAGCTGGCTTTCCCTGACTCAACACTCTAAGAAACTGAGGTCAACATTGCAAAGCCTTTTATGATCTGGCTTTTGAAGCTCCAGAATGTTGTTTCATAACATTATATATTTGTCAAGCAAGTGGCAAGGGCTAGCCCAGATTCAGATTCTTCTAGTTCTTAATGTTCTATGATTCTTTCTCAGACCATAGCAAGACTTCCTCCAGAAGAGGAATCTGGCTGGCGCATACAGGGTAGGTTGGAAGAGAGCAGAGAGACTGGAGATTCTTATGGTTGTCTTTTGGTGCATTTTGAAGCTTCCTCTCACATCACTCCCGACCCCTGCCATCATCAGAGGAATGGTGGCAGGAGGAGTTGGCACCCTTGGTTTGATTGGTCACCCTGACATGTTCATCACTGTAGAGTGTTTCTACTAAGCCCATTCCTACAAACTGAGTCTGATAGAGCATTTCACACTTGGAAACACCTTTGTGTTGGGAGGATCCAGAGGGTCTACCAGGGAGTGTGGAGATATCTGTCAAATAAAAGTCCCTCCCTCTTTAGTCAGAGTGACAAGATGAGTCAGCAGCATGGTCAGCTCCCATTCTGTTCATTTCTCTGGGGTCGGTGAGGTTGGGATTCCCGGGACTATCTGCTGAATGGTAGAGACAGAGAAGTCCCTTCTTCAGGAACTCTCAGTCTAAGAAGGAAGCTCAGACCCTGCTTTTTTGGGGAGGCGGAGCGGTGGAATTACTAAGCACATTAAAAGTCTCCAGGTTGGTGCTGTACATGGGAAACATATTTGCAGAAGTCATGATAGATGAGGGTAGAGGCAGGGGTGGAGAGAATGGTAAAAGGGAATTAACATCTATTCAACACCAAGCCAGGCACCAGATAGATAAGTCCGCACAACCAGAAGGTCGATATTATTATGCTTGTTTTATAGATAAGGACACAGAGGATCAGAAGGGCTAAGCAGCTTCCCCAGATCTTATGGAATGTTATTAGTGCAAGTGCCAGGACTTAACCCAGTAGACTCTGTTGTTTGTTTTTTTTTTTCTGGTTCATAAGATCCTAAGATGCCAGCCACCATCCTGGAGCATGATACTCAACAGGGACTCAGTAAATGTTAAATTATTGAATGAATGAACAAAAGGATGGTGAGTGGATTGGGTGAATGTGCAAACAAACTGGGGAGTGAGGCATTTCACACAGTGCTCACATGATGGACTGCAGGGAAAGATCAGTTGATCCTGATGCCCCTCCTCTTGAGGGAGCTGACCCAGGGCATGGGGTGAGTTGAGCTGAGGGTTCACACTGCAGCGTGTGGCTTTTGTTACTCCTCCCCATCCTGCCCCAGGAAGGCTCTGCCTGACTTGAGGGAAAGGAGCAGTTCCTTCTTGCCTGCAGGCTCAGGCTGGAGTGGAGGAAGTAGCACAATCTCTCCCCTCCACAGTTCAATTTGCTTGGCAACAGCATAATAATGTCACCAGTGGCATCTTGGACAGGTCTGGACACGCCTCAATGCATGTTGGCAAATCTGAGCCTGGGATCGTGTTCCAAGTTAGTCTGGCATTGAGAAAAAGACTCAAAGGATTCTTGAAGAAGGAAGGTAGAATGGGAGAGAGGGTTCTTGAGTTACGCCGAAGGAAGATCTTCCCAACAGGAGCTGTCCAGCTCAGGACGGGAGGGACAAACTCACTGGAGAGCAGACACCTGTGGAAAATCAGGGAATTTTTAAGGGTCCATTTTAATGCAGATCTATTGGGAAATGGTGAGGTTACCAGGAGAAGTTAACAGGAGCCGCTCATCAAATCCTCAAATGTCAGAGCTGGAAGAGACTTTAGAGCACTTCTTAAACCAACTTCCCCTCTACAGATGGGGATTCTGAGGCCCAGGGAAGGGCTCAAGAGACTGAAGTGACAGGTGGAGAGGCCACCTGGGTATTAGAATTCACTTGTCCTGCCTCCTGTCCCAAGCCAGACCCCACATGATCACCCCCTCCAGGCCTCTTTGCTCTTATCTTTCCCCTCAGCTCCAGGATTTTCCCAGACTATTATCATTTTCCTCAGTCACATTTCATGAAACCTCTTCCAATCTAGTCCACTTTTGACACAGTAAGTGAATGATGACTTGAGGACATTGGGCTCTTGCTCCCTGGAAGCTATATTTTCTTATGCTTCAAGACACTTTGGACTCCGGAGCCCAAGGATCTGGGTTCAAATCCTGACTCTGCCATTTCCTAGCAGGATGACTTTGGGCAAATTATTCCTTGACTCCATTTTCCCACATGTGAAATGAGGATAATGTTATTGACTACTTCCTAAGAGGCAAAATAAAATAAGTTAATACTTGTAAAGCATTTAGAAGACTGGCACATAGCAAGTGCTCAGCAAACGTTAGCGGCTGTTATCGGCATGGCTGGGTCAGGGGAGGCCGGCTCAGCAGAGACCTGGCACCTGGCCAGGACTGGAAAGCTCCCTGAAGGCACATTGGTCAGTGACGCTAGAGATTTAGGCTCTCGGTCCAGCTCCATCATGCAAGGTTTGCTGTCTCGCCTTAGGTAGGTCACTCATGTAGCACCAAGCCTCAGCTTCCCACCTGGAAAATGAACCAATTGTACCAAGGAATCCTTATCTTGCAGTCTCATCTCTAAGATCTGAGGAGTCCATGGTTGTAATTCCTGGTACAGTGAGTAGAATTTAGCTCAACAGGCCCGTTTCACCTCTTTCCCCCTAACACAACAGCATTTCTAAGTTTCATTCTTATACTCTATTCAATTCTCTTCCAGTCCATTCCAAGAGATTTTCTAATGGATTCCAGAGCCAATGCCATCAGGTTGGGCCATCAAAGCTGAGCTGGATGTCAAGGCAGAAAGCTTGCCTGCGGGTCCCTGGGCTGCCCACCGCCCAACCATCACCCTCCCTGAAGGTCCCACCATCCGTAAGAGGGCACCAGTCCTCCTGGCTCCCGAGCCTGGAGGTGGTGGGCAGCCTGTCAGAGAAGCAGGGCAGAAGCCCCCCTTAGTAACGGTCGGGTGGCCCTGCGCCAGCTGCTCCCTTCATCTGAGCCTGAGCGGATCTGACAGTCTAGGCGGTGAGGAGGAAGGCTCCTCCCCTTCCCAGCTGGCCCAGCACGAGATCAAGAGACAGAGCATCAGCATGAGTTTGGGAAGTGCCACCAGATTGCCTCAGAAAAGGGACTTTGGGGAGCAAGGGGACCGACTGGGGAGTTTCAGAACACCTTTCACTTCCTCCTCCTGCTCTCCGTGCTTTCTTAGGCAACAGCCAATCACAGGTGCGGGCAGCAGAAAAAGCCCAGGCTGGGCATGAGACGGGCCCAGGCGCGTGCCCCACGTGGCCCTTCCTCTGCTACATGGCTTTGGACAAGTCGTGGCCCTCTGGGAGCCTTGCTTTCTTCATCTATGAAATGGGGTCTTCATAGGACCCACTTTACAGGATTTGGAGAAAGTCCAACGAGAGAGAACACAATAACAGCTAACACATGCACTCACAATATGCTTTATTCAGTCCCTACAACAACCCTTAGAAGTAGACGACTTGCTCAAGGGAACACAGCTAGTCAGAGCAGAGCCAGCATTCCAACCTAAGCAACCTGGCTTCAGACTCTGCTCGTACCCTCTCCGTCTGGGTGAGGGTTTCCAGCACAGGCTCTGCAGGAGCTTGACCAGTATGGATTCCCTTTCCCTGTGCCCTCATTGATGCCAGGGCCTGGCTGTCGGAGGAGGGAGGCTGTGGTCAGCCCGGCTGCAGGAGAGAGAAAGAGCACAGATGCTTCTGGGAAACTGCCTCCAGACTGGGCTTCAATGGTACCAAAGAAACGCCAGCAGCAACCCAGAGGCTCTTCCAGCTGCGCGGGCCTTTCCTGGACTGAACCGCCTGGGTCCTTTCGAAGTCCTCAAATAGAGTTCAAAGCTCCATAGCTCAGGGAGGATGTTTCTTTTTCAAGCTAATCATTCTATAGGAGATTGGCACCCTGACCATGTCACTGGGTCGGGCAGAGGAGGTGGTGTTTGTTTCCATCCCCTCCAAGGCCTGGACCCTCCTCAACCACATCGTCAACCAAGATATCCTCTGCTCTGGATCCCAGCACCCTTTGACGACCTCACCCCCAAACCCCTGGGTTTACTACAGGCCAGGCCGATAGCAAGAGGGCGGGCCACCAGCTGGCACTGATTGCTCAGGGGACAGGCGCTGTACTCCCAGAGCACCTCGGACTTCCAGAAGGAACGGCAAGATGAGGTAGGATGCCTGTGATCGATTAGATTAAAACCAAGAACCAGGGCCATGCCACCAAAGGCCACTTCCTTTCGACTGTCCTCACATGTCAACATGAGGAAGAGGACAAATGCATTTGCGGAGGGAGCTCGGGACCCACAGCAGCCCAAGGCTCTGACTTGGTGACTAGGCCTTGTCTCCTGGACCCCTGCCCTGTGGCTCAAAGGGAACCAAGGCCAGTGACTGCGAAGAGCATCTCTAACCGAGTCAATGGCCCCTCCCTTCCCTAGACCTGTCCCCTTCCCTGGCCCGGCCTTTCCCACCCCGCCTCTGCCTCCCTGCCAGCCCACCTCTGTGCCTCCACCCCTCTCTCTGTCTCATCTTCCCTGCTGGGAATTCTCCATCCGCCCTTTCAGGCCTCAGCCCTGCCCCCACGCTGAGCACCCCTCCTTCACCCACCTCTGTCCCTGAGAACACCCCTCTTTAGCTCTCACATGTCCCTGAGCCTCTCCCTCCTCAGCCCATGCCTTTGGACTCAGGTGAGATCGGCAAAAGTGAACGTCAAGGCCACCTTCCCGGGGAAAGGGGAGAAGAAGGACACCAGGAGCAGGCTCTGTGAGACACAAGAGGTGGAGTTGATGACACACAGCCAGTGCCAGCAGGTGACGTATTTGCTCCTAAAGACACAGGCTGTGAGCAAACCCCTGTCAGTCCCCGAGGGCCTGGGAGAGGCTCCCCGCACAATCTGGCCTGGGCTGGGCTGGGCTGGGCTGGGGCAGGGGGCGAAGGGGAAGGCTTTGATTTAGACAGACCCAGTTCCAACTTGGGACTCGGTCACCTACCAGCTCCGTACCTTGGTCATCAGGATGCGAACAACAGCTGATATTTACTGAGTACTTGTATCGGGCACAGCCCAGTGATTCGCGTCCTTGATACAATGAGCACAAACCTAGATGCTAGTATTACTCCCACTTTACTGAGGAGGAAACTGAGGCACAGAGCGATTAAGCGACCTGTCCAAAGTCACAGACCTAGTAAGTGGTAGAACTGAGGTATAAACTGAGGACTGCACAGCTCAGCAGCATCTCTCCTTAAGAAGTCCCCACTCCCAGCCCACAAGTCAGGGCCCACGTACTTGCGGGAGACAGGGCCGGCTCTGCAGGCGTGGAGCCTGTGAAGCCACAGAGGCTGGGCGCACTGCTCTGTTGTCGCCATCCTAAAATTTTTAATAATTTTTTTAACAAGGCGCACTACATTTTCATTTTGCACTGGGTTCTGAAAATTGTGTAGCCAATTCTGCCTCCAGATAGAAGACAATGTTGTAGGGTGATTTGTGATTTGGGGATAGCAGTGCGTGCCCGGCACCCAGAGGCCCGGCCCGCCACCGCTGTGAAGCAAAGCAACTGAGGCCTCACTCACCCCCTCCAGGCGGGTGGTCTGGCTGACAAGCCAATGACTGTGACGGCGACCCCTTCCAGTTTCCTTGTTAAGCTCCTTCCCCACACAAGCCGACAGACCCACATGCGGGTGAGCATATGCACAGACTCCTCACTTCATCTTAGCTTTGCATCTTGTCACTCAGCTCCCCCAGCTGGGCGTCAGATGGGCGCCCGTGAGGAATCGTCGTCACTCACAGCTTCCCGACACCTCTCCATCTTGGAGACATCCCCACGCGCCACCTCAGGCTCCCGGGGCAGGGGGTGAGACGGAGGACCTGGGACACGTGGGTTTGCTCAGGGTCCTTCAGTCAGCAAGTGGCGAGCAGAGGTCAAGTTCCAGATCCCCACGCAGTCCTGGCTCTCCAGCCACGCCCCTGCCGCTCTGCCTTTTTTGTCCCCACTGGTCCCTTTGAGAGGCATCTGCCCATAAAGACACATACAGGTGACATAGCCCTGCTGCTTCCAGAATGTTCCCCTCCCGGTGCTGGCACCTCTTGGGCACTGAGTGAACACTGAGCTTGGCTGTCTTACTAAGAGAGTGTGACAGGTGACAGCGGAGGCTGCAGGGTGAGGTGCTCGGACCTACCTATTTATCTGCCTGCCTGGCAACCTGCCTCAGCTCTTTCTTGTGTCTTCTACTTATTTATCTGTCAGTCTAGCTTTCTGTCTGTCTTTTCATCTATCACTTGTCTCCCTGGGCATCGAAGCTGCCCCCAGCCTTCACTCTCTCACCCTCCTTGCAGTGGAATCCAAGCACGTGTGCAGCCTCACGGGCCTTTCCCCACCCCCTGCAGCTGGTAGGACCCCATGCATGTCCCAGAACTGGCGCCAGCCCCCGCCGGCCGGTCATAGGAAGGTAGAGACGCTGGGCTTCAGAGAATCCTACAACCTTGTAGCAAAATTATCGTTATCAATAATAACCATGGTGATTAGGTACCACCCACTCTCCACCCTTTATTCATTCAGCAAATATTTTCTGAGCACCTAGCACGTGCCAAGCACCGTGATTAGGTCCTGATATTCGGTCAAAGGAAATGAGTTTCCACGCTGGACCAAACATAAACCGTTCGCCTTCTACACATGAGAGAACCGCGGCTCTGAGAGGCTAGGTGCCTTGCCCCAGATGACAGGGTCAGCACAGGGCACAGCTGCAGCATCCCCAGCCGGATGCCCCTCAAAGTGGTCTGTCTTCTTTCCAAGACCATTGCTGACAGACAGCTTTGCCCAGAGAGACCCCACAGAGCCGGACGACAGGAAGGCAGGGGCGGGGCTGGGGTACATGCTCAGCTGCTGGGAGACCTGACTCCCCCAGGCCGGGCACGCCATCAGCTATGAATCCCTCCACTCAGCCATGATTCTGCATAATTCTGCAACATCGCATGGCCCAGGCGCTGTGATAGGCACGCGATTACCACAAACAACACTCCCGGGAAGGAAGTGGGGGGTGGGGGGCAGTCCCCGACATCTCTCCCACGAGCTGCATGAGACTGAGCCACGGGCTCTGTGGAAGATGCTTTTGGAGTGTCAGAGATGGCAGGGGACACAGAATCCTCCACCGCACCCCTGTCCTGGTACAGGACCAGGCCAAGCTCCCCCTCAGAAAGAGCATGAGAAATCTTTGCTGTAACATGCTCTGAAGAAGCGCCCATTTGCTCTAGAACAGGGGGTGAGCAAACTTCCTGTAAAGGGCCAGGCAGGAACTATTTTTGGCTTGGCAGTCACACAGCATCTGTTGCAGTGGTTCAGCTCTGCCCTGGTGACACAGGAAAGCAGCCACAGGTGACAGGGAAGGGATGGGTGTGGCTGTGCTCCAATCATTCTTTATTCACAAAAATGGGCCCCTGAGACTGTATTTTGCTGACACCTAGTCTAGATTCCCCGCCCAAATCAACAACGATGACCACTGATATTTACTGAGTACTTACTATGTACCATGTCAGATCTCATAATGACCTTGGGAAGCTGAGAATACTATTTTCTCAAATTTACAATTGAGGAAACTGAGGCATGGAGACGTTCAGTAACTCTCTTGCCCAGGAAGTGGGAACACCAGTCAGGAAGTCCGTCTTTATGTCCACCCATCCCCGGACAGGGCCCAGAAGCTGTGTCATCTTTGACCCTCTCTGTTCCTCTCCTGCCCCGCTTCTAACCTGCCTGCAAATTCTTCTGGCTCCACCTTGAAAATATCTTCACAAATCTGATGGCTACTCACCCTTCCCCCACCCCCACCTCACAACAGTCCAGGTCTAAGTCTCAGAGTCGCTCCCCTGGTGACTGCCTCAGCCCCCTCCCTTGCTCCCTGCAGGCTGTTCTCTGTGCAGCAGCCTGAGGCACCTTTAGCAACAAGTCGCCACACTGTGTAATTTACTTATCCTGTCCCACCTCTGCCCAAGGGCTTGCAATGAGAACAGGAAGCAAGCCCTTGCTACTGCTGGGATCTGCCTCCATCCCCCATCCCTCTGACCTCCTCTCCCACTTCTCTCCAGCCACACGGTTCCTGGAACACACCAGCATCCCCTGCCCCAGGGCCTTTGCACTGGCTGCGCCCTCAGCCTGGCATCCCACAAGACTGCCTCCCTCACCTCCTGCAGGTCTTCTCTCAAATCTCAGCTTCCCAATGAGGCCCTTCCTCACAACCCCTCCCCCATAACTCTGCAACTTGCCCTCTTGCTCCTCACTCGTGTTCTGTCTTTCTCTGCTCTCATTTCTCCTTCTCCCATATCACCCATTATCTTTGCCATGCAATATAATCTAGTTATGCATTGTGTTTATTCCATTGCCTGTCTTTCCACACTGGACTATAACTCCAGGAGGCAAGGTGTTGCTTGTTCTGCTGCTGGTGCATCCGGCCCCTCTGGCAGCACCAGCCTATGCGGGGTTGGCGGCATTTGCTGACGAGATGCACGGTTCCAGCCTGAGCCTTCCTGGTCCAGTGCCTGCTCTTTCCTTGGGCTCAGAGCGGAGGTAGAGAGCTGAAGGGGCCACCTATCAAGGAAGTCACACCTTTTTCTGGTTGCCCTAGAGAACGTCCCCACTAAAATGCAGGTGCCAGCACCTCAACGGTAATTTTCACACTAGCTGGACCTGGATGAGCTCAAAATAATACCACAGTGTCGGTGTCTCTTTATTTTGGCACACAGATCAGGCCAGCCCCCAAGGAATAGGTCCTCAGCCTCCCTTGTCCTGCTCCAGGGACAGACAGAGGAGACCGAGCCCCACTCCTGATGTACCACAGGAGGCCGAATAGATCCAAGTGGCACCTGAGGATCAGCAGAAAGAGACTCTCTCTGAGGATGCTGGGCTAATGAGGTGGGCATTTGACAAAGCTGGGTTAGAGCCAAGCTGGCCAGCTTCACCTGGCTACTAGGACCAGAGGCAGGACAAGAAAAGGATAGAATTCCTAGAATAGGCACCATTCTGCTCTCAGGCTGATGTGGATCCCGCTGTCGGGCATGTTTAGAATGGCAAGCTCATTTAACCTCTCAGTTCTTCTCCTCCTGGATGTATATACCTCTGGCCATCGCCTTCTGGCCCAAGCCCTGCTAATGATCCACCGGCTTGACTTGAACAAATTGCCTCACTTTTGGGGGCTTCAATTTCCCGAGCTCTGAAGTGTCCTTTAGGGCCCCATCTAGCAAGGTCAGTCTATGGTTCTGGGATTCCATATCTAATCCATCACAACAGCCTGGCTCAGATTTTAACTCAAGCAAGTTAAAAAAAAAAGAGAGAGAGAGAGAGAGAAAATCCTTTATAAGAAAGCCTGGCTAGAGAGGCAGGGAACTGAATTTGAATTCCAGGTCCGCCCTTTGGTACAACCTTGTACCCTCTGCTTCAGTTTCCACATCTGTAAAAAGGGGATAATGATGCCTTCATCCTAAAGTTGTCAGAATTAGGTGGGATGATGTATGTCAAGTGCTGAGGGCAGCTATTATTATTACGATGAGACAGAGGCTCAATAGGGAAGGAGCATTGTTCCGGGGCTTAAAAGAAAGGGACAGTGACCTTGGGCTTCAGCCTGGGGAGAGAATGTCATTACATGTACCCCTGCAGCTCTAAAGAGACACAAATTTCACATCAGGGGATGGCAAGAAGTATTCTTTTTGGAAACTGAAAGAGGCAGTATATTACAGTAAGGCGTGGTGACTGCAATGTTTTATACTGTCCACTTAGTTAAACTGGAATTACATTTCCCAGCAATCCCTTCCCTGTAGTTCTGGGAATGAACCCTAAGAACATTGGATCAGAGTGGCAAAAAATATAGTGTCAGATCAGGCCAAATTCACTGACAGGAGATTCTGTATTCAGTGCATTAGCCCAAGCAGCTGGGACCAGCTCTAACAGTGCTGCTTGGTCGGTCGATGGACTAAAACCTGGATCCAAAGGTGGCTTACGCTAAGTGAAGTTCCGATGCCAAGCACTTTCCTGGTCGATTGTAGAAGAAGGTATCCAAATGTTTAAGAATCCTGGGATGCTGAAGTGGATTGATCCTGCTCCTCTGCCCCGAACAGGTGCAGGCTGCCACGCAGGCTGCTCTGCCAGTTGGGCTGTGTGGCCCAGAAGATTCGATGATGCTTGGAGGGCCTGAGACAGACAGGGATGCTGTGCGGAGGCTTAGGCAGACCTGTAGGTGAATCATAGCACAGACTCTCAAGATTTTGGAGGAAAGCTCTGCCGCCCTCTGAAGACAATTATTCTCCTCCTAAGAAATAGCTTGCGCATGGCTACTGAACCTTTTAGAAACTGAAAGCTGGGTCAAGGGCCACCAAGTTACTACGCCTTCCGAGCTGCCCATCCTGAACTGAGTGTTGTCTGAGCAAGCAAACCATACAATTGGACATTCACAACAGCAATTTTTTCATAAAATGGAAGTGGCACATAAAACATTAGCTTGAGCAGGTCAGGAAGACACAAGTCAGTCTCCTCAGCAAACACTCCAAATGCTACATTACTTCCTCTCTCTCCACCCACACCTATGCGTGGGATTCCCTGGCAAGTTGGCTGAGGATTATAGATGGCTCTGGAATTACTCAAATGGGGGCAGCTAAGGCCTCAGCCCCACTGTTAGGGACAGTGGTGAAGGAAAGTCTTCCCAGTGGCAGCACTTGGAGCAGCAAGCGTGATTGTTTACTTAGCCTGGAAGGAGAGATGGCCACAAGTATGAATCTACCGTGATTCATGGGCTGTGGCCAATGGTGTGGCTGAAAAGTCGAACACTCGGAAGGAATGGTAATTGGAAAACTGGTGAAATGAGGCCTTGGGAA
This sequence comes from Pteronotus mesoamericanus, assembly GCF_021234165.1. Taxonomy (NCBI): domain Eukaryota; kingdom Metazoa; phylum Chordata; class Mammalia; order Chiroptera; family Mormoopidae; genus Pteronotus; species Pteronotus mesoamericanus. The sequence continues at coordinate 729,589 of NW_026555200.1, forward strand.
GTAGGTGGCTAGAACTTTCTGAGTTGGCAGATCGTGTGAATACATATGACCTGTGCACTCATCAAAGAGCGACCTCATTAGAAGTGGGTCTCAATAACTGGATGGCAGAATGATCCACTTTCTGTACTTCAGGCCGCTCTTTGCCAAGAGCTTATCATTGCCCAGTGGGCTCGTGAATGAAATGGCCGTGGTGGAAAGGATGGAGGTTACTCATGAATTCAGCAAATCGGGCTTTCGCTCATTAAGGCTGATCTGGCTACAGTCCTGGCTCAGTGTCCAAACACCAGCCGCAGAGTCCAACAGTGAACCCCCCAATATGGCACCATGATTTGCTCTCACTCACTCAGCCAGACCCTTATTTACCCTGGGTATGGATTTGCCTTCCTTGCCCACAGTGCTTCTGCCAAAATGACCATCTGTGGACTTACCAATTCCTTCTTCACCATCATGGCGTCCCACGTGGTTTTGCATCTGACCACATAAACAGTTTGCAGCAAAGGAAGTGTGGCGATGGGCCCGTGATCGGTTAACTCACTGGTATTCCCATGTTCTCCATCACCCTGAAGCAGCCGGTCTGACAAAATGGTGCGATATCCTCTTAAAGGCTCAGTTAGGGCACCAGCCTTGTGACAACACCTTGCAGGGCGGAGGCAATATCCTCCAGGAAGCAGTCCACGCACTGAAATCAGCAACCAACATATGTTGCTATTTACCCTGTAGGTCAGATTCCCAGGTCTGGGAATCAAGGGGTAGAAATTTTGCTCTGTGTCCCCATGACTTTAGGTTCTGCTAGGCTAGAGGTCTTAGTTTCCAAAGGAGGAAGGCTTCTACCAGGAGACATAACAATGCTCCATTAAACTGGAGTTGAGACTGCTGTTTGGCCACTTCGGGCTCCCCATGCCAATGAATCAAAAAGCATAGCAGCGGGTCTCCATACTGGCTGAAGTGATTAATCCTGCATATCAAAGGGAAACTGGTATGGAAACTGCTATACAATGGATAAACAGGAAGATGCCCTGAATTCAAGAGACCCCCAAGGCATCTCTTAGTATTCTCACATCCTGGTATAAAAGCCAATAAAAAACATAATTCATTATAGGTAAGACACTAATGACCCAGACTCTTAAAGAATGAAGGTTGGATCACCTAGTCAGGCAAGAGACCATGACAGACCAAGGTTCTTCTGAAGGGCACATAGAAAACGAAATGGGGACCAGAGGAAGGGAGTTAGGAATATCAGCCATAATCACATACATGGCCAGTTGAAGAAATAAGGATAAGAGATTTGAGTATTTCTTCCTCATTTTTTTGTGAAAATATTTGTGTAACTGTTAATTAATTCTTTCCCCCACTCTCATTCCCCTACCCTCTAACATAAGATTTGTTAACAGCAGCTAATTTGTCATGGACTATTTAAGTGATAGGATGTCTAAGAGGGAGTTTGACTAAACTAGAAAAGGTCTGATATCACCCAAAGATGAATAAAGGGACTTGTACCCTCTTTTGGGAAGAAGGTTTGTGTGTTTTCACTTGTACCAGGGATAGCTGCATTGTGCTTTGAGGAGGTATGATTTTGCCATGATCTTCATTTGGAAGTTAAAAGAACGTACCTATGCCAGGTTGACATGCATAATCTTTGGTGGTTTTCTTCTGAGTGAGCTCAGGACTACATTTCCCAGAATTCCTTTCCCTTCCTATTTCTGAGTTTGGATGGCAGTTGAGAAATTTGGGATTTGGAAGGCAGAAGTGAAGTGGGGCAGCAGCCATGTCCGCATTCACAAGGTCAGTGTAGGATCTGTGACAGTGGTAGCTGTTGCACATGGGTCCCCATGTTCAGGCAGGACAGCACTGGCGCCTGCAGCAACCCCAGTTCCTGCCCTACCTCCTCCAGCGTCTCCAGATCCCCAGCTGCAGGCTGTGCAGCTCCAGGGCGAAGCGTGCCAGCTGCTTCTGCAGGGCGGAAGCTGGATGATGATGAGAGACGCACCTGAGCTCCTGCTCATCACTTGCACTTGGGTCCTCCCTGGTTCTTGCAGGGTCATTGTCTTCCCCATGGCATGGCCATCTTTCTTTCCCAGCAGCCTGCCCGCTGCCTGCAGGATCAACACCAGATGCAGAGGCAACAGCCCTATGCAGACTCTTCAGCCAGTCCCCACACTTGCATAAGGTCAAATTCCTACAACGAATCCTTTGTTCTTTAGCACCCCTATGTGTCCTGCTTCCTTGACCAAACCCTAATTGAGACTGTGTCTCAGGTCGTGTGCCCTATAAGAAGAGCCTGAGATGGGAGTGCCCATGGCAGTGATTCATTGAGGACGAGCTCTCAGGAGAAGCCTGGGCGTGAGGTAAGTAGGATGGTGACGGGGAAGGAGCGGAACAAAGACATGGGTTTATCCGAAGTCTGGCCTCAGCCTAACCCCTCAGGGAGCTCTGGCGTCTAAATGGTGCCACAGAGTTGTCCCACTTTAAAAGGGGTCAGCATTGCGAACACTCTATCAGTCTGATATTTCCTGGGGACCGCCTGGGGCAAGGTGTAATCTCCCAGGCATTTCCTGATGAGATGATTCCTGGAGGCCAAGGACAGTTCTCAGGAAAAGAGGAGAGCTGTGAGCTGTCAGCCGTCAACACTCAGCAGCTCGAGACGGGTACGTGGTCTGGTGAAGAGCATCTGGGTGGGGTGCCAGCAGCATCTCCTACACCTGCGTTTTCATATAAGAAGACCTAGGTTCAAAGCCCAACTCCACCACTTAATGGCTCTGTGATCTCGCACAAGTTTCCCAAATTCCCTAAGCCTCAGTTTTCTCATCAGTAAAATGGGAGTCCTAATGGCGCATGACATCTATAAAGGTGCTTCGAACAATGCCAGGCACATCCCATTCAGTGAATGTCACTATTATTTAAATGTGGAATCAAATGCAAAACAAATAAACAAAACAGAAACAGACTCATAGACAGAAAAACAAACTGATCGTTGCCAGAGGTGCAGGAATATGAGCAAAAAAGGTGAAGAGGATTAAGAAGTACAAACTTCCAGTTATAAAATAAATAAGTCAACGGGATGGAATGGACAGGTTGGGGAATACAGCTGCTTTGTACGGTGGCAGATGGTTACTAGGCTTGTGGTGATCACTTCCCAAGATGTATAAGTGTCAAATCACCATGTTGTATACCTGAAACTAATATAGTGCTGTATGTCAACTATAAGGAAAATTAATAATAAATATAATAATAATAATAGTTTAAAGAGTGGGAGTCAGAAGCCTGGGTTCTCATCCTGGACCTACAACCTACTGATCTGTTTCCTCAAATGTAAAAATGAGAATAACTGGGTAACGATACTTGTGTTTCCCACCATGGAGGAATTATCAAGGTCTTTGATAGGCAGAATAAAGCACCCCCCTGCCTCAAGATGTCCATACCCTGACTCCTGTGGACATGTCACCTTACATGGCAAAAGGCACTTTCAGATCCTGAGATGGGAAGATTACCCTGGATTGCCCAGGTGGCCCAATATAATCACAAGGGAGACAGAAGATCAGAGTCTGCAGTGACTCTGTGATGACAAAATCAAGAGGCCGAAACAACAAGAGGATGGGGTCATGAGACAAGAAGGCAGGTGGCTTCCAGAAGCTTAAAAAGAAAAGCATTCTTCGTCAAAGCCTCCAGAAGGAACCAGCCCTGCTGACACCTTGACGTTGGCCCAGAGGGACCGCTTTCAGACCTCTGACCTCCAAACTGAAGGAGGATGAATGTGTGTCATTTTCAGCCACTAAGTTTGTGGACACTTACTCCAGCAGCTATAGGAAACTAATACAAGATGGAATAGGAAACTAATAGGAAGCAACAGGAAGTTAATACATCATCCAAAGAGATGATGTGTCTGCGTGTTGTGACCTCCAGGCCCCACTCATCCCTGTTGCCATGGCTCTGGGGTCCTAGGGTCAGGTCATGAGAATTAGGAACACAGGCCAGCAGGACCTTAGGAGATTTCACTGGCATGTGCCAAGTCAGGGGAGTTAGGCAATGCCCAAGCCAAGGCTGAGCCAGGAAGAAGACTTTCGCAAAGATTGCGTAGGCTCCAAAACTACACCAGCATGCCAAGTCCCTTCTCTCTGTTCCCACCTCTCTCTCTGCACACCGCTGGAGACGCCCACACCCACGCAATGAATTCAGGGAGCTGGGAGGAGAGGGAGCATCAACCTAGCTCCTGAGACTCCTTCTCTCATTGCTTAGTATTTCAAGAAGTCCACACCAAACTCCTCTGTGCCCTGGTTTCAGACCACGGAGGTCCTAGTTCTAGATTAAATATACCAAAGGGGACAGAGGGGACAGGCCCTTGCCTACTCAGACCCTTCCTTCCTGGAGGGAGTGACCAGGCACTTCACGTGGAGGCATTTGATTAACAGAGGAAATGAAATTTCATTCGCTCTGTAACAACAAGGACAATGAAGGAGTCCTTAAATATTACCCGACCTTAACAATTCATTGTACGGGTGAAAAAACTGAGACGTAGGCATGTGAAAAGTCTTCTCCCATGTCACAGAGGCATTCAGTTCAGGGCCTGTGGAGTCAGTTTGCCCAGGTTCTATTTCTGGCTCTGCCGGTTATTAAGGTGTAATCTTGGGTAAATTACCATAATCTTTCTGCATCTATTTCCTCAATATAAACAGGGAAAATAATAGTTCCTGCCGTATAGTGTTGCTTAGAACAGTAACTGGCAGGTACCCAATAATCAGTAGCTGTTATGATTATGATAATTCCACAAATAGTTATTATTACTATAATTTCCCAAAGGCCACTCTCTCCTAGATACTGAGGAAGTAGTTTCTGGCCCAAAGAGCACCCATGCTATGGAGGAGACAGACAAAAACAAGCAAATTCACTGTGTGAAACATTCTTCCGTAGAAGGAGTCACCAGGGCATAGCGTGAGTCTAATTTTGCCCCAAACGGAGAGGAAAAAAAGACTATAAAGACTTCCCAAAGAAGGTGTAATCTGACTGTAGTGCCAAATAGTATGCAGAAGTTTCTCCAGTTGGCCAAGTGGGTAAGAGAGATTCCTGCAGGGGAAAGAGTGTGTGCAAAGGCCCTGAGGTATGAAAAGATAGCTTAGAGTACATTTGACAAGTGCAAGCAATTCCAGCTCACGGGACGGCCCGTTACCATAGTAACAGGAGAGGAAGGCAGGGGCCAGGTGCTGGTGAGCCCAGTGCCAGGTAAGGTGCTTGAATTCCTCCCATGAGCCTGTAACCTGAAACTTTGCCTCCAAAGAAGCACAAAAGGGGGGTGGAAGGAAATGTTGCCTGCAGGGGTCTAGACACTGGCATGTATTTATATGCTTTGAAGTCTCCAATTTATCTTAATTCCTATGAATTGGTATCTTCTTCAATAGTATATCCATGTTTGTTCACTCATTTAGCAAATGCTTATTAAGTGCCTACTGGGCAACACTTAGAATACCAGTAAATATGATCAAGATTCTTGCCCTTGTGGATCTTTTATTCTAACGGGCAGGGAGAAATGATGGTGGAGAAAGACAATAAATAATAATGATGATAGATAATTACGTGAGTGTGTTGAAAGGTGATAAGTGCTTTGGAATATAGGAAAATCAGAGCAGGATAAGGTAGGATGTCATTAAATGAATTAATAAAGTAATGAAGAAATTGGATGGATGGATGGATGGATGGATACGTGGATGGATGGGTGGGTGGATGGATACATGGAAGGATATTTAGAAGGAAGGATAGAAGAAATGAGAAGGCTGGCTAGATGGCGGGGAGCCACCCGAAGGGTTTAAGTAAGGGAATGACAATACTCACATCTGCTGCCCTGCCTCCCACGTGGTTTCCACTCTGAAAGCCGCAGGTTGCCATTCTGCACACTCAGGGTCGTGCAAAGGTGAAGCTAGCCAGAGCAAGTTTCCCAGATCCTACCTGATCCCCAAGCAGCTCATCAGCACGTTCCTTGCACTTCAAATGCAGCCAAATTTCCAAATGTACAGCTGATATAAATACCTTCTGGGTACATAGCAATTAATGAATAGCTTGGTTAAATTGCAGCAAAGGGAGTGAGCTCAAAAACTAGAGGTGGGATGGAAGGCTAGGGACCTCGGCCCTTACTAATGACCGAAATCCAGTCTCTGAAAAGAGGGCACTGATACTTTGGGAAATGAGTTCATGGTAATCATTCTTTCTGTTGGCAGAAGGCTTCTCCCAGACACACAGCCACCTCTAACCCAGCGTCCTAGGAAGAGGAGGCAGGAGACCGGGCTTCCTGGCTGCCCTCACCCCCCAGCCAGTCCCTTCTCCGCTCTGGGCCTCAGCTTCCTCATCACTAAAATGGGAAGGCAACGCCCCAGTCCTCCTCTCGCGATCAGAGAAATACATGGATGGAGCAATTATAAAATCTGTTTTGAAAAGAAAAATAAAGGACGAGTGTGGGTTTATTAAAGAAAACTATTTCCCATTTTCTTTTCTTTTTTTTTTTTTCTTTTTCATTTTGTTACCCAGCAACAATTGGGGCCCTGCTACCTGTCACCACCCTCTGGGCAAAATTCCAGAGGCAAAGGTTTGGTGATAAAGGAAAGGAGTCTATTCAAAATCAGTCACTTAAGCCTATCAAATCAGATCTCTAATCACTTAAACCCATCAAGTAAGGCTAACCTCTAACACCTGGGTTCTCCTAGCAATCCCCTGTTAGTTTTTAGTTATCTTATTTCTATAGGGTTAGTTTACAAATTAAAACAACACAATATACAAAAGCTACACAATTTTGGAAGAACGGCAGGCTTCTGCCTCCGAACCCGTCCCCTCTAGAAGACCCAGCGAATAAACCTGCTGCTTCTGCCAGGTCGGCCCAACCCTAGGCTGCGCCTGGGGTTCCTTCCCATTCAAAATACTGCCTGCGGGGACAGCTGTAGCGCGGCCATCCCGGCGTCCACCGGCAGAAGAGAGCCCCGCCCGTGGCCATCCAAGAGCCCTTCTTTTTCTATTTCCCATTTTCTAAAGCGAGTGGCACTGCAGCGAAGAATGGAATCACACGCAGCCGAGGTCCGATTCCGATTCTGCTTCTTTCAAACTATGGTTTGGGACTCACTGTTGCTCTCTCTGCGCCTTGGCTTTCTCATCTGCAATACACGGGTTGTCACACCTCCTGCATAGGCTGACTAGGAGAATTTAAAGAGCCACTGCATTTTGGTGCCCGGCACCTAAGAAGTGCTTTGTGAATGTAGCTCCAATGACCATTGTCATCGCTCTGCGCCCAGCCTCCGGCCCAGGACCCTGTGATTTAGAACGAGGTCCCCCGCGGGTGCAGGCCGCACCCGCGGATGCTGGGAGGTGTGGGCATGGATGTGTGGGAAGGGGTCCATGCAGAACAAAATCCTGAAATAGATGCTGCGGCCCCCACCGCCTCAGGGCTCTTCTAGCCCAGTTCTGGGTGAGACAAGAGCAGACAAAGGCAGGAACCGGACAGAGAGGCAGGTGGTTCTGATCCCCCGGGGCTGTGGGGCGGCCACTCCCCGTCAAAGTCAGAGAAGGAGAGGGTGACGGCTCTGACGGCTCAGACTTCTTTTGGCACCAGATGAAGCACCTCAGACTCAGAGGTGGCATTTCCTGACTGAGTGCAGACCCTCAACTCCCTGCGCGCACGCCTGTCCTGTCCCATGACATTCAAACACAGGCTGACGCTGCTCCGAGCACCTCAGCCCCAGCCGCGGGCTCTGGGCCCAGTACCCGGGGACCCTTGACATTTTGCAGCCAACAAATCAGCTGGTTTGTGAAATGGCGTTGGCGCCACAGCCCTACCTCTGGACTGTTTTCTCCCTGGACCGCTGCCTTAGCCCCTGCCAAGCCTGGGGTGGCTCCTTCTCCAGCCAGGAGGGCCCTGCTTCCTGTTGTGGCTCCTGCTGCTTTTCTTTTTAAATGCAGTGGGATGCAAGTTTCAGGACACTGAGAAACCAAAAAAGTTTTCCTCTCCTCTTACTCCCGCTACCAAAATGAAATATTAACTGTATTACAGACACGGCTCCTACCCTCCGCCTGATGTTATATGAATACTATGAAGAGTAATAATAACAGTTTTCATTTACTTTGAGTCTGCCAGGTGCCAGGCGCAGTTCCAAGTGCTTTGTCTGCACTGACTTGCTTAGTCTGCTCAAGAGCCTGGTAGGTTCCAGGCCCCCCGAGCCAGGGCTCCCACTAGTCCAAGCCGGACCCGCCACAAGTCTACAAGCTGACTTCATATATTGTCCTCCATGGAGGAGAAATGGAGGGGCCAGGATGACCCGAAATCCCAGTACTTTGAACTCCCTGAAAACTCCCAATGACAAGATTCATTGCATTCTCCCACGGACACATTTTTTTTTAAAAAACCCCAAGGTGACTTCCAAACAAGAAGCAGCTTTTCCCAGGAGGCTGCCAGCATTTGGGGCTCTTGTCTCCTGCCACAGAGACATTGTCTGTCTTCCTGGACGGGACGCTGGTTGCTTTTGTCCGGCTTGGCTGCAAGCGGAGTCAATATTCAAAACTTAAGAATCTCTTCTGTTCTTTAGGAGAAGACAAAAGCATTGCACGTTGGTGTTCAGGGGTCTCAGGGTCCCTGCCCACCCCTTCAAGTGCTCTCAGCTGAGGAGTCTTGGAGCTGCCCTTCCAGGGAGGCTGCCCCGCTCTGCAGGCCGGAACACCTCGTTCTGCGTGACTGAGGCCAATTTGAGCCTCCTCGGAGCCTCAGGTGTCCCCTTTGAAAAATGACAATAATGTTTGATTGCTACGGTCCCACCCAGCTCACAGGGCTGTAGAGAGGATCACAAGAGACAATGGTTGTAGAAACAACCAGAAGATCTTAGCATCTAGATGGCAAAGATAATGGCAGCATTGGTGAGGGGCAGGGGCCTGGCACCCTGAGCACCCTGAGCCCTTAGCCAGAGGCTGGAAGTGTTGTTTGGATCAGCCGTGCAGTGTGACCATAGGCAAGTCACCCAACCTCTCTGGGCTTTGATGTTCTCTCCTATCAAATGGAGATAGTGAAGGACACAATGAGATAAGACGTGTGCAAGGACTCTGAGCACCTGTTTAACAGGATTTTCCTCTCGTCAACATTCATTTGAAAAGAGTACGAAGCCGACAGTCACCAGAGGGAGAGCTACACCCAGGAAAGGAAACTTGCCAGGTCAGCAGACGCAGCTGAACTCAATCCTCACTGTGCTCACACTCATAATAACAACAACAAATCAGAAGGCTTGACTTTCAGAGGGAGCAAGAAAATACACATTGATGGATTCATGGCCCAGCACATCAAAAGACAAAGACTGTAATAACAGTAAGAACCAATGTATACCTAAAAATTGCCCATCTCCAAGGTGTAAAGCTGATCAATCTTAGCGCCACCAATCCAGCTGTCCCATCCAAATGGTGCGAACCCCCAACATCAACATTATCCCTTCCAATTCGTCACCCCAGCAGGCTCAAGGCTGCCAGGGCTCCAAACGTGGCTGGATCTGCTTTGGGAATTGCCTTCCAAACGGATTCTGAGTCCTAGAAGGACACATATCTCACTCCCTGACCTTACATTGGCCGAAACAGTACACACGATCCATCGTTAGGATGGCGGAATTGGAAATCCTTTTGAGCCAGGAAGGATTCAGGTCAGACTCCACTGTACGCGTCCCAGTCAAAAATGACTGAGGCAGGGGCATCCCCCTCGCGAGGCTGTGGCGTCCCATTCTCAGAAGCGCCTCTCTTGTTTTCAGCCCCCCGGCCCTGTGTCTGCGCCTGACCACTCTGCTCTAGGTGCACTGCTCCCTGAGAAGCCTTTCATCGCATCCCAGAGCCAGAAGCCACTGTTCAGTTCAATGCGTGTCAGGTTTGCGTCTCTGCCCTGAGAGGAGGCAGCTCCAGGTCTGTGCCCTATCTCCATCCCCAGCACCTGGCGTGATGTCTGCATACAGCTGGTGCTCAGTGAGTGCTTCTGGTTTGCGGGAGACTCTCAGGGGTGGCAGTGGCCTCTCAGTAGAGAACGGCGCCGGGTGGAGGGAAGAGCCACCTGCCACGAACTTTGCATTGTAATCGCACTTAAGTCCTCCTGCCATCCCTGCCTGCGGAGCTTAATTAGCTCTGTTTGAAAAAAGATGAAACAGAGGCACGAAAATCCTCACCTACCCCTTCATGATCTTAGACACGGGAATGGCTGGCCAAGGTGGTGGCCTCTTCTTTCTGGAGCTGCTTTTGATAGAAAGTCCAGATTCGTCCTCTAAGAACAGACTTTACTGTTTGGCTTCAGTCTCATCTGAAGGCAGGGACAGACCCAGATTAAAAAAACATAAAAAGAGCCGCCACCTGTCAAGCACTGGTTATGCACTAAGCACTCTTCTGAATGCCTCAGACCTACGAGCACCTTTGATCCCTCAAAGACGGGACGTATCACCCCATTTTACAGTCAAGTAGATGGAGGCACAGAGAGTTAACCACTTGCTTGAGCTGGTGGAGCCAGGAAACAGAGGAGCCAGGGAAGATGGGATATAAGACCACAGGCCCTTAACCATGGCGCCCTACTGCCTGCCCTCCAGCTCACTATAGCCTTCCTTTCCACAGAGGCCCAGAGAAGCCAAGTATCCAGCCTGGTGTCACACAGCAAGGCTGAGGCCCATCTGGCTTTAGACCAGAGTTCCTTGGTCCCAATTACCTTGGGAGTAAAAAAGAAGTAGGTAGGATACATCCCCGCCAGGCACTGTGCCTGACACTTTCTCCCTATGGTTCTCGTTTCATCCTGACAACAGCCTTCTGCGGTAGACCATATGACCCCTGCCTTATGGGTGAGAAAACAGAGAGGTCAAGACACCTGCTCCCAGCAACTCAGCGGCTGGCCCTCCGCCCATGGTGGCTGGGCCTAAAATTTGCTGACAGGGAGGGTCTCCCTGTTTCAGGGAGGAATAAATGGGCCCTCTGTCCCTGCCCTCCTCCTGGCTGCTTGGCTTCTTAATGCTAATTTATGGACAGCAGGCAGAGCCTGAGATGATGAAGGCGAGGTATTAAGGCGGGAGGAAGGAAGAGAGGGGGCGGGGCTGTAAATATTAATTGTTCTATGAGAAGGTGGCTTTTCAATTCCTGGCTGAAGGGAAGGCTAGGTTTAATTAACTCTGCTTGTGTGCCGGGGACAGGTCCTGATTGAAAATGAGCTACAGGGCCTCAGTGACAAGGCAGAGGGCCCAGCCGCCTCACAAATGGAGCGGCGCCTTCGACATCTGGGCATGAACTCTGAGGCAGACAGGCCCACAGGCTCCACGTTGCCCGTCCTCAGTACCCACGCCCCACGGCCCCCGCCCCTCCCACCCTCCCACCAGCCCGAGGTTTGCAGAAGGCCGCTCCCTCCCTGTCTCCACCCCTGTCCCTCTCCTGTCTCCTCCAGGCTGTATGGACACATTCACTCAGCTGCCTTCAGCTGGCATTTTTGGTGGCAAGAAACAGAAGCCCCTAGCTTCAGCGAAGTAAAGAGGATTTGACTATGAGGCTACAAGGTGCCCCAGGAGACCCAGAAGCTGGAAGACCAGATGGTCTAGAACTCAGAAAAGGGAAAGAATTAAAAGAATCCGATCCAAAATAGGCTCATTCCTATCCTCTCCCACCGGCCCCCGGCCACTACCACAGCTTCCTAGCTCCGCTTCTTTCTAGATCTGCCCTGTCTGCCCTCCTCCTCCCAGGCGGCTGACGATCCCGCTCCCATTCCTTGGTTATGAGCGTTGAAGTTCTTGTGAGCCAGCGTCTCATTGGTCCAGTCCGTAGGTCAGATGCTCATTCTCATCCAATCAGCCAGGGTTTGGGGAAAGGGATCCCAGAACTGTTCCTTCAGAGTCAAGCTGTGGGCTGTCTCAGGGATTGGGGGACTGTAAAGAAGGGATGGGAGTCTCAGGATTCAAGGCATACCCCAAAGCTCTCCCTTTTGTACCTGATCCCCGCCCCCTCCTCTGGTATCATCTCTTCTTCTGTGCTTCCACGGTCTTTTCGCCATCTGACAGCTGTGTGACCTTGGGCAAGTTACCAACCCTCTCTGTGCCTCAGTGTCCTCTTCTATAAAATAAAGGTAATAACAGTACTCACCTCATAGGGTTGATAAGAATTTATTAAGAAAAGCATCAAAGTACTTAATGCAGACCCCTGGGCACATAGTAAGTGCCAAGGTGAAATCTAAGTATTGCTGTGACTATTGTTCATCTTTTACAGCATTTTTACATCATTTGGAATAGCTTTTATATGCGTGTAACTCACCTGCCATCCTGGGTGCTCCTCCATGGAGACACCTTTGCCCCCCGAGCTAGGCACAGCCCCTGGCAAAGGGTGCTTGTTCAGTAAATGCCTGATGGGGGATGATAGTGACAGTCACATCCACTTACCGAGCATCTACTATGTGCCAAGGCAGGGAGACACACAACAAGGTGCCCCTTGGGACCTAGGCCAGAAGTAGGTTCTTTGTAAAACCTCTCATTTAATCTCTACCATGGCCTTGCGAAGTAAATACTTCTGTCCCCATTTTATAGAAGGAGGGACTCACCACCTTTGGTGAGTCCCAAGGGGCCCAGAGCCACCAGCCACTGAGGGGAGAGGAAGGACTGGAACCCAGGGTTGTTGGCACAGCCCACAGGGCTCCCTGCTGAAGTCCCCAGGAGGCCGCCGAAAGCGTCCAGGGCCCTGAGGGCTCAAGATTAAGCGGTGGGCCCTGGCTGGTGTGTCTCAGTGGATTGAGTGCCGGCCTGCGAAACAAAATGTTTGCAGGTTCGATTCACAGGCAGGACACAGGCCTGGGTTGCTGGCCAGGTCCCCAGCAGGGGGCATGTGAGAGGCAACCACACCTTGACGTTTCTCTCCCTCTCTTTCTCCCTCCCTTCCCCTCTCTCTAAAAATAGCTAAGTAAAATCTTTATTTAAAAAAAAAAAAACACTTTTTTAAAAAAATTAAGTGGTGGACGAAGTCCTCCATTCAGCCAAGACAGCCCAGGGAGAGGTTATGGGAGGGGTAGACAGAAAAGCCCTCTGCTGCCCAGGGATAAAGCAGGGAAGCAATTCAGGCGCCAGCTCCAAGTACACGTGTGGCTCCACGTGTGAACAAGTAAAGAGCGTATCTGTGCATATCCCAGTTGTCGCAGGACATGTGATATGTTTCTTTCTTTCTTTCTTTTTTTTTTTTTGTCAAATTAGTCAAGGCATTCAGACTGGAGACCTCTTTCATCCCTAAGCCCCAAGCTGGGGTTCAGGGTTCTAAATCCCAGCACTGTCACAACCTTGCTGTGCGACCCTGGGCAGGTCCCTTCCCGTCTCTGAGTCTCTATACAGCCGTGGAGATGAGTGAAATTATTGGTAAAAAGCCTTTCAGCTGAGAATAGCGAAGAGCTGCAGGGAGCCAGGGCCAGGCAGCTGGCTTCACCCCTGCCTTCAGAAAAGGCCTGGCCCTGGCCTCCAGGGGGTTGGGGGGCTGGGGGGCTGGGCAGGAGCCTGGGTTATTTTTAGTCTTTGATTAGGAGCCTCTTGCCTGGCTCCAGGCCCTCTGACCGCTCCTCTGAAGGGTGCGCCAACTGCTTAATCAGACTGCTCTCGGCACAACTGATTAATAGAGGTTCCTGCTTTAAAAAAAAAAAAAAAAAAAAGGAAGAAAGAAAGAAAATGCTTCTGTAAATCAGCTGTTTATTTAACTTTCCCTGGCATTTAATGATTGCGAGGCTTGGGAGAGGGGGAGAGATGGAAAATTAATTTGAGTCTCGCCAGAAAAGCCAGTCGGGGAAATAATGAACTTCCCAGTCTTGTGGAGACAGAGATGGGGGAGACGCCAGGGAGACAGAGCCCGCAAGCCTCCGCGTCCTAGGCTCCAGCTGGGCTGTGCCTAGTGATGGTCAGACTGCTCACCTCTCTGAGCCTCCATCACAAAGGGAGGGTGAGAGCTAGGCAGGCGTCTGCCTTCTTTCAAGATGCAAAGCCCCATCAAAAATTTTCCCCCTGTTTGGTGCAAGGAGGGAGCAGCCAGAGGCTCAGCAAGGACGTGCCAAGAAACCACATATAATCATTCTTATATTTTCCCATGCTCATGCGCTCCAACATTGAACAGAACACCCCCCACCTCCATCCACACCCACACTTGATGGTAGCACCAGGGATGCAGAGGAGATGAGCAGAGGAGATGAGCATGAGAGATGTGTCAGTTCACGGTGGATGAGCTGCTGGGGCCTCAGTGTTCATCTGAGTTCCTTCTTCTACAAGCATGGAAGCTGAGCCCCACTGAGAGGAAGGCAGCGATGTGTCCAAGGCTACACCGTTGAGTGCGGGGCGGAGCTGGACCTCAACCCACATGTCTCCGGTCCTGGACTCCTCCTATGTCTCCTCGATGAGCATAAAATAACTGCTATGGACTGGACAGTCATGTCCCCCCTGCCTCCAAATTCAAATGTTGCAGCCCTAATCTCGAACGTGATATTTGGAGGTGGGGCCTTTGGGAGGTCCTTAGGTCTGGATGAGGTTCATGGAGCTGGAGCCCCCAGGGTGGGACGGAGGCCCGTATAAGGGGATGGAGGGACCAGAGCTTCTCTGCTCTTGCCATGAGAACACATCACGAAGACAGCCCTCTGCAACCCAGCACAAGGGCTTTCACCACAGCGCAACCTTGTCAGTGCCCGGATCTAGGAATCCCAGCCTCCAGAACTGTGAGAAATAAATTCATGTTGTTTAAGGCACCCGTCTACGGTCTTCTGGTAAAGGAGCCTGAATGGACTTGGTTATAAACGACAGAAGCTGTGAGAATGATCTCAGCAGAATTCCTGTGGCTGATTTTCACTGGTGCCATCTTGGAGCACGTGCCATCCTGGAACCAATCACGTAGCAAGGCGAATGGGCTATACTGACCAGCCAGATGTATGTCGAGTGACCCAGCCCTCTTTGGCAACCACATCTGTCTCAGCACCCCTGCCCAAACCAGGTGCCCCAGCCACATGGTGGTCTCCACTTCTACCTGTGCCTTCACTCTCCCACTTCTGGGTCTGTGGCCACACTGTCCTCTCACCTCCTGGCTAGTTTGAGACACTATAAGGCTCAGTTCAGATACCTCCTCCTACAGGAAGTCTTCTGGGATCCTCCTGGTCCCAAGAGTCATCTCCTCTCTCCCTCCTCTGACTCCTGTTGCCCATTTTTGGTCCCTCTGTGATGGCAACACCAGCTTTGGTGTGCGATAGTAGTTGAGTCCATGTCTTATCTTGTTCATAGACTCCTTCAGGGCAGGGGCATAGTCTAATTTATCTTCATTTTCCCAGGTCTCAGCCAGACACATAGGAAGGTAGGTAAGATTGCATGAATGAATGAATGAATGAATGAATGAATGAATGGGAATTCATACAGATGACTCTAAAATCAGAAACAACAACCACCACGGAGGTATCCGCACCCCTTTCTGATAATACAATTCCCTGGTTGGCAACTGGCCACATCAGGATGTTCTCCTTGGTATCTGACTTCAACACTCCTTGCATTTTTAGGGAAGAGGGGTGTTCTACAGAGACAGACACACCTTTCTTTAAAGGTCTTCCTTTTGTGTTTCACTGTGACTTCTTCTCTCCCTCAGCCAAATCCCTGCCTTTGGGATTCAGTAGCACAGGCTGTGGGACGTGGGAGGTGGGACCCAGCACCCCCCTGCCCGGCCTCCGCTGGGTGAGCATGTTCCCCGGAGAGGCCCAGAAGCTGGTGCCTGGGGAATGCCAGCCGTCTCCCCTGGCTCCTCCTGGCAGGCCCAGCTCTGCCCGCTCCCTTCCCTTTCAGCAGCCTGTCAGCTGTGGATGGACGGGAAGCTGTCACCCTCTCCCTCATCCAACATCACCACCTTGTCCCCCACCCTGCCCCCTCCTGGCTCCAGGAAGCCGGGAAGCTGTTCCTAAGGAGCTGGCACTCAGCCTGGCTCTCACCACTCCACTCAGGGAAGGCAGCTCCGCGCAGGCCGGGCTGGGATGCTGACGAAGGCAAAGGACCGTCTCCCCGCACAGCAGGGAGGACCCGTCTTCCAAGCCTGGGGTTCAGTGTAGCCTCATAGGGACCCCAGCGGTGAGATGCCCCTCAGTGTCCCAACCCCCCACCCAAGCTCAGGAGCACCCAGCACCTCTGTGTGCCTGAGCTCCTTAGTAAATCACAGAACATGGGAGCTGGAGAGGCTCTTAAGGGTGGTCTTGTATAGAGGTTTCACAGGACAAGGATGAGAGGTGAAATCTGTAGGAAGCAGATTTGATCTCTGTGCAGAGGGACTGTCTAGAAATGACTCAGAGATCCTGTCAGCGCAGCACCCAGGACCCTGTTCTGTGAAACCTGTCATCTCCCTGGTGATATCTTGAGCTCCAAAGTAGCATGAACATGGTTGTCTGTCTCGGCACCATAATCCTAACGCCAGGCACTGTGCCTGGCACGTAGCAGGTGCTCGGTAAGTATTTGTTGAATGAATTATTACAGAATGAACATTATTTAGTAAGCTACAGCCAATGTGGTTTTAAGTCCAAGTAAGCACATAATCCCTTGTACTCTTCAAACAGGTGAGGAAGGCTCTGGAATCCCTGGTCAGCCTTTGGCACCCTGTGCAGATTGGGAGCACTCGTGTTAGGAAACAATGAATCCGAACAAATTATCTCACCCAACAGGTACTCATTACTTCATCCATTCGTTCCTCCAACAGATATTTTCTGAACACCTACTATGTGCCAGGCACTGTTCTAGGTGCTGGGGGTACAGCCATAAACAAGACTGTGTCGTGAGCATTGCAACGAGTCAATGCAAGCAGACTCTCACAATGGGAAGGTAAGCAAAGATCTGCATAAGGTAATTTAGGGAGAGGAAAACACAGCAAAGAATGGAGCGCTAGGGTGCAGTTTTCACCAGGGTAGTCAGGGAAGGCTTCTCTGCTGAGGTGGCACTGAGAGAGAGCTGAAGGGAGAGGGGGGGCGAGCCGCACAGCTATCTGGGAAAGCTGTTCCAGGAAGGGGGGCAGGGAGGGCTCCCAGCCTGAGGCCTGCGTGTGCCTGGGGTGGTGCAGGAAAGGTCCGTGTGTGGGGGGTGGATGAGCAAGAGGGAAAGCAGCTGGGCAGGGCCCAGACGGATCCCTCAGTGGCCAGAGGTGCCACAGGAAGAACTCAGGGTACTATTCTGAGTACCTAGCATGTGCCGGTCACATACGGTGCCCCTACAGCCTTGTCATTTTGTAAGCCTGCAACAGCGGCCCTCTGTTGAGTTCTCTGGGGCCAAAGGGACGGATAGGTTACAAGAGAAAGAATGTAGGTAGCCATGGCACAGGCACAACTCCCCAGATGACCGTGGTTC
Source organism: Pteronotus mesoamericanus (assembly GCF_021234165.1). Classification (NCBI taxonomy): domain Eukaryota; kingdom Metazoa; phylum Chordata; class Mammalia; order Chiroptera; family Mormoopidae; genus Pteronotus; species Pteronotus mesoamericanus. Next base: position 746,913 of record NW_026555200.1, read on the forward strand.
AGGTGTCACCAACATCCATCAAGCACCTACCACGTGCCGGCGCCTCCCATGCCATCCTACCTGTCCAGCGGAGCTGTGCGAGGCGGCGGCTGTTACAATCCTCAGTTTACAGATGGTCCATAGTACCCCCGCATCGGGAACAGCTTCCCAGCTTCCTGGAGCCGGGAGCTAGCAGGGCAGAGGATGTGGAGGCGAAGCGGGGTGGGTGAAGAGGACTGCAGCGTTCCATTCACCCATCTCTGACAGGCTGCTGAAAGGGAAGGGAGGGGGGCGGCGCTGGCTTGCCAGGAGGAGCCAGGGGCGAGGGCTGGCATTTCCCAGGCACCAGCCTCCAGGCCTCTCCTGGGAACACGCCCACGTGGCACAGCGGAGGCCGGTCTGCTCCCGCCCCCTCCAGAAAAACTCATTCCAACAGCCTGTGCTTGCTGTGTCCAGAGAAGCCAGGGCTTTGACTTGGGGAGGGAGGAAGCCAGAGCATATCCAAAAAGGTCACACAGTTGTCTGAATCCAAACCCACATCTATCTGGACCCAAAGCCTGGGGTGCTTCAGAAAGCAACCAGCACCCTCCTGCCTCCTTTCCCATTCCCTTCACAGCACCCCTTAATGAAAGGAAGGCGTCCGCTCTCCCAGTCTGACCTGGGAAGTCTACTCCCGCTGGAAGGAAGGATTATTTTGGAGTCAGGAAATGAAAACTAGTTTCAATAGCCATCAAAACAAAAGTCCTCTTTCTCCTCCCTAAGGAAAGGACATACCGGTAATCGGCCGGCTTCCCCAGATACTGACATTCTGAAACAGGGGCGCGGGGAAGGCACGATTCTAGAACGGTGAAACTGCAGGCACTTCAGCACTTTGGGGAAGAGTGACTGAGATATTTTGGGCAGGGACCCTTCCCAGCAGGCGTCACTCACACCATCCAGGCTGCCGCCTACTCCGTTTATACAGAAGGCTGGGCTTGTGCATATGTGGCTTCTTGCAAACAGTTTTTAAAGAGCATTGGTCCCAGGAGAGTCTATTCATAGACTCTGAAAGCTGGAAGATCCTTAGAGAGCATCCTAGTCCAATCTTTCCATTTTCGAATGGGAAAACTGAGATCCGGGAAGAGAAGATTCCTTCTCCAAGGACACACAACTGCAGTTCGAGGGAAGAGTCAAAATCAGAGCTCGTTTGGGCTGGCTCCTGCTCAAGGCTCCTCCCACAGTGCCTAATTCCCCTCCAGAGCCAGACGCTGTGATGCTTGGTTTTGCCCCTTCTTAGCTGCATGACCTTTAGTAAATGCTTTAACCTCCCCAACTATCGACTTCCCCATAACAATAGTGCTTGTATCACACGCTGTAGGTTAGATGCATGCTTGGCACAGAGCAGGTGTTCAATAATGATTATGAAGTTATCCACTCCCCTCATGGCTCAGGGCGTCTTTCCACTTCATCTCCTGTGACTCAGAGAACATCACCTCCTGCTCCCGGCAAACACAGGCCCCTCCAAGAGAGAACTCAGGCTGCGACATCATTCTCTTTTCTCCCCCGAGCCTCGTTCCCCCTGCATGCCAGCTCAGAGCACCCTGTAGTGGGAGACTAGAGGCATGGCAGGGAAGGAGGAGGAGACAGGTGGCCTGTTGCCCAAACCCTGCAATGCAGACCTCTAGGCGATCGAAGAGAGTGTAGAAATGCCACCGAACCAGGCAGTAACAGGGAATCGGACTGAAAAGCAGGGCAAACTCCATCTCAAAGGCATGGTGCCGGCCACACTGTCAAGATGGGAGCTGGAGGTCAAGGGCTTAGAGAGGCCAGTAGCAGAAGGATGACTGCGAGAGCCGAGATGCTCAGGGTTCGAGGACTGCACTCCCTGTGGCGGACTGAGAGATGCTCAGAGGTGTCCCACGGCAGCGCCAGTTGGGAAATTTTGCCTCGAGGGTGGACACAGGATAGAGGCTGCCATCTGCTGGCCCCTGGGATCCATGGCCACCACCCCCAGAGGCCCACCAAGGCCCCAGAGTGGGTCAGAGCCTGGCAAGTCACCCCCTGCTTTATAGGTGAGAAGAGTGTCCCAGACCGGGAGGAGGATTGTACTGTCTCTGTCCCCAGCCCCAAGTACATGCCGCTATTGAAGGTGAGCTCAAGACTCGAATGTCCCTCTCACTGGCTCCATTGGTCCTTTTTCTACTATCTGCGGGAATCAAGACAGATACTGTGAGAGTCGCTGATCTACGAGCAGTTAGAACCCTTAGCTGGCCAGGAGGCCTGGGAGGTGAGCAGCTGACAGTCTGTGTGGTTTGTTGTCCTTTAGGAAGAGGCTGATCTTGTGACAACCTGGGTGTGGGAGCTGTCCCTGACGCTGACTCCTCTCCTTCAATGCCCTGTCTACTGACTACTGTCTGGAGTTGATCTACTTGTTGGGACATCCATGGCAATCTTTTGACATCAGGACATCTTCTCCTGCCATTGCAGCTCCTCTGGGTCCACCCCAATTAAGCGAGGATGACACTAGGTAACAAATACGTCTTAATGAAACTTTCTACTGAACATCGCTGTCCAGGGAAATTACTATTTACCAGCACGGTTCAAAGGGCTTGGCATGGAATGATGCGCTCAATGCTGACAACAGCTTTATGGGATAGGTGCCATTGTTAAGTCTTGCTCGTTACAGAGGAGGAAACTGAGGCACAGAAAGGTTTAGTGTTGATACCTCTCTCAAGGTCATGCCGCTAGGAAGTGGCAGGGCTGAGAGGCACACACAGGCAGTCTGAACCCAGAGCACACGCACTTGATTCCATCACACCTTTCCCATCCCCTTGTAATCACATAATGCAACCGAAGGACAAATGTAAATGATTTTGCATTATCTGCTCTTCTGCATGATTGGTGCCATGGCTCCCGTCCACAAGCACAGAACTCCAGGAGCTGGCTGCTGGAGGAAGGGGCTCACGTTCTTTCTTTGGAGCGGGATTCGCAGGGCTCAGGGTGGAGGCCAGAAGCTAAGAACTCAGAAGCCACATCTAATTGCCTGTTTGGGCCTGAAGGTGAGCGATCGCGGCCCTGGGGACAAAAGGTACAGCAAACAAGAAGTGGCGCCTGGAAGACCCAGGATAAGTAGGTCAGGACCAGACTGCCCGAGACGTTCTGGGAGCTTCTGTGTTAAGCTCTGTAATGCGCCACCCACATGGCCCTTCAGGAAAGAATGAAGGGCTTGGTGTCCCAGCTGCTGGGAAGGCCACCCACTGACAAACCTGGACTGTCAGTCCCCTTTAGGGATGGCCTCCACCTCTCCCAAGCCTGGCCTCTTCCCAGGGCAGCCCACACCCAGGGACTGATGGTCCGGAGGGTATAGAGGCCCAGCCCACCACCCCCAACGTGACAGACTCTGAAAAGCCATTCCAGCTCTGGCTGGCCAAGGCCCCTTCGGTCCCTCCCTCTGCCCAGTCCTGCTTCCTTCCTGTCCTTCCCATAGCTGCATTCCTGAGAGCACTTCCTAATAAACGCCCTGCACTCTGAGCCCTGTCTTGGAGTCAGCTTCCCACGGGACGCAACCCGCCGCAGCCTTGCACACCCAAATCCCCCTTCATCGAGACGCCCAGCCGGCTCATCCGTTGGCCACGTATACACTTGCACTTTAAGTCATCTGTTTATTAATCAGGTGATTTTTCACATAGGGGAAAAAAAGCACGGAAAAGGGTTTTCAGCAGCATTATTGAGTTGGTCCTCCTGGACCCACATCACCCATGCAGGACACTGCAGAGAAGAAAGAGGATGGGAGCGGGGGGCGGGGAGTGAGAAGCCGAAGACAGTGACGGCTGGAGAGAGCGGTCCACGCCACGTTCCCCCATCTTCATGGAAGGTCTCCATAAAAGTGACACCGAGGGAGGAGATGGACCATGTATGTGACAAAAATATAATTAAAATGAGTAATTGGACAACATACACAACCGCAGCTGACAATGGAAATTCACTCTTACATCACACTGGCTGTGCCACTGGGAGGCCTGTGCTGCAATCACCATTATATCCATTTTGCATATAAAGATGTGGACACGTGCCACCCACTTGGCCAGGGCCACGTCGACTTAGGGTATCACGGTGCAGAGTCCAAGTTCATTCTGCCCTACCGGGCTGAGGTCAAGGGAAAGGCAGGGAAAGACCAGAAAGAGAAGAGTAAGGAGGGGAGTGGAGACAGCAGTGCAGACAGTGGCAGGGAGGAGACCGACACCAGCCCCAGGAGCTGCTCCTGCCAGAGGGGAAGGAGACCCGGGCCTTCCTTTCCCGGAGCCAGAGCTCAGTGAGGAATTTCAAAATCCTCTTGGCTGCCCCGACCCGACCCGGACACACCACTGACAAATGGAGAACAAATGGGACCGTTTAGCCAGTAATTAAGCAATAATGGCCTACTCAGAGGTCTCCACCAGCCGGGGAGCAGCCAAAGGAAGGACCTAGAGGTTGCAGAGAGGAGCAGGGTAGGGAGGAGCCATTTATCAGATTATTACAGAGAGAGAGAGAGAGACTCATTAACCCCACGCCAGCCTCCAGGCCTTCCTGTTCCGCGTGGACAGAGGGAGGCCTTGGGCTCTTTGCTCTCGTGTAGAGGGAGCCCAGCCTCCAAACTCAGCCTCTTCCTTGGAGCCGACACAGGGCGTGAGACCCTCCATTCACTACTTTCACTACTTATGGGCCAGAGCATAAGAGGAGAATGGAGGGGGGCAGGATTTAAGGGAGGTCAGTGTTGACGACCTTCAAGTTAACCTCTGTGGCTGGGGACACACTCCAAGTGGCCCCTCTGTCCTGGCACAAACTATAGCTCAATTCAACAAATAGACATCGACATCCCTAATGGTGGCGCTAATAATAACAACAGTCATAGTGGCCACCACCACTCATTAAGTGACTACTATGTGCCATAGGCCCCACTGAGCTGTTTGTGTGAAGACGCTGCATGTAGGTCCACTGTTGTCCCATGACACAGATGAGGAAGCTGTTACACAGGGAGCTCAGAGAAGTTCAAGGTCCCCCAGCTCATAAGAGGCAGGACCAGGACTCAAACTTGCATCTGATTCAAAGTTCATCTCAAGCAACGTGACACCCAGTGCCTGCCCCAAAGTCACTTGCAACAGTCCCTGACATGAAGATTTTTAGAAGGGAAAGATTGTTTCTAGCTGAAGGAATCAAGAAAAACTTCCTAGGAGGGATGGGCTTCCAGTGGGACCTTGAGGAGTGAGTTGAATTCTTAGGCAAAGGTAAGATGATGTGCACTTCACATGGGCAAGATGGAGTGTGGCTACCGGTCCGGTCCATGTCAAGGTTTGCGTCTTTGGGACATTAACTGAATTACAAAGGGGGAAAAAAAGCAGAATCCTGTTATCAAATACATTTGGAAGGTGTTGGAGTCACCAAAATTACATCAGTTGGCTTACCCAGGCATTTCTCAAGATGGAGTTGCCAGTGTGGGGTATCCCTTAGTTTCTTGGCCAAGGGATGCCTTCGCGGGTGCGCACGTACAGAGTCTGGGTTGCTGGAACCCACATCAACAAACTGTTTTATGGGATGGCTAAGCCCTCCCCATTCCTCTGTGTTCTGGGGACCCCTGGCCTGCAAGCTACACAGGCCCTGTGTGCACCTGGAGAGGCATCGGCCATCAGCCCTGGGCACGTGTGTGCTGAGAAATGGAGTGAGATGCATCAGTCCCAGGAGGATGTGACTGTGTCCTGGAAGGAGTGACCTCAAGAGACAGCAGGAAGGGATAGGGGTCAGGGCTGGGGTCAGGGTCAGGGCCAGGGCCTACAGAGAGTCTAATCAAAGGCCTGTTTGGAAAGCTCTTCTGTTTGACAGAGGGAAGCTCTGGAGATGCTGGAGGACGGATGGCCTTCCCGCCCACCACAGGGACATAGGTGACAGAGGCAAACTGCCCCCCCCAGGAGGTAGCCAGGGAAACTCTGCCAAGCCCAGGGGATGCAGCGAGAAGTGCCTCCCTTAGAAAAGAGAAAGGATGGACTGAGGCTGAAGACGCGGGGCTCTGGTCATCTGAGCCCCAGATCCACCTCTCAGCATATCTGTGAGCCTGGGAAAATCCCTTAACTTCTCTGAGCCTCAGTTTCCTCATCTATGGAACAGTGATCCTATTATAATCTACTTCTGAAGGTCATTGTAAAGATTAAGCGAGATGATCTTTGTAAACTCATCAGTGCTATTCCATGGAAGGGAGCTGCTGCGGGAGCTGTCACAGGCCATGACGTTCGAACATAAGCTGGCAAGGAACCCTTTGGCAACTCAAGTGGTGGAACCTGAGGGGACAAGCCAGCCACCTGGTCTAGGAATGAGAACGCAACAGCATGTGTGCTTGTTTAGGACTCAGGGAGGTGGGAAGAGGTAGGCCAGAGACAGCAGGAGAAGCCGGACCTGTGACAACCTTGGACATGAGGCTTGTACCTCTCCGAACCCCATGGACTTGCGCCTAACAGTTCTCAGAGGTCGTATTCATTACTGTACATTTACGATACCCCTTTACAATTCATGTATTAATTCCAATTATTTGTGGGGGTGAGTGATGCCTAGAGGCCTGTTTCCCAGGTGAGAGAAGGGAGGCCCAGAGAGAGGAGCGAGGTTGCCTGGGGTCTCTTAGCTGACGAGCCTCGCTGAGCCTTGAATAGAGCGGGAGGTCAGTAATGGCGGTTTTTTCTGTGAATTTGGGGGGTCAAGGAAGCATTGATGGACATCAAAAAACGTTGGGATTTGGGTGCAGAGGGAGGGGTTGAGCTACCCACCGGACAGAGACTGAGAGCAGCAGGTGTGACCGTGAAAACTAAAGCAATGCTCATCCAGGGCTGGCTGCGTGCTACTGTTCCAAGCGCTTCCCGTGACCTGACTAATCCTCCAAAAAGTTAGGAGAGGCATCATAAGGCGCCCCCTTATGATGCCAATTTACAGGGGAGAAATCTGAGGCACGGAGTGCACCTCACTTGCTCAAGGCCGGGCTCACCCCAGAGCGCCCCTTCCCCACTCGCCAGGCTGAGGCCCCACAGCTCGCCTGCTGCAGTGATAGTCTTCCCGGGCTGTTGCTGCTTAAGCTGGGGCGTGGCTGGGACACTGGGCTGGGAGTAAAAAGGGCTGTGGCCCTAAGAGCTTGGAGAAGCAGTGCTGAAGGGCTAGAGGGCCATAGCAAGGGCTGGTAGGAGCAGCAAGAAGGGAAGTCAGTGAGCTCCTGCTTAGGACTCATCCCAAGTTAACCTTGGCCGGCTGGACCCAGGCGTCTCTAAGGAGGGCCTGGCTCGGTGCTGAGGCTCCGCTGTGGACCCACACGGCCTGACTGCTGAGCTTGATCCCCGGAGTCCTAAGCAGGGGAGGCTAGGCTGCGCCTGGCACTATGGGGTTCGTCCCCTGTTTAAGGGCAGGGTAGAAGGTGGGCTCTGTGCCAAGGTCATAGGCCATGAATGAGCCGCGTACCTAAGAGAAAGAGGGACAAACAAAATGTCAAAGTGGAGATCCCCTGGGGAACTTCGGGAGCCTCAGAGGGTCCAGCTAGATGCCTTTTTTTTTTTTTTTAGATGTTTATTTATTTATTTTTAGAGCGAGGGAGAGAAACATCAATGTGTGCTTGCCTTTCGCTCACCCCCTGTTGTGGACCTGCCTGCAACCCAGACATGTGCCCTGACTGGGAATCGAACCTGCAACCCTTTAGTTCATAGGCCAGTAGATGCCTTATTTAAAGGCAGAGTGGCCATTATGGCCAAGGGGAGGGGTAGAATCCACCAGGATTATCAACAGAAGGCTGGAACCCTTTCCTCCTACGCCATTTTGATGCCTGATGGCTGAACACAATGGTCTCTTGTTGCTGGCCCATCGGGTGCCCTCCTGTCTCCTATCCACAATAGCAGGTCTTTCAAAGGGCATGCCATTCCTTTAATTGCCAATATTAGTATAGTTCCTAATGGCATTTCCCCCACTGTGACAGAGCAATGGGAATCTGAGCACCAACTCGGAGCTGCGGCTCTCCACCTGTGTGACCCTGGGGAAGTCAGCTCACCTCTCTGGTTACTCCGCTTATGCAACTTTAAAACAGGATATTGGCATGATCGTAAAGGGCCTGTCCAGCTTAGTCACCTTCAACTCTAGCAAACTGTCAGCTCCTTCATGAAACGATCATGATTTATCTTTGTGTGAATGCCTTAGCAGGGTGCTCAGAACATAATGGGACCCAAAAACGGTAGAAAGAAGGGAAGCAGGCATTGGGGGTGAGAAGGAAGAAGAAAGACAAGGGAGGGAAGGGACAAGGGAAGAAAGAAGGTAGGAGGGGAGGTAGACAGAGGGACAGGGAGCAAGAAAAGAAGGCAGGGTGTCTTTCAAGACCGGTTTTATTTCTTTGTGCCCCACCCCCCACCCCAGCATGGGACCTTGCAGTTAGTAGGCCAAATGCTGGTTATTAGTTGAATCTGAATGAAGGTAAAATCTATGTTAGTAAATAGAATCCCACGGCAAACTTCGGCAGAAGGCCTCCTCATAATGCCACTCCAGTCTTCTCAGCTATGAGTAATAGAGTTGTTGTTTTAAATACAGCCTATCCTGGTACTCCCCATAATTCAAAGCCATGTACATTTGTATGTTTGTCTGCTACACAAATAATCACATTAGGACCTGCAGGGGAAAAAAAGCTTCAGAAGAAAAAGGCAGGAGGATTAGAAGGAATCACAGCAATGGTAATATTTTCCATTGATCAGAGGCAGCCCTGCCAGCAGGGTTGACCAGGCAGACAACTGAGACACTGTTCTGTGTTGGGAATTGCAGGGGTCAGAAGAACCCGGGAGCCCGGGCTGGTGGCTCAGTGGACTGAACACCGGCCTACAGGCTTGCTGGTTCGATTCCCAGTCAGGGCACATGCCATGTGTCCTCTTTGTGGACCAGGTCCCCAGTTGGGGGCATGAGAAAGGTAAGCGGTAGATTCTCTCACACACAGATGTTTCCCTCTCTTTCTCCTTCTGCCCTCTCTCTAAAAATAAATAAATAAAATATTTTTTAAAAAAAAAAAATAGAAGTGCCCGGGAAAGGGCACTGAGAGGCGGAGAGCTGGCTTACTTACAGACGCAGACAATGACAATAAGACCACAGCAAAGTGATCCCTTCTCTGGTCTCAGTTTCCCCATCAAGGGATCGGAACCAGATGAGAGCAGCAATGAAGGGCTGTGGCTTTGGCTGTTGGCCCTGAGGTCAGACAAGCCTAAACTCAACCCCAGTTTTGATGCTCAGTGGTCCATTACCTCGGGAAAGTGACTTGGCCTCTCTGAGCCTACTTCTTTCTAGAAAAATGAGGGTTATTCTAGTTCTAGCCTGTGGAGTTGTTGTGAGGATTAAGATCAAGTAAAGCACTTTACTTAGAAAGTCTAACATTTAGTAAATACTTAAGAAATATTACATATAATATGAAATGTGTCATATGCAACATATATAACATTATACACACCCACTTATAACTTGGGTGTATTTCCCCAAAATTCAGCTGAATATGCCATCACATAGACAAACATCCACAGATGCCAGTAACTGCATAAAAACCATGTCATTAAGTCATAAATGTTGACACAGATGACAGATAAGTTGAAACTATTTATAAGTAACTGTTCATAACTTAATCACCAAAATGATGTTTCTAAAAAACAAACTTCAGCTCAACATCACTAATCATCAGAGATATGCAAATTGAAACCACAATGAGCCGTCTCCGCACGCCTGTCAGAATGGCCATCATCAATAAATCAACAAACAACAAGTGCTGGTGAGGATGCGGAGAATAGGGAACCCTCGTACACTGTTGGTGGGAATGCAAACGGTGCAGCCACTGTGGAAAAAAGTATGGAGATACCTCAAAAAATTAAAAATTTTGGAACTGCCTTATGACCCAGCAATTCCATTTCTGGGAGTATATCCAAAGAAACCCAAAACATGCATTCAAAAGAATATCTACATCTCTATGTTCACTACAACATTATTTACAATAGCTAAGATTTGGAAGCAGCCCAAGTGCCCATCAGTAGATGAGTGGATATAAAACCTGTGGTACATTTACGAATGGAACACTATTTGGCTGTGAAAAACAAAGGAAATCTTACCTTTTTGTGACACATGAATGAACCTTGAGAATATTATCCTAAGTGAAACAAGGCAGTCAAAGAAAGACAAATACCATGTGATTTCATTTAGATGTGGAATCTAATGAAAAAAATAAACAAAATAGAAACAGACTCATAGCTGCAGAGAACAGACTGGCAGCTGTCAGAGGGGACGGGGCTCGGGGGCTGGGTGTAAAAGGGGAAGGGATTAAGCAAAAACAAAACAACAAAAAGGCAAAACCACCTCATAGGCACAGACAACAGCACGATGAACGCCAGCGGGAAAGGGGGTGGGAGAGGCAGAAGAGGGTAATGAGGGGATAAACGGTGGTGGAAGGAGACTGGACTTTGCATGGCGAATACACAACACAATATACAGAGGACGTATTGTAGAATCATACACCTGAAATCTATGTAATTTTAGTAACCAATATTACCCAATAAATGCAATTAAAAAAGTTAGAAATAACTGATTTTCAATTCTCACAAGGTGGAGGAGTAAACACATTCTATCCCTCCCCTTCCTCAGTGAATCAAGCATTCACAGGACTTGCTCGTTTCTGGGGTATTGGTTTAATTAATCAAAGAAAAGAGAGTGTCTCTGAGCATTCACTTATTTCTTCGGAGATTTCGCAGCTTTAAGAAGTGTAAACAATGACCGAATGGTATGTAAGAACCCGATAAACATGGGAGAGCGGCTTAGAAAACTTTCCAGGAGCGATTAACAGAGCACAGAGGTAAATTCAAACAGAGGAAGGGGCCACCACCCCCTGGCTAGAGAGAAAGGGCAGAGCAGGTGACTGCAGCCCTGGGCCCACGGTGCAGGGGACGCTGAAGCCACCGCGGCCCTGCCCGGGGGAGCGGGCCTCATGGAGGGGCGGCGGCCACGGCCCGCAGACAGCTCCCCGAGGGCCCCCCACGGTATGACAGATTTAGTGTGATTCCAGGTGGAAAAGGAAACATCAGTGACACTGAGCGCGTCCAATCACGCAAGTGAGAGCGACCACCTTTTCAGTCCTATTTCAACCCTTCTGATTACAACAAGGAGAAGGCCGCCCCTCGCGGCCCCTCTTCTCCACCTCTCCGTTTTATTTTTAATGTTTTCTCGTTTTAACAAAGAACCTCATATTTGCGGCCTTTGCCAAGGCAGGAGGATCTAGCCAGAATTTAATTAACACTGATTTTGTTTTATGATATTTATTTATATGGATGGCATACATCCCCGAGTTTCTATTTACAGCTGTGATATAGAGTTTTCTTCATAACAAGATTAATGTGCTCAAAAATAGAGTGGAAAAGAGGAAAACAAGGGCACCCTCAGCATGCGGGCATGGCGAGAGCCAGGAAGGTTGTTGAAAGGGAACCCTGAGTGCAGAACCGCTGAGAAGGGGGTTGGGGAGTGTCTGACACTGGGAAACTGTCTGCGATCTGTGTCCACAAGGAAGAGGAAATAATCGAATTTGAGGGGGGATTAACCACTTAGGACTAATTAAATAGAAGCTGATGGCACATTACAAACAAGTGGCAATGAATGGGGACACAACTCTCACAGGTTATATGCACACCGCGTCTGCGGGCCCTGGCCGCCGCCCCTCCATGAGGCCCGCTCCCCCGGGCAGGGCCGCGGTGGCTTCAGCGTCCCTTGCACCGTGGGCCCAGGGCTGCAGTCACCTGCTCTGCCCTTTCTCTCCAGCCAGGGGGTGGTGGCCCCTTCCTCTGTTTGAATTTTCAGCTCTTCCATCACCTGTAAAGGCTGATTCCCTATAATAAGATTCTTCCCCTCCCCCTCCCCGTCCCCACTCCACTTATAAAGACGTTATTTGTTTATTTTTAGAGAGGGGGAAGGCAGTGAGAGAGGGAGAGAAACATGATGCTCTCGGTTCCCTCGCATATGCACCCCGACTGGGGACTGAACCTGCAACCCAGGGGTATGCCCTGAGAGGGGATCAACGACCTCTCGCTTTGCAGAACGACACCCACACAAGGGAGCCGCACCGGTCAGGGCCGCCATCGCATTTGAAATACATAGAGCAGTTTCTGTCTTCATGGTTCGGAGCTGACTGATACACCTCCCAAAACCTCCATTTAGTCAGAAGCAATCTTACACTGCGCTATGAAGAGGCCTCTCATTAGGCTCATTAAATGTTGGATTTCAGAAGAATAAGCTGCTTCATTGTGCTTACAACAAAATGGATCAGGGGTCAGCAAACTTTCCCTGTAAAAAGCTAGATAGTAATATTTTCAGCTTTGTAGGCCACATAAATCTCTATAGTATAGTCTTTTAATTTTTTTTAATTAAATCCTTTAAAAATGTAAAACTTATTCCGAGCTCGTAGGTAGCAGAGAAACAAGCCACAGCTGCTGACCCTTGCAATAGGTGGTAAGTCTACACACCTCCTCCCACTCTCCTGGGGTCCTCTGGCAAGCGCCCCGCCTCCCTCCAGGGCCAGGTGGTCAGGTGACCTGAGTCTGGCCAATCAGCATGTTCCATTTTCCAGGCCCTGGATTGCTTCTGAGCATCAAATAAGAGCATTTGGAATAAACTGATCTCCTTTGAGCCAGGCACTGTACTGGGCACTTAATACATGCTCCCTCTTCTAACTCTCCTCCTGGGGCCTGAGAGGGATAAGTCTCCTAAGGCAAGACAAAGAGGAAGTGGCTGTGCCGCATTTGGGAAGCGGGCGATTTTTGTCTTCAAATAGTTTTACACACTGTGCCATCCTGAAATAAAGCATGGGGCTCAAGAGAGGGGAGGGGAAAGAAACAAGGCTTCCTCGACACACTGCTGGGAGCCCCGAGGCCAGGAATAAATGCGTCGGAGCCATTCATGTAATCATCGCTCATATTTACAGAGCGCGTTACGGTTCCCCGAGGCGCTTTCATGCCCCTAATTTCATTCCGTCCTCACAACAATCTGCTGAGGGATGCAGAGCAGGAATCCTGTCTCCCAGTTTGTGGGTGGGAACTCTGAGCTCAGAGGGGGAAGCGCCTTGCCTAAGGTCACACAGAGCATCGGTGGCAGAGCTGGGAGTTGAGGCAGACTAGGGGAGAGCTTGTGAGGTTTTAAACCGGGCCTGGGGAGCTTTGCTAAGCCACAGAATTGCAGAGCCCCAAGTGTCTGGCCAGTGCCCTTGGACCCCTGAGGGAGGCCCCTGCCCTTCCTCTCTGCCTCTACAAAGCCCTCCTGTCCTTCAAGTCCAAGTTCAGAGTCTCTCTCTCTCAGAAAACCTTTCCTGACTGCAGCCCACAGTTCGTTCTCTCCTATGAACTTCTCCAGCAATTACTGTCTGTACCACTCATTTAGCAATTAATCACCTCCAGCCTCCTGACAGTCCTTCTCCCGCTGCCTGTACCTACTGCTCAAATCACTTGTTTAACTCTGGATTCCCCAGGTAGATTGTAGATGCCCCGTGGCAGGGGCTGGGTCTCCTGCTTCTCTCTGTAGCCTTGCACACAGTCGGTGCTCAATAATATGGGGGAGGGGGACACCCAAAACTAGAATTTACTTATAAAAAATCGTGCATTTATTCTTACATGTTTCAGCTTCAGTCACCTTCCAAGTACCCTTCCTCTGATGCGCTACACCTATTGAGACATCTTCCACTGCTCAACAACGGTTTTTAAACTTGTCAGTTTTGATGCCTGTTAGTGCTTCTGCTGTTTTTTGTTTCACCTCTTTCACATCAACAAAACGTTTCCCTCTGAGGACTTCTTCCATCTGGGGAAACAAAAAAAAAGTCACCTGGGGTGAGATCAGGGGAATAGGGAGGGTGGGGCATAGGAGTCATGCTGGTTTGGGTCAAAAACTGCTGAACACTCAGCACCATGTAGGCAGGTGAGCTCATAAATCACCTGCCATGAAACGGTCAAACACATTGAAAGAGTCTTCAAAAAAATAAAAATAAAAATTCACGGAAGCCAAATGCAGCCTCTCACAATACCACCGGCTGGTACACTGATACAGATGGGTTCCTAGAACACTCGCCTAGCGAGGTAAGCCTGTTCGATAAGGGATCTGCCCTCCAGCAGGTAATTCCAGTTTTAGGGGGGTCACCCCTCATATTTTAGCCACTCAGTTTAACTGAGTCCCAGTCCTCTCGATAATCATTAGAGTGAGTTGAAATGAGCTGTCCATGGTCACTTATGGGCTATGTGACCTGGACAGTTATCCATCTTTTCTGGCCCTTCACGTCCTCATCTATAAAACCCACAGTGCCATTGTACCTTTCTCATGGGGTTGTGTGAGAGTATACTTTGAACCAGGTATATATAGTCTTTTCTTTGCACAGCATTAATAGTTCCAGTGGGACTGCCCCCCCCCACCACGCCCTTGAGGGAGGGAGGTAGTGACGTGTGGCATGTACAGATTCCATTACCCTAGAAATACCGCCCAGGGGTCGTGGGTGGACTTATGTTCCGGAGGAAAGCCAATCAACGGTCTGCCTGGGGATGACTGTACGCACCCTGGGTGAGAGAAGGGGTGGCGAAGCCGGGAGGGTGGGGATCCAGGCGCCACCGCAGGCTGTGAGCCCCAGCCCAGCAGGGAAGAGGGCAGTTGTACAGGGCGGGAGGTGGAACTGAGCAGAGTGGGGTGGGGAGACCAGGAGACCACAGTCAGCCCCCAGATCTGGCTGTGCAGACATCCGCCCAGGCCTGCCTATTATGGGAGCCAGTAAATAACCATTTTACTTAAGCCACTTTGAGTTGAATTTCTTTACTTGCAAATAAAAAGGTCTTCACTGAGACAGACACTTTTATTGCACTTAAAATCTCCGAGAATAATACTTGACAAGCAGTAGTTGCCCAATAAATGGCAGTTGCGATGTTTATCATCAGCAGCAGCAACAGCAAGAAAATGAAATGTTTTTCCTTAGGATGCCGCGTGGCCTGGTGGCTAGAAGGATCTGTGTTCAAATCTTACTTCCATGCCTTCACAGCTCTGTGTCTCAGAACCTCGGATTCTTCGTTTGTAAAACGGGCTTCAGCTGTGTCTCATACATGCCTTAGCGGCGTGGGTGCAACCAAGCATGCGCGCCGCTTGCCCTGCCGGGTGCAAAGTACATAGTAGGTGCTTCATAACAGCGAGGTAGTCACTTCACTGCAGAAGGACAACAACGTGTGTGCAGTCCACTCCCCAACCCTCCACCCCGCACCCCTTCCCCATTGGGAAAGCTGAGACTCCGAGCGAGGAATTACTTGCCCGGGAGCCCAGCCCCGGAGCCTGGGTTCCTACCCTGTCTCCAGGGCTCTGATGGAGGGCATTAGCTATTTAGCATAATTTTAGCTGCTTCTTAAAATCACACTGCGGCTCATTTTCCTCGCGGGGTCAACCATTTCAGAGCCTCTCTCTCTGGATGTGCAGGGAACGAGCACGCAGCCCCATGACCTCAGGCCAATCGCTTTATCTCTGCAGGCCTCACTTCCTCCATCTGTAAATGGGGACGGTCACGATCATGCTTATGACCGAAGGGCTGTATGAGAGTTGATGCGTGAGACCTTTTATCTCTATCTGACGGAGGGGAGGAGGAGATGCTTAATCACGTGGTTGCAGATCTAAGTCGCTCTTCTCAGAAACCCAGCAAAACATTTCCAGCCCAGGGAAAGGTTGCTCCAGTCCAGTTTCTGGGGGGAAAACATCTTCAAGGGGTATGATTTTCCTTTCAGACTCCAGAGGATGGTCTTATTTCTCTAGCAAGTTGCTACCAGGAAAAAAGTCACTGTGGTCTCTCCCTTTGCTCCCAAATCTGACACATGCCAGGGCCAGCCAGCCAGAAGTACCAGCAACAGCGCTTATACTACCCCCGCCCCCGCCCCCGCCCCGCCCCACTCACCTGGAGCTCTGCAAATGCACTGATGCTTCCTCACCTCCTTCTGTCGGGGGGGTAACATGACAGAGCTGAGGCAAGTGAGGGGCCACTCAGAGAGGATCCTGCAAGGACTGGGAAGCAAAGCCCACAGTGCATCTCTGTCCCCTGACTCTGCTGGGCCACCGGAACTGCCCCTAGTGGATGCGGAGGGTGACTCTTCTTCCACTGTTTGCAAGGTGGGTGGTCATCCCCGATGTGGACCTGTTCATCTATTCACTCCCTCGCTTGCTGACTCCATCATCCCCTCAGCTATCCGTTATTGTGTTGACCCATTCTCCACTCACTCACTCAGTGTATTGGACACCTGTCCAGCACCGAGTTCATATCCCCCATCTTACTCCAGCCACCACTGTGGAGAGAGTCCCTACACAGGCTTCAGTCAGCTTCCTGTGGGTGTCACCTGCAGGTGCCCGGGTGAATCTACATAGCCCTAACCCTAACCCTAACCCTGGGGTTCAGGCCAATAACACCTGAGTTGGGGGGTGGGCAGGCTGGGGCTGGGAGCACCTCGAGGCTGCCAGGGGACTGTGGGTCCTCACGCTGCCCCCAGGGCAGCTGGGCGGGCAGATTCACCCAGGCGGGGAGGGACCACATTTGTTGCTTCAACTTGGGGCTGGGAATCAAAAAGATACATGTCTTTCTTGGGCAAAATAAGTCCATTTCTGTTTTATTAAGTGAATTTCCACTATCAGCTTCTGGGGTATTCTAGAAAACTCTCCTATGAGAGATGGGGGAGAACCTGAACTCAAGCAGTGATTTCAATGATCCTAGATGGTCCAGCCCGGTGGAAAAAAAGCATAAACTGATTTAAGAGCAGAAAGTGGGACCTCGTGACTGCGAGATGCCATTTGTGGAGCACAGGGCAAGTGCTTTTCCCACATTGTCCCCATTTTCCCTGACACAATCTTAGAGAGAGAATTATTATACCCCCTCAGACAAAGGGCTTAGACACATCCAGTCACTTGCCGCCAGTCGCTCAACCAGTGAGTGGCAGGGCTGGGAGCTGAACCCAGGGCTTTCAGGAACCCACTAAAGCAAGCGGTTAGGGGCTGGCGCCTGTTCACAGCCCTCAGCCTCCCCCACACCTGGCTCTGATGCAGAGGCAAACCTCGAGGGGAAAGAGGGAGGCACTGCGAGCCCCGTTCCCGGGTGGGCTGGCTGCCAGCCTGACTTGGGGCCTGGGAGGAACTCAGACTTTATCGAGTACCCAGGCGGCCCTCCCGGAAACCATCCAACGCCACCGCCCTGGCCACTAACCCCAAAAGCTACTGCGTCACCAGCACCCAGGGCTCCTGCCATGTCCCGAGCTCTGAGCGATGGGGCCTGGTGAAGGGGGCGGGAGCAGGGGACAGGCATAGTCCCAGTTAGAGAGACCCCCCTGGCTGCATCGAGGAGGGTGGTGGAGGCACGTCGAGGAGGAGTTCACGGGGCCATCATGAGCCAGAGCAGAACAGTGCTGTTGAGATGATGGGGGGGGAGGGGAGGGATATTGGAGATGCTCAAGAGGCCAGCAGGCAGGCTCAGAGGGACGCCCTCGCTCCCTCCCTCAGTCCTTCTGGAAGAGTGCCCACTTCCGGCAGGGGTGGGGGGCGAGTCCCTCTCTCCTTGGCCTGCTCACCCCCCAGTGTACAACTTATCCCCCTGACCTACATCCTCAGCCCCCTTGTCCTCGCAGACAAAGGCTGAGGACCTCAGCGCCAGGGCCACTCCCTCCTCTGGTCCAGGGTTTCCGGGTGGGGGCGCTGGAGAGATAAGCAAGGCAGGGCAAGAGATGTTCAGGTAGGAGACGGGGGAGCTTAGGAGGAAGGGTGCGGGGAGGGAGAGGAAGGGGAGAGAGAGAGAAGAGCGCAGAGCAGGCCCCTCGGCCTGCACCAATGAGCAGCTGCGTCTGCAGAAACTGCTGGAGCACAGGAGCAGGCTGGTTCCGGGCCCTCCGCGACCTGGATGCCAGCGTGGCTGCTGCGTGACCTTGACCAGTCACGTTAAGAACGCTCCAACCACGCCTCAATTCCCTCATTGAAAAATGGCCAAAGGCCGGGAGCCAGCCTGGCTCCAAGGCCACATCCTCCACCACACCAGCTACCCTCAGCTTCCCCCTAACAGGTGGCTCTCGGAGGAGAAGCTCCTCTCCTGGTGCCCAGCCGGTGGAGCCGCACGCACTTGCTGCGGAGATGAATGGAGCAAGAGAAATCACTAAAGAAAGCAATGGCTCCCAGCCCAGTGGGACCCTCCGCTCCCAGGTGAGGGAGGCCACCCCCTCTGTCTGCCCTGGAAGGCTCGGAAAGGCCCAGCCCCGCCCTCCCCCCAGGGAGCAGGGCCCTCTGCCCTGTGTCCCTCCCCAAGAGCTCAGAGAGCCTTTTCCATCTCCTATGTGTCAGTCCTTGGAGCTGAGAGAAGAACTGGATGCCACTGAGCTCCACCTCCAGCACTGTCTCTTGGAAACTTTTCAGAAATTCTCCAAAGTTGCTGGGCTACGAACTGAATTGTGGGACCACCCCCCAACCCCTGCCACTTCATTTGTTAAGGCCCTATCCCTCCCAGTGTGTTGGTATTTGGAGATGGGGCCTTTGGTTGGTGATCGGGTTGGATGAGGTCATGATTGTTGGTCCCCATGATGGGATTGGTGCCATTATAAGACCCACCAGACAGCACACGCACGCTCTCTCTGCCCGCCCCCCACCCCGCCCCTCTCTCTCTGACACATGACCACACAGCGAGAAGCCAGCCTGCAAGCCCAGAGAGGGGAACTGAGCTGGCCGCACCCCAGTCTCGGACTTGCAGCCTCCAGGATTGCGAGAAATGAACGTCTGTGGTATAAGCCCCCCATCTGCGGGGTCCTGACCTCAGACATCAGCATGATCGCACGCATACCCAGGTCTCCTCTCATCCCTTCGGGTCAAACCATTCGCCGCCCCCAGACAGGCTGGGCTGAGTCCGCCCCCCACGTGCTTGCTGCTCCCTCTGCCTGGAATGTCCCCTCCTGTGTCCCCGTGGGGACCGCCTACCTCAAGACTAAAACACAACCATCTCCTCCTCGCTGAGCTTCTCCTGGTCCTTCAGCTGGAACTGACCTCGCCCCGCTTCGCAGCCTGGCCAGCTCTCCATCCGAGGTGCCCACAGTGGTGGCGTCACCATGTCACCTGTGCCCTCGTCTTCACGAGACCCAGACGCCTCCGTGCACCTCCGCATCCCCGCCTGGCACGCGGGGCCTCGGACAGCGCCCATCTCACTGGGTTGTCCTGAGGATCAAATCATTTCACATGCAAAGAGCTAAGACTCTACAAAGTGCTGGCCCACGCTTAGCTGTTATTGTTATTGCTATTATTCCTATTGATCTTTGAATCCCCACGGTTAATGAATAAAGAAATGAATCATTTTCCCCATTTTGCGGTTAAGAAAAATGAGACGGGGAAGAGGCATTTGTTCGCGGTCCCTCAGGCAGCCACCAGCAGGGCTAGGCCTGACCTCAAAGCCCAGGCTGTTTCTGCAGTTTCTCGAGCCCCGTTTCCAGAGGGAGACGCCGGGGCCAAGGCCGGAGAAAGACCTTGCCCAAGGTCACGCACAGAGAGCGGATCCTGTCCACTGCGCAGAGGGCAGCCTTCAGCCAAGCGGGAGGGGTTCTCTGGAGGTGATTTCTTCCACCCCTCCAGCCCCTCCCCCCCGGCCAGCCTCTGCCAGTCCCGGGGCTGCCAGCAGCAGGGACCGCTGATGGACCAGGAGGTGATAAACACATCCCCGACTTCCGTGAACTCCCATCCAATTTGCCGTTCCCGGGCTTATGCCAAGAGTGTTTGTGTTAATAAACCAAATGGACGTTTCAGAGTCCGCCCAGAGTGACTGATGGCGGAGTCAGCGAGGAATCCTGGCAGCCACAGGGCCTCCTTCCGGCTGGGCCCGAGGTGGGGCACACGGACTTGAAGCCACGACCCCCGGGGGTTTCCCAGCCCCGGGGGCCCTCCCTCCCACCACCCTCGATACACAGGAGGTGAAACTGAGGCAGGGACATTGCTGGGACATCCAGGATTCCCAGGTCTCGGGCTGGATGTGGGTAAGATCTGGGGTCTGGCAGGGCGGTGGTATTTTGATGAGCCAGAGACCACTGGGCAGGAAAACGCTGCGAGGCGGAAAGAGGGGTCACAGCAGGGAAACCACCTCAGGGCTCAAGCATTCGCCAGAGGTGGGAGAGTTGCTTCCAAAAGGAGAATCGCTGATCCCACGTCAGGGGGCATTTGAATTGCCCTCTGAAATGACCTTCCTCCGAGCAATCTGAGCCCCTGAAGGGACTGTCAACCTGAGACGCCTTTCTCATTCCCCAACTCCCTCCCCGAGCCCCTTCTCTCTGATCCTCCCCCCTCAATGAGGCCCCTGTCCCCTCCAAGACTGTGCCTCTTCCCGGAGTCCTCGGGCTCTATACTGGACTTTGTCCCTCACCCACAGGACCAAGTAACAGGGACCCCAGTGACAGCCCAGGGGACCCACACTCACTCACATCCTAAAAACCTCCAGGCCTGGGAGCTGCCAGCCCCTCCCTAGGCCAGAGCCCCAGCAGAGCCTCCCACACCCTTTCCCCCGCCCCCCCCACTCTGGGCCCTACACCCCCAGGCCGTGCCTCAGCGCGCCCCCCCCACCAGGTGCCTGCACCTCCCAGCTCTCAGGGAGCCGCACTGACTCTGAGCAGCAAGCCCCAGGGGTGGATGGAGAATTGAGATCCACCCACTATCCCCATGTTTCCGCCGCCCATCAGCGAATCAAAGGCCAAGCCGTAACTCCAAGCTCCTCTGCGGAGGTGGCTGCAGGGGGCCCCCCGACACCCTATCGCACAGGCCCTGGGTGAAGTTAGATACGGAGAGGCAGGCAGGGACACCCAAGCGTGGTCTCATCCTGGTCCCGCCTGCGGAAACCTGCGGGGCCTGGGTCCCTCCAGCTGGGGAGGATGGACTCTTGAACTTTCAGGTCGCACGACCCTCTGAGTGACCGTCACGTAGCCACCACTGTATCCCTCAGGGTGAGCTCTGATGCCAGCAGAGTCCCCACAGAGCCCTGCCTGCTGCAGGGGGGAGGGGGAGCAGTGGGGAAGACCCCTCCCCACCCCGCCTGCCCACCCACCCACACTCCAGCTTCAATCACATCCACTCTGCTTTCATCTGTGTTCTGCAGAGAGTCTCCCTGTAAGTCTGTGTTTGAACAAAGCTCTCCTCCACTACACACATTTTGCAAACCTCTGATCCAGCCCCGCACCTCGTGTTCCCGCAGCCAGCGAAGCTTTGCAGTCAGGTGGCCTCCGGCTACATCCTATTTATAAAACTCAAGAGCTGCAGTGGGTGGGGGGTGGGGTCTCCTTCCCTCTCTGAGCCCCAGTGTCTCTGTCTGTAAAATGGAAAACTCCCCAGGCTTGTCCTGAGAATCTGCAACAATGTAAGGAAGGCACCTGGTGCTTAGTAGGCTTTTAGTGACATTAAATCTTTTTTATTTTCAATGAGGAACCTAAGGGTGTGCCAAGATGTCAATCCTCTGCAAGGTCACATGTGGGCTGGCAGCAGCAACACGTGCCCCCCCTCCCCACAGGACACTGGCAACCTAAGCCCCCCACCTGCCACCTCACCCAGCCTTCAGCTCCCGCCAAGGGCTGCAGCCCGCACAGCCCCCGCAGCTGGGCAGCCTCAGCCCTCCCAGAGCCTCACTGGTCCTGACAGAGTGTGAGCACGAATCGGCCCGACAGGCCTCCTAGAACAGCATCAGAGCATCCGAGCGAGAGGAGGGAGGCAGGAGATGGCCCATAAGCGTGCACATTGTTCATGGAGCCCATCCCGGCTGTTACTGCTGCTATTTAGCATTTAGATAACACTATATTTCCGCAGGGTTTGCTGCTGGGCCTTCAGTAACCAGCCAGGAGAAGGAGGCGCGACTCCAAGCCGGGAGGAATTGGTGGAAGCAGCCCGCCTGCCCTGCGTCTCTCTTCAGCTCATTCATCCTCTTCTGTACTCATTCGGCACACAGTAGCAGGCCTCGGGAACACCGCCTGTCCTGGGCCGAGCTCAGGGAGGTTAGACGCAACCCCTCCAGGACCGTATGTTCTGGGGAGGGGGATATTAAGCCCGGAAAACATGGCTCAGGGTCTGCTGTCTCTCGGAGACTGCCCCTCCCACACACCATTGAGACACACATCTGTGCACACCCAGGGCCGCCCCCTCAGCACAGTGGGGCCCCTCAGGGCAACGGGATCACCAGGAGGTGATTATATGCAAACTCTCACTCGAGGCTGCGGAAACAGACATGGAGGGCGGTTCCTCCAGCAGCTGCGTGGAAGGTACCAAGTCTCCCAGGCCTCCTCACCCCTTTTCATGTGCCAATACCGGTGGTGGTGCCTATGGAGTTTGTCAAGGCAAGATCACAAATGATCTGCATTTGACGGAGTTCCGCAGAGGACCAGGCTACAGGTCCCCTCTATGACCAACACTGGAGGTCAGGCTGTAGTCAAGGCTGGGGTCAGTCAAATGGGGAATGTCCTATTCAACAGTGTAATGCCTAGCGCACAGGACAATGCCTGGCATTCAATAAATAGAGGAAGGAAAGAAGGAGGGAAGGAAGGAAGGAAGGAAGGAAGGAAGGAAGGAAGGAAGGAAGGAAGGAAGGAAGGAAGGAAGGAAGGAAGGAAGGAAGGAAGGAAGAGGGAGGGAGGGAGGAA
Organism: Pteronotus mesoamericanus; assembly: GCF_021234165.1. Taxonomy (NCBI): domain Eukaryota; kingdom Metazoa; phylum Chordata; class Mammalia; order Chiroptera; family Mormoopidae; genus Pteronotus; species Pteronotus mesoamericanus. The sequence continues at coordinate 769,547 of NW_026555200.1, forward strand.
GGGAGGGAGGGAGAAGCAAGGAAGGAAGGGAGGGAGGGAGGAAGGAAGGAAACCAGGGTTCATTGTATAACTGTGGCCCTACATCAGGGACAGCCTGTCCTGACTGTGTCCAGGGACAAGCCAGTCTGGAAAGAGTGCTGAAGTCTTTCTGTAACAAGTATCAGGGCCAAGGAAGTGAACAGAAACCAAAGGACCAACATGGCGACTGAGCCACCATCCTGTTTTCCCCAGTCCCGGGTCCGACATCAGCCCCCAGACTCACTGACACCTCCAGCCCTTGAAGATCCGCCATAGGACAACACCCATTCTTCTCGGGTCTCTGGCCCAGCTAACCCTCTGTCCACCACCACTGCCCCCGCCCGCCACACACACACACACACACACACACACACACACACACGCCCAATGGCAGCCGCCACCGCCACCATCAGCCGTCTCCGGGATACCTCTCACCCCAGCCGATCCAACTGCGCCATGTTGTCAGCACCCGCCGTCACAGCGAGGACAAGGCCAGGCTCCTCAGCGTGGTGTTCAATGCCCACCTCCCTGTCCAGCCCCAGCCCCAGCCCAGGTTTCACGCTCCAGCAACCGGGAGCGCCCTGCCATTTCATGCCTCAGGCCATTGCTCGTGCAGTTCCCCCTCTAGGCATTGTCTTTTGCTTTCTTAAAAACCTGGCAAATCATTGATTTTTTTTAAACAGGCATTTTCTTAAAGAGTTGACCACTTCAGCCTGACAGAACTCCGTGGTGGCCCTGTCACACAAGGTATGGTAATTACCAATCGTGCATTTATCTTTCCTACCTTTTTTTTTCCCTAGTCTAGGACTCCAGGCCCGGAACTACGTCCTATTATCACCACTGCCACCGCCGCCACCGCCATGGTCGCCATTGTCCCCACCGTTGCCATCACCACTACCATACCATATCTGCCAGCACTACCATTCATGAAGCACTGACTGTGTGCCAGGCAGTGTGCCAAGGCAGCACGTGATTTCCTCCGCTAACCGTCATAGCATCCCCAGTGAAGGAGTGGCTGCTCCCTTCTTATCTCTGTTGTCGGGATGAAGGGACCGAGTCTCCCAGGGCCCCCGTATTGTGCTCAAGGATTCCAGTTCACGCTGTGTCTCCCTTCCTGACCAGGCAAAGAGCCTGGAGCCCAGACAATCCGAAATTTCTCCTGATACAACATTAGTTCAGTTTGACTTGAGCCTGTCTTGAGAGGCCAGCCAATCAGAGGGCCACTAATTTCTGTGGACTCCAGCACAGCACCAGCCACCACGTCCCAGGATGCTAAACTTTGGGACAGGGCTCTGAGTTGCCATCTGCCCTCCTGACCCTCACCCCGCCTCTGGGCTCAGGGGCATCACCAGGCCAGCTGACCTGCAGGACCATTTACGGGGGGCCCACACCTGGCTTTGCACAGTGGCACCAGGGGGCACCCAGCCCCGGGAGGGCCAGCGCCCCTGGCAGTGCGGTGGATTCCCTCCCAGCAGCCCACCAGCACTTTCTCCTTCTCTGTCTCTCTCCCTCATCCTCCAGGCTGGAGAGAGATGGAGGGAGTCCTTTCCAGGTGACGTCATCTTCCTGCCCAGCGTCCCGGTATTCCCCGGCTTTGTCTTCTCCCGGCCCACAAGCCTGCCCTCCCATGACCCGACCCAAAGCCCAGCGCAAATGCCCGGAAAAGGCCTCGACGCCGGTATTCCGTGAGCGTGAGACAGGAGGGGGGCTCTGCCAACGGCCCTCGAGCTTCGCAGTAACCCCAGAAACCTCCTTACTTCAGATGGCGCTCCGCCGTCCATCGCTCACCACAAGGCACGTTCACTCAAGGATCTTGAGGGTGGGGCGGGGTCACTGTGCCCTTCCCCCTCCCCGAACTGGACTGGGCTCCAGAACCGCCCGGACAATGTTGAGAGGGCCTTGCCCTTCCACTGATCCTGAGCACGGCACCGACATGATCAGGAGGGTAATAAAAGTAGGAGCCGATATTAATTAAGCTCTTGCTTTGAGAGGCACTATTCCAAGCACTCCACAGGCATTCAATCATTTCATTCACACACAGGCCTAAGAATGAGAACCTCTCCTTATCTCATTTTGCAGAAGAGAAAACAGGCTCAGAGTGGCTGAGTCACTAGCTACAGGTCTCCCAGCTAGAAGGTGGCAGGGCGAGGGTTATTTTTATATATTGTGGAAGAATGTTCTTCCCTAGTGGCCTGTCTTCTCTTAATACCTCCCTCCCCCTTGTGCCCACCTCCTGCTTGCCCCCTCCCCAGCCCTCTGATTGGTGGGTCAGGGAGCAGGCACGGAGCATGCATGATACACTCCACCCTGCCTGCAGAGGGCGCTCTTGGGCTTCCGTGTCAGAGAAGGACCAGAGTCGCTTGCTCTGCCAGGGCCTGGGCAGTTCTGCCAATAGGCTGAGCAGTAAGAAGCAGGCTGAAGACCGAGCCACATCCTCCAGACAGCTACATCGGCGATCAGGATGACGTGTGACCTTCTGTCTGACTCAGGTCTCTGTTTCTCAATTGGTTCCAAACTTGAGCACAGAGCAAAGTCTTATTTGCTGTCCTTGCTCAAACCCCAGTAATGATAAACACATAAATAAATAAACAGCTTTTGTTCACTCCCATGAGAATTCATCACTTTCTAAATATATTCCCTCTATATATAAACATTGGCATTTTTCTATATTCACTTCCCATTTCATTTAATAACAGAAATAACAGTAATAAGAAAAAACGCTGCTGTTTGATGTCCGAAGTATGCCAGGCACAGGGGTGCCGTCGTTACACTTAACTTCACAATCCCACAGGGGTACACCCTGTTAGTCCCCTATTTGCCAATGACATTTTGACTCCAACAAGGTGAGTGATGCCTTAAAATCTGTACAATGTCCCCCAAAATGTACATCCAGCCAGAACCTCATAATGGGGCTTTATTTGTTAATAGGATCTTTGCAGATGTAACTGGCTAAGATCAGATCTTACTGGATTGGGATGGGCCCTAAATCCAATGACTAGTTCTAATAAGGACAGGCAGACTTGCAGGACACAGAGCAACAAAGAGGCGCTGCTGGGGACACACAGCTCTGGGATGACACAGGCAGAGACGGGCGTGTTGCGTCTACAAGCCCAGGAAGGCCAAGGACTGGCAGGGACCTGGGAAGAATCCTAGCAGAAGACAAGAAAGCATCCTTCTCAAGAGCCTTCAGAGGATGCGTGGTCCCGCCGATACTTTGGTTTTGGACTTCTGGGCTTCAGAATTGTGAGGGAATAACTTTCTGTTGTTTTAAGCCACCCATTTTGGGGTCCTTCGCTATGGCAGCCCCCAAGAACCTAATATGGAATCTGAGAGCGATGATTCTGAAATCCCTCTCATAGTTAGGGCCCCCCAAGTACTTACTGAAAGCCAGAGGGTGCCACGCTCTGAGGACATAGAGAAGATTCAGGCGTCACTCAAGGGACACATGCAGACAATGACAGCACATTTGTCTTGGATGCCTTGGCTTCCAGTGGGCAGCAGGAGGGCAGAAGATAGAAACAAATCTTGCTCTTTTGGCACCGTCACTTCCTGGCTGTGTAACCAAAGGCAGCTCATAGCCCACTTCTCTGAACCTCGGTTTCTTCACCTGTAAAATGGAGGTACTTATCCCAACTTGCCTCCTTCCAGCTAGGTAAGGGGTAGGGAAACACTTTAAGAATTGGTGTCCGGCTGCAAGACGGGCAGAGCTTTTGCTGGGGTGCAGGGGGCACAGTGTGGGCACGCCCAAGCACACATGCACGTACTTGTATCTTTGAAACGAGGGATAAACACCCATGGTTAGTAAGCAGGGCTTGGTTCATATTATTGTTTCCACCTTCCTCTGTGTGGAAATATTTCACACTCAATCCAAAAAAGAGAGAAAGAGGGTGAGGCGGTGCAGGACACCGGCCACGATGTTCTGTACTGAAACTGTGTTCTCAGAAGCCAGTGTCCTTCGGGAGCAGAGTCATCTTCAAAGGGCATCTCCAAAAGCAAGCAGTCGGAACCACAAAGGAAAGAAACAGCCCAAGGGGAGAAGGCGCGTTTGCATCAGCCCCCAATCCCCGACACTGACATCACCAGCTGCCAGCCAGCCAATTTAGGTTCCTTCTGCCTGGGCTGCCAGCGCCGGCCATGCCAGGGACTGTGCGGAAACCCTGAGATGTGTCAGAGGCGGCATCTGATTGTTGTCAGTCAAGTAGAGGGGAACAGAGACCCACAATATCAAAACCACTCTGTGCAAGGAGAGCTGGGAGCACCGGCCCCAGAGGGTGGGCCTGTGGGCCGCCTTCGGGTGGGAGCGCGTTCTTGTCGATCCTGGGATCACGGAGAATGGGGTGCTGGGAGTGCAGGGGGTAGGGGTCCAGTCTTCAGGGGGCTTGGTAGCACCTGGAACCACTAGCCCGAGTCTCAGTGGAACATCATACTTCGGAGCCCCTTGAAGACGCCAGGCAGCCCAGCCACCAGGGTGGTCTCAGGGGCATCTTTCAGGGGCCATCCTGGCTCTCCTGCCTGCTCGGACCATGGTCAGTGTCTCCCTTGTGGGAGTGTGACTTCACTCTCCCAATCGGAGTCCAAGAAAAAGATGGATAAGGTTGATTTAGCCCCACTGGGACTCATGAAAACTCGCCCTCAAGCAAGCCTGGCAAAAAATCATTCTGGTGATTTAATTCAATCCAATTTAACCACTATTTATTAAATAAACAGACAGCTGAGCGCAGAGGCTAAGAGCAGGGCCTCGGGAGCCAGGCAAGATGGGTTTAAATCCCAACTCTAACGTTTGGACCAGTCACTGAACCACTCTGAGCCTCAGTCTTCTCGTTTGTAAAACAGCAATGTAGTAATAGCCCTTACCTCCTAGGGCTGTAGGAGCGTTATTCGATGCATAAGGGTTTGGTAAAGGAAGTGGTACAGAGCGGCGGGACATCCTACATTGTCCCCACACACAGACAACTGGGGCTGCGGAGAGGACATGCCTGATCCACGACAGGGTTTAAATCCATAAAGCCATCTCCAGAGACCCCACCCTTAACCGGTAAGTGGTAGCAGCATCCTGGTCAGCTCGCTATTTCCCCCCAGGAGCCTGGCCTGGGACATGTCACGTGGAAGACAGAAACATGGAATGAAGACAGTGCCCCTGTTTTTGAATCATCATCCCTTCTCTTACTCTTTATGTGACCTTGGACGTGTGATATGATCTGTCTTAACAGTCTGTTTCTTTGCATGTAAAAATATGTGTCTGAATCTCCAGTTCACAGGGTGTCGCTGAAAGCAAGTGAGAGAGAGCTCCCATGCAAACACGCCCAGTGGGGCGTCTGACAGTTAGTCCATGTTAAATAAATGTCATCTTAATCTTCTTTCATTTCCTTGACTCTGTGCTCAGTTCTGCTCAAGGACCCATGGGGAACACAAAAGGAGAAAATATATTCTTGTCCTAAAGGACTTCACACAAGATAGAAGAGTAGGAAACTGTTCAGTTAAAGGGCAAACAACAATCAGGTGCCAAAGCAGAAGTTGCCTGGGGGTTCAGAGAGTTCTGCGAGGACTGGGCAGTCTGGAGGGCCTCCGGGAGGAGGTGTTTGAAAAGAGCCATCCACCTCATTATCTGCCACACAAAATGCCTCAGGGATCGTGTTCCCAGTAGGCAAGCCTGGGCGAGAGAAGTGGGCGAGGACATGAAAACACCGCCTCAAGGTTTGAAAACCGCTGCCTCTGATGGAGAGAAACTGGCTCTGATCAATTCCCTCCGATCAAAGGACTGGGTATGGCAGCAGAACCAACTGGAATGCTGGCAGCAGGCTAGGCTGAGTGAGTGATGTTCAAAACCGCACACGTTGGGCCCAGACATTGATGTCCTTCCAGAAAGTGCCCCACATGGATGTGAGGAAGAACAAAAGGATGGAGGAGATAGAAAACACTCCGCTGAGCCAATCAACCCAAAACCCAAATGAGCCAATTCCACAGTGTTCCAACTGGGAGGAAACTTAAGCATCTTCAAGTCACAAATTTCAAAGCGAGGCAACTCTCCAAGGTCATTTCATCCCGATAATCCTTCCATAACACTCCCATGTCCAGCACCCGCACCGAATAGAAAAGAACACCGAAGCCCAGGGGAGTTCATGAGCACTGCTCAAGTTCATGGTGATGGACGAATGCCTAATATGCAGTCCCTTGCCCCAGTTTCAGACCATGTGCAGTTCACTTCAGGAATGGACATGCACTGGACTACCAATCCAAGCCATGCAGCCTCCTGGGTATGCTAATTCATTCTGGGATAAGGTCACGAATTTATGCAGTGAGATGCAATGTTTGAGACTTTGTTCAAGCTATTAGGAGGGCAGTACCCAACCTTTTCTGCTGGCCTTGCCCTGGGATGTGGAGGTCTAGGATCTCTTGCGCCATATTGCCATCCTATGGAGTCCAAGAATGAAGCCAACAAAGAAGAAAGCAGAGAGAGAGAGGAGTTCCTGATGATACCTGTGTGAGTTAGGGTAATGGAGCCGCTGTAACAAATAAACCCCCAAATCTCAGTGGCTTAGCCTCCCAAAAATATAATTTTTGCTCCCATAACAGTCTGATGTGGGTCTTTCTGGTGATTCAGGACCCAGGATTTTTCTATCTTGGGCAACATCCTCCCCTCATGCCTTGGAGTCCTCTGTCCTCAGCCCTTGAGAGAAGCTGGAGTGGAAGAAGTACATCTGTTTCTTGAGCTTCTTGATTTGGAAATAACACAGACCACTTCCACTCTATTCCATTGGTAGGAATGGGTGACGTGGCCAAACCTGAATGCAAGGGATCCTGGGAAATGTAGTTCTTGGATGGGAGGGGTTTCTCAGCAATAAGTCTGCAGTAAGAAAGAGGGAGTTGAACTTCAGTGACCACCTAGGCTCTTCCGCCTCAATGTCATGCAATTTCTGAGGCTTGGTCTGCATTGGCTCTTTTTCACTGATAGATGCTATTAAATTTCCTATTTCTACTTAAGCCAATTTGGCCTGGATTTTCTGCTATTAGAGTCCAGAGAGTTCTGACTATTTAATCGAGTCTGCAGTCTCAGTATAAAACTCAGTCCTTGCTTTCCCCCGTCCAGCGTCTCTCCCACGATACTGCACAAACTCCCCTCACCAAAGCTCCATGACCTGGCCATGCCCCATGGTTCAGTTAATAAAACAGTCATCCCCAAGGAAGAGGGGGGCATCTGCCTGGGAGCCGAGACCAAAGATTGTCATATCCTCCACTGTTGTTCCCACGCAGGAGAAGCACATAAAAGAATCGATAGATCTTTCTTTCTTTCTTTTTTTTAGTGAGAGAACAGTTGCTCAAAGAGAAATGTTAAAGATGGTCAGCTTAAAGACAAAACTCCAGAAAAAAACACCAGGAAGTCTCTCCCACGCCATGTACAATCAGCATCTAGGCCAGGGTTGAATATGGCGGCATTAAAATAAGTTCAGGATCTTTTAACATTCCTCCCTTATACAGAGCCTAATACTTTACCCCTGAGTAGGGGGACTGCACTTAGTGGCTGGCTTCTAATGTACCAAGTGCGGAGAAAAGGACAGTGTGGGACTTCCAAGGGAAGATTATGAAAGGCACTGCAGTTTCCATCTTTCTCTGGGAGGAAGCCAGGTGCCATGTTACAAGGAAACTCAAGCGGCCCTGTGAAAAGACCCATGTGGTGAGGAACTCAGGCCTCATGCCAACAGCCACATAAAAGCACCTTCTTAGAAGCAGATTCCCAACCCCAGTCAAGCCACCAGACGGCTACAGCCCAGTCCAACGTCATGAGAGACGCTGAGCCAGGACCACCCAGCCAAGTTCCTCCTAAATCCCCGACCCGTGAAAACTGAGAGAGAGCTCTGGCCTGTGTGGCTCAGTTGGCTGGAGTGCTGTCCCATGGACCGAGAGATCACAGATTGGATACCTGGTCAGAGCACATACCCGAGCTGAGTGTTCAATCGCCGGTCAGGGCAGTTCCTAGAAGGCAGCCAATTGATGTTTCTTTCACATCATGTTTCACTTGCTCTCTCTCCCCGCCCCCCACCCTTCCTCTTTCTAAAAAAGCAATGAAAAAATTATTCTTGGGCAAGGATGGAAAAAAAGGAGGTAATGAATGTTTGTTGTTTTAAGTCACTAGGTTTGGGGGTCATTTGATACATAGCAACCAATAACTAACAGCTCAGTGAGGGGACAGTAAGGTTTTCCGCTTTGAGGACATTCAAGAGTCCCCAGATCTATGTTGGCTGAGCCTCAGTAACTGCTGTGAAGTATAAGGTTTATGGAAATGGAGGCTGACATATAAATATTCATGTCCCTCATCAAAACAGAACCTATGATTCAGCTAAAAGTAAATTACCAGTAAGGGGGTCAAACTACAACATGGTAGATGGATTTGTTTACATTAGACAAAGGGTAAGTTATATGACCTAGGGCAAACAATTAAGTTGAATCATATGAAATAGCCAATTAGCAACCACTTTTTAAAAAATAAAAAAATGACAACTTTGTGTAGTTCAACCTGATCCTTCAACTCTCTGTGCCTCAGTTTCCTTTTTTGTGTGAAACAGAGGTAACAACCCTCATTGTGAGGATTAAACTGATAACCAGAATGATTTTCCCTGCCACCAGTGGGCTGACCCGTGATCACTGAATGACTTTCCAACTGCACAGAAACAAAGCCGGCCGTTGGGTCCACCCTTGGTCTCTTAACGTGAGAGAGAGAGTTGGGACCCAAAGACCCCTGCCTCCACCTTCCCGCCTGTGCAACAGAAACAACACCTGCAGGGCACCCTTCCTGGACCAGCCTTGCCCTCCTGCCTCTCTGGCCCCTGGAGAAAGAAGACAGAGAGGGCAGGAGGCTGTGTGCCCACTGCCGCCCCCACCCCAGCAGGGGGAGGAAGGGAGAAAGGGTGAGGGCCCTCATTGAGGAGGCAGGCCTCATCGCAGAGGCTGGTTTCAGCAGGATTGTTCCAGCAAATAGTTCAATTCCCTCTGGTTTTTGTAGTACAAACAATCACAGACAAGTCTTAGAGGGAGGGGAAAAAAAGAGTAATTTGTGTGGCATAAAAACGTGAAGCATTGAGCATGGCCTCGCACGGCATTTACATTTCTAAACAAGAAACAAGAAGGGCTGCTGCAGAGTGTGGCTGCCACTTAGTTGTCTTATTAACTCCCTCCTGGCCCAGGCCTGCGTGAGGCAGCAGGGTCCCAGGCCCCACAGCCCACAGTCAAGGGCTTGGAAGCAGCAGATGGATACCCTGAAGACCAGAGTTCAAATCCTCACTTGTCACCAAGTCTGAAGGTGTCCTTGTGCAGTCTTCTCTTTGGCCTTCAGTTACTCATTTCTGTAACATGGAAAGGTTGGACTACAAGATCTCTAAGGGGCTCCTACAAGTGACAGAGAGCCCATGGTTATAAAATCTGGGAGCCAGGAGGTCTGGACTCAAACTGTGGCCCTGGCATTGACTGACCAAATGACCTTGGGCTCAGTGCTGGAAGGAATTTCTTATATGAACTGGTCCAGCTTCTCAACTCCTCCCCAGCACCCTTGAAAGATGACCATCCAGCTTCTACATCAATAGCTCCAGAGGTGGGGAGCTCACTTCCCCGGATCAAGAGGAGAACTTCCCTTTCCTTGTCAGACAGCCCCACAATTTACAAAGTTCATTCAAATCAACTTTCATGAAACTTCCACCCAACAGGAGACCCAGGAGAGTCTAGCAGGCCGCCGCACATCTTGCCACCAGGCAGGTCTCTATTCCAACCCCAGCAGGTGATCTGGAGTGACTTTCTCCCTCTGTGGCTTTCTGTCACCTTCCAGTTCTAGTGCACCCCCATCCTGCCACTTGGACCTCAACCACCATGTCCATATCAAGAGAAAGAGGAGAGAGGAACTTAAGGACATTGATGGGGGGGTTGGAGGGTCAGTGGCAAAGTTCTTCCCGAGTGTCCAAGTCCTCCTTGTTTCCAGCAAACATTCGTGCCCATGAAGTGGTCCTCAGGCTCCAGGTGGGCCCCAATAATCTCACCTCCTGGGATTCAGGCCCCTCTGGGGTTCCCTCCTACGCTGCGCCAGGGCTGGTCTGTGTGACCAAAAGAACATGGCAGAATTGATGCCACGATACTTTCAAATGTAGACTATAAAAGATATGGCCATTCCTACTTAGATCCCAGCAGACCTGTTTCTAGAAATTGACAAACTGACCTGAAAATTTTATATAGAAATGCAAAGGAATGAGAAGAGCCAAAACAATTCTGAAAGAGAACAGAATCAGAGGACTTACACTACACAATTTCAAAACTTTCTTTAAAGCCACAGTTAACAAGAGAGTGTGGTCTTGGCCCAAGGACAGACATATGGATGCGCAGAACAGAATGAAGGGTCCAGAAATGAATCCATACACCCACGGTCTTTTCAACACAGGTCCTAAGATGCCAATGGAGAAAGGAGAACCTGTCCAACAACTGCTGCTAGGGCCATTGGATAGCCACGTGTCAAAAAAAACTTAATTTGGACTTATACCTTATACCATATTTAAAATGGATCATAGATGTAAATGCAAGAACCAAAAGTATAAAACTTTTAGAAAAAAATACAGAAGAAAATCCTCATGACTCTGGGTTAAACAAAAACTTTTTATATATGACAGTAACAGCATGATCAATAAAAGACAAAAATTGATCATTTGATTTTATCATAATTAGACAAACCACATACTGAGAGAAAACTTTTGCAAGTAATATATCTGAGAACTTGTATTCAGAATATATAAAGAACTTTTACAACTTAGCATAAGACGAAAAGCCCAACAGTCAAAAGACTGGAATAGACATTTCATCAAAGAAGATATATGAATAGCCAACAAGCACATGAGAAGATACTCGACACAGTTAATCATTAGGGAAATGCAAATGAAACGCACAGTGAGATACCACTACACATTCACTCGTGTGACTTTAATCAAAAAGACAGATATACCAGTGCTGATGAGGATGCAGAAGAACTAGAACCCTTGTGTATTACTGGTGGGAATTGAAAATGATACAGCCACCTTGGAAAACCACTTGGCAGTTCTTATAAAAGATAAACATAAATTTATTATGACCCAACAATTCCACTCCTAGTAATCTACCCAAGAGGGAAAAAAAACCCCACACACACACATTTACACAAAGACATATATGTAAATTAATCATCACAGGCCAAAACTGGACACAACCCTCACGTCCATCAACAGATGCATGGGTAAACAAAGTATGGCATGCTCATACAACGGGATTCCCTCCACAATAACAGGGAATGAACTCTTGATCCGTGTGGCAACAGGCACGAACCTTAAAGACGTTTTGCTGGGTAAAAGAATCCAGACAGTCCTGGCTGGTGTGGCTCAGTGGATTGAGCGCCAGCCTGCGAACCAAAGGGTCATTGGCTCGATTCCCACTCAGGGCACATGTGTGTTTTGTGGACCAGTTCCCTGCAGGGGGCACTCAGAAGCAGCCACACATTGATGTTTCTCTCCCTGTCTTTCTCCCTCCCTTTCCCTCTCTAAAAATAAACAAAATATTTTTTAAAAATTATTTTAAAAAAAAGAATCCAGACAGAAAACACTGCATATTTTTGGTTCTATTTGTATGAAGTGGCCGGAAAAACAAGCGTGCGCAGCCTGAAAGCAGCAGAGTGGTCGCCTAGAGCTGAGGGAGGGCCAGGAACTCACCGTAAATGGGCACAAGGTAACTTTGGGTGGGGGGAGGGTGGTGGTGATGGGAATGTTCTAAAACTGGATTGCGGTGACAAGAACACAGCTCTGCAAATATATTAAACCATTATGGGGGCATGGAAGGGGTAGTGTGGCTTCCATTTGGCGGCTGTTTGGATCGTCAGCTGTCCCCTGCCATGTCACAAGCCCCTGAAGAGGTTCACATCGTAAGGACGAGCAGCCCCCTGGACGGATCTGAGCGAGCCGTCAGGGAAGCGGGCCCTCCAGCCCCAGGCAAGCCTTCAGAGGGCCACAGGCCCCTCTTGACTGAAAGAAACCTCGGGAGACCTTGAGCCAGAGCCACCCAGCTAAGCTGCTCCCAGATCCCCTGTCCTCAGAAACTGTGTGAAATAATAAATGCTTGTTGTTTTAAACTGCTAACCTCGGGATCATCTGTTATGCAGCCATAAATAACTAATGTACACTATCTCGTGGGGATCCTCACAGCCAAGTTTTTGGTAGATATCTGTGACTCTATCACAGAGGTACAGAGATGGGGGCTCAAGGGTCTGGCCCAAGGGTACGCAGCTTCCGGGCGGTAGGGCTGGGATATAAACCAGGCCAGCCTGACTCCAGAGCCACATCCACCACAACACCGCACTCAGCATCCTGAACAAGGCACCACGCGAGGCACCAAGGAGGCAGGACAAGTCCGATCCCTGCCCTGCAGGACCTCCCCATCTGATGGGGGAGGCAGGGCGGCAGCGCAGGCCCTCCTATCCTTGTTCAGCGACTGTCCCTCATCCTGTGGCACTTGTGGTGTCCCGCTGAGCCCCGCAGTTGCCAGGCCCATTTCATTCAGTTCTGCGAAGAGCTCCAGAGCACCCCAAGCGGGGGCTCCTGCCTCTCCCTGGAAGCGCGGAGCAGCGAAATTGGACAGTAATGTGCTGTCGTTCAAATATATCAGCCAGCGCCAGGGTGAATTATGATGCCGTCCCACTTTATTCAGTGTAGCATCTTTCATAAGAGCCGTGTCTCAGAAACACTTTGGAGAAGGAAATAATAAATAATTGCCCAGGGGACAAAGCACGAGATGAAAAGCTCCAGGCTGGTGGGAGGGAGGAGGAGGGGAAACTCAGTCTCCAGGAGCTTGTGTGTCCAGGCAGCTCAAGCTAGGCAGCTGGACCCGCTGCAAGCAGGGCCTTGGGCTTCAGTGCTGGGTTCCAGATGCTTCTGGGGCTTCCTGGAGAGGTGGCTCTAGGAGTCCCACGCCCCTGCATGCCCCAGATCTCTCCACAAGGGAACCCCTGGGGAGGAGCCCCACAGCTCCTCCTGTTTGAGATAGGACCCCTGGGTGGGCTACTTTGTCTGCTCAGAGCCCTCAGTGACTCGCATCTCAATCCAAGTCAGGGTCCGGGTCCCTACGCAGACCCACAGAGCCCCACACAATCTCACCATCATTACTTCTCTGACCTTCTCCGACCTCTACAACTCTTGCTCATTTCACTCCAGTCTCACTGACCCCCTTGCTGCGCTCTCAATACATCAAGCACATGCCCGCCTCAGGGACTTTGCATTGACTGTTCCCTCTGCTTGGAATACTCTTCTCCCAAACAGCCACTCAGTCTTTGCTAAAGACCTCCGAGTCTTTACTAAAGTAATACGTTCTCGGTTATACCTACCCTGACTTCCCTATTTAAAGTTGTCCTTCCCTTTTCCTCACCCTGATCTTCTTTCCTCTACTCTCTTGTCCCCCAACCATCATACCGCTCACCTTCTCGCGTGCACTAGAATGCATGCATTATTGGGATTATAATCTGCCTCCTCCTGCTAGATTGGAAGCAACACAGGGCAGTGCTTTTGTTCCCACAGGGTGCGTAACAGAGCCTGGGCACTCAACGGACATCTGTGGCGTGACCTCAGGTGTGCCCACACAGACCCTCCAGCTTCCGTGCACAGGGGCACACTGACACGCTTGCCTGCAGAACCACCTGCAGGCTTGCTCATGCATGTGCCCTCAGGGCAAAGCCACAGGTAATTCCTCATTTGCAAGACCATGTCCCCAGGCGGGTAAAACCTGGACTCTGGCCCCAGCGTGAAATCTGGACTTAATCCCAGCTCTACCATCCGCTGTTATGTAACCTTGGGCAAGGCATGTGGCCCGTCTATGCTTCAGTGTCCTCATCTACAGAGGCAAAACAATGATTATTACCACTCTATTAGGTAGGAACTATCTATTATGTCCATTGTGCAGATGGGGAAACTGAGGCATGGGGCGACCCAGTGAGGATGAAATAAGATAGTCAATTACAAAATAACTGCCATCACTCACGTCTCTGCTGAGCCTGGAAATTAAAACTGAGAGGACACAGGAGGTAGAAGCAGCCTGGAGTGAAAACATCAAAATATAGACATTAGGGCTGAACTGGGAATGTTTGCCCCAATCCCTGTACGAAAGAATGTAAATTTGCCAGGAGAAAGTAAAATGAGAGCCAATGCCAGCCGTGGGGACTAAAAATAACCCTCAAATGTCAGTGCAGGAAGGTTCTCAGAGATAATCAACCCACATTCCCACTTTCCAAGTGCAAGAGCGGGACTCAGCAAGGTACAGCCCTTCGCTGCGATCACACTGCAGATAAAAGTGTGCAGCTGGGGACGCGAACCAGCTCTGACACCAAGGCCTGCTCTTGTTACGGCCTGATTGCTTTTTGATCCATTCAACAGGCAGCCAGCTCTTGCCCAACTCCTGAGTCAGCCAGGTCCCGGGGACCCAGAGGATGCTGGGGAGGAGCTTGTGGGAGGCCCAGAAAGTCCCTGCTCCTCGGTCTGAGATGAAGGAAACAGAGCCGCTCAATGGGCAAGAGGGAGAGGTCAACGGGGCCTGGGGCAGGACGTCTGCATGCTGCCCACGTGTGTCCATCCGACTCACAGCTGCTGGCAACCGGAGAGGGAGACAGAGGCCAGAAGAACCTCCAGGAGCATCTGGATTAAGACTCTTCAGAAACATTTTTTTTTGCTCAGAAGCAGAGATTTCTACTTGGAAGATGAGGGGCATGTCTCAGCACACGGTGAGTTTAAAATAATTAAAGAGGACATGTCCTTCAGGACCTAATAGGAAATTTAGGACTGGGTCCTAGGAGTGAGCTTTGCATGCCAACAGGAAGGGGGAAACTGAGGAACCTCTATCCTTTCCTTCAGTTTCCATTCAACAAAGTTGCCATGTGCCTGGCGGGGCAAGGAGGGGCCAGGCCAGACACTAGGGGCCCTGGATGAATAAGACATGGCCTTAGCAACCACAAAGTCCACAGTCTATTTAGAAAGAGGACAACTCCATGGCGTTGGTGTTGGAATCTGGCCAGCCACAGCTCCCTCTAGCTGGGTGGTTCTTGCCCATGTCATTCTACCTCTAGGGGACATTTGGCAATGTCTGGAGATATTTTTTGTTGTCATAAATTGTCAGGGGCATGCTACTGGCATCTATTGAAGCCAGGGATGCTGCTCAAATGTCCTATAGTGCACGGGACAGCCCTACAATAAAGCCCTACAATAAAGAATATTCCACCTCAAATGTCGATTGCACTGAGGTAGAAAAGCCCTGCTCTAAGCAAGAGTTTTTCATCAGGGTTCAAGGACCCTCAGAAGGCCCATGTGTGTCCATCCAGAAATCCAAGCAACTCCCTGAGATCAGAAGAAATATCTGGGATCTCTGTGTCTATGTGAATCTTTCCAGCATGATAATCATTTTAAGTGTCAGTCCAGTTTCGAGGCCAGACAAGATGTTAAATTGTCAGACTGCTTTGCACTCAGTACGCAGCATGGGGCACGACACACAGTGATGCTCGGTATATACCATCTGGATGAATGGATGGGGTCCTTACCAAGACCCAAAATAGTTCTCCCCTTCTCCACCCAAGTTCTGAACACACTGGGAAATGAAACAAAGGAGTAGCAGATGGAGGCCAACATGTCACCTTTGGTAAAGACAAAGGCTAATTTGGAGAACAAGAACATAGCTCTCTGTGAAAGGTAAATGGGCCTGCTCAATGAACCCCAGAATTAGGAAGACCAACCCACCTTGTCACGGACAACTCTGGGTGGGGGCAAGCCACCCACCTCCCGGCCTCCCTCGCAGGAGCAAGGCCCATGTCCAGCCCAGCCCTGTCCAATAGGAATACATATAATGCAAACCGCAAACATAATTCTAAGTTTTTTAGTAGCCATGGTAAAAAAAGTGAAATTAATTTTAATAATGTGTTTTATTCAACCATCTCCAAAATATGATATGCAAAATCAGTTTAAGAATTTCTGAGATATTTTGCTTTCTTTTCTCTTCATACTAACGCTTCACATTCCAGGGTGTGTTTTACACCAGCACATCTCAGTTCAGACTAACCGTATTTCCAGCGCTAATACCCCGTGAGGGAGTGGCTGCCGTACTGGACAGGGAAGATCTCAGAGGGACTTATTCACCAAGGAGATAAATCACTCTGCCTGCTCTGGAAGGGAATAGGGAGAGGACAAGAGTTGCACCCATTGAGCTACCTTCACATATAAGGAAATATTGGAATTGGAGATGCATTTCTCCTAGATGGATGGATGGATGGATGGATGGATGGATGGATGGATGGGTGGGTGGGTTGACAGATGGGTAAACAAATGATTAATGAGCAGATGATATAAAATCAGGGGTAAGTCATACCATACCAGAGCAGGGAAATAAATTCTATTTTAAAAAGCTACAAATGTCAGACCCCTTTGAAAAAGAATATTGTGCTTTTGGTAGCAATATGTCCTTGTTTGAGAGGGGGAAAAAAAAAAGAATTCCATCCAATGTCACCTCGCTGAAACTTTGTGAGCAAAGGGAATAATAACATCTAAATAATAAGCCTAAATCGATCAATAATATATAATGAAGTCTACATACCTACTCTATGGCACATAATTGGAAACTTTGTCCTGTAAGAATATAAACAATAAGCACAGAGGGGATTTTGTCTAATTGTTTATTGCTTTATTCTTAGTACCTGATGTATATTAGGTGCTCAATAAGTATTCATTGAATTAATAAAGAATTTAATCAACTCAAGAGGCTGAGAGGTTGAGTGACTTGCCTGAAGTCACACTGCTGTTAAATGGTAATACATAATTTTAAACCTGGGTCTAAAGGAGGCCACAGCCTGTTCCACCTGACCTGCCTCTCAAGCGAATGATGCAAAAAGTCGCATTTCCCCACCTGTCCCTCATGAATATGGCACCAGGTCAACCCTATCGACTGCTCATCCTGGAGAGGCCCCAGCACAAGTTCAAGGCCACGGTGGCTTCCTTCACTTCTCCAGCTCATAGTTGGCATGGCGCTCTCCCCGCCCCCTTGAAGCTGAGAGTGCTGGGGAAAAACAAATTCAGCTGGACCAAAATAAGTGCAGCCGGCTCACAAAGGCTCATGAGAGCCATTGTTAAATTTTTCAGGAATTTTGTTAGCCAGTTGTGACCACAGTCATTACTAAAAAGATTAAAGTATATAAACTTACCGTTAAGTAAATTATATTAAAAAGAGATAATAAATACTCAAAATTCCTCACTTCATAATTATTTCACTATACTGTACTACCATCTAGGCTCTTAAGGTTATTTATGTGTCTTGTACCTCTACGATGAAAATACTCTATGATAATGTCCTACTATACATGTCTTCCCAATGCCACATTCAGTGACGTCTCACGTTGGTCGCTTGAAATCAGCCGTGGTGGGAGCATTTACACTGTGGAAATTGGCAAGTGCCGCAGACCAGGTTCTGTTTTCATTAATGACCAAGAAGGTTTGTTATAAAACATTTACCAGCATACTATGGCTGGGTTACAACCTGGGCTGGGGGTCACCAATCAAAGAGAACAGTTTTATGATTCTCCACTCCGCCACTGGATAACGAAGAGAAAGCCATCTTCACTCAAAAAAGATATCCTACTTCAAAAATCAGCACCAGCTTTGGACTCGCTGAGCCTGTGTGGGGAAGCGTCCCTGTGGGAGATGGAAAATTCAGGGCACGTTCCCTCTGGGGTCCAGCGGCCTGGCTCAACTCAGCAAGGGGCCTCCATGACCAAGGGCTTTCGTGCAGACATCTAGCTCCCTTTGGAAATATCAAACCTGAGCCCTGCGGAGTCATTGCTATGCATGTCAGAGCCAGTCTCTTGTCTCTAATGAGCAGTTGGCATGACGCCCATGGTTTCATCCAGGGCCCCCTGTGGAGATGAAGTTGATTTAACCATATCCTGCAGTCCCCACTGCCCACCCTTTGTCTCTGCTTTTAACAACGCTGGAGGGTATATCAATGGTTAGAGTAGCAATCATGAAAGGCAGAGAAAGAAGCAGGGGAAGTCAGCCTCGGGAATCGTGTCTGTCCCAGCTAGCCATCTCATTTATATACCTTGAGAGTTTAGGAGGATCTTTAATTAGTTTTGCATTTCCTCCTCAGCAGAGTGGAACATTTGTTGAGAGGCCCCTGGGTGCCGTGCCTGCTTCTGGGCACCTTATAGATAATCTCATTGAACACTTTCACTCTTTTACAAAGTAGGTATCATCCACCCCTTTTATACAGGAAGAAGTCAAGCCTTGCGGTGGTTGAAAATGCTTCCCAAGGTCAAGCAGCCAGTGCATGGCTAAGCCAGGATTGCAACACTCATCTCTCTGTCTAAAGATTCATATATTTCCTACTACGCTGCACATGCCCAAAATAGATACCCAGAATAAAGCTTGAAGAGTGGGTTGGATCACAACCGTCAGAGTTGAGGAGGGGACACTGGTGGTATGGCGGAGAGCCAGACAAACTCACGGGAGCAGGGAAGGATGGGGCTCTCAGAGGACACTGACTACGCTAAAAGTTTGCCTAGGAGCGGAATGCGTTTGTGGGGATAGAAGGAGTGATGGCCAGAGAGGCCGTCAGAAGGAAGGGTGGATGGGTGCAAGGATGGGTGAGTGCATAGGCGGTTAGGTGTAAGCGTGAACATGAAGTACGGATCGGTGAAGGGGTGGAAGGGTGGAAGTGAGTAATGGATGGTGGATGGGTGGGAGGGTGATGGGTTGACGGGCGGACAATGAACGGTGGTGGGTGGATATTAGAAGGGGTAGATGAATAGATAGGCAGAAGAAAGAAGGGAAGGGAAGGAAACAAGGGAAGAGAGGAGGGGAGGAGAGGGGAGGAAGGAGGGACGGGTGACTGGCAGTTAGATAGGGGATGGGGAAACTGCGGATAGTGAAGAGTGGGTGAACGGGCTGAAAAGTCGGCAGTTGGGGGAGGAAGGGAGCAAAAAGGAAAAAGGACTCATGGACAACAGTGTGGGGACTGCTGGAGGGAGGGGGTATCAGGGGACTAAATGGCAATGGTAAAAATATAATAAAGATTATATATTTAAAAATAAATAAAATAATTGTTGATAGGAAAAAAGGACACAGTGAAAACAGAGGCAGGTAGAACTGGCTGCGTGGATGAGTATTCGCGCGCACATGTAAAAGGCGAGGGACGGACACGTGGACAGTGGAAGATTGAACACGTGGGGAGGTGAACGACAGAGAAGTGAATATGGATGGAGGGTGCAGGGGTCGGGGGGCATGACCAGACGATGAAAGAGAAGGGAAGCGTTTAGGTAGAGAGATGGTAAGGCAGTTAGATGGATGAGCAGGGGGTTGGGCATGCGATAACACAATGGTGCAAACAAGGGGAGGAGGAAGGGACGGAGGAGAGAAGAAATGAGGGGAAAGGCAAGAGGGCAGGGCTCATCCCAGCCTGTGTGCCCTGCAGAGGCATGTCCTAAGGATCACGGAGAAAGAGTACCCTCGCCCCATGCCCAAGGACCAGCCGGAGCTGGCACTTCCTGGGTGCACGGACAGCTGGCCTTACTGCAGGAGCTCAGCCCTCGGCAGCCCCGAGTCCCTGGCCAAGAGCTAGGCTCTGTGCTGTGCCCTTCTCGACCTCTCCTCCTCCCAATTCCTGCTCCCCTCCCCTCCCTCCGTCTCCTTCCACACGCAGCAGCATTCTCTTGGCAAGAAGCTCACTGGAGCTGAGCCGTGGGACCAGTTGCTTTGACCTTCTCTGTTCTTGGGCATAATTACTGTTATCCCATATAATCACTTTGAAATAACTCTGTGTCATTATGCACCTTCGTGCTATTTTGCCCACTTATGTGAGCAGCTCTGCCCCAGGAGCTGGGATTTGGACGAAGCAGCCTGCTGGATGGTTTTTCTCTCCCTTAGCTCCATGCACCATACACCTCCCATAACTGGTCTAGTCAATGTGGAACTCACACACTAGGACAGACGACCCCTCCAAACCAGGGACCAGGCACTCACAGAGCCATGCAGAGCCAGTGGGACCAGGCCCAGAGCAGGACACCAGCTCTGAGGGGCCAGGAGTGGGTAGAGGTGGGAGAGGACATCTACAGCTGAAGGCAGGAGCTGTGCAGTCTAAGGAAAACGCCAAGATAGGGTCCAAGGCAAAGAACCAGGAGTCAAGTCCAAGGTGAGGAACCTGGTGGGGACTGACCCAGAGTGGGCTGGGTGGGGGCTGAGACGATGGCCAAGTGTCACCCGTTCCTCTTCGTGACCCGGCAGGGCTGCGTGTGTCTGGAGAACTGCAAAGCACTAGGGCGAGGTGGAGGCGACTTGAATGAACCTGACCGGGAAGGGACATTTCCTTGGGGACCTTTAAGTCATACGAGCCCCATCCTGGGGGCCTCCCGCTGGCCTGCAGAAGGGCTGAAGGCACAGTAGACGAGCCCTGCCCCAGGAGAGGACGCCAGCTTCCTGTCTTCCCAGGAGGCTTTGGCCCTAGCCTTCCTGCAGACTTTCCATCTAGGACTGGCCTGCTTGGAACACTGACTTTGGAATTTCCCAGGCTCGCCTCTGAATCCTGGCAACATTGCAGAGTAGCTGTGTGATCTGGGGAAAGTGACTTCACCTCTCTGAACCTCGGTTTTCTCACTTGCAAAGTGGAGACTGCAATTGCACCCACAGCACTGGGGTGGGTGGGAGGGGTAGACAATTAGCGTCGTGGCCAGGGCACAGCGACTGCTCAGCAAGTGGAAATGAGAGGAGCAGGACACCTGGTGTCCTCCCAGCCCTGGCCACCGCCAAAACCCCTCTCCTGCCACGCCAGACTTCGGGGCTCCAATCCTCCAACTTCTCCTTGGTTTCCACTTGGCTCCGTCTCTTCCGGTATCAACAACATGCATCAGCTCCACACAGGGTGGGGCTGGGAGTTCAAAGAGACAAGAGGGAACACTGAGTCACTCGGGTCAGGCAATCTAGAGGTCAAGGCCTGAGGAGCTCGCTGACGAGGCAGAGGGGGCAGTGCCCAGCCCTTAAGCCTGATGACCCATGCACAAAGAAGGCACTCCCAGCACTTTGCTTTCCGGCCGGTTCCCAGAGCTCCCTAGACCTTCCTGCCCTCCTCAGTTCCTGCCTGTGGCCTCATCACCTGCCCACAGTGTTTGCTAACACTCCAGCTTCTGCCAACCTGGCCTGACTCCAGCTACCGATTTGTCCGCATTGAACATGGCCGTGGCAGGTGAACGGGAGCGACGGATGTGGCAATTACAGGAAGTATTCATGACTGGGGAGGACAGGGGGCACTCAAACTGGATGGCTTTTCCATTGTAAGTTGGACTTTCCAACAGGCGCCGTCTCTCTCCTTTATCTTCGTTACACTGTTCCGTTACAGGCTTTAAACCTGTCCTCCTGCTTTCAGTGCACCATCCGTCCTGGGCTGCAAGGCTCTGCTGCCTGGGAGAGGTGCAAGGAGAGACAGGGAGACCAATAAAGCCTGAAAACAGTCAGCGGCTGAGAACTCAGAAAGGAGGCCAAGTCCTCAAAGTCCAGCCTCAGGGCTCTCCTCCTACAGGAAGCCCCCCATGATTTAAACCTGCCCAAATAAGATTAATTAGCATAGCTACCATGATTTGGGTGCTTACAGCCCAGCACTGTATTTTGACTCACTTAAATAATATCCCCGTTTAGCAAGAATGTAGGCTCGGAGAGGTCACATGGCTTGTTGGCGGTGAGGCAGGAATTCCAACCAAGTCCATGTGACTCCAAAGCCCACGCTCTTCCCACTGAAGCACACTGCCCGTCGTGTCATGCCTTGAGGTAGGTGCCCCTTCCAGTGTTTTTAAGCAGGGTGCTCAATGATGGAAAACTATGTCAAGACTTCCTAATGTTTTTCTATCATGTTCTCCGTAACACTGGGAGGTTCCCAGGGCCAGGATTACTACTCACCTCACTAACCTGGGGGCTCCTTGCGCACAGAAGCAGTGCCTCTCCTATCAGACCAGCAGTTCTGGTAGGAGACAGAAATTGTGCCTCCTCCACCAGACAAGGAGTTCCAGCTCTCCCTTCCCATCCCGCCCCAGCTCTGCCCTGACTTCTGCCTTCCATCTGTCAGTTACCAGATGAAGGGGGCGGCTGGGCACTAACTTCCCCTCCCAGCATATGGCCCCAGCGCTGTCTCTTCCCAGGGTCCCCTTCCTGTGACTCCTTCTCTTTGAGGCAGAGAGCACATCCATCACCTCCCTAACGGGTGCTGTGCGTGGCCAGCCCCAGCCTTTCCGGCAGCTGGAGCAGAAGGGAGTAGTGTGCACGCTTGTGTGCACCGGGAGGGGAGGGGCAGAGGGACAGCGGGGAGCCAACACCTGGACCAGGCCATATGCAGAGCCCAGGGACCATGAGCAGAGCCCAGGGGATGTGTCTGGCTCCAGTTCTAGCCGTTAGAGAACACAGAAAATGTTGTCCCTCTGCCCCCAATACTGGTTCAATGGTCCTGTTTCAGATTCTTCTGCATCTACCTTCCCAGCTACACAGGCTTCCGGAACATCTGTCCTCTGCTCTCAACTCAACTATCTCTGTCCCAGCCGGGCCCCACCCCTCCTGCTCCATGAGTTCCCCGTCTGCAAAATGGGGGTGACCACCCTCCCACCCTTCCCCTCACCGGCTGCTCCTGACGATGGATCGGGCCGAGCTTTTGGGGTTGGTTATGGCCGTGGCCTGTGGCCAAAGGCACCTGCCAGGCTGGGATGCCAGCATCCCTGCACCCCCGGCAGGACGCTCCGGGCCAGCGTAGTCAGGAGCCTTGGAGACCAGGGTGCATCCGGGGGTCATGCTCTTATCTGGGGGTCTTTCTTGCGTTTGGGAGGCAGACATATTTAGATTCAAATCCTGCCTCTGGTATCTAAGAAAACATAAAATGTTTAAAACCCTTGACCCGCAGTCCCATTCCTAGAATCGATCTTCAGACATAAAAGCATCATTACCGATGGACGGCCATTCAAGGGTGGCTCTCACAGTACAGTTAAGAGCAGGAACCCTGAACCACTGGAGAGTCCATGATAGGGGCACTGATTGAAGATGCTATCGCGATCCACTCTATTGGCTACTAGAAAACTATAAAAGAAATAACTTATGTCTATTGTATTGACTGGATGTACAGAATATATTGTCAAGCAAAAAATATATTGCTAAGACAAAAATATATTAAAGAAAAACAGTTAGGGAGTAAGGTGGATGGAACAGCCCACATTTCCCCCAGTGCCTCTATGTATGTGTTGGGTACATTTGTATGTTTACAGGTACATGACAATATTGGTTACCTTGGGTGGGAGGCAATGTGGGGGGACAGGAAAGAAGGATGAGACAGTCTAATGATATTTTATATACTTCAGTGTTGTTTAAATTGTTTGAATGAGCATATATTTAAAAAATAAAGCAACAGCAATTTTTAATTCCCATCTCTGTTACTGAGGTACAGTGGGGCTTGGGCACATCACTTCGATGAGCCTCAGTTTCTTCATCTGTAAAATGGAAATAACAATGTCTGGCTGTAGACTCACCGCGTGGATTGAAGAGATCACGGCACAGATCAAGTTCATTTCCCTTGAGCGGGTGGAGGAGGGGAGAAAAGGAGGCCAGCCCCTGCGTCCAGCTCCCATGGGGCAGTTGCTTTGATGTGGGGATGATCCTGCCTTCATTCCTCTCCACAGATGCTACCCACCCTCCCTGCCTTTCGCAGCCACGAGGAACGCTAAGCCAGCCTCCATCATTTTGCTGCCAAACGACCTAGACAAATGTCTCTCCCTCTCCAAGCCCCAGTGGCCCCACCTGGGAAAAGGCAGAAGTTTCCCGCTGACCTCCTTGTGTGCCCAGTGTGCCCAGCTTCCTCGTGATGCCAGCATGACTCAGGCGTGGGCAAGCTCTTGGAGGAGCCGGGATGGTGGATGGGTGAGGGAGAGGGCAGAGCTCTTGAGTAAACATGGCTTGTCATGCAGGAGCTCAGAGCTCTGCCCTGTAAAGCTCACCTGAGATATCTGAAACCAGCAGAACAATCCAGAAGTGCTTTGCAAACACAACCTGAACAGGCTGCCGCCCCTGGGGAACTGGGGTTAAATTCTGAGCTTCTGCATGAAGCAGCTTAGAGATTTGCTGGGTTCCACTGAGCCGGGGAAGGCGGAGAGAAAAGGGGAGGAGGAAGAGGAGGAAGATGAAAGTAGGAAGAGGGGGAGAGGAGAAAGGACAGGAGAGAAGGGAGGGGGGAAAGGAGGAGGGGGCCTTCCACCATGTCCCCTCCCTGGGGAGCCAGAGATGAAGCACAAACCCAATTCGGGGAGATCAGAGAGCAACGTGGGTGCCCAGAGGACACCTTCCAGGAGGAGCGACCCTGCCAAGCACCACACAGGACACTGTCCACCGCACTGGAGACCCACGGCGACAGAGGCTGATTCGGAGCCACTCGGCTGGGTCTGATGACTCTGGGATGGGCCTGGAACTCCAGTGGCACCCTGAGGCTCAGGAAGGGACGCAGTCCTGAATCAACTGAGCTTAAACCCAGAATGGCTGAGTTTACCTGGAATTGTCTAAGATGACATTTTCTGCCCTCCGGCAGAAAGGGAGCTGGGGACAGAAATTCAGTTCAGTGAGAGAAAAATAAAGTTACAGTTTGGGGCACACCAGAGTATATGTGTGGCTTGAAAATTTATGTTCGTTATATACAAAGCCCCCGGATTAGAAAATAACAAAAAGAGTTGCTGGGTAAAGAGTGGCCCAAGACCGCCTCCCACTCAGCCTCCCTCTTGCCCTTCATGGAGGCTCTGGAAACACCAGGTCAAAGGGGGATCCTGTCTGTCTTTTCCCAACTTTGAGGTGTCACCACAGATCAGAGCAGCTTGATTCCCCAGGGCCTGTCCCAGGCGCAGGACCTGGCAAGCACGCACCCATTCAGAACCTCGGGCTGTCTCCAGGACGCGCGGAGCGGTCCCCACCAGGGTTTTTCGGCCTCGGCACTGCTACACGCGGGGCTGGCTGGCTCACTCTCTGTCATGGGGGCTGTTCTGTGCACTGGAAGGTGTTGAGCAGCATCCCGGGCCTCCACGCGCCAGCAGCAGTGGCTATTGTCAGGACACCCCTGTCCCTTGCCACATGGGCCTCGATAGGGCTGCTGGACATGGCAGCTTGCTTCCCCCAAGGCACCTGATCCCAGAGCCACACTGCTTTGTAGGACCCAGCTTCAGAGTGACATAGCATCACTTCTGCCATTTTCCATCGGTCACACAGACCAACTCTGACATGGCGGGAAAGGGGACTCACTATACAAGGGTGTTACACCACTTTGGAGTCTGGCTCCCACACCCTGCCAAGCCATATCTTCCCCCATTCCATACTTTCAGCCCGTACTCCTGGAACAGAAAAAACACACTACAGTTCCCAGCAGCCCATGCATGCCTCTGTGCCTTTGCACATGCTGTTCCCCTGCCTAGAATGCTCTTCCCTCACATCCCAATCTAGCCAAGGTCTACCCATGTTTAAAGACTCAGGTAATGATTTAATTTCCAGAAAACCTTCTCTGGCCTTCATAGGCCAGGTTAGGTATCTTTCCTTTACTTACCACTGTCATAGCAATTAAATGGCCAACCATGATTATGATACTAACTAACGTTTATTGAGCATTTACTATAGTCTCGGCCCTATATTAAAGGCTTTATATGTAATATATTATTCAGCTGGTCCCCCAACTGTTCCATGAGGTAGGTACCATTTTACAGATGAGGAAACTGAGGGCCCAAGAAAGTAAGTACTTTGCTCAAGGTCACACAGCTGCTGAGCAGTAGAATTCAAAGCTGACTCAGCCTTCTGACTCTTAACCATTATTAATACATTGCTAGGTCTCTCTCCTTGGCCATGAACCCCAGAGGGATGGAATTTTGACTGATTTATCCCTGTATATCAGCCCCCAGGACATGCCTGACCCACACTGAAGAGAGAAGAAACGTTTATGAAGGAAGAAGGGAAGAAAGGAAAGGAAGTGGGAGGAGGGAGACAGGCGCAGACCTGGGCCTCATGGGTGGGCATTCAGGCAGGGCTCTGAGCAAGCCGTCCGGGCCCACCCTGGTCAGCCCATCCTCCCCTCAGGGGACTGTGAGATCCCCCGCCTCCTTGCTGCGCCCTTCCCACTGGCCGGAGACAGAGACACGCCCTGCGCCGCGTCACCCCGGTTCCTGCGCACCTTTGCTGTCCGTTCTTAATTTTTATGCCTGCTTAGCCACTTGCCCTATTACAGGAATAATTTAATTAACTCCAAGAAATGTAATTAATTTTAATTTTTCATGATAATTCATTGTTTAATACTCTGTTAATAATTATTGAAAATCCTAATGCCCAGTTGCTGTCCTCTAACAGGGTAATTAAACACGTGCACAGGGAGAGGCACTTAATGTTCAAGTGCTTCCACATCACCTCGGTCTTTGGAGCAAAGCTTCCTCCACTCAGCAACGTGCTCACATGGAGGCTCTTCCTTCTTGAAGCTTCCTTCGCTTTGGAAGTGGATGGGGTTGTGCAGACATTGGCAAAAAGCTTGACCGTGGGGAAGGAAGACAGGGCACTGCGACCTCAGAGGTGGGAGAAGTCCCTGGGGAGGCGGCCTGTGCCCCCTCGCAAAGCCAGGGCAGGACTGACCTCCCCTGGCCACACAGCCTCTCTGTGACCTGGTCTTTGGGGTCAGGCACCACCATCTCAGTGAAGAGCAAGGGGCGGACCCTGTCTTGCCTCGGAAGGTCTTACAGGAAATGCCATCTGCCCCCCACCTTCGCTGAGCCTGCCCTGAGACCCCCTCTCCACCCCCAGCAGGTGCTCCAGATTCAAGGGCCAAGCCTCTTCCTAATTTCCACACATAAGCCAGCCCCACGGCTGCATCCCCACCCTAAGTAAGCACTTAAATATACAATTTGCTCGAAGGAATTATGCACTGCTGACTGCTTTTAAAATAGAGAAAAGACCCCCCACAGAACTGTTTCCTTTCCTCAAGTAGCATCATCTTCCGCAGAGACTGTCCAATCCTCTAATTGCACCATCTGTGCTGGGAGGGCTGGGCTGGGCTTGCCGGCTCTTCCCCAGCGCCTGGGGTTTTAATTCCAGGTCCACACCTGCAGGGCTCTTGCTGGGCGGGCCTCCCACTCGGATCCCGCAGCTGCTGGGCCCACCGCCCTCCCCACTGGCTCGACACCTCATTCTTTGACTCTCTTCACTTTAATACACATGCATGGTGTCAACCCCTCAGTCCTTGCAGGGTCCCCAGCCCTGGATTTGGGGTCAGTGAAGGCCCTTCTAAATCCTACCCCTTGAGGAATCTTCTGGAAGCCAAGCCCAGGGACCTTTTGCTGCCCTATAAACAAGATCCTGGGGAGGTTTCCACTCCAGAGACCCAGCTTCTCTTTCCCTGTCCACGTTTCCATGTGGGCCTCGTGGGCCCAAAGAAAGCGGGGTTCTGAGCCAGGCTTGTCTCTTCCCGGCCAGGTGATATGGGGAAGCTGCTGGTGAACCTGTGCTTCTCCATCTTCTTCTCTCTCCCAACCACCTTTCTTAGTTCCCTTCAAAGACGAGAATTTGGGTACAGGTCAATGATGACGACGTAACCGCCATGTGCACGGAGACGGAGTGGGGAGGGGAGGCAGGCCGCCGAGGGTGAGCAACGGGCAGTTAGCACGGTCGCAACCAGGGCCCTGCGAGAGATGGTGTGGCACTGACTCAGAACCACCCCGAGGGACAGGCGAGGAGGCTGGGCTGGCCCACCAGTGCCCCCAACCCCGACTGCCTGGGCTGTCCCTGTGCCCAGGCAGGGCTGCAGTGTCCCTGCAGAGGGTCTGCAGGCACCTCCACCCACACCCGCCTTACCTTCCTGCAAGGTGGTGGCGAGTGCAGCACCCAGCGCATAGCAGGTGCTCACTGAACAGCCACACAGCTGCTCCATAGCCCACCCTGTAAATGGCTGCCTTTAAAGTTTTGATCTCACTATGATTAGGACAAAGGGAAATGTCTGAGCTTCAAGCTGGGGACCGAGTATGTTCCAGGCCACTCACTAAGCCACTATCCTCTCCATGGGTTGAAGCCAAGCCAGCCAAGGGACACAGAGACCAGGGCCCTGGTCCCTAAGGACATATGTCTACAGCTCTTTCTGTGGCTGGACTGGCTCCCTCTGCCCTGCTCCCCCGGCCCCGGGGGTCTGTCTGCACCACCTCCCTCCCCGCTACCCCATCCCTGGTCTGACCAGCCTCCCCTGCAGTCGAGCCCACTGTGGCAGCTGGTTCTCCCCGGGGTGGAACCCCACTTCCTCCGACCCCTGGCCAGGCCCCCTTACACCTGAGCCTCCTCTCACTCCTCGGCAATCTCAGGGACCTTGTATGGCCTCTACCTGGGGGGGCGGGGGCGGCATCTCACAGGCACCTGCCCAAGTTGCTCCCTGCTTCTTCCAGTTTCAGCATTCGCAGCCCTCTCCCCTGGGCCTTAAGTTCCCAGTTGGGGTCTGAGCATCTAAGCCCCAGAGCTCAACTCATCTGTGTAGGAGAGGACCCAGGGGTGGTGAACAGGCTGGCTCATTCCTGTCTGACCAGGGCCACACCTTGGTCACCTGCATCAAACAGGCAGACCAGGTGGACAGAGCCCTGTTACCTTGGCCCATTTGAGATGTTCTGATGTCTTAATCGAATCCTACAGGCTCTACTGTGGAGTCCTTTGTACTGATTGACCAGAGGGACTGGGAAGATCACCCACAGCATTCTTATTGGGGATCAGCTTTGTGTCAGGCACCACTGTCCACCCTGGGGCCACAGAGGACAGAACAGACCAAGTCCCCAGGAGCTGATGTGCTAAGGTCAGTGGAGGCAGGGGGTGTGGGAGTGGAGACAGACAATAAACAAGGAAACAAATGTCATCTGGGGTCTTGATAAGCACTCTATAGAGGGGAAACGAGCAGGGTGAATTGATAGCGTGACAAGCTGGGAGGTGGCAAGCACATGACAAGGGGAAATATCTGAGGTCATTATATGAGGCCTCAGCCATGCAGGGCTCTGGGAACAGCTGTTTAGGGAGAAGAAGAGGGAGCAGCTTGTGCAAAGGTCCTGAGGTGAGAATGAATGATTCGGGTATATCTGAAGGGAACGGGATGTTAAAATGGAACAATATTGGTCTCAATTTTGGACGAGGCTCAAATACAATAGATGTCGATCTCACCTGTATTCCGAGATGAGGTGTGAGACCACCCAATCAGGATTTGCAAAAGAGGCAATAAGAACTGTAACCCTTAGCTTATCACCCGCCTGCAGCTTAAAAGAGGTTAGGAAGGCTAAGAGGGGGCTGGAGATGAGGCTGGGAGTTTGGAGTGGGGGAGAGCTGTTGGAGTTCTGAGAGTCCCTCCTACCAAGAACGAAGGGTGAGGTGCCTGCCCTTCCCTCAAGCCTGGGCGGGGCGCATTTTCAACAAGACCACTTGGAGAGCTAGATGTGCGTCCCCTGGGTGCTTGGGCAGTGGGGGCACAACCATGACACGAGGCCTCACCATGAAGCAGCTAGAGATGAATGACCAAGGTGGGGGACAATGCAGAGCCCCACGAGGGAGCTGCAGGTGGCGGTGACTTCGCTAACACGAGATCACTGGTGGGGGGCCAATCCAATCTGACTGGTGTCCTTATGGGTAGAGGAGATTAGGACACACAGAGACACCAGGGGGCACGCACACAGGAAAGAATGTGTGAGCACACAGAGGACAGCACCACCTGCAAACCAAGCAGAGAGGCCTCGGAGGAAACCGCCCTGCTAACACCTTGATCTTGGACTTCCAGCCCCCAGACCTGTGAGAGAATAAATGTGTGTTGTCCAAGCCTCCACGTCTGAGCTAAGACACTCTACTGAGTTCTCCCAAGTTTGAGGAAGAGTAAGGGGCGGAGCGGGGCAGGGAAAGGAGCAAACGTTCCTCAGCTCCAAGCGACATTTGCCAAGGTGGTTCACTTTGTGGGCTGAGGCACAGACCCATGGAAGCTCCACTGCCTGGAGGCCCCACATTCACTCCCATCCCCCACCAACCTCCTAGGTCACCTTCGCCCTTGATGGACCTGCCAGCTTCCAACTCCTGGGCTCTTCTCTGCACCTTTGCACAGGCTGTTCCTTCTGCCTTAATGCCCTACCTTGCCTAACCCCCACCCTTTCTCCCAGACTAGGCCCAATAGCACCTTCTCCGGGAACCCTTCCTAGGCCCTCTGCTTCCACAGGCCTTTGGGCTTCCTTAGTGTCATGATCAGTTTCCTGCATGGTTTTCTCTACTGAACTGCGAGCTTCTAGAGCTGAAGCTGCTTGTGCTGTGCCCTTCTGTGTCCCAAGGGTCTGACCAAGCACTTAGAACTTAGGTAAATGGAAGGACACATAGAAGGAAGGGATATCGGGAGGCTTGAAACCATGCTCCCCAAAAGGCACGCTCACGGGAGCTGAGCAGCACGGACTGTCAGAGCTGGTGGGGACTCTGGAGGTCACCTGCTCCAACCTCCTCCTCTGCGCAGGGGAAGCTGAGGCCCAGACAGGGGAAGTCGCTGGCCCAAGGTCACAGTGATTAGACAGACCCGACGGGCCCCAGAACCCCCATCTCTCAGCACAGTGCTCCTTGCATGGTGTTGCGCTCTCACCAACCCCCTTTCGGTCCCCTTGACAAGTGGAGTTTAATTATTTACGATGGCGCTTTATAGCTGCGGGTGAACCCACCGGAACATATTTTGTAAAAGTAATGAAGGCTCAGTAATGCGAGACCTCGCTACAGCTCCCGTCACTAAATCTTGGCCCAAGAGTTGGCCAGACTGCATAGGCATTTTTTTTTCCTCCCTCTTCTCTCTTTCGGAGAATTACTGGGTTTGCACATTAGGGGTGGCTGCGGCACAAGGCAGGCCCAAGATGTTTACTCTTATTTGGGGGAAAGAATTGGGCTGCATGGAACCAGAGTCAGAATCTCCCAAGTGGAGATCATAATGGCACGTCCGCGACAGCCCCACCTCAGACACCCACCTCAGATGTCACACGGGGCAGGCAGGGTGCTGTCACAGAGCCCCCACTTGGGCCACTCGCCCTGGAAGGCAGAAGAGACACAGTGACAGTGGAACAGAGGAGAGAGGGCAAACCTGGGAGTCAGCAACACACGTTTCTGCTCCACTTCTCTGGGCCTCAGTTTCCCCACCTGTAAACTAGGGTAGCTGGACAAGACTTTGCCTCTCCTAGTTCCTTCTACAACATTCCATCCTTTTTGTCTAGCAACAAAAAGAGTGAGGCAACAGGCTCATCCCAAGAAAGCACGGGTGCTGTGGGCTTCCCGTGGGCTCTCACTGAATGCTTCCCACGGCCCCAGCAAGCAGACTGAACTCCAGTTTGCAGGTGAGGCAGAGAAAGATCAGGTGCTGGAGAGCAACAGTCAAGGTTTGAACCTAGGCTTTCTGGCTCCATAAAACACCCCTTTAACCATGTCTCTGCAAGCTTTGCACTGACCGTTTACAACAGGCCAGGAGCTCTGATGGGCACTGCTCATTATGTCTTCCCAATAACAGCGAAGTAGGTTTTCTCATCCTCACTGAGACGTGAGACCCCTGAGGCTCACAGTGAACCCAGATCTGGGACCCGGGTTTCCCACCTAACAAGACTGAGCTGGGCAGGCGATGCGGTTTTGAGCCAGGCTGAAGAGGAAGGGAGAGAAATGGGCCAGCGGAAAGCATGTGATGGGGGGGAAGGCGGTGAAGGCATTTAGATGGAGGGTATGTTTGGAACACTCCAGCATTTGGGAGGAAGGATGGTAGCCTTTAAAGAAATTTGAGATGGGACGCTTGGGTGGTGAGATCAGAGGTCTAGACTCTGAGCCCCTCACAGACAGGAGCCATTCGCCTGTGAGTCTGCACGGCCTCAGACTTAGTAGGTGCTCAATAAATGGAAGCGAGGGTTGTCAAATAGGTGACCTGATTTGGACCTTGTTCTGCTACCAATATGTAAGCAACCTTGAGTGCATTTTGTCCCCTCTCTGGGCTTTTTCATTATCCCTTTAATCAGACCCATCTGCCCATGGCAGAAAGTTCTACCAGGCGCCTACTTAATACATAATCCTGCAGGTACAAAGCTTTCAAACCTCCCAGAAAGCAAGTTCCATCAATGCACTCACTACACCATGCCAATATTGAATGCAATGCCAGAAAATTCTGCAAGCAGCTAATCTAAATGCATCCTGCTGGATGCTAGAGCCGTATAATTTTGCTTGGTCCTCAGGAGAGAAGGAAGAGTTGCCTGGCCATTCTCTGTGCAAATTACAGGACTCTCAGGGAAGGAAGATTCATTCATTCATTCATTCAACAAACATTTATTGAGCAGTTACTATGTGTTGGCACTGGTCCAGGCACTGGAAATATAGCAGTGAACAAACCACAAGTCTTGCCTTCCTGGAGCCCCATCATCGCATCTGCACGGGCCCCTGGCCTCACTTGCTCACCCTTCTCTTCTGCAGCAGGGCCAGCCCTCCACCCCCACCCCCTCCACTTATGCCTCCCACTGACTCTCTGCAGCAAAGGCGCCACAAGGCTCCCATTTCTCACCTGGAGAAAGGCCACCTTAACCCCAGGTAGAGGCCAGGCGGTGAGAAACAGGCACTATCTTTAGAGAAGTGAAAGCCGAATTAGTTGCTTATTGCAGAGACAACAAACTAATACCTTAGCAAGGCCCTCAGGGGACATTTTTAAGGCATACCTGATGACTAAGATGTTAGGTAAAGCGATGAGACCAGAGAGGCTTTCCCCCCAACCTCGGATGGCCTCCTGATGGGCCAGGCACTGGGCTAAGGCCACACTCCCATAAAGCCCTAGAGCGCAGGCGGGGCTGATGGCTCCTCCGCACCGTTTTGCAGATCAGGACACTGAGGCTCAGGTAAATTGCCTAGGGTTGCCCAGCTAGTAGGGCTGAAGCAGTGATTCACCGGGAGACTCACTGCCTGCACAGCCCACTCTCCCAACGATGGTTAAACTGGCTGGGTGAGGAATGTACCTTGAATCACGTTCCCCTCAGCAGGTTCCACATCACACCTGCAATTTTGCTCTATTTACATTCAACGAACCCATTCTTTTCTTCATAAATCACGCAGCGTCCGGCCCTTGTCAGAATCGAAGGCCCAATTAACCCTGAATACCGTGGCCCCTTCTCTGCAGACTTGCCCCAACCCCACAGTTTTTCTGGCTGGGACTATTACAAATCTGGTAGAAAACCAGCCCAGCAAGCAAGCATTTATTCTACAGTGACCGTGTTGGGGGAGGGGGAAATCCACATGCCTTAAAAAAAAAACCACCCACAGTAGCTAAATTCTGACTGCCAAGCCTTTATTAGTAGTGATAAAAGGCAGCAAAAATGCACAGGGTTTTCTACTCCCAGGTGGGGGTTGCAGTCTCAGGAATTAGTCATGTTTTGACTGGTAGAGTTATGGAATTTATAATAGGGGCCCTGGAGAAATTAAACATGGTTTACAGCCAACCCCTGCCCCCAGCCGAATGTCTCCAGCGGGAACTATACGCAGGGCCCCTGGGAACCCTCCAGGAACCTGGCCTGCTGGCCTGGAGAGCTGGAAGGAGGTGGTGACCCCCACAGTGCAGGGCTGCAGGGGAGGTGCCTCCGGCTGCTCCTCGCTGCCCTGGGGTCACAGCCACGCCTCATCAAATCCGGACAGTGTGCACCAGGTCTGTCCTCTGTGTGTGGGGCAGCACCGCACCCCGAGCAGGATTCAGGAACGCTTGTTGAATGAATCTGCATCTTCACCCCACCCACGTCATCCTCCCTGGGCTCAGGTTGGTCTCTTTCTGGAACATCAGGGGAAGTGGCATGAATTTGGGAAAGTCCAGTGAACTCTATCTTAATTAAAGAAAAGAGTCAGACTCATCTCTCACACTCTGATTTTAGGGCCTTTTTAAAACACTAAAGATCCCTGAGAGCAGTTGTATATCAAGAGCCTAAGACCTTAATGGAAAAGTTCATCAAAAGAACTGGATGGAAAGGAACCTTTGCAAGCAGCATGTGTGAGCTTTGGGGCTCGGTATTGTGACTCTCCATGTGGTTGATTGCTCCCAGAGTCTTCAGTCCTGGTTTCTTGTTGCAGAAGAGTGGCTTAGGGTGAAAAATTAACCCTTACTGAGCGCCTACCATGTGCCAGACACCGTGCCAACCAACTTTATAAACATTCTTCATTTTAACACAGCCTAGAAAAGGACTCAGCACAGGGTAGGTGCCTAACAATATCCTTCAGCCCTGGGAGGTAGGTGCTATTACTTCTTTGCAGATGAGGCAGTAAAACAAGACAGGGGCCCTTCTTTGCCCCGTGCAACACAGCACGCAAAGTCGGGAGCAGAGCTCAAGCCTGGGGTGTCTGATTCTGACACCAGACTCTTTCTGGCCAGCCAGGGCTCCTCTTTTCTCAGCAGGGACTGGCGTTTTGGAACAGGTAGGTGATCAGGAGTGGAGCAGGAAGAGAGAGCGCTGGGAGCTGTCCAGGATTTGCAGTGCTGAAAGGGAGGGCGCACGGAGCCAGGCAGGCTCTCAGCTGGGGCAGGGCACGACTTGCCCTTGCCATGTCGTCACTTCACTCTCTCACCTTGGTGACCACTCTCTCCAAGTCCCACATTCCCAGCTGCCTCTCCTGCCACCGCTCAGGCCAATTTCTCGTAAACTGACAAGTACCAGACAGCTGCTAGACGACAGGAAGGAAGATCTGTTTGTCTCTCAAACCCACCACAACCGCAAGTACCACTAAGACCAAATTTCCAGTCTAAGGCATCAGAGAGGAGCAAGGTCATGAACAATGCAGAAACATTTGACCTAGAGTCTAATGGAATGCATGTTTTCATGATTTATGTTGTTGTTCTGGCCTGGTTCCTCTCTGGGCCGTTCTCCAAGCTGTAACCAGAGCTCCGGTTCTTCAAGTGATGTCATGACTCTCCTTACAATTCCAAGAGGCCTCTCCATCGCCCTCAGGATGAAGCCTTCACTCCTTAGCATGACACTCCACGTCCTTCAAGAGCTGGCCCTACCTACCTCCACCTCCGTCTGCCCCCACGTCCGATTGCCCTTATTCTCCAGCTATGCTAAACGCCCACTATGGGGCTGGTGGCAGGGATAAGCATTTCAAACAAAAATAACAGCATGTGCTAAGTCCTGGTGCTCTAGCAAGAGTCACCTCAGGTGTCACTACTATGGAAAGACCCCTCTGGCTGACCGCCTCTCCCGGAAGCCAGCCACTCCATCCCCGCGATAGGTCTGTGTGCAGGATATGCTTCTGCTCCATCACTCAGCCAAGGAGAGAATTACCCTGCCATGCTTCCTCCTGGACAGCAACCCAGCACTCTAAGATGATTTGTTCATTTTGAATCACTAGTACCTATCTGCATGTGAGAAAATAAAAATAAACAGAAGAGCCAGGGTTTTGTTTTGTTTTTTTAAGAACTTGCTCAATAGAGGCTGATGTATACAGAAATAATAATAGCTGACCCTTACGTATGTGGTACTTGCTAAGTGTTTTAACTCATCAAAGCCATATGGCAATCATCAAAGTCACTCCGTGGTATGCATCTTTATTAGGCCCATTTTACAGATGGGAAAACTGAGGCACAGGAAGTTAAGTAGCTTCCCCCATGGTAACAAAGCCAGAAAGCAGCACAGCAAGCAAGCTTATCCAGACAGTCTGGCTTCCGTCCCAGCCCCTATCCATTCCACTTTTGGCCTCCTTGCGGAAAGGGGACCTAAGGTGGGAGAGGCAATGGAAGTCTCTTCTAGAGCCAGGAGGGTTCTAATGTTAACATTGACCTTGTTCTTTGCATCAGCAGAACCTAAAGCTTCTACCAAGATTATCTCAGGGCACTCAGGCATGCAAAACATACCCAAACCCAAATACAAGGGTGCCAAGCCCCAGCCTTGGCAAAAGAAAGTGGCAGGACTGTGCCCTCACAGCTGGAAATGGCCTGGCTAGGGGCCCTTTCCTTTGCCCCTCTGCCAGCCCCACCTAGCCCTCCCTCCCCAGCTGCCAAGACCCCGCTTCCCACCCCCTGCACCTGGCTGCCCCTGGCAGGCAGCCTCAGACCCCTCGTGGAGGATAAGCTTCCCCCCAGCTCTGAGCAGCTGCCAGGCCTGGCATGCCAGAAGTTCCGCGTTAGGTTGATGGCCCCGCACAGCCCCATGGAGCTGCTATTTTTAATTTAATTGGTGAGTTGGAGGAGAGAGATGATACCCAGTGAGAGAGTTTTAAAAGCTTTCAGGGTGGGGAAGGGGGGAGAGAAAGCAAAAAAAAAAAGTTCGTAATTATACACCAGGAAGCCAGATTTGATGCTTGAACAGAAAGGTTAAATGTTACATTCAGAATAAAATGAGAAAAAGAGTTCTGATGACAGTTGCCCAGAACTAAATAAGGAAAAAAAATACCCCTTTGCCCAGCTCCCTCTGCTCCCTTACACTCTTTTCCGTGTCTCCCTCTTCTGCTGTTTAAGGCTCAGGAGTATGCAAATAAACCAGCTTGGAGCACAAAGATTCCTGCTCAGTATATCAACACCTGGCCACCACCCAAAAGCAGCTTTCATCCAAGCGTGGCAAAATCCTCATCTCTCAGGCCAAGAGAGCCAACAGGGTGCAGAAAACTGGGAAGGTGATCTGGCACCATAGGTAACAACATGGGCTTAAACATAGATGGACCTAGGTTCAAATCGCTCCTCTTCCAAAGGACAGGCGTGGTGGGTCAGCTCACCGAATGTCCACATGCCTATTTCTTTTAGCTACCGTTAAGTTATGAGACATAAGCAGAAGTCTGCAGGTGAGGCTTTCCTAATATAGAAACAGACTCAGATGGCACACTCCTTTCACCCTTCCTTTTCCTGCAGGAAATGTAGCCATGATGCCTGGAGCTTCTGCAGCCCTTTTTTGATCATGAGGTAACACATTAGAAATGTAAAAATGGAAAGATAGAAAGAGTCATTGGTGACATAGATATACAACTATTCCACTGAGCTGTCTATTTGTTACCTGAGACAAATTCCAATATGTTTCAACCACTTTTAGTCTAGTTTTCTAGGGATGCTGAATCCATTTCTAACTGACAATCCCTTATTAGCTTCAGCTGGAGTATAAGCCTGAGCAAATGCTTAACATCACTAAGCTTCAATTTTCCAATTTACAAATGGAGAAGAATACCATCAATTTCATGGTGTGCCTGTAAGGAATAAATGCAACTCCATTTGTAAAGTGCTCACCACAATGCCTGGCAAGGAACAGTGGCTGCTGTTGTTATAAATACTCCTAATTAATAGGTGAGAAATACAAAAGTATAAAATTTAAAGTGACATCTCATATTTCAATAGCACTTTCTGGTTTTCAAAGTGCTTTCTCATCCCTCATCTTAGCTCATCCTCAACCTCAAATTTCTGACAAAAGGAAGTATTACGCTTTAATTTATACCTGATAAGACTCAGGAGTTAAGCAACTTGCCCAACTCAGCTAGACAGGGTCAGCCTCTGCCTCAAGTGTGATTCCAAGTCCCTGGGGCCTGTGCCAGGCTGGTTTTGAGCTGTTCTGCAAAAGTGGCATCATTTCCGGCCCCCACTTCTTTCCCTAGAGGCCACTGATAGCTCAAGTCTGGGGATAAAATTGTGGCCAAGAGAACACAGTCCACAGGTCAAGGACACGGTGAGCTGGGCTCTGGCCTCCAGTGTCCTTCTGCTGTCCAGGAAACATCGGGGCCCCTTGGGCCCTCATCCTTCATCCACTGTTACTCTATTCCAGTTCCCAACACTGGAACCAAGAGCCCCTTTCAGAAGCAATGATACAACATAGTGGTTGTGCCCCAGTCTGGATTTGAACCCAACTTTCTCCATTTATCAGAAAAATATTTGTTAAATAGTACGTTATGACTCCTTTCTCTGTATTAGTCAGAGTAAGCAACACAGCTTCTGTAACAAGTAACCCCCGCACCTTAGTGGCTGACCACGGTAGGTTCTTCGTCATGTCCCAGAGCAGTGCATGAGGGGGAAGGGGCTCCGGCCCACCCGGTCATACAGGCTCCTTCCATCTGCAGCTCCTCTAAACCCTCCCCGCTTTGGATCCCCTGAATCCTGCAGGCAGACAGGGCTATTTTAAGGGTCAGGCACACACGAACTGGCCAGCGCTTCTGGTATGGTCACGTGGTCCTACCCAACTGCCAGGGAGCTGGGAAGCGTTACCTCCCAGCATGCCGAGGAAGGGGGCGGAGCATGGTCCCCAACAATTTCCAGTGGTCTCAGGCTACCCCATTGAAACTAGGCATCCCTCCAACCCCCAGGTCACATGACTTTGCTACATTTGATGTATTTCATTCTTCATCATCAAAATATAGTGACTTATGTATGCCTCTGTCCCCACATAGGCGGTTATCTCTTGAAACCAGAAATCTCACGCATATTTTTCACCTCCAAGTCCCCCGTGCCTGGCGTAGTACCTGGCACACAGTAGGTTCTCAGCAGTTTATCAAATATTACTAATAGGAACTCAGGCTTGAACAGAATGTTGGAACACCTGGGATGAATGGCGAGAAAGAGCACGTCCAAGGAAGAACAGGAGGCTCCGGGCCCTTACCCGTCCTGCTCAGCAGTAACCACTGTCCACAGGCCCTGAGTTCAACAGCTGCCCTGGCCCACCCTAGTTCTCACAGACTCACAGTCCCTTGGTCTCCCCAAGGGACTGCACCTACTACCCCCCATAGATCACAGAAGCTGGCACTGGTTCCAAACAAGTGGTTTATTTGCATATATAAAACAAGACCCTGGCCCTGCGGGAAGGGCACGCCTCCCTGGCCAGAGTGTAGAGGAGTAGAAACTTCAATCCTCCCCAGCCTCACCCTCCCACTCCCCTACTCAATAATAACCCTCTCTTGCCCCAGTTAAAACCTACTCACCTAAAAGAATGGTCAACCCAAGCGCGATGCCAGTGAACAATAAGTGGCTATGAGGCATGAAGATGGCAGCTGGCCACTCCCATACTAATAAAAGATCACCTCTGGAAAAACTGTCCCCTGGAGCATTTCCAGGGATGATACCCTGCTCTCCCATGGCTTGGATCCCATTCTTGAAACAAGATAAAACCCCAGCACTTAAAAAATCCCCCATGAGCTCAGAATTCCAATGCCAGCTAACCCCACCCTGACCCAGGCCCTCTCACTGAAATTTATCCACCCGCGTCCATCAGGTGAGAGCCCAGTCTCCACCGCGCACACCAACAGGGCACACAGCCTCTATCTCTCGTTATACTCCTCCTTGGTCATCCACTCAGACTTGTACGTAGACAGATGAGCCACAACAGACGCTCCCAGCCAGACGCTAAAGTTTCTTTTAGAACCTACCCACACCGTGGCGTTGGTGCCAGCAGAATGATTTGTGGCCAACTCCTTGTACAGGCGGTCGGTGAAGCCAGGGTACAGGGTGTTCCCTCCACAGGCTATCACATGGGAGATGAGCAGGGGCTGTAAGGAGGCCTCACAGGTTTTGATGGAATCCATGAGAGCCTGGGAGACGCTGGGCCCTTGCAGGTTGAACACCTCAGGGCTGAAGAACATCTCGGGGGCCAGCCGCTGCATGGGGGTCAGCTCCGCAGAGGTGCCATCCGGGAGCTGGTAGGTGTTATTCTCATCGGAGCCACCCGGCAGGCCCTGAAGGAAGTCCAGCGCCTCCCCCAGATTCTGCGGCACATAGCACTGGTTCATCTGAACGGTGCCCACCATGTGCAGCCGAAATACCTTGTGTGCATTGACGTCATCCTTAAAGAGGCTTTTACAGAGATAGGCGGAGAGATCCTGGCCGGCGAACTCCAACGTCGTACAGCCGGCCTGCAAGGGACGGCCCAGGTGGAAAGGTTGCACTCGGGTCAGGCCATAGCCAGAGTCTACCACCACGCCGGTCAGGAGGCCAGACGAGTACAGGGACATCTCCAGCTGGTCAGCCAGGAGGAGGGACGGGACGTACAGTGACTCAAACATAATCTGCAAGAAGGGAGAAAACAGACACACAGGGTATTTTCCTTGAACAAGGGTCCTGACCCATTTCTGTTTTACAGGTACTACAGGAAACATTTGTGGGGCAAATGATGAAGAAAGAAGCCAGACATCCTAACAGCCAATCGTGTCTGAACACAGAGTGCCGGCTCTTCCCCGCTGCCCAGCCGCAGCAGCCTCAAGAAGGCCTTACCTCCAGTGTCTTCTTTCGGTCCGCAGGCTCCTTCAGGGGGCACTCAGTGAACAATACAGGGGAGACCTCATGTTCCCATTTGTGTTTCTCCAGGACAAAGGACCACATGTGCTCCACACCCTCCCAGTTGAGGACGCGGCCACGCTGAATGGGGTAGCTGAAGGTGTCAGGATGGAAAACGTCAATGCCGAGACCCAGCTGCCGCTGGGCGGAGCTGGGGCCGGGGTTCTCCCTGCACGGCCTGTAGTTCACGATGCTCGGGAAGATCATCTGCGGCTCGTTCCAGCCGGAGAAGCCAGACTTCA
The DNA here is from genome assembly GCF_021234165.1 of Pteronotus mesoamericanus. Classification (NCBI taxonomy): domain Eukaryota; kingdom Metazoa; phylum Chordata; class Mammalia; order Chiroptera; family Mormoopidae; genus Pteronotus; species Pteronotus mesoamericanus. The sequence goes on from NW_026555200.1 coordinate 810,109, forward strand.
GATAGCCAGACCCGTGGTCGATGACAATGGTGTTCGCAGTCATGGCAAAGGCAGGGGAACAGGTGAGAGGGGTCTCCTGAACTCTGCTTCTCAAGGGTGTTTGGCCACCTATGGAGAGAAAGGCTCAGGTTCTCTGTGGACCCATTCTGGGCTATGGTGGGATGCTCCCCACTCTCCACCCCAAGTCAGACCTCAGGACCCTCACAAGCCTGTCCATTCCCCCTTCCAAGCCTTTGCACAAGCTGTCACCTGCACCTGGAATGTTCTTCCCATCCCAAACTCCCAATCGGCCTGCAAGGGCCACCTAACGAGGCTGTAGGAGAACACCTGTCTATGAAACCAGGTGGGTACTTCTGCTCCACAAGAGCAGAGGATGGGCCCTACCACTCTTTGCAGATTCAGCAGGAAGTTTGTCATCCAGGAAGTACTGGGCGGTGGTTGGCTGCCTGATTCGAGCACACACGGAACACTAGCCATCGGTCTCAGGGGCCGCCGCCCTCCACAATAACAGTAGAGTAGCGACAGCGGCATGAACAGTCATAATCATGACAATGGCAATGACAAGTGACAACTGCGGCTACCATTTCTGAAGTACATACCCGCTCTCCGGTGCTAGAAGGAACATTTTGCATATTAGGTTGCACTACGTAAAAGTATCATTTGTAGCAGTCAAAAATGGTCAAATACCAGCAATTCTGTATGTTCTGATCTGATACTCACGTAATCCTCACCACAATCTAGAAAGCAGGTTGCCTCATTACACTCATTTTACAGATGGGGAAACACAACTGATAAAAACAAAGCTGCGAGTTAAAGCCAAATCAGACCCCAAAGGCCACTCTGAACATCGGGTGAGGCATGAGAAGAGGTAGGTTTTGAGGATGGGGCTGAGCGGCTAACGTACGTAAGGGAGGCTGTGAGCGAGGCATCTCACCATGACGTGGTCAGTTTCCCCACCTGCAACATGGGGAAAATAATAACCTCCATGCTGAAAAAGTAGGTGTGGTCATTACCTGAGTTCCAGGCTTACTAAAAACTATGGTATTGGTGACATGACAGTCACATAGATCCATGGAGAAATCAGTGCACACAAAAAATCTTAACTGATCTTTGACAAGGTGCTAAAACAATGAAATGGAAGAAGAACAGTCTTTACAACCAACAGTAGGGAGCAATTGGATATCTATATACCAAAAAAGAGAAAGAAAGAAAATTAACTTTAAGGTATGGAACACCTCACGCCTTATAAATAATTAAGTCAAAATGGACCATTTGTAAAACCTAAAACTAAAAAACTTTTTTTAAAGAAACAGGAGAAAAATCATTATAACCTTAGGTAAGGCAAAGTTTTCTTAGATGTAACATCAATAGCCTGATACATAAGAGAACAAAATTGATGGATTGGAGTTCATCAAATTTGAGAACTTTTGCTCTTCAAAAGACACTGGTAAGAGAATAAAAAGATGAGCCATAGACTCGGGGAAAATATGTACAAATCCTATATCTGATAAGGACCTTGTATCCAAAAAACAAAGAACTTGCAAAACCCAATAAGAAAAGCAACTCCATTTTTCAAGTGGGCAAAAGATTTAAACACTTCGGAAAGGAAAGTATAGAATGACAAACACATGAAAAGATGCTCAACATCGTTAGCTGCTAGGAAAGTGAAAATTAAAACCACAATGAGATATTAACATACACTGATGAGAATGGCTCAAGTTAAAGCTGACCGACCCAGGAGCCAGTAGGAGATGGAGGAACTGGGATCCTCACACACTGGGGCTCTAACAGGGCTCAGCCATTTGGGAGATAGAAAGTTAAATATACCAACCACACAACCTAGTTTATCTACTCCAAGGTATTTACCCAAGAAAAATGGAAACTTATATCCACACAAAAACCTTTATGTACACGTTTCTAGTAGCTTTAGTCATAATCACCAAAAACCAGAAACAATCTAAATATCCTTCAGCTGGTTAATGGGTAAGCAAATCTCCATTCCATGGAATAACACTCGGCTATAAAGAAGACCGAATAACGTAGTAACACGAGTAAATCTCAAATGCATTAAGCTGAGTGAGAGCAGCCAGACTCAAAAGCCTACAGACTGTATGACTCCATTCACAGGATGTTCTGGAAAAGGCAAAACTCGAAGGATAGAAGAGAGATCAGTAGCTGCCAGAAGCAGCAGCTGGGGAGAGGGGTTGGCCCTGGGGTCATGGCAGAATGTGGGGGCGATGTCAGAACTCGGCTTATATTCTGCTTGTGGAGGTGGGCACACAACTGGAAGCATTGGTCAAAACTCTCACAGCTATACACTAAAAAGGGTGACTTTTGCCCTGGCCAGGTGGATCAGTTGGTTGGAGCATCTCCCCATGCACCAAAACGTTGCAGGTTCAATTCCCAGTCAGAGCACATAACTAAGTTGCAGGTTTGATCCCCAGTCACGGTGCATAAAGGAGGCAGCCAATCAATGTTTCTCTCTCACATCGATGCTTCTCTCTCTCTCTCTCTCTCTCTCTCTCTCTCTCAGCAAACATATCCTCAGGTGAGAGATAGATAGATAGATAGATAGATAGATAGATAGATAGATAAAGACTTTAAATAAAGAAGTTTTAAAGGAATAACCCAGGGCATGTGGGACAAATGAAAGGTTTATGATATCACTTTGCAGAATACAAACAGCCACACAGCAGACGCGGTACCTAGGACGTGCCTGGGTATCCCGTGTCAGAGAGACACCCAGGGAGGCTGTCCCGCCTGAAGGCCACGGTCCCAGGCTGCCACTCCACCAGCTATCTGCTCTGCCTCAGTTTCTGGAGAGCAGTCACCTCTGCCCGTCCCTGTGGGTCACGACAGCCACTGCCTCCCTGTGGCCAGCAGTTCCTGGCAGCAGTGATTAGGCCGCCGCTGCCCTGAATTTGCTCTGACATCAGATGGAGGACAGCAAACAGGAGGGGGTGATGAAGCACAGATGCCCGTGAGGCTGAGTGATAAATCCCTCATGCTGAGTCACCCAGAGTGAGGGAGAACCCGGTGTCCTGATGACATTCTGGGAAGCGGGCTTGGCCACTGACCACTCTGTGCCACAGGACTGGGGTGATGGATCAGTACTTCATTGGCGCTGCCATTTGCAGCCACAGGAGACGGCAGCAGGGTGACGCCCCCGTGGCTGTCCATGAGTATGCGCACGAAGGGGGACTCCAGCAGAGCGGACCAGCTGATCCGGCCTGGGAGCGTTAGGGCGGGAGGCTGAGAGCCAGCCCTTCCCGGGACCATGACAGCAGGAAGAAAGTCCGAATGGCCCCAAGGAGCCAGCTCCAAGGATAGAGATAAAATCTACAGAGTCAAAAGCATTTTCACCAAGGTACCTATTCCACTCATCCCTAGTGAGCACCCACTACGTGCTGTTTAGACGGACGTGGCTCCTGCCCTCCCAGGGCTTACAATCTACTGAGAAAGACTATCCGTAAGCACCAGCCCAAATGTATCATGCCAGGGGACTTTAGTGCAATGAGGGAAAATAAAGTCTGGTACAAGGGACAGGAAGCACGGGAGGCACGGAAGCATGGTGCTGCTCTAACAAGGCACTCAGCAAAGGCCTCTCTATAAAGTAACATTTGTGCAGAGAACTGAGTAAGGTGAAAGAATAAGGTATGCGATTACCTGGAAGAGCATTCCAGGCTGAAGGAACAGCAAGTGCAAAGGCCCTGAGGAAGGCATGGCTAGACGTGTTCTAGGAACAGCCCAAAGGCCAGGATCGCAGGGTGTGGTGGGCGAGGGGAAAGGTGTTGAAGGATGGACCTCGCAGACCTTTGTATTGTGCTTAGAGATGCGGGAGGCCACTGGGGGTTTGAACAGAAGAATGACATAATCTCACTTGAGGTGTTAAAAAGCATCCTTTGGGCCAATATAAAGAGTAAACTGCAGAGGGCAAGAGGAGAGGCAGGAGGCAGTAAAAGAAAGGCCATAAAAGATGGTGGTGACCTGCACTAAGGTGGTAGCAGAGAGAAGGGTGACAAGTTGTCAGGTTCTGGATAAATTTAAGAAAGACTGATACCCTGAGGTGTGAGACAGAGAAGAATGGAGGAAGACACCACAATCCTGGGCCTGAAAAGCTAGAAGAATGGAGTATCCATTTACTGGGATGGAGAAGATACAGAAGGAACAGACTTGGGGTAGGGAGGAAATCAGGAATTTTATTTTGGGCACGATAACATTTTGAGATGCATCTCAGACACACACGAAGATGTCTGAAGGCAGAGTTTATAGATGTCTGAGCTGGAGATATAATTGGGAGTCACTAAATGGGTGGAAATGCAAATGAAAGGGATGGAGGAGATAAGGAAGGGACAGGGTATATAGACTGATGCCTAGGGCACTTTAAGGCCTGGAGGCTGGACCATGAGAAGGAATCAATCAAGGGGATGGGAAGAAGCGGCCAGGGAGGGAGGCGGGAAACCAGAGGGCGTGGTGTCTCAGGCCAAGCAGAGAAAGTATTTCAAGAGAGAAATCGAATATGCAGAGAAATGAAGGTGGAAGACAAAGAACTATCCGTTGGATATGGCAACAAAGAGGTCACCAGTAATTCTCCCAAACCGGCCCCTCAAAGCTAACGATGTCAGGGAATATTCAAAAGTACAGGACATGGCCACCAACAACACAATGCATGTTCTCTGATCCTGGATCAGAACAAAAAAGTTACCAGAAAGAGATCAATCCAAATGAAATACTGAAAGTATAATCCATAAAATAAAAAAATGTATATACTGGACTTCATCAAAATTAAAAACTTCTGCTCTTTGAAAAACACTATAATGGGAATGAAAAAGATAAGCCACAAACTGGTAGGTTGAAAACATTTGCAAATCACATTTCTCACACAGGCTTGTATTCAGAATATATTTTAAAAACTATCAAAGAATCAATAAGGAAACAAACATGTTAAAAATGAACAAACAATTTGGACACTGTATCAAAGAAGTTATATAGATGGGATATAGCATATGAAAAGATGCCAAATAGCATTAGTCATTAGGAAAGCACAAAGTAAAACCACAAGAAGATACTACCACATACCTGTTAGAAAGGCTAATATAGAAAGAAAAGAAAGAAAGAAAGAAAGAAAGAAAGAAAGAAAGAAAGAAAGAAAGAAAGAAAGAAAGAAAGAAAGAAAGAAAGAAAGAAAAAGGACCAGACCAAAGGCTGATATGGATGTGGAAGAACTGGAACTCTCATACACGGCTGGTGGGAACAAAAAGGGTATAATCAGGAAGACAGCTCGGAAGTTTCTTATAAAGTTAAACATACACTTACCATTCAACTTACCATTCAACAATCCTATTCTTAAGAGAAATAAAAACTTACATTCACACAAAAGCCTTTACACCACTGTAGAAATCAGTTTATAGCCACGCAAATTACCCAAAACTGGCAGCAACCTAAAATGTTCAACTGGTGAAAGGACAAACTGTGCCACATCCGCACGACAGCACCCTAACTCAGCAGTGCAAAGGAAGAAACTCCTGAGATATGCAATAACATGAATGACTTCCAAAGTCAGTATGCTAAGTCAAAGAAGCCAGACCTGCATATTATGCTTCCATTTAAATGACATTCTGAGCTCTAAGGAAAACAGATCAGCGGTTGCCAAGGCTGGGGTTGGTGGGAAGGGCTGGGGACACAGGGAGAATTGGGGGGGGGGGCAGGTAGCGATGGAACAGTGCTACATCTTGATTATAATAGTGATTACATGACTATACGCATTTGTCAAAATTTGGAACTACACATCGAAAAGAGGGCCTCGCATGGCATACAAAATTGTAAGTGAATTTTTTAAAAGAACATTTGGGGAACTATTGGTGAAATTTGAATATGGGTTATATTTTCAATGTTACATTTCTTGCATTTGATCACTACATTATGGATTTGAAAGAGAATATCCTTGAATAGTATTTACAGGAAAAATGTCATGCAATTTACTTTCAAGTAGATCAGGAAAAAAAGACAGCATGTACATAGAGAAAAAAGTCTCAAAGCAAATGTGGTCAAAAGATAATAACCGCTGCATATAGGAGAGTACATTGAACCGTTTTTGTGCCTTCTCTAAATATGAACAGTTCTTAAAATTAAAAGGTTTTTAAAAGAAAATGCGGGTGCAAAGAAATCGGAGACAGCGAGTACAGAAAATTTTGATGAGTTCGGCTACAAAAGGAAGGAAAGAAATACAACAGAAGATGTGGGGAGATATGGGAGCCCAGGAGGGGTGGGGTTTGGATTTTAGTTTTTTGGCATTTGTTTTTTTTTTTTTAAGATGAGAAGTAATATGTTAAGGTTTTATGTTGATGAGAATAATAGAGCAAAGAAAAAGAGTTGAATAAAATCGGAACAAACCCCAGTTAGATTCAACACTGTCCCCGCTCCTTCCTTCTCCAGAACCATCTCTCACCGCCTCCCTGAGCTCGCGGGCCTCCAGGCCCACTGACCCTTCTGCTCCTGAACCACACAGGCCGCTCCTTCCTTCCTAGGGGCCTGGTGATGCTTTACCTTGTCTGTCTGGAGCGCCTGTCCCTGCTCTGCTAGGCACCAGCAGCTTGTCACCATCTCAGCCTCACCTCGAGGGCCCCCCCACCAGGGAAGCCTTCCCTGACCACCCCCTGGACTCCCCGCCAGGATCTCCGCGACTTTTCTTTTCACAGCACCGATCCCAATACGTAAGTATGGCGTGTGCTTTCTGGCTTCTTGCCTGTCCCTGTCCAAGTGCCACCTGAATGCGGATTCCAAGGTGGGCAGGCACTTGTCTTTCGCTTCTGTATCCCCATCCCATAACTGGCATATTTTTGTTAAATCAATTTGTGTTGAATGAATAAATTTTTTAAACACACACTGGCTTGCTGGCAGCGTGATGGTTCCATATGGACTCCATGCCTGTGTCCCTAAAATACTCGTTTCTCCTGTAGCCTGCCGGTTACATTCCTGCTCAAAACCCACCACCAGCTCCCACTGCCAACAAAATAAAGTCTAAACTCAGCTGGACACGGGCAGGCACCAGGTCCGGCCCCTGGCTAACTTCCCCTGTCTCTCCTCTCTACGCACCTGAAGTTAGAGCCACATAGGATACTTGCTGCTTGAGACATTTGTCCTTTCAACATCTCTTTGCCGCCTGAAACTCCCGTCCATGAAATGTTCAGGTCTTTAAGATCCAAATCAAGCTTTCCTCCAGAAAGCTCCTAACACCGGACAACTTCCTCATGGAGGCGCTTTCCTCCACGGACCACCACGAAGCAGAGCACTTGCTGAGTGCTTACTATGTGCCAGGCACTGAGGTGCTTACCCCGTATTATCTCGTTAATCTACACAAGAGCCCAAGGACAAGGGCACAGTACCATCTCTGGTTTACGGACAGAGCGATTAAAGCTAAGGGAATGAAGGAATGGGCTCTAAGGCACCCAGTGTAAGGGCGATCAGGATTCAAACCCATGCCGGTGGGTTTTCAGAGTCCAAGCTGGTAACCACCACCATGATTAACCACGTGGCTTCAGCTACTCAGTTCTCTAAGCCTTAGACTCCCATGAGAATAACTACCTTTCACGGATGCTCAAAGGACTAGCAATGTCATTCGAAGGAAGCAGGGTGCAGAACCACAACACGTCATATCTTGTTCGGCTGTGGAACCCCTTACTGCTGCCTGCTCCCATTAATTGTCTACCTGGGGTCTTCTCTCCCTTCCAGGGCTGTTGCCCCCCTTCGGGGTCTGCACAGTGTGCACACGGGACAGTCCTGGGTTTGTCCATGGAGTCTCCATCTGGGGCCCCTATGAATTGCTTCGTGGTTATAAACATCTCGCCAGGAACTTCCCACTTACTCAGCACTTTCATCTACGTTCTCAGTGAACGCCTATGAAGTGGAACACGCCATTCCAATTTTCACCCCGGTTCACAGATAGTGGCCCTTAATTGTCACGGAAGACCCTGAGCGTACTTCCTACGTCCCAGGCACTACGCTAGTTCTTCAGTCGCCTGTCACCAGCACAGCCACTCCAGCAGGCAGGCGTTTTCACTGGCCCTCAGTTGCATATGTAAGGAAACTGAGGCACAGTTTTCCACAGCTACTGAGAGACTGGGCTAGGATTTAAATTGATTCTCTGGCTCCCAAGTCTGTGCCTCTACCCAGGTGGCCACTTTGCTTCTCATCCTATCAGCACAGCACACAGACGTCTGCTTCCCAGTTGCGGAACCTGTAAACATGTTAGGTTACCTGGCAAAAGGGAATTAAGGCTGCTAATCACCTGACCTTGGGATAAGGAGAGCGTCCTGGATTATCCAGGTGAGCCCAGGGGAATCACAAGGCTCCTTTACATGTGGAAGAGGAGGCAGGAAGTCAGAGTCAGACGAAGACTAAGGATGCAACAACACTGACGACTTTGAAGATGGAGGAAGGGGGCCACCAGCTGAGGAAAGCAGTTGGCCTCTAGACACTGGAAAAAGGCAAAGAAATGCCCCCCGCCCTTAGAGCCTCCAAAGGAACACAGCCCGGACACACCTCAACTTTAACCTAGTGCGACTCGTTTTGTGCTTCTGAGTCCAGTACTGCAAGATAGCAACTGTTGTCTTAGGCCACCAAGGTTGTGGTCCTTCATCATAGCAGCATTAGGAAACTCATACTGACGCAAACGCAGCTCACGTTTCCTTTCTGCTCAAAGCCAACCAGGCCACAAGGGCTCTCGGGTAGAGTCCAAAGGCAAAGTCCCTGTCGCAAAGCCCCCATCCCAAACACCCTCCCCACTCCCTCTGTGGAGGAGACTGAGCTTCATCTACCAGGGGCACCTAGACATTTTACCCCAAAGCCAGGCATGGCCCAGCTTCCTTGCCAATCAGGAACCAAGCCGGGAAGGACAGAGGCCAGAGACTGTGCAACAGGCCTCAGGGGCTCCTGAGGCCCTTCCCTGAGACCCCACCCCCCAGGGGCAGATGGGCTGAACCTCACTACAGGGAGGTCCAAGCAGAGACGGAGCTGATCATTCCAAGGAACATTTGGGCTCAGGAAATGCCTTTATTATGGAAAGGGTTGCAGGGCAGAAGAGACAGACAGACAGACAGAGCGAGAGAGTAAGAGAGAGAGAGAGAGAGAGAGAGAGAGAGAGAGAGAGAGAGAGCCATCAAATGTGTGCAAGGGGAAGACAAGGTTTTAATTACTCCTTTTCTTACCCTCATTGGACCGCGAGGTATTTTAACATTACTCTCTCTGGCAGGAAGGATTGATTGATTGTCTCTTGGCGTTCAGAAACCCTGATTAATGTAAAACTAACCAGTCGTTCTGAACTCTGGGAATTAATCACTTAAATGTGGGAATTACTCAATAAACCATTCAAACGTGCAATAAACGAAACCATTAAAAATTAATCGCTCGACACCCTGGCCGTGTAAATAGGGCTAATAAGACCCTGGCAGCCTCGAGTAAGGTGAACAAGGAGGAAGGGGTAAGCCGCGCCTTTAACCAGCTGCCTCCAAGGAACGGAGCAGACACACCAATGTCCAGGCCACACATCACAGATCATCAGGGTAGGTGACATCTGGTCCCCGGGACCTCCTGCCGTGAGACAAGGGAAGGCAGGCAAGTGAAAGCAGAGGAGCCCTGGCCAGGCTGTTAGGAGCAGGTGGCGGGGTTTTAGCCACAATCGTCAACAAATATTTATTGAGCACATACTATGTGCCAGGTAGGTTCTGGGCTCTGCAGATGCGGCCGTGAACAAGACGACAGTGGAGCTGTCACTGTTGTGTGAGGGGCACCGTGGGAGCTAGAAAACATATTTGGCTACAAAGAAAAATAAAGCAAGGGAAGGGGATTTTAAAAAATTCTGGGGGAGGGAAGACTTCCTACTGTAGTCGGGCTGAGCGGAAAAGGCCTCTCTGAGGAGGTGCCATTGGACCAAAATGGAAAAGAAGTGAGGATGCAAAGCATAGTGGTATCTGGGGAAGAGCGTGCCAGGCAGCCGCCTCAGCACGTGCAAAGGCCCTGGGGTGTGTGCGTAACCAGGGGCTGTAAGGGGATGACCCAGAGGGCTGGGGTATTGGGGGGACAGCCGTGGGGAGCACAAACGGCAGAGCATCTCGGACCCGGTCAGGAAATCGTGCGGACTCTGCATCTGCCCCCTAGAAAGATGGCGCCATTGGACGTTTCTGAGAAGGGTCTGTCCCTGCCGGGGAAGGACAGATGATGGGGCAACGGTGGGAGCAGGAAGACCGGTTAGGGGGCAGGTGTTACCATCTAGGGCAGCCCTTTGTTGCCTCCCCTGTACCCTGTCACCCTCCCCAGTCCACAGCTCCCAGACCCTGCTTTCGACGTGCCCTTCCCCCCTGCCCGCCGTGGCTTGTGTGGGCTTTACTCAACTCTCAGCTCCGGGGCTAGTCCCAATGGACTTCATTCAGTCAGCTTATCCCAACTCTCTGACCATAGTGACTGATCCAAGGAGAAACATGTGACCCAATTTAAGCCAATGCAGAGGAGGTGACATTAACTCAGAGCTTCTGCTAAAGAACCTTTTTTTCCCCTTATCACAGGAGGCCCCCCTCGCTTAGCACGTGGATGTCAGGTCTGGTGACATGGCCACAGCCTGAGGAGGAACCAGGCCCACGAAGAAGGGCAGCGAATGTCCCAGAGAAACGGGGCTAGAGTCTGGCATCGTGGACTTCTGGATCAAACTGCTCCTGAAGCCAGACGTACCTCTGGGGTTTTCAGTTCTTCAAGTTGATCGATTTCCTTGTTTTAAGTCAATTTGGGTAGGCCAGATTCCTAATGACACAGAATTCTTAGGCTATGTATACAATTCTGCCTAGGCCTTTCAAGTACCCTTTGAAGTATTACATCCCATTTTCCAATTTACAGATAAGAACACCGAGGCTCAGAAAAATAAATTGCCCAATGGCATATGGCATATTGCTAGAATTTGGCAAAGCTTTAAACTTATGCTCTCATATTCTCTCTCTCATCTCATCTCATCTCAAATTATAGGGACTTTCAGCTGAGCTGACGATTTAATTTGGAAACAACAGGTGCAGCACACACCGCCCCCCTCCTTGCAGACATCATCGCTAACAGCCATCACTAACCGTTTGAAGGACTCTTTCCTGCAGGGCCCCGGCGCACTGTGAAGTCTCTTCACACTTCCAGCCACTAGCGGTTTTCACACGAGGTAATAACTAAGCACGGTCCTGACAAGACTGAGAACGCGCTGCAGCTGCTGATCTGCGGCTCCCGGGCCGATACGAGCCGCCCTCTCCCGGACCCCATCCCGCTGCAACCGTAAGAGGAAGATGGATGCGGGTGCTGGAAAGTAGGAGAAGCCACCAGGAGATGGACTGCGTGGTGGCGTAGCTGCCGGTGAGGAGACAGCGGCCCGGAGGAGGAGGTGACCAGGCACCGCCCACAAGGGGCAGCCAGAGGACAACATTGGGATCTTTCTTCTCCCCCAAGTGACCCTATAATTGGGTCCCGAATTTGAAAACAAACAAAAGTTTCCAGAAAAATATAAAATGTCAACAATAGTTAAAATAGAAAAACACAAAAATTGAGCAGAACAAACCATTAAATGAATTAAAATTATAGTCAACAATAACCTCGCCCAAGGGCCAGACCCCAGATGGTTGTAAGGGAGAGTTCTACCTAACTGTTTAGCTCCAGCTGGTAGAAAATAGGAAAACAGGAAAGGTACCAAACTCATTTTGTAAGACAATTATGATTTGGATTCCAAAATTAAATAGCATCACATAAGCAAAGGAGATCATAGGCCTATTTTACTTATGAACATATTTGCAAAAATCCAAAATAGAGGGTCAGCTCCCCAAGTGTAAGAGTCCATTTAAAACAATCTGGGTGAGAAGCAGCACAGTGTCATGACTCAGGACTTGAGTCAGCCCGGGTTCGAGTCCCGATTCCGCATTCTTCCACTCCTTGCAGCAGTGGCTCCCTTATACCCAGGGGAACGGGAACCTGGCCCTGGGCCACGAACAATAAGTATGTACACACACACTTGTGTGTGTGTACATACATGCACACACACATCCTCCGTCACTCAGCGCCAACACAGCACAACTCCTCACTCAGCATCACTCTCATGTCTAACATGTTCAGTTCCCGTGAAACGCTTAGCAGAAGAGCTTGCTCGGGCCCTAGACTCTGGAGGCACCTCGGGCCCAGATGCCACGGAAGTGCATCCTCGTCTTCGCCTCACACGCCAGAAGGATGTGGCTTTGAGTCACGGAAGTGAGCAGTGACAGGAGCACTTTGTGAGAGAAAAGACAACCTAAGCAAATTGTTGACTCTTCCTCTCAGCCTCATGCAACAGATTCTGCGGAATGAAGGAGCATTTCCTGGGGGTGTGGCCATCGGCTCCTCTGCTTCCCTTCAGCTCCAGTCCGGAGAGGGCGGGGGGCCGGCGGGGGGGGGGGGCCATGAATGAGCCGGTGCACAGTGGTCAGGACAGAGGCCCCACGTGGCAGCTCAGGGACATTTCGAAACACGGAACAATTCGTGTGACTCTTACACTTGCACGTGCCTTGATCTAGACGTAATGAGGCTAAGACCACGATACCAGTGATTTCTATTGGCAGATACATGGATGGTGCATGCTTGAAAAATACTTTCAAAGGGTAAATAAATTTAAGCTTTAAAGAATTTTGAATTTAAAAATCTTATTGAGTCATATTTTGCCTTTTAATTTTGGCAGATATTTCTGCATTTTAAACGGAAACATTTTTGATAACTTATTTTGAGAGGGATTTAATTTATAGTTGATAAAAGTTTAACTTTGTATACTTTGAACATAATTATATTTTATTTGTTAATCTTTTGTATCACTATTAATAGAACCTGTGAAAGACTTGATTACAACAAAATTTAGTCATTTTATTGAGGTGGAGACAAGAAAAGTAAATTTAATAGAATAAACATATAATTTATGAATTATGTTTAACTTGATTACTCATCAGGCTTATCAACAGAATACCAAAATATGCAATAATAATTAAATCTGATCATCTCACTATTTGATATTTATCAAGGTATATGTCTCAGATGAGAGAAAAGCATGTCTTATTTAACAGTTTGTTAGCTTGTTTTATAACTTTAAATATTGACATATTGAGTATCCATTTACATTCTTCCTCTGACCCTACCAACGCTGGCGCTGGGCCAGGCTGGCGGTGCGACTTCGGGCAGGTAACTTAGCCTCCCTCCGCCTGCGCTGGCTCATCTGAGAAGACAATGAGCGGCGCCCGGCTCGGGGAGCTGCTGTCGTGCGAAGCGAGCTAACGCTTAGAAGGCTCGCGGAACACAGGCTGGCACAGGGACGGAACTCGAGACGCACTCTTCCACAGAGTAGGACTCGACACAGAAATGCGACCCTCGTGTCAACAGGTCGACAAAAGCATTTAATAAAATTTAACATGTCTTTTCAAAAATTCAAACAAGAAACTGAAGAGAATGGCCTTAACTGGATCAATGCTGCAGAGTAAAACCTACAGCAAATGTCATCCCTGGCTGAGGAGCTTAAACGTATTCCCTGTGAGACTGGAAACACAGCAAGGAAGCCTGCCACACTGCTACGATCCACGCCGCGCTGGAAGTCCTGGCACACGCAATAGGACAAGCAGAGATAAAGTATAAAATTGGAAGGAGAGAAAACTATCATTGGTCACATTTAAGATAATGTCAGCATTTATAGGAAAAAATCCAACGGAATCCGAACATGTTCAGAGCCATCAACTTAAAAACTGAGCGTTCTTCCGCATTGGCAATCGCCAACTAGAAGTATAATGAGATGCCATGCATATTATCAAAAAATATATATAAAATATTTTGGAATTGATCTAAATACCCAAGACTCATATGGAGAAAAGTACTAAATCATTAAATGACAAGAAAAGAAAACCTAAATGTCATGTTAACCTTGTTCATCCGTTAACTCCCCAAAGAAATTTTAATGAATTTCAATAAAAGTGATAGCGGGGTTTTTAAAGACTTTGACCAATTAATTCTAAAATTATCTGGAAGAAGAAAAGTTCCACCAGTCTTGACAAAGAAGAGCAAAGCCTTCAGCTTCCAAGGAATTAAGAGATGTCCCAGAGTTACCGTAATAAATTCAGCCGTGAGGCACAGATAGAAGCAGACAAACAAGTGGAAGAGAAAAGGGAGCCCAGACATAGAACCTCCTGCACGTGAAAGCCGAAGCACAAGGTATGTGGCTCCTGAGACCAGAGGAGAAAGAAAGGGACGTGGGTGGTAGGGGCAGGGGTTGGAACTGATCTGCGGTGTGGGAAAAAATAAAGCTGTGCGCTTACCATACAGAGAGCACAGTACCAAGTCCAAAGGGACTCAAGTCCCAAATCTTCAAAGTGCAACTACAAAGCTAAGGGAAAACTTGCAGGAGAATCCTAAAGAATTTCTAAATCCCCCCCCACACCACCTCCTGTACCTCCTCTCCTTCATCCTCCACGGAGTCAGAGCCTACCCAGAGGAGTTCCTCTGGGCATGCTCAGTAGCCAGAGCAGCTGGCGGTCCTCAAGACCTGACACCCCACTGCTGACTTCACCATCCCCACCCTGGTGAGAACCGGGGCGGGGGAGAGCATCATTCCCAGCAGCTGCCACAGAGCAGAGCCAGCCGCCTGCTGGGCTCCCACACTCACTAGTTCAGCTTCTAAAGGCCCCAGAGGGGCTCCTGGGGAGGGGGGCGTTCCACTCTGGCAGGAAGAGGGTGTCAGGGGAATGAGATGCTGCACCCTGCTGCACCCCTTGCCAGTTTTCTTGGTGTGTGGTCTTGGAATTGCCCGAGCTTGTGTACAGCTGGAAAACAGCCAACATGCAAACCCAGCCCATCCCCGCCACGCTTGGGAATCCAGAGGCAGGTGAGGTCATCCCAAGGTCATCGGGCCCACACTCCATTTCTACATACATCTAACCTCCAGTGAGCGACGCGGGACGCGGCCCTGCTTCTCGGTTTCTGTTTTATGGACTCACTGAGTGGAGCCACGGGGAGTCTTCCCACCCAGGGTCCTGGCGTGAGGCCCCACATTCCCTCTCAAAGAGTGTTCTTTTTCATTGCCCCTAAATCTCCCCTGATCTAGCTAAAGCTTCCCCCTTAGTCCCAAGGAATGAAGGGGAGGGAAAACGAAAAAATAGAAGGAAATTTATATCTGTGGAACACCTGCTGTCTTTTACTGCATCTTTAGTTAACCCGCACAGGAACCCTGCACGGTAGTGAGTATTTACGGTAGAGACAGGCTCAGAGGCGCCCAAGTCTGCAGGGGATCAAGGCTTGCTTTCCCTGCCTCCCTTAAGCTAAGTCCTGAAGCTGGTTGAGGGGCAGTAAAGGGGGTGGGAGGTTCTATCTGCCACTCCTAGGAAATGCCCTTCCCGGGCCCTTCCGCCCTTCTCGAACACAGGCAGGAGGGTGAGCTCCAGGGACCGTCTTGGAACATGAGCGACTCAGGGAGGGCGAGCTATTGCACAACGCAGAGAAAAAGGAAGAAGACCAGGTCCCCGCACTGCGGCCCGAACCGCTGCCAGGATGGGCCCACCTCTAAACTACTGAATGTGAAAGCAAAGTCAGCTTCTCTACTGTTTGAGCCTCTTATTTGGGGTTTTCCTGCATTCACCCACTATTGCCTTTTTCCTATGTTAATCCTGCACTGATCCAGGGACCTATCAGGTAATCTTCCTTTTCCAGACTTGATCAGCAAGGTGTCCTACCGCCTCAGCATTCAAAGGGTTAGAAGGAATTTCTAGTGCTATCAACCCGTTCGGTCTCACATCATTAAATGGCGAGAAAAGAAAACCTAAATGTCATGTTAACGTTGTTCATCCATTAACTCCCCAAAGAAATTTTAATGAATTTCAGTAAAAATTGCAGTGGGCTTTTTAAAGACTTCGATCGACTAATTCTAAGTTTTTCAAACCAGTTTTCAAAGCTCCTTTGCTCTGAGGGGGAAGGACCAGGCACCATCTGGAAGAGCAACTCTCTAGGATCTCTGCTCTCAGAGATTCCTACACCAGGGTCTGCCCCCAACTTCCCTTCTCATGGCAACGTTCATTTGTGACATCCAGCGCTTGGCACCGAAATTTAGACAATGTTATACAACTTCAGACAGTAGTAAATAAGACACAGTGAAGTGAAGTAATTAGAGCAAAGAGAAAAGCACAAAAAATAAGACGAGACTAGGAAGGCCCATATACTTGCAGCAATTGGACTGAGCTCCCTAGCAGCCAAAGCAAAGAAGGAAACACAATCAACTCATGGTGACTGTTGGTTGCTCAATATCTATCAATATTTTCCAGGCTTCTGGGCCTAACAGCCACGTCTTCTGTGGGGCCAAGAGGCCACAGTGCAGTAGAGGGGCAATGCCAGCGATACTCCTGGTGACAAACGCAATCGTGAGTCTTGCGGTGTAACGTATTTAGTCCTCCCAACACCTGGGTGTTGTTGATTGTTGTTCACGTTTTTCAGATGAGGAAACCAAGGCACAGGAAGTTAAGTAGCTCTGCCCCAGTTCATACAGCGTGGAAATGGCAGAGCTGAGATGCCAGGGTAGGAGGTCAGACTCCATAATCCAGACCCACAGACCAAAAGCAGGGCCGGGTCCCATGTTGATCACTAGAGGACAGATATATATAGAAATGGGGTGTGGACCCAATGGCCTCCTGCCCTCTGAATCCCAAACATGGCAGCTCAGCCAGACCTGGTTTAAATCTCACCCACTACGCACGGCTGAGCAGCCTTGGGCAAGTGACTGTATCTCTCCGAGCTTCTGTTTTCCTCACCTGCCCGTGGGGAAAATCCCATAAACCAAACAGGCTGATTATGAGCAAGAAAAATTTACATGAAACAGGGAGCGGGAGGGGCTTTTCCTGGAGCCCCAGAACGAAAGCCAGAAGCAACACAGAGACAAGGAGGGCCGAGCACCCTAGGATTCTAGAGAGAGCTGACAAGGAACTGCCCCAAACTGGGGCCAGACCACCTCTTCTTGTCCCCTGCCAGGATTGACCAGGTGGCAGCAGAACTGGCCCCAAACACCAACTGTCCCCACGCGTGCTGTGCACAGAAGAGGTGAGCCACAGGAAGAGCAGAGTTAGCCATGGTGACGTGGCACAGGCAAAGGGATGGAGGTTAGCAAGGAGCACAGGTGCCATCAGAGTGGCACAGGTCACCAGAGTGCATGGAAGCAACCTCAACCAGGGCAGGTGGGCCCCGCCCCCACCACCTTCCTGGTGAATTAAAGAGCAAGCCACGTTCCCCGGCTCCTGGAGGGGTCTGGAACAGCTTAGAGAGCTTTGCATGAGGCATGAGATCCCAGGGTCTGAAACAGACTGGGCTACCTTTTAATAGCTAGGAGGGGCCAAAAAAAGTGAAATCTGCCTGAGGACATCAAAGCCCAAGAAAGGACAACTTGAAAGAAGTCTATAAAGGACGACAAGTAGAAAAATCAAAACCATTTCCCACCTCACCCCTAAAGCATGAACACCCCTACGCCCACTGGTGGATAAAGCCCCTTGCCCAGGCCTGTGCCTGTCACAGCAGGGATGAGAGGGCCCCTCTCAGCCAAGCGGGGACCCCACAGGTCAGCCCCTCTCCAGGGGAGCTGCAGGATTTGAAGATTCCTTCACCAGAAGACACCGCAGCCCCCTCATGGGACCCACCCTGTAGGTCTATCTCCTACCCTACTCTGTGCACCTCTGTCTGATTCTCCTTGACCTTCGGTCAACCACCTCCCTGGGTGACCAGTGATGGCAAGACAGGCTGCTCCGTCCTCACCCTCTCTTCTCTTTTCTCTCCCACCTTCACCACCGCTTGGAAAGGGTCTTAGCAAAGCCCCCAAGTTAAGTCAAGAGAGGCCGTTGCTAGGGCAGAGGGGCACGCCCTGCTCAGGAAAGAACCCCCATGAACTCCAGGATGAGACAGGAAGCTGTTGTCATCGATGTCCAGGTGGCGGCAAAATGCGCAGGGCCCTGGGGGCAGGACAAAGATATGGAGCAGGAAGGAGACAGAGATGGATGAGAAGGGACTTCAGGCACCCTTTTGCAGCCTAAAGGCTGAAGATATACGTGATGTACAGGAATCCCCGGCCTCTGCACAGTTTACTCTTGCTTATGAGACCGGCTAGGCTCTTTTCCATGCCTGATGCTACCAGCAAACCCTCCCAGACACCTGATGGCAAAACCACATGCTCACACAACACTCACGGAGTTCCTCCTAGGTCGGGGAGTGTTTCCGCCTGTTTGATCAAACGAGCCACAGACCTGTGAAACCTCATTTGAGCTTCAGTTTCCCCATTCACCAAGTAGGGTTAAAAACACATCCTCTAGGGTGACGGGTATAAGGTATATGAGCCACCAGTAGGGGACACTTGCCTACAGCAGGAGCCTAATAAGTGCTGGGTTCGCCCTTTCTTGAGCCCAGGCTGAGGCAGCTGATCTCTGTCGGCTGAGCTGCACGCAGCTCTGACGCAGAGAAGAGGGGGTTCAGAGGCGCCAAGAGGGCCCATTGGGGTGGCAGGCCCTGGCTGTAGCCCAGCGACGAAGGGGCGAGACTCCAACCCAAGAAGCACACATCACGAGCCTCCCAGATGGCAGAGGCAAAGGTGCTGCACACACACGTCTCGTCGCCAGTTCAGAGGAATAGGGTTGGGAGTGAGCTCTTATTTTTTTTCCCCTCTATTCCTTGTGTGATGTGTTTCTGACACTAATCAGGGATCCATCCCCCTGGGAGCCAACAATAATGATTAATGGTGTTAAATATAGCCAGAGACTGCCGGGGCAAAATTAGGCGCCATGCATAAAACATCACCCTCCTCGTCAGGCAGGCAAATCAGCCAGGCTTCGGGGCCAGGGTGTGTGGACCAGCGCCCACCACCGGGGGCAGCCCCACCCAGCCACCTCCTCACCACCTGCCCACAGGGTTGTCTGCCAAGGCGCCTGCCCTTTAGGATGTGACCATATAGGCCCCCTTCGGACCTCAGAGTCACCATCAGGCCCCTGGGTAAACTAAACATAAAGGAAATCACTGTCAAGATAGTGGAAAGAAAATGTGAGTGGGACCCAGACAGACATGGGTTCGAATCCCAGCTCTTCTGCTGCCTAGCTGAGAAGGGGCCTTGGGCAAGTCATTTCCCACCTCTGAGCTTCAGTTCACCCTTTCATGAACAGGCTTCTTCATAACCAGTGAGGTGGTATCGAGGTATAGTGAGAGCCAGGCGTTTAGTAGGAACTTGGGAAATGCTGGCTCCCTTCCTCCCATTCCCGTACTCAAAATAGCTGTGTGGCCTATGGCCAATGACTCCGCCTCTCTGAAACCAAGCTTCTCCCCTACAAAATGGAGGTACTGATGTCTACCTTCCTAGGCATGGAAAACACCTAATATGTGCTAACACTTCCATTCATTGCGCTGTGGACAGATACGAGAACCAACTATGCACCAGGCGCTGTACTGGGCTCTGGGGAGGCCCCAGAGGCTGAGACGCTCAGTCCTTCCTCTCAGGGAGCTCAAAGCCTAGGGGAGACATAGGCGAAATATTAAGCAGGCAAAGTCACTACAGATTACAAGATATTTTCTAAAGGGAAAAAAAAAAGAGGTTAAACTACAATGTAAGGGGGACTGGAAGGGAGCTGTTCCGCGGAGGTGATGAGACAGAGCGTGGGAGAAGTGATCTCCTTCCTGTAATCACTCTCCCGGGTCTCCCCAGCCGTGTAAATGTCCCTCCCTTCTGTGACATAGGCCTTCTGGCCCTCAAGGGTGGCCGGGGGAGGGCACTGAAATAGCTCGGCCCACGAAAATCAACGGTCCACACGCTCTGGATTGTGCACACACCCCAGCGAGCGTTTGTTTATGATTATAAACAAGCACTGCCTTCCTAATTTTATGTACATCATTAAACATACATAAAAATACACCTTCAGAGGAGATGAGGACATAAATAGAAATGAAGTTCTCATTCTGTCTCCTGTACTCTGGTTCTTTCCACACCCTCCTGGGATCCGCAGAGCCGCAGCCCCAGGACGGCCGAGGCGCGCCAGGAGGTCAGCCGGCAGGCGCGGCCCTCCGACGGAGATGCGACGGACGCGGCCGCCGGACTCTCTCCTCCGCCACATCCGCTGGCGGGTGCATCCACGCGGGCTTCTTTCTGTTTTGCACCCGCCCTTCTGCGGGAAGGTGGCATGCCTCCCCACCCGCCCCCTCTCCCACAGCCCCGGCCAGGGCT
The DNA here is from genome assembly GCF_021234165.1 of Pteronotus mesoamericanus. Taxonomy (NCBI): domain Eukaryota; kingdom Metazoa; phylum Chordata; class Mammalia; order Chiroptera; family Mormoopidae; genus Pteronotus; species Pteronotus mesoamericanus. Next base: position 830,357 of record NW_026555200.1, read on the forward strand.
CCCGGGTAGGACGTGTCCTTCTGCTGTTCCTTCAACTGGATACCCCCTCACACCCTCCTTCCTCACTCAGCTACCTCAGCCACCGTCCCTAGAGCGTCAGCTAAGGCAGCCCCATGACATGGGGCACAGAGAAATGAAGCCTGTGTGAGAGAACGGACGGGGCCACCCATGGCAGGCGGTGACTCCGCTGGAGACTTGGGCCACCCTAGGCTCCACCTGTCTGTGCTGTGGGGTACGAGTCCTTGGCGCCCGTGTAATGTATCCTGACGAAGTGTCTCTTTGTCGCCCAAGCTCCATCTCACTGGTTGTAATTACCCATGTGACACGGAGCCCCTTGGGGCAGGACCGCCTCTTATTTATCCCACCTCGGTGGAGCATGGCCCAGGGTGTGGCGCAGATCAAACGCTGGGCAAATATTCGTGACACTGAACTGTTGACATGAAAAGAAAGCAAACATGTGGGTGAGAAGCCTTTTCAGCCAGCACTGGAGATGCAGGAACCGCTGGAGAAAAGGCAGGTGTCCATACATAGAACACTTCACAACGCTTGCATGCCAAAAAAACCCTAAACAAAGTTCACCGACAACTCAATCTCTCTGGCAAAATCACTGAGTGCAGAGGCCAAAGAGGGTTAAAATCCACACTCTACAGAGCTGACAAGTTGACAAGAAGGGGACAAACGACCCTATGGAGACATGAGCAAAAGATTCGCAGAGGCGATTCCCAGGCAAGCGTGTCCAAATGGCCAACCAGATGAAAAGCTGGTCAGACTCACGGCCAGGCAGGGAAATGCAAATTAAAAGTAACAGTGAGACATCCCTTTCTACCTCTCAACCTGGTCAAAATTAACAAGACCAGTAACGCTTGCTGGCAGGCTACAGGGGAAAGATGACTCGCCAATTACAGGCGTATGAAGTGCCGCCTACGACGTGCTATAGCCTCTGGGGAAATCAAGCTGGCAACAGCCATTAAAATTAAAAATACATAAATCTCCTGACCCAGCCATTTGACTCCTGGAATTATACCCCGAAGAGATAAAAATCTATAGATGTACCTAAGAATGTATGTGTGTGCCCACAGAGGTTTATCAGCATGCTTCTTATTATAAAAACAAACAAGAAATGAATGACAATCCATAGGGGAAGCGTCAGTGAAAATACAGAACATTCATACTCTGGAATATTATACAGCCGTTAAAAAGAATGTGTTAGAACTAGAGCTATCAGTGCAAAAGGATTTGCACCGGGCATTGTTGAATGGCGATGACCCAGATGTAAAAACATTAATATATGTTTGCATATGGTCATATGAACATAGAAAAGCATGAAAGGATCTATGGCAGACTATTAACTAGGTTCCAGGGTGGACATAAGAGGGGGTGATGTCACCAAAGGAGGGTTTGGGGATAGGTAAAACAAAGGAAAATTACACCGAAGTATATAACATTTATGCATTTAGATACAATTGTCTATAAAAAGGCATTTATATATGTAAAGAAAGTTCCCCTCCCTCCTCTGTCCTTTTTGGTCTTGTGCTCACTTTCATCCTTATTTTCCTCACTCTTCCCCTCACTTGAAACAATTTAGACAAGAAAAACAGGTTGATCCTGAATAAGAAGCTAAATATCTTATTTATCTGGCACTCTTAACTCTCCAAAAAGGATTACACATTCTTTACTCCGGGGAAAGGCCTTTGAGCGAATTATTCTTATTTTACACAATTTTAATGAAAATGGCGGCAGCCAGGCCTAACGGGGACCCCAATGATCCACATTATTATGCCATCCCCTCCCCTTGCATGTGGGCGGGACCTGTGGTTATCTGCTAACCAATAAAATGTTGCGAAGGTTGTGTTTCACTATATAAAACTCCGTCTTCACAGGCAAAAGAGAGAGACGCTTTCCGGCTGGTTTTGAAGAAGCAAGTGCCATGTTGTGAACGGTGCAAGGTAGGGCCACAAGGTGGGGTCTGAGGGTGGCCTGTGGGGCCCAGGGCAGCCCTGGCCAACAGCAGAAAAGAGGCTGGGCCCACAGTCATGCAACCACAGGAAGTGGATTCTGCTGATCATCTGAATGAGATGACAAGCGATTCTTCCCCAGTCAAGCCCCCAAGTGAGAACACCGCCCAGTCCACGCTGTGGCCGCAGCCTTGCCAGACCCGCACAGAGGACCCAGCTAAGCCGTGCCTGGGCTCCTGGCCCACAGACACTGCAAGATGACACACGTGTGTTGTTTTCAACCTCTGAATCTGTAGCAATTTGTTACACGGCAAGAAAACACACACTCACATCCAATTAAGAATTAAAAGGGAGAATTGAGAAAAAATGCCAAAGAGTGTTAGGAACAACCGCTAGGATGATGAATGACAGAAACTAGCTAACAACTACCTGGGGCCATGGCGGGTTAGGACAAAGGACACTGCACACGTCTGTCACAGCAGGGCGTGGATATCTAAGATGCTGAGGGACCAAGAAGGGGGCAGGGAACATCTATCTGAACTCTCAACTATCACTACAGCAACCTTGCTGTCCCCTAGAACTGAAAGGGACAGTGCGAAGCCTCTCATCAGGAATCAATAGCACACTGGAGAATGAAACCTTTCCAGGGAGAGACTCGCCACGTATCAGCCAGCACACGCGGAACAGACAGATCCAGGGCAGAAGCGGTATCAACAGATCCACCTAGCACAGGGGTTACTTCCCTTTACAGATGAGAGAACAGAGGTTCAAAGGTCACACAGCCAGCAAGTGGCATGACAAGCATTCTTTCAAATTGGCGCTGTTGAGCCCCGGGATTGTGCTGAATCTCATCTAACTCCAGCACCATGCTTAACCCATGATGCCGCCTCCCTGGGCCTCAGTCTCCCCCATCTGTCAAATGGGGAGAAGCCCATGAGGAAAAAATGGCCACCTGCATGAGCAGCACTTAGAAGGGTGTCTGGCAGGCAGCAAATCATTCTTCGAAGCACATGAACAACCCTCAGGGGTGAACGAAAGGAGCTGTCTCACATCCCCAAGAGGCTTGTAAGGGAGAGAGCATGAACTTCCCACCTCAGACACCAGCCAACTGAGGCCTGACGTGGTTGGGCAACTTGGGCACAGTGAGAGGCAGAACGGAAGACAGACTCTGTTTAGACCCAGAGGCTGACAGGGGCCATCTCCGAAAACCCCAGGCTCCAAGTTATCACTGGCTCAAAGGCTTCCCGCCATCTGGCCGGGACCTCCGCTCCGCACCATCCCAGGCCAAGAGCGCGTCCTCATTCAGAACTCCAGGCCCATAGGCCCGAGAGATGCACCCCCAGAAACAGAGCTTTGCCCCCGTCGGTGAACACTTGTCTGCAGTGGAGGCCTGGAGACGACATCTCAGCGGCACAGCCCTGCCTGTCGGGATCCCTCACACCCGACAAGACATTCTTTTCTTGCACACACCAGGGACCAGAGTTGCAAAGCCAGAGAGCAGCAGGAATGGGCCTCCCCCTCCTGCCCTCCACACCAGTTCAGTCCAGGACACCAGCACTAGACAATGGCTGCTGTACATAACTAACACCACCCTCCCAGAGAGACCTCGGGCTCCGTGTGGCACAGGGACCCAGCAAGGGGCACGGGAAACAGGAAAGCCGGTGCGTCACCCTCTGCTCTGCCTCCCCCAGCCTCCCCACGTCCCGTGCACAGCGCCAGGGTCAGGTAAAGACTGAAATGGGTGCATTGCCCCTCTGCATCTTAGGGTTACAACACATTTCCCCCCACAGAAGCGGACATACAAGAGTAACTGCAAGGGTGTTACCTACAGAATTGTTTACTAAGAAGGAGGGAAACAGGGCAGTTTGCCCCCAAACAGAAGATTGGTCAAGTTCTGGTCAGAATTCCACACAGTAAGTAAAGATACTTCATGAACCTTTCTTTAAAAAGGTATTCACTATTTTAGGCAAAAATGTGAACTTCACTCTTAGATAATCATCCCTTTTGTGTCAAATAATATACAGGGGGAAAGGTTCAGAAGGTCAGAGACCACGTGGTCACCGTGGGTGTCCGTGGGTAATAACATGAAAGGGATTCCTTCTCCCTGCTTATCTGCACTGCTTCGTTTTGTCCTGCCATGAACAGATACTGCTTTGCACAGTTTAACAAAAAAAAAAAAAGACGAAGTAATCTCGCTTTGAAAAGCAGGGGGCACGTTCACCCATGTTATCTCTTGCCGTCCTCAACACCAGACACGGATGCCCCGGCCCCCACCCCTGGCGTCCTGATTGCCAGATCCAACGGGCTATCTGGCAGGGCCCCTAACCAGGGTCTCTGGGGGCGCAGGGATGGCTTTGCAGTGGGGGAGGCACATGCACATTTTTCTGGGGAAGGATCTGAAAAATTCATGTTCTGAAACACCTGAGCGGCCAGACCCACTGTCCCAGGCGCCCCAGAACGCACTTCTGCCTGTCTCCTCTTGGTTCAGCAGGCGCTGACCACTGGTGGCCTGTTTTGCAGATCCTCCATCTCTGTGTTTCCCATGACCTGCCCCCTGTCCTAGAAGTCCCACCTGCCAGAGATGTGCCCCCTAAGAGTGCTGGTCCCCCACCTCAGGGTCTTAGGCAGGTAGGTCAAAGGAAGCTATGTGTCTTCCTGGAAGGGAAATGTCCCCGCTGAATTTTATGATGGATTTAGGTGGTTTGCCCCCTCCTGAAGCCCACCCATGAATGGCCCTGTGGTAGGTTGAATACTCTTCCCCTAAAATTCATGTCCACCCAGAACCTCAGAAGAGGACCTTATTTGGAAATAGAGTCTTTGTAGATGCGATTAGTTAAGGATCTCAAGAAGAAATCATCCTGGGTTTTGGCTGGGCCCTAAACCCAATGGCTTGTAAGTTCCTGGTGTCCCGATAAGAGGAGGTGGATCCACAGGGACACACAGGAAGGAGGCGGACATTGGGGCGAGGCTGCCAGAAGCCAAGGAACACAGGGAGCTGCCAGAAGCTAAAAGCGGGGAGAGGGATCCCCCGCCCTGAAGAGCCACCTCGGGGCTCCAGAAGTGTGAGAAAATAACTTTCTGTTGTTTTAAAGCCACCAGGTTTGTGGGTTTGTGAGGGCAGCCCCGGATGCTGCTGCAGACCCCGATCCCAGAGGGGCCGGGGCCCGTGCAGACCCGCTTTGGAAGGAGCCAATGCGACCAGAGCCACCTGGGCCGTCCCTGAGGCCGGCTGGCCAGCCTCGGGCTCCGCCCCTGCGCTTCTCCAATGGCCCCGATTCCTTACTGGCTCCCTCCGCCCAGGCTCTGAAGCCAGTGCCCTCAGCCACAACTCCCACCCTCCCCTCGCCTCCCACATCCTATTAATAAAACAAAGTAAAAATTAAATTACTTCTAACACACCCCCAGTCTGCTTTCAAAAGGGCCGGATGGTTTGAAATTCTAATTTGCTTTCCAAGGTCTTAAAATAATTTCCCCAGAGCCCCAGCGAGGCCGCCCCTGCCCCCGCCTGCATCATACGGCAGGATTAGAAAGCAAGGCCCCAGGCTCTGGGGCCAGAGCAACAAGGAGGGAAGGACAGTGCCCGGAGAGCTGGGATCTGCCCCGCCCCACATCGGGCGCCTCCCTCCCCTCCGACCCTCAGAGGGGAGCCCAGCCCTCTCTGACCTCAGTTCATCGGTAATGACATGAACGGCTTTGCGAGGCCTGTAGAGTGATGTCGCCCACGGCCGGGCCTCCACACAGCTGAGCCCAGGACAGCCTGTTTCCATGTTTAACAGAAACAGCTCTTAGATTGCTGGTCAACCCTCTTTGTTGTCAGGGGAGGCACAGAATGGGAAAGAACGGGAAAGCAACTTGCTTAAAGCCACACAGCAAGTCCATGGCACAGCTTTGTGGCTGGGTGCAGACTGGGCCCCAAGCATACTGTCCTCCCTTTTACTGCTCTGCTTCCTAGGATCCCAGGTCCTTGGGAATCTGTTTCAGCAGAGACTGGCCATGCCTAATAGCATCCCTTCAGCTGACTGGGCATCCGCTCGAGTTTTCACACAGGGAGGAAGGGAAGGAGGACACAGGAGCTCATGGGAACAGCTAAACTCAGGCGCCTCTATGGGTTCTGGTAGAGACCCGAGTCCTGTGCCTCTCCCCAGCCCTACCCCCACCCCTACCCCCACCCCCAGGGGCCTGAACGATATTCTGAGTTACAGCAGGGAGAAGCTTCAGCCTCACAGCCCTTCTGCCCAGGGAGACCCCAAAGAGGGGAGAGCAAGCGCTTTGCACTGGGGCTAGAACTCAAGGCTCGGTGCCTGGATATACCTTCCCTGCTCACCTCAACCTCCCAGAGGTGTCCCAGCCCACCCCACCCTACGGGGCACCCATGGCTTGTTGTTGGAAAAGCACCAGACTTTGAACAAGCACGTGTCTCATGGGAGAGCAGTTCCAACTGCTCCCCCAACCCTGGTGGGACTAACTCGTCTCCCATTCAGCCATCAAAGCAGCCAACCCCTACCCACGAGACCGGCTTCCAGAGCACACGGGGTGACAAGGGAGGAGAAGGCAAGAGGAAAGGGCCCCAGCCAAATGGCACATTCTAGCACACACACCCCTACTCTGCTCCCTCACAGCCACGGCAGACATCACCAATCAATCATCGGCTTCCTTCCCACTGAGCAGAAGAACAGCTTAGCATCTCTGCGCCCTGCACTCTGGTTAGGAGCGGCCCCCCGATCAGCGCTGGCGCACCAGATGAAAGCCACTTCCCACGCCTGCTATCAGCCGCCAAGGATCTCAGATTCAAGGGCTGCTTTCCACCTCTGGGCACGCGTTTATCGAATGGCGTGAGTGAAAGAATCAGGACACACTTAGAAGTGGGAATGACATATGCCTGGGGCCCTGGGATAAAGAATTTCAAGTAGCTCTCTGCTGATCAAGAGATGCTGGGCACGCAGAAGTCACTGGTGGGGGCAGGTGGCGTCTCAGTGATGTAAACAGCCACTGAGCACTCTGGAGAGGCTAAGAGGTTCCCCGAAAACCAGGACATGGAGTCTTAGACTTCCAGAAAGTTCCGACCCAGCGCAACAGGGACATCATCTGCATTGTCTAGGAGATGGGTTTCTTGTGCTGTGGTTAGGTTACTTACAGGCTTAAAAACAAGAAACAAAGACTAGGGACAAACAAAGACGTTCCTTCCTCTGGAAGGAAAGATGTAAAAAGTGGGGCTGTCTGAGGGACTGGTGTTAAAACCGGTTTTATTTAAAACCCCTACAACGGAGCTGAGCGCGAGCACTAGCATGTGGCTGCCAAGTATGCAGATGGCACTTGCTCCGCCTGTGAGGGAAAATGAGGCCACTGGGGACATGCGGCAGGGAGAGGGAAGAGAGTGGCGTGGAAGGGAAGCTGGGTCTGGTCTGGGGAGACGGGGCTGCGAGAAAGCAGCTGTCCCAGCTCCCGGGAGACTGCAGGGCGCCTCCTTCCCAATTCCCAGCGAGGTCCCCGCCCACCGGGGGAAGAGAAGGGCCCGGGACAGGGGCGAGGCAAGGTCTGCACGAACACAGAAGCGCTCCCCACCCGCTCCAGGCCCTGGTGGCCCCCGAGGAGTGGCTGCGGGAGCTGGTTCAAGTCCCTGATCTTCATCACCGTCTTCCAGGCCCCAGCCATGCCTCTCGGCGAGGGCATCTCGCAGGCCCGTGGGAGGGGCGGGGCGTAGCTGCTGCGGTGGGGCCTTTGGGCTGCCCGCCTCGCCAGCCTCTGTCCGTGGCTCTAACGCCTTCTGTGGCTCCCTGTGGTCCTCGGGGACAGGTCACAGTATTTGGTAGGGAAAAAGAGGCGAAGGGGCGTAAATCCTGTCCATCATTTCCAGGCCGTGCGACCTGGGCCAGTGACCCCCTCGCCCTGTGCCTCGGCCTCTCCACAGAGCAGGTAATGACAGCGACTCCCAGGGTTGAGGAGAAGTGGCAACAAGAGGAGCATCCTATAGATAGATACTCAATGGTCCGCACTCATTGTTGTCGGTCTGTATAAGAGTATCCACGATTTTCCTTCTCAGCCTCCGATCCCACTTGCCCTCCGAGGTAAAGAGCAGTCGTGTGGAACTTTCTGCAGCCTCTCAAGCGCACCGCACTCATATCTCTGGGCCCTCCTGCCTGCTTCGATAACCCCTCCACCCTACCTTAGACTGCCAGGTAACGCCTCCTCTTCCAGAGGTGTCTCATTGAGTGATGCCTCCTCCAGGAAGCCCTCCCGACTCCTCCAGGCATACCAGGTGCTTCCCCACACTGTCCTGGTAATTTCCTGCTCTTGCTCTAAGACCCCCTTCTCATCCCATGCTGGCACCCTCAGCTGTTGTCACAGCAGGGAGAGAGCTCCGCCCTCACCCTCAATGCCCCTTGCTCACTGCACTCAGGATCCCTAGTCCTCTTCTGGTCTTCAAATACTCCAGGCACATGCCTACCTCAGAGCCTTTGGATTTGCTCTTCCTTCTGAGGGAACACCCTTCCCCTATACAGCTGCACAGCTTGCTCCTCTACTACCTTGGTGGCTCTACTCAGGTGGCACCTTTGCAGTGGGCCTTCTCTGACTGCTGGGGAGTTCAACTGCAAGCCTCCCTAAACACTCGCCAGTATCCCTGTCCCTTGCTGTATTTTTCCCCATCATACCTATCACCATCTGACATACTATAAGCTTCATGGGAGCAGGGGTGTTTGTCTGACATTTACTGAGCACCTACTATGTGCCAGGCATTGTGCCTGGCCCCGAGGACACAGCAGTGGATTAGACAGCCCACCCCCAACCCCCACCCCCAGCTCTGACATTTGAGCCAGTGATAAACCAAGATGCCTAGCGTGGCTGCAAGCAAGGGCACCGTAGCTGCACAGAGATTTCCCCATTAGCAAAATGGGGGGAATGTAGGACCAGGACCAAACGCAAGGAGCAGTTATTTGTAAGGTCGCCGGGCCCTTGCTCGTAGATTCACACCATCCCAACCACCCCCGCTGCAGCCAAATGAGCCCAGATTTTGGGCTCAGAGAACCCCAGGCTTTAGTTCCTGATTGGCTGCCTGCAGCGTGCACTTCTGATTCTCCTTGTCGAGTGAAGAGACACCTCTAGAGTCATTGTGAGAACCGGAAGACCATGACAACGGTGCCCACCGTCGCTGACAGCTCCTGATGTGCCAGGTGCCACATAAACACAATGTCTCTGCATTCTCATAGTGACACAGCAAAAGCAGCATCAGCTCCCCCATTTTATGAAGTAGGAAACAGAAGCTTAGAAATCCTCACAATAAGCAGCTTCTGGCCAAACACTGCCCTACATACTAGTTGTGGATTACCTCGTTTAACCCTCTCTCATTAACCTCATGAGAGAACTCCCCTTACTAGTCCCATTTTACAGAAATGGGGGAAACTTGGGCACAGCAAGGTTAAGAATGGTGCCAAAGTCACACAGCCAGCAGGAAGGCAGAAATCTGAGCCCTGGAGCTCCCATCTCTTCTCCATACATTATGCAAAGTAACCGGGGCAGAACCTGGCGCTCCAGACAAGCTCACTCCAGAAGGGAAGCTTGCTGGACTCTAAAGCACAATAAATATCTACATGGGGTGGGGTGGGGTGGGGCTTAGCTACCACTGCCCCTTTATGTGACCATTTCTGAAACAGCCAGCCTTTCCTACCACTTGCTATGGGCAAAGAAAGCGCTCCCTGTGCCTCCTCATTTCCCACGGGAGGGACCAGAGAGGTGCACCAGCCTGTCAGAGCTCACACAGCGAGGAGCAGTGGGCGCTGAGCCCCTGGCCTCAGAGGGCTCTGCTGGGGGCGCTCAGCTGGCGGCCGGGCGCTGCCTGCACAAAGAACTTCTCCGCTTCTCCTAAATACGTAACATAAGTCCCTAATCCCGGTTATTAATGTAAATAATATTCCGGCAAAGAAAGCAAGCTCCCTGCCTCCCCAAGGGGCTTCGGGGATTATGTCTACAGTGTCCAACACAGCGAGGACAATAGCCAATTGACTCTTATTAAAACTCCAATAATGCTGGTGTGATTGTGGCTTTGATAAGCACACTGCTGTGAGGGGGAGTCAACCGCATTAGGAAAATGTAATTAGACTAATAAATTCCGGGCAATCTTTTTCCCCCTCTTTGCTCCGAGGAGGAGCCAGTCACAAGACTGCATTACCCACATGGGTTCTACTGCAAAGGAAGGCAGTTTCTTGCATCTCCTGGATCTGACCGGAGAAAGACCCCTTGGCCCTTGTAGCTCTGCACCCAGCACATGGGATTTTTCGGCCACACAGCAGAGGCTCCAGGGAGCTGGGGACATGTGGCTACTACTCCCGCTCTCCTCTCACTCTAGCAGGAACACCCCGCCTCTCCTCCCACCCCATGTGGCTCCTCTCCCAGGTCAAGCACTATTCCACATGAAGGGCTTCTTTGCTGAGTCTGTGGGCTCAGAGCCCTGACCCCCCTCCATGGTGGCTCTCCCCAAAGAACGGGCGGGGTGCGGGTTATTAGGGGACTTGGTGCGGGGCCCTTGAGATCCCAAAAGACCAGTTGCTGGAGTCAGCAAGGGGACAAACTGTAGGGAACAGTCAGCCTCACCCAAGTCTTAGGGGCCATTGGAGGACCTGAATTTCAGAGTGTATGCCCATCCTCTGGGGTGCGGCGACCCTCACAAGGCAGTCCCTATTTAAAAGATCCTCCCACCTCTCCTAGCTCGTGACTTATCAATTCTGCTATAGCGTTTGCTCCGAAAAGGCAAAGCTGTTCCAATGCAATCAATATATTAAGGGACAATCTGAGCACTACATGAATTTTGTATTATGGGAGATTTCATCCATGGGAAATACTTGGTAAACAGAACACCACTCCTTAACCTCCTGGGAATACACCACACACACACACACACACGTGCGCGCGCGCGCAATGGGTCCTGCCCATTAACACTTGGGGTTCCATCTGTCCCTCTGACATCCCATAGCCTTCTTTCTGTCACCTCGTAGGACAAACTCAGGCCCTCCCTCTACTTCCCCTCAGCCGATTTTGTGTTCTCCCTCCCTGTCCTCTCCTCTGTCTCTCTTTCATTCTTTCCCTGTGCACACGGGTGGCAGGTGTGGGAAGTGGGTGGGAAGCGAACAGGTAGAGTGGGCACACACTCCCACAAGCCAACTTCAGGTTTCCTCGAGACACATACTAAAATAAAGGTGGTACTTTATGTATTTCTTAACCCTTAACCATGACTAAAACTCAGCTACCATTGTATTCAACTCCTATCTTTTTCTAGGGGTCACTGACAAAGGGCTTGACTGTTGCGCCCCACCCCATTTTCCCGCAACCACTGGGGCTCCATTGTGCAATTTTGCGTTGCACCGTGATTTTGAGGCACACATCTGTCGTGCGATGGCAAAGGGGGCTGTTCTTCACACACGCAAGTCACCTGCAGGGCAAAGGCAGTGTGGCGGAGGGTCGTGACCCCGTCATACAGAAGTGAGCGTCAAGTCCAGAGTGGGTCCAGACTCACCAACCTCCTAAGAAACGCCTGCTGGCACCCTGGTCTCGGATTCTTATGTGTTTAGGTCACCTATCCGGTGTCCCGTGCAGGTTAGAGACCTGAGTGAGGGCTGGCTTCAGAGGTAAATTCTTGGGTTCAACCCCCTAGCTCTACCGGTGACCTTTGTGACCTCAAGCAAGGTATGGAACCCCTCTGTCCCTCTGTGTCAAATGGGAATAGCTCAGAGAGGCTGCGAGCATTAAATGAATAAACGTAAGCAGGCCTTATTCAGTCTTTCACACGGTTAATTAGAACAGCGTCCGGGGCACAGTGACCACCCTGGACATGTTGGCTCTTCTCATTGTCAGGGCTGACCCTGTACCCTGGGGACCCTGAGGCCAACCAAAAGGTGCCAGGAGGTGGGAGTGTTGGGCTGGAGGATGCAGGCTTTGGCTGTCAGACCCAGGTTCAAATCCCAACCCTCCAACTTCCTCCTTGTGGCCCCAGATAGATGGCCAGGCTCTCAGCCTCTGTTTGGTTATCTGTAAAATGGGGCAGAAGTCGCACACTCCCCATGGGGTGGCTGGAGGATTCGCCCATCCCCCATGTGAGTCGCTCAGGCAGAGGGCCCCGCACACGACACAGGAAGCAAGGGGAGGTATGCCCCAGATGAACCCCCGCGTCCCCAGGTTCTCTTCCCGAGAGTCTCTCTCCCCAGGTGACGAGAGCCGCACGTGTGCGTGAAGAGAATGCGCTTCTTGTTCCCTGCGCTGTCCCGGAGGCTGTCCTCGGGACCACGCCCCTCCCTGTCCTCGGGACCACGCCCCTCCCTGACAGTTGTCAGTCTCTGTGTCTCCCGGAGAAGGCCCCAGCCCCACCCACCGGGCCTGTGGGCAGCCCAGCCTCTGCCTCGCCTCCCCCCAGGCCTGGAACTGTCCAGGCTGCGCTGGAGCAACTGCCTCCTAACACCCTTCCCTGGAGATGCCGGCCCCACAGGATCAGGGGTGGATTCAGATGCAGGGAACAGCGGGTGGGCAGGCCGCATCCCCACGGGCAGGCTCCTCCCCACCCCTCCCAGGCTATCCCAGCAGCCCTGGGCCCAGATGCTGGGACTAGGGCGGACAGGAGTGAGCTCTGCTTGAATACGTACTGTCCATCAGGCGCCACGCAGGGCATTTTATGTGCAGTAACTCCTTTCATCCTCACAACTGTTCCGTCAAGGAATCATACACCTCCCCATTACAGATGGGGAAACTGAGGCTCAGAGAGGTCACGGGACTTTTTTACCCAGGGTCACAAAGGTAGGAAGCAACAGAGCTGGGACCAGATCCGGGACCACAGTTCCTGTGTTTCCGCCAAGCCATGCCTCCCCGCATAGCCCGCAGGTCTGGCCGGCTGTGCAGCTCAGCCTCTGTCCCCCGCTCACACGCCTGTGGACGGGGAGCCATGCTGGCCCCGTACACATCAGCAGATTATTCAAGGAGCAAAGAAGAGGGCGAGGTGCTTTGGGAATTAAGAAAAGGGGCCTGGAGGAATAGGAATCTCCCCATCCCCACAGCTGGTCAGAGCTGCAGGAACCCAGCACCTAAGTGTCCCTTTGCCCGGCGAGCCAGCCTCTCTCCCGGTGGGTGCAGGGGCCTCCAGCCTCTGCCTCAGCACTTCCAGTGACAGGAGCTCACTATGTCCAAGGCAGTCTGTTCCAACTTCAGCTGCCAGGGGGCCTCGGAGCCCAAAGCCCCATCCCTGTCAATTCTGCCCACCGGTTCCAGAGGATGGCCCTCGCAGGGGTCACAGGACAAACCCCACTGTCCCTTACGAAAGCAGTTATTATGCATCTTCCCTCCCCTGGCCCAACCCACCCTCCTAGAAGGAAGAGAATGATGATGAAGATAAAGGTAATAATAAACATTCACATTTGCATACACAGAAACGTTTAGTGAACACAGAATAGGCAGTTTTCTACATCAGGAGTCCCCACACCATGGCCTGTTGACCAGAGCCAGTTCACTGCCTGTGTCTATGCGGTCTGCGAGCCAAGGATGGTTTATGCTCTTTTAAGTGGTTAAAAAAAAAATCAGAAAACGGAGACTCTTTTGTGACACATGAAAGTTCACATTCCAGTGTCTATAAATAAGGGTTTATTGGAACAGAGCCACGTCCACCGGTTACATATTGTCTCTGGCTGCTTTCAAGCTACAACAGCAGAGTTGAGGAGTCTGGCAGAGGCTCTATGGTCCACAGAGCCTAAAATGTTTACTCTCTGATCCTTTTCAGAAAAAGTTTGCAGACTCCTACGTGCTCTACATGATCCTCTCAATCCTTATGTAACCTATGAGGGGGTTACTACTCTCATCTTCATGTTACAGGTGAGGAAGCAGAAGCCCCAGGGGTTACTACTCTCACCTTCATTTTGCAGGTGAGGAAACAGAAGCCCCAAGGTGTTCAGTGAATTGCCCAAGTCCCAGAGCCTCACAGTGGTGGAGCCAGGACCGGAAACCAGGCAATTTGACTCCAACGCCATGTCCTGCCTGCTCCCCTGCCCCTCCTCTGACAGGGCTGACAGTTTTCACACCACAGCCCCAGGGAAGGCGCTTCCCTCCCCTGCTTATAGGCCCTCTTGGCTTCACTGGACTTAGTGGAAATAACCAGAGTACCTGGTCAGCTCACTGGCCGCTGTGACCCCTAGATCCTCTTCTAACCCAGCTGGCTCTTCAATTGGCCCGTCCCTAAAAGGGCCTGTACATTCCTTGCTCTCTGGATACTATTATAGAAATCAATCCACAACACCGTCCAGACTGGGAACAGCAGCAGATGTGATCAAGTCAGAAGCTCTAGCCAGAGTTCTCTAAAAATTTATGAGAGCCAACGAATCCTGCTCTCGGGCTGCCCGTGGGCTCCAAATAAACCCGGCCTGTCCACTGTCGTGCCACGGTAGAAGGCCGAAGTCCCTGAGCTTGCTGTCCAGGTGATGGGACTCTCAAGGCCGCCCACCCAGTTTTTCTCTCTCTGAACATACAACAAATGAGGGGAGGAGGTGGCAGGCTCAGTTACCATAGAAACAAGGCAAAGCTATGTCTGCAGCAGGAAGGATTCAAGACAGACATTAGAAGCGGAAGTAACCCAGAGGGAGAGGTACAGGTACAAGATGCCAAATCTGTGATTAAAGTTTCTCAAAGAGGTTTCCGCCCCATTATTAACTCTGAGCTTAGACGCACATTGTAAACCGCAGAGCTCATCCATAAATACAAATCAATAAATCTAGAAAGCAAGTATTTGATTTTTTATCTATTTGCATATTAAATACAGCGGTATCTCATGCCGTGGGAAGAAATCCAAATCATCTAGTCCAGGTATCAGCCCTGGAGACCCACAGGCCAGGGTCAGCCCGCGAAAACATTTTATTGACCTATAGATCTTTCCAAAAATCTCTACCTAAGTGACTATCACTTAAAATCTGAGCTATTTTATAGCACAATTAAGATGTCCGGCTTTTCTTGAAAATAATCCAGAGGCCTGGCAAATGGCCGCCTACGGGGCAACAGCTGGTGAGCCCCGACCAGGGGCTGCCCCCGGACGCAGGGCGCATGCCTGCGAGGCCCTCCCTCCCCGGCGCCCTCTTGTCTCCTGCACCTACCCGTTTTGCACCCTTGTCTTTCCTGGAGGGCTCCGGTCAGCATCTGAAGCTGTGACACCCAACCCCACGTGCCGCCACCCCCACTTTACTGGTAGAAATGCTAGGCCTACAGGGGAGAGACATCCCGCCTAAAACGCAGGGGCGGACATGACGGAGCTGGTCTCCCAACGCCCCGGGCAGAACTTAGCTCGGGCCTGTGTGAAAGGAAAGGCTAGAGGCTGGGTTGATGTCTGTCTGCTGCAAACATGCCTAAAGTGAAAATTAGGTTTTTCTGCTGACACCAATTTTGCCACCTCTGTTCCAGCTCTTTGCAGGGAGATGGGAAGGTCAGGACAAAGGTCTGCAGGAACAAAACTCTGCAGGGACAAGGAGAAAGTTTCCTCGGACCATCTCCAAACCCCCGGCACTCTGCCCCACCCCTGCCCCCGCCCCTAACATCCATGCTCAATGCTGTCTAGGAATACAGAGGAAGAAAAGGCTGGAGGAAAGAGTATCAGGGCAATAGCTCAGGACAGGCCAGCAGGACCTCAGAGCTGATGATTCTGCAACACAGATGAGTGGAGAATGTCAGCCAGACCTGGATTCAAATCCCCTCTCTGCTATTTGCTTGCTGTGTGACCTTGGCCAAGTCACTTAACCTCTCTGAGCCCCATCTGTTCATCTGTGTAGCAAGTATCATAGCAGCACTATGGGTTAGGATTGCTGTGCAGGTTGGATAAGGTCACAATGAAGCACTTAGTTTAGCGATTTTCAACCTTTTTCATCTCACGGCACACATAAACTAATTACTAAAATTCTGCAGCACACCACAAAATACATTTTTGGCCGATCAACCAAAAAAAAGGTATAAAAGCGTATAATTTAGATTCATTCACACCAGATGGCTACTGTTGTGTTGGCTGTTGTCATTTTTTTATCTGACAATCTAAGGGAAGAGAGGTCAGTGCCCCTGACTAAATAGTCGGGTATTGCATGTTTTCAAATTTCTCGTGGCACACCGGCAGAATGATTAGCAGAATGTCAGGCTGCTCCACCAAAGCAGCGTATTCTATTACTCCTTGAACTCAGCTTCCACCCGGGCGCCGCTCCACCCCAGCCAGGCAGTCACCCTCCTGCCCCTGATGGTGTTCAGTTGCGCATTCAGCCACCACACAGCTCTGCCGCACTCCCTGCTTCTGACCGGTGAGGCGCCAGCCAGTCTCCACCTCCACAAAACCCAGCAGACCCATCCCAGCCTCCGTGACTTTGCCCAAGTGGTGAGCCTCCCTATTCAAGACCCCTCAGCGCCCCGGGCCCAGCCAGAGCTTCCACAACCGCCCCCAGGCCCAGGCACCTCTGTCCGCTCCAACTCGGCTCCTCCACTTACTCAGAGGAATTTGGCCCTGTTCCCTAGCGTTCTGCGGGGCAACGTTGCCTGCCCTCAGCATTTTGAAGACCTGGGACACAGCTCACACATCTTGGAGACCCCTTTAGGGGACATTGGGTGCCTGTAGCAGCTAAGGACCCATCCCCTCCTCCTGTGATACCCCCAAGTTCCTTTCCAGGGCCTGTTCTCCCCTCCCACATTCAGTCGGGCAGGACTGCTGATCACGAGGCCCGAAACCCCACCAGGCCAGGACTGGTCCTGTGGCCGAAGCCCCATCCTTGGATCCCCTCTCTCCCTGGGCATGGAATTGCATCCTGCAAGATCCTTAAAAGCCGGCTGGGGTCACCCATCCAGGTGGGGTCCCCGAGGGCTTTGGGTTAGCAGACTTTTCAAGGCCAGTCATGCAGTTGGACCTCACACTCCACGAGCTTCCTTCTGAGCCATTCCTTATCTGTGGACAGCGGCCAGAGCCTCTTGGGTGGGCGGCAGGGGGGGGGGGGGGGGGGAAGACGGTGGAAAAACAGAGCCCTGACAGATTCTGTAGGCCCCACATCACGTACACGCTCATGCCCCCTCCCAGAGCCAAACCCACGGACTCCCAGTCCTGTCAGAGGGATGCACGGGCACTGCTTTCGGGGAAGAAGCCAAGCTGCCAAAGGCTTAATTCTTCCCCTGTCAGCTAATGGAACCCAAAGTGCTCTGAGAAGCAGGGTGGTGCCTATTGTTTGAAAGTAAAATAAATAAATAAATAAGGTAACAACAGGATGTAATTGAACAGATTACATATAAAGCAGGTATCTCTGCAGATGCCAAAAAACAGAAGTTGAGTACCTAAGTAGGAGAAACAGGCTGCGCACGGACCTTCATTCAATACCCAAAGAGCGAAGGGTTTACCATGTGCTAGGAGACTAATGGACTACCCAGCCCAGCGGGTACAACAGAGCAGCACCCGGGGCCATGGGCATAAAAGAGGCCCAAGTCACCCCACCAGGAGCGCAGCGAAGGTCTTAGCCACGAGGGAAGGGTGCAGAGAAGCCAGTTGGGCAAAGGAAGGCAGGTGGAGGAATTTCTAAAGACAAGTCTCCTTTGAACCACCCTGATCTAAGCAGCCAAAATCATCTGTCCCCTGCAACAGCCCTCCAGCAGGTCCTCTCGCCTCTGTTTCGCCCCCTACAGCCTGTCCTCTACGGTGGCGGTCAGATCTTACCATTCCTCGGCTCACTCCCCTGCCATCGCCCAGCCGCTCCTCCCTCTGACCTTTCTGACCTCACCTCCTACCACCCCCCTCGCAGGGCCTCGAGCACGCCTCACACAGTCCTGCCTCAGGGTCTTTGCACACACTGCTCCCTCTGCTGGACCCTCCTCCCCACGCTGTGCTCTGGCTTGCCTCAGCTTGCCTCAGGCCTCTGTCTAGCCACCACCCCTGAGCACTCTGGCTAAAGCCTCCCCTCTCCCACCGCTCCGCATCTCCTTTCCACTCGTGGTTCTCCACAGCTCTCCCAAACTGAGACGGCACTGGTGGCTGCGGTCTACCCGCCCCCGCCCCCCGCCGCCCCCCACCACTGGAATGGAAGCTCCACAGGGGCGGGAGCATGGTCTGTTGTTTTAAGGGCTGAATCCCTAACACCTGGAATGATGCTTGGCACATAACAGGTCCCCCTAAACAAGGTTGCCTGACTAGATGGATGAACCAATGAGGAATGAGGAATGAATGAATGAACGGACAAATGAATGAACTTATCAATTCCCAAAGAAAAACTACAGCACGTCCAGGAACGCTGACTCTGAACACTTCACATGGCAGAATGGTCAGAAGCCTGGCCCTGGATGCGGCCTGGGTTCCAGGCCCCGCTCCCCCTCAGCCCTGCGCTCAGCACACCCCCTGTAAACTGGGGATAACAGCAGTACCACCGCACGGGCTGCTGGGAGGACTGAGTGCCTCCCCACGTGCAAGGCGATGAGCATGGTGCCTGAGGAGCATCCGTGTCCCCGGCTGTGGTTTTTACTTCTATTTACTCCTACAGCTGCTCTTCCGCAACAGGCCTCGGCCGGGTGGTAGCCCCATCGGGAGCAGGAGGTGCTCTCTAATGAGACACATGAGCCAAAAGGGTGAGAGACACCAGGAGAGCATGTGACATGGGGGCAGGGGACCAGCGTTCGAGCCAGGCTGTACCATTCAATTGCTGCACAATTTTGCAACTTTGCTGCCCCATCAAGTCAGGGCTCAGCACCCCTCCCAACCCAGGGGGGCTGCCAGGAGGCTCCAAATGGGACCAGGGATGGGAACACAATGTTGGGAGGACAGTGAACCAGCACGTCCCACTCACTAGTCATTATTGTATTTGTGGAGCCACCCCAAGTCAAAAAGCCGGAGTTCAAAGGGGACGTTCCCAACACATGCACAGTGGCTTGTGTTTGAAGCCTCAATTATTACAAAGGCAGGCTTCTTACATTTCAGTCACAATATCATCCAAAAGCTGAGGGTTTTGCAGAGGAAATTATAGTAATTACCCACGGGAGGGCTGGCTGTATGAACTTCAGCTGATCTAAAACCTGGGGTGAGACTTAACTCCCTGGGGGTTAGGGATGAGGGAGTGATCCAGAAGGAACCTCCCCCTCACATCAGGGTCCCCCGGAAATGACACCGATGTCATTTAATGAACTCACAACTCTTGACAAGCCAAGAGGCAGGAAAGCCTAGTGGCTGGGAACCCAAGTGTCAAAAGCTGGACCAGCTGGCTCTGCCCTCCTGGTGCCCACCAGGAGGCGGGGGCTGTCCCCAGGGAGTAGAGATGATGAGGAACAGGCAGACAAACATGACACTTGCAGCTGCTCTGAGGGAAGCAAAAGGGATGACAGGCCGTGTCACTGGCCCAGGGCTCAGGGAAGACCCCTCTGCAGAGGAGGAACTTAAGGAGAGACCCGCAGGATAGGGAGGAGCCAGCCGTGGCACGGGGCTTGGACATGCGCCCTCCCTCCCTGGGCCTCAGTTTCTTCATCTGTCGAATGGGCACACTTATCTCACCTGTTTCATGGGGTGACAAGAAGTCCTCGCTTAACGTCCGCAGGGTCTGTGACCAGAAGCAAAATGACACCCAACCAATGTCACCGCAGGCTAATGGAGATAAGCAGAGCAACGTTCCTACGACGTTTCAGCCACGTTAGGGTGGAACGACGCTGAACAAAATGACATTATCTGAGGGCCTGCTGTCTCGTGAGGGTTCAATGAGCCCACACACACAGAGCTGGCCACGGGGTCCGGCCCGCAGCGCCCCAGCAGAGGCCGGGGGGGCCGGGCTGCCTTTCGAGGTGGCTCCCACCGCGGGGGGCCCCTCCTGCATGCCGGCAAGTCCTGGTCACTGGGGGACAGTGAACTGAGGAGGACAAAAGTCCCAGCCCCCAAGGACCAGCGTGGAGGAAGCGTCCAGCGCCACCTGTTGGTCCGGCTCTCACCAACTCTGGGTCCCAGCAGAACGCCTCCCCCTCCCCTCAGGCCGAGTCCCCCACTGGTGCACAGGGGCCCCCTGAGAGCCGTGTGCCCCAGTTCCTGAATCTCAAGAATCCGGGGTCTCAGCCGTGACCCCCGGGGAGCTGGTGACCCACTCTGTGGCGCTGAGCACAGCCAGGACTCCAGGGTGAGGCTCGGGAACCACGAGCAAGCTGGCCCGCCACCAGCTCACAGAGGGTGGGACCCCCTCCCCTCAGCCCCATGTCCCCAGGGCCTGGCACACAACAGGTGCTCAGCAGGATGGATGGATGAACTATAACCAGATCAAAGTGCCCCCCCCCCCACTGTGCTGCCACCAAGCAAGACATGAAGGGCAACCTGCTCTGCACCTGGCCGCCTGGGGCAAATGAAAGGCAAAAGGGACCAGAGACCTGGGCACGGAAGTGCCTGCTTCTGAGCCTCAGGTCCCCACCCTGAGAACGGGGCAAGGTTTCCGTCTTCTCTAGGGTTTGGAGAAGTTGAGGCTGGCTCAGAGGATCTTGATCCATAGAGGGGAAGGCCTCTCAGAGAACTTCCAGTCCAGCCCCTCATACCTGAGAAGGGTTCTCTCTGTCCCACCTGGACAGTAGCCCCTGCTTGAATGCCCCCAGTAATGGGATGCTCACTACCTCACTAGAGAGCCCATCGCTCTGTGAGGCTGGCTGGCGTCTTGCTAGGAAGTTTTCACTTAGGAAGCCCATCCTGCCCTGCAACTCCACTGAAGAAGGCTGCTCCTTGTGTTACCTGATTGAAGAGAAGTCCCAGAAAGCCTGCTGGGCCTGGACAGATGACCCCAGTCCAATCCCCAGCAGCACCATTCACCCAAGGTGTTACCTTGGGCAAGTGA
This sequence comes from Pteronotus mesoamericanus, assembly GCF_021234165.1. NCBI lineage: Eukaryota > Metazoa > Chordata > Mammalia > Chiroptera > Mormoopidae > Pteronotus > Pteronotus mesoamericanus. The sequence goes on from NW_026555200.1 coordinate 851,121, forward strand.
CCCATCCAAGTTTCAGCTTCCTCATCCATGGAATGGGGGGAATGATAGCACAATCATCATTATAGTGTGGTTGTAAGGCCTCATATAAGGCTTTATAATAAAATAAAGGCTTGCCAGGTGCCCAGCACACGCTAAGCAGCCAGCTTAGCATGGACGGTAGGAAGCAGACAGGACACAGGCCTTGAAAGCTGGGTGAAGGAGGGTGAGTTGGGCCTCAGAACAGCCGTGAGGCCTCCCTCCGCTTCTCTCACCGAGAGGTGGGGTGGCCACACGTCTCCATGAGGCGGCTTTTCCCAGGGGGAGCCTGAGATTGGGTGTCCACCTGGCCCCTGCCACCTGGACACGGATGGGCCCAAAGGTAAATGCCACGTCGGGCTGCAGGCAGGGGCACAGGGACGGGGCCAAGGAGGCTAAGCGAAGAGCCAATGGGGAGAAGCTGCCAGGCCTATTAACATATCAGTTTCTGCATGAACTCCCCCAGGGAGCTAGGCGGGCAGGTGGGAGGACTAAGGGCCTCGAGACAAGTCAAATTTTTCTATAAAGAAATATTCAGCTATTAAAACCCAGGCTCTCGGGCCACACGGGGCCTGCATACCAAGTGGGGCTGGTGCAGTGTAAGCAGCCTGTGGCTGAGGCAAGGGTGGGGAGCCAGGAGTGGACATGGCCTCGGGATGGGGGGCTCTGCAGAAGGGCCCCCGGAGGCTTGCCACGGTGGTCGCGGCACCGCCCCACCCCCACCAAGGGGCCCCAGGCTGGAGCCTGCCTGCCGGCCTCGTGCCGCTCCTGTGCAGGACCGTGAGGGCGTTGCAGAGAAACAGCCCGCTGAGAGGAGGGCAGCCCCCAATTTGCAGGCTGACTTCATACCTGGCTCTGCCCCAGAATCTCATTCATTCAACTTTGCTGAGAGTCAGCTATGTGCCGGGCGCGGAGCTGGAGGGTGTCAGCACTATTGACATGCGTGGCTGGCTCATCCTTTGTCGCTGGGACCATCCTGCGCACGGTAGCTTCCCTGGTCTCTCCCCACCACACGCCAGGACCAGTGCCCCCCTCTCCAGCTGGGACAACCGAAATTCCCCTGGGGCACAAAATCACCCCAGTTAAAAACTATTGAGCTCGAGAGAATAAAGCAACTAAAAAGCAAGTCTGAACTTGCTGCTCCCCACCTCAAACCTTCCCTGGCACCCAGGACCTTTGGCACAGAACCCAAGTTCCATGGCCTGACATACAAGGCCACCTGACTTGGCTCCTCTATCTCAATGCTCGCCAGTCCCTGCCCCATACTTGACCCTCTAGAGACAACAAGGCACAGGTCATCCCTGTCTCGGGACCCTCTTGCCTCCTGGCCTGCACCTTTTTTTCAACCCCTTCTCTGCCTGGCTTCTGTCTGTCTGCATTTAAGGAATCCACTCAGAGGTACCCTCCTCCAGGAAGCCTCCCCTACTGCTCCCAAGCCCCAGTAAGTAGCACACCCTCTGTGCTCCCATCTAACTCCCTCATAGCAGCCACCTGCACGCTTTGTGGGCCGGCCCATGCTATGATCACCTGCTTGCCCAAGACAGCCTTCACCCTCGGGGGAATTGTAATGAATGGGTGCCCTCAGCCTCCTACTAGAAAGAGACTTTTTCTCTCCTTAGGTCAAGAAGGGAAATCTAGACTTGAAGGGACGCTATTCAACAGCAAAGCCAATGGAGACAGGAACCAGGCTCTCAGGGAAAGACAGAAGGACCTTCAGCAAGGAGGACCACAGGGTCACGCCCAAGGCGAGGTACCACCCAGGGGCTGGTATGTCCTCAAGCTCTGCCACCAGCTTCCTGGGCCTCCCTCAGTTCCAAAACTGCATGGCTCGGTTTCCATCCTTTGCTACCTGGGTCTGGGACACATTATTAAAAATCATGATGATCACGATAGAAGGCCTTAGAGGAATCGTTGTCTCATTTAACCCTGGGGACGACCCTGTGAGGACACCATCCCCGTGTACCAAACGGGAAACTAAAGCTGAGACTGACCAGGCCATCAACTGGTTTTTTAGGTTTGAGCTCCACTTCAAAGCTACCAGCCCACACACAGCCCACCTCACCAGCTCAAAGACTCCCCATCTCCCCTTCTTTTTGGGGGGTCGGGGGCAACTGAGAAACATTTTGCTCTAAGTTTTCCCATGCCCAAGGCACGGGCACAGACCCGAAGTCCCGGGAACCCTCTCATGGAGAAGGCCTCTGCCTAACGGGGAATGGGGAAGAGAAAACCCAGCCAGCCTCTGTCAAAGCCTCTCCAAGCAGAAGAGGGATGCACAGTGCCCTGCAGCCACCCTCACATGCCGGAAATCGCCAGACTCTCCCCGGGGAGCCCTGGGAACAGCAGGGAGAGGGGTCGGGGTCCTTGAGCCTGTGGTTCAGTGATGCGGGAGGGAGGGAGGGCAGGGCCCCCGGGGGAGCTCCAAGCGGGGGGCTCCAGGCCAGGGGGCGTTCAACGGCTCCTGGCAGGGGCAGGCCAGGCGCACAGGATCCAGGCCTCCCTGGGTCTGAGATGGGAGAACCATGAGGGTGGGGGACATGCAAACATGACTTTGAGGAACCAGGGGCATCGGATCCTCAGGGGAGCCGGGCTGAAGACCCCTCCCCACCCCCACCCACACCTATAACATCCACCCCATTGCGGTCACAGCACTGACCATTACCGGAAACCTTCAGTGTCAGTTTGCTGTTCATCACCTGTCCCCCGACAAGACCCAAGGCGCCACCAGCACTGGCTCCAGGCTATCCTTGCACCTCCTGCCCCGGGTACAGTGTCCAACATAAGAGGCCATGTTCAGTAAATAAGTGATGAATTTGTTAGAGTGACAGGAAGTCTCATCTCTGAGGCGTGAAACCAGCTGTCCCCACCCCAGCCCAAACCACAGCCTGTTTCCTTATTTGTAAACCAAGTGTAATGAGTTGTTTTCACCTTGAAGTCCCACAGGTGGGGGGCTGTGGGGAGGGCTGGGGGGGAACAGAGGAGGGAGGAGCCTGAGCGGGGACCCTGGCCCAGCCCAGGCTCAGCCCAAGGGCTGCCCTGATGAACCCCGGCACCCCCGGCACCCACCGTGAAGCCCAAGCAGGAATGAAAGCATCAGCACGACATAAGCTCATCCAAAGACAAAAACTCACTGTTCCAGAGCCTTTCACCCCCTAACGGGCGCCGGGCGCTGGGAGCCAGGTGCCGGGGGCCGAGGAGAACTCCCGAGACTCCGCTCACGCTCACCCCAGCCCCAGAAGCCTCCCCGACAACAGAGGTGTCGGTCCTCAGACGCCGCAGCTCAAAGGCAGGCCCGCACCTCTGCCCCTTCACCTGGCCCGACCTGAAACGCGAACAAGGACCCGACGGACACCCGCTCCTCGCCAGACACCTCTCTCTCTCACTCAAAGGCTGTCATTTCACTGTCGCTTATCATCCCCACTCACAGGCAGGGAATCTGAGTCCCGGCCAGGTCAGGGGACCTTCTCCGATCACGCAGCCAACCGCAGAGCCGGTAGCCCCATGGAGCCGAAGTCTCCCCTCCACAGCCGGCCATCCTCGGCCCAAAGGACCACGTCGCTCGAGTCACCCACAGTCTGGGGCCTCCTCCACAGGCACAGCAAGGGCAGAAGCCTCGGCTCCTCGTGCAGCCCGGCTGCCGGCCGGCCCCTGCCCTCCCACCCCTCCCCGCCCCAGAGGCTGGCACCGGCGGACCCCAGACACAGGGCACACTGGTGCTACGTGGTCACACGCAACCCGCCTGGCAGAGAATGGGGGACCCAGAGCAAGGGCTACCTGCCAGGAGTGAGCCGGGGCCTGGGGAGGACGGAGTTCCCTGGCTGCTGGCCGCAGGTGTGAGCCCTTTAAGGAACGAAAGTGTGACCAGCTGTAGGGGCCGGGGCCTGTGATTTTAAAGGGCCTGAGAGGTGGGGGGGGCTGGTTTGTGTTTGACAGGGAGTAGGCAGGGGAGGCAGGAAGGGACAGAGAGTGGCCCTGAAAAGGAAGGACCCGCCCCCACCTGCCCAGCCACCTCCAGCCCAGACAGCACTGGGGACCTGGCTCACTCCAATAAAGACATCCGCAGCCTTATTTGAAACTCACTACTGCATCTAATTAGAGGCATTTACCCCCTCCCCTGATGCATCCTTCTCCTCCAATCAGTTTTATAGTAACAACTCATAAATTCTCCAACAGATGAAATTTTCTTTGACTAATCATAGCTGTTTGACGTGCTGGGGTACGACAGCTTGGTCTCGGGTCGGCAGGGTGCTGACTGAGGTGACCGTCGTCAGGGGTCAGGCATGGAGCCCAGAACCCACCATCTTGAGGGTCCTCTCCTCGGAGGGAAGCCATAAGGCGTTGGCAAGTGCCAGGCGCTGGGCAGCAATTGTCAGCTGTGTCCCCCTGTTCTGGGTCCTGAATTGCCTCCCGGCAGGGCGCGGAGCCCTTTCCCACTGCGCTAGACACACAATGGCTGGTGCCGAGGAGACGCTGGCTCACCCTGGCTTAAACGCCTAACACGAACCCGTGTTGGGTGCCGCCCGCTGTGCGCTGACTCAGTGCAGCCCATGCCACCTGCCCCTCAGGCATTATCCCTGCTGGTCCTGTCGACCATCCTTTGGGTGCACGTGAACGTTCCCACCTCACAGGTTTGGAAATAGGTGAGGGAGCAAAGCCACACGCCCTGTGTTCCTAGACAGAGCTGCCACCCTCGTCTGGGGAAATGCAAGCTGGAGTCCCGTCCCCGCAACTGACACAAGGCCGAGCGATCCTCCCAAGACCCACATCGAGTCCAATCGCTGCGACACAGAGGAGACCCGCAAAGCTCCCAGGAACTTCCTCAGCATCCTCCAGAGCCCAGGGGTGTCCAGCCTTTTGGTGCCTCTAGGCCACACCGGAAGAAGAGGAGCTGTCTTGGGCCACACATTAAATACACTGTGACACGTAATCACAAAAGAAATCTCATAATGTTTTAAGTAAATTTACGATTTTGTGTCAGGCCGCGTTCACAGCCATCCCGGGCTGCCTGTGGCCCACGGGCTGCGGGCTGGACACCCCTGCAGGTTAGACAAAGCGAAAGCCCCTCAGCCGGGCCTCCACAAAGGAACCCCGTCGAAGTATCTGTCCAAGAGAAATGAAAACGTGGTACACAAAAAGGCTTATTCACTTGAAATATCATAGCAGATTATTCCTAACAGCCCCAAATTGGAGCTATCGACATGAAAATTGATAAACGGACTATGAGCTAGGCAAACAATGTGAATCATTTTGCGACCAATCAGGAGGAAGAAACCCCACAGTAATTTGAAAGGAAAAGTTTCACAGAAAGAATTATTAACTGTAACAGGAGATTGAATTAACAAGGGACTGGCTAGAAAGAAGGAGAGAACTCTAGAGCAGCGATGTTCAACCTTTTCCATCTTGTGACGCACATAAACGAATTACCAAAATGCGGCGGCACACCATAAAACATATTTTCTGCCCACCGACCAAAAAAATGGAGGTGTAATTTTGATTCATTCATATCAGATGGCTACTGTTGCCTTGGCTGTTGTCATTTTTTATTCAACAACCTAAGGGGAAAGAGGTCAGTGCCCCAGACTGAACAGTCAGGTGTTGCATGTGTTAAAAATTCTTGCGGCGCACCGGGTGAAAAATCACTGCTCTGGAGGATAGTAACAAGGAGAATTTCCCCTAGGGGCTGACATACAGCCCCTGCAGAAGAAGTGCCCCCAATATGGGCTGGATACAGCCCCACAGAAGCACCCCCTCATGCCCTAGGTTGTGCAAATGCCCAAGGAAGAGCCCCCCACCCCCAAGCCTGAGGTAGAATCCCTAAGAAAGTACCCACACACACGCCCCCTGCAGGGCTGACACCCAGACCCTGCTGAAGGCACGGCTGTGGCTCACTGCACTGGCAAAGGTTAGCCTGGTCCCGCACCAGTGGAAATTGCTAGAAGTCCAACCTGTGGAACTCACCAGAAGTCTGCCCTGGAGGATGCCACGAACGCTGCTCTCAGAAGGTGTCTCCCTGGGGGCACCCAGCTAGAGAACTGCCTGAGAAAGGGTGCTGGGGAAGCTGCAGGCTGCGGGGTGCTGCTGCCCACCATGCACTGCAGGGGGCAGGGCACTGGAGAGGCTGCACGTGTGCAGGAGGCCAGGGAGGCCAGGAAGGAGGACCTTCCCTGCCGCAGGGGCTCCACAGCGCCCTCTGCTGACGAGGCGTGGCTGGCCAGCTGGCCTGGGGAGAAATTAAAGGGCCCAGATCCATTTTCACCCCACAGGCAAGAGGGGTGAATTTGGAGCTGAGAGGCAATCATCAATAACCAGCAACTCCATCCCTGTGGCGACTCAGCTTCCCTATGAGCCCATGTCACATAACTGAACTCCTGTACAACAACACAATTCTGTATTAGGTAGAAACCTAAGAAGCTGTAGCTACCGTTCCTACAAAAGAAATTCTCCCCCTTTCCATTAGTAAAACCGACAGTCCCAAAAGTCATCCCTGACCATATTTATTACTCCTCAAATTCAGCCACAGTTCCTTAGAATATTCTGTCATTTAAATACTAAATTGTAAAGTTAACTTCCAAACACCTGAATATAAAATAAAAATAGAGAGGGACAGAAGAAAATGGTTAGGTGCTAAGTATGTATATTCTAATTATTCATTCCAAAGCTGGGGAAATAACGTCAGGGGGGTGCCATGGGCCAGCTGGGTGACTCTTTCTCACCTCTCGCCAGCCCTCACTTGGACATAAGGGTCGGACAGGCACCGTGGGTCCCCAGGAATCTGTGCTTATTCAGAGCCCATGCTAGTAATCCCAGAACCACCTGGATATGTTTTCTTTTCCCCAGTGCACAGTTACTCTGGTAAATGGCCACAGGTCCCTTTGGAGGAGGCGTGGACGAAGCATTTTAGTAATTATGGCTGCAACGATGCAGATCCTTCCTCACAGAGACCTGACCGCCCAAGGGGTGTGGGTCTGTGAATTGACTTGGGTCTGGAAACTGGAGGAGAACCCAAGATACTCTATAGGTGCAATGCAAGTCAGGTTTTAACTACCAGACCCAGAGGTTATGATGAGAGAGAGAGAGATATTATATAGATATAGATATAGATATAGGTATAGATATAGGTATAGGTATAGATATAGATATAATGCCATACTCCAGTGGGCTGGCCATTTATTTCGTTCCTGGGGACACTGTGATCCATTAGCCATCCCCTAAATCCCTATGGGCCAAGGCATTCTGATTGCCTATGCATCCCTGCTGCCTTATAGTAGATGTGTAGCTGTTCCTAGTTTGTCCTTGGCAGTGAAGGGATACCCCTTGGTGTCTGCTATTGATCACCGTGCACTGTAGGGGGCTGGGCACTGGAGAGGCTGCACGGGTGCAGGAGCCCACGGAGACCAGGAAGCAGGACCTTTTCCTGCCGTGTGGCCTCCACAGCGCCCTCTGCTGACGAAGCATGTCTGGCCAGCTGGCGCGGGGCGGGGTGGGGTGGGGGCGGGGGGCGGGAATTAAAGGGCCCAAGATGTAATCAGGGAGCCCACCTCAGGGGACGCAGCCTCCGCTGTGACTCCCCACCGACAAGAAGGAAGCCACTGAGCATTTAAAGGGCCGTGTCCTCCCCTTGCTCATGAATTTCTGCTCCTGCTTGTGGAACATAGCTGGGGGTAACAGCAGCGTGCAGACCGCACGTAACAATCCAGCCGAACATTCCTGTCTCCCCAAGCTCTTGCAGTCCTTCCTCCACATCATGACATCGCAACCACATTACCCATGGGCCACGGTTGGGGTTAAATTTCAATCAACGAAGTAAGTTGTTAGAGCCACCTCCAGCTGCACACGCTAATAACCAAATCCAGAGTTTCTGCCAAATGCATCCATAGCAATGAATTCAGCCCAATCTAGGGTTATATCCTGCCCTCTGGTCGAAAACCCTTAACACCCACTGCCACACATGTTTCCAGTTTGATACAATATATATTAGCAAAGTCTTGCAATATTTGTGGTGATTCCTTCTAGGTCGTGGTGTGTCCCTGTTATCATGGGACATGCTGAGATTTGACCTAGTTAGAGTCTAGTGATGATGGGGGTGGTCGCAGTGAGTCCTGACAACAATGGGACTCCTCTCCTAGGGCACCTGCTCCTGCCGAGGTTGTCATGGTTTGTTTCGGTTTTTTTAACAGAGAAAGAATAGTCTCCTCAGACACTGGATGGCAAGCTCCCACCACCAGAAAGGGAGGCTCGGAGCCCCTTGGGGGTTTTGTCCATTTCATCTGGGTCCAACAGATGTTCCCCATTCCGCATTTCAGGGCTCCTTTCTTTCCCAATCAATGCCCTAATTTTCACATGAGAAATCTGTCAAGCTGCAAATTCAATTGTGGTTGTAATTCAGCAACCAGCGCGATAAAAACAAAATTAAAGTTCGGTTTGATTTTCAGCAAGATCAGCCCTGTGGCTATGAGAAACACCTCCTTGAAGGGCTGTCGTGCGTGGAAGCCTCCCTGTGCGCAGACCGTAACTTGAGGGAAGAGCGCATAGACCTGCAGGTGCCGCTTTCTCTCGGCAAGCGCTAAGAGCCCTTGAAAGGATCCGTCCCAACCCACAGTCCTTATTAGCCATCACTGCTGCCCTAACGGTCAAGTGCAGCCTCACTCCGGCTCCCAAGGGACATGCCTCAATGGCTCTTCATCTCAATCAACCGTGGGTAGCAGGTTGTAAGGCCGCTACCTGTCTTAGGTTACTAGCATCTTGTTTCCCATTGGCAAGCAGCTCAGGGCCACGCTCCACCCCAAATGCAGGTGAAAACCAGCCTGCAAACGCTCTTTGCAGGCCCATCCCCTAGTGTGACTCCTGACGCCAATTCGGTGCTGGTTTGGGTCCCATCAAGAAAAAGAAACCACACAGCAATTTTAACAGAGAGAGTTTCCTATGAAGACTTGTGAACTTATAATAGGGGATTGAATGAAGGAGCTATTAGCTAATAAAGAAAACACAGAACTATAATTAATACGAGAATGAATGTAAGGATCAGCCACAGACACAGAGGGGAGACAGAGCCCCTAAGAATCCCCCTCCTCCAGGGCGAAGATAGAGTCCCCAGGGAGAGCTCATGAGGGGTTTGGTAGGACCCCCCTTAAGGGTTAGTCCACTCAGAGGTGAAATAGAAACCACAAGAAGCAGCCCCACAGGGGCGAGGTAGAGTCCCCAAGGAACAGGACCCCCCCATTCAAGGGCTGAGCTAGAACCCCAAAGAACCCCGCCACCCCAGTGGGGAAGTAGATCCCCCAAGAACAGCCTTCCAGGAAGAGACCCCCACATCAGGCTGAGGGGAAGTCCCCAAGAAAGCATTTCCTTAAGCTGAGACAGAGCCCCCAAGGAAAGGTCCCCTCCCAGGCTGAAGTATAACTTCCAAGGAAAAGCCCCTCCCTCACCCAGAGCTGATATGGGACATGGAGCCTGCCAGAAAGAGACCTCCCACCAGGAGGAGATATACCCCCCACCAAGGGAGAGGCTTCCAAGAGCTATACCCCTCACCAAGGGAGAGCCTCCCAAGAGCTAAGGAAAAGCCCCCTGGGGCTAACGTAGAGCCTACAGCCCCAAAGACGAGACCTCCCACCAGGCTGAAACAGACCCTCCCAGGAGGAGGTCCCAGCCAGGGCCCTGAGCAAGACCCTAAGACTGGAATCAAGTTTCCAAGGAAAAGCCCCTGGGCGGAGAGAGACACCCCTGCAAAGCCCCCCCTCACCACACACACGCCCCCTGCAGGGCTGACACCCAGACCCTGCTGAAGGCACGGCTGTGGCTCACTGCACTGGCAAAGGTTAGCCTGGTCCCGCACCAGTGGAAATTGCTAGAAGTCCAACCTGTGGAACTTACCAGAAGTCTGCCCTGGAGGATGCCACGAAAGCTGCTCTCAGAAGGTGTCTCCCTGGGGGCACCCAGCTAGAGAACTGCCTGAGAAAGGGTGCTGGGGAAGCTGCAGGCTGCGGGGTGCTGCTGCCCACCATGCACTGCAGGGGGCGGGGCACTGGAGAGGCTGCACGTGTGCAGGAGGCCAGGGAGGCCAGGAAGGCCAGGAAGGAGGACCTTCCCTGCCACAGGGGCGCCACAGCGCCCTCTGCTGACGAAGCGTGGCTGGCCAGCTGGCCTGGGGAGAAATTAAAGGGCCCAGATCCATTTTCACCCCACAGGTAAGAAAGGTGAACACAGAGCTGGGGTAGTGGAAACAGTCTCTATTGTGATTGGGCTGGTGGTAACAAAATGTATATACATTTGTGAAAATCCCTCACATTGAACATTTAAAATCTGTGCATTTCATTGTCAGTGAATTATATCTCAATTTTTAAATTTAGCCCTGTAAGTTTGGGTTTGAAACCCAGCCTCTTTGTACTGTCTACACATGGGAAGTAAATATTGATAAGTATTCTTGAGTAAATAAATGCATGCATGAATCACACTCTTTTTGCTTTGCTCACATCAAACACGTTCACATCAAACAGCTCATGAAAATCACTAAGCAATTGGCCTGCGTTCCTGGGCTCCCATAACCCTCTGCTCTTAGCTCAGTCACTGCTTTTATTACATGGATGTTAGCTTTGGAGAGGCAAAAAGGATCTGGCTCTGCCACAGCAACCCGCATGCCTTGAGTGCTCTGTGCCTGACACTGATTTTAAGGCTCTTATGGTCATAACAGCTACGCAGTCATTACTTCCATCATCCCCATTTTACAGAGCAGGCAACTGAGGTACAGTCTGTCACCGCGTCCACACTCTTAACCACGTTGTCTCTGGAATCAGACTGTCCTAGGTTCAAACCCCAGTTCTTCCACTTGCCAGCTGAAGGTCCTAGGCAAGACTACTGATCACTCCAAGCCTTGCTCTCCACGCCTCTAAAATGGGGATAATAATATTTTCCCCTTGGGTTGTCATGAGGGACAAGTGAGCTTATCGTCTGCGTAGCACGCGCAGCACAGTGTTCCTCTCAGAACATGTGCTCACCGTAAGCAAGCAGTGGATTTTATCTCTGAAATCAGAATGTGTCTTCCAATCAATGGCATCTCACAACCTCTTTGGACGGTGGCCATTGTGACACGGTTGTCACTGCTTGTGCGTGAGCAAACCTGGTCAAAACTGTTCATATTGTTGTCACTTCCATGTCTAAGCAAGCAGCAAATAGCTCTTTCAATAAGAATAAAAATATGATGAGATAAGACAGCGCATGTCATTCTTTAGTTGGCAGGAGCTTTTCTTCCTGAGTGGAACACAGATTAATGGTGTGTCTTACAGTTGATGGTTTCTCAGATTTGATAAAATGCACTACAATGTTATCTTCACAAGTCTGTCTTCCCCACTGCAGATAATTGGGTTATTGTCCCCTATTCTTCCTGCCTCCCTGCTAGAGAGTTAGACATTCATGCCTTTTCCATGTGACTTTGCAATGCCTCCCACTAGAGTGGGCGGTAAACATTTCCTCGCCCCACCAATGACGGGCTTGGCCACGTACCTTGATTGCAAGCAGCAGGACAGTGAAGATGAAGACTTAGGACATGTATGTTTCGGCCCAGTCATAAAAACAGAGCCTGAGTAGCCACCAATACAAGGAAAATGGGAGACAAGTGAACCCTATCTGGACCCAACCTGCAGCCTGCTGCACAGCCACCCCAGCTGACCCACTACGAGCAAGAGGAATAATTGCTTATAGTTATGAGCCACTGGGGAGGCCTATTTGTTACTCAGCATTAACAGACTAGCAATAGCTAATACACTCACTGAGCTATGAGGACTTTGAAGGCAAGGCTCATAGCTCAGTAACCTCTGTATCTTAAGAATCTAGATTAATACCTGGACATAGTGGGTTTAGAGGGCGCTCAGAGAGGCACTCAGAGCAGGCTCCGGAATCAGACAAACCTGGGCTTACACCTCAGCTCTGCCACTTAAAACTTAAAAGTGGGGCAACCTTGGGTGAGTCGTCTAGAATTCCCACATCTTGATTTCCTCAAGCGTAAAATGGGGACTCGGGTATAACAGGAGTGACAGGAAGTGGAGCGGATGACGTGCGGGGCCCTCACTCGGTGCCTTGCATCAGTAGGCACTCCCGACACACACCACTTCCCTCTCCTTGGCGGATATTTGGGACTGTGTACATGGCCGAGACCCCTGTAACCCATTGCTGCTCCCCAAAACCAGCCAGAAAAATCTTCCCGATGTTCCTGGCACATAGCGGGAAGACCTGGCAGGGAGGAGACCTCACTGGCACAGAAGATCTGGCAGGATCCAGGAGAGCAGGCCGCCAAGTTGCTCCCAGCCATTCAGCCCCCGGGGGACCCCCTTCACCAATTCTGTTTCCAGCCCGCCTGGCATCCAGGTGCCTGGGCTGGTGCCAGGCCCGCACTTGGCAGACTGTGTGCTTCCCCAGAATTTTCTGCCCCAGTTATTCCGTGTGAAAAGTCAGGGGAGGAGAAGCCGGGGATGAGAGGGCTGCCATCTTGTCCAGGCAGGGGGTAGGGGGGGCCCCCTCTCCTGTACGGGGATCTACCAGCCAGAGGAGCCCCAACGCACAGCGCCCTCTGGACCACAGCGTCCCAGGACACCCTCTGCACTCCCCACCCTGGGACAGAGCATTCAGCATGGAGGCCTGGGTTCCAGCCCTCACTCTGCCTCAGCCCTCTGTGTGACCCGAGGCAGGTCCCTTAACCTCTCTGTGCCTCTCTTTCTCCTGCCCCTGCAATGAAGAATAATATATAGGACGTCTCCATGGTTTGTATCACAGGCCCATCTGAGAACCTGGCAGAGGCCGCAGTCAGCCTCCCAAGAACAGTGTGTCTAATTTCAGCAGTCCGGGACGTGGGAGCAGAGGACCCCCAAGGAGCTGTCTGGTGGCCCAGAGAGCCCCGTGCGGCCTGCCGTGTTGGAGCTGGAGGTCCAGCAGCTTACCTCCCACTCGCCCTCTCTAATATCTCTCTGGCCAATATCTCCCCTCACGGGCAGGGTCACAAGCGCCAGGGGACCTTCTCTTGAGCGTCTCTCCCCCTGGCCTCACAGATACCCAGGTTTCTGGCCTCCTCCGTCCCTGCTCATTAATTACCCCTTTGTTGCCATGGTTTTTCTGAGCCTTTCACAGAGAGCAGGCCCGGAAACAAGCAGCGAATCAAATAATCAGCGATCTTGCGCTGAACGTCTTCAGGGGTGACGTACATGCAAACTCACATATGTGTGTGTGTGTGCATGCGCATACATACAAACACAAATGCACGGGCACATGCGCGCACACATATACACACACCAGTCCTGTGCCTCGGCCCCCCACACCCCAGCGCACCTGTGGCTGCTCCCTGTCCCAGAGGCCCAGCGACGGTCACCACCAGCGTCACACCTTCACCTCCACACTCTGACTCTGACCCTGCCCTTCTCTTTCTGGCGAAGCCTTCGGTGCCCACCAAGGTCAGGATGGCTGAGGGGGCACAAATGGTTAAACCCCAGCAGCTGGGAAGCACCGGATCATCACCCTGGCACTCACTCACTGTGGAGCCCTGGGGGTTGTCAATGATATTATCAGTTATACTGTCACCACTTTGTTACATTTCGTGCAGCCCTCAAGTGCATCATGTGCGATGCAAAGTGTTTTCGTGAATTTCATCCTCACCAGCGATCTGCAAGGTAGATATCATTAGTCCCACATGTTATTTACCCCCTACAGTGTATCAAATTACCCCCAAACCTAGCATCTTAAAATTACATTTATCATCTCATTCAGCGTTGGCAGGCCCTGGATCTTGGAATGGCTTAGCAGGATGGTCCTGGGCCGCCCACGAGGTTGCAGCCAAGCTGTGGCTGAGGGCTGTGGTCTCATCTCAAGGCCCGGGTGGAGCTGGAGAACCCACAGCTCGGTTCATCCACGTGATTGTTAATAGGCTTCAGTCCCTCACTGGCTTTTGGACAGAGACCTCATTCCTTGATACATGGGACTCTCTATAGCTGCCTGAGTGGCCTCAGGACGTGGCAGCTGGCTTCCCCTAAAGTGAGTGATGAGAGAGAGGGAGGCAGAGAGAGACCAAGACAGAAGCCACCGCATCTTTCATAACCTAGCCTCCTAGGCTGGGAAGTGAACACCATCTCTTCTGTCATATCCTGGTGACCACACAGACCAGGTACAAGGTGGGGGGAGGCTGATGATGGGTTCTAACACCAGGAGGCCGTCTTGGAAACTGGCTATCACACCCCAGTTTACAGATGACCAAACTGAGACTCAGAGGAAGTGACTTGCCTGAGGTCCCACAACCAGCACGTGATGCAGCGGCAATTTCAGTACAGGACTGTCCAACTCCAACATCTACAGTTTTAACTGTGTACGATGATGTGATAAATGACGAGGACGCAATAAAGAGGAGGAGGATGGTCATGATGCTGCTGATCATGATGGCAAATAATATGCACTCTGAGCACTTCTCATGATGCTAAAAACTTGCATTGCATTTTATCTTACTAGCTTTGCTGTTCCAAGCGTGGCCCGTCTGACCAGCAGCAGGGGCAGCACCCGATCTCCCTCCCCCACTCCAGGGCACGGGCGTGCGCCGCTGAGCTTGAGAAGTGCTCGGGCTTCTCAGAAATCTAGAGATTACACACCATCTGGGGGGTGCGGGGGGCACTCCTGTCCCTCCTTTGCAGGGGAGGAAACTGAGACGTGAAGAAGTTCCTCCGCCAAACGAGGGGTCTTGTTGGCTGAGAACAAAGGTCTTGATGCTCTCCCCAGCCCCTCCCACTCCTGCCCCCTTGGGCTGGAGCTTCCCTCTGCCCCTGGGGGAGGTGAGGTTGCCGGGGCCAGAGAGGGCCCCGCCCTGAAAGCACCCCCTCCCCCATCTGACCCGGCTATGCTTCCCCTGCTGCTCACGCCCCTCAGCCTCACAGGGCTATTTGTGGGTAGACCAGAGGCAAAGAAGGCCGCCCGGTAAACAGCCACCTCGTTCCAAATTACTCCAGGGGAAAGACACTCAGAATCAAGAACCAGTACTCAGCCCAGCGGCACACCAACATTTCTGCAAGAAGGGGAAAAATTACGTCTTGGAAATAACATTAATCACGATAATGCTTTGGCTAGTTCCCTCACCGGGTGTTCGCTGGGTGCTTTTTTCTCGAGGTGGGTTTAACCCTGGGCAGCCCGGACTCCATGCTCCCCCTCCCTCGGCCGAGACACACGCCTGCTTCCCTGAAGCACAACGGGCACATCTTTTCCCATCTCCCACCAGCCGTCCTGGGCAGGGGTCGCGCCAACACAAGGTCAAAGCCCAGGAGCTGGGCAGGGAAAAGAAATGAAGGAAACCGACTGCGATTAGGACTAGAGTGCATCGGACTCATCCTGGTTTGCCTCCTTTTAAAACCAAAAGTCTGGCATCCCAGGAACCCCCTCTGTCCTGGGGAAACCTTGAAGGGTGGTGGCTCTCATTGGAACGGTCATAATCAGATAAAAAAAAAAAAAATCCCGTTCTGAGACAGCAGCCGTTAGTAACCTCGGGCTGATTGCTACCGTGCGGTGTTGTGAACGGAACTGTGTCCCCCACTCGCACATGGAAAACCTAACCCCCCGTTGGGACTGTATTTGGAGAGGGAGCTTTGAGGACATAATTAAGATTAAATATGGTCATGAGGCTGGAGCCCTCATTGAATAGGACTGGTGTCCTCCGAAGGAGAGAGAAGGGCACCAGGGATGGATGTGCACAGAGAAAAGACCACGCGCGGACACAGCAAGAAGGTGGCCGTTTGCAAGCCAAGGGGAAAGGCCTCAGGAGACACCCGTCTCACTGGCATCTTGATCTGGGACTTCCAGCTGTAGAACTATGAGAAAATAAGTTTCTGCTGTTTAAGGCCCCCAGTCTGTGGTTGGCAAAAAAGGTTTGCGTTTGTTATTTTCCGTCAGATGGCTCTACTAGCACTTCAGTTGTCTTTAACTTCATTCGAAACAATTTTGTGAGATTGTATTGTGACAGCTGTCACATAAAAAAAAAAAAACTTACCAAAATCGGTGAATTTTTGTCTAGCCATTTTAATGTTAAAGATGGAAGAAAGTAAGCAACATTTTTGGCATATTATGCTTTATTATTTCAAGAAAGGTAAAAACACAACTGAATGCCAAAAGAAAGATTTGTGCAGTGTCTGGAGAAGGTACTGTGACTGATCGGATATGCCAAAAGTGGTTTGTGAAGTTCCGTGCTGGAGATATCTCACTGGGAGATGCTCCATGGTTGGGTGGACCAGTTGGAGTCAATAGCAATCAAAGCAAGACATTAACTGAGAACAATCATCATATCATGTGGGAGATAGCCAACATACTCAAAATATCCAAATCAATAAAGTTATTGGTGAAAATGAAAAATGTGTCTTTTAGTTTACAAAAAAAAAAAGAAAACAAACCCCATATAGAATTTTTGGCCAACCCAATATTTTGTTACAATAGCCCCGAGCAGAGTAATATACATGGCGGGGTAGTTGGCGGGGGAGGGGTTGGTGATAATAGTAACAAAAGCCACTACTTATGCATCCCTCACTGTGTTCCAGGAACTATTCTAAATCCCTACATCATTTACCTAACACTCACCGTGACCCTCTGAGGTCAGTACTATTATCATCCCCATTTTACAGATAAGGAAAGTGAGGCCCAAAGAGTTTGAGTAACTTCCCCCCCACCCCAGAAAATGCCGGGGTGGGACAGAGCCCCTTCAGACGAGGAGCACAGCTGGGCTCTTCACTACCGTGTGAGGGGCAGCAGCCCGTGTAGCCCTTCCAGTTGTCCAAGGGAAACTGAAAAATAGCCTGGCTTTTCAAGGCTAGCTGCCAATTAAAAAATAATAATGTTTATGGGCATAAGCAAAAGACGCCCATGTGTCTAACTCTCAGCAGCTAGCTCCTCGTGGCTGCTCAAGAGCTTCAGCGAGTCAGAGTTAGGATTTTGTCCACCATCCACACAACTACCTCTTCTTTCCAGGATAAATGTGGGTCTTACAGTTGTCGGGTTTATAGACTTAGAAAATCAGAGAATATTGGAGCCCAGTGGGAATTCAGAGACCGTGGCATTCAGGCCCTCACTTCACGAAGGATGTCACCACCTCACGGAGGTGACCTGGCTCTCTGAGCCACTCAGCTAGCGAGACCAGGGCCCGCGAGACCTGCTCCCCATCAACCCAAAGACAAAGGGGTCCCCTGCCTTTGGGGTCTACTCTCTACCCCTCTTCATTACCCGTGTTTCTCTGTGTCTTCAAATTTGGGTTTCTGTCCAACCACCCATCCACTCATCCATCCATCCATCCATCCACCCACCTATCCATTCATCTGCTTATTCATCCATTCATCCATCTACTCATTTATTCATCTGTCCATCCATCTACCTGTCCACCCATCCTTCCACCCACTTAGCTACTCACCCCGCCAGTCAGCCTGGTTCCAGGTCTGCCCTGCCTGTGAACTCCTTGATACCAGGGGCCTTCTCTTACCTGTTTTGTCCTCCCAGCTGTTAGGAACACAGTGTCTAGCACTGTTTTACCCAACTTAACCCCTTTCTGGTTGTTATCCTCAGACAAAACCCTTCCTCCCTCCAAGGCTCCTTCTCCATCTATAAAAAATGGGGACATAGCAGTAGCTACTTCACAGTATCATGAGGAGAAGAAGGAGATGTAGGCACATAGTAGGTGCACAGTAATGGCCAGCTGTGATGATGAACTATCATGAGGTGCTGGAGCCCATGTTCTTCAAGACCCTTCAGCTCTACTCTGCTGACTCTGTGCTCTCCTTGGGCTGTGGGAGCGTAGGTGACAAGGGATTGGGGGGGCGGGGGGAGCGGCGGGAAGGCGTTGGGTCTGAGAGAGAAATGCAGGACAAGGCTGCAGAATGTTGACCGGAGACTTGGAGCCACAGAAGGAGACAAAGAGGGACACAGACTAGCCTGGCTGTAAGGGATGCAAGGTCTGTCTCCGCAGGTGGGCACGCAGCGGGTGGGGGGAGACACCCAGCCTCGGGCTCCCTCCGGCACTGTACTCGGTCTGAGAGGTGGGGCCCACGCGGCCTGCTCCCCGCCTCACGGCTTCCAGAACCATGTGGCTGCACCAGTTTCCCCATCACCAGCTTCTGCGAAAAATCAGCGGTGGAAACCGAACTTCCGTTCCATTGTTATTGTTTTTTAATTGCACCTCCTTCTTTTTTTAACTTGGGAACCAAATTAAATCCAGCCAACCTGAAATTAATTTGCAGAGTAATACGGTGGTGTGGGAAACTGGGCCATTGGCTTGCCGGCTGGCGGGGAAGGAGAGGCTGGAGGGTAGGCGGGGATGGGCGAGTGTCGGGGGTCACCGCTCGGCTCTTCTGCTTCTTACCCTCTCCAGGGGGGAAACCCCCTTTGTCACCTTTGTCACCTACTGGGCACCAGGCCCTGGCTAGGTGTTAGAAATACAGTCATGAACAAGTGCCCCAGGCCCTTGGGTCCAACTTGGTCACTGAGGATTGTGAGATTCTGGGGTAAAAAAATTAAATAAAATAAAAGTTTTCTCCAGACCGCCTATCAGCCTGAGCTTTAGTACAAATTAAGTCACTGTCCCTAACTGCATTTTACCAGAGGACTAAAAGGTGGCTCCTGTAGCTTTCACGGGAGCAGGCACTTTACATGTGATTGTTTTGGGTGTTAATCATATGCCCATTTTACAGGCGAGAAAACTGAGGTTCAAAGGGGACAAAACGTGTCTATGATGAAGGAGTGAAAAAGCTGGGACTTGAACCCAGGCCTGAATAATCGCCAAACGTGTTCTTAAAACCACCAAGCTGTTCTATCCCTCATGGAAAACTGTGGTGTGCTGGGAACTCCCCTGTGCCCAGGTCAGGCGTGAGCGTGACCCCAGGCTGCCAACGGCCGGCAACGGGTGAAGGAGAGCCAAAGTGTGTGTTGGCAGCATCGGGGATTGGTGCCGTGCAGCTGGCCTTGGCAGGGGCCCTGCCCACCCCTTTCACCTCTGCCACGGGGGTGCATAGCTTGCCCAGCCAGCATTTTGTCCTCCTTTCCTCTCGAGCCTGTCGTTGGGAAAGGACGTTTTCTCCCCCATGGAACTGAGGCGGAAGAAAAGCTAATGTTTGGGGATTTGAGCTCCCATTTCAGGACCCACAGGGGAGCCAGGATTCCCACCCCCCACCCTCCCAGGGAACATGGGACCACGACGGGGACCACGGGAGCCCTTTATCAGACTGGAATGCTCTTTCCTTCCCTGTGCCCTCTTTATTTCCCACCGTTTCAATGCATTTTTGCTCAAAGTGAGGCGTGAGGGAGGGTAAGGAGCACCTTCGCCCTGCACTCAGGTTTTTCTGGAAGGGGGCTTGCCTGCTCCTCCCGCAGTGGCAGCTCAGCCCACCCACGCCCCAGTGTCATGAGCTAGGGGAGCCCTTTGGGGCAGCCAACAACCCGAACCTGTGTGGCCCCGATTCCTCTCTCCGCTGCCAGGAACACCCCCAGCCGGGGTGTGTTAGAGGTCCTGCTCCAAGGCTGGGTTCAGCAAGGTCCCCCCTGCAGTGAGCTCTGACCCCCCACTGGCCAGGAGGAGCTGCTCCGGCCCCTTCCCAGTCCTCTCCCCCGCAACTCTTCCCCCCTCAGCTCTGCACCCTGGGGAGACACCATTGCCAAAGGCTCCGTGGGAGGGACAGTCCCAGAAGAAAAGTCCACTTACCCCTCTCCTGCCACCTGGGGCTTAACTTCCCAGCGGCCATCTTCGGTTTTCTTTCCAACCGGAGTCATCTTGGGATTTAGAATCTAACAGCCTCAGTGAGTATGGTCCGTACAAGATGACCTTTAAAAAGATAGTGTTGGGACAAAAATAAATACAAACAGTAAAGTGTGCGCACAGGTTCTTTGAGAAGGGAGAGGGTTACCAACAGCTTTCACCTTCTATTTTAGTTTTTCACTATAAGCAAACATTACTTTTCTAATCAGAGAAATAAAAGACAGCTGTTTCTAAAACAGACCAAAGCCAGAAACCCCTGGCTCAGTCCCAGTTTCATAACTGAAAACCTAGAATAGGGGTCGGCACACTGTGGCTGGGGGCCAAACCTGGCCCGCCACCTGCTTTTACAAATAAAGCTTTATTGGAACACAGACACCCCCATCATCTACATATTGTCTGAGGCCCCTTCCACCCTAACCTTAGAGGTGAATGGTTGTGACAGAAATTGTATATGGCCTGCAAAAATGAAAATATTTACTACTTGGCCCCTTGCAGAAATGTTTGGCCTGGTCTAGAAGAACCCAACTTTGCCAAGGAAAAACCAGTCAGTGTCCGGGATGAAGACAGGAGTCTCTAAGGCATTAACAGGCTGGTAACCTGTGCATCGCAGACCCTTAGGTCATTCGGGATTCGGAGGCCATTCAGTGCGCCCCCCGGCCTCTGCTCCCACAGGCGGAGGTCTCCTCTGCTCTGACCAACCCCCTAGGGAAAGCAATACCATAACCACCCTCTGACAGGGGGCAGTCCTTCCTTAAGTCTAACTTAAATCCAGTACCTCTGATCCTCTTGCCTCATGGCTCAGCCCCTTGACCCAACCCTGAGTTCTTTATTAGGTCCCCCATTGTTATTGGCTGAGGCTTAAATCTTGCTTAACCCCCTCATCGAGCCAACAAAACAACCATCAGGAGGGAAATGGCGCTGTGGACAGCTGTCCCCGGCCTCCCGTTCCTGGGCTCCAGGGCCCAGGGATGAGCAGGGCAGGGCCTGGCCAGCGGGGCCTCCACACCAGCATGAAGAGGGAGCTGATGGCTCTGGGAGCAACTGCTACCACTTCTGGGAAAACGATTACCCGAGCGCTGCATAAACACCCACCCAGACCCTTCTGCGGGGAAAATGAAAATACAAGAGCATCTGGACTGATTTACCTAGCCCAGAGGAAGCCAGAGAAATTCATTTCCCTTCTAAACAATTTGCTCTGGATCCTAAATAGTCAATAATTTCCTAGCTGGGAAATGGATTTCTTCCCCTTCCCCCGGCAGGCGTCTTGCGTTCTTATGTGCGACATCATCAAGGTGTTAACGGGTGCCCTTTACTGCACACTCTGGCCCGCAGCCCCCGACCCTTCCCACCTCTGGGAGACTTTGTAGCTGTTAGGACCCCTCCCCGCTGAATCCTGGCAGCCCCGCCCCATCCCCAGACCAGGCCTGGGCCAAGGTTGCAGTGAACACCCCATCACAGACCGCAGAGCCCACCCCCAGGTCAGCTCTGGGTGCCCAGACCCAGAATCCGGCGAGAGCTCAGAGCCCCTCCATTGTCCCTTTGCTGGTCTGTGTCCTGCACTAGGGGGTGACTTGGAGGGCAGGGTCGGCCTCGGGTGTATTCCTCTATGCCCATGTGCCTGTGACCTGGTAGGCGCTCGCTATTCACTGAACGAGGGAATGGATAGATGGAGGAATGCATGAACGACGAGAGAACAGAAGGGTAGATGGATGGCTCTTTAAATGTTATTCACTTGACTCCTTAGGGTATGGAAGGGGACTAATTTGTCTCTCTGCCTCAGTGCCTGAACACCATAGACAGCCAATCAGTGTTCGCTGAATTAATGTATCCGAGATGAACTAGAGCCGCTGCCCCCACCAGCCCCGAGGATGCTACCGTCTGCCCTGCAGAGCCCTGGCCACGGAAGGCGGCTGGCAGAGGGAGGGAGACAAGCCAAGGTGCCCAAAGGGTCATCGAGCTTCAGGCTGGGAACATGTTCTTTGAGAGAAAGAGGTTGTGGCCAGAGATGGGAGCTCCAGCTAAGAGAGGTGCTTCCCGGTGTCCTAAGGGGGTCAGGGGTCTGACTGTGCCCGAGGGACGGCTGCAGGCCAACAGTGAGGGAATGAGAGAGAAAGGCAGGAGACCGAGGCCGTGAATTAAAAAAGAGACGCACACAACCAAAGGAGGAGCGGACCAAGGCAGAGACATGAGATAGAAGCGGTTCTCAGATGCACCGCCATGGGCCAGGCCCTGGGGAAGACCTGCCATCATCTCTGCTGGAGGCAGGGGGTAGACTGGGTGACCCTGAAGTGCCTGTCACGTAGGAGCAGAACCAAGGTCTGCCAACAGGAGGGGGAACCTAGTAGACAGTATGACTTCCCTCTTGGCCATGTATTGAGAGTCCACCCCGAGGGTGGGCCGGGAGCCTCCACACCGCCCCGTGCCCAGCCCTGCCCCCACCACCTGGCCCAGTCTCTAGGTCCTTTCACTTTGACAGTCATGAGCAGGAACAGACAGGCGCTCAGGTGCCAGGGCAACGTCGGACCTCACTTTGCAGCATTGGTGCTGTGAACTCAGACGTGCGCTTCACAAAGGCGCGGCCCTGTGTCTAAGTCGTTCTCAGCTGTGCGCCCCAAGGTCTGGAAGAGTTCTCAGAGCAGGTGTCAAACTCATGTCTATTGAAAGCGGGTGGGTGAACAAACAGGATCCCTGGCGGTGCCTGATTCCGGAGAAGCCATCTCAGGAGCTCCTAGAGGAGAGTCCGGGCTGCCTGGGCCAGTCCTCCAAGTCTGGGTGAAGACCCCGCTGGGGGCTAAGCCCAGGGATCTCCCCCAAAGCCCCAGAGGATGTCTTTTCCTCCCCTTCTCAGAACCTTTAACACGTTAGAGCCACCGCCCAGTCTTTTCAACCCAAGTTCAGCTGAAACCAGTGGTTCCCAGCCCCAAGCCACACACTAGAATCACCTAGAAAAATGTTTAAAATTACCTTCCCAACCCCAGATGAATTAAACTGATTCCCCAGAGAGGGACCCTAGGCCTTAGGAGTGGTTTAAAATCTCCATAGGTGAGTCTACGGTGCAGCCAGAGCTAAGAGCCCAGCATCTAAATTCTAGAATAGTGGGCTTCACAGTGTGGCCTCTGGGCCAGCGACATCAACGTCACTCGGAGCTTGTTAGAAATATAAATTGTTGGACCACCCCCAGCCACCCAGATCTGCTGGATCTAACCCTTGCAGGAGGTGGGCCCAGCGTGTGTTTTAAGGAGGTCACCAGGTGATTTTGCTGGAGCTCAAGGATGAGAGCCATGCTCTAGGTTCTAGAAGCATTCCTGCCAAATCCCTCCAGGGAGGAATCATTCCCGGGGACCCCGTCAGGCCTGGACCGAGCTCCCGGGAAAGCCGGGCTGCAGAGGACCCGAGCAGAGAGAGGGGTACTTCCAGGGTACCCACAGCACAGCGGGGCCGGTGTTCTGGGAGAATCGATGTCCTAGGCTGAGAGTCTCAGCTCTTAAATAACAGTACTCTCGGGTGACTAATACTTCTACAATCACATCTCCTAGAGAACGGGGTCCCAGGGGTCCTCACGTCTCAGGATTCCTGGGGCATTAACTTTCTGAGATGTCGATAATCCAACATCACCATTAGGAGAACAGCGGGATTGGAGCATTCATTTCCTGGGACAGGACCCCAATCACCTTTCAATACTACATCAGGCAGGGTGTCATTCATATCCAGGATATTTCTCTCTACATCCTGGGAGGTCCCTTCTCATCTTTCCACTCCACTTGCCAAGGGGGGCCTGTTCCACAGGTGTTTCCTCGAGACCCTGAGGCTTAGGGAAGAGGACAATGGGGGTTCTGTACGCTCAGAAAATGCTTCCTCCTTTGCCCCCCAAGTTGCTGATGGGCTCCTTATGGGGCAGAGGAGGAGGAGCTGATCAGCTGGTGAAACTGCAAGTCTCTCGGTCAGTCCAGCTTTGGGTGGGGACAGGGACGGTGAAGCCTCAGAAACAGGAACCCCAGGACTCAACAGAAGAGCCCCGCTCCTAACTGGCTGGACCCATCAGAGGAGGGAGAAGAGGGAGAGGCAAGAAGCAGAGAGGCAGGGTACCAGGGAGCCGGGCGTCACCCCTGCCCGGTGCGGAGGACCCAGAGGTCTCCACGGGAGGGAGGACCACCAGAGGTCAGCTCTGGTCCTCGGCTCCAATCCCACGTGCTGTGTGATTCCGGAAACAATCTGCTCCTGTCTGGGCTTCAGTGACAGCATCTGTAAAAGGACAGAATGAGGCGGGGTTGTCCCTGAGGCCCCTCCCAGCCCACCCCTTCCATCCAGTCCAGCTGTCTGCCCTCCTTCAGCGAAAGTAATGTGACCATTTTAAAGGTGGAACCACGGAGGCCCAGTGAGGTGAGGTGACTTGCCCAAGGTCATGAGATAAGTCAGGGACAAAAGAGAGAGCCAGAGCCCTGGGCCCTCGCCCTCTAAAGAGAGACGGCTTCACCGGGAGTGGTAGAATTTAAAGGTTTAAATCCCAGCTCTCTCTTTACAGCTCTGTGACCCTGGAGAAGTTACTCCCCATCTCTGGTCTTCAGTTTCCTATTCACGTCTCAGGGCGGGGGTAAGGGGTGGACTTCATATGAAGATCAAATAAAGCAATGACCACAAGCACCATACAGCCCCGACTTGGGGCCAAACGCTATCGCAGGCCCTTACACAAACTGACTCAGCTCTTTCTCCCCCATCAGCTTACCCAGTCTGAGCTGCTGCCCGGGTTCACGGCTCCCAGAGGAGGAGATGGGCTCCACAAAGTCAAACCGCACGTCCAAAGACACCGTCTTTCAGTGGCAGAGCCAGCGTTGCGCGAGGTTCGTCTCATTCTGGCCTCCACGGTCTCGGCGCTGCAACGAGCTGCCTAAAAGAACATTTGCGGTTTGAGCCCAAGTTCCAGGATTTGTATGTTTCTCTCCCTCCAGCATCATGGACAAAACCTGGTTCCCTTCACTACGACGTGGGTTTCCACCCCCTGAGGCAGAACCTCATGGCCGCCACAGTTAAACGGAAAATAAACCAGCCGCCGGAGACGAGGCTGGGTGGCTCCCTTCCGCCCTTCACTCCGTGTGTGCTGTGCCAGGCCCCATGCCACTCCCTGCCATTGCAGGTGGGAGCTCACAGCCTGGTAGTGGCCCTTGCAAGGACTCACCCCCACCGCCCAGACAAGCTAGACGGACTGCCATCCCTTCCGGGCGCACCTGATCACTCCCAGCACCGTGACAGAGGAAGATACCTGGTGGCTGCTGGAGTCCATCAGCCTTGAGATTTTAGACCAGCAACTCGGGGGACGTTTGGGACAAGAAGTCCCAGGCTTTGCAGACATCCCTGGCAGTGGTTGGGTGCCAGCAACCGCAACCGGGAACAGGGACAGGAAGCAGCCGCAGACGCGAAATCATGTGTCCTCTTGTCCAAGAAGGGAAATCTCAGAGCTGCCTGCGGCCTGATAGAGAAGCCTCCCCTCCGTCCCCGCACCCATCCCAGCTGTGTGGCAGCCCCAGAGTTGGCTGGGGCGAGATAAGGTTATTAATTCACCAGCCGAGTCCTATTCAGTGGTTCTCATCCCTAATTGCAATCAAGCAGGCAGGAGGCTGCGTGAGGGATGGGAGGGAGAGACTCACCCACAGCACTGGGGCTTGGGGTTGAGACTGCTGGATGCAGCCAGCAGCAGGGTAACCCGGGCACTCGGTGGGCACAGGGAGGGGCTGCCCGGCAGCGCTTCAGCCGAGCTGGGTTAGGTCCCGCTCATGCCTGCGCACCCAGCGTCCAGTAAACAAGGTTCCAATCCCAGCCCTGCCCCGAGGGGAGTTACCACACCAGCCTGGCCTCTGTGTCTTCATCCAAAGGGGGATCGTAATAGCCCATCTCAAACGGTTATCAAGAGATTAAACGACCACAGCGCACTGAGCACAGCGCCTGCCCTGCGCCCACGGTCAGTGAATGACTTGAGTCAAGAACAAGAGGAAAGGGTGCCCTTAAACAACCACCTCCACCAAATGCCCCTGATGGCTCTGAAGGGAGGCTGGGGGCCTTAGGAGAGGAATCGCTCTGCCCCTGGCCAGGTCGAGGAAGAACATCAATCCTTGGGCATATTAGGAGCGGGATGGATGGGGAGCTCAGGGGTGTGGTGAACAGAGGCCGTGAGGACCAGGCCCTGACCCTGCAACTCCCTGTAGGCCCCATGGGCAACTCCCTGCGGCAGGGCTCAGTGGAGGGAATTACAGGACCCTTGGGCCTGAACCACGACCCCTGGGCCTTTCTCCAAAGGAGTGGCTGGGTTTCAAAGCACCTGAACATACACATACACACTCCACACGTACAGCCATGCCTACACCCCATGGACAACTGCAGGTTGGGGGATGGCAAGTCACAAACTCCATTCAGCTGCACTAGTGTTTGCAGAGAACCTGCTGTGTGCTAGGCCCTGGAGCTACTGAGGTGAGTGGATGCGGTCCCGTCTGGGGAGCAGACCTGGAACAGGAAATCACTACTCAGGCGATGAGTGCTCTGAGAGAGGCCAGCCCAGGGGCTGCAGGAGTTCAGGAGGGCGGCATGGGCCCAGGCTAAAGGCCAGGGAGGAGGGACTCTGTGCCGAGCCCTAGGCCTAGGCATTAGGCAGGGAGCGAGGGAGAAGTGGTCCAGTCCGAGGGAACAGCGTGAGAAAGGGCCAGTGGCAGGAAAGAGCAGGTATCCGTGCAGGGACCAGCAGCCATCCAGCTGAGGGCAAGGGCAAGGGCAAGCGGGGAAGGCGGGGTCCCTCGTTAGCCTGTGAGCAATGAGCAGGCATTAACTGCGCTGGAAGAGTCCGTTCTGGCCCTTCTAGCTGGAGTGGGGCACAGACGGGAGAGCGGGTGAGACGGAAGAGGGGACTGCCGTTCTGGGCGCCCAGGCTCTCCGGGGCCTGGCCCTCTGGAAGGCGCATAATAAGCTCTGCGGGGAACCCTGGACGCAGAGCCCACCCTGGACCTTGAGGACTGCCCCCTCGCCGCCCTCCCCCGCCCCCAGCTGAGCCTGCATCTGCAGGCCAGAGGTCAGGGTTGAAGGGAATGTTGTGTGGGAAAGGGAGACAACACAATCCGGCCCCCACCCGGGTTGGCTGTGCGACCCGGGACTCGCCCCACCTCACTGAGTCTTCAGTTCTCATCACTGTAATTCCCTCTCCTTCCCTTTGGCAGTGGCTGGGGGAAAAAAAAGGAGGAAGAAGGAAATGAATTTAAATCTAGTAAACGCCAACTATAGGTTGGGAGCTGAACTTCCTTTCTCCGTTGATGACTAGAAAATTCCTCTCTGCCGAATCGGCTGTGTGACCTTGGGCAAGTCACATCCTCACTTCTGGGCCTCGGTCTCCCTACTATAAAATGCTGTGGTTGGTACTGCTTACCTGGAAGAGTTCATTCAGTGCCAGCCCTCTGGGCAGTGCAAAGAAAACCATTTCAGAGTCAAATTCCTGGCTCCTGGCTTGCTGGGCCATGGGACTTTAGGCAGGCACGCCAGCCCCTCTGGGCTTCACGTGCATCTGCAGAATTTGATAATAACTCCCACCATGCCGCACGTGGTGGGCATGCAAGGAGACCGCATGGGTAAAGGACCCCACGCGTCCTGGGCACACAGAGGTGCCTTCTACTTGCAACTGGTTCTGCTTCTTGGCAAGGACCTGGCCCTCTGAAAGCCCAGGCAGGCTCTGGCAGGGAGAGGAGGAGGGACCAAGGCTGCAGCAAAGGACAGGGCGGCAAAAACGCACACAGGGACCGGTGTTTGCTCAGGCATTCCGTTTGGAATGAATCTCCTTTTATGCCAGCGAGTGAAGTCTCCGCTTTGGGCCGCTCATCGACGTGCAGGGCCCCATTCATCATGGGCGTTTGATGGAATATTCCTCCTCCAGGAGCTGCGCTCCCAGACACTCCTCACGCTCAGCCAGAGTCTTTGAAACTTAACAGCAGGTTCTTTAAAGAGACAGGAGAAGCACGCTGCATCCCAATACGCAGCTTTTGAACACATTGACATTAATAGAGGTCACCCTTCCAGGGGACGCAGGGCCCTTCCCAGAAATAAGTCAACAGCCGGGGCCGCAGGGCAACTGATACATTTTGCTTGCATTTCCTTTTGATCATCCCCTAGTGCAGGGGTTAGTGGAGTGGGGGAGACATGTCAGCACCCACTTTACTGGGTGTTGGGGGAGAATCCGGTCCGAAAGGGGCCTAGAGAGATCGTCTGTCACCCTGTCCCAGCCACCACTGCCGGATAGGATCACAGATCCTGAGTGCAGGATACCAGTGAGCATTACAGAGGGGTTATTGGGAGCAGGTACCGGGCTCAGGGCTCAATGTGCATCCTCTCATTTCATCCTGCAGCTAGCTGGGGAAACTGAGGCTCGGAGATGTTGGGTTCCTTCTCCAAAGTCCCGGAGCCAGTAAGGGACTTGGCTGCACCCCAAACTCCAACTTACCCCAATCCAAGGTCTGACCTTAACCACCCACCAGGCTACCTGTCAGAAGGGCTTCAGGGTGCAGAATGCACAGCGCTGTGGCTTCCTGGCCTGCAGACTCCCTGGGTGCAGTCCCTGGTGGCCTCCGTTCATTTCAGCCGAGCCCTCCCATTCCTCCAGACAGGGCAGGCAGGAGGCTGGTGCCCACCTGAGCACCAACTGTCTGCCCTGACCCAGACCCCTAGGGAAGGGCTGTTGCCACATGACAAGCGAGGGCAGCTTGGCTCCAAAAATACACTCTGGACTTTGCTACTAGACAGGATGGTTCTAATCCTTGCTTTGCCATGTCCTAGCTGCGTAGCCTCAGGTAAGTGACTTGACCACTCTGAGCCTCAATTTGAAAAAGCACTTTCACGCTTTGTCTTGAAAACACAGCTCCTCCAGCAGAGACTCTGCACAGTCAAGGGAAGGAGTTAGGGTCTGCGTGACAGTCACCCCGTGGCCCCAGGCCCCTCTGATTCTCTTCCCAACCTTTCACTGTTTGCAATGATGCTGACATTGAATGGCTGGCCCCTGCTGTGGTCCTTCCATGTTTAAAACTCTTAACAAATGCTCGGATGTATAATGTTTTATGTTTCTGTCGTTTCTCGGTTACTGATTGTTTTATCAATAGTGCTGCCTATGTGAGTTTCCTGATTTATCGGCTTCTGCCCCCACCTCCCCGTATGGCCCTGGGCGAGTCATTCATCCTCCTGGATCACAGAATAGGGGAGCTGGGAGGGAGGGGCCTCAGAGGTCATCAATCCAGGCCTTTCATTACATCAATTAGAATCACGGCAACGAGCCAAACTCCCCAAAAAGCCTGTAGCAGACCAGTGCATGGCGGCCCCCAGCGACGGCAGGCACTTCCTGGTATTTCTGCCCTTGTGGAGGCCCCTCCTTCACTGACGCTGGGCTAGGCCGTGCAATTTGCTTTGGCCAATAGGACCTGAGTAATCGGAAGTTCTATAGGTGCTTACTCAATGGGGCTTTTTCTCCCGAAACACCCCTCTTGGAACTAAAGCTACCTTGAGACTCCCAAGCTGCAAGGAAGGCCAGGCTATGGATAAAAATCTCGAAGCCACAGCAGAGAACCCTAGCTGAGCTCCCAGCACAAAGCAGCCCACCGTCAGCTGTGTGAGTGAAGCCATCTCGGGCGTCCCAGCCAGCGCAGCTGCAGGGATGACCCAGACATCAACAAGAGAGACTACCCCGCCTCAGGGAGCCTGGGGCTCTCCCACTTGGGGCACTGAAAAGTCCCACTCCCTAGGATCGGGTCCCCCATCCCCGTCACCCTACTGAGAACAGATGCCACAGAAAAACCAACCCACCAACTCACAGAATCAAGAGAAATTGTAAACAATTATTGTTTTAAATCTCTAAATTGGGGGTTTTGTGTTATGTAGTGATAGATAACTGAAGCGTGTCCCTAATATGTGCCAAGCTGGACTCAGCCTTTAAATAAGAATGTCTAATCTCCATATCAGTTCTTTTAAGATGATTTTATTACCCAAGAAGAGCAGAACATGAGGCTCAGACAGGTCAAGTGATCGTTCAAGGTTAGGCATTAAGACAGCAGTGGAGCGACGGTTCAAACCTCAATCTACCTCCAGCATCTAAACCACGCTTGTCACCACAAAAATCCCTGGGCGTTATTACTGCCATTTAGCAAATAGGAATGCACAGTTCAGAAAGATGTGACTTCCCCAAGGCCACGCACAGCAAGTTAGTACACGGGGCTACCTCAGATATTCTAAGTCCAGTAGTACAGATATCTCTATCAGTTAGCTAGTGCCATGACAACGCTATGTGACAAACAATCCCACACTCAGTAGCTTAAAACAATAAGCATCTCCTTAGTCCTGAGTCTGTAGATCAGGTAAGGGGCTCTGGTTTGAGCTGGGCCCCTGTGTTGGGAGGTTGCCTGGCTGTCAGCTGATCAACTGGGGCAACTCAGCTCCTGTCAGCGTGTCCCCTGTGCTCCGGCAGGTAGCCTGCGCATGTTCTCATGGCAAAGGCAACAGTGCAAGAACAAACACGTGGAAATGCGCAAGGACTAGACTTGGAGCTGGTACGCCACCTCTCCCGACACATTCCTACTAGGCCAAAGCAAGTGACAAGGCCAGACCAGGGACAAGGGAGGGCAAATGCAAGGTCTCATTGCAAAGGACATATAAGAATGACTGAAAAGTAGGGTTTTAAAGACAATCAGTTTGTCATAACAGTCTTGACCATGGGCCAGGCAGTGTGCTGGAGATTTTATACTTGTTATCAATTACTCACATTTCTTGAACCATTCCTATAATTTAATTAGGTACTATTCCTAGCCCTCCTAATTCAGTTAGGGAAACTGAGTCACGTGACAATTAAGCAACTAGCCCACGGTCACGTAGAAAGTCAGTGGCAGAGCCGGAATTCAAGGCCAGGTCTGTTTTACTCCAAAGTCTACGCCTTTAGCCACTAGGCAGCACCAGCCTGTCCACCCTCCCAACAGCAGCTCCAGCCCTGACGTTCCGGAGGACAAGATGCTTGGGGTTCTCTGGAGGCTCCCACGGGAGTGAGGAGCCGTTTTTTCCCCAGCCAGAAGTTTCTGCTGATGTGGTGGGAAGTACCGCTCGCAAAGATGAAAGCCCCTTTGCTGAGCAAAGCAGCTCTGCTGACAAAGGACAGGCTTCCTTTGGAGTCAGTCCTCCGGGAGGGGGCAGGTGGAAGCCACGGGAGCTGGAGGGAAGGCTGCCGCGTGGAGCTGGTCCCTGGGCATGCCGATAAGGGGAAGCCCACAGGCTTTGCCTGCGTCAGCGGGGCCCGAGGCAGTCCTGGGGTTTCACTGACGGGCTGCCGGAGCTACTAAGGCTCTAGAGGTGATCCAGGCCAAGGGCTATGGTACAGATGGGGAAACTGAGGCCCAGAGAGGAGCAGAGACTTAAGGTCACACAAACAGATGGAGGCAACTGGGCGCTGGGCATTCCTTTCACCGGCTACTAACCCAGCTTATCCTGTGTGGGGCTGGAGACCTCCCCATGGGCTCTTACTGAGAAGGGTCCCCGTGAAGTTCGGTGCCTGCCAAGGCCGTGCATTGCCTGGTTCTCACATCTCCAGGGGAATTCAGACCTTGGGGCGTTTAGGGCCCGCTGAGCTATTTCTGTGTCTTTTCTTCAAGGAGATTCAGCACACTACAGTGTTGATCAGCAAACATCATTTATTACGTCCCCGGCTCCTGGAGCTCCGGCCTCTGAGACAGATAATGTCCCTTATCTCAGCCTGGAGAGCAGGTGGGGGAGGCCGAGAGTGATGATCCCCACTTCAGTGATAAGGAATTAGAAACACTGGTCTCTGCACCGTGAGCAAAGTGCACCAGGCATTTGCATAGGGAATTTTACAAAGTGTGGCTCTGGGACACTCCGTGGAGCGCCCAGCAGTGTAGAGGACTCAGGGGACACATGTCATAGACGCCAGGCAGCCCAGGCCTTGATTCTGCTCCTGACTCCCTGGGTGACCTTGAGCAAGCTGGGCAGTCTCTCTGAGCCTCTTTCTGCTCAAGGAAGGGTATGGACATGATCAGGGAGGTTAAGGTATATCCTGTGGCCCTGCGGGCTCCCGTGGAAAGGCCTCTGGGCATTTTGAAAGCGAGGGCAAGAAAGTGGAGCTCTGGCCCTGGCCCCGGGCTGCCACCGACCAGACCCACTTTTATCTGCTTAATGTGCTGGGAGTCCACATAAGATGTCATTTCAACAAAAGGTTTCACAATTTTCAAGGAATCCATTGAAAGCCTGTAATAGATGAGCCGTAAAGACCACTCTGAGAGGCTAAGGGAGCCAGGATCGGGAGGGTGGGGGGTGGGACTGAAAGCTATCGGGAGGGGGGGTGTGGGGGCTAAGAGGTACGTGGCCCTCATCTGGCAGAGCTTCCGGTATCCACCCATTTCTCCACCTCCTTCCAGCTCAGGGCCTCTCTCATGGCTCCCTCCTCAGTAAAATCCATCACTTGCCTACCACAGGGTGCTCTGACCCCAGTCCAGGGAGGGCGGGGACAGGGAGAGGCAAGCTGGCCCGGAAGGCTGAGCTGCAGAGGCCAGGAGCACGAGCCAGCCATGGGTGAGTGCAGCAGGAGAAAGG
Source organism: Pteronotus mesoamericanus (assembly GCF_021234165.1). Lineage (NCBI taxonomy): Eukaryota > Metazoa > Chordata > Mammalia > Chiroptera > Mormoopidae > Pteronotus > Pteronotus mesoamericanus. Next base: position 883,471 of record NW_026555200.1, read on the forward strand.
TCTGGCTGACCACCCAACCCCCTCTTCCCAGCTGTGTGACCTGGGGCCTCTGCCTTCCCCGTCCTGAACCTCCCTTTCCGCCCCTGTAAAATGGGGAGGGTAGCGGCGCCTCCCCCAAAGAATGGTGAGGATCAAATAGATGTCAAAATGCTTAGCACAGGGCCCGGAACAGAACAAGGGCCCGTGGTGCCCACTACACAGCAAGCGTCCGGTGAATTTGGCTAAGGTTATGGGAGGACTCTGTATGCTGCTATGTCTGTAGGATCAGAAAATGGGCATTATTATACCCATTTTCTAGATATGAAGACCAAGAGGCAGAGAGAATGCAGGGCTTGCCCCATACCACATGCCCGGTAGCAGGTGGAGCTTGTGCGATCCCAGAGCCCATCACCTGGATGTCAAGCCAGACTTATCTATGTCCCCCTCCCTTCTCACTCACACAGTCCCTTTAAGAGAACCCACACAGGAAGTTCTCCCAGATGCATCAGAAAACAGCACACAGCCCCGGCTGGTGTGGCTCAGTGGGTTGGGTGCCAGCCTGTGAAACAAAAGGTCACCAGTTCGATTCCCAGTCAGGGCACGTGCCCGGGTTGCAAGCCAGGTCCCCAATTGGGGGTGCGTGTGAGAGGCAACCGGTCCATGAATCTCTCACGCACCGAGGTTTCTCTCCCTCTCTTTCTCCTTCCCTTTCCTCCTCTCTCTAGAAATAAACACACAAAATATTTTTTAAAAGAACAGCCACAACCCAATACCAAGAACATCCCAGCTATACAGCATTGTGGTTGGTAGACTGAGATGTGTGCCAAAGACAAACATGGATAAAACCTGAAGTCACAGTGTTCCCAGGCTTCCCCTGCCATAAGTAACACAGCAGCGGACAGCTTTATGTATCATTATTGAACAGTCCCCAACTCCCGTCACGTAAGAGGGATTCCGGGAAGTAAAATGCTGGGAGTCCCAGGCTCCTGGCCGCTCCAAGCCCTTCACACAGTATAGAAGCACTCTCTTCCAGAAAGCTCGTACCAACTTCTACCCCACCGGCCAAGGATGAATCACGTCGCTGCACTGAGAAAGATCATGCTGCCTACCTGTGCCAACTTGATTAGAAAAAATGAGAGTCCCACGGTTTCCACGTGCAGTCGCTGATTAGTAGAGTGAGGTGCTGCTCTGTGCTTTGGGAGTCGGAAGTGTTAGGGTTACAAGAACCTTCTTAAGCATGTGTGTGTGCATAGGACTTTTTAAAAAAGATTTTATTTATTTGTTTTTAGAGAGAGGGTAAGGGAGGGGAAAAAAAGAGGAAGGGAGATACTGATGTGAGAAATATCGATCTGTTGCTTCTCACACGCTCCCTGGCCAGGAGACCAAACCAACAACCCAGGCATGTGCCCTGACCAGAAACCAAACCGCCGACTTTTGGCTTTGCAGGATGAGACCTAATTGACTGAGCCACACCAGTCAGGGCTGTGCACAGTATTTTTGATGTGAGACACCCACAGTGGTGAGCTGGCCGTACTCTCTAGAACACTCCCTCCCGCCTCAGACAGCACCTGTTGGGTGGCTGCCCTGAGCCTCCGTTGCCTCAGCCGTTAAGTGGGGAGAATAACATCTATCTTGCAGGAAGGGAGTAGTGGATATTTATGTGCAGTTTGCTTCCTTGGCGTCCTCTTCTTTCTTCCCCTTCCCTCCCATTGCCCTACCTTTCCTGGTCATGTGATTTGGCCGTGAGAGGGCTTGCTGGGCTTAGACCAATCATATCTCCCATTTCCCCAGCCACAGGAATTGGTTCAGGAATGGGCACATGACCCAAGTCTGGCCAACCACAAGCCAAATTCTGGGACTTTGATTGAGCTGTTGGGTGAAGTGGCCTCTCATTTACTCACGACCATTACGGAGAAAGCCGCTGGTGGTCACCGTGAGGCAGGTGGGGCAGGCCTGCTGTGAGTGTTGCCACACTGAGGGAGTGGAGCCAAGAGATGGGGAACGGGAAAATGTGTACGTCCATACCAATCAGGGCATAGAGGCTGGATCAAGCCTTGCCTGAAGCCGGGATTAGCTAGTTTTTAGTTATATAAACCAGAATTCCCTTTATTAAGCTTGTTTGAATTGGGTGTTCTGTCACTTGCAAACCTAATCATAGTCCTGAAGGTATTACTGTGGGAACAGTGCCTGGTGTGGCACACAGAGGGCGCTCAGGAGACCACAGCCTCGGGCAGGGAGGCAGCGCGCCAGCGAGCAGAACCCTCTGCTTCACATCACAGCTCCATCTCCTCTGAGTTCTGCAGCAGAACCCTGAGAGCAAGCAGCTTACCGCTCTGAGGAGCATCATACCTGCGTTCTCAGGTTTTTGTGAGAATGAAGATAAAATCCATGTAAAACACTTTACAGTTCCCGGCCCATAATAAATACTCAACGAATTATCGTTATTATTTATTAGCTGTATTTTTCTTGCACACATTTTTATCGTTGCCGGTCTCCCGGGCTCACAGTGAGCCCCTGGGGATAGGAGTACGTGTTGCCTCGTCTACTGCAGCAGTCTGAATCTCTACCTAATTAGTGACTTTGCGTTGCATTTTGCCTCCCTGGCCCTGGCAGCAAGCTCCCTATGGGCAGGAGCTAGGACTCCCCTGTGTCCTGCAGAGGGTGAATGGGTGAGCCCCATGTCCCCAATCCCTCACTAATGCGTAAGTGAACCAGTCATAAGCCGTGACTCAGATTCACATCACCTACGAGGAGACCCTCACCATCCTGCGCCCTGGGCGGAGGAGGAAACCAAGGCCTGCCTCACCGATGGGGAGGGCAAAGGCCCCCACGCTGCACCGGCAGCGGTGGGCCCACAGCGGCTTCCAGCTCTGACTCCGGGGCCCGTGCTCCCTGCACAGGCCCGGGCTGGCCTTGTGGAGGTGAAGGCGGATCCCAGAGCCACCACACTGCTCTGGGAAAGAGCAAATGGCCACAGGACTCGTGGGGAGGGGCTCGGGCACGTGGGAGGGACTGAGGCACAGAGGCCTGCTGCTCTGGCTCCTGCAAAGGTGAGCGGTGGGTGAGGAGCTCGTGGCCACTGCCTCCCCGCACGGCTGCTCATTCAGAATCAGTACGAGCCCCCTGTGCCCACGCAGGCTGGGAGCGCACCTACTGGGAAGCGGCTATGGACCTGAAAAGGCCTAAAAGGTCCTGGAAAGAGCCTGAACGGGAGGCTGGGGAGGTTCCCTCTCTTTCTACACCGCCAAATAGGCACCACAACAGCTGTGGTGACGCAGCAGGGACTTTGGAGAAACTGAGGCTCAGAGAGATTGAGCAGCGCACCCGAGTCCCCGCAGCTGGGCTTTGAAAGCTCATTAGACTTGGAGCCTGGGCTGCTCCCCAGCACCAGGAGCGTCCCCTGCAGTGTCCCCAGTCAGCACCAGGAGACTGGGCGGCAGGCACCCCTCCTCCTTCCGTCTCCTGCGGGGGCCCTGCGCCGGCTGCCTGACTGCAGGGCAGCCAGCGCCCCGGCCGCATCTGTCTCCAGGGCCTGAGACAAGAAGCGCTGCCCCCTCTGCAAGGCTTCTGCGGGCCCAAGGGACTCGGGACACCCAGCATATAGACTAGGACACTGGGGCTCAGAGAGGACCACAGCACGCCCCAGCTGACAGCCCCCCTGTCCCCGCCTCCCTGGTTCCTCTCTGGTGACTGGGTGACTGCCAAAGTCTGACCTTCGGCAGCAAAGAGGAGAGGCAGCCGACTCCCGGCCCCCTGCCCCCGCCGCCGGCCCCCAGCCCCAGGGCCGGAGTGTCTGACCAGCTGGGAAAGGCCGGAGCTTCCGCGGGCAGCTGAGTTTCTCAGGATGTGGAAATCCCGACGGGTGAGGCCAGACACTCTCTCTGCTTCTCGGAGGCTGGCTGACGGAGGCAGAGGTGACAATTTACAAGCACCTTGGGACGGTGGGAACCATATCTGCAGACCTCCCGTGCTTCTAAAAGCAGTTAACTTTACTTCCTCCCTCTCCTCAGCCTTGCTCTCCTGGCACAGCTATTGACACAGCTATTAACCCACCGGTCCCCTCTGCTCCCCCATCACGGCTTGCAGCTCGCACCGCAGGCTCGGCTCCCAGCCGGCTCAGCTCCCAGCCTGCTGTGCCGCCCCTGCAGGGCCTTCACGTCTCTGGTCTCCTCATCTCAAAACCACAGGTGATAATAGCAATGCCCAAACCGCTGGCTTCGGGGTGGCACCCAGCACTTCGTCTGTGCTCAGTCACGTGGGGTTCATTCCTGAGGAAAAGCTCAGGGCCCCCACCCCACACAGGCCCCACCCCACACAGGCTCCCCGTCCTTGTGGCCAGGGTTCAGGGACACCCTCGCTGCCCTTTGCCACCCATTAGCACAGAGCCCCCCTGCCTCCATGGAAAACCACCTGCAGCCATATATGTTCGGTGGCCCATGTGGTCTTTGGGGCCGAGCCTTGAGCTGCTGTAAACAAGGTCGTAAAATTGAAAAGCAAATCAGGCCAGGATCCCAGGGGCAGCCACACTGAGTCACAGCTGGAGCAGGCTCGCTGGGAGGCGGCTCCCGACAGCCTAAGTCTAGATAGAAAGAACAGGCGATTGGGCTGTGGCCATTGGCTGCTTCTGTTCATTCGGTCTGTACCCATTTGACCTGACATGATAGGAACTTAGCAGCCCCACATGCTACACTCAAGGGGGGTTGGTATTTTTGTCTCTTCAGGGGAAAAACCCATCCTCATCTGAGCACGGAGCCAACACCAGGTCACTGGCATTGGGGCTCCAGCCCTGCGTGAACAAGGCGAGACCTTGGCCCTCCTGGAGCTTGCATTCTAGAGGGAAAAAACAAGTCAGTCACGGCGATGTTTAGGTACTGATCAGTTCTACAAAAATGAGATTGGGGGATCACAGTGGGAGGCCACCCCTTAATACCTGCATGAGGAAGGTGGCACTGGCCACAGTCTTTGCTGCCGACCACAGGCTGGCTACCCCATCACAGGCCGCTCCCGCCCTCTTTCCCCGCTCCCCTCGCTGCAAACCAGGCAGCTGTTCACAGACCAGACCCTTCTTACGCAGCCGCACCCTGGTGGGGCGGGGGGAGGCTCTCACCCAGCCTCCCAACTCTGCACGACCCTGGTTAAGAGTGTGGGCTCCAGAGGCTCAATCCTGGGTTCAAATCCCAGCTCCCCCACTTACCACTTGGGAGGATGGGAGGAGGCAGGGCAAGGCACGGAGGAAGCCCACCATCGGGGCCAGGGATCCTTGCCATGTTTGTCGTTGCCACTCCCTCCTCCCTGAGACGGCTCTGCAGTCAACCAAGCAGACCCGGCAGGGTGGGAGCAGGGGCGAAGCAAAGGGGAGGGCGGTGGCTGCGGGGGGCCTGCGGCAAGAATCTGGCTGACCCAGGAAGAGAAGCTGCCGGTCCACTGCAGACAGAAGCAGCTGGGGGGTGAGGGAGGGGCCTGGGCAGGCGGGGAAGGGCCCTGAGCACCCGCGGATCGGGACAACAATGAACGTGGTACCAAGAGGAGGCTGCACAATCTCATCCAAGACATGACACAGAGGGACTATGAGTGGCACCAAGGAGACTCGAACCTGCCTGTTAGAAGTTACCGAAATTTCTAAGAGGAGGGAGACAGTAAAGGAAAGCAGAGGTGTCAGATAGGCCTGGGTCAAATCCTGGCTTCAGCCACCTAGGGGCCCTGTGGACCTGGCGCTCCCTAAGCCTCAAACGTGCCATCTGTAAAATGGGGACAACCCTACAATCTGCCTCTCAGGGTCATTGCAAGGATTGCACGAGATGGTGCATGAAGTCCACTCACTTGAGGGAAGTTAACAGAAATATAGTGAAGGGTCTCTGATATTAAGATTCAGTGACTCCAAGGCTCAAGATTGGAAGGTTCTAAATATTTATGAGTTTACAACTAAATCTTACCAGTGTTGGCTCAGTGAGGACAGGGAATTGGTCTGTTTTGTTCTTGTTTTATCCCCAGTAACGGGCACACAAGGCTTGGTGTATAGGGGAGGAATGTGTGTGTGTGTGTGTGTGTGTGTGTGTGTGTGTGTGTGATCATGTATGTATTGGATGAGTGAGTGAGTGAATGAATGAATGAATGAAGTGAATTGTCAGGACTGAACACTCACTATCTGTGCAGTTGCCCAAACCAGACCCAGGACACTGCCCCGACCCTCCCTCACCCCCAGCTGCCACGCCTGAGGAGCTGCTCTCGCTTCGGCCCCACCTCACCTCCCCCGTAGACGGCCCCTCGCTCACCTGAGGTGCTGCCACCGCCTCCTAGCTGGCCTCCTTGCCCATCCTCCCCTCCCAGCCCCAAAACCTCATTTACGGAAAGAAATAAAGTTCATTAACCAAATTGGGGGCATTCTGCCGCGGGCTGAGCCATTATCGGACACAACAGAAAGTCTTATCTGTGTCACTAACGGAATTAATTACGAGGAACTCAGGCGCGACAGGCTGCAGCACACTTCCTTCCCAAGAAGTCCTGGGGGGCCGGTGGGCACCGTGGCAGGCAGACGGGTAAGGCAGTGGGTGCCGATCGCTCTCAGCCCTGGACCGTGGCGGAGCGGGAACCCAGCACAGTCAGGCCACGCTCTGGCACCTCCACCCCTCCTCACGCCAGGACACTGGGAACCTGAGCCCCGCCGCTCCTGCCCCCTGAAGCAGCCAGCACAGGGCCCTGGGAGACATCTTAATTAGGTGGCCACACGGGCTCACGTAAATTAATTTGATACACTAATGAAGTTCAGCAAAGCAGAGCTGACCACGATTCCGAGAGCAGCTGCCCTGAGGCCTGAGTTCTACAAATGAGGATCCGGCGAGCGGTGCTGAGGCTCGTGGGCAGTGCCTCCCAGACACACCGTCCCTCCCCTGTCTTCCCTGCCCCTCCACGCAGTTCATCCTCTGGAGGCCAGAGGATGCATCTTGTTCTAAAGGTCTCTGGATGGGTTTCCACCCTGGCTTAGCCATGGGAGTCAGGCCGTCAGATCCCTGAGAGCCTCCGCGTCCTCAGCTGCGCAATGGGCGTGGCAGGCCTGCCTCCCGGCGCTGAGGAAATGAGAAAGGCATGTAAAGTGTTTGACACCTGCCTGGAGTACACAGTGGGTCCGCAGTAAACAGTAACATCTATTCTTGTTACTAAAATAAAAGAATGGAAGTCCCCTCCCCTCCCTTCCCTTACCTTGTGTGTCCTTTTGGAAAATGGTTCTTTGGAATGAACCTTTAACTCCTGATTTTCATGAGCCCTCCCTCATTCTGGGCCTTCTGCTTCCTTTGAGGCTCAAAGGGTTAAAAAATTTGGTCAAGGTCACAGAGCTAGGGAGTGGTAGATGCGGGGTTTGAACCCAGTTCTTCCGACTCAAGAGCAAAGCCCATCCCGCCACGCCATGCGCTGAGGAAGGGCAGCTGTGTGGACTTGAGCCTGCAGACAAGGGGACTGCCCCGGGGCCTGAACGCCACCCATGGTTCTGTGTTCCTCGCGATCCAGACTTGCTCCCCAGCCCAGTCGGTTACACGGCCGACTTCACCCCAGTTCACACTGGCCATAGGCGGCGGGTGGAAAGACTACGGAATCAAGAATCAGGAGATGGGGCCCAGGCACAGCTCTGCCACAGCTCTCGTGTGGCACCTGCACCCTCTCCACGCCTTGGTCCCCATCTGTGAGGGGGAAGAACAGTTTCTGACCACGGACACCTTCCCAGCCCAGTTCATTCCACGGATTCTCCTCGGAGCCACCTGCTCTTTGGTTTGGAGGTGCCTCAACCCCCTCACCACGCATCCTGCAACCCCGCACTGTGTTATCCTCACAGGGGCTGAGCACACTGGAGCCGCCTGCAGTCTGTTACCTCAGAGGGTGGCCAGGGGGACCGAGGATGGAGGTCAGGATTCCAGCAGCATCCAGGGAATAAAGGATCCCGAAAACAGAGGCTCTCCTTGGGAGGTAGAACCCCAGAGCTGGCCACAGGACAGTCAGCAAAGGAGAAAAACCATGATAGTGTGAAGCTTTTTTGTCCCCTGCTGTAAACAAGAGAGATGCACTGGGTGTCTCATTAGCAAAATATTAGATAATTGGTGTAATCTGGTACAAGTCCCTTTCTGACAGCCTCCGCGGTGCTGTCCCATTTCAAGCTTGAGCTGCCAGTAATATCAGCTGATAATTGTAATACTGAAAATGAAAAATCAGATCAGAGTCATCGGAGGCTCCATTAAATTGATTTAGGAGTGGAAAAATTAATGGGATTCCCTTGTCTGCCCCCGCCTCCCCTGCCCAGTCTCCCCCTCCCTCTGCCCCAGCGCAGAGCTGCCACCTGGAGAGAGGATGGGTGGGTCTACCAATCGGCCTCTGACTGGCTCCCACCCTGCGAAAGGGCCAGCAGCCACAGCCTTTGAAGGCAGTGGCGAGGTTTTGAAAGAGAACAGGGCAAGGCACCCCATAGGGCCTCAGACAGAGCAAGGATAGCTTCTCTTTCCCAGGAGCGCCGAGCCTCGGAGACAGAACAGCGCAGCCCCTGCTATTTCTAAGCTTGCTCTGATAAAGAAATGGAGTCAGGGTGTTATGTGTCCCATCAGTGCAAGTGACAGAAATCAACTCAACCAGTTTAAAGGAGGGGGACATTTATTGACTCATGAAACTGGGAAATCTGGAGGGAGAGCTGACCCAGAGACTCTAAGAACCCAAAGGGGTCACCAAGCCACCTCTCCCGTCGCTGTCTTAGTCTCCATCTCTGCCACTTTGGCTGGGATTGTTCCATACCGAGCTGGCACAGGGACAGAGTGGGCAACGTGACCACAGACAGCCTCCAAGTTTACATCCTTCCAGTTTAGCAACCCCAGAAAAAAAACATAGCTTCTCTATATAGTTAACCAGCATCAATACGTAGAGCCCAGGGGAGGGACTTGATTGGTTCACCTTGGGTCACATGGCCATCTCCGGGCTAATCACTATTATAATTGGCACCCTCACTGGGTAAGCCAGAGAGGGGACATCCCAGGGGATGCTTTTACTGCTGGAGAGGAGGAAGCATGGGGTTAAAGGACACAAACCACCCGAAACTTAGCCTCTCTCATGATTCTGTGGGCCGACCGGGTTCAGTTAAGTGGTTCTTCTGGATGTGACGTCATCTGGATCTGTAGTCTTCTGGGCGCTTGACCAGGCAGCTGTGTCCAAGATAATGGGTGCATGTGCGCCCATGTGGCTGGGGCTCTCTCTCCAGTCCTCTCTGCCTCCATGCCTGCGTCCCTGTCATCGCTCCATCAGGGTGGCCAGACTTCTCAGGTGGCAACTCAGAGCTCCCTAAAGCAGGGAAGCAGAAGCTACCAGGCCCAGAATTGGCACAGTGTCACTTCAGTCACATTTCAGCATCAAAGTAGCTTCAAGACCAACTCTGGGCCAAAAGGAGGGAAATGAATGCCACTTCTCGGCAGGGGGCGGTGACTGAGAATCTTCACCCGGGGAAGATGGGGCCACCTGATGTCCACTCATTCATGACTCAGCTCAGGGAGCACTCACAGAGGCCCTGCTCACTGCCAGGCTTGTGCCAGGGGCTGGGGCTGAGGTCCCTTCCTCGAGGAAGCCACTCCTCCATGCCTCCCCGGGGCTGGCCTGCCACTGGGCTGTGTGTTTGTTGTCATGGAGACCAGGCCATTCTGGAGGCGTGGGCACTTCCCTGGTTCCTTTTTCACGAGGTAGCCCAGCAAAACAGGAAAAGAAGAGAGGGCCTTCCCCTGGGAGAGAGATGCTGAGGGGCTCCAGGGGTTGCCGAAGGTTGGGCTTCCTCCTCTCCCTCATCAAGGCAGAGAGGTCTGTACCCAATTTGGCACATGGTGGAGTCCAGGGCCTCCCAAGACCGGTTACGTGGCCTTGGATGGGTTGCTTCAGCTCACTGCACCTCAGTTTTCTCATCTTTAAAGTGGAGTTAATAACCCACCTCATAAGGCTCTAAGGAGAAAATGTACTACCATGTGTCAAGAGCTTAGTCCGGGGCCTGGCACATAGCAGATGCTGGAACATGAAGACCTTTAGAAGGGTCACCACCACTCCTCCTGTCCATCCCTGTCCCAAAGTCTGTGACAGGCCATGGAGGACACCCTGCCCTGTAGTTTCTTCTGTTTCTTTAGCTTCTTTGTAGCCAGTTGCCTGAAACTCCCCTTCCTCCTCAATCCCGAGCAGCACTTGGGGGAGCTGGTCCCGGAACCCTTCCTGGTCTAACCATCCCGTGGAGACCGCCGGCCCCTCTGAGCCCTTGCATCCCCACCGTGGGGTTCAAGCCAGCTGGGAGGGGGCGAACTCAACACACTTATTTCACCTCACACACATTAAATTTGAGCCTCTTAAACCTCACATCCAGCAAAACATGCAAATGGATGCAAATGAGTTCCTGATTTATGCAAAACAGTATGAAAATGCATGTCCTGTGCTTTGCCAAAGAAAAAGACCTGGTCACCAAATTCAGCAGAAATAACAGGGAGAAAAGATCATGACTGTCCATCAGAGTTAGGTTCAGGCTGATGAGAACTCAGAACTTCTGGAATGGGGCTGGGGGGTCCCCAGTCTCCCTGGGCCACAGCCCCCCGATCCCTGGAACCAGGAGCCCACAGCCCTGGGGTTGCCAGCAGAGCCCAGCTTCATGGCGGATCTCCCTTCCCTCCAACAGGGCCCCGGAAGAGGATGCTCCCCCGCCTCCCCCCGCATAGCCACGCGCCCACTGCCAGGCAGGCCCCTAACTGATGTCGCCACTATTAAAAAGTACGAACGCTGAGTGAGCGGGCCCTGCGCTGTGCCCTTTCCACACATGGGCCCCTTTACCCCAGGAAGCAGCACCTTCCACCATCTTACAGCAGGAGAAACTGAGGCCAGCGAGTGGAAGACCCCTGTCTGTGAGAGCCCCTGTTCTCATCCCTACTTCTTGGGCCTTCGTGAACTTCCTCTTTTAAACCTGTGTTGCCCATGAGGCTGGAGCCTCTGCTCCAGAAAGGCAGAGACAGTGTCTGCTTATTTGCTGCCCTGACCCCAGAGCCCCACCCTAAACCTGGCACCCAGCAACCAGCGGCAGACACTTGCTAGATGAACGAGTGAGTGAATGAATGAATGAATGAATGAACAAAACCTACTCTAGAATATCACTTGCTCAAACACAAGTCTGTTTTCTGCAAACTTCCATCTCTTTTCTGGACCCAGCCAACAGCCCATCGCTGTGGTGTTTATTGCACTTTGTCCTTATTTCCCAAACTGCTTGGTGAGTGACACCGGCATTAGGGAGTCCTAAGGCAGCAGAGCTGTTAGAGGTTTCTGCACAGACTGCGGGGTCCTCCGAGCTGGCTGAAGCAGAGCCAGGCCTCTCTGAAGAAGGTGCCAGGGGCTTTGCGACATGCCTGCGCATTTAACGCCCCACTGGGAGCGCCTGAGTGCAGACCCCAGGCAGCGATCCTGCATGAGAAGGTAATCAGGTTAATGAGGGTTCACTCGGGCCAGGAGCTGCTGAGTATTTAACATAAATTAACTCATTTCATCCTCAAAACATCCTAGGTGGTCAATGTTGTTAATATCCCCACATTCAAGAAGAGGAGACCAATGCTAAGCGTTTGCAAACATCCTGTGGTTTGTATTGGTATTTGGGCACCTGTCCTCAGGTGGCAGAGCGGAGGGAGCGGGGCCAGGAAATGGGCCAAGGATGGGCCAGCAGGGTTATGACCCACAGCCCTGGGGTCTTCTGTGCTCTGTGACACTGGGCAAGTGACTGCACCTCCTTGAGCCTCAGTTCCCTCATCTGGCAAGTAGGGATAATGATAGAATGTCCTCTAGGGGTGGTTGTAACAATTCATCACAGTCAGGGGTAGAAGACACTAAATACGGCCCCTGGACCCAACAAGGCTTCAGTACATTGGGACTAGTATTGGCAAGACTTGGGTTCACAGAGGTGCATGCACCTGAGATCACCTTCACACCGATGCCAAACCTCGAACTCGTGTCTCCTGACACTAGGCTAAGGCCCTCCCCACCCCACAGGCCAGCCCAGCGGCCCATCTGTCAGGCAGACTGGCTTCTGGAACTCACACCCGGGGCACCTGTAAGAACCTGCTCCCTGCAGAGAGCGACCAGCTGTCTGCCTCCAGGAGAGAGTTCACACAACCAGCCTTCTCACCAGGAAACGTTTGTGGTTTCTGTTGATAGGCAAAGATGACAAGAAATAGCTCAGATAATTATATTAATTTTCCTCAATTTACACGTTCTTGCTATTTGACGGTTCCTAAGAAAGTGTAAATGAGGAATTTGGGCAGTTCAGCAGCACCGTAATTAGGTCTGCATTGTTAAAAAGTTTCTGCTGTGTGCCTTAGTATTAAGTCTCTTCACGGTTGAGGGTCCAGCCTCCCCTGTAAGACTGCGAGCACCCCAAAGGCAAAGGATACATCTCCCACTTCGGCCCGGAGGTCTCCACCGTCTGATTGAAGATTGTCCCTTCAGATTAGGGGCTTCTCCCAGGCAGAAATACGTCTTCCCCATCAAACTGCAAAGTCCCTTAGAGTTAGGCTAGGTCTCCCCTGTCAGATTTGGGTGCTTAGCGACAGAGCCATGTCTCCCCCTCAGACTAGCAGCTTCCACACCGAGCTAGGTGAGAGGGGCTCTGAGTCCTCCATCAGACTGAGAACCACCTGAGAAGAACAAGGACCTCTCCCTCATCAGACTGGAAATGTTCCAGGTCAGTGGCTCTGTCTCCCCCATCAAACTGCTGGGGTCAGCGCTGTTGACATCCCTCCCCACGTTCAGCGGCTGAAGCTCAGACTCTGTCCCCGAGTGACCGCCACCCACATGAACACACATGCACATGCTTTGCTGTCACAAGAAAGCGGCCTTGGAGGCTCTGTTACTCCCACGGAGCAGCAGGGCAGTTCCTAGGTTTCTGCGTGTGTGTCCTAGGCTGAGAGTCACGCAAAACATGTGAGTGGCGGGAAGCCTGTGCCCAGGAGGCTGACATGCTCCGGGCCGCAGGAAGCAGCAGCTGGGGCTTCCACCTGTGCTCAGGGCTTGGAAACAGGCCAGGCCATCTCTGGTCAGAACCCAATCCCAGCCCCCGCCTTCAGCCCCAGTCCCTTCCAGAACCAGACCCCCCAGAACTGCAGACCGTTCCCACCCTGTCCTTGTCCCCCTCCCAGGCTGTGTGCGCTGCAAACTGCTGCATCCTCTCAGCCTCCAAATTCTGGTTAGTTTGGAGGATTCACTGAAATAATGTTTGTTGGAGTATCAGCAGGATGAGGAGTCAGTAGTAATAGCCAATACCTAACACCTAGCAGGTGCTCACAGCTACTCTGCCAGACAGGTGCAATCAGCCCATTTATTTGGCTGAGGAGCCGGCAGCACAGAAGACTATCACTTATTTGTCTGAGGCCACGCAGTAAACACGTGATAGAGCCAAGACTCAAACCCAAATCTGCATCACTCCAAAACCCACATTTGCTGTACCACACCTCACTGCCTCCAGGAAGCCTGCCTTGGTTGAATCTCCTTCACACCAGCATCCTGCTTGCTGGACTGTTTGTCCCGTGAGCACAGGGATAATGTTACATCCCCAGTGACTCTAGCCTAGGGTCAGGCGAGCAAAGGTGTTCAGTTGTGGAGGGGGATAATTTGTTTGAGATGTAAGCCCAAGGATTATTTCTTTTCATTATAAATCTTGATGAGCTGCTGTGTCCCCAGCCCCCACCTCCATGAATCAATGCCAGGGGGTGTGTGTATGTGTGTGTGTGTTGAGAGGGCTGGGAAGGGAGGGTATTGTGGGCTGAATGTCTCCCCCAAGAGTTCAGATGTTGAAGCTCTAGCCCCTGACGTGATGATGTTAGGGGATAGGGCCTTTGGGGGTAACTGGGTCATGAGGATGGCACCCTCGTGAAGGGATTAGTGCCCTTATGAGAAGAGACACAGCGAGCTTCCTCTCTGCATCATGTGAGCACATGGGGAGAAGGCAGCATATGCAAGCCAGGGAGAGAGCCCTCGCCAGACCCCGGATCAGCCGGCACCTTGATCTCCCCAGCTTCCAGACCTGCCGGAATCCAATGCCTGTTGTTGAAGCCTCCCCCTGCCTCCCCCCACCCCCACTTCAGTATTTTGTTACAGCAGCACGTGCTGACTGAGACGGGCAGATAAGCTGTCTCAGTCAGGTTAAACCAACAACCAGCTTTGAGTTCCAGCGTAGACTTTTGTGTGTCCATAGCAAGGCTATCTTCTTAGAAGCCTGGCTCTGTTGGGGAAGGGAACACTTTAAAATTATAAAAGCCACAGCCAGGTCTCCCAGGTGCTCACTGGGCACACATGCAGTACAGGGAGCATCGGGGACTCTCTGCCAGAGTTCTCTCTCCGCCTGAGGTCCTCTCCTCGCCCAGGGAGGCCAGGGAGGCAGGCCAGAGTGCCGGAGGCCAGTGTGGAGGCGGCCACAGCCAAGGGCACCGCTGATGAGAGCTGGGGGAAATGCCCCAGCATCCTCGCCCGCAGCTGGGGTAAATCAGACGCGCTCTGCTCTGTCTACCGGAGCTCCCCAGGCCACAGCTCAGTAATACACGCTGCTTTGACTCCCTACCCTTTCCTGTTCCACACCCCCTCTCCGTGTCCCCGGCCTAATAAGAGAAACCCAAACCAAGTCACTTGCTTTTGCGAAGCAAGAGCAAAGCTCGCTGTGTAAACACAGACTCTTACAGGCCGCAGGGCAGGTAGGTTAATTAGAAACTGGAAAGTGGACAGACTGGAGGGGACAAGCCTGAAGTTGGGTACTACCAGGGCTGCTCAGAGAGCACCCCAACCGCGCACCTTGGGCCTTCCAAGTGCAGAGGAAGACCAGAAAGAGCGAAGGGAGACCGAGAGCCGTGGGCAGGAGTCTGCGCTCCCAACTGCTGCTGACAGGGTGGCGGGGACCGGCGGGGACAGCTGGGCAGAGCAGGGGCTGGGCCTGCGGCTGTGAATGCCCCAGGCGGTGAGTGTCCTGGGGGTGGCGCAGGCAAGGGCACCGGGAAGGGGACAGCGGGCTGGGCCACCCATGGGTGGGGGTGAGCAGCAGGCATCGGCCCGAGGCCCCACTCAGCAGCTGTGCAGAATCCCAGCGGGGAGACAGGCTGGCCCATGGCCGCCTCCTGGCAAGGAGCGTGTCTAAAACGTGTGCCTGCTCATCAGAGACGAAGGAAGTGTTGTTTTCCCTCTCAGGCAAGGGCGAAGGGACAAACGCCTGTGGACTAATCAACTCTGGGCCCTCTGAGCTGCGGTACCCACGCCTGTCACTCTCTCCACACCAACCACCGGGCCTCGAGGACCCCGCAGCTCACGTCGGCCTCAGGGCCTCACCCAGAAACCTGCTGCTCCCATGCTCTTCCCTCAGACCAGCTGGCCCTTCGCCCCCCAGTATCGTGCACCCACTCCCCTCAGGCCGTTCCCACCACTCTGCCCACAGCCCCCTGGTCAAGATCACTCGCAGCCTCCACGTGGCTAAACCGCAGGTCAGTTCTCAGGCCTTGTCATACTGCCTCCACAGCCTTCGACACAGGAGATCGCGCCCTCCTCCGCCAGTGCTCTCCACGCGGCCTCTGGGACGCCACACCCTCCTGATTTTTCACCTTTATCTCAGCTCCCTGGCACTTCCTGTTCATTTCCAGACCTTCCACCTCCGGCTTCCCTTGTGCCCAGTTCACATTTTCTCCACCTCCTCTGCCCCTTTGAGATCCAAACTCACAGTCACTGTCCTCCCTGCATGTCCACTTGGACGTCCGGTGGCACCTCAAACATGACGTGCCCCATCCCCAATTCCCCAACTTCCCCCAGAAACCTGCTCTTCCCACCCCAGTAAATGGCAGCAGCTTGCAATTTCTCAGGTCAAATTTGGGGTCACCCTCATCTCCCCCTTCTCTATCAGAACACCCATCAGCAAACCCCGTGGGCTCTAGCATCAGAATCCACCTGGAATCTGGCCAGTCCCTGTCACCCCCACCACCTTGGTCCCGGCCTCCAGCACCTTGCACCCAGATTATTGCAACAGCTTCCACAGTCGCCTCCTGGCCCCACATTTTGACCATGTCATAGCCAAAGTGATTGTTTAAAAACAAAGACAGATGGTGTCACTCTTCTGCTGAAAACCCTCCAATGACTTCCCATGTCACTGAGGAAAAGGCAAAGTCCCCCCATGATCCGACCTGGTGACTCGTGACTCTCTCCCACTGGGCCCCTTACGCCTTCCATGCCAGCCACCCTCCTGCCTAGACACTGTGCACTCTGTTCTCCCCACCCAGAATGTTCCACACTGGATGTCTGCTCTTCCTGCAGGTCTCTGCTCAGATGTTACCTTCTCAGGACGCCGCCCCCGGGCACCCTGTTTAACACCACAAGCCCCTCCTCAGCACTCTCTCTCCAAGGCACCAACACAGTCGGATACATTTTACTCATTGTCTGTTCCCCTGCACCCCGAGGTAAAACGGGGTGGCAGGGAATGTACAGTATTTGTCTTGTTCACCAGTCTCCCCAGCACCTACCTATTTCCAGGCCCTGGCACGTAGTAGGCCTTCAATAGATACTGAATAGATGGCGCTCTATTTCCATGGCAGGAACTATTGATTATCCTTTCTCGCTTACCTGATGTCACAAAACCAGGAAGTGGAAGAGGCACAGTTTGAACTCTGTTGTGTTTGTGTCCAAAATTTCACTCTCAGAGGTAAGTCGCCTGGTGGTGAGTCTGGCTCTGGTGGCAGACAGACCTCAGTCGGGACCCTGATGCTTTCTCGGGAATTTACTTAACATCCCTGAGCCTCAGGTCCCTCACCAGCAAAATGAGGCAAGGAGGGTGGCTGAGTGGGTGAAATGGGCTGACACTGCCAGATGCCCTGGTTATTGTCACACTGATCGCTCTAAAGCAAGGGCCCCCCATTCTACACAATTTGGAGCTGTTTCAGAGCCCCCCAACCCTCCCTCACTGTTGCCAGAGACTTGGAAATGAGTATCGACTGACTGACACAATAATTTCACTATAGTAAACAAAGTCCTCATTTTCTCAGTGACAGATGGATTTCATAGGCCCATTAGATCACCCGGGTCCTCTTCAGCTGAGCGATCTATAGATCTCTCTGTACGGACCCACAGAACTCTCAGACACCAACTCCTGTGCAAGAGGAATTTGTGCAACTTCTTCACAAAAACAGTCTGCCTCAAATAGTTGGCAACAAGGCAGGCTACACTGATACAAGGAATAGTCACAAAGCTGCCATTGGACTGCCGTTCCAGGTGCTTTCCGTGGGCTTGCTACCCCTTGTCCGTAGCAATTGTGCAAGGTGTCGTGGTCCCCATTTTAGAGATGAGGAAACCGAGGCTGGGAGCCACACAGCAGGTCTCTGGCAGAGCTGAACTTGCACACAGGCCTGCCGGGTCCTAGACTTCAGGCTTGCCCGTTGTCCCAAGCAGCCTCTACGTACTAGTTGTTGTTCTAGGAAAAGTCTTGACTCGTACTTGATGAAGAGGATAAAGGCACCCATTGGGAGCCCCACCGACAGGGCATTTGGTAATGAACCTGGGCACAGAGCTCTTTGTCCCACTTGTACTTGGACAGAACACTCCTCTCCCATGAAAGGTGGCAGGACAGAAGTGAGTCTCTGATACAAAATGGGACACTGAGGCCCAGAGAGGATGGGCTCAGTTGGGATGGAACATCGTTGGTCAGAGCCCACGGCCATGGGGACCTGCACTGGACAGCTTGCCTTCTGGCAATAAAGCCAACCACTACACACACCCCACCTCTGCATAGGCGGCCCCCCTGAGAGGCCCTCCCCCTCCTCCAAGCCAACGCCTTTGCCTGCCCTACCCTCTAACCATGTGCTTCTTGGGGACAGGGATGACCACTGACTTACTCACCTCTGCAGCCCAAGCAACCAGCACAGTGCCTGAGACTAGCAGAAGTTCAAAGAGCTTTCAAAAGATGTGAATGAGCAACCACCAGTGCCCATGTGAATGAGATCCCACCAGGGGGTTAGGACCCAGCTGAAATTTCTCTCCATGGCTGCTCTTCTCACTGGGTTCCCAGAGCATCACTGAACTTCGCAGCTGGGTCCAGGTAAGAGGTCCTCCCCTGTCTGCGGCGCCCCGCTTTCCTTCTCCCTGCATCCTGGTGCTGGGGCCGCTGGTGAGTGTGGGAGAACAGACGGTTAGGTGGGTGGACAGACACACAGACAGATGACAGAGAGGTGGATGGGTGGGAAGATGGAGAAAACACTTCCCTTTTGGGTGGTGGGTTTGGGTTTTGTTTTTTATTTCCGTGCAGGCAGCTCTAGAAACATAAGGATGAAAATGAAGCCAGAAGAGGGAAGCCAGGGCCCTGGGCAGCCCCGCCTGCCCCCCAACCCTGCAGCTCTGCTCTCACTACCCAGGACTCACCCCATCCTCCCTCACACCCAGGGACCTCAGCCCCCTCCCTGCCTTGCTCCGTTGCCCGGAGCAACAGCCCCAGACCCCACCTTCCACATGGTGAAGCCCTCAGCTTCCTTCCCTCCTAGGTTGGCAGAGCCAAGTCCTCCCGCCCTCACACCACTCAAAAGCTGGGGGACCAGCATTTTGGGTTGGTTTTTTTTTTCCAAAAATTATTCAGAAAGGAAGTTCCCAGGAGCCCCTTCTTAAGCAGAAGGGAACTTTCTGGGATGATGGAAACAGGCATCTCCGTGTTGCCCAATACAGTCGGCACTCACCTTGTGGGGCTCTTCAAGCCGCCCTGAGAAATGCAGCTAATGGGACTGGAAGACTGCATTTGTCCTTTAATTTCATTTTAATTCATTAATTTAAAAAAGTAAACAGCCATTTGTGACCAACGACAGCCGCATCGAACAGCACAGTTCTGGGGCCTGTTCTGGCCGGGGGCCCCCCTGGTGCCTGGCCTCGGCCCTCCCCGCGGGGGGCGCGGTCCCGGCCTCCAGGACAACCCCTGTCTAGGACAGCTCCTCTCAGTCTCTTCACCAACACGTCTCACCAACAAAAACCTCCTCCATCCAAGAACTGCGTTATTCTTGCCTTTTATTCCAGCATCTCCCACAGCTCCAATATGTACAGACTTTATTTATTATACACAGATAATATACACCATATATACGTATTTATATATATTCACACACCAGCCCACACGCTCTCCTACAAGCACACGCCCTCCCAGCGGGGGCACGTGGCCGCCTCTGAGCCCTGCTTGGCCCAGACAAGAGGCGCTGGGCTTGCCAGGCAATTGTGAGGTTCTGTGTTTTGTTTTTTAAAAGGCCATTTCCTCCAGAGGAGTCTTTCCTTTCCACAAACCCAAATCCCTCCCCCAAACACTCTAAGTTTTTTTTTTTCCCTAAAAAAGAGGTTTTCCTCTGCTCTGCCAAGATATTTACTACAGACCCAGGCCTCTTGGCCTGGGGCAGTTACTAGAGATCCGGGGATATCCACTCAGCCCCGTGCAGGTCCCTGGAAGGCCATTCCACCCGCACCCCCTGGGACCCTGGACGGCCGAAGGGGCCCCGGCAGGCTGAGTGCCCGAGAGCCCGGCGTCGCTGCAGCCGTGCCCCTGGGTGGGGGCTATAGTGTCAAGGGCACCTGCCAGATGAGGAGGGTGCTGTCCGTCTCCCCACACGGGGCCAGCCTCCCGCCAACGCCCGAGGCGCTGCCGAAGTTCCGGTAGCCCTGGCCACCCGAGATGATGGCCACGGAGCAGATCTCCTTGCGATGGGCATCGCGGGCGCAGGGCCGGCTGCGCACCCAGACGTCGGGGTCGTCAGCCATCTCGTAGATGGAGCCGTCCTCCTCGCTGTGCTCCAGGGCTGAGCTGTCGGGCGGCACGGGCTCCCGCACAGAGAGCAGCGGGCCCGGGAGGTGGGCCGTGGAGCGCAGGCGGTACTGCAGAAGAATGCCCTTCTTGCGGGTCAGCTCTCGGCCCACATGACTGGAGGGTGCGGGTGCCGGCTCAGGAGCCTGCCCGTCTGGCTTGTCCTCCTCGGCCCTCGGGCCCTCGGCCTCTTCCTGGTCACTCCGCAGGATGTCGAGGGCCAAGATGCTGGTAGCCACAGCCAGGAAGGTCACAGGCCCACAGTGACCGTTGAGGGAGACCATGCCTTTCCCTGCAGAAATGGGGAAAAGAGAAGGAGCCCACAGGTCCAGAGCTTTAAGTGAGGTGCACACACACATTTCTGGGAGAACTTTCTGGTCGTGGGTTTTTTGGTTGGTTTGTTTTTGGTAAATGCAGTCTATGTTGGAATGTTGGCAGAGAGCCACAGGTGTAGGGTAGGGCTCTCCCATGTTCCAAGGCTACTTTCTTTGTAGCAGGAGGACAGGAATGACCTTATAAACCTCTTGGGGACCCCCGGTGTGAAAGCGCCTGCAGCTCCCTGCCTTTCCTAAGCCATTGCCTCCGCTATGGAGCCTTTCCCACCCACCTGATTCTGTGACTCATCCCTGGAAGCCCAGCCCCAGCTCCCCGCCAGCGCATCCTTCTGAAATTCACCCGTGGAGGGCCGATCACTCCTGCCTCTGAGCCCGCAGTTCCCGCATCACCCACCATCTTAGCGCCCGTCGCGCTGGACAACAGCTGCCCTCACCAGACCGTCCCACTTTGGGGGCAGGGTCTCTGCCCTGCTAGCACGTCCCTGCAACCCCAGGACCCCGCCTGGGAAGAACAACATGACCTATCTGATGAAAACAGGAAATCTCAGAACTGAGAAAGATTTCTTTAGCAGAGAGCTCGAGATCTAGCCGGCGCTGACCTACTGTCGGGGTCCCTCCCTCCCACTCACCCCTGCTCTCCAGCCACTTTGTCATCACTCTCTGAGAAGAGGCAGAGAGAGGCCCAGAGCTCTGGGGTCCGCACTGACCCCACTGTGTTCGCCGGGGCCCCAGTGCCGCAGGTCAGGGCAGACCCTCCTCTAATCTGTGCACACACATTTGTACACGGCTCCCATCCCCAGAGCCCTCAGCTACTTCTATCTCTGGAGCCCGGACATTTTGACACTGCTTTGGGGGGAGGTGTGCAGAAGGGGCCCAGCAGAGCCTCTGCCATCAATCAATCAAGTGTCTCAGCCTTTCCTCAAATCATCCGGCCAACGTGCATTGCTGTGCCCATTGGCCAGGCTGGGAAATTGAGGCTCAGAAAGAAAGTGGGGAGACTGTGGGGCTGAGATGATTTAATTGCATTGTCACAGTGCTGAGTGAGACAGCACTGGAGAATAAATTTCCCCCGATATCGGGGCATGATTCACCATCCGCCCCCAACCCCGCTCTCTGCAGCCGACTCCTGGGCCCGGGCAAGACTGGCTCCCAAAACCTCACCTGTGATCTTGGGGATGCCTTCCAGCCGAGGCACAGGCAGCAGGACGATGACACCCTGGTCGGTGCCCACCCAAAGCAGACCCTGGCAGATCAGGAGGCTGGTGATGCACAGGTGCTTCTGGCCTGCAGAGGGAGAGGCCAGTGTGAGCAGCACATCATCCTGGGGGACAGCAGTGGGTCCTGGGATCCGCCCCAAATTGAGAAAATGGTACAGTGCAGGCTTCTCCCATGAGACAAGCAAGAAACTGGATAGGGTGCAGTTCAGACCTGGGGCTTGGGAGGCTGAGCAGGCTGGGGTCCAGCCCCTGGATCCCCGAGCCGAGCACTCCTCTCACCCAGCCTCCGTTTCCTCCCGTGTAACGTGGGGCTGCTGCAGCGATGCAGCGGGGCAATGCCACAGCGCACGGGGCTGGCCACTGTCTGCTCCCTGCATATAGCGGCTGGGTTCTCTGGCACAAAGGGCGGACCCTGGGTGGCCCACACGAGGGTCACCACCAGCCACCTGGGGAGTAAAGCCAGGGAGGCCTGAGAAGGTGTGGATTTGAGAGCGGGGAGGATGTTGGTCCAGATGGGATGTATGGGGAAGGGCCAGGGTAGATACGAGAAGCAGGGGAAACTGGCAAACTGTCTCAGCCCCTAAATTTCCAGCCAAGGCTTGACATTTTGCCCATGTGGGCCCTCCCTCCAGGGGGGACACAGCGTGCCCTGCCATCCCTGGGCCCAACAGTGAAACGGACACCTCAGTGCCAGGAACTAGCATGGTTTTGATGTCAACCCAGGTTATTCTTGTGGCTATCCCCTGGGTGCTGTCTCTTCATTTTAGCAAAAAGCAATGGCAGGAAGAACAGTGTGGGCTACACAGCCTAGGGGCCGGGCCAGACTCTGGGTTCAGACCCCAGCTCTGCCCCTTCCTGGCTACATGACACGCGGCCAGTCTTTAAACCTCTCTGTGCCACGGTTTCCTCACTTGCAAGAGCAGACAACAACAGCATTCATAGCCTTGTCTTGTGGATGAAACAAGTCAATGAATGTAAATCTCTTAAGCCAGAGCTGGGCACTCGTGGTGCGCAGACAGGTGCTGTCTGCCATTGTCGCTGCCGCCCGGTTGCTAACAATTCCGGTCCGTGAGAGTGGGCGTGAGGGAGAGAGAGGCTGGGAGCGCACTCCTGCCTCTGCAGAGGGCTGTCTTGCTGGCTTCTTGCCCAAATCCTTCTGCCCCACTGAGAGGGGCTTATTCTCCCCTCAAAGGAAATTCTAATTCATGCCACATATCTCAGCAATAACACCACCACATGATCTGTAAAATGACGCTGAAACCAGCGGGCCTCACCCTGGATGGCATCGGCTCCACGGAAGGGCTCGCTACCCAGGGCCACCCCCGAGGGGTGAGGCCTCCAACCTGCATTTCTAGAGAGTCCCTGCGTGGCCCCAATGCTGCCGGTCCAGGGACCACACTGAGAAACCGTGCTTTGGAGCGTCAGCAGCACACCTGTGCTTGCTCTGGTCTGACGTCAGCTCTGCAACTGCAGAGCGACATGCAAGGTACAGATGTTACACCCATTTTCCAGATGAGGATGTTAAGGTCCAAAAGTTCTCCCAGCTGCTGGGCAGGGAGGGGAGCCAGGCTCAGGCCTCTGCGTATTACAGCCCGGTGCTCATATTGCCCTGCTGCTCTTGCGCAGATTCCTTCAGGCCCATACGTGCAGGTGTAAGGGCCTGCTCTGCGGAGCCAACAGTCTCGGAGGAGGATGGTGGGGCTCTGCGGCCGCCCAGGAAGCCGGGTTTCAGCCTCGTCCAATGCAGTGTACTGTGCCGTCACTGATCCCTTCACTCACCATCCCGGGACGTCCCTGGGCACCTACTATGTACTCAGAGCTGGAGGCACAGCGGGAACCACATGAACAAAGTTCTGCTCTTGAGGAGCAAACATTCTAGAACTTTCTGGCATGATGCTAATGTTCTCTACCAAACTGTCCAATTATGTAGCCATTGACCACATGTGACTACTGAATCCTTAAAATGTGGTTAGTGGGACAGGGGGCTAAGTTTTTTATTTCATTTTATTTTAATAGTGACTACCATATCAATGCAGCACTGGAGGGGGAAGGAGGAACATGAGGAACATACACAAGGAACATAAACACTGGGCAGAGGATTCCAATGAGGTGGTAGGACAGAGAGTGGGGGGTGGAGGAGGGGGATTCCTGGGTGTTCATGCCTCAGTCTGCCTCCAGGAAGGATGGGGAGGCAGGTGTGAGGATGCAAGATCCGGGGGAAAAAGAGGAGGCAACCACACTGAGACTTGAGCAAAAGCCCAGGAGACAGCATGTGCAAAGGCCCTGTGACAAGAATGAGCTCAGGAGGTCGGTGAAGACAGTGCAGATTGGGGAACGAGGGCAAACTCGAGATGACTGGAGGGAGGTCAGGAGGGCGGGAGGGTCAGGGTGAGGAGTGTGACTGTTCATTCTGAGTGTGATGAGAAGCTACCAGAAGGTCTAAGCAGGTGAGTGAGAGACCTCATTTTAGAGGAGTGCTTTGGCAATGAGATGGAGGATAGAGGAGGCCACGACGCAGCCGCGGCAAAGAGAAAATGAGAAGCCAACAGGTTCAAACAACAGACTTGTTGACAGACTAGAGTGGGAGGAGAGAAAAGGAGAGGTATCAAGGACAACTCCGAGGGTTTTTGTGTCTAGCAGCTGGGGACACAGCAGTGCCATCGGCTGAGATGGGGAGGAGCAGGCTCGGGGTGGAAGTCCAGGTTCTCTACCAGATGTGTCTGAGATGCATGTTAGAGAGCCAAGTGGAGCTGTCAGCAGGCAGTGGAATATATGAGTCTGGAGGTACGATGCAAACTCAGAAAGTCATAGTCATAGCGTTGATTCAGTGGAGAAATGCAAACCACACTGAAAAAAAAGCCAGTTTGTCGCTTGACAACAGGGACTATTTCACCAACAGCAGTAGCTGAGGTCCACGGAGCTGGGACTCTGCCGCACACCTGCATCAAGGCAGACGGCGCAGGCTCCAAACTACCGGGACGCCTCCCGTCACAGAGCAGTCCTCCCAGCCCTCAGGAAATCGGGGCAAGGGACTCAGGCGGAAAGCGCCCTCTCATCACCCGCTGTCTTCCCTCCTGGCCCTGGCCAAGCTCTACAACTACCCTCCTCTTCCCTTTGCTTGTTTACTGTCCGCCGTCCCAAATGGAAATTTCGTGAGGGCAGAGACCTATGTGTGTGCCCAAAGTCAATTCCCCGGTACCCTGGCCCATGGCAGGCACTCAGAAAGCATCTGCGAGTGAACAAGTGAGTGAATGAATGTGGAGAGCGAACAAGGGCATGGGTGTTGATGTCACTTACTAACTGTATGAATTAATAAGTCACTTCCATTGATCAATGAATATTACAAATCTACCTTGCTCAGTTTTATGATTATTAGAATATATACAGTATATATGAGACATAATATACATACACAGTTGAGCACAGCTCTTAGCCCTAGTATGCAATCAATAAATGGAGGCTATTAGAGTAACAGCTGTAATTATTAAAAGGACCTAGACTCTAATGTCTTAAGACCAGCTCCACCAGAGCCATAAACCCGCAAAAACAATAAAACCAAGAGAGGAAACAGTGGCAAATTTGTCACCTCTCGAGTGCCTCACCTCCTTTTCCCCTGGGGCCCTGGAGACCAGGAGGAGACCCCTTCCTGATGCCCCTGCATCCTTGCGCCCCACCCCCACCCCCCAGACAACCGAAACCCCGAAACCCCAAAAGAAGGCAGCAAGAAACCGAGAGAGATGCAGGAATTGAGAAATGACTTCATCATCAGACCTCATTCCTGGGCCCTTCCTCCTCCCCCCTCCGCCTCGAGGAATGGAGCAAGGCACTTCACAAGGAGTCCGAAAGAAAAAAATTCTAATGGTGGATAAATATTTTATCACAGAGACTTAATGCGGCAGTGTTCAACTCACCCAAGCCATCTATCTGGAGATATACAACTTTAAAAAGCTCAGGCTCTCGGAGAACATTTTATTAATGACCTGTCTAGTTAAGAGGAGGGAGTTTAGGTTAAAAAAATGCATTAATACCAGCCGGGTACACGAGTGGAAGACAGGGGTCGGGGGAAGGAAGCGTGATAAATTTTTAATGTTCCCTTAAAAAAAAAGCCCCTGCTTAAAGGAGGAACAAATTTATTACTAATTATGCAATTATTTCATTTGCTGGCGTGGGGGAAGAAAAATACTTAAAAGCCTTTTTAAAATATTTCTAATAAAGAATTAAAAGAATTTAAGGGTCCTGCTCTGTTGTTCTGCAGATGAGCCTGGAGGTGGGGTAGATCTGAAGCCGCCCTCCACCCTCGCCCCAGGCTAGCTCCGCCCTCTGCCTGAGGCTAGCCCCTCGGGTTTGGGGGGGCCCCCGGGCTGGCAGCCCTAGCTCCCTGGTGTTGCTGATTAGGAGCAGTCAGGCCTGGGGGAGAAGGCCCAGGGCAGTAACTCCTAGGGACCTTCTGGAAGCCTTGCCCCCAGAACCTCGGCCTCCGCCCCAGACGTGCCCGGGGCCAGCCCCAACGAGCTCCGGCAAGCAGAGGGGTGGCTTCTGCCTGCACCAATGTAGCTGATGAGGTGGGAAAGGCACAGACTTGGCAGGTGGGGGTTGAGCAAGGGGCCCCTCAGGAGATGCATGGCCCACAGGGACCAGTAGGACGAGGGGCGGGGATGGCCAAGAAGACATGACGGAGACGATGACAGTGAGCAGCACCATCGGGGCTGAGACTTACGCGAGCCAGGGACCGCACCGTCTCAGGCCCACACCTCCCTGAGGATCAGAGAGGTCCCCCACGCGCTTCCAGTCACAGGGCTGGACGGCAGAGCCCGGATCCCAGCGGGGTCCGCCCACTTCCAGACTCTGGTCTGCCCTACACAGCAAGGCCAGGCCTTGACTCAAGCCTCGGCCCCTCGTTGTTTAGAGGGGGAGACCGAGGCCCAGAAAGGGGATGCTGTGCACAGTGAATGCGTGAGAGAGCTACGACTGACATCCTGGCTCTAGCCTCATCACCGGCGCGACCGCAGGCCAGCCATTTAACCACCTGGGCCTCAGTTTACCTGGCTCGGAAATAATCATCACGCTGATGAACACTCTTCCCTTTTAAAGGGGAAATGCACAGAACCAGGCAGTCAGCGGACGTGAAGCCACGTTTGAACACACACAGCGAGTCAGAGCTGGACCGGTGGGAGCTGCCGTTTCCCTGCCTGCAGCCAGATCTATCCACAAATCCGGCCACTGGCCGCTGGCCAGCCGTGATTCTTCTTCTCCCTCTCCTCCCCTCCCACGGATGAGACTGAGAAGACCCAAAAGGCCCACAAGATTACCCGTGTTTCTCCTTGTTCCACTAACTTGAAATAATTTAGCTATCAGCATGAATGTGGAACTATTTTTGTGATGCAGAGACACATTTATTGTAGTTAAAATGGATTTACTTTGTATAATGGCTAAATCCTATGAAATACGATAAAACTAAACCTGCAAAAAGAAAGAAGAGAAAGAAAAAGAAAAGACCCAGAACACAGGTCCCACGAGGCCCTGCTACTCCTCAGGGAACGTGTTAAGGAGGTGTTTCTTCTCCCGACGTACCTGCCATACCGCACTCCTGGGCAAGGTGTCTTCCCACGCCTGATGGCATTTACCCGGAGCCAGGAACCACCTCCAGTCCCCCATACAGGGCCCAGAGGCTCCAGGAGGCAAACAGGCCTGCCCAAGACCCAGCAGTGGCCCAGCCTGGACTCTGGCCACCTCTGAAGTCCTCTCTTCCTCCATGACTCACAGTGGGGCTCTGAAGTGAGCCCGGCCTTTTGTGACCCCCCAGTCCTGCCTCTGGCTGGCTGCATGACCACAGACCAGCCTCCTGACCCTGCCGAACAAACCTCGGTGTCTGCAGCTGTACAATGGGGCCCACCTCCACCTCGTGGGGTTAAGATGAAATGAGATCCTGTAGGTAAAGCGCCTGGGACCTAGCTCACTGTGGGGCTCACGGCAGGGTGGCAGTTACTCTATACCCTCGTTGTTTGTCATTCACCTTGTTGTTAGCAACCACCAGACCCTGTGGCCACATGCCCAGGCTCCAGGACAGCTGTAACGAGCCGGGAGGAAGCAGGAGCCAGGGTGATCTCCAGGCGCCCTATCTGGAGTTAGGGACTAGGCCTCTGAGGTAAGACAGAGGCTCCCACATCCCCCCAAGTGCCGGCCAGTGTGCCCGCCCTTGGGCTGGCCACACGACACAGGGAGGTCAGTCTCCCTGCTCGGCACACAGCCTATTTTAGCACCCGCCACAGCCCATCTGGGAGCCCCGGTGACAGTTAGCTCCAGGCCCCCAGCCTGCCATGCCTGCTCTATGTCCCCGGCCCCAGAGCCCTTCAGCTCTCTCAGCTGCTCGTGCCAGCCCAGCCTGCACTGAGCTTCTTCATCCTGCCGGCCAGCCACAAGTCAATCTGCCTGTCTGGCGGAAGCTGGGCCAAGCAGGGAGGCAAGGCCAGCTAATGCCTGCTGGCTCTGTGGACCGCTCTAAGGCCAGCTGGGGTTAGGGACGGGCCCCAAGCAAGTGTCTGCCTCAGCTCCCTCCAGCCCAGCCCACAGGGGTCTGGGCAGCGGCACGGGCAGCAGATGGGAAGGGAGACAGACACCTGGAAGGGAGACAGGCACATGGTTAGGTGGAGCCAACTCCACCGAGGCCTCAGAAAGAGACAGGGCAGGGGTGACGTCAGGTGCGCTCCGACCTAACCCTCTCTACCGCATCTCACAAACAGCTATGCAGGACAAAGCACAGGCCCCAGGGAGATGCTATCCAAGCCCCTGGAACTCCCCCCAAATCTCAACCAATGAACCAAAAGGGACAGCCGCCTTTCTTAGAAAAACCTCTGAGGAAAGGGCCCCTTGCTTAGCCTTCTCACTTTCCCTTTACCTCGTCCTGAAGGTGGCGAGGCAGAACTGGTTTTTTGTCAATCTGGGTTCCCACCCTAGTGGCTCTTTAGCAGCTGCATGACATGGGAGAGCCCACTGAGCTCGGAGCCTCACTTCCTGCGAGCGTAAGCCCATTGTGCTACAGGGTGAGGAGACACACGATGACAGCAAGAAGGACTTCAACATGGCAGCCCTGGGTTTGAATTCTAAACCTGCTGCTTTCCCCTCTGGAGGCCCAGTTTCCAAGGCCGACCCAAGGCTGCCCCCAGGGTCAATGAGATGGGCTGGACGGGACCCACCTCTGCCTGGCTGTGGCAAGTGCCCCGCCTATGTCGGCTCCCTCCCTCCACAGGCCCAGGACAGCCAGGACCATGCCCACGCAGAAGCCTCACCTGGCAGGAGGAAGGTGGTCCTGGTGGCGATGTTGATCTCCTGCAGGTGCTCTAGTGTCTCCGTGTGGAAGAGGCGGATGGAGGAGCCGGAGGAGAAGGCCATCCAGACGCCGCTGCCCGCCTTCACCATGTGCGTCACACTCACGGCCTCATCCTGGTGCGCCTCGAAGCTTTGCTGCAACACAGAGGGGCGGGTGTTGGTGCTGGGCCAGGCCTGCCAAACATCTGGGGGCCGAGCCCAAACCAGCTGAGGCTAGAAGGAAACCTCAGAAGTCCAGCAGTGCGTGTTGGTAATTGTTTAACTGGGAAAGGGCATCCTCATGTGTGTGTCTGCCAATTCCCATGGTGTAAATACTTCTAACAGAGCCTATCTCAAGCTACCCCCATGACATCACTGAACAAGGAGCACCGAGAAATTCACACTCTCTTGGCTCCTGTGAGTTGACAGGACCGGGCTCCAGCATGCCTCCGCGACACAAAAGACAGAGCTGAAAGTCCATGGGACTTTCCCATGGGAAGTAGCCGCTTATGCATTGTCTAAAGCTGTGGAGGCAACCAGCATAGCTGTTGGGAAGGAAGGTGGGTGCTGAGCCAAATCCTCATCTTTGACCGTAGAGACACAACTTAGAACGTCCGAAATCGATAAATCAGGATCCAGCAGAGGAGACAAGTTAGGCTCCCGAGGAAAGTGCCAATGAGTTATAAACAGAAACAGGTGAAAAGTATCTTCTCCCAGGAAGCAGGACTGGGGAGGAACCATTCTATCTTATTTGATTTTTTAAATAGGTGTATATATAATTTTGATCTTTTTTTTTTCTTTTTAAAGCCACTTTTTTAAAGAGAGAAGGCAAACAGTCAGAGTTCCCATCCATAGCAGGACAGAGTCCAAGTTCTTTAACTCGGCATTGCAGGCCCACCTCTGCCTCCGCTCTTTCCTGGCAGGCTCCCTGCACTCCAGGCCAGCCAACGCCTGTGCCGGAAGGATGCTCAGGACGAGGCACATGGCCACGCCTCCACCCTCAGGAGGACTTGTGTGCTCCGTGCTCTCCTGGGAACACCTTTTCAGCTCCCGAGGACTCCCCTTCGGGGTGATGTCCCTCTTCTGTGAGGCACCCCCTACCGCCCTCGCACTGCACTTCCTTCTGCATGCCGTCCTCCGCTGCCCAGCCAGGTGACACCTACACCACTCTGTGGCTCTGCCCAGTGCCTTCCGCCCTGGACTGTGAACTCCAACAACGGACGCTGAGCCTCGGGTCCTTCAGTCCCCCCGGCTCAGCATAGGTACCAGCGCACAGTAAAATGTGGTCACAGAGTGAACGGATGGACCCTTGAGTCCCATCTACGACACTGAGTTGTTACTTGGATGTAAATAAATCCCGCACAGCAGACTGAAAACCACCTAAATACTCAGTCACTGGGGACAGCCGCGTAACTGACGTATCTACTCAGCAGACTGTTCCACATCCATTCAAAAATCGTTTACAGAGACTGTGTGAAGAACATAGGAAAATGTGAATGTTATAGTGGTAAGTGCAAAAGGAAAAAATTGGGGGAGGAAGCAGCGTGAGGGAGGAGAACCCTGAACGCTGAGGGATAGTCCCGGAGCTGTACCTCCTTTCCAGGTTCCTGTTGTCTCCATTTTACCAGTAAAGAGCCCAGAAGCCCGAAACTGCAGGAAGATGCTGGACAGAACATGTATTTGATATCAGACCTGCTATCAAATTTCATTTCCTCAGTAACCTCACAGTCGTGGGCCTCAGTTTCCCATTTGTAAGTGGAAGTCGTTGTGAAGATTACAGAGACCTGGGTCGGGGGAGTGCAGCACAGGCCAGGTTCCTGACGTGGTCTCATTCATTCAAGAGATGATCCTGAGCTCCTACTACGTGCCTGGCATGGGTCTAGGCGCTGGGAAGGTAGTAATGAATGAGAGGACCAAGGGGCTCGCTCTCATAAAGGGTGTGTTCCCAGTACGGAGACAATTAAAATGAAAAAACAGATAAAGGTTACTCTGCACAGAAAACATGTTGGGAGCCATTAAGATGGGGTGGTCAGGGAAGGTCGTCTCTCTAGGAGGTGGCATTTAATCAGACATAAAAAATGTGAAGGAATCAGGCCAGGGATAACGGTGGCGGGGGAGGGGAGAGCATGCCAGGCAGCGGACGCCGCAGGTGCAAAGGCGCTGGGGCAGGAATGAGCTTGCCGTGTTTGAGGACAGAAAGGGCATCAGTGTTGGGGGCACAGTGGTGAGACAGAGGTGGGAGAGGTGGGCAGAGGCCAGATCACTCCGGGCCACCTTGAGGTCCACAGTGAGGAGTGTGATTTAAGGAAGTGCTGAAGGGGGCTGAGCTGCTAAGTGGCAGCATCGACATGATCAGGTTCACCTTGAAAGAAGCTCAGTTCGTCAGCTGTGCGTGGCAGGAGGCTGGAAGTATGGGCCTTGCGTGAGCTTAGTGAACAGAAGTGGCAGTGACATGCCACAGAGTCACTCCAGCCAGGGCCTCAGCCCCGATTCCATCCCGACTCAAGTCACCAGGAGATTTCCCGTGGAGATAAAGAAGCTGGTGGGGGCAGGGTGGCCTCCAGGGGGAGCCAAGCCAATGAATGCGCAACTCGTTCCTGATCCGAATGCAGGGCCCAGGAGGGCAAGACTTCGAGATGGCCAACGAAATTGCTTTTTCTAAGCCAGTCCCTGATGGCTGCGCTCTGCCACCAGGGCAGGTGGGGGTGGCCTGAGGGCTGGGAATCGCAAAGCCACAGATCCTCAGAGGAAGGCGGGGAGAGGAAGGAAGACATCCTGCTCACAGGAGACAGGGCTCTACCACTCACCCCGTCCCGGGGGGAGACCCCGAGAGCAGCAGCTTAGCTCCCTCTCAGACAGGAAGTTCACCAAGGGCGGGGGCACGTGTTTCCATCAAAGTGGGGGCTCCCCAGGGGCAGGGAGAGGGTCTTGCACTGGGCTGAGCATACTCAGAAGGCAGGGAGCTATTACCTCCTTCAGACGGGGGGCTCCTGGTGAGCGGGGTCTCTGTCCCTCTTTCCTTAGCACCCCACCCCCAGACCCCCGCCGCAGTGAAGGCCCTGGTGCTGGAGGCTCAGCCAGGGCGCCTCTGGAATTTGGGGCAGCAGGGTGCCTCACAGCCCTCACAAAGCGGGGCCCAGTCCCTGCAGTGCAGGCGGGGGACCGAATGTCCATTTCTCTGGCCCTTCACCCCAAATCTGCTGCCCACAGCCCTGGCAATGCTGGCTTCCAGTTCCCTTTTCTTCTCCTTTTTTTTTAACCTTTTTATTGAATGTATTGGGGTGATACTGATTAATAACATTATACAGGTTTCAGGCGTACAGTTCTGTAACACATCATCTGTATATTGCACTGTGCGTTCACCACCCCAAGTCCAGTCTCCTTCCATCTCCATTTATCCCCCTTTACCCTCTTTTCCCTCCCACTCACCCTCTTTCCCTCTGGTATTCACCACAGTGTTGTCTGTGTCTGAGTTTTGGGTTTTGTTTTTTTTTCCTTAATCCCTTCCCCCTTTTCACCCAGGCCTGCACAGTTTTCTTTTCTTGAGGGTCCCTCAAGGAAGCCCTGGTGGGGGTTGGGAGGGATGTTATCTCCTCAACCCGCCTGCACTGGAGACAACTTCCGGGAGGGCCCCCCCCCCACAGGCAGGACACCTGGCTCAAACAGGACACCTCCCGAGGGGCCTCGCTGGGAAAGGCCCGCGAGGAACCACTGAGCCCAGCCACAGATGAGACACTGCGGTCCAACCTGACTTCCCAGAGTGCCCGCCCTCAGCGAACAGATGGACGAGCGGACGGGGAGCAGGGTGGGAGGGGGCGCCCAACATGCTTCCTCCAGGCTTTTCCAAAGGCAGCTCGCACATTTGTACACAAATGCGTGAGCACACGCACCATCGGGAAGGCGGGTGTGTGATCACATGTGTGCAGCGAGACTCCTGCCGGGCTCCTGCAGAAAAGGACCATTTCTGTCTCCAAAAAAGCCAGACCACACTGAAACGGAGAGGCCTGGACCACAGAAAGCTGCACCTGAATTTGCGGCCTGCCCGCCCTGCGTGCTGCTGTCAGAATCTAATTAAAAGAGAAGTCAGCAGTGGAAATCCAGGCTCGTTTCTCCGGAGGCCTAAGTCTGTCTCCAGGTCCAAAGGGCTTTGCACAAGGCCTGCGCGAACCCGCCGAGCCCAGCGGTAAGGCGGGTGGGAGGAGGGCAAGGGCACAGGAAACGGCACAGCAGCCCGCGCCCCTCGTTCCCCGGTTCTCTCTGGGCTCTCAGGACCCCTCCCCATGCCAGGAGCCTGCTCACAGGAACCAGGTCTCAGGAGTCCCAGCCGGGCCCCCTGGGCACCCAGGGCAGGAGCAGTGACACGCGGCATCCCGGGTGCCCCAGGGGGGCTGAGGAAGCTGCGTGCAGCAGCCGCGCGGAGGCCGGGGGCAGTGAGTCCCAGCCCTTGCTGCCCATGGGCTCGGTGCTGAGGAGCCGCACAGCTTATATTGTTTTCCGAGTGGGGTATTCGCTGGCCCAGAAGGCATCTCCGAAATGGCCAGAGGCTGGCTGCCCACCAAGTTCTCCTTTCCGCCCAGCCAGGGCCAGTTGAAACGCTGCCCACCTGGTACCCCAACCCAGGTCAGGGCCTCCCGTTTCTCACCTCCGGACGCCTCCCCTCATCTCTGGTCGGTCTTGGGACCCAGGAGTGGGAGAGCGCACCTTACCCTCTAAGGGGCCTTTAACCTGCTTGTCCCTGAGGAAGGGCCACCTGCCACCAGCCCAATCACACCCCTCCTCGGGGCTCCAAAAGGCCCAGAGCTTCCTGCCCCCTGGCCCTTATAGTCCTGGCACGACTGTATTCTGGCTGCTTACCCTGCCGCGGGAACTGGTGACATTCCGGACCAGAGGGCTGCAAACAACGACCCTCGGGCGACACCGACCTGCTGCCTGTTTTGGTGAACAAGTTTTACTGGAACATGGTCGCACCCACGTAGAAAAGAGTTCATTCAAGTGGCCTGGGAACCCAGCACTCTGACTACACACCGTTGGTCCTTGTTTCAGGACAACGGGTCTGCAAGGAGATCCTGAACTCTACCTACCAGGCTTGGGAAGTTGGGTGGGCGGGGGTGGGGGCGGACAGGCACAGCTATCCTAAAACTATGTGGGGTGACGCAAGTACCCTGATGTTATTACTGGGAAGCAGGGTTTATGCTGACAGGAAGGAATCAAGTGCGGAGTGATGGAGGTCAGGCTGAAGTCCTGCGATCTCACTATGGACTTTGTGTTTTCCTCCTGGCTCTGTCCACTGAAAGGGTCTGGAAGCAGGGGCACCCCAGCAGCGGTGAGCACCCCAGATCTTGATTTATACATGCCCCCCCCACCCACCGTGGAAGGGAACCGGTCAGGGCACTCCGGAGAAATGGCTGATGGGGGCAGGGGCAGTAGCAGCTGAGCCTAGAACTTGTCCCGATGCAGAAAAGCAAAGGAGCGCTCAAAGAATGACAGGGAGTGTGCAAACGGCCAGGAGTCGGCACCAAGGGGTTCCTGTTGGCCAAATCCGAGATACTCTGAGCATGAAGAGGAATCGTGAGAGTCTTAGACTATAGCGCACTGGACTTTAAAAGATCCTATGAATTTGTAGTGGTAGGTAAGGTGGGGGGTGTAAAATGGTCAAGCGGGAGGAAGGAGAACTCTTTAATTAATGAAAGTTTGGGGTGAAAGTTTGCTGAGGAACAGGGTATTCACAAAATCTCCATGAACCACCTGCAGGTGACTTAGTAATTACGAAGGGAATCTGGGACCTTTACGATGGGGAGAGTGGCAGACCCACCTTAACCCAGAGATCAAGGATGGGGCCAGCCTGCCGGACCCGCCCCCTCGGGTGATGCAACAGGAAGTCGCATCTGGCCAAGAATCTGGCCACACGCTCACACCTCATCAGAAGGAAACAACTGGGCAATTCCAGATTGTGGGACTTTTTAGAAGACACTGGCTCGGACGTCTCAAAAAAGTCTGTAACATGGACACACACACACAAGCAGAGGGATTATTCTAGATCAAAGGGAGACTAAAGAGACATGACAACCAGACGCAGCGTGTGGTCTCAGCTGGATCCTGGATGGGGCTGGGGGAGAAGCTATGAAAGATATTTTGGGGATTCCTGGGAAAATGCGCATATGGACAGTCCATTGATGTTAAACTTCTGGGTACGACAAATGCTACTGAAGTTATTACGTTGCAGAGCCGTGCTGAAGTATGTGGATGTGAAGGGTAATGGTGCCTACAGCTGACTTGTAAATGGTTTACTCAAAAAAAGGGTGTCTGCCTTTATAATACGGGGGCGGGGAAGTGAAATTATGGCAAACCGTTAAGAGATGGCTTACTAGGTGAAGAATATGTGTGTGTTCATTGTACTATTCAATCGATGTTCCTATAGTTTTAAATTTTTTTAAATGAAAGTTGGGGAGAAAAATGTTTTTTCTTTTTTTTAAAGCTGGCAGCCAGAGAGGAGGGCCTGGGTCTGGCTCCCGGCGCCCAGCCCACTTTGGGCCAGGTCTCTGGGTCTCCCCTCTCACCTGCCAATGGGGTTGGCAGGCTCCAGGGACAGACGGCACCCCGTGAGCACCCCGTGCACGCTGGCTGCAGCCAGGGGCTGGCCGAGGGAGCTGGGAAGAAACCAGGGGCCCTGCACCCGCCCACGATGCCCTGTCCCCTCCGCCCTCTCCCCGCAGCCCACGGCATCTGCACAGAGGACTCCGGTGAGCGGCACTGCCCCCAGCAGTGCTGACACAGCCCAAGCTGCAGTCGTGCAATATTTATGTGCCTCCAGGTGACGCTTCTGTGCTTGGTTTCTATAAATTCTCAGGTGAGAAGCTCCGAATTCAAACTCATTAAGGCTAAGATGACACCAAGGAGCCGGGAAGAAATGCTGGGCCTTCCGGGGGCCGGGCGCTGCTGAGGCAAAGGCAGACGGCTGGCAGCTTCTGCTTGCTGGGCCCTGCTATGCGCCAGGCCATTCCCAGCCCGCGGTGCTCATCCTCACCGAGACCCTTACAGAAGAAGGGATACATGCCCAGGAAGGGGAGCCCGGGTGGCCCGCTGGGTCTGACCTGCGGACTCCAAGCTCCATGCCGCCCCCCGGGACTCAGGCCAAGCGCCCTGGCAGGGTGTGTGGTGTGAGGGGCTCTCGCCTCCCACCTCCCGCTCAGTCACCACAACCAGCCGGCCTGGGGCCACCGCCGTGGGCCCCGAGGTCAGGCAGAGAGCGCTCACCAGCACCCCAACAACCCCGCCTCGCCTCCACGCCCCAGCGCCACCACTCCGTCCTCATCTAAGGGGCAGGACACCAAAGCTTCCAGAAATCAGAGGTGTGGGGTCCCTCCATCAGCTTGAGGACAGGCTGGGGATTGAAACCCAGAGGTCATGCTCCAGCTGCTGCACTGGGTGGACACAGTCCATTGTTTAAAGACAATTAACGCAACAACTCCCTTCCCTTCCTTTAACTGCCTTCTTCTTATCAACATCTCACAGCTGAGGGAACAAATGGAGAGGCTAAA
The DNA here is from genome assembly GCF_021234165.1 of Pteronotus mesoamericanus. Classification (NCBI taxonomy): domain Eukaryota; kingdom Metazoa; phylum Chordata; class Mammalia; order Chiroptera; family Mormoopidae; genus Pteronotus; species Pteronotus mesoamericanus. The sequence goes on from NW_026555200.1 coordinate 919,661, forward strand.
CGACGCATGTTCACAAAATCCCAGCGCTTAGCAAATGAGGGAAAAGCCAGGATTCCAGCTTAGGGTGACCGACTCATCCCAGATTGCCCAGGGTGGCCCCAGATATAGCACTGGACGTGCAGCTCCCTGTCCTGGGCAAACAGGGATGGTTAGTCACCCTGCTTGGTGACTACTCCCAGTCTCTGGGCCACGCATACACTCCTTCCTGTGGGTTCCATCCGACATCTAAATAATCTGCCTCCAGAATCTAACCTGGTCAAGGCCAAGGGGCTGTGTGCCCAGAGCTGATCTGTCCTTTCTGACACATTTTCTGATGGAGGCATCCACCGCCACCTCTCACCAGAAGTTGATTAACATCTCTGGTCTCAGTTTACTCATCTGTAAAGTGGGGATTAGTCATTCCTGACTAACAAGAGACTTCATTGGACACTGGGCTCTCCCAGCACAGGGTCACCACAGAAACCTGGAAGGGACGGAGGGAATGGACATCCCCGTCAGCTTTAAGACTGACAGCCAGTCCTGGCCAGTGTGGCTCGGTTGGTTGGAATGTCATCCCATACACCGAAAGGCTGTGGGTTCAATCCCCAGTCGGGGTGCATATGGGAGGCATCCAATCGATGTTTTTCTCGGTCTCTCTCTCTGTCCCTCTCTCTCTTCTCCCCCTCCCTCCTTCCCTCCCTCTCTACAAGCAATGAAAAAATGTACTCAGGTGAGGATTTAAAAAAAAAAAGAAAAGATTGAGAGCCAGTTCCAAACTTTTAAAAACACATTTTCAAGTTGATTGTGCAGACTTTGGGGTCTTTGGTCCATTTTTCTAGAAAGATGGCCAGCCAGCCACCCAAAAGTTAAACTTTTCCTGCACTAACGTCTTACTTGTCACAAAGCATGTAAGAAGGCGGGCACGGAGGTTGGGGTTGACCCCTTGCCACCCCAACCACAGCCTAGACCAAGGCACAGAAAGAGCCTTGGCAGGGGACTGTCCCCCTGTGGCCACACTGACATTCTGCCTTTACAAACAAAACAAACTAAAATCCTCTGGCACATCTGGCTATTCTGGAGGAAGGGGAAAATAAAAGCATCTCAGAACATGGGCTATTGATAGTCTCCTCATTAGTACTGTTTAATTTCCTTCTGTTTTCTTCAATCATGCGAGCCAGCGTAGCGGTCCCTCTCCACGGGCACCTCGGGAAGGAGCTGGGCTCGCTGCCACTGGGGCCACCCAGCACCTGCACGGCTTTGCCCTGGCAGCTGCTCCAGCCTTTTCCTGTACAAGCCGGTGCCTGGGCTGAGCCAGGGGTCTGCCTGGTGCCCACCCTGGCCCGGCCACAGTAGGGACCCTGTGAAGCCCAAGCAATTAGAGATTGGGGACATGCATCTCCAGCACCTGTGCGTGCCCAGGCTGCGGTCACGCAGCTCAGCTCACCTCACGACACCCTGCAATGCCCACGAGGCGGCTGGACCTCACCTCTATCAGGCGAGGAGCAAGGCTCAGAGCCTGAGCGAGCTGTCCTGGGTGTAGGAGGCGAAGCTTGGTGTGCCACGCTCCCCTTCTGCATGTCACTCACTGTGGCCTGAGATGATTATCTTGTCATTTGCTTCCTACTTGGGAGAGACAGTGAGGCCACAGGCCCAGAGCCAGGCTGTCAAGGTTCAAGTCACAGCTCTACCACATCCTGCCTCAGTTTCCTCAACTTTAAAATGGGGGTAATAAGATCACTATTGCAGAGCACTGTTGTAAAGATTACATGAGTTGCTACTTGCCGAGAGCTTGGAACAGCCTGAGATGAGCAAGTTTCGATCATGGTTCACTCACTGCCACGTGGACAGGGACCACAGCTGAAGCCCCGTGCCCAGTACAAGGACGGAGGTGCTGGTCAGTGCCCACCCCTGGGCCGGAGGCTGGAAGAGCCAGGGAAGAGACAGCCTGCACGGTTCTGAACCAGGGCCAGGTGGGATGGGAGCTTTGATCTGGAAAGATCCCCAGCAGCCAGGCCTCAGAATGGGATTCCAGGTGTCCACCTATGGCTGCTCTGCGCTCTCTTTACTTCCCAGCTCCAAGGAGCAGACCGAGTTGCACCCGCAGACCATGCCCAGCTCTTTGCCTCTGGTCGTCAGAGCAGTGGCTGTGCAAAGGCCAGGGGTGAGGAGGCTGGGCAGCTGGGAGCCCTGGGCAGCTCAGAGCTCAGGCAGCAGGGAAGGGAGGGTGCGGGAGGGAGGCAGTGGGGACAGCTGCAAGAAGGAGAAGGAAGGCAAAGGAGAAGTCAGCTCAACCACTGCACTTGCCCCAGAGGAAAGCACAGAGGGAACGAGACACCGTCCCGGCTCACAGGTAACATGCGATCCCATGGGCGGTGCAGGCGCACACACATCTACCAGACACAGGGGACCGCGGGCCTCGGCCCGGGACGCGGGAGTCAGAAACGCCCTGTGATCCTGGCTCCACTACCTACTGGGTGTCAGTCCTGTAATGGCCATGAGACAGCTGCTGACACTCACTCTGTGCACCACCCATGTCAAGCTTAGTCCTGGGGCAGGTCCTGCAATGGTCCTGTTTTACGGGAGGGGAAACGGAAGCAAGCAGTGGTAGAGCCAGGGGCTGAGGCTGGCCAGCCCGGCTCCCAAGCCCACAGCGACCACCGTCCTGGCCAGCTCAGACGGCAGCAGGGGACGCCAGGAACACTCTCCAGGAGGTTCCCACCAGGCAGCCCCTCCCCCAGCCAGGCTGCCAGGCTGCAGAGGACAGCACCTCACAGCTTGAGTGAGCGCTAAGCACCACACAGGCCTCAACCTCTGCCCGCGTGACCCCAATCAATCCGTGGCCACACCCACAGCCCGGCTCTGGCTTGTGACCTCAGCCTCCACTTCATCAAGGCCCAGCACAGGGGCCAGCATCCGGGGGGGGGGGCCTGTCCATGGCCCTATATGACCTTGCCGAGTTCCAGGGGGTTGGATGGCTGCTCCTTTGGCATCTGTCCTCCCCGACCCCTGCAGCAGCACCCAGAAGGGACAGTGACCATGGAGGGGTGGCAGGAGGTGGAGGAGCTACATGGAGGGAACGAAGGACAGACCCTGATAGCTGGAGACCCTGTGGGACGCGGTCCCAGAAGGAGGAGGACTGCCACCTGCTGCCGTCGTCTGCCCCCTACTCACTTCCGGCGCCCCCTCCAGCCTCCCCGCAATGTCCCCTCCTACCTGCCTTCCCTCTACTGTCTCCTACACTTTCATAGGACTTTCTACTGAAGCAACAGCTTCAAACCAATTTTTTTTTCCCAACCACGACATCCTTTCATTGTCCTAAATCTCCCAGGAGTGGGGAGTTGGGGGGACCTAATACTGGGTACCAGAAAGATCTGCGCTCTTCCGGATGAGGAGAAAAGGGGCCTGGAGCCCTGCGCTGAGCCACCCCCAGCTCACGAGACAAGATGTGCCCAGAGAAACCTCCTCACAGCCCCAGACACTGGAGCAAAGTCGGCGACTGTGGCCCTGAGCCCCGCGATGCTCCCCAAACCCACCCCCACACCATCCTTTACAAGCCTCCTGAAAGGAAGTTCTTCTGAACATCTAACCTCAATCCCTCATGCTGCTGTTAAATGCACTCTCCTGGAACTCGTTTCTATTGAAGCCTCCACGGGAATCTCCAGAACCTTTACAAAAATCAATTTCTCAAGTTTCACCTGCCAACTTGTAATTTGGGGCAGGGGGGGGGACGACAGGATGACAGCAATAACAACGAAACACACAAAAAAATTAAGGCAAAACTACTGAACTGATATGACTCCATGGAGTGACACAACCCTGGCACAGGTGGCCTGAACGCAGGGCCTGGCTCGGCAGCTCCCCTGCACACACAGGGGACCTGGTGGATCTTTCCGCCCTCACGTCAATTTGCATACCATTACCCAAGAAGCCCTGCGCCTGGATTTTGCTTTTGCAAATTCCCACCCGTTTTGTGTCATAAATAAGATAGGAGACAGAAAACTAATACAGCCCAGTGATGCATTATTCATGCTGCACCACACTGTTATGATAGATTTACAAAAGCTAATACATGCAAACTAAGTTTGGGCACTAAACGTGAAAATTAAGGGTGGGGAAGGGCCGTTGGTGTCCAGGAACCCAGGGAAGTTTCTCATCTGATGTGCTTAGTGACTAAAACCATCAATGCTGGTGGCTCCTCGGGAACCGATGGGAGGCGTGCTGCACAAGCTCGGAAACCGGTTAAAAATCAAGCGCTCAGTCAACTGCTCTGCCCGCATCTCCCTTCCACGCTTACCGGACCCACCGCAGACAGAGCCCACTTCCCTAAGGCAAAAGCCCTCCGTCCTTCACAGCCGCTCGCCGAGCACCTACTATGCGGCAGCCTGGTCTCAGCGCTAGAACGGGAGCTAACCAGGTGTGCCCTGCCCTACAGTGTGTCAGTCCAGTTAATCTGGTCATCGTTCCCAAAATGTCAAAGTGCAGTGGTGACCAGTGCCATGAAGGGGAACGGCTGGTGCCACAGCAGCAGGTCACAGGGGTGCGACCCTGGGCATGTGGAGGAGGAGCGGTGGGCCGGACAGGCTTCTCCCAGAGTAGGGGAGCCGGGGTTTTATGGGAGAGGGTGACCCCAGTGAACCCTGCGGGCAGGAGCCAGCCCGGGACCCAAACACGGGTGCCAGGCGGGGCCAGGAGCACCAATGCCCCACCCACATAGGTCCTCCCTGTGGCAGCGACCGCCCTCGGGCAGGACCCAGCCCTCCTGGGCACAAGACCCCCTGGCCAGCCCTTTACCAAATTCCTTCTCGCCTTCTCCAGGGGTGGCCTCCCTGCCCTGCTTCCTCGAAGGCAGTTCCTCCGGGGTCAGCTGGCACAGGCGCCCTGAGCTTCCTCCTGCCCCGATTTCCAGCCTCCCACCCAGAAAGGATGGGCACAGCACACGGCGCACTCGCACCAGCCCCATCCAGGGGCCTGCCCACAGGCAGAGGCAGGGCATCCTCCGGCTCTCCCACCCACACTGGCCGAGAGCTGGCGCTGGGCCGGCGCCCAGGACCCGCCAGTGACCCAGGCAGACCAGGTCCTGCTTTCTTCTGCTCACAGCCCAGCGGGTGCCGACGGGCCATGTTCAAGGAGGTCATTTCAGGCCCTGGTCAGTGCTCTGATGACAATAAAGGCAGGACATGTGCCAAGGCTGTGATGAGGGCAGCAGAGGTAGCAGCTGGCACCTGCATGAGGAGGAGCTGCCCAAGGGACGCTGGAGGAGGCAACGGTGCCCCAGGCAGGGGGACAGAAGAGGCAAAGGCGAGACGGGGGTGACAGCCTACAAGCAAAAGGCCTGCCTCCTGGTCCTCATCCCCATCTGTGAAATGGGCCCAGGTGATGTCTGTGCAGCGAAGCGAGGCTCCCGTTGCAGACAGCACACTCGGAGCCCTGCCCTGTCTGCCCTGCCCACCGCTGGCGTTCCTGCCACCCTCCTACCAGCAGGGAGCAAGCCCGGGCCGCCGGGCTCGGCAGCGCACACCCTGCACGCTACCGGCCTCCTCTTGGCCTGTCCTCCAGTAGGTTTTTTTTAAAAAAAATGAAGATGCAACAATCATCCCACAGCCAGTTTTCCCCTCCAGCGACCGGTTAAAATGAACTCCAGACCACTGGATTAGACTTTGAAGGTGGCCGCGGATCTCGATAATGAACCCGGAGGATGCGGTGTTGACACAGGCCCCGGCAAGCTAGATTATTATTTAACAGCCTGCCACCGCCGCCGCTGGAATCAGGGAGCTGAACAGGCCGTTGGTGGGCACGCGTCAAACCCAGAGACAGACTGCAGGTGCTGCTCCACGGAAGACAGGCGCAGCAAGGCCGGGGCCGCGGCCAGGGCCACGTGGGCCCATCACGCAGGGCCCTCCCCCGGGAGCCCCACACCGCCCCGAGGCCCACTCACCCTGGGTGGGCGCTGGCCTGCGCTTGACTCACGGGGCTTCTCTGCCCGGAGCATCCTCCCAGCCTCCTCTTCCCGCGCCCCTCAGCGCCCAGCCTCCTCGGGGATCCGCCCTCCAAGAACCTGCCCTGCTCCCACCCCTCCTCCAGCAGGGCGGCCTCCCCCACCCCGGCTCCCAATCGGCCTCCTCATTCTGGCTGGCACTGACCGTCCCACACTGGACGCTGGGCTCCTGAGGAGCTGAGACCAGGTCTTCCTCATGTCCACCCCTCCAGCACCCGACCTGAGGGCCTGGGGAGCAGGACACCTCCTGTCTGTCCTCCGTGGCCAGTACACCTGCCACGTGAGCTGCATGAGCTGGACAGACATTGGGGAAGAAACATGAACGGGGTGCAAGCCGAGGACCGGAAGACGTGTTGGTGAACAAAAGCAGGTGTGTAAACAAATGACAGTTCCCAAGACTAAACGTTTGAAGGGTCAGGAACTGCAGGGGACAAAGCAGCCCAAAGGGGACCGAGCCTCCAGCCTACCAGGGCAACCGGCGCCAAGGTTAAGAGCAGACTCAGGTGAGGGGTGCCTGTGCCCAGATCCCAACCCTGTCTCCCTCTAGCTGTGTGACCTTGGGCAAGTCACATAACCTCTCTGCACCTCTGTTTCCTCATCTGTAAAGTGGGAATAACAACAATGCTCATCTCAGAGAGTGGTTTGAGGATTAGATGAGTTGATTCATGCAAAGTACTGAAACCCCTACGGGGTCCAATTAAGTGCTCACTATGTATTGGCTGTTATTACTTCCTGGCGGTGAGAGCTCCTTAGAGTTAACACAATCCCCAGATTAACCCCCTATGTCTTTAAATGGGGGCCAGAGACACAGGAGACACGGAGCCACACCCTCAAGTCAACAATGCACTCCTCCAGGAGCCACACCCTCAAGTCAACAATGCACTCCTCCAGGCTCGGAGCCCCGGGTTCCTGTATCTCAAATCCTCAGAGGGGGTTTTCTGGAGCCTGGAGTGATGGCCTCCCTCTGAAGTGAGGCACTCTGCTGCCAAGACCCTTTCCAGCAGGTGCAGAGCCCTAGGTACACGTGCAAGGCCACAGCAGCCGCACCTCCAGCCCCCTCCTCTGAGCCTGGCAGGCTGTGCGGGGCACCAAGACGAGACAAATGCAGGGCAGCCTTGTGGATCGGGAGGTCATTAGCAGTGGCCAGACCAAGCTCTTTCCAGAGCCCAGGCGCCAGGGCGGGAGGCTTCCTCTCTATTCCAAGCAGCAGCAGAGCGCAGCGTGATTAAATATGCATGGCAATCACCTCGTTACTGTGCCCAAGGATTGCGTGTATGGAAGGCAAGCTGCCCACACAAACTTTTCAATTTCCCTGGCTGGAGACCCAGCGTGTGCTCCCTCTGGCCCCACTTCGAAGCCTCCCTCACCACCTTCTCCTGCATCCGTCTCCCCCACCCAGTGCTTTCCGACACCTCTGTGGTGAGCAGAGTAGCTGAAAGGCCATGTTGAGCCCCTTCGTAAGAGCAGCGGGTCCAGAACTAATCATAAAGCACCACAGCCTCGAGCTGGAGCCGGGTGGCTGCTCGGCCCCAGGGACGGCAGGGCCAGAGCTGAGGGGCGGGGCCTGGGCCCAATGCACCGTGGCTGGCAAGGGGCAGGATCGGATGGGAGGTGGGCCGGGCCGGCCCAGGCCCCAGCACTTCCTGTCACCCATCTGTCTCCCGCTCCTAGGACAGCTGTCAGCAGGGGGAAGCGTCCCTGCTGGTGAGGGGAGAGGATGGCAGGCCCACAAGGCAATATGGACACATGCCCACCAACACGGACTCTAAGGAAGCTGCTTGTTTTTTCAAATAAAACACAGAATACAGCGACAAGGCTTTAAGTTAGACAAATAATTACAATCATAACTAGTGTTCGCCAAGCACTCTGTGTCGGGCAGTGTGTGAGACTGTCCTTTGACATAAACGTTCTCATTCACTCCATTAGCTCTACACGATTATCCCATTTCACAGATGAAGTAACTGAGGCCCCGAAGGCTCGGTGCCTTGTCTGAGGGTCAACAGCTTGGCAGGGGCAGAACCAGGGTCCCCCCTGAAGCAGAAGCAGCTGCCAGAAAACCACGCACCTGGGAAGGGGAGGTGCCCAGAGACCCGAGGTGGGCACAGATGGGACAGGGATGGGGGCCGCACCTTTGATGGTATCTCCCACTTCCGCCCCCTCCAGGTCTTGTGGCCCTGGGAGGGGCCACGTGGGGCCCGGCCTTCCCCAACTCCTCAGGCCCTGCTACCCACACTGCACCCCCAACAACCCAACAGCCAGCTTCTCTGCTCCCTCAGGCCCGTGGCTTCCAGGCCCCATGGACCCCTCCACGACGATCCTTCCAGAAACACCCCACAGTTCCCATTCTGCCTCCCAGCTTCCTCAGCTGCCTCCTCCCTCTCGTGTCTAATTTCCCCCGGACCGCAGTGCCGAGAATGCCCTTTGCCCCACAGGGGCCCTCAGAGCCTGGGCTGCCCCACCCCACCCCTCTCTGCTCCCGGCTCACCTGTGTGGCCCCATCGGTCTGGGAGGCTTTGTCTCCCTCATTAGACTGGAGGCCCCCCAGGGGCAGGATGTGTCTCCCCCACCCACTGGTGGCCCCCGAGGACGGCGTGTGGGCCCTTGCCCCTGCCACCACGGCCCTAAACTGGGCCCCGTGTGCAGCTCCTGGCCGAGCACCCCTGCTCACTACAGCTCTCCTCCAGGGCAGGGTGCCAGCAGGGGAAAACAGCGGGGACACCTGGGCCTGGGGTGAGGACAGTGTGGGGACACTCGGGGAGGGGCTGCAGGGGGGCTGGCCAAGGAGCTGCTGTCTGACAAGCCTGGTAACCTATTCCTGCCAAACAGCTTGAGCTCCAGGTGGGTCCAGGACCCCAAAGGCCCCGGGAGAGCCAGCCTTCCTGCTCACCTTCCTCTCAGGAGGCCGAGAAGGTAAGAAACCCTTCGAGAGAAGAGATGGGGTGGGGGTGGCAGTAGCAGGGAAGCCCCCCCAAAGCAAACCAGGGGCTGGGAAGGGCGCCTGGGGCTGCACTGGCTCTGAGCCCCTCAGCCCCACTCTGGCTCCACCCAGGACAAAGAGGTCCAAGAAATCAGGGCCCCTGGGGCAGCGGCCTCCCCTTCTGTTGGCTCCTCCCAGGGCCCCCCCCAGAGCCCACCCCACCTGGCCCAGCAGTGCCATGTCCTGAGCGCCGGGGGAGGGTGCTGCCCAAACAGCCCTGAGAGGGACCCAGGAGTCACTTCAACCCCCGGTCCACTTCGCCTCAGAGGACAGTGATAGCTCAAAACCCAGACCCTCCCCTCTGCTCACAGCGGCGCTGCCTCTGACTTGGGCCGAGGGCCGGGCTGCATGCCTCTCCTCCTGCCAGGCACTCGGGGCAGCCGCCGAGCAAACACCCCCGGCACTGGTCAGACTGCGGCTCCCAAGCATCATCTCAGTCAGTGAGCGAAAGGACCCTGTCCCAGATGAAAAAGCTCGTGTTCGCACACGGGCCCACACCGGAACCCAGGAGTGCGTGGCAGGCCTGGGACGCAGAGCCCGGAGCGCACAGCACCGAAGTCTGCACCACATGCTTCAGCAAAGATGAGACTCAACCCACAGTCTCAGGGCTCACCCACCGCTCCCTGCGCCTCGGTTTCCGCCACCTGCCAAACCGGGACTGTGATCCAGCACCTTCCCTGATCACCTGGGATCCATCGGACAACGGCCACACTCCGCTAGCGTCCTCGCCTGGCTGTTGGGTACCCGATTGAGAGCCGTACAAGAGATGACCCCCTGGGTGGCTGCGGATGGCCCTCACAGGGGAGCTCACCTGGGGCGCCTGTCCGCTCTGACCGCCGGCCTATCCCCAGAGCTCCACTCTGGGCCTGGTAGCAGCTCATTCCAGACTGATAACACAAACAGATGACGTGACAGCCAACACCGCCACTCAGGGAGCCACGCCCCAGTCTCACGCCAGCCTCCCCCGACGGGGTACGGCGAGGCGGCCTGGGCAACGCTGTCGCTCAGTGACGGGCGTGGGCCCAGGCTGGGCTGGGAGTGTGAGCCCCTGGGACCAGGCTCTCTGCTCGGGGCCAAGGCAGGACCCAGCAGCCTCCACCTGCACGCTGTTTAGAAAAGCCGGCCTCCAGGACAGCTGCGTCCACAGTACCATCCCCTCAGCACAGCGGGGACCGGGCACCAGTGTGAGGACAGGCACCTCCACTGGCAGCAACTGTCACAGCTCAGGATGCCAAGCACAGCCCGGCGTAGCCAGGACCCTCCTCATCACAGCAGCCCCAGGAATGCATGTGGGGGCAGAGGGCAGGCCCCACAGGGAGTGTGGGTCCCCCCCGCCTCCTGACAAACTCTGACTGATCCCTGAGACACAGACGGGACCTGAGAGCGTCGCCAGGTAGAAGGTCAGGAGGACCCGCCCTGATCACCTGTGCCCAGCTGATGGCTCCGGGGGCAGGAGCCACCAGCCACGAGGAAAAGCCAGTACCTGAGTCTGCAAGCTGGTGGCATCCAGGACAGTGACCCGAGGCCCACAGCTGGCCCACACAGCATCCTCCAGGCTCAGCAGGGTGCGGATGGGCCCTGGCCCCACGGTCAGGCACACGGGAGGGCTCTCCAGGTCCCAGGGAACATCTCCTGGAGAGAGAAGTAGGGAGCAAGTCAGAGCCCAGGGCAGCCTGCAGCAGCGGGCCCAGCCAGGTTCCGCAAGACCCGCTGGCCCGTTTCTGCGGCTCCTCTCCCTTCTCCCGGGGGAGGCCAGCTGTTCCCATCAGCCTTCATGATGCGCCACCTCTGGGGGCTGTACTCCCCCCTCCCTTTCCTCTCTTTCCCTGTCCTGTTCATTCATTCCACGCACACCTGCCTTCTCACAGATCTGCTCACCATTACAAAGCACTCTGTCACCTTTGCCAAAATCTCTGACCTTTCTCCTGCAGGGACATCACTGCCCCCAGGTGTGGAAGAAGGAAGTACCAAGAGGAAATCAGTCCCCAGTCTGCCAGCTCTGAAGATGGAACAAATCAAGGGCCCTAGCCTCGCACTGAACAAGGTTCTCCCCGCCCGCCCCAGGGATGCTCGGCTCGCCCAGAAACAGGCAGAGAATTTTCACTACGGGCAGAGTTCACTGAGATTGGTTTTTCTCTTGAGTCACACAGATCCCCAGTGGCTGTCCTGTCTTGCCAGGGTGTCATGTGGGGAAGCGGGGGGGCGTGGTGAGGAGGAAGTGGGGGCACACCCCGGAAAGACAGGCAGCAGCAACTGGGCCTGAGGGGCAGGGTGGAGCCTGCCACTGGTTTGCCAGTGCCCGGCCAGCCCCACCCCCTCCACTGGGTCCCTGGAAGGAGTGCAAAGCAGCCCCATCACAGAGCCTCCCTCTGAGCCAGCGGCTGGTGGCATGATGGGGCACAGCTGTCTACAGGACTGGAGGGGCCACTAGGGCACATGGTGGAGCCACTGCCTGGGGTGTGGCAGGAAGAGCCCTTGGAAGACAGAGCCATCTCCTGCCACTCCCACACCGCCAGGCTCCCCCCGCCAACACCCATGAAACAGGTTTGCCTCTCGCCCTTCCATCCTACTTAAAATTGCAGACTCCCAGCTCACCTGAGAGCTGGGGAATAGGGACCCCTCCCCTCCAACACACAACTAGGCCTTTCCAGCCCATGCACACGAGCACGCGGGAAGCAGGCGGGGCCAGAATCCTGGCCGTGGCCTCCAAACTTCTGCATGAACTAGGACAGGGGGCTTCACTTCCCTGAGCCTCAGTTTCCTCATCTGTAAAATGGGCGTGATACGGTACCTACACCTCGCCAGATGCTGCAGGGATCAAATGACACGGGCAGAACATTTAGCACAGGGTTGGCACACAGTGAGGAGGTTGACAACTGTTGCTGCATGCCGTTCTGTGTCTGCACGCCAGGCGCTGTTTTCATGAATTATTTCCTAACTCCCAGCCTGTGCATTCTATTCTTATCCCTGTTTTACAACTGAGGAAGCAGAGACAGAGAGAGTTTAAATAGCCAGCCCAAATCCCACAGCTACCAAGTACCCGGTGCTCATTAGCTCATGCTGTTTGGTGTCATTTGTCACAACACAACAGTCCATGGAAACAGGTGTTGGTTCCATTTGACTAATGTGACAAGGGAGACCAGAGAGCTGAGAACTTGCCCAAAGCCACCCACGGGGTGACAGGCCAAGCAGGACTGCAACGCAGCTGACCCCGGCCCTAGCTACCCTCCCCAACCCCTGATGCCTTCTCAGGCCCCAAGGGCTTCCACGGGGCTCTGGGGCTGTACCTGGGGTCAAGAAGGGGCAAGTGACCATAGGGCGGCCAGGCCCCAGGAAGCAGGCACACTGACCCCGCCCCCGCCAAGATGCCAGAGCCACAAAATGCAAGGCTTTGAGCTCCCCCGAGTGGCCACACATGAGTAGCACTTATAGCCAAAAGCTGGAGCTCCCGCCACTAAGGCTAAAGTGGGGGCTGCAACCTCCTCCCCAGGAAGCAGCTGGGGATACTGGGACCACACCCTGAAAACTAGGAAATGGGGGCTCCGCTCCGTGGGCACGGTGGGGATGGCCACCAGAACCCCTGCAGCTTCTACCTGTACTTCCCTGGAACAGCATGGCCATGGCTGCCTGGGGTAGGGGCAAGGGCCTGACACCCGCGGGGCACACGTGCCCTCGGCGTCCCTCCACTGGCTGGGCTGCTCCACAAACCTCAAAGACGTCCTGACCCCAGGACAGAATGCTAAACTGTGATGAAGTTTGTTACCTACATTGTTGTATCAGAAAGAACTCTGGACCGTAGTCCCCGATTCAAGGGCCCACAGTGGGACCCGAAACAAGAGGCTGCCCCTTGCTGGGACTGTTTTCCCATCTGCACCCCAAGGGGACAGAACTCTGACCTCTAAGGTTCTCCTCAGCCCTCACGGGCCACAGTTCTAAGATTTTTAACATAATCATTACGAGCTCTGGGCAAGGCAAGCCCCCTGCAACCTGCTGGGGGACCCGCCCTCCACACTGCTCCTTGCCCTCCAGGTTTTAGGTACATACATACACATTCCATAACACACACACGTGTACTTGCACGCACACACTCATGCACGCACGTGTGACAGCCCATTCGTCTGGGTCTGTCACCAGCTCTCACGCTGCCAGGCGAAGAGAGATGAAGGCCCTGTCTCAGCAAAGGCACCTTCAAGAGGCTGGAGCCCCACCCCCCTCCCCCAGGAGAGAGCCCACACATCCAGATCCAGCAGAAGCAGGACATGGAGTAAAAGTCACTGAGACCTAGAGGGACCCAAAGGGCAGCCAGTGCCTGGTCAGTAATAAGGACAGTAGCAGCCATTTAGATCAGCAGTAAGAAGCACAAGTCTACACTCCAGGCTCCATCCTGGGTGCCTGTGTGGCTGACGGCAGCTCGCCTCCGCAACCAGCCTGTGCGGCGGGGCTGTTTTCATCCCATTGGACAGGTGAGGAAACGGGCTCCAAGAGATGAAGCAACAGACCCAACCTCACAGCTGGGTCTCAACCCCAGGCAGCCGGGCTCCCCAGCCTGTCCCTCTCCCATTCCATCATCTGGCTTCTGCAGGGGGTGCCCCTGACCCGCATCCCCAGCATCGAACCAGGGACACTCTGGCACCTGCCCCCAAGCCTGGCCATGCTCCCGTGCCTCTTCAAAGGGGAGGGCGGCAGAAGGGGTCCAGGCAGCTCTGCTCGAACACAGGACTGAGCAGGGTCAGCGGCCGCCTGCCTCCTCTCTGGGCCCTGCCACACACCCAGCGCACGGCACCTCAGGGCATGGAATGCACATTATCTGAGTGGGTGAATGAGCAAACGAATGGATCGCTACCATGGCCACACCGCTCTCAGCTGCCTCATCTGTCACCTGGAGGTTGAACTCTGAGGCCCCTCCGGCTCTGACAGTCCAGGACTCCAAGTGACCTGGCGGCCTTGGATTCCTCAGTCACTTCTCAGCTGCTGATTCTACAGGTCCTCCAGGACTCAGGCAAATCCCAGGTTAATATTTCTGGTCCTGCCTTCTTGCAATGAGCCAAAGCGTGGGCCAGGAACGCCAGTTTTACCTGGTTTTAGTCTCAGCCAAACCCAGGCAGGACAGCAACTTCTCATCCTATACTAGCTCTAAGCCCAGGAGGAGGGTCTGGAGCATTCACAATCCCCAGACCTTACGGACACCAGGGGGCGCCAGAGACAGGTTCTGCAGGCACAGGTGAGCTCTGTACTCTGCTCCGGGGCTGGGATGGAGCAGGGGTGTCTGAGGGGTATCCAAGGCCTTGGTGAGTCTGGAGGAGGTCCCACAGCTCAGTCATGGGCAGAGCTTATGATCCCAGTGCCAACCACATGCAGCCCAGGTGAAAGGCAATGGAGAGGAACCCCCACACCCTCTCCCACCCTGTGCAGCAAGTCCTGAGAGTCTCCCTCCTTGCCCTGGCCACATCTGGAGGACACCACAGGACAGGGCAGCACCAGGCAAGGCCCCTTCCAGAGGCTTCTCTGGCCAAAGCTAACCGAAGGCACAGGGGGTGAACTTGAGAGGAGAGAGGGACCCAGACTCACTTGCCCGCTGCCTGTGACTGCAGCAGCCTCCCAGCCAGCCTCCCTGCCTCCACTCCTGTCCGCCGGCCACAGGATGCACAGTGCTCGGCCGCTTCCAACACCTCATTCTCCTTCCCATCGACTGAGACAAGCCCAAGGCCCACAGGACGCAGCGACTGCTCCCAGACCTTCCCTCACGCCACTTCCCCCTATGGTTACTGTCCGGCAAGATGGCCTCCTCTCTGGCTTCTGCCCCCAGACCAGCCCTCTCTTGCCTCCAGGCCTTTGCACATGCTGCTCCCTCTGCTGAGAACACCATTCCCTCTACTCTGCACTCACCTGACCCCTTCTTCTTCAGGACTCAGCTCAGGACCCTGCTTCTTACAGAGGCCTTTGCCGACCAGGCCACCTGGTGCCCAGAAGGGCCAGGCTCTCACCTGGCACCCTGTCCCTCCTTTAGGACCCCCAGCATGACACGTAACTGTAAGCTCCCTGCTTGTTCACTTGACTAATTCTGTCTCCTTCTGTAAACTGTGATGGCAGGGTCACGTTTGTTTTACTGGCCACCGTACCCACAGTGCATAGTAGGTGCTCAGTAAATATTTGGGAGACAAATGTTTGCAAGGCGGGAAAGGTATCTCAACCTTCCCCTGCAGGCCAGATGGCTGCCGGCTCTGCTCGGAGAAGCCTAGGCCCCCTTGCATCTGCAGAGGGCTCTAGCCTCGAACTACACCAGGTTCTGGTCTCTGCTCACCTCTGAGACTTTGGGGGGTCCCTTCCCACCTGGAAAATGAGGATGTGGAATTCAATGGTGCCCAATGGCCCCCCTGGTTCTGTCAAACTGCCAGGCCCAACCCCAGGCTGAAAGCCAATGCTTAGATCCAAAACCCCCCATGGGCCGAAATCGGTCCCCTGAAAATTCGTATGTTGAAGTTCTAACCCCCAGCACCTCAGCCTGTGACCTTATTTGGAGATAAGGTTGTTGCAGATATAATTAGTTAAGATGAGGTCATACTAGGGTAGGGTAGGCACCCAATCCAATGTCACGGGTGTTATAAAAAAGGGCAGCCCCAGCAACCATACACTCACTGCCCCCGCTCCCAACCTGGGAGCCCAAACTGATGAGTCACAAACCAGGAGGGAAAGGCCAAAGGCAGCCCAAACCGGGGACCAAGAGGGCCAGAGTGGGGCACGGCGCGGCCCACAGCATTCTACATGGTGGGGGCCACAGGGCGGAGGCCCCTCTAGAAGCCCTCGTCTAATCTCCAAAGATCTGAGCCAATGTTTGCACTTGCACGCACGCTCTGACGGTGAGAGGAATTTTTTCCCTCCCTCTTCCCCCTTTAATTAAAAACTATAAATGCCTTATCAAAAGCTAATTAAAAATACCAACACAGTGCCAAGTGGCGAAAAAATAGCTCAGTACGAATATCCGTTTATAACTCTGCAACAGGCTGTGATGACGCAGCAATTAGAGGCTCGTGGGAGGGAAAGGGAGGGAGCGCTGGGCGGCCACAGAGCTCCAGCCCCACCAGCCCTCTCAGGGGGGACCTCGGGGCTGCTCCCCTCTCCGCCCAGCCCTCATCATCCTCAAACTGCCTGCTGAGCAAACCTCAAGGGACAGGGGGCCACAGTGTTTGTGAGGCGTGGACAAGCTGCACCCCCTCCTTCTTCTCAGCATCAGGTCTGTAGAGAGAAGGCAATTCTCCAGGGCTGTGGTGACAATTAAGATAATGCGCAAACATGAAGCCCTCTGCCGGGTTTGTAGAACACAGCAGTTCCAACACGATTAGGCCTGCCTTCCAGACTTCATCACCTGTGCCGTCGATGGCTCGATAACGTAACAGGGAACGGACACTTGACTCCACTGGGCACTCATGGTGCCAGGCCCTGTGCTTTGCCTTTGCCAGGTTGTTTACCCCGGTCAGTTCTACCATCATTCCCATTTTAGAGACAAGGAGAAGGGGCGTAAGGAGGAGAAGCCGCGCACTGACAGTGACAACTGCGCTGGAAGCCAGTCTGTCCGAGCCCAGAACCCACTGCTCTCATCCTGCCAGTGGGCTGCGCTGCCTACGCAGTAGCGAGTGCCCCATTCCTGCGGGGGTCCCGATGGGGGTCAGGGATCGTCAACGCCCCCAGCTCTGAGCTGCCTCCTCGGCCTGCCTCCCAGACCACTCTGGTGCGGAATCTGTTTCCCGGTCAGGGCCCAGAGCCGCCCCCACCACCGCCCCAGCCCCATGTCCTCACCGCTGGTCCGAGGGTAGGCAGCGAGGGTCCCGTCCTGCAGGCCGGCAAACAGGTGGAAGGGGCTGTACCGCAGGCAGAGCACGGGCTGCAGGCCGGGGCTCCTGCAGGTCGCCAGGCACTGGGTGCCCGTGTCCACGCTGCTGTAAACCAGGATGCTGTGGGGAGAGGCCCACGTGACTCACTTAGCCCCCGTGCACTCTCCAGAGAGGAGGGCTGGGGGCTCCCTCCTGCTCAACACAGGCCCCCTGTGGTGTGACCAGGCCTTTGCTCCACCTTTGGGAGGCGCAGACTTTCCCACGGGTGGCCTTGTGAGGACGGTACCTCCCTGGTCTCTGTTTGTGGATAACTCGATGTGGGAGGGAAGGAGGGTGGCCAGGAGCAGCACAATGAAGGTGCTGACCCAAGTGCGAATCCAGCCAAGCCACCTTCCACCTGATCGGCCCGTCTGCTCAGGGTCAGTCCTCTCCAAAAACTGGGGCGACAGTGCCTGCCTCACAGCCATAGAGGGGAATGGCGCACGGGCAAGCGCTAGGCTGCGCGAGAGGCCGGCAGAAAAGGCCACACGCTGTGTGACTCTGCGTCTATGAACATGTGTGGCAGAGGCAAGTCCATGGGGACAGGAAGCAGGTGAGTGGTTCCCGGGGCATGACAGCCACCGGAAATGGGAGTGACTGCTCAAAAGGGACAGGGTTTCACCGACACCAGCACTCACCCACGGAGGCTGCCCCACCGCCCAGGAAGGAGCCAGCGTGTGGGAAGCAGCCCCTAAAGGGTCTGCTTAAGGTGCCAGAGATTCCTGACACTTTGGCTCCCACACTGGTCCCCACCTTCCTCCTCCCAACCAGGGTGGAGAATGTTGGTGGGCAACAAGCTGACCAAAGCAGCCCCCACCCCACCCGCCCAGCCCTGCCCCTGGCTGCTCTCAGGCCCTCCTCCCCCGGCCCCTCACCTGCCATCCTGGAGTCCCAGGCAGATGGTCGGGTGCACTGCAGCCGAGGGGTCGGCGGCCGTGTGGCTCTCATCTCCGTCTCTGTCTCTACTCTCCCCCTCCTCCGGCTCCGGAATATACTCCATGCACAGCACAGGGGCTGCCAGTGGGAAGGACTTGACCGTGCGGGGCGAGGGCCGGTTCAAGGAAAAGATCTCCACCTGGCCTCCTGCGCCCTCCTGCCCGCCCCCAACCTGGGGCAGAGACCCAAAGAAGCCGTCAGGAGGAAGCCGAGAGCAGAGGCGAAGCTTAACTCCTGCCCTCCCGGTGACCTGTCCCAACTCCTGCTTGCCGCTGAAAACTGACAGGCACATCCCCCCTCCTGCCCAAATGCATGCTGCTGTCACGGAAGGTCACTTGTCCCAGCTTCCATGGCAGCAAGTTAGATTCAGGGCCCATAGGAAACCAGGAAAGGAACTAAGGTGGACTAGATACCCAATCAGCTTTCTATTTCCTTGTCTTTAGGGTAAATTTCATTCAACAAATAGTGAGCATACACTCTGCCCCTTTACAATGTCCTTTTCTGCCTGTTCACTTATTACTTCAGTGTCTAACACACGGTAGGTACTTAATACATACTTGCTGAATGGATGGAGGGATGGATGAGTGGATGAGTGGATGGATGGATAAATGAATAATGGAAGGAAGAAAGGAAAAAGGATAGAAGGAAGGATAGATGGATAGATGGATGAATGGATGGATGGACAGGTAGATAGATAAATGGATGGATGGATGAGTAAAGAAAGGAAGGAAAGAAGGATAGATATGTGGGTGGGTAGATGAAAGGATGGATGAGTAGATGGGCAGGTAGATGAGTGAATGGATGGATGGATGGATGGGTGATGGATGGGTGGATGGATGGATGGATGGATGGTGGATGGATGGGTGGATGGATGGATGGATGGATGGTGGATGGATGGGTGGATGGATGGGTGGATGGATGGGTGGATGGATGGATGGATGGATGGTGGATGGATGGGTGGATGGATGGTGGATGGATGGGTGGATGGATGGGTGGATGGATGGGTGGATGGCTACATCATGTGCTAGATATTGGAGAAACAGTGAAGAACAAATCACCCTCTTAAGGGACATTCGGCTTGGGTTCTGAAGGGCAGGCCAGAGTGCTCCTGCCGAGTGCCTGGAGACAGGAATAAGCAGGGGCAGTTAGAGGGTGACCAGAGGGGTGGCGGGGCTGGAGCCTCAGGGTGCCTATGAGAGGGTACAATCCGCACCCTAAGGAGCATGGGGGTCACCTATTTGAATCGAGGAAAGCTCTACCAGGAAGCCTGAGGGCAGCCAGGCGGGCTGGGATCTCTGAGAGATCCAGCCAGGGCTCCTGCCCCCGGTGGAGGCCCCGCCCCCCAGGCACTCTGCGCAGCTCCTGCTCAGGTCCTTCGCGGCACTGCAGCCGTTTGCAAGAGTCGTGCTCACTTATTTGTCCCCCAGTTTTCTGTTGTCCCTGGTGAGGTTGCAGCTGCCGATTCCAAGCACAGAGGCTGGGGCAGAGGTCCCCAGGGAGACCTTGCCTGGTAAAGTGCCCAAAATGGGAGCCAGCAGACAGGTGGCTCTCTCTGGCACCACCCTGCCGGGAGCCACTCTCCCTGTTCCTGTCCTGAGGCCAGAACTCCTGGCTGAGGACAGGGGTTACTCACCCAGAGGTAGCCCTGTGGGAGCGAGGTGCTGACCGCCGAGAAGCCCAGCAGGGGACAGCTGACAGGACTGTGGACCAGGGCCCCAAGCTGCGGAGACAGAAATGACACATGCAGAGCTAAGTGTCACAGGGCCCGAGAGGCCAATGTCTGTCTGCAGAACCTTTGTCTGAACCACCTGCAGGGCTCGGGCCTCAGACCTGCAGGTTCCTGGGCCCATTTCAGGCCCCAAATGAGAGTCCCTGAGGGTGGGCCGGGAAAATGACAGGTTTCACAGGGTCTCCAGGAGGCTCCGGGAGGCTCCAACGCACTCGCATTGGACCATTGCGCTCCTAGACCCTCTGGCTTAAAGGGGCCTGAACGATACCCTGGAACCCAAGGATCTTTCAAACTGACTGGCTTCCAGTTAAGATTTATTAAAAACCACTAACGCCACCCTCCTTTATTTTACAGATGGAAAAAAAACGTGGTCCCCAGAGGACACACGATTGCCCGAGACCACAGGGAAGGCAAGCGGCAGGGCCTGGCCTGTGCCCGCCTCGCTCCTTGGCCTTCCTACCGGCCACCTGGGAAGCACTACAGAGGGAGCCCCAGAACCGCTCTGCAAGTGAGCCACTGGGACAGAGGGCTGGGTGGCTTGTGCAGCTTGCCCACAGGGGCTGGGAGCTCCTTCAGCAAAGGGCTGTCACCAGAGCCACCGGCTGCTGGCTCCTCCTGCAACTGCTTCCCCAAAACCCATGCCAGGTGGTTTTCTGGGACCTTTCCTGAGCTAGACCCTGCCCGTCTGTCTCTCTGGTCAGGATAGCAATGGAAAGAGATGGCCTGGCCCTTCCAAGGGCTTTGCTAGAAACCCTGGGCAGAGGGCGGGGCAAAGGGGCAAAGTGGGGTCTGCTCAGAGGGGCCCCTCTGAGGGATGGGGGCCACCGCGGGATGCTTTGTCGAGCAGGTGCTGCCCTCTGCTGGTGCTGAAGGCCCAGGCCAGCACCAGCCCTGCTGGAATATTCTAACAAAATTTCTAACGGCCGTGCGTGAGGGGGCCCACAGAGGTCACCTCGTCCAGCCCCCCCATTTAGGAGTCAACAACCTTGAAGTTCGTAGAAGGAGGGCAGGAGTCACATAGTAAGTCAGTGGCCGAGTCAGAGCTATAATTCAGTTTCGACTCCCCTCCCAGTGTCTCTTCTGATTGAATTCTGCCCAGAGGCCATGCTGGAGGCCTCGGGGTCCCACCTCTGCCCAGCTGGCTGCCCGGCCTCCTGGGCACCCCAGGCCCCTGCTCCCCATAATTCTGCTTCTCGACCACATGCAGCTGGGCGCCCAGACCTTTCTGCCAGGCTGCGCCAGTCCCTTCGGGTGGGGAGGGGTAATTGCAGCCCTGGCTCTGGTGTTCCCATGGCAACCCCAGTGGGCCCTGATGTCAACAGAGCCTGGGCCCAACCAACACAATGGCTAAAACTCAAAGAGCTCCTGGACCCGGCAGTCCCATCCTTGCCAGGAAGCGGACTCCCCCAAATCCACGTACCCACGCAGTAGAGAGGGAGGCAGCGTGAGGCTGGTGAAAGGAGCAGGCTTTGAAGGCAGCTCAGATGCCACCAGCTGGGGGACCCACAAAACAGTTCTTCTCGCCCTGGCTGGTGTGGCTCAGTGGACTGAGTGCCACCCTGCGAACCAAAGGGTCGCCGGTACAATTCCCAGTCAGGGCACGTGCCTGGGTTGCAGGCCAGGTCCCCAGTAGGGGGCACGTGAGAGGCAGCTACACATTGTTGTTTCTCTCTCACACATTGATGTTTCTCTCCCTCTCTTTTCCCTCCCTTCCCCTCTGTCTAAAAATAAATAAATTACATTAAACTTAAAAATCAACAGTTCTTCTCATGGTCACGGGGACTAGAGACGGCAGATGGAAAGCACTTGGTACAGGGCTGGGCACCCCGCAGCCGCGCTGCTAACCGAAGACTCCTGTGGAATATTCTTGCACTCTACCTGCAGTAACTCACGTAATTGGCACAACAGCACTGCGAGGGGAGCACTGTTAGAGACGAGCAACTGTGGCAGAGTCAGGAGACAGGGACCCCACGAGCTAACAGAGGGTGACAGTCAGGACGGAAGCCATTCAGCCAGAATGCTGCCTCCTAAGCAATCCTGGTGACAGGTCCTCTGTGGGTTTCAGCTACAGCACCCCCCCATCCCATCCCGCCCCCTGCTCGCCCTCCCGTTCCCCCAGGTGCCTGCACGGTAAGCACCCCAGGGCAGGCAGCGCCCCACGCCCCTCCCCAAGGCCCTGTCCCCAGGCAGGCCTCTTGGCTGGCCCTCAGCCCCCCAGATGGGTCTGTGATGGGCCCTCCCCTTGGCTTTCAGGGACAGGCTCCCAGTTGGATGGGGCTGGGGGTCCAATACAAACCTCTCAACACCTCAGTAGCCGGGCCAATGGGAAATGACCCAAAAAAAAAACACCAGTAGCTTTTCCCTCCTGGGGACCCGAATGTCCTCGGACACTCGCTTCTTGAACTCAGGGCAGGCCGTGCAGCAGGTGCATTTGACGTGAGTCGCACCATTCAGTCCTCACTGGGCCCCAGTCGGGAAGGCTCTGTGGCCACCTCAGTTTCCACGCTGAAGACACAGCTGTGACACCCAGGGCTGGGGTAGCATTCCCCAGGCCGGTCGCGCGGCTGGGACTCCAACCGGGCAGGTGACTCCCAGCCACGCTCTCTCCCTCTCCGCACCAGCTCCTTTGAGTCAGAGGGCCGTGCGGGGCCCAGCTTGGGCCCCAGCCACCTGTCCACACTGAGAAGAGAAACGCTCCCTCCCTCAGCCCCCGCGTCCTTGCTCCCCTGAGGGGAGCCCATCACGCACTCTCGCCCAGCGGGCAGAACACGAGCACTGGGCACGGGGAGCCGACTGGGGCCGCTGAGCCCTTGGAGGACTCGTGCTCCGGCTCCCAGGAGGGCAGCCAGAGCCGGAGTCCTGGGCGCCTGGGCCTGAGGAGAGGCGGTGGGGGCGGGGGCAGGGGGCAGCGGCCAGCACGCTCACACCTGTTCCTGGGGCAATGGACGAGGCGCCGGCGCTGTGAGGCCCTCGGGCACCTGCTGCCAGCAGAGCTGACGACGGGGCATGCCTGTCCGGTCCAGTTGGGAGGCACACCCAGGCCGTGTGGTGGGTCTTGGGGCCCAGCAAATGGGGACATGCAGGCTCCCATATGTCCCTCAGGAGCTGCACAGGTGCATTACCCCAGGATTCACCCACAGCTCCCTTGGCTCTCATGGGGGGTTCCCCGGGGTAGGGAGATGGGGTGCTACCCGCCTGCACATCCTGGCCCTGAGAGCTCCGAATGAACAGCTTCGGTGCCCGCCCCGCCCCCCCGCCAAGCTGCGAAGTGGCAGCAGGCAGCTCCACACCGGGGTGGGGGTTTCTTCTGCCCTGGAGGTGTGGCCTGTGCAGCTCCACCCCTCAGGACACCACCTAAGCCCTATAGTCCCCAGAGGCCCAGGGTGGAAGGGAGATGGAGACCATCCACCACCCGACCTGGTCAGCCTTCCCCTCAGATGCCCTAAGACCAGGTGCGCCGCAGGCGGGGTGGACCGGGAACAATCCCCGCTCCGCGGCCCCCAAGGCCTGCTGGGGAGGAGCTCAAAAGACTCAGCAGGCCCTTTGTTCCTCAATAAGTAACGACTGAAGCCCTATGAAGGTCAGGCTGCCCCAGCCCTACATCAGTGAACAGCATCGCAGCCACCCCTGGGAATGTTTAGCAAGGGGACTCACGCCAGGGCACAGCCAGCTACGCCCCCGTGAGAGGCGGAAAGGAGCAGGATCTGGCAGGAGTCTAGAAGACTCTCCTTCCAGGGCCACGGGGCAAGTTATTGCTCCGAATCCCTCCTCCTAGCCTCAAGGACTCACAGCCCCACATCTGTGGGCAGCTGGGGGGAACGAGCGAGTGAATCCCTGCGAAGCAGAGGCCAGAACAGGGCCCGGCACACAGGCACCCCGTCAGAGGGCTTGCCATCCTAGTGTCAAGATTAAAGAATTTTAATCACTCTTGCTCTTGTTGCTATGGCCACTGCTTACTGAGCACTGTTTACGGGTGCCAGGCGTGGTGCTGGGGACCTGGCCGCTCTCTCTCCCTGAGCCCCTAAATCAGGCTGTGGCCCAGGAACCCCGCACCACCACCGGCACCACCTTCCAGGTGCACAAGCCGAAGACCTGGGCACAGCCTTTCTTCCCTCTCCTCACACCCCCCCCGCCCCGTCTAATTCCTACCAGGGGCCAGCCCTGCTCCACCGCACCCCCTAGCTGTATCCCCAAGTCCTCCATGCCCTGGCTCCACCAGGGTGAGGACAGGGGGCACTCACCTCAGTTGCAAATTCGCAGGGGGTGTCAACACGCTCAGACATCAAGAAAAATATTTTAATACAATTTTAAAAAATCAAAAGTAATGCCAAAAAAAAAAAAACACCCACGATGAACAAGTTATGAAGAGTTTAAATGAAGACAGGACCTGACCCTGCCTCATCCTAATCCCGGCCCTTGATTTCCAAAAAAAAAAAAAACAAAACACCTAGCCAGACCAAGTCCATGATTTGCTGATTTGAATTTTTGCATTAAAACATCACTTATCTGGATGATTGGGACTGCTGGCGCCCTAGGTGAGGGCCTCCCTTGCCTCACCGAGTCCCAGCCCCCGCCCCCACCAGCACCTGCCCCGGGCCCCCCACCCCCCGCCCCTCGTCTCAGCAGGGCCCCCGTGCTAAGCTCTGTGCTGGTCTCTCAGTCTCAGTTCACACTCACACGACGGCCAGAAGGATCAGATGATCCTTCCAAAAATATCAATCAGACCATGCCAGTCCTCTGCTCGGAGCCATCCTTGGCTTTTCGCTGCTCTGAGAATAAACTCCAAACCTGGTCCAGCTCACCCACCTTCAGACCTCACCGCCCAGCCTCTCTGTCTGGCTCACGGAGCCGGAGCCGCAGCCCCGCCGGCTGCCCCGGCAGTACCTGTGGGGGCCTCTGCGCTGCTTTGTCTATTTGGAACATTCTTCCCCTGGGCCCTCTGGGGTTGCATCCTTCTTGCCATTCGGGTCTTGGTTGAAATGCCACCTCCTCTGAGAGGCCCTCTCTGACCACCTCATTCTGTTGGCCTGATCTCTGCATCCATTATATCTGACTTATTTTCTGTATAACACACATGGCTCTTTTCTATTTCCTTTTGTTTGCCAGGCTCTTTCCTGTTTCTCTGTAGATTGAAAGCTACCTGAGGGTATGTTGCATGTTTTGTTGCACTATATTCTCAGTGTCCAGCACAGGGCCTGGCACACAGTAGGTGCTCAACGATTATTTGCAGATGGACACGTGAATGGAGGAATGGATGAACTAATGAATAAACTGACATCTCAAGGCTGTGTTCTTTCAGCTACTTAGAGCCCCAGCCTACAGCCCTACCAGCTTTTCTCCTAGGATTTAATTATCTGGGCCTGGGTCCCAGGCTCGCTCCTCCTCCCCAGAGCTTAGATGACCTCATGACCGGGGGAGGGCGATGGGCAGCAGTTGCTCCGGATAAAGGGGCGGGCCTGGCCAGGATGTCAGGGACAGGTGACCAGCGGAGGTTAAGATCACAGATGTCAGAATCAGACAGAGCAAGGTTGCAGTTCCTGGACCCATCCTGACGGGCTGCATCATTTTTACAAAGTCATGTCATCTGTCTGGGCCTTAGGTGGTCCCTGCCTGTGAAATACATCTAGAAACAACTAGGTACAGGGTTCTCATAAATATTAAAACAAGAGAGTGACGGCAGAGCAGCGGGGAAGCACAGTAGATGCTTGACAAACGGGAGGCGTGATGCCTATGGAACGCGTGCCCCCGCACCCCGCCCACGTCAAAGCCGCCTTCTGCCTGGCTCCAGCCCACAAAGGGTCCAACCCACAAAGTCTGGCTCAGCCACTTGGGCATATTCCGGCCTATCTTCTGGGCTGGAGTCATGCCATCAACAGATGAGATCATTGCTATTTGTCAGCTCAAAATAATGGAATTTTCCATTCACTTGACCCAATGAGGGCATCTACGCCCACGTTTTTGGTGAGAAAGCTGACTGCTACGGCAATAAAAAGGCTTGGCCAACTCCATCAGTAAGGAGCCGAGGAGCTGGACCTGGGGCCGGGGCCTCTCCTGCCGTGGACATGGCCTGGAAGTGCTGATGCTCCCAGGAGAAGGTGAGCTCGGCAACATCTGCTCCACTCACCTGCAGGCTGAGGCCCCGGGCGGAGAAGGCGGGGATGCAGCAGGCCAGGGTTGGGCACCAGAAGGGGGCTTTACTCTTCTTGTCCTCGTCTGGACATCGCCAGCCCGGCTGGTTCTCCTCTCCTATAGCAAAAGGAAGGAGCTGGGTGAAGCTGGTCAGAGTCCGAGGACCCGGCAGGCAGGGAGCAGCCGGGGGGCCCAGGGGGCCACGGCAGGCCCAGAGGCCCGGCCTGCACGGCGGCCCAGCCACATGCTGCCCAGCCCCGCCCTTGCCCGTCTGAGATGAAATCCAGCCCCACCCTGTGGTCATGGCCGTGGGTGCCCAGCCAAGGAGCCAGGACACCTAAGGTTTGAGTCCTAGTTTGACCGGCCTTTTGCTTGGCATCCTTGTGCAAATCATCCCAACTCCCTGAGCCTCGATTTCTTCACCTATGAAATAAGGACAATAAAAATGCCTTCGTCCCATGGTTATTATGAGCATCCAATGAAATAGTAGGTGGAAAGGGTTTTCAAGAAGGGTTGAGATGCTAAACTCAGCCCAGGCCCGGCTGCCTCACCCTTAACCTTCCCAAGAAGAGAGAAGGTCATAAACCAGCCAGCACACGAGACGGTTTTGGATGGTAATGGCCTAAGTTCAGGCTGCTTTTCTACTGGATCGTGATGATAATGGTGAAGTGGAAGGCTCTTTCTCCTACTTCCTTTGAAGCAACCCTGAAACCTCCAGGTCCCCCTATCCAGCTGGGCAGAGAAGACCCCAGGGACCTGTTAAAAGCATAGACACCCAGGCCCAGGCCCAGACCCTGGTCTCACATTTGGAGACCTGCGATCATATGTTAAACTGCCTTCTCTTCAGCGGCTCCTTCACAAGGGTCAGGACTCCCTCACAGGCTCCCGCCTCCAGGACGTCCTCCCGGACCACCCCAGCTACAGCGGCCCCCTCCTCTCGGGGCGGGGGGGGGGTTGACCCTGTCTGATTCTCCCCTAGCCTTCACCACAATCTAAAACCATTGTGTCTGCTTTCTTGTTTATAACCCATCTCCATAAGTCCCTAGAATGTAGGTCCAGAGCAGAAGGATCTGGGATATCTCATTCATCACTGTCTCCCCGGCACCCAGCACACTGCCTGCACCAATGAGTGCTCAGCAAACAAGGGCTAAAAGAATGAACGGAAGGAGTGAGCAAGTGAGTGGGTAAGCTAACCTCCATCTCTTCCAAAGAGCTCTCCCCGCTCAGGAGCCCACCCTTACGTGCCACCTGGTGACATGCCACACAATGACCGCCTTCCTGGGCCCCAAACAGCAGGGCTGTGGCGTAGCTAAAGCGCACCTACTGCATGTCCACGCCTCAGGCCCACACTGAGTACAACACGCGTCCCCCAGCTCTGTTTTCACAATAGCCAAGCACAGTGAGGTCATGATTTTCACTTTATGGATGACGAGACTGACACCATCCTAGATGGCCAAGCCCAGCTGGGGACCCAGGTTTGTCTGACCCAAAGCCCAGGTTCTTCATACCAAGCCAGGCAGTCCCCCAGCATCCCGCCCCCTACTGACAGCCATGGGCATGACTGACCCTGGACATGGTGACGCTGGACAATGAGGAGACGGCTCTGCCCCGAAGAGCCAGAGACGCTGGGACACCCCAAGGGAGAAAGGCTGCTTAACAAGGTGACAACAAGCCGAGGGGAGCGAGGAGCTTTGGAGGTGGCAGGAGGGGTCATCGACTGAACTGTGCTGGGAGCAGCCTTCCTACCAGGTGCTAGAGAAGTGGCGCCATCGGGAGGGGAAACCAGGGGACACCAGGAAGGGGCACAAAGTCTGAGTTACCAAGAGGACCAAGTCCTAGATTGTCTGCACAGCACAGGGCTTATAGCCAGCAATTCTGCATTATGCACTTAAAATTTGCTGGGAGGGTACATATTCCACTAATTGTCCTTGTCAAAAAAAAAATAATAGGTAAGCAGGTGGAAGGGAGCTTTTGGATGGGAGGGACTTGTCATGGCCTAGACTGTGCCGACGGGGTCATACTAATCTCCAAACTCATCAAGCCGTGTGCATTTAACATGCATAGTCTTTTGAATGTCAATCATGCCTCAATAAAGTGGCTTTTTAAAAAACACCATTGCTACCAGAGAAAGGTGGCACCTGACTGTCAGTCACAGCAAGAAGAGCTTGAATGAGGGAGCAGGTGTGGAAGTCCTTTGAGAGGTTAAAGACCTTTGCAAACGTCACACATTACTACTTGGCAAACTGCGTCAGCAGAGGCTCCAGTGCCCGTCCCCAGCCGGCTCTCGCGCCCAGCGCGCCTGCTCCCGCAAGCAGTGGAATCACTGGTGGTGAGCTCACTCCCTAAACAGACCCTCTGCCCCACTGGGCCCTGGAGACAAAGTCACATCAAACCTGGCTCCTTCCGCTGAGGAGGAGAGGTCATCAAGGAGAGGACAGCCACGGCACAGGATGGGCACCCCGACGCACACCACGCTTCACAGCTCACAGAGCGGTCCCACACGCTGTCTCATTTCATCCTCGTGGCCACCAGGGGTCAGTGTTTGCACCCCCATTCTACCCTGGGCAAACGGAGGCTGGGGGAAGTCAAAGGCAGGGCGCAGGAGCCAAGGAACTAAGCCACAGGGGCACTTTGCACAGCGCCTGCCATGCAGGGTGATCGCCAAGCCAGCCCACCGGCCTGTGGGGCCGCACACACCTCCTTGGCAGGAATGAAGACGGGCAAAGTTTGAGCGTGTCCCTGCTCTCCAGGAGCTTACAGTCGCGTCCCTCCCCTCTCCTAGGCAGGAGCCCTGCAGAGCACCCAAACCCCACCCCTCGCCAGGTGGCCCCCTGGAGCTCCGTCCGTGCATGTAACTCCCCCAGCACCGCGTCACCCTGACCTCCACTCCTTCCCCCGCACCCACAGCCCATCAAGTCCTGGCAATTTATTAGTATATATTTCTGTAATGATCTGACCTCCTTCCAGATGGTGCCTCCCCTGTCTGCGCCTGGGAACGTTAAAAGAAAATGGAGTTGTGGCTGCCCATCTGCCACTGCCATTGTCCCCGTCACAAAACCAGAGTGGCTGAAACCAAATTAGAAGGCTGTCGCTGCTGAAAATTGAAGGCCCGCTTGGGATAAGTGACATTAAGGACTGGCACCAACGGCAAAGCTGTGATTTCCAAATGGCGTTAAGCTGGGGGGCATTTAGCACCCAGCTCTGCAGCACCCATTGAACACAAGAGCGCCCGTGGGGCCGTGGGGGCAGCTCCGGGCTGGGGGCCCTGTCCCCTCCCGCTCCCCCACCTCCGAGCCCGCAGAACAGCCCTGTAGGCTGCGGGAGCCTGGCTCTGCCAGAAGGGCCCTGGCAGATCCCGACGCAGCCTCCAGCTCAGTGTGGCTGAGCTGGACACTTTACCCCCGTGAGACTGTTGCCTCATCTGGAATATAGAGGAATAATTCCAACCATTTGGAATTGCTGTGAGCACCGAAAAGAATGGATACAACACCTGGCATACCCCAGGCACTCAGGAAATAGTACCCGCTGTGATCATGGTCCTGGAGGGTAAGGGCACTGCCTAATGCTACGCAACAGTGTTGAGTGATACCCACGGGGACGGCACCGCTGACCTGCCCTGCTTCTCTAGCCCCGACTGCCTCCCCAGTGCCTCCCACGTTCAGCGGCTGCATCATGCCTTCTGCCGCTCTGCCCCATGGACAGCCGACTGCGCTTCCCTACCTTCCCTCTCCCACCTCCCAACACAAGCCTAGGAGGAGGCTGGCAGGACCTCAGCACAAGTCCTCTCCAAACATCCTTTCCCTGCAGAGAGACACGTGGCCCCGGTCACAGTCACGCAGCTGGGGTAAAACCCAAGTCTTGCCCCAACGCCACCTCGGCCCCTCCTAGAAGGCAGACCCACTACTTCTGGCCGAGGACTGGGCCAGGTCCCATGCTCAGGGATGGTTGAAGGTTCAAGGACATGAGGTCAGAGTGTCCCTGGCATGCACTCGGGCCATGCTCAGACCTCTGTAACTGGGCCCATCACACGGAGGAGCATTGGGTGTTACTGTGAGGACTGGGGGCTGGAAAACCAACCCAGTCCGAGGCAGCGAAGGAAGGCCTCCAGGCCAAGCCTGTGGGAACATGCCCCTGTGAGCGTGGGATCAGCCCTCCCACAGCCCGCCCTGCCCAAGTGCTGTGGGGGTTAGGAACAGGAGGCCGTGCTGGGAGAGGGGCCAGGCGCCCAGAGGCAGGGATGCTGAGCTTTGAGAGCCACAGGTCGGGGAGACACAAGAAGGGAGCATCCGAAACCCCAACCTCGCCCCTTCCTTCTCTGGCACCTTCCACCTGCAGCCCTTTTCTGGAGCCCACACCAACAGGAAACTGATCGGCAGAGAGGTGGGAGGGTACCGGGCCCGCTCTGCCCCAAGTTAGGCATGACCTTAGGCGGTGAGATGCAGACACTCCTCGGCTAGGAGCTCCTCCCACATGCCAGGTGTCGGCTGTCCCAGACACCCTGCACACACCGACACCCCGTATGTTCACTGGAGACCTGAGATGAGGGCGCTGGTGTTATCCCCATTTTCTGAGGGCAAATCCAAGGCCTCTAGAAGTTATGCCATTTGCTTGAGATCAGAGCTGGTAAGCAGCAGAGTGGGGAACTGAACCCAGGCCATCTGGCCGCTTCCTGGGGCGCTAACATCCCAAAACACAACGGCGAAAGGGCCCCAGGAAGCCTGCCTTTCCCAGAACCACATGGCACAGTGGTGGCCAGGACAGGAGGTGGCCTGGGTCCCCAGATTCCCCAGGTCCCCTGTCCTTCCCAGGGGCAGATCCCGGGCATCCCCACTCCAGCCCTCCCCTTTCTCAGTCTTCAGTGGATTATGATCTCGGCACTGTAGTCAGGGAGAAAGTAAGATATTTAAAAAAATTAATTTTTTTCTGTAAGGAGTAATATCCTTTGTGAATAAATTTTTAAAATATATTCTAACGGGCTCCTGTTATTCTTCCCTCCCCACCAGGCACTGAAGATAAAAAAACAAACTGGCAAAATAGAAGGAACAAATTATTCAAGCCTCAGGGGGACCCAGGCATTCAAATAAGATTTCAAATGACTGTCGTTCCATTAAAACTTTTTGCTGCAGTGAAAACTGTGTAGAGAAAGAAACGGAGGCTGAGCCTCACAGGCCGCTGAGAACTGAGACACCCACAGCAGTGGGCTCCTGTCCCACCACCGCCAAGCCCCACTCAGCAAAGCACCTGGGGTTCCAACCCAGATCCACCTGCCTTTAGGGTGTGTATACAATCAGGGCTTAAGTGTCTGCCAAAGATGCAATCGCTGCCTGGTGGGAGGGGAGCGTGGGGCCGGAGGCCCGGCAGCTGGGGAGCTGACTTAGCCTTTCCTAGGGCCAGAATTCCCAGAGCCCTCCACCAGGGCAGGGAGCAGCCTCTGCTTAAAATCCTTCCTCCACCCTCCGGGTCACCAAGGAACATCCCGCGGAGGCCTGGGCAACATCAGCACCAGATCCAAGAAGGGCCTGGATGAGCAGAAGCCTCTGATCCCGGCTCATCCGAAGCCACAGCCCCTCCACCCGCCCTCCCCGACCTCACAGGCCCTCTGTGCACAGCGCCAGAAGGATTCACTTAAACAGAAGCTGGGCCACACCACCGCCCGGCTCTTGGTGTCACAACAAAAGTTCCCCCTCACTGCCTAAACCTCACCTGGGCTTTCTAGAAGTCGCCGCCCCCCCCTCCCCCCACCTGCCCAATTCACCAGCTCTGGCTACCTCAGGACCTTTGCACTCGCTATTTTCAAGCCTGGACCATTCTTCCCAGAGCTGTGCATGGCTTCAGATGTCACCTCCTCAGACGCCCTCCGTGACAGCACCCCTGACCCCACGCTTGGTGCCGGTCACACCACCTGGCACTACACCCCACGCAGCACGCCCCTCCTCCCACAGATGTGCTCCTCATGTGAAGTCTGCCTGCCCGCCCCCCGATTTTGAGTTCCGTGAGAGCAGCAGCCTGCCTCTCCGTGTTTGCCTGTGCTCCTTTCCCGCACGCCTGAAGTTACTATAGAGACTCAATAAACAGTTTCTTAACTGATGAAGGCCATTGACGAAAGGCCTGACTTCTTTCCGGAAATGTCTCAGAATGTATTCGAAATATATACTTATCTATAAAGAGATAACAGCAGAAACAAGAATGAAAAAGAAATCAGTGCTATCGGCTGGAACCAGCAAATGGGAATCCAGGACATCAGAGGGAATGATAGTTCTGACCAGCAAGGACCTGGGCCTTGCCAAGTCACCAAGAGCACAAACAAAATTATAACTTAGCAAGTGTGGTCTGGCAGACAGAGACTGGCCAGCCCGAGGACGCAGAATGGGCAGGGCTTCAGAGTGGGCCCCGGGAGCCACCGCCCAGCGGCCGCGCCTCCCTGCCGTGTGAGCTCAGGCAAGTCGCTGCACCTCTCTGGGCCTCAGAACCCTCAGCTGTAGAAAGGGGTTCACAACAGACCTACCTCTTAGGGTGACTGTGAATGTGAAATGAAGGAAGTGTGTAAAATGCGTAGAAAAACCCTTGCACAAGGGTGCTCTTTGTAAATGCAGACATCCATTGTTATCTCTATCTTACTAGCGGACGCTCAGGAGGGAAAAAACATAAAGAGATCCTTGGTTGAAATCAGTTTCATCTAACCAGCATCACTTTTTGGTAACAGTTCTGCTGAGCTATAATTCAGCTACCAAAGAAGCCACCCTTTTAAAGTGTGCACTTCACCGGTTTCTAGTATATTAAGAGTTGCACAACCATCACTCCAAAATTGAGATGTGTTTTATCACTCCCACCAAAAAAAAAACAAAAACAAAAACAAAAACAAAAGCCCTTAGCAATCTCTCTCCATTTCCCCCTCCCCCCAGGTCCCTGGCAACCACTAATTTACCTTCTGTCAACTCCCATTGTATTACAGATGAGGAAACTGAGGCTTGGAGAGGGGAAGTGACTTGTCCAAGGTCACTAGCAGAGTCTCAGGACTCAGGACCCTTGAATCCAGCTGTTTCTCCACCCCCTCTCCCCACCTCCGGAGCCTCCTCCCCCTGAGCCTGGATGCCTCCCACGCACACACAGATACTCCCTCCAAGACCCCCCTCTTCCCAGCCTGCCTCCTGAGGCGCTCTGTTTGGGGCATTACTCACGGAGTCCAATCTTGGCCAAGTGCAACCTGTTGACCCAGGAGATCTTGCTCAGGGGGTTGGGGGTGATGAAGACCACCATGAAACTGATGGGGCGGCCGGACCTTCGGTGAGAAGGGCGAGGAGTGTGAGTGCTCGGGACAAGGATCTGGCCCCTACCCCGCCCCCCCCCCCCCCGGCAAGCACCCAGCTCTTCCCTCCCACCGCGTGCCCCGGAGATAGAGTGAGGTCAGCACAGAGCATCAAAGGGTGGCCAGAGAGGCCCGTGGCCCGCCCGGCAAAGCCTCGGTCGTCTGGGGAAGGAGTCCCTCCACCCCCCACGGCCCCAGGAGGAGGGCACCTCCCCCAGAGTGGCCAGGCGGCACTCCAGCCCAGCCCCAGGTGCCTCGGCTTGGGTGCCTAGCAAGGCCAGAGGTGTCTGGCACTCTGTAGGCTGCGACTCGAGAGGCCCTTCCAGGGCTCCACCTGGTCAGCTTCCCAGGGGACCTGTACGTGTCTGACCGGGAGCCTCCGTGAGGGGGAACAAGTCTCACTCGGGTCTGCACCCTGCACCCAGCACATGGCAGCTGCCTAGTAAATGTGTGCTGAAAGGGCACATGGGTGAGTAAAGAAATGAATGAATGGGGTTATGCACAGGCTTGGGGTGGCCGGAGGTCACTGTTGCCACCACACTGTCCTCTCACCTTGGAGCATCGGGGGCTCCTCAGTGTTCTGTGCAGCCTACTCCCCACCACGGGCCATCCCAGCCCCCGGGAGGTGAGCAGGACCAGTGTGAACCTCCATGGTGCAGGGGGAGGAAGGGATGCAGAGAAGGAGAGGGGGGCCACACAACAGGGTGGTCACAGATGTGGCTGGGGCCCCAAGCTGCCGACTCCCCGCCTCAAGTCTCGAGCCCTGCATCTGGTCTCATGGCCCTGCCTCAAACAACCGCGCTCCCCTCTTCCTGTCCTCATAGCTACTTTGCTTGTAACACTCTGTCCCCCACACTGGCCCCCGCCCAGGAGGCCAAAACCTGGGCTCCGAGCCCTTCACTGCGCCATCCTAGGCTTCCCAGTCTGACCCCTTGCAACCCAGCGCTTCCTCTTACTAGGCGGCCCTGGGCCTGTCTGTCACCTAACTCACTGAGTCTCCTCCTCCGCTATTATCCCATTATTAAATGGGATAACAACACCCACCTTCCTGAGCTGCAGAAGGATAGATCCCTGTCCCCACCTCTGCCAGGCTGTCATCAATTTCACAAACAGCCACTGAGGGTCCACGGGGCACAAGCTGCTGTGGGGGCACTGGGGGGCAGGGCAGTGCTGGGGGAGGCAGGAGGGTCCATGAGAGGAGACCCAGGGCCTGGTCCCAGGGAACGGCACTATGTGATATAAGTGGAAAGGACACAGCGCAAATGGAGCCAGCGAACAGCAGAGCGTCCGGGTACCCCAGCAGGGGATGGGCTTACCCCAGGTAGGAAGATGTGCTCCTTTACTCACTCATTCACTCATTCATTCATTCGGCTACAAGCACCTGCCCTGTGCCAAATGCTGTGCAGGGCACAGCCCGCAGTGCGTGCACGCCCGCTCCCGTCACAGCAATGCTCACAAAGAGAAGCGCTCCGGGTGCCCCCTCCGAGCACCCCCGCTTCATCGCAGGCCCCTCCGCCTCTCACTTGTCCGGTTTCCCGGGAAGCAGGAGCCTGAGGCGGCACTTGTTAGCCGAGTGGATCTCCTCCTCCTTCACCCGCATCAGCCTCTGCAGGGCCAGGCACCAGTCTTGAGCCACCGTCATGTTCAGGTTCTGGAATTAAGATGGCCAATGAAGTCACCACACAGCCTGCCAGCTCCCCGCGAGCCGCAGCGGATCCTGCAGCAGGCGGGGCGCCCCAGGGGAGAGACACGGGGCGCGGCCTGCTGCTCCCTCGGCCACAGCAGGAGGCTGGCCCCCCTGAGCTCTGGGCTGTGGCGGGCTGCCCAGCCCGTGGTCCAGACCCCACCCAGCACCCTTGCTTTGAGAGGGACACCCCCCGCTGGCCGGCTTCCTCTGCAGCCTAGGGCCAGGCCAGGAAGGGGCTACAAGACTGACTGGCTATTGTGCAAAAAAAAAAAAAAAAAAAAAAAGGCCCCACAGCCAGGCTCCACTCAAACTAAGCCAGAGCTTCAGCCTGAACCAGAGGCCACACCCCAGCCTTCTAGGTAGCGACAGGAGGCATAACCGCTCCTGCTGCTTGTGGAAATGCAGCGCCAATGCCACATCAGGGGACCAGGCCAGGAGAAGGACCCCCAGCTGTGCCTGCTGAGTCTGGGCACTGCCCGCAGGGAGGAGCCTGAGCCCCCAAGGCCAGCCAGCGCTGCGTACCTGGTAGGTGCCATGCAGCGTGCTGATGAGGAGGGTAATCTGCTCCACCACGGCCAGGTCCTTCTGCAGGTCCTGCAGCTCCTGGAAGAGTCGCGGGGGACCGAAGTACACCTTATCTGAGCAGAGAGAGACCCAGCTCAGCCTCAGGAGCGGGAAGGCGCTAACGAGAGCCCAAACATCCACTCACTGCAAAGCAGAGGCGCCGCCGCCCTGAGGGCATGGCGCCAGGGATGCGGAAAGGAACGTCACCGATCACCCGGCTCCTGTCTACTGGGGGGGGCGCAGATCCAATCACAGGCAAAGCCTAGCACCTGTGATCTGTGCA
Organism: Pteronotus mesoamericanus; assembly: GCF_021234165.1. Classification (NCBI taxonomy): domain Eukaryota; kingdom Metazoa; phylum Chordata; class Mammalia; order Chiroptera; family Mormoopidae; genus Pteronotus; species Pteronotus mesoamericanus. The sequence goes on from NW_026555200.1 coordinate 955,114, forward strand.
AAGGGTCAGAGGAGACAGGAAGACTGAGAACCAGCTGTGCCTGCCAGACTTGAGGAGCCTTCAAAGAGCCCGGAGAGTGGCAGGTGCTACTAAAAAGTAGAACAGCATGTGCAAAGGCACTGTGGCTTGAGGAAGCCCATGCGCAGCAAGTTGCTCAAAAACATGCTGAGGACGTACTCTGTGCCAGGTTCTATTCCAGGTGTTAGAGAGACAGCTGTGAACAAGACAGGCAGGGTCCCCGCCCTTATGGAGCTCACAGCCTGGGGAAGGGGCGGCAGTCAACTACAACCACCAACAGCGGAAGGTACTGAGGAGAGCGACATTGGAGCAATCGGACAGTGATGGGGGGTAAGGGGGTCCAGCCCTCTGCTGAGGACACAAACGGAGGGTGGGGGCCATGGGAGATGGGCAGCAAGAGACAGAGCAGGAGGGGCCAGCAGGGCTGGATGGGGAAGTCCTGGAGTACCACGCGGGGGCATCTAGGCTGTATTCTCCAGGTCGTGGCTCCTCAAGCTGAGATCTTATGGAATCCCAGGGAGGGGAGTTGTTTTGGGTTGTCATTTAGACACCTGGACATAGTGACCTTAAAGCCACATTCTGCTGCATAGTCAGGGCTTACGTGGACTTCGGTACCGAGCAGGGCAACTTGAACGGTCACCAATAAGGAGCAAGGAGCAAAGTGGACAGGGGAGGTAGTGATGGCTCATACCAAAAAAAAGGACAGGACAGGCTCTGCAGACACCCCAACACGCAAGCTGGTGGGAAACGCAGGCCACCATGAGGCACCCTGTGCTATGGGTGCAGAGAACTCAAAAGAACCTGCCCCGTAGGAGGCCACATCCACATTGTGAGCAGTTTGGTTCCAGCAAAACATCACCCATCATGAGAAATTAATGCTGTTCATTTGAATTTTATTGTTTTGTAGCTTCATTTTTATCCCATTTGTGATTTTTGTTTTAGTTTTATGGTTGTTCAAGGGGTATGAGCATAAGGAATCTATTATACCTAGTCTTATATTTGCACACATTTGAATAACAATATAATAAAAAAATCATTCACAGCCAACTGGGGTTCAACAAGAATTTCTTTCTTCCCCCTTAAAAGGAGCCCTGAAATTGCTCTCATTTCAGGAATGCAGCCACAGACAAACTGCTGCTGAAGGAGGGTCCCAGGGTGAGGGCAGAGCAGGGGGGAGTGGAGGAGAGCCTGGGCTGAAGGGGGCTCCAGGGCCCTCCCCAGGGAGGCTTCTGGGGACAGACAGCCCTTCCAGCCTCACAGACCCGGGGAAAGAGGCGCAGCATCTGGACGTGGGCGCCGCTGTCTGGCCCAGCCCTCCGAGGGCTGCGAGAGCGAGTGATGCAATCGCCCTAATTTCCAGAAGTACCAACAGCCCCATGAGGCAACCTCCAGGGTCAGGTGATGGACAGAGGCCCGAGTCCGACACCGAGCCGGAAGATGGGGAGAGGGGGTGCAGCCAAGCACCTTCCGGCCAAGTCCTCCTTTCTGCAGGGTCGGTCACTTCCGCACCCTCAAGTCATTCAACAACTGTTTGCTAACACCACCTTAGACCGGCTCCAGGCAGGGCTACAGTCACGCCAAGGGGCAAAACAGCAACCAAGACAACTAGGCTGGAGAGCGTCTGGGGGGGCAGCGGGAAACAGGACCTGGTCCCATCCAAAGGGATTAGAAAAGGCTTCCTGAGGAGGGGCCACCGGAGCTAGGATGAGCCCGTGCAAGTAGACAAAAACAAGACGGCAGGAGCATGCTCAGGGAGAGGGCGGAGGCAGGAGAAGACCCCGGCGCAGGAGGGGCCTCCTGCCCCCCAGGAACCGAGAGGCCAGTGTGGCTGTGCCTGGGGATCGACAGGGCGGAGCGGGCTGAGGAAGGGCAGCAGGCACCTCCAGGAAGGGAACTTCATCCTGAGACCCGGGGAGGCCACTGTGACCCATGCAGACCTGACCTGCATTTTGAAGAGTTGGCTCTGGGGATGGGTACAGGGTGGACAGGAAAGGGACAAAGGTGGAGGACAGGACAGCAGCCAGATCACTGAGCGCAGTGATCTCAGGCACCATGCAGACAGAAGTGCACAACAGAGAGAGGCCACCAAGCGTCACGCCCGAGGAGTCATTCTCCTCGCATCCCAAAGAGTCTGAGGGGATCACTGGGACAGGGGAAGGAGGCCCCGGGCAGGGCCAGGCAGCCCTGAGCCTGGTCCCTGAGGATGCAGGGGGCAGGGTGAGTGTCACGGGGGCACATCACTGTCCAGAGGGGCAAACGGGAGCACAGAGAGGAGGTGACACCTGCCCACGTCACACAGGGAGGCAGGCAATGGCCAGGCAGGGACTGGAAGTCACGCTTTCCAACTCAGAGGTCATTGCCTGTCATGCACGTGTGGGTGCATGTGGGTGCATGAGGGCACATGGGACTGTGGGGGGCCGGCCGTGCTGTCCAGGATGTGGGCTGGAGGCCTGACTGCAGGAAGTACATGGGCACCTGGAGGTTGGGCTGTGGGTATGCATTTGTGCACAGTGTGGGGCTGCAAATCATCAAGAACCTCTGGGCCAAGCCGCCCACTGGCCTGGGGGTCCCCAGACAGGCAGTTAAGCCTGGGCAGACGCTCCCTGGGCAGCTGCCCGGCGGGTACTCACTCTGAGCCTGGCCCGCGGCGGAGGCCCTCTTGGCGCCGGCGTGCTGGATCAGCACGTTGTCCTTGTCGTAGGAGCCGCCCTCCTGGCCCGCCTCCACCACCTGCACCTGGGGCAGTGCCGTGTTCCACTTCACCACGTACTTGGGCCCCAGGGGCACCAGGCTGCTGATCTCCAGCTGGCCCCTGCCAGGACGAAGAGAACGAGGCCTGTGTGCCGGCGCACCCCAGCCCCGGGGCCAGTCCCAAGCGCCACTTCTCAGCACACCAGCTCAGCCAGGCACCTCACAGCCCAAGCACGACACCTCAGGCCCAAACCAAGCCGGGCGGGGCAGGGAGCTATCGATGAGGCGAAAGCACCAGGCACCCAGGGCCCAGCCCCAGATGCAGCATCACGTGCCCCCCCCCTCAGTGACCCCAAGCCCCTACCTGTGGTTGGCAGGCCTGAGGAAAGACAAGAAGGAGGAAAACGCCATTACTGTTACTGCATGGTTTCTACAGGGGATGAGACTGCTGGGGGCTGGCCTCTGGGACGGGCCAGTCATGGGCGGAGGGGACCGCACAGAGGGCCTTCTTCCAGCACGGGCACTGGCTTTCTCTCGCCTGTCCCCACAACGGCACTTCTAGGAAGCTCGTATTATTCTGGACGAGGACACTGATGCTCAGCTCACACGACTTACCCCAAATAACCCAAACTGATCCCCGCAAAGAGGGCCACTAGCATTCCCATCTCACTTTGACACCACGCTCGGTGGGCAGAGCGGGCGTGGGTCAGATAGGGTGCCTACGGCATCAATGGGGCTTAAAGTCGCAGTGGCGAGAACGTGAGTGAGTGATCGGGGGCAGAGGCTTCCTTGCCGGAGTCCCCTACCAGGGCTGGGTCTTGTCCACACCTGTGAACTGGCACCGAGTAAGGGCTCAATAAATATTTGGCAGATTAATAGTGTCCAAGTTCCCAAAACAACCCTGCTCGCTCCCTTCCTAGGGCACGGGATCCACAACCAGGGACGATCCCCAACTCCGCACCGCACCACGGCCATGGCCGTGGGCCGGGCTGCCCAGCCGATCCAGGCACGGGTCTACGTCAGGCTCCGCGAGAGCCCTGACCCCACGTGTGTTCCAGGCCCGGGATAAACGTTCAACTACGGGTGACTGCTTTCCCTCTTGTATCTGGGTTATTGTGGCCACACTGTTGTCCCGTGACATTTTCAAAAGTGCTGTTAAAAACTGAGAGCAGAGATTTTCCTGCACGGGTGGGTAAGAGCCCTGCTGGGAAGGTCCCAGGGCCCAGCTAGGGATGCAGGCGAGTGTACCAGCTGACGGGGACGGTGAAGAACAGCAGAGCACGAACCCCATTAGAGGGGACACAGGACCCAGCTCCAGGCTTGTGTGGCCCCGGAATGTGGGGTCTTCGCATTTTCAGGAAAAGTCAAAGGGCCCTATTTTTGCGGGAACCCTCTATGTGAATCGAACAAACGATTCCTGAAGGCCACATGCAGCCCATGGGACATGCGTCTGTAGACTGGTCTAGAGAATCACCCCCACCCCATCCAGGGCTCCAACTCTTTTGGGCACAGCCTGGCAACCTAGCTCTGGGCATTTCTACAACCTCTGACCCAGAACCAGGACACGAGACTCCTGCGGAAGGAGAGGCTCTGGGCTGTGGGGAGAGAGGCACAGCCTCAGCCTGAGAAACAGGGAGATGTGGCCTGAGGAAAAGCTGAGTGAACTAAAGCAGCTAAAATTTGGGCTGGACACGAAGAATACACTCTTGCATTTCAACAGGGTAAAAACTCAGGAGGCTGTTAGGTGACCAACAGCAGAGTTTCAAAACAGACCGCACTGCACAATGGACAGCTGTCACCCAAAACCTGGAGGTGGCCCCCAGTGACCTCTCCAGGTACTTCCTAGCCCTGGAGACCGGCCACAGGGCAGGACAAGAGGGATGGGAGAGAATTCCGGTGTAGCAGAGACTGAGTTCAAGACCCTGTCCCAGAGAGGCCAGGCAAAGGACTGGGGACAGGACAGAAATGGACCCCCAAGGAGGGATGACAGCCCGGGCCCACTTACTTGAAGTTGATGTTGGCACAGACCAGCATGTCATTGAGCAGGAAGACCCTGCGCTCCTTGGACTTGATCAGCTGCCCGCGGTCGCCGTACACGGTCTCCGTCAGTGTCTCACAGAGGAGCAGCTGCCTCTGGCCCGAGGTCAACAGCTGGGGGATGGGGACAGAGGAAGGTCAACACCAACAAGCATGCAGGCTGTTACCTAGACATCCCCATGCCAAAGACCCAGAACTCTCCGGCTCCAGGCTGACTGAGGCTGGCAGACACAGAGGGTAAGGCGGGGCCGCACTCTCGACCTCCAGGGAGATGGGAGGCGCTGGGAGGACCACACACACACTGGGTCCCCTGGCCACCCGCCCCGCCCAGCAGCCAGCATCCTCTCCTTCTCAGGTGAGCCGGCCCCTGGCAGCCCATCCCAAGGCAATCCCACGTGACCAGCACTGCCAGGGATGCAGGCTCCCGAGCCACAGGGTGCTCCTACCCTGGCTCCCCGAACACCAGCTGGGACACCATCTGGCAGGTCTCCACACTTCATCTGTCAAGTGGGGTGACGACCTCTATGGCTCAGGTCACCAAGTTAAAGCAGGAGCAGAGCTGGCCACAGGACTCACCACGCTTGGGACAAGAGGAAATTGTGGCTCACGTTCAAAAGTTATCAAGAATTTCAAGACGGCGACAGCAGAGCTTTAAACCCAGTGCGGGGCCCTGCTGAGCGCTGGCCCTGTGTGACAATACAGGTGGCACACCCCAGGAGCTGACCCAGCACATGGCACACGGGGGACACTGCCAGACCGCAGCTGTCCCCGCGTCTGCTGCCCATGACAGGACTCGCCATGAGGAAGCGTGGCCTCACGCAGGCAGTCGCCCTGGCCTGTTGAGCTGCCTCGGCCGGTCTCACCCTTGGAAGGGCTCCCAACAGGGTCAGGCAGCTCTGCTGATCAGTGAAGCGACCCTCTGAGGTAGCCAAGGCCCTTCAAGCCTCAGGCATCTCAGCAGGCGTTTGCTAACCTCAGGCTGAACACCAAGGACCCCCTTCCAGCACGGGAACCACCATCCAACCCATGACCCCTCTGAGAAAACATCTTCTTATCAACAGGGCTATTTGGAGTGGCAGCGGGGAGTGGGGGGGATTGTCAGTAAAATTCATTCCCAAAACCCATGGCTCTGAGGACAAGCGTTATCCTCCCCTTCTCCCCATCCTCCCTAGGAAAAGGCAGAGCACCCCAAACCTCTCCTGGGAAGAAAGCCTTTTCACTCTCTGAAGTGTTGACGAGTGTCTCACGTCCACAGGGAAGTCCAAACAGCACAAAACCCCACAGTGTGCCGGGCACTGTACTCGGCACTAAATATTCCACCTGCCGCTTCGCTGGCTCAGCAGTCCCCAGGCCACCCCCGTCCCCAGAGGGGGGAACTGAGTTCCGGAGGTGAAGGGGCTTGTGGAGACCCAGTCTGGATGAAGCCAGGCCACATGCACTGTCCCTCCAGCTCCTGGCTGGGCCACAGGACTCAGGGGAGGCCCCGCTGCTCCTAATACAAGGAGATTTGGGGTTCCTCGGGTTCCCCCCACAGCTGCTAACACCGAGCGCCTCCATCCCACTAGTTCTACCAACAAGCTGCCCACCAGCTCGCGACCACGTGACTCAGACCCTGAGGACGCGGGCCCCGTGGAAGGCTGCCGAGTGTGCCATGACCCACAACTTGGAAGAGGAAAGTCCCTGGGCTTCTGGAAACCGTCTCTCCACTCCTTAGGCAGATTTTTTAAAAAACCAGATATTGCACAAACATCCCCCTGGAGGGTCCTGAGCAGGCACATTTTGAAATAGCCACAAGGTTCCGTTTGGAGCACACCCAGTTTCATTTCCGCTTTCCCCTGGGTGGTGGACAAGAGAAAATCACTGGCATGGCCTCAGAACTGGCTGAGACTGCCCCAGGGGCCCTGGCGGGAGCGGGGGCAGTGGTGGCAGCCACCACCACCACCACCACTCTCCTCAAAACCTCCACACATACCAAACACGCCTCCCGCCTGACAGGCGGAGAAACAGGCCCAGAGCCTTCAGCCCCTTGCCAAGCATCAACTGCTTTTCCTCTCACCTCCAGCCAGCGACCCCCACTCCTTACTCCCCTGGTCCCCACTAGGGACAGGCGGCTCCTCCCCGAGTAACTGCTGTGGAAAGGGGCTTCCTTCTCCCAATCACCCCGCCCCACTGCGGCCACACAGGTGTGTGAGCAGAGGCAAGAGAAACCGCGCTGGTTACAGAAAAGGAGCTAAAGGAGAGGACAGAAGAAGATGCTCCAGAATGCAAAGACCATTGGGTACCAGCACAGGCAACCATGGCTGAGCTGAAGTCTTTTTCTCCAGAGATATTCCAAAATAGAAGGCTTGTGTGTTATTGAGGGTATCCTGCCTGGAGGCGGGGAGGGGGCGAGGGGTGGCTCCCAGCCTTCACGCCCACCTTGAGGAATCCTGGATGGGGACGTCCCCATCTGTCTTCTACAGACAGATGTCTTCTTCCTCTGGCCACAGGACTCACCATGCCTGGGGCAAGAGGAAATTGTGGCCCACGTTCAAAAGTTATCAAGAATTTCAAGACGGCGACAGCAAAGCTTTAAACCCAGTGCGGGGCCCTTCTGACAATACAGGTGGCACACCCCAGGAGCTGACCCAGCACATGTGCTGGCACAGGAGGAGAGATTCCCAAATCTCTCCTCCTGGAATAGGCAAAGCAAACCCAGATGCCTGTGGGGCCCGCAGGCAGCCTCCCTGGGGAGACATGGGTGGGCGCTGAGGGGACCGGGCAGGTGTAGGCAGCTGGGCCAACGTGCTAGCTCTTCCAATCCTTCATGAGGGTCCACGAGTCTTAATTTTACAGGATATCTCTGCATTTTCAAATGTTGGCAACTAATTCCATGTTCTCAGAAACTACTGTGTAGGCCCAAAACCACAATGTGCAGCCTGAATTTGGCCTGAGGTGGGGGAGTCTTAAGATGTTGGCCCCCCCTCGTAACTTAGAATTGCAAGGGATGTTGCAAACTGCCTTGTCCCAGCCCGGCTTTGCAGGCTGTGGTAAAGATCAAAAATAGCAGTGTGGGTTAGAGAGCATCATATACGGTAAAGTATGGTCCACACGGAAAGGGCTGCTGTCTCCCTGGCAACGCTTCCTGTACTATTAGAAAATTCCATCCACATGGCTGACCTTTCACTGGCCTTAGTCACTGGCCTGAGTTCTGCTTTCAGGCGCACAGAGCCAGAAGGCTCCCGGGTTCCACCCCCACGCCCCACAGAAGATTCTGAATGCTTCCCTATGACTCCACATGACGTCCCTTCCCTGAAGAAGAAGGACCCATGTTCTCACCAATGTGCCTGGGGCAAGGCCACCTCGCCCTGAACCACCTGGGCAGGCCTCCGCCCTCTAGGGAGTGAAAGGAGGAGGAGCCCGGGGCGCGGATCTGGGCACGGCTGCGTGGGCTCTGGCGGGGAGTCAGACCTCAGCCTTTTGGTGCACAGGACAACGCTCCAACCAACTAGGCCACCTGGCAAGGGCCCTGGCTTTGTATTTTATAAACAGAGGTCTCTACAGGTTCATCTGAAAGTCTTTCCAGACTTTTTTTGGTAGAATCTTCCTTAGTTGCAACCCCAAAACACAGCATGGATTTTTTGTCTTTCCTCTTCATTAAAAATAACACTGATAACAACAATTGCCACCTTCCATTAAGGACTCTGGGCCTGTGGCTTTGCTGGTGCCCTCATTTGCCCCTGGGGGTCAGACGCCCTTGAGCGCTCCTTTCAGTGGGAGCAAGGGAGGTTCAGAGAGGTTCTGTGATTCCCCTGAGGCCACACAGTGAACACCAACAGCAATATCTCGATTCTAACCCAAACTCTGACACCAGGGCCCACTCATTTAAGCACAATTCTAGGCTCTCATTTCTTCTATCTTTACTGGTAATTACAAGGGTGAAAAAATGAGCTTTTCTCCTAAAGTAACATGAACAATAATCAATGTGGAGGTCTAGTTGACTTTTAATCCTCTAGGTAAGGTCTGTGGGCTCAGACAGAAACAAGGAAGCCCCGCCTTCAGGGAACACTGCCCCCTAGTGGTGGCCACAAGGCAGGAGGCGGAGAGACATGTGATGAAGGCCGCAGAACAGGTAAGGGTACGCACCTTGTTGAGGCTGCTGCGGTCGCTGACGCTCTTGGTCAGCTGCTGGATCTCGGCCACCTGGTCAGCCAGCCTCTTCTGCTCGTTGAGCTTCTCGGCCAGCGTCTCCAGCTCCGTGAGGGCCAGCTGCAGCGAGAGCCTGTCCGGGTGGCCCCTGGGGGTATTCTTCAGCATGTCCTGAAGGGCCCAGAGAAACCCAGAGCTGAGAGCCCGTACCCAGCAGGCCCTCCCCTCGCTGGGTGGGGTCAAAGCTTAAGCCCCCACACCCCCTACAGAGACCATGTCTGAAAGGTTCAGCTTGCGGCCAGGACAGGTTGCACATGACATACAGCATGGCCTCAAGAAACAAAATGAATGAAAAAAGAAACAAAATAAACATGTGGACCAATCCCTGATTCACCGATCAATGGTACACTGACAGCCCACTCCCGTGGCTGGCTGGCAGCTCTGAAGACAGAAAGGAGGATGCTGCTGAGGCCTGAGACTGGCAGCCCTCCTTCCCACTGGGGGCCTGTGGTGTGGGGGGAGATGTCCCAAGCTCTGGAGACCCTGTGGTATGGGGGGAGGCCTCATGCTCCCTGGGAAGGCTGAAGTGGCCCCGGTCTGCTCACCCCTTGAGCATCTCCTCCCTGCCCAGAGCCCACAGGCCCTAGGATTCCACAGGCCTTCATTCCCTTCCCAAATCCTGGGCTCACCCACCACCAGCCACTCAGAGTCCTACACCGGGGATGTGGGAAGTACGCTGTATGATCTGATCGGCTCCACTCCAGGAGTGAAGAAAGAGGGGGGCAGGGGCACAGGCAGGGCCCCGCCCACAGCCCACAGTAGGTAGCGGGTTGCAGATGACGGGTGAGAAGCCCCCATCCCACAGGGCTCGCGCCCTGCAGGCCAGTGGCTGTCGGAGCCGCGGCAGGTACCTGAAGCAGGAGGATGAACTGCGGGAACCTCTGGATGGGCTTCACCATCAGCCCGTAGAGCGTGACGCGGTCGGGGCTACACACCTGCCGCCGCTGTTGAAGACGAGGCGGAATCATTCGCTGACCCTCTGCAGCGAGGCCCCAGCGCCGGGGGTGCAGATGCCGCCCAGCCTGGGCTCCTCTCCCCGGGCCCAGGACTCTGCTCAGCCTCGGGCCTGAGAGAAGAGCCAGGGGAGGGGAGGGTCTCTGGTCCTGCGGCAGGGGCTCCCTGCCACCACGGGGTCCCCACACAGCCCCCCTCTCCCTGGGAAACTAGAGCCATCATGTTAAGGTCTCTGGACTAAAAGCATAACTGGGAAATTCAGCAATTCATCGCAGAGGTCTGCTCTACTCTAGAAGTAGCCAAGACAGCCATTCCCTCCTCTTAAACTAAAGCAGCCAGGTCCAGGCCAGGATGAGGGGTGGGCACAGGGGTCTTACTGTCCCGCTTCTTGCTTCTGTTTCCGCCACTTGGTCCACACACCTGTCACCTAGACCCTGGTTCCCATCCCTGGCAAGCAGACTGCTGCCACAGCCTCTCCACTGTCCCCTACTTCCATCTGCCCCAGCCCCAAACCCTGCAGCAGCTCCTTTGCCTGAAATCCAACGTCCTGCAGGTCCAGAACCACCCACGCCGAACTCAGCTGCCTCTGGGCCTTCCCTCCTGGGACTCCCCACAGGCACCCAGTGCTCCCAGGGTCCAACCAGACTCGCCCGACCCCATTCTCCTGCCACTGACCTTTGCTTTGCCCCACCACCCCTGCCCCGCTTACCCCCCTCCTCCATCTCCGCCTGTTACAACACCGCCATCCCCCCAGGACCCCTGGCAGATGGCCTCTTGGATCGGGGCAGTGGGTTCCTCAGCTGAGGCCCCGGCTCCTGGCCCACCTGAACCCTCCACTAGACAGCACCCTCCCTGCCGGGAGAGTTTCCATGTGACTTGCCTCACTGTGCACCCCAGGAAATCGGAGGGAGCCTGGCCACAGCTACACAAGGCCTTCGGTCCTATCACCTCTCGTCTCCCACATGAGTCCCAAGGTACCCCTTTGAGAAATTCTCCTGGTCCTTTTACAGATAAGGAAAGGGGACAGCCCAGCAACACCCTGAGCTACACCTGGAGACCCACCCAAGCCCAGCCCATCAGAGGTGAGGCCCCAGCACTGCTAGGTCTCCCCACGGCAGGCCCACCGCCCCCTCACCCCTCCTCGAGTGTCGCGGGCCTCCCCTTCCACCTGGCAAAGCCCAGGGCCCCGTGAGGCTACCTGACACTATAATAACTCGTTATTACCCTCCTGTTGGGGGGCAGGAGGAACCCACCATCTTCCCATGGGACTGGGGGTGCCCCAAAGGGAAGAGAAGGTGTCCAGGCCAAAGCGATGTGATCCCTGAAACTGGGCTAAAATCCCTGCTCTCTCCTGAGCAGTCCCCCTGCCCCACCACGGCCTGCACCCCCCTGAGAGGGGCCCCGGACCACCGCCAGGCCCACCTTGAGGAACTCGAGGAAGGAGGGCTTGGTGAGACAGGCCTTCTTGATGATGGACATGGCGTTGGTGAAGTTGTTCACGTAGTCACTGTACACGTCTAGCACCATGGACTTCGAGAACTGAAACAGGCATGGGTGTGGCGAGGGAGGGTCACGTCGACGTGAAGGGGGGCTCTGTATGCCCCACCCACGCTCCCTGCACCACAGCTGCTCTGACGGCACCCCCTGCGGGACCTCAGCGCCCTGAGGTCAGGAAATCTGTCACCAGCTGAGGGGAGAAAACCAGACTCAGAGAGGTTGCGGGGGGAAGAGGTGGTGATGTGAGCGCCCGACGCACCTCCTGCCCTGGAAGCCCTGGCCCACAGTTGAAGGGGTGCAGGTATGACACCCCTGTTCTGTATGTACTTACTGCCTCACCACTCCCAGGAAAAAAAACTCCCCTGGCACGGGCTCCTGACCCCAAACCCACTGGACATACTGATCAGGGGGTCAGATCTTAACTGAGCGCTCAGCTTCTCAAAACGATACTCTTTCTTTTAGCTGAACCCAATTATCTAAAACAGATCAAGGTGGAGGTCCACCGACGTCACCCTCCTTTGCTCCATGATGCTCTCCAGGGCCCACAGACTTCAGTTTGAAAAACCACCGGTCCAATGCACCCCTCATTCCACAGAGGGAACCAGGGCCTGAGGGGCCCAGAGCTGCCAGACACGGCGAAGCTGAGCTGGGACCAGGCCAGGCTCCTGGAGTATGACCAAGTACGCTGCGTAGGTCCTGGCACCCTGAGGTGTCCTCTGGGGCCCAAGGCACGGTCCGTCTGAGCATCGCATGCAGAGGTCACCCCGGGAGTGCTTGGCAGGGGAGCTTCAGGCCACTGGGGGCTGCCCACAGTGGCCGGTCTCCTGGAGGTCACCAGCACCACGCCTACAGACATCTCCAAGGGCATGCTGGGCACTAGAAGGTGTCGCCCCCAGCTTAGACCACAGGGCATATTGGGGCCTTCCACCCTCCGATCCCACTGACTTGGATGCAGCGACCAGGCAGAGGCCAGAGACTGGCCCAAATGACCTCAAGATCCGGCAGGCGGTGGTTTTTCCCTTGCTGGACCAGGGAAAGAGAGTTTGGGGATACCTACCGAAGCCACGAAGAGGTCCCCAATCTTCTCGGTGGAGTCCCACTCAGCCACGCGGGAGGACAGGGCGATCTGGAACATGGAGTGGCAGTGCAGGATCTCCTTCACGCGGAAGAACACCACCTGGCACTTGCGGACGCTCAGCACCTTGGGCTCCATCTCCATCAGGGGGTTGCGGTAATCCTGCCGGGGACGGGCCGGGGTGAGCTCCCCACGGCCGGGCCACAGCCCCTCACCCACCCGGGGCAAGACAAGTGAGAACTCGGGGGGCCACGGGTGGACCTTCCTATAGCAGGGAGCACGTATCCCTCACTCCTCACTCACCTGTCTTCTAGGAGGACCTCCCTGCATGTAAGCCCCCGGACCCTCTGTGCCCACCCACAACCCACCCCTGTGACTCATGCGTGAAGCTGGATTGGGAGGAAAACGCCTGCCCATGAGGAGCTCCATGGAGTCAGCCCCCAGGCCAGGCTGGCCAAGCTGGGCTCTGACAGAGCGGTGGCAGGGACGTCCCAGCAGGCTCCCCTGGCCCTCAGACCAAGGGCCGCATGCCCCAACCAGCTTTGTCAGAAACACAGGATATCCTCGTCTCCACCTGCCTGAGGTCAGGGCTCCCCTCTGCGGCTCCCGCCCCAACCATTCCCTTCCCTGCTGGCCCACAACGTCCCAGCAGATTCATCTTTCAGGAATGCCAAGGACAGACCAGCTGGGTATGCCTTAATCAAGTCACGTGACCACCTAGCGATCCCCTGGGCATCTGAAGGAGAGAGAGGATGTGCCCTCCTCCCCACCTCTGGGAGCTCCAGGATGATGGGAAGGCGGCCCAGTCGTGGAGGGGCGGGGGTGGGGGACAGTTTCCAGATTAATGCCGAAGGTACGGCCCCTTTCCTGCCCTGGACTCTCCAGAACAGCCCTCATTTCACAGAACCCCGACTTTATTTCAGAAAACACAGTCCTCCTGTGAACACCAAGGGCCCCCTCCCCTTAAAACTGCCCACAGTCCCCAACTCCTTGCAAAGTGTCCCTGTGGGGCCCTCCCTGCCCTTTCCCCAGAGGCCCCAGGGTCATACCTGGAGCACCCGCTTCAAAGACTCCACGTAGCTGCCCTCACTCTGCACGATGGAGCCCAGGATGTGCCTCCGGACAACCTGCTCAGGCCAGAGAGCGCGGTCAGTGCCTGCGCCAACCACGGCACAGAGTCGGCACAGAGCCCGCACTGGCTGTGGCAGAGCCCCAGGAGACGCCACGCCCAGAGGAGCTGACAACCGAGGGACAGAAAGGGCTCTTCCCTCCCAGAGCCCTCTCCTGGGACCACTGGGGCCTGGAGGGCCCGCGTTCCCTTCCAGGGCGCCTGCCCACACCAGAGAAACGCCCGTGCCTCCCAGTGCAGAACGGTGCGGGGGCCCTGGGACTCTAGTCCTGGCCTCTGCTCGCACACTTCCAGGGATAGGGGAATCACCACCTAGCCTCTGGGGGACGGTGGCCTCCTCTGTCTTGGAACAACTTCGGTAGAAAAGTCTTTCTTGGATGAAACTGAAATCCCTGCTCCCACAACTAGTAGATCCAATTCCTCCCCAACACGGCAGTCCTTGGGCGCTCCCTCACCCCACTGAGTGCTCTCTGCTTCGGGCTGAACATCCAGCCCCTTTCCTCTCCCTCTCGCCACCCCCACCTCTCCTCTCCTCGAATCAGCGGGCCTGTCAGGGGTAGCCTGAGCAGCACCAGGTCAAGCACATGTGACCCGCACCCCTTTCACCTGGACACCAGGTGGTGGGGGAGGGGGTACAAATGCTGCTGCACGCTGGAATCACATGGGCATCTTTAAAAAATATCGCCACCTGGCTTCCATTCCAGACATTCTGACTGAGCTGGTACGACCTGGGTATCGGGGCTTTCAAAGCTTTCCAGACAATTCTATTTATCTGGAAATAGCAAAGTCAGGTCAGAGCACATATGGGGGAGGTGGCCCAGGGCGAGCCTGTCCACCTGGGCCCAGGGCCGGAATGGTGACTGACCCTCACTGTGCTGTGCCCCCATAGCCATCCTGGGAGCGCCATTCCAGGCCCCTGCCGCCACCGTCCCTGCTTCCCTCCGCCACCTCCCTCCTGCCGCCTGGCACCCCGCCTCATCTCCTCCCGCTGCCCTGCCTGCAGCCCAGGCCTCACTGTGCCCACACGGCCCCACGACTGTGTGACAGGCCAGGCCACTGTCCTTCGAGCCGTCCCACAGCTGGGTACGCTGCCACTGATCCCCAAGTGGCCACGCTGCTCCCCAAGCAGAGTGCTCGACCTCAGCGCGCTGACGTTGGAGGCCAGGCCACTGTGTGCTGTGGGCCACCCTGTGTGCTGTAAGGTGTTTCACGGCATCCCTGGCCTTATCCCTTAGATTCCAGTAACATCCCCCAGTTCTGACAACCAAAGATGTCACCAGACCTTGCCAAATGTCCCCTGGGACACAAAATCACCTTGGTTGAAAGCCACTGGCCTAGCATAACTCATCTTTCCTGACCCAAGGAACGCAAAGAGTAGAGAAAGAGAAGCAGAGCCCTTGGCTGTGAGCTGGGAGCCTGGGGTCCCACACAGCTCCAACTGCCTGGGCCATGACTTGCTGCATTGGCAGGCGCGGGAGGCGCACGGCTGCAGGGGGCGGCGCAACCATCTCAATGCTGTTCAGGGGCCAGGCAGGGAACAGAAACGGAGCAAGCGGGTAGGCGGAGTCCCAAGGTTTGCCCATGGCTCCCTGATTGTTATAAGAGGCCACACATCGGGATTTTCTGTCACCCAAAAAAGAGTGCCACATCCCTTCACTGAACTGGGTGCCCCTACCATGTCTTGCTCAGCATCCTCACAACCAGAGGAAAGCAGGGGCCTCTCACCCCGTTTCATGGCTGGGAAAACCGGATCAGGAGGGGATCAAACGTGACAGCCAAGGTCCCAGGGCAAGGCTGCCCCATCTCCGTGTGACGCTGAGAGAAGGGAGACATGGCCCGAGGAGCCCAGCTCCTGGCAGAAACCCGCAGTGACTCTGATGCCCCGGCTTGACGACAGGAGGACAGCAGCTGGGACTGGGGACCCCGCCCACCCCCAAAGTCCCCTCTGAGTTGGACCACCTTGGGGCTCTCAGCCCCTTTCTAACTGTAGTCCCTTTCATCAAACCCCGCCTTCCTGTGGAACAGTTAAATCGGAGCTGCTCTGGTTGCCGCAGGCGTGGGAAGCAACGTTCCAGATGCTGCATCCCCACCCCCACACCCAGGACAACGGCATGGAACCCAGTTTGGAAAATCTGTGCAGCTGGGTGGGAGGAGAACCCAAAAGGCCCCAGCTGGGGCTCTGCCGAGAGCCCCCAACCCTCATTTCCCCTTCAAGATGCAGACCTTGTGGCCCCAGGTGGTCCCAGGCTGGGACCCCAACCATTCCTTGCCCGGCAGACCCCACCCCCCAGCGCCTCCCACAGACCTGCTGAGGGCTCAGGCCATCTGGCATGGGGCCCAGCTCCGGGGCCGGGGGCTTGATGTCCGTAACGCTGACCTCCAGGAGCCCCATGTCCTCCTCCTCCGAGTCACCTGCAAAGTCAGATGGGCGGATGACACATGCAAGGCAAGGATGACACACCCTGCTCAGACTCCAGGAGCTGAGGACCACCCCAGCCCAGGGTCCCAAGGGCTGAGCAACTCCTGGGGCCACACAGGGTCAGAGCCCGTCACTGCGTCCACGGCAAACCTGCTACAACAGTCTGTCCCTAAATAAACGTGAGCGAGGGAGGGAGGAAACACACATTAGGCGGCAGGGCCCGGCTCCCAGGACCCACGGTGCCAGAAGTCACTGTCCCTGCCCAGGCCCGTCCGCGGCTGGCCTGGCGAGAGCCAGGCCGCCTGTGTCCCCATCACTAGGCACTAAAAATAGTTTTCTTCTGGATGCCTAAAAGAAGGAAGAAAGCCCCAAAAAGAACAAGCTGTTTGGCTTTGTATTTTCACCTTTAAAAAAAAATATGTAAACATGCAAAAGGGAAAAAGTTCAGCCTATGTCCTTAGGGCAACACAGGCAGGAACCGGGGTGGATTTCAGATGGAGGACACAGCAGCCAGAGGCTCAGGCGGAGGGGGTGAGGGGGCGCCAGGCAGAGCGCAGGGGTCCCGCTGGCCTTGGAGGTCCGGCCCCCACAAGAGACACAGGCACAGGGAGACGGGACCCTGGTTGCTCACGGCTCTGAAACCCCGTGGCGGCGGCCATGGGCAGCAGGAAGTGGGTGCTGTGGGGAAGCCGGGAAGAAAGAGGAAGTGACAGTGGCTCCAGGGGCCGAGGGAACGGGGACACCCAGACAGTCCCTTACCTGAGCAGGAGACAGAAGAGGAGGAGGAGGAGGGGCAGCGGACGACAGTGTGGGGCTGGGAGTGGTGAGGGCCCTCCTGCCTGGCCCACATGGCACACCGGGCATCACTGCGCACCCACCCAAGCCGCCGGCCCTGAGGCTTCCTCTTCCCCCATGAGCCACTGGGTAACATTCTTGGCTGGTGATTCGAGCCCTGCCACAGCTATTAATAACGCCTCTGGTGGGAGGGTCACTTTAGGAAAGGCCCTGGGCTAACGGGTCCGGTGGGGAGGGCCTGGGGAGAGCCTGCTAGCGGCCTGGGAGGCCTGGGGGTAGGGAGAGTGACCAGGAACAGCTCCCAGTCAGCGGCCTGTCCCCCCTGCCCTTTCTCCATGCCACTCCGTTCCTTACGGAATGACCCCTGGGCCTGTTTCCTTCTTCATCGGGGGCCGTGGCCTCCCCGAAGGTCTAGCGCTGCTGCATCCAGTGAGTGCAGCAGTGGGGTTAAGTACTCAGGGTCACAGAGCCAGGAGGCCGTGAAGCTGGGATCTGAACCCAGGACAGCAGATTCAGTCCTGACACCAGACACCTCCACTTAGTGCCGGCCTGCCGAGAACAACGCCCGCCACACAGGAGCTGGGGGCTGGGCCAGGCTCTCTCCACGCACTACCTCGGTCACCCCCACCACAGCCGCCTGAGACAGGGCCATATCAGCCCATTGCCTGGATGAGCAAACCGAGACACAGATGTAGTAAAATACATAACTCTCCAAGGGGGCACAGAGCCTCAAAGTCCTCCTTGGTCTAAAAGCCTGACCTGGCCCTGGTCTCTCACTCCTACCCTCGCTCCAGCCAGAGGGAGAGCCTCCTCCGTCCCTTACCATGCCTGTGAGTCCCCGGCCCAACACCAAGCTACTCTGCCAGTTCCCTCATCTCGAAACGGGAACAGGACAGTCCTCTGTAGCTGTCTGGTGTTTACACGCATTAAGTGAGGAACTGTAAAGCTCTTAAGAGTGTCTGGCACCCATAAATATTCGATAAATGGGGACTCCCGGGAAAATTGTTTCCTGGCATCTCCTGCACCCCCGCCTCCCGGCCCTTGCACACGCGCACTCCTGTGCCCTGGGCTCTCGTTCCCCCTCCTCCTGCTCTCGGCCTCTCCGACCTTTCACTCCCACATTCCATGCCCACCTTCTCCACCTCTTGCCGCGATACCCCACCATGCCACATGCCACCCGCCACCTGTCGTCTGCATTGACATTTCCTGTCTACATGCCTGTCTCCTCCACTGGGCCAGGAGCTCCTGGAGGAAATACTGTTCAGTTCATCACGGTGCCTCCACACCCAGCACAGGGCATGGTACTTAGTTGGTATTCAGTAAATACTGGCCGGTGGAAAGACAGGCGGATGGGTAAAGGAAGAAATGAACAACAGCACTCAGGGACGAGGCCAGGTGAGCCAGACAGCGTGGGAGGCCGGAGGCCAATGGCAAGGCCACCACAAAGGGCGAGGGCAGGGACACTGAAGGGAGAGGCGACGCCTCCGAGAGAAATAGGAAGTAGAATGAGATAGCGGCCAGACACTTGGGGCCCAGTCCCCAAGCCCCATAGCCAGACACCAGTGACCTTGTCTACCGGTCCCCCTGTCCCAGGACTGAGTACCAACCCTCCTGCCAGTCCGGCCCACAGCGCCTCACCGAGGACATCTTTCCTGTGCAGAAAGGACACTTTGCGCAGGACGGCGATCCTCGTCTTCTCCAGTCCATCCTTGGTCCCGCTCTTGGCGGCCTTCATGAACTGGGTCATCTGGGCAAAGGCAGAGTGACTCATCAGAGAAGCTGAGGGAGGCCCGGGGGCACCTGCCACCAAGGGCCACCAGCCCCACCCAGGCCTCCCCACCACAGCTACAAACATCAAGCCCCCAGGGCCCATTCCCTCGCATGGAGGTGGCAGCAGAGGCCAAGAGGGACAGTAGGGCAGTACAACTCTGAGACCTCCTGGGACAGGTGAGAAGGGACATTCGTGCCCCAGGGGGTCTCCCTGGGGGAACCCTCTTTATGATCAAGGGGAGGTCCTAACTTGATTTTTTTTCCCCTTCGGGACAAATTACACAGTACCTACTCCCATCAAATTAAGGAGAAGGTGTCACGCAGGGGAAAGGCTCGAGGCCTGGGGTCCTAGCCTGGGTTCAAATCCCAGCTCCGTCCCTCCCCAGCGACCTGACTGGACGCATCTTAGCCTCAGTGAGCCTCAGTTTCTCACGGAGACCCCCCAGGGTCTGTGAGGACTAAACAGCCAGGGTCTGGGAAGGCACACTGAACAGGAAAACGAGCCATACAAATGCCGGTGGTTACTTAACAGGCAACTAAAAGGAGGTGAGTCCACACCGCCACCCCATCTGCTGAACCCAAGCGAGGAGCCCCGTCCCTTGCCCTCCAAACAGCCAGGTTTCTTACTGAGCCACTGTCCGAGAAAGGAGAGAAGGCTGAAGTTGCCACAGAGCAGGGCCAGCTTCCCCTGGGTGGGGAGGGCCCCAGCACGGGTGCAGCAAGCTAAGCAGAACTTAGGGCACGGGGGAGGCGTGCCGGGAGGGGGAGCAGGCAGCCTGGGCTCTGGGGGAGCCCCGGGCCTGCGGACAGAGCTGCTGCCCCCTAGCTCATTCTTTTGCCCCCTCAGCACCCGGCCCAGCCCCGGCATCTTCCCCGACACACAGCCAGCGCTGTGGGAGAGCAGCCTCCGCAAGGATGGAAATGCTAACTCTCCGTGTGTCCAATATGGTGGCCACGAGCTAAATGTAACTCCTGGGCATTGGAAAAGTGGCTGATGCAACTGAGGACCTAAATTCCTGATTGTATTTTATTTTCATTAATTTCAGTTTAAAGAACCACAGGGCTATCAGAACGGACAGTGTGGTTTTAGGAAAACCCTCTCCTAGAGACTCCTTGTGGGTCTGGGGGAGGAGGTCTTGCTGAAAACCCAGCAGATGCAGAGGCGGGGTCGGGGGGGGCGGGGGAGGCGGAGTGCAGGGTGGTGGCTTTTCAGGAACAGGCCAACTTCCTAGAAACCACCGACACTTGGGGAGGGAAGGCCTCAGCCCTGCCCTGCATCTATGCGGACAATTCTAGAGTTGCAATTCTACGCCTTTTGGGCAGAGAGGGTCAAAAACACTTGGAGAACTAACTAGAGGGACAGATGCTGACCCCAAAACTGCACAAAGATGCTCATCCTCTTCTGGAGGGGGCGTCACACAGATGGGACACCTCTGGCCCGGAGCCCAGTTCCCGTCCCGGCAGAGGGCCGTCGGGGGCGGGTAGGGAGGGGGCAGTCCTAGAAACTGCCAAAGTGGCCTTTGGGGGACACCTGAAGCCCTTCTTTTGGCACTTTCATGGGCAAAAAAAGAACAGAGGGACACCCCAAAGGCGCCTCTGAGTTAACCTGCCACCCCCACCCGTCCCCACAGTGCAGGGGCCACACAGTCAGGAAAAGCGCCCTGGGCTCGGCCTCGGCTCCTGAGAAGTTAAACCTGCCCTGCCCCCAGACCCCAGGCCCCAGGCCCGTCAGGGGGCGTCTGTAAAAGGGCCCCGCAATCTGTGAAGCACCTCTTCTCCTCCTCTTCCTGGGGAGGCCTTGGGTTCTGATGAACAGGTCAGCACTGTAGGCTGTGACCCGCACAAACCCAGGTCTGACGCCCAGCTCTGCTGCTGGCGGCTGGTGTGACCCTCGCCATCCTCACTCATGCTAAATGACAGCAGTAAGGCAGCTGCCTCCCAGGTCGCCCTGGGGACAGAGCAGGCAGGCACGCAAATAACAATGCCACCATCCGCGGAGCTCTCGGGTTGTGCCCATCCCAGCGCTGAGCACCTAGCAGATCTGAGCTCCTCGAACCCTTACATCTGCCCTCGGGGCTGGTACTGTTAATGCCCCCATTTCACAGGCAAAGAAAACGAGGTCAGAGAGGTCAAGAGACCTGTGAGGATCACACAGCAAAGAAAGTGGTGGGACGGGGATTCAAACTCAGGCCTATGGGCCTTCAAAGCCCATAGCACATAGTAGGTGCTCACTTAATGGAAGCTACTGCCATCAACATCATCATCATCTGGAAGTGGGAGGCCCATCTGAGAAGAGGGTACCCTGAATCTCTCTGAACAGCTAGAAAGGGGAGGGACATCCAGTGTCGCTAACATTCACATTTTTCAAAGTGTAACCCAAACCCATCCACCACAGTTATTAAGTCCACAGGTCGGGGGGCCTTGGTCCAGACCTGCAGAATCCGCCTCTCTGGGGGCGGGCTCAGGAATCTGCACGTTTCAAAGCACCCCAGAGGATTCTGAGGGCCCTGAGTTTGAACACCCACCCAGGGATCCCTGGAGACAGTTAAGGCTGCACTTGAGGGTGGGGAGAAATAGAGAGTTAAGAACATGGAAAGAGACAAGCTTGCTGGGTCCTCGACCAGTTCCAGCACAGATGTGAGAGGCAGCCGGGTCTCAGTCTCGGGGGCAGCCCAGGATGCAGGCCCACCCTCTGCGGCCCCGGGACTTGGGAGGGACAGACAAACAATACCTTACAATCGTACTTGTGCTTCAGCTCCTGCATGTCTCTCCCCCCAACTCTTAAAGCCAAGATGTCTCTCTTAGTCCTGGCGTATTTCTCCTTTAGCCTAGTCAGGTCTGGAGAAAGCTGGAGCCCCCAAGCGGCCAAGCAGAAGGAGAGCAGGTGAGAGGAGCAGGCAGGACAGGGAGGAGACAAAACAGGGACAACAGAGGAAAAAGGAGACTCAGGTAAGGTGGCGGATGGACAATCGGGGCGGGTGGGATTTGAGGCCTGGTGATGACCAGGACCCAAGCAGCGGTCCAGCCGGGCTCCTGCCTGGAACTGGCTCCAGCGCCATCCAACCCCAACATGTCAGAAAGCTGGGGCTGGTCTCTGCAGCAGGGAGCCCCCCTTGCTGGGGAGGAGCGGCAGGAGGCGAACAGCCCAGGCCCCCTCTCAGGGAAGGGAAACAGTGCTGCGAGGACAAGGACTGTGTCTTTGCATCTCCCCATCCCAAGGCTCGTGACATAAGAGGTTCCTGGCAACTTTGTGAGATGGATGGATGGCAGGTGGACGGATGGGCGGAATGGGTGGGCAAGGGGATGAATGGATGAGTAGGCAAGTGCACAGAAAGATGGGCGAATGGACGGAGGGATGGTTGCATGGATGGAAACAGAGACAGAGGAGTAGATGGACTGGTTCATGGATGGATGGATGGGTAGATAAATGGATAGGTGAGCAAACAGATAAATTTAGTCAGGTGATTATAACAAAGCAAATGGATGAAGGGATGAATGACAATAGAGGGGATGAAAAAAATAAAACGCTGAATGGACTAATGGACGGATAGAGATAGTATTGTGCTGATAAATATTTAACAGCCAGTTCTCCAGGGAAAAAGAGCTCTGCTTTGCAGCATTTCCACAGTGCGAATGGTACCATCTAACCAGTTTCAAGCTACTAATCTGACATCACTGAATGTGGAGCTGGAAAGAGATGCACACAGTTGGTTCTTGGGCTCTTGCGAGCTAGGATGAGCTGGCTCTAGCACACCACTGGAGGAAGGGGCGGACACACAGAGGGAGGGAGGGACAACTAGACGTGAGGACGGATGGGTGAGAGGCTTACATACTCTCTAGAAAGATGGATGGATGAACAGACAGGCATTCAAACGCATGAAATGTGTAAGGAATAACGGTATTTGGTAAAGTATACAGAAGGCCAAGACAGGTATGTCTTCTAGAGAAGTGGACAAGTAAAGGAATCAAGAGTATGACCTCCGGAGGCAGGCGAGCCTGCATTCAAATCACCACTCCCCGCTTGCTTGCTGGAAAAGTTTCTTCAGCTCTCTGAGTGACAGCTTCCCCCCTGGTGGACTGGCCATAATACTATCTCTTCCACAGAGCTGCTGAGGAGATGAGATGGATGATACATGTAAAGCCCAGAGCTATCATTCCACTATGTTATGCAAATCAGTGCCCGGTATCTGCTGAATGGATAAATAGTTGGTGGGATGGAGGGATGGCTGGATGGGCAGATGGATGGATAGGTGGGTGGATGGATGGGTGGGTGGATGGATGAGGTATTTTCTTTCAAATCCTATGTGATGAGGTAGGCTCTACCACTTACTGGCTCTGTGACCCTAACCGCATCATTTAGCACCTCTGAGCTTCTGTCATCAGTTTCTCTGATGAACAAAACGAGACTCTTAATGCCAATAACACCAACCACTCTAAGGTATTAGGAGAAATAAATGAAACTGCTTTGAAAGCTACACCACACTAGGCAAAGGTTCGTGACTGTTATGCAAAGAAGTAACAGGACAGAGATCCTGCTGTGAGTTCCTCGGACTCCCCCAAAACTGAGGAGGTGGCAATATGTCCTGAATCCTGTTTCATCTATAAATGAGACTGACACAGTAAAACCCTAAAGCCCACACGGGCCGTCCGATGCCCTCCGCCTCTCTCAGGGTCTGAAGAACCAGGACTGGAGGTCGCCTGCAGAACTGGCCAGATCAGAGCAGGGCAGGAAACAAGGCTGAGGTCAGAGCCCGCTCTTCTGTCCCGTGCCCTGACCAGCTGGATCCCAGTGGCCTTGATTATGAAGGGGTCACAATGAGAAAGCGGAAAAATTTAATGCGACCCACTCCACAACTGGGAAAGAAATAACTGTCACTGACCAGGGCTGGCAGCTGTCAGGTACATATTAACGTAAGAGGATCGGGCTCCTGCTTAGAGCTGGGTCAGCGGCTTCCCAGGAGGCCCCCCATCACTTTCTTTGGCAAAAATTCAACCCCTGAGAGTGGCCCCTCAAGACTCCCGAAGGAGGAACCCCACCAGTTCTCCTGCAGCTGGGCAGGGTCCAGGGCCCCCAAGGACAGGCAAAATACCTCCCCGGATCTCTGCTGCCCCGTGCCACACAACACACAGCCAAGTGCGGTGGCCTCGAAACATGCAGCCACTGCAGTGCCAGGCGCGGGAGCAGGTGCGTCCCAAAGAGCTCAGGAAGGCAGAGCGCCGCAGGCAGAGCTTTGTGCAAGGCTGGGGGTGGGGGATGCAGGGGGCAACTTCCCCGGACAGAGGTAAGCGCCAGAGGAAGGAAGGGCCCCGGCATTATCCCCTGTCCTTGTGGGAGCCTGCTGTTCGGGAAGAAGGAGGGCCTTTCCCATGGCCAGAGAAAAAGTCCTCGTGGTTAGAAATGCCAAGAACTCTGCCCTGTTGTTTGTCTGCTGAGGAAGAGCCCAAAACCCCAGCCTCAGGGTGTGAGGGACTGAGCTCACATGGGACACCCATGGTGGGAGCTGGCAGGCATCCCCGGGGCTCTCCGTGGGCCCCTGGCACCCACGGCAGGCAGAGCACTGGTTAACAGGCAGATGGCCCTCCCACACCTAAACCCCGAACCAGAGTCTCGAAGGGAGGGAGGTCCTGGCACCTGCAATTTCGACCAGCTATCATGTGATCCCAATACCCATGCACGTCTGAGGGCCACCCCTAGAGACCCAGTCAGCGTCCCTGTGCCTCCTGGCCTCCGAGAGGTGCCTGTGCTGCCCTCCCCGTCCCCGGCAAGAAGGCAGGGGCTTAGAAAGTGGCTGCGGGGGATTACGAGGAACGGCCGAGGTGGAGAGTAAGGGCTGGCCCAGGTGTCAGGCCTGTTTGCTCCCACGACCCGGAGCAGGGCTGCGACCAACCCATCCTACCCTCCTATAGAGAAGCTGCCCAGGGGACATGGTGGCGTCATAACTGAAGCCCCCTTTCTCTCCTAAAGCGGTGCAAGCTGCCCCCTTCTGAGGACAGGAGCAGGAACAGCCTGTTCCTGGGCTTTTGACTGAGCCATTCCTTTGGCCCAAAACGCCTTTCCATCTCCTCTGGTGTCCACCCCCCAGCTCCCGGCTCCCCTTTCTTAGACTCCTCCTCTGACCAAGCCCCTGGGGTTCGAACCGGGTCAGGCAGGTGGCCACAGGTACAGGGGCTCCTGGTTACAGAAAGACACCGGTCTTCATCTTTGACAAATTGTTTCATTTTCCATATCTCCTCCTAGACCCAAAGGTTCCCCAAGCCCGGTTGGGTCTTCCTGTTCTCACGTACCCCAGGACATACCTTAAGATATGGGCTGGGGACACAGTGGTTGTCACAGATCTTAACATTTTTGTTAGCAAAATATCAAGGCCATCTTCAGGGGCCCAGCCCACAGAGGCCCAGCCACAAGAAGACCAGGGTTCAGGAGAGACCTGCTCAGCTCCCAGGCTTCACCAGGATTTGGAGAGCTCCTCTTCATCTGAGGAAAATCTGTCTGAAGACTCTTTAGCCAGCACTCCTCTCCCAGAGGGGATCCCCAAACTTAGAACAGGACGCCCCGATGATCCCAGCCCCATCGGGATCCCCCACCTTGTCCCTGTCCTGCCTTTAGGCAGGTCTGGCCAACAGGTGGAGCTCACGTGCCTGTCTGCGTCTTTTCGAAAGGAGCCCAAGGGGGACCCAGTCACCTCTGGTCAGTCAGGGCCTGCCTGTAAGAAGCTGCTCCCATTAAATCCCTAATCTCAGCAGGAATACAATCTGCCTTCTGGAGGTTTCTATAGGATAAATGGGAGACGTGAGGCTGTCACAGGAAAGGAGGACCCAGCCAATCCATCCTCCTGGCGTTCTCTGTGGCTCCCTCCCGGAAATCAGCAGAGGAACCCAAAGCCTCAATGGCACTTTGACAGGCCGTGGAAGAAGCCTTCCGGGCAGTTCCGTCTCGGCCAGGGCAGCCCCCACCGGCTCACCTCCCCAGGTTCACCTCCCAGGCAGAGGACCGGAGGCCTCGGACTGCTCTGAGAACACCAACCAGTGCAGGACAGGAGGATCACACTGATGTGATCCAAGCGCCAACTCTAATCAGCTGGTTGGGCTGCCTGGAGCCCTATGTGGGGGAGGATCCTGAAGCCAGAGTTGAGCCCGTGAGCATCGTGGTCCATGCCCGCCTGGATCTGCCACAGACGGGGTGTCAGGTATGGGCCACGCCCATCCCAGGTTCAGGGCTCTCCTCAGCCCAGTAGCAATGTCGGTAGGTCATCTCATCTCAGGACACCTGGGCCACTTCCTCTCACACATTCCTGGGAATCACGGGCTCTCACCACCCACATTACCCCCTCCCTGAAGGGGGTCTCAAGGGGTGCCCTGGCTGGAGTGAGAGACACCCCCGCCTCCTCACCTTGGGCTGGAAGGATACTCGGTGCTTGGTGGGCTCTGCCTCTGGCTTGGTTTCCTCCTCTGAGTCTTCACTGTAGCTCTCAAACTCGCTGGAGCTCCAGCCTAGGTCCTCTGCCTCCCGGGGCGCCCCGTCCCGGTGCACATCCTCGTAGAGCAGGCTCCTCTCCGCCCCTGCTGGCCAAGGGACAGGGTGAGTGAGCGGAGGCCCCGAGGCCAGGCCCACAAGATGCAATGTCCCGGCCCGTTGCACCGCTGGGGGTTGCATAGGGGCGCCTGTGGTTTGGCCCTGGAGCTCCACCTCCGCTCCCTTGTCCACAACACAGAGGGGATGGCAACACAACATCCACTCGGTAAAGCGAGGAGGACATGAGAAAGTGTAGAAAAGCGCAAGAAATGTGTCAGGCGCACATCCGGCTCAGCAATTTCCTCCCGCTGTCCGTGTTACCTTTCTGGGCTCTGAGTGCTCACCCTGGGCCTCCTAGGCTTTTTTTTTTTTTTTTTTTTTAATGGATTGATTGATTTTTTTTTTAGAGAGAGAAAAACAGCAATCTGTTGTTCTACTTATTTACGCATTCACTGGTTGATTCTTGTGTGTGCCCTGACCGGGGATCAAACCCACAATCTTGGCATATCGGGACAATGCTCTAACCAACTGAGTCACCCAGCCAGGGATCCTAGGCACTTTTTAGTAGAAAATAGAAGGCCTAGGGCCAAGTCCTGACTCAGGCCCTCAGCTCTAGCCTCAGCATTCTGGGGGTAAAACAGAGATGGTCAGGCATTAAGTGAGCCAGGATCCCTGACCCCAAACCTGAGTTTCCCCCATGCATCCAGGAGGGTCCAGTAGGGGGCGCACCCGGTCCAGAGTCCAGGAGCGGTCCCTTTCCTACCAAATCCCCACAGGAAATGAATGCCTTGAACCAAAAACTTGGGGACAAAGACCTGAGAGCCCACTAGCCTCGAGGGACAGTTGCCACCAAGGCCTGGGCATTCTGCGGTCTCTGTCAAGTCAGCGTGAGGTACCGCTTCCAGGCTGAGGTGTGAAGCCACTGTCCTGGGACTGTAACACGGGGGCCCCAGCCCAGCCCCAGCTCCACCACTGGGAGATGTGAGCTTCACCTTCACCCCGCTGGGGTTCACTTCCGGGCCTGTTACCTGCAGAACTGAACTGCAAGCCTCACAAAAGTGAGGCCAAGCTCCAAAAACTGCACGCAGATGAAAATGCTGTTGTCAACACAGAAAAAAACATGACATTGGGAAGGGTTTTAAAAATCAACTCAGAAAGCACAAGTGTTGAAGAAAGGGGAGCTTTTGTTTTGGGGGACCTCTGAGAGATCTCTGCAAAATAAGGATGATAAGAACAAGCGAAAAGGTAGAGAAAATAAAATACGTATGTAAAGCTCTAACAAACAGCAGCTGATCCTCACCCATGGGGGCTCTAGGCAGGCTCACTGGCATCACACTGACCTCAAGGCGCCACCTGCACCCCACAGGAAAGCCGGGGGCGGGGGGTCTGGAAGATTGTCAGCCAAAGAACAAAAGAGCCACACTGAGGCGTAGCTGGAAACTCGGGTCCCGGGATCAGGAGAGCATGAGGTTATTTTTAAGCAAAAGATAATAGTGACTAATGTCTCCAGGGAGTAGAGCAGCTGGTGACTAGGCTATGACCTTCACAAGGCTGGGTTGATTGTCCTATTACTGCAGGGCAGGCCCCACCAGTTTTTTGGTAAGTATGGTGCAAAAGATCACCCCTCCTATTAGACAGATGAGAAAACAGGACTCTGTAAAGAACTGTGACTTGCCCGGGGTTGGGCAGTAAACAGGGAAGGGGCTGCAGACTCCTAGGCCGAGCTCCATCCATTCACCGTGCGGCTTTCTGCCGAAGCCCTTCCATCCTGAGGACCACCCTGGGCTTATTTAAAATACTCTCTCCCGTGGACACAGCATCCCCAGATGCCTCAGCCATCGGGAGCCTCGCTGTGGTCCTTGCCCCCACCCGCCACTTTCTGGGGCCTCGGGCTTCACTGGTGCTCTCAAGATCAAGGCCCCCTTGCTCTGGTGTCACCCTCCCCCAAGTCCTGTGAGGTCAGGATGGCATTCTGATTTTACATGAAGAAACCAAGGCCCAGAGGCACAGGTCCCTGTGCCCTCATCAGTGGCAGAGTCGAGATTTGGACCCAGGGCTATGAGTGTCCACTAGAGTACATTGCGGCTGACAGCCTCCTCTACCAGTGCCCGCTGAGCCCACATCAGTCCACATGGGTCTGTGCTGATGGGTGTAACACTAACAACAGCAGCGTCCCTGTGTAGCAGACCTACGGAGGGCAGGGCCAGCCACAGCCTCCTCTCACTTGGCCCTCCCACAGCCTGGCAGGTGGGGGCCTCACTCTGCAGGCTCAGAGCTGGGATACAAAGGCAGGGATCTGACACCTGCTTTCAGCCACTGCAGGGTAAACTGCAGAGAGCAGAAACTCGCCCTCTCCCCGTACCCTGGGGACACGATAGTGCTCAGGGCAGACTAGAGACCAAGTAATTAGTTGCTTGATTTAATTCAGGTAAGAAAACAACCCAAAGAGGTTAAATGACCATCTTAGGCCACACATCCCCTGGGTTGGGGTGTTCCCACAAGACCCCCTGCCTCCCTATGCAATGTGCCCCTTCCCCACCTCTCCTGGAGTCAAATGAGCTACAAGCAGGGATGTGAAGCACCTCCTGGGCTTGCAAAGGGATGCACCTGTCATTGGCCCATTTATCCCTGTTGCTGGAACAGGAGTCAGGAATGCGGCTCTGGGGGCCCTCAGGTCTTGTCATGTCTGTATGTCTCTCCCAATGGACTGTGCAAGGCCCAAGGATAGTGAAGGTTGCCCCTATCAGACTAGGAGCTCCTCAAAAGCAGGGGCTGTGTTTCCCCAACAAGGGGGGGCCCCTGAAAGCAGGCAGTACAGTGTAGTAGAAAAAAGCAGTCTAGCAGATGTCCACAAAATCCTGGCTGTGTGACCTGGGGCTGGTGGCTTGACCTCTCTGATGCGACTCTTGGCTGGAACCGTAAGCCTAACCCCACCAACTTTGTGAGGCTGACTGAGCAGTGGGAGCAAATGTGCTTCATCTATCATAAGAAACTGCCCCCATCGTCCTGGGCTAGGGGACAGAGCCCTGGACTTGGAGTCAAAACGACCTAGGTTCGAATCCCAACCCGGTCCCGGCAATTTCTTTGCAGAATGATGACGTAATATACCCCAAATCAAAGATTCAAAGCAGAGTACAGGAGACAAACATAAGCGTTGCTGGCCTAATGTGTTCAAGCAAAGATGACAAAAGTGATAACAAATACCCCTCCCCTTGGATGAGTAAGCCGGGCCCAGCTCCAGCAGGGCTCACGCCCTAGGGTTCCTCTCAGAGGCCACGGTCTCCCCGCCCACCAGACCGACGAAGAGCCTCACCCCAAAGCTGGGAACAGGCTTTCCAGCGATCCCTGTCTCCCCACTCAGCTTTAACCGGCTGTCCCTCTCCCTGCAGGCAGGCCTGGGAAGCCCAGGCTATTACCCCCCGGAGGAATCCCGGTTTGGAGAGGTCAAATGGTTTGGGGCCCAGGCGGGGTGGGGGTGGGAAGTGGGGAGGGACCCTCAGCGCGAGCGCCCCAAGCCCCGAAGCCCTAACCCCGCCCCTGCACCAGCCGGGCCCCGCCCCGCGTGGCCCCGCCCCCAGCCGTCTCCCGCCTCTCCTTGGAGGACTGCAGCGGTTTTTAAAACCAGGAAGGCGGGGCAATGGGCTGGGTGGGAAGGGAAGGAAATGGAAGGAGACCCTCCCCAGTCCCCGTCTCCCTCAGCATCCCCGGAGAAGTGAGGAAGCGGGAAAGGGGCCCTACCGGGTTGATGGGCATCCAGGTTCTCACACGGGACGTCGTCGTAAATCACATCTTCTTCCAGGGCGGGGAAAGTGAACCGGTCGACTGGGAGCGAAGAAGGGGGAGGGAAAGAGCACGAATAAGGTTGCGGCGGCCCAGGCGGAGGCGGCTGCCAGACTGACATCAGGCTGCACCAGCTGGCAGCTCCCGGGCCAGCATCAGGCAGCAAGGGCCCTGGGGAGCCCCTGCCCCACCGCTCTCAGAGGACGCTGGTTCCGCTCCTTCTCCCCGCCCCCCCAGACTCTTCAAGGCACCCTCCTAGCGACCGGGGCAGACCCCACCTGCCTCCCCGCCACCCACAGGACTGCCCATCTGGCCGAAGGCAGCCGCTGAGAGCACCTGCAGGGAGTGTGGAGCAGACCCAGCACCGGGGGTGAGGAGCATCTTCCATGGCCGGCCCCCAGCACTGTCCCAGAAGGAACCACCTCCCAGCCAGGGGCAGGGGGCAGGGGAGGGCAGGCCAGCACTAGTGGGTAAGTGGAAATAAGGGGAGGAGGATGGATTTGGATGGAGAGTGGAGTTAAGGAGAGTGCTCCCAAACTCAGGCAAGGGGGTCCTGATAGGGAAAAAGTCAGCAAATGAGCACATCCCTCCCCAGACGTGTCACTGGGCGGTCAATGAGCAGGGCAGGGCGTGCACCTGGCCCGCGTTAGCAGTCCCCTAGATGCAAAATGTAAGGTCACCCCCTAAAACTGTGTGCCCACTCTCTGCTCTCTTTAGGGGCATAGGGCCCCTGCAGAGCAAGAGATTTGAAAGCCAGCCCTCGCCCCTAATGTGAGCTTGTCTTGGCCCCACAGCCCTCCAGAAAGACATGGGACCTGATGGCCTCTCAAGTCCCCGCCACCCTCACTGCGATGCTTCCGCTGTCCCACAGTCCCAGGGTCCTGTGGGAGCTTCAACCTCCAGCCCCTCTTCCTCCCACCACGGACTCTGCCTCCCACGTGGCTTCGGACCTGCCCACCTCTGTCCGGCCATCGGCCTCCTCTCGGGCCAGCCTCCTCACTGGGGTGCAGCCCGCCCCGCCATGTCTCCTTGCCTCATACACACCCCCAGCCCACAGTGACCGGACTGAAATACCAATGTGGCTGCATCACTGGCCCCTCCTGGCTCCCAGTTGCCTTCAAAGAAGTATGACCCCTGGGGCCCAGGGGGAGCTGCACAGACAGCAGCCTCACTTCATTCCTGTCGCCCCTTCGATGCTTACTGTTCCCCACGGCCAGGTGTCCCCCCGCCCCAGGGCCCCTGCACAAGCTGTCTGGACGCCCCTTCCCTGAGCCCTGCTCCCAGGCTCTGCCTCCAGGACTTGTGGGCTCTCCCCACTCCGGCACCTGCCTCTTGGCGGCAACTGCCTGCCTGTGTGTCTGGCCCTGCTCCTAGAGGAGCCTCATCTTGGTCACACAGGGATACCCACCAACTGCTTCAGAAGTATTTGGGGGACTGATGAGCGGCTGAATGTGTGGTCCACTCCTGGACCGTGGCTCTCAGGGCAAATGTGGGCAACTGTCAAGCGTGGGCAGTGACCCGCCTGTCCACCTCTGAACTGCCCCCCAGCCCACTCAGTGAGGACTACCCCACAACTCACGTGGGCCCACGTCAGCTCTCTCAGCTTAGGGGAGGGGACTCTGAGGTTATACTGGCGCCACCCCTCTGGGGCTAAGGCCTGGAGTGGGGCGGGGGACTTACTTCGACGGGAGCTCTTCCTCTTCCAGCTGGAGCGCCGGACCCCGGGCAGAGCTGTGTCTGCAGCGTCTCCATTGCTGACCACAGCCGGCACCCTGTGGGCCGAGACACAGTGCCAGTGAGCCAAAGGGAGGGGGACGGGGCTTCTGATGGCGGGAGAGACAGAGAAAGCTGGCTCTTGAAGCCGCCGGCAGCCCCTCACCGGAACAGCAGGACTCATGATAAGCAGGGACAGGCTGGGGGTAGGAGCCTCTGGCCCCCAAGGCCATCAG
The DNA here is from genome assembly GCF_021234165.1 of Pteronotus mesoamericanus. NCBI lineage: Eukaryota > Metazoa > Chordata > Mammalia > Chiroptera > Mormoopidae > Pteronotus > Pteronotus mesoamericanus. The sequence continues at coordinate 986,929 of NW_026555200.1, forward strand.
TCAGGAGGCTGTGGAGGCTTTGGACAAGCCCCTTCCTCATCTTTAGAAGGCACCACAGGTCGACCTGCTGCTTTAACTGCATAAAGATCACATGTGTCACAGTGATCAAGACCAAGTGCTCCCCGGGCAGGGGCACCCGTCTTCCCTCTGGCGCAGGCTCATTGGGAAACTCCATCTCCCTGTTGTCCTCCCATGGTGAGTCGGAGGCTACAGCTGGGGGACCCGCCTCCTGGGAGAAACGAGGACTTGCAAAGGTTCACAAAGCCACACACAGGATACAGCGCTTCATCCCCCAAACACCCAAGGACAGGCTGGACTCAGACACTTGCTTCCCAGGAGCGCACATACCAAAGGAAACAGTGGGGATACAGCAGACCCCATGCAGGCGGGATGATCACGTGACCATCTCCGGTGACATCACTCAGGCATCACGTACCCCAGACATGACATGACACGAGAAGGGGCTCACAAGAGGCAACCACACATTGATGTTTCTCTCCTTCTCTCTGCCTCCCTTCCCCTCTCTCTAAAAATAAATAAAATCTTTATTTAAAAAAAGCCAAGAGAAACCTGAGTAACTGTCACAGGCCAGAGCAGGCTAAATGACAACTAAATGCAACCTGGCATCCTCGATGGGATCCTGAACCAGGAAAAGGACATGAGTAGAAACATGGGCAGAAATCAGATAAAGTTTGGAGGTCAGTGAATGGTTTCTTAGTTTTGACAAACGTTTCCTGGTCACGTAAGATGTTAACAACCAGGAAGCAGGGTGAGGGGGTAGGTTGAACTCTATGTGCTACCATTACAACTTTTCTGTAAAGCTGGAACTGTCCAAATGAAAGAGTTGTGTGTGCGTGCGTGCGTGTGTGTGTGTGTGTGTGTCTTTTTAAAGCCCATGCTCAAAAAACAAGGGCCATACCTGCCAATCCACAGGGTAGAGGCCTCCAGCTGTTCAAGACAGCAGCCACTGTTGCCAAGAATTGGCTTGAACTTCCTGGTACCCGAGCCCTGACCCCTTAGCGGAGGATAGGAAGGGGAGGTGAAGCCTGGGACAGCACAGGGAGAAGGGAAGGAGAAGAATGAGAGACACCTCCTGTAAGTGGGCCCCTGACCTTCGCCCTCCCTTGGCAAAGGGACCTGCCCAAGGTCACACTGCCCATGAGGGGCACAGGCAGACCATGGAGCCCACTTGCCTGGCCCCGAAGCTGGGCTCTTATCACTGCACCTCCGGTAACAGAGCCCAGATGGCTGTGCTAATGAAACCATTCTATGTCTGTGCTGCCCCATGAGCTGCACATAGCGACTGAGCACTTGGAATGTGGCTAGTGGAACTAATGCGACTAAGGAACTTCACTTTATTTTAAATAGCTACATGTGGCTAGAGGCCACTGTATAGGACAATGCAGGTCTAAGTCACCTATGGGAGAAGCTAGTCTCAGCTCAAGTTTCACTGCCAGAAGTCAGCAGTGTCACCCTGGGGTGAGGGACACAGTCCTGGGGCAAGGCTTTCCACCAACAGGAAGTAAATACTAAGAGGGGACGGGGCTGACCTCTACCAGGAGGGCCTGGTGGGATGAAGGGAGCCACCTGGGCCCCAGCCCTTACCATCTGCTTCCTTGAACTATCACCTGCTCAAACGAGACCTCTTGAAGGTGTGGGATACAGCCACTCCAAAACGCTCAGCAGAACCAAACCATACTAGCCAGAGTCAACACGAGAGTTTGGCAGAGTCTGGTTGAAAGTTTGCTTTGAGACATTAACTGTGACAACTGGTGAACATTACGATGGACCTGTGAGGTGCTGCTTTCTCTGCTTTGCTTATACAGGGGTGGGCAAAAGTAGGTTTACAGTTGGAATACTATACAAGTAATTCAATAGTTAATAAATAATAACGAGAATAAACTGTTTCGCATACTCACAAGTGTAAACCTACTTTTGCCCACCCCGTATTTGTTTATTTCATTTCACAACAGGGCATATTAGGTATTATCATGCTTGTGCTACAGATGGGGAAACTGAGGCTCACAGAGACTTAATGACTTAGCCAACGTCACTCGGCACATCAGAGGGAGCTGGGACCTAAAGCCCAGGGTGTCTCCCTGCAAAGTCTGTGCTCTTTCAGCCAGAAGTTGGGAACTTGCATTTAAACATTCACTGAGATCACAGATTCCCTACGACATAAGGTCACTGAACCTCGCTAGATTATTTAGCCATTGTGTTGTGTTTTGTTTTGTTCTGTTTTTTTAAGGAAGGAGAGAAATAGTGCTCAGCATAGAGTCAGAAACACAAGTTCAAGTCTTCGTCCAAAAGAAACTGTAATGGTTCTAGGTACTTTCATGGTGGACATTTTGCCATGAACATTTTCACTGCAAAACTAATTGGCCATAAGACAATATTGCCATAAAAAGAGAGAAAATAAGTTTGATTCGTTGTTGGTTGGTTTCATTTCCCCATTGACATATCAACCACCTTCAGCAAACGTAAAATGTATTTAAGCTAGTTGTCAGTTTGGCTTCATTTCTCCACTGACAAACTGGTGGAGAAAATAGTTAAACAGTCGTGGTCTTCAAAGAGTTAGCATTTCTTCCAGATGGAGACTTGGCCAGGAGTTGGTCGCTTATTCTGAAACACACTACATCGGGAGGAGAGAAAAAGAAGCACCGAGGGCTGTCTTTGAGAGCACAGAGCTGAACCCACATTTCCCACAGAATGAGCACAAGTGCTTCCATACAACCCACAAAATAGAATCACTTATTTGCACAGGATTGCCATGAATCTACACACATTTTAAATATATTCAAATCTTTTTTATTTCTCCGTAGCCTTCTTAATTCTGTTATTCATTTTTTAAATTATTTATTGATGTTAGAGAGAGAGAGGAAGGGAGAGGGAAACATCAGTTTGTTGTTCCACTTAGTTATGCATTCATTGGTTGACTCTTGTACGTGCCCTGACCAGGGATCAAACCTGCGACGTTGGTGTATCGAGACGATGCACTAAACAACTGAGCTACCCGGCCAGGGCCTGTTACTCATTTTTATATCCCTCTTTTGTTTGTCATGATTGTATCTCTTTTATGGCAAAACTTCCTTATGGCCATTTAGTTAGGTGGCAAAAATGCTGGTGACAAAAATGTCTATGGTGAAGATGCTACAACAAAATACTGGACATGCATGGTAATACCCTGCTGCTAGGCTGCAGTACAGTTCAACCAGAGAACACCTGAGAAGGCCCTGGGTAAACTCTAAAGATGGCATCAAGGGGGAGCGGGAGTGGGTGGGTATTTTTGGACGAGGTCAGGCAACTTTAGCAGGGATCTGGAAATACTTTATGACACACTAAAATCCAGGGTGGGGCAGAAAATAGGAGCCTCTTGGTTGCACATTACCAAAACACAGTGAACTTTATTTTAACTAACTTAATTTGAAATAGCCACATGTGGCTTGTGGCCATCATACAAGACAGCACAGAGCTCAGCCACCTGCACTAGCGGAGAAGCTAGTCTGGGCTCACTTCCATTGAGCAGCCAGGCCAGACACCAATCTCAGCTTCCTGGGCTAAGGAGCGGGGGTCCTATAGCATAGGGAAGTCACCTCCATGCCCACCCACACTGCCTCCATGGCTGCGGCAAGAAGAGATGCTGGGAGCCCTAAGGGAGGGAAGAGGCCGGTGCCTGTGGGTGGGCAGGTCTTCCCAGGGTTGCCTGCCCCCACCTTGTACTTTGCTGGTATCTACTCTGTGCCCAAGGGGGGGTTAGACGCTTGAGGACAAGTGCATGTCTTATTGTGACTACTTCAAAAATGAACCAAGTGAGGTGCAGGATAGGCAGGTACCTAGCCCCAGGTCCTCAGCCCCAGGCCCCCTAGCTGGCAAGCGACAGAGCTACAATGTACCCGCAAAGCTTGCTGCTGCCCCTAGACTTGAGTTCCCCAGGCAGATGCAGATGGAGGAAAGGGAGGAAGTGGGCATGGCAAGAAATAAGGCCAGGTGCCTCCTCCCACCTTGCCCCATCCTGCCAAGGCCACTGGCTCACCCTGCACTCATGGGGGGGGGCGGGGCAAGCAGGAGGGCGGGGCAACCTCTACCAGCTGCTGCAGGGCTGGGAAGTCTAATTTTCCCTGTAAGCAAACACTCCTTCTGGGGCCTCCCCAGATAATAAAAGAGCCATAAAAAGCAATAAGAGGCCAATTAGCTCACCCTTATCTGAGCTTCCTGCACCTCTAATGCCTCTCAGCTTGCACAGGAGAGGAAGGCCAGTGACTAAAATGACAGCAGTTTTACAAGGTGAGGCCACTGCCACCAGATATAAACGAAAGGTGCTGAGGCCACAGAGAGGGACTGAGAATGAGCAAGTTGATGAAAAAGAGGAGGCGGGGGGCAGACCCAAGGGCCTCTCCCAGCCGCCCAGCAACAGAGTTCGCTGACCAGACTTTTCAGTCAAGTACCCCGGAAGGCCACCACGGCGCTCAGGGCACTTTCTGTGTCTACCTGCTGTGGCTCCAGGAACAAACCAGGGACAAGAGGGGAATGAGTGCCCTGTGACAGTGGGAACCTGCTCTGTCCTGGTCCCTCCATTGCATCTGCCCTGGCACACAGTGGACACTCAGTGGTGACCAATGTCCTCCCCAGCCTATTTTAAATGCAAGAAGCCCTTGCGCTGCAGGTACAGGCCCCAGGTTCTCAGCGAATCTCTATGACCACAGATTCCATAGTGTCCTACCCGCCCCCAGCCCCCCGCAGAGCCTACAGAGAGCAAGTGGTCAAGGAGAAGACCCCCAAACCCAGAATGGTCTGAGGATTCCCAGCTGGGCCCCCACGCACAGGGTAGGCGTTTCCAGGGCCTTTTCCAGGACAAGGTATGACTAATGTGAAAGGAGGAAAAATTCTACCTTTGGCAAACGCAGAGACCAGAATAACCTTTGCCTTATAAGGCCTTGAGTAAAAGCCAAGCAGCAGCCCGGGGAGGGCTGTGACGGGGCTCGCCCCGGACCGTGCTTCTCAGAGCATCCCTGCGCCGCTCTCAGAAATTTCCCGCCACCATCATTTCCACCATCCCCAAGTCCAAGAGACACAAAAGAAGAGCAAAAGCATTAAGCCCGGGTGAAGCCTGCTTCTCTCTAGTTCCTGTAACACACTACAGCCAGAGGGACCTTAGAGATCGTCTGCTCAAAGCAGCTGCCCACTGCCGTTAGCCAGGCCCCTGCCTGGACGACTCTGACCCGTTGGTCCAGAGGGGCCCCAGCGCCAGCGTCTTTAAAGGTCCCACTGGGTCCAGTGTGCAGCCGGGGCTGAGAACCAGGGCTCATGGGCCTGAGTTGTGAAGGCAACACCCTGGAGCAAACAGGCCTGGATAGAAACACAGCTGTTGCTTGGCTCTGTGCACAGGGACAGTCACTGGGAGCTGTTGTAGAATGAAGCAAATAATTGATTTACTTCCTCGTGGGAGGATTAACTGAGATAATGCAGGTATTATCTCTCTGTGCCTCAGTTTCCATATCTGTGAAATGGGGCAACAATACCTCCTTCTTCTTAGGGTAAATAAAAAATAAAATATATTTTATATTCCTTTCTTTACTCTCTCTCTCTCTCTCTCTATATATATATATATAAAATATATATATATAAAGTAAATATAAAATACTATGCACAGGGCCTGGTGCATGACCAATCCTCCTGGTGTGCTACTTCTTGTCCCCATCCTCTCGTCCACCCCTCTCTCAGTTGCAGGGTCCCTGTGCGCATTCACCTCCTCACGCCGCGGCCCGGCCATCCCCCCGATCCAGAAGGGTTCCAGGACCCAGTCTGCCTGTCCTGCGCCACCCTGCCACCGCCACACATCGCTTACTGCATTAAGCAGGAGCAGTGAGGAGCCCCCAGCGGAAAACAGGAAAGGGGCCCCCCATGCAGCATCCATACCACAGCCCCCCCACAGGGAGTGAGCACCAAGGGCCCCCAGGGAGCCATCTCAACTCAGGAGCCTGGCCCCACAGCCCCAGAGGTGGATCCGGACCGCGCCTCTGGCCTTGGCTCTGCGGCATGCACACCTTCCCGTCTGACGCCTCCTGAGTCCCGGGCGCGGCAGCCAGGCCGTGCACTGGCACAGCACCCTCAGCAATGACTTATCAAGAACCATGTGGGATTTTGAAAAAGAACACAGGTTCCCATGGGAAAATGCTCACGCCATGTAATTAGGTCACAAAGTGAGCCATGAAATAGTATGTGTAATAAAACCACAGTTCTATAAATATAGATATATATACTTGTTATACGTGCATAGCCAAGCAGCTGGACGGAAACACACAACAGTAGAATTAAAGCTTGCTCTTAGTCTATCATTTTCTGTACTTTCCGACTTTTCTACAATAAACATGCATAACCATTACTAAGGGGGAAAAAAGGAAACACATCGAAGATAATGGGAGGCGAGGCATTGGCCAACATGGGTCCCTAGTGCTCTGGAGTCGGCCCCAGACAGGTCCGCACCCTTGGGGACAGTGATAAAGAGCAGCTCACTGACTGAGCATCTGTCCCAACATCTCATTTCCTCCTCCCAAGGGCTTCATCAGGCGGGTCTATTGCTCCACTTTACAGAGAGGAAATGTAGCAGATAAGGTCCTAGGTGAGGGGCTGATACATAGGGGAGCTCAGATACAGGGCGGGTGGGGTCCCAACCAGATCTCCATGGGAGAGGGTGGAAAAACTGGTTCTGGAAGCAGACTGGGCTCTGCCTCCTCTCAGCCCTGTGACCTCAGGCTAATGACAGGTCCTCTCAGGCACCTGTTTCTGCATATGTAAAAGAGGGATTATGATAGGGCCCGCCTGTGCGAGGACTAGTGAGATAAGGCAGATAAAGCTCTTGGAACTGGATACTGCGAATAAGAAGTGCTAATTACACGCAGGCCACTACTATCTGGCTCTGGAGCCCACACACACACCCCGGCAGGGCACTAGAGAAGAGCTCAACCCTGCAGTTGAATGTCTGCCCCACCCCCAATCCGAGGGCAGGGACTGTTTGCCTGGATCACCACCACAGTGCCCACCGGTCACAGGCGCTCAGTAAGGCTGTGCATGATAAGAGGATCACAGCTGGAGGTCAAGGGCAGGGAGGACGCCAGCCAGCCAGCAGAACTATCAGGCAGCCCCCCCCGGGCAGGGAGGACGCCAGCCAGCCAGCAGGATACTGATCAAGGGCAGCCCCAGCTCTGTCCTGGGTGGGCAGCGGGGTCTGCAGAGGAAGAGCAAACAGAGACCTTGACCTCGGGCTGTCAGCCCAAGTGCAAGCCCAGCCCCCTGGACCAGGGACTGCTCCTCTCTCGGTCTGCACAATGGGCACCACAATAATTCCCTCTCCCCAGGGCTGTTGTACCAGTCTCCTCTTGCTTCTGTGACAAATTGCCACAAGCTTAGTGACTTAAACAATACAAACGTATCGTCTTATAGCAGTGGAGGTCCAAGGTCCACACTGGGTTCCACTAGACTGCAAGCAGGGCGCTGGCAGGGCTGTGCTCCCCCTGGGGCTCTGCGGGAGGACCTGGACCCTTGTCTCTTTCTGGTTCCTGGAAACAGCCTGTAACCCTTGGCTTGTGGCCCCCTCCGTCCCCTTCAAAGCCAGCAGCAGGGCATCTTTCAGTGTTTCCCGACTCTGACCCTCTGGCCTCCCTCTTATGAGAACCCCTGTGATCCCATTGGGGTGACGGGGATAATCCAGGAAAAACTCCCCATTTCAAGATCCCTAACCTAATTTCATCTGGAAAGTCCCTTTGCCACAGCAGATAACATTTCACAGGTTCCAGATATTAGAACATGGACATCTCCGGGGGAGAGGGGTGACATTACTCTGCCTACCACAATTACTAGAATAAAAACGAGACGTGTGTAGACAGGCTACGTAAACTGTAAAGTCCGTGCACGTGCAAGCTGTTAGCATTGCAGCTTCTTTGTGCCAGGCACCAGCGATAAAAGCTGAAGAAAGCAGGGTCCTCCTACTTCTCCAGGGACCCGGGGATGGATCTCACAAGATTCCTGAGCGGGTCCTCAATGTCACAAATGCACAGGGTATACCTTTTCTGAGGGAGAGACCATGTGCCCTTTATACTGGGTTCTCAAAGGGTCTGTGATCCAAAGGCCATAGCTCTGATGTGGAAATCCATTAAACCAGGGTGGAAAGGCAAAAAACAAACAACAACAAAAAAAAAACCCAAAAAATACAGCTTTTTTTTTTTTTCCCCCAATTTAGGGACTGGCAAGGGGCCATAGAAGGTCTTCCATGAGGGACTCCACTGTGGGGAGCTGATCTCCCCCAGGCCTCAGGTCCCACACAGACCCTGCAGGACAGGACACAACAGGCTATGAGTACTTGGGATTTGGGAAAATGGCAAATTTAAGGCCAAGCCCGGGGTTCCAAACAACTCCAGGCTGGGTGTTGAGCAATCTGGAGAACCTTGAGCAGGGAGTCCATGACTGAGCTCTCCAGGGAGAATTTCTGCTCCCCACGCTCCCGGCCCACAGGCCCCAGGAGCCGCAGGGCCACGGCCCGGCTGCGAGCAGGCCCTCAGCCTGTTTCCGTGCTATGCAAACGCCGCTTCCCTGAGCCCAGCCTCCTCTTGGCCTGACCCTGTCAGCACCTGATGCACCCAGGGAGGGCGGTCTCCTCGGTCCTTCCTGGGATCCAGCTGCCCAGCTGCTTCCCTCAGGGTCAAGGTCTAGGTGAGAGATGCTGGCAGCATGGTCCATCTTGTCTGGGTAACACAAGGAAGGGGCAAAACTGGTACCTCCCAGGGGCCACTGTGAGCTCTGCAGCCAGGCCAGGAGCCAAAGGCCTGACCCAACAGGAAATGCTGAGACTGCAGGGCTCCTCTGGGATGGCAGCAAACTGGGCAGGAAAAGCAAACAACTCTGCAGGGGGCCAGAGTCCACAGCCAGCACACTGAGTGAGGGGTGAGAGGTGCAGGCTGGTCCAGGAAAACACAGGAAGCCAATGATCACAGTGTGCTCGGCGCTGTTCTTCCAGCCACAGCTCCCTCCGTGAGAGCTCAGGCTGGTTATGAGAGCACTGGCCACAAAGGCCACCAGGAAAAGCCAACCCTGTGGGCTCCAAGGGACGGATGCAGGGGCCGAGCTCCAGCCCTGGCACTTACCAGCCCTAGGAGATCTTGGGTAAACTACTTCAACTCTCTAAGCCTCGGTTACTAAACTGCAAAACGGAAGTCGTCAGCAGTCCCTGTCTCCAGGGCTGCAGTGCCCAGGAGATGAGCGGCTGTGCAGGAAGCACTCAATAACCGCAGCTGACGCCGTCGGCACCAGCAGAATCGGGGACTCTGTCTGTGTGGCCTCAGGCCACTCAGCTGCTCCCTTCCTCCTGGCCTCTGTCCTGGACCCCGTCCACTGCCAGAGTCAGAACCCAGGTTCAGAGATTCCATTTCCACATCATTTGTGTTCTGTTCATTTTCACAGAGACACTGAAAGTCCCCGGTCAGAACCTCTCACCCATCCTTCTACCCATCGATACCCATCATCCATTCCACAGGGATGTCCTCAGCATTCGCCCTGTGCCTGGCACCATACTGAGCCACGAGGACAAGCACACAGCAGCAAGCTGTCCCCATGGGGCTGGCCTGCAGCTGGGGAGGCACCTCCTCACCCCTCTACCATCACAAGACCTCAGCGCAGGCTGCTTTTACTCCTCTCCCATTTCAAGAGAAGGGGTCTCTCCCGGAATTACACAGGGAGCACTGAGGCCACTGCTTGGCTCCCCAGTTGGGGTCCATGGAACATCCCAGCTGCTCAGAAACTACTTTCCCAAAAGCGAGAGAGCACCTCTTTGCAGGCAAAGCTCTTAAAAAACACACAGACAATCAGATCGTTCACAAGGAGCCAGCTGCACCCCCTACCATGAACCAAGGTCTGAGTTCCTGGGCTCAGACCTGGAGCCCCACCCAGTGCATCCCCGGAGCGGGGCGTAGCGGCCCAACACCTGGCCTCCGGTCCGAGAGGCCCGGGCCTAGCCTCCGCTCTGAATGAACACAGGCTACCTGTACATAACCTTGGCCGCCTGACTTCTCTGGGCCTCCGTTTCCCACCTGTGTCATGGGTAGTGACAGTGTCCACTTCCCAGAGACGGGAGGAGTCCGTGGGCCTGGGCGTTTAGCTCAGTGCCTGGTACACAGGAAACAGGATCATTAGTATCCCTACTATTATTTGCTGTTATTTTACCATCATCATCATTTGATAATAGATGTGTCCTACTGAGGAAAGAAAAAGGGCCACCAGTTAGCAGAGCGCTTTTAGGCTGCCTTTACCCAGCAGCAGGGCAGACAGACCCCCAGCCATCCCCGCTCCTTGGGACCGTCGGGCAGGGTAGCCCAACCCTAAAACTCACCCCACAGCCTCAGCGTAACACACCCAGCAACCCCAGCAGGTCTGTTTACCCCGTAGCAGCCTAGGTTCCTCCTCTGGGTGACCTGGCCAAGCAGGCAAAGGGCGGGGAAGTCCACGGGCCTCACGGCCAGAGACAGACCCAACACCTCTGGACTTCAGTGCTAAGCGGCCTCAACTGTCCCTGTACTCGCCCACCTGGCAGGTGTAATCCTCGTCCCTGCGCAGACTCCCCGCGGTGGGGTAGCTGCTCGGTGAGAGCCAGATCAAACCCAGGTCTGTCTGATTCCCAGGGGACAGAGCGCAACCAGCTCCTTCGAAAAACCAAACCTAAACCAGGACCCAGAAAAACAACAGCAACTACGTTCGGGGCAGGCGGCATGTGCCAGCCAGACTGAGCACTCAATAGATGTCAACTTGCACATACCTCACAGAGCCCATTTTACTAGGTAAGGAGGTGAGGCAGGGGACAGGAAGCCACTTGCCCAGGGATGCCCAGCTCGCAAGTAGCAGAGCAAGACTTGAAGCCAGCTCTGTGGCTCAGAGCCCGCGCTCCCAGGCCCTCAGAGGCCCAGCCTCCCTCACTCACTGCACACACCATGCTCCGGCCACCAGCTGGGCGGTGGGGGTTCGCACTGGTGCTGCCTCCTTCCTTCTGAGAGCCCTGACAGCAGGGAGGTCCCTGCGAGGCGGCAGCTCTGCTGGATCTGGGCGGTTACTCTCTAACTGTACCATCCAGAGCTTCCCTGGAGGCCAGGTGGGCAGCCAGGCACAGCCCCAAGGCCCCTTCCAAACCTGGGGTAGGGGCCAGGGAGGAAGTGCGGTCACCAAGCATGAGATGCCCTCCACTGGAAGATTTGTTTTCCAAATCAGGGCTTGCTTGGTGACTACCTTTAGGGAAGGTTAAAAAGAATAATCAAGGGTTTTTTTTTCCTTTTCTCTTGGGAAACAAGAAGGAGGGACTTGATCTGAATAGATTCACCTCCCTGAGGACTCACGAGCGGAAAATCACCGCCCAGGGAAAGAGCTGGAACTTAGGGGAACAAAGACCTGGAAGGGAGGAAATGAAGCTGGGAGAAGGGTGGACAGCACTGGACAAGGAGTCCAGAGGCCACCAGCATCCTAGGGTGTGATCCTGGGCAAGTCCTGCCTCTCAAGCTCCCCATGAATAAAATTAGAGGGTTGGAACGGAGCATCTTCAGACACCTGTTGTGGTCAGTGCTCCGCAGGGTCTCGCATCCCCACGACTCTGTCCTCACCCAAGCGTGATCTTTATTCATGCCTGTTGTCAGTGAGACTCCAGCCCTGGCAATCCAGGCCCAGCCCAAGGCCATCCAATCCAGTCCAAGGCAGCGGGCACACCGTCTCTGCCCCTCCCGCCCCGTCGCACTGGAGTCATCCAAACTGGACAGGAGCGGGGAGCAGAGGCACACAGGGTATGTGTAAGTGGTGCTTCCCGCAATCAGTCTCACTTATTCCTCAGGATGCTCCGAGGTGGATGGTATAATTTCCATCTTATTCATGGGGCACCTGGGACACAGAGAGGGTCACAGGCAGCCCAAAGCCACCCAGCCAGGGAGAGACTGTGAGGGGACTTGAGCCTCCAGAGCTCCAGCCCTGGTGCCTTCGGGAGAAGGCGTTCAAGGGGGCTCGGGCCGCTCCGGGGCACGTCATAGGACAAGAGGCGGTTCTGCGAGGTGACAGGCAGAGGGACTGAGCCTCTGCTTCAGAAACACTGGGTCCCCTCAAGCTGTCCTGGCCAGTGGGCTGATGAAAACAAGGCACTAGGCAGCAGCTCTGGGGACCACTGGGTCACAGCTCATTGGGGCATCCAGCACCTGCCAGACACATGATCTGGCTGCAGAGTCATCAGGTCCCCAGGACACATGGACAGAGGCAGCCAAGGGTGGGCCAGGCTGCTATGCTCCCGACCCCAAGGTTGGGAATAGGGGTCCCTGGGAGGGTGGCCTGACAGAACCAAGAGCGCCAGGCCCTGGGTGGGGGCGCACTTGCTCGATGCTCACACCCCCGCTTCAGTCACTTCCTCCCTGTGGACGCTCCTCCCACGCCTCCCCTGTTCCCACCAGAGAATGTGCGCTGACTCGTTCAGCCAAGACCCCCCTCCTGGCTTCCCTCCAGCCAGTGGACCAGTCCCCTGGGCACCCTTCTCTGTCCCACTTTGATGTGTCTGCCTCCCCCACCAGACTGTGAGTTTCTGGGCTGCTCCACTCCCAGCCCACCTGGGGGGCTATAATCCTGGGAGATCACAGCTGTCTCTGAACCCCCCAGTCCTGGAAAAGGACTGCTGACTCATTTCTGGTCCCTAATCAGGGAGGAGAAGGGGCTCCCACTTCGGCTCTTAATTACACAGGGCCTGCCCACTGCAGGCGACAAATGAGCACATACAAGGACTTGTGTGGACACAGATTTGAATCCAGGCCTGCCTTCTACTCCAGGGGCCCAGGGCCACACCTGCCCCTCTGAGACCTCCAGCGGGACAATACCTGCCTGAGAATCAGTCACCCCCCACTCTCACATGGAAGACAAAGGACGTGTCTAATGTCCCTCCCAACACTAGGATGGCTGCCCAGTCACTCACCACAGAGACTATATCCACCACTAGCGCTCCCCTCAGAAGAGGACTCCCTAAGCACCCATGTCCCCAGAGCAGGGCAGTGAGCAGCAGGTCTCCAACCCCCAAACGCACCGTGCAACCCAGAGCGGACTCGTCAAAGACCCCAGAAGGAAGGGTTAGGTCCTTGGCCTGAGGCCTGCTGCGACGCTGGGCCTCTTCCCCAACAGCATGTCCCTCTAGGAAGGGGAGGGCAGCGCACTTTACAAATAAGAAAAACCAAAGCCCAGAGGACTGTGACTTACACAAGGGCCCATAGCTGGTGCTGGGGCCAGAGCCAGACGCAGGCAATCACCCCAAATTCCCAGCTTGTAACCACTAGGCGGTCCTGCCCCAGATGGGCTCCCAGGTGGAGAAGGACAGAGCCCCTGACCACAGTCACAGGAATGGGGACGGTGTTGGCAGAACAGACGGCGATGCTTGCGGAGACAATGGGCCAGGCACTAAGCTGAGCACCAGAGAGCCGGCTAATTCTCAGCCACAACCCAGCGGGCTGAGGACTTCACTGTTTCCATTTTGCATTTGAGCAGACTTGTATTTGGAGAATTCATATGCCTCCTTCCAGCTATGCAGCTAGCAAGGGGCAGGGTCAGGGTAGGGGAGCGAGCTCTGCCTTCTGCTATTTCACAGGCTTGTGGGCAAAATAAAGAAAGAAGTAACCTGAGTTTTAGGAACTGACCTCTTCCCTCGGGCCCGGAGATCTTGAAATGCGTTCCTCCTTCGCCAAGACCTGCCATGAGCCATCTTGGCTGCCGCTCCACCCTTTCCCACACCTCCTGCCCAGTGTCTCCTCTTTCTCCAGCCACCAAGAAAATAAAAGGAAGGAAACTCACTTACTGTGTCTGGGGCGGCGCGGCCGCTGGGTCTGGGTCTGCGGAGAAGAGCGGGAGGAGAGCCCGTCAGGCCGGAGGCTGGCTGGGTGGACTCCCCGGGGTGCAGGAGACAGGGCCTGGCCGGCCTGGGTGCCTGCAGGGCCCGCCTCCCTTCCCCCAGCCACTTCACTGACACCAAGCTCCCCTACCTGTCCTGCCTGCACCGCCCCCACCCCCACCCCCACCCCCGTGGCCCACATCCCAACTCCAACCAGAACCAGTGGCCCTGCCCGCACTGGGCCTGCCCCCACCCCCAGCTCCTCAAGGACTCCCTTGTCCCCAAGCATGCAGGAAGTTCCTGCTAGTCTGGTCCCCAGCCTCTCCCAGATGACAGACTTAAGAGCCCAGAAGCTGCCATTTAACACCAGCCTTATCATGGCCTTCCCGCCCCCAGGGCCACAGGCTCTCCAGTCCTCTGGGAGGCTGCTCCTCTGGCTGGCCCGATGCCCCGGAGAAGCTGCGGGTGGTGGGGGGGCTTCCATTTACTATGTGCCAAAGCGCACCAGATGCTGCCGGAATGCTAGGAATCCTGGTTCCCAGGGGAGGCAATGGAATGCAGCTTCTTCCCAATGGCTTCTCCCTTCCTGCTTTCTGGGGACAGCAGAGGGACCAGAGGCATCACTGGGAGCCGGGCGCTTCCACCCCTACCCAGGGGCCTGGAGGCTCCCAGAGCACCTTACCAGTGACAGGGGCAGAGTCCAAATGGATCAGTGGGGCATCTGTGTCCTTCTCTGGAGCAATGCTTGGGACGCCCAGGCCAGCACTGGTGTCCTCGTCATCGTCACTGTCGTCAAAATCAAAGGCCTCTCCAGGATCGTCCTCCGCCTCTGAGGAGGGGCCTAGGCCTCCTCCAGGAAGCAGCTGATCTCCTGGAAGGTAGGAGGAGTTATTAGCTAGGCTGCAGGGTCTCGGGGTTTGGCCAAGGGGGAGATGGCTGAAAAGGGGTGAGCAGCTCTGCAGGCCAGAGCGAGAGAGCAAGGCAGTTCCCAGAGACGAGGTTAGCCCAGGCCCGATGGCCCTGCTGCGCCCCAGAGGTGTCCCGTGGCTGCGTTAGAGCTCTGAGCAGGGCAGTAAACACAGAGGAGGAGGGAGCACGCCTCCATGGTGCACATGTGCACATCTGTACTTGAACGTGTATCTTTCATATTCTTGTTTTCTATTTTCCTATTTTGTAGGCAGGGGGCTTTTTAAATGCATTTGCACATGGGCATAGAAGGACACGTGTGTGCGTTTCTGTGTGTGCATATATGACTGTGTGTTTTGCATGTGTGCAAATGAGCATGCACAGGCTCATTCTGCACGTTACACTTCATTCAGCGTGCACGGCGGCATCATGCACAGCTGCCTGGAAGCATTTGGAGCCTGAAGGTACCAGCTCCCAGGTGCCAGGGTGCAGACTGGCTGGGGTAGGGCTAGGGGGGCATGCGCCCAGCATGGAGTTCTGCCCGGTGCGGCCTTGTACCTGCTCCCCCGTCCTCGGAGACCCCTTTCATGGCCATGTCCTCCTGCTGTCCCTCAAAGCTCAATTCAGGCAGAGACACTCCCAGCTCCTGCCCTCAGCCACTGCCCTAACTAAATGAGGTCCTGTCTCCCTTCTCTGTCTTAAACCCTTATTGTCTTCATCTGTGAACATGTAAGGGTGTGCTTTGTGCCCGTTTAGGGGACAGGTCCCGGCCTGGCCCCGGGTCGGAGCCCAGCAGCTTCGTAAACAAGTGAAGGAATAGAGTCTCCATATTCTGAAGCATAACAAGCCCTTGCTTTTCTACCCGTTTAACTCCGCTGAGGTCCCCAGTCTTCTTCCCTAGAATCTGGAGCAGGACAGAACCTCAAACACCCTCTAAGCCCAACTCCCTACCTCATGCAAACATGCTCCCACACCGAAGGGCAGTGTAGTCTGGTTTTCAAAGTCCTCGAGGCTGCCCACCCATCCTCGGGCTGCCCTGGGTGGTCCTGCTGCAGCTCGGGCCATGCGACTGAGAGCGTGAGCTTTGGGCTCAGCCCCTCCTGCCTGGGCCCCCTTCCAGCCGCGTGGTTCTGAGCAAGCCGCTCCGCCTCTCTGAACCTTGATTTCCTCCACTGTGAGGCGGAGGATAAAAGCAGCGCCTACCCCATGTGGCCGATGTGCACGTGCACTGAGAGGCAGGTCGGTTTCCCAGCCTCGCCACTGTCAACGTGGAGGCTGCGTGATCTCTGTCGAGGGGACGCTGCAGGGTGTGTAGTAGCACTCCCGACCTCTGCCCACGAGAAGCCAGCAGCGCCCTCCAGCTCCGACAAGCAAAAATGTCTCCAGATATTGGCAAGTGTCACCTGAGGGACAAAACTGCCCCTACTTGAGAACCGCCGGGTAGACAGAAGGCAAGGCGTAGCGCCCGGTATTTGTGTTACCTAATATCACCTGGTGGTGTAACAAGTGCCCCTCCTGGCCTGACATCCTTGAGGACGGGCCTTTCTGGTCCAGGTGTGCTCACAGGTGGATGATGAGTGAATGGCAGGGAGGCGGACGGAGCAGAGAGACGGGCAGCGGGGCCGCCAGACAGGCAGATGGACACGTCAGATTCCAGCAGTCCCTCTGACCAGAAAAACCCAGTCCCTGCCCACAGAGACCTGGGGGCCTCCAGAGCGGGACATTTGAGGCGCAAATGTATCAAATTCAAGAAGCCCCTTCCTCCGCTGCTTGGCCGCAGCAGAAACCCAGAGCTCACCCTCCCTTCCCGACTTCCTCTGTGGGGTGATGACCAGGCGGAGGTCATTGAGGTGGGAACCCAGCCCCTCCTGGGAGCTCTGGGGCCCCCACAGATCAACACGGGCAGGCGGACTCCTCTGGGCAGCTCTGTGCCTGACGCTGAGTGTCTCCCCCAGGTGTGGAGGAACGGGCACCGTGGAGAGCCTGCAATGTACCCCATGGGGCTCCCCGTGGAAGCCGCACAGCCACCCCACAACGGGGCCACAGAGCTTTCCAGAGATCAAGTGATACATGCCCACTGTCGCACAGTTAGTAAGTGGGGAGCGGCAGTCCAATCCGGCTCTGGTTTCGCTCACGTCCCATAGTCCTTCCATAAGCCCTGCTGCCTCCTCCTGCAAGTCGCCCTTGGCCACCTGGCCCCGCGGGGATGCATTTCCCATGGGAAGTGCAGGGGCTGAGTGGGAAGCCAGGCGAGTGGTTTTCAAGTGACCGTTCCCCACCCTCTGGTGGGTCATAAAATCAATTAGCAGATTCCCAGGCAGCACTTTTTGTTTATGAACTGCTTATCTGAGGTATTTTTAAATATTATAATAGTCATAAAATCACATTTAGTATTACTTTTGACATTGTTTTTACTCTTCTGTTTCAGCTAATATAGAAAACCTTCAGTTTCATGCAATGTGTGCATGCATCCCTATTCGTCTGTGCATATGTGTGACACGTGTTTGTGTGTGCATGTATGCGCTGGCATGTGTGTGTGTGTGTAGAACCTTCTACCACTCTCCCTCCTCTCCACTCCAGCCACTCTGGTCTCCTTGCTGCACCGTGAATGCGCCACCCGTGTGCTGCTACTGCTGCCTCCGGACCTTTGTCCTTCCAGCCCCAGGGTCCAGGACGCTCTGCCCCCACCTTCAGGCCTGTGCTATACATGAGCTCCCAGCGAGGCTGCCCTGCCCATAACTGCCCACAGAGGCACCCGGGCTCCCTATGCGCCTTGCCCACTTTATTCTTCTCTACAGCCTATATGAGTGCATGACATTCTCTAAGTTTCATTTATTTCACTGTCTGTTCCCCTCTGAGAAAATAGTTTCTTGAAGGCAGGTATTGTTGTCTCTTCCGCTTATTGTTGTATCCCCAGCATCTGGTAGGCACATAAAAAGTATTTGCTGAATACACACACACACACACACACACACACACACACACACACACACACACCTGTTGTCACATCTGTGAGTTATGGTTTTAAAAGTTTAAAAAACATCAAAACAAATGACCCCAAAGTCCCTGCCCACCACTTCTGGGCTGCCAGATACAGGCCCTTCCTGGCCAGGGGTGGCTTCGGTGCTCTAGGTCCCTGTCCACCAGACCTGCCAGGCAGGCAATGGCGGGGAGGGCTTCCCTCTACACCCAGCCAGTATCACTCCAGTGACAGCAGTTTCACAGTCAGACCACACCTGGCACGGACTCTGGCTCTCCCATCTACTGGCCGTGTGAGTGCCAAGTTCGTTTACCCTCCAAGCTGCAGTTTCCTGATCTGTAAAATGAGGATAATGATAGTGACTGCCTCGCAGTATTGTTGGGAGGGTGGAATGAACTAACACTCATAAAGCACCTGGTGCCAGGTACGTGCTCACTAAATGTTGGCTCTTCTTATGATGATTCCATTTATCATCACTGTCATTGCAGCAGCAGCATCACCGCCACCACCACGATTATGACCATTGCCCTGAATCATAGCCCAGTCCCTGACCCTGGGTGAGACGGGCAGGCCTACCCCACTCACAGGCCAGGCCTAGACCGTGTCCAGGGACTCAGGTCAGTTCTGCACCTTCTCTCGGCTGGCGGCCTCAGTTAGCCCGCCCATCAACACAGTCGTGCCTGCATCCAACAAACTGTTCCCAGCAGCCTCTGGTCAGGAGGTTCACATAGAAGTAAGACGTGACCCCCAACGTAAGGAGCTCACTGCAGGTAGGGGCAGGCAGATACGGCAAGAGAAAAAGATAAAACCCCAGAGGCTGATAGAGAGAAGGGGGCTCATGCCAGCCGGGGCCCCGGGCACAAGGCTGCCCTGCACAGAGCCTTGAAGGATGAGCAAAGGCCAGGCAGGACCAGGCGGGGAGAGGTGCTCCAGGCTGGGGCTGCAGCAGGTACAGAGAAGAAACCTGGAGGCTCCCAGGGAACCTGAACAGGTGAGCAAGAATGAAGGTGCTAAAAGATGACTGAAGAGGTATTTCTGGGAATCTGAATTTTTATTTGGTAAGACAATTGGGAGCTCTCAAAGAGTAAGAGAATGGTCAAGAGCCTGGCTCAACCAGATGATACTGGCCAGCAAGAGCAGACAGAGCTGGAGCAAGAGATGTCCATCAAGTGTTTCTTGCGTAGAACTAAGAGGATTTAATCATAAAATGAGTTTGTTTTCACTTTCCATGTCTAGCCCCTGGGTAGGTAAGAGAAAGGATGCAAGGTGACCATGGCAGCAGGGGCCAAAGTGGGGGCATCCTGGGACCCAAAGTCACGGTCATGAACCAGGAGATACCCTTGTCCCCAGTGCTGCTCCCAGGCTCCTGAGACGCAGGCGATCAGATATCACTCCTTATCAGAAGGAAAAATCAGGAGGCCGGTTCCTGAGCAACTGAGAGCTAAACTGAGCCCCTCCCACCCGCCTGGACAGATGGGACAGCTGGAGCCAGCCACACGTACCCTTGGTGTTCCTGGACACGCCCCACTGTCGGGACGGCCAACCCCAGGGAGCACAGGAGGCCGGGACCCAGGAAGCCACCCCTGTCGTAGAGAAAGCAGATCCACTCTGCTGGCCCCCATCCTTTGAAAGGGAGCCCGGCTCAGTGCACAGCACACATAGCCCACGTAGCGTCCTGCCCACATCCCGCAGCGATAACAGCTTCCATTCATTGAGCGATTGATTACCACATGCCAGAGCCTTACCTGAGTTTCAGCCTTGCAACAACATAAGGGAGGGTGTCATTATTACCCCCATGTTAATAGGTGATGAAACGGAGCCAGAGAGACACCCAGTTATTCGAGTGGCAGTGGCAGGGTCAGGCTGACGAAAAAGCCCGCTCTCGTTACCACTCTGCTATCTGCCTCCCCCAAAAGGGGCAATAGGACAGGAAGCCAGGCCCAATGGGGGAAGCAGCCCATGTCCAGCCCCTCCAGGGTATGGCCTGGGTTCTACCCACAGCGTCTGAAGCCCTACCACCTGGGTTGCCAGATAAAATACAGGATGTCAAAATGAATTTCAGATGAACAACAAATAATTTTTTTTAACCTAAGCATTTTTGTTTGTTTGGGGGAAGGGGGTCCTGTTTGTTTGTTGCCAACTCTGGAAGCCCTACCACTGCCAGGGGCCCTGACCTTAGCACTTTCGCAAATGCCCCTTCCCCTCAACCCTCCGGTCCCCACCCTCAGCTCATAAACTTCATCCCCCAGCGCGCTCCAGTCCCCAGACGGGTTCTGCCCGTCTCTCCAAGGGATCTTAGGGACACAGGTGAGAATAAGCCCTTGTCCAGAGCCCACTCTGTGAGAAGGAAATTACTACTCCCCTGTTGCAGACAAGGAAACCGAGGCAGAGGGGTGAGGATGCTTGCCCAGGGGCGCGCAGCTCACCGCCAGTGGAGCCGGACTCACACCCCAGGGCAGCCTGCTCCCAAGCCGGGGGTGCTCTGCTGGCCCCCACAGCCCTGTTCAGATGGGGATGGGCAGGAAGCCCAGGGCGCAGTACCTGTGGCAGCCTGTGGAGGAGGGGTGGAGGAAGCCATCAGACAAAGTCCGGTTCAGCCCAGCACCGACCCAGCCGCTCGCTCGCCTGTGAAAAGAAGGCCAGAAATCTAATTAGATGACACCCAAGGCCGAAGCTTCAGCAGCAGAGAGGGGTGGGTCACCGGCTCATGACCTGTGCATTCCAGCCCGCTGGCTCCCACATGGCTTCCCCGGCAGCGCCAGGAGCAAAGGACAGCCAGAAAGGGCCCAGCCCCGACGCGTCACAAATCATTAATGCAGAAAACCCAGCAGCTGTGGAACAGTAGCCACGTCTTTCCAGAAAGCCCCTGCCACCACTGACCTTCCTTTTGCCCAGTGTCAAGGACCCTCAGGAGTCTGATGGGTCTGGCTAGACTAGCCCCCCGCAGCACTGTCCCTTCTGACTTGTGGGTGAAGCTCCAGCCCCAGAGACCAGAGTCGGGCTCAGCCCCCCAGGCTCCAGGAGTTGGGTCTCGCCTGAACTGCCATGGCACTAGCCGGAGACTTCCTCCTCCTCCCGGCTGCCCAATAACCACAGGCTCCCTTGAGCCCAGCGGCCCTCACCTGCCCCTGCCCAGAGCCCCGCTTGAGGCCATGTACTCTCTCTCTCTCCCTGCCCCGCCCCAAGGGGTTGGCCAGCTGACAAGGGGCCACCCAGCCATGACATATGGGTGTAAGGAAAGTAAAGGGCTGCAGGGAGGCAGACAACGTGAGATAGGGGCAGAATCTCAAATGCTCAGAGCAGGGAACTGGCTTTGCAGTGGGAGGTCACACAACCAAGAAGCCAGTGAGTGCATCTGGTGGGCTTCCCGGGCCCTGGAGCCATTCTCGCCAGACGTCCCCTGCCAAGCAATGAAGGAGAGCTCTCCCCGCTCCCTACTGGTACC
The DNA here is from genome assembly GCF_021234165.1 of Pteronotus mesoamericanus. Taxonomy (NCBI): domain Eukaryota; kingdom Metazoa; phylum Chordata; class Mammalia; order Chiroptera; family Mormoopidae; genus Pteronotus; species Pteronotus mesoamericanus. Next base: position 1,008,136 of record NW_026555200.1, read on the forward strand.
CCTGATTCAAAACTAGAGGCTATCCTTCTAGACGGCCCCGTGGAAGAGGGAAGCATCCAGGAGGGAAAGCACCCAGCCCTCCTGCCTAATGAGCCCCTGCCACAAACTGGCTGTGTGCCTGTTTTCCTTTCTGCTTCTAAAACCTGTGCTTCTATTAACTGGCTTCCTAAATGAACAAGGAATGCATGTACATGGCAATTAATTAATAACAGTGATCATTCACATGGTGCCTGCTTTATCTCAAACACTAAGCATTTTACAAATAATCTTAACATACAAGACTGCACATTATAAATGATAACATGAGGCCCAGAGCAGTTAAGTCAGTTGCCCAAGATCACACAGCTGGTAAGTGGCAGAGCCAGGGTTTGAATGCAGGCCATGGGCATCAGAGTCTGTGCTCCTTAAGTAACCATCACTCTCTAGTGCCTCTCAAAATCCAAACAAGACAAAGGGTATACAATGAAAAGTAAACCTCCCCCATCCCCAGTCACCCGAATCCCCTAGAAGTGGCCATGTTACAGTTTCCCTATGAAACCTCCAGAACTCTCCAGGTACCCAGCCCGCAGACCTGGGTAGACGCCTTGTTTTGTACAGGACAAAGCACACTGCACCCACTGGGCTGCAACCGCTATTTTTGCTTAAGAATCTGATTGATCATTTCAGAACAGTACATGGAAATGGGTCTCACTTTTTTTAACAGATCCATATTTTTTTTCATGTCCCTACCAATGGTTCAGAGTTTGTTTCCGGGCTTTTGATGTTATAAACAATGCAGCAACTAACTTCCCCCACAACAGGGCAAAGAGATGCATGAACCTAGGGCACACTCCTAGAAACGGATCTGCCAGGGTCAATTCTGATCGAATGCAAGTGGCTCTCCACCCAGTGCGTGACTGTGCCTTTTAGCCCCACACTGAGAACGCTGAGGACTCAAACTTTCCCCAGCAAACGGTTTGGGAAAGCAAATTAAAATGCTTGCATGCAGCTGCCCAGCAGTCCTTCTGTGGGTGGTGCCTCCTCCCTGTGGGCTCCTTCAAAACCACTCAGGGGTCTCAGGGAGACGTAGCCCCATTTTGCTACGGAGAAACAAGGGAGGCACCTCGCCCAAGATCATGTGCAAGCTGCTCCTTAAGTGCAGTTTTCTGATGATGTAGTAAAGTCAGGATCCTCATTCCAGGCCGAGAGTCTGCTCCCCTCCCCTCCCTCCTCCCCTTCCTGGCCGATTCTTACCCTCCGCTCCAAGCCCAAGGCTTTCCCGGGAAGGAAGGGAGACACCAGCACTTATAGAGCCTGAGCTTCATTTGCCTTTTTCCTTTACAGATGCAGAAGCCAAGGCTAGGGAGAGTGAGGCTTTGCCTCAGGTCACAGAGGCAAGGGAACAGGGTGACAACCCTAGGAATCAACCAGAGGGCACTGTCCCCAGCCCTAGTCTCACTCCTTTGATTACACCACCTCCCTGGGCTTTGGGGATGGAATCTGGGACTGTCTAAGCTAATCTGGGCCAGTGAGGTCCCCAGGCAAGGACATAGACCTGCAAACCCCATGCATGGCCATAGGCCTGTGGCCACCATTGTGCACACACGTACCCTTGGTCTCACAGGATATGGGCAAGGGAGTAGGGATGGCTCAGAGCAGCCCATTGTCACCACTAGAGACCCTCATGGTGCAACTGTTTGGAGAGACTTCAGGCTCCCTGATACCACCTGCGCCCCACCACTCAGTAGCTACGACACCTTGGATGAGTGGCTTAACCCCCACGTCTGGGCTTCAGTTTACCCACTTGCAAAATAGAGATTACAAAGTACCCACCTCAAAGGGTTATGAAGGAAGTTAAGGAGTAAAAATGTGTAAAAACCTTGGCAGGGCCCTGGGACACACGAGTCTATGGCTGTCATTAACACTCAGGACACAGGATCGCCACAGCTCCGCCTTGGAAAGTCAGGGACCCAAGCCAGAGGCTGAGGTCCGCTGGAGGCGAGCTGAGCCTCAGTGCCCCCATCTGTAAAATGGGGGTCCAGTACCTGCCCCACAGGACTCCCAGCAGCATACCTGAGGTCAACCTCCAACCCCCTGGAGGCTCAGTTAGAACCAAGGCATCAGTCCTTGATGCCCCCCCCCAAAATGGGGGGCAGCAAATGGCACTCTGTGTCTGGATTCCACACCCCAAGAGTGTAAAGGACCCTATGGGTGGCTCAGAGAGGGACCCCAAAATCGGGGGACCTGGGGCAGCGGCCTAGGGCAGCCGGGTCCACCTGCAGGCTGGGCTCTGCCTTGGTCCTCTCAGCGAACTTGACCTCTTCTCAGCCTCTCGGGTGCCGTGAGCCTTGTCTCTGTAAAGTGGAGACAGTACCTGCCCACACGATCCCACGGGCTGTCACATGCAAGGGGCCAGGTCATGGGTGTGACCAGGCTAAGAGCTCAGGAGGCTGTTTCCTTTTCATCTTTATGTCTTCCTTGAGCTGTGCACGGTCTGGAAGCTTTTGAGGAGGGAGCCCGAGCCAAAAGAAATGTATTGTGAAGCCCCTGAAATGAGCCTCTCTCAGAAAAGCGACCTAGAACCTTCCAACCATGACCATCTCTGGCAAAAGCAGCAGCCGGCTGAAAACCAAAAGTGGCCCAGCACACAGGGGGATTCTGACTCTTTTTTTTTTTTTTAATATACATCGTTTCATTACAAAAAAAATTTTTTTAAATGCAACATTCTAAAAAAAACCCAAAATTTACTATTGATATTAATTCCTATGAGTTTATTGTGCTACCACACACGAGTCAAGAAATTAAAGAAACCATTGCATATTTAGAAACACTTAATGTCAGAAGCCTTAAAATCTAACTGTACATAGCAGCCCCTCAGAAAGCTACAACCTGCCCTTTTAAAAAAGTACTTTCTCTACAAAGGATCTTATCAGCTACAAAAATCTGTACAGTTTTTATACTGAAGTTCATATTGAGCTGCACTGGAATTCACCTTCTTAGCAAAACAATTGCCTGAGCGCACGCACACACACACACATCATTACAGGATAGCCATTTATTCCTCATCTTCATCCTCCTCCTCCTCCTCCCCCATCATCCTCCTCTTCCTCCTCCTCCTCCTCCTCATCCTCGGCGGTTCTTCTCGGAGCCTGTCGGCCTGCCTGGGCCCCTCCTTCCCGCGTCCCTTCGCCCCTGGAGACGCTGTGCATCAATACCCTTTCCGAATCTCTCCTTTAGCTCAGCAGCTCTTTGATCACGTGGTCGCTTGTCTTTGGCTAATTTCACCCAATTTTGGGGGGTTTTTTTTTGTTTGTTTTTTGTTTTTGCAGTATCTCTAATGGATGAGCCAGGTTGTTGACTTTTAATCTTTGGGCCACGTTCAAAGCAGAAGAGCAAGGCAGATGGGTATTTTTAGGAGAGCTGGGATCTTTTTCCTTTCCTGTCTTACCATCTTTGGGAGGAACATAATTTTTCATCTCCCTGTCACAGCGAGCTTCGTCACTCTTTTGCCACATCTTCAAACTTCAGCTCTTCCTTTGCAGGCATGGTCTTCCAACCGCCAGACGTTTCTTAGAGAATTCGGGAAAACTGACAAAAAAGTCAGGGTGTTTCTTTTTGTGTTCTTCCCAGTAGGTTTGCACAAAGAAGACAAACAAGAACGTCCTGCCTCTCGGCCTGCTGGAGTCTCCTTTACCCATGGTGACAGACGGCACCTCCCTGGTGGTAGGTTTTGCTCAGAGTCCTGCCATGCGGCCGGGTCTGACCAAGATGCTTTCCCTACTAGGCTCCGGTGTGAACCGGTTTTCTCTGACTCTATTTTAAAAGTGCACGGCCATGGCCGCTGTGGCTCAGTTAGTCGGAACATCATCCTGTCGACCAAAACGTTGCAGGTTTGATTCCTGGTCAGGGCACATGCCTAGATTGCAAGTTCAGTCCCAACGGGGGTCACATACGGAAGGCAACGGATCAGCGTTTCTCTCTCACATTCATGCTTCTCTCCCCGCCTCTCTCTCCCTTCCTTCCCCTCTCTCTAAAACCGGTAAGCATGTCCTCGGATGAGGATTGAAAAATAAAAGAGCACAGAGGACCACACCCAAGGACCTGGTGGTGAAATTAAGGGAATAAATCTCTTTTCGGCTCATCATCATACAGCTGATAAATATCCTGTTGAGATCCTCCCCTAAACTCTCGGCCCTTAAAACCCTCAAGACCAAAGACCCAGGGCCTGCTCCCCAGCTCCGCTCTCCCTTCCCCGAGCATGTGGGGCCTCTCTCCCCCTTCCCCCTCCAGGCGCTTTACTTTACCGGTCTCTTTCCCCGGACCCTTCTTTTGCCTCTGTAACTTTCTAAATCAACTTTCACTTATAGTTCGGAAAAAAAAGCGCACAAAGGGAAGGAACTAGAGGGAAATTCACAGCGATATGCAGTGTTATGCTCAGGGGTCAGGTTATAGGGAATTTCCTGTTTACTTTCTATTTTTCTAAAATTCCCAGATTATCTACAGTGCTCATTGTGAGAGAAAATACCAATCACAAATCTCATCTGTAAAAGGAAGATTAGCACAGAAACATCAGAGCAGGTCAGATCCAGAAAGCAGCTATGAGACACGCTGGCTCTCACTTCACAGATACGGAAACTGAGTCCAAAGGAGGGGAGGGATTTGCTCGGGGGACCAGAGAGGTGGAGACGTAACCACGGTGCTCAGTGGTTAGAAAGATGGGATTTGCTGCTAGATCTGGGTTCAGATCCAAGTCTGCACTTGCTGGCAGCACAGTGAACATGCTGCTCCCTAACCCCTGCCACGCACAGCCCCCGGGGTGACGGAATGAGGACCGAGTGGGGTGTGCAAGAGGCTTCGCACAGAGTAAGCTCTCCGTACAAACCGGCTGTTGTTATTACAATGCTAACAGCGTTATGCTTGGGTGCCAGGGGAGAGTTTCTTCTCTGGTGGGGGTTCATCTCGTTATGAAAATGGCTGCCGATATGCCGGGCAGGTAGACCCCCTGAACAGTGCCCTTTCCCGCTAATGCAAAATGGCCACATTCAGCCAGGGCGAGAGGCAGAGGAGCCAGGGAGGAAGCCCGAGCTGTGGGCTGCAGGGCGTGCCTCGGCGGGTCAGGCCCAGTGACCCGGACCACCCAAGAGCAGCCGGCAGGAGCACCTCCCTCCATCCTCAGCAGCCCTGCTCACCAGGGCAGGTTTCTTCCTGGCTCTAATTTAACCAAAGTGCTTCTCAAAGGTCAAGGTCCATCCAGCCCAAAGGCTCATTAGGAAACAGCCCCTCCAGCCTGCACCTGCCGCTCCCAGCGGCTCCTCCTTGCTAGCCTGGGGGCCCACCCCGTCCTGGGCCCGCCCCCAGCAGCACTCAGCTGAGTGGCCCCATCCCCCTGCCTCCTGCAGGACAGCTGGGCAAATACACCTGGAGCGCTCCCGAAAGTCAGGGAGGCTGCAGAAGTTGGCCCGGAGCTGGAGGACAGGGACGGCTGGCCTGAGGAGACAGAACCCCATCAGGGAGGAGGGGGAGGGCAGGGGTCCAGGCAGGCAGACGTCAGTCCCAGCAGCAGAGGAGGCACCTCTGAGTCGGGCGGCCTCGCTCGAGGATGGTGGCTGTCACCTAGCCTTGCACAGAGGGGAACGAGGACTAGATTCTGGCCCAGACACCCGTGTGTCTCTCCCGGACACCGGAACAAAAGGGGTGGGCCCAGGGCAGGACCAGGTGCTTGGGCTAGTCAGGACCAGCGGTTGCCCATGTGACTGTACCTTGAGAGGTCTCCCTGGCTCTTAGCCCTTGTCAGACGTGTCCTTGGCCAAAGTAACCCCCGCAATGGCTGTTCCACAACACACACCCTCTGACCCTTCCTCATCGCCTTCAGAATGAAGGCCAGGCCCACGGCAAGGCCCTCGGTGATGCGCCCCGCCCCCTTCCCGGAGACCTCGCTGGCCTCAGCAGCTCCCACCCCTGGCCTGAAAGGGAACTCTGCTCCGGCCCCAGGAAGAGCTGTCAGGCCCATGACCATGGCAACCTGTCTTACCTCCCTGGGCCTTTGGCTCAGCCCATTTGCTCCCTCCAGGTAGAATTCTCTCTCACAAACAGCAAGCAAACTCCCACTCAACCTTCAAAACCCAGACCCAGTTTCTCCTCTGTGAGGCCGCCCCCAGACCCATCTCACGCAGTGGTTCCCAAGCCTAGTTGTGGAGCTTCAAAATAAATAAATAAATAAATAAATAAAATACTCGTGCCCCAGGCCCAAGATTCCGTAGCTCAGAGGTGCCGCCAGGAAAAGTCTATTATTAAAGAGCACAGGTGTCTCTGGGACACACATAGCCTCGTTTATCATTGTCTCCCTAATTAGACTGTGACCTCTTCTTTTCATCTCAGTGTCTGGAGCAATGGGCCACGTCCTAGACAACAGCTGCCTGGCCAGCACTAAATTGAGCCCAGAGGCCATGAACCAAAGAGCCTGAAGACCTTGCCCTGCTTGACACCTACTCCCTGGAGTCCCTGGGCCTGGGCAGGTGGGGACTTCTGGCCAATGGAAAGAGAAGCACACGTCCAGGCGAGAACTTCAGCTGCCCAGGTGTCCTCCGCTCTGTCCAGAAAGACCAGAAACAAGAGGGTAAGGTGGGGGTCCAGCCAGACAGTGGGAAGAGGGGCCCACCTCTATGTAGGCAGGGTGGCGAGACACCCAAAGCTCTGCCCTCGGCACAAATGGCCACCCGTTGCAGTCTGGAAGCCGATGGCTCCCAGAGGCTCTAGGGAGACAAGGTGACTGATCCAAGAAAACACTGGAGGAGCTACAGCAAGAGGAACATGGCCAGAATGCAGAGCCCTACAAAGAGAGGCGTGAGAGGGCACAGCCTGGGGTCCGAGGGACCCCGTTTCAGACGCTGAAGCTGCTGCTCGCCAGTGGCGAGACCTCAGGAGGTTATTCACCTTGTGTCTCCCGTCCTCGCTAGTCAGAGGTGAACGCCAATAAAATGGGGCTTGACAAGGCTGGGAGGTTCTACATAAATGCTAGTTTCCTTCCCAGAGCCCCTGCCGCTCCCCAAGGATACACAGCATTGTCCCATTCTGCAGATGGCTCGACTGAGTCCAGGCCAACTGTCAACCAGCAGGTTGTGCGCTGCCCTTCGTGACCCTCACCACCCTTGAGGTCACAAAATGATCAAATAAGAATAGCTGACATCCAAGTGCCACTGTGCATCAGGCCTCCTGCTGAACATTTTTCAGCTTTTGTCTAATTTAATTCCCTTAGCAGATGAGGAAAAGGAAGCCCAGAGATTGAAGGACATTCCCAAGGCCATGCAGCTACTGAGAGAGGCGTCACTGGGCTGTGAGTGGGGAAGGCCAGGGCAGGACCCCAGAGCGGGTGAGGGAAGAGGGGACATCCTCCAGGCCCTCCCCAGCCCGAGGCAGGAGCCTCCAAATGCCAGAGGGACAATAGGGCCAGCCCCAGCCCTCGTCCACTGGACGCCAGGCTGCTCAATGGGCTTCCTGCGGTGGGAGGCGGGAGGGAGGCTCTGAAAGGGGCACCCTCCTGGCTGTGGGCAGGGGTGAGGCTTGGTCAGTGGCTGAAGCCTCAGACAATGGGGGCTCTGTCCCTGCCAGAGTAGGCGTCCCTAGCCCCTCCCCCCTTCCTCCATTGACTTCCTTGGCTAGGCCGGCCCTGGTCAATGATCCCCAGGCGGGACAAGTGGGAACAGCCCCAGGAAGAGGCCTCTGGGCAGAAGAGCCTACCCACCCTGCCTCCACCCCATACCCTACACCCCTCCAGAAGGGATCCCTAAGGGCTGTTGCCTAGGAAACCAGAGCCAGCCAGAAGCTGCAAGACCAAGTGTAAGAGAGAGGGAGAGAGAGAGACAGAGAGAGAGAAAGAGAGTAGAAGGGGCAGCTGTTGGGGGGGGGGGGCATTGTTGCCAGACTGGTCCCCAGCCCTTCCTCCTCCTCACAGCCCCCAGTCACATTCACCCCTTTGTCCCCAACCATCCAGCCCAGACAGGAGGCGCCAGGCTGAAGGGCCAGGTGAAAAGGCTCCTATTTATTGACTGAACTATCCTGAGCTCGTCATCCGCACTCATCACCAGAGGGTCCCAGATCCTCAGCCCAGTCTTGGGTGGCCCATGTGATAGGGCCCCACAGCACACACACGTGGGGGCCAGAAGGGAACCGCATGGACCTTGTGCTACCCCTTCACCTTTCCGAGCCTGTTTCCCCACGTGCGGTCACCTCTCAGGCAATTCAGGGCCAGTGTGGCTCTGGGACACTCATTCTACCAGCAGAGCCATTTCCATGCGGGAACCAAACCAGAGGGTGGGCTTCGCTCCCTCCTTTCACAGATGGGGAAGCTGTGCCTCGGATGAGGCGGAACCAGGAAAAAAAGGGGCGCCTGGCTCCATGCACTGTGACAGAGCGGATGCAGGGGCAGGATGGACAGTCGAGGCTGCAGAAAAGGCCCGGACCAAGGCAGAGAGGCTGGAGGGAGCCGGGGTTTCCAGGGAGGGCGCCTCCCAGGTTGGCTGTTCTCCCTGCCGATCTGCCACCAGCTCACTGGTCCCACCAGCGGCCCCCTGCGGTGCCAAAGGCAGTGGACTTGCCTCAGCCCCACCCCAGCCCCTCCACCACTTGGCCACTCTCTTCTCTATGCGCTCCCTCCGCTCTCCTTCCCAGCCAGCCACGCGCCCATTCCCCCCGCACCCCCCCCCCCACCGCCCGGCCCTTCTCCTCCACCGCTGGGCCGCTCCCGGACTCACTTCCTCACCCCACCTGCGCCCCGCTGAGTGACCTCGCTCATTTCATGGTGTTTAAGACCACCTCCCCATGACAACTCCAGACTGATCTTCCCTTGAACTCCAGGCTTCTGCCTGGAAATAAGCCCCCTCAGCTCATCTGCCTGTGGTGGACTGGGCATCTGGAACTTAACATCCATCCAAACCCCTGGGCACCACTGCTGCTCCTCCCGGTCTTCCCAGCGCCCCTGATGGCCGCCCCGCCTGCCAGGGACTCAGGCTGAAGACCGCAGACTCACCCTTGTCTCCCTCTTTGTCTCATACCCACATCCTCCCCATCAGCACACCTCGTTGGCTCTACCTTCCGAACGTGTCCCGAATCTGACCACATTTCGCCACTCCCCTCCCTCGCCCTGCTACCACTGCGTCCACACCGCCATCATCTCTCCCTGGGACCAATCAAATAACCCCTGATTGGTCTCCTGCTTCCGTTTTTCAATACAGCAGCCAAGTTACTCTTCTGCTCAAACCCTCAAATGCTCTCCTACCTCATTCAGAATGGAAGCCAGAGTCCCCGTCTTGGCCTGCAAGGGCCCGACGTGACACAGCCGCCCCCGCTCCCTGCCTGACTTCTGACCCTACCTCTCCCTGACGGCTTACTCTACCGCAGTCCCATTGACCACCACGCAGTTCCTCAAACACCCCCGCTCTGGCTCCAGCCTTGGACCTTTGCGCTTGCTCCCTCTGCCAGGACCTACACATGGACACCCCCTCACCTCCTCGGGGCTCTGCTCAAAGGTCGCCATACCAGAGAAGTTCCCCCACCACCCTCTTTAAGACAGCACATACACTTCCCCATCACACTCGTCCCCCAACCCGGCTTCCCTGTCTTCATAGTGTTTCACACTCCCAGGCATCTGTGCATGTCAGTTGCTTCTCACAGCCTCCTCCTACGTGAGTGTGGCCTCGACAGAAGCCAGGGTGTTATTGTTTCTGTTCACTGCTGTCTCCACAGCCCTGGACCAGCGCCTGGCAAACACTAGGCCTCACACACACCTGCTAAATGAATGAAGGAACCCCTGGGTCTGGGTCAGTCCCAGCACCGCCCAATTTCGGGAGGGGATAAGGCAGCCAAGGCCTGTGGGGCACCCACTTCTGGGAACTATGCCTCCTCCCATCTGAAATCAGCCTGCAGCCAGGACGGCTCCTCCCAGGAGAGCTTCGTAAACAGATTCTCTGCCAATCTGTGTGAGGGGTGGTTCCCCAAAACCAGGTCTGGCGCCAAAGTCAGGGTGTGATCAGAAGAAGAGGGGAGGGAGAGGCAGGGTGGGAGGAAGGGAGAGGCAGGATAGGAGGAAGGACTTGGACTATTTTTAAGAACTTGCTCCCAAAAAGTCCACATTCTTGCTCTGGTGAGTCAGAAGCACGTGGCTGGGAGAGGGAACAGGACCCCAGAGCTCCAATGGCTGCCACCCTCAGCGGCTCAGCAGGAGGTACAGATGCCAGCCCTCCCCACACAGACAGGTGAGGCACCTGCCATATACCCAGCCACCCAGGGACAGAGCACAGCGGCACAGGGTCAGAGCTGCGTGCTGGAGGCCCCTGGCTGGCAGACCATGGAAAGTGGAAAAGGCTCCTCTTTCAAAGCCCACAAAGGTCCAATCTAGTTCTGATCTGTTCGTTCAGACCCACCCTCTGTCTCTCTCAGGGAAGGGGCCGTCTACTTTATCCCACAAGAGGGCTCTGAGCAGGAAGAAACCTGTGCAAAACTCAGAGCTAAAAATAACTCCAACTACCCAACCAGAGCCCAGCGAGCTGGCCAGGCAGCATCCGCGGTCTCCTGAGAGGCGAGCCCTGCCTGGAGCCCCAGAGGACCAGAAGCCTCAGCCACAGGGCCCAGGACAGCTCTGGCTGAACTTTCAGAGCAGCCAGCACTTACATTCAGACCTGTCCCCAAGAAGGAGGGGAGTGTCAGTCCAGCTGCTCTCTGTCCAGACCCGTGGGGGAGGCTCAGAGTTGTGGTTCCACCTGCCAGCCCTGCCAGCAGGTGGTCTGTCCCACGGGTGGGCGGACCCACCGCGTGCTACAGAGCAGGAAATTGAGGCTCAGAGAGGCAGATTACCAGCACTTTGCCATGTATAATGCGCACTTTTTGCCCACATTTTTGGGGGGGAAATAAGGATGTGCATTATACATAGGTAGTACCTGAAATACCTTGTACCTGTTCTTGTGTTTTGTAACTATGTTACATAATGTTTCTTATACCCTAATGTGTTCAAAAATGAACACAAAAATTCCTTTATAATACAAAAAAACAAGTATCTAAATATAAATAAATAAATAAATAAATAAATAATAATTGAATTAAAAAATTAAAACGTAAGACTTTTTTTCCTAAGAGCTTGGGCCGAAAACGTGGGAGCGCATTATACACGGCAAAATGCAGTATCCAAAGTCAAGTGCATCCGAGGCAGATTCCTGATAAGATCAAGGTCTGTCCCGATCTTTGCCCCTTAGGTGTGCCTCTCCCTCCCCAGTAAGTCCACCTCTCCCCCTCTGGCTGTTACCTTCACGCCCCTGAGAGGATGCTGCCTGGGCTGGAGACAGGTTGAGGAGCCTGGGCTAGAGGTGCTGGGGACAGCACTGGCTCTCCACGCGCAGCTTTCCCAGGAACCCACCTGGCGCTTACCAGCCCTGTAATGGGACATGTGCGGAACTGGGTAGCTCAGGCGCCACCCACAGGCCGGTCCTAGAAAGAGTTCCTCAACGCCCTTGTTTTCCTTCTGCTCTTGGCACTGAAGCTGTGCCGGGGGCCGACCCCTGCCTACGGCCCCCTGCCAGAGATGCAGTCACTTGTTCGGTGGAAAATGGAGGGCCCATTGCACTGCCGGCAGCTCCTGCTCTCAGCAGTCTCTGGTCCCACAGGGACCCCTCGGGTGCCCCTTTTGGCTACCATAATGCCATGCGGATGGTTTTTAGGAAGGTGAGCTCTGCGGTCAAACCCAGTTGGGTCCTGGCTCCCCACTGACTGTGACGTCAAGATGTTATTTCCCTGTTCTGATCCCTGGCTCCCTCACTGTACAAATCCCCACCACGTAGGGTTGTTATCAGGGTTAAATGAGTTAATTCACAAAAAGTACCTCGCTGAGAGCCTAGAACACAGTAGGTGCTCAATAAATGTGTGTTGAATGAATGAATGAATGGACAACCACCTCCTTCTAACTGAACGGCGGCCCTGCCCACAAGGAGGGTGCCGTCCCAAGTAGGGCTGAGTGACCCTACAGCCCTCCCCATCACTGCCCTCCAAGTAAGAGCAAGCTTAAAGGGCAGCAGCCTCTCATGCAGCATCTGACCTGGTAGCACCCCCCTCTGAGGGCAAGGGGTGCCCAACGAAGTGCTCTGGGACAGCCACCCCTTTGACCTGACCCTCAGCTGTGTGAGCTCCCTTAAGCCTCCACTTGCCTCCCATCCCTTTTAAAGTCAAGATTCCAGGGAAAGGGATTACAGGCAGGAAAGGGGAGGACCCCCGAAAGAGACAGCACGTTCCTTTAATTGGTGTGAAATGCAGCGATGACGGAAGCTCCGTGCCTGGTGCCAGGCAGGCATTCCAATCCCCTGAGTCCATGTGGTCGGGCAGGGGGGGCCTCGGAGCTGGCTGCAGATATACCCCCTTATGTGAGGCACGCTGACGGGAGAATCGGCCCAGGGGAGCTGCAAACGTGGGAGGATGCTTCCTCCCCCTCGCTCAAGCTCCAATACATCCAGCTGAACTCAGGGACAAGCCTCCTCCAGGCAGCAAGGGTACCGTGGCCCCCCACGTGCCCAGGGCTGTCACTCAACAACATCGGGAGCATCCTGAGGGACCTGCAGAGAGAGAGCAGGCCTGGGCAGGCGGGATTCAGGGCTCTCTTCCCTGCTGGCAGCCGGCACACCTAGCCGGTGCTCAGTGCAAGACGGAGGGGTGAACACCGGCGCCGACACCTGCACGCCCTGCCAGGACTGCGCCTTTGCCTGGCTCATGCACGGTCCTTCCTGACGTGGAGGTCTTGGTCAGAAGATGGGGCACCATCTCTTTCCCCATTAGGGTACAAACCAGGAAGCGAGTGATGGAGGTCACATCTCCCACCCAAGTCCCATCTGCGTCAGAACTGAGGTCTCCAGGCCCCACTCCCTCATTCTGGGAACCTTGAAGCTCAGCAGCAATCAAGCAGGGAGCAGAAAAGCCAGTCTCCACTCTCTAGGTCCTTCTGCCATCCAACAACAGCCCTCAATCATTCTACAACAACACAATGAGCGCTTCCGTATGCCAGGCACTGTGCAAGGTCTGCGGTTTGCTGACGAGCAAGACACCCTTGGTTTCTGCCCTCCTGGATTCCACAGTCCTACAGGGAGGCAGATGCTAAACAATTACACAAATCCACACGTCGTTACAAACCGGGATAGGCACCGCGAGGCGAGGAAGAACACCAGGGCTCTGCTGACAGCTAGGCGGACGGCCGAACACTGACTCAGCTCTCCCAGGGCTGATGCTGGCCCTGTGCACTCCATGTGGTCATCTGATGACCTGCCCTGCATCGTAACCACACAAAGACAGGGAACACAAAAACCTGGTGACAACCCAGTTAATTTTGCCAGGAGCTCTGCCTCCGTGTGGCCTGGGCCAAGGCACACACCGCCCAGCCTCCAAAGGCCCTCCCACCGCCCAATGGGCATTTGCATTTTATGCCAAACAAGGTCATGTCTGCACCCATGAAATAAGGTGTGGGCTCTTTTTCCCTCTTTTGCTTTTTTTGGGGGAAGGCAGTGTTAGATGTCAAAATTTCCATCCCACCTTGATTTAGGGAGATAGTCTTACTGAGCCATCTAAGGTGGTGGTTCTCAACTGAGGGTAATTTTTGTCCTCCCAGGGACATTTGGCAATGGCTAGAGACATTTTGGTTGTCAAAACTGGTCAAAACTGGTCAAAACTGGAAGGGCAGTGAACGCAAGTGGCATCTAGGCGGGTAGAGGCCAAGGATGCTGCTAAACACCCTACAGCGCACAGGACAGCCCCACGTCGGAGAATTACCCGGCTGGAGTGTCGACAGTGCCCAGGCGGAGGACCCTTACTCCAGGGCGTTGGGTCAAGTCCTTTGAGATCTAGAGTAGATACTGTGCTGTTAACACGGGGTAATGTTACTGCTATTAGTCACAGGGACACAAAGACCAAAGTCATGACCACTGGTTTCCACAGCACATAAATACCAGGCTACAGGCCTCTAAAAAAGTGCATTCCACCACGGTTACTTGTTTCTGTGGACCTCCACTCTGGGCTGGGGACAGAGGCCACGACCCACTTCTCTGCGCCTCTCCACCACCTGGCCCAGCGCCTGGAATACAGAAACGGGGGTGGGGAGAGGGAGAGAGGGAAGCGGGGCAGCCAACTGCAGCCTTCCAAGGTAGGGACCGCGTGTTATGCCTCTCCAGTCCCCAACACCCTGCGCCACTTCTGGCTCTGAGCAGCTGGGTTTGAGTTCTTGAACAAACCACCAGACTGTGAGCTCTCTGAGGCCAGGTCCTCTCTGTGTCCCCAAGCCGAGCCTAGTGTATGGCTCAACCACACACGCTCATTCATCGGTCCCTACGCCTCGGATCTCACAGTTCAGCCGGGGAAGGAGAACTGAACAGGTACCAAGAGTAAACAGCAGGCAGTGCTTCTGTGGGGGAGAAGTGGCGGCCGTAGGCACTCCTGGGAGGGGCCCTGAGCCTAGATGGGGGGGTGGCAGCCTACCCATCAGTTAATACTCCTGGAAACAATGAACAGAGCATGAATCATTCATCTCTGCAAGGCCCGGGGCACGGCAGCAGTGAGAACATGTAAGCAGGACAGAGGGGAGAACGCAGAAAGGGGCTGCCAGTGGGAGTCAGGGGCCCACTTGCTGCTGCCGCCGCTCCCCTCTCCCCAGCGACCTGGCCCAGGTACTCCTTCCTCGTGACAAACAGGATTGAGTGGGTAGAACCCAGAGTCCAGGCTCTGAGCACATAAAAAGGCAGCAGCTCCTTAGGTTGCCTAACGCTACCACAGAGTGAGTGCCAAAACCAGCATCACAACGGTTAACGTCGACTAATTGCCTCTAAGTGCCCAGAGCTATGCCAAGCCCTTCATTCCTATAATGACCTTCATATTTGCAATGACCTTATGAGAGAAGAATTATTGTCATCCCCATTTTGCAGGTTAGGCAACAGAGGCACAGAGAGGTTAAGAACATTGCTCAAGGTCACATGGTCAATAGAGGGAGAGCCGGGATTTGAACCCAGGCCCTCTGGGTGCAGGGCTAAACCCCAAGAGGATCTGGGTTTTCCGTCAGCCACCAGTCTGTCACCAGGCAGCCACCAGCCCGCCACCAGTCAGCTGGGCTCTCTGGGAACCACCCCGGTGAGCAGGTGGGACCACAAGAACCCCACTCGAGGGGAGTGGGTGGGTCAGGGCCCCAGGGGGAGGCACATCAGGAAGAGAGCAGGGGGACTGGCAAAGTGCGCAGCACCGGGCCCTGTGGTGCCCGGGGACGGTTCTAGCAGCACTGCTCCAAATGGAGCCTCGACAACAGCGCCCTCTGTCCAGGTCCCAGCCCTGGGCTCCAGGAGCAGCCACTGTAAACATGCTAAGTCTCACTGGGCATGCTGGTCTGGGCCCAGCGGGGGAACTGGGGTGGGCACATGGTCCTGTGAACCGGGATTCACCCAGGCCCATCCAGCCCGCACCATGGAGAAGGCACCTGGGCAGGCACAGCCTGAGGTTCGGGCCCCACTGTGCCAACCTGAGCGGGCATGTGCAGCAGCCATGGACTGAGCCAGCGCCCTCCCCCAGCTGTGACTGGGGATGACCATGGCGTCAGCCCACGCCCGGAAGGGCCCCCTTGACTGCTAGCAGCATCAAATCCCCTCCTCACCTGGCCCCTTAACAGGGCGCCTCCTGGTCCGAGCAGTAGCTAACGGCTGGGGTACCGTCCATGTTCCTCAGCAGGGACCCCTCCATTATTTCTGAGTCCTGCAGTCTGTCCTCTCCCACAACCAGTCACTCTCGGGAGGGAGGGACGTTTGAGAGGCTGAAATCCAGCCTGGCCGCCCGAGCAAGAACTCCTTAATCCCAGCGGATAGGTGCGTCAAAGCTTGAGCTTTGAAGTCAAGCAGGCCTGACCTCAAATCCCAGCCCCAAAACCAAACAAATGTGTGACTTGGCCTCCCTCAGCCTCAGTTTATTCATCTGCAGACTGGGTGTAATGACTCTCCTGACACCTAATTAAGTAATACACTCATTCATTTATTCAGCCCATATTGATTAAGCACCCCGTAAGCCAAGTCCCGTTCCAGGTGTTTGGGATACGTCACTGAACAATGGGTAAGGCTCCCTGCCCCAAAAGCCCTACTGAGCCCTGCCCTGGGACGACCCCCCACTCACCTCAAGCCTGGGTCTCTGTGCCACATCATATTTTCGGATTTTAATTTCTCTTTTGGAGAAAGACTCATAAGAAGGGTCTAAACCTGCCCTCAATTCACCTTCTGGAGTTTCTCAGAACGAGGCTCCCGCCTCCTGCACAGGACACCCATCGGCTGCCCTCCTTCCCCCCAAATTGCACTCCCACTGGGATCCCAGTCCAGGCTGCTGTGGCCCCTCTTATTAGTTCAACAAACACCTCTTGGGTGTCCCCTCTGCGCCCAGGGCTGCATTTCCTCTTTGCAAAGGTCAGGGTGTGCATGGGAACATGGCAGCCTCAGCTCACAACAAGGGACACTAACTCACATCGCCGATGCCCAGGGAAAATCAACACTGCCCTCCAGCAGCAGCCCCCTGCACGTTCCTGCAAACAAGTGACACTCAAGTGACAGTAGCTCACATGAAATCCCAGCAACTGCTCTCACGGGCTGGGAACAAAACTGATGCTCACTATTGTTTCTGCGCTTCTGCTAAAATCAGGAGTTCCACATGGTATTTCACAGGCTCTCGACACTTCAAGGTGGAGCTCCATCCAGGTTCCCACTTGACACCCCGCTCAATCTCAAGGCTCCCAGCGATCGGTGGCTGAGCCTTCCCAAAATGCCTAGCTCCCTACCTGGCATCTAACTGGCCTTCAATAAATGCTGGTGGGACTGACTTAAGAAAGCTGAGGCTCAGAGAAGTAAAGTGACTTGCCTGAGGTCGCGCGGCTAGAACGGGCCACCCAGCTAGGGACCAGGTCTACAGAACTCCAGCGCCCCGGCCCGGCCTCTCCCTGACCTTCCCCACATTCGAGCACCTGTGGTCTGGCAGCTGTGTAATAGCCGCTCTCCCAGAACAGCCTTCAGGGGCAAAAGGCACCAGCCTCTGGGCCCAAGAAAGGAGAGATGAGTGCCCCATGAGACCTTATAGGGACGAAAAGAGGAAAAACAAAAAGTGCTCTGGTGGAAAAAGGATCAGCCTGTGAGTCATGTGCCCCGGAATATTCCGTTCAGAGCTGGCTCCAGGCGGGCCTCAGCAGCCAGACAGCCTGACAGTGCCAGGGGCCTACCCCCGGCAGCCGGGCAGGGGTCAGCCTGGCTCTGCTGCCAACTCCTACCAGGTCAGGCAAGTCGCTTCCGCTCCCAGGCTCTGGTGTTCCCTGCTTGTGAAAATGCCCACAAGCCTTGCTGAGGTCGCCATTGCCTACAGGGCCCAGGGGTGGGGGAGGGGCAGGGGCGGAGGGGGCCGGGGCAGGGCCAAACCCAGTGAAAGCCGACATCTCCCCCTCTCCCCAGCCAAACTGAGTCCACATCTCATTTGTGCTCCCCCCGCCAGGCGTGGAGCTGACACTCCCCTATGTCCCATCTCCAGCTGCCTGCGGAGTCACCCCAGGCTGCCGCTGGGCTGTGGGCGTCACAGGGAAGCAGCCTTCACTCATCTTTCAAAACTGCTGGTCCCGTTCGGCCTTGGAAGACCAGCATCTGAGAGCCCAAGAAGGGAAGCCAATTTACTGAGTGCCCACTGCACACCAGGAGCTTTGAGAACGCCGGGCCGCCTCACCCCCACACTGACCGTGACATGCGGGTTCCGACTCCTCTCTCAGAGGGCGCCGCTCGGCCAAAGGCGCCTGCCCAAGCTCACACCACTAATAAGACCCGGACTCAAACCTGGATCCTGAAGTCCCCAAATCTGTGTTCTCATTCCTGCTCATGTGTCAGCTCCCAGGGGACAGAAACTGTGGCTGGGCCCCAGGTGTCCCCATGGTGCCTCCTGTGTGGTCTCCATGCAGAGGCTTGTTTGGCTGGCCCGGTGGTTACTCCCCAGCCTCATACGTCACGTGTGGGTCCAGCTCCCCCTGTTCCCACTTCGCTGCGCTCAAGGGTCCTGTGCCGGTCCTGCCTGCCAGGGACCCCAAAGCAGCCTGTGTCCACTTTGGGGAAGAGGAATCGGAGGCCAAGGCTCAGAGGAGCCAGAAAAAAACCCTCAGCACCCATGACACACGGAGCATCGTAGCGGGGCCCAACAGCAGCAAGGAAGCCAGTTGGGGGTACAAGGAGTGGAAAGCATTGTCTTTGCAGGGAGACGTCCCTAGCTCCAACCGCAGGTCCGCCCCATTAGCTGGGTAAACCTGAGCAGGCCTCCCACCCACTCTATGCCTCAGTCTCCTCCTCTGTTAAAAAAAAAAAAAAAAGACACAGCAGCCCCTGACCCCCCAACAGGAATGGTGAGTAAATGCATCGCCTGGCATGAGGCAGGACCCCTTTTCCCCCTGGAGGGAGCCTGTTTATCCTGGCCATCCACTGGGCAGGGGACTCTGAACCTGGCAGTGCCCCAGCCAACCAGCCCAAACAGGCTCGCCCTCAGATCTAGATTTGTGGAGTTAATATTTACCTGCTTATGGCCCAAATCTTCTAGGCCATCAGGGATGCCTGAGTCACTCAGCGCTGAGAATGCTAACCAAGCAAGGACATGGGGTGAGAGGGGGTACTGAATCTGGGACAGGGGTCAGAAACTCTCCAGGGCACCCGGACTCAGGCTGGCCCGGAAAAGACAGTCCCTTCCGCATGTCTCCGCAGGCCAAGTGTCACCCTCCACCCTGTAGTACTTGCTCTAGAGACCCAGAGCCCTAATCACCCGATGACTCATTTGCGTAGAATCCCAGAAACCAGTGAGAATGTGGGAGGGTGAAGGCTAAGGTCCTACAGACGTAAGACTGAGCACCCATGTCTGTGAGCAGTGGAGGTGGTAGCCACGCCACCCTCATCAAATGGAGATTTTGCTCTAGCTGTTTAGACCCAAGTTTTCTGACTTCAGTAAGAAGCCCACCGCAGAGAAGGAAGCAGCAGACTCCGTGCCCTCCCAGCAGCTGTCTGGGACAGCAAGCCCCTTCTCACAGAAGGGAAACCCCACAGTTGGCCTGCCAGGCCTCTCATACTAGTCGGCGGTACAGGGGGGATTCAAATCGGGTCTCCTGGCTCCAAGGCAAATAAACACCCTGCCTCCAAAGCTCCACATCTCAGCTACAGTTTATCGGATGTTTACCGAGCGCCAGGCATGGCTCTACATGCTTTACACATGACAACTGTCTTCATTGGTCCAAGATCTGGATGAGGGAGAGGCTGTTATTATCTGACAGGCTGAGAAACCAAAATGAAAAACACAGTGAGGTGGAGACACTTGTCCCAGGACACACAGAGGACAAGAGGCAGAGCGAGAATCAAAACCAGGCGGTCTGACCCCAGGGGCCACCACGGCATGGACTCCGTCCCCCACATAACTCTGTCCCCTCATCCCCCCAACACACACGGGCAAAGCCCTTGAGCTATAGCAGGACAGAACCGCCACTGGGAAGGAGTCATGGGCTGACCAAGGTCTCATGAACACAATGGCTCCGATCCGCACAGGGAAAGAGCTAAAGGCCCAGGAGGCCGGGGAAGGTGAGCGCTGGGAAGGCCCCCTCGTCCGCCCTCCCCATTCTCCCCCAACGCCACGCCTGAGCCGAGGAGGCCTGGGCAACAGTGTCGTTCCCCGCCTGCACCCTGTCCAGGGCCCCGCAGAGCCAGGAGCTCCTCAGTGTGGCCCACAGGCAATCCTTTTTAACGGATCATCCCATCTCCCCGTTGACACCAATGACAAACGTTTGCTGAGCACCTGCTGTGGGCCAGGCCCCATGGGGATCAGCCATGGAAAACAAAAGACAGAGCCTGAGCTCTGGGGGCGGAAGACGCACCCCCCTACCTGCCCCAGCCCCAGGACCTGCCTTCCCAAGGGGAAGACCCTTCCTTGGCCTGGACACTGTGTCCCACCTCGTCTGCCTGGGAAACTCCCAGCTATGTTCTGAGCCTTAACACAAGATGACCTCAGGGAAGTCTTCCACGATGCCCGCCAGGAGGGCCAGCCACTCACCCCTGTGAGCACCTCATGCTCGGGACGGGAATCGCTTGCTTTGTCCTCTGACTTCCCCACTAGACTGCGAGTTCCTTGAGGACAGGAACAATGCCTTTCATTTCTGTCTCTCCAGCACCCTGTGCAGTCCTCACACACAGCAGAGATTCAAGAGAAGATGGAATGCAGGGTGGGTGGGCGGATGGATGGATAATAGACGGTGGGTGGGTAGAGGGGTGGGTGGGTGGATGGATGGATGAAGAGATGGATGGGTGGGTGGATGGGTGAATAAATAAATGACTAAATGAATAAACAAACAATAGGATCCCACAGGTAATGACCAGAGGCTCCATGTCAATCAGGAATTTACTGGAGCTCAGCTCCCTAGGAATCCTGGCTTTGCCCCAGGTTTTCTGGTCTGACCCAACCATTTTCTAGACACGTTTCCCCAGCTTGGCGGAGAATCCCGATGTCATCACCGTCTGTCTCCTTCACTGGGCTTGTAGCGCAGGTGACATAATACCCAAGGCTGCGTCTGGCCTAACAATTACGTCCTCAATGCCGTTCCCTGGGCTGAGGCCACGGCAGGCCTCGGTGAACACTTGTTGAATGAGTGACAAACAAATGAACGAAAGGCCTTGGGAGCTTCTGAAACGCAGAGCTTGCTAGGTGCTGGCCGAGGCCTGCTGGCAGAATCTCTCAGGGGCCAATGCAAGAATGCGTATTTTGTTCAAAAGCTTCCTGGCAATTCCAGTGATCGGCGCGGTTTGGGGAAGAGGAGTCCCCAGCTACTGATGGCTGCGACCACATGAAGGCATCTCAGAACAGGGCCTTACAGAGCCACCACCAGCTCCAGCCGACCACCACCCTCCCAAAAACTTTTAGGTTAAAAGAGAGTCTAACAGCACTTTTCATAGTGTGGTCCTTGACCTATCGACTTCAGAACCACATGAGTGAGAGGAAGCCTTTTTAAAAAAGCAGATTTGAAGGTCCCACCCCAGCCTATAAACTTAGAGTCTCTTGGGGGGAGGCTCCCAAAACCTGCATCCTTAGCAGGCAAGCTGGGCCCCCCGGCACACACGTGTGGACGAGGATGACTGGCCCGCAGGTTCCTCAGGGTGCTAAGTCCGCCCGATGTGGCCGGCACCTTCATGCACACGTCGTCTTCTGGTGGAGGAAAGTTCCTGAGGGGCCGCCCTGGAGGACGCCAAGAAACCCAGAAAACCAGGTGAGAGGCCAAAAGGCAGCAAATGTGCCCATTCCTCAGAACCTGAGCCTTGAAGGGAACCAGTTAGTCATGAAGCCCAGCCTCTCATCTTACAGATGAGGAAACCGAGGCCCAGAGAGGCTGTCTCCTGCCCAAAATTGTAACAGAGACAGTGCCAGAGCCAAGCTCGAAGCCAGGTGGCCATGCCCAAGGTTCACCCCACAGTCCCAGGCTGCCTGGCTTGCGGGGGAGGCTCTCCCCAATCTCACACTCTCTGACCCTGCTCCCAGGTGAGCCAGGGTCCCTGGGAAGAGTCTCCAGCAGGGCAGCAGCTGTCAGCCCAGAGGATCTCAGCCAGCCTTGCTGCCCCAGGAAGTCACAGTGGCTCCGATCATGGAAGGCCCTGGCTGTCTCCACCATGGACAACGATAAGGCAATTCATACCCCAGGGAAGAGTGGGCATCGAAGAATGGAATGCGGTTAAACAGTCTGGGCGATTATGGTTCTGCTGACCCCAGAGACAGGATGGGGAGGGGGTCTGATTGTCAAAGCTCAGTAGAGAATGTCTCCCCAGAACTCTACAATCAGCCCTGGCTGGTGTGGCTCAGTGGATTGTGTGCCGGCCTGTAAACCAAAGGGTCACCAGTTCGATTCCCAGTGCAGGGCACATGCCTGGGTTGAGGGCCAAGTCCCTGGTAGGGGGCGCGCGAGAGGCAACCACACATTGATGTTTCTCTCCCTCTCTCCCTCCTTTCCCCTCTCTCTCAAAATAAACAGACAAATTCTTTAAAAAAAAAGAAAAAAGAAAAAAGAAAACTCCACGATCAGTCTACAGTGTCTAAATTCAATAAGAGTTTAAACAGCTTCGAGGAACCATGACATAGGAACCACGACATCCATGTTTCTCCATCAGCCTATCTGGGGGAGCACTAATGTCCTGAAATACGCTAACAGGTGCTCACTGGCACAAAAAGGTGTTCAGTGGTCAAAGGCTATGGAAGAATCAGAGTAGAGACCTCTCTCCCAGAGGTGAACGATATTGGGCAGGTTCAAGGCTCTGTAAGTCCTGCAATTTCAAAATCTGCTTACCCCATATTTTGCCACGTATAATGTGCACTTTTGGCCCAAATTTCTGAGGGAAAAATAAGGATGCACGTTTATACATGGGTATGATGATTATATACTATGGGTATAATGATCCCATGTATAATGAGCACAAAAACGTGGGTGCGCGTGATACACAGCAAATACGTTAAATCCTGATACGGAGGAAGAAGGTTGGAGACTAAAAGGGGTCGTGTACTGAAAGTCATGGACCAGGAAGCAGGGACCGTGGGACCTGAGCAAGGCAGCATGCCTTGAGTCTGCACTGGAGAGCAATGTGCTTAGTACACACTGAGATGATTCCTTCCGTCTATTTTTATTGTTGCTGTTCATGTTCTGATGGGAGGGAGAGAGGCCAAGAGGTGAAGCTTCTCAAATCTTCTGTTCCTGGACCGGCAGCAGAACCAGGAACAGAAAAAGATTTGTGACCTGGGGCAAGTCACCACCCCTCCCCAGACGAAGATGTCCCCATACATAAAATTAGGACTTTGGCCCTAGATGACCCCTGAAGGTCCTCCCAGCTCTAAATGAGTCTCTGACTCCATCGTCCTATCCTTAGCTTCTATTTTTCTCCCCACCAGTCACAACCTCTCCCGGTCACAAATCCCCTTCCCCATAAGCAGCTGAGGCATGAACTCAGCTGGGCTGAGCTCTGTCCAGGGGGAGACAGTCCTGTCTTTGCTCTCCCTGCCATTGTCCCTTCACCATCCTCACTGGAACCCAGGTGCCTGGTTCACAGTCCGGCGCTCTTCCCGAGGGCCTGGGGCAGTGAAAAGAGCAGAGGTCATGGGTCCAGGATGCTGGAATTCTCTTCCCAAGTCTCCTCCAAGTGGCTCTGAGATGATGAGCAGAGAGCGTTCGGCCCACTGGAGCACCAACACTCTGATAAAACATAAGGGGTGGGGCTAAATCAGATGCCCCACCGTGGGCTGAATGGTGGAGCCCTGCAAGATTCTATCAGGTAATTTGCCAAGGAAAGGCTCAAAGAAACAAAGGGTTTCCAGAAAAGTCTCCAGAGTCAGACGGATCAGGCTTCCGGTTCTGCCATTTACTACCTGTGTGACCTTAGGCAAATTACCCTCTCTGTTCCTCAGCTGCCACATCTGTTAAATGAAGATAGTAACCACATATACCTCACAAGAATGCCACAAGGAATTCAAAGAAGATAACGTGTGCTGTGTGGTACACTCTAGGCCCTCAGTAAACAAGAGCCGTTTTTTCAGTCCTTCCGGATCACATTTCCCATCAGCCAGACTTCACAGAGGAGACAGCCGAAACCGCAGAGAGGCAAGAGAGGTGCCTGAAGTGAAGGGACTCCTAAGGGGCAGGTCTCTGGGAACTGCAACCCCTCTCTCCTGGCCCCCGAAAATGAGGCCTCTGCCTGGCATCTGCAAAATACAGCTGCCGTCCCCAACGAAGACCGCCTCCCTCCCTTGCCTCACGTGAAGCAGGTCCAGGGGCAAATCCCATTCCCAGGGAGTTTTCTAATCACTTGCCGGGGAGGAAGCCAAGGCCCAGGAAAATGCTTAAACACCCATGGGGCGCTGGCTCAGGGAGCACCCACTCCCACTCCCCGGCGGTGGCAGCCAGGAGGTGCTGCCCGCTCCAGAGACTGCCGCAGGGCAGCAGTTGAAACCGCAAGAGGACCTGCAGATTGCAGGACGGTGACGTTCCCCTGGAGCCTCCAGTGAGCCCCTTCCCGGGTTATTCACCACCTGCTTCCAGCCTTGAGACTTCGGCTGCCTCACTCCGGGGACCAGTCCCTGCCTGGATGCCCTGTTATACTGTGTGACCTCAGGCAAGCTGCTTAACCTCTCTGAGTCTCAGGAACCTTTTTAGAAAAGAGAAATGAGCAGAGTTTAGGAAGACTAAGGAAGCAACAGAGTTGGCAGTCTGATCGAGGAATCAGAGCCTCCAAAGTTCTCCCTGATGTTTCCTGTCCCTTCCAACCCTGTCTCCACCAAGAACAAGAGGTTCTGATCTTCTTCTTCCCCATCTGCAAACACTTGCTGGGCTTCCTGTGGTCCTCAAGATAAAGTAGGAGCTCCTAGTGAGATGTCCAGAGCCCTTCAGCAGCATCCCCCACGGCTCCACCCCCGACAGGGCAGGGCCCGAGGCGCGCTCTCCCGCAGCCTTTGCGCTCTGTGCAATGCTTCTCATGCTTCTCTCTCCCGACCTGACCGCTTCTCGGCTGCTTTGCTCAGACACTCCCCTAGGAAGCTTCTTTGTCCCTCTACGCCTGGGTCAGGTGCTGTCCATCTCTGCATGGCTACCCGGCTGCCTCCCACAGCAGAAAGCGGGTAAGCACATTTTACTCATCTCTAGCTCCTCACCTGGCACCGGCTCCATAAGGAAATCTGTGCTAGATAAATATGTGCTGTGAAGAGAGGAATGCAAGGACAGACAAATCAAAACAAATTACTCCGTGAGCTTTGGTTTCCTCCTTGCCAAACAGGAATGTTGTAGGAGAGGTGGCTAGACAGCTGGGTGGGGACCTTCACCCGCCTTCACCCCCCGTCTCAGTGTGCTGGCTGGGTGGCCTCCTACCCCTCTGTAAGGTGAGGACAGTAAGAGCACCTGCTCCTTATTGTGAGGATGCAGTGAACTAATCCTCCCAGAGTGCTCAGCGCAGTGTCCAGCACATGAAGGTGATTTCCTTGCACTTCACGTAAAGGAAGAAAAGTGGCCACCTGGCCCAGCTAAAATGGCTTCTGCTGCAGGGAACCGAGTTCTCCCGACACCAGGCTCTCAACCGGCTCAGGAGCTCCTCACGTCGGCCAGCACCGGCCCCCATCGTGGAAGCCCAGTGCCCTGGAGACTGGGGGCCCCACCGCACCATCTCAGACACACCACTGCCCTTGCTGAGCCCGTCCCCTCCTCTCGAGAAAGGAGGGCTGAGAAGCACCTGTTTCTGCCATTCTGGGGATACAAAAGTCTCTGCTCATTCTCATAGTGGCTGCAAATGACTTCTACCAGAATGGGCAGTCTTGGCTGGGCTGTACCCCAACCCCACCTGCCAAAGTGTCATTGAGAACCATAAGGCTATCAAATGGGACTGTCCCCAACCTCCCCTCATGTATACTCCAAATCTACCCCAACTTCTCCCACTTCCCAAGAAGCGCTGTTGCTCCCCTAAACCCCCCCACGCCCCCACACCCTGCACCATCACCTGGGAGCTTCCTCCTCTCTCCTCCACCCAAACATCCGGCTCCCGCAGCTGCCCCGCGTGTCTCGTCCGCTCCTGGAGCAGCCTTGGCCACAGCACAGATCCTTCTCCTGGGTGCCCCAGTCCCCTTCTAGCTGAGACTTTCCTCAAGCCCCCTTCACTGGCTGGAGTCTCGGAAGCGGTCCACACACGCGGCCTCTCCTTCCTCGCCTCCCATCCCCCGACCCTCTCCCGCTTCGGATTGCAGCGCCACCCCCCTCCGGAACCGGAACCGCTCTTACGGAAAGCCCCGAACTGCCTCCGTGGTACTTGCACCAGTGGCCCCTTTTCTGTCCCTTCTGACTTGGACTCTCACAGGCCTGCAGCCCTGCTGACCACTAGCTCTTTCTAAAGCAGAATCCCGTGTAGGCTTCCCAGAGACCCCACTGTCCTCTCTCCTCCCAGCGCCCCCTTTCCTGCCCCCTCCCTGGCTGCTCCTCTCCCGGCTCCTCCTCCTCTGCGCGACCTCCGGACGGTCCCACCTGCTCCATCTAGGTGCTACCCGCGCCCAAGCCTGAATCTCAGCCCAGAGGCGCCCGGTCATTCCCGTCACATCGCATCAGGCTGTTTCCTTCACAGGATTTATTATGTGACACTGTGAACAAAAAGGGACGACGCAGGAGCCCTGACAAGCTTGGAGGCCACCTGGCAAAGCTGGCCAGCTCAGTGAATGACAGTAACCCCATGAGATGGTCTGATCATAAATCCCTAACTGGGCGGGTCAAAGCGGGAAGTCATATCCCGGGCCTATAGTTTCCTTCGCAAAGGTCAGCCTTTACCTGAAGTGAACACTGTCCATGGTTCTTACGCACCTAGGATAACATACACTTGGAATGTTACAGTAATTTCCTTTTCCAGACCCCTGGGAGGCACAACCGCGGGCACGAGAGCACAGACCACCAGACTCCTCCCTGTCATCTTGCTGCCTGCACACCGTCCATATGGGCTGTAGATGTTAAATGTTCACCATTCTGCACCCTCCAATGTCGGCGTATTTTGCTTTTAATCCAGTCCTACAGGTTGCCTGGCCTTGCTTCCTTCCACCTCCCTAATCTACCACCCATGGATTTCCCTACGCTCTCTCCTTTGATTCCAAACTCATAGAAAGAACCACCAAATCGCCATTCTCCCGAGCACTTTCTCAATCTGTTGAGATCCTGTATCCTCATAATTGTGACTCAAATAAACTCTCATAAAAACTTTCCCATAGGTTGCAATTCTTTCATCAATAACATGCAGTTACTTTATAATCTTGAGTGATCTGTTCAGTTTTTGTCTTCTCCCCCATCACGGAAGATCCACAGGGCAGGGCTACTGACGTGCACCCAGCTCAGCGACATCACGATGCTGACAATGCCAGGCCCTTCCACGGCCCAGGCACCGTCCGGAGCAGCCCACTCGCACTGTCTCGTCAAATCCACACAACACATGACACAGCTACTGGTATTATCTCCATTTGACAGATGAGGAAAATGCGATGCAGGGGGGCCAAGTGAGTTGCCCAAGGTCCAGCACAGAAAGAGGCCCAGCAAGAAGCAGGAATCCACCTACCCCACAAGCCCAACTAAAGCCTGGCCCTTCGGGATCCGAAATAGGTCCTTGCCAAACGGGCAAATCAATCACCAAATCAAAGAACGATAGATATGCACCACAATATTGAAAGGGGTGGTGTCTGGGTGGTAGAATAAGGGAGATCTTCATTTTCTTCTCTCTGTATTTTCCAAGTTTTCTTCAATAGTTGTATAACACGTATGAAATTTAAAGTACAATAAATCTTTATTTTTAAAAGAAATTCAAAGGTTTGGGGTAATGTCTTGGTCCAGGAAGATTTTTCTTCAATTTTCAGAGACTGTCATTCCTTTACTTAATTTAAACCACTGTTTTTCTAGCAAAATTGAATAACAAGCCCGCATTTTTAAAGCTCTCTCCAAGTCTGTCCACTTCAAACAATGAAGAGAGGGGGGTAGTGAGGGGGGTTCCCGCTCTGAGTGCCAATGGCTGGGAGGCAGGATGCAGGCCCATCAGGCAGCCGCTGGAAGGGGGGTTCTGTAGAGGCCAAGGGGCCAGGCTCTCAAGGAGAAGGAGGGGTCCAGAGCCAGAAATGCTGCCTTACCTAGGGCCCTGGACACCGGCCGACGTGGGCAGGGGCCCCCCAAACCACCTGCACTGCCCTGGACTAATAGTGTCCCTGCAAAGAAGGCAGAGGTGGGGCCTGGGCCAAGACCACCCCCTCGACAGACAGGCCGCTGGGAAGACAAACCCCTGGGGTCCTTGGCACGGGGCTCACTGCCCGGCTCTCACCAAGAGGGAAGCCCTACCTGCACTTCTGGCCAAGTGGTCAACTGTCCTTCCCTGCTTCCCACCGCATGTGGTCACTGCTGCCAGGGGACATCAAGGGCACAGCCAGGCCAGGTCCTGGAAAGGGTGGCACTGCCCTAGCACACAGGGCTGGGGACTGGGAGTCTGGGGCAAACAGAATGAGGTTAACCCGTGCTGCCTCCACCCATCAGAGGTGCGTGACCTGGACAAGCAAGATGACTGACCTGGGCCTCCACTTCCTGGGGACAAACTGGACGTGACAATGTGACCCACCTCTCAGGATGGCTGAGGGCTGAACAAGCTCCCGCGAGCCCCGTGCCTGCCAGCGTGCCTGCACTCCCTAAATAAGAGCTCCTCCATAAATACGAGCCATTATTATTAGCGCTTTCCTGACAGCAGGCCTGCGGGCCCCCTT
Source organism: Pteronotus mesoamericanus (assembly GCF_021234165.1). Taxonomy (NCBI): domain Eukaryota; kingdom Metazoa; phylum Chordata; class Mammalia; order Chiroptera; family Mormoopidae; genus Pteronotus; species Pteronotus mesoamericanus. Next base: position 1,036,432 of record NW_026555200.1, read on the forward strand.
GGGCACTGGGTTCTATTCTAGGCCTTGACCCTAAACCACAGGGCAATGAATCCAGCTCAGTGGGTGAAAAAACACAGGTCAATTTCAAACAAAGGATGGCAAGGTGTGTTGAAATTACAGACCGGTGGTGGATCTTCTCTCCCTCCCCTCCTCAAAGGGAAAAAGAAAAAATGAGATAAAGGAAGGAAATAGGGATTTGGAAAGATTCACTACCTAGTTTGAATCTTGCCACTTACAAACATGATGACCATGAAAAAGTCACTCAACCTAAGACTCAAGTTTCCTCACCTGTAAGATGGGATAACTGCCCGCCCACAGTATCAGTATGGGCATGAAATGAACTGACACATGAAAAGTGTCTGGCATGTCCAGGCATAAAGTGAACATGAGTCATCTCTAAAGAAATAATCTCCCAATTCTTAAATGAAGGACAGAAGTAGCCAAAGTAACCAAAAACACTAGATAATCTCAATGCCAGTTACTTTCATCTTTGGCTTTTTCTGATATTATTTTGGGGGTGGGGGGCCAGGTAGAGGGAAGCAGATCCACCTTTCCAATTCTGTTTTGTTTGTCTGATATTAAAATGGAAATCTTTTTTTGAGAATCTACCAGCTACAGATGCCAGGGCTGAAATAGTAGAACACTTGGGGAATAACAAGAAATTACCAAGAAATCCCCAAGAAATCTGAAAAATGTGCAGGGGAGAGGGTAACCCACACAACACAATGCCTCTAGCAGGTGAGGTCTGGCAGCGTCCTTTGCTGGTGCCCCGATGATGCTGTGCCCTCTGACGTGAGGAAGGTTCAGCACCTGTCCTGACACCCAAGCCAGACTGACCTCCCAACAGCTCATGCCTCTGAGCCTTCGCACATGCTGTTCCTTCTATCTAGACCCTTTCCCTCTCCCCACCCCATTCTCCTGCTCTCACGCCTCCCCTGTACGTACCTGCACACACGTCCATCTCCCAAACAGCTCACACATGGGACAAGAACTATGGCTCTTGTAAACAATGTCCACTCCACAGCCTGGCTCTACTCTCTTATGCTGTCCTGAACCCTGATGGACAGGTCACGTCCACTATCGCCTAAGCCTCCTCCACACAGCTCTAGACACCTGGGTCCTGGACATCACACCTGCACCAGCCCTGAGCTATCTGACTTGTCCACAGTCGGTCCTCGGACACCACCACCACTTTGCTTCCCAGATGCCTCAGTCCCCTGAGTGTGGTTATTCAATCAACAGCAAAGCAGGCTCTCAATTAACTGAATCTTATCCTCATCCCATTTCCCCTCTTCGTGGTGCATGGTAATCTAATAACTCAGATTCCAAAGGGAGAGGTCATCTGAGGGTAATTTACAACCCCACCCACCATAGCAGGCCCAACCCAGCAGCTGCCCCTCTCGCTCTGCACCTTTGAAGACCCTAAACCAGCCCTGGAGTGGTGTCACACCAGAACGCAAACTCCAGGGGGTGGGGACTGATGGATCCTGATGATGAGCTGGTAACTGTTTACCAGCTGGCTGGGGGTGGGGGTGGGGGGGCAGAGTCGCAGAGTTTGCCAATTTCTGTGGTGTAAATACTCACTACGGCAAATTTCAAGCTACCAAGGTGATACCGCCAAACACACAGTTGGGAAGAACTCTGTATTAGCCGTGATTATATAGTCATGTTGTTTAACAATGGGAACACATTCGGAGAAATGCATCGTTAGGGTATTTTGCCCTTGTGTGAACACCACAGAGGCACTTACACAAACCTAGATGGTCCAGCCCACTGTGTACCTGGCTCTACAGCACAGCCTTTTGCTCCCAGGCTACAAGTCTGTACCACATGCTACTGCACTGAATACTGTAGGCAATTGTAGCACAACAGTATTTATGTATCCAAACATATCTAAACACAGAAAAGATACAGTAAAAATAGAGTATAAAAGATAAAAATCAGGGCACCTGTACAGGGCACGCACCACGAGTGGAGCCTGTGGGGCTGGAAGGTGCTCTGGGAGTCCGTGGGTGAGAGGTGCCCGTGGAGCCCCAGGACGTTGCTGGACCCCACTGTAGCCTTCATAACAGTGTCCCGCAAGCCCTCCCCCCGCCTCCTTCTCACAGGATCAGAGACGGAACATCGAAGCTGCTCCCTGAACAGAGACGGGGACTGGACTGACTGGAAATACGGAGGAGGAGCCGCTGGTAGGACGCAGATGCCGCCACGGAGACTGTCAGGAGGGAGTGGAAGGCGGCCTGAGGATGAGCAGGAACGGGAAACTAAGACGGAGGGAGGGGAGCGCAGGGGACCGGCAGAGGCCTGTGGCTTGGCTCCTGCCTGTCGGAGCAGTGGTCAGGTCAGGGAGCTTTGTGGTGAATTCAGGGAAAAAGAGGTTGTTTAACAGGGAGAGAGGGTAGAGCTGAGGACTCACCATGTTGACTTTGGAAATTTGGTTTTGGTCCCAGTGACCCCACCTGGCATAGAAGGCCCTTTCAGTTATTGAACTGATGGAAGGAATAAAACGAACCTATGCTTTACGCCATTACAACCAAAATGTTTCCAAAGGGGAGGGACTGGCTGGCCCCACACGACCACAGAAAGCTTTTACTGAAGCAGCAGCGCCACTTCACACCTGTGCAGGTAGCTCCCGGGGACCTGTGTCCTTGTACAGGGTCTGAGGTCCTCAACACAGAGCTTGCAGCCTGCTCTCTGGGGACCGCCTGGCCGGTCTGGGAGGCCTGCCGCACCCTCTGCACACGCAGCGCGGGGAGCGGCCTCCTCTGTGCCGAGCAGGTCAGCGCCCGGCGGCCTGGGCGGTGACCTGTGCCCTCGGAATGGAGGTGCTGTGAGCGAGAGGAGATCTCCTGTCAAGCCCCACAGACACTGCTCCCGTCAGAGAGAAAAAAATTCTCCTGAACCACGTATCCTTCCATTTCTTACAGGAAATTCAGTTCCATTCTCACCTCATGGGGCCACCATTGTATATGCCATCTGTCATTAACGGAAACCTTGTTATGTGGCACATGACTGTATATACAAGAGGGGACCCAAAAAATGGAATTTATTTATAAAAAATTGTGTATTTATTCTTACATGTTTAAACTTCAGTCAGCCTTCCATAGTACCCATTTGATGCAAAACATGTATCAAGATACTTTTTCCATGGCTCAAAACAGTTTTTGAAGTGGTCAGCTTTGATGCCTTTTAGTGCTTCTGTTTTTTGCTTCACCTCTTCTACATTAGCAAAATGTTTCCATTTGAAGACTTTTTTAGTCTGGGTGGGGGAACAAAGCAAAACAAAAAGTTGCTGGGGGGCAAAATCATGTGAATAACGAGGGTGGGGCGGGGGGGATCATTCTGTTTTTGGTCAAAAACTGCTGAACATTCAGTGCAGTGTAGGCAGGTGCGCTCATAAATCACCCATCATGAAATGGGCAGACGCATTGAAAGAGTCTTCAAAAAAATTCACTGAAGCCGAACGCAGCTTCTCACAACAACGCCAGCTGGTGCACTGACACAGACGGGTTCCTAGAACACTCACCTAGCGGTGGAAGCCTATACTCCAAAGAGTTCACCCTTCAGAAGATAATTCCTGTTTTTTGAGCGTCCCCCTTCATATATAATATACATATATACACACATAAAAGATACAAATAACCCCAAGCACATAGGTATTGGAAAGAATTAGGAAGTACTATATTTTGAGTATTTATTACCCTTGCTTCTAGTATGATTTATTTAACTGTAAACGTATATACTTACTTTTTTTTTTTTTAATAAAGGCTATGTTTAACAGCCAGCTCACAAAATTCCTAAAATTGAGTGATCAGCTCTCATGCTTCGGTACAAACTGGCGCCCAGCACAAGGACAGCCACTCCTGGGAGCTCTATCCGACCAGGACCCCAAAGGAAGGTGGCTCTGAGGCCCTCTGGCCAGGCACAGAGAGAGACTAAGGAGCTCTCCAGGGACACGTGACCAGGAAGGAGCTGAGCTGGGGCCTGGGCAGCACAGTGCGATGGACAGAGGACTTGGGCCCACTGTGCTGTTTATGAACCTGATTTTCTTTCCTGAAATTCAGACCCCCTTGAAGGCAAAGGACAGTGGCCTGTTCACCACTGCCCAGCCAGGTGATGAGACTACAAAGGCAGTGAAGACAAGCGTTTGCAAAAAAATAACAAGGACTGGGCCATCAGGGAGACCCAGGCTGCAGTCTCTCACTGACTAACCGTGACCTCAAGGCCGTCACTTAAGGCTGTGGTTCATTTTCCTCATCTGTGAAATGGGTATGAACCCATGTCCCCTGCCGAATTATCAGGGCTGCTGTAGAAACAAGGAGGTATGAATCCTTTTCAGGTTCAAAGAGAATCTGAAAGAGCAAGATGAGTCTAAGTTACCGTTGTTGTATATACACTTCGGTCACTTCATCTTTTCTAAGCTTACCTAAGAAGATTATATGCTTTCCACTCTGCCCCTTCCCCCATCTGTGAAGCAGCTAGCCCAGCATCCGGCACTTAACCAGATACCGTAAATGTCTGTTAATTCATTTACTACTCATCTCATTAACAGCAGGCTTTCGTCATACACTAACCTGGTACTTGGGCCCCAAGGAACGCACCAGCTATACCCACGCCCCGAGACGCCTCCCAAGATAAAACCTGAAAGAGCAGAATTTACAAACTATTAATGACCAGACAGCCATTTAATCAGCAACTATTTATCGAACAGTGTTCCAGACCGGTCCCCACTCTCGAAGGCTTACAGGCCCCTGGGGGTATAAACAAGCCACCTCCACTGCAGAGAAAGCCAAAACAGCATCGTGAACAAGGATTCGTGAGCCAGCCTGGCTGGCAAAGAGGAAGAGACCCCGGGTGAGAAGTGAAGAAGTGAAGGATGGGACCAGCTTTCTATGGTGGGAACAGCAAGTGGAAGGGCCTTTGGTGAGGAGGGTCGGGGGCCTCAGGAAGGTGGGCATGAGGGAGCAGGGTGAGAATCAGACCCGCGCACAGCCTTCGGCCCCCTCACAAGCCACAAGGAGGGTTCTGAGCGTCACGCTGGAGCCTGAAGAAGGGCAGGGTAGCCCCCACTTCCAGTCACAGGGAGGTTGGAGGTTTCCAGGCTGGGCCCTCCTTTCTCGTCTACGGGTTGGAGGACTGGACACTGTGGGGCGCAGTGCTGGGTGGATGAAAGGATGGACAGATAGACAGATGGATGCTGCAGCTGACGGCCATGCAGACAGGGCTGCAGGGAAGGGCTGAGCATCTTAATGAGCACGCACAACCTGTCCCCTCTCCCCAGCATCTGAGCAGGAGCAGATGGTGCGGGGCAGGCAGGGCGGGGCTTCCCTCGATCACGTCCCTCAGGAAAACCAAGGACTTTGAGGCAAGGTCTCAGCTCCAGAGTGGGAAGAAGTGCCGCCCACCCAGTACCACCTCCCTGCTGTGGCCTGAGCCAGGGTCCTCAGGCTCTCCAGGCAAAAGAAGGTTCCTGACCCCTGCCCAGGGCCGCCACCCTGGGAAAGGGAGGAGAAACTGCCCCCGCATTCTCCTACATCAGGCCTGGGCTCCCCTCTCAGAGACCACCCCTGGAGGCCAGGGGGCTGGACTTCATTCTCACGAGGGCCAACCCGGATATACTTCCTGCCTCAGCGAGTGTCCAGGCCAACCTGGTTCTGCGGCCATGGCCTTCCCACGGAGCAGGGCACCCTCTCTACCTGCCACCCCCTCCTCTGTGAAGCCGCCCCGGTTCCATCCCTGGGTGGGCGGCCAGGCTGAGAGAGGCTTCCCAGCACAGACGCCAGGAGCATCCCCAGACTTCATGTAACCCCAGAGACCCCCAAGGGCAGAACAGGGGGAGGTGAGCCATGGTGACAGCAGAACCTGAAGGTCCCATCAATTGACAGGAAAGTGAGGCACAGAGTCACATACACACACATACACTGATGCACAAAAAACAGAAGTCATGCAGAGAGACAGGACATCCAGGGACACAGAGACTCCTGTTGGGGAGGGGGTTCAAACACCCACACTAGAGAGGTACACATACACTCTCACACTCAATTGACACAGACAGGGACCCCCCATACAGTGAGCAGACTCAGAGACACGTCCACAGCATACAGGCTCTCGGGATACAGGGACAGAGAAGTCGCCGGCTCCTGGAACCACACACGCACACCAAGGACACGGAAGATGCAGGCTTGGACTCGCACACCCGGAGGCACAGAGACACACACTCTGAGACACACCCAGGGACACGCGGAGAAGACGCCAGGCTCACACTGCCAGACGGAGGGACACACAAAGATCCCGCAGAGACAGACATACGCAAAGGGGCCGGGACGATCCGGGCAACGGGGCCCTCGGACTCTCCGCAACCCTGGCAGAGAGATGCCCCCCTATCCCCGCCCTGGAGTCACCTAGAGCCACACACCCCCTCGCGGAGCCCGGGGTCGACGGCGCCCGCGACCCCCCGCCCGTCCCCCTCCCTCAGGCCGCACTCACCCGCTCCGGCCGCCCGGCCGCGCCTTTGTTGTCCTCGCCGCTCACAAAGGCGCCGGCGGCCGGCTCCGCGCCTCAGCCGCCCGGCCGCCGCGGGCGCCCATGGCCGGGCCGGCCCAACCCCGCGCCCTGCCGCCGGGCCCGCCGCCGCCGCCACCGAGCCAATGGCCGCGCAGCGCGCCGCGCGCCGCCCGCGAGGTCGCGGCCCCGCCGGGAGTGCGCCCGCCTCGGAGCGGCCTGGTCCAGCCGCAGAGCACGGAGACACGGCGCCGCCCCCGCTCGCCCGGCCCGCTGCCGCTGAAGTCACCGCTTAACCCCTGGTGGCCGGCCGCCGCCGCGCCCCTGCCTGCGCGGGCGCCCCCGGAGGACGGGACAGGGAAGAGGGGAGACCCCAGCCACTGGTGGCAGGAGGGCTACGGCCCTCCCGATGGCCCTGCTCCGATCAACCTGACCGAAACTCTCACAACACAGTTGGGGAAACTGAGGCCTGCAGGAGGCGGTGCCTCGCACTCCTTCACTCCCAGTGTCCCCTCCCACTTCCCCGTTTCTCCCGCCAGAAGCTCGCACACACCATCCCGTTACCCAACGGGAGGAGTTTGTCCAGGTGTTTCCCAGAGGGGCCAGAGAGTCCTGGGATGGCTCCAGGGGAAAACCCAGAAGTGCTATGGCCCCCACCCTGTCGCAGGGGACAGAGAGCCCTCCAGGCCCTGGTGGCCTTGGCCCCCAGCCTCGGTCAACAAACTAAGTAACTATGACCCTAGCAGCTACAGTTATGAAGGGTTTGCTATGCTGAGTGAGAAATTCTCACTGAACTGGCAACAGCCCTGCCTGGGAACCCCATCCTCCTGATGAGGAAACCGAGGCTAAGAGCTGTGAGTAACCTGCCAAAGCTCACCCAGCAAAGTCGTGGAAAGGAGATCCTAGCAACTCCTTCCTTCCAGCCCCCAAAGCTGCCAAGCACTAGTTACTCCCTCCCAGAATTCCAAAGAGGGCCTCCAGATATGATGCAATTAATTACAGTTATCAGGTCATTAATTAAGATTTTCCCTGTAGTTATTAAACACTGCCCTGCTACCCCTCAATTTGCAATGAAATTCACACTCAGGCTTATCAGCAATTACTCCTGGGTTGATAATAATGAGTTCTGTAGACTCCAAAGGGTACAGGTGTATGTGGGTAGGAATCTTTTTCACGCTGTGTTCGTTCACCCAGTACAGCCCGCAGAAATCTTTTTTTAACTACTCCCTAATTGTCAGGCACCAGTCTTAGGGGCCAGGAATGAAACAAGGGACCAGAAAGACCCCAGCCCTGCCCCCTCCGCTCTCACGGTCCAGGAGGAGACAGAAATAAACAGGCAACTACAGTGTCCTGAAGCAAGCTACACTGGGGCCATGCTCTCTGATATCATCTTATTCATTATGTTGTTTGCTTGCTTGTTTATTGTCCAGCTCCACACAGGGACATAAGCTCCATAGAGCCTGTCCTCAGACTAGTTCATAGGGTTGCCCGGAGCCCCAGGCCTACAGCAACACTGGGCTCAGAATAATCAGCCAGTAAACATTCGTTAAGCACTTACTGTGTTCCAGACATCATTCTAGGCATGTAGGAGAGACATCAGTGAACAAAACAGGCGTGGTCCTCGCCCTGCTGGAGCTTCCATTCCAGGGGTGAATAAACAGTGGCCATGGCAGCAGAGGGGGAGCTTCTGGAATGCTAGCAAAGAGGCAAGAACATCTCCAGATGTCCCGCGAGTGGGCCGGGGTTCACAGCACTAAGCCTTGGACCAGGATTTAGGTGTTTTGAACCTGCTTTCGCAGCCTTTCTGGTCTGCGCCAACCCCCCTCCCTGGCTATCTCATGTTCCTCCTAGGCGTGAGCCCCCTGGAGCCCCCCAGGCTGACTGTCTGCCCCTCTTTGGTTGCACTGGGCTTACCCTCCCTCCCAGAACCACCAGAAGGCGCAGGAAGCCTCCCCACTTGGCCTTTGGTCCCTGACCACCTCTCCTCTGAGCTGCACAGCGCTCTCTGCTTTGGTTAGTTGCTTTGGTGTTTTGTTACATTGGCTCTGGGCATGTGCTGATTTGAACTGTCTCCAGTTGGAAGGCCTTGAGGGCAGGGCCAGACCCCAGGCCCCCATCGCACCCCAGAGCCCAGCACAGGGTGGGGCCATTAGAGGACCCTAGTAGATTTCGGTGGATACCCTCTTACCCTTATCAGGAGAACCCTCTGGATCCAGGGTTGCGATCCACCAGCTCACAGAACAAATGGAGCCCGCGGAAGCATTTTGCTTCACCCACTGCCCCACAGTTTTGTTATTGCCGACAAATTGCTGTTAATTAGTTACCAACATCTAATAATTGAAAGATATCCCATAAAAAGCCAGATTGCTGGCTTCTCTTACCTAATGTGAAGATTCGATGATGCCAGCCCCCCTTCCCCTCCCCCGCCCCAGTCACACTCTACAGTCCCCAAGGAGCCATGACTCCATACCAGAGCCATGTCCTCCGCTTGCCCCTACCCCTCCCAACCCTGTGGAACCCATCTGACTTGGAGGCCTCTCCTCTGGGAATTAGCATTTTCATTCCATTTCCCCCTCTACATTGTAATTTTATGAGGGAGCAGCACATACTTGAGACTAAAGGAGCCTGCAGCCCTCACCTGCAGGCTCGCCCAGGCCCCAGGCCAGGCCACGTTCTCCCACATTCTTGATCTCCCCACCACCTCCCTCTCCTGACACGCATTCCCCTTCGCTCTCGCCTCCCCAGCGTCAGGGTCTACGCTCCACAGCACAAACGAATGCACAAGGTGTTTCACGGGGCCTTTGCCCATGCTGTCTCCTCTGCCTCCATCCCACAGACTCAGTAGCTGACGGCTCTTTGATGCTCTCAATATAAATAATACCTTCTCAAGGGTCTCTTCTCTAGTGTCCCCAGTCTCCGGGGCTCACACACAGTCCTGCACTTCCTGCATCAGTGCGCCCATCCCACTGTGTGGTGTGGTGTATTTGTCCCATGTCTCCTTCCAGACCATGAGTCCCTGGGAGCTGGGACTTGGCTGTGTCACTCCCGCTGGAATCCCCAACACCTGGGACAGAGCCTGGCCGAGCACAGGCAGGAGACAAATATTTGCTAATAGATGAATGACTGGGTTTCAATAGCCACAAAAGGAACAAAAAGAATTTCTGGGACTGTTTCCATGTCCCAGAACATTCAATTAACCAGAATTTCCCACTCACTGTGTATCCTGGCGAGGACAGGATTTACTGTGTAAGCATAACCGTTAATAATACATCCACATGGGACTGGGACCTTGCTCTCCCTTGTCACCACCACTGGCCTGGGAAAGAGGGAAGGAGTGCAGGGCGGTACTTTCCATTGACCAGAGAGGCTAAGTGACTTGCCCCAGGCTGCCTAGCAAACTGGTGGCAAAGTCAAGATGGAAACCCAGGGCTCCGGCCTCTACCTTTCAGCCTGGCCCCCCTTCCACCAGCCCAGGCCCACAGTGGGTCAAAAAGGAAGTGGGTGGATTGGACAGTGGACTTCCCAAGCCCAGATACCAGCCTCACACAGGCAGTACAGTGAAGAGCGTGCAGGAAACTGTCAGTCCTCAATATATACTATACCATCAAACCCATCGTGGACCGGCTCTTGTATAAGAGAGTCTGGATCACACTTTGATTACCAATGAGGATGATAGAGTCTGTCTAACCAAGATGAAACCCTCTTCCCATACACCCCTGCCCCTGTTCTATAGGATGAGCATTTTGAAGGGGGCTGGGAAGTATTGAGCAACCCTCCAAGCCTCTCAGATTCCTCACAACCCAGGACCTGCATCTGTGGGAAAGCAAGTTTAGGGCAAAGGTACAGCCACAAGTGGAGGTGGTCCCAGGAGCTCGGGTAGGGAGAGAAACTTGGCTTCTCTGAGCTACCATTTTATGGGCCTTGGTATTAGGAAGAGGTCAGTCTGTGCAGTTTATTCTCTTTGGGGTGTAGTCTCCAAGTTCTCCCAAGACAACCACAGGCTGGGTGGACAGCTCATGTCGCGTGGGCTGGACATCAATGCAGTACAGGGCTCTGGGCCTGATTCCACCCTGAGCTCCCTATACGACCTTGAGAACAGCCCTCAGCCTCCTTCACTTGGTCCCACTGTGTGTAAAGTGGGAACAACAATCTGTTTGCCCTCTTCCATCTCACAAGATTTTGAAGGATCCATCTAGTATAGTCTAACAGAGGTATTTCAACTTCTCACTGATGAAATTAAGTAAATATGCTATTAAATACTATATTATTGCCCTGACTGGTGTGTCTCAGTTGGTTGGGCATCTTCCTGCAAAACAAAAGGTTTACCAGTTCGATTCTTGATTCGGGCACATGCCTAGGTTTGGTCCCCTGGTCGGGACACGTACGAGAAGCAACCTATTGATGTTTCTCTCTCACATGGATATTTTTCTCCCTCTCTTTCTCCCTCTCTTCCCTTCTCTCAAATGAATAAATAAATAAATAAATAAATAAATACCGTATTATCATAAACAGTCATAACTATTATTTATGAGAGGCAAACTAGGATAGCGGTGGTCAAGAGTTCAAACTCTTGGGAGTCTCCCTGATAGAGAAGGGGCTTGAGAAGGGAATTATAAATGTGGAAAGAAAGGAGGGTAGAATGAACCTGTGGTGTTGGAAGTGTTGCTGTGAGCTCACAGCTCTGTCCACCAAGAAGACGTGGGAACAGGAATGTCCCAATAGCAATTAGCACATTTAGCAGCTAAATCATGGTTTCTAAATACCATTTTTACTAAAAAGAACCAGCACTCCTTGGAAAAATGACTGATTCCATGGGAAAAACAAGTTGAGCCAAAAACATATTGTGCCATAAATTAACAAATTGCTCAAGAAGCAATGGGGACATAGCAGAGGGACACAGAAACCAGCTCAAAGAGGATCCACATAGCCAAACTGGGGGCAACTTGAGCATCAAAGTAAATCATAACTGTAAGGATTTCTATTCCATTGAATACAACAGAAAACCAAGAGTTCATACAGATGTCAATTGATAAATGAACAAATTGAAAGTTTGGAATGGCTGTTTACATAATCTCAAAGTACTTCCCCACAAAATACTTACTGACCCTAAGGGGGAAAGAACAACTCTACGGCAGAGAAACTTAGCAGACACATCCTCACGTAAGAGTTTGACCAGCTGTGGGGATATTTGAGCCTCACAAGTCTCCTGCTGTGATGCGCTGAGAAACACACAACCTCATTTCATGACACTCCTGCCAAAGATGCATAGCTCACATAGTCGTGAGCAAACATCAAACATACCCAAACGGAGGGACATTCCTCTACATGTCTCTTGAAATGCCAAGGTCACAAAGCTCGAGGAAAAGCTGAGGAACTTTTCCATATTGAAGGAAACTAAAGACACTCAACAACTAAATTCAACAATTTAATTTCGACAACTAAAAGGATGGTTCTGAACCCCATCCTTTTCCTACTAGGGCACTAATGAGACAATTGGCACAACTTGAATAGAGCCTGAAGGTTACATGGTAGAAATGTTTTGCGTAATTTCCTGGTGTTGATGGTCATCTCACGGTTCTGTAGCAGCATATCCTTGTTGGTAGGAAATGCACACTAAAGTGCCCAGAGTTAACAAACATCATCAGCGGTTTCCTCTCAAATGCCTCAGAGGAGAAAAACTATACTTGCAAATGTTCTGTAATTATGTAATTACATATTTACAAATTATGTAAATATGAAATTATTTCTAAAGCCAGGCGCCTGTGTTAATCTAGAACAAGTTGCTTAAATCTCTGATCCTCAGAGTTATCACCTGTATAGTATGGGTGGAGGTAATAATACCTGCTTCGCAAAGGTTGTTTAGAGAATAAAATGAGATAATATTTGATAATATTTGGCACAGAACTGGACTCATATACACATTCCAAAATTTTGAAAAACGTTGTCATTTTTTTTCCTCCATGCAGTTCCCATCGCCAGGGAAAGTGCAGGCTATAGAATCAGGTGGCACACTCCAGGGCCAAAGGGACCAGGCAGGGGGTGAAAGTGGAAGAAGCAGAATGAATGTGTGAGACAACTGACACTAGGTTTCGAGACTGAGGACACTAAAGAGAGAGGGGCACCTCTGGAGGCCTGGAAAGCACATGCCCCTGGAGAAGGGGTAGTCACCACCCAGTCCTGATAGGTGCATCCCCATGCCCAGTGTCTCCAGAGTTTCTTTTTTCCCCAGGACAAACCAGAAATCCAATTTCTATATGACATCTCCTGATTTTTAATATTGGCAACTATTTCAAATTTTTTCCTTATTTTAGAGGGAGAGAAAGAGGAAGCGGGAGTAAGAGAGGCACATTGATTTGCTGCCTCTCCCACTAATGCATTCTTTGATTGCTCCTTGTATGTACCCTGACTGGGGATCAAACCCACAACCTTGGCATATCGGGACAACGCTCTAACCAACTGACCTGTCCTGCCAGGGCAGCTATTTGCAAATTTAAGTAGGCTAGTAATTTGTGAGCCAAACAGGCTCCAAGCGCCAGCACCAGAAAGAGTTCTGAAAGCTTGTCCTGAACACTGAGAAACATGGGAACACCCCTGCGGGTTGAGGAAAAAGGCACCAAACCACAGTTTACGGTTCTTTTGCTCCACTGATAGAGCCTCTGATGCCGCTGGGGTGAACAAGACAGGATGTGTACAACCAACCCCATGTGCCACGGCAGCCCACTCCTCCCCAGCGCAGCTGATTGGACGGATCCGACTGAAAGTGAGCCAATCAGCTCGCTTCTTCCAGGAACTTGGAACTGGAGAGCTGAGAGGCTGAGTTGGTCAAATGACAGTGGACACTGTGCCTGAAAGATCATGCAGAGTTGGGCCAGCATTCATGCTGCAACAAGCCACAGCCAAGTTCAAGCTGAGGTTCTGGGAGATCAGTCGCCAGAGCAGAAAAAAATAAAGGCAGGAGCGCAGAGTCAAGTGGGAGAAAAAGACAGCGAAGCAGAGACCACACAGCCCTAGAAGGCATTCACAGCAATGTAACCGCGCGCTCTTCCAAAGCACTCTCTCTCCACCAGGCTGTTTAAGCCCTATGCTGGTATTAACTCATTTAATCCTCAGAGCAAGCCTATTACGTAGGCACTTTTATCACGTTTTACAGATGAAAAACCTGAGGCACACAGGCATTCTGTCCTAGCCTTGAATGTCCATCAGCGTGTCCTGTTGTGCCCCCACAGAGTCCCCCACCCTTTCCTTGTACTCACCTGAGTGGATTTTTATTCCTGTGACCGAGAGGAGGGGTTAATTAACATTCAGATAGTGCCCCATACCCATGGCTACTGTCTCGGCCAGATGCGGGGGGATTCTGGGCCCAATAAAGGCATCCCAAACATCCTGCTCTAGCCTTCCTGCATCTCCCCCAATGGAACACTGAGGGGGGTAAAGGGGAAGCCTCCCAGCCTGGGGCATCAGAGGCAGCTGCAGACACAGACCCCACAGGCCCCGTGTGCCAGCCCAGTCCACACGAGGAAGCCAGCGCCATCCCCGGGGGCCCGTAGCCTCCACGGAGGATAGGCAGGCAGAGGGCTTGCATCTGTCCGGGAGCCAAGGGAGGTTGAATTTCTCTGCTTGGGGCCTGGCCAAGGAGACAGAAAGGACAAGAAAAGCAAGGTCTTCGCTTCCTGGCATCATATTACTGCCCAGAGCCAGGCTCAGGCAGCCAGGAGAGGCTCTCAGGCATGAGAGTTGCCGGTCAGCTGACAGCGGACAAGGCCCAAGGCCTGTTCTAGAAGCTGCCCGGAGGATGAGGAGAATGTGGCATTGATTGCTGAGGATGGGGAACAGGCAGGCGACTGGGGTCCAGCAGAAGGCCTCCAGGAGGAAAGGACCTGGGCCTGGGGAAAGGAGGCCTACAGCTGCCACCCCTGGGCCTGCAGTGACACTAGAGGGGGGTCTCCGCCCCCTCACCCCCACTTGCGTGCCCACGCTGCAGCAGAAGGGCCTGGCCATGACTGCTGCCTGGCACCAGCCCCAGAAACCTTCAGCGTCCCCTAGTTTCACCGCCCAGGGCTGGAAGGTTCCATAAGCTCCCTGGTCTCCCAGATGAAAGACGCTTTCTAAGAGTCATAAAACCATCCCAGCTCGGAACAATGGGCCCTTATCCCACTGTGTCCTTCACAGAAACTCCCATTAGCAACGCACCAGAAGCTGCAGGCAGGAGTTTTATAGACTGGATTTCTGGACCAGCCCCAGCGTTCATTAACATCTACTCCCTTGCCCTCCATGGAGCCTGCAAAATCACTCCTGATTACAGAGGCCCACAGTGTGCTCAGCCTACAGGCAGCCCTGCAAGGAAGGGGCCTTTGTCCTGGTTTATGATTAAGGAAGCAGATCCAGAGAGGTTGGGTGGCTTGCCCAGGATCACACAGCCGGAGACCAGAGGAGTCGGGGCTCAAGCCCAGACTCTGGGCTCCCTCCCCCATACCACGTGGCCTTTGGTTAGGACCACTCAGGTCCTGCCCCGCGAAATCCAAGAGGTTAAGCTGAATGGTTTTCTTGGATTTACTCCCAGAACTAAGTAAGCGTCTTCTGAGGCCTTGACGCCCCCACCAGCGTGGTCCTGTTGGTCTACACCTGTGTCAGCAGAGACAGAGCGGGACAGGCTACTTCCGAAGGGAGAGTGCTCAGGCTCCTTCCCTCGGGTGAAATCGGAGCCCTTCGCCGCATCTCACATTCACACTCCCCAAGCAGGTTCACCCATTCCTCCTCTGAGGCCACTGTGGATGGTGACAGTCCCCCTCCTACCGATTATTTACATGCAGTACCCCAGGCCCCATTCTCTTCATACATGAGCCTGTGTGCTCTTGCCAGAACTCTATAAAATGGCTGCTTTCAAGATCCCCTTCTTCACAGGAGGAGCCGAGGCACAGAGATGTAAGTAGCCTACCTAAGGTCACACAGCAAGTAAGCAATAGATCCTAGGTGTCCTCCAAACTTCACAATGTGGGGTTCAGCAGATACTCTGTCCCCATTGGCCCAGCCCCACTGTCCTGGCTCACAACTCTGGGTGTCTCCCAGATGTGTGGATAATGACAAAAGCGGTAAGTCTTTGTTGGGTGGCTTCTAAACCCCTTCACCATCTCCCACTCACACAGTAACTCTCAATGTCAGTATTGCAATTCCCGGTTGGCAGATGAGGAAACTGAGGCTGAGAAAGGGGAAGCGTCTTACCAGGGTTCTCCAGAGCTGGTACGTGGGGGTATTGGGATTTAAACCCACTTCTGCCTCGTTCCAGGACTACTGCTTTTTCCAAGGAAGTCAGCACAATAATGAAACCAAATTGGAATGCCAACGGTCTTGGCGTGCACTCAGCAAACTTCCCAATACTCCTCAAATGAGCACCTACCGTGTGCCTGGCGCCATTCCCAGAGCCGGAGATACAGGGGTAAGCAAGACAGACATGGCCCAGGCCCCACCAGCCCCATGGGGGACCCCCAGGGACCCCCGGACCCTTTCTAGCTGTTTCCCCTGGAGCTCCATCTGCAGCCACTTCCCCCGACCCCCAGCACAGGGCTCTTCCCCGCCTCTGCCTCCCTTGGCCGCCCTGCCTCCCCTCAGCTTCTCAGAGCTTTCCAGATCGCCTGTGCCAACCCCTGCCAAGGCAGCCTACATACAGCTCCTGGTCTCATGGCTCATTTTGCCCTAAGATGCTCCACCACCGATTCCAAACTGGGCAAACCAAAGAGGTGACTGTGTTGTCTCAGACTCCCCAGGAAGCCCTCCAACACACATACACCCCCACCAGATGGCATGGCCAGCACCCTTGGTGGAGATAATGTCCTTCTGGGCCGCCCCACCCTGAGAAGCTGGCATGGGGCCTGCCCTTCGTCACCATTCACGTTGCCTACGGCTGCTGCGAGGAAAACCAGCCTGCCCAGGACAATTCACGGAAACATATGGTTGCTTTGTTAGTGTCAGACACTGTGTGAGTGATCTCAACCACCACCATCATCTTCATCGGGATCATTAGCATCATAGCTAACATTTATCGCGCACTTATTACATGCCAGGCACTGGGTCAGCCCTTGACCTGTGTTATCTCACCAGCTCTTCACAATAATCCCATGAGGTAGGTACTGTTATCACCCCATGCAATAGATAAGGAAACTGGTAAGTAGAGACAATAAGGCCGTAGCACAAAACACTGTACTACTCGTTGAAATGTCTGTCATCTCTGTTGCACTGTCGTATCTCTGAGGAGAAGATCACATCTGAATGACACAGGCTTGTATCTCTTGAACACAGTACCAGGCATAGAGTAGACGCTCAGTAAACAGTCTTTGGATGGATGGATGGATATATGGATGGAAGAGTGGATGGACAGACGGATGGATGGATGGATGGACACATAGGTGGATGAATGATGGGTAGATAGACGCATGATGGATGGATGAATATATGGATGATTGGATGGATAGATGGATAGGTGGACACACGGATGGATGGATGGATGGACGGATGGTCAGACAGATGGATGGGCAGGTGGATAAATACAGTCAAAAAACAGAGGAAAAGAACTAGAGAACAATAAATGCCTCCTGCACTCTCAGCCACCCACAACTTCAGGGAAGCAAGAGAGCGCTGGAGGCAGTTTCTCTGCTAATGGGAAAAATCCCCTGGCCAGGTCTCCAGGGAAAGCAGAGAGGAGTGTGCCGATTGTTAGGGGAGGGAAAAAGGAGCGAGATGTGGGCGACGGCCTTGAGAGAGCTGAAAGTAAGCAGCAGCATGATCAAGCACATCCCCCCTGGCCCAGAAACTCGGCAGGGAATTTGATCTGCTCCATCCCAGACCATATCTCTCTGCCTGTGGCTTTGGGACTGGGCCTAGGGACAAACCCCGGGAAGTCAGCCCCAGCCCGTCCCCTGGGTGGCAGCTCAGAATTCTGGGGGAGCCCCCACAAGGAGCCTTGAGCTTTGTGGGGCGTCCTCTCTAGTTAATAATTTAAAAGATCTCATGCTGCCCCTCAAATTCTCGGACCTCATGAATTGTGACCATCAGCTGAAGCCAGCCAGCCGGAGGTGGGGTCAGATCAGTGTGAAGCAGGCTGTCCTCCTCCCCACTCACCCCTGCGGAGCCCTGGGCTTCCAGCAGGATTCAGGGAAGAAGAAACCCAGGGGTCCCAGGAGAGCGGGCACTGCAGCATGGGGCCAGTTTTGTGGTTTTAAGAAAGAGGAAGGGGAAAGACTATAAAGCTCAGCATCATCCCTACCACCTGGGGACATCTGCTCATGTGCATGGACATGTCATCGAGGTCCGGGAGAACAGGTTGAGGTGTCCTGTCATCCTGCAGCCTGATCTACTTGCCAGAAGTGATGCAATGGAATGGCGCTGGGACCAAAAGAAAGGTGCGCCCTTGCTTTTTCTGAGCACTTACTATGCACCATGCCAAGGGCTCTGCCGGGGACAATGCATCACCCTTGTCACACCTGAGTGAGTTTGGTATTAATAGCTTCCTGTCCACTTATATAAACCAAGACCAAGTGACCCACCCAAGTTCACACCATTAGAAGGGAGAGAGCTGGGATTGAAACTCAAGCCTGGCCCCAAAGCCCATGCTCTTTCCACCAACGACAAGGTGACTAAGACCTCAGGAGGGCTCTCCCCTACAGCGGGGCAAACACTGGTATCCTGGGTTTATTCCGAAATCGGCCAGCCAGAATTGGAGCGGGTTTTGAGGAGACCAATCCAGTCTCCGCCAGTTCCCACATATCAGGAGCAAACGCTGCCTCCCCCACAAGTCTGTGCTCCTCAGTTTTGTGGGAAAGAGGGAAAGATGGCAGGGAGCCCAGGGGGCACCTCAGAGTCATGTTTGAGCAATTCAGAGATTTCCAGAGCTGGAAGAGCCCTTAGGAATGATCCGAGCCAAGCCCATCATTTTATGGAAGGGAAACTGAGGCCTGGAGAGGGCAAGGGATTTGCTCAAGGTCACACAGTGCTGCCCAGTGACTGGTGTGGCTCAGTTGGTTGGGCTTCATCCCTCAAAGCAAAGTGTCTCCAGTTTGATCCCTGATCAGGGCACATGCTTGGGTTGCAGGTAAGGGCACATATGAGAGGCAACAAATCCATGTTTCTCTCTCACATGGATGTTTCTCTCTCTCTCCCTCCTTTCCCCTATCTCTAAAAGAATAGACAAATAATTTTTTTTTTAAGTCACACAAGGTGAGGAATGGAATGGGAGCAGAGGCAGCCTCCGGGCTCCCAGTCTGGGGTCCCCTCTCCCACACCAGCCTGTCTCAAAAAAGCCGTGACATTGGAGCCCCTTCCATCAGATAGAATGAACAGTTACCAGATTTAATTACGGCATTACGCAGCAGGAAAACCCGGGCGCAGGGTAGGGTGGGGAGGGAGGTGCTGCCTAACCCGCTGCCTCCCTCCCTCCCTCGCTCTGCCAAGTGGGCTTGGCTGGACCAGGAGAGGGGATCGGGGTTACCTGCAGAGCAGGTCCCCACTTGGCCAGGGGAGCCCCCTCTTTCCTGGCCCCCTTGTAACAAGGGCGGCCTCTGTCCCTGAGACAAAGAAGGATGGGGGAGGGGTCTTTCTCATTCTACCCAAAGGGTGAAGTGGGAAGAGGCCTGAGCGGGGGAGCTAGGGGCTCCCTTTGCGGCTGCACCCCACCTGCCTCGGACCTACCTGCTAAGCTGCTAGGGACCTGCTCCCATGAGTCTGACCACCTTGAACCCAAAAAGTGGGTGTCCCCAAATCCGCTCACTGCTCAGAGCCAGCAGACCGCGGAGTCCCCTATTTCAGGGAGCTGTCTCATTGCGGTGGGAGGTACTCACTTCTGGGAACACACAGACTGGGTTCAAATCCCTGCTTCCCCACCCCTAGTCCTGTGACGTCACTCCTTTGAGTCTCAGCTTCCTGCTGTAGCGCTGACTTCCTACCTCCCAAGGCGATTGTGGGGATTACAAGTCAAGGCCGTCCCAGGCACGGAGGGGACGGAAAGGCTGCTTGGGGAATTAGCTCTCTTCACACTAATTCAGGGATTAAAGGCAGTCCCAGCCTTGGCGATAATTCGCAGCCCTCGGTGAGAATGGCCTCTGTTTCCAGAAAGGGGGACTGAGGCCCTCAGAGGCTGAGCGCCCTGCCCTCGTCAGAACACAACCCAAACCCGTGGCTCCCTAGTCCCAGCGTGGCCCAGCCCTGCCCAGAGGACACATGGCTTCACCTCTCTGAGCCCCCGCTTCCTCACCTGGGACGTGCGGATTGTCAGGAGGAAGAAAGGAGCTATGGCAAAGCAGGATGCCTGCGCAGAGTTTAGCATATGGTGCCTGCCCAGCGAAGGGAAACATCGTCATGGTGGCAGTGCCAAGAGGCAATAGCGCCATGATACAATTACTACTGTGAGAGGGAGAAGACAGAAGATAATCAGGCCCCGGAAGGAGACACCAGGGACTCTTCTCACGGCCGAGGTGGCAGGGATGGGACTGGGACCGGACCAGTCAGCCCTGTGAAGACCCCAAAGTCTCACCCACTGAGGAGACGCAGCCAGGAGGACTGCCGGCCTACTCCCAGGGGACCTCAGCCCCTGGGGGACAGAAGATAGGCGGTGGCCCCCAGTTCTGCCTCAGGAGACGCTGCCGATTCAGGGGCCAGAAGCTGGGAAGGCATCCTCACCTCGGACACTTCCGTCCCAGAGGTACCAGGATCTGTGGAGGAAAAGCTACCAAAAGAAAGGAGCCATCCCAGTGTGGAGCGCACTCTGTTAGGAGCCAGGCGGGAGGGCCTGACTCTCTGCCATCTCTTAGCTGTGTGACCTCAAGTAGGTCACCTCCCCTCCCTGAGCCGCTGTCCCTGAATGACGCGGATCCTCACCGTGGGGATCACACCTGCTGTCCTGCCCACTCCCCAGCCTTGCAGGAGGCTCCCCGGGACAGCAGGCACACTCTGTAAACTGCCAAGTGCCTTAGACTGGGGCACTGCCCTTGTTACTCACCAAGGGACCCTCCCTAGTCAGGCAACACAAGGTGGAGCACAGCAGAGGTGACTCAGGGTGGTGATGAGGGGAAGAAGTCAAAAGCCCCAGGACCAGGCCCTTTCCGGCTCCGTCCGCCACGCCCACCCACCCCTCCTGTCTCCTTTGCCTGGTTGGAGTCCATGGAAACCCCTGACTCCCGATGCTCCTGTTTGAGGGTGAAAGTCTGGGCCACTTGCTTTTAACCCTCATTCTGTCACTCACCACAGACCCCCCCGGAAGTCATGGACCATTTGTCCTGGACCTGCAGCTGGGGGGCTGCATGAGGCAGAGTGTGACCTGTCACAAAGCTGAAGCAGGTGAAAGGAGAAGAGGTGACATTTGTGCCCCCAGGACCTGGGAGGCCCGCCAGAGGGACACGCAATCATCTACATGTCCCCCTTACGACCCAGCCTTGCCATGCCCAGCTGGACCCCACCCCGGTGAACCTCGTCACCTCCCTGCAGCAGTCCAGGGACGGGGCTAAGGACACCCTCAGACTCCACAACCAGACCTGTCTGGCCTCACATCTCAGCTCCCCTTTCCAAGCTGTGGACTCCTGAGTAAGTTACTTAACCTCTCTGCGCCTGTTGCCTCAGCTATAAACAAATAACACCTCCTAGAGGTGCCAGGAGGGTTAAACGAGTTAACACCTGTAACGCGCTCTGAGCAAAGTGCCTGGCACAAAGTAAGCGTCCAGCAAGCATCGGCCACACAAGGGAAGGAGACTGCCACGGAAACAGCGAGCTCGCCCTCATCGGAGACAGGCACGCTGTGACTAAACAGCCACCTGCCGGGGAGTCGTGAGGAAGGGACCCGCGTGGGTGATCTTCAAAATGCTTCCAACTATGAGCCCATGGAATCCCGCCAGTGGAATTGGGCACATCGCGTTCCTCCTTGCTCACGCAGCCAGGGTAGGAGGAGATGGGAGAGGGTACCAGGGTGGTCGGGGGCGGGGATGGAGGGGCAGGCGCGGGGAAGGTAGAAGCACTGGGTGGGAAAGCAGCTGCCGGCTGTGGCTTCCAGACCCTGCTCCGTCACCCATCGACTATGTGACCTTGAGTTAGTCCCCACGCTCCGAGCCTCACTTTTCCCAGCTGTAAAATGATGCCATTGCACTAGGTGCTCTTTGAGGCCATATCAAACGCCATCATCCAACTCTGTGACCCTAAGAAGGGAGCGGGGGGGAGTTCCCACCACTCACTGGCCCTTGTGGGGCTCCCTCTGCATTCCTCACCCCCACTTTGCTTTGACCTGCCCCACGAGCTGGCTCTGAGGGCCAGGACCACAGCCACTGAGGACTGAGGCCCCCAGCAGAGTTCCCCTCACCAAACCCCACCGATACCTGGGAGAGGGCAGGGTAACCCTGGGCCTGAACCCAAGGGTTTCAACAACGGAGAGATCCACCCATACACCCAGGGAGCCCCAAAGGATCCTCCTCCAGCTCAGCAAGATGTTAAAAAACCCAAAACCTGACCTGGATTCTGTGTGGTCCAATTCCAGCACTCAGGGACAGAAGTGCAGGTGACGGGGACAGGCCCCACCGGCAGGGAAGGGTCCCAGCTGTTGCAGCAGCTGGCAGGGCGGGAAGGAGCCCAGGGGTCAGGCGCACCGGTTTGCGTATACCAGGTGTGTGAGTCACGCGCCTGCTAGACCTGCTGGGCAGTAGGAGATTTTCCAAAAGCCCTTAAGAAAAAAGTCTACTAAAGAGAGCTTGCCGAGTCTGGGCGGGGTCTGGGACCATAGAAGTTGCCAGCGTGAAAAAGGAAGAAGGAGCTTGAAGAAAGGTGGGGGGCTCTAAAGGCGGGTGCAAGCAGGAAGGCTTAGCACTGGAGCTGCCCACTGGCCCGGGAACGGCCCCAGGGCCAGGGCACCGTGAGAAGGCGGAGAAGCACACACTGTGACCTGGGAAAGTTTCAGGTTTGAATCCCTGCCCTCCAAGCCTGTTTCCCTCTCTCGGTCCACTGGAGTAGCCCGCTCTGACAAGGTTCTCGTGAGAACTGCATGCTACGGCGCAGGGAAAGGGCTCTGGAGGCCCAGCTCCTAGGGGATAGACAGTAGTCGTCACTCTGATTAAAAGGACACCTGATCAGGAAAGTAGAATGGCACACTGGGGAGAGTCCTGTTTGCATTCTTTTTTTTTTTTTTTAATTGATTAGAGAGAGAGAGAAACATTGTTGTTCCATTTATTTATACATTCATTGGTTGTTTCTTTTTTAAAAAAATATTTATTTATTTATTTATTATTAGAGAGAGGGGAAAGGAGGGAGGAAGAGTGGGAGAGAAACATCAACGTATAAGAGAGACGTCGATGGGCCGGCTGCCCCTCGCATGCCCCTAACTGGGAACCTGGCCTGCAGGCCCGGCATGCGTCCCGGCTGGGAACTGAACCAGCAACCATTCTGTTTGCAGGCCGGCACTCAATCCACTGAGCCACACCAGCCAGGGCCACTGGTTGCTTCTTATAGGTGCCCTGACCAGGGATGCAACCCACAACCTTGGTGTATTGGGCGGGTGCTCTAACCCACTGGCCAGGGCCCTGTTTACATTCTCATTATCAGTGTTAGTGGCCCCCAGATGTTAGCCAAACACCTGTTGTGCTGATTAAGAGCACGAGCATCTGGACATTAGGACTAAGTCATTTAACCACAAACGCTCTGCATTTACCATGTGCTCCTGAGAGCCCACGATGGGGGTCTCAAAGGTAGATCAGCCCCTGCCCTCCAAACTCCCACAAACAGTGGTTTACACATGGATGCTTGGACCTCACACCGAGCCCGGCCTGCGTTCCTGCTCCACTTTCTGCTACGGGAAACCGGCAATCAAGCCAAGGTCCTACATCAGGGTTGGCGTACTGCAGCCCTCGGGCCAAAACAGCCCATCCCTGTTTTTGTAAATAAAGTTTTATTGAAACACAGCCACATTCAGTTGTTTATTGTCCATGGCTGCTTTGGAGAGACAAGGGCAGAAGAAAGTGGTGACAGAGACTGCAGGGTCTCTACCTGCAAAGCTAAAAGCTAAAGTTATTTGCTGCTTGGCCTTGCGGAGAAAATGTGCTGATCCCCGGCAATGATAATGTAGTGAGGATGATAGTCTTGGTCATTTTTTTGTTTTTATCTCACATGTCTGACCTGCTAAAAACCTCTCCCTGCATAACTTCATACGAGTATAAGCTTGACAAGGGGTCCCCCTTTTTGCAGAGGGGGACACTGAGGCTTATGAAAGAGAAGTAACTTGCCTGAGGTCACACTGAGATTCTGTAACAGATGAATATTTTGAATGAGGGCTGACGGAAACCAAAGCGTCTGGTTCCACGAATTACCAGGTGAGCTCACAGGCCTAGGGCAGGCGGGCTTTCACGAGCTCTAGTAGGATTGGCAGTTCCACACCGCGGGAGAGAGTCAACACGCACCTGCCCCCTGCATTCCCTCCTGGGAAGCGGCCTCGGTTCGAGTCCTGCTCCACACGAGCCACCTGTAAGGTGGGAACATGAAGAGCACAGGAGAATGAAATGAGATTGTGCGTGTAAAGCACCTAGGTCAGTGTCAAGGGCAGGAGCCCTCTGTTGTTGCTACAGCTGCTTTGTCATTGTTATTGGAGCATGAAGGGTGAGCAAAGAGGCAGGGAGGTGGAGAAGCGGCCCCTCCACCTGCAGCAGTGAGGGTGGGGTGAGCGTTCCCTGTAAGAGGGCCTGGCCCGAGCTGGGAGGGGTGCTTCCTTGTTCCAGTTCAAGGGCCTCGAAAGGAGAGATGTTTCCACCGCCTCCCACCCTCACCCCAGCGCCATCCCTTGTCCTTGGCCAGGGGAGAGGCTGCCACTGTTGGGAAGCTGCCCCCTTGTTCCCAGAGCCCCATGCCAAAGGGCCACTGCCTTTCCCATGTCACCGGCTCAAAGGGGCTAGCCTGGGCCTTCCGTTCCCAAAAGCAGCAGCACCAAAGGTCATGGTGGGAGTGGGGGACGGGCCCGTCAGCCTTGGTCTTTCCCTTGGGGCACCTGGGCCAGACCCCCATCCTCCCGAACTGTATAAAGTCTCTCCAGGGCCTTCTCTTGCCGCTTCTCGCCCCTACCCCCCACCCTCGAGGTCAGGGGGCAGTGGAGGGGCTGAATATTCATTGAGAAGGAGCCATGAGTTTCGGAAAAAAACCCCAACAAATCCACCTCCACTTCTTTTTTCCCAAACTATCGGCCACTCCAAGAGGTTAGGGGAGCTTGTGTTTCCCATACAATGACTGCTGCTGGCAAATGGTCCCGGAAGCAAGGGAGCCAGATTCTTGAGCTTGGGGGCCTCTAAATTGGCTCCAACCTCCTAAGGCTCCTGGGCTCCTAAGCCACGTGCTTACAGCCTTGAGAGCATGAACAGTCAAGGCCATGAGAGACGTGCTGGCCAATGCAGATGCAGAATTGGGGCTCTCCCCACGAGCCATCATCCTCACCCAGCTTTTGCAACCAAGGCTGAGGCCAGGGGCCCGTTTCCAGGTGTGCCTATTGCTCCCTTCTGGAGATGGAGGCCAGTTATTCTCCTTTGTCATGAGACAAGCTTCTGGACTAGACCTTGACAATAGCAACTGCCAGCCTCTGCCTCCACGGCACATCCATCCCTTCTTCCGGCTCGGATGGGAAGCCTCAGCCCAAAGCGCGGCAGCATTCCCGCTAGCCACTTCTATTGCTCTCTCCCAGCCCTACAGCCAGCGGCTTTAAGAAATCCCTGCCAGAGCTTAACAACAAAAACAAGACAAATAATGTAGCGGGAGCCCAGCCCGCACTGCATGGGCAAGGTCTGTAACTCCAGCAGGGACGGATCAAACAAACCGGAGTCTGAATCCAGTTTCCTTGGCATGCATGTGACCTCCGTCAAGTCACTTGACCCCTTGACCTCTGGATGGGCATCTGTAAAATGGGGATAATGACACTCAGCTCTGAGAGCTGTTGTAAGGAGTGAAGGAGCTTGCTTATATAAAGCACTCATTTACATATGTAGCCTTAGCAGGCCGTGTTGATGTCTAATTCTATTACGGTTTCCTAGAAAAACCTTCAGATTCCACGGGTTAGCCTGAAACTTACCTTTATATCATTTAAGCTTTAATAAGCAAGTTTATCTGTTCCCTCTAAAGCATTTAGAGAATTTGTAATTATGCAATGTATCTGCTTTATCAGCATTCTCAGTGTTTAACCCAGTGCCTCGCACATAGTAGGGGTTTAGTTAATATTTAGTGAGCAAATAAATAAATTTAAGAAATTTAAGAAAGCAAAAGTGAGTTCCGTGGATGCCCCACTTACATTCATAATGGCCAGGCCAATGGCAAATGATTCTTAAACAAACCCACTAAAACCTCGAGCAGGCCAAGCCAACTCATGAAAAATGCGCAGAAGAGATTAAACTTTCCCTTTCAAGTTCAGGATTTCAGCTGCCCTGGCTACACCAGCTGTCCTGAGTTGAGGGTGTTAACCTAAAAATAAATGGCCAAAGTCAGTGGCAACTAAGCTTTTACTTGAGATCCAAAATAATGGCTATTGAGAGAAATGCTGATTCAGGTAGAAACCCAGGGAGCGTTCTGATCGGGAGGTGAAGGCAGGGGGATTTATGAGAAAGGGAAGGAAATACATAAATGGGAGGAAGGAATTCCTATGGGTGCAGATAAAGCTTCAAAGATGACATTTGCGCCCCCGGGACCCTGGGAGGCCAGCCAGAGGGACGCACAATCATCTAAACGTCCCCTTTATGACCTCAGCCATGCCGCACCCTGCTGGACCCCTGCCCTGGCGAGCCTTGTTGGCCGTCAATCCTCTGGGGCATAAACTATTATGATGCCCCTACCACAGAAAAAGAAACTGAAGCTCAGAGACGGTAAGCAATTTGAGCACGATCCTTTAACTCTCAGTGGCTGTATTGATAAACTATTCCTGCATAATAAACAAACCCAAACTTGGTGGCTTAAAGCAATAAACATCTAATATAGTCCATGATCCTCTGTTCTTCTGGCTGGGACCAAACTAAGCTGCTCCCACCTGGACTTGGCTTAGTCCTCGGTCGGCTGGTCCAGGGTGGCCTTGCTCACGACCCTTCCCTCCGCATGGTCCCTCCTCCGCCAGCACTCTAGCACAAGCTCATGTCGGATGATGGTTACAAAGGTCCAAGCAGAGAACGTGTACGTGGGCAAGGCCTCAGAGACCCTGGCTTGGAAGCCACAAGTCCTCACTTCCACTATGTTCCATTGGTCAAAGCAAGAGTAGATAAACACTCCACAGTGGGAGAAGCACAGCAGGGAGGCCATTTTTGTCACTTACGCAGTGGTTGGGCCAGGATTTGAACACAGGCCCACTGTTCGTATGGCATCCTGTCTCCAGCTGCAGCTCGGGTCTCCCATGCCCTCCGTGTTTGGTATTGAACTTGGGTCTCTTCCCTTTCTGGCTCGGGCCCTGAAAGAGTATTCTGAGGATGTCAGCTCATGACGAGGAT
This sequence comes from Pteronotus mesoamericanus, assembly GCF_021234165.1. Taxonomy (NCBI): domain Eukaryota; kingdom Metazoa; phylum Chordata; class Mammalia; order Chiroptera; family Mormoopidae; genus Pteronotus; species Pteronotus mesoamericanus. The sequence goes on from NW_026555200.1 coordinate 1,063,392, forward strand.
CCCAGGCACAACTTATTTACGTCTATTTGTCTGGCAGAGCACATATTTATGAGGTTCCTGTCATGTCTATCTTCTGTCAAGCACAGGGCCATTGTGGGAATTTAATGGACAGCACAGCAGCCGGGACACACTCAAGACACTGCAGAAACAGCAAGCAAGTTGGCGGGGACACTGAAGCCAATGGCTTGGAAGGGGCCCTGTTTCCAAGAGGCCAGCGATGGGCATAATCAGTCATTACCAGCTACAGTGCTGTCTTCTCAGAACCATCTTTGCTGAAATCCATAGTCAGCCTTGGCGCCAGCTCAGAGGGACAGCCTGGGCCGGGATCTCCAGGAGGGATCTGGGTGGTGCATGGCGCCCCCTGGTGTGTGCATAAAGCACTACTGTCAGTAGGCGTTTCAAGGGCGGGATGGTGGCAGGTTCTCAAGCCCTCTCCTCCCCACCAGAGGAAGCCTCTGGGTCACCTGGTCTTGCAGATGTGGATCTTGAACAAGTCCCTCCACCTCCTGGAGCCTCCCCTTTTTTACCTGTAAACTGGGATGATGACCTCTCACTGTTGCTATGAGGAATCGGTGAAGTCCCATCTGTAAGCGCTGGTGCCTAGTGGGTGTGCCAGGAACAGTTCCCCTCTCTCCCGAGGACAGCAGTTCCACCTTTCTGCTCAGACACGAGAGCAGGAACATCGTGCAGCAGGAAGCTCAAGGTCAAGCTAGTGTCAAGACACAGGACTAGAGAATATAACCTTACACTGTTGAACTAAAGATTACACAGAAACTCGTGTGGCTTCTAACATCAATAATCGCAGCAAAAGTAAACCAGCAATAACATACGACATGTATACAACATGCTCAGTCCTCCCAGTATCACTTTGAGGAAACTGAGGTTCAGAGAGGTTCAGTCACTTGCCCAATGCCACACAACTGGTAGGGAGTAGACTCAGGGTTCAAAGCCATATGGTCAGGCTCCAAAATGTGGGCTCCTCCCCTCATCTAACTCCACTGGACAGAGGGGCGCTACCAGACTGTGCTCAGAGGAAGAGAGGAGACAGGTCTTTTTGTCCCCGTTACATGGATGGAGAAATGGAGAAACAGAGAAGCTGGCAGTCCGAGCTCTATTCTCTGACCTCTGACCCTGAGTTGGGCTATAGGCTGACCCAGCCACCAGCCTCGATGCTGTCTGCTGCCTCTTCTCCCCTCAGAAAGCAGTCTTTGTTTCTGTGGGGTGGGCATGGGGGCATCCTGGGGGCATCCTGGGGGTATCTTAGGGGCACCGCAGACTCTCACTCCTGCCCTGAGCTCAGCCAGGTTCAAGGAAGCCAACTTTCCAAATGCCACCAGCTCAGGGCAAAAGGCTCAACCAACTCTTCTCGAAAAAAGTTGGGGCACAGATCCTGCCCCGACCAGGAGCAACAGTTCTGGGGGAGCAGGGGGAGCCCAGGGAGGCCACGTGGAGCAGCCTTGACTCATCAGGATGTGACAGGTGACAATCAGAGCTGGATCACTGTCTTCATCATCAAGTAATAAGAATAAAAGGACATGATAATGCCGCACAGACCATTTGCCTGCCAGTTCTTAGTGTTCTCTATACATTAACTCACTTAATTTTCACAGCAGCCCTGTGTCAACACAAGAAATGTTCAAACCTGGGAGAATTTTTATGAGTTTATTTGAGCCGAACTGACGACAATTGCCAGGAAGCAAAATCTCGAGGGATTGAGAAAATGCTCCAGAAAATGGCAGTTTTACAGCTTATTTTATACATCAGAATCAAAGGGGAAGGCTTTGCAGTTTCACAGTTTATTTTATACATCAGAGTAAGGGAGTTACATGAAATTCATTGGTGATTGATTAGGAACGCGGGAGAAAGCAAAGAGGGAGAAATCTCTGGGACCGGATAAAAAGTTAAACAAACAGACACACTTCTTTTACCTAGGTGGGTACAGGATAGTCAACAATTAGCATGACAGCCTCAGTTAAGTTAATTATTGACCTTTGTTAGGGAAAAATACTGGCCTAGAACATGACTACGTGCCACGACCTGCTTTTAGTTAGAAAGTGTTCATTTCAGATCATCCTGTGTGGTTACCTTTGGCCGCTGCATTTGTAAGTCCACCACGCGGCCTCCCCTGAGCATGTCAGGTTCAGTATGTGGCCCCTTTTGTGTCCACACCTGTGAGGAATTCAAGTTATCTCCACTTTACAGATGAGGAAACTGAGGCACAGGGACATGAAGTCTCCGGTCCACGGTCACCCAGCTAGTGAGTGGTGGAGTGATTCTCCCAAGCCTAGCTGGGTTAAGCACTTCATTTGATCGTTTGATTAAATACTAACAAACTAAGCCTTGGCTTGTGTGGCTTAGTGGATTGAGTGCTGGCCTGCGGACCAAAAGGTCTCCTGTTCAGTTCCCAGTCAGGGCACACGCCTGGGTTGCGGGCCACATCCCTGGCTGGGGACATGTTAGAGGCAACCAATTGACGTATCTCTCATGCATTGATGTTTCTCTCCCTCTCTTTCTCCCTCCCTTCCTGTCTCTCTAAAATAAATAAATAAAGTATTTTTTAAAAATACAAAACTCCAAAGAGACTTGATCATAGCCGATTTATAGAGGAGAAAAATCAAGTCACAAAGCCCAAAATCAAGCAGTTAGGAATGTCTGGGTGGGCCCGAGTCCGGGGCTCTTAACCACAGGTGGCCTGGTTCTCAAAGAACAAGGGAAGCCTCCCCTTTATCCCAGGCCTCCTGAGAACAGGAAGCTCTGGGCTGTTCACCCCCAAGTCTGAAGGAACCCGGGCGGGCAGAATCGTGGTGCTGAGGCGCCCTCTGCTGGTTTCAGTGAAAAATAACACCAAGAGAACCAGGGATGCTGAGGTGGGCCAGGCATCATCCCTGCCTTGACATGCACACACTCCCCTCACCAAGAGGCTTCCTGAGGAGGTGATCTGTAGTGAGAGATGGGTATTCCGATTCAGGCGTTCAATTCCCTGAGGCTAAAACAATTTAGGTTGAATTGGCAGGGGTAATTGGCATGGACCACCCTGCCTGTGATAAAAGCCCAAGACTGTTGTCTGACTGCACCTGAAAGAATGAGAAGGCGCTAGTGGGGCCAGAGGGTGAGAAGAACTACCTGTGTACAGGTGCCTAAGGACAGAAGAGGAAATCCCAGGCCAGGTTGGGGAGGGTGGAGGAAGGGCAGGGAGCTGGGCTGAGCAAGTGGGAACTGAAGCCCAGCAGACTCAGCAAAGGTGGAAAAGGAGAAATAGCACTGGGCTGGGAGCCAGGGTAGCAGGTGGCCCCTTGTCACCTGGGAACACGTGAGATGTGCCAATTCTTGAACAAGTCCCTCCAGGTGAGGCTAAAATCTGAGCACCACTGTTCTAAGCAATTCCTGAGGGTCCCGCTCTCTGATTCAGACTTCAATAAATCAATTCCCAGCTGCACCTCTAATTCCCTTCAAAAACCACACGGGCTCTGGAGAGCGGGCGGGTCCAAGTTTTGAGACTCCATATGGCTTATTTCATGGTTTTGCGGGCTTCTGGGTACATGCCGACATGTGCTGCACAGCGTTGCAGTGCTCAGAAGTCCACCTACACCCTTTCAACAAGTGCTAGCGGCACCTCCTTTCCAAAGATGAGGACCCTGAGGTTCGGCATCCTGAAGGAACTTGGCCTAGAGTCACGTAATGAGTACTGAACCCAGCAGCAGGCTTTGGGAACACAGGCCTCGCCGCCGCACCCCACTGCCTGGCCTTGAATAGACCCACTGTGTGATGCTGGCGAGCGCTTCCCTCTCCTGCTCTTGGTTGTCCTTAAAATAACAGCGTGTCACAAAGATCTCAAGCCCATTTCCAGTTCTAAAAATAATATAATTTCTTGTGTCTGGGACCTTGCCGTGTAGGGGACAGGTGGCAGTGGTTGTTTTGTCTGGGCCTCCCTGAGAAGGTGACCTCTGAGCAGAGACCTGAGCAAGACGAGGGCTCTGAAGAGCCGGGGTGATCTGGGGACAGCACATTCCAGGCAGACAGGACAGCAGGGGCAAAAGCTCTGAGGACAGGAGCTTAGCTTGCTTGAGGGACAGCAGGGAGGACCCGTGGCTGGAACAGAGTGAGCGGGGGAAGGGAACAGCAGAAGGCAGGAGGAATGTTGAGAAAATCGTGAGAGTCTGAGACGCGGCAGGTGTCCGGACTAGCTTGCCCGTCTTCACCTTTCGGCCTTTATGTTAACTTACATTCTGTAAATTGTAGAAACCCAAGAGTGAGGCAGATAATTCTTATATTAAAATGTCACCTGTGTCCTGGGAATGAAATTGACTTAAAGGTTCACCTGCACAGAGATGACTGGGTGAGGGCAACCGGAGCTGCATTTAACTAGAATTAGGGATTTGCAGGTCAGTACCATTGGATGGATGGAACGGAGGGAAGGAAGGAGAAAGGAGCGAGGAAGGAAGGGAGGGAGGGAGGGGAACAAAAGGATCTGGTGCATTTGAAGCTTCAAAGCCAGGACTTTCCAGAACAAACAAAACATTGGACCAGCCAATCAGAACCCAAAGAAGAAAGGGGGTTCAAATAGATCAGCCCTGGGCAGCTAATCAGTTGGTGGGTCAGGCTCACTTCTCTCAGTCAACATTAGTCAAATTAAGAGGGACCTAATTTGTGATTTTCTCTTTGTTTAAAGCTACTTCCACTCTTTCTGTGGTCCCTGTACTTCCTGCAAATCTGTGTCATCCTCCCCCCTCCCCATTCTGACATTATTATGTAGATTTATTAGGGGTTTGCAGGGGGCTGGGCAGGTGTATATGCTGGCACTGAAAATAAAAGTACATGGAATTTAGCAGGCAAGACTCCTTTAAGAGCCACTGTGTGTGTGTGTGTGCGTGTGTGTGTGTGTGTGTGTGTGTGTGTTTTCTCTCCCCAGACATCTTTAAGAGAACATCAAACTTTCCAAGAATATTTGAGCCAGATCAGCGTGAAACAAGAAGTCATTAAATAACCCCCCAGGCTTCCTTCTAACCCTTTGAGTCTTCTTTCTAGAAATAGGCACGTCCTGGCTCTCAGTGCTGCTTATGCTGCAGAATTACCTACCATTAACTCGCCCTCACATCTACCCCTGGGTGGATGATCTTTACATTTGGTTTTGTTTTTCCAGAGTTCAACATCATGAGGCTATTAGGAAACCTCTGCCGCAATCATGCCCAGCGTCATCCTTCAGAGTTAAAATGGAGAATTTGCATTTCTGGGGCAGGCCCATGGCAGGCCACACACTTCTCCTGGGCGCCTCCCATCCCTGGGTGCACTGAATCCTCACCACCCAGAGGTCACATGATCAGCCTGATGTCACACAGCCATGCTGAGGCGGGCCAGGACCAATCCCAAGCTCGCCCTCCTTCCCCTTCCCCTCCCAGGCTGAGATATTTCTTCATTAACCAAGACATCGCTTACCTGTCACCACCCTGCGCTGTGCTGAGGGGGCCCAGTAATTCTCTCGGAATCCTTCCCACCCCCAGGGGTTTATAACAGTGAAAAAAGCCATCTCTGGGGCCCCGCTCGATAGGAAACATGTGGCCTTAAAGTGGGCTTCAGTGTAATGATCAAAGCCACCCATCTGGTTCTGGTCACTTTGCCCTGGAGGGGCCCCCCTCAGCCCCGCTTCCCTGCTGCCACAGCTGAAAACAATCTTTCCAGTAACTCAGTGGTTTTCAGCTTGGGGGTGGGGGCGGGCAATTTCGCTCCCAGGGAACATCTGGCAACGTCTGCAGAGCATTTTGGCGGTCCTAACTGGGGGCTACTGGCATCTAGTGGGTGGAGGCCAGGGTTCTCCTGCACCGCCCGCTGCCACAGGATAGACCCTATGGCAGGCTCGCCTGGCCCCCAAAGTCACGCATGCCTGAAAACCCTGCCTCAGCCCGAGCCCATGGGCAAGGGCTATGGGCAGGCTCAGGAAAGATGGCAAGTTTCAGGAGCCAAGTGGAAAAGGAAATTCCTTAGCAAAGAGAATGGTCTCAAGGGGAAGAAAGTTTAACCACCATGGAAGGCAAAATACGTTCCCCTCTCACCCGGGCCTGGAGGAAGCCAACGGGCCTCTCCCCACCACTGGCTGCAGGTGTATCGCCTGCAAGGCATGAGGGTGGAGCCGCCTGCCCATCACCTTCCACGTCTTCTCTGAGTCACTTGCATGTCCCTGGTGCAGTTTACAGATACGGCAAAGCACCAGGTTGCTCCTACAGGAAGGTGGTCACGGACAGCCTCCCACAAGGTGGCTTCTACTGCAAAAGAAAAGTGATTCACGGCCCTTGTTAAAGGACAGTAAGGCCGGCTTCGTTCACAGGGACCACCGCAATAGAGCTAAGGACCACCGCCATGGGCTCTCCAGTAAGAGAGAGATTGGGCTCAACTCCAGATATGAGAGGGAAAAAGTGGGAATTTACAGCCAAGGGTGAGGGGTGGTCAAATGACTAAGAGGGATGTCAGAGATAAGGCAGGATTCCGGCCAAACCTCCCTCCCCAGATTCCTGCTGCAAGCAGGCCAGCGTGGTCAGACATGGCGGTGGGGGGCAAGGAACCCGATCGGATATCCAGGCTGATCTGATAGTGAGGTCTGATTCCTCACTTTGCCATCACTTTCTAGGCCTCATTCCTTCCGTGTGGAAGCATTGGATTGGGGGAACTGTGAGGGGCTTTCTGGTGCTATTACCCAAGGTTCTATTCCTTTGAAGAGCCTATGTGGTTTCAAGGCTTTGGACAGTATGCCTACCCTCAAGCAGATGACTCACATATGTACCTCTCTGGACTAGACCTCTCTCCCTGACTCCAGACTCTGAGAGCCAACTGCCTGCTCAACATCCTCACTTGTATATGTTAAAAAAAAAGAGAGAGAGAGAGGAAGGAAAGAAGGGAGGGAGGGAGGGAGGGAGAGAGGGAGGGAGGAAGGAAGGAAGACAAAAGAGAAAGGGAGGAAAAAAAAAAAGAAAAGAAAAAACAACAGACCAAAAATGGAGTCACTTTTCTAAGCCACTTAACCAAACCAAAAATGAATAACTAAACCTATTTGCAGTTTCAGCGTCTACCAGGAGAGGGAATTTTAAACCAATCAGTCTATAAACTCCCAATCCATACTGAGGAGGCAATCCACATAGGAGAACAGGCCAAAAACTGCCCCACCCTCTGCCTAGAGAAACCTTCCTTTCTCTTCAACTCCCTGAACCCTTCTAGCTCCCAGATGGGATGCTGCCCGCCCGATTCATGAATTAATTAATAAAGCCAATTAGATCTTCAAATTTACCCAGCTTAATGTTGTTCTGTAACACGTTTAGCGGCGTCTCGTGTCGACATCCCCACATTGAACTCCAAGGGATGCCCCTCTTCAGTCTCCCCTCCCCCCCTCCCCCACTCCAACTTGCTTCTCGGTGGGCCTTCCCCTCTCCTTTGATGGCTTCCAGTTGCTTAGGCTAAAATGGCAGTCATCTTCTTGTTCTCCCACACCCACAATCAACGAGTCCTAATGGCCCCTCCTTCAAAATACACCTCACATATGCGCCTTGGCGTCCAAGTGATCTCCCTGCTGCCTCCCTTACCACCTTCTCGGCATCGCAAATGAAGTGACCCAATTTAAAAAGAGGATCACATCTCCTCCACTCCATGCCCGCGGGGTTCCAGGCCAAGCCCTGGGACTGCCCCCCCCTCGGCCCCAGACACACCAGCCTCCGTGCTGCGGATCCTCAACATCCGAGTGCAGGGGTTCGGGACAAGACCCCCGATATGTGCCACCCTGGACTATCGGGAAGACTGTTAGCAGCTGAAAACAACCCAAGTCCGAAAGGCTCTGGAAGGAGCTTGGACCTTCCCCCACTTAAGGCCAAAAAGAATTTAGATGAAGAATCTGCTCCAGGAAGGGAGTTACCATCATAAATGACTATATTTTATGATGAACAAGGTAAGGTATTCTTGACAGGGCGGAACCTAGCGAGATTGGCCAAAGTTCTCATTGGTGTGTGAGAACCATTGGTGTGTTTCCTGTCTCAGGAAAGCACGTATACATTTGTTCCCCCAAATTAGTTCTGAATGACATATGCCCCTCCTTTGACCTCACTATCTTTGGAATTTTCATGCCTATGTGAACTCCCCATGAGCAGGTATGAAAATTTGCTTTTCTCCTGTTAGTCTGCCTTTGGCCTTTGAATTATTCAACCAGCCAGAAGAACTAAGAGGGAAAAGGGGAAGTTTCCCATCCCCCGCCCAACCCCAGAGCCTGCCTCAGGGCCTTTGCGCCTGCCCCTCCCTCTGCCCAGTGATTTTCCCCAGGTGTCCTCCCGCCTCCTAGCTGGCTCCCCAGCCAGAATGTCTCCTTTCCCATGAAATCTTCCACGCCCACCCCGTTTGCTAAGGCAAGCCTGCCGGTGTGGCCAGCTTTCTTTCTCCCGTCCCTCAGTCACCACAATCTACTTCTTCATCCTGCTTAAGGTCTGCCTCCTGCCACCCCCTGGGTTTTAGATCCGGAATGGAAGCCCCAGGAGAGTAGGATCTTTGTCGTGATTGGTCCCTGCTCTATCCCTAGTGCAGGAGCAGTGAACAATTCAGTCAGCAAATACTTGCGAAAGGAATACATCTGAAAGGAAGCTCTTTGAACGGATGCAATGCCAGGGCCGGTATCTGAGGGAAAGCAAAGCCAAAGGAACCCTGAGATTGTCGCCTTACCTCTGCACTGCGCTTACTTTTTCATTCTGCCCTTCCCCTTTTCCCTTTCCCCCTCTCCACAGCCCAGATTCCCCCCAAAAAATAATCTACAAATGGGGCCACGCCTCTCCCCAATTTGTGAAAAGGTGCTAGGCGTGTCTCCTTGATCTGGTCCTTGGGCAAATAAATATCACAAAGAAATCAAGTGGGCCTCCCCTTCCTGGCAGGGGCACCAGTAAAGAAAAATTTACCCCCACGCTGTACCTTGGCTATAAATCCCCAGCTGCCTGTGATGCGTTCAGAGTTGAGTTCACTCTCTCCGCTGTTAACAATGGTCTCTCCTTTCTATTCGCAGGCCTGCAGTTTTTAACAAGCCTCCAGTGCAGTTTTCTTTTTTTTAACTGCACCCATTGTCATCGTTGGGTTTTACACACACACCCCCCCCCCCTTGAATTAACTAGACTGGTGTTCTTTTTTTTTTTTTTAATTTATTGGTTTTTAGAGAGAGAGGGAGGGGGAGAGGGGGAGAGAGAGAATCATCGATTTCTGTTCTTCTCACTTCTGCATTCATTGGTTGATTCTGGTATGTGCCCCGACCAGGGGCTGAACCCACAACCTTGGTGTATCGGGACGATGCTCTAACCGACAGACGTGCCGGCAAGGCTTAGACTGGTGCTCCAGTGCCTCATCTCACCGTAGCTGGAAAGGCCCTCGGCTGGGCTCTCTCTGTACCTCACATCAACCTCTCATTACCTGGGTCTCCACCCAGTGGAATTACCTCTTCCCTCTCCGGCTCAGCCCCTAGTGGGTCAGCTCTGTGAAGGCTAAGACTAGGTGCCCCTCTCCTGGACCCTGGAGAGCTGCCACCCCAGCCAGGGCCGGGCATTGAGCTGCCCAGTGATTTGGCTTGGCCTCTGGTGGGTGCCCTCAACCAGGGAACATGAGGGAGGGAAGGGGCTGAAGATACTTCCTGGATTTCAGCATCCTGACCCGGGCACAGGTCCCACCCTGACCAGGGTGTAGCCTGTTAATGGAACTGATGGTCCCCGCAGGTAGAAACGAGAGAGTTTCCCAGTATGTAAATTCCGCCTCAAAAAGAAGAGTCTGAACTAACAAAGACAGAGAGGGAAGTGAAAGAACTCTTTTAAGATTGGGACTTGAGAACAAAGGGTTTACTTCTGAGCTAGCCTGAAGGACCTGGAAGGCTGAAAAGGCTGTTCCCAGAAAGAGCGGAACTTCTCTTAGACTCCAGACATCAAATTCACAAATGCGGCCCTTTTTTCCCCACCAGTCTGGAGCTCAGATTGTCACCACGCTTGCAAATAGTCCCACCTCAGTACTCCTGGGCTTCAGAATGCGCCCTGTCCTCCTTGTGTTTTCAGGAGGAAAAAAATGTTTCAGCACTCGGTGCTGGCTCGGGACTTGTGGCATTTGCTAAGCTTGTATGAGTCACAACGCCGCGCCCCCCCCCCAAGAGAAAATGCTTCAGCATCGGGTTCTCCTCAGTTTAGGCCCTTGTCACAAATTCTAGAACGAATAACGAGTACTGAGGTACCACTGTACCTGTGAGCAAGCAAGCGCACATAATCCCTCAGATTTTGCCACGAGACAATAGTTCATCGATGGGCGGGGGAGGAGGCCAGTCCCCGGCAGAAGCACTAGAATTGCAGGGGGCCTGTGCCCTTCAGACAAGAGAGAATGGGTGATGAACCCCAAAGTGCCTGTCCCAGCCCCCGCCTGAGATCGGTGGGGATCATTTCCAAAAGTAAAGCTTTGCTGGCACCTCGTAAGTGCTCTATACATGCTACCTGCTACAACAGTAATAATAATAATAAAAAATTATCATTAAAATAGGCTTTACCACATACTGTGTAAGCTAAAGTTAATCAACTCACCTCTCTGAGCTTCCCTCTGCTGGAAATACTACCAAATCACAGGAAGGAATAAAATAATGGGTCTTAAGTACCCAACTGTCCCTAGAAAAAGCACAAGAAATGGTAGCTCTGGTTATGATGATTTCTCAAAACTGCGGGCAGGGTGGGCTTTGTTCAAGGCTTCCTCCCCCCGACCTCCTGTGTTTAGCATTCACATGCCTCGGGGGCAGGCATTCAATTGTTTTCCAAGAGCTCAGACCCGGTGCAAAGGGGACGGGAGGTTTCGTAATTCTCCTTGACCTGCACACGAAGGTCACCACCAAAACAAAATCAGCCAAAAGGGTAACTGACTGCATTTAGGTTTTCAAAAATATAGGAAGACATTGCCTTGGCTGAGTCACTCGCTGGCCAGGCCAGGCTGCCGGTGGGAATGAAGCCTGGGAAAACAACACTCAGAAGAGAACTTAGTGAGTCGCGAGGTCTGTACGCAGCTGTTAGTGTTTTTCCATCCAAAAAGGGTCTTCGATTAGGTCCAGTAAGTGTCTGGGTCCCGGCCACCCCAAGTTCATGATTTTCATCGGCTGCAGCACGCCAGAGTCTGAAACGCCGCAGTTGACTTGGATGCTCCCAAAAAAGCGGGGCTGTCAAAGGGAAAGAATGTATTGGACGATCTTTCTCCTCCGTTTCCTGTACCTTTCTACTTTTCCTTCAGGGGGTCTCTGTATTGTTTTCATATTTTAAAAAAGGCTTTCAAGAAACACCGTCATATCCACTTAGACGGAGCCCTTAGAGCCCTCAGATTCATAGAAACTCTCTTTTCTAAGAGAGTGGGGGCTGGGGGACCGGCGTGGGGGGAGGGCGCTGGGGGAGTTCCAGTTTGGGAAGATGAAAAAGTTCTGGAGGCAGAGGGTGGTGCTGGTTGCACAACACTGTGAAAGTGCTTAATGCCATGGAGCAGGACACTTAAAAACAATTAAGGTGGTAACGTTTATGTTATGTGTACTTTACTGCAATTTAAAATCGTTGATGAGAAAAAAAGAAACGCCATGCTAACAAGGAATGGGAGCTGCATTGGTAGATGTGGTGGGAATAACTGGTCCCATCCTCAACAACCACAAAACTGGACGAAGTACCCGAAGGGACGGTTTCCAGGCCTTAAACCACAGGCAGCAGAAGCCTGTGGTCCCAGAGGAAGGAAACTCACAAGTGAGCCCAACCCTTTGCCCCACCCGCCACCTGCTTCCTGGGGACAGTTCCTCAAACACTGCACAGCAGCTGGAATCCAGGTGGAGCCCAGAAGTCCAGCTGAGCAGAGATCAGCCGTGCGGGGAGCAGAAATGGCTGGATGCGGTGGGGCAGGGGGCCAGAGAGGCACTCTCCTTGGCCAAGCCTCTGACCCTCTCTGCACCTCAGTATCCTCATCTGTACAATGGGGATAACAACAGTACTCACTTCGTAGGATCATTGTGAGGCTTAAGAAAGTCAGAATATGCAAAAGTGTCACAAGCTTTCTATGGCAGGTGCTAAGGGCCACACATCATCTTCCCTTCCTGTGTTCAATAGAGACTGAATGTGATTACAGGCGGGGTGTTTGGTGGTAGGATTTTAAAACACACCCACCGATGATACCCTGTTGTGTCCTGTTGTGGGCTGCTTACAGCAGAGCACACAGCACCTCTATTCCTTGGTGTGAAATTTGCATCCAGAGTCTTAAAAATATTCATGCCCTTTGCCCCAGTAACTCTACCTCTGGGAATCTACTTAAAGAAAATATTCCTAAATACAAATATTATGCCCTAGCCAGCATGGCTCAGCTGGTTGAAGTGTTGTCCCCTAACCAAAAGGTTGCCAGTTTGATTCCTGATTAGGGTGCCTGCCAGGTTTCAGGCTTGATCCCCTGTTGGCGCACATGGAGAAGGCAGCTGATGGGTGTTTCCCACGTTGATGTTTCTCTCCCTCCTCTTCCCTTCCCTGTCTCTGCCGAATGAGAATAAAATAAACCTTTGGGGGAAAAAAAACTGCCCTGGCTGGTGTGGATTGAACCCCAGCCTGCGAACTAAAGAGTTGCCACTTTGATTCCTGGTTGGTGCACAGGCCTGGGTTGCGGGCAAGGTCGCCAGTTGGGGGCGTGTGAGAGGCAACTGAACCGATGGTTGTTTCTTTCCCTTTCTCTCTCCCATCCTCCTCTCTAAAAAGTAAATGTTAAAAATCTAAAAAAAAAAAAGGTTCTGTGAAATACTACGTATTAATTTAGAAATTGTTTTGTATGTCCTGGCCAGTGTGGCTCAATTGGTTGGGTGTTGTCCTGCCAAGCGAAAGGTCTCGGGTTTGGTACGCCGCCAGGGCACATGCCTGGGTTACGGGTTTGGACTCCAGTCGGTTGGGACCCGTGTAAGAGGCCATAAGAAGAGCTCCGATGCCCCATCCCATCCCCGCCCGCTCCCCCCAAACCCCCCTCCGAATGCCTTTCACAATCTATCTGAAGGAGCCTGGGAAGCTGGGCTCTTGAATGCAGGGAAGCGGCGGGGGTGTTGCCTGAAGCATCCCTCCTTGACCTCTGGCACAGCCAGGCTGGCAGCTGGAGAGCCAAGGCTGTCTGGCTGAGGGTCATGCCAAGCAAAGCAGGTTGGAGCCTGGCGCCTGTCCAAAGGCCCCTCCCCCTTACTCTCATGCCAGCACCGTGCAACTCCAGGGCACCAGCGCCCGGCATACCCTGGGCTGGGCGGGCAAGAGGAAGGCAGTGGCCACAGGGAAGCTGACTGGCTGCAGCGGAGGTAGCAACCTGGACCCCGTGGTTGGGTGGCGGAGGACTCCAGGGGGTTCCCACACCCAGGGAACTCTCTGAGGGAGGTCACGCGGAGCCGCAGGAGAGGCTGGCTGCAGAGAGGACGCGGCTATGGGATCCTGCGCGCCTGGGGTGAATCTGCTCTGCCCCTTTCTTGACATGTGGCTTAAGATTTTTTTCTCTCCCTCCTTCTCTCTCATTCTCTCTCACTCTCCCTTCTTCATTCTCTAAAAATCAATACATTTAAAAAAATAAAAATAAAAATCCTGTGTTTTGTCCTCTTGGGCACTTGTGGCCTAGTGGAGAGAGCCAGAAAAGGGGAAAGGCAGCCCACTTGGCCTTCTCAGCCTCAGTTTCCCCTCCTGTAAAATGGGCACAATGACCTGTGACCCATGTCCTCACCAGAGTTGTGAGGCCTGACTATCATCATAGTGATGTGAGCAGTGAGTGAATTTCCACAGGTATTATTTTTAACTGCCTTTTTTGTCTAAAACAAGAGATTTTGACCAGCAACCTTCAAGTCTCATTGCTGTTGGGAGGGATGGCAGGAGAGAGATCCCTTCATGGGGGAACCTGGGCCATTACTGGCATGGGGTTAATCCTGGTACATCTACATGCGTTTGCGGGGCGGGGGCGGGGGGGGCGGGCAGGGAGTGCTCCCCATACCTCTTTGGCCCTCTGCAACTTCTCTCCCACCAAGGAGGAGGGAGCGGGAGGGGCATTAAGTGGCTGCCATTCTGTCCCAGCATCAAAGATTTGGGAGGTGAAGGCAATATTTAAATTGTGGCGTTGGGAAGCACCTTTCCAAGTCCTGGCCAGTTCTTCCCCTTCATTCCCACCCCCTCTTCCAAGTTGCTAGCTCATAATTGCTCCTCACTAGGAGGCTGTCTCCCTCCCTGTGGGACCTTGCCCCTGGCCAGGAATGTCATTTGTCCCACTAATGAGGACCTGCTCCTTCTGCGGTTAGAGGCCCCCTCGAGGGAGGAGGCTCTTGGTGGTGAGATAGGGGCGGGGGACACTGGGAAGCAGGGGTGGGAGGCCTGCTGGTGCTGAGGCAGGAACCCCAAAGTCCCTTCTCTGGGAGACTTTCAAGGCAGCCGCTGAACTTCATGCATTGCCCAAGGGCTTAGAACTAAGACATTAGAGCCTGGGAGAACATCTGCTTCTTCTAGTGGGATTTTTAACAGTGGGATTTTTTTTCTTCAAACAAAATCCTGCAAGGATCACAAATTCATAAAGCATAGAGGTGTCAAAGGGTTGCGGTTATAAGTCCATGCCGGATAGAGTTAGGATGGTCTTTTTCACCAAGTGGCGCTGGAGCAATTGGATACCCATGGGCCAAAACAATGACCTTGACCTAAACCTCACACCTCCTATAAAAATTCACTCAGAATGGATCTCAGACTTAAAAGTAAAACTCTAAAACTTTTAGGAAAAAAACAGCAGAATGTCTTCGCAACCTAGGGCTAGGTCTTAGGAAGCCAAAGCATAATCCATAAAAGAAAAAATTTGATAAATTGGACTTGATCAATATTGGAAAATTTTCCTCTATGAAAAAGCTCATTAAGAGGACGGAAAGACAAGCTACAGACTGGGAGGAAATATTTGTAAACCACATAGCTTACAAAGGACTCCTATCTAAAATATATAAAGAACTCTCAAAACTCAGCGGTAAAAAAAAGTCCAGTTAGAAAATGGGCAAAAGACTTGAAGAAACTTCACTGGTGAGGAATTACAGAGGGCAAAAAGAACATGAAAAGATGTTCAACATCACTAGAGAAATGCAAATCAAGACCCTTAGGAAACATCACAACATCCCTATTAGAACAGGGAAAAAAATAAACATAAATGCCCATGAAGATGTGGAGAAGCTGATCTCTCTACACCACTGCCGGGGATGTAATAGTTTGGTAGTTTCTTTTCGAAAACTAAATGTATGCTTACCTTATGAGGCAGCAATTACACTCCTGGGCATTTAGCCAAGAGAAACAAAAACATGTCCGCACAGAAACCTGTGTACAAATGTTCACAGCGGTGTCATTCGTACTAGCCACAAGCTGGAAACAACCAAAATGTCCCTTAACTGGGTGAATGTTGAAGAAGCTGCAGTACATTCATACTATGGAATACAGATCAGTAAAAAGGAACAAAATTCTGCTACATGCACATGGGCATCAAATATCTGGTCCATGGTAAGGACCCAACAGATATCTGTTGTTGTTGTTTTTTAATATGCTTTGACTGAATTGGGATGGGGGAGCCCAGGCCCAGGCATCGCCGAGGAAACCTTCCGAGAAGACCCCTGATGAGATTCTGCTCCCCTTGTACCTCCGGGGTAGCTGAGGCCCCAGAAGTGGTGAGGACCTTGCCCAGGGTCATCTGGAGACTCAGACCCTGGCCCCTCACCCTGGGTCTTTTCAACTTCCTCATCTGTCGCCCCCTCTCCACCCATGAGGTCAGAGACATTCGCCGCTCTGGCCTGTCCTGAACATTCCCAACAAGATTCCAACAATCCATGGCCAAGGGTCTTAGCTAACGCAAGCTCTGCTTTTTCAAGGGCCCTTTCTGTGCCACACTGTGGGTTCAAGTTCATGACTCCTCACAAGGCTCCTTCGAGGTGAGCTCCATCAGACCCTGACCTTACACGAGATGACTGAGGTCCCAGAGGAGTGCAGTAAGAGGGCTAAGGTCATGGTGCGAATCGGGTTGGAGCTGTGGCTCTGGCCCAGGTCTATGGACTCACGGGCTGCCCCTCTAAGGTCTAGGATAGTAGCCACGCAATAGCACTCACTTCATACTAGGCACCATTCTAAACCTCGCTCACTCAGGCCACAGAGCGAGGCTCTCTCGTAGATCCTATTGCCTTTATCACTTACAGAGGTGGGAAACGAGGCCCAGAGAAGCTATTCAACTCGTCCAGGATCACGCAGCAAGGGGCAGAGCTGGGGCTTAAACCTAGGCAGGTCCTTCCAGCGTTTGCGCTCTCCATCTCCCTCCCACGCTCTCTCCCACGCTGGTCTGCTCTTTTTAGCCTCCCCCAAAGGGCCCTGAGTGGGTTTGTGGTGCTACCTGTACTTACCGCTGCCCTGTGAGTCATCTGGAAACCCTCTCCCGGCCGGACTGGTTGCCCAGAGGCCCCCCTAGCACCACGTTTTGGAAACGGAGCATTAGGTAATGACGGGGTGGGGGAACGCGTCTGCGCCAGCCCAGTGCCTTCCTTCCCTGCAGGGCAAGGAAGGGAAACCAGCCCAAGACTCCAGCAATTTAATGAGATTTGGTAATAAACGCGCTCTTTTGAAAAATGTGTGCATAGTAATTATGATTGAAACTACCCAGGAGATAAAAGGTAATGAGGGGCTTCATCGTGGGGTGGCTCCTTAGCAGAGGGGCGGGGAGCCTGCACGCGGTCGTCCTCCTTGGAGGCGGCTCCCCTTCTCTGAGCCTGCCTTTTCCGCACTCTTCAAAGGAGGCGGCCAACTTCTGGCTAGAAAATGGTACTTTCCAGAGCAACCCAACTGCCACAGAAACGACTATGCTTCGCACATACACGCTGGACACGGCGGGCAGAGAGCAGGTTCCCACCTGCAAGGCTCTTCCTTCTCTGCCGCCAGCTTCTGGCCTCCTCAGCCCCATCATCACACTGGTATTTGATGACAAATTGCAAATCTGGTCACATCTTCAAAGCGAAGAAGTTTGCCTGGATCGGCTCCAGACCTGCACAGTTCAACGGGAGCGCTCAAACAGGCTTGCTTTCTTGTCCACTGCCTGACTCTCTTCTCAGAGGATTTTTCTAGATTGTCAGAGTATGTGGTCCATCACAGACCAAAGAACATCAGAGCGGGAGAGGTGTCGGAGAACAGCAAATCCTAGTTGATCCTCAACCAAGGTAGTTTGTGAATCATCTTTCTCCTTTTTGCAAGATCTACCGTAACACCTGCTCGAGCATCTTGCTTTAACTAAACAGCCATTTTAAACTGAGATGAATCATTTTTAAAAAGGAAACTCTCATTCATTATTGAAAGCATAGATTGATTGCTATTTATACAAATGTGCATGTATTTCTAATATGCACTGCTATAAATATAGGGCAATTGGGATTTTTAAAATGTTCACGTGTGTACCAGCTGAAGCTCCCTCCAGGTGCACAGCCACCAAGCATAACATAGTGTGTGTCTAGAGTGTGGCTACAGAACACAACCAGAGAACATATTCATGCAGCAGGTTTATAATGCATAACCACAGCGTGCATGCTGTGTATGCACAGAACGTGTCCACAGTATGTCTGTGGAGCAGCATGTCCGGGGCCCATCCATAGCACACATTAACAAAGCACATCCACGGGGCGGGTCCAGCCTCATCATTTTGCAGTGAGGATGTCCAAGCACAGGAGGGTTGTGCACAGCCTGAGCCTAGTGACATCGATGCATATTCTGAGAAGAGGCCCACATCTCAGAATTGGGGGCAGTGAGGTGCTGCCAAAGATTGTGGGTTTTAGAATCACAGAGTCCCTGTCAATCACCACCTTGGAACTTCCATTTCCTCGGGTTTGTTATGAAGGTTAACAGCTTCGTCTGCACAGTGTCTCACAGGGCTGGCGGGCACCTGAAGGACACTGGTCTACAGCCGTTCTCTTTCTCCTTCTCCACTTTGCCCACAGAGTGGAATGCGTTCCCACCTCGGGGCCTTTGCGCGTGTGAAAGGTGGAATCTGCCAGGCTCAGTGGACGGCTTCCTTGCCAAGCAGAGACGGCTGAAGAAAAGGCACAGAGGGGTGCTGCGCTGACCTAAAGCCACACTGTCCCGTTACATAGGAGCCTCACCTTACTGTTTAGGAAGCCTTTTCATAGCCCCTTCAATGCGCCATCCCTGGGAGCAGGCAGGGCAGCAACCGTAGGCCCCACTTGGGAGCCAAGAAGCCCACACCCTGGAGAGGTCGGCGGGGAGGAGGATGGACTCCACGAGCACGCTGCCTGCTGGACCTACAGCCTTGAGCGGAACCCTTTTGCCTTCAGCAAGGTGGCTGTTCCATCTCTGTTTCCCGCACATGGGACCTGAGGTTCACAGAGGTCGCCCTGCCCAGTCCCACAGCTGGGTCTGTCTGACATACAAGAAAGAATGGCGCAGGATTCAACCATTTTGGTTGAAATCTTGTCTTCGTCACTTTCACCTGCAAGACCTTGAGCAAGTTACCTCCTTTGTGTCTCAGTTTTCTGATATATAAAATGGGATGTGCTTGTTTTTGAAGTCTTAACCCCAAATACTTCAGAATGAGGCTGTATTTGTTTTTGTTTTTTTAAGATTTTGTTTATTTATTTTCAGAGAGAGGAGAAGGGAGGGAGGAAGAGGGAGAGAAACATCAATTGGTTACCTCTTGCTCACCCCCAACCCAGGCATGTGTTGTGACTGGGAACCAAACCGGCGACTTTTCTGTTCGAAGGCCGGTGCTTAACCCACTGAGCCACACCAGCCAGAGCAGAATGTGCCAATATTTGGGGACAGATCACTAGGGTGGGTCCTAATCCAATGCGGCTGGCGTCCTTATAAGAAGAGGAGATTAAGACGCAGACGTGTACAGAGGAAAGACCATATGACGACACAGGGAGAAGACCACCATCTACAAGCCAAGGAGAGAGACCTTAGAAGAAACAACCCTGCTGGCATCTTCACCTTGGACATGTGGCTTTCAGAACTGTGAGAAAATAAACATGTAAGCCCCCTTGATCTGTGGTTCTTAGTTATGGCAGCTCTAGCAGGCTAAGACAGGTACCAACAACAGCATCCATGTCATCCGGACATGATAAAGATTAAATAGGCTTTTCTATGTAGAGCACATGGCCCAGTACCTGGCACACAGTAAGTGCTCGATAAATGCCAGCGCTTCTCTTCATCTGGCTCACTCATCTATTTAGTGAAGGCGGAAGTCAGACAGTCCAGATAATTCAGCACTGCGGGAGCTCGCATTGCTTTGGTCTGTTTGGTTTCCAAAGCGCTGTCATAGTTTTACATGATATGATGTGGCCTGAAATGCAGAGGTTCGCAGCCACCAGGGCCATCGGATGCATCAGACAGGCTGTCCTCCTTCTTGCCTTGTCATTAAACCTTCCAGACAAATGACCCACTTCCACAGCTAAGCCCGAAGTCTTGGTTTTTCTCTTGTCCACTCCAACTCTGCTTCCTACCTTCACCAGAGCAACTGCCTGGCTCCTCGGCTCCACCACATAATCAATGCTGAGCCCGTCTCTTTCTCTAGTCTCAAAACCATGTAGCCACATTGCTGACTGCCAGGGAAAAATGGAATTGCCGCAGTATATGGCTTTTCTGTGCAAGCTTGGATGAGGGATAGTCTTAAAAAATGACCAGAGAGCTATTCATTAGGGGCCAATTCTACAAACTGTGGTTCTCTTATAGGCCAGGAACACAACACGAATGCCAACACCTGTGCAGAATTGGGAGGGCCTGGTGATTACACACCAACATGCAGACGTTGATGAAATTGATTTTGGTCCTGTTTTTCTGGGCCTGAAAAATTAGATTTAACTCCCAAGGTGTGCCTGTTTTCATTTCATATTTCTCCTGAAGTCTCTAGTATTAAAGTAGGAGTAGAGTGACCAGCAGCAGGGAAGGGGGAGTTTGTGAAGGGATTGCTTTTTATTTTTTTTTAACTTTTATTTATTGATTTCAGAGAGAGAGAGAGGAAGGGTGGAGGAGAGAGGAAGAGAAAGAGAGAGAAGAGGAACATCAACTTGTTGTTCTACTTATTTATGCATTCGTGGGTTGATTTTTATATGTGCCCTGTCCAGGAATCGAACCCACAACCTTGGTGTATGGGAATGATGCTCTAGCCCACTGAGCTACCCAGCCAGGGTGGGGTGGTTTGTTTCTTGAGGTACACGTGACTGGGGCTGCAAAAGTATAACCCCCTCAAGCTCTCAGGAAGAGAAACGGTGCATTGGCTACATGTACTGGGCAGAGCAGAGGCTCAGAAAATACTTGAACTTTCTTAAATCTTAGTCGTTGCTGGCCAGCACGTGAGCCTTGGTGTCTAGCGCCCTGTACCTCTGCACCCTGGAACTAGACTATGAAGAGCTTCCCGAGGGCACAGACAATGAGGTTTTCCTGGAGAAAAGTGGTATGATTTTGAGTAGCACTTCTCATACTTTGAGAGATATAAAAATCCCCTAGGGTGATCTTGACAAAAATGCAGCCTCCAGTTTAGTAGATCCGGGCCAGCCTGAGATTCTGTGTTTCTAACAAACACCCAAATGATGTATCATCTGTTGGTCCATGGGCCACACCACGAGTTTCCTGAACTGGCGTGTATTCTTCTTAGACTTCCGACCAGCCAGCCGTGTGGCCTCAGGTGGCCTCAGAGCTTCTCTGGGCTTCCATTCTCCATCTGGACAGCATATAGGTCAACAAACATACAGGGGTGGGCAAAAGTAGGTTTACAGTTGTAATCCAATAATTAATAAATAATACCAGAAGAAACTCTGTGTTTTGCCTACTCATGACTGTAAACCTCCTTTTGCCCACCTTTGTATACTGACCACTTACTGCATGTCAGGTTGCCCTGGGTGCCTGCCGGAAAAGGGTGCAAGCCCAGGAGGAGCTGCAAACAGGGGGGCGGGGCAGGGGGGTAAGTTTTAACAGTAATATTTAAAGATGTTTTGAGTCTAAAAAGTCATGACTCACAGGCAGAAATAGGGTTATAAGATCTTCTCCCAAACATCTTTCCAAACACTGACAAGGATTCCCCACCTACTACTGTTCTCGAAACAAAGGAATATTCAGTCCAGAAGCAACCGCAAGAGAAATTTAGCCAAAACCCTATCTTGCCATTTAACAGACAAGAAACTAGAGAACAGAGGCATGAAGTGTTGGGTCCAGAGCAAATTACTGTTTTCCCGGCAATGCTTTCAAAAGTAGTGCTGTCTGCCCTGGCCAGTGTGGCTCAGCTGGTTGGAGCGTCGTCATGTGGGCTGAAAGGTTGGGGTTTGATTCCCAGTCAGGGCACATATCCAGGTTGCGGGTTCGATCCCTGGTCAGGGCACCTACGAAGGCAACCAACTGATGTTTCTCTATTACATTGATGTTTCTCTCTCTCTCTCTCTCTCCTCCTTCTCCTTCTTGCCCTCCTCTCTAAAAGCAATGGGGAAAAGTCCTTGCTGAGGATAAAAAAAAAAAGTGTGCAGATAGAAATAAAATGTGAATCACAAGATGGAATTTCAAATTTTGTGGTAGCCACATTGAAAAGAGTAAAAAGAAACAGATGATATTTATTTTAATACTACAGTAAGCTCATAAGTCAAAATATTACTTTGACATGTGATCAAGACAATAAATGGTTAATGAGATATTTTATGTTCTTTTTTACTGTACTAAGATTTTGAGATTCAGTGTAAGTACATCTCAAGTGGCACTAGCCACACTTCCAGTGTTCAGTAGCCACATGTGGCCAGTGACTACCATGTTGGATGGTGAAGATCTAAGTTGTCTCATACTATTCTGACCCAACTGTACAAACAGAGACCATTAGGACCAATTTTCCACTGGTCAGCAGCATCATTCCCACCATCGGTGATTTTTTTTTTTCTTTTTTCTTTTTAACAGACACTGGAGCAGAACATTAATCTTCTAACTGGAGGTGGAGTTTTCTGTGGCCAAGTTGAATAGCATTCCATTTCTGGGAGGGACCTTAAAAGGAGCCTAATCTAACTCGTTGCATTCTGACTGACTTTTACTGAACACCAGAAGCAGCCGAATAGCCTGCTGCAGGTCCCCGGCGATGGCAGGCTGGCGGCCGGCGCCCACATTTCCACAGTATGGGAAGTGCTGTACGGGAAGTGCTTATGATAGTGCCAGCCGCCTAGTAAGTGCCTGAGAAATCTCCTCCACCTCCCTTCCCTCCTCCTTTTCCACTTTTGCACCAGACTGGTCTGTCCCCAGAGAGGCTCGGGGACTGAAGTGAGGCACAACACAGAGCACCTCTGGGAGAAGGAAGTGTGACTTCCAGCTTGCCTGGTAGGCGCACCTCCCAGGTAACAGTTGTTACATAAGGCGCTGCATGACACACCTAACCAGTGAATGTGGGCAGCACACCCCTTTCAGCCGGGAAAGCCACTCCGGCTTTCCCTCAGAGACCCGTGGAGTGGAATCGAGGCATGGAGTTGCAAAATCACTTTTGCCATCTGACAAGCAGGGCCGGTTCTCGGGTGTTATCCCCAAAGTGCTTTTCTACTGCCGCACAACCTCAAGAAAAACCAGTTTTAGGAGCACCACACCTAGGATCATGTGATGCAATCTGATATTAGCGTCTCCTTGCATCAGTGTTTCTGACGCATGTGTCTTTTACGCTGGCAAAAAGGTTTATAATGCGGAAGGAGAAAAAAAGAAAAAGAAAAAGACTTGCTGGCTGAAATTGAAAGGCACTGTCGGGACTGTTTCTAATTGGCCACACAGGGTGTTCGGAGGGTAAACACTCAACCAAGTACTGGGAGCAGACAAGTATCAGCATGCCATCTCCTGAAGGGGCCCTGATGGCATATTTAGGCAAAATTCTTTTCTGGTTGGTTCTATTTGTGTTTTATATCAAAGCAGCAAGGCTTAATCTCCTAAATCTTTTTTTTTAATAATTTTTTTTTTCAAAGTTACTGATTTTAGAGAGAGTGGGGAAAGGAAAGAGAGAAACATTGACCCATTGTTCCCATTCAAGCATTCACCGGATGATTTTTGTACATACCCTAACCAGGGATCAAACCCACAACCTTGATGTATTGGGATGATGTTATAACCAACTCAGCTACCTTGCCAGGGCGCTTAAATCTCTTTTAATGCAGGTCTATTAAGAAGAGGTTTCAAAGGGTGTTTCTCCATGTCTCAACCTTTCTTAACATCTCATTTCCAAAGTTCTTTTATTCTATACATAAGCACTTTTGGCTCCCTGGACACACAGACTTCTGACTTTGTTCAAATACTTTAGATTTGCACCTCGTGGCTTCTCTGTCTTCCTTTAGACATTTGTTGCCTCTTCGATTTTGTTTCTTGCTATAATGATTAAGGAATGAATTGCAAAAGTTCTAGAACTCTCTCCATCCTCAGAAAGTTGCCTAACGAAGGAACTTCCTTGTACAAAATGGCTAAGAAAAAAGGAAGCAGATAAAGATCTTTGGTAGGAAACCAAGTGATACTGAGATCCTAACATAGAGGGGAGACCAGTAGCTCGACCCTCTCCCAGAAGGTCTCACCAGGATCTTCTAGCAAAAAATCAATACTTACTGTGGCTTACAAGGCTGCCTATGAGCTAACCCTTGCCCACGTCAGTTTTAGCCAAATGGCTCTTCCCACCCAGCCCCAAAGGACCCCTTTCCTCCCAAAAGGCACATCTTTCAAGATCCCTGGACTCTGTGTACAGTGCTCCCTTCAGTTGCTCTGGAATAGTCTTCCTATCCCTATTCATCTGGTGGGTTTTATCCATCCTGTAAGTCAGCTCAGCTTTCCACAGGGGTGCCTTCCCTGACTCCAGAATAGATTGAGTTCCCTTGCCATGATGGTTCTCCGAAGGTATCACTTTGCAATGCTTCTGTAGGGGAGAAGAAAGCTTTCCTCCACCCTCTTAATCTCTAGCTGGGTCTGCTTACTGACAAAGGCAAATTCACAGGAGAAAAGGATACAAATATAAGTGTTATGTGACAGAAGAGCCTTCATAAGGAAATAAAGACCCAAGGAAACATATCTGTGTGTTTTGCTGCTGAAAGGTGGACAGAGTGGAGGACTAGGGTAGGTTAAGGAGTAGGAGGAAAATGTCTAGATGGAGGAAACTTATCAAGGCCTGTGTACTAGGATTCTTCCCTGTGTTCCTTGGTCTCCTTTCCCCCTGGTACCAGCAGGGAACCTCTCACCTGAGGGTTTTGTGGCCTATTTCAGAGAAGGGCTGAGGGTGGGGGTGGGTGGTCATTTTCTCAAAACTCCTTCAGCCTAAATATTCAATATGCCTAGGTGCTGTATTTTGGGGTAGTATGCCCTGAACCCATTAATTATCACACATGTAATTACTTAAGTATCCACTTTCCCCATTAGACTTTGCATTCCACTAGGGCAGAAATCTTGTCTTCTAGTTCTGTATCCTCAGCACCTAGCACTGTGTGTCTTGCATGAACCAGGGGCTCACTAAATATGTGTCAAAAGATGCAAAATTTCCATCAAAACTAGCTTTCAGGGCATCCTAGGCCTCCAAGTTAATTACTAATTAATTAGCAAACCTTTACGTAACTCTATCATGTAACAGCAACTTACTACATACTGGGGACACATACACAAACCAAATTTATTTTTTTATATATAGTGTATATATACACAAGAATATGTATATATACATATGTACATATATACATAAATATGTATATATACATACAATACACACATATACATATATATGGCTTCTCTCTGTACAGAACAAAATTATTCAAACTGTATTCGTGCTTCATTCCCATCACTCAATTAGGGCACGTCCCTTGTCGGCGGAGGCGTGAGCAAAGTATTTTCCAGTTAGTGTCCTCAGGTGACCTCTCCAGACGGGTCCAGGGGAAAAACAATTTAACGTTCTCCTAAACTCCAAAGAAATTTCTGACGCTCAGGACGCTCTGCGTAGAAGGCCCAAGGCGCACTGCGCGGGGCCTGTGAAACGCGCAGGAAGTGGGAGTGAAGTCTAGTGGCGTGGCTCCGGAGCAGGTTCGGGTGGGCAGAGACGTCCCGCGGGTGCGGGCCGGGCCGGCGCGGGGGTCCGCCGGCCGGCAGAGGGCGCGCGCGCCCCGGGACCCGCGCCGCCCGCTCAGCCGCGCGATTGCTTGCCACCCGGCCGCACAAGTGTTTCTGTTTTGTGTTGTAGCATTTGTTCTGGAAGCCTGTATTTACATTTTAAGTGTATCTGGTGAGTGGGCTGGAGCTCTCGTCTGGGCTGGGGGGGTGGGGGGAGGAAGCCCTTGGGTTCGTCTTTTAGTTTCTTCTCTTCCTTTTTCTCTTCGGATTCTCATCAGTCCAACCAGGTAGGGACTGAAAATCAAAATCAGCAGTGATCAGTTTGCGGGATCTGGGAAAGTTTTTTTTTTCTTTCATTTTTTTTTTTAAGGAGAAAAGGTTAAAAAAAAAAAACACCCTGAAGAGGGGGGTTGGGGGACTGAATGAATAAAAAGGGGAAGGAAGGCGGATCCACGTGGTTTAATCCGAGACAGACAGAGATCCCATTGTTCAAAATCAATAAAAAAAAAAAAAAAAAAAAAAAGACAGGGCGAAAGCGCTGGGACGCTGGGGGAAAGTAGCCGCGGAGCAGGGCACTCTGTAGCCGGGATCTGAGTGATCGGCTCGGCCTTACAGCTTCGGGGAAGAACCGGGAGAGTTGGGCACCATTAAAGTTTTTATTTTTCGTGTCTGTGCGAGCAGGTGTTTGGGGCTGGGGGCCGGCTTTATTCGCCCCCCGACCCCTGCTCATCGGGGGCAGCCCACCCAGAGGGATTCGGATAATTAAGAGACTGAGGTCGG
Organism: Pteronotus mesoamericanus; assembly: GCF_021234165.1. Lineage (NCBI taxonomy): Eukaryota > Metazoa > Chordata > Mammalia > Chiroptera > Mormoopidae > Pteronotus > Pteronotus mesoamericanus. The sequence goes on from NW_026555200.1 coordinate 1,089,248, forward strand.
AACCCTCAGGCTGGGGCGGAATTGGGGACTCGCGGGGTGGTGGTGGCGCGGAGAGAACGGCATTTAATTGAGCGAGCTTGGGGAGGGGGGCGCGGAAACAAAAGCAGCAGGTGGGGTGACCGGGGAGAGGGGAGCTCTTTCACCATCGGAGGTGCCAAAGAAGGATCTTTAAAGTGTTCTGCAGCCTTCTCTACTTAGAACGTAGGGGACCGGAGGCTTCTTTTTCTTCCCTTTACTTTTTTGGGGACCAGACTGCAATTGTGATGTGATGTAGGCAAACCTAACTTGAGGATGGGCCGGGGTCTCCATTTTTTTTTTTCTTTCTCTAACCGGATTGCAGTTAGGAACCTGGGTTACCGTGCGGGATTCCCCGGAGGAGGCGCGCCGGGCCCGGGAGGGGCGCGATTTCCTCCCGGCTCACCCCCTCTCCGCCCACCCCGCGGCCGCCACTTTGGGGAGGGCAGGGGAGGAAGTGGAGGCCGGTGGCTCCGCAGCGCTCCCCTCCCCCCGCGCAGTTTATAACCCGTCCATTGTGCGCCGCTGCCCCGTGTCTCCTCCAGCGCGACCATGCCCAGGAAGAAGGCGGCGGCGGCTTGGGAGGAGCCGAGCTCGGGCAACGGCACGGCCCGCGCCGGGCCCAGGAAGCGCGGCGGCCCGGCCGGCAGGAAGCGCGAGCGGCCCGAACGCTGCAGCAGCAGCAGCGGTGGCGGCAGCAGCGGCGACGAGGACGGCCTGGATCTCGACGGGGCACCTGGTGGGGGCAAGCGCGCGGCGCGGCCGGCAGCGACCAAAGCGGGCGGCGCGGCGGTGGTCATCACCGAGCCGGAGCACACCAAGGAGCGCGTCGTGAGTGCGGGGCCAGAGGGCAGGGGATTGAGGCCCGTAGCGCGCCACTGCGCGCATCCTGGCCGGGGGTGGCGGGGCCGGCACAGGCCGCGGGCTGAATCATCATCGCCGCCGCCGCCGCCGCACAACAAAAGGGCGCGGGGTGGGCGCGGGCCAGAGGCGGGCGCGGTCGTCGGCCTATCCGACCCCGCGTCACCGGCCCGCGCGGCGGCTGATCCTTGGGGCGCGCGCCCCGGGCCCCCCGGCGGGGGAGGGGCGTCCGGAGCCCGCGCCCGCCCGCGCAAGGGGGTCATGGCCCCGCCCCCGGCGCCGCTCGAGCCTACTGCCTCCGCCTCCCCTCCCCCTCCCGCCTCGGGAAAGGAGACTTTTGCAAGTTGTCTTGGGCCAGAGCAGGGGATGCAAGCACAGAGCGTGACGCCCTGTGCCCTCGGCCTCCCCCGGCCTCCTGCACCGGCGGGTCCGCCCAGGTACCGCAGAGGAAGGGGTCTCCGGCGCGCTGCGGGGAGCGGTGGTTTGCGCCGAGGCTTTGAGGTTCCCGCCGCCTCGGCTCCGGAGCTCCGGGGGGGCGGGGCCTGGCGCCCGCCGCGCATGCCCCTTACAGCCCGGCACTGTCTCGCGCCGCCCGGCAGACGGGGGTGGCCGGCGCCGGCGCGGGGTGCGAGGGCGCATGCTCCTGAGAGTCTCCCCCACCCCCTCTGGAGATCTGGAAGCCCCCGGCTGAGAGGTGTTTGGGCTTTGTTCACGGGTTGGGGCCCGAAGGCGCGGATACTAGATGAGAGCTCTGTGTAGCACCCTACCCACACCCCGACCCCAGGCAAGAAGTATCTCACATGTTCTAAGTGGACTTGAATTTGCTCGTTAAATCTTAAGATTGTAATCATCTCAACTTACGTGTCTCAAACCCCTGCAGAACCAGAACTCTTTAACCTGGGTTTTGCTATCCTCCAAACCTACAAGTTCAGTGTGGGATGAGTGTTTAGGAGAGGGTCAAAGCTTTCACCAGATTCTCATATAATCCCAAGAGAGTAAGAATTTGCACTTAGTGTATAGAATCTGACCTCTGGAGGTGTCCTGTTTTCTCCCCAAAGAGTATGGAAGCGTTAACAGCATCAGACCGCTTTCCTCCAGAGGAACTCCGGCAATGTTTAAAAACGATTAAAAATAATGCATTTCTCCACCCGCTTTGTAGATGAGAAAACTGGGGCACAGAGTTTTGAGAGCCCAACCCAAGATCACGTGGGACTGGGTTTCCACATGGGCCCAGGTGTTTTCTGATGTCATCCTCACGCTCCTGCACATTATCCCTGTGAAAATGCTGCTGACTGCCCTCCCTGTCAAAGGGTCGGCAACCTAGAGGGCGGAGTGTGAGATGACGGGGAGCCCGAGTCACTAAAATGTCTTATCTAGGGGGAGGACTAGGCCAGTGCTAGGGAAATGGCCAGTGTCTTCAGAGAGGGAGCACAGGAGCTGTTTTCCTTGGACCAGTCTAATCCTCAGTACGAATCTCCAGAGATTTGCCCTCCAGTCACTGTGTGGTAGGAGGGAGCTGAAAAGGAAGGGAGGTGGGTTCTGCCTCTGCTGTGTTCTGGGAGTTGACAGTCAACCTATGAGAGCAGTGAGTTTTGTTGTCAGGAAGTGAGATGTTGCCCAATGCTGGGATTCACCCACCAAGATAGTCTCAGAGAGAGTGCAAAGGGACTCCAGGCTCCCCGCCGGCCGGGGCACAGCTGCTTGTCTGATGGGAATGACGCTATTAGCCTAACTGGGAGACTCAGCTGTCTGATGCAGCTTAAGGTGGCTTTACGTGTACATCTCATGTCTTTTAAGTTCCAGAGAGATGTGTATACATGTATATATTCATATACATATACATATGGATATATACATCCCTTCCCCTAGCCCCTTAAAACACAAAGGGACTGTTAGCAGTTTCCTTTCACTGGTCAGCACACCATCCTAAGCTCAGGAGCCTGAGGGTTCAACAGGTGCTTTATTTTTTATGCCTCATGGAAGTGCATACCCCAAGTTTTAAGTTTTTATTAGCATCCATTGAGTTTTGCCCAGGGTCAAGGCCAGGCTGATGCTGCGCCATTGCCCTTCCACAGGTCTGGGTCAGCATTGCCCCAGTCCTGCATGGGCTTTCTGCCCAGAATCCCTGGCTCCGGGTCCCTGGACTCCAAAGGAAACACAAGGTCTCTGCCTGGTAGGCAGTCCCGGAGACCCTCTCTGCTGCCCCAGGCTGCCAGCAGTCTCTGGCTTGTCTTAGAAAGCTGCGTTTACTGAGAAATTTGCAAGTAGGGCTGCTTGAAGGAGGTCTGTGAGAGAGCAGTTGCCAGGAGTGTATCTGACGCGGTGTTGCCTCCAATTAAACTCAAAGCTGCAGGCACTGTGCTTGTGAAAGAGGAGCCCCAGATACTTGTATGGTTTTTATAAAACGTCCTTATTTCAGCCTCAGAAAATGCCCTCTCCAAGGTCCTTGGGTTTATATGGAGCTACGCCAGAGGAGCGTGCTCTGACGGCCTGGGTTGAGGCAGCCTAAATTTCCTGTGAAATTAATAACCTTGTAGATACAGCACGGAGCCTGGGCCCAGTCCTAGAAGATGGGCGAGTGTCACATGCCGTCCAGGTCTTACGTAGTTTTTCCGGTGTTGAGGGGCTGAGGTTTTGTGGACCCTGAGACAAATCTCCCGTCTGAAAGGACCAAATAAATACCAAACTTAAAGTCTGTTTGAGTTGAAAGCCCATTGGGGAACTTGTCACTGGCATTTCTCCGACCAGCCTTCCCTCTGCCGAGAGCAGCAGGCTTCTTAAATGGATAAATGCTAAAAGTTTGGACTCATAAATGTGCTCCCTGCACTTGGACAGTAATTCAAAACTTGCTTTGGACCAGAAACCCCATTTCGCTGATTGAAGGAGCTAGTGCTCTTTTCTGCTGGGGCGGTCCACCCCTGCCCAGCGTGCATGACTGGGGTTGTCAGGAGGCAGCAAGGTGAAGGGACATTCATTCATCCCATTGGGGAGACTTCTTCCAGCCTCTCTTGCCTTTAGGCACATGCAATGCTGCAGGCGCTTGAGTTTATCCAAAAAAGAGTCTCTTGGCGCATGAGTAAAGGCTGGATTCTGCCTGGAAGGGTCTCACAACCATGACAGCCATTACCAAGGGGGTCTCTGGATAGAGCCCCCAGGCTTTTGGGGTCTCTGCCACCTGGGGCCAGGGCAGCTCTGACAGAGAGGGACATGGGCTGTGATTTGAGGGGTGTTAGGAGTTCTCTTTATTGTAGTCTTTTATTTCATCGAAGATAGAGGGAAGAATTAAATTACAGAGAAATAAAAGTGAGTAGTGTGCAGCAAACAATTATGTAGATAATAGCACTGAAAGAGTCAATGCCCTCCTTCTGATGTGTGAGGGACTAGGGCCCATGACGTAGAACCCTGAATAAGGTAACGCTTCACACCCTCCTTGGGAATCAGACCACTGTCGCCGCAGTAGGCTCAGGTTACCGAGGCCTTTCAGAAACGCCCTGTGTTGGAAAGGTTGGATTTTTGTGTAATGCTTAGCTGGCTTGATGGGGCCAGTGTCCACAAGCCCTTGACCACTGATGCAGATGTGGCATCTCCAGGTCACAGAGGAGACCCTGCTCCTGCCCAGGGCGCTTGCAGCAAGTTCTGGCAGTGACGGAGCTGCTAGTCCTGCGGTGGCCGACCGCGCCGGCGAACTGTAGCTGCAGTGATGGCATCTCGGTGTCGAGTGGTTAACAGTGAGTGCTGCACATGGCACCCGGGAGCCTCTGCCCGCCTGGGGTGGGGGGACCGGAGGGGGGACTGCGGGCCTGCGGTGCTGTCCTTCCAGAGCCCCTTTCCCGCCATTCTCTGGCCTGACAGCGCCCCCCACGGTGCCTCAGTTCCTTCTTCTCGTGTCTGCTGCCCTGTCCACGCAGACCTGAGGAATGGTGGAGAGCGCGTCAGGGACATGGCAGAGACTGGGGGCCACTCCTTCCACGGGGAACTCGGCAGAGCCCACTGGCTGCCATTCATCGGCAGTAGACCTGTAGAATGCGCCAGCCGGGCCCGCCAGTTAAACAAAGAAGGGGAGATAGATAACCAGGGGAAACTAGGCTCCCATTCAAGTAATCCGAGTCTGGGTTCTGTAGGGATGGACTAGCCTCTGATGAAGGCTGTTCTCTCAATTATTTAAGTGCAGCCAAGTCACTCTCCATCCCTGGCTGTCTGTTCCCCCTTCGCACACTGACTGCCAGAGGTGTCCTGTAGACAGGCCAGCTTCCAGCCACGGGAACGTGGCCAAGCCAGCGAGCACGACGAGGCCTGTGCTGTGGGGCGCTTGAGACGCCAGGTTTGGGTCACACGGAGGTCCCCGAGAGATGGAATCCTTGATAGGGATAGGAAGATGTGTTCATCTTACAGAGGACGCACCGTGTTGCCAATATGTCCCGCCAGGGCAGTCGCCGCGGAGAGGAGGGGGGAGGGATGTCATTTGGCTTTGTGCGTGTGTTTTGCAAAAGACTTTAAAGAGAAATGAAAGGATGAAAAGGAGCCTGGGCGTAACTGGGGCAGGGCTGGGGTAGGGCGGGGGTTAGCAACGAAGTGGGCTGACCAGGTGGTGAGCCCCCCGGGCCTCGGTCCGTGGAGCGGAAGTGTTGATAGTGTATTATTCTTGTTTCCTGCCGTTGTTGGACAGGCTTAGAAAGCTAGAAACAGCATTGCAAGCTAATTCTTTCTCCCCCTGTCTCTGTCTCTGCAGAAACTTGAAGGGTCTAAGTGCAAAGGGCAGCTTTTGATTTTTGGGGCAACCAACTGGGATTTGATTGGTCGAAAAGAAGTGCCTAAACAACAAGGTATGAGAAACAGTTCTAAAAATATAAGAAGCTACTGTGTCTTACCTGTTCCGTAGGTGTTTGCTGTAATTTGGTGACCATCCACCAGGTAAGTAGTCTCTTCATTTACAAGGATGTTCAGAGAGGCCAAGTAACTTTCCTGAGGCAACACAGCCACTCTAGGGATGGGGCTGGATTTGAACCCTGGCCTTGTGTGAGTCTCACCTTACAATACTGCTTTTAAAAAACCAATTCCCTTCAGATTAAACAGAAAAATATGAAGAGTAGCCTCAAATAAATAAACATTAACACCTCTGTTCCATCTTCCTTCTCATGCCACTTATTTTTATTAAAATGAAGCTTCTCCACATTGTCAAACTACTGGTTATTCCAGAAGAGTCCACATTGCTTTGCAAGCCGGCAAATGGTTGGTTTGACAGAGCGAGGAACAGCCTGGAGTGGAGGGAGCAGAGAAGTCCTAAGAAGGAACTTTAGTCCCCAACTGCTTTTAGAAAATGGGTTTCTTTCCTTGGGAGAACACTGGCCCATCCCAGAGAGGCAAGGCTGGCGCAGTGCCACATTTTATGGCTTCTTGATTTCATTTGGAAAGAATCCCAAAGTACTTTACAACGTTGCCCGGTGAGCAAATATTTGCACCCTGAGAGACTCTGGTACCTCAAGGCACCTCATTCCATGAAAGCACAGGAGTCTCAGAGCTCACTCGGGGTCCAGCTGAATGGGCTGCGCCATTTTCTCCTGCTGTGGAAACAGCCCATACGTAGGGCCTTTGTCCCCCGGAAACCCGTCCTGGCGTGGGGTGACCGAAGTTTGCCAGCCCTGGGCACATGTGGCATCTCTTCTCATGCTCTTCACGTGAGTGACCCACACCCAGTTATAGACACTCACCCCAGAGAGGGGAGGCAAATTCCAGTGGGCAGCGGGTGGCAGGGCTGGCTTGTCCCCTCTGGGTGAAGGGGGAGGCTCAGAAGGTAGGGAAGCTGCTTGGTGGGTTAAAAGCTGCTCCCGCGCTCTACACAAAGGAATTTCGCCCTCATTGGGCTCATGGAAGAGTGCCTTCGGTCTTCTCTCTCTCTTTTTCTTTTCTGGTATTTCTCCCTCTGAATGAAGTTCTCTATAACTTTTTTTAAAGTATTTTTAAATATTTTTCAGTCCTCTGTGACCTTGCTAGTAGGCGGGGAAGGGAGGGGGGGAGGTAGGATTTGTTTTCCCATTGGTGCCAAACATGAAGGGAAGGAGGGTTTGGCTCCCCCGGCCCACTCTTTCCCGGTTGCGGGCCATCCTTGAAGGGTGCCGGCCCTCCGCGAGCACAGGGAAAGCCCTTGGGTGCACGATGCCATGGGTCTTGTAAAATCAGCAGCACGGGGCCATACTCATTTACAAGGCGACCACAGTTGTGGCTGCTCCCTCTCTGCTAGGACCAGGCCACAGGAGTTCATGACCACCGGCCTGGCCAAGGGGCCCGGGATAGCCGCCGGCCATTTCACTGGACTTGGATTGCCGCCCCCACCCCTCCCCCGGGCACCTCAGCCAGGCTAGGTCGGCTACGGCACGGGTATCTCCGCGGTGGTCCCCTGGTGCCATGTTCTAGACAAAGATGACACATGGCGTGTTCACATTTGTTTTGGTACCACGCTACCACTTGTTTTGCCTCTTGGTGAACTGTAAGCCGCGAAGGCTGTCATCTTTGGAGTGCTCTAGCCCCAGGACATCGTTGGTTTTTCTCTCCACCTTTTAGTAGTAGAGGAGTGTGTTCAGGTGAAGCTCGGGGCCATCGCTGTGTGGCATTGTGACTTGTAGTTCCCATTACTAAATGAGAGGGCATGGGTAGCGCCCTCTGCTGGTGGGGCACAGGCAGGGTGGGGCTTGACAGAACAATTGTATAGATACTTTCCCATGGTACCAGGAAACGGATGGAGAAATCAGCCTCTCACTCAATCCCCATATCCTGATCAACCTGACCCGGTTGATTTGGCAGTGGTTAGCATTTCGTAATAGTCACCAGAGGCCTGCAGACGTGGCCAAATTTCTGTCCCCGAGAGTCCCAGGTTGAAAATACTAAGCAAAAAATTGGCCATGCCCCATCCGCTAACTGGGGATTTTGAAGGAGGAGGCTATTTCTTCACCCCTCCCACATGCCCGCTAATGTTACAGATCGAGCGCTCACTGTGTGCCAGGCGTCGGTGAGGCCCTGGTGGCCAGGGCGGAGTGGGAGGGCACATGAGTTTGGTAGGGTGAGTGCTGTGGCAAGATTCACAGGGCGCTGGCGTATGGGGAGCGACAAGCTAAAAGGGGATGTGGCAGGGACGGCTTGACCCGAGGTTTGGAGCCTAAGCCGGTGGCAGGGAGGGTTTCTCTGGGGAAGTGAATACATGGGCAAAAGCCAGGGGTTATGACCTGGCCATCACAAGGGGACCCCTGAGAAAGGAGCAGACTAGTGGTGGGAGAGTAGTTTGCGGGGCAGAGGTGTCAGTGGGGCCCCTCTGCAAGGGCCTGAGAGACTGCAAGGAGGGCGGGTTTTGGTGGAGGATGGTGACGCGCAGGCCAAGCGCCTCCGGACTGCAGCTAGCCGGTGGGGGGGTGAGGAAGTGACTGCCGGCTGTCCTGGGTCGGCCCCCACCCCGCAGGGCTGCAGGAGGCCAAGCACCCAGCCTTTTGGCCACTTGTAGGTTTGCATGTTCAGTGGCCACCGCATGTGCATCCGAAGTCCCCATGAGTTGGGGCCACAGACGGAGGTTGGACGTCGGTGCCCATGTGGCCACTGACTAGGTCTGCACCAGCTCGGGCAGTTTGTCGGGGGTGCTAACTCCTCAGGTGGCACCCCACGGACCATGGGAGAGAGGACCCTGGGTGCCTAGTGATGTTTTGGGGGGTGCTCTTCACCAGCTTGTCACTGTGGGTGTCAGATCTGCATTCTTCTCTTTGCAGCTGCCTACCGCAATCTTGGTCAGAATTTGTGGGGACCCCACAGATATGGGTGCCTGTCAGGGGTCCGAGTGCGGACGGTGGTTTCGGGGTCGTGCGCTGCCCACAGCCTCCTCATCACCACGGAAGGGAAGCTGTGGAGCTGGGGTGAGTATGGAGCCCGGTGGAGTGTGGGGGCGACTCATGCAGCCGGTCTCCTGCGGGGCTGACTTCCGCCTCCTGTGCCTTCTCTGCAGCAGAGCTCCCTTATTCGCGGGCCCCCATTTCCTCTTCCTGATTCCCGACTGGTCTTGTCTGTACCCTACAGACACATCATTCCCTTCACCTCTCTGCTTTCTTTTTATAATCTTTACACGGCCCCCTAATTCTTTGAGTCCTCCTTTTTTTAAGCAGCCTTTTCCTGAATGCTCTGATTGAATCTGGATCTTCCTGGTGCCGAGGTGCCTAGAACTGAATTCCTATTTCAGGCCTGCTGTCCCCCAACAAACCGTCTCCCTCCCTTTTTGTTTTGCAACACAGTGATGTAAGACCTGTGTTCTTGCCACGGTAAATGCCACCAGCTTTGTAACAGCCACATTGTGCCATCAGCCCTTGCATCTCCACAGTCCCCTGACTCTGGGGACCACACTGGCCTGCAGGTTGTGTAGCTCACAGCCTGTTTTATCCTTTTCTTACTATATTTCCCGAGATTGTTTACTTCTGCTGAGTTGATCTGCTTTCCATGCTACTGATTGCCTCGCCTGGGTACTTGGTACTTCCCTGTCCTTGCCTTGCAGCTCTGGTCCATTTCAGTGTCCCCAGCGAGGGCTTGCCTACCTTGCCGCCCATTCGCCCTTCCAGATCACCAATCTAGCCACTGGCTAAGGCTCAGTTTATCCCCACACCCTTCTGGTAGCTTCTGGGCTTTTCACCTGGTGTGCTGGCCTTTGTCCCTGCCCTTCGTTTCTGGTCCTGTCGCCAGCGTTGAGTTCATAGGCTTGCATTTTTATTTTGGTCTTTTTGAACCTTTTTTTTTTTTCCTTGCCATTTCGTGAGCTGCTGTAATGAAGTTCAAATATATTAACATCTGTTCTCCCTGCACTCTGCTAATTTCGTCATTCAGTTGGAAAAAAAAAAGCTAACAAGTGTGTCTGGCCCAAATTTATACTTTATAGTCTCCTGATGCATGCCTGACATTGCCTTGATTTTCCTTTTCTCCCGGTTGGCAGAGAGGGGGTTGGCGTAGAGGTGTGTCCCGCCTCCTCAGCACCCCTCCCGCCTCGTGTTCCAGCACTGAGCGCGGCAGCCTGTGTCGGTCCCCGACTTTAAATATCTTATTCCTGATCTCTTTACTGAACTCCCCTTGTGTGGTATTTCTAAAAATATCCCCTCTGCTGACCCCGTGGGCAGGGAATGACCCTGCAGACTGTCCATCTCACCTGGCCCTGGGGCGCGGACGTGTCCCTGTGCGCAGACGTGGTGCAGCTAGGGGCGACGTGCTGGTGGGGTTGTCACGGGTCCCCTGTTGCCCGCCCTAAGGCGCCTGGAAGCGTTAGTGCCATACTGCACATTGCTCACAGGGGGTCTGCACCTGCCAGCCAGTCAGGCCGGAATACCCCACCCAGCACTTGTCCTGTGTTCAGAGTGCCTTTCCCAGTGAGCTTGGGCGGCTCCGTTAGAAGCTCCTGTCTGCTTCTCCTGCCAGAGGGCCGAAATCAGAGGTCATGTCCAAATGCAGTTTTCCTAAGGTAACCAGAGGCCGGGAGCTTCCTCCTCCTCAAGCCCTCTCTGGGACGATTGGGGCTCTCTGCTCCCGTTTCCCATGACTTAAAGGTCAAGTTCGTTGTCAGGGAAGGGTATGAGTCACCCCCCTTCCCCGAATTGCTCTGACTTTTTGGCCCTGTAAAACCTCCCAAAATCTCCCCATTTGTTGTGTAGCAAGTGTGGTTTTCCTCTCCGACCTGCTGTTGGCCCTCTGAGTTGTTTTGTTTGGAGCTGTCGCAGCCTGTGTGGAAAACTAGGGAAGGTTCGGGGCGTCTGGCTCCGCCTGGCCCACACAGCTCACCGTGTCGGCCTCGGAGCTGAAGGGCTTTGCCAGAGGGCCTGTGTGTTGTGTGGGGCTTGGCAGCTGGGGTCACCTCCATAGGCCCCCCCCGTCCCCGACCCCTCAGCCAGTGCAGCTCCAGAGGGAGGGCTCGTGTCCAGTGCGGGTCTGGCCTTTGTCCATCTCTGGGGCTCACGCAGCGGGGGCCCTGTGAAGGGTGGACCGTAGGAGGTGGGCTCGGCACTGTGCAGTGAGCCCCGTTTATAGGGCAGAAGAAAGGAAGGGAAATTACGGGCAGAAACCAAACAGGCCACAGTGGGTGCCCAGCACTGAGGTACTCAGACTTGGGAGGCAGGTGTTGAAATGGTTGCTGTCTGAAAATACGTCTTGTAGTGAAGGGAATGAGGGAATCGTTGTCAGGCAGGGGCTGTGAGGCGAGAGACCTGAGTTTCCGTGAACACTAACGCTGTGTGTGGCATCAGGCCAAGCGGAGCATCCCCCCATTTTCTGTGGGAGCAGAGAGTGAAGGGAAGGGCCCACAGTGGTCCTAGCTGCCGCCCCAGGAAAGAGGGTCAGGGGAGGTGACTTAGGTCGCAGGTGGCTGTGGCGGAGACATCCCTGGGGAGTGTCTTACCCGGGTCACCCAATCCCTCTCGGGCCGGCCTCAGAAGGCCGGCCATTGATGAAGAAGCTGGAGCATCCTTTCATGTCCTTGGCTGTCACACTGGGGAGACATCTTCTGGGAGAGCAGATTTGTCTCCCTTTGAGAGTTTCTACGAGCCCCGTGAAGCTGCTCTGGCCGCCCTCTGTCCTTCCCACTTCATCTTGCTCTTGTTCCGCAGGTCGAAATGAGAAGGGGCAGCTGGGACATGGCGACACCAAGAGAGTGGAAGCCCCCAGACTCATTGAGGGTCTCAGCCACGAGGTGATTGTGTCGGCGGCCTGCGGGCGGAACCATACTCTGGCCCTGACGGGTGAGCAGTGGCTGGGTTCTATAATACTTACTGTGGCAAGAGGTCACATGGTCCTCTGGGTGGTGGGGCAGGGTGGCCCCTATGACCCTTGGTCACCCTCAGAACGGTGCCCCAGGGAGCCCGGGTGGGCGCTTCTGGGAGGCGTGGAGAGCCTCACCCACCGGCGGCGGAGGCCAGAGCAGCGCTCGGTGGAATGGTTTTGCGCTGAGCCATCCGCCCCACCCACCACCTTTTGGAAGAAATACCGTCTCGCTTGCATTCTTCCTGGCAAAAGAGCTGTTTTTATTATTTGGGAGCCTTTGATTCCAAAACTAGTTCAGAGCCCTCAGCATTATTTTCCCTTTTGTGGTATCATTCTTTTAGAGACGGGCTCCGTGTTTGCATTCGGAGAGAACAAGATGGGGCAGCTGGGCCTTGGCAACCAGACGGACGCCGTCCCGAGCCCCGCACAGGTACCGCGCCCGCCTCAGCCCCGGCAGCCTTTTGTGCTTGATTTTCTGGGATGAGAGCGTGGCTTTCTCTCAATCCCTCCTAGAGAGTCTAGGTGCTTTGAGTCGAATCATAGGCTGTAGTCTTTAAAACAGGTGTAATAATATGTCCACAGTTGGAAAAAAATACCCTGAGAGCAGAATTTCTTCCTGAATGAAATAATTTGTTACAGAGGCTTTGTTTTAAGCCCGTTCTGTCCCGAAGAAAGGAAGAAATGTTATATGGATGTGATTCGTCTCTATCTGCCAATAGTTGCCTGCCAGGTACTTAGAACACAAATAGGAAAGAGTTGGAGGGGTGGGACTTACACCCAAAAAATGAACTACGAGGCAGCAGAATGCTACTAAGCGTCTGATGAGTGGTTTAATGACGGAGGGACTCAGATTTCTGGGCCTTAAAAAGAGACAGAGGCCAAGCTGGTCTGTGGTTTGAAGGATTTTTGAAGAGTGTTCCCGTTGTGTCAACGCTGCGCTGTGCATCAGGATGTTAGGGTTCCCAGGGAAGCAAGGCCCGGGGGCTCCACCCCGTCCCCAGTTCGGCGCTGAGCTCCCACAGCGCTGTTCCTTCGTGTCTTCCACTTGTCATGCGCTTTCCCAGTCGCACGTAGGGTGCCGTAACTAGCACATTTCCTAAGTACTTTCTTAGGTTTGTCTTCAGATCCCATGTTCAGTTACTCAGGGCCTTTGCCGTCTTCTAACTTATAATTTTGAACCAGTCTATTTCCCGTTCACACGTTCCGTTGAGACCACTGGTCAAGTATCTGCAGAGGTAAAGGAGAATGTATAGTAGTTTATTTTACTGGTTGGCAATAACACTTACAAAAGCTTTTCTTTGAAACGCCAGGGCTGCACTAGTGACCCAAGTGAGATTTGGGGGTGGTGTTGGTGAGCTTCCGCGGGTCCGTGGAGTTCAGCGGTCCCGGGGCACCAGGATGTGCAAGGCACAGTATTGGCTGTTTTGAGGGTTTGAGTTACAAAGACCTGCGACACAGCTTACCTGTCTTTGAACCTGACTCTAGAGGGAAGGTGGGGGTCCCCAGGGTGTTTCCTTACATATGTTCTAAGCTTTTGCCTTCACAGTTGTTGAGTCCATTAAATTTCTTTTGTAGTCCAGTAATTGTTTCAATGCCAACCAGAGAGGTAGAGACTTCTTAATCAACCTTTTAAAACCATGCCTGAAAGTCTCCTGTCTTTTTTTTTTCAGATAATGTACAACGGCCAGCCAATTACCAAAATGGCCTGTGGGGCTGAGTTCAGTATGATAATGGATTGCAAAGGAAACCTCTATTCCTTTGGGTGCCCTGAATATGGTCAGCTGGGTATGGAAGTATATTTTTTTAAAAGCTCTGTGATCTCACTGTATATTTAGAACCAGAAGTCAGTGTGGGGCTGCACACGTGTTAGAAATGTGGGTAATTGATCGCAGATAATAGCCCTGGTCCCTTAAGTGGATCCCACGTTTAGTGGAACAGCATGTCCCAACTCGCAGGATTGGGGAGTGTTACAATGACTTGCCTTAAAGAAAAAGGGCTCCAGCCTGACAGAAGATCCTTTATTCTGATTGGGGAGTTCGTTTGCATATACAAGGACTTCAAAGGGGGGGAAGGGTTCAGTTTCATATTTAAAGATTGGCTTGTATTGATAATGAGGGAATGATGCAAGGTTAAATCTGTTCTGGAAACCCTGCCTGGGTGATCATTTCTAGGACATACCTGAGGGACCACATGTAAAAAAAGAAAAGAGAGAGAGAAAGCCACATATAAAAGTGACTGGGATCCCTTCCCATTTTAATCCCTAAACAGAAAGTACTCATCTAAAAACATGTAGTTACAGCTCATTGAGTAAAAAAAAGAAAAACTCGCAAAGCAGCGCTCGGCACTTCTCAGGATGTCTCTCCATCCTGATTTTACAAGGTCTCCATTTTCTTCTCCCATCCCTCACCGAAGTGTTTTTCCCCTTCCTGGAGCCTTCCCACCCCCCACCCGCAGCCCCTTCTGAGTGGGAGGTGAGGTGTGGGCGCCCTCTGCTGGCTCCCTGCTGCATGCCACTCCAGGTCCTCGCCCCCGGATCTGGGTTGCTGGGGCTCCACGTCATGATAGCAGACAGATGGAAGGGTGCATAAATAGAAGGAGGAGCGTCTCGCTGGCCTTAGACTTTAGGGAACAGTGACTTTGTGAAACTAAATATACCTCAAGTCAGACATGAATAAGAAAGCACAGCCCCTTACGTACATTCAGTGCTGGTTGCCAGGGAGTTGCCAGAGACTGTTGGAGAAAGCGTTTCCATAGCCACAGGCCCTCCTGCCGTCCTCAGCCCCAAACCAAACACCAGGAGAGCGTTCTGGTCTACTTCCGGAAACGTGTGGCTCCCCCGTTGCTGGTGGCTGCCCCAGATCTGCACACAAGCGGCTTGTCACAGCAAGCTGATTTTCCTTCAGGGAGAATCCGGCGATGGCGGTAAAAATGGCTAACACTTAGTTACTATATACCAGTCACCATGTAAGCGCTTTTTTATACAGAATCTCATCTGCTTAGCAGATACTTGTTTTAACAGTTTTGAGAAATTGGTTCGATTCAGAGCTATAGAATCAGCTTTTATGTCTATAGAATCGGTGTTCGTCACTAGCCAGCTTCACACCTGTTTTCAATCTCATTGTCTAGCTCCAGAGTGATCCCTTTTGGAACTGGACTGTGTGTGTGCCCTTGGGGAAGTGTACCGCCAGCCCCCAAACCCCCCATCACAGTACACTTACCGGGTCAGGCAAGGCAAAGATGAGAATGTGCCAGTGAGCTATTTTACCAACTGGTAATGCAAAAAAAGACAAGTCTGGGGTTGTGTGGTGAGCTCTTTGGTCCATTCATGGCCCTGTTTTGGGGCTCCTTGGGGCCCCCAAGTGGGGCACAGACCATTCATTTGGACCAGTAGCTTCCACCTTTGTAGCCTGCAGCCCACAGTAAGAAGTACGTTCAATGTTGCAACCCGGCCTGAATGCAGAAATACAAACACAAAATAATGCGTTTATTGTAGACAGCGTCCTTTGGTGTTTCTTGATTCATTTTTTAAAATAACTGAATAACTGGTTTCAACCCACAAAACGGATCTCAAGGCCACTAACTGGGTTGTCCCTCAGATTGGAGAGTGCTGCTTTGGTTGACAAACGTGCCCTGCTGGGACACCAGCCGGCCAGGCTGGGGCCAGCCTGAGGCAGGTGCTCAGCTGGCCACCGTGGCGCACAGGGCCCTATGTCGTGCCTGCTGCTGACCCCTGGCTCTGGTTCACCGCAGGGCACAACTCGGACGGGAAGTTCATCGCCCGGGCGCAGCGGATAGAATACGACTGCGAGCTGGTCCCCCGGCGAGTGGCCATCTTCATCGAGAAGACGAAGGACGGGCAGATTCTGCCAGTCCCCAACGTGGTTGTCCGAGACGTGGCCTGTGGCGCTAACCACACGGTAAGTCCTGAGTGTTCCTGACGTTTCCTTCTTGGTCCCTGAGAGCCCCCTCTGTGGGGCAGGGGCGAGTGCGCCAGTGTCCCGACAGCTGGCTCTGCATCTCCCTTCCTACCTTACGCAGGCGCAGCTGAGCACCCAGATGTTTGGGGTCAAGCTCATACAGTTTTCTGCTTCGCTTTTGTCCAACAGACCATCACGGGCGTCTCTCTGGGGGGATAGACTGTATCCTGTACTGGAGATGTTGACTAGTTTTTATAAATTCATTTTTTAATGATCAGAGTGGTTTCCTTAAGGTCACTGGAGATAAATGGCAATACACTTTGTTTATAAATATCTCTCAGTCATAGTTGCCTCCTTGCGACTGTTTTGCTGAGAAGGTCTGTGAGCCACGCGCACAGCCCTCTGCTCTGTTGAGGGAGCTCAAGCCTGGGCATCCAGAGACCAAGCAGGTGTCCTGGTAGCTGCTCTCCAGCTGGGTGACCCCAGGCACAGCTCCTTCCCTGGCATCTCCTTCCCTGTCTGGTGCTCTGTGGCTCCGACTAGGAGATTTCAGTTGTTGAAAGTCTAAAAAGCCTAGTCAGCGGAAGTCAAGTCAGATCTTATTTAGTCCTCTTAGGTCAGATTGTTCTAATAGGTTATATTTCACGTGATTCAAACATTAAACACCAAAGATACTGTGAAAACAAGATTTAAATTGTTGAAACATCCATGTGCTCGCTGCACCAGAGACCAGGTGGGGGCCACCTGGATGTACAGGGGTGGGGAGTCTGAAGAAAAGCGAGGCGGACAGGCCTTCCTGGTTCCTGCATTCAGTCAGCGTTGTCTGGAAATGGACGTGTCGTCTGCTTGGGACACACAACCCTCTTCTGATGAGGGGAGGGAGAGACTTGTGACTTAAAATAAGAACAAAACAGAGTATCCGTGGCAGAGCAGAGGGCATGGTCCTCGTATCGCTGCTCCTGTTTCTGCTGCTGCCTCCCCCTGCACCTTTGGAGGCAGGTGATGGGATGGAGTCTCTTCGCCGTTTCGGGCCCTTTGCGCTTAGCCACTGCGCCAGATTCTCCGGAACAGAAACCAGCTCCCCTGCTGCCCCTCCTGCCAGCAGGCCTGTCCCCCACCTGTGTCATCTTTCCTGCAGCTGGTCCTCGACTCCCAGAAGCGCGTCTTCTCCTGGGGCTTCGGTGGCTACGGCCGGCTGGGCCACGCCGAGCAGAAGGACGAGATGGTCCCCCGCCTGGTGAAGCTCTTCGACTTCCCCGGGCGCGGGGCGTCTCAGATCTACGCTGGCTACACCTGCTCCTTCGCTGTCAGTGAAGTGGGTGAGTGAGGTGTCCCGGTCCCCTCCCTGGCAGAGGTGTGCCCTGGTGGGAGCCATGGCCACTGTCCTGTTCCAGCACCCGGAGCCTTGATTTCACAGGCTCCTTCCCAGTGTTCCCTCGAGCACAGCACTCCCTTGTCCCCGGGGCCAGGCATCTCGCACGGCAGCCCCAATCCTGTTGCCTTTCTTGTTGGTGTTGCTGGAGCTGAGAACTCGGCTTTGGATGTCTGCTCACAGAGGGACTGTCAATTGTCTTTCTCCAGGTGGTCTGTTTTTCTGGGGGGCCACCAACACATCCCGTGAGTCTACTATGTATCCGAAGGCCGTGCAGGACCTCTGTGGCTGGAGAATCCGGAGCCTGGCTTGTGGGTATGTGGCAGCGGCTCCTGGTGAGCAGGACGTCCGTCCCCCTCCTGGGGGTGTTGGGCATGCCCGGGGGTGCCCCGCCCGTGAGAGGGTTCTGCTGTCCATCAGGACATCAGATGGACGGAATCCCAAGTCAGGAGGGGGAGGGGCTGTGCTTGTCGGGGGCAGCAGGTCCTGGAATAGATGACTCATTTCACTGCCTTCATGGAAGGTCATAAAGGTTTTTGTTCTGTGGGTGTTTGGTCTTTTCTGCTCATATCGACGGTTCAAAGTTACATTTAGGAAAATACAGTGGGGCTTTAGTGGCCCTGACACGCTGGTCAGAAAAAATCTGAGTCAGTGATTGTCACTTCGGTTGGAGGACCCCTGTTGAGCTGCCCAGTTCTTGGTGAGGAATTTATGTTAATCAGCAGGCAGGTTGTGGAGGGAACACCAGTGGGGGGTGACTTTAATCGCTTGCAACCTCCAGCCCCGCCCAAATAATTGTGTGGTTCCACCCCCGTTGGAGGGAGCTCCACATCATCCTGACTTGGTCTCCTTTTGCCAGTGTGTTCACTCAAAAGTGACTACGCACCCCCACCTCCCTCCCGCCACTACCCAGAACCCTGGAACCCCCCGCAGAGGTGAGGCAGGAGGGTCGGGTCCTATATGAGGTTCTGCAGTTTGGGCCCGCGAGGGTTCCAGAGAGACCTGTTAGCCCTCCTACTCTGCTGTCCTAGGAAGTGAGAGCACCGTGGAGTTTAATAGGACACACTTGATTTTAAAGCTAGTAAGTCGCACCACGTTCTTGAGCAGGTGGCCCACAGGATGCACCGTGGTGGCCGGGTCAGGTGTGGGGCTTGGGCTGCCGGCCGTCTGGTGACCGCCTCTGCCTGTTTGCAGGAAGAGCAGCATCATCGTGGCTGCCGACGAGAGCACGATCAGCTGGGGCCCCTCACCGACCTTCGGGGAGCTGGTAAGCCGGCCCCTGTGCGGCCAGAGGCGGAGCCCGGCCTGGGCTCGCTGAGGCTGATTCCAAAAAATGAGTAGACTGGAGAAAATGTCTCTTTCCCTTGTTGCATTAAGGTCTGTAATATTCCCTAATCTTTGAGCACTTCAGCTCTCAAAGACGATTCTGTGCCCATGGAATACGGCCGACCCTTCAACGACACAGGTTTGGACTGTGCAGGTCCACTTACACACGCGGAATTTTTCCAGTTGGCTGCAGATCAGCTGACCTGCACAGTCCAAACCTGTGTTCAAGGGTTAACCGCACAGGTGGGGATCCGCATATTGCAAAGGGCTGACTGTAGTTACAAGTAGATTTTCAACTTTGGGGTAGGTCAGTCCCTAACCACGCCCCCCGCCCCGCCATTGTTCAAGGTCAGCCATATTTGTGAAAGTCCTTTCTGTCCACATTGTAATACGGGAATTATAACAGGATCCCATTTCCCCTTGCGTTTTGTAAGCCATGGTGGTGGTACGAGGGTGTCAGGAAAGGCCAGGGCTCCCTGCTGCCCTCTCTGGGAGACCTAAGCAAGAGGAATGGCATGTCCTTTTAAACTGTGTGATGAGTGTGCATCACGTCTTCTGCTCTCCCCGGGTCTTCGGGGCCTTTTTAGCTCCGTAAGCAGCCCTTGCTGGTTCACAGAGCAGTGTGCCATCCGGCCAGCCTCTTAGGTCACTGGGGACATTCTTCCCTCAATTTTCCCGAAGAAGTTTAAGTCTACGTTCCCTGCTTTTTCTCAGTTACTACAATGATTGGCGCCAATACTCTCAACTTCTCACATGTACTTGGCCTTCCCCAACCACATGCCTCTGCTTCTCAGGTTCTGCCGCTTGGGGAGTCCTTAACTTTTGCTCATCAAGAAGAACAGCGTGGCTGTGGCTCGTCCTGACGGTCCGCCTGTTCTGCTTGTGATTCGATCCTCAGCTTGGCTCTTGCATGTCCTGCTGGGAACGCAGTCTGCCTCTCTTCCCTCCTGTCTCCCTCTGTCACGGCCGGGGGCTGATGGTGTGATGGAGATGAGCGAAGAAGGGCTTGATCCCTTGAGCCGTCTCCAGGACTGCTGGGCAGAACATGCCTCTTCCTGGGCGCTCTGCACCCACTTTGTCTGGCGGCTTTGGCGGGGCCCCATTGGGCCTGAGAGCCTGGGCCAGTTGTGATGAACTGTTCTCAGGGAATGGGCCTCTTAAAAGTACAGACTCTGAGCATCAATTTTAAAACTAGAGGGGAAGAGAGGGGCTTCCAGAGCCACCTCTTGGGGTGAGAAGATGGCACTTGGAGGAGCCACTCGCTGTAGGGGAGGCACGGGGCGGGGCCTGGTGGCACCTGGAGCTGGGGAGGGAGTCCCTCCTCACCTGTCCTATGTGTCCCCCTGTTACAGCTGAGCTGAGGGGTCTGCCGGCATTGAAATCACCCATCTCCTCACCTGTGCACGTGACCCCAGCAGTCTTTGACCAGTCCCTTTCATCTCTGGTAGGGAGATGGTGGCGTCATTTTGATAATAGATGGTGGTCATTTGGTCTCCAGCCCGCAGGGTGGGCAGGTAGATGGCCAGTGTTCCTTGTTACCTTGTAGCCTTGAAGGGTGGTAGTTGCCATTTCTGGGTTCGCGATGGTGTTTTCTCACCAGTGAGATGCCCCTCAGAGGTACCTGTTATCACAGAAATTCCCGGAGGTTACAGGTGAGCATCTGTCCTCCTCAAGTTAAAGAACTAGTCACTTGTTAGCAGCAGATTTTGTGGGTGAATATTGCTCACTCAGCCTGGCCCCTCATGTCCGAGAGCAGCAGGGCTCGGTCACAGAGAGGCGCCCGGCTCTGGCCAGTTAGTGGGTGGCCTTCGTTCCCATGTTGGCTCGTGCCACAGCGACCCCCAGATCCATCTCCTCTGCTTACTTTGCCAGGGCTACGGGGACCACAAGCCCAAGTCTTCCACTGCAGCCCAAGAGGTGAAGACGCTGGATGGCATTTTCACAGAGCAGGTGAGCAGGGAGCTCTGCGCTGCTGCGGACAAACACAAGGCGCTGGCCGCAGAGCGCCAGCGTGCCGGTTCGTGCTGGTCGTCCCTGTGCCTGTGCTCGTTTTGCGATGCGCAGCAACCATCAGCAGGATGCGCAGACACGCTGGCCCGGCCCCATCACCCTTCCCTCCCTGGATGATGCTGGCCCCAGTTCAGCCACCAAGCAGATTGGCTCCAGGGTGACTCCATCTCTCACATCTGCCTTGTAGCTGCCCCGGAGACTGCATGCATTTAGGCCGGGGGCAGGCGGTGGGGTGAGCCCCTCCTCTGCCGTTAGGCCTACCAGGCTGCCAGCTCTGTCTGCCGAGACGCAGATGGCGTGTGTGCCCTCGCACAAGGCAGGGTTGTGGTCCAGAGAGGTGGAAGAGACAGCGTGATTTGCGCATCCCCGCTAGTCCCTGCTGACAGTTGGTGTCGAAGCCTTGCTGGGGGGCCTCCCTCCATTTCCTCCCCGAGGCAGCTGGAAGGCTATGGGTGGCAGGGCGCTGGTGACAGGCATGTTGAGACTAGTGGCCTTCAGTAAAGGGTTTTTATGCCCTTTTCAGGAGTCTTCCATTTTTCTCTATAGTGACCCCGTTTGCCCACACAGCCTGGCTAGTGTCCTGTCGTCTGCTCCAAACTCTCTGACACGCCTGTGTGCCAGAGTGTCGCACCCAACACTGATTTGCCCCTCCAGGTTGCCATGGGCTACTCGCACTCTTTGGTGATAGCGAGAGACGAAAGTGAGACCGAGAAGGAAAAGATCAAGAAACTGCCAGAGTATAACCCCCGCACCCTCTGATTGTCCCGGAGTCTCCAACTCCACACCTCGCGGCAGCTGTCATTTCCACGTGCACTGGGACGGGAAGTCAAACGAGGAATTGAAACAAGCAAAAGTTGACTGAAGGTGCATTTTTGTTAGACTCCCTGAGGTTCCGTTTTATAAGTGATTCAACGTCAACTACCTTTTCTGTATGCTTTCCAAAGTGTTTTTTCTCTCAATGTTTAATTAAAATATTTGCTCATAGTTGACTTACCATTCCTACAAGAGGCAGAAACTTTGAGCAATCTAGGTTGGTTTTTTTTTTTTTTTTTAAGTTTTCTCTCCCTGCGCTTCCTAAATATACTTCTCAAAACTCTCCTTTCCGATTGTAATGAGCATTGTGATCCGAGTGGGTGCTACCTGGGACGGGAGTCACCAAATACTCAGAGAAAAAAAAAAGGTCCCGTATGGGAACTGGCAGCATTTTTGGCAAAGAGGGTCCCTGGTGGTCCATCTCTATCCAAAATCATGCCCGCGTGCTTTGGAAGCATCTGGGTCACTCCCTTCCCGCTTTTTCCTGTAGACCGACCGGCTGAGGCCGGCCTTGGTTCTGTTCTCCCCTTGGCTGCTTGTAAGCCCCGCCCACCGCCTTTTGGCTGCAACAATAATAGAATCTGCCGTTTCCCCCGCCCCCCCTCCCCCGTGGGGGTCTAGGGTATGTGTTTAGCCATTTATATCTACTTTATCTGTAAATGAAGTCCAAGTTAAAATCAGGTGATCATGGAACCAGTGGGGGCTTTGGGGGGAGGGGGCGCAGTCGTGGGACATTGTATCTGGTTCAAAAACCAGCTTTAAGGTTCCTGTGAGGAGCCGGGGCCACCTCGCCAGCACTCGCCGTTAGAGATTGATCAGCCAGCAGTAAAAAGTGCATTCTGGAGTCCTTGCAAAGAAGGACCAGCCCTTACGTACCAGCCTTTATCGCCTTGTGCTTCTGTTTTTATTACCCCCACCCCCGCCACTGGATAGAGCTGGAACAGCCCGGTCTGTTTCTGAGACTCGGGTTCCAGTTCTGCAAACCCAGCTCTGTAGTCACATTTGCTTGGCTGTGGTACCAAATAGATGGGATTATGAAGAAGTCCCCCTTCCCCACGTGTCAGTGCAGATGCTATGACTGCCACCCGCCTCCCCAAGTGCCCTCTGCCCGAGCTCGTCCCCAGCGTTGCGCTGCTCTGCGTGAGTTACGAGGTGCCTTTCCCGGAACCCTCCTCTCACTTGGACCCAAGAGGGGCGACAGCTCTGGCTGGGACTCTTGGTTTCGAGATGGTCTGGACTGGTTTGGGTGCTTTAAAATAGATTTTTTAGTTCAGTGGTGCTTCTGGGGAGATGGGGGTAGAACTTCAGTGTGAGACTTGGGTGGATGGGAAAGTTAAATATTGGTCTTTTTTATTCATTTTTTTTTGCTTTGCTGTTGTTACCACTTGTCAACTGTCTTGATGTTAAAATGCCAAAAATGATCTAGTTGTTGCTTTTTTTCCTACTCGTCCTCCATTCCTCCTCACAGTGACCTGCCTTTGCAGGGCATGTAGCAGCCTCTGCTCTGGCCGGTCCCAAGGCCTCTCATGCGAGGGGACCGGCCTGTAGCTAAGATTTAGCCTGACTTCATGCTCATCTCTGCTGTCCTGTGTTCGGTCAATAGTCCAGGGGAGAAGCTTCTGCCACTTGAGAGCTTCTGCTACACTAACCTGATTTGTCCAAATCACCCCTAAGCCACCATCTCTAACTCAAGCTTCCCTCCGTGGAACCCATTTCCCCGGACAAGTCTCTTTCCTGGAATGGGGTTGGATGCCTGTGCTCCTTGCCCCCGCATGGCCTCCTTGGGTGGTGCAGTCGCTGAGCGAGCGGCGGGGGCAGTAGCCTGGGCGCTGCTGTTGCAGGAGCCGCCCTTGGCCAAGCAGAGCTTTGGTCTTCCAGTGGACTAATGATCCGCAACCCGCTGCCGGCCGATGCTAGAACCCCTTGCCAGGGACCAGAGCAGGAAAGGGCCGTGCCTTCCAAGTGAAGCTGCCCTCTCTCTCCCACAATCACTCCTTTTGGATTAGAGTTTTAAAATGAACTTCCTACCGGGGGAACTCCTGTAGAACAAGGAGTTCGGGGGTGGGGGGTGGTCCTGCACTCCAAGAGAAAGGGACAGAGTGGCCAGGGCTGAGAGTGGCGTGGCGTTGGCTGTGTCTTCCAGCTCAGGAGGAATTTGGGAGAGGCTTAGAGTGAAGGGGAATCTAAGAGGTTGTGATTTGGTCGAAGGTGCCTGGTTTAGTGCTGTAATTGTCTTTTTTTATATATATTTCTTGGAGTAAACATTTTAAATAAACAACATCATTGTTTACTCTGTTTTGGCTTTGGCACTTCTTTTTCGGTGACGTGAAAGGAACACAGCTCCGGTTTTCCTCAGCTCCCTGCACGTGCACCCCCGGCTTGTGCCCAGGCGGGAGCACCCACCAGGGCCCTGTTGCAGGAGGGCCCCAGGGCAACGGGTCCTTTTAGCTTCTAGGCCTAAACTCTCTCGGGGTTGGGAAGGGTCAGCACCTCCCTTGCCCAAGGGGACCTTTGTATACACCACACTGGGGCTTGGAGAGGATGAGATGGGGAACAGAACGCACCAGAACAGGGGTGTTTTGTATGTCCAGAAACATCTAGTGTCAATTCCTACCCTCCCGTCTGCTCTTCAGAAAGGAGCTTTATGGTCATTGGAGCATGTCACAAATGTGCCCTTCAGCCCGCACCTGCCCCTTACCTGCAGCGTGGTGAGCTGCCCGCCAGGGAGCACCAAGGGGCCAGCTCTGTGTTCAGGGGCCCTGGCATTTGTTCTGCCCAAGATGCTGCTCTGGGTCTGTGTGGCTGAGCTCCCCTCCACCACGCACCGAGACCCCTGCAACCACCACCATTGCAACGCTGTTCACTCCTTTGTGGAGCCCTGGATACTGGCTCTCGCTGTCACCAGGCCCACCCCTCCCCGTAGGCATTGCCTTCATTCCAAGCACCTCGGCTGCTTGGAGCTTCCCATCTGAGGGGCAGGGCAGCAATAGCTAGAGTCATCTGCTGTAACGGCATTTTTGTGCCATTAACACAGGGGTGGGCAGGCAGCTGGGAGTAGACAGCTTTAGATCCTAGGGTGGACCTTTCTCCTCCTGGAAACCTGGGAGTTGACCCAGGCCGGCCCCTGCTCTACCTTGTGCCTCAGCTGCTCATGAGGCCTGAGGGGCACCACCTTCCCCTGGCCAGGCCTCCGGCAGCTCCAGCAGGCCCAAGCAGCAGCCTTCCCCCAGCCTGGCCTGTCCCACTTGGCTCAAGCTGCGAGACCTGGCCTGTCTTGGGTGCTTTTTCTTCCCTGCTAGAGGAATTCAGACAATCTGATTCCTACCACTTCTCACTCCAGACAGCCATGAAGGGAGAGGTAGACAGTAATTTGTTAGCCTGGTCTCTGCCCCCACAAGTGGGACAGCTTGACCACAGGTATCCCACCTGCTCAGCTCTCCATCCTTGGCTGTTAACGTCCCCCAGACAAGGCGGCCACTGCCAAAATGCATTCAGAATAACCAGAGCTTTAATGGGTAGTTAGTAACCACGTCTCAGCTGAAGGCAGCTTCCATCTTTATCCAGGGGTTCAGGC
This sequence comes from Pteronotus mesoamericanus, assembly GCF_021234165.1. NCBI lineage: Eukaryota > Metazoa > Chordata > Mammalia > Chiroptera > Mormoopidae > Pteronotus > Pteronotus mesoamericanus. The sequence continues at coordinate 1,113,900 of NW_026555200.1, forward strand.
TGGCAGCTTTGCCACCCCCACTGGATTCTGAGGGATGGGTACAGGGTAAGGAAGGGGTGTAGTGTCTCAACTCTCCAGCCGCCTCCTGCCCCCAGCAGGGCAAGGGCATGGTTGACAGTGGCCATTTGTTCTGGGCCTGGATCTAAGGCACCACCCTCCACCATTTGAAGGCAAAGGGCACCCGACGGACGTTGGCACAGGCGCAGAAGTCTCCGATCTCAGTCAGGTAGCAGTCAAAATCATTAATGAAAGTGCATTGGAAGCCCAGAGGCTCCAGCAACTGGCAGATCTTTTCTTCCAGGCAGCAGGCACCCTTGATCTGGGGCCCAAAAGGCTTGGGGATGCCCAGGTTCTTGCCCATCACCATCACCCGCAGCTGCCGAGAGACAGGATGGGCAAGGCCTGGATAGGGTGGAGCCACGGAAGAAAACCCCTGCCCACCTGTCCTACCGTTAGAAGTATCATTGGGTTTGATGCAAAGGAAAACCCAGCTGCCTGTGGTTGGACTAGACCAGAATAGCACGCACATACGCCAGCACTCCTCCAGCTCTGTGTTCATGCAGACATCACTAGTCGATCTTGGCAAATCCAAGTCCCTCCTGCTTAAGCCCCCCATAGCCTCACCCCCATGATTCTCAATAGGAAAACTAAAATCCTGCCTGGCCAACGTCTGGCTTTGCCAGCTTCTCTGGTTTCTTCCTCTAGTGCATCTCTTACTCTGGTCTTAAGTCCTGTTTGCTTCATGACCTGTTCTACCTCTGCTAGAATGTTCCCCCGCCCCTAGCTTTGTCAGTTGACTTTTTTTAAACATCTCAACTCTAGCATCTCTTCTTTAAAGCAATGTCCACCACAGCTCCCCACCTATTCCCAGAGCCTACGATGGGCTTCTGTTTCGTGCCCAGAGGGCCACGTTGGACTGGTAGACTTGGCAGGTACCCCCCGTGTGGTTGATGAGCGCAGGGCCCGTGTCCCTGGGCCTCAGGGAAGAGGCCTGCAGGTGTTCGAGGAATTGACGAGCTCAAACGTCAGAAAGCATGCTAAGCGCCTGCATGGTGGGTCACAGTTGTGTGAGTAAAAGGTCCGACATAGGCCAGGGGAGGAGTAGGCTTGGCACAGCAGGGTCTCACATACAGGCACACAGCCCGCCTTTTCCCCTAGTCTGCACAGAAACTGCTGCTGGGAGCGTGAGCACTTCCCTGTTCTGGATGCTGCCCTGGTCCCAGGCTACGTGGAAGGAAGACCCTGACCTGGGGAGCTCGCCCATGGTCTCAGCCAGCAGGTTGCTCGGTCCCCTCAACTCGGGTGGTAGCACTGCACCCCGATCTGTGAACTGGGCTGCGTAGTGACTACCCCTGCCCCAAGGTTGGGGATCAGCCCAGGGCCCAGCCCATGGTCACTGTTTGGCAAGTCACTCAGCCCAGGCCCCATGCACTGCCCCGTGGGGAAGGGGCCCTCCCCTCTACCTTACTTCCTTCTCAGGTGCCACTACCCACTCTGAACCCCCCACCCCACAGTCCAGCACCGTGTACGTCAGGGGACCAGCCAGTTGGCTGAACAGCTCCCCAGCTCCACCCAGAGGCCAGCCAGCCCACCCCTGTGCCTCTCACCAGGTTGGGGAAGTAGGGCCTGGCGTAGAGGCTCTCGGTCTGCTGGCTGGAGGGGACGTTCGTCAGCTGCTCCAAGCAGAAGAGCTGGGGGATGTCAATGATGTCCCTGTCCAGCAGGCCCAGCTCCCGCTTCAGGATGTCCCGATTCAGGTTAATGCACTTCTGTGGGGCAGATGGGCCAGGAGAGTTGTGAGTTCACGGCAGGCGGGCGACGGCCTGGAGCAGCTCCCGGGTGTTGATGGCTCCCTGTGGGGCGGAGCCTCACATGCCCGCCAGCCCTGACAAGGGTGGGCACGGCTCCCTTTTCTGAGAGGAAGTGGGGGCTCAGAGTAAAGGCCTGGTCTCGAGAGGCCAGGATCTCACAGCCAGTCAGTGCTGGGGCAGCTACTAGTCCTCATCCTTCTGTAGCTTGGGTCCCCTTTGGCCCTTAATCCTGGCCAGGGTGAGGGACCTGGGCAAGGACAGGGGACAGGGTGCAGGGAAAGGACATGAATAAATCTCAGAAAGGCACGCTGCTTCCCTCCCCGGGAAGGGACAGGAGCAGTGGTCCCCACTTGGGCACTTCCTAGCTCAGACCAGGTAATGCCCAACACCCGAGCATTTCCATTGTTTGACACAGGACATGACCACAACCCAAGATACTGCCTAGGGCTGGCCGGTACCCATCCTGCTGTGTCCGGAGACCTTCCCTGTTTTGGCAAAGGTTAGGGCACCAGTGCCTTGTGGCACTGAATGCACCATGGGCAGGAGCCATCAAGACCCAGCAGGCAAAGCAATTTTGTGCTGCCCACGTGACCCCAGGCAGCTCTGGCCTTCTCCAGGCCCTGGCTTCCCTTCCAGAAGTCAGGTAATGTCTTCGGGGAGCTCCTGCGCTTCTCACAGCCGCTGATCCACATTTGCAGAGATCTGAGGTGCTGGCTGATTCTAAACCCTGAGCTGATGGACCCAAGCATCGAAAAGGCCGTGGTCTGTTCCTAAGTGTCTGGTACTTAGCTTCTTAGACAAGTTAGGGGTGGGGGTCCTCTGCCTGGAGGCTGCTGAGCCACAGCACTGCTTTCTGGTCAGGTGCCGTGAGCAACAGTGAAGCATGAAATTGGCAGTCCCCTGGGTTCAAACCCAGCACCTCAACTCATCGGCTTGTAGGATAGTGACTACTCTGAGCCTGCCTATCATACACAAGGTGAGTTTGACTTCACAGGGTTATTTCAAGGATTACAGTAATATCTTGCACGATGCTTGGGCTATAGAAGTTGCTCAATTAGAAACTTGTCTAGACTGTCATTGCCTCCCCCCACTTTCTGGAGAAGGTCCCCCACATCCTCAGCCCCTACCTCCACATAGTCGTTCTGCTTTCTCATGTTTTCATCAGCCAGAAGTTGATTGATGGTGCTGGACTCTCTCCCTGTGGGGAGGAGGAGAAGGCAGGCAGGCCTGTAGGCCAGGGAGCGGGCAGTGTTGTCCAGGGCTGGCCAGACTTGAGCCCTGGGCACGGCCGACTGGGTGTATTCTTGGACCAGTGACTAGGGTGGGTGGCCTGGTTAGTCTCCAGGGACCCACCTCAGTCAAATGTCCTACCTAGGGACTGAACAGGGGCCATGAAAGCCCAGGCAGGACTGTTTTCCTGCCACCAGCCACTCTGTCCCTGGTAGGACAGAGTGTCCCTACTTTGGGGAAGGTAGCCTAGAACAGTTTACAGATGACGTCAGCTCCACTCACCTCTTACGTGTACACCTCCATGCATTCTCTGACCTGTTCAACCAGGCTACCTTCTACCTGTGACCTTGACCAAGCCATTTAACTTTGCGTCTCAGTTGCCTTGGCTTTAGAAAAAATTCAGCTGAGGTACTCAAGTTTAGCATGTGATATGTGATACGCAGTTCATGCTAAGTAAATGTCACCTCCCATAAGTGCTCCTAGGACCATGAGGTTTCTGGACCCCACCCCAGAAGTTGGCTGAGGAGGTTTAGAGTTAGAAATTCTGTACTTCTAACAGGCTCCCAGGTGGCCCTCAGACCACACACTGAATAGCGAGGGTCTAGACAACTTTTCCAATACCCACCACCCTGCCTCCTGGGCTTCCACACGTTTAGAAGAATTACCATGGCACCAGCTATACAACCTCTGCTGGTCCACTGTGTTCTCCCCTTAAGGGTGACCAGGAGAGCCCTGAAGTCCTAATACCCAGGTACTTAACCCAACGTTCCCTAAGTAGTTCCACAGACTAATGCTGGCATCTGGTCCTCACCCCTCTCCCCCCACGGAACGATCCACGTGCTGGCTGAGTCCCCTACACACACAGCCTGGCAGCCTCAGCCATCCCAGAACTTCTGATCTGCCTGTGCTGTCCTGGTACCCCCAGAATAGCCCAGAACTAGAATAAGATGTTCTAACAGGGTACATGTTATGCTTTTATATCTCCCTAGGATCCTTTCTGCCAGGAAAGAGTAAAATGACTGTCTAGAACAGACACGTGGGGAGGAAGGGACGGGGCTCCGCCGTTGCGGAGTTGTTCCCTTACCATTGGAAAGGAGCTGGTCCTCCCTTACTTCTTCAAACAGGGGCATGTCTCCGTAGCCCTCCTTCTGCTTCTCCTGGAAGAGTCTGTAGCAGGAGCTGGGACTGGCCAAGAGCAGCCAGAAGCCCTGGGAGGCAGACAACGAGGGTCAGAAGCTAGCTTCCCCTCTGGAGATTCCAAGGGTCTCTAAAAGAAGGTGGGGAGCCTTGGCTGGTGTGGCTCAGTGGATTGAGTGCCAGCCTGCGAACCAAAGGGTCGCTGGTTTGATTCCCAGTCTGGGGCACATGCCTGGGCTGTGGGCCAGGTCCCCAGTAGGGGATGTGTGAGAAGCAATCACACATTGATGTTTCTCTCTCCCTTCCCCTCTCTAAAAATATCTTTAAAAAAAAAGAAAAAGAAAAAAAAGAAAAAAAAGGCAGACTGGAAACACCCTCTGCAGTCCGTAACAGAGACCTTTTCACCCTCACTCTTGTCATGTGCGGGGATGAAGCACATGAACTCGTCCACGTGGCCGGTCATCAGCCAGTCTGAGAAGAGTTCCACCGGAGCCTGCACTTGCTGGGCGTAGAGGAAGTCACGCAGGTCCTGACTCATGTCCCGGCCCTCCTTGCTAAAGGGAAGGAGGAACAGCCCTTGAGCCAGCATGGCCCAGGTTGGCTGCGAACTACTGAGTGTCAGGCTACCTTCAGGTAACTGGCTACTCTAACCACCCACTGGGCTCAACTGAGTCCATAGCAGGTGGAATGGTCAATAAGAATCCTTTGCTCGCCCTGACCAGTGTGGCTCAGTTGGTTGAAGCATCGTCCCATAAAATGAAACATCACTGGTTTGATTCCCAGTCAGGGCACGTGCCTGGGGTGCAGGTTAAGTCCCTGGTTCAGAGCGCATGTGAGAGACAACTGATGTTTTTCTCCCTTTCTCCCCCACCCCCTTCCCCTTCCCTCTAAAAACAAAAAAAGTCTTTTAAAAACCCCTTCTCCGGCCCAATGCAGCACTGAGGCAAGAGATTCTAGAAAAAAGACTGGACCCTGGGACCCAGTATTGCCTGGCTTTAGATTAATGGCCACCAAGAAGTCTAGCTTTAAGGGAGGCCACTGAAGCCCACACCTTGTGGAAATGACATCCTGTTGGGTCAGCAGGCCAGCCGAGCGTGGCATGTTTCAATTTAAACCTTGGAGTTGCCACTCAAAGGAGTTTTTTCTCCCTTTAGTTTCCTACGTGTATTGCAGACTCAAATATCCTTGAGACATTAAGGAATGGCGCAGGCAAATGACCTGTTGAGTCACATGAGAGTCAGGTAGAGCGAGGTGAACTACCAGGGTCCCTCAGTTTTAAGACATCTGGCTACCACCTGGGATACCACTCTTGTCTCACCTGGGATAAAAGCTGCTGCCAATGAGGATCCTGCCTAAAGGATACTCTTTCCCTTTGAACTTGACAGGTGGGGACACCATCAGGTTCCCAATAGAATCCATGCTGGCCACCCTGTGGTCCTTGGTGCGTTGGATCATGTAGCCAACCCCCGGGCTCTGGAAGGAGACCCAGCCGGAGCTGGGGTGTTAGGAGGAGGGATGGGCTTTAAGCCCCAGTCTTACCCCTACTCCAGACTCTCAGGTAGACCCCCACCCTCCCTGCCCCCAGGGGCCACCTGGGCCATCCCCCCTTGGCGCCCCGTCACTTCTGGGCAGGCACCAGGCCTGAGAGGCTGGACCAAGTTCAGATCAGGCAAGTCGAGCCCCGCACCAGTGAGTATTTCATGGGGAAATCTTCAAGCTTGACGACCCGAGGGGTGTCGAGGACAAAGGAAACAGTCTTGTGGGGGGCCTGGGTGTAGCAGAAGGCCATCTCATCCTGGAGGGGACAGGAAAACAAGCTGTGATGTCTTCTTCCCGCAGTGGCTTTCCTGCCTGTGTCTGTCCAGCTGGCCAGGCACTGTGCTCCCTGTGCTCGGGCCACCTCCAGAGCAGTTGCAGGGGTGGAGGGTGGAGGGGAAAAGAGTTCTTCCAACTCTTGCTCAGCCCTCAGAACTCAGTTCAGGAACGACCCCTTCTTGGGGGCATTTCCTGACCTATTCTCACGTTCATCAAGTTTAAATTGTAAGTCACTTAGATTCTTCCTTCTCTCACCTCTTACACCTGAATCCATGAGTAAGCCTCATTGGCTTTATTTCTAAACTACAGTAGGAGTGGTCTCATCTCTGATGCCATTTGGGGGAGCCACCGTGATCTCCTTCCTACGTTACTGCCACGCCCTCCACCGATTTCTTTCCCATCCTTGCCCCCTCCGAAGACCTGTTCTCTTTCTCAGCTGGAGGAGTCTTTTCAGACCTGAGTCAGGATGTTCACACCCCTGACTCGGACGGTCCGATGTCATCCCGTCTTGTTGGACGTGTTTCTGTCCCTCAGCTTGGCTTAAGACGTCCCTGATCCGTGACCCAGCACTTACCTGCCTCGGACCTCTTTACTCTGATCTGGCTGCCCAGCCTCGTGTCTTACACCCTCAAAGTGCAGCCCCCACTATGATCTTCAGTCAGCTGTTCCTCTGCCCCGAGGGTCCCTGCATCTATCCGCCCCCCAGCTCCAACCCTTGCATGGCCAACTCTGTTTCCTGAGTTTGAAGATTCTCCTGACCGCCCAAATCCCCCAGGTTAATCTAGTACCTCACTGCATCATATCGCTTCTTGCTTGCACAGAACTTAGAGTTCTGTCTGTGCTTGAGCAAGGGCAGTACGCTCCCTTTTTTTTTTTTTTTTAATCTGAATGTCAGAATGGTGCCAGCACGTGATAATCTCTCAGCTATTTGTGGAGAGCAGCGCACCAGGAGGCGTTCCTGCTCTGCCAGGACTGGGCCGGACCCTGGAGCAATGAGCCAGCTCTGACAACCTCCTGCTGAAGGCGCCAGACCCTTCCGGTGCCTGGGGGTGAAGGGTGTGTGTTCTGTGGTCTTGGCCGCAAACGTGCCCTGAATGAGGAGGAAATTGGACGCTACTCTCTATTCCTTAGCAGCTGTGACTTGGGCAAGTTGTTTCAGCTGAGTCTCCACTGACGTTCTAAGAACAAACGTGGCTCTGGTTAGACTTAGCTTTGCTGGGAAGGTTGAACGGAAGCCTGAGAAGTTTGTCGTGTGGGCTACCATTGGAATCGCCCCTGCCCCTCCCCCACTGGCCAGTTCTCCCAGGTGGAGTCTTACCTGGAGCCACCTGCCCAGGCGGTTGGGGTCCTCGTAGACAGATGCCACCTGGCTGTTACTCTTCTCGCTGAGCTCCATCACCATGTTCACAAAGCCCTGGACCTGCAGCTCTCTGACACGGGAGATAAGTCAGCTCAGCAAAGGCCTTTGAGGCTCCCTGCCCCAGCCACGACGTTGCCTTCCCAGGGGAAGGGGACACCTTCTGGTCAAGAGAGATTATGTCCCCACCCATGAGATAAGCAGAGTGGCTGTACCCCAACCTCATGGAGCACAAGCTGGTGGGTCAGTATATCTTATCCAGCATCATTTAGCTTAGTTCATGGCAGAGTCTGGTCAAGGACTGTTGGTATCAGTCCCCACCCTGGTGGCCTAGGACCTGCTCTATCCTTATCCTGCAGTCACCTTCCACAAGCACCTTCTACCCCTGCCCCAGGCAATTTGGGAGCCACCCCAAGCTCTCCTGCCTTGGTCTGCCCAGAGGGTGGGCTCTCCTCTCCGAGGGGGCTGCATTTTCCCCCCAAGAAGTTAAGACTTTAGGTGTTCCCTTGTGTGATGGCCAACAAGGCTGATATATTTGTATGGGTAGCAGGAGACGGAGTTTGAAGCCGGGGATCTCAGTGTCATATTGCACAGCACCCTGGGATCTTGGCCCTGTCATACCAGTCCACGCTGTACATTTGTTCCTTGGAGATAAACAGTGATGTTTGAGGCTGTTTAAAAAGATCACCTGCTTTAGCCCTGGCTGGTGTGGCTCAGTGGATTGAGCACCAGCCTGCAAACCAAGGGGTCACCAGTTCAATTCCCAGTCAGGGCACATGCCTGCGTTGCGGGCCAGGTCCCCAGTAAGGAACACACAAGAGACAACCACACATTGATGTTTCTCTCCCTTTCTCCCTCCCTCTTCTTTCCTCTAAGGGGGGTGGGGGGAATCACCCATTCTATAAACAGATCCTTGTAAATTGAATACAAGCAAGGCAACACTATTGGCAAGTGCCAAACAGATATTCTAATCCCATTCTGGTTATAACACTTGCATTGCCAGTCTATGCTACTGTACCAAAAATGCTTTTTCTCGGGTCCACAAGCCTACAGGGAGCTGATCAGCCTGCCAAGGTCTAGAACAGTCTTGGGGATGTGTGCCAGGGTGTCTTGGCCTTCTGTGGCTAAGCTGGGTCAAGCCATGCCTGCGTACCACCACTGTGGGAGGCTCCCAGAAGACCCCGGTTTCCCCAGAAGCCTCCTGTGAGTGAGCAACTTGTCTTCAGGCACAAAAGACGGAGTAGCAAGATCTGGCGTCTGCATTTGTGTTTTCAGCAAAATTCCTCGAGCCCTTCCCTTGGCGGTCTCATTCTGAAACCTGGCATTCCTGAGGACCCTACTCCCTAGCAGCCCTCCCACGGAAAGGCGCTTTTCCTTCGATACCCCACAGGCCTCGGGGGGCGGGGTCCTCTTTGGCATGTGTTGCTGCATCTGGGTCATCCTGGCCTCTTTACGTCTTTGACTTCACAGATCTTACTACCTACCCTACCTCAGCCCCCTCCCCCAACAGTCACACCACCGCCAAGGTCTCCATCTGACATCCGGTTCCATCAACTCCATCCTCCCTGCTTGCTCCATCTAGTCACTCCGCCAGCAGCTTGACCTCACAGGGACCTCCGGCTGTCATCTGCTCTCATTCCCACCCCCCTGCTTTGTCATCGTCTTACCCAGCTTTGAGTCTAGGAGGCACCGTCATCATTGTACCCCTGGTCCAGGGTCGACGTAGCTTTATTTACCAGGCAAACCTCTGAGCCTGGGTAGGCCTGGCTCTGCACTTAAGCCTCCCTAGAACTCAAGTCGCTGAAAATAGAGACCAGTCACCATGGACTTTTCTCCAAGTTGTCAGCCTAAACAGGTCCTTAGCACTGGTTAACTTTAAACCCTTGTATTGCGGTCTGTTACAGCCCCAAGGCTATGCCCTGACACACAGGGGTCCCATGAGGCCCTGGCTGGGCTTGGCCTCATCCTTGTCTCCCCTTCTCCCTCCCTATCACCCTGCTTTGTTCTAGCTCTACAGGCCTTCTTGCTGTCTCCCAGGACACACTCTTGTCCTCACCATTCATTCCTTTCACCTTTTGTTTTATGGCACTTGATATTACCTGAAGTCACACTGTTTACTTGTCAGTCTCCCCATAAGACCAGGGGAGGGACCTAACATTCATAGCTCTGTCCCCTCATGCTGTAAGTGTTCAGACTTGTATTGATGACCTTCTTGGGGACGAAGCAGCTTAGGTGGAAGGATCTCTCTTTCCTGGTGAGAAGTCTAGTCCTGTTTACTCAGCTGCACGCAGATGGAAGCAGGTACTAGGTATGGAGGTGGCCTAGCACAGGCAGCCTGAGGGGTCCTTACCTGCACAGATAGACCTCTAGAGGCATCTGGGTGCTTGGGGTAAAAATGCAAGGGGCCACTCGGAATACCACTGTGTCCTTGTGCACCAGGATCTCTGGAATTGACTGCAATAGAAAACATAGTCCTGTTGGTGACCTGGTTCCACATCTCTCTTCCCTGTCCCTCCCCAGAATCCAGCTTCTCAGTCCAGCTCACCTTTAGGTGCTCACCTGTCCTCTCCTGCTCTTTCCTCCAAAGGTGGCACGAAACCCCAGCTCTACCCACCAAGCATTGTGCTCCCCCCTCTCCTCCTCCCAGCCAAGAGGGGTGTCCCTTCCCACGCAGTCCCTGCTCCAAGAGTGGCATGCCCCCTTGGGGGCTTACCGGGTCTTGAGACTCCTCTACCAGGGAGAGAGAGTAGGAAATCAGACCAGAGAAGCTGGCAGATGGGAACTCTGTAGCCTCCACGTAGAAGGTCTCCTTCAAGTGGCTCTCCAGGGGGAAGAAGGTGTATGTGTGCTGGCCTGGCCCCAGTACCAACTCAAAGGTGCTGGAGCTGTCTTCTAGGAAGGAGAGGACGGACAGACCAGCTCTCACCATGCCTGATGGCCCAGGGTACTGACTCCTTCCTCACATCAGAAGCCAGGCTGGCGTTCCAGGACAGTGAGCCCAGCTGGCTTTTCTGTCCCTATGTTTCTAGTGTTTAGGGACAAGGACCAGTTACTCACCAACATACTTCAAAGGTCTATTACAGTTCAGGACTTGGGACTCATACAGTGGTTGCCTTCAAAGCATTCAGTTTAGGGTGAAGTCTCACATCAGGTGGTCTACGCATTGACCAACTTTGGGCAGAATGTCCTAAGTCTTGAAGGTGAGAAACATGCAAAAGTGGACTTGGCCACCTCATCTGAGAAGACTGACACTGCCTAAGCACTAGGAAGCATCAATGACAACTGTCCAGTGGGTGGAACAGGCTCCGTTCAGGGTTCCTGAAGAAGGTGAGAAGCTACCTATCAAATGGGTTAAGCCCACTTTGTTTCAGCTTTAGATCATGAAATATAAAACCATGCACAGAGGAGAACAGAAGTTACATGTAGCTGTCTCTGGTTAACACGACCCCACAACATTCATCCATTCTCCATCTCTGGAGATCACCGTGGTCCCGGGCCACCAAGGTTCCCAACCTGGACCACTTCTCCCTATACCTGGCCTTCCTGCCCTAGGTCCCCCATCCTTCTCACCCACCCCCAGTGTGGCAGCAAGGGCCCCGATGACAGTGGCTCCAGCTTAAAGCCTCTGGGTGGATTCCAGTTTTAGGAAATCCCAATTTAGGCTGACCATGACCTCAAGGTCCTGAAGGGTCTGGGCACCGCACCTCATGCATCATGCGTAGCAGGTGCCAGCTGCCTTGGTCTCCAGTTTCCTCAACATGCCAGCAGGTGGCTGTTGTGGTCATAGCTGTCCCCAGGGCACAGGCTCTGGTTCACTGGCCTCTGCTCTGGTCTGCAGTTTTGCAATGGCCTGGTGGGCTTGTTGCTCCAGAGGGACACTAGCTACTAGCAATTAAGCAGAAAAACCTTCTTAAGGGTTCTGGGGGTGCTGGCTGCAGGCTTGGCCTCAGTCCTCTTGATTCTGCTGCTGCTGGCTGGATATAGGCGGGGGATGCTCGCGGGGGATGCTCCATTGGCCCTTAGCCAGGCCTCGAGCAGGTCAGACTGGACAAGGTGAGCCTCGCATCAGGACCCCCTAGATCCCCAGCTCAGAGACACAGCCCTTTTGACTCAATGCAGAGGTTCTAGCTGTTCGCTTGGTGCACTATGGGCTCCCAACTCCATAGATGGAATCACGAGTTACTACCCCTCAGCCCCCTAGAGCTGCCGCAGACCCAGCACCTTCAACTATGCCAGGGCCCTGAGCTCGCCATAGCCGCTCCGCCCTAAGCCGATTCACCGGGGAGTGGTGGGGGCGAAAGGGTCCCAAGTTCACCTGCTACAAGCTCCTTACCAGCCACCTCAGCTCTTTTGCACTTGACTCTTTTGGGGTCTTCTCTCTGATTTAGTTGCTTGTTTTTAAGCACAGCTAACATTCCACTGTGGACTGACTGCGTGCCAGGGATGGGGTGAAGGCTCACAGGCACCGCATAGAGTCACCTTTACCTAAAAGGCCCTTCCTGCCCTTCTCACAGCGCTGGTCCTGCTCCACTCAGTTCTTAGCTCTGCTCCCCTGGAAATTTTCCTACCATCACCCCCACAGCCCCTGCTTGGTCCTGGGCTTTCTGGTCTACCTGTGAGCAGGTATGGCCTTGTCCTTCCAGAAAAGGAGCGGCAGGGCACGGAGCAGACACGGATTTGAGCCGTGCTCTTTTCTGTCTTCCAGACGCCCACTGGGCCCTAGAGGTGGGGCAGGTGCCTGTTCCTCATGGGCACTTCTGACCACGTCATTCCTTTGGAGGGCATGCCATAGGATGTCGTCACCATACCCTTTCTCGTCGCACCTGACTGCCATCCTCACCAACCTCCGTGGATTGTTCTAGCACTGGCTTGTCTCCACCACTATGTGGTCATCACTATGAACGCCACAGACCAGGCCCTCCCCAGTCTGCCCTCCTCTTTGATCTCATTTCAATGGGCTGGAGCTCTACATCATCTGAGATGCCGATTGGAAAGCTCTTGACCCAGCCATCACCTCTGAAACAGACTCGACATTATCCTCCTGTCTTTTTAGCTCGTCGATACTCCCATTGCAGGGATTCTTCAGCCTCAGCCCCAAACCCTTCTAATGCCAAAGTGCCTTCCCCAATCTTTCTCATCCTCCTCATGTTCCAAGATCCAGTGCTACACCCCACCCGTCAGCCCCCACACTCTTAAATCAACAGTGATCAAACCAAGTCTGTAAAACTCCCCTGCATCTGAGCAGCCAGAAAACCCACCTCATTGAAAGACCTCATTTAAGATGTGCTCAAACCTCAAAGCAGGCCCTCAATACCATCTGAAAACATTATTTCATTTGTGCCCATTAACTCCCACTTCCAGTACTCTTCTGAGCACGTGAGCTCATTGCTACAATTTTCCCCACCGAGGAAAATTTCCCCACCTCCCCTGGATGGGTCCCATCTGAACACAGATGTGTCCCACCACCTTTAGATATTGCCCCCCGCTTACCCACCCTCTCAAGTTCTTATCCTTCATACACTTCCCTCTACAGACAGCTCCTTCCATGGTCTATATTCATGTGCCTGCCCACCTCAGCCTGGCTTTTATCCTCACTGTTCTTCTTAAACTCACTAATGACTTACTTTGAAAACCAAGACTTGACCATTGGTCTGATTCGTCTGTGAACAGCACGCACTGTGGTTGACCACTACTGCCTTTGTGAAGGCTTCCTTTTTCCATTGTCTAGAACCTTATGCTCCTGCTTATTTCTCTGGAAGCTTCTTCTCAGCCTCCTTTACTATATCTTATAAACTAGTGGTTCTTAAACTTTAGTTTATTCAGAATCCATTGGAGGGCTTTAAACACAGTGGGCTATGTATCCCTGCCTTAAGATTCAATTTTTTTTTAAAGTTAAAAAAAAAAAATGAAAACAGCCCTGGCTAGTGTGGCTCAGTTGGTTGGAGCATCATCCCATAAACTGAAAGGTTCTGGGTTAGATTTCCAGTCAGGGCACATGACTAGGTTGTGGGGTCAGTCCCCAGTTGAGGTGCGTATGAGAGGCAATTGATCAACGTTTCTCTCTCATGTTGATGTTTTTCTCTTCCTTCCTCTCCTAAAACTCAATGAGCATGTCCTCAGGTGAGGATTAAAAAAAAAAGCCAAAACACAAAGGCGGGTAGCTTGGTACACACGTGATGAAGTGGGGCATCTTCAGCAGGCCACGGGACTTGGCGTCCTGAGCAGGCTCCAAGGACCGCCCAGCTTAGCCCAGTCGTCTATACTTGGTGGGCCTCGTGGGGCCAGAGCAGCCCTCACGACCTGAACCAGGCCTTGATTCATAGGTCTCTAAGGCTCCCTCCTAGCCCATAAATAGAATGGCCGCATACAACCTGGGCTGCCTTTTCTGCCCAGTCCCAGGTCACTGCCAAGTCCAGCCATGACCTCTGATCTGCAGAAGAGATGGAGTGGAAGACTAGGCATTGTAGAGAAAGTAGCAAGAGGCGTGCTCTCCCACGCTGGACACAGCTCATCTGCTAGAAACCACAGGCTTCACCAAACGCTCAGCTGAAGTTAGACCTGCTTTTAAAACAAGGTAGCACACTGACATATGCTTCCAGAAGTAAAGAGTTAAGTCTCAGTGTTAGGAATGCAGAGGCCCCGGGTACTAAACCTGTTTAGGGAAGTCAAGAGTCTTTTTTGTTCGATGGTATGTTGCTGGAGTTGGACAAGTCCACTTTCTAACCCAACAGCCCTTAAACCTGTATAGAAGAGGGGCAGGCTACCTGCCTCAGGTTTGGTAAGGACCGAAGGCGGCAGTGTGTGGCGTGGTACCTGAGCGGGACACCTTGGCATCACTACTGCTGGCTTCTTGGCCTCTGTCCTCTGGAACCTTAACATAGTGGGGACCTGGTTCAGAAATGAAGGTGGTTTCTTCTGGCAGGAGTGACTGGGAGGAGACATTGCCTAATCCGTATGAGGCAGGAGCTATTTTAGCTGCTGAGCATGTCTCTCCCAGACATGAAAGTCTTGCAGGATAGGCACCATCACTGCCTCCCCTGGGGAGGGTGGCCTGGAGGCACAGTGACTCACCCACGAGGGCAGACAGTTTTTGGTGACGGTGGCAGCCAGACAATCCTAGGGATATAAGTCCAGCCACAACAGACCCTGGCCTGAACCTCTAGGTCCCCAGCGGGTTCCTGAGGGGACCCAGCTGGGGTGGGTGTGGCCACCGCTCGCCCAGAGGGGAGAGTGTAGACAAAGCTGCAGCAGGCGCAGGGACACTCACCTTGGGCCCGATAGACTCTTGCCTTCTTCGCGTCTCCCTTGGAGGTGTGGAGAACCAGCCGGTGGCGCCTCAAAATGTGGCTGGGCCCCTCAACGGTCAGGGCCATCGGGGACAGATTCTTTATTTCTAGGCAAGAGACAAGGCCAAGGTTCAGGGCTTCTGGAGGCCAGCGGTCCAGGGGTGGGGGCTTGTGTCTGGACCTGCTGCCTCCTGCTCTGGCCCAGGCTGCCCAGGTCTGCCTCATGTTTTGCTCCCTACATGGCCCCAGGCGACTTGCAGTCTTCGGGCCCCTTTTTGAGTGAGGGTGGCATTGACCCCCTATGGTAGTTCACAAGCACCTAGAACAAGGCCTGGCGTGGTCAGTTCAGCGAGTTTCCCCTCCAGTCTCAGCGTGACCAGGGACATCTGTTCTGCTGCTGAGACCTAGAACCAAGGTCCCAACCACAAGTCAGGACCAGATCCAAGATTTTTGCCTGAGACAGTTGAGGCCTTGCCCCAGACTACAAGAAGGTTCTTAGGGAGAGTCTCATATATCCCCTTGTGTCCTCATTTAGTTTTCTCATCTACCTTGTAAGGCCAATTGTCCCATGTCCATTTTACAGATGGCGAAACAAGAGCAGGGAAGCTCAGCTAACACGCTCAAGTTCATAGCCAGGAAGTAAGTTTGTTACCTGACACCAGATCCCTCGTTCTTCCCATGGGGCCACCTGGTCTGTCTTCCTACTTCCAAGCTTCAGCGGTCATGATAAGAGACTGGATTGGCCCAGACTGGGGACATCAGCCTGGAGGCTGTGTTTGCTGAGAGGTAGGGCACAGAAGCCACAGGGTGCGGCGGAGCCCAGGGAGGACAGGCGGCAACAGTCCCCGGTCAGTGGCCAGTTCTTTCTTACCCTCTGAAGAGAGCACCTTCTTGGTCTGGTCTGTGACCTGGCCCATGTCGGCAGGACTGCAGTTCACCAGCAGGATGGCGCCCCAGCCACTGGGGCCCCAGACCCAGTTTTTCTGCAAAGAGGACAGGAGCGTTCGTTCTGGAAGCTGCCAGGTAGTGCTCTGCTTCCCAGAGGCTCCTCCGATCGGGGCAGAGCCAAACCTTTTCTTCAGGGTGATAGGAACCTCTACATCAGAACCTGCCAACTCAGGTGCCTTTCAGGAAGAGGAAGGTGACAGCAGGTGAGCGGGCCAAGAGGAGGGGAAAATACCTAGGGATGGGCTACCAGTCTTCTACACCTGGTATCAGGGAAGTAGGGGCTGAGGCCAAATGGAGGAGAGACGTTGCATCTGAAGGGGCAGCCGAGCCATCCCCTGCTCTGGCTGACCACACGACTGGGTAGGACGTGAACCTAGTATTGCCAGACATTCTAGTTTTGTTTTGTTTGTTTGTTTTTTTTTAAAGATTTTGTTTTCAGAAAGAGGAGAGGAAGAAAACATTTGATATGTGAGAGAAACATCAATTGCCTCTCCCATGCCCCCAACGGGGAAGCTGGCCCACAATCTAGGCATGAGCCCTGACTGGGAATCAAGCTGGTAAACTGGGTTTGTGGGA
The DNA here is from genome assembly GCF_021234165.1 of Pteronotus mesoamericanus. Lineage (NCBI taxonomy): Eukaryota > Metazoa > Chordata > Mammalia > Chiroptera > Mormoopidae > Pteronotus > Pteronotus mesoamericanus. The sequence continues at coordinate 1,130,060 of NW_026555200.1, forward strand.
TGGTGCCCAACCCACTGAGCCACACCAGTCAGGGCTAGGGTTTTTGTGCGGGGGGGCGGTTTAAAGCTAAAAATTGACCCCATCAGCTCTGATTTGTGTTGCAGCTCTTTGACCTGACAGACACTAGGAAAGCCAAGGAGAGGGGTTGTTGGCCAGAGCTGGCTCGGGCCCCCCAGCCCCAAGGCCCGCACCCTTCCTTGGCAGCCTCACCTTAGCCTGTTTGTCACTTGTCATCTCAATTTGCCCACTGCGGTAGACATCCACGTCCAGGGAGACCGCTGCAACAGGAGGAAAAGCTCTCAGCCCCCCGGGCCTGCTGGATGGGGCCTCGAAGCTGTTGCTGGCTTATCCCCCAGGGCCGCCCCAGGCTGGTAGGGGGGCCATCCAGCCTTCCGCACACGCTGTCAGCTCAGCGTGGAAAAGTGTCTGAAGCTGGCTGCTTCTCGTGAACAAGCCTGGAGCGGCCCAAGTACTTACATGTCTCCTTCACCTCTTGGAAACTCAAATGAGTCCACTGTGGCCATGATGCCGCTTCGTGCCTGATGGCCTCCACCCACGTGGTTCTCACCTGGAAGGACTCACCTCCCTAGCCTCCTGGAAAGCTCCTGGCACACTAAGACATAGGAAGGGTTCAACATCTAGCAGTTGCAAGCCCCTTTAGACGTTACAGACTCAGGCTCCGCCCAAGTATCACCAGGCCCTACCCATTGTCTATACATTTTACTTTCTACCCTTCCCCACCACATAAGGGACCGCTGGATGGCTTTCTTATTCACAGCTTGTGTCACCTGACATGCTATTTCTCAACTGGAATGTCTGGGCCACAGGAACGGGCCTTGGCTGCAGCGGAACACTCAGCACCTGGCACACAGATGCTCAGGACCTGAAGCTTGCTATGGACCAGGCACCGTTCTAGGTCCTAGGAGTGTGGCCGTGTGCAAGATGGGCCCTACCTTCAAGTGTAAAGGTGTGTGTGCATGTGTATAGGCACACGTGTGTCAGGAGGTGAAGAAAATAAGTAAAATACACCATATCCGATGGGAACAGTACTGCGGAAGCAAGGAAGGGATGGAGCAGGTTGTTTCAGCTTTAAGGAATCAGAAGTCTTCCAAGTTGCAATGTGAACAGAGGCCCGAAGGAGGCCCAAAATCGATCCATGTTAGTGCTGAAGTTAAGAACAAATTGAATAGGAAGTGCAAGGTGGCAAGTTCAAGGGTCAAAGACACCAATGTGCCCAGAGCAGAATGAGCAAGAGGAAGAGAAACCAGGCATATGGGCTGGCCCAGGTGGGCCCTGTGGGTAAACGTGACCTGGGCTTCAACCCGAGGAAATGAAAGCAGTGGGAGGCTTGGATCCAAGGAGATATTATTGGGTATCCTCATCCAGGTGTGCCACTCTGGGCGCTGAATTAAGACTAGACTTGTAGAAGGGCAAGGATGGAACCAGGGACCTCACTAGAGGACCTGTTCAGTGACCCAGGCAAGAAAGGACAGTGGCTCAGACCAGGCTGAGAGCATCGCAAGTGGTGAGTGGCTGGATTCCAGCTATACTTAAGGTACCACCACCAAGATTCGCAAATCTGTGTAGGAAGAATAAGGGTGACACCTCATTGGCTAGAAGGATCAAGTACTTATCTGTGGAGGTGAGGAAAGTAATTAAGAACAGGTGTTTGGGGTAGAGAGCCTCAGTCCCACTTGGGATATATTGAGCTTGAGATGTTGGTTAGACACTCAAGAAGTTGTGCTGCGTCAGCAGACAGCCAAGACAAGTTTATGGGAGACACCTGGCTAGAATGTTGGGCACCACCTGCCTGGAGATCCACGTGATGGGCCACCTGAGCCCTGAGCTACTTCAGGGCTCCTGGAAGGATCCAGCGAGGGGATCTGAGAAGGAATAGCCTGCTACGTAGGGGGAAAGAGGGCAAGGGTCCCTGGAGTGTTTCAAGTGAAACTCATCAAGAAAAGAAAGCCAGTTGTACGCAACACGGATGAAGGTAAAGGAAGATAAGAGTTGGCCACTGGACAAAGCGAGGTAGGAGTAGTTAGGATCCTTGATAAGGGCAGTGTTGGAGGTGGGTATCTGATTTGAGCAGGTTCAAGAGGAAGAAAGGAAGAAGTTGAGGACACAGAGATGGCTCCAAAGGAGCAGGAAAATGGGGAGTTTGAAAATACAGAATTAGATTTAAAAGGATAAATGGTACAGCTTATTTAAGAGAATAGGCATTATACCTTGCTCTGGACCAATCCAAAAGAGAAGGGAGGGATAGTGGTATCCTACATCGGTAAGACTTACTGAAGGGGCGTTATTAAATGTGTGAGAGAAAGGATCCAGTGTGATAAAATTTATCTTTGAACCAGACATGGGCAGGTGACGGAAACATGTGGACATTTGATGGCCTCTGTCCTCAGAAAATTAGGTCGGTAGTGAAGGTGGGAGAGGGGTGGCTGAGCTTTGAGGAGGGAGTGTGCGTGGTATGTTGAGTGAATCCCTTCTGGGACCCATGGAAGGCATTTCATTACAGGGAGAGCTGCTCCAGCCCCGCTCCTGCCAAGCCCACCCTTCCGCTCCAGGGGTGAGAACAGCACTCACCAATGCCAGTGAGATAGAGCTCAGCTGTGGCCACGGGGACCTCCTCATCGGGCTGATAGTAGGAGACTACGACCTGCGGAGACAACCCCGAGAACCCATGGGAGCAGTGAAAGGCAGGAGCAGGGCCGGGGCCACGTCCAGCCCCTTGGTTTTGGTCACACAGAGCAGCTCCCTACCTCTCGCTGTGAGCCGGTACAGGGCCACTGTGCTGTACCTCACCATGTGAAGAACGCATTCAACACTCCATGATCATGCCAAAGACTTCCACGCTCAGGCCTCGTAACCCACCCAGGCGGGCTCTACCCACAAGGGCAGAGGGATCAAGGAACTTGCCTATGTCATTCATCCAGGACGGGGTAGCACAGGATTGCAGATCCAAGCTGCCCGGCTCTAGAGGCCAAGATTCATTTAAATTACGCCCTGTGTCCTCCTCACCATTCCTGCCCTCCTGAGAGTCACCTGTCACTCCATGAGGTGGGCCAAGGAGAAGCGGGGCCCTCCAATAGGTTAAGCCACACACTCCAAAGGAAGTGGGACACCTGGGGCCGGGACTGGAATTGGAACTCAGTCTTTCCTGTGTCCCAAACCAGCCTCTGCTTCCAGACAAAGACCTTGCCCTTCAGCCCTTGACAAGGCCTTCATAGTGAACCAGAGAACATTAGCTAGGGCCCAATTTTCATGTGTGCAACCATCACCTGTTCCTTAATGGAACCTCTTGTCCTCCAAGGTCAAGCATCTCCATAGGCAACTCCTGACAGGGCTGAGCATACTTTTCAGGTTGTCTGGGCTCATCTGGGACACATGACAGCCCCGGCTCTCACCCGGGAGACTCGCAGGTGTTCTCTAAGCGTACTGCCTGCCTCTAGGGCATTGTCTGCCCAGGGCACGCAGCATACAACGGGTATGTACACCCACCACCATCCCAGCTGAGTTCCTGCCACCTCCCAACAGACAGGCCAGCAAGTTCCGCTGACAGACGCCCTGGTCCTGAATGGGCCACCTCTGTGTGTCTCACCCTCAGCCTCCCAGTGGAATCACCTGGGGCACAGTGAACTGCAGATGCCAGGACCCTGCCCCGAGGTGGACTGAGCTGGTAGGGCTGTGGCCCAGGTGTTGAGTGTTAGAGGCCCTGGTGCTTCTCATTGCTCTGCACGAGTAGCCTGCTGCCGCCGCAACCACCACCAATGCCTAATCCACCATGAGCTTGTCGGCCTGTTCTGCCAGGTGAAGCCAACCACCACCTGCCACAGGGGCCCCAAGTAGTGAGACAGCTTATCTAGGAGAAAGGGCACAAACTTGAGCTCAAATCCTGGACTGTCTCCCACTCTAGTTACGCCAAGCAACTAGGTGTATGTAAAACAGGGTAAAGCCAACCTCTGCGTGCAAGATACCTAGGGGAAGCGTGGGTTTAACACACATTAGCTCTGAGGCTTCATTAGGATCTCCACCCCCAGAAGCCTAGCCTTAGCCAAGAAGCTCATTTGAGCTCTGCTGCTGAGACCTGTTAAGGCAGACTTTCAAAGCAGCTGGTTTGGAAGGTAGGCCCGCGTCATGGTCAGGAGCACACCTGGAGACAGGCATGTCTGAGCGTGAATCCGGCTCCGCTGGTGACTGACCTGGGCAAGGCCCTTCCTCTCAGTGCCTCCATTTCTTCATCAGTAAAATGGGGTCACAGAGCGCCTGCCTCACGGGTGCGCTGCAAGCGTGAAAGGCGGCCAGACAGGCAGACCACTGGGCACCCGAGGTCTTCAGACTCGGGAAATGCCAGCTGTGAGGAGGGCGACCCTGGGTTGTATTCGCTCTACTCTGCCCCCCCGGCGCCTCCCCCAGCCTACCTTGTCCCCGTCCACGGCGACGCTGGGGGATGTCATCTTCACCAGCACGTCCATGGGGTCAGACAGCGGCAGCTGGGTGGTGGCCGCGTTGTGGATGTCCACCAAAACCCCCGGAGAGCCGCTGACAGTGAAGGACTCACACTCCGGTGGGGCACACCTTGTTTGTCCAAAGAGGGGACAGACTTCAGCACACAAGTGTCTCACCTTCTCAGCCTACAGTGCAGCTGATATGCTGGGGCATGGCCTCCCATCCTCTCCCCCCGCCCTTGGGTGCAGAGGCCCCCTCATTTATGGTCAGAGCAGTTTTGGGGAGTCCTAACAACTCCAGCCTGACTCTTACCCTCCCCTACTTCACAGACCTCTATGGCCTCTCCCCAACAAGCTCCAGCCCAGACCCCACCTCCTCCCCGACTGTTCTAGAAACTACCAAAGCTACATCTTATTTGGAAACCTTCAGCCCACAAGGAGGAAGGAGCCACCAGGGAGCCCTGGAGCAGAAGAGACTTGGCCTGGGCCTCAGGAAGGGTTGGTCTCTTGGGAGGGTCCCCTGCCCCCAGTTACAGGAGTCTCCCTTGAGAGCCAGCCTCACCCCCGTGCCAGAGGTAAGGGGACTGAGAGGTAGACCACCTGCTCCTAAGGCCCCCCAGCCCATGAGGCTGCAGCGTCAGGATTGGGAAACCCTTAGGAACCTGAACTTGGTTCCTTGAGCTAAGGCAGGACGATGAGGTAAGTTGCACAGAAAGAAGAAAACCGCCAACCCCCGGGTAACCCAGGGGTGGCCCCCCGAGAGGGGAGCCTGGCGCCCACCCCCCAGCCAGCCCTGGGAGAGCCCCCCACTCTTCACCCTCTGAGATCCAAGCAGATCTCCACGCCCAGCACACAAATGGCATGGGCAGGGCTGTCCAGGGACAGGTGGACGATGCTTTGGAAGGACATAGCACAGCCCTCTATGCCAACAACTCTCTCCCAGCAACCTCCGCTGACCCCGGGGCTCCCCGCTGCCCTCCCCTCTTTATGCGCTCAGGGCCTCTCCCGCCCGCCCCCTTGTTAAGAAGCCTTCAGCGGCTGCCCAGGTGTGACTGATTTCTCCACTGCGGCTGCAGAGGAGCAGGTGGGGGCCAGAACCCCTTCATCACCGTCTATCAGACAGCTTGTGCCTGCAGACCCGAGGCCCGTATGGGGCGGGCTGCTCAGGTCTCTGGCCTTCAGCTGGGAGCGAGAGGGGCTGTCGGGGACAAGTCTGCAAACGTGTGCGGCTCAAGGTGGCAGCGCGTGGTAGCAGCACCAGGCCCTGGGACCTCAGTTCTAAGGGTATGTTTCCTGGAAATTGACGAGGTGAGCGCTGCAAAGTGGTTCTTAATGTTCTAGTGGTTGCAGAAGTGACTGGGGAGTCTTGTTACAGTGGCAGACCCTGGGCCTACCAAGTCTGGGGTGTGGCCCGGGAAGCCACGTCCCGATTAAGGGGAGTCCGTGTCCACGCCGAGTCAGCAGCTCGCTGCGGGGCTCGGGAAGCATTGGTAGAATAAACAGGAGCCCGTGCTACGCCGTGCTCACCAGCTGCTCCTCCTCCCCACTGAGCTCACTGAGCAGAGATTAGAACACCTGCTCCAGCCCGAGGGACTCAGCAGCTAACTTGAAAACGGTGTTCATTTCACGTTTAAGTGAGGGTTATGGTTGTGCTTGACTAGGTACCATAGTCACATGGTTCCAAGTTCACAAGGGGTTTGCAACAAAGTCTGCCTCCTTCTGTCCCTCACCCAACTCAGTTCCCTTCCCTGGAGGCGGTCAGTGGCACCCGTCTTTCCTACATCTTTCCAAATAATGTTACAGTGTGTGACCAAGCAAACATGTATGTATACCTGCCCCATTTTATTTTTACATAAAGGGTAGCATATGCTACATAGTGTTCTTTACCTTGCTTTGCTCACTTCATAGTAGAACTCAGACAGGAGGTCTTTGTATCAGTATGTAAAAAGAACCCCTACATTTTTTATGGCTGTATAGTATTCCACACAGGGCTGCACCATCATAGATAGACACATTAGCGTTGTTTCCAGTTTTTTGCCCTGACACACGACACTGCGATGAGTAACCTGTGTGTGACATCATGGTGGGAATAAATTGGGTACTGAGCGAAGACTGCTCAGTTAGCCAGGCTGCTTAAATTTAAGATTAAACATAAAAATATGCCCCCTTGGAGGGTTTAAGCACACAGCATAAGCTTTGTTTTGGGGGGTCTTGGAGCAAGGGGTTAGCAAAGAGACCCTAAAAGCCCCTCTGGTCAGTTGAAAGTGGCAAAATTGATCAGACAGGAGGTGTTCCACACATGGATGCTCCCACCACAAAGGCTCACCCACACCTGCGCGCACAGGTGGCCAGAGGGGCGCTGCAGGGAAGCTCTGTCCCTGAAGCTCTCGGAGAGCCCTGCTGGGTGCCGGGGCTCTCTCTGAGCAGAGTGGGGTGGGGCACCCTTGGTTTCTCTGGGCATGAAAGGGACCTAGAGAGGGTCCATCTCCCCCTTCAGGGCACTTCCTGTTCATCACTGAATCCCCAGCTCCCACAAAAGTCCTGGACGTAGTAGATGCTCAACAAATTCTTGGGCAGCAAATGACTAAATGATCCCTGCCGCACTTCCATGCTCCCAAAAGACAACCCAGTAGGCGCCCACGAGGCTCTCCAACCAAAATGAGAGGCTGGCAACCACAGAGCGATGTTTCAGAGGCAGGCCCGCAGCTCCGGGGGTGCTCGTGCAGTGTCAGAAGTTCTCCGCTCGCTCCTCCATCATCAAGTCCCATGCTCAGGGTGGAGCACTTGTCCCCTGTCCCCACCTCCACCCCCATGCTGTGAGTTGGCTTCTGGCGGCTCACAGCAAGTCCTCCTGAATTGTCCTCTGCCAGTTCCCAAGGCCACACCCCGCCCCCCCCCACTCCGGACAGCTACATGCAGTGTGGGGGGCAAAGGCCAGACTGCTTATCTTAACTCAGGACAACTGCAAGGGCCCACCCCAGCCCCAGAGCGTCCCATGAGATCACCTGAAATGCCTGTGGCCACTGCTTCCCAGCTCATCACCTCCCAACGCGCCCCACACCCCCTCCCAGGCGTGGATCCTGAGAGCTCTCCCCCCACAAACCTCCTGCAGGCCGATCTCCCTCTCAGAATCCAGCCTAAAACAGCTGCCAAACAACCTCCATTCAGAAGTTCCAAAGTCCAGACCTGCACAAAAGAAAACCTCAAAACTCGGTTTTATAAAATTCAGCCTTTCCCATTTGGGTTTAATGGAGGGACACAGCTTAAAGCTGTGGAAAGGGGACACTCAGTTTCTTTCTTTCCTTTCTGTTTGTCCCTGCTGGCAGACGGTGGCTCCAGACCTGGAGGAGGTGGAATAATAACCCCCAAATCTACTAGGTCCTAAGCCCTGGAACCTGGGCTACCTCCTCACTAGAAAGAGCCAGTGCAGATGTGACTCAATTTGCAGGTGTGACTGAGTTGTGGAGAGGAAGGGATTACCCTGGGCGATCTGGATGGGCCCTAAATGCCATTGCGCACATGTCCTCATAAGAGAAACAGAGGGAGGTTTGAGCCGCTCACAGGAGAAGGTGCTGTGACCACACAGGCAGAGATTGGAGTAAAGCAGCCACCAGCCAAGGCCAGCTGGCAGCCGCCAGAGGGTAGAAGAGCCAGGGAACAGATTCTCCCCTAGAGCCCTCGGAGGGGGCATGGCTCTGCTGACACCTTCATTTCAGCCCAGTGAAACTGATGTGGGCCTTCTGGCCTCCAGAACTGTGAGAATTTCCGTGGATTTTAGCCACACAGTTTGTGACCCCCGGGGTAGGGAGGGGAGTCGGTTGTTAGGGAGGGGAGGGAGCAGCACAGTTCCTGCTTGGGGGCACTGTTACAGATGCTCCGTGGGGCTGGTAGAGCTTATACCTGGTGCTTTCTCCACGTGGGCTTCCCTGGCTCCATGACAGAGACCCCCACGCCCCGTGGATGGCTGGGGATGTTCTCCGGCATTTGCCTTGATGCAAGGGCTGCTGAAGCCACCAGCTTGTCTCTGGATCTGTTGCAGCCTCAGAAGGCTGTCGCTGCTCCAGGCAGCCCTATTGGTAAGGTTGTGGGATGACCTCACCCAACTTCCTCTTGTACAAGGAGCCTTTTCTGGCCCACAAGGAATACTGCACACGTTTCGGGCCAGCAACCTGGGGGGCGGGGGGAGCCACTGATTCTCTTCAGCGAGGCACGTTTTCACCAGGTTCATGGGACCCTCTCTCCCTAGTCTGTGGGCAGAGGATTTGCTTGTCCGCCTTTCCCACCTCATTGTTCTCCACGACCCACAGGAAAACAGTACCTGTGGGTGTTTCTCAGTATCTCAGACTCTATGGGGCCAAGACCTAGCTTCAAATTTCAAAGCTCTCAAGACATTACATTTTATTTTCTATGGAGGAATCTAAGCCCGCATGTCAAGGCCATGAAAGAAAATGTACAAAAAGACAGAGGGGGCAAATGCTTTCATCCCACAGAATCCCATGGCTCCTACTAGGCGCCACACCCCACTAGGTAGGTAGTCCTTGACTCAGCAGCAAGCGAGAGGGCCAAGAGCACGCTTGAGGAGCTTTCCAGTTGGTGGGCTGGAAACGATCAATGAAGGGACCTGGAGGATTCGCTAACCTCTGAGTGTGTTGACACAAGTCAAACCTTTCTGTCCCTTTGGGCTCTTGCATCACTTATCTGTTGTCTTTTTCTCAAAGGACAACGTGATCAGGATCCAATTCTTAGGCACACACAGGAACATTGGCCTTCAAAAAGTCCTGATAGCACCTTCAAGTTTGTAATGTTCAACTCGACAATGAGTGAATGAATGAATGACAGCTTGACCTCATAGACAAAATGATTATAAAAGTTTATTGCAGCTTCTCACAGCAGAACTCAGTTTGTAATGCCAGGGCCATCTTGGGATCTTCAGAGGGGACACAGGGGAAGGAAGTAAGCAATTTGTCTGGAGGGTCGCCACCCGATGGGGAGCCAAAATGTCCCCAAGAGCTCTTGCTGTGCTACATTGCAGGGGACCAGAGTCTCCAGCCAAGAGCTTCCCCAGGGAGAGGATGCTCGGGGTGGACAGGCTCAGGGCACCATGTGCCACCACTTGAAGGAGAAGGGCTGCCGGCGCACATTGGTGCCACAGTGCACGTCCCCATGCCGAAGGTGGTAGGCCTGGAAGTCATCGATGAAGGTGCAGTGGAGGCCCAGCGGCTCCAGCAGGGAGCGCACCTTCTCCTCCAGGCAGCAGCGGCCGTTGACGAGGGGCCCGAAGGGCTTGGGGATGCCCAGGTGCTTGCCCAGCACCAGCATGTTCACCTGCAAAGGTGGGATCCCAGGTCAATGGTGGCAGCGTGCCGCCTGCATCATTATCCCAGTGCCGCCTCCTTCTTCTGACCTTCAGAAATAACAGCCCCACTTCCCAGATGAGAAAACGGAGGCCCACACGGGGGACGTGGGCTATCCAAGACCACTGCTAGTCTAGGACTTAACACCCAAGTCTGTCAGATTCTGGGGGCTAGGCTCCTTCCCCACCCACTACTTTTTGGCCAACTCTCTCACTCAGCTGAGCTCAGTTCAAATGCCACACCCCCTGCATGAGGGTGCCCATGAGTCCCCAAACTCCTTCTGCATGTTCGCATAGATCCAAGCGCAGTGCCTGGCACAGAGTAGGCAGTTAATAAATATCCATTGAATGGATGAATGTGACCACCTCTTTTGTAGAACTTTTTGTCTATTATAACTTATGCAAACGACTGTTTCCTCCATTATATTAGGAGGTGGGCTAGTGAGAGCGAAAGACGGGGGTTTTGGCTCCAGGCCAACGTGGGTACCACTCAATCGCTGTGTGACCTTAGGCAAGTCTCTTTGCCCCTCTGAGCCTCATCAGCAAAATGAGCCCTACACCTTTCCATTGCTTTGACAATTAGATAAGAACACGTGTGCAGAGCACTGTGCCAGCACATAGTAGGCACAGACTCAGTCTCCAGAGCTAATGAGTCGTTGAAGGGACATCTCACTCTCTGTTACCACAATCATCTCTGCTGGTGAGATGCCCACAGGGCTCTGTAAAATCCCCAGATGGGCCATGAAAATCTCAAGCAGAAGAGGAGACCACCAAGCCCCAGGGACCCGCACCCAGAGCCCAGCTGGCCTCGCTCACTCAAGGCCACTTCCTCACCATGTTTGGGAAAAAGGCTTCGGCCTTGAAGGTCCCTGTGAAGTCTCCCCGGAGCTTGAAGAGCTGCGGGATGTCCACGATGTCCCGCTCGGTCAGGCCCAGCTCCCGCTTCAGCACCTCCCGGTTCCAGTCAATGCAGCTCTAGGGGAGGGGCAAGGGGGCAGGGCAGCGGGCATGGCCTGGGGTGGTCGGGGCCAAAGGGCGGGGGGCAGGGGGACTGCAAGGGGCGGTCAGGAAGGAGTGATAGATACCTTCCCCCGCCCGCCTCCCCGTCTTTCCAGTCACTCTGTCACTTCAGCGCTTAGTCTCTCCCCTGCCTTCCCTCTGCTTCGGAGCAGTCACTTGTCTTTCCTGTCTCTCTTTTCCATGCGTCTCCTTGTGCGTGTTCCTGTAGCGCTGACTGAGCTCTCCACACTCTTTCTCACTCACACACATTACCCGCATCCCAGGGCCCTTCGCCCTGGAGCCTGCAGGCAGCCAGAGGGAGGCTCTGCCTCAGGGGAAGGGGGCGGGCGTGGGGGCAGGGCCATCAGCTCTGCCTGGACTGCGATCCCTCTGGGGTCCCAGGGCTGGTACCTCCACATAGGAGTTTTGTTCTCTCAATTTCTTGTTTGATAGAATGTCCTTTAATTTCTGCTCTTTTTTTGCTGCCGTGAAGGAAAAGGAAAAGAAAATGCAGATGAATTCAGAGGTCCACTTCCCTCTTCCTAGCAAGCAGTGGGGACTCAGTTTTTCCATCTATAAAATGGAGCAGCACTAATTCCTAACACACAGGTTTGCTGTGAGTATCTGGGAGGCAAATGCCAGTAGTAAAATATTTTATCAGGGTTAAGTTCTCATTGGAAGTGTTGTTCTCCCTCCTGTAAACTTTCTTATCTCCAAAGGGATCTTGTTTACCGAGTGGCAAACAGAGGCCAAGCCATTGCCTGGTGCCACACAATATACTATAGATGTTGGGTGAAGACTCTCAGCCACGGAAACTTCTCAACCTCAGACCCCGGCCTGTGTCTGAGAACTTTACTGAAAAAAATAATATTTCATTCTGTGCTCTGGCCAGACCAAACTTTCTTTTCAGGTCCTCGAACACGTCTTGCTTCCTCCTACCTCTGAGTCTTTGCATGCACTGTTCTCTCTATCTGGAATATCTCTCTTCCTCTCATCCCACCACCCTAATTGCCTGGCCAGCTCCCACTCATCCCTCATGCTCTTGCTTGGCTACTGCCTCCTCCAGGAAGCCTTCCTTGAGCTCCTTCCTGACACCCCCTAAAACCTCTGTGTTGTAGTCATTTCCTTGACTCACTTCCCCTGGACTGTGAGCACCAAGGGCCATGTTTGCACAGCAGCCCCAGCTCTCAGTACAGTGCCTGGTGCACAGTAGGTGCTCAGAAAACATCTGATGCCCAAGTGATTCCATCTGGCAATAGGAGACCACGTGCAGGCAGAGGAAGGTACCCAAATAGCAGAGCAAGGCAGGACCAACTTACTTGTGATGCCCTCAAACAGCAGGGCCTCCCCATGACCCTTCTTCAGTTGCTCCTCGAACAGCTTGTAGCAGGACCTGGGGCTGGCCAGGAGCAGCCGGAAGCCCTGGAGGCAGTAACCCTGGGGTCAGAGGTCAGCTTGGCCCAGAGGGCTCCCCAGGAAGAGGGCTCTAAGGAGGGGGCTGGGAGTGTGGGCTGGGACCCAGGCTGGCCACCTCCTCCACGCCACCCCCCACCCTCCACCCCCACACCAGGCCTCCCAGGAGGAGGCAAAATAGAGTCGGACATGTGAGGTCAGGCCTCCCAGGCCGAGTGCAGAGCTGTGCTTAGGAACCCAGGAAGGAGGCATGGGGCTTCCTCCAGGCAGCCCCCAGACTGCACCTTCTTGTGCACCGGAACGAAACTCAGGAACTCGTCCACGTGGCCTACAGTCAGCCAGTCGGAGTAGAGTTTCACTGGGGCCTGCACCTGCTGGGCAGCGAGGAAGTCCTGCAGGGTCTGGTGCATCTCCTGGCTCCTAGCACTGCCCACACAGGAGTAAAGGCATGTTACGGGAGAGCGGGTGGGGGGCAGGGCTCGGCAGGGTGGTCTGCGGGACTGGGGGCTTGCCAAAGGAGTCAGGAAAGGGATTCGGGAGCCTGGGCTGTGCCTGTTATATCCCCTAACATTTGAGGAATTTAGGAATTTTCATCCTACTTTTATTGGGGAAACTGAGGCACGGAGTCACAAGGTAAAAGGGCCAGAGCTTAGCCTCAGCAAGCGCCGCCTGTTGACGCAGCCCAGATGTGGGTGTGAATGAACACGGGGCGGGAGCGGATCCCACCGGAGGAGCTGGTGTGGGGGGCGGGGGTCTCTCGTTAGCTGTGCGGCCTCAGGGACGTCCCTTCTCCCTCCTGAGTTTCCGTTTCTCCAGCTCTGGCCTCCAAAGTCCTTTGGGACCTAGCCCTTTGCTCTTCCTCTTATGCAATCTGTTTTAGCCCCTCTGGCCTTCTTGAATACACTGAGAGCATCTCTGCCTCAGGGCCTTTGCATATGCTCTTTTGGCTGCCAGGAACCCTCAACTCCAGATTTTTCTTGCCCTTCTTGTCTTTGAGCCCAAGTCCTACTTGTCCCCAGGGCTCCATTCAATAGCTCCCTCACCAGAGAGGCCCTCCCTGGTCACAGTAACACAGTTCCCCCTCCTCCCCTGCCCCTTTCCTTGTGTTCTCTTCACTGTTTGAAAGGATCTTATTTGTCTACTTTTCCATTTCTCCCCCACTTCTCCCCACTACCATAGTGGCAGGGACTTGTCTGTCATGGTCACGGCTGTATTCCTTCCCACCACCTAGCATAGTGCCTGACACAGGGCAGGCGCTCAGTAAATACTCACTGACCGAAGGAGGGTAAGGGACCGCACTAGAAGTTGAACGTGGGTCTGTTGGGATCCTAAGCCCGTATTTCTTGCCCTGTGCTTTGATTCCTCTCACATGCTCTGCAGTTGCGTTGGAAGCAAGTAGGAATGGTTTTGCTCTGGCTTCTGCTTTCCCACGGCACCCCTGTGGCCTGGCCCCTCCCCTCCTTACCTGGGGTAAGTGCTGTCCCCAATGAGAATCCTGCCCAGCGGGTATTTCTTCTTTCCAACTGTGACTGGGGGGCTCACTTCCAGGTTCCCAAAGGAGTCGAAGTCAGTAACGCCCCCTGTTTGGGGCCCTCGAGTCACGTAGCCAAAATCTGGACCCTGAGGTGGGAGAAGCACGTGCTGAGGGGTAGAGAACTTAGTTCCTGGGTGAAGAGAGGGTGGGGTCTAAGTTTAAAGATTAACTTGGTCACAGGAAGGAATTCAGTCACCATCAGCAGCTGGTCCAGAGCAGGTACCATGACTGTGGAATGTTGAAGGAACCCCGAATCAGGTGGGCGAGAAGAGGCACGAGCATTTGTGGGGTCCCTAACAGACCCCAGCTACTTCATAAACCTAGTTATTAACTAGGGCATAATAACAAATTCACAAAATACCACTTCCACCTTCATTTCACAGACAGGATACTAAGCTTAGTGTGGCACGTGGCTTCGTGTCCCCTGGCCAGTGTGAGACAGGGTGAAGATTCGAGCTGTCTCTACCGCAAACTCTCCCAGTCCACACCCTGGCCCGGGGCCAGAATGAGCTTCTATGAACAGCTGCGCCATCTCCACGTGGGCCTTCCTGAGAAGGCCAGGTGGGCGACACAACTCTTGCTCCCTGGATTAATTTTTTACTGCCGCCATATTCAGATCTAGTGGCTTATGACACTGCACACTTATCCTCCAACAGTTCTGGACGTCAGAAGTCTGAACCCGTTTCCCAGAGCTAAATCAAAGTGTGGCTGGGCTGCTTCTGGAGGCGCCGAGGGGAGAACCCCTTTCCTGGCCTTTTCCAGCTTCTCGTCGCCACCTTGGCTGGGGGCCTCTTCCTCCACCTCCAACCTGTTCCCACCATCGCTGGTCTTCACCCACCCTGACCCTTTCTCCTCCCTTTTACAAGGCGCATTATGAATACATAGGGTCCACCCAGACAATCCAAGGTAACCTCCCCATCTCAAGATCCCTAACTTAATCACACCTGCGAAGCCCCTTCAGCATCGGGGCGGGGACCAGGACGTGGATATGTCTGAGGAGCCGTTGTTCACGCTACGGCACTAGCCCCAGCTTTCTAGATCATCAACGGTCTGTGCCCTGGGGCTTCATGGGGCCATGGACTCCCTGAAGGAGATTCTAAATTGTGAGCTTGGGTGCCTTTTTCTGGGAAGATAAATCATCCCAAGGAGGTCTGCGAGTCCACGAATCTAAACCCTGTCATTTCCAAGGCCTGTCCTTCCTTCCTCTCTAAAGCCCATGCCAACCTGACGTCCACCCTCACTGCGTCACTGAAACTGCTCTCCATGGTCACACAGCTGACTGCAGCGGGCAAGGCCCAGGCCGCGTCGTCCTTGCCTGCCAGCAGCACGGGGCCAGCTGGTCACACCCACACACTCTTTCTGCACTTGGCCTTTGGGATCCTGTGTGCTCTTGGGCCCTGCTCACCACTGCTCCCTCTCAGTCTCCTGTGCAGGGGGTTGGGGCGGCTCAGTCCTGGTCTCCTTTTGTCCTTTAGTTTTGTTCCCTCCAGCCTCGTGAAATGCTGTCCTCGTGCTGACAACCCCATGATTATCTCCCAAGCGGGCACCTCTCTGTGAAGCTCTAGACTGGGATCCATGGGTTGCCTGACTTCCCACTCGGATGTTGACTAAATGGCTCACACTTGTCCCAGACAGAACTGCTGACCCTTGTTCCCACCCCTCACCCCCTGTTCCTCTCACGGTTCTCCCCATCTCAGGGGACAGAGCCTGCCTGTCACGAAGGCCAAAGCCTGAGGCCGCCTTTGCCCTCTCCCTCACAGCAGTCAGGACGGCCTCATGAGGGCAGCACTGAAGCAGAGGACTGAACACTGAGAAGCAGCCAGGCTCATGGACTGGGAAGGGCATTGCAGGCAGAGGGAATGGCACATGCAAAGAACAGGAAGGAGACCAGGTGCGGGACAGGGAAGGGGACCCTCGATGAGGCTGGAGAAGGAAGCAGGGCCGTCGCCTGTCAACGAGTTTCAGTTTTATCCTAATTCTCTTCCCGAGTGATTTGCGTTGGAATACAGCGGACGTGCTTGGCTAGGAGGCCGTTGCCTAGGCTGAGGTGTCTGTCCGTCTGCCTGCCTGTCTGGCGGGACTCGGGAGGTTTGGCTGGTGACGTCAGAGAAACTGGCCTGTGTCACGCTTGGAACATCAAAGAAGAGGAGGCCACGGAACAGAGGAAGTGGGACCGAAACAGGAGAAGAGCCGATGTCTCGGCGCAGCCGGCCGGCTTGTCCCGCTGCTCCTCACCCAGGGTCGACCTGGATCCGCAGCAGAGGGCACCGTGAACTCGACAAAGTCTCTCCCCCACACCACTCGGCACAGGAGAGAAAGCGGGGCTTGGACCAGTTGCTGTTAAGGTTAGGTTTTCTTTCAAAGCTTCCCACGTGGGCAGGGCCCCCCGCTTGGGGCGCAGAGTGCTCCTTAGAGAGCCCGTTGTCATAGCCACCCTTGCACCCCCATGCTCTTTCCTCCATTGTCCCTGGGCGCCTGGAGTCAAGGGCTATGGGGGCTCGGAGTGCAGGCCTGGGCACTTCCTGGGCAAGCACAGAGGCGGGGGCGGGGGCGATTAAGGGTGTGCTCACAGAGGCAGGCGGGCCTGGTTCGAAGTCCCACTTCTCCCTTCTCTTTCCATGTGACCTTCAGAAAGCTGCTTTACCTCCCTGAGCCTCAGTTTCTTCATCTATAAAGTGGGCCTAGTGAGAGCATCTACTTTAAAGGTTGTCCAGTGAGCTAAATAAGTCAGTGCAGGCTCAGTAAATGTAACTCTTACATCTCTAAGCTGAGTTTGCGCAAACCTCCCAGGCTAGCCAAGCATGTGTCACCCCAGCCCAACGCCCAATCACATGCAGTCTTTGGCTGATAAGGTCACGCGCAGGAAATGACCACTCTGCTCTTGAACCCCTCCATCCCAGATGGAGCCCCCAAAGGCCAGACCCCACTCAAAAGACAGAGCCTCCCACTGGATGCTGGGGAAGGTTCTGGTCCTGGCCCCATCACCCCCGTGCAGCGAGAGCATGTTCCGCAGAACAAAGACGCCCAAGCCTCAGCTGCGTCCTCAGCAGGACTACCCTGAGGTGAGCTCAGAGCTGGAAAGGGCTTTGGGAAAGGAAGGACCAGATCTCACCGCGGTTTTAACAAAACAACGCAGTCGGCCTGCAGGATCGCTGGTCGAGCAGGAATTGCACCTGGGGAGCTGGGGCGCTCGGCCGTGGAGGGGGTGCAGGGAGACAGGCCATGAAGGAGGAGGCCCCAGGGCAAGGGGGTTTCAGCCGCCCGTGCCCCCCCAGCACCTACCAGCAGGCATTTGACGGGGAACTCCTTCAGGCCCCGGTTCCTCGGCGAGTCGAAGACGACAGGCAGCGTCTTGTGTGGAGCTTGGATGTAGCCAATCTCTATTTCGTCCTGGGTGGAGCGAGGGGAAGGGAGGCTGGTATGCATGCTGCCTGGGTCTTGGCACCCAGTGCGGGCGTGGGGGGCATGAAACCACCCACGCTCTCTCCCCTTTGTGGCCAAGGACAAATTCATGCTGGACCCCAGAGGACGGGCTCTGAGGAAGCAGAGCTTATTCTCCTGTGTTGGCACTAAGGTGTTGTGCACCCTGGCGTGTCCTTGCCTGGCAAGTGCTCCGGGCAGGGTCCTGGGGACCCGCGGTGAGCAAGCCTCAGGCACTACCTTTGAGGTGAGAGACCCAGGGAGCCGCGGACATACCACCCCATGTTAGGGGGTGATGGGAGGGAAGGGGACCTGCAGGTATACAGAGGAGGGGCTGCCTATGTGGCTGGGAGACTGGGACAGGCCAGGGAGCATGGCTGGCTGAGGCCTGGAGAACAGGGAGGAGCGGCTCTCCCCTAAAGGGGGACAGGTTAGGGCAAGGATCAGAAAGGAATCAGGTGCAGATCCTGCCTATATTCCAGCAGACAGATGTGCCATTGGACATAAGTCATTATTAGGCTGAACCATATGAAATTGCCATTCTGGTCGGTCAAGAATGGTGGCATATCAGCCATTTCATATGGTTCAGCCTGAACGAACGTGGAGGGAATGACAGGAAGGGAAGACAGGGAGTCATTTGGGGGTGGTTAGAAGAAAGAGGGATGAATTCCTGCTGGAGGGGTTTGGGGAAATTAACAAAGGGGGGGCTTTCAAGCTGGGGTTGGAGAGGCATGATTTGGACATGGGGGTGAGAATGGGGAGGGTGGTCAGAGAGAAGGAACAGCGTGGGGCAGAGATGCGGGCCGGGGAGCAGGGCGAAAGGCTTGGAAGGACAGGGTCCCGCAACAAAGCAAGGGCGTAGCAGGGAAGTTCGGGTCAGCCCACCAACTGCCCCCTGGCGCTGCCCAGTGCCAGGCGCTGGGGTGCTGAGATGAGTGAGACCCGGCCTCTGCCCTCAGGGAGCTCATGGAGTGATGGCAGAACCTGACATGGAAACAGAATGGTCGATACCGAGTTACTTGTGTGGTGGCAGGCTGGCTCAGGGGGGTGGGGGCAGCCAGCCTGCGAGGGCCCTGGATGCAGGCTGAGGAGGAGGAGGTGGGAGCCACAGAAGGTGCTGGAGCAGGGGCGTGGCCCTGTCTGGTAGCTGAGCCCAGAAGGCCGGCTTGGAGGAAGGGCCACTGAACAGAGCAGTTGAGCTCCAGTCCCCTAAGCTTTGACTCATGCCCAGCGGTCGCCTGAGAGTTTTTAGACAAGAAGGTGGCTTTCACGCTGGTGACTATGGTGGGCATGCAGAGTCCTGCAGTTAAGTGTCCGTAGAATCTCTTGCCTGAGTCCCCTTATGCAAAGGCCCTGAGAGGCTCCTAACTCCTGCCCATCTGAGGAAGGGAGGCTGGCAAGGGGCTGGGCTGGGCCCCCTGGAACCTGGGTCCTGCACGCCCGGGTCTGCTCACCCCTCGGGGCCACGAACCTGCATCCACTGGTCCTCCATGCTCTCCTCCAAGGGGCACACAGTCAGCTTGCAGTTGGCTTTCTGGGTCAGAGCAGTCAAAGAATTCACAAAGTCCTCATTGTCAAATATCCTAGAAAGAGCAGAGAGGAAATTCCTTGGTGTTCTGAACTCAGCAGCCAGTGGCCTCCGCCCAGATCTGACTGAGTGGGCAAGCTGGTCGGACCCCTGCAGCGTCCCCAGGGGAGGAACAAGAGCTCCCCAGAGGTGGGGAGGCGCACAGTGGGTGCTCAGGGGGGCTTGCTGCCCGAAGGGAGACCCTGGCTTGGCCTGTCTCTCTGCTTTTAGTAAATATTATCTCATTAAACCCTCGTGACAGTCCCCTGAGTGGGGAGGCCAGTGCTCAAGGTCGTGCGATCTGGGGACAGCACTGGAATTTGAATCCGTCCCTGGGGTTGGGACCCAGTCCTCTCTGGCTTCCAGCTGAGTCCTGACTACCAGGTTACGCTCTCACCCCTTCTGCCCTGGATGCAACTGGAAGAGGAGAAAGGAGGGACCACTGAGAGCCCAGCATCCTTAATAGGGGTCCTTAGACTGCACCCTGGATGCCGAGGTTTCCCAGGGCAGCTTATTAAATGCACATGGCCCATCCCCAGTTACATAACCCAACAGTACAGAGGTTGGCCAGAAATGTGTGTTTTACTTTTTAGAGAATTTATTTATTTATTGTTAGGGAGATGGGAAGGAGGGAGAAAGAGAAGGAGAGGAACATCGATCTGTGAGGGAAACGTCAATTGGTTGCCTCTTGCACGTGTCCCAACCAGGGACCGGCCTGCAAGCCAGGCACCTGCCCTGACTGGGAATTGAACCAACGACCCTTCACTTTGTGGAATGATACCCCTCCCACTGAGCCACACCGGCCAGGGCGAATGTGCATTTTACATGAGTCCCCAGGAGTTTCTGGTGCAGAAGGTCCAAGAGCCACACTCTGAGGGTTCTTATCTTGCAGGTCTAGCAAACTCTATGGGCCCCCAGGAGATAAAAGCAGCCCTCAGGACAGGACCAGGACAAAAAACAGCAGCAGTGATGTGCCCTGCCTTTGAGTGTTTCCAAAAGAGCCACAAGCCCTCAGCGAGCAGCAATAGGGGTTACAGCTTTCCCCATTCACACAACAAGTACATGGAGGGCCTGTGGCTCCTGGGCCGGGGCTCCTCCCTGCGCCTCTGCACCCTGCCCCCAGCACTCCAGGGCCCTCACCTGCACGCGTACACCTCCTCTGGGGGCTGGGTGTTGGGGGTCATGATCCAGGGGGCCACGCGGAAGGTCACACTATCTTGGAACACCAGGGCCTTGGGGAGCTCCTGCAGGGAGAGGAGCAGGGAAGGGGCGGTCACAGAAGCCAGGGCCCAACCCCGACCACCCCTCCCCTGCTGGGCTCCACCCCCACCCCCACTGGACCACTGCCAGGAAGCCCAGGGCCCCCGCTGCCGCCATCCCAGCCTACCGGTTTGGACACATCCAGCAGGGAGATGGTGAGGGAAACGAGGCCCTGGAAGTTGGCATCTGGGAAGGCGAGGCCCTCCACGTAGAAGTCTATGCTGTGCTGGCCGCCTGGGAGCTCCAGGGGGTGAGAGGGCTGCTGCGGCCCCAGGATCGCCCTGTACCCAGAGGCCTGTTTGTGCCCTAGGAGAGGGGAGGGGAGGCTCAGGTCTCCGTCCTGACAACCCCGAAGACCCTGTCTTCTCCTGGGCCTGTCATGCCTCCTCAGGGCCACCGCAAGTCGCCCCTGAGGGCCCCTCACTGCTAATCTGGCCGGAGCCTCCTCTTAGGAGAAAGGGACTGAAGCCTCACCTGGGACATACCCCACCTCCCACCCAGCCTGGGGGTCCAGGAATGGAGAGAGGGGAGTGCCTGAGCCACTTCCAACTTGATAGGAAGTCTGATACACATTGTTTGCTCATTCATTCATTCATTCATTGATTCATCCCTGAGCTCTGTTCTCAACTGACATCTGGGAGGACCAAGAAGACAGTCACTGTCCTGGTCCCCAGGTGATGCACAGTCTCTTGGGTGAGTAGGAAGGTGCAAAGACAGTCAAAATCACAGGTGGTAATAAGTGTTATGAGGGAGGGAAGCCCAGAGCGCCAGGGAAGGCTTCCTGGAAGAGGTGATCCTCAGCAGACGAAAGCAGTTTTCCTGTCGCCAAACCAATGTTTAGAATGTAAGTGAGATCAAGTCATGCTTCTGCACAAAACTCTCAGATAGCTTCTCCCCTCTCCCTCAGGCGAGAAGCCAAAGTCATTCCATGCCTTCCTGACCTGGCCCTGCCCCTCTGCCCTTTCCTCCCCACCCTCACCTACCACCTTAAACCATGCACACTGCAGGCCAGACGCAGCGGCGCCCCTGCCTCCCTCAGGCCCACAGGCCCTGTCCTGCCTCAGGACCTTTGTACTCGCAGTGCCCTCTGCCCGGAATGTCCTTCTCCAGGGTGTCTGTGTGGCTGTTCCCACACTTCCTTCTGCCCAAATGACACCTTATGGGGGACATCATCCCTGGCCACCCTCTGCCCCTACCCCCGACTCCACCCCTCACCCACACCTGCTTCCCTGTCCCATTCTTCCACATAACATGTAACGCCATCTGTGCCCTAAGTGTTTTACTTAATTATTTTACACATCATCTCTCCCAGCCCCCTGGGACAAAAGTGACACCAGGGCAGGGACTTTGCTATGGTCTTTGCACTCTACCTTGCGCCTAGAACCAAGCCTGGCACTCGCTTAGCAGAGGGTGCTGGTGAGCAGCTGAGAAGTCCCTGACGGCTTTAATGAGTGGGATGTCAGAGACCAAACGACAACCTAACGCAGGCCGTCAGCGTGGATGCAAAAATCTCCTTCAACCAGAGTTGCATGTGCGCGCGCGCGCGTGTGTGTGTGTGTGTGTGTGTGTCAGGGGAGAGAGAGAGAGAGAGAGAGAGAGAGAGAGAGATAATGATAGACACACAAAAAGCGATTACAGATAACAACTGTTCTTGGGATGCGAGTTATTTCCTTCTCAGAGCTCGCCGGCTCCAGGTATCATCTTGTTAGTCTGCCTGCATTTTGCCTGTAGGTCCTTTCTAGGAGGAGGTGGGAAGAGACATTGTCCGTCCTGCTCACTACTCTATCCTCGGTTCCTAGAACCGGGAACATAGTAGGTGCCCAGGAATTATTCCCCAAAGCGAGTGTGAAGGGGCTGTACCTCCACTGGGGGCAGAAAGGAAACATCAAAATCACGGCCAGGGACAACTCACTATTGGCCTGAAAGACTCGGACTTTGTTCATCTCGGACTTGGCCACGTGGAGCACCAGCTGGTGCTTGGTGAAGAAGTCCTTGGGGGCCTTTGTGTTCAGAGTCACCAGGGCCATGTCCTGCAGGTCTGGAATGAGAAGTTGTGGCCTGAGACGCAGGCCCTGAGACCTTGCCCTCCCCGCCACCAGACCACCCTCTACCATGTCGCCTGCTTTTATTTTCTTTACGCTCTTTCCAGTAATTAAATAATGTTTTTCATTTTGGAGTTAAAACTAATCAGATTTGTGGTTTTCTCCCACTGGAATGAACTTAAGATGTAAGCGTGGCAATGCTGGGACCTTATTTATCTTGTTCACTGCTCTGGTCCCAGCTCCTAGAGCCGAGAAAAAGTAGAAGTACCTTGAAGAATGACTAGCACACGGCAGGTGCTTGATACCATTTGTCAAATGAATAAGTGGAAAGTTCTCCCTGGGCCTGAGCAGGAAGTGAAGTTTGTGAACCAACTAGAATAATGGCCAACAAAGGTGTGGGTAGAGCCAAGCTGGACAGTAGCCACAGGCTGGACAATGGTCATGGGCTGGACAATAGTCATGGGGTAAGAGCTCTGGGGTCAGGGGGATTCGAACCCTGGATCTGGGAGGGCTTAGGGGAGTTATTTCAGCTCTCGGTGCCTCTGTTTCGTCATCAGTAAAGAGGGCTAAGAGTAGGGCCCACGCGAGAGGAAGCGTGAGGTCATCCATGCAGAGTGGTTGCTGCAGCGCCCGGCGTCTCGGGAGAGCCCCCAAAGGCTGCTGGCTGTGTGGCTGTTACTGTGTGCCGGACGCCAGGCCGAGGCTGCCCCTGACGTCAGCCCGGGCCAACCGCATGCATCTGTTTCTGTGCTTTCTTACCAGCACCCAGGAGGGCCACAGATGCCCCTCTGTCAGGCCAACCTCACCCCCTCAATGCCCTTCAAGGCAGGTGGGCAACGTGCCTTCCACCCTGGCCACACTTCAGAGGCATGTCAGCAGAGGCCCCGCCCCCTGCCACCATCCACGTGCCCCGGAACCGGGCCTGGTGCCAGGATGCCCAGGTTCAAATCCGGAACCTGCAACTTACTAGCTGTGTGACCTTAGGTAAATTGCTTAGCTTCCCCATACCTCAGTTTCCCCTTCTGTAAAGGGGAGGAAGACAGTACATGCTTCTTAGTCTCGTGTTAAAGGATCAAATGAATTAATAATTCTGAAGTGGTCAGAGCAGTGCCCAGCATATGGCAGGCCTCAGGGAAGCGGACTTTCATTTCAAGCTTTTTCGGGCCCCAGGTTTGACCCAAGAGTGGAAGTTCGGGTGGGGAGGCAGGCAGGGGCATGCAATGGGGGCCTGGATGAGGCGCGGAGGCTCACTCGGCCTTGGTCCTAATTCTCCTCTGGCTGCTTGTGTCCTTGGTCAGGTCACTTGCCTTCTCAGGACCCTTGTCCACTCCTTCTCCTGTGCAATGGACGTGCTAACAAGAACATACTTCCAACAACCACAGTTTCTGAGGGCAGTTACAAGGCTCAGGACAAAAGCCTTTATAAAAAGATGAAGCTCTATTCCCATAGCTCTTGGGGGCCTTTACCTTCTCTGTCAAGCACCTCGTCATCCACAGAGTCCGTGGCAAGAGAGTTGGGATGGTCCTTGTCACAGTTCACCAGCAGGATGGCGCCTTGCCCGCGGGGGCCCCAGGTCCAGGGCTTCTGTGGACACCCAGCAGAGACGGGGCACCCTTAAGGGCTTGCATGTGTCCCTTCCAGCCCAGGGAAGCATAGCCACCTGTTCCCAGCCTCTCAGTAGTTTCAGACAATTTGTGCATCTTATAATTCTTTGGTCCCCAAGAGTGGATTTTTGCCTGCCCTGAAAGTCACAAGCAAATCCACCAAAAAAGCGATTGATCCCCTTAAAACAAGAAGCCCGTGACAATGAAATAGATTTTCAACAAAGCTATTTTTGAAATTGTTTTTAAAAAGGGTTGGACTGGCACACCAAACTGAGCTAAGTATTTGTGCCAAGATTCTAATCTAAATAGTTCCTCTTATGTGAACTCTTAATTACTCACCCAAGTACGAGTACTATTCTTAGCAGCCAGTTCTGTCTGTCTGAATATTAAAGCAAATTAAGCAGCCCCTCCTACTAGTGATGAGTCCTCTGTCGGTGGGGGAGCGTCGGCCCTCGGGGAATGGCTGCGTTTGGGGTGGGACTCAGGTAAGATGAACTCCACCGCCAGAGCTGGAATTCTTCCCCCACTTTGGGCAGACCTAACAAAGGCATTTAATCCTTTGACAGTTCATAATCCTTTGACAGCTCCCTAAAGTGCCCTCAGCATGAAATGGTGCCGGCAGCTTTGAGGCTTCAGGGATACCCTGAGGTTTAACAGAGGACCCCAGTTCAGCCTACTCATCACCCATAGACCCCCATAGACTCTGTTTCTGTAACGTGCATTCCTTGCCCCCCTTTTGTCCCCCACCCTCTGCCACTTTTTCTATTATTCAACATGAGCAACGTCTTGGGAATCTCTCCCACTAGCCATGAAAGCTCGGCGTAGGGGACTTTTGTGCCAGGGTGGAGACCTGCCTGCAAATTTTCTCTCTGTTGTGCATTAACTGGACAATTGTAGTTTCCAGTTTGTAGGGCAATACACTCTCTGAACTCACAACCAGTGAAAAGCTAGTTTTGTAAAAGAGGTGGGAAATGCAGAAACCAGAATGGTAACGGTGATTTTAACTCCCTTTTGTTTCTTGTTCTTCCTCAATTGTGTCTTCCAGTTAACAAGGATGTGTAAGACAGGCCGCCATTCATCCAATCACCACTAGGGGGTGCCACAGCATAGTCCAGCGGAGTTAACAGGGAACATTCCAGGTGCTGGTCACGGTTGAGCGGTTGAGCGTACCTGGTTCTTCCTGGCTTTGGTCAGCGTTGCTTTGCCAGTGCGGGTGATGTCCGCGCTCAAGGAGATTTCTGAAATCCCACCAGGAGGAAAGGATCAGTAAGAGTACAGGGTGGGGTCACTCAACCTGTTCCCAAAGGACAGTCCTTTCCCCAAGATACTGTGTACACCAAGTCCCCTCTTTCTCCCCTTTGGAGGACACACAGGTTTGAAGACACCCTATGCCCCTGGCCTACGAAGTCTGACTGCAATTCAGACAGCGGAGCTGGGGCTTCTGGCCACAGCTCTTCTCCTTTGGGGGCCACACCACAGCTGCGATGCCAGCCGAGCCCTGCGCGTTGGGCCACCTTCAGGGATTTCAGGAAGAATTCCCAGCCACGCCACAGCCCAAGAAGAGGTCCGATGTGAAGCCCCTGCAAGGATTCCTTGCCAGGCTCTCAAAGGCCTCTGGCCCCAGCTCCAGCCCCCAGCAACCTTGGGGTGGAAGGTGCAGTGGTTACCTCAACCCCATTTGGCACTTTGTGACGTGTAACGTGACCGCCCTGGGAGCAAATCATGGCCCCCAACATACCCCTCCGTCCAAGTGGCATGGCTGAGGAAGCATATGTTTGTTTCCAAATTCTGCCTCGCTCATCAGAAACATGACTGCACCGTCATTCCAGTGACAGAGAGCCGTGATCTAGAGACCTTGGGAGCTCACAGGGTGAGGTTGGCCCAGCCGCCCTTTGAACCATAGCCACAGCCACCGGTTAGGCCTGGGCATTTCATGCCGAGTGGCCAGGACTTCCCTGCTCCTTCACTAACCATCTGAATGACCGTGGGCAGGTCTGTTTACCTCTTGTGCCTCAGTTTTCTCAGCTGTAAAATGGGATGATAGTACCAATTTCATTGGATTGTTATGTGGTTTACAAGTCAACTCTTAGCACAGTGCCTGGTAGAGAGTTAGTGCTATATTATTATTGTTATCATTATTAAAATATGTATTG
Organism: Pteronotus mesoamericanus; assembly: GCF_021234165.1. NCBI lineage: Eukaryota > Metazoa > Chordata > Mammalia > Chiroptera > Mormoopidae > Pteronotus > Pteronotus mesoamericanus. The sequence continues at coordinate 1,155,856 of NW_026555200.1, forward strand.
ATGAACTAAATGTGTATTAATGAATGGAATTCTTTAACAAAATGAAACTGGAAGCTTTCACATGCAGTTCATATTTGTAATGTACATTTAAATAATAATAATGTCATTATATTACGGTTCAAGACGAGGTCAAGTTAAAAATATACCTTTTTTAAAGAAGACTATTGAATAAATAGGAGTCTAGGTACATCACCGATAGGCCAAAAATGGCGACGCTGGGATATAAATAATGGAATTTGGGGAACACTGGTCTATATTATTGCATAAGACAGTGTCATCGTCTACTTTTTTCTTATGAGTAGTTGGTCAAAAAGATAAAGAGGCTCATGTACTGAAAATCCATGTACCACTTCCTAAGTCAAGAAACAAAATATTAAGATGAAATTGAAGGTCCCTGCAATACCCGCTCTCCCAGCTGTATTTCTGTGTGGTTCACTGACTAGAGAGGGACCACCTGTGAACTAACTACCAGATGTAGGACTGGCCAGAAATTGTCCTTTTTCTCTGCTCAGTCTACAGTAAGCTCCAGAGTGCAGTTTCTCCCGGAGAAAAGCTGTGTGTGGAGGGGGTAAGGGGCGGGGCTCCAGGACCCTGGTCACTTACCCACCCCGGTGACATAGAGCAGGGCTTGGACTGGGTCGGCCTTGGGTCCGTAGTATGAAATCTGAACCTATAGGACAAACCACTGATCACTTCTCTTAGTCATTCAACAAACACTGACTGGCCCCCTGCTCTGTGCCAGATCAAGACTGGATGTTGAGGAGACAAGGTATGGGCAAGAAGTCTCAGCCTCTAAGGAGCACCCCAACTGGTAGAAGCAGAGAGGTAGCAAAACACTCAAATGGCTGTAATGCATAGACGAGAGTCCTATGGGAGCCCAGAAATGGGGGGCTTACACCACCTAGGTGTGACAGGGAGCTATACATTGAGGTAGATCTTATAAGAGGAGCAGCTGGGGACGTGGTGGAAGAGGCAGTAGAAGGCTTGGCAAGCAGAAGAGGCAAGCAGACCCTGGATCTGGGGAGCAGGAGCTTTGGATGGGTGGAGGTCCCTTCAGGGCAGGTGCTCTCCTGAGTAAGAAACACCAACCCCCATTGCTCAAAGTTCAAAATCCAGAAAGGATGCATGTGATTGGCCCAGCCTGGCCACAGGAGGGCGGAACATCAGGATTGACACTTCTAAGTGGAATGGCAGGGAGGAGTTCCCCAAAGCAAATCCAAGGAGCTGCCATAGGAAGACCAGGGGCTCCTGAGGGGACCTACTGAGATGTTTGGATCGGCCCTGTAGATAGTAGGGATCCAGAGAACTGTCACGGCCCCCGTCACCTTGTGTCTGGACCACAGCTTCAGCCTCTGGTCTACTGCCTGGGCCCAATCTACTCCCTACACTGCAGCCAGCGGGGTTGTTCTAACACACAGGTGCAGTCTTGTTACTCCCTGGACGAAATGTTTTCATTGGCTTCTTGTTGCCTTCACAAAATGAGGTCCCTGATGCCAAGCCCATTAATACTGGCTTTCTCCCCCACCCACCTCCCTCTCCACTCTCCTTTCTTGCCATACAGATCTTCCCCAGTGTCAGCAACATGTGTCTCACCCTATTCTCATCCAGAGTGAGCACCCACATCCCATCCCTTATGCAGAGCTCACATTCTCCTTTCCCTCTCTTGGGTGGGTCATTCATACCATGCTTCAACTTGCCACTTCTCCCAGGAAGCTTTCTCTGATTGCACCGTCCCCAACTTGCTTTGATACCCAAGCTCCGCGCTGCTACAGCAGGCAACAACTCTCTGCCCTGGGCGGCAGCCTGCTTGGCCGGTCCTGGTAGGAAGAAGGGGTCATTGGCCCAGTTCTCCATGGAACCCCCAGAGGGTCCTGTTGAGCCCATCTACAGCCAATGAGGGTGCAGCGGTAAGTGGTGGTGCCCCAAAAGATATGTCCACCTCCTAATCTCGGGAACCTATAAGTGTGACCTTATTTGGAAAAAAGATTCTTGCCGATGTCAGTAAGGATCTTGAGATGAGATCATCCTGGATCCTGGAGGCAGGACTTGAATGCAATGACGAGAGCGAGGCACAGGGTACGGACCAACAGAGCAGGAGGCAGTGTGACGGTGAAGGTCAAGATCGGAGGGATGAGGCCCCTAGTCTAGGAATGCAACAGCCTCCAGATGCTGGAAAAGGCAAAGAACTGCTTCTCCCTGAGATCTCTGGAGGGCACGCGGCCCTGCCCCCACTTTGATTTCAGACTTCTGGCCAGAGAATGTGATTGTGTTGTTCTAAGCCAATAGGTCCGGCCATTTATTATAGCAGCCACAGGAAACTAAACACGCGCTCATGGACCAGAGATTCCCGGGGCTGTCTGGCTGAGGGCTTCATAGCACCACGTCTATAATCGCTTACCTGCATAGTACCCAATGCCTTCACCCATGGGTTCTGAGCTCCCTAAAGGCTGCAGCCTCACCTGTCTTGTTTATTTCTGCACCTCTAGTGCCTGGCAATGTTCGGCATATAGTAGGTGATTATCAAACATTTGCTGACTAGATACATTGCACCGAAACCCTGGCCTCAACAACCCCTTGGCCCCCCTGTGCTGTCTGCGGGGACACTCTGGCTGGAACGAGCCATCATGAGCTTCCTCAGAGAGGTGGAGGCCCTGCTGGGGTCAGGGCTCTGCGTCGGCGCGGGGCGGACTGTGGGGGGCTGACCTGCGGAGACCCGCTGACCTCCTCCCACACAGCCCCCCACTCTTCCCACAGCTGCCACGCTCACCTTCTGGTCGCCTGTGCTACTGCTGGCGGCTGTCATCCTCAGGCTCACCTCCAGCCCGGGGGCCAGGGGCCACTTGGAGGAACCCGTGGGTTTCCTCTTGGCTGGCGGGCTGGGGGCAACGTCCACAACCACTCCTGGGGAGGTTCTGACGCTGAAGGTCGTGCAGTCCGTGGGGGCAGAGCTGGAAGACAGAGATGGGGAGGACAGAGAGAGATGAGGCAGGGCCTGGCCCACCACTGCTCTCCTAACATTCTTCCTTCCCCACAAAGTGTCACTGCCAGACAGCAGCCAGTCTGACCCTGACCATGAGCGGTTGTCAGGAGGTTGTGAGAAACCGGAAAATAGTCCCCTGACCTAGAGGACTTGCACCAGAACTAGGAAACTTGCAGAGAGATGCGCACACAAAAGACATACACACAACGTGTGCATACAGCAATGTGCACTCCCAGAAGTCTACTGTCCACAAACACACACGCACACACAGGGTTGTGCCTCTGCAAAGAATCACACAGACTCCTGCTGCGGGAGCTATGGCAGCCCCGTACCCTGAAGGACCGTCTCGTACAAAACAGCTGGGTCTGTTTTGGTTAAAATATAGATAGATAGTGCAGGCTGACAGCTGCGGGGTGGGGGAGTGGGGGAGTGGAGGGATTGAGGGAAAAAGAAGAGAGAAAAAAACGAATGGCCAAGGACAGCAGCGTGGTGACTGTGGGGAGGGGGTGGAAGGGGGAGGAAGAGGGTACGGGGGGGGGATAAACGGTGAGGGAAGGAGACCTGACCTGGGCTTGTGAACACACAGCACAGTGTACAGATGATGTGTTGTAGAATTGTGCACCTGTATAATTTTGTTAACCAGTGTTACTCCAATAAATTCAATAAAAAGAATATATATATATACACTATTTTTTATCCTCACCTAAGAACATGCTTATTGATTTTAGAGGGAGAAGGGTGGGAAAGAGAGCGAGAGGAACATCAATGTAAGAGAGAAATCTCAGTCGGTTGCCTCCCACACATACCCTGACCAGGGACTAAACCCACAACCCAGGCGTGTACCCCAACTGGGAATCAAACACGTGAGCTCCTGGTTTGCAGGACAACACCCAACCACCTGAGCCACTCCAGCCACGGTATATATATATTTTTTAAAACATTGCTAGGACCATGAGAAGGAAGAAAAATCTCTAAGGACGTCCTTCTCTTCATGTGCACGCTCGCTCACGCACACACGTACACACACAGTAGTTAAACTGAAGAACACCAAAGACAAAGAGAAGAACTTAAAGGTATCCAGAAGGAAAAGTCAGATCACCCTCAAAGGAATGACAATCAAGACTAAAAGCAATCTTCCCAATAGCAACAATGAAATCCAGCAGACAATTGAATAATACTTTCAAAGCATATTGAAAAAATAACTATTAGCTTGGAATTGCATACCTGACAAATTGTTTTTTTAAACCTCACTCAAGAATATGTTTATTGATTTTAGAGAGAGAGGATAAGAGGGAGAAAAAGATCGATGTGAGAGAGAAACATCAATTGGTTGCCTCTCGTGTGCACCCCGATCAGGGATCGAACCTGTAACATTTTGGTGTGCAGAACAGTGCTCCAACCAACTGAGCCACACAACCAGGGCCACAGAACTGCCTCTTCTTGTAACTTCCAATAGCCTCTGTAGAGGGAACACTGAGAACCTGTGCCCCACACAAGTGACCTCATTTTTCCAGCTCCTGCACCCAACATTTCCTTACCCACGACTACCAGTGGGTCTGCGACACTGTCACGTTCAGGGGCACATGCAACCCTCCCAGGGAAGGGGGTCCGCTCTGCAGGACACTTGGCCTGCATTTTATAATTTAATCCTTGCCACAATCCAGCCGGGTGGCTGTTGATTTTCCCATTCTGTCGATGGGTAAACTGAGGCTCAGAAGCACTAAAAGGCTTGTTCATGCTCCTCACGGTCAGTGAGCTGTGTCCTACTGAGAAGGAGACCCTTGGAGGAAGAGGAGAAGCCTAGTGCTGGCAGCTTTGGAACACCCACCATCTTCTGTGGTGGCCCCCTCTGGACGCCCCCCGCACCAGCTCTGGGCCTTTCCCAAGCCTTGTGGAAGCTGCACGAACTCCACCAAGCAGGTTGCCATGCCCAGCGAGGCCAGCCCTGCAGCACCCAGAAGCAGTGTGTGCTGGGCAGGCAGGTGAGTTGAGAATCAGACCGTCCTGGGTGCCAATCCCCTGGCTTTGCCACCTTTAATTTGTGTGACCTTGGGTAGATGCTTTTACTTCTGGAAGTCTCAGACTGCTCGTCTCTAACATGGGCACGATGATGGTGTTGAGTTCACATGGTTTCTGTGAGGATTAGGAATCGTGATAAGGGGCCTGGCACATGGCCCTGCCCTGACCCCAGCCACAGCGTCACAGAGAGCCCTCGACGGGTTTCCATATTCATCTCAGACCAGTGGGCTTTTGTTTGAATATAACCAATGTAGCTCCTGGTCCGGGGGAATTATTTTCCAAATAGAGAATGAAATGCACTAGCAGAGTTGTAATCGCAGCTCTGGAACAGGCGCCCGCCCCTGTATGGCCTGTCCCCTGCTCTGTGTCTGTCTCTCCCTTGGGGCTCCAAGCACGATGACAGAAGGCACAGCCTGAGCAAAGGTGAAGAGGCACGCGTGTGCTGGAGGACAGGTCAAGCTGGCTGAGCTGCTGAGGCGGGGTGCCCACCCAGCCGTGTTTGAGGAAGAGAGTTGAAGCCCAGTTGCCCAAGGCCACCCGCTGGCCCACAGGAGGCCAGGTCTCTCACCACAGCCCTTCCCACGTCACAGCCTCTCCTCACACCTGTGCTGTCACACCCATGGAGGGAGGCTTGGCTGAGGGGTGGGGCATGACTAACTGCACCAGGAGCCAGGTATGGGTCAGGAAGTCCAGGGTCTAGCCTTGCTTCCAGGGCACGCTTGCTCTGCGATCTCAGGCAAGTCACCGGCCCTCTCTGAGCTCCCGTGGCCTCAGTGGTAATACTTCGTCTGTGGTGAGGCCCCAGGGAACTCCCTCTTGTACACGGCAAAGAACCCACTGCCCCCAGTCAGCACATCCCAGGCCATTCAGGTCTCCCCTCTCCAGCTCATCCCCCGGTGGTGGCGGCTACCAAGGCTGCAGCCTGAGGCCTGAGGCAGCCATACATCCTGTGTTGGCAGAAGCTGTTCATTCAGGATCGCTGGACCTGCTCCCCACCCCCAGGGTGCTCCCTGCTCACCTGTAGACATCTAGCTGAGTCTCGGTGCCCAGCACACAGACAGCATAGGTGGGCTGCTCTGAGGCCACATGGATCATTCTCCCCTGGGCCATAGTTCGACCAGCTCGTCCCTGCAGCTGCAGGAAGCCCCAGCCTGGTTCCTTTATACTGCCCAGCTGAGGCCATGAGTCAGCACCTGTGGTCTGTGGCTCAGTGGCTTAGCCCCTCCCCACTGAAGTCCAAGGCTCTCAGCCCCTTCTCTGCCCCAGATCTGCCACTGACCCCATGGGTGTTGATGCCAGAACAGGTGGCAGGCTGGCTCTGTCAGTTTCCCAAGAAGGGCGGAGGGCTCAGCTGGCCTGGGGGCGGGACTGCAGGCCTGGGCCCTCATGCTCAGAGCCCCATCCCAGCCTGGGGCCATGAACACCTGCATCCAGCCAACCTTGCCTGACTTTGCCAAACAGGGCTTTCAGAGAAGGCAAGGTGTGAAACATAGGGAGGTTTTGAGATCTTAGGCACGAAGTCATGGCCCGGGCTATACATGCCAAGACTGGCCTGGCTTGGGACACGTCTCCCCAGGCTGGGTCACCACATGGGTGTTTCCTGTGTTCTGGGCACCTTTCCCTGTGCCTCACATGGAATAACTCACTAAGACAGCCTGTGAGGTAGGTGCAGTTACCATTCCCTCATTTCTTTCTCGCAGCAGATCTCCAACGTCAGTACCATTATTATTCCCATTTTACCAAAGAAGAAACAGGCTCAGAAACAGCTAGAAAGCAGGGGAGCCAGCATTTGAACCAGAGTCATCCCCCTCCAAGTTATGAGACGTATGAGCTGCCTGCCACGTGGCACGCACTTCTCCGATTTTATAACATCTACTTCTTCCCATAATACGAGGCATATGGGAGCGTATTATTACTACCCGTTTTATAGAAGGGAACATAGAGGCTCAGTGGAGAAGGCCAACTTGCCCAAGGTGCCACCGCTAGTGTGCGGCAGGGCAGGAAGCCAATGTTGCCTGCGCGCGGTGGCCCACCTCTTGCCAGGCCCACAAAGAATGAAAAAGATAAAGGAAAGGGATGATAAGCTTTAAACCAAAATTGAGAACTTCTATTTATTAAAAGACAGATTCAGAGAGTAAAAAAGATAAGCCTCTGAGAGAAAATAATCCATGGAAGTGGTGACAGCAGTTTATAGGTTTCTAAACTCCAACTATTCAATAAAGGAACTGGTCCTCTGGTCTGCGAAACTGGTCTATTCGTCTACCTCTGCTCAAGTTCTTCATTGTCTTCTAATAAGTCTTAATATCTGGTAGAGCAAGTTAGCTCACGTTTTCATCTTAAAGAGTGACTTAGTGGTTCTTGGCTCTTAACTCTTCTGTATAAAAATCTAAAATCAACTCACAAGTTCTACACACACACACACACACACACACACACACACACACACACCCTATAGCAATTCTAATTGCGTTTGTATTAATTCATAGGAGAATTGACATCTTCCCAGTATTGAGCTTTCAAGCTATGAACGTGGTCTCTCTCTCTCTTAGTTTAGAGGTTCTCGAACGTTTCCAGCAGAGTTGTATAGTATACTCCGTAAAGGTTTTGTCCATCTTTTGTTAGGCTTGCTCTTTGTTTTTATTTACTTTTTTATAACTGCACTAAGTGGCATATTTACACTTTTTCATTTTCTAATTGCTGTTGGTATGCAGAAATGCAATGGGTTTTTGTATATTGGTTTGATAACGATAGCCTTGCTAAGCCATCGTATTAATTCTTATAGATGGGAGATTCTTTTGGATTGCCTACGTGTATAGCCATGCCTATCCAATCCTTACATCATTTATTGCTTTTTCTTGCCTCGCTGCACCCCATGGACTTCCTGGTCAATGGATGTGATGGCAGTGGGCACTCGCGTCTTGTTCTGATCCCAGGAGGGTAGTTTCCACATTCCATCAGTCAGGACGTTTGTGATGGGGGTTTCTTGTGGATCGGAGGTTCGTAGACTCTAGCAGCACCAGCAGCGCCTGGAGGCCGCTGCCCCCTGCAGCTCCCCAAACCCCAGTTTCTGATTCAGTCAATCTGGGCGTGGCCTGAGGGGCTTCATCTCAGACAAGTTCCCTGGCGATGCGGATGCTGCTGTCCAGCGTCCACCCTTTGAGAACCACTATTGTAGATATTCTTTATCAGGTTCAAAGAGGTCCTTTCTAGTCTTAGCTTAAGTTTTATTTTAAAGTCATCAATGGACATTTTATCAACTTTTTTTTTCTGACTTATTGAGTAAATTTTTTCTTTGATCTAGTAATCTATTGAACTGACTTTCTAAGGTAAAACTTGCATTCCTGGGATCTATTTAATTTGATCTGGTAATGTGTAATCTGGTATTGTATCCTTTCTGAATTTAGTTTGCTAAGATTTTTGCTTAATTTACAGGCTCATCACTGTGTCTGTAGGTTTCTTTCTTATGCTGCTCTTGACAAGTACAGCACCTAACTCAGATTAGGGAGCAAAAAAATGGAAGCTATTATAGTTATAATTATGCCCTTATCATTGTACTTACTGCGCTATGATGCCTTGTTGGTTTGCCAGCCTTGCTTCTCGACTGATCTGTGAGCTCCCTGAAGTCAGGGCCCACATCTGCTCAGTCACTGCTGTATCCCCAGACTCTGCTGCCGAGCTGGACACAGAAGCAGAGTAATTGTTTCCATATAAAATAGGTGAGAGGCCCTGGCTAGCGTGGCTCAGTGGATGGAGCATCAGTCTGTGAACCAAAGGGCTGCTGGTTTGATTCCCCGCCAGGGCACATGCCTGGGTTATAGGCCAGGTCCCCAGAGGTGGACACATAAGAGGCAACCACACCTTGATGTTTCTCTCCCTCTCTTTCTCTCTCCCTACCCCTCTAAGAATAAATAAATGAAATCTTAAAAAATAAAATAAAATAGGTGTGAGGATTACAAAGCTGTCTTGGGAACAGTGTACCAGGCACTAATGCCGGGAGATGGGGGAGGACAGACAGTGAGAAACGAGCACTTGCTGGGTGCCTACTGTCTGCCGGGTGCTGGTCTAGCTCTCAGACAGCCCAGGGAGGTAAGCACCACTCGCATTCTGCAGAAGAGCAAGCAGAGGCGCAACCCCAGGGAATCTCTCCTCTAATTCACTGCTGCAGCAGGGTTGAGGGCACCGACCACTCCATGCCCTTTTACAAAGGCGTCTGTGTGGTGGGAATCATTTGGTGTGCTGCCTTCCTTCCAGGTGGCTAATTCTGATTCCTTTCTTTGCATGGGCTGCTGGGAAGCTCAGATCCTAACTCTGACCTTAACTACATTCACTAGTTTGATTCTCATGGTCATATATGAGTATGTTTGTCCTCCCCGCCCCCCCGCCCCCGCCGCCTATACTTTCTAGGTTTTTCCTGCTTTGGAGTCTTAACGTCCCTCTATTTTTAAATCATCAGGTTGCTGACTATGCCCTTATTATAAGTGGCCTCAAATCCCTTGAGGATTGCATCAAGGGACTAAAAAAATAAGCAGACATAATGACTGAGCTGTCGAGGACCTTCCTGGGAAGTGTTACTCACGTACAGATGCCTCTCCGAGCAGTGTCCGGCCCCGCCCTCCTCCGCCCCCGCCTACCGGAGCCCTGGGAACTGCCTGGGGCTGCTGTTGTTTCTGTGAGGGAGATGTTTCAGATTAATATAATTAATACCGAGATGCAGTTTCTCAGGAGGCTGAGAGTCGTTTAAAGACCCAAGAAGGGCTCAAAGAACAAACTATGGAACTACCTTTAATGCTGGCTTCAAAGAGAGGCTTAGCGGTGGTTCCTTTTCATCCGCTGGCTCGTGACACACCTGTCAAGCCCACAGTGGCCATGCTCCCAGCGGGCGTCCCACGTATGCCTTCCTTTCTAGGAATCCCAAGGGTGACTCCTGCCTACTGGCATCGTACCAGCAACTGTCTCTAATCCTTGCCACCATCTCAAGAAAATGTGAGGAACCAGGAGATCAAGGCCTGGCGCCCAGGATGGCGGTGGTGCGCTTTGGAGACTAGGGAGCCCCGCCCTGCACCCCCCCCCCAGCCTGGTGAAGATTTGCCCGCTGCCTGTTGGAGCCCATCGAGGTGGACAAACGGGAGACACCGCCGCCCTCCTCCCACCAATGGAAAGTGCTCGAACCTGCTGTGTTAATCAAGGCTTCGCTGTAACCAGGCTTCTTATGTGTTTAACAAAAGTTTGTAAAAAACTTCAACTTAAAAATGTTTATTATCAGGAAAAAGCGTGTAAAAGACTCCTTGGGGGGCAGCCCAGAAATTCGAGGCTTCCGAGCCAAGCACGCCTGTCTTTGAGTTGCTGGTGGCAAGTTAGTTCGAGTCACATCCTCCTCCATCACATTGCGGCCACTTACGAGTGCCCAGCACTGTGCCAGCACCTACCCGCCAGCCTCCTGCACAGCTTCAACACCCCCCTGAGACAGGTACTATTAGTGTCCCCGTTTTACCAATAAGGAAAGTTACGGAACATTCAGAAAGGTACCGTAACCTGCCCAAAGTCACACAGTGGCCAAGTGGCCAAGCCAGGAAGCTCGCCCTGGCAGCCCGGCCCCAGAGCCCACGCCCTGACCTGTGCCACAGCCTTCGCCGCTGATGGCCTGGAGACGTAGGACATGTTCAGTAAACATCTAATGAACTAAATGCAAGTGTGCTTGAGGGTTGGCTCCCGGTTCTTTTCCCACCTGTGGAGCTCTTATGCATGAGCAACAGGCAGGCCCAGGTCGGCAGAGAACCTCAGCCCTGTTCTGTGTGGGCACATTGGTGAGTTGCTTCATCACGACAACAGGGAAGGGGAAAGGGAAAGACAGACACTCACCCACACACCTTTGCCAGCCACCAGGTCCTGAAAGAGGGCCTTGTCTGCTCCCACTGAGGAGACTCTTAACTCACTAATGTCTCTCCAGGAAGCTCTACTTACCTGTCTGCCGGGATCCCCAGCACCGCAGCCTGCGTGGGCCTGGGAAGGAGGCGAGGAGCGGGCAGAGGGGAGCCTGCGGTGGCTTAGCCGGCACTGTGCGACAACAGCTATGGAAGGCACACTCTCAATCCCCGAGGGTGAGGCAACCGGGACTGAACAGAAATGCAACCTGAGCTGAAAACTAAAGGCCGGGTCCTGGGATGCCTCCTCGGTGAAAGAGGTCTTTCTTCATGGCCTTCTCTCTTTCTCCTCTGGGTCTGAGGTGGCCAGCAGTCAGCAAAGAATTCTTGTGTCTATAACGGGGACTCGACCCTGGGAGGCTGCTGCCCTGCAGAGAATCGCATTTCCCAGAGTGCCTTGCACTCACGTGGCCACTGGGTTCTCGTGGTTGCTGATTCTGGGGGCGGGGGCGGGCAGAGGTGCCAGGAGGACAATGCGGCGTCTGTCACTGATGCTGTGCCCGACCGCAAGTCAGAACCGCTGGGCAGCTATGTCCAGGCAGAATCTCTGAGGGCAGGGTCCTCGCCTGCTAGTTTTTTAAAGCCTTCTAGATGATTCCAACATGCAGACAGGTTGAGAACCATTAGAGTGGCTGGTTAAGAACCCAGGTTATGGAGGTTACCCATCTAGGCTCACACCTGTCGCCGCACTTAACTCTGTGACCCAGGCAAGTTCATTTCTCTGTGCTCGGTCTCCTCATCTATAGAATGGGGTAGTAATAGTGACTACTTGTTAGCCTGTTGTGAAGAGCAAGTGACGTGACGTGTGTCAAGTGTCCAGACGTGCCCGGCACGTGCCCGGCACACGGCCCACACTCACCGTCCTTACACTGCAGGAGATGCGGGATGACATGGACTTTGAAGGAAGTGACGGTTTTTGCTGGCTCTGTGCAGTCACCCACAGTTCCTTTCCTGCCATCTCCCCTGGAGCCCCAGGAGCCCCAGCCTGACACTCCCACCCGCCGGGGCTGCCGGCCACGGCGCAGGAGACCATGGAGTTGGGCAACCTGCTGCCAAGGCCCTGCAGTTACCTATTCCTAACTCTGAGTAAAGTGTGAGTCAGGCGGGCCGGTGCCACCCAGAGCTGTAAATCCGCACAAGAAAGACAGGCCTTCGCTTCCTGTCTGGGCCCGAGCCTCGTCCTCGATTCACTCCTTGAGGCTGAGACCAGCAGGATATGATCTGAGAGTTGCCAGGACAGCCTCCCTTTCCTCCCAAACCTGACCTCTGGGTCTTGAGGGCTCCTGGTCCCTGATGAGAATGCAGAAATTAGGAATATATCTAAAGAGCAAGGGCTAGAGGAGGGTCCAGGGGATTTGCATAACAATACTCATCAATTATTGGGCACTTGCTAAGTGTCAGTCACTGCGCTGCTAATCACGTCACTTAAACCCCATGTGAGCTCTGTGAGGCAGGCAGTTATCATGTCCACTTTGCAGAGGATAAAACTGAGGCTCAGAAAAGTCAAGCGCTCAGCACCAGTTCTGCATCGGGTCGTCTGACTCTGAGGCACGTGGTCTTTCCATTGGACCAGGCTGCTTTGCCCAGAGACTGTGGTGGGTCTGCCAGGTATCTGGACATGGTCTAGCCCATCCTGCCCACCCCCAGGTCTCCTTTTCTTTCTGCCTGAGCTACAAGCACCCTCCCACCTCCTGGCCTTTGCACGAGAGTTCCCAATGCCTGCAATCTTGTCCACTGCTTGCCCACAGCTCGGGGTCATCCTACAGACCCAGCCCAAGTGTCCCCGCTCTAAGAGGTGAAGGATATCATCCTGCTACAGCAGGTCCCCACCCCCTTCATTCTCTGCTCCTCGCTTTCTCTGCTTCATGACACTTCCATCATTTTTAGTTATTTATGTTTCTTTGCCAGCTGCCTCCTGCAATGTAGGCTCCTGAGGTTAGAGGTTTTGCCTGGCAGCTGGTACATGCTCACTGAACATTCTGTGAATGAACAAGGGAGGAATAAATAGAGGGCGTTGAACAAGCTTCTGCTGGGGTGTAGCTTGCCCAGCGCCGCAGCCTTGGGCTCTCTTAGGACCCTCATCCTGACCTTGCCAGAGTCAAGGCTGACCTCGGTGCTGGAGCAATGCCAGTGCGTTAGGGCAGGGGGAGGAGCTCCCCCACAAGAACCCAGGCCTCAGTCCGGTCTCTCGGGGCATTCCAGGGCTGAGAACCAGAGAGCGCAGCACAGGCATTCACCTGGTAAGCCAGGAGAGGTGACCTTTGGCCTCAGGCTCGATGAAGCAGCCCCCCCGGCCCATGCTTTCAGGAGTCACCAGTCTGTACCCACAGGGTCCCAGGTCTCGGTTCAGCATCGCTGAGGGTCCAGGACTGAATGCCAGCCCCGGAGGGAGGGCCCATTGATGGCATCTCTCTCCTGCTGACTCCATGACAAGTGGCCGGGCCGGATTTCAGAGGGGGCTTGTGTGGCCCCGGTCACGGAGGCCAGAAAGCCAGCTGGGGCCTCGCTGGCTGTGGCTGGCCAAATTACGGCCCTCTGAAGATGCCCACGTCCTAATCCCCAGACCCTGCGAATAGGTAACCTTACATGGCCCGGAGAGTAAAGGTTGTGGATGGAGCCAAGGTCATGAATCAGCTGACACGAGATGATAGAGTGTCCTGGCTTGTCCAGGTGGGCCCAATGTAATCAAGGCTCCTTACAAGCGAAAGAGGAGGCGGAAGAGTCTGAGACGTTTTTAAGATGCCACACTGCTGCCTTTGAAGAGGGAGGAAGGGGCACAGGCCGAGAAAGGCAGGCAGCCTCTTGGAGCTAGAAAAGGCAAGGACGTGGATTCTCCCCTGGTGATTCCAGAAGGAACCCAGCCCTTTTGACCCCTGGGCCCATTGCAGACTGCTGGCCTCCAGAACTGCATGGTAATAAATCTATATGCTTCTGAGCCGCTGAGTCTGTGGTCGTTTGTTACAGCAGCAGGAGGAGACAAACACACGAACTAAATCCCCTGTGTGGACACGCGAAGGCCAGGTCCGGCGGCCCAAATGAGGATTTATTTTGCTTACTCTCTGCATTGGGCTCAGGTTCCTGGGCTGCACGGTTACCCCACCCACACCAACCCAGAGTCCAGGAAGCCAAACGGAGAAAAGAGAAGTGTCCAGCGCTTTCTGCTAGGTCCCCGCAGAGCCCTGCGGCCAGTCCGAAGGCCCCTGAGGAATGAAAAAATCCATCCTGGAAGCTCAGCTGACGTCTCCCAGTTTTAAGCCCTTGTTTTATAGAAAGTCACATGCTCCACCCCAAACCCTTTCATTTTCTTTTTTTATTATTGCATTTATTGGAGGGACATTGGTTAACCCAACCCTTTCAACACTGGATTTTCTCAACATCCTCATTCGTTTCTACTTCCCCTGGAGGTGGCCTTATTCTGGTAAAACCTGGCCACTTGGGGGACATTGGGAGTCTGCTCCAGAGATCCAGGCAAACAGCAGTGAGGAAGGGGCATTTGGAGACAACTGCAGCATCTCCTCTAACCACCCAGCAGCACCCCAGTCCTGGGGCCAGCCAGCCTGGGCGGTTTCTGTTCTGCACATCTGGAGACAGAGGGAGGGTTGGCAGGGGAATGAGCGGAGGCAGTGATTTCCCCGGGCTGGCCTTTAACGGGGGCCCCTGAGGGCTCCCCATAGGCGGGAAGGGGATGATGCTAAGGGCACACGGCAGGCCACCCCGTGTTCCACACTCATCAGCTTCCCCCACTGCCACACTCACAGAGCAACCTTCCAGCCGCATCCCGCCCCTTGCCCTGCCACGCTCACTTGGTCCTGGCCTCCTGGCATCTGACCCCTGGGCTCACATTTATGCATCCACACCAGCCCTAACTCATCCTGTGGCTGAGACAGAGCAACCTCACAGTCTTACCAAAATCTGGGCTTATCGCCCCCAAATTCTTCAGGGGCCAGGCAAGCAAATCCTTCAGCTTCAAGAAACTCTGTTCTTACTATCATGTTCTAATCCTAAAGAAGGGCCAAAATCAAACTCAAGCCATTTGTGCTTCTGTAGGTTTATTAGCCAGTGATGGAAAAACACAGCTGGACCCATACAGAACACGTGTAACTGACCCATATCTGGAGAACGCCACCCACCCACCCTCTCCCCCTGCACCCAGAGCAGTTAACCCCCAGGGCTGTCCCACTGTGAGCAGTCTCGGTGGGTTTGGCCCCCGTAGGCCCCTTCTGCGGCACAGCAGGACCACATTCTGCCAGGGGTGCCCCCTCCAGCAGAGCGAGGCCCCAGGGCCACCCAAGCACCATATGCGTTTTGAGGATGTTTTCACCCCTACACCTGGAGTCTTCCCAATCTCCAAGGAATTCTCCAGATGCTTTTATCTCCAAGACATTCCAGGAGCTTTACGTACAAAGCCAGATTTCTGAATGTCTGATGATGCAGAATATATAAGGCTAAGGGACAACGATCATTTCTTCGACACACACTTAGAAGCACCTCCTACGTGAAAGCTCATGCTGGGCATTGGGCAGGGTAGAGGGTTCAAGATCTGGTCAGGAGCTTGGCAGCTGGAGTGATGGTCCTGCCTCGAGATAGGCGGACCCCCAACTCGTACCCTGTGGGTGGGGTGATGGGCAGAATCTCTCCTGTGGGGACGGGTCTGGCTGCGGGGCTGTCCCCCTGCAGAGAGAGAGGCAACCAGGCCAAAGCAAAGCCATGGGTCCTTCCTCCGTTAGGACACGCAGGCCAAAACAGCGGATGAGATGCATGGATGTTTCTAGATCCCAAGGTGAATTTGGCTGCAAATGGAGGACTTATGGGTGGGGATATTTGGAGGAGTCCCCATGGGTCATGTTGATGTGCAGGAGAGGCCACTAGAAATGAGGCCAAGCAGAACCAAGCCCGAGAAGCAAATGGGTTGCAGGTGAGGCGTGAACGCTTCTAGGGAACAGGCTTTGCAGAGGGACAGGTCACCCTTGGCATTCCCTCTGGACACTTGGGGTCTCCTGTCACTTATTATTTAGGGGCCTGTCTCAGTCTCCACCACCTGGTCTGAGGTCCCACCCCAGGGGGAGAGGACGCCGGGATGGACAGGCTCAGGGCACCATGTGCCACCACTTGAAGGAGAAGGGCTGCCGGCGCACATTGGTGCCGCAGTGCACCTCTCCGTGCAGCATGTGGTAGGGGGTGAAGTCATCGATGAAGGTGCAGTGGAGGCCCAGCGGCTCCAGCAGGGAGCGCACCTTCTCCTCCAGGCAGCAGCGACCGTTGACGAGGGGCCCGAAGGGCTTGGGGATGCCCAGGTGCTTGCCCAGCACCAGCATGTTCACCTGCAAAGGTGGGATCCCAGGTCAGGGGCGGCACCTCATCCTTGGCTCGCACCCCAACCCCTTCACTCTACCTGGCAGGACATGAGTTTGTCTTTTAGGCAGCCTTGAAAATAGCTTCTCGCCCTTTCATGCAGCAGGAGAGGGACTCGGGCTGGTTAAGACCTCTAGCCTGCTGTGCCTTCCCAGGAGCATCCGCAGAGCTCACGATGACAACTTATTTCTCTGGTGACCGCTGTCCTTACTGGTGGATTGTGGTGGATGCCATATCTGTGTTACAGAATCCCAACCTCCTAGCCTATGGACCAGCGTAGACATCTGAGCCAAGCTGGACCAATCAGATTCTCTCGCTCAGAGATCTGAAGCTGACATGGCAGAAGGGTCAAGTCAGTCTCTGTGTCTATATCTATAACAAACGTGTGGTCATATTCCTATTTATCCTCAGGGACAGAGAAGCAAAGGAAGCCAAGCTGGAGGATGGGGGAGGAAGGAGGAAGGATGCAGGGGATGAATAGTATAGACAGACACAGAGATAAGGGATGGTTCCAGGCCCTCCTGAAGCCCCCGCTGCAGCCATCTCTGCCCTCAGCTTTCACGGTGTCCTTATATTAAATCTCCGTCTCGGTCTGAAGCTGGCTTGGGAAACCCTCTGTTTCCTGCAAACACAAGAATCTGAAACCATGCACAAGCCTCTAGGGGCAAATACGCAACTGCAAGGCTGCCTTAAACATGCAGGAAGGAAGGGGGGTGATGAGAGGCTTTGAAGATGGGGAAATACAGGAAGGCAGAAAATTCAGCCAGAAAGGGAAGGAAAAAGGGGTGAGGGGAATGAAGCAATGGTGGTGTAGACAGGCTCCTTGCAAGGCTCTGAAGATGGGCGAGTTGAGTTCCTCTGGAGGATGGATGTGGGGAGGGGAGGGAGGTGGGGAGAGGAAGGGGATGTGGGGCGGGGAGCGGAGTGATCCCCAGCAGGACTACTCGCAGTGTGGTTCTCAGACAGCAGCATCTGCGTCACCTGGGGCCTGGTCAGAAAGGTAGCAATGTCTCAGGCCCTACGTCAGACCTGCTGAATCAGAACCCCTGGGGCGGAGCCCCCGCGGTCCAGGTGTTCCAGATGCAAGTTCAAATTCTGAACCCTCAGGGCTCAAGCAAAGGCCACTTCCTCCACGAAGCCTTTCGGATCGCCTGACCTCTTAACTGCCACATCACTTTATTGTACAAAATAGATCACTGGGACAGGTCCTCAGAGGAGGGAAGAGTTTCCCTGTCTGGACTAGATTGGAAGCTACTTGAGAACAGGAGGCAGCCTGCATCATCTTTGCGTCTCCCACCGGGTGCCCTAATATATGGGGGATGGATGAATAGCTGTGAACCAGGAGAAACAGAGCAGAATGGGCATCTCCGCTCCCAGCTGACGCTGCGGGCATTTCACATACCCCCTCAGGGAACAAGCCGTTCACTCCACACATGTCAACTAGGGCCCTGGGAGGGGGAAGAGCCCTTTCCTAGTGGCCCTTGAGCAAGGCGCTTGGCCAGTGAGCTTCTCTAGGGACCATGACAATCAGCCAACCAGAACCCCTCCTACTGGCCACGCTGGGACCCCTGTTTCTCTCTGCCACCCCTACCAGCCACCACAATCCCAAACATGGCAGCCACCAAACATCTTGCCCCTCTGGAGAGTGGAGGCTCGAAGCCTAATTTGAGGAAACCTTAAGTCCCAGACGGCGGCCTCACCAAGTCAGGGAAGAAGGCCACCGCCTTTTTCCTCTCGGTCTTGAAGAGCTGCGGGATGTCCACGATGTCCCGCTCCGTCAGGCCCAGCTCCCGCTTCAGCACCTCCCGGTTCCAGTCGATGCAGCTCTTTGGGGAGGAGGAGGCGGAATTGGGAACCCCTGCCAGTGCGGGCTGGGGGCCCCACGGGGTCATGTCTGGTTAAGGAGAGGCGGGCTGCCCAACTCTCTACACAAACACTTCATCAAAATATACCTGCCCTCTGTGCCACTCCTCACAGTCCTATCCCACTGGCAGGGCTCAAAATGAGAGTGTCCCAGAGTGTTCCATCCTTGACCCTCTTCCCTTCTCGACATCCTTCCCTCCTTAAAGAATCTCCTTCAGCTTCATGGTTTAAACACCATCTAGACACTGAGAACTCTCCCAGATCGCCTTCCTTCTCTTTCACTCAGGGTCGGCTCTCCCAGCCTCCCCCAGCTCCCTCCCTCTCTCCCTGGTACCGGCGAGGTCCCTGATCAAATCCTTGCACATCTAACCCCATCTTGGCATTTGTACTTGTAGGATCCTGAAGGTGCCCTTTGCCCTTCCAGACACACTGTATACCTTCTCCGCTCTGCGCCCTAGGAGGTTGACCCTTGAGAATCAGGTGTCCCGTGCCACTGGCTTCCGGTTGGGTTCAGCCAATGGGGCCACAGGCAGGAGGTGAGGGGCCGGTAGGAGAGTGCAGTGGGGTATTGGATCCCCCGTGGCCTCCCTGCCAGGTTGCTGTGGGTTGGCGGTGAAGGTCACAGCTCCTGTCTCACATCCCTCTTTTCTTAGTGACCTCTTCCGGGTCCTGGTAAGAGCTCTCACTCCTAATTCCCTCAGACCTAGAGGTGGCGACCCCTCCCCTCTTTCTAGCCTGGGGACACTGCACAGACCTTGTTGATTTCCTCAAATGTTTCCTGTGCCTTTGTAAATATTCCCTCGAATAAACTTACCCAGCTTGAGGTGCTGTGTGTTCGCTCAAGGACCTGCTGCCCCCACCCCCATGACGTAATGAGACAGGCTCAACATAGCAGCAGAGAGCTCCTTTCAAAGCCTAAGTCAGGTCAGATCCCTCCTCTGCTTACTGCCCACCCCCGCCCCCCAGGAGTCTCCAATCTCACCCAGAGCCACAGCCAACGCCCGAGCAATGCCCTACAAGGACTCGTGTGACCCTCTGGACCTCCTGGCTGCTCCTCATACACTCTGAGCCCCATTGTGCTACTCAGGGCCACCCTCTGTGCTGTTCCCTCTGTCTGCAATGCTTGTTCCCCTCACAGGCACATAGCTTACCCATTCACTTTTCATGGGTCAAAGGAGGGGCTCAGAGCCCTTCTGCCCGGGCCTGCTCTAGCCTGAGCTTTCACGGCCCTTGAGCCTCAGCCTTCCATCCTCATCCCTGCCCCCGCTCCATGCCCACCGCCACGCACAGCCCCTGCCCCATACCTGCACAAACTTGTTGTAGCTGATGAGGCTTTCGTTGGAGAGGACCTGGTTGATGGAGATGGTGTTGACCTCCACATTCCCTGCGAAGAGGAGAGAGGCACCTGAAGGGACGGGCAGGGGCAGCGCCGGCAGCAGGGCCCCCTGTTCTCGGAAGCAGCCAGGCAGGGGCCACGTTCACAGCTGCTGGTCTTGCTGAGTCAGCAGCTCTCCGGCCTTTCTGGGCATGGGCAGGCCCTGCCCAGCAGAGCTCAGCCTGGCCACCGCGCAAGTCTGGGTGCATGAGGAGGGCGAGGGGCATGGGACCCCAGCGCTATAAGCATTAGACCTGTATTTGAGTTCACTGGACATGGTGATACCTCTAGTTAGAAATTTACAAACCCCTCCCCCCCAAGGCATTGGGTGATGATCCCTCTTTTATGTAGTGACAGTGGGGGCTGGGTCACCACCTGCCCACAGGTGCCAGCCTTGGTGGACACCATTGGTCTTATCCCTGCCCTCCACGAGGTGAAGCATGGAGCGCCCCGGAGGCCTGGGATGTCCCAGGAGATGGGCTGGACAGGGAAGGGGAGCTTAGGGCCAACCTCACAGCTGCCCCTTACTCAGCTCTCACCACCCGCAGGCCCTGAAATCAGAGCTCTGCATTTAGCGCAAAATGCAGCCCCTCCAGATATGCTTATTATCCCCTTTGCAAATTGCAAATCCGGGAATTGAGGCTCAGAGAGGTAAAGGGCTTGCTCAAGGTCTTACAGCTAGGAAATGGGGAGGAGCTTATGGTCACACCCAAGCCCAGTGCTCAAGAAGGACCTTAAGCCTTGACCATGAGAAAAGGAAATGGCTTCCTGGACCCATCTGCCAGCTGCGCATCCCCTCCACCCCAGCAGGGGCCAGGTGGCTGGGGTTCAGACCCGGCTCTGCTGCCTCCCTGCCTCTAGGCCAGGGACCGACTTTCAGGCCTTCTGGGGGTGAAGGAGGGTGACAGGGATTCCCCCCAGGCCTTCATGAGGTCAAACAGGACAATTGGGGTGCAGCACAGGGCGTGGGGCTGGGCACAAAGCAGGTTATTATTCGGCAGTGCTGGGCTTCCCTGGTCACAGCTGTGATTGTCAGCTCTCCAGGGTGGCTGTGTGTGGCCTCATAACTGTGAGTCCCCCGACTCTGCTTCCCAGCTGGGCATTTGGAAAAACTGCTCAGCCTCCTCCCAGGCCTTGTTCCCTGACAACCTGACGCTTCAGGGAAAGACGACAATGGCTTCCCTGCCTGGTACATAAAATTCAGATATGAGGATTTTTAAGGTTTGCTATGGGCTCACAGGAGGCAGGCCCTGGTCCCACTGGGAGCATCGGGGCAGGAGAAATCTGTATTCCTTACACTTTCCATCTGGGGTCCCAGGGTTGTGCTGGGAAGGGGGACTCAATCCTGGGGGGCAGCAGGAGACAGGACTGTTCACGGGAATGTCCACAAGCCCAGGTTCCAAGCCCCCAGTAGATGGTCCATTGGTCAAGCAGATTTCACTCACAGAGCACAGATTACTATGAATTTCAGGACAGTGACAGCTGGACATTAAACCTCGAGCGAGGGGCTCTTCTGAGCAGAGGGCCCTGTGGGCAAACTCTAGTCCCAGGAACGAAGCTGGCCCTGCCCTCCCCAGCCCATCTTCTGCCGCGGCGCTCCCTGCCAGCTCTGCCGTAGCACAGCCCATGGGGGCTGGTGGAGCCAGGCCTGCGGTAGCAGGAGCAAGGGCTCCTGAATTTGCAGGGACATCCCTGCTTTAAAATTCGCCATCCCTCTCTCAAGTCACCACGTGTCTTGCTTTAGGGGAGGCGGGTCAAGAGTTGTGATGGGGGGCACCGGTACCCACCAACAAGCCCTTCAAATAGGAGGGCCTTGCCGTGGCCCCACTTCCGCTTTTCCTGGAAGAGCTTGAAGCAGGTGCCTGGGCTGGCCAGGAGCATCCGGAAGCCCTGCGTGGAGAGAGAGATCAGCCGAGCTCCCTGGACTCAGCATGGCTCCCGGGAGTTCGTCCCAGGCCCCAACCGCCAGGAACAACAGTCCTGCCCCCCACGTCCTTACCTTCCCATCGGAGGCAGGGACGAAGCTCAGAAACTCATCCACGTGGCCCACAGCCAGCCAGTCCACAAACAGCTCCACAGGGGGCTGCACCTTCTGCGCGTGGAGGAAGTCCCGCACCACCTGGGTGACCCTGCGCCCACTCGCCCTGGGACCCAAGGGTTAAAAAAAGTTGCTTAACTAAAATATATATATATATATGCAGTAATGGAAAGACAAGAGTTCAAGATTTCTGCATTGCCTTTGTAAGCAGGAAAGACTATATATATATTTTGTCAACCAGGCAAATCCTCAGACCCCATTCTCACCTTCCCCAAGAGACCGATTTCACCCCTGTATGCCACCCCTCACGGCAGGTGGTCCTTCCTCGAGTTTATCTTACATTTGTCTCTCTGCAGCCCACCCTCCTGCACATCAGTGGGGAGAGAGGTGCACCAGGTCACTCCCAACGGGCCTCGTAGCTCCAGCATTTTATGGTAGTGAATTTTAAAACCGCTCTTCTTTGCCTTCTGAAAAAGGATCTCATGGCATTACCCAGACTTTCTCTTTCTGTGGGATCGTGTGTGAGGGCAGCAGGTCCCCTCCAAAGCTTCTTGAGTCACCTGTCATCTGATCCCAAGTCTGTTCTAACTGCTTCTCTAATTTGGTTAGTTCTATGTGGTGGCCTATTACACAGCAAACAACCATTACCATGAAATTCCTTCTTCTTTCCGCCAGTGTCCCATGGTTACGTGTTGAATAGGACCTAAGCTGTTACTCTGCGTGTGTTTGTTACTGCCATCTCACTTTTCACATCCTGTGCCTCCCTTCTCCTGCTCTCAGGAAAAGATCTGATAGTAGTCATTTACCTCATAGTATAAACAAGCTCTGACTTAATCCAGTTTTTCCCAGGACTGTTGAGATTTTAAGCTTTTTCTTCCATAACTGTAAATTGGTAGCAACATCGACTTACTTTCTGAATCGGAAGACCCAAGTCTAGTTATAACTTTGCCCTCTGTGCTACCTTTCCAGGTTGCTTACCCTCTCTGGGCCCACTTGTAAAATAAAAGGATTGGATGGCAGCTTCGGTCCCCACTCACTCTGGCCTTCTCAGGCTCCTGAGGTAAGTGGACAGTATCTGGTGAAGAGCCCACTGCCCTCCTGCCCTCTGCATCCACGATTACAGTTTTATCACTCCTTCTTTCTGGTTCTCTTTGAGGAGTGGAATAGCCTCTCACCGCCCCCAGCCAACCTCACCCCCTCTCCAGCCTCCTTCCCAGCAACACCTCTCCCAGTTCCTCTCTCACCCAGGCAGGTTGCCCCCAATGAGGATCCTCCCCAGGGGGTACTCCTTCCCGTTGGCCACCACGGGGGGGCTGACCTCCAGGTTCCCAAAGGAGTCCAGGCCACATACAGAGCTGCCCCGTGGCTCTCGGGTCACGTAGCCGAAATCTGGACCCTGGTAGAGGAAACTGAGTCAAGCTGGCTGGGGTGGGGGCAGGCGGCTCACCATGGAGAGCTCGAAGCAACTCTCTGGGTTCTCAGTTCCTTCAAGGTGGGGCGGGAGTGGCTGCCCACTCTTCAGATGCAAATACTGAGTCAAAGACTGGGATCTGAACTATTCAATATTTCATATATGCGCGAGGGGCAAAGTTGGGAAACACACACTGGCCTTCTGGTCCTACTGCCATAGGAGAGCATGTTACCGCCCACGTTCACAACGAGGCAGCAGAGGGCGCTAGTTGCCCCTGAACCCCTGCCCTCTACACCTGTGCTGAAAGGTCGTGGTTCCCAGGCTGCCCCCAGTTCTCCTCACGCAGGTGTGGCCCTCAAGGTAACGTCCCCCCGCCCTCAGGGCCGGGCTGCGCCCCGGACCACTCA
Source organism: Pteronotus mesoamericanus (assembly GCF_021234165.1). NCBI lineage: Eukaryota > Metazoa > Chordata > Mammalia > Chiroptera > Mormoopidae > Pteronotus > Pteronotus mesoamericanus. Next base: position 1,179,222 of record NW_026555200.1, read on the forward strand.
CCAGGATCCGTTTGTAAGGGAAGTCCTGCAGTTCCCCGTTCCTGGGGGAGTCAAAGACCACCGGGAAGGTCTTGTGCGGCGCCTGAACGTAGCCCAGCTCCATCTCGTCCTGCAAACAAGAGAGACGCCCGGCTGTGGACAGTCAACAGCTCCCCACGCTTGCTTGACACTGAGCACCTCGGGGAGGCTGCTCCTAGGATGTCTCTGCCTCAGGGACGCTGCCCTGGGAGCAAAGAGGACAGGAGCATGACGCCTGCTGCCTGAGGAGGTGCTGGGGGCTCAGGGTGGGCGCTGTACTTGCCTAGGGTCACACAGCGAGACAGGCCAGGAGTGACTAAAAACATGGACATGACCTTGGGGGTGTCACCCTGCTGGGTCGGGGAGAGGGGACACAGAGAAGGACTCAGGGTGGCCTGAGTTGAACAAGTAAGCGACTGGGCATCGGCCAGAACCTGTGGCCTCTGCATGTGGCCATGAAGGGTTGACAGCTGGGCAGGGCTGAGGGGACCTGAGGAGGTGCAGACCCATAAACATGCCCAGGTCAACCCTGGCCCCTCCGGTCCTGGAGGCAAAGGTGGCCCAGGCCAAACAAACTACACACCCAGTGAGAAGCTCATTATTACGTGCCCTGCCCTAGGCTCTTCATGAATATGAACTGCGTTCACTCTCATGACACGCCGATATGGAGGCACTATTATTACCCCATGTTATAGATGAGGAAAGTGAGGAACAGAGAGGTCTAGTTATTCATCCAAAGGTGCACAGCTACTCAGCAGCACAGCCAGAATCCAAATCCAACGGGTCTCACTCCGGGGCCCTGCCCTTCCCCGCCTCATTGGATGAACCTCCAGCCATAACACCCACTTGGTTTGGCATTCAAGGTCTCCCACCTCGGTTCTCACCCCTCACAGAGCCTCGGCCCTGGCCACAGTGGGCATCCTTTCTCCTGCCTCCCACCTCTGGGCCTCGGCTCATGCTGCTCCTCTGCCAGGACCCCGTTCCGCTGAGTCCCAGCATGGCCCTTACCAGCTCTTTGGCCCTGGGCCTGAGAGCTCCTCAGAAGGATAGTGACAGGGAGTCGTCAAGAAGATGGAATGACACTATGGTAAGGACACATGGCATGCAGTAAGCGCTTGCTGAATGGTAGAAACCGTTACCCACCCATTTGCCGAATCTGGTCCCGCTCAGATGCCCGTGCTCCTGGAGGCCGGCCCTGAGCCCCCGACAGAGGTAATGCCACCGTCCTCCAAACCTAGCTGGCACTTTGCTGGCACTTTCCTGGCACCCCTGCTATGTCTTAGACTGTAAGAGCTGGGATTTGTACGGAGATAATTTACTAAATCAGGGCTTCTCGGCCTCAGCACTGTTGACACTTGGAGCCAAAAGCCAGTAGCATCAGCACCCTCAGTGTGACAATCAAAAATGCCTGAGACTGCTAGATATCCCTTGGGGACAACATCGCCCTCCGTTGAGGACCACCGGTCCAGGTGGCCATGGTCAGGGAGCATGTGCCCAACCCAGTGCTTAGCCAGATCCAGGGGGTGAGCTGGTGTTGAATCCAGTGTCAGTGTGTTCCTGGGTGTCCAGAAAGTTCTGGAGAGAGGGGGCGAGCCCTAGGTCCAGAATGAGAAATAGCAGTGCCCTGGGGTGGGCAATCCCAGCACCCAGGTCTGCCTGGATGTTCCCCCGTGGTCCCCCGCCCCACCTGGTTGGGACAGGCTGGGCACTGCCCCGTGGCCGTGATACCTGGATCCAGCGGTCATTTCGGTTCTCAGCCTGTGGGCAGATGGTCAGCTTGCAGCCGGCCTTCCTGGCCAGCTCCGCCACTGCGTCCACAAAACGCGTGTTGTTCCTCACACTGCAGACAAGCCCGGGGAGAGGGGCTCAGGCCAGGACCAGGCCAGAGGGGCCACCAGGGTCAGAAGGACCCCCGTGCTCCCCAGACTCACCGGCACACATACACCTCCAGGGGCGGCAGGGTGCTGGGCGTCATAATCCAGGGAGCCACACGGAACACGACAGTGTCGGTGAAGATCGGGGACTCGGAGAAATCCTGCAGAGGAAGAGCAGCGGGGACAGAGCCCTGGCCTTGGGTCCAGAGGTCCGTGGGACCCAAGGGCCCAGGGAGCCTGAGCAAGCCGCTTCGTCTCAGTCTCTATATAGGAACCAGCAAGGTGGCGAGCAGCCTGGGGTCTTTCACACCAGCGGGGCCCCTCTCTCCTGGGAACAGAGCCTTCTGTCACCTGCTCCGACCAGCCAGCCCCTACCTCATTGGAGCCGTCCAGCAGGGTGACGTGGAAGGAGATGAGCCCCGCGAAGCCAGCATCAGGGAAGGAGAGGCCTTCCACGAAGAAGCGCTCCTCGTCCCCGTGGCAGCGGGGCACCACGTAGGACACCTTGTTCTGGCCCAGCACGTGCCTGTAGGACTCGCACGAGTCCTCGGGACCTGGGATGGGACAGGAGTAGCAGCTGTGACGCCCTGGTGGGCCTGGGGAGCACGAGAGCAGGAGCGCTGTGCAACCTCACAAGGAATGCAGGCCAGACAACGCCTGCCTCTCACCTCCCACGGGCAGAGGAGAGAGAACTGCTTACCGCGCAGTGTGGGCAAGGCCGGGGGTTGGGGGCCAGCTGGCGGCGTCTAACAAAGGAACGTGTACCCCAAACCGGCAATCCCACTTCTAGGTATAGGTCTTCATTACCACTTCTAGGTAAGGGTCTTCACTGGTTGCTTACTTGTCCACTGAACAAATATTTACTGAGCACCTACTATGTACCTATGAGTCACAGGTCTGGACTCGGATACAGCCAGGAGCGAGGTCACTGCCCTTAAGGAACCAATATTGTAAAATCAAAACTGTAAACAACCATATGTCTCAGGGGACCAGATAGGCTACAGCACCTCCGTGCTTCGGAACACTGTGCAGCTGGGAAAAAGAATGAAGCTGAACCAAATAAATACACAGAAAGAGCTGTTGAATATAAAGGTCAGTGAAAGAAACAGTTTGGGAGGCAGAATATGTATGCACCACACACACAGTCACATACAACCACACACAGGCACACACGGGCACATATAGTGCTTATAGAGACAAGTCAGTTAGAACACATACCAAATCCTTAACAGTGAACACGATTTAAGAGTCAGGTTTAGGGTTAGGGATAGAGGACTCTTTATTTTCACTCTATATGCTTATATATTGTTTGATCTTTTAAAAAAGTGAGCGTCTTATTGCTTGTATAGATTTGTAGTTTTAAAAGGTCTTTTAGCCCTGGCTGGTGTCGCTCAGTGGATTGAGCACCAGCCTGCCAGTCAAAGGGTTGCTGGTTTGATTCCCAGTCAGAGCACATGCCTGGGTTTCAGGCCTAGGTCCCCAGTAGGGGGCACACAAGAGGGAACCACACATTGATATTTCTCTCCCTCTCATCTTCTCTTCCCCTCTTTAAAAATAAGTTTTAAAAAATCTTTTAAAAAGAAAGTCTTTTATACCCTTGCTTAGACTTGTGATGATGGCATGTCGATGTGAAGCAATTGTTGAATTTTTTTTCAGGAGATGTGCACTGAATTCTGCAAGAACAGTACCCATGGTGCCTGGGACTGGCTTAGAAATATTTCAGGAAACAGAAGAATAGATGAAATGAGAGAAGCGAAGAGTGATAATTGTTCAACTGGAGTGGTTGGCCTCTGGGGGTTTGTTACACTATCCTCTCTCCTTTTGTATATGTTGAAATTTTGGGGAGCAAAATTTTCTAACCATGCTTAAAATATATTAAAAAAATTCATTCATCCCCTAAAATGACCCAGGCCATAGCTGTGCTGGAGACGCCAGCCGACCAGCTCCAGCCCTCACACATCTGTGTCTCTGCCTCCGAGGCAGCCCAGGAGCCTGGGCCGAGCCTGGGCTGAGCCTGCCCACTGGCTCAAGGCGGGGAAACGAGGTGCCCTGGCAGCAGGGGGTGGGCGTGATCTTACCGGAGGCGTGGAAGACCCGTGCCCGCTTAGCATCATGGCTGGAGGTGTGCAGGACAAGTCTGTGGTCATCGAAGAGGGCAGCAGGGCCCTGGGTCCGCAGGACTATGACGGACATGTCTTCCAGGTCTGTGGAGCCAGCAGAGAATTTTGGGAAAGGGCCTGGCACACAGTAGGTACTCAACTAATGTTGGCATCCTCTGCTCCCCCAGAGGGAGAGGAAGGTGAGAGCTTATGTCTTGAGTTCCATCCCTGTGTGTGAGTCCCTGCTGGCACTGGGGGTGTTGGGAGGGGCAGCTGCCAGCCGAAGGCAGGTTTTGAGGACCAGCGAGATGTGTCTGGGAGCTGGAACTCTGGCCCCGAGCTCCGCCTTCAGAGCCGTTCCTGTGGGTTGGAGCTCCTGCAGGCTAACTGAGCAATGACCTTGGACACCCAGGGACACAGGCTCCCCTGGTCCCCCAGTCCCCCTCACCTTGCAGGCAGCGTACGTGCTGGTCACAGTTGTCCTGCTCATCACAGTTCATGTCATCCCTGTCACAGTTCACCAGCAGGATGGCTCCGTACCCATGGGGCCCCCACACCCACTGGCGCTGTCAATGACAAAGCAGAGCTGGCGCTGGCGGCTCAGACCAGACCTGCGCCTCCCTCCCCTGCCACCTCCTGGCTGGCCTCCTAATGCCATCCTTTCCTGGTCGCCCTACCCTGTGAGGACTGGCCCAGTCTCACGGAAGCACCTCTCGCTCAAGAAACAGCCATGGCTCCCTCCTGCCCACATCCAGTCCAAACTAAAGGCTGCTTTCGTGGCTGTCTGTGATGTGTGTCCAGCCCATGTCCTATCTCAAAAGGCAACTTCTGATTCTGAATCCCTCCTTCCCGGCCTGGGCTCCTGCTCTTCCTTCCACCTGGAATGCCCTCCCTTATACATTCATTCCTTTAGAGACCAGCTCAAGGGGACTTCCTTCCAGAAAACCTGCCTTGCCCCCCTGGCCCGCCTTGGCCATCTCCTCTGAACTCCTGCTGCGTGAAGTGCCACCACAATTCAGCCCAAAGTTCTTGAACAGTTTCATGCCTGGTAGGTTTCCCTTTTCACCTAGATCAAGGAGTTAGCGCACTATGGTCCACTGGCCAAATTCAGCCCTTAGCCTGTTTCTGTAAATAAAGTTTTATTAGAATCCGGTCATACTCATTTCTTTACTTATTGACTATAGCTCATTCACACCTCAGTGGAAGAATTTGAATAGTTGCAACAGAGACTATATGGCTTGCGAAGCCTAAAATATTTACTATCTTGTTTTTACAGAAAAAGTTTGCTGCCCCTCGACCTAAATCGAAAGTCCAGAAGGACTTTTCCCCCACAAAGCAAGGCCTAGCATAGAGCTGGGCACATAGGCGCTTTATAATTCTTGCTGATGACATTTTTCCTAGTAAAGAAGATCCCCAGCGGCGCATGGTTCCCGCTGGGCTCCCCTGACCTCGGCATCCGCTGGGAAGCAGGGGGATGGATGCTGCAATGACCTCTCCTCCCTTAACCCAGCCTAGAGCCGCTCCCAGCTCTCTTTCTGGGCCCAGGCTGAGGTGCCCTACCTTGTCCACGAAGCTCCTGTCCTGCCGGCCCTCACAGTTCAGGTCACAATCCAGAGCAATGTCTGCAAGGGGAGGGCAGAGGGTAAGTCACCACAGGGCTCCCAGGAGGTTGGCACAGGCCTGTGACCTCTACCCTTTACCTTCACACTCAGGGCCTGCCTGGGGCTGGACAAACAGAAGGCATTTCCAAGAAGACCCTGACCAGAGGTAAGGGCATCTGGAGTCTCTCTCCCTGAGCTCGGGAAAGAAAGATGCCTTGGGGAGGAGGCCGGGTCACAGTAAAGGCCCAGGTCAAATGCTGCCCCCTCCAGGAAGTCTTCCCTGATCTCTCCCTCTTCTGCATCCCTACAGCACTCACTGTCAGCAAGCCCTGCACTGAGCTCAGGTTGCCCTAGACATTCATGTGAAGCTGCCTCATCTCCTCGGGATGAAAGGGCGAGCCTGGGCTTTGGTGTCGGATAGATGTGGGTGTGAATCCAGGCTCCACCATCTACTGCCTGTGCACCGTCTGAGCCTCACCTTCATTTCAAATTCTTAAAATCTCAGAAGGTGGGAAGCCTCCATTCCACCTTCTTCACATATCTCCTTAGAACTAGAAGAGATTTTGTAACACAAATGGAGGAGCATTCAAGGGAGAGAGGTAGCAGGAGGGAGAAGGAGGAAGAATATGAAATAATTTTTAAACATGTGAAAAGATCCCCAGCCACCATACAGCGAGTGAATGCATCTCACAAAAACCATGCGGGCAAGAGAAGTCCCGCTGGAGAGAATGTGCACAATACAATTCCATCCACAGGACATTCAAAGAAAGGCAAAAATAGGCTATATCATGTGGGTATGCATACTCAGGTGAAAAACCACAAAGAAAAGCAAGAAAACTCTTATCACAAGCTAGTGCTTACCCTAGAGGAAGGAGGCCAGAGATCAGAGAGGGGCATAGTTGGGGGAGAATTTGGGGTGCTGGTCACGTTCTATTTCTTGACCTGGGCAAGGTCTGTTCAAGTGTTTGGTTTCTAATTACTCATTAAGGTGTGTGTATAAAATAAAGCTTTATGCACTTTTTGGTGTATGTGTGTTTTCCAATGAACAAGGGTATGTGTGTGTTCAGAGAGGGGGAGGTAAGGAGGTACCCAGCCTCAGTCCTAACTAAAGGAAGGCAAGTAAAAGCAACAATGAGCCCCAGCTGGTGTGGCTCAGTGGATTGAGCACTGGCCTGCTAATCAAAGTTTATCATGTAATCATGTGTCCTGGTTCGATTCCCAGTCAGGACACATACCTGGGTTGTGGGCCAGGTCCCCAGTAGGGAGTGTTCAAGAGGCAACCACACACTGATGTTTCTCTCCCTCTCTTTCTCCCTCCCTTCCCCTCTCTAAAGATAAATAAATAAAATCTTTAAAAAAGAAAAAAGCAACAATGAGATACAGCCTCTCTGATCGGCAAAACGGGAGAAGGTTAATAGTGCACAGTGTTGGCAAGGCACTCCTGTATGCTGTTGACAGGTATATAAAGTGGTATCGGTTTTTTGGAGAGCAATTTGGCAATATATATCAAAACTCACAAAGTACATTTCCTACAACTCAGCACCTTTGCTTCTAAAAATGCCTCCTGAAGAGGGAGCATTTACAACTCTCTTGCCAATCGCTCTCCATGTGCTTGTACCAACATGAATTCCTGCCCACGATGTAAGGAGCTCCCCAGTTCCACCTACTTGGCAACACTAAGTTAAGGATCTTTTCATTTTGATTCTGATCACTGGGGCTTTCTCTTCTGTGAGTTGCTTGCTCATATTTTTTGCCAACTTCTAATCATTTGTACTTTTTCTCTTAGTGATTGAAGTTTCCCATAACCTCTATGCTCCGAGTATGCCATGTGCATTGCAAATTTCTTCTCCCAATCCAGAGTTGAATTTTTAAATTGTCCTCTGTTGTAGAGAAGCTCTATATTTTAATACAGCTGAACTTATCAATCTTTCCCCCATGATCTATGCTATTGTTTTGCCTTGTTAAAGACAAACTTAACCTTGAGTTTACAGATATCCTCTTCTAAAAGTTTTAAAATTTTGATTTCATCCTAAGATTTCTAACTCATGTAAAATGTATTTTTGAATATAGTACTAGATATGGTTCCAAGTTTATTGATTGTCACGTGATAGCCACATGAACAGGGGTCTACATCTGGTTCCCTCTTGGTTCCATTGGTCTGTATTTAATGCTGCGCCAATATCACACAGCCTCCAATGCTACAACCTGGGGAAGAGTTTTTGGTACAATAAATCCCTCCACCTTGTTCTTTCTTAAAATTGTTTTGGCTATTCTTGCCCTTTGTTCTTCCATGTGAGATTTAGGATCGGCTCAGTAAAGTTCTATTTAAAAAGCCACTTAAATGGAATGGCATATTTTGATGGGAATGTCATTGAGTTTAGACTGTTTGATACTGCCCCAGAGTGGTTCTGTTATTTTGTTTGTTTCATTCGTTCTTTGTGTTTCAGTTTGGGTAACTTGACCTATCTTCAAGTTTGCCAATTATTTCTTCAGCTGCGTCAAGTGTACCTACGGACCCATCAAAAGCATGTTTCATCTGTTACCATGACATGATTTTTATTTCTGGTATCTCCATTTGAATATTTCTGATAGTTTTCATCTCTCTGTTAACATTCCCCATCCGTTCATGCATGTCATCCATCTTTTTCTCTACAGCCTTTAACATATTCATCAGTGTTATTTTACATTTCCTGTCTGATAGTTTCAACATCTGTGTCATCTTGCATGGAATCCGTATACCAATTTAGAGATAATTGGCAAAAAAAAAATTAATTTGGAAAAGGCAAGATCTAGTTCCATGTCTATATGCTTCCATTTGCTTACAAAAGCGGGGAATAGACGGGCATGCATGCACCTACTTGTATAAGCGCAGCACGTCTATAGAAGGATGTGGGGCCTGGGGAGATGGGAGTCTCGGGCCAGAGGGAGGGAGGTTTATTTTTTAATTTACAGTTGACTCATGAACAACGTGGAGGTTAGGGACATCAACCTTGCACGTTAACAACAGTCAGCCATCTGCAGACTCGGGTTCCCAACCACAGAGTTGACCCTTGAACAACACAGGCTTAAACTGCATGCGCCGATTGAACTGCACAAATCAGTTGAAAAAAACCCGTGTATAAGTGGACCCACACAGTTCAAACCCGTGTTGTTTAAGGGTCAACTATATACTCTTTTGTTCTGTTTGAATTTTTTAAATGTACCTGCCTTATTTTAAGTTAAAAAATAAAACTGATTGATTTTGGTAAAAAGACCCTTGCTCAGTGTCATTCCCAACCGCTCCCCACCCTGCCCTTCACCAAGGCCCCTGGGCCACACGCTCAGCATGACCCCAAACTTACCAACGCAGGTGAGGTAGAGCACCGCGTACGCCAGGGGCAGGGGCTTATGGCTGGAGTAGTAGGAAATCTGAACCTGAAGAGAGACGGGGCCAGGGTCACGTGGGCCACAGCCGAGAGCCTCCAGTCCCAAAGAGGGGGGGAGGTCTCAGGAACCGCTGTGCACTAAACTTGAGTTTACCAACTTGGCTCTTCCTTTAGCCTTTCCCGTGCCATTTAGTTTTCAGTGCCTCAGTGGGCCCATCTGCGAAATGGGAACTATTTGTGAGGGATGCCATGGAGGCCTGGGCCCTAGGGCTGCCGCTGGCCGCCTTGTGATTTTGGCGGACCCCGGCCCCAGGGGAGAGTCTCAGTCCCGCCGTTTGTAAAATGAGGAGTTCAGACTGGCCAGGGCTTAGGGACGCTCTGCAAGCCAATGTTCTTGTCTCTGGGCCTCAGGCAGGCCTGGACTTGAGCCCAGCACCTCTGGGTTCTGTGACCTTCACCTTTCTCAGCCTCCTCGGTTTTCTCATCTGCAAAACGGGGACCATACAGGTTCCCGCCTCAGGGGATGATAGTGAAGCTTAGCAACAACACGTAAAAGACAGATCTCGTAGGAAGTGCCCAAGAAACATCAGCTACTGTCATTGGTGGGCAGGTGGCATTGTGTTAGGGCTCAGATCCTGGATGCAGCACATGTGAATATCATGGGAAAAGTCACTACCTGCTCTGGGCCTCCATTTCCTCAGCAGTAAAGTGGGGAATAATAACAGCTCCTACCCTGTGGGACTGATTATGGGTTGTGAGGATTAAGAAAGGCACGCATGTGACATGTTCAGCATGCTGCCTGGCCCACGGCAAGCAAGCACCTCGTAACTGTCAAAGGCGGGGCCGAAGGTGGTGAGGACGATAAAGCAGCTGGTGGCCCATGCGCCAAAGCCACCTTCAACCCCCGGCCCTCCTCTCGGACATTCAGGAGTCAGGGGTCAGTGGGAGCCCGTGTCAGGAGGGACGCTCCTGATGTGGGCCCCTCGACTGTCTGGCTCCAATGTCCTCTTCTCAGCCAGGGGGTTTAGGATCTTACACAGGCCACCCAACCCTCGGTCACTGGGAAACCCTAAATCCTGGAATTACTGACCCCCATGTGTCAGGCCCCGCAATGATGCTGGCCCCAGACATACAATTACCTGGACCTGGCCAAAGGCAGGGGGAGGGACAGGGGGTGCACTCTGACCCTCCTCAACCCCTGAGGTCCTTGGAGCCAAGGAAGTCAGTGAGGGGAGGTGTCCACACAGCCCCCGCTCAGCACCTCGCAGGCTGCTGGTCCTCTTGTCCTGCCCTGGGGACTCCTTCCTGACCGTCACCAACTCTGCCAGTCACCTGATCATGTGGTTTCAGGTAAGCTCTGCCCCTTCTCAGTCTCAGTCTCCTTGTCTTGAGCCTGCCCCACCCGCCTCAGAGCCCAGCGCAGAGGCTCTATTCAGACACACGGAAGGAGTGACAACAGGAACCTGTCCCAGCTGTCAGTCAGGGCTGCCTTGAATTCTCGCTCTCCTCCTGCCTAGCCATGTGGCCCGGGACAGCTACTCTGGGCCTTGGTGGTCCCACCGGTGAAATAGGGATCAGACCCTACCTTTCAGGGCTGTTGTGAGGGCTGGATGGGTCATCCATGCTTGGCTCATGGTCAGTGCTCTTAAAGGGCCAGTGTTCCAAAACACTGTTCCTGACATGGAGCCTAAACCCACCACTCCCATATGCCAAGTCCTGGTTCCCATCAGCCACTTGATGTGGCATCACCCGTGCCAAGCTTAAGCCCTCCCCCGCCAATTTCTCCCACTTTTTAAACATCTCGCCCTGGGGCCAGAATGTTGCCTGCAACTGGGGCTTATTAAACACTTGTTAGCTAAATGAGCAGAGAGAGGAGAGTAAGGGAAGTCATTATGCCTCTGAGAAGGGAATGGGGACAGGAAGGCAGTGGGATTGAGGAAGGAGAGGCAACCTGGGGAAATGTCTCCTTGGGGAAGAGGGTCTCGCCAGAAAGCAACATGCCTCTCCTGCGCCCGGTCCCTGCTTTCTCTCCTTGTTCAGAGTGGCACAGATAACGTAGTCAACCCTCCGCCGACAGGTGGGGAAACTGAGGCCCTACTTGCCAGAGGACACACACTTTGTGTTTTTAAGTTGCAGAGCTGTCTGGCTCCAGGGCCAGGCACTTACCCACCGTGCTGCCCTGCCCTCCAAGGAGAGAGAGAGCGCTGGGCCCTCATGAAGATAGATCACTGCCTCCCTGCTCTGCCCCCAAACCAGGGGACCCACTCACATGACTGTCGTTGAGGTCACTGCTAGGAGAGGTCATGACCACAATGATCTCCAACCCTTTGTCACAGCACCACCGCCTGGCGTCCGCACGCTCCCGGCGCCTCTCCAGGCTGGGAGAGACATAGATGTCCACGCCGGGGGTCCCGTAGGCCTCGAACATCTCTGTGCCCTCCGGTTCCGACCTGGGGAGAACAGGGAGCCACAGAAGTACTCAAGGGGGCAGCCCTTGCTCAGACGCTTGAGCTCTGGCTTAAACCCTTGCTTCCCTCCAGGAAGCCTTCCCTGACCACCCAGGCTTCTCAGATCCTCAAGGTAAGCTCCTGGGAGTCAAGCCTGGACCTCACACAAATGTATACACAGTGTTGCATTCCAAGTCTTTGTGTTCATTCATTTCCCTTGTGAGTGTCCTGGGAGTTAACTGTAGGGTTAAGAAGTCTATGATGTCACGTGACCCTGGGACGGCGTCTCCCAGACTCCAGCTAGTCTGGGAGTCCTGGTGGAAATCAGTCTGTTCATCTTCTTACTGTCTGCGGGGTGCCTGCCATGTACCCGGGCACTGCCATGTTGAGGCAGATATATCCACTGCTCCCCCCAGAGCCTTCGACCCCACTGGGAGCTGAGGGCAGCCGGATGGGGCTCAGGGCCAAGGAGTCAGGGGTCAGTGGGAGCCCGTGTCAGGAGGGGCGCTGTGAGTCGAAGGGACCAGCAGGCTTCCTGCAGGAAGCAGCAAACACATGCAGCTGAGGGACAATAGTGGCCACCACTCATTGGGTCTTGCTGAGTGCTTGCCCTGATTCAGTTTCTTCACGTGTCCTGCAATCCTCTCAATAACCCCGGGAAGTAGGTACTATTATTGTCCCCATTTTACAGACGGGGATGCTGAGGGCAAGTCATTTGTCCAAGGTGGCGCAGCTAGTAAGTGGCAGAACTGGGATCCAAACCCAGGCCTTCTGGTCCCTGAGTCCGCGTTCTTACCGCCTCCCCAAGAGGAACCGCAACACTAATCATATCGCCCGAGGCCCCCATCCCTGTGCACTTAGCCTGGCAGCCCCGGCCAAGCCTTTGTGAACGTGGGCTCATCTGAGCCTCAGCACAGCCCCAGCTAGAGGGGGTTGTCACTCCCATTCACATGCGGGGAAACTGAGGCTCCCGTGGACAAAGACTTCCCCAGTGTTTCCCAGCCGGTAGTTCCGCCCCAGGCCCTCTCCTCTCGCTTCCCCTGCCTGGAGGAGACCTGACCTTCAAAACAGCCTCTGCACTCCCCGCCCCATCCCCAGAGGGACTCTGAGACTTCTCATAGCGGGTGTCTTTTTTTTCAAAAGAGAAACCAACCAAACCCAAGCCCAAGCTCTGCTCCGCCAGGAGCCCTGCTCCAGGGCGCGTGGGCCTCTTGGGCCCTCCCTGCCCGGTGTCCTCCCCAGGTGCGAGGGGCTGACGCTCCTGTTTCTCTGGCCAGATTAAGCAAAGAAAAATACAGACTGCCCAGCTGGACTTGAATTTCAGATCAACAATAAATAATTGTTTCCATAGAAGTATGTCCCCTGCAATATTTGGGCCATGCTTATACCAAGATATTATTAATTGCTCATCTGGATTTCAGATTTCACTAGGCACCCTAGATTTCACCTGGCTGCCCTCCACCCAGAACCGGTCATTCCCTGGGCTGGCGGTGTCCCCTGCTCTGTTGTGTCCTGGGTATGTGGGACAGCCCCCTTTAGGGGGCACAGAGAACCTGGATAGAGAGGCACTGGGACACAGAGACAGAGAGAGACAGACGTGGAGAGACCCAGAGAGATGGAGCGCCAGAAAGACAGACACGTGGAGACAGATCCAGGCATGAAGGGCCCCCTTCACAGCCAGGGGGCACCCTCAGCCCCTCCCTCGACCCCACTCCCCTAGGCCCCTGGCCACCAGCTCCCCTGGAAGCCTATAAACCCTCTGTGGAATGCCCCCACCCCAAGCTGCCCCTTGGGGCTAGAGCTTGGCACGTTTAACTGGCTTCCAGGAGCTAGAGCTGAGCACGTTTAACTGGCTTCCAGGAGCTAGAGCTGAGCATGTTTAACTGGCTTTCTGGTATGAAACCCCCCCCCCCCCGTTCCCACACCCCAACCCCTGGGTTTGGGGTATTCTGGCCGAGCTCCCTGGACCTCCCTGGGCCAGGCCCTGCGCTAAGGTGCAGGGGGAAGTGCCCCCGCCCGGAGGGGCCCACAAAAGCAAAGAGCTCGGATGGAGGCTGGACCACAGTCAGGAGTCAGATACTAGACAGGCTGGGTGGCACCTCAGCGAGGTGACCTTGGATACACCTCCTAGCCTCCCCAGGCTCCGTAACCTCACCTCCAAAGTGAGATAAAGGCTGCGCTTGGTCAAACTCGCTGGCCACCACAAGGCTCAAATGTGATCATTAATAGGAAAGGCTCAGAAAACTGCCCGCCCAGGATGGGGGAAGGGCCGATTGAATTAAGGCACAGGAGGCTGGAGGCCATTTCAGAGGGTGGGCTAGGGTGCCTGAGGAGGGCTTCCCTGGGGAGGACAGGTGAACCAAGGACAAGTTTATGTGGAGGAGACACATCTGAGGGGAAGACATTTTTGCCGCACAGCCTTAGGAGGTCAAGTTTAAAGTCGGGCTGTCACAAGCTTATTTTATTTCACCCCCTGTAACGGGGCACCAGCGATGGTTTTTGGTTAGGAGGGACAACGCGTGGAGCCGCAGTGAGGCGGTTAAGCCTGTGGACTCTGGGACCAGGCCACTGGATCCAAACCCCAGCCTCGCCACGCACCAGGCACGTGACCTCGAGGGAAAGATGTGGCCTCCCTCTGCCTCAACGTCAGCCTCTCTAAAGTGACAGTGACGAGATCGAAGCACTGGGTGTGTGTAACGCTGGGGATGAGTGAAAAGCAGAGACACCTGAACCCATGCCCTCATTCCACCGCTGGGAAAACCGAGGCTTCCCAGAAAAGGGAGAGAAGGCGGAGCTCCAGACTCCCAGCCCAGTGCTCGCGTCCCGACAGGGAAGCTGAGTGTTGGCAAGATCGAAGGGGTGGCTGATGGGAGGAGACCTGCGCCAGGTACGGGAGGACCCGGATTTCCCACTTCCTGGGGACAGCAGAAGTGGCCAGAGTTCTTCTCTAAACAAGGTTCTTCCTCTGGCCAGGCCGCCTTGTGCTGCCCGCGCCCCCCAGCCCAGGCCTGGGACACGCATGTGGCTTGGAGCCTCAGGTTTTCCCCAGATGAGGCTATCCACTCCCAGGACAGTCCCAGCCTCCCCCACTCCCGCGCCCGGCACCACGCCCTCCCAGCCAGCAGAGGAGGCGGTGAATGCAGGGTGAACCGCGGCAGGGCCACCAAGCTCAGGTTCGCCAGGGTGGAGGCGTTTTCTGGGGTGTTGCACTTTCAGTGCTGAAACCTAGAAGGTCTTGGGCAAACTGGGACAGCGGGTTGCACTCACAGTGGCCAGTCTCAGACCCACCTGGTGGAAATGGGTTCCGGGACCTCAGGTGCTGCAGGCAGGGCCCTGGAACCCACATTTAGAACCATCCTGAAGCCCAGGGAAGCTGGAACCACCGCTAAGGGTGGACCGTGTCAGAGATGCTGGAGCCGGGGGTCCCCCAGGCGCGTGGGGCTGACCAAGTGGGAGCCCACCCCGTCCTGGGAACCAAGACGAGCCAGATCTTCCCTTGGTGATGAAGTAGCTTCCAGAGCCGTATTATCCGCACTTTACAGACGAGGAAACTGGAGCTCAGGGACGTCAGGTGACTTGCCCAACATCACACAGCTGGTGAGTGACGGAGCCAGAACTCATGGCCAGCCCTGTCCCCACTGCCTGGCAAACCCCAACCCATCGACCTCTAGGAAGACAAAAGCAGAGTTTCAGAGCCAAGAAACTGACAGAAAAGGTCCCTGCAGCTGAAAATACAAAGGTTGACAAGGAGACCACCAAGGTCCCCACAGAGTCATCCCCACCGAGTGGCCCCCAGGTCAGAGGAGACCAAGGCCCAGGAAGCTCTGGCTCGAGGGGGTGGTGCCAGGGCTCCTGCTGCTCAGCGAGCCTCCCAGGTCCTGGCCTCTCCAGCTGAGCAGGGTCAGGAAACCACTATGCCTCCTTAAGCCACCTCCCCCTCTCCGCTTTTCCCACCTCAGGAAAATGCGGCCATGCATTCATCTTCCAGCCCTAACAGCTCAGAGCCGGAGACATGTCTGCCTCCCTGGGCCCCGCTGCCCACGCGCAGTCAGAGCTCCCACAGCGAAACCTGCTGCAGACGGAGGGGGCTGCTCTGTCGCCCTGGGGAGGGGGCCCAGAGGCCTCCGTGAGCAGAGCTTGAAACCCACTACTCTGGGCTGATCTCTTCAGGGCACATGAGGGGAAACTGAGACCTGGAAAGAAGCAGAACGTTGTTCCAAATGACACAGCTAATGATGACAGAGCTCGGACCAAACCATAGGGTCGCTGGCCCACAAAACCTAAGTCTCTTCACCCCATTAGACCACCTCTGCTGAGCAACAGGCGATGTGGGCTGTTGCCCCTCCACCTAGGGCAGCGGCTCTCAGCCCCGCCCGGGCACAGCCCTCCTCGGGGCGCGGCTGGCATGGAATCCCTGCTCAGGAGACTAGAGCCCCCTCACCAAGTCAGGGCCTCTCCAACTCGGCAGAAGGCAGGAAGGCAGGATTGGACCCACTGTCTCAGATAGAGAGGCCCCATGGTCTTTCCTGTGCTCATCCACCAAGGCTTTGGTTGGTGTGCTTCCTCCAGGAAGCCTGCCTGAGTGCTCAGCCTATGCTAATTTCTCTTTTCTCATCTCCTTCTCCCAGTATGGTTCAGAGGTTGTTCCGCAGTCATCTTGTGTATGACAGGTTTAGGGACACTTAAGGCTGTCCACAGGTCAGGACAAAGCCTTAAAACAGTGACCACGATAATAATGATGACAGCCACCATGACATGCCAGGCACCACCTATATGCCCACACAGTCCCGTTTAATCTTCCCAATAGCGCTTTCAAGTAAAGGTCAAGTTGTCTGGGGTGGCGCCCTGGTTCTGCACTCATCATTGGCTGTGGGACATGGGGCAAGTTACTTAACCTCTCTGTGCCTCAGTTTCCTCACCTAGAACAGGGGGAGGATGACAATGCCCACTTCATAGAATTGTTTTTTGTTTTTGTTTCTTTTTTAAGATTTTACTTATTTATGTTTTAGAAAGAGGGGAAAGGTGAGAGAAAGGGAGAGAAACATGATGTGTGAAGCAGCAATCGGTTGCCTCTCACACGCCCCCAACTGGGGACCTGGCCCACAACCCAGGCATGTGTCCTGACTGGGAATCGAACCAGCGACCTTTCAGTCCTCAGGCCGGTGCTCAGTCCACTGAGCCACACCATCCAGGGCCCATGTCATAGAATTGTTATGAGAATTAGTTAACAGATCTAAAGTGCCAGGGCAGTGAGCAGATGGAGCAGGTTCTAAGCATCATTGCTGATATTGCTATTATTATTATTATCTTCATCCTACAGACAGACTCCGCAACGTTAAGGGACTTTCTCAGGGTCAGACAGCTGCTAAAATGCAAAGCCAGGACGGAGTCCCAATGCCCACTGCCCCTTCTCTTGTTGGCCCACAGTCTGAACACGCTGGATTGCTAAATCATGGCATCTGCAATCTGGAAGAGACCTTGGCGCTAACCCAGTCCTGCTCCGCGTACAAGACGGGAGTCCCTTCCGCAGCACCCTTGTGAGGAGATGACCCTCCTTCTGCTGGACCTGCAGGCTGGACTTCTCAGAGAGCAGGGGCCATGCCTGCCTGTTCACCTTTGTGTCCCTGTGCCTGGCACACACTAGATCCAAAAGAAAGACCAAGGTGGTCTGGTCATCAAGACCCAAGAATCCCCAGTATGAAGGTGTGGCAGGCTCCACCCCACCACCGGCCCACCTGCGACCTCCTCTGCAAACCCCAGCAGGGCCTGCCCACTCCATTGCCCCAAGACTGCCTCCCATGATCCCAATCTGTCCTCCAAACTCTTAGGAAGCTCTTCAAGGGAGGAGCCAGCCCCGGCTTCCTGGGGCAGGCCGAACTACCCTCTGGGCAGGAGCCAGCTGGGACAGATGAGTCACCCCCATGGGCACATAGTGGTGGAAAAGGCAGTGAAACCTGGCTCCACGGATAACCCTCTCTGCTCATCACTTCTCCTCTGTGAACAGCCTCTGTGGCTGCCCCTGCCCCTTCAGAAGCCACCAAATCTCCTTCCCACTCCTCACTGCCCACCCAACCTCAACCAGACTCTAGCGCCCAGGACCTAGCTGGGCTGGGCCTGTTCAGACTTGGTTTCCTCCCATGCCCAGCTCCTCACCTCCTCTCACCTCATACCCTGGGACCAACTTTATCTCTGCTTCCAACTAAGTTCACTCCAATTGTTAAGTTTTAATCTAGGACACTGGTTCTCAACGGAGGTGACCCCCCCAAACCCCCGCAACTGTGAGCACATCTGGCACTGTTTGGAGACATTTTTGGTTGTCCCAGTGGAAGGTGGCTCCTGCCATCTAGCGGGTAGGGGTCAGGGACACTGCTCAGCATCTCAGGGCACAGGATGGCCCCTCAGACTCCCCCCACTCTGTCCCCCATGGAACCGTCACATCCGTAGCACTGAGGCGGAGAAACCTGGTCTGGAAGGATGGCAGCAGTGACACTGCCCTGCCTTCTCCCCTCCCAGTTCCTGGTCACCCGTGTCCCCAGCTCAGCCTCGGGAGCTGGGGCCCCTGAAAACTCCCCTATAGGCAAGGTAGCCAGCTTCTGGTGGTTCCCAGAGCCCAGCTGCTGAGACCCTGCCCAAACTTGCTTTTTCTTCCTGGGAGAGGGAGAAGGTGGGTCTCATCTCCAGCCACTGGCCTTCAGGACAAGGGCACACTGTGGGGACATCATGCTTGGGCACTGAACAGCTGGAGGACACCAGGTCCCTCCTCCTTGAGTCGCAGGCAGCTACATCCATATGACTCCTGACCGTGAATGGGTTTAAGTCCTGGCTTGGCCACTTAGTAACTGCGTGCCCTGACCAAACGGCTTGCCCTCTCTGGCCTCGGTGTCCTTATCATTCGAACAAAGCGAAGCTAATAATAAACTTAGCTCATAAGGTTGTTATGAAAGTTAAATTCAAGAATTAAAGTTCAGGAGTTAAATTCAAGAGGATCGTTATGCTCTTAGAGCCTAGCACTAAGTGTTATCTAAGTATAAGCGATTATTTTTTGTAACGATCGATGTTGTTTTCAGGCTCGGAGGCTGGGGGTGGAGCATGGCGGGGGGGGGCGGTGTGTTTCTTCCTGTCCTTGTGTGCTCAGCCAGACTCTCAGCCCAGGCTTCACGGTCCTCTGGACAGAGACACGTGCTCAGGTCCTGTGGTCCCGGCACCTGCCAAGGCCCTGCCGGAGCTCAGCCATTACAAGCTTCTCTACGCTGCCTTCGGTCTCCCACACCTCAAGTCCCCTGGCTAGAGTCTTTAAGAAACCCAACTGCAAAAGGCGAGGACCCAAGCTTCTGTAATTGGCTGGTGTTCCAAAGCCAAGGCTCAGGAGAAGGCAGCCAAACCAGGCCCAAGCCCTGAGGAAACCCTACCCAGCTCATAGGGAGAGCCCAGGGTGGTCTGCCCCTTAGGGCTCTGACTCTTACCCATAAATGTCCACAAGCGTCTCCACGCCGGCCACGCACACGGCACTGGTGGGATGCTCCAGGGACACACGCACGATCCTCTGCAGGGACATGCTGGCCTTGGACTGGGCTGGGGCCACAAAACTCAACACTGCCTACATACAGGCCCTTTGGCATGTGGTTTAAAAGACTCTGGCCCCGCCCCTTCAGTGCTAGCTGATTGGCTGGAGTTCTGGAAACCAAGCCCCTTCCCAGAGCCAGGAGTTCAGGATTGGCTGGAAGAAACCTGACATTTGCATATAAACCTGTTGTTCTCACTCCAGCACTGAGGTGGTTAATTCTGGCTTTAAAGGGGAGCAAGTCAATACAGGTTACCTAGCCAGGGAACCAGGACGTTGGAGCAGGGTACAGAGATGTGCAGAATTGATCTGGGTCCCTTCCTCACTTCCCACATTCATTCTCCTCATCCCCCTTTCCTGCATTTTCAGAGACAATATGCTTTAGTGGCGAGCTTCTCTACCATGGTGGGGGAGATGGTGAAAAGTAGGTTCCTGGGCCAAGCCTCCAGCTGGATGCAGCAGGTTAGGGATACAGCCTGGCACCTGGATTTTTATGACAAGCACCCCAAAGGATTTTGATGTGCTTTGAGAAACACCAGTGTTATTCCTGAGAGCATGGATTTTTACAGGCGGGACTGAATGTCAGTTCTGCCTCTGCCACATCCTGGCTAAGTGGCCTGGGGCAAGTCACTTAACTGCTTTGTGCCTCACTTTTCACATCTGATAAAGGGTTGTTGTGCAGCTTAAATGAGACACCGTGGGTAGAGCTCTACAGAGCTTGGCATTATTTTATTCTGGGTGTTGTTGTTGTTATTATTAGATGCAACAGTCTTTGGAAAAAATAAGAAATGAGAGTGAAAACACTCTCCAACTGTGGGAGCTTAGAAGATTAGAGTAGGAAGACTAGCTTTTCAGGTGGGGAAACTGAGGTCAGAGGGGGCATTTAGGCTCCTGGAACAGCAGCAGCAAGGGCTCTGGGCAGGGGGGTCTCGGGTTCAGATCCAGACTCCACTACGAAAGGCATGTGGCCTTGGGGGTTCTGCCCCGTCTCTCAGGGTCTTGGTTTCCTCATCTGTAGAAAATGTGGCTAAGCACCTGCCCTGGCAGAAGTAATGGCAGGGACATGCCCTGCCCAGAGGCTTAGAAGGTACTGAAGGGGGGGACTCCTCCCTTCTCCCTGGTGGTGCTGACAGTTTGAGGTGGGGTGGGCACCAGGATCTGCTGCTGGGTCCCCAGCTAAAGCACTTGCTGAATTCGAGGACCTCAGCAGGACTCTAAGACTGGTGCTCCTATATCCCGCTTTCAGGGGGTGGGGGGGAGTTCTTTTCAACTGGACAGCTGGGTCCAGGGATAGTTTCACTTATTTATTTATTTGGCTGTAAAATGTCTTGGTGGCTGATTCAGCTCTGGATAAGAGTTGGAGCTCAGGAGGTAGCCCTAGACAGTCTCCCCAGCCCCCTTGGGAGCACAGTTGGGAAATAGGTACAGACACTGGGGTCCTTCCCCAGGGACCTGGCCCCCTGTGCTGGGGACAGGACCAGCCTCATGCTCAGAGCCCCAAATCTCCCCTTGGTAGCACTCTGGTGACTTTACCTCTTCCCAACTGATACCGGCTTTTAGAAACAGACCTATGGTTCATTTAGACTAAAGTGTCAATGACTGATGGCGAAAAGTTTTTGCCTCTTAGTTTACAGCAAAAGCTATAATGAGTGAATGAGTGAGTGGAAGTCAAAGGGTGCCATCTGAGCCAGCAGCCAGTGTGTAGGATGCAAGGGGAGATCATTTCAGACCCCTGAAATCAGACCCCTGAGTAATTCAGTGGCTTTAGAGGCAGAAATGAAAGGGAATCACAGTGACATGTGACCCTGGGTACCAGTCCCTGCTGGGGACTCTCCTACCTCTGCCTTTAGGGCCCAGTCAACCTGTGCTCTGAGAGTTGGAGGAGATAGCCCAGGAAGGGAGAAGAAAGGTAGAGGCAGGGTCCACCCTCTCCCGACAGCCACCTCAGCAGGGTGGCCGCTCCAGGGCACTGGGCATGTGCCAGTCATGCTGGTGAGTCAGCCGCCCGCCTGGCACTGCTCTTGGGGGCTCTCCCAGCCAGGCAGGAGCTGCTCATGGCCAGCAGAAGTCGAGCCAAGACCTGGTGGTATGGTGGGCAATGCTTTCTCCCCTCCTCCCCACGGCCCAACAAACAGAAGCTAAGGAGGCAGCTATTTGAAGAAATGCATGTTGACATTTATATTCATTGGAAAGGAGGTGACCAGTCACCCAGGACATTTTCAGAGGGGACATCAGCATCTCCCAACAGCCCCAGCAGCAATTCCAGCACTTCCCACACTCAGTGCCACTTGAGAAGACTTGCCCACCCCCCCCCCCGCCCTGTCCCTGGGGCACCCGGCCCCAGCCGCACACCCTCGGCCCCTGAAGATCTCCCTCCTCTTTTTGGCTCAGTCTGCGCTTCCTCCTGATTATGATCAGAGAGTGAGCAGGTTAGGCCAGGGGCTGGCAAATGGGGTCCCACAGAGACTTCTGGGGGATTCAGGTACACTGCCCTCAACGCCTTAAACCAGGGCAGGTCCATTTTCATCGGTTTCCTATGCTGGGTTTCCATGTAAGCGTCTGACTACTAAGTGTTCCAAGGCCAATAGAGTGTTAACAGCAGCTGGTTCCACGGGGTCGCACCAGGGGCCACTAAAAACCAGGAAGGTGAAGGCCCAGGGGCCAGGGGCCTCTGAGATGGGGCCACAGGCAGCAGGAGAAAGAGGTCTGTCCCCTGCTGCCCGTGCCCGTCTGGAGCAAGGGCCACCTCTCACCTTGCACTGGCCAAGCCGGCCTGCCCGCGCCTGTCCCGGTGACCTCCCCCCGGATGGCACTACTAACCCCTGTGGCAGCTCTATCTTCCCTTCTGTGGGAGGGGACACAGAGCTGTCACGGGGGTTTGCTCACAGGCGAAACCCAAACTGTACTCCGGGTCCCGGGGTTGCCGGGAGAGACCAGGTGAGCCTTCCCTCCCACTGCCTGCAGAAGGAAGGGTAATAATTAGAGACTATTAAAGGAAATTAAACCTCACCTGCAGAGATAACCTAATGGCCCTCCACCCTCCTCTAACATCTGGGCCCCGACTCCCAGCTACATCTGGGACAGCCAGCTGCTTTCTCATCCGGAGTCCAGAATCCAAGGCCCACGCGCTCTGAGACGCAGGGGCCAGGCCCCAGGCCCCGTCCTTGTGCATCGTTCGGCCTCCTCTGCCATCCTGGCGGCCCCGCACCTGCCCAGCCCCACTTCCTTTGGTGCCCTACCCAACCCCTCTTTGGCTCTGTAGCCCTTTTGAGCCGGAAGTAGTCAGCACTCCTAATTAAAGGCTTTCCAAACACATAACGAGCACCCTTCTGAGGACAGAGTCAGATGTTCAAGGGTTTCTGTTGCTTTTTTTTCTTTTTAAAGCAGTCCCTCTGAAGCTGGGTTTCCCCATCCTTATTTGTTTATGTAAACATGGCTGAGGGTGCTGGGAGGTGCCAGCCAAGAAGGTGCCTTAGGGCCCCCTCCCAGTCTTACACGAGCCACGGTGGCCCAGCCCCAGGGCCCTCACACCAGTGCCCAGGCTCCGCAGGCCCCATTCCTGGTGCAAACACAAAGGACCTGCCAGGACGGGGGGGTAGCGATTCCAAGAGGCCATGCAGCGCCATCCCTGAACACGCTGGAGCTGCTGATCTTCTGCAGAACTTCTGGGAGTTGTGGGTGGAGAGGAGGAGGGGGAAGAATGAGGCTGGACCTTCTTGGGCCAAGCAGGCCGCTCAAGAGGTGAGGCTGTGTGGTGTTCATCCCTGTGTGTCCCGGTGCCCACAGTGGCCAGCACATTTGCAGGCACTAGAGGGGATGTGCCCAAGGCTCCCCCAAGAGGACGGAGGCCAGGCAGAGCTTCCTCACTCTCACTCTGGCAGGGTTCCCGACAGGTGAGCAGAGAGGACGCCGGGGTGGACAGGCTCAGGGCACCATGTGCCACCACTTGAAGGGGAAGGGCTGCCTGCGCACGTTGGTCCCACAGTGGATCTCCCCGAGCAGCTTGTGGTAGGACAGGAAGTCGTCGATGAAGGTGCAGTGGAGGCCCAGCGGCTCCAGCAGGGAGCGCACCTTCTCCTCCAGGCAGCAGCGGCCGTTGATGAGGGGTCCGAAGGGCTTGGGGATGCCCAGGTGCTGGCCCAGCACCACCATGTTGACCTGAAGGAGAGAGAAGGCAAGAGGGAGGCCCAGCTGGCTGGGGACACTCTATACACAGGGGTGCCTTCTGATCTGTGGCTCGGGCAGGCCACCCCCAGGGCCTGTCCCTTCCTGGCCCGCATCCCCGGGTCCCCAGGGCTGGGCTCACTCAAGACCAAAGGCCTATGAAAGCAAAGAAGAAATAGATTCATGGTTGGAAGAGACGATTAGCAATGGCAGGGCTGTCCGTAACATACATGGAAAATTTATATGAATTAAAGACACCCTTTCCTCTAACGCTTTCTTTCATCTATCAGAAAGTTGTCCTAACAACCTGGTTAGAACAAGGTTTTACCATCATCTCTCAGAAACCTGTACACATCTACAAGGTCTACAGTGTGAATGTCCTCGTTGGGGTGGACACTTGGCTAGCTCAACTGTCCCTGGAAGCCCTACTAATTATCACTGTTTATTGAGCAACTACTATGTGCCAGACATATCATCGTTGCCCCTCGCAGCCCTCCTCCGAGGCTGTGATTTGGACAAGCTGGGTAACACGATCAAGGCCGCATAGTCAGAGGAAGGAGGGACTAAAACCTGGTTTGGGTCTGACTCGTATTGAAACTCGTGCCCTGTATCCTCTGCCAGGATAGGGCCCTTTGGCAGTCTGGGGCTCAGGGGCTGGGGCAAGGGGTTAGGGACCTTGGGGGCACCTGGGTGTATTTCCAGCAGCATCTCTGCTTTCTTCTCTGGGGGCCCTAATGTTGGTGAAGGGAGGTCTCCCCAGTGTAGAGTGTGGAGGTTTCTCAGAGAAACATTCAGCCCCAGACTGATGGCCAGAGGAGCTGTCCTTGGTGTTTAAAGAGGGGACATCCTGGGCCTGCTGGCTGGAGGGTAGTGCTGGGTCATCTCAGCATGGGCTGGGCTGCCCGGGACTCTGTGACGTCACACTCTCCAAGCCCTAGCCCCCCACCCTCAAGCCGGCCCCGCACAGCCATCTAGGCTGGCACCGGCATGAAGCTGGGCGGTCTGTGCAGTCAGTCCCATGGCCTTGGCCCAGAGCTACCTGGTTGCTCACCCATGGACCAGATCATGCTGGGGCCCAATGGGGCGACAGGGAGGCTGAGGGTAGGGGGAAGAGCCAGGAGCCAGATTCAGGACCAGAGCCAGCCCAGGGGGGCTTCCTCTTGAATGAGCGCTCAGGAGATGGGAGCCTGGCCCACTCGTTTGCTGAGGACCGCAGGCAAGCCCGCTGCTCTCCCTAAGCGCCTCAGCTCCTCCACCTGACAGATGCGGGGGGGAGGCTAACTGAGTGTCCCCTAAGGGCCCTCCCAGCATGGACAGGCTGGAATTCTTTAGCAGGCCTGGACTGAAATTGGGAGGTTCCCACAGGAGGATGCAGGTTGAGGAGCAGGCTTCTGGCAGGTGTGAGCAAGGCCACGGCCAAAGGAAGGTTGACCAAGGTCATGGGTTCACACCCAGGCCTTGCCAGCAACCCTCGGCCAGAACCAGGGCTGGTCACCCCTTAGAACTTCACTGTCCGGTATGGTAGCCGCTAGCCACATGTGACTGTTAAAACTAAAGAAAAGTAAAAATTCTGTTGGTTGGCCACACCAGCCACATTGCAAGTGTTCAGTGGCCACATGAGGCTCAGTGGCTCCCATGTCATATTGTGCAAACACAGAACATTTCTGTCATCCCAGAAAGTTCCAACAGCACTGCCGCAGAAGAGTGGTCCTCAGCCAAGGACAATTTTGCCCCTGGCTGTCATAACAAGGTGGGTGCTACTGGCATCTGTTGGGTAGGGGACAGGGAGCCCTACATCCTTTGCCAAGGGAATAATGGGCACTTTGGCCAGGAGCATCGCTGAGGCCCCTCCCAGGGACCACGCCTGTGAGCTCACAATCTGCTTATCTGCTTGTCAGCTGCCCAAGTTAATGACAGCCAGAGAGGTGGCCACCGCCTGCCCCACCTGCCTGACTCAGGAACCCCCCTGGGGAGCACAGCAGGCAACTGAGGCTTGGAAATGGAGGCCTGAAACATTTGGAACGAACCACACTCCCTTTCCCACTTGGGAGAAAACAATGCCCTTAGTTGCCCCGGCTGCCGGTGCCTGCGCTGCAGCTGTTCAGCAGCATCCTTGCGTCCCACCCACCGCATGCTGGGAGCACTCCCCTCGTGGAGGCAATGCAAACTCCCTGGGGGACAAATGGCCCGGGGTTGAGAACCGCCGACGGAGACGGTCTATGTTTGCACAGAAAGCGCGGAAACACCGGAGAGGTGCACAGACCGCCCTAGCCTCTCTGCCTCTGCCCTTGTACGGGGCGCTTCTTCTCTGGATGCCCAACCATGTCCCCGCCAGGACCCTGCAGGGGCCCAGGAACTGGAAAGAACGCCATCCACTGCGCTCACCATGTCGGGGAAGAAGGCTTCTGCGTAGGGGCCCTGCAGGTAGAAGAGCTGCGGGATGTCCACGATGTCCTGCTCCGTCAGGCCCAGCTCCCGCTTCAGCACCTCCCGGTTCCAGTCGATGCATTTCTGGGGGCAGCGAGTGAGGACCGAGGCTTGCTGCGTGCCTACTGTGCGCAGCCTCCGCGCCCTTTAGCTCCTTCGATCTTTGTGTCATTGCTACCCCCAGATAAGGAAACCGAGGCTCAAGTGACCTGCCCAAGGGCACAGAGCTAAGAGGTGTTGGAGGTGGGGCTTGGACCCGGCAATTTCTGGTTCCAAGAATCCTTGCTACGACACCACGCCGTCCCGGCCACAATGTGGCCTGGCTCCAGCCCGTCTCGGCAGTTTAGGAGAAAGTGGGGGAGAAGCATGGGGCTTCCTTCCTTTCACTGAGCAGGGAGCCACCCTGCACCAGGCATGTGACAGGCCCTGGCCTTGCCCCTTCCTGAGACCCCAGTCCACCCAGTCTCTTCACTAGATCTCCTTGACTCCCACCCACCCCAGCCCTGGCCCCCGACCCCCGCAGGGCCCTATTTCTCCGCCACATCTCTCTCAACTCACGGGACTTCCCCAGTGAACACTCAGCTTTGCTTCCATGGAAACCCACCCCTTCCCTGAATCAGGGCAAGAACCCCCTCCGACTGGCATGGCCATGTCTCCTCCATCACACGGAGGCTCCCAAGGGCAGAGGCCCTACCCTCCCACAGGTCCCAGCAGCCCCCAGCACAGTCCGAGGCTCAGGCTGATGCCCTTGCCCCCGCCCCAGCTGTTCTCCCAGCTGTTCTCCCTGGAGGGTGGGGGACCCCCAAGAGCAGGCAGCAGGCCTGCACCTCACCTGTACATGGAGACTGTCTCTCCGGAGGCGTCTGTCTGCCAGCATTTCATTGATGCTTCTCTTCGCCTGGTTCTTTAACCCTGTGTATAGAAAGAGACAGACGGTACATGGCCCAGGGAGTACTGCCTGGGGCCACTTCGGGCCTGGGCTGCAGAATCCAGCCCGGGATTTCCCCCCACCTCAGTGCCAGGGTCTGAAGCAAGGATGGAGACAGCCAGAGACAGGAAACCCTGATAGGACCAGGCTCTGTCTACAAGTAAATCCTGGGGATGGATTACAGACCCCCTGGGAAGGGACTCCTGGGCATGGGACTTAATATTTTTAGTACAGCTACCATTATCGAACACGCACCATACTCTGGGCTCCCCACTAAATGTATTGTTAACCTTTCAAACAATGCCAGGTAGGGCTAAATATCACCCCCAATTCAAAGAAGAGGACACTGAGGCACCGAGAAGTTCAGATCACATCTGTAATGTCAGAACCAGCAAATGGCAAGACCAGGATTTGAACCCAGGTCTATCCTGGCCACGGGCTACCCTACATCCCTTCCAATGCTCCTTCCTCAGGTGAGAGCACTGAGGTCTGTGGTAGGGAGGGGGAAGGTGCTCAAGGCCAACCAGGCCCTTCTAGCATCTGTCAACTCCCAAAGGAAGGTCCACAGCGGGGCCCTGACCACCCACCTGGCTTCTGGCCCCTCTTCCCCTGAGCCCCTAGCCCTGCTGCTCCCTCCTCCGCTTAGCCCTGGAAAAGCCACTTCTCTCTGAGTCTCAGTTTTCCCTTTTGTGAAGAGGTTCGAGGAGATGGGTGTGGGAGATTCAAAGGGGTGAGGACAAGAAAGCGCCAGGCACAGACTGGCACGTGGGAGTGCTCATTGCTTCCTGTTCTTTTCCTCTCCTGGGGTGCGGCCGGAAACCGCCCACTGGATGGAGGAGGTTACTCCCTTGTATGTGCCTGGGGCAGGTCACTGTCCTCTCGGATTTCCCTCCCCGGCCCAAGAAAGGAAGAGCCCTCATCTTTAGCTCCCACGTTGGGGAGTCAGGAGAATTTGTGACTTTGGGATCTGAGCTCAGGGGTCTGCCGACCAAGGGCCTGTGAACAGGGCCCAGTCAGGAAAGGCATCAGCTGCACCCAGGGCTGGAATGAGAGGGCACTGTCCCCACAGGGGGCCTGTGTCAGCAGCACTCACCGTCAAACTGGGCTGCCTCCCCATGGCCCTCCTCCTTCTTCTCCTGGAAGAGTCTCAGGCAAACGCTGGGGCTCGCCAGGAGCAACCGGAAGCCCTGGCACGGAGGAAGGGAGAGTAGCTCAGTGCACACAGCGTCCTGAGATGCAGGAGACCCTGAACTCCCGAGGGGCCAGCCTTCAGGGGCCAGACTGTGCACAGGGCACCCCTCTTTACCTCGCTCTCGCCCACCGGCCACCAAGAGCTGCCAGCAATGCCCCAGTCCTCCCCGCTGGTTCATGCCTCCAGGCCTTGGTCTGTGGCCTCCTCCCTGCCCAGAGGCCCTTCCCCACCTCGTTCACCTGGGGCACAGCCTCCCCTCCCGGACTGCTTGCACCCTGGGGGCTGTGCCCTCCCTGCCCAGCTCTGCAAGGCAGTGGGGCCGAGTGGTTGACATATTGGCCCAGAGCTCTTGGTTTGACTCTTAGCTCTACCAGTACATTGTCCTTCTGAGCCCCAGCTTCCTTCCTCACCTACAAACCATGGGGGTGACGATAATAGTACCCACCTCACGCAGATTGAATGAATTAAAGCGTATACATGGTAGGTGCTCAGTAAATGTTACTAAATATTATCAGTGTCGTTTCACCAGGGTCTTGGTCGGGAGGAGTGTATCAGAGGAAACACCCAGTAGGCGTGAGAAGGAATGAATGAGGGCCCTCCTGACCCGAACCCTGACCTCCTCCAAGAAGCCCTCCAAGATTAATGCCCCTCTGGCCCCGAGGGTGCCCTGACTCTGAGCTCACTGTGGATACAGGTGCTGAGTTGGTTCCAAGTAGCTTTGCCCTGTTTTACCCATCAGGTCAAGTGAGGGCAGAGGTGGCTCAGGCAGGGCGAGAGGCGTACCTTTTGGTCGGAGGTGGGCACAAAGCTCAGGAACTCATCCACGTGGCCCACGGACAGCCAGTCCGAGTAGAGCTCCACGGGCGCCTGCACCTGCTGTGCCTTCAGGAAGTCCCGCACCACCTTGGCCATTCGCCGCCCACCTGACCTGTTGAGGGAGGGAAACGGTGGCTGTCACCCCCACGGTGACCTGAGGGCATGGGGGTCAGATCCAGGGCCCCGATGTCTTCCACATCACAGGGCGGGAGGGTGTTTGAGGATGCAGCGCATCGGAGGGTGCAGAATCTGCATTTTGACAAGCACCTTAGCTGATTCATATGCAAGAGAACCACTGCCCCGTTCAGTCTGTGGTTCTTGAAATGGAGCCAGAGCATGTTCAGACTGCCCTTTATTAGCAGTGAGAGGGGAGGAGGGTAGCACTAAGGTGGCCTAGAACAGGGGAAGGGGACAGGGGAGCAGGAGCTGGAGTCCCAGAGCTGTGAGGAAGGAGACAGTGCCTGAAAGCATCTGTGCAGCAGGGACCCTGAGGCTGCCCCAGGCAAGCGCCACGTCCCTGTTTCACAGGTGAGGCGGCTGAGGCCCAGAATGTTCAAGGGGATGACCTGTCCCAAGTCAGAACGATATACTATACTTTGGGCCCTTTCCCCTTTTCCTTGGCACATGAAGCCACATGCAAACACACATATGGAGATTTTTTTCAATATGTTTTCCAAAATAGGTATCACATCCCTTGCCCTCACTTGTTGGCTTAAGGACCTATGGATGAGCTCTCCAGCCAGCCTCCAGTCTGGAGGGTCTACCTTAAACAGAACACAGGCCAGCCTTTTCCAGGCTCTCCCCTGCCACCACCTGGCCAGTGGCACCTCCCTCACCTAAACAGTGCCAGTGGCTTGTCCACGTCCACATTCTCTCTGTTTTCACCCTGGTTTCTCTGCAGTCTAAACAGAGGGAGGCTTTTAAATATGTCAGACTGCCTTCCTCCTCTGGACAAAACCCTCACTTCACTGCCCTCACACTAACTGTAAACACAGCTTTCACAGGGACCTGTGTGACCCCACCCATCCTGAGGACCCCCCTCCTGCCCCTCTTCTCGTCACTTGCTCAGTTCCAGCCACGCTGGCTTCCTGCTGTCCCTCAAACACACCAGGTACACTTCTGCCTCCGGGCCTTTGCACATGCTGTTCTTGTAACAAAGCATTGTTGCGTATGTCCCCGCTGCTCGTTCCCTCACTTTTTTCACGTTTAACTCAAATGTCACCTTATTCCACTATGAGGCGTTGGAAATTGCAACAGTCTCTCAACCTCCTTATGAGCTTTATTTTTGTTTATACCATATGGACTATGTGGCACACTTGATATTTTGTTTATTGCCTGTCATCCCACTAGGAGACAAGCTCTCGAATGTCTGGGATTTGTGTCTACATCCACTCAGTATCTCTTACATAATTGATGCTCGAAAATATCTGTGAATGATATTAATTCCTTTGAACAGCTGCGTGAAAGGCCAGGGTCTATCTAGATAACTCGAATATGTGATAGACAAAGCCTAGAAGGAAGACCCCACAAGCAGAGACACGTGACAATGCTGCTTTGATTCAGGGGATGGGATAGTGGAACACATTTTTTTGTATTTCTCCTATTTTAATACAGGGCCAGTAATTTTTAAAGGCTTCTTAAAACACAGTGAGATGGTGGAGGAGAGTTAGACTTTAGAAATTATTTAGGAGCAGAAAGTGGTAGGAATCGGAAACATGCAAGGTTGAGGAGGAACAGAGTGCCTTCTGGAGGTGCTCTGCAACCCTCTGCTCTGAGGCAGGGGCCGGGACCAGATGCCTGCAACCCTGGGAGGCATCAGACTTGCTCTCTGCGTTACATGAAAGTCACCACCAGGGGGCAGAATTGCACAAGGATTGTTTTAAATGTGAGCACACAGCGTGCTGAACCCAAGATAGACAGGATGGATGGGGCATTTGTTTAGAGCACTGTGTGCCTGCCTGAGGCTCCTCACACTAACTATCCCGTTTAATTCTCATGATAAGCTTATGATATACACACAAATAACAGGTTCCGGTCATGATCTGAACTCTGCCCTGCCAAGCTCTTGGACATCATCCCCCAGTGCCCTCCTTGCTCATTCTGCTCCAGCCTCACAGGCCTCCTTGCTGCCCTCTAATGCTTCCAAAACACTCCTGCCTCGGGGCCTTTGCACTGGCTGTTTCCACTCCCTTGCACATTCTCCCCCAAAATGGCCACCCCTGTAACCCCCTCATTTACCCTCAGGGCTTTGTTTCAATGTCAACTTCTCGCCAAGGCTTTCTTTACCTAACCTCCTAGATGGTTTACTTATTTATTATGTTTGCCTATTGCCTATTCCTCCCTGCTCGAATGTGTGCAGATTGTCTGTTTGGTTCACTGCTGAGGCCAGAAGCCAAGACAGGAACGCAGGACAGAAGCCTGGGTGTTAAATTTCAGTTTGGAGCCCAAAGAGGAGACCTGGGTTCTGGCTGTACCACTAACTGGAGTTAACTGGAGTGGGCAGAGAGCTGCCCTAGAGATCCCACACCTTCCTAGCTGGGTCCTCGCTCTGAGCCCACGAGTATCCAGAACATTCCTTTCATCCCGAGCACTGGACCCCAGACCTGGCATGTGGGGAGTCTCAGTGACTACCTATCAAAGTGGTAAATGAATGTGTGAGTGAGTACATTCACTTCATTCTCCTGAGCCTCAACTTTCTCATCTGTAAAATGGGGATAACCATCCTCCCAACTTCATGAGGGTGTTGTGAGAATTAAATGAGGAAACCTGGGTAAAATGTTATGTTCGTGGCAGGTAAGTGATCAATAACATTTGTCCAGTGAGTTCTAGTCTCCTTCAAAGCAGACCCACTGCTGATGGAGGAAGGGCAGCTAGACAATACCTAAGTATTCAGAAGTGGTTAATAGGAATCTTTTATCACTGGTAATGCCAGTTATACAGTAAGGACAAGGATTTTTAATAGGCTTGCTTTACAGCTGAGGAAACTGAGGCATGGGGTATAAAATAATTTGTTCATTTAATTATATATCTGCTTTGTACATTAATATATCCCAGGTACCACCAGCAGTGCCTAGCACATAGTAGGCATGCATTAAATAGTTTTAAATGAATTAATCAAGCACCTTCTATGTGCTAGGCACTGTGGTAAACACTGGTTAGGCGATGTACCCAAAATCACATCACTGGTAAGTGGCAGAGCCTGGACTCGAACCCAGGGCCATCTGATTCCCAAGACCTATGCTCCGTCCTGGGTTCCTCCCCAAAGCAGAACGACTGTCTGGATGCACAAAAGGCCCTCCTCCCTTGTGTCCTACCCAGCCACTCGCTCACCCGCAGCCCATGCCAACCTCTGGGCCCTTTCAAGCTTTGCTAGGACAGCAGATGTGTTGATCTCATAGTGAGAGGGGCAACAGACCTCTCTCCCACCTCGGCAGCAGATCGTGTGTCTCCTCCCCAGCTCTTCCGATTTTTCAAAAGAGGCTGGAGATGTGTTTTATGTGGGGCCTCCTAATATATAAATATATGTGTGTGTGTGTGTGTGTGTGTGTGTGTAGTGTATATATATATAGTGTGTGTGTGTGTGTGTATATATATATATACATATATATATATATAAATATATATATTTGATTAAGCTCATAAAATACTAGGCAAGCCCAAAGGCCAGGAACAGCACTTAGTGAGCTTTCTCCTAAGATTCTATGACCTTCCAAGTCTAAGAGTCTAGGACTCTGAGCCTTCAATTCTAAGATTCCATGCGGGACATTAAGCTACTTCTCAGACTGGAGACTGTGAGGGAGTCGGAGGGCGAATACTGCAGTCAGTGCCCTGTGCCCTCCACCACCCTCCCGCCCTGGCCTCTCACTTGGGGAAGCTGCTGCCAATGAGGATCCGGCCCAGGGGGTACTCCTTGCCACCCACTGTCACCGGTGGGCTGACGTCCAGGTTGCCGAAGGAGTCAAGGCCAGAGGCGCCAGCAAACGGGATTTCCTTGGTTACATATCCAAAGTCAGGACCCTAGGGGAGGACCAGCAAGACCCCGCCCCCCGGAAGGAAGGGTCAGTTAGAACAGGAAGAGACAGAAAAACCACCTCTGTCCACTTTTCACAGATCCACCCAATAACAGAACAATAACAGGAGAACCCCCAAGTGTCTGGAAATTGGGCAACACACCTCTGGAGAACCCATCGATCACAGACAAAAATCAAAGTGGAAATTAGACAATATTTTGAACCGAGAGGTAATGAAAATACAGCATATTAAACTTTGCATGGTGCTAGTGAAGCCATACTTGTAGGGAATTGCTTAGCTCTCAACACATATATTAGGAGAGAAAAGCGGAAAACTTTTAGCCTCTGTTTCCAGCTAGCAAAAACAAACAAATAAACAAAAAACCCGACAAATTAAAGCCAAAGAAAGTAGAAGACAGGAAATAATAATGACGAGAGCGGAAATCAATGAAAAATGCTGCAGCCAGGTCAAGCCCTTGACGCAGACTCCACCAGCAGGGCTCATTGTCCCTTAGCTGGGGTTACCCGGGCAGTAGGGGCGTGGGGGCGGGTGAACAGGCAGGGACACTGAGCTTCAGGACCAGCCTAGTTTAGCCCAGCAGATGAGCACAGCGGCTATGGAGGCAGCCTCTCTGGTTTTGTATCTTGGTGCCGACACTAGCTAGCTGTACACAGCTAGACAGTTGCTAGAACTGCTCTTGTGTGTAGGAAACAGTGCATACCTGGCACATAGTAGGTGTTCAAAGAAGCTTTGTTACCAGAAGAGAGACCCCAGTTCATAAAAGCAAGAGCCCTGTGGACTCACTAAGGATACATTCCCCTCAAAAGGCAGTTGGGTTTCCCCAGGGCTGACCCCTCCGTTGGCTCCCCCTTTGGGGGAGAAAGGCCCCCAAGGAGGACTTTGCTAGCCAGCCCCTCTCAGAACATGGGGAAATTTGCATGTTATTTGCATATTTGTCCAAACCTCCCACTGATGCCCATTTGCCATAGCCTGCCACGTGTGTTCTTTTGTCTCCCAAACGACCAGGACCAGGCAAAACTGATTGGGTTCCTATAGGAGGAACCACCGGGGCTTTCCCACTCCATCCTTTGCCACATACCAGGATCCTCTTGTAGGGGAAATCCTTCAGGCCTCTGTTTCGGGGGGAGTCGAAGACCACTGGGAAGGACTTGTGAGGCGCGTCCACATAGCCAAATTCCATCTCGTCCTGGGAAGGGAGACGAAAAGACCACAGTGACCTCCTCAGAGTGGTTTTCAGAACAAGGTGACCCTGCAGGCCTTGGCAGGGCGGGGGCAACAGATTTTCCCCAAGATCTAGACTCATGGGGGCATCCCACCCGCGGCCCGTGCGCCGCAGGCAGCCCGGGATGGCTATGAATGCGGCCCAACACAAAATTGTAAATTTACCACAACCTTTGTTTTGCTCATCAGTTTTTGTTAGTGTTTGTGTGTTTGACGTGTAGCCGAAGCCGACTCTTCTTCCAAGTGGCCCAGAGATGCCAAACGGTTGGACACCCCTGGCGGGGTGTGGGGGACTGAGGTGGAGGTGAGGCCTCTTGGGACCCCCGGCAGGGAAGTATTCTGCCTGGGACCAGGGCGTTTGGAGGGAAGCAGGAGAGACTAGGAGGATGCAGGCAGTGGGAAGCGTCCCCTAACCTGACAGCCCCCACCCTGCGTCCTGGAGCCCAGGTGGCCCGGCTTCCCCAGAGGCAGTTAGGAACCTGTTCAGACCCCCTTTCCCACAGCCAGGAGAGGGACGGGGCTCAGGCCTCCCGGGCGCCCCCTCTCTCCCAGCCTCTGCTCCAGCGCCCACCTGGATCCAGCGGTCATTTCGATTTTCGATCCAAGGGCAGATGATCAGCTTGCAGTTGGCTTTCGACACCAGATCAGACAAGTCTCTCAGAAATTTCTCATTTGAGCCATGAGCGTCTACCACGCTGCAAAACGAAGGGAGAGGGGAGGGTGAGAACGGCCTGTGACCGCGGGGCCAGGAAGTGGGGGCAGAAGGCGGTAGCCTCGATCTAGTCTGTGCGGGCCCTGTGCGGCCCCGGGAGGCAGGGGCTCAAGCACAGCCTGTGCCTTAGAGAGGCTCCCAGGCCATGACAGAAATGGATAATGTCCCCAGATCACATCAGGTGGTAGGGGCAAGCCCAGGGCTGCGGAGCCCAGAGGTAGGGCATTGAAGCCAGCAGAAGCGGCCACAGTGGAAGGGACCAGAGGACTGGACCTCGCCGGTCAAGGTGGAAGTGAGGGGGCAGGTGGCCCATGTACTCCTGTTCCACACAATTGACCTGAACAAAGGAGCCAAAGGGTGGTGAGCAAAGGGAAAGAAAAAATTCCCTCTCGAACACCTGGACACACCTGGACCCCGGGAAGCACAGCAAACCTGGCTGGCCTCGCCCTTTCCTGCCTTTTGCTTTATGTTCCTAGTCAGCCGTGGCCCTTTCCCCTGGTCTGACCCCTGATGCAGGAGCCTGGAGTGGCCTGGCCAGTTGAGGCTCACCTAGCCATCAAGGGGCCTGACAGGGATTCTGAGAGATGGCAGAAGGACCAGGGACCTGGGATGGGCCAGGGCCCTCAGTGGACCCTGGGGTCTGGGTGCCCATGTTTTTCTGCAGGTCCAGAAGCACACCCATGTCAGGGCAAGGCTCGGCCTTCTGCAGCCACCGAAACCTGAGCCAGGCCTGGTCTCATTGCCTAGACTGAACCCACAATGTCGTGGGGCTGCTGCAGGCAGGACAGAGCAGGGTCAGGGGCACTGAAAATTGAGTCGGTGACCTAGACAGGGGCCTCTGTTCCTCAGGCCAGATGGGGCTGACAGGCGCAAGCTGTCCTGAGCACCAGAGGACAGGGATGCTGCCCTGTCCCCAGCTTGCGTCCTTGGGCACCCTCAATGCATCCATCCAGCCTGAGCAAGGAGCCAACCCCGGAACAGCACCCTGGTGCCATTGTAACGATTCCAGAGGTGGGGGGAGGGCTGCAGGAGGGGCGAGGCCTCACCTGCACACAAACAGCTCCAGGGGGGGCTGGGTGTTGGGGGTCATGATCCAGGGGGCCATGCGGAAGGCCACGGTGTCCGTGAAGATGGTCACCTCGAGCAGGGTCTGGGGGGAAACGAGGACTCAGTGGGCCCTGCAGGGAGCCCCATCAGACCTCAAGATCCCCCTGCCCCCAGCAGGCCCACTCCTGGGGCCTCCGCACTGCTCCTCCAAGCCCCTCAGCCCCTCTCCTAGCCCCCAGTGCTGTACATACCCTCTTGTCCACCAGGCTGACGCTGAGAGAGACGAGCCCTGAGAAATTGGTGTCGGGGAAGGCGAGCCCCTCCACGTAGAAGCTGATCTCCCGCTCCCCTGGCTGCCGCTCTACTTCATAGAACAGATGCTGGGGGCCCAGCACCTGCTTGTAGTTTGAGAGGGAATTCCCACCTAAGAAAACCAGAGTCAGCAGTGGGGGCCAGTGCTGGGACAGGGGTGTAGGGCTGCGAGGACCGAAGGAGAGGAGCCAGGGGCAGAGCCGCCTCTGCGTTAGGTCTACTTGGGCTCCTCTCCAGCTCTGCTGTACACAGGCTGTGTGACCTTGGCTCAGTGACTCAACCTCTCTGAGCCTCAGTTCCTCATCTATAAAATATGCTAACATATTTCTCATGAGGCCAGCATAAGCTTTAAGCCAGAGAAGGAAATAAAAGCAGCTGGTACAAAAGGTAAAAACAATCCAAATGACCCTCAGCAAATGAATGGATAAACAAATTGTAATATGATCACACAGTGGACTATTATTCATCCACAGAAAGCAATGAAGTACTGACAGATGTTACAACACGGAAGAACCTTGAAACATGATGCTAAGTGAAAGAAGCCAGACACAGAAGGTCACATATTGTTTGATTCCATTCATATGAGCTGTGCAGAATAAGCAAATCCATGGAGACAGAGAGCAGACTAGTGGCTGCCAGGGTGAGGGGAACAGGGAGGAGCTGGTACTGAGTACAGGGTTTTCTTTTGGGGACCGATGAAAATGTCTTGGCACTAGAGAGAGGTGGTGGTTGAACAACACTGAGAATGTATTAAATGTCACTGAATTGTTCACTTTAAAACAGTTAAGCTTATGTTATGTGAATTTCACCTCAATTTTTAAAAAATGAGTAGTAAAATTGAGCTTTAAAAAAACATAGTCGCTCTGCCCGCCTCCTTTTCCCTTCCCCTGACGGACGGCTGGGCTGGGAAGTGCCACCATGGCGCAGCCTGTTCACAGCAGGAAAGGGTGCCAGTTCACTCGCTGAGCCTTTGCTTCTGCTCTGCTATCACGGGGTTTTCAGGCCGGGTCCCTGCCTGGCCTGCCACCACAGATGCCTTCAAAGGAGCTTTCTGCTTCCTGCCAGGCTCACTTGGCCAGAACAACAAATTCTAGGTCCATTTGAGCAGAAATGGGTGAAGAGGAAGAAGAACAAGGCAGGAGAGGCCTCATGCGATTTATAAAAATGAGTAAGGACACCTCAGGGTTAAGGATTTGTATTTTTTTTTAAGCTGCAGACTTTGATTAATTAAATCTCTGGTAGAGCAGAGTTCTCAGGGCAGGCCTGGGCCTTAGCTTGGCTAGTTCCCGCCCCGCCTCACCCTGCCGAGAAAGTGCTTGTCTGGGCATCGAGGGCACTTTGCGTGCCCAGGGGCCAGAGGAGGGAGAGGGGAGGAGTTGGGCACCGCAATGGGAAAAGAAGGGGCTTTGTCTCCCAGCAAACCTGGTTTGAACGCCTGCTCCATCCCTAAATGATTCTGTGATCTTATCACAGTGAATTCATGCATCTGAGACTCTGTTTCTCCCTCTGAAAGAGGGGGCTAGCTAGCAAACCCCCTTCTTGGGTAGTTTGTTGTGTCTGGAAGGACTGGCTGATTTGCAAGCCGTGGTGAGAGTTACGAAAGGCAACGGAAGGAAGGGAGCGGTGTGGACGAGAGGAGAAGGAGGAGCGTGGGAAGCGGAGGATGGAGCAGGGCAGGCGGGGGCCCCGCCAGGCCACTTACCCCGAGCGCAGAAGACCCCCACTCTTCTGGCATCAGAAAGCGGCACTTTCAAGACCAGCTTGTGGCTGTCAAAGACCTTGTCAGGGCCATCGCAGGTCAGCACCATTGGGGACATGTCCTTCAGGTCTGAAGAGAGTGGCACCCTTGAGACAACCCTCCTCCCACCCCACCCAAAGGCTCCCCTCCCCCTCCCAGCCCTTCACCGCCCCACCCCATCACCCTGGACAGCACCACATGTCCCTTCTGTCACTCACCATCCAGTGTCGTCAACTTGCTGTCAGCGAGGTCAAGTCCCTTGGACTTGGGACTATCCCTGTCACAATTCACCAGCAGGATAGCCCCATAGCCCTCGGGGCCCCAGCGCCAGGTTTTCTGGGGTAAAATAAGAGACTTTGGGGTCGAGGGGACCCAGAGGGCTTCTGGGTGAGGCTAAAGTTCGTTGTTAGTTTGCTTGGACACTTCTGTATCCTGGGTTTGCTTAAAGATTTACGGAAGGCCCATAGATTTGGGGACTGAGCTCCAGGCCCCCCGCCCCAGTGCAGTGCCATCCTGCACTATGGTACACAGCGCGCGGCCCCACCCAGCCGCCAGCCGCCATACCCAGAGGCGGCCTTCGCCAGCCTGCTGAGCTTTGGCCCTGACCTTACGGGACCAGAGAACCCCGGACGATCCTGCTCATTTAGCACTCTGCTGGGACCTGTCCCCCCACGGTCCCGCAGGCCCTGCCAGGAGGTCCAAGCTGAGGCAGGACCAACGGCTGGAGCCCGGCCCCTGCGATCAACGTTCTCCCTGACGTGCCTCTAACTTCATCCCCAGCAGAGCCCGCAACGCGGGGCTCGCTTTCCCATTTCGCAGAAGAGGGGACGGAGGCTGTGGAAATCCCAGGCCATGTAGATGGGATTCAAATGCAGGCCTAGGGGGCCGTACAGGGCAATTGCCAGCCTTGGTGGCCTTCTTGTCCACCCCTCTGTGTGGATGCTGCCCCCCACCAGGTCCCCGGACAGGATTCATATCACAGCCGCACTTGCCACCTTGCCCAGCCACCTTGTGCACTGAGCAACCCACACGGCCACCCGTGCAGCCCAGCCCCACCCAGTCCGCAGAGCCCTGCGACCCAGCCTTCCTCTCCGGGGTCTCTCTCTCAAACCACATCTTCCACCCTCCCAGGGTGACTCCCTGTGGGGTGGTATCCAGAGCCTACCCCGCCCTCCCTCTCACTCTTTAGGGTCTGACAGGGGCTGTCCACCCAGCCTCCCCCACGGGAAGCCTTGTCTTCCCCTGGCCTTCATTCAGCCACCCAACACTCTCTTATGAAGCACCTGCCATTGGGGTTCCAAACACAGCCTGGGAAATAGAAAGCGCACCAAGCAGAAGAACCAGGTCCAATTCTAAGGTGGCATGAGAGAGACCCAGAGAGGGCGAGTTGTTTTCCAGAAGCCACGCAGCACGTCCATCACCCAGCGTGAGTTAACTCCTGCTGTGCCAGCTTGACAGTCCTCAGATGGGTTCCCTACACCGTTGGTAACCACAGACCCTAGGAATCCATCACCTTCCGGAAGGAGCCCCCCAGCCCAGGACTATCCCCAGGTGTGCCTGTCAGCCCTGCTGCCTTGGGGTAGCCAGGAAAGTCTCACCTTGTCGCCTCGACTCCTCTTTACCTTGCCCTTGCGGCCTGTGTCAACATCGAGGGAGACGTCTAGAAAGGGAGGGGAAGGAGTTGCCAGGGGCTCACCCAGTCTCGCCTTCACACCTGTCATCTCTGGCAGAGGGAAGCTCTGCCCCCTCCCCGAGCCCATGAGAACTAGGAAGCCCTGTTCTGGGAGGCCCTTGTGGAAGCCCCGTGGGGTTCTGGGTGTTGAAGGGACCCATGTCTTTGGATCCTGAATTTCCTGCTCTCCTACACTTGCTGAATTGCTAGCTCTTAGTGGCCCTGACTTTGGTGGTTGGGGACTAGGCCTGGGGCTCTGAGTGACAGCTTCGTATTTCTCAGAGGTGGCTGCCCAGCGCTCAGGCTGAAGGGGCACGTGGCTGTCCAAGCTTTAGTGCTGGATCTTGGGGTTCCAGTGGGCGTGCAGGCGGGACTCCAGATGAAGGCGGCCCATTGTGGGTCTAGCTGTTGGCACGCGGGTAGTGCAGTTTCTAGATTCCTGCAACCCTGAGTATGTCTGGGTCCCCGTCTCTGAGGTTCTACGAAGCCACACTCCTCAGTGGTAGAGGAAGCTGGCCGTGGGCTTGCACTCAGGGCTCCCCTAAACCTTCAACAGCCAACACGGAAGAGAGCGGGCCATGCGGAGAGCCAGGAGGTGGTACGTACCGACGCCCGTGAGGTAGAGCACGCTGTGGCCCAGGGCTCTGTCCTCGTCCTGCCTGAAGTAGGAGACCTTCACCTGCGGGGACACGGTCAGCTTGAAGCCAGCACGGCGGCCCCTTCGGAGATGGCAGTGGCCAGGGGCATGGGGGTGACCCACACCTCCCAACAGCCCTGCTTAGACGCCAGGCAGGCATGGGGGTCCCCAGGTCCTCCCTGCTGCTGCAGGCCCATGTCTCAGGCCCCGGGCTTGGCCCCCAGGCATGGTCTCCAAGCAGCCCTCTCCAGCTAGAGAGTCTGTGGGTACCTCCCTGGCTTCCCAGGCTGCACTGAGGAGTGAGGAGAGCTGGGAAGGGTGGGGGCAGATCCTGGGGGAGCAGCTGGAGCCTCCGGAATTCATGGGGATGTCAGAGAGAAAGAATGAGAGAAGGAACGGCTGTCTCCATTGACTTAGGCCAAGTTACTTGAGGCCTCTGTTTCTTCACTTGCAAAATGGGAATGATGGCCTCCACCCCATAATAACAGCCGGTGGGCATGAGCTTTTCCCATGGTCCAGAACCCATGCCAAGTGCTCTACCCAGGCCACCTCCACTATCCCCCAGAATGACCCCAGTAAGCAGGGCCCATTTGTAATGAGGCCACTCAGGGCTCCGCCTACAGGCACATAGCTAATAAACAGAGGAGGTAAGAATTGAACCCATGGTGGGCTCCGGGGCCTCTGCTCCCAAAGGCTGTATGGTCCCTGCTTTGTCCCTGCCCCATCATTGGTCACTGTGTGTGTGGTGGGTGGCTGGGGGCAAGTGAGAGGTGTCATCTGGGCAAGAGAAGGCTTTGTGGAGCTCCAGGGGTAGGAGACACCCACACTCAAGCATGCACCTGCATCTGTGCGTGCCTGTGCATCCTGCCTACGTGAGAGGGAGAGCTTGCTTGGAGGTCTTTGTGCAGGCTGAACACAGCATTAATGTGGGGCTTTTGTGAACCTGAGGGGAGAGGAGGCAGGCTGTGTTTTTATGGAAGAATGCATTCGTGTGTGTGTATATATGTCACTTTGGGTGTTGGGGTAGGTTTGTGTGTTTGGGGTGTCTGTGGAGTTGTATCAGGATATGGCGTGTGGACGCAGGTGTCAAAAGCCTTCTGGGGTTTGGCGGAGCGGGGAGACTTGTGAATGAGGTGTGCTTTGGGAGGCTCTTACCTTGGGTGTGGGGGGAGGGGGAGATGCAGCGCCTTTCCGTGGGTAAGGGCCTCTTACCTTGAGATCATTTAAGTCCTTACTGGCTGTGTCCACAGTTATGGTCACATCCACGTCGGCGTCCAGGGGCCAGTGGGACTTGCCTGCAGGCTCTGTCACCCGTGCTGGGTCGTAGACCATAATGATCCCTACCCCGGAGCTCCCAGAGACCCCGAAGGCCTTGGCGCCCTTGGGTACATCGCTGACAGAGAAAGGAGAGGGGGAAGGATCCAGGGTTTAGGAGGCTGACCATGGCAGGGTCGTGGCTGGGCAGCCAGGCCACCCAAAGAGCATCCCCAGCAGCTGGGCTGGAGAACGGTGGGGGCGTGCCCCCGGGGGCAGTGCAGCCTGGCTGGGCACAGGGCAGCCTAGGCTCCATCCAGCGATCCACGAACCCTCAGGTGGGCACGTTACCCCCGGGTCTCAGTCTCCCCATCGTAACACGTGGAGGCTGGAGCAGAACAATGGCGCTGAGCTTTGTGTAAGTAGCAGAGCCCTTTCAGCAGCCCTCCTGTGAAGCCCGAGACAGGAGACAGTCAAAAAGGAGTTGGGAGTGGGGCCGAACCACGATGCTCAACCCTTCAGCTTCATAGCAACCCCGAGGCTCCAGAGAGCAGGGACGGCAAACCTCCGGGAACCCCACCTGCACTCCAAGGCTTCCCATGCAGAATTTTACAATAGGCTGTTTCCACCCACTCCTCCTGCTGCTCACAGTGCACCTTAAACAGGAGGCACAGAATGTCCCTCCTGATCATGGCCTTTCCACAGAGGCTCCGTCGTCAGCCCCAAGCTGGCTTCCGGACCCCACGGTCCCCTTTCCCCTTTATTCCCACACATCCAGCCCCCTGCTCCGCCTTAGGCCTCTGCGTTTGTGGTTCTCTTCCTCGCTCACAAATACCCCTGACGGCCGCTCCTCATTTCCTTCTCAAAGATGGCGTCCCTGGTGCCTAGTAAGAGTGCGACGCAAATGACGCCGGGGAACCCCACGCTCCCTAACCCCATGACCCAGCTTCATTTTAACCCATGGTCTCGTCACCCAATATGTTTACTGGATGCATTTTCCATCCCCTGTGTCCAGCTCAGTGTCCGGTGTAGACAAGACACCACAAACCCTTGTTTTACGCGTGAGGCCAGGGCAGCCCGGAAACGCGGACTGGCTCTCCCAGGACAGCCCGG
Organism: Pteronotus mesoamericanus; assembly: GCF_021234165.1. Lineage (NCBI taxonomy): Eukaryota > Metazoa > Chordata > Mammalia > Chiroptera > Mormoopidae > Pteronotus > Pteronotus mesoamericanus. Next base: position 1,221,452 of record NW_026555200.1, read on the forward strand.
CTGGGAGGCGGCGGAGCTGGGAGCGGACTCCAGCCGGCCTGGCCCCAGAGCCCTTGCCTGTACATCCCAAGAGCAAGTAGGCACAAACCGGGGCAACCGACTGGCGGCAGAGGGGTGTCCAGCTTGGGGGAGACCCCTGCCCTGCCCTGTCCCACCCACCCAGGGATGCCATCGCCAGGCCCAGACCTTTTGAGGGGTGGGGAGTTTGGGGGGGCCCAATCCCTAGCTTTGGGCAGAAGTTGACATTTCCAAGTCACAGCCCTGGCCACACCCCCTATTTGGAGTCTTGGTAGAAAATAGTCATAGTAACAACAACAGCAACAACAACGATGATGATGGGGATGAAAGGAGAGGGGAAAAGAACCAATACAACTCCTCCGGGGGCCTCGGGGCCTCCGCACCTGGCCTGCCCTCCTACCTGCCTCGCCTCGCGCAGCAGCTCACCCCTGTCTGGGCTGCTGGGATCCTGGCCTAGGCTTCTTTCGCCCCTGCAGGGGCCACCTGAGTCCCTGCAAGGTCCCGGCGAGCCTTGGGGAAAGGTGGCCTCCTTCAGGAGGCACCTGGCAGGTGCAGCTGAGGCCCAGGGGTCGCCCGCCCTCTGAGGGAGGCCCGCCCTCTGAGAGAGGCCTGTCTGAGTCCTGGCCCCGCCGCCTTCCAGGCCCCTGTCACCTCCATCCAGGTCACTGCCTCTCAGAGTAAAACGGGGCAGGAGTGCTGAGGCCGCCCCAGCAGGAGCTTCGGGGGCTACGAGGAGGGGGCTGGGTTTCCCACTGGTGCCCACGCCCGGCAGGCTGTTTGGCCGGCGGGCTCAGGGATTATGCTGCTTTTCCTCGTCTCTCTGGCTCCAGAGCTGTGGGTGGGGCTGTGGATTTAGGGCTGCTCTTAGGGGTGGAAAAAGGAAGGCACAGGGGTTTGGACGAGCCCCAGGGTACCCCCAGTGGGGCTGCCTCGCCAGCTCTCCAGCCTGCCCTGCGGGAGCTTCCTAATCCATGCGTGCCCCGCTGCTTCGCTTTGGTGCAGCCCCCAGACTGAACCAAACCCCCCAGTGCAGCCCCAGCGTGTCCCCAGACTCACAGGCAAAGTAATGGATTTGAATAGCCCCTTAAATGAAAGGAACTACAATGGTAACCACACGGAGACGCCCCAGCGGCATGATCGCCAGTATCTTTACCATCATTTCCAGGGTTATGCTGATGAGCCTGTGCCCTTACCTGCCTTCTGCCCCCAGTGCCCTGCCCCCATCCCAGCAGGGGTACGGGTGAGGGTGGGGTGGGGCACGGGCCATCTATTGCATTCTTGAAGACCCACTTCAAATGCCACCTTCTGGGTAGAGCATGGTGTGGACTCTGTGTGGGGTGTGGCCTCAGATCCTGCCACCCAACTGCTCTGAGCCTGGATTTCCCTCCTCTATCACATGGATATCATCCAAAGAGCCACTTCCTAGGGCTGCGGGGGAATTCCATGAATTGATGTATTTAAAGTGTTCAGCACACCGTAGGTGCTTACTAACTGTTAGGTGCCATCATCGCCGTTCCTATTACTCTTCCCCCCTGCAACTCAGCCCACTCGAGCCAGAGCCCCACGTCCTCTCCTCTGCTCCCATAGCGCAAGTTCAGGCCTCCCTCGGGGCCCTTCCCAGCCCACCTGTGCCAGCAAAGCCGCTTCCTCCCTGCCTCATCCTACCCTGCTGCGTCCCTGCACCCATGCATGCCCAGAGCAGCGCCGGGGCACCAGGCTAGAAAAGAGGTACAAGGAGAATGGAGTCAATTCTCAAAGATTCTCAAAAAGGAGGTGCAGAGCGGGGGGCTGGGGAATTGTAAATCAGCAGGTAATTTTCCGCCATGCCCACTCGCTTAGGCAAGGTAGGTGCCCACCCAGCTGTGAAAGTATAAGGATAGCACATCTCCCAGAAGCTTCAGAGAGGTCTGAAAGCTTCTCTGAGCAGAGCAAAGGACAACGCAGCACAGGGAAAGCATTCGGGGGTCAAGGAGGAATCTCCATCATGAGGGACCGACACCCCCATTTCTTACATCTGGAATAATCTTCTCTCAGGCTCCACCAGCTCAGGCGAGGGGACTCCTCTCAGGCCCCCCAGCCCTGGGGCCCCAGCCCCCAGTGGACAGAAGCGCGGCGTCCGGGGAGGAGGAGAGAAAGCTGGACGCGGGCAGCGATGGGAGCTGGGAAGGGAAACGGAGAAGGTGAGGCATCCAGCTGATGCCAAGACTGGAAATGACGCGAAGGGCAGAGGGCACGGGGAGGAGCAAAGGGGCAGAGGCGGGAGGGGGAGAGTGGCCGATAGAAGAGACTTTCCAGCTGGTCTGAAAAGAGCAGGTGGCAACGGGAACATCCCACCCAGGGGTGGCTGGCCTCCAAGGCCCTCCCTGGTGAACAATATTTTACGTTTCAAGAGCACACACAGCTGTCCACCTCCAGAAGCCACAGCCCTCAGGCCTCTCAGGGCCCCGTGAGACTTATGGGAAACCCCGGCCCCCCGATGCTTCAAGAACCCTCAAATGTAAGCTTTAACATAGCTTGCAGCAAAGAAACGTGACACAGCAACAGGACGGAGCAAGGAGAGAAGATTAAACCTGTGACCTGTGACCCAGCCCTGCTGTCGGAACCTGTCAGTCACCGTGATTAGTGGCGGCTTCAATCTTATGCAATAATTACCATGTGACAAGCACAATTATGCCTCATTGTACTTCTGTGCAAGTTAAAAGCATTCATTTACTCCTGTAAACATATTAAGAACATATTTACCGCAAGTTTTATAACTCTGTACAGAGAGCCCCCAAAAAATGAAGTGGCCTGGGTCCGCTCTCTGGCTCCCTGAGAGGTCCTACAGACACCTACCCCCCGTCCCTGTGTCCCCCGAATTCTAGCAATCTCTGATCCAAAGGGTCTCTTTTGCTTTGATGCTTTTGCAGGGCTGAGGGAGGTTGGAAAACCCCAGGAGAATGTCCCCATCCCCTGCCCCAGCCAGCCTTCTCCTCCATCCCTCAGAATAAATGTTCATTATGGCTTCCAGCCTGGGGCCTTGATCCTGGCCTCCGGGCAGACAAGGAGGGCCAGACTGGACCACTAATGGATTCCCCATGCCGCCCAGCCCCTCTTTTTTGGACGTGAGTCCTTTGGAGACCACCTCCAAGCCAGGACAGGAACAGCAAGGACAATCTGGCCAGACCCGAGGGGTCCGAGTAGTGAGCTGGCCCGCTGGGGGGAGGGGGTCAGGGTGGTGAGCTGGCCCGCTGCAGTGGGGCGCGGGGCTGTAGGATCTGCAGCACATGCTAATCCAGGGGATTTCTAAGGGCTTCTTGGGCTGAGACACCCTGAGGCACACAATACCCCACACACAAATATTTCTCCAGCTCTCCAACCCACTCAGTACCTGGGGGAATTAACCACTTCCCTCGATGTTATCCCACACACCCACCTACACAAGCTCCCCCAGAGGGTTCAGGCTCCGGACAGCTTGGGTGACTGGCACACTTCCTCTTCCAGGGGCCACCCCCCATTCTACCAGCAAGACTAGATAGGGACCCCTTGCTTGGCCTCAGCTGGCAAGCCACCTAGCAATGGCAGCAGGGGAGCCCCAAGTTCATTATCAAGTGTAGCTTCTTTCTCCTAGCCAGCCAAGACCTTGGAGTGAGCTTCGGGATCCTCTTAAAACTTCTAGTTGGCAACACCATCCCCATGTCTTCCGCCTTTCCTGACAATTCCACGCTCTCCTTTCTGCACCTACAACAGACCCCACCGGCAGGAAGCTCTTGATGTCTGCTTCTAAACCAGTCTGCTGCGGAATAAATAAACTCTTTTCTAGTTTCAAAACTCAGTGGCAATGACCCTACCAACACCACAGGAGAAGGTCCTGGAAGGACCCTTGAGTGGAGGTCTTTAAAAGTGCTCGCTCAGGACCCCAAGCGGCAGCCACTCCCAGATTCAAGCAGGCACTGCAGCTACAAACAACACAGGCAACTTCCTTGGGCCCTTCAGCTGGGCAGGTGCCTGCTCATGAGGATGCTAAGGTGCTTGGTGACCCCAAAGATTTACAGTCAGCATCGTCCTATGCGCCCATCATGCACACACTGATCTGTCCTCTGCTCCTCCCACCCTCTGAGGCATGATGGGAAGAACAGGTACTGGAAGAAAGGGACCCCACGGGGCTTCCGTTGCTGTGAGCACCTCCCACTCCCAGGGCACCCCCCACCTTGCAAAGGGACCTACACACATTTATCATACGCCCTCCTCCTGACCCATTAAGGCGTGTACTATTGTTTCTCCATTTCTCAGACGAGGAAACCGAGGCTCATAAAAGTGCAGCCACTTGCCCAGGGTCACACTACCACAAACAGAGGGAGCTAGGATGAGAACCCAGGTTGTTCCAGCTCCAGGGTCTGGGCCCTTCATCTCTACGCGGAACTGAAGAGGGGGCGCAGCTCATGCTGTCAGGGCTGAGAGAGGGCCAGTGACATGGCCCAGGCCGGAGAGCAAGTCAGCAGCAGAGGGAAAGGCCCCCGGAGTCCCCCATCAGAGACCTCCTGGCTCCCAGTCAAACGCTTCCGGCCCTAGCCAGGAGCACCACGCAGGGCCTGCGGTTCAGTAGTTGCCTTCCAGAGGCACAGCCACCCCAGGACGAGAACAGAGGTCTGCAATCAGGCAAAGGTGGGTCCACTGGGGACCTCTTCCCTTCTCCTGGTGTTGAAGCAGGGTTGCCGGGTAAAGTACAGGATACCTAGCTAAGTTTGAATTTCAGCTAAACAGCAGATTTGTAAAAATACAAGTATGTTCCATGCAACATATTAGTCATCCTTTATCTACAGGGGATATGTTCCAAGATGTCCAGTGGATGCCTACAACCATAGATATGTGTGTGTGTGTGTGTGTACACATATATACACACATACATACACACCATGTTTTTTCCCATACATACATACCTATGATAAAGTTTATAAATTAAGCACAGAAAGAGATTAACAACAATAACTAATAATAAAATGGAACAACGATAACAATGTGCTAAATTATAACAAGGTAGTAAAACAATTACAACAAGGTCATAAAAGTTATGTGACTTGCACAGCAAGATATTAATAACAATCTTGTTATAATTGATAACAAGATACTGTAATAAAAGTTATGTGACTGTGGCCTCTCTCTCTCTCAAAATATCTTCGTGTACGGGGCTCACCCTTCTATTTCTTGTGATGATGTGAGAGGGTACAGAGCCTACGTGATGAGGTGAAGCGCGGTGGATATGCGGGACAAAGGGCTGGTTCACGTCCCAGGCAGAGGGAAGGCAACAGCGTGAGATAGCCTCACGCTACGCACAATGGTGCCCGATTTAAAACTTATGAATTGCTTATTTCTGGAACTTCCCATTTAATATTTTCAGACCGCGGTTGACCACAGATACTGAAACCATAGAAAGTGAAACAGCGGATAAGGGAGGACTCCTGTATAAAAAAATAAAATAAAATTGCTGTTTATCTGAAAAGCAAACCTAACCGAGTACCCTGCGTTTTCGCTTGTGGGTCTGGCAACCCTGTGTTAAAAGGGCAGGAGGCAGGGACGTAAGATACAGCACAGGGAATTTAGCCAATAATATCGGAACAACTACGTATGGTGTCAGGTGCTAGATGCATCGGGGTGATCACTTGGTAAGTTATATAAATGTCTAATCACCCTGTTGTACACCTGAAGTGAATATAATATTCAGGTCAACTGTAATTGAAAAAATTATTCTAAAAAAGAGGCAGGAGGGAATGGGATCTCTGCTGGCCACTTAGTTCTGAGAGAACCAGGCCCACGGCAGGGCCCCCAGTATGACTTAGAGCCGAAGTCTGACCTGCGCCGCTCCCGGCTCTCCCTCCCGGCCCTGTCACTGGGGCTCCAGGCCACGGCTGGAGATGGGACGCCGGGAGGGCTTCTGGGGCCGAGGCTCCCCTGAGACCCAGTGGGAAGCCAGGCCCCGTGCTCATTGTCCCGATGGGGAAAACACAGGTACTGAGACCCATGGGGCACAGGAGCTCAGACCCCGGCCCCCTCTGGGAGGGGCGTCCCCTCCTGAGCCGCCTCTGCAGGGGCTCCAGCCCCACCGGATCCAGCAAGATGGAATCCACAGCTACTCTGTCGGAGCTGGAGAAGCCCCCAGAGACCCCCAGGTCTAACTCCATCAGTGATCAGGTAAGGGAAACAGGCTGGGCCGGTTCCCTCAGCCTGCCCTGACCTGGGCAGAGTCAGGACAGAGAGGGTTTGCATCAAAAGGAGAAGCTGATGCTTCTGCAGCCCCTCGGATGTCATCGCGGCCACCATGATCGTCGTCATGGTGAAGACAAGCCCCAGGTCTTGTTGCAAGTTCTTTTCATTTTTCAACTCATTGAATCATCCCCAAACCACTCCCTCCTGATGCCTATCACCCTGATTAGCCTCCGAGGATGAAGTTGCCACACAACCCACCCCTCCACTTCAGAGAGACGGATTCTTGGCAAGAAATTGAGGGACGCCCAGTCCTGCTCCCCGACTTGGGCAACAGTTCATTCTGCTGCCCCACACAAGTGCCCCTCGGACACCAGAATGCAGAGCCCAGACCTCAAAGCCTGGTCCCGGGGCTCAGAGCCAGAACACTTATCCAGGGCTCGAGGCCAGGGTCCTGACCTTGGTGCTCAGGAGCCAGTGTCCCACGCTGGACCCGATCGCCTAGTCCCTCCCCTGGGCTCTCCAGCCAATTCCACCTGCTCTGCTGTCAGAACAGGTACCAGGCACGCACCCCATTGCTTCGGAGTCCTTCCTTCTAGCCCAGCCCTCTGCAGCCAGCTGGGCGCCTCTCAGGTCTCACCTGCGAACATCCACATACGTCTTGATGCCCACCACACACACTGCATAGGTGGGCTTCTTCAGGGACAGCTGCACAGCGTTCTGTGGGGCCATCCTATGCCCCCGGCTGCTGACCTCCTTGCACCCTGTCTCCCCAGCTCCTCTCCTGGGCACCTCCTGGCCAGGAAGGAGGGTGAGTTCTGATGGGTCGGTGCTTTCCTCCTCCCTTTTAATTTCACTGAGACCTGATTAGCCTGCCCGAGCTAAGTCCCCACCTCCTGGCTCCACGCCCAGCCCTTCTCACTCAGGCCTGTCGATCCGGGAGGTCAGGGAAGGAGGAGCCAAGGTTTCTCTGGGGGATGGAGAAGAAGGTTTCAGCTGGTGCCCCTGGTGGAGAGCTCCCCATCAGCCCCCGTCCCCCTTCCCTGGCCCTGCCTCTATCCTCAGACTTGGCGCCTGACCCCACGCTGTTAACAATGTCAGCATCCTCTGAAGGTTGACTATGTACCAGCTGTGGACTAAGGAGTTTACAGATATTATCTCATATGCTAGGCGATCAGGCAGCACGTAAAGCCCAGCGCAGTCTGACCGCCTGGGCTCCAGTCGGCTCTGCCTATGACCTGGAGCCGTTCATGTTTCTGCAGCTCCATTCCCCGTGTAAGATTAAAGTCATAACAACAGTCCTTGTTCCTTCCGGTTGATGTGGGGATTACATGAGCTAAGTGTGAGAGGTGCAGCGCCGTGCCTGGCACCTAGCATTCACTAAAAGAAATGCTCGTGGTTATCACTAGCATCTCCATTTTACAGGAAGAGAACCATGGCTACAGGTCACAGCGACAGTAAGGGTCTACCTGACTCACGGCACAATACCACCCCGCAAAAGGTGAGGTTATGTCCTTGTACTTCAACTCCAAAGGTGGCAGGAGCCACCCTGGTGCCCATCCTTGGCCAGCCAGTGGGGAGGGCACTTGACATGCAGCTCAGAACAATGGGCTGGGGAGGGGTGATTCGTTTCTGAAAATCCCCTTTTTAGCTCTGGCAAGTGCTGGCTCCCGCCTGTTCTCGGGGTGTTTATGGAATTTCATTCATTCATTTGACAGACATCCACTGAGTGCCTGCTCTATGTTAGGCACTCCCTTAGGATGCGGAAGAACAAAGGGACCGTGATCGCTGCTCTGACGGCATTGGTATTCTGGGGACACAGACAAAGGGTCACATGAGGAAAGAGCAGACAGTGCGGTGACACTCCTCCCCATCATCCGAGTGAGACTGAGAGTCGCTTGGTCCTGGGGGGGACAGAGAGGGTGGTAAGAAGGGGTGGGATTCTGAATGAATCTTGATGATGGAACTGAGAACGTTTGCTGATGGACGGGATGTGGGCGTGAGAGCAAGAGAGGAGGCAAGGATGGCTGGAGTGTTCGGGGCCCCAGCAGCGATAGGGGCCGTGTTGTCATCAGAGAGATGGGGAAAGCTGGGAGTGGGCAAGCTGGGCAGGGGGGTGGCTGTTCCATGTGGGACTCGTTAGACATGAAGTGTCTCTTGGACCTGTGAGTGGAGGTGATGAGGTACAGGTGGCGAGCTCTCTCCATGTGGGACATGGTGGGCGATGGCGGGGAAGGTTCGGTCAGGAATCACAGGACACCCCTCTGCAGCCAGGGGGTCCCCTCATTCTGTGCATCCATTGCACAGAACGGAATAAAGGATGCACAACCGAGCTCCCCTGGCTCACAGATCTGGGGCGGGAGGTGGCAAAGAGAGAGAAATGGAGAAAGGAAGAACACCCCCTGTCTGGGGAAACACCAGTCTGATGGGACAAGAGGGGGACACAGGCTCTGCCTCCAGAACCCCCCAACCTGATGAGGGAGATGAGAAATATAAAAATGGCATAAACTTTTATTTGGTTCCTTTTGATTTTTGAAGAGCTTCCTGGAATGATCTTTCTTACCACCAACATATCTGATTACAAATGTTCTTGATCTACAAGTTTCATTACACCCAAAGGCACCTAGACAAAGTCTGTTTTGCCCATGGATACAGAACCCAGCAAAACAGCACTTCAACAATGTGAGGTTTCCACCCATCCCCACCCCCATTAACCAGGACCAGAGCCATTTTGTTCAAACGTAACATAAAGTGGAGTATAAAATGCAGGTTCCCTGAGAGCACATGGGCGTATTTTCATTAGAAAAGGACAGATGGATGTGTGGATGGGTGGATGAGTGGATGGTTGGTGGATGTGTGGGCAGATGGAGTGGATGAGTGGATGGGTGGGCGGATGGAGTGGATGGGTGGATGGGTGGGCGGATGGAGTGGATGGGTGGATGGGTGGATGGGTGGATGGGTGGATGAGTGGATGGGTGGATGGGTGGATAGGTGAGTGGGTGTGTGGATGGGCGGATGGACAGATGGGAAAGTAGGCTAGTGCCTAAAGAATTACCTGCAAAGATGATGGTAGTAGTGATGATAATGGCAACAATGACGATGACGACAATGACAAAATGCTAGCAAACACATATACAGCCCTCACCACACGCCAGTCAGTGTTCTAAGTCCCTTCCATATACTAACTAACCTAACTCTCGCGACAACACTAGGTAGCAGGTGCCAATTAAGCCTGGAATCCCAAGTTCAAACGGACCACAGCACGGGTGTGCAGGGGCCTTTGGCAAAGTGTGGGTAGGGCAGGGACCAGAGCACATCATGGTGTCTTAAAAGAAATGCTCTGAGAACTGCGGGAAGGGGGCGGGAATAGCAGAGAGTAGGCAGAGAGGCTGAGAGGAACATCAGGGCACCCCCATGTTACACGTGAAAGCATCAAGGCACAGGGATGTTAAGGGACCCTTTCAAGATCCGAAACTGGAACATGGTCGAATCAGGATTTGAGCACAGGCCATGTGACTCTAGATGGGTTTGTAATTTTTGGCTTGATCTCTGGGGGTAGAAAAGAAGGTTCTCTTACTTTCTTCCTCATACTTTTGTTTGAACAGCTTTGGTGAGCAAATATTTTTGCTAATGGAAAAAAATAATCTCCCTTTGAGTGTCCACCCGCCCTCTGCTACTTCCTCCTTGCCTCCCTCCCTCTCCACCAGCTCTGAGAACATTTCTCTTAAGACACCATGACCTTCCCCGGTCCCTGCCCTGCTTGGAGCCCCGAAAAGTCACCTCCTGCACTCCCATGCTGTGGTCATTTTGAACTTAGGATTCCAGGCTTAATAGGTCAGATCTGGGAGGAGCGGGGGCAGGGGAGCAGAAGGACGTAATCGCTACCCCTCCCCTCTGCAGAGAACATACTGCTGGGAGGGCCTGCCAGGGATAGCCTCAAATGCAGCCCCATTGTCGGGGGCTGGCCCTGTGCAGGGGGCAGCCCACCAACTGCTGGGTGACCATGGCACTCCCGCAGGACTCCACGATGTCCCTGGAACAACCTAGGGAAACCGCAGTGGGGAGGGTGTCTGATGCCGGTGCTACCATGTCTAACGCCTCATTTTTCCCATTCTTCAAGAATTTTTATTTTTTTGAGCACCTTCCGATGTTATTCTCGGCCTTGGAGATGCAACAGTGAATTAGACAAACTGAGTTCCTGCCCTCAGGGGGCATGCAGAGTAGCAAGAGAAATGGAATAAACCGCAGGATAGAGACTACGGTGTCAGGAGGGATGAGGCACAATGAAGCAGGGTGAAGAGGTGGGCTGCATGGGGTGCCGTTCTGAGTGGGCTGATCCAGTTAGGCTTATCTGGAGAAATGATAACAGAGCAGAGATCAGAAAATGAGCGCTTGGCGATCTCAAGGGCTCTTCTAACCTCAGATAACCTAGAATTCCATTAATCTAGGAGTACCCACCCTCCTCAGTCTTCCTATTCACAAAATGGGGGTGTTGAGCTAGACCCAAGTGTTCAAACTCAGGTGCGTTCAGGGGTCAGGCTGACAACATAAATGTGTGAGGCTGCCAAGTGCAAGACAATAGGGAGGAGCGGCAACTGTGGCAAAGGGAATAGAGCCTGCTTTGGCCAAGTATTAAAATTCAGTGTTTCTTAAATACAGAGCACTATGTGTCAAGCAGAACTCATTTGTACATAGACCCGACCCGTGGGCAGTTAGTTTCAAACCCCAGCATCGACTGCTTATGGATTGGTGCCCCAGGAAGGTGACAGAGGAAATATTTCTGGTTGGGGATGTCATTTGACACGGATGGGATACGTCACCTGGGCCCAGCAAGCCTTGCCACCATCAGGCATGGAACCTATGACAGGGGGCCTGGGCTGCTCCCATGATTGCTGACGCCAGCTCTTCCACTCTGGGGGACACTGTCCCCAACACATACACACGCAGTGTGAGCCTGAGCTTGCCTGAGACAGCCATGGAGCGGGGCGGGATCAGCGGGCCTCTCCCCGCCAGCGCCCCGAGCACCACGGCACAGTGCTCTTCAGAATCCCCGACTCCCAGCTGGAAGGGCCCGTGGTTTTCCAGCTGGGTAAACCGAGGCTCAGAGAAGAGCGATGACATACCTGTGATGGCCCCATGAAGTCGAAGGAAGCCAAGTCTGGGTACAAGGCTTTCATTCATTCCCTCCTTGACAAAACATCTCCTGGACACTTTTATATACAAGCACTATTCTAGAAATCAGAGTCCTCACCGCCTGTTGGGTCCTCTCAGCTTCTTACATTGACTCACCTCTTTGGGTCACCCCTCACCCCTTCCCGTGCCCCTGGAGCCCAGGGCAGGATCCTGGACCCCCGGTGGGTAGAGAAGGGGCCTCAGAACTCTAACTCAGCCCTGGTGAGGAAGCGGGGTGCTCATGGCTTCCCTCAGGGCCAGAAAGCCTCAGGCCTGTGGCTCTAACAGCAGGAAGCGGTGAGGGCCGTGAGTCACCCAACTCAATCCCCCGTCCCCCGTCCCCTCAGAGCCCGAAACCCAGGTCCAGGTCTCCGCTGGGCACCAGAGACCTTCAGGGATCACCAGCTCCCTCCTGGGCTCTGGAACGTCAAGGCCCATGCAGCAGCCTCAGCAGAGCTAAAGACGCCATGCGTGGGGATGACTGGACACAATACAGGCCTTGAGGGGCTTGCGGTCAGTGGAGTCAGCCTCACCCTCAAAAGCGTGACTCAGCAGCCTCCCAAGCACCTCACCTTCCTCCCTGCTCCCAGCTGGCTTTTATCCATCTCAGCAAATGGTGCTGTCTCCACTCAAGCACCCAAGCCAGAAATTCAAGCAATCTCTTTGATTTTCCCCTCCCTTCAACCCCACCATCAGAACAGTCACCTCACCTGACCTGCCAGCTCTACCTTCCAAGACTCTCTCAGCCCCTTGCCTGCCCCTCCACCCCGTCCCTCACCCCGGCCCCGCCCTCGTCCCCATCCCGCCATCTCTGCGCTGAGGCCTGAGCTGCCTCCCTGCCCCCAGGCTCCCTGCGCTCTGCCACAGGCAGTAGTGATCTGTCGGAAACACCCATCTGATCACACCGTTGCCCTCAAAAGCCTCTGCAGCGCCCCATGGCCCCCAGGATACAAGAAGGTGGCCGAGAGGACAAAGTCTAGACTTTGGGGCCCTGCTGTCTGGGGTTTCCAGTCTGGGCTTAGCCATGTCTGAGATTTCAGGACGCTGGGAAAATGGTTTAACTTCTCTGAGGCTCAGTCTCTTAATTTATAGAATCTGCCCTAGTGGAGAAGCTGTCAATGACGTATATAAAGTGCCTAGGAGATACCTGATCCTTGAGAAATAGACCTTTAGCCTGGCATTCAAGGCCCCCCAGACCCCTGATGACGCCCCTCTCCCTTCACTCACTGCCCAATCCTTGTCCTGATCATATTCCTCTGCTTGCCCTCACTGCGAGCTTCCTCCCTGACTGGGCTTTTCCAGAAACCTCTGCCCATCCCCAGTCTTCCTGGCCTCCTCTCCCCTTTCTTCTTTGTACCTCTCTTCTTCCGGCACCCACTCCACAGGAAGACACAACCCTTCTACTTCCTGCATGAATTTATATCCCACATCCAAACAAAAAGGATTTGAGACAGCTTACAAAATATACCCTGGATAAGATTTTATTTTAAGTGAGAAAATTAAGGCAAAGAGTTGGGGTGCGGGGAAGGCAAAGACAGGGTGGACATCCTGTCTGAGCGGTAGATTGAGCTCCGAGTTCCCTGGTGGCCCAGGGGAAAAAGGAAATATAATCAATTCCATGAATCATGGGGCTCACAAGGTAAAACTACTCCAGTTGGGAAAGAGAAGCCAAGCTCTTCCAGGCCCTGAAAACGGACAGAAATCCGCTCACTCCTAGATGGAGTTTAATAAATGGGGCAAGTGTGGGATATTGAACCAAGCGACTCACAACATCCTTCTGACTGAGTCTGGCTCGATCCACAGATACACTGGGGGTGGGGGGTCTGTAGGACCTTCTGCCGGGCATCCTTCAGACCCTCCTCTCTGAGCATTCTTTGTTTTAGCCAAACCTTTGATTAGATAGGGAGTGGCAGGGAATTTGGGGGTTCCCGCTCTGAGGCTGACTCTTTCTTACAGCCGCTAGAGCAGAGATCCAATTTTTTCCAATGTCAGCCAACCTGGCTGTAGTTGAAATCCCGCTGTGGGAAATCAGCCAGGCCCAGCACCTTCTACTGGTTCACTCGGAGCTGGGGAATCGTTCCTGGAAAGGGGGAGAGGACAGTTCTTCTGTTGGGTATTGCCTAACGCAGCACTTTGTATCTCAGCAAGTCCTTCCAGAAAACTTGGATCGCCTGCCTCATTGAACACACAGAGACAAAGAGGCCCAGAGACAGAGGGTGACTTGCCTCAAAACACACAGCTTCCTAGAGGCAAAGTGGGATAAAGGACAGAAGATCAGCTCCAGAGTTAGAAACTTGGATTCTCGGGCTGCCTGACACAGCTCCTTGAAAAACTCCTCTTTCTTTCCACTAGTGCACCTCCGTCCAACGGAGACACTCCATCCAGGTCTGACCTGTCCAACTGCTGGTCTCACCATCTGTGTGGCTGACGAGATACCATCTGCCAAGACCCCCAGTGGAAAAGGGGTTCCATTATACAGAAGGGTTCAGCATCCTTCCCAAAAATCACTCACTCATTTATGCAACAAATATTTTGGGGGGCACTACAATGGGCCAGGCCAGGAGTGGATGAACTAGACCTGGTCCCAGCCGGCCCTAGAGGCAAACGTGGAGAATGTGGGCGTGTGAAGACATCGTGACGAGGAAGTTTGGTAAGAGCCACAATAAGAGGATGTGCTGGGGACCAAGGATGCAGGCTTGGAGGGCAGGGGCGGTAAAAATGGAAGCCAGTGGTCACATCCACCACATCCACTCCGTGCCAAGCCCTGGTCAGCACTGTCTTTCCTTCTTGAAGCAAACCTAGGAAGTGGGCACCGCTGTTATTTCTGCTTTGAAGAAGAGGAACTCTGGTCTCAGGGGTTTAAGCAACATGTCCAAGTTCTCCTGCTAATGAGAATGGAGGCAGAGCTGCAACCCCATCCACGAGAATGGTGTGTTCATGGCTACATTCCACTGAGGACAGTGGAGCCAGGGTAGCTCTTACCTCAAGTGTTGCTGGTGCTTATGGGCTGCGGGGGCCCCTTGGCCTCAGCCCCTCCTGTTGCATCACACACACCCCCAACCTCTGCCCTGGGAAGGGCAAAACCATCCTGTGCCTGGTCTGCTGGCCCCGCGCAGAGGCCTGATGGCAGGAGGACTCGCGAGACACCCGTTCCCAGCTGCCTCTCTCACGCCAGTCACTCTGGCACCCCTTCAAGCCCCAGAGCCTCCCAGGACATGGGCCCAGGCCACCAAGCCCCTGCTGGCCTTGGCCAGGTCTGAGTTCTGGGGCTGCTTGGAGGGAGAGGCCACCCCAGAGAGGGCCCTGATGGCTGGCAGGGGGGAGTGGGGGCACGTGCTTTCCTAGAAAACCAAGGAAAGAGGGGGCTTTAGAGATCAAACTGGAAGTCTGTGGGTTCACACTTAAAACAGATAAAAGAATAGACACTGGGTCCAAGCAGGCCCCCAGCCCACCCTCTCACCCCTCCCCCTCCAGCGGTCCCAGCAGCCCCTGGGAGGAGCCTGGGGCTCCACAGATCTGCTCAGAAAGCCTGACTTGTCATGATAATGAGCCCGGAGAGGACCAGCACTTGATCCAAGGCCACACGGCCTCAATCTCCGGGGCGAAAAGAAGGGGACCTGGAGCGCAGGGTGTCAGCAGTTGACAGGCTGTGCCAACAGTGGACAGAGCCCTGGCCCGTCATTTAGTGGCCGTGAGACCGCAGGCAGCCACTTGACCCCTCAGGGGCTATTTTGTCTTTATCTGCAGAATGAGGCTTGTTGTTTTGTGCGTACCAGGTGCAGGACTTCACAACACGCCACCCCTTGGCACCTTCCAGGTGGTGGCTCTGCTATCCCCACTCTGCAGATGAAGAAACTGAAGTGATGCTTAAAAAGCATCCATCACCGCCCAGCCCCCAGCAGGCACTCAGTGCACGTTAGTCCCCTTCCTGCTCCTCGCAGTCCACCTCCACTAGGATGGCTGTGGCTTCCAAGGAGGGTTCTGTTCTCTAAGCAGCCCCCACAGGCTCCGCCCAGGGACACCACTTGCTTCAGCCCCACTCTCCTCACCACCCTGGCGACACTGCACATTTCAGAGGGACAGGGAGTGGCCAGGCCTTCAGCTCTGGGGGGTCAGGAAGCTGGAGTAAATGAAAAAATACAGAGCCACAACGGTACAAGAGTTCTTGTACATGCTGAGGACTGGGGATGCAGGCACGAAGGGAGGGGTGGTAAAAGCGGGAGCCTGGGTCTACATAGCATCTTCCCAAAGTCTGTCAGCAGCTTCCACCCATGTTCCCCAGCCAGAGGGCCCAGCTCTCTCCCCCTGGAGAGCTCGTGGGCCCTCCAGCTTCCATCTCCTGACCCCAGCATTTGGCTGGGCAGCCTCGGGGAACCCGGCGACATCGGGGCGCCCTCAGGCTTTCTCCCCACCCCGGCCTGGCCCTGTGGTTCTGTGACGCCAGAGGGGCCTCCAGAGAGGAGAGAGAACAGGAGAAAGAGACAGAGGAACAGAATCAGAAAGAAACAGACTGAAAAACAGAGAGAGACGAAGAGAAGGAGAGCCCAAAACAGAGAACAATGGTAGGGAGTGAGAAAGGAAGAGAGACACAGAAAAACAGGGACAGAAAGACGGAGCAAGGTGCAAAGAGACTGAGACAGAGAGAGACAAACGGAAGGACAGAGGAGTTGCCAGCAGCAAGAAGAGCAGGAAAAAGATAGGGACACCCTGAGGGAAGAGCAGGCAGCACCCTCAGTCCCTGGAGCCAATATGGCCCCCCTCAACTTCCTGCTTTCCCCAGTGTCTCCCTTTCCCCCAGCCTCCTGCTTCCGGCACTCAGACGCGCACAGATCATCTACATTTCACCTGGGTGCTGGGGGCACAGCCCCTTGACACCTCCCAGGCGGCGGCTGTGTTTATGCCCGCTGTGCGGATGAAGAAACTGAGACTGGGAGCCTTCGGGTGACTCAGCCCATTAAACTGGATCCGGCACTGCTAGGGCGCAGGCAGAAAGGTCACGGACAGGGTGGCTGGCGCCCTGAGAGGAGCCGTGCCGGCTCCGGGTCACACAGTAGTCAGCTGCCGAGCGGAGGCTGGAGGCCAGCTCCCAGCACCTCGCCTGCTGGCTCCGGAGAAAACCAAGTAAATCTCATTAAGTGTTTGGCGAGGAGGCTCCAGGTCTTAACAGATGGGCTGTGGCCGACACCCTAGCAGTTGTCAACACTCCTTTCCAGCCCTTCTCCCGCGGTGTTTTCTGGGTGGGGCCACTCTGTGACTGTCCAAACTTGTGCCCCCCGGGACTCAGGCCTCCACAGGTGGCATCTCCACCTCCCCACCCCTGCCCTCCAACCCGGACTCCCACGCGGAACTGACAAGAGGCAGGGTAGCGGTGGCTACACCCCTAATTTTGCTGACATCAACCAAGTATGTCCTCGGGCTCTGTCCCCCTAGAGGAGGGAGAGGGACACACACTGAGCACCTGCTCTGAGTGCTCCCCGGGAGCCCATGTGGTCTCCTGCCTCCCAGCAAGGCCGGGACAGGTGAACAACGCATGGCTCAGCAAGGGGTCGATGTCGCCCAGGGTCACACAGACCATTTGGGACAGGGGTCTGGCCCCGCGCCCACGCTCCCGCCATTACCCAGTCTCCCCAGGCTGCCACCCCCAAGTGCTCTGCACCCTTCCCCACCTAGCCCTGTACCCCCCACCCCCCACACATGTGCCCTGTCCCCTGGGATACACTGGGTGGGAAGAGGGGGCACCCCCTGACTGCGGGACCCCAGACAAGTCAGAATCCCTCCTGCGCCATGGTTTTCTTCCTGTACATGTCGGAGGCAGGAGACAGTGTGATGGTCTCGGGGGTCCACAGGCTCACTTCTGACCCTCGCCTCGCCCGCATGCCCTCTGGGGCCTGGGCTCCTCCCTTCCACCCTCCAAGGTGTCTGTGATGCCTCCTAAGCTGGTCCCAGGATTCCTAGGCCTTCAGGAGACAGCACCCATGGGTCCTGGGGAGCAGCGGTCATGAAGGTGTGGGTGTGGTGATCTGCCTGGTCCCCTGTCCCCGCCTCCTGACCCAGGAAGGCAGAGGGTGGGGGTGAGAGTTCGGGGTCCGGTGCAGAATCAGAGGAGGCCGCTTACAGAGGCGACCCCCCTACTCCCCATAGCACTGCCTGCTGCATCGTGGGCTTGGCGACCTCTGGGGGGGACCCTACCCATGGCCTCGTGGAGCTCAAGGGGCTGGGGACATCTCACACAGATGCGGGGGTCACAGATGCCGCGCGTTACCACATGCAGAAAGAAAGGGCCCTGAACTCCGTGGGCTCCGCGTCCAGCCTGGGGTTGGGGGCCTTCCCATGGGAAGTGACACGGGAGAAGCGAAACAGGAAGGGGCAAGAGCCTCACAGGCAGGACTGGGATTTCAATCCCGGGTCAGACGTGCCCCTTGCTGGTCGGTCAGTCCTCTGGGGAACCGGCTCTGTGGTGTCCATGGTGCCGCCTCCCCAGGGGCACTTCAGAGAACACCAGAGCTGGCTAGGTCACTTCAAAGGTCACAGAACTGAGGCCCCGAGAGAGGACTTGGTTGGCACTGGAGACAAGAGCAAAGCTAGAACCCAGGCCCGCGTTCCCTGTCCAGCATCCTTTGCCTCTGCTTACTGTCACTCTCCTGGACTCGCTGCCCCCAAGCCTGCAAGACCCCGTCATCCATGCGCTGACCGGCCGCGGACTTCCTGTGGCCTGGGCCCTACGCCCACACCAGGCCCGTCCGACCTGGCCTCTGCCTGGTCCCTTCGCTCCACGTATTGGCCTCAGTCCCCATCTGGCTCACAGCCTCTGACGTCCCCTTCAGGGTTGGCGGCCCATGGAGTGGGGAAGGGAGTCTGGCCCCACTGCTCCCCACCAAAACCTCGCTCACCCCACTGAGCACTGGGAACCAGGCTCCCAAGACTGTGACAATGACCTGGGGGGTCTAGATGTAACGCTCAAACCAGGGCGGAAACCAGGGGAGAGGTCAGAAGGTGAACACACGGTCAGCCACTGGGGCTATGGAGTCAAAGAAACTTCTAAAAGCAACACTCACAGCAAAGGATTGAAAGGCCCAGCCCAGAAAACAAACATGGGGAAGCCTTTCTTTTCATCCTCCCTAGGTTCTGAGAAAATTCTTCTTAATAGATCTTTTATAAAGAAAACCATGTTCACTTGGTGAGTGGAACTGGCCCCTGTCCCATGACCTTTATCTCTTCTCATTCTAAGTGCCTGTCTCCTCCAGCAGAGGTGAGGTCTCTAAATACTACACTGGAGTGGGTGGGTGTGTGTGTATGTGTGTGTGTGTGTTTGGCTGGTCCCAGATACCTCGGCACCCAGCACCCCGCACACAGTACAAACAGGGCCTGACCCATTCGTTACTGATGCTCCTGGAATGAGCTGGTGACTATGAGTTAAACTTCCACTTGGAGGAGATTGTCGTAATTCTTGTATCGGACAAAGGACTGACACCCAGAACCTCATAAGAAATACCTACAAATCCATGTAAGAAGGCAACCCGCCAGCCCTATAAGTAGAGTGGAACTCAACATTCATAGATGTTAAGCAAGGCCTTCAGGGAGATTCTGTGCTCACCGCTTCCCTGGCCATGACCCCAGGACTCTCCAAGGCATGTGCCCCCTTGTGCCTTTACTGGGGTAAAATTTTTTTTAATGAGCTAGTCTTTATTTTTATTTACTTATTTTTTTAAAGATTTTATTTATTTTTAGACAGAGGAGAAAGGAGGGAGAAAAAGAGGGAGAGAAACATCAATGTGTGGTTGCCTCTCACGCAACCCTCTCTGGGGTCCTGGCTCACAACCCAGGCATGTGCCCTGACTGAGAATCGAACATGCTACTCCTTGGTTCGCAGGTTAGGGCTCAATCCATTGAGCCACACTACCTAGGGCTACTGGGGTAAATTTTGGAAAGTCTTACATAAAGCACCTGGGAGAATGGTAAAGGGAAGGAGAAGGAATGGTGATTTGGAAGAAAGGGTGGGAGGTGCAGGAAATCTTTTCAGACAGGCCCTGGACTCCCCCTTCCCTTCCTGGGTGATGTGCGCTCAGGGCTAACAAGGGGGTGGGAACAGGGGTTGTATCCACCCTCGGAGGGGAGGGGAGGCGCCCTAACACACAAGCTGGGTCTCCGCAAGAGGCAGTCAAGCAGAATGGAAGGGGTACAGGGCCAGGGGCCAGGAGCCCTGGGTGCCAGCCCTAACACCCAGCAGACCAGCTGGGTGACCTTGGACACCCTCTCTGTGACCCCAGCCTTTACACCTGTACAAGGAGAGGACGGGGAAGCTGATCCTCCGAGAGCTGTCCAGCTTTGACTTAGGGAGGCCAGGCGAGGCACTCAGCTCCTGCTACCCTTCCCCGCCTCCTCCCCAGCATCAGCACCTGCCCCCAGCCTCAGTGACACCCTCCCCCAATGACCCGAAGTGAGGCCAGCCAGGGTTGGGTTGAGTCTGAGAGCCAAGCAGCCCCCACCCAAGCCTGAATCACCCAGCCCAACCCGGGCCCCCTGCCCCGGGAGGGCGCAGCTGTCCGCGTGACCGAGCGGGGCGGGCACCTCGTTCCGAGCCACTGCTTCTCTTAATGCCGCCTTCCTGCTCCACTTCCCCTGTGTCCACATGCGGCCTCCTTCCTCCCTGGTGTCCACCACTGGTCCCCAAGTGCCAGCCACACACAACACCCGCCTCCTGGGTGTTGTCTGTGAAGGAGGAAAGCAGAGGAGGACGGGCGGGGTGGGAGTCTGAAGGGGGAGGCAGAGCCTCTGCTCTGTGGGATCCCCAGGCTAAGTGTGGACACAACAGCCTGTCCCCCAGAAGCTTCCTCTCTGATGGGGGGCAGAGTCCCCATCCTTGGGAAGCTTCCAATCTGATTGGGAAACAGCCCCTGACCGCCCAGATCATCGAGTCTGATGGGACAAACACAGCTCCTACTCTGTAGGAGTTAAGGGTCAGGCAAAGCCCCTCTCTCCCTTTTGGAAACCTTCTGATCTGATCTGATGGGGGAGGCGCAGCCCCTGTCCTGGAGGGATCTCCTGTTTGACGGAGGAGTTCCCTTCCTGTCGGTGGAAGGGGCCCGCTCTCTCCCAAATGCACACTTGCCTACTTCCAGCGAAGGGCTTTCGCATGCTGTCCCCCTGGAGCCTCATCACCCTCCGGGAGCGAGGCCAGCCAGCGATTGGCCTGTCTGTTCAACAATAGGGGAAACTGAGGCCCCGGAAGAGAAGCGGCAGGGGTGAGGCCATGCAGCAAGGCAGGACCAGAGCCCTGGTTTATCTCCAGAGGGAAGGAGGGGAGGCAGGAAGAGGAAACGGAGGGAAGCAGAGAAGAGGGGTGGATGACAAAGGGAGGAGCTTGGCCTGGAGAGGCGGGGCAGCCGGCCGGAGCCCTGTGCCCCAGCGCCCGACCCAGCGCCCGACCCAGCGCTGCGCAGAGCAGGCCTTTCCCAGTCCGCTTTGGAAGACACTTTTTCTGTGAGGGAGGCCTGCTGCTCTGCCAGGCATTTATGAGTTCGGTTTATTGCCTTGGCCCCGCGAGCCTGAGGCACAGCTTTTGCACGAGCCAAGGGAAGTGTCCTGTGGGCCACAGCCCCGGCCCGGGCCGCAGCTTCTCTGAAGGCCACGGCTGGGCGGAGGCTGGAAATCTCCAAAGGTCAGAGCCAGAGGCACCCCAGGGCTGAGCTGGCCAACCCCTGCCTTTTACAGAAGCAACTAGTGAGGACCAGAGAAGGGCAATGACTTGCCCAGGATGGCACAGCAGAGCAAGGACCTGCCACTGGCCCCTGACCCTTGGCCGCGGCTCTCACCAGCACTAGGCCGAGTGGAACGGCTCTTCTCCTCGCTTCTTGCGGGGACAACCCAGGATGTCAGAAAGCTCTTCTGTACTTGGGCTATTTGGGGATTTCCCTTGGGGCTGGATCCCCCACTTCTGGCTCTGCCCCTTCTCTACCCCACAGCATCTCCCAAGGAGGCCAACGCACGTCCTGGCCACAACAGGAATTTCCCAAAGTGGGGGATGGGGGACGTGAAAGGTCACATCACCCCTGTGCCCCACCTGCACCCTGTCAGCCACCAGGACCCCTTAAGCAGGGGAAAGCTGAGTTAGCTGGGGGAAGGAGAGGCACTTCCTCTTCCTGAGCATGACAAGAGGCTCACAGACATTTGGAGTGTGGGCTCCTTGATAAGAGGGAATAGAGATTCAAAGGTGTTGAGACACCTTGCCCAAGGCCACGCAGCGCCTACGTGGGGAGCTGGAGCGCCAGCCAGCTCTGTCTGTTTCCAAAGCCCACGCTTTATTTCTCCATTGTACCCCCAGCCTCCCGAAGAGCCCCAGGCGATGCCCGCCTCCTCTGGGGAGTGTCCAAAGCCTCCTATTAACCCCACCCCACTGGCTCGGTCCTGTGGGGGCTAGCCTCTGCTCGAGGCTCAAAGCCGGCCTTGCCACCCCCTCCCTCCAGCTGTAGCCTGTGGGGTTTCCTGAGCAACTGGGGGGGCATAGCAGACCTGGCCTTGGGGTACCCTCCAGCCCATTGATCCCCAGGCCAGTGCAGGGGTGCAGGAGGGGCACAGGTAAAGAGAATTCACAGGTCAAACTCAAGTTTGCACAGTCCCAAGGCTGGGAGGAGAGCTCAGAGGCTTGGATTCCACGTCCACCTCTGCCACGTCCTGCTGTGTACCTTGGCCACGTTGCTGGCCCTCTCTGAGCCTCAGTTCCTAGAAGCTGGTCACAGACATTCTTTGATAATGAGTCTGCGCGTATATGGTTAGGTTCCAAGGTTCAGGCAGGGCCACTGCGCAGTAATCGTCCTCAGAAGACAGCAGGGCAAGGAGTAGGTGTGGGATCCCAGGCTGCCCCTCCGGTGGGACAGTGCTGACGTCATCCCTTCCTGGCTGCAGTCCCAGCAGCTGCACCACGGTGGAGTGCGGCTTGGTGGAGCCCCGTCTGCGGCCAGACGGCGCAGGGCTCCACCTCTTGTGCTGCAACTGAGGGGCGGCTAGAGGCTGGCTGCGCAGAGCCCACCATGTCCGTTTGCCCCTCCCCCGCACTCAGGGATGGCACCTTGGGAGCTTGAAACCAGCCATAGTGGGACTATCCCCACCATGGAACTCAGTAAATACTACACTCGAGGGGGCGGGGAGTGTGTGTGTGTGTGTGTGTGTGTGTGTGTGTGTGTGTGTGTGTTGGGCTGGTTTGGAAAACCCATTGTTAAGCATCTACCAGCACACCACTAGTTGTAGGGATGTTATATTTTCCTAGAAATGTGCCCATTTCATCTAACTTTTCACACTTGTTGGCATATACTTTCTTTTCATTTAAAATTAATTTAAGCAACTAAAGGAAAACAGACAAACTGGAGTTTATCAAAATTTAAAACTTTGCGCTTCAAAGAAAAACATCCAGATGAGAAGACAATTGACAAAAATGGGAGAAATTACTTGCAAATCATATGTCTAATAAGGACCTCTAAGATTCAGAACCTGTAAAGAATGTTTACAACTCAATAATAAAAAAAAATTGCAAAATGAACAAAGGATCTGAATAGACATTTCTCTGAAGAAGATATACAAATGGTCAATAAGCACATCTCTAGCCAGTTAGGGAAATGCAAATCAAAACCACAAGGAGACACCACCTCACACCCCTTAGGATGGCCACTATAAAAAACAAAACGAAACGAAACAAAAACCCCTAGATAATGACAGGTGTGGGTGCGGATGTGGAGAAATGGCAGGAGGAGGAGGCGGCGGCCTGCGGAGGTGTGAGAGGACAGCTGGGGACCCCCGGGCTCCTCTGGGTTTGCCGCCAGGAGGGTGAAACTCCCAGAGGCACAAGCCTGGCTCCTCCAACAGATCGCCAGAGGTAGGTGTCCCCCCTCCTGGGATCATTGAAAGGTCAACAGACCTGAGGTGGTACCTGCTCCCTCACGCACCCAGGTGGCTTCCTTGGGTTTCCTACTGGATCTCTTCATACCCTCCTGCGCCTCTTCTTTAGGCCCCGTTGTCTATGCCGTTCTATTTCTTCCCAGTGAATCATGTTGGAATTTTACTAATTTAATTAATCTTTTCCAAGAGCCAACTCTTGGATATTATAAAAATCCTATTTTTTTTCACCGTCTTCCACTTTTGTTTTTATCTTTCCTTCCTTTGGGTTATTTTTTTTTTAACTTTTCAAATAAGGTGCTTAATTCATTCATTTTCTGCCTGTCTTACCATAAACATTTAAGACTATGCTCTTTAGCTGAGTCCATGGGTTTTCTTACTGTTGTTCAGTTTTCAATGTGTCCTTTGACGGATGAATTATTTATAAGATTGTTTTTAAATTTCCTAACATGCATTATTCTTATGATCATCACTGAGTTCTACATTAATTGCCTTGCAGTTAGAGGATGTGGTCTGGATGACACAATTTATTTCGATTTTGTTGAGATTTGTTTTATGGCCAGTATCTATGCAGTCAGTTTTCATCTATGCTCCCTCTGCTTCAGAAGAATTTCTGTTTGTCCACAGTTGATACACAGTGATGTATATATTGATTGGTTGGAGCTTATTATTGGTGCTTATCGAATCTTCAATGGACTACTGATTTTTCAGTCAGCTGTATCAGTTAGTGAGGCATGTTAAAATCTCTCACTCTAATTGATTCGCCCAATACTCAGAGTTCAATCCATTTTAGCTTTCTGTATCTCGATATCAGGGCTAATGCTGGCTTCATAAGATGAATTGAGAAAGGGCCTCTCTTCTGTTTTCTGGAAGCAGTTTGTAGAATTGGTGTTAATTCTTTAAACATTTGGTGGGATTCTCTAGTGACACTATCTGGGCCTGGAGATTTCTCTTTCAGGAGTTTCTAAAACATGGATTCAATTTCTTTCATTGTTATGGGCTCTTCCAACGACCTGTTTTATACTGGGTGAATTTGGTTGTGTTTTTCGAGAAAGCGGTCCATTTCACCTCTAAGTTGTGAGACGCACGTGTGTGGCGCTGTCTGTGGTCCAGTCCCTTAGTCCTCCTCTGGTGTCTGCAGGCTCCATATTGACATCCCTGGCTTCATGCTTGATATTGATCATTTGTGTCTTCTCTCTTTTTTCTTTGTCAGTCTTACTAGATGTTTGTCAATTTTATTGATCTTTTCAAAAGAACTAGCTTTTTGATTTTGAAAATTAATTTTATCTATCCTTCTTCTGCTTTCAATTGCATTGATTTTTTTTTTTGCTCCTAGCTTTATTATTGCCTTCCACTGGCAGCTTTGGGTTTCTTTTGCTCTTCTTTTTCTAGTTTCTTAAGGTGCAAGTAAAGAATATCAATTTGAGACTTCTTCTCTTTTCTAATGTAAGCATTTGATATCTTATAGATTTCCCTCTCAGAACTGCTTCTATGGTGTACTATTAATTTTGATATAATGTATTTCAATTTTTATTCATTTTAATGTATTTTTTATTTCCCTTGAGAATTCCTCTGTGCTCATGTACTACCTAGAAGTGTATTGTTTAGTTTCCAAGTGTTTAGAGATTCCTCTGTTATCTTTCTGTTACTGATTTTTATTTTAATTCCATATGATCAAGAATATCTTTCATATAATTTAAATTCTTTCAAATTTTTTGAAATGTGCATTGTGACTCAGGATATGGTCTATCTTGGTATATGTCCTATAGGTCCTTAAAAAGAATATGTATTGTTGTGTTGTTGGGTAGGGTGTTCCAAAATGTTAATTAGATGCTATTGCTTGATAGTATTGTTGAGTTCTTCTACAATTGTTCATTTATGTCTAGCTGTTCTATCAACTGTTGAGAGGATGTTAACGTCTCCAACTATGTGGATTTGTTTATTTCTCTTTTGGGTTTTTTTTCAGTTTTTGTCTATTATATTTTGTAGTTCTGTTATTTGGTACATGCACAATTAGGATTTCTATGTCTTCTTTGACACAGGAACCAAAGAAGACATAAAAATCTATGACTTTTTTGTCATTATATAATGTTCCTTTCTGTCCCTGGTTATGTCTTTGAAGTCTGTGTTACCTGGTGTTAACATAGGCATTTCTGCTGTTTGTTTTCTTTTTTATTAAACTTAACATGGTATCTCTTTTTTCATCCTTTCACTCTCAGCCGACGTATGTCATATTTGAAGTGAGTTTTAGACAGCACATAGCTAACTCATGTTTTTTAATCCACTCTGCCAACCTCTGCCTTTTAATTGGTTTATGTAGACCATTTACATTTAATGTAAATATTGGTATATCAGGGTTTAGGTCTGCTGTGTATCCATCCACTGAGGTTTTATTTCAGGTATTGTATTTTTAAGTCCTAAGATTTCCATTTGGTGCCTCTTCATATCTTTTTTTCTTTTTCTGCTGAATCTATTTTTTATTATTTCAAGAGCCTTCACAGCCGTTCTTTGAAGCATTTTTATAAGAGCTTTACAATTTCTGCTAATTCTAGTGTCTTTGTCATCTGAGTGCTGGCGTGTGCTGTCTTTTCCCTTTCGAGTGGAGATTTCCCTAGTTCCTAGAAGGACAAATAATTTTCTATTAAAACCTGGACACTGAGGACATATCAGGTTATGAAACTCTGTATCTCATTTAAATACTGTGTTACAGCAGGCCTCCTCCGCGGCTGCGCCAGTGGGGAAAGAGAGATGCCGCTTCTCTTCTTCCAGGAAGGAACGTAAGTACCACAAAACCAGACAATGGAATGGAAAGGTCCCCATTCAGCTTTCCTGGACAACTGTCCGGGAGCCCTCCTGATCTCTGCTGAGTGTGCAGGGGACCTTGGGCTCATTACTGCTCCCTCTGTGGCCTCTCCTGATACCGCGGGGTGGGGTTGGCCTCATTACCCTGGATGACGGTGAAAGTCCTCGCCTTCTTCTAGGCCTCCTCTCACGGCACCTGTGAGGAGAAGCCCCTTGCGCCAGCAGGGTGATGGAAGACCACACACAGGGTCTCCGCTGCTGTCACAGGGTCAGGAAGGCACCTCACGAACAGCCAGTGGGAATGAAAGTCCTAGCTCCTTAGGCTTCTTTGACACCAGCACAGTTCAGGCGTTGGGGCGCCTTGTTACAATCTGGCAAAGGTAGACTCCAGGTTCCCAAGTCGGTTTTTGCTGGCGAGGTGGCACTGGGATCGTGGTTTCTTCTGTGGTGTCTGGCGGGAGTAGAGTCTTTTAAGATTTTGTCTAGCTGTTTTTAAAAAATCTTTTATGATACCTCGTCTTGCTCGGCAGTGCCTTACCTGACCCCCCGAGTTAGAGAGCAGGCTCTTGGGCTTTTTCTGTCTGTGCCCATTGGAGCCCATGCTGCTGGCTTCTCCAGGACCCGGTCTGGGAGATACAAGGTGAAGAGAAAACCAAGGAAGCTCAGCTTCATATATATTGAACTTAGGTCATTAGATCACACAGGTTAAGAATTGTCGAGGCGGGTGCGGGTGCGGGGCGGGGGGGCAGTGTTGCGCTGCGGTTGCCAGTGGGGGGGCCGGGGGGAGAACATCTCCACTGGGTCAGCTTGAGGCGTCCCCCTCGCTCTGAGGACGTTGCCGCTGCTGCTGCACGGAGTGAACACCCATCTTCCGCGGGACTTGGGATTCCTGGGGAACTGCCTTTGGGAAGGGCTGGCAATAATTTCTTTAAATTCTGCCTTAGTTTTCCTTTTGGTGGCGTCTCAGATGAACATCCAGAAACCATGAACAGCTTTAGTGATGCAGAGGTTGGCTGCCATTTTCTCCATGAAGGCTTTACTGCCAAGAATATTCTGGACCAGAAAATTATTGAAGTTTCTCCTTCCAATGACAAGGATGCCTTCTATATTGCGGACCTGGGAGATGTTCTAAAGAAACGCCTGAAATGGTCAAAAGCTCTTCCTCTGTCCACCCCCTTTTATGCAGTCAAATGCGGTGACTCCAGAACCATAGTGAAGGCTCTCACGGCCACCGGGACAGGGTTTGACTGGCACCCAAGACAGAGCTACAACTGGTGCAGAGCCTTGGGGCGCCTCCAGAGAGGGTTGTCTATGCAAATCCCTGTAAACACGTGTCTCGGATTAAATATGCTGCCAATAATGGGGTCCAGATGATGACTTCCATAGTGCAGTCAAGTTGATGGAAGTTGCCAGGGCACATCCAAAGGCAAAGCTGGTTTTGTGGATGGCCACGGCTGATTCCAGAGCAGTCTGTCGTCTCAGTGTTAAATTTGGTGCCCCTCTCCAAACCAGCAGGCTCCTTTTGGAACAGGCAAAAGAGCGAAATGTTGGCGTCATCGGTGTCAGCTTCCTCGTGGGAAGCGGCCGCACTGACCCCGAGACTTGCGTGCAGGCCACCTCCAATGCCAGCTGGGTCTTCGACATGGGAGCTGAGGTTGGTTTCAACATGTATCTGCTGGATATTGGTGTTGGCTTTCCTGGACCAGAGGATGTAAAACTTAAGTTTGAAGAGATCGCCAGTGTCATCAACCCAGCCCTGGCCAAGTATATTCCATCCGACTCGGGGGTGACACTCATAGTGGAGCCAGGCACATACTACGTTGCATCAGCTTTCACACTTGCAGTTAATATCGTCACCAAAAAAAACTCATATTAAAGGGAAGAACAGGCTCCGATGATGAAGATGAGTCAAGTGAAAAAACCTGGATGTGTTACATGAATGATAGTATATGGATCATATAATTGCATCTTCCATGATCATGCACACGCGAAGCTCCTTCTGCGGAAGAGGCCCAAACCAGATGAGAAGTACGATTCATCCAGCACATGGGGACCAACATGCGTTGGCCTTGATCGCATCGTAGAGCGCTGTTGCTCACCCGCGATGCACGGGGGTCTGGATGCTCTTTGAAGACATGGATGCTCACACCGTTACTACTGCTTCTACTTTCAGTGGGTTCCAGAGGCCAACCCACCTACTACATGATGCCAGGGCCAACATGGCAATTGATGCAGCAAGTCCAGCACCACGACTCTCCACCAGCCGTGGAGCACTCTGCCTGCGCCCTGCGCCTGGGCACCTGGGAGAGGGATGCGGCGCCGCCCAGCAGCCTCTGCTTCGGCCCGTAGTAATGTATAGATGCCATTCTTGTAGCTGCTACTGCGAGGGTAGTTGAATTAAGGGATTGGAAGGGATCCCCTAACTTAACTATTGCCAGTTTTGAAATGTCTTTGTTAGTAGGGTTGGCATGGATGGAATATTATGACAGGCTAGGAGGTGGGGTCACGCTTACCTGTGTTTCTATGGAGACTATTTGAATATCTGTTTACATGGATTTTTACTCAGTGTTCAAACGCTGCTAAGAGTGCCCCTCAGCTGCCACGCAAGCATTTGTAGCTTGTACGTTGGCAGAGTGGTCCAGAAACTTAGTGTTGTGAACTGTTCTAAAAATAAGTTACCTTGAAAATTAAAAAAAAATTGTCTCAGCTTTCCAATGTATTAACATTATGTGGTAATCCCTTTATTATTATATAGTAATAGTATATCTTATATCTACTTATGTGTATTCATATGATTGTGCAAGAATACATATATAATTACTTTTATAAATGACATTATTATTTCTTAATAATGTTTTATCCATGACTGCAAAGCCATGCCAGCTTCCTTTGGGATGGCATTTCTTTTGGTACGTCTTTTTCTATGCTTTTACTTTTCAGACCTCCCATGATTTAATATTTTGGGAGTTCCTTTAGTACCAGGGTGTGCTTTTATCTTTCTTCTGACAATATGTCTTTAAATCATAGAGTAACCCATTTCCGATGATGGTCATTGCTGACTCATTAGTTTTGTTCATTCAAATATTCAAATGTCCACTACCTGCCAGGTACTGTTCTAGGTACTAGGATGTGGCAGGAAACCAAAGAGCCAAAACTCCATGCCCTTGGGATTTAGAGCCTAACTGGAAGGAAGAGACAATAAACAAACGACTAAACGTATATTGTGTGTGGATGAGGATTCCAGATCGTTTATACCGATGCCGTCTCCTTGAGGAGGTCGACAGCGCATGGTGCGGGCTGCACAGAACGACTTCTTCTCAATGCGTAGAAGACGGAAAAGGAGGAAAGAGTGACTTCACAGTGGTGTATTAATTTGCCACAAACATAGTGCCACAAACCAAGTGGCTTAAGCAACAGAAGTTTATTGTCTCAAGTTCTGGAGCCTGGATGTCCAAACTTGAGATAGCAGCAGGGTTGGCTCCTTTCGAGGGCTGCAAAGAAAAGCTCTCTCCCAGGCCTCTTTCTTAGTTGGTATGTGTCTGTCTTCACAGTCACAGAGAATTCTCCCCGTGTGCATGCCTGTCTCCAAATTGCCACTTCTATTATAAGGACACCTTTCATATTGGATTCAGGCCCGCCCTGATGACCTCATTTTAATTTGATTATTTCTGTAAAGACACTCTCTTAGATAAGGCCGCATTCTGAGGTACTGGGGGTGAGGACTTCTATATTGCAAATATATGAATGTGGAGCAGGACACACAATTCAGCCAGTGACAAGGGGAGAAAACTGACCAACACACCTTTAGCCAGGTGATTGAGGTTGACACCAATAGGTAAGATGTGGTTATTAATGCGACAGTGCAGGCAAGGACATCACTTTACACGGGAGTCAGGAAGCCTCTCTATCAGGGTGACATTTGAGTAACGACCTGAAGGAAGTGAGAGAACAGCAGTGGAAGAGCTGGGGGATCTGAGCGCCAGGAAAGGGAACAGAATGTGCAAAGCCCCAAGACAGGAGCTTGGTGGCCAGGAGGTGGGGGAAAGGGGACAAGGTACTAAGAGATGAAGTCAGAAAGGTGAAAGGCAGAATCACACTGACCCTGAAAGTAGAAGGAAGGATCTCGCACATCTGAGTGCGATCACTGGAAGGGTTTTAGAGAATCCCGCCGGCGGCCTTGCTGACCGCAGGCTAGAGGGGGGCAAGGCTGGAAGCAGAGCAACGAGCCGGAGACAGTGATTTTCATCACAGCAACCCCAGCGAGAAATAAGCAGTGGAACAGGTATAAAGGGGTCAGATTACAACACTATTTTGAAGGCAGGTCCAACAGGGTTCATGGATGGGTCAAATGTAGGGCGTGAGAGAAAAAGAGGAGCCCAAGCTAACTCCAAGTTTGGGGTGTAAGAGACCCAAATCCTGGAGCGGCTGCAGAAAAGAGGAGTGTGGAGGAGGAACAGGCGCCTGGGCAGGAAACCAGGAGGGTGGTTCTGCAGGTGCTGAGACTGAGGCGGTGCGTGGTGGGGGCCTGGATAACCCCACTGGAGTTCGGGTGGGCTCTGGGCTGGAGACGTGACTGGGACAGTTTGGAAGCAGGAGGTCAGATGAGACCCCCAATGCATATAACCTGCATCTGCAACTACTGATGCGTTTTGCCCTGTTCAAAGCGTTCATGCAAACTAAATCATACAGTGTCCATTCTTGTGTTTAGCTTCTCTCTTGCCACAAGTTTTTGAGATTAATTCAGGGAGGTGAAAATATCCATAATACATCCCTTTTTATTGCTGAGTAATATTCATTATCTACAACAATTTGTTCCCTCAGCCACTGTTGATGGGCATTTGTGTTCTACCCAGTTTTGTGCCATTATAAACTATTATGGACATTCATATATGTCTTTTCCAGGACACAAGCTTTCATTTCTCTTTGGCAAATACCTAGGTATGGAATTTACTAGCTCATATGGCCAATACAATATATGTTTAATTTTTATACAAAACTGTGCCTGATCATTTTTAATAGTTTTTTGTTCCGCATTCATTCTTTCAATACTTTTTTTATGTGTTTAAATTGCCGAGCACCCTTATTTCCTAATATGAACGCTCTAATTCTAATACTGGAATAATTCGTAGGCCTGATTCTGCTACTTCTTGTTCTATTAAAACTTGTTCATGGAATCTTGGTTTTTCTGTTTTTCAAATTTTTTTATTATAAGCTCATGATCATCAGGATCTATCTGTGGGACTGTTACAAGGTCCTGATCACTCTGTTTTTCTCCAGAAAGGATTTTAGCCTGTCCCGCGCTGGACACCTGGGAGCGTTACTCACCAAGGACTGCTTTAAACTAAAGTCTCAGCTTAGGTTTCCGGACCAAGCAAGAAGTAGGAATCTGGGCTCAGGGAAGAGTTTACTTCCCCTCCATCCTGAATCAAAGCCAAGACCCACCATTTTTCTTGCCTCTTCCTTTCGGAAGGCAGATATTTTTCAAGTTTACCCCTTTAGTAAAGACGTTGCCTGCAGAGGCTCTGACTCCTTGGGGGAATCTCAGATGCCGTTCTCTCCCTGGTCGGGCCTTGGGCTGTCTCCCCTCATGGAAGTCTGTGAAAAGCAGGGCTCCACGTTGCTGGTCACGGGGGGATGCAAAAGGGCACAACCTCTTTGGAAAACACTTTGGCAGCTTCTTCTCAAGTCAAGCATGCACTTACCATTCAACCCAATAAGCTCACTCCCAGCTATTTACCCAAGTGAAATGGAAACCTCTGTGCACCCCATAACCTGTTTACAAGTGTTTAGAATAGCTTTATTCACAGCCACTGAAAACTGCAATCAACCCAGCTGTCCTTCAGCAAGTGAATGGATAAACACACCATGGGACGCCTGTACCATGGCATGAATTGCTGACATGCACAGACACCTATGAATCTTGAGTGCATTCTGCTGGGTAAAAAGAACCAGACACAACAAGTGACATACTGCATGACCCCATTTACATAACCTGGAAAGGGCAAAACTCGATTAGGACAGAAAGCAGATTGGTGATTCAATGATCGTCTTACCAAAAGGGGTGAATCTCCCTCTCTGTAAATTTGGCCTCTATTTAAAACCAACGGGGCGTTCTACTTTCCGGGAATCTTTCACGGCAGTTGCCGATTCAGGGCTCGCTTGCCTCTCTTGATTTGTGTACACATTTGCCTTACATTGATTATTTTTATTATCACTGCTTTGCTTTTGAGCGCTTTCTCTACTTTCTTGCCAACACAATCATGCCTTTGAAAACATTCTTTTGGCTCTGTCTCCCCGAGCCTAACAAGAGAGACACCTTCTTTATCCTCAAAGGGCCCCTAGTCCAATGGAAGAAGACAGAACAGGCTTTCAAGGGAGTGCCTCCTCCCAAGCATCCAGGGATAGCAGCTCCTCCAGGGCGTTTTGGGGCTTTGTGGCCTCCAAATAACTTTTTCATAATGACGATAATGGCTGTAATTAACTGGCATAAAAGTGTGATGGCAGTAGGCAGCTGGCTGGGCTCACAGCCAGGGATGCAGTGCTGTATGACTCACGGCCCTGCTGTTATCAGCAATCGGGGCAACGAGAGCGGCAGGTGGCCTGCCCCAGCTCCAGCAGGTCCCCTCTCCAGGGCGGGCAGCGAGGCGGAGGACTCTGAGGACGGGCCCGGCTCAGTCCCGGTCAGCGGCCAGCAGGCTCTAGCACCTGTGCTCCCTGCGACCAGAGGCTTCCGGCGACCAGCTTCAGAGGGGCCCGTCCTCCCCGCGCCCCCGCGGTTCCTCTTAGTGCCCTCCAACAGGGGCCGCAGCTCCGGATCCAATGGTTTGGGCGTGGCTTTGCGGATAACAGAGCCTCCCGGTCCCGGCTGCTCCCACGCGGATGCCAGCCCACCCCCACCCCCACCCCCACCACCGGGGCCGGGCCGGACAACTCTCCCTCCAGAACCCTTGCTCTCATTTCTCCTCCCCTCAGCACCCGCAGGCCAGGGCCCTGCTTCCTTCCTTCTCTCAGGGAACACTGAGCGCCTGCTCCGTGCCGCGTTCTGAGCTGGACAGAGGGATCAACGTTGGCCCAGGTACAGCTGTGCCTCAGGGGTCCTGTCTGGGAAAGGCTGAAGGGCAAAGTGATAATGGTGATGCGCTGATGGGGGTGACAAGGGGGGTGAGAGGTGCAAGGTGTTGAGGGCTCATTGTGTGCCCAGCACCATGCTAAGCACTTGACACTCATTAACTCACAATCTTCATAACAGACCAATGAGGTAACAGCAATTATTTTAATAACGAGTAACACTACTTCCTCAGCGCGAGGCACGGCTCAGAAAGCTGTACAAGGGTTAATCCATTCAAGGTGGCTGCCATTACTGCCCCTGTTTTTTACAGGTGAGGAAGCTGAGGTATGAAGACACTTAATAACTTGCCCAAGGTCACACAACCAGTAACTGGCAGAGCAAACTGCTACTTGCTACAATGGATGAAGGCAGGGGAGCTGGGGGACACAAACGGGAAAAGAGTTCATCCCCCCCGCCCCCGGGCAGATCGAGGGAGACTTCGAAGAGCAGGTGACATTTAAGCCAGGACGTAAGGGGTTAGTAGGGCTTTGCCAGGTGGGCACGAGAAGAGTGGAGCAAAGAGCCCAAAGCACGTTTAGGGACAGGGCGTAACTGGGCACGGCTCGAGGATCAGGTGGGGGTGCTCGGGTCGGGGAGGCGGGAAGAGACGAGGTTGCAAGGGTCGTTGGGGGGAGGCTGGGGGGCTTGGGCTGATCTGAAGGCAGCAGGAAGCTGCATTCCCCTCAAGTCTTCCCTGAGCTGCTAAAATAACCCTCAACCCTGCTGGGTGCAGAACAAATAAACCTTCCTTAAACCAGGCCCTCTCAGCAAACTCCACCTGCTCCCGGAAGACCGTGGGCCCTGCTTCCCATGCCCTTCTTGCTACCCCTCGCCCCCGCCAGAAGTGTACTTAGCAGCCCTCAGACCACGCGACCGTCACTCCCTAACACTGTACCCAGGTAGGCATATGGGTTCCACCCCACCACCATGCCCCCTGTACCTGTGCCCCAAACCTAATGCCCTCTGTCCTCCTGTCCACGGCCTAGCCTTCCCCTAGGACTGGTTCAGGGGCCCTCTCCTCCAGGAAGCTCTCCCAGATCACTCTGACCTAGGTGAGTTTCCATCTTAACTCTTCCCCGTTGTATGGCACTTGGGACCCACATCGCGGCTAGAATTATGGACTCCCAGCTTGCTTCTCACCTGTCCTGTCTCCTCACCTGGAATGTAAGATCCTGAAGGGCTAAGACCATATCCTAACATTAAGTGTAACAGGTAGGTGCTGCTTTTTGAATGCTATGTACCGTACCAGCAGCATGACTGTGTTCTGTGCCCACTCAGTCACTTGCAAACTTGAGGAAACTGAGGCTCAGAGAAGTGAAGGGATTTCTCCATGGTCACTCCATTAGGATCTGACCCCAAGGCTGCCTGACTCCAGGTTCCACATAAGCAGCTCCCTCTCCCTGTCACATCTTACCCAGGCCCCGCCTTCCCGAGGTAGACGCACACACCGCAGGTGCTCCGTACGGAGTCCGAGACCGCCCCACGGGCTGGCCCAACCCCAGAGTCACCGTCTGTGTGGGGTCCTGCCTCGCCTCTGTTCTTTCCGATGGGGTCCTCCTGAAGGGTTGCTGGCTGCCCTCCCAATCACTGCTCCGGGCACTAGCCAACAACAGCACTGCGGTCTGGGTGGCCCACGGTCCCAGGAGCTGGAGGTTGAGACTCTGGGGTTCTGAGCTTCTCCGTCAGATGCCGGCCTGGACTCACTCCAAAAGGCCACAGGCGGGAATCTGAATCGACGCCCAAAAGACACCAGCAGGGTGACATGTGCATGTCAACATGCACCGGGCACTTGCCGTGTGCCAGGCGCTACGCGCAGCCCTACACAGGCGTTTCTCATTCCTCCTCCCAACAACCTTAACAAGCTGGTACTATGACCATACCCACTGTACAGATGCGGACACCTTCACGCATTTATTCCTCCATCTAGTCACCTATATTTATTCAAACAAAAATTCACTGAACACCTACCGCATGCCAGGTCTGGAGTCCAGAAATGGGGTATAAGAATGCGCAACCTATACACACCCCCAGCTCTACAGAGCACACCAGCTGAGGGGTGCCTGGCTTTGGATCCCAGACCCCCGCCCTGGGTGGGGGACCATGAAGGCCTCAGTACTCACTGGGCGTGGGGTAGGGGATGATAACATGGCGCATCCAGAACAGAGCATGCGGAACTGCAGTGGGCGTCACAATCACTCACCCTGTCGGGCTGCACTGGGGACACCCCAGAGGGACAGCCGCAGGAGCAGCTGGACACGCACCCTGGGAGTTGTTCTCACAGAGGGACAGCTGGGTCTTGCGGAGTGTCCCCCATCCCTGGCACCCTGCCAAGGGGGCAGGACAGGAGATGGCAGTGAGACAAGAAGGATGGGACCGCAGAAGCTGCCAGGTCTCCCAACCAGTGGAGGGACTAGGTCATAAAGTCAAAGCCACTGTGTGGCCGAGGACTGACCTTGGGCTTTGACAGAAAGGACTTCCTCAGAAGGGGCTCTTTGCGGGGCGCTGAGAGCCGAGAAGTTGTGAGGAGTGGAGCCGGCAGGGACAGGGCCAGAAGAGGGGTCTTCAGAACCACATTTCCCAGACGGAAGTCTCCTGGTCCGTCCGTGGCCTGAGATGACTGAGCCCTGGAGGGACAGAGATGTCCAGCGCCATTCACCTCCATTGGCAGGCAGGGAAACTGAGTGCCACACAGCAAGTGGGGGAGGGGAGCCACCAGGAGAGATGGTGGAGCTGGCCCATGTACCACTCCAGGGGACAGCTCTTGAGTCACCAGGTCGGACACACCAGGCTGTGTGGCTACCTCATGAGGCCTTATCATATCCTCCTGACCGGCCACCCAGCCTCCAGGCAGTTATTCATGAAGCAGTTACAAGAGGATGAGTAAAGTAGGAGAGATTGGCCTTGACCTTGCCCTCTGGTCAACTTCCTGCTCCAGCATCTCCCTTCCTTGGCCCCTTCTCCCCACTGTTTCTTCTTTCCTGGGGCCTGAGGCTGCCCTTTTAGCCGGGGGCTTCTCCAGGGTGCACCTGTGTCTCCCCATCCCCTGGGGACTTTCCGGAGCCCTGGCCCAGGGAGACTGGCCAGCCCTGGTAAACTTACCTTCTCTGTCTGGGGTCTGTTTGAAGGCAGCACCTCAGGGCCTCATCCCACTGAAGGCCTCGGGCTGAGGGACAACCCCCAGACTCACGCTGACCTGGGTCTGCGTCCCTCATCACCACCTCCCAGCCGTGGGACCTAAGGCCATTTTACTTAACCTCCCGAGCCTCTATCTCCTTATCTATAAAACACAGCAATAGCCATCTGCCTTAGGGGGTTGATGAGAAGTAAATGACATAATGTTTGTCAAGTGTTTACGTCGTGCCGGCATATGGTGAGTATGTCACAAATGGGCACAATTATCATTGTTATAAAAAGAATCACAGGCGATGACCAGAGCTCAGAGGTGCCCAGCGCAGTACAGTTTACAAAGGACTTCCATCCATGGTCCCCCGGGCGCCTCCGGGAGGGGACATGGGTGGGGCTCTCAGCAGGGGCTCCGAACGCCCGGGCTCCCTGCCTGGAGAAGCCGAGCCCGCCCCGCTGGCTCTAACTGCGTAACCCCAACCCACCAGCTGACGGACATCTGTGCTCTGTCTAAGCATTTACAAGCTGGTGCCTGGGGCACATTACTTAACCTCTCTGGGCCTCAGTGTCTTCATCTGTAAAATGGGAATAATGGTCGTACCTCTCTCATTGGCTTGTTGTGAAGAGTCAGCACTATCTAAGTGTTCACTCATGTCGTCAGTTACTGAGCACCTACTATGTACTTAAAATATCACATTTGATCCCCATAACAATATTGTTTCAAATTTACAGAATGAGGGAGCTAGCCGGCTTAGAGTGCCCTGCACTCAGAGATGTCCCACTGAGGCGAGGGGTCCCCAGACACCGGATGTGCACTGCCCCGCGTGGAATGGGGCATGGCCTTGGGCCCGGCAGAGCAGCCTCCGGCTGAGGGCAAGTCCTAGGAAGGGACTCACCTGAGAGCCATCTGCCATCAGTACCCCCCCACGCTGGAAAACGTGCTTCAGGATTTTGTTTGTTTTGTTTGTTTGTTTTGCTGGGGGAGCAGCCATCTGGGCAGCACACAGCACCATTCACCACAGAGAACGACGTGAAAGGCTTTCCCCACGCTTCCCAGCTAAGAAGCGGCAAATCCAGAATTTACTCCCGCTTCAGAGCCTCACTCTTCCTTCTATATCACACTGCCTCCCATCAGATGGGAAGGAAAACACCCATAAAAATGGAATCAGCAATTACCAGCAGGGTGATTTTACTAACTGTGAAAGTATAAAAAGGAATCCTGAAACACATCCGCCACCCATGTGGCAGACTGCTAGATGCCCCTCCCCCAGACCCACTCTCCCCTTCTTTAATAGTAAATGCTTTAGATGGGCACATGGCCACACAGCTTAAGACTCAATTTCCCAGCATGCCTTGAAGCGTATGTGACCATGTGACAAGATATGTCCAAGTCATATAATAGGAAGTGATAAATGTGACTTTTAGATTGTGCCCTT
Organism: Pteronotus mesoamericanus; assembly: GCF_021234165.1. Lineage (NCBI taxonomy): Eukaryota > Metazoa > Chordata > Mammalia > Chiroptera > Mormoopidae > Pteronotus > Pteronotus mesoamericanus. The sequence continues at coordinate 1,259,177 of NW_026555200.1, forward strand.
AAAAAACAAAAGAAAGAAAGAAAGAAATCTGCCCTCATTTTCCCCTTTCTCCCTTCTCACTAGATGGATTACAGGTGGGACCCGGGGCAGGCAGCTTAGATCATGAGGTGGAAACCAAGTACTGGGGAGGGCAGAGCAACAAGGCAGAAGGAGCCCAGAACCCAACACATCAGTCAGCTCCCACGACACCCCTAGACTGTGTATGTCCTGCCCGTTCCTCTCCTCTCCTGGGAAAGCCAGTGCTTTCTGGTCTTTGTTACAGCTGCAAAACCTGCGTGCCAACCTAATACAAACCAGGGTAGCCCCATCAAAAGGGGATCTGTGTTAATATTTAATGTCTCTCCTTTGATACTTATAGCAATATGGACATGAATGCTTATCTATTTACAAGGGCATGTGTACTTAAATTCAGGGTGAGGCAAAAGTAGGTTTACTGTTGTTTGTATGGAAATAATGCAACAACTAGTAAATGATAATAAAAGAATAAACTGTGTATTGCGTACTCACAACTGTAAACCTACTTTTGCCCCACCCTCAATGCAGTGGGTGTGACTCTCTCAGGCCCTAAACTCATGTATGCAAGAATTACAACTTTATTTTTCTGCAACTGAATGTAGTATATGTTTCAAGCTCCTTGTTTCCTGCTGGTGGAAACACAAACCAGCCAATGGGTAACCTTGGTCATTTCAGGTTAATTTCAGCCAAGTATAATTTGCTTGCCTTGTGCAATTCAGGGAGAGTTCCATTAATTTAGGGTTCACCTTCCCCATCCCTCACCCCTTACTCTTTTCTCAGTTGCACTTAAGTTTAGTTGAAAACAAATATAGCATCATAGGATCCCTATCCAGGCCTCAGCCCTCTGGCACTCAGTGCAGAGATGGACATCATGCCACGCAGCTCGTGGCCATCCTGAGAGCCTGCATCCTTGCCCGGTTTCCAGCTGTGGAGTCTCAGCTGCCTTGCCTGGCCTAGTGTCACCTCGTCAGGGCCCCACTGTGCCACCGCACACCTTCCTTGGAAGTTTTGGCCCCTGCCTTCTGGCCTCCTCTCGAGTGTGCGTGGGGAAGGGCGGGGAGGGGGTGCAATCTGTCAATTTCCCTCTGAATCTCTGTCATTTGCAGTGGCTCCGTGTTACTGTTTTAGGGGCAGGTTGCCTCCTGAATGCAGAGGGGTCAGGAGTTTAAAAGGAAGTACAGTTTAGACAAGCTCTCTTTGACGAGATGCTGCCAACCCCTCCCCACACATTCCTGGGGCACAGAGGACAAATCACAGGAATGCCTGGTCCCCAGCAAGCTGGAGTTGAACAGTGATTCGGAAAAGTCAGACTCTGCCTATGAAGATGTTTGAGGAATATCTTAGCCAATTCACTTAAACTTCATCTAACATTTAGACTGGATTTATGACAAAGAGCATTGTCTGAAAGAGTTCTTTGGATAAGAACAAAATTAAAAATCCTGATAATAAGGAAGCATTGTCTTAATCAGTGGCCTCTTTATTTATGACATATAAAATACTGGTGTTGGACAATTGATGGCAATTTTAGGTTTGATGAACTTTGGTCAATTCTAATATTCCCCCCATTTTGCAAATGAGGAAACTGAGGCCCAGAGAAGTGAAGTCAGGGTCATGCAGCTAGTAAACAGAGGAGGAGGGACTTGAACAGAGCAGTCTGCACCCTAAGCACCAGCTCATTCGGCCTCTGTGAGGGGTCCCTCCCTCCCCTCCCCCACCCAGTTTTGTCCTTGTGGTCTTACTTGTTGTTCACAAACATCTTCTAAGGAAAACAAGGACCAGGTAAGGATTATGCCCATTTTACAGTTAAAGAAACTGGGGCCAGGAGGTGACAGGTGACTTGGCCCTAGTGACCAAGCTAGGGAACAAGGAAACAAGGTCTAGACCCAGGCGTCCTGTGGGGAGCGCCCCCAGCTCTGCCCAGCGGTACTCCACACACACACACACACACACACACACACACAGACACACGCACGCGCACGCGCACTCCCAACTGTGCGTAAGCACCCAGAACCACGCACACAGAGCGGAGCTGGCCTGACCTCCTCCCCGTGGCTCCCTCCCAGAACACAAAAATCATTACCTGGCGCTCACACTCTGCTCCCCTCCCTGGGCAGCACTGCCAGGCTGCTGGAGGGAAAAGTGGAACTGCAAAGCCATGACTAACCCTCCGCCACAATTACCAGCGTTAATTTCAGGAAGGCCTGTCCTCTCCTGGAACCAGGAAGAGCAACATCAAACACGGCTCCTAAGTGCACCAGGAGGAAGTCTGGACCATTAACCAGGAGGTGATCATTGTGTGGGGAGGGTAGAGATGGGGAAGGAGGTAAAGGGAGCTGAAGGCTCCAGCCTCAAGTCCCAGCTCCACTGCTGTGTGGCCTTGGAAATGCCACTCCCCATCCACGACTAGTTGGAGGGGCCCCTCTAACATTTGCATCTTTTAATGATTAAAAACAACAACTTCTTACGCTTGGAAAACTTGGGGATCACATCTGTCTTGTCCATCATTAGATCCCCATCATTAGCTACTATAAAAATTAGTATCCCCATTTTATAGGTGAGGAAACTAAGGCTCAAGAGGCTGGGACGAAGTACAAGCTTGTGACGTTAACATCTATGTGCTAATTCTCCTTATCTGACCTTTATTTTCTTTTCTCCCTAATTTCTTTTTCATTTGAACCCCTCCCTTCCACACACGTATACACACACATATAAGTGTCATGATATCCAAAGGTACAAACATGCCCATTGCTCTGAAAGCGCAAAGCTGTGTGTCCTCACAAAGGAGACATGGTGATGACTAGAGGGGCCATACCACAGACTCCCCAGCATCCATTCTCCCTTCCTAATGGGACCTCAAATTTGCCAGCCTGGTGCTTTTGGATGAATTGACCCCACCCCCAACTTTAGAGGCAGGTGCCAATTGACTTAGGTCATTCAACATGTCCTCCTTCTGGCCACAGTTATTGATTGGGAGGTGGCCAAATGACCCAAAGCAGGCCAGTTGGGACCAAAAAACTCCATTCCAGAACCTTTTGAGCTACCAGGGAAGTGAATGTTGTGAAGAGCAAGACCAATAAAATGGTATTGATCTGGTCAAGAGAGCATAAAGTATATAAAACAAAATGGAGTCACTCATGTCAACCAAGATGGCTGCCAGTCAAGCATGACACTTTGGTTCAAGAGGAAAACTACCTAAGTTATACTGGACACATCTGGCAAGGAGACACACCCAAGACATCTGCATACATGACCAGAACAGCCATGTCTGCAGAGGGGGACCACCCAGAAATAGGCTCCTGGGGAAAGTCCCCACTTGCCATCAGGGGTGCCAAGACACTTATCAAGAGACCCAGAAGGCTGGAGTACGCTGCTTTCAACATATAATTGAGGCAGGCTTCAGACCACTGCTGAGACAGCTGAGCCCCACACACCAGAGTGCCACTCCACGCCACGCTGAGCTCCTTGGGCACCGGCTACCAGAGGTCCTGCCCTGCTGGACTGAGGACTTCGTCTGCCCTGCTGCCCATCTGGCTCCGGAGATCCTTCTTTGCAAGATGCTGACGGCTCCCTTGCTCACCATGCTCTCTCCCCGACCTGCAGACTGAAACTCTGAGACTCAGGTTCGTTATCCCCCAGTTCTCTCATGTGATGTTACCACTGATTGTTTCAGAGTGATTAGTATTGTTACTAGGTTAGTATAGATTTGGATTAAGTCTACATTAATAAAAGCTAAGTGAACAGCATGCATTAATGAAGTCCTAGTGAATAACATAGTCACCTCTGTTGGCTCCCTATTCGTTCTCAGTACCAGTGTCACTTGTAGGGCTGGTGGTAGGGCAGGCAGCTTGGTGCTTTCAGTTCCTAGGCCCGGGTCAAACGATCCAATCGGGGACCAAAATCTGGCTTATAGGAAAGTCTATATCACGAGCACATGCTTGAGACAAATGTTCTCTTTTCCACCGCATCTGTAGCGAGAAACAGAGTCCCAGAAACCTCTTGAGTCATCTTAGGAATCCAAAGGTAAAGACTGACCGAAAATGGAGCTAAAATTGAGCCTAAGGAACTGAGGATTAATGAGCTGCTGGATCAAGCTGTACCTGGAGGTTAACCTACCTCTGGCTTTTCAGTCCCAGGAGCCAAGAAATGCCCTTTATTAGCTGAGTTGGGTTTTCTACAACGTGTATGTGTTGAAAAGTAGCCCATCAAATATAAACACTTTCAACACTATCCCCATGGCAAACACAGGGCTGTTTTTATAGGGCTCTCACCACCCCAGCTGTTAGGGAGGTAGCTTATAGGAAAGCAAGAAGCAAGGGATCTGCTCCTCATGCTCCAGCTCCACCCGTACTGCCACTTCTCTCCACAGTGTTTGCTAAATAACAGCCTCCGGATTATACCCCCCAAATGCAAATCTAGGATGAAGCCCTGGAGGCTGCTGGGTAAGTGTGGAGGCAGGCCTCAAGGGCCCACGCTGGAGGAAATGGGCCAGCACCAGGCCAGTCTTCCCAGTTCCACCTTAAAGGAGCCACAGCTCACAAACAAATGCCTGCCTCTCAGCAGTCTTGGCAGAAAGACTGACTTTCCACGGACAGAAGTGACATTTGAGAAGTACAACTCCTTCATCCCGCCTTTGGCATTTCCGTCCTCCAACTAATTGTGTCTACTGAGCACCTACCTCCTGAGAGGTCTTGAGTTTATAAAATGTTTTATTCATTTAGAAGGTTCACGAAACCTTCGCGTGAACCTCACCCAGTCCATAGAGGTTACAACCAGAGCGGCAGAGGAGCAGGGTGGGAGAGAGAGGTCACTGGCATACGAGGTCTGGGGTTTAGGTTCAAGTCCTGGTCCTGCTCCTTCTGAGTTGTGTGATTTGGGACAGATCATTACCGCCTCTGCGCTAAGCAGAATAATGGTCCCCTAAAGACATCCTAATTTCCACAACCTGTGACCAGAGCAAAAAGTATTTTGCAGATGTGATTAAAATCGGGGATCTTGAGAGAAGGAGAGAGCCTGGATTATCCAGGTGGGCCCAATCTAATCACAGGACTCCTTAAAAGTGGAAACCTTTCCCAGCGGCGGTCACAGGGGGACGTAACCACGGAAGGAGGGTCCGAAAGACGCCACCCGGCTGACTGAAGGAGAAGATGGAGGCTGTGAGCCCACAACTGCGGGTGGCCTCTAGAAACTGCAGACAGAGGACATGGATTCACCCCCAGCGCCTCCTGGAAGGAGGGCAGCGGCCCTGGTGACTCTTGGATTTTTTTCCCAGAACCAGAAAATAATAAACTTGTCTTATTCAGCCACTGACTTTGTGGCAATTTGATACAAAACGGCCATAGGAAATGAAGGCAGCCATTGCTCAGTTTCCTCATTGGGCAACCGACCGCCACAGCATCCTGGGAGAACGAAAAGTGAGAGCCCAGCTCTGAAGTCGCCAAGTCCGGGATTCAAATGCGGACTCCCATGGCGCGGCTCGCTCCTCTCTGGCCAGGCCCGCCACGGGCTCAGCCTCTGCTCGCCCCCTGAGAAGCTTGTAGGCCACTTCAATGAGGCATATTGGCCTAGCACCAGCCCAATGCTTGTGTTCCTTTAATCTTGAGCTGGGCGAGAGAGACTCACCTGCCCGGGCCAAAGCAGTAAGGATTAAGGGAGAGCCTTGGGAGGGGCCGCAAGACACAGGGGCAGGGCCCAGATTCTGGCCCAGAGCCTCGCCCAGATACCAGGCGCAGCATTCTCGTTGAAAGCCCGGAAGAAGCCATCAGCTTCTGATGTAGGAATTTTAGCCACCCCACCTGGAAAATCGGAAAAAAAGAGTTGTAAATAAAAACAATAGCTAGCTCCCATTCACAGGCTTTGGGAGGCGCGTGGGTTTCCTCGAAGGGCAAGACTGGGTCGGGGGTGTGGGGAGGGGCCGAGCACACCCCCGTCCCGCGCTCGCTCATCGCAGGGAGGGGGCGGTGCCTCCTCGCAAACTCGACTTGACACCACCAGCCAAGGGACTTAGGCGTTTCATCAGCGCCCCGCCCCGGGGTGAGATCGGATTTAAGATTGGAACTCCAGCTACGGGCCCGGGGCCCGGGGCCCGGGGCCCCGGGCTCCCGCTGCGAATGTGTTGCTTAGTCACTAATTCGCTCGCCGCCTGTCCTAATCCCCAGCTAATCCTTCGCTAAACCCTCGGTGCGCGGGCTCACTCCTGCTCCAGACCGGGCCGTCACGGTTCAGGGCCCGGCTGGGCGCGTCTCTCTCGCCCAGCTCACGCCGCGCGGTTCACTTCGTCCCATCCCCAGTCCCCCAGAGCAACAGCCAACCCCGGCCCCGCCCCACCCCCTAAACCGGAGCCAGAAGGGTCTCCGCATCTCTGGTCCAGGCCGACACCTGTGTCACAGATGGGGAAACTGAGACCCAGCAGGAAGGAACTTGGCAGAGCTGGACTTCCTGTGGAAGCGCTGGTCACCTGCTTGTCATCCGTTGTTCCTGTCTAGATGTAGGCAGGGTGCTGGCATGTAGCAGATGCTGAGTGAACTCCCACGTTGAACTGATGAGAACGACAAAACTGCTCTGAAGATGTAATGGGAGGCTTGAGGGGATGAAATATGCTGGAAGGTGCAAAGTAGACCAGTCCACTGTGCCTGTCTTATACGAATATCTGCTAAAAATTTGGGCACTAGTGCCTTTGGAACAAGAATTTGTCTTTTTTTTTTTTTCCTTTGTAAAATGGAAGCTGCTATTTCCAGGATCAAGCACTGGCCTGGCAATTTGCTTGCATATTTCACTCACCCTTTGAGCTGGAGATGATATTATCCTAGTTTTACCAGTGAGGACACTGAATGGAATCAGACAGGTTCTGTCACTTGCCCAAAGTCACACAACTAGAAAGAGGTAGAGCTGAGATTTAAATCCAGGGCTATGTCTTTTTTTACCAGCTGGACTGTACTAAAAGTCTCCCAAGGGCTTTCAGACTTGAAGTTCTGTGTCTCTCCTGTTTTATTTAATATTTTTGAATCAGTCTTTTTAAAAAGGGCAGCGGCAGCTCTCCTGCAGCCTGGGGCCCGTCTGTCCCCAGCCTCTCGGCCCAGGTCGTCCTGCGGCTGCCAAGAGGATGCACAGCTCTGGTTCCCCGGCCTCCTCTAGCAGCCGTTCCTTTGCAGGAAAGCTCCCAGGAAACATGCAAGATTTCATGCACCAAACAGCCACTTGTCCCATTTTAATAGAGAGACTGCAAAACTGAGACTTGGGAGAACTGGGCCATTAGTTGCATGCAAGCCAATTCCATAGACTTTTCCTGACACTGTGTGACAGGTGCTGCCTGGGGCTGGAGATCAAACAGTAAGTAAGACATTTCTGCTCTCTGCTCCTCAGTCTCTCAAGCTGTAAAATGACTAGAGATGGCAAGATGCACAACACACAGGCCTTTCTCCCCCTTCCAGTGCTCAGGGCAGACATTGCTAATTGATCACAACACACTTTCCTGCTGAGACACATCTCAGCCTCTCACATATAATTTCCAGCAGCCACCGAGAACCAAGGATGGAGGTGCCGGGGAAGATGCAACATTTTGCCCTCCCTGGACTAAGGTAACTCAGCTTCTGCCCAGCTCTGCCATTCAGCTCAGTACCTTCCAGTTCCCCAAGGGTTCCCATCCCTGTGGCTTCTCTGCTCCTGAAATGAGCAGACAATGACAGGTGAGACTTTTGGGCCAAGCCAGAGAGCCACAGAACAGAGCCTCCTGCCTCGTTCCCTGTGGTGCAGAGGAAAGAGGCGTGGCAAGCCCCCTGAAGACCGGCCCCTGGGGCAGGGCTCCCTGAGAGGGCCACCTCCCAGCCTCCCCAAGGAGGCTCGGCACTCCTGCAGTCACATGCCAGCTGCCTCCCCAGCAAGAGCACGCCGGCTCGGGCCAAAGTTGAGAAAGGGAAGGAGTGGAAGTGGCGGGCTCAGTCAGAGAAGGATCCACAGAGCTGTCGTTTTCCCACGCCCACCGTCCTGCTGCCCCCTCCAGGCCTCTGCACAAGCAGCTCCCTCTGCGCTGACTGCGCTGCCTGATGAACTCGCTCCTGTTCATCCCCACAAGCCCTATGCAGGGGCCAGCTCCTTCGGGAAGTTTTTCTTGCCCCGCCCCCCAGCTAGGCAGCCACCACTTCTTGGTGTACGATGTCTGAGCTTTGCGCACACATGTACCATTTCCCATAACAACTAAAGTGATCTGCAGACTTCTCTCTCTCCCTCTCTAGTCAGCAAACTCCTTGAAGGCAGAACTATGTCTTATTCCATCGGGGCCTTGGCACAGAAAAGGAACCCCCCAAATACTTGTGGGCCTGTTGATCCAACCCCAAACTACCACCCGAAAAGTTTAAAACAGCTTAAGCTTATGAGTCAGGTGCTAACAACAGTATCTCCAATTTGCAAGTGACTCAATTCAGGCAAAGAAACATGCCAAAAAGTCACCTGCTCGTGCCACTAGCTAAGATAGGTCAAGGACCTGGGAGTCTGAGCTCTCAGCCTTCCAAGGAGGGGAAGTGGGTCCTCCTTTTGATTCTGCATATGAGTTGGTTGGTCAACCCTAAGTGTCCATTACTATTTTTTCACTGTTTCTATTCCAGGCTGGAACAACTTATCCAAGTGGTTAGAGCTAGGTACTCACGCTACCATAGTCAAAAGTTTGCAGCATTTGTTTCAGCAAGCACCTCTAAAGAAACCAAAAGACAATAATATCCTTAATAAACAAAGAGCTCTTGCAAATAAATAAGAGTAATAAGTAGAAAAATGCAGAAAGTCATGAAGAGGCAAGTCACATAATTTAAAACCCATTCAGCTATTATTCATTGAACAACTACTATATGTCAGGCACTGTTCTAGACATTGGAGGTTCATGGTGAGCAAAACGAGGCCCCTGCACTCGTGGAATGATCTAGGGAAGGGAAACAGGCAACAACAAAGAAACAGACAAATGTATACCTCATACGGCACGCGGCGATCAGTACTACGCAGCCAAGTAAAATGGGGCGATGTGGTACAGGTGAGTGAGGAAAGGTCTCTCAAAGAGGCGCTGGTGCCTGAATGACAAGAACGGGCCAGCCACGAGCTGGTCGGGGAAAAGCACTGCAGGGGAGGGACCAGTGGGGTAGCACCTGGTCTCCAAGTAGGAATGAGCTCGAATGTTCAAGAAGCCAAAAGAAGGCCGGTATGGCTAGAGAGAAGTGGGTGAGAAAGAAAGTATAGAGCCTGGATGGGCGAGACCGCGCAGGACTCTGTCGGCCCGGAGAGGGGAAGGGCGGGGGAGTTGAGATTCGAGTGATAGTGGGAAGTCCCTGGAAGGTTTTAAGCAACAGAGTAGCATGATCTGGTTGCATTTTTTAAAGATCACTTTGGGGCTGTGTGGAGAGGACCGAAGTGGGGGCCAGAGCAGAAGCAGGGAGCCCCATTAGGAGGCGCCTGCCCCAGTCCAGGGCAGAACTGATGCGGGCTTTGCATGAGGTGGATGCGTTGGGGGGTGGGGGGGTGGCGTGTAAGGATTCAGGATGTTTTGGGAATAATTGACAAGGATTTGCAAGTAAGGCACTGGATTCAAGGATGAAGGGGAAAAAAGGAGATGAGGATACTGTATATATTTTGCTTGAACACTGGGTAGATGATGATACTTTTTCTGAGATGGGGGAAAAAATGGCAGGGAGGGGCAGAGGCTGGTTTGGACAGAAGTTTTAAAATAATAATAATAGTTAACATTTATTGATCTTTTCCTCTATGCCTGGCCTGCTCTGCACCAGGGGTTCTCGCTCTTGGCAACATTGATACTTGGGGTCAGGCGATTCTTTGATGTGAGGCTGTCTGGTACATTGTAAGATATTTAGTAACATTCCTGGCTGCTACCCACTAGGTGCCAGTGGGCATGTGCTCACACACACACACACACACACAGTTGAGCAACCAAAACCATTTGCAGACATTGTCCAATGGCCCCTGGGGGGAAATGACTCCAGGTTGAGAACAATTCTCTACGTGGATTCTCCCACATAATCTGCTCAAGCACCTTACGCGGTCTGCCCGGCTATCATCCTCATTTTACAGATGAGAAAACTGAGGCTCAAAGTAGCTAAGTAACTTAAACAAAGTCAGGAGTTCTTTTTTGGCCAGCTGGACTTGAATACCCATGGACCAACCATGGAGCGATATCAAGCAGCGGGTGTCTGGATGTGGCTGGGGTTCAGGGGCCACTTAGGGTGAAGAAAGAGCCTGCCATTGGGAGTCATTGCTGTCAAGATGGGATTTGCACTGCGGGACCAAGGAGAACGTAATGGACCCTCTCTTCTTTTCAAGGACTGCACTCCCGTCGCCGCTGCCGTCTCCTGCATCATCAGGGTCTCTCCCTTTTCTGAATTACCCACAGAAGCAAACACAAGGAGTGTTGTGCTCCCGGCCCCACCCCCCTCCAGCCCCGCCCCATTTCTCTGCTCCACTTCCCAGCAACATTCCTGAAAGAGTGGGTATGGTCTCTCTCTTCAAAGCATCACCTCCCATTCTCCCCTCCGCCCACTGTGATTAGGCTTCCATCTGAACATGCCACTAAGACTGTCGCCTTCATGCCACCAAACCCAGGGTCACTGCCCTGTCCTCTTACTGGCCCTCTCAGCAGCCTGGGACACAGTTGGCCTCCTTCCTTCTTGAAGCACTTTCTTTCCTTGGCATCTCAATGCCACGCCCTCTCCGCCTTCCTTGGCTTCTCTCCTCCCCCCCCAAATGTTGAAGGGGTCTGGTCTGAGGACCTGCACTCCCCTATTTACACAGAAGAGAAAATAGAGATGGCCAAACACAAAGAAAAAGGTGCTCAGCCCTGGTTATAAGACAAATGCCCAATAAAACAACTGAGATATATATTTGTAAAGATTTTATTTATTTATTTTTAGGGAGAGGGGGAGGGACGGAGGGAAACATCAGTGTGTGAAAGAAACATGGATCGGTTGCCTCTTGCACATCCCCAGCTGGGGATCTGGCCCGCAACCCAGGCATAGGCCCTGACTGGGAATAGAACTGGAGACATTTTTCTTTGCAGGACGACGCTCAACCAACTGAGCCACACCAGTCAGGGCAAGATACACTTTTAATTTGCCACAATGGTGAAGATTCAAAAGATTAAAAATACTCAGTGTAGATACAGGGGGAGGAACACCTCCATTCGCTTTTCGTGAGAAGAATAAATGGTATCGTCTTCCTTTTTTATTTGACATAATTCCAGATTAACAGAAAAATTGCAAGAATAATACAAAAAATTCCAAGATACCCACCACCTAAATCACTAGATTCCCCAGATAATATCTTACATTAGTGTTCTCTCTCTCCTCTTCTCTCTATATTTTTATGTATTTTTATTAAACTGATAAGAACAGATACTACACTTGATCTTACCCAAAGGCCAAGAAGCAATATATTTATATTTTTATATTACTCGGTATTGTATATATTTTTCCCAAACCCCTTAGTGGTAAGTTGCAGCCACAATGTCCTTTATCATAAATCCTTAAGTACTTATTTCCTGAAAGTATGGAAGCCTCTAACACAGCCCAGTACAATTGCCGCTGACACCACACTGCTATCTAATCAACGGGCGTCTTTGAGGTTTCACCAGCTGTCCAAATAACGTCAGTTACAGCAGCAAAGTCAAGATCACGGGTTGCATCCAGCCATCCTGTCTCTTTAGCTTCCTCACATCTGGAATGGGTCCTCAGACTTCCTTCGTGTTTCATTACGTTGACATTTTTAAAGTTTTTTCATGCAATGTCCCTTAGCTTGGGTCTGTCCGGTGCTGCCTCACGATGACACACTCTGCTATAAACACATTTGTGTTTCTCTTCCCTCTGCCTACAATGCTGTTATCTGGCTTTTTAGCTGCTTTCGTCTCCTCCCCCTCCTTTGAGCCTCACTTCAAATGTCACCTCCTCCAAGGAGCCTTCCCTGGTGACCCCTTGTAAATAGGTCTCTTATCTTTTTTCTATTACAGCATCCTGCTTATTTCCTTCACAGCGCTTCCAGTAACCCATAATTATTTTATTTATGTATGTGCTTGCTTACCTGCCTCTTTGCATAAAGTAGCTCTATGTGAGCAAAGATCTTGCCCGACCTGTTCTTTGCTGTATTCCAGAGCCGAACACTGTACCTGGCATACAGTAGGTTCTAAATAAATAAATGTTTGCTGAACAAATAAACAGTGACAGTGACTAGAAGCTGCAGAATAAGGTATATGCTACTAGCATGATACCATTTTCTTGGAAAAATTCACTCAGAATTGTACATATTTTAGGGATGTCCTAGAAATACTCACAGGAAAAGGCTAAAAATGGTCACCCCTGGGGAAAGAGATCCTGGAGGAGGGCAAGCTTTTTTACTTTATTAAGTTCTGTATTGTTTGATTTTTTTTTATGGCAAACATGTATTATCTTTGCAACAATAATTTGTAAATGTTTCTGAAAATAAAACGACGCCCTCCCTCTGGGAAGCGGCCCCCCATCCACTCTCCCTCCTCCGGCCCCTCCCTGGGAGCAGCTGAGGCTGTGCTGGGCAGAACCCGCGCGCCCTCAAGGCCGCCCACCACCTCCCCTGAGTCCTCTCCTGCCCCGCTCCCTGCAGGTGCTGTGGCTAAGTAAGTGCAGCGCTAAATGAGCAGGATTCTGATTCCAGGGATAACCTGCCACACCCCTTCCTCAGAATTTTCTGGACTGCTCACGAGTCCAGACTGCACACACCATCCCTCTGCCAGCAACACCCTCCTCTACCTTCTGCCTGGCAAACTCTCGCTTGCCCTCAGAACCCCATTCAAACACCACCTCCTCCAGGAAGCCTTCCCAAACTCCCACCTGCTGCTCCTTCCTCTCTTCCCGTCTCTAGCTGGTACTGAGTTGGAACCTGTGTCCGTGTCCCCAGCTGGAGCTCCTTGAAGCCATAGCTGCCTCCCTGTATCTCTGGATCACAGGTTCAACTCCTTGGGGTCTCAGATCTCCTGTCAGCATCCATGACACTGTGACAGGTAGTGTATTAGCTTCAAGGTAGAGGAAGATCTCCGGCCCTTCACAGGGTCCACACAATGGCCCGCCCAGGACCCAGCACACAGAAGGTGCGTCCCCAGGGTTCAGCACCCCCAGGATCCCTCAGAGTGTTAGCTGAATGAACAAGCGAGCTTTGATAGTGACGATCAGCTGTACCCCACAGGGATGGGGAGCGGGGGCCACCCTTAGAAAGCAGACTTGAATTTCTCCTGCAGCTCAAGAACAAGATGGAGAAAGCCTGTCCCCTTCTTCCCTTCCCTGGGAGACGTGCACCCAAGCACACCTGCGTCACTCCCAGGAGAGGCAATCTGCCATGGGCCTGAGCAACTCCATGCCTTCTCGCTGGGTTGCCTGCAGTGCAAAGCCCTGACTGCTCTCCACCCATGCCATCTCTCAGGGTTGTGTTTGAGGCTAACAACCTGGGAGGACAAGGTCACGTTGAGCAGCCTTGCTTCCGCTGGCTGTAAAAGCAGTGGGTCCCTCAGATTCAGTGTTTGTCCACTGAAGTGTGCGCCCCTCCCACTTCCTCTTGGACCCCTTCTCCAGCCCCCCTATCCCATGAATCCTCACCTCAACTGCTCCTCGACGACCCATCTCTCCCCTCCTCCAGCCACATGGCTCTCACTGGGAAGGAACAAATAAAGTCATGTACTCTTGGGTGTCCAGTTCTGGTAATTTCACAGCTGAGGTGGCTGGAATTGGACAGGGAGACCCAACCCCACCGCAGTGGTGAGGGGCATCCGTGAGCTTCTGCCCCCAGCATCCAAGAGTGTAAACAGTCAGAGGCTTCCTTTTGGGACGCAGTCCTGAGCCAAGTCTTGCCCGTGAGTTCCTCCCCCAGGGAGCTGATGGGGGCCACAGCATCGCAGCCCGACACTGAGAGCACCAGAAACTTCTCTCCTCTGAGAGAGATGTCAAGCAAAGCCACATTCGAGATGGCCCAAGTTCTTCCCTGCTCACAGGGAGGCAGACCAACTGATCTGGAACAAACCAACTGAAAGTCAATTCTCCCAAGGACCGATTCTCCAAGGAAGCCACTGACCAAATTATGGACAAGTGTGATGTTTTAGACCAGGGGTTGGCAAACTACAGCTTGCAGGCCACATCTGGGCCACAGCCTGTGTTTCTGCAGCCCATGAGCTAGGAATGGGGTTAATATTTTTAAGTGTTTGCAGGGGGTGGGAGTGGGGAGGGGGATGGAATCAAAAAAAGAATATACCATGACACGTGAAAGGTAAGTGAAATTCAGTTTTCACGTTCATAAACCGAGTGTCATTGGAACATAAGCACACCCATGCGCCACCAGCTGGCCACGGGCTTTCGCCCTGCAAGGGCGGAGCTGAGGAGTCACGACCCTCCTCACCTTCATCACTTTGCACGCACGGGCTGCTCCGCACACAAGCCACAGGAAGTGGGAGGGGCGTAGCTGCACGCTGACGGCAGTAGGGCACCAGACACACCGTCGCACAAGCACAAATAAGGGCAGCCTCTTCTTTTATATGTTTTATTACCACGGCACATCCATCACGTCAAACCAGGAAAGTGGACTTCAAATGCTACAATTTTTATTGTGGCGAAATAGACAAAACATGAAATTTGCTACCTTAACCATTGTCGAGGTATACAATTCAGTGGCATTAAATACGTTCACATTGCTGTGCCACCATCACCACCATCTATTTCTAAAACTCTTCATCTTGCCAAACGGAACCTCTGTCCCCTTGAAACAAGAACTCCCCATTTCCCCTCCCCCAGCCCCTGGCAACCACCACTCTACTTTCTGTCTCCATGAATTGACTACTCTAGGCACCTCATATAAGCGGAGTCATATATTTGGCCTTTTCGACTGCTTCGTTTCACTTAGCACAATGTCCTCCAGCCGCACTCATGCTGTGGCCTGTGTCAGAATTTCCCTCCTTTTTAAGGCTGACTAATCCATTCATCCGTTGGTGGTCAACTGTTGCACTTTTAACGTACAGCGGAGTGTGTATTATTTTGTTTTTGAATTTGATGGCAATGCGTTGTGCTTATGACGCAATGACGGTCTTCTGTGCTAAAGGAGCACGATATATCTGTTGGCCCACAGCACCTGAAATATTTACTAACTGGCCATCTATAGAAATCTATAGAAAGGGTGGCTGAACTCCTGGTTTTGGATCATCCTGGCTTCACAGTAGCCTCGGGTCCGGCCTGCAGGTTTGACTTCATTGCCTGTCAACATTGGCATGGTTTCTGTTTCAAATACAAGCTCCAATGCTCAACCGTTTATCTGCAACTTTGTGTGGGCTTCCCAAGAATGCATTTGACTCCTTCCTCTTACCTATGCCAACGCAAGCCCTGCACTTGGCCCAGAGCCACCCCTGGCCCCAAACCCCACCCCCAAGCCAGCCCTGTCCTTTCTTGCCCAAATAGGCAGTCATTCTGCAAATATTTCCTGATGCCTCTCCTGTACCCAGCCTCCGGGAAGTTGACATTTGAGGGGTGTGTGGGGGTGATGCTTGTGCACCAGACCTGCCCCTGCCTTCCCCGCCCACACACTCAGCATCTTCCTGAAATTAATCATAGAATCTGCAAATTATAGGGCCTAAACCAAAGGCTTCTCAGCAGGTGTGAATTATAGGACTTCGAAGCTTTTAAACTCTTGAGTTAGTAGACTCTTAGAACGGAAGAAATGCAGGACATTGAACCATTAAAGTGTTAGGATTAGGAAATCTTAATTGCTAAATTCTTAAATTGTTTTTTAAAAAAATAACCATCCCTGGCTGATGTGGCTCAGTTGGTTGGAGTGTCATCCCATAGACCGAAAGTTCGCGGGTTTGATTTCCAGTCAGGGCACATGCCCAGGTTGTGGGTTCAATCCCTGGTCAGGGCGCATACAAGAAACCATGGATGGTTTCTCTCACATCCATGTTTCTCTCCCTCTCCTTCTCTCTCCCTCTCTCCCTCCCTCTCTTCCTCTCTCTCTAAAACCAATGGGAAAAAATGTCCTCGGGTGAGGATAAAAAAATTAAAAAGACATTAAAATGTTAAAATGGTGAACTTGTTTAACCTGGGTCTGTTGGAGCGGAGAGTCTTAGGACAACGGAAGAGCAGAGTGTTCTGGGAGAAGAGACCTTCTAGAACCTAGATGGTCAGGAACCCTCTTCTTCCCAGGGGCGGGAACCCCTTCCCAACCGCAGCAGCCTCCCCCGCCCTGCCTGACTTGGGTCCCAGGGTCCCACTGAGCAGTCACACTGCGAGCTGCCACGGCGAGCCCTGCTTGCCACCCGCCCTCCATGTGATCCGTGAAGGCACCCAGAGCCGTCCAAGTCTTCAAGCCTCGATCACGCGGTCCCCTCTGCCTGGCTCATCCTTCCCCGCTCTCCTCATCTCCCCACCTCTCCCTATTAACAGACCAGCCACCCATCAAGGGACTCCCAAACGTCACCTCCCACCAGGACATGCCCTTTCATTCCCCTGGGCAGAGGTCACAGCTCCCCTCTATCCTCGGGTTCACCTCCAGCCTGCAAGTCACTTTAATTCTCAGAGCCTCAGTCTCCACATGTGCAAAATGGCAAGAATGAAAGCACCATCCCCCTCAAAGTGTTGTTGGGGGCACGAAAATAGAGGACACGGAAAACAGTTAGCCAGGTGCCCAACACCTGACATTAGCTGAGGTCCCAGTGGGACACTTTGGCTTCAGAGCCCTTGCTGGGTGTTAAGCTGGGTGCTGATGGGGTGTTAAGATGTTAGCTCTGACAGAGGTCACCCACCGAAGCAAACAAGGAACGGAACAGCCCATTGACTGAGCACTCACTCAATCAATGTGAGTGAGTGCCTGGTGCTGTGTGAAAGACTTGAAGTGGGCCCTCGCTCCGTGCTGGCCTGTGAACTAAAGGGTCACTGGCTCGATTCCCAGTCAGGGCACATGCCTGCGTTATGGGCCAGGTCCCCAGTAGGGGGCGCACAAGACGGAACCACACATTGACGTTCTTCCTCTCCTCCCTCCCTTCTCCTCTCTATAAAAATAAATTAATCAAAAAAAAAAAAAAAAAAAGACTTGACATGGGCTGGGCTGGTCCTCACCAAGGCCCAGCGTTCAAATTTAAAGTGCAGCCCCGATGGGTGGGCTCAGTGGTTTGGGCATGCGAAACGTCATCCTGCAGAGCGAAAGGGTGCTGGTTCCATTTGTCTCTCTCCCGCTCTTTCTCCCTCCCTCCTCCTCTCTCTAAAGATAAATAAATAACATCTTTTTAAAAAACAAAAAGTGTAACAGAAGAGCCACGTGGCCTGGGTCCATATCCAGCTCTGCTACACCACGTTGTGCGAACTTGAGCAGGCCACAGTCCCTGTCTGGGCCTCAGGTTCCGCATTTGGAACACAGGGATGATAACGTTGGGCTCACCCAAATAAATTGATCACTATTTGACAATTTTTGCCAAATAATGGCAATTTCCCATGGCTTGACCTAAAATCTACCTTGGCGACTTATTGGGAAGATTAAATAAATTAATTCAATGAATTTCCTTGGCCCAGTGTCTGGCACATAGTAAGTGCTGATAAAGAGTAGCTGTCTTGGTTGTTTGTTCTCTTTGTTCTCATATAACAAATGGATAAGGGTGTAAAGGGTAGAACTGGAAACAAGTTTTTTTTCTCTTTCTCTTCTTCCTCCTTCATTATAGCCTTGGATGATTACTAGTAGAACACATAACCGATTGTTGAAATGGATATGTGTCCTGGCTGAGATTTTGTTGCAGTCAGCAGTTGACCAGGAAAGAACAAAGGGACTTTTAACCCAGCCCTGAACCTCCATGTCTGGTCACCAGGAATGTGGAGACTGATCGACTGCACCCCAGAAACACCAGTGACACCCCCGCCCCAACGCCTGGCTGTGAGAGCCTTATCAGAATGCTGCCCGCTCTGTGCCGGAAGTCAGAAACGAAGATGTTCATCAAGACCTAAACCCCTACAAGGACTCAACTGCCAAAGGCCGCGCATCACCAGGACCCCCTCTGTGCTCCTTCCCACGGTCCCTTCCCACACTTCCCCTGGAGAAACCAACCCCTGACATGCTCAGGGGAAGGTGGGTGTTAGGGTTTTTACCTGCCCCCGTCTCAGATTTCCAGCATCTGGTATCACTAAATGCGCGTTGATAATCCAATCTTGTCTCCGCTTTTTGGCTGGGTGGTGACAGGCAGCACGGGCCCTGGACTCGGTTGACACCCCGTTTCAAGATGACAACACTGGGTGAGGCTCAGGGAGGATGAGAAACTTGTCCAAGGCCCCTGGCTGGCAGGCAGCCGAGCAGATCCAAACCCAGATGCAGGCGCTGTCCCCTCTGGAGCAGGTGGGGCAGGGAGCGGTGCCCAAGTCCTCTCTGCACACCTTCCAGCTGGATCCTGGGGGCCCCTGTTTTCCCAGCGGCATTAACCATGGACTGGGTCCTGCACCCCCTCCAGCTGCCTCCCCTGGGGGGGCCTGAATTGCAGCTGAGGCTGAGAAGCAGGTGACAGTCGCAGCCTGGGGGGTACCCTGGAGGAGCATGGGGGTGGGGGTGGGGAATCAGGAGATCTCAGTAGGTGAAGGGACAGTGGGGTCAGGGCCAGAGCCGGCTTTTCTGGACTCAAAGCCACTTTCCTGGCAGCGCACGGGCGCCTGGGAGAATGTGCGCATGCGTGTGCACACGCACGTGTGGGCGTGTGCACAGCTGAGCAAGGATGTGTTACCTTGTGGAGGGGACTGGGTGGGTGGGACATGAGCATCTAGGTGAGCCTGTGTGTGAGGCGTGTGTCTCTCCTTCCTGTTTCGTGCGTGTGTTTGCGTGCACTTGGGGAGGTGTGCAAGGCGTCCGTATGGGGCTACGATGGCAGATCTGGAGGCAGCTTCTGGGGCAGAAGGCCTGGGTCTGAACCCTGACTCCGCCCCTTCCCAGCTGTGTGACCTTGGGCAAGTCACTGTCACATAAAACCCCACACGCTAGGGCGTCGTAAGGAAAGCCAGCCTGGAAAGAATTGGTGCAGGGGAGGAAAGCAACGCTGGCAGCGGCAGTGGGGGGCCACGGCACCAGGGAGAGCTCTCTGGCCAGAAATTCAGCCAGTGTCACCAGAGTCGGACAAAAAGGGGTTTTCTTTTATAGAGAGGAGTAAACAAGGCTAGAAAAATCAGGCGTGGGGAAATGGGATGAAAGGGTACATGGTCAAAAGGTAGACGTGAGAACTGGCTGGTGTGGCTCAGTGGACTGAGTGCCGGCCTGCAAAGCCAAAGGTCACCAGTTTGATTCCCAGTCAAGGCACATGCCTGGGTTGCAGGCCAGGTCCCCAACTGAGGCAACCAATTGATGTTTCTCTCGCACATCTATGATTCTCTCCCTCTCTTTCTCCCTCCCTTCCCCTCTCTCTAAAAATAAATAAGTAAAAACATTTTAAAAAGGCAGGCATGAAACATTTTACCCTGAGGACCCCCGCTATGTTCAGGAGGTGCTGTCTGCTGGCTCAGGCTAAGGGGGTCCTGGAGCTCAGGGGCCTGGAGAAAGGAGAGAAGCTTAAGATGGGTTAACAAGCATTTTGTTCTGATTGACAGGTGGGGACCACTATTCACCTAATCACTCACCAGGCAGCAAATGGGAGTTCGGAGGTCTGTGCCTGGCCTTGCCATAAGAATCCTGGGGGGCGTCCGTGAGTCTTGGCTCACAAGGGCGGGGGGTTTCTTAACCTTCACTGCCAGGCTCACGGGGCTCAGGTAAATTCACCACTGTCCTCTCTCAAACTCTCTGTGCCTCAGTTCGCTCTTCAGTAATGGGAAGGTCATACCAGCGCCCACCTCCTAAGCTTATTGAGCGTGCTCAGTGAGTTCATACCTTAAAGACCTGACCCTGGTGCCTGGCACAAAGCAGGCGCTTAACACTTCATTTTGTTGCTATACAGGCGCAAGGTTTCTGATCTTACCCTTCAGTCAACGGCTACTGAGCACTTCCAAGCCCTGTGCCAGGTGCTGGGGACGGAGATGACATAGAAGTCCCTGACCATGAGGAGCTCACTGTCAGGGAGGGGGCCGGCCCTGCCATTCATACACCCACAATCTGTCTTTCCCTCCCACACAGGTTCAAGCCCGTGAACCCCGTGTTGGACCCCCGGAAGCCTACTTGTCCCCTCCCCCCTGGGCCCAGCACCCTTCTCGGGGGGCATGCCTCACCCCAAATGGCGGTGAGGGGCTGGGAAGGCCCTGGGTGGCACCCGAGGGTGGCTCGTCCCCTCCCCCAGACTCAGGACTCACTCAGCCCTGCTCTGAGTGGCCATCTCCTAACCTCAGAACGTCAGGACTCCGAGGCTCCTGGGCCAGCACCCGCTGCTGGTCCCAACCACGAGGAATATCGGGAAAAACCAACACTCTGAATCCTGAATTCCATCTCAATACACTGCAGCAACCCAGCACCCAAATTTTGTCTAGGATCACCCCCAGCTAGAACCCAGGTGACCTCAAGAAGAACACTTGGTGTTAAATTCAGCCTGAGGGGCTCATTCTGGTTTCTTAAGAGCTTATCCAAGGCCACCCCTACAGAAAAGAAAGGACCCTGGAGGAGTCTGGGCAGCCACTCAGCCCCCAGAGGCAGCCGGCTCCCCCACCCCTGAGCAGAGCTCTCTCCTTGGGAAAGGCCCAGGTCTGCCTACCTCCAACATTCACTCTCGCTTTGGCCCTGGCTCTGCCACCAGCCAGCGCGAGCAGATACCTCTCTCCGTTCATTCATTCATTCATTCATTCATTCAGCACCTCCCATGAGTCGGGACCTGTGCTGAACCCCAGGAACACAGCAGTGAGCCAGACACAGGGACTGAAGCCCCCAGGCTCCCAGCGTAGCTCAGGGGAGGGCGAAGGACAGGCAACTATCAACACAAATAAGTAGTTTGTCAGATGAAGTACAGAATATTTGGTTCAATTTGAATTTCAAATAAACACTGAGTCATTTTCTATGTTCTAAGCAATACTCAGGACCTGGGATCCTGATTTGTTGCCCAACTGAAATTCAGATGTAATTGGTCCTGTGTTTCCGTTTGCCTACATAGGACATTTTCAGCTGGTGACGATCTGAGCGAAAGAAGTTAGGGTGATTGGTGTAACAGAGAATGCTGGGGTGGGGGGGTTGGTTAGGAAAGCTGAGACCTGAACAAGGAGGAAGACCCCACCCCAGACCCCACCTCTACCCCCTCCTCCACCCCACCCAGGTTTCTTAGGTTTCAACTCATTGTCACTACAGAAATCTTAGAATTATCCCCAGGAGCAGGACCAAAGCTGATTCATTTGGGTGTTATTTAACACTTGCAACAGGGGGACCGCAAAGGAAGTCTTTGAACAGAGTTCAGAATCCAGTCAAGCAGTAAATCCATCAGGGGAACCCAAACACTTAGCCAGCACATGCTCAGCGGGCGGGTGCTTGTTGGAATGAATTGACAGCTCAGGCTCGCAGAGCCAAGGAATCAAGGCGACAGGACAGGCACAAAGCATGAGGCTCAAAGCACCCGGCTCTGCTACCAACAGGCTGTGTGTCCTTAGGCAGGTCACTGCCCCTTTCTAGACCTCACTCCCCCTTCTCTGGGCCTCAACTGCCGCTTTATTCAAGGAGAGGGTTCCACTGTAAGGGTCATGACCTCACACAAATGGAGTCCCTGAACCCCTACCCCAACTACCCTAGGGAGGGGGATGCGGTCTCAATAGCTAAAGGAAGGTGGTAAGTGAGGTTGGACAGAGACAGAAGGTATCTTTGATCTTTCAGGATCATGCCGGCTAGTACCTTCTCCCAAGTGAGAAAACCTGCAGCCTCCCTGCTTCTGAAGTGGGTATCTGGCGCCATCTAGTGGTTGCCACCTCTCCACCGCCCACCACCTTTTTCTTTCTGTATCTCCTTACCATAGACCCACTGATGCCGTCTGAGAATTCCAGAGCAATTCCACTCTCTTCACCGAATATATATCTCCAATGCCCAGGCACCAAGGCTCAGCCGAGGAGAGGCTGTCATGAGCAAGGTGGCCACAGTCCTTGCCTAACAGTTTGCAAGAGTCTGGACCACCACTTCCAATAGAAATATAATTCAAGCCACAAATGCACATCTCGTGTGTACTTTTAAATTTTCCAGTAGACACGTTTTTAAATTAAAATAAACAGGTAAAATTCACTGAATTTTAATTCAACCCAATAACTCCAAAATATTATCATGTCAATCTGTAGTTACTATTTCTTAATGATTTTTTTCATACCAAGTCTTCAAAATCTGAATGTATGTTACCCTTAACCACACACCCCAGTTAGGACCAGCCACATTCCAAGTGCCCAGGAGCCCTGTGTGGCAGCAGCTACCTTGATGGAGAACCCAGCTCTGGACAGGCTGGTCGGCCTGCTATGGACCCTTGGCAGCCCTTCAGAGATCTGGCCCATCATGTGCTCAAGATTCACCTTTGAAGCTTTGCTTTGAGACGCAAAGTAGTTAAGAATCCAAGTTTTGTCCTTCCACTGACCTGGGTGTGAACCTCAGTGACTAGGGGAAAGAAGCTGGGCAAGACATTTCACTCTTTGAAATGTAAAGAGGGTAATAAAGTACTTACCTCCCGAAAACCCCTTGCTCAATAAATGGTGACCTAATGAACCAAAGCTTTAATCCACTTTTGGCCCCTTGATGGTTAGTTTTACACATCAACTCGTCTAGGCTATGGCACCCAGTTGTTCAGCCAAACAGCAGGCTGGATGTTGCTGTGAAGGGATTTTTTTAGATGTGATTACCATTCGAATCCGCAGGCTGAGCAAAACTGACGGTCGGCCATTTTGTGGGTGGGCCTCATGCAATCAGTCGAAGGCCTGAAGAGCAAAGACAGGCAGGCACACCGCGGTACTTACTAAATGCCATCCTCTCCTGCCCTGGGTTCCCTCCTGTGCTCTCTGGCTGGGTGACCTGGCACAATCCCTTCCCCCTTCTGAGTCTCCTTGGCTAATTAGAACCTTGCTTGGGTTTGCAAACTGAAGTCCTGGACAGTGTGAAGGGGGATGAGGACGACACCTTAGGCACACATGCTCGGGACGCACTGCAGAGGTTTCGCAAGTGTGTCATGAAACAGCACGTACAATCAGAAGCCTATTTCTGCAAAAATTTTAAATAATTATGTAAACGTGTGGAAAATAACTACTGTCTAGTGAGACTTGAGTCTATGCCAGGCCCCGTTCCACTAAGCATTATACTTGCCTCGTCCCATTTTCCCTTTCTCCCCTGTGGGCTGCGGCTGCTGGCACAGTAGCCCCCGTATCTGCGGTTTTGCTTTCTGCGGTTTCAGTCACTCGCAGTCAGCCATGGTCCAAAACTATTAAATGGGAAATTCCAAAAATAAGCCATTCATGAGTTTTAAGTTCTGTGCTGTTCTGAGTAGTGTGGGGAGCAGAGTTTGCTATCCCCAAGTATGACTTTTGGGGGGTATTGATTATTCTACCTGGTTATTTTTAAGAAGCCAGAGACTCAGGAAAAGACTATGACCTTCCCCATAACTGCCTAAAAGAATCTAGATAGAGAACCTGCTTCAGGAAAGGAGTTATAATTATAGATAATTATAGTTTAATGTGAACTAGGTGTCATAGGGCGGAACCTAGTGAGGCCCGTTCGATCAAAGCCCTCGCTGTGTCCCATTGTTAAAGACGGCCCCGCAAACACTGGAGGACCAAGCACATGCTTCCCTATGTCCACGTGAGTTGCCTTCCTGCCCTTTGAAGTCCCAAAGCACTACCCTCCCTTTCTCCTTAGATTAAGATGGATTTAAGCTTCCACTGCCGCATAGTCTCATGGAAACTCCATATGTACATATGTAATTAATTTTGGTTATTTTCTCCTGTTAATGTCTCATGTCAATTTGACCATTAGATCAGCCAGAAGAGCTAAGAGGGGAAAGAAGGGAAATCTCTCCCTGCTCCCTGTATTGTGATAAAATCTCACGCAAGCCCGCTCTGTCCTGCTGGGACGGGAACCCCCCACTCCTTTGGCCATGCTATTCACGCCGTGCACGCTACCTGCCCTTTAGACACTTAGCAGCCATCTCTGCTATCAGATCAACTGTCACAGTGTCACAGTGCTTCTGATTAAGTAACCCTTATTTTACTTAATACTGTCGCATTCACACAACTTTTATTATAGTATATTGTTATAATTGTTCCATTTTATTAGTTATGGTTGTTAATCTCTTACTGTGCCTAATTAATAAATTAAACTTTATCCTAAGTATGTATGTCTAGGAAAAATTACAGTATATATAGGGTTTGGTACTCTCCATGTCTTCAGGCGTCCACTGGGGGTCTTGGAACATGTCCCCCATGGACAAGGGGGGACTCCTGTAGCTCCCGTATGGAAAAAGTCAAGGCTCAGAGAGGTCCCCCAGCCAGTAAGGGGCAGAGCTGTACATGACCTCAGGTCGGCCAAGTCCAAAAACCATGTAAGCTCTTTACCACCAGGCTGGTCAACGCCTCTGTACAAATTGGGGATAATAATAGCTCCCACCTCATAGGGCCATTGGGAGGATTAAATGAGCTAAGGAGTGTGAAGCCCTTAGATCAGCCCCTGGCACAGCCTAAGGGCTCAGTAAGTGCGGTCATCCATGGCAGCGCAGACCGCCTCTGGGCGGCCCCTGCCGGGCCATACGCAAAAATGTTAGCAGTGGTCATCACTGGTCCCGGGGTGACGGCGATGAGATTTTTTAAAATTTTCCACAAAGATCCAGTATTTCTTGTGTATCTCTTTCTTTTAAAATTCTTGCTCATATCACACCCTCCGTGAGCTGTCATGCTCTGCAAGGCAGGCCTGTGAGGTGTCTGAGCGGCCCTCCAGGTTCCCCCCAAGGCCTGGCCCAGAGAGACCCCCAGAAAGGATCAGAGCAGGGGACCGCTCGGAGAGCCCCGCCCAGCCCAGCCTCTCCAGTCACATGCTTGGCCGCAGCCAGAGTTGAGGGTTTGGAGTGCAGGTCAGCGCCAGGAACCTGCCCAAGCTGAGCCTGCCTTTTGCTGGCATTTCCCAAAAGGCACAATGAGATGCCTCGGAGCTCTTCCGGGCCCCAGGGGAGCAGGGGGAGCGGCCGTGATCCTCCGGCCCTGAATCCACCAACAGCTGTGACCACTTCAGCTATTTTAAACCCTTGGCCCCAGGAGGCTCGCGCCACACCCACGAAGCCCTGCAGCCTGACATCACAGCCGCGCCAGGGGCAGGAGCCCTGAGTGTGGGTCAGCAGGCCCAGGCTGGACTGTAAAAGAGGGAATTTCACTTTTTGAGCACTTGCTTCGTGCCAGCCACTGCGCTCGTGTTTTCCGTACATCGTCTCATTTAACGTCACCCTCACGCCTATTCTGAGAGATGAGCAGTTCCCATGGGGAAAGTGAGGCTGGGAAGGGCAGGGTAAATTGCCCAAAGGCTCCCCAAAGGTAGGGCTGAGCCTAGAGCTTCCTCTTCTGCCCATCAAGAAATAACAGTCCTCCTCTGTTCTTACCCACTTTGCCCCCACCTGGCCCTCCCCCATGGCCATGCAAGTTCCTACCCTGGCTCTGCACTCTCCAGAGCTATGGGACTATGAGATCATTTTTTAACCTTTCTGCAGCTCCCTTTCTTCATCTGTAGAGTGGCGTGGTTATGGGGAGGGTATAATGACCTCATCCTGATATATGAAGACTGCTCCTGGAACAGTGCGCGGCACATAGAAAGAATGCAGCGAGGCCTATTCGGTCCCTCCCGGTCATCACCTGTCGTTACCACTCCCCTGCTCCTGTTGTGACCTGCCCGGGCCTCGGTGGCGATGCAGTGTGCAATGTTCCATCCCAACTCTGGGCCCCACTTTCCCAAAAGATGAAATAAGGTGGTTGTACTCTATGATCCTCAGGAAAGGGGGAACCCTGGCATATACCCGGTATCTGCCACATAGTAGGGGCTCAAAAATAATTCCTGGCGGAGAAGGGCGCACATCAGGGGCCTCTAAGTCGCCTCTGAGCTGCAGCAGTCTTTTTCCTCTTTGACAGGTGGCCACTGGCTAACTGCCTGCTCATTGGAAGATGCACCAACCAGGAGCCAATCAGAAGTCTCCAACATCTCCTTGGGTCTGTATGCCTTTTGGGGCAGATGTCCCCCTAGCTCGACTCAGCTTTCCCCCTTCCCCACCCACATTCCTCCCAGATTCCTCCTCGCCACCCACAAGCAGCTGGGCTCTTCACCACCTCCTAACTTGGGCCACTAGAGGAGGCCACTGGGGTCACGGGTGTCTCAGCTCTCCCAACTTCTGAGCCCCAACCCTTAAAGGGCTCCCATCCCCCACCCCCAGCAGACCTTCTCAAACATTCATCCCTTCCAACCTGCTCCTTCCCTCTTATAGCCTCTGCCCATTCAACCCCCCACCCCAGTTCCTGTCCCCAACAGGGACTACTTACACACAGGGCTTGGCTTCGGAGTGGGAATGGTCTGGGATAGGGGTGGGGGCTGGCTCAGGCCCCAGCCCGATGTCCTGCACCTCAGCCTCCACAAGACACACGTTGACATCTGCAGTGGCACCCTCCTTTGCCCAGTGGCCCAGGCCAGAACAGTGCCCCCTCACCATCCCTCCTCTGAACATCAATATTTCAGCTCACAAACACTGGTCCATCCCTTCTTCTCCAGCCCCTCATGCAGGCCCAGCTGGGGTCTTCATCCACCCTCTCCAGGGGGACCTCCACTCACGCAGGCCAGAACGGCCCCTTTCACTTCCACCCCTGACGACTCCTCTCTGAGGAAGCCAAGCCCAAGTTCCCATTGCCCATCCACCAATGCCTTGGCTTGGCATTGTGGCCCTGTAGGCTGCTGAGTTTCCACTCCCCATTCTCCCTTGGGTAACACCGATCCGATTGTTGGGGAGTGGAGAGGAGTGTCACATTGTATCTGGTTTCCTGCCTCTGCTCAGACAGCTCCCTCTCTTTCACTTCCCCAGTTTGCAAATGCCTTCTTTCGAAAGGCTCCAGTCCCGACTCCAGACTAGGTTAGAGCACTCGCTCTCTCTGGGCTCCTACCACCTCCTGTCCTAGAACAGCGCGCATTTGCATTATCTACCCCGCCAGGGCTGGGGGTGCTTGGAGGAGATACTGGTCCTATGCCCTGGCTCCCAACAGCTGGGAGCCCTCCGAAAGTATGTTGAATGAATGAACGAACAAGTCAACCAAGGAAAGGCGTCTGCTGAATCTCATTGTAACCACGGGAGGGCGCTGAAGAGTTGAGGGCGTGGCATGTTTAATGGACGGGCTGTCAGCCCACTCCGACAAGGGTTGGCAGGCAGCCCCGCCCACGCCCCGCCCACCGGCGGCCGAATAAGGGTGCGTCCGGCAGCGGTCCCTGCGGGCTGCAGCGGGCTCACCTGCGGCAGGTGCTTCCGGCGAACTTGGACGAGCAAGCGCTGGCACTGCGGGAAAGATGCTGCGCGAGCGGACTGTGCGGCTGCTGTACGGGAGCCGCGTCGAGGCGGTATACGTGCTGGGCACGTACCTCTGGACCGACGTCTACAGGTAAGCAGGACCACCGCGTCGAACCAACACCCACCTCGGGCTCCCCTGGACATCTCGGCCCCAGATATCCTGAGACCCTCCTGGGACTCAGGGACCCGGACAGCCTTGCTCCAGCCCGAGTTGCCCCTCATCCCGCTCCCAGAAATCAAAGAACCTCACCCAGAAACCTGAGAGCCCCAAACCTTGTGTCAGCCACCCCGAAAACCTGAGACGCTCCCAGACTCCAGCTCCCTCACCGCCTCTTCCCCAGACCCCCTCCCCCGCACCCCAGTTTTCCCTCCGCCTGGCCCTCTGCAGCACCCAGGGCGACCTCAGCACCCCTCTGCTTCCCCGCCACCCTCTCCCCTTTCACTTCCCCCCTCTGCCCTCAGACCCGCTATTCTCTCTTATGACCTCCCCTTCCTCTCAGACCCTCCTGATTCACCCCCCACCCACCTCTGCCCAGCACCTCACCCCACCCTAGATCAGCTGAGCTTCGTCCAGGATTTGCAGGGGAGCCACCCCCGGGTGGAATCTGTCCCTAGGTGTTGCTCAGGCTCCGGCTTCGCCCTGTAGGGGCTGCTGGTGGTTGCCTGTCCGCAGACACTGTCTGTGAGCGGCCCTGTCCCCAAATGCCTACTTTTGACTTCACCCTGGATTCAGGGTGGGATATCGCATTACCTGGCCAAGCACTGGGGTGCAATGCGGAGGTAGGGTCATTGTCAGAAGAGCACCCCTTATTGAGAACCGTTTCCCCACCCTTCTCCTGTCCATGAACTTGTTGCGGTGCAGGGTTTCTGAGACAGAGAAGGTGGGGAGGTGGGGGTCGAGGTCAGAGCCCCACCACTACACCCAACCCCCAGGAAGCAGCCAAGTCCAGTTTGGAGGCCCGTCTCCTTACGGCGTGCGGGGCGGGCCTTGTGCAGGTGTGACTGGTGTACATGAAGCGGTGGAGAGTCCAGGGTAGGGCCATGCAGCCTCCCAGTCCAAGACTTTGAAATGTTCCCCATTGCCAGCAGGAAGGGGCCTGCGCTGAGAGGAGGGAGCATGCGGGACTGAGGCGGGACCCCTGCTGATGGCTTCGGTTGGGTGCCCTTTCTTCTCTGTGCCTTGAGCAGAGCTGGAGGTGACAATGTGGCTTATTGCTCCCAACTCATTGTCACCTGGAGTGCCCTGCCTCACTCAGTCCCCCTCCAAACTCCATCCCTGTGGCTTCCCACACTCCCTCCCCAGCCTGTTCTTTCTGTCCCCTTCAGCAGCCCTGGCAACACTGCCCAGCCAGTCTCCTGCCACCTCCTCTGCAGGCACTGGCCACCACAAGGATACCACCAAGCCCCAGGCCCCTTCCCTGAGGGCAAAGGGCTGACCGGTCAGGAGCCCTCTCTACTCCTCTGCCCCTGGCCTCCTCTGTCCCACATGTAAATCTCAGGGGTGGTTCTTAGGGTCATAACACAGCAGTGATGTGGAGTCCCATCCTCAGTGGCCTGGGAGAGCTTCCCTCCTCTCCCCCGCTTCACCCCGATCCTAAACTGGGCACTGCTAGGGAGCTGGCCAGGAGCCAGGACACTCAAGTCTCTGAGCCTCTGCTGTCACCATACCCGCCTGTTTATTCACTGGGTACAGCCTGGAAGGCTGGCAGAGTACCTCCGGTGGGGGGTGGGGAGTGAAGAAGGGAGGCATACCCAGGCCCCGTGCCCTCCTTCTGCCCTGGCAGAGAGAAGCCCAGCCCAACTGCGGGCAGGCGGTGTGGGAGGTGCGGACTCATCTTCCCTCTGGCAGGGGCCAGAGGAACGGCAATCCCCTTGTCCTTTCCTAAGAAACCAGTCATAGCCACAGTGACCCACGCCTCCCACTTGCACTTCACTTAAGACTCTCCACCACCCCCAAGAGGAGGAGCGCAGTCCAACGGAAGAAGAATGCAAGCCACAAACAGAGCCACACGTCCTCTTCAAGTTTCTAGAAGACCGTGTCTTTAAGGTTAACATAAACGAGTGAAATTAATTTTAGTTTTACACTTTATTTCACCCAATATATCCAAAATATTAGCATTTCAATTCAGAGTCATTATAACAATTTTTATTAGGTAGTTTATATCCTCTTTTTCATATTAAGGCTTTGCAATGCAGTGTGCACTTTATACTTACGTCACATCCCCGTGTGGACTAACCACATTTCAGATGCCCCGTAGCCACCTGTGGCTGGTGGCCCCTGCACTGAACAGCACCGGTCTCGAGCAGGGTTTCTCACCCTTGGCACGATGGCATTGTGTGCCAGATAATTCTTTGTCGCAGGGGCTGTCCCGTGCATTGTAGGATGTTTAGCAGCATCCCTGGCTTTTAACCCCAAGGTGCTGGTAACAGTTCCCTAGTTGTGACAACTAGAAATATCTCCAGGTAATGATAGCAGTCCCCTGGCAGGGGGACAAAAATCACCTCCCGCTGAGAACCACTGGTCTAATCAAAGGAAGCCCCTGCCAGAACTAAGGAGACTGGGCTCTTAGTGCTACTGTTACTCCTAATATCTGTAGCTCCTGTCAGTCTTGATAATGGCAGGAGATATTAGTGAGCTCTTATGAACCAAATGCATCACCTCCTTCCTTCTCACCATGGACCTGGAGGTCCTGCTGGGATCGACCCATTTCGTAGATGAGGAGAGCGAAGCTCAAAGACATGAAGCCACTTGCCCGACCTCACGTAGGACTCAGGTCCAGTTCTGTCTGACTCAGAACTCACCCTCTGAACCTCCACTCTCTGCTGTGTGACCCTAAAACCAGCAGGTTGAACTGGGTGACCCTCAGCCTGGGCCATGGTCCCACTGCACCCAGAGACTTTGCCCACCTCCATTCGACTCTCCACTTCCCACTGAGTCCTTCCTGACCCAGACGCAGGTCCTCAATCAAGACCTTACATGATGCCCCCTGGGGTCCTCAAAGGACCAAGGGACAAGGCCTTGTAGACCCTGGGCCCAGTTAGTGAGGGACTGGTATCTTGATCCCTCAATCCTTCTGAGTCACAGAGGTGACTGAACAGGCCTCACTCAGCACCCGCTCCCTTTCCCAAGAGCCCTGGGCCCGCCTCTCCTGAGATGCATAATGGCTTCCCTCCCCTCCAGGCACAGCAGGGGCCTCGCCTCCCTCATCCCCACCAGACCCTCTGGTCCGCCCCCCACCCCCAGCAAAACCCGGGATGGATGCCCTGACCCAGCTGCATTCTGAGCGCTAGGGTACTGCAAGCTACGAGAAGATGCACAGAAAGAGGGAAGTGTGGTTTTGTTCCGGAGATTGACGTTGAGATAGTTGGTCAAGATGCATGTTGTTCCCTTCTCTCATGTGTGTTTTTCTCTGCCTGGCACATTTATGCCTTGTCCACAAAATCTCTGCTGTGGTCTCTTCCCGGCAGTCGCTTCTTCACTGGGACTGGTCTGGGTTCCCATCTCATTCTGGCTTGAAGTTGGAGAAGGGGCACGTAATGAGTGTTGTCCCAGGTTGGTCTCACCTCACCTCTGGAGAGGGATGTTGTCCCTGCCCTGGAGCCAGGGACACCACAGTCAGGAGAGACTGGAAAAAGGGCAGCCTTGGAGTAAAGTGACGGGGTCACCCACTGGCCGACTCTTCTATTGACCCACAAACCGCGTGGAGGCAGCTGCTCCATCTGTCCAGGCGGGTGACAGTTCCCAATGGGGCTGGTATCCCCCTTGTCCCTGGTGGAGAGAGGCCAGGATCTGTATCCTGAGGTCTGCAGGAGCTTCAGGGCAGAGACGATGTTAACGATCGTCTCTTGCATCTGCAAAGCGGTGTTCTGGCTCCATTTGACCCCATGATGAGCCCATGAGGCAGAGGGTGGGGGTGATCCCCACCCGCTTCCCCAGGAAACTCCAAGGAAGGCAGAGGCTGAGCGGTCATTTTTCTCAGCAGGGCCTTCCCCCTCGCTCTCTGGCAGAGATAGGAGAGGGTACCAGGGCAGGGGTTCCTAGACACTGGCCCAGTAAAATCCGGGGGCAGCCATGTATCCTGGCCCCAACTTACTCCATCCACTCGCTCCCAGACTTTCTCCATCTGTCTCTTGATTGCTGTGAGTGTTTTAGAAAGTGTCCTTAGGACAAAGGCCAGGGAGGGTCCACGATCCAGCCTGCAGCAACGGGGACTTCAGGCGATGTGATCGCCCCTTCCCATCGAGAGCCAGGCGCCGTCTCACTGGTGTTTCTCCTGCCGCGTCCCCCATACAAATCCCACTCTGGCCACGTCGGCTTTGTGGTGCTGCTAGCTCTGGAGTGTGTGCCACGCGCGTTCCCACGTCAGTGCCTTTGCAGGTGCTGTCCCCTCCGCCTGGAGCACTGTCCCCCAGGCCCCCACAAGCCTGACATTCATCCGTCCAGTCTCAGCTCAAACGGCACCTCCAGCAGCATTCCAGGCGCCCCCTCCTGGGCCCCAGGAGCCCTCTACTCATCCCTGGGGTTCTTTTTTCCTAGCTAATGTTTATTTAACACCTCGTGTGTTCCAGGCAGATTCTCCGCACCTCGCGTATTCATCTGACATGTATTCAATGATTTACATGTGTTTAAACTTCACAACAACTTAGCGAGTTAGGTAGTATTAGTGGCCCCCTCTTGCAGTTGCGGAAACCGAGGTAAGGAAAGATTGTCCAAGATGACACAGCTGGCAAATGGTGGCAGGGCAGAGCCCAGGCCCCTGACTACACTGCCAGCCGGGCTGCCTTTGGGGACTTGTGCTTTAGGGGTGGCCTCCTCCACGTTGCTGCTTTCCTGTTCCCATGCCCCTCAGCCCTCAAGGCAACGAAGGGCTTCTTGGTTGAGGGAATGAATGGATGGCATGTGGCCTGTGATACGTGTGGACTGGCCTATCATTGGGCTGAGCTCTCTACCCCCAGCCTCAAGGGACAGGGTTCCTTGGATGGGCCGGACGGTGCAAGGTCAAGGGCATGTGGCCAAACTTGTCCAGAGCAGCACTTGCTCCTGAGAGAATGATGGTAGAAGGAACGAGGCCAGGTCAGGTGGCCCCATAAATTAAAATAGCACCCCGAGCCCTCACCCCTGAAAAGGAGGCCCTGCCAGGAGCTGCTCCAGGGCTCGGGTTTCAGGCCAATTCTCAGGGACTGGGGAGGTTCTAAGGAGGCCCCAGTGCCCTCTGGTTTGAGCCCACAGCCCCCTGCACAGTGGGGTCCCCAGGCACCTTTCCCCCCCATGGGGGGCCCTGAGTCACGACAGGAGCACAGTGGTGGGGGCTCTCCCCAGCACCCACCTCCCTAGCTGGACAGGCACACCTGTTAAACTTTGGAGGAGGTCAGTTTTCAGAGGCAGCTCCTTCCTGCCCCGCTGTGCCAGACCCTGTACCCAGGAATTTTGACTGGTCCAAGCCTCAGCCGTTTACCCAGGAGTCCAGAGCCAGAAGCCAGCCTTCGCTGTCCCCTTTCCGGGGCTCTGATCCCCACCTGAGAGTAAGCAGAGGGCTCCAGAGGTTCCTAAAGACGTCTCATTTGATCCTCTCCTGAGCCAGGCTTACCAGTCGGCCACCAGGTGTCCCTGCCTGGAGGACCTGTAGAGAGGACTGTAATGTGTAGATCCTCTCCCAGGAAGGGAGCAGCCAGGCTCGAAGCGCACCTCACTCTCTGCCATTACTGTCCCTGAGACGTGGAGCAAGTGTTTGCCCTCAACATGCCCATCTGTGAAATGGGACAACGTTCATACAGGCCTCATGGGGTTATCGAAAGGATGGACTGAGATCATGTGGACCAAAAGCTTGGCTCAGGGCCTGGCACCTAAGAAATGCTCATAAGTAGTTATCATGAGTTAGTATTAGGTTTATTACATGTTATTAAAACAAGTAATAGTGCGATTTGGCCTCAAAGAGTTCATAATGCTCATCGGTAGAAAATGTTGAACATTTTTTGAGTATTGTTTGAGGCACCAGCAAAGGGAAGGAAAGATGAGTCCTCACTGATGGAATCTGGGAAGACTTCCAGGAAGAGGGGGCAACCAAGATGAAGAGTGGACAGGGGTCCCCAGTGTGACCAGGACATGCTGTGCAGAAGCAAATGCACTCAGTGGGAAAATGGGGGCACATGGGGGCTGAAAGGGCGTAGTTTCTGTGTCCCAAAAGATAAGGCTAAAGAGTCATTAAGCTCAGACCAGGGCTTTGAATGCCAGGCAGTGGACTTTGTTCTGTAGGCAGTGGGGAGTCACGGAAGGTGTCTGGGGAGAGAGTACCTGTACGTTACATTGTTTCTTCCTTAAGGAGAGGACCCCAGGCAGCTGGAGGCACCCACCCCATAGCCACCCACCTCACAAATCCAGCCACCACTGCGCCAGTAGTGAGGCTTTGCCTCCCGCCCCCGTTCCTCACCGAGAGGGTGCTCACCTCAGGCTGCCATCCAGGCTGGCACCCACAACCCCTCCCCCGACAGACTCCTGCAAAGACGCGAGCACAGGGCGTCGTGCTCAGACGGCCAGGGCTGGGGACAACGCACAGCGGGCCCTGCCTGGTGTTAATGAGACTCAGGGCAGGTGCGCACGCCGAGCGGGCCAGATGCCACGGGGAGCGGGCCTGCCATGCCTGCGGGCCTGGGGCTGAGTGAGCCGCCCCGGCTCTGCAGGGCCACGCCGGAGGCCCTCCCCGCTGACCGAGTGATAGCCACCGAGACTGGGTGGCCCCCCGGCGTCGGTGAGGCCAGGCAGATGTTAAGTCACAGAGCCCAGGATTCC
Organism: Pteronotus mesoamericanus; assembly: GCF_021234165.1. Classification (NCBI taxonomy): domain Eukaryota; kingdom Metazoa; phylum Chordata; class Mammalia; order Chiroptera; family Mormoopidae; genus Pteronotus; species Pteronotus mesoamericanus. Next base: position 1,293,427 of record NW_026555200.1, read on the forward strand.
CTTGGGGTAGGCTCAGTGAACGTCCCTCTTCTACAACTGAGGCTGTTTTCCAGTCTTGCTCAAAGATCCCTTGACACCGACCAACCGGCCATTTCTCTCCATTTCCACGGCCACCACCTGGTCCCAGATCACCACTGTCGCTCGCCTGGACAGCTGCAGTCACCTGGTCGCTGGTTCCGCTGCTCCCAGTATTGCTCTCCCGAAATCCATTCCCCACCCTGCACCCTGGGTCATCTGCCTGCAGCGAGAAAACCACAATGCCACCCCTGCGTTGGAGCTTTCATGCTCTTAGGAACAAGGCCAGCTCCTCACCTTGACCTGGCCCCCTCCTCCCACCGTCCCCACCCCCTCGCTCACAAACTCCAGCCACACAGACCTCCTTCCAATGTCTCAACGTGCTGGGCAAACGTCCATCCCAGCTTATCACCCCAGCTGCCCTTGCTGCTTGGAAATCTCTGCTCTGCTTCCTCTCTAACTGTGCTTCTCTAACTGTGGCCCCCAGACCAGCAACATCGGCACCTCCAGGTGATGCTGAGTCACTCTCAAATTTAGGAAACACTGATATAATTCATTCTTGTCTGTCCTTCAGAGTGGAGAGTTTAGATTCTAGCTCAATGCCACTTCCTCCAGGAAGCCTCCCTGGACTCCCAGACCAGGGCCTCATGGCACGCCCTACCCCTCCTTTATAGCAATTTACAGCTGTAAGCACACAGTTAATTGTGTCATTCATTGAAAGTCTTTCTCTTCCACTAGAATATATGCTCTATGTGCCCAGGAAATATGTTTCCCGCCAATCTATTCCCAGCGCCTAGACCTGTGCCTGGCACATAGTGAGCGCTCCATGAACACCCATGGAGTGAGTGACTAACTGCAGAAGCAAACCCTCCTCTTCCAGCCTGTCCTGCAGCAAAGATTTATGTTTGCTGTGTGTCTCTCCTGGGCCACGTGCTGGAACAAAAGGAAAAGACAGCCCCTACCTCCAAGGAGCTAACTGCCACAAGGGAAAATAAACATGGGGACAAATAAACCGAGTTGCGTCTTCAAGTAGGCATGGACCGTTATCAGGCAGGGAAAAGTATTACAGGTAGAAGGAACAGCATATGCAAAATGCACAGTGAGTTGGAACAATGGAGTGGAGAGGTTGGAAGGAGTTGCAGAAAATGAGGCTGGAGGATCAAGTTGAGACACAGTGGTTAAATGCTACTGAGTCTTAATACTAGGCTTAAGAGCTGGGATTTTATTGCATGGGTCGACGCCGAGGAGCCACTGAAAATATCTCAATCAGACAAGCAACCTGATATCTTTTTTTTTTTTAATCGTCCCAGTAATCGAGTCTGAGAAGCCAAGAAGAGTGGCTTCATTAGTTCATTTATTCCCAAAGTATATATTGAGCACAGCCACATGTTGGGTGCTGGGATTCAATGGTGGCCAGAGCAGACGCAGTCCCAGGAACAGGCAGCCTGTCCTTCCATCCACGCCTCTTTCCCACATGCAGGAGATCAGAGCCACCTCCAACACCCCCACTTTCTTGCCCTTGATACTGTGCTGGGCCCCTCCCTGCAGCCTCCAGGGACCACAGAGGTACCCGCAGCCCCTGGCTTCAGAGAGGTTCTTCCTGGGGAGGGAAGGATCTGCGTGAGACAATGGGCGCCTTTGTTGCTTCTGCCAGGGCCGCTCCAAGAATAGCTGTTTGCTCAGCTCCAAGCAGGGCTGGTGCTGGGTCGTAGGAGGGTGTGGGGCCCTGGAGCTTTTGTGTGGCCCAGGCATTAACCCCCTGAGCCTCTGGGGCCTCCTCCAGTTTCTCTCCAACGGGAGGAAGGAGGGAGGCAGGAAGCATCACTTCCAGCGCTGCTGTCAGAGCCTGGGTCCTAAACAAGTGTCCTGAGCTGTAAGATTGTAAAACATTTTTTTCTAAATAGAATTGTATGCAGAAACCCAGCATATAAAACCACGTGAAATAACAGTGGCTCTAGCTGAAGTGGGGATACAGCGTTTCAGTACCTCCTCCCCACCCCTTAGCCCAGGACCTGCCCCCTCTGCACTCTCTGGACTCCAGCCCCTCTGACCTGGTCCCGTCCTCTCGTTTGGCACTTGTTCAAACAGAGAGAGAAGTGCCTTGCTTGAGGCCGCCCAGCAAGTTGATGGTCAAAGCCTAGGCTTAGACTAGAGGAATGTTTCCCAGAACCGAGCCCACGATTGTCCAAGCTTTTGTGATTTTTAACCAAACCACATTTCACCTATAGGACCACTAACATTTTTCTTTAAGTCAACTCACATTTTTCTCCTAACTTTGTTTTCAGTGGAGATCTTATATCATTACCATAAATGACAAGCCTTTATCAGTTGCCGTAAAAAGATAACACCTGACATCTTTTTAATAAACACATATATCTTTTAAATTGTTCACCCGCATGCCTCTTAAAAGCATCTTACATGGGTACCCACACCTCCCTTTGGGAACTGCTGCCTGGTGCTTCTAAAAGGTTCACCTCTATCCTGCTCAGCCCTCCACTGATAGCTCCCTTAGTAGGTCAATAGCAAATTGGGCTCGAACCCTCATCTTCTGCACATGGACCCCCAATCCAGGGTTTTTGCTTAGACTCCTAGTGACAGATGTGGACACGAGCAGCAGGCCACCGCCAACAGGTGTGCGGCATCAGATCAGCCCAGTGTTCCCACGACAGGCTGAGGCATTTAGAAGGAGCAGATGATGAGAATATGAGGGGTACTGGAGCTTCTTTATGCAGCTCCTTTCCCAGCAGTGAGCATGCGCTGCCAGGTCCCTGCCCTCCCGTCCTCTCTTGCCAGGGCCCAAAGCCAGGAGTCTGTGGCCTGGGTCAGAGAGACCTGCATGGCGGCCTCTGCAGAGTCACACTCACAGCCTTGGCCACCCCGGGACTCTAACCACCAGGCAGCACTGCTGAATGTCTGGACCAGGGTTTCTCAAACTAGCCTCTGGGCCAGCAGCTCCAACGATTCCTGGAAACATGGTAGAAATGCCGATTCTCAGGCCCCACCCCGGACCTACCACACCTGAAACTCTGAAGAGGGGCCCAGCAATGAGTGTCCTGACAAGCCCTCTGGGTAATGCTGCTGCTGCTGCTGCTGAACTTGGAGAATCATTGGTCTAAACCTCTCATTCAGCCCTGGCCCCCGTCCACATCTTTAGCTGCCCCGGCCGCGGCTCAGTCCCGCCAGCCCAACCCTCAGGGAATGGGATCCACAAATCTGTAGCATTAAAATAAACCCTGAGGTTTATACAGCACCCCAGTGATGTGGATGCCCGGCCAGGGTGGGGAACTGTTCTGGAACCCGGAGCATCAGGCCACCAAAATAGCCATTACGCCTTTGAGGCAGACACTTGTGCCTGTCTTAGTCCCAAATCCCGTGGAATCCCACCTCAGTCCCTCTGAGCCCTCTTTGGCCTTTGGGAACCTTCAGACCATAGGCTGGACTTAGCAAAACCATCAGCTCTGGGTCCCTTTGTCCCCTAGTCTCTTGTCCTTCCTGGTTGTTGCCTCCCCTTAAGCCAGTGTCTTAGGCAGCTTGAGCCGCTATAACAAAACACCGTGGCTGGGTGGCTTAAATGAAGACATTTACGTCTCACAGCTCTGGAGGCTGGAAGTCTGAGATCAGGGCGCCAGCACGGTCAGGTTCTGGTGAGGACTCCCTTCCTGGCTTGCAGCCAGCCACCTTCTCACGTGGCCTTCCTCGGTGCACATGGAGAGACCTCTCTCCCTCTTCCTCATCTTATAAGGCAACGAATCCTATCAGATTAGGACCTCGTTCTCATAACTTCATTTAACCTTAAGTGTCTACTAAATGCCCTATCTTCACATATCATCACATTGGGTGTTAGAGCTTCAGTAAGTGACTTTCGGGGGGACACATTCGGTCCATGGCAACAGGGTCAAACCTGTTATTTTCCTGCCCTGAAATCTGGAGGGCTTTTCAAGAATTCCAAAAGTGTTTTCCATTCAATAGAAAACCACTGTGGAACCCCAAGGAATGACTCTCAGAGGAGGGAGTTCCAAGCTGTGACGGCTGTGGCAGGAAGGAGGGATCTCTGCGACGGAGCCAGCCCACCCCGACCCCTGTAGGACCCAAGGTCCGGCCTCCACCCCCATGCAAACCCAGCACTTTGACGGCCGCCTCCTGACCTTCCGCCGAGTGCTCCTGCCCTCTGGCTCGGATTCCAGGTCTAGGTTTAGTGCTGCCTCGGGAGTGAATTTGTTCCGCTGCCTGGGCTTCCATCCTCCACCCCTATGGGACCACGTAGCCCTGAAAGCTGGTTGCTGATCAGAAACACCAGGATTCCCAGGCCCTGCCCCCAAACAGTCTGACTCAGTAGGTACACGGTTGGCCCAGGAATCTGTGTTTTTAACAAGCGCCCTCTTCACTACCAGGTGATTGCAGTGTGGCGAGGTCCTTCGGAGTCCCCCAGGCCAGACGCCCTAGGAGGGGCCTGGCAGCTCTCAGGAGTCCCCTCCTGAATCTCCTTGTCCCACCTGCGCCAGGATCCCTGTAACCTGCTCTCCTCTCTCCCTACAGTGCAGCCCCAGCGGGGGCCCAAACCTTCAGCCTGAAGCACTCGGAGCACGTGCGGGTGGAGGTGGTGCGCAACGGGCAGGCCGAGGAGGTGGTCCCCAACGGCAAGCAGCGCTGGCCCCTCTCGCCCAGCACCACACTCCGGCTCACCATGAGCCAGGCGAGCGCCGAGGCCAGCAGCGACAAGGTACCACGGCTGGGGAGGTCCGCCCCGCGGGCCACGGGAGCCGGCGACCGTGCCGGAATCGAGGCAGGCTAGACCAGAGCTGTCCTATGGAAGCAGAATGCAAGGCACGAGTGTCATTTGCAGTTTTCTAGTTGCCACATGAAAAGAGAAAAAGAGAAACAGATGGACTGAATTTTAATATTATTTTTTACCTAACTACATATATCAAAATATTATCATGTAGACATAATATCAACATAAAAACTGCTAATGAGATAGCTTAGACTCTTCTGTTATACCAAGCCTAACTCTGGTGGACGTTTCATACTTAATAGCACATCTCAATTCAGACTTGCCACATTTCAAGGGTCAATAGCCACCTGTGGCCAGTGGCGACTGTGTAAAACAGCTCAGCGTTAGACCGTGGAATGATGGCTTCATGGAAGGTTAAATCGTGGGCTGCCGAATGGTGACATATTAGAGTCATTGGAAGTTACAGCTACAGGTGTCCTTTCTTTTGTCACATATAAAATGGAGCTCTGGGTGCCCATGCAGCTAAGTGACTTGCCCAGGTGCCCATGCAGCTAAGTGACTTGCCCAGGCGAGAGCAGACTCTCCTCACTGGGCTCTCTAATTATGAACTTCATGCACCCCATGGCAGTGATGGGTGCTGGGCTTTATCCCAAGGAAACAACCTCAGCCCTGCCCTCTGGTTGCTTAGTGGGAGCTAGACATACACCACGGCAGATGTGGGATCCCGCAGGCAGCAGAATACACCAGGGGCACAAGCAGGCAGTCAGCACCCAGGACGCACTCTGCGAGGATGGGAGTCTCCTGTCTAGTTTGATCATCTAAGCAAAGTAGCCCAGCAACCCAGGAGTGCTTCCTGGAGGAGGTGGTTCAGCTATCAGGAGAAAGCTGGCTTGACAGGCCGTGAGGTAAAAGGCAGGGAAGCTGATCACTGCAGATCTTCCCGCCTGTGATAAGTGATCTTTGCTCTTCTTTTCCCTCCCGCTGCACGTCCTCCCTACCAAGGTCACTGTCAACTACTATGAGCAGGAGGGGTTCGCCCCCATCAACCAGGCTGGGCTCCTCCTTACGGCCATCGGTGAGTTGACAAGGCTCTTGCCTGGGTGCCTTCATCCCCCAGGGCCTGGCATCGCTGCCCTTCTCAGTAGCACTTGGGCTGTTTTCAATGCTGCAGACCTGGCACTGGCGCTTCCTCTGAATAATGCAGGACCGATGGGTGATGCCGCACGTGCCCGGGCCCTTCTCTACTAGGGTTGGGGATGTTCTACAGGGGGTGGTGTGCCCTGGTCTGCGGGCAACTCACCCCAACATCAGGGTCTCTGTCGTGGGCTCCGTGGGCTGCAGAGAAGAAGGAGCAAAGTCAGCTCCTCCCCCACCCACCCCTCAGCCTGGAGAAGAGCTTGTCTCTGAGTGAGGGAAAGCCCACGCTCTCCTCCACTGAAAGCTCATGCTCTCCTCCACTGTCCCCTCCCTGGACCCAGAGATGCAGCCTGGGTCCTTAGCTCACCTCGTGCAAGCCCTTCATTTAACTCATGAGGACAGTGAGGCCCAAAGAGGTTAGGGGACTCATTCAGAGTCACACAGCAATGTGGTGGCAGGTTGAGTCAGAGCTCAGGATTACTCCGCCCCACTGACCCCAGGCTCTGCCCACTGCACAGCAGTTCCCTGCCATGGTGGAGCCCAGCCCGGCTCAGCGAGGCCCGGGGATGTGGTTTGCTGAACCCTTCAGTCATTCAACTCCTCTGTAGTTAAGGTGTTAATTGTATATATATTTTATAACTTTTTAATCATAGGATGTAGTTATATTTCAGAGGGTGATTTGTCGATCCAGCCTTAGCTTAACATTGGCAGTTGCTACATGGTTGGAGGAGGGAATTACCAGTTATTGAGTGCTGACTATGTGCCGAGTGCTTTAAAAATGATACTGACGTCTTCCCTTTATTGAACACCTGCTCTGTGATCAGGATCGTGCTGGGTCCCCAAAGGATATCTTACTGCCAGATCTCAATCTATTCTTACCATTGTTCCAAGGATAGACACTACTACTGTCCCCATTTTACAGACGAGAAAACCAAGGCTCATATAAAGTAAAACAGCCATGGGTGGTGTCGCTCAGTTAGTTGGGCGTCATCCCCATATACCGAAAGGCTGCAGGTTCAATTCCCAGTCAGGGCACATGCATCGGTTGCAGGTTTGATCCTCGGTCAGGGTGCTTGTGGGAGGCAGCCAATCGATGTTTCTCTCTCTCTCCTCGACCCCCTTTCCTTCTCTCTAAAATCAAAAAGCATGTCATTGGGTGAAGATTTAAAAAAAAAAGTAAAACTAAAAATTGCCAGAGGCCACACACCCGGAAAGTGATTTGTGAGACACCAAGCCATTCCAGTCATCTCATATTCTCCGGGGGTCTTGGAAATCTCTTCCCCCCGCCAAAAAAAAAAACCCAGGTAGTTCCCAAGGCAGCCAGTCTCTCCTCCTCCAGCCCTGTGCTTGTAGCTGCCAAAATAGGCTCAACAACAATGCTCTTCCGCTTCGCAGCTTATTCCCAGAGGGCTTGGTTGCTAGTCACCCTGCCCCTCCTTCTATAGGAGGGGATGCCCAGCCTGGGGCGGGGTCCCCAGGACAACCTGAGGGGGCCTTCAGAGAAGGAAACCAAGGCCCACCGAGCTGTAGCTGAGGGCTGGCACGGGGTGGACCTCACATGCATACGTGGCCCCCAGGTCATCTCAGGTGACCGTCCCTGAGGAAACCTAATCCCACAGAGACGGGACACCTGAGGACCTAAGCAGGAAGAGCTGTGGCCAGAGGCCTGTGAGGTGAGGGCGATCCCAGAGGGCTGAGTGCGCCACGAACGCAAATTCCACAGGAGCAAGGCTGACTCAGCGTAATGGCAAACACCACACTGTAAGGCCGCAAGACCAGACTCTCCCTCTCCCCGAGAAGATGAGAAGACGGTAACACGCGTGCTGAGTCCCGAAAGGTTCCAGGCGCGCCGTGGTGAACGGCCAGGCTTCTCCCTCTGAGGTTCTGCCGTTGTGCTTTACTGGACAATTATTTACTTAACTGCCACACGTTCCAGATATTTAGGTTCCATGGACCAGTGAAATGTCCACCCCGACCCCCACCACAAAAAATAGTAAGACTAACATTTTTGATGCTTGGCCCCAAAAAAGACACTAATAATTTGTCATCGGTTATCACCGTTTTTCAACCTTCAAAAACCTAAAATGTAGCCAGGGCATAACCTCAGAATAAAAAGACAGTTATTTACATCGTGGAAATAAAGCTTTAGGAAAAACTCACCTCACGGAACTTACGTTTCCTGTTCTACCAGGAACCCTGGTGAAAGCTTGATTTCCCTTGGGATCCACTGGTCTCTGGCTTTTCTGGGGCTTATCTTTTCTTAAGCATCTACCCCAGGAGTGCTTGAGGCCTACAGCCTGACTAAGCATTCACAGGCAGCACCCCAGATGCAGGAACACCAAGATGGCGGGGCTGTCCCCCGAGGACATCTCTATGAGTCCCTCTCACCCTAGTTATGAGCCCACACTGAGTGGAAAGAACGCTGGCTTCAGAGTAGACAGAACTAAGTCTAAGTACTGGCTCTGCCCCCTGCAGCCACATTGTAACTGTCACTTTCCCCTCTCCCTGGGCCTCAGTTTCCTCATCTGCAAAACGGGCTCACAGTGCACTCTTGCACAGTGCTTGCAAGGATTCGATGAGATGCAGTCAGCGTGCAAAGAACCTGGCATGGAGTAGGCGCTCAGGCGATGCTCTCTCTTCTCCCTTCTTCTTGCTATACCTTCTCTCTGCCTGGGTGAAGTTAAAGAACTCTACTGCCTTCAGGCTTCTTCTTGGTATTTGGAAACAAACCCATAGTGCCCTTAGCCAAATCAGGCTCTAGGTCTTGGTCTCAGTCCTGCCAAGGGCTTGCTGAGTGACCTTCACAAGTAGCCCACCCCCTCTAGACCACACAGTTTCCCAGCTATAAAATGAGGGACTTGAGTTCATTGGTCCCTGAGGGTCTTTAAGACTCCAATGAAGGCTGACTTGCAAAGCTCCCCTGTTACGGGAGGAGTAGGGGTGGGGGAGGAGGGAGGTCCAGAGTCTCAGCCTCTTTGCTGCAGTCCTGGCAACGGGAGCAGGACACCTACACAAGCCTTGAGAAGTTTTAGCATCAACCTGGGGACCTCATTCCTTGTGCCCCCCCTCCCCAGCACTCAGGGTGGCTGTGGGGGACAGAGACCTTCTTCCCCACCACACCCCAGACTCCGCGGTAAGGCAAGAAGGCCAGGCACGCTGTCACTGTCTGTAGGGGCTGGCAGCCCATCAAAATGCCTGTGGCTCTGTGTCAAAAGCTGAGGGCTCAGTGTCTAAATTCCCACTTAGGACAGACTGCCTTGACCCCAGTTTGACATTTCCCATTAACCTGCCCCACATCCCAGGCAAGACCTAACACCTTGGGGCTATTCCCAGGAGCTGAGGTAGGACTGGGAGCCTCTGGGAAATGTCAGCGTCCCCTCCCTTCTCTCCAGGAAGACACAGCCATCCCAGCAGGGCAGGGCTCCGGGCAGGTCCCACCGACCCTCCTCTCCGACCCAACCAGGGTATCCCGTTAGAATCTAGTTAAATGGGACATTGGAGGAACTCTGAAGGGGAGCAGTCCTCAGGGGTGGCTTAGAGCCTGGGGAAGGGGGGACCCTGAGTCGTAAGACAGAAAATGGGCAGCACGGGAGGAGGTCGGAGGCGGGTGATATGAGAGCCCAGTTCTGGAATGCCCGAGTTGCATAACAGGAAGTCAGTGAAACCTACCCTCGGTTCATAAATCAAGAAAGAGCAATAAGCGTGTTATTGTTACCGAGGTTGCCTTCAGGCAGGTAGGGGCAGGCCTGATGGGGAACTTAGCACCAAACACTTTCTTTAGAAGCGGTTTGGTATTAATCGGTTTCTTGTGCACAATGTGCAAGCATTCATAGAATGTTTAAATTTAAGAAATCGTAATTAAAGAAAACACAATGAAGTGCTTATAATGGAGCCCCTGTGACCCACAGCTCTCAGAGACACAGCACAGGAGCTGCACAGTGGTGCCATCTTGCAGCCGAGAGACAGAGGCCACAGGGCAGCTGTGGGGGTGGGGGGTGGGGGGGTAGGATGTGGCCAGCTCCTCTGGGGGTAATGTTTAGGGAGCAAGTCTTAGGCTTTCGAAGCTGGGCTTGGCTTTTGGAAGCAGCCCAGAGCGGAGTCAATAGCGGCAACAGCCTAGGCCAGGGATCTGGGGTCAGGCCCCAGTCGGATGGGGACTTCCTGGTCACTTCCCTGCTGGGTGCCTCGGTTTCCTCATCTGCGCGGAGGGGGTGACGAGTGGGGGTAACTCCTTCCCCCGGTGGGATAGAAGGGAGAACGTGCACGGGAAGTGCCTGTCGCTGGCGGCGTGAACTGTGCACGCAGGAGACATTATTCTCTTAAAAGCAAAGACAGCCCAGTTCCTTAAGGAGGCTGGGCCTGCGGCTGCTTCCCAGGGAGGAGCTTCAATGGGGAATGTCCAACTGGAAAGTTCCCGAAGGTCTGGGAGCCAAAATCCATGCGGCTCCTTCATCTGAGCCTCCAGCCTCTTGAACTGCAGCTGGTGGCTCTGCCTTTCCCACTTTCTCCCTAAAACTCTTATCCTGCCCCGGCACCCCAGACACGCAGCCCCAATTCCAAACAGAGGACATCTCTGTGTCTCGGTTTGCTCACCTGAAAAATGGGAACCATACTGTTTATCTCATAGGACTGGGGATTCCTTGAGAACAGGCACTGCACCCCGAAGCCCCACCATTAGGTCTCTGTACCCAGCACGGTGCCGGGGGCACAGCAGAGGCTCACCAGGGACTTGCTGCGTGGGCGGGACCAACGGGAGGAGTGTCTATAATTATGCCTTACAACATCTATCGGGCCGTAGGGCTGCAGACATGGGGACCCTGGAGGGCTCCTCTCCCAGGGACCAGGCATCCTTAAAGCCTCTCCTCTCCCGCCTCCTTCCCGACCCAGAAAAGCCACATTCAAGGGTGGGAGGGAATCAGACCGAGGACAAAGGGAGGACTTGAACATAATCCCCAGACCCAGGGTGAGCGGCCCGAGGAGGGGTGCCATCAGTGCCCTTCCTGGGCCAGGATCCTCCTCCCCACCCGATGCAGGGAGAGGGCCTGCCTGCCCAAGGGGCTCACCAGGAATTCCCTCATTCCCACCCAGCTCCCATCTCAGTCCAAGTCATGCCCAGCGTGCGGCCGAGCCTGCTGGGCAGCTCCCGGGCCTGGACGCGGCTCCTCTCGGTGTGTGTGAGGCTCCCGTCACCTCCCCAAAAACTGCCCGCCCTGTTAGTCTCTAATGCAAGGGGTCATGTCGCCTCCCTTTTAAGACATTTAGCAATATCTGAAGACATCTTGGTTGTCCCAGCCGGGGGATGTTACTGGCATCCGGGGTACTGCTAAACGTCCTACAATGCACAGGGCGACTCGCTCAACACAGAAATACCGACTCAAAACTGTCTGTAGTGCCTGCTGTTGTGATTAGCGCAATTCCTCAAATTGGAAAGGGCCCCATTTGCAGATAAAGAAACTGGGCCTCGGAGATGCTGTCTAACCTGCCCCAAGTCACACAGCTTATAACTAGAGAACCAGGGTTCGAACCCAGCACTGTCTGATGCTGAATTTGGGGTTCAGTTTCTACAAAGCCTATTCCCACGGCAGGCCTAGTTCAGCCAGTATATTACAGATCCCTTCCCCACAAGAAAGGATAAACAAGGACCCCACCCTGGGTCCTCTCTCTGACGGGCACTCTCAGATCAAAAGGGGTTGGAGACCCAGTTTCCCACCCAAAGTAAAGCCCCGGTCCTTGGAGGTGGGATGTAGGCCACTGAGAATTCTGGAAGAGATACACACGCTCACATACATGTGTGCGCACATGCCCTGGACAGGCTGGGGAAGGCAGTTCAGGAATCCTATGACAGTTTTCAAAGTAAAAACTTTGAATCAGACCTACCCCAGTGTGTGTCCCAGTTCCGCTAAAGCCACCTGTGTGACCCTGGACAGTGATTTGGCCTCTCTGACCCGAGTCTCCCAGATCTGTACGGTGAGGCTCATCCCACTCGCCACCCAAGCTTGACTGAGGAACCAGGTAGTGGCAGGAGGTCTGACCTGGCGGCCAGCACCCCTCAAAGCCATCACAGCGGCGAGGTCAGCAGCATCTGCCCGTGTTCTCCATCAGGCAGTGGGGTGGGAGGCAGGGTGTTGGATAAGATGACCTCAGCTAGGCCCTTTCCTTCCAGGGACCCAGCAAACGGTGAGCCACACCCTAATCCCATAGGTCTTCCTCCTGTCCCTGCCCCACCCCATCTGGCAGGCTCAGCGTCTCACCCCTGTGTCTGTCCCCAGAGATTTCCCTGGATGTGGATGCAGACCGGGACGGTGTGGTCGAGAAGAACAACCCAAAAAAGGTACCTAGCTACCAGGGCAGAGATATGGAGGGTGGGGGCATCTAGGGCAGAGCCCCAGGCTGGATTCCGGAAGCAGCCATGGTCTTCCCAGCAAGCAAAGGCTACTCGGTCTCAGAGGGCGAGACGGGGGCTCAAGACGGGCTCCCAGACCACAGCACACGGTGGCAGACGCACAGAGGAGCCGGGCTGCCTATGGGAACCACTGCGGAACAGGTTCCCAAGTCTCAGTCCCCCACCACAGGATGGGGGACCCCCAGTTCAAGTTCATAGGGTTGCTGGAAAAAATAAATGTCCTGCCACAGAGGAAGTGCTGCCAAGGTATTTGCTCTTATGATTTTGCCTTTTTAAAGTAAGTGTTTATATCTGAGTAGGAAAGACAGCCAGGAGCAGAGGCTGCAACAATCAGCCTCAGTTCAAGCCGTGTGGTCTTGAGCGGCGCATGTCCGTTGGTTCATTCGTTCGTTCACTTATCCCTTCTCTTCTATCCTGCATCCCCCATTCCTATTCTGCTCACCGACAAAGGACCATTTTAGTGGGGTTTAATGTGTCTCTTTTGGTTCTTATGATTGTTGCAAAACCTCTGGTCTCGTTGGCATGCATGTATTTTTAACTTGTGCAAATAGCACTGTGTTCTCCATCTCGTTCTCTTCTGTACTTTTTGCCTCAATCCACTTTGTAAACTCCACTGGTTTTGCTCTGTTACATCCTCTAATTATTTCCCATAACAAACTAAAGCCTGGTTTAAACTATACATAGATGGATACTTTTAAAAGTTAAATAAATACGCCGGCAAGGAGCCTGGAGACTAGCATCTGGCCCCAAACTCCCTGCCCGTTGCTAGAGGGGCCTCAGGCCTGGTGGGGAGTCCCTTCTACCAGGCTCCTCAGTGGGGCTCCGCCCTGGCCCTGCCTTCCCGAGGCAGCTGAGCCAGCATTGCACATACATTCTCCGTGTCGGTGGCCCCAAGACGGGACAATGGACTCCGCGCAGGCCTCTGAGGCATCAGCCCTGCCCAAGCCTGCAGAGCTCTGCAGCCTTATTGAAATCACACAGCCCTAAGGGTCTGAACTCACCTGAGGGCCTGAACTCACCTAAGGGCCTGGCTCACTTAAGGGCCAGGCTTCCTCCACGTGAACCAGTGACATTTTACATTGTGTGTATCATTTCATGAATATTTGTTGAGCATCTTTTATATTCTAGGCCTGGGTCAGGCCCTGGGGAACAGCTCCTGCCCTTGGGGGGCCCACATTAAATAAAGAATGGCATGGGCGGCCTTTTCATCACAGTTGTCCCAAATCCGCTCCAAAAAGAACATGTTCAATGTTGTGAGTGTGAACTCAGAGAAGCCACTCTGCCCTGGAGGATCGTAAAGGCTTTCAGGGGGAAATGGGACAGTTTTGCTGTGACCGGAAGGAGGAGTGGTGCTGGCCAGGTGCAGGGAGACAGGACAGCATTCCAGGCAGTGGGGCCAGAGCAGGCCAAGGCCTGAGGGCTTGGCATCACTGCAGAGCAGCCAGTGTGCGGGGAGCAGAGTGAGCGAGAAGAGCGCGGGGTGCGGGGTGCAGATGGAGAGGCGGGCAGGTCTCACCGGGGCTCGCAGGCCACAGTGACTTTATCCAGAGTCAACAGGGAGCCTCTGACCGCGATGAAAGCAGGAGAGCAACGTGATCTGGTTGGAGTTTATTCTAAACCACTGTGGCTGCAGCGCAGAAAGTGGATCGCCTTGCAGGTCCCGTCTGGAGCACTCAGAGAGTGTCTGCAAACAGCTGCATGTCTACCCATCTAGGTGTCCTCCCCTGAGCCCCTCTGGGGACTTCAGAGCATGTAGCAGAATGCTCGTTTCTCTGGTCCCCTCCCCCTCTTGCCTCCACCCCTCCCCAGTCACGGGCGCGCCAGTCATGAGGCTCACGAGTGGCTCGTCAGCCCTCCAGTCTGTGTCTCTCTCTGCCATCATCCGTCCCCCTCCTGAACTTGCCTTTGTTGCTTACACAGACCATCTCTGGACTTCAGAGGTGGGACTCGCATTGGTCAGGTCACAGCTGCCCCAGTGGGTGGTGGCTGTTCTTTTTTCTCCTCCTGGGGCCATCCCTGTGGGGTCCGGTGAAGTCTGGGGTGGGGACAACCTGCCAGAAGGTAGAGAAGAGGGGACTGACCTCTGTCCCTGCCAACGCAGGCGTCCTGGACTTGGGGCCCGGAGGGCCAGGGGGCCATCCTGCTGGTGAACTGTGACCGAGACACACCCTGGCTGCCCAAGGAAGACTGCAGGGACGAGAAGGTCTACAGCAAAGAAGGTACCAGCAGGACCCGCACCCGGGGCTGGGCCCGGGAGGAGCAATGGAAACTCTCATGCCAAGCCCTGGCTGGGCTGAGGGTGCGGCAGAAGTGACCTTAGGTCTCCTGGGGGTAGTGGACTCAAATATTCACTTTTGCTAAAAAGAGAAGACAAAACTACTGATAGAGTTCAATTGGAACCATGTTTTTAAAGAAGAGACACATACATAGAAAAAGGACTTGAAGGGAATTCCCAAAAAGCTATGGTCGCCTGTAGTACTAAAGATGACAGCCAGTTTTTATGCTTTTCTACAATTTCCATAATACACATGTGTGGGGCTTTCTTTGTCCTCATTATAAAAGTAACAATAGTCCTTTGTAAGCCAACATTCCAGCCGCCAGTCTCTTCATTCTAATCTCCTCCTGCGTCCACCCCTCAGACCTCAAGGACATGTCCCAGATGATCCTGCGGACCAAAGGCCCGGACCGCCTCCCTGCGGGATACGAGATCGTCCTCTACATTTCCATGTCGGACTCGGACAAAGTGGGCGTGTTCTACATGGATAGTGAGTGACCGCAGCCCAGCCCTCCGGCCGTCCCGATCCATTCACTGCTCACTGAGCTGCCCCCACGGGGGCCCAGCTCTGCCCTCTAAGGCTCCCCAGACCCCTCCCCTCAGCAGTTGCGGCCCCTCGCGTGCAGGTGCTGGAGGGACCCAGGGCCGGCCTCTTAGTAAGGAGCTGGGCCTCTTAGTAATAGGAACGATCACTAAGTTACATTGCTGGTAATAGCAATAGTCATCCTGGGACGTCAGGAGGCCCCACGGGAGAGACCTCTCCTTTCTCAAAGGAGGCAGTAGTGACGCAGGTTTCTGTAGAACCCAGGGGCCCATCTTCCCCGCAAGAAGGGAGGGAGGGCTGTGAGGTCCATCTTTTCAGGAGTCACATCTCCTTCGTGATACCTGAGGCAGGGGCCCCTCAGGGGTCTTTGGCCCATCACAGACTTCTATGAGCTAAGAACTGCCTCTGACTTTTAAAGAGCCCCTGATGATGCTGTAGGCACCTGGGGAAGCTGACCCCCTTGTTCTTCTTGGCGGGTCCCCACTGTGCAGGGAACACACTTCCGCCACAGAGCTGCGTGCTCTGACTTATTCTTTCTGTAAGTGTGGGTTGAGCCTCCTCAGTGCTGGGTGCTGATCTCAGCACTGGGGTCCCCGCAATGATCTCTGCCATCCCACTCTGCCCTGGGGAGGTGACTGCCTAGTCAGGGAGACGTCATATGTAGCACGGTTGGAGAAAATGACACAGACCCCATGACAGAGGGTAGCAGGGACAGAGGTCAGCTACCGCTAGCCTGAGCAGGTGACATTTGAGCTGAGACCCAAACCAACAATGAGAAGGAGCCGCGTGTTTATGAGCTGAGGGAAGGGTGTTCCAGGCACAGGGAACAGCATGGACGAAGCACGGAGGAGGAGCCCAGCTTGGAGGAGCAGAAAGCCCAGAACAAGAGGGTGTGTGGAATCCAGGTCAGCGAGCTGGGCAGGGGCCACGGCATGCAGAGGAGGCTTAGCTTTGATTCTGAGGGCAGTGGGAAGCCATTAGAGGGTTTCAAGCAAGGGACTGCCTAGATCTGATTTATGTGTTAAAATGCTCTCTAGGCAAAATTGTTGGCTTTACAGTTTGCCGTGGGTGCAGGGTGGGGCTTCCTCTGTGTGTCCAGCTGCCTGGGGACCCAGGATCTCTGGCCTAGCTCTGGAGGCCCACCCCAGCCAGGACAGTCACCATGAGGAGTGCGTCACGGGGACCCTGGACCCTCACCTCAGGGAGTGATTTAGTCAGAACAGCGATGGACAGCTGCCATCTGAAGCCACTCTTCCTTGTGACCCACCCTGGGTTCAGGCAGTGACCTCATGCAGGTTGGAATGTCCCCAGAGTCAGGCCAGCTCCACTGCCCCGAGGGGCTGGAGCTGTTGATATTTACCCCTGGCCAGGCCAGGGTTGCCGCGGGGCAGAGGCTGCCTGTGGGGACTGGCGCGGTCCAGACAGGACCTTCACCTGGGCTTCTTGACCATGACATTGAGTTATGAAAGTGAACCCCCATTGCTAACAGTGACGCCTGGGTGTTATCCAAAGAGTTCTCTTTATTGATAGGAGTGGACTGAGGTCTGGCCCCGGAACCACATCCCTCCTCCGTCACTTGCCATCCATGATGGTTCTGAGCAGACGAGGAAAAAAGGACTCTAGTGCAAGCGCTTTGGGCACCAGTCCCCAGCCCGTGTTATCCGGGCCGCCGTCCTGCAGGGGGTGGCCTTCCAGATGCAGCAATGGCCCCAGAATAGTCAGTTCCCACAAAGTGCCGAATCCTGGGTGAATGCTCACTGTCACAGTAAAGAACAGGAGGAAAACCATCCATCTGTGGCAGTTTCTTTTTCTTCCATGCCAATGTTTTGGGGTTTTGTCAAAAATCCAAGCACACCTGAGAATGTGCTGAGTCACAGGAATGTCATGTGTCACCTATGTCACCCAAAGGCAGAGGCGGATCTGGAGGCCGAGGGACCCTGAGAGGGAGCTCTGAAGCCTAGGAGATTCAAACCCCAGACCTAAGCAAGTCTCAGCAGGCCACGCCTGGTGTTCCTCTTATGTGATGTGATCTGGGGACAGCAAGAGGCCTGACTGTCCAGCTGGTGACGGGAATGAAAGAGGAACGTGGGTCAGGCACTCAGGGCAGTAGCTGGCCCGTGCCACGCTATCCCTAGATGGCACTTGTTGCTTTTGTTGGGATTATTGTTATGACTATTAATTATACTCATTAGCAGGAGTCTCCAGTGCTGTGAGGAAGACCCAGGGTCTGTGCTCCAGCCTCAGCCTCTGCCCCAGGATCCCGGGATTGAGGTCTGACCCCTTCCCACAAGGATGCAGGAACCACCTTGTCCGCTTGCCCAGGGCCTTCTTGGCTTTAGCCCTGAAAATTGGTCAGTCCCAGACAAACCAGAATGGTTGATTACACTACCTGAAGGTGGAATGTCTCCAAAGTGACCAGACAGGTCGTGCCAAACCATACCATGCACCCAGCGGGCCCAGTGCCTGGGATGAAGGAGAGGACAGGGTGGCCAGCGGGCCCAGCCAGAGGCATGTGGGTCGCTTAATAAAGGGGCATTGTTGGTTCCTGCGGGGAGAGCCGGCCATGCCCAGGCGGGCCTACACCCAGCTGGGGACAGGGGACAGGGGAAGGAGAGTCCTGGGGACAGTGGCTAGATTGTTCCCACTGAGGAATCCATCTGCCTGGAGCTGGCTCAGGCTGCCAGAGAGACGCGTAAATCGCAGGCCAGGGGAGGGAGAAAACTGCATGCTGATGGGCAAGATCAGGACCATCCACCCGACCTCGCTCCCCTCCCACCCCCAGGCCCCTGCTCTCCCCGACCCTTGGGGAGCCCCTTCCCCCCCACCACCACCTTTGGAGCTTTCTGCAAAGATGAGTCAGCTTCTAGGCAGACATCTCTTCCCTGAGCCCAGTTCAAGCACAGCCTGGAGGTATGGGCGTGGAAGAACCAGAGTGCCTGGGGGCAACTTTTTAAATTATACAGATCCCTCTGGATCTGCTCAGTGACTGAGACAGGAGCACGCACTGTCATTTCTCAATGAGAAGGACTTCACCTTCTGTACTGGGCTGTGAGAAGTTCCTTGGAACATTCAGTGCCTGAGTCTATATGCCCCATTCCTTGGGCCCATCCAAGAGAAGATGACGTGAGGTATTATTGTTTCTTTGCCTTCTGTGCGTGAGCCGTTCGATAAAAAGGTCAAGAGTGTTGCAGTAAGGGGTGTGCCGACCCATCTGTGGGTAATGACAGCAGGTCCTAGCTGTGTTCCCGATGGTTACCCGTGGTCACCAAGTTTACCGAAGGTACAGGTGCTGTGTCATTTTATCTTGTAACGACCATGCGGCAGGGGTACTGTTATCCTCCATTTAACAGATGAGTAAACTGAGGCTAGGGGAGAATGAGTGAATTCCCAAGGTTTCCCAGCTTCTAAAGCCAGAGGGGTATTGGAGCCCAGGTCTCTCTGGCGCAGGAAGCCATAACCAGTCAGGCCACCGCCCTCAGTGAGCTGTACAGGGCAGGGAAAAGTAGTCTTACAGTTGTGCATATGCAAAACTCAGAGTTCGTTCTGGTATTATTATGTATTAAGTATTGTATTATTTTCCATGTGAACAACTGTAAACTTGCTTTTGCCCCATCCAGCATGACCAGGGTCTAGCTGAGCACATGGTCCTGTATGAGGAGCCATCCTAAGCCGGGCTTCAGTAGTTCCTCCATGCATTTTCCAAGTTTTAACCAACCACCCTATTCAGTCCAGGACTGTTCTGGTTACCTGTTCTAACCCTTGGGAGACTGGTCATTCACCATGAACATTGTTGTTGGCAATAGCACTAAGCTGAGCCTGATTCTGCCCTTCCAGCTCTGCAGGGCATAAAGAAACTCCTTCTGGAACTGCATAGGGTCCTACCTCCATGCCTTGGCCAGTGCAAGTATCCTCTCTCCTCACTGCACCCCACTCTGCCACCCCAAAGGACGTCTCAAAGGCTACCCTCCTCTGCTCACAGGCTTCCCACCCCGCCCCCTTCCCTTGCCCTCCGCACCCCAGTAACGCCATGGGGTCTCTCATCCCGCAGCTGTGTTATGACGCTTCCCGTCTCTGCTCTACCTTACCGTCCGCTGAGCACTGCTCCTAAACAGAGATACTGCGTCTCTGTCTCCCCCGAAGTCCTCACTGGTGCTGGTCACAGAGTACTAATTCAGTACATGTGCTCCAAAATGGCCTAAAAATCCTCCCGTGGGGAGTGGAGTGGGAGCCATTGGCCCATCGGTTCAGTGGACATGTATTACACATGACCACGTGCTGGACTGGCTGGGCCCATTTCTGCCTCCACAAAGGTGACCGCCTCTCGGAGCCAACAAGCAAACACTGAGCTCGAGCCCCTTTAGAAAGGCTGGGGGCAGAGCAGGGGAGGATGGGGACTGTGGGAGCTCCACACAGAGCCCCTTGGCTTGGGGTCTGAGGGACCTGGGCATGATTCTCCCAAGTGACGCAAATGAAGGCCTGAAAGAAGGAGGGAGGCGACTGTTTCGAGCAGAGGGAACAGCACTGTGAATGCTGAGGGACTTCAGAGGTGCAGGGGCACTGGACAAACCTGCCTGTCCTCCCAGCCACGAAAATGGCCAGCCAGAGACCCACGCGTGGGACTTCACGCCAGTATGGCTTCTGTTACATGGAGGGGGATTTTGGTGCAAATGGGCACATTGGTGTTTTATTTCTGTAATTGGGAGGGGAGCTTGGGGTTCGGAATTGGATGTGACTTTGAGTCCCAGCTCAGCCACTTACTGGCTATGTGACCTCAAACAAGCCATTTCTCCTTTCTGAGACTCAGTTTCCTCGTCTGTAAAATAGGAGCAGTAATATCTTTCCTCAACATCACTAGCTGCCCAATTATCCTCTGCCCTCATTTCATGTGTGCCATTCCTGGGAGAGTTAGCTCCTTTTATAGACAAGGAAGCCCCAAGCCACATGGGTGGCTTCAGTGCCACATGGGTACCACACAGTAATGCTGGCATGATGACCAGGCCATGGTCCCTCCGGTGGCATTTTCTGCTTGTGCTTTCCTCTCTTCATCTGGAGGACAAGTTACTCTGCCATCTTGTCCCCCATCAGGACCCCGCCCCACTGACCCCTTCTTGGTGGGTCCAGGGTCTGATATTGGTCCGCCTCCCCCACAGATCCGTTCTTCGGCCAGCATTACGTCCATATCCTGGGCCGGCAGAAGCTCTACCATGTGGTCAAGTACACGGGCGGCTCTGCAGAGCTGCTGTTCTTTGTGGAAGGCCTGCGTTTCCCCGACGAGGGCTTCCCAGGCCTGGTCTCCATCCACGTCAGCCTGCTGGAGCACGTGTCCCAGGTGAGGGCTCCAGCCTCTGCCACGTGGGGCTACCCCTGGGCGCCACGTGGGGCTCCTCCGAGAGGGCCATGCCCAGGACCCCCCACCATGCTCCACACCCCTCAGAGCACCAAGGGGGAGTCCAGGCGTGGAGACCTAGATGCCGCCCCCACCATTCACATTCAGGCGAGGCTGCGTCTGTCTTAGATTGATGAGAGTGGGCTCTGGAGTCAGACTGCCCAGGTTCAACGCCATAAGACACTGGGCAAGTGAACTGACTCCCTGTGCCTTGGTTTCCCACAAAAGCTCCCACTTCCTGGGAGGGTTATGAGCATTGGAACCAGTAAGGACTCATTCACAAAGCACCCTCAAGTCCGTGGGAAAAAAAAGAGAGGCAGAAAAGGCACCGCTAACAGCCCTGGTCGGGAGGGGGCTTTTCCAGTGGTGCCTGGAGCAGCCCGGCCATCAGGGTCTCTCAGACAGGCCCCTCCAGCGGGCACCACAGAGACTCAAAGGCAGACCTGTGCAGGAAGGGCCGGCGCACCCACAGCCCCTCCCCCAGCCTCCCCGTCCGGTGCAGGGTCCAGTTTCCTTTAACTTTCAAAGCCACTCCAGCAAAGGAACCTGAGAATCCGATCTCATTTTCCCTTGGGAGCCAGGCAAGTTTCCTGAGCCTTTCCTGAAAACGAAGGACAATCTGGACCTAGCGAAATTTCCCTGAACAACGTCGAGATGCTCACACACAGAAAAGGACAAGGTGCTCAGAGTGAAAACAGAAGAAGGCCCGTGGCTGGCTCAGCCCTCCTGTGGGCTGACTTCAGGAGCATAACCTTGATAGGGCAAGATCAGAACGTGGGCATGCGTGTGCGCTTAGCTGCCGGACAACCTGAGTTTAGATCTGGGCTCTACCACTTGCTAGCCTTGTGACCTTGGGTAGCTACCTAAAAGTTCTGTGACTCAGAGGTTCGTGATTCAGTTTCCCCATCTGTAAAACAAGGATCATAGTGTATCTACCCCCTGGGGTAGGGCAGAATGCATTGGTTCATGTAAAAACACCACAGGGCCTGGCACACAGTAAGTGCTCAATAAATGCACTACTGTTACCGGCTTCACCCACTTTGGAAGGCAGGGATGAAAAGCACCCTGACAAGACTTTCCAATGCCCTGCCCCTTCTCTCCCACATCCAGGAGATTCCGCTGACACCCATCTTCACGGACACCGTGATCTTCCGGATTGCTCCGTGGATCATGACCCCCAACACCCTCCCTCCCGTGTCTGTGTATGTGTGCTGGTAAGCAGTGGCCACAGTGCAGAGGGGTTGTGTGGCCGAGTGGTTAACGCTGGGCCTTCGAGGACAGGCAGACCTGAGCTCAGATCCTGGCCCTGTCACTCACTAGGTTTGTGACCTTGAGCAACTCACTTGGCCTCTCTGTGCCTCCATTTCTCTGAAATGCTAACATCACAGGGTCACTGTGGGGCTTAAAAGAGATGAAGCAGGCAAAATATTCGTCCAAGGGTGTGGCACAGAGTTCATGCGCTCTGAAAAATAGTAGTCACCATTTCTCTTCTTATTCTTAGTCTGTACTGTGGAGTCAGATAGATATTCATCTACCTGCAATAGATAGTCATCTCATTCATTCGGCCCTCCTTTAATTGAGCACCTATTATGTGCTACACAGCTGCAGTAAGATGAGAGGCAGGGGAAAGAACTGCCTGCAGGTGGCTGCTGGCCACACCCAAAGGACCCTGAGGTCCTGGCCTGTCTCCTGCCTCCAACTAAGAACACCCCCTCTTTGGAAATCTTGGGAATTAGAGACCAGGCTTTGGGACAGGTGGGGATGAGAATTCCCCTCCTCATTTTATTTGCTCATGACCTTGGCCAACACCACACGCATAGGTGCATTTGCTTGGCCCTTTAGTCTGGTGGCCTTTGTAAAGATGCCCGTGAACCCAGACGTGGCCTCACCTGCCTAGCACAGCCTAGAGGTGCCAGCCGCTGTTGCCACCTCAGTGGGCTGAGCCTCGTCCCTCCTCACCCTTTCTTCTGGTCTTCTTCTCTTCCCTAAACGTCTCAGCATGAAGGACAATTACCTGTTCCTGAAAGAGGTGAAGAACCTGGTCGAGAAAACCAAATGTGACCTGAAGGTCTGCTTCCAGTACATAAACCGAGGGGACCGCTGGATCCAGGTGAGGAGCCCCAGGCTGGGAAGGACGTGGCCCAGGGCTCAGGCAAGGAGAGTTGGCTTAACGTCAACACCTCGGCACCCAGCAGCTCCATGTGTGGGAACTCTGCTGTCAGCTCATGCATGCACGTGTGCTCAGAAGCATAAATGAATAAAGCAGTTCACTGCAGCCGAAGTAGCAAAAGGCTGTAAAACAACCCAAATGTCCATCCACGGGGGATGGGGTAAGCATAAAAAGGGACCAACCTATAAATACAGAATATGCTTCAAGGTAAGGTGTTACTTGTAGGAAAATGTATACAGGATGTTACCCATTACACTTTGTAAAACGGGGTTGGTATGAACACACCCATGCTGGGGATGTGCAGAGACCGTCGGCGGAAGGATACCCACGGAAAGACACAGCCGCGGCTCGCTGTCGGGAAGAGAGTGGGAAGGCTGGCCGGCGTTCACTGGCAGCGCTCTGGGCTCCTCTGAAGGCTCTCCTTGGTGTCCCCGCAGGATGAAATCGAGTTTGGCTACATCGAGGCCCCCCACAAAGGCTTCCCTGTGGTGCTGGACTCCCCCCGAGACGGAAACCTGAAGGACTTCCCTGTGAAGCAGCTGCTGGTGAGATGCTGGGGGCCGCGTTGGGAAGGGCGAGGGGAGGGCAGGTGCAGTCCTGGGGACTCTTACAGGACAGAGTGGTCAGGAGGCCTTGCGCACCCTTGACAAGTTACTCTGTTTCCCACAGCCTTCGTTTTCCCACTTGCAAAATGGACTCGTTGGAATAGTGACCTCTAAGGTCCTTTCGTACTCTGCTAACGCATGCTTTTCCGAAAAATGGGAGAGTTTGCTGCTAAATGAAAAATGGGACCTGTGGGAGACAAAGGCAGGGCGGGGGCCCTGACTTCTGCTGCTGCCCCACGTCCAACTTGCAGCAAAATAAGTTCCAAAGAGGAAAATTAATAGTTAAGCAATTGTCAATAGTCATAGTTCCAACTTCAAAGCTCATTTAAGCTGTGATTTTCAGGGCATTTTTTTTAAGCCCTCTGACCACCGCACCCCACCCCCACCCCCATTCTAGAAGCAATTTCCACTCTTCTTAGAGGTGAGCCCTTGCCAGGTTCACCCCTGCTACCCGAGCACCTCCACTAACCGATCTGCCCCAGCGCAGGGAGGGGTGCAGCCCTTGGTGTGAGCGCCAAGCCTGCACTGCCAGGCGGACCGGCCTTGAGTCCTGCTTCCCCATTAGCGGCTGCGTGCCCTTGGGCGAGCAGCTCCGCCTCCTGAAGCCTCCGCTTGCTCCTCCGTAAAACGGGGATGGAAGCGGCACCGTCGGACGGGATCGGCGCGAACATGGCAGGCATTCTATAAGGCATCCGCGCTGCACCTGCCACGGTGCCAGCATTAGCTGTTGTTATGGTTATCGTTCTATAGCCCCGATACTACCCGCAGTGGGGACTGTCCACTTCCTCCAACACCCTGAGGGGTAGAGTCGAACGGGGCCGCTGCAGGCGGGAGAACTGAGGCCTCCCAAGCCCTGCCCTCCCTCTCCGCGGGTCACCGCCTAGCGTCAGCGTCCCAGGCTGGCCTGCTTCTGTAGCCCTGGGGGACGTGCCAAGCCCAGCTTTGGGCCGCGTGCTTGCCCGCCTGCGTGATGCTGTAAGGCCCCAGCTGCCCCAGCCTCCGGCAAACAGCACCTTGCCCTCCTGGGCGCCCAGGCGAGAAGGCGCTAAGCCCAGCCATCCACCGCACCTGCCGCAGCTGTCCCTGCTGACTCAGCTGGGCCAGCCTAAGCCATAAGTCTTCCCACTCCGCATTTGTTTTACAAGGATTTTTGTCAGACAAGCTTAGTCCTGACCCTAATGCAAGTTTCCAAGCAAGGTCCCTACTTCTTTTTTTTACCAAAAAAATCATCAGAGGAACCTTAAAATTCAGGGTCACCAAGGCTGTATGAGCTAGGGACCTCTGGGTTATGCCAACTCCACTCTGTTGAAGCTCTGTATTAAAGATTCTGAGGTTATATCTGGGCTCAGTGACAAATACGGTTGTTTGGGAATAGGTTGAAATGTCATATATGTTACATATCTGCCATTCCTGCATGTATCAGTCAGCTTTCACTAGGTAAGGCTGCAGTGACAAACAACCCCCAAATCTCAATGACTGACAACAACAAAGGACCGTTTCTCCCTTGCAGTCGTGTTGGCTGCTGGTTGGTTGCCTGCTGCTCTGCTTCCTCATTCTAGAGCCCAGGCGGCAGGCACAGCCACAGTCTAGGGAATGCCATTCTCTTAGCACAAGGGGAGAAGAGAGGGTTGACAGGCATGCACAGTGGGACTTAGAGCTTCCACTCTGACCTGGGCGACATTCACTTCTGCTCCCATTCATTGGCCAAAGCAAGTCATGTGACCAAGTCTGATACCGAGCAGGGATATATATTCCTTCCACAGGGAGATACCAGGAGTCACACAGCAATAGTTCAGGATGGAAAATCCTCTTACTAAGAAGGGGGAAGCAAGTTTCTGGGAATAATAATACAATCTATGCCCTTGTCTCAGGTCACCTAATCCAACACCTCTTTGATGGATGGGGGGACTGAGGGTCAGAAACATGAAGAGATGAGCAGGGGCATCCATAGCACAAAATGAAGACAAATCCCAAAATCACTGACATGCCTTCACGTTTGGGAAATAGAGGCACATGCAGAAACTCAGATGCATGCATGCGCACACACACGCGCACACACACTTACATGCTCACATTCATACTCAACCCCCACAACGTGCTCACAGACTCAGCCTCCGTCTCCCAGGCCCTGCTCTTTGGTGGGATAAGAACACCACAGGGGACCTCCCTCCCAGAGGCTAAGCACCCACGGTGCCAGGCCAAAGGTGGTCATCAGAAGGTGGCTACATTGGGGCTAAGGACTTCTGGCTGCAGGACACTAATGATGGGTGTGTGCTCCCTGCCTAGGGCCCAGATTTCGGCTACGTGACCCGGGAACCCCTCTTTGAGCCTGTCACCAGCCTTGATTCCTTTGGGAACCTGGAAGTGAGTCCCCCAGTGACCGTGAACGGCAAGACATACCCCTTGGGCCGGATCCTCATCGGGAGCAGCTTTCCTCTGTAAGAGAAGCCAGGGTGGGGCCGGGGGCAGCAAGCCGGGGAGCTTCCTCGGTCTCTTTAGGAGTGGCCTGGGCTTGGAGCGGGTGGCTGGGAACATTAAGCTCTCCCATGACTCTCTGATAGGATGTAGACATTCATGGAAAGAAAACTAAGTTAGCCTGTACATCTTAGCATAAATTAGGATCAAATATAAAACTAAATAAAAACCTCTCTTCTCCAAACGGGAAGGTATCTAATGAGATTATAGACCAGGTAGAGAAGGGATGAAGGGGTCCAGGGAAGGAATACTGAGAGAGGACGAGGATGAGCGGGAGTACACCGGCAAACCCTTGAGGGTGCTCATACGCAAAAATCAGGAGGAGACATGGCCCCGCTCCAAAGCCTGAGTCCCTGGCTCTGTAACCTGTCCGCAACACCCTCATTCCATCCCCAGGTAACCCACCAATCAAGGAAGAGACAGATTCTTCCTTGGTCAGGGCAGTCGCTGGGGAGATAGTGAGTACTGTGGGTCCTCGCTTCACAAAAGGGCTGTCAGGAACCTGCACATATAGGACCAGCCAGGATTTGGGCACCAAGTCCCTGTGAGCTACACGGGATGCTGTACCTTCTTCGTAGAGGCCACTGGCACTGTCAGTGACCATTTGCCCACCTTTCTGTCCTTCTCCCTCCACTCAGTAGCCACGCATCCATTCAACAAGTACTTCCCAAGCACCAGCCAAGTGCCAAGCCCTCTGTCAAGCATGAGGTTCCCAACGTGAAACCCAGCCCCCCACCTTCAAGTAAATGGGGAAAACACATGAAATGGGGGTACAGTGATATAAAGAATGATGAGGAGCCAGAGGAATCCAAGGAGGGGTCCCTAAACTTGTGGGGAGTTCAGGGAGGGCTTTTAGAGACAAATATTTATTGAGGGCCTTCTCGGTACCAGGCATCGTTCTAGGCTCTGGGGATATAGCAGTGAGTCAAACAGACATAGTGCCAGCTCTCAGTGAGACTTCATTAGGTTGGGGGAAGTACAGGAAATAAACCTGGAAGCTAGAAAATAAATACGGTACTTCTGGGTGCTAAAAAGTACAATGAAGAAGACAAAATAAGATCACATGATAAAGAGTGATGGGGTGAGAGGACTTTAGCTTTTGTGGTTTTGAGAAAGTAACTTTGGAATTGAGGGCTGAGTGATGAGAAAGAGGCAGCCATGGGGAGAGCAGAGGAAAAGAACATTCCAAATAGAAGGAGCAGCAAGGGCAAAGCCTGGAAGTGGTAACTGGCTTAGCAGGTAGCTGGAGGAAAGGGAACAAGGAGGAAAAAAGGGACATGAGGAAGGAGAGTCAGGCAGGAGCCAGATCAGAGAGGAGTTTTTTGTCCTCTGTAAGGATTTCGGTTATAGTCTAAGGGTAATGGGGAGATTAAAGACATCGAGGAGTCCAGAACTCAGGAAGGGCTTCCTAGAGGAGGTGTCACTTGACCCGATTAAAAAGGAATTAAGTAGATGTTAATGTAGCAAAGAGACACAAGGGCTAAGACAGATTTTGGAGCCATGCCTGCGCCATAGCCCCCTCCAGCAGTCCAAGCAAGACCCCTGAGCACAGGAGCTGGCCTCCTCACACCCGCTGACACCATCAGGGACTGGAGGCTGGGCTCCAGGCCCTTTGCACAGGCCCTGGCTGCAGCCAACACTTCCTTCTTTCCCCTTTGGCTCAAACACTTTCCAGCCTGTACAAGGGTCCCTCCTCCTGGCAGCTCAGCCCCCTTCCCAGGACTTCTCTGTTGTTGCCACCCTGGGTTCAGGCTGGGCTCCAGAGGCCACAGGACTCTTGTGAGAGGCACAGTGCACAACCTTCTGAAAAGCGGCCTCCTCCCCAACCCCGCCCCAGGTCCGGCGGCCGGAGGATGACCAAGGTGGTGCGGGACTTCCTGCAGGCCCAGCAGGTGCAGGCGCCCGTGGAGCTCTACTCGGACTGGCTGACCGTGGGCCACGTCGACGAGTTCATGACCTTCGTCCCCATCCCGGGCACAAAGGTGAGCTGGCCCCTGAGGCTGGAATGGACAGGGTAGTGGAGAGCCCCTGTCCTATCTTGTCAGCAGAAGGCGGAATCTAGAGGAAGTAGACAAAGGAGTCTGAAGCTGGTTTGTATGTTGTCACTGTAGCAGGTAAATTTTTAACCCAATATATCCAAAATATTAGCATTTCAACAGGTAACCAATATGAAAGTTATCAATGACAGATTTTGTAGGGGGTTTTGTAAGTCTCTAAAATCAGGTATATATTTTCCTCTTAAAAGCACATCTCACCCTGGCTGCTGTGGCTCAGTGGACTGAGCACCGGCCTGTGAACCAAAGGGTTGCTGGCTCAGTTCCCAGTCAGGGCACATGTCTGGGTTGCAGGCCAGGTCCCCAATAGGGGGCATATGAGAGGCAACGACTCAATGATGTTTCTCTCCCTCTCTTTATCCCCTCCTTACACTCTGTCTAAAAATAAATAAATTTTTAAAATCTTAAAAGGAAAATAAAAAAGCACATCTCCGTTCAGACTAGGCAGTCCCAATGCCCAAGAACCACGCGGGCTATGGCTGCTGTGCCGGCCGCAGTGCTGCAGAGAGCATGGGGGGTGGGCCTGGGCCTCTGCAAGCGGTGCTCTCATTTTCTCACGTGAAAGGAATGGCTGCAACTTCGTACCCTGGACATTTTGTGCACCTGGCTTGGCCTCTTGGCAACGTGAAGAAGCTCTTCCCCTCCATCCAAGGCCCCCTTTGACTCTGAGCTTTGCCTCAGTGGCGTCGGAGGTGGAGGAATTCCAGTAGCAGGAAGGGCGAGAAGCAGTCCTCTGAAAGGGGAGAGCCCTGCCCCGCAGCCCCCGCCACTGGCGTGGGGAGGCTGAGACATACAGAGGCAGACAGGGCTCGGGGCCCTCAGGGCGGGGGCTCCCGCGTGCTCCTTGGCCACTTCCCGTCTGTTGACACTGTCCCTCTGGACGCTCTTGCAGCAGTTTCGGATGCTCATGGCCAGCACCTCGGCCTGCTACAAGCTCTTCCGAGAGAAGCAGAAGGAAGGCTATGGTGAGGCCATCATGTTTAAAGGTGAGTGCCCACAGGGCCCTGGCAGGGAGCGGGCAGCTGAGCCCCAGAGGGACCCTCAGGAGGATGGGGCCCATGACTTCTTTGTCCCTAAGCACCCAGCTCCACCTCTGTAGGTGTCTGGTCCGCTCCAGGGCTGTCATGACGGTGGGAGGCAGCCTGGCCTCTGGCGACCCTCGCTTTGGCCAGCTGGACCGTGAAGCTGCCTGCTGCTCCTTACCGTCAGCAGCGCCACGAGCTTCCTCAGGACCTCGAGTGTGCTTTAAATGGCACCACATGCAGAGCGTTCAACGGTTCCAACCTGATGTACAAGCTGCACTCGAGGAGCTTGTGTTTCAGAAAGGAAGACAGAAGTGTACACAATGCATTGGAGGGACAGAAAGAAGCGTGGGAGTCAACGGGCCTGGTATACAGCCATCCCTGTCAGCCCCAGAGGGAGAAATTACAACTGCGTCACTGAGACACCCGCGTTCTCGGGACAGACGTAGACAGGGATGGGGTTTGCTCTTAAATTAATCATGGAAAGAAGGAAAACTGATCAGGTGGACACAGTGCAGCTGCCTTAGACAGGCCATGCCAGTTTCTTCTGTTTTTCTTAAGTTACTTTTCGTCACTTTCAGGTTGGTTTCTCCAGTGTACCTACTTCCAAAATCGGGCTGATGCTCACATCACTGTCCTCCACACCCAAAGGCAGTGTGTCCAGGACAGACAGGACCAGTCTAAGACCACTGTCCTTTTTTAATTCATCACTGACGGGACTTACTATTCTTTCATGGGCAGGCATAAGTCTTGACTTTCTGGAGGCTACTTTCTATATTAAACATACCTCCAAAGCTACCCATAGGCTCTAGGAATCATTATGTTTGTACAAATTGGTCCAAGTGGTTATATGGAGACAGCTCAGGGACAGGGTGAGAACCCCAATCTCTCTGCCACTGACAAGCTACAAAACTGGGAAGTACAATGGACCAGTGACTCTTCCCAGAACAGGATGTGCCACTAGCTGTGTGACCTTGGACAAGTCACGTAACTTCTCTGGGCCTCCATTTCCTCATCTTTAATTCTAGCAGCGCCTCACAGAAATGTGGGGAAGATGAACTAATCCATGTAAACCATCTGAGAGAGTGCCTGCCGCATAATAGGTGCTCCGTGAGCATTGGATATTGCTGGTCAGGACAGAGGCCACCTGGGCCCTCAGGGGAACTCGGAGGCAGATGCCGGCACAGACCAGGGCAGGCGCCGTGCTTGGGGCAGGTCTGGAAAGCCGGAAGGTGATGCCTCTGGGCACCCTGCTTCTGCCATACTCACCCTGGAGGGCTGCTCATCCTCAGAAGCAGGCTCCAGGTGGAAGATTCAGGTGGCTAATTGTGCCACCCCACCCTCTGGCCAGAGCAAGGGCAAGGCAGCCAGCTGCTGCCCCTTCCGTGGCCCAGGCAACAGGGCCAACCCTGGGGAGAGGAGTGTGTGCTGCCTTCCCCAGGCAGAGGGGGCCCCGTATCCCCTGGGAGAGCCCTTCTGTGCCCCTGCCTGTTCCCAGCCCCATCTCCCTCCTCCTGGCAGTTAGCCCAGAAGCTGGCACAACTGAGGCTAAACTGTCCCCTGACCTCTGACCCCCACAGGCTTGGGCGGGATGAGCAGCAAGCGAATCACCATCAACAAGATTCTGTCCAATGAGAGCCTTGTGCAGGAGAACCAGTACTTCCAGGTGAGGGCAGGGCTTTTGTTATTAATCCAAAACATGCTCACCCTTCCTCTCACCTCACGCAGTGGGCTGAAGAGTCAAGGAGATACTGTGTGGCCAGCACATAGTCAGACGCTGAGCACTCACTAGCGTCATTGCTGTGACCCTCTCCCCCGCTCTCTCTGTCACTGCCATGCCTGAGCCCTGGTGAGAGGGGCGCTGCAGAGGGCGGGGGTGCAGCATGAGCTCCCTGCGGTGCTGGGGGCCTGGGTCTGGCGCGGCCGACAGGAGTAGAGTTGACAGAGGTGGCGGGGATGTCCTCTCATTTGCCTGCCCGCCCTTCCTGTCCCGCTCCCAGCGCTGCCTGGACTGGAACCGGGACATCCTCAAGAAGGAGCTGGGGCTGACGGAACAGGACATCATCGATCTGCCCGCTCTGTTCAAGATGGGCGAGAACCGCCAGGCCAAAGCCTACTTCCCAAACATGGTGAGGCGCTCGGGACCCCACACCCCATCCAGGCCCAGCCCTGGCTGAGCTGCTGTGTGGCCTCCCCCACCCACCCCGGGCACTTGCCCTCTCTGGGCCTCATTCCCTCTGAGGGGAGACATCCTTGTCTCAGCTGCCTCGCTGGGCTCCTGGGAACCTTTATCTTAAACAGATAGGAAAGGGCTGTGTAGGTTCAAAGGGCCTCTGTGGACAGGGGATAGACAGGGGGGATTCTTGTTACAGAGAAGAGACTTCTATGAGATAGAGAAGAGAACACACACGTAGATACATGCACACGTACACACGCGTGCGCACCTGTACCTGTGAATACATATATACCTATACATGCAAGTGCTGATGTGTACATATATAGCCATGTGCACAGGCACGCACAGGCTCATACATACAGAAGAAGGTGGTCTGCTTTTCCACTTCAGCTCTGCCATGTATACGCTGCTTAGCCCCGTCCTGTTCCTCAGTTTTCTCATCCGTAAAGGGGGATAAATCACAATACCTGCTTCAGAGAGTGGTTGGGAGGGTCCAGTGAGCTTAGAACAGGGCCAGGTGTGTAGTAGGAGCTCACTAAACAGGAGCTAATGCCCTGCCCTCTGCCACAGGTGAACATGATTGTGCTCGGCAAGGACCTGGGCATCCCCAAGCCGTTCGGGCCCCCGGTCGAGGACGTGTGCTGCCTGGAGACTCACGTGCGCTCCCTGCTGGAGCCCCTGGGCCTCTGCTGCACCTTCATCGACGACATCTCCGCTTACCACAAGTTCCTGGGAGAAGTGCACTGTGGCACCAACGTCCGCAGGAAGCCCTTCCCCTTCAAATGGTGGCACATGGTGCCCTGACCTGCAGGGGCTGTTGTGGGCCGGTCTCAGCCCACCGACAACCAGTGCGGTGGCTGGGCCAGCCCTGCAGTTCTTAGGGTTGCAGAAAGCCCTTCGGCGATAGCCATCAAGAAACTTGGAAAAAAACAAAAAAGGAAAACATTTATAACATACAGGACCTGGAAATTACAAAGCACACCGGGGGCCACCCAGCGAGGCGGTGGGGAGAGAGAGGATGCACGGGCCCGGGGGTCTGCTCTTACTGGAGCCGAGGGTGGGGGCCCAGGGTTTCCCAGGCTTACTCTCTATCGGCAAATTTAAAACAAAAGAGTGGGGTGTCAAAGCATGGAAAAGGAAAAACAGGCTCCCCAAATGATCAGTTATCAAACTCAACCAAGATCTGTAAAATGAAGGAGCGTGCAGGGAAGCAGTCAGGTCTGTGGCTGGCAATGGGATTGTTGGCAGTGGATGCTTCAGCCAGGTGCGTGCATTATAAAAAATAGGAAACCCAGCTTTCAGGGCCATATCACAGGGGACGTGGCACTTCCGTCCCTTCCTGAGTTCTCCTCCAGGGCTTCCCTCTGCCTGACCGATGCACGGGAGACCTTCAGGAGCTGAGGAGGGATTTGGGATGTCTGCGCCTTGCCTTCCCTCGAAGACCCTCAGCACCCACTGAAGCCGCCCCCAGTGAGCCGGAACTCGGTCCTTCCTGAAAAACAGCTGGGCATTGGGTCAGTAGCAGCACAGCCCTAATATGAAAAACAAAACCAAACGTCACATACCCAAATCATTCCCCAAAGAAGCCTTCTTCTCTTGTACAAAATTGAATGAAGGTGAAGGGAAGGAGGTTCTGGGCTCACCAGTTCTCCTGGGAGCCATGCCCCAAAGGTCAATGTAGGTCACGTGGAAAGGGACCTTGGGACCCTGATGGACCTCCAGCTGCTTTTCATCCTTTCAAATTCACCCCCTCTGGGGTTCCAGGTGGTGGCCCCCATTATTCACTCCTTACCAGCCTTCCCAGCCCCTCGCCCCTTGGCTTTCTCTCTGCAGTGTTGACACATCAGCTAGCCCCGCCTCTCCCCCCCCCCCCCCCACACCGCATTCCCTGCGGGTCCAATAATGTTTCTTAGCACCTTCCCCTGAAGCAGATGTTATCAGAGCAGCTGTCTCCATTTTTGAGATGCTCCTCATGCCTCATCCTCCTCAGGGCCACAGGCTCTCCCAGATGCTTGGGGGTTTCTCCCCAGACCAGCATGCTTGTGGCCTGAGAGTTCAGTGTGCAAAGAAGCCCTGGGGTCAGCCATACCTGCCTTCTCTTGCCTGGTTCTCATTTCCTGGGTCTGTCCCTGACCTCCCGCCTCTCATGGTGCCTCTGCTTCCTATTCCAATACCAGGCCCTTGGGCAGCTAGACCGGGACTTTCTCATCACTGGACCCTCCCCCAGGACATAATTAAAGACCTCCCCAGACATCAGACCCATTCTGGGCTGGCTGCTGGCCTTAGGGATGGATCGATTATCCCATGGAAGCTCACCTGCGCATCTGCTGGAGACCCCCTCATTTGGACATAACCAACTGAAAAGGCTCCACTTCACCTAACAAAAGTTCCTTTAAGGCCAGCTGATGTCAGGAGAATGAATGAATTCCAATTCCACATTGAAGGTTAAAAAGAACCAATTCACAGCCAATGAAAAGATGATAAAGTTGTATTCTTGGGAGAAAGGGATTTTCTGCCCAGATTATTTCGTTCAGTCATTGAATAAACATGACTGAGTGCCAGTGCTCCTACTAAGTGCCAGGCACAGTGCTGGGTTCTAGGGATATAGTGGCTAGTCGCAGGCTGGACACACGGTCCCTGCCTCATGGAGCCAGTCAGTTCCCACCAGGCCACGCCCACATCGAAATAGCCAGTGTTACCCTTTCATGAAGTGCCGTTTAGAAGTGCCAGGCTGCTATACTCAGAAAACGCACGGGTCACGGAGCCTCCTGCAAGTCACTGTCTCAGTGAAATGCGAGGCAGGGGGTCCCCATGAAACAGACCTCCTTCCCATCCAGGGGGGCCAGGACCACCCAACAGATCAGATCCCAGAAACTTCAGAAGCCGTTGGGCCCCCTGTGGGGACAGTGGCCCCTGCCTTAGGGGGACAAAGCCCCACATCTTCTCTCCAACCCCAGAGCTGGAGACACCAAGTGCCTATTTGAGGGTGTTTTCTGGAGATTTAGAGTTTGTCGTGTGTGTGTTTGGTTAATGTGGGTTTTCAGGCTTGCTTTCATTTTTTTTTTTTTTTAGTCTATCTTCAGGGGAAGCAAATGCCTCCCATGTGGAGATGGTGTGTGTTTATAGGTTTTTCTGACGCTCTCCCCGTCGATAAGTCAGTAATTCCTGATGACTCTGGAACCTTAGGGCTCGGACACCCGCTCCCATCTCGTTTGCCGACCTGTGTGACTACCCTTTGCGTGGACGCCCCCTCTTCCCCAGCTCCATGAATTCTTTGCTCTTCCTCACCCCCCGCCACTTCCTACAAGTGGAGGCCTAGAATATACTTCTGTGTTGCAAAATTCAGCAAAGTTCCTCTTTCAATCTTTATTTTGAAATACTTTCTGTAGGAGGGCAGGGCTGTCATGAAGATGGCACAGTTTGAGGTTTCTGGACAAGAGGCCATGATGCAGATCAAAGATCGGGGGCGGGGGGTAAGAGCCTGATACAACAGCAATAAAATAAACGGGCAGATGGGAAATCACGTGGCTGTCGGTGTGATGTTCACTGCTGCTTCGTGGACACAGCCTAGGGCGATGCAGACCACACGCGGGCCTTCTGCTGGCTCCACCAACCCTGCTCCTCTGGGCACGGTCAGGGCTCTCGGCAAGCATAACTCAAGTGCTGGGAAATCCTCCACACACTCAGTGGATGTGTATTACATGGCCACCGCCCAAGGTCAAGACCAACACCCACTGTAAGGTCTGACTGTGTTTTTGTGAAATTCCCCAGAAGCAGACCTTGAGATGAGCATTTGAAAGCAGTGATTTATTAAGGAAGTGCCTCTGGGAGAAACCATGAAGGGAGTGAAGGGAGCAAGATGGAAAAAGGGAAGCCAAACAAGGCTGTGATTTCAGCCACAGCCTCAGCCTGCCCACCGGAGAGCTCGGAGGCCTACGTGGCAGCTCAGAGTTCTGGCATCTGGTGCCTGCACCAGTCGGTCACTGGCTATGAAAACTTGGCTCTCTAAATGGGCTCGCAGGCACTCCTAACCCACAGGTAATCATCTATAGCGGATCACGGTTGTAGCTATTAGCCACAAAGTCATAGGAGGTGGGGATGAGCTCACAAAATCAAAAGGGGGATCTGGGCGGCACACCAAATGCATCCACTGCTCTGGGTGATATCATGTTCTCATAATACGAAATTGTTACACACAGGTATTTGTGACTTGACCCATGGTATAAAAACCCATGTAACATAGTCATAGTATAACAGGCTCTTTGTGAACAAATTCCTGGGGCCCTAAAATAGAGCCACCTGCTTGCTTGCTGAGCGTAGAAGCCACTTCCAAGCTCTTTGGGATGCACCTGGTGGCTTCTTATTCCTTAGTCCCATCTTGGGCTTCTGGATCGATGTTTTGATGCAGCCATATTAAGAGGCCACTGCAAAACAAAAATCACTAGTTCTCTTACTCCCAGATTTAAGTCATGGGCCCAGCCGTCTGAGGTCACTCTTCTCTTTTATACCCAACTAATGTGGCCCAAGCCACAGCAAGGCCAACCTTCAACAGGGTTTCCTGACCCACCTATTTCTGAGAATCCCCAAGGGATGCTAGGGGGTCAAATCCATGCAGGTTGTGTCTTCACATTTGGCCACTCGCTCACCTCAGAATAGGTGAAAGCCAGCCAGAGACTTCTAGAATAGTAGTTCCCACTAGAAATATAATGCAAGACACATAAGTCATTTTAAATTTTCTAGTAGCCACATTTTAAAAAGTAAAAAACTGATGAAGTTAATTTTAATAATATGTCTTATTTCCAGATATATATCCAGAATATATCCAGATTATTGCCATTTCAACATGTAATAAAACTTTTTAAATATTTTTAATCCTCACCTGGGAATATGTTTATTGATTTTAGAGTGAGAGAAAGGGGTGAGAGAGAGAGAGAAGAATCGATGTGAGAGAGAAACATTGATTGGTTGATATCTATACACGCCCCAACTGGGGATCGAACCCGCAACCTGGATATATGCTCTGTCGAGGGAGCAAACCCACAACCTTTTAGTATACGGGACAATGCTCCAACTAATTAAGCCACCCGGCCAGGGCAAACTTTTTAAATATTAATAAAATATTTTACATTTTTTGGTAATAAGCTTTTGAAAGCCGATGTATATTTTACACTTACATCACATCTCTATTCAGACTAGTCAGACTGTACGTGCTCAATAGCCACAGATGGCTACCATATTGGAAGGCCTAGTTCTGGAAGCCTCTCTGCCAGGCTGAGCACCCTGTAGAAACAGGCACATTTCTTAAATCCCCAGAGTCCAGCTAGTCTGTCTGCAATGATCAACAAAAGTTTATCATTGTAGTACCAAAAAGAGACATATAAAATAAACACTGGTCCTCTCTGCCCTGGTCTGCAGGGCTTGTTCCCCCTAGAAGGTCCTCTTGCCTGAACCATAGCTGTCACTATGTTGCCAGGTCTGGCTTCCTTTTCAGCGAGGGGCGTGCCTGTGGCCAGTCAAAATGGAAACCCCACTAGCCATGGAAAGAGAAAACATAGCCCCCTCACCTGTAGCCTCCTTCCCTTCACCACTCCCTGGGACGCAGCTTGATTCTGCATTTTAATGTAAGAGGTTGTCTTGGGGTCCCCGGTGAGGGGACCTGAGTCCTCCTTATCCCAGCCCCTTCATTGCAGACCTGAGCCGTACCACGGCATAGCCGAAAGCCTATGGAAGTGGGGTTCTCCCCCCTCCAACTAAAGAACAAGGAGGGATGAATTCTGCCTCCCCAGAGGGACTCACCCAGGAGCCTCAGCCAAGTGGCATTAGGTCCAAGGGGCTGATGGCAGTATTTGTAACTAGATATAGTGAGTGACACCAAAGGACAATTTGCAGAATCTCTTCTCTAGCTGGACAACCAGAAGAAGGACATGCTCAGGCAGAAAGCTCAGCTCTGCAGCGTCGCCTCCAGCCTGGCCGATGGGAGAAGTCCTCCCCACGGCCAGCTGGGCCACTTTTCAGCCCTGACCTCTGAGAAGGCTCAGGGCCAGTCTTCTCCAGTCACGAAGAAAACTGCCAGGTTCAGGTCAAGCCTGCTTTGCCTCAGCCCCTCACGCTCTGCAAGCTGAGACCCACTTTATCACAGCTGTGGGCGTAGCCCAGGGTGACTCTCAAAGAACAGTCCCTGGCCAGGCCCAGGGCCCTGTTCACATGTTCCTGGGCTACTGATGTGTTAAAGAGATACATCGAACCCTTAAGAGGAACGTTTTGTGTTCCTCCTGAGGGCAATTCCTAGCACATCGTTGACGCTCAGCAAATATGTTTTGGATGAAAAGATGAAATGTCTGTTTAACCAGGCAGCAGAAGCAGAAATATCAGCCCAACCAGATGCGAGGTAATAATAACCACCATTTTTTAAACACTGACTACATGCCAGGCACCTGCCAGGTTGGACTATATGAAATGCCATTTTGAAGGTCAAAATGGTCAAATAGAGTGGATTTCATATGGCTCAGCTTAATATTTTACATTCATCATCTCATCTAATTCTCACAACAATGCTGCTGCGAGGTTCTTATCCTGCTTTACGGATGTGGAAACTGAGGCTCGGAGAGGACATGACTTGCTCAAGGTTACACGGCAAGAAATACGGGATTCACACCCAGGTGGTCTGACCAGAACCCACCTGCTAAACCCCTGCTCTTGAGGACCTCATCTTAGAAATAACTTCCTAACCAAGGTCAACGTCACCATTCTTTTATTCATATATGTTGTCTTTGCACCTGTCATTTTTTAACATACTAGAAGTCCTAGTAGAATCTTACAATAAGAAAACCCCGCTACCTATAAGCAAGATGTCTGGAGATTACAGGGTTCCTCTAAACCCCTCAAGGGCAGCAGAGCCCAGAGAGAAATGGCCTCTGCATAGCACACTATGTGCTCTGGAGGCTTTAGCTCAGAGTAAGATGGCATCTCTAAATTATGAAAATTAAATAATATTCATTTACCCATTCATTCTTTTTTTCATTAACATTTACTATAAGCATCTATTGTAGGTAAAACTAGGGAGATCATCTAATTTTTCCTCTAAACCACAGTGAAAGGGGGGACTACAAATAATTCCACCAGGCTAGCAGGTGAAAACCAGAACCACGCTGACAAACCAGGATGCCTGCTGTCCCCGGAACGAGACGTGATCTCGGCCCTGAAGAAACTATCAGCTGAGTCAGGGAGACAGACAGGACAGCAAAGAGGCAGACGGATGGAGTAGGCACTTGATAAATATTTGCTGAATGGAGAAGTAAATAAGGTACAAAAGGCTGTGGATTCACATACACACAGTTATTTCCAGCTAGGAGAAGGTGTTCATTTGGACTAGGATAGGTGACTGTTGAATGAACACAGGGACAAATGACTGGGGAAAGAAGGGAGAACGGGCTGCCAAGCTGAGTACAGATACAAAGGGGTGCCCTGGCTGGTGTGGCTCAGTGGACTGAGGGCCGGTCTGTGAACCAAAGGATCGCCAGTTCGATTCCCAGTCAGGGCACATGCATGGGTTGCAGGCCAGGTCCCTGATAGGGGGCACAAGAGAGGCACATTGATGTTTCTCTCCCTCTCTTTCTCCTTCTCTTCTCCTCTCTAAAAATAAATAAATAAGATCTTTTTTAAAGAAAAAAAGAAAAGATTGAAATTGACAATAGTAATCACTGCTGGGAAAGGAAGTATGCGTAAAGGGATTTAAGCTAAATTTATCTATGTTGTTTGAAATTTTTACATAGTGAGAATTTAATTACATATGTATTTTTAAATAATTGTTTAAAGCTGTCTGAATCCCTTGGCATCTTATTTATGCTGAAGTCTCCCCATCCTGATTAGCATAATCTCCTCTAATAATTCACAGTTCTTTTAACCTCTTTTCTTCCCCCAGTTGCGCTTCCTTCCACCAGTTTGAGATTCATAGCTTCTCAGATACTAATTCATTTGCTCCCTTCCCTGGGAGGTGACTATGATTCTTTTTCCCTTTTTCACTTTACACAATAAGAAACTAATGCACAGAAAGATTAAGTAACTTGGTCAAGATCACACAGTAAATGATTGATATATCAGGATTTGAACTCCCAAAAGCCTACACACTTTACCACCCCACCTCCCTGCCTCTCTAGAAGATCAACTTGCTTTCAACATTCTGCATTTCTCTGACTTGTTTTGTTACCTGTGGGCTGATATGTCACCACTACAGATGAATGTTTACCACTATTCCTCGTCTGCATTTCATTACATGGTTCTGTCTCTGATAGAAAGGGTGCTCAAAATGCAGATTCAGTGGAAAGGGAGTTTTATCATGTACTGAGTTTACAAAGCACACACCCATACACATCCAGAGGACCAAGTTAACCACTAATTTGAGAATATGCCGGTGATGTGGCAAGCAGATGGGAGTGACCCTGAGGTTAGCAGGGTGGCTGAGCTCATGTGGGTGCACGCTCGCGTGTGTTGCTATAGGGTCCAGCAACGTGATAGTCCCCAGAAGGCCCTGGGCCACTTGCTAAGTCCCAGCAGCTGAGCTAACTTCAGCTGTGTGAAACACAGCCCCATCTGGAGTAGGGGTGGCTCGTGACTTTTGCTCCGGGAGTTCCATAGAGTCTGCTCATGAAATTAGAGAAGCCTGTAGCATATGATTGTCCCCGTCCCACTCAGAATATTTTGAGAAGTCTAATTATATGGTGAGGTTTAGAGGGAAGAGGGTTCCAAGAGCAGGTTGGAAGGGCTGTCCAGGAGCTCTGGCAGTTCCATGGGGTGAGGGCGCCCTCTGCTGGTGAAATAAGGTGGCTGCAACCACTGCGTTCCCATTACTTTGGGCACATGCCCCCAGCACAGCCGTTTTCCTAACTGAAGATACTGAAGATACTGACCTCCTCGCTATGCGACGTCGTTGGTGGAGTTATTGACGCTCCTGGGGTTCAGTTGCCTCAACTGCAAGTGAAAGACAAAAATCCATACCTTGTAGGGTTTAGAGAGGGAAAATGTACCCAAAGTGCTCTGCAGAGGGCCTGGTAGGCACGAAGTCCTCCAAAGGTGGCAGCTCCATGTAGCAGCAGCCCCATCATCAGTGTCACCAGCATATTGAACAATAGCAAAGATGACCACCAGGTACCTTTACCAGGACAAAAAGGAACCAAGGTGATTGCTCCCAGGTCCCCTGACTAACTCAGTCCTCTGGTTTTTGCTGGAGAACACTGTCTTTACTTCAAATGTTGACATCTGTCATGGATTTTTGCATTTTTTAACTTGTTTAATATTGCATTAAAATATTATTTATCTTAGTGACCAAGTTTTCTGACCTTCTTAAATTCTGTGCATGCATCTTGCCCTGGTCCTGACCCAGATATTAAAGTTGCCTGAATCTCTACTGAGCTCCCTGCTCCCCTAACCACCCACCCCACCCCCAATCTCTCCTTTCACCTTCTACAAGGAACAGGGACAGCGCATCCTCTGTTTTTATTAACTCTTTCATTCAGCCAACCAACATCAGTGCACAGCTACTATGTGCTTAGTGCCAAGCCATCTTTGGAAACAAACATGAGTTTGTTCATTCACTGAGCATTTATGGGTCACCTGCTATGTGCCAGGTTCCGGGGGCACAGCAGTAAATAAGACACAGTTCTTGACCTCTGGTGTGGGAGATGAAGACAAAAAATATATGCATAAGGAACTAAAATTAAACTTGTGGATAGCAATAAATTCTATGAAGAAAATTAAGTGAATGGGCCATGCCCTCAAAATGCCCACAGTCTGGGAAGCCAGACATATAAATGGGTAATTGTTAAACCAGGGGTGTGTGCATTGATGACAGATACAGAGAATGCATTGATGAGGGTGGCAAAGGGGTGATCTCTTCAGGGAAGAGAAAGTTGAAGCTGAATCCTAAGTGATGAGGAGTTGGCCATACAGAAAAGAACTTTAGAGGGCACTTCAGATC
Source organism: Pteronotus mesoamericanus (assembly GCF_021234165.1). Lineage (NCBI taxonomy): Eukaryota > Metazoa > Chordata > Mammalia > Chiroptera > Mormoopidae > Pteronotus > Pteronotus mesoamericanus. The sequence goes on from NW_026555200.1 coordinate 1,334,394, forward strand.
CAAGGCTTGGAAACGAGAAAGGGCAGGGAGGTGAGGGAACAAGGAGGGAAACAGAACGGGTTTTATCACAAGGCAAGATGAGGCAGGAAGGGCCAGGGGGTGAGCCAGTCCTGGAAACCTGGGAGGCTATGCTAGGAGTTGGGGGTTGATGGCACGTGGCTGGGGAAGAGTCAAGGGCCACGCCCGGTTTCTGGCTTGGAGACTAGAGAGATGGTGCCACTAATAGGGAAGCTCCGAACTCCTCAGGTGATAGGGACAGTTGGGGGCAGTTTGAGTTACAGAGGCCCTTGGGACGCGCAGATGGAGATGCTCAGGAGATGGCGGGACAAAGGGAAAGGGTCACCCAGAGAGAAGGAACAGAGCAAGAGTGAAGGCAAATGGAACCCTGAATTTTGAATGAAAAGGCCTCTGAGTCCCAGCAGAGGGATTAATTGGAGTGAGGTGGGTTTTTCTCAGAGGCATAAATCACCCAGGCAACAAAATCATATGCTATCCCCCCTGAATCCAGCCCTCTGTAGCCCTCTGGCTCCGTGGAATCCAACCACTGTACCCTAAATCACAAGACACGAGAAGTAGAGCTGATTGTATAAACGGGGATGCTTTTTCTGGACTTGATTCCCGGCCCTTAGGGAAGAAAGAGCCCCTGAAGCAAGATTCCCACCCAAGATTGCTCATCTTCCTCATTATCCAAAGACTAAGAAAGTCTGTAAAGTGGGGGCAGTTAGTTATTCCAATCCAAAAGAGTTGTTATGAGGACCAAAAGAGGCTGTTTATATAAACACATTTGTAAATGACGACATTCAGCATAAACTTAAAGCATCTTGCAGACTGGTGAAAAGCAATACTTCAATCGCTAGATGAGTGGAAGCAAATAAAAAAACTTGGGTCTTATCACAAGGACACTTTGGGAAGATGTGTCAGGAGCTGGCCGTGAAAACCTCTAAATCTTTCTGCAGCTGTGCCTCTCTGGAATCCCAAAGTTCAGGGCGGAGGTACAGCCGTCCAGGAATTTATTCCTCCATAACTTTGAGCTCCTCAAATCCCCATGAAACCCAGGGTGATGTGACTGCAGGGTACGTGGGCCCTTTGGCACCGAGAGCCCCTTCATAAATCAAGGTCTCGATTCTGCTGGCCTCAGGCTGTTTTTTCCAAGGTGACCTAGGCAAAGTAAAAGGGTAGTCATTTATCTAGGAGTGGAATCTGACTTTGAGATTAAAGAGCCCTGGAAATGCCAAGAGGACCAGTTACTGGAAAGGGGACTGACCAGGAGCAGGTGTGTGGGTTCAGGGCCATGGTCTCCACTGATTGGTTGGTGCCAGGGCAGAGGGTCATTAGTCATTGCAACTGGTCCTGGTAATACCCACCTGGTTTTTCTGCTTTTCTGAGCCTGGGGTCGAAATACAGCTGAGAACTAGGTGTTATCTCTAGGGACGTGACCTTCTGTGTCTGGCTGTAAATTGCACAGCCAGTTTGTTCAGCTATCTGTCTGTTCCTTATTCCATCTGTCCTGGCTTACGGGACTCTCTCAGACCAATTCTCTAGATACATGTCCCTTGGAGAAAGAGAACACTCTTCCTTCATCTCAGAAGCCAATTTAGCCAGGAGAAGTTAGAGGGAGAACGACAGTGTTCCCGTGATTGTAGCCAAACTGCGTCGCCCAAGCGGCCCCTTCGGGAGACTCGGAGGAGCCCTCTTCCAGAGCTGGGTCAGCCCCAGTGAAAAATCGAGGTGACCTCAGCCCTGTCACCAGTCCACCCCAAGGCAGCCCTCGAAGACAGCCGTGTGAATCACAGAATCAGCTGGCCCAACAGCCTGATGACACAGGCAAGGAAACAATAGGCCAGAGACGGGAAGGGACTTGTCCAAGGTCTCCAGCCTTGAGGGGGAGATTCGGGGTTAGGCCCAGGGCACCAGGCTATCTCCCCTGGCCTCAGTACACATCTCCTCTGTGAGGCCACATGGCAATGTAGCCAGGTTCCAGCCCAAGGCTTCAGGAACTTAGCCCCATCCAACCAGTTTGTCTGGCCATCTTAACTTCTCCGGTAGCATCTAAAGGAGCTATGAGTATGGAAACCGAAGAATATAACAAGGTGTCCTTCATATGTCAAAAACAAGTGGGCAGAGAAGGAAAAACATCATTCCTGAGAAACACAGCTCCCTGCAAAGTTAACTACCTACATACTTAAATGTCTGAGGACCCTGATGAGACCAAGGGACTTGGAGGACTAGGGCCACACCCTGCCCAAGGTAATCAATCCTGAAAAGTGAGGCAAGCTCCACGATGACCCATACACGGGTCTGAAAAAAGGCAGCTCAGATACCTGAAATGGAGACAAAACACACAACTCTGTCTCACAGACTGTTGTGGGATTAAGGAATATGATGGATCGTAATATTTTACATAGAGTAGGTGTTTCTGATGCTAAATGGCTACCTAAGCCATAGAGAACTGAGTTCCCTTCTCACCCCTACTTCACAGAACGGAACTTAGGGTATTGTACACGTTCGGTTACTTGCGTATTAGTACATCCAATGAGGGCAATAACTGAGCCCGATTTACCCACTCACTGTAGCATCCCAGCACCTGGCACATAGCAGTATTTCACACATATTTTTTAATGAGTGAATGAATGAATAACACCTTTATCCGTCATCTTTGAAATCCCCTGGTTCATTCACCAACCCTCTCAGTTTGTCTGGGAATGTGAGGTTTCTCTGAACAAGGGACTCGGGACCCTCAGTGCTGAATCCCGGACAGTCTCGAGCAAACCGTACTGTGTCTGACAATGTCTGACTAAAGCCACCAAGCGGCAGTGATGAGTGATAAATTTTCAGAAAGGGCTTAAAAACAAGTCAGTATTCGGATAGGATGGTTCCTCCCACTTATAGTCTTAGTCCCACCCCTTCTATCGCCCTCCCTCTCTGACTCTGCCCCTCCTGGAAAGGTCACCTTAGAAACGTGGGGGTCCAACTGGGCATGCGCCGGGCCCTCTGCCACCGCGCATGCTTTTATTGGCTCTCGGCCTTCCCACCTCCCGCACGGGAAACCGGAAGCCGCTTCCCTCTCTGTGGCTCCTAACGCGACTAGCGGACCTTGGGTGGACGTTCGCCCGGCCCCCCCCGCCGCCGTTCTGTGCTCCGCAGGACGCCGGCGAAGAGCGACCTCGGGGTTAAGGGGCGGGGTTTCACGTCAGGAGCCAAGATGGCGGCGGTGGCCAGAGTGTCCTTGAGGGGCCGGTTCCCGGCCACAGCCCTTGGCGGAGCCTGCCTGCAGGTGAGGTCCGGGGTCGCAAGGAGAGGTCCGGCACGGAGGTAACGGAGATGGCCTGAAGCCGGGGATGCTGCGGAGGAAGGGGAGGGGGCGCAGGGCAAGGCCGCAGGGGGGGAGGAGACCGCTCCCACCTGCGCAGTGCTCTTGGTTGGCCTGGAGCATTCCTGCGCCTTGTCGCAGCCTGTGAGTTGGTGAGGGCGAAGACGATTTTTAGAAATAAGAAAAAAAAGAAGTTCAGAGAAGGACTCGAATGGCCCAAGGTCACATAGCCTGTGAGTGACAGATGGAAGCAAAACTCGAATCCAAACATCTGAGCTCCAAGTCCTTTTTCTGTCACCAAATTGCCGCCTCTGCGGGACTGTCAGGAGGGATAGGAACCTGAACGCGAGGTCACTCCTTCAGGATGCGAGGCTGGCGGCTCAGTCGAAAGGGCCTGGACCGGGACTGGAAACGGAAGGGGAAGTCTTTGGTTTGGTTTGGTTCGGTTTTAGGATGGAGCAGGGGAAGGGAGAAATGGAGGGACGTCCGGTCCCCTGAAGGATCTGAACCCTTTCCTACGGAGGGTGCTGCGGGAGGGAAGATTCGGTCCCTTAAAGCAGGGTCATTATCTCGGTGTCCCTGCCTGTAAAAGGCATATAACAAGAGCGACCTCCGAGGTGGGGCGCGGATCACCCCGGTGCAGAGCGGGCGCTGCCCTTCTTTCTGGGTTTCACTCGCTGTGCGGCGGTAGGTTTCCCACACCCCGCGTGGTGTCAGGGCACTGCACCCCTCTGATCTGCGTTCTGAAGGGGAATATTAGGGGCGGGGGAGTCGCCACTGCATACATAAGAGACTAAGAATTTCCAAGTCCTTTTCGAGTGTGTCCTTCTCGGCTCCTCGACCATCCCCGTAAGGTGGGCACGCGGGAATTCTTACCTCCTCTTGAGAGATTTGGAACTTCAGAAAGAAAACTTTTTCACTTGCCCAGAAGATCATGGCCAGGAACTGGTAGATCCAGGATCTAAACCCAGTTTTTTTTTAAAACATAATACGTGAGAAACTGCTAGCACAGATCTGGGCACATGGAAGGCATACAAAAAGTATTCGTCCCTCCACCTTTCTTGCACTTGCACGAGAATATCTGTCATTTTCAGTGCCTGCTCCGGCTTCATGGCACAGTGCATGTGGCCTGTCCTGTAATGCCGTGTGCGAACCTGGACAAGTTCGTTTTATGGCCTTTCTGAAAAGGGGAAATAGAGGGAGAGGGATGCCTACCAGAGACCAAGATGGTGTGTTCTGTGCATGAAATCGATGATGACTGATAAGGAGCTTGTTTATCAGTTCCTCTTGCAGTTGCTGAGCAAGCAGTTGCAAAGTTGTGAGAGCCCCACCAATGAGAGTGAGCTCTAAAGCTCAGCCCCCTCTTCCAAGAACGAATTGTGGCGAAGGCTAGTGCCACAGGCCAGTGTTGTCATTCCAGGTGAGGCCATTGTAGGGCGTCCTGGGGGGCAGAAAAATAGAAGAGTCCCGCTCCCCACCCCCTTGTAGGAATGTGCCTTCTCATCCACAAGAGCCACTGCAAAAGAATTCAGTAACAAGTTTGGTGTGTTACCTGTGGGTGGTATTCAGGTTCCTAGGACTCTAGGACGCAGTAGGACTTCTCTCCTGAATTTCTTTTATGCATTAGTCTGCACCATGGAACTACGGTTCTGCCTGTAAGTAATTAACTGGTGTTTGCGCTGCTTTATTTCTTCATCTAGACTATGAACTCTTTTAGGGTAAGAACCACCCACTTTCAGTTGTGTGTCTCATTGCTTCTAGCACTAGCAGGGCTTAGGATTCCTATCTGCCGATCAGAATAATACAAAAACTGATAAGGTTGTCCATATTGCGAAGCAGACGTTATTTTTCTGGGCTACAGTAGAAGCTGGACCCCTCCAGTTAGTCTTATGAGGTAGGTTTTAATAATCCCTACCCTTTAACAAAAGAGGAATTGGAATCAAGAGAGGTTGACTAATTTGCCAAAGAACACAACATCTACTAAGTGGTAGAGCTTGGATCTGAACTTTGTTGCACACATTTCAGAAAGAAGTCTGCACCTTCTGTTTCACTCAGGTGTATACAGACCTCCTCGCCCTCCCCCTCCCTGTCTCCACGCCTTTCTCGCCTGCCTCCGAATCTGCATCTGCGCTCTCTAGCCCCAAGACTGCTCCTTAAGGAATCTTTCCTAAAGGAACTGCAAGCAGCCTTCAGCATGAATCAGAATGCACCCTCCTCCTCCTCCTCAGTTCAGTTCAGTTCAGTCCAGTTGTTGATTATCTTGCTTCCTGCCTTAAATTATAAACTGTTAAGTTAATCTTTTCCAAGCTTTCCAGAAAGGTGCGCTCAGCCTTGAGTACTCATTAGTTTTGTGGATTGAAATAGAAATGCTTTTGAAGAAACCTCCTCTGTCATGGGTTTATAGTAAATGGCTAGAGAGGCAACAAAAGACAAAAAGCCTCAAATGTTTGCCCCCTCCCTGCTTTGGCCCCGAGGTCCTCCTTTTCTTCCGGTCACTGTGGGGAACGGGCAGCACCCCTCTGGCTAGCCCTTCGCTCGTCTCCTGTGCCCTGCCGCTTACTCAGAGATCGCTCTCCAGTCCTTCTCCCCTCTCCGCTGCAGCGTCAGTTTTTCCTTCTCAGATCACAGCAGCGGCATATGAGCATGCAAAAACAAAAACAAAAAAACCAAAAGCAAGCCACCCCATTTCTCTACTCATATTTATATAAAAACTCATGAGATATCTGAACCGACTGACCAAAATTCGTCTCCCATCTTCTCGCAAACCTATTCCGGCCAGGCTTTCACCCTCACGACCTCTCTGAAATTGCTCCTGCCCAGGCCACCATCGACCTGGGCTTTGTCAGTTCAGTGGTTGCTTCTCAATTCTCCTAAGACTTTTCTCTGAAGCATTTGTCCGTGTTCACGCCTTCCTCAAAACCCTTCTTCCACGTGGCTTCCAGAACACCCCAGCCTCCATCTATTCCTCCTCGCACACGGGCTGTTTTTTTCCTTTTACTGACGTCTCATCACCCCAAAACTTAAACACTGGGGCTTCGTTCTATACGCTCCCTTGGCCTTTAGCTACCATTCACTTGTCCATGCTTCTAACTCTTCCCTTTATACCCCCAGGCCAGACCTTACCCCTCGCCTCCAGATTCAGTTATCCACCCAGTTACGTTCTCAGAATCTCTACATGGCTGTCTAATAATACAGCATAAACTTGGCTTGCCCGCAGCCCAAATCCTGACGCGCCCACCCACCCACCACACTTAACAACTTGCTCCTCCCATCTCAGTTGATGGCAGCTCCATCCCTCATCTCTGATTAGGGTCAAAAACTTTGGAGTTGTCATCCTTGCTCCTTGCTTCATTCTCACATCCAATCTGTGAGCAAATCCTGTCAGTTCCTTCTCAAAATGTATTGAAAAACTAACCACCTCTCACCATTTCCATAGCTACCATCCTGCTTCAAGCCACTGGCATCTCTCAGCTGCTTATTGCAGTTTCTTCTTAACCTGTATTTTTCTTTTATCTTTGCATCTCTACAGTTGGCCCTTAGAACAGAAGCCAGAATGATTCTTTCAAAACTTGTCTGACTTTGTCACTCCTCTGCTCAAAACTTTCCAGTGATTTCCCATCTTACTCAGGGGAAGAGCAAAAATCCTTTCAAGGTCCTACGTGATCTGGCTCTGCCGTTCCCTTCCCGACTTCCTCTCCCATTCCTGTGCCTCTCTCTCCACGCTCAGCCGCGCCGGCTGCTTTGTATGGTCCTCAAACAGGATCGTCACGCTCAGTGCCCCCTCTGCCTGCTTGGTTCTTCCCCCAAGTACATTTGTGTCTTGCTTACTCACCTCCTTCAGGTCTTTGCTCACCTGTCTCCTTTTCAGTGAAGTTCTCCCTGGCCACACCATTAAGAATTATAGACTTGTAGCCAGAATCCCCACCCCCCTTTCTTCTCTCCCTTCTGTAACACGTGTCAGCGTTTGACATACTAGAGATTTTGTGTGCATCTCCTCCGCTCACTGTGTAAGCTCCATGAGGGGGGGAATGTGTGTCTGTTTTGTCCATGATCCCCAACGCCTAGAACAGCCCCTGAACATAGTAGCCACTCCGTAATTATTTATTGAACAAGTAAGTGAACGAATGTGTTTGGGACATCTCCCACCAAGATCTTGCAGGTTGTATGGATAGAGTAAGAACTTCTTTTGTTTTGGGGTCTGTTTGGGTAAAGATATTCTCTCTTTATGTTGTTCTGTTTTGGATTTGCATTTTCACCGCTGGTATTGAAGCTAAAACATTGGGCGTTGGAGTCAAATGACCTATGAATCCTGGCTCCTTGGTATATGATCTTAGAGAATAAAAAAAATTTCCTTGCAGAGATGTTGTAAAGATTAGAGATGATTGAGTACAATGTCTGACACATGACAAGGGCTCAGTGAGTGAAAGCTGTTGTTATTTCTGCTGTGAACACCGACGGAACAAATGTTTAGGTTTCTCTATTCAGGGAATGTATTAAAATCCCTGCTGCCGTAACGCTGTGGATTAACTTCAGTGCAGCCCTCAGGATGAGAAAGGTCCATCACTTGTAGACCCAAAACCTCCGTGGTCGTTTTGATTTCCATGTCTTCTCTCCTCATTCCCTTTAACTCCTCCACGTGTTGTATAAAATATGTTTTTAACTCAAAATGAATCTAAATTAATTGTTCTGAAAAATAGTGATACTTTGGGTACCCAAAAATTTATGTTAGAGTTTATTGCCTGATACTCTGCTGTGATGCATTCTTGCATTGCTACTGTCTCACATCATTCATATCACTAGTCTGTTTTAATGGTTTTTAAATAAACATCACACCTTTTGGGAAGGTCTGCATGTCTAGTCAAGATCTGCTTGTCTTTGCAGAGAGAATACGAAGTGAACATTTAAGTGTCGGAAAGTGGTGTTAGAGTGAGGATGCGTGGCAGGGAACCCTGGTCCTCTCCGACAGGCTTTGTGAGAGTGAACCTGAGCTTGATCAAGCCAGGTGCCTGGGTCCCGCTGATAATAGTATTAAATCAGGCTTTGAACCATAGCTGACAACCCTAAAATCCCAGGCTAAAAATTTGAAGGAGTTACACACATATATTTTAAAAGGCATTTTGGCCCTGGCTGGTGTGGCTTACTGGATTGGGCGCCAGCCTGCAAACCAAAGGGTCGCCAGTTTGATTCCCAGTCAGGGCACATGCCTGGGTTGTGGGCCAGGTTCCCAGTGCAGGACGCATGAGAGGCAACCACACATTGATGTTTCTCTCCCTCTCTTTCTCCCTCCCTTTCCCTCTCTAAAAATAAATAAATATCTTTAAAAATATATAAAAGGCATTTTGTCCCTCTCTTCCTACTGTCTCCCTCAGCACAGTGACCACCCACTCTGAAAGCAGTTTGGCAGTTTCTTATAAAAACTAAACATGCATCTACCATATACCCAGCAGTTACCCTCCTGGGCATTTGTTCCAGAGAAATGGAAACTTAAATTCACACAGAAGCCTATTCACAAGTGTTCATTACAGCTTTATGCGACAAAAACTGAAAACAGCCAAGGTGTCCTTCAGTGGGTGAATGGCAAAACAAACTGTGGTACATCACAAAGTGGACTACTACTCAGTAATGTAAAGAAACAGCTATTGAGCCACACAGCAGCTTGGCTGGGTCTCCAGAGAATTATACTGAATGAAAAAAAAAAGCCAATCCCAAAAGGTTACCTACTAGATGATTGCATTTCTATAATATTCTTGAAATGACAAAATTAGGGAAATAGATTCTGAGGGCGAGGGCAGCGCCAGGGCCGTAGGTGCGGCTGTAAAAGAGCAGCGCTGGGACCTCTGTGGTCCTGGCGATGTCCCGGATCTCGACCCTCAGTGCTGGCGTTCCGGCTGGGACAGCGTGCAGTGTTGGCGTTCCGGCTGGGACAGCGTGCCGCAGTCTTCTACGGCGTTACCACTGGGGGACATGGAGTAAAGGGCGTGTGGGATCTCAGTATTATTTCTTATAAATGCATGGATTCTACAACCATTTCAAACTTTTACTTTTTAAAAAGCAACAAACTGGGTGTACCCAACAACATGAATAAATCTCAGAAGTATTAAGTGAAAGAAGCTAGGCACAGGTGTACTTGATAAGAAATTGTGTAAATTTTGCATCCCTCTGTAGTGATAGAAAGATCAGTTGTAAGGAGTAAGGAGAGGGCACTGACTGATTGTAAAGGAACACTAGAGGACTTTCTGAATAGAAATGTTCTGTCACATATGTGTGATAGTTATACTATTTTATGAAAACTCATAATATTGGTCATGTGCCCCATAACATTTTGGTCAATGACAGACGGCATATACAATGGTGGTCCCATGAGATGAGAACATAACTGAATTTCCTGTAAGAAATGGAAGGATACGTGGTTCAGGAGGTTTTCTTTTTCTCTCTGACGGGAGCAGTGTCTGTGGGGCTTGACAGGAGATCTCCTCTCGCTCACAGCACCTCCATTCCGAGGGCACAAGTCACCGCCCAGGCCGCCAGGCGCTGACCTGCTTGGCACAGAGGCACCCGCTCCCCGCGCTGCGTGTGCAGAGGGCGCGGCAGGCCTCCCAGACCGGCCCGGCGGTCCCCAGAGAGCAGGCTGCAAGCTCTGTGTTGAGGACCTCAGACCCTGTACAAGGACACAGGTCCCCGGGAGCTACCTGCACAGGTGTGAAGTGGCGCTGCCACTTTAGTAAAAGTTTTCTGCGGTCGTGTGGGGCCAGCCAGTCCCTGCCCTTGGGAAACATTTTGGTTGTAATGGCGTAAAGCATAGGTTCATTTTGTTCCTTCTATCAGTTCAATACCAGAGAGAGCCTTCTATGCCAGGTGGGGTCACTGGGACCAAAACCACATTTCCAAAGTCAACGTGGTGAGTCCTCAGCTCTACCCTCTCTCCCTGTTAAACAACCTCTTTTTCCCTGAATTCACCACAAAGCTCCCTGACCTGACCACTGCTCCGACAGGCAGGAGCCAAGCCACAGGCCTCTGCCGGTCCCCTGCGCTCCCCTCCCTCCGTCTTAGCTTCCCGTTCCTGCTCATCCTCAGGCCGCCTTCCACTCCCTCCTGACAGTCTCCGTGGCGGCATCTGCGTCCTACCAGCGGCTCCTCCTCCGTATTTCCAGTCAGTCCAGCCCCCGTCCCTGTTCAGGGAGCAGCTTCGATGTTCCGTCTCTGATCCTGTGAGAAGGAGGCGGGGGGAAGGCTTGCGGGACACTGTTATGAAGGCTACAGTGGGGTCCAGCACGTCCTGGGGCTCCACGGGCACCTCTCACCCACGGACTCCCAGAGCACCTTCCAGCCCCGCAGGCTCCACTCGTGGTGCGTGCCCTGTACAGGTGTATCAATTTTTATCTGTTTTTTAAAAAAAGATTTTATTTATTTTTAGAGAGGGGAAGGGAAAGAGAGGGAGAGAAACATCAATGTGTGGTTGCCTCTCGCACACCCCCTACTGGGGACCTGTCCCACAACCCAGGCATGTGCCCTGACTGGGAATCGAACCGGTGACCCTTTGGTTCACAGGCCAGCACTCAGTCCACTGAGCCACACCAGCCAGGGCATTTTTTATCTTTTATACTGTATTTTTATTGTACCTTTTCAATGTTTAGATACACAAATACCATTATTACAATTGCCTACAGCATTCAGTGCATAACATATTGTTCAGACTTGTAGCCTGGGAACAATAGGCTGTGCCATAGAGCCAGGTGCACAGTGGGCTGTACCACCTAGGTTTGTGTAAGTGCCTCTGTGGTGTTCGCACAAAGACAAAATAGCCTAACGATTCATTTCTCAGACTGTAGCTGGTCATTAAGTGGCGCGTGACTGTATGAAATGAATTATTCCTCATCAAATCTCACCTAAACCAAAAGATCAGGGGGCACTGAGCAAGCGAAAGACTGCTGGAGCTATCCTGGGGAGTCTTCTTTTCACGTCCTCTACTTTCTCTTAAATACCACAAGGTGGCATTAGCCAAATGTTCCTGTCGTTTTTACAAAATGGAGTCCCTCGTAGAAAATGTTCATTTGTAAAAACGACATTCCTTTTACTGATGATCTTATCAGCCAGCTTGGTAATAAGGTAAAATACAGCTTTCATCTTCACCTTCACTCTCATTTTCTTCACACGTTTTCTTTCATCCGGAGAGCTGATATTTATATTTTCAACTTCACTTAATTTGGGGGCACTTTTTGCCATCAAATAACAAACACCATTACTTTCTTGTACGACAGTTAACCTGCAGAGTTTTCACTTCCTTTAACAGTTTATAAGGGAGCTAGCAAGCCTGGAGTGTAGCCTGAATTTTTCTGTATAAAAGTGGAGGGCCTGGCCTACGCGTGCTCTTTGGACTGGCAGGACCCTCCCCTCCCGCCACCGCAGTGGAAGCTTGGAGGGCTCGGTGTGGTCTGCCCGAGTGGAAAAGGGCTGCCCGGACCATGGGAGGGGGCAGCTTAGCTCCTGGCTCGGGGGGGCGGGAGGGGTCTGTTTTATTTTTAAAGGCTTGATATAGGCTGCGCTATTCAGCCTTTTAAGTACGTTTAAAATAAACCACATTTTTACATTAATATGATGCTCAATTTTTGCTCTTCTGTCTTTCCTAACCATGGGTTGAGTTGCTGTATGCAAAAGCCTGGACTAGGTACGCTGGGAGGTCTAAAATATAACCTGTGCCGTGCTCCGATGGCTCATTTTATGTAACCTGACTGGGCCATGGGCTGCTCAGATAGTTGGTCAGAATTATCCTGGGTGTTTTTGGATGAGGTTCACATTCACATCAAAAAACTGAGTGATGCAGACTGCCTGCCCTAACGTGCATGACCCTCATCCAACCAGGTGAGGGGCTGACTAGAACCAATTCCCTCTTATTCCCTTCCAATAAGAGGGAGTTCCTCCTGTCAAACTGTGATAGCGGGTCTTCTCCTGGCTTTGGACTCAGACTGAAACACGAGCTCTTCCTGGGTCTTAATAAGCCTGCCAGCCTTTGGATGGAGCAGTATTATCCGCTCTCCTGGTTCTCAGGCCTTCAGGCGTGGACTGGCTTTACATCATTGACCCTCCTGGTCTCCCGACTTTCCGGCTGCAGATCTTGGGGTTTGTTTACTTCCATAATTACGTGAATCAGTTCCTTACTATAAATGTAATTTCTTCATGTATACATATATACGTATACACTGTTGGTTCTGTTTCTCTGGAGAACACCAAGACACATGTCCTCAAGGAGTTTAGGACATAAAGAGAAGACAGCACCGAGAAGAGACCAGAAAATATTCACAAATACAAAGAATAGTACAGTGTTTAGGAACATGGGTTCTGGAGTCAGACAGACCAGGATTCCTACTCTGCCTCCACTCATCAGCTCTGTAATCGTGGGCCTATAACTTGACCTCTCACCCCCATTTTTCTCATCTTTAAAATGCTGATTCAGCACTACCTGGTGTGCCTCAGTGGGTTGAGCACCGGCTTGCAAACCAAAGGGTCACTGGTTTGATTCCCAGTGTAGGGTACATGCCTGGGTTGCAAGCCAGGTCCCCAGTACGCAGCACATGAGATGCAACCACACATTGATGTTTCTCTCCTTCTCTTTCTCTCTCCCTTCCTCTCTCTAAAAATAAATAAATAAAATCTTTTTTTTTTTTTTTTGAATTTTTTTAAAAATGCAGACTCGGCCCTGGCCAGGTGGTGTCGCTGCTTGAAGCATGTCTTATACACCAAAAGGTTGCAGGCTTGATTTCCGGTCAGGGCACAATACCTGGGTTGCAGGTTCGATCCCCTGTTGGGGCGCATGCAAGACAGCTATCGGTGTTTCTCTCTCTTTTTTCTCTGCTCCTCCTTTCCTCTCTCTGAAATCAATGAACATATCCTCAGATGAGGATTAAAAAAAGTATTAAAATGCAGATTGAGTGGAGTACTTCATTTAGAGCATTTAATGTAGTACCTGACAATAATAAGTAGTAGCTTTAAAAATAAGCATGAGCCCTGGCTGGTGTGGCTCAGCGGACTGAGTGCCGGCCTGTCAACCGAAAGGTCGCCTGATCAATTCCCAGTCAGGGCACGTGCCTGGGTTGCAGGCCAGGCCCACAGTTGGGAGTGTGCGAGAGGCAACCAATCGATACATCTCTCGCACATCGATGTTTCTGTCCCTCTTTTTCTCCCTCCCTTCCCCATCTCAAAAAATAAATAAATAAAACCTTTAAATAAAAAATGAATATGAATTAGCATATCTGGCATATGACAGGTGCTCAGTATTTGTTGAATATTATAATGGAAGACTGCCTTTTCCAAGAAGACTGTGTTGGTAATGTGTGGGTTTGTATCCCATATTGCAGTTTATAGTGCAGCTAAGTAGAAGGATTTATCCTGCATTTTAAGGTGTTTTTTTTTTTTCCTTCTTGTGAACTTTTTAAACTTCAGGTCTGCCGAGGGGCCCAGACAGCTGCAGCCGCAGCTCCCCGAATCAAGAAGTTTGCCATCTACCGATGGGATCCAGACAAAACTGGAGATAAACCTCGCATGCAGACTTACGAAATTGATTTGAATAAGTGAGTATCTCTGCAGGCTGGGTGTGAGATAAATGAAGGTGAGCTCTTCTGATTCAGGGACATGCTTTTCACGTCCTTGGCTCATCCAGTGGCTCATCCAGTGGCTCTGGAATTTATCCTCCCTTTCTGAGACAAGAATGAGGTAGGTGCCTGATTCAAAAAGATAATACCAGGAAAAATAACTTTCACAAAATTCTTTTCCTTCCCCCAAATCAAAGCATGACCAGTTTCTAGGAATCATGGTAGAGTTGGCTCTGTGCATAGTATTTGAAGTCATTTAACACATTATCAATTTTAGAGTACAGAATGTTTTCATGTTAATTTTATGTATTTGGACCTATGTGCTACAGAATAGTGATAAACACCATAAACCTGGTTGGAATGGTGATAGGACAAGATAAGGATGTTGTTAAAATACTGAAAAACTATCTATACGTATGTATCAGTTTTCTGTCTCTGTCATAACATATTACCACAAACTTAGTAGCTTAAAACAACAGATACCGTATAGTTCTTAGGTTAGAGGCCTAGTAAAGGGATCATTGGACTAAAATCAAGGTGTCAGCAGGCTGTATTCCTTTCTGGAGACTAAGAAAGAACCCATTTTCTGTTCTTCATGCTGCTCCCCATGGCTATAAGACCAAGGTCCCTAATTTTCATGTCAGCTAGGAGCTGAGGACCGTTCCCAGCTTTTAGAGACTGCCAGGTGGCTCAGGGTTCCCATCTTGAAAGCCAGCAGCGGCTGACTGAGTCCTCCACATCATGTCTCTCTGAACCACTCTTTTTCCATCATCTCCCACTGTTAAGTATCTCTACAGGTAGCCAAAGGGGTAAGACCTATAGGGTCATCTTTCGTTATAAATAACATTTTTTTTTTTGTTCCCAGATACTGAAATAGCTCAAGAAAAATAATAACAGTGAAATGGGTACTTTTGTTACTCATAACAAGCCCCTGTGTAGCCACAGGATGGGGGTTGTTTGCTAGGAGTAACCAACCAAGTCATTAGAGAGTTGGCACTTTCAGCCCCACTCCAACGTGAGAGGGAAGAGGAGCTAGAGGTAAAATCAGTCACCAGTGGCCAGTGATGTAATCAATCACGCCTATGTAATGAAGCCTCCATAAAAATCCCGGAAGTGCGGGGCTTTTCAGAGAGCTTGGGTTGGTCAGCTCACGGAGGGGCTGAGGGTGGCCGGCCCAGAGAGGGCATGGAGGCTCTGCTCCCCTTCCCGCCTACCTTGTCCTGTGCATCTCTTTCATTTGGCTCCAGAGTTGTATCGTTTTATAATAAACCAACAGTCTAGTGAGTAAAGTATTTTTTCTGAATTCTGTGAACTGCTATAGAAAATTATCAAACCCAAGGATAGGTTCATGAGAATCTCCCATTTATAGACATTTGGTCAGAAGCACACATGACAAGCTGGACTTGCAGTTGACATCTGAGGTGGGTGGGGGTGGGGAGAGAAGTCAGTCTTGTAGGATAGTCCTTAACCTCTGGGATCTGATGCTTTCTCCAGGTAGATAGTTTCAGAATTGAGTTATGTTGTGGGTCACCCAGCTGGTGTTGCAGAATTGCTAGGTATGGGGAAAATACCCACATGTGTGATGACCAGAAGTGAAGTATTGGGAGCAAATGATAGTAGAGAAAAACAGAAGAATTTTCCCTTTATATGGTGGTAAGCTCAGATTTTTTTTTTTTTTTAAGATTTTATTTATTTTTAGAGAGAAGAGAAGGAAAGGAGAAAGAAAAGGAAACACCAATGTGTGGTTCCCTCTTGTGCACGGCGCGCACCCTCCCACCCCCCCAGCCCCGGCAACACTGAGGACCTGACCCACAGCCCAGGCGTGTGCCCTGACTGGGAATCAAACCAGCAACCCTTTGGTTCTCAGGCCAGCGTTCAGCGCCCACTGAGCCACGCCAACCAAGGCGGATCTTTTTTTTTTTTTTTTTTTTTTTTTTTGAATCCTCATCCGAGGATATGTTCATTGATTGGTGAGAGAGAAGCATCAATGTGAGAGAGAAACATCTACCTGTTGCCTCTTGTACATGCCCTGGCCGGGGATCGAAACTGCAGCCTTTGATATATGGGACAATGCTCCAACCAACTGAGCCACCCAGCCAGAACAATAAGCTAAGATCTTTAAAAAAAAAGTCTCAGGACCTCAGTAAACAGAGTCAAAGAACATTCACAGACTGAGTTCACTGGAATTAGTCCACTAGGAGGAAGCCTCTATGGGGACAGGAACTTTCATCTGTTTTGTTCTCTGGTGTGTCCCCAGCACCTAGATTGGAACCTGGCGCATAGAAGACTTGCAATGAGTAATTGGTGAGTGAAGAAAAATTAATGCTTTCATGACAGAGAGGCAACCATTGTACTTAGTATTCAAGGATGTCCAAACACTGATGATATAACACCTCCATCCTCGAACAGCAGAGGTTTTAAAAGGTTATAGTTTCCATTGTTGGCAGAGGTACAGTGAAAAGGGTGTTGCATGTTGCTGATAGGCATACAGGCAAAGCGAATATGCTAACTAACCTTATTGTGGTAATCAGTTCACAAATTATACACATACCCAATTATCACATCACAAACCTTGTATTTACACAATGTTATTTGTCAATTTTACCTCTGTGAAGCCAGGGAAAAAGAAATACAGACAATGCTAATGGATATTTGGGGAGGGGACATATTTTTTAAATCGCATGCATAGAAAAATACTGAGAGAAATCGGGTGGCAACCAAGAAATAGTTTGTTGAGCACATCTGTGTACTCAACATAAAAATTGCATGTTTTTATTTACTCTTCATTATAATCCTGTGATACAATATTAACTGCGTTTTACAGATTTAAAATACTGAGGCTCCGAGACAGGAGGCCATGTTCAAAGAATCACATCTCTGTGTGAAAATAATCACTGTTAAACTAAATGTACGTGGTGGACAGTGCTCTCATTGTTTCATTTCCCCATGTATTCATGCACCTGCAGCAGCGCTGTGGGATGCAGGTGTTGCTCTCTGTGCCTTATAGAGGGGAAGCTGACTGAGTGATTTGCCTGTGACCCAGTAAGCATCCAAGCCAGGATTCACCCGGGCTCTTGGATGCCAGGCCTGCACCCTGGGTGCCAGGCCAGGCTGCTGCCCTTATACCTTATCACTGTCCCCACCTGCATGGAACTCTCAGTGCTGTGGATGAGGGAGCCGTGGCAACCCTTACTTTCTTTTATATGTTGTGCTGTGTATTCTGTTATGGTTATGTATTATTATCATTAATGAACCATTGAAAGCTACTTACTGTCTGGACTCCAAAAATTTTAAATTTGAAATAGCTATTTGGGAAAGCTGTGCAGGAAGCTTTAGAAGAAGAAAGCAGGAACTGCCAATATCTAGAAGGTGTTTCCTACCCTAAATACTTTTTTCTTTAGCTTTCTATTTCCTGGAAATGTACATTCAGTGCGATCACTAAAATAGAACTCTGTGGTACTCAGTGTGTAAGAATCTGCAAAAATAAAACTGGGGGAAAGTGTGAACATGAGCTGAGAAGGCCCAATGGATAATAATAGCAGCTAATATAGGCAGATGCCTCACCGCGTCATGGTAAAAATGTAGAGAGATTGAACGTTACATAAATACATCTGGGTTTTTTGTTGTTTTGGTTTTGGTCAGGTGCGGTCCTATGGTGTTGGATGCTTTAATCAAGATTAAGAATGAAATTGATTCTACCTTGACCTTCCGAAGATCATGCAGAGAAGGTAAGCACTCCCTTCCCTGCTAAGTGGCTCACACTTACACTCTGGTTCCTGACGAGGCTTAGGATGGCCAGGGCTGACGGAAATACCCAGGGAACAGCTGCAGGGCTCTGTCAGGAGACCTCACTGTGCACTGTACTTCCTTTCTTTGGGTAAATGCCAGAAACTTTGACTGTGGTACAAGTTCTGGTTTCCTTTGGGAGCTTTCTGTCGCGTGGTTGCTGCACCTGGCAGCCCCCGAGAGCTGCTGCCCCCGGTGAGGACAAACGCGGGCACCCTAGCTGGCCGCCCTGCTCTGCAGCGCTCACCTATTAGGGGGCACTGCAGAGCATCCAGCTAGTGCTTGTGCACATTTAATATCTGTCCAACAGCGGGGGCATGTGGGCCCGCCTCCAGCTCCCAGCATTACCTGCGCACAGAGCAGGTGCTCGATAGGAATGATCTGGATGGAAACAGCGTGTCCACAGTGTGCTACTGGTGCCACGTGAGCTGATTTCCGGCCGTGTGCTTACCAACACATTTCTCTTTAATAGTTATGTATTTATTTACATGTTAGAAAAGTGTGATGACTATTGAGCGTAGCAGTGATATGAATGGTTTTTTAATACGACTTTAAGTAAAAATGATTATATTTCGATAAAACTCCTAAGTAATCATTCAAGGGGTACTCAGATGTGGCTGAAATCATGCAGGGGTGCTCTGAAGGCCGTCTGGCCTCGATGGCCGTGGAGCTCAGTGTGTGGGCCACGCTCCGCTCGGAGATGTACCGATGAACTGAGGCCCGCGGAGGTTAAGGGACCTCCGGACGGGCACATAGGTAGTGAGCTGGGAAGCCAAAGCCAGCCAGAGTGGTCAGATTCCAGACCTGCACTGTCAGGCCGTACAGTCCGGTCAGGCTTAGAAAACCTGGGATAAAACCAAAACAGTGTCGCTTGGGCCAAGACCAAGGGCCGGGATTGAACTTCCTTCCTAAAATAACCTTCCAAAAGGGGAAAGTCACTGTAGATATTGGCCCATCACTTTTCATGTTTATTCTGCTGTGCATTTGAAGCATTTAAAGTCCTATTTCTAAGACATCTGTTTTGATTCAGCTAATCTTACAGGATTGGATTGAATATAGCAAATGCTGACAGATAGTATGATAGTTTGGCTGAGTCCTGCTGTTCAGGGAACATTCTGCTGTAATTAAACACCAACCTTCCCCACATAAATCCTGACAACACAGGAAATCTAGATGCTTTTCAGTAACCTTTCCCCAGATGACTCTTCCAGAGCCAAGAACATAAGGTGTGGCCCATCTGGACTAAAATATATGAGGCAGAATGGTAGTGACTGCCACTCCTTTTTATTCCCTTGTTGCTTATTAAGAGAATTTCCAGGGGAGCCTTTTTATGAGAAGATTCATTGGATTTATTTTTTAAATTGTATACCATCTCTTATGAAAACACACCGCTCCAGTTAAATGCCAGGCATACATAGATATATTGATAATATTCAATCCCTTGAGGAGTATTTGCCTAAGGCTTGAAGAGTGGAAGAGATCTGAGTGTTCTCTTGCACTCCTAGCAAGGTTTGCAGGGGAGGGAGAGAGCCATCTTAGAAACACGGCAGCCCGGTGCCTGTTTCACAAGAAGTCACGTTTCTCTGGCCTCGTGACCCAAGTACAGCTTCAGAGAAGCAGTACCTGGGGTTTAAATTGCACAATCATTTTTAAACTCTAAAATACCCAGGAAATTTCCATGCACAGAAAATGAGTCCAGCCTAAGGAAATTCTCATTTTGGACCCCCTAGGTCAGCACCTTATTTTTGCTGGCTTTGCTTTGCTTTGGTTTCATGTCAGTTCATCGTTCTCCTTGGAAAGTCAGTACTGAGGCAGCTTTTGTGGGTTTCTTGTCCCCATGGCAACCACTGTTGTGCTTGTTTTGTGGAGACTATAAAATAAGAGCTACCTCTGGATAATCTGCATCCAGGCCTCTGCCGTAAGACGACCAAGACAACATTGATTGTTTCGGGGTATGTGTTAGAGTTTGACTTCAAATGATAGTGGCTTCCGAGGTTGGAGATGGGGGTGTATGGCCAGAGACAGTGGCTTCTTTAAAAAAAAAAAAAAAAAAAGAGGCTGATTTTTCCCTCAAAATACATGAAGCATGGAGCCAGGACTGGTGTGGGAAGTCCCTGATACCAGCTGGATCCCAGGCTCGGTCTGTCCTTCTCTAGTGCCATCCAACCTCAGGGTTGCCTCATGGTCACAGAACGGTTTTTGAAACTGCAGCCATTAGATCTGCATTCTAGGCATGAAGAAGGAGGAGAAGAAGAAAAGGCAACAGGCCCCTCTGCCACGGGCGCACTGTGCCAGCGCTGCTCCGGGGGGTAGGGTAGCTCGTGACACTCCGGGAAGAGAAGGTGGAGCTGCAGGGCTCTGTGCCCGGGTAAGGAAGCGCTTGGTGTGTTTTGTCTCTCAGGTATCTGTGGCTCTTGCGCAATGAACATCAATGGAGGCAACACCCTAGCTTGCACCCGAAGGATTGACACCAACCTCAACAAAGTCTCCAAAATCTACCCTCTTCCACATATGTATGTGATAAAGGACCTTGTTCCTGTGAGTTTCTGCATCCCGCCCTCCCTTTGTCCCTCCCTCCCCACCCCCCCATACTTTTTGCAGTGGGGGGGAGGTGTGTTCAGGTTATGCTATTCTTTTTTTTTTTTTTTTTTTTTTAATTATTTTTAGAGAGGGGGAGGAAGGGACAAAGAGAGGGAGAGAAGCATTGATGTGTGAGAGAAATACCCATCAGTTGCCCCTTACACACCCCCAGTTGGGGACCTGGCCTGCAACCCAGGTCATATGTCCTGACCAGGGAGCAAACAGGCGACCTTTCAGTTCACAGGCTGGTGCTCAGTCCACTGAGCCACACCAGCCAGGGCCCCGTTAGTTCTTAGGGCAGGCTTTTTTCCTGTCTGAGTTTAATTAAGCCATTTGAATGGTGGAAGATCTTCCAGCAGCTCATTTGGTGAAGATCGTTTGGAAATAGCAGGGCACAGAATTAGAACAGTCCCAGAAATGAAGAATTTGGCTGTAACTACAAAGCATTCATGTGGAAGAGACCAACTGGGAAAGCAACAGTTACACATTTTACTTTCATTTCAACCTCCCTGTACTTGATCAGAAAGTTTCCCAAGGGAGTGAGGCAGAGATTTCCTAACCACACTTAGTATTATGACCATTTCACCTTTCTGAATCTCTTCTTGTACCCCTGCCAAAGGAAGAGAGTCTGGCTTTCATCTGTCATAGGGCAGAAAAGTAGGCTGAGAACTGGGGTGAAGGTGAAAACAGGTGAGGGTAGAATCTGACCCTTTTCTCCTTCCTCTTCGCCCCAGGACCTGAGCAACTTCTATGCTCAGTACAAATCTATCGAGCCTTACTTGAAGAAGAAGGATGAATCCCAGGAAGGCAAACAGCAGTATCTGCAGTCCATAGAAGATCGGGAGAAACTGGTCATTACCCCACTTATTGTCTTGGTTTGAGAAATTTCATTGCAAAGCCGTTTTCCGGGAAGTGTGTCTTACAGGGGTCGGGGCGGGTAGCAGCATGAGGTAAAGCAAACCATTTCCTGTAACTCTGGAAGGAACTTCAAACGCATCCGTCCAAGGGCCAGACACCCGTCCTGTCAGGGCCGGTGGGTGACGTGGACCGTGACAGGCGGAGAGCGGACCAGGGAGCTGGGGTGCCTGTGGCCTGAGGACCAAGCCATTGCCATGTTGCCCTGTGGTCTTTGCCTAAAGGAACCAGTGTGGGAATTGCCCGTCTGACAGCGGACAGCTAAGGCAGCATCGCACTTCAGCACCGTGCGCAAATAAAACACGCTGGTGTTTGCACTCTGCCACCTCCCTGTTCCATAGGTGGGAACGAAAGAGTTGATGGGTAAATTGCGACTGGAACCTTGATGGTCTTTCCTACCACCAGCGCCCGGTGATGGCGGATTGCCTTCACACTCTCTTGGGGTGGCCATCCTTGTGCGCAGGCTCAGGAGGCATTGAAAGTGAAGGAGTTTCTACCAAGTTCTTAGTCTCCTTGTCTTGTACTACTTTTACCTCCTCTCAGAAGCGTCTGATTGCGTGCTCATCCCCTGAACACTTAGTGTCCCTGTGGAACAAAAGAGGTGGGAAGGGGACCAAATGGAGATGGATCCCAACAATGTGTCTGCACAGGGCCAAGGACACGCGCCGTCCGACGGCCACCGCCTCGTGTGCTCCTCCAGTGCAACGCTGGTCCCGGAGAACCCTTTACATTCCACCTGTTAGCAGACTGGGCGCGCCGTAGGGACTGTGTCTTATTCCTTCCTGGGCCCCAAGACCCTAGCGCATGTTATTTTATGGGTGAATATAGTTGTGTGAGTGGATAAATGAATTCTCCCTTTTAGGATTGGGGAGTATTTAGCCCCTCTCCTCTTCCCCATAAAAAGTTTGAAAAGGAGAGTCCTCCTAAGGCTGCCCGGCTCTGCCATGGAGTCGACAAGGGTCAGCACAGCGACTTGAGTCAGAGCAGCTGAGTCCTCTTTCAGGAGTTTCTTGTTCTCAGCACAGAGCTCTGCCCCCCACTTCTCACTCCCAGGGAGTGTGACACATCGGGGTCCAAGTCACCCAGTCACCTCTCATGCCGCCGGGAGCTTGTAGCTAGCAGACATCTCCATGACGTGGCATTAGGGAACAAAGGCTTCCCCTGAGCCAGTTTTCTGGATAATCAAAATTCACTCATTTAAATACCAAACATTTGTTTACTTAGATTTTCACTTCCTTAAATTAATATACTGAAATAATATGTCATGATTTTATAAGGCATCATACTCATTGTAGATAATCAGGAAAATACAGAGAACTAATTATTAAGTAATCTTTGATTCTACCCAAAAATACCTTCTGCTGGCAACTACCTTTGTTCTTTTTTATATTACATCACAACTTATGTAGCTGGTATCAAAACATAAATAGGCTTTCGTATTCATTTTGTCCCGTTATTGTGAGCACCTTCCCATGTTCTTAAAAGCTCTTCACAAGCATTAGCTGACCCTTCACTTGCCGTTACTTCAGGTGGGTGCATCCTGTACTCTTCAGCCACGCCCAGTGTTGTCGAACGATGAGTCCGATTTTTTTTCTATTACAAATAAGGCTAGATATACATCCTTCAATTTCTATCCAAGAAGTTCTCGTTAATTTTTTCTACAAGTGGACTAAAGAATATGACTATAATTAAGGTTCTTAACCCTGTTACCTTATGCTCTCTAGACCAGTGGGGCCAGTTTACACTCTTACCAGCTGCCTGAACAGAAATTAGATTTTACTGAAGATTCCTGATTGCAGTCAGGACCGTTAGCTCTGTGTCACCTATCACTTCCGATGTCAGCATGCCTTTCGGTTTTCCTGCCTTTAATCTGTTCTGTTCTTAAAATCTGGGAGTCCAGTGTGGGAGAGCCGGTTGGGCAGATGGAGTCAGTGAGGCAGGTGTTAAGGGGCAGGGACTCCGGAGTCAGACTGTCCGGGTCCCCGCCCAGCTCAGCTGCGCAACAGTGTGATCCTGGGCAAACGGTCTGAGCCTCAGTGCCTTCCCTGTAAAATGGGGCTCTGATAGGACTACTGTGATACTCAAAGGACGTAAAGGTGGTGAAGCGTGTGGTGCTCAGTGCAGGTTGGCCTTTATTTAAGATGAGGTTGGTTCCCAGTGAGAACCTGCCGTCCCCGCCGCTGGGCCGCGGCCGAGGCTGGTGCGGACTACCAGGCACCTTGAGCCCAGGGCCTTTTCCGCTTCCTCTAGACTGCACTCTCTGGCTGATACATTTTGGTTTTGTTTTTCATGTTTATGTTAATATTTTTCTTTAGATAAGAGAAGGGTTATTGATAAAAGGATAAGTATGTTGTACTTGGATGCAAAAACTCAGAGCTCTAATCCACCAAATGTTTACATTCCAATTCCAAGATCTTTTTTATGACTTTAGTAAGTCTCTGCAAACCACTCCGAGGATTTTGCCAAGAAAATTCACATGCAAGTAGGCGCTTTGTTCATGCTCTGACCCCTAACATCACATTCAGTCAGCTAAGGACCGGCAGGCCCTCAAGCCCCGTGCCTCTGACTGGCCTCCCTCCTCTCGCCCCGCAGGATGGGCTGTATGAGTGCATCCTCTGCGCCTGCTGCAGCACCAGCTGCCCTAGCTACTGGTGGAATGGAGACAAATATTTGGGACCTGCGGTTCTCATGCAGGTAAGGTGCTCCATAAGCGCTTTAAGAAAAGTTGAAACTTCAAGTGTCCAGAAACCCAAGTGCACACTCTATTGTTGGGAGCCAGGCGTTCTGTGCGGCGATGGCTTCCAGCATTTGCATCCATTACAAACAAGGCCTTAGACTGCATTGTCTTCACTTGGCTTCAGTAAGTCTATCACTTCATCTGCAAAATGCCTTGGTTTCAGTGGGGTGGGGGCCCCACCCAGAGTGGTCGCATGGTGCCTGGCAAACCATGCCTTGCAGATACTTCAAATGTGTTTCCTGTGCAGCTGGCTCTCACCTCGCCACTTGCCCTCTTTCCCCAGACGGCATCTGTCATGGCTCCCCACACCTCACGTGGGGATTTTTATCATCCCAGCCGGGGGGAGAGAGATGTCACTGAGGGGCCACTGCCCAGCTGTCAGGTTGGAGATGGTTTCCAGGCTAACGGAAGCCTGGACTGCTGGGCTCAGGGGCTGCTTAGAAAAGAAAGTAGTATTGCTTTTCATTGCCTTTCACTATATGAATAGTTCCCTGCAAAGAAAGTCACTGTCTTTGTTCCCAGAAAGCTTACACCTTAGATTTGTGGTCAGTACTTCCCACAGACTCTTAAGCAACTCAGAAAAACAACTTCTCATGTCTCATTTTCCCACAAAAAGAGAAGTTACGTGGTTGTGTGTCCATGCATTGGCAGTATTGATTCCCAGCCGTGGTAGACACTGATAATGAGGTACATTCCGAGTTGGCCCCTGAGCCAGCGGCCCGCGTTGTTGGGAGATGGAGAAGTCTTCCCAGTACCACTGCGGGAGCGGGCCCCTGACCAGGAGGCTCGTCCGATTCCAGCTGGCTGGCCTCAGGCCTCTGGGATGGCTGTACTAATTAAAAGCATCAGTCAGTGAAGCAAATATTGTCTCTAGACAGGTCTGTTAAGTCATCAGTTTACTCAAAGACAGGGAGTAGGTGCTATGAAAACAGATAACGAGTCATGTGACACAGTTCCTCCTCCACTAATTCATAATCTTGACAGGAAGCTAATGAGCAACTTAATAATTAGAGGACAATGCCAGAATCCATATAATTAAGCACCAGTGCACCAGGTACAGTGTGGTTCAGAGGTTTGTGGGATCATTAATCAGGAAGAGTTGGAGAGAGTTGGGAGCCTTTCCTGAAACATGGCAAGAATGAAAGGGTTTAGAGACAGGACATCAAAGCGGAGCATTCCCTTTCTTCTGCGCTCCTGGAGCTTCGAGATGAACCAGAGGCTGCTCTGGCCCTTGAAGTTGACAGCTCACCTAATCAGTCCCTGGTTCGCAGGCCTATCGCTGGATGATCGACTCCAGAGACGACTTCACGGAGGAGCGCCTGGCCAAGCTGCAGGACCCCTTCTCCCTGTATCGCTGCCACACCATCATGAACTGCACGAGGACCTGTCCCAAGGTACGTGGACCTGGTGCCCTCAGCTCTGCCTGGGAACTGCAGTGACGGGAGCGGCCTGTGCTCGTGCACTTGGCAGTTGGCAGAGAGTAAACTTGGTCAGTCAAGCAGGAGGGGTGCCAGAGCTGCTTCCACGTGACCTTTGAGAGCTTACAGGTGCTGATACCTGACGATGAGTTAGAGATAGCGGAACCGTGTTAAACCTTCAGAGATGTCTGGCTAGTTTTGACACCAGCCGTAGTCATAGTAGAGACGTTCTTTCCTAGATAACTTCAAGCATTCAGAGAACACAGCTCTGCCCTGGGCTCATTCCCCGGCCACAGTGAGCCACACCGGCAGGGGTAACACAATGCGGGGCCCTTGGCAGAGACAGAGAACCGTCACAAGTGTCTCTAAGCAGAGACCAAAGAGAGCTCTGAGCCCAAGCCTCTGGGCCTTAAGGGGCCTGCTTTGCATTCATTTTGCTTTGACACTGTACCAGCTTGGGGAAGAGGCCCACCCAAGGTCATGGACTTTTTACATTCAGTTTCACTATCATTGGGTATTAATTCTCCTCTCTTTTTTCAAGGGGCTGAATCCAGGAAAAGCTATTGCTGAAATCAAGAAAATGATGGCAACCTACAAGGAAAAGAAAGCTTTAGCTTAACTGTTCTGATGCTAAATGTGACTTGTAACCGGCTCATCTGAACATAATTTATATCTGATTTGAGCTCCTTTAAGGTCTTGATTTTCCATGACTACAGCATGTACAATAAAAATTTTAAAAATAAATAAATGTTATTTTACTTTACTAACAAAAAAGCAAGCCTGTTCCCTTTACTTGCTGCAGAGGAATGTGAAGGTGCCAGAAGGAGGAGTCCTTGTCCTGGAAGAGGGGGCCAGGGCTCCAGATCTCGGAGCTGCCAGGGCGGGGGCGGGGCGCAAGGGGGGAGGGCAGGGTACTGCGGGGCCCCTCATGGAACTCATGTCAGGCAGGGCCTGGGGAAAGTCCCTTTTTGCTACTTCCTTTTCCCATTTGTAAAAAGGGAGTCATACTGTGTCTGCTTCACCTCCCTGGCACTTGATGCTCAGTGTTGGAATTACTGTCAGTGTTAGAATTATTTAAAACCAAATCCTGGTAAGCCTTTTATGTCAGGATTTATGTCAGGGAAGCTTTGAGCTTCCTGCAGCCTGGAGCACAAACACAGATTAGTTGTGAACTCGAGTTAGTCCCACAAGTGACCTCAAGGGACCTCTCACCCAAGCCTGAGTTCCCACCATTGCTGCCTTGACTCTGACACTTAATACAAAAGCAGTAACATTCGCTGAAACAACAAACTGCAAAAGTATGTCAAGTAAACAGTGGAAGCCCCCAAAGTCCCACATATCCTGTTGACAGTTTGTAATTTCCTTCCAGACCTTTTATGTCATTACAAATATGTGGCAGACATAAAACTTTTTCTCTTCAAAACTAGAGTATGATACAATCCGTTAGCTTTCTGTTTTTCCATTTTTTTACTGTAAAGCATAAAATTTATGTTAGCCATTTTAAATGTGTAGTTCAGTGGTATTAAGTACGTTTACATTATTGCACAACATCACAACCACCCATCTCCAGAACTCATCTTGCAAAACAGAAACTCCTCATTAAACAGTAACTTCCCCGATCTCCTCCCCTGGCAACCACCATTCTATAATACTTTCTGTCTCTGTGACTGACTAACTTGCATAAGTGGAATCAGTATTTGTCTTTTTGTGACTTATTTTCAGTTAGCAGAAAGTTCTCGAGGTTCATCCATGTAGCATGTGTCAGAATTCCCCTTGTGGATGAAAAGGGGTCCTACGGAAAGTGACCTCCCAGGGCGGTCTGAGCATTGATTCCTAACTGGGCAGGTCATGGCGGGGAGCCAGGCCCGGTCATGTAACTTTCTGTGCCTTAAGAGAGCCCTGACCATTGTTTCTGTGCATCCTGTTAACACACCTGTGAAATGCCCCCTTTCAGGCCCCTACCTCCTTCTAAGGCGTGACCGCCCTCTGCAGAGCATGTGATCTGAACTATCCTGTAATTGGATGCCCATCTTACTCTCTCCCACTTTTGAGTAACCTTCTTTATGTTCCTCCTTAATGCATAAAAGACATTGCAAACTCATTCTCCAAAGCATTTATCCCAATCTATTGAGATCTTGCTTCCAGGGGTAACTTCTATTTGAGTCAAAGTCTTATAAAAAATCCTTTACAGGTTTAGACATTCTTACATGGACAGTTTTCTTTTTAAGGCTGAATAATATTCCATTGTTTGTACATATCATGTTTTGTTTATCCATTTGTTCCTTGATGGGGTGTGTGTGTGTGTGTGTGTGTGTGTGTGTGTGTGTGTGTGTGTGTAAAATGTATCTCCTGCCTTAGCCTTTTTAACCACTGGTTACTTGCTCTATAGTGTAGGTGCACCATAACTTAAACCATTTCCCCCGCTATTTCACATTGGGATAGACCCTATTTTCACTTTCAGGACTATCCCAAGGCTGCTTTTTAAGTGGTAGCAGTGAAGTCATCCAGCGAACAGGGGCTGCTTGTGTCAGGAGGCAGGCAGCTAAGAAAAACGTCTGCCTCCCTGAGAATGAGCCTTAATGAGCGTTCCTGGCTTTCAGCTCTGCAGATCGGACGCCTTCGGGGTGGCTTGGCCCAACGAGCTCCAGTCGGCTGCATTTCTGGCTTTTTAAAGGGGACATTCAAAAGCTCTGCTCTCCAGCACCCCCAGAGGAAACACTGGTGTAAAGATGAACAAGATTTGTCCCCTGCCACCTAGGAACTGCGGTCACTAAGAAAAAAAGAACAAGCATTGAATTAGAATTTTAGAGAATAGGGTCTTTGCCCTTAAGAATAGCATCTTGGAATTCTTGACCATCTCACTACGCCCGTACACAGGCCTCCGGTGCTTAAGCTCAAAATTCAAAAGAGCTGGAAAAACCTCAGGCAGACACCCACGACCAGGGCGGGGAGGGCGGTAAGGCAAAAGCCGCACCTCGTTGGCTTCTGCCCAGGAAGGTCACATTCCTTGGATTCATGGAAAATGTGACTCTGCTTCTGGTCTAGATCCTAGGGAAAGACGGGTGTTTCTCCTGAATAACTGCATGGCCTGCAAAGAGGAGTCCAGCAACCCCAGCGACTGGTAAGAGGCAGGGTACGGAGGGCAGTTGCCACTCCTAACCGGTTTCATCAGATGTCAAGTTTGCAACTGTAGTTCACTTCTCGTTCTATTCACACTCCAGCTAAATTGGAATATGTTATCAACTGAGAGTTTAGTTTACTGTGTATTTAATCTTTCCCTGGATTGCAGGCAGATGTTCCGTTTCAGCAGTCACAAGGACTCTCCTAAGAAAACCGCGGACCCGACCAGAAAAAAACAGTATTTTATATCCTTTATGCTACTTCTGTGTCCCTACTGTCCAGATGATCTACCTTCACGCACAAAAATAATGTTGTGAAAATGCCTCGAGTTTCTCTCAGACTGAAGCCAGTCATCTCTTCTTAACCAGGCTTTGGGCAAGTTATCAAACTTCTGTGTTTTCCCATAAAATGGGCATTAACAGCATTCACCTCTCAGAATTGTGGTTCTAAATAAGAGTAAATGTAAGTTCTCACAGAACAAAACAAAAAGACACTAAATATGTGAGGTGATGGATCGATTGATGGAGGGTTACAGAGTGTAGGTATATCAAATCATCATCTCATACACTTCAAATAGCTTACAATTTTGTTAATTATACCTCAGAAAAGCTGAAAATGTTTTAAATAAATGAATACTTAACATATATCAATTTTCAAAAAATATGTGAAAAGCATCTAACTTGCAGTTGAGCAAATGCCTCATGAAATCAATTTAACGGATTTGTCTCTAACACCTATTGTGTGAAAGGTCTTCTGCTGAAGGCTGCAGGAACTTCAAAGGTGGTTAATTCCCAGCCCTCTGGACAAGTTGGTATATTTCTGGCCTCACTGGCCACAGATAGAGACATCCTGTTCCAAGGATAGTTTTTCTGTGCAAGGCTAATAACGATGCTTGTTTCTCAGCTCTCATGACACACTCGCATGGACTGCTCAGTGCAGGGAGGAAGTGCTGCCAACTGACCCCCAAATTCTCTCCCAGCCCCTTCTCCTCTTTGCCCAGGAAAGCTCCAGAACGAACTGCTGAAACTCCACTTTGTGTGTCTACACAGCCAGAATCTTGTCACGGGGTTTGTCACTAGGTAAGAAAACCCCTTTTGTTGCAAAAATCCAGTGAAATCTAAAAAAATAGAGAAGTGAAGCAATGCTCGAGTCTAGAGTAAACCGGGCCAAATGAGTGACTTCTCAAGCCTTTTGCCAGGCACATCATGGCCTTCCCGTGGACCCCCAAGAGAGCAGCCGCCCTGGAAGGAAAGTTCCGCCATCGATCTGCGCCCACAGGTGACGGGAGCCCAGCCCGCAGACGGCTCAATGACCACACAGTGAGAGCCACTTCCCCAAAAGTAAAACTTGGACAGATAGCAGGGCCTCCCACATCCTCTGTGGTTTGGAGGGAAGCTTCCTCTGGCCTCCTGCCCCATCAAGGTGATGGGCCAAGGGGCAGGTCCTCCCACATGGCTCAGAGGATGGAGCCTCTTCAATGCCAAGCAGCATTAGCGATACGAAGAATGAGGGGCCAAGTCTTGCCGTGCAGTCTCCAAGCGCCCTCTTTTATGAAGCCTCTAGCCCAGCGCCAGGATCTAAAGAAAGTAACCAGGTCTATCAAGCACCTGCCGCCTTATTTCATCCTCTCAACAGCTTTCATTTCACCAATGAGGACAGCGGCTCGCACAACCCGAAAGCACCTGCTGCACATCCAGACCCAGGTCTCCCTGGTGCCAGACGCCAGGCCCTTGCCGCTGTGCCATACGGCCTCTTGGCAAGGCCACCTGAGAGAGCCACTTTTCTAAATCCAGCCACCCTGCCTGCCGTGGAGGGGCCTGAGTTCCTCTGGTTAAGTAAGTGGCCTGCCAGGGATTGGGCTAAGCCCTGGGGGAGAAAATGGGGACTCTGAGAAGGTATAAGCAGTCTGCCCCGACTCGAAACATCATCTGCAGATGAAACAGGTCTTCTCACCTAAAATGAGTGAGGCCAGTACAGGTTATCCCCCCTCCCCCACCCCCGTGGTCAACCTGCTACGCCAGCAGCCTGCCCCAGCACAGTAAATGACTCCGCTGTGCCCAGGCCACTCAGGCCAAAACCCTGGGGGCCATCTTTGATTCCACACACAGTCCTGTGCCTCCACACCCTGTCCGTCCATCAGCAAGTCCTGCCAACTTTTACTCCTTTGCCAAATGTACCTACCGAGTCCTCGGTATGTATCAGGTACCATCAGGAAGGCCAAGGCCTTCCCTGCTTCCCTTTCCGCAGTCTCTCTCCCACCATGACTCTCCATCACAGCTCTGTTTCCTTCTAGCTCTTCCACAATAGGTTACAGGGGAGTTTTCCACTACTTGCCTTTGGCTGCTCCCAGGTGTTCCGTTCACCCTCATGTTCCCAGCTCCTGGAACAGTGCCCAGCCCTCCAGAAATTCATACTGGATGAATGATGATGGGTCAGGCCCAGCCCTAGCCTTGGCTCCAACCTGACCCTTCCCTGGTTTGCCCCAGGGCCTGGGGACTCTGGTCCACCCTCCACCTTTGGAGGTCCTTAGTCCAGAGGCCACTGACCCCGGGGTCAGAACACCGTATCTGTGTCTGTCACTGTAGGGCCACATGATGACTACGGCATACAGGTATGACGTCTCTGGTGCCTTTCAGGGGCCTCCATGGACCCCACCTGTGCGTGGTGTGAGATGAGGCTTCTGGGGTCTGCTCTATGCTTTTGCTATTTCTCTGGCATTTTGGAGGCCTCCTGTGCAGTATCGCAGAGCCTCCCTGTGTTCACCCATATCTCTGTGAGGCACATCTGACCATGCTGCTCTGGGCAGGCATGTCTTCCTTCTCTGGCATGCACTGAGCAGGGCTAAGCGCGGTCCCAAGTGCTTTGCATGCTTTTTCTCACGTGACCCTCACAAAACTACGAAGTAAGCACTGCTGATGTCATCAGCACCCTACAAATGAAGAAATGCGCACCCCCAACAAAAACAGAAAAGGAAATGAGGCCCAGAGAGGTTAACTGTCTTGCCCAAGGTCCCAGAGCCTGGAAGAGAGTGAGGCCACCCTGAACCCGCATGCATAGCCCATGACCGCTATGACCTGCAGCTGGGACTGACTCCAAGTGGCAGGCCGTGGCAGGTGAGTGCGGGTTGCTCTGTCTGTGTTCCTAAGTGTCCCACCACTGTGTAGGTCAGCTTCACCTGTGTGAATCTGTGTATTGTGTCTGCGTCTTGGGCGTCTATCTGAGTGTGTGTCTGAAGGTTATTAAGTCTTAAGTGTCACACGTCTCCTGTTTGTGAGCTGGTATGGGGTGGGAGAGTTGCGGTGTCCTTGGTTTGTGCATCTGAGCTTTTCTCTGAGTGTATGCCTCTGTATTCCCGTGTCTGAGGTCTGTCCTATCTGATCCCCTGAGAGTTCCCCTTCTGTCAATCTGTCTGTCTCTCTGTCTGAGGGTGGATTCCCTGAGCGTTCCCCCTGTGCGCGCGCGCACGAGCGTGTATTTGAGGGCAGTCGCGCCTCTGTGTCTGCGCGTGCGCAGGAGGAGGCTCAGACTACAAGTCCCGGCAGACCCCGCGGCGCGGCGGGCGGACGTGCGGCCGCAGTGGGCGGGGCGGGGCTTGGTGGTGCTCAGAATCCGACTGCGGCACCTTCCCGGCCGCCAGAAGCAGCAGGTTCACAGGCCGCCTCGCCGCTCCCCTGCCCTCCGCCTCGCGCCCCCGCCGTGGCCGGCGATGAGCGCGAGGGACCAGCATGAGCGCAGGTGAGTGTGCGGCACGGCCTCCCAGAAACCCGGCGCGGTCCCCGGGCCGCCCGTCGATACAGTTGTTATGAGGCGACACCCCACCGCAGGGTCGCGAGCCGGGGAAACGACCCCGGGGGCGTCGCGCGCCCGGGCCCTCCCCCGTCACCGAGGCGTCATCCCTGGGGTCCTTCCCAGAGACTCCAGGAGCCGGAGGATGGCGCCGCGCAGAGCCCTTCCCTCCCCGCCTTCCTACAATCCTGGGAGGGGGAGCTCCCGTTGCCTGTGCAAGGAGTCACTGGGCAGCGGGGGCCGCGGTGGCGGGGCGCAGGGAAACGCCCCCTCTCCCATTGGACCTGCTTCCGCGAGTGTGACATGTCCGGGTGGGGGAAGAGGCGTGGAGGCCTCAGCATCCGGGGCCTCTGGGCAGTTTTTCCTCTTGGCTCGGTCTTCCGAGCACCTGAAAATGTCCTGGGGCACAAAACGCCCCTCCCATCCCCTTACTCAGGCCCCCAGAGGAAGCCTATCAACACCCAGGTCCAAAACCACGCCTTTCTTGTTACTTATCACAGGCATCCCAGGCCCATCCTTTCCAGAGTCTAATTTAAATTCCACTTGCTGAGAATGGAGCCAATAGACCTTTCCTATTCAGGAGGGTCTCATCGCCCTGTGAGTCACTCAGACCCCA
The DNA here is from genome assembly GCF_021234165.1 of Pteronotus mesoamericanus. NCBI lineage: Eukaryota > Metazoa > Chordata > Mammalia > Chiroptera > Mormoopidae > Pteronotus > Pteronotus mesoamericanus. Next base: position 1,367,248 of record NW_026555200.1, read on the forward strand.
GACCTCAGCAAAGGGCCCACCAGGACGTGAGCACCCTCTCTGCAGCTGCAGACCCCTGGGTTCTGGTCTCCCCTTCCCCATCTGCCCCCTCAAGCCCTACCCTCAAAGCCTAGAGCACACCCAGGATAAGGGAGGGGAAAGGCTGGGGAAAGATGGCCCCTGAACTACAGATCCAAGAATGAGGGTGCTGTTGGCTGACTGTCCCTCGCCCCCCAGCCTGGCAGGGGAGAGGAGCCTCTGGCCTCAGAGAGACGATAGTGAGGGAGGCCTCCCTGGGCAGCTGCCAGGTCAGCAGCAGGAAGCCGGGGGCTTCCGCAGGAAACTAGAGAAACTAGAGGTTCCCAGATGGCTTTGACTCCAGGCCCTCTGCTTTGCAGTGCCTGTAGCATTGCCCCAGGGCTGCAGAGTCAGGCCGGGTGGCTTTGGCCTTGGCCATCTGTTTGTGCCTCCCTTTAAATCGGGATCCTAATCCATGCTTTTCCTGGGGCAGCCTTGAGGAATGTGTTCATTCAGAGCCACTTATTTCCAGCTTTTCTCCTCTTTCAAGGTGTATGACCCTGGACGAGGGACTTTGAAGCTTTGTTCCTCAGTTTCCAAGGTTGTAAGATAGGGATAACAGTCCCACCCTCAGAGGGTTAGGCATGGAGATCAGCCACTTTTATTCAGAACAGCCATATAATTATGAAAGTTATCTCGTCCCATGCAGCTTGCACGTGGCTGCTCTGGGCTGGCCTGAGCTGGTGGTACCGGAGAGATCAGGCACTTCCCTGCCCTTCCCCTCACTCCGGGAGGAGACTGAGATGTGCATAGAGAGAAGGAAGCACCGCAGAGCAGTTGTGCCCTAGAGGGGAGGGTGCCCTGGGCTTGACCTTGCCTGGGCTGGAGACCAGAGTTTTCCATAGTGGTGACTTTGTCCTTCATGCTCCTCTCCCTTCCTTCTTCCTGAGGTTGAGTGGGAGAGCATCCACATAAAATGACAGTGACTGATGTGTGGTAGGACCTGGGGAAAGTGACAAAGTGGGGGCGGCACAAGATGGCCCCAGGCAGGGCCCTTCAGGAGGGTCTCACACCTCTGCACCTCATAGCTGGCTGACCCAGGAGCAGGAGACGGGCATGGCGACGCCTGGCACCGTCCCTCCCAAGTGAGATGTGCGGGCATTTACTCATTCACCCAGTAAGTGGCTCCGAGCCCCAGCCTTGTGTCGGGCCCTGTGAGCAGGATGGCCACTGACACCCATGCGAGCCTGATGTCGAGATGGGTGTTGGCGGACCAGCGTGGGATGGGCAGAGAAGACGCTGGGGTAAGACAGGCCCTTTCCAGCTGCAAGACAAGTCTGTGCGCCTCCCCGAGGCCCGGTTCTTTCAGTTGTAACAGGGGAGAAGGTGCAGGACTGTTGCAGGATTCGATGAGCTCAGCACCCGCACGATGTGGGCCCGCGTGGGCCCAGCGCGCGACGGGCTTCTTTCCCGTCCCCGGGGAGCTGTCCACCGGAGGGTTTTAAGGCACGGGGAGATGCTGTCTGGTGCGCGTGTGGGAAGAGTGGCACAGCTGTGAGGTTTCAGGCTGGGCGCCAGGGAAGTGGAGAGGAGCCTGAGAAATGGGTCAGAGCAGAGCCACACCCCCATGGCAGGGAAGCCGCAGCCACCAGCCTGCGCAGGCCCCAGCATCTGGGACCTCAGGCCCCCCAGTGGCTCCCACTTCCTCCTGTGCCAGCTGCCTCAGGGTTATGATTCTAGACTTCGGAAGTGGAAGCCCAGAGAGGCTAAGGTGCTTGCCTTGAAAAAAATAAAAGTAAATAAAAACACGGCTTGTGTGTTAAGAGCCAGGAGCCCAATTGCCATGGAGATGATGATGGTGACAGAGGGGCCCTGGTTGAAAGCATGGACCCTAGAGTCACACGGTCTAGAGCCACATCCCACCGCTCGCTGGCTGCGTGGCCTTTGGGCCAGTTACTGCGACTCTCTGCGCCTCAGTTTCCTAATTTGTAGCATAGGGATAAAGTTAGTACCTGCTTCATGGGGATAAATGAATCCGCCGATGTGAAGCCGTCGGAGCAGGGCCTGGGCTGTGTCAGCACCCTGATAACCTGAGGTGCTCCTTGCCCTCGTGCCACAGAAATGTCTGGAGAAAGTCTGTAAGGCAGGAGAAACGACCCGCCTGCCCCACTCAGAGCTGGTCTCCAGGGCAGGCGAGGGTCTCGGGCACAAAATGCAGAAGGACTCCAGGAGCAACTGGGTCTGCAGCCTTTTGAATTGGGGCAGGAAGAGGGCTGTGGCTTGTTGGTGGCCAAGGGCCTGAGACCCCAGCATTGCCAGACAGACTGTCAGTTGTCCTGAATGTCTGCTCCTCTGCTTCCCAGGCCTGGAGCCTGCCTGAGCTTCCCCAGGGCCACACCAGAGCAGAGCAGCCCCAAGAAAAGAAGGAAACGAAGCCCCCACAAGCCTCACTCACAAGATGGACTTGGCCGGGCCTACAGATTGAAAAGGACAACCTCTCCCCCTCCCCAGGACCCAGGCCGGGGTCTCTGGGAGCCCCAGGGAAGAGGGCCCTGGCCAGAGGCCGCAGTGGCTGAGAGCTGCAGCGTGCGCGCGCGCGCGCCTGTCTGTCTGTCTGTCTGTCTCTCTCCCCCTGGAGCTGGTGGCTCCATTTGCTTTCTGAGTCACCTGGGCGGATGGAGGAGTGACTGACTATAGGTGGGACTTGGGCTAATATGGCTTTAAAGCCAAGGGATCAGAGAGGCTTCGGGAGGTGCAGGGCATGCGCCTGTTTTCTGAAAGTGCCTGCACAGGCTGGGAAAGCACAGGACCTGGGTCCCGAGTTCCTGCTCCACCATTTACTTGGGGGTCTTTGCGCCTCTGAGCCTCAGCTTCCTCGTTTGTGGAATGGGGAATGCAAATCCCCTCATCGTGTGCCTGGAGGGGGTTAAATGGGTTATTTTACGCAGAAGCTTAGAGCTCTTGTCACCTGGGAGGTGCTTAATGTATGTTGGCTGCTCTAATTATGGTCATTACCATAGTAATTATTATCACCGTTGGGAGACAGGGAGATGTGGGGGCTGGGAAGGGAGACAGACTGCCTGGCCTCGGGGGGGGACACGTGGCCCCAAGCCTCAGGGTATTCCCAAGTGGTAAAGCAGAAGGATCAAAAGCCACCCTGGAGTCTGCCATCCGGGGCCTGCGTTCCTGCACTACCATGACTTGTTTGGTGTGATCTGGGCAAGTAACTTAACCTCTCAGAGCTTCATTTTCTTCTATAAAAAGGGGATAATAATTGTGCTTACATGGCAGGGTTATGGTGTTAACGATGTAAAAAGAGTCAGGAGCAGAGTTTGCACAGGAAAGGTTGACTATTATGGGTTGTTGGGCTCAGCTGCAGAAGCCCAAGTGTTTGGGGACCAAGCAGCTGAGGGACTGGGATGTTTTGACAGTGGCAGCTGCCTGGGACACCCTGGACTTGTTGTGTAGATGTTTTTAGGTCAGGCCCCTGCAGGGCTCTGTTTGGGGAAGGGGAGGAAGGGAACCCAGGATGATGGCAGGCGCGGCCCCCGCCCGCGCCCAGCTTTCCTACCCGCCTTACTGAGCTTCCCAGAGGCTCCTGTGAAACACGTCTCCCCTCTGCCAGTGCCCCAGCTGGTCTGGAAAGGGCCCGGGCACTTTTATGCCTGACAGCGGCTCAGGCTCACGTGGTCTGGGATCACAGCCAGAGGAGCCCCATCAGAGGCTGCCCCAGGGGGGAGCAGTGAGCCCACCCACTTCGGGGCCCCAGAACACCCACTGTCGCCCTACCCTGCTAGGACCACAGCTGCACAAGAGGGCAAGCAGGAGGAAGAAGAGCGTCTGCAACAGCCTACTGCTGTTCCCCAAGCCTCAGTTTACCCACCTGAAAAGTGGGAATGATAGTAGGGCCTTCCTCACAGAAGGACACCTGGGAAGTGTTCAGTGGGGCCCTGGCATGATGCGGTGGTTTCTCTCCACAGTCCTGGGGGCTTGCTTAGCTCACCCTGCCTCTCCGCACCCCCCCCTGCCCCGCCCCACCCTGCCAGAGGCCAGGTTCCTCCCCCGCCGCCCCTCCCACCTTTGCAGTGGGCTGCTCTCAAAGGCAGTCCTGACGTGTTTCCTGAGCCCAGACCGGACTTCGCAGCACCTTCGTGCTGCCAGGCCTGTGCTGGGCGTGAGCAAGGGCAAGCGGCTGATCCTGGCCTCCAGGCGGGGGCCAGGTGGGAAGGTGGGATGCGGAGCTCCCAGGAGGCTAACAGCGGGGTGTGTGAGCGCTGTGGAAGCTCAGTGTACTCTCCGGGCCCCGTCTCCCAATTCTGGGCCCACACCCAGTCAGAAATCACCAGACACGCAGGAAGCAAGACACTGTGAGTGAGAACTGACAGAGCAGCCAGGTAACCGGCCCAGGGAGACTGGCGCTGTTGGCTCAATCACACCAGCTTATATAAAATGACGCTGCTTATTGTGTTTAAAGAAATGAGAGAGAGGAGTCCCCTGCCCCCAAATGACATTTTCTCTTCTGTCCACAGACAGCAGCCCTCTCGTGGGCAGCACGGCCGCCAGTTATGGGACCCTGACGATAGAGACATCTCTAGATCCCCTCAGCTCCTCAGTTTCATCCGTGGTATGTGGGCGAGAGAGGGGCGGGGGGCCCGACACTGGGACGGCCCAGACCCTGGCTTCCTCCTCTGTCCCCGGCCCCGCCCCGACCTGGGCCTTCCCACCCCCGTGTCCACAGAGGCTCAGCGGCTACTGTGGGAGTCCATGGAGGGTTATAGGCTATCACGTCGTGGTCTGGATGATGGCAGGGATCCCTTTGCTGCTCTTCCGGTGGAAGCCGGTGTGGGGGGTGCGGCTGCGATCCCAGCCATGCAACCTGGCCCGCGCCGAAACACTCGTCATCGAAATAAGAGACAAAGAGGTGAGAGGCCAAGCGGTGACAGCCTGCAGCTGCGGAAAGGTGGTCTTGGGTTAGGTTTGGGGGGTGGGAGGCACACAGGTTCTCAGCCTAACCTAGCTGCTAAGTGTTCACGGGACCTTGCATGGCTTGCTCTCTCCGGAACTCAACTTTCCCACCTGGGCAGTGGGCAAAAGGGGCAGGTCGGGGCGGCTGGGGTGGGGGGTCATTTCTGAGGAGGTATCCATATTCATGATCCCTGCTCCTCCGGAAGGCACCACCTGGCTGTGAGGGGGGACTTGGGAGGGGAGGGGTCTCCTCCTGGACTGAGTCCAAGCTTCCGCGTTGCAGGGTAGCTCCTGGCAGCTCCACACTGTCCGGGTGCAGACTGAGGCCATCAGTGGGGGCCGGTAAGGCAGCCCCGCTGCCCCTTTCCAGAAGCCCCTGTGTCCTGGTCTCCCACGCACAAAGGCTCTGACCCTGGTCCCTCCCATCCCAGGGACGGGAGGGCGGCTTCCTGGGGATGGAGAGGCGCTGGGGTAGCTCCCAGGGCCCAACAGTAACCGCCATGCCCCTCCCCAGCCTGGAGCTGCCCCCACAGGCCCAGGCGGAGGACGGCCGAAGCCAGGTTGCCGTGGGGGCAGTGCCTGAGGGTGCGTGGAAGGACACCGCCCAGCTCCAGGGCAGTGAAGAGGCAGCAAGTGGACAGGTTAGTTCTGGACAGGCCCCTGCCCCTCTCTGAGCCTTACTTCCACACTCTGTTCAATGGCAGCGGGCGGGAGGGTCCTAGTTCTCCGGGCACCTTTGGCTCTTGTCCCAAATGTCGGGAATGCTGACTGACCGCCTCTACGCTGCTCTCCCGCCCTATCCTGTGGCGCTGGTCCCGGCGTCCACCCCACACGAGCCCAGACTCTCCTCTCTCCCACCCAGCGGCAGGTGCTGCGGTACTACCTCTTCCGGGGCCAGCGATATGTCTGGATAGAGGCCCAGCAGGCCTTCTGCCAAGTCAGGTACACGCTCATGCCGCCTCCCACAGCGGTGCTGGGCGCTGCGTTGGGCGGAGGAGGTGGCAGGGCGCGGGCGTCCCGGACTCCCTCCCAGCTCTGTGCCTCGGCCTCCTGTAGTCGTGGGCATGTCACTCAGCCTCTGCAGGCCTTGGGGCCTCGTAAACAGGACTGAAGGACAACCCCTGCCTCCTGGGCTTATTTCAAGGGCAAAGTACATCATCACCTGTAGAGCCTCTGGCCCAGGTGGGAACACTAGACTCAGACCGTCTGTTTGAGGGCTGGTCCCAGGTCTGCCACCTACTAAGTGCTTGATAAATGTAACCTCCCAACACATCTGAGCTTGAGCACCAAGAAGCAGACCCTGATACAGGGACTCTATGCAGAGAGCTGGCCGGGAAGGTGGGCACCACTGGGCAAGCGAGGTGGGCCGGTCAGGCTGCCAGGGGAGTAGTTGTCGTGGGCGCCTAGAGCTCGGTCCCCTCAGGGATCTCTTTGGTCCTGTGTAGAGTGCTCACCTTGGGGTGGCCCACACACAGAGTGAGGAGGCTAGGGTCCCGGCCCGTCACCTTCCCTTGCTGGTGCTGGGCTGCCCCGGGGCCACGAGCCCTTCTGCGCTTTGAGGGCAGCAAGCGCCCGCGGCCGGGAGCAGCGCTCAGGCAGAAGCAGGTGTTGGCAGTAGCTTCTGCGTCCTGCAGAGGGGAGTGCCGAGGGGAAGTGGGGGCGGCACTGGCAGCCCCTGCTACCCAGGAGCAGCCAAAGTCGCCGACAGGTGTGTCACTTAGTCAGTGCAGGCACTGTCCACGCACTCGGCACGACTTTCTCATTGAGCCCGCCCGCAGCCCTGAGGGGCGGGTGCTGTCCCCGCCCCCACATTGTGGAGGAGGAGAACCCAAGGCCCAGAGAGGCTCAGTGACTTTCCTAGGGCATCTTCGCTGCTGTCGTCACTACTAAATGGGATCGTCTCTCCTTGTTCTCTTTCCTTGCTGAGAGGGTGTGGGCCCAGTCAGAGGAACCTGGAGAGAGACCAGCCCAGACTTAGTGAACCTCTTCCCGGGAGCACAGCACAGCAAACGTGGGGTGGGGGGGTGTGGAGCTCAGGCCCTGCCACCTGCCCAAGTGTCCCCTCCTCCCCAGCCTGCTGGACCGCGGCCGCACATGTGACGACATCCACCGTTCCCGCTCCGGCCTCGGCCTCCAGGACCAAGCCGTGAGGTGTGTGCTGCCCTGGACCAGAGGGGCCCTGAGAGCTGGGGACGCCTGTCCTGCCCCCATTCCTGCCAGCTGTTGCCTCCTTCCAGCCACCTGCCTTCTCTGGGCCTCGGTGTCCCCAGCTGTAAAATGAGGAGCTTTCAGCACCCCCAGAGAGTCCAGTGGCCACAGCCGCCTTCGTCTGATGGCTTCGCCCCTTCTCTTCTTACAGGAAGACCATCTACGGCCCCAACGTGATCAATGTACCGGTCAAGTCCTATCCCCAGCTGCTGGTGGATGAGGTAGGGCTGTCCCCAAGCCTTGTGTGGGCCACTTCACAGTGGCAGGCCAGACCAGCCGTTGCCTTCCCCATGGTAGAGGCGTCTGAGACCCAGAACCCATCAGCTCAGGGCGAGGAATCGGGGCCTCTGGTGCAGGCTGGGGCTTAGAGGCCGAGAGGCGAACCCAGGCCCTGCCCTCTGCCCTCTGCCCAACTCCTCACTGCAGAGGCGGCGCCTTTCCATGCATCATCCTCCCCATTCTCCACGGATAGGGACTGGGAGTGGGGACCCTGTTCGCATGCAAGGAACCCGAGCTTCAGAGCAGGAATAGGCACAGCCAAGGTCACACAGGGACAAAGGGAAGCCAGCCACCCTGGCACCTCTAGAGGACACTGTCAGCGTCCCAGGCCTCCGAGCCCGGGCAGACGCCTGTGAAAGGCACAGCAGCCCAGGGGTCTGGTCTGACGTATACCCTGGTCTGCCGCTTGGAAACTCTGGGGTTTTAGGCAAGTGACTTAACCCTCCCTTGCCTCAGTTTCCTCATCTGCGGAATGGAGGCCGGTGGTAGCATCCAGCTGGTGGAATTGCTGTCACTGTTGTGTGACACTTAGAGCAAGTGCTTCTCGGGGGCCTGTCCTGTGAAGGCCCGTGTCCTCTTTAGAGTGAAGAAGCTGGGGGCTCGAGGGACACCTGGAGGGGACTGTCCAGGAGCAGGGCTTGGCTCTCTGCTCCCTGTGGCTGGGCTGCCCTGGGGACCGAGGGCCTTGACACTGCCTCCCTCCACCCCCAGGCGCTGAATCCCTACTACGGGTTCCAGGCCTTCAGCATCGGGCTGTGGCTGGCCGACCACTACTACTGGTACGCTCTGTGCATCTTCCTCGTCTCCTCCGTGTCCATCTGCCTGTCTCTCTACAAGACCAGAAAGGTGGGTGGCGTGAGGTGGGCAGGGCGGGCAGGTGGGCCCCCAGGGGCCTCCACCCACCCTCTCCCTGCTTGTCCTCCTGCTCACAGCAAAGCCAGACCCTGAGGGACATGGTCAAGCTGTCCATGCGGGTGTGTGTGTGCCGGCCTGGGGGAGGTGAGAGCTGGGGAAGAGGGTGAGGCTGGGGGAGGCGCGGGGGCTTGGGGCCACGCTGAGGCTTCCGCTTGCCCACAGAGGAGGAGTGGGTGGACTCCAGCGAGCTCGTGCCAGGAGACTGCCTGGTGCTGCCCGAAGAGGGCGGGATGATGCCCTGCGACGCCGCCCTGGTGGCTGGCGAGTGCATGGTCAACGAGAGCGCTCTGACAGGTCAGCCCAAGCGCCCGGCCCACGGTCTCCTGCGTGTCATGCCCTGCGCCAAGCCCCTCGGCCCGGCATCAGAGCTCGTAGCTTGAGTTTCCTTTTCCTCTTGCTCTCAGCTAACAACCTTGGCCTCGGGCCTCCAGTAAGGGATCGCTGCTCTGCTAGGCAGGGAGCTCAGGGCTTTACAGTGGTCAAGTCCCCTTGTATCGATATCTTTATTGATTCAAATTATAAAGATAATACAGCTTGCTATGAAAGAATTCCAAAAGGAGGAGAAAGTCTCCCCGCAGCCTGCACCCTGCACTGTGTGCATGTATGCACACGCATACTCTGGACTCTCCCAGGAGACAGCTCCTGGTCACTAACTGGCTGGCACACACCCTTCCAGGGCTGTGTCGCTGTGTCTTAGGTCTTTGCCCTCTCTGAGCCTCAGTGTCCTTCTTTGTAAGTTGGAGACAGTGAATATTTTTTTTTTTTTTTTGTACACATGATTATGAAAGTTAATGAGACCTAGGGTTGTCCTGGCTGGTGTGGCACAGTGGATTGAGCGAGGGCTGCAAACCGAAAGGTTGCCAGTTTGATTCCCAGTCAGGGCACATGCCTGGGTTGTGGGCCAGGTCTCTGGTTGGGGGCGTAAAAGAGGCAACCAGTTGATGTTTCTGTCGCGCATGGATGTTTCTCTCCCTCTCTTTCTCCCTCCCTTCCTCTCTTTCTAAGAAAATCAATAATCTTGTTTTTAAAAATGAGCCATAGGGCTGACGAAACAATTCTGTGTATGACTGTTGGTCTTGGTGGGACGGAGGGGCCTGGAGGCCCTCGTGGGCCTCACACCACATCCCTGCCAGGGGAGAGCGTTCCAGTGCTGAAGACGGCCCTGCCGGCAGGGCCAGCGCCCTACTGCCCAGAGACCCACAGGCGACACACACTCTTCTGCGGGACTCTCGTCTTGCAGGGCCGGGCCATCGTGGGACCCCACGTCCTAGCGGTGGTGACCCGAACAGGTAGGAGTCAGGGCAGCAGGGAGGGGTGCTGGGCCCAGCCCCTAGAAGAGAGGTGACGTGGGACAGGCGGGACCCGTCTTCACCGCTGCCCGGCTCGGGGCTGGCTGAAGCGGGCAGGGGTGTGGCGGGCAGGAGGGGGCCCACCCCCTAGGAAGGGGGCTGTGCTGTACGGGCCCCTCACCCTGGCGCCCGTTCCCTGCAGTGAGCCGTGGCCTGAAAATATTGAATGGAAAACTCCAGAAATAAACAATTCGTTAGTTTTAAATGGCACACTGTTCTGAGTAGCACAAAAAAACCCACGTCCTCCCACTGTGTCCCACTGGAGACGCGGACCATCCCCTTACCCAGTGCATTCACGCTGCATATTCTACCCGCCCGTTAAGTCACTTAGTAGCCGGCTGGGTTGTCAGGTTGACTGTCGCAATATCGCAGGGCTTGTGTTTCGGTCTCCCTTACTTAATAATGACCCCAAAGCACAAGAGTGGTGATGCTGGCAGTTCGAGTACGCTGAAGAGAAGCCCTAAGGTGCTTCTCTTAAGGGAAAAGGTGTGTACCTGTAGGAAAAAACAGCGTGTGTAGGATTCGGTACTACCCACGGTTTCAGGCATCCTCTGTGGGCCTTGGACCGTGTCCCCCTCAGATAAGGGGGGACTACTGTGCATTCAGCAGGTTCTTGCAACAAGGGAAGAGGACCCAGGGCCACAGATCTGACTTACTCATCAAGTTTCTAACAAACCCTAGGGGTAGGCAGGTGCTGTGGGCTGTCCTGTAGGACCCCCAGCTGAGTGCTCTTTAACCCTGGAGCATTGTGTCTTACAACAGAGGTGCAAGTAGAGTGGAAAACCCATCCTTTTTTTGGCAAGATTTTTTTTTTTAATTTTTAGAGAGGAGAAGGGAGGGAGAGAGACATCGATATGAGAGAAACATTGATCAGTTGCCTCTCATAAGTGCCCCATTCAGAGACCAAACCTACAACTCAGGCATGTGTCTGACCAGGAATCAAACCGGCGATCTTCCACTTTTCCTGACAATGCCCAACAAACTGAGCCACACCGGTCAGGGCGGGAAGGCCCATCTTGACCTTCAGCGACCTTGCCTCAGTTTCCTTGTCTCCCCATAGGGTTCTGCACAGTGAAAGGGGGGCTGGTGAGCTCCATCTTACATCCCCGGCCTATCAACTTCAAGTTCTACAAACACAGCATGAAGTTTGTGGCTGCCCTTTCCGTTCTGGGTGAGTGAACCCTGTACCCCGCCCTACCACGGCCCCCAGGGCTCCACCCCAAATCCCGCTGAGTCCGTTGCTCTCTCGCCAGCTCTCCTCGGCACTATCTACAGCATCTTCATCCTCTGCCGGAACCGGGTAAGGAAACCCAGGGGGCCGGGCAGTGGCTGCCTGGTGGAGCCTGGGGCCCATGCAGCCTGGCCCCTGGCATTCATGGTGCCCCCCACCACCCGCCCTGCCAGGTGCCTGTGAGGGAAATTGTGATCCGGGCTCTGGACCTGGTGACGGTGGTGGTGCCGCCCGCCCTGCCCGCTGCCATGACCGTGTGCACACTCTACGCCCAGAGCCGGCTGCGCAGCCAGGGCATCTTCTGCATCCACCCGCTGCGCATCAACCTGGGGGGCAAGCTCCGGCTGGTGTGCTTCGACAAGGTGGGGGCTGTGGGCAGGGTTGGCACGGGGCAGGGGCGCGGGTAGCACGGCCGGGCCTCCTCACCTGCATTTTTCACTCAGCAACGTAGACCAAGGGCCGGTTCGATGCCCTCCCCCAGCTACCACCCACGTCAGGCGAAGATAAAATGTCTGAAATCATTAACTCACGTGTTCAAGAATCACTGAGAGGCTCTGTGCACAGGCCCAGGGCTTCTGGGGACCCATCTGTGACCCACACAGATGTCGCCCTGGACATGGGTGCATGTATGCCTGCCCCGACCAGAACAAGTGAGCCAGGGAGCACAGCCGACCATGGGTGGCAATGGGTTTTGGGAAGGAAGCGAATGGGGTACATGGTGGCGGCACATGGGGGTCGCTCCCTTAGAGAGCAGTCAGGGAGGGCTCCCCTGAGCAGGACCCTGGGTGACCTCAGTGAGGGGTGAGCCCCACAGAGATGCGGCAGGGCCTGGGCTGGGGAGGTTAGGAGGGAGCCAATGTGGCTCCTTGGCGGAACAGACCACGTGCTGGGGCCGAGGAGGCTTGGTGTTATTCTGAGGGCAGAAGGGGCTGTAGAGGGTTTCGAATAGAAAGATTGGTGGATGATTGGGTTCACGGAGCCCCCAGGCTATCAAAGGAGCCAGACATGCAACACATGGACATGTGGGAAACGCAGGCATCCTTTCATTCACTCACTCATTCATTCATTCATTCAACAATTACCTTAAGTGTGGTGTGCAACCAGATCTTCTCCCTCGTACCGCAGTGAACAGATGATGGGGTAGCGGAGAGGCCGTGGGTGGGAGCCCGCAGTCAGGACCGCCTGACCCAACCATAGGGCTAAGGAAGACTTCCTGGAAGAAGTGACACCAGGCACAGAAACAGCAGGGATTGGGGAGGGCCAATCAGCAGAGCACCTGAATGTGCAAAAGCCCAGAGACAAGAGAAGACCTCTTCTGGTTCCCCCTCTGACGCTGGGGCTCCCGTGGGACCTGCTTGGCCTGGGGTGTGGGCGCCCGGCCCAGCAGGGCACAGCTCATCCCAGGCCTCATCCCCGGCCTGCCCCCTTGCCCCCTGCAGACAGGCACCCTCACTGAGGATGGCTTGGATGTGATGGGTGTGGTGCCCCTGCAGGGGCAGGCCTTCCTGCCACTGGTCCCAGAGCCCCGCCGCCTGCCCACGGGGCCCCTGCTCCGAGCACTGGCCACCTGCCACGCCCTCAGCCGGCTCCAGGACACCCCAGTGGGCGACCCTATGGACCTCAAGATGGTGGAATCTACTGGCTGGGTGAGGAGGCCAAGCAGGTCAGCCCCCTGCCTCTGGGCAGCTGGGCCCTAACTAAGCCCACCTGCTCTTCATTCTGGGACTTCCAGGGTGATCTCTATTACACCCACCGTCGGTAGTCAGTGGCCAAGGCCACGTGCCCGGCACCCACAGTGTGCCGGCTCTCCGTCGTACATCTCTGTTTCATGTGCCCCTCCCCATAGCCCGAGGAAGGGAGCATAAAGCCTCCTTCACAGGGAGGAAGCTGAGGCTGAGGGGGATTTGGAATAACTTGTCCAAGGTCACCCAGCAGCTTATAAATAGCAAAGCCAGAGTTTGAACTCGGGTCCACTTGACCCCAAAGCCCACATTCTTCTGTTGTATCCAGTCTCCCATTAAGGAAGTCTTTCAAAGCCTAACTTGACTCTCTCCTGCTGCCTCTCTGTGGGCCAAGGACTGGCTGCCCCAGGCCAAGCCAGCACCCCGGCCCTGTGAAGCCAACCTTCTCCGCCTGCCTCCCAGGTCCTGGAGGAGGGGCTGGCTGCAGACTCAGCATGTGGGACCCAGGTCTTAGCAGTGATGAGGCCTCCCGTCATGGAGCCCCAGCTGCAGGGTGTGGTGAGCTGAGGAGGTGCCTGAGGGGCTGGAGGGGAGGGCTCCGCGGGCCAGCTCCTCAGCTGCCCCTCCAACCCTGCAGGTGGAGCCCCTGGTGCCGCTCAGCATCCTTGGCCGCTTCCCCTTCTCATCGGCCCTGCAGCGCATGAGCGTGGTGGTGGCGTGGCCAGGGGCCGCTCAGCCCGAAGCCTACGTCAAGGGCTCCCCTGAGCTGGTGGCTGGCCTCTGCAGCCCCGAGACAGGTGAGGGGCGGGCCCCAGGTCCACTAGTCGGCCTGGACACAGTGGGGTAGGCACCCAGGCTCTGTCCCTGTGCTGACCCTCTTACCCCGTGACACCTGCCTCTGCCTGTCAGTGCCCACCCACTTCGCTGAGGTACTGCAAAGCTATACTGCCGCTGGCTACCGCGTCGTGGCCCTCGCGGGCAAGCCGCTGCCCATCACGCCCAGCCTGGAGGCGGCTCAGCGACTGGCCAGGTAAGGCCTGGAAACCAAGCCTCAGGGCGGACAAAGGGAGGCCTGCCAGCAGGCAGAGCCCAGGGCTGGGGGAGGGGCCTTGATCATCCCTCGACCCGCCCTGCAGGGACACCGTGGAGCAGCAACTGAGCCTCCTGGGGCTGTTGGTCCTGAGGAACCTGCTTAAGCCACAGACCACGGCAGTCATCCAGGCTCTGCGGAGGACCCACATCCGCACGGTCATGGTGACAGGTACCAGTAGATCCTCCTTAGGGCGCAGGAGAAGGTACCTAGCGGCACTTCTTAGGGCATCTCTTGGCACCCTGCTCCAGGCCAGGTCCTTGTTAGACATGTCACAAGGATCTCGCCCAAGTGCTCATTATCACCCCATCGACAGGTAAGGGGGTGAGGCTCGGAGGAGAGTGACTTGCGGAGAGCCCAGAGCCGGGATCGGATTGCCTGGGCTCCAGCCCGACTGCCCGCCTGCTCGACGGCCCCTCCGAGGTCTAGTTCTCCACAGGGTGACATGGAGGAGTTCAGTGGGTCTGTTTCCTCCTTGTTCTCCCTGCCCCCCCACCACACTTCCCAGCAAAGTCCCACAGCACTAAGTAGTATACGTGGGACTCAAACCCAGGCCCCCAATTTGTAAGACCTTCAATGCCTAATTTTATAGACGAGGAAACCGAGGTTCAAGGACATTGATGACCTGCCGGAGCCCTTTCAGCCAATCATGGCAGATGGATTCTGTCCAGCCTTAACTCTCCCATCTGCAAGTGTCAGGGTGAGGGCGGCCCCCTTGGATAGCAGCTTGACCTTGACCCCTCCCCTCCAGGGGACAACCTGCAGACAGCAGTCACTGTGGCCCAGAGCTGCGGCATGGTGGGCCCCCAGGAGCGCCTGGTCATCCTCCGTGCCGCTCCCCCTGAGCGGGGCCAGCCTGCCTCCCTCGAGCTCCTGCCAGTGGAGTCCCCTGTGGCCATGAACGGGGCTAAGGTGAGGCTGACCTGGCGTTCTGCCACATGCCCTACCAGTGACCCCGCCCCGTGTCACCTGATCCAGGGCCCAGCAACCCAGGTGGGCAGGGGGCACTGAGCTGAGCTTCCCGGGCCTCCAGGACCCTGACCAGGTCTCAAGCTACACCGTGGAGCCAGACCCCCGATCCAGCCACCTGGCCCTCAGCGGGTCCACCTTTGGTGTCCTCGTGAAGCACTTCCCCAAGCTACTGCCCAAGGTAGGGCGGCCCCAGCCTCCCAGGCCACCCCCCACCGCCCCCTGCTCTGCTCCCTCCTCTTGGCTGCCCTGCCCATCCGGTGGCTGCTTCAGCCCCTCACCTGTCCCTGTGCTCCCAGGTCCTAGTCCAGGGCACTGTCTTCGCCCGCATGGCTCCTGAGCAGAAGACAGAGCTGGTGTGTGAGCTGCAGAAGCTCCAGTGAGTGCACGTGGGTGAGGGGTCTTCGGGGGACAGGCCAGCCCATGAATCCCTGCCTCCGACCTCAGGCATTAGAGCGCCATGGCCCTCAGAGAGAAGCCACGCCGGCTCCCCCGGGGCCCTCATGCCAGAGTAGTGACTGCACCCATTTACTGAGCACCGGCTGTACGCCCAGCACCCTGCGGGCAGCAGGGGGACAGCCTTCCTCATGTTCTGCCCGTGGGCCGTGAGGTGGATGGGGCTCCCTCACAGATGAGGAAGCACCTCACAGGCTCAGAGCCTGCCGTGAATTCGGGCCACACCCGTCCGCCCCTCTGTGTCAGGTACTGCGTGGGCATGTGCGGGGACGGCGCCAACGACTGCGGGGCCCTGAAGGCGGCGGACGTGGGCATCTCCCTCTCCCAGGCCGAGGCCTCCGTGGTCTCGCCCTTCACCTCGAGCGTGGCCAGCATCGAGTGTGTGCCCATGGTCATCAGGTGAGGCGGGCAGGGCCCATGGGCAGGGATGGCCCATCAGCCAGCCTGGGCCCCCTAATGTCCCCGCCCGCTACCCAGGGAAGGCCGCTGTTCCCTCGACACGTCCTTCAGCGTCTTCAAGTACATGGCCCTGTACAGCCTGACCCAGTTCATCTCCGTGCTGCTCCTGTACACGGTGGGTGTCTGCAGGGCGCCCTGCCCAGCGCTGCGCCCGCGGGCAGGCCCGCGTCAGGCCCAGGGCGAGGCCGCTCTGGGGTGGTTAGGAGCCCGGCGGTACTGGTGTAGATGGTATGGCCTCAAGTCCCGCTCTGCCACTTTCTAGCTGTGTGGTGGAGGTGGCCCCTGAGGCTCAGGGACCAGGCTGGTATGAGGGGACAAAAGCGCAGAGCCTGCAGGCCCTCAGGAGCGGGGGCGGTCCTGTGCTGGCGTTTCATCCCTGTCCTCCAGAGCTCCCCATCTGCGGGGGCACTGGGGCGGGCCCAGGCAGGGGCAAGGAGGTGGGGGTGGGCGTGGGGCAGGGCCAAGGCCCTTGCCCCTTTCTTGTGGGCCCACCTGTTTCCCTGAGAGGAGAGGCGTCTCACCCCCTTTCCTGAGCACGTGTCACTGGCCCGTGTGGAAAGCTGGTGACATTGTCTGGCAGTGCTGATCTTACACTAGACTCTATTCCTGTACCCACCTGGAGCCTGGGGCTTCCTGTGGGCAGGAGCTGTGGCCTCCATTAACCCAGGGGCTCCCCCACAAGGCAGAGCTTGAGGCCCCCGCAGGCTGGGACGCCCCCACAGGTGGGGGAGCCTGTCCCATCAGTCGGTCCTCCCCAGGCCAGAAGGGCTGCCAGCGTCCTCAGACTGGGAGCGGGGCTCCCCTCTCAGACTTGGGGCTGATGTTCCTTCTGCCTTCCCTCCCCTGCCTGCAGATCAACACCAACCTGGGCGACTTGCAGTTCTTGGCCATAGACCTGGTCATCACCACCACAGTGGCCGTGCTCATGAGCCGCACCGGGCCGGCGCTGGTGCTGGGCCGGGCGCGGCCGCCAGGGGCGCTGCTCAGTGTGCCCGTGCTGAGCAGCCTGCTGCTGCAGGTGGCCCTGGTGGCCGGCGTGCAGCTGGGGGGCTACTTCCTGACGGTGGCCCAGCCCTGGTGAGTAGGGAGCCTGTCCCCCAAGCCCACCCCTGCCCTGCCTGCCACACACTCATTCCCTGACCCCTGGTCCCCATGCCCTCAGGTTCGAGCCTCTGAATGGGACAGTGCCTGCACCAAACAACCTGCCCAACTATGAGAACACAGTGGTCTTCTCTCTGTCCAGCTTCCAGTACCTCATCCTGGCCGCAGCCGTGTCCAAGGGGGCGCCCTTCCGCCAGCCGCTGTACACCAACGGTGCTGCTGCGTGGTGGGCGGGCTGGGCACAGGGAGGGGAGCGGCAGGGGGTCCCAGTGGGCTGGTGTGTGAGTGTGCAGGGCTTCCCTGGCCTAACGGACTCCCTCGCCCCCAGTGCCCTTCCTGGTGGCCCTGGCGCTCCTGGCCTCCATCCTAGTGGGCCTCCTCCTGGTCCCTGGCCTCCTGCGGGGGCCACTGGAGCTAAGGAACATCAGTGACACCTGCTTCAAACTGCTGCTGCTGGGCCTGGTCGCCTTCAACTTCGTGGGGGCCTTCATGCTAGAGGTGGGACCCGCTGCGGCTCGGGGCTGGAGTGGCGCGTGGAGGGGGGACTCGGCCACAGCCACCCCCTCTGCGCTGCTCCTGTGCTCTGCAGAGTCTGCTGGACCAGTGCCTCCCCAACTGTCTGCGGTGGCTGCGGCCCAAAGGGGCCTCCAAGAAGCGCTTCAAGCAGCTGGAGCGGGAGCTGGCCGAGCGGCCCTGGCCGCCACCCACTGGGCCCGGGGGATAGTGCGCCCTGTCTGGCACCCTGGACCCTGGATCTCCCTTCCTCCAAGCCACCGACTGGGCCCCGTCTCCAGAGACAGTCCCAGCCCTGAGGTTGGCGGCCGTCACACTCCTGCCCCTAGTCTGCCCGGCCCAGCCTTCCTGCCCCCACTTGGGGAAACGCTAACTGTCGTCTCCCTGTTCAGACATCCCACGTAGAGACAGCAGCCTCCAAGCCACTCAGAGCTGTTGTCAGTGTAGCAAATAAAATCACTATTTTACTGGCTCGGTTGTGCCTGTTTCCTACCTGGCGCTCCCGAGCCGGCTGCCCGGCTGGCAGAGCCTGCCGTGTGTCTGCTCCTGGCACCCCTGCATCTGACGGTGATGACGCCGGGTTAGCTTGTGCCTGATGCTCTGCTAAGCATTTTATAGCGTTGTCATTTGATCCTTATGGCCAGTATGGATTGCTGTCCCCATTTTAGATACAGAAACTGAGGCTTAGAGGTCACACAAGTAGTCAGAAGTGGGGCCAGACTGCTTTGACTCCAGCATCTTCTCTTAACCTTCCTACCTTCCTGTGCCAGGGGGTGGGGGGCGGGGCAGAAAGGCAAGTGCCGGTGCCTAAGGGGCATTTAACTGGGGCAGTCCCCTTCTCCCCACCACCCCCAACATCCTGGGAGGAGTTCGTGGGATGAAAATCCAGGCTCTGAGCACACACTGCCCAGCCAAAACCATGTGCACTGTCCAGGGAGCGTGGCCAAGCCCTACCCGGTCATCTGGCCCACCTGCGCTGGGCCGGGGACACCAGGGAACAAAGGCTGATTCCTGCCCTCCAAAGGCCCCGCCAAGCCTGACACGGAGCTCTGGCAGCGCCCCCAGCCCTGCCCCGGTAAGCGCTCGGTAAACGTTCACTCAAACAGGAGAAGAGATGTGGAGTGTGAAAACAGAACTCATAATATCAGGCACAGCCACAGACCTGCACTGGGTACTGAGTCCTCTCCCAGCACCAGGGTGGTGGTTGCTGTTCGAGGGGAGGTCAGAGGACAGTGAGAAGGCTGGGTTTGAATCCCTCCTCTACCCTTAGCCAATTATTCATGCATTTATTGGGCGGTCATGCGCCAGGCCCAGGGGCTGCAGCAGTGAACAAAAGGTGGCCTTTGTCTGTGTGCAGCTTGTAACCTGGCGTGAGACAAGACAGGGAAGGAACAAATCTCTAACCCACTACCCCCACCCCTGGACAGCCGCCACCTCTGCTTGGGTCCTTAGGGCCAGGCGAGTGGGTAGAGAGGATCTAGAAGCCAGGACATTGGAGTATGCAGCTTTGGGGCCCCAGTTTCCCCCTTCTGTCAAGAGTAGGGGGCAGGACTCCTGCCAGGTGATTTCCCCTCCTGCCCTAGAGGGATTGTGCCTGGTAGCAGTGAAGGCCAAGGGAGGGCCGAGGACTGGGCTGGCCCTCGGGGCCTATAGTGCTCTGGTAACCAAAGTCCCTGCTGTGCTGTGATAGACTCTGGAGAGGGACGTGGCAGATACTCATTCATTCGACAAACCAGCCCTGGAGAACAAAGGATGCAGGGACATACAGCAGTGCCCCCTTATCCACAGGGGACACATTCCAATACCGGCTGTGGATGCGTATTGGAAACCATAGATTGTACCGAACCCCATGCACACGGTTTTATCCTATACACACCTGTGATAAAGCTTAATCTATAAATTAAGCACAGCAAGAAATTACCAAGAGTAACGAATAAACTGGAAGAATTAATATAATAAAAATTGTGTGAGTGTGGCCTTAGTAAAATAAGGTTACTTGAACACAAGCACTGTGATACCGTGACAGATAACTCACAGATAAGGGAGATGGCTATCAAGGGACTAAGGGGTCAAGAGCATGTTCAGCATAGACACTCTGGATACAGGGATGACTCACGTCTGGCTGGCCAGAGTGGGATGATTTGAGATGAGATTCATCACGCTACTCAGAACGGTGTGCAATTTAAAATGTATGAATTGTGGCCCTGGCTGGTGTGACTCAGTGGATTGAGCACCAGCCTATGAACCAAAGTGTCGCTGGTTCGATTCCCAGTCTGGGCACATGCCTGGGTTGCAGGCCAGGTCCCCAGTGGGGTCACGTGAGAGGCAACCACACACTGATGTTTCCCTCCCTCTCTTTCTCCCTTCCCCTTTCTCTCTAAAACAAACAAACAACAACAAAAAAAAAAAAACAAGTAAAATCTTTAAAAACAAAGTATGAATTGTTTATTTCTGGAATTTTCTATGTAGTATTTTCAGACCACAGAGTTCCATGGGTAACTGAAACTGTGGAAAGCAAAACCACAGATAAGGGGTGACTGCTGGATTCAGTTCCTATCTAATAGGATTCAGAGCCTAGGAGATGGGCAGCTGTGGGGAGCAGGACCAGGCAAGGAGGTCTAAAGGTGAGGACCTGGATCAAGGGGGCATGCCCATGTCCCCCTCCCAGCGGGAGCCCCCTGACTAGGCACGGCTGAGGACTGCCCCAGAGGCAGGGGACCTGCACCGCCCCCTACCACCCAGCCAGTCTCTCCGAGAAGAAACAAGTGTACATTCATTCTTTCATTCCACAAATGTTCACTGAAGAGCGGCTGAGCCAGGCACTGTGCCTAATGAGCAAAATCCGAGGATGAGCAAAAACAGACCTTGTCCCTGTCTTCATGCGATTGACAGGCTAAACAAACGATCCCGCAGACATAGGACAACATGCCAGCTGTGCGCAGTAAAGCCGAAGATGCTTTGGAGCCTGACAGGAAGAAAGGAAAGGAAGGGAGGGTTCAATCTATGACCAGGAGGAGGTAGACCTTGGCGGTGTTTCAGGAGGAAGACAAGCTCGAGCAAAGGCCCTGTGGCAGCAGAGGACATTAGTGAGAGAACACCAAAAGGTCATGCGGCTGGAGGGAACGAAGAGGCAAAGCCAGACCAGGATGAAGGGCAGGGCTCTTGGGGGCCACAGGGAAGCTTGACCTCGAGCCTAGGTACCGTGGAAAAGGAGCGAAGGCTTTAAGTAGAAGGGGCTCAGTGGCTGAAGCCACAGGGAAGGGCAGGGCCCACTTGGGAAGGCCCAGATTGGAGGCTGTTACAGAATCCAGGCCAGAGATGGTAGTGGTGGTCCTGGGTAGGTAGATCAGTGGTTAGAGCATTGTACTGCTACACTAAGGTTGAGGGTTTGATCCCTGGTCAGGACGCATACAAAGAATCAACCAATAAATACATAAATAAGTGGAATAAGGTGATGTCTCTCTTTCTCTAAAAATCAACAAATTTTTAAAAAATTTTAAAAACAGATGGCGGTGGCTTACAGTACCACGGGGACAACGGACAGACTCAAAAGATAATTCAGAGGCAGAATTGGTGGCTGGGTGCTGGACTGGATGCAGGGGCTGATGGCAGGCGGAAGAAGCTGAGTCATGGAGGGATGGTGAGGCCACAGGAGCGGGAGCACCTTCCTGGGGGAGGGCTGGGGGTCCTGAGTTCGGACTGGGATCCTTGATGAATCTGATAGGCCTCGGCAACATTCGTGGGGCCAGGCCGTGTAGGCTGGAGCCGGAGGCCCGAAAGAAATGCTGGTTACTGAAGCCAGCGGCAGCCCAGAGATGACTAAGAAGACCCAGAAGGTACAGCCAGAGAGGCAGGAAGAAAATCAGGCCAGCAAGGGTGTCCTCCAAGCTGGGAGAAGCCAGAAGGGAGCACAGGGCTTACTCCCAGCTGAGCGCTCTGGGTGAATCCCTTTAGGAGCCTTGGTTTCCTTCTTTGTAAAATGGGGTAACTCGTTCACTCGCCCACCTCACCACTGACTGCGGGCCAGATGCGATGTGGATCCCAGGAGGAAACGTTCGACACAGTAGGAGTGTGGGACAGACTTGACGATGGCTCCGCGGGCGCCCTCACCCCCGCCCCACGTCCGCCCCCAGGAGCGGGTGCGGGCCCGAGGCCGCGGCGGCCCGGGCCGCGGCTCTCGCGTTAGGACCCAGCGGATCCAGGGCTGGAGGGCGGGCGCCGGCCCGTCGGGGGCCCGGAGCGGGGCTCTCGGCGGGCAAAGGGGCGGCTCCGGCTGGCGGACTCGGAGCGGAGTGACCCAGCCAGGTAGGCGCGGGACTGGCTGCAGGACTCGGCGGGGAGCGCTCGCGGGACCTGGGCCGCGAGCGGGGGGCGGCGCAGGGCTCTGCGTGTCCCCGGCCCTGGGGGCGGCTGCCAGCGTCCCTGAGCCCCGGCCGTCTGAGCAGATGCTAAGAGGCCACTTAGAAAGTTCGGGATCGCTTTGAGGGGAGGACGGCGGGTTGGGAAAGGAGGGGAGCCTGGGTGTGGGGAGAGCCAGAAGTGGGGGCGTCGGGGCTGGGGGCAGCTTTTGTTCTCCCTGGGAGGTTGGAATGTGGCGGGTGGGGTGAGGGTGTGCGGCAGGAGCCCCGAGACGCGGAGAGACAAAGGGAGATCAGAGACCGGGAGAGCGCGCCCGCCGTGGCTGATTGTTCCCAGCTGTGCGCGCTGCAACATCTGGTTTCCTACAGCCAGACCGGCCCGGCCTCCGCAGCAGGCAGAGCCTCCCTCCGAGGGAGCGTGGGCAGGAGGCTCTGGGTAGGCCCCCGCTCGTCCCTCTCCGGCAAGGAACGCAGAGTGTAGAGCAGTTGCTGCTGTGGCAGGTCCTAGGATTCCCCCACATCCCCAAAATCCATAGTCTAGAAGTGCTTGGAGCTGCTCCCTGGGACAATTCATTACTCCCACAGGACCCTCCTCTTTACAAGCATCCCGCTTGTCCTAGGGGCCTCCTTCCCCAAGGAGCCTGGGCCTGGGTGCCAGACCTTCTGGGGAGGAAAAGTCTGGACTCCATGCAGGGGGCTGAGAGGCCACAGAGAGACTTCGGGGACAGACAGAGGTCACCCCATTCATACACGTCTTACGGCCCCGTAGGCCCCAACTCAGGCCTCATCCTGAGTGCAGACAGTCCCAATGAGCCTGGCTGCTACCAGCCCTGGGAGGACAAGGACAGGAGAGGGTCTCCCTGTAGGGAGCTGCAAGGAAGGAGGCCCTGGTTCTTTCTGCCCCTCTTAACAGGAGGAGGAGGCCAAGGGGTTTCAGGATGGGGCTGTGGGGAGCCAGATGTCCCCAGCCTGGGGGGCAACCTGAGTCATGAGTCTCATCTCCCGCACCCACCCCATCACCCCTCAGTGTCCTCAGCACCCCATCCAGCCGCCCTGAGGGTTCGGGAAGGGAGAGCGGTTTGAATGCATGAGATGGGCAGCAGTCACAGAAGTCTCAGGACCGGGAAGAAAGGAGGGCAAGATGCCTGTTTCTGCCCCTTTTCCTCCCCTCTCCCTAGACTCGCCCCCCCCCCCCCCCCCCCCCCCCCCGCAGGGGAAATATGTCAGGTTTCCAGTTAGCTGTCTGGAAGGACTCCCTTTGTTGTGGCAGGGAGGGGGCCTCCTGGATAAATGAGCCCGCGGGCTCTCTCCCAGGCCTCCCAGCAGAAGGCCGACTGTCTGAGGCTGCCCTCCACTGAGCTGGGCCTGGATGTGGGGACCTGTAGACTCTGCCAAGTCCCCTGTGGGGCCAAAGACTGGAGGCTGGACTCAGCCAGGAGTTCTTAAACTTCAAGAGCCTGGTGAGAGCTATGGATCACTGCTCTGTCCCCCCAGAATTACACACACAACACTTGTCATACAATGTCAGGGGGTCCAGCACCCCTAGGCTGGGTGACATCATGGTTCCCCCCAGCGCTGCCTTTCTAGGAGCCAGAGGAGCCTTCCTCAGACTCCACCCTAAGTGTTTCCTGCTGCTGCAGACAAATAGACCACAGTCTCGTGAGTCTGATGCACCGCCAGGTCCTGGGAGGCCTGGCAGGAGAGGCATCTTCTGGGGGTGGGAGCCCTGCCCAGGCCTGGCCGCCTTGGGAGCCCCGGGGCCTGTGCACGCATGCGGTTTCCTGCTGAGCAAGATGCTGAAGGCCCAGGGGCTAATTGGGAGCAGGCAGTGAGCTTGGCAGACGCTCCTGAGTGGGCCGCGATGTTGGCTGGACAGGGCTGGGGTCCCAAGGGCCCCGGGGCCCCGGGGTCAGGGGTTTACATGGTCAATGTATTAGACACCTGGGGAGGTCCTGGACCAGGGGCTGGGTATGGTAGTGGAAAAAGATAGCAAGGTCAGGGATGGTAGAGGGTTGGAAATGTCCCCTTGCTGAGCAGGGCAGGGTAGAGTCTGCCCATTTGTTAAGATCAGCCCTGGAGCCAAATGAGAGGCGTTGTCCCTTAGGGCTTGAACACTCAGTGGGCCATCGGGGACAGCAGATTTTCCTCCAAAGCAGCCCCTTCTCTAGACTCTGGGCCCTCTGCGTGCACCGCTTCTATTCTGGGTGCCTCCTTCTCCAGGCTGAGTCCGGGGAAGTGGAGGTGGGTTCAGCAGTCCTGGGTTAGTGGGCCTGGGGCGCAGACTGACCCCTTTCTTCCAGCTGTCTGACATCAGCCCAGCCCGCCTCACCGAGTAGCCATGAGCGCTGCCTACCTCTTCCTGCTATTCCTGCCTGGTAAGTGGCTCCTGGAGATGGGGGGGGTCCCCTTTTGTGGGTGAGAGCGAGGTTTGTGGGCGAGGGAGATGGCAGTGGGTCTTTGCTATGCCCTATGGCTAGCATTCAGCTCCCTGTGTCCCGGGGCCTCCTGCCTCCTGGACCACAACTGGACTAGCCAAGGCCTCCCAGAGCCTGAGGCATTTCCTGGGCTCTCACCCCAGCTGTCTGCAGCAGCAGATTGGTGGACCCTGGAGGGTGGGCACTCACCCAGGGGCAGAGGACCACACTCTTCCTCTCTCTCACTGACCCTCCCCGGAGCTCATGTATAGGGAGTGCAGGGTACCCAAGGCACGGACTCTAGGCCCATTTGGGGTTCAACTGCCCTATACAGTCTTGACCTTAACGGGGTCCCTGTTGGTCAAGTGACAAGTTATCAGTGGGGATCCAAAGGCCCTGCCAGGTGTAACACACACTCATGTAACTGATAGTTGCTGAGCTCCTACTATGTGTCAGGCACTAGTATAACCCAGTGCAGGCCCACCTGCCTGCCACTACGAAAGCCAATACTCAAAAGGCAGGTGCTGATGTAAAGGAAAGTGGTTTATGTGCAGATGCCGGCCACCTGGAAGATGGGGACTCATGTCTCAGAGCCCATCTGCACTTCTCATTGGAGGCAGAGGTTTTTATAAGGAGGGAGAGGGGAGTAGACAAAGAGGTCAAGGAAAGGGGTTGCAAAACTCTCCACGTGCAGACGCACACAGCCCATTCCAATAAGGCGCATGATGATTTGGTGTTTAGCCACCCGGGATTCACATCATCCCGGCCTCACATCATCCTGGCTCCATGGTTGAAGGTCAGCAAGTCTCCCGGAGCTGGGATGCTTGAAGGTCAGGGTCTGTGTCTTTTGAAGTTAGTTCCTTGGGATTCTTAGACAAACATGCTCTTCATCTATAAGCCACATATTAGAGTTAGCACTTACAGAAACGATGTCAAAAGAATGGCGGGGTGGGTTAGAGTTTTTCACCGTCATAATTTCCCACTGTTGCACTAAGCTGGGCCCTGGGAATCAATACAGCGATGAACCTGGCAGACAAAGCCCCGTCCTCGTGGTGCCGCCCGTCTGGGGAGGGGAGGGCTGTGCTATCAAGTAGACGTGATAAATGTCAGATTCTATTGAGTGCTGTGATGGACATAAACGGGAGGCTGAGGAAGGCAGGAGGTGGGCCCGCGAGAGCCTCTTAGCAGAGCTGAAATTTAAAGATCTGAAGAAGGTGACCAGAGTCACAGGCCTAGGGAGAGTCAAGCGCCAAGGCCCTGGGAGGGAAAGGAGGGTGCTGAGTTCCAGGAACAGCTGGGAGGCCTGCGTCAGGGAGATGGCCAGGATGAGGTCCGTGGGACGACACAGGACCAGGGGGTGTGAGAGCCTTAGCGGGTGAGGAATCAGTTTGGACCCTGAGGGTCTAAGAGCGCTTGAAGGGGCTTAGCATCTCACAGGCCCGCCTCCAGAAGTGCCTCGGGGCCCCTGCTGTCCCCGTGGGGCGCCCCCTATCGCTTTGTCTCCCCGCAGCAGGCCTGCTGGCTCAGGGGCAATATGACCTGGACCCACTGCCGCCATTCCCAGAGCACGTCCAGTATACCCATTACAGTGACCAGATCGGTAAGGCCTGTCCCCCCACCAGGTCCTCCCAGCCCTGCCATGTCTTCAAGGCCTGGATCCCCAGATGTGCAAAGGGGCTCGGCCAAGGACCCCGCGGGGTTAGGTGATGGGAATCAGGGTGGGGGTGGAGGGGTTGTCCCTGGCTCAGTTGTGACCTCCTTTGGCCCTGGGGCTGGGAGCTAGCCTGACCCCCGCCAATTCCACATCCATCTTTGTTTTCAGACAACCCGGACTACTATGATTATCAAGGTAAAGGGCAGGAGGCTGGGTAGGATGGGCAGACACCTGGGTGCAGGGGGCAGGGGAAGGAGAAGACCCCCTGTCATGTCTTGTGCAGAGGCCACCCCTCGGCCCTCCGAGGAACAGTTCCAGTTCCAGTCTCAACAGCAAGTCCAGCAGGAAGTCATCCCGGCCCCCACCTTCGGTAGGCCACAGCTCCTGTCAGCCCTGGGAGGGGCGGGGTCAGTGCCGGGGTGGGGAGAGGTGGCCTAACCCTGCCCTGAGGGGACCCCTCTCAGTGGTCTCGGCCTGCCCCTCTCCCAACACCAGAGCCAGGAAACCCGGAGACGGAGCCCACGGAGCCTGGGCCTCTTGGTAAGAGATTTCTTGACAGCTGGGAAAACAGGCACAGCCCGCGGTGGTAGAGGTGGGGCGGGGTGGGGCACTCATAGGACAGACTGCCAGGTCCTCTGCGTTTGCCCAGGTAGCCGGTGGGGTGGGTGGCTTGCAGATGTGCCCCTGCCTTAGGCCGCCAATCCAGGGCCCCCTAGGCAGCACTGGGAGACGCCCCTGCCCCCTGGGCCTGGCTGGAGGCTGAGCTGGCTGCCGGCTCCGGAGGGCCCTCTGCTCCCAGGCTCTGGGTGCAGGCAGCCTGCTGGCAGGCAGGTGAGGAAGGGGCAGGACGCCTAGGCTGGCTGAGCCGCCCGTGCCGCCCGTGCCACCCCAGCCAAGAGCCTGCGAGAGCAAGACTAGGTGGGATCCTGTCCGACCCTTGTGAGCTCAGTGCGGTCATGCGTGCACCTGCGAGGTCGGGGGGGACTGCTGTGACAGGGTGTGTGGCTGTGGATTTGTGTTTGAGTATTTGTATGTTTGAATACATCCTTCCAAGTGTGGTTGTGAATTTGTAAATGTATAACTACATTGTATAAAATTGGGCAGAGTGAGGTCCAACAATGCTGCGTGTGTATGTGTTGGGCATGCGCGCGCGCATTTTCGTGTGTGTTTTGGGGGTGTGGGCTGGGCTGGGGGGTGCAGGGCTTAGCTAGACCCTGAGATGAGAGGCAGTCTCTGGTGGGGAAGGTTAGGGGCTACTGCCCCCCAGCCTGGGCCCTAAGCCGCAGCCCCCCAGCCTGATCCCGCCTGTTGCCCAGACTGCCGTGAGGAGCAGTACCCATGCACCCGCCTCTACTCCATACACAAGCCCTGCAAACAGTGTCTCAACGAGGTCTGCTTCTACAGGTGAGCGCAGGCGGGCCATGGGGGCGGGGGGCCGAGGGGGCAGCCCCGGCCGGCCCAGGTGGGATCTGGGGAAAGATAAGGAAATCCCAAAGTTGAGCTCGACTCTGGTTGAGCCCTGGCCGGGGCTGGGGGCCCTGGGGCTGCAGTGCCAATTCCTGCCCAGGCCCCCCCCCCCGGTGGGGCTGACCCCTCCCCGGCCTCGTCCCCCAGCCTCCGCCGAATGTACGTCATCAATAAGGAGATCTGTGTCCGCACAGTCTGTGCCCACGAGGAGCTCCTCCGAGGTAGGCAGCCCCTGCCTCCAGGCCTCTCCCCGCCCCTGCCCGCTCGGGATGCGTCTGCCCGTCCATGTTTATGACACGTGTGTTAGGTGTGAGGGCCACTCCCAGGGGATCCGGAAGCCAGAATAGGGAGCAGTTTCCATCACCCAGCCCCACCCTGATCCCATGTCCTTTCTGCGCCCCCAACAGCTGACCTGTGTCGGGACAAGTTCTCCAAATGCGGTGTGATGGCCAGCAGTGGCCTGTGCCAGTCTGTGGCGGCCTCCTGCGCCAGGAGCTGCGGGGGCTGCTAGGGTGCAGCGGGCACCCGAGCCCTGGCCCCTCCTCAGATCCGGGGCCCTCAGGCCCCGCCTGACCTGGTGCTTTCCCTCCCGGCCTGACTGACATTCCTTTCATTCAGTAAATAGTGGACTGCGGCCTGGGGGTTGTCTCCGGCCCCACCCCAGCCTGTGGCCACGCCTGAGGCACCATGGGGGCTCCCCGCTGCAGTCTTCACCCCCAGGCGGGGGGCCTCCGGGGCCTCTCAGTGGGACCTGGGCGTCCGACGTGCCTTCTCAGTCCCTCTGAGGACAGTGCCCCCTAGCCCCTGAGGTAGGCTATGCCCCTCACCCCAGCTGGTCTGCTTGAATTTCCTACAGCCCTGGGCATAGCCCACCTGTTTTATATAAAATTAAAAACAAGTTTTTACAAAAGATTCAGTCATTCTTTGGAGACTACAGAGGGGGCGGCCAGATGCCCACACCACTACCTGTCCTCGCTAAGAGGTTCCTGGTCCCTCAAGAAAGGACTGTTCCAGCAACCGGTGGCTCTGCCTCTGCCCTCCCAGCCCTGCCTCCCCACCCACTGACGTCAGCTCTGACCTGCCGGGAAGATGGGCCGTGGCCTCTGGCCCCTGGGCTACATCCTAAGTAGAAGGTTCAGGAGCACAGCTTCTTGTCATCAGGGCCCATCCCGTCATCAGAGGGGTGAGGCCCAGGCAGGAGGCCGCCAGCACGGAAGCAAACGGTGAATACAGGGTGAAAGGCAGGAGGTCGAGGTAGGTGGACTGTGAGATCAAGGACATGGGCCGGAGGCGGGTGGGGGCTGGTGCGGTTCAGAGGGCACAAACAGGGCAAGCCAGTGCGGCACCTCTGCCCAGCCTGCGGGGCCCCGGCTCTGCGGCTGCTCAGCACCATCTTACCTAACCCCCCAAGCAGGCCTCTGCGGTGGGTACAATCAGTATGCGCATCTTACTGACAGAGAAACTAAGCCCAAAGGCTGGAGTCACCCGCCCAATGGTCCACCGCTAGAAGGGGCAGGGCTGAGCGGAACTCGACTCCGGTGGAGTTCATGGAGGAGGGTGGTTTCTCCTGGAAATACAGGCCGCCTTCCCTGTGTACTTCCTCCTAACCCTAACCCTGGGGCAGGTTCCCATTTGCAGATGAGCACGTGAAGGCTGACAGGTTGGGCACCGTTGCCCAAGCTCGCTCAGCAGAGCCAGGGCAAGACCCCACATTCACCCCCAAGGCCTGCGTTTGTTCACCTGCTGCCTGGAACGCTGCTCCCTGTCCAGAGGGCGGGCTCCAGAGGGCAGGCCCCACCCTGAGAAGCAGCCAGAGAAAGGGCTGAGAAAGCTGCAGCTGGACAGAGTCAAGCTGTGCAGGTTCCATTGCAGCTCCAGGCCTCCACAGCCCCATCTGTGAAATGGGGCGGGTGGTGCTCGGCCTGGAGACCTCCCCACCCTGCCACCCTGAGGCAGGCCTCTCTGAAGCTCCCCCCAACCCGAACTCCTGGGCCCCTCCCTGGGGCACCCACCCCTCTTGCCCCAGGCCCCACCTGTCTCCCCGCCCACCTTCCAGGTGGACGAGGCACATTGATAGTGAACAGACACATCTGTACAAAACCATTTTTAGAAAAAAGATCTTGTTATAAAATAACACAAACAGTTCTGAACAGTTAACATTATAAAAAGGTATAAAAATACAGGGATTCTGAACTCTGAGGAATTTCCTGACAAATGTTCTGAACTAAGGCAAAGAGGGCTCTGGGAAGCCAGGGCAGGGCCTGGGTCTCTGACCCCTGCCCGAGGCCTGGCTATAGCCAAGAGGGTCTCCCTGTCCCCTGGCTTAGGCTCAGCCACTCAGCAAGGGTCCTGTACAGCCTGGAGCGGCTCATCCAGGGAGGGGCGCTGGGCTGAGGTGGAGCCCACAGGTGGTGGGTGGGTGGCTCCTATGATGCTGGGAAGCCAGTGCTGGGTCTGGCCTGGCACTGGAGTCCCCGCCTCTCAGAACTGCCAGCCCAGCTCCTCCTCACCCTCATTTGAGCTCTGGTGGCCCTGACATGCTCAGGCTCTTGGGTGGATTGTTCTGGAAAGGAGGCCCCACTCCTGCCCCAGCTACCAGCTGGGAAGGGACTCATTTCTCTGGGGGCCTAGAGGTGGGGGAGAAGGATGCCGAGCTTCTCCGAAGTTCCTGCTGCAACTGTCCTTTCAGTGTGGACACCTGGGGAAGAAAGAGAAGGTAGAGCTGGTAGAGCCAGCCCAGGTCCTTAGCCTGATTCCAGAGAAAGGGGGGTAGCTGCAGCTGGGACCCCAGGAGGGACCCAATGCTGCCTGTTTCAGGCAAAGAACAGGCCTCACTAAGACCCAGGGTGTTTTCGCCCTGGCTGGTGTGGCTCAGTGGACTGAGTGCCGGCCTGTGAACCAAAGGGTCACCTGTTTGATGCCCAGTCAGGGCACATGCGTGGGTTGCGGACCAGGTCCGCAGTAGGGGATATGCAAAAAGCAAACCACACATTGATGTTTCTCTCTCTCTTTCTCCCTCCCTTCCCTTCTCTCTAAAAATAAATAAAAAATAAAGACAGGATTCACTTAAAAAAAGAAAAAGGAACCAGGGTGTTTTCTTCCCTTCTCATTCTGTTCCACGGGATAGTCAGGTGTCCTCTGACTGTTTGGCATCTCTTTGGGGCCGCCCTATGCCCACCCTCATCACTCAGATAGGCCTGGCGCTGGCCTGACTCCAGGGGCAGCCCTGAGACCCGGGCCTGGCTTCCCAAACCGGCCTTGCCCTGTAGACGCGATGAGGTCAGGGATGTCAGAAAGGGGCCTGGGACTGAAGCCAGTCAATGAGCAGCATCCCTGGGACTTTTCTTGTTGCTCTCAGGAAAAAAGCCCCCCTTGCCCCTGGGATCAAGGGTTGTTGGGATAACCCGAGGCTGGAGCTGCTGGGGCCACCTTTGCTGCCCAGGGAGGGGGCCTGCCTAGAGCCATAGGAGAGCAGAGCCATGGCAAGGGGACTGGGTTCCAATGACATCACTTAAGCCCTTGCTCCACCATGGTCGACACCACCAGACCATTTCAATTTTGGGTGCCAGAGGCTGCTTATACCCAAGAGGTCACACCCAGCCTCTCCCTTTCCCCTTCCTTCTTCCCTAGCTTCACACCTGTACCCTGGCCCAGGTGCCCAAGGCAGGGTCCTGCTGGCTTTGCCTCCCCCAGGGGAGGGGCCGGAGCCTGATCAGGCCTGAGTACCTGCTCCTCCAGCCCATGCACCTTCTGCCGGTGGGCCCGCTCCCGCGCCTCCAGGGTGCGTTCCGTCTGCACCTGGGCACTGCGCAGGCGCTCTACCTCCTGCTGCAGCTCCAGCTGCTGCTGCTCCTCCGTCTCCAGCCGGGTTGGGCTGTGGTCCTGCTCCAGCACCACCACCTGGGCCTGCAGGAGAGGCCGCCGGTCTGGAGTCTGGCCCCGTGCGTGTGTGCATGTGGCATGTGCGCAAGGACGTATCCCCAGGGCAGCAGCCTGAAGGCTCCTTGTAGCAAAGCCGGGGCAGGCAGGGGATGCAGGAGAGATCTGTGAGGTCCCGTTTGTTCTGACCCCCACCCCCGGCCCTCCTGGCCTGCGATTAGGGCACCTAATGACCTCCCTACTCAGACACACACACACACAGGTGTACTCAAACACAGGCCCATATACATATGGGCACAAAAGCAAGCATGTAAGTACCAGTGTTCACATGGGTGCGTACATATGCACTAAAGCCTAATATTCCTACATACATGATGACATACGTACACACCCACACAGATATAACATATTCTCAATACTCAGACTCACCACATTTGTGCAAAGGATTCCTGCGCAAGATTACTCTAAGGTACACTCATGCTTCTACATGCCCGTAACACACATGAACACACAGGCTAAGGTGCGAACCCGCCACTAGCATCTCTTTCCTCTGCACTTTGGGGAGGACCCTGCCCTCTGGGACTTCACTCTGAGCTTCCTCCTGCCCCAGGGTCTGGGCTCATGGGCAGTGGGCAGTGGGCAGTGGGCTGTGGTGGGCTGGCTGAGCCATCAACAGCTCCCGGGAAAGCCTGTCACTCAGACTGGGGTGAGAGGGGGTCATGGGTTAGGGAGAGAGAGGGTATCCAGGGCTGGGTGGGCAGGGGTGGGACCTCTAGCAGCTGGATCTGCCTCTGGGCCTCGGCCAGCTCCAGCTCGGCCCCTGTGAGCGTCCGGTCCAGGCGGCCCTTCTCTGCACTCAGCCGCATGGTGTCCTCATGGCTGCGAAGCTTCTCCCGCTCTACCTGGGCAGGGAGAGCAGGAGGGGAGCAGGGTGCCGGGATGGAGGGAGGCCTGGGAAGGGGGGTGCTCCAGGAGGTATGTCAGATCAGAGGCAGCAGGACCAGGAGTGCCAGAGGCCCCGGACCCTAGTGATGTGCAGCTGGGGCCAACCGCGGCTAGGACCTAGAGCAAGTGAGGGAAGGGCCCCGGGGAGCAGCCCACCTTGTCCAGTGTCCTCCTGAGGGCCACCCGGTCCTTCTCCAGCCGCAAGGCTGACCGCTCCACCTCCCGTTTCTCAGTTTCGAGCTGAGCCAGAGCGCGCTGCAGGCCGCCTAGGCGCTCCTGCAGCTGCCGCCGCTCGTCCTGCAGCTTCTGGACCATGCACAGGGCCGCAGCCTCGGCCTCTTGACGCTGCCGCAGCACCTACGCAGAAGCCAGCATGTCGCTAACTCCTGGGGCTTCAGTGTGAGCACCTGAAGCTTGGGGAGGACGCTGCCAGCCTGCCGGGCCCACGCCCAGCCGGGCAGCTGTGAGGCCCGCACCGGGGAGCTGTCACCCAAGGCCAGAGAGCTCTCCTCTTGGGGCCTCGGTTTCTCCACCTCTATAGTGGGGGCACCATGCTTCACTCCCTGGGCTTGTGGGGGATTCCTCCTCCCGAGAGGCTGGACCTGGGCTGGGGACGAGGCTGCGATAAGTGGGAAGGTCACCACTCCATCCCGCCCTGGTCCTCACCTCCTGTAGCTGCTGCAGCTGGCCCTCAGCCTCCGCCCGCTGCAGCTCCAGGTCCGCCACCTCGCCCCGCATCATCTGCATCTGCTCGCTCAGGGCGCTGCTCTGCTTCCGGGCCTCGGAGAGTGCCTGCCGGGCAGCCTCCAGCCGTTCCTGGGGGACAGGTCGATGATGCCAGGCGGGAATACACCCTCTACTCTGTATCTCATGCCAGTTTCAAAGCCCATGAGGCAGGTAGTCACCTCCCCTGGAGATGACAGCAGGTCTGGCCCACTGACCTGTGTAAGATGGGCTCCCTCAGACCCCAAATGCCTCCCCCATTAACCTCGCACCTGGTCCCTCCAAGCCTGTACTAGTGGGCTGTTAGTGCTCCCTCCGGAGCCTCCTCTTACTGGCTGATGCTCTTATTAAGCCCACCCCTCCCTCTCACTGATTGGCTCCTTAGGGCTTCCAACTGACTGCCCCATTGGCTAACTCACTCACTGGGGCCACCCCCAGCCAGACCCTGGAATCCCCCCCCCCCCCCGTACCTGGAGTACTTGGCGGTCGTGTTCACAGGCCTTCAGGGCCTTCTGCAGTTGCAGATTCTTGTCCTGGGTGCTGGTGAGGCTGGCACTGCTCTGGGCCAGAGCCTCCGTCAGACCCTGCACCTTGTCGCGCAGGGCCCCCTCGCTCTCCTCCACCTTGGCCAGGGTCCCACCAAGCCGCTCTACTGTCAGCTGCAGGGTCCCTGCCTTCACCTCACTGTCTGCCACCTGGCAGGAGAGACAGAACGGTAAAGTGGCTCTGTTCTCACTGTGGCCTCCAGAAGAAAGGTCCAACCCAACCCAAGCCAACCCCTTCCTACCTCCCTCTGGGCCTTCATCGCTGACACTCATTGTTCCCACGTGATCCTAGTGGCTCGGCCTACTGCCTTCTAGGCCCCACCCCACTGCTGGTTACCTATCCTACCCGGAGCGCCATCGACCTGGTTGTCTCGGACCCTGTGTTCTTGCCTTTGGTGTGTGACTGTGCAGGACTAGCAGAATTACTGAACAGTCCAGTTAGAGGCGAGCTTCCTGGCAGCCGAGGCAAACTAGGAAATGCGTGAACTCTACTTCTCTGACTTATCCAGCATGCTTCCTACGAGTGCAGATTCCATCATCGACCAGCCCTCAATTCCAATTCTGGGTCCGCCTCCTATCAGCTATGTTATCTTGGGTGATGACATCACCTCCCTGAGCCTCCGTCTGTCCGCCGTGAAACAGGGACAGATAATACCTCACAGCGCTGAGAGGTTTACGTAGTCTGTGTAAAGCACCTGGCCTGCAGATGAGGCGCCTGCGAGTGGGGGAGGGGACCCACCTGTCTCTGCAGGAAGTCTACCCGATCCTGGAGGACCTGCACCTGGGCCTCACGGTCGCTCAGGCCCAGGCGGCTGCGCTGCAGTTCCCCGTCCAGGGAGCGCCGCTGCAGCTCCAGCTTGATGGTGCGGCTCTCAGAGGCGTCCAGCACCTCCTTCAGACGCCGCTTGTCACTCTCCAGCTTCACCTCATTGGCCTTCATCTTGCTGATCTTCTCCTGTGGGTGGGGGAGGGGTCAGGCCTCAGCTGTCCACCCCACCCCACACCTGCTGCACCCCCCAGGACCCTTTGGAGGAAGTGGGGCATGGCCCAGAAGCTGCGTGAGGGACCTGAGTGTGTCAGGCAAGAGCCCTGGGCCCCACCGGCTTTCAGGGGGTGATGCCCCTCCTTCCCCCAAATGGGTTCAGATGGTGAAGGAAACCTGGGGAGTGAGAACAGGACAGGCAGACAGACTGGGGTCCTTCCATCCTTGTCACCACGCTGAAGAGGAGGTGCGTCAAGGGGGTGTTCTTACAACAGCCTCCAGGCCTGGCCTCTCTCCCCCCTGCTCAGAGCCCCATGCCTGCCCTGGCTGCACCCGGCAGCCCCGCCCTGGCTGCTGCCCAGCTTTGTTCCCAGCCTCCTTCTGCGGCCCCTGCGGCTGGGCCCGAGGCCAGAGCTGGAGCCGCAGACACAACAACCCAGCTCAAGCACGGCCTACAGCCAGAGGCAGGGGGTGGGCGGCCGGGGCAGCAATGGAGGGCCCGGGGAGGGAAGGGCGGGGAGGGGCGGAGGGAGGGAGGGAGGGAGGGACTCTGTGGCTGTGAGAAGGGCTCAAATCTTCGGCCGCCTTGAGTGTCACCACGGGGGCCTGTGCTTTCTGTCTCTCTCTCTCACACACACACACACACACACACACACACACACACACGCTCGCGCGCGCGAACAGATGTCCCCCAGTCACACCTAAAAACCCCAAAACACCACCCATGTGGCTCTACAAAGATGAAGGAAACAGAGGTCCCCTGAGAACAGCCTACACGTGAGGAGCTCATGGGCTCCATCTCTGTGAGACAGTTACCAGTCTCCCCGTTCTACAGATGAGGAAAATGAGATTCGGACAGGCTAATAAACAGCAGCACCAGGCTTCAGCCCAGGTCTGTCAAGTTCAAACGCCCAGCTCTTGCTTCTACAGCCTAGGGATCTCAACATAGAACAAGATAGTAGACCTGACCATGCTTTTGCAGAGTCACAGGCTGGTCACTTCAGTGGGTGCTGAGACCCAGGCAGGGAGAAAGAGATGCGCACAGTAGGACGTACTAACGTCCCATCAGCACGCAGGTCTTCCCCTCACCCCCGCTGCCCTCAGCTCCTGCCTACCTGGCTGGTCCGGAGCTCACTCTCGGTGGCCTGCAGGCTCCTCTCCAGGGCGGCCACCTGGTCGAGCGCAGCCCGCCGCTCCCGCTCGCTGCGTCGCACGCTCTCCTCCTGCAGCGCCAGCTCCGCCTGGGCCCCGCTCAGCCGCCCATCCACACTACGCCGGGCTGTGGCCCCCACCCCAGGGGTCAGGCCCGGCCAGGCCCGGCCTGGAGGCCTGAACGAGGCCACAAAATGCCCGGCCTGCTTGTCCACCCACCATGGGACCCGTCCCTGAGTCCTTGAGGGTCTGTATGTTTGGACCCGGGGTGGGGCTGACTAGGGAGGGTCCTCCAAAGGAGAGAGCCCCCAACTCAGGTCGCTGTGGCCAGGGCAGGGATGCAGGAGCCACTCAGGGCACCCCACAGCCTCCCACCTCTGCTGCCAAGAGCATGAGAGAGCAAAGCAAGCACTGGGGGTGGGTCAGACTCACCTTCCTCGCTCTGTGCCACAGCCTTCTGCAGCTGCTTGGCCCGGGAGGTGGCACTGTCCCTCTCGGCCTCCATGTCAACCAGCTGGCGACTCAGGGCACTTGTCTGGGCCCGAAGCTCATCCTGCAGTCCCAAGGTCAGGAGAAAGGGAAGACCCATGCTCTGATGACCTGCAGGTCCTCACTGGGCCCTCGGCTACCCAATTCCCCATCCAGCCACGCACACCCGCCTCACCCGCTCTCTCTGGGCGCTCCGAAGCTCCTGCAGGAAATCCCGGAGGGCCCCTCGCACAGCCTCCGGGTCCAGGTCTGGAGACACTGGGGAGGTAGCAGGTCGTGGGGATGGTGGCTCAGATCCAGGGCTGCGTTCCAAGGGGCTGGGGCTCCGGGGCCCTTCCCCACTTCCTAGAGGGAGAGAAGTGCAATGGCAGGGATGCAGCAGCCATGGCCTCCCCTGCCGGGATGGTGGCTGCAAGCTCCTGACGCACACTCCCCATCCCAGCAGCCCACGTGAGCGTCCCACCGCCCCAGTCACACCGCTCACCGGCCCTGGCTGCCCTCAGAGTCAAGCCCAACTCCCGTGCCATCACCTACAAGCCCTATTACTCACGCCAGCATGAGCATCTCACAAGCTGGCTATGCCCCATCACCATCAGCTCCCATGTTCTAGAACATTCCCTTTTCCAGCAGAGAAGCTGAGAAGCTAGGAAGCCTGGGACAGTCCTTCCCTGGCAGCTTCGGAGGGAGCAGGGCCCTGCCCACACCTTGAGCTCAGACTTCCGGCCTCCCGAACCGCGGGGCATAACTTTCTGTTGTTTAAGACTCCGCTTCAGGTACTTGGTTACAGCAGCTCAGGAAACTCAGGGCCTTTGCATATGCTGTTCCCTTCTCTCCTCACAATGTCTCTTTGCTTGGCCCATTCTTTTAGGTGTAAATGTAAAGTTCGCTCCCCAGAGGCGTCCCTGTCCCCAGACTGTGTTGAGGTGACCACATCCCACCCTGGTGGAGCTGTGATGTCTGCTCCCCACTCGGACCAAGAGCGCATGCAGGCTGCACCCCCGGGCCCAGTCCAAGGGTGGACACTCCATCACCGCGACACCTCCCTGTACTGAATGCTGGCACTGGGCCAGCGCTTTTCCTACATCACCCCCTTCCACCCCCACAGTAGTTCCCAGAGAGGAAAGGACCAGTCCCCCTTTCACGGGCTTCGCAGGTTCAGAGCTGAGATGACGATGGGCCACAGAGTCAGGGCGGCACCTAGTGGTCAACATCGTAACTGCAGGATGGGATTCAGCCTGTGAGCGTCCTCCAGCTTCCACCAAGTGACTCCCAATCTGCCCCACAGCTTTGTCAGCACCCAGAGAACCCACACCAGGACATTCACCCATTGCCCCCATCCTCTCAGAGTAAAAGCCAGCACTCCCATAGTGTCCTGCACAGACTACTTGAGCAGGTCCTTTGTCCCTGTGTCCTTACCTCGCACTCCTTGCACCTTGCTCCCTACACTCTGGCTGCTCTGTCGCTGTGTTCACAGGCCAGGGGCACTTCTTCCACTTGTCCTCAGTCTCTTCTCCCTTCCCTACCACCTCCTCAGTGGGGCTTGCCCTGTCTCCCATACACCCCTAGCCTCCTCCCTTGCTTTATCTTTAAAAAAAATTACTGATAAATATAAAATATGCCTTTCTAACCACCTCTAAGTGTACTATTTAGTGGCATTAATTCTATTCACATCACCATGCGACCATCACCACTGTTTCCAAATCTTTCCATCATCCCTATTGTGGGTTGAACCGTGTCTCCCCAAAATTCACACTGATGTCCTAGCTGCTGGTCCCTGAAAAGGTGACCTTGTTTGCTCATAGGGTCATTG
The DNA here is from genome assembly GCF_021234165.1 of Pteronotus mesoamericanus. Lineage (NCBI taxonomy): Eukaryota > Metazoa > Chordata > Mammalia > Chiroptera > Mormoopidae > Pteronotus > Pteronotus mesoamericanus. The sequence goes on from NW_026555200.1 coordinate 1,404,880, forward strand.
CAGAATTTCGCTGGTTAAGATGAGGTCTTACTGGAGCAGTGGGGGCCCTACTCCAATATGGCGGGCCCTCTTAGAAAAAGGGGAAATCTGGAAACACCCTCAGGGACAAGACCATGTGAAGGCTGCAGTTATGCTGATGCAGCCGAAGAGCTGAGAAGCTAGGAAGCCTGGGACAGTCCTTCCCTGGCAGCTTCGGAGGGAGCAGGGCCCTGCCCACACCTTGAGCTCAGACTTCCGGCCTCCCGAACCGCGGGGCATAACTTTCTGTTGTTTAAGACTCCGCTTCAGGTACTTGGTTACAGCAGCTCAGGAAACTCATGCACCCTCAGAGACTCTGGGCCCGCTGAGCAGCAACTTCCCACAGCCCCTCGTAACCCCTACTCTACTTTCTGTCTCTCTGAGTTAGGCTGTTCTAGGTATTTTTGTGTAAGTGGGATCATTGTGCTATATTTGTCCTTTTGTGACGGGCTTATTTCACTTACTATTACGCTGTCGAGGCTTGTCCGTGTTGTAGCATGTGTCAGAATGTCATCCCTTTCTAAGGGTGAATACTCTTCCTGTGTATGGATACACTGCATTTTTGTTTACTTACTCATCTGTCTATGGACACTGGTTGTTACCACCTTCTGACTATTGCAAATAATGCTGCTATAAACACTGCTGCGCAAGTGTCTGTTCGAGCCCCTTTTGGGTATTCACCTACGGGTAGAACTGTTGGGTCCTATGATAGTTCTGAGGTTAGCTTTTTGAGAAATTGCCAAAATGTTTTGCACCATTTTACATTCTCACCTGCAAGGTGCCTGGGCTTATTACTCCTTACCTATTTTCCAGCCCTCACCACCCCCCATACGTTCCGTATTTCATTTCTGTAACCCATTTCTTGCCTGCTACTCCCATGCCTCGCCTACAAATGCCAGGAGCAGAACTGCTTGTTGGTTTCGTCTACTGCTCCAGCCTCGGTGCTTAAATTGTATTTGGCACATAGTAGGTGCGTAGTAAATACTGAGTAGCTGCATGAACGAATGTGGTCCTGGGGCTAAATCTGTGGATTTGAGCAGTTCATATCCTGCGGTGCTAAAACTCCGCAGGTTCCAGTCTAGGCCCTGGGAACCAAGGTGAGGCTGGGACAAGAGGAATGCTCCCAAAGGGGTGCTCACACCCCCTGAAGGACAGGGCTAATTTTCCCAGCGTCATCTGCTGGGCCTTGAGAGCAGGTGGGGCTGGGAGGATTTCTGAAAGGGTCCCTGGAAGGGGTCTTGGCAGACTGTGCATCTGCCTCAGGGAGGTGTCGGAGTCACATGCCTGACAGGAAGGGGTGTGGAGCTAGGGATGAAAGACAGATGAGGGCGGAGTGCCCATAAAGAGAGGGCGCGGTCAATCATAGAGGGTGGACACTCAAACACTGGGAGTTAGGGGCATCAAGAAGAGCCGACCTCAACCCCCTTTAAGAAGTGAGGTAAGGAGCCTGGATCAGCAAAGCCCAGGAGCCTTGGTGAGGGGGCGGGGCCCAGACTTACTTCAAGAGGAGCGTGGACCAAGGGAGTGACCAAGGGACCAAGTGACGTAGAAAGGCGGTCCTCCGCCAGGAGTTAGGGATTAGCCGAGAGGGCAGGCTTGAAATATGGTCAGCAAAGAAGGGTAGAACCCAGTGAAACAGAACTAGTCGTGGGGGCCAAGACCAGGAGTCTCCCTTCCTCATTCTCCCCGCCCATGGGTCATTGGGGCTTAGCTCACCTCCCGCTGGTGCAATGCGGCTTGGGGAGCCCATGGGCCGCGGGGCGGGGCTGGGCGCGCGACCCAGACCCAGGCCCCGGCGCAGGGCTGATCGTAGGCCGCCCAGTTGGACCTCGGCCGCGCGCCGCTGTGCCTCCACGCGGGCCAGCTCGGCCTCCAGGCCTTGCGCCCGGCCCTCCGCCGCGCTCAGCCGCAGCCCCAGCTCCGCAGCCTCAGTGCGCGCCGCCTCCAGCTTCAGCTCTAGGCTGCGGGCATTGTCCAGCTGCTGCTTCTCCGCGCTGCGCGCCTCCTCCAGGTTGCCTAGCAGGCCTCGTTCCCGGGTCCGGAATTCGCCCTCTTGCTCCTGCAGCTTCCGCTGGGCTCCCTGGAGCTGGGGCAGGGGTGAAGCCCTGAGCGGAGGGTCAGCAAGGCCGCCTCCCAACCCGACGCCCATCTCCCAGGCCCAGCCTAGAGCCCACGCGCCCCAAAGTGACGCGCACAACCCCTGTTCCTTCAGTGGTCTCCATCCAAGCAGGGGTGGACCATTCACAGGTGTGTAAGAAAACTATTAGAATTCTTCTCTTCCTTGTGTGCATATGCCTTCTAACATACACGGTTTACTAGTAATAAACTAATATCTAACACTTCCATAGACAGGACCTATCAGTGCCAAACACTAAGTACTTTCCCCAAAATAGTAACTCTACCACTATGAATCATCTCTATTCTACAAATGAGGAAACTGAGGCACAGAGCTGTTGTGTAACTTGCCCAAGGCCAACAACGAGTAAGCTGAGAGCTAGAATTCAAAGCCAGGCACTCTGGCTCCCAGAGCTGGCCTCTCACCCACGAGACACAGCCTCTCAGTGTACAGACTTTATCAATAAATCACACAGTGGGGAAACGTACTGAAAAATGATTTACTGATGGGAGTGCACCGTCTCTCTCATACATACACATGAGACGCAGCTCTCGGTACAGAGAATGAGTCCGCTTCTCCCTGTCGTCAGCTTCACTGCCACTGAGCAGCCTGGGCACGGATATCTGGGTGGGCCCCCCCGACTCCCGCACACCTCCCCTGCTGGGCTAGACCCTATCCCCTGAGTGCTCTGAAGCACAGAGAGGTTAAGTGACTTAGTCAAGGTCACACAGTAGATTCAATGTGGCAAAACAGCCACAAAAGACAGAGGGGAGATTTTGGATTCAGACAGATCTACGGGGTTGCGTGACCCTGCGGGGGGCGGGGGGGTCCCTTATCTCCCCAGGCCTTCATGTTCTGGTTCTCTCTGTAAAAAGGGGCTAACTGTGCCTGCCTCAGGAGCTTTCTGGGAGAATCAAACAAGGTTACACCTTCAGAGCTCCACCCTTCCCATCTCCCACTCCTGCCGCAAAGTTCTTGCAGCTGTTGTTGTTATTACCATTATACCCGGGGAAGACTCTTCAGGGGACAGGGGACAGGGACGAGTGCTAGGCAGTGGTCTCTTAAAATGAGAGTCCCCACTGCTTCTCCCAGGAGGGAAGAAGAGAGGCACAGAGCAGAGACCGCCTAGAGGGCCTCCCCTCCCCCACCCCGCACCACCCACCTAGTTACCTCCTGTCGCAAGGCCTCCAGGCTGGCCTCGCCCTTCAGCAGCTTCTGCCGGAGCCCCAGGGCCTCACGCCGGCCCTCCTTCTCTGCCCGCTCGCCTAGTGCCAAGCGGCCCTGCAGCTCCACCAGCTCGCGGCCCAGCCTGGTGTTCTCACTGTCCAGCATCTTCATCTGTGAGAGAGAGTGGACATAGGTAGGGCCCAGGACCCGTCCTCAGCACCCACAGCCCCCTCTAGCCCAGGGCATTACGGGTGAGTGCTCAAAGGTTCCCACAGCATCCTCTTCAGCTCTGCCCCTGTACCCTGTGCAGTCCAGGCCTGGCACGGGGGGCACTCATGGCCCACTGCTCTAGGGACATGTGCATTGGCTACCACCCCAAATCCACTGGGAGCTTGCCCCAGATACGTCCCCCGAGCTTGAGCCATGCCAGGCACCTGGGCACCGATGACCTCAGTTTACCTCCTAATCACAACTCTCTCTCACGGGGAGTCAGGAGGGAGTGCTGAGCCCCTGGGTGTTCTTCAGGCAGGAGCCACAGCTCCGTGGGTCACCTTTCACCTGTGCAAATGCTCGACTATTATGGAGTGCTCACCAAGTGTCCAGCCCTGTTCTGAGCACTTCACTCACATTAGAGCATTTAATCTTAACACAGTTCTAGGTGGCATAGGCACAAACATTATCCCCATTTAAAGGATGAGAAAACTGAAGCTCAGGGAGGCGAAGCGACTTGCCCCAAGTCACACAGCCCCAGGCAGCAGACTGGGATTCGATCTTAGGCAAGTGGGACGCTAAGGGGTGTTCGAAGCCCCCATGTCCCCACAGGAGTAGGGGTAAGGCCTTCCCCACATGCTAAAGTGAAGGGAATGCGAGATCATGCTGTGGCATGCAAAACACCCAGCGAGGGCCTGGCACACAAGTTTCAGGGACCCCTGTGGCTTCCAAGACTTCAGCCCAACAGGAAGGGCCTGGGTAGAAGGGGCCGCGGGGAGAGGTGGAAAGGATTTATATTCAGGCTGTAATATCTCTGGGGAAAGTAGAGCCTAGGGGCCAAATGGGGCTATTTCCTGTTTGGGGAGTCTTCCAGGGTAGCAGAGCCTGTGCCCACAGGGTCCAGGGCAGTGCCCTATAGACAGGAGGCACTTCTTAAATGCTTGCTCTTGCTGCTGAGTCTGGAGATGATCTAGTTCATGGGTCAGCAAAGTACAGGCCAAATTCCGCTGCTGCCTGCTTCTGAGAGGCCTTGCGCTAGGGTGGTTTACATGTTTTCAAATAGTTGGAAATAGTTCACTTTAAGTGCTTGAATTTTGACACGTGACAATGATATAAAATTCAAATTTCAGCGTCCACACGGTTTTAATGGGCCACACTTCCCCCACCCCCCGGCCCACGCACTGCGTTCTCTCTGTGATGACAAAGACAAGTAGTTGTAACAGACTGTGTGACCCGTAAAGCTGGAAACATTTACTATTGGGCTCTTCACAAAACCAAGTTTGCCAGCTCCCGGTCTAGTTCACAGGATCTGCACCTCCTGTTCACAGACTCTTCTGCGAACTGGACAAGAGCTCCAGATCCTCCTCCTGGAGAAATGTGAGTAAGTATGTACGCAAATGTACACAAACGTGTGCATATACACACTTTTGCACACAGCTTCAAGGGTTCGAGGACTCCCCAAAGCCCATCTACTAATACCAAGATTAGTTAAGAAGCCTTGTTAGAGTTCAAGCCATGGGTTTAGAGATGGAGAGCCCTGGCTCCAAAAATGGGGGCTACTGGCCCAGCTGCAGACAGCCGGTGCCGGGGAAGGTGCAGCGCTGTGCAAGGTACCTGCCGCCGGAGCTCCTGCAGCTCCCTGCGAGCCTCCAGCCGCGAGCGCTCCACCTCCTGCAGCCCAGCCCGCAGCTCCCCGGCCTCCTTGCCCATGGCCACCCGAGCCTCTTCGAGGAGCGTCAGCTTCTGCTCCTTGTCCTCATTGGCAAGCTTCAGGCTGAAAGGGGCAGGGGACAGAGGTCAGAGGCAGCCCCCAGGTCCGAGAAAGGGTACAGCGTGTAGCTCTACACCAAAGTCCCTTCCTGTAATTCTGGAATGGGGCTGACTGGCTCTTGGCCTGAAGGTGCCCCAAGTGCTGCCTGCCCACAGGGCCCCATCCTGAGCTGCGCCCTCCAGGGCTGGGCCCAGGCCCTCGGCTGGGAGAGGTGGACCAGTGACTAGGCTGAGGGGCACGCACTAGTCTCTAGGGTGATGCCACCAGCTCGGGTCCGAGTCTGGACCCAACTCTGCCTGCTGCCACCTTTCCCCTCCTTCGGGTAGGAAAATAACCTAAATCGGCCCAAGTGCCAAGCTTGATTCGAGGGCAGGGAGTCCCCACTTGTGCCATTTCTTCAACCTTGGGGGTCAAGTTAGCTTCCAGGGGCAAAATTTAGTGCGAAGGACAGGGCTCGGGGAAGGACTCGAGGCAACCCCTCCCGACGCCCCACCTGATCCGCTCGCTCTCGGCCTTCTTCACAGCGGCCCGCAGCTCCTCGTTGGACCGCCGCAGGGCCTCGCGCTCCTTGGCGCCCTCGCTCAGGCTGCGCCGCAGCTCGCCCGCCTCCTGCCGCTGGGCCTCGCGGCCATCCTGGCTCTCTCGGACCTTGCGCTGGGCCTCCAGCAGCTCCCGCCGCAACCCATCGCGGGCATCCTCCAGCAGGCGCAGCTGCGTCCGAAGCTCCTCTGCCTGGGAGGACAGCGGGCTGTCACCAGTCAGAGGTTGGGTTCCACGCACGCTGGGCCTCCGTGGAAACCAGCCCACCCCAGTATCCCTGGCCAAAGGGGCACCTGCCCCATTGCGCTGCACAGACTCAGACCAAAGGCGTTGAGCTATGATTCAGTGCAAAGCAAGCTGGAGTCAGCAGTGTTTTGGTCTGAAAGAAGCCATCAGGATGATCCTATGGACAACGCCAAGAGGGCAGGGACCCCCAGCCCCTCCTGGGTGCCCCAAGAATCCGCATCCACGTAACAAGCACTCAGAGATATCTGCTGCCTCCTTTCTCAGGGGCCATTCATTTATCCTTGAACGCAGGGATGAGCCTTACATTGTTTTGGGCTGCCGCTGAACCAGGCCCCCAGCAGCATTTAGGGGGCGCTGCCCAAAAGGGCACAGGGTGGACAGCTCACCTCGCGCATGCAGGACTCCCGCTGCCTGCCCAGGTCCCGGGCCTGCTCTTGCAGCCTCTTCACCTCCTGAGCGTGGGCCGCGGCGGTCTCCTCAAGCTGGGCCCGTAGGTCCCGCAGCTCGGATGTTAGGGCGTTCATGGTGCTCTAGGACAGACTGGCTCCTCAGAGGGCGCCGTGCCCCCTCCCTCATCCCCCCCACCTCCTCGGTGCTCCCAGCTGGGCCAGCTGAACTGTCCACTTTCAGCTCCAATCGCGGTCCCTCCCACTGGCTGGCCAGGCCCTCTGCGATCCCTTGGTGCCTAGAGTGCCATCCAAGTAGCTGGTCCCTGCCTCAGGCTAGGGGGTTCACCGAGGCAGAGCTGTGCCGCTGCCCTCAGATGGGGACTCCCAGGGAAGGGCTGAAGCTCTCTGCATAGCCTGGAGGCTTCCCCAGGGCACAGCCATGCCTCCCCCTCAGATAGGGGCTCCTCCAGGCGGGGCTGAGTCTCCCAGCTCAGATGGAGGCCCGCCCACCCGGCCTGCCTACCCGGTCCTGCTCCTGCCGGCTCTGAGCATCTCGCTTCTGTCGCTCCATCTCCAGAGAGATGGTGGTCAGGCTGTGCTGCGTACCCATCAACTTCTCCGACAGTGCCGTCTTCTCAGACTCCTTCAGTGACAGGGCCTGGCGGGGGCAGGGAGACAAGGGCCTGGGCGGTTGATCGGGGCTGGAGGCATGTTCAGTCCCTCCCATGTTGCCCTGGGTAATGTGCTCACAGCGTATCTGGGGCCATGACCGGGCCAACACAAGTAGACCCAGGACTCACCCTTCCTGAAGCACCAGAAAAGGATACAAGAATAATGTAACTCCGGACATGGACACACCTTACACCTTGCTAACTTGCCACAACAGCCCTGAGGCAGGACCCTTCATTATTCCCGCCTTACAGATGAGGAAACTGAGGCTCAAAGAGATAAAGTAACTGGCGCAGGGTGACACAGCTGGTGAAGAGAAGAGAAAGACGCGGCCTGCCCTGTCTCCATGGCATTACGGGAGAGTCAGGAGTCAGTTCTTTTTGAGGAGGGCCAGCGGATACACGTGGGCATTGCGGGCACTGCTCCGGAGGCAGGCACAGGGGTGCCGCACCCGGCCTGGGGTGGCCGGAGTGGGGTGGGGGAATGTGGATCGGTTTTCCTGGAACCAGTGCTCACGGTGTCACGAATGTGGCTGCTGCTCAGCGAGCTCCCCGTGTCCCAGGCATGGCTTAGGGACCCCCCGCTCCTAGCTGCTGGGTGGCTGAGCAGGAAGCAGCCCCAGAACCCTGGCCCCACAGCAGGGCTCACGAACCTGCTGCTTCTCGCTCTCGGCCAGGAGCAGGCCCTCGTCGCGCTCCTGCTGCAGGGCAGCGATCTCCTCGCTCAGCTCTTCCTTCTCGGCCTCCAGCCGGGCCAGCAGCTCCTCCTGCTCCCGCTGCAGCTGACTCTGCAGCTGGGCCCGTTCGGCCTCCAGCTCCCGCCATGCTGCCTCCTGGGGGCCAGGCCCAAGCACGTGACCCACGAGGCTAGGGCCACCTGTACCCCAGACCCTGAGGGACAGGTGACCAGGAAACTATAGGTCAGGTAGATGACAAGGGCCGTGGCAGGGACACGCCAGGGCTGTGTGAACCCCTAGGAGCAGCAGCCCTGGCCTTGGGGTCAGAGAACGTTTTCTGGAGGAGAGACGAGCAGCAGTCAGCCAGGAAAAGAGGGGAAAAAGGAACCTCAGGCCCAGAGTAGAGCCCCAGAGATGGCCTGGAGGGAGGAGGAAACACAACACACAGAGAATTCATACTAGTGAAGGGTCACTGGAGCTTGGAAAACAAAGGGGACATGGTGAGCAATGGGGCCAGAGCCACAGGAAGCAGCCAGGCCAGGCCAGGCCTCGTGGGCCGTAGGGAGGGGTGGGCCCGACTCTGAGGACAGTGGTGACAACAGAAAACCTTAGGCTAGAGTGATAAAGAGAAACCTAAACGTGAAACTCGGGGGTTGTTCAGGAACTGAGAAAGGGGGACCGGGATCGCAGGTAGCGGCCGAAGGGAGCTGGGCCGGCTGCGAGGAATGAAGGGGGCTTGGGGTCGGGGGTGTCGAAGTGGCAGGAAAGAACACAGATGTTGGTGACATTAAGAAGCCAAGTCAGGCAGGGCAGGGAGAGTAAAGACGGCACAGGAGTTTGCTCCCTGGGGACCAGGCAGTCAAAACCCATAGGCAAAGAACCAATGGCCCACCAAGGGTCTGAGGACGGGGCCTGGCACCTCTGTGAAACTTCGAATGCTTCGCTGCCACCTGCTGGCGAGTCAGCGTGAATGGCACCCCTGGAGTGAAAGCCTGAACCTCTGACAGAGGCAGCCCTGCGCAAGATGTGTGACCGGCCCCTGTCCCAAGGCCTAGCCCACCTGTACCATAATAATAACAGCCAGCATTTATGGAGCATTTGCATGCCAGTCACTACAATAACCCTTTATATAGATTATCTCAGCTCGTCCTCCCAATACCCTATACAGTCCTTATCCCCATTGTTACAGACGGGGAAACAAAGGCACAGAGACCGTAAGTAATATGCCCAGTGTGTCGCCTAGATCAGGCCCACATCCAGGCAATACAACTCCAGAGCCAATGTTCTGTCTTCTAGTGACCTGGTCCCTCACCCTCACCTTCCTTCCTATGTGTTCAGGTCTTGGAGTGATCCTTCATAGGCAAACAGCAACTCTTAGCAAATGAAAGTGCTTTCCTGAACCAGGATCACCCGGGCTGGACCAGGTTTGGGGCCTAGGAATCTGTATATTTGATAAGGAGTCCCCGATGTTTTCTTCCCAGGTTCTCCCAGGGCCCCCTGCCCTGCACAAAGATGAAGTCCCATTTCACAGAGGTGGAGACCAAGGCAAAAGGCGACTGACTCCCTGAGATCACAGAGGAGACAGAGGCTCCGAGCCCCACCCACCCTGACCCAGCTGCCCCAACCTTCTCTCGCTGGAGCCGCTGCAAGTCCTCCTCGTGGGCTGCCCGCTGCTCCCGCAGAGACGCCTGGGCCTCCCGCTCGGCCTGCACCAGCTTCTGGGCCATCAGCTCCTTGTCCAGAGCCGCCTTCTCCTCTGCAGTTGTCATCTGCTGCCGTAGGCCTGCCAGTTCCCCTGCACAGGAAGGACGAGGGGAGGGGACAGGCTGGGGTCGAAACCTCCCCATGGGTCAGCAGACTCAGGCCAGGTGGGCCCTGTAGGCAAAATCCCAGAGGGAGAGAGCCCATCTGGTCCCTAGGCTAGTTTCCTTGGAGAAGCTTCTCGCCCTCTGGACCTCAGTTTTCCCATCTGCTGCTTGAGCACACTGGCCCTGCCTCCTCCCTCCCTACCTGGAATGGCATCAAAGGGATGAAATGACTGAAGAGGAGCTCCCCACAAATGAGGAGGACAGCAACCCCCATTATTGACGGAGTGCTTACTCACTTAGGCACCCAGTCAGGCACCTGGCCGAGCACGTGGCAGAGGTAACCTGAGCAGAGCTCCCTAGCTGGCCATGGCAGCTTACCTCACCCCCAACCTACAGATTGGGATGTGGAGGCTCGGAGGAGACAGGAAATTTCCCACAGCTGCAGCTTTCCGTGCGGCATCTTCTTTAATGACTAACTGCCTTAGACACACTTGGTGGGCTATTAGCTGCCGGCACTAACGGAGGCGACCACAGGGAGGGTGTACCCTGCTGTAGATGGTCTAAAAACCATCCCCTTGAGCCCTGGCTGGTGTGGCTCAGTGGACTGAGGGCCTGTCTGCGAACCAAAAGGTCACCGATTTGATCCCCAGTCAGGGTACATGCCTGGGTTGTGGGCCAGGTCCCCAGTAGCAGGCACAGGAGAGGCAACACATTGATATTCCTCTCCCTCTTTTCTCCCTCCCTTCCCCGCTCTAAAAATAAATAAAGTCTTAAAAATATAGATAAATAAAAACCATCTCCTTGCCCTGGCTGGTGTTGTTCAATGGATGGAAAGCCAGCCTGTGAACCAAAAAAGGTCAGGGCACATGCCTGGGTTGCAGGCCGGGTCCCTATGTGGGGACATGCGAGAAGCAACTGATTGACGTTTCTCTTACACATCGATGCTTCTCTCTCTCTTTCTCTCTCCCTTCTCTCTCTAAAAAATAAACAAACAAAATCTTTAAAAATAATAATAAAATAAATAAATAAAAACCATCTCCTGGGTTGGAAACCCACCAGAGACTCTCAGCATCTCCCTTCCTGGTTCTGTCGGGCTCGGGTGGACATACACAGGGAAGTTCATTTTCATGGCCCAAGGAGGTACTTAATAAATATTTACGGAGCGAGAAGAATCCCCGATTTCAGAGCCCGGGCAGGCTCTGGGAGGGAAGCAGGGAGAGAAGCTTCCCTGAAGAGAGAAGCAGGGCTGGGACGGCGGGGCCAGGACTGTGGGGCCGAGAGAGTCGTTTGGAAAGGCAGCAGTGGCTCCACAGAGAACTCAGGACTCTCTAAGCGCCCTGATGGCGATACACAGCAGGCACACAGGCCGAGCCAGGCGCTGTGCCAAGGCCTCCACAAGCCTGCCTCACCCCATCCTGGCAACAGCCGCAGAACGCAGGCAATAGCACCCCTAAATGTCAGATGAGGAGCCTGTGGCCCAGCGAGGGAAGGGGCTTGTTCGGGAAAGCTCAGATCCCAGTGGCAGCAGCAGAACTGGAAATTAGATCAGCCAGGCCCTGAGGGCAGTGCTCCCAACTTCCGTGAGACTCCAGAACTTGGCAGGTTATAGCCCAGGCTGGAACCCGGTATTCCGTGCCCACCCTCTGGTTTCCCCCATACCAGTCAGGGTCTCCTTGGCCAGCAGCAGGGCCTGCCCGTCAGCTTCCAGCTGCTCCCGGCGGGCCTCGAGCTGGGCCAGCTGCCGCTGCACCTCGAACAGGCTGCTCTCCAGGGCTTCCTTCTCCAAGCTGCAGCACACACAACCGTGCAGGCCTTAGGACTCAGCCTCTGGGGCCTCAGGAAACTGTGGATCCCAGGGCGTGGCCAGCCGTGGGCCGGGTGCCAACCTACCTGCCCAGCCGGGCCCACGCTCCCTGGGGAAGCCTGAGCCATAGCTAGGACGCATTGGCAAGCCCAGCTCCTCGGTAACTATGCCTGCAGGCCAGTGCCAGGGTGTGACGGGTGACAGAGTGGCCCCAAGCAGAACCCCCCCGAGTGGGTTGGGCAGAGCCCCAAGCCTTACCGCAGGCGCGTGGCTTCCTCCAACAGGGTCCGGCCTTCACGCTCTGCTGCCGCCAGCTGCACAGCCAGGCCGGCCCGCTCCTTGGCCAGCGCCTCCTTCTCCCGGGTCACCCGCTCCAGCGTCTCCACCTGCCGTTGCGTCTCCCGCCGTGCCTGCTCCAGCTCATGCTCCCGCCCGCTGAGCTGCCGGGAGAGCTGGCACCCACCCAGGCACTGTAAGCACCACCCTCAGACTCCCCCAGCCTGCTCATCATGCAGCACCCCAACCCTGGGCCTGAGCCAGCCCCCTGGCCTGACAGGCAGGAGGCCCGGGTTTGAGCCCAGTCTCCGCCCTGATGTGCTCTGTATACCTGGACAAATCATAGACTTCTCAAACCTGCAATACACTCACACACATAACAAGGGTTCTCACTCAGTTTGGGTTGTAACAGAACCCTTTTTGTACTCCCAAACTTCAAGAGAAGCTGAATATATAAAACAGACCAGAGTCCTGCTTTGCACCCCTTAGAATGGGAACACGGAGCTTGCTCCCTGCGCCTGTGGCCCGCCCCTGAGAGGCCCCTCCCAGGAACCCAGGCCTTCCAGGACAGACACCATAGAAAGGTCCCTTCCAGCTATGACGTTTCAACAGACCCAGGATTCCAATTCTAAAATTCTCTACCTATTCTCACATCAGTAATTGTTACTGAGTGGTGATTCAGCTGCCAAGTGCTTATGCGGGTTTCCTCTCTAGAACAGCCCTTTGTGATAAGAATGATTAGCCCCATATTACAGATGGGGCAACTGAGGTATGGACAGGTTGAATAGCATGCCCAAGGCCCCAGCGGACAAAGGTGGAGCTGGACTTAAACCCACATTCAGGCTCCTGAGCCTGTGAGTTACCCCAGGGCAGGGTGCAGAAGTCTGGGAGCCTAGAACTCTTGCCCCACCTGCTCCCCATCCCCCACATCACCCACCTGGGCCAGCTGCTCCTGCAGCCGGCAGCGCTCCTGGTGCAGTGTGGGGACCTGGTGCTCCAGGGCCTGCCGGGCCTGCTCTGCCACCCGCAGGGAGCCCTCCAGGCCCTGCCGATCCACCTCCTGCTCCAGCCGCAGCTGTTCTAGTCGCTCCTGCTCCTCCCGAGCCAAGGTGGCCTCCTGTTCCACCCGCCGCTGCTGGCCCAGCAGGGCTGCCTTCTCCTCCTCCAGCTATGGGTCCGGGTGTGGGGGGCGGTGAGTGAGCGGACCAGCCCAGCCTCTTCACCCTCTCCACCAGAGAAGAGGGTCCCACCTAACACAGACCACCCAGGGGAGGCTCCCTAGAGGGATGGGGCGGTGCCCTTGGGCATGTGGACACTGGGGAGAGGGGAGAAGGGAGGAGGCCCCACGGAGATTCTTTTCAACTCAGGCCATGAAAGAGGATAGATAGACAGATGGAGTCAGAGACAGAAGGGCAGAAACAGAAAGAGGGAGGGAGCAAGACAGAGAGGTACAGGGACAGAGGTGTACAGGAAGGCAGGGTGTGGACTGAGGCTGGGCCTGGGATGCCTAGTGGGGTCTCCGAATGGGGGGCACAGGTGGGAGAAGCAGGTGGGCCCGCTGGCACGTGGCATACCTGGGCAACGAGGTGGTTCAGACCCAGCTTGTCCTGGGCAAGGCTCTCGTTGAGGGCACTCAGCTTGGACAAGGAGTCCCGCAGAGAGGCCTCCTCCGCTCTCAGTTTGGTCATTGAGAGTTCGAGGTCCAAGCGGCCAGCCTCAGCCTGCAGCGTCAGGAACAGGGCAGCCAGGGACAATCAGGCGGGGAAAGATGGAGGATAGGGAGGGAGACGGGGAAGGGTGGGAAAAGATGTGCAGAGACATGGAGAGATGGGGAGAGGGAAGACGGGGGTTGGGGGCAAAACAAGAAGAGACAGAGAGACAAGACCCTCAGAAACAGGGTAGGGGGGACGAGGGAGACAAAAGATGAGACAGAAAGTCTCTGCAGAAGGTCTACTGCCCCCGAGGCTACTTAAAACAGGCTGCACACCTGAGCTGTGCAGAGCAGGGCCAGGGGGTCCCCCGGAGGGGGATCTAGGGTGGCCCTGCTCAGGGCCTAGACTCCAGGGAGTGGGGCAGATACTTGCCAAGGACCATGCCCCAACTCTTACAGGCCCCAGGCCTGTGTCCAGTGATGGGACAAGATGACCTAAACTACAGGCATTGCCCCAGGCATCTGGAAAAGCAGGGATATGACCACCAATAGAGGTCAATTCACCCATGGCTGGGATCAGAGGTCAGTTTGTGGCCCGGGTCAAAGGTTAGCCTGAGTCTAGAAGGCAGCGGTCCATCTGTGGCCAGGGTCGGAGGTCAGCCTGAAACAGGGGTGCGTCTGTGGCCAGAGTGAGAAGGTTTGGGGCCTAGTGGTGGGGGGCAAACAGGGACACACCTTGGTCAGCGCCTCGGCCACCTCGGCCTTCTCGGCCTGCAGCATGTCCCGCTGCAGCGCGGCACAGCTCAGCGCCTCCCTCACCTCCACCAGCTCCTTTGCCAGCCCCGAGCGCTTCACTTCCAGCTGCTCGAGTTGTCTAACGCTGTGGGGCAGAGTAGGGGGGGCGGGTGCCCATGTTACTTCCCTGCCCCACGGCTCCCGCAGCCAGACCCTCCGGAGCAGGCTGGGGGCAGGCCTGAGGCAGGGGCCCTGTGGGCAAGAGCGTCACCACAAGGACAACCAGAGCCACAGCCTTTGGGCTCTGTGACTCGAGGTCTCAGTTTTCACATCTGCAAAATGAGGGCCAGCACCTTGTGAAGTTGTTGTAAGGATACACAACTTAGCTAAAGATACACGACATACTTGAAATAGCGCCTGACATAGCTCCCCAAGGGCCTTTAGAGCTGAGAATAATGCCCACTACCACCATGTCCTGGACGTCATTGTGACTTATGTCTCAGAGAAGTAAGGTGTGTGGGTGGTTAAGGGGTTAGCTCTTCACAGAACGAGAGGCAGAATGCTTGGGTTCAAATTCTGGCTCTTTTTTACTAACTCGCTGTGACCTTGGGGAAGTTACATGACTTCTCTGTGCCCCAGTTTCACCATCCATAAAATGGGGCCAATAATAGCTCCTACATCATAGAATTATCGTGAGGGTTAAATATGATGATGTAATTGCTTAAAATGATATCTGGCGCTTAGCAGTATTAGTATTACTATTATTACTGTAACTTAAAAAAATTAATATTACTACTGGTATTTTAGTTATTGTTGTTATTATCGTCCACACCGCACCTCCTACCAGTCCTCGGATCCCAGGTTAGTGCCGATACCTCGCTGAGCCTCCGCTTACCGTTGGAGGGGCACCTTGGGGACTTCAAGATGGCAGGAGGCCCAGGACACAGCTGGTGCCCTCTGGCCTCCAGGGACACTGTCAGGGGCCCCAAGGCCCATTCAAGCGGCCCTGGCAGGGAGGCCAGAAGCTGCTCACCTACGTTCGAGCTCCCTGCGTGTCCGTGCACCGTCCTGCATTGTGTCCTCCCGCTCTTCCTCCAGCTGGTTCCGCTGGCGCCGCAGTTCCTCCTGTGTCGCCTGCAGCTTCTCGCGCTCCTGCCGCAGCTCCTCAGCCTGCTGCTGGGCCACCTGCAGGCTCTGGGCCAGGCTGTCCTTCTCCCTGCAGGACCAGGAAAGAGGGAGCTGGAGGGGATGCTGGGGCTGCTCCCAGCGGGGAAGATGGCCACGCTGCTTAGATGTGAGCCACATGCTCCGCCCACTAAGGCACCTGCCTCCAGGAAGCCTTCCCTGACCATGCCCATGGCCGTCTCTTTCATCTACATACCCCTGAAACTGGCTCTTCCTGGCAGAGGGAACCTTCCCTTCCTTCTCCCCCAAAATGCCCAATTAGGGGCCCAGGGGAACGGATGGAGGCAGTGGCATTACCTTTCAGCATGCCACCAGGTTGAAGGGGTTAGGCTCCTGGGACAAGGGGGCAATTTTGCTGCCAGCTTGCTAGTCCACATGGCCAGTAGGTGCTTCTACAGCGCTCCCCGCTACCTCGTCCCTCCATGCTGGGAGGCCCTACGTAGCTGGGACTCTCCAGATCTCACAGGTTCCTGCTGCATGGGCTGGCAGCACGTGGCAGCCAGGACGGAACAGGGTGGCAGCGGCAGATGGGAATCTGACAGTTTGCAGGGCGCTGTCATTTTCCCAACTCCAGCAGTGACAAGGAATGGAGGGAGGGGGGTCTCTTTCTGAGTCAGCTAGGGTTTCCAGCCAGACTTAAGATTGATGATTGCCATATCCTTCACTGTCCCACCTCGTCACTTGAAGTGGCAACCCTTAAGCATCGTAAATATGAAGGCGAGCAGTAGGTACAACATGATATTAAGTAAAAATAGTAGAATGTAAAGTGAGGTGTTCACTGTGACTACAGCAATAGGAAAAGCCCTCTCCTTCCAAGGCAGGAGAAGCACTGGTTTTGCTCTCAGTTCCAATGGCTATCCCTGGCCACATGGCTGTGTGAGCTTGGAAAAGCCGCTCAACCTCAGGGCAGCAGGGGTTCTGAACTGCAGGAGTTTGGCAGAAAGATTAATTGGAGATAATACGTGTAAAATGCTTGGCAGTGAGCCTGGCACACAGTAGGTATACAGGAAACGTTGGCTACCTCGCTACCTCACTGCCAAGAAACACACAAAAATAGCCAGTTATGACCATATTGGTGCAAATCCACATGCTTACAAGCCCGGGCTGGCGTTGGGCCCAGACACTGGTTTATTCTCCAGGGCCCCCACCTCTGACCTCCCTGGCACCTGCTCAGGAGGTCCATGGCATTCCGCAGACGCTGGGCCTCGCGCTGGGCATCCTCCTGGGCTTGGGCGGCCCCATCGGTCTTGTCCCGCAGGCGCTGCAGCTGTTCCTCCAGGGCACGGCGCTCACCCTCGCTGTCGCTAAGCTGCTTCCGCAGCGTGCCCAGCAGGTCCTGGCTGGCCTCGTAGCGCCCACGCATGTCCTGTGACATGGGGACCACTGAGTCTGGGGGAGCCCTAGGAAGCCCTCAGAGCAACCTGCTACTCCCTGTTGGTTCCAGGGATGCACACCAGCCTACCCGGCGGCCTAGGCCTCACACAGGAGAGTGGGGCTAACTGCCCAAGACTAGCTTTCCCCTCCCCTTCGCTGTGCCCTCACCACCACCTCTTTGGGCCCATCACCAGAGCTCTGAGTCTCCATCTCCCCAGCAACTGTGACCTAAGACCCCAGGATACCAGACAAACCACCCAGCACGCTCCACCTGGGTTCTGACCACCTCAGGACTCCACCCCTAGACTCCTCTCGGCTCCTAGTTCCCAAGCTCCCCTCATCCTAGGCAGACTTCTCCTCCGAGGCCTTTTCCCAGGGTCCTAGCTCTCTCTGTCCTGTAAAGGAACTTCATCTCTCTGTACCAGGGAGCTCCCTCCCCATGCTCCACCCCCAGCTGCCCAAGCCCCTCCCACTCTGGGCTCAGATTCTACCCGGGAGCTCTCAGCCAGCTCTCAGCCACCTCCCGGCTGCCTCCCAGCCACCTCTGTGGATCCTGACTCCCACCGCCCTTTCTCAGAGCTCTAATCCTCAGGTTCCTCCCCTATTACACTGGCTCCACCCCAGGGCTGCCCAAGGTCCAATCCAGGGCTTAGGTTGCATCCCAGGATGCTCAGGCCCCAGCCCAGGCTGTCCAAACCCCTCCCCCAGGACGCTCAGGCCTCTTCCTACCTGGACCTGTAGCTGGCGCTTGTGCAGGGCGGAGTGGATCAGGGCGAGCACAGAGGAGTCGGAGCAGGCTGGGGACGGGCCTCGGCGCGGGGAGCGGCCGCGGCCAGGCGCGGGCGAGGAGCGCCGCGGCGGGGACGGGGTCCGGGGGCCCGAGAGCCCCCGAAGACTGCCATCTGACACATCGGCAGTGTGCTCAGAGCCGCTCAGCTGGATGCCGCTCTCCATGTCCGACAGAACGGCCTGAACGGGGCGGGTAGGGAGCAGAAAGAGGGCACATAAGCCCAGGTGCAGCAATGGGGCCGCGGGGGCCACGTGTCCAGCTTCATCCCAAAGCCTGTGGCACATCCCAAGCTCCCTTCCTACAAATCTTCCTGATTCCACTTCCACTATCTCACAGCCCTCTGTCCCCCAGGAAAGGCCTCCCACGTACTGCGAAGGCAACCTGCACCCTTTCTCACAGACGGCCCTCAACCTGCGGTACCTCTCACAGGTGGAGGGGAGGTGGGGAGGGGTCCCCCAGGTTCTGCAATGACTTACAGTTCTGCTCAAGGCCAGCAAGGGACGTGGTGTTCCCTGGACTGCCTGGCCTTGCCCTGCCCAGGGCTCCCACTGCTCTGGACTCTCCCGGCTCCCGCCCACCTCACACCTGTGCCTCACACCTGTGCCAGGTCTCGCAGGGTCTGCTGCAGCCCTTCCCCCTCCTCTGTCTCCAGGGCCGCCTGCTCCTGGAGCTGCAGGGATTCCTGGAGTGGTATTGAAGAGACAGGGAGAGTGGGTGGTCAGCATCTCTGCCCGAATCCGAAACTCACTCACCTCCCTCCCTGGCCTTCCAGTCATCAGGTGGCCTCAAGGCCATGACCATAGTCCAGCCCCTTGGTAGACCTCAGTGCAACCCCAGTGCCCTGTACAGACTAGGCCCAGAGAAGTGCAGTGTCCCACCTGAGGTCACACAGCCTAGTGGGGGAGAGCTGGACATATAACCTGGCCTGGCCCCACACAGAAGGATGACCAACCCAGGCAGTAGCTTTGAGGAGTGTCCCTCTGCTGGGGAGGCAGCTGAGCTCCAAGAGAAAGAGCCCCAGGCCAGCAGGTTAAGGCATGACGAGCTCAGGTTCCAACTCCCCAGCTTCCTGGCTCTGAGCCTCTGGACAAGTGTTTCCCCATGGGCCTGGGATAACTCATCTGTATGATGGGGTCGTGCTACCGGGCTGCTGGCAGGATGAAATGGGATAAAGGAGGCGAGTGTGCCCACACTGAGCCTGGCACATACTAAGTGCTCAATTAATTGGGGATGCTACAGCTTGAGTGGGATAATCCCCACCAGAGGGCCAAGCAGCCCAGCCCTCTGCCTGTGTCCCTGGACCTGGGCAGGGCCACATCCCAAGGGGAGCTGCATCTCACCAGGGCCTCAAGCTTCTCCGTAAGGGCCTTGTTGACCTGATCCTTCTCCAGATTCTGGTTCTGAAGGCGCTGCACTGTCTGGGCCAGCTCGGTCACTCTGGAGGCAGGGGAGCAGCAGAGGTGAATGGGAGACCCTCCCCAGCTTGTCCTCCAGCTCTCCAGCTCTGTGTCCTATGAGCTTCCCTAAACCTGAGGCAGGGGCCCTAGGATTCGCCTCCCTAGTTGTATGACTTTGAGCAAGTCACTTCTCTCTGGGCCTCAGACTTCTCATCTGTAAATGAGAACGAGGTTGCCACCCCCTTTACCTCTGGGAGAGCATTCTGGGACTCTCTGGCTAGGCTGTAGGAGCTGGGAGCTTTTCGCATCAGACGCTGAACTGCTTGCCATGTGCCCTGGACAAGCGCCCCCAGAATCTCAGTCTCCCACTCCACCGAGCGGGGTGCCAGCAGCGGAATACAGGCTGAGCTCAGGCAGGGGAAAGGCCCGTCCCCAGTGAACACACCCCCTCCTCCCTGGCCTCACATGGTACATACCAGGCACCCACCTGGCATTGAGGTCGGCCTTGTCCAGGTCGCTTCGCATCTGCAGCTGGGCCAGGCCCTCCTCCTGGAGCACCTTGTCCCGCAGCTGCTCCTCCAGCTGGGCCTGCAGCAGCGCCTGCTTCTCCAGGGCCGCCTCGGCCCGGCTCTCGGCCAGCCGCAGGCCCGCGCTCAGCCCCAGGCCCGCTTCCTGGACGGCTCGTGAGGTCCGGGACAGCTCCCCTGCCAGCTGCAGCAGGTCTCTGGTGCGGAGAACACAAGACAGGGATGGGGTGGGGATGGGCTCCCGAGTGTCAATTAAAACGGCACTGGAATGCCATTTGTCACTGGCGGGGGGGAAAGTTATGTCACACACGTGAGTGTGGGTGAGACTATGGGCGAAGAGCCCGTCCCCCACACTGCTAGCGGGAGGGTAACCACAAGGAGGGCAGTGATAAAGAGCTCTGAAAATTACAACGGATCAGCTCTTCGACCCGCCAACTCCACTTCGAAGAATTTATCCTATAGAGATGCTCCAACACATGGAAAATGCCCCATGTATAAGGTGCAGCATTGCTCAGGTAAGAAATATTGGTGGCAACCTAAATGGCCGGCAAAAGGGGACAGCTCTCAAATAAATCATGATACGTCCGTTCCATGGACTACTCTGAAGCTGAGAAAATGAATGGGGAAGCTCTCCGGAGCCTGAAAGGGAGCCGCCTCCCCGTCAGAACTCAGTTACAACTATGAGGTAAAGCAAGCCTCTTCAAGAACCATAAAGATGGAATTCTACCAATAGCATATGAAAGGGGGTGTGAGTGCGTGTGTGTGTGTGTGAGATCTGCCATATTTGCTTGTACAAAATAATCCTGGAAGGTCATTTAGGAAAGTGACAGGTCGCACTTCTCGCCTCCAGGAGGGGAAAGGAGTGTCTGAGGCCAGAGGAGGGAGGGGGACTTTTCACGGCGCACCCTTTTGTATCTTAAACCTTGTGCGTATGAGTTATTCGAAAGTAAGTTATTAAAATTGCAAATGCTAATTAAAATACATCACATAGGTTAAATCCCCTCCTTTCCTGAATGAACTGTACCACGGTGCACCTAAGATAAGGAGAGGAAGTGCCTCATTAAGGAAGAATTCCAAGTACTACGTGAAGGAGTGGCAGAGGGAGAGGATCTCAGTCTTGCAACCTTGGATGAACGTCTGGGCCTTGGCATTGAGCGTCTGCGGCTGCCAGTGCACAAAGAGACACCCAGGCATGCAGGGCCTGCTGATGAAAGAGCACTCAGCCCTTCTGAAGAAGTCTTGGGAAAAAAATACAAAAACAAAAACAAAAAACAAAAGAAACAAACAAAAACCTGAACCTGAGTCTGATCAAGTCTTAAATCCAACATCCACTTTACAGGAAATACAGGGGACAAGGTGTTAAGTGACACCACAGATCCAGACTGTGGGAATCTCTTAGAACTGTCCCAGTTTCCTGACCAGATAAAAGAAATTTAAAGGACAAATCAACCCATCACATTTTGCGAACATCTTTGGATCCAGATTCAAACAAACTGTAAAGACAAAAAGTGAAGCAAACTATCTGTGACGTCGATGAGCCCAATGGAAATTTCGACACATTGAATAGTTGATGATTTTAACAGAAGATCATTAATTAAACAGATTTTTAATGTAAAAAAGGAAACAAATCGGTCTCCCTTCCTCTGGGCTCTCCCATAGGCTCACCCGCTACAGAACAAGCAGGACCAAGCCTCCCCGCTGGGGGCGAGCCTCCGAGCTCTCCTTTGCCCCCACACCTCCCTTCGCCTGCCTTTCCCGCCAACCCGGCCAGCTGCCATTTTCTCCCACCTCCGAGCCTTTGCTCAGCTGTGTCCTCTGCCTGGACTGGCCCAGCTCTGCCAGGTCCGGGTTAAAATCCTACCTCTCCCTGGAGGTCAGTGCAAACCCCACCTCTTCTATGAGGAGCATTTTTCTGACCTCCTCTCCTCCCTCCCATCCTCCTGAGCATTTGGGACATTCTCTGTTCTACTCTCACATCACTCACATAAACTCAATTCCTCGGGTTAGAATTTGTGGGATCTATTTCTTTTCATCACTAGAGGTGGTAAGGTCCTTGGTAGCAGAACCTGAATATTCTAGGGGATTAAAAGCAGGTGCTGGAAATTCTGACTCAGCCACTTAACTGCTGCATGGCCTTGGGAAGGTCACTCTACCTCTCCGAGCCCCAGTGTCCTCATCTGTAAAATGGGAACTATTTATAGTTCCCACCCAACAGACGCTGTGGATGTGAAATGAAATGAAATGTACAAAGAGCTTATTAACTCAGCGGAAACACCTAGTAAATGCCGACCGCCATGACCATGGTAAGATTTCATTATTACTACTTGCTTCCGCATCTCCAAGGGCCTGGCACACAGTGGGTGTGTTGGGTTGGACCGAGTTGCGTTGAATTCAACTTGAAAAGCTGGGTTATCCCCCAGCTGCTGCTGCAGCGTCTCCCCAAGCCACCCCCTTCGCCGGCCAGGCCTCACCTCTCAGTGGACAGCTTGACCTCGCTGACCAGCCGCCGGAGCCCCACGACCTGCCTCCAGAGAAGGAGCAGGCGGCTGTGCTCGTTGCTGAAGTAGGCGTTGAAGGACTGGAGGGGAGACAGGCTGAGTGAGGAGCTGGAGGGAGGGCCACCTGCTCCCTCCTCAGCTCTGACCATCTCGGAGGCACGGGGGCCCAGGGGGTCTTCCTGTTGGCCAGGCCCCAAGCCTCCCTCTGGCACAGGGAAATGGGTTTCAATGCCTCTACCAGCTGCAAGAGGCAGCGAGAAAGGGCAGCAAGTTCTGGCACCTGAGTTTGCATCCCAGCCACATCACTGGGCAGGCTATTGAAGCTCCCTTTAAAAGGAGGACAGCAACACCTACCACATTCGGTTTCTATAAGAACTAGCAGCCCTGACTGGTGTGGCTCAGTGCAATGAGCACCGGCCTGCCAACCAAAGGGTTGCCGGTTCGATTCCCAGTCGGGACACATGCCTGGGTTGCAGGCCAGGTCCCTGGTTGGGGATGTGTGAGAGGCAATTTGTCGATATATCTCTCACACATCAATGTTTCTCTCCCTCTCCTTCTCCCTCCCTTCCCCTCTCTCTAAGAATAAATAAATAAAATCTTTAAAGAAAGAGCAGAGAAAGCAAACACCTAGCACAAGGTACATGCTAATCAAGGCCAACTACTTTATTTTTATTTTTTGAAAGATTTACTTATTTTTTAAAAGGGTAAAGAAAGGAGAGAAACATCAATATGTGAACGATATCTCGACTGGTTGTTTTTCGCATGCACCCACATGGGGACCTGGCCTGCAAACCCAGCCATGTGTCCTGACAGGGAATCAAACTGGTGACCTTTCGGTTTGCAGGCCGGCATTCAATCCACTGAGCCACAAAAGCCAGGGCAAGGCCAACTATTACTATGACAACTACTGACCTCTCCTAAAGGGCGCAGCTGGCCAACAGAGCCCTCCTGCTCCTTTTCCTGAAGTCCGAGTCCTCACCTCTCATGTCAGGCTGGACCCACAAGGCCCCCACTGGCCTCCCAGTACCCCCATACCCACCTCCTCCTCACGCCTCCATGCCGCCTCCCGCTGTTCCAGCTCCTTGCGACTGCGTGTCCAGTCGCTGGTCACCTTGCGTATGTCCTCACTCAGCACCTGATTGGCTGAACTTGCCTGGTCCAGCTGCTCTCGGAGCATAGCATTCACCTGGGCCAGGCTGCTGCTCCTGGGTGGGACAAAGAGGGACCAGTGGGCTCGGGGCTGGGTAGGACCACCCTGCCAGCCACGGCCTTTCCCTGCTGCACCCACCTCTGCTGCTCCTCCTCCAGGCGGATGAGGGTGCTCTCCAGGTCTCGGCTGTGCTCTGTGTCCTGGGCAGGAGGAGTGGGCATCAGGTTAGGCAACTGGCAGGAAGGGCCTGCCCTGCTCTGCTCTGGTACCCACCCTCAGCCGCTGCTGCTCCAGCTCTGTGGACCTCTCCAACAGCTGCTGCTCCAGCTCCGAACACTTCTTTTTGTACTGGAGAATCTGGGGATGGGTGAGGAGCGCATAGTAAGCCCTGTGGTCGAGGCAGGGCAAGGTGAGCACAGGGGTAGGCAGAAGCAGGAGTGGGCGGCCCTGACCTTGGCCTGCAGCCGCTGCACGAGCTGGGCCTGCCGCTGCTGGCCCTCCTGGTAGGCCTGCAGCTTTCGCCGGTAGGAGGCCTGCTCCTCCTGCAGCTGCCTCCGCAGCTCCACGCTTTGCCGCACCAGCCCCCTGGGCTCCTGCGTTTCCAGCTCCCCAGACTCCAGCCGCACAGCCTGCTCCAGCTGCAGGGAAGGGCCCTGGGTGAGAGTTCTGGGCCTCCAGGGAAGGCAGGCACAGGACTCTGCAGGGGGTGCCAGGCTAGGCCCAGACCCACAATGCCTTTCAGGCACATTCAGGCAAGCCCAGGACACAACGCAGCAAGGCATAGGCCAATGCAGCCGTGCATGGACAAACAGACAGGGCAGGCATGGACAGACGACGGTGCATGCGTGGAATGGACACATTCAGGTGGGCCCACAAACGTGAGCATGCAAAACACAAAGATGCATCTGGGGGTAAACCATAGAGGCTCCGGGTGCGCTGTGAGCCTCTCTGCAAAAACAACTAGCCCTGCTGTGGTTGATGATTATTAGATCCAGATCCATGCCCACGCTCCCCACCCCCACCCCAAGAGAGCTCAGGAAAGCCTGGATTTTTGCTTCCCGTTGTATCTTAGGCCTAGAAGTATTAGTGGCATGTTTGTTGAGATCATGAGTTAATGGCATAAGCACGTGTAAATACATTCAAACAGAGGCATCGACACACGCATGCATATTAAACTTAGAGACCTACACACACACACACAGCACACAGGTGGTGTCAACCACCCCCAGGGTGACACAGACAAACTCCTCAACCAGCCCCCACTTCCCAGATACGCAGCGCTCAGATTTGCAAGAGGTGTGCACGGAGGTTCTAACACACCGCATGGCTTATTAACACCCTGCACCCCAGCCCGGCCGCAGGCCCCACCTCTCCCGGACCTCACGGGAAGCGTCTGCTCTCAGGGCCCTTCCTCCTCCCCCAGGCGGCGGGCAGCCCCTTCACAGTCAGACCCTGTGGGCAGAGGAAGGGTGCCTGCCTGGCTCTGCTGCCCCCACTAGCCTTGGAACCCCCCAGCCTCTTTAGGCGCTTACTGGTCCCAGGGAGGCCCTCGGCCTCCTCCACCTGTTGAGGAGGGAACTAAGGACGCGAGGACTAACACAAGAGTGACAGTGAAAAGGGAGAGCCAACGGGACAAGAGCCCAGCCCAGCAGACTCTGACACCGGCTATAGCCGCCACCTACAGCCTGGGCAGGGCATTCACACGTCCACCCAGGCCGGGTCCTAAGAAAGCCAACGGCAAAGACGGCTCCTCTTACGCACGCTAATGACAGGGCCCAGCCAGGTGAGCAGCAGGTGCAGGTTCCCTCCAGCTGTCCCCTGCATTGACCCAGTACGCCCAGGAGATGCTCAGTGAGCCACTGAGGAAGCTGAAAACAACTTCATCTCTACCTCCCAACCCACCCGCCAGGCACAGCAGGGCAGGGCAGGCACAGCGGCGGGGCAGGGCGGCTTTGGCTGATGGAGCCACCCCCGGGGAGGAGCTGGTGAAGGCTGCTTGCAGGCTTCACCTCACATTGTGGGGAACGTGGGCTGAAGGTGTGAGAGGGGAGGGTTTCTGCCTGGAGGGGGTGCTGCAGGCCCCCATAAGAAGCCCCACCAATTCAGGTGACGGGCAGTGTGCACATCGGAGCGTTCTGGTGACACTGCCAAGGCGCTGAGTGTGGTGGGCATCGACGTGGGTGTGTCCCACGCTGTGAGTGGGGAGTGTTTTGTCACGTGTCTCCACCTGGGGCCCTGTGGGTCTCTGTGACGGGGCCTTCACGGGGACCTGAGAGAGGTGGTGCCTGCAGTCATAGGTCTACGTTGTGGGGCAGGCATGGGAACGTCTGCGTGTACCGTTGTGTGCAAGTGCTTGTAGGTCTGTGTGCACAACCTTTAAGTGGGTGAGCGTGGGGAGTGTGTCTGGACTCTGCATGTGCCTGTGGCGTGCATGTCGGCGACACCATGCTTTGTGCACCTGTGCGTACCTCTATTGTGTGTGTCCACCAGATGTGAAGCAACGTGCTGTGCTGTCTCGAGAACGGGCACGTCGTGGTGCTGTGGCTGTGCATCTGGGTGACACGTTCCACACCTGGGTGGCACTGGGTGTCTGGATGCGGGTGCAGCTTCTGCGGTGGTGAGCTTGTTTCTGTGTGGTACGTTTCATGCGCCTGTGTGTGTGTCTGTGTAGGGTCTGAGGGTGTCCAGTGCAGTGCGTGTTTTACACAACTGTTTGGACCAGGTGCTGTTTGCTTCTGTGGCTTAGAAGAGCTTGGGCAGTCGCTGGAGACGCCATCTGCTTCCCCAGGGCCCTGGCTGGGCAGGGCCACTCCCAGCCATACCCCACCCCTTTCCACAGACCTCACCCCTCACAAAACAGCCTTTCAATTTTACTTGTAATTCAAAAGGCAAGGAGGGTGTCACCAAGCTGGGATGAAAGAAGTTTACTGTCTCCCCTAGCAACCGCTGCCCTAGTACCCTTATTATTCGAGTCACTCTGTCCAGGTTGCCATGGACACGGGGAGCCCAGGGGGTCCACCCTGTGGAGCACAGGGGGCGTGGCTACTCCCTCCTTCCCATCCCAGCTGCCTCACCCAACACCTGCTCCTCAGGGACAGGAAGAATGGGAGGGAGGGGCTCCACAGGGACCCTGAAGGCCTCCTTCTGAACTTGGAGGTGGTCACTGGGCGCCCCTGCCTCATTTTCCCTACATGCAATCAACAGGACACAGATCCTGACCTCACTTCCACTTTCCCAGGGATGCTGTGGGGTTTACAGTCAGGACGACCTCACTGACTGCCCCCCCCAACCCAGCCCACATGCAACAGTCACGGCCACAGGGGCAGGCCCTGTCATCTGCGGCACAGGGACAAGTGGGCAGCAGGGAGGGAGAGTGCCACAGGACCTCAGAGCCCAGACCGGGGCCTCATCCCAGCTCCACAGCTGACCTTGGGCCTATCACACCCATCCCTGGGCCTGTTCTCCCATCTGCAATAGGGTGACCTCCAGGCTCTGCTGTTCTCTGGGGACTGACCCTATACCCCCCGGGAAAGGCCTGGGGGTCATTCTCATCCAGTCCCTGCCTCCAGGTGGGGCTGCGCTGACCCCATCTCAGACAGAGGACAGTCAAGCTCCAGGCTCACTCTGCAAGTTACGCAGGGGCGTCCCTGACCACAGGATGGAATTTTCTAGAATTTAACGCAGACCCCCTTCTCCTATGCTGTGGTCCCATCCCCAGCAGCTGTCCCAGCAGAAACAGGATTTGTCGCCTCCCACCTCTTCTTCCCTTCTCTCACCAGCCAGGGGGCCAGTGCAGGCTTCACTGTCAGCCAGAAGCTGGCATTTAAGAGGTAACCCCCTGCCCACCTCCCACGAGCCTGGCACTGTGCCAGGGGCCAAAAGATGAGAGGTTTAAACGGGGAGGGGGTTGGCTCAGCAATGTGGAACTTGGGCCAGTCCGCCCTCCACACCCCCTGCAAACCCTGGGAAAACTAGCTCTGAGCTGTCCCCAGTGCTGGGAGCCACTGCAGGCTCCCCACCCTGGTCCTCTGCAAGTCCCAACAAGCCAGGGGCTCGTCTGGGCAGGCAGACACCAGGACACATGCATAACCTACAGTCACACTCAAAAAAGCACATCCCCCTTCCCAACAGGGGTAGGCAAGCCCCTGCAAGAACAGGTCGGCTCAGGGGTCCTCATACCACACAGGGGACCCTGGGGCAGCTTCAGTCTCCCATTGGCCAGAGTATCATGTCTGAGGTCCTTCCTGCCTCTCAGGCGCCAGCTGCTCCCGTCCCAAAGTCCCAGCCCAATTGTCTCTTCCCCACCCCAAGAAACAAAACCGGAATGCGTAGCCCTGGGCCGGAAGACAAGCGGACTAGCCTTGACTGGCCATGTGACCCCAAGCGCGGGGCTTTCCCTCTCTGAACCTCTGTCATCTCCTATGTTAAATGAGCATCACAATGGTCCCAACCTTGGTGCATCAAATGCAAAGCGCCCAGCACCTATCCTGCAAGAACTGCACGCTCCACAGACCGCAGCTACTATTAGGATTGTTATTAGCATGCACACATCTCCCATCTGCACATATTCTCCTTCCCTCGTCCAACTCCTCCACCAACATTCAGCCACCATCAACTCCCCAGGGTCACCTCCCACGAGCCTGGAGGTCCAAAGAAGACCGTGTACAGAGAACAACTCGCACCCCTGGCCCTGGCCTGCACTGACCTCCTGGCCCAGGCGCCGGGACCCCCTCAAGCCTGCAGCGCCGCTTCCCAGGAATGGGAATCCCATCTGGACCTGCACGCAGGCCTGGCTTCTCCCTGCATGGCTGGGCCTCAGCCCCTACCCCAGTCTGCCCCAGAGCGCAGCTGCTGTTGGGTGAACCCCAAGGCCCAAGGGAGAGAGGGGGATGCCCAGAGACTCAAGGGGTGACAGGGACCTTTGGGGGCCTTACTCTGTGTCCCCCCACCCCTGGGACAGATAGAAATGAAATACTCCTGGTGCCGGGCACTTCATTTCATTAGCTCATTCATTCCTCTGAATTCCACTTTACATGACCGTCCGCACTACAGAAAACAGACGCAGAGAGCACAGTGATTTGCTCAAGGCCATTCAGGCTGGCAGAGCCACAGTCCAAACCCAGGCCAGCCCGAGTCCAGGCCCGCCTTTTGCCCAGAGTGCAGGTCTGCCCCAGCCGTCTCCCCGACCTCCCCGGCCCAGCCTTCAGCCCCCCCACTGCCAGCACCCACCCTCTCGCTGACCGCGTTGTACTTGATGGCCAGCTCATCGCGCTCAGCGCGGCTCTGGGCCAGCAGGTCCTCCACACGGGACAGCTCCTGCTGCAGCAGCTGGTTCTCTTCCTGCAGCGACAGCATCGATGCCATCTCTGTGGCCGACAGTGGGGCTGGAGAGGGACAGCAGGCACACGATTGGCTTCCTCCTGGGTCCCGGGGGACATCCACCCCCTGCAGGTGCCCTACACATCAGTGGAGGCAGGAAGGTGGACCAAGACCCAGGAGGGGCACCTCAGGCCGCACAAACAGAGCTGAAGAACAGGGAGGCAGGCAAAGCGAAGGGCCCAGGGCTGGACTCAGAGTAGACACAACTACAGCTGAAGTGTGGCCCGGCCGGCCCAGGAGGTCCAGGGGGGAGGCTCGGCAGGAGCCAGGAGACAAGGCCCCAAGTTCTAGCTCCTCCTTCTCCAATTACTGCTTTTCTCTGGACCTCAGTTTTGCTGATCTGTAAAATGGGGGTACAGTAACCAGACCTGCCAGACGTGCAGGAAAGCCTGACTTAGGGAAGGGCTTCATGTAACTTCTGAGACCAGGGATCAAGACAGCATAGGTCAGGTTGTGAGCAGCAGAAGGAGGAAGAGGGGGAAAAAAAGGCCAGAGGGAAAAGGAGCCCCATCCCATGGGCTTCCCGTCCACCTAGCCCCACTGGACACATACCATGGGCCTCTAGGCTCTCCCAGCCTGGGCGAGGGCTCTCTAAGTCCCTGTCTGTGGCTCCCAGGGGCCCCAACATCCCTGGTCTCCTAAGAAGGCTGAGGTTGGACAAGGACCATGGCAGGAACACCAGAAACACCACCAAGGAGAGCTGCAAACACTCCAGTTGTGACTGAGTGCGCCCCCTCCTCCCAGACTCTCAAACCACTATTCAGTTGTGAGTGCCTCTGGCCCCATCAGCCTTCCAGCGGCTGGGGCAGTGGGACTTCTGCAAAGCCCTGAGCTAAGCTGAACTGCCCTCCCCTATAATCTCGGGTTCAGCCAGCTCACACATTCCCTGGGAGTGAACAGACCGTTCGGGGTTTAAGTCTTTGCAGCAAGGAGGGGACGCTCAGCCCTGCCTTCTGGCAGCAATGCTTGGGGACCGGTTTAGAGAACTGACACCACGAAGCCTTCCCTTCCTCATCTGTAAAACAGGTCCTTCTATCACAGGGTTGCACCTGCCTCGCAGTGAGGACACAGGGAAGCTGCAGTCACTGTCGCCATCACGACTACTGAGGAGGGGTGTGAGGAGGTCAGACGAGGACAGGGTCTGTGCAGGGGAGGGGTGGTACCTGGGCTCTCAGGCTGGGAGAAGTTCCGGGCGACAACAGCCCTGATGCGGGCGGGCAGGCGGGCGGGCTGGCAGTGCTGGGCCGGGTCCTGCACACTCAGGCCCCTCTCCTGGCCTGGCCCCAGGACGCTGCTCTCCAGTGTCTGTGGGGAAAGAGAGAGGGTCTGAGCGGAACCTGGGACCCTGGGCTCCCTGGCCTGGGCAGGAAGGAGCAAAGTCCTGCTGCCCAAGATGTGTGTGCCCAGGAGACCGTAAGGAAATCCCCCACATGGAGGGGAGTCTGGGTGCTGGAACTGCAAGAAACAAAAAACAAAAAACAACAAAAAGAACATGCCTGTTGGAAAGACACTCTTGGCGTGCCTCCTGCCGGGAAAGGACCCCTCTTTGAGGGCCAGAGAACCAAGCCCCACAGTGGCAGCATGGGAGTACTGGGGACTCCAACCCAGCCCTGACCCAGCTCGGTGAGGATCCCACTGTGCCAACCCTGAAATCTGGGGGGAGGGATGCCCCACGCTCTGCAGGGCACTGGGACAAGGGAGCCACACTAGCTGAGCCCTGCACACCCCTCTACCCAGTCGAGTAGGACTGGGAGCAGCAAACTGGGGCCCCTGTGCACCTCACCACCACTGGACCGCCAGGAAGACCCTATTCCTTCCAGAGCAACTGCATGAGGTGGGCACAGCCCTCAGGACCCACCTGGATAACCGTCTCCAGTGCCAGCTGGGCCTCCAAAGACCCCTCCAGCCCCAAGCTCATGGGGGGAGTCTGTGGGCACCCCTCTCCAGGGCCCCAGACTAGCTCAGTCCACCCAGCTCACCCCACTGCCAGACTGCTGTGCTGAGCACTGGGCAGATTAGGCTGAAATCTGGTGCCCCCATGTGACCACAGGAGTGGGAGGGGCTGGGGAGGGGGAGGGGTGGGAAAGCAGAGGAGGGGAGAGGTGGGAGGCGAGGGAAAGGGAGGGAAGACACAGGATATAGAGGGGCAGGGGAGTGGAGAGGGGAAGAGGTGGGGGAGAAAGGAAAGGGGAAGGATGGAGAGGGGGAAGGGGAGGAAAGGGAGGGGAGGGACTAGGAGGAAAGGACTCCCGGTACACAGGCGCTCGTGCTCTCCCCCCCCACCCCCGCCCCCCCCCCCCCCGCCTCCCTCCCCAACTGCTGGGTCCTAGAGCCCTCCAAGCTCAGGGGCCGGGGGGTCAGCATCCAAGAAACAGGAAAGGCCAGCCAGAGTCCCGAGAGTTTGTTAAGAATATCCAGGGATGGGCAAACTAGGCTTACAGTTGTGGGTATGGAAAACACAGTTTATTCTTCTATTATTATTTATTAATTATTGCATCATTTTCCATACAAACAACTGTAAGCCTACTTTCACCCCAGTCTGTTTATGGGATGCTAGGCGACCTCTCCCACATCAGTGCAGGGCAGGAGCACAGGCTGTGGAATGGCCCAGAACGGGCAAGGAACTGAGCACCCCCCACCCCACCCCCACCCCCTGCTGTGTGCCCCAGGGAAAGCAACAGTGTCTCCCTGAGCCTCAGTGTCCTCGCATAAGACGTGGGTCATATCGGCACCCATCTCTGGGAGTTGTCTGGGGGATTAAGCAAAACATCGTGCACACACGCAGACAGCGTACAACTCAGTGCCTGGTTCACAGCAAACATTCAATAAATACTGATTTTGTTCATTAAAAACCTGAAGTGTACAGCCCCTATAACCTGGAGCTCTGGGGCTCAGCCATGCACCCGCTGCCTCCCGCTGTCCTTCCTCTGTGGCTAGGACGAGGCTGCAGAGCCTGTCGGTTAGGCCACAGCCCTGGAGTGGGTCACAGCTGGGGTCACATCCGAGCCAGCTCTGCCACCTGGCAGGACAATAGTGGACAAGTCACCTCTCTGAGCCTCATCTCCTCATCTCTAACACGGGGCCTACACCGCCTACCACAGAGTTGGGAAGATGAAATGGGTTGAAAAGTGTAAGGGATCAGAACCACGGCTGGCCACGTAGTGAGCAGCCAGAGAATGGCAGCCACTGTCCCCACATCTTGTGTCTCGGCTCCTGCTCCCTCTGGGCACCCTCTGCTCCTCTAAGCCGTGTCCCACAGGAGGCATATTTGCATTATCTCATTAAATCCTCATCTCAACCCATTTCCAGAGGAAAAAAATCAAGGCTCAGTGAGGTGAGGCATTTGCATTTCAAGTCTTTACCACTGCGTCTAAGTCAGACCCAGGAATGCAGCAGGTGCTGCATAAGTGCCCATCAGTCCAGCCCGAACCCCAAACCCCTAACTAGGGAATATGTTCCGCAGATGGAAAACCAGGAAACAGGGCACACCAGGCTAAAAAGATAAGTGCCGCTAAGTTGCCGTGGCAACCAAGGCCAGATTTAGGCAAAACTAACCTCAGCCAAAGGCAGAACGCTGCCACTGCAAAACCCTGGGACTCCCGTTTTGCCACCTGACAGCCCCAAAACACCTCTACAGGCTGCACAGCACAACCAGAGCAGGCGGTGGGCCACAAACACCCCTAGGCCGGCATCTCCACCCACTACGCGCCCAGCTTGGCAGAGAGGGGGCCCTCAATGTGCTTGGTGAACTGAACTGAATTAATCTGTGCCTTTCTCCAGCCAGTGCCTAAGGGATGGGGGAAGGGAGCAGGGTGCCAGAATCCTGGGCACTGTGTGATACCAACCCCTGGCTCTGTCCACAGAGTCCTGCCCTACAGTCCTACTGGGCTAAGTCCCAAGAAAGCATATCTAAACCCTGAATGTATGTAGAGTTCTCCAACGCCTGCAGCTTCCATCCCATTCTCAAAGCACTGATGGAACTCCTCGTAGGAAAGGGCTGGGTGTTAGAGCTTCCGCGTCTGACTGCCGGGACCCCGACCTCGGCTAGGCTTCCCCGCCAAATGTGTGGCCCTGAGCCAGAGACCTTGCCTCTCTGAGCCTCAGTTTCCTTATCTGTAAAATGGGATAACAACAGGGCCTGCTTCTGTCATGAGGATTAAATAAGATGGCCCGTGCTTAACTGTGTGCCTCAGTATGGTGTGGCAGAAGATGCTTCGTGTTCATCGAAAACATTTTCAATTTTTTAAGGAAAATGGCTAGAAGCCATTTCCCAGATTCCCTTGTAGTCAGATATGCCCATGTGATCAAGTTCAGGCCAGCAGAGTTAGGACAGAAAGCACGTGTGCCACATCAGGCTTGGCCCATAAAAACCTCCCGTGAGGAATTATCTCCTTGCCTGTCCAGCAGCTGGAAGGAGGTAATGCTGAGGTCCTGGGTTCAGAGCCACAAGCTGGAAGGGGTCTGGGTCACTATGCAGAAAGCCACCTGCCAAACACCCAACAGGGCTGTTCGTGAACAAGAAATAAACTTGTGTTGAGTCCGCAATTCCTGGGTTTCCCTATCAGTTAGTATTATCTTCGTCACACTACACACCGGTAGATTGTGGATAAATGCTGGCTATGCTATGTGTTACCATTGCTGTCACTAGTATTATTGTCTTCCCAGAACCCAATCTAGACCCTTGCGCCTGGTACACAGCAGACCCTCAGCCACTGTTTGCAGATCTAGAGGTGGGAGTAGCCAAAAAATTCCTCAGAGGCGACTCTGAGTTTCAAACATACTAGCTGCTCTTGTCCGCTTATCCCTTCTTTAATCTCTGTTGCTGACTAGAAACTATAACAAAAATACTGGACCAACCACGAGCCAGCCCCTGTGCCCAACACTTTGCACCTGTACCTTATCTGTTTTAACCTTCTCAGCAGCCCTGTGAGGCGGTGCTGCTCTACCCACTTTACAGATGACGACACCAAGGCTCAGTGAAGCTAAATAACTCGCTCAAAGTCAGCATCCATGCGGGGCTGAAGCCGCAGGTGAGACCCCAGCGTGCCTGGTTCCGAAGCGCTAAACAAAACCAGCAACGGCTACCACGTGTGGTGCTCACTGTGTGCCTGGCACTTCCCTGGTGTGTTTCAGATAAGCCACTGCCACCTCTTGCTTGGACTGCTGAGATGGTTCCTCATAGGTCTCCCTGCTTGCCCTCAGTGGCCCTTATGCCTGTCTAGCCTCACAGTCGAGATCATGTCCCTCTTCTGTTCAATATCCACCTCCCCGCTTCCGGGAGCCTCCTGTCGCACTCAAAATAAAATTCAAAGTCCTGCCACCACAAAGAAGGCCCGCCCAACTGGCCCAAGCCCACTTTCTCCACAGCATCTTCTTCCCTCTCCCCCTCGCTTCTTCCACTCCAGCCCTGCTGGCCTTCTTGATTCTTAAACACATCAGACAGGCTCCCACCCCAGGGCCTTTGCACCTGCCATTTGTGGTGCCTGGAATGTTCTTCCCTCTTCTTTCCATGACTGACTCCTGCTTGTCAACCAGATCTTGGCTCAAAAATGTCACCTCTGAGAGTGCAAACCCTGGCCTCCCAGCTAAAGCAGTTCCTGACAGTGGTCATTCACTGTTTCTGCCACCATGTATGTTGTCTGCCTCCTCCACGGGCAGGGACCAAGTCGGCCTTGTCCTCTGCAGTTTCCATGCTGCCTAAGGCCAGAGCTCCATGAACAGCTGCTGAGCAAATGAATGAAGGCTAAGAGACAAATAATAATAATATAGGGAGCTAAATGAAAAAGAAAGAAAAGAAACAATCCCCCTGGGCTTTGGCAGAGCCACTCTGGGCAAGCCTTGGCCATGGCTGATGTTGCCCACAGCCTGGGATCTGGAGAGGCTCCCCAGTGAACACATATCCAGCGCCTGCTGCATCTCAGGAGTTCAGGGTGCTCCCGGGTGGGGCTCCTGGGTGGGAGAGGTGCCTAGTCTCCAGGAGGGGTGCCCATCCCCAGGGCTTGAGAAAAAGAGGGGAGAGGAGGAGCTAGAGTCAGAGAAACCCCCACAATCTAGCGGCTCTGACTCCTGAGGTCTTTTCCCCCAGCGCTGCTCCTGGTTTATTTATTAAGCAACTGCCGTGAGTTCAGCTAAGGAAATAGAAAATCTCAGATGAAAACCAAGAGAAGGTACCCTGGCCTCAGAGGAAGCTGGGGAGACTGGCCCAGGGTCAGAAATCGGTCCAGAGCACTAGCCACTCGGGTTTGCACAAAAATCAAGAGGGAACCCGTACAAAATGACAACCACGGAGACGCATGGGGGTCTCCGGCCCCATCTTGAGAAACCTAAGGAGTGGAGAGCCCAAATCCCTGGCTGTGCCATCTTAGGCAACTCGATTGACTGCGCTGGGCCTCAGGTTCCTCATCCCTAAACTGGAGCTGCTTTCGGTTCCTAGGGTTGTCCTGAAGGTGAAATGACATCCCACACGGTGCCGACCCACAGGAAGCCGCAGTAAGGGATCTGCTGTTTGTGGTGAGTTGGGAAGGGCCTCCTACCGCAGGCAGCTCAGCCCCGTAGAGCGAGGAGAACCCCCGAGCGGAGGTGCGCTCGTTGGGCGCTTGCAGGCCGCTGCGACCGAGCAGGCCCCCGCTTCTTCCCGCCCACCCCGGCCCGCGAGCCCCGGGCAGGACTGGAACTGGACGCGCAGGATGTCCGCAGAGCCCGTGGGCGCGCGCTCCGGCAGGCTGGCCGTCCCGGCAGCGGCGGGGGTGCGGCGAGGGCGCCCTGAGCGTCCCCAGGGTCCGGGACGCGGCTCAAGCCCGCCTCTGCGCGCGCTCGCCTTCCCGCCCTCCGCGCGCCGCAACCTCGGCCCTGCGGCCCCGCCCGCGCGCCCCGCTGCCTCCTCCCTTCCGAGCGCACCCCTCGCGCCCGAGACTCCTGTCCGCGGGAGCGCGCGCGGCCGGCCTCCTACCTTCGCGCTTCGCAGCCGCCGCCGCCGCTGCCGAGGCCGAGCGGGTCCGGCCGGGCTGGGCCGGAGGGGCGGAGTCCGCTCCTGACCCGCGCGCCTCCCCGCGGAGGGCGCGCCCTGGGGCCGGGGCGGGGCCGCGGTAGGCGTACAGCGGGGGTCTGCGTGTAGAGCGCTTACTTCGACAGGCACTGGGTGAGGATTCTTCTTCGGTCGCATTTACTGCTTCGGACAACCCAGCAAGCAGAGATTATTAGCTCCTTTTGCATAAACGGGAAATTGAAGATAAAGCAAATCGTGCTAGGTCTGGCAGCTGCAAGGTGGCAGAGCAGAATCCGAACCCAGAATCAACTGCTTAGTCCCTTTGCGGTCTTGGCTCAAGCTTCCTGGCCTTAAAGACCTTAAATTCCTAAACTTTGGCCTCAACCCGTCCCTCAACCAGCAGGAGGGAACATTCCTGCCCATCCCCTCCTAGCCCAGTGAGGCAATACCGAGGCTTCAAAGACTTGAACTGTAAGAAAGCCTTTGTTTTCCCGATTGTCCAGCAACCTTGGATGAGGCCCTCTGACCTCAGTTTATCTGTAAAATGGTGGAAACTCGTCTGCTGCCCATCCCTTCTCCCAAGCTCATGGGCCTCCTCTAACTGGGATGGGAAATAACCAAAGAGGAAACCCTGCCACCAAAACAAAACAGTGATGTCGTTTCTCTTGTAACAATACATTAGGCTCCACCTGCCTCTGTTCTTGAAGACATTGGAGCAAATCATCCATTTCAAAGGGGTAGGCTGGTCTGAATCTCCAGGGTTGAGGGACTGGTGTGCTTTGAAAAAGCAGTTGAATTTTACGATTTTATAGTTGAAAAACAATAAATACCGAGAAAGAACAGCAGCAGGCCTGTTCTGCCTTTCCTCACGGTGGGAGGCCGTTCAGTGGGAATTTACTTTGTGAAAGAGGAGCCTGCTTTTCGTACCCGAGGAGCCGCCCGAGGGGCTGCCTTGTGCCCCTTGGGCTCCGTGATCCGGGGATGGCGCAGGCAAGGCTGAGGCCTGGGCCAGGGCTGAGAGCTGCTCATCGAGGGAGATTGCGTCAATCCCTGGGACATGGAGTGTGGCGGGTACGAGGTTAGGCGGAGAAGGGCACAGTTTCCCTGGGGTGTCCCTGGCCCAGCCTAGCGAGGGCTGACTGACCTCTGCCAGAGAGCCCCGCCGGCCCCCAGCTGCCCCAGCATGGCCCAGGTCTATGTCAACCAGTCCGGGTCCCTACCAAGGCCCTGAAGGGCTCAGGGCCTCACCAGCCCACTTTGGATCCTGCCTGTCCCTGCAGAGCCTTCATTCCAGAATGTTCCTCATAGCACCAGGAACCTGTCCTTGCCCCTCCCTCCAAGAGGCCTGCCCAGGCCTGGGACTGCCCTGGCCCCTCCCCATCAGGCCTCCCTCGGTGAGCAGTCCCTGCACCTCACGGGCAGCCCGTGCTGGCTGCGTACCACACTGTGCTGGCTGCTTCCTCTCCTATTTCCTCATTCTGTCCTCAGTCCCTCTGAACACTTTGTGTAAAGGCAGGACCTAGGCTGCAAAGCAGGTTCTAGGATTATTTCCATTTTACAGGTAAGGCGACCGAGACTCAGAGAGGTAAAGTCACATGCCACCCAAGGACACACAGCAGGAGGTTCAGTGGCTTCTAAGCCGTGCTCTTTCGATCACAGGAGATTTTGGGAGGGTAGCAGACACAGCTCCTCTCTCCTTGACCCTCTTACCCCTGGAGCCCAGGGAACCTCCTGCAGGAGGCAGATTCTTTCACCAGCCTCCTTGGGAGGCCTCTGGCTCCCTTCTCTGCGATGAGGCTGGATCCCTTGCTGTGCTGACTCAGTGGCTCAGCTCAGCCTGCCCTATGGTCATTTGAATCCCCAGGCCTGCTGCCCGCCCATCACCCTGCCCCATAACCAGGTGGTGCCTAGTCCAGCAACCCCAGGACCAGCCATCAGAAAGGAATTGGGCCAGGTGCTCACCTGCTCACTGCAGAGGCTTCTAGGTCTGCAACTCAAGTAACTGGGAAACAAGTGACAGAGTGACCGCCTCCAGGTTGCTAGGGCGAAGCGCCTGCCTAATCCGGGTGCTATGCAGGGTTGGACTCTGCCCACCATCAGCAAAACCACATTAACCAGGAGACTTAGAGTTTGGGTGTTTTGGTTAACTGAATTTGATGGATATCTTAAAGCTAACTTGCAAAGTCTTTCTATAATGCCTGACTTTATTTTTTTAAAGCATTTTTAAAAGATTTTATGTTTAGAGAGAGGGGAAGGGAGGGAGAAAGGGGGGGAAAAGTCCATGTGAAAGAGAAACATTGATCAGTTGCCTCTTACACACGCCCCATCTGGAGACCGAACTTACAACCCAGCCATGGGCCCTGACCAGGAGTCAAATTGGTGACCTTTTGCTTTGTGGGACAACACCCAACCGACTGAGCCACCCTGGTCAGGGCCATACAATGCCTGGCTTTAGTAACGAAAAATTAGAAAGACAAAAATGTCTAGCAGCAGAGGACTTTCACATAAAAGTCATGAGCTGTTCAGTTAATGGAATACTATGAAGTCATTCCAAGTATTACAAAAGAACATTCAGTGACTGGTGAAATGGTTACAAGGTATTAAATGAAAGGTTTCAGAACAGTAGGACAGAACAAGCTCATATATGTAAAAGAAAAATGAAATATTTATTTCTTATATACAGATATAGTAGGAAAAAGATAGGACACTAAAATTTTAACCAGTCTCTATATTGTTGGGTGTTGGTTTGATAGATGATCTTTGAAATGTAGATATTTTTTCCTTCTTTGAAAAAATGGTACATTTACATGATTCAATTCAAATAGTGTCAGAAGTATCTCTCCCATCCCTCTCTCCCAATCACCCAGAGATATTTTATTCACATAATATATTTTCCCTTCCCACTTTTTTATGCAAACGGGAGCATATTATATCTACACTTTATTCTGTACCTTGCTGCCTGTCCTTGATGTAGCTTAGCAACTATTCCTTATCAACATATAAAGATCTTTTTTCATTCTTTGTTTTCACCCAGGGATCTAGTATTCCACTGTATGGATGCACCTAAATTTATATAACTCATCCCTTACTGATGGACATCGTAGTAGGTAGACTGTAGAGGGTCCTATTGCATCCCCCCAAAAGGCAGGTTCAAGTACTAACCCCCAATACCTGGGAATGTGACCTCATTTGGAAATAGGGCCTTTGCAGATGTAATTAAGGATCTGAGATGAAATAATATGGGTTCCACCTGATTTCAGGGATGGGCCCTAAATCCAATATGGGGTGTCCTTACAGGAAGAGGAGAGGACACGCACAGGGAGACAGAGAAGGCCATGTGAAGACAGAGGCAGAGACTGGCATGATGCTTCTATATGCCAAGGAGCGCTTTCAGTAAAAGCGCGAAGAATCTTTGAAAGGAGCATGGCCCAGCTGATGTCTTATTATCAGACTTCTAGCCTCCAGAGCTGGGAGAGAGAAAATAAATTTGTTGTTTCAAGCTGCCCGGTTTGTGGTAATTTATTACGTCAGCCCTGGGGAACTAATACGTAAGCAGACTTCTAAGATGACCTGGATGATCCTGCCTCTCGGTATTTTTACCCTTGTTAGTTAGTCCCCTCCCCCTGCGTGTGGGCGGGACCTGACACTTGCTTCTACCTAGTAGACTCTAGCCACGGTGATGGGAATGTCGCTTCTCAGATTAAGGCTGTGACTGCTGTCTTGGCACTCTTGCTTGCTCACTTTTTTTTAAAAAAAGATTTTATTTATTTACTTTTAAGAGAGAGGGGAAGGGAAGGAGAAAGAGAGCGAGAGAAACATCCATGTGCAGATTTGATCAGTTGTCCCTCATATGCCTCCGATAGGGGACCTGGCCCACAACCCAGGCGTGTGCCCTGACTGGCAATCAAACCTGTGACCTTTGGGTTCACAAGCCAGCACCAGATCCACTGAGCCACCCCAGCCAGGGATGCTTGCTCACTTTGATGAAGCTAAATGCCAAGTTGTGGAGAGGTCACGTGGCAAGAAAGTGACCTCTGTCCAAGAGCCAACAGGGAATGGAATCCTCCCCTGTTGAGCCTTAAGATGACACTGCAGCCTCAGCTGACACCTGGACTGCAGCCTGAGACAAGTGGAGACAGGACCCACTGAGCTGCACCTGGGTTCTCGACCTACAGAAACCGTGAGACAATACTGTGTATTGTTTTAAGCTTCTGTGATTTGGGGTGATTGTCACACAGCAATAGACATGCAGCCTACTTCCAATCTTTGGTTATGGCAGTATTACACGATTGTTAAGATTGTGTTTTTGTTTTTACATCTACATCACATCAGTAATCAGGAAGAGAACAAATTATCTGTCCGCATTCAAGTTGCAGTGAGGAAAAAATTGGTCTCCTCCAGAGCACGGTACCTTCATGTCACTTCCTGCTCTGCCAGCAGCTATTAAACACCTACTGTGTGCTCGTGGTTACTTCAGTGACCTCCAATTACCTAAGGACTAAAGCCCCTCCCTCGGCCTGTCATTCAATACGGGCCACATCACGGCTCCCTTAATCCAGGTGCAGGGAATGGGAGCTTCCATATACTAAGCGCATCTTATGTGCCAGCCCCATGGGCAGCACTGCTCAAGTAGATCGGCTTGATTAGTGGCATGGATGCTGGAGCCAGACTTCCTGGGTTCCAGTCCCAACCGTGCCACTTAGCAACGATGTGACTTTGGGCAAATTACATAATCTCACTGTCCCTTGGTCTCATTTGTAACGCTGGGATGAGTACCTACCTCACAGGGCTGTTGGATGATGAAATGTTTTATGTTGAGTGCACAGAACAGGGCCTAGCACAGAGTAAGCATTAGATAATGGCTACTGTCAACATAAGGGGAAGGTGAGGCTCAGAAGAGTGTGTTGACCTCCCGTGGCCATACAGCCATTACATCTGCCCAGATTCCTTTGTCACACTGGCTTCTACATCAAATGCCCTTCGCTCACTTCTTGTATCAGTTACCTATTGCTGCAGAACAGCATTACCACAAACTTAGCAGGTTAAAACGACTCATTTACTGTTTGTATGGCTCAGGATGCTGGGCACAGCTTGGCTGGGTCCACTGCACCATTGCAATCCAGGTGTTGGCCAGGGCTGGGACTCACCTGAAGGATCAACTGGGAAGAGATGAGTTTCAGGCTCACGCGGTTTGGGCAGCACCCAGTTCCTTGCCGACTGCTGGACCGAGCGCTTCAGCTTCCAGCTGGCTGGCGGCCCCTCTCATCACCCTGACCCTCAAAAAGGGCAGCTCACACACTATGGCACCTGGCTTCTTTGAAGATAGCAAGACGGATGTTGCAAACTCTGGTAAGCATGGAACCAACATCTTGTCATCTTTGCCTTATTCTACTGGTTAGATATCACAAGTCTAGCCTACATTCAAAGGACATTAATGGCACAAGGGTGTGAACACCAGGTGGGGGTGGTGGGGGTTCTGTGTATCCACATCTCCCCACTGAACAGTTCAGGCCTCACAACCCTCAAACCAATGCCCACCTCCCACTTTAGCCAACCACCCCCACCCACCTGCAACCTGCTGTCAGGAGTGTGACCAGAGATGCTGGGTTTGGTACAGAGGGGTATTTCCTGGGGATCCTGGTCCCAGTAGCAGTTATATTCACTTGGGATTCCACTTGGTGATGGAGAGCCCCAAACTGTCCCTTGCCGCCAACCCCCCTCAAGGTGCTTTACACATTTGATGCTCGGTTAACTGTTTCCTCTTGGCTGCCTCATTGCCACCTCAAGCCAAGCCACCAAAGAAAGCTGTCACCTGATTCTAGGTAAAGGCGATTAAGGCCAAACTACAGGATGGGTACCTGCTAGCACTTTATATACCTCACATGAGTGACACCTGGGGTAAGGAAGGAGCCTGCAGTCACACGTCTCACACCAGGAGACAGCCTAGACCCCGATCCCAGGTCTCTCTCCAGGACCCAAGTGCTCACTTTCGATGGTTTGTACTTCTAACGACAGGATTCCTGTTAAGTCAAAGTTTCCTCAGCCTCCAAGCACTTAGAAAGATGGGAAGTAACAGAAAATAAACAAAAAGCCTTTCTCCTCCTAAGAATTCTTTTATGTAATTTCCTTATCCTCATTCAATGGGCTCAAGGATCATCCATTCTAATTTTCTTCATTCTCCCTATACTGAATGGCTATTTTCATATCAAAAATAAAACCTACTTGTCCTGACCAGCATTGCTCAGTTGGTTGGGCGCCATACCACAAAGTGAAAGGTTACAGGTTCGATTCCTGGTCAGGGCTCATGCCTGGGTTGCGAGTCGGGGTGTGTACAAGCAGCACCCAATTGGTTTCTCTCTCACATTGATGTTTCTCTCCCTCCTTTTCCCTCCCTTCCCTTCTCTCTAAAATAAAATAGAATCTTAAAAGAAAAAAAAAAAGTACTGAAAAAATACAATAAAAAAAACTATTAAAAACTACCTCCTTGTTACATTAACGTTCAGGTGCAAGTATGTGGCCCTTTTTATTTTTTGGCCTCTGTGTGCCTGCAGGCCCTTAGTATTTACGGTGGTGCTTCCATGTGTGGGGGGAGGGGCTTGGTGGGAGGCAGGGGACCACAATGTCCCAGAATGGCAAAAAGACTGCACTCTTCTGGACGCACAGGAAAGAAGTTACCGGTTGCCTTAGGGGAACAGGGCCAAATCCTCTCATTTTGGCCAAGACTTTAAATCTGTACACGTGATCAATGGTGAGAGGCAGCTGCATGCTAGCTGTAGCATCCTGGGAGGTGCAGGGGCCGTGCCACCAAAAACATGTTTGCTTTGACGTGCACTGACAGAAGTAAAAACATTTATTTTTTTAATTTTAGAAATCTGGTCGCACAAAAAGGCAAATACTTTTGTCAGTTCATCATCTTGACCCTTCAAAAAAAAAATCTTTCAATTAAAAGGTAAAATTTTAAAAGCAATTTTAGAGATGTGCTCAGATAAAATTATTTCATATAAACCAGCAACACAGGCAACCCTGGAGTTCCGTCAGAGCTCTCGTCACATAGCCCCTAAAGGAGAAATAGCTGTCTGCAAACAAGGCACTTCAGAAACCACCGAGAACACCCCAGTCCACCAGCAACTGCACGCGAGGCTTGCACACACACACAGCTGCCGGTGGACAGGAAGGCCGAACCCCCACCTCCAAAGGACAGCTTCCACTTTCCTGCCCCAGCGCTGTTCCACCTGGCTTCCGGCGCCTGCCTCGGCACGCACTGCCCACCTGGCCTGGAAGATGAGGAAACCAGGCCACCTGGCGGAGATGAACACTGTTTCCCGGAGCTCCCAGCCACGCCTGCAGCCGACAGTGCCAGGGCTTTCAGAGGCCTTGGCGGGGTGGGGGGTGGGGGGCGCTCGTGCAGGAATGGTCCCCTTTGCAAAGATAACAAATTAGTGCAGGTCAGCATGAGCAAAGCAAATATTAAAAATTTCAGAAAGCTGGTTAACGCTCCCAATTTTACTCTGATTGTCCGTTCAAGCTGCAGCCTATCAGCCTGCGAGGGACCAGGAAGGAAGCCCTCCTCCGAAAGTGCCTTGACGACGCAGTTGCAGCCAGTGGGAGTGCAGAGCCCCCCTCGCGAACAGTGATCCCGGGACACCTGCAATCCCTGAGGAGGGCGGACCGGGATCCAGGCAGCACACTCAACCCCTTCTTTTGCTTTGGAGGGCCTGTGTTTATTTCGGGTCATGGTGATGGAAGAAGCAGTCTCAGAGTCTCTTTCACGTCAAGAGGACGGACAGGGACAGGGATCCCGGAGCTTTTCTCCTCCTGTGTTCTGGTTGCGAACTTGAGTCCTGGGGGAACATGTGACATGGTGCCAACTGACTGCCTACCATTCCCAGTCTTTGAAGAGAGTCAAGCAAGGAGGAGAGGAGAGAGTCATGCTCCGAAGAGAGGCTGGCCAGGGAGTGCTTCGTCCTCCTGCCTTTGGCCCAGATGAGGCAGATCCTTCCAGAAGTTGTATGAAAATAAAGAGTTGGGCTCAGGTCAGAACTGGACCCAGCCTGTGCCTGGCTGGGTCTGGCTGGCAGTCGCCCTGCAAAGGGGGAGAGAGGGATGGGAGAGTTCAGATGTTTGAAAGTTACAAAGCGGATGCAAGGTGGATTCACTCTGGAGAGGAGGAGTTCTCCAAGAAGTCGGCCCCTGAGTATTCTAGAGCAGACATCAGCAAACTATAGCTTAGAGACCAAATCTAACCCCCCTTACTTTATAAAGTTCTATTGGTACACAGCCATACCCTTCTCCTTTACATACAGTCTGTGGCTACCCTTGAGCCAGGAGAGGAGAACTGAGTAGTTGGGACAGAGACCATATGGCCTGCAAAGTCTAAACTGTTAGCTCTCTGGTCCTTCATAGAAAATGTGTGCTGACCTGTCTTAGAGCCTGTCCACATAAACAGTGGTGTGGCAGGACTTTAGCATCTTTTCACCCGGACGCCAGGTAAAGGCTTCACATTTTATGGGGTCAGAGAAGACAAGACACCTGGCCTCAGAGGTCCCATGAGAACGAGCCAAGGCTAGAACCCAGGCCGACTCTCCGCTCCATGTTCTGGGGTAGCTGGGGGCAGGAGGGTGGAGAAGGAGGCACTGGGGACAAGCCAAAGCACTTGTGCGGTGGTTTACAGACCAGGAAGGGCTGCACCAGCTGACTCCAGGCCACCTAGCAGTGGAGCGCAACAGCAAGTCTTCACGGACAGAAGCGTGCCACCCAAGCAAGTGCTCTGCCCTCTGGCTGGCCTGAAAATATCCAAATCAGAGCGACTGCCCGAAACAGCAGAAGGGAGGCATTTGGAGCAATCCCAGGTTTTCAGAGAAAACAGCACCGGCCCAAGTCCCACCACAGAGAATGGGAGCTTCTCACCCTGTGGATTTTGCGAAGTCTCCCCAGATGTCAGCGGTAGCAGTAGCGGCGGGCTTGGGCTGTGGCCAGGACACAGTGGCACCTCCTAGGGATGTCCCCAAGTCCGGTGGATAGGAAGAGAAGTGAGAAAGACAGGAGTCAGAGATCTTTTGGTCGTCTTGGTGACCCTGAAATCAGTCTCGTAATTCCAGGTGGCTGAGAAAGACACACGTGGAGATGTGCTTTTGGGCAACAACACACCAAGCCACCATATTTCTACCACCTTCTCATGAGCCCTTGAGGGCTCCTGGAGAAATGCAGAGCCACATTCAGGGCAGAGGAAGGCAGTGAGGGCGGGTCACACATCCTCTACCATGCATACCCGAGGCTAGCCCTGTTTGTCACCGTTTATGGTGAAAATCTGCTTAAAATTAACCATCTCTGCCCTGGCTTTTTGAATAGAAAATGCCCACTCGAACTGCAGTCATCTTCATATAAAGCCCTCAGT
The DNA here is from genome assembly GCF_021234165.1 of Pteronotus mesoamericanus. Taxonomy (NCBI): domain Eukaryota; kingdom Metazoa; phylum Chordata; class Mammalia; order Chiroptera; family Mormoopidae; genus Pteronotus; species Pteronotus mesoamericanus. The sequence goes on from NW_026555200.1 coordinate 1,449,635, forward strand.
CCAGTCTGGATTAAACAGCTAAGAAAATCGTGTGTCCAACGTGCCAAGTCCTGGGAGCCAAACTGGTTAGGGGCCGGGGAGAGCCATCCAGAAACGGCACCACAGAGGCTGGTACCTGCGCACCTTCCACCCCAAGCTGGCGTGGCGCGAGGGGCCTCAGTGCCCACTCAGGTGCTTTCCTGGCACCTCCCCCGGTGCTGCCAACCGCCTGTCCCTTCTGAAGTCCCACTGTCCCTGTGGCTGCCATCCTCTGCCTTCCCACCAATTTGCTACTTCTGATCTGCTCTGGGCTAAGAGACCAGATACAACCCAGGCCCTCAGTGGTTCTGCCGCTCACCAAGTGCGTAGTGTCCACTATCGCAGTGGAGCCTCAGCACAGTCCCCAGGGGGAGCCATGGCCCCAGCCGTGTGACCTTATGCGGGTCACTTAGCCCCTACTTTCCTCACCTCTAAAATGGAGACAAGAGCCCTGGCTGGTGTGGCTCACTGGACTGAGTGCCGGCATGCAAACCAAAAGGTCACCGGTTTAATTCCCAGTCAGGACACAGGTGTGGGTTGCAGGCCTGATCCCCAGTAGGGGCCGTGCAAGAGGCAACCAATCAATGTATCTCTCGAACACCTATGTTTCTCTCCATATCTTTCTCCTTCCCTTCCCCTCGCTCTAAAAATAAATAAAATCTAAATAAATAAATAAATAAAAGACAAGAACCAGGACTACCTCACAGGACTGAGGATTAACAGGCCCAGCACATAGTGACAAGAATGACAATATTAATCAAATGAGGGCTAACAAATGTGAGCACTTACAGTGTTCATAGGGCTCTCCATGGACTATCTGATCCCTACAAGGGACCTATATTGCAGCTATCATTACTACCCCATCCTACAGATGAGAAAGCTAAGGCACAGAGAAGTGGCAATTCTCTGAATATCATACTAGGTAAGCTAGGATTTGAACTTAGCCAGTCTGGTTCTAGAACATATATACAGGTGGGCAAAGGTAGGTTAACAATACATACTAATATGATAATCAATAAATAATTATAAATTATATTTGCATACTCACAACTATAAACCTACTTTTGAACGGTTTGTTTATTTATCATTGCATTATCACTTATTATTAACCTCCTGTTGCGCACCCCTGTAGTAGGGGCTCAGTAAATGCCAGCTAGTCATGACTCTCATTGATCCAACATCATTAGTTGGAGACATGCTAACTGCCTGTCTTTCACATTAGCACGTAATGTGAAAGCAGTATCCCCAGGGCTTAAAATGCTACCTGGCACACAGCAGGCTCTCCATTATTTGTTGAAAATGCACCGGCAGTGAGGGAAGGCCTAAGACAGTGGTGCTCAGACATTAGTGAGTATAAAAGTAACCTGAAGAAAAGAGATTCCTGGCCCTGCCCCAAGCGATGCCCAGGCAAGCGGTCCCATGACCTCACTGAGAACCAAGGCTGAAAGATTCCTGGGGCAGGTGCCGGGGCTCACTGCCAGCCAGCCCCGCTCCTGGGTTGGGGCTCCCCACAGCGATGGAGTTAAAAGCCTGACTCCATCCATAGCGGGGCCAGTGTCCACAAGCCTCAAATGAAAAGAAAGCAGGCTTCCTGTCTGCTTGGGTCTTGTCCCCAAGAAGCCGGTGAGCACTGTGTGAAGGAAGGGGGCTGGTCACAACTGCCCAGCCTGGGGTGGGGGTCAGGGGCACCAAGCTGGGCTGGGAACGCACAGTGGGAAGGTCGAGGGTTGGGGCTGGCACCCCAGCTCTACCAGAGGCCAGCACTCAATACTGGCTTCTGGAATTCCGGGGTCTCCAGGCGGCATCCCCGACATCCTGGCACAAGCAGCGTACAGCTTGCTGGGGTGTTGCCCCTCAGCTCCTCAGCACCCCCATGGCCTGATGGAGGGGCGGCTCCAAACTCGATCTCCCATTTTCTTTCTCACCACTCACCTTGGCGTTCTTACACCTGCCATCTCCCTCAGCACACCAGGTGTTTAAGAGTTTGAGCCCTATTTAGCTCTTCTCTCTGTGTCAAGTCCCAAGTGTCCCCTGCCCCGACCTCCTTCCCTCAGGGCCCCAGTTCAATGCCACCTCTTTCATGATGCCTCCCCCGATCACGATGGCTGGTAGTGAGTCTGGCGCCCAGTCTCTGTGCCTGTGACTCCTGTCTCCTACTAGATATGAGTGCCCTGGGAGCATAGACTACATGTCCATCACCTGCTCTTTAACACCCACTGAGCAGCCTCTGAGAACCAGGAACCCAAGGGATGACTTCACAGGAACGAATGAGTTGAAGCCGCTGCCCATCAGGAGAGGAGAGACACCTTCAAGGGCTGAGTGGTGGGTGTCAGGGCGACAGAGGAACCCTTTACCCACTGCGGCAGGATCAGCTTCATGATGCTCACCTCCCAGTGGCTCGCATAGAGCTACCAAATGACAGATCAATGAGTGAAGGAGGGAAAGCCATGAGCCCCAGCTGCTGGCAGGAAGAGGAACCCACACGGCAGCAAGTACAGCCACCCTCAAGCACTCACCTGAACTGGGAGCAACTTCCGGCTGGACGAGGGACCCTCCTACAGACAGGTGATCCCCAGGGGGAGGGACCAGGGCAGGGGCTTTCCCGCCTGGAGGAGGGGGAAGCAGGCTCAGTCCTCCTGTGCTGGCAGGCCGGGCGCGGGGAGTCCCGGCTGCTCCTTCCTTCTTCTTCATGTTCTAAAGAGAGGAGAGGAGTGTGGACCAGTCAGCTCTGCTCACACTCCACTGCTATCAGAAACCCACAAGGTGACCCCCAGGCTCCAAACGTGTATACAGCCAAGATGGTCAATGTCTGTCTAGCATTTTCATTGTTAAGAGATGTATTCGATGCCTTACAATTCTAATGCTATCAAAAACACGTGTAATCTTAAAACCCAGCGCCCAAATGCATTAATCATTAGAGCAATGCAAATCAAACCTATTATGAAACACCATTACGTACCCGCCAGGATAGCTAAAACATAGAACACCAAGTGCTGACACGGGTATGGAGTGACCGGAACGCTCGTACAACTGCTGGTGGAAGCGTCGGTTGGGTAAACTCCTTCAATGAACCGATGGCCCTGCAATCCCCCTCCCGAATAGAGACCCCACAGAAATGCATAGATCTGTGCACCAAAAGACGTGCTCGAACATTCTCAGCAGCACTGCTTATAACAGCCCCAAACTGGAAACTACCCAAATGTCCACCATCAGTGAAACAGGCAAATCGCTGACACATTCTCACAATGGAGGACGCCACCACAATGAGAATGAACCAACTACAGGCCACGGCGTGGAGGCTCTCACCACTATTACATCAGTAAAAGAAAGAAGTCATACACAACAAAGTGTACAAAGTGTATGATTTAATTAATAAAAGTTGAAAACGAAATCTAAGGTATTCAGTCAGGACACTGGTGGCCCATGAGGTGGCAGTTACCGGAAGAGAGAAGAGGGGCTTCCAGGGGGCTGATACCTGCTTCTTGAGCTGGGGGCTAGTCTATGAGGGTAAATTCGGTTTTTACAAATTCACTGAGTTCTGCATTCATAATCTGTGCACTTTTCTGCATGTGTACCATACTTTTAAAAAAACATTTAAAAAAAGAGTCCTGAGCACCGAGCATGAGCCAGAAAGCAGCACCAGTTACAAAGATGAAGACGACCTGTATCCCTACTTGTAAGGAAGGCAACAGCTTACTCAAACGCTAAGGCCACAGCCCCAAGTCAAAAGCCCTCAAGAGCTCAGGGTGAGCCCAGGTGGGCCGGCTGTTCCTAGCTTGAGGACCCTGGGCAGGTCCCGTAGCCTCATCAAGCCTCAATTTCCTCGCCTGGAGAAGGGGAAAACATTTAATTTGTATGAGAAAGTGCCTGAAAAACACTACCTGGCACACAGCTGTTCAGTAAATGTTAGTTTCCTCCCAGCAAGAGAAAGAATCACATCCCAACCAGTCCACTGGATTTGACCTGCATTTTCTCTTAAGGGCTAGTTGGCCAACTTCAAGGTCCCAAATCATCACTAGCACAAAGCAGAAAAGAGGAGAAAGAGATAGTAAGTACAGAGGAAGAGCATTATTTTAGGGTTACAAAGTGTCTTCAAAATCAAATCCATTTGGTCCTTGGTTTCCCCAAATCAGTCCAACTCCACCCTTGTAGTAGATCAAGGACAAGTCTTGGCAACCTGGCCACTCCAACCTCTTTCTCTTCTCAACAGGAGCTAAAGAGGAAAAGCCAAATGCAGGGCAGCTCAGGACAAAGACACAGGGAGCCAGGACAAGCAGCAGCAGAAGGTGCCCATGACTCCCCATGCCCATCTTGATGCCTTCCTGCCCAAAGCACCCCCAAAGCTCCCGTACTCGAGGTGCAAGGCCAAAGACGCAGCTTGCAATGTGCGCGCTGATCCCCACTACAATAGCCAGGACAAAATCGCCAGCTCTGGCAAGAAGTGACTGTTTCTTCTCAACTCAGAGGCTATGCACATGCTTGAGCCACCCTTTGACCTTTCCTCCCTTCTTTACAGGTTGCTTCTTCCAGGAAGCCTTCCTTTGTTTACCTAAATCTGAGCTATGTGCCTTCCCTGTAGGAACTAATGGCACTGAGGATGTCCCTAGGTCAGATGACCTCTCCTGCCATATTGTAATCATATCTTGACTCGCCCATCTCCGCTCAACTCTGAGAGGACAGCAGAGCCGTCTAATTCACCCCCCATGTAGCACCTGGAACAAAGCAGCTGCTCAGTAAACATCTGCTGAACTGATGAAACTGAACTGTGAGAAAGAGCAACGGGCTGTGCTGGGCCTGGTGCAGTGGCCCAAGTATCATCTGATCGTGGCCAATGCCACCAAGCAAGGGTGGGACTCACCGCAATGTTGAGCTTGATGGTCTGGCCCTCCTTGAAGCCTAGGTCTAGTTTGGGGCCTTGGTCTGGGTTCTGGGCTTGTTTTGCAAACTCACACTGCTGCTTCACCCACCTGGGGAGGAGACGACAAAGCTGAGGAAGAGACCGGCCACCCCACAGTCACATTCACTTCACTGCCACCTGCCACCGGCCAAGGACGAGGCTTTTTGCTGCAGCAGGTGGTGGAGGAGTGCAGGCCTGGGAGTTAGGCCTGAATTCAAATCCTGCCTATGACACCTAAGTAGCTGCCTGCATATCAGTTTCTGCATCAGCAAAATGGGTTGACAAGTCTCTGTCTTAAAGCCTGCTATGGCAATTCAATGGGATCACTGATGTAGAGGGTCCTAATGCTGGTCTTCAGTAAATCTGAGAACCTGGCCCTCTACTCCCAAGCATTTGGCAGAAGAACTAAGATAAAGACTCCTCCCCACCCCACGGCTCTAAAGGGAGATGATAGAACAAGGCAGATGCTAGGAAGGGGAGGGCAATGCAAGGTCCTCCACCTTCCATGAAACAGCCATCCAGGGCAGGGACACCAGCACAGGGAAGAGCCTGAGGCCTCCACGGGAGCAGCTACACGGTCCCCACTTGCTGGAGGCCAGAGGTGGAGCCCTGCAGATGGCGGGAAGGAGTCTTTCCCGCCCCGCCTTTCAGCTTCAGGAAGGTCCACCAGGGCATCTACTGGGTGGCCTGGGAATCCAAGCACCATTTTTTATATCAGAGGAAGAGGCCCAGAAAAGCCACAGGAGTCTGACAAGGACTCTGGCTGCTCAGGGGCCTGGTAAGGGAAGAAATGTGACTCCTCAAAGTCTGGGCCAGCTGACTGGGGTGGCAGAGATGGGCCTCAGGAAAAGGAGATCGCTTCAAAGCAGGGATGAGGCCTGGCAGAATGCAGAGAAGCCGGCCTGTCCCAAAGAGGAGTGAGTTTTCCAGGGGCTCTGCTGGGAGAAAAGCCACACGCACCACCGCCTAGGTATCCTAACCTGGGAAATCATTCTGTCCAGGGAAAAGAGGGAAGGGGGCATGAGCACGTGTCCTGTAGCCACTCACTTGAAATGGTCCTGCAATGCAACATTGAAGTCAAAGGCATCACCTCGGTCCACAAAGCCAATTCCAATAAATGCCCGTCGTCCTAGAAGAAAACTCTTGATCAGTCCCACTTTCCTGGGGCAGAGAAACCCTTCTCACGCGGAGGAAGCACAGGGGCCTCACGTACCATTTCCGTCTTCGATGCGGATAACGAAGTACCTGCTGGAATCCGTCACACTCTCCACGGCCAGGCCAGGAAACTGATCCACTGGGGCCTGAGCGAAGAGCTCACCTGAAGCACAAGGCAGAGTCAAAGTGCAACCCTGAGCCCACTCCAGCCTGACGTTTCTATCGCCCTGCTGGGGCCTGTTTCCTGTGAGGCACACGGGCAAACCTTACTCTGGGGTTCAAAAGAAATCCGTTCAGGCTGAAGGGGAGACACAGGAATGTAACCAACAGTGGGTTTAAGTCAGAGGTGGGTTAGCTTTAATATTTTTCACCTAACTGCGAAACACTTTAAAATCAAATTACACATAAAATAAATGACTTTAAAATCAAATTACACATAAAATAAATGATTTCTGGCTTCTCTTAAAATGAAAAGCTGTGCCCTGACCAGCGGGGTTCAGTGAGTTGAGCGTTTTCCCACAAAGTGAAAGGTCACTGACTTGATTCCTGGTCAGGGCATGAGCCTGGGTTGCAGGCCAGGTCCCCAGTAGGGGGCGTGAGAGAGGCAACCGACTGATGTACCTCTCTCACACACGGATGTTTCTCTCCCTCTCTTTCTCCTTTCCCCTCTCTCAAAAAACACAATCAAATCTTAAAAGAAATCAAAAGCTGTAACCATGCTGGGCCCCCATTCCCACAGGAGGATGGTGGGCGGGTGCTGCTGGCCGCTCACCCCATCCGCCTCACCCTTTTGCACGGCCGGCCTGCACTCTAGGAGCCCTGCAGCCGGCGGGCCTGGTCCAGGTGGATCACACCTGCAGAAAAGACCTGGTGTCTGAGGCAGGAATGCCAAGGAGCCGGTGAACACAGTGGGAAGGTACGACAAAGTTTTAGCACCCACAGCAGAATCTGAAGCAGCTGATTTAACCTCAGAGACAGAGCAAGAGGGATTGGTTTCAAAAGTGCGCCCCTGTGAAATGCAGCCCCTTGCCAACGACGGCTCTCCGGGGTGCAGCGCGCACACCTTTTGTGAGCATTGATGGCTGGCATCATTTCCCCACGTGCTGATCTTTGTTGGTGCTTTAAATATCTAACCAAATATTTTCCAGTGAACCCTGTGATATAGAGGTGACTGCAGTCAAAGCTGAGCTGCGTCACAATCAATAAGCCTAGAGTCCACACCTTTTTGTTAACTTCTGTCCTAGTTTGGTAGCTCTGCCCTGGGTAACTTCAACCTGGAGCAGTGGTTCTCCATCAGGGATGATTTTACTCCCCATCCCCGAAGGGGACATCTGGCAATATCTGGAGACGTTTTTGGTTGTCACAACTTGGGGGATTGGGGGTGGGGAGGAACTACTGGTATCTAGTACACAGAGGCCAGGGATGTTGCTAAATATCTTAAACTTGACTTAAATTTGACAGCCCACAACACTCACCTGGCCCCAAATGTCACTAGTGCTGAGGCTGAGAATCCTTGGCCTAGAGTGACTGAAAAGTGAGAGTCAAACATGACCAAGTGGGCACGACCCCAAGCTAAGAGTATCGCGGGCGAGGCTCTGCCCTGAGCAGTAGCTGCTACATTAGGGGGTCACCTTACAGTCAGTTCCCAAGGTCCCCAGAGAACAGGCATTGCCATTCCCTTGTGACACCACCTGGGACATCCCAGCCAATCTCACAGCCAGAGTTCCCTGGCCTACCCACGGCCGCTGTCTCTTCGAACTCCTCTGCAGACAACGCTCACTCTGCCAAGCCCATGCTCCTGAACAAAGCAATGCTGTGGGTCACCTTGCAGTTCACAAAGCAACTGGAAGGGTTTCCAACAACCTGGTGAGGCAGGAACTACTGTGATCCCCATTTCAACAGAAAGGAGGCCAAGGCGCCAGAGGTCATGTGACTTGCCCAAGGCCCCACAGTGCAGACACAAATGACGCAGTCCTGAGACTTCATCTGCCTATGAATCTTTGCACCTTGTTCCAGCCCACAAAGGAAAATCTCTACATATTAGAAAAATAGGTGGCCGGATGCCGAGGCACCTGACCAAACAGGCATGGTGCCAAATCCCTGCTCTGGGGGCCGGGCTATTCCAGGCCGTGCTATCCCCCACAGACGACCCAGAGGCACTGGGGGCACAGGATTTCCAGAGAGTTGCCCCAAAAGCGGCATCTACCAGCTCCCGCAACACCAGCCAGCTTGGCTGTCCTCTCACCACAGGATGAGCTAAGGAGACAGTTTCAGCTTTCAGTTAATGGGCGTGGTCCGTCTGGGGAGTTACCATTTAGTCAATAAACAGAATCCCTGAGAAGGAGAGCTCAGCAGCAGAGGGCTGCACCTTCACCCAGCCTGTCTCAAGGCAACCTCCGAGGCTTCCCACTTGGGGACCACCTGTAGGTCTCCTCTCCTTGGGCTCCAAAAGTAGTATTTTCTTAAGCACCCCCAAAAAGAATCGGTGCTTGGCAGGAAATACTCCTTTTAGGACCTGTGGACAGCGGTTACTACAACTAAAGGCGGGGAACTGGAGAAGGCTTCAAGGCACACTCGGTCTTCGACTTCCAGGACAGGTTCCCATGACCCCAGGGTGACGCAGCCAAGCCAGGGCTGCCTCTCCCTTCGCAGCGGGAAGCATGGCACCCCAGCCCCACGCAGGCCTCCCTTGCCTTTACCTGAGGTCCTGTCCTCCAGCTTGATGTAGGCCACCTGCCCTTTTGCAGTGATCCGCAGCCGGCCACTCCATGATGGCTGGTCCAGCTGCCACTCTGCAGCCCTAAGGGGACAAGAACCATTGAGTCTCTGCCAGAAGCTCCAGCTCCAATTACTCTAATGCTGGAGTAATTGCTGGAGGTGGGGTTGGGGAAGGCATACAGGCTGCTTGCTTGTTCTAGACCAGGCGGTGGCGAACTTTCCCTGAAAAGTGCCACACAACCTCTGTCACTACTACTCACTTTCACAGTTGTCACAGTGAGATTAGTCATACACGGTACGTGAGTGAATTGGTGCTTTAAGGATTATAACCAAATGCTCTGGGCATGGCTGTGTTTCAGGAAAACTTTGTAAGCACAGAAACCTGAATTTCATATAATTTTCACATTATGAAATAGTCTTCTTTAAAAAAATTCCCCATGCCATTTAAAAATGTAAAAACCATTCTTAGCCTGTGAGCCATACAAAAAAGCAGTGGGTCAGAGTTTGCTGGCGCCAGTTTTAGATTATAAAGACCTTCTCTGAAGTAGGACTTCCAGTTTTCTTTCTGTAGAGGGAGTGGCTCCTGGGGCCTAAGACATTGCTAAGCAGCAGTGATCAGTGTGACCATTTGGGACCGGAGACTATCTTGGAGAAAAAGCAGAGAGGGGAGCGGTCATTAGTAAAGGAAAGGAGAGCAAGAGGAAAATGAATGGGTGTTTAAGAAACACATTCTCACCCTCGCTGGTGTGGCTCAGTGGACTGAGTGCCAGCCTGCAAACCAAAGGGTCACTGGTTCGATCTCCAGTCAAGGGCCCATGCCTGGGTCGCCAGCCAGGTCCCCAGTAGGGGGCACATAAGAGGCAACCACACACTGGTGTTTCTCTCCCTCTCTTTCTCCCTTCCCCTCTCTCTAAAAATAAATAAAATCTTTAAAAAAGAAAGAAACATACGCTCAAAGGCAGACTAGGCAGAAAGAAACCCAGGAAAGTACGGACCTATCGCAACGGCCTTTCTTGGCTCTTAACAGAGGCAGTTAAGTTCACATTCTAGTACTAAGAAGCAGCTCAGTAAAATCCCGAAAGAGCAAGAACCTTGGGTGTTTCCATGAGGCTTTCCTTGGAAGTCCCTCAGCATATGCCAGGACTCGGAGAGACAACATAACTGTTGACACAGGTTGTTTGGAAGGCCACACAAAGGCAGACTCTCAATTCACAAGTCAGCAGACTCCGTTTCAGTTCCTCTTATTGGGGCAACAGGCCTTAGATTCAGGCTAAACAGAGCTCTCAAGTTGAAGGTCAACGGCTGACAGTTTCCTCTATACCAAACTGGCCAGCCCTGACACTTGGCATCCTCACTTTCCGGGAGTTCAAGAGGGGCCAAACCTATCCTACTGAAGGGGATGGGGGTCGAGGACCATCCTGGTTTGGTGGCCCATCTCCAGTTTGATGATAGAAAGCAAATGTGGTTTTGTTGTTATTATTGTTGCTTTCATACTATTTTAAAATTATGTCATGGATGTAGCAAGCATTCAATAAAATATTTGTTCACTACAGAATCAGCTACGAGCCCCTGTTAACACAACTGGAAATTAACAAGAAGTCAGATGGCGACACTTCCATCGTTCCTGTGGTGCGGGCCAATCCTGTGTTCTGTATTTCCAAATAACTTGAACAAACAGGGCTTTCAAGAGCCACCTCGCCCCCCCACCCGCACCCTCCCCACTCCCCTCGCCCATCTGTGGCACAAAATAGCCACAGGACAGGTTGTCTCGATAAGATACTTCTTTTTTAAAAAATATTTTTCATCTTTTGATAGGTAATACATACACGTTAACACAATACAAACGGTACAAATCCCCCATCCCATTCCCCTCCTGTGCGGGGGGGCAGTTCCCTTCCAGATACTAGTCTACAAGCCTATGTGTGTTTATTCATCTCAGGGACTTTTCACCAGCGGAATGCCGACGATTCCTCCCAACTGCCATAAACTGTGATAAGATAAGAAGTTCACAAAAGGAAGCTGGAGAGGGAGGGGTCCCTGGGCTTCCGCCATCAGCTTAAAGCTCCTGCCTGGAGCTCCCTTCCTTCCCCTCTGGGATTTCCGCCTGTGAGAGGCCTCCTCCCCCTTAAAGTTTTTCAAGGATCCCTTCAAGGCTACCAGTTAGCTTTGAAAGGAAAATGTCTGGGACAGTCCTACTCCCGACCACTTTTAGGGTACCTGGAAGCCCACCTGGCGCCCGAGCGCAAGGCGGGCTTTAATACTTCCCCCGCCACTGGGAGCCCGGTGCTTCCAACGGGGATAGCCGAAAGTCTGGACTCCTTTCCCTGCTCTGGCCACGAGCCAGGAGGCACCGCAGCATTACCTGCCCTCTCGCCCCTAAACTGGCGCGCTGTCCTCAGTTCCCAGAGTGGGCGTGTCGGGCGGCGGGGAAGGGGTTAAGTCGGGGTTCCCCTGGCCGGGAACGGGCGGTCACCTGTAGCCACGGTTGGTAGCCCTCGGCGGTATGCGGTAGACGTGGACCTCCGGCTTGACACAGAGCACCGACTCGTACTCGCCCTCCTCCATCTCGATGTCCACAGCCCACCAAACTTCCGGCTCCTTCCCAGTCCAGGGACGGAAGCGGCGCGACTCTATGACCCGGGTCAGGCTAGAGCGGCAGCTCGCGAGCCTCCACGCCTCTCGGCTCAGCGCGTCCTCTGCTGAGAGCCCTAGCTCCAGACGTACGGCGGTCAGACGCAAGGATCCACTTGGTGAGAATCAGGGTTGTCTGGGGACTTTCCCCTCCCACAGGCTTCATGGGTTGCAGAGAAACCGTCAGTACAGACTCCACCGTTGTCTCGTTGCGGATCATCCTTACCGCTTCGACACTTACATCTGGGGCCCAGGTAGCTGAGAGTCATAGCTGTAGCGACTTACACAGCTCACCCTGAAGACGCTCTATTTCAGCCTGTGCCACGCCCTTCTCCTGACTGTAAGACTCGATTGAGGCGTCTCCTCCCAGAGAAATCCTTACGTGACCCACTATGCTCAGTGGGAGGCCCCTACCCGGCCACTCTTATCCGAACCCACCATGTGCCCAAGGCCTCCTGTGACTCAGTGAAGAGCTGTATTCAAAGAAGCAAAATTTAGTAACATGAAGTGGGAAACTGAGTAAAGAAACCCCATTTAAAATGGAGTCACGAGACCAGAAGAAGCAGCTCTCATGAACTACCTTGCCACCTCAATTATGCACCCCAGCAAGAAGAAACTACCTTGCATTCCCAACAAGGGTCTCTACTACCCTAGAAGGAGGAAGATTTTCTCGCCCAGCAGCAAGCCCAGCCAATGGGAACCCTTGCAATTCAGCCAATGAGAACCATCACCAACCACAACTTTCACTTTCCTCCAAGCACTTTCCTTCAAAGTACCCCTTCTCAACTTCCTCTTTCTGTGGACTGGACTAGTTTTTTGCTGTAGCGGTGCTTGTGCTGAATAATTTTTTCTTTTTTGCGCTGGTAAAAATAACTGGCTGTTTTTTATTTTTAAGGTCGTCCTATGTAATTTAAAAAGAATCCCAGTCTTCACTTGGATTTCTCACAGAATGTTACAGGGGATGAAAGGTCTAACCACAATCAGATTTTTAAAATCCATTCTCCTCCTCTATCATTCTCTCATTCATTTCATAAATATTTATTGAGTTCTTACAATGTGCCAGGTCCCATGAGGGCACGGTGGATCCCAAATCTCTGATTCACTGAATACTCCCAAACTTTCTCCACCCCCTTCTATCCTCTCCTCTCTCTCTATTTTGTTACCCAACAGTAGTTGGGGTTCTGCTGCCCTTCGGTGCCCTCTAGGAAAAAACTGCAGAGGAAAAGGTTTGCTGATAAAGGAAAGGAGTCTTTATTCAAAAGTGGTTACTTAACCCTGGCTGGATGGCTCAGTGGATTGAGTGCTGGCCTACAAACCAAGGGGTTGCTGGTTTGATTCTCACACAAGGCACATGCCCGAGTTGCGGGCCAGAACCTTGGAGGGGGTATGTGAAAGGTAACCACACGTTGATGTTTCTCTCCCTCTCTCCTTCCTTCCCCCCTCTCTAAAAATAAATAAATAAAAAAATTTTTTTTAAAAAAGCAGTTACTTAAGTCTATCAATCAAGGCTAAACTCTAAATAGGGGCATCCAACCCACAGCCTATGGATAGCCCAGGATGGCTATGAATGCGGCCCAACACAAAATCATAAATTTATTTAAGACCTTTTGTTCACTCATCAGTTTTTGTTAGTGTTTGTGTATTTAATGTGTGGTCCAAGACAACTCTTCTATCAGTGTGGCCCAGAGATGCCAAAAGGTCACTTGAGTTCTCCTATCTTTTCCCAGTTAGTTTTTAGTTATCTAGTTTCTGTAGGGTTAGTTTACAAACTAAAAACAACATAACATACAAAAACCACACAATTGTGGAAAAATGGCAGGCTTCTGCTTCAGAGCCTGTTCCCTCTAGAACACCCAAAGAATAAACCTGCCACCTTCTGCCAGGCCAGCCTGATCCTAGGCTGTGCCCAGAGTTCCTTCCATACAAAATACCGTCCATTGGGAAATTCAGGCAGCTGTACCATGATCATCCAGGCTATGTCGAGGAAGAAGAGCTTGAGAGCGAGCCTGAGAACCCAAGCCAGAGTCTGAGAGTGAGCCAGCTCAGGAGCCACAGAGCTCTCCCTTTTTATTTCCCTTGGCTCTGGAGGCACTCAGCTTCTCAGCCAATCCTGTCCTAGACTGCCCACAGTTATCTCAGCAAACCCCTCCCATGGACCCTCCCTACTTCTCCCCAGGGATCTGAGGTATTTTTTTGTTTTTAATCTGAGTTCTCTTAGTCAGATCTCTTTGTATCTCTTTTACTCACTCTGTACACTCTTTGTTATAGGAATGATCTAACCTCCTAAATTAAAATTTTTATTGTAAAATATACATAACATAAACAGTACTACTTTAACTATTTTTAAGTGTACAATTCCGTGAAATTAAATACATTCACAATATTGTATACCTATCACCACTGTTTCCAGAACTTTTCATCATCCCAAACACAAACTCTATATCCATTAAGCAAGAACATCCCATTTCCCACCTTTCCTGGCCCCTGGTTAATCTCTATACCCCTCTTCTACTTTGTGTCTATGAATTTGCCTATTCTAGATACCTCGTAAAATCATACAGTGTTTGTCCTTTATGTCTGGCTTATTTCATTTAGCATAATGTTTTCAAAGGTCCCCTATGTCACAGCATGTATCAGAATTTCATACCTTTTAATGGGTCATCTGATCATTCCTTATTTAGCTTTTTGAGAAACCTCCGAACTGTTTTCCACAGTGTCTGCACCACTTTGCATTCTCACCAGCAGTGAACAATGGTTTCAGTTTTCCTCATCCTCACCAATATATCTTATTTTCCATTTTCTTTGATAACAGCCATCCTGGAAGATGTAAGTTAAATCTCTTTATGTAAATTGACAACTTCTAAATTTCAACTTTGCTCATTATCCTGATTCTCCACAGCAAAGAAGAAATGAGATTTCTTCTTCCCAGCTCTTTGGTCCTCTCTCTCATTTTCTTAATGTCCTGGAGTAGCAAAGACGGACTCCCCTTAGAAAGTGGAGGGGGAGAGCTATTGAGAGGGCAGGGGAGGGCCCACTCCTGCAGGGACAATCTTGTTCCCTCCCATTCTGATCATTCTGTTTACGTCTGCTTTTCCACTAGGCTGTGAGCTTCTTGAATGCAGGACACTGTCCCTGCCACCTGTGGACCCCCCTATTCAGCAGCACAGGGCCTGGAACAGAGTAAGTGCTCAGTGAATGAAGGAGTAAATGGGTGGGTGCGCACATGTGTGTAATCAATTGGCTGCATCCCAAAGCCAAGTGGCAATTTGGGAATGGACCACTGTGTCTTCTCTTCCACACTCTGGCTCCTTGCATCAGCATGTGCCAGACAACACCGGGGAAAATAGGGTATCCCAGGAGGAAAGCACCTGGACCATTAAGTCAGAGAAACTTCCAGCTGTGAGAACATCTAGATTCAGGACTTGAGAGCTGAACTTGGGGTAGTGTCTACCATCAGCACCAAGCCTTGTCACTTCTGCTCTGGAAGCCAAGGAGTGTGAAGGTAGTCCACGGTGACCGCTTTGCGCCTTGTCATGTGGCTGCCGCAGGTAGGAAACCTTCCTCTCACAAGCCACAAAGAGAATTATCACTCTGTGCCAGCGGCAGCCCAGTCTTACAATGCGTTCAGAGCACTCTCAGTGCAGTTCAGTCTAACAAAGACAGGCATTGAGCACCTTCCAGGTGCCAGGGCCACCAAGACGAGGCCCACCCTGCTTTTGCCTTCCTGGGGCTCACAGGCTGGAGGAGACAGAGAGGAAAAATCATTTGCCATGCAGAAAGAAAAGTGCTGCCATGGAGGAAATTCCCAGGGGGCTGAGGGAGCGGAGAGAAGACGGACCCCACTCAGCGTGGGGGCAGTCAGGGAAGGCTCCCTGGAAGAGGTCATCTTGACACAATAATCCCTGTGAGGTAGGCAGAGCAAGAGTTGTTATCCTCATTGTGTAAGGGAGGCCACTGAAAGAGTGACGGCCCAAGGAAGCTACACTGTCCTCTCGTTGGACTATAGGCTCAGAGAGAGCCCATCCCATGTGTGAGGAGGTGAGTGGGGGTATAAAATCTCACTGCTTTCTGGTAGGTGCAGGGCCAAGGTGGGGGTTGATGTGAGCAGCTTTCCTTGGGGGCCCCCAGAAATACATATTACAGGTCACTTATCATGTTTCTCTGTTGTATTTTCCTACTATCATAGACATTTCTAAGAGAAATGCCCCCATTTCTGAGATGGGGGAAACACTTATAAAAGGGTACTCAATACCAAGAAGCTAAATGTAGAGTTACTGTATGACCCCACAGTTCCACTCTTAGGTATGTGCCCAAGAGAAATGAAAACATGTTCACATAAAATTGTGTACGTGAATGTTCATAGCAATATTATCCAAATGTCTATCAGCCAATGGATGGTCATATAAAATGTGGTATATTGGCCATAAAAAGGAATGAAGTACTGATACAGGCCACAACAGAGATGAACCTTGAAAACATTGTGTTAAGTGAAAGAAGCCAGTAGCCAAGGACCACATATTGTACGGCTCCATTTATAGGACCTGTCCAGAACAGGCAAATCAGCAGAGACAGAAAGCAAGTTAGTGACTGCCTAGGGCTGGGGGTGGGATGCGAGGGTTGAGGTGATGGCTGAGGGGGGTGGGCTTCCTTTCTGTGGTGACGAAAATGTTGTAAGGGTGGCGATTGCATAGTTCTGTGAACATACTAAAAGCCATTGAACTGTAACACTTTAAATGAGTGAGTTGTATGGTATCTGAATTAAAGATCAATGTAGTTGTGAAGAAAAAGGGCACCAAGTGCCCCAAAAGGGGGTGCACAGTATGCATGTGCCACCCATGCCCCTCAGTTCTGCCCTCTGATTCCATGCCTTGCTGCCAGGGTGTGGGCTTCCCCATCCGGTCCAGATTCTCAGTCTGTAAGCTGGCGATGGGGGCGAGGGGCCTGCCCTCTGGAACGTCTGTCCCCCTGCAACGTCAGCGTGCGGAACCCTGGGGCCTGAGCGTTCCGAGACTGAGACTGCGCTTTCTGAGGCGGAGAGAGTGAACAATGGGGGGTGTGTTTCTGGGGCTTGCTGGGGGGTTCCCTCAGGTGGGGCATCCACCCCTGGGGTGGGAATGCTTAGGGAACCTCACGGGAGAGAGTCCGGGAGGAGAGAGGAGCTCCAAGGGAAGAGAGAGCGAGTTGGCCACAATGCTGGCTGCGTCGTGCGAAGTGAGAGCCCTAGGCCCTTGGGACGCTGGAGCTGCCACCTGGGGCGCGGGGTCTCCTGGGAGCAGAGGTCTTGTTTGCATTGTGGGGGCCCGAGCCTAATTGCAGGAAGGACTTCAGGGCAGACAAGGTTGGGAGGAAAGGAGGTGGGCAAAGGCATTTTGTTAGAGGCACCTCCCCCGTGACCCTGTAAAATGCACCTAGTGTATCTCCAAGGCCTGACACCGCCTGCCATGGGCACATGTCCGTTAAACCGTGATTGATCGCATGGCCGCGAGCTTGTTTTGAGGCAAGATAACACGGTGAGATGCTCAGTCTTGGGCGTCACACAAGCCTGGGTTTGAATCTGGTTCCTCTGCAGGCCAGCCACGGGGTATTGGACAAGAGAGGGGCTACTCTGAGCCTCGGTGTCCTTATCTTTAAAACAGGGCCAAGCCCACTGACCTCACAGGGTGGTTAGGAGAATACCATTTGCAAACATGACCAGCAAGTAGAAGGATCCCCCATGGAAGCTGGCTGGCCTGCCGTGATTTCCAGTGGACGCATCCCCGTCTAGAGCTTCGAGGTCACATGCTCTCACTGAGGGGTAGGATTTACCTGGAGAAACTGCGAAAAGGCATCCATGATGTGCCCTTAAAAATGGTGTTGATGTTGCCCCAAGAGAATTCAGAAGCTAGAGAGAGGGCTGAGATGGTTGGGAGCTTGGAAAAGCAGTGGGAGCTTGAAGGATGAGGTGGGGAGTGTTGGAGAGATGGAGCAGTGGGAGGCGGGCTCAGAGGCTGGGGCACTGTGGCCTCGGGACTGCAGGAGTCTGCGCAGATGAAAGCGGAATGTTTGTGTATGGGGGCGGGGGCGGGGCGGGGGGGGGGGCGGGGGCTGGCGGTAGGGTGGAGCATGAAGTTAGATGAGAGAGGCAGCGGGGAGACACTCAGAAAGGCTCTCGAAGCGATGTGTCCAGGGCAGGGTGGGGGTGCTTTGGTGAACTACATATTGCCATTGGAGACCTTAGAGTCCCCCACAGACAGATGTGCTCAACTCCTGTTCCTCAGTCCCAGGAAGAACTTGGAGTTTTCATCTATAATGCACGCTAGTGTATCAAGGGCTCAGAAGTCCTGCAGGACGGAGCCCGTTTAATTTTAACTCAGCACACTCCAAACGCATTTGGTCTACAAGAACCGTTTTCTTGTAGTACATCTCATGCAACTCATAGTCCGAAGAACACCCGTTAGAAAATGTGGCTGTAGGGACAAATGTGTGGGTTTGGGGATCCAACAGGCCAGGCCACACTTTGATCTCTGCTCTGTGACCTAGTCAGTGTTGGACCTTGAGCAAGTCACTTTGCTTCCCAGAACCTCCTTTTCATCAGAGTCATTGTGAAAATTAGGAAAAATACTTGGGTAAATTGCATGCAGTTAGCTCTCTGGTTTTGCTGTGTGCCCATCCTGTGCTGGCCTGGCCTGCCTTTTCCCCTGAGCCAGGCTCCCTACATTACCAGCTCCACGTTGACTGCTGGAGAGGTGGTTAGGTAATGGGCTTGGTGGAACTTTGATTGGATTTCTCTCGTGATACCACCATTCACTGTGGCACAATGGACAACAGAAACATCCAGACATGCATGGAGGGTAGGATCAAGTCTCCAGGGGCCCAGCCAAGTCCTGGCCTGAGGACTGCCAGAAAGAGTGCTGGTGTCGAGCCTGTCATATCAGGAACCAGCCAGGTAGGGACCTGCACCTTGTGTTCTGACCTCTCCACTTCCAAGAACACCTTTCCCCACCCCTGTCCAGGCTTCCTCCCCAACTGCTTTAATAAAGGCTCAGTTATGGCCTGGCTCAGTGGGTTGAGGGTCATCCAGCAAACCGAAAGGTCACCAGTTCGATTCTCAGTCGGGGCACATGCCTGGGTTACGGGCCAGGTCCCTGGTTGGGGGCATGCAAGAGGCAACTGATTGATGTTTCTCTCTCACATCAATGTTTCTCTCCTTCTCTTTCTCTCTCCCTTTCCCTCTCTCTAAAAATAAGTAAATAAAATCTTTTAAGAAAGACTCAGTTATAAGTGACACAAAACCCAATTCAGACTAGAGTGGGCAGGAAGGAGGACACATCAGCTTGGGTAACTGACAAATCTACCAGTAGCCTTCAGGTATGGCTGGATCAAGGTGCTAAATGAGTATCTCTTGGCCCTGCCTTCCTCTGTGCCATTCCCAGGAAGGCTCTCCCTGAAAGATGGCAAGAATTGCCCTGGCCACTCCAAACTTACATCTTCATAGCTTACATCCTCTGACTTAGCATCCCCAGCAGGAAGAGAGCCTCTCTTTGCCATAGTTGAAAAAAAGCCTGGTATCACTGTCATTGGCCCAGACTGTGTTCACGTAATAAATGCTTATTTCTGAGCCAGTGACCATGGCAGGGCAGAGTGGCCTGGACCTCTTGGCAGAGTGGAACCAGAGGTGGTACTCAGTTGAGTCCACTGAGCCCCATTAGCCAAATAGAGAAAGAAAGGTTCCCATAAAAAGAATGCTGGCTTCTGTTACCAGTGAGATGCTGCAGGAGCAAAACAAGAATTGCCTACTGATTCTACAAGGTGCCTTCCGCGACCTTGACCTCCAGCTCCCCTTAAGGCCTTTATTCCCCTGACAACTGCCCGGGGTTCCCATCCATGCTCCTCCCAGCCTCCACCTTGCATCCTAAGCCTTCATGCACTTCACAGCCTTTTTCCATTGATTTTTTAAAAAGTGTCCCGTGGCATGAACTGAAAGCACAAAGAAGGCTCTCCTTCCTGTCTAGTTCCCCCAGAGCCCAAAATGTCACCATAAACAAAGTCAACATTCCCTTAAGTATCGTCCTCTCTCTGCAGCCTCTGATGTAAATCCAGGCATCTCCTGGGGGCCAGGAGAGAGCCTGAAGGGGGGTCTCGAAGGGAGGCTGGGGCAAACAGTCAGGGCTTCCTTCACCCACCCATTCATTTTTTTAACAGCATAGTCATGGGGTCCAGTCCTGCCACTCAACCAGCCGTGGGGCCTTAGACATGTCACTGCGCCCCCTTGAGCCTCATTGTTCATATGTGTCATGGTGAGGACCGACTGGGTGAAATCTCA
The DNA here is from genome assembly GCF_021234165.1 of Pteronotus mesoamericanus. Taxonomy (NCBI): domain Eukaryota; kingdom Metazoa; phylum Chordata; class Mammalia; order Chiroptera; family Mormoopidae; genus Pteronotus; species Pteronotus mesoamericanus. The sequence goes on from NW_026555200.1 coordinate 1,469,356, forward strand.
GAGGTTCCTGGCAGGTGGCCTTACCGCTGGCTTGCCCCAGAATCTTACATCAAATACTGTCAAGTGGTTGAGCCAAGTTGTCTGGATTTTTGCTAACTAGAGTGAGGCTTGGAACTGGCTCTAAGTCACTGGCTCTAAGTCACTGGCTCAAGTGAGTGACGCACCAAGATGAGCATCACAACCCAGTTTTCCAAGCCTGAGCTATGAAATAGTAGTGGAAATGGTGGAAGCCTCGTTCAGACCTCGTGAGGGTGTTCAAGTGGCCCAGGGTGTTCCGTCAAGCCATGCTTGGCGGGATACCCTTGGCTCAGGTACTACTCTGGACCCAGGTTTACATCAGAGCCGTGAGTGCTGACCGACAACCTCTCAGCTGGGCTGGCTCAGCACCCCAGCCTCTCTCCCCCCGCCTCTTGTCTCCTCCCTGCCTCTCTCCACACACTCCCCAGTGAGGCAGAGAACCTCCCTGTCCCTGAGGCAGGGATCATGCCCAGGGAGTGGGGGGTATCCCTCCAGAATGGGTACTCACAGCCAGCCCTTGAGCTGGCACCAAGAGCACTTTTGTTCCAGGTCATGTTTCCAGATGCTGCAGGGATGGACAGTGGGAAGGAGCCCTCATTAGCCCCAGAAAGGCCAGAGGAGAGATTTGGACACAGAGGAGAATCTGAAGAGGGGCTTCCAGAGCTCAGGACGCCAGAACAGGGTCATCTGGTAGACCCAGGGTGAGCTGGGGGCTTCCCTGAGAGCAGATCCAGGAAGGAACCCCCTGTGATCCACCTGGAGCAGGGGGAGAGGGGAGGGAGTACTTCCAGACCAAGGCGGACCCTCCCAGTCACAGCACCTGAACTTCTCGTTCATCGCACAAATTGCACTAAATGATTATTTGTGTTGGCCTTTGTCTGAGCTCCCTCTGGACCACAGCCTTCTGCTGTGCCTTGTTCAGCCTCAAATTCCTCATGCCTGGGGCTGTGCCTAGAGCATGGTAGATGCTCAATAAATATGTATTCACCGAACTAATAGAAGAGTGAACAAAAGAGAGGCTGAGAGACATGGAAATCTATGTTTACATGGAGTTATTATTTTCTAAATATTATATATATTAAACTTCTCTTCAGTGAGAATGCATTCTTTCTAAAAAGAGAAAATCAAGAGAGAGCCAGAGAAAGGCAAAGTAAAAGACTTTGGAAACAGGAATAGTAAAGCCCAGTTAGCTTACTGTTTAAATTGAATTATAACTAGGAATCACTACATAATCTTTTCCACATGAAAAGTTAAGGGACTCAGTCAAAGCCAGGTTCGAGTCCCCTGAGACAGGTACTACATACCATGCTGGTGGAAATAAAAACCATGTCAACACATGTTTAAACAACCTGGCATTTGTTTAAACTGACTTAAAACTGTCCATTCGTGCATTTCTAGAAATATGCCCTAAAGAAATCATTGGAGATTCAAGCAAAGTATTATGCAGAAAAAATTTCACCATCACATTATTTTACACACTAAAAGATTGGAGCTCGTGTGCCCCAAATGCCCACAATAGAGGAACAGTTTAGTAAATTATGATTATCTGTAAAATACAGTGTTTTATGCTTTCATTAAAAAAGCATGTTTATGAAAGATTTTTGGCATGGGAAACACTTAGACTATAATGTTGAATGAAGAAAAGACTGCAAAATTGTAGATGCAATACAATTTTAACTATGTAAAATTTTATAGTTAAAATTGTGCAATTACTTGAAAATGGTAATTAAATGAATCCTCATTGCAAATATATATGTATATCCATAGGAAGAAACCTGTAGGAACTACTCCAGAGTATTGAAGTGACATCCATCGACACCGATTCACAGATCCAGATCCTGAGCTGTCACCTTAGCTTTATGACCCTACGCTCAGGTCTCTCAGCCTCTGAATTCCAGTTCTCCCTGATTTTTCTAAAAAATAATATATAATAAGAATATTAAATCCTAACTCCCCTAAACATTGACATTAAAGTGCTTATGATTTGAGGAATTCACATCAGCCCTTCATTCATTCTCCCAGGCATTAATTATGCACCTATGGTGTACCTAGCTCTGCGCTGGTGCTCTGGGAACTATGAAGACTTATGAGAATATAAAACTACGCCCCAGTCCAGCAGCTGAGGTATCCCTTTGTTCTCCCAGGAAGAAGCTGGCATCTTGCGTCCCCCAGGAAAGGCCCATGGAACTGCAAGCAGCCCAGGATCAGACCAAGCCAGGAAGTGAGCTGGGGGCACTGCCTTCCAGGGTCCCTGCAGCCCCGGAAGGGCTGCAGCAGCAGGGTTCAGGGAAGGAGACTGAGGACACGCAGAGGAGACAGCAGGACCCAGGGACAGTGGAGAGTCAGGCCCCCGGCAGCTGCCAGGTAATGTCCGTGAGAACTGAGCAGGAAGGCGTGGAGTGACTGACCCATAGGGAGACCAAGGACCAACCACCTCCCGCAACCAATTCTGGTGCATTGTGTCTGCTCCTCTCTGTGCCTGGAGATGTCACGCACACAGTCCGTGTGGGTTACTGACCTAATTCTGGATGGTCTTGATTGTCCCCAGCAAGCCTTTTAGACTCGTCTCGAAGGTGGCCCTGTGGTATGTCAATGGGTACTGGAGGCAGGGAGCAGGTGGCGGGGCTCTGCCTGCAATTAGAATTGGGACAGGCTGGGTTTAACAAAGCTCGAACTGGTTTCTTTATGCCAGGATGCCCCAGAAGCTGCGTCTTAGCCCCGTGGGACTTGTAAGAGCTGGTTAGAGTATGGTGTCTCTTCCAAACTTATTTGATTTCAAAATACCTTTCTACTTGTGTTAAAGATTTTGTGTTTTTAAACAGCTTCAGGAAGGTATAATTGACATACACTTGCACATACGTCAAGTGTACAATTTGATATTCTGGACATACGTATAGACACCCACAAAACCATCACCACAATCAAGAAAATAACCGTACCTATCACCCCCCAGAAGTTTTCTCGTGCCCCTTTATCCTTCCCCGCCCCTCACCTGCCGTTTCCAGGCAGCCACTGATCTGCACTCTGTCTCTATGGATTTGTTTGTATTTCCTAAAATTTTACACAAATGAAGCATTCCATATTCATTCTTTTTGTCTGGCTCCAAATTATTTGGAGATTCATTTGTGTTATTGCGTGGGTCAATATTTTATTCTTTTTGTTGCTGAGTAACATTCCATTGTATGGATGTATCACAATTTCTTTATCCCTGCACCTATTGATGGACACCTGGTTTGTTCCCACTTTTTGGCTATTACAAAAAAAACAGTCATGTCCACATGGCCCTATGCTTTCATTTCTCTTAGGCAAATAATACTTAGGAGTGGAATGGACAATATGGTATGTGTATGTTTAACTTATGAAGAAACTGCCAAACTTTATTCCAAAGTGGTTGCACCATTCTACATTCCCACTAACAATGTCTGAGAATTCCAGCAGCTCCACACATTCCCCGGCTCAGAATGGTATGGTTCCTCTCTTTCATTCAAAGCATTCTAATAGAGGTATTGTGGAACCTTATTGTGGTCTTAATTTGTATTTCCCTAATGACTAATGATGATGAGCATCTTTTCATGTGCTCACAGGCCATTTGTATACCTTCAGAGAAATGTCTATTGAAATACTTTGCCCATTACTTTATTATTTTTATTTATCTATTTATTTTAAGTGATATTTTATTGATTATGCTATTACAGTTGTCCTGATTTTTCCCTGTTCTCTCCCCTCCACCCAGCACCCACCATTCCCTCAGGCAATCCCCTGATCCGTGTTCATGTTCACGGGTCATGCATTTAAGGTCTTTGGTCCTTTTCATATACTGTAATTTATATCTCCATGACTATTCTGTAACTACCTATTTGTACTTCGCAATCCCCTCACCTCTTGCCCATTCTATCTCACCCCCTCCGATATCTTTATCTTTAACCTTTGCATTTTATTTTTAAGATGTTATTTATTTATTTTTAGAGAGAGGAGAAGGAAGGGAGAAAGAGGGGGAGAGTAACTATCAATGTGTAAGAGATACATCGATTGGTTGCCTCTCACACGCCCCCAAAGTGGGGACCTGGCCTGCAAACCAGGCACATGCCCTGACCGAGAATCAAACTGGCAGCCTTTTGGTTTGCAGGCTGGCGCTTAATCAATGGAACCACACCAGCCAGGGCCACCATTGTCATTTTAATTAGGATGTGTCTTAGAGTGGGTTTCTTTGCAGACATCTTGTTTGGGACTCTCTGTGCTTCTTGGACTTGCATTGCTATTTCCTTCACCAAATTAGGGAAGTTTTGTTTCATTCCAATGAAACAAATAGATTTCCAATGTCTTGTTCTTTCTCTTCTCCTTCTGGCACCCCTATGACGCAAATGTTGGATTGCTTAAAGTTGTTCCACAGGCTGTTTACACTATCCTTGTTTCTTTGGATTCTCTCTTTTTTTAAGTATATTTTATTGATTATACTATTACAGTTGTCCCAAGTTTTTTCTCCCCTTTATCACAAGTTTGATTCGCGGTCAAGGTGCATGTTTCTCTCTCACATAGCGATATTTCTCTCTGCCCCGTACTACCCCCCACCCTCCTGCATTCCCCCTCTCCTTAGTTCATGGCCATAGGTTTTGCATATAGGGTTTTTGGCTTCTCCATTTCCTATACAATTCTTAACTGACCCCTGTCTATTTTGTGCCTACCAGTTATGCTTCTTATTCCCTGTACCTTTCCCCTTTCCCCATTTGTGATTTCTCCATTTCTGTGATTCTGTTCCTGTTCTAGTTGTTTACTTAGTTTTTGTTTTTTTTAGGTTCAGTTGTTGATAGTTGTGAGTTTGTTGTCATTTTACTGTTCACAGTTTGTGACCTTCTTCTTTTTCTTGGATAAGTCCCTTTAACACTTCATATAATAAGGCCTTGGTGATGATGAACTCCTTTAATTTTACCTTACCTGGGAAGCACGTTATCTGTCCTTCCATTCTAAATAATAGCTTTGCTGGATAGAGTAATCTTGGATGTAGGTTCTTGCCTTTCATGACTTCGAATACTTCTTTCCAGCCCCTTCTTGCCTATAAGGTTTCTTTTGGGAAATCAGCTGATAGTCTTATGGGCACTCTTTGTAGGTATCGCTCTCCTTTCCTCTTACTGCCTTTGAGATTCTCTCCTTATCTTTAATCTTGGGTAACCTAATTATGATGTGTCTTGGTGTGTTTCTTCTTGGATCCAAATTCTTTGGGACTCTCTGAGCTTCCTGACTTCCTGGAAGTCTATTTCCTTTGCCAGATTGGGGAAGTTTTCCTTCATTATTTTTTAAAAATAAGTTTTCAATGTCTTGCTCTTCCTCTTCTCCTTCTGACACCACTGTGATTTGGATGTTGGAACGTTTAAAGTTGTCCCAGAGGTTCCTCAGCCTTTCCTCATTTTTTAAAAATTCTTTTTTTTTCATTCTGTTCAAGTTGAATGTTTATTTCCTTCTTTTGTTCCAAATCATTGATTTGAACCCCAGTTTCCTTCCCTTCACTGTTGGTTCCCTGTATATTTTCCTTTATTTTACTTTGTATAGCCTTCATTTCTTACCTCATTTTGTGACCAAACACAATCATTTCTGTGAGCATCATGATTATCAGTGTTTTAAACTGTGCATCTGATAGATTGTCTATCTCCTCGTTGCTTAGTTCTTTTTCTGAAGTTTTGATCTGTTCTTTCATTTGGGCCATGTTTCTTTGTCTCCTCATTTTGGCAGCCTCCCTGAGTTTGTTTCTATGTGTTAGGTAGAGCAGCTTTGACTCCATGTTTTGACAGTGTGGCCTAATGTAATAGGTGTCCTGTAGGGTCCAGTGGCACAGCTTCCCCATCACCCAAAATGGGTACTTCGGGCACACCGTGCCCGAGCTAAGTACACCCTCCTCTTATACTTGAGATTTGGTTGCTGTTGGCTGGTCAGTGGGAGGGATTTACCCAGGCCAGTCAGCTGGAAGGACTGGCTGTGACCACTGACCACCAACTTCTGCCCTCCATGAAGGATCAGCTGTGCAGGGGACAGGGCGGTGGTGCTCCGAGGTGGTCTGTAGCTGTCTACTGGGTGCACTGGCCGTGCAGTTTGCCAGGTGGTACAGGCCAAGATCAGCGCCCACCCGTGTTTTGCCCGGGGCATCCTATCTGAGCTGTAAAGCAATCTGAGATGGCCATTTCTTGTGCTGGGCTTGGAGATTCCCAGGTGAAGCCAAGCTGTGAATCTAATCTGGCTGCTGCTAGGGCTCACTGAAGCCACCTGTTGCTTGTTTAATAGGATTTAGGAGCCAAGACCAGCCATTCATATGGAAAAGCAGCTTGAGTGGGCCCATAAGCTGAGTTGGGGCAGAGCCTCTGTGGATCTCCAAGGTGGGTCAAACAGTCTTAGCCATGTTGATACAGTCTCAAATATGGTACCAGCCTGCAGGCTCTGTGAGGGAGGTTTTAGAAAATGGACAAGGGCCTCTTCTCACGTTGAACCAGACACTTCAGTTTCTCCCTGTATACCACTGGTGCCTTTCAAGCTGCTATCCCAGTGCTGGAGCTCAGAGGGAGTCAGTCTGAGTAGGTGAGTCTGTGTGTGCATTCTTTAAGAGGAGCTGTTGGGGCTCCAGAAATTTCTTCCACTGACTCAATCCCTGCTGGTTTTTTCAGCCAGAAGTTGTGGGGGACTTATGTTCCTGATACGGGAACCCTGGGTGGGCGGGCCTGGTATGAGGCTGAGAATCCTCGCTCCTGAGGTATCCCTCCCGAATTTTTATCCACGTGGTTGTGGGACCAGCCTGTTCCATGCCTGCACCCCTCTTACCAGTGTGAATGGATGTGATTTCTTTTATTCCATAGTTGTCAGGCTTCCATTCAGCTTGATTCCTGACATTCCTGAGTGATAGTTGTTCTATATTTTAGTTGTAATTTTGATGTGATTATGAGAAGAGACGAACCATGTCTGCCTATGCAGCCATCTTGACCAGAAGTCTTCTCTACTGAATTTCCACGCCTGTTGAAAATCAGTTGACCACATCAGTGTCAGTCTATTTCTCGACTCTACTTTGTTCCATCCATATATTTATCCATCCTTATTCCAACCCCACACTGTCTTTTTACAAAATATGTAAAAGGCATTTATTTGAGCAAAAAGGAGCTGCAGCGCGGGAGTCACAGGTTCAGGTAGCCGCCTAAACTGTGTTCCCAACACAATGCTATCTTCGCTATAATAGCTTTATAGTAAGTCTTGAAGTCAGTTGGTATAAAAATCTCCTTTTGAGGGTGTTTCATGAAGGATTCTTATCCTTTGAAACATCCCTTGGTGGATCCCGTTTGCAGAGGATCACTTCACTTGCTATAGGCTCCCATTCTACCTCTGCAGAGAAGCAGGGATCATGATCGACTGTGGGTTGACCATGCATGCCTTCTTTGGGCCTCAACTTCCTCCTCCCTCAAAGTGGGGCAACTGACTTGTGCCACCTTCTAGGTGTGCTGGGAGAGCTCAGTCAGATGACGCTCGCAGCATCTGGACAGACACGCATGTGATAACTGGTCTCCAGGTAAGTGTTAAGGTTCACCTGGGAGCCAGGATGGGCTCTCCATTTTCGTATCCTTGTCCTCAGCAGCAGCTGGAGTGTCTGCCCACCCCAGGTCGCCAGGCAGAAGATGGGTCAGATATAGTGCAGGCAACAGAGCCTTCTTGCACCTTGGACAGCTGTGGACAACAATTGGAAGACAAGCCCCCCAAGAAGGCAGGCACCCCCCACATTAGGCCACAGTGGGTGCTGCCAGAGCCTGGCCCACAGGGAGACAAAGACAGTTCCCAGGAAGCAATGCCACTAATGGCCTCAATGACTCTGGAGGAAAAGACTGACAGCTCCTTCCCACCGCCCACGCCAGGACCTAACACACCCAAAGACTGGTGAGCCATCCTCTGATGCCGCCCCCTCCCCCACTCCCTGACCCCAGCCAGATTGCTCTTCTGCTAGGTTACAGGTGAGGTGAATTCTAATTCTGACTGCTTCAGACCAGATGTAGGACCTTGGGCAAGTCGTGTGTCTCTGGGTCTGAATTTCCCCCATCTGTATGAGAGCTCTAATATAAGAATTCTTTGTTCTGTGAGCCATGTCCCCACATGGGGATGTGAGGGAGCGCGGAGGCCCTCTGAGAATCAAAGGCCGGGGCTCTGAGGCTGGGATGGTGGGAATGAGTGTCCAGGGGGCTGAGAGGAGGTAGGTGCAAGGGGCTAGCCCTGAGCTGAGCCCCTCACCCATGGGGTGTTTCCCCCTTGTTTAGGTTCAAGGCTGTAGAGACCAAGCCAGCACCGGAGCCTGTTCCTCCACCTGTAAGTAGAGCCAGAGTGGGCATAGGGACGAGTGAGAGGATCAGGAGGAGGAAGGGGACAGAGGCAGAAATGGGACAGTATTTGGAGTCAAACTGGGAAATATGTGTGTTCCTGTGTTTTTGTGTGAGTGTATACACATCTGTGCATGCATGTACACATGAATTGGCATATATGCATATGTGTATGTGTGCATGTATGTGCCTTTGGGGTGAGGGTCAATGATGCTCTTACACTCTTGAGCCCTTGGGTTCGCCCCAGGTCGTGTTGTGGCTTTTTCTACATCAGCATAATTTTTTTTCCACACATTTTCTCTGGGTCACAGATACAACCAAGAGCTTCCCTGAACATCTGCGAGGCTTCCAACTCCCTCCCATCCCGTGCCCCACCCCCCAACTTCCGCCATCTCTGCCACTTCCTAATTCTTGGACTTGACTTGGCATCCTGTGACCACATAGTCATCATCTGCCCATGCCCCTTTCTGCTGTATCCACTGGCCACTCCAACCCTGGCTAAGCCCAGCCACCCACTAACCCTCCACGTGCGCATGAGCAGCTCAACACGGTTGGAGAAAAACCCTGTCTTGTTGATGGGTTTCACTCTCAAGCAATGACCACTAGTGTCAGAAGCTCCTGACAATCCTCTGCTGTTCCCTGGCCATGCCACCCTTCCCTCGGCTCCAGGAAGTCACTTCACAGTACCTCTCTCCATGCCGTGCATCTGGGCTGATGATCTGGCCTCATGTGTCATCGAAGGGCGAGAAGCATCCACCACATCTTCCCACCCCCAACTCCACCACCCTTGCCTTCACCTGGTTATAATGGAGGCCATGAAGATGGGTGTCTGCCCCCATCAACTGCTAGTCCCCCACTGATTCATTAGATCCTGTCCTCTGTCCCCTCTCTCCCTTATGATCAGTCTCTCCATATCTACAGGATCAGTCCCATCAGCATAGAGACAGGGGTTACTATCTACAATATTAGACACCAAATGCAAACACGCCCCTTGGCCCACACTCCCCTCCAGCCACTGATTGTATGGGTGGATGGAAGATGAGTCTGAAGGTCACAGGGAGCCACGGCAGGCACAGGAGTAGCAGGGCACTGGCAGCAGAAGAGCTACACAGAGGTCGGTTCAGCAGCATGTGCAAGACAGGTGATGCTGGGTGGAAGGGGCTCAGGGAAGGAAGAGGGAGGAGCCAGATGTGCAAGGGTTGAAAGTCATCAAGGAGAGATGGGGGGGCCTTGGCGTCATCCTTCACTTGAGCTGAGCAACTGCAAGGAGATAGGCTCAGTGCCGGTTTCTGGAATAATTGAGCAGGTTCTGGGACAGACCCCTACCCTCCTAGGGCTCAGAATCTAGATCTGAGATGAGGCCACAGGCCCCGGACTTTGGCAGCCCTGAGGGCCTTGGGAGAGATGATGACAGACTAGACTCATGGCTGCCACCTGGGGTCCCTACCTGGGACCTCCCCACCACCACGGAGTAAGAGCTCCAGAACTGGTTTTGATGTTTGTTTGTTTGAAGCCTGACAGAAGCTGAGCATTTGCCCTTAACTCAGGACAGCAGTCAAAGGAGTCTAGCGGGGGAAATAGGGTCCCCCTCCTGGGCTGCAGAATTCTCAACGAAAGTTAGTATGTGCTAAGTGCTTTAGTCACATGAACTGGCTCCTCAGATGTCACTGAGAAAAAGGACATAATCAGAGTCATCGGTTAACACAAATTTATTGAAGACAATGTGCCAGTCATGACACTGGGGACTTAAGGCTGGACGGAGCTTACGATCTAGTTAGGGGAGAGACTGTTAACACGTGAACTGATAACTAGTTTGTCTGTAGACAGCAGTGATGCCAGTCCAGCGGACAAGAGGAGGGACTTGGAGGGAGACGATATATCCCCTGATGGAGCGCTCAGCCATCCAGAAGGTAACATTTGAGTTAAGTCTCAAAAGACAAAAAGAACCAAGCCAAGCACAGATTGGGGAGAACATTCTGGGCAGACCCAGCAGCAGTGGCAAAGCCCTGATGGACATGAGCTTGTCAAGACCAAGTCCAGCAAGAAGACCAGAGTCAGGAAGGAAGCCAGGGTGGGAGAGGAGGGGAGATGAAGTTAGAGGCGTGTCGGGGGGCAGATCACCCAGGGCCCTGAAGTCCAGGGTGAGGGTTTAGAGTGAATTCTAATTCTACACTAAGCCACTGAAGAGTTTTAGGCAAGAGATGAGATGACCTGGGGTAATCTGGAGACACTGATGCGGCAGCTGGGTGGATAATGAACTTGGGCAGGGGTCAAGGGCAGAGACGGTGGCAGCACACTGGACAGGAGATGGTGGAATGACTTGACCAGGGTGGTAGCAGCAGAGTTGGGGGATGCGGCAGCAGGACTTGCTGATGGGCTGCATGGTGGGAAAATGGGAGAACGAGGGATCAAAAAGGCCTCTAGGTCTGGGGCCTGAGCAATAGGTGGTGTCCTCGACCAGGGTGGTGACCTTGGGGAAGGAGCACGCGGGAGGAACCTAAAGTTCTGCTTTGGTCCTATTCTAGACACCCCAGAAGAAATGTCACAGAGAACATCTGGAGTTAGGCAGGACAGAGGAGTCGGGATTGGAGGTGTAAATGTCAGAACAAGGGAGATAGCCTCTAGGAGAGAGGGAACTTAGCACAGGAAGGAGCCCGAGGACAAGTCCCTGGTGCTCCATCCACAGCATTTGGAGATGGAAGAGTCAGGAAGAGCCAGAGGAAACCAGGAAGGAGTAGCCCCTGAGTCTAGAGGAGAAGGCATTTCCAGAAGGATGGGCGGTCATCTGTGGCCATTACTGCCGAGGGGTGGACCGTGAGGAGGGCAGACACCAGACTGTGGCCTTGCAAGGGCAGCTCTGGGTGGGGGGCATGGAAACCTGATTGGAGATGGGAAGACAGTAGAGATGGAGCACAGCCAAGTCTTTCAAGGAATTTTGCTCTAGAAAAAGCAGAGAACTGGATAGTAGCTGGAGGCATTCGTCGCATCAGGAGAATGTTTTATCTTTTAAAGGGGGAAGATAACATGGCCTGCTTACATGCTGATGGGACCAGTCTGGTGGGAAAACAGAGCTGATGTTTTAGGAAGAGAGGGCGTGTGTGTGACAAGAGCTACATACATCTTTAGGATGAAAAGACTGGGCCGGAGCCTGCAGGGCATGGCCTGGCTGGGGATGGGCCGAGGACAGCCCTCCCTGTAACGGGAGGGACAGATGCAGGAGGTGGAGCGATTGCTGAATGAATGAGTGGGAATTTACTGAGTGGCCGCCATATGCGGAGTGCTGGGTAGAGAACAGACAAGGTCCCTGCCCTCATGAAGCTTACGTGTGGCCAGCCCATGGCAGGCTGTGCTGATTGCAGTGATGGGAATGAATGAGCGGCGGGACCGCAGCTCGGGGAGCCGGGAGGCGGCGGAGCCCAGGCCAAGTGCAAGGGAGCACATGGGGTGGGAGCCGGGTGGGATGCATGTGAGATTTAGGGGACATCCTCCAGGGGCCCAGAGAGGAAGAGGCAGTGTGAGGATGCCCTGGAGAGTGGGTGGCACAAAGAAACTTTGTGGGACAGTCTGGCTGTCTGGAGGCCTCCCCAATTCTCCACCCCCGTCCTGTCCCCAGGAGGTGAGGGATATGGGAGAGAGGAAGGAGGAGGACTGTGCCCAGAAGCAGCCTCAGGAGTCCACAGAGACCACAGGTGCCCAGAACCTCGGGAACAGCTGGCAGGGCTTCATGAAGTGCCTTCTGGAGGTGGAGGAGGAGGAGGCCTCGCATCGAAGGGCCACCAAGGCTCGAGCCCCGCCAAACCGGAAGTCCCCCAGGACCTTGACCCTTGTGCCCACCTCAGCCCCAAGTCTGCCCCTGGCACCGACTCAGGCCCCAGCCTCGGCCCCTGCTGTGGCCCCATCCTGGGCCCGGCTGCCAGCCCCTGGGTCGATCCCTGCCCCTGCAGCGGCCCCTGTCCCAGGCTCTGTGCCTGTCGCGGTCCTGCCAGCGCCCACCCAGGAGCTGGGCTGGAGAAAGACAGCAGTCTTGCACCAGAGCAGCGAGAAGAGCCTGAGCCACGCCAAGGCACGGTAGGAGCCACCCCGAGGAGGGTGTCCAGGATCAGAGCCTCTGTCGCCTTGTCCCTGTCCCCATCCATGTTTCCTCTGTGTGTCCCGTTCTTCATTGCTCCTCACTTCTGTGTCCCCTCTACCAGCCCTGCGTCCCTATATCCAGCTCTCCTTTCCCACCTCTGACCCTTTTCTCTATTGCCCCGCAACAGTAGCTCTCTTCTCATCCCCCTCACCTCTGCCTCGCCCCTCCTCTGGGTCACTCAGCCTCTCCTGACCTCTCCAGGCCTCCCCCAGGGCCCCGCCCGTGACCTCCTGTGCCCTGCTGCCCCCTTGCCTTCCCTTGCTTCGGGCCGCAGCCTGCGGCAGGGGCGGGTGGCTGGCCCGTGCCCCAGCCCAGTTTGTCCTCTGCAGGCAGGAGCTGGAGGAAGGCTGCCACCTGCAGCTGGGCGAGAACTGGGAGGAGCCGGCCGAGGAGCGCCTCACCCCGCAGCAAGAGGAAGGTGGGGGCAGGCCTGGCCAGGGAGGGCTCTCCAGGGCCAGGCCGAGCCCTCAGGCCTTGGCGTTCATAGACCTGGGGTGGGTTCGGATCATACCGCTGCCCTGTGCCCACCCCAGCCCTGTGAGTGGACCCAGTGGGTCACCTGGCTAGGGGACAGTGCAGTGTAGGAGGCTGACCAAGCTCACACACTGCTGGGTGGAGGGCCAGGCCTCATGCTGGGTCCTATCGTTTGGGGTCTAGTATGCTTTTCAGTTCCACGGCCTCCTCGCTGAGTAGCTGGAGCAAGCCTGCCCAGGTTCTAGAGGCGTTCTGGCCTCTCCCCACCAGGCACACCCTAGATCGTCTTTAGGAGCCGCCTGGGTGGGAGGCAGGGCCCCATCTCTTACCCCATCCTACAGCCACGCAAAAATGTAAAAGTTCTGAACACCCACCCTTGGTGTTCAGGGGCAAAGGGCAGTGATGGCTGTTTCCTGTGGGCTCCAGAGGTCCCGAATCAGCCCTCCGCGCGCACTGCCAGCCTGGCCACACCGCGCCCTGGCCCTAAAGAGCAGGTGTGCATCCTGCTCCGCCCTTCACTCCTCCCCGAAATCTGGGGCGCTCTTCACCACAGTGGCCCCTTCTTCCGCCTTCCCTGAATACATGCTCTGACCCCATCCTTGACGTTCACGCCCTTCAGCATTAAAGCCCTCCGGCCACTGCTGGAGGGGCTTGTCTTAGTACAGAACCCTCTGCCCCGCCTCCTTGAGCAGAGTTCAATAGAAGCTACCCTAGAAGCCATGTTCACGCAGGGAAGGGACCACAGGGCACCAAAGTCAAGGGTGCAGACTGAAAGAAAGACCTGTCTTGTGGATGACCTAACCTCTGAGCCTCAGTTTCCCCAGCTTTACAACAGAAACAAGCATCCTACTCTTCCAAGGCCGTTTGTGAGAATTAAATGAGAACGTGGCTATAAAGAGCTTCACACAGGGCCTGGCACACGGAGGGGTGTTCCTCGTGCAGAGCGAAGAGTGCTAATTAGCTTGGCCTTTGCCACACCAGCTGAGCCCTTGGCCTGACCTTATGTAGAGAGCGGAGTAAGGCGATGGGACCGCACCCCTCCTCTTTCCCTCTTTTGGTTCCTTTGTCCCTCCACCCAGCCGTGCTAGTAGAGGACCCTGGGCAAGGGGGTGGTGGGGAGGGGAATGAGATGAATGCTAAAAACAAGACATGTCCCCACGTCACATAACCCCACTGCCTGCCCCAGCCTTCCACAGTTACTTTGAGATCTTCAGCGGCCACGGCGAGGTGGACGCACGCAGCCTGGAGAACATCCTGCTCCTCGTGGGCATCTCCCTGACGCCGGCCCAGGTGGAGGAGGCCCTGGTGAGCGCTGACGTTGACGGTGAGTGGGGGCAGGCTCCACAGCAGTGTGAGGCCTGTGAGCTGCACGGGACTCCGAGTGTAAAAGGCCCTGCCCTTGGTCTAATGCTCCACTGTCGCAGTCTAGGAAATTTTTAAAAAGATTTTGTTTATTTATTTTTAGAGAGGGGAGAAGGGAGGAGGAGAGAGAGGGAGAAGCATCACTCAGTACCTTCTCACATGCCCCCAACCAGGGGGCATGGCCCACCACCCAGACATGTGCCCTGATGGGGAATCGAACTGGTGACCTTTCAGTCTACAGGATGATGCCCAACCCACTAAGCTACACCAGTCAGGGCTAGAAACTTTTAATAATAGTTTCTATATTTTCATTTTGCACTGGACCCTACAAATTATGTAGCTTATCCTGGCCCTAAAAGTTAATACCCTCTGAGCACCCACTCGGTGCCAGGGTCTGGGGATTTGGAAATGACCAAGACCTACCTGCTGACCCCAAGATGGACATGATCTCTGAGATCTCTCACTTTCAGGCCCCCGGTGTGCTTCAGTGGACATTCCCTCGTGACTTGGTCACTTATTTTACCAACCATATGACCTTGGAAAAGTCACTGAAGTTCACCGAGCCTCAGTTTCCCCATCTGTACAGCTCCCCGGAGCTGTATCCATCTTGCTGTGCTGCTGAAAAGGTTTAACGAGATAATCCAGGCAAAGCATTGAGCAAAACACCTGGTGCACAGAGTACATCCAGAAAACATTAGCTGCTGGTACTATTCATCCACTGGATATTAAAATGCCCCCTGTGCGCCCAGCCCTGTGCTGAGCACTGAGAATAAAGAGATGCGTGAGACCCACGCGACCTGCCCTTGAGGTGCTCACACAGACATTGCCACACAAGTTAAGAGTCACCAAAAGAAATAGCACTTAAAGTGGCTTGGAGCAAGGGATCAGGAAGGAAGTCTTCCTAGGAAGAGACTATGCCTGAGTCAAATGGTGAAAGATGAAGAAGAAGTTAGGCAAGGAGACGGGGGAGAAAAGGGGGTATTCCTGGTGGAAGAGATTACCTGGACACAGGGGAGAGGCTGCAGGGCAAGCGCAACCATGCTTGTTCGGTTGAACTCGCTGTGTTTACTAGACACAGGACATGGCGAGCAGCGGGTTGTGGAGGGCTTGGGCCCCGGGCCACTGCTTCCTCCCTCCCTACACAAGTGCGAATGTTCACAGGCAAGCCAAGAATTGACCCCAGCTCTGCGGCTACAGGACCCTAGCTACAGGCTTCTTTCCTCTAGGCCTCAGGCCTCATCTGTGACAGGGAGATAAGAGTATTGAGCCCCCACAGAGATTATAGATTATTCATTCCTTGGTCAGGTAGTCGGAGAACATTGGCTAAGACCTAGCTGTTTTAAGCCCTGAGAGCACCATGCAGAACAAAAAAGGCCCCGTTCCTGCCTCCCAGAACCTCCATTAAATTTCAGATCTTCTGAGTGTGTGATTGAAGTACAGGGATTTTATGAGAGTGTTTGATGGGGGATGTGACCTGGGCTGCTCTGAGTTCTCTGAGGAAGGGATGATGGTCCAGGGGAAGCGTTAACTGAAGGAGTTGGAGGGTGATGGAGAAAAACCTAGGAAGAGAAACCAGCATGTGCAAAGGCCCTGAACAGGGAAGAACGTGGCCCCTGATGGGAGAGCAGGTTAGTCCTGGAGGAACTTGTCCCTAGGAGAGGCTGGAGGCAGGTAACAGGCAGGTCTAGCAGGGCCTGGAGGGCCCAGGTGGGACTCTTGTGTGTACACATGTATTCCCATGCAGTGACTAGCACGTGGTAATACTAACAATAGTTGCTATTTGGGGAGCATGTGTTATATGCATGGCCCTGTTCTGAGCACTTTGCCTCATTTTATCTCCCATGAGATAGGGATTACGGTTATCCTCTATAGATAGATAACCATATAAACTATACTACTTCCCTATAGATGGTAAAACTAAGGCTTAGTGGCATTAAGAGACTTTGCCAAGGCCACACGAGTAGCAAGTGGTGGACCTGGGATATGAACCCAGACGTCTGCCTTGAAGAACTCAAGTTCTGTGGTTTCTAGCCCAGGACATTTTAATTTTTGCTTTCTACTTCCCTGTGTGCACCATGCTTTCTGCATTCAGTATGTGCTACTTTTATCATCAAACCCAAGGAATATATGTTAATAATCATGCCGGGGTTGCAATGCCGGAAGCCGCCCTGGAAGGCCCCTGGACACCCCGTATTCTTCTGGCCTCCACAGGAGATGGTCACGTGGGCTTCAAAGACTTCTTGGCCGTAATGACGGATACCAAGCGCTTCTTCTGCTCCATGGGTGAGCAGGGATGAACCCAGGACGGTCAGAGCTGGGGGAGGGAACAGGTGGTTGGGGGCGGGGAGCACCCAGGGCTAGCAAATTGTAACGGCAGCCACCATCCCATGTCCCCAGAACAGAGCGCCTCGACGGACATGGCTCCCCCGAATCCCCACACTCTGCTCTTTGAGATCCTGTCCCTGCTGGTGGAGATGCTGGCCTTACCCGAGGCAGCCTTAGAGGAGATCACTGAGTGAGTGGGGCTGGCTGTTGGAGGTGGAGGGTTGGGGACACAGAAATGGCACCTAGTGTTTTGGCAGCTGAGGACTTTTGGTAATTAGAGGACTGTTAACGGCACGTGAAGGAAACCCAAACAAGACTAGCTTAAGTGCCCTGGCTGGGGGCTCAGTTGGTTGGAGTGTTGTCCCTATACCAAAAGTTTACAGGTTCGATCTCTGGTCAGGGTGCATTCTCTCTCTCTCTCTCAATAAGCATAATCTCAAATGAGGATTTAAAAAAAAAAAAAAAAGAATGTTTCTTCCTCTTGGCACAGGGAGGGCACCTGTCATGTGGGAATTTTTTCCTCCAGCTTTCAGAAAAAGGAAGGTCAGGGTGCCCTGTTTGCACCTGCTGTTTTTCAAGTGCCTTTAACACAAAACAATCAGTACACCAAAGTAGCCTATTTTGGAGTGGCCTGTCCTGAACTCTTTTGTCCTCTTTACCCCCGTTCCCACCCCCGCCCCCGCCCAAAACTTCCCTAGAAATTTCACATGTTAAAAGCTTAGTTGGTGGCTGTGGAGAGAAATTCAAGCTAAGAGTTCTGTAAGAGGGGGAGGAAAACATAGATTGGAGCAAGCAGAAAAGGACGTTTCTGAGCACATTGTCCTGTATTTCTTGAATCAGCCTCTTGCTGGTCCTGAGAGCAGAGTGGTTGGGTCAGGCTTGTGGCGCACTTGCAGAGGCTCGGAGCAGGTGGGAGCAGGGCACCACACCAGCGAGGCCCGCGTGAGGTGTGAGCAGCCGAGCATTTAATGAGGGCCGTCCCTTTGAGACAAGAGAGAAACAGAAGTTAATGGTTCATGCAAATCGTAAACTCAGTTTCTGAGTCCAGAAGACAGTGGGTCAAGGAGATTTTTTCCCCTTGGGCTGAAAGCACCTTTAGATGGTGGAGCGAGGACAGGCAGCGGCAATCTGTCCAATTTCCTGGCCTGCAGTTTGAATGGCTTTGGTAATGGCACTGGGTGATGGGCTAGTCCAGTGAACAAGAGAATGGCCCGTGCCATTGCAGGCACAGAGATTGTTTATACATGACCTGTTGTGACTTGGGGGGAAAGTTTATATTCACTCATTCAACTTTAGCTTGCAGGGCTTTGAGAAAAGGGCAATCTAGTTTTTAGTGATGCCAAGTCTGGAGGGTAGAAGCAAAACTGGAAATGTTAATTACTGACAAAATATGGCAAAAGTTAGTTTATAAAGGGGACAGAAAGCGCAAAGTCAGGAACCATGACACTGTTCAACAATCCACAAAGGTGCAATACAGTTTTTATTGAAACATAGAAATTTTTTCTCTATAATCACTTCCATCTTTATCAAAGCTAATCAGAGACTAATTTGTTTGTAAAAATAAGCCTAGTCTCATTAAACTAGACTTGACTATGTAAGTGCAGCAAAAATAGTGATTGATCACATAGGCTCTTTTAAAGTCTGTTTTGCGCCCTGGCTGGTGGCTCCGTTGGTTGGAGCATCATCCTGTACACTAAAAGGTTGCGGGCTTGAGTCAGGGCACATACGTAGGTTGCAGGTTCAGTCCCCGGTTGGGGTGCTCAAGGGCGGCAACCAATTGAAGGTTCTCTCTCACATCGATGTTTCTTTTCCTCTTTCTTCCTCTTTAAAATTAATAAACATGTCCTCAGGTAAGGAAAGAAAGAAAATTAAAAAATAAAAAAGTAAGACAGAGAAAAATTCAACAACAGGCACAGTAATATCAGCCCTTGAAACTTCTGTTGTTTAAGCTACAGTGATCCGATCTAAACTGGTTGTCGCTATGTGGCAGCTGTACTGCCCTTGTGGGATCTCCCTTTGTCTTCCTTTATCTTTGCCTCTCTCCTGTGTTAGATCCCGATTTCTGTATGTATATCTTCCTTTTCTTTTTTGGCTTATGCACTCATTCTGGAAGAACACGTGTTCTTTAGTAGCTTCTTGAGAAAGGATGTGTGGGAGGTGATATTTTTAGGCCTGCTGAAGTGTTTATTCTACCCTCAAACTTGCCAAATACGTTAGCTGGGTATAGAATTCTCGGTGTCTTAGTTAAGGAATTGACCCCATGTATTATAGTTCAAACAAGATAGTTTATCCCTCTCTAACACTGACAGCCTGGAGGAGGCAGGCAGGAAGACAAGGTCCCCCGAGGCACCCAGTTTCTTTCTGATTTATTGTCCACCATTCCCTAGGTCAATCCTAAACTAAGTTACCAGCAACACACCTGAACTCAAGCACAAAGGGCGGGGAAAAAGAGGTGAAAAGCAGTGATTCCCTTTATAATTGTGACCGTGAAAGTTGTGCGAGCACAGCTCACGTTCTCCTGGCCCCTGTGCAGTGAAGTTGTTTTCTAGGCCGTCTTTTTTCTGGTGCATTGCCTTTTCAGGCTCCAGTTTTACACAGGGGTGCAGATCCAATCTCCATGTGAGGGCTCTAGTGTTCATTTTCTATTTTCTGTGTGTGAAGCCCATTAAACCCCCAAATCCCAGGCCCCAGGGATAGGCAGAGGCCCTTACAGAACCATTAGCTTAAACTCTAATGGTTTCCCAACGCCCCTGCCTACAAAGCCCCAGGCTGGCTCTGCCATCTTGCTGCCCACATCTGCCCTCTCCCTCACACGCCTCCTTGCTATTCCTAGAGGTCACCAAGCTCTTTTGTAACTTCCTGGCCTTTTCACATGCCACTCCCTCTAGCTATCCATTTGGCTTGCTCCCTCCCCTCATTCTGCTCAAATGCCACCACCTCCAAGATTCAAAATAGACCCTCATCACTATCCCCTACCCAGATTTGACTTTCCCTTAGAGCATCCATCACTACTGACGTGGTATTGTTTTATTCTCTTGCTCATGGTCTGACTCTCCTACTAGATATGGGCCTAGGTAGTTGATTTAGAAAGTAACAGCAGGGAACGGGCATGGGGGAGGGACTTGAACAGCAAAGGAGGAGCAGCCAGTACCAGGATGTGTTGGTGAGTCAGCCACGCCCAGGACCTTCTGAGCAGACTCTGAACAGGGTTCAGAACTCAGGGGAAGAAAGAGAAAAGCCTGTATACTTCAGCTGCTAGCGCCTTTGGCCAAAGGTGGCCCCCTACAAGGTGTTGAGTTCCCCTACACTTCTGGGTGGCACATGGGTCAGAGAAGCTCTAGGGCAGGAAGCAAGGGGCTCAGGCTTAAGGTGCTGACTGAGCAAAGCTGCTGCCAGTGGTTGCTGGGGCAGTGGCTAGAGAGGTGGGGCCAAGGGGCTAGGGTAAGAGATCCTATATGAGTATGTACCCTGCACACTCTTTCCCAAGTACTTAGATGAGTGGCCAGTGCACAGTCAATACTCCATGAATATTTGTTGAATGAATGAATGGTGGGTGCAGTGTAGTGGAGAAAAGGCAATTAGTGATGTGTTAAAATAAAGTGAGCTGTGGGTTACAATGGAGTAAGGACAGGTTATGGGGACCCACAATGGGAGCCTAGCTGGTCTGCAGGAGGAGCCAGAACTTTCTGGAGGAGATAGCCCTTAAACTGAAGTCTGGAAGACCAGCAGGAGTTAATTGCACAGCTGACTTCTAAAATACTTGCATATCTAAGTACCATAGTACCATAATACCACCAGTGACAGAAATCAAAGGTAACATTTATTTACCAAGCTCTTCCCATGGGCCACACGCTTGCTGAGTGCTTGCTGGGCCTTGTTTATTTATTTATTTATATTTTATTTATTTATTTTTAGAGGGAGGAGAAGAGAGGGAGACAAACATCAACCCATTGCCCCTTGCATGACCCCAGCCGGGGATCTGGCTGGCAACCCAGGCGTGTGCCCTGAGTGGGAATCAAACAGGCAACCTTTCGGTTTGCAGGAGGACAATGGGCCTTGTTATTTAACCCTGTAACATGTGGACTGTTTGATCCGTTTCACCCAGGGGACACCTGAAACTTAGAGAAGTCAAGGACTTGCAGTAACAGGAACGAGATAACCATTTCCCCCCACTTTACATAGGGAGGACTGTGACTGAGGCTCAAAGCAGAGCAATGACTTGCCCATGTCACAGGAAGTTAATGGCAGAGTGGGGACTGGATAGAACCCAGGTCTCCCAACTGCTGGGCCTTGGCCTGTGTTCATGCTCCAGAGCTGGCCGGACGGAACTGAGGGGAGAGTGAGGGAGGAGGAGGGTGGGTGAGTCACGGCCAGGCCGGGCTGGGCACTGCCTCTCCAGCTATTACCAGAAGAAGCTGAAGGAAGGCACATGTAAAGCCCGAGAGATGGAATCGGCCACAGGCCAGCAGCGGTCCCGGAAGAAGCTTCCCTACAACCCGCAGCAGGCAAACATCTTGGAAGTCCCAGAACGAAGGGTCCTCAGAATCCTGAGCCGGCTGAAGCAGCAGAACTATGGTGAGGGCCCTGGACAAGGTGGGGACTCTGCCCTCCTGCACATGTGGCGCCTTTCCCTGGGTCCCCACACAGCCCGAACGAAGAGCTGACAGACACGGTTTCCCCTTTCGGGGTTGGCTGTGTGCATCAGTCAATGGGCTGATAATCATTACGCCATCCTCAGCCCTCTGACAGAGGCCTGCTGCAGACTCTTCCCAGTGTCTCAGCCCTGACCACAGGTTGGTTGGTCCCAAGGGCCAGGACTGAGAAGGCATCAGTGATCCCAGCTCATCATTTATTGAGCACCCAGTGGAGTCACGCACTGTGCTAGGTCCTTTGCAGATGTGCTAGAATTTAATCCCCGTAATTTCATATTTACCCCATTTTACAGATAACTAACCAGGTAAGTCTAAGCAACTTGCTCAAGCTTCC
The DNA here is from genome assembly GCF_021234165.1 of Pteronotus mesoamericanus. Lineage (NCBI taxonomy): Eukaryota > Metazoa > Chordata > Mammalia > Chiroptera > Mormoopidae > Pteronotus > Pteronotus mesoamericanus. The sequence continues at coordinate 1,490,986 of NW_026555200.1, forward strand.
GCATGTTAGAAAAGGGAATTTATACCCAGGTCTGATTCCAAAACCTGTGTCCTCTTCACTGGGTGAGGCAGCCTCCCCATAATAGTAGTTACTATTTACTAGACTCCCACCGTGGGCCGAATGATGGGCTAGGAGCTTTCCAGAGTCCAGAGTGTGCCTACCAGACTTTGCCAGGACCCGTCACAAGACACCTTCTCTCTTAAGTGGTTATTAGCCCTCACACTGTGCTCAGCATTCAGCTGAGTGCTTTGCATGCACTATCCCTTTAATCCTCACCATCCACCTGGAGGTGGGTACCACTATCTCCAGCTTACAGAGAGGCTGGGAAAGCGGATTTGCCCAAACCCACCCAGCTCGTTGTGTGTGGCAAAGCCAGAATTTCACCAGGTCTGCCTGCTTCCAAGGCTGGTATATTTTCATGCATTTCCCTCTCCTGCCGTCTCCTCCCTCGACAGCTGCCAACCTGCAGAGCCCCTATGCCCAGGTGCCCTGCATCCCACTCTGCCCGAGGCTGGAGAAGACTGTCGGCCGGAAGCAGGGCAGCCACTACGTTCTGGACCAGTGCACCCCCATCAACCTGGGCCCTGACATCCACAGCCTCTTCTTTCAGTCAGGATCTCGAGGAAGCAGGTAGGTGTCTGAAGAGCAGCGGCCCCAGCCCAGGCCCATCCACCTCCTTCCTTCCTAGGCCCTTGGCCTAACCTGAGAATCCAGCCTTCCAAGAAATGGGAGATTCTTGCTACAGGGACCCAAAAGGGGGAAAACCCCAAACCTTTGTTGAGGGTCTGTGCACCAAGTAGATTGTTCCTAAGTCAGGGTACTTAACTTACGCCTTCCTGTGCCCAGGGCTCAATGACACAGTCTTTCTCTCAGGCTGGCACTGCCTGCCCATCAAGGGCTTTACGACTGAAGTCCTTTGCCCAAGTCTGGGTCCATGTTAGGAGTAGCAGGAAACAGACTTAGCATCTGGGCAGAGGAAGCTTCCCCTACAGCATTGCCCTTCTGGCTGTTTGGGGATAAAGGAACACAGGACTTGGAATCAGGCCCCCCAAGTTGACTGGTGGCTTCTCCACTTCCCAAAGGCCTCCTTTCCCCTCAGGCACTTGGGGTGGCTCGTCTCCTCCCACCGTCTCCCCCTCCTCTCCCCCTAGGGACCACAGCTCCGACAGCCAAAAGTGGCTCAGCTCCGTGCCAGCTCGAACCCACTGACCCCTGACTGTGGATGGCTGTTGAAAGCCTGCAGACAGATACGTCACCGGGCAGGGACCGCTGCTGGACTTGGCTTTTGTGGCCCAGAAGGCCAATAAACACCAGGAACCTCAGCCTTTTGGGTGGTGCTGGGGCCCCTGCTCTCTGGGCGCTCACCTGCTTCCTTGAGATCCTGGTGCCAGCGAAGCCCCCCCACCCCCGGTTTTCACTCCTCCACTGGGCTCTCAGGGCACAGGGCCCCAGCCTCCCTCAGGCGTGGGAACCCCTAAAGCAAGATGCACCTCAAAACCCTGCCCAGGGTCAGGCCTCTGACTCAAGTTGGCCCTGGGTGCTCTTCTGTGCACTCTCAAAGGACAGGGCTGCGATTCACCTCAGATGAGGTTTTCCTTTCGGACTAGGGGCCCCACAAGGGCAGGAACTCTCTCCGCTTGCTCGGGAAGTGCCTGGGAAAGACCGTGATCCTGAAAAGGGGCAGACCCCGTGGAAGGTCAGGCAAGCGCCTCACCCATGCTCTCACCAACGGAGCCCCAGGACCTAGAGGCCCCCTTCCCTTGGAGCCTGAGGGCGAGACTCCTTGCCCCCCAACACACACACCACCCCAGACCTACTTCTCTGAGAAAAAGAAAGAGCCCCTCCCTGGGACTGAGCAGAAGCAGCTCCCAGTGGTTAAATAAGCAGCCACAGCAAGTTAGGAGGCCAAGGACTAAAATGAGGACAAGGCTCTGACAAGTTTAAAACATGTATTTAAAATACAATTTATAAAATGCTTAATCTGCCGACTCAGGAGCCCGCGGTGCGGGGTGCGGTGGGCAGCTGCCCGCCAGACCAGCAGAGCAGGACTGCAGGGGTGCGGCCCTCCCTCCCATGCCCTCTGTTCAGACACCCAAGGGGCCCATGTGCACCCTTGGGATGACATGGCCAGAAAACAGGACCCCAGAGGTTTCCAGAGTCTCTGCTTACCAGGGAGGCTGGGGCAGCCCTACCGGCCCATCCCTGAGCAGAGCATCCCCAGATGGGGCAGAGCAGGGTATGGCTGGGCTGGACAGGGCAGGGCGGGGCAGTGGGCTCTGGAAGGGGCTGATGGTAGCAGATAGGGTGTTGCCTCCTGCCTGCAGGTGGGGAGCACCCTGATTGAGTGGGCTGAGAAGGGTTGGTCACCAGGCCCGGACCCCCAGCTCCTTTGGTTATAGGCTGACAACAGAGTAGTGGCTCATGGGAAGCAGTTAGCTGGAAGGTCTGAGGCCTGGCTTATGGGGTCAGGGGAGAGCTGGGGGAAGGGGACAGAACCATGAAGGCAGATAAAGGGGCAGCAGCCTCAAGTTTCTGCCCCCCACCCTCTTGGGGTTTTCCAAGCCAAAGCCTGCAGCTTACTTAAAAAAAAAAAAGTTTTAAAAAAAAAGCACTTAAGGGAAGTTACAGACAACTACCAAGAAAAAAAAAAAAAAAGAAAAAAACCCCAAACAAACACACACACAAAAAATCCAAACCGTTCTCCCATCTCCCCTCCCACCTCCCCCAACATAATAGTTTCCTGTTTTCATTTCTTTAAAAATGAAAAATTCGTCTGCCCTCTCTCCATCTGGGAAGCCAAGGATATGACTGCTTGTGGGTGGTGACAGGCACACAGCGGGCAGAGCCCCATCTTTGGCCAGAGGGAGGTGGGAGCACCAGTCCCTACTATATCCTCAGTCCACAGACACCCATCAGCCAGTCTTCCCTCTGGCTCCATTAGGGGAGGGGGAGGGGGGGCAAGAATATGTCGTCCCAATGGCTGGGCAATCAGCACTTCTGGCCTTTCCACCTGGCCTACCTTTGTACCCTTCTCCAACTGAAAGGACAGTCTCACTTTGGGCCAGAAACCACTATTACATAAGGGACGGACACTATACATTAAGAATGAGGAAACTTGGTCAGGGCAGTGGAACTCTAAAAACAGCAGCCAACCTTCTCCCTTGCCCACTCCTGGGGTAATTCCCCCAGTCTCTGGGCATAGCTCAACCCCCTATAGGTTCTTATTGACCGGAGCTCTGTTCCGGCTCTACTCATAGACAATTTCCTGGCTTCACACAGTTGTAAGACTGCACTATGGACTAGTGGCTGATTCAACTGGCAGCTGGCCCTTCCTTCTAAGCGGAAGATGTAGTGGGACATGGCTTGCTGAGTCTGGCCTACATTCCCACAGGGCAAGGCCGAGAGTGTGCCCTCAAAACCTAGTTTGCCACCTTGGCCACCACAAGCTGCCCTAATCACAAAAACGTCACACCAGCCACTCCAAACTCATCCACCGAGTGGGGAGGCTGCCTGGCTAGCCGAGGGATAAGGCGCAGTGCAACGGGAGAGACCGGAGAAAGCCTGAGAGGAGCCAGATTGCACACACACAGCTGCTCGGGGCAGCTGCCCTCGTAGTCTCTTCCACCTCAGGGAGCCACAGGAAATCTCTAGGCTCCAGGGACAGAGGGGAACTGCCTTCATTCCAGGCCCTCGCTCGGGAAAAAGGGTGAAGGGTAGCCTAGGTCTATGGAGAACCAGTCTGTCACCACCAATCTCTGCAATGCACAGCCTGTTTTTTCTCATATGTATTCAGAATGGTCTGCTCCCAAGGTAGTGATTTCACAAAGGAGATGTACCAGCTACAGGTACCAAGCTGATGCCATCAACAGAGATGGCACTCCACAGACACCTTCTGAGCACACTAGGCAGGAGGCTGAGTCCTGGAGCCAGACACTCTCCTGGCTTTCCTTGTGCTGACAGAAAAATAGTGAGCAAGTCTCACCTCCCTTACTTCTAAATCTCAGGAGTACAGTCTCAGTCCCCGCTCTCTTCTAGAAGTAGCAAGCGTGGCTGGCAGGGAACCACCCTGAGGGGAACGGGAAGGGAAAGTCTGTTCACTTTCCCTATCTCCCAAAGTACGAGAGGTGGGGTTGGCACCCTCCCCAGGCTCTCTGAGCCTATAGAACTAGCCCAGTCTCCAGGTAGGGCCATGATGCCCTGGGACTTAGCTGGGGGGAGGGAGGTATAGGCATGGGGTGTTCATCTGTCCTGGGGGCTACAGAGCCCTGCCCCTTTTCTGGGCGGCAGTAGGAATACAGAAGCTAAGCTCACCAAAAACCTACTGGTTAATGTTTCTAGTGAATTTCCCAGAAACATTTTTAAGTAGACTACCAAACTACCCTTTCTTAATTAAAAATTCATTAAACTGCTAAAACCCCTCCCATGCACTTTTCCTTGCAAATCAGATATTTTTATAAACAAAAATAGGAAGGAAAAAAAAAGAAAGGATATTTTTCAAATGGAACTTGCTTTAAAGTGATGGAGACATGCACTTGGGGGTGGGTGGATGGGACTTCTCATTTGTTTTGAAATCCCAAATTAATGAGCATGATAAACTGTTATTGCTGGCACTGGCTTTACCCCAAGTGGCCATGTGGCACTGTCTGACTCTCTATTCTCTTTTTTAAGTCCCCTAACCCAAATCCTTTCCCTTTCCATTGACTTGGGAAGCCCTTGTAGACATGCCAATCACAGTGGGAAGGGGGGGAAAGAGGGAGGTCACAGTGCATGGGGTTCAAGGTCACAGTGGGCGGAGCAAAGGGGATCACAGTGCAAGTAAATCAGGTCCTTCCCTCTGCTCAAGTCCAGCTGTCTGCCACGGGAGTGCAGCCCGTGGCGGACGACCCAGGAGGCGATAATGGTGGCAGCGGTGGCATCCTTTCTTGCTCGCATTTATCGGCGCTGTTTGAAGCCTTGTGACCCATCAGGACCCAAAGGCTGTCTGATCACATTGTTGGGCTGCCTGCTGTCTTCCGGTTGGGAGATCCTGGTTGGCCTGAAGGGAAGAAGATCAGAGGTAGGCCTGAAAAAAGATTTAAAAGAAGTTCCCAAATCTTAAAACCAACCACCCCTGCAGCTGCGGCAGAAGTCACAGTGGCTAACAGCCCATCTGGCTCCCCGAGCCTGCTTCTCTGGCAAGCAGACTCAGGTCACCTCCAGGTCAGGAAGCCCCTGCACGGGGCAGGAGGCTCCTGTCCGCCCCTAGCACCTGCAGCACTCTGCCCCGCAGTGTGGCTCGCCATCACCCATCTGAAGGCAGGGGGAGTGCTCGAGGGCCTAAGCTGTCCAGAGGCAGGGACCATGGACAGCGCAGTCACCAACCATGAACACAGACTTTCCAGTGTTGAACTCCTAACCCAGAGCTCAGCAGTACCCCAGCACCCGTCACTGCTGCCCTTCCGCTTCCCTCCAAATCATGGGGTTAATGGCTGACTTCTATTACTAAGGAAGACTAAAGGAAATGGACTTTTTCTACTCTGCCAAGTGAACACTTAGAGGAGAGGTAACAGAAGCCTAACAAAAGGATGAAGGGATAAAAAGAAAGTACACAGATTAGTTTAAGTGCCAGAATATCAAGCCCCAAAGAGGCCTCTCAAAGAAAGAAGCTGTTTGAATACTGCTTTTGTAGGGGGCGACAAACTTAAATACAACCTCTAGGATTGCAGAGAAGAAATACCATGAATAAAAGAATTGAGAAAAACGTCACAGTGGGCTATTACGACAGCCAGAAGGCAACATCCAAGCACTCAACGGGGCACCTTCCATCGTGTCACAGAGGGTTCGCAGAACCCCACACTCATCTAATCGCACAACAATTTTGATGAGACAAGGTACTACCGTTATCCCATTTTTCAGATTAGTCTATGGAGACACAGGTTAAACAGCTAAAGCAAGAGGCAGAGGTGGGCTCCAACCCCACCTCGCTAGCAGATACGACTCAAAGTCCACATCTTGAACCTCTGCGCCGCTCTGCCCCCGGGCCTCTGCAGAGGCAGTGTGCTAGCCAACCACGACCCCGCCTTTCAGAGCGGCCCAGGCGCCGGTGCAGCACAACGAGCTGGCCAGCAGGCCGGCTGACAGCCGGGGCTGCGCGGCCTCCAGCCCTGAGTAGGCCTGCTTCTCACGATGCGCAGCCAAGCTGCTGTCCTCCTCCTCCCCCCTCTCCCTCGGGGTGGCCGGCAGTCAGCCCTGCCAGCTACCTACACTCACCGGTCAAGGATGGGTTTCTCTTGTTCTTCCTCGGGACTGGCGCTGCCTAGGATTCGCTTCCGGGCTTCGGCGTACTCTGCCTCCCGCTGTGCTAGGGACTTGACCGGAAGGGCTGGCCTGCTGGTGGAGTTGGGGCTGCTGACCACTCCGTTGCTGGTGGGCCTCTTGAGGATGCGGATCTGTTGGGGGGGGCCCGTGGGAAGGCTATCGTCCTGAATCACAATGGGCACTTTGGGAGGAGATTTGGATTTCCTGCTGACAAAGAGCAAACACAGCTTCACAAGCCCTGCCCTTGACTGAAGAGACCCCATCCAAGTCCCACACCCAGCCCTCATCACTTTCCTCCTCCTACCCTACTACTTCTATTCATTGTTCTCTGGTCTCTGACCAGACATCAGAATCCTCACTCCTCAGGAGGGGTTTCTCAAAAGAGCAACCTTGCACAAGCTCACACAGGCCTCAGGTCTGCTCCTCAGACCTGAGCCCAGGCAAAGGGGGCTGGAACACCATCTCATTTTCTGGGACTTCTGTTCCCATGTTCATCACAGATAATCAACCGCTATTTGGCCCCTGTGGCAAAACATCTCACATCCAGAATCCAATGACCTCCATTAAAACCCTAGCTTCCAGACACAGAGCAGCGTGTTAACAGGCTGGTATAGCGGGAGCCCCTTAGCTCGGGCAGGGGAGGGGGTGTGTGGTTTCAGAGTGTTTCCTCCCAGCAGTCTTCTACCACGTGTGCTCACACCAAACTACCAAGGAGCCCACTCGGCCATCCTTCCTTGGCACCAAGACAGGATTTGCCAAACTACCTCGGCCTTCTGGTAAGTGACCTGAGCCTCCCTGAGATGAGCTACACCAAACAACCGATCACCTCTTCAGAAGACCTTCTGAGCAGAGACACCTCCCTCACCAGGGCTCTCGGGTATGCTGGACGCAGCAGGGTTGGGGTGAAGGATGATCCTAGAAACAGTGCTTGGCAGTGCTCAAAGGAGAAGCAATGTCCAAGGCTGGTGGATGTCCACATCAGGCGATGTGTCCACAAGGAGAGGTGGAAAACAACATAGGAAGGAAAAGAAACAAAAGCCACAGGAGAAAAAGGATCCAAGCAGGAACAACCACCCCTCAACAGCCACAAAGACACCTGCGCCCCCGCCGCACCCCCCACCCAGAGCAGTCAACTAACTTCTCTTCGGAACCAAACAGCCCCCAGGGGACTGTTTTCAGAGCCTCGCTTGTCGGGAGGGGTAGGAACTAGAGGAACTCAGCTGCTATCAGGAGAACCAAAACAAGTCCTGGGCAGGACACATGGCAAGGGGACTGTAACCAGCTGTCAGCATGGTTGCTGAGAGGAGCAGACAAGGAGCCAGCAATCTGATCAAGGAGAAAGGGAGCCAGGAAAGCTGGTGGGCAGGCAGGACACCCCGGAGTTCCCTGGGGAATGTCTCTGTAGCCCATGAGGCAAGTCCAGGGAGGCCCTCTCCTCCGCCCTGTCTCTAGTCCCTGTGGGAAGCTGACATGCTACCTAAGCCCCACGACAAACTGCTGAAGTCACCTTTCACCTGCTTTGGAAACCCACTTCCTCTGCTTTGTGTGTGGGGAACGAAGCTATCCTTCAAGGTCTAAGAATTTCTGAGAATCTCTTCTTTCAGGACACCCCATAATGCCCTAAGCCACCAAGTCACAGAAGACCCAGAGACATCATCTGTCCAAACTCCTAATGGCAGAGAGAAATAAACTGATGTCCAGGCTGGGGAAACAACCTGTTCCATACATCAGAGCAACTGGGAACAGAGCCAGGCCTAACACCCGTCTTACTTGTCACCTCCCCACTTTGCATCACACCACCTCACACAGGGTGCCCACTGAGGCAGGAGGGCAGGTGCCACACTCCTGCCTCGCTCCCAAAACCTCAAGCCACCATGTCCTCGAGGGAAGGATTCAGGAGCCTGGCCTTCCTACCCTAACAACCAGCTGGAGAACAGCACTGACTGCCCAGCTTTCAAACGGCAGAGAGCATGAGCCCTCGGACCAGACAGCAGCCTTACCTCTCCTTTTGTGTGATCTTCAGTTTTTTTTCCAACCGTCTGTCTATTTCCTAGAGGAAAAAAATGTATATAAAAAGAGGAAAAAAATCTCTCTCAAATAAAAACTTATGTCTTTATTTTTAGAGCTAAGGGCAGTGTCCTCTCTGGCCAGGGACATGGCTGTGTCCTCTGAGGTAACGGATTTGGACCTCCCTGTACTAAACTCTGGGGTTTGGAGCCTGACTCCCTGCAGGTTCTTCTCCCTCCATCCCACAGCCGCGGTGATTGTTCTAGACCCTCATCATTCAGCTGGGTTCTTTGCATGGCCTCCGACTAGTCTCCTGGCCTCCCAGCTGTCCTCCACAGAGCCACTCAAGTCAACTTTCTAAACACAAATCTGACTGTGTCACTTCCCCACTTAAAATGCTTTAACTACTTGCCCAATCAAGTCCAAGCTCCTAAGCACGCCTCACCCATACCTTCCTTTATCTTCTGTTCCTGTCTTATACCACAGCAAGACTGAGCTCCTACTAACCCGCAGAACCCAGGGTGCTGACCTGCCTGCCTGCAATGCCCTCTCCCTTGCACACTCCCATCTGTATTCTGCAAAACCCAGCGTGGCCGGCCGCCTCTCCTTTGTGAAGTCCCCTCTGATCCCATATAGTTAATCACCTGTTCCACGAGGGAGAAGCTCTCTTTTACATTACTTCCTGATTATATGCATCACGTTTTATAACTTTTTTTTTTTTTAACTGTCATGGATTTGAACTCTCTATAATCACCACCCAGCAAAAGGCTTAGAACAGAACAGAAGCCTAAAGTCTATGGAACTGAATGCAGTCTCAGGCCTCAGACCCTCAGCGCCTGGAACTCCATGAAGCCTCTACACACCCACACACCAGTCTATACACTAGACAAGGGGAAGCTGCAGAAAGAACACAGACCACATAGCCAGACTCCTTGGCTGTCCCACTGCTTTTTGTTACAAAATGCTCCACTCAACTGTCTTCAGTGAGGGCAAGACCATCTAGATACTGGAGAGGAGAAACTGTATGCAAAATTATGTATTTCTCTGGAGAGAAGATCTGTAACAGTGGTTCTCAATCAGCGTTGATTTTGCCTACCAGGGGACATTTGGCAAGGTCTGGAGACATTTTTGGTTGTCACTACAGGAAGGGAGGCACTACTGACATCTAATGGGTAGAGGCCAGGGATGCTGTTAAAATCCTACAATATAGAAAACAGCTCCCACACCAAAGGATTATCTGGTCTCAGCCCTGGCTGCGTAGCTCAGGTGGTTAGAGCACCGTCCCAATACACCAGGGCTGTGGGTTCCATCTCTAGTCAGGGCACATATAAGAATCAATCAATGAATGCATAAATCAGTGGAACAAATAGATGTCTCTGTCTTTCTCCTTTCCTCCCACCCTCTCTCTCTAAAATCAACAAATTAAAGAAAGGAAAAAAAGAATTATCTGGTCCCAAATGCCAGTAGTGCTGAGGTTGAGAAACCCTGACTTATAAGATACATAAGATTTTCAAAGGAGTCTATTACTTGCAAAATGTTAAGAATCACTGCCTTAGTACAAAGTCTTTGAAATTTGCTGACATCCCCTTCAGGGCCCAAGGAGTAGCCAGTTTTCACAAATGTTCTGTATGTCCTGAAAATGACTGTATTCTACAGTTATAGGTACCATTCAAGCTGTTTAACTATATTGTTCAAATCTTCTCAATTCTTAATAATTTGATCTATTGACTATGGGAAGAATCAAGAATTATTCTTTTTAGTAATTAAATAGTTTATCATTATGAAGTGATCCTTAAAATCTATTGTTTAGTATTATTAATAAAACTGTGCCAGTTTTCTTTAGTTAGTATTCCCTGGAACGTGTTTCTCTATCTTTTACTTTTCATCTCTCCAATGTCCTTGTTTTTGTCTCCTATGAACAATGTGAACCTAGACTTAAGTCCAGTTTGAAGTGATACTCATTCTGATTGGCGCTGAGTTGTTTAAAATATTCTGTTTTATGAAAGACCGAAAACATATTTAGGCAAACACAACAGACTGTACTCTGAGGGCGCCACGAACTCTCTGGCCAGGAAACCTCTAGAATGAAAACTTCTCTCTTAAACTTGTAATACAAGTTGGCATCCAATGACTGTTTAATGACAAAATGTACAAGGGGCACCGGGAATAAGGAATGACATGGATGTTTTCTGTGAACTGACAAAGAAAATCTATGCCTATAGCACAGTCTGTCAGAACTGTAATTCTCCTAACTTTAAAAATTAATGCCGGTGTCACTGCCTGAGAAAATACTATGTCTCACGTTAGTCTAATGTCCATTAACTTTTAAGGGCTTTTCAAGGCTTTCCACAAATAAGTTATGGTTTTAAAGTTCCAATATGTATCATTTAGCTCCAATCTAAAAATGAGACTGCCACCCTGACCAGCATGGCTCAGGTGGTTGAGAGTCAGCCTGCAAAAGATCGCGGGTTTGATTCCCAGCCAGGGCGCATGCCTGGGTTGTCGGTTCAGGCCCCAGTTGGGGAGTAAGAGGCAACCGATTCATGTTTCCCTCCCTCCTTTCCCCTCTTTCTCAAATAAATAAAATCTTTAAAACATAAATAAATAATAATAATGAGCCTGCCTCTTCACATCCTTCCACCATTAATGCAAAGTTTGCCTACCACCTAAGGGATTTACATATCTTCATACAGGGTCAACACCAAATGCCCTCACAGGCCAGGCAAGTAACCAAACTCCATATGCAGGGAGCATAGTGGGGAAGTGAAGGGGCTATGAAGGCACCAAGGAGCACTTGCCATGTTATTTTAGGAGAAACCTAATTCAATATTGTTATGGGAGAGCTCTAAATTTTTAAACTTTATTACATGAACTCTTGCTTTCGCATCACTGTAAGGGCCAAGTAAGACATATAAAAAAATGGACCTAATACATTAGCTGATTTTTTTAAAAATTGTGGTAAAATATACATTACAGCCCTGGCTGATGTGGCTCAGTTGGTTGGAGCACTGTCCTGTACACCAAGAGGTTGGGGGTTGACGCCTAGTCAGGGTACCTACCTAGGTTGCAGGTTCAATCCCTGGTAGGGTCATGTGTTGGAGGCTACCAAACAATGTCTTTCCCTGCTCCCCCTTAACCCCCAATTCCCCTCTCTCTAAAATCAAAAACCTTTGTGGGCCAGGTCCCCAGTAGGGAGTGTGCAAGAGGCAACCACACATTGATGTTTCTCTCTTTCTCCCTTCTTTCCCCTCAGTCTAAAAATAAATAAAAAGAAGAAAAGCTTAAAATCAAAAACCCATTTAAAAAATTTTAATATACATATTAGCTGAATTTGAGGAGTCTCACTCAGGTTTCCTCTCAGGAGAGCAAATTGCTTCTGTCTTTCTCCACGGCCTTGAGGAAGAGAGGGAATCTGCGCAGGCCCAGCAAATGGAGCCTGAGTGAAGAAAAGCCTTTCAAGAGGGCATATGGCCTGTGTCTGAGTAAATGTGCCTCTGTCCCTAAACAAGGACATGACCAGAATACTTGGCATGTAATGTAAAACTACTGGCTTTAAAAATAATGCCTTGGCAGGGTAGGTCAGTTGGTTAGCACGTCATCCGGACATACCAAGGTTGCGGGTTTGATCTCTGGTAAGGCACATACAAGAATCCACCAACGGCCCTGGCCGGGTATCTCAGGTGGTTAGAGCATCATTCTGATTCGCCAAGGCTGTAGGTTCAATCTCCAGCAGGGCACATACAAGAAGCAACCAATGAATGCATAAATAAATGGGACAACAAACTGAGGTCTCTCTCTCAAATCAATAAATTAAAAAAAATTTTTTTAAAGACTCAACCAGTGACTACATAAATAAGTGGAGCAACAAATTGAAGTGTTTCCCTCTCTCTCAAATCAATAAATAAAAAATTTTTAAAGCCTTATGTCAATACAATGCTTTATTGGCTTTCATATCCTTTCCCAAACACTCATTCTGCTCACACCAATCGTGTTCGGTAGGCAGAGTAGCTTTTATTCTTCTCTGTCAGGTGAGGGTAATTTGACTCAGGGAGGTAAAGGAACTTACCCAAGGTCACAAATTAGTACATCACAGAGGCAGCCCTAGAACTACAGCCTTTGGAGGCCCTATCCCATGCCGTCGCATACTGACAGCTGCTCAGTCCCCTGGAAATGCCTGATCTTCTCTTCCTCCCTCACCTCCCCTGAATTCCACTTTGCCCCCTTGCACGCCCATCAAACTCCGTCACATCAGGCAGGCCAGCTTATCAGAGCCGAGGAGGAATTCTTCCATCAGATTAGGGAGTGGGACAGAACTCCAACAGCCGCAGTGGAAAGCTGATCCTGGCCATCTCCAGATGGCCACTGGACACCAGCGCGCTCAGAGTCGTCCAAGCAGGAGACGGAGCTGCTCTGCCAGCAGCTGGAGCGGGCACTGCATCTCACTCTGGAGCCTATCCAGGTATCATGAGTCAGTCCATTCTCTATTTGGACAAGGCCCTGCAATCAATCTGCTGTCAGACTTGTGCTCTGAAGAGCTGGACCAAGCTGAAACTTTCCTACAGGGCGCACTATAAGGAGAACATCCCTCTCCTCCAGAGATGCAACAGTCCAAACAGGCGATGTGGGCACCAACAAGAAATCTTATCTCCTAAAGTCACCTTCTCTTTCTACAAGGTTGCCCAGAGCCGCAGCCCAAGGTCAAGACTCTTCCTGTGTTAAAACCACAACCTCCAAGGCTAGTGAAAGAAACCCATAAGCTCATCACTCTTTGACTCTGCTCTGCGTGAGGGTCATGGGGCACAAGGCAAGTGTTAGGGCATAAGGCACTCGGAGAAGAGGTGCTAGAAAAGTCTGATTTCCTATGGCTTCTCCTGGGAAGGCTCTTTATTTATTTATTTTTGCTAGGTAGCACTAAGCAGCCTCCTGTAGATGACGCTCTGTGCTCTAATAAGTGGGGAGGCCTCCTTGCTTTGGGTCAAAATCCTAAAAAGATCTGTTGTTACCAAACACAGGTATCACTTGCCCTGTGGGGCTATACCTCTACAAAAATGAGGTACACACTTCTGGATCTGAGAGAACAAGTGAAACCAAAGGAAAGAGTAGAGGCAGTGGCATGAAGAACCACAGTGGGGGGCAAGGTGATTCTGGACAGGACTGGTCCCTTGCAGGAGGTAAGGGAGAGGCCACCACAGCCACAAGGTGAATGACATCAGACGCCAACTGCAAATTCAACTCATCTGAGGAAGAAAACACAGCTCCACTGGCTGCTGATGCCCCTAACCTTGCAGTGATGCTGCTTGTGTGAAACTCTGGCAGAAAGTTGGGGGATGGAAGCATATGAGAGAAAGGCAGAGTAGGGGACACCTCAAACTGCCTAATTTGTAACAGTCACAATCTTCAGAAAGAACAAAGACCTGGCAGGAATGTATCTCCAAGGGCAGGCAGATTACAATGACAGGGTCATTCCTATAGCAGCAAGAGATGAATGAGCAAGGAAAAAAGGAGAGAAAGGGAAAGGAGCCTAAGAAAGGCAATGGAGGGAAGTACACAGGCCTTGGTGCAAAGTACGGCCAAGTACAGCACCATCATAACTGTTCTGTCCAGACCCAAAAGTTGAACAAACAGACTTTATCAGTTCACGCAGGGGCGATGAAGCCCTGGGGGAGAGATTCAAACCAGCCAAATTGACGTGAGACAGGGTGAACAAACCCACATCTACCTGTCCACTATGGCAGTGAGAGAGGGTGCTGCTTGCACCCCAGGGCCTCCCACCTGGTGCCGACGGAGCAAAACATCCCGCTCCACCGCTGCGTCCCTCTCTCTGATAACCAGAGTCCTCTGGTCACCAACGCGACTTACACACCCTTAAGAATCCAAGTCATCTTGTAGTAAATGGAAGTCCAAGAGGCACCCTTGGTTCCTGACTGAGTTAGAAAATACCCTCTTTTTATCACCAACAGTTACTACTATGTAACTTTTTTCAGATAACTTGCCCCTCTTTTGCCAGTTTGCATTTCAGAAGATGACACTTCCTGATTGTCCTCTCAAACCCAAGGAACAGTGAATGGTCTTGTGCTCTCTGGGAACCACTATGTCGCACAGGCTCATCTGGCCTTGTCCAGCTGTCCCAAACTGGAGAACACATGTCTACAAACAGACACTGGGTTGGGCGGATCTGAAGAAGAGACGGCAATCCTGACAGCGGAACAAGGATTCCTCTCAGAACCAGCGTCAGACATGTCCCAATGAACACAATGCCACCATTTCAGAAAAAAGCAAAGAGAAGATCCTGTGAGGTGGAAGGCGGCGGGAGTGACCTCCAGCCCGGTCTGGTCCTGAACTCTGCCACAGCCGCAACGCCCGTGCCGGTCCTCAGCGCTCTAAGTCTTGGGAAGGACACCAGTGCCCATTCCCCTGGCCACAGGGTTGCCCGTATCGGGGCCCACTGGGAAAGCGGTCTCCTCAGCAAGGCACCTATCTCCTATACCAAGCCTCACGAGGAGATCTGGGCTCCTCCCATGAGGGCCCCAATTTCATATAGGAAGAATGCCAAAGAATTCATAGGACCAGCAAAATTTGGCCTACCACAATCAGATGGAAAGGTCTCTGTACCTTTAAAGTGCATCAGTGGCTATTTTCAAGTCCAGATGTGCAATCCATAGAGACTTTTTCAAAGAATTTTCCTACTGATTAGTTTAATTCTGTGTTTCATCCCTGCCCTGTTTCTCTATGTCAGTGGCGTGGCGGTGTCCTGCCTGATAGGGCCGGCCATCTCTAGTGCTCCTGCTTATTCTGCCTCCCCTGGCCAACTCCAGGGACGGAAGCACCCGAAGTCACATCACCCCAGGTCTGATTCTACAGTGATGCTGCAAGGTCACAGTCAGGTTCAAAGAATTAACTCCTGAGCAAACACAATTGATTGGGTAAGTCAAAAGCAGAATTTATGGGCTGAGAAACAAGTTCTATGGGGGCAGAGCTAGGTCATAAATTCATCAGTTGCTTTTTTATGAGTTGTAATATAGGCTCAGGTTAGTGTGTTTGAAGGTTCCATTTCCCACAACACATTCGTCCTTCCTCTGTTACTTCCACAGCAAGGAAAAACATTCCTCTTTAACTGGGTTACTGTAGGGCACAGGATATAGTTCTAAAATTCTCTAAGGCAGTCTATACTTGATTAATATATCTCAAAGGCCATTTTCCTTTTGCTTCACTGTGACAAAAAAAGTTAGAGACAAGCATTTACAGAAAATCTACTCTTAAGTAGAATTTAACCAGATGCTAGAAACCCAGAGGCGAGCAAGGCAATCCTTGTGGATGAGGAAACAGAGAAACAAATCACAGCTGCTGTATTAGTTGCGTGAACAGTGTTTTGACAGAGAAATGGAGGGTGCAACCCTGCTCTGACAAGCCAGGGAAACCTACAGGGACTTGAAGAACAAGAACTTCAAGGAGAAAAGAAAGGGCATAAACAAAAGTTGGGGAGAAAGGAGATGAAAACATGAATAGAAGGAAAGGAGAAATAAAAAAGAAAAGGGACTCAAAATAAGATACTTTCTAAACTAAGAGATTCAAATCTAGAAAGGTCTTCTACAGTGAACCCATCTCTTTTAATCTAGGTCTGCAAAACCCCCTGCGATTACTTTAGCTACCGTTGGCAATGATCCTGACTAGTCGGTATCGATATTATTCAAAAAGCTGCTGCAGAAAATTAGTTTTAATTTCTATAGGCGGCAAGATACAAATTTGAAGAAATCTGAGGCACGAGAAAATCACGATGGGCTTTGGGGTGGTATGCTTCTTTCCCAAGTTGACTGCAGCCTTCAAGAGCTCTCTGCGCCTGCCCCGGAAGAGGAAAGCCTTTGGACACATTCTCCTGTACACTGGCAACAGCATATGGAGCTGGGGAGCACCTGACAGGTGGCCAGTCCAAACTGAGATGCACTGTAAGAGCCAAATGCACAGATTTCCCTGCCTTAGTACAAAAAGAGTATAAAATAGTTTATTAACATATTTTCAACATTGATTACATGTTGACATACTACTTTGGATACACTAGGTTAAATTAAAAATATTAAAATTAGGGAGGTTGAGGGGTGGGTGAAAAAGGTGAAGGGATTTAGAAGTATAAATTGGTTAATTACAAAACAGTCATGGGGATGTAAAGTACAGCACAGGGAATTAGTCAATAATATTCTAATGACTACATATGGAGCCAGGTGGGTACTAGACTTATTGGAGGCATCACTTCATACATTATATAAGTGTCTAACCACTATGCTGTTTACCTGAAACTATTATAAAGCCATATTGAATGTTAACTATAATTGAAAAATTAAAAAAATAAAATTAATTTCATCTGTTTCTTTATACTTTTTCAATGTGGCTTCTAGACAATTTTAAATTAGATATATGGTTCACATGGTACTTCTACTGGACAACGCTGCTTTAGATCTAACCTTAGACTAAATAAATAAGATGTGTAGAGATACATCTGCTGTGCATTTAATCTTTCAGTACTAGCGATTGATCACCTTGAGGACCCAAGGGCATGTTGTTTATCGATGTGAGAAACCTACTCCGATTAGTCCTATTTGTCATTTTAGCCTAACAGCCACTAGCCAACCAACAAAAGCAACAACCCAGGGCCTAGTGTGTGGCTCAGGTGCTAATATTCACCACCTCACTTTAATCCAGCTCTCTGAGCCCCATCATTCCACTGGAACTGTTCTCGTCAAAGTTGTCAATGACATCCACTGCTGCCAAATTCACTGGCAAATTCCAAATCTTCATCTCACCCAGGCTCTCAGCAGCACCCAGCAGTGCTCAGTGCCCCTCCCTTAAAGCATTTCTTCACTTGGCCTCCCAGACACCACTCTGCTGGTCTCCTTCCACCTCCCTGGTAGTTCCTTCTCACACTCCATATTTGATTTCTCCCGTAACAGGATAGGTTCCTTTCCCTCTGTGGATCCCTGGAGGTTGGAGAATTTGCACCTCTTCTCTTCTGTAGGCTATGCTGACTTACTATTGTATTTTGCTGCATATAATGTGCTCCCATGTATAACACGCACCCACGTTTTGAGCCCATACTTTCAGGAAAAAAACTTTCCTTTTAATTTTGTAATTCCATTATTTATTTAATTATATAGAGGAACAAAACCGATTATCATATTCCAGGCTATTATTTTGCATACAGACATTGTTATTGCTTTCCAGAGTTACGCTTTTTTAACACATAAACATAAATAAAAGAATTAAAACCATTTATATAGCCCTGGCTGGTGTGGCTCAGTGCACTGAGTGCCAGCCTGCAAACTGAAGGGTCGGGGACATGCCTGGGTTGGGGGCCAGGTCCCCCCAGTGGACGGCACATGAGAGGCAGCCATAAATTGATGTTTCTCTTCCCCTTTCTCCCTCTCTTCCTCTCTCTCTAAAAATAAATGAATGAAATCTTTTAAAAAACCCATTTATATAGATATGGAATTAGTACTACCCATGCATAATGCACATCCTTATTTTTCCCTCAAAAATTTGGGCACAAAAAAGTGCAATATACACAGCAAAATACAGTAAGTGATCTCTTCCAGTTCCACAGCTTTATAAACTCTGCTATACAACTGCCAACCCTACAGTCCCAATCAGATTTCAAAAAGTAGCTTGACCTATCTTGTCCAAAACCAAACTCTTGATTTCACCAGTCACCCAAGCCGGCTCCTCCCACATTCCCTCTCCCACCCCTCAGCAGCTCCAGTGTTCCAGCAGCTCAGTCCAAAGCCTCTGGACTGAGTCCATCATCTCTGACGCCTCTTTCCCACCCCACATCAGCAGATCTTGTCGGTTCTGCTTTCAAAATACAGCCTGAATATCCTCGACACTTTCTGCTGCTGTGACCAATTCTGGCCAACATTACCAATAGTCCTTGAATGGGCAGTTACAATAGCATCCTATTCACTCTCTCTGCTTTCACTGTTACCCCAAGTTTATTTTATACATAACAACCAGAACGATTACTCTAGAAACTAAGTTAGTTTCTGCTCAATGCCCTCACATGGCTTCTCATTTCAAGGTGACAGCCATCGTAGTCTACTTGTCCCTACTGGATCTGGCTCCCTGCTACCGCTGACCTCATCTCCTGCCACTTTCCCTTCACCCACTCCCATTACATTGCTCCCCACCGTTCCTCAGGTAAAAGGAATGTGCTCCAGCCCCAAGGCCTTTGCACTGGCAGCTCCCTCTGCCTGAAATGCACTTCCACCAGCTTCTGAACAACTTGCTTCCTCACTTCCCTCAGGTCTCTCTGCCTGTCTTCATTTGAGAGGCCTCCTCAGACCTTTTTTTTTTTTTTTAACAAAATGGTACTCCTGCCAGTCATTGTCTATACCCTCAATCTGTTTTATTTTTCTTCATTTCGTGTGAGTATATAAAACATTATTGCTTACTGCCCACCTTTCTTCACTAGAAAGCAATCTTTGTGGAGCCAGAATATGAATGGAGTCTCTCTGGGTCTGAAACCAAAGGCACTATCCATAAGCAAAGCAAGAGCTAAGGACGCCTAAAGCATTTCTCAGCAGCCCCGGCAGCAGCCGCGGCAGCAGCAGCAGCGCTCTCCAAGCCTGCCAGAGGGCTGTGTCAAAAGCCGCTGTGTCAAAAGGTGCTGTGTCCTCCCTCCACCACCGCTAGCCCGCACCCAATCCATGACTGGCACAGCAGCCTTGGAAGTCCTTACAAGCATGGACACAGCATGCTCCAAGGTACGTGACTTGCCTAAAGCCACTCCACGAGAATGACAGGCCTGAACCCTAAACCTCAAAAGGAGAAAGCAAAGATTCAGGAGAGTGGCTGGTGGGTGGCCGCAGGAACTAAGAAGGTAGGACAAAGGCTGACAAGCAACACCAACCTGCCCACACCCCAGGCCAAGGACTATTGCAGCAGACTGCAACGGAGGGGAAATCTAAAGTCAAGGTCTTAAATCTATGAAGAAGTACCCACAAGAACAGGCCTAGCAATTTAGATGCATCCCAGCCTGGAGGGCTTGGAAATTCATTAAGTGCCATCAGGCAGTGTATTGTTCTGCTTTGAGCACGTCTTCCAAGGGTCTCCATGGGGAGGATATCCATACAGGCCTTTACCTTAAGGAAGTGGGGCAGGCAGGGGGTGGGAGTAATTGTGGTGAGACCTGCCCCTGGGAAAAAATAGGGGGTAAAATCTAATGGGGCTCCCTTTTCTTCGAGTTTGTTTCTGCTTTTTCCCCTTTGGTTGTCATACAGCACTAAGCAATACAACTCTTAGAGGAAACAGCTAATATTAGTCCTCAGCAGAGCAAGAATAAGACCCAGTCTTAGGAACTTCGCACCTTAACTGGACAGAGGCCACACTGTCAGTGGCTAGAGAGAAAGGGGACAATGTCCCTCACAGTGAGGGCAACAGCACTCACTGCTCCAACATCTGCCTTTAAATGACATTTAACTCTCAACACCTGGCAAGGCAGAGTAACCCAATTTTACCAATGAGGAAATGAAACTGAGAGGAAGGTAGGCAGTGGTTTGTCCAAAAATCAGACCTGACATTTGAACCCTGAGCCCCGTCTTCTGACTTCTATCGCCATGGATGGAGAAAATGGATTACTGACTGGCAGCAGTGACTTACCCTTTCTTCCTACCGTTTATATGTAATGAAGACAGAGAGGCTCCTCTGCCAAAGGAAATAGGCACACAAACTTTGGGGGTGAAACAAAGTCACTAATCCTCCTCCCCAGTACTAGGTATTATTCAAACACCCAAGGGCAAGTGCTCAGTCATCAAAGGCACTCAGCGGGGTCCACAAACAATGACTACAGGGCTAAGCCAATAAAGTAAATGGGTAAAGCCAACAGGAGAGAACACAGTAGGTAACAGAGGGTAGCATGGTGGGGTGCAGAGGAGAGGAGTGCAACCAAGACACAGGTAAAGGTATTCAATATTTTAAAAACCTGGCCGGGTGGCTCAGTTGGTTGGAGCATCATTCCGTACACCAAAAGGTTACGGGTTTGATTCCTGGTCAGAGTACATATCTAGGTTGAGGGTTCAAGCCCCCAGTCAGGTCAGGGCATATACAGAAGGCAACTAATCCACGTTTCTCTCTCTCTCTCAAGTCAAGAACATATCCTCTGCTGAATACCCAAGGGCTGCCAGTCTGCAACTACAGATATAGAATCCTAAGATAGCAGAGTTGTTAAATCTCCTCAAGAGATCTGAGCAAAAGTTATTTTTATTGTCTCTTTCCATTGGCCAGATGCTAAGTTATTTCCCAACTACGATCAACATTTCAACCAGTATCTCAGGTGCAGTCACTGTTCTTAGTATTAAAACTGACAGCAGCATTGACCTTTTGGCTCTCAAGTTCAAGTGTCTCAAGAGAGACAAAATTTATCAGTTCATCATCCCTGCTACTGAAGCAGGGGGCCAATCCCAGGAGAAACAAGTAACAATACTTAAAAGGAACTATAAACTAAGCATTCTAAACACTTAACTAGTTAATTATCTGCTGAGAAGCAATGGTAAACAAACTGTCCAAAAAGATCCCAAAGAGTGAAGCCAACCACGAGGGCTAGAATACATCACGTGATTTTTTTTTCTCCTGGACACCAGGAATATTAGCATCTACACTCCATTAGGCCACTGAGACTGAATGGGATAATGAAAGTAAAAACGTACTCTACCCAGCCTAGAGTGAGCCCTCAAGATGCCATCTAAAAAAAAAAAAAGCCTTATGGCTTATGGGCAGTGTCCATTCACCAGTGAGATGTGCGACTAGGCAGCAGAAGCAAATGACAGCGGGAGGGTCACAAATGCTTTCATAAGCCAAGAAGGCCAGGGCATCCAGGGCATGAGGGATGGGAATAGGGCTCTCTAGGTCAATGAAGGGTGGTGATAGTCCTACCTTTCCAGACGCGAGTCATAACTGCCCTGTACAAGCTCATCTAAGGATCGTGCCTGTGAAGAATGCAATTTCAACTGTACAAACTTTTTACTCCTTTTAGAAAAGAATGACATTTCCTGTGTTCATTTTACAAGGGAAAGAGTTTGGGTGTGGGGAGGGGATCGCCTACTGTGAGGGACTTTTTGAATTGTCCTACCCTCAGGGATAAAATTCTTTGTCTGCACACAGACGGACCCCTGTTAGGATTTGTTGCTAATTGTGGCAATTAGCAATTATTTGTGGTGGCTGGTTTTAACCTTAATCTTCCCAACCACATCCTGCATAGAACTTGATGTTAAAGGGAAGCCTGCTTGGGAGAGGCTAGCAGAGTTAAAAACACTTGGGAGGAGAAATCTCTACGGTTATGACTTTAAAAATTTTATTTCATTCTGTATTTTGGCCACAGATATAAGTAGCTAAACTCAATCTTCTCTTAGGAAACCAACAAGTCAGTAGTTGTCCTAAGAGGAAAAATTTTCTATTCCTGTGGGAATGTGCAGGAAAGAACACACTACACCTTGTGAAGGATAGCTACCTGATACAGCCAGAAACTGACGTTTAACTGTGGGGGGGCGGGGGCACCACAGTACAGAGATGGAACATGGAAAGAAAGAGCTGGCCAAAGGGTATGTTGGACTCATCAGACCTAAACAACAGTGCCTTTTCTCTTGCAGGATTCTACCAAAAGTGCTAGAACAAAACACTAAGTTCTCTTCTGTTATATAAGGAAAAGCAAGAAGGCCCGTGACTGCCCGAATATCTACCACAGCAGCATGGCGGCTCTCTTGGACAGTCAGAGCATGCTGGGAGCAGGCCCCCGCCGGCCACGCAGCCTCAATGAAAAGAGCTAAGACGTTACTAGTGGAAAGCTCATTACCCTCCTTTCATTGAAACCACAGGAAAACAGATCTTTTTCCAGAGTCCAGGGACAGACTGCTTAGCACATTCATGTCTAAACTGGTCAGCTGCTTTACAGAAAGCCCCTCTGAGAACCTCACAGTCCCTAGCACTCTATCTTCCTGAAAGGACCAGGACTAGCTAGAAATGGCTCCTGTAGGCACAGCACACCTGGGTTTGTTCTTTCTGATACCACAAATCTTAAATGCCTTCTTCACTATAAAGGCAGACATAAAGAAATCAGCACCAGGTAGCCCTGAAATAACTCTTATTTGCCCACTACCCACAGCCACTGTACACATGCCACATGACAGCAGTGACAGGCGGCGCTGAAAACTCCTAAGTGAGGTTGCAGCCATGCCTCACGGAGAATGGCCTCTAACCTAAAAAAAGAGAAGTAAATCAAAGTTCTTACCTCTTAAATTAAAATCTAACTATATCACTACTCTCCTAAAAAAAAAAAAAAAAAAAAAAAAAAGAAAAGAAAAGAAAAGAAAAGAAAAAAGAAAGGGGAGCGGGGTTCAAAGCTCTCCTCTGCTTTCAGGAAGAAGTCCAAGCTCCCTAGAACCAAGTACAAGGATGCCCTTCCCAATCTGGCCCCTGCATACCTCTCTGGCCTCATCTCTTTCCACTCAGCCCTGCCAACCACCTACCCTCCAGCCAGAAGGAAATACTGTAGCTCTCCCAATGCTGGACTCTTTTTCCCCCTGCTGCCTCCTTGCCTACATGGGCATTGGCCCTACATTCTACCTGCCCCTCCCAAACTTACTACTGCTTAATTCAACTGGTCCTTTGATTCTGAATTTAGGCATCAATTTTTTTTTTTTTTTTACAAGACTCTCATCCCAGCGATGGTACCTCATCTATGCCTCTTCAAGAAAGTGCTGCATTACCTGTCTGACTCCTCCACTGGACTGTTCCCAGTGCCTGGTATACAGTAGGTATTCAATGTTTACTGACACCTTTCTATAGGCTCATACACCACCCATAATCATTGATGGGGTAATGACTGGCTCAATGAAGGTAGAAAGTAAATTTGAATTCTTAGTCCAAAAGACTGGTCAACCTTTAGCTTATTTAAGATGCATTATCTTCCAACTACTACATGACTTTCCCTTGTGAAAAAGAATAAAGGACAACCTTTTGAGATGCAAGGAAATCAGAGAGGTTACCAATGATCTCTAATACCTATCAGTCCAATTTCATTTATGTTCCATCTGCCTTTCCCTAGGACTGGGTTAGCTCACGATCAAAAAGATGGTCTAGGAAGACAAGTGAATATAAAGCTTCAAACCATCAGAAACTGGGCAAGCTGTTGATATGATTTTGCAGAGGAGCACAAAGTTGTCTTCCAATTAATTACAAAATGCTCTATTTGTCCCTTGAGATGTGCTTAAGATGAAGGACACAATTTAAAGTTTGAATCAACAATAACTCAATTTTGTATTTTCATTTCTCCCAAAGGCAGTATTATTTTTAAAGATGCATTTCCTTGGTGAAATGTAAGTTATATTTCTTGAATTGTCCTTTGATTGGGATGTAAATCCTTGGGAGGAAACAGGCAGCGTTCATCACACTAACTAAAAGCAAAAAGCTGCCTATTTACAGAAAATCTGAGGTGTTTCTCAAAGTCAGTCTTTCTGGAATGACACTACAGGACTGTACAGAGTATTCTGATGATATACAGGAAACAGTGACCTTAGATGTACTGACAAATAAGAGAGTAATTTTAGCACAATGGCAAATTTTTTTTGTGGAGGACAAGGATCACCAAAAACCTCTACTTTCAAGGGTTAGAACCACCTCCAGATTACATAAAGTTTTAATGTTCACTTCAAGAATTAGTCAACACCCCCATTTGCTTTTGTCACTCAGGTGTGGGTTTTTGTTTTGTTTTGTTTGTTTGTTTGTTTTGCAAAGGGGAAGTAACTTAATGCTCATTACCATACATCAGTTGCGAGGCAGGGTAACCTGGAGCTAAGACTTCTGAAAGACTTGTGCAGTCAGTTGGTTTTCCAGTGATATGGACATAGTGCTTCATGCTGTCTCCCCTCCAAACGTGCACACTGACAAGATCCTTTGCGAATTTTGAAGAGGGAATCAAATTCAAGAGGGCCTTCAAATATAAGCTTAAGGTAAATGTATTATAAAGGACAGTGAATGCCCAACTCCCAAGTCTTCTACAGGCCTCCAGGTAAGGGAGGCAGCAGAATGCTAGAGAAGGAAAGCAGCTTTGGAGTCAGACAAGCTGGAGGTCAAATCCCGGCTTCCCCGCTCACTGTCTGTGTGACCCTGAACAAGACAGGTTACACCCTAAACTCAGGTTCCTTGTTTACAAAAGGAGAATACCTCTACAGATATTTCAATGCTTCCATTAAATAAAAGATAATGTAAAGGATCTTGCATTTTGGCAGTTACTGCTCATTAGGGCAATGATGCATGGTTTGGGTTCCCTCATTGTACCTAGAACTTCTAAAGGGTTTTACTAAAGTAAAAGACAGTAGAAAAAAATACTGGGCAAGCATCAGAAAGATCTAAACTAAACTTTACATCTCCGGGGCTTATTTAGCTATAAAATGCAGTACTGGGCTAGGTAAGCTTACCCATACTGGAAAATTAATGTGAGTCCCAGTTTCTGAATCCTACACTCATTTCTGTTTTTCATTTTCTTACTTCTTTAATAAGAGAAACTCACGTCCCTTAGAAATAGGTGAGAAAAAACAAAGAAAGGCTAAGCTGTTCAAGAAATTTATCATTTGAGTCACATTCAAAATGTAGGCCACGCTTTTCTGCAGAGGGCGGGCAAAAGGGGTGTCTGAATGATTCACTCACGTTAGGGTAGGCAATAGACGCCTCTACCGGAAATTTCGCATTCTCTGGCACGAAGTCACTGCTCGACGCACACTCTGCCTAGCACAGAGCAGACACTCAAAAATGTTTGTTGACTGAATAAATATCCACATGACACCTGTTGCTCCCTATAAAATCTTTCAATTGCTCTTCTTATTCAAGACAAAATCCAAGACGGTCAGCACATAAGAACTGTGCCAAATACCTTTTGAAATAATTAATTTTTCACATTCTCAATCATGCTAAGTGTAAAAAACGACCACCGTGAGAGAAATGCTGAACCACCAGAAAAAACTTCGAAGCCAAGCCTCAACATTTCCGTAGAAGATACACCCAATGCTGCGAGACTCGATTTCTTATCCGCTTCCCAAGGTGACAGGCACCCCGAAAGGCGCTTGGGGAAGAAAACCCAGGTCCTGTTCTACCCTCGCACACTCGGCTCTCCACGCCTGACTGCCAACAACTAAACCTCTGAGGCAGATGCCACTCAAGCCAGCACTGACTGGACAGACACAAACATGGGGAGGCCAAAAAGACATCTCCCCATCTTCACAAAGGTCACCAATGAAACCACAAACTCTGAAAGGACCAAATTAATCACGGATCTAACAGACTTGGCTGCTCCGGCCTGGGATGAACTGTTTTTCTACAGTTTCTGGAGGCAAATAAAAACTCCAAAAGCGAGCCGAACGATCCATCTCACCCTCCTCTCCCTGGAATGCGGTTACTTTATACTGTATATATCGCAGCCCGCCCCTCTCGACCCCGGCGAGCACACTCCGAGACCCTCCCTCCGGGCTCAGATCGGTGTGTGGGTCCCCGGGAAGATGGGATGCCCGCTAGGTTTACGGTCTTTCTGGCGGGGTCCCCAGGAGAGCCGTCTGCAACGGGTTTTCAGAATAAAACAGAAAGAGAAAAAACCCCACACTCACCCACCGTGGCGCAGGCCGCAACCGGTGGGGGATTTTAGTCAAGAGTTGAGGGGCCCAGAGACAACTGCTTCCCTGCCAGCCCTTCTCCGGAGCCCGGCACGCCGCCCCAGTCCGCGCACCAACCCGCACCCTCCCCCCACCCACGACACACACGGGGTGTCGCTCCTTGGGCGGGAGGGCCCGGATAGGAAGGGTCAAGGCGGGCCGGGGTGAGCAAGCAGGCGCGGGGGCTAAGAAAAGAGGACTTGGGTGACGGGTGGGGCGCCCTGGGTGACGCGCATGTCGGGGGGGATGGAAGGAGGCGCACCGAGCCAAGGTGGAGGGAGAAATGGAACGCGGCCCCTTTAAGAGGCCTTCACAGGGCTCACAGAGTGGGGGACTCTCCGCCACCCCCGGCCCGGCGTGCGGGGCCCTTCCTTGGGGATAACCATACTCTGACCCGCTCCTTGGAGGCTTCCCTCACGCCAGGTCCCGCCCGGCCCTGCCCCAGAGCGGCGGCTCCTCCTTACCCCGCTGTCTGCCGCCTCCTCCCAGCTCTCAGCGACCTCCTCATCTTCCATCTTACTCGCCGCTTTCCTCCTCCCCCAACCCCCTCCCCGCGCCTGCGCCCTGATACGCGCCTCCGTCGCGGGCGCCAGCACGCAAGGCTTTACTCAATGGACCCCGCCCCCTGTCAAGCCCGGAAAAGGCGCCACACCAGGGACCTTGATTGTCCAGGAAGCCATCTTGGAAGAGGGCAGTGAAATTAGAATGTTACCATTTTTCTTAAGGGCAACGTGTTAAACCGAATGGAAGTCCACGTGAATCGCTGTCTGGAGTACGGGAGGTGTGATCTTTAGAACCATCCTTCCTAAGGGCAAGCAATTACTAAAAAAAAAAAAAAAAAAAAAAAAAAAAAAAAAAAAAGTTTTGAGTCGTAGTTTTCAGGAAGTGCAGATTATGTTTTCATTTCAAAATTCTGAAAACACTTTTATACGTAACCAATAGTGAAAAACATTTGTTGATGCATAAAACATTTTATTATTTCTATTTGATAAGGTGAAAATTATTACAGTATTTCCTGCTCATAAAGCAGTATTCCAAACATCTGTTAACAATAATATTTTCTACCGTGAGGGGAAAAACATTACTGTTAGTTGGTTATATTGCACTTGAGTTAGACAACCAGAACTACTAAAGTTCTGAGTCTTTAATGAAGATACATACTTTAGCATTACCTTAAAACGTATGTGTGCGTCGTTTTGAACAGTGTTCTGTTTTATTTTTCTCCAGTATAGAAGTGGAGACCTTGGACTTTAAAGTTCAATTTCGAACGCTTCCAACCTAAACAGCTGTGCGATCTTATACAAGTTAGTTAAGGTTTCTGTGTCTCAGTTTCCCCAAGTGTAAAAAAAGTTAATAATAGTAGTAGTAGCTTATTCAAAAGTAGATTGTGAGGATTAAATGAATTGCTATGCAAAAAAGCTTAGAACAGTGCTTGATCCATAGTAAGAGTTCTAAGAGTTGCCTATTATCATTATGGAGATGTCTTGCCTGCTGTAAGATTTATAATTCTCACATCTCTGATCATGCTTTCTTTCTCAAATCACAAAAGCAGGGAGAAAAGCAAGCACCACATGTTTTTATTCTCACTGACATATTTAAATAGGCTCCACAGAATTAAAAACATACCATTCAGTCGTGTTGCATTTGGCTGCTAAAATCAAGTTATCTGTATTAGGGGTGTGTGTGTGTGTTTAATTGGGATGTGTTTTTAGCATATCATTAATCTTTCTTAAGGAACTTCCTGTTGTGAAATTTTGCGTTTTGTATTCTTAATGATTATTATTAAAAATTGCAGTCATGTGTTAAATGTTACCAGTCTTTATTTAGAAGTTACAATGACATGCTCACTAATTCTCTGGTTTCACAATTTCCTGTCTCTGAAATATTGCTCAATTTTGAGTCTGTCCTCAGTCCACTGTTCTTACCTAGATGGTCATGGTGTAAGCTACCTACTGTATGCTGAAGACTCCCAAATTTAATTTCCAGACCTAAACTGACCTGGTGTTTCTGATTCATGTAGATAGACTTCTTATTGGCATTACTACATGGGTTTCATTAGCAGGTCAAATTCTCTGTGTCTAAAATACAAATTATACTGTTAACAGCCTGACCAACTTCAAAGATAAAGGACTTCATCTCGTTTACTCTCTGGAACTATGTTTACTTTGAATACATCCTCCTGTGAACCGTTATTTTAAGTCAATTATCCTGATGGAGGTTTGGTGAGGGCAAGGTGGTAGACACTTGTCTATGTGTGACTAGTTTTTCGTAACTGCAACTGACCCTCAGCAGTTTTGGGCTTTGTCATTATAGCATGTTACCAGCAGAGGGAGATAGTTTCTTACAATTTTGTTATATTTGGCAATGAGCTTGTTAACATAGGAATTTGGAAGGCATTCCCCAGGCTAAATTTTCTAGGAGACCAGAAAAATAGAGATCTTGGAGATCATCTGAGGATGCTACAAAGGAAACGGTTTTTGTTGCACCAAATGAGCAATTTGGAGGCCAACCCTAGTTAATCATATTAGGCCCCTTGTGACCATGGGCAAGTCCCTTCCTCCTCTGTATGAGAGGACGGAGCTAAATAAGCTCCACAGTTGAGGAAGTGGTAGACGTTTCTTCCTCAGAGGGAAAGCCCCCTAAATTGAGGCAGTGGTAGAGACCGTAAGCATGCGCTTCCTTTTTTTGTGAAATATGTTTGATACATCCTTCATGCTTGGAACTTAGCGACTTGCACTCAAAACAGCAGGCATCTATGATACACCATATAAAACACTGATATGTGATGGGAATATAAGACCAAAGCCCATAATGAAGTTTTCATCTGATGTATAAACTGAGGCTATGTGGACAGTTGTATTTAGGAATAAATGGTGCTCTGCCCGAGTAGCTTAGTTGGTTAGTACATTGTCCTGATATACCAAGGTTACTGGGGTTCGATCTCCGGTCAGCTCAGGGCACATACAACAATCAATCAATGAATACATGAATAAGTGGAATAACAAATCAAAGTTTCTCTATCTCTCTTTCCCACCCCCTGCTAAAAGCAGTAAATACATTTTTTAAAAAAGAGAAAAAAAGAAATGGCAACTTACCAATATTTAAAATGCACATGCCGCCCCTGGCCAGGTAACTCAATTGGTTGGAGCATCTTCCCGTTGAGCCAGGGTTGCAGGTGCCGTCCCCCATCAGGGCACATACAAGGATCAACCAATGGATGCACAAAGGGTTGGAACAACGAATCGAGGTTTCTCGTGCTCTGTCTCATCAACAAATAAAATTTTTTTTTTAAATGCAACTGTCATTTGAACCAGAAATTGTAGTTCTAGTAAATTTCTCTGTAGATACATTTGTTAATATGCATAACAAAAATACAAAGATATTAATTGATACTTTGTTTATAATCACAAAAGAATGGAAACAAGTGTCCATCATTAGAAGATTTGTGTAAAAACATATATATCTCCATACAGAAGAATAGAATACAACTTGTTAACAAAATTTAGATGGTTTTAAATATGCTGACATCAAATGACCTCGAAGGACTATAGTTTTAAAAAAAAAGGCAAGGTACAGAACAGTGCATATACTTTGCTCGTATTTTAGGTTTATTTATCAACATGTGTACACTGTCCAGAAAGTATCCAGCCACGTACTATGAAAAAGAGACATTTATTGAAGAAGATACAAGAAACATTGTATATAGGACAATTGTGTCTCATTTCCCTTTAAAGTAGGCACCTTGGGACCTCACACAGTTCTCCCAGCGTTCATTCAACTGTTCAAAACACTCTGCAAAATCCTTTGTTGGAATTGCCATCAGCTTCCCCGTCATATTTTCCCTAATCTCACTGATGGTCTGAAATCTCTTACTTTTCAAAGGTGATTTTAGTTTTGGCAAAAGCGAGAAGTTGCAAGGTGCCAAATCTGGGCTGTGGGGAGGAGGGCTGAGTCACCTGGGTGATTTGACGCTTCATTAAAAAAAACTCTGCACCAGAAAGGACGAATGAGCGAACGCATTGTCATGATACAGCTGCCAATCACCCGTTGACCATAGCTTTGTCTGTTTTCGCAGTATGGCATCTCTCAATCTATGAAGAACATTGAGGTAGTACTCCTTATTAATTGTTTGGCCCAGAGGGGTGTACTCGTGATGGACAACACCTTTTCAGTCAAAAAACACTTTGCTGTGCCTTCTTTGAGCTTGGAGAGCCCGGTGACTTCCATTGGGATGACTGGGCCTTTGTTTCCAGATCATATTCATAATCATAGACCCACGATTCATCTCCCATTATGACCTTCTTGGGGAAATATAGTTCATTGTTAGCAGTGTGAATAAGTCATTTGCAATGGCAGCATGATGTTCCTTCTGCTCTGGTAGCAGAAGCCACAGAATGAATTTTGCCACAATATGTTTCATGCGAAGATTGTAAGTTAAAGTTTTGGACACAATAGTTTTTGGAATCCCCAGATCAACTTCTAGTTCTCGCACTGTCAGTCACCAATCTTTGTTGATTGCATGCCACACCCATTCAATATTCTTAGGTGTTCTGCTTGTTGCAGGCCTTCCAGAATGTGGATCACTTTCAACACATTCTCAACCATCTTTAAAGCCTTTGTGCCACATTTTTATTTGCACTGCACTCATTGCATTGCCCTGAAAGCCTTCTGAATCACCTGAATAGTTTCCATGGAGGAATGTTCAAGCTTAAAGCAAAATTTGATGCAAAAATCATTGGTTTACTTGCTCAGTCATTTTGAATGCAACTGTGACACAGTACACATGCTCACTCAATGGCCTCTACCACTCCCACTAAGTAGTACAGTGAAGTCATCATTGTTTACACAAGCGTATTCCAGTTCACTCGCCTTGGCTGCCAGGTTACATCCATGTTGTACAAACCATCCTTGTTATATTAACAACGTCTGGAAAGATACCAGGCACTTGTGACTGGCTGAGGAAAATAGTTTACCAGGTAGCCAGGGGACTGGTAGGATGGACTTAATTTTTATTATATGTCCTTTTGTACTTTTTTAATGTTGTTCTATGTCCATAACTTACTCACCCTAAATAATTACATAAATAAAAAATGAATTTCAATAATTGATTATTGGGATGGACTCTGGAGGAAAACTTTTTGTTTATACATACAAGAGAAGTGACAGCCAGTCCTTTCATCCTAGCCTCATCTCTTGTCTCCTTCTCTCCAATTGTGTCCCAAAAGGCCTTCACCCTATTGAGAGACTATTAAAAAAATTATATTAATACATCACATATCCTTCCTTCCTCCAAATTTCCACCACCTGGGAGGTAATATCCTGTTTTCTTCCTGATATTCTAGACCATACATAAGATGACCTCAAAACTTATCTCCTCCTGTTTGTCAGAAGCTACACTATATAGAGTTCAAGAGCATAGTATTAGAAGTGAGACCACCTGGGTTCAAACCCTGCTTGTGACCCAGGGTTGAGTTACTTAATCCCTGTGTGCCTCAGCTTTGGATCTGCAAAATAAGCACAATAATGGCAGCTGCTTAGCAGTGTTTGGCACATAAGAGTCCCTAACACACATCAACAGTGACTATTATTAATTTTGCTTTAATAATAGTACTTTTATGCTTATCGCATTTTAAATTTATAAATAATTTATAATTTTATAAATTTATTAAATAATTTATAATTTTATATGGCTTATTTATTTGTTTATTGTCTACCTCTCCCAGTAGACTGTAGGGCCCCTTTATGAGGGCTGAGATTTTGTTACTTTTATCTATCACGTATCACATGTGGCACTATACATATCACATGGTTTGGCACATATAATGTGCTCACTAAATATCTGGCTGACTGCCTTCTTAGTTATCAGATTCCTGGTTCAGCCCTCACCGGTGTGGCTCATTTGGTGGCGTGTCGTCCTGCACAGGGGAAGGTGCGGGGCTGGATTTCCCATCGGGCCACATGCCTGGATTGTGGGTTTGGGCCATAGCAGAGGCAATTCACTGATGTTTTTCTCCCTCTTTTTCTCCCTCCTTCCCCTCTGTCCAAAAATAAATAAATAAAATCTGTAAAAAAATTCCCTGTTCATGCATTCATTCATCAAATATTTAGTGAGTCCATACTGAGTGCCAGTCTCTAGATTAGGTGATAAAATAGTGAACAAAGCAGACAAAAACCCCTGCTGTCTTTGATCTAGGAGATTCAGGGTGAAGTGGTTCTGTATCTGAACCTGTTCTAACAAGATCCAGCAGTTTGAAACCTAACTGGGATCAGAATCCCTAGGGAACTTTAGAAAAAGTCTGAGGCAGGATCTAACATGGGCTCTGGAACCAACATTTTTACAAGGAAGCACTTAATAGCTGGTCCAGTGTTTCTAACACTGACTCCTACATGGTGGGTGGGGGGATTAGTTACAAATTCTAGGACGATTTTTTAAAGGACGATTTTTTAAGCTTGGGATTTTTAATGACATGATTTTAATATTTTTATCAGTTATAATTGCCAAGTTTTTCTTTTGCAGTGACATTTTCTAACTGAAAGACTTGACTTTCTTAAATCAGTGTTTCTCCTACTGAGATAAATCCATGAATGTATTTCCAGGGTCTCTGCCTTATTCATGTTACAGGAACACAGATCTAATAATTTCTAGAATGAGGATGACTCAAGTCTCCTCAATAGTGCCCACCCAATTTGAGAGGGACTTGGGTTCTGATCCAGCCCCATCTCCCAAGAGATATCCCAGAAGATTCATTCTATCCCAGGATGGTGGACTGGCAGGCACCTCAAGGTTCCTTTGGTTTTCCATGCAAGAAATGAAGGCTGAAGCCCTTGGTCTCTGTATCTCTGGCATTTGCTTTTCCTTAGTCCACATGCTGTCCCGTTGGTTTCATGAAGATTCTCACCAACACACCAGATTGCTTCCTTGGAAGGGGGATTTTGCTGGACCCCGCTGCCTGGCCTGGTGATGGTGATAGTGGAAAGTACTGGAGCTTGAGAACCTGATAAGCCAGAGTTAAAATTCTACCCTGCCTCTTCTCCCCTAAGATGTGTGGCCTTGGGAAAATGACCGATACTTCTTTGTGCCTGTTTCCTCATCTGAAAAATGGGGCTAGTAACAAGTCACACAGTGGTTGTTACAGTTAAGGGAGGCTTCACTCCTTTAGTTAACATCCAAGAGATGCAACTCCATTTCCAACTTCCACCCCGACGCTCTTTGAGCCCCTAGAGGTACAAATGAGTTTATTCCTGGCCGAACTTTTATCACAGTCTCAAGCCCGTTGCCCCAGGCACTGAAAAGGACGGCGGGTACAGACCTGGGGTAGGCTGCTGAGACCAAAGCAAGAAGGCGCGGAAGCAAGACTTTTCTTCACCCCAGGGGGCGGGTTCCTTCCCGGGGGCCGGGGGGACTCAGCCCGCGACCACGCCCCTTCCCAAAAGTCCACCGCCCCCAGGCCGCCCAGCGCGGGCCCGCCGAGCTGACGTGTATGCGCGCGCGCGTCCTCCACGCCGGGCCCGGGCGCATGCGTGTTTCGCGCTGTCTTCTCCCGGCCACAGCTGCCCCGGCGGCGGCGTTTGAGGGGAGGAAGATGGCGGCTCCTGGCGGTTTGGGGTCTGGCCATCTGTGAGGAGCCCCGAGTGCGGCAAGCGCTGCCTGAGGCGGACCGCCTCTGCACTGGCCCTGTCCCGGCTCCCTCACCGCTGTCGTCAGCGGAGCTAACCCGAGAGCGTGGCGCGGGCTGGGCCAGGTGAGGTCTCTCCCCATCCCGGGGCCGCGGCGGGGAGCTGGAGCCTCCTGCCCTTTATGACCCGGGCCCGCAGCAGGCAGTGGGCGCCCCGGGTTCCGCGCAGGTTCTGCCCCCCGCGCGGTTGTCGGTGCCGGCTGGACTGGAGACCTTGCCGTCGTCATTCTCGGCCTCCCTGGGTTAGGCGAGGAGGAGGAGAGCCCCTTTCCAGCCAGCCATTGGGATGGGAGTGAACTCGGCCCCTCTCTTCAAGCAGGGCGGTTCTCATCCCCTCACCGGGGCCACGAAAGGGTGTGTGACGTGGGCATGGATGGCTGAAGGGATGTCAGGTAATCTTTCCCCGCCCCTAAATGCTTAACGTCTTGCGAGAGAAGCCCGAGGCCGGTGCTCTACAAAATTGGGGCTGCGGCGAGGGGCCAGCATCTCTGAAGCTGCAGCTGCAAAGGAAAGATTTTTGGAATTGACCTACAAAATAAAACACAAGCAGCCTTTCCTACCCCTTAGCTTTTCGAGTGTTCCGCCAGCGAAGTGGGAACTGTGGATCTCGTTGGTTGAGACGGCAGTCCACGTTGACTGTGGAAGCCTTCTGGTGAGAGAATTGTTTGTGTAAACGGAACGGTGAGAGGGTGGAAATGAATTTGTAAACAAAGGGAAAAAAAGATAAGTCTCTGCAGAGTAACTTCAGTGCTAATGAAGTCCACGTTCGTTTGAAACCTTTTGGGTTGCTACGGTTCCAAATAGCCAATTGCTTTTGTCTATAAAATCTCCCGAATTTTATTAGTAAAGTGAAAGCTTCATTTCGTAATTGCCAAGCTTTTGGACTTTTCCATGGTAGGATTCTGATTGCTCTGGATGAAGATTCAGACACATTACCAGTCTCACTTGTTGGCGGGGACGTTGTACTATGCTTGTTCTGTTTTGAGAGTAACTTTTTTGTTGTTCAAATGCTAATTGAGAGGCTGATACAGTTTCTTTTTCTGGGGAAGTCGATTTGAAGTCCCAGTCTTTTTCTTAAGAATTGATGACTTCAGTTGGAATTGTGCTGGGGGGAATTGTTGAGGTGATGGCTTTGGATTGGATACTTCAAATACGTTTTGTAAAATTTGTTTTGCAGTGCTTAAGAATGATGACATGTGGGTTTGAAGGGGACAAGGAAAATTTGGGAGGAAATGCCATCATTAAATTTGAACATTGAAAATTCACTCTGTTGCTTTTACAGTGAATAGCGATGCTCTGTATCAAATTCCTAACTTTGAGCATATTCATGTGTATAATTTGATTGGATGTCCTTTCACTTGTATGTTTTCATTTTATACTCTGTAATTATTTGCTTTTGACAAGCCCAGTATAAATATATTATTTAATCTACATTGACCCACTGATGCTTTGTCTATTTTAAAACACTTTTAATGTTAAAATGACAATAGTTTAATATCAGCTTACTCTTTAACCATTTACCTTAATGCCATCTCCATATAGATTTTTAGTTTGCTTTTCTTTTTTTTTAAGTGCCTTTGCTAAGGATATAAACTTGAACTAACAACTTCTCTGTCACAGGACATTGGAGAACCACTCTATATTTCAATTTGCTAATAATTAAGAGTCACAAAATTAATGCAGTAAAACATCCTGGTGGTTCCACATTATGCTGCTTGGCATAATGTGTGGCATTGTTGTGCTAAATCATCATCAGGTATTGATGCAACTTCATGATATCCATGACATCATTCACTCTCCAGCATTTTGCCTTTTGCAATTCCTTACCTTCTCAGAGTCAGAAAATAGAGTCAGGAAAAATAGTTTAGGATGCTTCTTAACGTATGATTTTTAGAAGAGCCTTCATTTAACACTGCTTTGTGTAGTTCAAACCATTTTGTAAAATTCAGAGCTGTGTGATTCCTACCTATTATGAAGAGCAAGCACAGAAAATGCTAGCAAAACCTCTGCATTTTACAAGATTATTGAGGTCCCAAGGAGTTGTTATCACAATGATGAACAAGTACATGATTACCTTTGTGATTTCAGGGTTATTTAGGTCTGTGAATTAACAACTTTTATTTTTAAACTTTATTTATTTTTAGAGAGCGGGCAAGGGAGGGAGGAAGAGAGGGAGAGAACCATCGATATGTGAGAGAAACGGCGTTGCCTCTTGCATGCCCCCAACCGGGGATCTGGCCTGCAACCCAGGCTTATGCCTCCAACTGGGCGACCGTTTGGGTTTGCGGAATAATGCCCCACCCACTGAGCCACACCAGTCAGGGCTAACAGCTCTTTATAAAACCAACAGCCATTTTAATGCCTTTCCCACTTCACAGGATTCTTTTGTGGATCAAAAGAGGTAGTGTTTGTAAAACTACTTTGTAAAATAAAAGGTAAGTGTAAGATTGATTATTCAATAAATCAGTGTTATGAAAACACCTATCTAGGGTTCTCTTTGTGTTAGGCATTTTGGAAAGTAGGAACTAATGATTCTAGGACAAGGCAGCTTTTGGTCTCACATTGCCTGCAGTCTAGGTGGGCAGTCAGACAAGAAAACCAGTGAAGTACCGTATGTTGTAGTGTAAGAAGTGCCCGAATCCAACCAACCAAGGGTTCTCAGTGCCAGGATGGCTTCCCCAACTTGCCTTTTTCTGAAGAAAAATCTGCCTTTTTTGAGTGAATTGCTTTTTATAAAAACTTTTAAAAAATCCTATCATGAGTCCTTTTCTCCTTTTATTCATTCACTGTCATGACACTTCCCACGCAGTATCCCCCAGTTATGGTTTCTGCATTCTCAAAAATCCAAGAGTCTTGGGAGAACCTTTCTGAGAGTGAGTCATAGGCACTGGCAGCTACCACAAACTCTGCAGCTGCAATGAAAATATCTCAGATTACTGAGTGGTGCTAACTTAGAGTGATGATGCTTTTGTTTTTGTTTTTTGTTTTTTATTTTTGTTAATTAATTTTTTTTTTTTTTTAGAGAGAGGGGGAGGGAGGAAGAAAGAGGGAGAGGAACATCAATGTGGGAAAGAAACATCGATTGGTTGCCTCTTGCACACCCCCAACTGGGAACCAAACTCGCAGCCAAGGTATATGCAATTACCAGAAAAGGACCCAGCGACCCTTGGGTTTGGGGGAGGGTGCCCAGTCCACTGAGCCACACCAGGCAGGGCAGCACTGTATGATTGTAATATGACCACATTTTGTTAATAAATGTTCAGTTGTCACTCCGAATGTTAACTGTAAGTGGTGATTAGTACTGTCTCTTTTCTCCCAATAATAAATAAAATGAGAAAGTCCTTTTCCTTTTGGGTAAAACTGACCACTTAAGCCAGAATAGAGTAAACTACTTTAGGAATCTATATGAATTGAGGTTGCTTAGGGTCTCTGATAATGAACTTATTATGTATCTCATTACAAGTTCTTCATCTTAGTGCAGTGGTAGTTTTTATAACTAATTTTCATGGTGTTGTCTACATTGCAAAAATTTTGTGAGTTTTCGGATTGAATGGAATCTTTAAGGGTGCAGTATTAGTTGAATGTGTGCAATCTGTGTCTTAACTGAAAATGAATGCTTCAAGGTTGTGGTTGACGGAAAAGTGAAGATATGTTTTTCATTTTCTGTAGTATGATAGGTTGTTAATGTGTAGAAGGGCGTGGCCTACAGAAAAATTGCCCACTATCATGCTCATAACACACCCTATTTTTAAAATTGTTTTTTTGTGATATTCTTCCAAGTGTCCTGTAAAATTATGACTATAGTTTAATATTGCTTTTCCTTACTCATGCATCTATTGGAAAACACATTTGCTTTGAATTCTGATTTTCCTGTATTAAATTTTTGTTTTTTAATTTATAAAGTTTTCTCCCAAGTTTTTATTTATTTATTGTTCCAGTGTTGCTGCTCTGTTTTGCATCAAAGGGAGAAGAGTCTTGTGGTGCTTTGATGCCTGTTTGTTTATATAAATCCAATAAATGTGTAGATATTATATAAAACAATAATTACTTGAACATTTTTTAAAAAAGATTTTATTATTTTTTAGAGAGAGGGGAAGGGAGAAAATAAGTAAGGAAGAGAAACAGCCTGCAACCGAGGCATGTGCCCTGACTGGGACTTGAACTGGCAACCCTTTGGATTGCAGGTCAGCGCTCAATCCACTGAGCCATACCAGCCAGGGCTGAGAATTTTTCTTACTGTGGCCCTGCCTAGGCACTCAGTTGGTTAGAGTGTGGTCCTGATATATACCAGCATTGCAGGTTTCATACCTGGTCAGCGCACATACAAGAATCAACTAATCAGTGTGTCTTTCTGTCTTTGTTCTCTTCTTCCTCTCTCCTTTTTCTCTCTCTCATCAATAAATAATAAAAAATAATTACTTTGGACAGTAACTTGTTTTCTCTCTTTTGATAATATATAGATTTGAGGTAGTTCATTTAATTCTATAAAGGCAAACAAGTTTTAGTTTTAGCTAATAATATTCCCTTAGAATATTTACTATTCATCTACTTTAAGAAATCCATTAGCATGTCATACATACTTCTCCAAATTTGTTTCCTTTATTATTTTAAGTTTAAATCGTTAATTTGCATTGTGCTTTGGAGAACAAGGAATTTTTTCCAGAATGAACCTCTTGGCACATTGTTTGAAGAAAGATTGATGTTAATTATTAATTCGTCAGTGTAATTTTACTAAATGTCAGATGGAAGTCAAAGGAAAATGGAATTTATCATTTTATTTCAGTATTTCTTCTAGCTTTTCTTTTCTCTAGTAGTCTTGCTGTCTCTTGCCAAAAAGGAATGTAGTCTTTAGATTTTATTTATTTATTTTTAGAGAGAGGGAAAGGGAGGGAGGAAGAGAAGGAGAGAAATATCTGTGTGAGAGAGAGATATCGGTTGCCCCTCACACCCCACCAACTGGGGACCCAGCCTGCAACCCAGGCATGTGCCCTGACTGGGAATTGAACTGGCGACCTTTCAGTTCATAGGCTGGCGCCCAATACACTGAACTACACCAGCCAGGGCTAAGTGTCAGGTTTTTTAATCTATAAAATAAGAAGAATGGTGTCTATATTTTGGGAAAATTAAATGTGGATGTGCATGTGAACATCTTAGCATGTTGCCTACCCCATAGTAAACACTCAAATCTTAAACATTATTATATTGTTTTATGGAACTTTACAGCTGGGACAAGGGCAACTTATCTCCTAGCTTCTTTATGGTGTAGTCCCAGTAGCACACTTATCCCACATCAGAAGTACATGTTTTCTTTTCTCCCTGTGCTCCTCTTCTGTCCTTGATTGGAGAATTGGGCTTATTTGTGGCTTCCTTTGATATCATTGCTGATGTCTCTCCAATCCATCTGACATGATCTTCTATGCTTCTTGGTTTTCCAGGGATATTAATAGAGCATATCCTCTAATTTGGCTGTCCATGTATTCACAGCTGAGGCCATTATTTCATCTCTCTTCCCTTAAGGTTAAAAACCTAAAGGACCCATGGACAAAGCCAAAGTGGGGAAGGATTGTGGGTGGAAGGAGGGGATGGGTGGAGGCAGGGGAAAGTAGTGGAGGGAAAATGGAGACAACTGTACTTGAACAATAAAAAAAGAAAAAAGAAAAAAAAAACCCTACATCAACAAAGTTCCCTTCTTAATATTCCCATTTCTGTAGCTAGAATAATTTTATTCTGGTCTGATAGACTGTAAAATTGAATCTTTTTTTTATACTTTTTCATCTCTTTATCCTGCCATGTAGTTCTGTATTATCTTCCTCAGTATCCCTCCTGTTTTACTGTTATATTTGCTGCCATGACTCTAGACCAGGCTTTTATGAACTGAAGGCAGACCAAATTAGTGTTACAGTTCTTAGTTCATCTTGTTGCCAGTGCTTTGCCATTTGCTAGTTGTGTGTGATCTCAGTCTCCATCTTCAAAATGGGAATTACAATTCCCATCTCATGACATGTGTGTAAAATATTTAACTAAAGGCCTAACATATGGTAAACACTCAGTAAACAGTAGTTACTGTTATTTGAGTTTTTCTCATTGGTAATCTTTGGAAATGGTTAAGATTGAAGTGACAGTTTATGACAGACCAGTCTTAAAGGACTGTTATCTGAATGTTTTCTCCTGATTAAAAACTTACTTAATTTATTGCCTATCTCTCCTGCTTATCTTTGAAGGTTTCCATATGGCCCTCATTGTACATTTCCAGCCTTATTTTCCATGATACTTATCATGCAGTCTGTTCCAGCCAGGATAGTCTCACTGCCTCTCATATGTAGCATGTTCATTTGCACAACTGGAGCATTTATTTTCCTATGTAGGAGGCAATTTTTTTTTCATTTACTCTATCCAATTCTGTAGAGTATCTCCTGTATGCTTTATCATTTAACCACTGTTGCCCTTGTACAATTAGGTTAAAGAGTATATCCTAGAAGAAAATTATTATGCTAATTAATTCCTGCCAAATAGCTTAAAAATGATATATCATGCAGTATAATTGATATGTAATGTTTTAGTACCTTATAGGCACATTTAGTGGTTACATACTAGGCACTCAAACATTCATTCAGCATCGGTAGCAGATCCTTGGACATTCTGTCCAATGTCATTTCCTTATATTGTTGATGAGATGCCAGGGGAACTTCTTTTATATCAATCATCTTTATGGTAAGATTGGTTTTGTTATGTGTTTTGCTTAAAGTCACAGAACCTATCAAGGACATTAAGTGAGGACTTAACTGTTCTTTTGATTCTTACACATTGATGTTCCTCATGAGCTTTCTGAAGCATTACCTGATTCCAGCTGTTGAATTTTTCTTGCCTTTTTGTTTCACTGGTCCATTCATTCAACAAACATTTATTGAATGCGCCACTATGTGCTAGGCATGCATGGTTTAGGTATTAGGGATACAGTGGACAGAAATAGGCAAGGTCTTGAATTTCCTGGATTTTAGTCTGAGATTAAAGAAAGCAGTTAATGAATGAACAAAAGTTCAGATAATAAGTACTACAAAGAAAATAAACAGAATGTGATAACAACATGGGGCACAAAGGGAAGACTAACTACAGTCATGCGCAGTTTAACAATGGGGATACATTCTGAGAAATGCATCGTTAGGTGGTTTGGTTGTTTTGTGAACATTGTAGAGCGTGCTTACACAAACCTAGGTGTCGTATAGCCTACTACACACTGAGACTATCTGGTATACTATCGCATCATATATGCCATCTGTCCTTGACAGAAACATCATTTTGTGGCATATGACTGTAATTGAGATTACTGGTTTAGAGTAGACCTCAGTGAGAAGGTGATTTTCAGGCTGAAAGACACAAGGCAGGATGTGTAGCGCTAAACTTTGGGGACAGAAAGAATAGCAAGTGCAAGGGACTAAAAAGTAGAAACCAGGATTCAATGGCTATTTCCAAATTGTATTTGGTAATCTAACAGACCTCCTCCCCCTTGTTTTCTTTCCCTCCGTGGCATTGACTTTTTGAAGAGACCAGTCTGGTTCTCTGGTAGACTTTTTGAAATTCATGATTTGTCTCAGTGTTTCCTTGTGTAATTTAACTCCTTTACACACTTTTAAGACAAGACTGCAGGCTTGATTGTATTCATATTTGCAATACTTTGTGATACTGTGGACTCATATCACTTGATGTCACATTTTTCCATTAATTTGATGACTTGGTTAATGTCAAAGTCCTAGATCTTTCCATTATAAAGGTTTCTCTTTACAATGATCAGAAAATTTGTGGGGTGGCAGTTTAACACAATGCAATTACTATTATTTTCTCAGCCATATCTCACCTATGGTGTTAGCATCTATTAATAAGCCTTGGCCTGAATCAGTTGTTTCATTGGAGGTTGCAAAAGAATGATGATGATATTCATTCCTTCCACGTTTATTAGCTGACAAGATACTATCAATTGAGAATGAGCTATTAACAGTCTCTCCTAATATGGCAGGGTGTTTAATTCTGCTTTTCTTTTTTCTTTTTTAAAGATTTTATTTATCTGTTTATTTATTTTAAATATTTTATTTATTTCTATTTAAAGGTGGGTAGAGAGGAAGACAGAGAGGGAGAGAAATATCAATGTGTGTGTGGTTGCCTCTTGCACGTCCCCTCCTGGGGACCTGGCCTACAACCAGGCATGTGCCCTGACTGGGAATCGAACCGGCAACTGTTTGGTTCGCAGGCCGGCACTCAATCCACTGAGCCATACCAGCCAGGGCAAAAAAGATTTTATTTATTTTTAGAAAGGGAGAAAAACATTGACTGTTGGTTCTCATATGGGCCCCAACTGGGGACCAAACCTACAACCTAGGCATGTGCCCTGATCAGGGATTAAATTTATGACCTTTCTCTGTGAGACAATGCCCAGCCAACAGAGCCACACCAGTCAGGGCTAATCCTGCTTTTCATTGTAAATTTTCTTAGTAAAGAATTGATCTCTGCAATGATGGCAAATAAGTTTCTTTACTATTTTCTGTATCATTGTAGGTACATGAATTTTTATTTATTTATTATTTTACACATAGTTACAGCCATTAGTCTTTTCGATGCTGACCTTTGGCCCTTATAAGCCTCTTCTTCAGGCTGGTGGTGTGTCCTTTTGACATGCCTTCATTGGTGTTTGGGTTGTTTCCTCTCACAACAAGATGTCTCAGGCTAACCTTGTATTCTCCCCATCCTTGACTTGAAATCAGTCATTTTTCTAGGAAGACCTGGTTGTGTTTTTTGGGTTTATTTTTATTTTGATTTTGTTTTATTATTATTTTTTACAAGGAATGCCATAGGGAACCAAGCTCATTGCTGTTAGGTCTTCATTATTTATAGGTCCTTTGAATGGGCAGAGCTAGAAAATACGTTTTTTAGAAATCAAAACTTTACATTGATATTTCCAATTTAATTTTAATGTATAACAGGGTTTTTTCTTTAGATTTTATATGTCTCTCCTTTCTTAAACTGAAAGTCTTGATTTTTAGTATTGTTCACACCTATTTGCTTTATCCTACAGTATATATAAGAAGTTTTTAAAAATATAGTATCTATATTACTACTAACAAAATTACTAAAGCAAATTTAAGATTGCTTTGTGATTTTTAAAGCATATTTTTATTTATTTATTTTGAGAGGGAGGGGAAAGGAGGGAGACAGGGGGAGAAAAAATCGATAGGTTGCCTCTTGCTTGTCTCTTAACTGGGGACCTGGCCCACAACCCAGGCATGTGCCCTGACTAGGAATTGAACTGGCAACCGTTCGGTTTGCAGGCCAGTGCTCAGTCCATTGAGACACACCAGCCAGGGCTGTGAATCTTTTTGTGCTTAGGATATTCTGCCTGCCAGGATCAGGTCAAAAAAAAAAAAAAAAGAAAGAAAGAAAACATAATATTTCAAATAGAGAAGATTTAATATAGAGAATTGGTTGTATGTGTATTATAAGACTGAGAGAACAGAAAAGAGTAGGGTAGGGTAACTTAGAGATTAATAACTGTAGGATGAAACTATTACCTCAGAAGTTGGGGGAACAAAAGGGATAGATGTTATTCCTAAAACTTCTAAATATGCAGGAGGGATCACCACCTCAAGCACTGCCTGCACTTTCAGAGCTGGGGCCACGAGCAGGAATTGACCAGGACCGCATGGCTGGTGCTTGAGCCATCCTCCTCCTCCTAATTTTTATTAGTGTCTGGTTTATCCTTTGAGTGTTTCTTTTTGCAAAAATAAATATCTACACGTATATTTTTCTCCTTTTTAAGTTTTTTTAAAAGATTTATTTATTTTTAGAGACGGGAAAGGAGGGAGGGAGGGAGGGAGACAAACATGTGCGAAAGAAACATCACTAGTCAGTTGCCTCTCACACCCCCAAACTGGGGACCTGGCCTGCAACCCAGGCCTGTGCCCTGACCAGGAATCAAACCTGTGACTTCCTAGTTCACAGGCTGGCACTCAGTCCACTGAGCCACACCAGCCAGCACCTATTTTTCTACAGAAGGTTGCCATACTATTTACACTGTTCAGCACCTCTTTTTTCACTTTAATGTATCATGGAGATTGTGCCATATTGGAAAAGAGGCAATCCTTAATCATTTTCATAGCTTTATTTTGCAGATGAATGAGATGTGTTCAGCTAGTCAGATGTTTTTGTTTTTTAATCCTCACCTGAGGACATTTTCATTGCTTTTTAGGGAGAGGAAGGGGGAGAGAGAAACATTGATTGTTTGCCTCCCTTACACACCTGGACCAGGGATCTCACAGACCTAGGGATCGCCCGCACCAGGGACAGTACGCACCCGTGACTGAACCTGCAACCTAGGTATGTGCCCAGACTGGGGATCAAACCTGGAACCATTTGGTTACGGGAGGACTCTCCAACCAACTGAGCCATACCGGCCAAAGCTAGTCACTTTTTGATGGACATCAATAAATAATACTTTACTGCTGATCTTGGAAAAATAGATTTTTGTTATCATGTTAGAAGGAGCACTTGGCTGAAAGACAAAAGATAGAGGTTCTGTTTTGCCATTAATTAGCTTTGTGACCTTGAGGAAGTGACTTAGGTTTTCTGACCTCAGTTTCCTCATTAATATAATAGGGATTCAGTTGTTTAATAATTTTATTTT
Organism: Pteronotus mesoamericanus; assembly: GCF_021234165.1. Taxonomy (NCBI): domain Eukaryota; kingdom Metazoa; phylum Chordata; class Mammalia; order Chiroptera; family Mormoopidae; genus Pteronotus; species Pteronotus mesoamericanus. Next base: position 1,535,313 of record NW_026555200.1, read on the forward strand.
TTAAAAGATTGTATTTTTAGAGAGAAGGGAAGGGAGGGAGAGAGAGGGAGAGAAACACCAACATGCGAGAGAGACATCGATCGTTGCCTCTTGCACTCCCCCAACCAGGGACCTGGCCTGCCCCAGGCATGCACCCTGAGTGGGAATTGAACCAGTGACCCTTTGATTTGCATGCTGGCACTCAGTCCCCTGAGCCACACCAGCCAGGTCTATTTAATAATTTTAAAGACCTTTTGCTATAATATTTTATATTTTTCTGGAAGTTTTAATGGCTATATTTTAAACCTATTCAGTAAAATATGTAAGGCATAGGAAAACTGTAAATGAGAACATAAGCTTAAGTTTTAGAGGTACTGCTGAGGGTTTTCTGAACTTGTGTCTGCTGTGGTGCTTGTTAAAAAAATGAAGATTCCTGGACCCATCCCTATCTTCAGAAACACTATCCAGGGAATTTACCTGCTAGGTGATATTTTTATGACCAAGTAAGCTTGTGAAACAAAGATTTACTTCATTTGCATAGGCCGCAACTGTCCTTTAGGTGTCCTGGAGGTAGGGAGTACCCAAGACATTGTTTACTTTTCATGAATTTCTTTTATTTGACCACCACCAGAAAAAATGTAAGTGGAAATGCTGGCCTGCAAACTGAAAAGTTGCCTGTTCGATTCCCAGTCAGGACACATTCCTTGGTTGCAGGCCAGGTCCCCAGTTGGGGGTGTGTGAGAGGCAACAGATCGATGTCTCTCTCGCACGTTGGTGTTTCTCTCCCTTTCTTCCTCCCTTCCCCTCTCTAGAACTGACTAAATAAAATCTTTAAAAAATATAAATAAAATTCCTACTGCTTTTCTTACATTTCATTTTTTTAAAAGAAGATTTTATTTATTTTTAGAGAGAGGGGAAGGGAGAGAGAAAGGGGGGGAGAAACATCCCCTCGATTATGTTATATTACTATAACAATATAATATTGTTACAGCATAATAATATAGTGATAGTATTGTTATGACATTAAAAAAGTGTTTACTTAATATAAATGACAGTATTTAAAAAATGAGCCATATTGTCCAAATTAGAGTCTGTTTTATAGAGTCATTTTTGTGAATGTAAAAGATGAGTTGGTGAAGCACATCTTTACTAATGTATATAACTTTTTTTATTAATGAGTTCCCTTATTTTTAAAGTCTAAAGTTAATGCAGCTATCTTTAAGCTGAAAGTATGTATATTTAATGAAATACTAATTTATTTTATTAATTTAATGAAAGTGTATTCATTCATACTGCAACTAATTTTTGGATAATTACTACTACTAAACCAGCAGAGGGGGCTCAGCAATGTAAAAAACTGCCAATGGTCAATTCTGGAAAACTTGAAAATTTAGTTACGAGTAGAAGTAGTATAAATAGAAAAGTCTTGGTGATGCTGTCTTTGCATGTAATTGACTACATCTTGATTATTATAAACTTCATAACCCTATTACTGCAAATAAATGTTAATACCAAAAATCTTTTGTAACATCTAAGTGATGTCTCCCCCCTTCTTACCCCATACATATGTGTTATTTTACATTTCTTTCTAAATCAGATTCTGGTAGGCAGCAAACATTTGGTACAGTTGTGTTGTTTGGAATCCGAAAAATAATTTTTCCCTTCAATTCTTTTAAGTTTACAGATAATTCCTTGTTCTGGCCAACACTATGTAAATAGGAAGTAATAATGAAGATAATTATGCTAACCTGCTGTTTTAGTTAAGTAGGCTTTGCTTTTCTTTTTTAAAAAAGATTTATTTATTTATTTTTAGAGAAGGGAAGGGAGGGAGAAAGAGATTTGGGAGAGAAACATCAATGTGTGATTGCATCTTGCACTCCCCCTATGGAGAACTTGGCCTGCAACCCAGGCATGTGCCCTGACTGGGAATCGAACCGGCGACCCCTTGGTTCGCAGGCTGGTGCTCAATCCACTGAGCCACACCAGCTAGGCCTAAGTAGGCTTTTCTTTATAAAATTAAAATAAACACTTAGAAACATAACTTTAGGTTTCCCTCAGGTACTGTTGCATTTTATAAAAAATGTATGTAAACAGAACTTGAGGGTAAGCTGATTTTAAAAGAAAGTTTTCTTTGTATTAGGCTTTTTGATTTGGAATATCTTTTTAATTGGATTGTTTAAAATGTTTTACTTTAACCATAACTATGAATCACTTTGGAGCAAAATAAGAGAGAACAAATTTTTTCTCTTCTAGTGTAATATAAGCGGATAAACATTAGTATAAATAAAATGCCTAGGTTTAGTTACTTTATCCATAAATATAGTTTCTACACTAATTTTTTGTAAAGGCTATAATTAGAAAATTGTTTGCTTTTGGATATTTAAAGAAAATAATTACTTATTTATATATAGAGTGTTCACCTCTACTCAGAAGGCAGAAATAGGAATATTATTTGTATGAAGTAACAGTAATTTCTATTAAAATGCAACTAGAAATTTTAAAATCATTTCGAAGTGAAGAAATACGTATTTTTTACATGATGAAAAATAGTTTCAGGAACTTTTAGAGGTAACAGCATGAGATTTTTAATTGTGGAATGATTAGTTGACATTAAAAAGATATAGACTGTACGTACACATATATTATTTTTTCGTGTTTGCCTTGCATCTGTAAAGACACAACAAGGATTATGCTCATTAAAAACCAAGATCAAATGAAACAAGTCCTGCAAGAGATTTATCTCCCTTTGGACTTGTATGTGGCAGTACTTTCAATAGAAATTTCTTTGCTAGACTTAGAACTCTAGGTACAAGTGGTTGTAAAGTGCAAGTTTTTCTTTGAATAATTGTTGCCTCCCTTTGTAGTAGTATGGGGCAAACTATTTTGCTAACCAGTTTGAAGAAAATACCAAGTATGTTTAAATTTTTTGTGCTGATTGAAAACATTGGTTCATCTAATTTGCTTAGAATATACAACTGCTTTCCTCAAAGGAAACTGATTAGTTAACATATCTTCTGGTATAAAATTGGTATATATGGTAAAACAAATTTATTTTCACTACTGGCTTGTTTAAAATGTTTTATTTTAACCATAAGTTCTGCAAATAGAAATGTAAATAAAAGTACAAAAACCATTTAACTTTTATTATATGCCTTACGCTTTTCCAAGAGTATGCACAGAAAAAGCATTTAATCCTCGCAATATCTCCATGAGATTGGTACAGAATTATTATTACCCAGATCTATGGAAAGGAAATTAAGGCTTTTTAAAGAAATTCTACAACAAAATTTAAAATTTTAAATGTAACTTTTCAGGCAATTGTGATTCTAGGACATACTTTCTTTTCAAGTCTAATTTTATTCATTTGTGTACAAAAGTATTTCTGTACATTTTAACAACTAAAACAGCACCTTTGTTTTGAGGATTCTTGGGGGTAGAATAACAGTTTTGCCACTCTTTTCAGTGACTCTCCATCAGTAGTATGCCTTTAATTAGTGTCTGGTAGTAAACCCCTTTTATTCCTTCTTTCTTTAACTTTATGTAATGAAAAATTTCAGATGTGTATATATATATACAGAGAGAGAAATAGAATAATATAGTGAATCTCTGTATATTCATCACTTAACTTCAAAAAGTACCAGTAATTTACCTGTTTTATTTCATTTATCTCCCCACTTTTGGAAGGGGAATGGTGGAGTATTTTAAAGCAAATTCTAGATTGTTTATCCCTAATTAATACTCAGATACTCATCTTTAAATCATTTTAGGGTCTTGGATTTTTTGGGGGTTTTTTTAATGTTTTTTTGCTTCATGTATTTTGCAGCTCTTAAAGTGCATTTCTTGTAGATAGCATTTAAATTAGGCTTTGCTTTTGTTTTAAGCCAGTCTGATAATCTCGATCTTTTTTATTGGAGTGTTTAAACAATATATATTTAATGTGTTTCCATATAGGTAGATTTTAATCTACCTTCTTGATGTTTGTTTTCTCTTTGTGCCATCTGTGGTTTGTTTCTCTCTATCTTTATTACCTTCTTTTGGAGTAAGTAATTGAGTATTTTTTAGTATTCTATTTTATCTACACTGTTGACTTATTAGATACGCCTCCTTGTGCATGTGTGAATGTGTATGTGTGGTTCTGAGGTTTACGATATACATTTTTGATTTATCTCAGTTTACAACATGCACTTTAAGTTTATCTGCAGAGGAATATACTTGTTCACATATCAGACTTTATACTTCCCTTATTCCTCATTCTTTGAGCTATTGTTGGTATTCATTTTCTTCTACACATGTTGTAAATCTCACAGCACATTAGTAACCTTTTAAGGAAAATGAGAAAATGAAATTCTTTTATGTTGACCCAGGTAGCTGTAATTTCCTGTGCTCTTTATTTCTTAGTGTATATCCAAATTTCTAGTTGAAAACTCTTCTACCCTAGGAGGAGGACCTTCTTTAACATTTCTTGTCATGTACGTGTACTAGTGTTACGTTCTTTCCACGCTACCTGTCTGAAAATAGTTTTTATTTTACTTTTATTTTAAAGAATATTTTCATGGACATAGAATTCCAAGTTGATTTTTATTCCTTTCAGCACTTTAAAGATGTCATTCTATTGTCTTTTGTCCCTTCTCACAGTCATTCTCTATCACTAGTTTTCAGCAGTTTGATTATGATGTGCGTTGGTATGGTTTTGTCTTCGTGTTTCATCCTGCTAGGTTTGTTCAGATTCTTGGGTCTCTGGGTTTATAGTTTTCACCAAATTTGGAAAAATTTTCACGATTATTTCTTAAAATCTTTGGCCCCTCTCTTTCTACCAGGCCTCTGATTGCATGTATGTTAGACTTGATGTTGTCCCCATTGTTACTGAGTCTTTGTTAATTTTTTAAAATCTTTTTCTCTTTCATTTTGGATGAAAATGCAAATTCATCCAAAATGAATTATCAAATTTGATAGTTTGTGTTGCTATGTCTTAAATTTCAGCAGATTCTTTTCTTCTGTATGTTCTAATCTGCTGTTAATTATATATAGCGATATTTTCATTTCATATATTTTTAATCCCTTGAAGTTCCTTTTTTTCTATTAAATATCTTCGGTTTCTCTGTAATAGTTAACCTTTACGTCCTTGAGCATAATAATGGTGTACTTATCACTGTTTTATTTTATTTTTATTTTTAAATTTTTATTTATTGATATGAGAGAAACACTGATTTTTGTTGTTCCACCTTATTTATGCATCCATTGTTTGATTCGTATATGTGCCCTGACTGGGGATCTGCAGCCATGGTGTTTTGGGACAACACTAATCAACTGAGCTATGTGGCCAGGTCCACTTCTTACAGCTGTTTTAAAGTCCTTGTCTTCTAGCTCTGTCATTCCTGGGTTTGTTCCTGTTGACTGACTTTTCTTTTAATATGCCCCCTCCCCCCCTTTTTTTTTTGTTTCTTGGCATGTCTAGTAATTTTTGGTTGATTATTGGATGAGCTTCTGGCTTTGGTTGTCTTTCTTTAAAGAGTGTTTCAGCTTTCTTTTGGCAGACAGTTCAGTTGCCTGCTGTTCAGTTCTTTATATTTTTGAGATCTTTTTATGTTTTACTAAGGTAGACTTAGCGTAGTCTTTATTTCAGGGACAGTTCAGCCCTATACTAAGGGATGAACTCTCTGGGGCTCCACTGAAAACCCAAGGAGATTGCCAAGAACTCTCTACTTTGACTTTCTGGAGGTTGAATTTCTTCCTGCTTGTGAGCTGTGGGAATTGATCTCAACTTTGAATTTCCCTGTCATTCCTTGCCTGACTTTGTGGAGTTTCAGTATGTATTGCCCAGTACTTAGCAAAACTTAAGAGGACACTATGCATATTTCTGGATTTCGTTTTCTGCATAGCTTTGTTTCTTTGTGGAATTTGGTTCTACAACTCAGAGAGGGTGATGGACAGTTTTAGTTCCCCCTCACCTCATTGAGATCCAAAAATTGCCTTCAGGCACAGAGCCTGGGCAATCAGTCTTTTAAACTGCAGAATGTTCCATAGTCTGGATTTGTCTGATTGCTTCCTCTGGGAATTAGCTTATCTAGAAGCATGATTAAATTAAAATTTCAGAGCATGAATTCTTCACAGGCAGTGTTGCATACTTCCCATTGTATCATTCAGGCATACTTTCTGGTGGTCTTGCCTTTTAGCTGTGCTCAGATTGACCTCTGGGTTCATGCAGATGACATTAGCCTGCTGTCTCCTTTAGAATGTTTTCCATCAACCATTCATATAATGATTTTAACACCGTTTGTTTTTGTTATAAATTATTAGAGTTTGCAAAAATGATAGGTTTCTTATTCTGTCATTCCTTCTTCATCTAAATGGATTCCTCACAAAGAACTTCCCCACATTATTTGGTTACTCTCTTGGTTAGTATAGGAAAGACAGCAAAAGGACTTGATTCTTTCCCTTTATTATGTTTTAGAGCAGTCATGAACTAGTCCCTTAGCAACCCCTCCTGGTAACCGGTGAATTTTTTTTAATTAATCGATTTTAGAGAGAGGAAGGAAGGGAGGGTGGGGAGGGAGAGAGAGAAAAACATAACGATGTGTTGTTCCACTTATGTATTCTTTGGTTGATTGTTGTATTCTCGTATGTACTCTGACCAGGGATCAAACCTGCAACTTTAGTTGCTCTAAACCAACTGAACTGGCCAGCCAATGCTGACCAGTGGATTTTCTTTAATTTTATTATAAACTTACAGACAATATTTGAATCCATAGTAGTTTTGTGTGTATGTGTGTCTGGGTGGTTTTGATGCTCAGATTGTTTCCTTTTAAGATCTGTGGGAGTGCCTTCAAGTGGGTCCTGTGTGCTTTTTAATTTTTTTAATCCTCACCTGAGGATATGTTTTTATTGATTTTAGAGAGAGAAAGAGAAACATCAATGTGAGAAACTCAAGCAGTTGCTTCCTCTACACACCCTGACCTGGTATCAAACTTGCCCTGACTGGGGACCAAACCTGCAACCTTTTGGTGAACAGGAAGATGCTTCAGCCAGTTGAGCCACCTGTCAAGGGCTTCACTTATTTTTAAAGAAATGATACAAAATACTGCAATTTAAAATTTCTGTTTTTTTTTTTTAACCAAATGATAAGTATGCAAAATTAGTTTCCTTGAGATTACGGCAAATTTAAGAAAGGTCTAAGATGGAAATTATTTTTTCTGATTACATCCTTTTAAATGTAGACTCTGAAGTTTGAATTAGGGTGTTAAAAGATTTTCAGCCTTCATACTGCCCATCTGAGAAGTACAGTATGGTGCAACACATATAAAAGGGCAGTTGGCAATGACAATTTTCACGTGCTCTTGGGTACCCAATCTTAAGGCATATTGTTTGCCTTAAAGCAAAATTCTAGCTGTATATATTGCATCTTGACTGCTATTTGTGCTGTTGCCTTTGTGTAGACTTTATTGGAAACCAAAGCAATAGAAGTAAAACATGGCTTTCAATTAGCCAAGTTTATTAATGAACAGAATTGTGACTTGTGAAGTGGTGAAAAGTTTGTGTTATTTATCTAATGTTTGCCTGAGTCTTGTAGGATACCTACCTCAACAAATATTTATATAACTCTAAGATAATAAAGATACTGTACAAAATCAATAGAAGGTCAGAGGAATACAGAATAGGTTGGAGGGAATGAGAATCTCAGAGAAGAGACACTCTTAAATAACAAGTTGGGCCCTGACCAGTGTGGTTTAGTTGTTTGGGCATCATCCCACAAAGTGGAAGGCCGCTGGTTTGACTCCCAGTCAGGGCACATGCCTGGGCTGCAAGTTTGGTCCACAGTCGGGGTGCATATGAGAGGCAACCGATCCATGTTTCTCACATCGATGTTTTTCTCCCTCTCTCCCTGCTTTCCCCTCTCTAAAAATAAATGAATAAAATCTTTACAAAACATAACAAGTAGTACTTTGACATATTGGCAAGCAAGAGGAGAGTATTTTAGGAAGAGAGAGTAGCCAGCAAGAGCAAAGACTGGAGATGAAAAAGAAGCTTAGGCTATTTCAGGAAGAAGTAGCGCAAAATGGCTGCTTTGAAATCTCTTAGAAAGAGGCGTTAATCTTCTTGTTCTTAAATCCTTGGCCTACTTTCGGTAGCTATTGCCTGGTAATTTTGTTCATTTTACCAAAGCATTTATATTGTTTATAGGAAGAAGTGAATCAAATTAAGATATTTCCTAGGGTCCAGAAGTATAACTTCTATTTACTTTCTGTCCAGGTGACATATTAAAGTTTCATCCAATAAATCTTTTCATCTATTCCATATGTTTTTTTTTTTTTTTTTGTGGGAGGGGAATATATTTGGTCTTCAATAATAATAATAATAATAATAATAGCAGCAATCTGCTTTCCTACCATATTGCAGAAATTAAAAAATTTTAACTTATAAATGATTTAACCAATATCATTTTTAAGTGTAAGAAAAGCTCTGATATATATGGTTAAATTTACTGAAGATGGCAAAGAAACTGTTACGTTTTGATTTCATTTGCTTCCCCCTCCGCATATCTATTTGTTATCCCAGAATCAATCAAGTTATCATTAATTTTGGGGGAGGGAAACAAAGTTACACATATAAAAGGCATCCCTGAGTCAATGGATCTTTCTAAGGAAAAAATCTGTATCAGAAGTGATTAAATATTAAAGATAATGAGATACATAACCAGTAACTGATCCTGCATACTTTCTCTAAATTCTTTAAAATGTTAGTTTGATTGTTATGCTGTAAGTCCATAGTAGCTTACTTCCTATGTACTCTTAGTGATGTTCACTTTGCTGCCATAACAAAGTACTGTAGGCTAGGTGGCTTAAACAACAGAAATTTACTTCTGACATTTCTGGAGACTGGGATGTCCAAGATCAAGGTGCTGGCAGATAGTTCATTCTAAGGTCTCTTCTCTTGGCTTGTGGGTGGCTGCCATCTCCTTGTGTACTCACATGACTGCCTTGGTGGGGTTGGGGGGTGCGTGCGCGAGCCTGAGCGCACTCTGTGGTGTCTTTTCTTATAAGGTCACTAGTCCCATTATAAGGGTCCCTCCATTATGACTCCACCTAACCCATTACCTTTCAAATGCTGTGTCTCCAAATATCATCACATTGCAGGTTAGGGTTTGAACATATGAATTTGAGGGAGACACAAACATTCATTCCCAGCAGAGTATTATGAGAGTTATTCATCAGTATTTTATGTTTTTGTAATTTCAAGAAAATTCCCGAAGGAAATGAATAGATCTTAAGAGTTTGCTTAATAATGTAATCAAAACTGGGTTTCAGAAAATCCTCACATGGGGGTTGATCGAGACCATGACTCCTTAATGTTGATGTGCTCTGTCACACAACTCTTTTACCATCTCTGTTTTGATTTTTTATTTGCAAAGAAGCTGAATATATATTAATAACTACTGATAGTTCAGCTAAAGGGAAGAATAATTTGTAAGCAAGGGTTTTGTGATATACTTATTTAATTAATAAGTCATCTACTCAAACTATAAGAGTCTAGTTCTAGGAGTGCAAATGTAAAGGAGTGCTTGGGGGGTAAACACAACTTGGAAATCATATGACAGTTGGAAATGAGGTCTTAGGTACCTTGGCGATGGCTTTTTATGGAAAGTAGTTGTTGGTTTTCATTTATTTTTAAGCTTAATTTTCTCATGAATTTCCTGGCATAGGTATACACAGAAGTTTTATTTGCTCAAGGCAATGAAGTTAAGCAGCTGTCTTCTGGTTGAAACAATTTGCTTTGCAAAACTAGCTTAGTTTCTATCTACATTGAATGCTAATAAGAATTTTACCAGGGTGGAGGCAAAAAATTAGGAATAGAGTATGAGTGAAATTAAGCCCCACCTACTAGAAGGGAGATAACCTACATGAATCATTTAGAAACCTGCAAGGGAGCCCTCCTCTTTTAAAGTCAATTACTTAGCTTATATGAACTCATGGATATTTATTTTGTGCTCAAATTGTTTCAGCATTGACTCTTTCCTTTGTCTCCTGTGCTATTTTGACACCATTCTATAAATGTTTTGTTTTTGGATCACATTCTTACTTACCAGCTCTACATGTTTATCCAGGTTTATCTTGTATAGTTCCTGTGCCGGCCATAGATTATGCAGTTTCACCAAGGGGCCTTAGTTCCATTTATTGGAGAATGTTATTAGAAGTCAAGATGTGAGTGCTATGCTCATTGCTACTGTGGTGTTTTTGCTTCTAGGCCCTCTCAGCTACATAGCAAGGAAGTATATGTGTGTATACTAACATGTATATATATATAAATCTATAAATATTTGTGTAACTATCTTTATCTACAGGGTCTGGAGAAGTAGCACCTACTTGAGTGTGGTTGGTAGGGCGGTAATATGGGTGTATTGATCTATAATTTTAATTTGAACAGTTCATCTAAAATGTCATATGGTGTGCTTGGTTATGATATTGTTATGTTACAGAATTACATGCTTATGATTTTATAATAAAAGATTTTATAATAAAAATGGGGTGTTATTTGTGCCAACCCTGTATATTAAGCTAAACGTGAGCTCATACTAATGCCTCTCATTCTAATCCATTATCACATGATCATTCTGTGCTTTCCCCCTTGCTTATCTGTAAATTCCCACTGCAGCTGTGGGAAACTGGGCTCCAGCCATCCGCTGTTTATTTACCTAATTGTTCAATTCTAACACACATGTATAGCTGTATTAGAATTACTAACTATGCTCCTGTGAGAAACAACTTCAAGTAAAGTCCAGTGCTCTATGCAGTTCCTTTTGCATTTATTCTTACAGATGTCACTCATTTTTAAAATTACTTAGCTCAGCACCATTACTTCTACCCATGACCGTTTTATATATTTGTAATACAGGTAGATTCTCTGGTCATAGTTTCATTCCTTCCCTAGTAATTTTTTTAAAATTTGCATTAAGTTACTCTTTGTGTTGTAAAGTTCTGTGGGTTTTGACAAGTATGGATTGGGATAGTAAGTTTTACTTGAGTTTTATGCTTTAAAAAATGATTTGGCCAAAATAACTTTCAGGTCTACTTTTAACTCTAAAGTGCTGTGAATCTAGATATTCATCTTTCTTGCGTTGGCCTCCCTTTAATGTTTTTCTTCTGGAACTTATTATTAAAAGTTGGGGACTTCTGGTCAAGATGGCAGCATAGGCAAACATGGCTTGCCTCTTTGTACAGCCACATAAAAATTACGACTAAAATATAGAACAGCCATCACTTAGAACCGTCAGAAACCGAGTTGAATGGAAGTCTGACAACTACAAAATTAAAGAAACCACTTCCATCCAGACTGGTAGGAGGGGAGCAGACACGGAATGGCCTGGTCCTTCACCCACATGTGGTGGATAAAAATTTGGGAGGGATATCTCAGGAATGAGGAATCCCAGCACCACAACTTCTGGCTGCAAAAACCGGTGGTGACTGAGTTGGTGAAAGAAACTGCTGGAACCCCAAGCAATTCATTTTAAAGAACCCACTCATGGACTCACCTACTCAGATTGACTCTCTCTGAGCTCCAGCACCAGGGTAGCAGCTTGAAAGGCACCAGTGATATACAGTGAGAAACTGAAGTGTCTGGCATCAAGGAGAGCAGAGGCCATTGCCCCTTTTCTAAACCCTCCCCCCACAGAGCAAGCAAGCTGGTGCCATACCTGAGACTCCATCATCCTGGCTACACTATTTGACTCACCTTAGAAATCCTCAGAGACTCTGTTGCACCCAACATACAGGCCCACCCACGCTGCTTTTCCAGAAGAACGGCTGGTCTTGGCTGACGCTGCACAACTTCCTAAATCCTATCAGAAAAACAACAGCTGGCCTCAGTGAGCCCCAGGCCCGGCACTAGGAGCAGCCAGCCTGGATTCAGTTTGGCTTTGTTTGGGAACCTCCAAGCCCATCACAAGTAGCAGCCATCTAAGATTGTTTTATAGCTCAGGCAGAGTGGGCCTGGGCAAAATACAAGTAGAGGCTGACTTTGGCTTGCACCACCCAGGAAACCCTAGGGCCAGTGCATCCAGTGGACAGCTTACAGACCAGGTAAACCACAGATAAGGCCGATTAAGAGCTTTCCAGACAAGAAAAAAACTAAAGGAGTTCAGCATCACCAAACCATTATTATATGAAATGTTAAAGGGAGTTATTTAAGAAAAAGATCAAAACTATGAATAATAAAATGGCAATAAATACATTATTTATCAACAAACTAAGCAAATAAGAACAGAGACGGAATCATGGGTATGGAGAACGTTTTGATGGTTGCCAGATGGGAGGGCAGTATGGGGAAGGTATGGGGAAATGGGTGAAGAGGTGAGGGGATTAAGAAGTACAATTAGATAGTTAAGAATAGTCATGGGGATGTCAAATACAGTATAGGAAATGGAGTAGCCAAAGAACTTATACAAATGACCCATGTACATGAACAATGGTGGGGATATTGCCTGAGGGAGTGGGGGTTGCTGGGTAAGGAGGGGGAGCAAGGGGAAAAATTCAGGACAACTGTAGTAGCATAATCAATAAAATATAATTTAAAAAGTTGGTGATTTTGTTTCTTCAGCTAGGCCCCCTGGCAACATAAAGATGTCCGTAAAGGAATAGTTATGTCCTCAAAAAATCCAGGTGTCATAGAATGTACAATTGAATGATGACACTCATAATCTAGTAGAGAGTGGTATCGTGGCATTTTTTTCTCCCTGATAATTTTTGTGTTAAGTTCTGTTGTTCACTTTAAAGTTTTGTACTTAGATGTTTGACTTATTAAGTTAGCAAGGAGTGCAGGTACAGCAAATAGTTCAAGATTTAGTTTTATTTCAGTAACTTCATCAGTGAAGGAAAGCCTGTTTTATGTTCTACTCCCAGCTAAAGCAAACTGTCTTATAGATGGCTTTGTGCTTTTGGTCACAAGGAGGATTGTGTTCAAGTATGGTCAGGTAGGAGTCCTTCAACATTAAATATCTCAGGAGTACACTTGGCGCCCTCGCTGGTGTGGCTCAGTGGATTGAGTGCCAGCCTGCAAACCGAAAGGTTGCCAGTTCAATTCCCAGTCAAGGCACATGCCTGGGTTGCAGTCCAGGTCCCCAGTTGGGGACATGCAAGTGCAACAGATAGATGTTTCTCTCCCTCTCTCTCCCTTGCCCTTGCTATAAAAAATAAATAAAATCTAAAAACAAAGAAAAGCATACACCTGGCAACCAGAAGTGAGTCAGTAACATCTTCTTCAGTGAGGGATATTATGATCTTCATTCATTAAAAAACTATTAATAGTGATGTGGTGCCTGAATTATATGTGCTAGATGCACAAAGATGAATATGACTTAGTCTCCGCCCTCAAGTAGTATACAATGTAGTGGTGAAGAAAGAAAGTTAAAATGAAATTTAGAAGCCAGTAATAGAGATGGGGGGCTGTATAAGTGAACAGACTTTTTGGTGACATCTGTTGGAGATTTAAAAGGCTAAATGGCTATAAATTGACAGAGCAGATATACCTCGTTTAAGGGCATTTTCCCATTGTTTAGTTGACGTCTGTGTGACTCATCTTTATGTCTTATCAATAGTTTAAGTTTAAATTATGTGGGAAATGAAAGCTATAGTTGATTCTGGCTAGTATATTTTCTCTTAAGTGACAAATACATTTCTATAAAAAATGGAATGTAATCAAAGTTAAAAAGAAACAAAAACCTCAAGTAGACCTATTACAAAGAAATGGAATTAGTGGACAGAAAAATCTCACAAAGAAAACTCCAGATATAAATAGATTTACAAGTGATTTCTGTCAAATATTCAAGGAACAGGTTAATTCTGATTTTATATAACTTAGGCATGTACCCTGACTGGGAATCGAACCCATGACCTTTTGGTTTACAGAACAGTGCTCAAACCAACTGAGCCGCACCTGCCAGGGCCATTGTGATTATTTTTAAGTGTACAGGCAAATGGCATTCAATACATTCACATTGTTGTCCAACCCTCACCATTATTCATCCCAGAATGTTTATATCTTTCCCAGCTGAAACTCTGAACCCATGAAACAATAACTTCTGTTCTCCCCTCCCTACAGTCCCTGGCTACCACTATTCTTTCGCCCTGTGTGAATTGACTAGTACCTCATATTAATGGAATTATATAGTACTTGGCCTTTTATATACTTAAGCAAATAGAAAATTTCGTTGTGATTTTTGAAAAAGATTTTATTTATTTATTTTTAGAGAGAGGGGAAGGGAGGGAGAAAGAGGAGAAAAAAATTTATAGGTTGCCTCTCGCTCACCGCCAACTGGAGACGTGGTCCCAGCCCAGGCATGTGCCCTGTCTGGTAATCGAACCTGTGACCCTTTGGTTTGTGGGCTGGCACTTAATCCACTAAGCCACACCAACCAAGGTGTCAGATCACTTTTCTATGCATTTATACTGATGTGGATATATAATTTTGATTTATTCTTTTGTCATTGTTGTTGAACTGGCTGTGAAAGAGTTGTCTGAGTGCTTCGTTAAAAATAAGAATGAGCCCTGGCTGGTGTGGATCAGTGGATTGAGTGTTGGCCTGTGAACCGAAGGGTCACTGGTTCAGTTCCATGTCAGGGCATGTGCCTGGGTTGCAGGCTGGGTCCCCTGTGGGGGGGGGGGGTGCATGAGAGGCAAGCACACATTGATGTTTCTTTCCCTCTTTTTCTCCCTCCCTTTCCTCTCAGTCTAAAAATAAATAAATAAAATCTTAAAAAAAAATAAGAATGAGTGGGCTCCAACTTCCCCACATTCCCCTGAGATTTTGATTTGTTTGGTTTGGATTTCGGAATCTGAATTTTAATAGTTTTCAGATGATTCTGATGGTCAGCCATTGATGTATTCTTTAACATAAATGCTATTAATCATATTATTTTACATCTTTATATAATAGTTTGTTTTGGAGATCTCTTCACATCAACATATGCCAAAATACCCACATTTTTTAAAAGTAGTGCTTTGAATTCTATAGTAGATATAGCATATTTATGTAGCCATTCTCTTATTAATGGACATATATATAGTTGAAAGTTTTTGTCATTACCAAAAGATGCAACAGACCTCCACTTGTTCATACATCTTTGTGCACATATCTGGATGTTTGTGTTAGAAAGGTACGTGATAGTTAATTTTGCTGAGTCAAAAGGATTACACATTTTAAATTGATAAATATTGCCAAATCCAATACATTCTGGAACTTTTCCTATTTCTGTATGAACTTTTCCTTTTGAAGAAGGATGCCCAAGTATTTCTGTGCAATAGCAGAGATACTTGTATAAGATATACAGATGTATTTAGAAGAAATTATAAATCAGAATAGAAGTTTTCTTTAATTTTTTTAATTACGGGGAAAATATTTAACGATAAAGAACTAAATGTGCAAAACAAAATAAATTTGATTTTAAAAAGTTATTTCTTCCATTGAACTAGATTTGCAATGGATGAGTGAACTTGAAAGGCATGTTAGCCCTTCTTAAAAGTGACGCCATGAGGTGATGATTGCTTTAGGCTTTCTTAGCCCAAGGGAGGCTTCTATTTTTCTTACTATTACAAAATATTGTCATAATCTCTTTTATTATTAGTAATTGTTGCTTATCTCTTTACTGTGCCTAATTTATAAATTAGAGTTTATCATAGGGATGTATGTATAGAGAAAAATATATAGTGTATGTAGGGTTTGATGCAATCTGAGGTTTCAAGCATTCACTGAGGTCTTGGAATATCCCCAGCAGAAACGGGGGGGAACTACTATGTAGTAATTTCTGGCCTGCAGGTAGGTTCTTAGTATTATGGATGCATAGAAATGCTTTGGGCATTTCTGCAGCCTGATGCAGTCAATTTTGAGTTAATACAGTTTTTTATTGTTGCAGTATGGTTATTTGTTCCTTTTACATTTTTCTTACTTTCTGAAATAATTATTTTTGAGAAGAAAAAAATTTCCAAGGCCAGAAAAATGTCTGTTAATGCACCTTTCTCCCATTTAACTCCCTTCTGATTGATACTGTACTTCAAATGAAAGTCTTTTGTTTTAAATCATTGCTATATGTTAAATTATTACAATCAGGACTATCCTATACTTTGTATATTATTATTATCTTCTCTTAAAATCTGAAAATTCAACCTCCCACAAAATTTAAATTTGGATTTTACAGTTCTGTTATACTTTTTCTACCACATGAAACATTTTGCTAAACTTAGAATGTATGGTTTTCCATGTAGCATTTGCAGAACCTAGAGTATTTTCATTGATGATTGAAACCAGTACATTTTTCTTGACCATTTATGTTTAGTAATAACAAATCCTTTAGCTGCTACATATGAATACAGAGGATGTCTCAGAACCAGTCCATTTCTTTCTTTCTTTTTTAGTACTTTACTTACTTATTTATTTATTTATTTTAGAGAGAGGGGAAGAGAGGGAGAAAGAGAGTGAGAGAAACATCAGGGTGTGGTTGCCTCTCACACGCACCCCACAGGGGATCTGGCCTGCAACCCAGGCCTGTGCCCTGACTGGGAATCCAACCAGCAACCCTTTGGTTCTCAGGCCAGCACTCAATCCACACCAGCCAGGGCAGAACTGGTTCATTTCTGCTACTACTCTGTGATAATTTTAAGGTGGTTTCATTTAATATAACCATTATAAAGAATGATAAAGTATACTGGTGGGTAGTTTATTTTTGTTTTATTAAAGGGAATTTTAATTGCATAACAGACTGATGAGTTAATCATTTAAAAAACTCACAGCAGCTGATATCTGTTATTAAATTTGGAATGTTTTATAGAAACAGCCCTCTGAAATTGCTTGTCAAAATAGCTCACAGTTTGCTAATAGCAGCAGTAGTTACGTCAGGTTATTCTATTTCTAGACTTTTGTCAAAACACTGTCAGGAACTAAGGAGTCTTCAGATTATGAGCTTGTTAATGTCGATAAAATATGAAGTAGCATGTGCATTTGGTAAAACACCCATCAGATAGAAAATAGTGTTTATCCTTTTGTCCTAAACATTATTCTATAAGTGGCAAAGAATATCGGTTCAAGAGACAGTAATTTGAAAATCCTTTATCCCTTTACCTTCCCTCATTTCATTCTCTGAAATCCTACCTATTTTTCAAAGCTCGCATGCTTGCTTCTGTGTAACTTCCTTCTCATACTAATTGGAAGCCACCGTTTCCTTCCCTGAACTGTTACAGCTTCTTGTTTTGTACCACAGATCTGTCCTATGTTGGTATCTCTATTTTTGTGTCTTTGGCTCTTACTGGGCTAATACTCTCTTCGAGAGAAAATAATGGCATATCCTCTTTTTTGTAACTCCCATGCGATCTAAGCACAGTATTTTCACAAATAGCAGAGGTTCCGTTGATGTTTGTTGAATGCCTGAAGTAAGGTAGAAATTTACATTTTATCATTTTCCCACTTTTTATAACTTTTTATTTGACTTAGTACATTGTTGTTAATATGGTATATTAATAAGAAGGTTTATTATCCTCTTAGAGTGAATCATATTGTGGTCTTTTTTTTTAATTCTCATTCAACAGTATATTTTCAAGAGTAACTTTAATACTTTTTAGCTCACATCAGTGCGGCTGAGGTGGGTAATTTCATGAGTTTTTAGTGACATCTGTGCGAAGCTTTTGCTTTGCCCCTGAAGCTTCAGAAGCCTTTATGCTGAGGGATGACTGGGTGCTTTCAGTTCAGTCAGCCGTGCAGTCTTTAGTTAAGTCTGTGTACTTGATTGTATTATTTGAAAGAAGATCCCTTAATTGCATCTTTTTTAACCTTTTGAAATTGTGAATAAGCCTGATTGCATTTTAAATCTTCAGTTTCCTTTTACGTATGTGAAGTGTATTCTGATTTTCATAAAGGTGTATTTACTCCAAGAGGATTGTCAGATGCCTGGTTGTATACAATCACAGGCACAATTAATCAAATAGATAAGACTAGCAATTACTTTTAAGTGAAAATACAAAGTAGTTTCATTCCCATCTTGAATTTCTTTGAGTCAATTTTAACTCTTCACAACTTAATTGATTTCCCCTGAATACAGAGTAGTTTGTGGATATCTGCTATTTTTACAATCTCTTTATGAAGTAGGTGGGGAACTTTCATTCCTTAGGGATAGAGAGGTTTTTCTGTTTAACTCTGTGTTACTTACTTTGGGTCACACAGCACTATAGCTCGAAACAGTAACCAGATCTCCTGCTCTCAAGATCTTAACCTTAATTTGTACTTCAGAAGGATTTTCAAAGCTTGGATGGAGTATAGTAGTTTTTCAAAGGAAAAGATACCATTGGGCATAATAAATGATTTCTTCAGTACCATTCCTATCTTTGGGTATGGATCAGGCATCTGGCGGCACTCTCGAGCCAGTGTACACCTTAAAAGGTCAAAATTCAAGGACCCAGAAAAGTATATTCATTCTGACCAATAAAATATCTCGATAATATCCAGTGATATATAAGGATAGGACCCACTATTTCCTGGATGTACTAATGATGTAATTTCTATTATAAAATAACATGAAGTTAACACAGGGTGTTATAAGTAGAAATGTCTGTAAACCTTGGCTCATTTGGAGACAAGGCACCTCGGCAGGTGGTCTTGGCCCTCTAGTTGTCCAGTCAATTGACTTCAAACTCTGGTTTCTCACTTTGGAGAAACTGAAAGGCCTAACACAAATGTGAAGTGTGAGGAAGATTTCTTTTAAAGACTTTCATGAAAACCACGTTCATTAAGTTAATACTTCTATGTAAAATATTTGCAGGGCTTTTTTTTTTGCATGAAAAAAATGAAAAACTGTTTCAAAATACCTCTATGTCTTCTGGGAATATGAGTGATGATTTCATTACCTAATCAAGGAAGTGAAAACAAAGGGCTGCGCAAAGTGATGCTGGGCATGTAGTTACAGAGGAACTGCACCCGAGTCTATCCCTGTGTGTTGTCAGTTGGCATCTGTGCTCAGGCACCAGGTTAGCAGACGAGCCTTCAGAGGCACAGGGTTTGAAGCTTTTGTGGACAGTGAAGTGGTTGAATGGTGAGAATTGTTTAAAACTGGCTATTACAAAAATGTGAGCCCCTTTCTTTGGGTTTGCTAATTATTTTTTGAGAAGTTTTGGAAAGGAAGTAGATTGTTTTATTGAGCCAAACAGATGTATTTTGCTTGGGGGGAAAAAATCCTTTTTGCAGCCTTTATGATTCAGTTTGTGCTAAAGCAGACGCTAGGTATGCAGTCTGTATAGGAAAGAACTGTATTGGAGATGCTGTATTTAATTCAGATGTGAAAAATGCAGCCAAATTCAAGGAATTGGTTTTTTGTACTCTTCCTTGGTGAATTTCAGGGCTTAGTAGGGATTAAAAATACGAGAAAGTCAACAATTTAGGGAAGATAGCCAGTGGGAGGTGAGAAATGGTAACTTGCAGGGAAAGAATAAGAGGGAATATGGGAAGCAATTTTTTTTTTCCAGTAGAAAAAGGCAGCTTTCTTTTTTTGCCAGAAAAATATTCTAATTTTTGTTTTATATGTACATGACTTTTGGATAGGAATTAGGGCTGGAAATGGAAAGGCCCTCCCTCTAGCAAGTGAAGCACAGGATAAACAGCTCACGGAAGTGGGGCAGAGAGGGACTAATGACTATCTAGGATCCTTTATCTAATACAACTTAGGGTAAACCTATGACGTTCTCTACTCTGGGGGAATGGAGGGAATTGCTGCTGGCCATCCTTTACCACTGTTGCCTGCTCCACCAGCTCGCAGGATTTAGGCTTCTCCAGTACTTTCAGTTAGCCATTTGTTCATCATCATCAAGAGTCTAGTTGCCACTTGAGTATTGATTTATGTTTGCTTTTTTCTGAATGTGATCATTCTTCCAGTTTTTAAGGTGTTGTACATAATTAGTATATGAATTTCAGGAGTAGTAGAGGTGAAGTGGGAAGCTTCTAGGTTTTACTTTCCCCAACCTCCTTACTTTTTGGAACACTTCAGATCTTTCTTTAAGCCCCAAAGTATATTTCAGACTCACTCTTCTCTTCCTGTTATTTCTTATTGTTTTCATCAGTGCTAGAGAGAATGCTGGAAATTTATAAGGTGGGTAGCATAGTGCATGGTCTGGGCAGGTACATAATGATCAAGGGGAATAGATGTATTAAAAAAACAATAAAATGAACTCAGATGCCCCTTCAGGAAAGGACTTGTTGCCTAAATATCAGGAGTGTAGCTAAATAAAACTGTTAAGTCCCTTCAGTGACTGCCTCAGCTTTGGAGCCAAGGTCACCTTCTCAGAGCAGCCCCCAGCCAGTGCCTGGGCAGAGCAGTGATATAAGAGCCTAGTCTTCTCCCCCAATACTGCGGTCCTCTCACTGACCATCCTCGCCCCTGAGCTTTCCGTTGGACAAGTGTTGTCAGATCTGCATCATGCTCTGATGGCTCCTCCTGCTCAATTCTTTTCTTCTCACGAGAGTTCTCTCCTTTAACCCTTTTTGATTCCTAATTATATTTTAGCATCTGCTTCTTGGGGAATCTAAGCTGCGACACACTTCAACATAAATCATCCTATTTACTCTATTTGACTCTTTGCCTCAGGCATTGCATGAAACATCAGGGGAGTGGTGTAAACATGTTGCTTCTGTGTATATGTTTAACACATTGTGCTCCTTCCAGAAAGTTTAGAGAATACAGATAGCACTAAGAAGAAATTTTAAAATCACTCATAAAATGTCTTTAAAATTAATTACCTTCACTAGAGGTAACTTGATCATGGCTTGTTTTGATAAACTTTAGAGAAGTGAATTAAGCATTAAGTATTCAGCTTGGTGAATTTTTCACAAACTGAACCCATCTGTGTAACCATTACTCAATTAGGAAAAAACTTTACCAGCAGCCCAGGAGCCTCCCAGTGCTTGCCAAAGCTAACCACTTTCCTCACTTGCAACAGCATAAATTAATTTTGCCTAGTTTTGAATTTGATATCAGCATGGTCATGTGTATGTACTCTTCTGATCATTTTGCTTAGTATTATGTTGAGTCTTAGCTGTGTGTTTATCTGTGGCTCCTTGTTGTATAGCGTTCCCCTGTATGAATGTACTGCATGCAGTATGTCCATTCTGTCGTTGAGGGGCATTTGTATTATTTCCAGTTTTTTACTTCCTGGATTTATTATGGTGTTTTCTAGTATAAATATTGCCTTGATTTGGTATTTTAGCTAGTTAAGCCTATTCTTAGAACATTTATTATCCTCTTAAGTGAATTGTCTTGTGTAAAAGCTAGGAAAACTGTTATTTCTAAAACCAAATCCTAAGAATATTCTTATTACTCTTTGTAGTTCCCACAGTTATTTTTTACTTCTGAGTTTGAGGTCTTAAGTTATGTTATTGGACAGGGGAAGCAAATTATTATTCCTTTTGCTGTCTTTCAGTCAGATCCTTGAGTCAGGGGAATTGTTAGAGAACCAGCGTTCTGGTTTTCTGGTTACACCAGAACTTGGGTATTGCAGTTGTTGGTGGAGTAAAAAAATAACAAGCCTTTAGGGATTGTTAGATATTTGGGGTGGGTTTGGTCCTTGAGCTGTACCTATCAAATTAAGATGGCTCACAACTGGTGCTAAAGAACAGATTTCATATTGAGGGTCTCAAACAAATCCTGAACAATTTGTGTGCATGTGCCTGTGCAGTTTCAGAGCTTCCAGCAGTGCATACTGATGTTTGTTTCTTTCCCACTGTAGCTGTCAAGTGGAATGTCATGGCCAGCTCCTCAGACAGTGATGATGACAGTTTCATGGCAGTGGACCAAGAAGAAACTGTGCTGGAAGGGACAATGGAGCAAGATGAGGAGCCTCAACCAGTATTAGAGGTTGAGGAGACTAGACATAATAGATCCATGTCTGAGCTGCCAGAAGAGGTTTTGGAATACATCCTGTCCTTCCTTTCACCATACCAAGAACACAAAACTGCAGCCCTTGTCTGCAAACAGTGGTATCGACTTATCAAAGGTACTGTGGGCCCTAGAGATGTTTATGTGTTTATTTAAGATGTGTTTGAATGCTTTATTTTCAAACTCCCAATTTTATTTTCTCTTTTCGTCCTTAAATTTACTGTCGTTCTAAATTTAATGTTAGTTAACATTGTACATTTCCCTTTTCTCTTTTTCCTGGTTAGTTTTATGAGCAGCTTGAATACTATAGTGTTTAATCAATTTGAAGTTTGATAATGAAGATTCTTTTCTGCATATTCTCAGCATTGATATGGTAAATTACATTGTTCTTGAATAGGCAAAATAGGGATAGATATGGGATAACAGTAATAACTAACATTAATATAGCTCTTACCATTGTCAGGCACTATTGTAACTGCTTTACAATCCTCTCGGCAAACCATTATAGGTGAAGAAACTGAATGAGGCACAGGAAAGTGACTTATCCACAGTCACATGGGTAATAAATGAAGGATCAAAGATTCACAGTCAGGCAGTCTGTTGTTCAGGTCCTTGTTCTTGTGAGGATGCCATATTGTCTCTTAAAGTGGCTAATAGTAGCAAATGTGGATTTGTGAGAGCATTCACCCCTTGATTTTTATCTCTAAACAGCCAGGCCTATGGATACCTGTTACTTGTTAAAATGAGTTTCTCCTCCTTTTCCCTTCATTTTCTAATCAAGATTTTAACTTCAGCTAAACGTTGAGGTTACTAGCTGTGCTGTATTTTTAATTAAAAGATAACAGTTATTTGGCCTTATTCCATTTTAAGTGGAAATGACCCCCCCCCTTTTTTTTAAATGAAGATGACCAGGCCAGTTCAATAATCTTTGATCAAAGCAAGGATTGGTACCAGTTTGTTCTTTCCTGGTGGGAGCAAGGTAGCAGAAATATGAAAGAAAAACTTTTAGATAACAATCAGTCTTAAAATCTTTTCTTTGCATCAGAATGGTTCTCATGGGAGTATGGTTCTTGTCAATTATCCAAGTCCATCTGGGAGGTCTAAGGACAGACCAGCTGTGTTGAAACTGCTTGTTGGGTCCTAGACTCACCTGCTTATAACTGGTAATACTGGTATGCACAGCCTACTTCTATTTGCAGAGTTAGTGGACTCTTCAGGATGGATTGGCTTCCTACACTGTGGAAATAGACGATTTTACCCCTAAAATAGAGGGGGAAGAATCATAGATGAGAGGCTGTGATCTAATCAATATATGAATTTATTCTTAGGCTTTGTTTAGCATTTATGTCACCTTGTTTGTTTTTTTTTTGTTTGTTTGTTTTTTTTAAAGCGGAACTGTAATGTACTCACAGTTTTAGATCTTTTGGGGGAAGTCACTGCCAAGACAGTTGTTTTCCCTCTTTCAATCATTTTGTATCATCTGTCTTTTATTCATTACTGCCTTACCTGCATTCAACATTTGTAAATTTGTGTTACACACTTGACCAGTGTATAGTTGGCAGTGTCTAATATTCCAATTCTTAAATATGCGTTCAAACAAGGGACAGTGATCATCTTTGGAAAACATGTGTAAGTAGAGTGACCAGGCTTATAGATCCACTGAAGTGGCATAAATATAAGTATGATACATTCTTTAAAAATGTAACATAATCGGTTGTACTCTGTATTCAAAATGTTGCTCAAATAAGATTTCATGTGTAAGAAAAATAGATCGTTCAAGTCACCTGAAAGCTTTCACTTTTTTTGAAGTAGACTTTATTTTTTAAAGTGGTTTTAGAGTCACAGCAAAATTGAGCAGTTTCAGAGATATCCCATATACCCCTGCCCCAACACATGCATAGCCGTCCCTACTGTCAACATTCTCTACCAGAATAGTACATTTGTTACAGTTGATGAACCTACATTGACACATAATCATCACCCAAAGTCCATTGGTTATATTAGGGTTCTCACTTGGTAAACATTCTGTGGGTTTGGACAAACGTATAGTGATATGTATCTGCCATTATAGTGAAAGTGCTCGTGTGTGTGTGTGTGTGTGTGTGTGTGTGTGTTTATTTGAATCAGACATATGCTGGGAAGCAAAACAAAAATACTCCCAAGTTGTCATTTTTTAAAACAGATTTTCTTAATTATAAATAATAACTCAGTTATAAATAATCACTAAACTAATTTTTATCTCCTCTTTAAAATGGAGAATGCTTAGTTGCCATGGTCTAATGATAGATATTTACTCAATACATCTTATATTCTAGGTACTGTTTTACTTATTATATTCTAGGTACTCTTTATCACAAAGCTAAACTGTTCCCCAGCCCCTTTGCTTTGTAGTAAATAATACCAATTATTTTGATATGTTGCATCATGATATAACAAAAGGGAGCGGAGTTACAGTATGAGCTAATTTTGTAACCTTAAGCAAGTCATTTAACCTTCCTGAACCTGGTGAATGAAAGGATTGGATTGTCCTTTTTTTTTTTAAAGATGTTATTTATTTATTTATTTTTAGAGAAGGGAAGGGAAGGAGAAAGAGAGAGAGAAACATCATTGTATGATTGCATCCTGTGTGCCCCCAGCCCCTGCACTGGGAATTGAACCAGCAAGCCTTTGGTTCACAGGCTGGTGCACAATCCACTGAGCCACACCAGCTAGGTCTGGATCTTCCAGTTTTAAAAGTATATGATCTGTTTTCTTTCTTTGAATGAAAAAATCAAAGAAATTTGAAGTACCTGAAAGAAACTTACGTCTTATAAAAAAGTGACAAGACATTTAAATAGATGCAGTTTTAATAATTTGATTTATAAGTGAAGTGTCTAGGCTGAGGCCTTTGTTGTTTTTGCCTTTAGGAGTAGCCCACCAGTGTTATCATGGTTTCATAAAGGCTGTTCAGGAAGGAAACATTCAGTGGGAGAGTCGGACTTACCCTTATCCTGGAACCCCGATCACTCAGCGGTTCTCACACAGTAAGTATTTACTGTGAAAGCAGATCCCACACTGCCTGTGTTTCCAAAAACTACTTTGGAGATAATGTATTTTGTCTGACTTTTTCATGAAGAGAATGTAAAATGAGGATTTATATTAATTTTACAATTAGAGTGAGGGAAGAGCATGAACCTGAATACATTGTGTAGGTACTTTGGTATAATTTTATATTCTGCTTTTCATTGAATTTTTGTAGTGTCTCTACTCCAAAGAGGTCATGGTTATGCTTTGGCTTTTATTTATTTTTTAAAAAAAGATTTTATTTATTAATTTTTAGAGAGCGGGGGAAGGAAGGGAGAAAAAAATGGAGAGAAACTCCCACCAGGAACCAAACCCGCAACCCAGGCATGTACCCTGACGGGGAATTGAAGCAGCAGAGTTTCGCTTTGCGGGACAAGGCCCAACCAGCTGAGCCACACTGGTCAGAGCTCTGCTTAGATTTTTAAGCATCTGACATCTTGCAGGAGACAAACAAGTAATGACATACATAAGGGTATTTCTAAGATTTTGCTTAGGGAGTAGAATTTAGCACTGTTTTATAATTACTGTTTATTTTAACATAGTATATGCTCAGCAAACACTGAATTTGACTGGAGTCACACAAAATTTTTGTGAAAGTTATTGATTATAAAATACAAATTTAAATAGTAAAATTATAAATAAAATGTCCTGGCAAATAGACATAATATAGGGTTTTTAAATTATTCTAGAATTAACTCTTCATTTTAATTGACTTTTGTAGATATATTTTATTCTATTGTGATTCACATCCCTTCATCAAAGTGAAACTGAGACATAGTATATTTTAGGTCAGTAAAGGTGTATTTATTAATGGTTCTGCAAAAAGAGAGCTCACTGGGGAGGGGGATGCCTCTTAGAAAGTTCTCAAAATTACTGTCTTAATTATACTTTCCTGTTCAGAAACCTTTAGTGTCTGACCATTGCCTACGAGATAAAAGCTAAACGTAGTTGTACATTTAGAGCCCTCTTTAATTTGACGTGTGTCTACATTTACCACTTCATCTCCCAGATTTTCCCAAGAGCTCTTTTCTTTCAAGCTATCACTTTGCCATACGTGTTTCTTCCTCCCTGGAGTATTCCTATCCACTTAGCAGAAGCTTGCCTCTTCTTGAAGACTCAAAGTTCTAGCTCCTTCATAAAAACCTTTTCTCAACTCCCTAGCCCATAGAAAATATTTTCTGTTCTGAGCTTATGTTGTTGCCTGAAATTCTGATTTGGCACTTAACTCACAATATCTTTCATTGTTAGCTTACATGTATGTGTCTTTTTTTAAAAACTATGTTTTGAACTCTTGAGGGGAAGGAGAGTATACTGGTTTTCCATGTTGCAAATTCCCCAAACTTAGCAGTTTAAAACATTTACTATCTCATGGAGTTTCTTGTTGGTCAGGAAATTGGGAGTGGCTTAGCTGGGAGGTTCTGGCTCAGGGTCTCTTCATGAGATTGCAGTCAGTCTGACAGCCAGAGCTACAGTCACCCGAAGGCTTGACTTGGCTGTGAGGGTATCTGCCTTTAAGCTCGCGCAGATCACTGTGAACCAGAGGAGTTCCTTACTAACATGGACTTCATAGCTGCTCACAATTTGGTGGCTGGCTCCCCACCGAATAATGATCTGAGAGAGACACAGACACCAAGACGGAAGCCATGGTGTCTTTTACAACCTAATCTCAGGTGAATACCATCTTTTCTGCTATATTCTCTTGGTCACACAGCGATTGACCAAAGGAATAAATACCAGGAAGTGAGGATCATTGGAGGCTATCCTGGAGGCTGGCTCCTGATCATATGTTGTACTCTATGCAGAAGATAGTTCAGTGAATAATTATAATTCATTATTATGTTTGAATGGTATCTAAATAGATCAAAGGAATAGGTCAAACTATTGCTGTGTTCTTAGTTTTCTCAAGAAGCTATTTTCACTTGTGCTGTTGTATACCCCCTACAGCAATGAATCTCAAGAGTGATTCCTAGGCCTCTGGGAAGGAGGTTGTCTTTGAGACCCTGTGGGGATCTGGGAAGTCAGAACTGGCTTTGTCTGCTTTCAGCTGTGAATGTCTGGCAGTGAAGAACACAGTGATCCCTGGAATCAAGGTCCCGCCTTGATTATGCATAGGCTGCAGCACTTCTACCCAGCATTGCTTCTGCACTGTTAGTGCAGATGTCCACACAGTCAAAAGGGCAATTAACTACTTATGCTTCCTCCCCTGCTCCTCTTATTTTTTATTATTATTATTATTATTATTATTATTATTAAAATAGTTTTGAAAGGGTCTTGAATGTTTTCCGGAGCCCACAGATCACACTTAGACAGTACTGCAGTAGACAGTAAAATGAATCCTTGCTGAGAATATTTAATGCAATTTTGGAAGAATCCATGTTAGGTCCAGTATTTTTTGTGGAGGGAAGGATAATGTCGGTTATCTACAGGTAATTGGAATAAAAAATAGAAACAAGATTTCTGAAGTCTGAAGATGGTTTATTTTAGATGGATTTTTTAAAAAGCATTTTAGAACTATGAGGGAAATGGAATGAACCTGGGTAAAATAAAAACCAGAGTAGGAAGGATTCAGGGGTGAATAATTATCATAGCAACAGTTCAGCTTTCTGATGAGAGGGAGAATTTTATTTTTTTAATCCTTACCCTAGGATATATTTTTACTGATTTTAGAGAGATAGGAAGGCGGGGAGAGAGACAGATAGCAACGAAAGAGAGAAACATCAATTAGTTGCTGCCTTGTACATACCTCAACTGGGGATCAAACCTGCATCCTAGTGTGCTCCAACTGGGGATTGAACCTGCAGTCTTTTGGACTACAGAACGATGTTTCAACCAACTGAGCTACCCAACAAGGGCTAACTAGCTTTTGAAAAAATATCGCAAAATAGAGGCAATTGTTTGAAGGGGAAATGAAAAGAATAGTACAGTTAGTAAGCTCCCAGAAGTTCAGAGATTGGTAGGTTTTGATATTTGTTTTTACTTAAAATTTTTTTTCATATCTTTACTTGAAATATGAGAAAAGGTGCCATAGATTTTTAGGAGTTGTTTCTGTGTTTCATTGTCTCTTTCTGTCTGTCATGTTTCTTTCCATCGGTCTCTACATGCTATCTAACTGGCAAACTGATGAGGACTGTTACAGAGCAATAGCAGTTTTCAAAATAGGTTGAAAACAAGGAATTCCTTTAATTTCTTTCCTTAGATTCTACCTCTTCCAACCCTGTATTTATCCCTTGAGCTCAACTTCATTTCTTATTCCCAGCTCATGTTGAGCTCGAGATCCACATTTCCAATTCTTTGCTCCTGTTGCCGCAGATATACACAGATGTTTCATATTTAGTCAGCTAAAAGGAGAATTCAGTAATACCTCCCAAATCTTTTCCTCTCCCTAATTTAGTTAATGGCATTATCATGCTTTCAATTATACAAGCTTGAAATCTTGGATTCGTCCTTAATTCCTCTTTTCTACAACAATAGTCAGAGCCTGTTGATTTTTTCCTTCTCAGCAGTGTCTCTCATGTATTTCCTTTTTTCCCAGTTACTCACATGTATGATCTAATCATTCCATCTTTCCAAAGTCTTGTCTAAATAGTCTTCTTGCCCTTCCTCTCTCTTCATTTGAAACTGTACTAGACACTGTTGGCATTCATCTCTAAAACCGAGGACAGCTCCACCTCCTAGGGCATTTGGGAATGTGTGAGGTCATTGTTCATCGTTGACTGGAAAGAATCACAAGCATTTAGTAGGCAGGGACCAGGGATGCTAAGTGTCTTACAGTGAATGGGATGACCCTACACACAAAGAATTGGCCTGCCCAAGATGACAGGAGCTCCTGTCGGGAAACACTGCAAATCTGAAACATAAAACCAGTCTTTTCACATTCCTCTGCCAAAAAGCCTCTGCCTCTCTGTACTACACATACAAGTTTCCACTCCTCCTGGCTTTCACGGCCCTAGCTTACCTTTTCAGTCTAACTCACTGTTGTATCATTATACAGTCAGACTCCACCATAAGACTCCTTGTTATGTCTTAAACTTCTGTACCTCATGGCTTTTCTTGGATGCACTGATTTCATCCACCCTTTTCCTCTTGTTCCTTTTCTGTCCCTAGACTTGTTTGCCCCTCATTAATTGACTGAGAATGTCCCATTCTTTGAAACCCATCTCAGAAACAAAGCCAAAAGCCACCTTCTTCAAAAACTACTCTCAAATTTCCCACCGTGGAGATTAAGTTCTTCTCTTCCTCTGCTTATACTCCCCTAATACACTCTTCATACCTTTCCCTTATTGTTTATAACCATCTGTCTCTTACTATAATTCCCCCCCATACGAGAGGCTGCATGTAAAAGAACTCCAGACTTGGAAAGCAACTTCCTTGGCTCTTCTAACCCACAATTTCTTCATCTGTAAAATGTGTATGAACATTCTTGTGCCACGGAGTTGCTAGGAAGTTGAATTGAAGAAACATATATTTAAAAAATGTTTTAAACTGCAAAGTGATAGGATGATGATGACCCTCCACAAGATAGATGTCTGCTTGAGGACAGATAGGTTCTGTGTCTTGAGACATCTCTGCACCTTTCACAATACCTGGACCATAATTGATAATTTATTAAATAATGTGTGATTAAATATAACAAAGATATGAGCAGTATAGCTTCTTTCCTAAGTGTTTAAAAAAAAAAGCCTGGGGCAAAAAAGGCAGTGGAGGTAAAATGAAACCAGTTCTTGTGGGTTTTTGGTGAGTGCATGACCAGTCACTCAAGCCTTGATTAATGTAGGAGATTATTTTCAGGTTGTAGAATGCCTTTTTCAGATTGATGTAGTGGTCTATTGAGTCCCCAGCATCATGCTTTGAAAAAGGTTTTAGTGTTTAGGCTCCAAACACAGTCAGGTCATTCCACACACACATGCTGGTCGTGTCCCTGCAATAGCCAGCAGGCCCAGACTGGGTAACCGACCTTGCTTGTTCCATAGTTATGTAATTACAGGCCTTATCAAATATGTCCTGGCTTGTAGGTGTGAGACACATGACAGCGTAGTCTGTTTAAGCATGGGATAAATGCCTCGGGACCTTTCCCTGGAGACAAGTGGGGAAACAAAAGAGAATTTAACATCTGAAAGTGCAGAAGTTAGAGTGGACATTTATTGAGTGATTACCAGGCACCATGGAAAATGTGAAACAACTGGAATACCTTGCATTTGAAAGGATTGTAATATAGGAGGGAAGTATTTGGAATGCTGAAGAACTGTGTGCTTGCTGTGTGTGTAATTGGGAATATTTGACTTGCCTTTGAATAGGGATTATTATATATTAACTTGAGGTATGTGTCTTGCAATAATTCATGGAGCAATCAAACCCATTTCCGAAGATTGAAGAGATTTAACAGTTGGAATAAACCTTCTTAATGTTATTTCTTAGCAGGTTATTCATACTGTATTATGAACTGTAACTTTTGTATGGCACATTCCAATGGTCTAGATGTTCTGAAAGGAAAATACTCTCTTTGGGTGGAGAACTTTGGTAAAAGGGAAATGACTACTTGAACACTGGTATTTGCGTAAATTCTTAATTTTTTTCTAAAAGGCCCATTGAACTTCTCCAGTTCCCCCATCCCCACCCAGACCAACATGAAGGGAGATGTCTTAAATAAAAATAAACAATAAACAAAGTTCACTAGGATGCCTAAAATATTTGAGTGTATTATCGATGGCCATTTTCTCATTCCATTATATCTGAGTTCTAAACTTAGAACTCAGTTGACTAAACTGACTCCCTTCCTCTCGAAGCCCCTCTGATAATTGACTGCTGGACATTGAAAATATAGTGTGTGAAATGTCGTTTTAGTCCTATTATCTTTGCGTAGTTTGGGCTGTGCCTTCCTCTTCCAGAAACCTTTGTTTGCTCAAAGAGAAGCAGGAAAATGCCAATTGCCTTATTTTAGTATAGGATTAAAATACATGTGGTTAAGAAACTAATGGGGCCCAGCTGCTGGCTGGGTTTGCAATCCAAATAAAGAAGAATGTTTGCTGCCTCTTTGATAAAGGCCCTGTGCTCTTTTGCTACACAAAGGAAGCAGCTGCTAAGAGTTGTTCTTTGAGGAATGGTGAGACATAAATGAGCCCTGACTCTTTTAATTATGACATCACAAAATTGTTTTATTAAACATTGTTATAATGAACACAAATTAAAGTTTCAGAAGCCGTAGGACATTGCTGATGTCTGTTCTGGAGGTATGGATTATCAAGAGGAAAAGAATGTTCTTTTAAGCTTGGCACCAGTTGGTTAGGTTCAAAATTTTCCCATTTGTTGGAATAGCTAGTTAAAGAAAGGTGCAGGAGCCATGGCCGGTGTGGCTCAATTGGTTGTAGTGTCAGCCTATAAAACTGAAAGGTTGTGAGTTTGATTCCCAGTCAGGGCACATGCTTCAGTTGTGGGTTCGGCCCCTATTCAGGTGCATGCAGGAGGCAGCCAATCAATGTTTCTCTCCCTCCCTCCCTTCCTCTCTCTCTAAAATCAATGGGCATGTCCTTGGGTGAGGATTTAAAAAAAAAAAAAGGAAAGAAAGAACGTATGAGAAGACCAAAATCATCTGAAGCTTAGCTCTTTGGTGGAGCTTAAAATGTGGCACCACTAATTGTCCATTTTGTTTATCTAATGTCATCTAATTTGATCCTTTGTTACTTATAATTTTTAAGAAATCTGAGACAGGAGCAATGTAATTCCATAGAATTTTACCTAATAGACTTTGTTGTTGGGATGTGGATTAAAAAAACTGATTTAGATATAAATTAGAAGTTATTTTCAAAGGAAGAGGTAGTCAGTGGAAGGTGTAAAATCATTTAAATCTTTATATGCCATTGTAGTGTGTTTGAGTTTTGGGAATATATTAACTATTTTGCAGGTGTGAGCTTATGGATAATTAAATGGTATTTCATTTCTTCACATCTCTAGTCTCTTTAATTTCTTTGTTAATTTGAGAAGTCTGCAGCTCCATTAATGCACAGTGTCAGAGGTCTGATGGTTTGGATGTACTTCTTCCACTGACTGAAGTTACTGGGTGTAAGGGACTAAACACGCTGCTTTTATTGGCTCTTAAGTCACCCAGTTTTCTGACTTGGCCTTCCTACTAGAGAGATTCCTTAAAGGGTCCATTGGATGGGCTCAGTTATGAAAAAATAAAAAGGAGAGTTATTCCCAGAGCTAGTGTGTATCACAGAGGTAATTATAGCAGTGGCATTTCCCTTTTTCTGAACTCGAGTAAGTGGTGCCAGAGTTTAGAAGAGATCTTAGAATCAGTGGCGAGCTAAATTGAACTAGATCTGCAAATAAGCTAAAGGATCACTGAAACCTTGCACTAGTGGATTGAATCTCTGACTTTCTTTTCCCATCCCCTTCCTTTTATATGACCCTTAACTGTTCAAGCTTAGCTTCACATGAATTTTGAGAGGTCTTTTTCCCACTGGTATGCATGAGGTGAATAGAAAGGGAAGTTCTTCTTCGCCTTTTTTCTGAGACCCAGGATGCTAAATGCGGGACTGTAAGAAGTGCGGTCATCTTTTCCAAAGGACAGAGACTAAATGATCTTTCAGTGAGAAGCAAGGTGGCAGAGCTTAGCTCCCAAGTCTCTCATCTAGACTCTGGCCCTGATCGTTCTAGTTGTAAAAGAACCGCTGCTCTCACAATCACTACCTCTTTCCTCAAAATGATGCCCATTGGTGCAGTCTGTATAATCAACTAATTAAAAAGGCTCTTCGCAGAGACCTCAGTGCTTTTTTTAAAAATTGAAACCTTGTTGCTTTTTAAATGTTACTGTACTGTTTTTCTATTTAGCACCAAGTAGCCTGCCTTGGGGGCTTCAGGTTATACCTAGGGACTTTCATGCTTTTTCTCTCAGTTGTCTTGAGACCCTACTACTTCTGAGATCCCTGAGCTACGTTGGTCTTTATGTGTGGTTGCTTCATGGCATTGGCTAAAAGTGTTTTCTCTCATTCTTCATATAAAGACTTCTTTATTAGTTTGTGCTTTGGGTTTCATTTGAAAACAAAACCAATAAGAGAACTGGTGGAGAGAAATGGGAAGACAGTATATCTGTTAGCACTGACTCTCTTTCCCTAACCCTATGCAGATTTAGATTAAGTATGCAGCTGTGCTGAAATTTCACTCATTGAGGGCCCTTAATCTGAATTCTTGTGTGCTCTTGCTAGAATTATACTGTCTTACTTAATGACATGATTGTCACTTTGTTTAGTGTGCTCAGAAGTAACCTTTTCCTTGCTTTTCTCTGGGCCTTATTTTAAAGGCTATGCCCTGGCTGGTGTGGTTCAGTGGACTGAGTGCTAGCCTGCTAACCAGAGGATCGCCAGTTCGAATCCCAGTCAGGGCACGTGCCTGGGTTGCAGGCCAGGTCCCCAGTGGGGGGCACATGAGAAGAAACCGCACATCAATATTTTTTTCCCCTCTCTTTCTCCCTCCCTTCCCCTCTCTAAAAATAAATAAATGAAATCTTTTTAAAAAATAAAAATAAAGGTTAGTATAATGCTGACCAGTCTGAAGACAACAGGTTGATTATAGAAAACTGGTAGCTGGTAAGAGTTACGAAATATGTGAAATAATTAATCTTTGAAAGATATAGGCTATAGTTAACATGTTAAAGGGGCTTCAAAATTAAACATCAGTTATTTATTTATTGTTTTCTTTCTAGGCGCTTGCTATTATGATGCTAATCAGTCTATGTATGTGTTTGGAGGCTGTACCCAAAGCAGCTGCAATGCTGCCTTCAATGACCTCTGGCGACTTGACCTGAATAGCAAAGAGTGGATTCGACCTTTGGCTTCAGGTAAGAGATAAAATGCTCATCTTTGCTTTCTTACCTGGTAACTCCCTTTGCATGGAAACTATCGAATCATTTTTGGTGTTAGTCTCAAGGACAGGTTAATGGGGCCCTAGGTTCTTTGTCAAGTATGCTGTGTAAATGCTAAGAATAATATGCTTGTATAAGGTCTTTGAATTTTTTCTAATTTATACTTTATCATTAGTGTTTGTGCCTTGCCAGAATTGCTATAATACTACTGTGTGAATTCATTTGCCTGGTTTTCTCAAGTACTTGTACAGGTGTGATATGCTCTTTGGTATGAAGTTGAAGTAAGAGCAGAAACACAGAGTCGTGAGAACTGTAGTTGACTGACAGAAGCTATTGTCCCAGGGCTAAGATCTCTGAATATCTTTTGTTGTTGCCAGCTGAGATATTTGGGGAGTGTATGGAACATGCCTCTGCTGGTTACTCTTAACAACACAGGAGTGTGGGAAGATTCCACAGTAGGTGCATTCCTGCACAGCCCCACTGTGCCAAAATTCTGGCAGAAAGAAATGAGATTATTTTCTCCTTTTTAGACTTAAACTTTATTGGTAAAAAAATAAAGTAAAAACAATTGTTTTTGAACTCATGAGGCAGGACAATTTAAAAAGGCACAGTTATAAGATTTGAGGGGCTGATGTGAGAGAGAAATAGAGTCCACTGTGTCTAGAGTATTCTGCTAGATTTGTTGGCAGGCTTTTCCCAAACATTCTTTATTTGGCTTTTCAAGGTTGGAATTCCCTCTAGGACTAAGGCAACTTGGGTTTTTCTTGTGCAGATTTCCTACTTATTTTGGTCTTGATTTAGTACTTTGATTATTAAATGGGAGGCAACCTGGTATATTAAAAAGGGCACTGGACTGAGCATGGAGACATGAGTTTCATTTCCTGGCATAATCACCAATTCTCCATGTCACTATAAACAAGTTACTGCATCTCTCTGAGAAACATATGGTGTAGGACTAGATTATTCTATTTTTAAATGGACTGGGAAGGCTAGTTTACATCTTTCTCTTTAGTTGTATAACGACTGCTATGAATGTCTAGGCCAGGGGCTTAAAACCCTTTAATTAAGAAGCTTCTACAGTTTCCTTCCCCAAAGCTGTACATTTCTGTTCCTTCCCCTGGCAACAGGCAAATAGAAGAGGGAGCAGCACAGTGACAGTGGAGGATACTCATAGATGGGACTCGATTTTGTACAGATGAAACTCTTTATTAAAGGTATTGGAAGCTTTTGGCCAAGATGGAGGCATAGGTAGATACATTTCACTTTCTCACACACCAAAAGAAGGATAACAGCCAATTTAAAAACAAAAAACACCCAGAACTGTCAGAAAATCAAACTGTATGGAAGTCCAGCAACCAAGGAGTTAAAGGAGAAACATTTATCCAGACCAGTAGGAGGGGTGGAGAC
Organism: Pteronotus mesoamericanus; assembly: GCF_021234165.1. Taxonomy (NCBI): domain Eukaryota; kingdom Metazoa; phylum Chordata; class Mammalia; order Chiroptera; family Mormoopidae; genus Pteronotus; species Pteronotus mesoamericanus. The sequence goes on from NW_026555200.1 coordinate 1,570,511, forward strand.
GGGTAGCCTGGATGGAGAGGACGTGTGGCAAGGTGGCAGCTGGTGGACCGGGGTGTCCCACATTCACGTGTGGGTAAACAGAGAGGAACAACTGGAGAGTGAGACAGACCACACAACCCAGGGTTTCAGCGTAGGAAAGTAAAGCCTCAAAACCTCTGGCTGTAAACCTGTTGGGGTTGTGGGGACAGGAAAAATGCCCAGTCTCACAGAAAAGTCTGTTGGAGAGGCCCATGTAGTCCTAGAATGAACACAAACCCACCACCTGGGAATCAGCACCAGAAGGGTGCAAATCGCTTTTGGGTAGCAGGGGAAGTGACTGAAAGTGGGATGAGAGCTGAGCAAGAGGCATTGTTCCTTCTCTGACTCCTCCCCCACAGACAGCACTACAATACAGTGAAAAGGGTTGCCCCGCCCTGACAAATATCTATGGCTCCACCCCTTCCAGTGTAACAGGTGCACCGGGACTAAGAAATATGGCCCAAATGAAAGAACAAACCAAAACTCCAGAAACTAACCGATGAGGAGATAGCCATAGGTTGGCTGTCAGGTGCAGAGTTCAAAACACTTGGTTGTCAGGATGCTCACAGAAATGGTTGAGTAGGGATGCAAAATAAAGGAAGAAGTGAAGGCTATGTGAAGTGAAATAAAGAAAAATATACAGGGAATCAACAGTGAAGGGGAGGAAACCAAGACTCACATCAATGATTGGAACAAAAGGAGAAAATACTCAACTGGAACAGAATGAAGAAACAAGAATTCAGAAAAATGAGGAGAGGCCTAGGAACCTCTGGGACAACTTTAAACGTTCCAACATCCGAATCGTAGGGGTGCCAGAAGGCAAAAAGGAGGAGCAAGAAATTGAATAGTTATTTGAAAAATTAGTGAAGGAAAACTTCCCCAGTCTGGCAAAGGAAGTAGTCATGCAAGTCCATGAAGCTCAGAGAGTCCCAAAGAAGTTGGATCCAAGGAGGAACACACCAAGACACATCATAATTAAATTACCCAAGATTAAAGATAAGGAGAGAACCTTTCTTTTTTTTAAAGTGGCTTGTGAAGTTCTTTTTTTTTTATAGATTTTATTTGTTTATTTTTACAGAGAGGGGAAGGGAAGAAGAAAGAGGGAGAGAAACATCATTGTGTGGTTGCCTCTTGTGTATCCCCTACTGGGGACCTGGCCTGCAACCCCGGCATGTGCCCTAACTGGAAATCGAACCAGCAACCCTTTGGCTCACAGGCCAGCACTCTGTCCACTGAGCCATGCCAGCCAGGAAGTAAGGAGAGAATCTTAAAGGCAGTAAGAGAAAAGAAGAGAGTTAGCTACAAAGGAGTTCCCATAAGTCTCTATCAGCTGGAAAGAAGTATTCAAAGTTATGAAAAGCAAGGGCCTACATCCAAGATTGCTCTATCCAGCAAAGCTGTCATTTAGAATGGAAGAGCAGATGAAATCTTTCCGACTAAGGTAAAGTTAAAGGAGTTCATCATCATCAAGCCCTTATTGTATGAAATGTTAAAGGGACTTATCTAAGAGAAAGAAGATCAAAACTATGAACAGTAAAATGACAACAAACTCACAACTATCAACAACTAAACCTAAAAAAAACCCTCCAAACTATCCCCAAACTAACAAACAACTAGAACAGGAACAGAATCACAGAAATGGAGATCACATGGAGGGTTATCAGCAGGAGGGGAGAGGCGGGAGAATGGGGGAAAGGTACAGGGGATAAGAAGCGTAATTGATAGGCACAAAATAGACAGGGGGAGGTTAAGAATTGTATAGGAAATGGAGAAGCCAAAGAACTTATATGTGCAACTCATGGACATGAACTAAGGTGGGGGAGAGTCCTGGAAGGGGGTGGAGCAGGGCAGAGGGGGATAAAGGGGAGAGAAAAAATAGGACAACTGTAATAGCATAATCAATAAAATATACTTAAAAAATCAAAATATTGGAAAGAGGAACAAGTGTTAATCTTTTAAAAAGGTTAAGAGTTAGTACTATTTTAGGGCCCTCAGAATTTTGTACTTTGATGGTTTCCTTTTCTAGCCCTTTGTCCCCTATTGCACTTAATGCAATATTGATTAATATTTGGAATCACAGGTTCTAAAATGTGGAGAGTCTTTTCAGTCCACACCTCCTATTGCCACTGTACTTGGTGTCCAGGCCCCAGAACAGCTTTGATTGTTCCAGTCGTAAAATACTTAAAATGCCTTTCTCCATTTTGTAGCTAAACTTAATGCCATTGATAATTTGGGTTGGGTGTTACTCTATCTTATAGAAGTGGAGCTCTGACTTTGGGACCTTCATATACTGTTATCAACTACTTTGCTTACTTTTCCTTACTTCTCCCTATAAGATGGACATGGGTGTTTTTTTAAAAAAAACCACTAAGTGTTAAGACTGTGTTTTAAAATTTAAAATGAAAAATAATGTAGAACATATCAGAGAAATAACTGACTTGATAATTCAGATTCTACAAAGAATCTGAATTTTTAAAAATACTACTGTAGACTGTTCCCCTTTATAAAATCATGTAAGTTCCTGAATGTTTAAGTAGCTTTCTAACAGAGTATCTCAAAGAATCTAGTTGCTGCATCACTCTAATCTACAATTAGATCTTAGTTTTAGAGAGGGGGGAAAACTCAGCTTTTTGAAATGTCTATTTTTTTAAAAACAAACAAACAAACGTTTAATAAAGAGCCGCCGAGATTCTCATTTAGGCAGAAATCCCATGGGAATAGTGCCTGAGGCAGTGTTTCTATACGCTGTCATGAGTCTCAACCAAAATTACTTCCTAACTGAAACATCAATGAGTGTTTCTGAACAAGACACAGTTGTTGATATGTTTGATGTGCCTGAGTCACCCACCCATTTTAGTGCACAGAGGTGGGAAGATTGGTGGGTGGCTGAGGGAGTGTGCTACCTACCACCCTTTGGTGCCAGCTGTGAAGTCTCCTTCTAGTATTTGAGTATTTACAAGCCATGAATATTTAAAGCAATAGCTTTAACGGTGTTTAGTCTCCAAGAGTGTAGCTGTCTGGGGAAGAGCATTAAACAAGCAGTGGAAGAGTTTGGGTTGGGAGAGTCTTGATAGACAGTGCTACTGCAGAAGGTCTCTTTTTACATGTTTACCTGGTTATATTGAGAGTGGGGCGTTCTCATTTTGGTTGGGTTCTTACTTAGTCAGCTCAGGCTGCCATTACAAAATAAATTGGTTGGTTTAAACAACAGAAATTTCTCAAATCTAGACGCTAGGCGTCTTGAGATTAGAGAGCTAGTGAGAACTCTCTTCCTGGCTGGGGCCATGACACCCACTGCAGATGTCACCTGCGAGGAGGGTGGAGTGCCAGGGGCCTGGGCCACTTGCGAACGAGGAGTGTGGTACTGCTCCTGACCCCTGGAAGCTGGAGAGACAGGGATGGAGAGAAGCAGAGAAGTCAAGAGATAGAAAGAAAGGAAGGGGGGAGAGAGAGAGAGAGATTAAAATGATGAATACATAATATAGTATGTTAGAAGATAATTAATGCTATTGAATCTAGAGGAGGGGCAGGAGTGAGAGGGGGGTTATACCTAGGGTGATCAAGGTAGACCTCATAGAGCAAGTGATATTAGAACAAAGACTTGATGGGTACCAGAAGTGAACCATGGGGGTATCTAAGGAAAGGACATTCCAGACAGAGAGAATAACTGGTGCAAAGGTCCAGTCAGGGGGCAGTCAGGGATAATGAGGAATCCAGTGTGGCCGGAACAGAGTGAACAAAAGAGAATGTACTAGAGGGGGATGTACCAGAAAGGTCTTTACATTGTCATATTTTTTGAGTGAATGGCTGGTTATTAAGGTTTCTGAGAAGACTGTGTAAGAGGGCAAGTGTGGAAATGAGGAGACCAATTAAGAAGTGGTGGCAGTAATCTAGGTGAGAAATGAGAAAGGACAGTGACTTGGACTAGCGTGTTAACAGAAAGGCTAAAACCAGACGGACTGAATAGAGCCAATGGGATTTGCCCATGGTTTGGATACGGAGTGTGAAAGAGAAAGAGACAAATCAAGAATGGCTCTAAGGATTCATCCTTGGCATTTCAATGGAGTTGCCGTTAACTGAGATGGTTAAGACTGTAAGTGGGTGGTCAAGGTTGGCAAAGTACAGAAGAGATAAGAAATTTGGTTTGAAACATGTGAAGTTTGAAATGCACATTGGGACATCCAGGTGGAGATGTATGTGTCTGGAGTTCAGGGAAGACGTGCAGGTTAGACATTTGTCTAGATAGCCACGTAGGAGTAATTAGCATCTAGATGGATTTAAAGCCGAGAGACTGGAAGAGATTACCAAGGGAGTGAGTGAAGAAGAAAAGGCTAAATCTGGGAGACTCCAGCATTTGGAAATCAAGGAGGAGAAGGGGAAATAACAAAAGACTAGAGGGGGAGCACCAAAGAGGTAGGAAGAAGCCAGGAGAATGTGGCATCTTGGAAGCCACCATACTCCAGAGTGTTTCCTGGAGAGAAGGAAATAATCACCCATGTCAAGAGGCCAAGTCATATGAGGACTGAGAATTGACCTTGAATTTAAAAAGAATTTAAATTCAAGAGAATGTTTTTGATGAGTTCTAAGGATGAAAGCCTGTTGGAATGGTTTTAAGAGAATGGGAAAACAGGAGTTAAAGACAGTAAGTATAAACAATACGTTTTTTAAAAGAATTTTGCTCTGAAGAGCTGAGAAATGAGACTGTGGAGATAGATACAGGATTAACAGCGGGTTTTTTTGTTGTTGTTTTTAAAAGGCAACTTTTTAACATATGTGCTGATGGGAATGATCTTCTCGATGAAGGGATTGATCTGGCTTGAGAGGAAGAATTGCTAGAGCAGTGTGCCTGAGGGTTGAGCAGAGCAGAGTCTACCATACGGGCGGAGGGTTGGCCTTGTACTGGAACATTAACCATTTAGCCAAAGGAACAAAGGAGGGATGTATAATTACTGAGGCTGATGGATGGCTAAATTTGGGAACTGGTGGCAGTTCTTTACTGATTGCCTTATCACTCAGAAAAAAAAATGTGGGTGGGACAGAACAGAAACGGTTGGAAATCCTGGCTAGTGATTATGAATGTACAATTGTGTACATTGTAGTTTTTGCTAGGTGGTTCTATGACTGTTTCCCTTTTGGTATTATACTAAGGTAACACCCTAGTTAATCAGTTAGTTTGGCTCAGCCTGTGGTCAATTCCCAAAGCAAATGAGCAGCTCTTGGGAAACGTACTTCAAAAGACTAATGTTTAAACCACTGTTTCTACGGTGCCCTTTATTCAGGCTGAGGCTAATTTTGGCATCTGTTTAATATGTAATATCATCATAAGTCACAGCCTTTTTTGGAAACTTTAAATGAAAATAGAAGTTTTCAAAACTTCTTAAATATTAGCCCACACCCATTTCGGTTAGGAGAGTCTATAAATATTGGGGGAGAGTCTATTAATGTTAGGTAAAGACTTAAAGCTCGGCCTGTCATCTCGGTTAACTGGTCCTAGAGCACAGCTGATTTCCCCACCACATTCTCCCCATAGATTCTCCTTTCCCAAGGATTTTTTTTTTCCCTTCCAACTTCCTCTCTTTCAGTCACACATGCAGTTCCAAGTGATGGCTTGTGGTTCAGGCCCTTTGTTTTCTAAAAAAAAGCACTCAAGGACAGAGATGTGCAAACTAGATGCCTGTGCTACTCTCGGCCTTGCCACTCCTTACCTACTTGTCTCTGAACCTAATTATTTCTGCATTCTCTGGGCCCGGATAGCCCTCTTTGTAAAAAGAGGAAGAGACTGTTCTAAAACCCACATAGCAGATGGCCTTTTTCCCATCACTGGGAATCTTAAAATATGCAGGGTGGGGCAAAAGTAGGTTTATAGTTGTTAGTATGGAAAACAATACAATAATCAATAAATAATAATACAAGAATCAACTCTGTTTCGTGTACTCACATCTGTAAACCTACTGCTGCCCCACCCTGTAGATCCCTCATAGCAGACTTGCTCACCTAATCTCAAGGGACCGGGGACAGAGTAGTGCATCTGCATTTTTTAAAAAAGAGAAAATGTCCCAGTTGATTCTAAACCTAATTAAATTTGGAAATCCTGGACCCCTACAAAATCTTTTCTTTTTTTAAAATTTTATTTATTTATTTTTAGAGAGAGGGTGGGAGAGAAACATCAGTGTGCGAGAGACACATCAATTGGTCGCCACTCACACACCCCCACGCTGCGGGTCCGGCCTGCAACCCAGGCATGTGCCCTGACTCAGAATCGAACCAGTGACCTTTTGGTTTGCAGGCTGGCACTCAGTCCACTGAGCCATATCAGCCAGGGCTTCTTGTTTTCTTATTTGTGCAATCTGTGACCTCACTCTGTTATCACAGTCTATTAGGTAGGTGTATAACGCACCAGCCTGGACTCCCTAACTGTTGTTAAGGAAGAAGGGTAGCTGCTGTGTGCAGTCTTAGCTGCTTCTTTCCCCTGGTCAGGTCAGGGGTGGCCTACTGTCAGAGGAAATGCTTATGGAGAGGGTTTGGAGGGTGCAGTGTTGTTTGCCCCGATTCTGCATATGTACTATCTAACCTCCAAACCAACCCAGTTAGGTTGGCACTGCTATTATATCCATTTTACAGATGAGAAAACTAAAGCTAGAGAATCACCTAGTAATTTATTTAAGATCACACAACCAGAAAGTGATGGCACAGTAATTGAAACCCAATATTTTGTCTCTAAAGTCTGTGTTTTTTCTACCTTGCCATGCTATGAGTAGTTTTATTTTTTCTATAATTATTTCCTATTTTCCAATTTTTAAATAGACTTTTTAATTTTAGAATACAACAGTTTCTATCCTACCTCCAGTTTCCCCTGTTGTTAACATCTAGTCACAATAGTGCATTTGTGAAGTTAATGAACCAGTGTTGATGCATTATTATTAATTGAAGTCCACACTTTATTTAGATGTCTTTTTTAAAATTAATTAATTTATTATCAGTAAAGAGGTCTTTTATTTTTGTTGCACTCATCACGCCATGCATTCATAGGAAATGGGCTCCAGCGGCTCGGGCACCTTTCCACTGGTTCTCACACAGTTTGCTTCTCTGGGTGGAGCAGGCTGATGCTTCAGTTGAACCAGGGTACCTTTTTCTTTGGCTTCCTTCTTTTTCTGATCATTTTCCTTCACACATTTCAAGAAGCTGTCTCAGTTTTCAGAGCATTTAATATGCTCAATTCGTATATCAGTTCTCTGGGCAGGAATCTTAGAGCCCTTAACTTGTTTGTTCACTACAGTGCCCACCACATGCTGGGTGACATTGTAGACTCTTTCACTTTTGCCCTGGGAACATTTGTGGGGCATTCCTTTTTGAACACTGCCCTTCCTTTGATGTCTACAACATGACCTTTTTTTGTAGAGTCGCATGTATGTGACCAAAGGAACAACTCCATGTTTTCTAAAAGGCCCAGAGAACATATAGCGGGGTGGCTCTCCTCTTTCCCTTTGTGTTAGTCATTTTGGCAAATTACTGGAAGATGGTGGTTCTGGCCAAAAAGAAGCCTTATTTTTTTTAAATCTAATGTCTTTTTTCTGTTCCAAGATCTCATGCAGGATACATTACATTTAGTCTTCACGTCTCCTTAGTTTTCCTCTTGGCTGTGGCAGTTGCTCAGACTTCCTTGTTTGATCATCTTGATAGTTTTTAGGAGTACTGTCAGGTATCTTGTGGACTGTCATTCAGTTTGGGTTTGTCTGATGTTTTTCTTATAGTTAGACTAGAGTTATGGGCTTGGGGGGAGGAAGACCGCAGAGGTAAAGTGCCCTTTTCATCACATGATATCAGGGGTACGTACTGTCAACATGATTTTTCACTGTTAACCTTGATCACCTGGCTGAATTAGTGTTTATTGTAGAATTCTGCGCTGTAAAGTTATTTTTCCCCTCCTTTTAAAATTCTTTTCTATAATTTTTTTTCTTTTATTTCTTTTTCTTTATTTGTAGTTACCCTTGTTTCTTAACATTCCATTGAATTTGGGGGAATAACTAAGTTCTGGCTATTATTCTGCTATCAGAGTCAGGAAAGGATAATGAACAAAGGGTCTGTCATTTGAAGAAAACTTTTCACAGCTTAGAGAATTTTTAAGTATCAACATGACTTGCCTTTTAAAATTTTTTGGTGGAAAGCAGGATCTGAAGACCACATATCTCTTTTATTAGTATCTAACACAATCAAGATCTTTCTAATAATCCAGAATCAGAAGCTGTGTTGGAAATAATTTTGTTCCTTTAACTATCCCCTAAAAGAATAAACACATCTTCTAAAATCACTAAGTAATCCTTCAGAAAAGCCAATTCACTTTTGGAGTCAGGGGCAGGAAAAAGAAAAAAACGTTGGTCATATTAGGTGTCTATAGGAAAGCCGGGACACCCTTACCAGCTAGAATGTGCTAGATCTGTCCAGAAATAACTGCCCACAGCAACTAAGGAGTATTGTCAGGCATTTTCAAGTGTAAATGGTACCTTACAAAGGATACACATAGGACTCTCAGATTCGTGGAGGAAGCTTTCTGTTCTGTATCTAGTGAAAAAGTTTAGTCTTAGGTTTGCTACTGCCCTTTCCTGAACCTATGGTAATGTCACCAGGAAATGTCAAAACAAATAAGGGAGTCTGGAACTGCTACCTGGCACCAGGTATAATCAAAACGGCTGACTAGAGAGTCTGTTCTGGAAAACATCAGCCAGTTCTTCCCCTGGCTTAGGTCCCAGGTATCAGTGCCGACATTGAAGTAACTGCAAGTGGAATTTTTTAGAATAATGTATTAGTATACTCATAATCATTAGTTTCTGTTTTACATTTAAGCACTTTATACATTTTTAAAATTTGCCATACGTTATAAGAATGCCAGGCTTGCGGAGATGCAGAAGTGGATGCTTATCAGTTGGACCATGTAACAAGAGGACATACTTGCCTTTCCAGTACACTGCAAGCTTCTATTCTCTATCCTAAAAACAGAGAATTGATTTCACTATTTTAATATTTTCTTTGTGAATGTGGAGGCCAATTAATTCTACATTACAGATCTTTTCTTGATACCAAATGTATTGATGACCAAAATGTGTAAAATCTTGACCTTAGCTTTTTCTCTCCCATGTTGAAAATCCAGCATTCTTTAACTTTTATTCATTTGATCCAAGTCAGGAGCCTTTTCCACCCTTTCTTAAAATCCTCTAAACCTTTTATTTTAGATGGAAATCCAGAGTGTCGCTGAGAATAAGCAGTGACTTAGAATTTTGAGTGCTTTCATGTGTGCACATTGTGATCTTGTCTGCCTACCATCTTGACAAGCAATTTTTGGTTGTTCTTGGTGTCTCTGTACCTCTCAGACTATATAGTATTTCTGTTTATTCTCTGGTATCCACAAAATTCCTCCAGAAGCACTTGGTGTTTTATGACTACAATAAACTTCATTTTGTCTGATCCCCTGTCCCTGTGTACCTCCAATGCATTCTAGATATATTAACTTTATTTTACATTCTGAACAAAGTTGTAGAAGTCTAATCGTATATGGGGGAATGCAAAAGATATTGTCCTTGAGCCATTTCTAACTTCCACTTCCCCATAAATGACTCTCTTGGTTTCCAGGACACTCAGCAGTGCCATGTACCCACTCATGCCCAGTATACATTGATTTTTATTCTTTACATAATCAGGATCAGGCCCATTTCTCAAGTTTTCTAGCTCTTGTGATTTGAGGAGATTTTGTGAAGAATCTACAGAGTGATCTTCCTAGGCTATTGAGAGTTGTAATCATTTATTAACTTAAAAATACTGTATCAACTTGAATTCTAGGAGACTGCTTTATCTTTTCAAATCTCTGAAGCCACCTCTCATTTCTTCTTTGGGAGATGAACGTTTGTTTGATCTATGCTTTAATTGGTTATAGTTTTCAAACAAGTAGTGTCCTCATGATTTCCTCTTTTTCATAGTTCTCTCTGGAAGTGATTATGGGTTATGGATTTTATATTTGATGTGTTGGTTTTTACACTGTGCTCTTTTGCCTTCTCTCCTATTTTAGTAAGCTTTCTGAAATCCCATGGCCCAATCTGAAGATGTTTCCTGCTATTTGATTTATATATATGGGTTACAGGGTGGCTGCATTTTAAGTTAGTAATGTATTCTTGAAGATCTCATATAATGAATTTTAATTCTGACAATGGATTGCTGATATTTCTGTTTACTGGTGAAAGCAGTAGGTTCTGTGTGACAACAGCGTAAGTAGGGTTTATAGTTCACTCTACCAGCTTTGACACTAGCCATTCTTTCCTCCTAACAATACTTTATTAAAATATAATTTACATATAGCAAAATGAACAGATGTTAGGTGCGCAACTCAAAGACTTTTTTACATATGTACACAGCCATGTGATCACCTGGATCAAGATACAGAATATTTATATCACTTCAGAATGTGTCCTTAAACACCTTTCCTGTTAATACTGCTCCCAACAGAGGTAACTGCTCTTCTGCCTTCTAACAGTTTTTTGTGATTCATCTTAGATTTTGTTTCTGTTTTTGTCTTTGTTTTTTTTGAGATGCATCCATGTGGTTGCATCTATCAGTAGTGTATTACTTTTTATTGCTGTTTAAATATTCCATGATGTGAATATACCACTTTTTTTTTTTCACCCCGTTCGCCTGTTGATGGATACTTGGATTATTTCCACTTTGAATAGAGTTGCAATCAACATTCTTAAATAAGTTTGTTTATGGACATAAGCACTCATTTCTTTTTCTTTTTTTTAAACTTTATTTCTGTTTATTAGCTATTTAAAAGGTTTTTGTGCAACCTTTATAACATTTTTTTTATCCTTACCTGAGGACATGCTTATTGATTTTGGAGAGGAAGAGGGAGAGAAACATCAATCGGTTGCCTGTTGTATGCCTGCCTCCCCGGGACTGAATCTGCAACCTAGGCATGTGCCCTGACCAAGAATTGAACCTGCGACTTTTCAGTTTATAGGATGACACCCCAACCAGTTGAGCCACACTGGCCAGGGCATAAGCACTCATTTCTTAAGATTTATCAACCTAAAGAAATATTCTAGACATAGTAAATATCCCAGAGATTCCTCTATTCGCTTAGCCCTGCTCTAAATAGGAAGATTTTTTTGATATAACTAAGTATTACAGAGGTTTGGGTAGGAAAAACCACTTGGCTAATAATTAAAGGTACTACTCATTGTTTAAGGACCTCATGGCCTAAAGTGATTAGAGGAATATGTTGTGAGAGGGAGGGAGGTTAGTTAGTAATACCGTTAAGAGAATGGTTTTTGTGCCAGGCAAACACAAGTTTGTGTCCAGATCTCTGTTGCTTTGTAACTGAATGACCTTAGACAAGTTGCTTAATATCTCATTTGCGTCACCTTTAGGATAGAGGTGATAATACCTACCTTTCATATTTTTTGTTCAGATTACATGCAATATAATACTCAGATGGAGAGGAGATGTGGAAACTGAAGTACTAGCTAAGGAGTGGACAGTGGTCATAAGTTATCCTCTAGCTCCCAAAGCTTGAAAAGTGACTGCATTCATTCCTTTGTGTATTCATTTTCATGCCTTTGTTTATTGAGTGTTTATGCTCAGTGCTATTCTAGGTACCACAGATACAGGTGTGAACAAGAAACAAGGTCTGCTGGGGGAAGAGAAACAATAAACAAATAAATCGATACAAAGAAAATATAAAGAACTAAGAAGAAAATAACTGCTAATGCAAGAGAGTAGATGGGGGTGTTTAAGTTACAAAATGGGTACAGAGCCAGGACTTACATATATGGATGGATAGGTTTTTAAAGAAAATCTGATTTATGAGGAGAAAAGTAACAAACAGGATTCTGTTCACAGTTTGTTATAATTTATTTATAAGGCTGATTGTTTTTTATTAAGATGATGTATTTGATGAAAATAACTCTGAAGTATTTGAATCTCCATCTACATTTTCTTGTTTTCCTGAAATGAAGACACCCAGAGCCCATATACCACTTACATATACTAATCCCTCTAGAAGGTATAGGATGTTACCTAAGTGGCTGAATTCTTTGTTGTATTAGCTTCTTCCAGATCCATGGACCCAAGTCCTGGTTAATCTTCTTTATGAGACAGTGATTTCTCCTTGTCTCCTCTAGCCCTATGCAATCCTGGAACAACCTGGATCTGTGGTGGTCTCAGGAGATGTGAATGAGAGCAGAGCCAGTGGGTTCCCCTAGGAAAGGAAGGAATCCTTCCTGTTTATAAATAAAGTTCAGATCCTGGGATTTTTCCAGAATACATGCTTTTAAGGTGGGTACACATTCTCTCTTGTTAGAGAGAAGAGTGGGAAAATTTGCATAGCTCAAATCTGGGTACACTTTGATACTCTGGGAGGGAGAATAAATAAGATAACACCATATTTCAGTTTGGCTCTCTCCCACCTGACTAGGATTTTCCTGTTTTGACACCAGGCCAGAAACTTTATGACTAGCAACACTGTTTTCACTTTTAAACAGAGCCACTTAAAAGAGTACCCCCCTCCCCCTCATTAGAACTGCAATTAACAGTTTATCAGATTAAAGGGAGACTCTGGACCTCCTCTCCTTCCCCAGAAATTGAATCAAAAGACTGCTTGAAATGGTAACAAGGAACTATTACAGGTTTTCATGTTGTTCATTTGTAGCTGATAAGTGCTACTCTATTTATCAAATGGTCTTTCATGTGGGTTTGTTTAGAAGTGAAAACATGCCAATAGGGAATTTCTTTTATTTCTACCTGTGACACATAAATAGTTATACAGGACCTAAAAGTTTCACGTGCCCATTACAAAAGTTTCTCTTGTTTTGGATGTTCTGTAAATGACCCAAGGAGTGATGTTTATAAAGATGTGGGTATAATTTGAATAATAAAAATGTGTACCCTGAAGCCTGGGATACAGACAAGCTAGAACCAAGTCTTAGAAAGCAGGAGTTTTGGGATTCTGTGATGACTTTGCCAGAGAATAACTTTCTATTTGCCTCCTGCTTCTCCTTCTTTAAAGTAAGCATTATAGCCCTAGTTAGTTAGAGTATCTTCCCCATACCCCAAGCTTGTGGGTTCTGATTCTCAGTCAGGGCACATTCAAGAATCAACCAATAAATGCATAAGTAAGTGGAACAACAAATTGATGGATCTTCTCTCTCCTCCTCCCTCCCTCCCTCCCTTCCCTCTCTCCCCTCCTCGTTCTTCCCCTAAAATCAATCAATAAATAGTAAGATAAGCATTATAGTTTTGTATCTTCTGTGGGCTTCTATTTAAATGCAGACTTACTATAATTATTGGCCACATTGATATTAAAATGGAAGTATTTTCATCATCAGAAGAGAAGTTGATATCTGTTCCAGATAGAACCCCTGTGGTCCTGGCTGCCTACTTTGGAGGCCATTCTGAATAGTTCTTGTCTTCCAGGTGTTTACAGCCCAAGACGGTTTTTTTATACTCAAGAATTGTGAAGTGTTCTCAATTTTTCTTTTGTCTCCTTATTCCTCAAATCATAAAACTGTGAAGCATGCTTTTCTTGTTCCCATTACAAAGTATTACCTATACAATTAAAACAGTTTAGATATGTAAGCAGTTAAATTATAACTCCGGTAGTTCAAAGAAAAACTACTGGGTCTCTTGTCTCCTAAATTTAAGTGCCAACCTGTCCTCTTGAGCCCTCTACATTTTCTGATTCAGATGCTAATGTGGTGTTCTGGGAAATGCCTCTGCACGCTATTCTTCTCCTAACCTCTGAACTCTTGCTATCAAGGTCAGTCGCTTCACACACCACCATAATGACAGCTCTATCCAGCCAGAGGCTCCATCGGCTTCCCGAGACCCAGCTTGGGTTCTATCAGCAAAATCTCATTCCCCCCACCCCCCTCCCATACACACACCAACTCAAGACTCCTCACCACCACACAGAAGTACCCACACAAAAGAAACTGTGAGTTTGGGTTGTTCGTTAATCTCGTCTATCTCTCATTTTGCCCTCAAGGCCAGTTTTGTGTGGGAAGGACTGGTGAACTACATGTGGAATGAATGCCTTTCATTGGACCTTCCTTGAGAAAGTGAGTGTGTGTGAAGAGTCGTCAATATGAAATGGAGAGTATGATCTGAAACATCAGTACCGTTATTCATTCTTTAATGTCCCCTTTGCCATCATTATTATAAAATAATTTGAAAGCATTCAGGGAAAAATTTTTAACTGCCAGTAAAGCAGTTTCATCTATGCCCCTTTTAAAAGGCAAATCACGCACAAAAACATTCTGGAATTGTGTGAGGGAAGTGGAAATGTTTTTGTCTAGTGCTTTTCTTCTGGCTTCATTGGCATGCTAGTGAGTCCCACAGTGAAATTCTTTATGCTCATAGTTTTCTTGTTTTCAAACTTTACCTCTTATAAGCCCCTAATGCCTAGTTTTAGATTTTTCTATTTTCAAAGTCATGGAGAACAATTATTAGCAAGTCACTTATGTCACAATTATTATGCTTGTCACTTAGGTCACAGCATAAGTGACAAATTGAGGAGGTGCATGATTAACCTTTAGTATGACCCTGCTTAGTTGTGGAGATATTTAAGTAAAATACTGAAATTAAAATGATTTGCCTGAAAGCCAGTAGGTGGAACAATTTTTAAAATTTATTTTGCAGAGTATATATTCAGTGACCTGTAGATGAGAGAATGACCAGGGAAATGTTTGTATATTGAAAATGTTAAAGTAATTCTTTTCAGTGCCTCTTTGATTGAAGCATTTGCCAAGGACAACTGACCTTGGACCCTTGTCTTTACTATCAAAGTGAAGGATTTCAAAGTCTAGACCCCAAATGTCAATCACCTGTGAGCTTGTTAGAAATGCACCATCTCCTTCCCCACCCCTTCCTACTGAATAGGAAACTCAGGCGAGGGGGCCCAGCAGTGTACCGCGACGAGAACCACCGCTGTGGGAGGGCCGGCGGGGGCGGGGGTCATGGGGCTCGACAGCGGTGGACGGAGACTTGACGTGTGTGGGGTGAACATACAATGCAGTGTACAGATGATGTGTTGTAGAATTGTACACCTAAAACCTATATAATTTTATTAACCAATGTTACCCCAATAAATTCAATGAAAAATTAAAAAATAAGTCAACATAAAAAAACTACAGCTGTAGGGGAATGGTAATATTATTCATAACACCTTAATAATAAACTGATACTTTTAATAAATAATCATAGTATGAAGACGTAAAAATAATTTTTAGTCATGCATAAAAGACAGGCATCCCAATGAAAACAGGTTCTTGTTCATTGTGTATCAAGCAGATGAGCTGCTCTTCCAGCCCTAGATTCTATGTGAATAGAAACTGCAGTTGTGGGAAAGTGACATAGAAACCAAACCAGAATTAGGAATTGCTTCACTGTTTTTACCATCTTTGCAAAAGTAAACAAGAATGCCTTGTAATTCTACCATTGTTTTTCACATGTGAAACTTTCTTCTGATTCATAGGAACCTTGGGAAACATCTGAACCAATTAGCAGTTTTAGGGAATGCTAGTTCTGTGTATAGGTGCCTATCTGATCATCCAGTTTCCCACAGCTGCCTTTTTGGCTTGTGCTTGTTTTGAATTTGCTCCATCGATCATATCTGCTGTGCGATTAGGCGGCCTTCGGTGTGTTTGGGGAATGAGACCTGTAAGGAGAACATTGGCTCTGGAGGAGCAGGCTCGAGCAACATGGTGTCCAAGTTTGATATGGGCACATTTTGTCCTGTGGTACTTGGTGAGAAGCTACATGCGAACGACACCCTTTCTTCCTCCACTTTTGTGATACAACAGTATTTAGATTATGTCTAGAAGCCCAATGGCCTCATTATTTTGAAGTCTTTGTGAAATGTCCTAATGAGTGTAAAACCTTCATTTCTAAGTTTTGTTGAAGGAAGGGTATTTAGTTCGTATGTCACCATGATGATGATGGGTCTTTTATCTATGGAGGGTCTGTTGTTAGAGTATACCCAGTTCTTCAGACCTTGGGGCCTGACATTTTATCTAGGTCCATTCCATATCTAAATAGGTTGTTTCCCTTGTCTAATGATATATGGTCATGTGGGTTTTTAAAGAAACTTTATTAGTAAGAAACATTTAAAAAGCTTGCTTTTCTTAGAACTTTAAAACAATGAATAAAGGTATGTAATTTGGACATGACTTTTCTTGTTTTTCTCAAAATTCTAGTAAAGATTTATTATTTGCTTTCTAGAACTCCACTTGGCTAAGAGACTATTTAAGATGTAGAACTTTATGCTAAAGTTCTCTGACTTCCAAAAATTTAATTCACTTGATCTGTGGACCCAGCATTAAGATATTAGAAGGGAGGGTAAAGACCCTCTGCTTTATACAAACTCAAAATATAAAATATGTAGATTTTTGGAAATGATAAAAGTAGAGACTCTATGAATACCTCATACTATCAATTCTGAAAGTAATAAGAATTTAAAAATATTTGATTTGCAACAAATAATGCAAATGTTATATGCGTAATTGGATCATGGAATATTTGATGCACCGTGTCTTCGACCTCTTAATTCTGAACTAACTCTGTGTTGTATATTGATTCTGTACCCTCTCTCTCCGCTGCTTCATTTGTTACTGTATAATAATTTTTCCCACATACCTTCCAGATTGAGGAGCATAACTAAAATTAATTTTTAGTATGATCCTGCTTAGTTGTAGAGGTATTTAAGACACTGAAATTAAAGCTTCTATTTGTGACCTAAAACAGACATTGGAAATACTGGATAAGGGAACTCTCCCACTCCTTGGGATAAGTAGAGGGAGAGCATTTGGCTTCCTAAAATACCAAGATATTTGAGAAATTGCTTTGCAAAACCCTTTCCTAAGATAATCCTTAAGGACTGATTTATCATGGTCACTGGCCCCAGCTTACCTTTCCTTGGGAGAGTCCAGGAACAAACCAGTGGGTCCCGTAGTAGCGATAGAGTGTGACCCAGAGCCTTATGAAGAGAAGAGTTCCTAAGAATAGCC
Organism: Pteronotus mesoamericanus; assembly: GCF_021234165.1. NCBI lineage: Eukaryota > Metazoa > Chordata > Mammalia > Chiroptera > Mormoopidae > Pteronotus > Pteronotus mesoamericanus. The sequence goes on from NW_026555200.1 coordinate 1,587,574, forward strand.
TTCTGTTCAATTTACTTACCTCTCTGTCTACTCTAGATCTGTGGCTTGCTTAATTAAAATTTAGGAAGGAGCTTCTTCGGCTTTGAAGCACTCAGGCCTTTTAAGGTTGTGGACTTGTTTGTGACAGCTCCTCAAAATGAACGTGCCTGTGTGCATGAAGAGCAGTCTGGTATAAAGGTCAAGAGGTTGAGTTTTCAGTCCAGAGTAAATGGACTGGGATCCTGGCCCCGCCACTTGCCCCAGGTTCTGTGACGTGGGGCAAGTACTTAAATGAGTCGTGCTTCGGTATTCTCGACTGTAAAATGGGAATAAAAGTAGGAGTTTTGGAAGGATTTAGTTAATACGTGCCAACAACTACTTAGGTGCCTTGCGTATAGTAAATGCTCAATAAATATTAGCCATTATCATTAGTATAGCAACGGTAATAATATTTATAAATAACAGTAATTGTAATGTCTCTAAAAGTTAAATCACCCCATTTATCCCTACCACCTTCCCTATTCCTTGTAAACATAGGCACAGTTTATAAAGTTAAAATCCTTTTTCTAAAGTAGTGCTGCCCAGTAGAACTTTCTGTAATGACAGAAATGTTCTGTATCTGGACTTTCTAATTTGATAGCCACTAGCAACGTGTGGCTAATGGTGACTGTGTCGGACAGTGCAGGTCTAACATGCGTGGAGTGTTCTCACTGGTTTGATTATGTATATTAAGTTATATGTATATAAAAATCTTTTATATTTATATATAAATTTATATAAATTCTGTTTTATATAAATATATAAAATTCTGTTTTACCAACACTCTTTTTAATTCTTTAAATAGTTTTCCCCCTTAAGAGGTATGTTTTTCTTTTCCTGAGATTTTATTTATTTATTTTTATAGTGGGAGAGGGAGGGAGAAAGGGAGAAAGAGGAGAGAAACATCCCTGTGTTACTGCCTCTTGAGCACCCCTTACTGGGGACCTGGCCTGCAATCCAGGCATGTGCCCTGACTGGGAATCGAACCAGCAACCCTTTGGTTCACAGGCCGGCACTCATACACTGAGTCATACCAGCCAGGGCAAGGTATGTATTTTTACACTACATTTGTAATCTCTTTGAACCCAGAATTGGTAAACATTGACTTTCTTTTGTTAACGATTGTTTGTTTCCAAATCACTTTTGATTGTATTTGATTTACCTTCCTGGGACTTTGAATAACCTTCCTTTCATATCATCTACTTTCAGTTACCGTTTTATTTCTATTATACTTTCTTGAGCCAAATAAGTTATGCCAGGAATACTCCCACTGAATACTAGTCGTTAAATATGTTCACTGGTTTGGTTCTGTTCTCATAAACCGTTCCATGTGGATGGCAGTACTGTCAGATGTCTATGGCTAATTGACCTTGTATTAACTTCATATGAATTTGCTTTAGTAACAATAACAGGCACTGTTCTAAAAGCATTGCACGATTTAATTTATTTAATCTTTACAACCACTGTATGAGGCAGATGCTGTCATCACTCCATTTTTTAAATACAGAAGCTAGTTCAGAAAGAAGTCTGTTAACTGGCCTGAATTTCACAGCTAGCTCCGTGGCAGGATTAGGATCTGACCCCAGGCTGGCTGGCTTCAGACCTGTGTTCTTAACCACAGTTTCTTATGTTAAACTTTTGGTGCTAATTGTGTTTTGAAATTCAGAATTTTTCAGGTTTTAAAATGGGAATATGATGTATATGCCTTTATAATACCTCCAGTGCAGTCTGGAGCAGCACCCTATAATCAAACTTACTAATATTTCTGCAGCAACACATAATGAATACTCATATTGAGCAGATTAAATAACGACAATCCATAGCCTCATCATTTCAGGTCAAATTTTGTTGCCAAATGAATTTTGAAAAAAATGATTTTCAGAACCCTGAGGATTTTGGAATTTTGAATAAGTGATTGTGAATTTACTGTATATAGCCTCTCACAGAGACCTTCACCAAATGGAGTGAGTTAAGGGAAGATGTAGGAAAAGAGAGTTGCATTGAATTCATAGTTCTCATTTTAAACAACTGAAATAGCTTTGTTTTGCTCAAATCACAATGAGCAAGTATCACTTTTTGCAAAGTTTAGTCAATACAGAAAGACTTTTATAAAGAAGAAAGTGAAAATTATCTGTAATCTTACCAATCAGAGAGATCAACTATTGACCTCCTAGGCTTTCTTTTTTTATTTTATTATTTTACTCTCTTTTATTTTTATTTTTACTTTATTTTTTCCTCTGCCATTTATCTCCCTTATATCCCCTCGCCCACACAGTCACCACACTGTTGCCCATGTCCATGAGTTCTTTTTCCTTTTTGCTCTATCCCTCTCCCCGTAGCTGTCAGCCTGCTCTCTGTGAGTCTCTCTCGCGCGTTAGTTCAGTTTGTTCATTAGATTCCACATATGAGTGAAATCATATGGTATTTGTCTTTCTCTGACTGGTTTATTTCACTTAGTGTAAAGTTTTCCAGGTCCATCCATGCTGTCGTAAAGGGTGAAATTTTCTTTTTTATGGCTGAGTAGTATGCCATTGTGTATGTGTGCCATAGTTCTATCCACTCATCTACTACTGATGGGCACTTAGGTGACCTTCTAGACTTTCTTTATGTGTAGTGAACACATGTAGGAGAATAGGTTATTTTAAGTGGGCTCAATTTACCTAGATTCAGATTCCTTCTCTGACACTAATTAGATATGTGGCCTTGGAGAAATTAACCAATCTGTGCCTCAGTTTCTTTATATGATCAGTGAAGAGTACAATGGTGCCTACCTCTTAGGGTTTTTGTAAGGATTAAATGAATTAATTTTGTGTACAACACTAAGGAACAGTGCTGAGAGCATAGTGCCCACCAACTGTTAGCTGTTATTATTCCATATTTTGTCACTTGCTACTTTCAATTTTCACTTAATAGAGCATGGGAGTTATTCTAAGACAAATAGACACATAATTTTTAATTGCCACATAGTATTTTATATGGACATTCCTTGATCTATTTAAACACTGCAAATGAGCATCCTTGTAGCTAATTCTTTTTTTATTTGCCCAGCTATCTGATTAGATTAATTTCTAGAAGTAAAATTGCTCATTTAAAGCATATGCACTTAAAATTTTTTGATATAAATTGCCCAATGTACAGTAAAACTTTTTTGTTGTTTCCATGTTTTTGCTATTTTATGGACCCTTGGTCTGCTGCTTCAATTTATACACTTGATTTTAAAAGCCAGGATTTCCAGTATCTCAAATCCAAATCTGAATTTCAGCTTGGAAGGTTTTTAAGTTACTACTCTGGTGAAGTCTTACATATATTATTTGCTTTTTCCAACTTTTTCACAGTACTTATGAGTTCCAAGGTAAGGACAAGAACTTGAAGCTTTATTTGCTATATCACAAATTAAATAATCTTTGGGTAGACCAGCATTTTAACTAGACTATTATGTTTATTTAGGATTTCTAGTTGGGCCTAGGGGGCTTCCTCCTAGGAAGGCAAAAGTTTTTAAATAGTAATCATGAGGTTCAACAGATCTTGAATAACCCCTAGTCATAATTCCTGTGGGATATGAGGGCAGCAAGAACTGATTGGCCCAAAAACTGTTCCTAGAGAAGATTGATTTCTGTAGTGAGTTTCCTGTTGGTTTGATGTCTGTTCTATTAAGAAACAATGCAAAATAGCTGATGCCACAAAATGTTTTTAGATGCTTACTCCATATTCTGAAGACTGGTACCTTCTCAGTAAATCATGTGATGTTATTCATAAGTTGTATCCTAGGGAAAAAGTCATCTGCTTTTACCTTTTCAACCTCAAGACCTTGTGATCGGTATCATTAAAGCAGCCTGAGTAGGGCTTTCCAACCCATGTTCCCATAACCCCAGGCCAAGCTGTCCACCTAAATTTGAACACCTCAACTGCTATCAGGTTAACATACTGTACTATTGCAGTTCCTTCTGCTTAAGATTTCCTTTGAAAAATGGATCCTTTACTTTTAATAATAGCAACAATAAATTCTTTTTAATATTCCAGTATGGACTGACCCTGGATATTGGTCCTGAGCAATCTAAAGTTGGCATGTAGAGTAAGGGAATGAAATAAATATAGCAATTGTTGTTTCAAAAACAAAAAAAAAATTATGCTCCTTTGGGACATTTGTTATTCCTAAAGTTTTCCAGCATAAGCCAAATTTCTGTTGTTTCAAAATTTGGTCAAGATAGCTAGCTCAGAGGTCCAGCCTAGAGGGCTTTAGTAGTGAGTCTTGGTATAAGACGGGCAGTTTCATTGGAGTGCCTTCATGTTGAGCCTTGGAAGTCTGCTCCCATGGGTGCTAGTGAGGCCGTGGCTAAGGGCCTAGAGGTCACTATATTAACATTTTATTCATAGGACAAATGAGAACTGCATTCTGCCTCCTTTTTTTACCTGTGTTTGGTAGCAGCAGTTATTTTTAAGTGGCATCCAGGTTTATAGGCTCTATATATATGCCTCCCTGGGCCCCTTACATTCTTTCCTTTGTACTCTCTATTAAGTTTATTAAAGGGATGGGCAAGAGAGTCAGCATGTATGGAGCACCTGCTATGTACCAGGCACTGTGCTAGGTGCTTTAAATGTATTAATACCCAAAACAGCCTAATGAGCTAGGTACTCTCATCCCTCATTTCAGGTGAGCAAAGCTAAGGCTGAAGAGGCTAAGTAACTTTCCTTTAACTCAGGTTTCTCTATTATGAAAGATGTATAAATTGGTGACGGTTTTCTTTCACACCTACAAACCCAGTGTAGTCTCCCCCTTTCTCTTATGCTTTGTAGTATTGGTTCCTATTTTGTCACTCCTCCATGGAAAGGTGATCTATAGACAGCCTACCTGTGGCTTGTCATAAGCCCCTGAATCCTAACGATGCTGTTGTTGACTTCTCCCAGGGTCCTATCCTTCCCCCAAAGCTGGAGCAACTCTAGTCGTGTACAAGGACCTGTTGGTGCTGTTTGGTGGCTGGACACGGCCAAGCCCTTATCCCCTACACCAACCAGAGAGATTCTTTGATGAAATACACACTTACTCACCCTCTAAAAACTGGTAAGCCACAAAGATAAGATCTTTTCAATCTGGAGTAAAATAATTTAAATGAGTGGATTTCCTTGTCTTTTTTTGTGTTCAGAAATCTCCTTGAGAATTTGATGAAAGCTATGGACTCTTTTCCCAGAAAAAAAAAATTTACACATGCACAGATTTTTGCCTACAGTTTCAGACGGTTTCCAGGGCCTCCTTAAAACCTAAATTTAAGCCCTGGCTGGTGTGGCTCAGTGGATTGATTGAGTGCCAGCCTATGAACCAAAGGGTGGCCTGTTCCATTCCCAGTCAGGGCACATGACTGGGTTGTGGGCCAGGTCCCCAGTAGGGGGTGTGTGAGAGGCAGCCATGCACTGATGTTTCTCTCCCTCTCTCCTTCCCTTCCCCTCTCTCTAAAAATAAATACATAGAATCTTTAACATACACAAACACACACACACCCCCACACTCACACCCCCCCATTTCACCCCCCTAAAGTTAAGAACTCTTATTCCAAAAAAAAAAAAAAAGTGGGAGAGATTCATTCCTCTTCCAAGAAAAATGAATGAGCCAGTAGAAGAACAGAGAGGCTACTAATTCCCCAGGAGTGCTGTGGATCCAGATGATTCTTGACTTCTCGGCTTCCTCCTGTCTTTGTATTAGGTGGAACTGCATTGTGACGACCCATGGGCCGCCTCCCATGGCCGGCCATTCCTCCTGTGTGATAGATGATAAAATGATTGTCTTTGGTGGCTCCTTAGGATCTCGGCAAATGTAAGTATATTTGGTTTGCTCTCTGTCAACCTGAAGGTAAGTACTCCTGGGACTAACAAGTAGAAAAGTGAACTAGTCAGGATCAGTATTCCTGAACATGGTTCTGATTAATCCAATTAGTTGTCTCACCCTAACATTCCAATTTTTGATTCCCTAGTCACATACCAGTAAAGTTGGAAAACTTGCTCCATAGAATCAGGGCTGTATAGTCTCTTTTGGTTTGGTATGTGGTTCTTTTCAGTGGGATCAAATTCTGATGGAACATCCACTGTGTCTGCTTCTACCTCTGCCTACAGAAGGCCACCTTCCAAGATAACTACTTTTTCTTGCTCTCCTCTATGACCCAGTTTGTGCCCTTTGGGGCTTTAGAGAAGGAGAGGAGAGCGGTAGATTAACAGTACAGGTGGAAATGATTCACTCTCCAAATGGAATGGGCTGGGGGAGTGGGTAGGAGCAAGAAAACTGTGTCAGGTTTGGCAGATTTCTGTTAGGCTGTTCTCCATACCCACTGTCCTCTGCACCTCTGGCCACAGCTGGCCAGCTCAGGCCAAGAGTCAAGAGCCAGAGTGCTCCTTGTGAATCACTGTTTATCTGATTTGGCAGTGTGAGCTCTCCTCCAGGTGAGGGGGTTAAGGGATTAAGGTATTGGAGCGCTTATTCCTGTGTTCCAGTGTGTGAATAAGTGACCTTGTAGAGGGGACCATAAAGTAGAGACTGCCATCTAGGAGTCTATCCTTGCCATACTGGTTCCATGGGGGTTGGAGGTGCCAGTTTGTTCTTGATAAAACCACAGCTCTCATTAACCATGGTAAAATTACTTTTTGTAGCTAGAATCAATAAATCATTATCTCCTGGACAAAGTTAGAGCTGCCTCTTGAATAATTTTTTTTTTCTTCCTTCTGGTTTTTGCTTTTGAAAACCTGTACCTTAGCCCTGGCCAGTTAGTTCAGTTGGTTAGAGTGTTGTCCTGATATGCCAAGGTTGCGGGTTCGATCCCCCACCCCACCCCAGTCAGGGCACATAAAAGAATCAACCAACAAATGCATAAATAAGTGGAACAACAAATTGATGTTTCTTTCTCTCCCCCTCCCCTCCTAAAATCAGTACATAAATTTAAAAAAAGAAAGACTATATCTTGTCTAGTAGCTATTTCCTGCTGTCATCAATTAATTCTTTAGTTATTAGTGGGTGATGATGGACATGACTCAGACAAGGAAGGCCTTCTGGGTCAGTGGAAAGAGCAGAGGTCTGAAGGTCTAGAGATGGATTCCAGAGAAAGAAGCAGAAGAAAAATATAGTTTAAACGCCAGCTATGAGCATAGCACTTTATGGAGCATCTTTTTAAGTTTAACATCATTTATATCAGCTCTTGCGGTCCCCAGTAGCTCCCACCTCCTTCATCCTTATGTCCTTATCTTACAGGAGCAATGATGTCTGGGTCCTTGACCTGGAGCAGTGGGCGTGGTCCAAGCCAAACATCTCTGGCCCCAGTCCTCATCCTCGAGGTGGCCAATCTCAGGTGCTCAGGAATTAAAATAACTATTCAGCAAACACTGTAGCATCTTTCAGTTAGGACGGGAGAGGGAGGAGGGAGTCAGGTAAGATGCCAACATGCATAAGCCAAAAGAGAATTTGTCATTACTTTTGCTGGTATTTGCTTTTCAACTTCTAATGGGTTATATTTATTTTTAGTGGCTTTATATTATGCCTCTCCCCAAACCATTTACTTTGTTGTTTCATTTCTTAAGAAAACCCTGCATTTTATATGGTTGGCGCTCTCATGTTAATATTTGATCAACAAAGAATATTCATATTCAGATGAAACATCATTTTGTTCACAGGGATCAAAATTGACATGGGAGAATAGAGAGCTTACTATGGTAACTAGAAGTAAGACTCTCATTTAGGAGTTTGGTAGGCTATTTTCATGTATGACTGAAGCATAGGAGGTAAGATACCATGTCTTTATAGTTTTATTTTAAATTTCTTTCTGTCCCCAGATTGTCATAGATGATGCAACTATCTTAATCCTTGGAGGGTGTGGTGGGCCCAATGCTGTGAGTATTGCTGCTGTGGCATTCCCTTGCACATGCTGCTAAGTGTTCAAAACCTGCTTCTCCTGTCTCATCTCATAAGACTTTCTGTGGCATTTTCATTAAAGAGTACCTTTTCCCTTTGGGTGTATAATCTTTGTATTTTCTGGCTATTTTCCCTGTTTTCTTGTGGGGAGCGGGGGTTACTTTTAACCAGAAACAGTCAGACATTCATCTCTTGAATATTCATAGCTGTATTTTTTTTCCTACTCCCACTTCCTCTTTAGGCTATAAGGTTTGCTGCTATCATTTTTCTCAAGGAGGAATGGGATGTAAAAGCAGGTTGATAGCTGCCAGAATTTATGTGGAATTTATTTTAAGAATGCAGCTCTGACTGGTATGGTTCAGTGGGTTGGGCATTCATTGTCCTGCAAACTGAAAGGTCAACAGTTTTATTCCCAATCAGGGCACATGCCTGGGTTGCGGGTTCGGTCCTTGGTTGGGGATGGGCTAGAAGCAACAGGTTGATATTACTATCTTACATCGATGTTTCTTTCCCCCTCTTTCTCCCTCCCTTCTCCTTGCTTTAAAAATAAGTAAATGAAATATTAAACAAACAAACAAAAAGAATGGCCCTGGCTGGTGTAGCTCAGTTGGATTGAGTGCTGGCCTGTGAACCAAAGGGCTACCAGTTCAATTCCCAGTTGGGGCACATGCGAGGGTTGTGGACCAGGTCCCCAGCAGGGGGCATGCAAGAGGCGATCACGCATTGGTGTTTTTCTCCCTCTCTTTCTCCCTCCCTTCCCCTCTCTAAAAATAAATAAGTAAAATCTAAAAAAAAAAAAAAAAAAGAGTGGAAGTTCTGAAAGTTATGAAGATGTATTATCTACCTCCTTACCCCCCCCCACACACACACACAAAACCACAGGCAAAATTCAGAACCACTTAAAATTGATTCATGGGTCATAAGCACGATTTTTTTGTGCCCAGCCAATGATGATCTATGAATGAGCAAAGGCACAGATGAATAAATGACAAAGATTTTGCTATTCTTTCTGAAGAGCCCATACACTCTCTAGACCAGATGGCACAGCTTTGAGGTTCCAGGTCTGTGTATGCTTTGTAACAGGAACCACACCTGAGTCCTGTTGTTGGTCCTTCTCTTACAGCTGTTCAAGGATGCTTGGTTGTTGCACATGCACTCAGGTGCCTGGGCCTGGCAGCCACTCAAGGTAGAAAATGAAGATCATGGGGCTCCAGAACTGTGGTGCCATCCAGCTTGTCGGGTAAGCGGGGAACTGTCACACCAGCAGGAGATGATGTCCTGAACTGTAAAGCCAAGTGAACTTGCCAGATTTCCGGACAGATTTGTATGGAAAAGAAAAACATCTTGATGTCACAAAATAGGTAGACATTAACCGTAGCTCATAGGTTACATTACATTATGAATCACTAGAAGAGAAAACTTAGTGGGCCCCACTCATCCTTTAAGTCCCAGCTTTAAGCATCTCTTTGTCTCTAAATTTTTCTCCAGGATCCCCCAAACAAAAACTGACTCCTCCCTCCACTCTGTCCATATTCTGTAGACGTAATTCTAATGATAGCATGTCACGCTATAGCAACAAATTGTTTCCCTGTCTGTCTGCCCTTCTAACCTAGAAAGCAGACTATGTTATTTTCATCCCTTAGGTACCAGTAAAAAGCCTGGCATATCCCAGATGCTCGTGATAAAATGAGTGATACCTGAATGAATGATCATAACTGAGCACAAGTCTTTTGCCTTCCAGGTGGGGCAGTGTGTGGTGGTCTTCAGCCAGGCCCCCAGTGGGAGAGCCCCGCTCAGCCCCAGTTTGAACTCTCGCCCATCACCTATCAGTGCCACTCCTCCAGCCCTGGTTCCTGAAACCCGAGAGTACCGCTCACAGTCTCCAGTAAGGAGTATGGATGAAGCTCCTTGTGTTAACGGCCGCTGGGGAACACTGAGACCCAGAGCTCAAAGGCAGACCCCCTCAGGTTCCCGGGAAGGAAGTCTTTCCCCAGCCAGAGGAGATGGCTCTCCCATCCTCAATGGTGGGAGCTTATCTCCAGGAACAGCAGCCGTAGGTGGTTCTTCCTTGGACAGCCCTGTACAGGCCATATCTCCTAGCACTCCATCTACCACTGAAGGATATGACCTAAAAATGGGACTGACTTTGGCCCCTCGACGAGGGTCACTACCAGATCAGAAAGATCTGAGATTAGGATCAATAGATCTCAATTGGGATCTGAAACCCACTTCCAGTAGCAATCACATGGACGGCGTGGACAACAGGACAGTTGGGGGAAGTGTGAGACACCTTCCTGAACAGGCGAATGGTGTGCATACCCCACCACATGTGGCCAGTGCCCTGACAGGAGCTGTCTCCCCAGGTGCCCTGCGTCGGAGCCTAGAAGCCATCAAAGCAATGTCATCCAAAGGCCCCTCGGCCTCCGCAGCACTGAGTCCTCCTCTGGGATCTTCCCCAGGCTCCCCAGGGAATCAGAACCTGAGCAGTGGAGAAACGGTGCCCATTCCCCGGCCAGGGCCTGCCCAAGGAGACGGGCATTCCTTACCCCCTATTGCCCGCCGCCTAGGCCACCACCCTCCACAGTCCCTAAATGTTGGCAAACCCTTGTATCAGAGTATGAACTGCAAGCCCATGCAGATGTATGTGCTGGACATTAAAGACACCAAGGAGAAGGGGCGGGTCAAATGGAAAGTATTTAATAGCAGTTCTGTCGTGGGACCTCCTGAAACCAGCCTGCATACAGTGGTACAAGGCAGGGGTGAGCTCATCATATTTGGAGGACTCATGGACAAAAAACAGAATGTGAAGTACTATCCAAAAACAAACGCCTTGTACTTTGTGCGAGCAAAGAGATAATATGTTGTAAACCCCTTTCCCTTTCTGTGGCTTTTAATTTGGAATTTTCCAACGTGCAAGTGTTTGGACTGAAAATTAGGAAAACAAAGGACAAAATTACTCCCATAAACCAAAACTCCAGTTCCCAACCTCACTCTCTCCAGGCTGGGATCAAATCTCCATTAAGAAAAAAATTATATATAAATATATATTATTATAGCCAACTCTGTTTACAAAGAGGGAGAGATCTCTGTCCTGGTTCAGACAAAATTGTTGCTGTGTTTTAGCAGAGGCTGTGCTGCCTTTTTCTATTTTGCTTGTAACTAGACCAAGAATTTAGAGAACAGACTAATATCAGAACTTTCCTAAAGGAACTGAAGAGCCCCTGTAAATCTCTGTGTGGCCTCCTCAGAGTTAGAAACAGGAAGGACATGTGTCGGATGCACCAGTGGAGGTTTCAGACTCGCGTGCTTCAGGTGCTGGCAGGGTAAAAGTAACCTATAGAAAACTGTTCTTCCCCTTCTCTTAAACCCACAGAGGACCAGCGAAAGCCTCTCTTTGCAGTAATGCCCTATGCCTGGCCCATTCTGCCCTTTGTGACTGGGGGCAGTTATCCAACAAAGGGTTTTTTTACACATTTGTGTGCCAGGACCGTTGTGAAACTGTGTATGCAGTGACACCTGTCCACCTAGTGTCTTTTGGTCTTTTGAGTGCTCCCTCCATGTCTCAGAAAGCATTTTGGTGTCTGTGGAATTTCCTGACAGTCGTACTTGGTTACAAGTTGCCAAAAAAGATAAAAGATGTTGTTCTCCTTTTCCTTCCCTTAAAACTTGATCTTCAGAAGCTGCCTTTCTTTTTTACTTTTTGCATATTTAGATTTTTTTCAAGCTTTAAAACCTTGTTCTCACTTTTTGTTTCTTTTATAAAGCTCAAGTGCCCAGAGAGATCTCTTAGAAATATTTCTGAAACACTTTCTCTGGTGTCACTAAGGGGCCCGTAGGGAATTCCAAGATGCCAGTATCATGAGAGATCCTTGAAGCGTCATTTACTATTTTTTTCTTATGGGCTTCTTTTCACTTCCAAAGCACAGTGGACACCCATCTGTTTTGTAAAATGTGGAAATTGATCCTGGCAGAGGGAATCCCAATAATAGTTCCTTCTAGAAACTATTCTTGCCCTTGTTGTGACACGCATTTTTCTGCCTGACTATTAACCAGTGATTGGGTTGAGTGTCACCCAAAGAGGCTTGAGCTCTTTGACGCACGCCTGACCTTGGGAGCATCTCCTTCTTTGTGATTGTCTTGTTCATGTGTCGCCCAGACAAGGCTTGTGTTTTTACTGTCATGTCATTTCTGAGGTAAGATGCGACCAACTAGGACATTTCCTCAGTGGATGCAGGAAGTTACATGGTCTCTAAACCCATGGCCTGGACACATTGGAACCACTGAAATGTGGATTTTTGATGATTTCTCATCAATGGAAAGAGGATTTTTATTTTAAGATTTGAATTTCAAAACATTGCATATCCCTTCCCCACACTCCTCTTTCCTGTTAGCATTCCTCAAGCACAAGCCTGCTGGAGCTGGCCCTGGGCCCTGGCTTTCAGCCGGCGCTCTGCAGCCTGTCTGAGCGGTATGTTTTCTCCTGTCACATCATGTCGAATGCTTTCCCCTAGCCATTAGCTTTCACAGTGCAGTCTCGGTGGGAAGGGCAGGTCACGGGGAGGGGTGTGTGTTCCGGAGGCTGCTCTGTGTGCTCCCCTAGATGAGGGAACTACCACGTGCCTACTTACTATGGTGTCCCACTGCTCATAGCTCAACACAGCTTTCCAGACTCCCTGCTCTGGGGCTGCTGCCCGTTCTTTTTTGGCAAAGACTGTTAGATCATGCGGGGTCCTTACTCACGAGAGAAAGCTAGCCTGAAAGATCAGCAATTTTGGCATTACTGCTGTCGTTGAACCTTATTTATGAGATTGCATTTGTGCATGGGACAGTGCCTCCAAACTCAGTTCCTATTTAAAGTATTCGGAAGCCTGAAAGTGCAGAATCCCAACTTCGTAATCTTTCCTTTTGTCCTGTGGCCTTCCTAAGCCAGCTGTTAACTTGTTGATTCCTCTGCTTTCCCCAAGTAGGCAGGTAACGGAGATGATTCCTTAGAAGGTAGCCCGCTCCTCGGAACTCCCTGGCATCCCAGTATTACCCACACCACCTGGCACCGGACTGTCTGTTTACAGCTCCTTAAGAACAATCTGCCTCTTCTCCACCCAGCGGTGTTGGTCTTGGTGGCGCCGGGGCACTCTGTGCATGTACCTTGGGAGAGCGACTCAGCACAGTCAAAGCGATGGCCCCTCAGGCCCGAGAGGCCACGTGTGCAGCGGAACTTCGGGTGTCTCAGCTGAGGTGACCATTTCCACAACGCCTCGGATACTTCGGTCAGATCTGATTTAACCACGACTCTGGTTTTGACATGATGCCAATTTTGTCTTAAAACTCAGAAAAATGAGACAAAATATTTTTTTTAAACCCTCAGGAGCACCTATAGCAAATATTTATCAGTATTTAAGTATTTAAAGTACATTTTCTTTCTACTTGAAGCTTTAACCCCTTCCATTCCTGCAAGTGTGCCTTCGAGAGCCCCGTGTCATACTGACTCCCCGGCCCCCTTGCTGACCTCAAGTGAGAAGTTGAGTCTCTCCCCACCCTCTTGGACAGACTTCCTGTTTTCTCATTTTGCAATCTGGGCAGCAGAGAGGGTTCTGTATTTTTGTTCATGTTTTCACCCTTATTCTACATTTGGGTGGTGGGCTCCACAACCTCCACCCACTCCACATTTTGGGAGCACAAATTAGGTGTCAGAATAAACTTAACTTTAGTTGTAAGTCTCTACTGGGCTTATTCTCCTCCCCTCCCTCTGTGGATTGAATTGATTTTAATGTTTGAGTTTTAGATCAAGAGCTAAAATCTATGAACTATCCTAAGAACTGTGTTGGAACTCTTTTAAAATAAAAATTTAAAAAAAAAAGAAGAAGAAAGAACCAACTGAAGAAATCTTGACTTTGGAGGACAGAAAGCCACCAGCTGACAGAGAACAAAGGGATGCTTCCCTTCCCTTTCACTGTATCTTTCTGGATTTCCTTCTGCTTTGCTTCTTTCCTTCCCCTTTACAAGAGATACTCCTGGTTGGGTTGTCTGTCTGTCCTTGTCCGTGTGGTGATCCTGGCATGGTGATGTGATCTGCTTTGCATTATCTGTGGTCTCTAACCAGCGCACAAGTCAGTGGGGAGGATCTGGACACACCCAGGGGCAAGGAAGCTGAATTTTGAGGCCTGGGTCCTGTGCAGCCTCCCCACAAACTGCAGAAGGCATGTTCTGCATGGTCACCAGTAAGTGGCTCCCTCTCACCATGGTCATTGTCGAATGAGAGCAAATCTGAGGTTTTGCCTCCCATCTGTACTCTTCCCCCCTTGCTCTGCTCCCCTCCCACCAACCAGGGTTCTTGTCAGCGCACAGCCAGTGTGCCCTGGCGAAGCTGGTGCTGAGCGATGTTTCCCATAAAACTCAGGGGTCCTGGGTGGCCTACCCTGAGAGGATCATTTTAGGCACATACCTGCGTAGGAATGAAAAGTGGATATGATTTCATTGATATTTAAATCTGTCGATTTCATTTTTTGTTGTTTTCCCCTGATGACTTTTTAGCAATTTAACAAATAAAACAAAATAGAATCGTCTGAACTGTTTTATTGGTAGAAAAGCTGTGATGGAAAGCAATCGAGGCGGGAAATGGAAGTTGGAAGCAAAGCAGCTGGAAAGCTGTCTCTTCTTCGGGTGGGTTGTGTTCTGGGGGGAGGTGGAGAGTTGCTCTTCCCTGAGGACAGCGCCACTTAATGCCGAAGCAGCTCTCCCCATCGTGCTTGAAGGACTTGGTGTTTCAGAGCCTCAATACTCCCTGCACTGGAGACCAAAGAGAGATGATGAGCTTGGAGCAGAGACCCAGGGCCCCAGTGGACACCTACACCATCGCTGGGCTCCTCAGCAAAAACAACAGCACAAGGCTCCAGGGTCTTGAAACAGCATAGCAAGTGGGGCCTGGGAACACAGGCCTGAAGCCCTTAGTGGCCTGGGTTCTAATCCCTGCCTTCCTCTACTTGTGATTCGACCTTGGATACAAATTCCCTCATCCATGAATGTAATTGTTTCTCTTTTACGGGATCGTGAGTATTGATTTGATGTTGCATGTGAAAAGCACTAGCACAGTACCTGGCACATAGTAGGCACTCAAAAAATGGTGGCTCTTATTTATAATCAGCCCTTGAAGAAGATACAGGATCTTGAAGGAATGGGCAGGGCTCAGTGTGTAAATTGTTAGGAGCATGCCCATACTAAGGATTATGTGTGTCTGCAGTTGTCAGGGTCATCTTTTAGATGTCATGAGAACCTCAAAGGCTTTTGCCTCTCAAGAGCAGTAAGTAGCAGCTGCTGCCATAAATCAGGTCAGAATTGTCCTGTTGTTTAATCTCCCTCTTAGACTTTATTCTTTGGTTTGCCAATCAAGTCTGGCCTCTGGTACATTTCTTTGCCTGGATTCAAGGGCACATGTAGTTGGGTCTCAATCTGGAAGTATCAGTTGGGGGCCAATGACATGAGCCTACCCCACCTGTGTGGGGACCTAGGAGGAGCCAGGCACTAGAAGGGCAAGTGGCTAAGAGCCCTGAAGCAATTTGCTGAGTATGTGCCAGTGTCCTACACCCGTGGGTCTTTGTGCCAAGCCCTGTTACATTCTTTTCATTCAGTACATATGGAACATCAACCTTGTTCCAGGCTCAGTTTTTGTAGGCCCTGTTGTCCCAGCTGCCCAACGACACTTTGATTTTTTTTTTTTTTTTTTTTTTGAAGATACTTATTTTTAAGAGAGGGAAAGAAACAACTGGTTTCCTCTTACATGTGCCCCAACCAGGACTGGCCTGCAACCCAAACATGTGCCCTGACTAGGAAACGAACCGTCAACCTTTTGCTTTGTGGAACAATGCTAAATCAACTGAGCCACGTGGGTCAGGGCAAAACTTTGATTTCTAACAACATGTGGTCTGATACTGACCATGCCGTTCACTGTACTTTAAGGCGCACAGCAAACTATAGAGTGTGTGGAGTGTGGTGTGAAGAAGGGCCTTGGGTGCAAAGGGCCCAGCAATGTGTGCCGACAGCTGCTGTGTCGGCGGTGATGGGAGTGGAGCGATTGTTTTGAATGCTTCCACAGTTGCCCTTGTGAAAGGTTGGGCTGTACGAGGTCAAGTGGGTAGAAGCTCTAGGGAAGAGATTCCAGGGTCGCTGGGAAGAACTTTGTTACAGTCAGCTGTATGTAATGGGTGGAATTCAGGCGTTGCCTGGATCATCAAGTCTACGGGATATTCAGTGCATAAGGTGCCAGGGGTGATTGGTGGTCCCGGAAGGAAGGCAGATACCATTCCTGGGGAAGACCCCAGGTGCCCAGCCTCCAGGCAGGTCGGTCCTGTAAGGCGTCCTGCAGCATCCTGACTGTCCATGCCAGAGGCGATGATGAGCATGTTCCTGTGGTGAACAAGGTCACAACATGAAGACAGCCAAGTGATCGGCCCTGTGTCAGAGGACGTGTGGGAGCAGAGAAGAGGGAACTTGCTGAGTTGGGGAGAAACCTTAATGTTGAGGACAGAGCTCCAAGACTGTCAGTAACTCAACCAAGGCCTCAGAGGAGTTGGCAGCCACTGTGTCCCATGCAGGCCTAGCACAGCACTCGGTGGCCACGCCCATGGGGACCAAAGGGCCAGAGGCCTCTGCACATTTAGGTCTAAGTTACAGCGCCTAGCCAGGGAAAAAGACTGCCCTTTCTCCTCGGGTCTTTGCAGTTCTTCTCCAGCTGGCTCTTTGGGAAGGTAGTGCAGGAATCACTCAGGAGACCAAGGCCTTGCACGTATCACTACCCTGAGTAGCTCTTCAGCCCAAGACTCAGCCTCACATCACCCTAACCCAGCGAACCTGGGAGAGTCCAGGCTTTGGGCACCCTCAGGTCCAGGCAGGACAGGAGGCATTGCCTCCACATCCTGCAGGCTGGCCTGATGATCGTGCTGCTGCCTGTAACTGGGGTTTACCCTGGCTCTGCTGTGCCTTCCCACCTCCCCCAGGCACAGGGGAGGACCCCCAGCTGCAGTCTGCCTTCTGTTCCCTATGGCCATAATTGTCCCCTACCACCACTCTACAATGTGTGACAAAAGCAGTTCAGCATTCTTGTGGATTCTTTGTGAGGTAATGATTTCCCCATTGCTGGAAGTGTTCAAGCAGAGGGAAATAATTGCATGGGATTGGGTGACAGAGTGATTTATGCATCAGATCAAGAATGGAACCAAGGGAGTCCTACATGCCCTTGCAAACCTTGAGACATTCTGTGGCCTCTGAAAGGACTTCCTAGAGAGGATGCAGGGCAGGAACATAGGCATCGACTTTGGACCAGGAAAGACCTTGGTTCAAAACCTGGCCCTGTGATTTTGACTACCCCTCTAATTGTCAGTTTTGTCAACAAAATGGCAGTGATGCTGCCAGCCTCACAGGTTAGCAATTCAGCTGGAACCAGCAATCTTTGTTAATATAGGAAATGGGTGTGATTCCCCCAAAGACCACCTGGGGGCACACTGTGAAAGGCTTTGAGTCCTGGGTGCTCTGTCGGAGGCAGCCTTGAGAAGGAAACAACGTACTGGAGGAGAAAAAGGCTCATTCCCCCCCCCCCCCCCCCCCATCTCTGTTGGTAAAGCCTGGGTCGGACCCCTTCTCTGGCATCTGCCGTGCTTCCGAGCACCACTGCCAGGCTGGCTTGCCTGCCTGCCCTCTCTGCCCCAGCCCCCACCTGTGGGAAAGCCCGTGTTTTCCCCACGGGGCTGGGCTCTGGGCCCAGGCCCTGTCAGCATGCACAAAGCTAAGCTGATGTTTTAAGTAAATGTCTAAGAGGCTGGTAGAGTATGTCATACCCTCATCAGGGAACTGGTCTGCTTACCCCCTGCAGCAAAGGGGAGGGCTGAGGCCCAGGCCTTAGCAGACAGAAGTCTGGGAGGAAGAAGGAGGCTCCTGCCCCAGAGCCAAGGATCCTGGGCTGCCTCCCACCCTTAAGAAGATCAGGGGAGCCCAGGACGAGCCTGGGGATTATTCATTCTCAGCAGCTGTGCCCTGAGCAAGTACGGAGCCCTGGGGCACTGAGACATACAGTAGGTGCGGTGGGAAGCCACCAGAGGGTTTTACAAGCAGGAGGTGACACAAGAGGCTGTCCAGGTCAAGGACACAAACCTTGTTGCCAAGCCCAGAGCCCAGGCCTGGCACATTGCAGCCTCCAGAACTCCTTGGGCATGATCTAGCAGCTCCAAGCCCAAATCCTGTATTGAGTAATGGAATCTGGACATTTTAATCTGCCCCTCTACCCTACTGCCCTGTTTTCTTGTTTGTTTTGTCTTCTTTTTTTAAAGATTTTTAGAGAGAGGGGAGGGAGAGAAACATCGATGTGTGAGAGAAATATTGATAGGTTGCCCCTCGCACGTCCCCAACTGAGGATCTGGCCCACAACCCAGGCATGTGCCCTGACCAGGAATCAAACTGGCAACCTTTCGGTTCACAGGCTGGTGCTCAATCCACTGAGCCACACCAGCCAGGGCTGCCCTGCTTCTAAGCGTAGTTATCTAGTTCTTCGATTTTATTCCCACCAGAGTGTGGAATACCCAAGGGCAAGATCTGTATCTTTTTCACTGTTTCCTGCCAGTGTCTGGCTGGGCACAAGAAATGCTCATAAATATTCAACAAATACTGTCCTAGCCCACTCATGCCCAGAATGTTCACTCTGCTTCCTTACTGGTCCTTCCAGGCTCACGCTCCGCAGGCCTTTCTCCAAGCTGCAGCACTAGCCAGTTGTCAGTCAACACATTTTTATTAAGTTTTTACTGTATGGCAGCCATATTTTAGGTAGTAGGGATTATTATGGGCTGAATTATGCTCCTGGGAAAATTCATATGTTGAAGTCCTAACCCCCAGGACCTCAGTATGTGATCATACTCATCGATAGGGTCTTTAGTGAGGTGATTAAAGTAAAAGCAGGTCATTAGTGTGGGCTCTAAACCAACATGACTGCTGTCCTAAGAAGGAGAAGAAATCTGGATAGGGACTCGTAAGGAAAGGGGTGAAGACACCTGCGAGCCCCAGAGGCAGGCAGGCCTGGAGCGCATCCTCCCTCAGCCCTCAGACGGACTGACCCTACCAACACCTTGATCTCCAATTTCTAACTTCCAGAACTACAGGCATTTCTGTTGTTTAAGCCGCTCAGCTTGCGGTGCTTTGTTACCACAGCCCGAGGAAACTAATACAGGGGTGTAACTACAAAAAGCTGCGGCCCCTATCCTCCGGGAGCTTCTGTCCGAGGTGAGGGAGCCGGACCACCCATTTTAAAATGTTAGGGTCAAGGACAGGGTGGTGTGAGAGAGCAAGCCTGGGGCAAATCCTTGAGCGGTGGAGGGGAGACCTCCCTGTGCAGCGACATTCACCGGGGCCGGAGTCGGGAAGCAGCTGTCCCTGTACGGCACTGGGGGTGGCGCTGGAAACGGCAAGGCAGGGGCCCTAAAGGGCAGCAGAAAAGGGCCAGGAGAAGAGGGTGGCAGTTGAATCAAAGAGCAAGAGATCAGGGGCCAGTCACAGAAGGCCTCGAAGGCATGGCTTTTGGGTTTCATTCTGAGTGCAGTGACTATCTGAAGACTATAATTGTGGGTGTGGCACTGCTGGATTTACGTTGTAAGACCTCACTCTGGCCCCTGTGTGGCATCCCAGAGGGCAGGCAGGGAAACTCCGAAGGAAGCAGCTGCCCCGGGGCCAGGCAAGCGATGAAAACAAATCTGACCGTGTCCTTTCTCCACTGATGGCACACTCCGGACCCGGGCAGCCCCCCGCCCCCTGCCCCTGCTGTCCAGGGCCTCAGGCCTTTGTGGGAGTCTGCCCACCTGGGCCATCTACTTGAGGCTGGTGACTGTGTGGATTAAGTTCTCCTCTCAAGACCTTGTGGGGCCTCACCCAGGAGGTGTTCAATCAACGTGGGGGGAAGGCCATGAAGAAAAGAGTGGATTAATCAGAAGCTTCTACCCTAGAAGTACCTGTACATGGATGGTCACCTGCTTCACTTGAGGCCCTAAGAGGAGCAGCAACTTGCTTAAGGGGATATACTACTCAGTGGTCAAAGGGGCCCAGGGAGGGGAACTCACTAGATCAAGATGGGTCACAAGCACCCTTCTGCAACGCCGTTCTGGCCACCTTACTCCCAGATCCCAACTGCTGCCTGGCCTCCTGTCCCCAGCAGCGGAGTTTATCTAAATTAGGCTTACGGACCCTATTATGGACTGAATTGCGTGCATAGGGTCTATAAGCCTAATTTATGTATGTTAAAGCCCTAACCCCCAATGTGACTTATTTGGAGATAGAGCCTTCAAGGAGATACAACGTTAAATGAGGTAATAATTGTGGGGCCCTAATTCAGTATCATTGGTATCCTTATAAAAAGAGGAAGACACTAAGAGTGCACTCACAGGACCTCGCCAGGTAGCTCAGTTGTTTGGAGCATCATCCCGATGCACCAAGGTTGCAGGTTCAATCCCCAGTCAGGGCATGTACAAGAATCAACCAATAAATGCATGAATAGGTGGAACAACAAACTGATGTTTCTTTCCCTCTCTCTCTTCTTTCCTCTTTCTAAAATCAATAAATAAAATTTTTTAAAAAAGGAGTGCATGCACAGAGAAAAGGCCACACGAGGAAACAGTGAGAAGGCAGCCTCCTACAATCCAGAAGGAAAGGCCTCACCACAAACCAACCCTGCTGGCACCTTGATCTTGAATTCTAGCTGCCAGAACTGTGAGAAAATAAATCTCTGTTGTTTAGGCCACCCCGTCTCTGGCAACCTGTCACGGCAGCCCCAGCGGACTGATACAGAGCTTAGCTTCCTGGACTGCCTAGTGCTCTTGTCACAGGTGCAGGCTCACAGACCCATCTGATGCCCTGAAACAGAATCTTGGGAGGATGGAGCCCAAGAATCCATGTTTTCAACGGGCCCCTGGTGCCCCCCGAAGCTCCCGAGCGCAGTCAAGACTGATTCCTGAGGCTAACGCTCTGGCCGCCAGCTCCTCTGACCATCAGCCCCCATCTCTGTGCCTGGGAGGGCTTCGTATCTTCTCTGGCCTTCAGGTTAACTGGCAGGCTCATTCTGCCAAGCTGCTTCACTTCCTCACACTCCCCCTGAGTCCGCTCTGAGGCAAGCAAGCGCAGGGCTGGGTGTGAAGTCTGGAAACCCAGAGGTGAGTCAGATCTGAGCCCTGCCGCTGGGGCACGGCTGGTCCACGGAGGGACCACAGCTGTGAAGTACGCTGGCTCCGGGCAGATCCGGTGAGGGCCGCAGGAAGGGGAGCTGAGCCACCTGGGAGTGTGGGCAGGTTTCAAGCACAAAATCCTGCAGCAGCGGTTATTCATTTGTTGTATCTCTGTGTAGCTGCAGTGGCAGCAACTTGAGGGAAGTGCCCTGTCTTACACATCCTGGTCCCCTCCACCCCACTGGACATAATGGACCCCCACAATTGGTGGGATTGTGGTCCTCTGGCTGCTTCCAGCTTTATTAGGAACAGCCATCAAAGTTTTAAAAACAGAAGGCCCCATCTGGCAGAACAGATACACACTTCAGAGTCCAGAAACCCTGGGTTCTGCGTTGAGTTTTCCCACTGACCAGCTGTGCCGTGTAGCCCTAGACAATCATATTGTCTCTGAGCCTCTTCATCTGTGAAGGAAAAAAGGGATAATAGTATTTCCGACACAGGCTTTTTTATAGAAACAAGGCAACCTCTGTACAGCCCCCACTGCCTGGAACTCAGTTGGCCTTTAGTTAAAGTGAACTCATAGGTTATTCCTTACAGAACAGCGATTCCGCCCTACATGAAGGCACTGGAACAGGACACTGGTAAAAATCAAGTGTAATAGGCAACCTCTCAGTACTGACCTACCTGCATCCCATCCTGCTAACAGGCACTCACTGAGCACACACCTTCAGGTAGGAGGCCCAGCGCCCAGTGTTGGAACAGTGTAGATGGCTTCATGGCCTCAGTGCTGCAATGTCTGCTCCAGCAGGGCAGGGACTCCTTGTTGACCCATGTATTCCCAGCAGCTAGACAAGGCTGAGCACAGCGTAGGTGTTCAGTAATTAGTTGTTGAATGAACGGGATGAATCGGTCAATCAACAAATGACTGGCAAGTACAAGTGGGCCCCGGACTCAGTTTTTAAGACCTTGCTCTCTCGGAGCTGCTTTTCCCCCATCCGTGAAGGCAGAGGGGTGTAAGTCATCTCGACGTCCTGCCTAGCAGGACTGATAGAGCAGTAATAGTACTTACTGAGCATTGCTGTGGACAGGGCACTGTTGTAAAGAATCCTAGGAGGTAATAGTATTTCACCTCCACTTTATAGAAAAGGGAACCGGCACAGAGGCAGTGGACCCTCTCCGCCTGGAGAGGCGGGATTTGATTAAGTTTCGGAAGAAAGACTGGGGCTCCGACTAAGCAATAGAGGAGAAGAGGACCCCTGGTCGGAGGGGAAGGCCCTGTCCAAGCTGTCACTGCTCCGCGGTAGCTGCTGACCCACCGGAGACCACCCCCGCCCCAAACAAGGCAACCCAACCCCGCCCCCTGGCGTCGTCATGACAACACCTCCGCACATGCGCCTCCTGCTCCCGCGCCTGGCCGGGCAGCGCGCGCCGAAGCCGGTCGCAGGCCGGGCGGAAGGAGGCCCGGCGGGCTCGGCGGCGGGAGCGCGGAAAGAACTTTTAAAGGGACCTTCTCCATCCTAGCCTGTTCGCCCGCAGGGACTGCCGATGGTGAGGGCTGGGTGGCCCCGAGTGTCAGCATCGAGGAGGCAGAGGAGAAGCAGGGCCGTGTGACTTCTCCTGGAGGTGACAAGGGAAAGAAGAGCTGTGTAAATACCCTCAAGGCAATAAATGGGATGGCTGCCCCCTGGGGAGCAGTACGGGGGTAGGAGAGACTATGGAATAGTACCTTCTGGGTAATAAGAGGTAGACAGGAATGAGTGACCTCCCAGGACAGTGAAAGGGAGCGTGGACTCCCAAAATGCTAATCTGCATAATAAGAAGGGTGGGGCTCCAGACTTCTCCAGCATCCAAGGAGGGGGCGAGCCAGACGGCAGGTGAAGAAGGCTCACAGGTCCAGCTTGGGACAGTTACCCTTTCCCTTCTGCTCTCAGCATTCTGCCATCTCCCTACCCCATCGGGTGCCCAGCCATGGCCAGACCACCCGCCCCAGGCTCGGTGATTGTCCCAGACTGGCACGAAAGTGCCGAAGGCAAGGAGTACCTGGCCTGCATCCTGCGCAAGAACCGCCGGCGGGTGTTTGGTAAGTCTCCCCCAATCTCCCCTCCCCGAGCCTGTCACCTGCCATTCCTTAGGGAGAATGGTGTCACCTGTCGCTCCCTTGGGGGACCAGAGAAGCAGGGCAGTGAGGGCCTGCTCCACTGCATTCCCCAGCCTGGGGGACCCCTGGACTATCCCTGGGGCCCCCACCCCAAAATCTCCTAAGAGCTAATTCCATCACCAGTGCCAGGAACATGGAAACAAGTGAAATCCTGCCAAGATCTACTGTCACCAGAGAGGCTGTTGACTGAGCCCGCACCCGGGGCCAGGCCCTCTGCTGGGCACTTCACACAATAGACTCCCATTGCACCTTCTCCACAGCCCATCTTACAGACTTGTTGTGACTAGCGAGTAGACACAAGCCTCTTTCATATCCTGCTGGATGAAGCCAGCTCCCCCAGGCAGGGCCGCGTTGGCAGGCCAGCAGAAACCCTTGGCATCGGCTGTGAGAGTCCAGCTCTGACCAGGAGGGACAAAGCCCCCGAAGACTTAAAGCCGGATAATGAGAGGGCAACCAACAATTTAGGTCTTTGAGGTCCTATGCCTACAGACATATCACAATTTAGATTTTTCTTTAGCAAGTTTTAAAATGAAAACATTCATAAAGATCTTGATGCATTAACTCTAAGGAGTTTATAGTAATTGGGAATACTTTTGCTGATCGTTCTCTGCTAAGAATTTTGAAACGCCTTGCTTTTATGGGTGAGAGATCTAGAATGTTAATGACAAAGAAATCTAGAACATGCGATAATAATATCAATAAAAACTATCTCATGCATCCAACTTAAAAAAGTAATTTGCTGTTCCTTGGAGTGGGCCCTGGCCCTGCCCACAGAGCGCAAGTGTTCTCAGCAGAGCTGCTCATCCAGGGACACTGCTCGGGCCCCAGGCCCCAGGAATGAGTAGAGAGAACCACAGCTGGTTGGCAGTGAAAAGGCCCTTAGATGAAGTTGTGCCACCCAGAGTCTGATTGGGCAAGACTGGGTGGGACAACCTGACCCCACAGGGCTCCCTACTTGCCCCAGGGCTGCTCGAGCGACCGGTGCTGCCCCCAGCCGTGGCCATTGACACGGCCAGCTACAAGATCTTCGTGTCTGGGAAGAGTGGCGTGGGCAAGACGGCACTGGTGGCCAAGCTAGCTGGCCTGGAGGTGCCCGTGGTACACCACGAGACCATTGGTGAGTCCATCTTTGGAGGCCTCCTCAGGGTGGGGAAAAGACTGTCTCTGGACCACACGACCTGGGATGTGAACCAGCTCCGCTACTCTGCAGGCTTGGAAAGTCACTTCGATCCTCTCTGAGCCTATGTTGGCTCCTCCGTCCAACAGGGACGATAGTACCAATCCCATGGGATTGTTGGGAGGTTGGTGTTAGAGATACGGGCGGTAACATGCCTAGCATGGAGCTGGCACAATGTAGGCGCTCAGGAAACACTAATCTTTTCTTGTCTCCCCCCACCCCCTCGATGCTGATTGGCCATCACGTTGCAACGTCCTCCTGTATCCTGGGACTTTTGGGTCCCCTTGTCCATATGAGTGAAACTTCATTGTCAAGGCTGGGGCTAGGGCTGTATCTCCCTGGTAGACTGGAGGCTCCTCCAGGGCAGGTCGGTTTCCCTCATCAGACTGAGAACTCCCCCAGGTCAGAGACTTGGCCTTCCCCGTCAGACTTGGACTCCTGAGGGCAGGGATGTAGTCTTCCCGTCTTTTCCTAGCCCCCAGCCTCTCTCCGCCTCCGCCTCTCCCATGCTAAGTGGCTGGCCCTGGCCTCCCTAGGCATCCAGACCACCGTGGTGTTTTGGCCAGCCAAGCTGCAGGTCAGTGACCGTATCGTCATGTTCCGCTTTGAGTTCTGGGACTGCGGGGAGTCTGCGCTCAGAAAGTTCGATCACATGCTGCCGGTGAGCAGGCAGGCGGGCCCGGGTGGGTCCCGGAGGGGCTGGTTGTCTGAGGTGGGCCTCTGAGTCCAGCTGTCTGAGCCCAGCCTGCCCGGTTTGCAGGAGCCAGAATGGGGCATGAGTGGGCTGCGGGTGCTGCCCCCCGGGAGAGCTCTGAGCTGACATCGAGGACTGGGTCCCAGCCTGTGCTCTGCCCTGGGACCAGGCACTCACTGCTCTGGGCGTCAGTTTCCCAGTCTGTGAAAGGCGGGCTCTACAGCTGATGGGAGGGTTCTGGTCCCGTGGTTAGAGCCTTGAATCAGCCTCTCCATCCCTAGGCCTGCAAGGAGAAAACAGATGCTTTCCTCTTCCTCTTCTCTTTTACCGACCGTGCCTCCTTTGAAGACCTCCCTGGACAGCTGACCCGCATAGCAGGGGAGGCCCCTGGTGTCGTCAGGATGGTCATCGGCTCCAAGTATCCTTTGGTTGGCCCCTAGGACGGTCAGAGGCCACACTTGGCAAGACGTGGACCCTGCCTCTGTCCAGCCATGGGGCCCAACCCCACGGGCTTTACCTTAAAGGCTGGAGCTGGCCTCCCCCAGACCCTGGGTGCGGGACTCCGGGGAGGAGGGAGAAGCCTGGGTCTGAAGGCTGGGGGTGTTCTTGGGGGGGAGATCATTAGCAGAGATGCCTGACCAGGCTCCTTAATCCTCCTCCAGATTTGACCAGTACATGCACACGGACGTGCCTGAACGTGACCTCACCACCTTCCGCCAGGCCTGGGATCTGCCCCTCCTGCGGGTGAAGAGTGTGCCCGGGCGGCGGCTGGCAGATGGGCACACACTGGATGGGCGGGCGGGGCTGGCCGACGTTGCCCACGTGCTCAATAGCCTGGCGGAGCAGCTGTGGCACCAGGACCAGGTGGCAGCTGGCCTGCTCCCCAGCCCCCAAGAGAACACCCCCAGCTGACATGAGTGGGCACGTGTGACCCCTACTCCCAACCCTCAGGTGACACCCAGCAGGGGACAGGACCCACGACATAGGACCGGGACAGGGATATCGATCTCATCCTGAGGATTGGTCAGGGAGGATGGTGGCCTGTGAAGGCTGCCCCAGCAGCACTTTCTTTGCAGAATTCATGGCGGTGAGGTGGGGGCTTAACGCTCTGTGGAGCGGTGGTTTGAGGCCCTCTGCCCTCCCCCGTGGCCCTGGAGGTCGAGGCTCTGGAAACTGAGGAACCACATGGGCAGGGCCCGGAACTCAAGCATCTCCACCAGCTTCCTGCGATCCCCTCGCTTCTGTAGCACACAGGGGCGTGGCTGGGGAGGGGGGGTGTCTCAGTGGGGCCCTGGACCTCAAGTGACCAATTGAGAGCCCATGTTACAGGGTGGGGGAAAAAATAGGTTTACAGTTGTTTCTATGGAAAATAATACAATAATCAATAAATAATACTACAAGAATAAACTTTCGCATATTCACAACCATAAACCTTTCATCCCACTCTGCAGTTGAGGTAGTACCATCTGCTGTACCAGAAAACCCTGAAGTCTCAGTGGCCCAACTCTCTAGAAGTTTTTTTCTTGTTCATGTCTCAGCTCAGGTGGAGGGGAAGGTGGCCGTGGGGGTCTCTCCTCCACGCACACACTCAGAGACCCAGGCTCTGACATCTTCAACACATGGCTTCCCAATTTGCCCTGGGGCATCACCATCCAGTGAGCAGGGCACTGAGTGCGACTGAGCGGTCACCCACGAGGTTTCTGTGGACTTGGCCTAGGGTACTGTACCTCATTCCTGCACACATGGTCACATGAAGCTGCTGGGGAGGCTGGGAAATGTAGTCCATCTGTGTGTCCAGGAGGCAAGCCTCTGCTCTGCAGTGCCTTTCTTGATCATGAGGCTGTCACGCCACGCTTAGGACAGGGGCCTGCCAGCCTCGGGGGATCAGAAAGCAGCTTCACTGGACCAGGTGGCGGCCAGGGAGTGAGTTGGCCTGTTGGCATCTCTGCCCTGTGGGTAGCCAGCAAGGACAGGAACAAGAAGGTGAGTGAACTTACTCATTTTTGTGTCTCACTTTTGTCCCACCAGCCAGAGACACTGGTGAATGCAGGCTTCTCACGAGAAGTGAGGCTCTTCCCCCTCGTGAGAAGTCAGCACTGGCAGCTCTGCATACCCACACTCACACACGTGACCATGTGTGCACACACCCGCCAGCACTGACCTAAAATGCTCTCCCCTCCTGGCACACACAGGAGGCTCATACATGCCCCCTCCCCGCACCGCCCCTGCTCACACTCCGGAGCACACTGATTGCCTGCGTGGCACTTGCCACGTCTGTCTACCTTGGACGCTGCCTGTATGCTTGTCAGCCCTTCCAGGACCTAAAGGACTGATCAGCATCTTCTTACCACCACCTCGGTTCACAGCTGAGGTTTGATCTTACCTTAGAAAAGGAACGTCCCGGGGCAGGACCCACGGCTCACAACGGCACAGCCTGTAGACCCCAGACCTTCCCACGGCGGCCGCCAGCTCTGCTCCCAGGCAGCGGCCTTCAGCCTGGTCCCCTCTGTTCCTAGCTCCCGTTGACCTTACCCCACCAGGGCAGCAGCAAACTGTGGGAGGGGGACCCGGTGGAGGTAGTCCCTGGGCCTGACTATCACCCTCCAGCTACAGGTACCAGCTATTCCACATCCCAGCCAGTTATCGCTGGGCTTAAAACTCCCCCAGAAAGGAAGCTTCCGAATCCTCCTTCAGTACCAGCTCCGCTAAGACCCATAAGGTTGCTCTGCGAAATAACCCAGGTCCCCCCACGACAGGGCAGGCCCGTCTTACCCTGGGAGCCCTGCTCCAGTCAGAGAATCGCCCGTCACCCGCCGTCACTCCGAACCGTCGGTGAACGGCTCCCTTCACCATCTCCTCGGGAAAGAACAAACCAGGGAGGACAATGGGCCTGGGATTTGGAGTCCGGCCACCGGCCTTCCCAGTTTGGTCACCATGGCATATCCAGTATCTGCTGCACAGCAGTATGCTGTCAGTTAGTAGTCACTGAATAAACTTATGTGTTGTTTACTCATCCATCCACCCACCCTTCCATCCTCATGTCCACTGTCCATGCTTTCGTCTGCCCCCCCGCCTGGCCGTTGTCCATCCGTCCACCCATCTGCCCATACACCTCCATGTGTGCACTCGTTTATAGAGATTTGCCGGTTGTTTTCCTGTCTAGTTTACTCACCCATCCATCAGTCTGTCCAGGCCTCTCCCACATGTGCATTCATTTGGTTTTAACCTCTCTGTCTGCCCGCCCCTCTTTGCGTCCATCCGTCCATCCATCCATCCCACCCATCCACAGGTTCCTAGCCAGGCCCTGAGGGGAAGGCCGCACAGAAACAGCAATGAATCACCCCTCATTCCCGTATTCCCAGAGCTCTCTGTGCGGGCAGGGCAAGGGGGGAGCCTTCCCCCACCCCAGGGCCATGACACCCCGCTTCTTGGGCCCTGGGATAAACATTTGCCATCCCTCTGACAGGAGTGCTCCAATCCGAGTTTGCTGTCCCAGCCCCGCAGATGGCCCAGAGCCCGGTGACAGGCCTGAAGGACCCCTACGTCCTGCCCCACACCTGCCTCTGTGGCCCACTCACTGGCTCTGCAGCCATTCTCATCATAATGACGCGGCTTTGGTGTTGACCTTGAAGCTGGACCTTGATTTCTTTGGGCTTCAGTTTTCTCAGCCAGAACATACCAGCTCCTCACAGGGCAAGTGTGAAACTCCTGCACTCATTTATTTCCCCCTCCCTGGGGGGCTCAGGTCTGTCACCCCCACTTCCTCGTGCTGCAGTTTGGGTCATTGTCATCTCTGTGGCAACCTTTTGCTGAGCACCCTGGACTGGATGCTGGGCACACAGAAGTTAACCAGAACTTTTCATTCCCTCAGGGAGCTTCCAGTTTTTAATGAACCCTGGTTAGGTCCTAAAGGGCTACGCTCCCCAGAAGTGGTGTTACTGAGTAATTGCCCTTGTCATTTGGTGGGAATGAGAGGGAGAATCATCAAAAGAACTTGTCCCCGGAAGTGTGACACCCTCATTCCCGGGCCTTCCTTGGCTTCTCATGGGTTGAGCAATAGATACGGGCCCTGGTCCCACAGGCCCTTGGGAACACAGCCCTCTGCGGCTAGTGGGGAGGGGGCAAGGCCTCCCAGCAGCCCTGTCACCAGCCTTAGCTCTCAGTGGATGGGAGGCCAGAGGATCAGGGGCGTAGTGGGCAGAGGGGTCAGCCTCAGCATGGAGTTTAGCGGCGGCCTGGCTCCACAGCAGGAGGGCACGTGCGCACAGGTGTGTGGGACACCTTGGTTGATAAGGCAAGCCGCTCAGCATGCACCATGAGCACATGAGTACCCCCCAGGGGGCCGGCTCTCCGGAGATGGTGAGGGTTGTCCCACGCTCAGGTCTGGCAGGGGCAGGATCCCCTGCGGGGCCTCCAAAGAGCAGGGGGACAGCTCCATGCTCTGACAGGGAGGTTAGGCCGCCCTATACAGTCTCTAAGCCTGGAGGAAGGTGTCCCGTGTCTGCCACCCAGAGTGTGGCCCCAGCAGCTGCCTCCTCGAGCTCACTTAGCATCTCTTTATCATCACGGTGGGCAAACAGCTGGCCGGTAACATGGAGGAGTTCCTCATGCCACGAGTACAGGAGGGGTAGGGGCACAGGGTTGAGCCTAGTCAGGAGGGCTTCTATGAGAATGAAGCAGAAGCCCCCGGACTGGAGGTCAGGAGATGGGGACGCAAGCTGGTTCTGCCTCCTGTAAGCTCTGTCTTTGCTTGTCTATAAGCCTGTTTTCTTTCTTGTACAATGGGGACAATAATACCCCTGTGGAAGTGCGTTTGGACTGGGGGGGGACAGCTTCAACGCTAGCGCCTGCATCTCCAGCCTACCTTGCCCAGAGCAACCACGTGCCCAGCAGGTGGGATATCCCCGGGGCGCGGGGGGGCCGGGGATGGCGGGGGGGACCGGGCACGGAGGGGGCCGGACCTTTCTAGAAGGGGAGGGGTACTGAGCCTTTGGAAGGGGTGGGGCGGGGCCGAGCTGGGAAGGCCGGAAGCTGGGTCTGGAGGCGCAGGGCCAGGCTCTAGCGGGAGGGGCGGGAGTGCAAGGAGTGGAATCGAGATCCCCGCAGGACCCGGCGCGCTCCACAGCCCAGGTACAAGCAAGGCCTTTCGCGCAGGGGAACCTCACTCTCTTCTACTGGAAGCTGTTGGCTGTGCGTCTGGGCTTCACCATCGCTTTCGAGGTAGGCTCAAGTTCAGGCTCTGCCGCCTACTGATTGTAAATGGGGATATATTACAAAATAGGGTCTATTTCATAGTATCGTTACGAAGATTCAATGTCCAGCACTTGCACAGTGCCTAGCACGTCATAGGTGCTCGGTGATTTAGTATCACTAGTACAACTACTATTACCTTGGCAACGGAGTTGGAGGAAGAGAGGAAGCATGTTCGCTCCAGCTTTGCTCAAGATTCCTGTTTTCCAGCCGTGCCTCTAACAGGGTCCCAGTGTTAAGGGGTTCTAATTATATCTCTGTGATTTGGGCAAATGACAACTTGTTTATGCTTCGGTGTCTTCACTTGTAAAACAAGAGTAGTAGTTGTATTTACCTCCTAGAGTCATGAGGATTAAATGAATTAATTAATACCCGGAAAACCCTCAGAATAGTGCCTTGCATTTAGTAAGCGCTCTATAAATTAAGATTGCTAAGGCAATCATTCTCTCTTTGGTCACCTTTCTCCCCAGCACGTGGTATTCTTCTTCCTGCACTTCATTGCTTGGCTCGTGCCCAACGTGCCAGCTAGCATCCTGGCTACCAAGATACAGCGCTACCCCTACCTGGCTAAGCAGGCGCTCGCGGACTACCGCGGGGCGCCGCCGTCTGTCAGTGAGCCTGCGGACCCTGGCCCCACCCCTCTGGCCACGCCCCCTGCCCGCCCCCAGGCTTTAACTCAGCGTCCACCCCCCCCTCCCCCCCATTTCTGGTTTGTCCTCGCCCAGAGGGAGGGATTGTTCGGATTACCTCTAATTATCTCCTAGCCCCGCCCTTCGCCAAACTCCACCCACGCTACGCCCCCTTTTAAAGTAGATCCCGGCTCCAGTCTACTTTGCTCTGTGGGCCGGCCTGCTCAGCCTGACCGAGTCGTGCTTTCTGTTCGCTGCAGCAGCAGCTCTGTTCCCGGAGCCCAGGATGCAGGAGCGAGCGAGGCAAGACTGCGCTTCCAGGACCCTAGGTCCCCAAGATGCTCCTTCGATTATGGTTCTCTGCTTCTAGTTAGGGGTCTGGGCAGTACCTTGGCCAGCGTCCTCAAGGTAGCCCCAGAGGGAGCTGGATGACAGGATTAGAGTTCTCTGAAGACCCCAAGGTCTGCCTTGCCTTCCTCTCCCTGTTCCCCGTCTCCTGCCCTATGCGCAATGCTGCAATAAACCTCTCTCTGCACCCCTGCGTGCTGACTCTCCCTGGACACCTGGCCCCCACTCCCTGTGAGCAGTCTCTCCTCATTATGTGATGCTCTGGGTAGGGCAAGGGGAATATGAGGGAGTGGAGGCACCTGATCACTTTGACTGAATGGCCACCCATTGGTAGGGGGAGCTCATTGGAGTCTGGGCTCTGGATCCCTGCCCCATATGTTCATCAAGGCCTGTAGTGTATGGATAAAAATAAAAGGATTTAGTTAGGTCAGCTGAGACACCTCCCAAAAGACTTTCACACTCTTTTCACCAGATCTTCTACAAAGCCTTGTGAGGCAGTACCGCAGAGCGATCAAGGGCACATGCTGGTGGCGGAGTCAGACAGACCTGGATTTGGATATTACTTCTGACTCTTATTAGCTGTGTGACCCTGAGCAAGTCATTTAATTCCTGGAACCTCAATTTCACCATCTGTGAGAGGGGTGCATCATAGACCTGATGAGAGATTTAAACAGGATCCTGCCCATTACAACCTGTACAAGCCTCGTATCTCAGCTGAAAAGTGGGAGCTGTATCAGGATCCAGGGCAGTGCCTGGCATGTAGCGAGTGTGCAATAAGAGTTATTAGCAACATGAATATTAGTATTTATATACATATTCATGTTAATGCTAAGTGCCTGGCAGTCACCAAGTGCTCAAATGGCAGGTGGTACTAGGAAGAGAGCAGCTTTTCCTTTCAGGGGCTTGGGAAGCATGCATGCCAGACAAGGGTAGGCCCTCCTTACCTGATGCTGGTCCTGCTTGGGTTATTTCAGTTGGTTTATTGAGGGCTCATTGGGTGTGGAGACTAGAGTCTGGGAAGGCTTCCTGGTGGAGGAGGCCACTGGAGATGGTGAGATGGGTCATTCATGAAGAGCAGTGATGCTGGACAGGCTGGCCCGAATGATGCCAGATGCATCACATCGCCTACCTTCCTGATTTCCGTCTCCCAACCATAGAGGTGGGTGTTCCCACTTGATAGCCACTGTAGCGGGCTCAGAGAGGGTTGGCACACCGAGGGGTTCTCGAGGTCCCTGAGGAGCCCAAGGCTTGAGAGTTTCCCTGCGAAGCTTCCGCAATGCTCCCCATCCCCAAGGAAAGTCCTGAGCCTGTCTCCCATTTGGGAAGCTCTAGCAGAGGGTGACCTGTCTCGTGGGAAGAAAAGCAGTGCCTCCCCATCCTTAGGACGTCAGTCTGGGGTCCTTCAGAGCCTCTCCTGGGCATAGGACTCCCATTGTTCCAGCCCCCCTCTTGTACCCCAGACTGGCCAAACCGGTTCTGGGGAAGGGGGGCGGGGAGCAGGCACGTTGAGACAGCCGCCTGCCCGCCTGCAAGGTTCCCTCCGCCTTCACCTCCCCCCCTCCCTGCCCCACACAATACCCAGGAGCTTGCATTGCCCGGGCTCAGGGGCCATGCTGACATCGCCCCCTGAGGACCTGGCTGCAACCCCAGAGCCCCCAGGGTGGCCTGGAGCCCTGGACCGTGCCGGAGGCTGGACGGAGCTCCCTGGCTGAGGTAGGGCCCTGCACGGCTGCCAGCAGCCCCATCCTCCTCCCGCCAGCCTTCCAGAGCGAGTCCTTTGTGCTGCCTGACTGGCCTCTGCTCCTGGTCCGCACTCACTTAGGGCCTCCTGGGACTCCACAGCCTGCTTGGCCTGGATCCCCTTTCCAGCCATGACCTTCCACCTGGCTTTGTCCCTTTAGGGGCTGAGGGGTCTTAGCAGGGTTCCTACTCCTCTGGGCAGCAGGGCAAGGGGCATCAGGGAAGAAGGGGTAGGGAAAAACCGGGCACAGGAGGCCAGAGGTGCTTTGCCTGGACCTTGGTAGTGTCCAGGGACCCTCTCTGCCAGCCTTGCCAAGGGGATCCATTGTCCTGGGATTGGCAGTGCCCATGGGATGGGACTCTTGGCCCCTGCCCATCCTTCTCAGCCTGCAGAGACACTCTCGATGACACAGCTTTCCTAGAAGGGGCAGCCAGGAAGGGCCTTAGGGGCTACTTTAGAGATGGGGACACTGAGGTCCAGGGACAGACTATGACTTGACTAAGGCGAGCCACACCAGCCAGGGCATAAGGCCACACAGGTTGTCCACATCCACACCGGGCCTTGAACTTTGGCAGGGGTTTTCCCCTGTGGGTTCCAGAGTGACTCTGGCCTAACGGGCACTGGAGCATCCTGTGATCATGTCTTGGGCAGGGAATGTCCCTGCTCCCTTGGCCAGGTCTCTTCTTGAGGTTTTTTCCTTTCTAGCAGAGATGAGCTACACGCAATATAAACACAGATCTGCGCCTCCATGGTCCCCATCACTGAGGTTGAGCGGGCCACATCCCTGGAAGGTCACGGGGCAGGCAGCACAGCTAGATGGGTCATCCCCTGGCTTGGACCCTGGCTTCTCCCCCAGAGACCTGCCTCCAGCCCCGTCTCCCCTAGCAAGCTTTCCACCACCACCGACATTCACCGCCTGCCCTGAAGCTTTAGGAGGTTGTTCCTGCCCCGAGGGCTCATGTTTATCTCTGCAACTGACAGAGGGGTGGAGGGGTTCCTTCCTGCCCTTCAGGTGCTTCCAGAACCCAGGTGGAGAAAATCTCCCAGAATACAAGGGAACAGGGGCATGCATGTATTCTTGCACGTGTGTGCCCACAGAAGCAAGCGGGACTCCTGTGTTGAGGACTTCTGGTTCCCAGAGAGAAAGAGACCTACCTACCTGTCTAGCAGACAGTGGTCCCATGTCACCTGCCAGGTGCTTCGACAAAGTAGAGTGCGTCTCACCCTCACTGCCTCAGTTTCCCCATCTGTGTAGTAGTCCAAGCCATCTCCCAAACTGGAGAAAGGCTGATAATAATATTCAGAAGCATGACCATCAATGACAGAGCTCCCACTATGTTATCCTTAGTTCTCGTATTAGCGTTTTGAAGTTGGCATGACTATCCTACTTACCAAATGAGGAAATTGAGATACTTGCTTAGATGGAGAGGGGTTTAAGGTATGAGCTGAAGCAGTCCCTGGGGGGGACAGCAACTGTCCCTTAGGAGCGGCATGCTCCCCACCCAGGCAGGGGATGAAGAGAACAGGGGAAGAGCTGAGGGTCTGCGCAGAGAGAGCGGGGCCCAGTCGCAGATCCAGCTGTCCCCTCTGGGCTGTCTCCTCCCTCCCTCTCTCCCTGGGTCACTGACGCTGTCACTGTTTCTCTCAGGCCATGGCTTTCTCCCTGTCTGTGTGTACTAGGTCCCTAGGTATTTGAGCCAGAACGGTTAGCTATTACTTCCTCCAAGAAGCCATCTAGGAAGGCTCAGATCGCGCTGAGCCCAGCACCCTGCTCTCCTGGTTCCTCTGGCTCTGCTCTTGCCAACTTAGATTGTAACCATCTCATTTTTGGCTTCCCCACTGGACTGGCAACCCCTCGGGGCATGAAATGTTCGTCCATCTGTCTCCCCGGGTTTTTCTGGGCTTCACATTTGTCTCTGAGTATCTGGTCTGTCTGAAATTTTCAGTGTCTCTTTCTGTCGCCATCTCTGTGTCCCTGAATGTCTCAGTGTCTGTGATTTCTGGTTTTCAGCCTTTTGGGTCTGTTTCTAAGCTGCTGTCTAAAGGGTCTCTTTCTCCAGGTCTCTAACTTGGTGTCTGTCTCCTGGGCCTCCTGGCCCTGCCAGGCTGGGCACTGCCCTTTTGGCCTAACGGAGCTCTGGGGTTGGCGGGGGGTCCTTGCTGCCCCGCCTGCCCACAGCGAGGCCAGGCTAGGGTAGGCCCCCGCCCAGCCGCTGCCTGCTCCCTCCCTCCCTACCGCCTGCCTCACCACAGGGTTTGATGAATCAAACTCTTTGTCTGGGTGGGATCTCCCCCAGCCAGCTGGGCAGAGAGAGGGCTTCCCCTGCCGGAGCAATCGAACAGCAGCAGCGGGCCTCGTCTGGAGAGGTGAGGGGCTGTAGGAGGGCCGCCGGCGGAGGGCCACGGGGCAAGGGCTGTGGGAGCTTGGCCCCCTGGATCCCTAGGCCTGTCCTGAGGCTTCGGCAGCCTCCCTGGGATGGCTGCCTACACAGAGAGGATCCCTTCAGCCTGGCCTGGTGCCTGGGCTGGGAGCCGGGGTAGGGAAGAAACCCTCCTCACCCCAAGCTGGGGGGCCGGGACACCTCCCTGTCCTTCTCCTGGGAGGGCCCAGCCTGATCTGCGTGGTGGCACGCCTGCCAGTCTGTGACCCTCCCAGCCAGCTTGGCATGGGTGTGGGCAGCGCTCAGCACTGAAGGCGGCAACTCTGGGCATGGGAAGGGAGGTTGGGTAACACCAAAGCCAGGACTTCTGGGCCTGTGTGTTTGTCTGCATCCTGGTGAATGTGAATGGAACAGAGTGTGAGAAAGCCTGAGTGGATATGTAAATAACTGATGGGCCAGTGTGTGTGTAAATATGTAGTTGTGTGTGTGGCGTGACTGTGTGAGCCTGCGAATGTGAAATGTCTGAGTGTGTCTGTGAAAGTGTGTATGTCAATATGTGTATTTGGGAGAAAATGTGTGTGGACGTTACATGAAACATACATGGATTTGTGGGATAGGGTGTATGTCTGTACATCTGATCATATGTCAGTGAGAATTAGAAAATGTACAAGGTGGCTTAAAGCACAGATTCAGACGCTAGACGGCCTGGGTTTGAATCCTGGTTTGGCCATTCACCAAATAACCTCTGTGCCTCACTTCCCTCACTTGTACAGTGGGGATAATAATAGCACCAACTCAGGGTTGTTGTGAGGATTAGGTGAGATAATATGTGTAAAGCACTTGGCCTATCCTTCATTAAGTGCCAAGTATTAGCTTTTCCTGTAGAATTAGGGGTGTGAGTGTGCTGGTACAGGTGGATGTGCACGCATGTCTACACGAGGGTTTGTCCAGGCCTCCAGGACGTGGTCGCTTACTGGCCAGCCCTGCTGCCCTGTGTCTGGCTTTCATACCTTCTCCCCTGCAGGCCCAGGTGAGTGGCAGAGCAAAAGAGGAATGGACTGTGGGCCACCTGCCACCCTCCAGTCCCACCTGGCCGGGCCACCTGGTCCTGCCCGCCACCCAGTGGCTGTGTGCCAGCAGGAGAGTCTGTCCTTTGTGGAGTTGCCCACCCTGCAGCCCCCAAGCCCTGTGTGTCTGGATCTCTTTCCGGTCACCCCAGAGGAGCTGCAGGCTCCCGGCAGCCGCTGGTCCCTGGGGACCCCTGCTCCTCTCCAAGGGCTGCTATGGCCACCATCCCCAGGAGTCCCAGACACCGAGACGGCTACCAGTGGGGGGATGCGGCCCAGCAGGGCTGGCAGCTGGCCACACTGCCCTAGTGCCCAGCCCCCAGCCCTGGAGGGATCCTGGAGTCCCCAGCACCCACAGCCGCAGCGCCGGGCCAGCCATGGCTCAGAGAAGAAGTCAGCCTGTGAGTCACTCTGGGTGAGGGGGTGGTGGCCCACTGGAGTGAGTAGGGGACAGGTTGGGTGGCTCTTTAGGACTCCTAAGCCCCAGAGTTCCCTAAACAGGCAGGACAAGTGGTGGATTTCAGTGATAGGGAACTGGAGCTCCAGGAAGAGGAATGGCTTGTCTGAGGTCACACAGCAAATGAGTGGCTGTCCTGGTCTCCCTGGCCCTTTGCCCCCCATTTCCCCACTGCATTCAGGCATTGTGCTCTCTCTACCCCTCTCATCGAATTCATTTCTGTGGGGACCAGCTCTTGGCAAAAACATTGCCCTTTCACTTGGGCATGTTGCCCAGATGCTCAGGGCCACACGGCAGCAGCAGAGAGGGGGTGGGGAGAGACCCCAGAGGACGCCAGCCTGTGTTCTCACCCCACCTGCAGGGCGCAAGATGCGGGTGTACCAGCGTGAAGAGGCCCAGGCTGTCTTCCTCGAGCCTGGCCAGGTGGCAGAGCAGTCCCTGGGCACAGAGGAGCCTAGGTCGCTGGAGCTGTCTGGGCCCAGCCGAGTGGGCCTTGAGGGGCCTGAGCGGAGGCGCTTCTCAGCCTCTGAGCTGATGACCCGGCTGCACTCTTCCCTGCGCCTGGGGCGGAATTCGGCAGCCAGGGCGCTGACCCAAGGGTCAGGCACTGGAGGAGCCCGGGAAGGTACCTGCCCCTCCCCTGGGCTCTTAGAGCAGCCCATGAGCCAGATGCGGGGTGGAGCAAGGCTCACTCACTGGACACCCGAGACTGGGCGCTGGTCAGCTGGAGTGCGGCGCCTGGGTGCCCAGGGCCACTCTCTTTGGGCTACCCACCTCAGCTCTTGTCCTCTTCAGGGAAAGCATCTGGCAGGGACTCGCGCAGTGTAGAGATGAGGGTGGACGGTGCGATGACCGCAGCCCCTGTGGACCCGAGCGGGGGCCATGGCAGCCGGCCTGAGTCCAGGTACCGCCTCCCAGTCCGGATCGGGTATGAGGCTGGGGCGCAGGCAAAGGAGAGCCCTGACATTCTCTCTTTCCTAGGCTGGAATCACAGGAAGAGCCAGCTCTGGGTTCCAGAAGCGCCAGCGAGAGACGACAGTCACGGTTCCTCCTTAACTGTACGTGGGAGGGGGTCCTAGAGGTAGAGGCTAGGGGTTTAGGGAACCTGGGAAACTGGGGCTCCGAGAGTTGAGAGGTAGGGATCGTGTAAGAGGAACTGAATCTCAGTATCCAGCACAGCGGTTAGCACGCAGTTGGTGCTCAAGCAGTGTTTTTGAGATGAGTGAGTGAATGAATGAATGAATGAATTCACTGTGTCCCGCTATCCGAACCTTCGGAAAGACTTGTTGAGCGAGGCAGGCCCTTAGGGGAGCCCGGGAGGCGTCCGGCCGCGGCTGGCGGGCGCCCCACAGCCCTCCCCTGCCCCTCTCCCCGCCCAGCCGTCCTCTACCAGGAATACAGCGACGTGGCCAGCGCCCGCGAACTGCGGCGGCAGCAGCGAGAGGAGGAGGGCCCGGGGGACGAGGCCGAGGGCGCGGAGGAGGGGCCCGGACCACCGCGCGCCAACCTCTCCCCAAGCAGCTCCTTCCGGGCGCAGCGCTCGGCGCGAGGCTCCACCTTCTCGCTGTGGCAGGACATCCCCGATGTGCGCGGGAGCGGCGTCCTGGCCACGCTGAGCCTGCGCGACTGCAAATTGCAGGAGGTGCGGGCGGGGACTTGGAGGGGCGGGACGGGGCGGGGTGGGGCCAGCAGAGCTGCCAGTCCGGGGAGGTGGTCCTGAGGCCCAGAGGGGGTTGGGCAACAGAATGAGCGAGTTCAGAAGTAACCAGTCCCGAGATTTAGTGGGACAGCAAACTGAAGAAGATGGGGAACTTGGGGCCACAGGAGGGCGGAACCGATGGGACGGTGTATCCGAAGGTGGTTGCCAGGACCCTAACAAGGCGGGGCTGGCTGCAAGCGAAGAAGGAGGAGCCTGGCATCCAAAAGCCCTTGGAGAAGCTGGGCGAGGGGCGGTGCCAACGGGGGGAGGCCTAGAATAGGGCAGGGCCAGAGCGGGGGCGGATTCAGGCTGGGCCACAGAAAGGGAATCGCTGAAAGCCGGGGAGGGGAAGCTTCAGAGCCAAAGGTAGCCTAACCGCGTGGTGGGTGGGGGACCAGGCGGGGCCAAAAGCAGGGGCGGAGTCAACTGAAGGGCGGGGCCGTCGGATGACTGGCAGGGCTCGATGCTCAGGGTTGGGGGCTTAATCTAGGGCTTCAGTTTGGTTTGAACTTGCACGCGGCAGAAGATGGGTCCCAAATCCCACAAGGCACCAGATCAGAGATGGGACTAGAGATGGGGCCAGAAACAGGGGATGAGGCTGTGTCTAAGGAGGTGGTGTCCAGGGCTTGGGGTGGGGGCTATGAGAGGAGAGGGCGCCCGGGTGGTCTGGTCCGGCAGGTTCAACTCTGCATCCACCCTTGCTCAGGCCAAGTTTGAGCTGATCACGTCCGAAGCCTCATACATCCACAGCCTGTCGGTGGCCGTGGACCACTTCTTAGGCTCAGCTGAGCTGAGTGAGTGTTTGGGGGCGCAGGACAAACAGTGGCTGTTCTCCAAACTGCCCGAGGTCAAGAGCACCAGCGAGAGGTGAGGGACTGGCCTGGCTAGGGGCGGGACCGAGCCTGTGATTGGCCAGGCTCCCAGGTCTCGGGCCTCACCCTAGCCCTGACCCCTTACTGATCCCTAGGTTCCTGCAGGACCTGGAGCAGCGACTAGAGGCAGATGTACTGCGCTTCAGCGTGTGCGACGTTGTGTTGCACCACTGCCCGGCCTTCCGCCGTGTCTACCTGCCCTACGTTACCAACCAGGCCTACCAGGAGCGCACGTACCAGCGCCTGCTGTAGGGCTGGGGACTCTGACAGGGGGGAGGATAAAGGGGTTCTCAGGTGGCGTTAGGTGCAGAGGACTGGGTGAGGAAGGGTGACCTGAGAGGGAGGGGTCCCTGAAAAGGGATCTGTGGCCAGAATGCACGAAGGATGTGCTGAGAAAGCACCTGAAGAACCAGTGGGGTGGCTGGATCAACTGTGACCCCAGACCCCTCCCCATCTCTCAGCCTGGAGAACCCCAAGTTCCCTGGCATCCTGGCTCGCCTAGAAGAGTCTCCCGTGTGCCAACGTCTGCCCCTCACCTCCTTCCTCATCCTGCCATTTCAGAGGATCACCCGCCTCAAGATGCTGGTGGAGGTACCTAGAGGGGGGGACATCACGCTGCAGTGAGGGCTGGTGAAGGAGAGGCTGCTGTGCCCTCCGCAGCCCCTCTGGGCACCCACGGATGGGTGGGATCATGGCGGGAGGTCGTGGCCTGATTCATTGAACCAACCCCACCCTCTAGAACATCCTGAAGCGGACAGCACAGGGCTCTGAAGATGAAGACATGGCCACCAAGGCCTTCAATGCACTCAAGGAGGTGAGCTCGGCAGGGCAGGGGCTATCTGGCTCCCAGGGGCCTCCCCGGAGCCCCAGTGAGCCTCTGAAAGAGCCCCAGCCTTCAGAGCTTCTGGTCACCAGGTGGGAGTCTGAGGCTGGGCTCTGGGAGCCGGGGTTGTGGGGCTGCAGGTGACCCACCCACGGCCTCCCCAGCTGGTGCAAGAATGCAATGCCAGTGTGCAGTCCATGAAGAGGACAGAGGAGCTCATCCACCTGAGCAAGAAGATCCACTTTGAGGGCAAGGTGCATGCCCATAGCAGGCGGGATGGGCACACAAAGGGCAGCTCTTGTCCCCTCCTTCCCTGAGGGCTGCAGGCCAATGCATCAATGCCCACCCCCTCCCATCCCTAGCCTGTGCCCTCTGCCCTGCTGCCCTGGGTCTGACCTGTCCCCCACCTTGCCTCCTCCACCTTCCCAGATCTTCCCACTGATCTCTCAGGCCCGCTGGCTGGTGCGGCATGGGGAGCTGGTGGAGCTGGCACCGCTGCCCGCTGCCCCCCCGGCCAAGCTGAAGCTGTCCAGCAAGGCAGTCTACCTGCACCTCTTCAATGACTGCTTGCTTCTCTCCCGGCGGAAGGAGTGAGTTGGGGCAGGGTGTAGGGGAAGGTAGGTTGGAGCTGGGCTCCCTTCTGCCCCACTAATGGGCTCACAACCAGTCGATCACTGGGCCTGGAAGCCCCAGCCTGCGCCAGCCGGGGAAGCTCTAGCAAGAAAAGCACAGATTCAAGGCAAGTTCATTTTCCAGAATCAAGAGCCGGACTATGTACAGAGGACTTGAAGCTCTGAGCTTAGGTCACTGAGAGCAGAGATTAAGAGGACAGCCG
The DNA here is from genome assembly GCF_021234165.1 of Pteronotus mesoamericanus. Classification (NCBI taxonomy): domain Eukaryota; kingdom Metazoa; phylum Chordata; class Mammalia; order Chiroptera; family Mormoopidae; genus Pteronotus; species Pteronotus mesoamericanus. Next base: position 1,628,795 of record NW_026555200.1, read on the forward strand.
TGGAGTCCCAGGTCTGCCCTGAGTCACAGCGGTAACAGCCAACCTTTGCTATGTGCCTGTTCTGTGCCAGGCATGCTGTGTGGATCACTCCCTTTTGTCCTCTAAGTATTTCTCTGGGAAGTAGGCGCCGTTGTTATTCTCAGTGTCTTGGAGCTGGTACATGCAGGAGTCAGGAGGCCAGGTCTGGGTGATGCCCGATCTCAGCTCTTAACCACTGTACTACCCTGCCTTCCATCTGTAAAGTAGAGGCTACTATGTAGGGAGAACCATGTGATAATAATACATGAAAAGAACTTAGCACGTACCTGGCACATAGTGAACGCTCACTCAGTATTAGCTGTGCTTATTAAAGTTTGGGATGAAGATTTCCTGAATGAGGTGAGACTTGAAGACTGGATGGGAGGAAGAATGGACATCTTCTGCTATAGGAAGAGTTCATTTCTGATTTATTCCTTTTATTCAGTACAGCATCACTGAACCCCTGTTCTGTACTGGGTCTTCTGATGGCTGCTGGGGATACAGAAATGAATGGGACTTGTTCTCGGCTCACAGGAGCTCTCGCACCAGTGAGAACACATCCTGATTGGCACCTGGCCAGGGTTTTGATGGAAGGGTGTACCCGTACTATAGCCTACCCTGGTGTGGGGTGAGAATCAGTAAAGTGTCACAGAGGAAGGGACATTTGAGGTGGGTTTTGAAGGATAAGTAGGAGTTTTCCAGGTAGGGAAGGAGTTTGGGGGGATATAGCAAAGTCACAGTAAGGCATGAGAGCAGAGTGTGTGTGGTGGAAAATGAAGCCTATGGGTCCGGATTTGTAGAGGGGGAAGTTGGAATGTTGGACGTCGGCGCAGTGAGGCTGGGCTTTCTGAGGGCAGTAGGGAGCATGGAGAATTAAGCAGAGGTGTGGCATTTTACTCTTGGCCAATTTGGAAGATGGACCAGAGGGGGAGACCGGAAGCGCTTGCACTTGCCCGGGTGGGAGTAGTAGGGCGCTTGGGGATAGGTGGGTTCTGGGGACAATAAGGACACAGATAGAAAGTAGCTGCTGGTGTGGGGTGAGGGGAAAGGGAAGAGAAGCAGTTTCTTCCCGGGAACTTGGTGGGGTCTTTCACTGGGGTGAGGAGCAGCGAAGGGATCTGGTTTGGAGTGGGAGATCCTGAATTCTGTTTAGATGGGTTGACGTGAAGGAACCTATGGAACATCCTCAAATCCCGCCCCCTCTCCCAACCACTCATCTTTTCTACAAGTGGTTATTGGACCAAATAAAGCAGAACAAGAGACAAAGTCCAGCTTCTAGGCCAGTCAGTGAGTCAGGTCTCATCAGAGTTTCTCCTGGTTGGCTCTTCGAATGGGCTCAGGGCAGAGGTTCAGAGAGAAGGTGACAGCTTGTGGTCAGGGGCTGGCCCGCTCACCTTCCACCTGTCAGCAACCTGGCGGGAACAGAGCTCCCAATTCCTTTTGTGGACTTTGCTGGCTGCCAGGGAGGCAGCGCCCTGTGCCACCAAGATTCCTTGGGGAAGGTTCTAGAGGGACAGATGACCCCTTCTCCCTTTAATCAGAACTGAGCTGTCCTGAGGGTGGAGCCCGGCTGACCTCGCCTGCCCTGGTCCTGCAGGCTGGGGAAGTTTGCCGTTTTTGTCCATGCCAAGATGGCCGAGCTGCAGGTGAAGGACCTGAGCCTAAAGCCCCAGGGCATCCCTGGCCACGTGTTCCTCCTTCAGCTCCTCCACGGGCAGCATGCGAAGCACCAGTTCCTGCTGAGGGCGCAGACAGAGTGAGTGGGCCTGGCCGTGGGGAGAGGGGGCCCCGCCCCAGGCAGGCCCTGGCCTTTTTCCTCTGGCTCCAGGGCATGGGCAGAGCTGGCGCCCATGGATTCTGGGCCTGCTCTGTGCTCCAGGCAGGGGTGTGTGTCCTGGGGTGGGGAAGACGTGACCTGGTTCCCGAGTCTGGACATCATACCACATTCTCCCAGCCGTTTCACCACCTCGGCCCTGGGAAAATGCAGTTTGCATGGTGTGATAACTCAGCCTCCCTTCCCTAGAAGCGAGAAGCAGCGGTGGATCTCCGCCATGTGCCCCTCCAGCCCCCAGGAGGACAAGGAGGTCATCAGCGAGGGGGAAGGTAGCAGCCTGCCACCCTCCTCCCTCCAAGGCCCACATCCCCTGGCCTGGGTACCTCGTTGCTTTCCCCCTTCCCTCCAATCCTGGGTGCCATGTGGCCAGCGGGGCTACCAAGGAGAGGGATCCACTGGCCTGGGGGAGTCAGGGGTGGCTCTGCAGAACCTTGAAGGACAGGAAGAATTTACATAGGACAGGCCGACCCCCATATGCACAGGCAGCACCTGGGATATGACAAAGCCTTTTATATCCTCCTGTTTCATCCCCACAGAAGCCCATTTTACAAGTTAGAAAACAGAGCTTCAAGAGGTAAAGTGGCTTGTCCAAGTTCACCCAATACTACCAGCCCACCTAGCATGGCAGGAAGGTCTGAGGGCTTGGACTGGAATAGCTTCTCTGGCTTGAGTCAGGGGTCCTGTTTATGCTGGTGGGTGAGCTTCCCATTCCAAAGAGGTGGTCAGGGAAGGGCCCTGAAGGACGAGGAGGGCAGCCATGAAAGGACCTGGGGCAGAGTGTTCCCGGTCAGAGGAATGGCCAGTGCAAAGGCCCTGTGGCCGGAGGGAGCTTCGAGTGTTTGAGGAACATCAAGGTGATCAGTGTGGCTGAGCTTCCTGAGTGAGGGGGAGCAGGAAAGAAGAGGAGAGGAGATAAGGTTAGCAAGGGGCAACATAAGACCACGCAGGGCTTTGAGGCTGCAGGGAGGACTTTGGACTTTTCCCTGAGAGCAGGAAGCCTTGGAGGGTTATAAATGGGGGAGTGATATGGCTTGAATCCCAGTCCAGGAGAACAGCATGGCGGGAGCACCAGATCGGCATTGGGGGACATATGAAGGGGCCGTCACTGTTCTGTGAGGGGTTTCTGGGGGCAGCTGGGCATTGGCCTGGAGGTCAGGAGCAAGGAGTCGGATTGAGCTGGGGAGGAGAGAGCTCTGGGCGCAGAAACAGTAACTGAAGCTGCGAGGGGCTGGATCGCGTAGGGCGTGTGTTTAGGCTAAGAGAGGAGAAGAGTGGCCAGGGTTGGGCAGGGAGGGGCAGACGAAAAGGAGCAGCAGCGACCACTATCCCACCCCTTACTTCCTCCTACTGCCCCTCCCTGCCCGCCCCATCATGCTCTGGGGACTCCCTCAGTCTCTCTTGGGCCGTCAGACCGCCCCCAGGTTCAGTGTGTCAGGACGTACAAGGCGCTGCAGCCGGATGAGCTGACCTTGGAGAAGACTGACATCCTGGCAGTGAGGACCCAGACAAGTGATGGTGAGAGAGGCCCTCTGCGAAGGCCTCCCCCAAGGGGCTTGGGTGAGCAGGAGGGAGCTAGACGGCTGAGACATCACAGGAAAAGGTTATGCACATATTGATTAACCGGCCTCAGCATGCAGGAATGAAGTTAGACAAGAGGAGGAACTTCCTACTTGTAAAGATGTAGGATTGAGAGGAACTGAAGGGGGAGAGTGGGAAATACCCTTTGAGGATGTCAGGAAAAACAGGTCAGAAGTTCCTCTACGAGGCTGCTAGAGGCAGGGCCCTTCCTGGAGCTGGGAGATGCTGAGAGGGCGTCAGCTGGGCCCGAGGGGTACGGACGAGGCTTGCATCAGGGCTTAGGGGCCTTCCCTCGCAGGCCTGCCCTGGTGTCGCTCTGATGCCACTGACACGGCTCCTGGCCTGTGTGCCCCCAGGCTGGCTGGAGGGAGTCCGCCTGGCAGATGGCGAGAAGGGGTGGGTGCCCCAGGCCTACGTGGAGGAGATCAGCAGCCTCAGTGCCCGCCTCCGGAACCTCCGGGAGAGTAAGCGGATCACAAGTGCCACCAGCAAACTCGGGGAGCCTCCTGCGTGATGGGCAGCCGTGGCCTGGGACCCTGGCTCCATGCCCGGCTCCTGGACAGGTCTGGAGGGGTCCTGCCATAGCTCCATGCCCCAGGCCACCGCTGCTGGGACTTCTGCTCCGTGGCCAGGCGTCGAGAGCGGAGCTGTCCTCATGCTTCTCAGTGTCCCCTCTTTAGGGCCGAAGATGGTTTCTTCCTCTGGCATGAGGGCCACTAGGGGTGACCTCTGATATCTAGCTAGGACTGGGCCCTCTGTCTTCCATGTCCTTCACCCTGCCTGACTCTTGGCCCTTTACCAGGGGCCTGGCCAGGAAGGGCTCTGGTACTAATGGGTCCTGGGGCCTATGTGTATCTGGGGTCTTCTGGCCAGAGCCTGCGTGGGCCCTGGTCGTGAGTTGTCTGTAAATAAATTCCAATCATGCCTTTGCCTGGAGTCTGTGGGCCTTCTGATGCTGTCCCGACCCAGCCCCATTTTCCCAGCTAAAGATCAGGAGGGTCTCAGGCTGCCTCCCACTGAGGATTTGCCCGTCTGTAGAGCTCCCCACTTAACCAGGGGAGGCTGAGCAAGGGGCTGCGGGTCAGATTGCTCTGGGCTGCTATTAACAAAACAGCAGATTCAAATAGGCTTAAATATTAAAGAGACTTTATTACTGTTTGTACTTGTTTCTTACAGCTTCTGTAACAAATTACTACAAACTAGTTGTTGTAAACAACAGAAATGTATTCTCTCACAGTTCTGGAGGCCAGAAGTCTCTGAAATTGGTATCGCCGGGCCAAAATCTAGGTGTCTGGAGGTCCAGGCTCCATGTTGTAGCGGAGATGTGCCCTGGTGGAGAATTGTGCCTTGCCTAGTTCAGCTTTCGGGGGCTGCCAGCATTCCTAGACTGGCAGCTGTATCTCTCCAGTCTCTGTCTCTGTGGCCATTGCCTTCTCACAGTGTCCGTATCATCTTCCTCTGCCTCCCTCTTATAAAGATACATGTGATTGCATTTGGGGCCCATCCAGATTCTTAATTCTTAACTTAAATCCATCTTATAGCCCCGGTTGGTGTGGCTCAGTGGATTGAGTGCCAGCCTGCAAACCAAAGGGTTGCCAGTTTGATTCCTGGTCAGGACACATGTCTGGGTTGCTAGCTGGGTCTCTGGTTGTGGGCGTGTGAGAAGCAACTAATCAATGTATCTCTCACACTTCAATGTTTCTCTCCTTCCCTTCCCATCTCTCTAAAAATAAATAAATAAAATCTCTGAAAAAAATCCATCTTATAATTCTTAACTTAAATCCCACCTACAAAGACCCACCCCTTTTTTAATCATATGAGCTGACATTCATAGGTTCCAGGCATTAGAATGTAGATGTCTTTTGGGAGATCTTTTTTCAGTCTACCACAGTTCTCATGGCTGAGAAGCATAGAGTCAGGGTGGGCTTCAGGCAAGGCTCGATTCAGTGGCCCATCGCTGTCACTGAGGACCCAGCCCTTCACTTTCTCAACTCTGTTATTCTTGGTGTCAACTTCATCCTAAGGCTCCCAGGGGCTTCTTCATTCATACTCAACTTGGAAGAAGAGAACTGTGCTTGTATCTGTGTTCTCAAAGTCCTGGATGCTCTCTGACTGGACCAGCTTGGATCACCTCTGGGCTGATCACAGAGGCCAAGGGGTGTTGCGAGCTGATAGACCTAAACCTAGGTCGTGGGCTCTATCCCTGGAGTCAGGCTGGGGAATGGTGTGCCCTGAAGCTCTATGGATCCCCAAGAGGAATTGGTGGCTTTTGCAAAGGAAGAGTAAATGCTGGGGAGGACAATTCACTAAAATCCAGTCACTCAAGAGAACAGAAGGACCAGGGAACAGAGAACACTTGCGAGGGTGGGAGCATCCTTCGGCCCTCAGAAGGAGATTGTGGGGCAAAGAAAACATGAGTTGGGGCGTCCCCAGAGGGCAAACGTGGACAAATGGGGAGAAACTCATGCCCTTGGGGAACCTTTGGGGATGGCTTTCTAATAGGAGATGGCACGGGGCCCGGAGTGTACAGGCTAAGGAGGTGAGCACATTCTGAATTTAAATTCTGGTTCAGATGTTTATACCCATGTGATTTTTTTTTTTTAAATAAATCTTTTAGTTACAGAAAAGTTGCAAAGGTTGTACAGAGAGTTCCGTACAGCGCTTTGAGTTTTCCCTGTTGTCAACATCGTACATCAACATGGCCCAGTTGTCAAAACTAAGAAACCAACATGGGTACATGACTATTAACTGAACTACAAACTGTATTCGGATTTCACCAGTTTTTCCACTAATGTCCTTTTTCTGTTCCAGGATCCAATTCAGGAACCCACATTGCACTTAGTCGTCACAGTCTCCTTTGGTCTGTGACAGTTTCTCAGGCTTCCCTTGTTTTTCATGACCTTGACAATTTTGAGTTCTGGTCAGTGCTTTGTTAGACTGTTCCTCCGTTTGGGTTTGTCTGATGTTTTCCTCCTGACTAGACAGGAATTGTGGGTTTGGGGCAAGAATACCGCAGAGGCCAAGTGCCTTTCTCATCACGTGATCTCAGGAGGTGTGCGACTTATTCCTGGTGTTATTAACCTTGATTACAGAGCTAAGCTGGTCTCTGCCAGGCTTCATTCTCCAGAGGCACGTGGAGCCCACGTTAAAGCGTGTGTGAGGTGGGGTGGGAGGCAAGCTCCACCTCCTGGAGGGGCATCTACACGTAGCATTGGGAATTCTGCTGTAAGGGGGATTTGTGCCACCTCTCCCCCCGAAATTTATTTCACCAGTCATTTATTTCTACCAGCAAGGACCCATGCATTTATCTATCTTATCCTTTGGGTTATAATTCAGTCCTAAGGCATTTATTTTGTTGGGTAAATTGTTCTAGTTTGGGCCATTGGCAGCTCCTTCAGATTAGCTCCTGTGTCTGTTGTTCCCAACCTTTTGTTTTTGAGCATTTCCTTACTTTCTGGCTAAGATGCTCTGAGCTCATCTTGTATTTTCCCTGCCTCAGTGGCTCAATCAGCCATTTCACCACGGCGTGTCGTTCCTTTTATTGGTGAGTGATGTTTAGGAACCAACGTGTGGGTGCTGGGTGTGTGCATTGCTACTGAGGTGTCATTGCTTCTTGGCTCTCCTGTTGGACAGAAGCAGGAAATGTGTGCGTGTGTGTAATTTTAAGGCAAGACGACGGCTCAGCCCTCAGTTACCATTTCTGAAAAACAGGGATGGTGATAACTATACTTACTTCATGGAGCCGCTGTGAAATTAACTATGTAAGGTAGGCATAGCGCTTGGCCCAAAAGAAGTTGCAAACAAGTGGTGGCTTTTTCCTGAGTCGGAGCTGCATCGCCAGAGCATGGGGGCCCTTGGGAGGTGGCAAGGCCTCTGTCTTTTGGGGATTTAAGGAGCTCAGGAAGTCTGAGAACAGGGTTCCTGCTCTGAACGAAGACCAAAGGGCCTCTGTGCTTCTTCCAGCGCCGAACCTGCAAGGGGAGGGCCAAGGCTGGCAGAGCAGAGGAAACGACCTTCCGCCTGCCCTGGCGTACCTGGATTCTGGCTGGCACCTGCGTCTGGGCTAGATTCCTGGGGGGCTGGCTTGGGGGACGGCCTACTTTGAGGTCATGCTGCCAGGCAGGGAGACCAGGGCCTCAGAAGGTGCACCAGGCCTGCTTCCCTCATTCCTCACCTGCCCAGGGGGTGGGTCCAAGCAAGGCATTCTGGGAAAGCCCCTTTCTCAGTGGGACCTGCCTCTGCCCAGGAGGCCCTGCCCTGGTATTCGGCCTTGGTCGAGGGCCCAGGGCCCTGCCTTTGCTTGCTGCAGGAGGAGGGAGAAGGAGGGGTAGTCCTGGGCAGGATAGGAAACACGGTGTGGTGTCTGCTCAGTCAGTGTCCCAACCATGGACTGTCAGGAGCCCATCTGCATGGCTTCCGGCACCCCCTTCCCACCCAGGGCCAACCCCCTTCGCTGCAGTGCCTGACGGGATCCTGCCGCCCTCCTCCCCCACACCTGGACCTGTTTAGAGTTTATCCTGAATTGAAATTTACAAAGAATCTTATTCGATTGCTCTTTTTCAGGGCACACTGAGGTTTCAGGGTGAACCAGGAGCGCCACCAGGCACTCGCCTCTGGGGCAACCCGCGTAGAGCCCCGCAGCAAGGAGATAGTCACTTGTTCTTTTGTTGGTTCCCAGAACAGGCACTCCCAGGCAGCCTTGGGAGCTGGCGAGGACATGGGGCGGCAGGAACCCTCCTGTGCTGTTGGCGGGGCATCGACTGGCACAGCCGCTTTGGAAAACAGTGTGGCTGCGGCTGCCAAAGTGGAGTATATGCCTACGCTCTGACCCAGCTGTTCCACTTCTTTTTCTGGGTATACACCCCAAAGAAATGCATGCGTATGCGCCTGAGAAGACACCAACTAGCATGTTCTTAGCAGCACTATGCATTCATTGCCAGAATACTAGAAACTACCCAAATGTTTGTCAGTGAGAAAATGGATCTGTTGTGGTCTATTCTCACAGGGGAACATGATACAGTAATGAAAATAAACCATCTGTAACTACATGTGAAGACACGGACAAATCTAAACATAATGCGAGAGAAGGCAGACACAACAGAGGACTTCTTAGACAGTTGTTTTTGCAGAAAGTACAAAAGCAGGCCACCAAATAGTTGGCTAGAGGTCAGGATGAGGTATCCTGAGGCCAACGTGGGGCACCTGAGGCAGGGGTAATAACTCCTGTGCTCTTTACACAGGCTGTTCATTTTGGGACTACCCCCTTGAGCTGCACACTTAAGGTCTGCACCTTTGCGCATGTGAGTTAAACTTCAACAGAAACTGTACTCAGCATCCTGGTGGGAGAAACCCTGGGGCGGTGGATGGGCAAATAAGGGAGAAGCCAGCTCTCACTGAGGCTCAGGGCAGGCTTCCTGGAGGCAGTGCCACCCAAGCTACCTCCTGAGAACTGAAATGGAGGTAGTGGGTCAGGGACATGACCAAGCCAAGACTCAGTATCTGTCCTCTGGGAACCAGCGGCTTGAGGAGGAGTAAGGAAGAGAGAAGGAGTCAGTGGCTTAGTCATGAGCGGAGCTTGGCCTTGGCTTGCGCCTGCTCTGTTTCCACATGGGAGGGCCCAAAGACCCTCCTTGCTCCAGTAATTTTTCTGGTTTTCAGTGGAATTGCCTTCTGATCCCAACAGAACTGAGCTGTGAGCCAGAACTTTCTGGGCTCAGGGATCTGTGTGGCTGGAAAATGATCCTTTCTTCTTATGGAGGAAGTTTGGTAAGAAAAGCCTTTGGAAATTAAAGGTTCATCAAGGGGGTGTGAGTGGAAGGACCTGGACTTGACATTCTTTGAGCACCGGCTGTGGGTCAGGGACTGCCAGCCCTTTGCCAGGACCGACCCCAAGGGTTGCCTCAGCAACTTAACTTTGATAGGGCGACGGAAGGGTCAGAGGAAACGCTTTATAAACTGGGAAGTGCAGTGCACCTGAAGAAACCTAAAACCCTTCCACACCTGACTGACTGGCTGGGCAGCACCCGGTATGGGTGCTTTGGGCTGGGGACAGTGTTGAAATTAAGCCCTGAAGGGTGTCATTGATGAAGGTGATATTAGAGCAATGATAAAATGCTAGGTACCGCTTGTAGACCACCCACCTGGGACGAGGCCCATGTGTCCGTCTCCATCCATGGTGAGCAGTACCAGAGATCCCATTTCACAGATAGGGAAACTGAAGCCCGAGAGCAAGGCACTGAGAGAGCCCGTACACTAGGTGGGGCCGACACAGGCGCGCTGCCCCAGCCGTCTTTCCGGCTGTTCTTCAGACTCCAAACTCATGCCAGTCTCTGGCATCTGCCCTGGCTGCTCATCTCCCTGGAATATTCTCCCTTCAGATATTGAAGTCTGGCTCCTTCTTGTTATCCAGGCCTTGACTCAAATGCCATCTCCTCAGGAGGCCTTCGCTGATCACGCTCACATAGGGGGTCTCCCCATCCTCCGGCTCACCACTCTGGTCCCTCGTTCGTTCATTCATTAATCCATTTACTGTCACCTCCCTCACTGGACTGCGAGCTCTATGAGGACAGCAGCTCAGTCCTTGGGGCCTTGGCTGTGGCCTCAGTGCCTGGTGCAGTGTTCGGTACACAGGTGTTCGGTACACAGGTGTTCGGAAAGGGCTCCAAACCCAGCTCCACCCGAATCCCGAGCCTGAGCTCGTCACCCCCTCAGGCCTGCTCCACTTCCTGCTCCAGCCTTTGCTGTGAGCCACAGGGGCAGGAGTGGGCTGGGTGCCTGTGGGCTGTGGGTGAGGTTGCCCCACCTGGGCTGAGACCGCCGTGGGCACCAGGAGACTGGCTGGACCACTCTTGCCACCCTGACCTGGATTTGAACCTGCGCTCAGTCTTGCTTCCTGTTCCCAAGTGACCTTTCCCCACTCCAGGGTCCCTCTCTCTCTGGGCCTCAAGTGTCCTCCCCAGGTTGTATTTCTGGCACTTGTGGGAGAGAAAACAAAAGGACGCGGGCTGCCCCTCGGGCAGGAGGGACTCCGGTGAGACAAAAGGCAGACTTTCCCGACTGCGGGGAGCTGTAACAACCGCCAGGGCAGCAGGAGGAAGTGCAGTTATGAAATCTCCTCCCTGAGCGGTGTGAAGAACAGGATGAACAGTCCCCTGCTGGGGTGGGGTCCAGGGGGACGGACAGGGTGATCTTTGGAAGCCGCTTTCAAGCTCTTGGCTCCTGAGCTGCCCCGAGGGCTGCGGACGTGGTCAGGAAGGAGGGAGCGCTGGTTGCTGGGCCGGGCATCTGGTTGCTGGTGTGGGTGTGGGAGAAGGTGGAGGAAGAGGCTGAAGGGGGCAGAGGCTGTGCCTGCTTATTTGGATGTGGTGATGCGCACACGGGAAATCCTCAGATGCAGTAGACTTTCCAAAGCGGGGTGTGGGGAAGTGGGCGCTGGAGGGGAGCCAGGCAGACCTGGCTTGCAGTCCTGTTTTACCGCTTACAAGCCCCAGCGCTCTGGGAAAGTGACTTCCCTTTCTGAGCCTCAATTTCCTCATCTGTTAAATGGGAATGATGATGCAGATCGAAGGATGTGACACCTTGAGAAAGCATTCGGCAAAAGGGAAGTGATACATGGCCCATTGGCAAACGTTCCGGTAACAATGGCGGTGCTGTTGTCTTCCGTTCAACCTATGCCAAGCTTTAGGTCATTTAATCCTAAAAAACAACCCTATTTTTCTAAAATCCTCACTCGAGGATATGTTTATTGATTTTTTTAGAGAGGGAATAAGGGGAAGTGAGAGAGAGAGAGACATCTATGTGAGGGAGAAGCATAGTTTCGTTCCCTCCCATACACGCCCTGACCAGGGATTGAACCCACAACCTAGGTACGTGTCCTGATCAGGAATCAAACCCACAGCCTATTGGTGTATGGAACGACGCTCCCACCAACTTAGCCACCCAGTCAGGGCAACCCTATTTTTGTCACGTATTCTACAGATGAAGAGTCTGAGGCTCAGAGAGGGGATACGTCGCACCTGAGGTCACATAACCAGCTGAGAACTGAATCAGGACTTAAATCCCCATCTGATTTCAGTCTACTCTGTGCAGCTTTTGACTGACTAAGAAGGTAGTCAGTCAGAATTGAATTGATTTACAAATCAATTGTGATGAATATCATCATCATGTTTTTTGTAATGATTGCTCTTCATTAACTGGTCCCCCACCCGCCCCGCCCCGACCCCCGTGGCAGCAGTATCCTTCCCAGTCCTGCCACTAGGGGGCAGCAGAACCCAGGGCTGGGGCCCGGGAGGCGGGCGGGTGTTGCCCTACCTGCTCCTCACATTCCAGAACGTTGAGACCTCCTGACGCTTCGCTGTGTGGGTGGGTGGGGACACAGGGCAGCAGGCAGGGCGAGGGCAAGGGAGGGCACAGAATCGGGGAAATAGGATCACATCCACAGCTCTGACCTCAGCTCTGAGAGGAAAAGGTCTGACAAACAAGATGGGAGTTGGTCCCGGTCCCCTCCTCCAGGAATCCCCTGCTGACTCAGCAGCGGGTCAGGAGCCCCTTCCTTGTCCCCATCGCCCGGGTCTCCAGGGTAGCAGTGTCACAGGGCAGGTCACCATCTCCGTGTTCCCACTGGACAGCTGGCGCCTTGCGGGCAGTGCTCTCTGACATTTTCGGGGGCCCTAGCATGGGCTGGGGCATCCAGGGGTGCTTCAGGCTTCTTGAAGACAGGTGTGGGGGGGGGGTTGTCCAAACTGGACCCACAGAGCCCTCGTTCTGAGACTGCCCTGAAGAGGGGTGAAGGGAAAGGTGTGTTCCTAAGACGGAAAGACGTTTGTCCCCAGACACTCCAGAGACCAAGTCCTGTGAAGATCGCCACCGGGGCACCAAGTCCTGCCACCTCATTAGCACTGATTGCCTCCTTTAACCCCTAACAGCCCTCTCCGCAGGTTCTATTTGCATCACCCAGATTCTATAAAGGAGGAAACCCCAGCTCAGAGAGGGGAACGGCCTTGCCTAAGGTTGCACAGCCAGCGAGCCCTGGCCCGCTGGACTGGGGGCTGGGGGCTCCTACCTCCCCCAGCTCTGCTCACAAAGCCTACGCGTGTCCCCAGCGCCCTTGGTTCTCCCAGCAGCTCTGCAGGTTGGGCAGCCCGTGACTGGGAGCCGTGAGCCCAAGTCGTACGGAGCACCTCGAGAGCAGCTCTTCCCAGCCCTGAATTCAATGATGTCAAGTTGGTGCTGGAAATTGGCCGTGTTAGGAGTGTTTACACTACAGACATCAGCCCCCGGCACTGCGACCTCGCCCTGCACAGAGGCAGTTGTTAATCACTTACCAGCACACCACTGATGCTTCAGGAGGGGAACGGAGACGCCCACAGGCCCTCTGCCCTCCCTCTCTTTGTCCTGTCCTGCCTCGTGTGAGGATGATCCTATTATCCCTCCAGGGTGCGACAAGTGCCTGTGAGTGGGGGCCCCTTGCCCCTCCCTCCCACCTGTGGGTTGGGGGTGCTCCTGACCCAGCCCCTCTTCTCAACCCCTGTGAAGTCCCCAGCAGGGCCATGAGATACCTCAAACCTGACTCAGCAGAGGTCTTTGGTGTCCCTAAAGCTGTGACCCATGGCATTCTCCAAAGAAGGGTGACACCAAAAGGTGTCATATCCACCTTCCCTCGGTGCCCGTCTACACCTGCCCCCCTTAGGGTGGGGCAAAACAAGGTGCTGCAGAAGGCAGGTGTGGACGTGCCCTGGGAGGCTGTCCTGCCAGGCTGAGGTGGTGGCTGGCAGTACTGGTCACTAGGGCCCCAGTGACACCCTGGACTCAGCTCTGCAGCTGGATCCAGCGGTTTTGGGGTCCGAGCACGCAGCAGGGGGCTGGCCCGAGTGCCTGGAGGCAGTACAAGGGACTGGCTGGGGGAGGAGCTATAGGGCAGGGCAGAGCGCCCACACCCCCTTTCCCCAAACAGGTGACTCCCTTTTGAACACCCCCACTGCGTCTGCTGTTTTCCAGGAAAACCAATGCAATCGCTGAGTTGGCAGATCAAGGCTGGTATCACCTTGGCAGCTCTACAGGAAGAGCCTGCTGCGTCCATGGCCCGGCACAGCCTGCCTAGGAGCCCCGGACCTGGCGAGGCTCCCGTTACCCGCCCTGCACTGCCTCTCCTCTCTTGCCCCATCATCTGGCCCAAACATCACCTCATGCCCAAACCCGGCCTCGCTCCAGTTCCCCAGATGCCAGACTTGATTGTCCCTGAGGTGCTAGGAGACCTGGGTGTGAATTCCAGAACCACACTTACTGGCTGTGTGGTCTTGGGCAAGTCCCTTGACCTCTCTGAGCTTCGGTTTTTCCATCGATGAGATTCAAATTATCACCCCTACGTGCTCTGCTGTTGAAAGGATCGAAAGTGCCCAGCAGGGTGCCCAGCCTGCCGGAGGTGTTCAGGAAATGGTTTTACAGGCTCTTCCCCTGCACGACCTGTTCTCCCAGGGCCTGTGGGGAAGAAGGAAGCTGTGGAACCTTCTGCTTGCCCATCTAACATTAATCAGCACGCAACCATTATGCTCAACATGCAGCTCTAATTGTGCACTTGTGAAATGCTATTGCGCTTCAGAGTTCTCACGTCCTCCAGTTCTAGACTCCTGGCTTGGGCCGAGCTGGCTTGAGCACCAGGTCTGGGTCTCTTGGCCTAAGGGAGCCTGTGGTGGGCAGGGAGGGGGCCCCGCAGGGGCCGCTGGCTGGGCAAGGTTGGGACTTGGAAGAATCCAGCCTGTCAGAGAGGGGAGTAGGCAAGGCTGCCCTGTGGAGGGCTTCTGCTGGCACCCCCAGACTGGGCGGCCTGGCACCCTCTGCGACAGCTCTGGGTAATGACCCCTGGCTATAGGGCTCATGCCGGAGGCCTGGTGCCCACACTCTGGTTCTTAGTGTCACTCCTACCCCGGACAGCTTCTTCTTGTTTGTTTTGGGGTCGGGAGGAATTAATGAAGTCGCTACAGTAATTAGCAGCCTTCCAGGGCTGGCCAAGGGGGCTCCGCAGGCATGGAGGAGCGGGCTTGCGCGCAGGGATTGCTCAACAAATGATGGTGGAAGGGGAGGAGCGTGTGCATGGGGGACTGAATGAGGAAGTGAATCAGTGAATGCATAAGTGAGAGAGTGACTAATGGATAAGTTAGAACCTAAAGAATATTGACGCTTCTGGAACTCTCGTTGACGGCGTGTCCGACATTGTTCTAAGCATTCATCTGAACTCACTCAGTTTTCACGAACACTTTGAACAGGCAGTATTATGACCTCCATTTTACAGATAATGGACCCCAGGCACAGTGAAGTTACCTAACGTGTCCAAAGTCACACAGCCGGTAAGCGCCTGAGTCGGCGCCCGAACCCATGCAGACTGGCTTCAGAGTCTCCGGGTGTCAAATGGGGGCATGGCCCCAGTGCTATGAAGAGAGTTCATAGCTGAGGGGGGAGAAGATGGAACTTGCATTCTGGACCTTGAGACGTCAGACTTTAGATTTTTCAGTTGATCCATCCTTCCGTCTTTCCTTCCTTCCTCCCTTCCATCTTTCCTTCCTTCCCTCTCACTTGCTCGCTCATCTACTCACTGTGTGTTGGCTTTGGGAGATGGAGGGGTAAGGTTAATAAAATTCTGTCCTGTCCAGGCAGAATTTGTGCTTTAGGGCTCGGCTCAGCTGCCACCTTCTCCAGGAAGCCTTCTCTGACTTCCTTTGCAGAGGGTCCACATGCTCCTGGCTTCCCTCAGTATCATCTTCCCTTGTGCCTGCTTCTCTTACCAGCTGGGAAGTACTTTTGTCTCTGAATTCTTGATATATCTTTGGTACTCAATAAATGCTAGATGAGGCACCCTGTTGGTGTTGGGCCTTCTCCCTGGTACTCTCAGAGTTCCCTGTTCTCTGCGGCTTCCTCTCCCCACTCCAGCCAGGATGTTCCGGTGTCTGGGCAGAGCCCAGGGGTCCCCACAGCCCCCAAAGGCCTTCCCATCTGCCTAGTGGAGTGGAAACTTCCCAGGCACTGGAGCCGGTATTCACTCCTGCGTGCCCCGAGAGGGAGGGAACTGGGCCTGTCCTGGCTCAGCAACCGAAAGCAGCCTCTTCCTTCGCTGGCTAAATGTTTGTTTTCAAATTCCTGAGGCCTTCGTCACCACCACCCCATCCCCGCTGGGCCCCTGGCCTGCCTTTGCTTCCTTCCTCCCTTGCTTGACCAGGCTGGTCTGCAGGGTGGGGCGCCAGGCCAAGCCTCTCTCTCCCGCTGCCCGTCCGCTAGGGCCAGAGCCTCGAGCCGACTGACTGTGGAGCCCCAGAGACGGGTGGGAGATGACCTAGGGGATTCAGGAGCCCTCCCCTGCCTCTCTGCCTGCAGTATGACGAGGCCATCTCTTCCTGCTCCTCAGGGAACAGCGATAAGGAGTCGCAGGCTGGTAGCCAGGAGTCTTCAAGGCTGCATTAGCGGGGCTGGGGAAGCCCTGAGTGGGGCACGGTCCCTTCGGCAGGCCTGGTCTGGGCCCAGGAGACCCGGCACACGTCAGACCTAATTCAAGGTCTTCCCAGCTGGCAGCCTTGAGCAAGTAGGGTGATGAGTCTCAAACTGGACTTCTTCTTGTACATCAGAATCATCTGGGACCCGGACAAAGATACAGACCCCCAGGGCCCCATCCTCTGCGTGTCTGGTCTGCGCAGGGTGGAGCCCAGGGAATCTGAACTGTCAGCACGCTGCCCTGGCAATCCTGGCGCAGGCAGCCCCTGCTGCAGAACCGCAGCGGGGAAAAGCTGGTATAAGCAACGCTAGGTCAGACCAGCTCAGGGTCTGATCCAGCTCTACCACCCACCTGTCATGTGACTGACCTAGGCTGCACTGTCCAGTTTAGTGGGCACCAGGCACTGGTAGCTATTTATTTATTTTTTAGATTTTATTTATTTTCAGAGAGTGGGGAGGGAAGGGAGAAAGAAAAGTAGAGAAACATTGACGTGTGGTTGCCTCTCACACGCCCCCTACGGGGGACCTGGCCTGCAACCCAGGCATGTAACCTGACTGGGAATTGAACCTGCGACCCTTTGGTTTGCAGGCCAGTGCTCTATCCACTGAGCCACAACAGCCAGGGCTGGTGGCTATTTAAATTTAAATTAATTAAAATGAAATAAAATTGGAGTCAGTTCCTCAGTGACACCAGCCACATTCCAAGTGCTCACTAGCCACATGTCGCTAATGGCCACCATATGGCACCGAGGAGAGAGGAAACATCCACCCTTTGTTCCACCCACAGAAAGTTCTCTAGGTCAACACTGTTCTAGAATGTCAGTCCCATGAAGGGAGGAACAATTATCTGCTTTATTCGCTGCTGTCTACGGCATCCAGCCCAGTGCCTGGAACATGGCTGAAGACTAATAAAGACTTTTTAAATTAATTTTTTTTATTGTGGTAGAGTGCACATAAAATTGACTATTTAACCATGTTGAAGTATTTAGCGCAGTGGCATTAAGTATATTTATACTGTTCTGCAACTATCACCACTATCTGCAGATCTTTTCATCATCCCGAACTGGAAACTGTCTCTGTGAGACAATAACTTCCTATCAATAAATATTTTCTGAATGAATAAGCACCTTAGGCACCTTGGTCAAGTCACTTCCTTATCTTTAGCTTTCTTATCTAAAGGAATGGATATGATTCTCTGTGAATTTGTTGTAAAGATTAAGTGAGATAAAGCGGTTGCTTAGCACAAACCCTGGCGCATAGTAAGTTCTCATCAAATATTAGCTGTGACTGTATTATTATCCCATCAGGAAGTCTGGCCCCAGTGTTCCACACCCCCTTGCTCTTTGAACTCTGCATTCAAGTAAACAGAAACAGGGACCCCATTGGCCTGAGTCACTCAGGTGTGTTTTGTGTCCAGGGCGTGAGCCACTGCTGATTCTTTGTGTCCCCAGCTACGCTCGTTACCCTGCCAACCATTTCTCCCCCAACAGCCTCCCCTGGGACCCAGCACCTCCTGAAATGGGGAGAGAAGGGGCGAGGAACCTTCACAGATGATGCCAATGTACAGATGGGAAGGCTGAGGCCCGAAGTAACACAGGAAGCCGCCGGCAGGCCAGGACTCAGAGCCGGGTCGGCTGCCGCAGGAGAGCCATTAACTGAAGGGAGAGATGGCTGGCTGGATGCCGTCAGGGTGAAGAGCCTCGTTTTGCCGCTGAAGAGGCAGGCTCAGGGAGGTTAAGTGAGGTGCTTGGTAAATATTTATGGAATTGATCACGCAGTGTCCCAGGGCAGGGCTTGCTGGCCTGGCACTCTGAACCCTGTAGTACCTTTAATCCCTGCCTAAAGGGACAGCCAGGACAGTTTCTTGCCCTGGACAGGAAGTTTTCATGGCGGAGTAGAAAGAGAAGCTAACCCTTGGCATCAGGAGGAAAAGGAGGAATTTCTTTGGCTTTAAAGTCAGACAAGCTCAGATCTGTCACAGGCAAGACAAGGGAGCAGTCTTGCTAAGCTCTTAAACTTTCTAAACTGGGGACCTTTTTGAGACACTGTAAAAGCCGTGGCCTCCAGCCAGGGAGCTGGTAAATGTTTAACAACTTGCTCTCTGAAAGAAAACAAAAAACACCCAGGTGTGTTTCATCTGCCCATTGCCGTGGTGCAAATACTTCCGCTCACCTTTGATTTCAAGGTATGAATGAAGCCTGGCTCCCAAAATTCATGAGGATGGAACACTCTGCTCTCCCCGAGCCAGCCCATCACTGGGTCTGTGTATAGTCAGGGAAGCCTCTTCCCCTTTCCAGGCCCATTGTCCTCATCTGTAAAGTGGGGGGGCTAAGGGTTCCTACCTGCAGGCCTGTGGTGAGGATGAAATGATTCATTTCCATGTTCCCACCCAGATGTGGAGAAAGCAGCAAGACTGGGGGAAGGTCACACCTTCAAGGCCCTGGCTTGGGCTTGTTGTGGGGGTCCCAGAGGGCAGAGAGAAACAGCAGCCATGGGGACCAGCACCTTATCCCCTTCCTATCCCTGGGCTCCTGGGTGGCTTATCTTTCCTTCCTGACCCCTGGCCCGAGGATTCCTGGGTTGCTACAGGAGGTGACTAGACAGCCCCTTGCCCTTTGGGCCACTTCCTGAAGCCCAGCTGGGGGTGGGGCAGGGGGAGGGCAGAGCAGCTCAGCAGTGATGACAGAGTTTGCCCAAACCTGGAAAGACAGGCTCACCTGCCCCAGTCTGGCTAATCCCCCTCATTTACCTGGCTTAACTCCTGGCACCACAGAAGAGGGGAGAAATTCCCCTCTGCCACCCAAGCAGGGGCCCCCTGGGATCCCTATCCCTACCCCTCCTATCCCTACCTGCGTTCTGGCAGGACCCTGGGCACCCCAGGGACACACCATGGACAATGAGGTACAAGATCATGGTGATATCCCCCACTCTGCATCTTTCATTTGGCCTTGGCATCTAAGGCACTTGTGCCCAGGGGGCAGTGAGTGATCCTGGAAATTAAGGGGAGCCGGTCCTGCCGAGAAAGATCATTCTCACGTTGGGAGAGAAGGCTGCATTCCCGGCCAGGGGTTCTAGGGACAAGAACACAATAAAATACCAGGGAGAAAGGTGCCTAGTGGCAAAGACAAGCCTTCTGCTACAAAGGTGGGGAAACTGAGGCCAGCAAGGCAAAAGCGTATGTGCACAGTCTCAGAAGGACTCAGAGGCTGAGCTGAGACCTGGCTCCTGTCCCTGGGTGACCAGTGCCTTTTCTGTGTTCCCTGGTGAGAACCAGAAGGGGCTAGAAGGGAGGGACCCAACAACAGGGCTGTCCTGTGGGGAAGGGTGACCAGCCAAGGCCTGTGACTTCCCTGGGGCATCCCTCACACTGGTGACCACTTCAGGGAAAGCCTGTCACTCACCAAGAAGCAGACCACCCTTCTGGGAGACCTGGGCCTTAGAAGAGGGGGCGCTGGGAATCTGGGTGGGGGATGCTTCCCTCCCTGAGGAGCAGGTGAAGGTGTCTGGGTCTGCCCCGCTTCCCCTAATTCTCCAGGGGGTCTTGGGCAAGTTATGGCCCCCCTTGGCACCAGCCTCTCTGGTTGCAGAATGGGTGGTTTGGATCACATGAGTGGTTGAAAACTTGTTTTAAGCTACAGAATGATTTCTAGATGCTTGGTATAGAAAGAAACACAAGAGGAGTGGATCTGGGTGAAGCTGGGGCTTGGAAGGAGGAAGACAGGAGGGTGGAGGCGTTGGGTCCTGGAGCTGCAGCTGCTCTGACACCCGGTGCCCTGGAGGGGACAATTAGCCCTGCCTGGGGCAGAACTCCTGCCTGGGGCCATGACACCCACTGCGGATGTCACCTGCGAGGAGGGTGGAGTGCCAGGGGCCTGGGCCACTTGCGAACGAGGAGTGTGGTACTGCTCCTGACCCCTGGAAGCTGGAGAGACAGGGATGGAGAGAAGCACAGAAGTCAAGAGATAGAAAGAGAGAGAGCGGGGGAAAGAGAGAGAGAGAAAGAGAGAGAGAGAAATAGAGCAAGACAGAGGAAAACAAACCAAGAAAGAGGCACCAAGAAAAAGAAATATTTGAAAACGAAATGGTGAGAGAAAGGGAGGGAGAGATGCAGAGGGGGAAAAGAGACACATGTTTCCACTCAAAGTTCTTTTTTGTTTAAAATAAAACCCACCTAATAATCTCTGCTGCTGACGGTTGGCCGGAGCCCAAGCCCCAGGCTGCGCGTGACCACAGGCCTCCTGGCCCTCCGCCTGGGAAACTTGAGTGATGGCTGCCCGGGGCCTTGCTCTTGGTCACCTCTGACACAGAGCCTGTCCCCTGATGCTGGCTTGGGCCCAAGGGTCCCAGGAGAGACCCCTGAGGCCGTTCCCCCATGCCCCACAGTGGGCAGCCCCTGCCAAAGCCTTTTGGCCATTTGGCTGAGAGCAACCAGCCACCATGAGGCCTGGGGCTGAGGGCCGGGCAAAGGACAGGGGCCAGGAGGAGGGCCTGAGAAGAGACGGGCTCAGGATCAGCTTTCCTTTGGGGCCTGGTCAGCAGGGATCCACTCCTCCTCTCTAGGAGCAGTCTAGGTCCCTATAGCCCCAGGCCCAGGGTACTTGGCTAGGAGTGAGCCATGCGCCATGGAGACTGTGGAGGGTGTTATGGGGGAGAGAATGGGGGGTGTGGTTGTGAGCTGACTCCCAGAACGCCTGGCCAGGCTTGCTCAGAGCCCCCACTCTCACACACACATGCGTGCGCACACACACCACCTACATTCTGCACTTGTACCGTATATTTGATCTGCCCTAACCCCCATGTATCCAGGCAAGAATGAAGGTAGTCTAATGGCAGCTGCAGCCTGTGAGCACCCACTGGGCCCCAGGCACTGCCAACCGCAGAATAGCTCATCTCATGTAATCCTTATGCGCCATGGGGCTGGGCCATTAAAATGTCCACTTTGCAGATCATGGAACTGAGGCTTAGAGCAGTGAACCCACTTACCCAAGTCTCACAATGAGTAAGACGTGGGATCTGAACCCAGGTTTGCTCACCCATCGCAGCCCCCACACCCCGGGGGGGTGGGGAGCTGCCAGGGCGTGGAGCCACGCTGGCACCCTGAGGCCCATGGAGAGGGCAGAGCCTACCCTCAGGCCCAGGCTGCCGTCCCTTCCGGAGCTGAGAGAGGCAGCTCTGAGAACAGCTGATCCTCTGGGTTTTGTTCTTGGCACAAAGGCGTCCGGATCCAGGCTTAGTGGTGAATGGTGAGGGGCCCACAGCCCGCTCCCGCGGGCAGGCCTGGCAGGCGCTGCTCCTGCCTGCACCCCGAGGCTGCCTGCGAGCCCTCAGCTTCCATCCAGAGCCCGGCTCAGCCATGGACGATGGGGATGTGAAAGGCAAGCTGATCTGGGGGGATTAAAGGAGACAGTGGGAGAGGCTGGGGGGAGCTGGGGGGCTGAGGCACTCACATGGAACTCCCTACTATGTGCTGGGCACCCTCTAATCTTGCGTAGTCCTCATGGCGACTGGTGGGCTGGCAGGAAATGGAAGGCCAAGAAGGGAAGGGACTTGCCCAGGGTCACTCGGCAAGTCAGAGGCAGAACCAGGGTGCAAATCCAGGTGACCCAGCTCCCAGTCAGGGCTTTTCTCATGAAACAGGGCCCCTTTGTGCTGAAGACACCCTGTCCTATGGCCTCTTCCAGAGACCAAGGGAAGGACAAAGGCAGACAGAGAAGGGGGATGAGGTGGGCAGAGGCGGGAGCAGAGGGCGGTGGGTCCCCTGTGGGAAGCTTCCACCGGCAGCCTGAGCAGCATGCCGGGGGCCGCGCTGCAGGGACACGGCGGGCCCCGCCCTTAGCAATGCCCGGTCTGGTCCCAGAGCAGAGGAAGGGCTGGGGTCCCTGCCCCAAGCCTCCTGCAGCTGGGTCTGCCCCGGGCAGTGTTTGAAGTGGGGCCTGGGGACCCTCACAGCCCTGGGACTCAGACCGGCCCGGGGGACAAGGGGCTGTGGGTCTCCCTGGTGTCGCTGTGGCAGGATGGGTAGATGGTCCTGGGGCTTGGCCTTGTGTGGCCTCTGGGAAGCACAAATCTCTCCCTGGGCCTCAGACTCCCTCTAGGGCCCCAGGGCCCGGAGACCTCCCTCATTCTGTCCCAGGGATGTGGGCTCGATATCCGAGGGTCCCTGTCACTGAACCCTTACGGCGAGGCTAAGCCCTGCGTCCTTTCCTCTGATCCTCACTGCAGCTCCCCCAGAAGGCTGCTGTTCTTTCCTCCTCGCTTGACAGATGAGGAAACTGAGGCTCAGACAGCCATGCCCGAGGTCAGACAGCCTGTAAAGATTGCAGAGCCTCGTGACTTCTCTCTGGCCCCCGCCCCTGCCTCGGGATGCCGGGCCCTGGCTGTGGGCCGGACCCCAGCAGGCTGGCCTGAGGGTCTGAGGGGCTGTGGGGCCCTGGGACCTGGCGGGAGAACTCCTCCCTTCTGGAGCCACGGTGGCACGGGAAGGTGCCTACCTGCCCCCACCCCCACCCCGGCAAGCCCAGTGCCACTCTGCCCCCAGGAATCCGGCGGCGGCATTCCTGTGGCGGGGGTGTGGCTGCCCAGGGCTCTGTTTGCCCAGGGCCTGTGCCTGTTGCTATGCAAGCCCCAGCTCCAGGCGCTGAGTCAGCAGGCTGGGCCGCCCCGTCACTCCCAGCAAATCCTCATCACCAAGAAGGTGGTGGCAGAGTGGAAGAGGAAGCTCTACTTCCCTTGAAGGGATGGGGGTCTTCCTTGGGGTTGGCACCTGGAGACACGGGCTGGGAGCTGGGGGTCAGTGGAAGCGCGAGGAGGGTTGCAGGGCGCAGGCAAGACTCCTCCCCGTCGCCCCGCCCCAGAAAAAAGTTGGGGTCAGTGAACTCAGGCCCAGCATGAGGACTTCAGACCAGACGGGAGGCGACCGCGCTTTCCTAAGCGTCTTCTATGTGCCAGGCGCCCGGTCGGCTGCTTTGTGCGGTTCCCTTATCTCCTGCAATAAAACTGGCTCGTTATCGTTATCCACCGCTGTTCATGTGGGGAAACTGAGGTGCACCATGCCCTTAGTGAGTAAAGGGCGTGGACGGGTCTGACTCAGGCCCTTGTTCACTGTGCCGGGGGCAGGTGGGCCTCCCTGGTCCACCCGGCCTGGCTGTGCGGCCCCTCCCCCGCCTCATTTTCCCAACTCTGCTGTGCTCAGCTGAGTGTCTCCAAGCCCTGAGAAGGACGCGAAAATGAGGGGCCCCTCAGCTTCCTCCTCAGCGCTATTTGCTCCTCCTCAGAGACAAGGCACCTCCCCTGGATGGGTCTCGCCCTCTGGCCAGACTTTGGTCTCCCTGCCCACCTTCAGATCCCTTTATCTCGATGGGTGCTGCCCCTGCCCCCCACACCACCCTACCCTGCCTCGGCATCTGGAAGGCACAGAGGGGCCCACGGGGCAGGAGAGCCAAGAGTGGCGGGGGCAGCGCTGTGCCAGGAGGGCTGGGGACTGGAGGAGCCCTAGACGTGGGTCTCATGGTGCCGCTTCTGCCCTCGCACCAGGTCCTCCTAGGAACAGAACTGATGGGTTGTGGGCACCGGGCACCAGGGTGGGGCAGAGGGGTAGGCAGGGTCGGATGCGGGGGTCGGGAGGCCGGAAGTGTCAATGGTTCATTTTGGTGGCTTTTTGTTAAGAGGAAGGAGGAGATGGCCTGGCAAGAGTGGGCTGGAAAGGAGCAGCGGGGATTGATTCCCAGGCTGCTCAGCAGTTTTGTTCCACTGCCCTGGCTCCCCTGTCAGGCTTACAGGGAGGGGACTTGAAAAGATGACAGTGATTTGGGGGGTCCGGGCTAAAAGAGAAAGTGTCTGTGGTACTTCCTCTGCGATGTGCCCCGTGGCGCTGACGGGCTGGAGGAGGTCCCGGTCTGGTGGGGAAGTCCCTGCCTCTGCCCTGGGAATACCTCTGCTCTGACAGAAAGCCCCCAGTCTGCCCGAGGAGTCCCTGCCCCTTCCCCGGGAGCTCCGCAGCCTGAGGGTGGAGGCGGCGGGCAGGGATGCTAACTGGCAGGATGGCTCGGCGCCCCAGCCCTTCCCCTGGTGAGGCCGGTTTGGAGATGAGGAAAGCAGGGCAGGGTCCAGAGACACCCCTTGTCCCCCCCACTACCCACACCCCAGGGATCAGCCTGGGGTCAGGCTCTGGCTGGGGCGGGGTGGGGGTCCGTGTCAGGCTGGTTGAGAGGCACGTTTCAGGCTGTGACATGAGGTGGATCCTCCGTGCAAAACAGTTATTACCACCCGCTCCTCCAGGCCCGGCGAGACAGGGAGGGTCTATTACAGGCTTGGAGCTGCAGCCCTCCCTCCTCGCCCCGTCCCTCCCCACCCCACCCTGCCCACGGCTCTCGAACACACACACCCCCCCCAGGCACAGAGACATACACCTGCACACTCATGCAGACGGACATGCTAGCGGTATGATTTTGAGCAAGTGCCTTCGCCCCCCTAAGCCCCAGTTTCTGAGGATATTACGAGGATCGCCACAGCATGCACCCCTGGATAGACACTATCAGCATATGCTGGCACCTCCCCCCCGGCCCCGCCCCAGTCCCTTCCCCTGGGAATGGGGACACGGGCACAGACGCATTCCTATACACTCGCCTGGGTACTCACATATGCCTGAGCAGCCCCGCTCAGATCCCCCCTCACCCACATGCAACATGCCCACACATCCTTGCTCGTAAAGCTTCATGGAAGTGCATGTACACGTGTATATAAAGTCGAGGGGCTGTGGTGGGATTCCCAGGACCCCAAAGGGAGCCCTCATCCATCTACCAGCAGCTTTCTGTCTCTGGGGAGGATCCCCAAGTCAGCCAGGCCCCAGGCAGGCTCGGTGTGGACCTTACCCTTTCTCCTGGGGAGGTGCCAATCTGGAAGGGGGAGGTTGTGTGTGAAAGACATGTAGATCTGGCTTCAACCGCCAACTCTGGCCCTGAGCCTCAGTTTCCTCATCTGTAAAATGGGTACATGAATGGTCATTGAAAGATCACAGGACAGGGGGTCGATTCTATGAGCTGGTCTATATGAAGTGTGACGTGTATAAAGTGCCCAGGACATGGTAGACGCTCCATAAACACTGGCTGGACTGACCCGGGAGGCAGTGCCTTCCTTCCTGGAGTGTGGAAGATAACAGATATTATCTACCAGGTGTATTCAACAAACCTGTTATATTCCCAGGCCTTAGGCTGGGCGCTGGGGCCTCAGATTTAAAACAAAACAGCGTGAAACCAAACCCCGTTTCCTTCCTTCCCTCAAGATGCGCACCCAATACTGGACATGAAGAGTCAACAACCAGTTTCAAGTCAAAATGGGGTGTGCTGGGAGGCGAACAGAGGCAGGCAGCAGGGTGCCGGGGAAAAATGGGTGGCCACGTATCAGGGGATGATCTTAATCAAGTGGCTTTCCCTCTTTGAGGCTCAATTTCCCCCTTGATAAAATGGGCATGAACACAACCAGCTCACTGGGCTGTTGTCCCCATTTTGGAGGAGGCGCGGGGCTTAGCCACGAAGGAGAAGGCTGCTCATTCTGTGTGGTTGCTGCCCAGGGTGTAATCCCCGGGCCCTTTCTGCCCTTCTGAGCCTGTGTTGGGGAAGGTCCGAGGGCCTGGGGGGAGGCTGGCTGTGTCCACAGCAGAGCCTGCATTTCTTCACGATGGACCCAGTCACACGGACCCCAGATCTCAGGCGCAAGGTGAGGGGTGGGGCGGAGCCCCAGGGTGTGCTTGTCCATGAGCTGACGTGGTCAGCCACCCTGGGCTTTGAATTTCTGATGACCACAGACCTGGGGAAGTGTCAGAGATGCACCCACCCTTAGAAGGGCCCCGTCTAATGGGAGAGGCACAACCAGGAGCGGCTAGTCAGAGGGGGGAGGCAGTACAGCAAGGCATCCTATGACGACCTAAGACCAGCCGGAATGCTGGAGCTGGGAAGCCCCTTAGAGATGGCTCTGGAGTCGTCAGGGGCTTGGCCTGGGGAGACCCGCCCGGGACCACAGGGGCGGGACTCCCCGCGGGGGGAGTGGGAGTGAAGCACAGGCTCCGCGACCCCCTGGAGCTGCATGCTCCGTGTACCTTCAAAGCGGCGGGGGTGGGCCAGGGCGGGTGTTGCACGCTGTCCAACGCACCCAGACAAGCCTGCGGTCTCGCTCCTGTGCTTGGCCGGCCGGCGGGCACGCCTCAGGCGCGACCTTCCTTTTCTGCAGATGGGAAACTGAGGCCAGAAAAAGGGGGTCGTTGTCTGGCCTGAGGCCGTGAGCGGACTGTCTGCCAGCGTTAGGTTCCTTGTCCGCCTTGCTTTCGGGGTTGGTATGAGGACAAATGATGACGGATGTGATAATGGCTGTGAAGCAGGTAGTCCAGGGCTTGGCACGGAGTCAAAGCTCAGAATGGAGCTGTGATTATCATTAATTATTACCGTTATGAGGCACCACTGAGGCCTCGAGGCCGGGTGGTAGTGGCCAAAGGCTTTCTGGAGGAAGTGATTTGTAAGGGTGGGGGTGGGGGCCGGTGGAGTTAAGGGGGCTTGGGAAGGAGGCGCGGCTGGGAGCTGGGGGGAAAGAACAAGCAAACTGCAAAGTGTCACCCCCCTTCGCCCCCACCTCCCCGCCCAGCGCACCAGGATGCGCCGGTCCCCTGCCGCCGTCCCCAGGGTTGCCCCCGTTTCCATGGAGACGGGGGCCAGCCCTCCCCAGGCCCCCACCCCTTTTACGAGGCGCAGAGGCGGTTCCTCACAGCGGGGAAGGGGCTCGGCGGGGCCGTAAACCGCACGCGGCGACCCTCAAAGGCGGCACCTGCAGGGCCGGAAGCCCGGGCGGCCAGGGTGCGAGACGGCGAGGGGGTTATCCCGGGGCAGGGCCTGCCCCCCACCCCCCGCGCCCGCCTCCACAGAGCGCTGCCGGCCGCCGGGGCCCCTTAATTCGCCCGGACCGCTCGCCGAGCTGCGGTCGCCGGGCCCGCAGGGCACCGGAGCCCCACAAGGCGGCAACCTCATTGTCTCGCTCCACCTTCCCCTCCTCCTGCCTCCTCCGGCTTTCTCCTCTCCACGCGCCCTGTTCTTCAGGCGCTTTTCTGGGCTCCCTGGAAGCTCCCACCTCTGTCTCTGCCCCTCCGTGTGCGTCTCTCAGCAGCAGGACCAGGAAAGGGAGGGACTGGAAGGCCTCAGGCAGGGACTTCCAGGGTGAGGGGCGCCTGTGCCCCTCACCATGGAGGCACGTGGTCAAGCCCCTCTTAAGGAATCAGGAGAGAAGAATAGAGGCTGGATATTTTTCAAATTATGTATTTATTTTTGAAAAGATCATTGATGCATGTGGTGAAAGCACAAACAGGAAGAATGCACAGGAAAATAGCGGACCCTTTCCCCTGACCGCTCGCCCCGCCAAGCTTCCCAGTTGACAGCCACGCCCCAGGCTCACACACAGGCTCCTCAAGGCAGGCCTGTGTCCCAGTCGCTGGTCCCTCGGCGCTGGGCACAGGATTGAACACATGGGTGTCAGAGGTCACAGAGGGGGCTACAGATGTGGGCAGTTGTGTCCACACACACGGCCCCCTGCCCGGGGCTGGCGGGGGGGCACCTGAGGGGGCCCAGCCGAGTCTACGTGAGTGGTGGCAAGTATGGACAAGTGGCTGTGACATGATGGATGGCATGGCAGACAAAGAGATGGATGGGCTGGCGGACAGACTGACAGACAGCCGGGAGCTGCCAGGAGGTGACTACCTGGCTGGGCAGGGCCGTCTTGAAAGTGATGGATGGGCCAGAGAGGGGCTGAGAGGGGCCAGCAGATGGAGGAGGAAGGAAGGAGGGTGGATGGATGGACAGACAGACTGACAGACGAGGGAGACAGACGAGGGGGTGGGGATGGATGGGCAGGGATGGCGGAGGAGTGATGAGACCCCGCTGAGGGAGGGGAGGGGCCTTGCTGGGAGCGATGCCTAGGACTGGGTGAGGATAGACTGCTGGCTGCAGACAGACAGACAGGCAGACAGGCAGACTCCACGGTGGGGGCATGGCAAGGGGGAGCTGGGGAAGAGTGACCTGGGCCCCACAGCAACTGATGGATTGGTTGATAGAGATGGATAGACACATGGAGGGAGACAGGACAGGGAGGAGGGACAGGGGCATGGCAGGTAGGAGCCTCCATCCTGTGCTGAGGTGGTCCCTACAGAGCCCCTGAGGGCTGCGGGCAGGAGAGTGGGTATGTGTGTGTGTGTGCGCGGTGCTGCGGCCAGGCTGCGCTCTCACACTCCCCAGTATGTGCGCAGGCCTGGGAGGACGTAGGCAGGAGATGGACGAGGAAACAGGAGCCTGGAGTATGTGGTCCCTGCCTGTCCGTAGAGGCTGGATGGGTCCTGGTGGGTTTATCCAGGGAATGTGGCCTGAAGCGGACCCGGGGCCTGGACCAGTTCGGTGAATGGGGCCTTCCCCTCCCTGATAGCCTGTCTGTGCTATCAGGGAGGGGAAGGGCCTGGGGCCACGTCCGGAGGGTCTCAGAAGACAAACAGAGCAGCTTCCCTACCCTTCCTCCTTCTTCCTCCCCAGCCTCCACCAGGCCAGCAGCCAAACTGTCAGGACTCAGGAAGCGGGGCGGCACCTGGCAGGTACTGTGCCAGCCCGGGCCCCCAAATATGGTGTCAGTGATAAAAATAATCACAGCCAGCATTTCCAGAGGACTTGCCATGTGCCAGGCATTGTGCCAAGGGTTTTTCACACCCTCCTGGCACCCCCCCCACCAAGGTGGGCATTGCATCGTTTTTTATCCCCACTTGCCCGAGGAGAAAACAGAAGCCCTAAGTGAGAGGCGAAGCTCTTTCCTTGGGTCTCACAGTAAGTGATGGCCCTGGGAAGCCGGAAGTGTGCCCTCGGCCCCTGGGCACCCACAGCCCCAGCCTCCTTGCCACATCTGCCCAGGGAACGCTGCCTGTCAGGCTAGACCATCAAAACACAGAGCTGGGAGGAGTCTGGGGTGGACAAAAGACGGGGAGGTCATGCAGTTAGCTGAGTGGCACTGCGCTCCATAGACTCTGGCAGGCTTGGGTTCAAATCCTGGCCCTGTACTTACTTGTGTGACATTGAGCAGCCCCTTCCCCTGTCTAAGCCTCAGTTTCCTTGTCTGTGAAATGGGCTCACAGGGCCTGTTGTGAGGGTGAAATAAGGTAATGGAGGGGAAGCACGTGGCAGGCCAGAGCACCCCAGGGCGGCAGCAGAGGGCCCTGGAACTCAGGAAAGGCCACTGTGGCCCCTGGGCGCTGGTCAGCCCACCTCCTGCAGCAGTCGCCACCCGCCATTCACCCCTTAGTTGCTGTCCTGGAATTCACAGTGGGCTCCTGGGTGCGACTGAGCTCGGTGCTTGGCATATAGTAACCTGTGCCATCCTCACGCCTCTCTCAGATGGGGAGCCACTGTCACCCCCCAATATACCAATGAGGAAAGGGAGGGAGAGAGGAGAAGTAACCGGCCCAGGTCTTAGCGGGTGAGTTCTCGGTACCACTCTGCTGAGAAGCCCCCATACTTTTTGCCCATCCATTCAACAAAGCCCAGGGCCGGACTGTTGGGGGAAGTACGCCATGAGCAAGGCTGGCAGCAACGCAGCCCCCTCGAGGGCTTACACGGTGGTGGGGGGAGGGGGAGACAGACAATAGACAATAAGCCATGGCACGTAGAATGCGGCAGCTCGTGCAATGGAGAAAAAGACAGCAAGGGAGGGAGATGGAGAGGCCGGGGCCGGGCGGTCAGGTCAAGTGTCACAGTGGAGCTGGACTTCGGGCAGGGTTCTGGGGGAGCGAGGGAGCCAGCCCTTAAAACAGAAAGGGGGGGAGCGATGGGGCAGAGGGAACAGCCAGCGCTGAGGCCCTGAGGCAGGGTTGCCCTGTTTCTGTGTTCTCAGTTCACTGCTTTCAAAGGAGGCTGTCGACAGGCACCTTGGGTGCCGCAGACAGCCTTTGGGTGCTGCACCGAGGGACAAGACAAGTGATCGACTGAGCAGGCAAAGCGCTGAGCTAGGGTTCTAGTCTTCACGCTGTTTCTGTGACCTCCAGCAAGTCCTTTCCCTTCTGTGGGCTCCAGTTTCCTCTTTTGTAAAATACGGGGGTTGGACTTCACTGCCCAAGATTCCATTTCACAGGACATGCTATAGACTAGTTAGTTCCCCACGCATGATCAAGGGCGGCTAGGGGATTGTGGGTCAGAGCAAGGTTTTTGGAGATACTTCTGGCCCCTCAGGTTTCTGACCTTGAGTGAGTGACTGACTTCTCTGATCCTCAAAGTCGTCATCTGTAAAATGAGGGTAGTCCCTTCATCTCACTCACGTGCTTGTGTGCATGAGGCAGGATGGCGCTGCCAAGCTCTTAGCTCAGGGCCTAGCTCATAATCAGGGCTCAAGAAGGGGGGCACTGCCTGTACTTTGATTTAAAAAAAAACAAAAACCTGGTTAAAGGCTGGCCCTCAGAGAGGGAGAAAGGCCAGCGATCGGACAGTCGGGGAAGGCTTTGGGGCGTGGGGGGGATCTAAGCTGAGTTTGGAGGGGTCTGAGGATGTGGCCAGATGGGGAAGGGAAAACCAAGAGGAATGAGGGGTTACTGCCCGCATCCAGGGGCCAGAGGAAGAGGGTTGTGTATCTAGGTGGGAGGTGGGAGGTGGGCGGAAGGCGGCGCCCCCGCCGCTGGCTCAGGCTGAGGCTCCGCCCCGCCCGGAGGCTCCGCCCCGTATCCAGGCCCTGCGGGCAGGATTTATCCGGAACCCACTTCAAAGGGTCCCAGGAAGTTTCACCAAGCTCCAAAGGAAGTAGCACAGCCTCTAACCCAGCTCTGGGGGTGGGGGAAGCCCCGCAATTATGGGGGGGCTTCCTCCCACACTGCCCCCCTCCCAGTGCGGGAGCCCACATTTAAGTTTCTCCCCCCCCAACCCGGCCCCCCCCCGCCCCCGACCTCAAACCGGCTCATCGCGGAGGGGAGATCAGCAAAACTGCTCAGGCGAGCCCACCCCAAAAAACTCACCTGGAAAGCTGAACATGGAGTTTCACTTTGCGGCTGCAATTTGCGAATGTGTTCTTTTGAAAAAGATGGGGCCCTAGTACCCCCATGTGCGTGCAACCTCCAAACATTGACTGATCGCCTACTGTATGGTAAGATGGAGTAAAACCGGCGCTCTGGCCCTGGCTGGTGTGGCTCAGTGGGTTGAGCGCCGGCCTGCGAACCAAAAAGTGGGCGGTTGGATTCCTGGTCAGGGCACAAGCGTGGGTTACTGGCCAGGCCCCCAGCTGGGAGCCAGTGAAAGGCAGCCGATGGATGGACCTCTCACACATGGCACCTGATGGGTGTATCTCTCACACACTGGTGTTACTCTCCCTCTCTCTCTTCCTCCCTTTTCCTCTAAATAAATAAATAAATAAAACCTTAAAAAAAAACAACCCAGCAACAACAAAAACCAGGGCTCTGTCCCTCAAAGAGCCGCTGCTAAAGGGGGAGGGACAAGGAGGAAGCCATTATAACGGTGTGAGAGCTGAGGTTTGTTCCAGGGTGAACAGCCAGCTTTTCAGCAGTGACTTTTGATGGTGAAGGTAACAACAGCTAAGATTTAACGCGCACTCGCTGTGTGCCAGATACTGTGCCGAGGGCTTCACACATGCAATCTTGTTTGATCCCAGCAGAGCCCTGGAGCGTGGCAAGCTTTACCATGCCCATTTTACAGATAAACGTGGTGCGCGTCCAAGGCTACGCAGTTGGTCAAGTGGCAGAATCGAGGTCTGCTGGGCCCACATTGCATTCATTCATTCATTCACCCACCAAACCTGCTTTGCACACAGCATAGGCCACGCCATTGCCTGCATTTGGGAGCTCCAGCATCCCCCTTCTCCTATGTTGCTCCATGATAGGTCTTGAAGAATGAGTGGGAGTCGCCAAGGTGGAAAGAGCATCCGGGGAGAAGACACAGCTTGGACAAAGGCATGCAGGTATAAAAACATGGAGTGTGCAAAAAAGGGCAGGTGGACCGGGCTCGAGGGTGAGATCTACTCACCTTTTAGTTCTGCCTCTGCCGTGTACGAGCAGGGTCACTTTAGACACATCGCTTCTCCTCTCTGAGCGTCACGTTCTTCACCTGCCAAAATGGGGACAGTATTAGCTTTTCTGTTCAGGGCTGCTGGGAGTTTAGGATGGGGAAAGTGGCTTGGCACATAGGAGGCCTTTGAGAAATGTGAATTGAAATAAATGGAGGGAACCGATTTAGAGCAGCAACATCAAATGTTTGAGCATCTGTTGAATGACTCCTGTGCACACGGCCCTGTTCGAGCTGGTTTCCAGGAAGCCAAAGGGGTGTCTCATTCATCCCATGCCTTGCGGAGCTCACAGTCTTTTTGGGGAGACAGTTCGGAGGCTCCAGATGACAAGGAAGAGTTCAGCTCGCTGAGGCCAGGGTCCAGGGGGGCATGGAGTGTGGGGCTCCAGGTGCTCAAGGGAGGGCCTTATCCCTGGGAGGTTGTCATTGGACCGGCTTGAAGACTCTGGAATCAGAGAATAGGCACATCATTCCAGGGTGGGGGATGCTTCCCTGGGTTCTAGGGGATTCCGTGCTTGGAGAGTCAGTGGGCAAGAGAGGTACCTGTGAGGGTGTGTGCCGGATCCAGACTGTGGGCTAGAATCCAGCCCCAACTTCTATTAACTTATTTTTTAATCCTCACCACAGGATATGCTTTAAAGAGAGAAGAAGGGAGGGAGAAAGAGAGGGAGAGAAACATCGATGCGAGAGAAACATCAATCAGTTGCCCCTTGTATGTGCCCTGACCCCCCGACCAGGACTGAACCTGCAACCTAGGCCCTGTGCCTTGACGGGGAATCGAACCCACACCATTTTGATTTATGGGACAAGGCTCCAACCCACTGAGCCACACTGGCCAGGGTCAGCTCCAACTTTTACAAGCAAGTTTGCTGCTCTGCAAAATGGAGGCAGTAACACTATCCACCTCACAGGGGGTATGATGCAAACTAAAGGGGTCAGTGTAGGTGAAGTGCCTAGGGGAAGCACTTTCTGAGTGTTGGCTGCAATGATTTTTTCTCACGCTCTTGGCCAGAGGCAGGCACGGACCAAGGATGGGCTGGGTGAAACTGTTGTTTGAACGTTTATCTTTGTCATCCGCTTGACCTAGCCCCCGGCCACGGCCCGGAAAAGGCCTGTGGGCTGCTGTTGGTGGGGATGCGCAGGGGATGAGCAGGGGAGGCTGAGCAACGGGCACCCAGACACACCCCGGCTCCCCCGCCGGAACCAGAAGCCTTGCGTGCTGCAGTGGCACTCAGGCCCCAAGGGCTTTTTGGGGCCTTTATGGGGTAATTCCATCTCCATTAGGGCTTATTATGTCACTATAAATACCATCGTTCTGTGCCGCTTTATAAGACTCACTGAAGAACTTTCCTTCCCAGCATTCAGTCACCCAGAGCGGGAAAGACTCATAGTTGGAAAAGGAAGAGAAGGGAGAGTGTGTCACCAGGTGAGTGACTAAAGACAAAGGAGCTGCCCCACCTCCTACCCTCCCTCCACCTCACACACCACCCCTTCTCCCGGGTCTTTGCTCACATTGCATGTCATAGATGAGCAATAACCAAGTATGTGCTGTCAGCCCCTAGCTGGGCGCATGCCCCCAGGCACACAGCTCATGCAGTCAGCAGGGCCTGTCTGCACTCTGGGCACATGGGTTCAACCCTGAGGAGCCATGCGCGGAAACCCACGCCTGCCACACACAGCAGCAACCAACACAGAACGCGCCAACACTGTCATTCACTCGTTAGTTCATTCATTTGGCAAAGGTTTGCCAAACACCTGCTATGTGTCAGGCACTGTCTGTTTTGTACAGACAGGCTCCCTGCCTTCTTGGAGTGTATCTTCTAGTGACATGTCCAACATACAGAGCCTGCAAATGACATGTAACACACAGGTACAGCCAGTCTTACCTACAACACACATGAAGTCTTGCACTCAGCACAGTGTCCACAGCCTCGAGGTCCAACGCAACATGCAAAAGACTTACCCACACCATGTACTACACACACACACATGCATACACACTCATGTGCCACTGAGGTGCCCTGTGCACACCACATGTCCTCTCGCCACAGAGGCTACTTCCTCTGGCGGTACCATGTGTAACTGTAACAGCAGCTGAGGTTTAACAAGCACATTCTGTAGTCATGGCCCATGTGGTTTACATGCATGACCTTATTTGATCTCAGAAGTAGGTTTATACATCTTCCAGATGGGCAACCTGAGACTCTAAGAAGTGAAATGTTCAAAAACTAGAGGCCGACTCCTTAGTTTACGTTCTTGACCACTGCCAACTATGGCCCTCCCACTCACAGACAAATCCCCCCCCCCCCGTCCACAAGCGCTCACACACCCATACACACATACCCCGACACGTTCACATGCACTCGCTCTCACAGACACTTGCACACTCACTCTCGGAAGACCAAGACTCTCCTCCAACCACGTTGGTCAGAGGCCTTAATTACACTGCCCAACACCTGTAATTAACCCTGCCCCCTCCAGGGGAGATGTCTGGACCCGCTTCCCAAGGGTAGGCGCCAAGGCCAAGAGGCCGAGAAGTCCACATCTGGCAGGGAGGACCTGGGTACAAGAGTGGCCTGGAGTGGCAGTTGAGCCAGCAGGTCCAGGGAAGTCAAGGAGAGGATAGGGTTTGAGAGGAGGCCAGCGGAGGGGCTGGGGCCTCCTGGGAAGTCAGGTCGGCTATGGCTGTTCCTCCCAGACCGGCCAGCAGGTGATTGGGCAACAGCAGCCGTGGGTGGCCGGGCAGGCGGTGAGAGGACGTTTCCCGTTTGTTCACTAAGGCTAGCTGCTTCCGTCAGGAGGGAAGGTGAGCTCATGTCCGAGGAAACTTCGGAGAGAGGCCCTTGAAGGGGCCGGTGGGAAGCAGGTGTCCTCCCAAGTATCAAACAGACCAGCTGATTCTGTTTGTGCCAGGGACGGGGGATAGGTGCTCTGCACAACTGCGCCTTGCCCACCCTTACCCCGCCAAAGGCAGGGGTCAAAACAGAAACTATGCAGATTCCAATCCTGGCTCTTCCACCTTCAGGCTGTGCAACCTTCGGGCATATCATTTAAGCCCTTGGAACATGTTTCCTCCTCTATAAAATGGGGATAATAATACCTACTTCCCAGATGAGATTTAAATGAGATAATGCATGTCAGACTCATTCTTAGAGGTGGCTGCTCTAAGGTTACTGTATTTCTTTTTTTTTTAATGTTCAATGATCGCTGAACTTTTTAGAGGTCTCCTGCCCCACCAAGGGGTGCCCTGCTTCTGCTGCCTTAGCACCTCAAAACTTTGGTGTTTTTGACCTCAGAGACAACTTGTCATCTACAGTCCCGCCAGGGGTGGTGGTTTGGATGGGTTGTACGGAGCTGCTGTTGCCCAGGGTGTTACCAAGATGGAAGCCCTCTCCTTCTTCCAGCAGGTGGTGGTAGGTGGCAATCTCGGCCTCCAGCTTGACCTTGGGGTTCAGCAGGGCCTCGTGCTCCTGGGCCCGACACTGCCCCCGCCCGGGTCTGGGCCGGCCCTGACTCCAGGTGCAGCAGGATCTCATCGAGCTGTTTCATCTGCAAGGCCCAGCGCATCTCCACCTCCTTCAGGCTGTTCTCCAAACTGGCCTGCAGATCTCTCACCGGTCCAGGCTGATGTCCAAGGGATGGGACTGTATGTCGCAGCTCTGTGAGTGTCACCCCAGCAGCCCCTATCTCAGCCGCCTGCAAGGGGACCGCTGCGGCGCTCTGCTCAGTCTGCTGGGACCAGCACTTGTCTAGCTCCTCTCAGTTCTTCTGAGCCAGCTTGTCACACAGGGTCCAGGTGTCCACTGTGATCCTGCCGAGGTCCTGAGATTTGGGGGCATCCAACTCCACAGTTAACCCAGAGTTGGCGGTCTGGTTTTGTAGACCATCTTCTTTCTCCTCGTGGTTCTTCACGAAGAGCAGCTCCTCCCTGAAAGCCTTGATCTCTGTCTCTGGTCTTGAAGTCACACCCTCAGTCTATGACCTGGGGCCCCTCCTGCTCCAGTTTTTCCCAGGTTTTGCTCTCCAGTCTCTGTCTCCGATGATAAGCCTCCGGGCTCCTCACCCTCTCCAGGCAGCAGGCCAGGCGGTCATTCAGACACTGCATAATCTCCTTCTTGCTGGATGCCCCCTATTTCAGCCAGACCCCCGGCCATCCCTAGGGCAAGTACCCCAGACTCCCCAGCCTCCCCAGCCTCCCCAGCCTCCCCGGGCATGGAGGAGTGGGACACAGAGATCTGGGAGTCTGAGCCCCAGGCGCCTGCATAGACACTGGCCACGCTGTGGGCAGGGCGGGCCAGTGCCTGTGTGACAGCTTGGAGCCCAGGGTCTGGCAGTTGGTGGAGAAGCTGGAGCGGGTGTTGAAGCTCATGTACTTCAGGGAGGAAAGCGAGAGACCAAGACTCAGGTTCGAGCTGAAGGTTACTGTATTCTTAGAGACAACGAGCAGAGATGCTCTCCCCAACTTCAGAGGTCTAGGAGAAAGGGCATCTGGGTCTATTTCCCAGCTCCCCTCCTATGCATGCTGCTAAGGAGGCAAATGTTCCTTGCCCCTGCCCCTCCCCCCCCCCCCAATTCTGCCCAGGTCTCAGGCCAGGCCAACGTTCAGCCAGGTCCCAGAGGGCAACGGGTGAAAGTGGAGATGACTCAGCGTTGCCATCGCTGTACCTGGGGCGAGGATCCCGGCTCAGAGATCACCTAAGACTAGCCCTGCGGGAGCTGGTACTTTAAGGCACTCAAACGTGGGAGTGCTTAGGGGGGCGCCAGCGAGTCCAGAGGACCTCACGGTCCTAGCAAACCTCTCGGGACTTCCCCTCCCTTCTCTCCGGGTGCCAGCCCGGCCCCTTTAAAGACATTCCTGAGGGCGTGGCTTAGGTGACGTCAGCGCGGGGCATGAATGAACAGGAGCCGGTTCTCACCCAACTTCCATTAAGGATTTGGGGCAGGAGGTGCAGAAGTTGCGCGCGAGCAGCCGGCGGGAGCGGAACACCGAGGACGGCGTGCGTGCGAGCGTGCGGGAGCGGGGCACGGATCCAGCGGAGAGAGAGGAGAGCGGCATGGAGCGTCCGGCGCCCCGTGCCTGCCTCTCCCTACTCCTGGGCTGCGTTCTGGGCGCCGTCGCGGCGCAGGGCAAGGAAGGTGAGTGTGTGCTCGGCGCACGCCCCATCTCGACATAGCCCGGGCAGCCGATTCCCGGACCTCGGCGTCTCCCGGAGCCCCGAGCGCCTCGACGCGCGCAACTTTGGAAACGGACTTGGCGCCGCACAGTCCCGGCGCGCGGGCTGCGATGGGGACGAATTTGGGACCTACCCCCACCGTGGGGTTTTAGGGGCTGCGGGGTCTAAGGGGTAGCGGCCTGGGAGCGCGGAGCTCGGAGGCCGCCGAGAAGGGAACGCGACGCGGGCCGCGTGGTTGCAGCCCCGGCAGGGTGCGGGGGTCTCTTGGAGAATGGGGTGTCTGGAGGGCTCTCCGCGCGCGGGCTCAGCCTCTTGGTGACCTGAATTCACTAACCCGTTTGCTCCGATTTTGCGAAGAAGACATTTACGCGGAGACTCCTCATTTTGAGGAGGGGGCCCTTCGGCTGGCGGGGAGCACGCTGCGGAAGTCCCTGCTCCCTGAGATTTTCTCCACGCCCCCTTTTCCCTCCAGTCCGGGGCGAGAGCACGAGGGGAGTTTCGGGCCATCTGCCCACGCGCAACTTTTCCTTCTTCCCACCCCGCACTCTCAGGCTCTGGGGGCAGGTTCGCGGCCGCGAGTGCGGACAGGAAGTCCCAAAGTCAAGCGTTCTGAGCAAGGGGTGACTCAGAAAGAGGAAATGCGGCAGGTGGGGGCGCGGCCTCAAGGTGTGGAGCCATCACCCCTGGGCCACCAGGGAGTCCGAGCACCCGAGCCTGGGGCCTGAATCACTCACCCCCGCCCCGGAGCTGCCAGCGCGGCGCTGGGTGAGGGGACCACAGACTTTGCCCTGGGCTGGCGGGTGTGTGGATGGGAGTTTTGTCGCTCAGCCAGGGTCCACGAGAGGATGGGGGCTCCTGCTCGTGGCCAAGGACCTTGCTGTCCACCCAGCAGAGGCTGACTTCAGTTTCCAATAGTGAGAACAAGTTTTCCCCGTTGGTCCGGGCAGGAGGAGGCTTCCGCAGGCTCCACCAGGGGGAAGTACAGAGGAAGTCCTGGCCCCGTGCGAGGTTTCCTTGAGCCTTGCCTTCTTTTTCCACCTCCCAAACTGAGGTTGGAGGTTTTGCTCTCTCAAGTTGGGACGTAAAAGTCAGAGCTGGAGCTCTTGGGGGAGGAGGTGTGGGGTAGCATTCTGTCCCAGATCCATCAAGGCTCCTGGCTCCAACTTGCAAGAGGCATGGGTGGCAGGGATTTCTGTGGCCCTCAGTACCCCCCCCCCCCCCCCCCCCCCCCGCCCCCGCGCCCCATCAACTTTTGGTCCTCCCCCTTCCTTGGGGACTGTGGTTGCAGAGAAGGGGAGAGACAGCTGGAATCACTACAGGCCTTTCTCAAAGGCTGCCCGTGGGGGCTGGGGGATTAGGCTGGCCTGACGCTGCTGGGTGATTGTTATCCTGCCGCCCTAGCCGGCAGCCTGGAAGCCTGGAGCTGCCTTGTCCCTGTGTTCCCATGTTGAGCGCTCTCCAGCCCAGATGACTAGCTGCCTACTTCCATGGGGTGGGGGAGGACAAGGGTGTGTATTGCCGAGTCCTGGGATGGGGGAACGTTTTTGGTGGGCTCCAAAAGTCAGTCCTTGTGAGCGACCCCAGCAGGGAGGTGTGCCTTTGGGGGTGGGGGGCTGGGGAATGATGACCCAGCTGGCAGCTGCTGGTTTATGGTCTTTGGGATTCAGGCTGGACTTGGTGGATCTGCCTAGGGGTGGGTTGCGGGGGAGAGGACGCACATGCCCCTTTCTCCCTTAACCCAGGCCGCTGCTCAGTTCCCTTCTTCTTTCTTGCCCCCACTCCCTGTGGGTAGGGGCGCCAGGCTGTATTTGGAGACTCAGATGGGGCCTGTTAGATTCTCAACAGACACTGAATCTTTACGAAGGGGGAAACTGAGGGAAGCCTAAGCCTTACCAGCCAGGGCTGTCTGCACAGCGAGGGTCCAACCTGAGCATCTGGCATCTGGGGCTGCCGGGGCCCAGGGCCCCTTGCCTTGTGGTTTCATGGTGGATTTTCCTGAGCAGCGGGAATAGCTGGGCAGGCGTACAGGGGCTGCTGGCTTGAGGTGGCTGATGGGAAAAGACCCGGAGAGTGCTCGGGGGCCTGGAAAGTCCTTGGCTTCTTGTTCTGTAAGAGCCTAGTTTGCCCTTTGTCTCCTTCCCTTTTTCCTTCATTCCCCCTGCAGAGTTCACCTTCACCTAAGGACATGCTCATTGATTTTTAGAGAGAGAGAGGAGGGTGGGGGACAGGGAGAGAAACGTTGATGTGAGAGAGAAACAATAGGCTGCCTTTTGCATGGGCCTCCACCAGGGACCAAACCCACAACCTAGGCAGGTGCCCTGACTAGGAATTGAACCCACAACTTTTTGCTTTATGGGATGATCTCCAACCAACCGAGCCACACTGGCCAGGGCTCCCTCAGAGTCCCTTGCCTTCCCCCCTTAGCCGGTCTTGGTTAAAAAGGTATGGGGGAGTCAGGGAGGCGACCCTAAGGGAGTGGGTGGTAGTATTGCCTTTGCACCTGCAAGGGTGATGGTAATAGAACTTAAGGGCGAGAAGGAGGCTTTCCTGGGGCTGGAGTGAGGGTCCCAGGGCTCTTGGATGAGCCCTGCCCAGCCATGCCTCTGGGTGAAGCCTCCTGGGGCAGCTGAGGGGCCCCTGGGCAGCACCCCATTCTTGGGGAAGCAGGTGCCCCCGCCCCTGGTCCCTGGAAGAGGTGCAGAGAGAGCCGCACCCGAGCCAGGGCGGGGGGCGGGGGGTGCCGGCAGGGCCGGGCTCCTGTTCCTGGTGATCGGTTCTAGGGAATTTCCCCGGGGGGGTGGTTCCTTCCTGTGTGAAAGCTTTTTGTCCACTCAGATTGAGGCCTGTGATACTTCTAGAGCCAGGCCTGGGGGCTGGCTCTGGCAGAGGTGGTAGGGGTCCCTCTGTGTCAGATTAACCCTTCAGAGCCTGGGAGCCAAGAGCCCCCTCCCTTGGGCATGGACTGCAGCTTTCCCGCCCGTCTGGGGAGGTGGGTGTGCGGGACTGTGAGGAGCACTCACCGTTGTCCTCCAACCCACCCAGCCGGAGCCAGGAACCTCCGGATTCCTTCCTGTGTAGCCGGAACATTCCATTTGCGAGAGGAGTTAGTGAGTTTTCCAAGCCAGGGCTCTGGGCATGTCTGAACAGATCCCTGCCTCATCCACCCTCCTGCCCCGCTACCCCAAACCCCACAGGCTTGGGGCAGGTGCCATATCAGATTTCCGATCCCTTGTCTGGGCTGCCGGACCCTTCCTAGAGAGACCTGGCCCTGGTCAGCAGTCAGGTGGCAGTGTCTGACACCCAGGACCTAAGGTCAGGGGAGCCAGGCTGTCTCACCTCAGGGAAGGATTTCTAAGACTCCTATCGGGTCCCTGGCTTGACGCACCCTCAGCCCCATCTCAGTCCGGCCCCACTCTGCTCCCTGCCTGCCCGAAGCTCCACCCTTAGGCTCCTTGGCCCTTGCCCTGGCCCTCAGGCACACTGCCCCTTGAGGCCAGCGTTCCTCGTGCTCCATGGTCCAAAGGAAGGGGGTACTTGGTCCCTGACCCTTTCCAACTTAGCGCTTTCCCCTCTGAGTCTGGGGACCTTGTTTAGGGTCCATACCTCAGTTTCCCCAATCTCCTCGCCCTCCAGGCTGGGTGGCACATGTTGGCAGCTACCTGGACTTTACTCGGGAACGGAGGAGGGGCGGTGCCCAGGGTCTTGGGTCTCGGCTGCCGCCATGGAGCCTGGCAGAGAGCCGGGTAGACGGGTGGGGGCTGCTAGATCCAGGGGAGGCCCCGGCGGCGAGTCCCTCCCTCAGGCCCCAGCAGCCTCTCTGGGGACAGCGTTGTCCTGAAACCTGGTCCCACAGGCACCCCTGGCAGAGCAGTGGCCAGGGCATGAGGGACAGGCCAGTGAGAGCGGCTTTCCCAAGGAGGGGACCTTGCCAGCTGTGGGTATTTCTGGGCCCCTCCTAAAGGCTCCTGTGGGTTCAGGGCTTTATCCCGCCTGCTCTGTGGCTTTTGTGGTGGGAAGATCGATTTCCAGACACCCCCCACTGCCTCCCCCTCCCCTCCTTGGAGCCAGTCCCACCTGTTAACAGCCCTCCCTCCTTGGGGTGCCAGGAGCCACACGTGTACATATGTGTGTGGTGGGGTTGTGGGTATTTCATGCTGGGGGAGAGGACGGGCGGGGGCAGACAGCAGGGCACCCAAAGCCCCTTCTGTGTGAAGTGCGCCCAGAGCCCCGCTTCAGGAAGCAGGCTGGGCAGCGTGGTGTCATTTAACAGCCCAGCCCTGACGGCCCCAGCCCTCTGCCCAGCTGCTGTCCCCCCGCTGGGCCGAGCTCTGTCCTGCTGTGCCCAGCTGGAGGCTGACAGAGAGGGTGGCGTGACTGGAGCTGTGGCCTAGGACACAGGAGGCCTAGGCCTCCCCCAGCCTGCTCTGTGGCTTTGACTGGGTCCCATCCCTTCCCTGGGCCTCTGTTTCCTTATTTATTGAGGGACGGGTCTCTTGGATCTGGTGACCCTATAGAGGGGGGTCTCCCTCTGAGGAGAGGAAGCCGGCAAGGGTTCTTGGGGCCCCCAGGGGACCCTCACCTTTTCCACCATGGCCTTATCCCTGGAGGTACCCCCGAAGCTCATTGGTCTCCTCTCCTGTCTCTTCCAGTTGTATTGTTGGACTTCGCTGCTGCTAAGGGGGAGCTCGGCTGGCTCACACACCCATATGGCAAAGGGGTAAGCCTTCCGGGTCGGGCAGGGGAGTGGGAGTGGGGACACAGGCCCAGGGAATGGGGCCAGCCTACATCAAACAGCTCAGCCAGCGTTCGTACTTAGTGTCCTGCTTCTCACACCAGCATAGAGTCCGCCATCCCAGGGTGGGCGGTAGGGAAGGGACCTGAGAGGTGGGGAGAGTTGGGAGACAGCTGAAGACCCTAGCAGAGCAGGGACCCATGGATGCCTCCGAAGGCTGATGGTCAGGGAGACCATCCTGGGAGGGAAGGGGTTAAAGCCGCCCCGTGTCTTCCAGGTCCCAGCGCAGGAGGTGTGGGGCGAGGGGGAGGCAGGGAGCGGTGGCTCTGGCCCGCAGGTGCCCACACCCCCAGCCAGGAAAAGGATCAGATTCCTTCCTGTCAGGCCCCTCTTCTGCTCCCCCAGCTGTTGCTCCCCCTTCCTGCCTCGGGCTCAGTTTGTTCTGCCTCATCCCCATCCAAGTTTTCTCCCCTCTGCCCTGGCCCGTTAGGACCAGGACTGGAGGGCAAGACGCGGGGGTCCTATCTCCAGCTTTGCATGACATGGCCCTGTGGTCTTGAGGAAGATATTGCTGCTCTCTGGGCCTCAGTTTGTCCCTCTGTACAGTGGGCTTGTCCTTGCCGAGCTTGTCCTGAGGCCCTTAGCCAGGGAGGAGTGTATGTCCAGGGGGCTAGTTGAGATAGTCCCCACTGCAGGCTAGACCTGTGTGACTTAGGTGCTTGTCCCCGGTCCCCTGAGCTCCGAGGAGGCCTGGAGTGTAGCTTTAGCGGATTTCCAGGATCCTGGAATGTCCAGCTGGGAGGGTCTCAGATCATTTA
Organism: Pteronotus mesoamericanus; assembly: GCF_021234165.1. NCBI lineage: Eukaryota > Metazoa > Chordata > Mammalia > Chiroptera > Mormoopidae > Pteronotus > Pteronotus mesoamericanus. The sequence continues at coordinate 1,671,496 of NW_026555200.1, forward strand.
ATGGAACCTAGTCATTATACAAAGTGGGAATCTGGGGCCCAAGGGCATTTGAGACCTTGGCCTATGTCACACTGTGCGGCCCAGGCTTCTTTCCTTGGCCCCTTGGCTTTCATTCATTCATTTGCTCATTTATTCATCAGATACTTTCCCAAGTACCTGCTCTGTTCCAGGTAGGCCCTGGGTGTACAGAAATTAATTAGGCGCAGTCCCTGCCCCAAGGAGCTCCGAATCTAGTGTGGGAGCCAAATGTAGGTGTTACGACATAGATGTCAAAGATTGTGACAAAGGGGCCATGAGACTAGGAGGCAGAGAAGGACGTTAGGCCCAACCTTGGCCCAGCCTGGGAAGTCTCCCTGGAGGAGGCTGAGCTTTGTTCTGAGGAGGGAAGATGCACTCATCTGTCCCAAAGCCAAAACCTGCAAGATGGGGGTGTCGTCCGCTGTTCCTGACTTAGCGTCTTCCCCTGCCCCCACACTCACCTACCCACAGGCACGCGGTGAGCAGTAACAGCGATGCTGCGGCTGTTTCATCCTACCCCACCAGGCAGTGCGCTCAGCATTTTGTAGACATCATGTCACGTATCCTCAGGGCAATTCTGTGAGCTAGATCCTGTCCCCAGTATGCAGATGTAGCCTTTGAGGTGCAGAAAGCTTCAGGGCTCCACCCGAGGTCCCACGGACCCCCGTCTCCACTCCCAACTCACAGTCTAATATTAGAGGTCCAGCACCTTGACATTGGGATCAGAAACACCAGGGAGGCACCTCCTGGCTCCATACCTCTGGTGGCGGGGGCAGTGACAGGAAGTACCTCTCAGGGCCTCAGCTTCCTCCCCTGTAGAATGAGGATAATGAGAACTGACAGGCGTCTTCTTGATGCCCTGCTCTGCCGCCCGGGCATTACCTCTGGGCCTCAGGTCGCCCCCAGCGCCTGCCCACACTAACCTGTTTGCCCTACACAGTGGGATCTGATGCAGAACATCATGGACGATGTGCCCATCTACATGTATTCCGTGTGCAACGTGGTGGCCGGTGACCAGGATAACTGGCTCCGCACCAACTGGGTGTACCGTGGTGAGGCCGAGCGCATCTTCATCGAGCTCAAGTTCACTGTGCGTGACTGCAACAGCTTCCCCGGCGGCGCCAGCTCCTGCAAGGAGACCTTCAACCTTTATTACGCCGAGTCAGATGTGGACTATGGCACCAACTTCCAGAAGCGCCAGTTCACCAAGATCGACACCATCGCGCCCGACGAGATCACGGGCAGCAGCGACTTCGAGGCCCGCAACGTGAAGCTGAATGTGGAGGAGCGCTCTGTGGGGCCTCTCACCCGCAAGGGCTTCTATCTCGCCTTCCAGGACATTGGTGCCTGCGTGGCGCTGCTCTCTGTCCGAGTCTACTACAAAAAGTGCCCCGAGCAGCTACAGGGCCTGGCCCGCTTCCCTGAGACCATCGCAGGCTCTGATGCACCCTCGCTGGCCACCGTGGCTGGCACCTGTGTAGAGCATGCTGTGGTTCCACCTGGCGGTGATGAACCCCGCATGCACTGCGCGGTCGACGGCGAGTGGCTGGTGCCCATCGGTCAGTGCCTGTGCCAGGCAGGGTACGAGAAGGTGGAGGACGCCTGCCAGGGTGAGTGATGGTGCAGGGGTGGCAGGGAAAGGGGGCGTCGGGGTGGAGGATGTGTCCCCAAGCCCCTACTCTTGGTTCAGAGACTGTGGGACCTTGGTAAGGCCGTTGGTGCTCTGATGTGCAGTGGTTCTCTTGGTAGAAATCGCAGGCCCTTCCTGGACTTCAGGTTTTTTACTTACGTCTCGATTCATGCATTCACTGAGAATGAATGAATGGAGAAATGAATGATTTGAGGCTAGTATGGAGGCTATGAGCAAGGACTCTAGGACAAGAAGGCCTGGCTTCAGATCCCAGCCCTACATTTAGCTGTGAGACTGTAAGCCAGCTCCCCAACCTCTCTGTGCCTAGGTTTTCTCATCTGTAAAATGGAGATGACATAGTGCCCCTCTTGTAGAGTGGTTATGATAATTAAATGACTTAATGCTCGTAAAGTGATTAGGTCAGTGTCTGACACATAAGTGCTTTTAAGTGTGGTTGTTATTTTTGTTCCATCCCACAAGACTCTCTTGAGTATCGACTGCATGTATGCCAGCACTGTGGGCACCTGGTACAGCCCCAAGAGCTAGTTCCATCTCTGTTAGCTCACTGTGTGACCTTAGGCAAGTCACTTAACCTCTCTGGGTCTCGAGCTCCTTTTTTGTACATGGAGGTAAGTGAATCGGATCCAGGATTCACATTCTCTGGCTGCACATAAGAATCACCTGGGCAGCTTCTGAAAAATGCCTGTGCAGGCGAAAAGGTGGCGGGGAAACGTAGGGTCTGCTCCCCGCCTGACCCTCCCCAGACCGTAGACCCAGGTTCTCTCATAGGGGCTTCTCCTGATGACAGAGCAAGCCCGGAGAGGGGGCCAGTTAATCCAGACTCTCTCTGGGAGCAGGGCCTGGGCATCGGTGAGCTCACACGGGGAGGCTGTGGCTTGGCACGGCCAGGGCCTATGACAGTGGAAATCTCCACGGCAACGTGGTTTTTTTTTTTCAATGGGTGATTTTTTTCTGCAAAGGGCTGTGGGGCAGGACATTTGTGGAATGCAGGCCGACCTTTGGAAGGCCAGCTCATCCCCTTTCTCTGGGAGCTTCTTTGCTGAAGTAAGCAGGGTGTTGAGAAATGGGAGGTTTAGGCCCTGCAGTTGCACATACCCGCAGAGCGACCTTGGGTCAATGTCTCTTCATCTCTGGCCTCAGGTTTCCTGTCAATAAAATGCCAAGTTCGAGTCTCACAGCTGACTTTATACATGGTGTTTAGCTGCAGACCCTGCAGCCGATGAAGTGGGTCGCAGTGTTGGAGGGGACTGAAGCCCTTCCTGACAGGCCCCCTAAAATGCTTGTCTCCTAAAAACACACCCTCAGCACCTTGCTTAACACAGTCTGGGAACCCTCGGATGAAAAGATCCCTCAGAGCCTTTCCGGCCACAAGCCTGTGGTGTAGTCTCTGCTCCGGCCATTCTTACCACCCCGGCGGACCTCCCAGCTCCCCTTTGCTGAGTGAGGCGGCCCCCGATTGAGGTGACAAGTGCACACTCCCAGTTTCAGACAATGACCGTGGGATTTGGGGGTGGGGGGTGGTGCTGAGGCAGCCTAGTGGGTTGAGCGGGCTCCTCCCACATGACATCCTCACACAGGAATGCGGGGGTGGGGGTGAGGGGCTGCTGAAAACTTTCCACAGGCTGGTGATTCAGGCCCTGCAGAGATAAGTGGACGGTCGGGGTGGGGGGGTCTCTCCAGGAAAGGGGGGTGGCCCTCCCTCCTCCGGAGGTGGGGGGTCAGGATCCTGGCAGGCTTTGTTTGTGAAGAGCTAGAAAGCCCCCGATAGGGAAGACTGGCTTCCAAGAGCCAAATCTTGGACTTTGCTGGTGGGACCCTCTCAACTGCCAGCCACCTGCTGCCTTGCTTTTCCTTCCTTGGGATCCCGCTACCAAAATTCCCTTCCGTGTGCATTAGGGGCACTCTGTGTGCCTGGGAACCTCCAGCCCGGCTCCTCTGTGTCCCTTCAGACCTTTCCCAGCCACCGCCGGTGGAGAGAATAACAGTAACTTCCGCAGATAGGTGTTCTCCAAGGGTAGGCGCGAGCTAGGCAAGTGCTTTACCTGGATGCTCCTGCTGAGTTCGCACCGCCTTTCTGAGAGGTAGAAACTGCTATCAATCCCATTTAACAGGCAGGGATCTGAGGCTCAAGAGGGGCTCAGAGCCTTGCCTGGAGTCACCCAGCTAAGATACGGTTGCATCAGGATTCGAATCCAGGCCGGCGTCCAGGCGAGAGGATGGGTGAGGAAGTGCAGCGGGAAATGACCAGTTCCTTTGGAATCCCTGACTCAGCTCTTGGCCCTGGGGCCAGCTCTCAGGGCAGCCCCAGGATGGCAAGGTCCCGGAGCAGGAGGTGGAGTGATTGGCGGGCAGTTACTGAGCATGTTGAGGGGGAAATTGAGGGAGGCGCAGGGTCCACCCCTCCGCCTGACTCTCCACAGACCACAGACCTGGATTCTCCCGCTGGGGCTTCTACTGATGACCCATCAAGCCCAGAGACGGGGGGTGGGGGCCTGAGGTCACCCAGCACCTGGTCCAGGTTATTCCCAGAGTTTGTTTCTCCTCAGGGGTCTTTCCCCAGGATGTTTGGAGCTCAGGAAAGAGTTAAACGGACAGTGGAAGGGAGGCACCTCCCAGGTGCTGTGTTGGACAGGTGGGCACACTGCCCGGCAAGCTCTCGTGAGCTATGTCAGGAATGAGCCAGCTTCACTCCAGCCGCCCCCACCCTGTCCCCCGTCCCTGCCTGGAGGACAGTGGAGTCACTCAGGCTGACAGTCATCTCCCCTGGGGCTGCTTTGTCTCCCTGTTCGTCTCCGCTTCCTGTGCTGGCATTGGCAGCTGAGCTGGCGGGCCCCCCGGCTGGCGCCTCGGCCATGGGGACTGCCGGCCAGGTGAGCAGGTGGCCAGCGGCTTTGGCCAGAGGCTCAGCCCAGCAGCTGGGAGGCCAGAGCTGGAGGTGGGGGCGGCAGGGGTTTGGGAATTCCCTCCTTGGAGACTCCTGCTCCCTTAAGGGGTCCAGCACCTCGGGAATGTCCCCTCTCCACGTTAGTTTCTCTATTCCTGGTACGCAGGGATACCCCATTCCAGGTACCATGCTAAGCCTTTTACAAGCAAGGTTCTCTTCCATCTTCACAAACAACCCAGAGGGACCTGGGACTTTTATTCCCACTTTACAGATGAGGAAACTGAGGCCCAGAGAATGGAAACAGTGACCCATGACCAAAAGAGCTGGGGCCTGGCAGGAGTAGGGCAGGACACTGTCCCCATTAGCACCTGGCATATGTCCTTCTACCGACAACAGTATGACTGTGATGAGTCCCCCCGAGCCTCAGTGGTGAGGGTCCACCTGCTGCAACTTTCTGCTGTGGCCCAGTGGAAGAGCGTGATTGCTCTGGCAGACGGTTGACCCTGTGACTCTCTGCCTGTGGCAAGGAGCAGAGTCCCAACACTGGCTTCGCGAGGGGCCCGAGCCTGGCCCAGGGTCCACAGCTGCAGGGGAGGCATCCCCTGGGCAGGACATGGCCCTGGTTGAGGAGGTTCTTATGGTCCATGCGTGGCAGGGGACCTGCTTTGTCAGAATTGGCTGGGGGCTCTGTGTGCTCTGGGGCTTGTCCCCTCCCTGGGGAGTGCCACTAGGCCTCAAGTGCCTGGAACTACTACTGCTCTGCAGGAGTGCGGGGGGGCGTGGGTGGCAGCCCCCTCCTCCCTGCTTCGGCTACCCCTCCCTCAGCTCACACTGGGGACAAATTCAGGGGCTGGCAGCTCCTTGGGGAGGCCCCTCCCTCTCTCACCGGAGGTGAGTGGGTCCCCAGAAGGGAAGGAAGGAGGCAAGGGAAAGCAAACAGAAGATAAAAGGCTGGTGGTAGGGAGAGAACAGGAAGCTGGGAGGCATGGGGAGGGTGGCGGGGGGGGGGGGGGGAGGGGGAAGCCCCTGTGCTTATCATGGCTTGGTGGAGGAATGTGCCCCAAGATAATTCCCCAGGGCGTGTGTGAAAGAGGCAAGGTGCTGGCAGCAATCGGGGCCATGGAGACACCTGCTTCTGTGGGGACAACAGGGCCCGCTGTGGAGTGAGAAGCTCCCGGGGCCTGGAGTTATCAGTTCCTCTCATTTGCTGGGTCAGTAACTTCCGAGTTGCCATCGACAAAGTCCACATCCTTGGCCTGAGGTGGCGCACACCAGCCAGACATGGCTTGGGGAAGTGACTGGCCCCAGGTGAATTGCCACTGTGACCGCCTGACCTTATGACCTCACCACCATTGGCCTGGGAGGGGGTTGGGCCTGGGGGGAGGAGCTCTGCCTGTGGCTGGATTTGCGTCACATCAGAGGGCGTCTGTCCCTGAGTCACCCCACGCCGCCACCTGAGGGGCCAGCACTGGGAACTGGAAAAACCGGGGTGCAACTCGGGGCGCAGCCGCCGTGCCCTAGTTCCCCTTCTCAGAGTGGTCCGGGCCTCCCAGGTGACTGGGGCCAGAGAAGATCCCCGCGGGCCTGCTGCGCCTTCCCCACAGGGTCTCCCTGGGCCCCGGGACACCGCTCGCTTCTCTGGTCCTAGACTGTGTGTTTAATGTGCATTTTGTAGGTTTTGCCATCCACTCAGGCATTTATTCATTTGTCCACCCAAACATAAGCTGAGCACCTGCCGCATGCCAGGCCCTGTGCTGGGCCATGGGACACAGATAAATTGGACTCCATTCCTGCTGCTGCCCAGGAACTGCCAGTCTCATAGAGGCTAAAATGTGCAGCAGTGGTTTCAGATGGAGCCCTAACGCCAGACTGTGAATCCCCCTGGGGCAGAAATGGTGTCTCACTCCCTCACCACGGGATCCTGGCACCCTACATTGTGCCAGACGCGTAGAAAGTGCTCAATTTCTATTTGTTAAACATGAACTTGAGCAACGGGTGCCCTAAGGGGGCTGAGGGGGGCCAGCAGTTGGGCAGTCCGGGAGGGCCGTGTGGAGGAGCCCTCTAATCCCCAAGCTGGGTATTGAAGGATGCATAGGAGTCTGCAGGTTGGCTAAGGGACGGTGAGCATTTTGTGTATGGGGCTGGGTTCCAAGTGTGTGTGAACACCCAGTGTGTGACCCCTGTCCCTACTCGCCTACCCAGAAGACCAAGAAACCCAACCAGGCAAAGTCAGGAGGACACAGGAGCTTGCTGGTGTCCTACACATGAACTCTGAGGCCCCCAAGAGCTGGCGCACTCCGGCGTGGCCCCGGGGCCAGCCTCTCGGAGCTCTGTGGTGGGAGGAGGGGGCCGCACATTCTCGTCAGGCAAGCACATGCCCTGTTGATGCTGCCTCTCCACTGTGTTATCTGGCACATCCGCAGCGGAAATCTCTCCAAATTCCCTCTTTCCTGCCGGCAACAGGCAGGCCACCCCCAGGCTCAGGGGCCAAAGAATGGAACCCGACTCTTCCCTCACTTCCTCCTCTTGGCACAGGGCTGGGGGGCTGGGGAGGAAGTGGGGGAAGTGGTGTGGAGCGGGGGCATTGTGGGGGTTTGCAGGTGGCTAAACCCTCTAGCAGGACCAAGCCCGAGCTGCGGGTCCTGTGGTCCCCTCCCCAGCCTGAGAGCCTGGGCTGGGTGAGAGGCCCTGGAGCACCCGTCCCTGCTGGGGCTGCACCCTCTGCAGCCAGCCCTTCCCCAGGGACTAGGCCCCTGGCAGACAAGTCAGAGCATCTGAGGGAATTGAAATCCCAGGATAAACATGGCTCAGCTTTCTGGAGTTTCATTTTTACTTGAAGATGTGGGAGAGAGCTCTTTTTGTATTAGAAGAGATAGGAGGGTGAATGCAAAACACACATGGATTTCTTAAATGCAATAGGCGACTTAAAGGACCTTTGGGGCTTGAAGGAGGCCACTGAGGCCACCCCGACCTGGGGTTGAGTCTACTCTTTTCTTCCCTTAGGATATAAATGTGCCCAGTGTGAGAAGACCTATGTTAAGAGCACACTCCCTCCCGCCCCATCCTTTCCCAGCTGCCCTGAAGTCAGTCTTGGGATTTTCTGGCTCTTGAAGCAGGTCAGGCCCCATCTCCTCTCTCTTGGGGCTTGTTCCAGAACATCGATTCCTCTTTGCTCTGAATTGAGATGCTCACACGGAAGAAGAGGGGCTCAAAGTCAAACATTCTGGGTTTAGGTTTTGGTTTTGTGCCTTAGGAGCTTGCTGACCTTGGGCAAGCTGGTTTGCCTCTCTGCACGTCAGCTCCCCTACCTCCGAAGAAGAATGAATAGTAACAGTGCCCAAGTATAACAGGCTTATTGTGAGGACTAAATGAAATGTCAAGTGCTTGGCCCGGAAGCGGCACAGAGCGGTTGTTTAATCAGTGGTTAGTGTTTGTCATTGGCGCTCCGCGCTCTGCACAGAGCAGGAGTTGGGTCCCAGGCACCTCTGTCCTGGACAAGCCCCCTTTCCTACAGCGCATGTCCAAGCTGTTCCAGGGTCTGTGCTGAGGTTCTGACACGCAGAGAGGGTGACAGAGACTGCTGGGATGGTCCCTATGTCCCCCCTGTAAGAAGTCATTAACAGGAAGTCATTTGTCCAAGACCTTGACTAGAACTGGGTGTCCTTTGAGTCCTGTCTCCTGACTCCCATTCCCCCGCCCACCTCTGTTCAAATACTTGGCCCAAGATTTTTCTTGACAGGGTAGATCTGACGGTACCATTCCTCTCTCCACCAAACCTTCAATGGCTCTCATGGCCTTCAGGATAAAGTCCCAGCTCCTTGGCCTAGCATTAAAGGCCTTTCTCTTTCCGGCTCCTTGAGACCTCTCAGCCTTTACTGCCTGCTGCTCCCCCCAGTTTGTGCTCACGAAGCCACTCATACCTTCTGTTAGTCTTGCTGCTTCTCACCCCTAACCCTCCCAATATTTCTGTTCCGCTGAACTCCTACCCAGCCTCTAAGCCCCAGCTGAAATACCTCCTCTAGGACTCCTCAGACCTCTGGCCACCGCTGTTTCTGCCGCCTTAGCCCTCTGCCCATGCCTCCATGGCCGGCATTGCCCGGGCCCCTGCTGCCTAGGGTCAGGGTCCATGTGTCGCGCAGGGCTGAGCACAGAGGAGGGGACCCGTGAGTGTCTGACGAACATGGTGCTGGGGTTGCAATATCCCAGCAGCCCCTCCGCAGATTAGGTTGAAGGAGGGTGTTGGTAATTTAGGGCTCTGGGAGACGTCCCTAAGGTGACCCCACTCCACTCTGGCCACTTCAAGGCCTGGGCAGCCCTGCACAGGAGTCCTCGTGTCTGGGCAACTTCCTGCCTATGGATCCAGGAAGGGGCCTGGAGCAGGCGCAGGATAGGGCAGTGGGAGGAAGAAGCTTTTGGAGTCAGGTGCCTGAGCCGCTAGCTGTCCTGGCCCGGACAGGACCTACCATCGGGGGAGGAAGAGCCACTTCCTGGCCGCCTTTGTGAGTGGCGGAAATGACTCGGTCCTGGAAACAGATCCAGAGAAAATGCTCGGGGCCTGGCCTTTCCTGCTTTCTGGTCGGCCAGCCCTGGGACAGGAAGATGGTTGGGTCTTGGAGTGAGGGGAGCACCTACAAGGGTGGCATCCTGAGCCGGTGTGCCCGGCTGATCCATCAAGGTGGTGGCAATGGTCACCAAAACGAACGGTGAAAAAGATACAGTTATTGCCCCGGGCAGCCCTCGGTCCAGGTGGGGACCTGTCGGGCTGGTCCACACAGATTAGAGATACAGTACGCTCTGTCCAGTGCAGAGCCAGGTGTGAGATGGGAATCTTAGGAAGCTGAAGGGTGAGGCGTGGGCTTTGCGTGCCCGGCTCCGGGCCGTGGCGCTTCCTGCAAGAACCAGGGGGGTGGGATGCAAAGGTCTGGAGCAGGCAGATGAGGCATTCCCTGAGTGCCAGTGCGAGCTAGGTGCTTGCCATGCATTTTCTCATCACAAGACCTCGTGTCCATGTGAACACAGGCCCACAGAGGCTTAGTGACTTGCCTGGGGTCCCGCGGCCAAGGGGTGGAACGGTTGCTTGTGGTAGGAACGGCTGGAACTGATTGCTCTCCTTCCCTTTGTCTGCCAGCCTGCTCGCCTGGATTCTTCAAGTCCGAGACATCTGAGAGCCCCTGCTTGGAGTGCCCTGCACACACCCTGCTGTCCTCCGAGGGGGCCACCTACTGTGAGTGTGAGGAAGGCTACTTCCGAGCACCGCAGGACACGCTGTCGATGCCCTGCACACGTGAGTTGGCAGTGGTGGGTCAGGGAGGTTGACGGATGCAGGCGTGATCTGGTGGTTGGCATGTCCAGGGGTCCCTGGGTTTGAGCTTTGCCCTCTGCCCTCCGCGTAGGCCCGCCTTCTGCTCCAAGCTACCTCACGGCCGTGGGCATGGGTGCCAAAGTGGAGCTGCGCTGGATGCCCCCCCTGGACAAAGGGGGCCGTGAAGACATCACCTACAGGGTCACCTGTGAACAGTGCCTGCCCGAGTCGGGTGAGTGCAGGCCCTGTGAGGCCAGCGTGCGCTATTCCGAGTCACCGAATAGGCTGACCCACACCAGCGTGACCGTCAGCGACCTGGAACCCCACATGAACTACACCTTCGCCGTCGAGGCCCGCAATGGCGTCTCGGAGCTGGTGGCCAGCCGCAGCATCCGCACCGCCAGCGTCAGCATCAACCAGACAGGTGAGGCCTGCTGGTGGCGGCTGTCGCCTAGGTGGGGCTTCCAGGGAGAGGACAGCCACCCAGGGCTCAGCCGTGGTCAGAGAGAGGCAGCAGCAAGTGGTCAAAGCACAGCCTCTGGAGTCACTTCCAAGCCCTGCGACTGGGGACAAGCTGCCTAACCTTTCTGAGCCTCAGTTTCCTCACCTGTAACATGGGGATGGGGTAACAGGGCTATTGAGAGGATTTAGTAAATTCTTCTGTATAAGGCTCTTAGAACAGTGTCTGATCCACACAAAGGATATAGCAGGAGTCGGCTATTATTTTATTTTTATTATCTGTGCGCTCATAAATGCTCTCAGGGCGCCTCTGTGCTGGCTGTTGTGGGGCCTGTGCTCTGGAACAGAAAGTTAAGAATTCCAGGCTGGGGTCTGGGGTCTAAAGGGCCTGGGCTGTGCATGGGTCTGGGGGCACTCGCCCCCCCCCAGCCCCTGGGTGGCTCTTCACACCCCTCCCACACCTGCTGTTCCACCTAGAGCCCCCCAAGGTAAGGCTGGAGGACCGCACCACCACCTCGCTGAGCGTGTCTTGGACCATCCCGCGGCCGCAGCGCAGCCGCGTGTGGAAGTACGAGGTTACCTACCGCAAGAAGGTAACTCACAGAGGGTCAGGGCTGGCCCCAACTGGTCACGTAGATGCTCGCTGCATGACAGCCATCTGAGGAAGCTCCATTCTGCAGATGGGGAAACTGAGGTCTGGGCACTTGCTGAGTCAAACCTCCCAGGCCAGCCAGCACAGCAGAGATTTGTGGGCGAGAAGACTCAGTGTCTTTGAATTCCCAGACAAGACAGTTGGGGGAGGATCTTGGGGGACCTGGCAGACCTGGGTTTGGGTCCCGAGCCATGCATTTGCTGCCTGTGACATCTCCGAGCCTCAGTTTCCTCCTCTGTATGGAGAGCATCGCATTTGCTGGCTAGGCGAGCTAAGCTGGGGTGGTCTCTGGTGGGCTGGGCTGAGGCTCCTGCCTGTCCTCATTGTCTGTGTTTGCGCCCGCTGGCCACCCACAGGGCGACTCCAACAGCTACAACGTGCGCCGCACTGAGGACTTCTCTGTGACCCTGGACGACCTGGCTCCAGACACCACCTACCTGGTCCAAGTGCAGGCGCTCACACAGGAGGGACAGGGCGCCGGCAGCAAGGTGCACGAGTTCCAGACGTTGTGTGAGTCGGAGACCAGGGCGGGAGCCAGGCCAGGGCCCTGGCATGGAGCTGCTAGGAAATCCTGAGAGGTCGAAATGGGTCAAAAACCTTAGCCATCCTCCTTCCTGGACAGCCCGGTCCTAGGACAACCCTGTGGCGGGAAGGGGCTGAATTGGGGGCTCGCTCGGGGCAGGGCGGTGGGAAGGACAGACATGGGCTCTGGCATTGGCAGACCCACTTCAAACCCTCCCCTGCGGAGGGCCTCCTGTAGTCCCCGAGGAGGCCTTTCATTGCCGGTCTGGGAAATGGGAATAAAGATCCTTCGGAACCACCACGAGTAAAAGAACTCAGCACATGTCTTGGGTCCCTAAAGTGGGCCCTGGGTTCAGCAGGGAGTGTGGACTCGGTGTTGGGGGGGCACCCGTATCATCAGTTGGTCTCCCCCGACAGCCGCGGAAGGATCTGCCAACATGGCAGTGATTGGCGGAGTAATCGGCATCGTCATCTTGGTTCTGGTGCTGGCAGGAATCGGCTTCTTCATCCTCCGCAGGTTCGTAGGGCTTAGGTGGGACACAGAGGGGCGGGAACATCAGTTTCCTGTCTGGAAAACGGACTGATGGTATCTGCTCCCCGCTTGGGGGGTATGAAGCTGCAAAGAGCTAGGACGTGCTGGGCACTGCTCCCGGCAGGCCATTGGGGCCTGGGACATGGCGGTCATTATCTTCGTTCTTGTTGTTAATGGCGTGTCCACACTTCCTCTGGACACGTGGGCAGGAAGCACCAGGGAGCGTTAATGAGGAAAGCCCTCATTTTGGCCGTGCCAGGGCACAGCTCCCAAGGAGCGAGCCCACTTGCTCACTTCCTCTCCGCCCCGCCCCAGCCTTCCCCGCGCCCTCTGCCAAGGGAGCAGGGTGCTGAGCATACTCAGTCCCCGCTCAGCACCGGAGCTGGGTCGGGAGGCTCCTGGCCAGAGCAGGCTGCTGACCTCCCTGTGTGTTTGGTCCCTGTCGGGTTCTCAGGAGGAAGAGCCTGCGGACGCGCCAGTCCCCAGAGGACGTTTACTTCTCCAAGTCAGGTGAGATGCTGCCCCCTCTGTCCCCATCCCTGCTGTCCCCACTGGGCTCCTCAGCTCTGTGGCAGAGACCGGTGGGGGTGGGGGCAACCAGCAGCCAGCACACTCCCAGCACTTCCCCGGGAAGCCCAAAGGGACTGAGCCAGAAGCTCCATGTCCCATGCTCTGGTCCCAGTCTCCTGGCCACTGGTTGTGTAGCTACCGTGTTGTCCTTTAGCGCAACCCTTCCCCGGGACCCTCCCTGACCTGCCTGTGACCTAGCCCTTCCTCCTCCTCCCAGAACAACTGAAGCCCCTGAAGACATATGTGGACCCACACACATATGAGGACCCCAACCAAGCTGTGCTGAAGTTCACCACCGAGATCCATCCGTCCTGTGTCACGCGACAGAAGGTGATCGGAGCAGGTGAGTGGCCGGCCTGCGGAGGGGCCTGGCATGGGTTGGGCGCGCCTGGTCCGGGCTGACCGGGGCTCTCCTCCCACCGTGCCTGCCTGTAGGAGAGTTTGGGGAGGTGTACAAGGGGACGCTGAAGGCATCAGGGAAGAAAGAGGTACCTGTGGCCATCAAGACGCTGAAAGCCGGCTACACGGAGAAGCAGCGGGTGGACTTCCTCAGCGAGGCCAGCATCATGGGCCAGTTCAGCCACCACAACATCATCCGCCTGGAAGGCGTCGTCTCCAAATGTGAGGCTTGTCCCCAGAAGTGCGGGTGGGGAGCCCTTGGGGGCCTGACCCACAGGGGGGTGGAGAGGAGCCCCCCGTAGGGTCACCGCACCGGGACTCGGTCTGTAGCTGTTCCCGCCATCCGTACCCACAGCCGTGGCCACGCCCCGCTCTGTGCCATCCCCTTACACTGTGTCTAACCCCTGCAGACAAGCCCATGATGATCATCACTGAATACATGGAGAACGGGGCCCTGGACAAGTTCCTTCGGGTAAGGACGTGGGCTGGGGCGGGCCGGGACCCACGGGGACAGGCTTGAGGGTGCCCTGCCGGGCTCGGGGTTGCTGGTGGCTGATGCCTGTGCTCTGACAGGAGAAGGACGGCGAGTTCTCCGTGCTGCAGCTGGTGGGCATGCTGCGGGGCATCGCGGCCGGCATGAAGTACCTGGCCAACATGAACTACGTCCACCGCGACCTGGCCGCCCGCAACATCCTCGTCAACAGCAACCTGGTCTGCAAGGTGTCTGACTTCGGCTTGTCCCGCGTGCTGGAGGACGACCCTGAGGCCACCTACACCACCAGTGTGAGTGCCAGAGGGGCTATGACGCCTGGGGGTCGGGGACTTGAGGGTGAAGCAGCCTTGGCCCTGTCTGGGGTCCTTGCACTTGCCCATTCTCGGGTGTGGACCTCAGGAGGCAAGAGCAGCTGTCGGGAGTGCAGAGGAGGGGCCCGGACTACAAAATCTGGTCTGGCTGCAGCACTCCTGAGGCTGATCAGAGGGGACAGTGGTGACTGGGCCTGGGTCCCCCACAGGGTGGCAAGATCCCCATCCGCTGGACAGCCCCGGAAGCCATTTCCTACCGCAAGTTTACCTCAGCCAGCGACGTGTGGAGTTACGGCATTGTCATGTGGGAGGTGATGACATACGGCGAGCGGCCCTACTGGGAGCTGTCAAACCATGAGGTGAGCCCTCTCCTCCTGCCCAGGCCTGCCTTGGACCCGAACGGGAACTCTACTCATTCCCAAACCCCGAGGGCTAGGCAGAGAAGAGTTTTGCGGGCCGATCTTCGTCTGGTATAGCGCATTCATGGGTTTGTTCAGTAAATGTTTATTGAGGGCCTACTATGTGCCAGGCCTTGTGCTGGGTTTCAGACCCAGCCTCTCACTATATAATCAATGGAAGGACAAGGAGACCGGTTAGCAGTATGCATGCATGTGAGTGTGTGTATCTGCGTGTGCATGCAAGCATGTGTGGGCACATGCATGGTGCCTCACCCAGCCTGGAGGTCTGGAAGGTTCCCCAGAGGAGGCTGTGTCTCCACTGAGACAAAACATGGTAAGGTAGCCAGGTGGACCCGGGGAGGCGAAGAGCACTCTACCTGAAGGAGGCACTTTGTAGGGCAGATGCCCAGAGACTGGAGGGCGGCTGGCTGCAGGGTGCCCGGCGCGGCTGCCGCCTGGGCTGCGCTGTGAGGGAGATGGGTCGGGAGTCCCTTCCTCCGTGGAACTCTGGAGACAGCCCCTTAGCACCTGCTCCTTGTACAGTTCTGAAGGTGTGTCAGCCCAAGAAAGGGGACCCATCCTGTCTGTCTCTGGGGCTCCCCTTCTGTCCTCTGCCTCCTCCATGTACGGGGGCGCCCTAGGGAACCTGCATTGGTTTGGTGGCTGTGAAGGCACCCTGACCATCCTGTCCCCACCCCCGCCAGGTGATGAAAGCCATCAACGACGGCTTCCGGCTGCCCACGCCCATGGACTGCCCCTCGGCCATCTACCAGCTCATGATGCAGTGCTGGCAGCAGGAGCGGGCCCGCCGCCCCAAGTTCGCCGACATCGTCAGCATCCTGGACAAGCTCATCCGAGCTCCCGACTCCCTCAAGGCCCTGGCTGACTTTGACCCCCGGTGAGTCCCGTGCCCTCCACCCGCGGCGGCCCCCACTTTTACTCCTGAGCCACTTGGGTGGAGTGGCCCGCCAGGGAGAGTGGGCGAGGGGCTCAGAAGTTATGCACGGGCTTTACTTAGACTGTACAGGACTGGCCCGGGTAACACTAATAAAAGCCATCATCAGCACATACGGTGAGTGTGCCGGGCACTGCGCTCAGCCTTTACATGTTGTAACTCACTTAAACAACCTACAGGTGGGTCCTGTAATCATCCGCCTTTTGCAGATAAAGAACTGAGATGGGGCAATTAAGTATATTACATGCTGGCAAGGGGCCAGGCCGGGACTGGGACTCTAGGACCCTGACTTTCTGTTGATGTAGTGGTGGTGGTCTTGTCAGAAGGGGTAGTGGGGGCAGCAGGAAGCTGTAAGCACTGAGTGCTCCCAGCATGCCAGGCTGTCTCCCTGAACCTCCCTGACTTGGCTTTCCCATTGCCCAGGCGCAGAAACGGAGGCCTGGGGCAGCGGGATGAATTGCCCGGGTTAGGGAGCTGCAGGCTCAGGGCCTTGGGGTGCTGGGTGCTACAGCCCCTGACCTGAGGGTGGGCGGTTTGTGTTGCAGGGTGTCCATCCGGCTGCCCAGCACCAGCGGCTCGGAGGGAGTGCCCTTCCGCACGGTGCCTGAGTGGCTCGAGTCCATCAAGATGCAGCAGTACACAGAGCACTTCCTGGCGGCCGGCTACACCGCCATCGAGAAGGTGGTGCAGATGACCAACGAGTGAGTTGGGCTCTGCCCATGCCACCTCCCACCCAGCCTCCTGCCCCCAGTTCCACAACCCACTTGCTCTTCTCTCCATCCTCCTCTCTTTTCTTTCTCTCCTCTTTTGGGGAGAAAAGCTTCGAAGGACGGGCAGACCAGGCTGGCAACTGGCAGTTCTGCTTGGCTCCCTCTTCTTCTGGCATCTTTGTTCCAGAGTGGGAAAGTAATAGCAATTGTCATCCCAACAGTAGCATTTGTCGAGGGCAGGCTACGCGCTGGCTCTGTGCGTGAGCCCTGTCCTCGTGCTGACTCAGCGGGTGGTCCCATCTGCGTTCTCGGGGGGCAGGGGAGGAGCAGGTGCAGGGCAGGGCGGTGGCCTGTCCAGGGTCTTGCAGCCACTAAGCGCAAGGAGGATTCAGCCCAGGTCAGCCAGGGGCCAGGGCTCAGGAACCGCAGAGGTCCTTAGTGGGGAAACCGAGGCTCAGAGATTACATGGCCTTCTTCAGGCCGCACAGTTCACAGCCCGAAATCTGGGAAAAGGATGACCTCCCTTCACAGCCACTGCAGACTGAGCCCCTGTTGGCCTTTGGAATAGATGCTGCTATCACTTCCCCATTTCATGAGTGGGGAATCTGAGGCTCAGAGGGTACATAGCTTGCCTGAGGTCACACAGCCAGTTCAGGGCAGCGTTCCTCTCCAGGATGCTGAGGAGAAATGGCCAGACCCGTGGGGCTCCCTGGCCGCACCCAGGAGAAAGGGCCCAGGCTAACCCCTGCCAGGTACCCTCTCCGCGTGGCTGACTGTCAGCCTGGGGCCCAGCCTGACAGGAAGGGCCAGCCACTCTTCGTCCGGCCCTGGCTCTGTCCTTCGTCAGGCTGTGCTACGGGAGCTCATCTCTCCCTCCAGCTCCAGGATCAGGGACCTTTCCTGGCAGGGCCTTGGCAGGGACATCTCTTCCCACCCCAGGAGGGAGAAGACATTGTCCTCTTAGCCTTCTGTGCTTCTAAAAATAGCGTCATGTCCCCCCTCTCCCTCCCCCCCACCCCCGCCCATAGCCTCACTACAGCGTCCGAGGTTATGGCAGGAACGGGCCCTGGGGCTGGGAGGCTTTGGGAACCACACGCAGGGGGCGACCCCAGCCTCCCACAGTTCTGGGTCACAGCAGGTCTGGGATCTGGGCCTGCGCATGGACATTCTCCAGAGCCTCTGATGACCGCTCAGCTGGGCTTCTAAACTGCTCATCGAGGCCTCCCAGACCAGGCCATGGCCCACCCTAGGGGACGGCTGGGGACGGGGGTCAGGCGAGGACAGAGCTGGCCGGAGGGAGATGCAGGGATGCGGAGAGAGGAGACAGGCTCCAGGGTGTCTTTGGTTGCCAGCCAGCTACAGGGTCCCAAGCTTGCTGGGTTCAAGCCCCACACTTGCCACTTCCTAGCAGGTGACCTTGGTCAAATCCAGTTCCCTCTTTGAGCCTTGGCTCTCGTTTCCCCATTGTGGGGATTGCATGGGTACAATACAGACGGCACACCCTGTATGCAGTGGGGGCTCAACCCTCCATTTCCTGGCTTCCTGCCCGCAGCCCACAGGCAAATGCCTGGTTCCTCCTTTTCCCTGGGAACGTGGAATAGCCCCCCTTTACCGCTCCGGGGGCTCCCACCAAGGACAGCGTGGCCTCTCTTCTGGGTGATCAGAGCAGAGGGTAGGAGACGTGCTTTCAGGAAGCACATGTTCTAAGGCTTCCCAGAATAGCCCGGGGTGCTCCTCGGCCAATTCCTTTCCCACGAGCAGGGACAGGGCTATCTTGGATGGATGGAGTCTGTGTGTGTGTGTGTGTGTGCGTGTTGTGTTTTGAAAAGGCCTAGATAAAGGCAGGAAGTCATTCCACGCTCCCTCCTCCTCCCATCGACCCACTGGTGCTCAGAGCTGGGGTCTGCGTGACTCATACCATCATTGCTTCCTCCTTTATTGGAAATAAATGAGATAAATGGGGATCTCAAAGCACTTTTTCAACAGTGCTTTGACCGTCCAGGCCGTGGGTCCCAGTGGGAGCTCTGAGTCGGTCTCAGAAGAATTCAGCTTTCTCCATGCGTCCAGATT
The DNA here is from genome assembly GCF_021234165.1 of Pteronotus mesoamericanus. Classification (NCBI taxonomy): domain Eukaryota; kingdom Metazoa; phylum Chordata; class Mammalia; order Chiroptera; family Mormoopidae; genus Pteronotus; species Pteronotus mesoamericanus. The sequence goes on from NW_026555200.1 coordinate 1,689,422, forward strand.
TAGGCCTCAAGGTCCTTCCCCGCGCTGTGGCCTCCCTGCTTCCCAGACCCGTCCCAGGGGCGGACTGCACAGTCCCCTGGGGTCCTGCAGTGGCCATCTTTTCTCAGCTTCAGCATTCACCACGTTATTATTTTGGAGTCACAGAGATTGTAGCCAGACTAGTGGTTCTAAGTGTTTTGTTTTTAAGATTTTATTTTTTAGAAGGGAAAGGAGGGAGAAAACGAGGGAGAGTAAACATCTATGTGCAAGAGAGACATCCATCAGCTGCCTCTCACGCGCCCTCCCACTGGGGACCTGGCCCACATCCCAGGCATGTGCCCTGACTGGGAATCAAACCAGCGACCTTTCGGTTTGCAGGCCACCACTCCACCCACTGAGCCATACCAGTCAGGGCCTTAACGGTTTTGAGGAGCTAGTGAAAGCGGTGGTTTTGTACCCCAGAAAAATGTTCAGCCTCACAAAAGGCCCCATCCCGTCTGTATCTGAGGCCGCTGCCTACAGGGCCCTGTGAGAGGGAGGGGAACACAGGCTGATGGCCCCCGGCTCCGCGCGCCCGCAGCGCAGGCTTGGCGCTGATGCGTTTGCTGAGAGATTGGCTGATCGGACATGCGAGACCCTCTCTCACTCCCCTCTCCTCGTGTCCAGGGGACACCTAGTGGGTGCTCCCTAGGGAGGTGTGGCCTTTGAACTTCCTGAGGCCTAGGCTGGCATTGCGAGTGTCCCTGAAAATGGTGGCCTCAGCCACACGTCTCCTCGCCCCATGATGGGGGCTGATGGGAGCGACGGCCCTGGATCCCGATGGGGAAACGGAAGCCGTGTGTCTCTGTGGCAAGGAAAGGAGGCTGGGGAGTCTTGGGGGGCTTTGTGCTAGAAGAGAATGGGGCTCAGGCAGGAGGCTCAGCAGCATCTAATCAAAGCCCTTCATTTTACCTGTAAAGAAACCGAGGCCCAAAGGCAGGACAGGGCTGCGCAAGGCTTTGTCGGAGTCCAGGACTGGAATCTGGCCTCCTGCCTCCCAGGTCAGGGCTTTTGCCTCCTAGACAGGCCTCGGGCCTCGGAAGCAACCTCAGCACCCACTCTGTCACGTGGACCACACCGGCCTGGGAGGTGGCCGGAGGCGGCCCGGGCTGTGGCTCGGTATCCACCAAAGAACTCATTCTTTCATTCAGTCAGCAGGCACTCCTTGAAGACCTGCCGTGTACCAGGCCTTTCCTAGACCGCGGGAGGGTGTGGGGCTGAGGGACGGCCTCAGCCATTATCCTCCGGTAGCTCACATAACCCACAGATTCTTAAATCAGGCACCAGGGTCTTTGGGAGCCATACGGTGCAGTCCCTGCCCTACCTTCTGGGCTTCAAGGCCAGGGAATCTGCAGGTGGGCTCAGGATCCTGCCTCTGTCCCCAATGCTGCAGATGATTCTCAGCGAGCCCCATGGTGAGACCCCCAGGGATGAGGAAAACAGCTCTTTTGTAACATCCCCCAACTGCTTAGGTTAGAAATGGTGCTGCATCATGGACAAAACCGAAGGGGAAGAGCTGAGGGAGGGAAGGTGGGAGGGGGCAAGGGAAAGAGGTGGGGGGAAGGCAGAGACAAATATATTTAAAAAGTAAATAAATTAATTAAAAAAAAAGAAAAAAGAAAAAAAAAAAGAAATGGTGCTGCAGCGAAGGTTAGGAAGTCCTCCCAGATGTCCAACTCCGGGCCTTCCTGCTGCAGTGGGAGCCTCAGCCCCTCCTGGAGGCCCCCCTCCCCACCCACCTAAGTCTGCCCTCCCTGCTCAGCACCCCTCTGAGGGCTCCCAGCACCGGTGGGAAAGTCATGTCTCCAGAATTGCAAATAGGAGCTTGCACCATATAATTAGCTCCGTTTACAGCCAGGAGACGGCCCATAAAAACCTGGGTGTTTTCGTGGGTTTGGGCTGGTGGGTGAGGACTGCTGAGGAGAAAACTCCCAGAGAGAGCAATAACCATCCCGCTCCAGGGCTCTGGGAGCATAAGTGGTTTTACGAGGGGATGGGGAAGCACGGGGGGCGGGGCGGCGCTGTGGGCCCTGGGCACACCTTTCTACCTGGCGCCCGAGCCGCCTTCCCCCTCTGCCACCGGTGTCCAGTTCTCCCCCCTCTGCACTTGAGCACTGTTATCCCATTTTCCAGGAGAGGAATTTGAGTCCTGAAAGGAACCCACCTGCCTCAGGTGACCTGCAAGCCCCTCTTATAAGGGACCAGCAGGGCTTTGACTTTGGTGGCCCCTCAGCAAGTATTTCCTGAATCCTTGGTCAGTTAGCAGCTGTGGGAACTTGGAAGGAGTGGGGGTGGAATAAGGGGAGAGACCTCTGAGCAGCAGCCTTAGAGGGTCCCTGCCCCTGTTGATGGCCTCCGCACTGCCTGGTAGGAGGCCTTAGCTGGGGGCAGCAGGGACAGACTCGAGATGGGAGAGGGAATGCAGTGTCCACAGTGGGTTTGATTCCCAGTTCTTCACCCTCCTAGCTGTGCAACTTTGGGCAAGTCACTTTACCTCTCTGAGCCTCAGTTTTCCAATCAACACAGTGAGTGTGGGAGGGGGCTCTAAGGGGACTAAATGGTAATGGGAAAAAAATACATTAAAACTATTTTTAAAAAATGAGCCTGAGAAGAGCACCTGCTTCACAGATAATCCTGCAGATTTGATGTAAAGAAAAAAGCTGCTCACAGGGTTAGCGCTTGTATCATTTTTAAATTTTGTCCAAGGGAGCCAGCTTTCATGATGCAGTCGGGCCTCTGCCTGAAGGGAACTCAATCGCCCCCAGGTCCCCTAGGCCCCCCTCTCGTCTCTCACCTCGGCCGCCCTCCTGCAGCCGCCCAGCTCTCCACGCCAGCCCCTGACGCTCCCTCTCTCCCTCCCGCCCACAGTGACATCAAGAAGATTGGTGTGCGGCTGCCCGGCCACCAGAAGCGGATCGCCTACAGCCTGCTGGGACTCAAGGACCAAGTGAACACAGTGGGGATCCCCATCTGAGCTCCGACAGGGTCTTGCGCCCCTTGGCCAAGAATACTTGAAGCAACGGTGGCCTCCCTACCAGCCCTGCACCTGGCCACTAGGGACCTTATTTATTTCTAGTTGTTTCTTACTGGTGCCACCCTGAGGCCTCGGCTGGGGGCGTCTCGGACGACACCCTTGGCCTGAACTGAGGAGATGCTCAGGGATCCCGGGCCGGGGGCCTCTTCGCCCACAAAGGACAACCAGCCAAGCACTTAGATGGCGCCACTTGAACCCAGCATCCCAGGGCAGGCAGGAGCCCCGCCGAAGCCTTCGCACGTACATGTGGGACATTTCCAAACCTGCCTCCCTGTTGCTGTCTCAGGAGGTGGCCACGGGCACAGGGTACTTCAAGCCCCGCCCTCTCACGAGGAGAGGACAGACAGCGAACTCAGCTGGGTGAGACCCAAAGTAGTTCCCTCACCCTCTAGTGCCTTCCGCCAGGCCCTGGCCTCAGCCCCCGTGGGCCTGACTCTTGCTTCCCCAGGGCCCTCACAGGATGCTTGGTTGTGTTGAGGTTTTTTAAATGTATATTTTGTACTTTGTGGAGAGAATGTGTGTGTGACAGGGGGCCTGGCTAGGGCTTGGGACAGAGGACAGCCTGTGCCAGACATTCCTGGGCTGGGGGCTGGTCCGTCCACCTCTTGCCGCGTAAGACAACGTCATTACTCCATCAGTGTTAATGATTTTGTTTTATTGGTTATTTTTTCGAACCTTAATTTATTACTTTTTTTATATTTATTGTTAGGAAATGACATTTCTGCTCTGGAATAAAGTTGCAGATAGATCAAACTGATCTTGGCTCTGAGTTTTGGAGGGGCAGCGGGGTACAGAGGCCATCTGTGTTGAAAGCGGGGGGTAGGTAAAGGGGCTCACCCCCACCCCGCACATTTAAACAGCTTCTTTCGCAAGGCACACGTGTCATGGAGCCCTGGTAGTGGGGCTGGGTGGGAGGTGGGCAGCGAGCCAGGGAGCAGGCCCGGCCAAGCCCAGCCTCCATGCCAGCAGGCCTCCGTCACCTTTGATCTGAAGGCCGTGGAGGGCTGGGAGGCGGGAGCGCGGTGAGAGCCACCACCAGCCTCCCTCCTACGTGTCTCCACGGAGCTGTTGAAATATATTCTTCGATTGCCCATGCTGGGCTTTGAGGCTGACAAAAGATTTTCGCAAGTTTTGGCTTGTTGGAGCCTCAGCACTCCGAGTTTTGTGGGTGGCCCCATGTTACAGACAAGGACAACTGAGGCCGGGTCCCCCGACGGGACTGGCCCACCACGGCCTCACAGCAAGTTGGAGGCGGGGCCCGAAATTGAAAGCAGGGCTGGAAATCCCAGTGAGATGCATTTCTCACAGAGGACACGAAGGCTCAGAGATGTGCGCTGACTTGCTATGTTTTTTAATTAAAAAAATTTTTAATGGAATTTATTGGGGTGACTTGCTTTAAGTCACACAGCAGGAAGGAGCAGAGGCCTTGAGGGAAGCCAGAATTCTGATTTCACAGCCTGAGCCTTCTCTACCATACCAGGCTGCTTCCCTGAATGCCAGAGGTTGCTCGCATCTTAGGAAGATGTGGCACACAGGTGACGCCGGACATGCCCAGGTGAGCCAAGGTGATCGGGGGCACAGAAGGAAGGCTTCCTGGAGGAGGGGAGCCCAGAGCTGGGGCCTCAGGGACTCGGGATCAACCAGCTACGTAGCAGAAGAGGGTGGTGCAGCAGAGTAGTTGTGGAGGCATGAAACCATGGGGTTGTGCAAGGGAAGCCACGGGCGACGTGGTAGTATCAGGGTGGGACGTGGGTGCTGAAGAGATGCCCAGAGGCTTGTAAGGCCTATCTAGGAGCAGAGCTTTTTTTTTTAATCCTCGCCCAAGGATATGTTTATTGATTTTAGAGAGAGAGGAAGGGAGAGAGGAAGAAATAGAAATATCTGTCACCAATCATATGCATTCTGACCAGGGGTCAAACTCAAAACCCAGGTATGTGCCCTGATCCGGAATCGAACCTGCAACATTTTTGGTGTACAGAACAATGCTCCAACCAACTGAGCCCCCTGGCCAGGGTTAGGGACAGGGCATTTAAGCTGAGGGCAATGAGGAGCCACTGAAGATCTGAAGCAGGGTGAGGTGCGATTCCTGTGCCCCAGACAAAAGTCACTGGTAGAGTCAGGCTTGAGTTACAGGCCTCCTGACTCCCGGCCTGTGGGCAGAGAAGAAAGGTTCTGGCAAAGGTGAGGGCCCTCCCTCAGCCTGCCTCTGTGTCTCAGGGCCGGCCCGAGACTCTGCCCTGACCCCCTGCCGCGGCAGGAGAGCTGCTTCCATGGGGAGCCAGCTCCTGGGCCCGGCCCGCAGAGCACCAGTGGGCGCCAGGCAGGGCTGGGGTTGGGGAAGGGAAGGGAGCACAGGGACCAGCTCAGCAGGCCTTCTGTTAGCACTGGGCCACCTGGGCGTGCGGGGCATGTGGCTGAGTCAGGCCGTCCTGGGACCTAGCTTTTGCCCCGTCAGGCCTGCATGAGACCTTGGCTGTGTTACTGGGCTCTGGCTCCTGCCACCGCCACTGCAGGGAGCAAGCCTGCGTTCCCCCAGCAGTCTGGGCTGCAAGGTCACCTGAGGCCAGGCTTGAGTCCCCTTGCTAAAGCAACTCGACCACCCAGGGGCCCCACTGGCAAGCAGGAGTGGACACAGGAAGTGGCTCAGCATGGGGAAGGTGACCTCGTGCACCTCCTCCCTCAGCATCCTGATAGAAGCCCTCCTAGGACACATGAGGTCACAAGAGGTCACACAGGCCTGGGCTGCAGACTGGGGTCTGTTCAAAGGCAGTTGGGCAGCTGTCTGGAGCTTCCAACAGGTCCCACAATTGACCAAAGGGAAAACTTAAACCCGGCTCTGTCCCCTAGAGGGCTGAGAGGCTGTGACACCCTGGTAGGAATAAGCACATCCAGGCCCCAGATCTTGGTTCCTAAGTGCCACTCTCTAATGAAAGGAACCAGGGCTCCTTAGAGAAATGACTGGTTCCAGGTCTGAAGCATGGAAAACACAAAATGAGTCTGGAGCACCTATCTCGTAGTTCTAGAGAGAAAGGAAATGCTTGCAAAATAAACAGGTGGGGGCGCGGTGTGAGACACGGGGGCCCACCCGACGGAGGCCCCAAATGACCAAACCTAGACCAGACTGACCAACAAATAACAGAATCAGATTATAACCCAAAGCAGAAACTACATATCCATGTGTCCATACTGATGTAAACAATAATTGAAGAAATAAATAAATGGGGAAACTGGATAAATCTTCTTTAGAAAACAATTCCAAATAATCCACATAGGTTCCCCCCTCCAGCAGGTGGAGCTTAATTTCCCACGGCTTTGAGTGTGGACTGGCCTCGTGATACCCTTATAAAGAAACAAAGTGTAGAAAGGGTTAAAATTTTTTTTTCACGTTGGAGAAACCTGGCAACACCACCATGGTAACCAAGTTGATATGAAAAAACAAACAAACCAACCCAGAGCAGCAGGAATATGTTGCTTGAATTTAAGATCAGGTATCATCAAACACTTAGAAAAGATATACTGGGTGCCACCCACCGCTCTGAGCGCTTTGCCGGTGTTTACTTACTTAATCTTTTCAACACCCCTTCGGGGCGGGCGCCCGCATTACCACTTTACAGATTGGAACACTGAGGCACCTGGAGGTTAAGTAACTCGCCAGAGCCCAGAGCCGCAGGCTCCTGCACAGCAGGGGCGGGAGCCCAGCCCAGACGCTCCTGGGCTCCTGGTCGCGTGCTGCAGAGCCCTGATGAAAATGGTTTCCACCTGCCGCTCTCAGCTGCCACGTGCGGACATTCTCTGTCATGGCCACCTCTGTGGATATGGGCTAAGAAGCCACTGGTTTGGGAAAAACTAAGGCCAGGTAGCCTTCCGCCCCAGGTCTCTTAGTGCCCCAGTGCCCCGCGACCCAGGCACGCAGATTGGGGAGGGGGCAGAGAGGACAGAGGCAGGTTTCCTGCTTGACGCTGTCCCTCAGTGGATGTCTCCTGCTCTGTGCCAGGTGGGGCCCTGGGGCCGCAGAGTAAGGAAGGCCCTCACAGCCCCCAAGGGGCCCTCAGGCAGGTAGGAGGGGCCGCGGCAACACAGGGAGACTCAGGTGAGGAGTGGGAGGGGCTGGGTGTTACAGGACCCAGCGGAGGGGACCTGATTCAGCCTGGAAGTTCAGGCAGGCTTCCTGTAGGAAGAGGAGCCCTCCACGCTGAGGCTGATGTCCAGGAGGCGTCCACCAGGCAAAGGGGAAATACATGTCCCCAGAAGAGACTGTCCCTGCCCTCCATAAGCCAGACCTCTGTGGATAGGTCTGAGTCCCTTGACTTGACGAGGACAAGACCTGCTGCGGCTCCCAAGCCACCCTAGTCCCTGGCCGTCGTGTCGTGAGCAGCCCTGCGACACCAGCCCTGCCCTTGTCCCCACCCCACGCAGAACCCTCATCTCCGACCTCAGCCGTCTCGGCTGGGGAGTGGGCCGTTCCTGGGCTCTGCGCTGCGGGGGCTTGGCAACCCTCTGATGCACCAACGAAGCCCCAAAGGAGGCAAAAGCAGCAAGTAGGAGGGTGTCTGGTTGGGAGTTGTCCCCTTTCTCCGGGGCTCCCAGTCCGGGGGGCAAATTAAAACAGCGTCACCAGGCACCAGCCTTGGATTTTCTATTGAATTAGCAAATCCTAGAAGAATGGGCAAGCTCTCTGCCCCTGCCCCATTTCCAGCGGCGGCCCAAGGGGCTGGATAGGGCCTGGCAGGTGGCCGATGCTGCGAGAGCAGAGGTTGAATGAACGGGTGCTGCATCTCCCCATCGCCCTCGCCCAGAACGGTGTCTGACACCCAGTACGCCCTCAGTAACCAAATGAATGAAGGGAAGGGGAGCCACACTTTTAGGACCCGAGGGACCAGTGGGGGCATAAGAGGCCAGGTTGTTCGCTATCCCTGGATGCCGGTGGCGTGGGGTGCCGCCTACACAGACTCCCGGCTCCCGCTGGCTGGCCAGAACTGCACAGGAAGTAAGGGAGAAGGGATCCAGTGTTTCTGAACACCTACTTGAACACCTACTATGTGATAGTCAGTGTGCCAAGCCTGACACCCACATTGTCATATTGAAGGATCACAGTGACCCTGCAAAACATGGAGTTTTCTTCATTTTGCAGATGGGGACACTGAGGCTCAGTGTGGTTATGGTATCGGACCAAGATCCCACAGCTAGGAGGTGACATCTGGAGGTCCTGGAGGTCCTTAGGAAGCAGAACACCAGGAAGACCCTCGGGCGGGAAGAGGGAGACGGGCTTTGGCGGGCATCCCCTGCTGACTTTGCTGTGGGACCCTCTGTGCCCCCTGGGCCTCCATTTAACCCTTAGTGACGTGGGGGGCTTGACGAAGTCCATCCTGGCTGGCATGCTGGCTCCCGCCCTCCCTGGGTTTGCCTGCTCCCTTCTCCTGACACCCTCTGCGCCGCAGCCCCAGGCAGCAGGCCCCGCTCCAGCCCCTCGGGATCTGGCTTTCCCCATCCGAACCTTGTCAGCCGTTCTCTCTGTCGGCGGAACCAGGCTGGGTTTCTGGGAAGCTGCGGCCATACCCCGCCCTGCCAGGGGCGGGGGCCCCTCTCTCCCCCTGGGCCTGGGCCCCATTTCAGCAGCCTCATCACATTCCCCAGCAGCCTTGGCAGCCTGGACAGACGGATGCACTTTCCACATTGGTCTGGCAGAACCAGGAAACTTATGACCAGGTCTCCTGCTGGGTGGAGGGGTCCTGTCCCCAAGGGCCAGGCCTCGAGGCCCGGGGAAGACGAGTCCCAGCATCTGGGAGCAGTTATACCCCCAAATCCCCAGGACACAGCCCCCCTGCCCACTGCCCCAAACTCCACACCCCTCCCATCTCACTCTTGCTCCATCCAGACCCTCCAAACCGGCCCTCGCCTCTCCGACGGAGCCCTCCCATCCTCCCCATCCTCCCCCGCTTACTTCTGCCTGTAGAGAATATACTCACCCTCCCAAGCCCAGCTCAGATGCTTCGTCCCCCAAGAAACCTCAAGAACCACCCCTGTTGCCAGCTGGTTTAGGAAAAACCAGCCCCACCTCCCCACGTCCCCATTTCAGCACACAGGTCCCGCAGGGCTGGGACGGTCTCAGAGGAGCGTTTGTCTGTCCAGCTCGCTCCCCTGAGCAGCCTCAGTTCCCTTCTCCCCGTTACTTTCTTCAAGAACTCTATGGACTGCAATGATTATTATCCACACGCAGATGGGGGGGACTGTACACGTACCCCAGTTGCCCAGGACCCGTGTCAGGCCTATTGTTCTGTATCATTAGTAGTACTGTCCCCTTTCACTCTGTCTCTATTTGGATGACATTTTATTTGGTCACCCTAGCAGGAGGCATAGAGAAGTGAAAGGCTTGCCTGAAGGCCCTGAAGCTAGAAAGTGGCGGGGGCAGGATTCGAACCTAGCCCCCAGCCCCGGCGCCGTCTTCTGCATCAATGGGTTCCGGAGTGGGCGAGCCTAGGCCGTCTCTGGGGCCCACTCTGTGCCACCGCTGCCTGGAGCGCTTTGCCACGCCCTTGGCACAACCCACCAACCTCTTACTTTTCAGAGTGTGCCTGTCACCCATGTTAAAGGCGGCCCGACCCTGTCACGCTTCCTTTGTGCACTTTTGACTCTGCAGCTCTAGGCTCACAGGACGCGATGACTGTCTGTTACTGGCCCCACCTTCTGCCCACTGCCCGTTCCATGAAGGCAAGGACAGATCTGTTTTGTGGCTCCTGAATCCCCAGACACCCAGGGTACGCCCACATATTTGATGACGGCATCAATGAACGGGGCTTGGTGGCAGATTCCCCAGTCTGCCAGGGAGAGAGGCCTATGGAAACATCAAGATCACTTAAAAAATAATTGCCATGGTTTGGGCAGCATGAGAAGAAGGGGACCCAGAGAAAGAGCCACTTAGTCTGGGACAGGTCAGGGAAGGCTTCCTGGAGGAAGTGGTGTCTGAGTGGACTTGAAGGATGAGGTGGTAGGGGTAGGAAGAAGGGTGTTCAGCTTGGAAGCTGGGGGAAGGCCAGTGTGGCTGCAGCTTTGGGGGCAGGGAACGTGGAGACTGTGGGGTAGGGAGGGGCCTGAACCCAGAGGGCCTCCTTGCCCAGCTAAGGACATTATTTTTATCCTAATCGTTCTTAACTAGAGAGAGGGAAGGATGGACAAGACAATTTCAACTTTCATTTTCTCCAAAATTGTGCTGTCCCCTGGTAAAAAATGTGTGTGTTGACTGATAATTATCTAAGTGTTGCCGGCCATCTGTGAGAGCAGAGCACTGTTGCCCCCGCCTGCCCCCACCGAGGATGCAGGTGTTCATGCCCTGCCCCCCACCCGCCCCACCCCTAGCCATCTGTCTGGAAAGGCCCTTTGTGGTGGCCTCTGACATCACAGCAGGGGGCAGCGTGATGTCACAGGGCCCCTTTGTGGCCTCCGAGGGGGAAGTGCCCCACCAGCGGCCCATTCCCCACCCCCGCCCAATCCTATTAAGCTTGGGCCGGGGACAAAGGAGGCTGCTCTGTGCTTTCACCCTCTGAAGTGACTCAAGGGCGGCAGAGGGAGGGACAGCAGGAGGCCGTGCATTCCAGAGCCCACCGTCTCCCCCCGCGGGGCCTCCGGCTCAGGCTGGAAACCCTGCCGGCACCACCAGTGCTGGCCCCACGTCCCCAGCCCTCCTCTCTGGGCTCCCAGGAAGTGGGACAACAGAGATAAAGGGGCTCCAGGCCCTGGGCTCCCGCCCCATCTCACCCTCAGATCCAGGGCCAGAGGCTGTGAGGAGCAGCTACAGGCAGAACCTCCTCCTGGGTCCCCGGCAGGATAATCAGCCTGTGGGACGAGGAAGGGAGGCCTTGGGGGGTCATCGGGGACGCTGGGCTGGGAGATGGGGGCAGAGCCAGTTGGAACCAGAGAAGGCAAAGGCCCCAGTGAGACAGACCTGGGGGGAAAGGCCTCTCAGGGCACGTGTGGGGACTTGAGACCTGGACAGGGACAGGACTTGTCACCCAGTAGCATCAGTGAGCACTTTAAAAAAAAAAAAGGTTCTATTTATTTATTTTTAGAGAGAGGGGAAGGGAGGGAGAAAGAGAGGGAGAGAAACATCAATGCCTGAGAGTTACTCTCCTACAAGCCCCCAGCTGGGAATCTGGCCTGCAACCCAGGCATGTACCCTGGCTAGGAATCGCCCCAGCAACCTTTTGATTCACAGGCTGGTGCTCAGCCCACTGAGCTACACCAGTCAGGGCTCAACAAGCACGTATTAAACACCTACTGAGAACCGCACTGCTCTGTGCTGCGGGTCACCTGATCCTTGAAAGCCTGGAACATGGTGTGGTCTGCGCCAACCCCAGACCTGGCCCCTCTGGACAGGCACTCTGAGAGACAGGCCTACCTTGGGGATGGCTAGGTGGCCCCCTCCCAGGTGTCACTAAGGGAGGAGGTAATAGGGCTCGCCAAGGCGTGAGCTCTGTGATGGGCTGGCCTGATTTGCAGTTCCTCCTCTGGAACCTGCAAGCCCTCCGCCCTCCCCTCGCTGAGCCTCTGTTTATTGGCCCATAAAACGGGATTAGCTGTAGCTCCTCCCAGGACTGTCGAGAGGGCTGGACGGAACCGTGTGAGCGGACTGTGTGAGTGCTGCCACGCTGCTCCCCATCAGGAGCCCACCCCTCCCCGCACCCCAGCGGGGCGTGGGGGCAGGCCACCTCCCCGTCCTAACACCACCCTGACCTCCATCTGTCCTGGGGCTCAGCCCTCAGCCAAGCCCCCTCCCAGGTCAGCATCTGCACCCTTTGAAAGATCTGTTGAGGCCCCAGGCTGGGAGGAGGGCCCACCTGACTGGGGAGAGCAAGGCGGTGGGGCGGGGACGGGGAGGGAGGCAAGCAGCTTCAGGAGAGGCCTTGGCACACCCCACTGTCACCCAAGTGGGTTCCTCCGTCCTGGCAGAGTGCCCGCGCACACAAGGAGCCCGGGGGTGGCTCAGTTTCAGGCAACAAAGTCCCCTTTCTCCCCAGCTTGAGGAATGCCTGGCACCCCCTCCCGTCCCCACCCTGATCCATATCTGTTAACCCAGATCCCCCGCTCGGGGTTCATGGCAGGAGGCGGTGGCTGGCTGGGTACTGGCCCTGCCCTGAGCCTGCGAGGTAGCCTGCCCCTTGGTGGGGTGGGAGTGCATCCCTGACCCTCAGCACCTCCCTCCGCCCACCACAAACGCATGCACGCACATGCACATGCCCACAGGCACCCTCCAAACAGCCCGGCCCGGGGTGCAGCGCTGAGCCCGGTCCAGCGCCGGAGGCAGCCAGGCTGGGAAGGAGAAAGGCTGCTGAGGGCGAGCGCCCTGCCTCACCTTGGTTGCGCTCCTGTCTTTGTGCTCGAGGATGTTTTTAAAAACATCCTAACTTGGCAGAGCGAGGAGTCACAGCCCCACTCACACCTGCCCCATTTTTTTGAATTGGTGTGAGATCCCATAGTCTGAGCCCCTGACTCTGTTTAAGGCCCTCGTGTTTTACAGAAGATGATGCGGGGCCCGGGCTGGGTGGAGCTTTACCGAAGGCCCCAGAGCCTGGCAGGCTGGTGCTGGAAGGAGGGTGGGCACCAGTGCGGGGCACACACAGGCTCCGGTGGGATCTCATTTGGGCCCTAGCCAGGGGCAGGGAGAGGCGGTCACGGTTGTCCCCTGTGTCCAGATGTGAACGCTGAGGGTCAGAAAGGAGAGACCCAAGGTCACCCAGTGAGGAGCGGAGCGAGGATTGGAGCTCCAGCCCCAGGGCCCCGTGTGCAGGAAGGATGGTCAGAAATGCCAGGCTCCAGGGTCCCCGCCGCTGGCCACCTGGAGGAGCGTGCTTGGGCCCAGGCCCCTTGCCGCCCTGGTCTTGACCCCTGGGCCCTGGGCGGGACTTCCCCTCCTGCCACAGCCCTGGCCAGACTCCGCCCGGACACCTCAGGAATGTAGGGGGAGGGGGAGTCAGGGAAGATGGAACTGGGGGTCTGGGGTGGACAGAACAAAGAAGCCACGTGTCTGGACTCTCCCTGCACCTCTGGGTTGGGCCACAGCTGGCAAACAGGGGCCTCCAAGGGCGGGTGGTTCAGGCGTGTGTCCCTGCTTCCTCTATGACCCTTGGTATGCAAATGCCCGTCTCTGGTTTCCTGGGCTGCAAAATGGGGTACGGGAGCAGGCCTCTAAGGCAGCGTGGCTGCTGAAGGTCTGAGGCTGGGCCTCCTGGCATAGGGGCAGAGAGAAGTGGGGGGCCAGCCCTGCGGTGGGCTCCTCTCCCTGCCTCCTCCCGCAGCCTCAGGAATCGCCTTAATTACAGCATCAGCCTCGCTGCGCTTCCTGCCATAAACCCAGGAATCTAAATTAGAAGGCAGGAGGCTGGCTCCCCCTTCCCTCTGACCCCCCAAGTCTGCCGGGAAGTTCTCCTGGAGACAGGCCGCCAGTGGGGGGCTCACGACTGAGGTGCCCAGGCTGCAGACTGGGGGGCCCGAGAGGCTGGGCAGGCGGGGGACTATCCAGAAAAATCTTCATGCCTGTCACTGCCAAGTGCCCGCTGCGTGCCAGGCACCAGGCTCAATCAGCGCGTTCGACCCTCCCGGCAGAACAGCTAGACTGACGTCAAGCTTCCCTTTTGCAGAGGAGGAAACTGAGGCCTGAGCCCAAGGGTGTTGGTGGCGGAGCTAGACAGACCCTGGTCTCCAGCTCTCAAGCCAGGGCTGGAAGCCTTAGCAGAAGGCAGCGGGGAGGGTGGGGGACAGCAGTGACAGGTCGTCCTTCCTGGGGACGGAGAAGAGGGACCCTGACCCGTGAGCCAGCCCCCTCAGCCCCAGGAGATGGGAGGGCGGTCAATGGGAAGGGGCTTGAGGAGCTGCTGGGCGAGACCCGGCAGGGTGCGGGCCGGGTGCGGTCAGAGCACAGCGTGCCTTCGGCCAGCCTGACCCGGGCCTTCACCTCCCAGGGACTCGGCCAGGTAGACCAGGGCTCAGGCGGGGCCCTTCAGATTCCTGATGAAACCCAGCCAGAGACCTGTGTGTGTGTGTGCTTGAGTGTGGCGGTGAGTGCGCGTGTGCGTGCGTGCGGTGGGAAGTGAGGTCATCTGGGCAGAAGGGAGCTGAGCTGGTCCAAACCACTGGAGCCGCTGGGGGAGAGAGACAGACTCGGAGGGGGAGGCGGCAGTGCCGGGGCCGAGGGGGGAGAGACCCAGGAGGAGAGGGGGGAGACGGCAGACAGACAGAGGGACAAGGTGCGGGTGGGGGCGGGCAGGCAGACAGATGGACAGGGTGATGAGGGGTGTCAGGTCAGGGGTGGGGAGGCAAGGAGAGGTCCAGGGAAAGGCTGAGTTTCAGAAAGAGGGAGCCAGAGAGCAGGGAGCGGGGAGTCCTGGAGGGGCGGGGGCTTCAGTCCAAGAGGTTTTCTATTCCCGTGTCCTCCCCTGACAGGGGACTGAGGGAAGACCCCTCATGTTTGTTTTTCGTCCCGGTCAGGAGGACTGAGGTCACCCAGCCTTAAGACGAGTTTCTGAGGACCCGTTACATGTACATCCTCAGGGCGGGGTCTTTTTGAAGGAGCCAAAGCTCAGAGGCTGGAGAGCCCAGGGGGTGTTCCCGGGGCATGCCCGGGGCACGGGGGGCGGGGGACGGGGCGGGGGGCAAGGAGGCTGCCTTCAGGCGGAGCGGCACCATGGAGGAAGCTGGTGCAGAGCCCAGCCGGGCCGCGCGCTGGCAGGGCTTGGGCAGGGGCCAGGCCCACTTCCCTCCAGCCACAACCCAGCCCCGCTGGGCCTCCCACCATCCAGCTCCCCGAAGTGGCTTCCGAGCCCCACGGCCGCCTCAGCGCCACCTTCTCTCCCTAACCCGGTGCTTCTCAACTGGAGCAACTGGCAACGGGGAGAGACATTTCTGTTTGCTACGGCTGGGGCGGAATGTACAAGTCTCTGGAGGGCAGAGGCCAGGGATGTTGCTAAACAGAAGGTGCAGCGGGACCTCAGCGCTCGTCATTAACTCGTTCTGGAACGCGTGACAGGTGCCGAAACTGACGCCAAACAACAGAGGACCAAACGAGCTCGGAGGGCCGAAACACTTTCCCCTCGTCAAAATGCGACCGGTGTAGGGTTTGATGGGTTCCGAAGCTGACGAGTACCGAGGTACAACCGTATGGGACCACCCCTACGACAGCCTCTACAACAGAGTCCAGCACGGTCGCCTCCTTTCTGTCCCCAGAGCATGCCAAGCTAGCCCCTGCCTCAGGGCCTTTGCACTTGCTGTCAGCCCTGCCTAGGATAGGCCTTCCTCAGATCATCACACAGCTCCTGCCCTCTGGCTCCTCCAGAGTCTGCTCTCTGGAGTGGTTCTCCCTGACTCCCGCGATCCCTCCCTCACTGTCTGTCAGGAACCTCTGATTATTTCCCTCCCAGCACTTATCTCCACATCATGGCGATCTTGTTTATTTACTCAGATCCTTATTATAGTCTGCCTACCCTCCACTTGGCTGTGAGCTCCATGGAGTCTGAAGATTTTGGTTCTCAGCAGTGCCCAGATGCTAAGTACAGGGTGTGAAGGCGGAGAGCTCGCCTAGAACAGCCAGGGGTTGTTCTAAACACTTTGCTTGGAACCCTTTACGTATTTCAGCTCATCTCAGTTCTGTGAGGTAGGCATCGTTGTTATGCCCATTTCACAGATGGGGAAACTGAGGCACAGGCATGTCAAGTGACGTGCCCAAAGTAACACAGCCAGTCAGCGCCGGAGCTGGGATCCGAACCCAACCTCCGGAACCCTGGCTCCGGCGTTCACGACCTTAGCAGAGCCACAGCACGGTCCTCCTGCAAATGTGAGTTGAGTGAGTGTACGACGCGGTCACCAGGACACCTGTCCCAATAACCCAGGCCCCTGTCTTTCTCCATGGGAAAGCCTCCCCACACCAAGCCCTGGCCCCTGGCCCCCTGCCCCAGATCTGGGGCGCTGCTGGCAGTAGAGCTAAGGTGTCTGAGGATGAAGAGGTCGGGGGCGCTCCTTATCTTTGCTTCAAGTCAGCAGGGAGAGAGGCCTCGTTCTCAGGTCCCTGCAGTGAGGAGACTCAGGAACACTGAGAGGAGGGCTCCTCACCCTGGGGATCCCCCATTGTAGTCACCGCACCAGAGCCACAGCTGCCGCCCTGAGTCACTGTTGACTTTCCCAGGCACTCCTGGGCGCAGGGGCAGAGACGCACCCCTTCCTTGTGCCTCCCTGGCAGGGCGGGGTGGGCTGAGCGGGGGTGAGTCTGAGGGCTGCACTGAGCCCTGCGCTAAGGCCCCTCCCTCCTCCAGCTGGCAGCCCCTCATGAAGAACCGCAACCAAGAGGGGATGTCCGTCCGGGTGGGGACGGTGGGGACGGTGGCGACAGGAGGAAGTTGTGGGTGCCCTTGCCCATTGTGGATGAGAGGAAGCTGGAAGGCTGCCCAGAGCTGCTGGTTGCCCAGATTGCTGACTAGGAGGCCCCTCGCAGTCCAGACCCCAGTGGCCGCCTCTCCTTCCATATCCCTGAGTCCTCTCTGCGGGGCGCTAGTACCTCCCCACTAACCCGGCAGCTCACAGTCCTGTCCCAGTCTCCCTAAAACTTCTTTTTCTGGCCCTGGCCCCTCTCCCGGCATCTGTGGAGGCAATCGTGACAGCGCATCTTCTTCTGGGGAACTCCTGAATTGCTGTCATTCATTCGTTCTTTCAGTGTTGTAGTTAGGGCATGGATGCTAATCCGCGTGGCTGGGTCAATATTTTCCTTGACCACTTACTAGCTGTGTGATCTTGGGCAAGTCCCATCATCTCTCTGAGTCTTCAGTTTTGCAGCAGGAAAGATGAGGAAGGTAAAGAGGGATTTGGGAGCCTTCACTGGGAGGAGGCGTGGGGTGTTGAGCATAGCACCTAGCTCGTGGTAAGGGCTTAATTCACAGGAGCCTTTTTTGCTTTTTAAATTCTCCACAAAAAGTTTCCTGACGGCTGTAGGGACACACACAGACCCCTAAGAGCAGCCTCCGCCCAAGTGAGACCTGGTTCTGAGGCCTCCTGATGCGAACCAGGCAGGAGCCCAGGGTTCTAGTTCTGGGTAGCCATTAGGTTGCTATGTGACCTGAGCAAGGTAATGCCCCCTCTGGGTCTCAGGTTCCCTGGCTGAACAATGACCAGTTGGCTTAGATGACCTCAGACAAGCGTCCTCTCTTTGTCTTTGTTTTCATAACAGAAACTACAGGAATGCTGAGAGCAATAAGCGAATTAATAGATGTAAAGCACTTAGAATAAGTCCGATACATAGTGCTCACAGGGTGCGCGCCGTTGTTATTAGCTGCCGTTATCTCTGAGGATCTTTCTTCCCATTGAAATATAATTTATGTATCATAAAATTCACCCTTTAAAACATACATTTCAGTTGTTTTTAGTTTACTCGCAAGATTGAGTAGCCGCACCACTGGATGGGGTAAGTGGAAGGGTCTGCCTGAGTGGGTCCGCCCCGGGCCGCCGTGTAGTGTGGGGGTTCTTGACTTCATGCAGGAAAGATTTCACGACACAAGTCCAGGTGATTTTGAGAGTATGTTTATTAAAGCTGGGGACAGCGAAACAAGGAAGGGCTTAGGGTAGAAGCAGCAACAGGAGAGCCTGGGCGGGGCTGCCTGAGCCTCCTGGGAAGTCCGAGAAAAGGGGGCCCTTAGAGACAGGTTCAGGGGGTGAGCCCAGAATGAGTGGCCACTGCCCGCTGCTCCCCTGGTTGCAAGTCTCATGGAGGCCCTGAGAGTTTAGGAAAAAGGAGGTGAAAATTTCATGCCCGAGAAAATTTCGTGCTCCAAAGAGAGCCCATACTGCCATCCTTTGCCTTAAGGGTTTTAAGTTCCTCTTCTTTAATTTCTCTTAGGGGAAGCTTTCAGCAGAATATACATCAGCTCTCCAGGTGCGTTTTTAATATGTTGATGCATCAGAATGAGCGTATAAGGGAGTTTGGGGTTATCCTCTGGCCAGCGGCACTGCTTTGCTTCCATCTTGCGTCTGCCTGTCTCTAACGGGGTTTGTGTTGCTTGTTTCCCCGACTTCATCAGCCCTTGAGTTTGGCTGGCACAGATGGCATTAATTGGGTCTCTGTCCTCTATCTCCCTGGTTAGGGATATATTCTCCAGCTAGGGAGGAGAGGTAAAAACTATTTGTTCCCAAGTGTCCTTGGGTAGGGGAGAGAAGGTCTTGCAATTCGCTAGCTGGCTGTTAAGTTGGTCAGGCTGTTTGGCTTTGCTTAATTATCATATCTCAGTCTCCCCATTCCTCTTGCCCAGGAATTTTGCTAGCTTCCTCCCATCCTGCTTCGACCATCGACACTGTCTAATTCCAGATCACTTTCATCATCCCAAAATGAAACCTTGGACCTATTAGACCCTCCCCATTCTCCATGCCCCCCACCCCTGGCAACCACTAATCTACTTTCTGTCTCTATGGCTTTGCTTATTTTGGACAGTTCATATAAAATGGAATGTCTAGTATTATGTCTGCCTTCTTTCACTTAGCATAATGTTTTCAAAGTTCATTCATGATGTATTAGTATTTAATTCCTTTTCATGGCTGAATAACATTCTATTGAATGCATAGATGTATCATATTTGTTGATGGACAGTTGAGTTGTTTCTACTTTGGGGCTACTATGAATAATGCTGTTTTAAACAAGTATAAGCTTTTGTGTGAATCTATGTTTTTCATTCTCTTAGGTGTTTTCCTTGGAGTAGCATTGCTGCATCATATGGGAACTCCATGTTTAGCTTTAAAAAAAAATCATTACAACTTATCATATTAGTAGGCAAAAGGAGAAAAATTATATGATCATCTCAATAGATACATTTGGTATAATTATATATCCATTGTCAAACAAAAAAACCAAACAGCTCTTAGAAAATAAGGAATATACAATAACTTCTTTAATCTAAAAAACCAACCTCTTCAAAAACTCTAATCATCATATTTGGTGGTTAAACTAAAATTTTTCCCATTGAATTTGCAATCAAAATAAAGATGGCATGAAAAAAGTTTAACTCTAGTTTAAACGTTTGACTCACCAATGACTCATTTTTCATTTCCAATATTACTTACCTGTGCCTTCTCTTTTTCTCATGTGTTCAGATCACTTTTTCTATTTCAAGGAAACAACATCTGGTTTTTGATCATTTCTAATTTTTGGTCTTCTATTTCGTGAATTTCTGGTCCTATTTTAAACATTTCTTAACTTCTACTTCTAAATATTTCTTAGGTTTGTTCTATTGTCCTTTTTCCACTTCTAAATTTAAATGTTTATTTTTGCCTTGATTATTTATTTGACATTTATTTTTAAGAGTATGTTAGTTGCATCTCAGTTGTCTTTCAATTCTAAACACTTTGTAATTTCTATTATAACTTCTTTAACCATCTTTCCTTTAAGAGTATGGTTTTTAGTTTCCAAACACAGGTTTCTTTTCTTTTCTTTTTTCCTATTAAAAAAACTGTTGCCCTGGCTAGTGAGGCTCAGTGGACTGAGCACACACCTGCAAACTGAAAGGTCACCAGTTCAGTTCCCGATCAGGGCACATGCCTGGGTTGCGGGCCAGGTCTCCAGTAATGGGCTTGCAAGAGGGAACTGGTCGATGTATCTCTCATGCAACAATGCTTCTCTCCCTCTTTTTCTCCCTCCCTTCCCATCTCTTGAAAATAATTAATTAATTAATTAATTAATTAAAACCTTTAAAAAATAAAAATTAAAAATTAAAAGTTATTGAGGCTTTTTAAAAAAAAATGAACTAGTTTGTCAGTTAATATATTTCTAAATATTTTGAGTGTGTTTGAAAAACATGAGTATTCTCCGCTCACTGGATATAAGATTCGTTATGTATATTTTAGATAAACCTATTGATTAGATTGTAACATAGTGGTTAAGAACATAGGTTCTGGAGCAGACTGCTCCGGTTTCAATCCTGCCTCTGCTACTTACTAGCCTCCTGAACTCTAGCCTCAATTTCTTCATCTGTCAAGTGTGAATAATAATAGTACCTCCTCATAGGGGTTTTTTCAGTGTTCATTTCTTTAGGGTTTCTGTGTGTGTGTTTGAGCCAAACTGATGACAATTGCTGAGAAGAAGAATCTAAATGGACTGAGAAAATGCTCCGAAGAATGGCGGCTCTGCAGCCTGTTCCACACAGGACCATTCAAGGCGGAGAGTCGGTTACGTGACCTCCACTGACGGTGGACCAAAGGAGCAGGGAGAAGCAGCGCAAGGTAACCTTCCCAAGTGGGTAAAAAGGCTAAATAGAGTAACGTGCTTCTTTTACATCGGTGGGTTTAGGACAGTTAACATTCACAGCACAAGGAGATGGTATTCTGGGAATAAGATAACAGTTGTCTCTGCGCTGGTTCAAAGGTCATGGCCTGAGGGGCTGAAACAGTGGACCGATTGCTGGTACTGCCCGTTCAGAGGGAGATGTCGTAGATGCACAAAGACAACAGACAGGCTCACCTACGGTAAAGAGTGACCTTTGTCAAAGCAGCTGCGGGCCTAGGATGTGACTACTCACCATGACCGGCTCACTTTTCTGTATTTTGTGTCTATAGTTCGAGGGCCCAACCATGCACCTCTTTGGTTTCCACAGTCTAACCGTGAGATGGGTCCCCATTTGATGTTGTTGTTATTAGTATTTTAATATGGCCCATCCACTTCCCACTGGAAGCACTCAAGTGGCCTTCATTGTCAACCTGATTACTGCTAGTCGTACAATTGGGAACTGTAGCTTTAAGGTTTAATCAGGCTCGAGGCTGTAAGAATACAATGGTGTAAATTATAATTACCGTCAAAAATTTCCAGAGGCCAGGAGCGCAGTAAGCATTTCATAAACCAGTTTCCTGTGTCTCAGCGGCCGTTTACAGAAGGCCACTTTTTCACGGCCACTTCAGCTCCCCTCGGAATTAACACAGTAGTCCTTGTTGAGTTAGGGGCAAGCAGCTTCCCATAACTGGGTCCTAGCATTTGTACGTAAAATTTCTTTCTCAAGATTCCTTTTCAACCAGCCTTCTACAACTTCCTTTGTCCTCCTCAGTATGTCTCTTTTTACTCATTTAGTAATAACCAACTAACGAGAACAAACTACTTGCTTTTAACATCTCTCAAAAACATGCACCCCCTCGCCCTGGCCAGGTGGCTCAGTTGGTTGGAGCGCATCCCTTACACCAAAAGGTTGTGGGTTTGATCCCTGGTCAGGGCACATACCTAGCCTGGTCGAGGGTTCGGTGCCTGTTACGGGTACGTAGGGGAGGCAACCAATCGATGTTTCTCTCTCACATTGATGTTTCTCTCTCTCTTAACATCAATAAAAATAAACCCTCAGGTGAGGATCACACACACACACACACACACACACACACCCCTCCTTCCTTATGCAATAACATTCCTTCTAAATTTCCAAAGAGAAACCATTGAAAAAAAGGATTATCGATAATACAACAAGTTCTCTTATACATCTTTGGCAATCATTAACCATTGAGTTGTGTAAGAACAAGTCTTGAGGGAAACCCAAAGAACAAGTGCCACTATTATTATGACTAATAGTATTAGTAGACTGTTAAAGACGAACGGATGGTTTTTTAAGTTCAACATCAGCTTGTAGGTATACAGACCTCAATGTCTTGGGATAGCTGTCTACCACTGATGTTGACAGCTTCTCATCCTCGAGAAGTCTTTGACATCCCCTGTAGGCAGGAGCAAGTGTCTGAGACGAACGTGCATTTGCACTCGAGTGCCTGATAAGGTCCCTTCCAACAAGGTTGGAGAGAGTTTTTAATAGATGTCTTTTCCCATGGACAAAATCTCCTGGTTGTAAGTTGTGGTCTTTGAAGTCTTCTCTCCAGGAAGCACACTGCTAGGGTCAGAGGTCACAGGAGGCTGAGGCCCTGAGCAGCGGACGGAGGATACTAGCTGCAAAGGGGCACCTCAATGAGGCGCTCCAAAAGGCCAGGGGCCTCCTTTAGAAGCTCGGCGCTGCTTCTTCCCTCTCACCCCCAAGGCAGGGCAGACGTGTGCCATGTGAATGTGGGGACCACTGTCAGGGTTGAGCCGGTATGGGACCCAGGGACACAAACTTCTTCCTAAACCTGTCTGGAGTTTTGTGCCCACCAGGATTGCAAGAGGGAATTTGGCCCTGAGACATCCACTAAAAAGGGTCAGGCTTGGGGTTGGGGGGTGGGGGGACAGACCGAAAGCCCCGGTGGTCGGGCAGGGCTCAGCCTGGCCGCCCTTATGCCAGGTGTATGTGGCAGGCAGAGGCGGGGGCGGCAAGGGCAGGAGGCGCCCATTCTGCCCCACATAGTGCTCACAGGGACGCTGCAGCCGGGCGCAGGCTGGGGCTGCGGCCATATTTAGCCTCTTGAGAAACTGCCAGACTGTTCTTCGAAGTGGCGGCAGCATTTTATATTCCCAACAGCAATTTCTCCACACCCTTGCCAGCACTTGTTAATATGTGTCTTTTTTCTTGTAACCATCTTAGTGGGTGTGAAGTGGTATCTCATTGTGGTTTTGATTTACATTTTCCTAATGACTAATGTGTTGAGCATCTTTTCATGTGCTTATTGGCCATTCATATCTTCTTTGCAGAAATGTCTATTCAAATCCCTTGCCTATTTTTTATTTTAAAATTTATTTATTTATTTTTAGAGAAAGAGGAAGGGAAGGAGAGAGGGAGAGAAACATCAATGTGTGGTTGCCTCTTGCCTGCTCCCTACTGAGGACCGGGCCCACAACCCAGGCATGTGCCCTGGTTGGGAATCGAACCAGTGACCCTTTGGTTCGCAGGCCAACACTCAATCCCCTGAGCCACACCAGCCAGGGTTCCTATACAATTCTTAACCTCCCCTTGTCTATTTTGTACCTACCAATTGTGCTTCTTAATCCCTGTACCTTTTCCTCCATTCTCTCTCCTCCCCCTCCCTGCTGATAACCCTCCATGTGATATTTATTTCTGTCATTCTGTTCCTGTTCTAGTTGTTTGCTTAGTATGTTTTTGTTTTTAGGTTCAGTTGTTGATAGTTGTTTGTTGTCTTTTTATTCTTCATAGTTTTGATCTTCTTCTTTTTCTTAGATATCTAAGTCCCTTTAACATTTCATATAATAAGAGCTTGGTGATGATGAACTCCCTTAACTTGACCTTATCTGGGAAGCATTTTATCTGCCCTTCCATTCTAAGGGATAGCTTTGCTAGATGGGGTAATCTTGGATCTTGTCTTTGAATACTTCTTTCCAGCCCTTTTTTGCCAGTAAGATTTCTTTTGAGAAATCAGCTGATAGTCTAATGGAACTCCTTTGTAGGTAACTGTCTCCTTTTCTCTTGCTGTTTTTAAGATTCTCTCCTTATCTTTAATTTTAGGTAATTTAATTATGATGTGCCTTGGTGTGGTCCTCCTTGGGTCAAACCTCTTTGGGACTCTCTGAGTTTCCTGGACTTGCTTTCTGTTTCCTTCACCAAATTGGGGGAATTTTCCTTCATTATTTTTTCAAATAAGTTTTCAATTTCTTGCTCTTCCTCTTTTCCTTCTGACAACCCTATGGTTTGGATGTTGGACATTCAAAGTTATCCCAAATGTTCCTAAGCCTCTCCTCATTTTTTTAAATTCTTGTTTCTTCATTCTGTTCCAGTTGAATGTTTATTTCTTCCTTTTGTTCCAAATCATATATTTCAGTCCCAGTTTTCTTCTCTTCATTGTTGGTTCCCTGTATATTTTTCTTTATTTCACTTTGTATAACCGTCACTTCTTCCTTTATTTTACACCCGTACTCAATAATTTCTGTGAGCATCCTGATTACCAGTGTTTTGAACTCTGCACCTAATAGGTTGGCTATCTCCTCGTCAGTTAGTTCTTTTTCTGGAATTTTGATCTTTTCTTTCATGTGGACCATATTTCTTTGTCTCGGCACACCAGTCTGGATGAATGTTTCTTCTTTAACTCAATTGTTGAACTTCCATACAGTTCAATTTTCTGGCAGTTCTGGTTGTATTTTGTTTTTAAATAGGTTGTTGTCCTTCTTTTGGTTGTGCGAGGAAGTGAAGCATATCTACCTATGCTCCATCTTGGCCAGAAGTCCCTTGCCTATTTTTTAATTGAGCTGTCATTTTATTATTGAGCTATAGGAGTTCTTTATAGACTCTGGATTCTAGGCCCTTGTCATATATTTGAGTTGCAAACGTTTTCCCCATTCTGTGGGTTGTCTTTTCACATTTTTGATAGTGTTTTCTAAAGTACAAAAGTTTTATATATGATTCAAGCCCAATTTATCTATTTTTTTCTTTGCCTGTACCTAGGTGTCATGGCAAAGAAACCATCGCCTAATCCAAGGTCACAAAGATTTATACCTGTTTTCTTCTAATAGTTTTACAACATTAGCTTTTAGATTTAGGACTTTCATGTATTTTGAGTTAATGGTGTATGCGGTGTACAATGGTGTGAAACAGAGGTCCAATTTCATATACTTGCACTTGAAAGTCAAGTTGTCCCCACATTATTTGTTGAAAAGACTATTTCCCCATTGAATTTTCTTGGCACCCTTGTCAGGAATCAATTGACCACAATGTATATGCTTATTTCTGGACTCTCTATCCTATTCCACTGATCTATATGTCTATCCAGATGCCAGTACTGCACTCTGCACTGTCTTGATTAGTGTAGCTTTGTGCTAAGTTTTGAAATCAGGAAGTGTGAGTCCTTCAACTTTGTTTTTCTTCAAGATTGTTGTTGCTAATCTACATTCCTTGCTTTTTAGGGTGTACTTGTCCGTGAGGACCTTTGAACCTGTGATTCCAAGGCCATAATTTCTGAAGGCCAATACCTGAAGCCATCATGGTCTATTTCTGTTACCTTTTTAAAATTGAAATACAACTGACCTATAATATTGAGTAAATTTAAGGTGTATGCATGTTGGTTTAATACATTCATATATTGCCCTATGTTATGTTACGTAATTGTTATTTCTGTTGCCTTTTGTTTTGTGCTGATTCTTGCTCAGGGTGCCTGGTTTTCTTTCACTGTGCTCTGCTCATTGTATTTGAAAATTACTTGTGAAAAGAATATGAGGTCTAAAATAATGACACCTCCCTCCAGACATGTTCTTTGTTTGCATCTAACAGGCACCTGGAAACACTTTAATTCAAGTTCAAAGCTTGAGTTTCTTGAGTCACCCAGGTCCCTATGCTCAAGGCCTGTTTTCCTTCTGGTTCACCCCGATTCTGAGGATGTGTCAGCTTAAAAAAGATATGAGGTGTCAGGCTTCCTATCTTGGAAAAAAGGTTGGGCTTACCCTTTATCCTCCCTGCTCCCCCTGCTCCCGCTGAGGCCACCAAAACCACAGTTCAGTCTGGAAGCCGTTTCTTCCAGATTGTCAGATGCCCTTGGACAAATGCAGTCCTCCACATGGGCTTCCCCCCAGACTCTGGCCTTCTCCTAGGTTCTTGCTAGGGATTTCATCACCACCTTGTTAATTGTTTGATGATCCCAAGAAGACGATCTTTTTGAATTGGATCTAGGGACTTTGTTTTTAGCAAGAGGGTTAGTCCTACAACCTATCCCCCCATTACTGGAGGCAGAAGTCCCTGCAAAGCCATACTTTCCTATTGGCATTGCCTTGCCTTTGCCCAGGCTGTGCCCAGGCCAGGATATACCCCTTCTCTGTTCATCTCAGGCACTTGTAATCTCAAAGCCCTACATAGAGATTTGCCAGCAGAACCTCTCCCAACTCAAGGTCCTTTGCTGTCAGCCCTAGTCCCTTCTCTACCACTGCATTTATTTACCATCAAACATTTATGTGGCACTTCAGCGTCCTGGGCACTGGGGATCACCTATGTAGATCACAGAGGCTGCCCCTTACCCTCAAAAAGGGTAATAGACAGCTGGCTGTAACCCATTGGGATCAAGGTTGGGAGGGGGAAGCAGAAAGAGCCACGGGCTACATTGTAAGGAGAGCCAACAAGGGGAGGCTTCCAAGAGGAGGTCATATTTAAGCTGAGGCTTGAAGGATGTGCACCAATCACCTGGCGAGCGAACAGGGCTGGGGTGGGGGGAAGGGCATGCCAGGCAGTGTGAACGTTCTCTGTGAAGGCACAGAGTGGAGCTGGTGAATCAGGATGGGGTGCGAGGGAGGAGGGGACCAAAGGGTGAGGCTGGGAGGTGGATCCAGCACCCCCGTCTGACTGTACAGGACAGGAGGGCCCTGCACTTGAGAAAAGGAAACTCTCTTGACCTTCTGTGCTAAACAATGCCTTTCAATCAAGGTCAGCATCTTTGGCTGCCTCTGTCGCTCAGCTTTACCTCCTTCCTCTCCTCCTGCCTGGGGCAGAATGGAGAATGGCCACATCCCCTTGCCTACAGAGAAGCAGGATGTCAAGCTGAATAAAGCTACAGAAACTGTCTTTTCTAACTGCCCCTGCCAGAGTGTCCACTGAACAGGCCCCGGGGCCCTTCCTGCAGTGCCGTCCTCACCGTCCTGTTTGGCTTGGATGTGGTCCCTGGTCTGGGGATGGGGAGGGATGGGGTGCAGAGGCACCAATCCCCAAACCCTCCAAATAGTCTTAAGTGATATGCTTTCTGTCTACCCAGGGTTCCAGTGACTGGGGACACGTAGGACTTCTGGCCCCTCACTGGCTCCCCAGGTCACCCCAACATCAAGCTTGAAAGGGGAAGATTGGTTAATCCTCAGGAAGCCAGGAGTTGAGGGGGGAGGACCAGATTTCTGTTCTGACCACTGCAAGGTCTCCAGCAGGGAGGGGGTAAGTCACTCTAACTGAGGAGGGTTTCCTTTGATCGTTTATCCCGCTGGTCCCACCTGTGCGCTAGAACAGATGAATGAACTGAGGCTCCTGTCACATGGCAAAGGAGAGCGGTGAGGCTTGAACCCAGGCCTCTGAACCCTGGCCCAGGGCTCAGTCCTTCTCCGGCCCTCCCCATGCAGATGCCCGATGATGCCTTGCCCCAGTGCAGGCTCCAGGCTCACATTTGGGCTGAGGTGGATGGAGCCGGCAGGTGCTGCAGGAGTTAACCAAGGAGTTAACCGTTCTCCAGCCCAGGAGCCTGAAATTCGGCCTCCTGGGAACGGAGGGAGATGAAGCCTCCTCTCTCACCCCCGTCATGCTTCATCGGATACGGACACTTTCCTGGCCTGCGGCTCCAGGGGCATCAACAAAATGGGCTGAACAAAGCACGTCTTGTTCAGCCGTCCTAAGACCTTGTCAATGCCTTCCAGCCAAAGACCACCAGGCACACACCTGAACAAAGCTGGGTCCGGGGGTGGGGGAGGAGGAACGCACGCCTGGGGCGAGCGCGGGTCATCTCAGGGAGCGGCCATCAGGAAGGACTGAGGACGAGGTCCAGGCTGCCGTTGGGTGATTTGGGGAGGGCTCAGGGAGTGGAGCTCCGCCCTGGGTTGGATGCCAGCGTGAAGGGGGTAATTCTGTGATCTCTATCTTAATTTTAATCTAAAAGGGAAGAAGGAGGAACTGAAGCCAAAGCTGTGATTGGCAAAGAAGCAGCCGTCACACATGCAGCCAGGATAGAGGGGCATGGGGTCATTTTTGTGGTTTGGACCATGTTCATATTTTTCTCTGCATTCAGACATGATCGCAGAGTTGTCTTGTTTTCTGTTTTGACACATCATGGTCCTTGAGCGGCCTTGTCGGACATTGGTGATCTGTGAAATGGCTTATGGGTAACAGGAGCATGCTCTCGCCCCACTGAGAGGGCTGCTTGTGTCTTTCTTAGTTGGAGAGGAAAAGACGTGGAGCCCTGGGAAGCTGGCCATGTCACACAGAGTGCCCAGGAGGGCACACATCCACCCTGCTTTGTCTGTTGGTCCCAAGGCCACGGGGAAGCTCCACTGAGTCAGGGAAGCCAAGGGGCTCCAGCACCAGACCTGGATTCAAATCCTGACCCAACGCGTGCTCTTGGACGAGTCTCTTGCGCCCTCATCCACTCAACAAACACCTAGCAAATGTGAGGGATTGGGGACCTTAGGCAAATGCCTGAACTCTCTGGCACTCAGTTCATCCCTCTAGAAAAGGGGGAAAACATTGGTACCTAAGATAAATCAGTGCTCGTCTCCCAGGGCTGCTGACCTATACTTCCCAGGGGTCCCCGCCTCCTTGACTGCCGCTGCCTTGTGGCCCTCTATTAGTGGGGGCGCAAGGGGTCCAGCCTGCTTAGGGGGTGAATCTCCTGCCTCCCTGCCAAGAGATCTGAGACCCCAGCTGGTCCCTCGGCACATCTGTGGTTGCGCAGCACTCGAGAAGGTTGTGGCCCTTCTGGTCTGTACTTTTAGCTGCTCCTGGGGCTGAACTACGTGGCACAGCAAGGGAGGGGCCCCACATGTTGGAGCTGCCCTGCAGGCAGCCAGGCCCCTGCCTCTGCCCAGGTACCAGCTCCATCGCTGGGGCCTGGGCGCGGCCCATTCCCTGGCCCAGGTCTGACCCTCTGGGCACTGTGGGGGCGCCCTCCCCGCGCTGACCTCCTGTGGTTCCCTGGCCTTTTCCAGATCCTAGGGAGGCAGAGAGGGTGCCAGGGCTGTGGGGGTGGAAGAGGGCATGCACCATCCTGCCTTCTTCAGGCGTGGAGGAGGGGGCGGTGACAGAGGAGGGTGTGAGATCAGCACAGAAAGAAGCTTGTGTACCTGCCGGAGGAGGCTCCGCGGGCTTGAGGGCACAGCAGGCGGGGGATCTTAGTCGCAGGTGTCTAGGAGCATGGCAGGGTCGCACTCACGTGTGCGTACGTGATGCCCCCACCTTGGTGGTGGGTCTCAGAAGCAGCGGGGTTTAGGATTCAAACTGGCCTCAGTCATTTCCCAGTTGAGTGACTTTCTGGCTGTGTGACCTCGGCCAGGTCACTTGCCCTCTCTGAACCTCATTCGTGCAACCCACAAGTGCAGCTTGCACTCTTGCTGTGCACAGGCGTTGAGGAGATGGGGCCAACACGGCGCAGACTCCGGTCACTCATGCAGCTGCCACTCTAGCCTTCACGCCCCATCTTTAAAGCGGGGTTGCAATACCCATCTCGCAGATAATGTCTGCGAGAAGTGTGGGGCATCAGGTTAAGTGCATGGTGGGATTTTGTTTCTTCACCCTGGAAACCTTGGAGCTGCACCTCTTCGTCTCAGCTGGTGGGAACAAAAGCCAAGAGGGCCCCCTTCAGCACACGACCAGCTCCCAGGCTGCCCTGGCTCTGCTGGGCTGGCGTGGGCCCTGGGGGTACGTGGCAAAGGCTTCTGGGGTGGGTGGCTGAGATGGGGGCCTCGCATTCCAAGAAGCCTGGCACCTTCCCAGCACTGGCCGAGAGAAGTCGGGCAGCGGGGGCGGGGTGGGGGACTGGAGGACAAAGATTCTCTGTGGGCTCCCTGGGGCCACCCCCACATACCCACCCAGTGGGCACAGGTGTGGGATGGAAACTCCTCCAACAAGTTGGGACACCCTCTCTGCCAGGGTGGGGCTCCTGGGGAGGGGGCAGGGGAAAGGGCAGAGGAGGAGGCTGCCAACTTCCCACTGGGCTGCTGTTTACACCTGAGCGATGAGCTGGCTCTTGGCTTCACCGCCTGCTCCCCTGGCCAGGTGTGCCAGAAGCTGGCTGGCTCCCGCCTGGCTCTTGCTGGCACTCAGTGCTCTGCCCCTGCTGGGCCTGGACGCTGGCAGGAGAGCCGGGGAAGGAGGACTTGGGACCCTTGCTGAGAACCAGATGTCTGATTTCCCCCTCTGCCCAACAGTTCCTCTCTTGGGCCCACAGCAACACCCCTGGAAAAGGGGTTGGTGGCCTCACTTTGGCACATCAGTGGGCTGGGGTTGTGTCTCAGTGCGGGTCTCTGCCATCGGCTGGCCCAGGGGCAGGTGGGGAGGAAACAGGCTGTAGCTAAAGAGGGAAAGATCACGGCCCGTGTGAGACAACGCCATGTCACACACAGCCCGGGGGGACACGTCCCATTGGCCTCTGAGGAATCCCTGTTACAGCCCATTTTGTAGATGAGACAACTGAGCCTAGAGAACCCAAGGGAGGCGCTGGGAAGTATCCGTCAGGTGGGGCCCTGCCCTGCTCCCTCAGAGGGCGAAGAGGAGCGGCGAGACCCCTACGGAGGCCTGGGTGGCGGCGGCGGTTTGCAGGAGGGGAAGAGGCCCTCCCAGGCTCAGGGCTATGGCTGGCCCCATGCGTGCGGGGACTTCTCGCCACTCACGCAGGGTGATCTCTTCCAGGAACCTCCCTGAGTTACACTTCCCTAAGCAACGGTCACAGCTGCCCAGCTGGTTCTCTAGTGATGCTGATTGGCACGCGGGCCCCCCCCCCCGGGCTGAGGTTCTGGCCAATGCCAGCCAACCCCAGGGCATGGGGCCACCCTTGGACCTGCCCTGGGGGGCACCAGCTCTTCTGCTGTCCAGCCCAGGGCTCTGCCTGCCCATCCTGTGCGTGCGTCCTGCTTCTTTGTGCCTTACTGCCGCGCTCTGGGCATCCTCTCCCGGGGAATTTGGCGTTGGGGTGTCCGGACAAAGAGACAGAGAGGCTCTCTGTTCGGACCCAGTTCCAACCTTGCTTTTATTTTATGTTCAAAGAACAAGACACGGGGGATTTAACACACCTGTGTGACACAGAGGAGGGGGAGCCCGGGACAGACCCCACATAGGCCCTTCCAAGTTCATCCACTGGGGCCCCCAGGAGAGCCTGCCCCCGCTCCAGGCCCCTGCTGCGGCCCCCGCTGTGTGCCCCGGCTCCCAGGACCCAGTCCAGCCTTTCCTCGGCAGCCTCACCTGACCGCTGTCCACCCCTGTGCTGAGTCCTCCAACGGCCCCACTTGGCCTCCTGTGAAGTCCTGATTGCTGGCTCCGGCGCCCACTGCCCTCCCTGCCATGACTGGCCAGGCCAAGAGCCACCTGGGCCTGTGGGACCTTCTCCCCACACTGGCTTCCTGGCCCCGAGTGAGCCCTGCTTCTGGAGGTGAGGGACGAAGTGCCCCTGATGAGTCCCCAAGGAGAACTGAGGCACAGAGAGACTCCACCTCGCTCCAAGTCCCCTGGCTGGGCGCCCAGCCCAGGACTATGTTCCCCCCACATCTGATTACCCACACAAATCCCTGTGAACCAGAGCTGGTGAGCAGGCGGGCCGCCTGTGCAAATCACCCCCAGGTGCCCAGGGCGCCCTCGCGTTCCGCCACCCACCCCCGGGCCCACTCCTTCCCAGGGCAACCTGTGTTGCGAGTCAGGGAGCAATGAGCCCGCCAACGGCCCCCTCACAGGCAGGCTTGGGGCCTAGGGCCCTGGGGCCGCCTCCCAGCACTCCCTCTCCAGCCAGGAGGAGGTCTCCACCCTGGTGCCCACCCCACCTGCCCTGCCCAGGCAGCCCCAGCAGGTTGTTTTCCTGGAGCTGGGCCTGGCTCAGCCTCCAGGGCCTGCCGGTCACGTAGCCAAACTCGTTCCGCCTCTCCCGCTGCCCAGGCTGCTGAGCACAGCGGTTTCCTGCCGGGGAGAGCACAATGGAGCCTGCCCCATGGGGACCCACCCTGGGGAGGCGCCAGCCCTGCCGTCTCTGAGGGCTGTGTGACTCTGGACAAGGCCCACGCCCTCTCTGAGGCTAGGCCTCCCTGTAAGAAGCGACGAGGTAAGGCAGGGTCAGGTGAGGCCACTCTCCCATAATCACAGCAAACATTCCTTGAGCCCTAAGTACACAGAGGTGCAGCGCCCCAGATCCTCACGGCCGCCCGAGGAAGCCAGGTGAACCCGGCCATGGTGGAGTCCCCCTTTCCCGTCAAGGATCCCGGAGCCTCTTCCTGTCTCCTGCTCACCCCACCCCACCTCGGAGCCCCCTGTCTTCCCCTTCTCCCTCCCAGGAGGTGCTCAGCCTGGGCGGGCATGAACAAGTAAGAGGAAGTGTTCGAAGGTCCAAATTAGATCAGAGGCACCTGGGCCCAGGTGGTCCAGGCAGCCCAGGCCTGCAGCTGGAGGTGGCAGAGGGCTGGGGAGACGTGGGGAGAGGAAGTGGTAATGGGGAAAGGAGAGGTACTGGGAGAGAGAGTGCTGCGGGCTGGCCTGGCAGGGAGCCGGCCAGCTGGGGACCAAGAATCAATTGATAAGCCTCTAGCAAGGGGGTGTCTGAGGCTGGCAGCCTGCGGTCCTGCAGCGGTTGGCTCCTGCCTCCCCTCCTGTCTCCCTCTCCCACGCCAGCACCCTCGGCCTGGACCGCGCCTATTCCTCTCCAAATGCGGACCAGGCCGTCTACCCGAAGCCTGGAGCCCAGGGCCCGGCCGTGAACTGGGTCTCCTCAGTGGTAGGGGGAAGAGAGGCGGCTCAGTCTCCACGGCGACACTTCCCAGGACACACCCCAGAGCCCCCTGCCTGGCTCTACCATGGTCAGGATCTGCCCGGCTGTGTCCCCAAAATGCAAAGCCCCAGGGGAGGCCTTCCTCAGGGTAGTGCAGGGGGTTCCCGATGTGAACCAGGGGGACAGCGGGGCCTGGGCTGCTGTTCCAGTGAGATGACAGTATGTCTCCTCTGTTGAGAAGTGACACTGTCCCCAGAGCTGTACCTCTTGCTCTCCTGCCTTGGGTTCAGTGTCCAAGACCTGGCAATACCCCTGATGCCCGTCTTCCCCCAGCCCTCCAGGATGAGCAGGCTAGGCCTGCCCCTGCTCAGCCATGACCTTCCCCCTGCCCCTGCCCGGCCTGGAAGGGTCACAGTGACTGAACCGCAGCGTCCCCAAGGTGACCAGCCCTCGCCAAAGCCCCCGTGACCTATCCTCGCCTCCCGCCTCCTGTCTCCACCTCCTGACGTGGAAGGGGCTGCTCACCCCTCGGCCCCACTCACTCCTCGGCCCTGCCCCCCGCCCCCGCCCCGCTCACGCCCTCCCAGGCAGGTGGGCCGGGAATCCAGGCACTTGCCTCTGAGCCTCTGGTTCCTCATCTGCACAATGGTCCTCCCATATCCCAGGCTGGTCGTGAGGTGCGAATCCTAACAATGTTTATTTTAACTGGGTTTGCTGGCCCTTCGTCTGGGTCTCTCCCCCGGCTCCCCCGCACGTCTGACTTCCTTATTTCCACAGCTGCCGCTGCCCCAGCCTCCGAGCCTGCTGGAAGCGTCCCTGTTCTCGGACAGGCCCTGCCCCGCAACCTCTTCCTCCTACCTTGTCCAGCCCCCTCCCCAAAGGGGCTTCTGCCCCTCCCAGCAGGTCTCAAAGCCTGACTGCCGGGCCTCCTCCATCGCACCCGGGTATGGGATCTTCACCAGGCTGGGGAATCAGACCCCGTGGGTATGTGCGCGCGCGCGCGTGTGTACCACCGCCACCCAGCAGGGGAGGGCTATCGCAGGGCTCTGGAACCTGCTTGGGTTTTTTAATTCTTTTTTACATTAAGTAATTCTTTATTTTTCAGTTATGGTTGACATACAATATTCTATTAGTTCCAGCTCTACAACCCTGTGATTGGACATTGCGTAACTTGCTAAGGGACCGTCCTGATAAGTCTCATCCCCACCCGGCCCCACACGTGGTTATCAGAATGTTACTGACTGTATCCCCTGTGCTGTGCTTTACATCCCGTGACTGTTCTGCAGCCACCTGTTGGTACTTCTCTGTCGCTTCACCTTTCGCCCATGGAACCTGCATGTCGGACCATGTCCCCAGTGGACTCTGATGCCCACCTGCCGGGACAAGGAGCATCCCTCTCGGGAGAGTCCTGGGGGCCTCTGTCAGCCCCACCCCACCCTGGTCGCGCCCCCCCAGCTCAGCTGGGAGAAACTCTTTCCCAGGCGGGCCGGGCAGGGCTGGGCAGGGCCGCGGAGATCAGCTGAGGCGTGTTTGTTTGGGGGGTTTTTTTCCTCTTGGGCTGGTTTTCTAAACAAAAGGCCTGGGTGATGCGGGGACAGAGCCAGCCCCAGCCCCTCACGGCACTGGGGGCTGCAGTGCTGGGGGGGGGTGGCACTTATATGCCTCTCAGAGCCAGGTCATCTTGCAGGATCGCTGAAGCCCTGTGATGCAGGAGCCACCTCCCCGTTTCAGACAGGAGGAGACTGCCACTCAGAGAGGCCCAGGGACGGCCCGAGGACGCAGGGCTGAGGAGGACGGTGCCTGACTCCTCTTTCCTTCTCCAAACTGCCCCCCCTCACTGCGCCCTACCCCCAGTGCTGTGCTTCCCTCCCCCAAATCTCTCCGCTGCGCCTCTCTGTTCTCCTCCTCCTTTTCCTTCCCTAGGCGGCCCCGTCCTCAGCCTTGACCTCCTCTCTGTCCCCCAAAGTGGGCACAAACCCTTCATGGCCCCAGCGACCATGGCTTCAGGGGCAATAGCAGCACTTCAGGGACTTACCCGGGTCAAGCCCTGTTCTAGGCCTGTTACCCAAGAGTTGCCAATGGCGTCCTCACGACAGCTGGGGGTGGGGGTTGTTGTTATCCCCACTTTACAGGTGAGGGATGGGAGGCCCAGGGAGGCGAAGTCGCTCGCCTAGAGGTGGCAGAGTCAGAATGCGAACCCAGGCAGCCCGCGTGCTTCCCTCGTCCGATACCCCTCTGGCTCTCCAGCCCTGACCTCTGACCTGAGCTTCCGGTGGGACATTCCCCCCTGATTTCCAGGGGTCCCCACCCCTGCGAGGCCCCCACCGTAGCTCTCATCCGTGTTTGACCAGCAGCGTCAGACCCGCGGCCCTCAGGCCCATGCGGCCCAGGATGGCTGTGAATGCAGCCTAACACAGAACCATAAATTGACTTAAAACATTATGAGATTTTTTTATTTTCACTAGTGTTTGTGTATTTAATGTGGGGCCCAAAACAACTCTTCTTCCAGTGTGTCCTAGAGACGCCAAAAGGTGGGGCACCACTGGTGGGCCCATTTGCTCCATGTCCCCACCCCCATGCAACCCTGGGCTGGGAGTGTTTTGGGTCCCATTCATTTACAGCCATGTCCCCATACCCAGTGCCACAGGCTTGGCACACAGCAGGGCCTGGGTCTGTGTCTTAGGAGGGACACAACCATTGCAGCTCATGATCCAGCCTTAGCTTCTCCATAGCGCTCTCTGCTGGTCAGACCAAACATTGCCCTCGGGTCTTGGCACCATCCGCCCATGGCTGAATCCCTGGCACCCTAATAACCCCCTGGGTTTATAGCGCTTCTTTCTTCCACGGAACTCAAAGTGTTTTCCCATCTGTGATCTCCCTGGCCTGGGACCAGCCCCAGGAGTGTGGGAGGGCCGAGCCTTTCTCTCCCCATTTTACAGATCCGAGCTGAGGCCTGGAGAGGCGCGGGCAAGCCCCAGCGTGCTGGTGGATCCAGAAAAGAGCTTACGGGTCCATTCCTCCAACCATCTCTTTTACAGATGAACAAACTGAGGCCCAGAGGGGAACAGGCTTGCCCGAATGAGTCCTGGGCCAGAAGCCTAGTGTCCTAAATACAGTCCAGGGCTTTCCCACGACATTAAGATCTCTGCCTGCCTGCAGCTCAGCAAGCCTTGGCCAAGTCATTAAACATGACGAGCCTGTGTTGTCCTATTTGTGAAAGGAACTTTCCTCGCCGCCTGCCTCCCAAGGGACGAGGCGATGGCAGATGGGGGAGCACTCGTGACGGGCCTCGAGGACAGGTGAGGCGAGGCGACAGGAGAAGGAGAACAGGGGCCCGAGCGGCAGCGTCCAGCAGGCTGCCCACCCCTGCCTGGCATAGGCACGGCCCAGGAGGCCGCTCCCATCCAAGGCTTGACTTTCAGATGGGCCAGCACGTTGTCAGAGGAGCAGGGGTGGGAGGTGAGGAGAAATGGTGACCAGCCAAACCCTAAGTTTCGGTTCCAGCCTCGGTTATGTCCCTCCTAGCATTCTTCCCAATGGGTCGATTCATTTATTTATTCCACCGACTTGTTAACGTCTGTGTTCTCTCTGACTGACTTTAAGCCAGATGCTGGCAAACTTTTTGCAAAGGGCCAGATTGTAAATATTTTCATCTTTGAGGGTCATACCATTTCTGCCATCGGAAGGTGAAGCAGCCAGAGATGATAGGTAAACAAATGAGCATGGATATGTTTCAATAAAACTTTATTTACAAAAACTGGCCAAGGGCTGGAGTCAGCCCATGGGCCATAGTTTGCTGACCCCTACTCTAACCTCCAAGACATTTGGGACTTGTCTGATTACATTCGACGTATCCCATTGTGTGGGCAGACAACACGTTGCAGCTGCTGATTTGATCAGTGTTTGATGAATGAAGGCATGACCTCTGTGCGTTGGACCTACCTCCTAGGTTTACTGGGAGAATTAAACAGGACAGGACCAGTGCAGGTCTTGGCACAGCCGCTGGCACATGGGACGATCTCAGCTGCCATGATTATTCTTGTTGCTGTTATTAATGCACACACCTGAAACTGCCTCCCGAGCCCCCACCAGTGGCCTCGACTAGGTCTCCCCTACTGGGGATGGAGGTATCATGTCCACAAGAAAGCCTGTTCCTTGCTCAAGAAGCTGGTGGATGTCTGTCTGCTGCTGGGGACACCCCACCACCTGCCTGCCCCCCACGCTGTAGGCTTCCCCAGGGCAGGGGGCAGAGGCTGGTCACCCTGGTGCTCAGAGAAGCAGCGGTGTCTGCTCCAACACACAGAGGGCTTGCCCTTCTCTCTCCCCCTGCCCCATCTGGTCCAGCCTGCCACACTCCCACCCCAGCTGGGAATAGCCAGTGTCAAGCCTGGAGCTGAGAGTGGGCACATTTGGAATTCAGCCGGTGACTTTCTCAGGCTTCCCAGAAAGACCCCAAACATCAGGCCCTGGGACCCACAGGCA
Source organism: Pteronotus mesoamericanus (assembly GCF_021234165.1). Taxonomy (NCBI): domain Eukaryota; kingdom Metazoa; phylum Chordata; class Mammalia; order Chiroptera; family Mormoopidae; genus Pteronotus; species Pteronotus mesoamericanus. The sequence continues at coordinate 1,726,230 of NW_026555200.1, forward strand.
GGGCCTGCCTCCAGAGGTAGCACCTAGCCCCTGAGCCCTCCAGGTTGAGCAGGGAGCCCCACCGGCTGTGGGGTTTCAGTCCCAGCTCTGCTCCCAACGGGCCTCGGTCCCTTTCCTGGGTCTCCATCTCCGCATCTGTGTAGTGGGGGTTAGGAGCAGGTGATGTCCGAGCTCAGGACAGTGCTAGCCTAGATGGAGACTCTGTGCAAATCTGGGTGGATGCAGCCTTGTAGCACCCAGCTTAGCAAGGAGATGACACCTTTGTGCTAGAAAAAAAGTGCCCCATATCCAGGCTGACAGCCTATTCCCTAGCTCAGGGCTTGGCGACAGGAGCAGTCAGGGTTTCAGTGCCCTCCCTCCCGGCTGGGCGCCCTTGTGCAGGGAACACAATGTCCAACGTTGGACCGTGTGGTTGGGTCTGAGTTGGCAGCGTGGTACTTTCTGGGTCAATTGGCCAAGGGAGACAAGCAAAGCAAAGCAAAGCAGTGAAAAATGGTGCTGTCTCCATCTGCCCCCTGGTGGCCATATGCTGCATGACATGCACAGCTCAGGAAAAGCATCTCAGGTGAGACCTGTGTTTGTGCCTTAGCCCTAGCAAGTGGGTCTCCTCCCTGCCTGCAGAGACCCAATACCCATGGGTGCCAGCCTCTGAAGCCTGAGAAAGAGATTCTGTGGTGAAGAGCCATCATAGACCAGGCCAGGCATTTTAGAGATGAGCTCAGGGCACCTGTTTACTCACCTGGCTGGAAGCTCCCCCAGCAGGGGTGCTGGTCCTGCCCCAGTGTCCCCAGTGCATAGCACAATGGTGTGTCTCCTCCATCGGACTGGGGGCTTGCCCTCTGGTCTCTCCCTTCCCCACCTAGTCCAGCTGGTTGCCCGTGAGGGACTCCGACCTGTCACCCCTCTCCAGCTGAAAGCCCAGAATCTCGAGCCTAGAGCTAAGTGTGAGCACATTATTTAAGGTCAGCCTGTGGCCTTCTAACTCAGGCTTCCCAGGAAGGCCCTAAGCCCTGGCCCTCAAGGCCCCAAGACAGGCTGGGCTCCCTGAGACACAGGGAACGGGACTGGGAGCCTCATCTGGGCCTCGACCCCAGCTGAGAGAGACTGGAAGGAAGCTTGGTTTGCAGATGAGCAAACAGAGGATGGGACCTCCATTGCCCTTCAGATACCGGCTGGAGAGATCCAAGGGGGAGGCCCTGGCGGAGCGGGCTCCTGCCACCTCCTCCCTCTCCTCCTCTGGGCTCCAGCCATCGTAGCCCTCTCTGCCTCCTGGGAATTATCCCTTCCTTCCACCTCCAAACTGTGGCCGGGCTGTTCTCTCTGCCAAGCCGAGTCCTACTCATCCGTCAGCTGTGGACTCCATCGCGGTCACTTCCCCGGACGCTCTCTCCGCACCCGGGACCTGAGAGAGCCCTCCTATCCGGCGCCACGCCGCACCCCCCTCCCCCGAGTGCTTCTCAGGGCTGCGATTCTCTGTTGTCCTGGCTCCTTACTGGGCTGATGCCTGCCTGCCCCAGGGACCTTGTCTGGCTCATTCATGCTGTAATCTCAGCAACGCACAGTGCCAGGCACGCAGTAGGTGCTCAATGGGCACTTACTGGATGAATGAAAGATTGAATCTGTGAGGCCTCGCTATGACCACTTTCCAGATGTGTAACCTTGGACAAGTCTCACTTTCTTGCATTCAGTCAACAAATGCTTATTGAGCAGCTACTATGGACTGAGCCAACCCAGATCTGCCAGGCTCCCAGTTCCATTCTCCTTGTGCACCCCCGGTTTCGCCTTTCCTGAGAAAGCAGGTGCGGAGGAGCTGCTAGAGGCCCAGAGGTGGGCAATCCCAGTCCGAAGTCCCGTCCTCTCCCGCTGGCCCCCCAGACGTCATATACACATATGCCAGTCCCCGGGAGCCCCTTACGTCTCTGCCTCTGGACCCTCTAGACCTCCACCACCTCTGCCTGCCGCGTCCCATTCAACCTTCAAAATGCCATTGCAGGGTCACCATCATCTGAAGCCATCCCATGACCCTGCCAGAAGCAACTCTCCTCTAGCTGCCCTGGGCTGGCACGGGGATGCTCCGCTGTCCACCATGACCCGAGTTATTTACGCACGTGGCTCTCCCCCCCCATCCCCGCTGCACTGTCCCCCCTCCCAAGACTGCCCGGGCAGGGACTGAGTCTGATTCATCACTGTGCCGGCTCTGTTGATTAAGCGTTCTCTGATCAGACTCGGCAGCATCCACTCTCCACGCTCCAGCGCCCAGCTCTGGGCCGGGTGCTCAGGGCTAGTGAACGTCTGTCACTGAATAGGCCAGTGGGGGCAGGCCACAGGGCTGGGGGCTCCCGCTGGGTCAAGATCATGACAGGAGAATGGGGTTCGGGGTGTGAAGGGCACAGCCTGGGCACCCTCTCCTCTGGTCCCTTCATCTGCCAGAGGTCCCCTCGTTCCTCTCCCATGGATGGGCAGAGCATGGTGCATGCGGGGGAGGGTAGTGGAAGATCACGGGGCAGATGGGCTACGGGCTGAGCTGGGGAAGGACAGCCTGCCCCGGGGAAGGACAGCCACGCATCTTGGAGCTGTCTGGGAATCTGGGAATCGTCTGCTTCAGCAGAATTCCAATGACTGGGAAGGTGAATGTGGGTGTGCAAGGGGAAGCGGCCCATCCCTGCATGGCCCAACCTCAGGCCAGGGCCACAGCCAGGTTGACAGGCAGGGGAGCTGAGTTCTAGTCTCCACTCTGCTCTCAATTTGCTGTGTGACCTTGGGCAAGCCCCTGCCCCTCTCTGAGCGCCAGTCTACAATGGGAGTGTGGAACTGACCGTCGCCCATGCCGGAGGTGAGGATAGCCAGCATCTGTCACCCCACCCTAGGGGTACCTCTGAGTTGGTGAGCAAGTCACTCTGGGTGGGGCCGCTGCCCAGCCTCATCCCCCTGTCCCCATCTTAGGCTGAAGGGGGCACAGCGGGCCCCCCGCCATCCTCTCTGTCCTGTCCTCTCTGCCCCCAGAGCTGCCAGGCTGCCAGCTGGGAGCATCGGCAGCTGTGACCAAGTGTCGTGCGTCACAGTGAGTCAGAACCCTCTGTCCAAGCCAGGTCCAGTCACTCCACAACAGGAAGAAGAGAAAGGACACTCTACCTCCCTGGCCCCAGGCTACACAGGAAAGGACCCTGGAGCCTGGCCACGGGAAGACCCGTCTTACCTTCTGCTCACAAGGGCAAGCTCACGGTCGGCCCTGCAAGGCGCTAGGCACCCACGGTGGTCAGGACAGACTGTCCCTTCTGAGTTGTCCTCCCCCAGGGCAGACTTGGGGGGCAGAGCTGGCCTGATGGGAGCGCAGCGTGGGGGTCCCTGAGCGCCCAGCTGAACACAGCACTGCCGCCAGGACTGACATGTCTTGTTCACACGGGCACATCGTAGGCGCTTCATGCACATCCATGGAATAGCATTTCCCCGGACTTCGCACGGGTGGAGGAAAGCTGGGCCAGGCAACAATTCATCATCTGGTACCGTGTTCACTGTGCTGTTACTTATTTCTAGCCCTAAATACCTCGTATGTGCCAGTCCCTGGGCATATGTTATCCCCTCAATCCTGAGAGCACCCCACGAGGAGGGGTTTTAACCCCTAGTTAGCAGATGAAAACACAGAGCCCCAGGGAGGGGAAGCAACCTGCCACGGCCACACCACTGGGGAGGCCCGAGTCCACGTTCACACCAGGCTCCCCACCGGGACTTCACTCCAGAGAGGGCACCGGGCCTGGGGAAAGAGGATAAGGGCAGTACCCGTGTGCATCCGGCACCCACCCCCATTCTCGGCAGTCCCACGGGGTCAGACCCTGCCCTGCGGAGGCCTTTAGCTGCGACCCACGCCCGGGCCTCACTACTCCGCCATCCCTCCAGAACCTGCCGGCCTTCACCAGGTTTTTGAAGGGGACCGTGAACCTGGCTTCGTCGCCTGCCTGTGTCAAAGGGACACAGTGACGCCGGCCCTTCCTGGTGCGTAGGTTGGTGTAAGGATGCAGCGAGATAAAGTGTGTAAAGCGTGTGAAACACAGCGCTGCGGACGCTGAAGAGCTGTGCGCCAGCTGAGGTTTGCTGTAAGGAGCTGGGGGTGGGGAGGGGGTGCTGTGTAAATGTGAGAGCGTGTGGCTGTTGCACACACTGTGGGTGTGCACTAGTTTGTGTACGTGTGTGTACACGTGTGAGTAATGAGAGTGGACCACTGTCCGTCCTTAGACAGGACACCAGGGCTCAGCTAATCCCTGCGCCTGGGTTCACATGGTCCAGCCAAGGCTGGAGAGGCAGGTGCTGCCCCCTTCAGGCGGGGCGGGAGACGCGAGGAGGGGCGCCACCCTCTGTACCGCCGCCCTGGGCCAGCCTCCCCGAGTGAGGAGTGCCCCTCTCAGCTAGGGGATCTCAGGCAAGGCAGCCGCCTGACTTCCGTGAGTCTGTCTCTTCCCCTGCGAAGCGGGCGTATAATGGGACGGTTGTTACTGCTCTCGGCCAGGTGTCTGGTCGTCGTTGCTCAGTTAACGTTGTGCACTTTGTGTCCCAAATGCTAGAGGTCTCCCCGCCCCCACCGCCCCCTTCCCTGACCTTCAGCCCCTGCCACCGGGCGGTGCCAGGTGAGGGCCAGAAATACCACCGCCCCGCACGCCCCTCAACCCCCAACACCCGCCGCCCCGCCCCCAGCGCCGCTGCGACAACAGGTGCGCGAGGCGGTGGCGCGGGGGCTGGGAAGGGGCGGGCACCCTCGCTTGGCTCCGCGCTCCGGGTTCCGGGCGAGCGGTCCCGGCTCCCCTCCCCCGACACACACCAATCCGCGGTGCTGGCAGCAGCTGGCGCGGAAGGCGGCGGCGGCGGCGGCGGCGGGGACCGAGCTGAGAGGCGGCCGAGCAGAGAGGAACCCCTGCCCCTTCCCCTCCCGCCCTTCCCCTGCGCCCGGGCCACGCGCGAGCCCCAGGCTGCGGAGACATGATCGCCCGGCGGTCCGACGCACCCAAGGCGCAGCGCCCCGGCCCCGCGGCCCCGTGATGGGCTCCTGTGTGTCGCGAGGTGAGGAGGCCGCGGGCTGGTGGGGGTGGGGGCCCGGGTCCCCGCGCCGAGAACGCGCACACATCCCCTCGGGACGCTCCAAGAAAACTGGGAAGTGAGGGTGGGCAACCCGCCCTTCCTGACCAGCCGCATCCCCACCCCACCCCGGCGCGGGGGGGCGGGGTGAACCCTAGGAAATGCGGTGCCCCCGCCTCGCCCTCGACAGGGCTGGGAGGATGGGGTGCAGCGCCGAGAGAGAGGGCAGGGAGGTCACGGCAGCTCCAGCCCCGCTTGGAACCACACCCTGGCAGGTGGCCTGAAGCAGGGTCACTACCTTTCCAGCAGCCACGCACCCCCTGTTGTGTGTCTTGGAGGGAAAGGGGGCTCCTGATTTACCTGACTGTTCTGGAGGCACTTGGGGGTGGGGGGTGGGGGACCAGGAGAATATTCTCCCTCCCACACACCCCCAAGACACAGGCCTTACTAGCTGGACACGCCCCATGTCTGTCCCCTTATCCCATGCCCCTGAACCCCACTGGCAGCGAGGGTTTCGTGGAGGTGAACAGGTTATAAAGAAGGTTCCGGGTCCTCGGCCACCCTCATCCTAACTCCTCATCCCCACCCCCACCCTCGGTCAGGCAGTGGGAAGGGAGGAGACAGCTGGTGTTCCCAGTCACCCCGGGGCCCATCTGTCTGTGAGCTGTAAAAGCCAGCGAGAGCCTGTCTGCCACTGCCCCCTCCCTGTGTCCCCCAAGGGGGCACCCGGAGCCGCGGGGAGCTTCCCTGGAGGGTGGCAGGCTGGTCCTTAGAGCCCTCCCCGCCACCAGCTTTCCAACAGGCTGCTGAGCAACACTTTAGAAGAGGTCAGCTGAGCCACTCTCCCACCAGGGGTCTTGGCCCTGCAGTGCGTCGGGGCAGTGGCGGGGGGTGGCGCTGGGGGTGGAGGTGACTGGCCAAACCCGCCGATCCCAGCCACAGGGCCGTGGGGGGCTGCCACCCCACCCATCGCCCCCAGTAGCTTTTTCAGGTGCAGAGGGATAAATGGGCCTTGGGGAGGGGCTGGGCAAGCCCGGGAGGACAGGGGGCCTTGTCCTTGACCCAGGGGTTGTTGAGGAGGGGACAACAAGACCTCTCCCTCCATCCTGTGGCCTCTAAGGGGCTCTGCTCACTCGTCCCTGTGGGGCACTCAGGGGCATGGCTCAGGATGTCTCAGGAGGCTGTCAGGGCGGGACCATGGGTGGGGTCGGGCTGTGTGAGGTTCATTCACTTATTTATTAAGCTGATACTAACATGACACCTACCGTGCGCCAGGCACCGTGCCCACACTGGGTGTCCAGCGTCGATGAGCACAGCACCCGCGCCCGTGAGGCCTACGGCCTGGCTGGAGCGGGAAGGTAGTTGTAAGAATGAAGAGTGTTTAGGGCTCTTTAGCAGTGACAGGCTCTCAGGGTCTCTCCAGAAGCTCCCGCTCTGGGCTGTCCCTGGGTGTAGGGAGACTTGGGATCTGGTGCTTTTTGGTGACTGTCCCTTCCCCCATCACTTGGCCACCCCATGCAAGGGGCTGCGGGACTTGCCTGTGAGCTGCAGACCGGCTGAGAGCAGTTCAGAGGCTGGGAGGAAGGGACGCCTGCCAAGGTCACTCAAGGCAGCGTCAGGACCAGGGTCTAGGCCCTCCGACAAGGTGTGAGGACCACCAGCCACCGTCCCAGCAACTCTGGGTGGCTGAACCGCTGAGTGGAGGTCGCACACCCCTCTAATTGTCACTAACGCCCAGTGCTGACAATTTACCAAGTACTGGTTGGGACCTTTTTAGGCACAACAAACTATTTGGTGGCACGTACTATCACGGTCCCCAAACTGAGCAGAAAGGAGTTGAGTGACTTGCTCGGGGGCTGCCTATGAGAAATAGCAGAGGCAGAGACAGAGGCAGGATTTGAACCCAGAGCCTGGCCCTTTGCCTCTGCACCCCACCGCCAGCCCTCAGTCTCGGTGCCGGCACCTGCCCTGCTCCTCTCCAGCTGCCGGCTTCCTTGGCTTCCGAGCCCGGAGAACCTGGTCTCCACACCTGCACCCACTGCCAAGAACTGCCCCCTTATTCCAAGTGCTCTCCTGTGCCAGGTGTGCAGCCTGCACCCAGGCGGGGGCGGGAGCCTGGTGCTGGGACCGCCCCAGCCAAACCCTAACCCCAGGTGTAGACAACACACGGGACAGCCCCCTCCTCCGCCCCAGGCAGCAGGCAGCTTCTCTGAGCCAGGCCTGAGAGGCCAGGAGCGGGGCCGTCCAGCCTGGGTTCACATCCCTGCTCCACCAGCACTAGCCCTGCGACCTCAGCCACTTACTTACCCTTTTGTGTGTGCCTCAGTGTTCTCATCTCCAAAATGGGAATAATACCAGCACGGATGTCCTAGGGTTGCTGGGAGGGGATGAAAAAGCTAAATTCATGGCAAGCACTCAGACCAGTACTTGGCATGTAGTAAGTAAGCACTCGTGGTAGGTGTTCCTTTCACTTTTATTATCCCCCTTCTGTGCAGACAGCTGATCAAGATCCTCTTGGCTGGGAAAGGGGGAGCTACACAGGCTTCAAGCCCCAACCTTTTCATGGGAAAAGTAGCGGGTGGCAGGCACTAGAGGCGCTGAGGATGTGGGGCGAGTGGTGGGGACCAGATTAAGGCAACAAATGCCGCCTCCGGGAGCCATTTTGCGTTCCCTGTTTATTTTTAACGATTGTTTGTGGCGCGTTTATCTGGAGCCAGGCTGAGCCTTCGGCCTCCTGACCTAGTTAGTCCTCCTGCCACCCTGGGAGGAGGGTCGTGGGCTCCGAGACGGGTGAGTTTTACTGGAGGTCATACAGCCAGGCCATGGAGAGGCCCCACAGCCTGAGCCCAGAACCCCGGCCCGTTGCCTCCTCACATCCCCTGCGTGGAGGGAGGCGCCGAGCGCATGGCTCGTGTTTGGTTTGAGCTTTGCTGCCACCACTGGTGACAATCCACAGGGAGCAGAGGGGAGTTAATAGCTGCCCCCCATTCTGTCCAGCTTCAGGGTCCCAAGCGCCCCCCCCCCCATGCCCCTGCACCAGAACCTCTCTGCCTGCCCCAGGCTTTCCTCCAGGCAGCCACCAGCCGCCAGCCTCCGGGCCCCACCCTGGGGGGCTCAGCGCACTGGCCGCTGGGAGCAGAGTGAGAGCAGAGGGCAGAAATTGGAGCTCGAGGACTTTCTTCTGGAAGGTCAGACACCTGACTGTGTCTGGGAGAAGGCTCAGCCCTAAGGGGGCTGACCACAGCCACCCGTAGTCCCCAGGGCCTGCTGACCATGATCCCCCACTTCCAGCCGCCATATGCGGGCTCCCGGGAGCCCTGGCAGAGCCCGGGAGCAGAGTCTTGCACCGAGCACTGTGGGGAGACTGAGGAAGCAGTAGGTGGGGCCTTGCCCTTTCAGAGCTCACAGCTGTAGCAGGGAGACACAACCTTGGCCTTGGAATAGTCTAACGGGGGATGCAGGACACACACACACACACACACACACACACACACACACACACACGGGAAAATGACCAGAGGACCGGGAAAATGGCCAGAGGACCTCTTAGGAGTTCAGCGCTGTTAGTGGTTGGAGCGCAAGCTTTGGAGTTTCAGACCAGCCCAGGTGTGAACCCCGTCTCTGCCACTTCCTACCTGCTGACCTTGTAGAAGTGATTTAACCTCTCTGAAAAAAAGAGCCTAATAGTGCAAACTTTGTGACGGCTTAAACAAGATCTTGTGGATGAAACGGACTAGGACAGCACCTGACACTCAATAGGTGTTTAATAAACAGGCAGCAAATCACTGCAGACCAGACTTTGCCCGTGGGGGCTGCTGGTACAGGAGCATCTTAATACAGCTGAGGCCAATCTAGGCAGGGTGCCTGAAGGTGGTGAGGCTAGAGCGGGGTCTTCAAAGAAGTTGGGCCACAGCGTGGCAGAGGAAGTAGGAAGGAACCGGGATGTCTAGAAGTTCTGGAGAGGAGCCCGCTATCTCTCTCTGTCCTTGGCTGGGCACAGAAAGGGACCGCCTTGGGCATCTCTGAGCTGCCCAGCTCACTGACAAAGCTACCACTTGGCCCTGGTGATTTGTAAATGACCGTCCTGGGGGGCACTCTGTCTACTTGAGCCTGCGCAGCAATGGCCAAGGGCACACCCAGTGTGGCCTCCCTCTGCAGCCCTCAAGGCAAGCTTCGGCCCTGGGGACAGGACCAGGGCAGTGGTGACCGAGCTCTGTTCCTTGGTCCACAGGGAGGGTCTGAGGTTTGGGAGGGGAGAGGGACAGAGCAGCTGCCATTTATAGAGTGCGCCCCCTGGCTGGGGCTTGCTCCTCAGGGCGGCCCTTTCCCGAGGAGTGCAATGGTCCCAGGTTGTCGCAGATGAGACACCCTGAGGCTCACAGGAGCTGTGTCACAAGTCCCAGAGCTGGCAGCGAAGAGCTGGGATCTACACCCAGGGCAGGGACCATGAGAGAAATGCTTTGCCCACTATGTCCTCTTCAGAGCCAAGGCCAGGCTCTGGCCTGGCATGTGACAGCCATGCAGCACATAGCACACGGGTCCTGAGAAGCCTATTTCTTTATTTTTAAGAGAGGGGAGGGACGGAGAAAGAGAGGGCGAGAAACGTCGATGCTCAAGATCCCATCTAGGGATCTGGAGCCGCATGTGCCCTGAATGGGAATCAAACCAGCGACCTTTCGGTTCGCAGGGTGGCACTCAGTCCACTGAGCCGCACCAGCCAGGGCATCACTGCGTGGTTTCAGGAGGAGGTTTACCCTCCCTGGGCTGCTGGGGAGGAGCATGGGCCCCCCGGCCTCCCTCTGGGAGAAGGTGGCAGCAGCGATAATTAACGGGCTGGGGCATGGGGTGCCAAGGAACAGGTAAAGGGGCTACATGACTCGGAAGCAGGTGTGCAGAGTCTGAGCAGTTGTGCTGCAGACTCACCAAAGAAACAAGCTGAGAAAACCAGTGTGGCAGCTTTGCAGCAGGAGGGGATTAGGGTAGATATCAGGAGGAACCATCTGGGCAGCTGGACTCTAAAGCGGAGAAGCTGGCGTGCGGGGGGGCAGGCATCATCCTAAGCAAGCAGAGGAGAGGCTTGTCTTCTGAAGGAGACATCTGCATGACACCCTTCTCCTTGAAGGATCAAAATGGGCCCCTCCAGGTTGCCATGGCAACCGGAGGCCTGTCACTTCTGTGACCAGGGGAGGTGGGGGAGGAAGCAGGCCTGAGAAGGGGCCTCCGACCTTGAGGTCAGGGGCACAGGGTGTGGAGCGAGAGGTGCCCACAGGAGCTGTGGCTAGGGGCTCCTTGTCCCCCAGCCCCCACCCCACATGACATGCTGTGTTTTTCCAGTTGCCGGTGGTGACGTGGCCGCAGTCCCAGCTGGGCGAAGAGCAGCCTGTGATTTCACCCTGGGCTGGTTCATTACCTGACGTCTCCATGGCAACCAGCCCATGACCTCACGGGGCCAAAGTCCTCAGGGGGAGAGGGCGGCTTTGGCAGAGGCCCCTGCCCCGTGCTGAGGAGGGGGCAGGAAGGCTAGGGCGGGGCTGGGAGCCAGGAGCCCACCGAGCCCACCACCGCCTCCTTGACGAATGACCTTGTTCGAGTCACATCTCCTCCAGGCCTTTGTGGTCACCTCCCAGCTCCTGTCTGCGCGTCTCCCCTCCTTCCCCAGGCCTGTGGTTGCAGAGTTTTAAAACAGCTTCAGACGATGGCCAGGGGTCCTAGAAATGTTCCGGTGCCTCTCAAAGTTCCCAGGTGCAGCCTGTAGCCTGCGCCACCTTGAACTGCACCTTGGCAGCCCCAGCTGGTGCTCCTGGACCCTTAAGAGTGGTGGCTTTCTAAGTTTTTTGACCGGAACCCATAGGAATAAATATATTTTGCCTCATGACCCCATACGCAAGCGCAGGAAGTCGTTCCGGTCTCGGGCCCTGCCCCAGCCCGAGCCCCGCGGCAGCCACCCCTCCTGCTCCGGTGCAGCCGTCCAGCTGGGGGTGGGTGAGATGCTGGCCTTTCCTTTGCAGGACCCCAGAGTTCTGCAAGGCTGGGGGCCTCTCACTTCCTTAGGTGGCCAGAGTCAGAAGGGTGGCTGAGGCGGGGGTAGCAGCGCCGGCTCCGCCCCCGGACCAGGGCCTCTGTGCCCCCGACCCTGACCCCAACGATGGCTTTCTTCAAAACGTGGGCCTTCGTGCCTCTTTGTTATCACTTTGAGATCCTAGTAGACAGTTCCCGAAGAACAAGCACAGCCCCCTCCACTGTCTGTTTTACAGGTGCGGAAAACGCAGGCTCCGCGAGGCAACGTCACTTGCTCCAGGTCCCACGGGTAGTGAAGGGCAGAGCTGGGATCTGAACTGGAAGCAGTGGCACCAGAGCCTGACCCATCTCTCTCTGGAGCAGGCCCTGAAACGAGGACCTGGGTACAACTGACATAGGAAGGAAGGGAGACAGCAGGACAGAGGACCCAGAGCTAGGAAAGGGTGTCTGTCGTCTTGCAGGGGGCGACCTCAGGCTGAGCCCACAGGGGCCTCTGGAATGAAAGTTAAGCTCAGAGCGTTCTGACCCCAAATAAAGGGGCCAGGGTCCTGCACCTCCAGTCATTGGCTAAGGGCCACTCGCGCTAAGGGTGGGGCCAGCACAAACTCTCAGGTAGTTTCAGCTCCAGGTGCCTGAGGGCAGCCCACCTGGAAAGAGCCACAGGTGCTGCCCATTAGAAGCAAAGCACAAGGCGAGGGGGCTGTGGGTGCACAAAACCAGGAAAGAGATCCAAAGGGATGAGGGGGGTTGGGTGGAGCCCCCACACTGTCCTGTCGGCCCACTTCTTCCCCTCCCTGTTAACACCCCCACAAGCCTCAGAGTCTCCGGGTCAGCCCCACGCCTCCTGCCTCCAGCCCTCAGACCCACGCTGGCCGCAGCTCCCTCCAGGGAGCCCTGTCCACTTCGGTGCCGTCCGAGTGTTGGGAGCCAGCGCCTGGGACAGGTCAGGCAGGAAGCTGGGACGAGTGTCCCACAGGGGGCTCCCCTCCCTGCCTTGGCCCCTCGAGACTCGGCGGCTTTGTGCAAGCTGTGCCTGGAGCACCTTCCTCCCAGAGTACCTTTCTGCCAGCACCCGCTCCTGGCCAGCTCTCCATCCGCTCCCCTGGGCCGCCCCAAGCCCACCAGACTCACGGAACCTCTTCTGTGCTTTGGAAGAGAGTGAGTCTCGGGGTCAGACCGCCAGGGCTCAGGTCCTGATTGCCAGGTACTGCCTGTGTGCTGTGTGCTGTGGTCAGGAATGAATGGATGGCTGCACAGGCCAATGAATGAAGGAGGGACGATCCCGCCAGGGGTTCACATATCTGGGCTCTCAGGCCTCAGCTCTGAGGAGCCCTCTCCAGCTCCCCCTACCGCCGGCCACAGGGTTCCTCTTCTCTCTCCACGGTTATTATCGCCATCTTGTTGGTCTTATGCATTTGTGAGATTTGGGTTCATAGTCTGTCCCCCCCACACTCGAATGTGAGCTCCATGGGGGCAGAATCCATCTCTGTCTTGCTTGCCCCGGTGCCCCCCGCCCACACTGTGCCCTGAACAGTGTCCGGCGCATGGCAGGCGCCCAGCGAATGCTCTTGAATGGCTCCGAGAGTAAATGGATGCATTAATCAAATGGATAAGGGTGTTCCCAGTTACCCCGGGGGGCAGAGGCGTCCTCGGCGCAGCTGGAGAACTCGGTCCAGCAGTCCCAGTTGTTCGGTCTGGTCTGTTCCTTCTCCTGGCAGCCGGGGGGAACCTGCTGTGTGGAAGGCCCTGAGGATACGTTGACGACAGGGCTGATCCCTGCGACTCGCACATAAACGCTTTTACCAGGCAGCCTGTGCTACATGTGGTAATGAAGGCAGACAACTCTTCACAGATGTCCAAAAAGCACCTGCTAGTGCCGGGCAGGGTTCTAGGCTCCAGGGACGGAGCAGTGAGCAGGGCTGGCTGGTGTCTGCTCTCCTGTGCTCCCATTCACGGTGGGGAGAGCAACTGGACACGCAAATAAGCAAAACAATACCAGACAGTGACGACTGTGACAGGGAGTGACTGGTGGCCGGCGTGGGCTCGGGGAGGGCCACATCGAATCGGGTGGTCAGGGAAGGCCTCTCTGAGGAGGTGAGTTGGGGCTCAAATGACGAGGTTCAGGAAGATCTGGGGAAAGAGTGATCCAGGCAGAGGGGACAGCAAGGACAAAGAGCACGCTTGGCCACCAGAGGAGCAGCAAGGAGGCCAGAGTGGCTGGAACGTACGGCCCCTGTGCTGCTGGGTGGAGAGGGGGCTGCGGGGGCCGGGAGAGGGGGTTCAAGAAGCCCGCTCCTCCTGGTGAGAGGGCGGCGGCTCCCGTAAGAGGAGCCGCGGTGGGTGTAGATGGGGACAAATGTCCATGAGGCTGAAGAGCCAGAGGGCTGGCCGGTGGATTAGATGGGTGTTTGGGGTTGGGATGGGGGCAGGCAGGGCTCCATGGCACCCCCTGGAGTTTTAGTTGGTACAGCTGGGTGGACGGTTGCCTCATTTTCTAAAACGGTGGAAGTAGAGGAAAACGGACCCGGTTTGCAACTTCCATTTTGCCGAGGTTTGCTTGGGCCCCCAAGTAGGGAGCTGGAAGTTCAGTTGTCGGGGCTGGAAGTGTCCATGTGGGCCCGGCTGCCCGCCATGGCCGGCCTGGGAGACAGACAAGGTGAGCCTGGCCCAGGATGGAGCCACGGGGCAGGCGCCAGGGCTGAGCGGGGAGGGAGGATGAGAGGAGCAGCCAGCAAGGTGGAGGGGGCCGAGAGCGGGGTCCGGGGTGGGGGTGGCTCGAGCGGGAGGGATGGGCTGTGTCCACAGCCCCCCAGACAGGCCCCCAGACAGGCCGGTGAGGGCGAGGCCACGGGGAGGCCCTGGCAGCTTGCAAAGGGCTGCCTTGTGAAAGGTGGCTTGGAACGGTGGAGGGGGAAATGGGAGACGAGGAAATAGGGGTCAGACACAGCTCTTTCTAAGAGGGATGGACAAGGCACTGGAGGGACGCGGGAGCGGAAGAAAGTTTTTATTTTTATTCTTTTAATATTTATTTATTTTTTGAGAGGGGGGAAGGGAGAGAGAGGGAGAGAACCATCGATGTGTGAGAGATACTTCGATTGATTGCCTTGTGCACTCCCCCCCACTGGGGGCCTGGCCCACAACCCCGGCCTGTGCCCTAACTGGGAATCGAACCGGTGACCCTTTGCTTCACAGTCCAGCACTCAATCCACTGAGCCACACCAGCCAGGGCAGAAGAAGGTTTTTAAAGGATGGAAGGGGCTTGGGCTGCTAAGGTGCAGGGGCGGGTAGCGGGGAAGGGGAGCCGACCCAGCAGTGAGGGGACTCCTGAGGCAGGGGAGAGGAGCATGAATGTCAGAGAGTCCTGGAGCGGAAGAGGTGTCACAGCAGGAGCCACGCTGACAGGCGGTCTGGGGAGGGGAGAACACAGACGGCAGAGGAGAGAGAACAGAGCCCCTGGGGGGAGGGCAGGGACAGGTCTTCATTTGTCACAGGAGGGAAAGCAGATGGTGTCGGCAAAAATGCAGGCAGGGTTTTGAGGTGAAAAGATTGGGGCGATACCTTTCGAGGGCTTCTGGATCCCAGCCAGGAATGGGGAGAAGCCGGCAGCAGGGGGCGGGGAGGCGGGGCGCCGGTGTCGGAGGTCTGGGAAGGAAAGACGGGGAAGGTGGTCAGCGTGGCTGGCAGGAAGCAGACTTAGCAGGAAGGTGGGGGGTGGGGGAAGGCCCTGGGCAGCGCCCTGTAAGCCGCTAGAGCAGCCCAGGGCAGGCGGAGGGGCGGGGCAGAGGGCTAAGAGGGGAAGGGCACCTTTAAAGGAGAGCTCATAGGCTATGCCAGGGAGTCCTAGCGGGGCCAGGAGAGACACGAGGACGCGAGGAGCTAGTGGAGAGTAGGGTATGGGGGTTAGAGGTCTCGTGGGGTCAAAAGAATGCCGGAGTGCGGGCGCCAGAATTCGTGAAAGTGCAGCAACAAGCGGGAAGGCAAGTCGTTCCTATTGAGAGGACCAGGCTGGGCTCCTGACCTGCTACGGCTTTGAGTCGTTTTCTACAAAATGACAGCAGCCAGGAACAAAGCACTGCCCCTCTCTCTCTACACTGCCCTTCTCTCTGCGTGGATGAGGTTCTCGAGCTTCACGAGCAGGAGAGCGCTGTGCTCTTCTGAGTGCCTCCTGCCTGTCTCGTTGTTTCCAGATCTGTTCACAAGTGTCCATAAGGATTGCCCCATGCCCCAGGGCACAGAGCCCCTGAGCCCAGACCTGCCCTCCAGCCTCCCACCCACCGTTGTTCCAGACTATGTCTCCGGCAAGGTAAAGTCATCCTGCTTCGTCCCCACCTTCATCCTGCCTGCACCTCGGTTCGTGGGCTTCCCCACAGCCCCCCACCGGGAGCCTCCTCCCTCCCTGCCAGACCTGGCTGCTTCATGTGTGATCGGGGCCCTAAGGTTTGGTATTCCGCGGAGGAAGGCCTGACTCAGGCGGGCTTTCAGGGACTGGACCAGGCTTGTTAGAAAAGAGAGCCGCACCCTGCAGGGCTTCCCGCCCCAATTAACTCAGCCTTGCAAAGAACACATTGTGTTACCAGCCCACGACACCTCGGCAGCCTGCACAGCCTGCTGGAGAGTAGAAGGAATAGGATTCTTAGACCTAGCTCGGGACCTCAAATCCTGGTGTGTAATTTCCGCCCTTGCTCTAGAGCAGGGGTGTCCAACCTTTAGGCGTCTCTGGGCCACACCTGAAGAAGAAGAGTTGTCTTGGGTCACACATTAAATACATTGCAGCACGTAATCACAAAAAAAGAAATCTCATAATGTTTTAAGTAAATTTACGATTTGTGTTGGGCCACATTCACAGCCATCCTGGGCCGCATGTTAGACACCCGTGGCCTAGAGGTGGTGACTTGAACCTACCAATGGATATAATTACCATTCTATTTTATTTTATTTTATTTTATTTTTATTTTAATCTTGAGCACATACCACATGCTAAGCATTGCGCTGGGCACTTTGGCCACATTATCTCATTTATGCTTCACCGCAGCTAAGAGGTAAATGGCACCATCCCATTTTACAGAGGAAGAAACTGATGTTCTGAGATGTTATGTCACTAGTCCAAGGACACCCAACAGAAGTGGCAAAGTCAAAGCTCAGACCCAGGGCCAGTCTACCCCCTGCAGCCCCGGCCTCTCCTGGCAGAGTCACCATTGGCCTCCCATCGTGCGTGCGCACACGCCCTCCGCTGCATGCCAGGGGACAGCAGGGCACGACCCATGAGTAGGCAGACCCCAACCCCAGGGAGCACCAGGTGACCCACACCTCCACCCAGGTCCCTCGGGCTCCCAGCGTCCGCTGACAACGTGCCAGCTCTGCTGATCTCTTTCTCCTTTTACAGGACAAACAGATGGATTTCTGTTGGGATCCTTGGCAGGTCAGTGGGCCTGCCCATCCCCCGGTCTAGCCATTGCCCCTCTTTCCCGGGCCCAGCGTGGGCACATAGTCCTGCCAGCCGTGGGTGCAGGGGGGGCGGTCCTGGGGAGTTGAATCAGTTGCGCTGGCCCCGCCCACTGCCCAGCGGCCCTGGGGCGGGTGGCTAATGGGGATGGTGTGGTGGGGGGGCCTTCCTCAGGCACGTCTGCCCCACCTGCTCACCCCACCCCCTCCTGCAGAGGTGCTTCCAGACCACCAACGGCTACCTATCTGGCTCCAGGTCCTGCTCCAGCAACTACAATGTGGCAGCCCTGGCCACCTCGTCCCTTGTGGGTAGGTGTCAGCTGCTCTCTCCTGCCCCTGGAATTTGCACGGCTCACCCCGGAGGGCAGCTGTGCGTGGTCCGTGGAGGTGGGGCAAAGCTGAATCGCAGCTGGAAGGATGGTGGCCCCACAGGCTCCAAGAGCTGGGTTCTGCAGGGAGCACCCCCCCCCCGAGTTAGATTGATGGGTCCCCATCCCCCTGGTGTGGTCTCCCCACCTCTCTGCAGTGGGTGAAGTCTGCCTGAGATGGGTCCACAGAGGGACTTTCTCAAGAGCTGCCTGCAGGACTGAGGGCGGCTGGGCAGGGCAGGGGAGGAGCTGGACAGTATCTCGGGGGCAGGAGGCATCTTCCTGAGCCTGAGGCGTCTTCCTGAGCCCAAGCAACAGGTGCTCAGGAGCACAGGCTGCCCCCCAGAGTTTATGGTGCTTGGGCGAGTCGGGCAACATGTATTATTCCACCAGCTGCTGGCTGCCCCTTGTGTCAGGACAGTCACTCGACTGCTCTCCATGTCCCCAGGGGTGGTACAGAGCATCAAGGACCACATCACGAAGCCCACGGCCATGGCGCGTGGCCGCGTGGCCCACCTCATCGAGTGGAAGGGCTGGAGCGCGCAGCGGTCGGGCTGGGCACCATCCCCAGCCGAGCAGGAGCACTACTGCTGCCTCCCGGACGAGCTGCGGGAGGCCCGCTTCGCCGCAGGTCCGTGGGGGGCCGGGGGCCTGGGCACAGGCGCTAGCCAGAACGCTGGTCCTTAGGGGACACAGCATCACCCCGGGGGCGTTGTCGGGGTGGGAAAAACAATGGCACAGGGGGGCCTGGATGCCAGGCCATCTGCAGCACCCCCACCCTCTGCCCTGCCCTCTCTGAGCTGGGTCCCACTGTCCCCCACAGGGGTCGCTGAGCAGTTTGCCATCACGGAGGCCACACTGAGCGCCTGGTCCTCGCTGGACAACGAGGAGCTGCGCCCTGAGAATGACCCCCAGGACGCCGTCCAGCTGCAGGGTAACCCCCAGGCGGGAGCCAGGGCGGGTGGGTGGCGCAGAGCTGGCGCTGGATGCCACCCTGTCACCAAACGCACTGGGAACTCAGACAAGCCCCTCCTTCCCACAGCCTCAGTTTCTTCATCTGAAACCTGGGGCTGGTGATCCTGCTCAGGGAGCGTGCCGTGAGCATGGAGGAGATTATAGCAATGATAACAATAGATAATATGGGTTAAGGGCTCGGTGTGCCGGAGCCCAGGGCCACTGCTGAGGGCGTCAGTGAGCCTGGGTCCCGGGGGAAGCCTGCGTACCTGTTATCTCATTCAATCCCCCCTCACGGTGCGGGGAGGGGAGGCTCGGGAAGAACACTGATTGTCCCGATTCTCAGGGCGCCAGATTCAGTACAGAGCCTGCTCTTAACCACTCCACACACTCCCATCACTATTCCTATGACACCTAGGAAGAAACTGGGGCTCAGAGAGGTTCAGTGACTTGCCTAAGGTCACCCAGCCTGGCAGCGGCAAAGCAGAATTTGGAGGCTGGCCTTCTGCCTCTGGCCCACACTCACGCATCAGGAGAGGGCGGGGAGCGGCCCCCGACTCCATCTCTTACCCCCACCTCCCTCTGGTTTTCCAGACCTGGACAGCATCTACCTTCAGGACAGTCTTCTGAGCGGCCCCTCGCAGGATGACAGTCTTCTGGCCTTCTCCCCCTGTCTCTCCCCTGACGGCTGGCCATCCCCCGAGGAACCCCCCATCACGGTGGCTGCCCCCCGGCCCCCTAGCCCCGAACAGCAGCACCGGCGGCGCCTGCCCGGGGGCCTGGGGCCCGAGGGCGGGGCCGGCCTGCAGGGCTCCCCGCCCTCAGTGGACAGTGGCTCCCTCTCGGAGGAGGACGAGGTGTTCTATAACTGAGGCCTGCTCACCCCGGGACCTCGCCTGGTGGGCAGCTTGGGCCTAGCAGGACGTCGTCGGGTCAGGCTGGGCCTCTCTTCACCCCTCCGGGCAGGCACGGACAGGGAGGCAGGGACGGGAGGCCAGCATTCCTCGTGGACCGCTCTGTGCCTCGGACCTGCCCCCAGCAGGGGGAGACATAATCCCCCTTCTCCCTCCTTGGCTCATGCGGGCACCTTCCCCCGCGGGGTCTCTGCCATGGGCGAGCTCAAGGACTCGGCAGACACTAGGGCAGGCCACCCAGCGGAGCCAACAGCCAGGCCCCCGGGCAGACAACTTGGAAAGGGCCTGGGAGACCCACTTGGAGCGGGGCCTGGGGACCCTGCCTTGATCCCAGAGCTCAGTCCCTCCCCTCCCTCTGTTGCTTCTGGCCCCCCTCCCATCAGAGGGCGGGTAGCCTCTTCCGGTAGCTAAGCATCTGCTCCTAGGCTGTCACCACAAGGACACCTGTCCCATGGACTGTCCGTCTGTCCCTCACTCTCTGAACCCGGGTGCCGCTGCTCCCCCACTTGCACCCTCCGTCCATCTCCCTGAAAGTTCTCTGAAGACATTAAAGTGGTGGATTCACCCTGGATGTGAACTTGGCCTGGTCTCTGCTGGGGGTGCCGTGTCCTCGGGGCTCCTGGGCCAAGAGGGACTCAGGGGAGGGCCCCTCCCCCCAACACACATATAGCGGGTCTGCGTGCTGTCACCCAGCTGGGAGAGTGTGCGCAGAAGGTGGCTGAGGTTCTGCGGCGCCCCCACCCCGCCTGGAGCCACATGTGGGGACCCTGCCTTATCAGCCCTGGCTTAACCAGGGCAGAGGCTGGGGCTAGGCTGACAGTAACGGGGCCACTGGGTCCTGCTCATTCATAAGATGAGTATCATAAGACCTGGTGGGGACTCAAAGTCCCCCCTATCTCCCTGCCAGGGCGGGGGGCATGAGAGAGGGCGGGAGACCGGGAACCCAGGTGAGCTGTGCCCACGTGACCCAGGAGCTTGCTCAGAGCCAGCACAGGTGAGCAGCTGACGTGCCACATCAGCGCCCTTGGAGCTGAGACGAGAGACAAACTGCGGCCCTGGGGAGCGGCTTTATTTTTCTCAGGAGCCTGTGGTCAGGGGCCAATCTTCAGGGGGATGTGTGCCTGCCCTTGGTGACAGCGGACACCAATCTCTCCACTTGTGAATTTGATCATCATGCGTGAAGCACCCACTGTGCACTGGTCTTCTGCTGTCTCACGTTCTGAGCTCTGTCTACGGTGGGATTTGTCCTTCAAGGCCTGTGATACTTGTCCCAACCAAGATGCGACATGGTGAATACGGGGCCCTGTTCGGTGCTTGGCGAGAGCCGCCTGCCTCACTGAGGAGTCGAGCTGGGCTGGGGGTGGGGGGTAGGGGTTGGGGTTGTGATGGGGGAGGCGAGGCAGGCTCTCTGCCCAATCTCCTGCACCAGGGCAGCTGAGGTGCCATTTTTGTCTTGCCAGGCTGGCTCACTTTGGGGCAGGTGGATTTGTCAGGTTAGAAATTGCTTTCTTCAGCTAAAAGAGAGAGAAAGGGGGGTTCTTGGAGGAAGGGTATAGAGAAGGTTGAGAATGGGGGCTCCCACATTGCCTCACTCACCTAAGGGTTGATACTGGGGTAAGTGTTAGAGCCAGTGCCTCCCCATGGCACCTATGGGATCACTGAGGCCCAGAGACGGGCAGGGCTGGCCACTGGCCACAAGATAAGGTAGGGGTAGCGAGGCCCAGTGAGCACTTTGGGCCAGGAAGTAGAGCTCATCAGAATCCCAGGAGGCCCTTCCAAACTTGGATGGGAGCATATCGGTGCCCTCCACCTCCCCCACCTGCTCGGGCGTGGCCCCTCCACTTCGCTCTGCCCGCGAGACCCCGGTACCTCCACCCAGGACACAGTGCCCACAGCTCTGCCCCGGGACGTCACGAAGAGGAACTGAAGGTTCAGCAGCTCGAAGAGGTTGTGTGCCTGGAGGAGGGGTTGTTAGGGAACGCTGGAGGACAGGTAGCACCCACACCACCCATCTGGCTTCAACTGATCCCTAACCTGAAGGCTTTGAGCAGAGGTGAGGGAGCGCTACCCACGCCCGCCCGACTGTCCCCCAGCCAGGAAGGGGTAGGTGGACGGCGGGCAATGGTGGGTGATGGCAGGTGCGCAAGACCTGGACCTGGGCCTGCAATGTCCAGCATGACCACGAGAGGTCACCAGAGTCCACACAACGAACCAGTGGGGGAACCCTATTACCAGCGTCATCCAGAGCCACGGAGGGGTTGGGACCACCCCCAGATCCCCAATCGGCTTCCACCCTTCCCTGACCCCATGTTCCAGGCTCTGTGTTTGTGTGGGGGAGAGGAGGCAGGCATCAGTATTCAAAGTGATTAATAATTTTCCCAAGATCACACGGGGAATGTGAGGGATCTGAAATTGAAACCTATGTGCATCCTCACACAAAGACATCGTTCTAACCACTGCCTCTGCCCAGAAGCTTCTATTTTGCAAGCCCTCTCCCTCCCCTAGTCTGTGCATCATCCCAGCCACTCTGGGAGTGGGGTTTGGAGATGGCAGGAGCTGCTCTGCCCGTTCTGCTGAGAAGCGGAAGCGGGCCCAGGAGGAAAAGAGGGCCGCGCAGCATGTAGGGTGCTGGAGCCAAAGTTCCCTCTCAGGCTCTCCCCCTCGACCATGCAGCCCTTGCCTGCCCCAGGTCCGCGTTTCACCCATTACCTGGTGCAGGGAGGTCTCCGGCGACAGCTGCAAGGTCACTGGCTCCACGGGGCAGCCCGTGGCCAAGACGTCCTGGAGACACTGCTGGGGACAGGGGAAGGGTTAGGGAGGCCTGGGCCAGCCTCCTCCTCTGCCCGCCTGCCCCTCTCAAACCTCCACTCCCACACGCCCTGCTGCCTCCCCATTCCCCTGACACCCCACACAGGTACCCACTTGGTGTCCTGGAGCCCAGGAAAGTGGCTCAGCGTGGAGAGCCTGCATCAAGGTGGCCCTTCGCACGGTGCCCACCAGGATCTGAGACTCTAGACAAGCAGACAGGGGGAGGGAGAGAGCTGCATTTCCTGGGCACCTAGGATGTGCCAGTAACGGTGCCCGGCATTCTTATGTCCCTCAGGAAGCTACAGTGTGCTGCTTATGGGCAGGGACTAATAGTGCCCATTTTATAGATGAGGAAACTGAGGCTCAGAGGTACAGAGGGGTTAATGGTCACTCAGTGTCTGACATGGAGGCATGGTGGCCAAAGGCTGCCAGGGGCTAGGCGGGGCCTGCTCACCCTGAGGTTCCCTGTGTTGCAGGTCTTGCGGCAGGAGCAGGTTTGGGACACGAGAGCCTCAGGCCTGGGCTTTGTCCCTCGCTCCCCACCGGAAGAGGCACATCTGGCTCAGCACAGTGCAGGCACGACCCCGGGACCCCACCATATTCTGAGGTCCTACTGGGTGCCATGGGTTTGGCAAGTCTTCCTCCCAAGCTTACAGGCCCTCGGTTTTGAGGCAACAGCCTGCTATTTTTTTTTTTTTTGTCTTATCCAGTAAAATAAAACCTTTACAACTAGACCTATATGTGCTTCCCCTTAAAAAATGAACAATTTAAAGTTCTTTCTTGAATGAGCAGCAGGGTCCCCCAGCCCAGGCCTGCGGGCTGAAAGTTTTTTGCTTCCTGTGGCTCTAAGGGTAGAGAGGACTTTGTCCTAGAGGCCACTTGGGTCTTTGTTCCAGGAGACGGAGCCTCTCGGACGGGTCCTCCTTTTGCAAGTACGCCCACGTGGGGTATTAGGCGTGTGCCAGGGGATGATGTTAAGGGCAACCTGGATCGGGAGGGGAGAAGGGCTTGGAATTTGGGGTGAGAACCTCTGACAACCCCCTACTGTTTTGATCCCTATTTTCCAGATGAGAAAACCGCAGTTCATAGAGTGGTGTGTCCGGGGTTCTGCGGCTCGTGAGTGGCTTTATGCCTCTTAGGGTGCTTATGGGGGTGGTGAGGACTCACAGGGTCGTGCAGGTTTCTCACTTCACCAATGGCAAGTGGGGACCCAAATCTAGCTGTGCTATGCTTGCCAGGTGTACACCATGTCTCACTGGCACAATGGGGACGTAGAGGTTGACAGTGTGCCCGAGCGACATGGCCGTCTCCCCTGGTTTATCCTTCTCACTCATACTGTACTAGTCCCCCTGGAGGAGACTGCTCTGGCTAGAGCCTTCCCCAAGATTCAGCTTCTGTGTCTTTTAACAAAGAGCTGCCATTCATTTTTCTATAGAAAGCTCTTCTTCTCACGGCACCGGGGATTGTGGAGGGGACTCGGCTGGGGAACGCTTGAAGGGGGGACCGAGAGAAAGGGCCCTTCTGGAAGACCCTGGTCAAGCCCTCGTCCTCCTCCCCGCCTCCCCAAGCGCGCCAGGCCGGGCTTCGAGAATCCCAAGACCTATCCACGGAGAGCCTTACAAGCATCTTCTCATCTCTCACACGTCAGCCACCCCAAAGCAGGATGGCAACAATCTCCATTTTAACAACGAGGAGGGAACAGGCTCAGAGGAGTGAAGTGATTTCCCGAAGCCACGCAGCTGCAGAGCTGGGATTCAGACCCAGATCAGCCTCGCGGGTCCAGTGCCCAGCTTGCTTTTTCCTGGGCCTGACCCTGCCAAGAGGAAGGTGGAGGGGGCTCCCCACTTGTCCACCCCCTGCCTTCCCGCTGAGTACCTGTGCTTTCCACCAGGGCGTACTCGGCCAAGTCCGTGGAGGTCACGACCTTGACCACCTCCTCCAGCGGGGTGTCCTTGGCCAGCGTGGTGATGCTGCCGTTCATGAAGTGCTCCACAATGACGCGATGGGAGCTGGGGGCAGAGGGGGCTCCTGTCAGTCCTGGGCTGCGGGGACGAGGTCGGGTCCCTGCCTCCTGAAGCCCTATCGCCCCCCACCCCCGACACCTCCAGAGCAGCTTTGGTCTGTTTTATTTAGAAGACTTCCCTGGAGAATGTCCCATGAAGAAAAGTTTCATGGCAAAAAGGGGAAAAAAGGTTTAAAGTTTGAAAAACACCCCCATATTACAGATGGGGAAACTGAGGTCCAGAGCAAGGTGACAGCTTGTGTGTGTTTGGAGGGGGGCCCAGGACTCGGGACTCTCGGATCCTCTTAGTCCTTCCTCTCAGGGGACAAGAGGCTGCTCTGGTCCTGCCTGGCCAAGTGAGGACCTCAAAGCCTATTTCCACTCTAGTGCCACCTCCTGCAGAGCAGCTGTGGGGAGCGGGCAGGGGGCCTCCCGGATTTGGTGCAGGCTCTCTGTGTGACCTGGAGCAAGACATGGCAGCTCTCTGAGCCCCAGTTTCCAACAAGTGGGGGATTATCTGTCCCGTTGTGAAGACAGACCGATGATCAGCAAGACACGGAAGCCCAGGAGGCCAAGGACTTGCCCAAGGTCACACAGGGAGGTGCAGAGAGTGGAGACAAGAGGGCAGCAGTGCGCCGGCCCCTCCAACACCGCCCGTGTCCAGGGGCAGCTGCCGTGAGCTTGGCGGGGCTCCAGCTCCAGCTCCAGCTGCAGCCAGCCCACCGGGACACCATCACCGCTGCCAGCCCGCCCGAGGCAGGCTCCACTCGCCTGATTTTTCGGCACCGGATCCAGGGAAGG
The DNA here is from genome assembly GCF_021234165.1 of Pteronotus mesoamericanus. NCBI lineage: Eukaryota > Metazoa > Chordata > Mammalia > Chiroptera > Mormoopidae > Pteronotus > Pteronotus mesoamericanus. Next base: position 1,750,601 of record NW_026555200.1, read on the forward strand.
TATGGCAGCTTCTTGACAATGATGGTGCCGTCGTAGAAGGAGGGCTGGCAGCTCTGGGCAATGGCGTTGGCCGCCAGCACCGCCATCAGCACCGGCAACGCGTGCACGATCTGGCCGGTCATCTCGAAGGCCAGCAGCGCCGTGGAGATGGTGTGGGTCACGGCCCCCGAGAAGGCCGCAGCCCCTGCGTGGGTGCAGAGCCAGGGCGGGGTGGCTCAAGCCAGGGGCCAGCCTCACACAGAGGGCGACGCTGGGGTGACTATGGCCAGGGGCTGGGGTGGGAATTGCCCAGGGGCCACACTCTGGCCGCTGTTGGAGGGCCCCGGTGCCTGGGCTTGGTGAGGGGAGAGCAGTAAGGGAGGGGATGGGGCATCAGGGACAGACAGGAGCTGGAGAGAGTGGTAGGGGCTCAGGGAAGGGTCGGGAGCTCGCTGGGGACTCTGTGCCCTACAGAACCAGGGGTTGGTTCTCCAGGTGCAGCCCACCCACTGGGGACCTGGCCGCTTACCTGCCAGGGCATACCCCCCGGGCACAATGGGGTTGGTGACCCCTCCAGCCACGATGCCCTCAGGGAAGGCGACAGAGAGGGCCTCCCCTATGAGGCGCCCAGTAGCAGCTCCTAGCCACAGAGCCAGGGTGAGCCGGGCTGGCCCGGCCCCCATAGCTCTTCCATCCTTGGGGACCAACCTCAGGACCATCCCGGGGGGAGGGGAGGGGGCAGGCCAGGGGCCACGGACCTGCCTCAGTCACGCTGAACCTCCAAGACCCTCAGGGCCCCAGACTCACCAAAGATGAATATGGGCATGAAGTAGCCAGCAGGAATGGGGATCGTGGTGGCCAGAATCAGCATCCAGAACTGTGGGTGGGGGAACCCAGAGGGGCAGAGGCTGGAGGCGACTGGGCAAGAGTGGGCACGGGAGGGACCAGGCAGGGCAGGGGGAGCAAGGGAGTGTCCCAGGGGCAACGAGGATGCCCGTGTACATGCGCATGGCCAGTGTCTGGTGCCAGAGCAGACAGGGGTCAGGCCAGGGAGGCTGGGCGGAAGGCCCAGTGCGGTGCTACCTGCCTTGGGGAGGCACCCCCATCCCCCCTGTGGCTGGTCTCGCTCTGGGCACACCTCTGGGGGCCCGGAGGTGCCCACCTTCATAACCAGGAAGAAGGCAAGGGTCCCAAAGATGGTGAACCGCGGGTGGTACCATTCGAACCACAGGTTCTGGGGGTCAGGCTCCGCAGGCCAGGGAGGGGACGAGTTCCGGGTCATCAGTGCCCACGAGTTGTTGTCAAACAGTGTGTCCAGGTGCTCCCTCATGGACAGCTGGAGCAGAGGGGGTGGGGACACTGCGCGAGAGAGCCGGATAGCCACCCCCGCCCCCTTGCTGGCTGGCCCGGCCTCCCGCCCTCTCTGCCATGTGCCATCAAGGTGGGGGAAACTTGGGAGCCACTCAGAACCTCCCGGATGCACAGGCCTCCCCTTCTAAGTGTCGTGGAGTTAAGAGAGGCGACAGGAACTAAGTGGGAAATAAAGCAAGGTTGCGCATCCCCCTGGCCCAGCTCGGGACCCCTCACCCGAGAAGCCATGAAGCGGCCCACGCCCGGAGGGTAGGTGATGGAGGCGAGCACCAGGGCGGCCAGGGCGGAGTACAGAGGCTTGCTGTGGGGGAGCGGGGGCAACAGGAAGCTCCAGGGCTGCCTTCCCCTGTGCCCCCACCCCATGGCCCCACCCCCCTGGGGGCTGAAGCCGAGGCAGGAGCAGGAGGACGAGGGGCAGAAGCAGGGTCCTGGGCCAGGCAACTCTCCAGGGCAGGAAAGGTACAGGGTCAGTCCACCGTGTCTCCGTGTAACAAGGGGCAGGGCTGGCAGGAGAGGTTGGGACAGAGCCCAGCCAGACCAGGTAGGGCCAGGGCACCGCAGATCAAGGACAGAGGAGGGCTGTCTTTGATGAGCAGGTGTTGGGGGAGGGAGGTAGACGAGGTTTGGAGAGGACAGGGAGTCCCCGAGGGGTGGGGTGTCCCCGTGAGAGGTCCCAGCCCCAGTCCAAAGCCCACCTGGTGGCCAGCAGTTTGGAGGTGAATGGATTGGTCCTGACAAAGCCCAGGAACATTCGCTGGCAGAAGAGGTAAGCGCAGCTCAGGATGCCGCAGATGGCCCTGGGGGAGGGCAGGTGAGTCCAGAGCCCCTCCCAGACCAGCGGCAGCGGTTCGGGCCTAGGGGAGGCCCCGTGCTGGGCTCCAGGGGCCCGAGGCACCCACTCACCCCAGCGCCACGAAGAAAAAGATCTCTGGCAGGTCGAAGGGGACGTCCACCCGGAAAGTGGTCTTAAAGAGGGAGGTGATGGTCTCTGGGCAGGGAGGGGAGCGACGGTCACACACTTCCCCCCCACCCCGCCCCTGCTCTGGCCCCTGCTCCCTGCCCGCTTCATCCCTTCTGCCCTCAGGGACCGCCCCCATGCCCTGCGCTTCTCGGAGGAGGTGGGGGAATGGAAGAGGAAGAAGAGGGGAGAAAAAACAGGAGGAAGACTGGGAAGGAGGGAGAGATGGAAGAGGAGGAGGGAGAAGGAGAGGAGGCTGGGGGTGCGGGGAGGGGTCAGGTGATCGTGGGGACTCACCCTGCTCACTGTTGAAGACGGCCAGGAGGCGGAACATGAAGGCCCCGCAGGTAGCAGCGAAGAAGCCCCTCCAGTAGTCCCAGACGGAGAAGTGGGAAGACATGACCTCGATGCTGAACAGGACGCCTGGGGGCGACGCTGAGCTCAGGCCGGTCCCCACACTGACCGCCCCCCCCCCCCGCCCCCGAACCTGCTCTCCGGCGGCCTGCAGACAGGGCCACCTTCTCTCTGGTCCTGAGTTGAGGTGAGGGGGACAGGCACCTGGTGCGCAGGGAACGTGCCCCTGTGCTCCCTTCTCAGCCACCGCAGTCCTTACAACAGCCCTGTGGGGTGGGGACTGGGGGGATCCTATTGCACAGGTGAGGAAATGGGGCTCAGGGAGGTGACCTCCCTGGTCCAGGGCCGCACAGAGAGCTGGACCTCACGCCCAAGGCTGTCTAAGGTGACCCTGGAGCGCCCCGACACCCCCCACTCACCCCCACCCTGTGCCAGCAAGGCCGCTGTAAGACCCTAGGCTAAGATTAGTGCCCATCCCTGAGACAGACCCTGCAGCTGGGCGGAGAAACGAGCTGGTCCCTCTGGCTCGTGCAGGGGATAGGAGGGGTGTGGGGGGGTCTCACCGCTGAAGGGCGCTGCGAAGACTGTGGCCACGCCCACCGCCGCTGCTGCCACCAGCATTTCGTTTTGCTTGCTCTTGTTCTGGGGGGACCCAAATCCTGGGCTCAGAGCCAGCTCCCTCCCTCTCATCCTTCCAAGGGGGGCCTCCCCGAGCCGCTTACCTCAGGCTCCCCGGTGGTCATGATGCGCACGCGGCCCAGGTAGACAGCCATCATCGCACTCAGGTGCACGAAGGGGCCCTGCCAGAGGAGGTGGGGGCACCGGGCTCACTGCGCGGCCTCTGAGGGGATCTGGGACCTTGCTCCTTCCTCTCAGGACCCAGGGTTGAGGGCAGAGGGAGCCTTATCGAGAGACGGCATGGCTGCCCCACCACTCCCACCTCCCACCTCCCCAGCCCCTTCGCCAAGTCCTGGGGACCCCCGCTTCCTCCTCTCCAGGACTGAGGCCCGTCTGACCCAGCTTCTGTCAGGTCAGGTCAGGTGCTGGGGGAAAGGCAGCAGTGGCGGGAGAGCCAGGCGGGGGTGGGGGGCGGTGCTCTCACTCCTGCTCGTACCACTTTGCCCAGGAAGATGGTGCTGCCGCTGGCCAGGGTGCAGGTCAGGCCCACCACCTTGGCCCCGAAGTTCTTGATGTCCAGGTAGTCCTCCAAGATCACACCAGACAAGATGGTCTTCAGCTCTGGGATTCCAGAACCTTGGCAGGAGTGAGACTCTTAACCCTTTACCCTGCAGGGGGTGTTTCCCACCACCCTCTTGTCAGGTCCTTTTAAACCCCAGGAATCGGGATTCATGAACTCATTTTTCAGATGAGGAAGTGGAGGGCCAGAAAGGGGACGTGAGTTGCCCATGTCCTTCCAGCTGGGCTTGGCAGATGCCTATGGCAGGACCAGGGGAACCCAGAGGAGACTCCCAGGCCGCCCTGGACACGCCCCTGGAGTTCCCGTCTGCAGGCCTGCGGCTGGAGGCAGAGCGGACAGTCCTGGGGGGCTATGCCCTCTGTCGGCCCCTCCCGGGAATATCTGTGGCGCCAGCCCACTGGCGCGTCTGCCACCAGCTCTCCCCATCACCACCCAGAGAGGCTCTCAGAAAGGGCCCGGAGCCATCGGCAACTCAGGAGTGAGGATCTGGCCTTCTCGCTGTGTGACTTTGGGCAAGTGACACGACTGATCTGAGCCCAGCTGTGAAACAGGGGTGCTGAGTCCTGCCTGCACCCATCGGAAAAGGCCTTGGCCTGCAGGAACCACAATGCGAGGCGCCCAGGCAATGCAAACAGTGCGGCAGCCCAGCTCACCTCCTGAGAAGGGCGTGATGCTCTGGGAGAAGCCCGAGGAGAAGGAGACCAAGGCGATGGGGTACACGGCCCAGGAGAGATACCGGAGCAGGTGGCCCTCTCCAATCTCCCGGTATAGCCACTTGTGTGCTGGGGACAGCCAGGAGTCAGGGACCACTCCCAGGCTCTGTCCCCCCAACCCCCATCCTGATAGGGAAGCCCAGGCTTGGGGTGGGAAGGCCTGGGCCATCCAGGGAGTGGCCGACCCCAAGAGGAGACAGGAACAGGACCCTGGATCCGTACCCAGTTTGCCACTTCCTAGTGGAGAGACCTTGGTCCCGCGACCCAACCTCAGAGCCTCTGATTCCCTGTCTGTTAAATGGGCTAGTGATGGTCTCTCCCTCACAGGGTCATGGTGAGAAATAAGAGTGTGACACGCCTCAGGCAACATGTGGGGCATAGCCGGTCCTCATGATGCCACCTGGGCAAGTCTCCCAGAGCAGGTGTGCTGCCCCCTTCTGGCACTGCGCCCCCTCTTTCGGGGAGACCCCAGGGTGGAGACAGCCTGTTGAGGCTTGTCTTCCAGGCAAGTGCCCTCCCCCAGAGCTACTGAGCTGAGAACAGGAGGGAGGGAGGAGGGGGAGCCAAGGAACAAGAAGAGGGGAACGTAGCGCTCAGACGAGGACTCTTGGGGACATTCAGGTCTCTCTCGCGCGTTGTGCAGATGAGGAGACTGAGGACCAGAGACAGGCAGGAGTCTACTCAGGGTCACACAGCAAGTCAAGAGCAATGCCAGGACCAGACCCAGGCCACCTCCCCGCCCGGTCCCCCGCCCCACACCCCCATTGCCCCTGGTGGCCTGTCTGGCATCCCTGAGAACGTGCTCAGAAGTCCTGGGTCCAGAGCAGGTGCGCATGCCAAGGAGGCTTACCTCGGGCCACACGCCCCACGATGAAGCTCATGGTGTAGCTGATGAGGGCCATGAGCACCCCGAGGGTCACCAGGAAGTACCAGTCTTCACCCACACGGAACAGCTTCTGCTTCAGCCATTCCAAGACCCCTGGCACAGGGGCATGGGGTCACAGCCCAGAGTCAGGTGGGGCATGGACGTCACCTTCCCTGGAGGCCTGCTCTTGCCCAGGGCAGGGAGGGCAGGGGCAGCGTGGGGCTGGGGGTCCCGTCCAGGGTAGCCTGGAGGCGGCTCTGCCTCACATGAGGGGCAGAGCAGGACTTGTGGCAGTGAAGGTGGCAGCACAGGGGCCCTTGGCAGGCCTGCCCTTCCCCCACCCCCGCTCCATGCTGGGGTACTTATGGGGGAAAGGTCAAGGCGCGGGGTGGGGGCGGGAGTACGGGGAGCTACAGCTCCCTGCGGTACCGCCACAGCTTAAAGAGCACACACATCTAGCAAGACCCCTACGTTGTCCCAGGCCCTGTGGGGCTGGCGTAGAGCCTGAGAGCACCCTCTGGGTCCCTAGGAAGGCCTTGGGCACAGTGATCAGGCCTCGGGGCTGCATTCCCAAAGAGTGGAGGGCAGGCGTTTAGCACAACTAACCCATAGACAGATGGGGACAGACAAGCAGACCCCTTCCCTCTGGGCAGTGAGGTCAGGAGCAGACAAAAGGAGGAGGCAGCTCTTGGGCTTTCAGGTGGGCGGGGAGGAGCAGCCTGGGCAGGGGGTGTCATCCTGAGGGGTCTTCGGAGCAGAGGGGAAGGGGGCCTAGCTCTCACCTCGGATGCCTTGGCGGATGCGGGGACACGGGCCCCACAGCTCCTGAAGAGTCACAGGGTTGCCTGAGGAGCCCTCATGCAGCCCTACCAGCTCCTCCATCTGGTCCCTGACGCAGCCTCAGACGGACGGACCCTGGGTGAGCTGCTCCAATGCCTTTCCGCTGCCGCTTGGCCCTTCTGGTATCGCTACTTCCCAGATCAAAAGGAAAGGAGGCGTTTTCCTGTGCGTATGTCTGTGCACATGTGAAGTTATCGGGAGGGACAGAAGTCCGACGTGCCCTGGGTGCCACCAAGGGCGTGCATGTGTGTATAATGTGTGGGACGGGGTGGGGGTTCCTAGCTGTGCCCCCGTGTCGAGCAGCAGATTGGGTCAAGGCAGGTCCCCGACCCCAGAGCGCCCTTCTGCCTCTGGTGGCCACGGCTCCTCCCCTCCCCGGACGCTAGTCGGCCTCCCCTGCACGAAGCCGTCTCCTTGCCCAGTGAAGTTCCTCTGTCACTGCGGGTCCCCACAGACTAATGTGGCTCCCCAGGCCCATCCCCAAGCCCCTTCAGGGGCAGAAAGGCCACAGAGGCAGAAAAACCCCAGGCCCATAAGGAAAGCCCCAGGAGGGGAGAAATGAGATGCCGGCTCCTTGCCCCCCGCCCTTCTGCCCCTGCCCTGCTTGACGTGGCCCTGGCGAATGCCACCCAAGTCCATCCCCAGCTCTGCACCCAGCGGCCCCTCACCTGTGTCCGTCCGCCCTGCTGTGTCCCCGGCCCACCTTCCTCTAACACAGAGTCCTTTGCTGCAGCGCAGGTGTACCTGCACAGGTGTATGCTCCGCCAATCAACAGCCTGCTCGCCCTTCCTCCCCGCACCCCGCCCGGCTGGGGTTTACTGTGGCCATTAAGAATGTCCTTGACAAACCAACCAGAACTGCCCGGGCCCACTGAGCCGTGCAGCCCAGAGCAGCCAAAAGGGGGCTGAAGCAGCGGCTCCCCCAACTCACTGGCGCCACGAAGCCCGCGCTGCAGGCTGGGGGGCCGGGGCTTTGGTGGGGACCTCATACACAGAGCAGGATGGTGTGGGGTCATCGACGGGGGCTGGGGGTCAGGACCCTGGACTTCCAGAGCTGGGCGCAGAAGGGGCTTGGAAAAGCAGAGGAGGGAGAGGGGAGGAAGCCGAGAGAGCAGGAGGAAGGGCTGGGGCAAAGCGCAGGGCGCTGTCGTTAGTACCCTTGGTAGGTTCCCCTTCCCCGCCCCCGGCCCGCCATTAGTGAGTGCTCACCGAACACAGTGAGAGGGCGACAGTTTCCCAATTTAAAGAAATGGAGTGTCTAAGACCTGAGGCTCCTGATCCCAGGTCCCAGAGGCCGGGGAGGGGCAGAGGGGGGACTCCCGCCCAGGATTCCCGGAGGCAGACAAGCTGGAGCTGGGGCGGTGCATCCCGGGGGAGGAACTCCGGCTCGATCCTGTGTCCTGCCCTTCCAGTAGCGGCAAACTGCCTCTCAAACCACAGCGCTTCTATATACATGCCCAGGCTTTGTCGCACCCAGACAGACGCAGCAGCAGTGGAGCCGGGAGCAGGTCTGACCCCGGAGCAGCTCTGCCACCCGGTGCTGGTCCTTCACCACTCAGAGCCTCGGTTTCCTCTTCTGTCCAATAAGGGGAGCCTGGGAGCTATGGGGGCAGGGGTCTACCCCCGCCTCATTCGCACCCATCCCCCCAGAGCCTGGAAGAGTGCCGGGCACATACTAGGTGTTCAATACATATCTGCTGAGTAATGAGTGGTTTCTGAACTTTACTGTGGGCTGGCTGTGTGGGGAGCTGATGAAAACAGATTCCTGGTTCCTCCATGACCTCACATTAGAATTTTGGGGTGCAGGGTAAGACTCTGTGTTTATTCAATGTTCCCTCACGTGACTGGGATGCCCTGGCAGGTTTGGGACTCAGGGCATTGGATCATCTCTGAAGCTCTTTCTATCCCTGTGGTGTGAAGGGAGAGGCATGCCTGGAGACAGGGGACTGGCCTTGGTGACCTTTCAGGGTCCCTCCCGGCCACCGAAGCCAGTAGACGCAGTGCATGTGTGGGTGATGCCCAAGGATGGGGGGAAGGGGAGGGGGAACGGTGGGCAGCGGCGGGTAACGAGATCTGACGTCCAGCAGCGGTGACTCAGGCCCTCAGCATCATGACGGTGTGTCTGCATTTAGCCACTGGCTCCTGTTCCCCCCCACCCCTTCCCCCCCCTTTCATCTCGCCCCAGGGCTGGTAACTTCCTGGCAGCCCCCTCAGCCAGGATGGGTGACAAGGGCCAGGAAGGAATCTCCATGGGAGGGACAGACCCCTCTTTCTCAGGTTACTGCTTTGGCCCAACTTCAGAGACCACGGGCACCAGTAGCGACCCCCTGTAGAAGGAGCCCCCAAGAATGAAGTTCTGTGGGAGCAGAGAAAAGAGAAAGAGTCTCTGTCTTCAGGACCTCCCGGTCGAGCAGGCACACAGGTGGAACTGCCCTTCTGATAGACGAGAGAACAGCAAAGAAATCACAGACACGGGAAGATCAAGTCACCCTGCCAGGTGCCGGGCAGGCAGAGACAGAGCCATTGGTGGCAGCCGGGAAGTGCCACCCTCCTCCCAGAACGGCCTTTCCTGGCTTCGCCCCCTACCCCGCCTGATGTCAGTTCTGGCTCTGCTGAGCTGCGGAGGAGCAGAGAGGGGTTGCCGGGGGTCTGCTGGGCCAGCCCATCTCTGTGCACACACGTTTGGGTCATCCAGCCTGCTGGAGGCAGGGCTTTGCATCAGATATGCCTGGGTTCGAATCCCAGTCCTGCTGCTTGCCCAGAGCAAGCCCGCCCTCCCTGGGAGGTTCTGTGTCCCTGTCTGTGAGGTGGGGGTGATGCTGCCTCGCCCGGCATGTGAGGGTGCTGGAAAGCTCCAGGCCAGGGACCCCGCAGAGCCCCAGCAGCCAGAGCTAGGATAATTGTCTTCCGGAATTCTCTCCCTCTCGCTGAACTCCTGCCTGGCCACCGCTGTCCCCGCAGCTCCTCCCAGCTGGAGGTCAGGCAGACAGTTCCCGGAAATATAACCCTCTAGATCTTTAAGGACAATGACCAAATTACCTGACTTGAGGCCCAACCCCCAGCCTTGCCTCAGGTTGCTGGTTTTCTTCTCTTGGGGCCCCCAAATGTTCCAGAGTGTGTGTGTGCGGGGGGAGGAATCTGGGTCCCAGGGGAAGTTGGCAGGGGGACAGCTGCACATTCTGCCCCCTTCCCTGCTGCTTCTGTCCTTCCTAAGGGCCCTGAGGGAGGAGCCCCTCACCTCACACAGGGCTCCAGCCGGTGGGGGTCTTCCACCCTCCCCTGACCTTCTGACCTGGACCTCATGCTGTCCCCAGAGCCGGGCACGTAGGCCCCTCTGCCCTGATCTCCCACCACCCAGATCTCCTCTTACCGAGGGCTGGAACTTCCGGGGGAGAGAGGGAACAGGAAATAGAAAAGCCTGGCTGCAAGGAGCTTGCAGTCTGACAGGGGAGGCAGAGTCCTTAAGAGCCCCAGGCCAATGGGAAAGACAGAGACACAGAACCCACCCCTACACACATGCATAAGGCCCTGGGCACAGAGATCTTGGTGGCAAGGGCGCAGCTCTGGCCCCCGCCCGCCCGGTGCCGAGGCCCCGGGGCTGGACTTATCGGCCTGGAATGCCAGGCTATGAGCTCAGCCTCCCGGGCCTGCGTGTGCTGGACTGTCAGCAGGGCCGTCTCACTGGAGAAGATTTCCAGCCCCCTCTGGGCCACAGCGCGGCCTAAATTTAGCCGGTAGACAAGGGGCTGGCCCAGAGCCCAGGGACAGTCGGGCCTTATAAAGCGCCGGCAGTCGGGGCCCGGCACGCTCCCCCGGAGCCTGCCGCCCACAGCCTCTCCCGTCCACCCCTGCCCGCCTGGCCAGGGCCCGGCTCCCACCCGTGGATGAGCCACAGGACCTCCTCCACCTTCAGAGCGGAGAGAAGCTTCCACTCGTCCTCCTCGTCCTCCTCGTCCTCCTCGTCCTCCTCGGCCGCCCGAGCCCTGCCAGCCCAGGACCCACCCATGGAGAAGGCCTTGAGCATGTTTTCTGAGGATTTTGGCGGCTTCATGCGGCCCCACTCGGAGCCCCTGACCTTCCCAGGCAAGTGCTCGGGGCTCTGAGGGGATGGGCGATGCACGGGCAGGGGACACCTGCTCCAGGGCACCTCTGAGAGTGGCTGCGGCTGCCCAGCCGCCAGGAGCAGGTGCTTCGTGGCTGCAGCTGCATGTGGCCACCAGGACAGATGTGGCCACAGAGACAGATGTGGCCATGAAAACCGGCAGGCCTCCAAGGAATTGCTGTGGCTGGGAGTCAGTGGCGGTGCCTGTGGCCAGGTCCTTGCTGGACTCTGGAGGGCAGCGTGGGGCTGAGGGGTGGGACGCATCCCCCACTCCGGGCGGGGTGGGGAGGGGTTGCTACAGGCAGTCTCTCTCACACACACCCCCCCGTGCCTGGGAGGCCCCCTCCCCTCCGTGGAAGAGGCAGTCTGCAAGTGGGGAGGAGAGGTGGGAACGGGGCTCAGGATCATTAGCTGAAGGGGCAGTCAGGCCTGGGGGAGGGGGGCCTCCCCTCTCCCCAGGAGAAGGAACCAGAAACCTGAGTTCTGGGTGCAAACCCACCCTGTGCTCAGCTCATGGCAGCCCTCCCTACAGCCCGTTCGGGGGGGCCGGGCAACATCAAGACTCTGGGGGATGCCTATGAGTTTGCAGTGGATGTGAGCGACTTCTCCCCTGAAGACATCATCGTCACCACGTCCAACAACCATATCGAGGTGCGAGCTGAGAAGGTGAGCCTGCCCGCCCTGTCCAGACCCCGGGTCTGCACCTGCACCCTCTGCAGTGTCCCCACCCCCATCTCCCACCCTGGGGCTCCAGACCCTACCCAGGGTCCCCCCAAGCCCCCAGAACAAATTGGAGACCTGGCGCCCGTCCCTCGTGGGCCATGGGATCCCTGTTGCTGCCTCTGTCAGCCCCAAGATCCTTTTTTCGGGAGTCGGGGCAGCGGAGAGTGCCACGGGAGAAGCGGGGGTAGAGGGATGCAGCAGGGCACCTGAGCCGTGAGGTGGGAGGAGGGAGAGAGTGGCTGAGTGAGGACACCTCTTCTGACAGGCGGGTGGGTGGGTGGGGCCTCAGCTGGCAGCTGCGGGAAGGAGCTCCCCCGCATGACACCCCTTAAGCCCTCTTCCTCCCAGGGTCCAGGGGCCCAGCCCCAATCCCGGGAGCCTTGAATTGGAGTCCCTGAACGAAGTTCAGGACCACGCACTCCAAAGCTCACTCTCCTCTGTCCACGGGTCTCAGGGTCGCTGGGTCGCCAGCATCTCCGAGCCTCAGCTCCCAGGAGGCCTGCACCCCAGAGGAGGGCGTGGCCCGGCCTGAACAGGATTGCTCCCCCCACTGGGCCACAGCCACAGGCGCCCGTTAAGGGGGAGGGTCTGCCAGGGGAGGCTTCCGCCGGGCGTCCCGTGGCCCGGCCGCCTCCCTGAGCACGGGGTGCTCGATGCCTGGGCACCCTGTCAGGGAAGCCATGGACTGTGGGCACCAGGACCAGCGGCAGCCTGTGCCAGCCCTGCCATCCCCGCCAGTGACTCAGCCGCCCCAGGCTCCTCTGGACACTATGTGCTGACCAAGTCATGGGGGAAGGGCCACCGACCCAGCCCTGACGGTGGACATCGAATGTGTCCGGGTGTCCAAAGGGGCTCGGCTCTGCCCTGTGCCACTTTCTCCTCGTTGCTCAGGAGCCCCGGGTTCTGCCACCAAGCCTCCTCTGTTTCTGGGTGTCCTCTCCAAAGCCCCTTGCCTATCCGTTGGGACCACTGGAACTCCTCTGAGCACCTCTGCACCTGTCCCTACACAGCCCTCGGCCGAGGGCCACCACTGTCCTGTCCTGGCCAGCGCCTTGCCTGGCCTCCTCCGCACCTGAGAGCAGAGCCCCTCGTCAGGCCGGGGCGGCTGGGCTTAGCCTGGGGAGGCGGGGCTGTGGCTTGAGGTGGGCAGGGCAGGGGTGGGGCGGCCTGCCCTGACCCATCGCTCTGCCCCAGCTGGCGGCTGACGGCACGGTCATGAACACCTTCGCTCACAAGTGCCAGCTGCCGGAGGACATGGACCCCACCTCGGTGACCTCGGCCCTGAGGGAGGACGGCAGCCTCACCATCCGGGCGCGGCGACACCCACACACAGAACATGTCCAGCAGACCTTCCGGACAGAGATCAAAATCTGAGGGCCCCCCTTCCCCTGCCCTCCCCCAAGCCCCACCTTCTCCCCACTGGCCCGCCAGATTTTTCCCACCCCCGCCCCCCGACAGCTTCCAGGACATCTCAGCCCAGGCTCCAGCCCTGACCCCCCAAGACCCCAGGTGGGTAGCCCTGCCCCGAAACTGAGGCCTTCGGCTCTGCCCTTGCCTGCCTGCGGCTCCAGGTTCCAGATGTGGCCTCTTTCACCGAAGCCAGAACAAAGGGATTGGGGTGGGGCAAGGAAGACCCCAGAAAGCCCACTTGGGGAAGGGAGATGAGGAGAGGCAGGATCTCTGGGCAAATAATCTGCAGGACAGACAGACAGACAGACAGATGCTTTGATCTACGGAGTCTCTGCAGGGCAGGGGCAGGGAAGGGGGCCTGGGACCCCCTTGGCCACAAGGTGAAGGGGAGGCAGAAGGAGAGGCACGGGCAGATCTCCAGGGGCACCAGGGGCCCGCGGAGGCAGCTTGATGGAAACCTCCACTCTCCTGCCTGCTAAGATCCGCACCAGCTGTCAGGCTGCCTGCGCACCGGGCACCCCCGTCCAGCCAGCTGTGGCAGCGCAGGGCACCTGGATACAGACGGGGTTTTTCCAATACAGCTGGTTCGTGATAAACTGTGTGAAACTCCTGCCACCTGCTACCTGCCCATGCCCCCAGGCGAGGCCAGGCTGAGGGGTGGGGCTGGTCCTTCTCCTGCGCCCCCACCCCCTTCCCTGCCAGGCCTGGGCTCCTGGGGCTGGCTCCGTGCAGACAATCGCCGGAGACAGAAGCGGGACGCAGAGCACGGCCTGGTCTCACAGTGAGACCAGTGGCTTGCCACCCTGCCCCTTGGCCAGTCGCCTCCCTTATCCTTTCCCCTCTTTAATCTATGAATCTACAGGCTTGGTGTGTGTATACCACACATGCATGCACACCCTACCATCCTTCAAATCCTGTTGCCATTAGTTGAGTCCAAATTCAGACCATTCTAAAGTCAGATTTCAGCCTCCATTTTTATCAATGGGGAAACGGAGTCTCTGGGCAACTGATCGCCCCACTTGCTCGCTGAAGGGTGGATGTGAACCCAGGGAGTCAGAAGCTGCTCTCAGACTGCCCGCCACCCCTCCGTGCACTGGGAAGTCGCTCCCCTCTCTCTGCCTCTCTTGCTCTGTGGCCCCTTCCCCACATCTTCCTGCCGGAGACTGCCCCCAACCCAGCTCCCTCCTGGTCCCCAGGCCCAGGCAGGACCTCCAGTCAGCCTTCATTTGGGGTCGCCGGGGCTGCCCCAGTGACCCTGGCTGTCTCCACATATGAAAGCCGGGGTAAGGTGGGGGATGGTTCACAGTTAGTCGCGGGTGGGGGTGGGGAGGAGGGCCCTGGGGCAAGTGGCAGAGCCAGCCTCTGCTCTCTGGGCCTCTTGGGTCAGTGTCCTGTAGGGTGGCTCTCACCCCGGCCATAATGGGGCCCTTAGGGGATGTTTGGGTGGGAGGGCATGGAGGGTCCTGGCATTGTACCCTGCACACATAATAAATGACAGAATCACAGACTTCTGGAGGTCCTGCCTGAAATTCTCAAACTTGGGGTGGGATTGGAGGCAGCTGGGGTACGAAACACCAGGATAAACAGACATGCTCCCTTGAGATTTGGGGGTGGGGGTGCTAACTCAGACAAAGCTCAAGACCTTACAGAAATGCAGGGGTCCTTTGGCCTCTTCCCTTGGCTCCCAGAACCACGTGGGCAGGACTCGGAATGATTTCCCTGAAGACTTGCAGTGCCTTCTTTTCCAACTGCCAGCCGGCATCAGCCACTATGGCCAGGCACTGTCCCAGGTACAGGGACACCAAAGGTGGGTCAGCTGCACTGAGTCCCTGCCTTCCTGAAGCCTGTCTTGCACCAGATGGCAGCTGAGGATCAGAGAGGCTGAGCGATTGGTCCAGGGTCACACAGCTCCTGGGGGAGAGCCGGACTGGAACCTGGTTTGGGTGTTGGCTGGTTCAGGGAGCCTGGGTGCTCTCGGGAGGGACTCCCACGCACCCCACACACCACCAGGCGCTACTGAAATCAGCACCAGGCCAGCTTGAGCTGCAAGCAGCAGGAGGGGAGGGAGAGTGGGCACGGTATTTCCAGCCTCTGTGACTCACTGATTCCACTGTGCTATTTGCAGCCCCAACACTCATCAGTCTGGGGTTTGGGGGAGGAGCCGGACCAGCTCCCCCCATTCCTTGACTCCCACCCATGGGGTCAGTCTCACCTTGGCCTCCAGGACCCAGCAAAGTCCCACCCTGGGCCGGGCTGGGGTGAGCTGGGCTGCTGGCAGCCCAGGCTGGGAAAGGGGTCAGCTCCCCACGTGGCCAATGGGGCGGAATACTTTCCACCCCCAGCCCCCAGACCCCAGCAGCCTGCTCCCCAGATTGAGGTTGGGGGGGATGAGGGTTGCACAGAGGACAGAGCAGCTGCTGGAGACTGGACTCATCCAGACTGTGGGAGCCCTTCGCCAAGGTGACCCTGCGGAAAAGGAAGGCGGGGAGGAAAAGACCAGCAGGCTGTCTCTCATCGGCTCCGCCCCCTGGGCGCCTGGACTGGCGGCAACGCTTTGTCTCCCAGGGCCCCCCACCCTTTCCATGCTAAATATAGGCCTGGCTGGACGCCCTGCACCCCGCCCCACACCCCATGAAGAGTAATTATAGCAGCTCCATTCATTGAGAGCCCAGAGTGTGCCAAGCACACTGCTCATCCCCACAACAGTCCTGCAAGGTGGGTACCAAGGAGGACAGGCAGGTTCACAGAGGTCAAGCACCAAACCCAAGGTGACCCGGCTTGGAAGGGGCATGGCTGGGATTTGAATCCTTGGCTGTGGCTCTAGGAAGCCTTCTGCAGGGTCAGCCCCAATCAGCACCCCACACTGAAACCGGAAAAGCCGGCGTCCATGCTTCCTGTCACCCACCAGACCCCATAAGCAGAGACAGGGACTGGATCTTTATGGGCACTTTACTCAGATGGCCGGTGATCTGAGAAGACAGTGGGTCTGTACCAACAGACCGTCTTAAATTCTATTTTAAACCGACTCCCTTTGTAAGGAGAAGAAAAGTGTACGTAAGGGGTTTGGGATTCAGGGAAAAAGTATATCAGATAAAAATCTGCCGCATTCTTTCATCTGAGTCCTGGGTGGTGGTCTTTATCAGTGCCCCCGGCACCACCTTGGAGTACAACAGCTCAGATACCACCTTGATGGCCTGCAGTTCTCCAGAGGCACAAAAGTGGAACTGCTTGTGGTCTCCTGGAGTCAGGGTGGGTCCTATCCTCAGTTCCTGGAACAATAACTTTTTACATACATTGATTACTAAGCTACTTAGCTATTACCTGGAGCTAAAATGTTTCCAACACTTGAGTCCCCCATCAGCACCACAAGGGGTCCTACCAAGGCATCTCAGAGGCACCCCCACCCCCAGCCCCCCACAGACATCCTGTACAGGAAAGCAGACTCGCACTTCTTACAGCTTTTGGAATGGGCTTGGGCAGGAGGCAGCGGAAGCTGAAAATCTGGTTCCCTGAAGGCCTAGAGACCTGTGAGAAGGTCCAGGCCAGGTGGTGTCAGAGACCCTGAGGGGTGCGGAGGACCTAAGCGGTTCCCTCACTTTTCGAGACCTTGCTCAGGCCAAAAGCCTCCTCCTCCGGAAAGCCTTCCAGAGCTGCCAGCTCAAAGTCACAGACAGAGTCCAAAGAACCCTAGACCCATACTTTGTCTTCCACAGAAACTCAGACTCAGATAAAAACAGCACATCGATGCGGGGGGCTGGGGGGTGGGGGCGGGCAGACCCTTGGTTGGCCAGCCCTGTCCTCTTGGGGAGTCAGCAAACTCCTTATGGGAGACCAAGGCCCAGGGATGGGGAGGGCCTTGCCTAGGGTCATACAGCAAGTCAGCGGCAGAGACAGAGTGGAGACCCAGACCTCTGGGACCCCAGGCCAGGGCTTCTCTGCCACATCAACTCACCTGTCCCCGTGGCCACCCTTCCCTGGCCCAGAGGCAAGCCCGGCCACCCACTCCGCACTCCCCAGCTCCCCTCTGCATTCACCCTCCCCCATGGGCCTTGCATCCCAGTTCTGCAATAGCAGAAGAATAAGGCCTTATCTGCCCTCTGGCTCCTATGCCTGGCATGGGAAAGGAGCTAAGTAGATATTTGTAGGATTTTTTTTATAAAAAGCTAACAAGCCCTGGCTGGTGTGGCTCAGTGGACTGAGTGCTGGCCTGTGAACCGAAAGGTCGCCTGTGTTGCCATCCAGGTCCCCAGTTGGGGGCGTGCGAGAAGCAACCGGTTGAATGTATCTTTTGCACATCGGTGCTTCTCTCCCTCTCTCCCTCCCTTCTCCTCTCTCTGAAAATAAATAAAATCTTTTAAAAAATAAAATAAAAATAAAAAGCTAACAAGCCTCAGCAAAGAGTGGAGGGTCAGTTGTAAAGTCTGCAGCCGCACCACCTGGGTTCACATCTTGGCTCTGCTGCTTCTGAGCTGCAGGATCGTGAGCAAACACCTTCACTTCTCCGTGCCACGGTAGAGTGGCACTAATAAGGTCTACCTGCTAGCGTCGTTCTGTAATGCATTTGAAAGCCTTGGCACTCGGTGGTGACGTGGAGCGCGTGCGCCCTGCACTGAATGCCCAGCGCGCATCATACAGATTTGGATCTGATGTCCCCTGCTTCACCCATGCTCTCCCTGGGGCCGTCAGGACCAAGACATGGGCAGGGGTGGGGGGGTCAGAGGAGCTGCTCTGGTATCTGGGGTCTTCTCTCCAGGAAAAGGAGGTGAGAGAGGAGCTAAAAGGTTCCCTGGACTTCCAGAGGAGCCTGCCCGGGCCCCAGGGGTGGGGGTGGGAAAGGAAGCCTCTGGAAGCCTTAGTTCCCTCACCCGTAAACAAAGACCAGGGAGCACTCTCCCGGGGCAGCTGCGAGGAACCAGGGAGAGATGATGTTTTAGTATAAGCTCAATAAGTGCTAAGCTTTTGTTAAAATTGTTGTTTTCTGAACACGGAAAACCAAGGTTCCACCCACCCTGGCTCTGCCCTCAAACAAGAGAGGGTCCCCAAGGGCTTAGCGACTGGAGTCAGCTGGATGGGCCACCAAGGCAGGAGTCTCTGGGCAGGGGAGAGGGGTTGTTTACAGTCAGCACAGCTGGCCTGGTGCTCACTGCAGGCGGCCAGCCCGGCCAGCGCCCTCAGAGCCTGGCCCCAGGGACCACCCTCCAGGGAGACCTGGGGGCTGCTGGACTGGGCGGGTGACCTCTGGCTGCCACTCTGAGGGGCACAAAGCAGGGCTGCTGACCCCACACAATTCTTTTTTTTTTTTTTTAAGACAGTATTCATGGAGATAGCAGGCAGTTTTTTCTTTCTTTTTATTGATTTCAGGAAAGGGGAAGGGAGGGAGAAAGGGAGGAAGAGAAACATCGATCGATTGGTTGTCCCTTGCACAAGCCCTGACTGGGGACCCAGCATGTGCCCTGACCAAGAATCAAACCCATGACCTTTTGGTTTGAGGGACAAGGTCCAACCCACTGAGCTACACCGGTTGGGGCACCCCACACACGTCTTGAGCACCTACTACCAGGCACTTTAAGGCACTGGGGAGTGCTAACTTAAAATTAAAAAGCCCTTTCAACGTGAGAGGCAACAGGCATTTATTTGAAATCAGTAAGAATAGCTCTTCAGGAAGCATTGATTCAGGCAGAAACCCAGGTAACATTCTGATTAAGAAACCAAGTCAAGGGTTTTCTTATGAGAAAAGGAAGAACAATTACATCAATAGAAGGAAGGCATTTCTATAGGTGCAGATAACAGTGATGTTAACTCTAAAGTACGTTTGTAATTTTCAGCCTGGTAGTAAGAATACCCGCTTTCTTGTTGTCTGCAAACAGTTCTTTGGGGCAGGAGGTTGCTTTGGACCCGGTCCAAAGGTTGTTTTGACCCATTTTAACATCCAAAGGCTTGAGGCATGAAAACGTGCAAGACAGTTCCTCTGTGGGGGCATCTCTGACTCCATTTTAAAATGGCTTCTTTTTATTTTGTTTTGTTTTGTTTATTTTTGACAGGACACAGTCCTGAGTTAAATATGGCTGCCAACCTAGGGACACTAGCACTTAATTGCATTTTCACTCACTGGTTCAACAAAGTCTATCATTTAGTGATCGATTCATTCCTTCAACAGGTTTTCGGCAAGTCTGTATAGCACAGTTGGTTGTTAAAGCTCCGAGGTCAAACTACTTCCACGTCCACCCTGGCTCTGCTACGTACGAGCTCTGTGACCTTGGGCCAGTGGCTTAGCCTACCAGAGACTCAGTTTCCTCACCTGAGAAGTTGGGATAGGGCCTCACAGGCTTGTGGTGAAGAGACGGGGCTGTTCTCCTCTACCTGTGCCCTATCTCGTGAGGGCCCCATTCCCCTGTTCAGTCCCCTAGACACTCCCTGTTCGTGATCAGGCCCTAGGCTGGGTCCTTGGAAAATGTCCATTCTTCCTCCATTCTCTCACTCAACCAATGGGAACGGAGCGCCTACGACACAGCGCGGGGTTACGGTGTCATGGCTCCAGGAGTGCAGTCACATGGCCTGGGGTTTGGGTTTGCACTCTGCCTTTTTCTAGTTGGTGACCTGGGGCAAATCAGTTCTTCCCTCTGTGCCTCAGTTTTCTCATCTGTAAAATGGCAGTAAGAGTTGTACCCACCTGACAGGTATGGTGTGAAAGGAATTGAAGTGGCATGTGATGCACATAAAAATATCAATAGTCATTATTCTGAATGAAAGGGGTGTTCGTTAAAATGAAAGTTTGGCTTCTGAAAATAGAGACTTCACTGAGCCGCTGGTCCCAGGGCTCTGGCTCCATGCCCTGCAGGTTCCCACCTTCTCCACTCAGACCGGGGTGCCCTCCAGTCCGGTGATAGGGCGACACCTGCTGGTGAAAAGTTAGATGTGCCGCTACAGGCCTTACACTTTTCCTTGAGGGTCTCAAACTCCCTCTGCCTGTTGTCTTTGGACTCTTCAAACCCAGTGATTCTTAACGAGGAGAGGAGAGAGGAAGGGACTTAACGTCATCCGGATTATTCTGTCACCACCTCTCTAGTTCAAATCGTCCCCCCACCCCCCCTTTTGAATTAAGGTGCAGCTTCCTAGGCCTCTGGTCCCAGCACACAAGCTAAAAGAAAATTTTTAAAAGGTACATCTGGTCATGTCACTCTCAGCTCCCAATTTCCAATGGTCCTCATCTCAGAATAAAACCTAAAGACCCCAGCATGGCCTGCAAGGCCTCACACAGTGTGGTCCCTGCCATTTCTCTGGCCTCTCTGCTTGTTCCTTGTGTGTGCTTTGCTAAAGAATAAGCACCTTCATTGTGGGGTCCCATTCCACCATCTAGCCCAGAGTCTGGCACACAGTGTGTGCCAAATAAATACTTGGTGAATAAATGAATGAATACTATAGCCAGACTGAATGACTCTGGTCCTTCTTTCTGGAACACTCCCCACCTCCGCCTCCTTGCCTTTGTATAGTTCACTCACAGTTCAGATCTTAGCTTAGATGTCACTTCCTACAGGAAGTCCTCCCTGATTTCCTCTCCCAGAGTGGGCTGGGCACCCTCCTCCAGCCCCAACAGCATTCTGTGTGCTCTTATTCTTGCACCAATCAATAGTCACCTTTCTTGCCTTCCCCACCAGGCTGTGAGGTCCTTGAGGACAGGGCTACATCTGTTCTTTCTGAATCCCCTCTGCCTAAAAGTAACCTTACAAGGATAAGAGGCCATTGGCCCTAGGGTTAGGAGACAGAACTTGAGTTCCAGGCTTGCCTAGGTTCTTAATCCTAACTGTACCAGTCCATGGGGGCTTGAGCAGGTCCCTCAACCTCTATGTCCCCCAGTTCCCTAATCTGTGGAATGGGCACAAAAACAGCACATCCCCATACTGGGCAGGGAGGATGTTGTTTTTCTGGCACAGAGCAAATGGTCCATGCATGTTAGCTACTAAAGTCTGCAGGAACCCAGAAAAAAACAGGCATTGAATAAATAAATGAATGATCGGTAATTTTAACCTGAGAACCTTGAGGTACTTCCTCAGATGGTTGATCTAGCATTTTGCACAGCGCCATGTATCTCTTAGACCTGCGCACACTCTCATACACACTCCCGTGACCACACTTGCTGCTGGGGAACACGGCTTCCCTGTGGAGCAGGACCCTCCCCTACCCCCCACCTTTTTCTGCATCTCTAGGGGGTAGCATGAGTCTGGTATGCAACAGAAGCTCAGAGTGTACTCTCTCTTATGTTATTGTTCAAATATGATACTCCATTCCCTTTGGCGCACTTTTGCCCCCTCGAGAGGCCAGTTCTCTTTATTTATTCTCAGGTTGCCAGGTCCCACCTAAGTTCTTGAATTTCCCCGTTCTGGGTCTCATGCCCTTTGGTGACCTACACACGTGTGCATGAGCCAAGAGGGCAGCAGCCGACGTGCTGCTCCTGCCTGTCGTGCTGGGCGCCCTGACCCCGCTCGGGTCCGCTCTGCCCCATGGCCCTGGGAGGGCGGTTCCCAGAGCTTGGCTCCTTCTCACCTGTTAGATCACACTTTAAGCTCACCCAGAGAGGCCTTCCCCGACCAGGGTATCAGAAAAGCTCTTCGCCCCAATCCCTTTCGACCCCGGGACCCTGCCTCAGTTTCCACACAGGGCTCATTTAGTCACTGTTCAAAATCATCTTTATTTCTTTGGTTGTTTAACCCTCTTCCCGCCTCTCCCCCACTCCCAGGATATAAGCTCCAAGAAAGTTGTGGTGGTTCCCTGGCATTTTGCAGATCCTGGCAAAGAGGCAGTGGGCCCTGGGAAGGGCAGCGCCCAGACACTTGAGCCTGGGGTGCCAACGCCCTCCTCCCATGGTCAGGCTCTTCCAGTTAATCTGCCTGCCCACAGACACAGGAGGAGGCTTTGAACAAGTTCACGACTGTTCCCCAAGCCGAAGACCTTGTGGGCACCGTCTTCGAGGGGCTCCCCTTGGCTTCAGGAGGCTCCTGGGACCACAGCGGGCTGCCTGGGGAGAAAGCTGGGGCTGCAGTCCCTCTGCAGGGTAGCAAGGTGTCCCCCAGCCAAGGTGGCCTCCTGAAGCAGATGGGGCTGGCTGTCCCCACAGAACACGATGTAGGTCTTCATTGGAGAGGTGGCGGGGCCTGGGTTGGGACCGAGGGCTCGCGGCGGCACCAGGGGGCGGCCCGCGAGAGCTGTTTCCCACGGGCGGGCGCAGTCGATAATGAACGTTAGGGGAGCTGCAGGGGTGGTCCTCAGGTGGTGGGCTGGCTTCCCATCTAGAAGGAAGGGAAAGACCAAAGAAAGATTCGTCTTAGCACAACAAGGGATGTGGTTCTATTAATTCATTTGTTGATTCACTTTCTCATTCATTCCACAAGATTTCACCTGTGTGTAGTGTGACTCACAGAGATGGAAACAGCGGGGTCAAAGAGCACGGACTTCAACACCTGAGAGGCCCGACCTTAGGTCCTGCTTCCCGCCGATCCGCCACCTGCCTCCCAGGAGCACAGTCCCATGGCTCAAGGCTTCTCGTCTTTACTGTGCACACAGATGGCCCAGGCATCTTGTCAACGTGCAGGTTCTGGCAGAGCGGGCCCGAAGCATTTCCAACAAGCCCCCACGGCGTGCCAGCGCTGCTAGTCCGTGGGCCGCGCCGTGAGCAGCGAGGTCCTCAAACAAGAGAAAAGCCCCAGCCCCCTTTAACAGATTACGAAACTGAGGCTCAGCTTGAGCAGGTATGAGGGTCCCCAGGGAGCTCCATGCTGCTCTCCCCCTCCCCACATGACACCAGAACCTCAGAGAACACCATCGGTGCCCCAGTCCCCTCTGCCCTGGGGGTCCCCGCTCTGGCCTCCCCACCCAGCTCAGAGCCCAGTTCGGAGAGAAGAGCCCATCGGTCTATTTATCAATGAAGCAAGTGCCAGAGCGGGTCTCTCTGAAGCTAAAGCTGGTGCTCTTAAAAAAGTTACTTTCGAGTGCCCCAAATAATAAAACATCTATTCTCTTAACTACGTGCTCTTTGCCAAAACAGAGGCTGGAGAGGAAGCTCATGTTCTGTTAGACTGGTTAATACAAGAAATAAAAGCGACGTCCTCCCCTGGCTTGAGAACCCTGGCAGCCGCCGGGGAGGGTGGCTGCCCTCTCTCTGCTCCTCGCCTCCCGCTGCTCTCTGCAGGCCCTCTCTCCGGGCTGAGACATCCTCGGGCACCTCTTACCTGCACTGGTATCCAGATCTGCCTCAAGGCCCATGAGTTTGGGGCTGGCACTCTGGTCCCTGAGGTCTTCTGATGAGGCCGTGGCTGCTGCCACCGCACCTGGTTGAGCCTGGTGGAGCATTGGTGGAGGAGCGGTTTTCGGCAGCCTCTTCCAGAATGTAGTTCCCCAGCCAAGGACCAGACCTTTCGTATTTCCGGGATACCCACCTGCAGACTGCCTACCCCCGGGGGCCCCAGGAACTGGTCTGGGGCAATTAGGGGATTACTTTGATCCACAAGGTTATGCCAACAAGATTGTTGTTGGGCCTTTGGGAGGCAGGCCTTCTACCACACACACACCATCTCTTCCAACTTCAGCTGCTTCCTGACCTTGCACAGGCTTGGGGCCTTCTCATCCAGGCCTCAGTTTCCCAAACCTCAGTCATCATCTGGCTGCGCCACCAGTTCCATTTTGTTACATTTTTTTTTCCTACCTAAGACTTTATGGAATACAACTTAAGTAACGTGCGCTTTTTCTGGGGACCTAAACAATAAACATTTATTGCCCATAGTTCTGGACGTTGGAAAGTCCCGGATCAAGGCGTCTGTAGGTTTGGCTTTTGGTGAAGACCTGCTCACTGGTTCAGAAATAGCTGTCTTTTTATTCTGGGACAAGGAAGCCCTCTGGGGTCTCTTTTGTAATGGCTCCCCCCTCATAACCTAATCACTGCCCCAAGATCCCCACTACTACCACGTGCTACTACCATCACACTGGGGGTCAGGTTTCAAAATGTGAATTTGGGGAGGACGCAGTGTATAGCATCCCTTAAGTCAAATTGACTGGTTTTACTGAAAAAGAAAAACATTTTTAAAAGAAAATTGATACTGCTTCATTAAATGGAAACAGTATCACTACTATGACTAAGGAGTAACTATGTGTGGTAAAAGAACAGTCCCTAAAGATTTCCGCGCCCTGACCTCCAGAACTTGTGAATATGTCACCGTACATAGCAGAAGGGGCTTTGCAGGGGCGATTAAGGGTATTTTGACTCTGGCACCAATTCCCAGGTTTTTTTTTTTTTTTAATTCAACTAAGTAATTAACTGGGTTCAGACAATATCTACCTGGAGACAGTACCTTGACACAGTGTCAGATCCCACAGGTTAAGTCCTATAGGACTGCTACCCGACCCCGTAGATGCCAATGGCAAGTCCAGGTTGTCATCGCGCTTCTATAGACAGAAGGGTCCCACAACCCCATCCTTGGGTTTGATTAATTTGCTAGAGCAGTTCTCAGAATCCCGAGAAATATTTTACTTATTCGATCACCCCGTGTATTATTAAAGGTGAAGAATGAGTGAAGAAAACAAGATGAAGTCAGTATAGCTAAACTGACTGAAAATGGACTCTGTATGGTCAAGTTCACAAAACTGGTTTAGACCACATGGGCTGAAGCATGAGGAATAGATTGAATTTTACTTTCATGAGCCTGAGGGCTGAAACTTTTGAACTTTTCAGCTGTGCATCAATGCCTGGAGATATATATAAATCCTACAGATAACCCTCTGAAGAACCCAGGAAAGAATGTTCTCCTGTCCACACCACCAGACATCCATGTCAATGTAAGAAACATCCGAACCTGTAGAGAATTTTTATAAAAGTTTATTTGAGCCAAACTGACAACATATGCTGGCGAGCAAGATCTCAAATGCTCCTGAGAAGAACAGTTTTGCATCTTCATATAAATATTGGAAATGAAGAAGGGAATGTAAGAACATGAAGATGGGAGAGAGCAAGGTGGGGATTGGATTACAGGATAGTTAACAAGATTATGGGCTCTCTTAAGGGTGTTTAGGGTTTATTTCAAAGGTGTGTTAACCCGGGTGTACAGAAACAATGCACAGGGCTTGCTTAACGCAAGATAAACCTTTTACTGGAAAGTTGTAGGCCCGGGGCATGACCACCACCACGACCTGTCCAGTTAGAAATTTGCGATCAGATCACCCTGTGACGTTACTTTCCATAGAACCCTTTTTTCATCCACATCCATCATCCAGACCACAGACATCTGGAAGATTTCTGTCTCAGACCAATCCAGAGGCTAAGAATGCAGAGCTGGTTCTTCTCAAGAATGTACCTTTTATTATATGAACTCTTAGCTTTTCTCTCTTCTCTGGGACACTCTGGATATTGCCTAGCGGTGTTTCCTAATTGCAAATCCCTTGAATAAGTTTCTGTTACTCATTCCTAGCCAGAGCCACCTGACTCCGTCTGACAAAGGCTATAACTCAGAACCAGCCAGATGGAAGAGATGCATAGGACAAGGTACGTGGGAGGTGACAAGGAGCTTCCATGCTCTCTGAGTGTACCCTCTCCCTGAACCTCCACATAGTCACCAGCCTGGATACTCTCAGAACCCTGTTCTTTTGGGTTTTCATGAAGGCTTCATTACAGAGGCATGGTTGATTAAAGTTATTGGCACTGGGGATTGAACTCAATCGCCAGCTCTTGATTTTGGCCCAGTGAGACCCTTCCATGTTGGACTTCTGACCAACTAATAATAAGTTTGTGTCACTTTAAAACTCTAGATTATGGTAATTTGTTACAACAGTAATAGAAAATTGATACAGATCTGTCTCTCTCATATATGTAAGTCACCTCTATGCAGACTGTGTGCTCCGTTCCTGGGGCATTTTGGGATCAGACTCTCCTTATAGACCTGGGGACAAATGGGGGGTGGTGAGTGGCCTCTTAGCAGAATTAGCACCCCCTTATAACTTTCTAAGATGAGGTCATTTACATGCTCTCTGAGGAAAGCAGGATCAGCCTCATTTGGTGGGAGGAGGGGCTGCTTTCCTTGCTCATGACACTAGTGGCAAGAGTGTTGTTAAAATTAAGGATCACGGAAAATACACAGTATCAGAAGTGAAGAAAGGAGGAAAGCCCACGAACTGTGGGAAAGTAGAGAAGTCAGTGGCCTGAAGGTGCTGAAAGCTGGAAAGAGGCAGCAGCGGGACTGTTCGAGTCTGCAGATTTTTTTTTTTTTTTTTTTTTCCCTAGGCACCATCATTCACAACCAGGCTAATCCTGGATATGCACTAAACAGGGATGGGGGTAAGGGTTGGCTCGCAAGACAGAAAAACATAATCCGGGATCCGCAGCTTTGGAACCACAGCTAAATTCACACCTTTGCTCCACCACTTGTAAAATGTGTGAGAACCGGCAATTTACTCTTTCTGGGTCTTAGTTTTTCTTTCTCCGAAAGGGGGTGACTGATACTATTTTAAGGTTGGTGAGATTTAATGAGATAACACAGTGCCTGGCACAGTAAGCACTGAACCCGTAAAAGCTGTTACTGACCTATCGGGAGTAGAAAGGTTACAATGACGACAATTCTGCCCTGGCTGGTGACCGCCCGCCTGCAAATGTGAGGTCGCAGGTTCTATTCCCCGTCAGGGCAAAAGCCTGGGTTGCAGTCCAGGTCCCCAGCTGCGGGGTGTGTGCGAGGCAACCTGGTTCTCTCGCACGAGCTTCTCTCCTTCTCCTCCTTCCTTTCCCCTCTCTCTAGAAACAAGTAATAATAATTTAAAAAAAAAATCTAAGTGCAGAAGTTAATGTAGAACTTCTGGGTAGCTAGGCGCATGCGCCTGTCCCTGGCCCTCGCCTAGCGCGGGCGCTGCGCATGCGGCGGAAGTTGCAGCCGGGAAACCAGCGAGGTCGGTTCCGCCCGACTCTAACATGGCGGCGCCCTTTGTCTGCTCTGAAGTGCCGTCCCCGGCCTCCTCGCGGCCGTGATGCACCTCTTTCAGCGGTGGGGTCCGGGACATGGCAGGTGAGGGTCAGCAAGCGCCCGGGGCCGGGAGAGTCCCGGGATCCGGGCGGAGGCGGCGGAGGATGGGGCGCGGCGATTTGCCGGGACGGTTGTGTGGGGGAGGGGAGGGAAATGTAATGGGAAGGGAACCCGGACTGCGGGGACCCCGCGGGGCAGGAGGTTGAGGGGCGGCCGGGCGGGGTGCGCCGCTCGGGGAGCGGGCGGGGAGTGAGGGGGAAGTGAGTCGGAGAACTGGCAGGCTTGGTAGTGGAGCGGCAAGGGACCGCGAGTCGCCTCCCGGGCTGGGTGACACCCCAGCTGGTAGCATCTCCGCCCCCGCCGCCCGGCTGTCACCGCCCCTTGACCCCGCGCGCTGCAGCGGGTGGGCGTTCTGTGGCCGCGCCGCGAGCCGGCGGGCTGCCGGGGCAGCTCACATGCGCTGGCCCGGGCAGAGGGCACAGGCCTGCCAGGGCCTAGGAGGTTCTGGCAAAGTAGGAGGCCGCCACTGCCCCTGTATACAACCCCATGCATACGTCTATCCATCCATCCATTCATTCCACAGACGGTGATTCAGCACCTCATGGGTTCTGAGGGTAGAGCGAATGATCCAAAACTGGCATAGTGGTGAAGTCAACCGTGGAGCCAGGCAGCTTGGCTTCCGTCTCTGGGCCCGCTCACTGTGTCCTTAAGCACGTTAGGTTCTTCCTCTCAGCGATGAGTTAAGACCAAGGGAGTAGGCAGGCTGTGGTTTGGTCCTTGGGGCGCCTTTTAAATCTAGTCCTGGAGTTTAAATTTTAGGTTAACGGGATGTCATTTAAGATTTGTGGATTAGAAAGATCACTCTGGCTAGATGAGAAATGTATTAAAGGGGGTGACTCTGGAGGAGGCCAATTAAGAATCTGCTAGAATATTTAAAGTGAGAAATGAGGATGGCCACGGCAGACCAAAAATGATCCAATTTAGCATTTATCGAGCAGTTACCATGTGCCAGGCTCTGTGCTCAGTGCTCTGCATTTGCCTGTGTTTGATGGATGAATGAAAAGGCAGCTCTTAAGGTAGCAGGTACTCTTTGCGTTCTCATCACATTTTCCATTTGGGTGTCTTTGATTCAGGTAATGAGTGGGAGGAGGAGAGTCAAGCTGGAGTTTACCCAGATAAACTGTCAGAAAAGAGTAGTCTGGGGTACTTGGCAATCCGAGGTATGTCTGTAACACCCAAGGATGAAACAAACCAGAAGGTCAGTTTGTTTGTCCTTCTCAAAGCTCAGTGTGAGTCAAATCATCCTTTCAAGATAGCTTTTTCTTTAAAATTATACAGACGACAAAATCGTAGTTTAGGGGGAGTTACTGACATTATTGTGGTTTTACTAACAAAGACCAGACTAAGTTAATCCCTGGGCAATGCTCACACCTTGTTTCAATTAAGTATTGTAATCTTAACAATCCCAAAATATGGTGAGTGAAACAAAATAGAAGTTTCTCCCTTGCCTCTTAATGGTGTGGAAATAAGCAGTCCAGAGCTGGTAGAACAGTTCACTCTGTTTTGTGAAGTGATCCAGGAACAAGGTACCGCTGATCGACCCTGCGGCTCTCCTTGCTTAACCTCAGGTTCTGTCTTGTGGTCCAAGCTGGCTGCTTCAGCTCCTGCCATCGTCTGTGCATCCCATTTGGCAGAAAGGGAAAGACACAATGGGGAGCACACCCTCATTCCTTTTACGGTTCTAATGTTTAAAGATACGTATTTTTGTACAGCATGTCCCCAAACGTTAGCGCCTGGTGTACAGACAAAGAATCAATTGTGACTATTCCCCTCCTGAAGGGAAAGTTGGCTGAGAGAACCTGCTTGGTCCCCTGTGTAACAGGTTCGCTAACTTTGGGGCTTGGGCCCAGCCTGAGGTCAAGTCCACTGCCTTGGTGAAAGCGGGCTGGGCATGCTTCCCAGGCCTCCATCTCTCCAGGGCAGGCTGGTCTGGCTTGGGCGGGTTTAGGTTGCTTGTGCCCAGGGAATCCAGGCTTGTTGATGCACTCAGTGGTTCCTGTGCCCGGTGTGTCAGACACTGTGCTGGGGATGTGGGCTGGAGTAAGACTCTTGGCCACATGGACAATCACTGTACAATGTCGGAAACACTCCAGAGATCTGTTTAAAATTGTGTGGCGCATGGACAGGTGACTGGCATTGGAATGCTCTCCTGAAATGGTGAAGTTATAGAATAAACAGCCTGTCTTGGGTCGGTAACTGTAAAACTTCCCTCAGATAGGAGCAATGAGGACTTGGTGTTGAGTGTGAATTCCTGCCTCACTGTTTAGCGGTGCCGTGGCTGAAGATCCAGTCCCTTCATCACTGCGCCTCAGTTTCCTCATCTGTAAAACAGGGATAACAATCTCTGCCTCATAGAATTGCTTTGAGAATCACGTGAGATGAAGCACGCAGTTCACAGGTCTGGTGCGCAGATGCTAGTGGCTTCCTGCTGCACGGTGCGGGGTGGTTCGAAGCCAGGGGTGCTGGTTGGGATTGCAGCCGGAGAAGGCCTAAACCAGCGGGGAGGCCAGGCTGCTGTCCTCCCTCGAGGCAGGGATTGTCCAGGTGGTACAAGTGCCACTCTGTGCCCTCCCTGTCTCCTTCAGCAACTCCACCAAGCTTTCTAGTTGAAGTTGTCCATTTGTGGATTCTCAGAGATCAGACTCTGAAAAGTCTGGGGAGGGGTCCTTCAGAAGGGGAGGGCTCCCTTCCAAACTCAAAGCCTTCTGGGAAGCCTTCTCTGAGCCCACCCCAGCACCCCCACAGCTGAGTTTGGGGGCCCCTCCTCTGTAACTTCTTAGTATCCTCATGTTATAATCATAGGTTTCCTTGCCTGTCTCCCTGTAGACCCCCAGCATCTTGCATGCAGGGACAGAGTCTGCTCTCTCCTGGTGTTCCTGCTGTGTAGCTCATTTCCTGGCACATAGCTGGTCCCCAGTAAATGCTGAATGGATGGAAGATCAACTTTGATTGGCTGACAAGGAACTGGCAGTTGGGGCTGGAGAGAACTCCAGTGCGATGCGAGGTGGGCATGCTACTGATTGAAGAGAGAGCGGGGCCTGGTGGTTTACTTGGTGTCTGGCTCTAATATGGGATGGAGACATGGAGAACTGTGGCCTGACTTGTGAGAGTTTAGGCCAGAAGATCATTTCTCTGTCTTTCCTTTTCCAGTAGAGCAGGGTTTCTCAGCCTTGACGCAGTTGACATTTGGGACTGGGTAAGTTTGCGGCGGGGAGGGCCTGTCCTGGGCACTTCAATATGTCCTTTAGCAGCGTCCCTGGCCATAGATGTCAGTACTACCCACCTAACTCCAGCTGTGACAACCGAAAATGTCTCCAGGCATTGCCAAACATCTGGGGCAAAATCACCCCCAGCTAAGATCTGCAATACAGGGTACTGGTTAGAAGCGGGAACTCAGACAGACCTGGGCTTATACCCTTCCTTACACTTACTAGGTGCATGCCTTTGGGTAAAGCACTTGAACTCTTCAAGCCTCAGTTTCCTCAGTTGTAAGAGGGTGGTATTCATGGCCTCACACACCCCATTATTGGGTGAGATCATTGATGAAATCATGAACGTAGCACGCTTAGCCAGGCCCCTTGCCCCACGGTTGGTAACTCAAGCATTGTTATGTGTTTGTGAGGAGAAGAGGGCCCTTGAGAGGGTTAAGGAAGGAAGTGTGTTGGGTTGAGGAAGAAAAGAAATGTTTGATATAGGAGCACAAGACCAGGTGGCCTGTCCTCTGCTGGAGTTTCCTGACGGACGGTGCCTGCATGGATGGCACAGAGGCACTCAGACGTGGGGTCTGACACAGTGGCACATTGTTGGGGAATGGACGTGAGAACAGGCAGGGACCCCCAACTTCAGAGGAAGCAAAAAACTCTGTGTTATGTGCACAAAGCATATTGTCCTGAGACCGTAATCTACTTCTTTTGTTGGTCACAATTTTAAAATGACTGAAATAACAAAGGCCAAAAGGTAAGCATTTCGGCAGTGAGTGATTGCAGCCTTTGCTGCAGATATGTGTGCTGAGTGTCAGCATAGGTGCCTCGCGCTCTTTAAGGTCTCCTCCAGTATCAATAGCTTAGCAGTCCAAAGGCCAATTAAGGTCAACCTCAAACCACCAAGACACAGAAAACCAGGGCCTGAGCTCTTGAATTCAAACCCACTTGTTAGGAAATTGGAGGGAGATAAGCCTTGAGCTTCAAAGGAAGGAAGCACAGGGCCTGGTTAGAACTGAGAGTTGTGTGCTCGTGTCTAAAGAGCAGAGGCCCAGAGGGGGCAATCCCAGCACAGTGGGGACCAGGTCAGAAAGCAGGCGTGGTGGGTTCACTGTAACATCAAAACCACATTCAACTTCTGGTCTTTCAGACGTTTTAAAGGTCCGGCTGCAGAACATGTTCTCCCCACCCCACCTCCAGCACTTCCTATTCTGGAACTATTAATCTAAGCAGTCCCCTTCCTGTCCTGAATGGAAGGCTCCACCGCCCAGTGGGAAGCTGCGTGTCCCTAGCTCAGATGCCAGGTGTGCGAGCACCTCTCATCCCAGCAGTCTCAAGGAGACTGGGCCCCTGTCAGGGACTTTCCTGGGTCACCGTAGTTCAGTCGACTGCCCAGGTTCTTGCTTCAGAACATTGTTTAAAGTCAGAAAGAACATTGTTGAAATTTGTAAAAAGAAAAATTTGTTAAACATTGAGTCGATACAAAATATACAGTATAAAGAATAAGAATACAAGGAACAGGCACAGACCCATCATTCGGTTTACAAAAAGGAATGGTACCCCTGGGGTAGAGTGCCCCTCCCTGATCCTGACCTCCACCCCCAGGTAACCACTGAACTTTGCTTTTGTCATTCTTTTGCCTTTCTTTATAGTTGTACCACATGTTTGTATTGCTAAACAATGTATTGTTTAACTTTGCAGGTTTTTGAATTTGATGTAATCATGTTGTTTTCAGTGACTTCAAATTTTTGCTCAACACTTGTTCTTTTTTTTTAAAGATTTTATTTATTTTTAGAGAGAGGAAGGAAGAGAGAAAGAGAGGGAGAGAAACATCAATCAGTTGCTTCTCTCATGCCCCTGACTGGGGACCTGGCCTGCAACCCAGGCCTGTGCCCTGGCTGGGAATCAAACCGGTGACGTTTCAGTTCACAGGCCGGCCCTCAGTCCACTGAGTCACACCAGCCACAGTTGTGTTTCATTTTTATGGATGAATTTATCGATTCTTTCTGTTGCTTATGGACATTTGGTTTGTTTCCAGTATTTTGCCGAGACAAACGGTGATACTGTGAACATTTTGGGACACACATGTGTATCCTGTCCCAGGCACACCTCCAGGTATGGGACTTAATTACAGGGTATGTGCATTTTCATTTTGACCAAATAATACTAAATCGTTTCCGAAGTGGTTTCCATAATTTACACTTCAACTGACAATTTTGTTTGCTTCACCTCCTACCAACGATGTGTTGTCAGACTTCACAGGTAGGTTGACACAGGAGCTATTCCAGTTACTGTGTTTTGCCCCGTACAAGGTACACTTTGTTGCCAGAATTTTTGAGGGGAAAAATAAGGGTGCACATTATGCATGGGTAGTACCTGAAATACCTTGTATCTGTTCTTGTGCTTTGTAATTACTTGTTACTTAAAATTTCATGTACCATAATGTGCTCAAAAATAAATGCTAAAATTCCTTTATAATACAAAATACAAATATCTAAAATTAGTCAATTAATTAAGTGAATTAAAAATTAAAACGAAAGATTTTTTTCCCCTGAAAGTTAGGGCCAAAAACATGGGTGCACATTATACACGGCAAAATACGGTATCCCCTTCATGCCTTCTGTTGGTGGGGTTCATGCCATGGGCCATTGCCCTTAGGAAAGAACGAGTCCACGATTTCTCTTGCCAGTAACCTCCTGCGTGCTCAGCCTGGTGGAGCTTATCAGCGAGGCCAGGTTTTCTCTGGGCGCGGTCCTGGTCCGGGACTCTCAGTGTCCTAACAGCTGGGTGAGATACACCATCCGATCGGGCCATCGTAGCATCTGCACCGACGGCCCTGTGGTCACTCACAGCCTAACGTTACTGTCTACCCATCCAGTGGATGCGTAAACATCTGCCTCAGTGCTGGTAGGCGGCCGCACAGACGGCGCGCTGTTTCCTGCCCCTGCTTTCTGGGACAGGCCTGGTGCGGTGGACGTGGGCAGTCTTTTCGGTTTTTGCCAGTCTGATACTGGACGTGGTGTCTTGTGCTTATTCGTATTTCTCTGACTATGTCTATCTAGTATTCCTTCCTTTATGAATTGCCTGTTCATTTCCTTGACTCATTTTTCTGTTGGGAGACTTTCTGTTGATTAATTTTTTATAATAGCTTTGGTAAGATTTTCACTTACGTACAATTAGGCCTTTCAAAGTATACAATTCAGTGGCTTTTTGTATATTCACATAATTGTGCAACCATTGCCATGTCTACTTTCAGAACATTTTCATCATCCCCCAAAGAAAGCCGCCGCCCGTCAGCAGCCGCCCACTCACCGCTGCCTCTGCCGGCCCCAGGCAACTGCGTTCCATCTGTGCAGATTTGTCTGTTCTGGGCATTCCGTGTAAATGGAACTGTGCAACTTCTGTGACTGACTTTTTTTTTCACTTAGAATATTATTTCCAAGGTTCTTCCATGATGTAGCATGTATCAGCACTTTTTATTGTCAGATAATATTCCAAGTATGAACAAAGCACATTTTATTTGTCCATTTATCAGTTCATGGATATTTAGGTTGTTTCTACCTTTTGACTATTATGAATAGTGCTGCTGTGAACATTTGTCTACAAGCTTTTGTGTGGCCATACTTTCATTGTTGATTAATTTTTAAGAGCCTTCTGTGTATCAGGACTATTAACCCTTATTTACCATTTGGGTTGTAAATATCACCCCCGCATTTATATTTGCATTTTTGATGTTGAGAAGATAAGGGTATTAGGAGTGAAACAGAAATTGAGATCTCTGACCAGTCTTTCGTGCTCCTAAGAATTAAGTTTGTGTACCCTCCCTGCCCCACTACCGCCCCTTGGGACCGGCCTGCATATCCTACAGAGCAGCCGCAGCAGGGCAAGTGTTGTCCCTGTCTCTGTCCATCTGTCTGTGTCTCTGTGTCCCCACCTCTGCCCCTCCCAGGCTGCCTGCCTGAGGACCAGGAACCAGGCAGCACGGGGGGTGGTTTTAAGTTTCTTGCCAAGCTAGGTGCGCAAGTGGCCTGCTGAAAAACCGCCGGGGTTGCAAGTCCTCCGTGAGAAGGCTCTCAGCGGCGTTGTGGAGCCATACTCCCTGCTGGCGGAGGGGGTTTGCGGGGCAGGAGGTCAGCAGCACTGTTCCTTCAAGGGCGAGTGCAGTGCAAGCCTCTCCTAATCCCAGGGCTGCTCCAGAAGGCAGCTTCAGGCCTGGATTCGAGGAGTCCAGCAGTTCAAAAAAGTCCGTGGAAATTGAGACATTGCATTCTTGATCACTCTTTATCTGTGCCTAATGGAAGTTTTTGAGATCCCCCAAGATATTCCTCTGAAAGGGCCTCTTTCTCGTTTTGTCTTTCCTAGTCAAGTTTTACACAATACTAACTTCAGTTTAATTTTATTTGGAATAGTAAATACACTATTTGATGTTGGCTTATGTAGGTTATGTATATTCACATATAGTTCATAAGTGATGTTCATGTTCATACTTGGAAATCTTAATATTTTCAATATTGAGAGAGTTTTAAATGAAAAAAACTGCTAAATGCTAGGAAATGTCTCATTTTTATTGTCCTTCACACAGTATCTGTTCTACTTCAAAGGCATGCATTTGTAATCTGGCAGTCTTATTAATGAAATCATTTACTCAGCATTTATTAAATCTTAACACTAGAAGGGACCTTAGTAGTCACTAATCCCCATGAGGAGACAAACCCAGAAAAAGTCACATGAAAAGCATGTGCTACATTGAAGTCAAACTGTATCTACTTCAAACTGTATCCACCTCCAAACAATCTACTTCAAACTGTATCCACCTCCAAACAATCGGTGTTCCGACGACTTTTTTCTTCTGGCTTGGATTGCTGATCTTAACTAGCATCATGAGACACCTAGGTCTGCTTTTGGAGCTGTGTACTTTGTCTTCTTTCTCGGGGCTCCTTCAACATTGTGTTCCTGTAAGAAAGGTGGGCCACCTTCTTTTGCTACCAAGTATAGAGCACCTCTGCCTTGCACCCTGGTTACTGTTAAATGGAGTAAGCACTGTAGTTTGTAGGGCCTTTTTCTGGTCTTTGTTCAGGTTAAAACTTCACTTTTGATAGGTGCCTGAATGATGAGATTTTTACATCCATTTTTTTATTTTATTATTTAAAAAAATTTGTATTTGTTGATTTTAGAGAAAGATGCCGGTTTGTTGTTCACTTACTGATGCGTTCATAGGTTGCTTCCTGTATGTGCTCTGACTGGAAATTGAACTCATGACTTTGGCTGACATCCATTTTATTTTTTAAAGATCGTATTTATTTTTAGAGAAGGGAAGGGAGGGAGAAAGAGAGGGAAAGAAACATCAAGAGAAACATCCATCGGCTGCCTTTTGTATGCCCCTAACTGGGGACCTGGCCTGCAACCCAGGCATGTGTCCTGACTAGGAATTGAACCGGCCACCTTCTGGTTCTCAGGCTAGTGCTCAATCCACTGAGCCACACCAGCCAGGGAGGCTTACATCCATTTTTAGAAGATAGGGTGAGGACTGGAGCATTAGGTTCCCCCTTTCTTTGCTGACTTATTCATAGTGCTGGCACAGGTAAATATGCAGTAATAGTGACGGCCAGCAGCAGCTTTATGATGTGGAAACTTTTATTACCATCCCCATTTTACAGAAAGGAAATTGAGGTGCCAAGATGTAAGTACTCTTGCCCAAGGTACTTAACCAGCTGGTCTCCATTCCAGGACAGGAGTTGTAACAGGGCCCAGGGAGCCAGAAAAGCCCTTGGAGGCCCCGGAGCATGTGTGAGACTCTCCCCGGGGAGCCCTCAGCTTTTCACAGCGTCGGAGGGGTTCCTTTCTGTCTGAAAAACGCTACCAGCTGCTCTTCTAGGGGATTTTCAGTTTTGTCCCCTTAAGGAATTTTTGCTCATAAAGTTTTCCCAAGTGACACATTCTTTGTGGAAATTACCATAATTTTCCATTTCCCTTATGAGTTTTTTTTTTCCTGCTGAGAAGTTTTTAGTCACCAAGTCTTGTAGAAAATGTCTTAAAGGTTTTATGGTAAATAGAAACAAAGGAGCTGTGACTTTGTGGATATTTTCTTTCTCTCTTCTTTCTTTCCTCCTTCCTTTTATTTTTGAGTTTTAATTTTTAATAGATATTACTTACAAATGGGGAAACAAAAAATACAGAAAGGATATACAGTAAAAAGTCTAAGTCTTGTCCCCCTTCCCGTCCTCCAAGGGGTCCCCTTACCAGTGCCGTGTACATCCCTCCAGAGACACGGATGTTTCCCTTTAAATGTAAGAGGTAGGAATTCCAGCCTGGGTTTGTGGTTTTGGATGAACAGCATAGTCCAGCTCCCCTTAGGAAGGGTCAGGTACTAAGTGTTAAGGGACTTTGAGTCACTCCAAGAAGAGGTGCTTGAAACTTACAGAGGATGTTCTATTTAGTGGGAGGGCCACTTGTGCAGGTTGCTCAGAAAGATCCCTGTGTGTTGGATTTTAGGCACCAGCTAAACCCTCCCAAAGCCAGCTGGGGGTGACGTTGTCCCATTTTTCACACCCGAGGGTCCAGCGCTGCGGGACTTCCTTATTTGTTTTTCTGCTTTTGAGCTTCCCCTTTCAGTCTGTTCTCCATCTACATGCATCCAGAGCGGCCTTCAGAAGAGTGAGCCTAACCATGGCCCTCTCTTGCTCAAAACCCCTGGCAGGGCTCCCAGCTGCTGAGGATGAACCTATGTCCCAGTGCGGCAGGCCTGGCCTTGTGTGCTTGTCCCTCGGGCTGCATTGCTCACCACTTTCTTTCTCTACTCACTGGTTATCTTGCGCCATTGAGGTGTGCTCTCCCTGCCTGTCCTGTGTGTCCTGCCCCCCGGCCCCCCCCCCCCCCCCCGCCAGCATGCACACCGCTTTTTGTCTTGCACCCACGCCATCTTCCTGAGTTCTGAGCTGTGCGGAGGAGCCACCTGTCTTTCTAGCAAATCAAATCAGGAACCCTGGGCCACTGGAAGCCAAATGCTGCTCCCTCTCACCTGCTTCAGGTTACACAAGGCCCCGGCCCGGCCGGAAATGGCTGCGTCATGCCAGGCCGCAGTGACAGGGCCTGTTCTGTGGGCGGGGACTGCTGTCTGTGGAGAGCAGTGTCTCCGGTGGTAGGCGGCCAGTCGTTCCCTGGCTCGCGCTTCCCTCTCTGAGGCAGTTTGGAAACTGCCTGCAGTCGAGTGCTTGCTAATAACCTGGGTAATAAATATTTCATGTTTGACAAGTGCCCATTTGACTCAGAGACGGAGCGGGGCTCTGTGGACCCACTTAGAGCTCTGGGCAGGCGCTCCAGCCCCGACCTGGGAGCACCCTTGGGGTTTAACAGAACAGTTGTTCAATATAAAGTGCTTCTCTGACAGAGAAAATCGCTCTGAATGGTTCTTGCCCAGTGCCCCTCCCTTCAGTCTCTCTCTCACAGAATGTTAATTGGGCTCTGGGATTTTTCCAGATTGCATTTAGAAGAATAATGGGTTATGATTACAACTTCTTAACAAGGTCAAGTCACCAAATAGTTATTGAGTGCACACGAGGTGCCCAGCACAAAAGGGTATGTAGAAACTGTCTGGCCCTGGCTGGTGTGGCTCAGTGGGTTGAGTGCCGGCCTGCAAACCGAAAGGTCGCCAGTTCAATTCCCAGTCAGGGCACATCCCTGGGTTGCAGGCCACATCCCCAGGCGGGGACATGCGAGAGGCAACCGATCAATGTCTCTCCTGCACGTTGATGCTTCTCTCCCTCTTTCTCCCTCCCTTCCTCTCTCTCTAAAAATAAATAAATAAAATCTTTAAGAAAGGAAGGAGGAAGGAAGGAAGGAAGGAAAAAAACTGTCTGATATGGTCTTTGGCCTAAAAAAAAAACAAAAAAAAACCCCCCGCTAAAATCTGCATCTCTGCTTCCTGGTAACAAAAGTTTGTTGAGTGCGTATCGTGTGCCAGGCACTGTATGGGCCCTTCACTTGTGTCATCTATTTTAATCCTGTTACAAATGTGTGAGGTAGTCCTATTGGCCCCATTTTGCTAGAGGAGAAGCTTTTTAATTTTTATCTTATTTTTTAAATTTTTATGAGAATTTATTTGAGCCGAACTAATGACATATCCCAAGGAGCAAGATCTCAAATGCTCCCTGGGAAGAGAGGCTTGCTGGAGGTCACCTGCCAGTACAGCAGGTGGCGGATCTGGATCCAGGACCCGGCCCAGCCTGTCCTCAGAGGTCCTGCTGCCTCCATGGTACTGAACGGCCTCTCGAGTCCCTACATGCTGGAAGCAGCAGGGTAGAAGTTGGTGCCCAGAGCAGCCACGTTCACAGTTTTTAGGTGATCGGCTGTGCCATGCCTGGCACTGTGTTGCCTGGCATGTTGAAGGGACCCTATAAATGCCATTTCATTGTTTCTCGGGGGATCTGGGGTTCAGGTTTTGCTGAATTGAGCAGAGTGGGTTTTATGACCCAAGGGGGACCCTTCCTTTTGTCGGCAGTGTGTTTGCAGGTGTTTGGGAACTGAAGGGTGGGTGAAGTGGGCAGCCCTCCCCACCCCCACCCCCAGCCCCACTCCTCTGGCCTGTGCAGCTCGTCCAGCTCCATGGACACCTGAGGCCTGTGCCTCCCACAGCCCCGGCGACAGCAGCTGTGAGCATGGATGGGAACAACCTGTCTGTGCACAGGCTGACTGTGCACGTGTACTTAGTTTTTTCTTATTAAAAACTTAGTCACATTTTTCAAAATGTCCCCCTACAAAAGTGTATGAAGTGTACACATTTAGTTTAAATAATCACTGTAAGTACCCGTATGTCCAAGTAAAGAAACAGAACATTCCCAGTATTCCGATTCTGTTGCCCTTCCTCCCATCAAGAGAGAACTGTTCTCCTGAATTTTGTTGCTAATCATTCCTTTTTCTAGTTTATGATCTTTATCAGTTCTCTCTTGCTCTAAGCAAACTACCTTAGAACTTAGTGGCTTAAACCATCAGCAACTTATTATTTCTCCCAATTTTGTGGGTTGACTGGGCAGGTCTTTTGCTCTGCAAGGTGTTGAGGTGATTCACGTGCCAGCGTTCAGCGGGCGGCTGGGCTGGAAGGTCCGAGAAAGCATCTCATCCCAGAGCCTGGATGCTGTCAACAGGGGCACCTCGGCTCTTCTTCACGAGGCCTCTGCACGTTGGCGTCTCCTCCAGGGCCCTTCCACATGTCCCCTCTCTCCAACCGGAGGGCCTGCACCGTCCCGTAGCAGGGCAGCCGGATTCCAAGAGAGCAAAGCGGAATCTTCCAGACCTCCCACAGGCCAGGCCTGGAACTGGTGCCCCCACTGCGTCCTGTCGGTCAGAGTCGGCACAGGGCCACGCGGATTCGGGTGGAAGGCCATAGCAGGTGCCGTCGGCGCTCACAGGGATGGGAGGCGTTGCTGGCGGTCAGCTTCAGAGACTGGGGCCCACGCGCTCCATGTCTGAATCGCTTAGCTGGGCCTGTCGGGGTCACATGCAGGGGCCCCAGGGCACCAGTTTTTCATTCCCCAGTAAATCCCTTGTGAGGCAGGCCCGGGCTGTGTGTCCAGCCAGGCTGTTGGTCCTGCAGAGAGTGCTCCGGTTCTGACACACGGGCCTGTCCCATCAGTCAAGAACAACTGCACAGCTGTCCCTGTCAGGGGAAGGCACAGCTAGGAGTCTGCTGAAAGCTCATGCTTGGCTTGTGTGCCTGTTTGGGGCTTTAATTTTCTGCATCTGACCTGAGAAGTTCGGGTTCAGTGGGCTGTGCTGTCTTGCTATTTGTGTTTTCTGCAGTTCTGAGTTTTTAGGGTTTTTTCATGAAAGTAGCTTTAACTAAGGCCCACATGTGTCATCCTTCAAGCGAGATGGAGCAGCGCGGGGGGACCCACACTTACGCTTGAGTGGAGGGCTGGCGGGAACAGGACTTTGGTCATGAGAAGCTGGCCAATCTCATTAGGGTGTTTCAAGTGTCCTCAGACAGCGACCCCTCATTGTGTGCACTCAGAACAGTCAGCTCCCTGCCTGTGGTATTGCATGTCCTATGGTGTGGCCCAGGCGGGCGCACGGTTTTCCTGGACTGCTCCCTCTAATTTTGGCCAGATCCTGGTGGGTTCCTGTCACTGTGGACTGTAAAATAGGAGGCAGTTGGAGTGTCCATTGCTGTGATCATTCTAGAGCATGTTGCACAGCTCCGGAGGTGGGGCTCTGCCGAACTGCAGCTCTGAGGGAGGGACCAAGTCAGCTGGCCCCTCCCTGTTCGGTGCCTTGTCCTGGGGAAAGAAGGGGCTGTCTGAGCTTTTTAGCCGGTGGTGGAGAGAGCCAGAAACAGCCCGGGAGGCCTCTGTGCTCCATTGGCCGTGCACACGTGTGGTTATGGAATCCAGCGACACTGACAGCATTTCTGTGGGTGACACCATTTAGAGCTTGGCGAGTCGCCGTCCTCTGCTTGTGGGCTGCATGCACACTCCCTGGGGGGCTGGTCACAGATCACAGTCCTGAGCATATGTTTAAGTGCTGCTCAACTATTTATAGGCTCGGCCTTCTTTTTCTTTTTTTCTTTTTTCTTTTCCTTTTTTTGTTCCTCTCCTCCCCCTTGGCTTCTTCCTCTATGCTTTTATCCTCTACCCATTTTTCTCTCTCTCCCTTTTCTTTGATTTTTGTCAGAACAGATGCTCTTAGGAGCATTTCTCTGCTGGAACAGCTTCGCAGGCTGCCGCAGAGGGATTCAGAGGGCTCCGGTTTTCTCCGACGACACCCACATTTGGGGAGCGGCCAGTTGTGGGCGGGCATCTAGCATCGGAAGAGTGCGGTTAGCATTGGGTGGCAAACATTACTCATGGCACACAGCTGCTCTCCTCTGCGTGGGGGCGGGCAGGGGACTGGAGGTGCTGGGCCACCAGCCACCCTCTCTCAGGGACGTTTACCAGCCTTCTTCCAAGGCCTCTGAAAATGAGAGCCTCCCCTCCCCTGCCCCATCTCCACCGTGTGTGCAGCCCCAGGAGAGCTGGGCTTTGCTGTCCTTCCCTGGAAGCTTTGGGGGTGCGTGGCAATGTGAAGGCTTGTGCAGTCCTGGGCCCCACACAAGGCCAGTTAATCTCCTGACCTTTGGGCCAGCAGGTCCCTTTCACCCTGTGAGCCAGGAGTCTTTTCTCACATTCATCTTCCCAGCAAGTCAGCTGCTTTCTGGCTGGAGGGCCCTGCTTTCAGTGGGCTCCGGCTGAGGGGGGCCGGAGACGGCTGTACCTCGGGGGCTCAGCCGATGCGCCCTGCTTGCTCCTGAGCCTGGACTTCTGCCCAGCTCAGGCTCCGGGCCAGCTCCTGGTGGCGGCGAGGGAGCCAGGCTCTTCGCAGGGATCTGATGGAGGATCTGGCCCTGGTGGGCCTGCTGGTTCCCCCCTTTCTGCACTTGGCGGGTATTTCATCCAGGGCTCCTGAGGACATGGAGGGCGACAGGTGACGATGAGGACTCGCCCTGCCTACACGCACATGTACACACCCACTTGCTCGTGTGACTTTTTCCACAGCAGAGAGAAGATGGCTCTGGGGATGGTTTGGCTCAGGCCTCTCCTGCCACCTGCCTTCGGTTCCCATGACACCGTGCCTGGCGTGCGCTCCCTTCAGATGCCAGGCCTGCCTGGGTGTTTAACCCCTGGGCTGAGCATTGGTTCTTTTCCATGTTATCCAAAAACCTCTCTTTTAGCTTTTCCTTGCTCAGAAACAGAGCAGTCAGAATTCTGTCTTGCAGTCCCTCAGGTCACAAATGGGAACTTGATTTTTCCAGGGATTGAAGCCTCAGAGGATGTCCATGTTAGTGTCAGTAGCGGCCTTTGCGCCGGTGGCCCCGAGCTCCTGTGGCCTGGCTTGGCTCAGGAGCCAGTGGTTCTGCCGCCCCAAACCTTACCTCCTGACTCCGGGGCTGGCTTTGGGCTCTTCCCTGCTTACTCTTCGGAGCTCTGGCCCCAGGGAGTTATGATGCCATTGAGAGCTCCAAGAAGCCGAGCCTCTGTCTGCGAGCTTGTGGGGAGGCTGGGACCAAAGGGAAAGGGGGTTTCCAGGTCGCCAGCAGCAGCAGCTCCGAGCCCACGGCTCTGAGGCTGACAGGTGTTCTGTGACACATGGCCTGTTGCCACTGCCGCGTTTCCTCTTACTTGATGGAGTCCTGCCCACCTGTCAGGTGACTTCCCCCAGCCCAGCAAACACATAACCCTGCTTTTGAAAAGTTTCCAGACATCAGGGATGGGGTGGGCTGACTTTGCATCCTTCAAAGCTGATCTGTGCTGGTTAAGCCACGTGTGGAGGGCTGGGGTGTGGCTTTCATTGTGGTTCCTCACAGCCAGACAACCATACATGGTCACCGCAGCTCCAGGGCTGCAGCACGGTGACTCACCCCCAAGAGGCTGATGTAACAGGGGAACAGGCAGAGCGAGTGAAAGGCTGCCGAAATCTGGGGGCTGGGAGCCCCAAAGTGTTACTATCACCTGCCCAGAAGTAACCTGGGGCAGCTCTGAGCAGACCAGCCTCAGAGAAGAGGGTCCAGAATCCCTGGAAGAGATGCTACCGCCACTTCTCAGGTTCTGGGCCAGGACGCTACAGCCTGGCCCTGTTGGGAATCTGCAGTGAGGTCCCAGGAGTGGGTACTGACTTTTAGTTTGAAACTGGTTCTTTCTTGAAAGGAAGACCTGATCCTAAGACTGACTGGTGTGGTGCTGAGGGGGAGAGGAGAGCGATTTTAGATACTTATTTAGTCATGGCTTGTGCAGTTCAGGATCGCTCGGCACCAGGCCATGGAATTTTCTGAGCGTTTTTACTTGAGACAGTTATGGGATTTCCAGGCATTAAGGGAGGCCTTTGACAGAGAAACTGCGGCCAGGCCTCAGCTCTTGGGGCCAGGGTCAGAGTTCATTCTTTCTCCTGGGATTGCCTGGGGAGGCTTCTGGAGGCAGAGGACTCCCCACCTTTATGCAGATCCCTGAGCCCGAGAATGAGAGAGAGAGAGAGATGGGCCCTCAGGGAACTTGCACAGCACCCTGTGGGGCAGCAGGAGAGGGGCCAGCTCCTGAAGTACTGGGCCCTGGACCGCATTTCGCCTCGCATGACGGAGGGAGAAAACAGGAAGGCTTTCCTCAAGCCAAGTGCAGCCAATTGAAAGATCTGTCCTTTATTATAAGGTTATGTCACAGTCTTTTTGTAAAAAATGTTAAACTGACCATGTCCTTTTTTTTTTTTTTTTTTTTTTTTTTTGAAATGCTGACAGTATTCAGTGTTTTGTGTTTGTCTTTTGATTTTTTAATGTGGTTACCTGGCAAGTCACAATTCTTGTTGGTCTGCCGAAGACATTTGGGTTTTGGGACTTTCTAGCCAGCATGCCCAGGAACCCAGGAGCTGCAGCTGGTCTTGGCTTGCAGAGAGTGTCTGGAGTTGTTCGCCCTTCATGGACTTGTTTAAATTCTCCCCGTCTCCTCACACTTCTCACCTGGGAGTTCTAGGGTTGAGTGTTGAGGCTGCTCCGTGTCCCTTCTCCGTGCTAACACGAAGGCCCTTTGGCTCTCCCCAGCCATGGATTTCCCCCAGCACAGCCAGCACGTCTTGGAGCAGCTGAACCAGCAGCGGCAGCTGGGGCTTTTGTGTGACTGCACTTTTGTGGTGGACGGTGTCGATTTTAAGGCCCATAAAGCAGTGCTGGCAGCCTGCAGCGAGTACTTCAAGATGCTCTTCGTGGACCAGAAGGATGTGGTGCACCTGGACATCAGTAATGCGGCAGGTACCCTGTTGGGTCCAGGGCCACGCTCTTTGAGGGCC
Organism: Pteronotus mesoamericanus; assembly: GCF_021234165.1. NCBI lineage: Eukaryota > Metazoa > Chordata > Mammalia > Chiroptera > Mormoopidae > Pteronotus > Pteronotus mesoamericanus. Next base: position 1,794,164 of record NW_026555200.1, read on the forward strand.
AGCAGCTCTGACCAGCCCTGAGCCCCGCCAGGCCTTCCTGCCACAGCCCCTGCCCTCCCGGGAGCGGCACCTTCAGGCTGTGGGTGCCCCAGGCCTCCCGCACAGGACCCAAGAGTGTGTGGGTACCAAGTTCCTGACACATTTTGGGGCCTGTTTGGATTGGGAGTGGGCGGTGAGGGGCCAACTAGTGGGAAGGGCTCGCCATGAGCTCCAGGCCGAAGTGAACACAGGACAAGCTCATCGGGAGGGACAGACCACAGGTGGGCTCTGAGTTCTGAACCCCCTATTCCAGTGCTACCCATGAGAAGGATGGCAGGGGTCGGGGCTGGGAAGAGGGGTCAGGAAGGCCTTGGGATTGAGAAAGAAACTGGTCATGAGTTCGGGCTCCCAGCCCAGAATGTCGTGATATGCTGCAAGGAGGTCAGGGCAAGGTCATGTTCCCCCGTTTTATAGGTGCGGAAACTGAGACCCAGAGAGGTCAGGTGACTGGCCTGGAGGTCAGCGAGAGAGTCTGTGGCAGAGCCCTGATGAAAGCCAGTACTGACACACTGTGGTCGGAGTGTCCTCTGGCAGTGAAGGAAGGGTAGCGGCTGGGTAGAGTGTCCAGGGTGGGTGTTTACACCGTCTGTCCTTCACGCAGGGCAGGCTTTCACAACTTCTGTCTTCTGTACAGAAGGCGATCACACCCTCTGTCCTCCATTTAACCCTCTGCTCCCTGGGCAGCGTGGGCTTTCCTACCCTCTGTCCCACACGTAGAGCGAACATTCACACCCTCTGTCCTCTGTGTAGGGCCGGTGTTCACAACCTGTCCCTTGTGTCAGGGTGTGCGGTCACACTCTGTCCCTCACGTAGGGCGAGCACTCACACCTCTCCTGTGTAGGGGGTGCGTCCACGCCCTCTGCCCTCTGTGGGTGTGCCTCTATTTGGAGGCTGTGGCCTGGGCTGAGAGTCCCCCTGGTGCCCACCTCTCTGCCAGCACAGGACATAGGGAGGCAGTGGCCTGCCACCTTGCTTTTTACAAATCCCCGGATCCTGTCACCGAGTGGAGCAGCCAGGCAGGCTGCTGGTGCCAGGCCTCGAGGCGGGTCCGTGATAGCTGTCTGTGTCCTTGGCAGGCCTGGGGCAGGTGCTGGAGTTTATGTACACGGCCAAGCTGAGCCTGAGCTCTGAGAACGTGGACGATGTGCTGGCTGTGGCCAGCTTCCTGCACATGCAGGACATCATCACGGCCTGCCACGCCCTCAAGTCACTCACTGAGCCGGCCGCCAGCCCTGGGGACAATACGGAGGCCTTGGCCATGGAAGGTAAGATTACTGACAGGCTTCCCTGAGCAGGTGGCTTTTGATGGGGGCTCTGCCTCTGACTCTCTGTCACCTCTCTGGGTCTCAGTTTCCTCCTCTGGCCTTGCCTGCGTTGTGGGGTGCTGGTAAGGATTAGCCACAGTAAAGTCTGAGAGAGGCCTCTGGTTGGGGCGCCTTTGTCTGCTCCTTCCCCGCCTTTCATCAGCTCCCCCTTGCGCTTTGCTGCTGAGAACTGGGCGGTAGGCCTGGCTCGAGGCCTTTGCACACGGTTCACTACTCCTGCACCCTCCTCTCCTGGGCCCTTCCTCCATTCCCCTCACCATCTCAGAAGAGCCCCCTGATGCCTCGTTCCTTGTGATACTTTCAGAGGCCCCCGCCCCCCTCCTTGTGAGCACTCACCTCCAATCAGCATTGCTGTCATGGGTGCGGTCTGTCTTCCCAGCCAGTCTGTGCGCCCCACGGAAGCAGCAGCCCTGACTGTGGTATTCCCGGGCCTGCCGGCAGCCTGGTGCAGGCTGTGTCCTGTGAAAAATTTCTTAAATGAACAAACCAAGAGGCCATTACTTAGCTGTACCCCCAGGAAGGATCTGGAAGAACTAGCAAGTGCCAGGCAACCTCACCCCACCAAGTGGTAGGCACTTGATGGGAAATGGCAGGTCTGTCCTGTTCCATCTCCAGGAGGGGACAGGAGAGCCAAAGAGGAGAAGGCTGCTGCCACTGCGCTGAGTGAGCTGGATCCTGTTGGAGGCAGCCCTTCTGCGGGCTCAGGCAGGGAACCCAAGGAGGAGCGAGGCGGTCAGGCCGAGAGTGCAGCCAGTGGTGAGTTGTGGTGCTAACGCCAACTGTTCCGCCATCTTCCTGGGCCCCAGTGCAGGGAGGAGCCTCCCTGGGTGGCTCCTGGGGCTGGGAGGTGGGGTGGCACCCCTTGAGCTCAGGTGGCCCAGAAGGACCCACTGTTGTTCTGGGGTGTCTGTTCCAGCCAGAGCAGAGGCACAAGCAGCTTGAGCTTGGATGTGCTGGCCCCACCCCAACTCCCTGAGCCACAGCCACTACCAGGGGCCTGGTCTAGGGGAGCCATCTGGCTGCTGGACAGAGTCTCAGTCCAGCCTCCAGTGTCCTCACTCCCCAACCCCAGGTGCAGAGCAGACGGAGAAGGCTGATGCCCCCCGGGAGCCACCACCGGTAGAGCCCAAGCCCGACCCCACCAGTGGCATGGCTGCTGCTGAGGCCGAGGCCGTCCTGTCAGAGAGCTTGGAGCAAGGTATTGCCACCCAGCTGGGGCCCCCTACTCACCCATCCCGCTCTCGTGCACGCCCCTGGGCCCCTCTCCTTCTACCTGCAGCTGATCCCGCTCCAGCTTTTGGGCCAACATGCTCTTTCATTCTTGAGTTTGGATATCAGTTTCCTGATTGTGCACCCTGGCCACACTTCCTGTTAGCACAGAAGTGTCGCTGATGTGGTACTGGTGTTCTGCCCAGTGCTGAGCACCACGGGGAGCCTCGCAGCCAACGGCACCCCTCAGTGTTTGTTAGCTGACAGAGCCCGTCCTGCTGTGCGGCCGCCCAGGACCCCTGTGCAGTGAGGCCTGTCTGCCTCCATCCTCCAAGCAGCACATGTTCTGGTCAGCCCTTGCCTGCTGCTGCCCCGGCCAGTGCTGGAGCCATTCAGCGGTGGTGCCCAGACATTTCCAGGCTCTGCTCGGTGCCCACACAGAAAGAAGGGCATGTGTGGAGATGAGACAGCCCCAGGCCTGATGTGGGCAGGTGCCAGGTCATCTTCCTGGCATCTGTCCCACTCTGAGGTCACATCCCTTTGGAGGCCCCTCTATCTTCCCTGGTGCCTCAGTGCCTGCTCTCCTCACTGCAGAAATGCAGGTGGAACCAGCCAGGAAAGGAGAGGAAGAGCAAGAGGAGGACGCCGTGCCTGCTGTGGTCAAGGAAGAGGGGCCGCAGCTGGACAAGAGAGATGCCCCTGAGGAGAGCGAGGAGTCGACCAGCACAGACTCGGGCCAGGAGCTGGGCGTAGAGGCCCGGGGCCTGCGCCCAGGCACCTACGGCGACCGCACTGAGTCAAAGGCCTATGGCTCCGTCATCCACAAATGCGAGGTGTGGACACAGGTGGCACTGCCCAGCCTGCCCAGCCCCGTCCTCCCACCCAGCAGCCCCCTCACACCAGCTTCTCATGCCCTGCAGGACTGTGGGAAAGAGTTCACACACACGGGGAACTTCAAGAGGCATATCCGCATCCACACTGGTGAGAAGCCCTTCTCGTGCCGGGAGTGCAGCAAGGCCTTCTCTGACCCAGCCGCCTGCAAGGCCCACGAGAAGACACACAGGTGTGGTGCCCAGCCGGCTGCCTTGTTCATGCTGGCCTGGCCCTGGTAGGACCCCAGCGACCTCTCCTCTCCCTTCCTTCTGACCACCAGCCCGCTGAAGCCATATGGCTGCGAGGAGTGTGGCAAGAGCTACCGGCTCATCAGCCTGCTGAACCTGCACAAGAAGCGGCACTCGGGCGAGGCGCGCTACCGCTGCGAGGACTGCGGCAAGCTCTTCACCACGTCCGGCAACCTCAAGCGGCACCAGCTGGTGCACAGCGGCGAGAAGCCCTACCAGTGCGACTACTGTGGCCGTTCCTTCTCCGACCCCACCTCTAAGATGCGCCACCTGGAGACTCACGACACCGACAAGGAGCACAAGTGCCCTCACTGCGACAAGAAGTTCAATCAGGTGTGGCGCCACCCGGCGGCGTCCACACCCTGCACACCAATGGGCAGGAGGGGGCCCCTGGGCCGAGGAGCCCCTGCCTTGTGCCATGGTCCTCGAGGACAGAGGCTTAGTGGGACAAGTAGGTGGCTGAGTAGGGCATGACCCTCCCCCAGGATGGAGCTCTGCCTAGGAAAGTGGGAAGGCAGGTGAAGTCAGGGTGGGATTAGGACCGGAAGGTAGCAGGGTGGGGTGGCTTCCTTCTCACTGCTGGGACCTGAAACATTCTGTTGGCTTTGAGCAAGGATGGATGGAGTCATCCACAGGCCCTGGGAGGGCCCAGAATCAGTTGTTCCCTGGCAGAGCGGCTGCTGAGGGGGCCCGAGGCCACATTGTGTGGGACGGCCCTTCTGACCCCTGCCTGCCTGACACAGGTGGGGAATCTGAAGGCCCACCTGAAGATCCACATCGCGGATGGGCCCCTCAAGTGCCGAGAGTGTGGGAAACAGTTCACCACCTCAGGTAGGGCCAGGCTGCCTGGCTGCCCGACGCCCTCCGTGCCTTGGCCGCCTCCTGGTGCCCCACGCCAGGCCCTCCGTCGGTCTCCACAGGGAACCTGAAGCGGCACCTTCGGATCCACAGCGGGGAGAAGCCCTATGTGTGCATCCACTGCCAGCGGCAGTTTGCTGACCCCGGCGCCCTGCAGCGGCACGTCCGCATCCACACGGGTGCGTGAGCAAGCCCGGCGGCGGGAGCCTGGAGGCTGGGGAGGGCACATGGGAAGGAGGAGAGGTAGGCGCCAACATCTGCTCCTGCCCCATCCCCAGGCGAGAAGCCGTGCCAATGCGTGATGTGCGGCAAAGCCTTCACCCAGGCCAGCTCCCTCATCGCCCACGTGCGCCAGCACACTGGGGAGAAGCCCTACGTCTGCGAGCGCTGCGGCAAGAGGTCCTGCCCCGCCTGTCCCACCCATGCCCAGGGCTCTGCAGGGTCCCCCGCACTCTGCATGGTGAAGGGGTTCAGGAAACAAACAGGCTCAGCTGGGAACTGAGCTGACTGCTGTCCGAGCCCAGGTGTAGGTCCAGGGATTCCCCTCCAATGTAGAAGGAGAGGCAGGAGGCCCAGCCCAGCTCCCCTGGCCCCAGGCTTGGGCAGTTCAGTGTGAGCCCCTTTCTCTGTGGCCCTGCAGATTCGTCCAGTCTAGCCAGTTGGCCAATCACATTCGCCACCATGACAACATCCGCCCCCACAAATGCAGCGTGTGCAGCAAGGCCTTCGTGAACGTGGGAGACCTGTCCAAGCACATCATCATCCACACTGGTGAGTGTGCCCACCTGCCCATCTGGACTGTCTCATGCCCTGCTCTTAGTGGTGGAGGGAAGGGCGGTACCCCAAGATTGCAGCCTTGGGTGCTGGCACTTGGAACAGGTGGTTTTGAAAGTAGTTCAATTCAAATGAGGACCCCATTTTCTTAGAGCTTCCAGAAGGTACAGGGGCCACCTGAAGCTTTTGTGCAGCTCTGGTGGCTGCCCCAGAGCACTTGCTACTGGAAAGGACAGGGCTTCTGGGGAAGCTGGAGGCCACTGAGGTCCTCCCCCCTCCCCCAATGGCAGGAGAGAACCTTGCCTCCCCCCCCAGGAGAGAAGCCTTACCTGTGTGACAAGTGCGGTCGTGGCTTCAACCGGGTGGACAACCTTCGTTCCCATGTGAAGACCGTGCACCAGGGCAAGGCAGGCATCAAAATCCTGGAGCCAGAGGAGGGTGGTGAGGTCAGCGTGGTCACTGTTGATGACATGGTTACGCTGGCCACCGAGGCACTGGCAGCAACAGCTGTCACTCAGCTCACAGGTGCGGGCCATGGGCAGCAGAGGGTGGTTACGGGCAGCTTGCACCTGGGGTGACAGTGAAGGGGCAGGTGTCTCTGGCCTCAGACCTTGCTGATTCTGCCGACAGTGGTACCAGTGGGGGCTGCAGTGACCGCTGACGAGACTGAGGTTCTTAAAGCCGAGATCAGCAAAGCTGTGAAACAAGTGCAGGAAGAAGGTGAGAGGGGCTGCCCTGGGTGTGAAAGCTGGTGGACCCTGAGGGCCCTTCCCATTCTGAGTGTGACCCCCACTTCCCACAGACCCCAACACCCATATCCTCTATGCCTGTGACTCCTGTGGGGACAAGTTCTTGGATGCCAACAGCCTGGCGCAGCACGTGCGGATCCACACAGCACAGGCACTGGTCATGTTCCAGACAGATGCGGACTTCTACCAGCAGTACGGGCCAGGCAGCACGTGGCCGGCCGGGCAGGTGCTGCAGGCTGGGGAACTGGTCTTCCGCCCTCGGGATGGAGCTGATGGCCAGCCCGCTCTGGCAGAGACGCCCCCCACAGCCCCGGAATGTCCGCCGCCTGCCGAGTGAGCAGCAGGCACCCCTCTTCCTGACTGTCTATTTAAGGATGGGCGGCCCCGTTCACTAGAGAATAAATTTGATTATTTTCTAATGCTGCCTGCAGCGCCCTGCAGGGGTGGGGTGGGGAGCTGGCAGTTGCGGCTGACACCACAAAGTGCTGCTGCACCCAGGGACCAGCTGGCAGAGGCCTGCTTCTTGGGAAAGCCAGGCTCTTTTCTGCAGAGCCCTGGGACCTGTCTAGAAGCAAACGGGCTGCTTTGTCCGCGTCAGGGTGCAGGTAGCATTCCCGAGCCAGGGCGTGGCTCCATGTGCCCCATGCCCTCATCCAGTCACCCCTTTGGAGGCTTCTCACTATTCACCTTGAGGACCCAGCTTACCCTGTCTGCCATGGAGCTCAGCTGCATCCCCCTTCTGCCTGAGGATTAGGAGCTGGGCCAGCAGGGGCTGGCCACACTACTTGCCAGGATCCAGGCAGCCATTCAGCCAGAGCAGCAAGGTAGGCAGAGAACCGGGCCCAGCAGGCCATGGGCCTGGTTCACTCGGGTTTACAGAAGCTGGAGGGCTCCACGTGGACTTTACAGTAACCCTGGTGCAAGGATCATGGCCAAGCCATGGCCATCTTGTAGCAACATTTACTTGCCCTGAATCAATGGAGTCTCTCCCAGCAGTTGAGGGTCTGGAGGGACAATGAGCAGCCAGGAGCTTTGGTGGGGAGGTGGGGGACACAGCACTGCTTCCACTAGCAGAAGCAGGAACCAATGGAGCAGGGAAATATGAGGTGCTGTCTCTGCCCCTTTTCCATGCAGTTTGCTCCCAGGAACTGTAATCCCTTACTCAGAGATGGTAGCTTCTTGCATCAAAAGTGTAGGTGTTTGGAGGAGCCTCATGGATATTCCAAGTGAGATCACCAACTCTGTGGCTGTTCCCATCTCTTCCAGGCTGTGCCACTTGCCACTGCAGGGCCGGCCTGCACCACAGCCAGAGGGGGAAGCTTAAGGAGCTGACACCAAGGGTGTTTGAGTTTGCATGGGTGGGGAGGGGATGGGGGTGGTTTTACCTGTAGTGCCTTCCACATTATCCAAGAACCAACCAGAACCTTGAAGTGTCACAGGCATTTACACTACCACAGCTCTGAAAAATGGTCCAAGTTCAGTTTGTGATGAAGATCTGTTTTGTACAAGATAAAATGACCCTTGGGAGGATTAAGTGGCAGAAAGGAAAAAGGTCCTTTATATAGACTGGAAGAAAGCAAAAGTGGGACCAGACCTAGCTAGTCCCGTAAACCAAGGACACTTACTTGGTCCTCCCGCCCAAGTGACAATCACATCCACACTTGACATGTTTTGTATTTTTTAATAAAGTTTGTAATCCAATGGACACACAAAACAAAACTGCGCTGAGAAAAACAGTTTCATAAATTAATAAGTGTTAGGAAGTTGTGGGAGAGGTCAAGGTCACATAGGAAGTGGGAAGCCAGTCTTTCTGTAGTCTGTGTGTGTGTGACACTTCCAGATCGCGGGGGCAGGACCCGTGCTGTAACGAAGCGCACTTATACAAATGAGTGACAATACAAAGTCTGAGTATGAAAATAAGATTTTCTCTGAAAACACATTTTTGGCACAGATTAAAAAAAAATGTATGTCAGGGGGATTTGATTTTTAAGTCAGTATTATATATATTTATATATATTATATATTTATATATACATACACCCCAAGTTCTGCATATCCCACCAAGAAAGAAAATCCTTCCGTTTGCTTTTTCGATTGTAAGCTGTACATCCTGGGTGAATCAAAGATGGTGGTGGCAGGAGAATTAAGAAAGTTGACAGCCAAATGAGCAAGGGGAAGAGGGGGGTAGGGACAAAACAACCCAATGAAATGTTCCTTGACCCCAAGGTTTCTTTCAACAGAAGTTTGAAGTCCTGCGTTAGAGTCTTGATGTGTGTTCACGTACTCCAAAACATCCAGAGTGCCACAGCCTGTCTTCACTATGCAAAAGTCCAAGTCACTAATTTAGTGCAAAGGCAGTTCAGTTTTCTTGTTTCTTAAAAACAAAAAAAAAGTTCCACTGCCCTGTTTCTTTTCTCCAAAAAGAGGAGAGAGAAACCCAGCCCCAAGGTGTCTGCGAGTCCATCAGTTGGTGGTCTGTCCTTGGGCTAAATGTCATGTAAACATACATAGTAGCAGCACCACTGCCCAGAGGGGTCTGTCCGCCAGAGCCGGGCGGGCAGGCAGGAGGGCGAGGCTGGCCGTCTGGCAGTGGAGTCTGTCCCCTTCGGCAGCTTCTTCCTCCACTTGGCTGGGTTGTCCTGTGTTTGTTTTTTTTGCTGCAGAGTCTCGGGAAATACACTGAGTAGTGACTGACCATTCAGTGGCTCACACAGAGGCAATGACAATCATGAGGTGAGGAGAAATGTTGGAAATGCTGGCAAGAAGGTCAGGGGCCAGACGGGACAGGTGACTTTCAGAGAACTCACAGGGTGGGAAGATCTGCAGCACGTATGCAGGCTGGAGAAGGGGAAAAGAGAGATAAGTGGGACCCCTCTGCCTTCATATCACCCATCCCACTGCTGTTCTTCCTTTAAACATTTCCAATTGGGGGCCCAATGCAGAGCCAGGTTGAGTCAGTTTCCTAATCAGCTAATGTCCCCATGACTTTGTCCACTAAAAGAGAGTTAGGTGTCAGAAAACTAACATGAACTAACTTCCCGTGACCCTCTTCTGTATCACCAAGCTAAAGAAAACCCTCTGCTGTCTCAGCTGTCCCTTGACTATCTCCAGGATGGGCCATGGTGGCGCCCCCCATACACTCTGCTTGCTTCCTCTACTTGGAATGCCCTATCCCCACCTCCTCTAAGAAACTCCTGAACTGCTCTAGCTGGCACTGGTGGCCCATGCCACCAGTTTAGACTGCCTGGCCAGCCCCGGCCAGCCCCACCTGTGTATGCACTGAGGAAGGACACTGGGCGTGAGGCTGACCTGATTGGAGCCAGGGTTGGGAACATTGATGATCCCTGCAGCCTGCTTGGCTTGCAGATAGGTGATGAAGGCAGCCTTGAGAGACTCGGTCTGGCTCACAACATCTTCTTGGTCACGTCCACAGGGAAGAGCCAGCAGCAGACAGTAATCTGTCTCCACCTGGGACAGAGGAAGCTGTTAGGGATCAAGGGCCTTCTCAAGAAACACACAGAGGCCTATCTAACCCAGGGGATTTGGCTCTTATGTCCAGAAAAGCCCCCAAAGTCCGCCCTCATGTTTGTTGAATTAAAACAAAAACAAAAAAACCCCTCATTTTACAGAGGCATTTTACACTCCTAGAGGAGACTGAGCATGTGCTTTGTCATCCACTCTAAGAATGCCATTGCTGTACCCCATGACAAGCCAGGAAGACGGGCGGTGGGAGGCCACCTACCCCACATATCCCGAACAGGCAGCTGCTCACCTGGGCCCCATCTTACCGTCATCCTTCGGGCAACCCCTTCTAGCTGTGAGACCTCCAGCCGCATCCTCTGGGCAATTCTCAGGGGAGGGCCTCCTTCAGAGAGGGGCAGAGACCGATGAGCCAGGACGTTGTTGCCAGAGACAAAGTGGAGCTGCACAGCAGCTGTGTCATTCTTGAGGGCCAATAGACCCTGCCACACGATGGGGTACTTCTGCCGAGGGGCGGGGGGGAAACAAACAGGAAGTGAGCTCCAGGCTGGAGAGCAGAGCCATGCTGGGGGGCGGGGTGGGAAACAAACAGGAAGTGAGCTCAAGGCTGGAGAGCAGAGCTATGCTGGACATGGCCCTAGGCAGTAGCTTGCTGGGCTAAGTCAACTGGGGATCTTAGGGTATTTTAACGCAACACAAAGCTTAGAGGGGAGTAGTGAGGGACCCCTCCCAGGCTTACCTTCAGAAGCTGGACCATATCGACAGGTCTCTGGGGAGTCAAGTGTGGAGAACAATCTGGTTTAGGGGAGGGCTGGGCTTCAGTGTGCAGCAGAGCCAGTCCTGGAGGGGTGCTAGGGCCTGAGGTTGTGGAGACAAACAATGGCTGCTTTGGGGCAGCCTGAGCAGGGAGAGGGCCTGGCAGGTCGGGCTTCGTGGAAACAGATACAGGGGAGGGATAGGAGATCTGGCTTGTTTCTGCCTGGGTCCTCTGAACCTGGACATGAGGCTCAGCTGGTCTATTCGCAGGTATGGTTGGAAGGCGAGGCTGCTCTACTCCTGTCTGGGTCCCCTTTGCTTCCTGGGAGACCTGAGGCATCTTGCTGCTTGGTGGCTGGCCTGGTTGGCTAAGCTGTGAGGGTTGGCAGGGCTGCGTGGGCTGGACAGGCTGTGTGGACTGCACGGGCTGCTGCGCAGGCTGTGTAGACTGCACAGGCTGAGTGGACTGCAAGGGCTCACCTTCAGGAGGAGGACCCTGGAGTTGGACAGGAAGAGAAAGGGAGAGGGTCAGAGTCTGTTATGTACAACACCTAGCCCCCATCCTACTGGCCCTGGGCCCCAGGCAGGGTCAGCTGCAGGCATCTCCTCTCAGCTAGGACCAGGGAAGAGGCTTTATCCTGTTGGTGATGCTCTTAGGCATTCAGGATTGAAGGTTCTGGTAAGAGGAAGTAACCTGTTCCCTCCCTCTCCACCTTTTTTCACAAAGAGCTTCTTGTCCCTAATCTCTCTGCTGTGAAATGATCCCTTCAACCTGAAATTCAGGAAGCGTCTCTTTAAACCCACAAAAATAGTGACACACTTTAGGGATCATACAATGGCACCTAAATCACTATTTGCACTGGAAGGCTGATTTGTGATGCTCTCACCTGAGTAGAAGCCTTGGCCCGGGAAGGCAGGCCGACAGAAGTGGTGGCAGGAAACTGAGCATGTGTGAGCTGAGCTGGGCCATGGTAGGTGCGAATGTCCCCATATCTGTACTCCTGAAACAGCTCCCCACTGGAGTGTACGATCTGTACCCCGTGGGTCACCACCACAGGCGGGCTCAGAGGCAGCCCCTGGAGCTGATTGCTGGGGGTGACTGTGAGGATTCGGGCCTCACTGTGAGGAGCAGGGGCAGGGGCTGCTTTGGCATCTGTTGTCTTGGCACCTTCTTTCCCTGGCTGCTGAGGTGCCTTGCTAGCTGGTGGTACCTTCACTACGCCGTCTGCTGCCCGGGGCTGCTCGCTGACTGCCGTCACATGAGGATGCACCATGATCCTCACATCCCGGGGAACAGTGTATGGGTGCAGTCGGTACTCAGACTGCATGACCAGCACTTCCGACTGCACAGGGGCTGTGGCTCGAGCAACAGGGAGGTGATAATGAACTTCTTCCTCTGGAGGGTGCTGGGAGGCCAGGGTGGACACACCAGCAGTGGCTGGCTGAGGTGTGCCCGCCCGCTGTGGGGCCCTGACCTCTATTTGCTGGGGCTGCAGGGGAGCCCGAGGAGAATGAAGTGTCTCTGGCCGGATACTATAGGTGATGCTGGGCAGCGTGGGTGTGTTCATTCTCACTTCTCCCTGGGACAGATGGCCGAGGGACACAGTCTGGGTGATGCTGTGGGGTGGCATGATGACAGACTGCTCTGGGTGTATGCTAGAGATGAACTGAGGCACAGGAATGCCCGCAGCCAGCATGACTGTGGCATTGGTGGAGAGCGCAGTGGATGTGGTGCTGCTGGGATGGCATGCCCTTGGGAATGGAGATGGAGCAGGCCCACTGGGTCGAGGAGAATGTGCATCTGGCTTTGTGGATGCCAAATGGGAGACATTTCTGTCTGTTGGGGTGCTGGGCCCTGAGGTGACATGGTTCACTTCTGCAGGCAGTTTGCTGGGCAGAGCAGGAGGGTGGTGGGGAGTGAGAGCAGACCCCAGGTTAGCTGGCTGAAGGACCTTGGTCTCTATTTTGAGGGTGACAGGGTCAGCAAGCTTTTTATTAGTGGTGACTATGCTTGGGGTGAGAACCAACTGGTTGTGAACCAGCACTGGCGGTGTGTTTATGCCCTGGGTGAGAACCTTCACTGTGCCACCCTGCGTGACAGGCGTGGACACAGAGAGGTGAATGGGCTCAGGCTTCTCCAAGGACGGACGGTCGGCCTTCACAGATGAAATCACTGGAGATGCATTATACGTCTGGGCAGTTAGCACCAGAGTCGAATGGGTGGCCACATTTGCATAGCCTGAAGGAGCTTGAGGGCCTTTGGGCGGTGGCTGTGATGGTGTGACAGAATCGGGTTTGACCTGAGACTTGGACACTGACTGTTGAAATTCAATGTCCATGGCACTCGCTGGCGGGATCTGGCTAATCTTGGCACTGATCCGCTGTGGGCCTTCAGTCTTCTGCCCTGAATAGCTCAGGAGCACAACCCCTTCAGAAGTGTTCACACGCAGCCCAGCTCCAGAGCCTGAGTCTGCCGGACGCTCATCAATCACAGACATAGACCCTGGGTGGAACCGACTGTTTTCGTTAGTGTTCGATCTCTGCTTGCACTTTGCTGGTGGTGCAATCACTGCACCTGCCACAGTCACTGCACCTGTTGTTGTGGCAGTCACACCACCAGATGCAGCAGTTGCCGCACCTGCTGTGACTGTCACTGCACCCGCTGCAGGGCTCCCTGCACCTGCTGTAGCACTCCCTGCACCCGTGGCGGCGTTTACCACACCTGTGGCAGCATTCACTGTGCCCACAGTGGCATTCACTGGAGTGGTGAGAACGTTCACTGGCCCTGTCAGAACATTCACTGGCCCCTTCAGGACATTGACGGGGCCAGCAGGAGTGTTCACCAAACCTTTCAGTGTTGTCACTGAGCCCTTCACAGGGCCTTTCAGGGCGTTGACTGGGCCAGTCAATGCATTCACTGGGACCAAGGAGACATTCACCAGGCCAGTCAGGGCGCTCACGAGGCCAGTCAGGGTTTGAGGAGCTGGTTTTGCCAGAGTTATCTTTTGCGAATTCTCCAAATCAATGCTGACAGGCATGCGGCTAATAACAGAAGTAATTTTGGGAGCAATGACTGGAGCCACCTTTTCTTTGTCAGTGGCAACTGGAACCTCTGAGGCCTGTGTGTCGGAGATATTAGTTACTGGAGCGGCTGGTTTTTCTTCTACAAGAGGCTTTTTAGATTCAATTGGAGGGGGTGGTGTCTCATGCAGACAAGGGGCGGCGCTGACAGGTTCTGCGATGGCAGCTGTGACACTTGTGGAAGTGATGCCTGTGGCAGATACATATTTGGGGTCCATGAGAATCTTTCTCAATGTACTGGAGCTGGTGTCAATGTCAGAGGCTTTTGTGTCTGGGGGAAGAGCTGGAGATGGAGTGGACTGAGCGCAAGGTTCCTCCTGCCTTGTGATCCACTCTGTCACCTTAGTAGGGGGACTCTGGTGCAGGATCCCCCCAGAGGTTATAGGAGGTGGGAGCTTTGCTGCAGTTACAGAAGGAATTGTGGGGGTGGGTGTGCTTGAATCACTGGGCGGGGTCACTGGATCACTTTCAATGATGGAATGCACCTTGAATCTCGCTTGGGGCTCATTATCCACCAGCACTGGCTGTGTGGGAGGGGGAGGGTCTGGGAGCACAGTCATCTTCGTTGGAGTCTTTTCTTCAACACAGCCTTCTTGGGACAGATTTTCCCCAGATGGAGTCTCGCTTGAGTCAGAAGCACATGGTTCTGGAGGAGTGGCCTGAGAATTCTCACTCTGCTTTTCTTCCTGTGGAGTTTCTGAGGGTTGTACCGTTGTTGCCTCATTTGTAGCAGGACTACTGCTTTGAACTTGGTTGGTTTTTGAGACAGGAGCCTCTGCAGCAGCCCTCTCTGCAGTAGCTCCCGTTTTCTTGTTTGTATTCCGTTTGCGGCGCGATCGAGTTGTTTTCTGGCGCCCTTTGTCTTTCCGAGCAAGAGTGACTTCGGCTTCTTTTGATCCCTTGGTTTCCGGTACTGGGTGGGTGGTTTCACTGCTATTCCCTCCAGCTTCCTTGGTATCTGCTAGGCCTGCTGAAGGGTTAGAGGCACTGACTGCTGACCCAGAAGATTCTGTAGTAGCCTCATTCTCCAAGATGCCAGACACGGCCTCATCAGTCTCAGGCTCCATTCTCGCCTCAGGAGACTGCTGCTCCTGAGAATGGGGCTGGAGATCTGTCTGCGACTCTGGGGGGTAAGGTGGGGGTGCAGGGAAGTTTTCTGGCTCCCCAGAAATGTCATTGATGATAGAGCCAATTGCTGCAGCCAGTTCTGTTTCACTCGCTTGGTGTGCAGGCTTGTCCCTGTCCTCTGCCGCGGCGCCCTCCGGTGCATCCGTAGCTGTCGCCTTGAAAGCCGCAGAGGTGGAGGTTTCAGTGAGCTTTGCAATGTTCTCCACAGCCTGCTCCAGCTCCATCTGCTTGGCTAACTGATTTGCTTCTGGGGACAGCTTAGACGCAGACAGATCTTCCTTCTCTGGCTCCTTCTCTGGGTCAGCTGGATCACTGTTCAACTGAGATAACAGACTCTCTGTTGGGGGACTCCCGCTCTTTTCGGGGGACACTGCCACAACCCCGGTTTCCTTCTCCACGGCCAGCTCTGAAGGGCCTGCAGCCACAGTGGGACTGACAGTGGTATCTGTGGTTTTCAGATTTGCAGATTTGTCCACTGCTGACCTAGAGTTCCGAGATCTTCCTCTCTTTGACTTGTTTTTTTCTGGGGCTGGTTTTTTCTCTACCACTTCAACGGCTGTGGTTTCAGGTGGATTTTTGTCTGTGCCAATTTCTTTCTTGTCCCTTTTCTGGTCACTTCCTGCTTCTTCTTTATCAGTCTTAGATTTTGTGTTATTTTCTTTCACATTTACTTGGGGACTCACCTCAGTGGTAGCCTCAGGACGTTCAGCATCAACTTTCGGCTCATTTTTCCCCTTTTTCCCTTGTGGGCCACCAGCAGCAACTGATTTTTGGGACCGTGGGGATCGCCATCCCTCAGCTGGTTTAAGTGTTTCAACTGGTTCTTTCCCCTCAGTCTCATCATCTTCTTCAGCTCGACGGCGTGTTTTTGGAGGCCTTCCCCTCCTAGGGGTGGTGGGGACTGCCGCAGCCTCCTGAAGCTCCCGCTCCAATCTCTTTCTGGTCACTCTTGGTTGCTCGATGGGCTCCTTGACTGGAGAGCGGCTTTCATGGTCACCCATAGTTGCATAGACACTCCTTACATTCCGGCGCCTTGTTCGGCTGAGAGGTAAACTTGGCTCAGGGTGTTCTGTGTCTGTGGCTGAGTTTTTAGAGGCAGTCCTTGTAATCTTCTCAGCCTCCATCTTCAACTCTAAGAGCTTCTGGGCTTCTCCCCGAGGAGAATTGGACCGCTTGAGTTTTTCCCGGTCTATCCTCTCACTCTTCCTTGTGACGGGCTTTTCCACGATACTTGCTGCAGCTGCCTGGATAGGAGTTTTGGAACGTTTACTTTTGTTTGGCTTTTTATCTTTTGTTGCAACTGGAGGATCAACCTCTACATCTTCGGAAGCTTGAGGCTGAACCTCAGGAACAACTTCAGTTTTCTGATTTGCAATGGGCTCAACAATAGCAGCTGAATCTGGCTTTTCCACTTTTGGCTCATCAGCTTCCTTAGGCTTCTGAGTCGGTTTTGGAAGTGGTTGGCTACTGTCAGGTTCTGGGTCTCCACTGGTCTCTGTGTGGGAAAATGAGGCCCCAGGAGTTGGAGGCTTTGCATCTAGATAAGGCAGCTGGTCAACTGATGAACTTTCTCCAACAACTAACGGAATCCCTGCAGCATCCTTTTCGGTGTCCGTTCCTGGAGGCAAGTCTGCTTGTTCAGGTTGTTCCACAACAACAGGAACCAGTTCAGATGCAGGTTTTGCTTCTTCCGAAACGGAGGCTGCCTCCATAGTCTTCTCTTCAGTCACCAAAGACACCTCCCCTGTTTTATCACCAACTGTCTTCTCCAGTGATGATGCTGCTGCCTCTGGAATTACAACTGTGCCACAAGGAGGCCCAATGGAAGATGGGGTTTTCAGTTCTGATTCTTTATTTTCAGATGTAGATTCTGGGGTCTTGGGATGCTCCTCCATATCTTCCTGTTTCTCAGCTTCTTTGGGTTTTTGGTCTTTTTCTTTTTCTTTCTGTTGCATTCGTGTGAGTTCCATAAATCTGCTATGGAAAAGAACTACTGGCTCTTGAATCAAATCAGTCGTGCTATTCACTCCGTCAGATGTCTGCCTCCCATATAACCTACCAGAAATGAAGTCAGAGTCCTCATCTTTTCTCTCTAGGTGCTGCAAGCGCTTGGAATCTTGTTCAAAGATTGAGCTGTGTAAAAAACGAGAAGCGAATAATTCCTGCCTTTCCTGTTCTTCTTCTTTATGATCATCTTTTTTATCATCTATTTTTCCTTCTGAATCAGTCCTAATTTTCTTCTTTTTCATGTACCAGGATGGAATAGGTCTTGGAGCAGAGTCAACCTTTTCTTTATCTTTGTTGTTTCGAAAATTAGCAAATCGAGAGTCCCAATCGAGAAAAGACCAATTTTCTTCTCGAGATGAAGAGAGGGATTTAGCTCTTTCAAGCAAAGCCTTAGTGTCTGGGGTGATTGTCTTATCCAAAGCAAAAGAATAAAATTTGTTCCTTTCTAAAGAACTGGAGAGTCTTTCATCTCGCTCACGTAATTTGTCTTCTCTGTCCCTCAATAAAAAAGATAACCGAGAACTTTCGTATAATGCAGACGTTCTGGGTGAGTGGGATTTGTGTTCACCATCTTCATCAGAATCAGAAGGCACCTCACCAGGTTCCAAGTCACGTACAGACCTCTTTCGAAGGCTGTCTCTCTTAATTATGCTGTTCGGGAAACTCACATCAAATCTGCTGGCATCCTGCTTAATTTGAGAGTCCCACCGATTTAGTTCATCTTCAGAATTCAAGACAGATAGCTTTATTTTGGCCATGTCTGCCATCTGTTCTCTCTTGCTGGAATCATAAGGATTAAATTTTAAGGATTCTTCTCTGACTGTTGTATTACAAAAGGGGAGACCCTTTTCATCTGCTTTAGGAGACCCTTTTACTGACAATAGCCTAGGAGAGCCTATGGGGTCATCTTCCTCGTGGAAGGAACCATGTCGGATATTAGGAGAACCACCTGTCCTTTCAGAATCTTCACTGATTTGGCGTGAACTTCTGTAATTCCTCTCTCTCTTGGTGCAGATCTCAAAATCAACATGATCCGTCCTTTTCTTTTTGCTGGGAGGAGAGTCATCAGTGACATCTTGAGGGGGTTTACCTACCTCATGAACAAGACTACGTCTTTCATAGTCATCTACATCTTTTTTAGGACTGCCAAACTTCTCAGACTTGGCTATTTCCATCTCCATCTGCTGTTTTCTACGACTCTGCTCCATTTGTTTTCGGTAACTCTGCGTGTGATCGATATCAATGCCAATTTTTTCTTCAGTATTTACTGAATGTGGTTTCTCTTGGCCTGATTTACATTCAAGTGGTTCATCACGAAGACTGCAATAGTTTTTCCTAATATCTTCTCTCTCTGGTCCATGATCATCTAATAGCTGCAGCTGTTTGAGCTGTGGTTTTGAGGGAGCGGGTTTTTTTGATTGGGTTTCTTGATTTTCCACAGATTCACCTACTGCTTCTCCCAGCCTGGCTTGTAGGTCTGAGATGGGCCTTGAGCCAGTCCCAACAGAAATACTGGCAAGCTCCTGACAGTCTTTGGGGCTGGGAAGAGCATTAAGTCTGTCTAGTTTGATCTTTTTAGATTCTCTTTTAAGAATTTCTTTCCTCACAGGCTTTCTTTCAGACTCTCCTTCCCTCAGCAGAATGACATCTCTAGATGATACGTCAGCCTGCTTTTTTAAAAGCACCCGAGCATCTTCCATCTCTGGACTACTTTTCTTGACTTCTGATTTTTGCCTTTCTGCTTTCAGATTGGAATCTGCAAAACGCCTTTTCCTCGCTTCCAGCTTTTCCAGATCCACAGCACTTACCCCATCAGCAGACTGCTCTGGTTTTAGGTGCTTCCTGGGTTTAAGCCTGCCTTCTTTATCTACCACTTCTATGTGGCTTGAAAGTGCCTTTTCCTTTGGCACTTTCATTCTAACAGAGTCCAGTTTAGATGAGTCAGATTTTGCAGGCTCTACGTGAGAGACCTGAAGTTTCTGATCCAGGGCAGAAATCTTAACAGTGTCGCTATCAAGCTTGGCTTTTGGCTTTTCCAAAGGAGTGTGGTCAATCACCTTTCCCTCTTTTTCTTTCACTCGAGTCAGAACCACACAAGGCATGAGTTCTAAGCGGTTTTTTGCTATTCCTTCTTTGTCAGCTTTCTCTCTGTTCAACTTATTAGAACTCCTTGATTTTTCAGGACTCTGTTCTCTTTCATTTTCTTGGTCTGTTTCTGAAGACTGAGAACTAGGGGAATGAACTTTCCCTTTTCGTTTCTGCTTGTCAGTTTTGTCCTTTTCCACTTTCTCCTTCCTTATTAAGCGTCTCTCCCTCTCTATTCTCTCAGGATCAAAAGTTCTTTCTTTATCTGTCTTTTCATTTTTTGTATAGCGTTCCAAACGAGATTTATCAAGTTTATCATATCTTGGAGGAGAAAGTGAGCTACAGCTTCCACTCCGGTCTGAGGACCGGCTATAAATCCTCCTCTCAGAATCACTTGGTAATCTCTCTGATTGTGAGGGAGATGTTCCAGGACTCTGCGGGCGTCGCAAGTGCACTGGACTCTGACTGCGTTCAATTGGCCTCCTTTCATGGTCTCTGTCTCGGTCAGAGTCAAATCTTTCACGTTCTCTTTCTCGTTCCCGTTGCCTGTAACTGTATTCCCGAATATCTTGTTCATAAGGATCACTTCTGTAATCCCTGTATTCCCGAGGATCATCATAATATCGAGATTCATAATAGTCTCCTTGGTAAGTTTCCCATTCTGAATAAAATTCTCTCCCTCGAGCTGGATAGTCGCGTCTGGAATCATCGGCATATGTGCCTGGAGTACGAACATTTTCATAATATGTGCGATCTTGGCTATAGTCATAAGAACCTCTTCTTTCCTCTCTGCAAAAATAAAAAATAAAAATATATATGTATATATTAGTTCTTTTGTCATTTATATATCAAATCATACATAAGATTACAAAGTCCTGCTTCTAAAAATCTTTACCATTATTCAGTCATTAGTTAGACCTGTACTATAATTAATTTCACTTTCTCCTTTTACTTTTCAACGTGGCTCCTAGAAAATTTAAAATCACAGATGTAGCTTACATTATGTTTCTACTGGATAGCAGTGGTTCATCCCTTTTTGTTCTTTTAATGTTGGGTATCATGACTTACCTTACAGTAAGCCCTATATCAAAGAGTATCACATCCCCACATTTCTAAATCTTTCATAATTACTTTTTTGCCAAAAGATATTTTTCGTACAACTTGGGGAAAAAATACATTGTGTTCCTGAAATAGTATCTGAAAGGATAAACAAAATGCTACTTTTAAACTGTAAGCCCTTGTGCAAATTGGCCATCACTTGCATTCCTGAGCTGAACTATCATTAGAAGTAAAGCAGTTTTTTAAAAAAATTCATGCATCAACTATTCAGTGAGATGAT
The DNA here is from genome assembly GCF_021234165.1 of Pteronotus mesoamericanus. Taxonomy (NCBI): domain Eukaryota; kingdom Metazoa; phylum Chordata; class Mammalia; order Chiroptera; family Mormoopidae; genus Pteronotus; species Pteronotus mesoamericanus. Next base: position 1,814,115 of record NW_026555200.1, read on the forward strand.
GTTTTTCTTCTCTATGGAAAAAAGCAGACTCTTAAGTTCTATTCAAGCATCCTCTCTCTCTGGACTACTTTTCTTGACTTCTGATTTTCCATAACCACTGTCATCTGAAATCAAATGGGGCAAAACTGGGTCACAGTTAAGTCCCACACATTCCCGCTTCCTACTTTGGGAGCTAAACCCCACTCAACAGGGATAAATAATCATGGGTAAGAACCAAAGAACAAAGCTGGAGCCAGATCATTGGTAAAATGAGTGAATTTAGGTAGTAATAAATAAAAATTAACATCCACACAATATTATCCAACCCTCACAAGACACTGTTCTTTGAAAAATATTTAATCTATGAACACAGGATCTTAAAGGATTTTTTTATGTCTTAAGAACCACTAGACCACCAACACTTTCCACTCAATTATGGGTAAGAATTCTTGTGAGCACTTAAAGTATTAACAATAATGCCAAACTGTTATTGGGGAGGTAAGATCGAAAACTTTTCTTTCTGTCTCCACACACATACAGTCTATTGCATATGTACACTTCCATGTTCTCTCTCTCTCTCTCTCTCTCTCACACACACACACACACACGCACGCACACACGCGTGCACAACTGACAAAGAAAGCCTTGTGTCAGGACTAACTTTCTGGAGATTGCTGAGTTCTGACCTTTAGGAATGTGGATTCCAAACTACTAGTGAAAAATCATCAAGGTTGAGCTTTTGGGAATCTGGTTGTTAGGACATTTTTCATTTAAAAACTTTCCAAGTTATTCAATGACCACTTCACAATATTCCACATGGAAATGACTCAAAGATATACCTTCTATGGTTTAAATAAAAATGAAGGGGCAAGAAGAGGCAGTAAAAAGGCAATGCATTTAAACAGGTTTCTAGCAACCTGATCAGGATTTGGCTCATCTTTGTCACAGAGCCTTTTCATACTTGAATGTCTAAAGGCATTTTTCACACACAGCCTTTTGTCTAACACACATGTATAGGAGATCTAGTGGTAACAATCCAGAAGACTTAATCTCATAGACATATTTGAACAAACAGCTTGATCATATGGATGATACTTTCCATATGATCAACTATTTGAAATGTGATCAACTACTGAAGAATCTGATGACATTATGTTAGGATGTTTTAATACATTCAGTCTAAAAAGAAATCAGTCAATTTGGGGGCAGTTTTAAGCTAACAGAAATAGCCTAAGTTAACACAAACAGCCTGATTCAGACCAGGAGATCTTAAATGATTCTGAACTGTATTGGTTCTTAAAAGCAGCAGAAAAATATCAAATGCTACATACAATGACTTACTGAAAAAATTAACAAGGGGAAATAATGTTTATTTTTACATTGCTAAAGTTAGTAGTTTATGTTTTAGCTTATTGACTCACAAATTATTTAAGAGATTTGAATTTAAAACAAAGCTCTTGATAGTCTTTTGAAAGTTTGTTTTCTTAAAAAATTAATTGTATGAGCACATGCATGTAGACAACCTGGATGTTGTCATTACTAAATATACAGGGCATTTAATAGTTTATTATGTATTTCAACATGTTATTATATTTTAAAACTGTACAGCAGGATGATTTGTATATATAATGTGGCAAAACAGTAACTCTTTCAAATTGCAGTAGTCAGTGAGAAATGTAGATAGGTTACCCCATCTCCTGTTAGCCACATGAAAACTGGATTCATAAAAATAAACCTGTGTTTCTGTATGAAGGGATGGAAGGGAACAGTTCTGTTTGGAGTAAGAGTAGAAACAAGGGATAAAAAATAAAATGTAATCCCATCTAAAATTTATGTATTATAAATTTTTAAAATCAAGCTATGCTGACAACTTTAAAATACATACCTTCTTTCCATTAAAAGCTCATAAAAGTCTCTGATATCTTGACCAGATTTTTCCATGCAATGATAAAATGCCAGCTGACTTTCCCGATTTGCAAAATCCACCTTAAAAAAAAAATAGGTGTTTGAGGCAAGTTTCAGATTTAAATAATGAAAAGTGTTACCAAATTTAAAAATTCTTCCCAAAATGGCCCTCTGGATAAATTTTAGGAGCAGTCTTTTTCAATTAAGTGAGAGAGCCCTCAGAACTGAAACTGTATTCTGTTAATCTGAAATCTCTCTCAAATTCTACACAAATCTTGATAAAGAATTATAAAGTTCTAGAACCCAATCCTGAAGGAGTGGGAAAAACAAAATGGAAAATCAAAGTGATACGCAGGCAGGATTCTAGGTTGTCAATTAATCAGATCACTAAATCCAGCAATCTCTGTTGTGCATAAATTTAGTGGAACCATGGTTAGAACATAAAATAAAATATGAAAGAACATTTAAACTTTACTCACAGATGGGCCTCAGAGCCACTAATAAGAATACTATACCCATAATTTATCAATTTTTTTCCTCTATCAATATCTTATCTTGAAAAGACTTATTTCAATTTAACCATCATAGTTATTAAATTTATAAATTCCTTCAAGTTACCATGAACAGTTTTTAAACAAAAACACCAGACACAACATCATGTTTTCATTATTTATCCACCCTTTGGGTAAGGAGGAAAGAAGAGAAAGAGAGGATCATACAGGAAGCTGGAATGACTTGACACTTTGAGGTCTTTGGTATACAGATACCCACAGGTGACCGTGGGCCACCCTGCACCAAAAGTATACATGTGAGCATCAGGTACCCAGGGCATAGAGAAGCAAAATTTCTTGAATGAATGGACTTTTAGGAAATGTTCTGTGCCTAATAGTCTAAAAGACTCTGTGCCCTCAGGTAAAAAAAATTGTTAATTATCATCCTTAAAAATAGAGGTCAGCCCTGATCAGATGGCTCAGTTGGTTGTAGCATCATCCTGTACATCAGAAGGTTGCAGGTTCGATTCCTGGTCAGGGAACATACATAGGTTGTGGGTTCAAGCTTTGAGCAGGGCATGTAGGGAGGTAACCAATCAATGCCTCTCACACCAATGTTTCTCTCTCCCCTTTTTCTCTCTAAAATCAATAGAAACATATCCCTAGGTGAGGATTTAATTGAAAAAAAAAAACCACCCCAAAACTGAGGCCATACAATGAATATCATGTAAACCATTCTGCTTGCTGGCTACCTACAAAAATGACAGCAATTAAGAGGGTGGGATCTGAATATGATTTTGTTTGCTTCTCTTTAACGTCATTCTGCATACCTTAATTTTATTCCCACCGATTTTCCTCCCCTTGGTCTCTTTTACAGCTGTTTGTGCATATTCAATTTCATTGTAGATAATCAGGGCCATGCCTTTTAAGCGGTCAAACACCACCTGTAAAAAATAAACAAGCGAACAAACAAAAAGTAAGGGTCTCATCCACTAGACTTAGTGTCAGTCATAACAAAATCCTAAGTTACAAGGATACTGCAAGAAAAAATATATTTATACTTTCTATTCTAGAAAAAAATTCTGGCTTTTCCTGAAGATGCATGTTGTAGTGAAAACACAAAATGTGCAGGGACTGTTTAGAATCATGGCTATTGTGGCTTGAGGTACACTATGCTCTTATTTTGTTTTTCTGTATTTTACTTTTGTTTTCCATGTGGACTGAATACCTTACTATACAGTAAAGCCTCAGTTAACATCATGGCTTTATGCAAAATGATGTATAATGAAACCGATCTTACCACCGACTAACTGCAATAAGCAAGTTCTGTTCCTATGACATCTCATCAACTGTATAATGAAATTATTTGAGCCATGGCTGGTGTGGCTTAGTAGACCGAGTGCCAGCTTGCAAACAGAAAGGTCACCAGTTCAATTCTCAGTCAGGGCACATGCCCTGTGGGGCCAGGTCCCCAAATGGGGGTATGTGAAAGGCAACTGACTAATGTTATGTCTTGCACATCGACATTTCTCTCTCTCTTTATCCCTCCCTTCCCCTCTCTCTAAAAATAAACAAATAAAATCTTTTTTTTTCCCAAAAACTTTATTTGAGGACGGGCTATATTTAAGTAGGCATTCTTCTCGTTTTAGCTCCAATAAGGTAATACATTTGTCAGAGAGAAAAAAATGTAAGTACTGAATCAACAAAAAATTTTAGTGACTCTTGGTCGTAAGTAGCACTACTGTCTTAAAACTGTTGGATTTTTATTTACAGTAGCAGTTTTAACATGCGTGTTTCTCCAGACAACAAAAACTACATTTGAAGAAATATCAAAATTATGCAACAGGTCCACCACAGTATAAATCTGTTTTCAAAAAGTTAAAACTTTATCTTTAATTTACATAATGGAATGGGGCCCAGAGACCCTTTTCCTGTTATGTTTATGGGTGTGTTACGTAAACACTGATTAGGTGAATATTCTGTTGTGTAAATGTCCCTTTAAAGAAATCATCATTTTTAAAAACTCGAGGCTAATTATATATTAGTGTGAACATGAACACTTACATAATTAGACTATCTAATTTTAACATGAGATAGAATTATAAAAATCTCTAAGAAACATTCTATTTAACAGTATTATGCATATTAGTTTCAAAATTAATCATCTTGGCTGGTTCACAATAGTTCTTCAAAATATTCACATCATATGCTAACAATATCGATGAGATGCAAATATCCTTCTAGGCCAAATTTTAGAGAAGAGAATTTTAATGTATGAGTTATTAAAGGAAAGAAAAAGTTGGCACTAGAAATTGGGACTGAAAGGACGGAATACCAAGAAAAGGCAATCAGAAGTAGCTTTAACTACACACCAAAACTTGCCACCTACCTTTATCACAGGCCCATATCGGCAGAAATGTCGTGTTAAATATTGATCCGACACATTTGCAGAAAGCCCATCTAACCACACACAGTTTGTAGGCATGCTCTTTCCAAACCCCAGCTGAATATGAGATGAAATTTTTATTAGTAAAGTCACCAATTATTCAACTATAGAATTCTGAGAAAACATATCTTCTGTAGTAACCCTGTCAATCCAACATTTCAAGTGAGAACCATTTGGTTAAATCAAGTAAAACTTTGCAAAAAAAGTAATCCTGCCTGGATAAGTAAGTCTTAATTCATAGCATAACAAGTATGAGGATGCAGAAGCGGACATCCTTTATGGGTTATCTAACTGTATTACTGAAATTTTAAGTAATCAGACATATGCAAAAAACTCCAAATCTTAAAAATTTTAACAGTACAATAACTTATGCAAATTTCTTTACCTTGAGGCGATTGTTTCCTAGGTATTCCCCATCCATCTTTTTAATAGCCTTACAAACGCTGGCAATATCACAGTATTGCAAGAATGCATACTGAGGAACTCCATTTGCTTTCTTTATGTCAATATCCTGAAAAGGCCAATGGATACCACTTAGTGATACAAGAAAATAATCAGAAGTTTATTTTCAACAAGAAAATAAATCAGAATAAACCATGTCCCTATGAGGTATATATTTTTCAAGTCACATTCCTCCAAATTATCTTCTTAGTTAAAACTGTACATCCTAATGAAACTGTAAATTAAATGGTCTAAAAAACTATACAATACAGCATTTGTAATTACTAACCATGAAATCCTTCTCGTGTGCAGCTCTCTGCAGCAGAGCAACTGCACTGCAACTCAAAATATGGAATTTAAAATCCATAATACCTGTTTTGAGAAATTTATGATAATAAAGAAAAGGCAGCCTATTTAATGAAAACCTAAAAAATAATTCCCTTCTGCAGTATCTAAACACCTTACCAGGGACAGGATATTTAAAATACATGAGAAGAGTAAGAATGATAAAGAAATCATATTTTCAAAAAAGTTACTTAAAATATGCAACCCTAAATTAGAAGTCTCAAATATGGTAATAATCTCTCATACCCAGTATGAATGGATATATAAGTACCTAAACTACTTTGTGAAAATGCAGCAGAACACCATCGCTGGATTAAAGGAAAACTCTATACAGGAACACCACCATCTCTTTGGAATGTTCAAAACCTGTAGTCACATCTGACACTTGGTCCTGCCTAGTTAGAAGTGGTGATTAAAAAAAAATAAACAGCCTAGCTTACACAGGAAAATGGTCCAGAGAAACCAGACTCTTGTGCTTAAACAATAACCACCTGGGCCGTTTACTGCAGAGTATTGATTATCTAAACACCACCTTAAGAGTCATAAGCCAATAATCAAAACCTGAAACAGCAAAATGAGTAATGCATTTAAAAGCCATTTCATGGGCCCTTTAAAAAAGCAGTAATTTATGCTAAAAATTCTTACAAGTAATGGTAAATAAACATTCATTTTGATTTTCACTATTATGTAGAATGCAATAACCCAGGATAACCCTACTGAAGAGAAACAAGTCTCCAAAGAATACTGCTGCATAGACTCACTAACTAGGTTCTTTCTGCCTATAGCATAATCTGTTATCAAAAAGCAGCAGACCATTTTCCCAAACTCTGTGTTTCATTAAATTAGTGACAACCATGAGCAACTGCAAACACAATAAGATTATTGTTTCCAAACAGAATACTGATGTGTCCACCTTATTCAGAAACGTAGTTCTCAAACACAATAATTATTCTATTTTTAGCAACCCTGGTGATGAAAATGTCTACCTATGTGCCTAAATACAACTTTTTATACTCCTCCAAAATTTAAAGTAGCAGCTACATCTGAATGAAAGCATATCGAAAGTTTTACAAATTCATGGACTAATGAATGCCAAATAGAACATTAGTTAATAAAATAGAGAGGGAAGGAGACTTGGGGTGATGAACACACAATACAAAGTACCGATGATGTGTTGTGGAATTGTGCACCTAAAACCTGTATAATTCTGTTACCTAGTATCACCCAATAAAGTCAATAAAACTTTTAAAAATTAATAGATCACTTTCCAAAGACAGAAAAAGCTTAAATCCAAATAGGAATGTGAACTCCAAGTCATCTAGGCAAGCAGTAGAGCTACAATTAGAGAATATATTATGCTCATAAAAAAGTAGAACTTTAAAAAAATCAAAATAATTGGAAAAAAAAGAAAGATGAATGAATGTTTTGCTGGCTTATTTCTCTAAATATATCTTCTCTTTGTTTTTACTTTCTGCCAACCACTTCTATCTCTTGCCCCTAGTTCCTATAAGGCAAGGTAAGGTCAGTCATGATACACAAATAATGTTTTATTAATAAGACTAGATTATGTCATTAAAAAAAAATAAGGATCTTTGCTTAAAGCATTAGTATGTAACAGCAATTTTCAGTGTGCAGCAAGAATTTTTTTTTTAAACATGCAATACCTGACTATTTAGTCAGGGGCACTGACCTCTTTTCCCTTAGACTGTCAAATTTTAAGAAAAAACAAAGCCAACACAACAATAGCCATCTGTTGTGAATGAATCAAAATAATACCTATTACACCTATTTTTTGTCATACTGGCAAAAAACATAGTTTTTGACATGCCATGGGATTTTAGTAATTAGTTTATGTGTGCCGTAAGGTGAAAAAGGTTGATAATCGCTGATATGTAAGATAGAGGGATAGACAAAAAGACATATACACATCTGAATGATTAACAACAGCTATTCCTACCCAAAACATTTTTAAACTCTCCAAAGTACAAATATATTAGAGCGATTTACTGTTATTTATATAAAGAAAGTCTAAAAAAGTAAGAAGTAATTTCCCTATTTTTTCAAACACAAAATAGTATATCCCCAGGGTACAAAGCTATGACCAAACTATTATCACTATAAACTGCCTCAAGTGTTGCATCATAGGGAACAGAAAAATCCTTTCTACTCCTAATTCTAAGTATGACTTACATAATATAAAAAGTGATTCTAAGTAAAATTTCAAAATAGAACTAAGCTTCCAGCATGACATCCACATTCCAGTAATCCCCAAGGTACTTTCTGATGAGCACTGTGGTAATACAATAATCATACATTAATCTACTGCTTCTTTCTTACAAACATGTTTTCTCTTCCAGATTTCCCTTTCAATCCACAGGACTAGAGATGGCATTGAAACAGGAAAAATGGAGAGAAAAATATATATGTAAACAAAGATAAATACATATTTTTACAACACACATTAAATACTCTTCAATGGGTTTTGCTAGACCAGGAGTTAAAAACACATAGGGCAAATTAGAAAAACATTCATTACACATCATCTAAATGTCATATTTCCAAATATAATCTGTACTATGCTTTGTCTTATAACAAAGACCTAAAACTATTTTTATTGTAAAAACTGACATACCACAATTTCACCAAAGCGCTGGAAGATGTTGCGAAGGTCATGGTAAGTAGTGGTTTTTTCAAGGTTGCCAATAAAAAGGGTTCTTGTTGCTTTGGGGTGAAATTCATCTATCCTTTCATCCAAAGGGCGAAATTCATTTTCACTTTCTGTTTCTGTAAGTGGGATGGGGACAGAATAAAGAGAGAAGAGAGTGTTTTGATGTGTATTTACAGATCACAGGGGAAATCTACATTTAAGAAAGTATCTCTCTGAAACGTGGCTTGCATACTCATACAATGTGAAAAATTATACATACCTTCCGAAATAAGATGCTTTGTGTTAACTCTAAAGCAGAAGAGGAATACAAAGGCTAACAAACTTATCCCAAAAAGTAAGGGAAAGTCACAATTTGATCTTTAAAATAGAAAAGTGGACCAAATTTCAACCTGCTAAATTGATTTGTTTTAAAAATAATCAGCAACACAGATTTTAAACCCCAGCAAAAATGGTAATCATTTTAGCCTAATTTTAGGTTCCAAAATTAGGTAGCAGGCTCTCAATGTGCAGTATAAAACTATACATGACACCTAGCTGAAAACAGTCCCGCTTCATTATTTAATTTGCTTTCAACATTTTATAAAATACTTAGATTTTACATTTGTCATACAAATCAACATAACCCAACTCCTGTCTAAATGCAGCAATTTTTATTTCTTTAAAGATTTTATTTATTTATTTTTAGAGAGAGGGGAAGGGAGGGAGACAGAGAGGGAGAGAAACATCATTGTGTGAGAGAAACATGGAGCAGTTGTCTCTCACACACCCCCAACCAGGGACCTGGCTCACAACCCAGGCACGTGCCCTGACTGGGAATCCAACTGGCGACCTTTCAATTCACAGTTTGGCGCTCAATCCACTGAGCCACACCAGCCAGGGCTAAATGTAGCAATTTTAAAGTACAAGAGCAATAATTGTTTAAAAAATAACTGAAGCAACACTTATGAAACATCTTGTTTTGGTGTTGCACAGACCCCAATGACAATGAGAAAAAGACTAAATAACTCTTAAGGTTTATGATGCAGCCTTTATGTTCCCCTTTTCAAAGTAAAACACAGCCATCCAAAAAGTTAATATTAATCAGCTTGACTGAAACAAACTGTTTCAGTCAGTTACTGAACCTTACTGATGATATCAACAACATTGGCGTTAAAAAGGTACAACTTCTGAGTTGTTGAGTGAACTCAGCCAAAATACATCTCACTCCTGATTCCAGTCTGACAGCTGTAATAGTAGCTCAACTTAACCTTACCAGTGTCATCAAAGAGCACATACTTTCACAGAGTTAGGGGGACCCAGAAACTGCCGGAGGCTCATACACACACCTGTCTCTCCATTTCCATCATGATATCAAAGGGGATCATTTCAAGCTTGACTAGGTCTTCTTGAAACTATCTAATAGAGGGCACACATTTAGGAATATGTCATTTTAAAAGGGAGAAAAAATTAAAAAGAAAAAAATAATTGAAACACATCTTGAGGTTTATACTCCAAAAGGTAAAACCAGCATAATAAAGCATGATTTACAACCATTAAAATCTGTAATGGCTTCATTTCCACCAAAATAGCTTAGGAACTTTAATGTCCATCACCAATTTAAAATCTTAATTCTTACATGTCATGAATAAAATCTTCTATCCTGTAATTTCATGTTTAGGGAATTCTAATGCTGTGCACAGGAATTAGAAAGCACAATCTTAGATGCCATCAGGGGGTCTATCTGCAGAATTGGGTTTCTTGTATTTGGATGTTTTTAATTCTAAGGGGTCCTTGACCTAAAGAAGCAATCAGCTCCATACATTTCAATTCAAAACATTTATGACATACCATCCAACAGCATAATTCTAACCAAGTCTCTATATTCAAATTCAATTGCTTTCAAACATCCCATTCAACAGGTGTTTCATGTCCCATCTTAAAAAGTTACCTTTAGCTTTCCTATGCTTGAATCAACCAAACTTCTTAAAATCTTCACTATTAGGAGATTAAAACCCAATTAAATCCTAGGTTTGAGGTAAAATGCTTTATTACAGTAAAAATCTTGAGCTAGCCCCACCACTTGGAGATCTTGATCTCCAAATAGAGGGTCAACTATTGACAGTGCCCCTAAATTAGATCCTCACTACTTAGTAATATATGGCTCTAAAAACTTATATAGATTGTGATATTCTAAATATTTCTCAAATCGGTTCCTCAGAATATATGACATCATAAATATAATTCCAAATCTGTTAAATAAGAACTGCTCTTAGTCCAGTATAACTTAGGGTAGCACATCTCAAACCCGGCAGAGATGTGGAAACATGAAGATATAAACTATAATTCCTTTGAAAAGATAACATTCTTTTGAATTCCTGTGTTTAATCACAAAATTATGCACATTTTGCAGTACTTACTCTAACACCTCTATGCCCCCTGCCTTTTTTTTTTTTTAAGATAGAGAGACGGGGAGGAAGGGTAAAAGAGAGGGAAACATCTATGCATGAAACATGGATGGGTTGCCTCTTGCACGTACCCCAACCAGGACTGGGTCTGCAACCCAGGCATGCACCCTGACTGGTAATCTTTCACTCTGCAGGAAGATGCCCAGCCAATTGAGTGAGCCACAGCAGTCAGGGCTCTGTACCTACTTTAATACACAAATAACATTTACACATTCTTATCAGGGAAATTTCTATTTTTCCCTCTTAATTGTAAAATAAAATGAATATTCCAAGAAAATAAGCTAACCTTATAAATTCTACTCAAAGTCTTAAAGTTTAATTGTCTCAGTTACATAATGGGACTACTTAATTTTAACATTTCTCTTCTATCCTCTACAAATTTACTCACAAGTTGCATTAAATTAGCGGCTCCCAAACTTGAGTATGCAAATTTTGAACCAGTAAGCTAGGTGGGGTAAAAGAGTCTGCATTTTAAACAAGCACTGCTGGTGATTCTAAATAGGAGAAACACTGACCCCAGCCATGCCCGAGAAGGCTTCCTGCCGTAGGTTCAAGCTAATAAAATGTCCCCTTCAAATTCTCAATGGGTCACACTCAGAAGGCTTAGTCCTGCTTCTTTGTCACTATCTTTAAGGTTACGGAAGCTAGAATAACAGATCTAATTTGTGTTGAGCATAAAAAAAATAAAACTGGTCTAACTAGTCCCCCAAATCCATAAACCAAGCAGTTTATTTTCAAATTTAATTCAGGATAATTTGTTGTCATATCTCCTCCTCTCAATTTAACCCTTTTGTGAAGGCAGGATTCAACAAGGGACAACTACCTTACGGACTCATGTTAAAAATCAGCATTTCTCTCTCATACAAGCTATAATTTTTTTTACCGTCCCTAACCAAAACAATGTAGTTTATCAAGCTGAACAGTAAATGTAACCACTCTTTAAAATAGAAGATATTGGAAGTATGTCAATAAATAAAGCTGGAATAGTGTCCACATTCAGGACACAATGTTGCCCTTTCATAGGCTGGAACACAAATTACACTAAAACTTGGCCTCCTTGCATCTTACCTGGCCCTATCCATGCTGTTACTTCGATCTGCATGCCAAAGAACAGTTTTCCTTTTGATGCAGTCAATGCTTTTTCTTGGTCCTCTTGCTGCCGAAAGAATACCAGACCATACCTCTCTTCTGAAGCTCCATGAATCTGCACTGAAGTAACCTTTCCAAATTTCTTAAATTCATGGAAAAGGCCATCTTTAAGGCTTGTATCTAAATCCCCAAATAAAAATAAGTTGTTTATTTTTCTAATTTAGTTACAAATCAATAAACTACTAAATCACTAGCCTAACTTTTCTTAACATTAAAACATAAAACACTATGTTTTCAAATAAAATACCTCTAAAAAGCACTTTGGATATTACAGTACAATTCTAAAACAAACTGTGTTAGAAGATATATTGATTTTTTTTTTTTTTTAAATCTAGAGTACAGTGTAAGGGGAGTTCATTTTGCTACTCCTACTTTTGGTTATTTTAAAACTTTCATAATAAAAAATTTAGATACATGAAAACATATAAAAATTTAAAGACTTTAGGAAGAAAGCTGTACTTCTATCTTTCCAAGCATCATGTCAAGGATAAAACTGTGTGGGAAGTGGCATGCAACATCCTAAACAACTTTGAGGCCTTTTACAGACAAGTCATACCATCGGCGGGGGGGAGGGGGGTGTTCCTCCTGTGTTATTTTACTTCATTATAAAAATTAAAATTACATAGAACAAGCCAATTTTATCCCCATCCATTCCTAAATTACCAAGTAATCTGAATCAACAGGTGATCAACATTCATGTCCCAATATCTCCATTCACAAACCTGGTATGCAGATTTTAAAGGCCGTTTTAATAAATAATTTACGAATCACTGAAATGCACTTAGCTAAGAAATACTTAGTTTGGTCTTTTTTGGTTTGACCATATGCATGTTGTTTATATACATAATATTCCTAATGTAGGAACAGGAGTATTTATAGTCAATTGCCAATTTAAAATATCAGGAGTAAAGAAAAGACAGTTTTTCACTAGACTTTCCTCTTAATTCATGATTTCCCTCATTTAAATTCTTAATATTTTAAAATAGATTTCTTATCATAATTTTATGTCTGAAGTTATTTCACGTAACACAGAATTCCAGAGCAATATAATAAATCCAACTGAAAATAATATTTCTATAATTTCATCATACCAAATTTCCCATAACATCAAAATATTTAACCCAGCAAGAATATTTATTCAAAGATAAACCATCCTTCTTGTATATAATATGCACCATACAATCTTTGTAAGTATATGCATATGCATACATTCACTATATATGTATATAAGTGTATGCATATGTGCATAATATATATGCATAAAATAACTACAAATAAAATAACATGCAATCTTTATATATACACAAATTAGATGCTATCTAGTTATAAAATCATTTGCTTTTTCTTACATGGCATTAAGTATTAATGGATCACAAAAATAAAGCTTGTTGTTACTACAAAGTATAGAATTCAAGTTGCTCATCTCTCATTCCCCAACAGCAGCAGAGAGGAAGGTACAGTTTTTACCTGTAGAGCGTACTGGCAGATTCTGAACCTTGATCCCAAAACTTTTACGGGGCTCATCTTTTTCCAGGGATGAAAGCAACTGGGCAGTGGGTGCGGGGACTGCTGCAGATTGAACTGACCGGGCTGGAGAGTCATCACTTGAACTACTGCTGGAATCAGTGCTGCAAAAGTGCAAAAGAAATTTGAGTAAAAAGACCAAAAACAAAAAACAAAAAACAAAAAAAAACACCTATAGCATATAAAACTTCTTAGAATCAAAAAGTGGCAATAATTAAAAGGCATAAATTTTAGGTCTCAGAGTTCAGGACGCACTACCTTCTCCACATCTATTTCACACTGTACCTTCAGAGAGAGCAAAAGACAGCAAATAGTGGCCTGAGAATGTGGAGGCAAAAGTAATCTTTTACTACTACATGACACCTAAAAACAAGTATTTCATTCTGTGCAAAATTTGAATAATTTTTTCCAAGTAAAATAAGACTAATAAACACAATTCACTTAAAGGTACTAACAACAGAAGAGCAGATATATGGGTGTTTGATTCAGAGAGCAATTTAAATCTTAGCTCAGACACATAAGCATGTATTCTTGGACAAGTCATTTAATAACCTCTTACTGAAGCCTCAGTTTACACATCTGTAAAATAGAAATAATAAGAGTATCTACCTCATAGGGTTAAGAATTAAATGAAATAACCCACAGGTTTAGAGTCTGGAGGATGCCAGCATTCAATAAATGAGGCACCAGTGCTGTGTTACTATTATTACCATTACTATCACCACACCTCATGGGTAAATTAATTTTTAGGAAAACATAAATATCCAAAATAATTTCCCAGGTAATTTTTTAACATTTTTGAAGGTGTAATAATACTAGTTTAGGCTCTTTGTGAATAATGTGGGAGATGAGAGTCAATGAAATTGAACTGATTACTCTCTTCGATTTAATACAATCCTCAGACAGACAGTTGAAAGACAAGGACAAAATATGACCAACATGGTTCAATTAAAAGAGAGGTATTTAAACAAGCTTTTTATGCCTAAGAACTAAGTGAGAAATACATAATTCTCTTCAGTAATGGATGTACAAGGCTGCTATGTTTTAAGTTCTTTAACAGCCTTCTCAAATAGATTAATAAAAAGCTATTTACAGGTTCTGCTATTTTACAGGTTTCTGGGGGGGAAATTCTTTTCTCCTGAAATTTTGGCCCACACCCGCACCTTCCCTGTTGTGAAAGCCTTATCTCCATATAACTCCGGGAGGTTAAATCAGCATGCTAGCTAGAGGAAGGGCCTGACAGTTTTTGGCAGTTGCAAGAGTTTTTCCCATTTGAGCTAAGACTACAGCTCTCAAAATCAAGGCAATCTCTAAGCCAGCCCGATTAATAAATCCAGCCCTAGGATCTGAGACAAATTTGCTGTTGCTTTTTTTTAAAAAAAAATAAAGAAATAAATGCTGTAATAAAACAGGGTGTTATCAACACAGCATTTTCATTTATCTTTCACCTGCTACCACAAAAAATGACAACTTCATGAGGTTATTGGAGCATTCTACAGTTTGAACATAGGGAAATAAACCTATGCCAGTGACAGCCAGAAAGAGATATGTGAGTGACAAAATACTAGAGATAAAAGCCTCCAGATAGAACACGTCATCATTGCCAGGCCTCCTATAAACAATGAGGTTTCAATTTTCCTATCTATGACGTGAATTTTTTTCCTAGATCATTCAGCAAAAGTAGTGTCACTAGTACTAAGTGAATAGGATACTATATTTTCATTCAAATTAATGGTTAACAAAATTAATCTTCTTAACACAGGAGAAAAATGTTTGTTAAATATACTAAGTACTCCAAGATTCAATACAAACAAGATTTCCAAGGCCACCAAATAACTACAGTATAGAATGTTATGTGACTTACTAACTTAATTCCAATGAACAAAATAACCATTAAGGAAAATACTTTAGTTACAACATTACCAATATTATATACATCAAAATTCCTTAAGAAAAGCAAGTAAAGAAGTAAACAAATATGGGCAAGGGAAGAACTTCTGGCTTCTGATATGATCAATGGGCAACAAAAACAAAGTTCTGTATAAGTATATTACAAAAATGGAGGAAGGAGATCAATCAATGATAAGAATGATTTTAAAGTATAAAATAGTCACAGAAATTAGATTTGTTATAAATACCATCAGAATCTTGGTAAATTCCCTGCTACCACACTACTACCAAACAAAGTAACTGGGAGAATTATCTGCTAAACAATTTAAAGTGATAACCAGAAAGGGGGAAAGGCTTCAAAATGAATTATTAAGTAATAAATGATACAACTTTTGAGTTCACATTTTGATATACTAACCTAAACTGCAACGTACATTTCCAAAATAGTCCATTAAAGGCACTAGGGATTTTAAGATCCTAAATCAACATGGGAGCACAAATTTAGACCCCCAAATACTTTTCAGCCCTATTAAACTGACAGAAACCCCAAGTGCCCAGAATATGTGTCGATTTTATTTTTTAAAATTCTTATTTTCATATTCACTAAGGAATCACGCAGTTCAAAGTGTATGATCTATAGTATTAGTTGTTTCCTGAAAGCCAAAATAGTTAATCAGAAGCTATTCCAATATAAATTGTCTGAAAGCAGTGATGACGGTGTATCAACTAATAGTTTTAAGAAAGTAGACTTTAAATTTACCTGGCAACATCAGTATTACATCTTCAATATTAACCAAAAGTTCTAAATCATAATGAACCTGAAAGAAGTACAATTTAAAAGAATCTAGTTACTTTCCCCTAAGCACATAAGACAATTAAGGCTGAATTATTTCTTGTATGTGTTTATTTTTAATTAGGATTACTAAGAAGTCTATCTGATCAAAATTTCCATAATAAAAAAATATGAGAATAAGCAACTGGTTGCATAACAATTCTTGATAATCAAACTGATTATGGGATGCCAGGATTCTCTTAAGCACAATTACAGTGTCAAATAATCAGCTATTCCTATTCCTACAGCCAAACATAGAACTACATTGAGCATTTGACTTAACACTGAAAATATCAAGGCATTAAGTATACTATTTAAGGTAACTCAGGATAAAATCTGTTCACATACAAGAGTAATATCCAATAAGTGACTCCTACATCTGTATTCCTGTATCATTTGTAAACATTTTATTACCATAAATATGCATCTATGTTGTTTCTTTTAAAGCTGGAAGATTAAAAAGCGATTAACCAAGTTAAGTATAGAAAAAAACCTGGCATAAGAGGATTTTTTTAAAAGGAGCAATTAAAGCAACTAGAAAACTTTGCAATTAAAAGTTAAGAAAGCAGATTTGTTTAGAATAGATTTATAATCTCAAGTGACAATTTACCAATAACCTCTCTTCTCTTCCTATCAGATAGCTAATAATTTTTCTCTCTCTACATAATCAATATGTAAGCTTGAGTCAAGAGGGAAAAGATGCAGAAATGCAGATTTTCCATCAGGCTTATGCAAATCAAAATGTGCCAACAGCCCATGGCGCTTCTATCAAAGGAAGGGGAAAAAAAATCATGTAATCCACACCAGGTAACAACCTATCTCCAGTTTTTTACAGGTTCAAATTTTCAAGACAGTCCTATCTTTTTAGTGCAGCAGTTCTCTATATGTGGTCTGAGGATCTACGCGGGGCCCCCAAGGTCTTTTTTAGGGGTTCTGTGAGGGCCTTCCTTTTCAATTACCTATCTGTGTGAGGCCAGATTTTCTACACACACACACACACACACACACACACACACACACCCTCCCTCCTCCCCGCACACACACAGTTTAAATACAGAAATAGTTATGAGAATCTAGATAGCTAGACAGACATAAAAATCAGACATTAAAGAAATCTGCAAAAAAGGTAAAACAATGCCATTCCTCTCATTATTTGTTTTTAAAAAGTTATAGCATACCAGCTAGAGATCTAAAATTAAAATTGATTAGGGAGGTTCCTCCCCAGAAGCAGGTAACATCTTGAAGTGGACTGTTCTGCCAAGATCACAGAAGAAGATCTTCATCTCAGTATGAAACTTACATGCCTTTTGCCTTTCACTTCTTGCTTTTTCTCTCTGTTAATGCATAGGCAGATAATGCTCCTTAACTCTGGCAACTGTCATTAAATCTACCACTAAGGCCATAACTGCACATCAAAAATCCCTAGAATTTCTTGCCAAGGTGGTTTCAAGTACCAGAATTGCTTTAGATTACTTATCAGCTGAACAAGCAGTTAAGTCCAGGCCATAAGCAAATACCTTCTCCTACTATACCTGGATCAACACCTTTGGTATTGTAACAAACACAAGAAATTAATGAACAGGTTAAAACAGGTGGATGCTCCTTCAGGTACATTTTTTAATTTATTTGATACCAACTGGTGGGGTTCATAGGGAACCCTGACTAAGGAGCACACTTCAGTCTCTTGGTATTATCCAAATGACAGTCATCACTATAGTCTGTCTCCCTATGGGCCAAATCCTCTCAAGGGTCTTAAGTTTGTGTTTGCAGCTTTCAGCAGTACATCACATGGTCTTATGGAGCTTGGAGAAACAGAAATAAGATGAATGACAAGATGAACAGCCAAACCAATTCCTCCACGGACCTGACATCATAACCAATGAGTGTCGCGACAAGACAAAGACTTCAAGAATTTAACTGATGCTGACCAAGAGTGGTACTAACACCAAATTTTAGTTAATTTTTCATGTATGAGAGGATGACCAAAAGGAGAGAATTCTTAAATTAATTAAACAAGGAAACCATTAGACTGAGGTGCTTCTAATATCTTAGCAGCCTATCTAGGCAATCCAAAACCTAAGCCAGTAAATGCCTCAAGGTTAAGAAATCAGTCCTGGCTGGTGTGGCTCAGTGGACTGAACACTGGCTGCGAACCATGTAGGCTGCCTCAGGCAGGCCAGGGACTGGCGCAAGACAACCTACGTGATGTTTCTCTACCTCCCTTCCCCTTCTCTAAAAAATAAGTAAATAAATAAAATCTTTAAAATAAATGGTACATGATAAAGAAAAATCCTCTCAAAAAAAAAAATCTAACCTAAGGACAGTCCATCACAAACAGCTTATTAGGACTTTCCAAATAAGGCAGCAGTTACGCTCTAACCAACCAAATAATTTTCTTGCTTTGCTTTCATTTGTTCTCTATAAAAGTATTTTCCTTAGCTCCTCTTGGTAGAGCACTCCTAACCACTTCTGATTTGGCACTGCCCAATTCAAATCAATTTTTGCTCAAATAAACTATTAAAATTTAAAAAATAAAATCATGTTGAATTAAAAATGTCAAATTAAAAGTTTTGATTTCTAATATGGCAAATATCAATAGGTATTACCTAAAATAAACCAAAGTACAACAATTTAAGAATGTAAAAGTGTCCTGAGCCAGAAATTTAAAAAAACAACAATAACAAAAACTAGAGTTTAGTAGACAGCCAGATGTGATTCCAATTCTATTTTCAGCTCTGCCACTTCTGATGGAACCTGAACTAAGTCTCTGTATTTTATTAAAAAATGAAGAAGGAAATACTCAGCTGTGTGGTCTAGTAAAGCAGCTCATTTTGCTTCTCTAAACTTTAACTTTCCTAGTGGATTACCAGACCTCATGACCTTCCTTCAAAGGTCCTGCCTGCTAACTCTTGGGGTCTATGACTCTCCACCCACCTCCAACACTCCATCCATTTTGACAGCACTCAAGTACATACCTAAAGGACAAAACCCACATTCTTCCTCAAAAGAAAGAAGCCTTTACAAACATGACCCCAAACTAATTTTCTACCTGCTCCTTCTCTTTCCCTTGTCATGACACATTTGCCCTATCCACTAATGATCTATCCACACAAGAACATTAAACTAGTTTCTAATTAGGTGCCTTTTAAAAAATTATTAGAGACAAGTCCTTGTTAAATTACTTCCTCTCTAATCTTTAACTTTCTTATATGTAAATGGTGATAGTACCTACCACTTGTGAGGGGCTATGGTGAGGTATGACTATAAAATGCTTAGCACTCTGCCTACCATATAGCTCATGTACAAGAGCTCTTGTCCATACCTATTCCTGTTAAAGGCACCTTTCTGTCCATCCTTGCCTGCCCTGCCTTCAAGGAATTAGCTCTAATAATAACCTCCTGCTTTGTAGTTGTTCCTGATATCAACATCTCACCCTGCAACATTCACTGGTTTCTTAATTATATGTTCCTAAGCCTTGTTTACTACAATGTCTATCTCAAATCCCTTCATTCTGTATCGTAACTACTCATTTGAAAGTCCAATGGAGTCACCTTTGTAAACAAAGAGCCTAGTATGGTGCCAGATATATAATGGATGTGCCTCTAAGAAATTATTGACTTGAACTGTGTAACAATTGAAATTAATGCCTAGGAAAGTATACCAAACTCAGTAAAATGAAGGTATTAATTGAACTCAGTATCTGAGAGTGAAACGCAAATTTCTTTGTTGTGAACTGCAAAGTCTTTCTTCAATTATTAATTATTCAAGAAATATGATGGCTGTTCTAAGGTACTAGAAATGTAACTGACACATATTAATATTCTGACTGAAAAATCACCGATATCTATAAAAACAAAACCACTTCATGGATCCTATTATCTAGAATTTTGTGGAAAATGATTGAAAAGAAAATCTAGCCCCAACTGGTATGGCTCAGTGTCTTGGGCATCATCATGCGAACTGTTAGATTAGTGGTCAGGGTACATGCCTGGGATACAGGTCAGGTCCCTGGCTGGGAGCACAGAAGAGGCAACTGATTTGATGTTTCTCTCCTTCTCTCTTTCTCCTTCTCCTTTCTAAAAATAAATAAATATATATATTTAAAAATTCTAGGATGAGCCCTGGCTGGTGTGGCTCAGTGGATTGAGTGCTGGCATGTGAACCAAAGGGTCACTGGATCGATTCCCAGTCACGGCACATGCCTGGGTTGTGGGCCAGGTCCCCAGTTGGGGGCACACAACAGGCAACCACACACTGATGTTTCTCTCCCTCTCTCCCTCCCTACCCCTCTCTCTAAAAATAAATAAGTAAAATCTTCACAAAAAATTCTAGGATGAAAGCAAAAGCACAATTAAAATATACACCAAAAAAATTAAATGTCTAACAAAGTCCAGGGTCTGAAAGCACTAGTCTCTTTCATTCACTAATCCTATCATTGGAATACCTACACATCAGCAGCTCTCAATGGGGACAATTTTGCCCCTCAAGGGACATTTCTGGCTGTCACAACTCTAAGAGGGAATGAGGCTTAGTGCTGTCTAGTGAATAACAGCCAGAGATGCTGCTAAACATCCTACAATGTACAAGACAGTCCCCACAACAAAGAATTATCTGGCCTCAAATGTCAATAGTGCCAAAGTTGAGCCCTACATTATTTCTTTAACTGCTTTCCTTTTTTGAAAACCCAACATGCTAAATTTTAGGCTGCAATTCAAACATGGGATCCTTAAGTGACCTGTTCTTCTTTATTAGTAATATATCACTTTATGAAAAATCTTTGAGCCCTTGGCTGGTGTGGCTCAGGGAATTGAGTGCCAGCCTGCAAACCAAAGAGTCGCTGGTTCAATTACCAGCACAGGGCACATGCCTGGGTTGCAGGCCAGGTCCCCAGAAGGGGTCTCATGAAATGCAACCACACATTAAAGTTTCTTTCCTTCTCTTTCTCCCTCCCTTCCCGTCTCTAAAAATAAATTTTAAAAACTTTAAAAAATCTTTGAGTAACTCCAAAACTCACAGAAGGAAAAAAATGAAGAGATCAACTTGTGAAAATTATACTCAAGAGGAAACTGGAATCTGAAACACTCTAATGTCACTCAATTTTGGAAAACATTACAAAAAAGAAAACACCAGGTACCTTCTTACAATATGTGCTTTGTTATGTCAATCACAGGGCCAAAATATTTGTGAACAAAACTGTTTTATAATTTTAAACAAATGACAGGTGCAATGCACAGTAATGCTACCCTTATTCTTAGTAAAGCTTATATCAATGAAAAGTATTCCAATCATATTAAAATAGTCCTTAGCACACTAGCTTTCTTTACCCTCAACCTAGGGATTTAAGGTAGTAATTTAGTATCACAATTTTTCCCTCACCAAAATACCATGTTCAGAAGAAAATAGTCAAACTTCTATTTTGCATAAAAAGCTTAATGGATTTTTTTGGTTTTAAAACTTCAAGACACTTTAAGTTTACCTTAAAAAGTGATGATACAGCTCTGGCAGGGTGGTTCAGTTGGTTGGAGCATCATCCCGTACCCCATAAGTTTGTGGATTTAATTCCCAGTAAGGGCTCATTATCTAGGTTGTGGGTGTGATCTTAGGTCAAACCCAGGTCGGGACACATGCTGGAGGCAACATACTGATGTTTCTCTCTCACATCACTGTTTCTCTTTCTTTCTCTCCCTTCCTCTCACTCTAAGACCAATAAACATATCGTTGGGTAAGGATATTTTTTTAAATGACAATATAAATCAATTGCAAAAAAGGCCAACCAAATGCAAAAATGGGCACCTATGAACTTGAAGAGACATTTGTCCAAAGAAGATACACAAAATAGCCAAAAAGCACATAAAAAGATGCTCACCATAACTGTTAGGGAAACTCAAACCAAAACCACAATGAGACACCTACAGGATGGCTATTCTCAAAAAAAAGAATATAACAAGTATTGGCAAGGATGTAAAGAAATTGGATTGCTTGTGCATTCATGGCAGAATGATAAAATGGAAACAGTATGGCAATTCCTCAAAAAATTAGAAGTACTATATGATTCAGTGATTTCACTTCTGGGTACATAACCAAAAGAACTGAAAACAGGGACGTGAATAGACAGCTGTGCAAGCACATTCATAGTAAATGTAAGAGCCAAAAGGTGGAAGAAATCCAAGTATCTATCAACAGATGAATGCATAAACAAAATGTGGTATCGACATACAGTGGAATATTATTCAGCCTTTAAAAGTAGAAGGAAATTCTGACATGCTACAACTTGGATGAATCTTGAGGACATTATGCTAACTTAAGTAAGCCAATCACAAAAGGTCAAATAATTACATGATGCAACTAGAGTAGCCAAATCACAGAGACAGAAAATTGAATGATGGCTGCCGGAAGCTGGGGAAAGAAAAGGGAGAGTTGTTTCATGATTACAAAGTGTCAGTATGGAAGATGAAAACTTTCTGGACCCGGATGGTGGTGATGATGGCACAATAAAGCCACTGAACTGTACACTTAAAAATTTATTAAAATGGTAAACTGTATGTTATTTTAACACTCCACACACCAAGAGGATTTAAGAAGTAAAATATAAAGTGAGTGATTCTTTTTCTCTGTTCCTTGGACAAAGGTAAGAGATTCCAAACCACTCAATGTAATAGGCTATTATCTGCTGCTTTCTGTCAATATGGCTCTGCTGAATCAAGGGGTCTCTCTACCTGATTTATCTGGATAAAGTTCCTCAAAAATGAGTCAGCTTAACTGATGATTCTTCAACTTGTGCAATAGAAATGGGAAAGCGCTACAAGACTCTACTATATAAATGACAAAGTAAGCTCTCTAGAGCCAAAGTTAATGAAAAGTTGTCTAAAGTCTTCAAGTTTAGTAAACTTACTGAGAAAAACTGCACTGATAGTATTAAAGAGCAAAAGTGCATTTTTTAAATTATAGAACAAATATTTTAACTTCAAGTATTTTGTTTTGGCCCACAGATTTCTTCTATCATTATAAACTACAAAGAATTTTAACAAGAAAAGAGCTGATTTTTTAAAAAAGATGATGATTGCCCTGACCAGTATGGCTCATTTCGTTGGGCATTTTCCCACAAAATAAAAGGTCGCCAGTTCAATTCCCTGCCTGGGTTGTGGGTTTGGTCCCCCACTGGGGCACATCTGAGAGGCAACCGATCGCTAGTTCTTTCTCACATCAATATTTCTCTCCCTCTCTTTCTTCCTCCCTTCCCCTCTCTCTAAAGATAAATAAACAAATAAAATCTTTAAAAAAAAGATTCATTGAATTAATCGAGTGAAAAAAGCTTTCTCTTAACAGACAAATGTTGAGACAGAGAACCATGATCTACCAGCAGTAATTTTTCTTTTTACTGTCATCAGGTTTTATTGCTGATATAAAAAAATTAGCAAATTATTTCCTAAGAATTTCTGAGTAGAAAATCTATAGACTTCAGGAATTAATTTTTTTTAAGTTCTAGTTTCCATCTAGCTTTCACCTCTCAACATTTATAATTATTAAGCATATCTAAACTTTAGACAGGTACTGGTTCTACTATATACATAGGTAAGATTTCGAGAAAAATGGGTTTAGTGTTCATGGTCACTAAAGTGGTGATAAATTCAACTACAGTAATTAAAATAATTATTTCAATTTCTCTTCCTATTCTGAAGTCCAATAATTTACATAAAAAAATGAAATAATCAAAGACTAGTTTTTAAAGGGTATCTTATTTTGACAGAAATAACCATTTAAAATTGAGCTTAGCCCTGGCTAGTGTGGCTCAGTAGATCTGAGTGCCAGCCTGCGAACCAAAGGATCGTCGGCTCAATTCCCCCGTCAGGACACGTGCCTGGGTTGCGGGCTGGGTCTCCATTTGGGGGCAAGCAAGAGGCAACCAATTGATACTTGTATCCCTCTCTTTTTCCTTTCTTTATTCTCTGAAAATAAATAAATAAAACCTTTTTTAAAAATTGAGCTTAAATATGCTATATGAGGTTAACTTGCTCACAGAAGATTAAACAAGTAATTCTTTGGAATGCAATTATAGTGTCTATTAATGTTTTTTAAAGATCTGATTTATTTATTTACTTACTGAGAGCAGAGAAGGGAAAAAGAAACATCGATGTGCAAAAAACAAACAAACAAACAAAAAACATCTATCAGTTGCCCATTGCATGTCCCAACTAGAGACCTGACCTGCAACCCAGGCATGTGCCCCGACCAAGAATCAAACTGGAGGCCTTTCAGTTTGTGGGTAATGCCCAACCCACTGAATCATATTAGTCAATGTTTTTATGCTTATTTCTGTCTTTGGGTGAGGTTAAATAAAAGAAGTATGGAAATAGTTAATATATAGGAGGACTGGCTAGATAATTAAATCTCCCCACCACCAAAAAAAACAAAACAAAACAACCTGAAGGACTATCATTCAATCTTAAAAAGGAAAAAAATTCTGACATTTGCTACACATGGATGAATCTTTAAAAGATTATGCTAAGTGGAATAAGCCAGACACAAAAGGACAAAAATTGTGTAATTCCATTAATGAGGTATTTAGAGTAATCAAGTTCATAAAGACAGAAAGTAAAAGGGGTGGCTACCAGGGACTGGGAGGTAGAAGAACGGGAAGTTATTTAATGAATACAGAGTTTCAGTCTGGGAAGATGAAAAAGTTCCAGAGATGACTGGTGGTGATGGTCATACAACAAAGTAAATGTATGTAATGACATTGAACTGCATACTTAAAAACAGTTAAAATGCTAACTTCTATGTTATCTATATTTTGCCACAATTTAAAAAAAAATAAAGCCTTACAAATCTTAGCATTAAAAAATACAATTTGATGGTTTCAAAACCTATTATTCTAATAACAATAGCAAAAAATGTAAAGAGGCTATGCTCTTGCTAATCTATTGCTAAGAATCATGAGGCTTATTTTCCGGTGACCTTTGTGGAGCCCTAAAATTCCCTAGTTAACTTTAAGAATGGTAAGACAGTGAACTAGCAGAGACCTAGTCACAATGTTCTTATCATTTTATGTTCAAATTTCAGGGGGCAAATATGTGATCAGATGCTGGTACAGACAGATTTGCTGAGTACAAAATTCATAGTGAAAAATTTGAAGGGAAAAAATTATTTTTCTACATATTTTGTGTTCAAAAGAGCCTCGTCCATGAGCACTTTCAGTTTAAATTCCAAAGAGCCTGGGCCCACAGAGTCATTACAGTCTTAGCAATCTCTTAAGACTCAGAAAACCTACTACTCAAAGCAAAAAGTATCAAACATGCATGCCCCATGAAAGTAGTAAGCAGATATAACATGTCTGCCTAAGGAACAAAAAACCCTTCTGTGTGGCAGCACAGGCTTTAGAACATGCATGGGATGCCTTCCTCAAGGGACAAACTAAGGAGAAAACTAAACTGTCAATTGTAACACAATGTGATTTTCTCATTCTCTTAACTGAACAAGTATGAGGAATCATAGATATATTTCTTATATGAACTACTAAAATGTTTCAAAAGGCATAAACCAAGAAAGCATACAGATCAAAGGAAAATGTGTTATTTTACTCTAAATGGTTACATACAACTGCTGTAGCCTTCGCCAAACCTATAAGTAAATTCGAACTTTGGGTTTTGCATTTTTCCAATTTAACTCTGGTGCTAATTTATCTCCTTCACATCCAGAATAAAAGAGAAGTATGCTATTTTCCACTTATGAACTCTCTATTAAGTAACTGCCAGACCCAAGAGGTTGTAAGGGCAATGAACTCCCTACCAGGAAGTCTAAAGCTACCTACTATTCAGTGAACTTGTTTACTAATGACTTCAAATTACTAAGGAACTCCAGCCTAAAATCCTTCTGCTTAAACAACTCCTCTGCAGTTTTTTCCAGAGGAAACAAAGAAAAAGCTACAGTCCAAATGGCTCTAACCACCATGACACAGGACATTCACAAGATTAATCTGACCCTCCACCATTGACAATTAACATTCAAGGATCAGAGAAGTCACCAGTTTTGGTTATAAAAATTATGTCTAGAAGCCAGGTGTCTATTAAATGTGTCTAATTCTAATTCCAACATCAGAATCCCACTCTATGTTACTACACACATATTAAACCTCTATCAAAAGCATTAGCCACCACTTAGAAATTACCTTTGGATCAAGGTGGTGTTGTTTTCTTTTTTAATTTAAAAATTTACTGTGATTAATATGATTTAATTTTCTTCTTGAGGATTAAACCAATTTATTTAGGGGTTCAGAGATTAAAGTTTTCAACAGCTAAGATATTCCCTTGGCCACTGTGTAAATCAACATGCATTTTGGCATAATACCAAATAAAGATTGAATCTGGAAGTAGTTCAGTCTATACTTTATGCTTAAGAGTCCCAAAGAACACTTTCCATTAATCCAGAATTTCAAAAAGAAGAGTCTTGAGAATTAAAATAATAAAATAAATTCTAGTCTTCTTTATACTCAATGAAAAAGCACTAAAATAGATGCACAAATTACTTCATGACATTGTATCTTTATAGAGCTTGCTTCTACAACAGTGCTTGCTGTCCAAGAGAAATTTAATAGAAACCAAAAAAGTAATTTAAAAATTTTAAATAGCCACACTTTAACAAGTAAAAAGAAACAGGTAAATTTAACTATGTTTTATTAAATGTAATATACTCAAAATACAGGGTTCAGCACAAATAACGTCCATGCTTTTTATTACAAAATCAGAAGCATGTAATTCTGTCACATAACAATATCACACTCAAACACACCATATAACACTTTAGGTGTACTGTTCAAGTTAAAATGATAAATTATTACAACCATACTATTACCTTACCAAACACACTCAAGCAGTCCTTACTTCTGCTGGACCCTGTATTTCAGCATGCAGCCAACATAAAACATTTTTGCTACACTTCAAAATTCAGCATATTTTTAAAAACAGTTCTACTGAGATATAATTTCATACCATAAAACTGACTCACTTAAAAGTATACAATTAATGGCTGTAGTATATTTATGGAGTTATGCAATCACCATAATGTAACTTTAGTACATCTGCATCACCCCAGAAAGAAAAACCTCAAACCTATTAGCAGTCACCACTCCTCATTCCTAGCCCTAGACAACCAGTAATCTACTTTCTGTTTCTATAAATTTACCTATTCTGGAGATTTCAATTAATAGAATCATATAATATGTGGTCATCTGTACTGGTTTTTTCCACTTAGCCTGTTTTTTTTTTAAAGATTTTATTTGTCTTATTTATTTATTTTTAGAGGGAAGGGGGAGGGGGAGAGAGGAAGGAGAGAGAAATATCGATCGGTTGTCTCTCACATGGCCCCAACCAGGGACCTGGCCTGTAACCCAGGCATGTGTCCTGATTGGGAATAAAACCAGCGACCTTTCGTCTGAAGGACAATGTCCAACCAACTAAGCCACACCAATCAGGGCTCACTTATTAGCATGTTTTTGAAGTTCATCTATGTTACAGAATCGGTCAGTAGTGGTACACAAACTAGCCAAATTTCAAGTGCTCAATAGCCACATATGGCTAGTGCATTCAGTACTGGGTAACCCAGTTTTAGAACCAAAAAATTCCCCAATAAACGGGCATATCATCCTTTAAATAAGAGACCATGTTAAAGCCTCTACAATGCTTAAAGAAAAGCCATTTACATCCTGGCAAGGCAGATCAGGTGGTTGGAGTGTTCGCTATCCTGTACACCAAAAGGTTGCAGGTTGAATTCCAACCCAGGCACACACAGGAGGCAAGTGATTAATGTTTCTCACGTTGATGTTTCTCTCCCTCTCCCTCCCTCACAAACTCAATTTTTAAAAACGCTATTTATGAGAGAATACTTTATAGAGGTTAAAAATATTTAAAAATAATGGTTACAATATATATACACAAACCATTACGAAAACTAATGTCAAGGTGTTATATTGATAAAGTTATATATATTTCTCATTGAATTACAATTACAGCTAGCTCTAAGAAGTCAGCAAAATGATTCCTAGGAGCATAAATTTCCAGTTTAAAGGTACAGAGGAGCCCTGGCCTAGTATGGCTCAGTGGATTGAGCACCAGCCTGTGAAGCAAAAGGTCACTGGTTCTATTCCCAGTCAGGGCACATGCCTGGATTGCGGGTCAAGTCTCTGGTTGGGGGCATGTGAGAGGCAACCAATTGATGTTTCTCTTGCACATAGATGTTTCCCTCCCCTCTCCTCTCTCTGAAAATAAATAAAATCTTAAAAAAAAAAAAAAACACAGAGGAATTAACAAAAAAAGTGAAACCTATTTCCAGGTTACTTACATGTTAAACTTTAAAAATTATCTTTGCTGATAATTTAAAAAACAAACAAAAAGTCCACCATCCCTTGTTCAGGATTACACCAAAATTAAAGAATTTTAATTTAAATGTCCTTAAGAAAAACTCAATGGTTATTAGCTAAGCCAAGTTCTAAATATGTCCAACATTATTTTATTGAGCCACATATAATGTTTTCCCACTTAATTCTAAGAATATATTTTACCACCCTCATCTTAGCGTATATGTCTAATCTGCTCTTTTACACCAGGAAAAGCTTTTAGAGTATAACTCTGAGATTCTTAGGAGAAACCAACTAGTTAATTTTAAAATATATTTCATTTACTATTTTGTCTCCCTGGAAAGAGGAAGTTCATTTATCATACAAAGTCATTTTAGAAAGATATTTTATACAGATGACTTTATAAAACTGCCAGCAGTAAACTCTAGTAGCATATAATTTAATGAATACTAATAATTTAAGTAAATAAATTACCAGATGGAGCTCTTTCTACTTCTCACAGGAAAAGCAACCACAAAACTACCTTTTGTAGATAAAGGCAATCACTCAGTTTCTACTCTAAGACACAGATTTAAAATTTATAATTTAGGGGAGGGTACCTGTCATAAAAGTCTGGCTAAGTCTGAGCTTCAGAAAATACTAATGTTTAATTTATTTAATTTATTTTATTTTACTTGTTTATTTTTAGAGATGGGAAGGAAGGGAGAAAGAGAGGGAAAGAAACATCAATGTGTGGTTACATTTCATGTGTCCCCCACTGGGGGACCTGGCCTGCAACCCAAGCATGTGCCCTATACTCAGAATTGAACTGACAACCGCTTGGTTCTCAGGCTGGCACTCAATCCACTGAGCCACACAAGCTAGGGCTAATGTTTAATTTATTTTAAAATGAACCCAGGCTGGTGTGGCTCAGTGGACTGAGTGTCGGCCTGCAAACTGAAAGGTCGCTGGTTCGATTCCTGGTCAGGGCAACATGCTTGGGTTTCAGGCCAGATTCCCAGTTGGGGGCAAGTTGAGAGGCAACCAATCGTTTCTCTTGCACAACAATGTTTCTCTCCCTCTCCCCGGCCCCTTCCCCTCTTTCTAAAAATAAATAAATAAAATCTTAAAAACTACACTAAAAATGAGAACACCACATTTTCCTTTATTTATGTGCAGGGATAATCCCTTGTCTAGAGCAAAATGAAATTGTAACATAGTTTCTAAGAATGACCATAGAAAGTCTCCAAGTAAAAACAACCCAAAAAGGATAAAAGACAAGAACATCATCCAAACTGTTGAGTAAACTTTTACCACAAGTAAAAAATGCTAACATAGGTTTCAATCTCATTCCAGAAGTTTAAAACCTAAGTGAGGCTATGGGGGTTTACCTTTTCTATATAACCCTTGCATCCAGAAAGACAAAAAATAAATGTACTCTTTTATTTGTGGCTTTAATATTTCTTAGTGACTTCTGGGTGTTCTCTTATCAGGAATTAGGCCATGTTTAATCACTTAACTCCTTTATTTCTCAGAGGCAAACTGAGAAAAAGGCACTCTATGCATAGAGTAGCCATGACACTATTTGTGACTGAGGCACAGTAGTTGTTTTTTGTTGTTGTTTTTTTTTTTAATTCTCACCTGAGGACATATTTTTACTGATTTTAGAGAGAGGAAGGGAAAGAGAAAACACTGATATGAGAGAGAAGTATCAATCAGCTGCCTCCCTCCCATATGTTCCCCAACTGGGGACTGGACCCACAATCTAGGTATCGGCCCTGACCAGGAATCGAAACAAAACCTTTTGGTGCATGGGGGTGATGCTCTAACCAACTGAGCCATCTGGCCAAAATGAGTTTTGTTTTTTGGTGTTTTTTTTTAAGAGTTTGCTTCCAAGACAAATGCAATTTGGCATAGCATTTTTAATTTTAAAATGTGTTATTTAGGACTTTAATCTGAATTACTTTTTGTTAATTTTTAAAACATTTTTAAAAGTTACATCAAGATTAATTAAAATTCACAAGACACTAGGTCACAAGTTACTCTAAAACAATATTCCTTCCACCTATCATTCAAACCAAAATAAATCCCAGCACGACCCAAGTGTAAAGAACAGAAAACGGTATGGGAGACAGTTCTTTACTTCAGACAAACTTAACTACAATAAAAGCTAAGTCCCTGGGGAATTTTGGTAATTAATTAATAAAATAAAATTTTGGTCAAATTCTTTATTACCAAATGCAAACATGTTGTGATGCACCCAAGCAGCTGTATGGCAGAAGCTATTTTTCAAGACGTAGGTACTAAAGAGGAAAAGACAAAAAGTAATAAGGAAGTAATAGTGGAAAGAGTATTGAAAATAATGAGAATTCACACCAGCTTCTTAGTCTTCAGCTCCTTGCTGCATCTGAAATGCCTCCCCCGCTAGGAACAAACCCAGTTAGCTGGCAGCCACTTCCAGCTGTTCCTCCCTGCAGCCTGCCCAGTCATAGCGCAGAAGCTCGGGCAGAAACTCTGGCAGAATAAAGAAGCCTCTGGGAGGTGGCAAGCAGCCAACTCAAACTGGATGATTCCAGTTTAGGCTGGTCTGAGTCACAAATAAGCTGTTCCTAGCTTTCCCCACAATATTTAGACATACTGGCTGCCCAGGCAGCACACAATGAGCTCTCCTCATTTGCTTTCAAGACTAAGTCTACCTTGTTCTCATTTCCCTAGCAGCAGAGGATCGTAAATGAAAGCCGGGTTCCTAATACAGAGTAAACGTGGGTGAGCCAAGTACTTGTTTCCAGAACTGACTACCTATTACATATAACCCTGATAACACCTATACCTCTAGAAAGCCTTACTGAAATGGTATACTTGACAGAAAAAGGAAAACCAGAAAGGAAATTGATCTTTAGTTCACCAAAGTTAAGCCCACCTGACCAATTAGAGGCAAACACTTCTATTTTCCATATTTAGAACAAAAGCTTGTCTGGCTAATATGACCCCAAAGGACAGAAGGTTGTGTATAGCTTTTTGCCCAAAAGCAAACTATACAGCAGCCTAGAAAAGAATGTGTTTTCAAAATGTGGGTTCTTCAATTGATCTCTGTAGTTTGCCTGCTACCAGTGATGGGAATGGAAAAAATATTACTAATAAAATTTTAAATATGTATATATATATATAGTTTAATATTTGGGGTATTTCTCTCTAAAGCACGCTCTTAAACAGTTATTCTATGTTCTTAAACAGGCCCAAAACTGCATTAAGGAGATAATGAGCAAATGCTTATTTTGATTGTCAGTAACAGGTATTTAATAAGCTACTCAAAGGGAGGTAAAACTTCCCTTTTTAAATCTAATTTTAAATCTAATAGTTTTCTCCAGGATTGCAGACACACTAATATGATGCCTGTTGTTTTCTTTTTTCCACCAACCCTCTCTGTCCAAGTAGGTATTTTAAAGAACTTAGGATACCAATATTTCTAGGAGAGAAAATAGTTATTCATACACAGTCAATAAACTACATAGTTGGCTTTTACTGAATTGCACCACAAATGAGAGGTGCAAATTTCAAGATAAAAATTTCATTTAGTAGCTGGAAAGGTCCAAAAAATGAGTATATTTTATTCATAATGTTGATTTTCAGCAAGACATTCTCCTTTTTGAAATCTCAGACAATTTCAACTATCTAAAAAAATAAAACTGAGGCAGGATAAAACTTTATAAAGCACGCAAAAATGGTTGTAAAATTAAAAAATAAATCAGTTATTATATGGTATTTTACTTAGGTTTAACATAAGAGTGCAAATATTTTCATTTTAAATGGCTATGAGGGGCAAAAGATACAGAAGCATCTCTCCTGAGATTATCCTTGACTTTGACTTCTTAAAAGCTTAAGTAAACCTTTACTGTACCTCCTTGAAAGTCCTCTGAATGCTCCCAAAACAGACTTCACTTGTTATCCCCCCAAATCAATAAACATCTAATCACTGATTCTCACATTTAGTTTGCCTAATTTATGTTTTCAGTGATCTCTGAGCACAGGTATCTTCTCTTTACACACTCAGAGTACCAAAAAACCTCATTTCAACTTAAGTAATTCATCTTAAACTGACAGGTATAAACAGAATAGCAAAGCAGAAAAAGGTTGGTATTATGTAATAAAACCAATTTAATTAATTTCTACTCTCACTTCAATCCTATGCAGTTACAAACAGAAGAGCCAGGAGGGTAAAAAAAAAAAGTCATGGTTTCTAATCACCAATTTCCCAAATATGGTTTAATTTCATTTATGTATTTTTTCTGACATTAGAAGGCATTATTTTAGTTGTAGTGACTTTCTTCTGATTTAAAAAAAAGAATACAAACTATTTTGTCCCCACAAAATAGGGACAAAATAAGGAAGCACAATATAACAAAATTTTATCTCCAACTAAATCCAGAAATTATCTGCCCATTCATTATTATAGGTCACTGTTGATGATTAAAATTCAGACAACTGTGTTTTTATAATTAAACATTATACTAATCACCAAAAAAAAGCTAATTATTAATTCATTTAACATTTTAAGAAACTGACTTTTATACTTCACATATGTAAACTGTTGCTGTCTGATAGTTTCATACCAAATTGTACAGCCAGTTAATAAAGCAAGCATTCCTTCCTTCAATAAACATTCTAAAGAAGCATACTTGTAAAATAAGAGAAAAGAAGGTACACTGCTAGTATCATTTTTTATACACAGTGGCATCATTCTCAGGTTTCCCTCTCACTTTTTCAGCCTCTTCCTATTCTTTCACAAGGCTCCAAGGTAACAATTTTGAAAAATTTCCTACACGAACCTGAAAGGAAATTCTCTCATAACTAAAATAAACTGCAAAACTTTACATTTTTGTCATAGAGTAATATATGCCTATATTAACATTAAATAACAACACCTAACACTGAGTTCAATAACAATACCCCCCGTAACAATGAACCTAAGCCCAATTTTGAGATATCTGCAACAATAATAATCACCTGTGGATTTTGACTGGCAACGAAATAACTCATACTGTTAATACTACTGTTTTGTGTTGCCTACTTTCATAATGGGAGGCAATGCTTAATTTCAGTTACAGGTTAGGGAAAAGAGAATTTTTCCCTCATCCAAGTTCAGAGGCTCTTAGACAGCCTAATCACCTTTGGCTATGATCAAAGTAAACAACTAAGGAAAAAGTTCAGTCAAAACTACTTTGAGCCCTGACTGGTGTGGCTCAGTTGGCTGGGCATCCTTCCACAACCGGAAAGGATACAAGTTCAGTTCCAGATCAGGGCTCCTACCTGGGTACTGGTGCAGATGAGAGGCAACTTATCGATGTTTCTCTCTCACATGGATGTTTCCCTATTCTTCTCCCTCCCTTCCCCTCTCTCTAAAAATAAAAAATAAACAAAATCTTTTTAAAAAATTACCTTGCACTGTCTGGCACAAGCCTGAGAACCAAAATGTCATGGGTTCCATTCCCAGTCAAGGCACATGCCTGGGTTGCAGGCCTGCTCCCCAAATTGGAGGTGTGCGAGAGGCAACCAACAGAAGTTTCTCTCTCACACATCAATGTCCCCCCCCTTTCCCCTCTCTCTAAAAAATAAATAAAATTTTTAGAAAATAAACTACTTTGAGATATTAAGAAAGTTTATAAATTAACTTCAACAGTTCCTTTGGCCTGTATTAAAGAAAATTCTTACAACATCATTTGGGCGCGGAGGGAAACTCAGTGATAGAAAACTACAGAAATAAAGTAAATTCAACATCAATTAAGGGCTTTCAAAAATAAATGCTTTTGTGAAATTTACATATTTAAATTTTTCTGTTGAAAGGAAAAGTGACTCCCTAAATGACCATGATGGAGAAAGAGACATACAGCAGTACAGGGCTGCACACCTAAAGTTTATACTATGAAGCCCCAGTTCTCAGCAGTCAAATACTGTGAATAGTTTTACAGAAACAGTAGGTGTACCACTTATACTTCACAACTAGACTGCCATTAATCCCATGTTTACTCATTTCAAATGCACTGTTAGGATACTATTCATCAAAGCTGTAACAATTAAGGGAGGTGGAGGGTGATTAATTTCCCAGTCAGTCATGCAGAAAGAACAGAAACTTGTTTCTTATAGACAAAACCAAGCCATATATTGTCTACTATAAGATGTTAATTTTAATATTTTTAAAAGACTTAGAATATCACAGCTTAACAATCATAAAGTTTTAAAGGTTACAAAAGTACCTTATTATTTCCAAAAGGATATCGAACATTCTGAATCTATTTAATATCTCAAAATAATATACTTTAAAATCAATATAATTATAGAGGAAAAGAGGACATCTGATAAAAGGGAGACTGAACCCGAGGATAAGAGATATGCTCTGAATACCAAAGGATGTTTATTTCTGTGCACTTGCTTCAATCACAATATAATGGCCAAATCTTTTAGCTATTAACATCAATATTGCTTTCTTCTTCATGTTAACTAAGAATTCTATCTCAGTATTTAAACTATTTGTTGAACATGTACTCTAAGAAGGACAATATACTGGCTCTGCAGTGAGCAAAGGAATACCTGGTACTGCTGGTTGTTATAGGACAGTACTGAAAAGCCCATCATTAAAGTTCACTCTCATTTTCCTAAGTCAACATAATCAGATTCTTAATAAATGTCTTTCCCACTTGTCCCTAGTTAGGCACTCTCACAGTCCAAGTTTTCCTTCTCCAAGTTACTGAAATAGCCTAACTAGAATCTCTCTCTTTCCTATTGTAAGTCACCACATGCCTTTTGTAAAGCACAGATCTCAACAAGCTTATCTCCCTTCTCAAAATCCCTCAATGGTTCATCTGTGCATAAAGAATAAAACCCAAAATCATTAGTCTGGTTAAGTCATTCCAAATTATCTACTATTCTCAACACATTCTTCCACCCACTTACATCTCTTCAAGTTGTTCCTTCCACCCACTATGTTCCCATGTCTAGCCTAAAACTCCCTTCTTTTTGTTAGTCCTATGTATCCCTCATAGCTCTAAATCATAAAAATTTCCAGACCTAAGCATAAACCAGGCAGCTGACAGAAGAGGAAATATTCTCTATGACTGTAATGTAGTCCCCAGGTAGATTTTCTAAGCTCATCCTGCCTTTGCCTTTGTAGCAGTTACCTTTCTGACTGTAAGAATACAACTCTTCTCTTGAGTATGTAAACAGGGCACATCCAATTCGTATCACCTTTGGGTTCAAACTTTTGAGCCTACAATGCTAAAAGCCAAATCTCAAAACACTGTAACTTCCCACTCAAGTACAATGCCATCCTGAAGGCTCTGTATAATGTTTTTCCTCTAACTTCAACACCTCCACAATCAGTTAGCTGCTCAGTAAGTTTTGATCCAATGGAATGCAGTGGCATCCCTCTAATGAGGTAGATTTGGGGAAAGTGAGTAAAACTCAGTATCTTAGACCATTCAATGTAGAAGAAAACAGGGGTATAACAAGATTTTATAATCAGTTTATAGACTTCAAATGAAGCTTGTCAATCATTATCTCAATAATACACAAAATGAAATTGAGAAGTAAACAACTTTTCACCTGTGTCACAGAGCTAGAAAGCTAGAGCCAGAACCTAACTCTCCCAATTTCCCAAAGTGCGTGCTTGCTTCATTATAATATGTTACATCTTCCAAAATCTTTGAATTATATCTAGACATATAAAATGTTTTCATTTATTATTTCGAGTTAGAACATTTAGGAGGCCTAAAAGGAGCCATTACTCAATTGTATGATCATTTACTTAAATTAATTCTAAGCAGACAATACTAAAAGAGAAATGATTAATCTGAGCATTTTAATAAGGTCAAACCATTTGTATCCTGTAAAATACACACCATTTATATTTAAAATTAGGATATCTAGGATTTGCAGGCTGAGTAACAGTAACTGGAAATGGGAAAGGCTCAGACTATCAACATTTGTAGCAGTAATAATAGCTAGCAATTATTAAAGACAGTATTTACTTAACATATATAGGTAACCAAGCTAAGCACATTACATACATTTTCATTTTGATCTTCACAATAACTTTATAAAGTACAGTTCTTATAAAAGATGAGAAAGCTGAGGCCTAGGCAGCTTAAATAACTTGTCCAAGATTATAACCGTAGTAAACTATACCATCTACACAGATCTGTGATTTCAAAACCAATATACCTAACCTCTAAGCTATTTCCTGTTAAGATTACCTACATTATTTTCATCTTTAAAATAAAATGCCTTTGTAAAAAAATTCCCAACTAATGCAATCAGCTTACTCAGTCTTAGTTAACAGGCAAGTAACAACCTGCATTTAAAGAAAGCTGTTCTCCTTGAATTTATAAATTGATTACAACCCTGATGTTAAAATTAGTTAAAATGTATTCTTAAGTTGATTTAGTCATTGATGATAAATGTGTCAACAATATTACTTCACCAATACACTTTTAAGAAAACTGATTTTACAAATTTTGAACCAGAATTAACAGAGAAGTTAGCATTACATACCCAGAAAATTAAAAACTTAAAATACCACATTTTCAGTGGCACAAAATCTGCTTCACACACCTAAGGTTACCACTTTTCTTCCTTTTTGACAATTTTAATACTGAGCATCTGGAGGATGAAACAGTATTTGCAAATCATCACTTAGCTTTGGGTAGTTCACAGAACGGTTAATTCAATCACCGCACACTAATCAGTTTATTCACTCATTGCACACATGATCCAAGATTACTCTCTTTTAAAAATATTACTATGTTAAAAATCATTACCACTGATCATCAAGAATTTGTGACAATTCATTCAACAGCTCATCTGTTATAACAAAAGGCTGTTAACCTACCTGTCACTGCTGGTACTACTGCTGCTGCTGATTGAATCGCTACTGGAGGATCTACTCCTAGAGCCGCTGCCGCTAGGGGACCTGGTAGGTCTAGACGCTTGGCTCGCCAGCCTCTGAGGAGACTGATTTCTAGACTGGGATGAATGTGGTGACCGACTCCTGCTGTGCTGGTAATTCCGCTCTGGCCTTCTGCCTCGTACCTCCCGGGTTATATCATCCCTGTAGATATCCCTGTGTACCACACTGGGCAGTGTAAACTGCTCCCGAGCCCTAGGTTCATATCGGGGGTCATGAGCATCAAAACGGTTTGGACTTCGACTCCGAGAAGAATAATAGAGCCCATGTTGTAAAGTCCGCTCGCGAGGATCTCTATAGTAATCCTGATCGTAATGTCTTGTCCGATCAAATCCTCCCGTCCCCCGTTCATGGTGTCCATAGGCACTATGTTCATAAGCACGCTCCCTGTTATCTGAAGCCCTGCATTTTAGGAGGGGGAAAAATATTTAATCAATCAGAAAAGGGCAGGCAAAACTAAAAGCAAGTCATGCAAACATTTACTTCAGCATTGTCTGCCTCTGCAACTAGCTGGTATCTTCTAAACAGCATTAACCTACTTAGTAAGCAAACACTAACCAGTTTATAACTTTACTTGACTCCAAAACTTACTTTCACAACTGAGCAATCATTGTTTTAATTGTATACTGGGCTTTCATGGCTAGTGCTCTGCAAGTCGTACTCTTTTTAATCGGGATTTTCTGGTTTATATACAGAAATATGCATATGCCATTTTTTTATTTTAAGTTTAATGGAACAAGAAGAGACTATCATCTCAATATGAAAGTTGTCTATCTTTCATCTCATTAAACATACACCAAACTTTTATTTACTTTACAAATTTATTTTAGGCAAAACTGCCATGAAATTTAACATAGTCATGAAAGCCCTATTATGATGTATGTCCCACCTGTAGGAGGGCATTTTTCAAAGAAGTCCAGAAAAAAACTTTAAATGTAACTTTGCCTCATTAACTTTCGACTTCTTTGGGTAATTACAAAATTTACTAGATTATATAAACTGCTGTGTCCAAACAATCATATTTAATAATAAAAATAGAATCTTAAAAATAAACAAAAAACCCACTTAGGATCAAAATATTGGGTTGCCACATGCTATTTTATGGTAAATTTAACTAATTAAAGAATAAAGGTTATTTCATCTCCTTGTGCTATCAAATTCCACAGAATTTTTTAAATGCCTATTCCATGATCCAGTTTTTCTCTATGTACTTAATGGTTATATGAAATATGTTGACTTAGCATTTAGCTATACTGGGATGAAATTACACAACTTTGGGACTGTAAGATTCTCTAAGGTTGCTATTAGCAATGGTTTAACTTTAAATTTTTTTTCCATAGGACGTATCTGTCAACCTAAGAGTACAAAAATTGTTGCATGTACAATTTCACACATGCAATCAAGTGTTAGTATTTAAAACTAAGTAAAATCCTATAAAGAATCTTAATTTCTCCACTTTTGTAGGAAACCAGAACTCATTTCCTGAGTCCCTGGAAAGACCACCACTTGAATTTCAACTTAAGGTTAAGTTTCTTCTCTATATTATCTTTGGAATTCTTCTATCAAAAGAGATTAAGGAATTATGGAAGATATAAAAGAATTAGAATCTCTCCAAAAAAGAATAGCCAGCAAAAATCTTACAATAGTGTCCCCAATACATGTCTAGATTCCAAATCTCTCCACTAATTTTAATTTTACCCACCATTTCACTTAGCAGAAAACATACCTTCTTATGCTGTTTTTGTTTTTTGCAGCTATTATAAAAAGCAACTGGCATGACAAAAACAATCAATAATAGTATCTTTCCAACTTAAATATATTAAATTACTTTCTCCTTTTTTATTCACTACATGTATGGAATTTGAATAGATATTTCGGTGTCTAACAAACAAGAGGGTTTCCTTTGAAGCTTTAGAGAAAATTTCATAAATAATTCTTTTAGCCCCCTATCAAATATTAATCAGTGAAAGCTCTTATTAATGATATAACCGAAGGAATAGGCAATAAATAGTTCTAGGAGAATTACTACTACAACTAGTATTTTAAAAATATGCAAAATTCTTATCCATTAAGAAGATACAGAAGGCAGGCACAAGAGCTAACAGAGCTGAAATCTAATAGCTATTCTTTGATTCATCTATTAGTACTAAATATTTCTAAAGTTAGTGGGAAAAAAAGAGAGAGTTTGACTTGGGTTAGGAGAGGGGCTAATATACACAGGTCAGGACATACCAACCTTTTCCAAGTGTGGAAACACGACCTATAATCCCAATTAAATCTAGGGAGAGAATTGTGAACATAACTTCCCCAATTTTGGCCCCTCTTATGGGGGTAATCCACCTTCTTAATGGGCAAGGGTGTCAAATGATATTTAGATGAACCACAAGGAAAAAAAAATCTTAGTGATCAGATAAAATAATTCCACTGGAAGCAAGTAGTCCCAGACAAACTGTAACTCTCAAACCCCCAGACTTCTTTCTTGAGATAGTAGACAATTATAAATTGATCCGCATTCATAAAAATTTCCAGCCCTAAGTATGAATCAGGCAGCTGACAGAAGAGGAAATATCCTCTATGATTCCAACAAATGAGGAAGGCACAGTTGCTCGCCAATAGTTCACCTTTGTAGCCATCCAGAACAGTCCATTTTGATTGCTGTATCCACAACTGATCGTCACCATGTGTTCAAAGCTAAAGTACCTTTAATTGGACAGCAACTTGCTTAAGAAAGGAGATAGTAACCCTCTTCTCCTGGGCTAATGGAATCTTGACTGTATGACATCCCATACATTCCAGAAATTAGAAAAGAATGGCTATATTCCAGATTTAGGAACGTTCATCACCTCAAATTTTCCCAATTCCATCAGGGAGTATAATTCCAACATGGAAACAGAGTAGATCCACAATGGGAAAAATCAAACATTGCCTTCATTCTTCTTCCTCCAAGTATAAATTTCCAGGTTAAAGTATTGTTTGTAGAATCCAAGGGGTTGAATTATGGTCTGCTAGGTTTTATGGTGACAATCCATTTCATTTGTACACTTTATATAATGAAAACTGAGAAGCAGATATTAACTTCTAAGAGAATCTGTAGGCTCTAATATTCCAGAAATATTCCATATAGTATAACCACAAACTCTGTAGCCAAATAGCTCCATCAGGTAAAAGGGATATATCCACGGAAGGCCTTAACATCATCCAAGAGAAGAAATAATTAATTCTAGAAGACAGGTAACTCCAAAAATGATGCTGCCATATAAAATCTTCCATCACTTTATATCTCAGGAGTAGATATCCAACCAGCTGCAGGAAATATCCTCTATGATTCCATAAGATACCAGCCACTGGGATAGAAATAACTTCCGTTTCCAACCCAAAATAGGAAACATTGAGAATGCCCAAAACTTTAAATCCATCTGGGGCCCCTAAATATGAGTTTCTGTTTCTCACCATATCAAATACAAAATACCTGCCTACAGAAACCTTGGAACTTACCCATCAAGTCTCCGCTCATAACGTCCTTCTCGTGCATGAAGTGATGGTGGGGGGCCATAAGCAGGCCCTCCACCACCTCCTCTGAACCCAGAAACCTCTCTACTACGAGATGTTATGGAAACTGTATCATCCAATCCCCGAGCAGCACTTGGAATGGTGCCTGGTTCATTATAATCCGTGCGTAGGTCTCTATCTCCCATTTTGTTGACTGAGTTGTGAGCTTTCTGTGCACTTTTGATGTCCACAAAATCCACAAAGGCAGCCACTCCTCCTTCAGATCCCCTCTTAGGGAGAATTTTGACACTTTCCACGCGGCCATATCTGGAAAAAATAAAGACAGCATTATTGTTGCATATCAGTAATTTTCAAAAAATAGTTTTTCAAACTTTGTTTCTTATTTTTAGATAATCTACATTATGTATGTATAGGGGAGGGGTTTGCAAAGTGACATTTTAAATGGCTTTTACACTCACATTTTCCTTTTTTAAAATATTTTATTTATTTATTTTTTGAGAGAGGGAAAAGGAGGGAGAAATAAAGAAAGAGAAACGTCGCCTGGTGGCCCCCAACTCGGGACCTGACCCTCAACCCAGGTATGTGCCCCTCCCAGGAATAGAAACGGCAACCTTTTTGGTCCACAGGCCAGTGCCCAATCCACTCTGAGCCACACAAGCTAGGGCTCACATTGTTCTTTCTTAGGGAAAATATTTACAAATGTTTTCACCACATTATTTTACTACTCTCGTTTCTTAAATATAATATTTACTAAACTACCTTTTACCTTTCTAGAACACTTAGCTGAAATAAATCTTTCAGAAGTTTTTAGGAGGTTGTACTTTCTAAAAGGGGATAGTGAGCCTAAGAATGACCAAAGTAACTTAGAAATCTTAAAAGATTTTTATTAAAAATCATAACTAGAAAGTTATTCTACATATTTCATTTTAAGTCATTAAGTGCAAATGACCTTACTGAAAAATGAGATTTCAAATATTCCTTACCTGAAGGCAAAATAACACCAAATATTTTGTGTGTCCATTTACAAAAGAACAGTCTAATTCTTTTAAAGTGATTTTTTACTATTTAATTTTCTTTTCTAACAGGTTAAGAAAACTGCTAAAATTTGTAAAGTAAGTATAATTAAAATTATTTTTCATGTTAAGTTAATAAATCTAAGGAAATCTTTTGATAAACCGTATGTTCTCATTTTTATTTCAAAAAACTGTTTGCTATATATGTTAAGAAAAATTTTAGGGCACCTTTTTTATTTTGAAGCATATATGTTAGGCAGAAATATAAAATTATTTGGAATAAAAGAATTCATGAAAATTCCACAAATTTCAGTAGGAGTTAATGTACTTTCAATCTGGCCTTTTAGAAAGACAGGCACAGCACTTTTAAATACAGCACGCTTTTTCTCTGACAACTGAAGATCATAATTTTACACTCCCCCTGAAGAAGCTGACAACATGAGAAAGCAGAAATTTTCTTTTTATATCCACTAATATAGTTTAAGTTATTACCTCTCACAGAGGAAATACAATCATAAAATCCAGTTTCAAAAGGCAACTGAACTAGAAGGAACAAAATTACTTGGTATAAATGAATTGATAAAGGATCTTTTTAACTTCAGGGAGGAAATGGCAGAAATTGAAATAGTTCTTTCCATACAAACATTAAAAAATACTTCCAGTGTATCTGACAAAGGTCTTATATCTAGAATACAAGTAATCTTACAACTCAACGTATTTTTTTAAACAGGCAAAACACTTCACCAAAGACATACAGATGGCAAATAAAGCACAGGAAAGATGCTAAAAATCATTAGCTATTAGGAAAATGCAAATCAAAAACAGATGACATAACACTTCACACCCACTAGGATGGCTAGTATTTAAAGAAGAAAAAAAAAGAACAGAACAAGTGTTGGCAAGGATGTGGAGAAATTTGAAACCTTGTATATAGCTGGTGGAACTGTCAAATGGCACAGCCGCTGTGAAAAATTTGGCATTTGCTCAAAAAGTTAAGCGCAGAATTACCATATGATCTAACCATTCTAATCACAGGCATATA
Organism: Pteronotus mesoamericanus; assembly: GCF_021234165.1. NCBI lineage: Eukaryota > Metazoa > Chordata > Mammalia > Chiroptera > Mormoopidae > Pteronotus > Pteronotus mesoamericanus. Next base: position 1,857,078 of record NW_026555200.1, read on the forward strand.
CCCAAAAGAAATGAAAACTGGGGCTCAAACACATATGCGCAACACCATGTTCATTGCAGCATTATTCACAATTGCCAAAAGATGCAGACTCCAAGTGTCCATCAACAACAGATGAGTGGCTAAACAAAATGGGGGGGGGGGGCGTGTATTACAATGGAAATTACATTAAGACATAAAAAGAAATGAAGTTTTGATTCATGCTGCAATATGGATAAACCCTGAACATATACTAAATTTTTAAAAGCCAGACACGAAAGGGCAGTTTATGATTTCACTTATGAAAGTCATCTAGAACAGGCAAATTCATAGAGATATTAAGTAGAATATAGGTTACCAGGGGCTAGGGGTAGGAAGAAATGAGGAGTTACTGCTTAATGGGTACAGAGTTTCTGTACAAGATGAAAAACATTCTAGAGATAGATAGTAGTGATGGTTATATAACATTGTCAATGTACTTAATGCCAATGAGTTATACACTTACAATGATTAAAATAAATTTTATATTATGTACATTTTACCACATATACACATACAAGGCTTATCACTAAACCCAAGGTGATGTAGATTTTTCTTCTGTTTTTTCAAAAAAAAGAGCCCTGCCCTGGCTGGTGTAGCTCAGTAGATTGAGCACAGGCCTGTGAACCAAAAGGCTGTCAGTTCGATTGCCAGTCAGGGCACATGCCTGGGTTGCAGGCCAGGTCCCCAGTAGGAGGTGCATCGGAGGCAACCACACATTGATGTTTCTTCCCTCTTTCTCCCTCTTTTCCCCTCTAAAAATAAATAAGTAAAATATTTTTTTAAATTAACATAAAGCTAAGAAATTGTGCTTGATTGCTACAAGCTGCAGTATAAAACAATCTAATAGGTCTATCTTCAAAAACACAGTTAAAAAATACTAAGTCTGTTTCTATTTGGCCAAAAATCTTCACCATCAAAAATATTAAATTGACTTCTGGCCAAGATAGAGGCATAGATAGATACATTTTGTCTCCTCGCACAACCAAAAGAAGGACAATAACAAATTTAAAAACAAAAAATAACCAGAACTGCCAGAAAATCTAAATGTATGGAAGTTCAACAACCAAGGAGTTAAAGAAGAAATATTCATCCAGATCAGCAGGAAGGATGGTGAGGTCGTGCAACAAGGGGTTGGCTGGCAGACTATGCAGCCCCACATTTGAGTGTGGATAAACCGCTGGGGAAAGAGACAGACTGCACAATCCAGAGTTCCAGTGTGGAAAAAGAAAGCCTCAAAACCTCTCACTGTAAAAACCTGTGGGGGATGCAGCAGTGGGAGAAACTCCCAGCCTCAGAGGAGAGTCTGTTGGAGATCCACAGGGTCCTAAAACATACACACACCCACCTACCCAGGAATCAGCACTAGAAGGGCCCATTTTGCTTGTGGGTAGTGGGGAAGTGACAGAAAGCCAGCGGAGAGTGGAGCAAGCAGCATTGTTCTCTCTCAGACCCCTCCCCCACACACAGTGTCACAATGCGGGAGGGGCAACCCACCCCAGCAAATAGCTAACGCTCTGCCCCTTACAACATAACAGGTGTGCTGAGTCAAAGAAATACGGCCCAAATGAAAGAACAGATAAAAGCTCCAAAAATAGAACTAAGTGATGAAGAGATAGTCAACCTATCAGATGCACAGTTCAAAACACTGGTAATCAGGATGCTCACAGGAATGGCTGAGGATGGTCACAAAATGGAGGAAAAAGTGAAGGCTACACAAAGTGAAATAAAGAAAAAGATACAGGGAACCAACCGTAAAGGGAAGGAAACCGGGACTCAAATCAACTACTGAGAGCAGAAGGAAGAGAGAAACATTCAACCAGAACAGAAGGAAGAAACAAGAATTCAAAAAAAATGAGGAGAGGCTTAGGAACCTCTGTGACAACTTTAAACGTTCCAACATCGGAATCAGAGGGGTGCCAGAAGGCGAAGAGCAAGAGCAAGAAATTGAAAAATTATTTGAAAAAATAATGAAAGAGAACTTCTGCAATCTGGCCAAGGAAATAAGACTTTCAGGAGAGCCAGGAAGCTCAGAGAGTCCCAAAGAAGTTGGACCCAAGGAAGCACACGCCAAGGCACATCATAATTACATGACCCAAGAGTAAAGAGAAGGAGAGAATCTTAAAAGCAGCAAGAGAAAAGGAGAGAACATCTACAAAGACGTTCCCATAAGACTATCAGCTGATTTCTCCAAAGAAACCATGCAGGCGAGAAGGGGCTGGAAAGAAGTATTCAAAGTCCTGAAAGGCAAGGACCTACATCCAAGATTACTCCATCCACCAAAGCTATCCCTTAGGATGGAAGGGCAGATAAAGTGCTTCCCAGATAAGGTCAAGTTAAAGGAGTTCATCATCACCAAGCCCTTATTACATGGAACGTTAAAGGGATTTATCTAAGAAAAAGGAGATCAAACACTATGAACGGTAAAATGACAACAAACTCAAAGCTATCAACAACTGAACCTAAAAAAAGCCAAAAACAAAAAACAAACTAAGCAAACAACAGGAACAGAATCACAAAAATGGAGGGTTATCAGTGGGAAGGGAGAGGGGGACGAATGGGGGAAAAGGTACAGGGAATAGGAAGCATAATTGGTAGGTACAAAATAGACGGGGAGGTAAAGAATAGTATAGGAGATGGAAAAGCCAAAGCACTTCTACGTACAACCCATGGACATGAACTAAGGTAGGTAGGGAATGCTGGTGGGTGGGGGTTGCAGGGTGGAGGGGAAAAAAGGTTTGGAGAAAAAAATGAGACAACTGTAATAGTATAATCAATAGAATATATTTTAAAATATTAAATTGAACAAAATACACTGTACAGTATTCTTCTACATTTTAAAAACAGAATTTAAAAATTACATGAAATAATGTAATAAGGTTTGCTGAAATGTCTCATCTCCTTCCAACATTTGACAATTTATATAATAATCACTGACCATCAAAAAGAGCAGTTCCTTGAAGAACATAATTTCAATGTTAATGGTTTCAGATTTACATTTGAGAACAATATGATATAGTGGAGGAAAGTCATGAGTATGAGAAAAGAGACTAATGTTCTGATCCTGACTCAATTAATAATTATATGGTTTTTAACAGGCACTGTTCTAGACACTTGATGACTATCAGGGACCAAAATGGTGATCCCTAGTCTCATGAAATTTATTTACAACTTTTTAAAAGATTTTACTTATTTCTTTTTAAATAAAGGGGAAGGGAGGGGAAAAGAAAGAAAGAGAAACATCAATGTGTGAGAGATACATCGACTGGCTGCCTCTCAGAAGACCCCAACTGGGGATCTTGCCCAAAGCCCAGGCATGTGCTCTGACTGGGAATCGAACTTACTACCTTTTGGTCAGTAGGCCTATGCTCAATCCACCGAGCTAAACCAGTCAGGGCTATTTACAATTATTTTAAATTTTTTTTGTTTGTTTTTTTGAGAGAGAGAGAGGGAGCCAGGGAGAGAGGGAGGAAGGAAGGGATTTGTTGTTCCACTTATTGATGCATTCACTGGTTGCTTCCTGTATGTGCCCAGACTGGAGATCGAACCCACAACCTTGGCGTATGATGCTCCAACCAACCGAGCCACCGAATAGGCAAAAAGATGATTCCTCCTATTTTACATTGTTTTCATCAACCCAGGAAACTTACTCCATAATTTCCAAAGCAACACTAATTACATAAAGCTAAAGATTATTAAGTATGCTAAAATTCAATGAATTCTCTCAGTACCCCTTCTTTTCAGAAGGCACTGTGTTCAACCATTACTGGCTGGGTTATCAGTAAGAATGCAATAGTTAATTTTAATCCTAGCTTCTACAACTGACCCTACTAATAAGCAATAGCAAACAATAGCCACAAACTTAGTTGTCATAGATGCCCTTCTAGTAAAGAATGTTCCTCAAGTCATTCCTGAAACGTAACAGGTCCACTCCACTGATGAGATAATGCAGTCAAATTTTGAAGCCACTCACTCCTCCTTTGCCCAGTTAACTCCTAGAGTTAAAAGATCACATCTGAGTCTTTTATGATTACTGCTCTGTTTCCAGGTGAAGATACCTCCTCTAAATATCAATGTTGTCCTACTATTCCAGACAGAGTTACAGGATTGTAAATAATCTCTTAGAAGAGGCATGCAATTAAACTAGACACCCACTTTCCAAAAATTACTTACTTAATCAAACTACCAATGGCTTTAGTATTGCCCACGTTTCTAACCTTCTATCCCATCACGGCCAAGCTGTTCTTTATTAAAAAGCAAATAATCAGTAAGTATGGACAGACAGAAAGTGAAGTGCTGGCAGAGTTGCTCAGATGGTTGGAGTGTCATCCCTTACACCACAAAGTTGCGGGTTCGATTCCTGATCAGAGCACATACCTAGGTTGCAGGTCTGATCCCCAGGTGGGACACGTACTGGAGGCAACTGGAAAGAAACTGATCAATGTTTCCTTCACTATCTCTCCCCCCCACCCTCTAAAATCATTGAACATATCCTCACATGAGGATTTAAAAGTTTTTTGTTTTGTTTTTTTAAAAGGAAAAAAAGTGAAGGGCAAATGAACATGCCATAAGGGATAAAAAGGCTTAAGAGATCAATATTAAAGCTTGATCAGGATGCCTATAATAACAGAGAAAATAAATGGTGTGTTTGTTTTTATTATAAAAAGACAAAATCATTCTACTTTGGAACTAGTTGGATCATAACCACCAAACTATCTGGACATGGAGTAACATCAACACTCACATCACCTTTTTGTACAAAAATATCTTATTAAGAAATTACTAATGTATAAATCAACCTTTAGCCCTGGCTGGTGTGGTTTGGTGGATTGAGCGCCGGCCTACTGACCGAAGGGTCGCTGGTTTGATTCCCAGTCAGGGCACATGCCTGGGTTGCGGGCCAGGTCCCCAGTTGAGGGCGTGCAAGAAGCAACCACACAGTGATGGTTCTATCCCTCTCTATCTCCTTCCTTTCCCTCTCCCTAAAAATAAATAAAATATTTTAAATAAATAAATAAACCTTTATTTTATTTCTATATCAGTGACTAAAAATACTTCAAGTATGCTAAAAGGCAGAATCAAACACTTAAAACTGCAACACCCCCACAATTTGGACCTAACCAAATCAGATGGCAATATTTGTAATATGTCATATGCCTCAGTACAACTGTTAAAATGTTAAAAACAATAGTAAAACTTCAGCTTTAACCTTTATCTAGAACAATGAGTTTCAACCTTTTTCATCTCATGGCACACACAAACTAATTACAAAAATTCTGCAGCAGACCAAAAAATAGTATAATATTTTTTGCCAACCTGACCAAAAAAAAAAAAAAAAAAAAAAGTATAATTTTAATTCATTCACACTGGATGGCTATTGTTGTGTTAGCTGTTGTCATTTTTTAATTTGACAATCTAAGGGGAAAGAGGTCAGTGCCCCTGACTAAATAGTCAGGCACTGCATGTTCTAAAAATTCTCGCTGTACATCAGTTGAAGATCACTGGCCTAGAATGACAAGATAAATTTAAAATTTAAATTGTTAGTATGATAATGATAAATTAAAAGTTAATGGTTTTATTCTATCCAAAGACAAACATCAAAAATTGATATATACCCACAGAAAACAGGGAGAAAACATTTGCAAATTATGTAGTAAGGAACTCTTACAACTCAACAATGAAAAAGACAAAATGCATTTTTAAAATGAGCAAAGGATATAAATACGTATTTCTCCAAAGACGATATACAAGTGATTAATAAGCCTATGAAAATTTTGCTCAGCAACTTATTTTTAGGGAAATACAAACCAAAGCCACAAGATCACTTTCACATCCACTAGGATAGCTAAAATAAAAAAGATAGTAAGTGATGATGAGAATAAGGAAATACCTAAACCCTAACACATTGCTGGTGAGATTGTAAAGCAGTGCAGCCACTTTGGAAAACAGTTAAGCAGTTCCCAAAAATGTTAAACTTAGAATTATCTTATAACCTAGCAATTCCAACTCCTGGATATATATATATACCCAAGAAAAGTGAAAATGTATGTCCGCATCAAAACAGGTACAGAAATATTCACAGAAGATTTATTCATAATAGCCAAAAATGGAAACAATCAAAATATCCAACAACTGATGAATGGATTTTAAAATGTGCTATGTCCACATAATGAAATTGTTCAGCAATTTAAAAAAAATAAAGTTCTAATACATACTATACAATATGGATGAAAACTTTATGCTAAATTAAGTCAGTCAGTCACATATTGTATAATTCCATAGACATGAAAGATTCAAAACAGGCAAATTCACAGAAAAGGAAGTAAATCACTGGTTGCTAAAGGCTGGGGGAAGGGAGAACAGAGGGTTAATGGATACAGGATATCATCCTGCAGTGATGAAAATGTTCTGAAATTAGTGGTGATGGTTGGAAAACTCTGTGAATATACTAAAAACACCTAAACTGCACACTTTAAAAGGATGAATTTTATGCCATGTAAATTATATCTCAATAAAAGGATTATTAAAAGAAAAAGACAAAACAGTACATATCACTGTCCTTTAATACATAAAGATTTTGTATCTCCTTTATTCACAAGCATCCACGTTATCGCAATATAAATCAACTATATGCCATGTTTCTGCAACTGAGCACATTTGGAAGACATTTTCTATTTCAAGAATGCCTGACTGGGAAGATTAGGAAGCCACTTAGGATGACGGCTAAAATCTGCATCTTCATTTCATGGTGATACACAATTCTCTCAAAAACTCTATTGTGAAATAAATTTATGCATAAAGATTTTATAATCTATTCTTAAATAATATATTCCTCTTTTAATCACTCTATCTTCTCTATCTTTTGACTAAGGACAAATAATTCCTAAAGATAGCAAAAAAGAGAGAGAACCAGCAAAATGCAGTCAACCACAGAGACCTAGTCTCATTTTAGAAAAAGCTAATAGACCCTGAGGTGTTTTTTACTGGAGGGATGGAGGGAGAGGTATTCAAGGAAAAGGGAGAGGAGGAATGATTTGTTATAGTTTGCAGATTTCTCTGCCCCCATATATATGGGTGTACTAGTTTGCTGTAAAATCATGGGTCTAGGAGAGACTTTCAGCGTAAGGTAAAATCCCTAAGTTATAAAGGAAAAGACCACATAAAAATCAGAACTCCTAAATAGCAAAATATAGTCAAAAGACAAATGCAGAAAAAAAACAAAACTTGTAACACATGAAAATGAAATGATTTCCTAGACAAACAGTTCTCACAAATCACAGAAGACAGAGACTCAAACAAAAAACAAGAAAAATATCTGAATACGAATTCTTTAGAAACAGACATACAAATGGTAAACAAATACTAAAAAACTGCTCAATTACATTTAAAATTTTGAAAATCTAAGTTTTAAAAAAAGCGTACCACATAATACAAAAACCTAAATTTTAACAGTACCTATTTAATAATAATTAACCAGAGTAGAATATAGACACTTTCACAATACTGTGTGCAGGAGTTATATAAATTAGAGAAACCTCTTAGGAAGACAATGTAATTGTAACTAGTAAGAACTGAGTACACATCCTCAGAAATTCCATTTAGAGGAATATATCATATGCGTATAATTACATGTATCTGTGAACAGTGTACAAGATTGCTTACTACGGCACTGTTTATAACAGTAAAAAAACAAAGCAAGTGCCACTCCACTTTCTGTCGCTGTGAATTTGACTGCTCTAAGTACCTAGTATAAGTAGAATCATACAATATTTGTCCTTTTCTGAGTGCCTTATTTCATTTAGCATAATACCTTCAAGGTCCATCCATGTTGTACCATGTGTCAGAATTTCCTTTCTAAGGCTGAATAATACTCCACTGTGTGTATTCTATTTATCATATACTTAATAACATTCTGTTTATCCATTTATGGGTCATGGACAGTAGGGTTACTTCCATCTTTTGGCTATTGTGATTAATGCTTCTATGGAACATAATTGATTTTTTATATTTAAAAAAACTACTTAGCTGCAGACACAACCTGGGAACAGAAGCTGCTTTTTCCATCAAACCAAGAACCTTCTTTCTGTCACAGGACCATGGAGATAACCCATTTATTTCTTCAGACTTTTACCTACCCATGCCCAACAGAAAATAACCTAATAAGGGTGGACTCTAATTGTGTTGAGAATTGTTATCCTATATTATTGAGGCTAATAATGAGACTCAACTCATATATGTCTCTATCAGACTCCATGTAGTTACTTCCTTTGAACCATCAGTTGACCTTTAAAATGGGTTTTAACTTTGACTTGAACTTAAAATCAACTAAATGAACTAAAAAATACTATCAACATAGTATAGTTTCTATTGCCCCTCCCATCACTCCCCTTTATTTTTCCCATTTTTAAGTCAGAAAATGAAGATGGTTAAATACCAGGGTGGAGGTGGGGGGGGCATGGTTGGAGACACACACATGGACCTACTTACTTGGCTCTAATTAGAAAAGTTTAAGAAAACTTGGGAAACTGAGGATAAGTTTAATTTGACCAACAAAACTATACTCATTTGTTTACTGAATCCATGGTGAGTGCCTAGATTCATGAAAACCTGGTAATTATAGATGGCCCTTCAGAAAAGGCATTGTTTTCAGCCCTGGCTGGTGTGGCTCAGGGGCCTGCGAACTGAAAGGCTGCTGGTTCAATCCCTGGTCAGGGTACATGCCTGGGTTGCGGGCCAGGTTCCCAGTCAGGGGGCATGCCGAAAGCAACCCGTCGGATTTTCTCTCACACATCTTTGTTTCTTTCCTTCTTTCTCCTTCTCTTCCCCTCTCTCTTAAAATAAGCCTTAAAACAAGAAAAAACAATGTTTTCAATAAAGCCTGAATGACAAAATTCTTCAGAAGTGTAACAGGCACCACTACCTCAGTGGGGAGTAGGGAGGGTGCATTACTTCATGTCAATCTAATGAGAAACTAGTTTCTAAGTAAAATTAATTTTTAACAAAATAACAGTACTTAACTGGTATTTTTTTTAATATTTTATTTTATTTTATTTTTTAGAGAGAGAGGGGGAGGGAGAAAGTGAGACAAGCATCAATGTGTGGTTGCCTCTCACATGCCCCCTACTTGTGCGAGTGCCCCACCCTTGGCCCTGTTCCTGACTGGAAATCTGACAACTCCTTGCTTTGCTTCGCAGTCTGGTGCTCAATCCACTGAGCCATACCAGCCAGGGCTCAACTGGTATTTTAAACCTCTGAAAGATTATCCAATAATGAGGAGAAAAAAACCCTATGATCTTTAGATCCTAGTGGTTAGATCATAGGAAGCCTGAATCTTTTAGACCATCTTAGAAAGAATTCACACCCTGACTGGTGTGGCTCAGTTGGGCATCCTCCCCCAAAGCAAAACGGCCTAGTTCGACTCCAGGTCAGGGCACATACCTGGGTGTGGGTTCTGTCCCCAGTCAGGGAGCATGCAGAAGGCAACCAATTGATGTTTCTCTCCTTCTCTCCCTCTCTCTCTCTCTCTCCTGTCCCCTCTCTCTAAGAATAAATAAAATCTTGAAAGGGAGGGAGGGACGGAGGGAAATGTACTTTTCCAGAGAATAGGAGGGAGCAATCTATACTCCAAGAATCAAAATATATAGTGCAGGCACACAGGTAATCATTACGGCTACTAAGTTAACATTTGGACATTTGTTCTCACATTAATTCATAAATAAGTTCACAAATGCATTTGTTTTACAGAGGAATTCTCTGGAGAAAGCTCAAGAATAATTTTAAATAGAAGGCAAATGATCATGACTAACCATTTCTTAAAGTAATGAAAGTAAATAAAGCAGTTAGATGAAGGAAAAAAGGAGCAAAGCAAACTGGTCAAAAAGGGAAGGCTGGAGAGAACAAATTTAAAGTAGCAGAAGCCAAGAGACTACATAATAAATTAGCAAAAATCTACACCTGGTGTTAAAGGCTCTTTGAACGTGTGCTTCCTACCTAGCTTAATAGGACTATTATTTACAGTACAATTGCTAAAAATAAGTCTAAGCTTAAGATTTACTTCTCAGTAAAATACAAGTTTTTAAAAAGACTTTGGGAAATTTATAAATACTTCAAATATATCACTGGACTACTGACTTTTATTTCATAATACATTGTGGCTCAGGTAGAATAAAATCAAGACAAAAATGTGATCCCACCTTTTTGTAATATACATAATTTCCCTATTTTTTCATACACTACTGTGAGTACTTTTATAAAATTTTTGAAGACTACCTCCACTTCCAGATTAAGAGAATGGGTTCTTCCTTTTCACTCTTCCATCTTAAAAGGTCTTTGGATTTTTCTACTCAATTCCAATGTTTTATAAGTTTTAAGTAAACATGTTCCCATCTAAAGAACTAAAGATTGGCATGAAATTAACCCCCTCAAATTAAAAAAAACAGGCCATTTGCCCTGGTCGGTAGATCTCAGCTGGTTAGAGCGTTGTTTCAATACACAAAGGTTGCAGGTTCGATCCTCAGTAAGGAAACATACAGGAAGCAACCAGGGACTGTATATATAAGTAGAACAACAAAATTGACATTTCTCCCCTCCCCACACCCCACCTCTCTTTCTAAAATCAACTTTAAAAAAAAGTCACTAGTCTCTAAGCCAATCATTCATTAAATTAACTAAATATGCAAATTTCCCTGGTCAACAACTTAGTAATTAATTATAATTTCTAGAACTAAAAAATGTTTTCTACAAACAAAAGCCTTTTAGGAAGACTCTTCTCCGAAAAATGTTTTAAAAACAAATTTCCAATAAGATCAACACAAAGACAATCAAATATCATAACCTGTGAGACCCAAAGCTGTGATTAAATTTCCTTTTATACATCTACTTTCAGAATAGCAAAGCAAACTTATGCTAAAAATGTAAAATCTGTGTCAAAAACCAATGTGGGAAGGGTTACTTCATAATAAAAGTAGAGATGTAAGTGACAAGAAAAATTAGAGTATATCCATTCATATTTTAGATTTAGTATAAACAAAGCACACACACCAGTTTAAAGAAGTAACTGCAATATAATTTAAAACTATTTGAAACTTTACACATAATGCTTAAGCCTTGACCCAGGAAGGCTATTTTTCATTGAAGATCGTCACAGGTTGGCAGAATGATTAATTTCCTTTTAAAAAAAAAAAATGATTTCCTGTATTTATTTTGAGAGAGAGAGGAAGGGGAGGGGGGAGAGAGAGAGAGAAACATGGATGTGAGAAACATCAACTGGTTCCTCTCATACACACGCACGCACCTTGACCGCCACCAAAATGCAACCCAGGCACATGCCCTGATCAGGAACCAAACGGGAAACCTTTCACTTTGTGGGATGATGCACAACCAACTGATCCACACCAGTCAGGGTAGAAAAATTTATTTCCAAGTAACTGCTACACCAATGTTTTGTATCATGGCCACATGTTATGTCTAGATATTTAGCTCTTTTATAATCCAACTGATCATTAATGCATACTTTTTAAAAATCTTCATAGCATTCCAATGACCTTTATGTGTTATCAACAATGACAGCTATAACAAGATTTCTTAACCTGAAAAGACTTTAAAATCCAACCCAATTTATGGGAGAAATTAAATGTACCCACTTGAGATTATATGTTGAGTTAAAGTGTTGTATTTTATATACAGCATCACACAGTAATTTTTAGAAGCTTTCTATAAATGAGATTTTCACAAATCTTTTCTTTGATTAAAGTTGGGCCCACCTATATAACAGAAGTTCATATGTGTTATGGCATTTAATTCTAATTATGGGTGTGCTTGAAATTCATTTCACTGAAAGAATTCAAGTTGACTAAAAGGAACGACCTTAAGTCTAAAGATTCCATGATTTCTAGGATAAAACAGGAAAAAGCGGAGGAAAGTGAAAGCAGAAAAAAATACCCATAATAAAGGCAGCAATAGCCAAGATATAATAACAGCCTAGGTTCTGTCTACTACTGATTAATGAATAAAGATGTGATCTATAATGGAATACTATTCAGCCATAAAAAAGGAAATTTTACCATTTGTGAACATATGAATGGACCTTGAGGGCATTATGCTACGTGGAATAAGTCAGACAGAGAAAAACAAATATCATATGATCTCACTTACATGTGAAATCTAAAAAAAAAAACAAGCATAGTAGAGATTAGAGACAGAAGTGGGAAAAAGAAAGGGGGTTAAGAAATACAAACTTCCAGCTACACAATAAAATCATGGGGATGTACTGTACAGCATGGTGACTACAGTTAATACTGTATTGTATATCTGAAAGTTGCTGAAAATAAATCTTAAAAAGTCATTAGAAGAAAAAAACTTGTAACTATGTATGATGATGGATATTTAACTAGACTTACTGTAGCAATCTCTTTGCAATGTATATAAATATCAAATCTTTACAACTGAACCTAATGTAATGTTACATGTCAACTATAACTCAGTATAAAAAATAAATTTAAAAAAAAGAAAAGAAATAAGTTTGAGCTCAATAAGGTTTTGGAGGAGGTAGGGCCAGGGCAAAATTTTGCTGAAATACCACAAAAAGTGAATGAAATCCAAATAAATGGAGTAATAATGATTCCTAGTATTACTCCTAAGAAACGAACAAACTCCCTTCTCATTACCCCCTCTTCTGTGTGACTCAGCTTATAATAAAGCGCACAATGATCCAGTAATTAAGCTCACATCACAACAGTCAGTGACAGAAGTATAACCAAAATTCAAATTCTAAAAGTGGGGTAGCTCTAATCTGCTTAAAAATGGCACCAGAGGCAGGTGATCATTCATCCAAAAGCTGTCTCCTATGAGAGAAAAAAATTAAAGGCAAATCACTTCCAGTCCTACCTTGCGTCCCTTGCCTGCCCCAAATATCGGTTTCCAAATAAGAGACTAGTTAAGAGGAAGGGGATTAGACACAGAAGCAGCAAGAGCAATGTGTTCAGAGGTGGCAGAGGTTGGGGAGGCAGAGTGGGATTTTAGTTACATTGAGAACATAACTCAATGTAACTAAAGAGCAAATGAACAAATATACTGAGAATAATGGGAGTCAGGATTCTAAGTTTGAGAAAGGATTTACAAACACAGAAATGGGGAAGTTATAGTCTGCACTGTATTGAAACATGTAAACCCAGAGTTTTTTAATATATCATATAGAAGTACATGTACTGTGTATATATGTTTACATGTGCATATATACATCTTCTTAACTCTGTAGCAGTGTGTGAAACTGAGAGTCCAGATTTTGGTTTGTAAATACCATCCTACACTAAAAGGAAGCAGGACTTCGTAGAGAAACTGCTGATGCCAGTACTGGAGCAGGGAAAGCACAAGATGAGCCTTTGTTGTGACATAAAGAAAGAAATGCTTAAAGAATGATGAGACATCAAAAGGGCACAGTAGCCAGTTTGAAGCTCCCTCCCACTGATCAAATCTAGGATGATTTATGTTTCAAAATAAATAAGGTTTGGACTAAACCCCATTGAAAAAAATAAAAATCATGAGATTTCTTATCCACAGTAGAATAAATGTGGAAGGAATCACAGTAAAAGGCAATCACTTGTCAATAATAGATAAACCAAGCAAGAGTTATCAATGGATGCTAAAGCTGGTGTGTGTAGGCTTGATGATAGAGGAGACTACCGGTGTAATATTAAAATGTCTTCCCATAAAATGCTAATAAAATCAAAGGAGAATTTTGTGAAAACTTGACTAAGTGATCAAAGTTAACATCACCTATAGTAAAACGTATTTATAATGTTTACCTCCTTATATAATACTCTGAGATGGGCACAGAATCACTTCTGTGGTATCCCTGCCAAGAATGCATGACCTGATCTAGTCACGAGGTAATACTAGACAGAGACAGGCGGTGGGTCATCCTGCAGAATGAAAGAGGATTGAGTGTCGGCCTGCAAACTAAAGCTCACCAGTTCAATTCCCAGTCAGGGAACATGCCTGGGTTGCAGGCCAGGTCCCTGGTTGGAGATGTGCAAGAGGCAACCAATCGATCTCTCTCACACACACTGATGTTTCCCCCCTTCTCCTTCTCCCTCTCTTCCTCTCTCTCTAAATAAATGAATAAACAAGCAAATAGAATCTTTTTAAAAATATATAAAAGATAAAAATTAATTAAAAAAAAAAGGAAATACCTATTCTCTTTAAGACTATCAGGCACAGCCCTACCCAGCGTGCTTCAGTTGGCTGAGCGAAGTCCTGCCGGTTTCATTCCCAGTCAGGGAACATGCCCAAGATGCTGACCGGGTCCCTGGTTGGGGCATGTGCGAGAGGCAGCTGACCAATGTTTCCCTCACACATTGATGTTTCTCTCTCGCTTTCTCCCCTCCCCTCCAAAAATAAATTTTAAAAATCTTTAAAAATAAAAAAAAAGGGCTGTATCAGGCACATACATAAGAATCAGGGTTAGTATGAAAAACTGTTCCAGACTGATAAAATACGACAACCAAAGGCGACACTTGGTACTGGCTAGGATTTTAGACCAAAAAGGAAAAAGAGACTATTGGAATGGCTAGCAACATTTGAATAGGGTCTATGGATTAAGTAGTAGTATTGTGCCAATGCTGATTTCATAACTGGGAAAATTCTATGGTGCAATGCAGGAGGGGGCCCTTGTTTTAATGAGGTATATGCTGGTAATTTTAAGGAATGTAGGATTATCATGCCAGAAAATGATAAAACAGAAAAATGGAGCAAATGTGACAAAATGTTAACAATGGGGAATTTGGGTGAAGGGAATGTGGGGATTCTCTGCACTATTTCTAAACTATTTCAAAGTTAATGTGAAATTTAAAAAAACACAGGAGTGAGGTGAATCTAGGTGTGAAGAGGTCTTCATTCTGGTGTAGCAAATGCCACTTTTTCAAAGAGGACTTTCTCATCACCCCTACTCCCACTGCTTTCTATCCCTTCCTTTTTCTTCCCTCAATGCAGAATCAGCTGCGGTTAATGCTTTATGGGGCTGAAGATACATGAGATTCATTTACTATTTTTCTATGTTTGTGAATTCTCCAAGATACAATTTTTAAAAAATATATCTATAACATATATCAGTCATGTACTTATATATATGTGCATCCTCATCAATGCATTAAATAAAAGCATCTAGTAGCAGGTCTAATAGTTACTGTAATTTCCAAGCTGTGATGAGTACTACTCATACTACCATGATTACCATGATATTGCCCCTTCCTTCCTTCCTCCCTTCCTTCCTTTCTTCCTCCCTTCCTTCCTTTCTTCCTTTCTTCCTCCCTCCCTCTCTTCCTTCCTCCCTTCCTCCCTTCCTTCCTTTCTTCCTCCCTTCCTTTCTTTCTCCCTCCCTTCCTTCCTCCCTTCCTCCCTTCCTTCCTCCCTTCCTCCCTTCCTTCAGAGAGATATCAAGGGAAACAGCCATGGGAGAGAGAGACACTGATTGGCTGCTTTCCATACACACCTCAACGAGGACCAAACTTGCAACCCAGGCGTGTGCCCTGACCAGGAATTGAACTGGCAACCTTTTGGTTTGAGGGACGAAGCCCAAACAAATGGGCCACATCTGAAGGCCAAGGAACTACTACTATCTTATAATTGAAGGAAATGCTAAATTCTGATAACAGGTCAATGAAAATAATGATATAATATTTTCCTGTCCAAGTTTAAGTACCTCTTCCTAAATTCTGGTCTAAAGGATAATGGTTTTCAATGAAGGAAATAACATCCTTTGATATTATAAAGTGATAAACTTTTTCTTTATTTTAATCCAAGGAGACTTTTAAATAATCCTGAATGCAAAATAGCCTTTACTGCAGACAGCATAATTTTTAAAAATTAATGGTTGAGCCAAAAAAAACCCCTACCACCTACCAATTTATTGATTTATAAGTCACAAATCACTAGAAGCCAAATGTAATTTTGTAAAATACTAAATGCTTTCCTTTAATTTTATTTATTTATTTATTTATTTTTAGACAAAGAGAGGAGAAATACATCAATGTGTGGTTGGTTGCCTCTTGCACACTCTGCATTGGGACCTGGCTGGCAGCCCAGGCATGTGCCGTGACTGGGAATCAAACCGGTCAACCTTTGGTCGGCAGGCCGGTGCTCAATCCACTGAGACACACCAGCCAGGACCAAAATGTTTTTAAGAAGAATACAAATGTCCTAGTTTATAAATCAAAGGAATAAAATGATGGGGTGAAGGTTTAAAAAATACAATGGAGTCAATTTTAAGAATCAAAGAAATTGCCCTGGCTGTATGACTCCATTGACTGGAGCATCATCTCTTACACCGGAAGGCTGCAGGTTTGATTCCCAGTCAGGGCACATACCTAGGTTGGGGATTCAGTACTCAGTCAGGGCGTCTACAAGAGGCAACCAATCAATGTTTTTCTCTCACGTCAATGTTTCTCTCTCTCTCTCTCCCTCTTTCCCTCCCCCCACTTCTTCCTCCCCTCCCTAAGAGCAATGGGGAAAAAAATCCTCAGGTAAGGATTAAAAAGGAAGGAACTAACATACAAACGCATTATATTATATGTAGAAGTATATATATACCATGTCTAAACATGAAGAGAAATGTAACAAAGTCAATGTAAGGTATAATGAGAAAAATCTTCATTTCATTTGTCAATGTTCTCAAGTAATTCAAACTCAGCTTATCTAATATGCAGACCCAAAGACATACACATACCACCAGAGTTTAATGCTGGACTGAAAACCTAGCAGCAGGTATATAGGACAAGTAATAATTATTTCTCATTTGAATTTTCCCACAAATATCCCTTAAGTGTAGGAATTAAAGCAGTTCATTATATAATAAATACCTTTGCATATGCTAGATTTCAATTCATCTCTATACTCAAAATGAAATCTTAAATAAGTTTAAGAATTCACTTAATTTAAATTACAGCTTTATAGACATTCCATTGTGAGGGTTTTTTTTAGATGTTTATAATTTTCAACTTAGCAGACAGAGACACATATAGAAGTGAAAATCTGAATATTGCAATACTTTAAAAATTACACCAAGAATATAATTTTACTGCAAAGCGTAAGATTCCACACACTAAAACCAGCTAGATATTATAGAAAATTTATATGGTTTCTAATAATTAAACATTCTTGTTGGTTTATACAACAGTGTATGCTATTTTCATTCAAATCATGAGTGGCTTTATGGCAAATAAATTAAAAATAAACAGTAAAATTCAGAAATTTAACTATAGGAAAATGTTACTTTATTTACTCTCCTTGTTCACCAGACTAATGTATGTGTGTTTCAAGGTGCTGAACAACAATTATTTCAAATCATCCAATACTGAAATTTAGGAGCCCAGGCTTAATAGAACTGAAGGTATTTTCCAACTACAATATTTACTCTAAATACTGTGTACTAGTTAACTACAGATCAAACACTACAGAGTCTTTCTTAAAAGGAAAAGCAGAGCCTTAACTCGTGTAGCTCAGTGAGTTGAGCATCGTCCTGCAAAGCCAAAGGTCGTTGGTTGGATTCCCGGTGAGGGCACATGGCTGGGTTGCGGTCCAGGCCCCAGGCTGCATACAAGAGGCAACCAACCAATGTTTTTCTCCCTCTCCTTCTCCTTCCCTTCCCCTCTCTCTAAAAATAAATAAATAAAATATTTTTTAAAGTAAAAGAGAAATGTAGTCTCCAATTAAATATGCCAGTTTTCATAAAATATTTCAATTATTTTTTTTTAATTTAAGCAAAATTTTTAACTAAGAGAAAAGTGAGACTTGGGATATTTGAAAGAAGTTTCACATTACCACTATCTTTACAATTTCTAAATAAATATTTCCAAAGCATTAGTGTTCACAGGGTTAAAAATGCCTCCTAAATCAAGTTTCAAATCACTTCCTAAGCATACCAAACAATACAGTGCTCAAACAATCAAGAGTCTTCAGTAAAGGTAGTTGGGAAAAGGTGGCCTCTACACAAGTGAAATACCATCATTCTTCCTGGCACTGCGCCCTATCTTTTCCTCCAATCTGCCTGCTGGAAGCATTCTACTTAGAAAATAACATTTCAAGCATTCTGTATTAATTTTTTAATGCCATTTTTCAAGATAACTCAGAAATTCTTATTTTATTGTTAAAATGTACAAAAGCCTGCTATGAAAACATTGAAAATTATAACATTCAAAACCAGAGGTTTCAAAACATAGAAACTGGCTGGGCTCAAGAGAAACGATGTAGCAATGATATAGGCTACTGTGAGTCGATTTTGTTTAAGTCTAAAAATCTCTCTGCTTATAAAGTAGGGAAGGACAAGGAAACTCTTCCATAATATTTTATTTTATATTGTATCCCAGAAGTAAAGATACCCAAATACACGTAACATATAACATATATTCCGATTATTTCAACTCAGGAAAACCACTGTGATAGGATACTGAAAATTAGCAAAAACAAAATACATTTTTTAAATGGGTCTCATTCACTGACAAGATTTTTACACAAGCTGCTTGCTGCCCCTGCTCAACCTCTACATAATCTTTAACCTATTCTCTAAACTGGGGAATGGATGGGAAGAACCTAAATATGTGATTTACTTAAAAGCTAAAGATGTAGACAATTTTATATTATTTAAAGGGTTCTATTCATTTCTTCATTCTAATTCAGGGAGTCGCCTTTGCACACACCTCTCTCCCTCTTACAACTACAAGACAGCAAGCAATTGTTGTATAACTCCTCCCTTCCCCCTTCAACCCAGCTAACATACAAAGGAAAGGACTTTCTCTATTGTGCAAATCCAGTCCCTGAAATGGATCTTTGTTAACTAAAATCTGATTCAGAAATAGTCGTCATTTATTTTTTTTTTCAACTGGCATACATGAAAACTGCAAAGATAACAAACACAGTAAGATGAATTCATATTGGAAAAAGTAGAGTCAAATTTTGAAAATGCTTTGATTGCATTTTAAAGGTTTGGTCTTTCACTTGAAACACAGGGAAAAAAACCAAATCAGCATCCTCCCCTTAATTTATTTTCTACCAAAAACAAGGGTCAAGATATAAATAGTAAAAAAAGAAAAAAGGAAAAGGGCTCTGACGTTTCACCACCCCCCAACCCCAAAATGCTGCTCCTGCTCCCAAAGCTGTCTGGTTTAACGTTTTGTTTTGTTTTGTTCTTAATCCAAACAGTACAAAAGCCTAATCATTATTACAAGAATATTCATTTTGAAACGTTTTTTTATAATGTATTCCCAGAGTACACCTCTTAATCCTGTAAAATAGTTATTAGTCAATGCTGTAATCAACTAGGGAAAAGGGTAAAGTAGGTAATTTAACCTCAGCTCTAATTTAGGTATTGCAAGTTTTTTTTATCATTCGGATTTCTAGAAAACACCAGAAATGAATACCCTTAAATTTTCTTGCAGATCTATCATTCTGGTACAACTACATTTTTATAACCTTTTTACTTAAATTATTCAGATTTAGTTTCCCTCCCGATAGCAATCCACGTTTTACAAGACATTTTCTATAACAGATAAAAGGCCTGTGAATTCCTCCAAACAAGGTCCACTTAGCTCCACAGCTGGATCAGCAAAAAACATTTCTTGTACATGTTTAAGGATAAACAAAAAACTAGAAATAGAGATTACCTGTTGGGGGTGGAGGTGGGAAGGGGAGGATGGGAACTGGAAATCCCAGTGTCTGGGGTGTTACACTCTTTAAACCCGTAAGAATGTTCTATCTACTCAAAGTAAATTCGTTTAAGATTGTTTTTCAAGTCTCTTTTAAAATAAGGGAGTTTCAGGGATACACGGTGTGCTTAGTTTTAAAATAGCCTTTTATAAGTAGCATCTGCTTTAGCTCTGCAAAAGGTAAAATACTCCTTTAAATGCAGTCGTGAGCAATGCGCCAGCTATAAGCCCTGTTTAACACAGTAACGTTCCTCCAGACGGCGGCTTTTCAAGGCAGCTCGCATCCTCTGCCCCCTCCTCCCTCTGTGCATTCTGAGATCTGCTCTGCTGATTCCCACATAAAGTGGGTCCTGGCCGCCATTTTAGAAAGTCATTCACACAAGACGGACCGCAGCACCATCCAGTTGCAACCCTCCAAAACTCCCTTGGACGACTTCCTCTTTCCTCTCCCTTACATCTCATCTTGCAGAGGGGTCAAACTCCCCGCGGTAGACAAGCACTGTCTCTAGAATCTGCATAATGCGAAATGACACGTCTGGCCGCAGAACACTGAGGAGCAAAGTGAAGGCTGCAATGCACGTGTTTGCACGTCGATGCAAACATTTCCCAGACCGAGAAGACGTCCACACGGAGATAAAGGAACCACATCTAAGTGGCTTATTTTTCCACCAAAACAATGAAGGGGGCGGCAAGGGGTGGAGCAGCTCCAGGTAAAATTCCAATCTGCTTCGCAACCAAGCCGGAGGTCTACCCTCCGTCACTCGGGACAGAGGCACGCTTTCGCTCGCGGCCTTCCCCTCGCCCGGTTTCCCAGCACAGCGTAGTAAACACCCGGAGAGTCCCTGGAAGCGCGCCTCCCCCAGTCCTGCCGAGGACAGCAGGTTATGAATGGCCTCACTATTCCCGGCTCCTTTTCACACGCGGACACGCGCAGACGCGCGCTCCAGAGGTGAAGAAGATTTAATACCCCAGTAACAGCAACCACCAACAGAATCAATGATCCTCCATTTAAAAGAGAGCGGAGCTCTGCTGCCGCTGCTCCCATTTCCTCCAGGAGGCTGCTCCAGAGCAAGCGACGCAATGTATTTTTCCCATGGTGACTCACTAATAAGGGCCCTTCATGATTTCCTTCACTGACTAGAGAGTAAGGAAAATAAAGAGAAAAACAAACTTAAAAGCTTTCGGGTCTTGAATACCGGAATAAACAATAATTTTGGAGGACAATCACAGAGAGGCTAAAGACCTCAATCTGCACCAAGTGTTAGTAAATCGTCATTTTCAGTATTTCATGTCGAGGACTCTTTGGTACGCATACACTTCACAAAGAGAACAAGCGCTAAATACTACTGAACAAGAAGCGCAGAGAACACTTACTGCAACGTTTCAGAAAGGGAAAAAAGGAAGGAAGGGACGGAGGAAGGAAGGAAGGAGAAAGAAAGGTAGGTCTAGGAAGTTATTTATTTTTTAAGCCACGTCTTCTGATTCTGAAAGGCTTGCATTTTCCCTAACCATTGATTAGAGAACTCCGGGTGGGAGGGAAACGCCGTTCCGTCGGAAGCGGCTCCTCAGCGGCAGCGCCAGCGCGGCCCCGGAACCCGGGATCCCCGGGCTTTCGAGCGCTGCGAGGCGGGGACCTGGCCCCTGGCGGAGGACCCGCCTGCC
The DNA here is from genome assembly GCF_021234165.1 of Pteronotus mesoamericanus. Taxonomy (NCBI): domain Eukaryota; kingdom Metazoa; phylum Chordata; class Mammalia; order Chiroptera; family Mormoopidae; genus Pteronotus; species Pteronotus mesoamericanus. The sequence goes on from NW_026555200.1 coordinate 1,878,449, forward strand.
ACTGCACGCGCTAGTCCCCAGCAGCCTCCTCATCCAGCGGCCCCAGGGCTGAAGGAAGGGAACGAAAGAACCGAACCAGGCGCGCCAACTAATTTTCAGACACCATCCTCTACCCAACCCCGCAAAACAAAAACTGCGCGTTATACACCTTCCGTGAGAGCTCCCTCGATTCTAGTGTCTTCCCAATTCCGAGATGTTCCGACATTACCTACCACGACTTGTATTTTTGTACAACCTGTCCTTTCGCACAAAAACCTCTCTAGGTCAGACATTTCCGCGCGTCCTCGGGGTGAGGAGCGGGAGTTGCTGCGGGACTCCGGAGTTGGCCGTGAGGGACTGGCGGGGCGGGGAAGGGTTCGGGTCACGGCCCGGCCGGCCGCTCGGAGCCGGGGCAGCGGCTCGCAAGGACGCCACCCCACCGCTGCCTCGCCAGCGTGAGGGCACCTTCCCGGCGCCGGGTTCGCGGAGGCCGAGCAACAGCCTCCTCCTTATTGGGAAATGAGAGGGCAGCAGCCGCGCCCGCTCCGCCGAGGCCCAACGCCGCGACGCCGGCCGAGAGACAGCCAGGCATCCGCGCGCCCCCCGCACCCGTCCGTGGGTCTGGCCCGGGTCCCCTCACCAGTTCCGTGCACGAGGAGGGTCCGGCAACGGGCCGGAGCGGGCAGCGGGGCCCGAGGAGTGAGCGCGGCCCCGGGCCTCGTGTCACTCACCGTTTGAAATGCTCGATGATCTTCTCTTCCCGCACATTCTCCGGTAAGTTGCCCACCCAGAGGTGCCTGGTTTCCCGGACCATGCTGGGCGGTGTGCCGGCGACCGCTGGTGCGGGTTCCCCCTCGCCGGCTTCGTGTGAGCCCGTCAGCGCCGGGAGGCGGGCGCCGAGGCGGCGGCGGCGGCGGCTGCGGCGGTGGCGTCGGCAGCGGCGGCGGCTCCTCCGGCTCCCCCCCGTGCAGAGACCATCCCTCTCCCCCAGGTTCTGACTCTCCGGGCTCGCAGCTCCGCTCTGCCGCCACCACACACCCGAAGCCGACCCTCGCGCTCCGGCGGCGCATGCGCCCGGGAGGCGGCGGGAGGGGGAGCGGGGAGGAGGGGCGAGGGGGATCCGGGCGGCAGCGACTACGACCGAGCTGGCGCTGTGGCAGCCGGACGCTTCCCACCGGCGCGCGCGGCCCGCCTCTTTACCGCGGGCGCGCGCGCGTCCGCCCTCCCGCCGAAGCCGAGACGCCGAGTCCCTCTCAGCCGGCGCGCAGGCGCGCAGGGGAGGGAAGAGCGCTCGCGCGCTCGGCCCCGACACGCTAGTGCGCAGGCGCGTGGGGAGACGGCCGCGGGGCGGGCGCTGAGTCAGTCTCGCCCCGGGGGCTGCGCCCGCAGGAGCACGGGTGGCCTTGAGCAACCTGAGCCGGGATTCCCGGCGCCGGGCTGGGGGAAGAAAAGAGAGAAATGGGGTCGGTTTTGACAGGGTTGGGTATCAATGCGGCCGCAAAGGCCTCTCTCCTAGGAGAGGCCGAGACACTTTCCCCCACTGCGCATCCTTTGGCCAGCTCCTGGCGGTTTGCGGGCACTTGGCTCCCCGCCGGCTTGGGAAAGTGTCAGAACAAGGCCGCCCTTCTTCTCACCGCCCCGTTGAGCAATGACGGCTTCAGAAACTCATCCCTCCCAAGAATCATTAGCTTATAACGTTAAGCAACTTTATTTTATATAGGGCCTTGCGAAAATTCTTGCAAGTTCTTGTTGATCATTACGATATACTAGGAATAAAACTGAAATGAAACGGTTACGTGTTCAGTATTGTTCCCCTCAAATGATTTGCTATAATTTAATATTTAAGCAGAGTAAGGGATTAGACCTCTGACTTTTCCAGGCTTTTAAAGCCTACCGCTGAACTTTCATATAAAGCCTTGTTTACAAAACCCTGGGGAAAAACAACAAAATTAAGACAACCGTATTGGGTCCAGAAAAATGCAATTGTTTAGAACAGTAAGCAACTCAATTTTCTTTTCCCTTTATCTATATAAATAAAATAGCAGAAGTGTGGTACTTCTGCTACTGGCCATATTTTAAATATTTGGTCTCATTCACTGTCTTGCTAAATACAAGCCAACTTAACAAACTTGAATTGGAAAATATGGTCACCATAATCAACAGCACTAATACCGGGAGTCACCTGTGCATAATTAAATTGTTTCTTTTGTTCCACAGACAGTAAATCTTCTAGTAGTTTTTTTTTTGTTTTCCATATAGTCTATCTTAAGTTTCATAAAGATTGTGTCAGATAATCTGAGAGTCACATCAATTTTTCCTTCATTTGGTTTAATAGCCTCTACTGTACTTAATAAATGATCTCAGCATATCTGATCAATTCACATCATCTCTCTTTCCTCCTGAAAACTTTCAGAAGGCTAAGCAAGCCCTCAATTTACACAGTTGTAACAATTACAGTATAAGATGTGGTTATAACGTTATCCATTGAATTGCTTTGGAATTTTGACAAATTACTTCTAAAAATTCTACATTCTGAGCCATGTAATTTAACTAGTTTGTTTCTGATGCTATAATCCTGGATTACATTTACATTATCTATTTCGACACACCTTTTTTTTTTTTAACTGTTTTGGGAACTTTAATAAGAGGCAGAAATAGAGCAGGTCTAGAAAACTTAGAAACGGAAAAAGCACCATCACAATAGGGGCATTCATTCATTCCTAATTCAGTTGAGCTTGTCTTCATGCAAATCAGTCATTAAATGAAATGGAAATTTTTGTTCTTGAAAATATTACGGAATTGATTACCCAGTAAAAGTAAAACCAAGTCAGCCTACATTCCAATGTAGGATTGGACATGTACATTTGGCCATTTCTCTGTCTCAAAAACTACCACATACAGAGTATCAGGCCACCACACAATTATCTAAACTCATGAACTATCTAGTTCTGTATATATGGTTTCAATTAGAATTAAACTAAAGTGCATTTTTCCATGAAGCATGAATTTCAATATTAGCAATCACAATATGAAACATTTTAAAATGTGATATAAATTAGGCCCTACCCAGGTAGCTCAGTTGGTTAGAGCATCATCCCCATGTGCCAAGGTTCTGGGTTGATCCCCTGTCAGGGCGCAGAATAAGAATCAACCAATGATGCATGGATGGGTAGAACAAATTGATGTTTCTCTCTCTCTCCCTCTCTTCCCCCATCCCCATTTCTCTCTCTCCAAAAAATAAATAAAAATTTTAAAAATGGGGAAAAATGCAATATTAATTACTTGTTTAAAACCATGACAGATAGCCTCTGAATTAGCTGAAACCACTTGAGAAACACCAAAGTGTCACCATGAAGAACAGAAAAGGCTCAGCTCAATTGCATTAAAAGGGGCAAAGAAGAGGATTCAGAAAACATATCTTACAATTGGAGAAACAAAGGGTGTATCTCACCTTAAATGCAGCCTTCAGTTAAAATCATGCTGAAGAAAAATTCAAGGGCTAGGAAAAAAAGGAAGAGCCTCTTAGATGCAAAATCATTAGGAGAGACTAGTTAGAGTAATAGATAAATATGGTATTTTGTATCCGTCTATGACTCCCACAGAACAATAAAAGGATAAGCTAGAACAAAATAAGAACCAATTAAGATGTATTTATAATACTTAGTGGCACAAGAATAAGGGGCTAAGGGGACATTAGGTGAAAATTAAAAGCAACAAGTTTAGATCTGACTGTTGTGACTCAGTTGGTTGGGCTTCATCCTGCAAAGGGAAAGGTTGCCAGTTTGATTCCTGGTCAGGGCACATGCCTGGGTTTCAGGTTCCAGGTCAGGGAGCATATGAGAGGCAACTGATTGATGTTTCTCTCCCTCTCTTTCTCCCTCCTTTCTACCCTCTCAATAAACAAATAAAATCTTTAAAAAAATAAAGTAATAAAATAAAAGCAACAAGTTTACCAAGTAAAAATGTTTTAATTAGTATAGGTTTTTTTTATATATATATATATTTTTTTAATGTTATTTATTTATTTTTAAAGAGAGGGGAAGGGAGGTAGAGAGGGAGAGAAACATCATTCTGTTGCCCCTCTACACCTGCAACCCAGGCATGTGTCCCAACCTGAACATGCAACCTTGACGTTTTTCTTTGCAGTATGACACCCAACAACACTAGCCAGGGCTAAAATTTCTTTTTAAATGTAGTTCTCTTAGATTAGCCTACAGGTTTTGTTATATTTAAAAAAGAAAGATGCCCTGGCTGTTGTGGTTCAGTGGGTTGAGTGCCAGCCTGTGAACCAAAGGATCACTGGTTCAATTCCCAGTCGGTGCACAAGGCTGGTTGGTGGGCCAGGTTCCCAGTGGAAGGTGTGAGAGAGGCAACCACACATTGATGTTTCTCTCCCTCTCTTTCTCCCTCCCTTCCCCTCTCTCTAAAAATAAATAAATAAATAAATTCCTTTTTAAAAAGGAGCTAGTCAAAAATTCCACTTCCAATTTTGTCATTTGTTTCCCCATGTAAAAAAGCAGAGTAGATACTTAGTTTTTATGACTTAATTTGAAATGGGTAGAGTTGTTTACAAATACTTTCAAACTCCAACCTTTTGGGAGGTAGAGGAAGAGAAGTTGTGGTAGAAGCTTACTAATATAAAGATTGTTAAGCAAAACTAAGTTAAAGTTCTTCCAGAGAACTTTGGAAATCACAGAATGTGAAAAAAAAATGACACTTAGTGAAAAAGATCAAAATTTCAGATTGAGATGATATTTCTCATCTTACCAAAGGTTTATCAAAAAACTGAGAAACAGTCTCTGTTTAACAATATAAAGGCTAGCAAAATCCCATTAAACATCATATGATAATAGCACTTCATACTCAGATTCTTTTAAAGTGTTACTTTCATAAAAATACCTGTTTTCAGAATTAGGGCCCCAGGTATAGCAACCAAAGAGTTTATTTTAGTTTCTTTGGGGGTTTTCTTTTTGTTGTTGTTTTTTGTTTGTTTGTTTTGTTGTGTTTTTATCCTCACCCAAGGACATTTTTTTCATTGCTGTTTTTTAGAAAGAGAGGAAGAGAAAAACAAACATCCATGTGAGAAAGAAGCATCAATTCGTTGCTCACACACACTCTCCGACTGGGAATCAAATCTACAACCTAGGCATGTGCCCTGACCAGGAATCAAACCTGCTACCCGCTGGTTTATAGGACGATACTCCAACCAACTAAGCCACACTAGCTGGGGCTAGTTTCTTTGGTTTTTTAAAGTCTGATATACACTTCTCAAAAAAAGGAATACTCAGTTTATAAAATGTCAACAGCCTAAGTAAACATGCAGATTAATGAGTAAAACAAATTTTAATTATTTTCTGTTCAAATTTTAATGTGCTCCTATATACCAAAAATATTCCTTTAATATTTTTAGCAGGAAAAACAGCTCACATATGGATGCTGGGTTCAAATGAGTAATTCGGGTGGGAATTCTATCCATCTCTATAATAGATAATATGTGCAGGTTAAAAGAAATGCCCATGCTCTTACTGATTCATTCATCATAATAAACACTACTTTCAGTAATAAACACTACTTGACCTGGAACTTTGGGGGATGCTGAAAAACACTAACTGTATGAATGAAAGACATTTAGTGTAATGGAAGTAGCCCTGGGTTAAGAGTCAAAAATTCCAGCTCCACCCAGTGTGGCTCAGTTGGTTGGGCACCCTTCCAAGAATCTGAAGGTCTCCACGGAGACCTATGAGGTTGATTTCTGGCTGGGGCACATGCCTGGGCTGAGGTACATACAGAAGGAAAGCAACAGATGATGTTTCTCTTTCATACCGATGCTTCTCACCCTCTCTCCTTCCCTTCCTCTCTCCCTAAAATCAAAAATAAAATATTTTTAAAAAGAGTCAAAAATTCCAGTTCCAATTTTGTCACTGGCTATATGGCCAGGCAAATAAATTAAATCCCCAAAGTCTCAACATCCTCATATGCAAAATGAAGATTTAAAAAATCTATTTTCTTAACCTACTTTGGTTGCTAGAAGTAATAAATGAGATAATATATGTAACAACAATTCCATTTTTATGTTGGAAGTAACAACATAAAAATATCATGAATGCTATTAAGTTGACTACTAATTTCATATTAATACCAAAAGTAAACATCAGTTGAAATTAAAAACATGCCATTATCAATTTATAACATTTTCATGATTATAACCGGGTCCTATGGTCAAATCAGTATGCAATGATTACATGTCAAGTACACAGTTCCTTGCATTTTTGCTTACTTCTATTGCAAAGCATTTAATAACAAAAGTTATTAGTGTGTCATAATAACAACAAGGTTATAAAGTACATGTCCTTTGTACAGCCTCAAAACAAGAGTTTGATTTTCTTAGTTCATTTTTATTGGCCATTTATCAGGAAACACTGACAAAGCTTTTCTCTACTTCTGCCCTTGTTACAAAAATATTTGTAAGGGCAGAATTTCTTCATAAGCATTTATCTTTGTATGTTTTCAATAAAAAGTCACCCCACTTTGTTAGTCTCTGATTTTTAAATTTAACAATTAATAATTGAGACTTAGTGAAAAAGATCAAAAAGTAGGGTGTGATCTCATTTTTCATATATAATAAATGGATGTTGAAGTGAATTTCCTCGTTTGAGTATTAGAGATAATTCAGAAAGGTGACATTAGAGCAGAGCCATTTGCAGAAGTAAAATAGATGTGTTTTTAATCAGGTCTTATTTTCAGACTCTAAGGAACTCCCGTATTTAGCATGCTAGATGTGATCAAAGAGTTCGATGATGCATAATGGAAGCCCAGTTGGGGGAAGCACTGGAGCCTCAAACTCAGGCTTTGAATGCTAAACCTAGCTAACAGAGTAAGTAAATTAATATCACTGTGTAACTAGAACACAGTAATTACCAGATATTGAAAAAGAATTTGGTTAGAGATCAAGTCCCAAGCTACTAAAATTAAACTGTTTCATGAGAAAACATACTTAATATATAAGCACTTATTCTCTCTCTCTCTCTTTAAGATTTTATTTACTTATTTTTAGAGAGAGGGGAAAGGAGGAAAAAAGAGAGAGAAAAAAAAACATTGATTGGTTGCCTTTCGCATGCTCCCAGGGGAACAGCCTAACACTGAGGCATGTGCCTGACTGAGGATGAAACCAGCAACCTTTCCCTTTGCAGGACAAGGCTCAACCAACTTCACACCGGTCAGGGCAAGCACTTGTTCTTATAGCCACCATATAAAAGTAGATTAACTAGCTCTAAAGTGATCAAAATACCAACCACAGGAGAATTTGACAATACTAACAAAATTCCCAACATTACTATATTATTCTGAAAGAGTATTTCACATCTTGCTAGATCTGAGGATCAAGTGGTAAACATTCATTTTGACAGAGCAGGCTCACTCTGGTGAAATTATATATATATATAAGTTATCAGAACTCCAATCAGCTGAAGAGTGTTAGTCCTTTTCTAAATCATTCTTTAAGCAAGCTGACACTTCATAATCTACTTTTTTGTCCAACCCTCTAAGAAAACTAAATAATTTATTCCATATTGTTTTTAGTTTTCCAAAAATGAATATAATGGCTGATATTTTCATTTTAAAAAATTAAGTTATGTTTCTCCCATTTCTCTGGAAACTTGCTGAAAGTAACTTTTTTCCCTGTATGAGTAAATACTGCTAATGCACCTAATATTTAAAATTATGGATATAATTTACTAATGTTTATGACATTGACTAAAAATAGACTGGAAGAATATTTGTAAATATTAATCATGGTTGTACCTACCTGGTAGAATAGAAATTTTTTAAATTTTTATTTATTGATTTTTGAGAGGGAGAGGGGGACAGAGAGAGAGAGACAGACAGAGAGAGAGGCATTGACTTATTGTTCCACTTATTTATGTGTTCATGTTTGTATGTGCCCTGACCAGGGCTCAAAAAATGAAACCTTGGCATACCCAGCAAGCGCTCTAACCAACTGACCTACCTAGCCAGGACAAATAATAGATTTTTTAAAAATTTTTATTCATCAATATTTTCTAAGTTTTTCTTTATCATGTATTGCTTTTATAGTTAGGAAAAGTTATAATAAAGTGACTTTCGGAAGTCAGCATCTGTGTTACTTTAGTTAAGGGTTCCTCTGAAATGTTGATACTTGACTACATTAAATCAACATATTTATATTAACAGATCCCACATGAACAAAATGTTATTATTCTCTCTGTTAACTCAGTGCTTTCGTTGACCCTTTTAAAACTCTACTGCTAATCCTCCTGTGAGAAAAAGCTTATACTTAACCTCTTCCCTACAAGAGACATACGTTAACCAAAACACCCTAGGTCTGGGAGATTGTAGCTTTTAAACATCGGGAAGCAGATTATAAATAATACAAGTCAAGGCTAGTGATTGATTCAAAAAAGACTATCAAAGTGCACTTGATGGAATCTCAAAAACAATAATACCAAATAAGATGTTTGGTAACTTGTTACATGTGTATTTAAATTTTCAGATTTAGAGTTTTAAGCTCCCCTAAGCCTGGGGAGCTCCTCAAAGGCCTGGCTCCAATTTGAAGTAGAGTGCAAAGAAAAAATTAGTTATGTACTCTTTTGAAATATGTTTTAAAACTGTGTCCATTTTAATTCAATTATTGCTATTTAATCGTAATGCCTTTTTGAATCACTTAACTGCCACAATATTTGGCATTCATCTTCAGATAGTAATGATTAATAATTTTATATAATATTCTATAGTTAGACACTTAAGACCGTTTGGTTTGAAATGAAACCACATTCTATTTCAAGACTAAGTAAGATATGATACACTTTTGAATTAAATAATGGAATTATTTTTAAGGCTTTAAACAGTTAAATTTCAGTATTTTTATAAAGGAGACAGAAATTTTTGAGATGATATACTGTAAAGGGATGGGAACCATTCCTTACACTATTTGGAAAATACTTTGGCTGGAAAGAGAGAGTGCCAGAAAACTAAAGATGCTAGATTAACTTAAAAATTTTTTTTAACTTTTTGAGATTTATTTACTTTTAGAGAGAGGAACAGGGAGGGAAAAAGAGAGGGAAAGAAACATCAATGTGCTAGAGATACATCATTTGGTTGACTCTGGCACATCCCCAACTGGAGACTTTGCTTGGAACCCAGGCATGTCCCCTGCATGGGAATCAAACCAGCGACCTTTTGGTTCTCAGGCAGAGGTGCTCAATTCCACTGAGCCACACCAGCCAGGGTTATAAAATATTTTTTGCTAAGAAAACAGAACCAGCAAGGGTTCACTAAGGATTCACTCTACTGTATAATACTAGCTGGTGGGAAGGGTATGGTGAGATGAACATATAAAAAGGACTTGTGTTTTCTCCTACTCCCACAAGATAAACACATACCCAAGCATAAACCTTTTATGTAAAAAAAAAAAAAAAAAAAAAAAAAAAAATCACCTAAAAAAAAGTGGCTTTGACCCTGGCTTGGTAGCTCAGTTGGTTAGAGCCTCGTCACCATGCGCAAAGGTTACAGGTTGGATCCCCTGTCAGGGCACACACAAGAATCAACCAATGACTGTATAAATAAGTGGAACAACAAATCAATGTCATCTCTCTCCCCTTCATCTCTCTCTTAAAATCAATAAATAAAATATTTTAAAAGTGGCTTTAAAGCAGGATCCTTTTGTCCTTCATAATTTTCAACGTAAATATAGTTTCCCTCAATATCAGTTTCCAGAGTCTATTAGCACATAAAAACTCTGATTTTATGCCTATTCAAAATTATAAAATGTTCGTACTCTTTTCCCCCTTACTTTGTAGTGTTACCGTCATTGTAGGTACTTTGCCTTTATAGACTCTAGTTAACCATAATTTGTGAAGACAATAACAGAAATTCTGCAAATTCAAGGGACAGCTGATCTGGTCATATCCAAGTCTCAAACTATATAGCCTTGTTAGAAGACATAGAATTTCTAGTACTTCAACAGCCTCTACATAACTTTCTATACACTAAAAGTTCCTGTTGAATCTAGCACCAATTCAAAATTCCCACCAAGAAAAAAGATCTCGTCCTTAGGAACCAAAGAGTGGCTCCGCCCACAGCGATGACCCAGGCTGACCTGGACTTGTGGTCAATGGTGCTTTTGCCCCTGGGGGCAAGTGAGCACTCCCAAACAACGTCAGAGAAAAAATGTGGCTCGTGACTATCAGTCCCAGATTACAACTGCCACTTCAGTCTTTAGGAGCCCCTAACGTTCTTTCTTCGCAAATAAGCTCCCTCTTTTAAACCTTACTTCTGTGAGGATCTGAAGGTACATTACATGCTAAGGAATACAGGAAGGTAGTTATCCAGGGAAAGAAGGAACTTCAAAAGGAAGGGTGGTAAGGAATCAAAGCTTAAGACTGCAGAAGTGGCCAGCCTCAGTGCCCTGCTAAAAGAACCTTAATAAACCTGCTGAATTTCAAAAATGGGGTTAGATGGCAGTGGATTACATGGTATGGTAAAGAGCTTTTTGGGGGGGGGGGGACTGCGGTTCTTAGAACCCACAACCCCGGTAATAATTTTCACCACATTCCCTAAGGAAAGAATGAAGGGGTATAAAAGACACCTTAAAAAGAGTAAACACGTTTAGGTTACTATGGTTACTACTCTTGATTCAAGCTCAATTCTGCTGAGGGCGACGGAACTGTCGCCAAGGCTCTTTGAATCCACAAACCGAGGACAAACCTAGCGGCCAGAAGAGGACTAAAGGCGGCGTTGCCAAAAAGGACACCTTTATTTTGGCTTAGTGAGAAAGAGCTGCAGGCAGTGCCTCCTTGGAAGCCAGCACCGTCACCATGAGGTCTTTCAGCCAGTAACGTCTCCGCGGTTTGGAGAAAGCTCCTTCACACTACAGAGGTCAAATCTAGTCATGATCATTCCAAACATGGCGCAGGCAAGAGTGGAAGGAGGCCAAGGAGATATGGTCCAACCTCAGCCCGAAGGCACAAAGGGAAGGCTAAGCTCCAGGAAACCAGCGATACAGAATTAATAACCCGTCAAGAGGCTGCAGTTTTCGTGAGTGGGAGTTGAGGAAACAGTAAATAAGGCACAACGGAGGCGCTCAGACGCACTTCGTATTAAAGACGCTACCGCAAACACCTTGGAAGACACTGCGCGGCGGCGACGACCCAGTGCGCAGGCGTGCGGAGAAACGACGGGACGGGCGCTGGGTGCCGGCTCCTGGCTTCTCTCAAAGAACAGGGCAGTTGCCCCAATGCGCTTGCGCAACGATGTAACGTTGGGGGAGGGGAGAAAAACCTGTCCCCTCATTGTGACAGAATCTCCCCCCGCCATCGCAGGGAGCGCGCGCGCGCGCACGTACCACTCTCACACGCACACGCGCGCGCAGAGTATGCTCCCTAGTCCCTCGCGCATGCTTTGGGAGGGAGGCGGTGGAGGAGCTTGAGGCTTTCTGCGGAGTTTCTCTCACAAGTTTCTGGAACGACGGAGCCCTAGGGAAGCTGGGGGATGGGAAGCGCAGGGAAGCAGCTTTTGAGCGAAAGAAACCGAAAAATCCCCAGTACACCCGCCACCGCCCTGCCTCCAACCATGAAGCCACGGCCAAAGCCAAGTCCAAGTCCAACAGGACCCTAACGCCAGAGGGAAAAGCATGGGGACCTCAGCAGCCTCTCCTTCCTCTGCCTAGCCCCCAGGCTCTCAGCACAGGGAGAGGGCAGGGGGAGAGCGATGAAAGGCCTAAAACGCTCACTGGATGTTTGCATGGTGGAGTAAAAGCCGGTATCAGCCCTCTGGAGCTGCCTGCGCCCTCATAGGCCACCGGGGCTCTTCGCTGCGCTCTCGAATGTGGGCTCAGGGCTTTATTCCACGTAGCTGCCTTAGTATTTGTCTAGGGCTCTTGAACCCCGTTTCGTTACGCCTCACTTGGTGGTATCCTTTGATTCCCTCTGTCCTGTCTTTGGTGGTCTGGAGCTAAAGATGCGACTCGGGGGACACTAAAGGGGCACTTCCCCCGCACACCCCGACAGGAGTCCTGAGCACGGAGACGTGGCCTGGCTGGCGTTTGGGGGGATTTGGAGGAGTAGAGGCAGCAATCGCACAAGGCTCCGCTGAGTTGACTGGAGGGGCGGGCTGCCTGCCGGGGGCGGAGGCCGTGGGAAGGTGGAATATGGCCGTGGGGTTGCGACGGTGGGCAGTGCCGGAGGGAGCCGTTTGACAGCCACGAAAAGGAAGCTAGGACTGGCATGGCTATGTTGGGGGCAAGGAATCCGTGGCGCATGTTTTGTCTTGGTTAGCGCCCGCTCGAGACCATACCCGGCTGCCATTTTGTGGCGTGGCCGCCATTTCGCGCCGCCGATGGAGCAGGCGGTGGGGGAGGGGCGGCGGCTGCTTGCAGGGGCGGGGGAGGCGGGTTGGCGGCAGCGCCCGGGCTCCCCTCCCGCCTCCTGTCGCGCTGGCGAGCGGGTCCCTTTTGTTCTTCGCCTCTGGGCTGGAAGCTCAGGCCTCGGGCTCTGCCGCGGCCAGCCCGAGGTACGCCAGTTGCGCGCGGCGTGTGAACCCCCGAAAAGCCGCAGAGAGGCGTGCACAAAGCCCGGATCTTTTCTGCTCTCTAAGCCCTTCCAAAGTGGGATTTCTCCGCCCCATCCTTGCTATGTGAAAGGAATACATTTTATGAGGCAGTGCTCGGAACTTAACCGTGGGAAGCTGGAATTTCACCCTGAGAAAGAACGCGCTTTCTGAAGCCCTGTGCTGGTGGAAGGAGCACACCCGTTTGCGTCCCTTTCCTTGAGCCATAATGGCGTTCTGCACGTAGAAGTTACACTGCGCGGCTTCGCCAGTGGGAGACTCAACAAAGGTGCTAAACACCCGTGTAACCGAGAGGTCGGTCACTTTAAAAAAAAAAAAAGTGCCTTTGAAGTGCTGTCAGCGTAGGAGAACCGAGGCGATGGCTTTTCATTGGCTGGCTGTAAAGCAAGCACTGCGCCACTATTTTCAGATAAGGTTTTATAGTCCATTATTTATATCTGAGCCGTAAACTGGAACAATGGTTAAGAACATCTTATTTCTGTTGAGAATGACTTCTATTTGACTTCTTTTTTAAGTCTCTTATGAGTTTGTAAATAACAAATTGACTCAATAAAGTCTCCATTATGTGCCTTCCAGTGTCATTTCAAATCCTGAAAGAGCTATTGTTTTCCTGGTTTTAGGGGAAATATTTAAATGTGAATCTTGGCATTTTTAATGTTAACTTTGCGGCTCGGATCAACAAAGCCAGGAAATTCAAGAGTAGTGCTGCTAAATTTGTCTTCCAACTTTGTTTTTTGTGCAAGGTATTTTTGTTTAGTGTGTGTTTTGTTTTTTTTTAAGTTTGTTTTCTTCACAGCAGCAGGCGTTCCTAACCGAGCCAGCCTTTTCTGGCTCAGGTCTTTGGTGTCACAGCTACAGAAGGATTATTGTGGGGTGTTTTTTTTAAGCGGGGGGAGGTTCTTACTATGTATAATTATAGGGGGTTTGGTTATGCTCAATGATAGGATGAAAGTGTAAAAATACTTGCTGTTGAGGGCACAGATCAGGATTTAATGGCTTCTAGATGAAACATCTGAGTGGCTGTTGAGAGTCCAAATTTTGTTTTCGTTCCAGTTTGACTAGAAGCACTGCATAGTTTTAATTTTTTTTACTCTCTCAAGATTCCGTAAAGCACAATACTGTACATTTTTTTAGTGATGAAAGCTTGTGAAATGTGTTAAGTATTTTTAAATGCTTCCTTACCTGCACAACCAAAATTAAATAGTATGAAGCTATTAGTTTTATTTGGAAATTAGGATGTGTTATCCTAACCCAGACAAAATATTATGCCCCTAATTAGCCAAGCACTTGAAATTCAGATCGTTACACAATCCATCCTTCACTTGGTACAGATGTAGAAGGATCTGTTTAATCAATTCTAATTACTAGAGTGTTGTTACTTATAAAATGCATACTTATTTCACACCTTCAGCTATTAAAATTTAACACAAAAAGCACAACGTTTTTGAACAAAAATGTTTGCAATTTGTTGTTTTTTTTTAAATTACTGATTTTAGAGATGGGGGGGGGGGAGAAACATCAGTTGTTGTCCCACTTACGCATTCATTGGTTGGTTATTGTATGTGCCCCGACTGGGAATTGAACCCACGACCTTGGGGTATGGGGAAGATGCTTTAACCAGCTGAACTACCTGGGCAAGATAATTAGTATTTTCTTAAGAGTAGATGGTATTTTGTACTGTTTACCTCTCCCTTATGACCAATGCTGTATGTTTGCAAAACAGTTGAACAGAAATTTGGAAATAACCCACCTCCCCCATCCTAATGTTGGCCTCAAAACATTTTCCAATTTCCTGGGCCAAAGCCCAAACATTTAAACAGTGAACTTTAGATGTGCAGAGAGCCATGTTCAAATAAACAGATTTTGAAATAGCCACAATCTCAGATCTGTCCTAGAAGTGAAAATGCTTTTGTATACCTAGTCCTCGGTCTCTTCAGGTTTGCAAGCCAGGCAGGACTAGTGAATTACAAGATTACCAATCCATTGTTATTGTAGTTTTTCTTATCCTAAAACCGAGGTTCTGAATTAATTTGTACCAATTTGTGTTCCCTGAAAGAAATTAGGTGTTAACCAAAATCTTTTAATTACTGCCAGATCCTTAAGGCAGCCAGTGTTGAATAGAGGTGGTATGTGCTAGGCCGCTTTGGCTCATGCCTTTGATGTTGTTATTTGTTTTCATTTTTTTTCTTACTGCCTTTGATTTTGTTTGTTTAGCTTTGGTGTTTGGTGAAGCTTGTATGCACCTTTTCCAAACAACATATAAAAATAATAAATATCTCTATACATTGTTCCAGGAAAGGACAGCTTTTCATGCCAAACTATGGAATAGGAGGGAACTTAACAATAACAATAACTTTTTCCTGGTAAAGATAAATAAGCTCCTTTAGAGGCTTTAGTAATATGGAAAGTCCTTCAAAATATTTTTGGTAGCAGTTAAGCACTCCCACATGCTGTAATAGTCTTTTCCCCTTTGAGCCAAAATACTTAGAAGTTCAGCACTTCAGAAGTGCTGGAGTTCAAAGAACAAATTCTTGCAGCCAGTGGTATGTTTCTTAGAAAAATAGAAACATCTATAAAAGTAAAAAAAAAAAAAAAAAAAACAACCTTAAACAGCCCAACATTGTTCCTGCCAGACTCCAAATGGTCTACCCTAAAACAAAATTTATCCTGACAGTTGTGCAAACCATGTGAAACCTGGTTTATCATTTTGGCATCATGATTTAAATGGCCTCGATAGACAGTACTTCAAAAGGACTTATAAAAGTCAAGGTCTTTATTTGTTTTAACAAATAATTTTTAAGCATCAACCTTGTGCTAGATCTTATTCCAAATACTTAAGGTACATTGCTGAATAAAACGGATCCCTGTTCTCATGCAGCTTATCTGGTGGGAGGTAGGGGGCAGGTGTTGTGATGGGACAGAAGAAGAGACAATAGAATAAAAATGAAATTCATAGGAGCGGGAAGGGCTATGGCAAAAATGTACAGAAGAGAGATGAAACGTTGCAATTTCATTTTATTATTTAATTTTATTTTTTCTGTCATCATTTATCCTCCTTATACCCTTCTCTGCCTCTACTCACTCCCCACCCCTGGAAACATGCTGCAATTTTAAATAGGGTGGTCAGGGTCAACCTCACTAAGAAGATATTTGGCCCTGGCAGGGCAGCGCCGTTGGCGCTCATTCTGTACACCAAAGGGTTGTTCGATCCTGGCCAGGGCACATACCTAGGTTGCAGGTTTCATCACCAGTTGGGGCAGGTACTAGAGGCAACCAATTGATGTTTCCCTCTCTGTCCTCTCTCTCCCCGCCCCCCTTCCTCTCTAAAATCAATAAACATATTTTTGGTTGAGGATTAAAAATAAATATAAATAAAAAATAAGTTGAACAACAAATTGATATTTCTCTCAAAATCAATAATTTTTTAAAAAAGATATTTGAATATTTGAAGTAGCTAAAGGAGCAAACTGATTATCTCAGGGAAGAGGTGCCAGAGAAAAGGAACAGCAAGTGCAAAGGTCCTCAGATAGGAGCATGACTAGCACATGAAAGAAACCGGTGTGGCTGAACCAGAATGAGTAAGGGGGAGAGGACAGAAGATAGTGGCCGTCAGATAAAGGGAGTGGGAGTCACATCTATAGAAACTGGTAGGCAGAGGGGGAGGGAAGACATCAGCTTTCAATTGGCAAGGAGGTTTTACGTGAAAGTAGTTTTCAGAGGTATTGAGAATAAGAGGCCAAGGGTAGAAGCAGGAGCCCAGTGAGGGAGGCTATGTCAGTAAATCCAGATGAAAAATAAGATAGCTTCAAGGACTAAGGCATCCTGGATATATTTTGAAGGTAAATCCAAGAGGACTTTGATGGCTTGAACATGGGATTGATAGGAGTCAAGAATGAGCCTAAGGTTTTTGACCTGGGCAACTAGAAGATCGAGTTGTAATCAACAAATAAGTAGTACTGGATAGAACGATTTTCCCAAGTAATATTAAGAGTTCAGTCTGAGATATTTATTGAATATTCAAATAGAGATATTATTAGATATGCATTAGGTAGGCTGTTGGATTTGAGATGAGTTTGGGGGAATACTGAAAATGTATATTTTTATATATAATCTATGTCCTTTTTACATAGCATACGAGTGGCGTTTAAAGTCCAAAAGTGAATGAAGTCACCAAGGGAGTAAGTATAGATATGAAAGGAAAGAACCAGGAAAGCCCGGAGGCACTTCACATTTAAGAAAGGTCTCAGAAGTCAGGAACTTGGCAAAATGACAGAATAGGCAAACCAGTTAGGTAGGAGGGAAACCAAGTAGTGTCTGGGAAGTCAGGTGAAGAACGCCTTTGAAGGAGGAGGGAGTGACTAACTGGAATGCTGCTGAGAGGCTGAGGCCTGAGAATTGCCTGTGGCAGCAACAAGGAGGTCCCTTGAGACTTTGACAGGAGCAGCTTAGGTGGAGCAGTGGAGACCTGATTGGACAGGGTTGAAGGAAAAAAGCGGTCTTTGGAAAAGTAGAGTTGCAGGGGAAGATGCTTAGAGACAGTGATGGGAGGAAGTATCAAGTTTTAAAAAGTTCCTGGATCAAGAACAACAATAAAAAACAATTTAAAAATGGGATAATTAATCAATGTATTATTTCTGCAATTTAAATAAAAATTAGTGATTAAACAAAAAAGGTGCCCTGGCTGGTGTGGCTCAGTGGGCTGAGCTCTGGCCTGTGAACCAAAAGGGCACCTTTCCTGAATTGTCTTGAATAGTTGTAGGCTGAAGGATAACAGATTTAGATTAAAAATTTTAAAAAGTAGCTGTTCCCAGAGGTGAAAAGAGTCAAACACATTTTTTTAAAAAGTTTATGTACTTGGTCCTGGCTGGTGTGGCTCATTGGATTGAGCACCAGCCTGTGAACCAAAGGGTTGCTGGTTCTACTCCCAGTCAGGGCACATGCCTGGGTTGCAGGCCAGGTCCCTGGTTGGGGGCGCGTGAGAGGCAACCGACTGATGTTTCTCACACATCAGTGTTTCTCTCCCTCTCTTTTTCTCTCCCTCTCTTTTTCTCTCCCTCTCTCTACAAATGAATAAATAAAATCTTTAAAAAATAAATAAAAATAAATTTTTAAAAAGTTCTTTGATTAGTACAAGAATCAGGAACTCAAAACCTTTAGGCTTCTGGAAGAACCGTTAACACTCCCAGGATACGGTATGCTTCTAGCCTTGTATCTGTTCCATTATGACATGAATAATAACAATTTCTTCGGAAAAGAATACTACTTCCTATAAAATCTGCAAATTCTGAACTTGAAATTTGGTTAGTGCTTGGAAGAATTTGGTCAGTAGGACAAAGAATCTAGCACAGAAATTTTTCCTAGAATTTAAATAAACTTCAGTGCTCACCAGTGGTCCTAGGTGTGATTCAGCCAGTCATGCAGTGCTTAGAGATGCAACAAAGCAGACTTTGCCCTGGTTTCTCAAATGTATACCTCAATAATCACTGAGAACTTTGCAGCTTTTGTTTGACCTCCTATAAAAACGTTAGAACAATGGTGACAAACTGACTTCATCATAAGAAAGGTAATGCCCGATGTGTGGAGTACCCAGATGTTTCTTTTTAACAGGATCTTGTCACTTGTCACTGTCAGCCTGCTCTAGTACCACCAATCATCAGTGAACAACAGCTAACTAGTTTGTCTATGCGCTTCATTTGAAAATGTATTTATTGCCCTGACTGGTGTGGCACCATTGGGTGTCTTCCTGCAAAGCAAAAGGTCACCCAGTTCAACTTCTGGTTAGGGCGGGTTTGGTCCCCATTTGGGGCATGTACATGAGGCAACCAACCAATCGATGTTTCTCTCCATCTCGCTCTCTCTTCCTCCCTCCCCCTCTCTCTAAAAATAAATAGAATCTTTAAAAAATGTATTAAAAAAAAAGAATATATTTGTCACTCTGGGTTCAAGCTCCACCTCTGAATCTTGTGTACTGATAAATATACGGACGTTAAAATTTTTTTATCTTCAATTGTATTACAGTATTCCTTATGGAGCATGTGACAAAATACAGATATAAGGTATCACATGTATTTTATCCTGAAACATTTATTCTAAATAGAATTTAAACTTTATCTTTTGCCCTTGCTGGTGTGGCTCAGTGGATTGAGTCACCGGTTTGATTCCCAGTTAGCGTACATTCCTGGGTTGCAGGCCAAGTCCCTCTTTGGAGACATGTGAGTGGCAACTAATCGATCTATCTCTCACACGTTAATATTTACCCCTCCCTTCCCCTCTCTCTAAATGAATAAATAAATCTTTTAAAGAAACAGTCTTTATCCCTGGCTGGTGTGGCTCAGTGGATTGAGTGCTGGCTTGCAAATCAAGGGGTCGCTGGTTCGATTCCCAGTCAGGGCACATGCGTGGGTTGTGGGCCAGGTCCTTAGTAGGGGGCACATGAGAAGCAACCACACATTGATGTTTCTTTCCCTCTCTTCCTCCTTTCCCCTTTCTCTAAAAATAAGTAAATAATTTTTTTTAATAACAAGTCCAGGAGATTCTGCTACATCTGTTTTGTGGGACTTTTCACACACCTCCTGAGAATCACACATGTAGAACTTAAAACATAGATGAGGAATAAAGACCTTTTCCTTAACAAGCTACTTAGCTGACGTGAGCGGTACATAGTCCGGCACAAATAATGCCCCTGTTTTATTACAAAATCTTTTATTACAAAATCATAAGCATGTGATTCTGTAACATAACATCACACTCAAGCATACCATATGACATTTTAGGTGAAATGTTCAAATTGAAACTATAAATTATTACACCCATATTATTACCCTACCCTTCCCACCACACTCACACTGGCGTTACTGCTGCCGGACTCGGTAGTTCTGACAGCATGAGCCATCAGTTACCGGTGTAGAGGGCATGCGGTAAACATTCAACTTCCTTGAGAGGTCCAAGAACACTATATTTAAAAAAAAACAAAACAGCTCCTTTCTTTGAAAAAGTGTAGCATCCATTATATTGGAGAATCTGAAACTATTTGTACAAACACGCTAAATGTTTATAACCATTGGTTATAGTTCTGCATTTTGGAGAAATAGTGAACCAGTTTGGGTTTGGTTTTTATTTGTTTTTGTTTTGGTTTTTGTCTTTAGCAAGAAGTCCTCTGAATACTTGAACTCCTATTTATCTGAAACATCTCTGGTTCACTTATTCTGCATTTGTTCAATAAGTAATTGACCTTTAAATTAGAGAATGGGAGTCTGCTGCAAACAGCAGAAAAATAGAATCGTGCATGATAAGAGGTGAGTGGCCAGGGGAATGGAAACAAGGAAAGTTTTCTTTTTATAAGGTGGAAGAAATTACAGTACCTTTTTCACAACATTGCTGACAGCTGACACAGTAGAGAATTGAGGTGGGTGGGAGAGCTGACTGCATCCATGTCCTTAAGTAGGAGAGAGGGACTGGATAAGTGAAGGAAATGGCTTTAGACAGTGGTGTCAAATAGTTCATCTAATAAAAGACCAGAAGCCAGAATGGATGGCTGCCAATGCTGGAGAGCAGATGTGATTGCGCAAGTCAATACAAGAAATGCCACTAATGTACAAAAAGGCAGAGTTAAGTAAGGTTTTGTGCTTCAGTTTTCCAACAGAAGATGGAAATATTGACATAGTACACCAATCAAAAGGTTTTGGATTTACTTTCTATGTTCTTGAGCAAGTCACAAACATTTTTTGGTAGGGTTTTGATATGTTTTATTTACCACTGAATGGTCATTATCTAAAATAGTGCCTGGCAAACAGTAGTTCAATAAATATTCATTGAATTAATTTTATAAATGAATCTATTAAATAACTACACTACATATGTTGTATCTACCCCGCAGAGTTGTTTTGAAGATCCATGAAATGAGAGAAGGGATGTAAAAGTGCCTTATAATCTGTGAAGTGCTATACGAATCTAGGGGATTTATGTTGGTGTATTTGGAATAAAGTCCACTGAGTTTTTTGACTCCTCAAATGAGAAACACAATAAAAATATGGAAACATAGTCATTATTAGTTGTATTTTTTTTTCCTAGAGGATTGTATCAGGATCTAAAGAGTCTGTCATCTGGTTTGAAACTCAAGGATGGAATACAACATTACATAATATGGGATTTGAAATAATAAACTATGTAATATTACACAACTGACAAGAGTATACAAAAGCCAGAAAACCGAGACTTCCGGCCGAAATGGAGGCATAGGGAGATACACTTTGCCTCCTCGCACAACCAAAATAAGGACAACGACAAATTTAAAAACAAAAAAATAACCAGAACTGCCAGAAAATTGAACTGTATGGAAGTCTGACAACCAAGGAGTTAAAGAAGAAACATTCATTCAGACCAGTAGGAGCAGGGGAGGCGGGCAGCCAGGGCAGAGAGGACGTGGAGCAAGGTGGTGGCTGGCGAGCCAGGTGGCCCCACATTTGCTTGAGGATAAACCAGGAGGAGCACCTGGGGAGCGAGATAGACTGTGCAACCTGGGGTTCCAGCACAGGAAAATAAAGCCCCAAAATCTCTAGCCGTAAAAACCTGTGGGGGTTGTGGTGGCAGGAGAAACTCCCAGCCTAACAGGAGAGTTCTTTCGAGAGACCTACGGGGTCCCAGAACATACACAAACCTACCCACCTGGGAATCAGCACAAGAAGGGCCCAATTTGCTTGTGGGTAGCGGGAGAAGTGACTGAAAGCCGGCAGAGAGCTGAGCAAGTGCCATTGTCCCCTCTTGGACCCCTCTCCCACCTACAGCATCGCAACGCAGACATGGGGGTTCCCCGCCCTGGCAAATACCTAAGGCTCCGCCCCTTCCAACATAACAGGAGTGCTGAGACAAAAAATATATATATATATATGGTCCAAACAAAAGAACAGATCAAAGCTCCAAAAATAGAAATCCATCTCCTGAGAGCTCTCATAAACTTATAGAACCGCAAGAAGCGTGTGGGTCTCTCCCTTTCTGCGGCCATCACAGAGGCGCCAGAGGTCAAAATGAAGTTCAATCCCTTTGTGACTTCTGACTGGAGCAAGAACCATAAAAGGCATTTCAATGAACCTTCCCACACTTGCAGGAAGATTATGTCTTCTCCTCTTTCCAAAGAACTGAGACAGAAGTACAATGTTTGATCCACGCCCATCCGAAAGGATGATGAAGTCCAGGTTGTGCGAGGACATTACAAAGGGCAGCAGATTGGCAAAGTAGTCCAGGTTTACAGGAAGAAGTATGTCATCTACACTGAACAAGTGCAGGGGGAGAAAGCTAATGGTACAACTGGTCATGTGGGCATTCACCCTAGCAAGGTGGTTATCACCAGGCTAAAGTTAAACAAAGACCGCAAAAAGATCCTTGAACCTAAAGCCAAATCTCACCAAGTAGGAAAGGAAAAGGGCAAATACAAGGAAGAAACAATTGAAAAGATGCAGGAATAATGTAATCTTATATACAGCTTTCATTAAAAACTTGAAATGAAAAAAAAAGCTCCAAAAATAGAGCTAAGTGATGAAGAGATAGCCAACCTATCAGATGCACAGTTCAAAACACTGGTAATCAGGATGCTCACAGGAATGGCTGAGGATGGTCACAAAATGGAGGAAAAAGTGAAGGCTACACAAAGTGAAATAAAGAAAAAGATACAGGGAATGAACAGTAAAGGGAAGGAAACCGCGACTCAAATCAACTACTGAGAGCAGAAGGAAGAGAGAAACATTCAACCAGAACAGAAGGAAGAAACAAGAATTCAAAAAAAATGAGGAGAGGCTTAGGAACCTCTGGGACTACTTTAAACGTTCCAACATCGGAATCAGAGGGGTGCCAGAAGGCGAAGAGCAAGAGCAAGAAATTGAAAAATTATTTGAAAAAATAATGAAAGAGAACTTCTGCAATCTGGCCAAGGAAATAAGACTTTCAGGAGAGCCAGGAAGCTCAGAGAGTCCCAAAGAAGTTGGACCCAAGGAAGCACACGCCAAGGCACATCATAATTACATGACCCAAGAGTAAAGAGAAGGAGAGAATCTTAAAAGCAGCAAGAGAAAAGGAGAGAACATCTACAAAGACGTTCCCATAAGACTATCAGCTGATTTCTCCAAAGAAACCGTGCAGGCGAGAAGGGGCTGGAAAGAAGTATTCAAAGTCCTGAAAGGCAAGGACCTACATCCAAGATTACTCCATCCACCAAAGCTATCCCTTAGGATGGAAGGGCAGATAAAGTGCTTCCCAGATAAGGTCAAGTTAAAGGAGTTCATCATCACCAAGCCCTTATTACATGGAACGTTAAAGGGATTTATCTAAGAAAAAGGAGATCAAACACTATGAACAGTAAAATGACAACAAACTCAAAGCTATCAACAACTGAACCTAAAAAAAGCCAAAAACAAAAAACAAACTAAGCAAACAACAGGAACAGAATCACAAAAATGGAGGGTTATCAGTGGGAAGGGAGAGGGGGACGAATGGGGGAAAAGGTACAGGGAATAGGAAGCATAATTGGTAGGTACAAAATAGACGGGGAGGTAAAGAATAGTATAGGTAATAGAGAAGCCAAAGCACTTCTACGTACAACCCATGGACATGAACTAAGGTAGGTAGGGAACGCTGGTGGGTGGGGGTTGCAGGGTGGAGGGGAATAAAGGGGAGAAAAAATGAGACAATCATAATAGCATAATCAATAAAATATATATATTTTTAAAAAGCCAGAAAACCAAAACTATCTAAGTAGCTTTATGCGAATGTCGTAAACTAAATTCCATGTTACATTTGCAATACTAGGCACATGAGTGTTATGTTACCTTTCTTTTTATTTTATTTCTTCCTTTTTTTCTGTAGGTTATTATTTCCAAATCAATACAATATTGGTGTTGTGGATTTACTTTTCTAGGCAACAGAATAAAATTTTAAATTTATTTATTTAAATTTATTTCTGCTGAGAATTTCTCGACATACCTTAAATACTCTGGACTATTTTCATCATAAATCTATGTGGTCTTCCCACATACTATAGGACTAATCTGGGCAAAAGTTCTGGCTGAAAAAAATAACCAAACAAAATCCCATTCAGTGCAATTCCATTTTCTTAGCATTCTGGGGACTAACGTGAGTAATAAAGTTAATTGGTGGCATTTGAAAGCAATTTCCAATATGCTGAGGTTGTATTCCTAGGAGAAGCCCTTATCTTTATTCCTGATGGAATACCTGAAAGAAGTTAACTCACTAATTCATGCCATCATTTCCCATTTTTATCATTATCACTGGCAATTAGATATTACGTAATTAACCAAGGCCATACAAGAGGATTCAGTGGAGCAATTTAGGATTAAATTTAGGAATTAGACATTAGGACTCACTGGGATTCCCGTAAGTGTTTTTAAGTGCTGCAGTACAGGGCTGCTTAATTAGGCAGCCAGCCTAGTTCCTGCTGTTACCCAGCACCAGGCCTTTTAGGATTACTTAGGAAAAATACTCAGATTCCAGAAAATCTCAGAAGTCAGGCTCAAGCTGAGGAAAGATGCTTGCTGAGTAATGCAACTCAGTCCCCTTCCCCGTAAAGCCGAAGTGCCATATGTGTTTTTCCAATTAGCCCCACCAGATCTCTTCTAGGTGTGATTACGTGTCAGGACGCTAACCATTCCGCCTCAGGGGATCTACGCCTTCTCAGTAAAACTTCTCTGCACCACCTGATGTGATAGTCTGCCTGTACAGGTTTCTGTGGCCCAGCTCTCGGTCACATTGACGGACTGTGGCACCTGGTCTTAACCCACTTTTTCTCTCCGCTGCCTCAGTAAACAGTAACAGTGGTAACGCCCACAAACAACCTGCCCTCGCAGTAGCACAGGTCTGTCCTGCATCCTGCACAGGGCACCTTTTCATCTGAAGGCTCTCAAAGCCCGCTGCAGACATTAATTATACGTCATAAATGCCTCATTGATATGAGGCTGCAAGCGCCACTAGCCCCATTGAATTACTAGACATCCCAAAATGAAGAGATGGAATCCCCTTCTCCAGCCCACACGGAACGAGGACAAATCTGGGTCATGAGCACAGCTCCATTCACCTACTTAAGACTATCTATCCCTAGGGCTCTAGGAGAACTAATTTTCTCTCCATATTCCCCCCAATGCTCAGGAAATTGGATTTTGTTTTTATTCTTAAAGGTGTGGGTGCTTCTGTCTGAAATGACCACCTTTAAAACAAAATGTATTGATTGATTTGAGAGAGAGGGAGAAACATTGATTTGTTGTTCCACTTATTTATGCATTCATTGATTGCTACTTGTATGTGCCCTATCTGGAGATTGAACCCAGAACCTTGGCTTATTGGGATGATGCTCTAACCGGCTGAGCAATGACCATTCTTTTGCTGCCGATTCGGCTTCTGTACCTTCCGTTCTAGCTAGATATAGGGAATTTTTGTACTTGAATTCACCTTTGACATCCAAAAAAATAAAAATAAAAAATGTCTTACATCTGCACTAGTATGTATGCATGTCATCAAAACATCAAAAGCAATTCAGCCCCCCTGCCCCCTTTTTTTTCCCTTTTTTTTCGGACAGGACAATATGTGTATAGATTCTAGTTTGGTTATCTCTTGGATACAAGGTTGCACCCTGGAGTCACCTGAGTCAGTGCTGCCCCCTGGAGGTTACAGAGGCAACCGCCCACACTAAATCCTAGATTAGGCCTGTGTGTGAGAATGAGTAACAATGAAGCATACTCAAGGACGAAGGGGTCGAAGGGGTCGCTGTCATGACACACTGAGAAACTTTCTTTTATCTGTTTTTATGTGATAGTATAGCGAAAAGAGCACTGACAAGATATCCCAGAGCTCTCATTTCAGCCTTTGGTTCAACTGTTATCTCAGGACATTACTCTTTGTGCTTCAATTCTCCAATAGAATGGGAACTGCTGGTCTAGTCCAGGGCTGGGCCGACTTTTTCTGTAAGAGGCCAGATAATACTATTTTAACCTTGGTGGGCTATGTTGTCTCTATGGCAACTACTCAACTCTGCTGCTGTAGCTCAAAAGCAGCCACAGACAAAATGTAGTAAGTGAGTGTGGAGGGGTTCCAGTAAAATTTTACTGGACACGGAATTTTGAATTTCATATAATAGTCACATGTCATGAAGCATTATTCTTCTATCCATTTTTAAAACCATATAAAAATGTAAAAACCACTTTTAGCTCCCAGACTCCAGAGAAAAAGCAGGCAATGAGCCAGATGCGGCCCAGGGCTGAAGTTGGCTGACTTACGGGCTAGGTAACCTCAGGGGGTTCTTCTAATGTCAGCCTCTACAATTTTTTTTTTTAACTTTTAGAGAGAGGAGAAAGGAGGGAGAAAAAGAGGTAAAGAAATGAGAATCATCAGTGTGAGTGAGAAACATCACTTGGTTGCCTCTCATACGTGCTCTGATCTGTTGACCTTTTGCTTTGTGGACAACGCCCAACCAACTGGGTACACCAGAAAAGGTGATTTAACCATAAGTCCTTTCCATTTCTTTTTCTTGGTGGGTCACCCAGTACATGTGATCTAGTGTTATATGAGGGACATTGGAAGAAATGCCCTGGTCAGGTAGCTCAGTTGGTAAGAGCATCATCCCGATACACCCAGGTTATGGGTTCAATCCCTGCTCAGGGCACATACAAGAATCAACCAATGACTGCATCAGTAAGTGGAACAACAAATCCATGTTTCTTTCTTTCTTTCTCTCTCTCCCTCTTCCTCTCTCTCTAAAAATCAATACGTAAAAAAAATATTTTTAAAAAGGTAACTTTCCTCCAAAAAGATGTCTATCAGCTTCACATTGGTCAGCCTCAAATACCAGCAAATCTACTTTCAGAACTGCTCTGTCCCAGAATGTCCAAGCTACAAGTGCTACTGAGGACTTGAAATATGACTGGCCCAAGTGGCGTATAAGTATAAAATGCACACCTAATTTTGAAGACTTAGTACCAAAAAACCAACTATTTTGTGAATATTTTATATCAGTTATATATTATAAACAATATGTTGACCTATTCAATTAAATATATTAAAATCAATTTAATTTGTCCCTTTTTATTTTTTAAAATGGGGCTTATAGAAAAATTTAAATTGCATATATGGCTCACAGTATATTACTATTAGAAAATATTGCTCCAGAGAATTATTTGTTTTAATGATTTAAGATTTGTCCCTCGTTCAAATGCAATGTTCTTGTTGTAGAAACTTCAGCATGGGTTTTGAGAGGAACAGAGGCCCCCAGAATTGTTTCTGGAAATGGAAGGTAGGGAGTTGAGATATGACTAAATACATAAAGTTGGGGTGAAATAAGGCAGAAGCAAGCTTTTCCCCACTCATCAGCTATTTAGAGTTCTGGTTCTAGTGTCTTAGGGCACACTTGACTGTCTTCTTTAAGAAATGGAACATTCTATTGGAAGTCCGAAAAAATGGGTCTCAGCCTAGCCTATAGCTCACTATATAAGGGGTAAGTCATTTCACTTCAGTTTCCTCAACTACATTTTGAGGATAAAAAGCTATCCCGCATACCTCACCAAACTAAGAATGTGTACAAGAGCGCTTGTGGGCTCTGCAATGCTCCAAAAGTGTCCGGAATGTAAGTAGCATCCGGTTGGATGAGCCATCTCTCACCTCCAACTGGCTCACAAGCTGTACTCATCAACTGCAAGGTTGCTGCTACTGCTGCCCTGATTGGCAGTTACAGACCAAGGAACTGTCCTTCCTTGAGTGACAGCTGGATCAAACCTCCCAAATTTAGTTGGCTTATTAAGCCATACCTGTCTGATAGTCAGCTCCAAAGGAGTCCTCGATGGGTTAAACATACCTCACCCAGTTGATAGTCACCATACCTTGCAATGGTAGTTCAAATACGCAACGCTCATTCCCACCACAGGACTTCGTCTTTGCTGTTCCTCTGCCTATAATGAACGCCTTGCTTCAAGATGTGCATGTGGAAGACTTCTTGACATGGATCAGATCTCAAGCAACAGTTCCTTAGGTTCTTTGTGGCCATCAAGAACATCCTCCTCCTATGAACCTGTATCTTTCCCTTTATTTTTTTTCCTTGTATTTATTTCTACCTCCAATCACTTATTTACTTGTTTTATTGTAAATTTTTTATTAAATATTTTATTGTTCTAGTATAATTGTCCTTGTTTGGTTTTTTAAAAGATTTTATTTATTATTTTTAGAGAGAAGGGAAGGGAGGAAGACAGAGAGGGAGAGAAACATCGATGTGCAAGAGAAACATCAATCATTTGCCTCTTGCACACCCCCAGGTGGGGACCTGGCCCACAACCCAGGCATGTGCCCTGACTGGGAGTTGAACCAGCAACCTTTTGGTTTGCAAGTCAGTGCTCAATCCACTGAGTCACACCAGTCAGGGCTTATTTATTTGTTTTTGTCTTCATCTCCCACTGGAACGTAAGCTCCTGTGACTAGAAGGTCTGGCAATAGACACCCAGTAAAATGAGTGCCCGCAGCCTTCTCTCTCTCAGCCTTGCCACCTTCCTACCCCAGGTAGACCAAGCTCAGTGCTACCCAACGAGTGTCCATGCCTGATGTAGGGCCAGGGCCTCTTCTGGACGCCCAGTCATACTTCCATTGCCATTCAACATACATTTTCAATTATCCGTTTGTTGGAGGCTATATTAGAACAGTTAAGAAAAAGAGAAAATAGTCTAAGTAGTTCAAATAGAAGTAGACGTTACGTAAACAACTGATTGTAAAAGGGTGGAAAAGGCCCAAGGAGCAAAAGGAAAACCGAATCCAAAAGCCTGCTCTAGTCATGATGCTGATGGCCCATCCTTGGGTGGGGTTTCCAAGTGGATCACTGCCTTGGGCCAAAGAACAGCCCCTAGAACCAGCCAGCCTTGGTTGAAAGAGGAAGTCACTTGACTGACACCAAGATGTTATTTCAGAATTTCTTCAGGACCGAAATTCTGATTTATGCGTGTGTGTCTGCTCCCTAGATGCACTCAGTCAATGGTTGTTGCATTGAATTCCTGGTCTCAGCTGATGTTGTCTATTGCCGCTTCCCACAATGTATTTTCTCTTCCCTTTCCCCCTTCCAATCCTACTCACCCCTCCAGCTCCAGCTCCAAGATTCACCTCCAAGAAAGCATCCTGTCCAGCCCCCACTGCTCTCTGAGGTCTTAGAGCATTTTCTCCAATGTCACCCATTTTGGCCTTTTTTCTACACATGTTCAGTTTGTTTGTGTCCTCTCTCCTAACTAGATTGTATACTGCTAGAGGACAGGAATTCTAACACACAGAACTTGACGCTAGGAAGGGATCTTGGTGTTTATCCAGTCGAACTTCTCTAATGCCTGAATTCCATTTATGACATCTCTAACAACTTCGGATTTGGTCTCTTGAAGACTTCTGGTAGTGGGGCTCTCCTTATCTAAAGAAATCTGGCTCAATGTAGCCAGATAAGAAGGTGCTTAAGCTCTGACTAGTGTGGCTCAGTTGGTTGGACATCGTTCAGCAAAGCGAAAGGTCGCCGGTTCAGTTCCTGGTTAGGGCACATGCCTGGGTTACAGGTTTGGTCCCTGGTCAGGGCGCATACAAGAAAGAACCAATTGATACTTCTCTCCCACATTGATGTTTCTTTCCCTCTCTTTCTTCTTCCCTTCCTCTCTCTCTAAAACATAAACTAAATCTTTAAAAAAGAACAAAAGAAGAAGAAGCCGCTAAATACAAGGTTGACGAATTCATGTTCCTTCACACTTAAGACTGAGTCAGTCCTTCGCGGGGGGTCAGATGCAGAAGAAGGAGACACTGAGGAATGAACAACATTTTGGTTAAAAATGTTAGGGAATGATTCCAACAAGCTACATCCAGGCTGTAATTCACATGTGGTGATTCAGCTCTTGCCCAGTGTTATTTAGACTAAGTAAATTACAAAACTTAAGTCTCTCCTTTTTTTCTCCCTTCGGAAAGACCATAGAGAGTAATCATTTGGGATGACCTTCATAGAGAGGGCCAGACGGACATTTTATCCATAGAGCGAACATTTGACGGAAGCTTTGAGCTTACAAAGCCCCTTCCAACATTCAGCTCATTCGAACTTTTTGATGGAAACAACATTGTCCTAACTTTGTAAAAGAGGACACGGAGACTTACAGTAAGGCCTTAGGGCACAGAGCCAGCACTCAAACACAGGTCTGCAGGTTCAAAAAATCTAGTGTTTTGTCTGTTTTCAATAAAGTAAGACAAACGTTCATGTGAAAAAAAAAAATAAGAAAAACGCCGCCACTCTAGCATTTGTTCATTCTGTTGTCCAAAGGCTGAACGTGTACCTGGGAGAAGGATCAGGGTCGACAACTAGGGATGGATGCGAATCCCTCAGATGCCAGGAATCCCCCATCAATGGCAGGAGCCAACCAAGTGCTTCTCCAGTCTCCCCCGCTTCCACCTCCCCCTTGTCCGTTAGAGAAGTAAATAAATTCCTCGAACTCCACCATCCCAAGCGCTGTGAAACGTTCGCTTGCGTGCTAGGGCCGCACGATGGGTCGAGCAGGCGCCCTTCCGGGCTGGCATGGCATCGCGGGCTCCTCCGTGCTGACCCTGGCCTCCCCCTCCACCCCCGCCCCTCAGGGGCTGCTAGTTCCACTGAAATGTCACTGCTAGAGCTCCTCACCTTTTGCTTAAAGTGCAATCCCTGTCAAATGAAAAAGAAAAAAGAAAAGAAAAACACCTGGGAAGTGAATCATTTGAACACCATTAGCAATCACAAATCTGAGTGAATGAGTTTCAGTTTTTCCTGAGAGTAGTGGGGGTTTTTTTTCATGGAAAAATAAAATGCCTTGCACGAGCAGTAAATAGTAATTACAGAAAGAGGAGCCTCAGTGATAGAACAGGAAAGCGTCCCAGAGCACCCCCGCACCAGTACGACGCTTGAATGGTGAGATGCGCGGCATTGCTGACGTGGGGCACAGGCGACCTGGGCCGCAGGTGGTACTGGGACGATGGGAAACCCACTTAGACAAAGAGGCGGTGGATCTTAGCTCACTACACTGAAAAAATAAATAAATAAAATTTAAAAAATCAATCCAGATATTAAGTATGAAAGCAAAACTCAGAAAAAACTCCAGGTAAAGAAGGGCATCTTAAGATTTTTTTTAAAAAGGCAGACCATGAAGGAAAGGATTGATAATTAGCCCCATCAAAACTAATCAAAAGATACCCCAAAACAGGTATTCTCAACTCCAGCTGCACACGAGACTCACCTGAGGAAATCCCAGACCCCCGCCGCCCTGGGAGTGGGCCCGGCACAGCCGCACCTCTAACATTTGCTGGGGGACTAGTGAAGAGTCGCACACCTAAGTCTATGTGTTTAAAGCTACGACTCTATTGCTAAACATTTTAATTAACTAGTAAAATGGGGTGGGGTTTTTTTTCTCCTCTCATTTTGACGAATACATCTTTTTCATTTGAAGGCCAAGTTCAAATGTAAAATTCCTAGGTACTTTGGAGTCTCAAACTAGAGGTAGCCGTTCAAGGAGAGTTGGTCCTGTCCTGCAGCCTTTCCACTTTCTTCTCTTCCCGCCTCTAATGCCATTCTGCACATTGGGACGCTCACGCACACATGTGTGCACACCCCAGCTCCCACACTCAGGTGCCAGCCACGCTTCCTGCAAAAAGAGCCCGTGGCCACTTCCTGGCCTGGAGGTGCACATACCGGCAGGACAGTCCATCCTCAGAAGAGTGGACCCTGGAAGAGGCCTGTGCAGGCCCTGGAGGCTGACCCAGAGCACTTGGGCCAGGAGTTCCAGAGTCCTGGGTACCTGGAGCAAGGAGGAGAGTGGGGCTGTGGCCTTTGGGTGGCCACATCCCTTTGGCTCTGTGGACTTGCTACTGAGTGGGGTCTTCTAAAGTAGAGAAGGCGACCCCAGCTGGTGTGGCTCAGTGGACTGAGCGCTGGCCTGCGAACCAAAGGGTTGATGGTTCGATTCCTAGTCTAGGACACATGCCTGGGTTGCAGGCCAGGTCCCCAGCAGGGGATGTGAGATATGCAACCACACATTGATGTTTCTTTCCCTCACTTTCTCCCTCTCTTCCCCTCTCTAAAAATAAATAAATAAAATCTTTTTAAAAAAATTTAAATAAAAAAGAGAAGGCGGCAAGGGCTCCTCCTACCTTGGCCGCGGGGGAGAAACTCCCTGAGCACCTGTACTTCTGTTGTTAACTTTTTATAGATATTCATACATGCAGATGTATGTATAGAAATGTACACAAATTAAAGGTATTCAGCTTGATGAATGTTCACAAACAATTGATTAAGGATATGTGCATTCATCATTAAAATGACTTTTAGAAAGAGAATGGCAATAAAAAGAAAAGACTGTTAAACTCAAAAGCCGGGACAGTAGTTTCCTCTGGTGGGGACTCCGGCTGGGACAGAGGAAGACATTGTCAGGGGTATTCTCATTCGTAAGCTGAGCACCAACTCACCGTTTATTATGCTTCCTCACTGCAATATGTTGCCTCTAGTCTTTTATACAACCTGAAATCAACTCAAGGTCCTGGCCTCTAGGGGTATTCTGATTAAAGACAAATTAACTCTGCATATTTCAAATGCTCCTGGGAGCATTTCTGTACTTGACCATCTTAACCTCTCCAAAAACAAAACAGAGCTTTGTAAGAAGAAAGGAAAATGTGTAATACATTGTAAAACAACTCAATGTAACAGGTTAGTTTTTATCTTTCTTTCCTGTTTACAAATATAATACATAATCCATTAAATCTAAATTCTATATAAATCCAAAGCAGAAGGAGTAAAATCTCCCCGAAGTGCAGAGTCAACACCATCAACAATGCGGTGTGTATTCCTCAACCTTTTCTCTGTTAGTGACATTATTATTGACTTTTGCAATAATGGGATCATTTTAGATAAACTCCTCTGAACCTTAATTTTTCAGTTAGCAATCGTCTCCTGAACAACCTTTTTTCTCTTAATGTCCTTCATAGAGAAGAGCAGATAGAAATGGAAAATGCCTTTTCAGTCCCCACAAATCCCCATCACACTCATTTCTCCAAATCCAGCTCTGGTATGACCTCCCTGAATTCACAGGGTGCCAAGGTCAGGAGGCCCCACAGATCTGCCAGTTCACCCTGGGGACCATCACGCCCGATGGAATTCAGTCTTTCTGAGCACTAAACCCCACTGCCAGTGTATGCACCCACACTTCAGCTCACGTAAATGAAGACATGTATCATACATCCATTCATCAAACCGAAATTTATGGAGTGCCTACCACGTGCCACTCAGTAGTGGAGTGGATGGAGAAGATTCCCTTCTCGGGGCACTTATATGCCAAAGGGGGAAGTCGGCGAACTAGGAAATAAGAAAGATCATTGCTGATAGAGGTGAGCCTGGGGGTGAAAACAAACTAGGTGTGTAATGTGACAGAAAACGATCAGACATGGGTAGGCACCAGCCATGACATGCTGTGACTCACAGTCCCGGGCAGGAGTGAAAGAAGACGTCCATCGGGCGACCTTTAACTTGTGTCCCATTTCCAGGCCACACAGCCTGTGGTCTGTTGTACACGCATATTTTTATAATTCCTATCATCTTGTGGCTAGCATAACTGCATTGTGATTTGTGTGTGTGCCTTAAAAGGGTTCATCTGTTTAAGGAAGCATTTAAAATATACTATCATTTTGATAAACCCAGTTTAGCATTTCTGCATTTGCTATTATACTGGGAGCCCCCAGAACGGAAGCATTCCAGGGCCCTCTTAGTCTCCACAAGACACTCATTTGGAGGTACTTTTCTCTTTTAAACTTGTGATTATACAGTCAACTTTTTAAAAAAAAAATTTTTTTTTATTGATTTTAGAGAGAGCGGAAGTGAGGGAGAGAGAAAGGGGGTGAAATATTGATGTGAAAGAGAAACATCCATTGGTTGCCTCTTGCATGTGCCACAACTGCAGACTGAACCTGCAACCCAGGCATGTGCCCTGACTGGGAATTGAACCCACAACCTTCCAGTTTACGGGATGATACTCTAACTAACTGCACCACATTGGCCAGGGCTATACAGTCAACTTTTTGAAGGCAGGAGAAAGCCCTAATGTTCTGTCCAGGGCAGCACCAATACTTGTTGGGAGATCAGTATCAAGGAAGTTTATCACCTTGCCTTCTAGCCTGTGAGGAATAAATAACGAGGCCAGTATGCCGCCTAACAGAGAGAGCTGGGCTTGGGACTTGGGTCTCCTTTTTCCAGAATGCTCAGAGAACACGCCTACCTCCCCACTTCAGGGTTTTATTTATCCTGTCCTGAGTATGTGGCCAGGATGAGCTGGGAGTCCATGAGCCAGAGACAGAGACCCCAGCTTCCAGAGATAAGCTCACGTGTTGGAAAGTGACAGACTGATCTGAGGGACAAGCCTCTGGTGTTCTCAGGACTTCTGACTTCTGTCCCTAAGGAGACAGCATAGAGTTGAGCATTTGGTCTCTATTGCAGATCACCTATTTTCCACTCTGGTCACAGTTGCCAGCTGCTGTTTCCACAGCTCACATGGTGTGGTGAGAGAGTAAAGACTGAACAGGCTCGGCCAGGTGCAGCAGCACCTGGACGGACAAGTGGGCCGGAGGGCGGCTGTGGCTGGCTGCTGTGTTGTAAGCCAGCCAGCCTACACCTCGCCCTCTTCTTTGTTTTTGTTTCCATTATGCAAATACATGTCTGTCTTGGTCCGTTTGGGCTGCTGTTACAAAATACCATAGACTAGGTGGCTTATAAACAACAGAAATTTATTCTCTCACAGTTGTGGAGAATGGGAAGTCCAAGATCAAGGCTCGAGCAGATTCGGGGTCTAGCAAGGGCCCTTTTTCTGGTTCACAGACAGCTGTCGTTTTGCTGAGCCCTCACGCGGTGGGAGGGAGAGGGAGCCGGTTTTAGAAGCTCTGCTTCACTCCCTAATCGCCTCCCAACGGCCCCGCCTCCAAATACTATCACCTCCCAGATTAAAGTTTCAACAAATGAGTTGGTGATTTAAACATTCAGTCCATTGCAGCGTTCTTTGTAAAAAATTAAAACATATATTTTTAAGTGGGCAAATGGTAATCTCCAATTTTTTTGGAGTAGCTGGAATAAACGTCCTTTTTTTTTTATTTTTGCATCTAAAATCATCTCTATTTTCTTAATTTAATCTTTATTGAATTTTTTCCATTACCATTTAGTCCCCTTATACTTCGCCCCACCCCTGCAACCACCACCCTGTGGTCCGTATCCATGAGTCCTTTTTCCTTTTTGCTCAACCCCTCCCCCCCAACATGCCCCTCCCCCCCAACCTGCCCCTCCCCCCAGCTGTCATCCTCGTCTTTCTCCACCTATGAGTCTGTCCCCTTTGTTAGTTCAGTTTGTTCATTAGATTCCACATACGAGTGAAATCATATGGTATTTGTCTTTCTCCAACTGGCTTATTAAACATCCTTTTATATCCATCCTTGCGCACATCAGTAGGGGTCTGGATGCTTATTCTTTTAAAACTATTTTTATTATTACTAAACAAATGCGTGCTTGCAGTAAAAAAGCCAGAATGAAGCCATGAGGCATGGGAATCACACCTAATCCCTAGGCCCAGTCCCTGAGGTAAATAGGTTACCTTATAGATTTTTCTCTACCTGCATTCAAGCATTTTAAACAAAAATGGAATCATTTTATGAATATACCATTCTGCAACTTGCTTTTACTTGCTACTTCAGAATATTAAGGTTCATTCATTCAACAAATATTAAGAGCCTACAGTGTGCTCAGAAGTTAAGGACCCACCAATATCCTCCCCTTCAAAGAATTTACCTTCTAGTGGAGGAGACAGATGCAGACAAGAAACAAATCAACAACTAGTAATGAAAACCAAGAAAGAAATGACAGGTGATACAAGTTAACAGGAAGGCAGTTTGTATGGTTCTATGCCATCTTTTAGCAACTCCCTGGAGTGCCATGGAGTTTCCAGTTTCTGTCATAAATCATGCTGCCAGGAAAATCTTTGCCACATAAATTTGCATGTCCATAGGAGCAGATCTTAGGGCTTGGTGAGCTGACACCCTGCTTCTCTCTGGGGCTAGCAACTGCTACCAAGGCCGAGGCTGGGAGGCGGTTCCAGTGAGCACCCGGCAGGAGCCCTGGGTGTGGAGCGAGACTGGAGAAGACATCACAGCTCTGCCACTTGCAAAATGGGAACAACCTTCTAATCTCAATGGGCCACTGAAAGGATTGAATGGGATTTTTTCTCCGCATGTACTTCCTGAGACAGGCGTAAGCATTTTGTTCTTTCATCCATTCATCAGACAACTATGAGAGATCCATCAAAATATGTCCAATAGGGGCAGATTTCCTCATAAATAATAGCAAAAGCTGTATAGAGCCAGTTCATTTCCTGGACAGGAATCATAGAGTTTTGCTATGTAAATTGTGGTTGCGGGACCAGCAGCATTGACGTCACCACCCACCCCAACCCCGGAAGCTCATTAGAATTGCAGAATCTCAGGGACCACTTCAGACCTATTGATTCAACATTTGCACATTAACAAGGTGCCCAGGATTGTGTATGCACATATTAGGTTGAGAGTGCAAGATAAATGGCAGATAGAGTTAAATATCGATTCATCTCTATTAAGGATCAGAGGGAGTGTGACCTAAGGCATTCTGGGTTGAATTTGGCCTTGTTGCCTAGACTACCAATATTACGGTGTTTATCCTTTAGGGAGAGAACGCAAAAGGCAGATCATTTCCTTAATCTGTTTCTCCGACCAGGTGTGGGAACCCCGCCTGTCTCAAGACGTCGAGCTGCCAGGACTGGGAGGGGCCTGAGAGGTCTTCATTCCAGCTCAGCCCTCAGCGGCTGCCCTGCCCACCCCCGCCCCACCCCCATTCACAGGCGAGGCCCTGAGAAGGACGGTAATTTGCTTAATTTAATTTACCAACCAGGTGCTCGCCTTCTTCCGTCCTGGCCCTTAGCCAGTCCTTATGTCTTCCCGATCTCAAATTTTGGGCCATTTTTTTCCCTATGGATCCACCTTATCTTTTCAGGAAAAAAAAAATTTTTTTAAATGATTTTATTGTAAAAGAATTATTGCTTACTGTAAAAAAAATTCATTCCAATTCGTAGCAATGTAAATATTGACCCCAAAATTCCACTCTTAGGTCTATATCCAAGGGAAATAATATGTCCACACAAAGACCTGTACATGAATGTTCATAGCAGCATTATTCACAATAGCCCCCAAATGGAAACCACCCAAGTGTCCATCTGCTGAAAAGTGGATAAACAAAATGTGGTACCTTCATACAACAGAACCTAATTCAACAATAAAAAGAACAAATGGCTGGTACAAGCTACCACATGGATGAACCTTGAACACATACTAAGCAAAAGAAACCAGCCACAAAAGACCATGTCCTTGCACTGCATGATTCGATTTCTAGAACTGTCCAAAATAGACAAAGTCATAGAAACAGGAAGTAGACGAAGGGTTGCCAGAAGTGGGGTGGGGAGGGGAAATGGCGAGTGACGGCTATGGGTGTGGGAGCTTCTGCTTGTGATGATCAAAATGTCCTGAAATTAGATATGGTGATAACTGTACAACTCCATGAATACATCAAAAACTACTGGTAAAAAAAAAGAAAAAAGTTTAGCCCGGGCTGGTGTGGCTCAGTGGATTGAGTGCTGACCCGTGATCCGAAGGGTCACTGGTGTGATTCCCAGGCACGGCACGTGCTTGGGTTATGGTCCGGGACCCCAGCTGGGGGTGTGCAAGAGGCAACTGATCAATGCATCTCTCATGTAACCATGTCTCTCTCCCTGTCTTTCTCCCTCCATTCCTCTCTCTAAAAGTAAGTACATAAAACCTTTTAAAAAAATTTAAAGGCTAAATTCTGTGGTATGTGAATTATATCTCCATGAAGTTTTTTTGTTTTGTTTTGTTTTTATAAAAAAGGAGGAAGGAGATAAAATATCCTTTAGGTCGCCTCACTCCAAACTTCCCCAATCTCTTCCATAAATATTCACCGAGGGCCTTCTGTAGCCTGTGCACTGCGGGCCCAACGTGAAACAAACAACTCACATCCTAAGAGCAAGGGCACCCCAATATTCAGAGTCCCACGACCAGTGCCTGCACTGCCTGACCTCTGACCCTCACCTCCTCCTTCCTTCCCTCTACCACCTCAGCTCCAGCAATGACAGAGGGGCCCGTGGCTGTCATTCCCTCGGTCCCTCACTCCTCACTGCCCTCCCGTCCCCTTCTCTGCTCCTCGCATCGCTGGGCCCCCTGACAAACCCCACGCTGGTCAAAGCCTGCCCTCCGCCAACTCTGCACCCGCACCTGCACCTGCGCAGCTGGGTGTGGTGGAGGAAAACACTCCACCTCGCCAGCTATCTCACTTTAAATTCACAGCATGCGTCCCAAGTGGGTCCTTGATGCTGCCTGGATGTCACGGTCATTCTCTCTCCCCATGTGGCACGCCCTTCTCTTCTCTATAAAATGGGACAGTAACATTTCTGCCTCCTGGGACTGCTGGCTGTCTTAGCACCAGACACATCGTAGGCCCTCAGTCAGGAATAATCACTGGGGTTACCATCTCTGGTCCTCGGTCCAGGAGCTCCCAAGTGACCTGGTTTCCTAGGAGACCCATTCTGCAGTCATTGATTTTGTTGCACTGGCTGGGCAGCCATGGGTTCTTTGCCATATTGGGTCAGCGTGGCACAGGGCAGTGAAATGCATGGCCAAGCTCAGCAGTAAGCCAGGGAAGCTTACAGCTTCCTGCAGCCAATGTCCCATGTGATGGGCCGGTCCTGAGTCAGGCCACAGGGCCCAGACGGAAAGTTACCAGGGCTCAGAAAGGGAGGGTGGAGGAGTTTGCAGGGTGCAGGCGGCTGGCACCCCAGTCTGGACAGAGCAGGATGGCTGCCCCCAGGAATCTAGGCTGCCCCTCCTTCTGGGGAGCTGAGGTCAGAGCCCAGAGGAAGGAGGAAGTGTGAGCCTGGCTCCCCAGTGACTCACTTCATCCATTTGGGGCAAGTTGCCTCTCACCCCTGCAGGAAGCCTTCCCACCAGGCAGGGTCATCTGCCCTGGGTCAGTCTATTCATAACACTGACCTGCATCACCCGCCTGCCCGCACCTGCCCCCACCCTCCATTCCTCCGCCTCCACGTCGATGTGTGAGATGTTTGCAGGTGCCTGAGTCTACAAGTAGGTCTTGGAAGATAACAGAGTTAGTGGGAGGGGTGGGAAAAGTCCTGGTCTGGAAGGCAGGGCGCCTGGGGCCTGGCCACGAACCAGCTGCGGGAGCCTGACTGGTCCCACACCCGCCCTCTGGGCTCTAGTCTCCACTTCTGCAGGAACGGGCCGTTGGACTCCACGTCCTACCGGCTCCTCAACCCTGGAATTCTGCCAGGCCTTCTTCTCGCCTGGGTCCCCCGGGAAAAAGTCCTACAGCCCGAGAGCCCCTTGATGGTTTCCTGCTGCCCCATGTGGGCCTCATCCCCGCTGATTCCCGCACCCCCAGCATCGTTCAGCTGAGCCCCGCTCAGAGCGCCAGCGCCTGGACCGCGCTCCCACTGCGCCTCAGCCGGCTGACCTTGGACGCCACTTTCCCTGCCGCCTTCCTCTGCCGGCCTGTCAACTGTGAGCGCCCCCAGCAGAGGCCTCTTTTTCCTCTTCCTCATTCAACGGAGCTCTGGGCCAAGGGCAGTGACCAGCATACAGACGGGGTTGATAAATATAGTATGAATGAATGAACGAATGAACGAACAAACGAATGAACAAACCAATGAACAAAGTGGAAGAAGCTGCCCAGGCAAGCCGGAGCCCTGGTTTGCTTCCTTTGCTTGGACCCTGGTGCGAGGCCACCCCACAGCTCTGCACGGCTGAGGGGGAGGAACTGGTGGGAGGGGTGTAGATTTTCAAGGGAGGTTCCAGCTGGGCTCCAGCCACGCCACAGCCCCAAGCTGCTTGGCCCATGACTCACAGGCCCCAAACAGCTTTCTTAACCCTCCCTGGCCTCTGCGGCAGGGCCTTCTGGTCAGGCCTGCAGGCTAATACGTCTCGGGTTTCCCTCCAGGCCAGTCCCTCCCTAGGGGCTTCAAGTTTCCAAGCTCCCGCTGGCTTAAAGGACCAGCTCAAGATTCCTGGGCTGTAGTACGTTTTCCTGAGGAATTCTTCCTCTGTTTACAGAGGGGAAAACAGTTGCCACCTCCACTGGCTGAAAGTCATCCTGATGTTCTGAAACCCGTAGCCACCCACCTCCTCTTTGGCATCCGTCCCGGCGTTGCTGGGGTGGAGGTGGGGGTCCCAGCACTTCTCCCATCCCACACCAGCATTCCCAGGCTCAGGAGGCCACCAGGGTGAGGGGACACCAGCCCCAAAGCTCTTGTTTACACTGGCTGTCTGACCTTGGCCATCTGAGGCCACCAGGGGCTCGCTCCAGTTCTGGGAACAGTCAGGAATCCACAGAAACCGGCTTGGGTCCCCCACCTCCCCTTCGCTGCCCTATCCTCCATCAGTGGACCCCCCCCTTTGTGAGACACTTTCTCCCCTCCCAGCCCAACACACCCCCCCTTTGCAGATAAATATCCAACGGCCTCTCTTGCCCTTGTGTCTTCGTATCGGTGAAAAGCAGTGCCTCCTGGAGATCACAGGTTTTCCCGTTTATCCCGTTACTTTTTACAGTAAACTTTTAGTTTTGGGATAATTTCAGATTAACAGAAACATTGCAGAAGAACACACAGAGTTTCCTAACACCCTTCAGCAGTTTCCCTTTTGCTGTATCTTATGTAAAAAAAACAGCACACAGAACATTTGTCCCAACAGGAAACCCACAGTTGCATTGAGTCAGAGGCTACTTAACCTCTTTCAACGTTTTGACAGCCCTGGCCGGTGTGTCTCAGTGGACTGAGCGCCAGCCTGCTAACCGAAAGGTCTGATTCCCACTCAGGGCACAAGCCTGGGTTGCTGGCCCGGCTGGATCCCCAGTTAGTGGCGTGCAAAAGGCAACCGATTGATGCATCTCTCTCACACCAATGTTTCTCTCCCTCTCTTTCTCCCTTCCCCTCTCTGTAAAAATAAGGAAAATCTCAAAAAAAAAATCAAACTTAAAACAACGTGTTGATACTGGTAATTATATCCATTTTCCAGATGAAGGAAAGCGATGGGGAGAGTGGCTCGCCCTGTCACAGAGGCAGGAGGCCAAGGCGGCGAGAGGGAGGGAGTAGGGGCAGCATTGAGGGCCAGCAGCACCAGTGGCGCGACCCCGGGCCCTAGGCCCCTTGTCCCAAGGATGAGTCAGAAGTAATTACTTCAAGGCAGGAGCAAGGACTAAACGAGATCATGTCTGTGGGCATC
Organism: Pteronotus mesoamericanus; assembly: GCF_021234165.1. Taxonomy (NCBI): domain Eukaryota; kingdom Metazoa; phylum Chordata; class Mammalia; order Chiroptera; family Mormoopidae; genus Pteronotus; species Pteronotus mesoamericanus. The sequence continues at coordinate 1,919,402 of NW_026555200.1, forward strand.
TCCCTGCCCAGGAAATGGTCGCTGCTGTTATTACCTTCAGCATCATCGTTATTAAGGAGCCGAGGTCTCTCCAACTCCAACTTCTTTGTTAAGGGTTGTGTCTGCCTAAGCCTCCGCCCCTCACCCTCTGGGCGCCTTTACTGGAGAGCAGGACGGGCCCTACAGACCGTGCTCCGACCCGGCCCTACAGGCTGAGAGTTAGGAATCGCAGGGCGCAGTCCCACTATGGCCACTGGCTACATGTCCTGGGACAAGTCATAGCATCTCCCTGAGCCTCAGCTTTCTCACCCGTAAAATGGGAATGGTCAGAGCCTTCCATGCAAAGGTGATGGGAAGACACGGTGGGACAAGCACCCCCACCAGCTGTTAGTGTGGCAGTCCGGTGGTCCCCTGAGGGGTAGGCAGGTGCCAGCCTCAGCCTCCCAGTCAGGCTGGCCTGGTCGCCTCTCCAGGCCGGCTCCCTAACCCTGCTGAAACTTGCCTCCTGTCAGGGATAATCAATCATCTGACCTCCCCAGCCTCACCCCAAACAAGCACTCAGGAGACACAAGTCAGTTTCTGTTGTCCTTCCTCACCCTCAGACCGAAAGGGTTGTCTCCAGGTCAAGTAGCTGGTTAGGGGCTCGGCCAGAGGGAGCATCTAGGTCTGGCTAAGCCCTGGTCCCGGCCACCTGAACAGCGCCCAAGCCACCCTCTCCCCAACAGGGAGGCTGTTGTGAGCAGGGAGGAGGGGCAGCTGCTACCTGAATGCTGCTTCTGAAGGCTCCGAAACACCACCTCTCCTGGCCTAAAGAGGCCGACCATACACTCCCAATGAAGGCAGCATTAGAACTTTCAAAAACAGGTAAAATCATGACTCCCATACAGATATAAAATCAACACGTGTTCAACATTTTATTTAACTCCTAAGGGAACCAGGTGGGGATGTTGTAACCGACTAGCTCAAAAGGGCAACAGAGGAACATTCACACTTACAGGCCAGGAATATCGAAATGAATGTGCGAGTAAGGCAAAACTGCTCTTTCCACAAGGGGCGGAGGGGGACCCTCTACCAGACAGGACTGGATTGATCAGTGACCTGCGATCTACAGCTGTAAAATAGCTCAAAGACAACGAAGGGCTGGAATCCGACAACCTGGAAAGTATGCTGTAGAGAGTATGTAGTTTTCTACTGAAGGGCACATGTTTTTCTTTCCTGTGGAAGGGAGGTCATGAATAGGATGCACTCCGCGGTCTCGAACCTGATGACCACTCACGAGATTGGTATGACTCACGCACTATGAAAACAAGATCTCTCCTGAATGAATCAGGGAACTTACATCTGCGGCTGTTAAGGTGAAGGGTGTGAAGACATTTAAGGGTTTTTTTCCAGCTGGGTTTTGGCGTCTGGGGCATTCTAGACAATGGGTGTTTGTGACCTGGGTCTGCCGCAGAGGTCTGTGGCGCTCCCTGAACCCGCTGTGAGCCCCTCTGCTGGCAGCCCCGGCGGTTACACCCTCCCTCTCAGCGCAGTGTTCTTGTCTCTGAATTGGGATATTAATAGCATCTACATCATAGATGATCATTTTTTTATGTGTAGCCATTCGTCTTATGAGGAATGTATTTTAAGTGGATAAAACCATTTCTTTGACAATGTTCCATGGTCACGGGGATTCTCGCATATCAGCGCCGCCTTCTCCTCCCTCCCTCATTCTGATCCGTCTGCTCTCTGTTAAGTCCTGGTTTCCACCATTTGCGTTCCTAGCGGTGCAGGGAGCCGCGTTCAGTGGCCCTGCGGGGGGGGGGGGGGGGCGGGGGGCGCGGCTGGAACGTGCTAGATGGAGTTCACACCTTCAAACACCTGGGTGTGGCATCAGGTAAGGGGGCCTTGGGGAGGGGTGACAAGCAGAAAACCTCCAGGCACCCCAGCAACCCCATACGGTCTTGTCTCGAATCTGTGCTCACCAGGTTCCCAGGTACAGATATGGGAGCTCCCACGTGAGACCCTCCCAACAGACGGGAAACTGTCTCCCGACACGGGTCTCCCTCCAAGAGGGTACGTTCCAGTTGCAGCAATGCCAGTTTCCCAGTTTGTGTTCTCCTCTCCTCCTCACTGCGTCCACACGCAGTGGGCGGGCAGGAGGTATTCCCATCACGCATCTGGAGAAGCTGAGGACCCCAGGAGAGGCAGGATGTTGGTGCCCCAGGGCTCCGAGCCCAGGTCGCTGGCCCATGCTGCCCTCTAGTGGCAACCTGTCTTCAGGAAGCCGGCGTCAGTCAGCAGCACCGCGCTGGGTTCGGGCACTGCCAGGGCCAGCCTTCCCAGGACTGCAATCTAGGGGACCTGTCTCCCCTCCCAAGACTCTTACACCATTATTTCAGCCCCTCTTCGTCTCCGAGCATTGCATCTATGTGTATATATTTAGTTGTGGCAACATGCACAAAACAAAGTGTACCATCATAACCATTTTCAAATGGCATTAAGTAGATTCACATTGTGCCACCATCTCTCCAATCTTCTTCAAATTCTTTTATTTTATTCCTGCAAACCAAAACTCTGTACTCACTGAACGCCCCATTCCCCTTCCCCTGCCCACCTTTCTGGGGTGCCCTCCACACAGCACCTTCTACTTTCTGTCTCTATGCATTTGGCTACCCTAAGTAGGATCACACAGTATTTGGGTTGTTTGTTTGTTTGTTTGGACTGGCTTATTTCACATTGCAGAAATCTCCCTAGAATTTGTCCCCCCGTGAAACAACTGATAAATGTGCAGCCTGGAAAACAAAGGCACCCCACACAGTTCCATTCAGATGGCACCCCGCCCAGCACAGCCAGCTGGAAACAGGCTGGGACTTGAGGAACCACAGTGCAGGGTTCCTGCTTAAGGACTGGAAAAACCAAACCAGCGGGCCCTCGAGGCAGGGGGCTGGCGTGGCCCGGCCCTCAGAGCCCCAGCCCCACAGCTCACTGCGGCCCTATCCTGAGCACAGCACCTCTAGGCCAGCTGCTGAAATGACCGGCACCCTGTCCTGTGAGACACTGCTCCTTCCCTACCTAGCTCAGGTGTAGAGCCACACCCTAGATATTTAAATAAAATCTCAGAGAAGCGTCCCTTGCTTCCTGATGGCAAACCCACACCTCCTTAAATACTCCCCAAAGTCCTCAGTTTCTGCCCAAGTTCTGAGTCCCACCTAACAACCCCCTGTGAGGGGGCGGAAGCACAATAAACTCCACTCTGTTGCCCAGGGGTTGGGCCCCTGGTGGTCTCCAATTGAAGGGCTTAGACAGGGCCACTGAGGAAACTGGTAAAAGGAGTGATGGCTAAGAACTGCAGGCCAGCACCAGAGGGAGCAGGGGACTCCGTGAACTAGTCAGAAAGCAACCAACCCCACATTTCTGTCTACCCCAGCAATCCTGTATAAGAAAGTTGTTCCCATTTTACAGATGAGAAAATCAAGGACTGGAGGATTAATAACTAGTCCACACTATGGAGTGGCAGCACCAGGTCTGATACCTGAGTTGCCTGCCCCCCCAAGTCGTGCTCATTCTTGCCGAGCACCCACCAAGTAACCTTGGTATCAGTGTAGAGTTGGTCCTGTTCGCGTGCAGTGAGTGCACCCTGTGGGTGAGTGTCAACTCGGCTAAGATTTGGTGGCCTCAGATGGCTCCCCACAGCATGGGTTCTTCTTTATGGTGGCCCGTGTCCCGGAGCAGCACGCTGAGTTGGCTGGTACAAGCCGTCCTTGCTGGGCAGTGAGTCCCGATCTGCCCAGCCGAGCCCCACTTTGCAGGGAAGGAGGTAAGCTCTTCAAAGACTCATGCTACCGTGAGCAGATGCCGAGTGAGCGCTCTGCCAGGGCTCCTATCAAAGGCTCGTGCCTCGGTGGCGAGATCTGAGACAGAACACAGATGGGCTTCTAATAGCTCTGCATTTATTTTCATGTGTAATAGGAAAAAAATATAACTAGCATATCAACATGTGATTGCATGGATATACTGATTAGCACAAGAGTAAAGTTGGAAGTGAGTAAAAGAAAAAGTATGTTGATGTAAAGAAAATATTAAGGAAATGAGAGAATGAATATGAAGTCCTCGGTTACACAGTTGTGGAGGTGGTCTGGGAGTGTCTGCGGTTGGGGACCCGCAGCTCTAAGCTTCAGGCAAGAAGCTGTGCTCGGCTCTGAAGCCCCTAGCGGGCTCTACAGGGAACCTCTGCAATGCCCAGAGGAGCTGGGGCGTTCCCACCGCAGCCTGTGCGCATTACCACCACCCCAGGGAGAAAAGCATGGCTCACTTTGTTCGTGCCCTACAAAATGCCATAGAAGTTACCAAGCAACAACAGTGATTTTTCTTAAAATTGGAGAAGAATCTTCTAGGCATGGCCTTGGAGAGGCGGTGGTCACAGGGCAGCTTGGGTGGGAGGGCCCGATGGGACATAAGGAGATAACCAGGAGGCTGAAGGGACACCCCCGGGCACTGTCCTGGAGTGTGTGTGTGTGTGTGTGTGTGTGAGGGGGCAGGCGGGCGGGCAGGCATCCAGGCTGCAGGAAGGACCCTCAGAGCACCTGCAGCCGGTTCCCCGGCCTACAACCTACAACAGGCACTCAATCAGCACCAGTTGACCGGCACACAGGAGGGGTTGCCGGTGTCCTGGGGTGTCAGCACATCTCCCCTTTTCCTCCTGCCCTTGCTCTTCAGGCTCACGGCTGGGCCTGGGCCCCATGGCCGCCAGTGAGAAGTCTGTGGCCGTGCCACCCCCAGGTCACATACTTATAGATTTATGAACGAATGGGAGACATTTCCTATTAAGATACACCCCCCCACCCCGCAAAATCCAAAGAATGTTTCCCATCATTTAAAACTCAATATTTTAAAAAAGCACTTTTTAAGGGACCTTGGAGTTTAACTCAAACAGCTCAGCTCTGCAAGCCAGAGCTGATTTCAGCACCCCTTACGGGACAGCTAAAGTGTCACTGCTAGGGACACAGGACAATGCCTCAGCCCTGGAGAAGCGAGGCCTAACGCCAGCGTGCGAGAGGGCCAGAGCCTCAGTCATGGGCCCCCGGATGTCACACTCCTGGCACGGAGACTTCCGGTGCTCAGAGGATAGAAGGAGGAGGTGAAAGTCTAAGGGCGCTGTCTGCCGGCCACCCCCCGGCTGAGCTGGGAGGAGGCCGGGGTGGGGCGGCTCCGCCCCTGCGTCCCGACAGGCCGGGCTGGTCCCTGTTGTGGCTCTGAAGGGAAGTGTGCAAGAGCAGGTCAGGAAGGGAAACCGAGTCGGGAAAGGGCCCCCGACCAGGGCTGGGGGCGGCTCAGGGCCCGGCGCTGCTCTCAGCAGCACCCCGCAGCACTCCGCTTCACGTGGCACGGCTTACAGAAGAGACGGTCGTTCAGCGGGTAGCAGCCTTGGTCCGTGGGCTCCACAGACAGGAGGATCCTGCAGTCCTGCAGGGACAAGGGACATGCAGATGGACCCCAGGCCTGGAGCAGCATGCAGCTGGCCCCCGTGGGAGCTCACCTAGCGTCTGCTGATGAAACCAACTGAACGAATGGGCCCCCTCAGGGCCAGGAAGGTGGCCACTCATCCCTGTTCCCCCAGCACAACTGGGCCAGGTCACCACTGGGGAGGACCAGGCACACGGGGCTCCTGCCCACAGCGGCTTGTGAGTGATGAGAACAGAGTCACCTGAGGGAGATGTCCCCTGAAGGATCATGGAAAAAGCCAGAAGAGCCTTATCAACTGCCCAGCAGTCCCTCTGGGACGTGACCTCTGCAAGGCAGGGAGCCCATCTCCTGCTGGATCCCGCCCAGGCCTGAGCCCTGTGCACCGCGGGCTCGCGATAAATGTCAACTGAGTGAATAACCAAAATGGCCGGGCTTTCATCTCAGATGGGGAAGCTGATATCCAGGGTCTCAGGCTTGGGGTCCAGGGGTCTCTTCATCGCTCCATTTTCCACACAGCTTCAACCCCAGCACAAACTTAAAAATTCCAAATTTTCAAATCACCAAAGGACTTCAGAGGGAGGGCGATGGGGGATCTGGGGCCTGCTAAGTTCACTGTTCTGCCGCAAGGCTGTGCCTCACCTGAGCCTCACCAGGGCACACACTGGGGAATAATAATGCGGACAATTAATGCCCAGAGACGCGGTACAGGGCATGGCTGGCATCCTCTGGAAGCTGCATTAATCCGTTCAGAGGGGCTGGTCCTTGCAGAGACAGCTTGGGGCTCAGGGGTGCCATTCTGATCCAGCAAGGCCAGCAGAGGGCGCCCTCGTGTGTCTCGTTTCTGCAACTGCCCCTCGCGTCTCTCAAGGACTATTTAAATGCCAGGCTCTGAGAGTGAGAGCATCAGTTGCCAAATGCAAAGTCTCAAAGCAGCACACGTGACCTCTTTTAAATTACAGTCAAGGAAGGAAACATCTTACGGACAACTGAGTCACACAATCTGGGAAGGAGCTGTAGGAGCTGGCTAGACCTGGCCCAGACAAACACAGGTCGGAATCACTTTGCTCAGCCTCAGTTTCCTCATCTTAAATGGAGACAATAACTCCCATCTTGCAAGAGCATCATAGGGTTAAATAAGGTGATGTGCATGAAAACATTTTATATATTAAAAATCACAGCCCAGGTATAAAAGTATTGTTACCCACCCCCCCAGCAATGGTAATAAATAACATGGACCACAATGAACAGGAATGACAAGAGGCGTGTGGACGGCCCCTTGAACCCCATTCTTTCCCTTCCTGAAGAAACAGCACCCCAATCATCTCCAGAACGCAGTGGTCTGTGCCTCACCATCTGAAACGTAACTGCGAGAGCCCAAACTCCAACTCTCTGCCGCAGCCCAGGGACGCTCACAGCAGCCTTGGGCTCACAGCAGCCTTGGCGAGCTGACCAAGGACAAGCAGGAGCGGTTATTTGCTCACTGCAGGCTCAAGGAAATGCTAACCGCCACCCCCGGACCTTCTGAGGGCTATAGTGGTGACAACTGCACTCGATTTCCGTCATTGTTCTTTTAAGATGCGTTATCAGTTGGACTTTGCACTCTAACCAACAAAGACAACAAAACTATGAAGCGACGTGTCACCCTCTGGACCGAGCTCCCTTGTCACACTTTGTAAAAACAGCCCCTTGGTTCCACGTATCTGTTTGAAGAAATGTTTAGAATTACTCACTGGCTGATTGAGAGGTTTGCTCCGGGAGTTCTCACTTAGGTGACACCCATAAAAGTTGCCAACTTTGTCACCATCATCAGAGAGGACAGAAACATCAGTGACAGGGAGGTGACAGGGGAAGAGGTAGGGGAGGGCTCTTAGAGCCTCCCCAACACGACTGACTATATAATTTACAGGATCTGAGACAAAATGAAAATGCAGAGCCCCTTGTTCAAAAATTAATAATTTCAAGATGGTGATAGGAGAGTTTCAAGGCTTCTGAGGGCAGGGACCTGTGCGACTCCCTGCACCAGCTTCTAACCTGTCTCCCCACCTCAGCCTCACCCCTCCCTGCAGCCTGGGAGTAGCGGGCCCTCTCCTCCTCTCTGACCACACCCTCCTGCACTCAACACTCCAGACACACCTGGGAACTTCCGCTTACTCTGATTCTTCAGGCTTGCTCACACCGAAGTGGGTTTTTACAGATCCTTGCCCTTTATGGACTTCCTTTCTTCTCTCTGAATATCTGACAAACTCCTCATCCTGCAAGACCCAGGCTAAACATCACTTCCTCTATAACCACCTTGCTTAGACTCTATCACTGGCAGCCTTTTTAGTCTCAAAGCTGATTATACATGCTCTTTCCCAGCACCTGGACAGGACGTCTATGGAGTGGGCTTGCCCAGCATCCCTTTCTTCCATCCTATGATTGTATCAAGTCCCTGGCCCCAGGGGTTGTTAATCATAGCCCCTGGCCAGTGATTGGCCCAGAATGGGCATGAGACCCACACTGGGCCAATCAGAAGCTTTCTCAGGACTGAATAGGCTCCCTGAATGTCCTAAGTTAGAAAGGATGTAAACCTGGCCCACACATGGCCGTGCACTGTATCCCTTTCCTCACAGAGGATGCTAGCTCACAGGAAGAGAAAATGAAGCAAACACATAAAAAAGACAGAACTGAGAAACAGGAAGAGAGCGCCCTAAGAGATACCAACACCATTTGGTATCATCAATGACACATCCATGAGCCTTCCCATGATCCCTCTTCTTGCAGAAAGTAGGTTGAGTTCAGTTTCCATCATGAATTCAAAGAGCTCTGATTAACAGACTCTATTTGCAATTATTTCCATTCTTATTTGTTTCTGCTCTTGGAGAGTGAGCAATTTGAGAGCCGAGCCCCTACCCGGACTTGTCCCAGCCCAGGGCCCGCCACCAGCAGGCTCTCAATAGGGCTCGTGCGGGGACTGAACACGGCCCGCAGCATGTCATCAAATCACTGCTCCACTCACCTCGCACCTGTAGCAATTTTCATGGAAGTTTCTTCCCATGCACTCGATTTTGAAGGCATCCTTGCCATCTCGGGGGATGATGGGATTCTCACAGATGCTGCACACAGGGGCGAATTTCCTAGAGGGAAAAGAACCCACACTTCGGAGGTGTTCACGCCGACAACCACAGAAATTAGCTGCCAGAACGGCGTCTGGCTCTAATTCACCTCCCAGAGCTATTTCGGACCTGTTGCTACGTGACTGCACCTGGAGCTACAACCGCAAATGCCTCTTTCTTCCTGGCAGGAGCGGATGGAGAGTCGGGAGTAATTAGACCCGCTTCCCAGGGTATAATTAGCTCTAGGCAAGGAAGTGACGTGAATGTCAGGATTTGAGAAAGCAGAGACATCTCCTGTGAGTTCAGCAGGGATGTTTCATTAGTCTTTTATTATAGCTCACTGCTTCTTCTTCTTCTTCCTTTTCTTCTCCTTTCTTTTTAACAGGCACATCTGTCTCTCCCTCTGGGGCACACCTGTCGTTACCGCTGCTTATGGCACTGTGGTCTGGGGGCGTTGAGAGCAAGGCCCCAAAACTCAGGCCGACAGGGGTTTGAATCGTAGCTAGGAGACTGTGGGTGCTTATCTGCCTCATGCCTCAGTTTCCACATTTGGTAAAATGGAACCCTTAACAGTACCTGCCTTGACAGAAGTGATGTGTGCGTGACTCAAGGCCTGATTCAATTAAGCTTTCTATTCTTAATCTACTGCTACATTAGTTTTGAGGATGAAATGGCCTAACCCGAGTGCAGTGTCTGGTGTAGGTGCTCAAAACATTAACTGCAAGCAGGTACGTGCTCAGATAGAGGGTGTGTGGAACACACAGACCCGGTTTCTGCAGGAAAGCTTTTGACCCAGCCCCCGGGGCTCAGGCTCAGCTCCCCCATCCCCCAGGACTCGGGCTCAGTTCCCTCAGCCCCCGGGACTTGGTCTCAGCTCCTCCACTCTGCCCAAGGCCCACCCTGTCCTCCTGCCCCACCCAGGGCCCACACCCCTCCCATACCTGTAGAAGTCGTCCAGGCAGTACACCTCATTCTGGCTGTCCAGGGCAAAGCTCTCATCCCCGATGCACCGGGCACAGGTCACACACGTGAAGCAGGCTGGGTGGAAGGCCCGGCCCAGGGCCCTGATGATGTGCTCTCGGACCACCTCGCCACACTTGCCACACTTCTCCAGGGTGTCCTGGGACAGAGTGCCATTGCCTGAGAGCCGTCCACACCTGTGCCCACTCCAAGCCACAGGGGGCTTTGGACCAGCTTGGAAGGGACACAGGAGGCCAGGGGTACAGGTGAGGAACTCAAATTCATGCAATTGGCCTATAACTACTGCCCCTGAACCCACGCCACTACTTCAATGGGTCAAGCTTGGCCTTGTGTCCTTGGCCTTCCGTGAGGAATCCCACCACAAACCTATGACAGCAGGTTTTGTTCCTAGGAAATGCTGAGGCCATTGTCCACTAGGGCCCACAGAAGAAATTTCTTTTAAATCTCAGAGTCAGGGAAAGGAATTCCTGGAGAAGCTGGTGTCCTTTTTATCTTATAGACAATAAACCTTGAAACTCTTTCCCTTTTCCATTCACCCACTTGGAAGCTCAGGGTCAAGTTCCATGTTCCACTTTTAGGAAAAATTGTAGAAGTCCTCCGTTCGCATATTTTGGGGTCCTGCTAACTTTCCTCATCTTACTCTCTACTTTGATTTTTCTCTGTTCTAGTTTCTTTTATGTCCCATAATATTATGTGCATTCTTTTTTTAAAATACTGTTTTACATGATAAGAATACTTAACATGAGATCTACCCTCTCAGCAAGTTTTTGCATGTCCAGCATTGTTGTGGCTACAGGTATATGTGTCTAATCTTATAAACTACCTGGATCCATTCTGGAATGAGGAGGGATGAGAGAGAGAGAGAGAGAGAAAGAGAGAGAGAGAGAGTTATCACTGACGCAGAGTGAGAGACTCCCCCTAAGCAGTCCATTTCTCCTGGACATCTCTCTTCCCCTTCCTGTGCTCCTGTTCATTTTACCCTGATTTCATCTGACAGGTGTATTTCGTGGGGAGGGGCACCATTTCCCCTTCCCTCCCTTCCCGGGGCAGCCCTGCCTTCCCTGGCACGCTGCTCAGCAGCCCCCTGGCGGCTTCCAGCCCTAAGCTCCCTCCCCCCTTTCCCCTGCTTCCCCTCTAAGCTGAGAGGGGATGGTAAGGGCATCATCCACTGCCATACTGATGGGGTCAGAGAGGTGGCACAGCCTGGCTCCTTTCTCCTTTCACAGTGCCTCCTGCCTGGGATCAGGTCGTTCTGACTTCTCTAGACAGTCCCAAATCCTAATTCTGTCCTCAAACCAGTAATTTTCCAACTTCACCGTATACCAGAATCACTTGAGAGACTTGTTTAAAATGCAGATTACCAGGTGCCACCAGTTCGGGAGGACAAGGTGGGGCTTCCGTCTGTGGGTGGTCTGCACACGACACTGGAACACGCCACCATGCACCATTGGGGAGTCAGCACTTTCACTACCTCGGCACCCAGTCTGCAGGTGGTACCCAGAGGTGCCAGAGACCCTCCTTTAGAGCGTGCTTCAGACCCTCGTGGCTCTGGGGCAGAGCGCAAGGCCATAGGCAGGCCCCGGAACTCGACGGGCCTGCAGAAGGACCCCGGCTCCGCCACCTTCCGGGGTGTAACCTTGTGTGAAAGGTGAGCGACAGCCCCAAAGACACCCAGGACCTAACCCCTGGTGCCTGACTTGGCAGCTGCGATTGACCTGGAGATGGGGAGGTTATCCTGGATGATCCGGGTGGGCCCTAAGTGCCATCGTAAGTGTCCCTGTAAGAGTCCCTGTCCCTGTAAGAGTCCCTGTAAGAGGGAGGCAGAGGGGGATTTGACAGGGAAGGAAACATGATACTGAAGCAAGATGCAACCCTGCTGACTTTGAAAATGAACAAAGGAGCCAAGGAATGCAAGGAATGCAGAGTTAGACGCTGGAAAGGGCAAGGAAATGGATCCTCCCCTAGAGTCTGGGGGTGAGGGGTGGGGGTGGCGGAGCTCAACACTTTGATTTGACAGATTTTGGACTTCTGACCTCCAGAACTGCAAGAGGGTAAATAAATGCATGCTGTTTGGCGCCACCAAGTTTGTGGTGATGTTACAGCTGTCACAGGAAAGTAAGTCACCTTGGCTGAGCTCCTCCTCCATCTCTGAGCCCCAGCTTCCTCCTCTGTGAACTGGGTCCGGTGTGCCTACCTCCCAGGGCTGTTGTGGGGAATGAAACGATGTAACATCTCCCAGTGCCCAGCTCAGTGCCCGGCACCTGGGAAACTGCTGAGGGGGTTACCTGGTAGCAGGGTTCGCAGAGGGGCCTCCCGTCCTTCTGGTAGAAGCTCTGCCCGGCCAGCTGGCGGCGGCAGGCGCGGCATGTGAAGCACTGGGCGTGGTACTGCCTCCGCATGGCTTCCACGGCCAGCTCCCGGGGGGACACAGTCTTGTGGCAGAAGGCACAGATGTCTGGGGTAGAAGAGACACAGGTCATGACCTGCCCAGCCTGGGAGGACTGTACCTGGTCACCACCCAGAACATGCCCAGAGTGCCAGGTCTCTGCCTCGAAGCCCCGGAGCTCGTGAGCACGACCCTGTCTCCTGAGGAGGGTCGGGAAGCGGTAAAAAGCAAGGCAAACAGCTTCTGAAAAGACGCAGTGTCGGGACAACGGCGTTGCCCTCTGCAAAAAATTAAAGTCGGGGGAGGCCTCCCTCATGACACCTTACACCCCGATCATCCCAAATGCATGGAAGATGTGGCAAATGAAAGCACACAAACACTAGAAGAAACCAGAGAATTATTTTATAAACTTGGAGTAGCAAAGGCCTTCTGGCACAAGGTGCGCACCCACTACTGTTTATTAAGTGAGTAACACACGGTGCTGGGGAGTCTGTGGGCAAACGGTCGCACAGACCCTGCTGGTGGGCAGGTAGATCGAGCGCACATGAAGGGCAGTTGGGCAAAAACATCGGAGCGACAAATGCACCTACCCTTTGGTCACAGTACTCTCTCTTCTAGCAATTTATCTCACAAACTTGCACCCAGGAAAAATGGCCCACAGACAAGGCAATTCATCTCAGCCTTTTATTTTGGTTACAGCAAGAAGCCACCTAAGCACCCGTTCACAGGCGACTGGTTAAATGCACATGGTAGGGCCCTGCTAAGGAACACAGTGCAGCTTTGAAAAAGAATAAGGAACCGCTACACGTTCTCCTGTGGAATGAGCTCTGAGGTGCACAAAGAAAGTGCAGGACGGCACGGAGTTTGTTCCTATTTGTGGAAAAATGGGAAATGGGAGGGGGCGGCGGATGCATATTTGTATTTGCTTATGTACATTGGAAAGAATACGCAAGACATTAACAAGGGAAGGCTTCACTGTGTACCCTTTCATGTTTTCTGTTTTGTGCTATGTGAGGGTCTTACGTGTTCAAAAAATTAAATAGTGAAAAGGAATTCAAGGTGTTTGTGCTATCATAGCAAATTTGGTGATCAATTTTAAGTGGCTATTAGTGCTAAAGGAAAAAAGGTAAAGGCAATAAAAAGAAAGTTGATGTACAACTATAGGGCCCATCACTGACCTGTGAGCTGCGGACGACACCGGTAGACCCTGCTGTCCTAGTTCCCACCTGGAAGTTCAGGCCAGCCCCCTGAGGACCCCCGGGGACCACCCAGAATCGCCCCAGCCCTGGGTCCGTACCTGTGGACGCCTCTCTCTCAGGGAAGCCAACAGGCTCGTCGGGGGGAGGCGGCAGCTCCTCCTCAGTGGGCTCCAGGCGACTGGGCCGAGGCTGGAATGGAGGCCCCTCTACCAGGGGCTGTGGGGACACAAGGGACAGGAGAGAAGTCATCCAGTGGGCACGCCCACAGCCCTCTCAGCTCCACCCCTCACCTGGTGGCACAAGGCACAACTAGCCCCATGATATAGAGGAGGAAACCAAGGCCCAGAGAAGCCAGCGATGCAGCTACGGTTGCTCAGCGGGAAGGTTAGTGTCGGCTGGAGCCCAGGTCTGCCAGCTCCTTGTCTGGGTTCCTTTGCCCAGCCAAAACCACTTCCTCCTCCTTCTAAGGAAGCTGCTGGACCCAGGACCTTCCTCGGCCTTGAGTCCCTCCCATTTCTACTGTGGCCTGTTATTAAGGGCGGAGGACGAAAAGTGGTCCGCAGTACCTGTGGCGGGGGCGGGGGCGGGGGCAGGTGTAGCTGCTCAAAGTCGGAAATGAGTGACGCCTCCATCGGGGCAGGGGGCACGTCGTCATCGTTGTCAGAAGGCAGCAGGCATGCTGGTGGGGGCGGCGGAGGCGGGAGGAGGTCCAGGTCGGGCAGTGCGTCCTCACCATCCAGGGCAGGAGGGGGAAGAGAACATCCTGCAACCAGAGAGGAAGTTGCACAGCGTGGTGGGTACGGGCACAGGTCCAGAGCCACCCAGACCTGGGGTCCATCTCTGACTCTGCCCCTGGCTACTGTGCGTCCTTGGGCAAGAAACTTAGTCTCTCTGAGTCCCACTCTGCTCAGTGGGAAAATGGGTGTTGGCTGCCTAGGGTTGTTGTGAAGATGATGCAGGTCGGGGCTTGGCACAGGCTCAGGGAACAACAGCTGCCAAAGCAGCGCCCCCTGCCTCTGCAACCTGGGTGCCAGTGTGCCCGAAATCCCTTCTAGAAGGCCCTTGTGGGGGTACAAGCGAAACCAGCCCCAAGGCTGCAGGTCTCAGAGGGGCTCCTGGGCCAGCAGCAGCCCCTGCCTGGGACGGCGTTGTCAGACGCGCGGCTTCTGGGTCTGCCCCAGACCTGCTGAGTCAGAAACCCTGGGGTGCGGCCCAGCCTCAGCCTCATGGATCTTAAGGAGCCCTCCAGGTGGTGTCAAAGCCACTCACGTGTGGGAACCCCCACCTGGTGACATAATAGACTCAGGTAATGACCCTCAGGCAGGCTGACGTAGAACTGTCCGTGAAGAGTCTGGCTGTCACCCCCTGAACCCACAACTAACCTTGGCAGACATCGGGGGTCCCCTGACACTGCCTACGCTACAGTGAGCTGCAGGCACCGCCTCTGAAACGCTCTCACCAAAACAAGCCCCAAAACGTAAACTGAAACCAAACACAATCTAAGCGGGTCTCTAGATTTAACACCCTTTTATAATAAATTTGGAAGACAGATGGCCAAGCTGGATGAGACCATGAAGGAGCCAAGAGACACATCAGCACATTTCTGCAACAAATCAGTGGCAGAGGAGAGAAGAAAGAGGCGTTTTCCTCGGAATTAAGAGACTTGAGAGAAAAATGAGACCGTATATTTATATTTGTCCTGTTCTATACAGTTGCCACCAACCACGCATGGCTACTGAGCACGTGAAAAGTCCATGCCGAGATGGGCTGAAGGCCAAGGAGGGAGAAAGGAATGTAAAGTACCTCATAATCACTGTTATAATGATCACCTGCCAAAATGATCATTTTTATATATTGGGTTGCATAACATATTATGAAAAGTTGTATCACTTATTTATTTTTACTTTTTTCAGTGTGGATCCTAGAAAACTCTAAATTACATATGAGGCTTGCGTTTGTGACTCACAATATATTTTTATTGGACAGCGCTGGTACAGAACTTATTGGATCCTGATTCAAAGGATGAGTCATCTCATTTAATTCTCATTCTGCAGATGAGGAAAAAGCTAAAAATTCTACGGGATGACATGGCTCAAAGGGGAGATGAGACATAGTGTAAGCCATTCATTCCAACACCACCCAACAGCTAAAGGGCATTTTTATGACAATTCAAGGTAAATTAATTATGGGTAGTGTATTAGATAATCATAAGGTATGCTTGTTGGTTTTGTTTCACATTGTGGGTATGTTAAAAAAAAAAAAAAGGGCATATTTAGAGATGCACCCTGAATAAGAGGCTGAAATGACCTCATTATTGGCATTTCCTTTAAGATATTTAGAAGTGCCCTGGCCAGTGTGGCGCAGTGGATTGAGCGCTGGCCTGCGAATCAAAGGGTCACTGGTTTGATTCCCAGTCAGGGCACATGCCTGGGTTGCGGGCCAGGTCCCCAGTGGGGGGCATGCAAAAGGTAACCACACATGGATGTTTCTCTCCCTCTCTTCTCTCTCCCTTCCCCTCTCTAAAGATAAAGAAAATCTTTTTAAAAAGAGAACAAATAAATGAAAACTTAGAAGAGCCCTGACCAGTGTGGATTCGTTGACTGGGTGTCATCCTGCAAAGCAAAAGGTCGCAGGTTCGATTACTGGTCAGGGCACATGCCTAGGTTGCAGTCCTTGGTTAGGGAGTGTACAAGAGGCAACAGATCAATATTTCTCTCCTTTTCTTTCTCCCTCCCTTCCCCTCTCTCTAAAAATAAATAAATAAATAAATATGTAAAATATTTAGAAAGAAGGGAGATCGATATAACACATGTGGCAAAATCTTAGTCATTGTTAAAAGTAGATGTGGAGTGCAGTTCCTCATACTGTTCTCTCTATTCCTGTGTATGTTTGAAAGTCTCCCTCACACACACACACACAACCCAACAGCAAACAGGACAGAAGTGACATTGAGGGCGTGGCCCTATCTGCTAGTCCTTGGGCACAGCCTTCCCAGGGCTCCTGGCAGGCAGGGAGGAGGTGGGCTGGCGGACTGCCGCGCTCCTGCCTAAGCCCCAGGCTCTCCCTGACCCACCACACCAACTACCCAGGAACCCCCACCCCTCATGTTGCCCCACTCCCCGGAGAAGGGACCAGGGGTCAGGAGAGAAGCCTTAATGTGGACCTGTGAACATGCCCATGAAAATCCTGTTACTGCCACTAGAGGGTGAGCACCGCTACTAGTGCCCTGGGAGAAGGGACAAGGAGTCCTCCGCCAGCCTCCTGTCACGGCCACCCTGGGCAGGCCAGGCTCCACTGACGACCAGCTGCCCTGCGCCTGCCTGCCCAAGGCGCTCATGGAGAACAGGTGGACGCGCCCGAGGCCCTGCCCCCTGAAGACCTGGGCTCTGGTCCCATTCTCTGCTCATTCACGGGGCACCTCTCTGGGCTGCAGGCTTCCGGTCCATTCAAGGCGGATAACGAACTCCTCTCCTTTGTCCCAAGGGCTGAGGGGCTGTACAGACGGGAAACTTGTTCGAACGCAGAGGACTGGGCCCCACCCCAGAGGATCTGATTCAGCAGGTTAGGGGGAAACCCCCAGAATTTACATCATTTGAAAAGGTCCCCAGGCTGCCGGTTCAAGGGCCACACTGAGAACGACTTTTCCAGTCCATAAGCCTCACCTGCTTAGTGCCTTTGGACTAAACGATAGTTCTCCACGTGTGGCCCCCAGACCAGAGCAGCACCATTTCCTGGCAACACGTAAGAAATGCACAGTCTTGGGCCCCACCACAGACGTGCTGAATCAGAAACACCAGGGTGGGGCCCAGCCGGCTGCGTCTGAACAAGCCCCCAGGGATGCTGATGTCGCTGAAGTGTGAGAGCCACGCCGAGGAGCTGCCGTGAGTCGGGAACCAGAGCAGGAGACGCAGCAGGTCCCGAGGCCTCTCCCAAGTCCTGCCTTAGGTTCTGGACAATAGGCTGTGAGGGGTGGGCAGGTGCCTGTCAGGGCAGGAACTCTAGACAAGGACTGGAGGCCACGGGGCAGGTGTGCAGAAAGGGGACCCGAGCACAGTGAGGGCGATGATTCCGCTCAGGTGGCCGAGAGCCAGAGGAGGAGGAGCAGCCCTTTAAGGAGAAGCGCAGAGAAAAACTGACTTATGAAGAAGAGACAGGTGGGGCTGTGTGGGTGTCTAGCGCGGAGTGGGGGAGGAGTGTGGGGAAAAGCGGGGAATTCTGCCAGGATGAAAGGGGTAGAGAAATGCGGGTGGATTCCTGAGGGGACAAGCGCCAGAAGAGGCATCGGATGACAGCCTGCTGCAGAGGTGGCTTTATGCAGCTGGCAGGGACCCAAGGCCTGCTTTTGTTTTCTGTAGTCAGAGCGGACTCATGACCAAGCTGCTCACTTAGAAGTCACCTCACTCCAGTGAGACTGAACCCCACGTTTACCCAACTGGGAGGTGAAATGGCTGACTGATCACTGTGAGGAAGCGATCCGTTCCCAAGGAAGGTCTGGTGTTGGTACCACACTGCCAGGATCGTCTGCCTATAATTCCAATAACCCGTGAAAATGTCCAGGAAATTTCAGCATCTAAATGATATTTCTTGAGCTCCCTCCTCTATCCAGAAGGGACATATTTTTTTCCCATTGGATGACTCTCCCAGATCCGTGAACCTCGGTCCTGGTTCTCCTGTGTGGAGAAGCAACTGGACAAGGCTGAGTCCTTAGGATGTGTGGTTAGGACAGAAAGATCGATGTAGGAGGCTGCGTCACAATGAAAACCCGTGTTACATGAATATCCACATACTCCCACGTGTGTACACGTGCAGCCCCCTCGCCCACCCCTTTCTGGCCTCCTGTCATTGGCATTTCCTATCGGCCGCTGGGTGGTTTCCATGGTGACGGCTGCACCCAGCTGCCCCAGGCTAGCAGGATGGCTGCCTGGACACCTGGGGGATTCTGGGGGCTCAGCTGCCATCTGGAGCTGGCCTCTCGCCCTTTGTGCCTCAGTGCCTCCTTGTCCCAGCTGGTGCCCTGGCAGACGGTGAGCCGTCCCCCTGCCTCAGGTCCCTGGCTGTCATCCCTCCTCGCTGTTAACCAATCCAACAGCTAAGACTTTCCACGGACGTCTCAGGGACAGAGGGTTGGAAAGCTTTTGTCAAGAAGGCAGCAGGGCCAGCCTGGACCAGGCATAAGGTAAAAGAACAGTCACTTGTGAAGTATCCATTCTGCGATGGATGCATCACACACGACCACACTTCCATTTTCCAGAGGCAGAAACCAAGGGAGGACACACAGCTAAGATCACACAGCCGGAGAACAGCAGAGCCCAGAGGAAACAAAGTCACCTTTCAGGCTCCTCTACTTGCCAAATTCATTCCTGCCCCACCGTCTCTGCGCTAGCTGTTCCCACCGTGCGTCAAGCTCCGCCCCCCACCGCCTCCACCCCGTCATTCAGGCCTTAGCTGAAGGTCACCGCCTTGGAGAAGCCATTCTGACAACCCCACAGGAAGTTGCACCTTCTTACCTCTTCACTGTGTTTTATTACTACATAGCACTGTGTCTTCCTCACACTATATTTTATATTTTTATTATCTGTTTCCCTCAGTAGGATGTGAGTTTCATGTAGGCTGAAAACATCTCTTTGTTCATGTCCGCAGTGTGTGGCCCAGAATAACAGGTAACATATTTAACACCTCCTATGTGACTGGTGCTGGGCTACACATGTGTATTAACTCATCTAATCCTCACAACAACCCTTTGACGAAGGTACTGTCATTGTCCCTATTTATCACAGATTAGGAAACCGAGGAAGAGAGATTAAGTGGCTTGCCAATATCACATAGCCAAGAAGTGTGGGAGCCAGGATCCAAACCCAGGCAGATGGGTTTCAGAGTCTAGCTGGCTCATAGGAGGTGTTCGGTGAATGAATGACCTCAGAGCTTGCCCTGCCCCCTACCCAGCCCTGACTCTCTTACCTCCATTGGCGAGCTGAGGGGGCGCAGCTGACACTGTGGCTGCAGCCCGGCCAGAAGGTGTCCAGGGGCTGGGCCTCCCCGCCGAGCCAGCTCCAGGTGCCTTCGTGGAGGCAGGAGGCTCCCGGGGGCGGCCAGGCCGGGCCTCGCAAGCTGCCCGTCTCACTTCCTCAACCACAGCCTCGTCTCGACGTGGGGGTGCCAAGGTGATAAAGACAGACGAGGCGACCCGCTTCTCAGGCTTTGAGGCCATTGCCGCGGCTCCTGGTGGGGCTGGGGGCAGAGTGGCACCTGGGCTCAGGGGGCACCCCGCCTGGGTCACAGTCCCCTCCCCTAGGGCACGGAGCCTTCCTCCTCCTAACAAGACAGGAGCAGCCACCCCTCTGAGCCAGCGAGACCCAGCCCAGCTGACGACGTCTTTCGGGTGAGGGCAAGTGTTCACCTGGTGACTTGGCTCCAGGGTGGGACCCAACATCCGGACTGGCCCCTCCCCTCCCCCGAGCCTACACACCTCGGGGAGCAAAGGGCAGCCCTGCCCTGCTCATCTCATGAAAGATGACTTTTCTTCCACCAAGAAGCGTGAGGAGGAAGCAGCTCCTCCAGCCCCGGTCCCGAGTTACCTCCCACACCTGGGATCCCGGTCCTCCTGGGAGAGCTGAAGTCCCTAAGGTTCGGGCCAGCTCCCCCACGGGAGGGATATGGAGTGAATGCATCAGGACTGGCCTCCAGGAAGCAGCAGGGACAGAAAAATCAAAGCTACCACGTCCCAAGACCCACTCTGTGCCTTAAGCCCTTTCATTAACTCATAAATCCTGCCAACAGCGCTGGGGGAGGGGCACGTGTGGGCGATGGCTGCCCCCATCTTACAGATGAGGAAACCGAGGCAAAGAGGCAGAGTCACTTGTTCCGGGTCATGCAGTGGCACAGCTGGGATTCGAATCCGGAGCCCATGCCCTTGGCCACTTGGCTCCGCTGCCCGCTCCGGCCCAGTCCACAAGCCAGCATCCTCTTCTCCACAGTCCGCCTCCACATCTGGTCAGTTCCTGATTCTATCGCTGGAATCACTCACTTGGCCCCATTTCCAAAACTGCAGCCCAAAACCTCAACGGGCTCCAATCCTGCCTCCTACCCTGTCCCTCGAGTGAACTTTCCAGAGTGTAACGCCGACTGTGTCTCCTCTATTCCAAAGTGTTCCCTGGCTCCCTACGACCTGGAAGACAAAGTCCCGAAGTCCTGGGGCCCACTCCTCCCTCAGCGGTCTTCTCCCTTTACTGCCCGCGAGTGTCTTCCACCCTCGCCTCCCCACCGGGTGACTTTCAGTCTTTCCCTGGAGGCCCAGCTCAAACATTACCTCCGCCATGAAGCCTCCCCTGATTCCTGACCCTGGGGCCGCCCTCTGCTTCCACAGGGTGATGACGGCCCATCACAGGGCAGGCTGGCTCACTGTTCCTGTCTGTCCCTCCTCCCCACCCCTGCCAGAAGTGACCACGTGCGCCCTCAGCTGTGTCTGGGACTTCTGTGCGGCCTGAGTCCAGCTCCCAGCAGAGGCATCAGAGTGTGGATCTGGGAGCAGGGCGCCACCTCGATGAGGGAGAGCCCATTTTTATCTCTTGGGTGGTTCCTGTGGACAGCGGTCTCCGGGGACAAGGCTGAGATGGGCCATGCGGTGGGGCAAGGCACCCACCCTCCGCTCAGGAGCCCGCACTGGGCACCTGCGGGGGGGGAAGTGTCCATTCTCTATCTCCCTCTCCCTTTGTCACCCGGACGTGGCCCCACAGCCCAGCCCAAAGGTTCGTGGGAAGAGAGAAAAAAGGCCCAGAGAGCGAACCTTGAGACGCGGGTGGGCAGGGGGCGAGCGCCCTGATGGATCCTAAAGGAGACTCGGAGCCCAAGCAGCCATGCAAAGGCCTCCCTCCATATAAAGTCCCACCTGGCCACCACGGGCAACCTTGGCGGCTGACGGAGGAGAAGAAGAAGAAGGACAACAACAACAACAACATCGTATGCTTGTAAATTCCTCTTAAGTTCGTGTATATGTTTGGTTAAAACGTATCACTCAGTCTGATATAAAAAAAAAATACCTGTTCCAAAACAGAAACCAATATTTGAAGAAAGTGTCAAAAGTCCTTTAAAGTCCTTCTCTTTCGTTTCTTGTTTTGTAAGAGATGTTTGGAAGTACGTATGCTTATGTTGGCTGTCATAGCCTTTGGTTTTATACTTTGCTACAAATTTCATTATCTATTTGTATAAACAATGTTCAGAGCGCCTCTGAGATTTCAATACAAGAAACCACAAGAAGGGCACTGCTGATGAAGTGCCTGCTCTGTGCCCGGCACTGTGCCCAGGGCTTTCCGTTCCTCAAAACTCACCTAATCCTCACACAGCCGCTCTGCCCGCACTGTACAGATGGGCTGGAGAGGCCCCGAGGGGTTAAGGGGCTTTTCCAGACCCCCCGTGGCAGACGTGGAATTCTACCAGCGCACCATCCAATGTGAGTCCACCAGGTGTCCTTGACCCCAGACTCACTTCTTCTCCCCTGGGTGGCGTGCGGGCTCCCAAATTCGTAGGCTCGTTTTCACCCCAGAACGACCCCACCTGGATTATCTTGAGGTCAGTACCTTCTAGGCTGTCCCCAGAAACTGCTCTGGATGCCACCTCTGCCGTCCTCCCACCCTGCTCTGACCCCTGACCCCCACTCCACCCCTGTCAGGAAGTTGGATCTGCTGGTTTCTCGGAAAACATCCAAGGCAAACGTCCCAGTGATGAGGCCAGATGTTCACAGCCGGGCACCCCCCCCCCCCCGCCCCGCCCCCGACTTCCTGCGGTTTCTGCAGGGACTTCAGGCCCCAGGGGAAGGGGCCCGGCTGAGGGCTTGCAAACCCTGGTCAGTCGGGTCAGCCAGGCCCCCGCCGGAAAGGGAGGCTGCTTCCCCCTGGTCCCATTGCCCCCAGGGCGCCCTGGAGCCGCGCGCACGTGTGGAAGCTCCCTGTGGACCGCGACTCAGCCAGCCGAGCCCGGGGACCCTCCGCCCCCATCCTTCCTCCCCAGAGGGCGAATCTGAGATCCAGTTGGGTAGACAGAGAAAGTGGGAACAAAGGGAAGGAAAGTCATTTCCTGTCAAGAGGAAGGAAGGAGGCTGACTGAGGTGCAGCAGCCGCCCACCCCGCCGGCTTCAGGCTGCAACCCATGGCAGGGCCTCCAGGGGCTCCCCGCGGGCCGCGGCCCCCTTGCGTGCCCTACTCCTCACCCCTTCCAAAAACTCTGGAACCGCCTCTAAGCTTTGCTCTGTGGCACTCTGGTAAAGCACTCTCTGCTCCGTCCGTTCAGAATTAAACTTTGCTAGAGGTGAGGGTGGGGCTGCACCCCTCGCCCTCCTGCAGGGAACCTTGCAGCCTCGGACAGGGGTTCCCCTCCCTCTCTCCCACCCAAGAAAGCGGAGGAGGCACCAAGAGCTGGGTTCACACGGCCCCGCCTCTTTCCTGCTGGGTGACCCCGAGCAGGTCACTGAACCTCTCTGGGCCTCGGGGTTTTGTTTTGTTTTGTTTTTTAAATAAAGTGAGAATAATGAGGTCTCTCCTAAAGGGTGGCTGGCTGAGGGGATAAGCGAGAGAGGGTGCTAAAGATCTCGGTACTTAGGGCAAAGAAAAGGCCAGCTGGTTCTTCAGCCCCGGAGTGGGAGGGGGAGCCCTGGGGGCTGGGCTCCTGGGGGCCTGGGGGAACCAGGACCTCGCTTCCGTCATTATGAAGGGCAGGAATCTAAGCGCTGCCCGTTCTCTTCCCGGGGCCCTCGGATCTGGGTTGGAGAAGGACCCATGCCAAGACGCACACACCTTGGGGCTCGCCCGGGCTCACCCCTTCCCCGCCCCGGACGGGGGCTGCGGCCCCGAGGGGGGCTCTCCTGAAGCACTTCCCTCCCCTCGCCTGACCCAGGGGTCCGGAGGTCCCCGGAGCTCCGGAAACCCGGCGCCCTCCCGCAAGCAGCCAAGCAGGGCGGCTGGCCGGGTCACCGTGGGGCGCTGCCGGGGACTTTAATTCGATCCATGTGCGGGACGCTGTCCTCTTTGTGCGGGAGCTTCCGCCCTGCCTCGCCCTGCCCCCGGCGCCCCGCACCGGGCAGGGACACCAGCCCTCCCCTGACTCCGGGGCTGTAACCGAGGAGCTGAGACGCAAGGACAGCCCCCCGGGTCCCGCAGGCCCCCTCCAGCAGCGCCGGGGTTGGGGTCCCGGCTGGGGGCGCGGTGGTCTCCGGCCCGGGACTGCCGGTTTGTCACCTGTGTGTAGCCGGGGCAAGAACTGCAGGACGGAAGGACGGGACCCCACCCCCCGCCCAGCTTACCTGGGCCGCCTGCGCCCCGGCCGGGTCCGGTCCGACGCCCGAGCGAGCTGAGCCGGGAGGAGCGCGGGCCTCCCGCCCCTCCGCCCTCCCCGCCCCCTGGCTCCCTCCGCCCCGCCGCCCCGGCCGCCTTACCATAAAAGGTGAGGCTTGGGGGAGGGGGCCCGGGACTCCCGCCGGGCGGAAGCGGCCCCCTACCTGCCCCCCAACCTGGCTGGCCGCGCCCCCGCGCCGCCCCCTCCCGCTCTCTTTGTTCCTTCGACCCCTCCTCCCATCCCCCAGCCCGGGCCTGCAAGGAGGGAGGCCTCCCCCTCTGCCCACACCCCCATGTCCTTTGTGCACCCTGAGTGGTCCTTATCCTCCCCCACCCGTGGATCACTTCGGGTGGTGGCCCTACCTGCCCTGTCCGGTCGAGGGGGTGCTTACACCTCAGTTTGGCCTGGAATTTCCCAGGGTCCAAAGAGTCAGGTGGATCTGGGTTCCACGGCCAGTCACTAACCCCAGGGACCCTGGGCAGTCACTCCATCTTCCTGAGCCTCAGTTTCTTTGTCTGTAAAACCGGGCGTGACCGCCTTCCTCTCAGGGTCAGCCTGAGGATAAAAGATGCTGGTGACAGCAAGGAGAATGCAGGGAGGGGCCCATCTACACTGGCCTTGAGGCTTTCTTCAGGGTGCCCCAGTGAAGCAGGTCACCTGGATTTGCTGTCACTACCTGTCTGGACTCAAGCCCTCTGCAGGCGGGTGCCAGGGTCCTGGGAGACAGGGCCCAGTGGCAATCGCATCACCTGTTGTGGACCCCCTCCCACCTCCTTCGTGCCCTCCCCCAAGCTGGAGTGGCTAGAGAATGGACTTGGGAGGGGAAGCTGAGCCTGGGCCCTGGGGCAGGAGATGGAGCCGGGATGGGCCGCCCGAGTCCCTGGAGGCCTCCGGAACATTGCTGGGAAAAGGAATCTGGGTCTGATTCAGAGGCAAACAGATTGTTCTTTTGATTAAAGCCACAGTGGCTGAGGCCAGCGCAGTGCTGGACCCAGCGCCATCTGGGGGGAGGCCAGGCAGGGTCTGGCTCGCCTCTGTGGGCCCGAAGCTACAGCCGCCCAGGCAGGGTGGCTCTCAGGCTGCTCTGGAGGGGCTGGCGCTCCTGGGCTTGTACAGGGGGAGGCTGGAACCCTGTCCCGTGCGCCTCCCCGCCCCTCCCCGCCCAATCCCTCACCCACTTTTTGGCATCTTTCTTTCATTTGATCCTCACAGCTGAAACGTAGGGTCCTTAATGACTTTGATTAAATTTAATTGTAAATCCTAGCTCTAGAAACCATTCCTCTCTCTCCCTCCCTCTGTCTCTCTGTCTCTCTCTTTCTATGCCTCAGAGACTTAGCCTTCTCTGCACAATCTCCCCTCCCCCAACCCCATAATCAGCAACCTGGGAGGCAGCAGAAGGTAGTAGCCAGGACCTGACTAATGGTCACACAGTCAGGACGTCTGAAGGCTAAAGACATCTTGACCTAGGTTGTGATTCAGCTCCTGAGCCCAGGTGGGACAACCCCGCTGGCTACTTTCCCATGAGACCAGAGAAACGCAGGAAAAGACCTCAGAACTCTCCTCAGGACCTGAAGAAGTGATTCATTACCCTACCTCACCTCCAACCAATCAGTTCCCAGCAGGAGCACGAACCCCCAGCCCACGGTGCCTGTGATTTCGCTCTCTGTGCTCTGTAACCCACATGCCACTAGGGGGTCGGGTTTTAAAACTGAAGCTCGCATCCCTGTATTGGCCAGTTCAGTGTGAACTATTTGTCTTCCTCTCCTGCTCATGCATTTCTTTGGGCCAGTGCGGGCAGACAGGCAGGCAGGCTCAAGGGAAAACCACTGGGCCTCCGGTGACGCAGCCGCTCCGCAACACAGCAGCAATGGCAGAGCTGCCGGCTGCAGGGTTCCTATCAGCGAGCATCTGGCCTATAGGCTTTCTTTCCATTTGATCCCCGGGAGAGCCCTGTGCGGTGGGGCTGGTCATCCTTGCTTCACAGATGAGGAACTGAGGCCCAGAGAGGCTTAAGGTTACACAAGGGGCAAGTGGCAGAGCTGGATTCAAGCCCAGGCTAGAAGCCCCTGGGTGTGCTGCTCTGGGGTCCCGGGGACTGTGAGACTGCCCACCGCCCTTCGGATTTGGAAGCTGAGGCTTGGAGAGGCAACCAGAGTTCTGGAGGCAGAGGGAGAGTGGCAGTCACAGCTGCCTGAGCACCCCCCCCACCTCACCCCGTCAGCGGGCTCAGTGCTGGCCGGGCAGCAATGCCTCCGCTGTGGGAGCAAGACTTCTCTCGGCGCCCTCCGCCCAGGGGGAAGGGGGGAACCGCTGTCCCCGGACATGGCAATGGAGATGGGAATGAGCGGAGGAGGAGGGTAAGACCCGGGGCCTTTCAGGCACCTTTGGCTGTAGAAACCCTTTTTCAAGTGACCCAAAAGCTTGTTTAAAACAGAAAAATGCAGCCCTGGCTGGGCGGCTCTGTTGGAGCGTCATCCCATATACCAAAAGGCTGCGGGTTCGATGCCCCATGGGAATGCATACTAGAGGGAACCAGTGGGTGTTTCGCTCTCACATCGATGTTTCATACACTCACACTTTCTCTCTCTAAAATCAATAAACATATCCTAAAGCGAGGATTGAAAAACAAACAGGAGAATGCAGCTGCCCTCCCTCACTTCCTTGCTATTCCCCAAACCCCCTCATTGCACCCTATGGTGGGACAAGAAGGCACCAAAGGGTGGATTTGGGGCTTTGTCCAAGGTCACACAGACTCCATCTGGGACCCAGGCATCCTCACATCTGCTCTGGGCTAAGACTGGCTCAGGATGGGGGAAGGTCAAAGGGGAATGGGGGGTCTGCCACCCAGCCCCACTGGCCACCTGTCTCACCTCACCACTGCCTCCAGGTGGGGAGGAGCGTCCTGGCCAAGGGTCTCCCGCACCGCTCCAGGCTCCAGGTGTCGGTGTCACCTCGGCAGGTGCCAAGCTTCCTGCAATGGAAACCCAGGAAGTGCACTGAGTGAGAACACACGCCCTTTGTCTGCCAGCTCGGAGGCCAGCTCCGCTCCTCCCTCCTGCGAGCCTCAGACCAGCTTTCTTCCACGCGATTGAGCAAGGGCTCAATCTTTGAATGCAGTTCAGGCAGCTGAGACCCTGGGTGGCCGGGGTGGGGTGGGAAAGATATTTGGGGGCAAGATCAGAGCCAGGGGGACATTTGCTGCCGCCCAGTCTGTCGCTGGGGAGCTGGCCCCTGCTGCCGACAGCAGGGGGGCTTTGATCCAATAATCAGTGATCGGGCATGAGACAAGGACCTTACAGAAGTCAAGTCACACACAATCTTTGTCCCCATGGAGCTCACAGGCAGGTGGAAGCGATCAGCGCATAATACAAGTTAATATATGAGGGGGGACCCCCCAAAAAACAGAATTATCTTCTGGAGGGCGAGCCTCTTGGAGTACAGGCTTCCCCTGCTAGGTGAGTGTTCTAGGAACCCGTCTGTATCAGTGCACCAGCTGGCGTTGTTGTGAGAGTCAGTGTTCAGCTTCCGCAAATTTTTTTTGAGGACTCTTTCAATACATTTGCCCATTTCATGACGGGTGATTTACGAGCGCACCTGCCCACACAGCGCGGACTGTTGAGCAGTTTTTGACCAAGAATGGCCTGACCCCGATGCCCCTACTCACTCGACCTCATCCCAAGTGACTTTTTTTTTTGTTTCCCTAGTCAAAAAATGTCCTCAAAGAGAGAACATTTTGCCGATGTGGAAGAGGTGAAACCAAAAACGGCGGAAGCACTAAAAGGCATCAAAATTGATGAGATCAAAAACCCTTTTGAGCAGTGGAAAAAAATGTCTTGATAGGTATATTGCATCAAATGGAGAGTGCTTTGAAGGTGACTGGTTTAAACATGTAGCAACAAATACACAATTTTTAACCCTGAAGGGCGTGGCTCAGTGGACTGAGCGCCAGCCTGTGAACCGAGAGGCTGCAGTCTGGACTCCCAGTCAGGGCACGCGCCTGGCTTGCGGGCCAGGTCCCTGGTTGGAGGTGTGCAAGAGGCAACTGATCCATGCATCTCTCGCACATCGAAGTTTCTCTCCCTTTCTGTCTCCTTTCCCCTCTCTCTAAAACAAAATAAATAAAATTGTTTTTAAAAAAGAATACACAGTTTTTAATAAGCAAATTCCAGGGTTTTTTTGCCCCCCTCCCCGTAAGTCACATTATGTCCCCTCTTTGGAAAACCCTCAGCTGGAGCTGGCTGCCTGTCATGGGGGAATAAACCCTCAGCCCCTCTGCTGCCCTGAAAGACTTGGCCCCTGCCCACCTCCGTGACCCTGGGCCTGACACTTCATTCCCTGGTGGTGCTCCAGCCACGCTGCTACATTTCCTGCTGTTCCTAACATCCCCCTGCTCTCCCGACCCCCACACAGCTTGTTCCCACCCAGGGCCCTTGCCTGTGCTGGTCTCTCAGCCGGGAAGGCCCCTCTCTCAGCTCTTTGCTTGGCTTCCTCCTGCAGTCCCTCCATGTCTCTCAGAAGGCAGTTTCTATGGTGGCTCCCCAGGACCCCCCCACCTGCCACACCCTTGTATGATCCCCTCTGCTCAGGGTGACTTGCTTCTCACCAACGGAACACAGGAAAAACAGTGGGATGTGGCTTTAACATTGGGTTACAAAAAGACTGTGACTTTGGTCCTGCTCATCTTCTCTCTGTCCCTCTCTTGCTTGGTTGCTTGAGGGAAGCCAGCAGTCACATTGTGAGCTTCTCTGTAGACAGGCTCACATGGCAAAGAACTGAAGTGAGGGAGACCGTGGCCCACGGCCGCGGCCCTTGGGGCCCTTGGCCCGATGGCCCAGGGGTAAGTGAGTCCTACCAATCCTCATGTGTGTGCGTTTGGAATTGGATCCTTCCCCACTTGAGCCTTCGGATGATAGCGTAGCCTCAGCCAACACCTTGACTGTGAGAGACCCTGAGCCGGGGGACCCAGCCACACTGCACCCAGATTCCCAACCCACCATAAAAGCGAGACATTAAATGTCTATTGTTTTAAGCTGATATGTTGTTTTGGAATGATTTGTTATACAGCTGTAGATAACAAAAAAACCCTCCCTGACCCAGCAGCCCCCTGTCACTCTGTCCCCTTACCCGATGCTCAGTAATTGCTTGTGCATGAATGGAGCAAGGAATGCAGGACACCCAGAGGGACAATATTATAGCTCAGAAAAGACAGAAACGGGGGGCTCAGGAAGGAGACGGCTGGCCCTCTGCAACCACTGGGGCCCCAGAGGTTACCACGGGCCCTCTTAGCTGGGCCTGGGGGCACTGGTCTCCCCCCTTTTCAGGAGGATGCCGGTCAGGGCCCAGGAGGCGGGCTCTCGTGGTCTCTGTGGGATCCCAAGGTCATGCCCCTGTTCCATGCCCCTATTCCAGACCATACCTTTTGGATTTCCTCTGCCCTTTCTCTTTGTTTGGTATGGAGATTTGCTAAATGCCTCACTTAGAATGATCTAATTTTTACACAAAAATAGTTTAATAGATAAGAAAAGAATCCTACTGCAGCCCACGTGCCCCAGTTTTTGTTTGGAAAACGGTCCCTGTGCCCATAAAAAGGAAAGGACCGCCAAGTCCAATCCCTCCCAGCCCCGTCCCCACTGGGTCCTGGGCTGTGTGGGGGCCAGAAGGCTGGGGAACCTTCCAGCAAAAACATCAGAACAGTTGGAACCTGGTGTCCAGTCTGGGTCTGGCAAGGCTGGCTCTGTGCCCACCTCACTGAGCCGTTTCCTCCTAGACGGGGGCGAGTTTCCTGCCCAGAGCGAACGGTGCGCACTCCCAGGCAGAGGGTGGCTGGGTCCTGTACTGTGGGTGGGGAGGTCTGCAGGCATGTCCCCCGCCTCCGCTACTCTGGGGCTGAGAGGCCCCTCCTGGGGGCAGGACGGTGCAAGGGGTCAGAGGTGGGGCTCAAGCCATCAGTGGGGTGGCCACTCCAGGGAGGATTGGCGGAAACTGCCCCACGCAGCCTTGGGGCTGGCCTGCCCCAAGTCTCCCAGGTGTGCTGCGAGGAGGCGAGACCCAATTCCTGGGCCAGGCTCTGCCTGCGCCGAAGCAGCCTGTGGGCGACCACGGCAGCCTTTGCAGGGAGTGAGACCCACAGGAGCCTGGAATCCTCCCAGAAGCTTCTCCAGTCTTCACCCCCCCCCCACCCCCAGTGCCTCCCCTGCCACTCCAACAACCTGACCCTCACCACCCCTCAGAAGCCCCCTGGCTGAGGGCCTCCTTCGCCCCGGGGGGCCCCTCTTGGGAAAGGCACCAGCCTAGGCCCCGTGGAACTGAACTGTGCTGTGGGGCTGGTGCCCGCGCCAGGAGAACGTGACCGTAATGGAGCCTGGGGCTACCCTGGACAAAAGGTGGCCAGAACCACATTCCAGAACCTGCCATATTTTTCATGCCCACCTGTGAGTTTTCCTGGCCTCAGTTCGGTAAGAAGAGGTGGGCAGGAAGCATGCAAAGTGCTTGGTCTCTGTGGTTTAGGCCACTTGGATGCAAATCCTGACTTTGCCACTAACAGGCGGTGTGTCCCTGAGAGAGTTCCTTAACCTCTCTGAGCCTCAGTTCCTGAATCTGTAAAAGGGGGTAACAGTACCTACCCCTTGGGGCAGATGTCAGACTGAAACGAAACCACAGAAATGCTCAGCACCGTGCCCAGCACATGGCGAGCCACCGCCCCGTGGTACACAGCAAGCCCACAGAGGAGCTGGTCCCCAGCCTTTGCCCATGTGCTCTGTGGCCTCTCTGAGCTGGACCCTGCAGGGGACACGAGGCTGAATGCAGCTGAGACAGGAAGCATCCTCGTGGTCTTAGACAGGTCAGAGTCGGGCTAGGGACCCATGGGCAGCAACAGAGGCCATTTTGGCCTTGCGATTCCTTCAGCTGTATCTCAGCCTAGGATGGGATGGGACAGGCACTGCCCACCCAAAACTGCAGGTAGACGCTAGGCCATGCGTCCACCCCACCCCTTCTCAGCCACCTCAGTCCGGAACTCCTGACACGTATCCCAGAAGCCTGCCCGACCGGAAGAGCTGTGCGGTCTCGGAAAAGCCCCTCTCCCTGCTTGCATGTTCACAATTCTAAGAACAGGTTGAGAAAAACATCTTTATTGTCTGTGGAGAGGGCAAGAGAGGCCTGGAAGGGGGAAGCCCTTCTGAGGACGCGCCTCTCCCCCATCCCTCTCCCCCCCACTGGGGCGGGTGTTAGGGGGCTACCTGGAGGTATGAAGGATGAGCCCAGTGGCCTCCAGCTGCCCCCGCCTTCTGAG
The DNA here is from genome assembly GCF_021234165.1 of Pteronotus mesoamericanus. Lineage (NCBI taxonomy): Eukaryota > Metazoa > Chordata > Mammalia > Chiroptera > Mormoopidae > Pteronotus > Pteronotus mesoamericanus. The sequence continues at coordinate 1,950,101 of NW_026555200.1, forward strand.
GGCCCTCGCCCCAAACCCTCCCCTCCATCTCGGGGGCTCCAGTGCCCACCTCAAGTCCCAGGTGGGGGCTGACCCTGCCTGTCTGCCTCCAGGCATCAGGCCGGGGTCCAGGCTCCAGGCTCCCGGTGGTCCTGAGTCAGACTAGGAGTCCTCTCTGGGGCAGGTCAGGAGCGGGTCGTCTCCTGGGCCTGGGCTGGCACTGAGGGCCGGGGCTGGCTTGGGGCTGACACTGAAGGCCTCTGGGAGGGAAAGTCCTGAGGGAGGTGGGGAGGAAAGGATGGAGGATACCCCCCACCAATGCCCCATCCCCTGGGGGGACCTCAGGCCTCCATTTATCTAAGACCATCCTCCCCACCTCTGGGGAGGCTTCTAGGGCACAGGTCAAAGCTTAACACCAGGCGAGAGAGGGGATTCCAGCTCCCTCTGCCCCCCATCCCAAGAAAGGGTGCCCTAGTTCTTCTTAAACTGGGGCCTGTTGAGCTCTGGCTGGCGTGGCTCAGTGGACTGAGCACCAGCCTGTGAACAGAAGAGTGGCCGGTTCGATTCCCAGTCAGGGCACATGCCTGGGTTGTGGGCCAGGTCCCCAGTTGGGGGCATACGAGAGGTGACCAATCCATGTATTTCTCACACATCGATGTTTCTCCCTCTTTCGCACTCCCTCCCCCTCCTTGTAAAAATAAATAAATAAAATCTAAAAGCAAACAAACAAAACTTGGGCCTGTGGAGACTCCTAGGGCTGTCTGGGGCAAGGGGCAAGGCTTCAGTGTCTGGGGGATGCACACGGTGGGGGTACCCACCTGTATCTGGCAAAGGTCAATCAGAGTTCGGACGCCCACCAGGCACCAAAGCTCGCCCAGCAGGGAGATGAAGACACCCAGGAGGTCCAGCCAGCGGCCCACGGTCAGCAGCAGCACGAAGAGGCCACCCATGCGCACCAGCACCGTCTGGACCTGGCTCTGCAGGCCAGGGTGCTGCCGCTGCTCCTCTATGGGGGACACACTGCCCATCACCCCCTGCCTGCAGCATCCGGTGCCCCAGATCAGGGCTGGACCTCCCAACTCCCCCAGAGATCCTGCCCAGTTCAAGCCTTCCTCTCCTCCACGCAGCCCCTCTCCCTTGCTCCTGGCCGCACCCCCGCCCCCACCCTCAGCATCCCCCAGAGCACCAGGTACTTCTTCCTCCCACGCCTCGCTGCCCTCCCGCCAGGCCTGCGCTGGTGTGCTCGCGTGCTCCCCCTGCAGGCAGGACCGAGCTCGCCAGCTCCAGCTGCGGGAGGTCGCCTGACTCCTCCCCTGCAGTTCTTTGTCTGATCCCAAGTCTGATCCCCTAGGAAGCCTGTCAATGCTTGCTGCCAAACAGATCCCCACCCAAGCACACCTCCCCACTCTACTGCTCCACCCTGGTCCCGGCCACCTTCGTCTCTCCCTAGCAGCCTCCTTGCTGAGCTCCTGGCTTCTGTTCTTGACCCTGTAACTCAAGTGTCTACTCAACAGCTAGTGACCTTCTAAACACATCAGTGATATGAAATCGCTCTTTGTTTGTAATCCTCTAGCCCTTCCCACTGCAGCTGGAACAAGCTCCAAACTCCTTACCGGGCCTCCGAGGTCCTGCTCAGTTTCACCGGTGCCCACTCTCCAGCATCCTCTCATCCCTGACTCGTTCCCCTGTGCTCAAACTCCCAGCCATCCCGGCTCCCTTGCTGTTCACCAGGCACGCCAAGCTCATGCCCACCCTAGGGCCTTTGCGCCTGCTGCTTTTTGCCCACCCACCCTTCCTTTGCCTGCCATCCTCACTCTGCCCACCCTGTCCTCACTCAGCAGCCAGGTGGCTCTTCCGAGAGCCCAGATGTGACCGGGTCACCCTCTCCTGCTTCAAACCCTGCAATGGCTCTTCATAGGCTGCCCAGCCTGGCCCACGAGGGCTCTCCATCAGGTCCCTGTGACTCTCATCAGCCTCAGCCTCTCAGCCACCTCTTGGGGTGACAGGTACACTCAGCTTCTTTCTGTTGTTCGAGGCTGCCATGCTCTCGCTCACCTCTGGGTTCGGCCCCCTCTCCCCTCTCAGGGGGCTTCCTGCTTCCCCTTCGAGGTCCAATTACAGCGCTATCTGCTCTGGGCTCCCGTTGCGCGCTGCCTGCTCCTCTGGCTGCCTCGCCGTGTGACCTCTGCTACCACGCCTGGCACTCTGGGATGGCAGGGACAGGAGCAAGCGCGTCGGCCCCCGCCCCGGGTCAGAAAGCAGGACGTGAATGTGTCGCAAATGCCAAGGGCCCCAACTGTGACCCTTACCCTGCATGTAGATGACCAGGAGGGTGTAGCAGATGGTGAGCGGCGTCCAGAAGCGCACAGCTTCCGAGGTGGTCAGGAAGTCCCGATTGATGAGGGCCACGGCTGCCAGGTCACCCACAGCAAAGGCCACGGCCAGGGTGCGGCCCAGCAGCCGGGGGAGGCCATGTGCACCGACCAGCAGGCCCAGGCAAACCCCACAGTAGTGCTGGCTGCTGTGCAGCTCATAGAGGGAACAGACGTGGCGGCGGAGGCGCTGGGTGGTAGTGCTGAGCAGTGCAGCCAGCCCCAGGCCCAGCAGCAGGTTCAGCGTGCGGTGAGCGGCGCCCTCCTGCAGGAAGCTCAGGCCGCAGGTCAGCCCGCAGCCCAGCGAGTACTGGCACAGCAGGTACAGCTGCAGCCTCTCGGTGCTCCGGGAGCCCTGGCAGGGGAGGGGGCAGGAGAGGGGCCGCGATGGCGGGGCTCAGGCCTCCCCTTGCCACTGTGACCCTGAGAGCTGTCAAGGTACAAATGCTTCTGTCTGTGGGAGACTGGAGCCCAAAGGAACCCTGACGATCAGTCCCAAAGAGGGACTGTTGCCTGCACATCAGGCCCTAAAGGGATCATTCCCTCCAGCTTGATTTCATATGTTTGCTGAAGGGTGGTGGCTCAGAGCCTTGAAGACCTGGGTTCAAAGCCTGCGTCTGCTTCTTGTGGGTTGTTGACCACAGACAAGCCACTTACACTCTCTAGCCTTAGTTTCCCATCTGTGAGATGGGGAATCACAAGAACCTGGGCCCCCTGTGGTTGGGAGGATAGTGGGAAGATGCACTGAAACTATTAGCACATGGGAAGCCCGTGATATCCAGGAGCTGCTGCTAGCATCTTCTTGGGCTGGGGGTGTGTCTGCTCTGAGTGGAGACTTGGCCTTGGTGGTCACAGCCTGAGCAGATGATATGCTCCAAGGGGGCCCAGCTTCCCGTTCTGGGGCGGAAACCAGGGCCCAGCCAGGCAGGGCACACCTACCCCTCTTTGTGGCCTCACCTTGCCCTGGGAGAGCAGCGTGGAGACAGCCCTGAGGGAGAACTCGAGCACCACTAGGGAGGCCACCCGGACCTCCACGATGGTCAGGATCAGGGCCAGCCCGGCCAGGTGCACCGTGTCCAGCGAGGCCCACCGGGCCCGCAGCCGCTCCTTGTCCAGCTGCCGCTCCGGGTTGCTGTGGGGGAGAGTGGCTGTAGGGAGACCAGCGGAACTGCCAGCCTCTGCCCTGGGCGGGGGGGCAGGGCATCTGGGGGCCCTGGCGACACTCCCTGGCCAGACAGTGGCCTCTGGCCCCCAGTCTTCCCTCAGAGACCAGAGTCTCAGCTGGGGGCCCAGGGGCCCCAAAGGGGCTGGGCGTGGGCCGGGGAGGTGGGCACTCACTTGGCACAGCCCACGAAGAAGTAAACCTTCAGCAGGTTGTTCAGGACAGAGACTCCGCAGGCCCCGATGAGGCCTGAGGGGGCAGGAGGGAAAGTAGGCGTGCTTGGTAGGGATAGAGGAGGGGCCGCCAAGGTGCTGGGGGACCTAGGGGTGGGGTGCACCTTGCACTGCAGAAGTAGGCCCCAGAGGGCATGGGGAAGTGGCGCTCACCTTGCAGTAGGGAGTTGAGGAGGAGGCCCGAGACCCACTCCAAGGAGGAGAGGCCAGGGATCCAGGAGGTGGGGGACGGCAGGGAGAACATGGCTGTCAGATGCAGCCCCGGCCGCGGACCAGGTCTGCACCACAGAACTGACGTCACGGGGCAAAGGTGTCAGTGAGGGCGAGGCAGTAGGAGGGGTCAAAGGCCCAGGGCAGAGAGGGCAGGGAGGGGAGGAGAGCCAGGGGCCTTAAACCTGCCGGGGGGGTGGTCACCTCTGGGCAGCAGGAGATGAAGGGCGTCTCTGGGGTTGGTCTCTCTTTCTGTCCCTGCTCAAGGCCGGTGCCCGCTTTTCTCACCCGCGCTTAGGGCTTGCCACGCAGTGGCTTTCTGAAGCCCCAGGCCTCGGGTCTGTCCTCTGTTCTCTGCTGTCCCCCGGCCTTGGTCTGGGCTCTGACCTCTCAGCCCAAGATCTGGAGGGGGTATCTATTCCCCGCTTCAGGCTCTCCCCTCAGCCCAAAGTCTGGAGGCGTGTTTGATCGCCCGCCCCGCCCCGCGGAGGCTGGGATTCAGCTCGGCCCCTCCCCTCGCCGCAGGGCAGCCTGCCTCGACTCTCCTCGCTGTGTCCACTAGGGGGCAGGCCTCCCCTGGGCCAGCCGGGGTGGGGCGCACAGCCCAGTCCTTCTGGATCCTCCTTTCCCAGACCGAAGTAGCCCAGGTGGCTTCATGGTGGGAGGGGAGACTGAGGTAGCGAGCCAAGGGGGCGGTTCAGGGCGGGGAGACAGACTACCGGCACAAGGGGGCTCGTTGAAGTAAACAAAATAGAAAACTTTATTAGTTTGGAGTGTTGGTAGGAGTGCCCTGGGGAGGGGGGCAGCTTTTCTAAGACATGGGGCGTTGGCAGGGGAGGTGGTTCAGGCTGCTTGACCTGGGCCAGCCCTGCCCCGTCCAGGGACTTGGGTGTCCACCTCTGTAGCACAAAGGGACGCACCCATGTGGGGAGCGTGGCTGCAGCTTGGGGAAGGGCCGGGTGGAGGATACCTAGCTCTGCCACTCACCTTGGGCAAGTCACCTCCCTGCCCTGGCCTTGGTCTCCTCATGGGATCAACGGGCACCTCGAAGGTTCCCTTTCAGGGTTGTTGTGAGGATCTGTGCAAACGCCCACAGTGCTCAGCGCCAAGCAAGGCCTCAGCAAAAGCCCTTCGTTGGTGTGATAGGCTGAATGGCATTCCCTGACCCTCCATTCATATAATGAAGTCCGAGAGCCCAGTGCCTCAGAATGCAACTTGGTTGGAGCTGGGTCCTTAAAGAGCGAATTAAATGAATGTGAGGTCACCAGGATGGGCCCTAATCCAATATGACTGGTGTCCTTATAAGAGGGGATCAGGGCACAGGCACACACAGAAGGAAGGACACAGAGAAGCTGGCCGTCTACAAGCCAAGGGGAGAGGCCTCAGAAGAAACCGACCCTGCTGACCCCTTAATCTTGGACATCCGGCTTCCAGAATTGTGAGAAAATACCTTTCTGTTGTTACAACCGCCTAGTCTGAGGCACGGCGTTATGGCAGCTGCGGCCGGCCACCACAGACGGATGACACGCCTCACGGTGCACCCCGGGTCTCCTCCTATACGCAGTGACCTCTCAGGGACACGCCAGCCCCCGGGGTCCTGGTCCTTGCCAAGGGCACAGGTCTGGGCTGGGCAGGGCTGAGGTCCACTGGTGGCTTTGACCAAAGCACAGCACCCTCTGCACCTTGGCTTCCTCGTCACCAAAAGAGGGTTTTATCCCCTCGCACTGTTGTTTTGGGAAGAGCCTGCTGGTGCAGGTAAGTGACCTGGCTCACGGTGATGTTCCAGAACGGTGGTTGTAATCATGAGCAAGGCTCTGGGACAAGGCAACCCCAAACAGAGGAGGGAAGGAAGAGAACTTTCTGGAGAGCAGAGTGGGTGGTGATTCGGAGCGGGCGGTGGGTCACGGGGCTGGGTCGACCACAGCTGTGCACGCACGCTCTCCCCAGACCTGTGGCAGGGCCTGGGCCTGGGCCTGTGGCTGGCTCTGAGACGGCCATTCCCAGCCGGGGCGGGGTGACGGGCTGTGTCAGGACGCAGAGGCGAGAGCACCGCTTAGGTGCCCTGGCGCCGGCCCCGTCTGGCCAGTTTCCGGAGCTCATCCCAGAAGAGCATGCTGAGGATGGTGTGGGGGCCCAGGCGCAGGTAGGCGGGGCCCAGGCCCTTGTAGAGCGCCCGAGGGCCCTCCTGCCGCCAGATCTTCACCAGGCAGTCAGCGAGGCCCGCGTACAGCTGGCCCTGGGGGCAGGCACAGGGCGGGTGTCAGTGCAGGGCCCCGGGCCGGCACAGCGGTACCTGTCTGTGTGTAAGGGCTTCTGCAGCACGTCAGAAAAGGCAGTCCCCCCAACCCCCCTGCAAGCTGGGCAAATTACAGAAAGATGGCCTTTTATGTTGCGAAATTTACAAAAGGGTCTCTTCCTTCAGGCCGCTGGGGCTCAGTTTGGCTAGTGGCACACATGCCAATTTCGTCCCTAACTCAGCCTGTGGACGGCGCCTGTGTGTTGGGCACAACTGCACCACTGCCTGCGATGGCAGGTGCGCGCCAGCAAGGCCATGGGGCCAGGCCTGGATCCCAGGACAGGCTCCTACACTACCAGCTGGGTGACCCCAGGCAAGGGATGCGAGATCACTGAGCCTTGGCTTCCTCACCAGGAGGATGAAGGTGGTTGTGGGGATGGAATAACATCCAGACGTGGATCTGCTTAGCACACACCTGGGACACAGGCGCCCAGCACAGGAAAGGAACAAATGCGCTTGCCTGTATGTCACATGTCTGTGTGTGTGCGGTGAGCAGGTGCTGTCCAGTGCCCCACACCCTTGCCACCTGGTCCCCCGCTCACCCTGCCTGCTCCATCCACGGGCTGATTGTATAGCCGAGTGCTGACCACATCGAAGGGAGTCATGACCGCAACCACAGCTACACTGCTGATCATGCCTCCGGCCAAGGCCACCAGCCAGCTGTCCTCTGGGAGCCACTGTGGGGATGGTACGGGTTGCTGACCCTTGCAGCTGCTCTCCCCCCTCCCACCCCCTGGGGGCTGGAAGAGCTGGGGGAAGTGGGGAAGACAAGGCCCCTCCAGCTGTTCCCTACTCCACACCTCCTCCGCCCCAAGTTCCTTTACAGCTTCAGGGTTCGCTGCTGACCCCCCACTTCACCTGGGCCCAGAGGTCTTCAGGGGCCCTGCCTGGGACCACCCCTTGGGATTCCCTGAGTGAGGGTCCAGCTGGGCTGGTGCAGCTGTCCCTGGCCCCTCACCTGCTGCTCCTGCACCCAGGCCTTGGCAGAGGCGAAGGTGGCCAGCTGGGCGGCCGAGCCAACCATGACTCGGGGCACGGCCCCACCTACGCCCCGCCACAGCCCTGCCAGGCCCTGCTGCCTCCAGATGGTCTCCATGGCTCCCAGGACGCTCTGTGGGGAGAGGGTACAGGGTCACTGGGCAGCCCCTGCCGGCCCAGGAGCCCACCCAGCCCAGGGAGCTCTGGGGAGTGACAGTCCCACCTGGTGGTGGTGCTGGTGCCCAACGGCCATCGCGGCCACCGTCTGAGCCTGCAGCTGCGTTTTGACCTGTGAGAGCAGAGGTGACAGACAGCTTAGGGCTGGAGCCTTGGAGAGCCTGGCTGAGCCTTCCTTGGTGCCCCGGGGCAGATGGCAGGCCTGGGCTGGGATGTTCCAGGGAGCAGCCCGCCCCGGCACCTGGGCCTCTGTGAGCATCGCCCCCCCGCCACAGATTAGGGGGCGTGTGGAACAGGGTCAGTCGGGGTGAGTCTCCAGAGTTGGCAGGGTCCTGCACCTTGTGTGACCTTGGGCAAGTTGCTTAACCTTCTGCTTACCCTTGAAAAGCTGTTCTGAGGGCTAAGGAGGTGGCAAGGTTATGCATCCAGCCTAGTGCTAGGACCCTGGCTCTTGGCTTGCACAAGCCACGCAGGTGCCTAACTCGGGTTTGAGACTTTACCCCTCCTGCTACTTTCTGCCTCTGCCCTGGCTCAGGACCTGCAGGGTGGGGACCCCAGGGGAACGAGGATGGGGCAAGGTCCACCTGCCCCGGGGCAGACTGCAGGCCTGGGCCGGGATGTTCCAGGGAGCAGCCCCTCCTAGCCTGCCCCGCCCGGCCTGTTGCCCTGGAAGCTTCAGAGCCTCGGAGGAAGCTGGGTCCCGGGGTGGCGGCGGATGGAGACAAGGCACTCACCAGGTATGCAGGACTCCCCACGAAGGCTCCCAGTGCCCCAGCCACAGCCCCTGCCACCACGGTGCCACCTGGCTGCTGCGTGAGGCCACCCTGGCAGGCCAGACTGTAGCAGTAGAAGCGGACGCTGTTCATGAGGCCCTGGTAGAGGAGGCTGGCAGCCAGCCCCTTCTGCAAGCCGCACAGTCCATCTGCTCTGGCCACAGCAGCTACTGAAGCCACCAAGCCCCGGTACGGCCGGTGGTAGGTGCCTGGGGCCTGTAGCTCCCCCTGCAGCTGCAGCCGTGTCTTCACCACCTCCAGGGGGTTGGTGAAGATGCAGGCCAGGCAACAGGCTGAGGCGCCCAGCACCAGGTCCACAGCCGGGGCCACCGTTTCCATGTCCTCTGTGCCAGCGGCCGGCTGTGCCCGAGTCAGGGGCATGGCATGGGCCCTGGGGTGGTGGCGCTTAGTCTGCCTGTACCCCTGAAGGATCACAGGGCTAGGGATCAAAGGGTCCTGGGGCCATGTCTGGAGAGCAGGGGTCTGGTGGGACAGGGCTGAGGCTGCCCAGGCGGCTCCTGATCTTTCCTAGCGTTCACCTGCTCTGCTCCGCAGCCAGAGCTGTTGGTGCCTGGGACACACCCCTGCCGCATCTGACCAATCCCAGCCGCCTTTGTTCTCCACACCTCCCTGCAGGGGTGGGCCTAGGCCCTGGGATCTGGGGGAAAGGTCACCTAGGACCAGAGGGAGAGATTAGGGGTAGAGAGAAGGTGCCAGTCACCCCAGGCACCTCCTCCTGCCCCTCCGGTCCTTCTGGCCTCTCTCCGGCTGTGGGGCAAAGGGGTGGAGCTCCTGCCCCACCTTTGGCTTAGCCAGTGCTGCTGCAGTTTGGAGCCTGGGGCCATGGGGCAACTAGCTGCCCTGGAAGGCTCTTGGCCACAGCGTGCCCAGCAGCTCAGCAACTGCCCTGCTCCCACCTCTGCCACTGTCTGTGTGAGGTCCCCTTTCCCGGCCCCCGCCTTCCGATCTGGCTGCCAGTCTATGCTCCCACTGTCTTTGGGGGCAGAGATGGGGGACCGATCTTGACCCCCAGGCTGCGCTATGTGACCTGGGCAAATCGCTTCCTCTCTCTGAGCTTCAGTCTCTCCAGCTGCAAAACGGGGACAGCGGTGCCCACTCCAGAGCTTCTTTGGAGAGTTAGAGACATGTGGAGCATGCCCCCAGGAAGGGGGGCTGCATCTACCCTACCCGGGCGCCCCCTGGTGGGGTGGGAGATGGAAAAGTAAGCTCCTTTCTCAAGGAGCGACCAGTGGCTTTGGTCATTTACCTGGTAAGGGCTTGACCGCCAGCACCACCCTCCTGCCGGTGGGAGCACCTCCTGGGCGTGGCTCTCTGAAGGAGAGCCTCAGGCATGGAAATGGCCTCATGCCTGGTGAGAAGGGACCTTCCACCCCTGGGCACTGCTGCCGGGCACCAGGCTGCCCCGACCAGGGGCTAACACCACCGGCCCCCCGTGGCCTCTGCCCCCAGAGCAGCTCTCTCCTGCCAGGGCCACCGTGCATCAAAACCAGAGGCAGAGCCGCCCTGCCTAGAACCCCACTTCTGCGGTGTCCACGCCCACCTCTTCCTGATTTTACCCCTTTCCTCCCAGGTGTGAGGCCCTGGAGATCCCAGGGCTGAATGGCCCTCCAGCCTGGTAGGCCTGGCATCCTCTAGCCAGCCCCCAAGGCAGCAGCTCAGTAAGAGGCCTTGGGAACAGCCTGAACTGTTCCAGGTTCATTCGAAGTGGCTGGCATTTCCCCCTAGAGCTGGGGAGGCAGGAGGGCACTGCCCTGGCCTTGGAGATTCGTTGCAGGACGGACGGATGGGGACGGGGGGGGGGTGCTCCCCCCACCCTCCGGCACGGCAGCTAACAGAAGGGCAGAGGTCAGGCCCAAGCTCCTCCAGATGGCAAGGGCCCGAGGGCCGCAGGGGATCTGGTCCCCAGTGCCAGTGCGGGGCAGCCAATGGAATATTTGTGGAATGAGAATAAAGGGCCAAGGGGCCTCAGGGGAGGGACTGGAGATCCCCCATATCCACCCTGGTCAAAAAGGGCCAGTGACGATTCTTGGCAATATAACAGATCTATTTTATTTTAAAAAACAAATCCCGGACCGTCTGACTCCTTCCCCCGAGGGCCCTTGATAAAGCTCTTGGGTAGGGCCTGGCTCTAGCCAAGCAGGGGACAGTCAGGAGGCTCCGACTGGACACCAGGCTGGTGGGCTCTGCTCCTCTCAAGCCCTCCCCCCCCCCCGCTTTGCTCCCGGTGAGAAGGGACGGCCTGATTCCGGGGTCCACGGGCACTGCCAGGGGCAGGGAGTGGCGGGGCAGGGGCCGTGGGCATGCAGGGCCTCCCGGCAGCCAGGGCGGGCCAGTCCGGCCCCGGCCCCGGCCCCGGCAGGCAGGCAGCAGTGCACTGGGGGATGGAGTCAGCCAGGAGACATGCGCTGAGGTCTTCGTGTTCTAGCTTCCCTGCGCAGCCAGGTAGGTGTTCAACAATGAACAAGAACGGCCGGCACTCGGGGCCCCGGGGCCGCCTGAGCCCCTGCCTGGGCCCCTGGCCCAGGCGAGGAGGGGACTCCTGCCCGCCCTGTCCCTCTGCTCCCCTCGGAGTTGGTATTATTCTCGTCGCCATCCTGAAGACACGGCGTGGGCTGAGGCCGTGGCGCTGGGGAGGCGGCCGTACAACTACAGAGCCCATAGGGCTCGGACCCTGTGCTCCTGGCACTTTCCAGCGCCCACCAGCTGGGCAGGACGCCCAAGGGTGTGAAGCACCCACTCTGGATCCCTGGGAGGGGCAGACCCGGTCTCAAGCTCCACTCGCTGGTTCTGCGGCCCCGGCTGGGAGCGGGCTGAGGGGCGGGGGTGGAAGCCCAGCCCCAAGCTGCAGGCTGACACAGGGACGACGGCCCTGGGCAGCCCCACCAGGACACCGGCAGCTCCGCCTCAGCACCAGGGGTCCCGGGAGGCTCTGCCGCGGCACAGGCTGTCACTGCGCTGCCACGCGCTGTGGATGAGGCTCAGGGCATCCTCGAACTTCTTGCTGGAGGCTTCCTGGATGGCCTTGTGGGGGAGGTCCACCTGTGTCAGGGGTGCAGGGAATCTGTGAGGGCCATGGGTCCCTCTGCACCAGGGCCGGGCTGCCTGCTAAGCTCCTGCCCTTCAAGGCGGGGCTCCAGCTGACGGCTGGGTGGTGGCCTGCGCCTCCTCCTCCTGGGGGAGGCCCAGGCTCTCAGTGGGGACCCTGTGTGGCAAGCCCTACACTCCAGCTGGCTCCGCACCGAGCGTGTCCTGCCCACCCGGGACGGCTCTCTGCCTCCGCCCCAGCGTACGCACTTCATGTATGTTTTTTGATCGGAACCAAGAAGGTCAGGGATGGTGCCTCCTGAGTTCCACTTTCAGCTGAGTCTCAGGCTCCCTGGGAGTCAGGGCTGCCCTTTGGTCCTAAATGTCCCTGTCTGTCCCAGAGCTGCAGGTGCGGTGCTGCCCCCGGGACCCCTGCTCTGGCCTCCTCGGTGCCACCCAGGGCCCAGGCAGCCAGGTACCTGATAGATGGTTCTCCACCCAGAGTTCAGTGCAGACAGGAATCGGTCCAGTTCGGATGTGCAGCTCAAGTAGACGACCCAGGGTGGGAGGGGCTGCTGGCTGTCCCGGGAGAACTCCTGGGGAGAGCAGGGCCCGGTGAGCAGACACAGGGCTCCCTCCGCAGGACCCACCTCCGCCACCACCCAGCCAGCTCACCAAGACACAGTACTCCCTGCCCGGCTCCGTGCAGACGGCGCTGATGTCGGCCAGCTCGGCTGTGCCCAGGGAGCGGAAGAAACTGGTCTGGCAATCTTCATGGCAGGTGAAAAGGCGGTCGTTGGTGATCACCAGGCAACAGGGGATGCAGGGGCTGGGGGAGACCCCCTGGGGGATGACCTGAGGGTGTTGGCAGAGGGAGAAGCTGGAGCTCGGCGCTGGTCGGCCCCAGACCGCCCTTACGCCCCTACCTCCGGAAGCCAGGCAGGCTCCGCCCACTCAGGACTATAGCTGGGGATGGGGTGACGGTGAGAGTTCCAGGCCAAAGGCGGCCCTGAGCTCCAGGGCCCGCTCCTGGGATCTCCCCTGGGGTCCCCTGTCTTGGTCCGCACAGGCTGCTCCACGACTGCCGTGGGTATGGGGACGGGACCCGGGGTGGGGCCGGGAGGCCAGATGAATGGGAGGCAGGAGCAGCTCACCCCCTTGGACACAGCCTGGCAGAGGTGCTGCATCCAGTCGGCCATCTCAGCCTCGCTGTCGGCGCTCAGCTCCAGGCAGGGCCGGTCGGCAAGGATGACCTGGAAGGCGTGGGGCCGATCCGTGGTGTTGGACCTCCGACAGCCACCGCACTGCTCCCCCCTGGGCCAGAGGAGGAGGGGTGAAACGGGACGCAGGGGTGGGGTGGGGTGGGCGTCCCTGGGGTGGCTCGAGGCCCGCGGGCACAGGGCCTGCCCCACAGCCCAAGGCCGGAGGACTCCCGAGGCGGCCCGACCCTCCGGCTCTCAGGAGGGGCTTAACGCTGCTGGGCAGCCCTGCTCCTTTCCGAGCGACACCATTTACGTCCAGAATCGCCAAGATCCTGTTAGATACCTAACCATGGCCAGGCGGTGGGGAGAGCCAGCTCTTAGCTCCCGCCTCCTCGGAATCAGGGCACGCGCTCACGTTCCCGCTATAGGCCTATTGTTTTCTCTACTGTGTGTGTCCCTCTTCCCCATCAAGGTAGGAGCTTCCCAGGGAAGGGTCTGCCTCCCCTAACAGACTAGGGGGGCTGCCTCCTCTATCAGACCGGACCCTTCCAGGCAAAAAGAAGTTCTTGCTTCCCTGAGAGGGGCCTTCCCCCGCCACCAACCCTTGGGTCCCTCAGTCCTCAGAGCTGGCAGGGCCCAGGGCACGTCTCAGGGCTGCTGGATGGGGTGGGGCCGAGGCGGGCAGGTGTACTGACAAGGCGAGCCAGCTCAGGCCAGGGAGAACAGGAGCCCCGGGACCAGGCTCAGCCAGAGCCTTGGCCTTCAGGCAGCGAAGCCAGACCCCAACACCTACACAGCCCCATTGCCCAGGACACTCACCCCATGTTCACCGAGAGCAGGGGGGTGACGTCAGTGCGGTCGGGATACTGGTAGAGGATCCCGTTGCTGCAGGGGGACAACGTGGCGGGGTGAGGCCTGTCCCAGGGACTGGGGACCAGGCAGAGTCCCGATCCCTGGGATTCCCCACCAGCTGGGGCCCTGAACCCTGGGGGCCAAGGAGGTCGGGGCCTATTTTCTGGGGCAGGGAGGGTGAAGGGAGAGCTGCAGAGGACAGCGGGGAGCACCGCTCCCTCCGCACGCCTGGGGACAGCTCGGGCAGGCCCGGCCGAGGTCTTCGCCAGAAGCATTCTGGGCAGGCTTCTGTGGGCCCCACAGAGGGCTGGCTTTACAGAGAAGCTCTAACATCCTGGGTATGTGCCCCCCAGAGCCTTGTGGAGGAGGGGCCTGCTCCTCGAGCCGAGCCTGGGGCCCGAGCGTTGAGGGCTCGCACCTGAGCACCGCGAAGCAGGTCTTCCAGTGCTCCTTGCCCAGGTAGGAGGTGCCCGCCTTGTAATGCAGCATGCCTTCCTTGGTGATGGCACCCTCGGGGGGCGAGCAGTGGCAGGGGGCAGGGCCCAGGGAGTCGTCCATGGGGTCCTCCCAGTGCACGAGCCCGTAGAAGCGCACATTAACGGCAGTCGCCTGGGGAGGGGGCAGACAGTGTGGGGAGGTCTGGGTCAACACCAGAAGCAGCCACCGAGAGAGCAAGGACACACCCCAAGCGGGGCGTGGGTGACGGAAGAGTGCCGAGGCCCTCTATCTGTACCTCTTAACCTTAATACTCAGGGACAACACCCCCCACCCAGGGTTCTTACCTCACACTTAGATTCCTGGGCCACGAATTTGACCAGTGCCAGCTTCTCCATGGTGGCATCTGTCAGGATGCTGGGGTAGGGTGGTTCCCGACAGCCTTTGATCATGGCTGACTTCAAAGAAGCCAAGAAGAACCTACGCAGGGAGTAGGGTTTGCTGTCAAGAGGCCTGGGCCCCCCAGTCAAATGGACAAGGCTTACTGCTGAGGGCTCCTGGCCGGCCAGGGCCACAGAGGCTTGAGGAAGGGACCTGGTTGGATCCAGAGCTCAGGGCAGCGGGCGGGGCAGTGCTGTGACAGCAGACCATGGTCATCCAATGGTGACCCGCACAAGGCCTAATGCCTTGGGGCCCAACGGCCAGGGGGCCTTGGGTTTTGGCAGCGGGGGAAGACTGGACGACCGATGCGCTGGACTTGAATAACACTACACTCTCATCACACGCAGTTTCCGTGTGGAAGCCTGTGGGGGCACGCCACGGCCCAGCTGCGGGGACTGCGCTTTCTTTCCTGCTGGGTAACGCAAGCCGGCCCCCTTCCTCCCTGCAGGCCACCCGGGTTGACCACGAGCCAACAGACCAGTGTGTCTATTCATTTCGCAGCCTCTCTGACCAGACTGCAGGTTCCAAAGGGGACATATTTCTGTTCTCCAGTTCTTTTATGCCACTTCCCACCCCCACCCCCGGAGGCGGGAGTCCAGGGTGTGGCCAAACCAGTGGCAAATGCCAATTCTCCAGTTCAGTGGAAGGCCGTGGGCTGGGGGGCAGGAGGGTCACTCACTCAGCCAGGGCCACGTCGGCCGTGTCCAGCAGAAACTGCTTCCTGCGGTTGGTGCACACCAGCTTCACCGTCTGCTGGTCCAGGCCCACCTGCCGGAAACCACACCTCACATGCACACGGGGCTTGGCCGCCGCCTGGCAGAAGAGGCAGCCACCGCCAGACAGAAGGCCAGCTGGGGAGGGAGGAGGCACACCCTGGGGTCGCCACGAGGTAAAGCTGCAGAGGCCTGGGACCCTGGCATGGGTTAGGGAGGGACGGTCACAGAAACGGCAGGTGAAGAGGCTGAGGTGTCCTCATCTTGGCTGTTGTCCCTGGCACCATGAACAGAAGCTGCTCTGGGATGAGGGGCGCTCAGTCCCGAGGGCTGAGGTGCAGGATGCGCGCGCCCGGCAGCCCTGCGGGAGGGTGGCCCGAGGCGCCCCGCCCCGCAGCAGACGCCAACCGCGGAGCCAACTCACCGACACGTAGTCCAGTTCATTGTAGGAAACGGCCTCTTCCACCAGGTATGGCTTCTCTGTGGCCCCTGAGAGAGGACACCCCAACGCTTATTTCCCACGGTGGCCTCTTTTCCCTCCCCCGAACCATTTTCTAAGACTTGGCCTCCTCCCCAGAGGACCCATCTGGGCCCTGTGATCTGAAATGAGGGTGAGTGACATGGGCCCTGAGAGAGGGAAGGCCCCGGGCTCCTGGGTCGGGGCCGCTGGGACAGCGAGCCGCACCCCCGTGGAGCGCCTTTTCATGGCCCCGCGCCAGGCAGTAGACTCTTGGGGTGTGGGGGCGGGAGGAGGGGGGCGGCAGGCACCTTTCCGGAGCAGGTATACATAGCAGTCTGTGAGCAGCACGTACAGCAGCTGCAGGGTGCCCTCCATGTGCCCGGTGCTCATCCGGATCATCTGCGGCCCAAGCAAAGGCAGGTCAGGCACGGCGGCTCCGCCCGCCCCCGCCGCCAGAGGCAAACCCCTTCTGAGCAGGCTCGCCCCCCCTCCCCCCCCCTTCCCCGGGCTGTGCTGGCTCTTGTTTTTCGGTCTGGAGTTCCTGGGACTTACTTTGAAGAGCTGCTCTTCGTTTTCTCGAAACACATGGATCATTAGCAGGAGTAAGTGATTGTTGTCTACTCTGCAAGAGGGACAAGTGTGGGGAGGGTGAGGTGTCAGGCTGCGGCAGCAGCGGGAGAGGGAAAGAGGCACAGAGGAGATACACATACAAGAGAAGCGACACAGGCGCCCAGAAGCAGCGCCATTGTTGCGGCTCTGACCCCAACCAGAAGCCAAAACGAGGGGGGGAGGGTCACAGCCCTTCCCACCTCCCAGCTCGGGTTAGGTCTTCCTCGCTCACCTGAACTCCGCCGAGTGGGACATCTCAGACGGGCTCCCCTGCCCCTCATCCACCCCAGAGTCCTCAGCGCTGCTCGGACACGGGCTGGGCTGGTCTCGCTTGAGCGGGCAAAGAGCCTCCTGCGTCCCAGGCTCCGGCTCAGGCCCAGGCCCCTCACCGACCAGGGGCACCTGGGTCTCTAGTTCCTGGGTCTCTGGCTCCTGAGCCTGCCCCGAGGTGTCCCCTAGCGGCCGAGGCGCCTGTCCCTCTCCTCCTCCTCCCTCTTCTTGGCCAGCAGCCTCAGGGCTACGAGGAACATGCAGCGGTTGGCCAGGCCCTGCAGGGTCATGGTGGCCACCACCTGATGTAACAGTGCTTGGACTCTCGACGGTAAAGCGGTAGAAGTCCATTGGGGCCGGAAGCCCCTCACTAAAGTCACAAAATGGTGGCCTCTCCGGGGTGGTCCCCGGAGAGCCGGTCCGAAAGGACTGGTCTGGGGGCTCGACGTGGGAGCACCAGTTGCGAGGGTCCAGCTGCCCGTTGAGCTGGTCGATGACCTTACTCAGGGGCCGCCCCAAGCGCTCCATGGAAGTGTCCTTCATTTCGGGGATGAGCAGGCCCACCTGGCTGGGCTCTGCGCGCTCGGTGCTCTCCGTGGTGCCGCCGGGCGCCTCGCCCTTCTCCTGGAGGGAAGCAAGGGCAGGGTCTGGGGAGCCCTGCCCGAGGCCTGGGCTGCTGACACAGCGGTCACCATCCCCCGTCCTGGCCCCGGTGTGCTGGACAGAGGCTGGGTGAAGTGGACTTGCTTCCTCATCTGATCTGGCCTTCTTCTTCTTGCCAGTTTTCTTTTTCTTGGTGACCCTAGGACAGAAGTGATGGGGAGAAATGAACACCTGAGCACCATGGTGCCGAGGGCAATCAGACGGACGGGGTCTGAAGAGGTGACCCTGCGAATGTGACCTGAGCGCACGGCCAGAGCTTCAGTGGTCCCGGGCAGTGCTGGGTGCAGCCCCCGGGCCGGGGGCAGCATTGGCTCCGGACCCGAGCCGCCCCTGTGACTGGAGGGCAGGGACCAGGCCCAGGTGGCACAGATGGCAGCAGCCTGAGGAACCCCTGGGCAGGCCCTGCGGTCCGGCCGGCTGTGCTCCAGGGCACAACAGGCCATGGCTGGTCAGGCCGATGGCCCCTCTATCAGCCCTTCCCTGAGGACGTGGGCCAAGGACCCCCAAGCTGACCTCACTGCCTATTCGGTATCATCATGGACAGGTCAACCAGAAATGTCCCCGAAGTCTTCTGGGCTGAAACCTCTGGCCCCTACTCTTTGGTCCCAAGTTGGCTGCAGTGGGCTTGCCTGAGTGACCCCAGGTGTGAGCGGCTCCAGCTGCTCCGGACTCAAACCAGCCTGTGGGAGAGGGGCCCCAGGCTCCGGGTGCTGGGGGGCAATGCCCCTGCCTCGGGCCGTGAGCCTCTGGGGTATCTGAGAGTTTCCGGACCAGGGGCCAGGGAGGCGGGAGCCCGGAGCCCAGGAGGTCGGGGCCAAGAGTGTCCCAGCTTGTCTTCCTCCTCCTCCTCCTCCTCCTCCTCCATGTTCCTATCGCTAAGACAAAGATACATTTCCTTGAATGAGCTGTGCTGAACTAGAATTGGCACAAATCTCAGAAACTGCGCGCTGACATCCAAGAACTCCCTTGGAAAGAAGGCCCATTGACCGGACAAATGCTCTAGCAGCCTGGGCACGGCCCTAGGAGCCAGCCACGGCCGTGGCCTTGCCTCTCATCTTCCGGGCCTGCTATTTCCTCCTGCTCAAAGCACTATCAAGGAAGCAGGGGTACTTAGTCTCCAGGAAGAGGCCCAACTGCCTGCGAGGACTAAGAAGTGATCCTAGGAGTGGACACCAGGAATGGGCACCAGGAAGCCCACCCATCTCCCCCCTCAGCCCCTGCTGACCTGATGACCTCGAGCTCTGCGCAGGCGTCTGGCGGTTCCGGGGTGCGGGACTCCACCTTCTCCTGGAAGGTGGCGTGCACGGGGGTGGTGTCCGAGGAAGAGACGGTCTCTGCCTGGTCCTCATTGAAGGGGTTGTGGCGTTGGGTGGGGCTCCTGGTGGCAGCTTTGCTGCTGGTCGGGTCCGAGGCGGTAGAGCGGGGGCCACTGACAGTGTCTGTGAGGTCTCCATCTGGGAGAGCAGGAGGCAGGCGACAGCCCGTCAGGTGCCGCCGGGGACCCAGGCCCCCGCAGCGTGCCTCACCGCACGAGGCGGGCAGCAGAGCTCCTCCCGGGGAAACCCGGCGGGGCGGCCCTGTTTCCAGAGTCGAGGCCCCAGCCCAGCAGGATATGGGGTTTATGCTTTAAGAGCAACTGAGAGGGGACCAGCAACATCACCACCGCCACCATCGCTACCCCAGCAGCCCCGAGCGCCACGGCAGTCTGGCCGCGTGTGAGGTAAGAGCTCCCGGCTGAAGCCCCTCGAGGAAGGGGACCTTGATGCTGGAAGAGGGGACGGGCCACGCGCACCTCGGGTTAACCCTCCTTCAGAGGACGTGAGAGGGGCACCCGGCAGCCCCTTTAGCGCCACGCGACCCCGGCAGGACTAGGTACCCGCAGCCCTCTGGAGGGCCCCCCCCCCCAGGGGCAGATAAAAAGGAACAGAAGAGAGACAAGAGGTCGAAGAAAATGAGGGGTGCAGAGTGGAGGGCAGAGGCGGAGGGGACAGGACAGCGAGCCCAAGGCAGGAGGGGCATGGGGAGGAGCAGAGAGGAGGGGCCGGAGCACAGGGGAGAGGATGGGATGCGAAGGGGACAAGAAAGGTGTGCTGGGGGGCTGCCCCCCCGCAGGTGCCTGTGGGCCTTTCAGTAGCTGCTTCTCTCCCTGACAACCCACCAGCACACTCCAGGGGCAGCACCAGGTGCCCCTTTACGGCGGGGGCTGAGGACGCCATTTCGCTCAACCCCCAGCTTGCACACTGGTCCACTCTCACTGCGGCCCCGCCCTGGGGAGAAGCCAGGCGGGGCTGCTGCTGCCCCGGGGTCACTGGAGCAGGGTGCGGAGGGGAGGGAGCACCAGTGGGATGAGCACACGGGACATTTATCTGGTGGCAGATGGGAGCTGCCCACGTGGAGAAGGGGCCCTGCTGGTGGAAGAGCCTGGGCGAGGGTTCATGGCAAGGGACACTGGCCGTTCACGCGCCATTAGCCACCTTATCCACTTGTGGCCGGCCGTTGCCTGCCCAGGGGACGCGGCAAGCATGCTTCCCGCCCTCAGCCTCATCCAGAATGGCCCACCTGCTGTCAGCTTCCTAGTGCATCCTGGAAACTACTGGCAGCTGTCTGCTGACACAGCACATCGCCCGTATTTTTAAAAAGTACATTGTCTTTTAATATAAGGACCAAGGAGGGGGCTAAAGCAACCGCCAGCTCTGCCAGAAAAACACTAGCGATAGATGAGACCCTTTTCTGAGGTCCTGGGACCACAGAGCCTTAGTTCTCAGAAGCAGGAAACCTTGCCCTCTGGTCTCAAAGAAGGTCCCTGCAAAGCCCACGCATTCTTTTCCAGGCCCTGGAGACGCGCAGCTGCTCACGGGAGGAGTCCGAGAGGTGAGTGAGTGACCACTGGACGTGGTGGGTGTCAGGCTAGGACCCACCAGCCCTGTAAACGAGCCAAGGACCACGGAACGCCCGCCCCAAGCCCTACTCCGGGGCCCAGAGTTTGGAGCTGGCCCCATGTCCTGCTTTCCTCCGGCTCTAAGGAGAAGACCAAGTCTCCCGGGGTGGGCAGCCAGAGCTGGCTCTGGACTTCTCGGGAGCTCGAGGACCTCGCAAGCAGGAGCTCACTGCCGGGCTAGACCTCGCCCTGCCCTGGAGCCCGGCCCAGCAAGCGGTGCGACTGGGCGGTTAGTTCTCAGGCCACAGGGAGCTCTGCAGGGCTGCAGGGGGAGGTCAGGCCCTGCTTGTCAAGCAACTGCAACAGGCAACCAGTAGCTGGGTCAGGAGGGGGGTTAGTTGTTAGAACCGGAGAGGGAAATGTCAATGCCCAGACTGTCCGCTGCGAGAAGAGAGGCTGAGAGAATATGATGTCATGATGGAATTCTGGATTTCAAGCTACTGTTAACTATGACACTCTCTGATGCTACTCTCTCTTGGCCAGATGACATAATTTATTTTTCCCCAATGCCGCCCTGCTTCCCTCGAATTTAAGTGATTTCATACGCATGTTACTCAGAAAAAGATCATCTGTCATCTATTGTTCAGAGATCAGGGCTCCACTAATGAGCGGCCAGCGCCCAGGCAGGGGAAGAGCACCTGTCCCTCCTCAGAGGAGGGCCCCCATCCCACCCTGGGCGGAAGTGGCCCACAGGGCAAGAGGGTCTTTAATACAGGGGTCTGGTTAGGGCCATGGATTTAAGGAGGAAGCATTAACCTTCTCAGAAACACGCCCTATGCTCTGAGTAATCACAGGAATGTGGAGAACAGCTTCACGAATTTTCACAAGCCCAGGGTGTGTCAGGCAGGGAAATGCCCAAACATTAGCGCCACCTAGTGGGCACCGACTTTATTTTAATCTGCCTTAAAATTGAAGAGAACCTCCCCGTAGGAAGTTTCATCTGTACAAGAGCAGTTTCCCTTATTTAGATCTCCATCTCATTCAGGCCTCAATCTTGCTAAAAAATATCCAAGAGGAAGCCATTAAGAATGGACTGAAGGACTCAAGCCCTCTTCCTTGGCTTCGTGATGCCTCTGACACGGACGCATCTGACCTACACCAATTTACAACCCATATGTTCAAAGGCATCACTTTCTAGAGCAGGTCTCCACTCGCCTGTCAGGCCACCCGTGCCCCATGCGCCGGTAGTGCCCTACACACATCCAGTGCGTGGACTGGCACTGGAATCAGGAAGGGCGATCTGTGTCTCCCTGAAAAGCAGTCACTTAGTGACTTTACAAGGACATGGCATAAAGGCGAGAGTCCTGCCCTGAGAGAGGAATTTGCCTGGGGCTAAAGGTCTCGTCCTCCTACTGCAGAATTCCATCTATTAGAACACCAAACTCGGCTTTATTATGATCATTGACATTATTATAAATAAGGAGCTGATTTTGAATCATGCAGCAAGCTTGGCATGGAAACATTGCAAAAACAGGAAAAGAGGGTGACGGCAGACTCTGTCCCACCTTCCCAGTCGGTGCTGGGTACAGACGCCACCGCTGGAAACACATCTCCAAAATCATAATCTACAAAAACGGGGACAAAACTGAAGATTAGAAACAGGCAGTGGAAGGACAGGGAGGGTGGGGGCGGGGCAACAGGGCAGGAGACATGGGAGAAAACAAGAGAGGAAAAAATTAAACTTTCTACATTTTATCTACCAACCAGCCGCACAGGAACCGAGCAGACCCCCTGCCGCTGCAGCTCAGGCCCTGGCCCAGCGGCCTCTGACCAGCTGCGGAGGTGTCTGGGGGAGAGAGGCTGGTTTTGGCAGAGAAGAAGGTGGGCCCACCCGCGCGTGGCCTTCTTTTCTATCCCGCGCCTTCCCTGCCTCCGTGCCCAGCAGCTGAGGCAGCTGCTCC
The DNA here is from genome assembly GCF_021234165.1 of Pteronotus mesoamericanus. Lineage (NCBI taxonomy): Eukaryota > Metazoa > Chordata > Mammalia > Chiroptera > Mormoopidae > Pteronotus > Pteronotus mesoamericanus. The sequence goes on from NW_026555200.1 coordinate 1,971,810, forward strand.
TTCGAGCCGTCCCTCTGACCTCCCTGAGGCAGCCCACGAGCCCAGCCCCAGGAGACTGAGCCGCTTTGTTCCACGTGCACAAGGAGCAAGGCAAGTCTTGCTAACAGCAAGGCTGAAAGTAACGGCCCCCTCCCTGGGACTCGGCCCATGGCACAATTAGAAATAAGAAGCAGGTCAAGGTCTCAGGGCTAACGCAATCCCCAGGGGCTGAGCTTGGGCGTGGACCCCGCTCCCCGGAGGTGAGGTGGGGTGCAGGGACGAGGACATCTGGCTTCCCACATGGGAGGAAGGGGGGAAACAGCCAGTTTTATAAACAAACACGGAGGCCCAACTTTTGAGTGGAACCAGGCTGTTCAGTAAGTTTTTGAATCAAGACAACACAATGACAAATGGACGTGATGACATTCTCTTTCGGTCTCTGATGCAACGGGCGCGATGGTCGCCGATACGCTAGGAAGCGCAGGAAGGACCCAGAAACTGAATGGACTGAGAAATGGTGGCAGGTTTCCCCCTAAACCGCGTCCGCCTGGCTCTTCTCTTCCCAGGGGTTCCTTAGCCTCTTTCTGCCTAGAAGGTAGGGTAGGACGCCCCCCCAGGGCAGGCGACGCTCACCCCTGCAACGACAGGAAGTTTCCAGGTCACACTGAGGACCCTTCCTCACTCGGAAAACTGAGCCCGGGCGTCTGGGAAAGGGTCTAACATTCATAAGGTCGCCTGGCTTTCTGTCTCCAGACTCAGTGTTTTGGCCACAAAAGGACTTGGAGAAAGTGGAGACCTAGGAAACGGCAGACCTGTTTCACATCAGTTTCAACCGCCGGACCAACGCTGGCCAAGAAGGACGTCCCCTGGCCAGGTGCGAGTGGCTCTGGAATCAGTGTCACGGCAGAGGCTGGGCTCCTGGCCGCCCTGGGGCCACTTACCCTCACTAGACGGGGCGATCGCGCTGTCGTCCCACTCCAGGTTGGTGGAGGTGACGGAGTTGAAGGAGTTGAGGGAGAGGCTGTCCGAGCCATGGACCGAGCTGGGCAGGCGGTCTTCGAAGTCCAGCAGGTACTGAGGTTTGTAGTAGTCAGGCATGTAGGGGGCCAAATCTAGGTAAGGGGCGTCCTGAGGAGAGGGGGGAAGGCAGGTTTGCATGGCGGGGGGGCCGTGGGTGGGCCGAACACAAGGGCTTCCACCGACGGCAGAGTCCAGGGCCGGGAGCCACAGATCCGCGGTCACACCCTCCCCTGCGCTAGTTCTTCTTTGGGAAACGCATAGGCCGAATGTACTAAATGCAGAAACAAGCTGCTGAAAAGAGTAATGTGAACGGTGTGGTTCTCAGAGCTGGACTTGAGGCCGGCAGACATCACAGAGCCCAGCTATGCCTTCTACCCCTTCCTTCACTTCTTACTATTACAAGTTGCTCATTTCCTTAATTTCTACTACTTCCTAGTAGCTAAATTCCTTTTCAGTCTGTGCCGATGAGGAAGGGACCGGGGAGGCGATTCGATCAGGATGGGGTAGTTACACCCTCTGGACGAGCCTGAGTCCGGGGGCACTTGCGCCCCTCTGGCCTGTTCTGGGCCAGCACCAGGCCTCTCTAGTACGTGACAGTGAGAGATGCAGGACTACGTAAGGGGGGACGCTGGGCAACATGGAGCCGGTGACAATTCCAGGACCCTAGGAGGCACAGGGATGAATTTACCTGGCCCCTCTCTAACACGCATGCCCTAAACATTAAGGAGAGCACTTCAGCGCTACAGTGCGCCAGGCGGTGCGGCTCCTCTCCAAGCTGGGACGGAGATAGGAAGGTGTCAGCTGAACCGGGAAACCTGGCCTTAAGCCAAGAGAGAAGCACCCCCTTCCACTGACTCCCACTGTTTGGACCCCGAACGCTGGCCTCACCGGCCTGACCACCTAGCAGCTTCCTGGGAGGGACCTGCACAATGAGCCCCAGGCCCACCCTGCCCCTCCTCTGCCCGCCAGGCAGCGAGCGCTGTGCTGTCTCACCAGATCCAGGTCGAATCGAATGAACTCCAGCCCAGACACCAAGGTGAGGAAGAGAGTCAGGTGATCGTGGCTGCAGACCAGGGCATTCCTGTGAGGTGCAAGGAGGGACGATGGGGGTTCTGGGTCTGGTTGCCAGCCTGGCCCTACCTCACCAACAAGCACGCTGTGCCAAAATGTGACGTGGGACATCCCCACTCTCTGAGGGCGCCCGGCCTGAGGCGGCCTTCACCCACCCTTCACAGCCTTCTCCTCTTGGGCTTGAGGCCGCACAGGACTTGGGCGCCCCGTCTCCACATACAGGGCCTGCAGCACAGGGCCATCTGGCTCGCAGCAGCTGCCACCAGCACTCTGATCCTGCAGCAGCCCCAGCAAAGGCTGCTCATCCTGGTGGGCTCTGAGGCCCGCGGAGGGGATCGGGCAGAGGCGGAACACCAGGCCATGGAACGCGAGCCCGGCTGGAGCACCAGAACTCCTGGCAAAAGCTGGCCTAGGCAAGGCTCTAACGGCCCTGTGGCCATCAGTGGCAGGCAACGCCAGGCCAGGCCCCTGCTGCGGCACACTTTGGGGTCTGCGTGTGACCAGAGGCTTTGAGACTCTGCTCCAGGGCAGCCCTGGGGCTACGCACAGTGAACAGACACTCACTTGACGTAGTACTTATGCAGCAGGCCCAGGTTCTCCTGGAACAGCCGCAGGTAGCTCTCCAGGGAGTTCTCGTTGAGGGCCAAGTACAGCCAGGCCCGGCCTGCAAACAGGGTGGGGGTAGCTGGAAGGAAGGTCTGTCCAGTGCTGGCTTTCTTGCCAAGCAAGGGCAGAAAGGGGAGAAAGAGCAACTGAGGGGACCATGTACCCCAACAGCCTTCTTACTGGGCTGCCATGGGCCCTGGAATCTTTACCTCCCCGCTCAGCCCCCACCTGTGGCTGCCCAGGCAGCTCTGATAAAGGGCACATTGCAAACTTCACGTGGGTTGACAGATGCAAGGATCCTGTGTGGCCCTGCAGGCTAACACTGATCCTTGCTCAGGGAGGGAAGGGGATTCCTTATGTGCCGGGTCTGGGACTCTCTGGGGGTCTGGTTCTCTTCAGCATCTCAATCTCCCACCCCCATTCCACGACACTCCAATAAACTGCCATGCGCAGGGAGAAGAGGGGCGGAGCCTCATGGGGGGCGCTAGCATCTGAGCACCTACTGCCTATGGACATCATGAGGGAGTCGCCTCCAGGGCTGACCAGGAGGCCACCCCTGAGCCCCCAGCCACCCACAGGGAGGGCAGGGCTGGTCCCTCCCAGTGTCAGCCTAGTACTACTCACTGCGCCCCAGGTTGGTGGCCACATGCTGCAGCACCTCGATCTGTTTGATGGCCTCTCTCCGCGTGAAATGCACCACAAGCACCCAGTAGCCCGAGGAGAGGTCTTGCAGGCTGAGGAGAGAGGACAGGAGCTGCCACGGCCGAAACAGGGCTCCCCTGGGAAAGGGGAGTCACCCGGTCCACCAGCTGCGGCAGTGGTGGGCGTGGGCCGAAGCGAAGGACTCCCAGCGGGACCGACAGGCTGCGGCGGCATGGCTCCCCACCCTCACTGCATCTGCTAGTTCTCCCGGCAGCCACTTAGCCTGCCTGCTCGGGGGCAATTCCCCGAGATGACCACAGACTGCCTGCGGCCCCCTTGAGTGAGACAAATCTTCTGCCAAGGGAAAGCGAGGTAAAAGGCAGCTGAGGCTGGGGAGGCCTCTCCTGGCTGTGCCCCGCGGCGCCCTACCATCTTCTCCAGGAGGGGCCGCAGCTTACCCGTACAGCAGGGCGTGGTCCAAGTGCTCACACAGACGCTGCAGGACCTTGTCGTGGTTCCGGATGGCAGGGGTCTCATCTTCACATGCCGCCAAGTAGCTCTGCAGCTGAGCGGGGGAAGAAAACCGACCCCAAATTAGAAATGCATCAGGAGTCCTGGAAGCGAGAAGACTGCTGAGAAAAACAGTTCGATGACGTATTCGTGGTGACCGACCGAGGAGTCTATCGCAAACTGCCTGCTCGTCCTGCGCGGGAGGGTCCGGAGACCCGCTCCTGCACCCTTCCGGCCGAGCCCCCTGCAGGCACTCCGGAAGTGCTCTCTCTGCACAACGACAGGGGGTGCGGTAGTCACGGTCCATGAGCAGGTCTCAGGTGGTACCAGCCTCCCAGCCATGGTGACTGAGCCATTCCACCCCAGGGCACTACACAGAAGGTTGCCTACCTATGTGCACCCCGTGCCCCGTGAAAATGCCCCCGGCCCTGGAGTGGTGCAACCTGGTGACCCTGCTTCAGGCTGCTCCTCTGCAGCAACTGAGGGCCGACGCACTGGGGCACCTGCTCCGACAGTCTTCTTGCCACAGGCTGACGTGGGACGCTGGGTTTGCCCGAGGAACCTGACAAGGCTGGATGTGGATCTGAGTACACACCAGGGTGATGGCAAGCCCTAGGCCAAGGGGGACACTGTTCTCAAGCCGGATAGCAGGCGAGATGGCCTGCAGCTCCGAGCAAACCCCACCCAGCGGATGAGGCGAGGGCGGCTCTGCCAGCTTGGCTACGGCTAAGAAAGCCCGGGTACTTGGACCGAGTTCTCTGCAACCAGTTAGAAGGCGGGGGGTCCCTTCCACGTCAGGCCCTAGGGGAAGTCTCTCCACCTTCATTTTAGCCACACTCTGCCCTGCGGCTGCCCTTCCAATGGCCAGAGGGGGGAAGGACGCAATAAAAGAGCACCCGTCCCTGTGCATGCATCTCAGGTTTAAGCGCTTGGCGCTGGACAAATGTGCCCTCGTGTTTTCTGCAGCAGCGGTGGAGACGGCAGCGGCAGGCGAGATACATCAACCACACCAGCAAGCACGCGCTCCTGGAGGCGGGCCAACCATTCAGCCCCCACGACAAAAATAGTCTCTCTTCTCGGCAGCCCAGAGTGAGCCCGAGGGACCAGGGACCGACCTCAGTCCTTGGGGCTTGGCCTGGCCTCCTGAAAGCTGGGCGAAAGGGAGCCGGGGACCAAAAGGAAGAGCAGTGGCCGGTGAAAGCCACACACCTCCTTCTCAGCGCCGGCGGCAGGTCTCCCTGTGCACCTCGCTGCCGAGGACCACAGAGCCAATGTCCACAGGCTTTTGTGTTTTGTTTTGTTTTATTTTAACTTCAAAATCCAAGGAAATCTGAGATCAGAGAGGTTTAGATGTTAGAGCTAAAAGGATCTTCTCCGATCTAGCGTTAACTTCCTTATTAAAAAAGCAAAACAGCCTTATTAATTTTCTTCATTATAAAAGTAGCCATACCCACCATCACACTCGAAAAACATGGAAAAGTCTGAAATGTTTATGTATTATTTTTAAACAGAAGATGGCTAAAGACAATAGAAGTTAAGCCCTTCGCTACGATTTTTAGCTAGGTGAGGGAGCCATGGCTGGAACTCAGACTCCCTTCTTAGGTCAAAGTCCCTTAAAAAAATTATTCCAGAAACAATAGTTGCTCATCATAAAAATGCAAGCGACGTGGAAGTGGGCAAGAGCACACAAAGGTCCTGCTCTCTGGCCCCCACTGTCAGCAGCTCGTGCGTGTGTGTCCTCCCAACCCTTCCCTTGCACGCACAGACTTTTAAAAAGTGAAGTAGGCCCTGCACAGCACAGCACAGCTCAGTTGGTTGGAGAGCCGTTTTGTAAACCAGGAGGGTTGTCAGTTCAATCCCCCGTTGAGCACATGCCTAGGTTGCAGGTTCAATCCCCGGTCAGGGTGTGTAGGGGAGGCAACCAGTCAGTGTCTCTCTCTTTCTCTCTCCCTCTCTCTCCCTTTGTTTTTCTCTGAAAGCAATGAAAAAAATGTCCTCGGGTGAGGATTTTTTAAAAAAGTGAAATAGGAACATACTGTACTCACTGTTCTGAAAGTCGCTTTTTTTAAACAATACTCAGTATGTATTTCCATGTCATTACATACAGATCCACTATATTCTTTTTCATGGCCACACTGTTTCTAAAATATGACTGTACCAGGCTTTAACCATTATTAGACATAACTACTGTTTCCAATTCTTTGATATTGCACAAAACACTGCAACTGACATCGGTGGACCCTTGTGTGGGTATTTCCACACGGTGAGTGCTTCGGGTGGAACGGGGAGCCAAAGGACATGTGTATCTACAATTTGGCCAGAGCCTGCCAGCTGCCCTTCTAAAAGGTTGGCTAAATTTACACTCCTACCATGTTGGCCAACACAGGGAACAATTAGGCTAATTTGTGCCCGTCCAATTAGTGAAAAACAGTACTTAATTGTTTTAAACTGCATTTCTCTGATCACTGATGCTGTTGAACATCTTTATTAGTCATTTGTGTTTCATATATCTGTGAACTGCCTATTCATAACCTCCGCCCAGTCTCCTCCTGGCTGCTTGTCTTCTTTAATCTGTTGCAACTCTTTTTGTTCGTTAAGCATATAAGCCTGTTTGTTGCAATGTTTTCTGGTTTTGGGTTTAGCTTTATTTTGCCCAGTGTCAACTGACCTTTAAACTTTGCCTTTGGTGGGTTTTTTTTCCTATTGAGAAATTTTAATTTTTTTAATGTAGTTAAACCTGTATTTTCCTTTACAGTTGCCCATTTCCCCCAGTCTAACATTAAAAAGCACCTTTATTCTTTGGTTTCAGGACTTTAGGTGTTTTTTCTTTGATTTTTTTTTTATGCTTAGATCTTTATATATGACATAAGGATTCAGCTTTATTATTTTTTTTTGGATGGATAACCCATTTTCCACATTAAAGGTCCCTTATTGATTTGTGATATGCCATCTTTCCAGACTGTTTTATTTAACTGGTCCATTGCCTACTCCTGTGGCAGTGCCCTATTTTTAATTACTTTCACTTTGTTCGTTATTTTGATATGTGCAGAACCAGTCCACTCCATCCCCCAGCTATTCATTTTCAAAACTCTCTTGACTATTTTGGCACTTCAGAATCAAATTTCATTAGAATTCCCTTTTGGATACGGAGTTGAGTTATACTGAATCTAGAGATTATTTATGGGTGGAAACGGTACTTTTGCAATATCCAGGAAAGGGGAATTTTTTGCTTTTTCAGTTTTACAGGTCTTCGTCCTGATCCTTTGGTAAGTTTCACGGCTTTCGCCAGGCATATACTTTCCTGCACATTTCTTTCAAGGTGGGTTGCATGTGCGCGCACACACACACACTGGTATTATGAATTAGGGAACAGTCTGCAGCCAGAAAGCAATTTCTGCAAAAAGTGTAAGAGAAAGGGGGTATAAAACATGGTGGTGAAGAGTCGGGGCTCTGGGCGGGGATCCGGGGTCCAAAGCCTGGCTCTGCTCTAGAGCTGAGTACTTTTAGCAAATTACTTAACCCTCTAACCCTCATTTTTAAAATGGGTTAACCCACAAACCCGGTTCTGTAAAATGAGTTACAAGAAGCAAGCTCTCCACACAGGAGCCATCAGTTCTATGTAACTATTAAATGTAAATTAAAATTTAAAAGTCAGTTGCACCAGCCACATTTTAAATGCTCAGAGAGCACACGTGGCTAGCAGATACTGTGTTGGACGGAGCAGAAACAGAACACTCCGTCACTGCAGGAAGCTCCCCTGAATGGTGCTGGGGCTGAGGAGCAAAGGACGCAGAACACGTAACGGCTGAGCGCAGGCCCTGGTAAGCAGCAGGTGCTCAATGAGCATGATCCAAAGTCATCAGGAATGAAAAGCCCCCAGTCCCAGACACACCAATGACACAGCACGGGGCTAAACATGAGCTCAGGTGCCAGGAAGGCACGGTAGCGTATTCTGCTCTCCAGGACGCATCTTCTGTTTACTAGTTTACTAGCAGGTGCTTCTAGAACCTGTTTTGTTTTTTTGCTTTTGTTTTTTTTTTTAAAGATTTTATTTACTTATTTTTAGAGAGAGGGGACGGGAGGGAGAGAGGGAAAGAAACATCAACATGTGAGAGACACATTGATTGGTTGCCTCTCCCACACCCCCACCTGGGGACCTCGCTCGCAACCCAGGAATGTGCCCTGACTGGGCATCGAACCAGTGACCCTTTGGTTAGCAGGCCAGCACTCAATCCACTGAACCACACCAGCCAGGGCCAAAGCGTGTTCTTTAACCATTCTTTTACAGCAGGTTGATAAAAACCCTCTGTTATCTCAGGGGACAAGGAGATTTGAATCAATGCTACCACTCAGCATAACTCCTGAGAGGAGCAGAGAGATGAAAGGGAATGTCCATGGATCCATGACAGAAGAACTTTAGGAGCTCTGCCAACAGCCTGAGCTCCTGCTCAGGGAGGTGATCAGCAAAGCAGAAGTAAGGTAAACAGCAGAGGTACGTGGCAGGTAGCTACTGGCTGCACCAGTAAGATCAGCAGGCTCTGAAAAAGCGCGGAGTGGGAGGAAAGCAAACATCGAATAAACGAGGGCGCCCGAGCACCGGAAGTAGTGGAACGAGCATAATGGACACAACAGCCCGGAAGCACAACGACCAACCTTGATTCCAAAGGACTCTCCAGTGATATACAGTGCCTCCTGGTGGAGCTGAAACTGGCTATATTATTCAGTGCTTAGCAGGTGCACTAGGAAGGCGGTAGTGTTTAGGAGGACAGATTCTGCAGTCAGACAACTTGGATTCAAACCAAGTGAGCGTGGGCTCTGCTGTTCCCTCGCTGTTATTGAACCCCTCGAAACTCGGTTCCTTCATCCGTAAAATGGACTTAGAAACAGTACCCTCCCTGTAGGCTGCTGTGAGGGTTCAGATACTCCTTATACCATATCAAGGTGCACGATACCTTGAAACACTTAACAGATGTTAGCAGCCCCAAGGACTCACTTTTCAAATACTATTTCATTTAATCATCAGGGCACTCCCCTAAAATAGCTCGCGGAGCCAGTAAGCGGCAGAGCCTGATTTGAAAGCCTTTCATCTAACCTGGGTTCAAGATCCCTGAATGGATAACACACATAAAGTGTTATACTCTGTTCTAATGTGTTACAGGAGAGCGTCAGAGAAAGAACCGCAGTCCCCTCTCTTGTCAGTCCCGGGAACTAAACAGCACCGTGGTGGATACGAGCTCACTCTCTTCTGCAGCTCTGCTCCTTGGAAGACGGACCGAGGAGAAAGCTGGAGCAGCTTCTCTGAAAAGAAAGCTTGCCCGTTACGCTCTCCATCCTTCGCCCACCCTGGCGTCGTCCCAGGGAGGATGCGCACTGAGTGCTCGGCTAACACACGCCAGCTGCTCCAGGAGGACCCTTGCCCTGCTTCTGGGAAGAAACTGCTGACCAGACTGCCAAGTACTTCTGAGTGTTTCCTTTCTGTCCATGTAGATTTGGGGAAAAGGCCGAAAATTTCAGAGCAGGGGTTGGCAAATTATGGCCAGTGGGTCCACCTCCTATTTTGTAAATAAAGTTTTATTGGAACATGGACACGCCCATTTGTTTTGTATTCGCCTCAGCTGCTTTTGTGCTATGAGGGTGGAGTGGAGTAGATGCTACCGATGCTGGGCAGCCTGTAGAAGTAACAGACTTACTATCTGGCCCTTCGCCAAGAAGTCTGCTGACCTCTGGTCTAGAGCCCCAAGCAGAGGTGGGAAGGAACGCACACCTGGGACACGCTGGGCTGGGAGCTGTCTCCTGCCCGAAGCTGAGTCCAGCAGTGGCCAGAGGAGAGGCTCAAACCTTGAAGATGCATGTATTTCCACAGATATTTAATGAACACCTACTATGTCTCTATCAGTTACTACTCTTCCACAGAAGTCTTTGTCCTGGTAAAACTTACATCTTGGTGGCAGATGGAGATAAACTGTGTACAAATATATAGTATCATGTCAGAAAAGAACACCACGATAGAAAACAAAGCAGGGATGAGGGAACCTTCTGGGCATGTGGGGTCAGCGAGGATCTCGCTGAGGAAATGGCTACTGAGGTGCGGGGTGGGTAGAGCTGGCGGGTCCCGAGGCAGAGGCGACAGTGGGGAGGCGGGTGTGGCTGGGGCTCGGGGAGCAAGGCTGCGAGCGGCACGCGGTGAGGTCAGAGGGCCGCTGAGGGCCACGCCCTGTGCAGCTGCACAGGCCACTGCGAGGACTTCGTGTTTTATTACCAGTGTGACCAGAAGTGATTGCAGGACTGAAAACAGGGCTGTGACACAATATGGTACGTGTGTTACGGGGCCACTATAGCTGTGCACAGACTGTGCAAGGCCAAGGTGGAGGCAGAGGGACCGGTTGGGAGGCTGTCACCAGCGGGGACAGAGAGAGCGGAGGCTGGGGCTGGCTGCAGAGGCGGGAGTGAGCGGGGTCAGACTCCGGATCTCTTCCGCAGGTGGTGCGCCGGGACTCCTGGATGGATTCAATGTGGGTATGAGAAAAGGAAGGTGACCGGGACAATTCTAGGCTTTTGGTCTGAGCAGCTGAATGGTGGTGCCACTTCCAGATCAGGGGGCGTTCTGCTCTGGGAATGATAAGTTCAAAATACTTGTCAGACACCTCAGTGGGGACAGAGAGATGTCATGGAGACAGTGCTCTACATGGGCCCGGAGCCAGGCAGAGGCCCGCGCCCCAGCCCTGACTCGGCATTCAAAGCTGCGGAGCGGGCCAAGGTCACCTGGGGCGCGCGGGGAGGGCCTCCGGCACTGGGCCAGGGCGCCCCGCTGGTGGACCGGGCCTCACCCCATCTGCACAGCAGGACCGCCTGGGACCTGGAGGAAAGTAACAGTGCCCAGGCACCTCCCCAGACCAGCTCATCAGAAACTCTGCCGGCAGGGCCCAGGAACCCACATTTCTTCTTAACAGTCCCCAGGGGATTCGCACGCCCAGCTGGGGCCACGGATCGGATCGCCGCTCTAGGCTGAGAAGGCAGGGCGCTGGGGGCGGGGCGGGGGGCGCGGGTGGGAAGTCTGGGCGGGGCGCGCTGCACAGCTTTCCCCACGTGAAGGCTTCCAGAGGGTGGGAACGATGGGTTTGTTGGGGTCACATCCCCCCATAAAGGGAGGTGCCGGGAACCTTGACGAAGGCGATTTGAGTGAAGGGTTGGGGATGAAAGCCTGGTAGGGAGTTCGTTGAGGAGAGTCGGAGCTTATGGAGATCCTGCTTTAAGCAAATGAAGTATTTTTAAAGTGAGACTGATGAGGCAATTGGGACTTGAAAACTTAGTAGACAGTTGACGGTACTGAGGAACATTATTAAACGTTCAAAGGCGTGACAGTGGGACTGGGCAAGGTGAGGGAAACACCCCCGCCTTTGAGCAGTGTTTACTGGAAATTTTATGGATGCCTGGGATCTGCTTCAACATAGCAAAGGGAAGGGCGTGTGGCAGACAGAAGGCGTTCCAAGAGATGGTAAGAGCTGCACAGGGGCTTCAGTATACTACGAAGTACACCTATTTCTGGTTAGGATGGAGGGGAGAGGAGGGGAGGGAAGGGGAGGCAGCAATACAGAAAACCCTCTGGCCAGTTTTGCCAAAATGGTGGCAAGAAAGTGGAGGTAGAGTAGAAAAGTCAAGTCCATGGGCAGGGAAGACAGGATGGGGGCCCGCTGCCCCAGGGGCGGGGCGGCCGCAGATGGGAGCCCAGATGCAGGTGGGCTGGCAGGCTCCATGGTGGGAGGACGAAACAGTTCTCATCAGGAGAAAATTTAAAAATAAGCAACGCGGCTGAGAATAAAGAGAAGGATTAAGACTTAAAGTCATTTAAAAAAATGCAGGGGCTTCCTAACTCAGGCCTTCTCCCCCTGCAGTGTGTTCTCAGGCCACACCCTGGGCCACCTCTCTCGTACCCCCCGCCCCCCCCCTCAGCTGGGCTCCACCCACCCCAGACTCCTCTCAAAGCCTGAGGACAGCCTGCGCTCCCTGCTGCTGAGCACACTGGGAGGACCGGCCGTCACAAGACTGGGCCAGACCCCGTGGCTGCGGGGAAGTGTGGGTGGCACACTCCAGTGAGCCAGAAATGCCTGACTCAGAGCATTTTAAGTAGGGCTAGTCCCACTCTCTGGTCTGGGCTGCCACCACCGGGCCCTCTCCGTCTTGTATCTTTCTTGCAGACACACAACCACAAATCAACTTCTAGGTCCATGCTGGTATCAAGAAATCCTCCCAGAATTCATCCCTTATAGATAACTCAAAAGTAGCTGTAAAAGATTGTAAGTGGCCAAATGAAAATAAGGTAGTTACGCCTGGCCGGTGTGGCTCAGTGGATTGAGTGCTGGCCTGCAAACCAAAGGGTCACCGATTCGATTCCCAGTCAGGGCACTTGCCTGGGTTGCGGGCCAAGTCCCCAGTGGGGGACACGTGAGAGGCAACCACACATTGATGTTTCCCTTCCTCGCTTTCTCCCTCCCTCCCCATCTCTAAAAATAAATAAATAAATAAAATCTTAAAAAAAAAAAAAAATCAATGAACGTATCCTCCTGTGAGAATTAAAAAAAAAAAATTTTTTTTAGAAGAAAGAAAATAAGGCAGTGACAGGTGTCCTGCTTTCTTCCTTCTTTCTCCCTCGCCAGTCAAGACTGAAAACGCTGTGAGGCTGCCCCCAGAAGGGAGATCTGGGATCTTCTGGGGAAGGTACCTGCCCCAACGACGAGAGAGTCTGCACAGCTGCACAGACACAGGGCTGGCGAGGCGCCTGTGAGAACTGGCGACCACCGCGGGGCTCAGCGCTGGGCCCCTCCACCCCTGCTCCGCACACAGAGGGCTTGGGCAGCCCCGCGCAGGAGAAAACGGCCCTGCTCCGCTGCCCGGGGAAGAGGTCGCCAGGCAACAGCAGCCTCCCCGGCGGCTCCACGGAGAGCAGGTGTATTCAGACAACAGAAAGGTCAGAACAGCCTCGGCAGGCCAAGGCTAGGAGGCGGAAATCCAAAAACAGGAAGACCCCAAACGAAGGCAGGGCAGACTGCCGCCTGACCTGAAATCACCTCTTAGGAAAATTAACTCCGGGCTGGCCCTGTTCCGTGAGCTCAACTCAAACTCAGAGCCACCCTGAGCGGCAGGACCCGCTAGGCCACCTAATCCCCGAGGCTGCCTCTCCGGATGCTGCTGCAGGTGCACGGAGGGCCCGGGACGAGTCTCGTGGACACAGAGAGGGGGCCGCCTGCCTCGCCTTTGGAGCTCTATTCAGAGCTGGGGGCTGACGGGTGAAACCACCCCTCTGGGCCGCAGGGACGCTCACCTGCTTTCCAAGGTGGGCCCTCGGGGGAGGGCAGAGCTCAAGCCATGTGACCCCACTGCCTACCTTTGGAGTTGGGATGTCCCAACCCTTGATGCCTGGGCTCCCCCAGAGAGAGGGACCCTAAGGGCACAATCCTGTCAGTGGCCACTGGAGAAGGGTTGACGTGGTTAGAGCTATCCAACGTCCCCTTCAGCAGGCCACCAAATCAACTTAAACAAGTGGACAAATAAAACAAACACACAGGCAGACAGGCTAGAGTCTTTGAGCAAAGCTTCTAAGAGCAGTAACGCCTCTTTTACATGATCCAGGGAACAGAAGGACAATGCTAACAGCACTTCTGCAAAGACTCTCCACTGGCATCTGAGACAAGGCCGGGTGCTGGCCTGGCTGATGAACTTCAGAATCTAAGGGCAGAAGAGCCCTTAGAACCCACATAGGTGCAAAGCAGAGTTTCCTGAGGCCTCTCATTCAGTAAGAATGCCCTGAGCTGGAAGGCATAGCGGCGAGAGACAGGCTATCAGTGAATGAAATCTCGACTTCTGAATGCACTGAAAATCAGAAGGAAAAAAAAAATCACTTAGCAGAACCCTCATTCTGTGAGGCAGGGAGACTGGGGCCCAGAGAGTGAAGACGCTCCCCACGCCTCCTGGCGTTGCCCACTGGTCCTGCTGTTTTGCTGTGGAGTCCAGGTTGGTGCGTTCAGACACCCCCGGGGGGAGCTATTCCCGGAGCGCCTCTGCTTCCATCCCACTGGGGATGAAGCGGCGGTCAGGGCACCTGCTGTACCCACGTGCGAAGGGCTCATCCCAGCACCTCACTGAGAAGGGCAGAGCAGTCGCGTCCTTGGGCCATTCCAAGGCTCCGTATGATGGGCGCTGGGGGGTGAGGGCCAATGTCAGCATGTCCTAGTTGCTTCCTTCCCAGGTAACACGAGAGTAAGACTGTCAGCCGGGGTTTGGCCTGCCAGGTGTCTGCTGCTCCAACAACTCAGGCAACCACCCTGTTTCTGACTTACGCTCCTAGTTTTAAAATCCTTGCCCTGGCTGGCGCGGCTCAGTGGGTTGAGTGCGGCCGCCGGCCTGTGAACAGAGAGGTGTGCCGGTTTGATTCCCGGCCAGGGCACATGCCTGGGGGTTGCGGCCCAGGACCCCAGCTGGAAGTGTGCTGGGAGGCACCTGATCCATGTTTCTCACTGATGTTTCTCTCCCTCTCTTCCTCCCTCCCTTTCCTTTTCTCTGAAAGTAAATAAACAAAATCTTAAAAAAAACCAAAAAAACTCCTGAGCTCCCGCCCCACCTTCGCCTGGAAAGTATTCCATTCCCAGCGGCAACTGATTACAGCAGATTATAGGACAAGAGCACCCAGAAATCTCCCCTCCATGAGACCCAGTCAGAGACCCTGCGATTCAGAAATGATCAACCAGGTTGCTCAGTGGTCATGCGAAACACTGTCCTTCAGCCAATGCCCCTGCCCAGGACGGGCTCTGCCCAGGCGGGGCGGCATCCTGGGACTGACTGGCACCCCGACACGTGGAGCCATCATGACGCGTGCGCTGCTTATTTACCGTGGGCCCACATTGCACCTTAAGCAAACGGAGTGAAATCAATGCTTCTTAACAATTCATTCGCCACTAAATAGACTCAATTATCGATCTTCCTCCCAAATCACTGCTCATTAGCCCTGTCGCTGAAGTGCTGGCTGGCTCCTGTTTTATTGGCAGCTCTGGTGAAAGATACACAGGGGCCAAAGCTGAAAAAAACAGGTGCTTGGATTAAGCAGGCGCTTGGATTTCTATTTTTTGTGCTTTCTTTGGGGTGTTGGAAGAATGAAAGCAGAACGGACTGGCCTAGTTGGGCACAGAGCTCTTGGGTAATTCGACAGACTACGGTTTCCAGAAGCAGTTAAGTGCTTCTCCTTCCTGGAAGGGGAGTGTCCCTGTGAACTCAGCACAGGGCTTGGCCTCTCCCGAAGGAACCCAGGACTTCTTCCAGAGTCGGGAGAAAGGCGGTAAGAGGCCCGGCCGGCCAGGAGCCGACCACCAGGGACCTAGCGGCCCACCAATGGCCCGCAAGAACACGCACACGACTTTTGCCGCTGTGATGGAAGCAGGAGCTGGCAGAGACCCTGCGCTGCATTTTTTGGGCGCTCCACGTGCAGTGCTATGTGTGGCAGTGGCGGGGGGAGGGAGGGAGTTTTTCAAAGCCCCGTTTTAATCAGTCTTTCAAAGCCTGGGAGCCTCGCTGCTCTGTGTTCGTCTTTCACTTCCCCTTTCCTCTGCTGTACCTACAACTTGGCCCCCCGCACGCTTCCCCCACCCAGACCACCACTGTACTAAGGTGAATGGCCATCAAGTCCCTGTCTAAATGACAACATTAGATGGGAAGGACATGGGGGGACCCTTGCCTCCATGGAGGCCTGGGCATTACAGTCAAGAGACTGCAGAGAGGCTGAAGATGTAAATCTAGAGTTAGGAAGCATGACAAGAATTCCACGGAGCCTTGACCAGTGTGGCTCAGTGGGTTGGGCATCGTCCTGAAAAGCGGAAGGTTGTCGGTCAGGGCGCATGCCTGGCTTGTGGGTTTGGTCCCCAGTCAGGGCACATATGAGAGGCAACTGATCGATGTTTCCCCCTCACGTTGATGTTTCTCTCCCTCTCTTTCTCCCTTCCCCCTCTCTACAAACAAACAAACAAACAATCTTAAAACAAACAAACAAAAAAACAACTCCATGTATTACAAATCCATGATGGTTATTAAGAACATCCGGGGGGCCTGGGGTTCACACTCCATCTACTCTGATCTGTTGAACATCCCTCTCTACGTCTAGAGACTAAGCCCCCAGGGGGCAGGGCCTTAGTGGGTTCTGTTTGCTGCCGATTCCTGGGACCAGAAGAGTGTTCAGCGCATCACGGTCACTCAACATATATTTGTTCAATGAAGAGGTGGTTTTATGGAGGACTGGCCCACAAGATTGGCCCATGGGGGTGGCTTATCTGTTATATTTTCAAGACATGTCTTGCAGATGGAAAAGGACAAGAAAAATAAAAAGAGCAAGAGCCAGAAACACGGTTCAAGTCCAACTCTGCCCATTATGAGGGTTGTAACCTTGGGTGAGTTACTTCTCCAAAGCTCATTTCCCACACGTATTACACAGGGAGCCTGACCCGCCTGTGAGCTTGCAGCGAGCCTGATGGAGGGAATGTGCACGAACAGCAGGTGTGGAAATAGCAAGTTCAACCTAAGGATCCTTCTGGTATCACTACTCCCTTTCCTCTCAGCATGTTTGGACACCTCATGCCTCAGGAGTCTAATACCAAAAACGAAGGACTTAGGGTGAAAGCGTAAACGGAGGCTCACTACTTACAAAAGTGAAGTTTTGAGATTTCTGTGGATTTCAACTCTACAATAGTCCTTTCCTCGTTCTCATGTGTTACTGGGTTTCTTCGACTCTTAGTTCCAACTCTTAAGTACAGCTGTCCAGGGAGAAAGGGTGATTATAGGAAACTAATACCTTCTTCCTTATATATCTCTATAATATTGTAAACACTTCTAAGAAAAAGGAAAAAGAGATGATTTACGAAAACATAAAACGGGGAGAATGTGTGGCAGGGCCAGCGCTTGGCTAGCAAGACAGAGCAGATGCTTCCAGGACCCCAGTGCCTGTCGTTACCAACAGATCAATGACCTGACCTTTTGGCGTCAGCCAAATGGACTCTTCCAGAAACTGTCCTTTCCCTCCTGCCTCAAACAGTTCTAGGATGTTCTAGGACATTCTAGGACATTCCTACCTTAAGCAAGCAGCAGAGGAGAATCGGGGAATGGGGCAGAAAAGGAAAGCTCACTCAAACTGAGGAAGAGAGTGCTGGTCACTCCACCTGCTACGTGGGGTTCCAGGTCCGAGGTGAGACGCTTGCTTCAGCAGCGGGGGGCCAGCGGGAGAGCTTTTTATTCTAAAGGGAGAAAAGCCACCTGCCTTCCTCAGACGCAAGGGTGCCGCCTGCCTGCTTCAGTGGTTCCACACTCTTGCCATGGCAGTAAATCCTGGTGCCCAGGATGAACGCTGGAGACTCCAGCGGGGAGAAGGACCCACCCAGGAGCCCCAGAGCACCCACAGACGCCAACCTTCTTCTTCCCACAATGCTCACCCTCCCGGTACCAGCTTCTTTCTTTCCGCATAAAAACACATCTTCGCCACTGTACCCTTACTCTCACATTAGTTTCCAGACCTAACATTTTTATTGGCCAGCGCAGATTTTCAACTCTGCTGGAAATTTCTTTTCCCACTGGGCTCTAGCTGGATGAGCTTTCAGGGCGGGGGCGCTACAGGACTCGCCACGGCTCCACCTGAAACTCGGCGCGGTCCTGTGACTACAGAGAGGCTGCTGGAGCCCACCCGGTGGCTGGGGGCCTGCTGCCACCAGACGGCAACCTGTCTGTGCCCCCCCCCCAGGTGCAGGTGAGCGTCTGCCTGGCCTCTGGTCATCGAACAGGGCCTGTCCCTCTGAGGGGCCTCATGCTAGAGCCACAGAGAAAGAGGGCCCAGGTGCTCCACACAGAAACCTGATGTTGGAGAAGTGTTTTGTAAAAGGAGAGCCATGTCTTAAAAATGGAACGGACAGGCAGTTCACACTTCCCCACTGGTATCCAATGCTGAGCCTGGGTGGGGTCGCTCGGGGTCGGGCGCACACACCCCTCACACCCGTGCTGCCTGGCTGGGGGCCTTCGGGTCCCTCGTCCCTCACTAGACAGCCTCGACTCAGTGAGGGGGGGTGGGGTGCAGAGAAACAGCTGCTGCCCGCCTCAGGGCACCGGCAGGGGAAGAGGAAGTGAGGAGAAGCAGCAGCCCTGGCCCTCGGCCTTCGGGTAACAAAGTGTGTGTGTAGGTATTATTTTATTTAGATCTTTGCCCAGGGGACTCCTGAGGGGCTTTCAGAACTGGGTTTTTCCATGTAACCAGAGAGAACAAAACTATTAACTAAAACCAAATGCTCAATATAATTCCCACGTATGTCTAACCATCAGGCCCTCTCCAGAAATGAGCTGCCCTGATGCTTATTTATTTATTTTTTAAATTTTATTTCTTTATTTTTAGAGAGAACGGAGGGGAGTGAGAAAGAGAGAGAAACATCGACCTGCGAGAGAAACATCCATTGGCTGCCTGTCGCACGCCTCGGCATGCGCCCTGACAAAGAACTGAAGCAGCGATCCTTCCCTGCGCGGGACAACGCCCAACCCACGGAGCCACACCAGCCAGGGCAGGGCTGCACACTTTTAAGGTTCTGGCAGATCTAAGCTCTGAAGGAGTGGGAAAAAACGGGGCCGGGGGAAGCCCACCGCTCACAGCCGCACCGACAGGCTAGGCTGGACAGCTGCTGCTCGCTCGCCAGCCGACCGACTGGGAGACCCCCACCCACGCAGGGTGCGCCCAGCCGGAAACAGGACCTCGCCCACAGCAGAGCCCGGCGGGGCGGTCCAACCCGGGCGGGGGAGACCCGCGTGGGGGAGGGTTGTCACGACCCAGTGACACCCCCCCCCAAAAGGACAGTTACTTTATCAAAACTCATTCAGTCACCCTGTTCAAAGGGAGCGGACTTGGGGCTGAAGAGACGGAGAACAGGGGCCGCTTACTTTTTCTTGTACACACTTCTGAGCTATTTGTGTGCTCTTTCAAACAACTACTCATCTTCTCAGGATAACGTCTCATTCTCTTGTCCTAGTCAGTGTCCCTTGAAGAATGAAATGCCACCTCCTTAGGCAAGTCTCCCCGGATGCCGAATCCCCAGCAAACTCCTCTGCCAGTTATTGGTCATTCTCCTGCCTGATGCCTGCGTAACACCTGTCACATCCGAAACCACCTTGGTACTGGTTTGTGCACTGTTTTATCGCTCGCCTCCTCCTGCTGGCGTATCCGCTCCTCAGGGCCCGGGATCTCACCTGCCTCGCTCACTGCTACCCTCCTAGGGCCTAGGACAGCGGGGACATACGGAAGGCGATCAGTATATATTTTTGAAAACCTCAATACACGGACACAGGATGGGGTTGACTAGTGTCCATATTCATTCCACGCGCCTGACAAGATGTGTGATACAGTGACGAGGGAGATTTGGTTACCTGGACCGGTCACATCAACTTCTCCGGAAGTGATCCCTAGCCTGCCGTGGCAGGGACTCCGTGCATGCACACACATGTACTCACGTACAGAGCACGGCCTGCCACATCCAGCCCACTGCCTGCTGTTGCAAACAGAGGTTTGCTGGAGTACGGCCACAGGCAGACATGTATGGGCTGTCCGTGGCTGCTTTTGGCAACAAGGGCAGGACTGAGTATTGAGACAAAGACAGTATGGGCTGAAAATATTTACCATCTGGCCTTTTCAGAGAAGTCTGACAAACCCTGGGCTTAAAGAAACAGAAGAGCGTAGTGTTAAGACTTTGACGGGGAACTGCACGAAGGCGGCCTGCAGAGCTCACCGAGGCGCTTGCAGGGGATGATGGGAGCAGATGTCTTATTGAGGCCTTGCCCTGTACCAGGTACTGTGCCGAGTGTTTTAAGTATATTACCTCCTGTAATTTCATTCTCATGATAACCGCATGAGTAAGTTCTGACTGCTGAGGCCACCTCAGCTCCAGTAACTTGCCAAGTTCAACGCAGTCCAAACCAGATTTCAAACCCAGGGCCGGTCCGCGCACCTCTGAAACCTGGGTCTGTATCCACTATGCTGCACAGCTTCCATGGAAAGCCCCCTCCAACCACATGGAGCAGAGCCCTCAGCACTCTTCACACTAGGCTTTCTCCTCACTGTCCTGAGGAGGCCACGTCGACGTCCCCCCTTCCCTGGGCACACTTAGGCTGTTCCTTCTATCTTGAGTGACTGCTTCTTTTCTTTCTCTGAACTCTACCGACCTGTCAAGACTCAGATACACCCTCCTCCTCTGAGGGCTTCTCTTTGCCCTGCTGATTTTTAAAATTCTCCCTCGAACCAATAATCAAACTGCTGCGAGACGGGGAGACTGCTTTTCACAGCACGAAGACATCGCTCACCCTGTCCGTGCATGCAACAGACACTCACGCTCCGCAGCAACAGAGCAAAACTCCCAGGAAAACCACTGCCTTCCCTCCCTGGAGAAGACACTCTTTGGTTAGAACCGCCACGTGCCAATGCAAAATGCCTGGTCTTTTGGACATTTTTCTTTAACTATAAACAAACTAGCAACCACAAGCTTTATTATTTGCACCCAAGATGTTTCTGCGACTCTCTCCCTTCCAAGGACATATGGAACTTACTTTCACAGTGATCGTTTTCATTCACCTGTGCTAACGACTACACTCCTCTCTCTCTAACCCCTGGGGAATCCTGCCTTCGTATCAGAACACAGGTTCCTTAGGATCTAGGTAGGGCAACAGCTGTTCCACCTCCTGTTGTCTTACAGTGCCTGTTCGTCTTCACAGACACTAGGTGTGAAAATAGCTGAACTTGGCAATAGTGCTCGGGGAGGGGGGTTACACTTGGGGGTACAGTGTCTGAGAGGGGTGCAGGGGTGTCCTTCTGGGATGACGGTTATGTTCTGTTTCTTGGTCCAGGCGCTGGATATGTGAATGTGTTCAGTTTGTGAGAACTCATCCAGCTGTATAGGAATGCAGGTATATTCTGCTTCAGTAAAACATTCTCAACTATACCCTCTCCAGACAGAGTACTACAGAATGGATCTTTTTTATTTTCTTGCAGAAACACACCCCTCAGTTTCTTCATGCAACAAGGATCAGTGAGAACACTTCACTAGTGGCAGGATGGAAGAAAAAGGGGAAGCCACTCTCACGTACTCGATAAATATAAGTTACACTGGCATTCCAGAACAGATCTGACCCCCAAACAGCTGGCCCCCAGCGCCTACTGCTGTAGCCAAACTCACTGATCCCTGTGAGAAGCCGATATTCTGGTTCAGGAAACCAAAGGCACCTCATGGCGCAAGAATCATAAAACAGCTCTCGGAGACACAGCACACAACGGAAGGAGGTAGTAAGTCCACATGGTGTTGTATAACAGCCTTTCAGGTGGTGAGGCACTTTGCCATCCCAGATCTTATAAAAGTGAGGAACTGGCTCTATGACAAACAAACAGAAAAAACTACCCCTTATGCTACAGACTGAACGTTTGTGTCCCCCCAGATTCACAGGCTGAAATCCTAAGCCCCAATGTGATGGTATTAGGAGCTGGGCCTTTGGGAGGTGCAAGGTCATGAGGGTGGCGCCCTACAGAAGAAACCCTGAGAGTTCCTGCATCCCTTCCCCCATGCGAGGGTACAGGGCGAAATCAGCAGTCTGCTACCTGGGGGAGGGGAACTGTGACGAGTAAATATATGTTGTTTATACGCCCCCTAGTTTGTTACAGCAGTCAAAACAAACTAAGACAACTTATTAAGGCTGGGTCAAGCATCATGCTGTGCACTCTACATACATACTCTCCTTAACTCTTCAAATAAACCCTGATTTTATCCCTGCTTTACAGATGAGAAAACTGAGCCACGGAGAGGTTGAGGAACCTACCCAAGGTTACAGGGTTATTAACTGGCAGGGCAGGTATTCAACCGAGGCAGCCAGACTCCAGAATCCATGTTCTTAACCATGATGCTGGTCAGACCGTCCCTGGTGATGCACCCAGGGATGGGCTTCCGGTTTACAGGGAGCGACTTCTGTCTTCTGGTACATGTTACAGCTCCATAAAATGTGCTTGTCCAAACCCATTCGATGATAAGAACTTGGAAAACGACTCATTCACAATGTACTCCTCCGGTTTACAGAGTGTATCTCTGCCTTCGAGAGCTCCACGCTTACACCGATGGCCCCGTCTCTGTCTACCATCTTTCTGCCCAGGGCTGTCCCCAGTCACTTGCTGGAAATCCGAAGACAAAACACCTGGCCTACCTGAAGCCATAGCCTGCCCAGGTTAGATTATTAAAGTCAGCAGTCTCTCTTTCTCTTCCATTACAAAAGGGGTGTTGCCTTTTAACAAAGCATCTGCTCATTCTGCCTGCTGCCCTTGAGTAAGTAAGAAGCCAAAAAACAAAAAACCTACACCCCGATTCCATGAGCAAAGTTCAGGAAAACAACAAACAGAGCTTTTGTTGGATGTCTGCAATGTTACCTTTAGTTGTGTCTTTAGAGGGGTATTTTAGTGAGATCATTTTGAATCTACTTTTCTTTTTGAGCCACATCGATCTTTATGAAAGGTAAAACTGCTGGCCTATGCTACTTTTGAGGAATTTAAGTGAGAAAAAGTTATTTAAACATAATGGCTGATTTAATTAATTTTCTTCATTTTGGTTTGTTGGAGTAAATGATCTGATGGGCCTGTCCTCCCCTCTGCCCCCAAGTCATCCCCACCCCCCAGTTTCTGGTGCTCCAGGAATTCAAATGGCGAGGGGTGGGGGGAATCCTATAACATCCTGAAATGATTGTCAGTTCTGGTTTTGTTTTAAGTGAAAATGAATTCTACCTTCCAGAACGGGCCCTTTTTTCAGATAAACTGACTTCGTCCTCCACACTGTTACCATACCGCATAATCGGTAATATTTTTTCTACCTGGAATTGGGACAGGGATCTATCTCTATTGCAGGGAGCAGGTGCCTGTGCTGTCACTCAGCCCTGGGACTCAAAGCTCTGCAAAGCCCCTTAAAAAGTGCCATCCTCCAGCACAGCGGATCGGCCGGGAGGCCCTGAACTGTCACCCAGAACTGGGAAGACTGGAAGCCGCTGATGGCTGCCTTTGCCCTCCCCGACTTGGACTCTAGGACAGGCAAGCCCGGAGGAGGCCGAGGATGCAGGGACGCCGTCCAGAGATGCACGGCGGGCTGGGGTCCTCCTGGGGCTTTCCTGCAGCTCGAGTGCCGCGCGCTGGCGGGTCGCGGCCCCTCTAAGGGGCGCAGGGCCCCGGGGCCTGGCTGGAGATGCTGACCTCAACTTTGTTCTTTAAAAATAGCTCGGAGGCCGCGGCGCTCGCTCACGTGAGCGGCCCCCCTTCCCCTCCACCGGCCCGGGGCTCCCCGCGGCTCCTCGGCCCCGAGGTCGAGGCGGAGAAGGGCGGTGTCTCCGAGCCCCGGGGACAGCGGGCACCCGGGCCCGGGTGCGCGACCCGGGGACGGAGGGAACGCTGGATGCAGTCGGGGCCGGGCCGGGCCAGCAGGCCGTGCTTACCTTCTTCACCGACAGCGAGATGTTCTCCAGGATCCGGTCTTTCACCTCCCGCGGCTCCATGTCGCCCTCGCCGCCGCCGCCGCCGCCGCCGCCGCCTCCGCCCCGCCGCCGCCGCTTCCCGCGCCGGGGAACCGGGGCCGCCGCCAACCGCTGCGGCCGGCCCTGCGGGGGCTCCGTCGTGCCGGCCGCGGGGCCCGGCGCCCGCCGCCCGGCCCTCGCCTCGCCCGGCCCCTCGCTCCGCCGCGGCCCGCCGGGGATGGAGGCCGCGGCTGTGCGCGGCGGCGGGGCGGTGGCGGAACTGATGTCAGGCGGGGCGGCGCCTCGGCCGGCGGTCGGCTGGGACGCTCACGCCCTGGGACCACGGGGACCCAAGGGCCGCCCTCTCAGCCCACAGACTGCGGGGTCCCCGCCGGCCTCGGGCCCCAGCCCTCAGCTACTCCAAGCTCCTCTAGTCCTTTCGGCCGGTTACCCAGGAGACCCCCAGACTACCTGCCCCAGCAGCCGGAGATCCCCTCAGCCTGGAGACCCCATCAACACCTTCCCCTTCCTTAGCGCAAAGCCCCCTCCATGCCGGCGCCCCGTCAGTGAACAGGCCCAGGTCCCCCGGCTGTGGGCAGCCTGGAGACCCTAGCACCCCCACCTCGACCTGCGCCAGCCGCCCCCGGCCTCTGGCCCTCACTGGCCGCCCTGGCCCTCCTCTCGCACCCGCGCCCTTCGGTCCTCCACTTCGGGCTGGTTCCGGTCCTCGGCGCCCTCCCACCTCCCAACACCCACTCTGCGCTCCCCCTGCAGCCCTGGCCCCTTCGTGCTCTTGCCCTTGCCCCTGCTCCAGGGCCCCACATCCTCACGGCCCTGCTCCCTCGGCCTGAAACCCACCATACCAGCCCACCCCCCATTCCCGCCCCCCGCCCCCCTCTCTGAATTCACTGTCTACCCTGAGCTCTCAGCCTCCTACCTGGCTCACTTAACTCATCTGGTCCCAAATAAATGTCTTCCTGATACATCCTTTAGTCTCTCTTTTTTATTCTTTTGTTAAAAGTCAACATATACTTTTTTTCACTTTCAAAAAATTGACATAATTGACATGAGTTTCAGCTCTACAACATGATTCAATATATGTAAATATTGCAAAATGATCATTCCCCTGTTTATCTTAAGTGACCTTGATTCTCAACTTGAGCTCCCCGGTGTTTCCTCTTCTCTCTCTGCTCAGGTGACCCCGGGCTCGGCCTCCCAGACCTAGTTGCCCCCCACCTACCTGACACACTGATTCTACAGCGTGTCCTATGGACCTCACCCCATGCACGCCCAACGATCCCTCTCCATCCCTCATTTCCCCAGGAGAAACCCAAAACGTTGCTAGTTGCTTTGTTTTGTTTCAATCCTCACCGGAGGATATGCTCATCGATTGTAGAGAGAGAGGAAGGGAGAGAGGGAGAGAGAGAGGGAGCCAAACATCAACGTGTGAGAGAAACATCCATCAACTGCCTCTCGTACGTGCCCCAGCTAGGGGCCAAACTCTCAGCCTAGGTATGTGCCCTGACCGGGAATCAAACCAGTGACCTTTCCGCCTACAGGAGGACACTCCAACCAACAGAGCCACGCCACCCAGGACATTGTTTTGTTTTTATGTGACTGAATAAGGGACAAAAGTATGTGTCCAGAAAAGGAACAAGAACAACTACTTGAGAAACGGGTTGCTGCGTTCTATTCCCACCTCAGGATCTAGGGCAAGAATTGTTAAAAGGAATGACAATGATGATGATGTGTTGAGCACTGACTTACGTCATGCACTGAACTAAGTGCTTTGCATCTATCGCATGTATCCTCACTCATTCTTGCAAAGATGAAGTTGAGGGATGGGGTAATTTGCCTAAAATCATCCAGCCAATGGGAGAACCCAGAAACCATTTGTATCCTTTTCTGAGCTAAGGATTCCTTTACATTTTTTCATATTATTCTAGGAGGGGACCCCTTTGGTCTAGCTTTTTAAGGAAAGAAGCAAAGTCTCTAGACACAGGGCACTTTCTGCCCTGGCTGATGTGGGTCAGTGCATTGAGCGCTGGCCTGTGAACTAAAGGATCACCAGTTCGATTCCCAGTCAGGGCCCATGCCTGGGTTGCAGGCCAGGTCCCTGGTGGGGGCATGTGAGAGGTAACCACACATTGATGTTTCTCTCCTTCTCTGTCTCCCTCTCTTCCCCTGTCTCTTAAAATAAATAAATAAAATCTTTAAAAAAATAAATAAATGCAGGGTATTTTCTTTTTAGGACTGAGATTAGAAAAATAAGTGATCGCTTCTGTGGAGCCGAGCAGGGGCAGAACGACAGATGGGGCGGAGGCTGGAGCTGCTGGACAGGCCGAGAAAAGGCTGAGTGCCCAGGACATATCGCTCTGAATGAGGAAAGAAACAGCTTGTCAGAAGGTGTTTGTGGCAAGTAGGAGGAAAGCCGGCTTGAGTGACCAGTCTCATAGCTTTGGTGCACGCCCTTCCTACTCCACCCATGTTCAGGTGCCTACGGGCCCCAACCTGTTGGATGCAACCTTGGCTCATGAAAACCCATTCAACCCAAAGTAGAACCAACTAGCTTTGTGATCATTCTACAACTGTTAAGTAGCCAGTCATCTTCCGGGCAGCATCTTCTGCTGGGCAACAGCTTCCTGTCCCGTGCTTGGGCACGTGACTGCGTCAACAGGCATTTTTATCGCTGGGCTCTATCCCTGTGGTGTGGGAAGGTGCTGGCATTCCTGCGATACTGTGTTCATCTTCAAAAATGGGGTATGGTCGCATTCCACTTTTTGCAACATTCAGGAAGAACATCCAGTCTCACAGCCTATCAAATTCCTAACGTTTGCATCGGTTTGTGAGTGGAACGGTGTGGGGGGAGACAGGAGGTGCATTGTAGTCTCACGAGACTTTTGTAGGAAGGGGAAGGGGGCCAAGAGTAGGTGTCCATGTGCAGATAATTGTTCCATGCCTAGAGCTCAAATATGGAATCCATTCTTGCCTGTCAAAAACAAGGCAACTGAAAAAGCAAAAAAAAAAAAAAGGAAAGGAAAAAAGAAAAAGAAACTGCCCAAAACCAGGATGCCTATCAGGCCTGTTATTGGCAGTCATTTAAACTAAAAGTTGAAGCCCATTCATTTATTGCACAAGACTCTGCTAATCACATGTCAAGTGCACGAGACTCTGAGGCATCAAGAATCAAAAGCCTTCACTGACTCATGCAAGGGCCTCGAGCAAATCACTGTCTTAGTTTCCAAATCAGTGACACAGGAAAAATGAGTTTGTTATTGTTATTGTTCCTCTTCTCCTCCTCATCCTCCCTCTTCCTCTTCCCTCCCCCCGCAACTCAAGGCAAATATACTTGTGTCCCCAGAGGAGGGAATAAATGCTTCCTGGCCCTCAGGCTTGTAAGGCTGATCCCCACTTGAACGAGCGCGACAGGAGGGCCTGCTGGTGCCTAACAGCACTGGTCCGGGTCCCCATATCTTAACGCTGGCACCTGTAAGTGCAATCCACAACGTTAGGACCAAGTCAACCAAAATGAGGCAGCTTTAATCTAAGTGATTTTATTTTAAAATGCTGAACATTCACTTCCTGCCTCAACACTGTCCAGTCAGCAAGATGGGTTGGTAAAAATTGGGGTATCGTTCAACCTCCCAGCTTAAAAGCCTCCCACAGCTTCCTGCCGTAGCTTCTGGGATGACATCCATCTTCTTTCCTCTGACCTCCAAGGCCATGGCCGATCTGCTCCAGCCTCCCTCCCTGCCTCCTGTACTAATCTCTCGGCCAGTGTGTGCCAGTCCCCGCCACCCTTCTGTTTCTCACACATGCCAATGGGCACACATCTGAGGGTCTTTGCCGGGGCGCTCTTCCCAGTGTGGAAGGCAGAGGCCTCCAGCTGCCATGTCTCTGTCCACAGTGATGGCAGTATAGCCAGGCAGTGCTACACTACATTTCCTAGCCTCCTTCGCAGCTGGGTGGCTCTACCACCAAGTCCTCTCCAGGGCAACATGAACAGAAATAAAGTGATCCGCTTCTAGGCTGGGCTTCTCCATGCTGTTTCTTCTTCCACCAGGTAGGATGAAGCAAGAGCAGATGTCAGGCTTACGAGATGTGAAATGCCTGGTTCCCTGAATGATCATGTGGAGGAGAGCTGCCCATCAATCAGGAATGCTTCTCTTCGAGTGTCACATAGGCAAGGAAAAAACTTTTTTTTGTAATAAATTATTAAAATTTTGACCTTTTTGTTTCTTCAGCTTAGCCTAACATACCTGGCAGGAGCTTTGTCAGCCAAATCTCAAAGGTTAGCTTCTCAGAACATTCTCATTGATTATTCAGCATTAAGTAGCTTCTAGTCTCTTCCACCATGCCAATTTACTGAATTAAAAAAAAAATTTTTTTAATGTGTTGATTTTAGAGAGAAGGGGGGGGAGAGAGAGAGAGGGAGGGAGGGAGGGAGGGAGGGAGGGAGAAACATTTTGTTGTTCCATTCATTTATGCATTCATTGGTTGATTCTCATATGTGTCCTGACTGGGGATCAAACCCACAACCTTGGCATATTGGGGTAATGCCCTAACTGAGCTACCCAGCCAAGGCCCAATCTACCAAATTTTTTATCATAGAATATTACTACTCAGCATTTTGTTTGCTGACATTCTTCAAAGAGACTGCTATAGTGTCCATGGGAATATGCACCTTTGCTCAGTTCATGTCATCTGGCACAGGATACTCAGCATTTATTGAATTAATATCTCATGATTAATTTTTTAAAGATTTTATCTCTTTACTCTTAGAGAGAGGGGAAGAAAGGGAGAAAGAGAGGAAGAGAAACATCACTTTGTAAGAGGTACATCAATTGGTTGCCTCTCAAGCACCCCCAACCAGGGACCCAGAGTACAACCCAGGCGTGTGCCTCAACCAGGAATTGAACCAGCAACCTTTCAGTTTACTGGCCAGCATTCAGTCCACTGAGCCAAACCAGCTGGGCCTCCTGATTCACTTTTAATTTAACAGGGATGCAGATTTTTTTTTTTTTTTTTTTAGCTGTCTACAGAATTAAAAGGACAGAAAGAGAACCAGAGCTGATAGAAGGCTGCTTCCCCTTATACCTGATTCAGGTCTTTCTGCTCTAGGAAGATAATGAAGAACCATGGTCAGCCTGCAGCCATTAGCAGAGAGGTGCTGTTTGTCAAAGTCCCAAATTAGTCTTCTACATGGGTGTAAGAAAAGTGCTACTTAACATGGGTGCCTGCAAACTTACGCGCCTCAGAGCCACCTGTCTTTTAAAGTTTACATTAAATTCAAATTCCACAGTCATCCTGGTCTAGAATCCCTAAAACTTGCAAACTGACCTCAAAGACCTGGTTGGGTGTCACCCCACTCATGGTACAACCGCTGAGGGCCTTGCAAATGAGAAACTGAAGCAGTGTATTGTGTCCATGGGTTTATTCATTCAAAACCTACTATGCACCAGGCACTGGGGACATAGCAATGAAAAGGATAGATGTAAACCCCTGCCCTCATGGAATTCATGTCCCCATGGGGAAGACAATAAACTAAGCACAGATGTGAAATGCAGAGGCAGTTAGCTAATGGTCACTGCAGTTTCAGAGAGAGTAGCCAGAGAAGACATTACTGAGGTGGTATTTGAGACCTGAAGGAAGTGAGAGAAAAAGTCAGGAAGGCGTCTGGGGAAAGAGCATTCCAGACTAGGGAAGTCACAAATAGAAGGGCCCCGAGGTGGGAGAGGGCTCGGTGAGGTCGAGCATGGAGGTCACGGTGTCTGGGGGCTGGGAGATGGGCAGGAAGCAGCAGGCGAAGGCCAGGAGGTAAATGGCGGCCTGGGGGGCATTCTGAGGACCTTGGCCTTTCCTTTGAGGTGTGGACCCAAGGAAGGGCTTTGAGGAGAGACGTGACCTGCTTCAACAGAATCGCACAGGCAGTTGTGCTAAGAACAGAATGTAGGCGGAGAAGGGCAGGAGCAGATACCCAGGCGAGGGGGCTGGGTGGCTGGGAGCGGGGCTCTAGAAATGACCAGAATGGGGGGAGGCATGGTAGGAAGAACAGGTTGGCGGGGGGGGGGGGTGGAGGATCCTTGGCTCCAGCCACTTCAATTTCAGACACCTGGAAGAATCTAGGACAACTGCTGTTGGCTTTAGTAACTTTCTAGGAGGAACCAAGCGACCCTAGGTCTAATTTTTAAAGGACAAAATCCATAGATAAGGACCAGTATACTTGGTGGATCCCATCTGGTGGATAGCTGTGAACAGGGAAGCAGCGCCAGGTGGCGATTTAGCACTTTTATGTAACCTCTGTCGCAGCTATTCTGCCCGTGCCAACACTTGCGTATGGCGTAGGAGCAGATGGCTTGTCTCCGGTTGTGTACCAAACGACAAGAAACCACAATCAAGACCTGAAGGAGAGAACAGGGCATCACAAGAGGTTCTGGACTGAGGTCAGCTGAGCGCCTGGATGAGACATGCGCCCTCTCCTTGGGGGCATGTGCGTGTGGTCCATGAGTGAGGTGAAGTTGAAGGGCTGCTAGCTGTACTCGGCGTCTCCTCCGGCACACAAGTAGATCTCTTAGCCTCCTGGCAGTTTGGTAATACGGCCACATGATTTGAGTTCCCCAGCGCAACGTGGGTAGAGAAGTGTGGGTAGAGTGGGGTACACCACTCCCAGGCCTGGTATTTTACAAAAACTTCCACGCGCAGCCCTCCTCCTCTTTTCCTGGCATGTCAGCTGCGAAGGCATCTTGGGAGCCACATGTTGAACAAGGCAGAGCCCTGGGAGCCTAGGACCCTTCACTGACTGCATGGGGCAGAGCTCTCTTCTCCCCACACAATTGCTAGAACTGCCCAACTTCTGGAAATCCCCTTTAATGTTCTCAAATCTCTTATGCAATGAGATGAATACTACTATCTAGTATCTAATGAGCACTCACTATGTGCCAGTGATTTTTCTCAGGACTTTATATGCATTAACTTGTTTAATCCCTGTAACCCCCAACGGTCCCTATTTTACAGATGAGGAGACTGGGGCACAGAAGGTTAGACAACTTACCCAAAGTCACATAGCTGGTAAGTGGCAAAGCTGCAACTGACACCCAAGAAGCCTGGCTCTGGAGACTAGTCTGAACCACAATACCCCACCAACAGTGTTGCTTCTATTACGGTGTATCGATTGCCCATGCGGAACCACAGAATGCACATCTTCCACGTCCACAGACAGCTACCCTCCTGCAGTGGCTATTTCAAAGTTACTTCAGTGGCTTGTGGATGCCCATTTCTTCTGGGGTTCAGGCACATGGTAAGTCACAGAGCCCAGGCAGAAGTTACTTAAAGGGACAGGGAGATAGAGACAGGGATAAAAGGTTATGAACCATCTCAATTTAAAAGAAACTCATCAAACAAGAGTCTTATGATAAAAACTTTATTGTCTTAAATATCAAATGTTTTACACATCACTTTTCTTCAGAAAGTTCCTATTAAAAAAAAAAAGAAGAATAAAATAAAGTGTTTTAATTACTTAGGGCTGACTTACACTTCATTGTGTGACAAAAACTCAAACCCAAATGCATCTACTTCACTCAGCTGCAGGCTGGCCCTCTTGTCCAGCCCCTAAACCAATGGCACAATGCAACCAACTTTGGGATTCCTGAGTTTGGTTCCCTTAAGTTCTCAAGAGTTTTTCAACTCTCAAAACCAAAGCATTATGGGCGAGACTGAGCTATGGGCAGGCCTATCTTGCCAATCAGCCCAGTTCTCGTAAGATGCAGTAGTCTCAAAGCGTCAAAAGTCAGGAAAGCATACATGAGCGATCGCAAGAACAAAGAGCAGTTTCTATTTGCTAAGATTTGCCAAATATGGCTATAAAACTAGTAAACAAACCTTACTTGAGTGCGAAGGCCATTGGCCCAACTCGCCATGAAGATGAGATTTTGAATTAAAATGAGCACATCAACTTTCATCGTCGGTACACAGTGAAAAAAGCAAATGCAATTAGTATGTGGAGTTGCTCTATCACCAGAACTATCTCAAAAGAATGAGTAGGAGAATAGAGAGTGGAAACATCATCATTCAGAGAAAAAGGTCATGGATGGTGGCATAAACCCAGCTGTGGAGCCTTCAGGGAAGGAAAAAGATATCTGGACAGCATCAGGGAACCTCAGACCAAAGGCATTTAAAAATACGGCAACGTGACTGCCTCCGGCAGGACATTAGCAGGTCTGCCTTTTTCTTTGAGCCACACATGCACTCATTCAGGGTTGTGCAAAACAAACTCCTGGTAAACAGCCTCATTTCCCATCAGACATGTATTTCCCAGGAAAAAACATCCCAGCATGCCCCTTCCTCAAGTCAGCTAATGAAAACCTTATGGTACATGTTTAAAGAGAAACAGTTCTGTAAAAATTACTCTAATTTTGTATTCCACCGCTCTGTTCCAGGTCTTTTGTAGTTTCCTTAGTTTTTTTAGGTCAAAGGAATAATCTCTAACTTCTACACCCTTGACCCATTTCCCCTGCTGATTTCATTCCACAAGACCGGGCCCTAAAACATATCAGCTATATCCTCTCACCTTAGAGCCCCCAAAGGGTCTAGGTTACCAATCACCAATATGTAACTTATTGTAAACATCTTAAGTTACTAAAGTCCAGAAATTCTCCCTGTATGTTTTACGGTTACATTATGTGGTGACACTTTAAACGATAGATTAAAGAAATGCCCTTTTGATGGAGCTGTCCTGTAGAAAGGTCGCTACGAGTACTCGGTTCTCACAAATGCCCACCATCCAGTCCTGCGCCCTCACTGCGTTTTCGGCTCTGGAGCTCCGTTTTCATATTTTGCATTCAGCTGCTTTACAACAGCAAAGCCTGCAGAATCCTCTAAGTCCCGTTGGCCCAGATGGATAGTGTTCCAGGACAGCCCTGCTCAGGGGGAGCGGGGAGGGTGCCGCAGCACCCACCCGCCCTCCCTCCACCCTGCTTCGGAGGGCCTGATGGAAGACAAAGCAGTCGCTGGTGCATGGTTAGGACTATCTGCCGTATTTACTCATCCGTCTACCCTGCTCCCCCCTCCTTCTACCAAATGACTTGGTGCAGGATAGTTCTGAAGGAACAATAAAGGTGAGCCTCAAGACCCTCCCACGTGTGCCTGCTGACTTCAAGAGGGCCATTTTCCGTGACCCCCCCACCCCCATACTTCCACTTTCATTTCTCACCAAAATTTGATGCCTCTGCTATTTGGAGAGACTAAGGCACAAGAGAAAATCAAGCCCCTCAAAGGTTCACCCCTAAATTCTTTAGTTTAATAGAATTTGAGCCATGATTTTACATTCCCAGTTCTCAAGGACATGCTTTGAATTTACTTTAAGAGCAATTGGCATTTTAAGTTCTAGAGAAAAAGCTTATTTTATGGAGCTAAGGTAACATTCACCTCCTTGGAAGGGAAACTAACTTTCTAGTTTGGACAGAGCACGCCGAGTCTCCAAAGTCCCAGGAGAAATCTGCCCTTTCGGTATCTGTGCTAGGGAACGGCGGAGTGCACGTGGCAGCCAGTGCCTCTTGTGTGTGTTACCGGTGGTAACTCTGGAGCACGTGATAGTGCAATTATCCTGCTCACCCTCAGGGCGGGTGTCAGGACAGGCAAAGGGAACCAGAAAGCGATTCTCCTGGGCAGTTATTTGCAAAGCTGTTCTTTTCATATACATGGAAAGATTAAAAATCCCACGTGAAGGATATATTTGTAAATATGAAAACTGTTCGCTTTTTCATCTATGTAAAGTTAACTATAACATACTCATCAATCACACATCTATATATACACAACAGCTGGTGGTTAAACCAACTAAATGTTTATGGCTTTTACTAGAGACAGAAGTGGTAAGGGAAGAACAGGCAGATGCCACTTGAAATGGTTATACAGCCAGTGACGCAAAGCCTCATGTATCTGTCCATTTACTGCAACCCTCTTGCTAAAGTTTTGGGAAAAAACACATGGGGTAGGCTGCAAGCAACATAGTTTTAACACACACTAGGTACCCAGTTCCCTTTGTCAAACAACTGGTGATCTTTCATGTTTATGGCTAAGGCCCAAACCGGGGACAAAGGCTATTTATTGACGATGCCTGGGGGCCTCAGCAGGTACAAGTGGAGATCATTCCTATCACCTTCAACAGCAAAATCTACCTACAGGTGTCCGGTTACCAAGCACTTCCTTGCACACAGGAACCAACTTAAGGGAGAATGCCTAAGCTATACACAAAAATCTCTCTTTGGTGAATAAACTGGGACCACCCTGGAGGTAAGCGCTAACCAGACAGCTGTCCAGTAGAGTGGCCCGTTACTGGTTAGGCTGGCTGTTACCAGTTCTGCTGGCAAGCAGAGGAGTTTCACAATTCCATCTTATTCTTGGAAAAATTAATCTCTAACTTCTGCACTTCAAATAAAAGCTGACAGTGCAGGCTGACCAGTGTCATGTTCCTTAATAATTCCCTTTGTGTCCTAGAACTGAATTTACAAATGACTCAAAATCCAAACAGTATCAACAACTTTACTTTCATACAAATGATGGACAGGAAATAAGATCTTAAAAATAAAAAGCGATTATACATTGGAAAATGATGAAAAAGCACATCTGGCAAGTGGGATAAACTCAAAAGTATTCCTAACAAGAACTCATTTACACCTATAGGCCTAATCCCTTTTCTCCTGAAAGTAAATATACATACACACAAAAAACTATTGCCATGAAGCCCCCCCCAGACTGGCATTCCACACCCCACCTTGGGACCGGATCCCCACCGACACACGAAGTCAGCGGCCAAGGCTCTGAGCGCTGCGCACCCCGACTCACAGCAGACGGCGCGGCCTGTCTTCACTTGGAAGGCCTTCTGGGAGAAGTCTCTTGTCACTGTTACGTTCTTCCACGCCCCTCTGTGGCCCTAAAGGCTTACAAGCTTAGAGTAAGTTCCCAATCTCCACCCATAAAGCGAACGCAGGATGCACTGCACTGCCACTGGATTCTGTTGCGATCACAGAGAGCACCAACTACTTAATTACAAACAGCGCTCAGGGTCCGTTGACAGAACCCTCTCAGCAGCTTTCCAGTGTGTCTGATCTCTTTGATGCAGGGCAGGCAAAAGGGTCTGCAGCATGTGACTGCCTAAAACATTTTAAAGACAATCTGGCTCACCCGTTGCTCTGAGTGCCCTCTTGGAAACAGTCAGCTGCAACTTCTGCTGTTTCCTAACCCCAGAGGATCATGAAGAGTCTAGGCAACTTTTCCATCATGTTACTAAAGTCTCTTAACACACCCACAAACATCACAGCCAAAAGAAGGTGGAATAGGGTAGAAGAGAAATGCCTTTAAGTAGCTCCAGATTACAATGCCAGAAACTCCTGATAGGAGCCTCCATTTTGATTGTACTCAACGACGTAGTAAATTCTGATGGAAATGAGCTTTCAAAGAGTCAGACTTTAGACAAAAATCACTTAACACTAAGTTCATAAACCGCTGTTTCAAAGGTTCTGTTTGAAACACACTGCAAGGTGTAACCCAGAACTGGGAATTATCATGCTCAAAATTCTTTTCAACAAAACCAAGATTTCCAGTTCCTACTATGGACACAGGAAAGCAGTCTCCCTGCCACCCCACCCTCGGGGGGGGAGGGGGGATGATGTAAAATCTGCCCATTAGGATTATTGCACAGTGGGGCCCATAGGACAATGACTTCCAAGGGCTAGTCCTCATATTTAAAAAGGCCACAGTGAGTACATCAATATACTATGCCCCACTCTAAATGGACATGGTAAACACAAATGTGATGAATCTTGTTTAAAAAAAAGGAACTCCTGAGGAAAGAAACAGGATGGAATATACTACCAAGGCCACTTGAGTCAGAAACTGCAATTACTATTTCCGCTGCCATGAAGCACACTCACCAGACTGACCATTCTAAGCACCAAGATGAACCAGTGGCACAGTTCACACTTCAATGTTGCACTCAGATCACAGCTCAAACTGAGCTTCAGAACTCCCTAGTAGATGAGTTTAGAAAGGAAACAGACTGCTGGCAATCAACCCATTGGCCGAACTTCAGATCATCACTAGTCATTAAAGGGTGAGGTATGATCAGTGAGATGCTAGCAACCCCAATCTCCAGGAAATTCCAAGGTTTAGGCCATTATTTTCCACTCACAGTTCTTGAAACATCACCGAGACATTTGTAAATGGAATTGCAGGATTTTTCTTCTTTTTAAATCTGGGTAGCACCATGTTCCACTCTTAATTCCCCCACAATATCCCATCCAACATATGCAGCAGCCTGCGATGTACAAAGTAACCCAAGTTTTAAATCCTCCTGATTCATCCCTTTAAAATGTCAAATCCTACCTAACCATATGAGTAACAACATAGCACGCTAGGATATTGTTCAATTATTCTTCAATGTCTTGTTATAACTGACGAATCGTAATACACAAAGCACTGAGGAGAATTCTGAACACCCAAACCATGTGGTCCAATTTATAAACTGACAATTGAACCAATAAGCCATAACTTGCCTATAGCAGAGACGCAGCCTATATGTGAATTCAATTTGTTCTTGGCTGCATGGGTGGTGGGATTTCTCAGGGCTTCTGCTTCTCAAAGCATTCATTCTCATTCTAAATGGTATGCTATACACAAAATCATCAGTTTTATTCCAGAATACATCATCTTAATGAGAATAAAAAGCTTTCATATGCACATACTGCCAATACATTTTAAAAGGCCCAAATTTTAACAAATAGAAGACAAAATCATTAGACAAGAGATTGTAAATTACTTTGGCTGAAAAAAATCTTTAAAAAAAATCTGGCTCAACATTCTGCTCACAGGTTTCTACATGTACTGTATGTATGTATGTGTGTGTGTGTGTATAGCTTTTTATTTTTAGGGAATGGAGTATGGTCTAGCCCATGTTTCCATGGTTATGTAGGGACTACAATGTTCT
The DNA here is from genome assembly GCF_021234165.1 of Pteronotus mesoamericanus. Taxonomy (NCBI): domain Eukaryota; kingdom Metazoa; phylum Chordata; class Mammalia; order Chiroptera; family Mormoopidae; genus Pteronotus; species Pteronotus mesoamericanus. The sequence goes on from NW_026555200.1 coordinate 2,008,147, forward strand.
TTGCTAGCAAAATAAGAAGTGCAAGGTCTGCATTTCCATCAACTCGATGCAAAGCCCCAAGAGCTTCCTGCAAAGTAAAGCCGGCACGGAGAATCCGGTCAATGTCTGCAGCAGGAAAACTGAATGGTGGAAGAATGGAGGGACTTGAGGACGGACAGCTGGTAGGTGGCTCAAATTCAAGGAGTGGCCCTGTAGCTTCAGGACAGGTATCTTCTCTGGTCTCAGGCCTGTCTGTCACTGGATTCTGTGTGCCCTGACCCAAATCTTTAACCAGTATGAAATCTGATGACAAAGACTTAGTTTGCTCCAAAGTCTGATTGCGTGCATCCTCCTCACTTGCGAAAAGTCTGGGTGAAATTTCTACACCTAAGGTGCAGTGTAATTGATTAGACGTTTTATCTGAGGCTAGGGTGACAGAACTGCTCTCATTTACTGATTCTCTAGACTTGGGGACACCTTCCTTATCAGTTAATAGGCCATCACCTGGACCCCTGAAGTTAGTATTTTCTACATCTTCTATTCCAGCGCCAGTTGAAGTGTCTGTTAATTTTTCTGTCTTCACTGATGCAGATATGGCCTGACGGAAGGAGACTTGTGAACACTGTTCACTCTGGGTAACTGTAAGCTGCTCATTTTGGACCCATCTTTCAGAAAGGATCCCAAAAGTTGTTTGGCCTTCAGTTACTGTTTTTGACTGACAGATAACTTCTTCAGATGGATTTTCTGAAACTGGTTTACTACTAGTGACCAGAAGTCCATGGAGTTCCTTCAAGGCTGCTGTTATAGATGAGCAAGATCCCTCTGCTGCCTCCACACAGGGCTGACAACTGCCACACAGACTTACAGAGGGGGAGCAACCCCCACATTCTGTATTTGTCTCAGACATTTCCACACTACTTCCTGGGAGCTGTGAATTCTGAGTGGAAATGGAATTACTCAAAATTTCAGATGGAGGGTTGCATTTTGATGTTTCCACTTCCATGGAGGGATTATCCAAGGTGAGATCAGATGCACGGATATTCTTGACACTGGCATTCTGACCATCTGCTGAATTAAGCACAGCAACTGAGGACTGTTCGACTGTATCCACTTCCATAAGTGTTTCTGAATTTGAGCAGTCAAAGCATTCTGAAGATAGACTGTTTCTCTGTGTACAAGGAAGGTCCATATTCTGCTGCAGCCTGTCTCCTTTCATTGTAGCTTCTGCATCAACACTTTCTGGTTGATTTTGTTGCCTTTCTCCAAGAAGTTCAAAGTCCCCTGTGATACACAGATGTCCTCGGTCACACAGCGCATTCTGTGGTGCAACCTTGCGCTGCTCATTCTCCGGCTCCTCGTGCTGCTGAAGGCCAGCCACTTGACTCAGCGCCTGACATGCTGGATGCCAACCTTCTTCACCTAGAAACCTCTGTGTTTCTGGCATCCCAGTGGTTGTGACAGATACTTCCTGTCTTGGGTGGAGATGAGATTGGAGGCTCTGGGTGCTTCCTTCAGCAGGAACTTTCTCCAGGTGATCTGCGACGGTGGCTTCTCCGGGTGAATTCTGCAAAGGTATGACTGGGCTCTGGGCTGCCGGAGCACTGTCTGCTGAAGGGGCGGGATCAGCAAGGTCCTGGGTGGGGAGAGGTTCTTTCTTTTCAGAGGCTACCTGGAATTCGGCAGAATTTGAGGCCTCCACAGCTGTAGGTTCGATGCTGTCTGGGTCACTGGGCTTGACAGGGCAGACTGAGGCAGAGACAGAGTGAGCAAGACCCGCGGGGTTACCGATCTCAAGGCTCCTTCCTGAAGGACAGGCCGGATGGTCACGCCCATCTGGAGTTGGTAATGATGACATTCCCAGTGAGGTAGTTTCTTCACCACTTTTCTCTGTATGGAACAAAAGGAAAAGGAAAGAGATGAACAGGTTACAAAGGCCACTAAATTATCAGAGGATACAAATCTAAACAGGATAGAACTAAATCAGGTCCTTAAACTTGGGTTTGTTTATACAAGACTTTTACAAAAACTGTTCTCACTATGGCAGACAATTTAACATCACAGCATCAAAACAAGAGGCAGGCACGTTCTTAATGAAACAGGCATATTGTAATTCACTATTTTAAAGTGTCATTAATAAACATCCACAAGATGTCTGGGTTAGTGCTCAAGACGGAAGGACATTTATGTATCTTTATTCTCAGTGAGACCAGAACCCTGGAATAGTTTCCCGGGTGTGTGCTCTTCACTGCTTGTTCTGAAATCACCTGGGATGTTTGCTAAGCTTGTCGATCCTGGGACACCACCCGTGGTAGTAAGCCGAGGAACCCGCATTTCCAATAAGCGTCTTGGGTGATTTGCAGGCGCATTACAAATTCTGAAGCTTTCTGCCCTCAAACGCCTCTCCTGCCAATGCGCTTCCAGTGTTTCAAGTGTGAACACTGAGGTTATAAATGAGACGTCTAAAACCTGCTATATCTGGGACAGAGCAGGAATCATAAAGAGAAAGAATGTAATGCTTGGGGACCTTCAGAAGACAGAAGAGTAAACACGCTATTTCTTTCTATCCAAACTTCCAAAAATAGTAAACTACGTGAGCACCGACTCGGAGAACAAATGTAAAGCTAAAGATTAAACAGATTCAATTCCTATCAATATCTTACCACACAATGTAACACTGAAAAGATTATCAGTTACTTTATCACACTAACAGAGTACAAGGAAGACCGACCAGGTAGGTATTTTAAGGGCAGAGCAAGGGGGGTGGTGATAGCTCGGCCAGTGGAGGGACGTAATTTTTCCACAGGCAATGATGGTTTACATCCGTCGCAACTTTCTGACCAGTCATGCGAGATAGCAGAGTAAAACACTAACTCACTGTAAATAGCATGTCATTAATTAAATACCAGTTCTAAATCTCCTTTTGCCACTGATTAAGTTAAAAACTGACCTCTATGGCTCCGGCCAGTGTGGCTCAATTGGTTGGAGCATTGTCCCACACACCCAAAAGTTGGGAGTTTGATCCCCGGTACAGGTGTGTATGGGAGGCAACCAACTGATATTTCTCTCACATCGATGTGTCTTTCTCTCTCTCTCTCTGTCACCCTTTCTCTCTAAAATCAATAAACATATTAAAGAAAAAAAAAACCCTGACCTCTATGCAGTTATTGTAAGATGTTTAAAAGTCAAAACGCTGATAAGAGCGAGGATTTCACAATAAGATCTATTACGGCAGATGCAATTCCATCGCTTCATGCTGAACGTTAGCATCCAATGTGGGAGCTTGATCCTGTCTTCAGAAGTCATGAAGCAATGCAGTTACAATTCAAATGGCTCTAGAGCATCCTAATCCAACACTGGTTAACAGCATCAGAAGATAAATCTGTGCCAGGAAGTTACTGACTTATGAAATTATCTTACAGTTTAGGGGTCAACAGGAAAACAGCATTTTCTCACTGCAAACTATATCCATTAGAGTCTAAAAACACACTTATTAGTTTATCTCTCTAAGGCTGAATCTGAAAAAGATTCAATACTGAGTTACTGTGAACAGAAAAGACACATTGTAGTGAAAATATCATGTTAGCAGTGGGGTGGGGGGGCGGGGCGTAGTATGATAATGGCCTTCTGGCAACTGGTATGACAGTTACAACAACTGGGTGAGGTCAAGGTGAACACAGCCTGAATGTATTTTGTACTCACTATGAAAGCAGCATATAGTCCTCCTGTAGCTGAGATGGTCAGTTTCACTGGCCTAAGTCCTAAATGTAGGGGAGGACTGGGTCAGTACCAGAGGATAGGAGAAGACGATGAGGACAATGGATATTAAGAATAATTAAACGATGCCTGCTTTCAACCCATCCTTACAATAAAAAGAAAGAAGAAATCAAATCCTATGTATCTAATTACAACCAGCCTGCAAAGCCCTCTAAAGTCCTACGGTGATAGTTTAAAAAGGTCCCTTTTCCTCCTCTTGATGCATCAGCCAATATACTCAGGCCGACAGTGACCGTATTTGCACTGCAGGGAACAGAGGCAGAGGGGGGAAATCTGCAGGCCAGGCAGAGGCAGAAGCAGTCTCGGCTCTTGTCGCTGGGAAAATAAAACTTCAGCCCTGCCTTTAGTATCGATTCTGTGGCCCTGCACAAGTCACCTGGCCTGTTCCCATTTTTCTCCTCAACAGAATGAAAATTTCTGCTCCTCTGTAACTCTAGGTAGTTGTGTGCAGTTTTTCAGAAAAAAGGGACTTATGAAATCCCTAACAGCCTGGTCACCTCCAACAACAAAGGGCTGTGATACTGACATTCTTGAGTTGACATTCACAACAGCCAGATGGACCCTGTTTTTACTGGGATTTCCCCACCCCTCGACTGTTCTAATGATCGATCAATCTTTAAATTGGGAATGATGCTTAGATGTGCATATGTAGGCCAACACACAAACATATATACAGGCTAGTTGTAACCAGATTGAACAAGGTGAAATGGTGAATGACGGACGCTAAATTCCAGAAGTGCTGCAGATACAGACCACAGGCGTGACGGGATGAAGGCTGAATGCAGTGTCTATAAATACCTGGTCTGGGGCCCACTCCAGCTGCAGTACACACACACTACATGCATCATGGCTTCTGACGCTCTGTTTGAATTAGGAAACAGACAAGCAAACTTGGGTTAACAATGCAAACCACACAGCATGCAGGGTTATAGTCTCCACTCCTTTGCCATCTTTAACATCAGGAACTGGTAGAGTCAAAGCTGGGGAATGTTCCCGTAGTTTGGACATCAAAAGTTTTGTTGGTTGCTTTAACTTTCTCACAATACATAAAGTAATGTGTTAACTTCAACAGACTTTTATAGAACTTGGAAAGAAATTAATTTCACGCACAGAAAATTCATGGGCAAACACAAGACAGGTGGAAAAAAGTATGAACTACGTGACACGGACATCTCCTTATGGAGTGAGGGTAAATGAACACACGTAACCGTCACTTTCCAAATTTCTTTCTCAGTTGAGATTTATTTTTAGAAGAAATTAAAACCAACCATGATTATCTATCCTGGTTTAACATCTTTATCTTTTAATCAGTTTTTAGAAAACATATCAGATACACCCCCTATTCTGAATTATTTTTCAATTGATAGAAAAGATAAAGATACTTTGGTATAGAGTAGCTACCAAAGAAACATTTTTTAGCAAAAATACTTTCACCTACTATGTCCAGAGCTTTGATTTTGATGATACTGTGAAGTTAATGGTCCAAACAAACAGAACCTGATGTTGCAGAATTATTTCATTATTTAAACATTACAAAAATCAGCAAGCCAATACAATGTCAGTAACATGAGGTCACACACGTAAAAGGCCATTTCCTTTGAATCTTTTAAAATTGGTACATCTCCCTCACTATGCCTAAAAACATGTGGTTTCTATTTTAATCTCCTAAACTTTTAAAATAAAAGGTAATTACCCAAAGAGAGTAACTATTATTAATTTAGAAAGCACCACTACCATCAGCTAGCATAAAACAAAAACAAAAAAAAAGAAAAAAAAGCACCAAAACTGTGCAGAAGGAAATCGAGATTTCACAGAATGATAATATATCCTGTTTTATTACTAAATACATAGTATTATGACTTAGCTGACAAGTTACTAAGAAAATGTAAAAACCTTCCAAGTAGGTATGTCAAACTCATTTAAGTTTGCCCTGCAGAGATTAAAACTGTGAATTCATTCTGTCTGGTTGATCAAAATTCTCCCCTTCCTATGAAATACTCAGGTCACATTCAGAACTGTACCTCATACGTAACACGGAGATACGAGGTGGCGGAGGAGCAGACTGTGAACAAGGCCAGCTTGGAAACCTCCATCTGCATTCCACGCCCATTCTAAGAGGCTCAAGGCTGACCCACTGGATGTTCTCCAGTAATAAACACTGGCAAAACCTTGGCTGCTTATTTTTAAAGCTCTGATTTTTTTCTCTCTTTAGAAGAAAGTTATTGCCTGAACTTGCAGTTCCAATCCACTTTATTGTTATCAGAAAACGTACCATGTGATATTAGCCACTGATGAATAATTACAACTCAAGATTATAAAATAACCCAATCTTAAAAGTTAATTCTCTTCAGTTTCTAGAAAATGCACCCCAGACTCACTGTTCTGTGACAGAGAGGAAAAATTACCCATGGAGAGGGAGGGCAGCAAGACTGTGCCCCTCCACCATTTTACCCAGAAGCTTCGTCTGGGCTTTAGATTGAAATAAGATGCAACAATTCAGATTTAAAAAAAAAAAAAAAGTATTAGGTAGCTTTATTTCAATAGCTCACATACTGTTTTAATTTGACCCAATGACACACCACTGTGACCTCATTAATTGCACAAACACTACATCGATTACTATTCCTGTCTTTGGTGGCAGCACTTTCAATAGATATTAACAAGGTTTGGGGTGCTCAGTCACAGAGACAATGCTACTGTTCAAAATAAATGGGCCTATGAAAGGGAAGGAAATTTTCAGGGCAATACCACTGAACTTAAAAGGAACTATCTGCTTATAGTTATAATTTTCTTTAGGGTTTAAAAAAAAAAAAAAGGCTTATCAGGAAGCCTACCAAAATATGCCTAAGCAAACAACTCCCCAATCTATCTTGCACACAGCAACGGATTGTTGTTTCTCTGGTGAAACAAGAGTTCTCTCTGCTGTACCTAGAGACGGAAGGAGGCGGTAAGAGGACAGGAACGTGTCTGACAGGACGATGAGACTGATTATGAGCTGGGAAGGTCCTTGTCCTCTCTAAAGCTTGACCTTCCCTGGCTCACCCACTAATAACAAGAGTTTTTCAAGAGCCCAGCCACAGCAAATACCTGCATCCTGTATGGATTTCTGAAGGGCTTCTGCTAGTTCTCGGTCTGCAATCTCCTCTGGCCTCATCTCCTCCCGCCCGGCCCCATATGCCAAGCGGGCACACTCTGGTAGCTCGCCCTCGGGAAGGAAGGTGGTCTGCGAGCCCGTGGTGCCGATCACGAGTACATTTTTCTTGAGGTCAATGGAACACTTGGAAGGAAGAAACCAAAGACCGATGACAGCAGATAAAACACCACATAGAAACATTATGATCCTCAATTTAAAACTCCATTCACAAAGAGCAACACTGACAGAGATAGAAGGTGGTTCAAAGAAACTTTACCTAAAAGTTTTTAAACTTTAACCTAGGTGACATTGTTAATATAGCATCTGCTTAACTTTTAAAGTTTATAACAGAATAATCTCTATATGATAGTTTATACTTACCTGTCTAACAATGTATGTTCAATTCTTTCTTTTTTTAAAAGATTTTATTTATTTTTAGAGAGGGGAAGGGAGAAAGATGGAGAGAAAGTTGTATAAGTACAGCTTATACTTAAACTCTGTACTAACAGTCTTACAAAATGGTATGTAGGAAAGGTAATCTCTATAAAACTATTCTTTATTTCATACTTTTCTGTGTATTTTCATAATTAATTAATATAGGACAGTCACCCACATACAAGCTTTATATCTATAAAGTTGGAGACTCCTGGTCTATACTATGACTAAAAAAATAAGGAAAGACAGTGACAATAAAATAGGTTTTATTTATACATTCATTAACAATCCTTCTACTCAAAATTCTGCACCTTGATTCAATGCAATATACATTTTATAGGAATTTAATATTAAAAAGATTTTAAAGAGGATTAGTGACATAAAAATATCCACTAGATATGAAAAAATTGTTGTAAAAAATTTTTACCCAATAGACACTAATTGCTTCTTCACTGGGAACTGTTTGTCTATTAACAGATTATTAAGCTTCACAGTAGAAATATAAATATCACTATAAATGAATATAGTTATAAATCATTGTCCCTGTATTAAATAAAAACTTCTATTCTCAACATCTAATGTATACCTTCTCCCTTAATCCTGAAGCTCTTCTTCCCAAGTACTGTTGACCAGCTACTAAGGGCTTACTAAACCTACACTTGCATAAAGTGATCACTGTGTGTTACCTATACTTCCCTACAAACTCATCAAAAAATTACTTGAATTCTAATTAGAAACTAAAAATTGCATAAGGGAGCCACTGCCCATTTTAATCTCAAAACAGATGGCAAGAATTAAGAATCAGAGAGATTTCACAAAAGATTCTATTTCTACTTACACATAATTTCAAACTTTGTATGACATCAATCGCCCATTAAGGACCCTTCCAGGTTTGAAGAATCATGCTTCTTAGTTTCCCAGCATACGCAGCCAAGAGAGATGACGCAATAAAAACCACATAATATACAAAATGCCAATGCAAAAAGCAAGTGGAGCGCCAGTACCTGATGTCGTTTCAGCATGTCCAGTCCCAGAAGCATGTCCATCGGCTGCTCCTCCAGGATAGAGAAGGAACATGGCAGGAAATCTCCTTCAATTTGAACCTGAGCTAAAGGACATGAAGAAGAGAAGAGGTTATTAATTTTTTGCCTCAGAAGCCCAACACAAACTTTGGAAATGATTCTACCATTCTGTGCCTTGCTCCTCGCAATCGGCCAAATCCCAGGCTAAGCATGCAAAGAGATGAGGTTTAAAAAGAAAATCCTGTAAGACAAATAATCAATTTTAAAAGCCAATGAAGGCACCAGCTGGTAAAGAGGATTTAAAAAAAAAAAAAAATGAAGAAGACCAATTCCTCCAAAAAACCACTCATTTCCCACTTACAAAAGGTTTTCTAAAAGGAAAATAGAATCTGTACACTTTATTTGCTTATTTTTTTACTTACTGACTTTAGAGAGGGACACATCAGTTTGTTGTTCCAGTTGTTTATGTGTTCATAAGCTGATTCTTGCATGTGCCCTCACCGGGGACTGAACTTGCAGCTTTGACATATTATGACAACGCTCCTATCAACTCAGCTACCCAACCAGTGCAAATCTGAACAGTTTAAACCAAATCAGCCTCCAAAAAGTAAACTGCTTATCACTGCCTGTTATAATCAAGTTTCTATTTGCCAAACCAGAGACAGCACCAAGGCCTGTGTTTGGTTGGAGCCTCCAGACTTGACCCTTTCATCAATTACTCCTCTTGCCTAATATGTAAGTATATCTTATAAACGGGAGAGTGTATGAAATATACATATACTGTAACGCATAATAAAACAAACACCCACACATCTCTTCCCCAAATTAAGAAATAGAAAACTGAGAGGTCTCCATATGTCCTACGGATCACATCTTACTCTTTGCTACCTCCTACCCTCCTAACTTTCCTGGGTTCTTTTTTGTTAATCACTCCCAGCATTTCTTAAGAGTTCTTGCCTACTCTGTATGATTTCTAAGCAACACATTGTTTAGTTTTGTGTTTTTGAATTATGACTTCCTCTTTTACTCCAAAAATATTCTGAGGCACGTTATCCCTGTAGCTGCACATGACTCTGTCTCTGGCTTTACATCACCCTGAGAGCGTTGTAAGGTCTAATCCACTGGAACGGGAGCGCCCATTCCACTGCTACGGGGCTTCCTGCTGTGGGCAATGCTGACGTGAATCCTCCTGTCCTTGTCTCCCCAGTGCCATGGGTTCCTCTAGGGTGCATTCTAAGAAGTGGAATTACAGGGTTCTATGGCATATTGTGCTCAACTTTGCTTGGGGATGTTGAGTTGTTTTCTAAAATGTTTCCAGCAGTGCGTGAAAGTTCCCACTGCTCCACATTCTCATCAACACTCAATTTGATTAGATTTAAAACCTTGCTAATATGGCAATATTTCTGCATTTCCCTGGTTAATAAGGAGGTTAAGTAACTTTTCATATTAACCATTTGGGTTTCCTTTCAAAGTACTTATGTAATTTTTTATACTGTCTTTCTTACTGAGTTGGAGGATATACAACACGCAGTCTGTACATTCTGAATGTGATTTGGTCTTGAGAAAAAGACCAAATCTTTTATTAGTTACACATATTGCTAAAATCCTTTCCTAGTTTGTGTTTGTTCACTTTTTTATGATGTCTTTTAATGAAAAGTTCTTAATCTTAATATGAATGAATTTATCAAATAATGGCCTTCCTATCTTTGAAGGAACCCCTTTCCTATGCAAGCTATCCTCCTACATCTTCTTCTAAAAGCTCTGACTTTTGCCTTCCACATCTAGACCTTTAATCGACCTTGAACTGACTTTTGTGTGTGATGTAAAGAGCTCATGAAAAACTTAAAATTAGCGCATGATGTCTCTCTCAGACAGACCTGGATGGTAACAGCAAGGATTCTGTTGACAAATGGGGGAGAATCGCCGTCTCCAACAGACTGAGTCTTCCCAGCCACAGTACAGCTCTCCTTATTGCTGTAAGGTTTTCTTCACACTGATCAGAATCAAAGTTGCAAAACAGTACACCTTGTCCATCCATAAGGAAGGACACAAGGGACTGGTGTTACATTGCCTCCTCCTATTATCTTCTCACTTAAAAACCATGAAAGGTCCGAAGCCTCAGACTCTGAAGCAACCAGTTTGTGGTATTCCCACTCAATTTGGGTCCTACTGTGTTTAGGAAAGCATATGAGAGTAAGGTTATTTAGGAACTGCTTTATCTACAAATTAAAAGGAGTGAAAACTAATAGTACATGATTGTACAAGGTCATTGAAATGAATATTCATTCAGTGCTGGAGGTAGCAGATTGGAACCAGTTAGCAATATCGAGCCTTAAGTATCCATAAGCTTTGATTCGGTACTTAACAGGGATCCTGACTAAGGGGAAAAAAATCAGTGTACATAAAACTACACAAAAGTCTACTGCCTTGTCACAATGACAAAATATTGGGGAAAAGTATATCCCAAAAGTTGACCATTAAACCTATACCAACAGATTGTTACTCATTTATTTAAATGATGCTTATGAAATTTATAGTAACACTGGGAAAAATATTACAAATGTTAATTTTCCTTAAAACAGAGTATAAAGTTCTATATACATCATATGACTACCTATTACAAGGGAAAAAAATGTATGGAAACAAAGAAGTATATTTAAATGTTAGTAATGGTTCATCCTCACCTAGAAGGGTTGAAGATATTTTTAGCTTGTTTTCACATTTCTATACTTTTGAAATTCTCTACAATGAGCATTTATTAAATAGATTAAAAGAAAACAAAAAGAACTTTGATGAGAGATGAAGGATTCAACACATGCATTCATCTCCATTTATTCCTTATTAAAATCACAACAAAAACTTGTTGAAAGGTAAAATCACTAAGGCCAAAGATAATGAAAGAGACAAGAGAAACACAGTTGTGGAACAAGGAAGTAGATGGCAGTACGGAAAACTAAGCAGCAGCCCAATCAACATCACAGAACTCCCCAGAGGCTGATGAAGTGGCTGAAACAAGTACCTCTGACAACAGGGGCAGAGGTAGGTCCAAAGCAGGGAGACCAGCTGAAGGGCTATGAGGCACAGTTAGACCCGGGGGTTCCTCTCCTGCACTCTGCTCCACCAGGCATGTACCTCCCTCTCTCCTCCTCAACAGCAGACTGGAGGGTTTTTTCTCAAGAGGGTGAAACAGAGGCTCTCATAACAGAGGCGGGCATGGAGGAAGACGGGGCGCAGCCACAAGCACCTACCCCAAACCAAGGGGGCTAAGGGAAAGCCTGCCAGGATGCAAGCCGCCTCCCCCAGCCCAGCCTCCAGGCTGCCTGGAGCCACCACGCTGCCCGCCCCTCCAAGCAATCTTCCAAATAGCCTTTTGGTGTCCAGCTCTTTGATGACAGATGCCAAGGATCCCCAGACCCTTAAAAACCATCTAACATGAAAGACCAAACAAACAAACAAACAAACACACACACACACACACACACAAAAACATAGTAACGGAAAGGCTAGAAGACAAAGTTGAGGCAATCTCACCAAAAACCCTGAAGAACACAATGAAAGAAACAAAGTTCAGGATAAGAGATTATCTTTCCTGAAGAGCAGACACCCTACAAGGTAGGATCATTCTCAAAATCAGTTTTTCAGATTGAAAGGCACCCAGCACAGTGGATGAAAAGAAAGCTACACCCAAGTATATCATGGTAAAATTTCAAAACGCTGATGTCAAAGGAAAGACTCTACGACTTTCAGAAATGGAAATCTTTCACATAAAGGATCAAGAATCAGAACAGCACCCAGCTTTTCCACAGCAATACTGTGAAAAACTTTGAAGGAAAATGATTTCCAACTTAGCCAGACTGGCAGAATGTAGAGGGGAAAAAAAGACACGTTCTGGTAAGTTACTGGAAGACATGCTCTAATAAACTCAGGAGCAAAATAAACAGAGGAAGACAAGGGATTCATGGAGTCCGACATGAGACCAAGAAAAAGGAACCCTCAGACACCCAGTCAAGGGAGATTCCAAAACGGTAGCCATGAAGCAGCCTAAACAGTCCAGGCTTTGGAAGGAGCATCTTCAATGGCATGAAGGTACCGAGGAGATTCACACACCTAGGTTAAGTGTTTCAGGTGACTAATGCACAAAAAACCCGAATGATGGGGGGGTGGGGATTATTAATTCCAAGAAAAGGAAAGCACTAATTTTCAATTAGATGGCTACACTCTCAATAATATTTATATAGTCAAATCAGTAAACAACACTATAAACATGCTATTTAGGAATGCGGAGGCAAGCATCAATAGAAATCTGCTAAAATAGTTCAAAGGGATAATCTATAAAAAGCAGAAAATAGAAGTACATTGGGGACTGATGTTTTTTTGGCCTCCAGCTGAAACATGCACACATATATGACTTTAATACAGAGTTTAAATTTCTAGGGCTAAGGCGCGCTGGGTCAGGTGTACCTGTCACGAGGAAAAATTTTAACTCCACTACCCTACCAAGACTCCCCGTGCCTTTTACTCACCTAGATGCACCCTTCCAATAATCTTCTGGGTGCCCACTCCTTTGGCGATCCCTGCCCACCGACGGTCCACCAGCCTCATTATATTACACCTCTCTGCACACGCTTGGCTCATAATAGTCATCTGGGCACCTGGAGGTAGAGGGAAATATCAGATAATAAAGACAAAATCCACACTGTGGTAAAATGAAAAATGCAGCACTAAACAGGACAGGAAGCAAGCACACCCCCATAGACTTTGTCTACGTAACACTGTTCCTACCTAGCGTTTTCCTGATATGCTTAGTTCAACTTTCAGTTCCACAGTGGAATCTGAAACAGTGCAGAAACTTGACATTGAAGGAAAGGAGAATCAGCTGGAAAGGACTTTCACAAAGTCCAACTGTCTACACATGGCAATGCTCACTAAGTGCTACTTTGCATTCAGATCCACTTTCACAGTCTCTCTCTAAACATCTCACCAAGTTATTTTTACTTAACTTTGGGACACTCTAATTTACCAGTTAAAAAAAAATACACCATACAGTCTTTCCAAAAACTGGAAGCGAACTCCCATCGTCTGCTCCGACAGTCAGACCCTCCTCCCTTGAAGGAAGCCCGCAGCAGGGTCTTTTCTCTTGCAGCCACATGCACCCACCCACAGTGGGAGCAGGCCTGGGGGAAGGCAATCTGTTGTTTATAAGCCACCCAGTCGGTGGTATCCTGCGATGGCAGGCTGAAGAGACTCAGACACAGGCCTTATATTCAAAATGCTCTGAACCCCCCACTTTTACCGGGAGAAACGTGTCCCCTTTGCCGCTTACTCACGCGGACGCCCCGCAGGGCGTCCCCTCCCTGCCTCCCCTCTGCGAACCCCGCTCATGCTCTCAGGCTCAGCTCAAGCCCACCTCCTCCCGGCTCCCTGTCCTTTCCCGGCGACGTCTCCTCACATTCAGCCCCACGGTTTCCGCAAGCACTCACTGGGCACCTCGCACTTTACGGGCACTGAAAGGTCTTGGCGCTTGAGGAAGGTTAGATTCAGGAAGGCCCAGGAATAATGAAGGAAAAGGGAACCGGGGAAGGCCACTTGCTTTTTTCTTCCTCCCTCGCCCCTTTACTCCATAAATGCTAGTTCCGGATGCACAGGGCGAGAACGGGGCCCTCTCAGGGCCCTCGCGCTCCTCCTCAAGCCTTGGCTCCCAGCCCCGCTCCCCTGCCCGCGGAGACAGCTCAGTCCAGGCACTCTTTCTTTCGAAGCCACACCCGAGCATCCCAGTTAGAGAGAGAGTGTGGTTTCCGGGTTCATCCACCGTGCATCTGACTTTCCCACAGTGGCTAAGACTTCTGGCATCAAGCAGGCCAGGGGCTGAGTCCAAAATCTACTCCTCGTGAACTCTGCATGCCTGGAGGAGGGGCTGTCTCTCTCTATGCCTCAGTTTCCTCGTTGGTAATATAGGAGTAATAGTACAACACAGTTGAGGGGGACATTTTGGGGATTGAATAAAAATGAATAAAGTCATAATATACTAACATCTTAAGTTACTTGGGCACAAATTAGTAAATAGCATGAATTTTGCATGAATTAGCATTGCACAGGAACCCTATGAAGCAAGCACCAGTTAGCAAGCCTAGTCCCCCAAGCACTCAGCACAAGGCCCTGCACATGGCACTCAATGGACATTTTAAAAACCGAATAATCCCCCGTCTGCTTTTCCTGGGAAGGTATGCATCTCAGTACAAACGCTTAACAGCTGAAACCTAGTATGTGCTCAAGAATTTGTAGATGAACAAATAGGGGGAAACTTACTTGAGCAGGAGCTTTTACTACCCTAGAAAGTCGTCCCCAGAATAAAGACACATGACCACTGTCACCCCCACACGGTGCTGCCTGTGTGTGAACAGCAAAGAGCTGTTACTGAGAGATAAGGTGACTGTTAGTACAGGGATTATCTGAATCTGCAAGTGCAAAATTCCCTGCCTCCTTACCCGGCTGTCAAGTTGTTTCAGGGCAAGAACCATGACCTATATTCCACACTCCTCAGTGCTCCTGGCAAGGTGACAGCACAGGGCGGCAAAAATGTTTGTTTGACCTACACTCTGTGCAGCTCCTTCTTATGGCCCCTTATCCTAAACCCAAAGCCTCCCCAGTGCCCTAGGTTTATCCTAGAAATTCAGGATGCCCAGTAAGGGAAGCAGAAGATAAAGGAGATACTGCCCATACAAAACTGGTGAAGAAATGACTAAAGAAACAAACCTATCACAAGCAAGAAAAGACTGGCAGGTAACCCCCCCGCCCCCCATCGCCTGGTTAGCAGTCCAAAGGACAAACGCCATCTTAACAGACACCAGGGCCTCCCCTTCTCCGTGGCAGGCAGAATGGTGGGTGGAGAGACAAAGACACAAAAGATGGAGCCGTCACCTGAGTCAACAAAGGCTTTCACAGGATGTCCATTCACTTTGCAGTTAATATAAAGCATAACTACTTGGCCAAAACTTTCCGGAGCTTCTTCCATAGCTATTGTCATGTTCTCCTCAATGTTCTGTTGCCTGCAACAAACCAAAACCAGGTACATCAAGAGCATTATTGCCACAGAGAGAGATCTGTTTCAAAGCCACAATATTAAAAACAGACTTGTACATCTTCTGTCCCAACTGTAGCAGGTGCCTCACTGAAACAGAAATGGGTGCTCTACCCTGCAGTGTGTGACTGAGTAGGAGGCAGTGAGATACAGAGTTAGCAGAATGTGAAAGGCATACAAATTACTCTCATGAAAATGACTACGTTTGTTTCCTTTACAAGCTCAGAAACACTGAAAAAACTTCTGGAGAGTAAGGGTCACCTTTTTATCCTGTACAGTGTTAGAATGTCATGAATCCTCAGTCTTAACTGAGGATTTACTGGGGATCTGGGTAATTTCCTACATCCAGTGTATTAAACACTCTTTGCAAATATAATACACAGATGTCCTAACTACCTGTGTTGCACCTGCTGCTTAACCTCCAAGACTGGGTTTTCTAATCTGTAAAATGAGGATAATTTTATCATAGGATTGCGGAGATATAGAAAGCATCTATTATTATACAATATCAACATAAGAGCAGATGTTCAAAAACACTAAAAAAATATATATATATATCATCTACCTACCAGCTATCACTTAGAAAACCACACACACATACGAATCACTGTTCATCTGGTCATCAGGTAATTTCTCCAAAAACAGAACATTCTAAGTCTTACATTAGAAAAGCACATAAAGGAGTCCCAGCTTCCTCTACCATCTCATATCTCCATCCTCAACTGCCTTCAAAAAAAAAATAACCAAATATGAAGAACATTAGTGGAAAGTAGGACAAGGGCTAGGCCGTTTACCTGAAGGCCGAGACAGTAACCGAACAGGGTCCAAGGTTGAGACAAATTACACCACAAACCAGGCGCTGGCAAACTATAGCCCACTGTCTGTGCATATAAACTTTCACGGGAGCAGGGCCCGCTGTTCGTTTACATACTGGTATTATCTCTGGCTGTTTCATACCACACTGGCAGAACTGAGTGCTGGCCACAGAGAGAGTATGGCCTGCAAAGCCGAAAATATTTACTATAGGACCCTTATTGGAAAAAGTTTGCTGACCCCTGCTCTAAACTGTCCTTTTTATATTAATAATCTAGCTCAACTGAACTGGTTTTTTTTCAGGCATTCTATTATTAAAATATTAAACTTCTCAGAGACACCAAAGACATAGCTGTTTACCGTAGGCAAATGTGCAAGCTATTATACCTCAGTGTACACAAACCCTGTGTAATCACTGGTGTAGCATACCAAATAAAACTCTAATTGGCATCTGATATAATTACACGGCTTTTCTCCTCAACTATGCTATTAAATTTAGAAATAACCTAAAATTAGCTGTGCACTCCTGACATTGCAATGACAGCAACCAAGGTTAAGTTTCAGCAAAACTCTGAGATAACACCAGCTCCTTTGGCTACTCTGGGCTCTGTATGCGGAGTCCCTTTCACAGGTGCTAGGTTCTCCCCTTTGAAAGACTGTATGCAGTACTCCATTCGCTTGGCCTCGCCCCGAGAAGAAACACGAACCACATGGATATGCCTGATTTCGCTTCCACCCCTGCAGCAGCTCACTGCCATGGTTTGGCTCCGTTGCCTCTCCACACTTCCTCCCACCCCTCATGCTTCCTGGGTTGGACCCAATTATTCCTGAGAATTATGTAAGGTTCCCTTATAGTTGCAATGCGGTCTAGTTCAGAGAACACAAATGTCTTCCTATTGCTCTGGGTGGATTTAACTAGTGAGATGTTTCTCAAAGATATTCGTTAGTTCTGATTAAATTGTTCATGGAATTAATGAGAACACTTAACAAGAACACAAGTGAATGGCTTAAGGCTGTCAAGTGATTCTGGTATACAATTTATATTTCTTTGATTTCAAATGCAGTCAGAGAAATAAGAAAAACCATTATCTGACTTCCAAGTTGACAGTATCATGATCAACTGAAGCGTCATATAAGTACGATGACCAAAGATGATGACAAAGCCCCTAAAAGTAGTATTGGTACAACTATGGTCTTACTTATACTAAAACCATCACAATGAGCCACAAAAACTGAATGGGGGTGATGGCGGTGGTAGGGAGAGCAGCTGTTTTTTTCTTCAAAGGACTGGCTGAACAGCATCTGGCCGGTGACTAGTACTGTGACCAAGGTTAGTGCCACCATAGCTGTTCCTGCTTAGGCCCTATCCCGTAAGACTCAGATTCATCAGTGCTGGGAGTGGCGCTCAAGCACCTGCATTTCTGAAAAGCTTCTAACGTGATTTTAATGCAACCACAGGTGAGAACCACAACATTAGAGCTGGAACTGGAATGTGCTTAGCAGTCAGTTTATCCACCGAGGCGAGAGTAAGAACCACAGAAGGGAAAAGCCTTAGGACTACAAGGCTGCATCTGCAGAGAGCGCTCTCTCCTAAGCTAATCCTGCTCAAGGCCTGGATTTAATCAGGGCTCACTAAGTGTGTCTAAAGAGAGATTCCAATCAGCTCCTGCAGCCAGCCGAGCGGTCTCACCCAACTGGGGGCTTCCACCTGGGCTTGCCTGAATGGCACATCGTGGGCTGGTCAGGGAGTCTTTATTAAAACTTTAGAAAAGTCATTAAGCTAGGTATCTGGTACCTTCGTAATACTCAATCAAAATGTGAGGAAAAAAGCGAATAAAGAAAAAGACTGAAGTTACAATCTCGAGTGCAAAATAAGGAATGTACCTCAAAGCAGATGCCCAACTAATACAAGACAGCCAGCAGGCTGGGAAGTCTGCATCCTCTAACGCTTGCTCTTTAGGTGGACACACCATTACCTTATATCTTCTTCTATCTTTGCCTGAGCTTCAAGATCAAAAGGGTCAGCAGAGAAGAGACGAATCCTCTCTTGTTCTCTCCGGGCTCGGTCCTGCTGCTGCTCCACCAGGACCCTCGAAAATTTCTCTACAAAAGGAAGGGGGGAAAATCTTAAGTACCACCCTATTTTCATTCCTTATTAGTACTTTCCCTCATCAGACAGTTTCTCAAAATACAACTGTAAGAGATGCAAAAAAGATGTCTAAAAATTAAATGAGCAATTACATTTACTTTCTATTCTCTGAGGCAAGAATACTTCTTCACCTTAATTCACTATAAAGAAATAAAGCATTTGGAAAAATCATTTAGTCTTGTAAGGAGCTATCCATGATACTGCTTTTACTTAGCGATAACGACTTTTCAATTTAAATCTGGGAAACGGTATCTGTATAGCAGATGAATGACCCCACTCCTCCCCTCCCCACTGCCCTTATTATTCTATTATCTACAGATAAAATAGAGCACTACAAACCCCCTTTTCCTCTTCCAGTTTCATTTCTTTATAACATTCTCTGCGTTAAAGCAGACAAATTAAATGCAAACTACTGTTAGCCTATCAATATTACGCGATGGGTAATAGGCAGGAAAATTAGTAAAGAGAAAAAGGTAGCTTGCTATAAGATATGTTACAAAAACCACCTCTATTTTGCGATTTCCTAAGTAGGGGGTGCACTTAAGTGTGTAAACTTCAATGTGCCATCATCATGGCCTTTGGCAACTGTGAAAGAAATGAAAGAAACCAAGATAATGGTCATATGAATTAATACACACAATATAGATGAATCTAAAAAACATGAAGCTGAGTGAAAGAAGCTGGACATGAGATGACACACCGTATGATTCCATTTACACGAAGATCAAAAATAGGCAAAACCAGGACTATCAGAAAAGTGGCAGCCTGCAAGGGGAGGACACTGACGGGAAGGAAACACAAGGGGAGTGCGGAGAGAAGCGCGCTGCCCCGCACTGGGGCGGTGGGTGCACGCGTCGGCCAGAACTCGACGAACCCTATACGGGAAACACGCCTATTTCTCTGTAGGTAAATAGTACCTCAGTTTACAAAATGGTTATTGAGGAATGAGTTATTAAGTATGTTATGTGTTTAAATTTAATCAATACAGTTTCATAAACCTGAATAAAATTAGAAAAATTTACAGAGAAAACTTTATTCATAAAGATGACTAAAAATAAATGCCCTGTTAAATGAAAGACGGGCTCAAATACAGCTCCAAATAAACTGTTGGTGATAACTCATCTTTCATTGAACTCAAGGTGGATGAGCGCATGGGGGTTCCGTTTTGCCGTACCAGCTAAAGGCGCCGGACCTGTTTCCCGGGACCGAAATGCATCAGCAGGTTTCCTGGTGCTCTCTTTAATTAAAGGCCTAACCAAACAGGTTAAAATAGCCGTACCTGGGGTATGTGCTGCTAACATAATTAGGAAAACAGTGTAAATGGAAGGGGCTTGTTGAGCCGGACTTCAGAACTCTGTGCAGCCCTAAAATTCTGTCACTGCTCTCGACTGACTCAGCCCCTGACACCAGCACTAACTTACCTGTCCTAGGCCGACTGATACGTTCAATGAATCCCGGGACACGATGGGCCGAACACACAAGTCGCCTGAATTTCTCCACATTTGCTGTAATACAACTACTTCACCTCAGGTCAGCTCGACAGCCTTTCAGATTTAGCTTACCAAGATCTCCACTGAGCAAGGCATCTGCCAGGGGTGGATTGCGTTCCTTCAACAAGGACAGCTCATGGGGGTTGGCCAGCAACATGTCTCGGAGCAAGGCTGGATTGTCCAAGCCCTGAGGGGATGAAGCTATGTCTCCGGGAGGCGAGTGGGACCGCTGTGCTCCTGGAGGCTGCCGCTGCCGGGGGCTTGATGTGCCAGGCACAGCTATACTACGAAAGTCTATTCGGGGCAAGTCTGTTGGGGAAAATTGATTGTTTACTTCAAATGATCCATAAAAGCAAGCATCTGAGGGAAACAGCAAACATTTGCTCCTACATGGTATGTGACCGTGGTCAGTGGTAATCACGGACGCTCCCATGCCCCCTCCCTGGGCTTGACTTTCTCGTGTTGACTCTGAGTATAAAGACTGCGGCCTGGCAGTGATCAGGCAGGAAAGGGTACAGAGCAAGGAGGGGAGCAGACTCCGGAGTGACCCCAATGTCTGGCTTATAAAGTACCATAGATGTTTTTATTTATTTTTGCTTAAAAAAAAATTAAAGGTAGTCTCAAATGTAACTACAAAAATTTGGATTTTTCCTAAGAAAAACCCTGGTCTGCTTTGACATATGCTTCAAAGCGCCCTGACGCCTCGGGTAAGAACACTGCACATATCAAGAACACTGCACAAGTGAGTAGCGTAAATGTTAGGTGTTAAATGCTGCAAGTCTGTGCTACACATACTAGGTCTTTGAATTACACTTTCATCTGTGCGTCACTGTTAATCCTTCTCACAGCCCCAGGGAGCCAGCAGGTGTAATCATGGTGCAGGAGAGAAAAACAGGAGAGAAGAACTTGCACAGGTTCTCAGTGCTGGGTCCACTAGCAGACACAAGTGTTTAGGCTACAACTCCCCGCTTCTTCACTCCAGACTGAGCTGACTTCATTAAAATGAAAGTAAAATGAAAGGGAGCCTTACACAGAGGACCCAAATATTGTATGATTCCATTTATATGAAATGTCCAAACAGGAAAATACATAGAAGACGGAAAGTAGACTGATGGTTGCTCAGGGCTAGGAGGCTTGGGGGTGGGTGAGGAACGACAGGGTTTCTTTTTAAAGGGATGAAATGTGCTAAAGCTGATTGTAGTGATAGTTGTATAACCCTGAATATACTAAAGATCATCGAACTGTATTCTTTAAATGAGTGAATTGTACAGCATGTGAATGATCTCAATAAAGCTGTTACTTAAAAAGAGTTTTATTTTTAAAAAGGAAGAAGAAAAGAGAAGTAGAGCCAGAATAAGGGGCTAGGACTGAATGAATCCGCATTTCTCCAATCCCCAAACATATCTGAAAGTCACACTTGTCCCAAGTCTGGGGCTATCCTGACGCTCTTTGGACCTCAAATAGCAGGAGGAAACTTACACTCAGAGGTTTCTGCCTCTTGGTCTGAGTTCATTTAGCCACTTTCTTCAAACAGACCTTAGCTGGCGGCTAGTAGTGCACACACATGTATGAACTTCCAACCAATGAAAAGGTGGAGTGAATGGCACGATCTCTGTGAGGTAAACTATTCCAATTAGCAAACACAGGCGGGCAGGCCTGCTTTGTGGGCTGAGAAATTTCATCTCCAACCGCGTAAAACTTATCTTGAGAATCTACTCATTCAGAGTAATTGTGAAACACTTGTTTACCTTACAGACCAGATCCCATCCTTTCCCCCACCTATTGGCTCTTCTGTCCACATGGGATAGTACAGGAAAAAACAAAACAAAAAGCAAAAACCAAACAGTAGGTCTCCACAACTAACAGTCTCACCAAATTAATCCAAGAAATATTTCATTTTTACTGACTGGCATACTTGAACCACTACTGTTTCTAGAGTTTAACAGCAGCCCCAAGGGAGTAATGTGATCCAACCCTGGGAGGGACTCTGTGCGATGATCTCTTACAGCCCTGGTTTCAGGCTGAATGGAAGCACTGTGTTCTCAGCTGGAGACTGTAATCACCCAGACATCTATCAGATGTGACCACAAATTTTAAAACCAAGTGACCTGTAGACTAAATACTGTTTTAAAGCAATCTACCAGGATGTGATAGGGAATGCAGAAACACACATTTCACCAGGAAGTTCCCTATCAGAACCTCGTCAACGTTGGCAGATCATAAACCCCTTCGAGTATCCTAAGCAAGCTATGAACTCTGTCCCCATCAAATGCCCACACACACACAATTCTGTTTATTTGGGGGACACAGAAATGTCCTAAATCCCAGTGCACAGGTTCGAAGTTATAAATACCTACTCTAGGTGGAGCATCTAAGATAAGTTTCTTTTTACATGATTAACAAAGCTGGTGAGAAAGAAAAGAAATTGGTGGTCTAGCTGCCTCATGTTCATAAAGCTCAATGTAATGGAAAAAGCACCAAATTTAATTCCTAGGCCTTCACTTATTAGCTATGTAACTTGGAAGACATTTTTTTAATAGCAGAGTTTCATCTGTTATTGGAGTAAGCTGTAAAGAGGAATCTCTACCCTTACAACCTGACTTAAGAGATCATGCGCAAGTGCCCAGTGCTGACTGCAAAGGCCTGGTACTAAATTCCAGACACAACGTAGCAAAAGCCAGCCAGGAATCAAGCGTCTGTAGCCTCTCAAGTCCTTCCCAATGATAAAACTGTCACTGATAAAACAGAAGCTAACTTTTATCGAGGGCTTGCTATGTGCTGAAGGTAGTACGTGCATTATTCTCACATCCACTCCAGGAGTCTGAATCCAAAGCTAATCCATACTCTGAACCACTCCGCTACGCCACCTACTGATGCTTGTGTCAGGGCACGCTAACCCGGTGCGCGATGTCTTACTTGGAAACTGCACGGAAGGTCGGGGGTCTGCAGTCTCCTTCTGTCGTAAAATCACCACGTCTCCATCTTTCAAGCCGTAAGAAGCCAGGGACCTGTGGTTGTCCGTGAGAGGTCTTTCAGCATAGACAATCTACAACGAGAAAAGATATAACAGTACAAAGCACTGAGAAGTACCACGGTACAAAGAAGACAGACCGGTTTTCTTCTTCAACAGATAATGAATGTTACTTCCTGCTTCGAACCCTCCAGCCGTTTCCCATCACACACAGAATAAAAGCCAAAGCCCTTCCCCGCACCTCTAGGCCCAAACAGTGTGGCCCCGCTCCCTCTCCAACCTGATCTCGCAGCACGATTGCCATGATTGCTGCGTCTCAAACCAGGACTCCCCTCTCCCCTCAAGGCTGTTCCACCCGCTCTTCTCTCTGCCTAAGGAATGTTCTCTCACCAGCTGTTTTTAGATCTCTGGCCAAACATTACCTCTTCAGAGACCTTTCCTAATCACCGTCACCTAACATATATATTTATTTCTGTACTGTCCTCCTGCCCCGACTACTTGAGGACATTGACCTTGCTTTGCTTGCTCTATCTCAAACGCCTAGAACAGGGCCTGTTAGGTAAATAATGCCCAACTATTTGTTGAGTTAAAGGATGAATGAATCTATGAATGTAGCGGATAAAACGTCAGATTTAATTTTGAGCAGGGAGGGAAATGGGAACAATTTATTCTAGGTATGCAAACTACAATACTATTAAATAATGTGTCCACTTCCTCCTTCCCCCAGGAGTAGAGAGAATTGATACAAAACCTGTATTAATTTTAGATACACGACATGATGGTCTGATATAGGTTTATTTTGCAAAATGTTCAACACAACAGGTTTGGTTAACATTCATCACCTCACAGTTACACATTTTTTTCTGGTAATGAACTTGTAAGATTCACTATCTTAGTGACTTTCAAATATATGATACAGTATTAACTTCAGTTACTTCGCTATACATTGTATCCCAATGTATTCATTTTTAGATGATGTTGCACACTAGTAAGTCTAAAAGATTCCCAAAGACCAACTTTCCTGCATTCTTTTTTCTTAAATATACCCAGTTTTATCACTCATGCTTATAAGGGGAAGACACGCCAAAAAGAACAATTAAACGCAGATGGAAAAAAAGAACAGGGAGGTACTACCAATAAAAATATTTTTTTGATGTGCAAACACTGAATAAAGCCTGAGAGCATAAAAATAGGTGAAACAATATGCTCTGGAAAGAACAGGAACACGGAGAAGGCACGCTGTACGTGCACCACGAAGGAACATGAAACCTCCCTGCACCATTCGACTCCAGAGGGGCGTTCAGAGTCAACTCGGGCTCTGAAAGGTTTTCTACCCCACCGTTCGTTCGCTTTCGCCAGGCCACATGCAGGCCGAGAACCTGAGTTCTGTCCCAGCCCTGATAGGGCCCGTCACTCAGCTGGTCCGGGCTTCACATTTCCCATTCGTTACGCAAGCGCCCGGGCCAGGTAACCACTGCAGCTCTCTCTTCCAGGTCCTTCGGCCACACTACCATTTCACCATGCTTCCTCACATGTCCCCATAACTCTTCACAGGTAAGACTGCCTGACATCGAACGGGAAAAATACAGGACTTAAATTGGATTTAAACAAGAAAAAAAAAATCTGTCGTATCTGCTCCCAGAATTTGCAGTGAAATAAGGAACAGAACTAACAGGGAACTGAATTTAGTTCCCTCCAAAATAAAAAAGTTCTGGGGATGAGTAAAAATTGATTTGCAGAGTTTGAAGATCCAATTATACTTTCTAAGTTCTACACGTGACTAGAAAAGTACTGTTAGTTCTTTCCCTCACCTGCAAACTTAAGAAACGTTACAGGAAGTTACAACTGTCACTATCAACCTATTCACACTAATTTAAGTATACATCTCACTGTAAAAATACACAAGAATCAAAAACAAACAAAAATATATACACCAGAATCAGATTGTGTGCAATACAACCTAAGTGTCTTTTATAACTTATAGGACTGCTTGGAAAAACCACCCTAAATCTAAAGTGACACCTGTCACAGGTTGAGGAGGGCAGACCAAGAGCAGTGCCACGCAGGTGGCTCTCACAAGGCGGCGCCAACATGGTGGAGCCACCGCAGTGAAGCCACCAGCAGCCTAAGGCCCACTTCTTCATTTTACAGGCTCAGAAGTTCAACAATCAGTACACTTAGAGATACACAATCAGTCCACACATTCCAACTGTACTTGTAAGAGAACATTTATTTATCTCGAACAAGAAACTGAAAGCAGGAGAATCAGAATGCTCCTATCCACAAGATCACTGAATTTTTTTTAGGCTGGAAATACTAAACAGAAGCCCTTACTGAAACAGTAGACAGCGAGCTACCTGAAAGCTTCTACGAATAGCCAGCATCACACTAGGTCAGTGCCTTTCAACCTGTTCCACCTCATGGCACACATGAACTCATTACTACGATTCTGTGGCACACTAAAAAATAATTTTTTGCTGGTTCGCCAAAAAAAAAAAAAAAAAGTAAAATTTTGATTCGTTCACACCAGAAGACTATTGTGTTGGCTGTTGTCATTTCTTAATTTGACAATGAAAAAAGGCCAGTGCCCCTGACTAAGCAGTCAGGAATTGCATGTTTTAAAAAGTCTGGCAGCACACTGGTTGAAAATCGCTGCAACTGGTTCTTCATCTCCCACTTAATTGTCATATCCTTTCACTTAAGTCTCATAATCAGCTGAAGAGGCAAGCATTATTATTTGTCCCGTTTTAAGGACAGGGAGAGTGACCAGGGGCTACCCCGCTGCTGAGAGCGGTGGGAGTGGAACTACATCGGAGGACTTTAAAGCCCATGCTCTTGCCTAGTACCGCACACAAGTTCCCAAACCTCAGCCCGGAGGGGTCTGGGAAGTCAGCTGGTCACCTTAACAAGAGCGACTAAGCTGTCCATCGCGACAAGGGCCTGTACTCACCAGGGGAGAATCAGAGCAGTATCCTCTGCCCCAAACACCGAGAAAGGAACACCACCGACTCCTCACTGTCTGGACGCCCATTTTCCAGGGGCCATACACCACTCCACTGTTCAGTCAGCCCAGTCTTTCCTCAGAAGACAATGTAACTTTTTGTAAAGGAGGGCAGCCTGATCTAACAATAAAAGTGTAAGATCCAGGTAATCACTAACGTCAAAGGTGTATACAAAATATGGAACACTGCTATCTGCCCCAACTTCCTAAAAATACTAGACTGGAGAATGCAGGCGAGAAGGAAACATTCTTCACAATGACAAAGTGGCAGACATGTTCCATTTTAATCCAAGGACACAAAAACAAACGCTTAGATGAAATTATCACTGCTGCAAAGAACTAATCTCTTTGTTAATACAGGCTTAAGAGTCTAAGAAAGACAATTATTTTGCAGCTTAAATCCTAGACCAAACCTGAACAACTTTCTTAGCATGAGTATCCCTCAGACCATGGTTTCAAATTTTTACCAGCCCAACAACATGGGTTTTGGGAACGACACCAGTGATGCTTTCTGCCACTCTTGCTGCCCACCTCAAAGGCTGCCTACGAAGCTCAAAATTCAAGTGCTGACAGTTATAAGAACACGCAGCAGGGCAACTCATACAGGGACAGGTCTTAATCTGCAAAAGTGGCACAGCTGCTGGTGCTCACTCCAGGAGGCACCCTGGAGACTGGATTCTAACCTTAATAAACGTTTAACGATAATCCAATTCATACAGCTCCAAGACCTTTAAGAATGATGTCAAATGGTTTGTGGTCTCTGAATGAGTGCCTTCAATCAGCAGATGTCCTAACATTATTTCTAGCATAAAGGACCATGAACTAGCCACGAAACGCCTGGAATCACACCTGGCTGCCTTCCTAATATCTGCTGTGAACTGAAAGCTGCTGTACGCCAAGCGAGCCACATACACTATCCCACATAATAGCTTGACTTTTTACAACACTTCTGAAGATCACTTGGCAACAGTTACTGAAGATAGGAAATTGTCCATACAGTCCAGGCCATCATGTTTAAAAGACACATTTTAATTATGTAAAGGAAACAAGAGATTATTAAAAAATACACTAAAAGGTAAACTGCAGTTATCTCTGAGTTACAAGATAATAAATAATTGCATTCCAGGAAAAAAAAAATGCATGAAAATTACCTGCAAAAATAAACTTACCAAAACCAACTACAATAGAAAATTTCAGTTTCCAGTGGTTTAAAATAGAGTTTTACAAACCACAAATCATGCTGTGATCAGTTACTGCTGTTACTTGGCACTTAAATGACTTTGATTTCAGAGTCCTGCCATGTTCTGCACCCTTTTTACATGCCACGTGCAGGGGTATATTAGAACAATGTTTCAAAAATACAAGAACATTCAAGTGAAGCTCAGTTCTGATAACTGTTTGAAGTTTGCCCAGCCAAGTCTGTAACAAAGCACCGAACAGAGCCAGGACTGGGTTCCAAGCCCACACTTGTATGAAGAGAGGGAACATGCCCAGCTTTAATCCCATGTACACGTAGAGATGGTTTCTATTCTGAATGTCATCACCGGACTATTACTGTAATCAGACCAGAGATGTTAAAAATTAGCACCTTTCCCAAGTTTATGCTTATGCACAATTAATGCTGTTGTGAAAGACTCAATTCTCAACCAGGGATCCTCAATGCAAGATAGTAATACTTTAAGGGTATACAAAGAAAATAGAAAAACATTAGAACTTCCATTTATTTTTATCCTTCCCTAAATTCTATTCTGTGCCCGTTTTTAACGTACATAAAGTATTACCTCATGTATATGTAATTGTTTAGTTACATACATGGAATATATACATATAATGCACATAACATTAGTCTGTATACATAACACTTTATATATGTCACAAAGATGCACATATCAAAACATTTTACTCAGAGGGATATATGACTGCAAGCTTGGAGACCAGTGTTCTGGACACACAGTGACAAGAATAGCCAGGAGCATAAAAAAAGATATATATACTCTCTTTAAAAATGGAAGTGAAGGACAAGAATGTAAACAACAAGAGTGAGGTAAAGAGACCAGAACTATGAGAAGGAGGAAAGGAAGATGAGTAATGTGGGAGAACCCTGGGAAGTAAAGGTCGGGAGGAACCTCAAAGTGAGTAAAGACGATCTGTTTGCGGGCAAAAACTATAATGATGTTTACTATTATGATTTGGTGAAAGGAAATGACTCAAGTGTCTAGGGTGGATCCTGTTCCCGCCTGATGGGCTGGCAACTGAAAGGCAACCGACCACCACGCAACTTAAAATAGAGACTGTGTTAGGTTACAATAGAGCCAACAGAACAAGAAAAACAGGAGTTGTTTACAGCTCTGTAATACAGGCTTAATGCTGGTCGGAGCCCAGGCTTCCATATGCTAATTTGGCTTGGGATGGAAGTAAATGCCAAAATGTTGACCCAGTGCATAAGAATTTGGAGTTGGCCTAGTTGTTCGATTGGTAAGGTATTCCTAACATCCTGAGCTGGCAGAGGACACTCCTGCTTTGACCATACAATTAATTGTTTTTCAATCTGACACCATCTTTAATTTTTTGTTACATCTGTCTTCTCCCAAGCCCTAAAAACAGTGAAATCAATTTACATTTCAATTTTTATTTCCCCTACCAGCTGGTGATTATAACCAGGGCAATATGACAGCCAAAGAGGAGAGAACAATGAGGGGAAAACCACCTTCAAAAATGTAATAGTTAGCCCTGGCTTGTGTGGCTCAGTGGGATGAGCTTCAGCCCCCCATCCCAAAGGTCGCTGGTTCAATTCCCAGTGAAGGCACAAGCCTGGGCTGAAGGCCAGGTCCCCAGCTGTGGTGTGCGAGAGGCAGCTGGTCGGTGTTTCTCTCACACAGAGATGTTCCTCCCTGCCCTCTCTCTAAAAAATAAATAAAATAGTTCAAAAACAAATTTAAGAGTTAGGTGGGGAGGGGGTGGGTGGAGGTGGAAGAGGGTATGAGGGAGATAAATGGTAATGAAAAAAAAAAAGTTACCTACAAAAGAAAATATGAAGAGTTAATTTTCTCTCCCTAGTTAAACTGTCCTTTCCTAGCTTGAAGGATTCATTGACAGGAACTGGTCCCTGAGTTTTTGTGGTTTAGCTTTTTACAGGAGTTGCAAAAAAATCCTTCACCATTTTCTTGTAGCTTTTGCCAGACTGCATACTTGAGTGACACTGTGCCCTGAAATAAATTTTCTTGATATCCAGCTTTATGCCAAAGTTCGAAGTTCACACAGTGTAAAGGAATCATACTTACGAAGAAAATACTGACCCAGCTGTAGTTGGGCAATAGTTTTTGGAACTATTTCATAACTGCAGTAGGAAATCCAGATTTATATTCTGGGGCCTTTGAGAACTTTTCTAATTTTCTTAATACTTAGACTATGTCCACCAAGAGCCGCTTATCAGGTCAGGACTTAAATGTTAGAGTGAAGGCCACAGCGTTATTGTCACCAGTTCTGTTTGCTGGCAGCCCCAAAGCATTTTGAGAATAAATTACTTAACGTATTAAAAAGGTAAGAGCAGCTGACCTTCTACTCAGCAGGGTAGGGAATTGAAAGCAAATCACACTGAGACGATAGCAGGCCATTTTAAAGCAAACGTCCTCATAAAGCACTGAGCTTTGAACTGACCCAAACTCTCACCTGTGACCTGAAAGGAGGGATTCTGGCCTCCTACCACTGAAAAGATCAGAGAAACAAATAGTCTGAACTGCACTAATAATTGCTCTTCTTTTTTGAAAGAATTTACCCAGAAACGTAAGTAGTAGGGAAGCGAGCATTTCTAAAAGCCTCGAAACGAGGTAGTGCCAGTCTCAAACTTCCTCCTTCACTTAAGAGTGCAAACCTGTTCATTTAAAGGTAAATTATGTCTACTTAACCAGGAACCTTTCCAAAAGTGCGGGTGAACGCCTATCTACCAGGGATCCAAACTGGTATTTCTGGTTGGGGAAGCAGGATGCCTGAACTCTTGCAAACCTAGGGCTTCTTTTTAGGTCCACGACGACACCCCAGACTGGGGACGTTAAGGGAGAATGGGACACAGAGCCAGGAGGTAGGGCGGGCCGCCCAACAGTCCACGCGCCCCTCAGGCTGCAGCGGGTGCATCTGAGGTCAGGTTCTCCGCTTCCTCCACTAGCACCGCACCCCACCCCATCGCACGCTGGGCTCGTGTGGAGGCAGCCACCGATTCCAGCTCCCTCCCGGATGCGGGGGCGAGCTGAGAAACGGCCATCCTCTCCCCGCCCCCAATTCTTCACCAGGAGCAAGGAAGGGCGTGAGGCCCCGAGGCGGGAGGGCATGCTCCGGAGGGAGGCCCGCTCGCCGCCCGGCGTACCTGGCTCTCGGCTGCGGGGATGCCGGACTCGAGCTCGCACAGCGCGCGGAAGTTGTGCAGCTCGAAGTCAGCGTCGACCTGGAGGGAAAAGGTCACCTCGGAGAGGTCCCTCCGCACACAGTACACGGTGAGCAGCATGGCCCGGGCCCGACCCAGCTCGGTTCGGCTCGGCCCGGCCTCGGCGCGGGGCTGCGGGCGGCGGCAGGGCCTGGCTGGTGCTGCGGACGGCCGGCGCGGGGTGCGGGCTCGATCGCTCGCGCCTTCCCTCCCTCACACACGCTCAGCGACTTACTCCCTCCCGCCCTCACCAGCAAGCACTGCCGCCACCACCCTCCTCCGACTCCGTCTGCCACCGCTGCCGCCAAGCGCGCCCGCCGCCCAGCGCCCCGCCCCGCCGCAACGCGGCTGCCGTAAAGCCCGCCTGGCCCCCTCTCCCTTTGCGACACAGCGGAGGGGCGCTGCCGGCAAGGGTGGCGGGAAGCCAGGCGGGTATCGGAGCGGGTGTGGGAGAATGGGCGAGGAAAGAGGAGGGAGTGAGAAAGAGCGTTGATTGATTGATGTAACACCTGAAGTCTGTGGAGGACTCCAGAATACCTTTTATGCATCCAACGGGCCTACCATATTGGAGACATGTGTAAAAATAAAGTCCCTTAAGGACTTTTAAAGCAAGTACAGGAGACTGACAACTAAGCAAATAGTTCTAAAACATATTTTCCGAAGTAGAGATTGAGGCTCAGAGAAATTAATTCACTTCCCGTCCCGATGATTTAAGGTTAAAACCAAAATCATTAGCTTCCCTGGTCCCTTGAATCCCGCTCACTGTGGCCCCGGCTTCCTCCCCAGCCCCGCCTCAAGAACCATCCTACACTCTTCCCTCCCAGCCGCTTCGCGGCTTTCAGTTCCAAGAAGGCTCCATGCCCCTGCCTTGGGAAGAGTTTCTCTCTATTTGGGTTGTCTCTTTCCTAGCCCTGGTGTACCCCAGCACCTAGTGCCGTGCATTCGCTGGGCTTAGAATCCACTGGATAAAATAATTTGCTACTTGAATGGCTTGTTTAAGGCCACATAGCTGATGAGTGATAGAGGCTCAGAACATGAGGAGGAGTCAGAAAACCAAAACAGAAAGAGGAAGATAAAATGGATGCAAGATTGGCATCTCCCTATTTAACCCCCTCTCCCCAATCCGTGGAGTAGGGATCCCTCTTCTGATGGAAGGGAAGGAGGAAGCAGGATGGCATGGAAGCAGCTAAGTAGGTATGCTACCTTAGAAGGAGTAGCCAGAGGGGAAATAAAGGCAGTAAGGAGGGAAGCCCTTGAAATCCTATGTATCATCTCCTGCTACCTGAGAAAGAAAGCATTTTAAACTGTGCTTTCATCCCAAGGCCTAAAAGGCCAGAAAGGGCTCACAGTACCCGAAGGAAGAAGCCCATTAACACCTTTGGGTATTCATGTCCCCCCCCCCCCCCCCCCCCGCCCCCAGAGCTGGCCTTACCTGTCAACCAATATGCAACCCCTCACCCTCTACCACCACCTTTGTAAATCCTCAGAACAAAGGACTGGAGGTGGAGGGACTTGGCGCTCTAGGGTCTCTGGCCACCTGCGCACTTGCCACCCTGGCCTTTGGCCACCCTTACTCTGCTTTGCCTTGAACCTATGTCTTCCCCTCACTACCTTGACAAGGCCATTCTCTTCCATGAGAACATATCACCTTTAAACCCTGCTGTACACTAATGGATTTGCTGATCTGCAATTCTTCATGTCATGGGCAAGAAGAACCAGCTCTCTCCTGGTACAGGAAGGTTAGGTGGCAAGAAAGTCAGAGAATGGCCCCTGAAGACTTTTCTCTGTAAAGGATAAGGGAAAGTCATCTGTGCAGAATAAAGAGAGAAGGTGGAGGAGCAGGGGGGCCTTTCCCTGAGCGTCGCAGTATGGCCAGCTGCCTCCATTCCATGCATCATTTTCTTGGTCAAGTCTAGAACTTGCCAGGAAGTGCCCCAGTAGGTTTCTGCTTATATCTCACTGGCCAGAACGGTGTCACATAGATGCAAAAAAGGCTAGGAAAGTGAGTGTTTAGCTTTCCTCACCTCCTTAAAGGACATGCATGGACAGGGACAGGGAAAAAGGGGTTAGGAATGGGCGTTATGTGGCCCAGTACGTAGTATCTACTACAGCAGAGAAGGTTTGAAATAACCATTGCCAAGTTGAAACAAGTTCAGCAGAGAAACGATGTAGGATTGCCAGGCGGCATCAAGGATTCAGTTGAAATTGGAATCATGAGTTGATTAACTTTTACGTTACTTTTTTTCCTAGTAGCGCTCAGGCGTCCAAGCATGACGGGTTTTATTTTCCGAAAATGGCCATGACAGTATCTCCCATTTTATAAGGTCTTCCTACAATGATATTGTGACATTTAAGTGAAGGTATATGTCCTTCCATTTGAATCATGGCAGACAGACTCTGGCATAAGTGTCATTGTATGACTTCTGAGGCTAGGTCATAAAAGCTGATGTAGCTTCCACCTGGCTCTTTTGGAACACCTGCTCTTGGAACCTAGAAGCCATGCTGTGAGGAAGCCCAAATTACCCCAGGTAGTGAGACAACAGGGAGCAGACATGTGTAGATGTTCCAGGTAACAAACTAGCTGAGATCAAAGCCAATTATCAGGAAAACCCACCAAACACATCAAGGAAGACACTTCTTGTTGATTTCAACCCCAGCTCTTGAGTCATCCCTAGCCTTTGAGTCTTTCCAACTGAGGCCCCAGACACCACGGAACCATCTCTACTATACTCCCTTGGAATTTGTGACCCACAGAATCTGTGAGCACAATAAAATGATTATTTTATATGAGTAACTTGGGGTGGCTTGTTACAAAGCCACAATAACTGGTACACTGAATAAAAGCACAACCAATCAACTCCTTAAAAAAGGAGAGAACGTTTTATTGCAGCATAACACACAAAAAGAGAAGTCCATTATTTTAAGTTTATAGTGAGTTTTCACAAACTAACCACATTCGTGTGTCCAGAACTCAGTTCATGAAACAGAACATTCCCAGTACCTCAAGAGCCCTCCTTACACTCTCTCCTAAGCACTAACTCTCCCTCCCCAACCCCTTATGAGTGTAAATGTTTTAAAAGTTCATACTGTCCAGATATAAATCCTCACATTTTTATAGTCAATTAATTTTTGACAATGGTGCCAAGACAATATAACGGGGGAAGAATAGTCTCTTCAACAAATGGTGTTGGGACAACTGAATCTCCACATGGAAAAAAAAATTGAAGGTGGATCCCTCCCTCACACCATATATAAAACTAATTCAAAATCACAGACAAGTGTAAGAGCTAAACTATACAATTCTTAGAAGAAAATACATAAGTAAATCTTTGTAACCTTGTATTATACAAAACCTTCTTAGATATGACACCAAAAGCCCATGAAAGAAAATTTAAAAAATAGTTAAGTTGGACTTTATCAAAATTGGACACTTTTGTGGTTCTGAAGACACCATCAAGAAAGTGGAAAGACCGCTTATTGGTGTGGCTTAGTGGGTTGGGTGTTGTCTTACAGAGTGAAGGGTTGCAGGTGCAATTCCCAGTCAGGGCACACGCTTGAGTTGAGGGCTGGGTCCTAGGTTGGGGCTGATTGATGTTCTCCTCAAACATTGACATTTCTCTCCCTCTCTTTCTCCTTCCCTTCCTCTTTCTCTAAAAATAAATAAATAAATAAATAAAGTCTTAAGCCCTGGCTGGTGTGCTTCAGTGGACTGAGTGCCGGCCTGGGAACCAAAGGTTCGAATCCCAGTCTGGGGCACATGCCTGGGTTGCAGGCCAGGTCCCCAGGAGGGGCTGTGTGAAAGGCAGCCACACATTGATGTTCCTCTCCCTCCTTTCCCCTCTCTAAAATAAGTAAATAAAATCTTTTAAAAAAAGAAATAAATCTTAAAAAAAAAAGAAAGTGAAAAGAAAACCCACAAAATAGGAGACAATATTTATAAATCATGGTAAGGACTTGAATCTAAAATATGTAAAGAACTCTTACAACTCAAAAATAAAAAGACAACTTAATTTTTTAAATTTATAAGATTTTAAGATATTTCTCTTATGAAGAGAATTTCTTCTTTCTTCTAAAGAAGATATATGAATGGCCGACATGAAAAGATGCTCAACATCATTAGCTATCAGAGAAATGCAGATCAAAACCATAATGAGCCCCAGCTGGTATGGCTCAGTGGCTTGAACAGTGGCCTGCGAACCAAAAGATCCCTGGTTCAGTTCCTGTGCACATGCCTGAGCTGTGGGCCAGCACACAGGAGGCAACCTATCCGTGCTTCTCTCACAGGTGATTTTTCTCTTTCTCTCCCTTTCTTCCTCCCTTCCCCTCTCTCTAAAAATAAATAAATAAAATCTTTAAAAAAATTTTTAAAACTGCAATGAGCTATGATTTTACATCCACTAGGATGACTATGATAAACGGTGGTGAGGATGTGGGGAAATTGGAAACCTAACACAGCGCTATAGGGAATTTTAAACGGTGCAGCTACTTTGGAAAACAGTTCTACAGTTCCTCAAAAAGTTAGGCTTAGGATCATCATATGGCCCAGAAATTCCCCTACTAGGTACACACTCAAGAAAAATAAAAATACATATGCACACAAAAACTTGTACACAAATGTTCATAACAGCATTATTCACAATAACTAAGAAGTGGCAACAACTCAAGCGTCCAGCACCTGATGAATTAATAAATAAATGTGGTATTATCCATACAATGGAATAGTATTTGAAAATATAAATACTAACACATGCTGTAACATAGATGAATCTTAAAAACATTATGCTAAGTTAAAGAAACCAGTCACAAAAGACACATATTACATGATACCAATTATATGAAATATCCAGAAAAGGCAAATCCATCAAGGCAGAAAGTATATTTGTGGTTGACTAAGGCTAGTGGGGGACGGAGGAGTCGGGGTTCGTGGAGAGTGACTGCTCATGAGTACAGAGTTTCCTTTTCGGGTGATGAAAATATTCTAAAATTGATTGTAGTAATGGTTATACAGCCATATTAGTAAACTAAAAACCACTGAATGGAACATTTTAAATGGAGAAAGTGTATGATATGTGATCTCTATCTCAACAAAGCTATTAAATTTTATTTTAAAGTGCACATTGGCTGCTAAATGGAGAATGGGTTTTAATGGGGCAAGGAGAGGAACGGGAAAATGTTTAGGGGGCTGCAACAGGCGTCTAGATGAGAGAAATGATGCACTAGAGAGGTGGTAGTTGAAACTGGGAGAAGCAGATGGACCGAGGGGTATTCTGAAGAGTCGACAGGACTTGTTAGGGGATTGGAATTGGAGGATGAGGAAGAAGGAGGAATAACTCAAGAGTTAAGAGAAAGAAAACTCAAGAAACAATACACATTCAACGCTTCCCACTAACCAAGACGTGTTGTCCCTCTCTTGCACCAGGATTCAGACCCAAGGTCCTAGTTCCAGGAATGGAGGTAATTTCTACAATACCCTCCCACAGGATCCACCAAGCTGAGTGGCGGAGCTCTCAGCCAACAGCTCTCTCTGCTCACTGATCTGATTTCCCTGAACTCATTCCCTACTCTTTGGCCTCTCGTGAGAGAATCACTTCTGGAGCAGAGTGCCCACAGCTTTTCACCAATCAACTCCTTTCCTCTCGGGCCTCACACCTTTTGGACTCTGGTCAGTTGCCTCTTGGGATCTGGCTCACGGTGTGGACCCCCACTTCTCTCTCATCACTCTATGACAGTGATTTTCAACTGGTGTGCCGCAAGAATTTTTAAAACATGCAATAACTCACTAGTCAAGGGCACTAACCTCTTTTCTCTTAGATTGTCAAAAAAAACCAAAACAAAAAACAAATTACAACAGCCAACACAACAATAGCTGCCCAGTGTGAATGACCTGTCTTGAAACATATATAGGTCATGCAATAGAGTTTCATCTTTCTGGTCAAGTTGCATAAGAAGGTTGCATCTGATTCACTAATTCTTGGTACCAGAAATCCTTATATACAAGTATAGTCACCTGATTTTTAAAAAGTCACTTTGGAGCAAAAAGCGTAGGTAATTCCTACTATTATTTTTTTTGTAAATCAGTTAGAATTATATCAATTTTTGTGAGATCAGCAAAAAATATATTTTTGCGCGTGCCACAGAACTTTAGTAGTTAATGTGTGCCACAAGATGAAAAGGTTGAAAATCGCTGCTCTATGACATAGACTTTGCACCTCTATTACTTGTGATCACAAATGGCTTGAGACATTTCCGGTACTTCATTCTAAGTCAGGGAACCTTGAGAGGACGCCTAGACAAGCAGGGATACCGAGATGAGTCCCATGTATTGATCATTGCTGTGTGTCAAGAACCTGTTGGAAATGATGGCCAACATTTACTGAGTGCTCACTTTGTGCCAGACACTCTCCTAAGCATTTTATGTGGCAATCATTTAATCCTCACAAAAATCCTATGAGGTATTATCTCTACTGTACAGATGAAGAAACTGAGGCATAGAGAGGGGTCAGTTACCTGCCGGAGGACACACAAGTAATTAATGGCAGTTCCAGGATTCAAACCAGGCAATCTGACCCGACTCTACAGTCTTAATCACTATGTTACACTGCTACATGTAAGGCCTCATTTTATCCTTCTAAAATACCTCAGTGAGAATAAAAAATAATAGTAATAATAAAAAAAAGACCTCAGCGATAGGAGCTATTAGTATACATCCCCATTTCACAGATAAGGGAACTGCATGTGGGGGTTTTAAACTTGCCCAAGTTCATAGAGCTAGTGAGTGGCAGATTCTCCAAACTGGAAGAAAGTTTGCGGATGAAAACATCTATTTCCAACCTTTAACTAGAGCACAAATGCACCGCTTGCACATAGCGTGTGGAAACACATTGCTGTGCTTCAGACTCTGCCTTCCATCACCATATGGTCACTACCAGCAGAGTTTCTGTTTACCTCTAGGTTCTTGTCTAACTCTTTTCTACCAGAAATAACAAATCAGTAAAGACATCTACCCTGATTCTAAAAACTCTTACAATGAGAAAGAACCAAGTTTCCCAAACACTGAGGTAATTATTGATATTTGTGGGAATCTTTTTTTGTGAGTTACTTTTTAAAAAAGTAAATTTAAAAGTAAAAAAAAAAATTTTGTGGGGATATTTGTGGGTTACTTTATTTAAAAAAGCATGAATATTCTTTAATATTTTTCCCCATCAGCCCTGGCTGGTGCGGTTCAGTGGGTTGAGCGCTGGCCTGTGAACCAAAAGGTCGCTGGTTCAATTCCCAGTCAGGGCACATGCCTGGGGTATGGGCCAGGTCCCCAGTAAGGGCGCATGAGAGGCAACCACACATTGATGTCTCTTTCTCTCTCTTTCTCCTTCCCTTCCCCTCTAAAAATAAATAAATAAAATCTTAAAAACAATATTTTCCCTCATCATCATCCATTGCTGGTTCCTCAGAGAAGCTTATCTCAGCTTATTGTTTCTGGCTTGACAACGGAGAGCAGATAGTGCTCCATTTTACTCATTTTACCTTAACACAAAAGCTCTTTTCATTCAGTTTCCTATTTCTTAGGCCGGGATCATGTGCATATGTATAATGCAATGCCTCCTCCCTTTCCTGCTTATCTTTCCCCAAACTGGATAGCCTTTCAGTCGCACTATATTCTAGGTCAACCCTTCCTCTTCATTTCCAATGTACCTTGTACTCACTGGGTTATCGAAACATTTCAGGTAATTATGCAGGGACTCAATTTTTTTTCCCTCATCATAATGAAACATTATTTGAGGACCTGCTGTACTTTGATTACCAGAGACAGCCCTGTGCAAAACTACAAAATAGGCCAAAGTTTACCCTTGGCAAGCTCAACTTTATACTCCTTTCTTGGCTCTGGAACTTTCTATTTGTTCTTTTTAGTTCTCATATGCTCCTACTTTCTTTCCTTGCCTTTTCAAAACCTGCTCTCAAGAAAGGATTTGGAGTAATTCACACTAAGGAACTAATGACTGCCGAAACTCAATATTATCTCTCTTAGGGTATTTGCATTTTAATAAGGGATAAAGGATTAGTCATCAGCTTTAGATTTCTAGGCTTATGGGAACTTGGTGGGGAAGTTAAGTTTTCCCAAGAACCTTCTGGATTGACACAAACCTAGTTCACCTACTCTGTTTGACATCTGAGCAGCAACTTTATGGATCTACCCTTGATATACAGCTGGCTCAGTACCCACCTTGGTAGTTAAATTGCTCTTTTCTATTCTTTCTCTTCAAGAAACTCCTGTTTTTTAATGAAAAACTGGAATGTCTTTCTTTTTGAACACCAGATCACAGTGGGTGGAATCTCAGTCCTGTCTGAGTACAGAGGCAGCTTTTAAGATGCAAAGTAGATAGAAAGCATTCTGAGAGCAGGCACCGCCAATGTCAAAATCATGACAGTATTGTGGGTGTGTTCAATATTAGCCACTTGGAACAACTTTGATCTACCCATCGTAATCAGCAAGAGAGCCCTTGCGGGCATAGACCATTTATTAATTTCTTCAACAATTAACACATACTGCACGCCAGACACTGTTCTAGGAACTAGTGGTGCAGCAGGGAGCAAGACCAAGTGCCATCCACATGGAGCTCATTACATTCTAACAGGGGTAGTAGACAAAGAACATACAAAATATGACATGTGTTGATAAGCGTCAAAGACCTCACTGTGGGGCGAGCAGGGGTGGGGCAGGGTGGGGCAGGGTGGGGTGGAGGGGTGGGGTTGGGGGAGGGCGGAGCAAGCAGCAGGTAGGGAGTGCTGGGAGGAGGCCAGGAAATTGGTGCCTGCAGTGGTCGCTGCTTTGCACAGGGTGGTCTGGGAAAATCGGTCTTATAAGGTGACATCTAAGCAGGTGAATGAAGTGATGGAGTGAGTCCTGTAGGCATCAAGAGAGAATACTCCGCACAGGTAACAATAGCAAGGGTGAAGACCTAAACGCGGAAGCATGCTTACCCTGTTCAAGAAACAACGTGAAAAATAGCGCTTCTGGAGATCAGCGAATGAGGAGAGTGGGTAAGAGCCCACAGCGCTAGGTTATGTATAAGGACCTTGGCTTTTCCTGACGGAAAAAGCCACAGGAGGGTGTTAGGCAGAAAAATGACATGATGTGACGTGCGTGTTAACAGATCGCTTTGGCTGACTTGCGGAGGGCGGCAAGAGTGCACTAGTTAGAAGATGATTGCAATAACGCAGTTGGAAGATGGGGGTGGGGGTGTGTGGCCTGGGAGGTGGTTGTGCCGTAGGGAGGAGCGGTCAGATTCTGAACTCATTTGAAGGGAGAGCCAATAGGACTTGCTGATGATGTATCGAACATGCGGCATGAAAGAAAGGAATCAAGGACGGCAACGAGGTAGAGGCGCTACTTTATACTCCTCTGTTTGCTGGAGGGAGATTGATGAGAATGAAAGATGGTCGCGCCGACGACCTCCTGGGAAGTTTTAGGAAAGGAGAGGCAGGCCATGCCAAGCCTCTCCTCGAATCCCATTCATACTCGCCGTTTCCTGGGCCCGGCCTGCCAGGCCTGTGCACAGCGGGGTCCTCACGCATCCTGGGGTGCACGCTGCCACCTAGATTTCATGCTGATTGACAGGCGGATGACTGGCTCTGGCCCTCGCTCACGAGAAGCTGAACTGGTTTTCTAAATTCACAATGGAAGTCCGACTCTAATAACTACTTCAGCAAGACAGTCTCCGGGCCTCCCCGGGAAAACTCCTCTTGCCCCAGATGTTGTTTCTCTTGAAGCCTGCGCTCAATACACCGCCCACCTCAATATCCTTAACATCCCCAATTTCCACCCCCTGTTTGTCACGACTCTTGCTGAACCAGTTGGTCAGAACTCCGTTCTGGATGGCAGATTGCAGCACGTCCTGAGTCTTATTCTCAGGAAATGCTCCGCACGACCAGACTAGCCTCACGAGCGCAATTAAGTGTATCGCCGGCGCAGAAAGGTCTCAACTACCCGTTTCGTCCCTCTCTGGTCACGCCTGCCAGACCAGGATTCCGTGCAATGCCTGGGCGGATTCTCCAAAAAACTACCCTCTCTGCCTGTCAGCGCCACAGCCGAGAAGCCTGTGGAAACGCGCCTGCGCCGCATCACGGGCCTGCAGCGTAATCTCCCAGAGGGCGTGGCGCCTGCTCACGTGACGCACGCTGGCCAAAGCCTGGGCTCCTGGTTGCTAGGCGACTCCAGCTTCTGTGGGGCTTCAGCTGTTCCTCTTCATCCCGGGAGGTAGCAGCGGGAACTTCAGACCCGGCTGGCACTACTTGACGTGCTAGTGCCCGCGAGGCCTTTTAGCGGCTGCGGTCTTCACACTGGCGGCCATCCCGATGGCGTCCCCTGTCCCCGCACTGTTGAACCTTCGAGGCTGGGGCCCGGGCGTCCTGGCATCCGCGGGCTCTTGTTCCTCCAGGACCAACTGGGCGACTGGGGTGCCTCAGGGCCACGCTGATTAGGCCGGGTCCACTCAATGAGCTTCCTGCCGTGGCCAGCGCATCTCGAGAGAACCGGCTCAGACCGTAGTTTGGCCAAAGGTGTGACTGAGGCAGTGGCTGGCTGAGAAACTGGTGCCTGGTGGAAATCCCAGGCGTGGCTTCCTGCAGCTTCCTTGCGACTTGCGTCAAGGTTTATTTAGGCTTGTCGCTTTGATCACAGAAGGGAAATGGTCAATAGGGGCTCTGTGCTCTATGTTTCTTTCCTGAATTGATTGTCTTGAATAATTGTAGGCTGAAGAACAGATTTAGATTTAAAAAAAAAAAAAAAGTAGCTATTCCCAGAAGTGAGGAGAGTCACATTTAAAAAAAAGAAGTTTATGTACTTGGCCCTGGCTGGTATGGCTCAGTGGATTGAGTGCTGGCCTGCGAGCCAAAGTGTCATTGGTTCGATTCCCAGTCAGAGCACATGCCTGAGTTGCGGGCCAGGTCCCCAGTAGGGGGTGTGCGAGAGGCAACCACACATTGCTGTTTCCCTCTCTTTCTCCCTCCCTTCCCCTCTCTTTAAATAAATAAAATTTTTTTAAAAAGTTTATGTACTTGACATTTTAAAAATAAAAAGGCCTTTGGGATTTCTAATAACGATGGCAATCTGTTTGCTGTTCAGTATTTTCAATCCAGAAATACTTGTGGTGTGCCTGAGACTTGTATGTAACTTAGAGAGCTTGATATTTCATGTGTACCTAATTTATATTTGGATTGGGTTTCTCATTTCATTCTAATCATGAATTTGTGAATAAGGCTGACAGATTTCACTACCCTTTTTGTCATGCATAAGGAAACATGATCAGAGAAATTACTTCCCAGACATCAGTGCTTCTCCATCTTGAATGTGTAAAGCAATCACTTGGGATCTTGTTAAAATGTGTGTTTTGAACCTTCAGGTCTGAGGACCTGAGAGTTTCTGCATGTCTAACAGCTGTTGGCCTCTGCATACATTGAATTGTTAGCAGTAGCCTATGTAATTGTTATTCCTAGTTAATGGCACAACTGCCTCCTTTCTGTATCTAGTTTTATTCCAAAACATCAATTTTTATTTATTGATTGATTGATTTTAGAGAGAGAAAGGAAAGGAGAGAGAGGGAAACATCAATTTGTTGTTTCACTTATTTATGCGTTCATCGGTTGATTCTGGTATATGCCCTGACCAGGCACATAAACCTAATTTCAAACCTAAAATCTTAGTGTATCCTGAGGATTCTCTAACCAACTGAGCTACCTGATCAGGGCACCAAGTAGCAATTTCTTAACATCTGCGAACTTTTAGTTATATGTGGAGGGAGAGCCATTGGGTGGAAATGATCAAAATTATATAGTCCACATACAATTTTCTATTCAGGACTCATTTTGGTTATTTTGTTAGTTTGATCATGTAAGAATTCACAATAGTTTAAATAACATACTTAAAAGTATCAAACTTTTTGTTGTTGAAAGGCTTTAACCAAGTAAAGAAGGTGAAATTTCCTCTGCATTGAAGGACATACTTAACTCAGAGGATCCATAGATCCAAAGTTGACTCCCGCTGACTCACCAAGCCTCTCCAATCATTTGACTCTTTTAAAAGTTTCCTCAGTGAGAACGCACCTCAAGCTCTGAACACAGAGAATAAGGCAGGGAAGACGCTCCAATTTATGCTATATTTACAGGAGAAGAAATGTTAAATGATGCAGGAAAAATTAGATACCTAAGAAGCCAGTAAGAGGATTTATAAAATTTATGGGCTTATCCGAATACTAGAAGAGGACCCTTTAATAGGTCTCCGCAGTTCTCTCTCTCTCCCTGTACAACTCTCCCCTCTCCGGTACCCTGTCTTATGAACTCTAGCGGCCTTTGTCTCCCTGGACTCTCAGCTCTGTCTCCTTCAATCAGGGACTCTACTGGGGTCTGCCTCTGTTTCCTTCCCTACACTGTAGCCTGGAACCTCAAGGCAGTAAACTGGGGCAATGCTAGGGTTCCCCTCCTTTGCTTTCCTTTCCTCAGGGATTACTGCCCTTGGTAGCTCGATGTCCACTGTATTGAAAACCCATTGTTTCATACTTTTTGTCCCTCTTTTGTCTGGTTTAAGTAGGAAAGTAAATCTGGTCCCTGTATTCCTGTCTTGACTTCTAGAAGTCAAAGTCTAAATATCATATCCACTTGGAACACTTACCGCTCAAAACGATTGAATTTTAAAACTCGTTAGGTTGCATGCTATCGAACTCAGGATTGAGATTCAATTTATTACAGAAGATAGCTATTATCTTGTCTTTATATTAATGCAGACTTCACCAATAGCCTGGCATTTGGCTGACGCTCAGCAAGGCTGGAGAGGATGAATAAACTATTTTGAGCAAACAGCTGTCGATCAGCTTATGGTGTCTTCTTCCAACATTTGTTGATGGGCTTTTGTAATTTTCTTCTTGTCTGCCAGCAGGAAATGAAAGCTAGGCAAAATGGAAATTTCTAAGACTTGTTATTCATGATTATAATTATCCACAAAAATGCACCCTTTAAAAACAGCTTATTTACAAGCACAAGGGAACTTTCGGGGATAATGGAAATGTTCTAAAACTGGGTTGTGGTGATACTTGCATCATCTTACAAAAATTATTGAATTGTACACCTAAAGGTAGGTAAATTTTGTGGTATTGAATATATAAATCACACCTAAGTAGAGCAGATTTTTAAAAAAAGCTTATTTTGAAGATTCCCAAGATATTTTAAGGTAAGAAAGGAAGTTGCCAACCACTTCATAGAAGCCAAACCCAGCTTTGATTTTTTTCAAAAAATGCATTGAAATATAAACCTGATTCGGTAGGTGTAGAGTCTATGGTGAACTTTCACTTTGTCCAACACATGTGTATTGCTTTTGTAATCAGAAAAAAGAAAGACCTTAAAAGGAAGATTAAACATGTTAAATTAAAAGAGAGAAAATAAAGGGTGATACCAAGAGAAAAAAAGGGTCTATTTGACCCATCCCCAAGGTAGTGGACAGAATGTTAGGTTAGACATCAGAAAGCCTGAATTCTAGCTCTGTTTGAACTCTGAACTCAGACAAATTATTTAGCTGCTGGCCACGGTTCCAGAAACCAGTTTTAAGTAATGAAGTGAACATTTGGAGCCTGGATCTGAAACT
The DNA here is from genome assembly GCF_021234165.1 of Pteronotus mesoamericanus. Lineage (NCBI taxonomy): Eukaryota > Metazoa > Chordata > Mammalia > Chiroptera > Mormoopidae > Pteronotus > Pteronotus mesoamericanus. The sequence goes on from NW_026555200.1 coordinate 2,052,036, forward strand.
TAAGTGAAGCTCTGAAATAACTTTGCCAGCAACTATGGGGATGATGTCAATATGGGGGAACACTTTTCTCCTCCTGGCTACCCAATAAGTGGGGGACACTCCCTCTTTTGCAACCAGTCTGATGAAACCTTTGACAGGAAAACTATTTTTAATTCTGGATCCTGGAGAGGAAGTTGCTGTACAACGTACAGTGACATCACTGGCTTGGCACGTCAGCTTCCTTATCAGATAAAAATAATACGTATGTATTTATAATTGGAAGGACAAACGAGATATATTTTGTTGAACTCAGAAGGAAATTGGGATATAAAAGCAAGTCATAGTCAAACAACAAGTACTTTATTGTATCACTGATTTTGTTATACTACCTTGTAGCAGACCTGCTTTATTGATATGAGAAATCTGTCTACTTCAAACATTCATCCTTACCTTTCCAAACCTGTGGAAGGATGTTGAACTGCCGAGCATGAGTTGGCTCATAGATGGATTTGTCTCAACAGCATTTTCCCATGTGTCCCATGGCTTTGTGTCACTTTAGAACCTCAGTTTTAAGCTATGGTCCCTTTAGTCATCAATTATTGAATGTTCAGTTCTACTAATGACTTGAGTCAGATCTATTTACCCAGAGTATATAGTTTATAATTAATAATCAGCCCTTGCATTGCCCTAATGCCTCTGTCTCTAAGGACCAGGTTGAGGGTGTGCTTCCAGCTGTACATCATTAGCAGGAAGTCGGGAAAGGTTAGCCTGGACAGCCTCCACCCTGCCGATGAAGAGGAGCTGTTCAGAGGCTGCTGACTTCCTTAGAGAGGCAAAGAGGGTGCCGTCGAAAAGAAAGGCAGAGGGAATGGGCTGGGGCTTGCAAAAATTGGAAGATTTCTTCAAGGAAAAATTAAATGGTGCCAAGACTACATTAAGAGAGCCTACCTTATAATAAAATTGTTGAGGTCTCAGGGTGAAATCTGACTGACGAACCAGCCTACTCTGCACGTCTCCTGCTGGGTAATTGTGGGAGAGCCCTTGCATACTCCTGAATTCTTCTGTATTAGCTGATCAAGCAGACGTTTTCTGTGCCCTCTCCTGGCTTGACTTTGAAACTGCAGAACGTGACAGTCTTTAAACTTCACTGGGTGGGTCTTCTCTTAGGTCAATTCGAGTTCTGCCCTCCCTTTCTCATTTTGAACTTGAGAGAGACCAAGAGGGTCAATGATCTTGGTGTCTGAATAAAAGTGGTCAGATTTATCAGGCTTCAGGTGTCCGTGCGATAAGCCGAATAGAGAGTCTAAACCAACCAATCTCATGTTCAAATCGTGCATGTTCTTACCTTCTGTTATTGGGGATAACTCCGTGGGAGCGTGTAAAGTATTCCCTGAGGCGTTGCTGGGTGTGTAAGTTTATAGGTAAAAGAAGTGGGAGAGTGAAGATTTAGACAAGCTTTGATCAACTGCGGGGACAATTTTGTGGGGATCCTGCTGTGCACACACTCGTGATAAAAGTATTCTGAACACACTAAAAAATACCTGTATTCTTCTTTAGGGCCAAGGAACAAGGAAGGTAAAGGTACATGTCAGGTCTGGGGGCGGCTGGCGTTGCTGCACGATCATTCCTGAGCCTGTGCAAGCACGGACACGTTCAAAGTGCTGACTCCTCCTCTGGAACCCTTGCATCATGCACTAGGCCAGAGGGAATCCAGCAGACAGCAGAAACGTCGCGGTATTTTCCTCACACTCTTTGGCTCTCACAGTTTTTTGGCTGAAATAGTAATCTCCGCAGAGCTACTCTCCGCAGCTTCCAGAAGATCTGTTCAATCATTCACTTGCTCACCAAACATTTATTATTATTATTATTTTTTTAACAAGGCACTGCACTGAAAAGTCTGGCTCAAAGGATGAAGCAACTATTGGAACTTACAGTTAATTAGAATGGTGCTTTAGAGTCTTTATTCTGTTAGGGTACACAGAGAAAATGATACAGTTTGTATGTCCTACTGAGGTAAACCTGGGGGTGGGAATTTAGGGGCATTTGTATGTGTTTTGGTAAAAAATGGTTAATTCTATTTTCTACATATTGTATAATTATGATTTGAAACATAAAATGAAAGTATTAGAGACAGCATTAAATATTGAGCTTACACAAAATTTCTAAATAAAATATTTTCAAAATTTTAGCTTTCTTCAGTGAATGTAACTTCTTAATATGAGGTTTTATGCTTGAAATGGCTATATGTAGTAATGACCAGGACTTTTGAAGGAGGGTCGCTTCAAGCTCTTGACAGCCGTGAATGACTGGAAACTCAACTGGGTAATAACAATGTCAAAATTTTTAACATTAAGAAAATCACAGAAGTTAACATATTTGAAGAAATACCTTATTTTTTTTTCAGTAGCAATTGTACAATTGAAATAGCTTACGATAATTTATTCGATTTTGAATCCAATCCAAATCATGTCGAGTATTTGAAAATAACATCACTCTGATTTCAAACATGTTCCTTCAGCTTTGACATCCCCTTGGTACGTACTGCTTGTTCACTGTTTATGGCCAGCTGCACTCTGTTCTGATTGGCCAATGTCTGTGCCAGCTCAGGTGTTGAGTATTTTTAATATCCCCCTGCCCAGAAGTATTGTTAGAACAATCGCCCTGAAGTTAGCTTGGACGCCCCTTGGGCACCAGAAAAAAATGGGTGGGAACACCTGATAATTCGTGAAGGCAGAGTCGAGTCAGCCATCTGGGGCTGCCCCGGCCGGACCCCCCGCCCGCCTCCTCGCCCCTTCACTCTGCACCTTGAGAGGCCACTCTTCCTCCCTGGGCTCCTGGGACCCAACTCCTCCAGCAGGGCCCCAGGCCCTTGTCCGTGATGTGCAGTAGTGCGCTCGTTAGCTGGCCTCTGAGGTGGAGGTGCAGGTGGGGACACACGGCAAACAGAAAATGACACTGACCCTGCTGTGTACTCGTGGGGATCGCAGGGCAGGATGTCAGACTCTGCTGCACTGGGATCGCCCAGAGGCGACTGGCCCAGCTCGTGGCCCCCTCGGGCCACGGGATCTGTAAGCTGTGTCCCCCTTGTAACCCAGTTTGCACTACGCCAGTGTGCTATGACCACTGGTCAGGGCCCTCTGCAGTGGAGGAAATAAAACATACAGTGACAACCAAGAGCTACCTGCTATTTAACAATGTGTGCCTTACGGTGCTCTCCCACAGCAGCCCTCATTTAATCTTCCTAAGAACAACCAGGAAGCACTATTATCCCGTTTTACAGAATAGGCAGTAGGTTCGAAAGGGTGAGTCCACACTTTCCGGACAGGGTGCCTCAGGGACGTACGCGTTGGTGGGCTGAGTTCAACGATTAGGTATTGGAGTGACAGCTTGACTTGAAAGTTTTGGGGGACAATTTAAGTGGTAAATAATATAAAATATTTGTATGCTAAAATAGGTATGTGTTATGAAATTGATTGAAAACTTTCCACAAATTTGCAAGATCAAACATGAAACTTCGAAGAAACATTGTACTTTAACAGCAGGCATCTTTGAACCATGCAACACCCACCTCCCGTTCTAGATCTGTGCGAATGGGGAGGACTTCTCTCTTCTGCTATCAATGACTGAGATACACTGATTTAACCTTTCCTCCCTGATTTCAGATCCCATACTTATCCTAAGTAGGAAACTGTTAAGGGTTCAAGAGAGTTTCAGAGCGGTTCAGGGCTCAGCTGAACATTGGGCATGCGGTGCTGGGAGCTGAGGAGAGAGCCTTCCAGGCAGAGGGTGTGGCATGAGCAAAGTCAGGGGACAAGAGAGTGGGGCTGTGGAAGGTGAACAATGGCCGGAAGGACAAGAACCTGAAGATGCGTAATGGGAAATACGATTAGGAAGGCGGACTGGCTCCAGGAAATGGGATCTGGCAGAGAAGTCTATGTGATACTGGCAGTGGAGAGACCGAGCTAGAAAGCTGGAGGTGGGAAGGCCTGAACCGTGCGCAGCAGCAGAGGAGAGGAGGGGAGGGTTTGCACGCAGGGAGCCGTCAGGACTTACCGGAGGATGGGGCAGCGAGCAGGCGCCAAGACGGAAGTGGGCAGTCACTGGCGGAAGTTGACAGCCCACCTGAGGTGCTGTCAAAACATCCAGGTGGGGAGTGAGCAAATGGGCGACTGGAGTCCAGGGCTGAAGCTTGGGTTGTGAGTTATTTGCCTATAGGTGAAAACTGTCACCTTGAGGTCACATAGGTGTAAGGAGAGCAGGGGCACGCAGGGTCAGAGATGCCACCTGAGGAGTTTCACAGACAGGAGTGTTCAACAGTAGCAAATCATGGAGAGAAGTTGGAGTCATTGTCACTTAGTGCCTGGCACATGCATTAGGGCTAAATATTTATGAGAAGAATAAAAGAAAAACCAAGAGTAAGAAAATGATACATTCAGGACAAGCAACATGAAAGAAACAGTAGTAGAATCGGGGCACGGGGTGTTAAGAGAATAACCAAGAGATCATTGCATTTGTTCCAGTAAATCATTGCATTTGTTCCCGTAAATGTGGGGACCTACTTCCGACACAACCTCTTCCAACCCTGAATATCTGTTACTGACCATTAGGAAACTTTGCTCTGCCCTGCAGATTGGAGGCTGGGTGGGGTAGGATTTAGTGTGTAACTTTCCTGTAAAGGTTATGATTTAATGCACATTAGCGCTTTTCACATTCAATCTCAATCTCTAGAGATTAAAAAATATATAATATCACCAAGTGGCTCACATAACTTCATTACAAATCACTTCCTTTTCCCCATGAATCACTTCCTTTTTCCCATGTGGCTTTCCTCTCCTTAGAAATAAAGAGGACTGCAGACTAGTGGGCTTGCCTGTAATCCTTTTTTGTATTAAAAAACATATTTTATTTATACTTAGAGAGAAGGGAAAAGAGGGAGGAGGGAGAAGGGAAGAGAGGGAGGAGAAAGAGAAGGAGAGAAACATTGACGTGTGAGAGATACAGTGATCAGTTGCTACTTACAAGCCCCCAAATGGGGACCTGGCCCACAACCCAGGCATGGTCCCTGACTGGGATTTGAACCAGTGACCTGGTTTACAGGCCAGCACTAGCCCACTAAGTCACACCAGCCAGGGCCTAATTCCTTTTTAAAAAAGTTTATTTAGAAAGACTTGCAGCTTCCTGAGAATCCTACCTAGACATTTCTTGATGCATTATTTTTTTAAAAAATGCATTTCTAATTTCTCTCTTTTAGAGAAAGTTCTTTTCAAGTCTTTTGGGTTAAAAAAAATATGTCTCTGAATAGGAAAAGAAGCTGCCAAGGGCCTTGGGAGGTGCAGACACACCTGGACAGTTCGGGTAGGTGAGCAGGGAGCCCCTGGCCTGGCTTTTTACTGATCAAAGAAGCCAGAGGCCGAAGTCCAGACAGGGGTGTCGGGAGAGAACGGCCGGGTCCCTGGGCCCCTCCCCCGCCCCTGATCCACTGGGCGCCCCTGCCCTTTGAGCCCGGCGGCTCCGCTGGCAGCAGCAACCTGGCTGCTGTCGGGGACGAGCCAGGTCAGGCGGGTGGGCAGCATGCTGCGGCTGCTGGCGACCCGCTGCGCCCGGGGCCCGGGGGCCGGCGGGGCCGCGCGCCCTGCCGCGGGGCTCTCTGACCGCTGCCGCAGCCCCAGCCGCCAGGCCTCCGACACCCCCGGTAACCTGCCCCCCAACTCCGATGCCGTGGCCCGGCCGGTGGGCGTCTGTTCCATGATGCGGCTGCCGGTGCAGACCTCCCCTGAGGGGCTGGATGCCGCCTTCATCGGGGTGCCCCTGGACATTGGGACCTCCAACCGGCCCGGGGCCAGGTAAGGGCCCAAGGACTCAGGGACACGTGGCTGGAGAGCCTGAGGGCCACCGGGTACGGACGCCGCACAGGCGCCTCTGCTCACCCCGAGTCAGGTTGGAAGCTGGTTCCTGGCTCCAAAGTGCCCCTAATCCTTTGAGAACTGACTTCCCTTTTTTTTCACCAAGCAACGTGGAGGGCTCAACACGTGTGGCATCCACCGGTAAAGAAAGGGTTCGACGAGGGGAGCCTTTCCACTCCTGCTCCCTGGGGCCTTGCTGCTGGGGTGGAGGCTGGGGGGGGGGGGTCTCCCTAGCGTCCAGGGGCGGGGCACATTTGAGGACAGAAGAAGCTGGCTGCCCCTTCCCAAAGCTCCTAGATGTCACCTGCTTCAAGAATTGCTCAAATTAAGGCAATTTTCCTAAATTCAAGTCAGGGGAGTAAAACCCACTTTCCTAATTATTGAGCTTTCAGCTATTTCTGATGAAACTCAGCAACAATACATCTGACTACTGGTCTCAATGATAAATGGCATGATTTATTAAATGTCTACTAAGTGCAAGGCACTGTGTATAGAGAATCTTATTTCATTCTTACAACAATGGGGTAAGGTCAATATTAGTATCATTTTACAGATTAGGAAAGGGAGGCTCAGGGAGATTGAATTATCCAATACCATTTAGTAATTTCGTGATGGGTAGGCTCCTACATCTGTGCCTTGCGTCTCCAACATGTAACCCAGCACGGTGGTTCTGGACCAGGGTTATTTTGCCCCCAAGGGACATGTGGCAGTGTCTGGAGGCATTTTTGGTTGTTAGAATTTGGGGGGAGGGGGGCTGCTGGCATCTAGTGGGGAGAGGTCCGGATGCTGCTAGACATCCCACAATGCTCTAGTGGCCCCTATAACATCCAGCTCCCAGTGTCATCATTGCAGAGGCTGAGAAACCCCTACCCAGGCAAGGCCTCTAAGCCTTTAGGGATGCGCACAGGATGTATCTTCTTCCAGATTCGGACCCCGACGGATCCGGGAAGAATCAGTGATGCTTCGGACGGTCAACCCTAGCACAGGGGCGCTCCCCTTCCAGTCCCTCACGGTTGCAGACCTAGGCGACGTGAACATCAATCTTTACAACCTTCAGGACAGCTGCCGCCTAATTCAAGAGGCCTATCAGAAAATTGTAGCCGCGGGCTGTGTTCCTCTGACCTTGGGTAATGGCATCTGCAGGGGCAACCGCAGGTCGCTGAGCTCAGGGATTATTTACCATCGGTTGGCGTACAGCTACTTCTCCAGAGCAAGCCACTGTGAATGTGGAGACAGCAGGATAGAGAACATTATTTTTTTTTTCCTAATAGTTAATTTATTTTTTTAGAGAGAGGGTAAGGGAAGGAGAAAGAGAGGGAAAGAGACATCGATGTGCTGTGAGAGAAATATTGACCAGCTGCCCCTTGCACGTCCCCAACTGGGGACCTGGCCTACAACCCAGGCACGTGCCCTGACCAGGAATCAAATCAGTGACCTTTCGGTTTGCAGGCTGGCGCTCCATGCACTGAGTCATACCAGCCAGGACGAGAACATTATTAATTCATGTATTCTCACCCCTCAGGAGAAGATACTTAAATGCTCGGCTAGTATGACAGGCAGGGTTGGACTAGGAAGAGGCAAGTAAGGCATTCGCCTCTATGCAAAATTTAAGGGGTGCCATAAAGTGAACGGTAGGTATTACTGATCTCCCCCTTTTGCCTTGGGCTCCACTATGGCTCAGAACAACACAGTTACTGGTCCCATGTTTCTTTAAAATTTATCTTTAAAAATTTTTTTTACTTTGAGGGTATGTTTGCTAAAGCTGGGGACAGTGAACCAAGGAAGGGCTTAGCACAGAAAAAAAACAGCATGGGAGTGCCTAGGCGGGGCTGCTTTGGCTCACTGGGAAGTCAGAGGAACGGGCCTAGGTTCCGCTAGTTAGCTCCAGACGAGATGCCCCGCTGCCGGCTGCTCCGCTGGCTCCTTAGGGATTAGGAGACGCACCTCTGAGAGGCAAGGAGGATGTGGGCCTGCTTCCGAGAGGGAGGGCACGCCTGTCGTGGATTTTTTGCGTGACTTTTTTAAAAAGAGTATTTATCTTGATGGCTGATTTTTTTTGACATCCCTTACATTTTGCGTCCCCCACCTCACGCACTTCACCTTTGTCCCAGCCCTGGGCCCCTCGCCCGGAGAAGGCTGCCAACAGGGGCTCAGCGTGACTTTTGAACTCTTTCAAGGGCACTGTGTTAGTGACTTTGAGGGAACCACGTAGGGTGGTTTCCTCCTTTTCAGGGTCCGTGTCAGTGCTGCTTTCCCCTCCCCCTCCCCCACCCCACCCACTCTGACTGGGTCACAAATAGTTAAAATGGTAGAGACCTTTTTTCTAAATAGCACATTTATTTTTGCCAAAATAGAGAGCCTGGCTTGCAAAGCATAGCGGTTTCTGGATGGCCTGGTTTGAAATCTCAGCTCCACCTCCCACCTATTCATGCCTCATTTCCTCATCTGTAAAATGGGAATAATAGTAACAGCACCTACCACATTTGATTGTGTGAGGGACCTATAATGAAAATGCATACAGAAGGCCCAGCATTGCGCTTGGCTTATTTTGAGCGTCAATAAATGTTAGCTATTATTATAATAGTTAGGCATAGCAATACTTTGCTAGGTCTGTGCTGCTAAATACAGTAGCCACTAGCTGCACGTGGCTGTTTAAATTAAAATTAATAAAAAAAAATTTTTTTTAGATTTTATTTGTTTTCAGAGAGAGGGGAAGGGAAGGAGAAAGCGAGGGAGAGAAACACTGATGTGTAAAAGAAACATCAATCAGTTGCCTCTCGCATGCCCCTCAACTGGGAATCCAGCTCGCAACCCAGGCATATGCCTAACAGCGAACTGAGCCAGAGACATTTCGGTTTGCAGGTTGGCGCTCCACCTATGAAGCCACAACAGCCAGGGCTAAAATTAGTTTTAAATTAATTTAAATTATTATTTAAGTCATTATTAAGTTATGAATTTTATTGGTTTAAATAAAAGAAAAATTTCAGCTCCTCAGTTGCATGAGCCCCGTTTTAATAGCCACATATGATGAGAGGCCACCATGCTGGCCAGAGCATTTGTAGAATTATGTGCATCGCTGCAGAAAATTCTATCGGACAGAGCTGTTTTGGGCATTTTACCTGGAAGCCCTCATTTGTTTAATTTCTTCTTTTAAATGACAGTGTAATTCCAAACACCTAGTGTCCCTTTCCCCATTGAACAAAATCTTATTTTAGCTGGGGTTGTAGTTCTTTAGCCTCACAGAAAGCGGGGCAAATGGGTCAAATTGAAGACTGTTCTACGTCACACACAGCTGTCTCGTCTTATCCGTATTCCAGAGGTTTTCTTCTTATTTCTTTTTGCAGGTGGAGATCACACAATCACCTATCCTATATTGCAAGCCATGGCGAAGAAGTAAGTCCCAAATGTCTGGGCCCAAGCAAGGTTTCAAAACTTGGGAGCTTGGGAATAAGTTGTTTGTTGCTAGATGGCATCAGATGACCTCTGCTGGCTCAGACTACTGGGGGTGACAGGAACTTCCCAATCGAGTTGCTTCTGTGGACCAAAATTAAGGTCGGGCTCCAGGTGTCTCTGTCAGTCACCGGCTAGAAGACAAGACTATTATTAACACCCCAGGGCAGCCTCCCTTGCCCTAGGTCGGCTCCGGTATGCACGCTCAGCACTGGCCTCTGGGGGAAGATGAACCCCTGTGAAATACACAACCCCTGTTAACTTGTTTCTGTGTCGCTCAAAGGCAAAACCCAAAAACACACAGAGGCCCTGGCTTTCTGCTGCAAGGGCCCCTTTCCCAGAAAAGCTGGGAGCCGCTGGCTTTTACAGTAGCAGAAGTCTACCAGGGATAACTAACTTTGGCGAATTAGTTTGGGAGGGAGACAGATGGGCCAAGTTGGTGGCAGCTCCAGCATTTATAGATGAGAAGGATGTGTAGGTAGAATTCCAATCTGGGGCCGGTTGGTACAAAGCTGTGTTTGCCTCGCGTTGTTTTGGATTGTAGGTTTCTTTTGGTTGGCTAGCAGGGTTGATGGAGATTATGGCGAGAGAGCGCTAGGTGTCCAAGCTGCTTCTGGGTGCCACGGCTGGAGAAAGGGTGGCTTTGATTAGTTCAGCTGAGCTCACCCTTCGTTGTCACCCACCCAGCTCTCTCCATCTGGAAGAAGAAAATTCTGGGTGGTAGGTAGTGGGTGGCAGCTAAAGCACAGGCCTATTTTCAGCCTGACTTCTCTGAGTGTATTGCTCTGAGATGCTAAGTCTTTTGAAGACAGAGACCAGCAGGGCCTGTGACTGATGCCAGGTCTCCCCTCGTTGGCTATGAACTGTCATAAAGTTTCGGGGGCTTGGAGGGCGGCTGTGCTCAGCCCTTGTAAAGAGGCCCGGCCTCTGAGCCGCCCCGCTGTCCTCAGGCACGGCCCAGTGGGGCTGCTGCACGTGGATGCTCACATGGACACGGCTGACAAGGCCCTGGGAGAGAAGATCTATCACGGGTCGCCCTTCCGCCGGTGTGTGGACGAGGGACTTCTGGACTGTAAGCGCGTAGTACAGATTGGCATCAGGGGCTCTTCCATGACATTGGATCCCTGCAGATACAGCCGGAGCCAGGTAATAGACCGAACGCCCCTCCCTCTGTTTCCTGCCTGCAAAGTGCCTTCCTCTCCTTTGCTCACTCAGTGGCGGCTACGGATTCAACAGGGGCTTTAATAATCATGTTCAGGAATCGGGGGTGGGGGGGAGAAAGGCTGAGTTTGCACCCAGGGGGTCATGCGGAGCAGAGAGGAGCAAGGATGCTGGTTCATGAGGCCAGGAGGCCTCTCACTGCTGCGGTGGGGAGGCGAGCAGGAGCGAGCCAGCCCCTGGGTTGTCGCTGGCCAGGAAAAGAGCTGCGGGTCCACCCCCAAGGCAGGTGGCCGCCTTAGTTCTCACCTTCGCAACTGCTGAGCAGAGTGGCTCCCAGGTGAACACAGAAGGCAAGACCCAGCAGGGATGGCTCAAGGTCCCCTGCAAAGGCCAATCTTCTGGACAGGGCTGTTCACGAAGCGCTAGCACAAGCCGTCCTGAGCGTCTCTCTTGCTTGAACCACGCTTCTCTCTGATCCCGTCTCCAGAGGTCGGCTTTGACTTTCCCCTGCTTTACCCATCGTGGTCACTGTCCCTCCCTTCCTCACCTGTAAAATGGGGATGATAGTTCCCTCCTCATGAAGGTTTGGGGTCCAATGGGATGTGCGCAGAGCCTAGCATGGGGTCGGCACGTAGGAAATGCCCGGTAAATGCTGCCATGCAGGCGTCTTGACGGCCCGCTCTTGGACGGCTCCCTCCTCAGGGCTTCCGGGTGGTGCTGGCTGAAGACTGCTGGATGAAGTCGCTGGTTCCTCTGATGGCCGAGGTGAGGCAGCAGATGGGAGGCAAACCCATTTACATCACCTTTGATATTGATGGCTTGGATCCTGCCTATGCCCCAGGGACGGGGACACCTGAAATTGCTGGTCTCACCCCAAGTCAGGTAAGGAGGCTCCACCAGTGACCATACCTGGAGGGAGGGGGGAGGATTTTTAACTCCCTGTCTTCCTGGGCCTTGTGGCGAGTCTTCAGGAACCAGGATAGGATTCTACAGGCAGAGCATGTAGGCCTTTCCTGTTCTCATGGCCGCCGTCGGTGTGAATACTTACTGAGGACTGGGTGCTTTAGCCTTATCTGGGACATCATCGTCCTCCATCTGATCTTCCTGCTGCTGCTCCATCCACAGTTGGTTCATGGGGACAATACTGTAGTACCCCCTCTTAAGGACACTGATCTTTTGGGGGTTAAATTTGAAAAGTACGCACACTGGGATTAACCCGCTACCAAGGGAGTTTGCATTTTAGAAATACCCAAATAACCTCCTATTGGCTGTGCTGAGTGTAACATGGGGAGGCAGAATTGGAGTGTGGCTATGACGAGAAGGTAAGCGCCAGGAGGCTAGCGCCTCTGGTTCACTACCCAATGCTTGGAGCCCAGAATAGTGCCTGACCTAGAAACTGCAGGTGCTCGAAGATTGTTCATTGTGAAGAAATGAAGACTGCTTAAACGGCATGAATGATCTCATATCCTCTATGAAAGGATGGTCATAACTACTGCTTCCAAGCCATTTTCAGTTCCCATCAGAGGGCTTTCTAGAACACAATCCTCATCCCTCAGTTTGTCATCCTTCTGGGTGTTTCATCTGCCCAATGGAAACTCCTTGGGACAAAGCAGTTCTTACTCCCAGCCCCTCGCTTATCCTGTCCGCCGGCCACGCCCAGCTACGGGTGCCTCGATCATGGTGCCTTTTCCCTCTACCTGGGCTGTCCTTTCCCTGCTCATCTGCTTGGGCAATTTCTGGAGCTCAGTGTGTCCACCTTGGGGAGGACTTCCCCCGCCTCTGGGGGCCGTCACATGCTCCTATCCTGTTCTCCGCTTGCTTTTCTTGAAGTCCTCCATACACGACTTGGAAATGATTGGCTTGCTTTATCCCGTCACTGCACTGTGGAGCCCTTAGGAGCAGGGACTGTGCCTTGGTCATTTGTGATGCCTGCCAGTATGCCTGGCAGTCAGTGAATATTTACTGAGGGAAAGCCAAACAGTTCCAAGTCAAAAGGTGGGCACGTGTTGGGAGAAATCCACCGAGGCCGCTACCGGTTGCTTCTCACCGTTAATGATTACCGCTGTGGCTTGATTGCGGACAGGCTCTGGAGATCATTCGGGGTTGTCAAGGCCTGAACGTGGTGGGTTGTGACCTTGTGGAAGTTTCACCGCCATACGATCCTTTTGGTGAGTAAACAAGAAGCCTGTGACCCGCAGGCAGTGGCTAGTTTAAACTATATTAACCTAGTTAATAGGTAGCGGGTGGATGGGTCCTTCTGGGTAACTCGGAAACCTGAAGATGTCCTACAGTGAAGAAAATAAGCCTATTATCGCACGCCTTACAACCACAAGCTAATGAGCACTAACAAAACCCCGGGGAGGTCGCCAAGCACTGTTAGCCTGCCCACCAGTCAGCAAAAGAAACCAACCTGCAGTTTAGTGACAGCGTGGCTCTCTGCCATCGTCCTGCTATCTCGTGGAAAAGGGAATTCTCAAAGGATAAATAATATTTATTAACATTAATAAAATGGGGACTTAGATGACTTAGGAGAGATAAAGCAGATGCCACTCCAATAAACTTAATTTAGAAAACCTTACGGAGTTAGGCCTATTGGTCTCCCATCCTCTCTCAGAGGGTAGATAATAAATACAATACACACCATTATTCCAAGTTTCCTTGTGGGGGAAGTCTGTTTGCAGAGCAAACCAAGAAACTTCTGAGTCTTAACACGCTATTTCCAAACGAGTGATGGAGGAGAATACCAGGGAAAGCTTGTTCATAGGGGGCTGGCCGGCGCCAACAGGCGGGTGGGAGGGGCCCTGAGCAGGAAGACAAAGGGGAGGAGGCTGAGCGGTCCCAAGAGGCATGGCCAGGGCCGGGGGGTGGGGGTGTGCGGTCTTCACCTTGGGTTTTAATTCTTCGTAGGAAACACGGCCCTCCTGGCTGCTAACCTGCTGTTTGAGATGCTGTGTGTTCTCCCCAAAGTGACAGTTGTCTGAACCTTGTCCTCTTCAAGACATCATCACATCGCATCAGGGACAAATTCTCAAGAACTTATGAGCAAGCAGTCAGTTCTGAAGAGTTTATGCCAATAAAACTTTCTACTAAGGGTGTCATTGGTGGCTGTAAAATCAGGGTATAAAGTAAGAACTCTAATCTAAACAGCCAGTATTAAGGAGGAGTTTGAATTAACTTAAAAAACAGAGGCCACTTGTTCTGTGCTGATTTTTTCCTTTAACACAAGATGATGGAGGACAAAGGGGGAAGGGATGGAGAATTTAGTTCCAAGTTATCTTAAAATTGGAGGAATGAAATAAAATAAAGACTACGAAACAATACGGTATAAACCTTCCATATTTCTGTAGTATCTTCCTTTTAAATACAGCTCCTCCTCTGAGGAGCTTGGGGCCTGCAACTTGGTTTTAGGACCATCATGATCATAAACAAGAAATTGGAAAGAAACTAACATGCAGATCCTAATAAATTTCCCATTCGAAAGTCCAGGGCAGGCGGGGTGTGGGGGGTGGGGTGGGGGTTCTGATGGTTTTGGTGGTGCATGAAATGTCTTGTAAACCAGACACCACCAGCTGGTCTCCAAACAGCCCTTCGTGATACTTCCTTAAGCCTGTGTTGCATTATCTGCTCTTTTAGCAGATACAGCCTCTTGGGCAGTAGTTCCCAAAATCTGTAGTTAGGATGAGCTCATAAGCATGTGCTCAGTTACATGCAAATTCCGTTTTGCTGCTAATGTGTCCATGATCAAATCATCATCTCGTAATGCAGGAGCTACCCGTAATCATCACACATTAAAATAGTTTATTTCTGTTTCCAGTCAGTAATATTCTTAAAACAAAAATAACATCAGCTTTAGTACCTGGTCACAATACAAAACAAAGACAACATAAAAAAGACACCATTTGCCAAATAAGTTATTTGTTCCTAAGAGTATCAAAAGTGCAAAATATTCACTTTCTTTTCAGATCTGTCTCGAAAGTAGAATTATTCTCCTTGACAAACTGAACAGAGAGTCAGCAGCTGCCACGCTGCGTTTGTTTTCAAGGGACAATGGCAGGTATTTGGATGTGAGCAACATTTCATTTGACAACAAGTTTTGCATCACCTTTTAAAGAATTTTCCTTAAAAAAAAAAAGTTTGAGTGTTTGCTTCTAATCCCATTTCCCAAACAAAGCAAATCACTCAAAACATTCAGATCCCATTTCTCTTTATATCAGGAAAATATTTATGTACCAAATGAGGAGGAAATCAACCTGTTACTTGAAAAGCACAACCAAGTTTTCATGGTCAAGTGGTAGCAGCGAGACCATGGCACCCAGTGGAAGCCGGGGTGGCCTTGCTCACGGAAACGGCTTCATCAGGCGCCGTCCTCACGTCAGACTGTGCCACTGACAGCTTGGCAGTGAGAACGTCGTCTTTAAATGGGCACGTGTTCTACAAAGACTTTTAAGGCCATTTTTCAACCTCCTCTGCTAAACATGATGCATAGTCTCTATCAGCCAGAAAAACCTACCTCTAAAATCATCCATGTTGTCTTTTGAAGATACGTATTTGAAGACTAGGAAGTTAAAACCAAAACTGGGTCTGTGTGGTCACATACATCAGAAAGAGAAAGGGTGGCATTGGCTGAGCATGACAATGGCGCGTACATCTGACACAAAAGTAAACGAGTCCATGGAAACGACATTCAGGGGAAAAGGCCTGGGTGGTCAAGGGTAAAGTTCATTTTACAACGAGAGCTCCCCCGTCCTCTTGGCGGACCCTTTGCCCCCGAAGGGACCTGTAGAATGTTTGGGCTGAAGTATTTGCCAGGAAGGCTTTCAATCCTGCCATCGCTTCCCCTTCTTAGTACAAATGGAAGGTGCAGCTGTCTGCAGGTGCTTTTTATTTTAATGATAAAGTGTTTTTATATGAACAAATCTGGGGAGGCTTTGGTTTTCAGAAATTATGGTCAGGAATCCCATTAGTACCAGACATTAAAAATAAAAACCTACCATCAAACCAAAACATACTCATTTAAGCTACGTGGCCATGAAAAGATCCAGAAAATAATTTTGAGGACAGGTGCACCATGGAGCCAAATGAATTCCGTGATCATCTCTAACTGGGTCAGGTGCCATGAGATATGGCAATCAAGAGTGTCCACTTTAGAGGGTCATGGGGGAAAATGAAGCATGGCAGTGATTTATTTATTTATTTTTCCATAAAGCTATCGATTTCATGAAAACTACAGTAGTTCCTGGGCTCAAATAATTTACTACTTGTCACTGTAGCTCAGTAGTTAAGCTATTCAGGATCCAAATGGCTTAATTTAAAGCAGTTATGATTAAAGAAAATACTAACTTATTTTGTCCCATCAGTGATTTTGGCCCTTCACTTTACAAACTGCCTCTAAAAGGGCAACTTGTTTTGACATTTGAACAGACCACTCTTTGAGGCTGCCCAGACTCCACTGGTAGTTTTGCCCTGAATAGAAAAGGTAAGCTCTCTAACCGGCGGGAACGATCCAGCCGAGAGTCCTTGGTACCTTGCAGCTTGGCAAGCGGAGGCCAGGTCCGACCTTGTTACTGGGGAAGCAGCTCTAAGTCAAGGGTGAAACGATTAAGATGAGACATCAAAATATAGGCCAGAAGTTCAAAGTAAGCCTTCTGCAAAACAGGAGCCTAGAACACTCTTGGTTCACCTGTCACAAAAGAAGACTTGACGATACAGCATTTGGGGGGCAACAGTGTTCAAAATACAACCGAGAAACGTTAGGTTCCGTGATGCAAAGACACGTCTGGTATTTTACTAAAGGGACTCCACTCATGGGGGGTGTGGGCATAATGTGTCTTCAGTTTAACATCTACTGGCTTATAGCAGCTTATCTCTACGTCCAGAGAACAAGGTTAAAGTTATGGCTCCTAATATCCACACCCTAAAACTGACACAGGCAGAAAGGCATCTGAAAACATACACGTAAATGGCTCGAGTCATTACAGTACTTCTTGCCGTGCGGATCCCTCTGGGCTACATTTAGTGCTGGGGAGGTGGCTGATGGGGGGCTCACAGAGGGGTCGCTTCAGTCACTGCCCCGCCCTCCCTTCTCCTGCCTTGGGAAGAAAACCAAACTCGCATGCAGAACCCCCGCTCATCCCTATACTTTTAAAACCATGGCTGACAAGCTGCTGTAGGGGGATACCCCCAAAATATACTTTAGCCACTTACTACCGGGAAAACCGTTAAACGTAAGACTGCTCGGATCTAGGCCTCTTTCAAGACACAGGGCCTAGAAGCTGCTGCGGGCTGCCCCACTGTTCCAGCATGCACTCTGGCGGAAGCACAGCGGGGCCAGGAGGGGCGGGGAGGCGGGCAAACGGCCCGGCTGGCAACCAGCGCACCAGGCTCCTGAGGTTCCATCCCAGTACGGCTGCGGGGCGAGCGCCTGTGCTTCTCCCAGGGCACAGAGACACGACGGGGCAGGGTGCTGGGAGCGCGTGGCAGGGACCGTAAGGAAGAGGGAGTGAGCAGTCTGTTTTAAATAGTGCGGCATTCAGATGAAGAAAAAAAACCCAAAGGAAAATATTTTGATCTAGAGAATTCAACTTGTGGTGTTTTTCACTCCTAGGTTAGAACAGGACAAAAGGAAGATTCTCCTAGCCTTTGTTCTAGAAGAATAATCTAAAATCTATACTCTGTCCGTTGTGATAGTTTTGAGTCCTGAAAATACCTGTTCACAGGGACCTGTAAAAAGTCTGAAGAGTTCAAGTCTCTCTGAAATCCTCTCAGTCTAGCTCAGGCCAAGACGGGATATAGAACCTCTGCAAGGAGCCTTCCAACAGGCGTTCCATCCATAAGGACAGCTTGCTCAACTTCCCTTTGATGGGCCTGGACCCAAGGCCACTGGAAGATTTCCCTCGAGGTTCCCCCAGATGGAGGGAAGAGTCAAGGTCACCACACGCCCCCATGGCTTCCTCCTCTTCAACTGTTTTTTGGGGCTTGAAGAGGCAGAAGTATTTCTTGTGGCCATTCAGAGCCAGTACGTAACCAGTGTAGTCACGCTCCATGAAGTGCTTGTCGTACTGGTTTGGGATGGGGGATGCATCTTGAGCAAACTCTAACAAGTATTCGAGCCACTCTCTGTGTTTATCTAGACTCAGGAAGGAGAAGTGCAGGCAGCTGCTCCTGTGGAAGGAGGAGAAGGGGACTTAAGGTATCGCCCGACACACTTAGCCGCAGGGAGCAGTTCAGGGAACAGGCGGCCTTTGCGCCAGGTGGGGCCACAGCACAGAACCATGAAGGAGTTCTGTGGCAGCTGAGGGCTTCTACAGCAGCTATGACACTACACTCATCTGCTTTCCCGTCCCTTGCTGGGTGTCACTTCTGTCACTCTCAGTGCCTGGCTTCAGGAAAACACGCAAGAGTGAGAGAACAGTCAGGTTCCTGAAAGGGCTCAGGGAAGAACCAAAAGGACGTGCAATCAAGGGGACACACGGTCCCCCGGTGAGGGCTGAGATTTCTGGGTCGGCAAGGTCCCGGCCAGCGTCTCGCTGCCTGGATAAAGCTCCTCACAGCCGAACAGGAGAGGTGGCAAGCTTCCGCCAGTCCCCCCCTTCCCCGGTGTGCATGCTGCCTCCCCACCGTCCCCATCTCTCACACGCTCGCGCTCACCCCGTGAACGTGTAGACCTCCAAAGCGAATTTCTGGAGTAGGCTGGTCTTGGTGGCGTTGGACAGGATGAGGACCACGTTCATGTGGCCCGGCCTCAGGCGCACCAAGTTACTGGTATACGTCACATCTGTGAGTTCAGTGACCTCCACAAAGCCTTTTTTAGGGATCTTGCTGTGGAGAAATGCAGAGGATTTAAGATGTTATCAGGGTAGGGGATACCGCTACACTTTTAAAAGGGTCAAGTGGAAGAAAATGCTACGTTTTAACCAGATTAGTTATGTTACTGAATATTCTTGAGCCTGACACACTACTTGGAAATCCCAGGCCTATAAAAAGCCTCTCAGATGCTGCCACTCAGTTGGCATAGAAGAAACTCGAGGACAGGTAAGCCCCCGGCAGTCACTGCGGTGCACCACTTTCTGCTTCGGGCTTCTCGGGTACCCCTCTGACGTGCTTCTTTGTCTCCTGCCCTGAGTACTGAACCCGAGGCTCAGAAGCTGCTGATCCTGAGGAGGAGGCGGCTCGGGTCTGAATGCGGAGAGGGTCTCAGTAAACAGGAGGCAGCAGCGACTTGCCCTATTCCCGGCTCACACGGCGCGCGGGGACCTGGAGCTGTGTGTACCCCTTCTACGTGAGCGCTGCCCTGTGAGACCCCACGGGCTGAGGCCTGCCGCTCGGGGGAGGTGGGCTGGTGTTTTGTTAGAGAAACCTGCTGTTTTCTTTGGCGAAGCTGGGCTCCGTCTTCCCGGCCTTCTCCTGGGCTTCCTCTTTGCCTGGAGGGTTGGACTCTCGCTCATCATTTGAGTCACTGAAGTGGGAGAAAAGGAGTTTTACAAGAGAAGAGGATAAACAACCACGAGGCTTGGGGCTCTCTGGGAAGCCACGGAGGGTTTACCTGAAAGCCTGAACGATGACGGTGCCAAAGAGGATGAAGAGGGCGGAGAAGACCAGGGACAGGAGGGGCATCATTTCCCGCCTAAAACCAAGTTAACAAACTTACAAACTGCTCAGCTCTTTGTGGGTTGCTCTGACATATCAATGAATGATTTCTGGTTTCCTCTCTCTGACTCAAAAGAACAAAACCCAAACCAAAAAGCTTTCATAGCAATAAACACGTTCTAATTTCCTACAAACAGAGGTTTTTGTGGGGTGGGGTGGGGAAGCAGAGGTTTCCCCTTCACTGTTATCATTCACAGTGAAATTTTAAAAGTTTGACTTTGTGCCTCAGTGTCAGAGGTAAGAGATGAGCCTGGAAGAACATTCTGATGTTAAGGGTCGTCAGATGTTCTCAGGACAGGGGAATGCCATTACAAAGTCATGGAATGATTTCCTTTATTTTGACTTTTTCCCCCCCTGGAATAATCCAGACGTGGCTCAGAGGGGTGGAGTAGGGAGAAAACGTTGACCTTCTACAACCTTCTCTAGGACTGTTCTAAAACTGCATTCTCCCACGAACACTCGTCAGAGGCCTGCCATTTTGCAGGAGCTGTGCTGGGTGCTGGGAATCATGAACACGAAAGGGACGTGCTCCTGTCCTTCAGGAGCCCACAGCCTTACTGGGGTGGGAGGGGGCACCCCAGCCTTCTCGGGCCCATCCACTGATCGGTTTGTGCGCCGATACACTGGACCCCCCGTGTGTCAGGCACTGGGCTGGGCACCAGGGGGCGCCCTGGGGAAGAGCACAGTCCCAGGCTCTGTCGTCCAGCAGGGCAGCCGGGGTGATCCTTTCTTTCCCACCCAGTGGGAAGCAGTCGGCAAAAAAAAAAAAAAAAAAAAAAAAGGCACCGAAAGAAAGAAAAAGGGGAACAGTGTTGAAAATATGTAAACATCCTTCCACCTGCCTGGCTGAAGATACACTCATATCAAAGGACAGACTCTATTCAAAAGAAAAACAGTGGTCCTGCTATTAATGGAGCAAAAGAAATTCAATCTAGTAACAATATTCCTACCAGTTGCTGTGAAATACGCTATCCCAGCAGTCTGAGATGTAGTCAGCAGCAGAGTAAAGCCACCGAAGCAGAAAAATCTATTGAGAGAAAACGGATGGTGGTCAGACCCTGGGCCCTGGTCGGGGAAGTCCTCGCCTCCAACGCAGCACCATTGCTGAACCTCTGCTTGGGCCCGGGGAGCTCACCAGCCCTGCCCGGCGCCCACTCTCCTGGGCCCTGTGCTTACAGGGGCAAGTTCATCGGTCAAGTCGGGGAGCACAGCTTCTGAGGACAAGAGAGCCGGGTCTTTCCGCAGCTGGTCGAGATATCCCAGAAGGATGAACTTATCATTCTCGCTCCCTGTCCAGGGTTCCTCCAGGGTCTTATACACCACCCTGCCTGCTGTGTTGCGTCTTTCTAAGATGGACACCTGGGGGGAAAAAAAGAGAAAAACCATCAGAATTCTCTAAAGAATGCTAAGTTACTGTTTAGTTTTTTTTTTCAGAGAGGACAGAAAAAAGGGTCTAGTGAAGTCAGCAATAAATTCAAACACAAATACGGATGACCATAAAACATCTGCAGATTTAAATTTTTCTGACCAAAGAAACAATCGTGGACCTGGCTGGCATGGCTCAGTGGATTGAGTGCTGGCCTGAGAACTGAAAGGCTACCGGTTTGATTCCCAGTCAGGGCACACGCCTGGGTTGCAGGCCAGGTCCCTAATTGGGTGCGTGGGAGAGGCAACCAATCAATGTATCTCTCATACATCGACGTTTCTCTCCTTCTCTTTCTCTCTCCCTTCCCCTCTCTCTAAAAATAAATAAATAAAATCTTAAAAAAATAAACTATGGTGACGTTTCTGTTGATTTTCCGAAGGTTCTGTTAAAAATTAAAGCTTTTTCTTCTCAATAAACTTTGTTTGACAACCTCTGACTTAATTTTATAATAAAGGAACCCTTTGTTTTTTAGATTAGAAAGGACAGTGAAGAATCGAATGCTTCTGTAGAGAGTGATGACAAAGGAGGGGAAGGAAGGAGATCAATTAGATGCCCTACAAGTGGGGAAGGAGAATTTTGAAAGCATGCTGCTGGCAGCGTGATGAAGATTTTGGGGATTAGCTACTGCAAGACTAGACCTGTCGCGGGAAAAACTAGAGAAAAGGACTGACGGCCTTCAATCTTTACTCACAGGAAAAGTGCTTGCTGAAAATCAAAGAGGTGAAATCACCAGACCAAAGGACTATTTTAATAAGAGTAGGCCTTTGTAACAGGCTCAGAGTGTTCTGGACTTCTGGAATCTGTATTCAGAAGTCCTGAGGAAGGAGGAAACAGAACCGAGTGCCCTCGCTTGTGGAGAGGACAGGATGGAAACCGGGACTCACCGCCGACTTTCCCCGGAATGCCTCACCGTCCGGAAGGAGGGTGTCGGCAAACTCTGGCTGTCGGTTGCTGTAGATGTGCACAAACCGCACTGTGTCCTGTGTGTTTGCCAGGGCAAAGGACAGGAAGGCCTCAAAGGGTTTACTCGATTTGGTGGTCTCAGCAGTCAATAGAACCACACAGTACCTGCGCCACAACAGAAGACATTATAACCAATCCCCGAGGCCATGGCGAGAGCCTGTGATGGCAAGCATAGGTGAAGGGGCGGATGTGCTCCAGCGAACACGTTTGACCAGTGAAAACTGTATCTTCAAAATCTCCAGTGAGAGAGGACTTCCAAGTCACTCATGACCTGCTGCTTTTCCAGTCTGGTGACGTCTTCCCCAAACCAAGCGCTACCACACTTAGGAATTCCTTTTATGGCAGTGGCCACTGAATCCTTGACACAGAAGGGCCTTTCGGAAGCCATCTGGTCTAGTTCTTCCCCCACAGGTGGGGCTGGTCACACCTCCCTCGGCCCACAGGCCATTCTGCAGGGCTTCCTTGCAATGATTCCAAAGGAAAGTTTAGCTTGTCACTCATTCCGCCACTTTCCTGAGTGTTTCCTAAGCACCTCCTCGATGCCAGGTAAGACAGACTATGTGTGTGCCCTATTCAAGACCTGCAAAGACTCACCCAGAGTGGAATCCTCTAGAAGGAGCAGTAACTCTCTCATACTCCCTGCTTCTTTAAGGTAACCATTTCTCCCTGACACCTGGCTGAAGCCTTCTCATTCTTCAGGTCTCAGCTAAAGTGTTAGACCTGAGGGAGAGCCTCTTTGACCCTCAGGCCAGGCTGGCACAGCTGGTAATCTGGTTCTCAGGGACCCTGACCGAATATACTCCACGACTACAAGAGTCGTCAGTCAACACTGGTTACATAAAGAATAAATTCTGTCATAGGGTAGATGTTTAACTGCCTTGTGGTAAAGTGCGACATGGCCCCTCTATGGCAATGACAAGCAGAGCAAAGCCTTACTTCCTCTGGCGGTGGGACCGCTTCACGGGGCAGAGTTCATGGAAGAGCTTCTGGCTGGTGAGCCGGGCTGCTAACAGATACTTGTTTTGGGTGATGAAGTCATCAATGACCTGCTTCTTCATACCTCTGGCCTAAAAGAAAACCAAGAAACAGTTGATTTTTATTCTGCTTTCTTACTGCAAATGAGCTTTACTTTTCAGCTCTAAAAAATGTGGCTGCCTTGGCTGGTGTGGCTCAGTGGATTGAGCACCAGCCTGTGAACTGAAGGGTCGCCGGTTCGATTCCCAATCAGGGCACATGCCTGGGTTGCGGGCCAGGTCCTCAGTGAGGGGTATGTGAGAGGCAATTGCTCAATGTTGCTCTCCCTCTTTCTCCTTCCCTCCCTCTCTCTAAAAAATAAATAAAATCTTTAAAAAAACGTGGCTGACCCTGGCTATAGTAGTATAACAAAATAAGAAAGATCTGTCTGAGCAAGTAAACATGTGACCTACTTCAGGAATGCAGGGCTGAAAGCAATGCTGTGATCTTCTCAGGGCAAAGGGAAGGCAAGTGCTCTTTCCACTGGAGAACTTTGTATATTGTTTTATGCTGGCAGACTTCAAAAGCCAATCATTTTACATTTTTGGCAAATTTACTTCCATTTAAGATTTGTAGCAAACTGAACAATTAAACTCCAAAGTAACAAAGCTACTAAGTATAAAAGGCGGACCACAAAACTGTATGATGACCACTGTTATTAGTAGCTTCCACATTTTGAAGGACAGAAATTATACAGAGTGGGCAAAATTAGGTTTACAGTTGTGAGTACATGAAACACAGAGTTTGTTTGTATTATGTATTTTTCCGTAACAACTGTGAATCTTTTTCCCACTCTGTATACTGTAGGCTCTCTGACCACAACCTAGAAATCCATAAAAATGTAAACCAGAAAATCCCTGCATGCTGAGAAACACACTCTGAGTAATCTACTGAACCAAGAAAGTAGGTCAGATATTAGAAAATATTTTGAACTTGAATGATTAATGGAAATACTATTTATTAAAACTTTGAGATGCAGGTAAAATAGTCGTATTTAATTTTTGTGGTAAAATATATGTAACAGAAAACCTACCATTTTAAAAAAGATTTTATTTATTTTTACAGAGAGGGGAAGGGAGGGAAAAAGAGGAAGAGAAACACCAATGTGTGAGAAAAATATCAATCAGTTGCCTCTTGCATGCCCCCAACTGGGAATGTGGCCCCCAACCCAGGCACATGCCCCGACCGGGAATTGAACCAACAGCCTTTTGGCTCACGGGACAACACCCAACCCACTGAGCCACACAAGTCAGGGCTGACCCTTTTCAGGAGCGCAGCTCTGGGGCGGCGGCGCATTCGCATTGTCCTCCCGCCCCCGCCGCCGCCGCCGCGCCGCCGCCCACCTTCTGAGCCCTCTCACCTTCCCCAGCTGGCGCTGTGCTCTCCCCACACCAAGTCCCCTTTCCTTCCTCCCCAGCCCCTGGCAACCACCATTCTGCTTTCTGCCAAGATTACTTTTTACGCAAAAGAGTACCCAATGGGAAACAAGCTTGCTTTTAAATTTGTGCCTCTGAAGGAAGAAATGAAAAGCTAGTTTCTCCTCCTCACCTGCTTTGTTCAGTTTTGCTGTTTAGTATCTACATGAGGGCTCAAGATAAAATGTGAGGGCGATCTTGAAACCGACCGCCTCTGCCGTACCTGGATGACATCTGCAGGCTTGTTTACGTGCTCTTTAAAGACCAAGATGGTGGGAGTGTAGGTGTTGACGTTGTATTGTCGCGTCATCTCTTCTGTCCCTCTCAGACCGACATACACATATCCAAATGACAAATAGTCTTTGTATGCAAAAGCGGTCAACTGCGAGGGGGTAACAGAGAGGAAGGGATGAAATGAACAACACAGCATGTACACCGCAAGTCAGATGTGACTTGCTCGCATCCGAGGACAGAGACGAACACCAGCTTACTATATGGCCTCACGTGGGCTGTCGCACACTTGAGCCCTTGCAGCAGTTCTGTGGTGCTCCAGGCATGAAAACTGCACCAACAAAGCTAAACACAACTGATTCTTTTTTTCAGACAGAGCAAAACATTTGCCTTACTGAGATCTGCAGTGGGTGGGAGGCGTGGCGTGTTTGAGGAGCTACCCGCAACCCAATTCCGCGAGATGGCACCGACCATCTCATCTCACAGCGATAACCAGAGGTGCTGGACGTGCAGTGTCGTTCAGCGGGCAGGTCTGGAGTCAGACAGGCTCCAAGGGAATCGGTACTCCCCGCGCTGGAGGGAGACCTTGGTTTCGTTCATCACACAGCCACTCTACGCTTCAGTGTCTCGGGATGACGTCCGTATCACTGCTCTCTTCTGAACAGTTAATGCTATTGCGTGCGTGGGCAGCACTGGCGGACAAGCGTCAGCATCAGCAGTGCTCAGTGCGTGGGGCTTACAGAAGTGGCCTTTCAGCACTTCTCATGGGATAAGCTTTCATTCACAAAAAGGACAATCAGGCTACGAGTTCTTTCTGCCAAAACAGGAGAAAACGTTACCCCAGCAGATACAGTACCTTGTACAGCAGTGGTACAACAGGCATTTGGTCAAACAGGAGGACGTGCGGTTTATTCTCTTGCTGCCAGCCAGAGAGAAATCTTACATAATTTTTATTTGTAACCTTCAATTGAAAAGAAAATGTTAGTTTCAATATTTAATTTTCAACCATTGTATTATCATCCAGTCAGTAGATATTTAAATAAAATCAAATATGCATAAAATATTACTTTGTAAAAACTAAACAATGCCAACTAATCTTTTGTCTTCATTTGACTAAAACTTTTAAAAAGAACAGATTGTTAATTTCATATTTTCATGTGTTCCAACTCTTACAGACTTAAGTCATAATTTTTTCTAAAACAATTATGGACCGTATTATTAAAAAAAAATTGAGCTTTCAAAGTTGGCCTTGCTTACAGGCTGTACTTGTAAGTCTATTAATCTTAACCTATTAACTTTAATCTAATATGGAACATAATGCAACAATTGCTCTTTTAAAAAAGCTTAAATAAAAATAAGTGGGCCTACCTCACCTATACATTACATAATTTCATTTGCCATCTGAATTGCTACTTTTGTGTTTCCTGGTTTATGCCTTAAAATTATTCTACTGAGAGAGCAAACTAAAAGCATGTACAATTCAATTTTTATCTAGAAATTTTTTATTAATAGTTCAAAAAAGTATCTTCCCACTCTGCTTCCAGAATGAACTATATAAAACCTCAATCGGATCATTTCTCTCCGTTGCTCAATGGCTCCGCCACCTGCAGGCTGAGGCCCGAACTCCTTAAAGGGGCAGGAGGCCCTCTGAGGCCCTCAAGGTGAGATTCCTATGAATGGTCTAATCTCCCCCTCTCCCACCCACGAACGGTTACTTCATACAAAGCAGGCTGTTCCTGTCCACACCTCTGCCCGTCTGGGACTCATTCCCTACTTCTCCTCACCTGGTAAACTCAGTACAGGGATCACTTCTGCCAGGAAGCCTTTCCCAACTCTCCAGGATGGGCTCTTAACCTACCAGATGGAAGTAACCACCTGCTAGACTGCGAGCTCCTTGAAAATTGTCCTCAACACTTATCACAGTGCTAGAGGCCGAACAGATATTATATAAAGGTTTGAGGACCTACCAGGACA
The DNA here is from genome assembly GCF_021234165.1 of Pteronotus mesoamericanus. Taxonomy (NCBI): domain Eukaryota; kingdom Metazoa; phylum Chordata; class Mammalia; order Chiroptera; family Mormoopidae; genus Pteronotus; species Pteronotus mesoamericanus. The sequence goes on from NW_026555200.1 coordinate 2,078,198, forward strand.
GCCTACCATGGTTTTAGGAGCCTACAATGCTCTCTGACAATTTCCTTTCACTGTAACTCCAACAAGCATTTCTTCCGGGGCTCACAGTCCTGGCAGGGCAGCCTATGGACAGCGCATGTGGAAACACGATGGAAATGCCTGCATGTTCCCTTTCCCTGGTGTTGTCAAAGGAATGGATCATTTAAAGCAAAACAAGAATCCTGTTCTAGTTCTTTTGATCCCTAACTTAAGAGACTGGGGGAAAAATGCTTCTTAAATATAAAAACCATAAACTAGTATGAACTCTGTGTGCCTGGCTTCTTGAAGCTCAGTCTTTTGTTTGTGAAATTTAACCATGCTGTTGCATCACTGTACATTGTGAAAGTTCCAAAAATAATATTTGTTTTCATGATCTGGTGTTTATCATAGATATGATCATTAAAGCCATAATCAAATATAGCTTAATTTGAATATTCTCATAAGAAAAGTACCTTCAAGTGAACAAGGTCAGGGGTCAGAAAGAAATCCTTTATCTTACGTTGTGGTCTAATTTTCTGCTTAGAAAGTAAGAGTCACTGTCATTTGAGGCTCAGATTCCTATGGCAGCGTAAATCTGCACAGTGATTATTAACAGGGAGCAACTCTTTCAGTCTCTCTGCCTGTTCAATTTTCAGTCTCTGCTGACAGACTTCGCTGAAATGCTTTGGTTTGAGTGATTACTTAATATGTGCCTTGCCCTGCTCGAAATGAGCACAGGTCGAGCGCCGGGCAGTCGGCAGCACCAGGCACCTCGCCAACCTCCTCTCAGCAAGGTACTTACTTTCTCCACCAAGTTCCCTGGAAGAAGACTCTCCACAAACTGTCGTAGGTTCTCACGGACAACTGCGTTGTGAAAGAAGGAGATTTTCCCGTTTATGATTCCTAGGATAGAGGGTGTGCTGTGTGCTCCGAGGTGATGGGCCAGGCGCCTCTCGTACCCAGCATGGACCACGCCGATTCCTACACCTGAAAAGTATGGAAGACCTACATGAAGACTTTTTAAAAAAATTTTTTAAAATTTTATTTATTTATTTTTAGAGAGAGGGGAAGTGAGGGAGAAAGAAAGGGAGAGAAACATCATGTGAGAGAGATACATGGATTGGTTGCCTCTCGCATGTCCCCAACTGGGGACCTGATCCACAATCCAGGCATGTGCTCTGACCGGGAATGAAACTGGCAACTTTTTGGTTTGCAGGTCAGCACTCAATCCACTGAGACACAAAAGCCAGGGCCTTTTTATGCCTCCTGAAGAAATGCCACTTAAGTGATTTTTTGGTGTGAAACTGAAATTCCGACCCACCGGGAGGGGCACCTGACGCTTGCCCATCTCCCTATTCCTACGGTCCCAGCTGAGGCCAGTGGTTGCTGCCTGGCCAGGGCTGGTAACCTCCTTGCCTCTATTCTCACCTGCCTTAGCCTGTCTTTCACGTAGCTTTAAGAGTTAGCTTTCTACAGTGTAGGCCTGATTAGGTCACTCCTCTGTGTAAAAGCTTTTCTTGGCTTTATTACATACGGTAACACAGAGGCCAGCTTCCTCAGCCTGGACTTAAGGCTGCTTACTACCTGGCCCCTGCTTCCTCCTCTCACCGTGGCTGCCGGCGCTTCTGAGAAGGCCGTCCCTGCCGGCACGGCTCCCTCCGCCTGTCGTCACTCACCCGTCTCCTGCCCGGCCAACCTCTAATCACCTGTCAAGACTTAGCTGGTAAGTAAAAAGTTAGTGCTTGATTGTCAGTGAGTTGGAGAAAGTAGACTGATACATTTAAGAAAGAAAGTTTAAAGGGGTTTATAAAATAGGCACGTTCAAAAATTTTACTTTGGTAAACCAGGAAACCTAGTAATCAGAAATTTTCTAAGGTTCATTTAGCAAGTGCCTTATAGCAGGCACTTAATGAAAATCTTCTCATTTAATATTCAATCTCTGGAAAGCATTTTGACAAATCTGAGTATCTGAGTGCTTCTGAACAACAGGTTGACGATTCCTGTTTCAGAACAAATGAACCAATGCTCGTCAGTGGTATGCTCTCTCCAGAGAAATACAGGCTGCTCAGACCCTGTGAGTTTGTTCCTTTTTAGTTATTCAAAAGCAGGTCTGCTAATGCCCAGAACACAAACACAAGCACACACATATTTCATTCAGTAGTTCCAACTTTCAGGAATTATTATAATAAATATCCTCTCTGGATCACCAAAATCCTCCTGGCACCAAGCGGTAGCTACAAACAAAGGAAAGGCTAAGCTGGGATTCAGAATGGTAACTCAGGATGGTAACGTTGTGGGCTGACTTGTGTCCTGCCAAGTCCTAACCCCCAGTGCCTCAGAATGTGGCTGTATTTGGAAATAGGGCCTTAAAGAAGTACTTAAGTTAACATGAAGTCATAAGGGTGGGCCCTAATCCCATAGGATTGGTGCCCTTGTAAGAAGAGTTTAGGACACAGAAAGAGACAGACACCAAACACATGCACACACAGAGCGATAACCACGTGAACACACAGGGAGAAGGCAGCCATCTGCAGGCCGAGGAGAGAACCCTGCAGGTACCTTGACCTTGGACTTCTAATCTCGAGAACTGTGAGAAAGTGCATTGCCGTTGTTGAGGTGTTTTTTGTTAGCACAGCCCTAGCAAACTAATACAGAGTGAAATCACAAACACCATGTGAATCATCTGGAACTACTACCAGCCCTGACATTAACTCTGGACGGCTGCTTTGCTCACCAATCATCTTAAGCTTCTCCACGTATTAAGATCCCAACTAGTTGTTAGGGGACCATAGAGATAAAGCTTCAAGTTAGTAATTCAAAATGGAAGTAGCTGATACACTTCCCCTCTCTGAAAATGTGTCCTGGGAAAACGCCAGACACCATGAACTTGTGAAGAGAAATCGCACTGTTCCTTCTCCCCAACATCCCACAAAATTCAAGATTTAAAAGTTACCTTTTAAGTTACCATTTAAACATCTTCCAGTGAATAAAATGATCTTACCCAGTCCTTCTAGTTCTTGAACTACTTCTTTCCAAACAGGTTCGATATGGATACAGCTAAAACACCAATCTGAGGTGATCTTAATGAGGTAAGGTCTCTTGAAGCTATCTGGAACCACTTCATTCACGTAATGTGAAAACTGCAATAAATATTTTTCATCAATAGAGTCCCGCCGCTCAGAATTAAATGGGAAGTGAAAAAAAGACTCATCAAAATAAAAATTTTCATGGAAATGGCGGAAGCGGTATTCTCGCTGCTGCTGCTGCTTCTGGTAGCCCTGGTTCTCTCCAGCATCTCCATAGTGATCGTAATTTGATCTCTTTTCTTCATTGGAAAGAATCTGAAAAGGAAGAAAAAACCAGAAATCTATAGAACAAAAAAAACCTTTACCTGAAGAACTTTTCCGTAAGCAGCTTAGAAGATATAGAAAGGAAATAAATGTAAAGGCGATATGATTGGATATTCTAATTAACATATCAGAAGATTCTTCTCTCAATAGAATCATTAAGTGTTTCAAGGCCAAAGTAGTTCAGTCACTTAAGTGCTCAGCTTGGATTTAAGGATTTTGAACTATCCTAATACTAATCATACCAGTAAAATGATAAAACCTAACACGGTGTTGCTCACCAGGGCTCGAGCACGAGAAAATTTACTGGGCCATGTCATTTAAGGTGGAATGATTCAAACCAAAATATGAAAAGCTGTGAATACCAAAAAGACCACAGAATTGAGTTCAGTGTCTTGCATGTTAGCTGACTTTGTTTTACTTAGAAGTAACTTTGAAGTCTAAAATTTGAGAACCTGTTTTAGGATGATGTGCCATTCAGCTAAGCACTGTCTGTTGAAGAGCATCACCCTGCCCACAGCAGGAAGTCAGGTACTTATCTTTTGTGTGTCTTCCAGACAAAACCACTTAAGCTGACATGTTAGAAAACTATCGAAAATCTTGTGGTTAAAAGTAGTTGGCCAAAAAGTTCATTTATTTTTTTCCCTTAATGATGGCTCTAGTAGTGTTTAGTTGTCTTTTACTTCATTCGAAACACTTTTGTTAGACTGTATTGTGACAGCCGTCATATCAGCGTGCATTGAAAAAAACTTAATCAAAATTGGTGAATTTTTGTGCAGCTATTTTAATACTGAAGATGGAAAAACATATACAATATTTTCAGCACATTATGCTTTATTATTTCAAAAAAGGTAAAAACGTAACTGAAAGACAAAATAAAAAAGGTTTGTGCAGTGTATGGCAAAGATGCTGTGACTGATCAAACATGTCAAAAGTGGTTTGCAAAGTTTCTTGGTCCTGTTGACATTTTGGCCAAATAATTGTTTGCTGTGAGTCTGTTTTAGGCACTGGAAGATGTTTAGCAGCACTCCTGGCCTCTACCCACTAGAAGCCAATAGTTGAAGTGAGCACATAATACAAGTTCTAAAAAGGAAATAAAGACATACCTTCAGGGTAATCTACAATTCCAATTAAAGTCTCTAAATAGGCCACTCTTTTAAAGAGCTGAAGTAGTCAGGCACTAGTTTCAACATACTGCTATGACCAAATATGGTCTCTACCATCATTTAGAAGCTGGGTCAAGGGCAAAGGGAACATGCCCTGCCCGAGAGGATTTTACGGAAATTTAGACACGTTTTATAAGTACTAACGGATGCATCCCGAATTCTGACACAATACCTCGTAAGCCTTGCTAATCTGAATGAACCTGTCTTCTGCTCCGGGATCTTTGTTTTTGTCAGGATGCCTGAAACACAAAAGGGCAGAAGTGAGAATGGATTTCATGTTTTACACCTGGTCAGTTAACATCCTTGCCCACACAGTTCACTACATCAGAGGCAAATGGAAGGCTATTTCGCTAGGACAGTTTCTTAAAAATAAATGGTAGAAGCGATTGGTTGCTTCACCTAACTATAAAAAACACACGCAACTTTAAAGCAGGTACTCTTTTCCAAAAGTATTTCAGCTGAGCACGTGTTCAAAGCCCAGCAGCAGACAGAGCGGCAGCATTTCACGAGGAAGGTGGGACATGAGAGCGCCCCGCACCGCTCCCAAACGTTGCCAAAGCGGGCTCCCAGCGGAAGGCACTTCTCCGTGGGAACCAACCTGTCTTCCCAGGAGGGAAGTGCTTCGCCCCAGGGTTAGAACAATGATATAAATTTCTTCTGTCGCACAGGACATAGCTTGAAGGATGCAACATGAATTTGTTTAGTAGCAACCATGTTTCAAATGGCGTCCTGCTGCTGCTGCTCAAATTAGAATGTTTTACTTTTCATTACTATGGTGATCCCATTCTACCTGTGATTGCTTTTTATCTATAAATGGATGATGATTTCAAGGCCATGTTTTAAGATGTGAGCAAAGTCCCCAATTTAAGCAAAGTGATTTCAACTAATAGAACAAGTATTTTCTATTGTACACAGCTGGCGCTTACTCATCCCACAGCCGCATATTATTCTGTCATCTGCTTGCGCTTATGCCAATTTCAGCTCTGGAGATTTTAAAGTCCTGGGAAGTGGGGGCTGGGTTTTACGTTCTCAGAACCCTCTAAGATCTAGATCAGTGATTGATTTTTCAGTGTTCATTTTATTGAGACTCTATTACAGACCTTATTCTTTATGTAATCAGTTCTGCTTACTTCTAGTAAACTTCCTCTAGCAAAGTCTCTGGAAAGAGAAAATTCACTAGGAAGCAAAGGACCACTAAAAACAGCACCAAGTACACCGAAATAAAAAAAAATTGACAACGTGATGAACATATTCTAGTAGGAGCATATTTGAATGAATTATACCACATATTCTGATTTCTGTAAAAAATAAAGAAACTTCAAGTTGTTGGTTATTGAATTTGGATATCATGGCTTAATATTTAATCCTTGTTATGAATATTAGTGGGAAAAAAACTCAGCTGGGTATAATGAAAACAGTATGACTTAAGGAAACAAGACGGTGGTTTCAAAGCATGTTTCTGGATGACAAGAAAAGCGCTTTAAATATTCAAACTCAGGCTGAAGGCTTGAGAAGATAAAAATTATGCCATCTCACCAACGAAGATTAACACACAGAACTCTGGGGTAGGGGGGAAGAGCCTGTAAAGAGAGTGAACCGAAGAGCGAGCTGAGAGGGCAGCTGGGTTACAACCACAGACCCTGCAACGGAGGAAACAGGCTCAAGAACTGGGGGGGACCACAGGGCAGTTTCAACTTATGAGGAATATTTTTCTAATCACAAGAAAACAACACAAAGTTGAAAACAGCTCAAAAGGGATAACTTCAGCTCTAAGTACTGTCTAATGCTGTTTTCAGTGCATATGCAACATTTTACAAACTGCAATAAATACACATCCTTTAAATTTGAGAGTGAAAAATATAGTGTACTGGGTATCTACTGGTGGTCTAGCTACCTCTAAGGGAATAAAAACAAAGGTAGAAAAAGTAACATAGGCCCTGGCTGGTTAGGTCAGTTGTTTAGAACATCATCCTGATACACAAAGGTTGCGGGTTTGATCCCTGGTCAGGGCACATACAAGAAGCAATCAATGAATGCATAAAAAAATGGAACAACAATTCAATGTTTCTCTTTCTCTCTCCCTTCCTCTCTCCTAAAATCAATAAATAAAATTTAAAAAGTAACTTATGTTGAATGTCGACTGTAATTAAAAAATTAAAAAACACAGAAAATAGTGAAAATAAACATAAGAAATTGTACTAGACAAATCAATTTACAGTTTTGGTGACTGACCATGTTATACCCATTTACTTCAAATCAAATTTTATGACACTTTTTTCTTGGAGCAGGAATTGTTAATTTTGCCAATGTAGATGACAAAAAAAAAGTATGTATGCTATAACTTAATTGTTGGGAGATGATGAACAGTTTTCCTGAGAGAGCAAGTAATTTTAAATGATTTCATCAAACAAGGGGCAAGGTCCTGAGAAGTCTAAGCAACACTATTAAGCAGTAAAACACGGTAGGGGAAGGCTGCAAATCCAGTTCGACAGTTAACTACTTCCCCGTTATAGTTCATTGTGAAAAGTCAAACTGGGAAACACTACTATTTTCAGTGCATATGAAACCATTACAAACGGAAACAAACTATTTCAGTGATAAAACACTGCCATTGCCGGAACAGCAGAAAATAACAGTACAGCGAAAATACAAAAGTAAAGTAAAATTGTAGACTTCACTAGATGATAGTCTATATATGGTGATGAAGTACTCCTGGAGAGAATCTAATCAAGGAAGAGACGCATAAGGCTTGTTTAATTAATATAACATCCTTTTCAGCTCTGGAAGACAGCAAAAGCAAAGCTGTACATTTTAATGGGTTCTACATACTGAAGCTATCATTTTTGCTTTTAAAATGTTGTCAAAGACTATATCCTGTCCAAAAGAATGTTACAACCATATTAGTTCATTGCAGATTTATAAATTTTGCTTTAAACATAAGCAGCAGGGGTCTGAAATGATGTAGAAAGCAACTTTGTGGTTAAGAGAGTCCCTGGAAACAGGCCACACATAACTAAAGACTGTGTTTTTAGTGACCAGTTCTGCATTCTTCATGATATCAGTCTGGTCTAAAACAGGGGTCCCAAGCCCTGGCTGGTGTCGCTCAGTGGACTGAGTGCCGGCCTGCGAACCAAAGAGTTGCTGGCTCAATTCCCAGTAGGCACATGCCTGGGTTGCAGGCCAGGTCCCCAGTAGGGGGCATGTAAGAGGCAACCACATATTGATGTTTCTCTTTCTCTTTCCCTTCCCCTCCCTCTAAAAATAAATAAATAAAAATCTCAAAACAGGGGCCCCAAACCTCCAATCCGAAGACCAGTACCGGTCCGGACCTGTTAGGAACGGGGCTGCACAGCAGGAGGTGAGCTTGAAGGTACTGAGCTTGAATCATCCCCAAACCAGCCCCACCAACCCCAGCCCATGGGAAAATGTCTTCCACAAAACCCGTCCCCGGTGCCAAAAAGGCTGGGAACCGCTCGTCTAAACTATCTACTCAGAACGTTGCATTTTAAACCTTTTACCTGTACTGCAACAAGTTTAAAACCAGGATACACGTGTCACAGAAGAATAATGGTGCCAGGCAGTCACACAGCCTGCAATGTCATCTGCATCAGCGATTTTCTAACTTCCTGCCCTAAACCCCAACCCACCCTTACTTCTGCCCAGATGGGCAAGCGATCAAAACACAAGGAAACAATAAACTACTGTAGGTGCAGAAGGTCAAACTATGGAAGCCAGAGGTAATACAGACTTAACAATCCATAAAACAGGGACAGCAATACCCACCCTCATAGTGTAATTGCATGGTTTAAATGAGATTTAAAAAAAAACAGAACCTGGCGCCCAGCGGGCAGGTGCTCAGTGATGGGTCCCATCCCGAAGCTTCCTTCCCTACTCATGACTGGTTCACACAGCTCACAGTCCTGGGTTCCTTCTCTCTTTTCCTCCTCCCACTGTTTCCCTCCAGCCATAAAATCCAACACTTCTACTGTGGCAAGTGCATAGCATTAGCGGAAGAAACTGACGCTGTCTGTCCAAAACAAGTGTTAAGTTTATTGCTATCCTGCTAAGTCATAAACACTTGTATATTCTCTAGCATATTACATATGCCAGATATATATGCATATGTATAATATGTGCTAGAGAATATACAAGCAAATAGCTGCAGGTATAATTCTGATTTTTCTGTAAAGTAATATACTCGATTCCTGAATATTCATTTAAAATTGACGGCAAAAAGCTCTTATTCTAAAATTTTTTTGATAGCTTAAAATTAATCTAGAAGATAGGACTGGGTAGTGCTTCCTTTGGCAATGAAACCCATAGAGAGCTACTTTATGAAAAACATCATGGGAAGGGTAGCTTATCCATTTTTGAGTACATATATATCTAAAAAATTAAAGTCTCCTCCTACTTTAACATTAAATATGCTAATGGTATCTCGGCAATTAAGGGGGTTTCAAAGTAACACAGGCTTCGGGTCACATCAGTAGAAATTACAGAATAACATAAACATTAGTTCTCCCAAATAAATATTTAAGACAGATGTATTATATATTTACTGAACACAGAAACAGAGACAAATAAAAGCTAATCATAACTTAGGCTTCATTTCCCTGCCAAAACTGCTTAGCTTATATTAAACTATTTCTTTGTTTCACCTACCATTCCCGGGCGAGCTTCTTATAAGCCTTTTTAATATCAGCCTGACTGGCTGTTCGGCTGACCCCTAGGACTCTGTATGGGTCAAAATCCAACGCAGACAGAATTTGCAGGATCAAAACCAGAACTATCAAGAACTGCCAGGAAATGCTCAACTTTTTCACTTCCATTTCTCTTCCTTTCCAGAGCTGAAATGATTGAAGAGGCAACAGGTTTCAGTGGTAGAACCCTGGACAGTCTTGCTTTTTAGGTAAAGGTATAAGATATAAAGATGAAAACCAAAACAAACAAAAGATACTTTGCAGAAAAAGTGTCAAGGTGTTTGACTATATTTTAAAAAATCAACAATCTCATTACTATTTATATCACAAATAAGAACTATGATAGATGAAAAGTGAGCAATAAGAATTAATAGCAATTCTCCAGAATCCTTGGATTAGAAAAGCTTTAGAAGCTGAATGACTGAAAATGAATGAGACGAAGAAATAATAAGTAAATGTGAAAAGACATACATAGGAAAATCAAAGTGACTACATCTCAAGTACACTGTTTCACTTATTCTGACAATCAACAGCAGTGTAAACTTAAAACACAAGGTTTAAGAATACCTCACTGAGTATAGGCTAAACAAGTTCATGAAACCATAAGATTTATCATGTCCAAAGTGTCACAAAATGAGACAGTTGTGAGGTTCTTGGGAGTTAAATAAGTACAAATACAAAAGTGAAATACTCTTAAAACTGCAATTATGACTTAATACGCCCCAATTCTATTTTCTCACCAAATCCTTTAGAACAGTGAAGCTGCTCTTTAGTTTGATCCTTAGCAATAGGGTCATTATAAATGAAGATCTTAGGAAATGCTCAACTTTTTCACTTCCATTTGAGAAAAAGTGTTCAGAAATAATTGGGTTTTCCACATGCAGTGGAATTAGTGACAAAGACAGTAGACCAGACATGGTCTTTAAATATTAAAGCTCCGTCTCTGGTTAAGTGTAGTGATTGAATTCATAGTGGGTTTTGGAAATAATACCGACTGGTTACTGAACAAGGTGGTGCTGTATCGCACAGAAATGTACACTCCAGGATTGTGCTCTTGGTGATATCATACAAAGTTTTTCCCAAAGGCTGTATTTATCTTGACTTCTCATAAAGTACTCAAATTGTAAGGTTCAAGGGTCTACTGTGACACCTTACTTAAGACGGTGGGCAAAAGCTGTACAACGGCCGTGAATTCTGACAGATGTCTAAATGCCGCCTGGGAGTCCTCACAAAATGGACCAACCCGACGGCCAACATTTAGGACTGCATGCACGCTCCATAAAATCCTCAAACCAGTTTCTTCCTTGTTCGGGTAACCTATAACCTATCCTGTCCTACAAAACACGCACAGCACTAAAAATCCGGGTGGGGAGATAGTTACTGGTTAAGCACGCGGACTCTGGAGTCAGACTGAGATGGGGATCCACCTTCCACCACTTTTAAATCCTCGGGCAAATTACTTAAACTTGTTAAGCCTCAGTGTCCTTATTAAAAAAAAATGGGGGTGAATAATACTATCTTGAAACGATCAACATAAGAGTTAAATGCTTGTAAAGTATTTACTGGGCACAGGATCAAGTTAGTAAGTGATACTTGTTATAATGATTTTCCTATCATGCTGTACAAACACTGAGTATTCAACTGTGTCAGTCGCTTTCCGTTAGAGGGTCCAAGTGGCGAGGCGCTGGGAAGTTCTTTTGCAGACCGCCTGACAGTGCCGGCCTCAGGGCAGAAAACCACCTGCCCAACAGGTAGGCTACCGCCCTTGGGTAACATCCCCTAAACCAGGCAGACGCTCCGAGAGACACATTCTAAGTCTGAGCACCGCCTCGAGCTCCCGTCGGAGGTCGCAACCCTCCAGGAGACGGTCGCCTCCACCGCTGCCCTCTGAGGGCCCTGGGGCGGGCCCTACCGGCTCCCGCTTCCCCCCAGGCCCAGCAGGGACCGGGAGCCAGAAGGAACCGAAGGGAGAGTCCCGAGGCTGCCCGGTCCCGCCGCGTCCGCGGCTCCGCGCGTCACGCGGGGAAGGAGTTACCGGGAAAGGGCACCGGCCTAAGCGGCTGCAGCGTCCGAGATCCAGTTAGTCCGCCGGCCGGGAGCCTCAGGTCCACACCAGCGCTCGCCGGGGCCTGGGGAGGGGAAGAAGGAGGGACTGCCTGAAGGGAGTCACGTGATACTTAAAGGCCCAGCGCAGAGGCGGCAAAGACTGAGCAGGTGGAGGACTTCTCGTTTGAGAGTGTGTTTTGACCCTTGCTACACACCGTCTGCGCGTGGACCTAACGCGGTTACCACGGGAACGAGGCGCGCTCTATGGCTGGATCAAAAAAGATAATCATTACCAAAGAGGTCAAGACGTGCCTCCTAGCGAGGCTAAGTCGCGGTGCAGGATGGGATGCCAAAAAGACCTCCCCGATCCAGGGAGGAGTTCCCAGTCCTACCAAGAGATGGCCCTGGTCTAGCAACAGTTGCTAGGGTGGGGAAGCAATCATTGGTCTCGGCTCTCTTTAAGCCTATTCATAGAATCCTAGAGCGTTAGAGTTGGAAGAGACCTCAGGGATCCTTTCTAGTCGAACTCTTCCATAGGCTGATGGGGAGACTGAAGCCCAGAGAGGAGCAGGGACTTTCCCAAGGCCTGGAACTCAGGACTCCTAAACCCATTTATTAAAAAGCGAACTCCACCTTACAATGTGCCAGTCCCTGCCCTTAGCACAGGAAAGGGATGTGCGTGTATGTGGTGATGGTTGTTGGGGAGGAGGAGAGGCACAGGTAAAGGAGGGAAACTTTCGCTGAGCCAACGCAATAGGTTCCTTAGAGATACAAAGATTTCATATCTCCCTGCTCCGTTTTTATTTATTTTTATCTCCTTTTATCACTATCTAACCTAGTACATCTTTTGCTTTATCATTTGTCTCCTTCTACTGGAATGTAAGCTCCCAACGGCAGGCTTTTGTCTGTTTTGTTTTTTTTTTCTTTCCACCTCTGTATTTTCGGTGCCAGCGCAGACCTTGGCACAAACAGGATCGCAATAAATATTTGTGAAGTAAATGAATGAATGGGGCTGAGGTTTTGCTGCTTAAGAATATGCTTTCTAAGGTGGACTCCCGGTTAAGAGTGTGGACTTTGAGTCAGATTCAAGTTTAAATCTTGCACGCCTGCCACTTACTACCTTTCATTTCCTTGAGCCCCAGCGTCCGCATATGTAAAGTAGGGGAAAGTACTTTCTTGGCACTACTGTAGTCAAGGATAAATGAAGTAATTGAATGTAAAGTGGATAGCTCAATGGCTAGGACTTAGCAAATGCTCAATAAACGGGAGCAATTACTTTTCAAATGTGGAAATAAGTCATACGAACGGGGGGTTCAGAAGGCTAGATTTCGGCCGTTTTTTTCCTTTGTGGTGGGAGGTTCTAGGGTGGGATAGAGGGAAGAGAGTAATGAAACACCATGTAAGGTGGGCTTGGTTGGAGGAGACCAAGTTTGGAACACTGCATGAAGGGCGGGTGGCAGATTTACGGTTTTAATGGGAGCAGGGGAGGGGGCTCAATGGGAGCCTTACGGGGAAGGGGCTTGAATGGGGTGGGGCAGACTGTGGCTCCAAGCTCGGTTGTCTCTTACTAGCAGTGAGACCCCGGCCCCCGGCCCCCCCGCCGCCCCCCGCGCCCGCTCCGTAAAAGCGAACTGTCCTGAATTTTGGGAGGGGGCAAGCAGCAGTTAACGCGGGACGTGTCTGGGGCGCGGCAGAACTGCGGGCGGGGTGTTGACGCGCTCTGTGCCCTGGGGGCGGTGCTTAGCGCAGAGGCTGAGTCTTCTGAACTGGAGGTGGCCTGGCCTAGGGGGCGAGGGAGATACCGGGGCGTGGTGCAACGCTGTGGCCCGCCCTTGGGCGGGTCCTGGGGAGCTGATAGGGCGTGGTAGCCGAGGCCCGGAAGTGGACGGGGACGGCCCGGGTCCCCGCCGCCTACCTGCCATGGATGAGGCTGACCGAAAGCTCTTGCGGCGGTGCCGGGTGCAGCTCGTCGGCGAGCTGCAGGTGGCCGATCTCTGGGACGCTCTGTTGAACCGCGAGCTCTTCACGCCGGACATGATCGAGGATATCCAGGTGCACCCCCGCCTCCTCCCAGCCTGCGCCCCGCTTCCCTTTCCGTGCGCAGACTTCTCTCACAGTTGGGGATGGCGAGGCCGCGCAGAGAGGGATGCTGGAGCCATAAAGTAACTTAATGGCCGAGCTCCCCCGGCCTTTAGGAAACCATTGTGTAGGAACCCCGTTTTTCCTCAAGGTGCCGAGCCCTCTAAATTGCCCAGCCGAACCAAGCAATCCTAGACACCGACTTGCTAAAGCGATTCCGTGCCCTGCACCATCAGCGTGCACTGTTAGCAGCTGCAGCGCTGTGCTTTTGCCAGGAAGCAGGCATGTTTGTTTTCTCCTTCTCTAGCATGAAGGTCCACGGCACCCACTTGGGTGACAGACTGCCTGGCACCCTGTCCTTGGGCGATCCACACCCTCTTTGAGCCAGTTTCCTGGGCTGTGAAATGGGGACAGCGGTAGCATTGCCCTGAGGGCTAACCGAGATACAGGATATGAAACAGTGGAGTGCCAGGCACAGAGGAAGGGCTCCTCTTTGGCCAGCCCTTCACGTGTTAAGTTTATGTTTTGTAAGGGGTTTTTGGAGATGAACCGCCTTATGCAGGTAACGGAGGGAAGAGTAGAATGAAACATTGACAATCCTCTTTAAAAGCACTTTGATGTCTTGGTCTTATTTGACCCTCGCCACAGGCCTGCATGATGGGTACAGGAGGGATTTGGGACCGTGAGGTGCAGCGGGTGTGCGTGGCTTCCTGAAGGCCCCCGGGCCAGGACCCTGTGGGCTACTTTCAGGCTGAGTGTGCAGTTCCTGCCTCATCCAGGAGCCTGGCCTGACCCAGTGGGAAGTCTTTAATAGAACAAGTGCCATTTGGAAAATTAGCAATGAATGATAATATTAAAAGAAGTCTTAGGAACACCAGCTATGTGGCCTGTACTGAGGAGTGGGAAGCCATATCCTTGCCTTTAGGTACATTCACAGGGGTCACCAACAGGAATGCCTGCGGAGCCCAGTGGGTGGGCACTGCAGTGGGTGGCCTCGGTCCTGCCCTCCAGCTCAGGCTGGGTGTGGTCACAGCCCGATGCTGGTCCAGTATTGCCAGATCTTCCATGCTGTTAAAAAGAAGCTGGGGATCTTGATTTTGATATCAAATGACCTGACTTTAAATATGAGCACAAATGCAGAATTTTTAAAGAATGCAGTGTGTATGGTGGGTGCCATTTCACCACACCTAGCCTGAGAAACACACAGGCTTTGGGGCCACGGGGAGGTGGGCCCTCGTCCTGGCTTTGTTATATATTTACAAGTTCCAGCACTTTTTGATGACTGTCTTTCCCTCTTCGGGGATAATTGTAACTTAAAGTTGTTGAGGGAGACTATGTGAAAGATGCATTTAACAAGTGTCTATCTTATTGTGAGTGTACAGTAACTCTTGAGAGAAATCGAAATACCACAGTTTACTTGCAGAAGTAAGCAGAGAGCAGTTTTGCTACTAAGAATTATCTTTTCAGTGATACTGTAGGTCCCTGCTGTTCAATATAGGAGCCATTAGCCACGTGTCACTATTTAACTGTAAATATGAAGTAATTAAAATTAAACAAAATAAAAAATTCAGCTCCCCAGTCGTAGGACCTAAGTGCACAGTAGCTGCATGTGGCTGACAGCTGCCGTATTGGACAGCTCAGAGAAAGGACAGTTCCATCTTCGTGGAAAGTTCCCTTGGACAATGCTGCTGCAGAACATTTGGGGACAGGGTGGTATCTTAACCCCTCCCTGAGGAACTTTCATAGTGCTGGGTCTTGAAGGACAACCAGCAGGTAACCAGTATCTTCTTCTTGCTCCCACCCTGCCTCCTATCTCAGTACCTGGCCTCCCCGTCCCCACATCTGCTGCTCTTGACCATTTTTCCATCTTCACAGTCCACCCAATCAGTCGCCAGGCCCTGTTGAGGCTCCCTCCTTATTTCTCTAGTCTGTCCTCTGGCTTCTCTCTCTTCCAGCGGCCCCATCTTTGCCGCCAACTGACCGGGCTGTGGCTCACTCCCTGCCTGGTCCACCCTGCCCCCCAGAGTGGTTTTTCTAAATGGCAGATTTGACTCTGTCATCCTCTTCTTAAAACTCCTCATTGGCTTCTCACAGCTTTCTTGGCATGACCACACAGATGCCTCGTTCCTCACTGCTATTCCCCACCCCAACTTACATTTCCCATTTCTCTGAATTCACTTTTTTTTTTAAGACAACACATCTTTATTCTCTTACATTCTAGAGGTCAAGAGCTGAAAGCGAGTCCTAAGAGATGAATACCATGGTGTCAGCGGGGCTGCTTCCGTCTGGAGGCTCAGCGGGGAACCCATTCCTTGCCTGCTGCAGCTTCTAGAGGCTGCCAGCATTCCTTGGCATGTGGCCACATCACTTCAGCCTCTGCTTTCCTCTTCACGCCTTGCTGTTCCCTTCTTAATGTTCCCTCGTGCCTCAGATATGACCCCTTGCTGGAAGTCTCTTTTACTGTACAGGACTGAGTTGTGCACCCCGTACCCTCCCAGTCCCATGTCCTTTACCTGCAATACATTTCTCCTTGCTGTGTCCTTGCTGACTTGTCTGTTTGCATTCCCCATGTGCCGTTTACTCCTTGAGGATTGAGATTGTTTGCTGCTGTATTTTTAGCACTTAGCACAGCACTGGGCACAGAGTAGATGCCTCCAAAGTACTGAATGAATAGATACGCAAAGGCAGGACCAGTTTTTACTCACATGCCTCATTGTTTAGATTTATGCTATCAGGGAAATAGGGGGACAAAGTGAGAGTCACAGGAAAGTGTGGGAGTAATAGTGCCATGTCTTTCTTTCCAAACAGAGGGCAGGCTCCGGGTCTCGGCGCGATCAGGCCAGGCAGCTGATCATAGATCTGGAGACCCGAGGAAGTCAGGCCCTTCCTTTGTTCATCTCCTGCTTAGAGGACACAGGCCAGAATAGCCTGGCTTCATTGCTGAGAACAAGTAGCCAAGCAGCAAAGCGGGGTCCGGAGGCCATCAAACCCCGGGACCTCATGCCTGTGGTGGTTGGACCAGTGGGCCTCAAAGCAGAGGAGCTGAGAGTGGTGAAGCAGGATCCACCAAAGCTGACCCCAAGCAAACTCACACCAGTCGTGCTGGGGCCAGAAGAGCTCTGTCCTGCCAAGCTCAGACCAGAGGTTCTCAGACCAGACATGCCCAGGCCAGTGGATGTTCCTTCTGGGGGATTCGGTGACGTCCGTGAGTACTGAGCGAGTGGCTGGGAGGTGGGTGTGACCATTGGTACAGCCAGGCAGGCTGAAATTCAGAATTTAATTTTGGTGCTGTTCTTCTGAGAACTCAGAGGGTATGGGTGGAATATTCTGGTAAGTCTTCAGAAGACTTAATCTTGGCAGCCCCTCCTCTGAAAAGCATGTATTCTTTTCTGAATGGATAATTTCAAATGACTTGTCTTCGGCCTCACAGATTCTTTCTTCAGTCTCACAGATTCTTTCTTCTGTTTGATCAAGTCTGATATTGATGTTCTCTCTTGCAATTTTTTTTTTCATTTTATTCATTGTGTTCTTCAGTGCCAGATTTTCTGTTTGTTTTTTCTTTTACTATTTCTAGCTCTCTGTTAAATTTCTCTGTTTGTGTGCTGTTTTCCTGATTTCATTGACTTGTCTTTCTGTGTTTCCTTGGAGCTAACTTGAGCTTCCTTTAAACAATGATTTTGAATTCTTTATTGGGCAAATCTCAGATTTTCATTTCTCAGGGGTTGGTTACTGGAAAATTATTTGGTCCTTCAGTGGTGTCATGGTTTCTTGATTTTTCATGTTCCTTGAAGTTTTGCGTTGCTGTCTTTGTGTTTGAAGAAATATCGCTTCCTCCAGTCTTTACTGACTGGCTTCTTTAAGGAATCTAATCTTGGACTTTTTTTTTTTTTTTGCATTAGCAGTGTGCTGGAACTTTTCAGTGGACTCTGAACTTCCACAAAGGCACGCTTGTCCATGGGTGATTGTCAACCTTGGTGTTCTTTGTGGGGAAAGGCAGTAGAAAATTCTTATTCTGCCATTTGGATAATGCTACTCTCTCACTTTGGGGATCATATTTGAGCATTTGAATAAATTCTTCAGTAGTCGAGAGTCGTTATATTTTGGGGGTGCAGTGGAATTTTGGAAGTGAGCAATAATTTCAGAATTAAGTCTGTGGACTAATAGAAGCCTTCAGGCTAGGGAAAACCTTTTTTAAAAAAAAACATAGGATGTGAATGCTTTCCTGGTGTGACTTTTAAACTGGCGAGAGAGTAGTTCCCAACAAGGGGTCCAGGTTTTGCTGTGAGCAATGAATATCACCATTGTTGGATCATGAATGTAGGTCCCAACATGTGCTAGAGGTAGCCCCTATTTTTTCTTTGCTTAAAAAGAAAAAGTATCCCATGACCCTATAGGCTGGTAGCTTGTTGCCTTTTAGCTAATGGAAATGAAAACTCTTCTGACATTGAAGGAATAAACGACCATTTTACTCATTTATTCATTTTGCAAAAATTTCCTGAGGACCTACTGTGTGCTGGGTCCCTGGGATTCCACAGAGTGGTGGTATCTACTCTCTGGGAGCTTCCCTTATTCTCTTTTGTTCTAGAATTTTATATAAACGGAATCTCCCCACATATACTTTTATGGCTGTTTTACCTCGGTGTGATGTTTTTGAGATTACCCACGGTGTGGCATGTATCAGTGGCTCCTTCCTGTGTAGGCTGTGTGGTGCTCCTTTGTCTGGTTTATCTGTTGACCTATCGACGGACAATTGCATTGTTTCTAGATTGGCCATTATGAGTAGGTCTTTGGTGAACATTGGTGGCCAAGGCTTTTTGTGTCCATTGCATTCATTTCTCTTGGGTATATGTACACCTTGGAAAGGAATTGGTGGTTGGAGGGAAGGTAGGCATTTAATTATTGGAAACTTCTAAATAGTTCTCCAAGGTGGCTGTGCCTCTTGACTCCCGCCCACCAGCAGTGTCTGAGGGCCCCCAAGTTTCCACTCCTACATGTCTGTGGGGCTGTCCTCAGAGTCCCTTGCCCCTCCTCTGTTGGACCCTGACATTCCCTCTTTGTCTCTCCCCCCGCAGGTGCTCAGGAGAGATTCAGGGGAAGCGCTGATCTGGTGAGCCTTCCTGGGATTTGGGGCCAGTGGCGTTGGCTTTGGTTCCTTCTACTCCTTGTGCCCCAGGTCCTTTCCTGCGGCTGTGTCAGGAGCCTGGGGAGCCCAGCCCAGCTGGGGAGAGGCTCCTGGTCCCAGGCCCCCTCCAGCTCCCTGACTCGGGCATAGCTCCTTCCGGAGCAGAGTGTCCAGCCCTGCTCTTCCCTCATCTGTGAAGTCGCATTATCCAGAGTCGGCTGTGGCCTTGCCCTGACCCCCAGTCCGAGTCACTGACTCTCATTCACAGCACTTACTGTGTGACTCCTGTGTGCCAGCCCCGGCCTCTGCTGGGGTGCCTGGGGTCAGACCACTTCTGTTTCTCGCCCTCATGGGGCCATCAGCCTAGCAGAGGCTAGTTCTAGAAAGAAATATAGAAATCTTCAATATAAATAGTGTGACGCACCATAAACAAAAAGAACAGGCTGCTGTGAGAGAGGATTATAAGGCACACATCGAGCCCGCGGCGGCGGGGAGTGGTATTGGTGCTCCAAGGTTGGGCCAGGGCACAGGCCTGCCCAGAGTCGCCCACACAGTTCTCGGGTGCTCCCCTGGACTGGGCGGGCTGTAAGGTCCTTTTGGGGCGAACGTCTGTGGGTGTCGTGTTTCTAAGCTAGCAGCTCCTATCCCTGAATGCTGTGATGGGAGCTAGTCGGCTCTCCTGAGCTTAGCTATCTGTACACCGCACGGCTCGCGCTCACCCCGGTCTGGTTGCAGCCTGCTGGCTTGTGCCCTGCAGTGCTGGGTGTAGACTCTGCTATTCCTTCAGAGGGAGGGCACACCCCATCTTTTGTGTCATCGCTCCAGACTGTCAAGCACACGAGTGAAAACCAGGGGGCCGCCTGCCCCCCTGAGGAATGCAGTGAGACGCTGGCTTACGTTGCTCGCTGTGCTTGGGCAGGCGTACGTCCTGAATGCAGACCCCTGTGGCCACTGCCTCATTATCAACAACGTGAACTTCTCCCCGACGTCGGAGCTCAGCACCCGCTCCGGCTCCAATGTCGACTGTGAGAAGTTGCAGAGGCGCTTCCACCTGCTGCACTTCACGGTGGAGGCGAAGTGCGACCTGACTGCCAAGGTACGGTCACCGTCCGTGCAGACAGACAGGGACCCTGAAGCAAGCGACTCCCCAGCACTAGCCCTTCAGTCAGTGGGACCATGAGAGACAGTACCGCTCCGTGGTTGCCGCGTTAAACTTCAGACTCAGGGAGACGTAGGTGGGGGACTGGCTCTCCCGGTACCTGCTGGGTGACCCCTGAGCCTCCGTCTCGTTGTCTGAACAGCCAGGACAGGACTCACCTCCTGGGTCATTGTGAGGGTTAAATGAACAGAGCCCAAGCACAGCACCCTTGCCCAAGAATGGTGGCTGTTGTGACTGTTAGTTAGGACCGTCATTACTTCAGTACTGGCGCTGGGAGCAGGGAAGGTGCTCCGCCCCATATGCAGGTGGGTCCAGGGTGGGGACCTGATCCGTCAGGGCTCTGGCTCACTGCTACCTTCTTTTCGTAGCAAATGATCCAGGCTCTGGTGGCGCTGTCGCGGCGGGACCACGGTGCCCTGGACTGCTGCGTGGTGGTCATCCTCTCTCATGGCTGTCAGGTGGGGGCGCTCAGCTTCCCGGGCAGGCACCTGGGAAAGGCTGTACAGACAGGCCGGGGGGCGGGGGGGAGCCCTGTCCCTTCCTGTGCCCCGGACACCCTTAGCTTTGTGGGAAGAGCCATGGGGCCCTGTCCGCCTCCCACTGTTTTCTTGGGAGCCATCTGGCCCTCTGAGGAGTTGCATTTTCCACTTGGGTGAAAAGGCACCTGGGAGAGGCAGGGAGGAGACAAGCCTTGCTCACAGCGCCTATCCCTGGATTTTGGTCACAGATGGCACAGCACACAAGAGCTCCCAGCTCCTCCCTCGGGCCAGCTAGGCATGGTCTGGGCCCTTTGTTGCTGGCTGGGAGTCAGGACACTGGGACCCACTCTGGGCTCGGCCACTAATGTGCTGAGTCATTGTGCTCAAGGCTCTTCCCCCTCCTGGGCCCCAGTTTTTTTTATCTTTTAAGTTGAGGGTTGGAAAGGTCAGAGGTTATAAGCTGGAGGCCTGTAGCCCCTCTCTGGGTTATATAGTGTTTTTTAATCTGATAGCTTTCACACCAAAATTAGGATTTCTAGCTTTTCTTGAAAAACCACAAAAGTCTGGCTTTACCAGGCCTGCATCCTCCCAGAGCGTGCTCTGTGGCCGGTAGGTGGGCAGGGGCTGCCCCCTAGGTTGTTCCCTTCCACTGTGGCCCCCGGAACAGCAGTGTGGGCATCACCTGGCAGCTGGTGACATGAAGACTCCCGCACCCCCACCCCCCGCACCTACACATAAAGCCTGAGAAGAATTGCTCTAGAGCGGTGCTTCCCAGCGTTCAGCTGCGTCAGAGGCACCTGAAGGACCCTGCTGCGGGTCTCCTCTATCAGGTTTCTGATCGAGGAGGTCTTGGGGGGCCCCCGGGATCTAGATGTCTTACAAGTCCCTGGTGATGCTAATGCTGCTGGCCTGTGGGGGCCACTGATTGAGAAGAAGCTAGCTGGCACTTTCCAGTGAGGCTTTCTCGGCCCCTTGTGAGTTTAGACCCTTGGAATGGACGCTGACCAGGGCCCATCCAGAGCCAGCCTGCTCTGTCTAGGTCAGCCTTGTGCCCCTGGCTGGGACCTCCTAACTTCTTGCCCTCCCCCACCACTCCCAGAGCCTCTGAATGGTGTGTTGGACTCCTCCCCAGCTCCTTGGTTTTGTAACCAGCATTCTTGGTCTTCCAGGCCAGCCACCTCCAGTTCCCGGGGGCCGTTTATGGCACAGATGGCTGTCCTGTGTCCATCGAGAAAATCGTGAACATCTTCAATGGCAACGGCTGCCCCAGCTTGAGAGGGAAGCCCAAGCTCTTTTTCATCCAGGCCTGTGGCGGAGGTAAGCTGGTCCTCGCCCCCGCAGAAGAACCGAGTGGGGAAGGAGCCGCTGCCCCCTGCTCCCTTCACATCGGCCCCTCACGATGTCCATGGGGTCTCTCCAGGCATCAGAGGGTCCCAAACATGGTCGCTGCTGTCTGAATGGCAGCACCTGCACCTGGCTGGAGTAGGCCTCAGCTTTGTCCAGCCTTTAGAGGTGAGAGCCTTGGTCTCATAGTGCAGTGGGATCAGAGGCCCACACAACTTTGGCAATTTCAACTCCAGAGACTTGACAACAATAAACCAAGTGGAGGAGAAAAGAAAAACTTTCTTTTCCTGGCCTCCATCCACTAGGCCTCCTTTCCACTACCCCAGGGAAAGGGAGGCCAGCTTTCTGGGAAAGTTACAGGTAGCCGGTCTTGTAGCCCTGGGCCCACCCCAACGTCCCCTCTCAATAGCACGGGGGAAGTGTGCCATGTCTTTGGACTCCTCAGGGGGACGTACAAGGCCCTCGGTGACCTGGCCCGGCCACTTTGCTTCCCTAAGCCTGGCACGCTGTGCCCGCCCCAGCACTGCTCAACCTTCCCAGGGTGTCACGGGCTCTGGCTTGCCCTTCAGCCTTTCCATGTGCCGTCCTCTGCCTTGTCCCCTGGCCACTCTTCATCACCCATCCTTCTGACTACCATTTACTGTCACCACCTCCAGGAAGTCTTCCCTAAACACCCGCTTCTGTGAGCAGTCAGGGTTAGCTGGCCCTCGTCCTCCTGCAGCTCCTGTCCTTTCCTGTCATAGCACCTTCCCAGGGTGCTGAGACAGCCTCCTTCCCTGGTCAGCCCTCCCGGGGCAGGGCCGGGCCGATCTGCCCTGCAGCCGCGTCCTGGCCTGGCACAAAGCTCACAGTTGCGTTGCATCTTATGTGGATTCTAGTTATTTGAATTTGAATTGGAAATAGAACCATATAAAAATATCTTTGAGTAAAATTTGAAATAATGTAAATTCCCACCATGAAAAAACTCAACCCCCTGGGAAGAGCAGGGTTCCAATGCTGGACGGCAGCTGCCTTCGGAGTCCTGGTCCCTGCGTAGCACACAGCAGGCTGTGTGACCTTGTGGTTAACGCTGCTGCCACACGGGGGCGGCCTGTCAGCTGAGAACAGAAATACAGAACGCTCCGTGATCTCTCAGTGTCTGGCGGGGTGTCCTGTTTACTTGTGTCAGAAAGTCTGTCCTGGATTTTGGTGACTCTTACATTGCTATTTTAAAGTTCACTGTTGTTACAATTTAAAAATCCTCTAACATCCTTCAGTGAGAGGCAGTGCGGGTGCCAGGGTGGAAAAACCTATGCCCAGGTAGGTCCCTTGGGTGTCGAATGTCAGTAAGCAGCATGAGGCAAGGTGACAGACAGCGTGGTGATGCACTTGGCCAAAGCTGCGCAGCCTCCATTGGGCCGAGCTGTTGACTTTGGGTGCCCTGTGTTCAGAATTGCAGAACTCAGGCTGGGAAGCAGCGGGAAGCTCCATATGCTGCGGTGGCCGTGAGTCGTGTGTGCAGGGGGACAGCATCCCTTCCTGCTGTGTGTTCACGCTTGTGGGGAAGTTAGTCCTGCCTAATGCTGGGGCGGGCCGGGGGAGGTGGTTTGAATTATCAAGGCTCTTTAAGAACAAGGCTGTGCATGAAGTGCATAACCTTGGAGCTAGGCCTTCCCATCGGATTTGTAGAATGAGGACGACACCTGAATGAACACAGTCTAGTGTCCTCTCTCTGACCCACTCTTTTTTTCCCCCTCGTCCCCTCTCAGGTCCTATTGTGTCCGCTCCGTTTTTCACGGGCAGCCCCTCTGCCCAGCCCGTCCCCTGAGGCCATTCCTAAGTCATGCCACTGAAATGCCCTATCCCCCAGCTGCACAGGCCGCCCAGGGGGACCCAGGGGCCGTCCCATGCTCACGTCTCAGGTCCCCTCCATTGTTCCACTGAAGCCATTCCCAGACGCCTAGGGCAGATTCCAGAATCTCAGCCAAGACAATAACCAGAAGCAGTGACCTCAGTAAGCAATGGCCCAGTGCTCACACATCTCAGGCCGCCTTGGCAGAAGCCCGGCCCCTGCACGGGGGTGTGGGACGCAAACAGACGACCAAGTTTCTAAGCTTCAGCTGTACAGGGGCAGAGGTCAGTGGATGTTGGTGTTATTATGGGGTTGCCACAGCCATCTCTGTCTCCCCTTTGTCTCCTGTGGATGGGACCCCGGCTTCCCTGGGTGAACTATGACCTCCCTCCCTCCTGGCTGTTTCCCACCGTAGATCCAGCCACGTGGACTGCCTGCTCTCCGGCCCAGGGGCCTGCCTGGCAGGTGCCATTTTTTTCCGACCAGGACTCTTTTCCCATCTCACATCAGAGGCTGGGACCCAGTCCCCAGTCCCGAGTCTCCCCCCACCCCAAGGAGCCCTCCGCACCACTCTACCTCTGCCTGTTTTTCCTGAAGTCTCCTTAGCTTTTCCTGAAGCTCTTCTTCCTGGCGTAGCCTGGGGTGCCCTGCAGGGGGGTCAGCTGCCCAGGAACTCATCCCAGGAGACCTCCTGCAGTGTCGCCACTCTGATGACTGGCTGAGCTGTGTGCGGCCTGAGCCCCGCCTTGACCCCTCTGTTGTCCAGCTGTCCGCCGCTTTGGAGGAGTTTGGATTTTAAAACTGAAAAGATAGAAAATATGACAACTTAAAATCATCCAGAATCCTGCGAGCCTGTCCTCACTCGGCCCAGGGGCTCAGTCTGCTTTTCTCATCTGACGTAATCCCTTAAGCACGTCCCCGTGTCTCCAAGGCCTTCATCATCGCTAGGTCAGGCGGTTTTCTAACCTTCTGTTTCAGGGCCACGCTCTCACTTACTAAACTGTTCCGAACATTGGCTGTTCGGGTGATACCCAATTTATGGCTCTCTTGACCACAAGGATATTTAAATAGAGGGCTTCTGGCTCCACATAAATTATTTCCCTAGGAAATGACGGGGTCAGAAGCTGAGAACATCTCCACGGCGCCTGTTATCTGTGAGTCGATGCCTTCTGTGATGACATGAAAGGATTGGAAATAGCTTCAGAAGTACGAAGGGTATCATAGAACAAAATAGAGGGAATGCGAGGGAGAGTAAGTTTGGAATGTACACACGCATCCTCTGAGGTCCTGCCTGCCTGTAGAGGGGCCTAAGGTAGAGCCATGCCAAAGATCCACCTGCTGCTCTTAAGACAGAAGCCAGGAATGGTGATCTTTCTCCCCTCGGTTGTCTTAACGGGCGCAGTGTGATATCATAGACAGTTTCTTCAGTGCTATTCCTACCAAAAAAAAAAAAAAGAAAGATGAGTTTCATATGCTGTTTAATTTTTTTAAAAAGATTTTATTTATTTTCAGAGAGAGGAGAAGGGAGGGAGAAAGAGAGGGAGAGAAACATCGATTGGTTGCTTTTTGCTCACTCCCAACTGGGGACCTGTTCTGCAACCCAGGCATGTGCCCTGACAGGGACTCAAACTGGCGACCTTTCAGTTTGCAGGCCGGTGCTCAGTCCCCTTAGCCACACCAGCCAGGGCTATATATGGTGTTTTTAAAAAATCTCTCCCTCTCTTTCTCCCTCCGTTCCTCTCTCTAAACATAAATAAATAAAATCTTTAAAAAAAATCCAAGTCTTAATACATGTTTGCAAAGTTTGGGCGTTTTTTAAGTTGAGATGGGAGCACCCCCTTGGATATCTGCCCATCTGTTGATGGACACGTGGGTGGTTTCCACCTTTTGCCTACGTGAATAATACTGCTGTGAACTTTTGTATACAAGCTTTTGTTTGCACACCTGTTTTCAATTCTTTTGGGTGTACACCTTGTAGCTTTTTATAGCTGTGTTTTAAGTTTATGCATCTTCCCACCCTTTGCCCCTCAATTTTACTTAATGAATGTGTAAAGCTTTTGTTGTAGAAAAAAGCAAAGCATCTATTTCAGTTTCCTGCTCCTGTTCGCCCTTCTCTCAGGGGAACCAGGCGGCCTTGGGGTGGGGGCAGGCTACATGGGGTGGGAGATCTGAGGTGGGCTTCAGTGACCAGTGGTATCTGTTTTTCTTACAGATCAGAAGGACCGTGGGTTTGAGGTGGTCTCTGCTTCCCCTGAGGACAGGGATACCGGCAGTAACCCGGAGCCAGACGCTGCCCCGTTCCTGGACAACCCAGGCAACTATGACCAGCCGGATGCCGTGTCGAGTTTGCCCACGCCAAGTGACATCTTTGTGTCTTACTCCACCTTCCCAGGTGAGCGCATCAGCCAGGGGGTCCCCCCACCTGTTTTAGAAGCAATTGTGTTGCGAGAGAGAACACTGGGGCGCAAGTCTTCATTCTGCCTCCGGCCGCCTCTGTGACCCTGAGCAAGTTCCTTCACCTCTCTGAGCTGGGGTCAAGGCCGGTGAGGCGCCTAGGATACTACATTTAAGGAGTAACGCACCTTTGAGCTTGCGTGCTTCCTCCTCTCCCTGGCCTTGCCTCAGTTTTCTCATCTTTCAAATGGGAATAATAACCATACCTCAGGGGTTGTCATGGGGCTTAACAAAGGTGGCTGGCACATCACTGAGCACGGTGCCTGGCACATAGCAGGTGGGACAGGTATTAGTGTCCCTCCCGGGAGTCACTTGGCTTCTCTGAGACTTGGTTTCCTTGTTGGAAAACTGGAATGGTAACCGACGCCGGAGGTGGTGTGAGGAGAAAGTGAGGTCACAGTGGGGCAGAGCGCAGCGACGTGGGCCACTCTCGCTGGAGGTGCGCATGCGCGGAGTCAGGAGGCCCCAGCCCCTGCCCGTCTGCTGCGTGGGGCGGGGCGGCTCTGCGGCGAAGTCCAGCCTTTCTCCTCCCGCAGGTTTTGTCTCCTGGAGGGATCGCAATAGGGGCTCTTGGTATGTCGAGACCCTGGATGGCGTTTTTGAGCAGTGGGCTCACTCTGAAGACCTGCAGAGCCTCCTGCTCAGGGTGAGCCCCACCTTCCGGGAAGGAGAGGGGCGGCTGCTGGGAGGGGCAGGTGGTGGGGGGAGCAGGTAGACCAAAGGTGAAAGATGGAGAAAGCCCATCCACGTCTGCATCTTGGCTTGCCGCGAGTCAGTGCTTTTGCGTCTCTAACGCGAGATGTTACCGCCTGCAGTGACATTTGCCCCTTATTCCAAGGGCCGCCATCCTCGGCTTCTTTGAGGTCCCCAGGCTGACACCTTCCCCACCCCCCATTGAGAGCCAGTCCGCAGCACCAGGGTTGGCTGGCTCGGTGGACAGAGCATTGCATTCCTGAAGGCAGGTCGTGGGGCTGTCCCTGTGTCTCTGTATCTTTTGCCCTACTGCGTAGTCATCTCTCTCTCTCTTTTTTTTTTTATCCCCACCCAAGGACATGCTTACTGATTTTAGAGAGAGGGGAAGGGAGGGAGAGATGGAGAGAAATATCGATGTGAAAAAGAAACATCAATTGGTCGCTTCTTGTCCATGCCCTGATAGGGGATCGAACCCTCAACCTAGGCATGTGCCCTAACTAGGAATTGAACCTGCGGCCTTTCGGTTTACGGGAGGACACTCCAACCAACTGAGCCATACCAGCCAGGGCTATGCTTGACCCTCAAGAACCGTGAATCCTCTTTAGGGTGTCCCCTTCTCAGGAGGCCCCCAGTGAGGGAACAGGGAAGGAGGGCCTGACAGGGCCCCAGCCTTGTGAGTGAAATCCTGCTCAGAGCTGCCGCTTCCCCCGAGGGTCCCAGAGCACCCGTTGGCCCCTCCTGCTCCGCTCAGGTATTTTTGTGCCTCAAGAAGGGGCTGGGGCCACTCCTTCTCTTCTGAGGAGGCTGTGGCTCTGTGCTTTGCTGAGCGGAATGGAGATGAGCAGCCAAGTGCAGGGCACCCACGTACCATGGCCCTGGGCAGGGGACAGCCGAGGCAGCCCGGGGCCCGTGGGCTCGGGGTCAGGGCTAGGCCGTGCCCTCGGCTCCTGGGCCCTGTCGCTTCTCCCAGCGTTTCTTCGAGCAAACCTTTCAGTCTGATTTGAGCTTTGTAAATTCTTGAATTTTGAAATTTTGAATTCTGAGTTTTCTAAACTTATGGTTGAGGTGCTTACTTTTTAAACCCCTGACCTGCCCCCCCCCCCGCCCCCCGCGCCAAGGAGGCGGCAGTTAGAGCCGTTTAAAAGCGCTTATTCAGGGCACATCCCCCCAGCTCCTCCTCGATTCCAGAGCCCAGAGGAATTCCTACTTCCATGGAGAGAACTCACAGACCTCCGTGTGGTTGTGTTTTCACAGGTCGCTCATGCTGTTTCAGAGAAAGGGATTTACAAACAGATCCCTGGCTGTTTTAATTTCCTCCGGAAAAAACTCTTCTTTAGAACTTAAAGAAGCCATGGCCCTTGACCCTGCTTTACCTTTGACCCCCAAACCTCCCTGCCCCATGTCGACTGAGACCTGGGCTCCCCTTCAGCTGCGGCTGCCACGGGTTGTGGCTGTCCCTGGTTGTAGCCCTTTGAGGGTCGGCTCCTCTCCACTGGCGGCAGAGCTCTCAGCAGCATCCAAACTGGGGACAAATGACTGATGACGGAGGAAGAGGAGTGGAGGGATACCGTGGACAATGTGCGGCTTTCACCGGTGGCTGGTTGCCTGGCTAGTGACCGCGTCTGTGATCCTTGTGTTTTCTCCGCAGCAGGGCTTCTCCGCCTCAGCATCACTGACATTGGGGGCCCCATAGTCTTTTGCCGGCAGTGGGTGTGTCCCGTGCAGGTGGGATGTTGAGCAGCATCCCTGGCCTCTACGCACGGGATGCCATTAGCCCCCCTCCCTGAATGGTGATGACCACAAATGGCTTCAGACACTGCTAAATGTCCCCTGGGGGCCCCCACCTGATAACCACTGGACTGTGGGAAGTTTTTAGCTAAGAATCAACCAACGTCTCTCTCACATCAGCAAGTCTAGGACTCCTGGAGCCTGAACAGCTGCCATCTGTGAATCTTAAGTAATGTCTTAAAAATTCCTTTTTCCTGTATTATACTATTCTTGAAAAAATAAATCTTAGGTGACTCTCTTTTGCCTGTTCCCCCCCTCATTTTGCTGCAAGCCTTTGTTCTTCCTTATAAAGGAGACTTCTGCTTTTTTTGAAACATTTCATTTGGTCCCCACTCCTGTCCCATCCCAGGAGGTGACTGAGGTGGGAACCACGTACTCTGAGAGGTCAAGTTGCTTGTCCGGGGAACACCATTAACCGGTGGGGAGACCTGCGTGGATCCTGGTCTTCTGAGTCCAGCCTGTGCCCCCAGGTGCCTTCCTGGCAGAAGGACCCTGCACTGCAGGGTGACCATGCTGTGGGACAGTGACATGTTGGGCTCCCCCAGAGAAGGCCCCAACCCTGAGGTCTCTGAAGCTGTCCTGACCCAGCCTCTTTCATGTTCTTAGAGCCCTGGGCATGTGGGTGGTTTGCTAATAAAACTCTCACCCAGAAGTGATTCACATAGTTGTCACTTTATTATTTTTCTTCTGTGACCTTCCCAGGTCTTCTGGTGGTTAGTTATTTGCCATCACCTGCGGGACACACACAAGAACTCAGCCAGGGTAACCGGCAGAGCGGGGCGCTGCGCGCTGCAGCGTCCTGGCTTTCTCCTTCCGGGCTCCGTGCTGCGCAGGTGAGCCGGAGGAGCGGAGGCTGTGACAGCTTCTCACCAGCCTGCTAGCGGAACTCCCACAAATTACATGTGTTACGGATTCCATGTGTTTCTCACAGGGGGCGGGCTCCAAAGTAGCAAACAAGTACCACTGCACAGAGCCGTTAGGACACCGTGGGTGGGGCTGTAAACCTGTTTTGAGAGGCTGTTGAACAGTTTTCTCTACAATGTTTTAACACACCAACTGTATGATCCACGGATACTTCTGGATCTCTTTAGCACGTAACCAGCGTGCAAGAATGGACGTCCCAGGGTGGCCATTGTGTAGAGTGAGAGCGGAAAATAGGAACCAGGTGGAAGCCTTGTTCAGTATGGAATATTACTGAGCAGTTCAAAAGAATGCCATAAGTATGTGTGCTCACATGTAACATGATATGGTGTTAAGTGAAAAAAACTATGTTGCAGGACAGTATAAAGAGTAAAATCCTATTTTTGGTTAGAAGACTCTGTATCTGTGTGTAATGAAGTCCAGAAGATGACAGTGTTAACAATGAGTATCTCTAGTGGGGATGGAATTGGAGATGTAAGACAAGGGGGGACCTGTACTTTTTTACTTGATATGCTCCTGTATTTAAATTTTTTTATGAAGAGTATATATGACTTTCTAAAGTAAAAATAAAGTGGTGACTGTTGAAAGTTCAAGTGTTGTTGTCATTCAACAAACATTTGTTGGAAAGATGAGTGCCCTTGGCCACCTGTCTCCTCCTGTCACTTGCCTGCTCTTGCCTTTTGATGGCAGCTTCCTGACCTTGTAACCTGTCTGGGTTTGTCTGGGCAGGTGCTCACAAGCGCCCTTGGGCCGAGCCACTGCAAGCTTCCACCAGCCGCTCCGCAGCTGCTGGGTGGGCAGCCTCCACCAGAGGACAGCTGGGTGCTCGGCTCTGCCAGCCCTGGAGCCCGGTGCCAGGCGCGTGCGCCTGCCGGGCTGTGGTCCCGCGAGCCCAGGGCCTCTGCGTAGCTGCCTCCGAAGGCTCCCTTTCCCTGCTGAGCCCCTCTGACATCGGGCCATGCTTTCTGCTGTGGCCTTCTCCGTTGTGCTTGAGGCTGTGGCTGGGAACAGCTGACGCTGGGGCACTTGCCCCTGGCCCCTGCTTGGGGCCCCCAAGGTGCTGCCAGGGCCAGCTGTGCGGTGACTCATGCAGCAGCTGGGGCTGGGAAAGGATCCTAGGGTTTGTCTGGGAAAATGCTCTAAGCATCCTTCCGTCCAGTCGGTCTTGGGCCAGGCTCCTTTGACATGCTGGTGACACCTTAGAAGCCAGGCTCAGATTTACCCTGCCAAAATGGGAGTTGTGGCTTCCCCACAACTTGCCAACAACAACAACAACAACAACAACAAAACCTTACAAATGAATAGCTACTCTCTTCTTGATTTTACATTTTTCTCCCATAAACTCTTCTGGAATCTCTGGTGCCTGTGACCACTTGTTGTCAAAGAAATGCAGGCAGGCAGACAAATGAGCGAGGAACGGCGGGTACTAACGGGAAACATGGAGGCAGCCACCTGCTTGTTTTGACAGTGCCCATTTGACAGTGTCGTTCTCCTCCTGTGACCACATGCTCATGGCTGTGGTTTTATATTTGATTTTATAAGAGTGTCAGTTGAACAGTTCTCTGAAAATTAAAATACGGAAGGCAGACACCAGCTTCTCTTGCTGAGGGGCTTTACTGCAAACATCCAACCCCCACTGGCTCTGGCTCCTAAACACACGGAGGAGTCCGGGTCTCGTTCAAGCCCCGTTTTACAGAAGAGCTAACAGGCGGCGGTGATGCCAGGAGGTGGGTAACAAGCGCCCCTGATCGGCAGCGTGTGTCTTCTTCCCTCCCCACTCCTCCCTGCCTCAGTTTCCCCACACCCCTCGCACCCCCCAGGCCCTCCTTCCTTTTCGTGGTGCTCGCTCCCTGTTGGGGCTGCTGAGAACTGCTGCTGGCTGTAACTGGGGCTTCTCCTAATGCTGGTGCCAGTTTTTAAAAAATGATTTTCATGGCTTTTATTATAAAAGCGTGTCCTTGGTTAAAACAGGAATTGAGCTGGTGTGGAAGCTTGCAATGTACTGGTTTTGAGCTCCCAGGAGACAACTCTCTGGGGACACATTCACAATAATAGTGGGGACCAACTCAGTCCCATTTGCCTGGTCTGTCCCAATCTAAAATGTCAAGTTTTGCATCCTAAGAAACCTTCCAGATCGGTGCAAACCAAGATGGTATCACCTACCATCTGCATGTGGGGATGCTTTTAGCAAGGGGTCTTTTGAGGAGATAGCTTCCAATAATTAAGGCTGTGCGGGTCTCAACCCATCAGGTTCTAGACTTTGCAGATAAATACGTTTTCAGCCTTGGAGGGCTGCGTCTGGGTTTTATACACAGATAAGCCAAAATAGAATGCCCTACTCATCCTAAGAAGCCCGCTCTCCGTGCCCGAGGGGCGTCCTTTGCTTGCAACCTCTTTGGACAAGGCCTCCCTCTCCGTGCTGTTTGACTCAACTTTACCCACACAGAAATGGTGGGGGCCTGTGAGCGTTGCCCAGGTCTGCAGCCACCTCTAGGGGCCCCTGGCTGGCTCTCAGGGGGAAGGAGAGGGTTCTCAACCCCAGGTGGTCATTGCCCTGGTGGGGCCAGGTCAGAAGGGCAAGGCCCATGGGGCCGACGGCATGGCCGGTTCTTACCGAGTTGATCCAGTTGATGTAGCTGGAGACCCGGGTGAAGACAGAGGGCTTGCGGTAGTAGTTGCAGCCGAGGGATGACCCGAAGCTGACCACGCCGTGCACTTCCCACTGGCCGTTAGCGTTCCGGCAGTTCAGCGGTCCTCCGGAGTCTCCCTGAGGAAGGCCAGAGCTCTGTCAGCAGGGGCCTGGGAGCTTCGGTGGGTGATGTGAGGGGGAGGGGCCGCCCACGAGAGCCCCGCGCTTCGCATGTGTGTGGTACGTTTATATTGTTCCACCACCTGTTGCCATGGTCTCTGTGGCCAGTCCCTGTGGCCACAGCGCAGGATGGCACCGTAATAACCAATAAGACCTAACATGGATTCTTTCTGTGTGCCTGGAACTGAGCGAAAGCACTTTCTATACCTTATCTCATTTAATCCTCACCGAAACCTAGGAGGTAAGTGTTGTGAGTGTCCCCAGTTCACTGAAGAGGAAGCACTGGAGCCCTTAGACTAGGTTGTGACTGGCCTGAGGATGTACAGGCAGCAAGTGAGGGAACCGAGACTGTGTCCCACAGTTAGAATGCCGTGCGCTCAACCACCCATGAAAAGAGACCTGCTGGGGCCGGTCTGCGTGGGGCAGAGAGTGTAGGGGCACAGTGTGATCATAAGGACACATGAGGCTTCACTCTGTCCTCACTCTATGATTGCTTTTGGTTAGGACACTGTCTCCAGGAAGGGGACACAATGTGCTGTTGATGGGATTAATTCAACAGATAAACTTGAAGTCACCTTAGAAAGGCCTTTACCCAGAGAATACATCCCCTTGGCTCTTTTCCTAAACAGAGGAAAGAGTAAGAGAGGTGATGGTAATGAGAGACCCAAATGAGACCCAAGGAAGGACTTCCCAGCAGTGAGGGGGTGGATACAATGAGGAACATCTCAAAACATCTTTTCTGGAGTCTACAAGGACAAAGGCCAGAGTCTTAAATGTCTGGAACTGTTTCCTGGGGCTTCTCCTAGCAGGTGGGAGGGTAGATTCTAGGAGCCCCCAGAGCCTCTCCCCACCCTCAGCCCCATTTCATTGTGGAGGGGTGGCTCCTGGCTTTCTGCACTCACATTGCAGCTGGAGATCACGCCATCACCCCCAGCACAGATCATACTGGTCTTCACGGAGCTGCCCCACCAGGCAGGGCTGGAGCATGTGGCATAGTCCACAACCAGCAGCCGGCCCTGCTGCAGGATGTCAGGAAGAGCTCCGCCGGCTGCATAAGATGAGAGAGAAGGTGTTACAGGGACAAAGGGACTCCTAAGAATACAGTAAGTAGTGGACACCTGCTAGGTTTTCTGCCCAGCCCTTTTTTCTAATCACTCTTACTTCCCATCCATCCATGGGTGCAATGGCAGCAGCCATGTTTGTTTATACCATGTCCTCACAGTTGATTGGTTCAGGGGTGAATAGCTAGCTGACTCAGCCTAAGCCAACGAGCCCCTTCCCTGGGAATCTGGGATTGGAACTAGGAAATCCCAGCCAGAGAGGATGTAAACCTGGGAGCTGCTGGCAGTGGCTGTCATTTTCTTCTAGGCAGAGAAGAATGAAGGAGATCTACCAAGAAAGAAATTTTGAGAAAGGGTTTCTGGAGCTTTTTAGTCTTCCAGCCCCTGATTCTATCCTGTTCCCGAAGGCTGGCTGTGTCTCTCCTCTTTGTTGAGACCAGCTAGCTTCATGGGTTTCTATCACTTACCTTAAATAAAACAGTGAACCTGCTGGCATTTGGGGCCCCAAGTTGGGAAAAATATTCTAACGTGGTAAAGGTAGAGCTTTCCTAATGGCCCTTAACGACACTGTTACCACCTCCTCCATCATTATTATCATTGCAACTTATGGCAAGAATTAATAGTATGATAATTCTTCACTGGTGCTCTATTAGGTGTTTCAAAACACGCTAAACCTCAAAGTAAATGTATATTCCTATAGGACAGGTGGCATTTTGAAGCTGAGAGAAGTTAAGCAACTTGCCCGAGACCACTTTAATTAATAAGTACCTGACACATATAATATTTTACAATGTATAAAGCATTGTCATATCTCTTTTGTCATCTCTTTTAATCTTGCCAACTGTATTTTCATTTGCCAGATGAGGACACTGAGGCTCCAAGGTAGCTTGCTTAACTTACATAGCTAACCAACTGGGACGGAAAGCCAAGCGTTTGCACTTTTCCCCGGCACTCACTGCCTCCAGTGAAATGCATCCTGCCCTGCTGTTTTCTGGGTAAGCAAACAAGAGGCTGTGCTTGTATCTTGATAACCATGAGATGCCTCCCCTGTTTTTCACTTCTGCTGAGTTTCCAGGTGTCCTTGTTTTTGCACATAAGCCAGTCAAGAGGGCAATACCGACTTATATGAGTGCATGTGTGTTGATGTGCCTCGGGAAAAATACAGCACTTATACCAATAGATGAATGTCATTATGAAAGGACCAGTCACCTGCGTGAGCCTTCCTAGAGTCTTCCAAACCTCTGATGATACTTCAGGGAAGGGCAGGTCCTCTGTTCCTTCTTGGTGGCCTACCGTCATTGGATTTCTGACCCTTAGGGTTTGTGTCAAGGGGAGACTCACAGGAGGCCAGATTCTGAGCAGTCAAATCAGGTGGCACACAGGACGGGTACGTTTTGAGGGGTAGAGAGGAGGGCCTGATAAGGGCCAGAGGGACATCTGTGGAACCCCAGGAGTCTGCAGTCACGGAGTGAATGCTGCTCTGGACTCTGGCCTTGGGCCATACAGAGGAACTTCTGTCATAGTGACAGTGACAACCACCACACAGCACCTACTATGTGCCAGGCGCTGGTCAAAGTGCTTCCTGTGGATTACCTCCTTCAATCCACTTCACAAGTCCCTGTGATGCAGGTGTTATTATTATTCCCATTTTATAGATGAGGAAACTGTGGCATTGAGAGGCTAAGTAATATATCCAAGGTCACAGCCAGTATGTGGAGGAGCTGGGATTCGAACCCAGGCAGTTTACCTATTATCAGTCTATGCTATCCTGTCTCTCCAAGGCAACCACCATTTCTTCCAGACACCCTGGGGTGATGAGTGGTGGGAGAGCCCCGGCTGGACAAGGGTGCCATTGCCTCCCTCCCGCCCTCCCCAGCCTTGGGGCTCCTGGCACCCACTTACTCTGCAGCCTTCCCCAGCCTGTGACATAGCAGGAGAAGTTGTTGGGTAGGATGCTGCCAGTGGGAGGGAGGCAGCCCAGCTGGATCTTGTCAGTCAGGGAGACGGGGCTGGCCAGTTTGAGCAGGGCAATGTCGTTCCTGGGTCGGTAAAGAGGCAGAGCGTAAAGAGAGGGTCCACTGTTCCCGTCCTGATTTCATTTCTGATCTAGCCCCCGTGGGAACCATTGAACCCTCTCCTTGGCCAGGCTGATTGTAAACCCTCCCTTTTGCCAGGGCTACGAGGGATTGGGGAGCAGCTGTGGTCAAACCCCAGGGCTGCGTTTTGTCCCTGGTGAAGCTTGCGGGCCTTCTGGAAGGTTTGGCAGAGCAAGCTCTCCGGGCAGCGATTCAGGAACGACACCTCAGGCTGCAGGAGGGCCGCGCATGTGCACACATTATGCAAATTTGAAGCCATGGCTGGGGTGCTTCTTTCTAGAGGCCCTTCTAGAAGAGCAGGCCTGCTCTTTTGGATTGGGAGAGGAGGGTGACAGCTGCCTCTGAGCTCTGGGGAGGGCGCGGAAGCGGGGAGGAGGGAAGTTAACTTCTGATCTCTAGTGGGCAGATGACGGCAAGATGGTAAGAGTGCACTGAGGGACTGCTAGGATCGGGCTCTCCGCCAAGTGCCTTGCGCCTCATTAAGTTCCTGCCCAGATCTGTTAACTTCAGGCAAATTCCTTCACTTCTCTAGGTCATAGTTCCCTTTTCTGTGAAATGGGAATAATAACAGGACCTCCCTGCTAGGGGGTTGTGGGGAATAAATAAGATAATACATGGGAAACCTTTGGTCCAAGGGAAGCACCACGTGCTAGTTGGTCTGATGGTGAGAACTAATGCCCGGGCTTGGCAGAGCTTATTGCGGAGGCATCCTGGACTGCAGGTTCCGGAGGGCAGGAGGCCCTGACTGTCCCCATGGAAGACCGCACTGGCTGGGCCCGGATGCCATTGGTCACAGGACTACCTACACTTTTGGGATTAGAAAGGGCAGCT
Source organism: Pteronotus mesoamericanus (assembly GCF_021234165.1). NCBI lineage: Eukaryota > Metazoa > Chordata > Mammalia > Chiroptera > Mormoopidae > Pteronotus > Pteronotus mesoamericanus. The sequence continues at coordinate 2,114,121 of NW_026555200.1, forward strand.
CCCCCAGCTGCAATGAGCTGCTCAGGTTTAGGGGTTACCCTAAACTTCACAGGGCTGGGGACACAGTGTCTCACTCACTGCTGTTTCCCAGGTGCCTAGAACAGAGCCTGGCACATAGTAGGTGCTCAATAAATATTGATGGAATGAGGGTGCGAGGGAACCTACGGCTCTGAATTTTGTTTAGCACCACCTGGATCTCAGGACTAGTGATCACAGAAGAAGCCCGGTGGTCCAGCACATATTCTCTGGCCCTACTATGCGCCCTTGCCCACATTAGGGGCTGGAGATTCAGGGATGAATCAGGCACAGCCCAGACCTTGCAAAACTGTCTGGAAAGGGACTCATACATGAGCTAATCAGTGATGCGGCAAACTGTGTGTCCACTGGGCTGCTCCATGAGGGCAGGAGTGGGTGGGTGATTCTGTAGGGGACCTTTTCTCTCATCACTTCCTCCTCATCACCTTCTCCATGGAGCCTGAATCAGCCCCTCCCAGGCCCTTTCCTAAATGCTTTACATACCTAACCTCATTTAATCTTCACAGCAAGCCTGGAGGTAGGCACTGTTATTATCCTTATTTTACCAAAGAGAAAGCTGAGGAACTCAAGCAGCCATTATTCATATCTAAGCCATCAGCCTCCAGAAGTTCAGTTCCCAGCCACTACCCTTCTCTGCCTCACTTGTGTCCATGGGCTCCCTGGGAGCTGGTACGGCGACCTGTGCGTTTCCGTGTGCCCAGCACCCGGAGTCCAGTGCCCAGCCTGATATAGGGTACTGGTTGGGGGGCGGTGTCAGTCACGGCGTGGGGGGGGGGCATGGGATGGGATCTGAGCATCTGAGGGAGAGGTGGCATGGGGCTGCTGTCATTTTCCCGGAAGGGGGGGATAATCACCGGTGGGTTTGGAGAGCTCTGAGACCTTTGTCATCTTCCCATGTACCTTACCCCCAGGCTGTCCCTGCAGGATATCTGGGTATCTTTGAAAATGTAAAAGGCCTTGTTGGGAGGGGGAGGACAGCAGGAGGCACTGTGCCCTGCGCCACCAACAGCCAACAGTCGTGGGCCTGCGGACTCATGCTGCGTCCCCAGGGCCTGGCACGCAGTAGGCACATTGTCAGCGAGTGCCTGGGCTGGACAGGGGATCTGCGGGCCTAAATGGCAGGAGACCCGGGTGACCCTGACAGTCTTTGCCTGTCTCTTCCCCAGTTCGCACCCTCATCCCAGGCATCTTCAGGGCTGGCTCTCCTTCTAAGGGTCAGAGCTCCTTTCCCCTCCCTACAAAAGGAGCAAAGGAGGGGTGCCTTCTGTGAGACACCCTCTGTCCGAGCCCCTGCCAACCCCACCCCCAGGTGCACCCGGACAGAAGGTACCCGTTGGAGATCTTGTTGGGGTTCCAGCCCTCGTGCACCACAAGCTTGGAGACCTTGACTGCCAGTGAGCCGCGCTCTTCCGTGGAGAGGCTGTGCCGGCCCAGCACCACGCGGTAGGTCCTGGAGGAGCTGGGACAAAGGGAGTGGAGCAGAGAAGGTCAGCTCCTGGCTGTCTCGTCCTTTCTCCATGTATGGCCTCCTGAGACCCGGGGTTGAATAATGCTGGGATGGGCCCGAATATACCTCTACCTGGCACTTGGAAAATTTCCTTCCCTGGAGCAATAGGTTAGCTATAACATAATATGATGACTATATACTATACTAATGATAAACTATAAATACAAGTTATAAAAATGTCACCTCTATATTATTACGGGGGAAATGAGATAGGCACAGAGAACCCAGCAGTCATTTGCCCTCAAGGGCGTTTTTTAGATGAATCTCCCCACCTCTTCTTTTTTAGGTGGGGAAACTGAGGCTCCGAGAGGAGTAAATGGCCCAGAGTTTCACAGGGAGCTAGTGAGAATCCGGAACTAGAAGTCAGGATTCCTGACTCTCAGGCCTCTGTCATTCTACCACCTTAGGAAGTTAATAAATTAGGTGGGGAGAAGGGGCGCCTCCTGGTGACGAGAGGGGCACACTGACCAAGGGGAACTTCCCCCGAGCACCGACTGGGGCGAGAGAAGCAGAGGTCTCACGCAGGGAGAGGAAAAAGACAGGCAACAACGAAGGCCACAGCACATTTTCTTCCCCTGTGGGCCTTTACAGTGGTACAAACTCACTTTTTTTGAGCATTTGCTAAGCGCCAGGCCCTTTAAGACATCATTTCATTTAATCCACATTAAATTCTGTTATCTGCTTTTTTTGCAGGTGATGGTTTTGAGGCTTGGAGAAGTCATTCAAGCTGCTTCAGGGAACCCAGTTCCAGGCCTGGAGGCCACATCTAGTGTCCCAAGTGGGCAGGAAATGGGCCTCCCCCCGCCCCTCATTCCCGCTCGGTGCTTTGCACAAGGCACTCAGTCGTGTTGTCTATTGACCCATCAGTCACCCTGCAGACTGAATTCAAGGTCGAGGAAGGCTTGTTCTCTGGCCAGGCAAGTAGTTATTTGCAAGACTCCTTTACATGGGATGGTTCTGGACATTGGGCTCCCGCTCCCAGAGACGAATGCTGGCCGGTGGGCTGAGCGGGCTGGGTGCCTGGGGAACAGCACTTACCTGATGCAGTGGGCAGCTGTCAGGACCCAGTTTGTGGCCACCAGGGACCCTCCACAGGTGTGGCGCCACTGGCCATTGGAGTTGAACTGCAGGGAGACCTGGGAAGAAGCGCCGGCGCTCAGCGGCCCATCCCTGAGAGCAGGGCTGGGTGGGGTGATTACGGAGGCACTTGTCTCAGGTGCAAAACGGAGGGGGCACCATGGAACTCAGCCATCAGGATAAATAACATTTTAATGCAACATTAAAAAAATTAGCCCTGGCTAGTGTGGCTTGGTGGACTGAGTGCCGGCCTGCAAGCCAAAGGGTCACTGGTTCGATTCCCAATCAGGGCACATGCCTGGGTTGCAGGCCAAGTCCGCAGTAGGGGGCACAAGAGGCAATCACACATTGATGTTTCTCTCCCTCTCTTTCTTCTTCCCTTCCCCTCTCTCTAGGAATAAAATCTTTTAAAAAAATTAATACAAAAAATCCATGATGAACAAAATATCAAAAATTTAACTAAAGACACTTAAAAAAAAATAACTGCTGTGAACATCTTTCTGCAGTGTGATTTGTTGGGATTTTCCCTTTTATGGAAGCTATTTCCTTAAGGCATAGCCCTTAAGGCAATCTAATATGTCTAAAACCAAAATCTTGATTTCCCCCCTACACATGCTCTTTTCTCAGGCTTCTTCCTCTCACTAAATGGCAACCCCACTTTACCAGCTGCTCAGCCCGGACCCCTTGGTGCTATCCTTGGCGCCGTTCCTCCTCTCAGATCCCTCGCTCAACTCCACCAGCAACTCCGCCAGCTGCTTCCAGCGTCCGAGAGAGGAGGCTACCCCTCGGCCTGCCTCCACGGTCCCATTTGCTCTCCCTGCTCTCCCCCGGGCTCGTCCCTCACCCCAGGTTTTCTCCACACGGCGGCCAGAACGATCCTTTCTAAAGGGGAGTCTGATTACATTTGTCCTGTGTGCAGACCCTCCAGGGGCCCCCCGTTCTACACAGTGCAGAGCCCCAAACTGTACGATGGCCCACGAGGCTCTGCCTGAGCACCTGGCCGCGTCAGCTGCCGCTCCCCTCTGCCCCTGCCACTCCAACCCCCCCGGGAGGTGCTGCAAACTCTCCAAGCTCACTTCCTCCTCAGGGCCTTTGCACTGGCTCTTCCTCCTGCCTGGAATATCCTTCTTCCAGCCATTAACATAGTTCCCTCCTTCACTTCCTGCAGGGGCGTGGTCAAGGTTACCTTCTCCGAGAGGCCTTCTATGACCACCACGCATGTCCACACACACACACATACACAAACACATGTGTATGGGTAGTACGGCGGGATGGCTCCTTATTGCAGCAGGAGAAGCACCTCTTTCTCTACCTTCCAAGGCTGACCAAGGCCACAGAAATGTATTTTATTGGTGAATTTTCCCACTGTGCCCGTGCAATAGCCCTCATGGCAGAGGGCAAAGGAGGGTGACGTGGGGTGGTGGGGGCAGGGAGGGAAGGAGTGAGTGCGGGCGACTCACCTGCCAGGGCCAGCTGTTGGGCCTCACATCTTCACCTCCAACAACCCTGGACAGGTTGGGCAGGTAAGTGGGGAGCCCGCAGCTGAGAGCTGCGAAGAGAGAACGGGATGTGAGTCCACGTGACCGTGACCCAAACAGTGTACCGCACTTCCTGCGTTCCTGCTGGGGGGCTCAAATGTTGGAAGGATTTTAGTTTCGGGTAATAGCTGATAAGCTTGGTAATCGATGTCTGCCAAAAGCTATTGTTTCAGGAATGGAAGGCAGGACCCTCCTTGGCTCCAGGAGACCACAAACAGTTCCACCTTTGTGCCTCTGGAGGTCTCAAGCAATTAAGATGGCATCTGAGCCATTGTAATCCGGGGTGAGATGCCCACCGCTCAGGGCGAGAATGCCGCAGTTTTTTTTTAAATCCAACTAACTTTTCCCTGAATTCCAAACCCTTTACCTGTACTTTGTTCTTCTTATAAAAAGGGCCATCTTAAAATGGAATTTAAGATGGTCTGTTAGGGCACAAACCCACTGTCTTCTCACCTTGCTGGCCGTCCGAATAAAACGCCCGTAAAGATTCAACCCCTGTCTCTGCTCATTAGTTCTGGTAGGTGACAGGCAGCCTGAATGCCGGCTTTTCCGGTTTCATTCCCAAATTCCAACGAGAAAATCCTTGTTCTAGCAGGATCCCAAGAGGTCATAGAGTCCTGCCCTTTGCTCCACTCCTTTGGAGTGTCACTCTAGCTTTCTGATGACCAGAGCACTGAGTTCAACAAGGGCAGGGACGTCCCATCCCTAGTCCCACCAGGGAACTGGAAAGTGCCTCTGGGTGACAGGGCTTACCTCCAGCCACCAATGCAGACAGGAGTAGGACCCTGATCATGGTGTGTCTGTGGCAGTCTTGGAATTGTGGACTTGGCTGAGGCCCTGGTTTTATGAGTAGGCTTATCGGCCAGAGATATACTGAGTGCACAAGGTGGGGATTTTCTCAAAGCCCATTGGAAAATAGGGTCTGTGTTCAAATATTTTTTTTTCCATTTTCTCCCACCTGTCACACTGGAAGGACATGGAAAAAGACGCCAAAGGTGGATATTCAACAAGGGCCTCTTTTAAGAGATTATTATGTTATGTGCTGAGGAGGAAGAAAAATATAGGTTGTTGGTCCCTGGAGTTGTGTTTTCACAGAGAACAGCTGGCATGCTGAACAAAGAGCGTTCTAGCCGGTGGTTCTCATTGGGGCTGGCATTGCCCTCCCCCAGGGGACATTTGCCAACGTCTAGAGACCTTTTTGGTGTCATGGCTGGGGGTGGGGCACTATTGGCATCCGACGGGTGGAGGCTGGATGAGCTGCTAAACATCCAACCGTGCACGGGACGGCCCATCACAGGACTGGTCTCCTGGCCAACGTCAAGGGCGCCGAGGCTGATGAGTCCTGTCCCAGGCCACAGCTTGCTGTGTGTGACCTTGGATGAATCGTGTAAACTTCTTGGCCCAGGGCCTGCCCATCTGTGAAACAAGGAGAGAAAAGTGGGCCCAGCCTGTTATGCAACCTCGTGGAGAGAATTTGGAAAACGCAGGGGTCACACGTACAGAGGAGAAGCACCAGACTGAGCCACACCAAAGGGGTCTGGCTGCCCCAGAAGTGGGGTGACTGAGAAAGTGCTGGCAGAGGAGGGCTTTGTTGGCATGGATCAAGGTGTGTTTTATTGCATATCCCAAGCCAACCGCAGCTTGCTCTCCTCCAATAATGTCATCTTCCAAATGGGGTTCAAAGCAGGAGCCTCCAAGAGATGGGGGCTGGTCCCGAACATCACATGTATGTCAGGAGCATTCCCACATTTTATCTAATCTGAGTTGCACAAAATCTCACAAGAGGATCCCTTCTTTCAGGCGAGGAAACGGAGGGTCAGAGGTAAAGTGACTTGGCCAAGATCACAGAGCTTCTAAGACAGAATGGGAATTCCAGCTTAAGTTGTTCTGATTTCAAAGCCCCTTTGTTTAACGGCGTTACGAATCTCCTAGCACTGCAATAAGCCCCTCATTTTGGGTGGGGGAAGGGCGGACAAAGTGAGCAGGCTTTCCTCACTCTGCCTTACCTTCCCTCTCCTTGCTTGCGGCCAGGGGACCGTGCCAAGCAGGCCAGGCTCCGGTGAGACAGCCCAGCTCAGCGACCACAGGCAGTGCCCCTGGCCCCAGCCAGAAAGGCAGAGGAGAAAGGGACTTCAACTCTTACGACCTGGGTTCAAGTCCTCACTCAGTCAGATTTGAACAGTGTGTGTTCGACAAGTTACTTAGCTTCTGGACCTGCGTTCCTTAGGTAACGACCCAGGCCTGGACTGCAGGATTGTCGTAAGGGCGGGTATGGGCGGGCATGGGCGCGAAAGCACTGTGCGCTCGCCCAGGGAGCCTGTGAAGGTGAGCGAGGCCGGGGTGCAGGGCCCACGGGGCTGGCCGTCCGAACACCTGGGATCCAGTCCCTGCTCTGCCCCGAGTTCCCCACGAGTGTTTGGACTAGTGTTTATCATCTGTAGCAGCCACTACAACAACAAATATTTCTGAAGTTTCCTATTTTATCTTGAAAGTTAATGTGAATTTGGCATTCTGCTTCGTGTAGCGGTGTTTGTTTTAATATAAAAATACGGTTTGTCCTGTGTGAGGTTGCTGAACAAACACCGGTTGGCACGTGCCGTGGGCTTGCTGTGTGACCTTGGGCGAGTCACACAGGCTCTCTGGCCTGGGGTCGCCCATCTAGAAAACAGAGAGAAGGACATATGCCCAGTTTGCTTCACCATATTGCTTTGAGAAGTTGAAAGTGACAGAAAACTTCGTCAAACAGGCTTAAGCCATAGAGCCATTGATTGGCTCTATGCAGGGCTAGCTTGAGGCACGGCTGGGTCCAGGGCTCTGGTGATGCCCCCAGGACTCAGCTTCCCTCTATTTTGGGTTCTCCCTTCTGCTGCGAAGGTCTATTCTCGGCTCCATTGAGTGGCCTGAAGCAGCAGGTTGTCCCTTCCATGGGAACAAGATGGCTATAGGGTCTCTGACCCAGGGCTTTTCAACTGCAGCGCTATCGACATTTTGATGATAATTCTTTACAATGAGGCCTGTCCTCCATGTTGCAGGAGGTTTGGCAGCACCCCTGGCTCCCCACCCATTACATGCCAGTAGCCCCTTTTCTCTGCCCCCAACTCATGACAACCAGAAATTTCTCTATACATTGCCAGCTATGCCCTGGGCAGCAAAATCACCCCTTCTACCCTCCCTCCCCCTCTTGCTGTTGTAGCCTTATACCCTGTTTCCCTCAAACCCAGCAGGGAGAGAGAGCCTTTTAGGGTTCAGAAGCCCCTCAGCTCTGATTGGACCCACCTTAGGTCACATGCCCATCCTTGAGCCTATTGTTGCGGTGGGGCAGGGGATGCCATGTTAGTTGGCCAGGCCTGGAGCACAACTTCCGCTCCTCTATCGAGAACCTGAGGCTCCCATCCAGACCACGGGGTAGCAGAAGTGGGGGAGGGGAGGTACAGAAAGAAAAACCCCGGGTTCTAGAGAGGGAATGGAGACCAGGGAGAAAGAGTGCAAATAGCCACTCCAGCTCACTTCCCCCTCCGGTGCTCGGTTCCCCATTTGTATGTTGTTGGACACGGCAGTCGAGTTCTAAACCGGGCTGGGTCCGTGAGACCGCAGTGGGGACTGAGGGAGGTGTAGCTGTGAACTCAGGCGGGTTTGACTCATTTAGAAAGGTTCCTCTGAGAAGCCATATATGGCTCAGTGGCTGGAGCTTGGGTTTCTACCCTGTGCTTCTGTACTGACCCTGTGGTTTGGGTCCTTGCTACTCAGGCCAGTCTGGACCCGCAGCCGCAGCCGCACAACGTAGGAGGCGGTGAGAAATGCAGACTCTCTCACCCAGATGGGCTGAGTCAGCCTCTGCAGGTTAAGGAGATGCACAGGTCGTTCTTCTGTACATGGGAATTTGGGGAGAACAGGGCTAGGGCATGGTTCCTCTCCCTCCTCAGTTTCTTCATCTAGGCGATAGAAACAGGAAGCTTTCCACCTCTCTCTCAGCTTTGTGGGTAAAATTAAGCAGTGTATTCACTTCAAACACTGAGGTTAGCAACACAGTGTTCACTCTTAAATCCTTAGAAGGCAGGCCTCAGATTATCAGAATAGCACAGAACTCTTCATATGTTTCCATCAAATAATCCTAGCAAACTTTTCCTGTGAAGGACCAGATAGTAAATATTTTAGCTTGCAGGCCATATGGTCTCGGTTGCAACTAGTCAGCTCTGCAAAAGCGGCCATCTGGGCATAGCTGGTTTCCAATAAAACTTTATTTACAAAACAGACTTGGTTTGCAGGCTTCAGTTTGCAGTAGAGCAACGAGCTGAGGTCTAGCATGAAGCAGTCACCACAACAGCAAATGTCTCTGAAGTCTCATTCTTAAAACTTGATCTGAAATTTGCAGCTCACTTCATAGCGTGGCTGGGTTTATTTTAATGTAAACTGTTTTTCTTCCAATGTGACCTTCATGGAGAATTGATGCTTTGGAAGATGCTCCTTCTTTATTCCCTGTCTTTACTGCCCCCTACCCCCGTCCCACGGCCAGGAGGACCTTTGCAGACACCTGCCCCAGACTTGCAAGAGGGAGCGTCAGGGAACTGGCCCTCAAGGCCTGCTGGGAACGAGGCTCTCTCTCCTAAGGAACAAAGGGAGGGAAGGATTGGCTAATAGGAGTCCAGGTGTGAGATCAGTAGCAGTAATGACTCCTATCATGAGCCCCCATGATTTCATTGGCTCCCAATGGGAAGGGAGGGCAGGTGCCCGTTTTACAGATGAGGAAACCGAGGTTCTGAGAAGTGCTGTGACTCAGGCACTGTCGCTGCCTGTTGGTGGCGGAGTTCCATGCGCCCCTCCTGTTGTTTAGGATACTGATTTGCGCCTGAGATAATGCAGGTCTCCAGCACGGGGCCGGATTCTTTACCCCTCCCTCTATCCACGCCCTTTGCCATTAACTTGCGCAGTGTCTTCCCGGGAGGCAGACAAGAGGCAGGTGGAGCTGAGACCCAGACTTGATCAGCCAACCCCCAAGCCCTGAGACATATGAGGGATGCCAGAGAAAATGAGCAGGGCCACCCAGCTGACCCCGGATGTGTGCGTAATAGAGCCTGTCATTGGATGCCACCGAGGGTTTGCGGTTGGCTGTTACGCAGCATTATTAATTACGCCAGCAGTGGCTGGTACAGTGTGTGCAAGCCCTCTGTGAACATCTGTGAGCAATAAGTCTCCTCCCGGGTTCTGTCTGTCTGAGCTCATTGCCAGCTTTGCTCAGGCTTGTCGGCACACCCACAGCCTGCATTCGCCACCCCCCATCCCACCCTCTGGCAGGGCCACGAGAGGACTTCAGTGTAGGGGCGGGGGTCCTTAAGATTTGGGGGCTAATGGCAGAATGACATGGTGGTAGCCACACAGGCTCTGGAGTCAGACTGCCTGGGTTTAAGGCCTGGTGCCCCCTTCCTGGCTGTGTGATCTTGGGCAAGTTTTTAGCCCTCTCGGAGCCTCAGTTTCCTTGTCTGTAAAGGGGGATAATAATCAGGGCTGCCATGATTATCTGACGAAACAGTGCATGTGAAGTCCTTGGATGGTGCCTGGCACGTAGTCACCTAGTGCTCAATACGTGCTAGCCACGCGTCAGGCACACGATGGCGTTCTAGCGGGCCACTGGCACGGGGCGCTCCGAAGGTGGAGGTGGGAGGGTCAGTGCCCACGTGCCCGCTTTCCCTCGCTTCCAACCGCTGCTCTGTGACCTCCTGGGCAAAGTGCACAAATCCTTGCTGTCACCCCAGCCAGATCCCGGGAAGTCCTCCCTGACCCCGCCCTTCCTTCTCTCCTCCGGCCCCACAGTGTCCTCTAGATTTTGCCAGAAGAAAGGACTAATGATGTTTTTATTTCCTTTTGCTGCTTTAATAACTTACCATGAATGCGGTGGCTTGGAACACAGAAATTTGTCCTCTTATGGCTCTGGAGGTCAGAAGGCCACAGCTCATCTCACTGGACTAAACCAGGGCTGGAACTTGCTGGAGGCTCTAGAGGCTCCTTCCCTTGCCTTTCCCCACTTTGAGACGCCAGCTGCCTTACTTGGCTTGTGACCCCTTCCTCCCTCTACAAAGCCGGCAGGGTAACATCTTCAAACCCCCTCTGACCCCAACCCCCTGCCTCCGCCCTCACTTCTCCCTCCGATTCTGCGCCTCCCGCCTCCTTCTTATAAGGACGCTTGTGATTTCATTGGGCCCACCTGATAATTCAGGCTCATCTCCCCATCCCACGATCCTTAAATTGATTGCATCTGCAAAACCCTTTTTGTGACATAAGGTAGGTAATGGATGGACAGGTTCTGGGGACTAGGGCGTGGACCCCTTTGGAGGGCTGTTAGCCTGTCTGCCTCAGCGAGACATTGACGCTTGGACACAGCCGTGGATCTTGCCCCTGAATCTGAGGATTTTATGTTCTTGTCAAACAAACAGCATCATGACTCGCGCTTCAATCTTTATTAGGTGATCGATGTAGTTTGCTCATTCAATCGCATTCCCAAAAGTTTATGTAGATTTGGGACCAAGCGGCTCTTGTTTAACACCACACATATGCCTCTTAAATAAGTACTGAACTAGTCCCCAACTCCTGAGTCCCCTCTCTCCTTCCGGTGACTGCCTTGGTCAGGGCTGCATACATTTTGGCCTAGAGCCAGGGGTGTCCAACCCACGGCCCACGGGCCGCACGTGGCCCAGGATGGCTATAAATGTGGCCCGACACAGAATTGTAAATGTACTTAAAACCTTATATTTTGCACATCAGTTTTCGTTAGTGTTTGTATATTTAATGTGTGGCTCAAGACAACTCTTCTTCCAGTGTGACCAGAGGCGCCAAAAAGGTTGGACACCCCCTGCTAGGCCGTTGCGGCTGGGCTTCCTGCCTCCCCCTGCTCGCCCGCTCCAAGTCACTCCCCATACAGCTGTCAGATAAATATTTCAATGCGTACATGTGACCACAGTGGTCACCTCTCTGCCTAAAACCCTCTATGGCTCCCTATGGCCCTCCAAATAAAGTCCCGACACCCCGTAACATGGCTGAAAGCCCTTTGCTAACGCTCGAGCCACACCTCTTGCCCCTCCCTCCTAGGGTGACCAACCGTCCCAATGTGCCAGTCCTGGTTTTAGCTCTTGAAAGCCTCATGTCCCAGAGAAGTCTCAGGACCAGGACAATCGGTCATGCCCTCCCTGCCCCGTGCCTTCTGCCCCAGCAACGGCAGCTGCTTGGAATTGTCGTTCTTGTTGAATGAGGAAAGCCTTCCCTGGGAAGGAAGTGCCCTGGCATAGTAAGGTATGAGAGGTATGTCCTGGTCCCCACCTCCAGGAGCCAAAGTCTGGTGGGGAAAAAGGACAACTCAGGCACCAAGCGGAGGGCAGCGGTAGCCTCTCCAAGGAGTTGAGAGGCTGGAGTTCGGCTGCTGGGGCAGGGGGTGGGCACATTCTCAGGGGCGTGCGGTCAGGAGCCGGGGCCCCGCATAGACTGCCCCCCACCGGACACTGGATCGTTCCCTCTTTTGGCTCCAGCCGCCCTCCAGGGGACCTCAGGAGGGTTCCCATCCCTGAGTCTGCATGGCTCTGCTCCTGTGACCTGGCCCAGCTCCTTCTTCCCTCTGGGCTTCCATTTCCCGGCCTGTCCAATACAGCGAAAGCTTTCCCAGCTCTGCCCCGCTGTGACCATGTGTGGAAACTGTTGTTTTTCTCAAACCTGCTCCCCCTGAGGGCTGGGCTGCGGTCTCGTCTTCCTCCTGTGCCCTCACTGTGCCCAGCACGGGGCTGGCGTGAGGCCAGGGCTCACGAACTACTTCCCCGCCATAGCGAACCCAGGCTGCCAGCAGCCATGGGGTCTGCTCTGGGGTGGGGGTCTGTTAGGGAGCATCCTCCTCAGGGAGCTGGTAGTTGTCCCTGAGCAGCGGTATCCTTCCTTCTGTGGCCCAAGGACCCACCTGACCCCTCTGTGGAGGCAGGACCAAGAAGAGGATGACATGATCAGGGCCACAACATTTCGTAGCTGTGAGGTATTGGGGACAAGTGTCTGGTGTGTCCTTAGCTCCTATCCCCCCAGGCACAAGGGGGCTTCCTGGGGTCCCCCTGTACTAGTGCCCCCAGGAACAGACTCGTGGGGGTGGGGGTAAAGGTGTGGAGGTGGGGGTGCAGGCGTGTCTCTCTTTGCCATCCTGATATGGAAAGGGGCCGCCCCTAGAGAGCCCGGGCAGTGTGGGGGAGGCGCAAATCAAGAATGCAGGCGGCTTAAGGGGGAACGAGGTTTATTGTGGATGCAGAGGTTTGCTGCCGTGGCTCCCACAGATGAATCACAGCTGCATTTTCTGCAAGAGCAAAGAACAGGGTGAGTGCGTGTGCGCGCCCACATGCCTGGGTGCCCTTCGGGGGCTCTGCGGGGAGAGTAGGGAGACAGGGGCGCCGTGGGCAGCCCTGGGACTTCCTGGGCCAGCCTCGCCTCCGCCTAAGGGCTCTGTGGCCGCTCGGCACTTCAGACTCCTGCGCAAAAGGGCTCAGGACACATCCGCCCCCGGTGTGAAAGCCCCCAGGCTGAGTGACCCTCTGCCCCCGCTACCTTCAAGCTATATATGCATGGCCAGCCGCACCGCCCCTGCCCCTGCGCTGAGCCCTGCTCTCCCGGGCTGCGTTTCCCTTTTGTGGGGACTGGTGGGGTGCCTGGGGTCGGGACAGAAGTTATTTGCTGAACCCAATGGACAAACGGGTGGAGAAGGTAACGACTGTGTTCTTCCCTGTCTGTACCTGCCTCAAGGCTGCATCCAGCAAGCACTTGATACTTCTTGATTGAGTGAGCAAGTGAATGGATGGATATGTGAACAAGGACACGAATGAACGCATGACGGAACCAGTGAATGAATGAGTGAATGAATGAATGAGTGAGTGAGGAATGGGCGAGTGAGGGTGAGGGGTGGCAGGTGCAGGGAGGAGGGCTGGGAGGCAGGCACCCACCTCGTTGATCCAGTCGATGTAGGCGGACACGCGGGTGTAGACAGCGGGCTTCTTGCGCATGTTGCAGCTCAGCCCGGAGCCAAAGCTCACGATGCCGCGGACCTCCCAGGAGCCGTTCTCAGCCTGGCAGTTCAGTGGGCCGCCGGAGTCCCCCTGCACCAGACCAGTGGGGTCAGTCCCCAGGCCTCCCACAGAGGCAGGCTTGGGGAGCAAGGGCGGGCCAGGGTGGGGGCTGTGGGCTCCTCTCAGCTTTGGTACCCCCTGTTTTAGCCTCAGCCTGTCCATGGTGTGGGAGGCAGGGAAGAGGTGGTTTGGGGCTGCCTTGGCCTCATTCTGGGAGGTCCTGGGTGTCAAACTAGCTCTCGATGTGCTGTGTGACCTTGGATGATGGCAACCCTCGCTGTGCCTGTTTCCTCAGCTGTTCAGGTTGGGGGGGAGGTAGGAAGGAAGGCGGAGGGGGAGACATGTTTCCTCTAAGCCTCCTGTGCCCACTCAGAGCTCAGTCTCTTCCTAGGGAAAGGGTTTGCTCACGTGGCCTCCCTACACCACACCCTCCTTTGCCCTCCCCACTGCCCCCTTCCCCTTGGCCGCCTGGAGAGGGAGGGGCGCAGGGCCTGGACACTCACGTTGCAGGCTGAGGTGACGCCGTCGCCCCCAGCGCACACCATGGTGTCCCTCACCATGTTGCCCCACCAGTCTTTCTGGGTGCAGGTGGCATGGTCCACCACGGGCTGCAGGCCCTGTTGCAGCTCCTCAGCTATGGGGCCGTTGGCTGGGGAGAGAGCGGGCAGGTGAGTGGGGAGGCAGCCTGGGACGCCAGGGCCCTCGGGGGCAGAGGGGTGAGGGCGGCTGGGACGGGACCCCAGCACGTTTGGGTGGACTTCATGGGAACCACACATATGCCCTTAATGGAGGGGCCCTGAGCCAGTGGTCCCAGATGGTCTGGGTCTGAGACCCCTCCGGGTGGGGAAGGGAGAGCAGGCTGGAGGCAGAACGAACCATAGAAACCCCTGTGAGGTGATTTCTCTTTAATTGGAATTCTGAGGTTTCAATTGTCCTTCGTTTCCTTGTAGGGCTTGGACTTGAGTGTTGTACAGTAAAAGGCCTTTCTCACTCCAAGACTTTCCAAGTATTAATCTGCATTTTCCTCTAAGTCTTCCATAGGTTTGTTTTTTTGCATGTAACCTTTTAATTTGGCTGGAATTTATCGGGTGTATGGTATACCATAACATCTAATCCCCCGCCCCCAAACGGTTTAATAGGCACTTATCTGACACTTACATGTGCCAAGCCTTGTTTTAAGCATGTGACAAATCCTAATCCTTTTAATCCTTATAGCATCCCTTCTTCTGCACTTGTTAGAGTGTCTCTTACATGGTATGTGCTTAATAAAAATTAGCTGTTTTTATTACAAAGTTAAGAAAATCTGAAGCTGTTGAGGTAAAGAGGAAAAGCGATGGGCAAATGTGGGTGGTGTGCTTGTTGTGGGAGCCACTTCCTCCAGGAAGGCTCCTGGGACTTGCCAGGGGCAGTACTCACTCCGGAGGCGGCCCCAGCCGGTGACGTAGCAGGGGTAGTCCTGAGGCATCACGGAGCCCGCCTCCGGCAGGCAGGCCAGCTGGATGGTGTCACTCAGCTCCACGGATTCCGCCAGCTTGATGAGGGCAATGTCATTGCTGGAATTCAAGGGAAAGGTCTGAATGAGCAGGACGCCTTGCCCCCCAGCCAAGGCTAAGGGGCCCAGGCTGTGACCAGGGGTCCTCCCTAAACATCTGACTGCCAGCTCCTCACTGGCTGACAGAGACGTCGGAGGACAGGCGGCCCACCTTCTAACACCATCACCCGCCCCTGTAGATACAGCTTCTCCCAACTTTCATGAAGTCTTCACATCATGAAAGCTTAACGGAGGGGAGACGGGAGCGGAAGCAGTTCAGACCACCGCAGGTAAGGTACCAACCACAAATTAAGCAAAGATAGGTTGGAAATTACAATGATAAAAGGGAGACACTGGTGGGTGCAGTATTTTGATGCCTTCATGCTACCAGGATGAAAGCTGGCAACAGTAGCAGACCTGGCTTGATTCCTAGTTCTGACACATGTGACCTGGGACAGAGTCCTTAACCTCTCTGAGTCTCAGTCCCTTGTCTGGGGCTGTTGTGAGCATGAAATAAGAGATGGCATATAGCGTGCATATCACAACGCGTAGGCCCTCCCTAAAGGGGCGTCCTGGCTCAGTTGCTGCCTGAGGGACTCCAGGCAAGACGCTGCGGGGACCGCGGGGCTTTTATTCCCTGTGCGCCTTCTGAGGGCCCCTGGCTGATGAGGGAGATGGGAGGGCTGTCTGTCTCCACTCAGCGTTTTGCCACTTTGCATGAAGGGGTCATCGGCTGGCTGTGCAGGGTGAAGGACGGGGTCCTGGGACAGGGTGGGCGCAGGCGCTGCATCTCTGGCCCGAGGACCTCTCCTCCTTCTGCGCTGCCGCCAGCGGCCTGAGACAGTCATCCGGGCACTCACCGCACCAGGAAGGAGTTCCACTTTTCATGGACAAAGATGGTGTCCACGTCCACGTAGTGGGAGCCTTCCTCGTCGTCCACCGCCAGGTTGTACTTCCCCAGGGCCACACGGTAGGTCCGGGCGTTGCTGAACAGAGGAAGGGGACTGGGTCAGGGGGGCGCCTGCTAGCAGCAGGTGGGGGGAGAGGACTCGGAGCCTCGGTGACTCAGCTCTGTGGCCCAGTGTCCATCCCCGCTGACGCTTCCCAGGGTTCAGGGTAAGGACTCTGGTCAAGCCCACTTCGACTCCTCGGTGGGCAGCCTCGGGCCTCAGTGTCCTCATCTGTAAGGTGGAGCCAGTATTGGAACTCCCCTTCCAGGACTGCTGTGAGCACGGATTGCTCCTCGCCTGCCTGGTCTCGCCTGCAGGCCGCTCTCACTCTCCTTCCTGCTCGCGCCTCACACACTCTGTTCCCTCCCGCGGCCCTTGCGCTGCCGTTCCGGCATCTGCAGTGCCCTCCCCCAGGACCGAGAGTTCTACCCTCACTTCCTTCGGGTCTTTGCTTCAAGTGTCTCCTTTGCAGAGAGATCTCTCCTGGCCGCCTCATTGAAAATAGAACCCCTCGTACTTTTTATTCTCTTCCAGCCTTTTTTCTTCACTGCCGTTTGATATGTTATATATTGTATTTGCTCGTTTAATGGTCTGTTGCTCTGTCTTTGGCTAGAATACAAGCTTGCTGAGAGCACAGACTCCGCCCTCACCCCGTGTTCCCTGGCACATAGCGGGTGCACAGTAAATACTGCTGAACGGAGGAATGAAAATGGAGTTACAGCTGTAAGTAGCTTATTTAGCCCAGGGTGCAGTAGGCGCTCAGTACAAGCAGCTCATCAGGCTCCCGATCTGGGCGTCATCCCTGTTCACCTGATGCAGTGGGCAGCCGTGAGGACGAAGTTGTTGGCGATCAGGGTGCCACCGCACGTATGCCTCCACGTGTCATCCTTGAGGTACTGGAGGGAGATCTGGAGGAGAGGCCGCGTGTCAGCCCACAGGGAGCCTCTCCCCAGCGCCCCGCCCCCCCGCCCCCACCTCGGCAGCAGCACTCACCTGCCAGGGCCAGCTGTGGGGACGGGCATCGTCTCCTCCCACCACCCGGGCCGCGAGGTTGGGCAGGAAGGTGGGGACCCCGCAGCTGGAGGCTGAGGGGGACAGGGGAGGAAGAGCACAGGTGAGGGGGCTGGCATCCCACTGGGGCAGGGGCAGGAGGAACTTTGGGGCAGGTATGGGTTCAGATTTTACTGCATGACTTTGGGGGAGCCACTTAGTTCTCCGGGCCTCAGCTTCCCTTTCTGTGAGATGGGAAGAATAATACAACCGGGTGTGCTTTTCCCCGAGAACGAAATCGGACAACGCCAACAGAGCTTTCAGTGACAGGCTGGGCACAGAGGGACTCTGCTTCGGACACGGAAGGAAGAAGAGGTGGCTGGCGCATGGGTGAGCGCCCAGAGGCACCCATGTCCTTCATCCTTACTTGCTGCCCCTTTTTAGGCCGCAGCATAATGGGGGTGTGCGAGCAAAGGGTTCGTGGAGTTCCAGACTGTGAGAGCTGGGAGCTGTGTGGAGCAGTCAAGGGCGTGCGCTCTATAGTGAGACAGCCCCAGACTCAAATTCTGGCTCCACCACTGGGATCTCTGGCAGGATGTGGAGCCTCATCAAGCCTCAGTGCCCTCATCTGTAGAGAGGCGGCAGTAGTCGACCCTGCCTCGCAAGGTAGTTGTGAGGGTCAAATGAGCTCCTGTGTGTACAGGGCTTAGCACAGTGCCTGGTGCATAGTAAACAGGCAATAAACAGGAGCTGCTATTATTATTATTACTGCAGTGGTTGTTGTTAGCTAGAAGGGCTCTTAATCAAGTGTTCTCCTCTGCCAAAACAGCCGGTGAGATTTAGAGAGCCGGAGACTTGTCCAGGTCCTGCGGAGAGTGAGTGACATTCAAGCCAGGTTTGTCGATTCCTAATCTGGGAGAAGGTCACCAGCACAGGGGAGCAAAGAATCCCCAAGGGAGAGGGGCCGATGCCGGGAAGGGCAAGCCCCAACTGTCCCTGGGAGGGGGCGTGGGCCTGGGCTCGCCACGCCTCATCCCTAATGCTCACCCTGGGAGGTCAGATCATCAGGTCTGTTTTGCAGATACGGAAGCAAGGGGCTCATCTCACACAGCTGGTTGGCAGTATCTGAACCCACGTGGGACCCCAAAGCTCCTTTCCTGGGAGGCCAGCCCAAGCCCACAGCCTGTGGGCTGCAGCTCCCCGACCCACAGCTTACCGCAGGCCAGGAGCGCGGCGAGGACAGTGATGGCCAACATGCTGTGCGTGTTCAGGACCAAGTGGCCGTCGAGGCCGGTGAGACACTCTTATAAACAGGAGTGGGGTGACCTCACCCCACCCCACCCCACCCGGTCAAGGCTGAGCCACCCCTTGGGAAGAAACCTGTTCTTACAAGGCCCTTTCCCTGACCTTGGGTGGTTACTGTTTAATTTGGGAGGGAGATAGGGCTGGCTCGAGACGTGGATTTCCCCAGATAACCCGAGGC
The DNA here is from genome assembly GCF_021234165.1 of Pteronotus mesoamericanus. NCBI lineage: Eukaryota > Metazoa > Chordata > Mammalia > Chiroptera > Mormoopidae > Pteronotus > Pteronotus mesoamericanus. The sequence continues at coordinate 2,132,310 of NW_026555200.1, forward strand.
CGAGCAGATTCTGAGGTGTACGGGTTTGGGGGCCCCCACCACTCTGCTTGCAATATATTCTTCACTTTCCCTAATTCATTCGTTTAGTTATTATTTACTGGGCACCAGTGATGTGCCAGGCATTGTGCTTCATGCTCCTTGCATGCACTTAATTCTCCCAACAACATGAAGTAGACGCTGCCATCCGTTTGTTAAAGCCGAGGCAGCTGAGGCTCTGTGGTCAGGGACCGTCCACAGTCACATGGCTGGGCAACAACAGCACCAGGATTGGAAGTCAGTGCATCTAACACCAGCCTGGGGCTTCAAACTGCTGCAATACCCCGGTTCCTTCTGTCTTTATAGCTTCATCTCTTTTTATTTCTCCTCTCTTCATTGTTTTCTCTCTTTTTCCTTCCCCGTCATTCAACTAGTACTGTCTGGGCGTGGGGCATGTCTGTCTCCAGCACCTGCTTCCCAGGCTGTGGATAGAGGCTGAGGCGTGGGCGCCCCTCCAAGGTGTCTGGTTGGCCAGATTTCAGCTTGGTCTTCTCCCTGCACGGCCCCTCAGGCTCCCCATCTCTAAACTGGGCAAATCGGACCAGACACACTCTTAGGCTCCTTTCGGTCCTAAGGTTCCATGACTTGAACACCAAGGTTGAATGGCGCATCTGGGTTTATGGTACTTGATGTGGGTCCTAGCACTGTGTGCCCAGAGGTTCTATCTGGAGCCCCAGAAGCTTGGGGTCAGTCTGTCCCTTGGGGCACCTGGTTAATCCACGTGCCCCGAGGCATGACTTTAGCCTGGTGGGTTAGATTCTTCCCTTCCTCCTCTTTCTGTTCATCCGTGTACTCCTCAGAAGTTGCCTTCTGAGCTGGGCATGCTGGGCACCTTAGGAATCATTTCCCAGAAAAGAAATTCAGAATGCCAAGCATCCTATTGTTAATGGTAGTTATCTGGGGTTAGAGAAGATTCTAACTTACATATTTTATACATTAAATCTTTTTTTTAAATCACGCATTACTTGGATAATAAAAATTAATCAAGTTTTCCTTTGTCCTTCTTTCAATATAAAAGTCAGTCAACTTTCATAAAGGTAAAAGTCGTTGAGATGGGAGTGTGCGGGAGTGGGAGGGTGTGCGTCGGGGTCCGACCTGCTGTCGTGGCCTCAGGGCCCAGGCCTGGGGGGGCCTGTGGGGGGCAGCCTCAGGCCGTGACAACTTTCTGTTGTGTTCTAGAGGCTGGTCCTGACAGACGGTCTGTGGCTCCTGCCTGAGGCACCTCGGACTCAAAGCTGTTGGTTGCCAAACTCTGCAAAGGGCCACCAGGGCCTGGGGACTGACATCGTCAACAGAGATACGGACTGAGCCAGGTAACAGATAAGACTCCAGGTTTCTGTCTCAGTCAGTGACTTGGTGGATGACCCCCGACCTTGGGCAACCTCTCTTGGTCCCAGTTTCTCTTGAACAACCTGGGAAAACGATGAACCGGGGCTTCCCTGTATAGGAGTCTGCTGATTTACACTCAGAGGGATACACCAGTTTCCTAGTGCCCATTGCAGCCACGTGAACATGTCCACAGATACACAAGAGTGCAGGCAGACAGACACACACACACACCTACAGATCCACAGACATGCACACCCCAGTGTCACACACAGAAAGCATCCAGGTATACACGACTCCTGCAGAGCCACGGGCCGCTGGCCGAAGCACGTCCCCCAGTACGCGGTTAGGCAGCATGGTCCCAGAGAGTCGTTCATCGTTCCCTTCTTGGAACTCTCGTAGTGGGAAGAAGGTTGATGGCGGCTCTGGAAGGCGCAGACAGCATCTGCTTCAGGGGGGCTTCCTTCTTCTGAGACACGGAGCAGGTGGGGCGCTTTGTGTAAGGCAGCACCAGCAGCGACGGTCCCTGGAGAAAACCGAGGTCACCTCACTCTGCTTCCGGTGCGAAGGCTGGGTGTTGAGTGCCTTGCCTGGCGTTGGACCGTACACCCGAAGGAGGAAAACCCAGAGCCGTTGCTTCCTAGCTGTGTGACGTTTTGCTAGAGACTTAGCCTCTCTGTGTTTTCACACCCTCGTCTATAAAATGCGGGTGAAAAAATGGTACCTGCCTCATAGGAGTGGCCGACATGTGGCAAGCACTGCGTAAGATTATTATTGTTGTCATCTGGTTCTTATGAGAAAGCTGGAGCCTGGGCTCTCACTGGGCTCTTTTTGATCAAAGAAAGGTTGTGGGCCCTTTCCTTGATCAAAAAAGATTAAAAATTATGTTTTATGACTGCATGGATATAAAGACTAATATAACCAGTGTAAGCTATATTCACTTTGTTCCTGCTGATTTGAAAAGAAACCAAACATTTTTGTGGGCCCTACAGGTATCGTGGGCTCCAGGCATGGTGTCCACCATACGGATGGACAGTCAGTGGCTGTGGCTGGTCCTCACATCAGGTTACGCGCGGCTGAGAGAGACCTGGGGGATGTTTGTCGGATCATCGGGAGCACCTTCCTGGGCCCTGGCGGTACCTTTAGCGGTGCCCTGGGGCAGCTGGGTAGAAAACTGGGTTTTTACAAGAGGCAGCAACTGGGCAGAGGTGGGAGCTGCCCCTGGGTGAGCATCAGCACCCCCTGCCCCGCCCGGTGCAGGGAGCAGTGGGCCCGAGGACGTCCTCACTGTGGGGCTCAAACTGCCGAAGCCATAATGGTGACGCGTGGCTGGCTGAGCTGATTGCCTGGCTATGGTGCCCGAGACTGAAGCAGCAGCCCCAGCAGGGAAGGCTGGTGTGTATCTTCAGAGGGGAGCGGTGGGGGAGGGGACTTCCTGTAATTGGAGGGGTTGGGCTTGGCTTGAGTACTTGAAGATGCGACGCTTGTTTGGCTGGACTGGGAAGCACGGACATGCCACATATACAGAGGCCGTCCATCCATCCATTCATTCATTCACTCACTTACTCCTCCCACGTTTGCTGAGCACCTCCTCTGTGTGGGGCCTGTGCTGGAGCCGGGACTGCAGAGACACTGACACCCTGTTCGCTCCCTGGAGCTCCCTGCTGGGCAGGGTGGTGAGCATGCTTTGGAGCGTCTCTGAACAAGGAGAAGTTAGGCTGAGGGGGTGCGGGCTGGAAAGGATTCCTTGTCTACCCATTCCAGAATGGACCGAGGGCTTGAGAGGGTGAGGAGGCCAACATCCCATGCCCATTCCGCCGAACCTTGTGTTTTCCAGGGCTGGAGAGGGGCCTTCGAGGACCTGGGACCTCGAAGTCCCCCAGCTGCTCATGGTCAGGCTGCCATGTAGAAAGAACCTTGGTGACTTGGTGGAGGCTGGGCTCAGGGGACGGACAACCTCCGAGAAGCAATGCCAAGGCTGCGGGGGGTGGGGACAGTGAGGGCCTGAAAAACAGCAGGTGCCACTGTCCGGGGCCCCTATCTGCTAATTGCTGGGGAAGGACTCTCAGGTGGCAGCTGTTACATCTCAGGTGACGTCTGCCAAAGGGGGCTGGGCTGGGGGCTGGCAGGTTTTCCATAAAACCAGATGGAGGTAGTAGGGGTTCAGAGACGGCGTGGGAGCTGAGTGAGGGGTTTGGAGGCCAGGACTCAATGTCGGGGGTGGCGGGAGGCTTACTGAGAAGAGCGGACGGGGTGAGGGTTTTAAGGAGCTGTCTCCCTTCTCACTCTTGGTTTCTGAATCACTTTGGGCCTCTTCATTCTTCAACCCGTGGCCCCTGCCCTGCCTGGGACCTTGTGCGGACCAGGCCTAGAGCCCTCTCCCAGCTGAGGCCTGCTGGTCGGGGGCCCCAGCATGGGGCAGCTGGCCTGTCTCTCACATGCCGGGGGCTCTGGGCCCACGGGCATCGCCGGCGGGCTGGGCGGGGTGTGCGCAGCTTGAATGAATTCAATCCCTTCACTGTCGGGATCCTCTGTCTGACACGCTAGGAACCCAATGTTCTCGGAGGGCCATTGAAAGGCAGTGCTTAAACTAACATTCAGCGTTAATGGTGGTGGCATCAGGTGGCATGTGGGCGTGGCATTCCCCAGGAAATCCACTTCAAGGACGCAGCGGTCCCCAGGCCAACTCGTCCTGTCACAATCTGGAAGAGACTTCAGCCTAGGCAGAGGACTTCCTGGCTTCTGCAGTACCACCCACGTCCACCTGGGGGCAGTAACGCCCACCCTAAGCCCATATTCCAGGGCCCCAACGTTGCACCTGGGAGAGAAGGTGCTCCACCTGGAAACCACAGGGCTGGGAAGGCCTTGGGGACCTAGCCCATCCTCGCCTCGAACAGGTCGGGAGACAGACCTAGTGAGAGAGCGACCTGTTCAAAGCCACACAGGGAGTACCCTGGCTCGCTCTTCATCACGCCGCCGCAGCCGCCTGTGTGGTGGCGGTGACTTGGGGTACCTTTCTGTGTGTGGGTCTTGCGTGGGTGGGGGCTCCGGAGTACATTGATGCAGAACACACATGGTCTCGGTGCCCCTTCCGGCAACCGCGCTGTGCACAGCCGCCCCATGGACACACACGTCCCCTCTGAACTGGCTGGGGGCGGGGCTGAGCTTCAGGGGCCCCGGCCCGTGTGCCTCTGGGAGACTTTCTGGGTCTCCTTGTTCTTACCCGGGAAAGAAACAGCACCCCTGTCAGGGACCAGTTGTGAGGATGAAACGAATTAATGTAAATAAAGAGCTTAGACTAGGGCCTGGTAATAGTGGGTGGACACCAAACTCGACCTCTCCCATTAGGAAGAGTCCCTTCTTCTGGCTTCTGAGACGACACGACACGGGAGCCTCCTGAGCAAGGGCTGCCCTCGCACCCAGGGGACCTCAGTCTGTTCCCCCTCTGCACCAACCGACAAGAACCACACACACCTAAGAATATAGAATGTTTATCTTATTTTAGTTAAAAAAAATAATCGTACCACCAAATGAAGAAGTAGCTTTTTGGGGGAGGAGGGGAGTGAGAAGAGAGGAAGAAAAAAAAAAGCAATAAGCCAAAAAAAGAACTCTTTATATTCATCTGTATAAACGCATGGCTAAGGCAAACGCAATCCAGGGCCAAGGCTGCTGCACGGGGGTCAGTACCTCCTAATCTCTGCAGATTCTAAGGCCAAGAAAATAAACCTCTGCAAGTCCAATGGGAGTCTCATGGACTCTTGGGGCATTTTACTAAAATAAAGTTATCGAGTTTAAAAAGCAGTGACGCTGTCACGACACACTGGAAGTTGCATAACTGTGGCCTCGATGGCCACTGTTTGGACTGCATGATGGGTAGTTTCACGACACAACAACAGACACACAGACACGCACACACGTGAGCAAGCACATGGGAGCTGTGCAGGACCCGGCCGGTGGCACAGGGAGGGCTGGGGTCCCCATGCTTCCTCGGGGGGTGGGTGTGACGGGATAGGTCCCGTCGCTGGTGACAAGGCGATTAATGTCACTCTGGGGAAGGATAGTGTGAAAGGGTGGAGGGAGGTCCCCTGGTCCCCACTGCTTGGTCCACGCAAGCTTCTTAAAGCACTTCTTGGGCGCCTCCTGGAGAATGGAGACCGTGCCGGTCTCCGTCCCTGGGAGGGGCCAACCCCTCCTCCCCACGCTGCTCTCTGCAGAGCCCCTGGGACCCTCAGGTTGTCCCTGGGGAACTAGGGAGCGGTGTTTCTGCCCCCAGAGCCTTCCCTGCCCATGACCCAAAGCTTGGCTGGGAAAGTGTGGGCTCGTGAGGTAGATTGACACAGCTGTCCCTTCACCCTGCCTGGCTGGGTCCCAGGGGCTCGGGTCCCTTCATAAAAATAGAAGCCTCTCCCCGGCCCCTCGACTCCAGCAGGGAGGGACGGGGCTGGGGAACAGGTGCGGGGGTGGAGCTCCCTCGTGCCTCCGATCTGCTCCTTAGGTCCCACTCTACGGAGCCAGCCGCAGTTCGTGCCATCTGCCACTCCCCCAGCCTAGGAAGGGGCTGAGGGCCTCTGGGTGGGGGAGGGGTGACAGGGAGAGGCATGAGGAAGAGAGGGGGCGCGTGGTGGGCAGGCTCACGGGCAGAGCAGCGCGGGAGCAGGCAGGGGACAGCCAGGGGTGCGAGAGGGACTCAGGGACGCCAGGGAGCTCTGGGCCAGGCAGGGAGCCAGCGCTGGGGTCACAGCCTCAGGAGCAGCGGTGGGGGCAGGGAGAGGCCAGGCCACCTCTGTGAGACCCCTCGACTGGCTGCAATCACAGACGTTTGTAGGGCTTTTCAGCATGGTCCCTTCAGACAGAGCCGAGGACTCAGGCTGGGCCTCCAGTTTGCCCGCCCTCACCCACCCGCGCCGGCTGGACTGGGCTCCGGGCCTGGGCCTGGGCCTGGGCCAGGCGGTCGGGCCGCAGCCCCTCGCTACTTGAAGGTGGACTGCAGCTCCTTGAAGGCTGCCTTCCGCTGCTTCATCTCCTCTGCCTGCTTCTTCCTCTCCTCCTGCTCCGCCTTGATTTCCTCTTCGAAGCGGCTGGACACGTTGATGGCCTGGACCTAGGGTGGCGGGAAGGTGGCTCAGGGCTGGAGGGGCCCTCCCAGCAAGGCCTACACCTCTCCCTCTCACTCACTCCAACCTTGGTCCGGGCTCCACCCCTAGAGCCTCAGTGTCTCCATTTGGAGCCCAATGCGCTGTAACTCTTGACCTCAGGGATTCGTTGAAAGAGATAACACACGTCCAGTGGCTGCTGCATAGCACAGCCCTGTAATGTGGGAACTTCTGATGTTGCATCCTTAACTTGTTTCCTGTCCAGGGGGGCCAGGCTGCACCCTGGTCCCACTGACGAACCCTGAAACATCCCCTCAACCCTAGGAGCCCGAAGAAGGTGGGACGTGGCCTTTGGAAGGAATGTTCTTCGCTAACAAAGGAAGAGGGAGAAAGAAGAAAAGGTGGGTACCCTGGAACCCTAGGAGGGCAGGACCCAGGCTCCACACTGTCCCCTCCACCTAAGCGTGTGCTGAAAGGGGAGGGTGCTGTACATGCAGGTGGCCACTAGGAGGCGCCACACTTCAGGCTGGGGAGGGCGCGGGTTGTGTCTCCAAGAGGCCCCAAGAACCACCGCGTTTCTGGGCTGGCTCTGCTATTTCTGGGTGTACGCTTTAAGGCCTAGTCTTTTGAATTAGTGGCCCTTTTCAAGAGCACACACCCTTTATACACCCCAGGGGAAGGGAGGGCAACGGGTGACCAGAAAGGATCACAGACTGGATGGGAAGAGGCGGAAGCCAAGGAGCACCATGGGCCTTGCCCAGCCCAGCCTGGGCATCAGCCCCCCACCTCCTGTCTGCAGCCTCAGCGGGGGCAGCAAGGGTTGGTGCTGACCTTCGCGCTACCCAGGCTCCTGTGATACCCCCACCGTTCCCATCCTTGAGCCAGGGCCAGGGAACTCTGCCCTGGGCTGTGCACATCCTCCTATTCCTCACCTTGGCTTCAAAGAAGCTCTTGGCCCCCTTGACGCCCTCGGTGGAGACGTCGATCTCGGAGAGCCGGGCCAGCACGTGCAGCCCGCTGTCCTCCTGCAGCTCCCCGGCCGCCGCCTTGCGGAAAATCAGGAGGAACTGCAGCCGGGAGAAAAAGAGGGGGTGTCAGGGTGAGAGGGAACAGCCCGCGTCCCTGGCTGCACCCAGACCCAGCCCGGCCTCCTTGGGGAAAAAGGAGGTGTTGCCCACAGGCCAGAGATTGGGTTCTCCTTCCCCTCTTTGGGCTCGGTCTTCCCATCTGTACAACGGGAGACTAGGGGACCCATCTCCTGCCCTCCCAGGGTCTGGGGCTACGGCAAGCCTGCTTGGTCCACACTCAACTCCCATCAAGGGTCTTGATGACACGGCCTCGATTTATCTCATTCTCCAAACTAATTCACTCTAAATTCCATTAACTGAGTCTTAAGGTACAGGATTGTGCCCGTTTTACAGAATGAGGAAGGTTCAGGGGTAAGAACATCCTACACTGGCTCTCAGCACCAGAAAACGACGGAAGGATCTGAACCCTTGTTTTGACTCCAAACCCTTCTGCTGCGGTGCCCGCACCCTTCTCCTGCCTGGCCTCCTCTGCGCTTCCTGCCAGTTCTCTCCGGAGGGGCCGCCCCTGGCATTTAACCCCACGCCGCCTGGGGCCGGTCCTGCTGAGAGCCTGCTTCTTCCTCCGCATAGCAGGCTTGCCCATGGACCTGTCTCAGAGCGGGGACTGAGTGAGGCCCGAGGGCGAAGTCCCCCAGTGCTCAGCTCCTCTGGAACCCACAGTGCATTTCACTCCATCCGCCTGTCCCCCTCTCCTCGTGAGCCCCAGCATCGTGTCATTTCCCTCTGGCTTCTCCCACTCTGCACCTCAGGACCCTTGGAGCACAGTGCCTTCCACTGCACTGCCAGCGCCCACCCAGGGTCCACGGCCTGGCAGTGGCAGATCGGAGTCACTGCATGAAGCCATTCTCACTTAAGGACAATTCCCCGTGTTCAAGGCCAATGTTGCCCAATGATAAAGGAGGGTTAGCCTCACCTCCCGGAAGCTGAGCTTGCTGTCGAAGTCCTCGTCCACCTCCTTGATCATGTTTTTCAGGCCCAGGTGGGTCTGAGGGGCTCCGAGTTTCTCCATCATGAGCTTTAGTTCCATCAGGTCAATGAAGCCGTCCCGGCCAGCGTCGTACCTGCGGGCACAAGGAGGGAGGCCTAAGGACATCCTGGCACCTCATATTGGACTAGTCGGAGTGGTCACAAGCCAGAGTACAAGGGTTCAAAGGGCACCTCCCACCAACATGTCACCCTAGCACATCTGAAAGGGACCTCAGCCCAGGCGGAGTCCCGATCTGTGGCCCAACTACTGCTTGGTTACCTCTGGTGCTGGGGAACTCACCACATGGCCTGGTAGCCTCCTACGTGCTAACAGCACTGCTGCAAAGGAAGCTGAAACCATAGCCTCCCTGTAGTGAATGTGACAGGGACAAGCTGAGAGGAAAAAAAACTCAAAAACCACAGGGGTACGGATTGGGAAGGTGGGCTCTGACGTCAGCACCCACTGACCACCTCCAGGGACATCGCTGCCCCCCATTGGGAGGGAGGCAGAAGGTACCACGTGTCACAGAGCAGGGCCCAGCGGTCACAGGAGGGAGGGCCGCTCTTAGCTTTCCCGAAGGCGGCTGGGGCGTGTTGAGGGAGCTTGCTGTGCAGAGGGGATAAAGCTGGTGGCTGCAAAGGCCTGGGACAGCAATGGGGCGGTGACAGTGTCTCTGCCCCTGCGCATTGCAGGTTTCTTTCTTTCTACCGCCAACAGCCTGGCAGAGACAGGGATGGGCTGGGGGTGGACTCCACACATCTCTCTCAAAGACCTCCCCGAGGTAAGGGCTCGGCCAGAGCTGGCCTCCCGACCCTGACCCCCGGCCGGGCCCTCGCATCGGGCTAAGCAGACACCTGCCTGCCGGCCTCCTGGTGGGCTTGCGTGTGGTCTCAAGGCTGCACAACCGGGCCTTCCGAGCCTGAAGAAAGCTCGTGCAGTCCCCGAGGCCTCACGCTGGCTGGGTGAGGGCAATGGGACAGGGGCTGAGTTCCAGACACCTATGCCCTGGAGACCAGAGTTCTCCAGGAAACACACATCTCACTCCCCTGCCCTTCCTGTCATACATGAGCTTTGCATGACTGGATATCTAACAGCAACCACTTTTGGATGTCTGTCCTCATGCCAGGACTTTACATACTTTATCTTACTAAACCTCACAATAACCTTACTTTATAATGGAGGCTCAGAGAAGCTCAGTGACCTGCTCAAGGTCCCACAGCAGTAGAGGATGGAGCTGGGCCTTGCCACCCCCCATCTGTCGGGCTCATAAGCCTGCCCATTTGCTCTGTGCCCAGCGCCACCCCCCTGCCCCAGGCCCTGGGGCTGCCAGCAGAACGGAGACGGCTGCCTGGAGCACTGAGCGGAGCATTTGTGCAAGGGGTATAAATAGTTCATGGGCAAGTGAGTCAGTGGCTGGAGATGATGCAGTCACTGGGAACCCTGCAGGGAGCACAGGATCCCGCAGCCTTCTTCCCTACCACGTGAGAGGGCTGGAGGGGGAGCCTGCGGGCCAGCGGTCCCTGTGGGCAGTGGCCATAGCTGGACTGGAAGCTGATGGAGGGGAATGTGGTAGGGGGTTGTGGGACCCCAGAGGGTCAGGCCAGCCTTGATCCCGTGGTCCAGGCTCCACTTAGAGCAGGGGAAGCCCTGTGTGGGGCAGGGCAGGGCCCCTCCTTTCACCTCTGGGGCCTGCCTGCCAGTTGGTGAGGGGCCGGGGCCGGGGGCTGCTGCCTGGTCCGTAGCAACAGGTCTTGGCGCACCCCCGTGGAGAGCAGCCTGGCGAGGGAGTCCGTCTTTCTGGGGACAGACACAGGGACTCCCATCCTCAGTGCCCCTCGGGAAAACAGAGTGTCTTCCACTTCTGAACTTGGGTTCCAGTGAAGGTCAGCAACGACATGCCAGGGCTGGAGCAGGTGACCTGGGTCCCAGTCGCCTGTGCAATTTGAGCGTCCAGCCAAGGCTGAGACCCCCCTGGCATGAAGGTGACAGTCACAGGACCCAGTTCATACATGCCAAGCACTTAGCACAGCACTGGGCACAGGGAGCTGGCTCCAGAAATGGCGGCTGCCAGCACTATAATGATATGCAGTTAACTTTCTCAAGCTCCTGCTACGTGCTAGGCATTTTCTCCTTACGACCCTTGCACTCAGCAATCCTGGGAGGTCAGTAGCATGTCTGCATGTGACTGACGAGGGAACGAGGCTTGCAGAGAGGGCACTAGCCCCGTAACCAGCGGGCCAGGGATCCGGACGCCCATCCCTACTATTCCCACACTCCACTCTCTCCGCCGCCCCACCCTCCTCTCCTGAGCTCAGCTTTATTTACTGCTCAAGTGGCTGGGTTTCCTCCCGCAGCCCAGGGTGGCTCAGTTTCAGAGGAAGTGCAGATAAAATGTCCAAACTTGGACGAAAAGTTGGGCTCTGGATTTCTTGATCTCTGGCAGCTCCAGGGCCTGGCTGGGCCGTGGCCTAAGCCGCGGCTTGAACCGCTGCCTGCCTCAATCAAGGGATGATCAATTACTGGGTCTGAGCTCCATCCTGGGCCGGCTCCAGCCCCCAGGGGGGCAATGCGGGGCAGGCCGCAGTGCCAGGGGATCAATAGCCAAGGTGCGGGGGCGATGGAAGAAGTCAGGGAGAGGCCAGGTGCTGGGCTGGGAATTCGGCCCCAGAGCTGACACTGGAGAAGGCTGTTCCCTCGAGACAACCCCTCCCCCGCCCCCCACTATGTGCCAGGGGCTCTGATGGGGGCGGGCTCCGGACCACAGGGCCAGCCAAGTCCTGGGGATAACCTGAAGGTGTAACCTTTGAAGTTTGTGATGACATCAATTCTGTTGAGACTGGCCTGGGTCGGAGCCTCAGATCTGCCACCTGCTGGTTGGGTGTGACCCTGGTCCAATGACCTGCCCCCACAAACCTCAATTTTCCCATGTACATCATGGATGTCAAAGGACCCAGGTCAGGATCAAGGATTAATAGAGATCCTTAGCATGGTCCTGGCCCACAGTAAGCACTTAACACGTACTACCTATAGTAATAGAAGTAAATGTTGTTACTTTCTCCACCTCTGGCATTAAAGATTAGATGAGGTTAGCTATAAAATGCCTAGCACACAGGAGGTGCTTAAAAGCTGCTAATTTCATTATCAGTAACAGCGGCTATTGAGAACTTTTTGTGTGCCGGATACTACTAAGTCCTTTGCACATAACAGTGACAACAGTAATAAAAAATACACCAGTTTCTCTCCTGGTCACCAGTCCTGAGGGCGCATGGCTGAGCCCACATGATTGCTATAGTCTGGCCGGGAGGCAGGGAGTGGCCCAGACCACCCAGGGGTCCCTCCAGCACCTCGCCCTCCTCTGAAGGTCCCACTACTTCCCCTATTAGGCCTGATTCAGAGGCCCTGCCACTTGTGGGGGGTGGGGAAAGATGGCAGGACAGAGCCTTTCACTCTCTTGCTGGGCAGAGGGAGAGAGAAGCCTTGGCCCCAGGTTACTCTCCTGTCTTTCCCAGCAAGCAGGGAAGTGACAAAGTGGCAGGCTGCCCCTGTGTCACCAGCAGGTGGATGCCTGGTAACACAGGGGAGTGACGCTGGGGAACAGGCATATTCCAGCCTGGGGAGACCCCCCTCCATCCGCCCTCTCCCTGAGCTGGAACTGAGGCGGCAGGTGGCTCAGAGGATCCCGGGGAAGAGTTGGCACGTGAAAGCTGCCCGGACAGCCTGGTCTATCTCCTTCAAGCTATGTGGGCACACTGGGGCCCAGAGCGGGCAGCCACCAGCTCATGGTCACACTGTCGGCAGACCACAAGATTCCGACATCTTTCCGCGCTGCCTCTTCTTCTGGGTCCCATGGAGGGTCCCGAATTCTCAAACTCGCAGGGCAGGGGAGGCCAGGCTGAGAGCCTGGCTTGGGGCCTGCCTGGGAGCTCAGCGCTTTTCTCCAGCACCTGGCCCGGTGCCCACATTCCTACCCGCCTCCCCCTGAATAGTTCTCAACAGGGAGGGCTCGGCAGCTGCCGCCCCGGATGCTGGCAACAAAATCCACTCCGCCCTGCCCTGCCCCCCCCCCCCCCCCCCCGCCCCATCCGTCCTTGAAAGTGGAGCAGCCGGCCGCCACCCAGGCAGGCTTTGCTCTTTGGGAAAAGCAGGTCCCCCCAGCTGGCAGCTCCTCCTCCCACTGGCTTTGATAACCAGGAGCCATGGGGGCGGCAGTGGCTGGCTCCTACAGTGGCCAGGACTGTCCCCATTTCATAAGAATATTATTAGTGCCTACTCTTTGCTGAGCACTTACTAAGTGTCCGGCACTGGGCAAGTGCTTCACATCAGATCCTCATAAGAATTCTGTGACGTGGGAATAAACACCCCCATAACACAGACAAGGAGGCTGAGGCTCAGGGAGGAAGGGACTTGGCCGAGGCCACGGTTGGCAAGGACATAGCTGGGATCCGATCCCAGGCGGACGCGAACGTACACTTTTAACTACTATGCTCTGCCCAGATGCCCACAGACCCTGCGCAGGGAACCTCGGCTGGGCAGGGGGACTACTGGAGGCTACCTTATTTAGCCATTCGTGAGGGTCAGATTCCAAATGCAGTTTCCTGCTTGGTGTCTTAAATACTGCTGAGGATGGGGAGCTCACTGCTCCCCTCAGGCAGCCCATTTTGGCTTCGGAACTGTCCAGTAGGAAGCGGATCCTCATACACGACCCTCCCCACCTGCCAGCTGCGCCCGCAGCCTGCTGGCGGAATGCGGAGTTGTCACCGCGGCCGCACACGGGAGTCCTGTTCTCTCCCTCTGATTCCCTTCCTAGGCCTTTGTTGATGGCCTCTGCCCACGGGAGTCCCCAGGAGGACAGGCAGCTGGAGATGTGGAACTTAGGGACCAAGGGGCCCCCCAGGCCCACCTGGCTTTGGTCTCGGCATTCACAGACCTTGGTCCTCCCCCATTCTGTCTGGGGGGGGGGGGAGGTCAGGAGCTCCTAGGCCTCTACACTTTGTCCTGTGGAATGGGAAGGCGGGTCCCTTGGGGCAGGAATGTTCTGGAAGACAGAATTCTGGCCTTGCTAGCTGTTACAGCCAGCATGGCTCTGCCTGCCGCCCCCATGCAGGTAGATGCCCACGTGCTGGGCGATGACTGCCCAGCAGTGCCCACTCCCAGCCCCCCACGGCCCCCCGCTTCCGGCACGGCTGCCTGACTCACGGGGGAAAGCCCAGCTGCTCACCACTTCCTCTCGTCCTATCTGCAGAGTCTGCACCGCAACCTGCCGCCCTCTGTCAGCCAAGGGTGTGCGTGGCACGCACGCAAGTGTTGCTCTCGGGATCAAATAGGAGACCCCCAGGCTGATGGCAATGCGCTGGGGAGGGGGCTGTCAGGGCTTGGGGACATCCCGAGGCGGGGTTCAACCACTTCACTCAGGCCCAGAAGGGACAACTACCTCTACTCCTAGCGTCCACAGTGGGCTTCCCGCCAGCTCGCCCTGCCCTGCTTCCATCCCTGCCTGCCCTTGACCATGTACGTGCACGCCCGGTGGACCCCCTGAAGCCGCAGATTCTGATCCGCTCAGGCTGGGGCAGAGCATCTGCATTTCTACCAGCTCCCGGGTGACACAGATGCTGCTCTATTGGGGTCCCCTGGGAGCAAGGGACTTGGAGTCAGACAGACCCAATTTCAAATCCTGTCTCAGCTCTTTAGGAGCTGTGTGGCTTGGGACAAGTCATGTAAAGCTCCTGAGACCCAGGCTACTTATCTGTGAAATGGGTGATGATAATCTAACAGAATGCTAAGAAACGGTTCAACAGATAAAAGCGCCTGGAACGGAGTGGCCCTTTTAATGAGAGGAAGGTCGAGTGTGAGGAGGGCTGGAGCTGGGCCCCCCGCACTGGCCAGGGATGCGGGGGCTGGGCTGCCCGCTGGCTGCGCCTTCCTGGCACGGAACCCTCACTTCTCGTCAGTCCTTGAAAAGCAGAAGTCAGCCTGCTCGGCAGCCTGCGGGGACTCCGTGGCTGGAGGGTGTGGGGCTGTCCCTGCTGAGGTGGCAGGGACTCCTGCCTCTGGCTGGGTTGGGCTCCTTTCACAGAAAAGGCCTTTGACCTGCCCCGAGGCAGCCGGCAGGGCCTGCCTGCCTACAGCTGAAGCCAGGCCTTAGCCCTCAGGGCAGGGAGGAGGCAGTGGGCATGCAAACCAAGGGGGAACCAAAAGCCCCGGGGGCGAGGCAGGGAGAAAGGTGACTCAGAATCAGAGGGAAGGAGGAAGAGCAGAGGGCGAGCTGGAAACCTTCCCTCCTCTGACAGCCAAGCTCTGGCTGCTGCGGCCCCCCAACCTCTGCAAGGCTTCTGTCTGCCCCCCCTACACCCCGCCCAATAAACACAGCCCTCACCGGGCCTCTGGAGCTCCCTGCAGACAGACCTGGTTCTAACCCTGACTTCCTTGAGCCTCAGTTTCCTTATCTGGCAAATGGGGGTGATAGGACTCAGCTTGCCGGGCGGGTGAGAGGTCAATTCAGTTTCTGCAATAACACGCAGAGGCTCCCTCGGGAGCACCTGGGCCTGGGGCCTCCACTGAACAGGGGGCATCATGGGCCTGGGGCAGTCCCTCCAGGTAGAAGCAGAGACATGGAGCCCCCCATCTCAAGCCCTGGGGGCCTGTCCTCTGTCCTCCAGAAGCCCCCATCCATGGCACCCTCCAGGACTTCAAGCTTCGAGGGCAGGGACTTTCTTCTTCTCTTAGTTTCCTGGGCCTTGCGCGCAGCAGGAACTAACAAAACAGCTGTTGGACGAATGAACTAAGGAGCGGACCTGAGGTTTTCCAGAATCATCACCTACAGACCAGGTCCAGGGGTGGACTCCACAAAGCTCAGGACTAATCGCACCGACTCCTCAGAACTTTGCTTGGTAGGTTCTGCAGCCCCTGGGGAGAAGCCTGCGCCCTGCTCAGCGTCACCCAACTGGGCGGTGGCCACTGGGTGCTGGGGCCCTGCTTGAGTGTCCCCCCAGAGCTGCTCTCTGCTCTTCCCTCTTTTCGGCCTCCTGCCTTGCATGTAATTAAGTGATGATGAACTCCTTTTCCCATTTTTGTTACATATCAAAGCCTACGTAGCTGTTGATCAGAGCGTCTGCTCAGCAGGAGAAAACGCTCTCAGGTTGGGTTCCTGACACTCGCCCACAGCAAGAGGGTCGCTGCAGGCCAGCGGCTCCGTGGGCGGTACGTGGAGGTAGCCAGTGGGTCCCGCGGCGCTACCTTGGTGACAGCCCAGACAACCACCGCTGCTAGGGCTGGGGATGATGGTGACGGGACCTTCGTGAGCACTGACTTTGTGCCAGGCAGTGGGCTCAGTACGACGGAACAGCCCTGAGTGCAGATGCCGTTGTTCTCCCTGCCCCAGGGTGGGCAGCTGAGGCTCGGAAAGGCTGCAGTGTCCTGCCCCAGGCCCCAGCGCTGCGATTCAGACCCAGGGTCGCAGGGTCCAAAGGCCCTGCTCTTAACCACTACACCACTCTGCCTTCTGGGAGCAGTGGGCGTGTGAGCAGGTGAAGAGGAGGAGGGCAGGGCGGGAAAGGAAGAGGCGTCCAAAAAAGGAGAGGGAAGCCTGCCTCTCTGACGCAAGGGGTCATGGGATGAAGTGGCTGGGGACGAGGCTGGGCGGCCGGGAACTAGGGCATCGTCCTCAGATTGCACAGCAGGTTCAGAATTACACGTCTGCCTTCGTCTCCGGCAGGGCTTGGCTTACAAAACCCTGCCGAGTCCCACGCAGGCGAGGGCCAGCCCAGGGGGGCCCCCTGAAGCTCTCTGGGGCTACATCATCCCCCCGGTCTGGAGGGATCCGGAGACAGCCCTGATGGACGGGCAGAGAGGTAGGGTGAGGGCGGATCAGAGGTGGCGGGCGCAGCCCGAGGTTGCACGAGGAGGGAGGACTGTCCAGGCCCCACTGACAGGGCGTGTCCATGGGCTAGCACCTTGTGTCACCTAGCTCCGAGCTTCACCGCCAGACGTGGGGACCACTATCCCCGCTGGCCAGACAAGGATGCTCTGGTTCAGTCGCTAAGAACCTCTCTGTGATCCCAAGCAAATCACTATACCCTCTGGGTCTCAGTTTCCTCTTCTGTAAAATGGGGAGAAGGTCTGTCCCACTGGACCCTGCACGGCTGGGGCATGAAGCCAGTGATGGTGGCGGAGAGCCCGTCTTTCATGAGCCCCCTTTTCTCTCCCCCACCTCCCTCCTCAGGAAGCACCTGCTGATGAAGATGGAACAAACAGACCGGAAGCCCCTGGAAGGCAGTCTTGCTGCCGGGAAGGGTTCAGGGCCCCTCAGAAATAAGGTCGCTGCCAAATGACCTTTGGGAATCATCAGATAGAGCCTGCTCCTCTCACAGATGGGGAGACTGAGGTGCAGGGAGGGCGGGCAGCCTAGCTAACTCAGGGGCAGAGCCAGGGCACATGCCCGGGCTCCGGGCCTCCAAGGGAAGGCCAGCTCCCAGCTCCCTCTGACCTCCCTTCTCCTGCCCTGGACTCTGGCGGACGGCTTCCCCAGAGGGCCGGCTCCGTCCTCCCTGCCACAGGAGCCAGAGGTGGAAGTCTCAGCAGAGCCCGGGCTGTCATCCTCAGATCGGGACCCGCTTGGATCTGGGGCTGCAGCCCCACTTAGGCAGCAGAAGCCAAACTGGGGTTTTGCCCTCCAGGAGAGCCTGGCTGTTGGCTGTTCACAGGCGGCCTCGGCAGGGCTGGGCTTGGCTGGCACAGTGAAGCCTTGTTTCCTTGAATACAAAATCTGCAGCTCTCCATTCAAGCCAGGTCCCCCGCCCCCCGCGGGCAGCACTTCCTTCCCTAGAAGTCCAGCTCCCTGGCCCCTTCCTGCCCCCTCGCCCCTCCCAACGCCCCAGAGGCAAGCAGGAGCTGTGCCAAGAGGGGGCTTTCGAGGGTTCGGGTCCCCCAGGTCTTCATCAAAGTACTCCTCGCCAAACTACCACGGCAAACAGCCTCTGTAAAAGGTGAGTTTGTCTTGCAAAGGCAGCTTGGAGACTCCCCCCCACCCCAGCCACATGCCCCTTGCAGACTAGCTGCAGCCTCCCAGGTCCCTTCTCTGCGGGGTATCTAGGCTCTCCCAAACAGCTGGGGTTTTTTTTTGTTTGTTTGTTTTTGTTTTTGGAAGGGGGCAGGGATGCTGTGGAAGCCTATGAGGAGAGCTCTAGGGGAAAGGAGCGGGCTGGCGGTGAGTGGGTCCCCAGAGCAGAAAATCACTCATGAGCGTGGAAGGGGGTGCTGGAGGCGTGTGTTTTCCCACGTGGTAGCAGGTGGCTGCGATGGGGAAGCAGAAAGAGCATGGGTGTTGGAGTCACAGACTGGGGTTCGGATCACAGCAGGTTACTTCTGTGCCCCGACCCCCGAGCCGCGCCACAAGAATGCTGATGCCCTGTGCTGGGGTTGCTGGGAGGGGTCTGCAAGCTCCTTAGTGCCTTGCTACTATCGACACAGGGATCTTGGCTGCAATAACTAAGCTCGCGGCTCTACCAGGAAGTTCTAGGCGAGGAAGTTACACCCACCCTAAACTCAAAGAACTTTCAGTCTATTCCTGCCAGGATTTTGGAAATCTTCATCTCCTGGAAATCCTGGAAATTTCCTCCTTGGAAGCCTGCTCTCCTGACTGTGCCAGCCTCCGGCTGGGAAGAAACTTCGGAAGAGCTCCCGATAGGACCCTGCATTCAAAGAGGCAGCCTCCACGCCCTGGGACTTGCCTGCAGAGGCCCAGAGGGGAGTCAAGGGCTGGTTTTCCCCAGGTTGGCCCCTGGAAAAGTATGGGCGCTCAGCCATCCAGGTCTGGGAACCAGAAACCTCTTCCCCTGCTCGCTGGGGCCAAATGCAGAAGCAGCAGCTGCAGCAAGTGCGAGAAATGGGAAGAGCCTTTCTCAAGCTCTGGGGTTGCAAAACACCACCTTCCTGGGCCTCCCGGCTGGACAGCCAGCTGCCTTGGGTGCAGACACACTCCCCCGCCTGCTCCGCCTCCCCCTCGGCAGGTGGGCCCATAGGCCCGGCACCCCACCCCTCCGCTTAGGGCTGTTTGTCTCAGGCAGAGAGACCTGACTCCTCCACCCTAGACTCAGCTCCAGGACAGTTCCCCTTCCTCCCAGACACATTCCAGACCAGTATTCCTGGGCTGTGTCCCCTCCAGAAGCCAAGGGTGGGGCAACAGGCAATAGGAAGTGGGAAGGATTCAAAGGTGGGAGGGCTGTGTACCTCCACCCCGCCCCCCCAACCACCCTGCCCCAGCAAGGCTGGAGGGGAGCAGGGCTGACCCTCTCTATCCCAACTGGGATAGACCCAGGGATGGACCAGAGGGGACCTGTAGCTTTTTCTCCCTAGTCCCCCAACAGAGATATTAAGGGTGCTGGGGGTGGGGGCAGGGCTGAATCCCACCCACCTGGGGGTGCCTTGTCCAATTTGCCCAGAACCCAGGGTGTGGAATTGTATGGAGTCAAGTGTAGGGATGAGAGCAACTGGGAAGCTGGGAAAGTGTAAGGCACCTGGGACCCTGTGTGGGGACAGAAGGGGCACACAGTAGCAGGAGGGGCACTGGCGAGGGAGTGAGGAGAGGAAGCAGGGGGCAGTGACGGCAAAGCCGCTGGGTGGGGGGTGAGGGCAAGAGGAGGGAGGGGCAGTGTATGCGAGGTGATTAAACCCTTAAGGGGCATATGCGGGGGTGGCAGGGGCGTCCAGGCAAGGTTGCCCATGCCAGCAAGTGGCGAGGGGGGGGGGAGCAGGGACTGAGGGGTCCTTTCCTAGGAAGACCAGCTGGGGATGAAGGCTGGGGTCCCAGCTAACAGTAAGTAGCGGGGGGCCGGGGTGGGAGTGGCTGAAGGGTTTCAGACGGTAGTTTGCTACCAGATGCCGAGTAACCGCACGGGATGAGGGGGAGGGGGGTCTGAGGCAGGTAGAGGAAATGAAGAGACCCCAAGGAAAGGAATGCGTGTGGCACGGGGTGCAGGAAATGGTCACCTTCGCTGAGGCGCTGCGGGGTGGCTGTGGCCAGCGTGGGTTGGCTTGGGGGTTGGAAGGGAGGCCACGGGAGTCCCCAGTCTCGTTGTGTGGTGGCAGCGGGAGGAGTGTCACTAACAGGGCAGGGTCCTAGGCCAGCGACCCGGAGTGTGCAGACCCAGGTATGTGGTGGTACCGGGGGTTCGCCGGGAGTCGTGATTATCTAGGGAGCCGCGGGTCCCCGACTCCGTGTGCGTGCGTGTGTGGTGCCTGGGGGGCGGCGTCGCCTCGCGAAAGGGTCGCGTGCCAGGGGCCGGGATCCCCAGACCCGTATCCGCCAAGTGGGGCGGAGGGCTCCGCAGCTCATGATTATCTGAAAGGGGCCGCAGGGTCCCCACCTCTGGTGGTTCTGGGGAGCTAGGTTGGCGGCAGGGGTCCCGGGGCGTCTCGGGGTCGGCGGGTCGGGGGGTCGGGGCCCGAGGCCGGCTGGGGGTGGGTTGGGGGGCCGGGTCGGGCGGGCACTCACTGCTTGAACATCTTCTCCATGTCCTTGATCTGCTTCCTGGAGAACTCCTTGAACTCGGTGTAGGGGTTGAAGACGCGGCGGCTGGGCGACTGGGGCTCGCCGATGCCCTGGTTGAGGTCGGCGCGCCGCAGTAGCTTGGCGCTCAGCTCGTCGTCCGCGCTGCCCAGCGCGTCGGCCGCCTCGTCCTGCGCCCCGGACGCCGCCGCCGCCGCCGCCCCGTTCAGGCCGGGCTGCTCTGGGGCCTCGCCGCCGCCCTCGCCTTCCATCTGTAGCCGCCGGCTCAGCTTGCTGGCCAGCTCGTCCGTGGCCATGGTGGCCCGCGCGGTGCTCGCCTCGGCCCGGCCCCTGTCGCCGCGCGCCCGCACCGCCTCTGGCCGCGCTCTTCCTGTTCCTGACACTCCCCGCGCCAGGCACCGCCCCCGAAGGTGGGACTTACGCCCCTCGGGGCCCGCCCGCTCCCCGCCCCCGCTCCCGGCCCTGCGCTGCGCGCGGGCTTGGTGTCATTCGCTGGGCCCCCAGTGTGCTGGTGGCGCAGTGTGCTGGTGACGCCAAGCCCGCCATCCTCTACTCTGTGAGACTGGGGGTTTCCGTAAAAAATCCATCCCCATCTCCATTCCCAATGCGCCAGCTGAGCGGGAGCGGTCGGGCTGGCGGGAAGAAGACGGGCTCCTCCCCTGCAGTTTGGGTGTGGGTCGGGGGCTTCGGGGGTCGCCGCCTCCAACCCCTTCTCTGGAATCTCCACGCTGTGAAGTCGTACTCTTGGGTTCGTGGCACCCTGTCGGTTGTCATGGAGACGACTCGTTACACACTGGCGTTGTCATTGGGGGTTGCATGGGTATGAAGAAGGTGGCCCTGGTGAGCGGGTACCCCCCGTTTAGACTGAATCACAGCGGAAGCTGCTGCATCTTTTGGAAAAGGATGAACCAGCGGCTGCGAGGGAGATGAGGCTTGCTCCAGTCCTGAAAGGCGTTGGGAGACGGGGAACGCAGAAGGGCGAAGGGACTGGTCCTCTCTCCCCCCGCCCCCCGGTCCAGCACATCGCAGAGATGACTTGGCAGAATGGCTGCTGGGCCACGCTGTCGGCTGTGACTCTGCTTTAGGGAAACTGACCAGAGGAGACGTGTCCTCGCCAAAGGCTCATGGGATGGGGTTTCTCTCTATGATCACACTCAAACTGCAAAGCTGTGGACCTCCAGCAAGAGAAACCCACGGTGGGGGCAGATGGAGGAGGGTGGCTAATTATACAGAGGCCCAGGCTCCAATCCAGACAGACAAAACTGATCCCTGGGGTAGGGCCCAGAACTCTGTATTTTAACAAGCACCCAGGGAAGTTCCGCTCCCTGAAGTCTGAGGAGCACTCATCTAGGAGGAGGGCTGTACTTTGTGTTTATTCTCTAAGATGTTAGGAAGACCCCTGTGCCCAAACCCCTCTAGGGAGTCAAGGTGCCAAGGAAAGATGGATACAGGACATTAAAAAACCATGCTCTGGGGGCACTTGAGCAGGTAAAGCCAGCAGCTGTTACAAAATGACCTGCCTGAACAGAGCCTCACCTGATATTTGTCGATTTGCCATAGTTGAAGAATATTGCTGAATTAACTTAAAAGGCATTTAGAAAAGCATGACATCAAGAGGGAAAAAACCCCTACAGCATTCAGAAAACATGAAATTTTCATTAACTTATTTTTGAGATTGTTTCTGAGTTTGATAAAGGTGTTCAGGTTAAGTAACATGATATTGGTTTTTTAAAGCTTGGAATTAAGTGTCTGTTGGTCTTGGGCAGTTTGGCCCAGTCACTTGCAAAAGACCAGTTTCTGTATCTCCCGTATGTGGCCTTGAAGGACCCAGCAGAAGTACAATCATTTGTTTTTTATTGAATGCAAAAGACTGGGGACAGAGTGTGGATTGAAACTTTAAAGATTCTGTCTGCAGGTGTTCCAGTTTGCCAAATTCTTAGCCTTCTTCACAAAGCAGCTAATTACTTTAAAAGAAATCTGATGTACGTCACTTTGCTTTAACCTATGATTTATAATGGGTCTGCATGAAACAGGGCTGCCTTTATTATGAACTGTTTTGCATCTACTTGACGTGGGAGCAAACTTTTAACAGAGGAGAAATTGTGTGAGGGTTTGCATTCTTAAAAAACAACAACTTACGTATATGTGAAAAGCCTGCTTAGTTTGAATTATTCACCTGGACTATCTGGATTAAACGCCCACTGGGCTTGTGTGGACACCACCCTCGGGAGGCCAGGCCCGGCTCCACGATGCACAGGTTGGGGAATTCCTGATTATTACCTAGTCCACCTACTGCAAGGGGAGTGGAACGCCCAGGACTTGCTATGATGTGCAGGCAGAGCTCAGGAAGTGCTGCCTGGGAAGGGTGAGCCCTTTTAACACCTCGGGGTGGTTTTGTCAGCTGCTCTGGGCGTTAGGCTTCTGAGGCTCTGGGACTGCAGGGCGCAAGCTCAAGCGGCCCAGGGCTCTGCCCCCATTTGCCGAGCTGGGCTCTGTCCGTAATAAACAACCGCAGATCTGCTCTAAAGCCAGAGATGCATGCTGGGGGCTGCGTCTTATTTAAACATTTCCCATCTGAGGCTTTTGGACTTCAGGAAAAGCACTTCTTTAGAAATCAAAAAAGTGGTGAAGGAAAAGCAGGGATAAATGCTGAGCACTGATTAGATCGTGAGACTCCCAGGAACTAACAGTTGCCTGTTCATTAGGGAAATCACTTTTGAATGACCCTGGCGCTGTGTCCCAAGCTTGGATTTGGGCAGAAAGAAACGATCTGGACTGGTGATGCATGACAGCATTTGGTCATGTGGAAAGAATGATCTTCAGGGAAAATCACACCCTCGGCAAGGGATTTTTAGAGGCGGGGCAAGCGAGAGCCAATTCTGACAGTATCCCAGCGTGGAGGGAGCTAAGCTGACTTAGTCATCATTGACTTCTGTTTCTCTATCTTCCTCCCACCTCTACTTGTGTAACTGTCTTTTGGGGAGGGGTAAAGTCATACTAAGAAAAACAACAGCACTGTGAAAAAGAGGGAGAAGAGATGGAGAGGCTGGAAGGAGCTCTTGAGTGATGGATGGGGCAGACGGGGTGAATGTAGAGGGGCCTTTCAGAGCCTGAGAGAGCTGGGTGGTCCCCCTACCCTGAGATGCTGGGAAAACAAGAAAGGATGAGGGAGGCCAGCAGAGATAAAGTTGGCTCAACGTGCCGTACACACTCAGCACTCTGTAAACACGAGCTTACTAATTAATCATTGCGAACACTGTGGTCACCGGGAAACCTTCGATGGATTGAGGAGGTGCTCAGAGGTCAAGATGTAGGGGCAGCCCAAGTACCCATTTGGAGCGATTGGAGGGATGATAGCAGGGAACAGGGTGGGGGACACAGCCCG
The DNA here is from genome assembly GCF_021234165.1 of Pteronotus mesoamericanus. Lineage (NCBI taxonomy): Eukaryota > Metazoa > Chordata > Mammalia > Chiroptera > Mormoopidae > Pteronotus > Pteronotus mesoamericanus. Next base: position 2,155,708 of record NW_026555200.1, read on the forward strand.
GCTGGTCTCAGGGGCTCCCGCACCTCCTGCCGAGTCCGGAAGCTGTGGGAAGTGTGCACCGGGGCAGGAAGGAGCCATGTCAGGTAGGCGCTTATGGGATGCGGAGTGAGGCAGGAGGGAGAGGGCATGACGGGGACAGCTGCCGGGACCCGTGTGCGGATCATTAGAAACCAAGCCATCTATCTGTAGAGCTCTCTTTTTGTGGTTATCTTAGATGCGATGAATCTACCTGAAAACCGAGGTCGCCTTGCCGATTAGCGGCATGCGCTCAACTGGGCTGGCTGGAAAAAACAAACCAACAACAACAACAACCCGCTCCCCCAACCAGGCATGTTTTCTGCTCCTATTAAACCCCAGGCAGTTTGCTGTCCAAGTTTACCAGGCCTGAGTTTCAGCCTATTTTAAACTCTCAAAGAGTCCGGGTGTATGTGAGTGAGTGAGTGAGTGAGTGTGTGTGTGAGTGAGTGAGTGTGTGTGTGTGTGTGTGTGTGTGTGTGTGTACCTGTGGCTTAAAGCCCGGCAGAGCTGCACCTCAAGTGCCCTCCTGGACCCCGTCCAAAGGTGGCAAGACAACGGGCAGCCGATTACGATTTGTATGTTATACTGTGAAAGGAGCCGTGTATCCACACCCAGGCAATCGAATCGTACTTATTAAGTGTGTTGGGCACCGGGCTCTGGTCCTGGGATTCTTCTGGTCCAGGGCAGGAGTAGGGGGTAGAAGAAAGACTTGGTGATTTGAAGAGTGAGACTTGTTGTGCCCCACGCTGGGGGACTGGGAGAGGCTACAACTCTTCCTGCTAAACAGTCCTATGGCTGGAACTCAGCACTATTATGACCTGCCAGGAAGCTATTAATAAAGTACCTGATGCCACCCCACTTCACAACACAACTTCCTGGGGGTAGGGAGCTACCTGTCTCTCTGGTGCAACGTCAGCTTCTCAGTGCTCAGCATGGGGCCTGGCCTGGAAGAAATAATTGTTGAATGAATGCAAGATAAGTTGCTCTGTCTAAGGCTGGGGACAGACAGGGTGTTTTCTCCGGGTCCCCTCCAGAGCATCTGGTGGCCCACTTTTAGGTCTCAAGGTCACTGCCAAGAAAGAGAAGCTGCTAAAGTGACACCTCTATGTACCCACATGACTCAACACAAAAGATAACAGGAGCTCTTCAAAAACAAACCTCTCAAGTGTCTGTCCCCTGCTCCTCTGAGGACAGTGTCAGCGGCGTTAGATAGGGAGGCCAGGTGACCTGCTGGTCCTCGGGCATCGATGTGGCCCAGAGGTCATTTAGAGCTCTCTGCTCAGCAGACGGGGTCGGGGGAGGAGGGATAAATGGAAGGTACAGGTGACCCCCACATGTGGCTGCTGCGGGGACACCTGAGAATTTGGGAAACCAGAGGGAAATTGTAAAATTAGCACAATGTCCAGATAGGCACAGTCAGATGAGAGGGAGGGCACCGCGCCTCGGCCAGGGACACCTGACCTAAGGTATTAGCTAAGGAAAGCAGGTGACTCTCACAGGGGGCTAGTAACCAGGTTGCCCAGAGGAAGGGTGTGTGCGTCACGAAGGCTCGCTTCTCCCAGGCCGGGTCCAGGCTCACTGGCCGAGCTCCCGATTGTCCAGCTCTGACAGTGAAGGGCGGCGTGAGGTCAGGGTTAGGAGTCTGCAAATCCCCGTGGGGTGACCTTGGACAAGTGACTTTACCTTCCTGACCTCACACCGCCCATTGTCTTTAAAATGGCAGTAATGATCTCCTCCTGGAGCCCTTGAGAGGATTAAGTGAAGAAGAAAAAGTTGTGTAAAGTGTTTAGCGTAGTGCACAGCCCATAGTAAATAAAACTCAAAATGCTCTCCACGACGGAGGCGCTGAGAGTCTGCCTCCCTGGTAGTGACGTGCAGGCGACAGCCATGCAGGTAGTAATGGTCTAGTCCAGGCGAGAGTTTAACACAGGGCCGGCCTATCTGGCCCACTGCCTGTTTTTATAAACAAAGTTTTATTGGAACACAGCCCTTCTCATTTGTGTAGGTATCATGTCGCAATGACAGAGTTGAGTAGTGATGACAGAGACTCTCTGGTCCACAAAGTGGAATGGCCTTTTAATAGGAAAAGGGCTTTTCCTGCCTGGCATTGGTTCCAGACTTCACTGAAGAAAGCAATATTGGGGAGCAGTTAAGGGGACAAAGTCTGGGTTCTGAAGCTCTTGGCCTTGGGCAGGTTACTTCCTACTCTTCGTTGTCAACAGCGAAACAGGAGTCCTACACATGGTGAGTAATGGCCAAGCAGGCTAGTGTCCGGACTCCGCTTAGCATAGCATCTGATGGCTTGCCAAGGGCAACATAAAAAGTTTGCTGTTATTAGCTATTAAACGTCAACTGTTGAAAGGCACAAAGGAACTTCCAGAAAAGGGTCACCGCTGCACGCTGCATTTTCTACAGAACACCCAGCAGCAAATGCCAAAGATGGGCTTTCCCAGGCAACATAGCCAGTAAATCAATGATCCCAGCTCCTTTTCCGGGGAGCAGTGGATCAGAACAGGAAAAGAAAGGGGAGCAAAGGTCAAGGCCAGGAGGTCTAGCACAGTACCCAGGAGTACCTGGTGCAGAGTAGGTCCTTAGTGTTCGTTGCCTAAATGAATGAAGGCTGATTATTTAACTGTAAAAGTGATTTATCAGTCAAAGGGCACTTCTGGTTTCTACGATGATAAGACCACAGTTAGCCCAAAGATAAAATGTTCTGCCTCCAATAACTTCGTGTCTTAGGAATGAAAACAATGTGCTCAAGTGGAGAGGAAACTCAGAGCAAGGAGCCTGCTCAGGCTTCCCACCGCGGGACAGAGGCATTGAGGTGGCTTCCTGGGGGAAAGGGTAGGCAAAGAAAAATGTTTAAAAACAAAGGCAGGCATGTAAGGTCACGAATTGGCCCAAAATAACTTGGGACACTGAGCAGACGGATGCAAGCAGCACACCTCCCCGATGGAAACCAGGCCAAGCTGATAAGCTGAAACAGTCTACCCTCGCCTGGCGACCCAGCTCCTGCGTCAGGAGGCCTCGGCTCAGAACAGAGGAACGCGCTGGCATTGGCAGGTCGGGCTTCCTCTCATCGTCAACGTGTGGCTTTCATTCCTAAGACCCTGAAAACCTGCGAACCACTCCACGTACCAGGAGCTCACTTGGGAACGCAAATCCAGAAGCTGTTTTTTCTGCACACTCACGACTCTGGTTTCCAGAGCAGCAGGCAGTGGTGGCTCTGCCAAGTCCCCGGAGAAGGGCACCTTATCTGTAAAGTCACGAATCCAAGAATCCACATGGGCTGCCGTTAGGGAGGGTGGAAGGAAGTTGTCTTCGTTTCTTGGGGGATCAGAAGATTGTGAGGGGGTGGGGACTGCAGATGTCTTGTAGTTTGATATAACCTCAGGGGAAAGGTTTCTGGTAGCTTCTCAGAGGAGACTGTATAACAGAGTTTCTTAGTAAAGGTCACTTTGGTTGCACGTAACAAAAAATCAAACCAGCTGAAGCAAAAAGGGGGAGAAAAGCCAGTTCCCAACCATCCTGACTCTTCAGCTTTGCCTGCCCTTTGATCCTCTAACTTCCCTCATTTTCTTTCAATAAACTCCCTTTCTGCTTAAGTCAGCCACAGGAGGTTTCTGTTGTTTGCAACCAAAGAATCTTGAGTGACACAAAGGGTCCTGGTGGAACCCAAGGGCAGACCCAGGAACTGGCTCTCCCAAGGAAAAAGACCAAGGACCAGAAACTTATCAGGTATCAGCTGGACTGCATTCAGTTTCAAATAACAGAACACCGGATTGTAAAAATTTGGAGCCCCTCCCAAACTGACTCTGGCCACGTGATTTGCTTTGTCTGATGGAATAGTAACAAAGCGAGGCAAAGGAGAAGTGTTTGTTCTTTGGGGCTTGGCCTCACCTGCTGCTCCTAGGAACCTGTGCCCAGCCCATGTGAAAGAGCCTGGTCTAGGCAGCTGGGTGATGAGAGACCACACTAGAGACAGGCTGTCCCAGCTGATGCCCCTCCCGGCCGGGGTTCCCCCCAATGGGGAGCACCCCTGGCCTCTACTCATGGATGACGGTAGCACCCTCCCCGCAACCCCCTCCCAATTGTGACAACAAAAATTGTGTCCAGAAATTGCTAGATGTCATCTGGGGGGCAAAATAGCCCTGCGACTGAGACCCGCTGGCCTAACCCAACTTGCCTGCCAGTGACAAGGCGTGTAAATGAGGCCATCCTAAACTCCCTAGCCCCAGGCAAGCCAGCCCAGACCAGCACAAGCGCCCAGCTTAGCCCATGGAATCATGAGAGATTATAGTGTCATCTTCAGTCACTATGTTTTGAGTAGTTTGTCCCACAGCACAAACAGGTACACCTGACTACAGTGGCTGAAACAGGAAGAAATTTATTTGTCTTCCACAACAGCAAGTCCAGAGGTAGGCAGTGCAGGCATGGTGCTGAGCACAGGGATGCTGCCCCAGGCCCTTCTCGACTTTCCATTCCATTGCCCTTGGAGGTGGGCTTTGGCCTCTGGCTTGTGGCCTGGTGATCCCCAAGTGGCTTCTCCGGCTCCAAGTCTGAGCTCCAGGAGACAAAAAGAAGACCAGGTAAAGGGACAAAGGGCAAAATCTCTATCTTATTGAGGACTTGCCTTTTATTGCAGAAGAGAAGCCCTCCCCAGGGGCCTTCACTTACATTTCATTGGTCAGAACTGAACAACATAGGCAGCTCTAGCTGCAAGGGAGGCTGGGAAAACAAGGCCTATGGCGATGTTAGCTTATATAACAGAGGGAGGCGATGACGAAGGGGCTGGTAGGTAGTATCTGCTGCACCGTCTCTCTGGGGGTCTTGGGTTCTTGTGTCTATTTGTTGCATATCTACCCTAGCATTCTCTGAAGACTGGCTTTGGTTCTCCAAACACAAAGTGGGAAATGGCCACACAGCTCTGGAGCTGCATACGACTCCCAGCTCCAGCACCACTAATGACTCATGTGGCAACCCAGAGTCCACTTCCAAACACTAAAAACGGAGATGCTGATTGGCCCAGCTTGAGTTAGAAGAAAAACCTGATTGGTCTGGCTTGGGTAGGCTATCTATTGCTTGACCAACCAGCTGTGGCCAAGAGAGCAGCAATAGGTAGGACTAACCTGATTTAGGGGGAGACGTATTCTCCGGGGAAGGGGTGTGTGGCTGCGGAGCCACCCCAAAAGCTACCTAGTTGAAGGAGTGAAGAAAGGAACTTGCCATCATGGGTTGTAATGTTCATATGATAAAAATTAACATGTCCTTTGAAAGCCCTAAAATATAGTGGAGTCATACAGTCATTACATTTAACTTATGCAAATTCAAATATACATGTTTAACCAACAAACAACAATTTTTTTCCCCCACAAAACTTGGCTCCCAAACATGAGCCAGCTGCTTGGACTACTTACTGCTTAACCAAGTGATCTCTGATGCTGGAGAAAAACTTGCTGTTTTGGGCTTTTGGGATGTGGTGCATAATAAATAATACTATGGTAAAAAAAATTTGCAGGACTGTGAAGAGTATTTGTAAGATCAGGTAAGGCTCACCTTTCTCGCTGACTTCAGATCCTAAGCGCGTGTAAGATGTCCCTTCAGTGGAATATCTTACAAAGAAAATCTATTTCCTTCTAGTTTTAATCAGTATAAAGAATGTGTTTGGCTTTGAAATATGAAAATATTTTTATTATGGCTTTTGAAAAAGAAAAAATAAAATGATATTCTGGCTCTTCTTCCCATTTATTTTGTTTGGCGGTCGTGGCCATACGAAGGAGGCAGTAAGAAGCCAGCTGGCCGGAGGGAAGGTGAAACACGGGAGAGGCAGAGAGTGGAGCAAGAGAGAGGAGGGTCTCTCCGCACACCATGAAAAGGGGGCGTGTCTGCCTGGGTGGTGCGTGCTCTTTGGTGACTGGGCACTTGGCCTGTCCAGATGGCCTGGGACTTGAACTCCTGGATAATCTTGGTGTAGCGGAATGAGCAGTATGAAATGCAACTAGAAACCTGGGTTCCAGGCCCAACTCTTGAATTTGCTCACTATGTGATTTTAGACCGGCCACTGAACCTCTCTGGGCCTCAGCTTCCTCATCTGTTAAATGGAGAACATACCACTCTTTACCTCCCAGGGCTTGGGGAAGGACTAAATGAGAAGTGTTTTGAAAACTGCGCAGGGCCATATAGATGTTAATCATTATTATGGAAGTGATAACCCTGATGGGTGTTCTAAATGTGTTATAATAAACTCAGATAGGAAAGCACTGTTCCACAGCCCCACCCTCCCTGAGGTTACCATTCTACCCTGAGGCCCTAGTATCAGTCTTGGGTTTTCTTAACTGTAGGTTTCTTAGAGCTCCTTGGTGGTGTGACATTTGGGTATGCCACGAGTCAAATGTGGAAACACATAATTATATCTATTAGACCCAGGAGTCTGCGTTTCAAACCTGTATTCTCCCTATGCCTGAGTAGGTATACATTATTAGGTATTTATAAAAAGAACCCCTTACCCCACACACTCCAAAATAGAGCACTGTGCAAAACACCAGTCTAGGAGCGGAACACTAGGGTAACAACCTTTCAAGTCCTACAAAAGCATCTTAGTATGTTGACACAGAAGAGTCACACTGACTCACAGAGGATCGTGCAAGGCCAGCGGGATGACATTTCTAGTTCCTTCCGCCAGGCTTAGAGAACAGAAGACTCTGGCTGGATTTGCTGGAACAGTCTCTCTTCAGCGTCTCTCTTTCTTGGTCCATCTTTGAGGTGGCCTTTCTGGCTCCAGCCTTCAATGAGCAAGAGAAACAGATGTGCAAACTCGACAATGGCAGTGAGACCCCCAAACTTTCCACTCAGATGGTTTTTTCTTAAACTCAAAATAAAACTTTTCTTAGAGAAGAGTATAGTATTGTATATTTACACAGAGATATGAGCAAAAGGAAGCTGAAATGATCCACCATTATCACACTACTCAAGGTATGCATTATGAAGATGTTTAGGTTCCAGCCTCCCAGATATACAGGTAACATTTTCCCTTCTTATCTTCTTGTCTTTGAAACCAGGAGCTTCTTAGAATGGGCACATTCACTGGGATAGAGTATCTTTCTCTTGAAAAAGCTGTTACTGAACTGCAAGTGTCTTATGTGTCTGCTGTCATAGGGAAATGCAGGATATTGGAGGGGGTCTATTTAGCCATTTTCCAAGTGCTGTCCCCTACCCCCACCTCCCGGAAGCCATGTGTGTGACCCTAGCCCTGGTCTAGTTGATTGGAAACTTGGCACAGGCTGGGCTTTTAAGATGACCATTCCCAGTATTTGGGGTTCATGGGCTCTGAGAGGTTACTCACTCCCTGGGCCAGTCCTTTGAACCAAGGGACCTTGAGGTCACCCCTTCCTGTCACATGACTGGAGATCAGCAGAGATCCAGAGAGATGCACAGAGGAGATGTGATGTGTGTGTGTATAAGACGTGAAGCCTGGGTCTTACCTGTTCTCTCCTGAAGCCAGACTCTCTTTCTGCTCTTTGTTTTTATGAGATACTCACTCTGGCTTCCTTATAAAAGCCCCCTCCCTCTGTCTGAATTGGTTTGTATTCATTGCAACCCAAGAATCTCTCTCTTCCTCTTACAGTTCTGCACCTACTGCGGGTTCATTGTAACTTACAAGTTTCACAACTGGCTTCAAATTCCGGCCCTACTTCCTACAGGTTTGGTTTTGACTCTTGACAGCAAGGACACACAACTCTTGGGGGAAGAGGGCTGTGAGGAGGCGAATTTCAGCTTTGCCACATACTAACTATGCGACTCTCAGTTTCCTCATCTGTCAAATAGGGACCAGAATATCTGTCCTGCCTTCTTCTATGGCCGACAGGAGGTTTGGGGTAAATTTCAACAGAAGAGCTGTTGGACCATCTTGTGAGCTCTTCTTGCTTTCAGACAGGCTTAAGCACCCACTCCCGCCACCTGGGCAGGAGGCCGGGAAGTGTCTTGAGACCGCGTTCAAGGGCATTTTGGGGTAAGAAGGGCTAATGTCTCTGCTCTAGCCCACAAAGCATCCTTGGTCAGAGCACCAGGGAAAATGAAATGGACAGCCAATCTTGGAGACCTTTTCTCCACAAACCACCTCTCCTTTTTAGCCCTTTTGATTTGATTTTCAGTAAAACTGCTGGCTGGGGATGGCTCCCCAGTGCCGGTGCCCTGACCCCGCGTGGGGCTGGCTGTCGGAATTAGAGCCAGGGAGTTAGTTAAAAAGAGTCCTCAGTTCAGGGTCCCCTGCTCCAAGATCTGCCAGGAACCTGGAGGTTTGGTCCACTTTATTAAGTGACAAGAGCGAGGGAGCAGAAGGCAGTCAGAGTGGGTGACAGAGGAAGAGAAGTAGAAGGAGAAATTTGAAAATGCAAATGGGGGCAGGAGGGACAGGGGGAAGGCGGCTGGGTCTGCTTGAAGCCTGGAACCACAGGTGATCGCCATGGGGCATTCATCTTGGGTGTTTGGAAGCCCGTGGCTCACCCTTAAAGAATGAAAAGTCACAGAGAGAAGCCAGTCATTTACATAGTGACACCCAGGTGGACATTAACTCCACACAGGGGAGTGGCTGCTCCAGGCGACTTCGAGCATTGGGCTCTAGAAAGGCGCCGGTCTGTTCTCACACAACCTCAGGCCACCGGTTAAACAGCCCTTCTGGGAGGCCTCTCCTGGCCCTTGGACTGGGTGGGTCCCTGCGGAATACATTACTGAGCTCAGTCCCCTGGCCTTTGCCCTTTAAACATTATGTACAAAGTAATTATTTCATCATTACTTTTTTTTTTTAAGTGACCCAAGAATATAAGCCAGAAAGCAAGCAGCTTTGTGCATCTTCATTGGCCCAATCGGGGGTTTCTCACCCTTTTTTTTTATCATTATGGTCCTTCCCTAAAGAGTCTTCTTAGACATTTCTGCCTGATTGCCCCCACACCCATGAAATGTTAATATCACAGATAGCACCGTATGTGTATCTGTGCTGTACACATTTTAAAAAAGGAAGTTTTGCTCTCTCAGGAGTGACACTGCCCGCTCTGGGGACTAGGGACCGAATCCCACACCGGGGCCGCACCTGACGCGTGGAGGAGGCGCTCGTAAATATTTGTTGAATGAATGGGGCCTGGGAGAGTGTGTATCTTTTTGTTTACTTTTCTGTCCCCAGTGCCTAGCACAGCATGTGGCCTGGACTAGGTATTCAATAAATATTTGTTAACCAGAAGATTTTCCTCATTAGCCTGCAACTGACAAATCATTATAAAAGACTGTTAGCTGCAATGAAAATAAAATTAATGAATGACATTGTGGAGGACAGAAAACCATACCCCACAGGACATTAAATTGGAAGGAACTGCCAGTTCTGAAGCCTGCTGGGGTGGAGGCTGCTTTGTGAATGGGCAAGACTGAGAGATCAGATTTTACTCGCCCTTTTTCAAGGTGGCCACGGTGACTCCATACCCACACGGACTCAAGGCACATGGGGGAGGAAGGAGACCTCAAGCCACGGTTTGCAAGGAGCCTGGAGGAAGCCTTTCTGTACCGAGGAGGTCCTAGATGCCAAGCCTCTAAGTGTGGGCTGGGGGGCTCTAAGAGCAGGGAGCTCATCTTTGCTCTCAGCTGAAGCACCGCCATCTCTCCACATTACCCACCTGCCTTCTGTGAAGACCGGAGGTGGCCTGAAATGCCAGCAGGCTTCACAGTGCAGAGGAGGACATGTTCCTACAACATCCGAGGTATCGGCCGCTCTGCCACCTCCGCTGTCACCTTACATCCCCAGCCGTCCTCAGACAGACCCTCACTGGCCGGCGCTTTCTGCCTGCTCCCGGGCCCCCCATATATATGCTCGAAGAAGTGACTAGGCTCCCTCTCTTTCCACTTGGAGGGTGGCAAAGGTCTCAGATCTAGGGGGGCCCTAGGGACGCTCTCTGTCCTCTTAACATCCTGCCCTGGGTAGCGACTACCCTCTAGTCTTAAAAACAGGGTTGAGAAGGGACTTTTATTTTCCTAAGAGTTCCCTTACCTAGAATCGTTTTTTCCAATGATAATTTTGTTGTTTCGGATTGACTGTGGCCTTTTATCCAACTCAAATATATCTCCTTTCTCTTAGCCAGTTAAAATGTGTTTGCTTTTAAGCTTCCTGAGAGCTTGCTTCTGGTCTCTGCAAAGTGGGAATGTGGTTTGGGTCAATTCCAGTTCCTGGGCTGAGCTGTGAATGGCAACGTTTCAGCGTGTTTAAGATATCATAGTCTTGATTCTCAACTCTTAAGAGTATTCTAGAGGATGCTTCCTTGAAATTCAAGAGAAATGCCACACAAAACGTATTAGGTTTATTACCTGGACCTTTGTTATCTCAAGGCGGGTAAGCGACACTCACCTGGGCGTTGAGTTCTGGCTCGCCTCCTTGGCTGTGTGGCTCTGGACAAATTGCCTAAGTCTCTGAGCCTTAGACACCTCATCTGATAATTGGGGATAATAGCACTACCCACTGCATAGGGTTGTTGTGAAGATTAATTGAGAGGATGCTTAGCTCCGTGCCTGGCATGTACTAAATGCTCAATACATAACACATGTGGGGTTACTGACAACTGGATTTCCTACTGACCTCCTACTGTTTTCTCTCTTCTCCTTCTGGCTCACCTGGGAGTTTGAGTTCTGCATCTTGTTCTTCACCGTCTCTACAAACATTCGTCTCTTAAACACAGAAAGAATAGTGGCACACTTTAGCTCAAGTTCTTCTTTGACCTTTGCGTCAGAGCAAAATGGATTTTTCTTAACTTTCAGCTGCCGCCCATTTGGATGGAACGTCGGGCCTTCCCAGGGACGGGTCTGCGGACGGGACTTGGCTTGGGGGCAATGCCGCACCACCTGCTGCGCCCCTTAGGGACCTCTGCTCCAGGTTCGGGGGCAGCCAGGGGGAGGAGGCCGGTCAGCCGACGGCCCCTAGGGGACTCCCGGGTCATAGGAAGAGGCTGCAGACGTGCAGTGGGTTCCCACCCGGGTGTCCCAAGACCGAAGCACAATGAGAGCCACAGCAGCTAATTTCCCTGTCAGGGACGAATTTGGAGCTTCCCCTGGGGTGTGATTACTGTTGCTGACCCTATTCTCCTCAAGACCCCCAATCTCAGGGACAGTTTGCTGAAGAAAAAGCATCCCCTAGGCTCTGGGGACACAACAGAGAGAGCGAGAGAGAGAGCTGGGGCCTCCCCTCTCCCGGATTGACACTCTCGCAGGTGGCTGTGCAGGGGTGCTGGGAAGGGGACACAGGGCGGCGGGGGTGGGGGGGGTTGTTCTCAGAGAGCCCTGAGCACCCCCTGGGGCCACCAACCTGCTGCCTATAGGGGCCAGGGGAGTAAAAGAAGTGACGCAAGCTGGGGGCGGGGGAGGGGCCTGCCAGCCCCCAGGCCAGCGCCTTTCTCAGGGGCCCGAAGTGGCGGCTGCGGCACTGCAGGCCTACAGTCGCCACATCTTCTGAGTTTCCCGGAGAAGCCAGAAATCCAGAGTATTCCCTGAAAGTGCTGTATCTTGAAATGCTAATAATAAAAAAAAAATCCCATGGGTTAAATGAAAACATCTGTGGGCAGCCATCTTGTGGCATCTGCTTCGGAGCCCACGCCCTCGGCCGCTAGTAGGTGCGCGGTGAACATCTGCGGGTGCGGTTGCCAGGTGAAATAGAGGGTGCCCAGTTAAATGTGAATTTCTGAATGAAACCAAAGAATTTTTTTAGTGTAGGTAGGTCCCATGCCATATTTGGGACGTACGTATAGTAAATAACTGCTGTTTATCTGAAATTCAGATTTAACTGGCCATCCTGTTTTGTTTTACCCCTTTTCGTTCTGACAGCCCTACTGGACATTCACAGAACTCACGGAGGAAGGAAGGGCGTCTTTTGGGACGGGGCATAGCTGCTTGTCAGTCTCTTCCGCTTTTAGGAAAGGTGCTAACTCTGCTCTCAGGGCAACCGTCTCCGTCTCCGGAGGAGGTTGAGGGGCCTGCATTTAACCAACAGCTGCCCTCCAGACATTTTCTGTGGCAAAGTCTTTGAGCCTGCAGCTACTCACTATTTATGACAAACTTAGTTGAGAGGAACCAAGCTCCGAAGACAGTCACCATCCAAATTCCCAGATATTATAAAGCAGTGCTTTTAAACCAATGACCCCCCCCCTTTCTTTTTTTGGTAGGACAACTCTTTACCCAAGCAAAATCCCTTGAAGAACATGGCATAAGATGATGGAGAGCTTCCCCGTGGAAGCGAGGGTGTGTGTGTGTGTGTGTGTGTGGAGTCACACCCTCCCGTGGCACCCAGAGCCTCCAGGGAACCCCTGTTTGAACACTGCTCCAGAATATCTTCCTGGTCTTCAGTGGACAGCTGGGCGCCGAAGGGCAGAGTCTGGCCCCCGCACAGCTGCTTTTCCTGGACTCACTGGGATGTGCGATGACATCAGTCTCAAAAGCTGTTCTCAGACATGGCTCAGCCAACGTTTCATTGCTATTCTTAGGGATGTTGTTCATTATATCACACGATGTCCTCTCTGGGGAAAATCCAGTATTGTCTTTGTTCTGAAGACACTTCTGAGCATCATGTCCATCTTATCTCGTGGCCCCGCGACCTCTGGACCATGCTGGGTTCTCCATTTCCCATTGGCCACCAGAAAGCCCCCAGTCAAATGAGGCTCCCCCTTTGGTAGATGGGGAGGAGGTTACAATGGGCACTTTCATCCTCATTCCTGGCTCTATTTTATACCCACTTTTTCCTTTCATTCACCCAGGTATGTAATTCTTCCGGGCACGGGTTCCGGGGGCTCCCCACTCTTCTCTTCTTCTCTTACAACCTCGTCTCCAAGACCCCAAATCATTTAGAGCCTAAAATGGTTGCCACATCAGCCAAAACTGGGTGTGCACTTCCCCTCTGCCCTCTCTCCCCTCCAGATACTGAGGCAGGTGTGTGCCAGCCTCTTAGGCCACGCCTTCAGCCAGCAGGCAGGGGACGGAGCGGGGCTGGGCCGGCGGCCGGGAGGGAGTGGAGGTGTGCAGCTGTTCCTTGTGCTGCACACGCTGGCATCGACACCCCCTATGCTCTTACCCTTGAAAACACTCTATGGACTTTGTGCCTGGCTGCGAGGTCAGGAAGGTCCTCCATACCTGCTTCTCTTTCTCTTTGAAGGAACAGTTGCAAGGTGTTGATGCTTTTGCACTTCTCTGTTCACGATCCTCTAAACGTTCCTGAGTGAAAATACGAGGTGAGCGAGAGAGCGTTTAGGCGAGCGACAGAGCGTTTACGTGAGTGAGAGAGCGTTTAGTGTGTCCTAACCTGCCCCATTCTGGGACACACCTCTGAGGAGACCTGGGGATTCAAGAGTTGGTGGGCTAAAGATGGGGGGCAGGCGAGGGTCTTTTTCTTCATCTTCTACCCATACACTGTGCCCCGCTCACTGTTTTACTTTGTCATCCTTGTGAGGGCCAGAGGGTACCACCTCCAACCCCCTCCCCCCACCCCATTCTCATCCTACCAATTTCTACTCCGTGGTCAAAAAAACACAAGTGGCACCGAGGGAACCAGGATCTTGCGACTATCTAGGCCCAAGAAAATCTTTGAAAGCACTGAGTTAAAAGAGTGATAAGAACGATGATGGTATCAGAGCATCTATCAGAGTGGTCGCTCCTATGCACTAAGGGTTTTGTATCATGGAATTGAATGCTATGCGTTAGGTGCCATTTTTATTCTCATCTTAAAGACAAGGAATCTGAGCTAATCAAGTAGAGGAAAAGTTAGGGGCACGAGCCCCGTGGAGACCATCCGGCAAGGCTGTGGCCCCACCCCTTGGCCAGGATTTGATTGGCTGGAGATTTGATTGGCAGGCGCGCGCAGCGGCTTCTCCAGCCTGGAGCAGCCAGTGCACTTGAGCCTTTCTCACCCTGGGGGCCGGAACGAAGGGCTGAGAAAGGGCTGGCATGCTTCCCAAATGGCAACTTCTGTGCATTTCAAATTTCCCAATTAAAAATTCCAGCCTTAACCTAAGTCACAAAAAGTATCTGGGCCTTTCTTGGCTGTGGCCCTAGCTGTATTCACCAAGCAGAAAAAGGTTCACAAAAGAGCTGCCTGCTTTGCGGGGGACGGGGAAAGCTGGAAAGCGGCTCCGGGTCTGCGGAGCCTGACAGCTGGCAGGAAGCTCTCCGGAGGAAACACAGGACCCCTCCTGCTCAAACACTCCCCCCGCCCCCGCCTTCCATGAGTTAGTTGCTTTTCCTCGCCCTTGTAGTAACCAAACGTCGTCGTATCATTGAACCCTCCCGGTGTCCCCGTGAAGTCAGATCCCATTGCTACTGTTTTTGGTTGTTTTTGGTGACGACCCTGAAATATAGAGAGGTTAAGCCGCTTACTCAGGGGTCGCTCGAGGGCAGAGGTGGGGCTGGAACGGTATTTGTTTGACTCCAAAATCTGCCTGCGAACGCTGACAGGCATTGCCGCCTTCTCTAATGATGTGGGGCATAGACTAGCCTGAGCGCGGCCTGGGCCACCGTCATCGTCACTCGTCCCCTGGACGCAGCTGCGGACCCAGGACATTCCAGGGACATCTGGAGGCCGATGACCACAAGGTTCTCCGTCAATGCCCAGCACTGAGGTTTTCTCAGCATTTGATATCATCTCATTTTCATGAAGGTATTAGTATGGTAGCATGACTTTTGATTCTGGAACGTTCTGCTTGGTGAAGAGATGCTCAAACATTAAAACTACAAACTATGTTTTTTGGAGAAAGGGGGGTGGTAGTTCTGAAGCTCAAGGTGAGCAATTTCATTTTCCAGCACTTCAACCAGGCAGGCCATTCCTGTGAACGGGTGCAATTTTATACAGGAGACTGAAAAAAAAAAAGCTGGCTCTTACGTGGAAATATTAGGTGTAAAACTTAAAAAGGAATTCTATTTTTCTTTAACTTCCATGTTAAAAACGAGTATATACTCCTTGGAAGGAACCAATGCCAAGATGGATGTGTAGAAGTTCCCTTCAGAATCCAGCAAAACTTTAAACATTTATTATTTTTTTTCCCAACAAACAGGAGTTCCTGACGACATATGAACAGCCAACCTTACGCGCGCAACCAAGCCCTGGCGGGAAACCCCAGGCGCCGCGGAGAGTGCAGGTGCGGGGGGTGCCCTGGCAGGGAGGTGGCGAGGCTGGGGGCGGAACAGTGGCCCGGGTGGGGGAGGGCCGCCGGCGCGCGTGGGAACCCTGCTTCCGCGAGGAGCGGCCAGGTACCCTGACCCTCTGTCAGCCTCGGCGTCCCCGTCCTCCAACGGGCTGACACTCACCAGCATTCCTTGCAGGGTTGATGAGACAGAGGAAGCACGTGCCCTGTGGAGCGGTGCCTGCCACTCCGTACGCGCTGGATAAATAATGCCACCAGTGTAGCTGCCATGCTTACGGTTCTAGCTCTTAGACATCTTCCCCTCAACTGTGTAGGCCATCAGCTTGAAAGTCCCCAGCCCTAGCTTTTCCGGGGTTCCTGTCACAGGTTCAACTTGGCCATTTCAGATCCTTCTCCACGGAAGGGTGTCTAATGCCCAGCAGGTGGCCACAGCCCCTGCATTGTGTATGAAGGGGGTGGCCCATGAATAATGCATGTGAAGCCTGATTATGTAAATCCGCAGGCTTTCTTACATTTTTAGCCAGCACATGACAATGGCCTTTTCTGGGCCCTTGGCTGTCCCATTCTGAGGTCTGGTGTCTCTGATTTGGGGCCTAGCCTGCCATGCCCTGGGGCGGGGGGCGGGGCGCCTCAGAAGGGATGAGCACCCCAGAGGGCGCATCAAAGGACAAGTCAGAGCTCTGCCCCTGGCTCAGCTCTCCCTGGCGTTGCTTGGTGTGACGCACGCAGACAGGGGTTTGTGATGTTTAACTCAAGAGAGGTGAGCACCAGAAACACTGTAGCAGTGCACCTACAGAGCAGGGCGCTGCTTTCAGCTCTGGGGCTCCCAGCCAGAGAGCCTGTGGTCGGGAAGGCTTGCGGGATGGAGGGCAGACTTCTGCAGGGAACTCATCTGAGCCAGCTCTTTACCTGCCAGCTCTGCACGAAAGGATACTTTCTTTAAGGACACCCATCCATCCCCGTCCACCAAATATGTATTTATTGAGTGTTTCCTCTGTTCTGGACAATCAGAACAGTGAAACCAAAATCTCTTATTCTCTGAGCGCTTATTCATCTATGTCTCCCCAGGAGCCAGCAGAACAATAAAAATACGAATAATAGCCTCCATTTAAAAAAAATACAGATGAGTTTCTGAGAGGTTAAGAAACCGGCCTGAGATCACACAGTGAAGGGCAGCTCGAGGGTGTAAACCAGCGCGGCCAGATGCGAAAGCTACTCTGCCACCTGCCTTTGCCTGGAATCACCCGGGAGCGGAGGGGCAGCCCCGGAGCTTCTGCTCCGAGCCGGGCTGCTCACCTTGTGCTGCCTCATGGCCCTGTTGAGCCGCTTCTCCTGGTGCAGCTGCTGCTCCAGGCGCTCCAGGGCCTCCTTCAGCAGCGCCTTCTCCTCCGCCCCCTTGTAGACGTCGTCCTCCAGCTTTGCCACCTGTGACTGGTACATCTGAACGGACACTTTGCTCTGCCTGAGTGAGTGAGAGACACAAAACCTCTTTTCCCTTCATCTTTCTTACTCACCATCAACGTCCCCGATCAGGGAGGTTCTGCAAAAACTCCCAGATACTGCGAACTTAGGGTTTTCATTCCCTGCGGGAGAGAATGACTTTGGGGGAGTGGAGGGCAGAATAAATAGCAAACCGGCTGAATCAGGGAAGTGTGAGGGGGGCAAAGGGTGTGTGGCCGGCCCGCCCCATTTCCCAGAGTGGGTGGGGAGAGCCGCGACCACGGAGAGTGTGACAGACGGAGCTATGGAAATTCACCAGCGCCGAAACCTAAGACAAAAAGGTGCAGCTCGTTCACTGGGAGAGCAGTGAATGGAGGACCCTGAGCTCTTCCGTGTCTGCTGTCTCACCAAGAGACTTGCCACTACCAGCCTCTCGTCAGAGTCCTCGTACTTCAGTTATTCCACACCCTGGTCTGTGTCCTCCTGCCCTGACGTGGAGCCCGGAGAGGGGAAGCCTGGGCCTGTCCACGGGGGCACAGCCATACCTGAGCTGTTCAGCGTCCTTCTCATATCCTCTCAAAAGCTCCTCCTTTCTCTCCAGCCGGTTCTTGAGTTGGCTGATCTTATCGAACACCAGGTCGAGGTCCCTCTGTCGAAGCTGGTTGACTCTCTCCCTCTCTTTGGGGGAGAGGTGTTTCATGGACACGTGACCTGCCATTTCCTTGATGTTCATCAGACTCCCGAGCGTTTTGCTCATATCCATGTACTACAAGGAAGGTGTTTCTCCGCTAGGAGGCCCGGCCTGAGGCCGCGGGTGCCAGCCCCATGGAGGCCAGTGCCTAACTCTGATGCGTTCATTTTGGCGGTCACAGGGCACATAGTTTGAGCGCAATTGGGGTTTTTAGTGTGACTTTCTTTTCCCCACATTCATTTATACTATGCCTTTTTGAGAACTGGGGGCAGGGGAAGTGACAACAGAAATAAACATTCATCCTTACTCTGCAGGTTTTCGAGGAGGCCGGTCATGCCACGCCTGGCCCCTGCGGGGGTAGTAGACGGGTCTTGCAGAGCCATTATAGCTGCCACGTATATGTGCAGGGCGGTGTTTAAACCGCCCCGTGGTTCACACTGACTGCGGGGGACCCAGGTTTGGGCAGGAGGCTGTATGTACGTACCAGCTTTTCACTGAGATCCAAAGCCTCGGCCACGTCCATGTTCCCCGGCTTCTTGGGGGCTGAGTTGGCAAGGCCATTTTGAGCCTGAAATAAAAAAGAGTTAAGAACTCTTGGCATGCCATCATGGATTTCTGCACCCAGAAGCTAAGATGCTGTGTAGTTACCAAAGAATAACTTGGCAGAGTTGGTTTTCATTTCAGTTCCTGACCTTCTGGTCTGATTCCTTTGTCAACTGCTTTCTTGTAACTGTGTTCCTACCCTCCAGAACGTGACTCTCTTTGAAACAACACATCATTTGTCTTGTTCTTTGTTCACTGTCTTTCCAATAGACCAGCTCTTGTCCCTCCCCCTGCTATTTAGCCTGGGCACATTTGGTTGTTAATACTGGGGGTGGCGGGTGCTACTTGTATCCAGTGGGTGGAGGACAGGGAGGCTGCTACACATTCCACAGCTCACAGGATGGCCCCCCAACAAAGCGTTACCTGGCCCAAAATATCCGTGACATTGAGGTCGGGGGACCTTGGTCTAGATGACAAGCTCCCAAAACACGGGAGCCACGTTGCTTTTGCTCACTGTCCCACTTCTTGTGCCTACTGGGGCACTGGGCACAGAGGGGCACAGAGTGGACATGTTTGTTGAATGAATAAATAAAGGTTAAATTGAAAATAGCCCCGCCATTTTACGAAAGGAATCTGATTTTTATGCAGTGGAAACTACACCCTCACAAAAATTGGCCCAACCTTCTCCTAGTACTAGACCCTGGCAGGTGAGTGTCCCTTCAGGTTCTTTCTAGAGACACCGCAGGATGGTGTTTTAGCTGTGCACTCATTAAGACCCCAGCCAGCTGGCTGCTCGAAGTCCTTGCCGACTGCTTGGAAAAGCCACCAGACCGATCAGGAAACCTGAAGGACCGCAAATAGCCAATAAATCTCCTTAAAAACTCAATTGGGCTTTCAGGGCTCGCTATGCAGCATCCCTTCGTCTACAGCATTTGCTGGCACTAGGCTGTAAACCTCTGAGATTTAAACAAAAACCCAAACACAAAAGTGTAGAGGCCCCAGAAGGGACTGTGCCAGATAGGAGTGGACATATTTATTATGCACTTGCAGAGATGAGAATAAGGGAGACCATTTTAGGGTGGCGATGAACTGGGCCCATCTGCTGC
The DNA here is from genome assembly GCF_021234165.1 of Pteronotus mesoamericanus. Classification (NCBI taxonomy): domain Eukaryota; kingdom Metazoa; phylum Chordata; class Mammalia; order Chiroptera; family Mormoopidae; genus Pteronotus; species Pteronotus mesoamericanus. The sequence continues at coordinate 2,174,658 of NW_026555200.1, forward strand.
AGGCTGCGTCCTCTGCTCCCCTCTACAGGTCCCCCCTCTTTTCCCCAGGGAGCGTCACCTGAGGAAGGGCCTGGGCTTCCGGGTTCAGTTACCCAGACCCTGCCCCCTTCTTTGCAGCCTAGCAGGATGCTGGAGACAGCCTGCCAGGGTCACAGTCCTGGCTCCATAATTCCTTACTCTGTGACCTTGGGCGAGGCCCTTGACTTCCAGAAGGCTCGGCTTTCTTCTCTGTAAACCAGGGATAATGATAGCAACTAGACACAGGCTGCCGTGAGGATTAAATGAGATAATGTGTGTAGAGGGCTTAGCTCAATGTCTGGCACAAGTCAGCACTTAACAGATGTCAGCCACTCTTCCTCCTGCTCCTTCTCTTCCTTTAACTCCAGTTACTGCCAACCTGGAAGCACTGAGGTCTTCTAAGAGAGTGGGGAGCTTTGGTGCTTTGCGGTGTCAGTGGCGGGATCAAGGGTCATTGCCAAAAGGAAGGAAAAAAATCTTGGAAGCGGGGTCAGGATATGAGACCCTGCTGAACGCCCCACCTGGAGACTGTCCCCCGACTCCCAACCTCAGAGTCCAGCTGCAGCAGCGAGCCCCGCCCAGGAGCTCCTGGGACTGACCCCGACCTGGGCTCTCCATTGTCCTGTGTCAGTCACACATCCAATCAAACATCCATTTAGGGCACAGGGTACCTTCATCCTGCCACATAAAACTGTGCCCTCTAAGAAAGGAAGACTTTCTTGACTAATACTATTTAAATACTACTTAATAATAATAGTAATAATAATAGCTACCCTTTATTAAGTGCTCACTGTGAGTGAGGTGCTGGGGTAAGGACTTTACATAATTATCTCCTTTAACTTTTTTCATCATCATTTTTCAACTGGGCCACGGAACCCAGGAAGGTTAACAGCTTCGCCTAAGGTCACAGAGCTCTCAGCGCTCGGATGTCAACACAGGTCTCTCTGATTTCAGAACTGGTGTCCCCTCAGCCGTGGCTGCCACTGCTACCTTTTATGTGTTCATGTTTTTCGGTTTACAGCAAAAGGCAGACTTTAGGCAAACTCATGGCATGATGTTATAAGCCCGTTGAATATTTTCTGCAAAATATAACACACGGTGTGCAATGGAGGGTCCACCAGAAGTTGACCTGGCCCAGTGTCAGTGCAAAGATATATCATGCTGTGCACAAGTGGAAGGTCATCTCTCTCTTTGAACATCGGACCGCTGGTATGCAAGGCACTGACCGGGCGGTACAGACAACAGCCCATCAGGGCGGGCCTGGCCCCAAACCACTGATACGCACGGCCGTGCCAGGGCGCACAGCTAGGGTCGGCCCTCATGACCCCCTCCCCACCTGTCGGTCATGCAGAGACAAACTTGATTTGGCTACCGCTTGGATCTCTGTTCTTGAGAGAATTGGCCAATCAGGTTTTGCGTCCAATATTTTCTGGACATTTTTCTCCATTCTGAGAGTCTTTAAGTCTAGACATGATTCACCCCGGTGGTCCTTATGATCTAGAAAAGAAATAATGTAGATTCAAAAGAAAGGCTTGGAAGAAGCTATTGCATGTCATAACCACAATCACTTTTTTCTGGTCCTGTCCAAGGTCACGCAGCTAATGTGAGGCCGCCGGAACAGGCACGGGACTTGAACCGGGGCTTCTGGGTCCTAGCCCAGTGCTCCACCAGCAGCAAGCTCAGCACCTGGAGAGCCCTATGCCCTCTGAGCAGGTATCTGAGGAGGTTCCCCAGGGTCAATCCTGGCACAGTGTTGGTCCATGAGAAACTTTCCAACAGGCCACAGCGAAATAAGAAAAAGTAGGACAATGTATGTGGTTTTCATGAAATCCTATTTATTTAATAACAAGTTCTGCACGTGACTACCTTTTTTTTTTTTTTTTTGGTACTACAACATCCTCTTGGTTATGAATTATAGGCATAGAAGGCGGTGGTCCTGGCAAAGCGGTCAGACCCCAAAGTGAACCCCAGAGTTGGAGGCCGACTAGGAAGGAGGAGACTTACTTGACGAGCAGGCCTTCTCGAGCTCTTTAATTCGCACCCGAAGTTCAGATAAGGCCTTTTTCTGACGCTGAATGACTTCCTCGTGTCGGGACCCCTTGCACTTGACCCCCAGGTCACTGAAGGACTGCTCCTGCGGCCAGAATGGTACAGACGACAGCTTTACTAGGGGTGAAGCTTCTCTCATATTCGAAGGAGCGTGAACAATAGACGTGTAGCAGAATCCTTACCACTGGGCTCTTTGGAAAATATTTCTTAAGGGGCTTCAGCAGGGAAGGAGTTTACAATTTTCACTTCGAATATAAAGCCTTATCTAGGAAGATTTCCAACTTTCCTACCTATTTAGCGTAACTATAAACAAAAGATCCCCTCGTTGTTTCCTCCCCACGTTTTGTTTATATTTCATCTAGGCTTGGGTTTCCATATGTTGTCATTACAGACTTGTCTCTAAACAACACATCAAATTCTGCTCCAGAAGGGACATTTTTAGATGAGAACACATGATACTTGCTTCTTAACCGGTAATTAGGATGGTTGTCTAACATTTGCCGGGGGAATTGGACAGACGGGCTCTTGGCGGGTCTGGAGAAAGGAAAACCTCCCTCTGAGACCTCTGAGCCCTTAGAAGAGCGCTGTCCCACCTGCCATGAGGGGAACCTTCTCCGTCTGCGCCGCCCACCCCGGTAGCCATCGGCCATGCACCTAGAATGGAGCTTTCAAGGGTGCAGACAAGCAAAGGTCTTCTCCATCTTTTATGGGTCATGCGCCCCTTTGAGAATGCGGGATTCCTTTCTCCAGAAAAATTCACAAACACACAGTAAGTTGCATACAAATTCTGGGGGTTCAGGGATCCCCCCGAAGACCAGTCATGGGCTCCAAGTTAAACAACACTTCTCTAGGGGACACAATTCCCTCATTCACACAGTCATTTATTTCACAAAGATTTACTGAGCACCTCTGTGTGTCAAGCCTTGTTCTAGGCGCTGGGGACTCAGGTGGGAACAAAACAGGCAAAATTCCTACTGTCCTGGATTCTGTGCCCTAGTGTGGGGAGACGGGCAATACGCAAGAGGAGCGTGGAAAATACATGGTAGACAGTGGTAAGTGTTAAAGAGGGAAAAATGGCAATGGGAAGGGGTATTGGGCACAGTTTTCAGTTGTAGATAGAGCTGCTAAGGAAGGTCCCAGTCAAATGGCAAGAAAAGGAAGAAATTGACAATTTGGTTCTTTTATAACAATTTTGGCTCATTTCATACACTCAGGAGATAAGTATACATATGTAGAGAGCCAGACGCTGTTTGAGGCACCGGGACGAGATCAGGGAAGCAGGCAGATGTGCCCTGCTGCTGCGGGGCTCACGGCGAGCAAGCAGACAGGCATGGGGATAATTCTAGAAAGTGGCCAATGGGCCAGGAGAACGGAGCTCTTGCTTTGAATCATCAGATGCTTATGTTACAGGCCTGTCTGACACGTCCCGGGCCCTATGGTAGGCACGCTGGCCACTGAGGGTACCAGCCCACGGCTCCCCCCGAGGAGCCCGGCGGCCCGTCTGAGGTCCTCCTGGGGCTGCAACCTGTACCACCCCCCATGTCCCCTCCACTCGCTCCTCCAGGCTCCGCTCCAAGTCTCCTCTTGGGGAGGCCACCCCGAGCCCCTGATGGGAAAGAGCTCCCCTGTCCACCCTCTGTCCTGAATCCTGCTGTGTATTTCCTCAGACCACTGTCCCCTCCGGACATTTTGTTTGACTTTTACTTGTTTACTGCCTAGCTCTCCCTTTCCAGAATGCGGGCTCTGGGGGCAAAATCTTTGTCTCCAATGTGGCCTGTGCCCCAGCATAGGAGATGCTCAATAAATACAGAGCCCGAGTGAAGTGAAGTCAGAAACAGAAGCTGGAAGGAGCTTGCTCTGCTTTCCAGCTGGGACCAGGACTTGGCAGCAGTGAGAAGGGGTGCTCCGCCTGGCTGCACTTAGTAGGTCCTCACTGGGCCCCGTCCCTGCCTCCAGCCCGCTTGCAGGACACACAGCTGGTCTACTTCCCGGTCAGTTCTACGCTGGCCTCACTCTCTTTGAAGTGACACCCGAAGCGTGTGGGGGAGTGTGTGTATGTGCGCGCGCGCGCGCGCGCGCACGCGTGCGCACCTACAGTGTGCAGAGGGGCGGGCAGGAGATACTGACCCTGGGGTGGGACAGCCTTTCCTCCGCATGAAGAGTGTGCCTGAGCCTGACGTGACCCTTCACTCACGGCCCTTCTGGGAACTTGTTTATTTAGAGAGGATGGAGATTCTTTCTCATACAACTCTTAAGCCCTCTGACCCACTCTGGCTTAGAAAGCAGGAAGTGGCCTGAGCTTGGAAACCATTCTGAGAAGGAATAAATCCTTTTTTCCTTTTATCTCGCAGCTGCCCTCCTCCTCTGCTAATCCCGCCTCATAACCAAAATGAACCATCATGGCGACCAGTCAACAGTCCATCCCAACACACCCGTGCAGAGTTGGAAGGGCCTGGTGTGGGCGGAAACCCTGTGCGTCCTCCTCTGCACCCAGCCCAGGGCCTGGCATACAGCAGGTGCTCAATGGTTGTTGAATGAGTGAACGAGTACAGGCCAGGTCTGGCACTTAGAGATCGGGACCCCGGCAGGAGTGAGACCCGCTCTCTGCCCCGCGGAGCGTAGCCGTGCGGACCCGCCGCAGCCCCGGCGCCAGGCCACCCTGAGCAGCACGGAGACACTTCTGTGGAGTGCTCTGGGCAGCGGTCGGTGCCAAGGACAGCTGCTGGGCTGCTGAGCCCTTTCGTGTGAGCTGTGTGCGGCCCTGGCTCACTGCTGTTTGGCAGGAGCGAGGCGTCTTTGAGGAAGCAGGAAGGCAAGCTGACACATTTGGCTCTGTTTCCAAGTGAAAATCCGAAGCCCATTACCGAACCGCCCTGCTCTCTAGTTTCATAAAGCAAAGGGGGAAGTGGCCCCTCGGGACTGCAGGAAACCCGGGCCCCCCAGCGAGCGCCCAGCCCACAGCCAGCCAGCCACGGACGACGGGAGCGTCACAGCCCCAGCCACGGGGGTAGAACGTGAGCGCCGCTGCCGTCAAGGGTGGTGTCACTAAGGCCGTTCTCACTCAGACACACTCCGTTTGCTGTGCCGCTGGGACTGCAGGCACGCAGGGGTTTCTGGGCAGCACCCGAGAGGAGTCCCCGTGAGACAGCCACGGGGCGTAAATGGCACCGCCCTTTGGGAAGGCACTTTGGCCCCGTCAAGCACCATTCAGGATGTCCTCTGGACCCAGCAATCTCACATCGAGGGGTTTGCTCTCCACACGTGTAAGGATGTTGGCTCAGTAATGTGTGAAAGCAGAAACCGCCTAAATGTCCACCCAGGGGGCGCTGCTTGGACAGAAGGGACACAGCGGAATTCTACGCAGCCATTTAAAAGGAGGAGGTAGATCTTACCTACTTACTTGAAAAGATGCCCCTTAAGTAGTGTTATTTAGGGAGAAAATTTATAGAGTACATATGGCTTGATACCATCATTTTGCAAAAAACAAGCTATGAAATAAATATGTGTGTGTGTGTGTATATAGATATGTGTGTGTGTTTGTGTTTATAAATAAAATTTATTTCTCAACGCACCCACAAGGTGGTTAGTGACTGTCCTTTCTCCCACTTTCCAGACAAGGGAATTGGCTTGCGGTAACCTCCTGAGGTCACGGTTTCTGAGGGGAGGATCTGGGCCCAGATCCAAGCCAGGTCTTAACCACCACGCAGACGAGCCTGGGTAAGGGTGTGGAAGGTCCGATGGCACAGGCTGACAGCTCTCTGGTGACTGCAGTCAGAGAGGCGGGCTTCTGCTCTTTAACTTTTACATTGCACAGAAGCAAGTACTATTTTTGGAACTTAGAATGGGAGTGTTTTCGAAAGCGGAGAAAGCCGCCACTGGGCCCTCTTCCTTGCGAGTCCTTCCCGGTGCCCGGGGTGGGGGCGGGCACTCACCTCCTGGCTGCTCAGGAAAGTGTCGGTGTGGACCGGCTCTATCTGCACCGAGATGTCACACATCTGGGTCGCCTTCCTGGGCTTCTGTCCCTTCTCCTTGTGCAGCTGGAGTCTGTGTTTCTCTTGCGAGGCTCTGGAGCAGAAAAAGTGAGTCACTGGGCTGCATGTTTCCAGGAGCCATGGGCTCCTTTTGTCCCCACCGGCAGAACAGGAGAAGGACCTGTGTCTTCAAGTCTCCTGCCCACAGATCGGTGGAGAATTTAGTCTCAGGGGACGTACAGGAGGAGAGTGGCCAGAGGGGCCGTCAGCACCCACCTGCTCTTCTTTCTACCTGGGTCTGCGGGACGCCTGCTATGCTTCTTACCGCGCGTTTATTGTGTGTGTGCTATTTCTTACTCTTTATAGGTTGGCCCTTCTATTTCTCATAACAGTCCCATGAATTGGGGACTCTCCTTGCCCCATTTTACAGGCAAGGACAGAGACACACAGCAATTTGCCCGTGGTCACAGAGCTTGTGAGTGGAAATGCCTGGTTTTGAACTCAGACAGCCTGGGTCTGGAGCCTGTTCTTTTTTTCTTTTTTCTTTTTTTAATCCTCACTGGAGCATATGTTAATTGATTTTTAGAGAGAGAAGAAGGGGGAGAGAGAGAAAGAGAGAGAAACATTGATGTGAGGCAGGTACATTGATTGGTTGTCTCCTGTCCATTCCCTGTCCCGGGATTGAACCCACAACCTAGGTATGTGCCCTGTCCAGGAATCGAACGTGCAACTTTTTGGTGTACAGGATGATGCTTGAATCACTGATCTATGCAGCCAGGGCTGGAGCCTGTTCTTCTAACCACTGTGTGAATCTGCTTTGGCCATGAGCCATGAGGTACAAGAAGCCACAGTATATACACAGGACGCCAATTTTACTCAAACTTTCTTGGGGAAAACATTATATTTATGTCAAAACAAGGATAAGCTGTGAATGAAAATGCAAACTCACATATATTTTTTAGACAACTGCACAGGACAGGGGTATTTTATATTTATTTTAAGCTGACCTCTGCTGCCCCCAGTTTATACATTTGTTCAATAAATATTTATATTTATTGATTTCCCTATGTGCTAGGCACCGTGCAAATGCTGGGAGGCAATTCTAGGCATAGTCTATGCAGACTCTGTCCTCATGGGAAGGTGGACAATTAAACACAGCCTGCCTGAGGGACCCCAGGCAGAGCAGGAACCCTTGTCTATGTTTGGTGAGGGTGAGGGACAAAGGGCTTCCTGGAGGAAGTGGCTGCCATCTGGAATGGTGGGCGGGAATGTTTGAGCAGCACACACTAAGCAAAGCCCTGTTTTAACTGACGAGGCTGTGAAGTAATGAATCACATCATCCATCCATCCATCCATCTGTCCGTCCGTCCACCCATACTCGTCCATCCATCCATCTCTTCAATCAGCGCTCCCCAAACCCCCCCTATTTGGGAAGGTTCCCCAGGCTCTTGGGCACGCCTGGGCTCCCCACGCCACGCAGACCTTCCCACACACCTGAGCGTCTCCTTGAGGACCTCCAGCTCCCTGTCCTTCCTCTCAACCAGGCTGGTCATCTGTGCCATCTTTCCCTTGAGCACACTCAGCTCGTTCTTTTGTTGCTGGACGAGGGCCATGTTTCTCTCCAGCTCCATCTTCTGCTTCTCGTTAAGCTCCCCTGGGGGTGGCATGAAAGCTGGGGAGGGGGTGTCCTGCCTTGGGTCTCCGCTGGGAACACGGCCGATCTGCCACGGTACAAGAAGGGTGTGCCCGCCCGGGATTCTCTGGGGGCTTCAGCAACAGCCAGGAGGCCTGCTTGCATCTTAGTGAACAGCAGAGCCATGGCACACGAGCGGTACCCATCAGTGAGTGCTGGCTCTGTGAGGACTGTGTGCTCCTGCTTCACCCAGGGTCACACTGGCAGGTGCTGTCTGTCCCCGCCTATGTGCCTATGGCATTTTAGGACACTCTGGCCTACTCTCCGCTGCCTGCTTCTGTCTCTGATTGTCTAAGGGTGTTCTAAGGCCTCCGGAATCTGCTCTGCTCAGGTGTGCGCCAGGTGCAGTTGCTTCCAAACAATGACAGGTACAGACGAGTACACAGCTCGGCTCCCCCACCCTTGCGTGGGCAACCTGAAGCTTTGAGCTTAGAGCTATTTCGCCCCACTGTAGGTGGCCTCAATGTGCACATCAACCCTTGGGAGCAGGTGTGTTGCACGTGATTTTGCATCAGAGGGAGGGGACCCTAGACAGGGTAGCTGTCCCTAGGTCCCAAAGCTGGTGAGTGCCAGGGCTTGTGCATGTTGCCCCGTCCCAGTGGGGAGGCTTTGCTCCCAGAGGCAAATTCTCAGTGGTAAAGGGGATTCTCCCCGAAAAAGAAAGCTGCATGTCATCGCAGAGGTCCAGAGCCCTCTGCACGGTGCTCCCCACGGCCCCTCAATACGCGCTCAGTGCCACGGCCGGGATACAGCTTTGCTGCCCCCGTGCCAAGGGCTGAGGCAGCCCGGGACGCAGATGGAGCGGGACGTTCAACGCCACGCTTCCCAGCCCCGTGTCCCTCTTTCTCGAAATGGGCCAGGGAGTCAGAGGCAGAGGCAAGTGTACACACCTCTCAAATCTGACATTCGGCCATGGGCTTCGGTAAGGTTCTTCCTTAAGCTCATGATGACCTCCTGCTGAGACAGGATTTCCTTCTGTGCAATCAGCAAGTCCTCTCTGAAATTCACATAAACACGCAAAGTCAGTCAGCTCCACCTCCGTGGTGCCTGGGAGGGGCCAAGTACAAACGCAAAGTGATGCTCCATCAGTGATGGTCCCAGCTAGGGGGAGGGGCCTATGCTTGGAGACTTCTCAAAACAAAAAGTCATTTTGATGTACCGTCATTAAAAAGAAATACATTGAGGTAGAGAAAGGGTCCCGGCTGAGTTCTATCTGAGGTGGTATCTCTCTCTGCCAGAGCACCTGTCAGCATGAACTGATAGGCTTGTGGCCTTTTGGTCTTCGGTGGAAAGAGGAGGGAAGACTATTTTGGGGGGCGGAGCTCAGGGATTCTCTGGAGACAAGGAAGGAGAGAGAAGGAGAGTACAGCTTCTGTTTGCACACCGGCTTTGTTTAGTTTCTGATGGAGACAGGTGGGGCGGGAAGCAAAAGAACGGTGTTCATGGGACCCTTTGTGGAAGTGTGGGCTTTGGGACCCAGATAACCATGGGGACACAGGCAGGGCAAGATGAGGACAGCTTCTTCCCCCACCACACCTCACAGGGCAGGACACCTTTGGTACCATGAGGCTCAGGGAGGTTGACAGATGGCTATGTCCAGTGATGGGTGTTCCATGGGCAAGAGCCTCATGTAACAGGTGAGGGGCCTCGCTGAGGTTTAAGTGGGAAGAACGCGGGCTGTGTTTCTGAGCACATGTGAGACACCTCGGCCCTGAGGAAGGCATGTCGTGTGCGCGTGCATGTGTGTGTTGGGGGAAGGGTTGAGGTCTTGCATGTTCCCATGGGGGCTAAGGGCCCTTGAGTGAGAATTCATGTCATTTCATTTGAGTTCACAGGCTTTTAAAATTCAGGGTCTTTTTAGACATTTGAAGGTAAAATATATATATGATGAAATAAAGCAAAATACCGACAGGTTGCATGTCAAAGTAAAAAGACTGGTGATCATTGAAACAGAAACAACTATATATGTATACATACATAGGTATGTATATATGTGTCTATCTATGTATCTACCAATCATCTATCTATCAATCTAATCTCCTTGGCTATAACTCTTCCTACTTGAGGGTGAAACTAAGACTCAAGGGTGTTTGCAGGCTAAGGAAGTGGGACCGAGAGGAGCAATGTGGCTGCTAACTCCTCCCTGGTCGCCTACTGGTGTCCTCAGAGAGTGCACGCACCCAGAAGTGGGGTATCTCTGCCTTTTGGGGCTTAAATCCCTGATGACATTAGACCTTGGTAACTGGAATTCGGTACAAGGATCAGGCTGGCGGTTTGCCTTCTTCCAGAACCTTCCTGAATCCTTCCTGAACCACATGAGTTCTGGCCTTTTCTTGTTTATCTGCTGCTTGGTGATAGCTTTCCCAACCACGGGTTTCATTTCTCTGGAATTGTCAGTTCCCTGAGGCTCAAGGAGCTGACTTTTGGGTTGGGAGGGATCTTGAAGGTCATTCCGTCCAGCCTCTTCACTGAGCCCTCCCTAGGGCCTCTCCACCAAGTGGTCTCCACTGTTTCAAACCCGCGCTGTCCGCATGCCTTGAGCAGGTACTTGGGGTAAACAGCTCACCGCAGCATTAGCTCGCATTTACCAAGCGACTTTGGGGCACCCAGCACGCACCTCCTTATTGTGTAAACAAGGAAGCTAAGGCCCAGCGAGGTGATGGGACTTGCCCAGGCTCATACAACTGAAGAAGCTTGAGTTGTGCTATGAACATCGAACCACCCACATCTTTTCATGACCCCATCCTGACTTGCTAAAAGAATCGAGTCATTCCAGTAACAGCAAGAAGAGCCCGGACTCGACTCCTTTCCCCAGATTGTGAAAACGCGACCAGGGGCCAGAGTTCGGTTGGCTGTTCTTGCTCTCGGCACACCAGGGAGGGTGTTCTGGCGCGGACCTGCCCTCTGGGTACTCACATCAAGTGGTCACATGCTGCGTCTTTGGCACTGGTCTCCAACGGGGGCCCTGCGGGACGGTCTTGCCGTGCCTCCTTCTCCTGGGCTGAACCAGAGGGACAAGGGAACGTTATCACAGTCCTGCAACCGATGCCTTCCTTCCTGATGCTTAGCTTACCAACGCGCCTATGTCTTTCCCAACTTATAAACACTCCCTACACCCGGCAGCCCTCTCTGCCTACTGGGACCCACCATATTTTCTGTGTCATAGGCTGAGGGCCCCCTCTCCCGCCACGCTGAGCTCGTGAAATCGTTCCAGCTACTCTGTGAGGCACAGATCATGAACTTCATACAGATGAGGAGATGGGCACAGGAATGGCGGAAGCTGCGCCCACTCAGCAGGCTGGCGAGAGGTGGGGCCTTAACCACCGGGCCACACCTCCTGCCCTACTTCCTCCTCTCCTCCCAGACAGGGTCTTGTCTGGTCCTCCTCTTCCACTTCCTCCTCGGCCCACTGCCTCTGGCTTCCACCCTCACCACTCAGCCACACGCTCTCTCACTCGCTCATTCATTCAACAATTCCTACGGGATGTCTGCTTTATGGCAGGCACTGGTCTAAGTGTGGAGACAAAGATGTGTCATCCTTCAGGTCTCAGCTTAGGCATCCTCCCTGTGACCTGGACCTGGGTTGGGAAACCGAGTCCCGCTCCATGTTCTTGTCATGGTGCCTTGTTCATCTTGGGTCACCTGTCAGGGTAGTAATTTGGTTCATTGCAGGGACCCTGCTTTCTTGCCCATCAATGTGTCCTCAGTGCCTAGAATGAACTCGAAACATAATAGACGTTCAATTAAGAGTGCTGAGTGAATGCATGCATGAGGTGAGCCCCGACACCTCGCCAACTGACTTGAGACCAGGACCGTGGCTGTCAATCAGGAGTGAGTTTGCTTTCCCTAGGGGACATCTGTCAATGTCTGGAGACATTTTAGGTTGTCACACTGGGGTGGCAGGTGCTACTGGCACCTAGAGGGCAGAGGCCAGGAATGCTGCTCAACACCCTACAATGCACAGGACGGCCGCCCAACTAAGAATTATCTAGTCCCACGTGTCAACAGTGCCAAGACGGAGAAACCCCAGCCTAAGGCCTCTCCTCCCAGAACTCCTCTTGAAGTGAGCGCAATCAACGACCTTGGCCTTAGAGAGTAGCTACAGTACTTCCCCAAGTAGCAGGCATCTTTGCCATAAGAAATGTCACCTGGATCATATGGGGCAAATAAATACTCACTGCTCTGAGTTCTGTTTTAGTCTCTTTTGAGACACAAACCCTGGCTGGTTCTGAAAGTGTTTTAGACAGAGTCGCCAATTGCTGCTGGTGGAGGGAAGCCTTCGAAAGGTCCCCCGCCCGGAAGGTTTCCACATAGAAAAGACGATCCCTGCCATGCGGCTCCCACGGCCCTGCCAGCCAGGGCCGCCAGCGCCTCTGCTGGCTGACTGGCTTGGCACAAAGGGCGTCCACACTTCTGCTGAACCTGCGCCTTGAGGGCCCCTAACCTTGTTGTGTGATAAGAACAAAAGGGAGCTCTGGGGAATGAATGAGCTTCTTAATGAGTGGAGACCTTTTCTTATCCACCAGCCTACAGGGACCCGCAGGACAATCTGAACCTGCCGCGACACTAAGATTTCCTCGTGGTCTCTTGGGACCTACCTGGGTCATTTTCCTTCAAAGTTGCGATCTCTCCTTCTATTTTCTTGTGGTGTTCAGTCACTTTTCTGAGTCTTTTCTCTAGACTCACGATGGTCTGGGAGTGCTGTTTGATTTGCTCCTTGTATTCCATGATTTCTTCTTCAAATCCGCGTTTCTGGGTTTCTTGTTCTTCCTGGAGAGCCTTCATTGTTTGCTGTTGCAGCTGTATCCGCCCTTCCATCATGACCTGGGAAAAGAGAAATGGCTGACACAATCCTGGGAGCCTGATCAGACAACAGCAACAGCCAAAACGTGGCCCCTTTGCACCCACAGGCACCGAGCGTGGTCCCACCGCAGGGCCTTTGCATGTGCTGTTCCTGCCGCGTGGTACACTGCTCCCCGGCTCCTCGCACAGCTGGCTCCTCATGTTTCAGGTCTCAGCTCCAGTGCCACCTCCTCCAAGAGGCCCTCCCTGACCACCTAGCCACAGGAGCAGCCTGAGACATTTCTATCCCATCACCTGTTTTGTTTTCCCTGAGGCGCTTACCACCATCCGAACTATCTAGTTTCTCTATTTCTCACTCCCACTTTCTTTACCAACATACTCCCAGCCTCAATCAGTGCCTAGGTTCCTGCCACAGCACAGGACCTAGATGCTCAGCAAATAGTCGCTGGATGAATGAATGAACACTTCTATAAGAAAAAAGTGGGTGGATTGGTATTTCTTAAAAACCAGAAATTACCAGTGGACCCAGATGGTGAATCGGACCCTTTCCCACGACCGCCCATCCCTGCGGCTCTCCTGGGCGTTGCTATCTCAGTGCCTCATCCTCGCCCTGCTCTCCGACCAGCCTTCTGCTCTCAGGCGACCTCACCATTCTCCTGTCCCTGTTCCCAGAGGCACACTGGGCCTCCACATTCCATCTCCTCCCGATATGTACGTTCTTTGCCTGAGAAACTCACACGCATTTGGCATAGTCTGAAGGCACTTTCGGTCGCCACAATTGGGGGGCGGGGGCTACTGGCATCTGGTGGGTAGAGACTAGGGTCCTACGTTGCTAAACAGCCCGCGGTGCGCAGGATGCCCCCCAGCCCCCCAGGAAAGAGTCCTCGGACCCAGAACCCCCACCGTGCTGAGGCTGAGAACCCCCGGTCTAAGCCACGTGTTCCCGCGCTGTTGGTCTTGCACGGAGAGGAACAGTCTCCCGTCTCTCACCATTTTTGTCTTGGCAGTTTCCAGTTCAGCTAATGTTTCACTTAATTTCACGCTGAGGCTCTCTGCTTTCAGACTCTCAGCCGCCTTTGTTTTTTGAGTCTCTTCTACCAGGGCCAGCGCGTCATTTAATTTATTATTTAAAACGTCTTCTTTTTGTGCTTTTAAATCAATTTCCTAGACAAACAACAAACATCAAATTGTAACAGAGATTCAGGAATACGTTTACCCTAGCCTCTTCCTTTCCTGTTTTCAGACAGGAAGTGAACTCTATTCTGTCATTGTTCTGCCGATTCTGAAGTCCAAAGTCCATGCTTTCTCTGGAAGGCTCCAGGTATTACAGAGCTCTCTTTTCTGTTCAGCTGACACCTTGCAATTTCTGGTCTCTGAACTCAGTTCCGCCACCTGGAGCTCCCTAAGTTCTAGTTCTCTTTTATGAGCGAGCCCTTAACATACCTGAGAGCTGTCGTTTCTCTCTCTAAACGTATTTTCCAGGATAAATGTGCCGAGTTCCTTCACCCGCACCTCCCCCCTCATCACAGGACCTGCCTTTGGGACACTCCTCCATGGTCCTCCGTGGCTTTGGCCCGGGGATGACCTCCCCTCCCCCTCGGGCCCCTGGCCAGCCTGGACTCCAGTCACCGCGTCCTTGTACGTCCTGTCCTTCCTCCCGCAGCCCATGCTCCCAATTTTTGACCGTCACCATTCTAGCCAGCCCCTGAGTCCCTCCTCAGACCGTGTGCCGTGTGGGCTTCGTGACAGGCACTGTGCCGGCCGCTTGACAAACTTCAGTTATGTATTTGACCTGCCGATTATTTTTAGAACAGTTTTAGGTTTATAGCAAAATTGAGGGGACGGTACCGCGATGTCCCATACACCCCTGCCCCACACACGCACAACCTCCCCCATTAGCAACACCCCCTGCTGGATGGTCTGTGTGTTACAGCCCATGAAACCACGCAGATGCAGCATCATCACCCAAGTCCACAGGTGACATGAGGGTTCACACTTGGTGCACATTCTGTGGGTTTGGGCAAGTGTGCAAGGACGCGTATCCACCATTACAGTGTCACACACAGAGTCTTCACTGCCCTAAAAACCCTCTGTGCTCCTCCCATCCGTCCCCCGTCCGTCCCCCCGCCTCCAAGTCCCGGATCTTTTTATTGCCTCCATAGTTTTGTCTTTTCCAGAATGTCAAGTAGTTGGAATCAAAGGGCATGAAGACTTTTCACAACCTTATCTACTCCAACCTGAAATTATTCCTGAGAAGTCGTGCTGAGCATTCTCTGTTGGTGGCAGTCTAAACTGGTGTGACCTTTCTGGGGGGTCATTTGGGAACATGTATCATGAGCCTGAAATGTTCATACCCTGGGACCCAGTATGTCTACTTTTGGGAGTTTATCAGAAGCACATACCCCCACACGTGCACAAGGACTGATGGCCAGGGGTGTCCCTCCAACCATCTTTTACTCTAGTGAGGAGTGAGAAGCTGTCTCAGGGCTGGACCGCAGGGGACAGGAAATGATTTGGGGTCCACCCGGCACAGTGCCAACCTGCGTCATCCTTCAGCGGCAGGTTGTGGAAGGATGTTCCATGATATGGAGAGGTTTTTATAATATGTTAAGTAAAATAGCAGGGTGCCCATCAATGTGCACAGTTGTAAGTGTAAAGTCACTTTGTAGTAGATCGGTATTTGGCGATGTCTATAACCCTCATCAACATAAAGACGGTCTGGAAGGAGTCCCATCATAATGTCACTAGTGGTGGCTCTGCTCAGTGGATTCAGGGGAAGTTTGATTTTCTTCTAAGTGATTTTCTGTATTTTTCAAATTTTCAAGAGCAAATCGGTGCTCCTTTTATAATTGGGGCAGGAAGCTGATTTTTTAATGAAAAACGAACAAACCCTGCCCCCCTCCCCTGACACCATTTTCGTCATGCAACGCCCTCTCCAGGCAGTTGCCTGATTCTCTTAGTGTCACCGCTGAACTCCTGATTCCTTTGTGGGTCTAAGCATTGCCGTTACTGTTGAAAAATCCCAGTGGGGACGACGCGTGGACCTGGCCTAAGGAGATGCTCGCTGCGGACCCTGCAGGTGTCCCGGAGAATCCACAGCAAACTGAGATGGAGTCTCTTAAGGGCCACGCAGCTACAGGTCACCCTGGTTGGCACCTTTACTCTTTGCCAGCTACTCAGCAGCTTAACCAAGGCCAGGAGAACAAAGTTCAGTTTTCACGAGTCTGAATTTATTTTGCTTCTCTACTTTCTCCTCTTTCTTTTATAGAAATTCTATTTTTGCCTGTGTAGATGAAATCAATCTTTCCATTGCTCTTCTGCGTATACAGCTCAAAGAGCATTCAAATGAGCAGCTCTGTGTGAGTGTATCTTTGACCTTGCGATCCCTTGGTCTTTGCTGGTAAGTGGGAAGTTGCTGCAGTGAGTCCCTGTTTCTCCTTGTCTGGTGTGATGCCACTGGCCTGCCTGGAGGGTTGTCACAAGACTCCGCCCTCTGAAGTCATTGTTGTTCTAAGGCTGTGGTTCAGGACACTGTTGGTTGCATAACAGAGTCCTCTATATGATCATCCTCAGGGAACATTCTCTCTCCGTCGAGTACCAAGACTGGTCCAATTTTCATGAACAATCAGTCCATTTTCATCTAGTGAATCGCACAACCAACTGGGCTTCCCCTTTTCACGGTAACTTAGAATAAAAATTGTGACCCCTTCATTGATGTCATGATACACATTTTTTTTGCCTTTGTCTCATTCCTGATCTATTTTATGCCCCAACTAATCTATGAAAAGATTTAATTTCTCCTTTTCTCATACCCCCACAGGAAGTATTTTATGGAAGGTCCCCTGGTAAGTCGTTTGGGGAATGGGGCCTGCTTTCTTGGGCTCCCTCCCGGCCTGCGCAGCGTGCCGCGTGCAGGGAGCCCTCCAGAAGCTGGCAGGCCCGCGTCACCCCCACACTGTGGCCTGCCTTCCCTGGACACAGTGTAACACAGCACCCAGGGCTGACCTGTAACCCAGGTGCGCTTCACTGACATGTCTCCCTCGAGCAGTGACGTTCCAGGTGCACCTGCGCCCCTTGGGCTGCTTGTTAAAAATGCAGATTCCTGGGCACACCCTCTGGCAGAGTCAGAATCTCTAGGGGCAGCAGGATCCCGGAAATGGGCAATTTTGGGGAATCTTTCTTCAGAGAAAATGATCCAAGACTGATGCGAATATACTTTCTTTAGTCCCATCTGGTCTTGAAAACCTTTTGAAATTGTAATTGCCTGTATTTAAATTTACCCCACTGTTGTCAGGCTGTTTAAAGCATGTGTTTATTGCGTGCCTTGACTTTTCAGATGGGGGCCATTGAGTGTGCATGCGTCCCTGCTCTGTGGGGACCCAGGAGGAGCAAACTGCGTCCTACAGCGTGGAGGTGCCCAGGGCAGGGTCATGTGGCAACTTCTACGTCTATTGCGCCTGCTGCTCCCAGGAATTACCATAAATGTGGTTTCAGGTGAAGGTGACGGTGACGATGATGACAACTTTTGGTGGAGAAACGACCTCAAGGTGATCAGAAATTCAAGTGCCCCTGTCCCGACACCACCCCCCTGCAGCCCAGGCCGCCGAGCCCGCACAGGACTCAGGAACAGCAGAGAGAGGAGGGGTGATGATGAAGGGCCCTGGAATCCTGTGGTCCTGGGTGTGGGTTCTGCCCCTCTGCTTCCCAGCTGTGAGCTAATACTAACACTAACACTACTGATAACGATAGCAGCCAACACACACAGCGTTCATGCAGTGCCAGGTACTTTTCCTATGTATTTTATGTGCACATTAACCATCGAGCATTACAGCTCAGTGAGGTCGATCTTTTGGTATCATCTGTGTTTCATAAGCGGGGACACCAAGGCACGGAGATGGTGAGTAACTTGCCGAATGTCCCACAGCCAGGGAGTGGCAGAGGTAGGACCGAAACCAGACCACCCGCCTCCCGGGCCTGCCCTTAACCGTGCCGTCTCCTCCGCGTCTTTCCTCGTTGGGACCCGTACCTCTTTCTGCTTGGTTAGGCGGTTCTCCAGATCCTGCACTCTTCTCTTCTCGTTCTCCATGGCCTCCTTTGCTTTTTGTTTCTCGAAGGCGATGCTGCTTTCTAAAATCTGGAAGTCAAGGACAAGTGGTTTGAGGGTGTGCGCATGAGAAAGAAAAGGAAATGGATTAGTAGTTAGTTGCTGAAACGGTGAGTCAGGGTTCAGGAGCAAGAGCTCAAGGAACAAGACACCCATTGGAAAGAGATGAGAACCTGGAAGTCCCATCTAGGTTAGTCATGCGTGTAAAAGGGAAGGTTATTCATCATTCAGGATTGTGGGGCTCGTGTTCAGGAAGTGACATGCTGGTGAGTTTTCAGCTCCAGGTATCTGGCGCTGAGCCACTGAGTAAACGGGAGTATGTTGGCGCCAACGTGGGCCTCCTTTGGGAGTACGTGGCTTCCTGGGAGGTGGGGCATGAGGGGCAGAGCCCGGAAGACACCTTCTGTCCCAGCAGGCCAGACACCTGTGTCTTCAAAGGACATTGATTGTCTCTACCTAGTCTACAAGGCTTGAGTCCCAAAACTGACGCCCTGGGCAGTTTGGAACTGAGACCATGTGCCCCGCATAGGCCTGGTGATGGGGAGGAGACTGGAGTCCAGCCTCAGCCACACACCCCCAGGAGGTACACAGCCATGGGGGTTGGAGAACTCCATTTCCAGCTCATGGAGCGCTGGCCGCTATGCCCCCGTAAATACATAAAGTTCACAAGGAAAACATTTTCTATATATACACGTACATGTGCAGACAAAGACCAGAGAGCTATGTACCAAGATGTAAATAGGGTTGTAGGGGAACTCAATTAGAGATGCAATATGGCTCCAAAAGCAAAGGCATCTGGGAAATGCTGGACTCTGTTTAACCTTCTGTGACTGTTTAACTCTCTGCAGCCTCAGGCTTGGCTGACTAGCCAGAAAACCGGATGCGGCCCAAGATAAACCTCGTGCCCCCAGGAAGGAGGTTAATGCAGGTACAGAGCGTGATAACCGCCTGATGTTATCTGTTCACTTAAGATGCATTGTTCTTTCTGGTGGTCTCTGTGACTACTCTCAGTATGGTTTTACGATTAACCCCCTCTACAAAAGGGACCCTGTCCTGGGAGGGGTGTGGATTTTTCCTGGCCCGCCACCACTGCGGGCAGCTGCTTTGCCCATGTATGCAAGTCTCTCCTATTAAAACTCTTAGGAATTTGAAGAAGTGCCTGTCAGTTCTTTAGAACTGATCCTGAATTTAGACTTCAGGGGTTTTCCCCCAACAGGTTATTTTGGGAGAGTTGGAAATTATCGCAAGTTACATTTTCTTCTTTTCACTCGTCTGTATCTTCTAAATTTTCTTTAGTGAACACACACTACTTAGCAAAAAGGAAAACTACTGGGAATGGGATGCTGGCGGCAGGAGGAGACTTTCGGGATGCGCAGCCCTGGAGGAGGGACGCGCAGCCCTGGAGGAGGGACGCGCAGCCCTGGAGGAGGGACGCGCTTTCCAAAGCCGCTGGTTCAGCACAGCAGCAGCGGCCTCGCCCACCCGCCCCGCTCTGCTCTGCACACGGGCCTCCCCCGCCCCGGGGGGAGCCCTGACCCACCTCCCTGCACAGCTTGGTGTTACCCTACTGTCAAGTCCCCTTAAGAAGGTCTAGACCCCACCACGGCTGTCTGTGTCCCGCCTGCTGTGAGGGTCTCTGTGGGAGGGTTCCTTCCCTTCTTTTCTTATGCGCTGCTTGGCACGTTTCAAATGGAAATACTAACGGTGACACCGAGCACTCTTTAAGTGTTTGCAGCGTGGGCATCTACACTGCAACCCCCCAGAGAGCATCTGCGCAATCGCCCCCATTTTACAGGTGAGGACAAGGAGGCTGCAGGTGAGGCAGTCAGAGGGCAGGTAATAAGGGGCCAAGGTCACACGCCAGGACGCGGTGGGGCAAGCTCGGATGCCTGCGCCCTGCCCTCACCACCCGGACGCTGGCCCCTGGCCCCTGCCCAGCCTGGCCTGATCCAAACCCCACCTGCCCGCAGGCCGGGGACCGGCTTCTGTGCTCACAATGAGGCGGGAGCAGAGATCACTACACGGCCCAGCAGGTGCCCGAACTTCAAGACCCCACCCCAGCCCACGTGTATGAGGGATGCTCAGGGGACAGCCGCTGACCAGTGTTTGGGTCAGACACTTCTCGAGGCCTGCTCTGCGTGGCGCGCCCTCAGCCACCAGCACTCTGACCCCACTTCCCTGCATTGACCGGCACAGTCCCACGGCCAAGGCCTTTGCTTGATGCTCCATTCCCCGCCCCTGCTCCCCCCTCACCCTGCGGGGCACCCAGCCTCCCTACCCCACCTGGACTCTGACCTCTGACCTCACTTGGGCAGGTGCTTCACAATGAGTGCATTGACTGACTCCTCACATCAGACCCCTAGGGTGACCTGTCACCGCACCCACATTACAGAGGAGGGCACTGGGGGGCAGGGGGGACGGACCAGGGCTTGCCCAGGGCCACACAGCACGGCAGGGCAGAGCTGGGGCCTGAACCAGAATGGACACTTGGCCCACCAAGCCCTCCGGCCAGGCCTCGCTTCCCACGGCCTGAGACTCCCTCTGGCGCTCTCCCCGCGCCCTTGTTTCGCTTTCACCTTGTCCCAGCGTTCACCCCGTTCCTTATGCTCCGGTCCCTGCCCCTGGCTGACTGAGGTCCCTGTCCTTGGCGCCTGGCCACTTTATCCAGTGACATTCTCTTCCCCCAGATGCTCCTCCATGTCTCAAAGGCCACCTCCTCAGAGAGGGTCCCCCCCACCTGCAGGCCACTCTCTGACCCACCCCTGCGGAGCCACCCTGGGCATTTATTTAGGTGGTTTTTGTCCCTCCACCCCAGGGAGGGGACACTCTGGGAGGCATGGTTGGGGCTGTCTTGCGCCCCGAGGCCTGCCTTTCCTGGCAGGGCTCTGGGCCCGGCCCGGGCTGGGGGTGGTGGGCGGGACACGGATGTCTCGGGCTCTGTGGGATGGCGGCTCAGACTCCCCCGCGCTCCCCCGCCCTGGTGTCCCCTGTTCCTCCTCATCCGCTCCAGCAGGCCCTGAACAGCCGGTTGGTTGCTGCGGCCACCACGGGAGCTCGTCCTGTTCCTACCTACTCTGTCTGACTGCGGGTCTGTGGTGTCCTCACTGCAGGTGGGGGGCGCTCTGCTCGCTGGTCCTGTGAAACCAGGAGGCTGGAGCCGGGAGGGAGTTTTCCTCTGGCGTCCGGGCTGGACTGCATCATAAATATCCCCTGGTGACGATCAGGAGGACGCTGGCTGAGGGGCTGACCCCGACTCCCCCCCAGGCGATCTCCTGGAGGCCACGTTTCTTCCCAGGCGGTCACCCTGTGTGTGCAGTCCATTTCCAAGGACTTTATGTCTATTCACTCATTGGATCCTCTGAGGCAGGGGCTGCCGCCACTCCCACTTTACAGATGAGGAAACTGAGGCACAGGAGGTGGAGCGATCCGCGCTAGGGTAACCGGCCAGTAAGCAGTATGAGGTGACTGGCACTGCCCACGTGACCACCACACACCATGAGGACAGAGACACACAGCCTCACGCCTGGCTGCACAGCCCCTTCCGCTGGGGCTTGGGCAGCCGCCGCCCCCTTTATGTCTCTGTTCCTCGTACCTCCTTCTGCTGCGTTAAGTGGTTCTCCAGGTCCTGAACTCTCCTCTTCTCTGCCTCTAAGGCTTCCTTTGCTTTTCTTTTCTCGTGGGCCATGCTGTTCTCCAAAACCTGAAAATCAACGGCCCGCCTTTTTCAGGGCCTGCACATTCAGGGGGAAAGTAGCCCATTGGGATGACGCCGAGAACTACAGTGGTAGCTAACAAGCTGGGAGCGGTCTCAGCGGCCGGGGTGCACGGCCAGCACCTCACGCACGGCCTGCTCTCACAGCAACCCTGTCATCGGAGAAGTTAGTGGCGCCAGTTTTTAGACGAGGAAACCGAGGGACAGAAAGCTGGTGTGAACCCCGGGGCCATGCAGTGGGCTGGCGGTGAGGCCAGGACTTGAACCCCGCGCAGAGGAAAGCTGCCTGTGTGCAGGGGCCCCCGGGAGGCAGCAGGTGCGCAGAGGCAGCCAGGCCTTGTCTTATTCGGAGTCCGAGCTCTTACCCCTGTGCCAGGCAGCCTCCCCGATAAGAAGAAGAATCTCATTAATAATGGAATTTCCCACTATTGAAATAAATCTCTTAAAGAGCCTCAGGTCTCCAGAGAAGCGCAATGTATTGAATGAATGAGCCACAACAAACCGGCTTCTAGAGGGGGTGGGGCTGGGCCTCTCGAGCCGAGTTCTGACAGGGAAGACAGTATGGTCAGGTGCTTGTTATAAAGGTATTCTATTTAGGAAGCTATTTGCCGAGAAGCCATTCAGTTAAATGGCTTAATGCAAATCGCTGAGGGATATAAATTGTTGCCACAAGAAAGGGCACCTCAGCTTTCCAAAGCGTTGTGTTTTAAACACCATCTGCCGTCAACTGTCTGGAACTGGGAACGTGGTTAGGGCCCTCGGGTTTGCCTGCAGAAAGTATTCACTCGACAGTCAGGCAGCGATGCTGTGTGTGAGTCATGACTTCATTGACTTCAGTGACGTCAGCGAGAAGTCATTTGAGGAACCCCAGCCCCCAGCTGTCCGGACGGCAGCCCTGGACAAAGCGGAGCGGCAGCAACCTCCCGGGGTGAGGATGGGGGGCCACATTTATTCTGAGTGTTTGAGGCAGGTTTCAGAGTAAGGTATTTTCCTGTAATTTGTGAAGGAGACTTTCTGGGCACTTTCCAGTGACTTGGGTTGGGTCCAGTGCACCTGACCTCAGGTCTACACTCGGGACTTCCCTCTCGGGGGCTCCCTGCTGCCTCACACGCAGGTCTTGTCCCCTCAGCAACTTCGCTCCCAAGTTCCTGGGCAGGTAATGGGTATTAACCGTTAACCCTGAGGACTGTATTTTATGCTGTTGACAATTTTCCCGACAGGTTGTCAAGACTACAGCGCTAGGGTTCCCTCCTCGAGACCTCCATGCCTTTTCCCGAAGCCGCTGAGCCCTCCCAAGGACAAATTACTCTCGGAAGGTGCCAACATGCTCTACCTGCCATCCCCTGAGGTTCTGAACTCACTTCTGTGACCCTCAGACTGGGTTAGGGCTCCAGCTGACCCTCTCTCCCCAGCCACGTACCTCCTTCTGGCGGGTTAAGCGATTCTCCAGCTCTTGGACTCTGGTCTGTTCTTCCTCTAATGCTTCCTTCACTCTGCTTTTCTCTTGAAGAAAGCTTTCCTCCAAAGCCTGAAAGCCAATGACCGTTGTTTAATGGACATAGTTACCATGGCAGGAACCTGGACTCTCTGCCAAGTTAGCGCTTCACTACTTTCACAACAACCCCAGGGAGAGGGTGGGCAGCCAAGAGCCTGGGATTGGGCGGCATGGGGGGCAGGGCAAGGGGAGGTGGGAGGGGCCCAGGTCAGAGCCCCAGGCCAGCACTTCCTCGTTGTGTGGCGACTCTGTCTCTCTGAGCTGAGTACCTTCTTCTGGTGGGTTAAGCGCTTCTCCAGCTCTTGGACTCTTCTCTGTTCTTCCTCTAATGCTTCTTTGGCTCTGTTTTTCTCTTGAGTAATTCTTTCTTCCAAAGCCTGAAAGCCAATGGCTGTTGTTTAATGGGCATGGTTACCATGGCAGGGACCTGGACTCTGGGCCAGGCGCTACCTGGGTTAGGACCTCACACGTCACAGAGCCTGGGGCTCTCATGGGCGGGCCCAGACTAGAACTCCAGGCCCATTCTTTCTGGTTGTGTGACCTGGGGCAAGCGAGAAGCTACAGAAGCCTCAGTTTCCCTCTCTGCACACTGGGCCCAGCAATAGTGCTTCCTACATTGGGTCGATGTGAGGAGCAGATGAGATGGAAACACGAAATGCTTGGCACATGAGAACCAGTCATTAATAAGGGTCGCCATTTCTTCTGTCATCTCTACTTTGCAGAGGAAGAAATAGGACAGAGAGATTAAGGAATCTGCCTGATTTTCTAGTAAATCACTGGAGCAGGGATTCAGACCCTGGTCCAGGGGACTCTAGAGCCTGTGCTCTAAACCAGGGGTTGGCAAACTACAGCGTATGGGCCAAAGCTGGCCCTCTGCTTATTTCTGTCAATAAAGCTTTATTGGAACACTCCATGCCCATTGTTTGTGCATTGCCTGTGAGCGCTTCACAGTACAACAACAGAGCCGAGCAGTCACGACAGGGACTGCGTGGCCTGCCAGTCTGAAAGTATGTACCATCTGGCTCTCTGTGGAGAAAGCTTGCCGACCTCGATCTAAATCAGTAGCGTGCGCAGAAATCGGGTGCATGCTGTTAATAGATAACAATAAAAGAGAATGGTAGCTCAATAAAGGAACCTAAAATGTCTTACCCTTGCAACAGAGTCCTCAAATAAGTCAGGATTCCTGAAAAGCTTAATTAATTAATTTTTAACAAAGACTTTATTTATTTTTAGAGAGAAGAGAAGGGAGGGAGAAAGACAGGGAGAGAAACATTGCCATATGAGAGAAATATCAATTTGTTGCCTCTCGTACACCCTCCACTGGGGACCTGGCCCTCAACCCAGGCATGTGCCCTGACTGGGAACTGAACTGACAACCCTTCAGTTCGCAGGTCAGCGCTCAGTCCACTGAGCCACACCAGCCAGGGCTAATTAATGAATTTTGACACATGTACTTTTAGAGAGGGTGGGGGTGATGGTGCCGTACAGTATGGAAAAGGTGCATTTAAAATTGGGGCACCTGGTGCTAAAGGCGGGGGGGACAACACTTTTGCACACGTCCCTGGGGCCAAGCTGATCACCATTAAGTGTCTGGGGAATGATGACCCTTGATGGGACCGCAGTGAACGTGAGCAGTGTCGCTGTCCGGGTGGCCTCTCCCTCCGCAGCGTGTGGGGCGCGCTGAGATTGGTTGTGTCTAACCGGGGTGTGCAGCCGCCCCCTGCAGCCCTGTCTCTGTCAGGATCGATGTGATAAGTGCGCGTCTGGGGGGCCCAGGCTGGTGCCCAAGGCGGTGTGGAACGTGGCGGGGCTGAAGTGCTGTGCACCCACAGTGGAGAAAGTCAACCCCCAATTAAAAATAAAACCAGGCATCCGGAAAGGGCAGAGCTAATCAGGGAGGAGCGAAGAAGCAGGTGGAGAGTTAGTTCTGTGAAGGTGAAGGTTTGTCTCTTGCTGGTTTTATTTTCCTCTCTGTTGAACGATGCCGGCTTTTTGTATATCTCATTGCCCTTTCCAAATGGTCGCACCTTGATTTAAGGCTGTCGTTAATATTGCCTTGATGCGGCTCAGATGTGATTTTGGTCAGATCGTTCTTCCTTTTCAATCCTTTATTTCATGAAAGGCAGACAGGCAGAGAAAAAGAGAAGAAGAGATAGAAAGAGGAGAGAGATTTCTTGAGGGCACGAATTGGAGGACGAAATGAAACAGGCAGAGGTCCCTGCCTCGTGGAGGGGTCTGGGGGTGATGTGTGTCACAGAGAACAGACGGAGCCAGAAGTCACTGAACTTCGGCTGGTGAAAGCAGGAGGAAGCGCAAGCCCAGTCCTCCTGGGAGGAAGAAAGGACGTGCAGGGGAAGGGCCAGGGTCCAGCGGATCCGGTGCTGCCCTCTTGAGGGGAGTGGGGACGGGGCGGATGTGGTGGAAGTGCCGGGAGGGCTTGCAGGTCCTAGTGCCTGGGCCCCTCCCTCAACCCCGTGGGATTGGAACCTGGGGAGGGGGCCAGAACGTTCTTTTTTCATCTCCTGAGTGACAAAAGGGCAGCCAAAGTCAGGAGCCACTGACCCAAGAGGGTGGCCATGAAGTGGCTAAATCCACGGTGGGCCCTGGATATCAAAAAGAGATGAGAACGGGCTTCTTAAATGCTGGTTCCTGGCCTTCTGCGGAGACTCTAATTCCACGGGTCTGGGTTGGGGCCCAAGAATCTGTGTTTTTAACCAGCGTCCCAGTGGCTCTTACCAGGCGGCTTTGGGAAAACCCTACTCTGAGGCGGTGCTGCTGAAAGGCGGTCTGCGGGCTGCACCATCAGCAACAGCTGGGAGCTTGTTAGAAATGCAGAACCCCGGGCCCCACCCCAGACCTGCTGAGTCAGAGTCTGCATCTCACAAGATCCTCAGGTACCTTTAAGCTTGAGAGGGGACACAGCTGTGTCCTCTAATTGGCTTGATTTCTAGAAAAGCGGGTAGCAATGTTTGCCATTTGTTTTCTCTGACATGTGTAAAGGAAAAGCAAAAGACTGAAATAAACTGTACAAAGAGAAAGCAAAAGACTGAAATAATATAAAGTTGGTCTCGCATACACTTAGGAACAGCCTGTCAGTTACAAACTGGGACCTGCAGGGTCCCAGTGCATGGCTTGAATTTGTAAAATCAACTGCAGTATATAAACAAATGAGGTATCGTTACTGTAGGTAGTTAACTAGTTATTAAATAGAGCAAAGGGAATTAGACTCTGAGCTTAATAAACTGGGGAGCATAATAAGCCTGCTTGCTTAGCCAAGAAGCTAGAGCATTTACAGACTCATTCACACACTCTAGGGGACCGCTTAATCCTCAGAACACAGGAAATCTTCCCGGGAGCACTTGGTGGGGGTGCAGGGGGAGGTGCTTGCCCATAGAGGCCTGTCAGTCTAACTAGGGGGCGGATCTATCATAAACCCGCAAAATCTTGCAAAGCTGACCGGTTATTTGAAAAAGCTCCTGGTTATAAGCCCAGGGGAAAAAGAAGATCTCCCAATCTCTCTCTCTCTCTCTCTCTCTCTCTCTCTCTCTCTCTCTCTCTCTCTCTCTCTCTCTCTCTCCCTCCCCCCCCATCCTTCTCTCTCCCTCCCTCTCCCAGTGACCCGCACTCTCTGTCTGGGTTTGCACACTCTCTCTTGCCTGGGAGCACGCAACCACGCGGGCCCAGCAGCAACTGGGACCCACAACAGAGGGTGCGGCCTCCAAAGGACTAAGCTTTAATATGAAGCAGAAACTCTGGACACTGGCCTTTGCTTTGGCCTTGCTGAGAACAAGGTTGGACTTTTTCCAGGGCAGGACAGATGGAGGTGGGACATTGGAAACCCAGGGGCAGATTTTCACCCA
Organism: Pteronotus mesoamericanus; assembly: GCF_021234165.1. NCBI lineage: Eukaryota > Metazoa > Chordata > Mammalia > Chiroptera > Mormoopidae > Pteronotus > Pteronotus mesoamericanus. Next base: position 2,201,363 of record NW_026555200.1, read on the forward strand.
AATAAACCTCGCTGTCACAATCTCCCACGTGTGGGTCCTTGGACCGCTTTCCTTGCAGGGCCACGGGAGAGCCTACTTTCCACGGACAACACTACCAGTTTCAGAAATTTGAATAACCTTTCCTTTTCCAGTTGATTTTGCTCTGAGTTTTAGAATTCAAGCTCCATGTTAATTCCTCCAACATCATTCATGTGTTTAAATAATTTAGTTCCAAATACCAAATGAGGAGTTGCTGAGATTTCTCTATCTGAGTATATGCTCTTAATTTCTCAAAGAAAAGGCCATTTCGTCAGCTTTCAGGAGTACAGAAAATGACAGGGACTTTACCGTCTTTTCTTCTATCAGCCACTTCACTCTGGCTTTCAGCTTCTCCTCTTGCTGTAGCCTTTCCTCGTTCAGCTTCTCCTTCTCTGCCAGATGCTCCCGCAGCTTTTCTTGCAGCAAAGACTTCTGAGTTTCCTGAGAACTGCTGACCTTGATCTGAAATGAGAGGAAAGGACACTGAGGCTGACAGGGGACAGGACTAAGGACAGGAGTCACTTCAACACGTTTTAGTAAGTTGTTTACCTTGACGGTGTGGGTGGAAAAGGGCTACATACTAAACGTGACAAGCGCAGGGGAGGACTGCGTGGTGGCCTTACAAACTCAGAGACCTACAGTAAGCACAGAGGATGGTCTGCAATGAACACTTTCCACCTAAAAGCAGGTCCTGGCAGGCAGTCCTGTTTTAGGCCAGTGTTTTTCCCTAACAAAGGTCATTCTTCTCCTTAACTGAGCCTGTCTGTGGTCTTTTTGCATCTAAGATCATGTCTGTTGGGAATGTCTGAGTAATCTCTTTTTCCTGACCCTTCAGGGCATAATCTCCCCCCAGGGATCCCCTCCTTGTTATTATGTTAATTGTCAACTATCTTATACCCACCTTTGTAAGGGAAAACTGTGTCTATTCCTTTTACCTTTTATCCGGTCCCAGGGATTTCCCTGCTTTGCTTTCTCCCATCTCCCTGATCCATCACCAGTGGATTTCATGTGACCCCTTTTGTCTTCCTCTTTGACTCTGGTATATACAATAACTGGTAAAACTACCATTCTCTGGAGCATTTTCTCAATCCTTTGAGATTTTACTTCCCAGCAATTGTTGTCAGTTTGGCTCAAATAAACTAATAAAAACTCTTACAGGGTTCGAAGTTTCTTACGTTGACAGTGGGAAGGACAAAGGTTAATACAAAACTTTCTTAAAAACAGAAAACCCATGCTTACTTAGCCTGGCTACTAGTAAGAAAGCACTCTAATGGTTAAGAGCTAAGACTCTGAATCTAAATAGAATCTTAGCTCTAGTTTTTTCTAGATGCTTCTTCATTTAGAAGGTGAGGTTAATAATACAATCTACCTCTTAGAGTTTTAAGGATTAAATGAGATAATGATGGAAAGCTTTAAGCACACAGTAGGTGCACAGTAAATGGTAGCTATAATCATTAGTTGTTATTTGCTGAGTATAAGAGAAAAAGCGGTGAGCTAGGGTCAGAAGGCCTGAGCTCTTGTCTTGACTCTTCCCCCAACTAGCTGTGTGACGCTGAAATAGTCACCTAGCCTCTGAACTTCGTGTCCATATTTGTAAAATAAAGAGAATGGACTGGATCAGGGCAGACGAGCTACTGTCTGCAGGCCAAATCTGGCCCACCACCTGTTTCTGTAAATAAAGTTTTATTGGAACAGGGCCATGCCCATGATGCTCATTCATTTCTGTGTTTTCTACGGCTTCTTTTGTTGCTCTACAGCAGCAGAGTCAAGTGGGTGTGACAGAGATGGTATGACCTGCCAAGCCATCTGCAAAGTCGTCCGCAAAGCCATATTTACTCTCTGGCCCTTTACAGAAAACGTTTGCTAACCCCCGGACTAGGTGGTCTCTGCGCCTGACCACAGTGGTGGTCCCAATGCTCCACCCTTCTGTGTCTTGGGCTATGAAACCTTCAGTGCCCACTCTATCCTGCCCCCTGACATTGAGCTCGGTCATGTGACTTGCTTTGGCCAATGGGATGTTACAGACATAACACAAACAGGGGATGATTACAAAGCACTCCATGGTTGGTCCTGCTTTCTCTCTGCTTCTGCTAACCATGAAAGTGCGCTCGGGCTGGCCTGCTGGCGGATCGAATACACTGAGAGGAGCAGAGCTGCTGCCGCGGAGGCCAGCCAAGATCAACCAGCACACAGACACGCGAGCAAGCCCACCCAAGATCAGCGGATCTCCCTAGCGGCAGACTCCAGGCAGTGAGCAGTGATGGGGGAATGCCGCTAAGGCTTTGTGGGTGTTCATTACACGGCATTATTATGGCAACAACTACCCGGATGATACAATCCCTAAGGATCATTTTGCCCCTAAAACATTTGTTGACGTTATGTAACTTTTGGTAATTCTGCTACCTGGACTCTGGCCAGCTATACTTCTTCCTCTGCATTTAAATACAATTTTCAAGATCACCTAAGCCTTTCTGGTTTTTGCTAGAGGGAAACAAGCACCTGCCCTTGCTCTCCTGGGTGATCCCAACCACTCTGTCTGAATCTCTTCACGTGCAAATGGAGATCTCACTTCCCCTCTTGGAGGACGTGGACTGACCAGCTCACAGAGAGAACGGGGTTAAAATGCTGTGTAAATGCTCAGGGGGTGCCAAGCTGAACTTTCCAAATGCTAAAAGATTACCTGAAGTTCCTGGGTCCGAAGTGTGATTTTTTGGTAATGTTCCAGAAGATATTTCAGATACAAAGGCAATCCTTGAAAAAAAAAAGAAGCAAGGAGATTGTTAGGTATCTATTCAATTCACCTCCTTTGCTTTCCAAATGATGTTTTACGGAGCTGGCCAACTGGTGAACGGGGGTAACGCTGCCCTCCCCCATCAGGAAAATGTGAGTTGCCACCCAAACTTGTGCTTTTAAAATGGCTGATCAGCTTGGTTAGGCTCAAAGCCCAGTCTCCTTTGGGAGGTGGAAGATAAAAAAAAACAGAACATCAACAGAACACCTATTGACTGAGTATCCACTGTGCGCAGAGCTGTGAGCTGAGTATGGGGCGATGATAAGAAGCTTACGGTTCAGCCTGAGAGACAAGGTCTAAATGCCTGAAAGGGGACACGCGGAGCCTCCAGACAGCACGTCAGCGACTGCTGAAGGCGGTGGGGGGAGGAGTGTGAGAGTCTCAGCAGAGGAGAGATCAGAGAAGGCTCCTTGGCCGGGAGCCACTGGGTGCGGGCAGAATTCAGAATGAAGAATGTGCTGGGCTGAGCGGCGGCCGGAGAGACACCAGGTCCCGATCCCTGCGGCCTGCGAATGTTGCCTTCCAGGGCAGAAGGCACTGTGCAAATGAGGCGGAGCTAAGGGTCCCGAGGTGATGGGGTGGGATCGTCCTGGATTACTGGGATCGACCTGGTACAAACGCATGGGTTCTTATAAGAGGGAGGAAGTGGGAGCTCTGCCTCCAGACAAAGAGAAGGTGATAGGACAGAAGCAGAGAGACTTGAAGATGCTACGTGTCTGGCTGCGAGGAGGGAGGACCGCGAGCCCAGAGGAGAAGAGAACAAAGCTCTGGAGACCGAAAAGGGCAAGGAAGCAGATCCCTTCCTGGAGCCTCCAGCCCAGTGAAACTGAGTTTGGACTTCTGGCCTCCAGAACTATGAGGGGATAAATACATGCCGTGTTAAGCCACTGAGTTGGTGGTAACTGGTTACAGCAGCCATGGGAAAGCCAGAAGGGGCACGAAGGCAGGTGGGGCGTGGGGGACGCAGAGCATGTCCGGGCCAGGGCTGAGCTGAACTGGGCTGCAGCAGATGATCGGGGGGCGGGGGTGGACGGGAAGGCTGAGGTCACTGCGTGGCAGGCCTGGAGCGGCAGCGTAAAATGTGTAAACTTGATTTTTTCAGACATCATTGAAATGCACCGAGCGTGTCCTGTGTGCCTGGTGCTCCGTTAGGCCATCCACACATGGCCCTACTGTGTCATCTGCTCATCGCCCCATTGTACAGATGAAGGCGGTGCAGCGGGGAGTGTGAGGGTCTCAGCAGAGGAGAGATCAGAGAAGGCTCCTTGGCCGGGAGCCACTGGACGCGGGCAGAATTCAGGATGGAGGGTGTGCCGGGCTGAGTGGCATCGCGGCTGATGAACGCCACACCGCTGGCCAGTGGCGGAGCCCGGACTTGGGCCCAGGAGGGTGTGACTCCATGCTCTGAGTCCCTGTTACTTCAGCTGCGGGTGGAGTAGTGACTGGGCTTGATGGAGAGCGTTTTCTCCCCTGGGAAAATAACTGGGATGCATTAGAGAGGAAGGAGCTGGCAGGGTTCCTTAACCACGGCACTATTGACACGTTAGGCTAGACAATTGGTTGTTGTGGGGCCATCCCGTGCACCGTAGGATGGTCAGCAGCGTCCTGGCTTCTTCTCACCAGAGGCCAGGAGCACCCCCGCCCTAGTAGTGGTGATAAAAAATGTCTCCAGACATTGCAGGTGTCTCCTTGTGGTGAAATACCCTCCTCTGAGTTAGAGGCCGGGTACTCGCTAAGGGCCCCACGCATGCCCAGGTCTTCGGTGCTGATGTTCTAAACCAGGGTGAGAGAAACAGGTATATGAAGAGAGAATGAGAGAGAGAAAGCCTTTTGTAGGAGTAGAATACTGGTCCCATTGTGAGACAGAGGAGGAGGCAGGTTGAGCTGATGTGGGGGGCTGGGGAGAGGGGAGCTCAGTGTTAGACATATTGCGTTTGGGGTGCTAGAAGGTCTCTAAGGAGAGGTGGTCAGCAGAGAGCGGGGCATGCTCGGTGGGTAAGACCAGCCCAGCTCATCCAGGGTCATTGTGTGAATTGGGGAAGAGTGCCCTTCTTCCTGGGGGACATGGCCCCAGCCCGGGGCTCCACCTGCTACCTGGGCAGGGCTCCCTTAGGTGGTACCAACCTGTACTACTGTTCCTAGCAGCCTGGCCACTTGCCGGCACTGAGTGGGCGTGGCTGTTGAAGTGCATGGAGTGGAGAATCACTTTGTGAGAAGGGAGATGAGACAGGAGGACCACGGGCTGCATTGGAGCAAACACTCAGGTAGGGAAAGAACTGGAGGAAGGGGCAGCCGAGGACACATGAAGACCCTCAGGAGAGCGGCAGGGTGTGCCAGGCCCAGAGGGCCCAGGGGTGAAAGGGTGTCGAGACAGAGAACCAAGGGTGCCGGGTAGGCCAGAGGGCACAGAGGCCGGGAGAGAGGGTGGGCCGGCCCGCGCAGGATGGCTCTGTGCCGGTTACCCAGCAGGGGCAAAGCAGAGAGGCAAAGACAAAGTAGGACGATGGCAGTAAGACAGGGTGTACCACACTCCTTCAAGGTCATCAGGGAGAGAGGAGGCAGATAGCAGAAAACGAGCGGAAGCAGCAGTGGGTTCCCGTGAAAAATTACCATCCTGAAGTGCCTGTCTGATTGTAAAGAGAAGGAGTAGAGAGAGAAAGGCTGAAGGCCCTGCAGACGGAGATCCTCGTTCAGGACCCTGTGCACTGTTCTCTGGGAGGGAGCGGGGAGGGGAGACACAGGGAAGGAGAACACAGTGGGGAAGATGGAGCAAGGGGAGGAAATGTGGGTGCGGAGGGAGAGAGGCGGGGAGCTGAACGTGCTTGTGCCCAGGCCCCACTCTCCGCCCATGCAACCTTCTGAGAATTTCCATCACGGAAGAGTGAGAATAATATCATGATAGCTATCAAGTATTAAGCACCTGCTGTGTACCAGGCACCCAGCCAAGAGTTTATACATGATACTTTCTCACCATCATAAACAACCCAGCAAGGAAATGTGTTTGTCTTCATAGGTGAGACAACAGACATTCGGCAAGGTTGGATTACAGGTCTGGTCAGTGGTAGGATCAGAATTCAGACCTAGGTCTGCCCTTCTCTTTTAAAAGAGGCTGGAGGCTCCAGAGTAAAGGGTTGGGTTGGCTCATGTGGAGTGTGCATGGGGACAGGTGCGTTGGGTGGCTCCAAGTTGGCAGGGAGGCGAGATGTCCGGGGTTGGGGGGTTGTTGGCTTGGGCTGTAAGAACCTGGCAGGAGCCTGGATTTGCAGTGGCTGAATTGGGAAGGGTTTGGGATTGGCCTCAGATGCAACCTGGGACCCAGGAACCCAAGGGGAAGGATCTAGAGAAGGTTAGGGACAGGGAGTCAAGGATATTGAAGAGGAAGAGAGAATGAGTGACTATGCTTCTAGATTCAACGTTGAACAGTAATCATAATGAAATTTCTCTCCTTCGGAGAAGGAGCATTCTATCTTATATTTTGGGTTACAAAAGTTTCATGTGCCTATTACAAAAATTCAAACATTGCAGAAACCTGCATTGTAAAAAGTGTTCACTGCTGTATCTTCAGTGGCCAGCACACAGTAAGGCCGCAATAAATAGCTGTGGAACGAATGAGTGAAAGTGAAGGCCCTAGACGCTGGGATAATACTCTCAATAGGTTTATGTCTTTTCTCCAGAGTTTTCTTTTGATCACGTACTAACACCATTAAAAAACAAAAATGGGAGTACACTGTGCACATTGAATTAAGACTTGCTTTTTTGTCCTTAAAAACACTGCATATCTGGGATGTCAGAGTAAGAGCGATTTTCTACATATGTAGGGAAGCCTTCTGTTTGTGACAAAGTCTAACAGAAATAGACACAAAAACTGAGCTTGCAAAAGAAAAAAATGTAGAGTCCGCTCTTTCCTTTATCAAAAGGAGCCGAGAAACCAGGCGGGAGGCTCGGGGAACTCAGTTTCAAGGTTCTTCCTTAGATGTTTCCTATCTTTCAGGCTGGACCACACAGCTAATCCTTCACCAATCAAACCTTTTAGTAGCAATTCCAAGCTCTGGGCCTCTCCTGACCTAGCCAAACAGCGCAAGCGGCTTCTCTGTTTACTGGACCTGGAGTCCCCTGGGGAACTTACTTCAGGATTTACAAACCTAGCTTGTTAGGTATGTTTTATCTCCTAGGACAATATTCTGAAAGGCAGGTAGTATGTGACTAAGGGCAGGGGCTTTGAGAACAGAGAGACCTGGATTGAGTCCCTGCTTTACCAGTTGGCAGCTGGGATACACGTCCCATTGTCATGGCTCCAGGAAAGTGGCCAGGGAAGGGCTCTGGCTGCCACCCACATTTAGGCCACGTTAAATGACACGTACTGGAGGCTGATGATGATGGCAGACCACATTCATGAAGGCTCTGCGACCCAGGCTCTGCGACTGGTGTGTTCACATGTCATTTTATCCTCACTACAGCCTTAGGAGAATTTGGCCCCATTTTATAAAGAAGTAAACAGAGGCATAGAGAAGCTGAGCAACTTTCTCACACAACTAGAAGGCGCGCAGGCAAGAGGCAGAGCTTGGCTGGTTTCCAAGGCCCAGGTTCGGGAGCGTCTGCCTGGCCCAGAGGCAGACGCAGACACCAACGGGGCTTCCTGGGGCGTGGCTCAGGGTGGGAACGAACACACTTAGCTCTGTCTCTGCCCAAGCTGATGACGGAACCTGCCATCTAGAACTGGGCGTGTACCTGGGGCCCCTCTGGATCCCTCAGAGGGAGTGTGGGGTCCCAGAAAAAACACAGGCTTCAGGATCGCAATGACTTCAGTGGGGAGTCCTGACCATATCATGCACCAGCTGTGTGGCCTTGAGCAAGTTTCCTAGTGTCATTGAAACTCAGTTTCCTTACCTGCAAAATAAAGGCAGTAACAGTCTCTAGGTCATTGGGCTGTGGGAGGACAAAAGTATGTAAGGCTTGCAAAACAACTCAGCTATTCGTACCAAGTAGGAGCTCGGCAGTCTGCGGCTGCTGCGCGTCTCAGGAACTGTACGCACAGGCAGCTCCTAGGAGCGCCTGTGGGGGGTACGGGATGACCGGGGACCCCTGCTGGCCTCGGTAATGGAAAGTACCGGAGTCACCCCATCACGGCAAAACACTAATAAAGCATCTCTTGAGCCAGTTTCTTCATTTCTAAAATGAGAATATAGTACCTGCCTCATAGAATTATTGTGGGGATGAAATGAGACAATGTATGGAAAATGCTTAGAAGAATCCTTGGAATGTAAGCGCTTGGTAAGGAATGATGACCACCGTCGTGACCACCATGCCCGTCACCATCGTCCTCCTCCCCGTCCTCCCCATCATCATCATCATCATCACCACCACCGTCAGCCTTGTGTAGAAGGCTCTGGGTTAGGAGTTTGGTGCAGTAGCACTTAATGCAGAGAATATATGGAAATACCCTAGCTTATCTCTCTCTCTCTTTTTTTCCAGTCTGGTAGGACGTTGCCGTACTATTGCTTGTACTGAACGATAAATGCCTTTTACCACCAACTTCCGGTCCTGATGGATGGGTGAAGGATGGGCCCTGCTCACTGACCTTCTTGCCATGACCCTCTGTGCTGCCTCTCTGCCTTCTTAGAGCAAAGTAGCCGTAATCCCAGCGCACAGTCTGTGTTTCCCAACACGTGTTCCCTGGAGCATCGTTCCTGGAGGTGTTGGTTGGGGGAGGGGCGTCAAGGAAGGAGGAACGTACTTTGGGAGTGCCATTCTTTATCCCGTCCTTACAGCCCGCTGTGCGCCTTGGTACCGAAGGGGCCTGCAGAGGCCTGCTCAACGTTGCTCGGGCCTCCTAGCGCTGTGAAGGAGGCGGGTCTGTGAAATGCTGCCTAAAATGAGTCTTCCTGGAATTGCCGGCCCGGTGGCTTAACTTTACAATCTGCATTTCTTTATGGTAACATAGGACTCGATTTGGACATGGGCTACAATGACTAAAATATCTTGGGATTGGGGAGGGGACAGGCCACACAGAGCTTTTCCCCACTATGACTCTGGATCATGGTCTGTCTCTATTTTAGTTCAAATCTTAGGAACAGCTAGAAGTGTGGTCACGAGTCCCCCGATTTCACGTACCCTCAGGACCCTGCCATGGCTGCAACCACAGTAAAGCTGGGACTGGAGGGCCACTGAGGTGTTGGGAGAAAACCAGCCCCTTCTCTTCTATGTTACATATAGGTGTTGATATAAAAGTTAATTTTGTTTTCTCCCTTTTTTGGGGGGGAAGAACATTATACCACCTTCTAGATTACTTTGGAGACATCCTGACTGAGGGTGTAGCATCATCCGAGTTGAAAAATCACTCCTCTGTTGTCATTCATTGCTGTAGAAATGTGAAATCCAGGCAGCCTCAATGAAGGGCAATTTGGCAAGGAGCGTCAACAGTCCTCAAAGTGCTAGAGCTTCTTAAGGTGTGGCCCTGGGCTCTCCCTTCTCTCTCAGTAGTTTCTTCCTGATGCTATCACACATACGGCTTTGACAATCCACCCATCCATCCATCCACCGATCCATCATCCATCCCACAGATGGTAGGCACCCACTGTGTGGCACATGTTCTTCTGGGTTCTGGGTTACATCACTAATGTCTATTTCCAGGATAGACATCCAGGGTGACAGCTGCATCCTTGGCACCTCATCTTGGGTGTCTCACGGGCACCTCGCACGCATCCTTGCCCTCAAACCGGCCCTCATGCAGCATTCCTTGGTCTGGACTTCGGTGAAGGAACTGCGCCTGTCCTTTTGCGGCCAGAAACCTGGATGTCTGTCGACCCCTTTCCCTCAGTCCCTTTTCTTCCCCTGGGATCCAATCCCCGCTGAGTCCTGTTGCTATGCCTCTTAAATGCCTTGGGAATCTTCTCCCTTTCTCCATCCGCACCCCTGTTCTAGTGCTAGCCACTGTCATCGCCTGTGACAGCTCCTGCCTGGTGTTCCATGCTGGCCGCCTTCCAGTGTATTTTCCACTCATGGCCAACATGACTCTCTCCAAGAGCAAACCTGCTCCATCGGTTCTTTACTTAAACCGTTTCGTGAGCTGCTCTTAGGATAAAGCAGAGCTTCTTATCAGGGCCCTGTAAGCCCCCACGTGACACAGCCCCTGCTGACCTCCCTTGCAGGCTCCACCCCGCCCCCACGCCTATTTCTAAATTCAGCCCTTTGTGTCTTCCATGCACCCCGCACCCTGCTCCTTTTACCCAGGGTGCTGCTTTGTCCCCCTCCCCTTTTTGGCAAAGAACTCCTATGCATCCTGCCCCTCCCCCAACCAGGTCTGAGTCCTGCACTGCTTGTTTGTAGCAATCGTCACCATTGAAATTCTATGTGAGTGATTTTTCGATTAATGCCCACCCTATGCCTCCCCAAGACCACAAGATCTACAAGGGCAGGAATAGTGCCTGCTTTTCCTCCTCAATATTTTATTATACAAAATTTTAAATGTGAAGTGAGAGGAATTTTGCAGCCAACACCGAAACACCCCACAATCTGGATTCTGCTGGTTTCTGGACCCATCATATCTCTGCCGTGCATGGGGCCTGGTGTCTGGGGGGCCTGCAATCAATCTTTGCTGAGTGGAAGTGGTCCATGCCCTTCCATGTCTAGGATGTTAAAGGTAAGGTGCACAGGTACAAGACTGTGCAAGAATGTTTATTTCAGCACTATCTATAAGTGTGGAAAACTAGAAGCAACTTAAACGCCCATGATAGGGGACTGGCAAAGTACACTATGATCATTGTACACAACAGGATTCCTGACCATCAGTAACAAGGATGACGCAGATCGGTGTGCACTGACAGAGAAGGGTGTTCCTGGGGTACCACTGGGAAGAAGATGAAAGAGAAAGGGTATAACACTATCTTTTGTAAAATTAAAGAATCAACAAACATAGGGCTAGTGCCTGTTCTACGCCAGGTACTTTATATGCATCTCTGCATTTCAAAACTCACAACAACCCTACAGTTGGAAGGATGAGTGATCCTTATTATTCCCATTTGCTGGCAAGGAAACTGAGACATAGGGTAAGTGACTTGCCTAGGATTACACAGCTATTTCCATGGGAAAAATGCCTTGGGAGTCACATACGGAATATAATAGTAGGGACAATATCAAATGCCGGCGAGGGTGTGGAGGAATGGCAACTCTCATTCATTGTGGGTGGAAATGCAAAATGAAACAGATGCTTTGGAAGACAGCTTGGTGGTTTCTTTGAAAACTGAATATGCTCTTACCACATGACCCAGTAACCACACTCCTTGACAGTTCCCTCAAGGAGCTGAAAGGTTATTTTGCACAGCAGCCTGTGCGTGGATGTTCAGGGCAGCTATTCCTAACCGCTAAAACTGGCAACCGGAACCTCCTTCAGTGAGAGAATGAACACGCCGTGGTGCTCCCGGACAGCGGAGTATTCATTACTCAGCACTAAGGAGGTGTGAGCTCTCAAGCCTTGAAAAGCCGCGGAGGGAATGTAAATGTTGACTACTAAGTGGAAGAAGCCAATCGGAACATGCTGCATATATACTATACAATTACAACTCTGCGACATTCTGGAAAAGGCAAAACTATGGAGACAATGAAAAGATCAGTGGCTGCCAGGGGCTGGGGCAGGGGAGGGGCGAACACAGAGGCAGAGCAAAGAGGGTTTTTAGGGCAGTGGAAATACTCTGTAGAATATGTAATGGCAGATACATGTCATTATAAAGTTGAGCAAACCCACGGAACATCTAACACCAAGTGTGAACCCTAAGGTCAGCTACGGACCCTGGACAATAATGAGGTGCCTCTGTAGGTTTGTCAGTTGCAATAAACGTACCACTCTGGTGCCTGTGTAGAGGCAGAGGGCAGATGGGAAGTCTCTGTACTTTCCCCTTAATTTTGTAGTGAACTGAAAACTGTGCTGAAAAAGCCTATAAAAAATATATATACAACAGCAGTTACTGCTGAGAGATAAGATTGAGTACGACTTTGATTTAATTTTCCTTTGGCCTCTGTCACATCTCGTTTCCCTTCAGGGATCCTGTCTCATGTGTTTTCTCCAAGGAAAAGCACTTCTCCAGGGGGTGAATGAAGAAAGTCGAGAGAAGGGCACACCTGGCTGCCCGCCTAAGGAGCCTTCCTGAACAGATGTCCCACCGTGATAAGAGTCAACGCGACATTTTAGAGCCATGCAGCTATGTGAGAAAAAAAGTTCCAGTAACCTTTGTCGGAGTTGGATAGCTGGATCCCGACGTCACGGAGGAGACGCTCGGCTTCCTCCAGCCAAGACTGCAGCAGGCGCAGGATGTCCAGCGCCACCTTCTGGAGCCCGGAAATCGGCGGGCTCACCTGAAGGCAGTGGAGGCGGTCCACCTCCTTCTTCAGGTCCTCGCTACAGCAAGGCATTTTCATGCAGGCCTGGAAGGAGATGAGACCATGAGGGCACGCCACTGTTGCCGCAAATAGCGCCTGACGTGTCCCGTGAAGAACAACGTTCTTGACTTTGCCATGAAGCTAGCAGGGCCACATGTCAGCCAGCTGCACTGGGGTGGCCCTGTCGGTTTTCTTTGCTTTTATTTTAATGGCGGGGGGGGGGGGGGGAGCTGGGAGGAAGCTTTTATTTTTTTTGCACCTTAACTTGGGTTTTTGGTGGTCAGAGGCCCCGAGGACGCCTGTTCCATTTCAAAGCCAGATTGGCCAGGACAATTGGCTGAAATGAGAACCGAATTTGGCTATTTTTATTTGTCGAAATTCCTGCTGACATCAACACACAGGCTGGTCAGAAAGTGTGGTTTCCTGATTTGAAAGAGCTGACAAGCCAACATTTGCAAAAACTCCCCAAATAGTAGCTGCTGATTTCCAGAGAAGCAGGAGCAGCTGCCTGCTCTCATAGGCAGGGTGGGGGCCGCGGGGGCCGCGGGGGCTCGGCCAGGCCCCCTGGTCCTGTCTCCATCACAGCCAAAGACAGCCCTTCCGTGGCTGAGCCAAGGAGAAAACGCAGTAAAGAGCAGGGGTGTTTCCTTGGCTTCTCTGGAAACAACACAGGGCTCCTCCCGCCCCTGGAGGCCGTGGCCTCCTAGGCCAGTAGGTGCAGTGATTTAGGCACCTCTCCTGAGGCCACACCAACTTCACCTGGGGGCAGTTTTTGAGGTCCTTCACTTTCAGCGCTCAAAGAAGCTCCTCGGACAAGAGAAAGGTATGCAAAGATGGAGAGCACTTCTGCCTAGCCTGCTCCGCGAAGGCTGGCCCGTTTCCCGAACAAGCAGCACAAATTTAGACAAAGGGGACAGGTGTGAAAAGCAGAGAGGGGCCACCTGGCAGCTGTCTAGAGACGCCTTCAGCTTCTCGACGTTCTCCGTGATTTCCTCCTGCTTGCAACTGCTGAGCTGCACCTCCGCCTGCAGGCTCCGTTTTCGCTGCTGGAAGCTGATGCTGTCCTCGGTGACCTGGGTGATCTTCTCTAGTAACTGGTGATAAAGAGGAAAAAAAAGATTTAAAATACAGGGTGGCTCTGGGAGGAGTAGCCGGGCACCGTCATCCTGTCTCTGCTGAGGAAGGCGGTCCTGGTGGGTTTTGGCGTGGCCCTGGATGGAGGAGGCCATAAGCTCTGGCACCAGGACATGTGTCCCGGGATTGCAGATGGTTTTTAAGATCCCAAGGCCTGTCTTGTTGCCATCCATTTGTTCTAGATTTTCCTGCCTCCGAGGAGTGATTCATAACACAGCCCAATGCTGGGGGCCCATGGAGGAGGTCAGGTTGTCTTGCGGCCATCAAAGGCATGTGACACGGAGGGTGGGAGAGAATTATTGGAGGACAAACGTGGCCGTCACTCCAGCCAGAAGTGCATCTGCGCGGCCATCCTTCCTCTTCAGAAGGAAGGATCCAGCGTACGTCGTCCGTGGGGAGGCGGTCCTTCCTCCCCGTGTGAACAAAGGTTGCACTTACCTGTCTGGCGACCAGAAATACCCTGAGTGATTTAACTGGATAGTCACAGAAACATTTCAAGGGAGTTTAACTGGCTTTTACTTTGAAAGCCAAAAAAAAAAAAAAAAATCCAATAAAATCAAAACAAATTTTTATGGTGTAGCAACAGTGTGAGAAACCTGGGTCACCAGCAAAAAGCAGGGACATATGCTCCCAGTGTCTGCAGCCCCAGGTCCCCAAAGAAGACAGCGCACGAGCGGGACCAACCTGTTGGTCGGTGACGGGCTTGTCCGGAAATGGCTTCGCTCGCCCATAGGTGGCCTGGATGACTTGACTCCTGAAGTGCTCCAGCTGCGGCACAAAGCGAAGGGAACGGGTCAGCAGGGCAGCCGGAGCCGGCGAGCCCGGGGGTGGCCTTGCCATCCATCACCAGGAGGCTCGCAGAACTCGGTCAGAAGCACCTGAGCACCGTTAATGGTCGTTGCGGGTTATTAAAATCTCCACGCCTCGCTGGAAGGGGCAGTGCACACGAAAGTGAAGGCAACAGCAGTCTGTCATTACTGTTTCGGCCTGCCCGCCTGCCCCGGCTGCTGCATGTGGCCAGCACACATGTCTCAAGCCCTCAGAAGAGCCGCTCGCTGCCAACTAACCAGTGGGAAGCCCGGGGCCGGGGGCGCTCCGCCGTAATTGCTAAGCTGGCACCAGACGGTGACAGGAATATTGAGGCTGTCAGCCCAAGGAGACCGTGTAATCAGCAAAGGAGCCAGCAGGCAGGGGAATTCCCCCCCTTCCGCCGTGTCGCGCCTCACGCCACATGTGTCCTGGAGACTCCGTCCACGGCATGCCCCTTTGTGTCCCCAGGGACTGGTACAGTGCCGGGCACAGAGCAGACACTCCATAAACATTTACCGAATGCCTGTGAACGGGAACGTCTGTCAGAGGCGGAGCCCTGGGCTTCAGCCCCACCTGCTCTGAGTGCCTCCTTGGTGCTGGTGTCTTCAGCATACGGCTGGTGGAGTGGCTCAGTTAAATTAAATCAGGGCTTATAGAATTGCAAGTTCAAGTTTCCCTGAGGAGGGAGAGGCAAAGGAGCCCAAATTTATCTGGGAATTTACTAGCACGGTCGCCCCTGGCCTGGGTTTTTGGTTCACTGGCAACACATGGTCATTAAAGACTCTAAAAAACCAAAGTCCTGAAGGGACCTGAAGGGCCAGTGAATCAGCTTAAAAGTCAGTGGTCCCGAGATGCCGGAGTTCACTGCACACGGTGGGGTTCTGGGAAAACGAGCAGGAAGTCGTGACGCCCCTGAGGACACCCCTGCGGTCGGCCGGCCAGAAGCCGAGGGGGGTGCCACAGCTGAGGGGGGGTGCTGGCTCGTCCGAGGAACAGGTCATGCGCAGCGGGCTCTGTGAGCGGTGGCCCCCCGTACTCCCAGAGACCTAGAGAGACTGCTCAGGGGTGGAGGGACAGGTTCTCTTGGACGATGGGCTCGGCCCTGGGGTCACTTGCCTGGGGAAGGGTGACTCTTAGATAGAGATCAGGACCGTGGCGACAAGGTGCTGGGGCGGAAAGCCTGGGGACAGAGAGGGCCTCATCCTCTCTACCTCTCGAGTCTAGACCTGAAGGACTCTCAGTATCTCCGAGGGTGCTCTCCAAGATGACTTGATCCTAAGTCATAACCAGGACCTTGGCTCTCGGGCAAGCGGCACAGGTGATGCCCTCAAATCAGGTGTGTGCCAGGGAGTGCGGGGTGCAGGAAAGGTGAGGGGCGGCCCACGTGCGCAAAGGAAAGCCCGGCAGGCAGGAGCTCGCCCTTGCCAAGGGGCTGGCTCCCTGTAGGGGAAACAACCCTGGGTTGCTGGCGGTGGACGTCTGTTGATGGAGCCTTAAAATCCGCCCAATATCAGCATTGTTATTTAACCCGTGTGTGCCCGTGATGAAGATCAGCCACTCTGCTGGGTCAGGCTCGGACACTACCGAGTGGCAGGGCTTTGGGGACTGGGCTGGGTGGGATGGATGGACCCTGAGGAATGTAGTTCTTAGCCTTTTTTTTGTGGTTCACAGATTCTTCTGAGAATCCACATAGTCGCCTGCTGGATCCGCCTTCCCAGGAAAACGTAAAAAGCACAAACACACGTACATGCTAAACGTTCTCGGACACCCTGGATCTGTGGTTGCCAGGAGGGGCTCCTTGAGGAGGAGCCCAAGGCAGGCTGCCCATGGCAGGCCATGTTCTGGAGGGTCCGTGCCCCTATCCTGGCTTCCATTTGCTCTCCCTGAGCCTTTGGTGACGTCTCATTTGCATATTCTGGCCCTTAAGTCTGTGCCGTGTGTGTGTGTGTGTGTGTGTGTGGGGGGGGGCGGTGGAGGGGGAGAGCCTGGGCCGTCCTGGGTCAGAGCATTAGACACATGGTGCCCCAGAGCAGCCGGGCCAGGCCTGCCCACCTCCCTGCCCAGAGATTCCCCATCTTTCATGAGCTTTGACATTCTGGGGTTTTACTTTCTTAAGAAAAGTGGTATTTTGCCCGGGCTGGTGAGGCTGAGTGGATTGAGTGTCGGTCTATGGACTGAAAGGTCACTGTTCGATTCCCAGTCAGGGCACATGCCTGGGTTGTGGGCCAGGTCCCCAGTTGAGAGGCAACTGATCGATGTATCTCTTGCACATCAATGTGTCTCTCCCTTTCTTTCTCCCTCCCTTCCCCTCTCTCTAAAAATAAATACATAAAATCTTTAAAAACAAAAAAAGGAAAGAAAAGCGGCATTTCCTTATGGACACTGACGGGGCATCTGCTGGGGCCCCGAGGAGGGGAGGCAGCGGTAAATGTCAGGATGAAAAATGACAGGGAGAAAGTGCTAGAAACACCACTGGGGTCAAGAGGCGCAACCCCCCCCCAGAAGTAACAGCAGGGCTGGGTGACTGGGGCAGGGATTGGGGAGGGGCTGCCCGGTCAGGGTCCCGGGCAATGGCGGACCACCGGAGTGGCAGCTCCCCCGCAGGGAAGGGCCCTTCAGGGACATCTGCTGGGGCGCAGGAGCCACGCAAAGCTCCTGCCCATGACACAGCTGGGAGAATCCGACCGCAGCTCTTGTCCTCCTTGTGTGCCCCCGCCAGCCACCTGGGCGTGGAGCGTCCTCGGGGACCGTGGGCTGACGAAGGGGGCTCTGGAGCACGGTCGCCTACCTGACCTACTGCCCTTTCCAAATTGACTTTAATGAGGTTCTCTCTGTTCCCCATCTCTTGTAACTGAAGCAATTTCCTTCTGGAATCCTCCTGCAGCTTCTCTTCAACCTGAAAGGGCGATGAAAGCAGGCGCTTGCTGCTAATGCGACCGTAAGGCACTCTGGGGAAATCCCTCCAGGAGGTCTAATGGCCTCGGGGGAGTCCCCGAGGGGCAGGGACAGCTGCGGCCCCAGTGGCAGGGGTCACAGGCGTGCACGGGGTGTAGGCGGCCGCGCGGGGATCCGGCTCCCAGGGCAGAGGGCCAAGCACTGCATCCTGGGCTCCCCTGTGTTTGCCCGACCGCAGACTCCAATCCAGTTCGGTCCTTAACAAGCCCTATGACCCCGGGAAAGTTATTTCCCTGTTCTGTGACTCAGTGTTCCCATCTGTCCCGCGGGAATGATGATACTAGCACTGCCTCATAGAGATATTGTAGAGACTCACGATGGTTAGACTAGTGCAGTACTTCTTACGGGGCTCGAGTACTTAAGCCACTCTGGGAGGCTTGCTAAGCTATGAATCACAGCCTCTGCGGGAAGGCGCTAAAAGCCGGAAGCGTGTGGATGTCTTCCCCCTTGTTTGGGGAACAGTGAGCTGGGGGTGCTCGCTGCTGCCCTCTGCTGGCCATCATGGGACCCTGCAGCTGCTCGATTCATTTCTCAACAAGAGACATTTTGGCACCATGTCTGAGCCCAGGGCTCTGGCATTATCAGGAAATGGGGCAAACTCTCCTACATAAATGAAAGGATTTTATATTAAAATAACTTCACAAGCTATTAATTAGGGAGCTGCAGGGGGGAAGGTTACACAGATGTAATAAAAGACCCAGACAAACCCTTCACAGCTCACTTCCGGGCAGCATGGAAGCCTCCAATGGGCCTGTTGTCTTGGAAAAGCCATCTGACCTCTCTGGGCCGAGTTTCTGCCATAAACAAGCCTCCCAGATCTAAATGCACTCTGACTCCTCTTTCTGCAGACTTCTCTACACTCTTCAAAAGCGAAATCCAACCCTAAACTCTGCCCTTATCTACACCCCCCTCTGTAAAGAACAGCCCCCGGCCCCCACCCCCAGCGGCCCCCTTCTCCGGCTCTCGCGGCCGGAGGTCTCCGAGCCCACCGCTCCGACCCCCTCACGCCAGCCTGCTTCTCCACTCCCGCCCTGCGCAAGACCCTGGCCAGGCACTGAGAACCTTCGGCCTGTGGCAACTGGCCTCCTCGCCTCTGTTTTCATTTCCTTCCAGAACATTCTTCATGGTACTGTTCTGATACAACAGGGACAGAAATATTCTGGCTTTGGGCTACTAAGCCTTGATTCCCTCATCTGAAAAGTGAAAAGGACAGTTTCTAGGTAGAGCTCTTGTGAGGAGGAAAAGAGATGAAATGTTTGGCAAAATACACGAGAAATTATAGCCATCATTTTCACCATTCCCATTGATCACACATGTAACCCTGTAAGTCCCCTGGGTAGGCCTTCGGGAGCAGCTCCTCGGAGCCTTTGCCTTTTACGGCCCGAGGGCAGAGCGGAGGCAGAGCACCAAGCCAAAGGCCCAGGGAGCCCTGTGAACTCCAACACAGTAAGTAAAAACAAATCCATACATAGAAAAATCATAATAAAACTGCTCGAAATCAAGGGAAGAGAAAATCTTGAAAGCAGCCCAAGAAAAAAAACCCCAGAGATTATGCAAAGGTATATTAGTTAGGCTTGACAAGGACTTCAAAACAGAAACGACAGGAAAAGACACTAGAGACATGTGCCCAATGCCACCTGTGAGGCGCTGAAGGAAAATAATTGCCAACGTGGAATTCAGGTCTCAGACAACAAGTGCGCTAAGAACGGAGATTAAACATCCATTTTCAGACACAGACACGCAGCTGAGAGAACTTGTCCCCAGCAGAATCGCACTGAAGGAAAACTCTCAAGGGTGTTCCTCCTTCAGACAGGAGGAAAATGACACATTTGGAGGGGGAGGTAAGTGAGGCTGAAGTGTTCCAAAGTCGTCACGTTGTCAAGGACAAGGGCAGAATAATCAACTAGTGCTGGATATTGGTAAGTGAGGAATGCATATTACAGTCTTTAGGATGACCACTAAAATACTGGATTTTGGTAAATCAAGGATGAAAACTATTGTCTTACTATTCCTAAAGGGGTAGTTAAAGAGTGAAACATTTCCAAGCTAATAGAGAAAAACATGGAATGATAGAAAATCATCAATTCAAAGGAACACAAGGAAGGAGAAAAAAAGAAATATAGCACAGAAATGTAGTTCAACTGGCATTGAGCAAGAAGGTAAAGTTGAACCTCAATATATTAGCGATTGTGTTTTAAATAAATGGGCTAAAAGACAAAGTTTCTCAGACTGGATTTTATAAAAAATGACAGACTATTTAGAAGAGGAAAAAAACTCTTAAAGATTGACAGAAAAATTAAGAAGGTATCAAAGGTTTTTTTCCCCCTTAGTGGGAAATATTAAAATTCTAAAGTTATATGCACCCAGTAATATAGCCTCAAAATATATAAAGCAAAAATTGGCAACACTAAAAGAAGAAATACACAAATCCACTAGCATGTTGGGATTTTTAAAGGCATACCTCTCTCAAACATAGAACACACAGACAGAAAATTCAGTAAGAACATTTAAGTTTGAATGACTTCATTGGCAAACTTGATTTAATGGATCAGTTATTTTTTGGTAACTTTACAATTAAGATTAGAAAGCAGCCCTGGCTGGTGTGGCTCAGTGGATTGAGTGCTGCGCTGGCCTGTGAACCAAAAGGTCACCTGTTCGATTCCCAGTGAGGGCACATGCCTGGGTTGCAGGCCAGGTCTCCAGTAGGGGGCATGCAAGAGGCAACCACACACTGATGTTTCACTACCTCTCTTTCTCCCTCCGTTCCCCTCTCTATAAAAATAAAGAAATAAAATCTTAAAAAAAAAAAAGAAAAAAGATTAGAAAGCAGTCTGGGCTAGTGGCTATACACAGGAGCTTTGGAGTCAGGATTCAAATTCTGCCACAAGTACTTTATGTGAGTAAATCTGGGTAACTTCCTTCACCCCCGTGAGCCCCCGTCTTCCCAACTGTAAAGTGGGGTTAATACCAGTATTGACCATTTGGGCTCATTATAAAGGTTAACAGAGATGATGGGTGAGGAGCGCCTGGCCTGAGGGGTCACTGGGCCAACACTGCCCTGGCCGTACCTTGCTCTTTTCTCGAAGTGTCTTAGAGATCATGTTCTGCTCAGCACTGCTCTTCTTCAGCTCCTCCCTGAGCTTCTTCATTTCTTTCTCCATGTCTTGGATTTGCTGAAAGAGAGTCAACAAAAGTCAGCTTCCCCAACAGCAAGCAGGACGTGCTTTCCGGGCAGAAAGGACTGAACCTCCATAACTCATTTCATCTGGTTCATTAAGGCGGAAACAGTCTGGTGTGAGCTAAATTCCGTCCCTTGGGGGAAAATTCTACATCTGTAGAGCAAAGTAGACTTCTTTCAGTTGATATATGGAAGGTGCTGGACAAAGGAAAACGATTAGTTTCTTTTGAAAATCAGCATGTACATTGGATTAAACAGTACAAGATACCTGTCAACTCATTAGGATCTCTTAGGGAATAGTTTTGAGATCAGTTTAAATAAGTGCTGTTTGGAAGTCACAACAGGCACAGTTTGCATTAATGAAACAATGCAAACCTTCTTCTTCCCCCTGGGGGCAGAGCACAGGCACGGTCCTGACTTGGGGGACGGCCCCTGTCCGTGTTACCCGCCGAAGGCGCTGTGCTTCCCAGCGGACGGAAGCCGTGCGCCTGCTGATGTGGACGAGGATTCCCTTGGCCCAGGAAATGAACATTTTCATTTTAATGGTCATATCCTCCTTGTGTTTTTTATAGTCACCTTCTGTATAAGGTAAATAAGGTAAATGACATCTTCTTGTGTTTACGCATTGGTATAATGTTGATGTATTTAAATAAAGTTACTTAAGGAAGACTCTGTGTTCATAGTAGCGCCCACGGCTATGGTAAAAGTGTGACAGCGGAACCTAACATCACCGGTCCGGGGGCAGGGACCACAGTGAATCTTTGGCAGCATGTGGTGGCCACCTGGCCACCGCCCGTCCCTGTCCCCATCCCAACCCCAGCCCAGCTCCAAGGGAAGCCCAGTTCGGGCGGCGGGGGCGGGGGGGCTGGAGCCAATGCCCAGGGAATCCCAGGAAGGGGTGTTTTCCATGGTCTTTCCACCCATGCCCTCCCAGAGGCAGCAAACCAAAGCATTATGAGACCATCCTAACAAACCACCATAAAGCCCCAGACTTTGAGTGATCTAATAGGCCAAAGACCCTCAGCAAAACCTGAAGGTCAAAGTCTAGCCTTTTTGTGGACACTCAGCCATGAGAAAGTTCTACTCACGCATTTACAGAGTTTTAACTCCTTCTCTTGGGCTTCCCGGTGCTCCTTCTGAGCCTCTTCCCTTTTCAGCTCCTCGTTGAGCACCGAGCACTGTGGAGAAAAGAGAGACCACAAGGCCACGTGGGGTTGTTTGGGGGCTCCAAGTCCCTAGGTTCGCCTCTCGGAGCCTTTCCTGCTGTTTAATCCAGTCACACCGCCAAATTCCGAGAGGCAAGACCAGTCGTGTCTGATGGGTGCGTGGGATCCTTGTGCTCCCTGCTCATGAGTTCTGAGGAAGAAGGCGTCGAAATTCTCTTTCAAAAGCCAGCAAGCTACACCCCAGGGAGAACCCAGCTTTGCCGAGTCTGGGTGCTTAGGGAGGAGGAAGGGGATGATTTTCGCCCGCGGAGCACAGCTTTCAGGAGCGTTTGGGTGGTGCAGGCTCACTAGTGAACGCGGCTGGCTCTCTGTGCTTTCTGCAGTTTCACATCAGAGACACAACTGCCCTGGTGTGGAAGGGTAAGTGGAACAGCTTTCTAGAGCACAATTCAGTGACAGGCAAGAAAGCATAAAGAGGTGCCTTCTTTTTGACCCAGAATTTCCCATGTTAGAAATGTATGCCAAGGACAGAGAGACACCAGCGAATCTGTAGATTCAATGATGTGCTTCTCAGCATTGTTAGCAACATTAAAAAAAAACCAAAAACAAACAACAAGTGTCCAAAAAAAGGAGACTGCTTTATTGTATTAAGGACACCCAGGAAAATATTATGCAGCTTTTAAGACCCATGATAAAAGTTTTTATTCAATTACATGGGAAAACAGTAAGCATTTAAGATTTTAAAATGTGCACAGTATAAATTCACTGTGAGATAGAAATACATAATTTATTTATTTATAGGTAATATATAAAAACAACTCGAAAAAAATATATTGAAATATTAACATTGAGCCCTGGCTGGTGTGGCTCAGTGGACTGAGTGCCAGCCTGTGAACCAAAAGGTTGCTGGTTCGATTCCCAGTCAGGGCACATGCCTGGGTTGCCGGCCAGGTCCCCAGTTGGGGGAGTGCAAGAGGCAACCTATCTGTGTATCTCTCTCACATGATGTTTCTCTCCTTCTCTTTCTCCCTCCCTTCCCCTCTCTCTAAAAATAAATAAAAAAAATATTTACAAAACAAAGAACAAAAAACAGCGTATATGTGACAAAGTTTCCTTAAATGTTAAAAAAATTAACCTTGATTTCTTAGGGTAGCATTTCCTCTCTCCTCTTTTTAATTTTGTTTTTTAATGCCATCTACTTATTTTTCTAAAATTCACACCACGACACACATTACTTTGAAAAAGAGAGGCTCCCAAATGCTCATGGAAACAATACTTCTAGTGGGGAGGGGCCTGCGTGCTGCCGGCTAGAGAAGAAGGCAGACCTCGTGCCAAGGTCAAGGAGGAAGGGGAAACGGGAGAAAAATAATCCAAACGCACTCCAGGAAGTAGAGGAGCCTCACAGGCACTGTTTTTCCATATTTCTCCCTCTCAGCATCGGCTGAATCTCTCTCTCTCTCTCTCTCTCTCTCTCTCTCTCTCTCTCTCACACACACACACACACACACACACACACGTACGTCTACCACAACACAAAACTGATCACAGGAACCTAGGACGTCAACGTGCTCCGGAGGAACAATGGCAGAGAGTTTGGCGAGGCGACCGACCAGAAGCAAGGGCAAAAGAACACAAAACCAGCTCACTTCTGAGGAGGGGATTTTGTTATCCCCATTTCACAGACGGAGAAGTGGAGGCCAGGGAGGTTACCACAGAAGCAAGCCCTGGAGTTGGCCCCTGTCTGTCTGACCCCAAAGCCTGATCAGGCTGTGCCTTTCACCAGCTCCAAACAGGGTCCCATCCTGAGCACCAGACGCCACTTCTTTCTTTTGGAACTTCACCGCGGTTCCCACCCCGGCACCCACGCAGCTGATCAGGCAACTGCGGTGGATCCCAGTTGCCGCCCTGAGATGAAAGGTATTGGGTTTTACCGGGACTCACCGAAACAGACAAATCATACAAATACCAAGAAATCTTATGCTATTGGAGGAGGATTCTAAAGTCAGGACTGAAGGAAAAGTGTGTAGAGAGTCAGTTACATTTAAAAAGCTCTTAACTTGCCCACCAGGCTCATCCTCATACGCACCGAAGTCTCAGGGCAGAAGCGAGAGTCGCACGTCTGCGTCCAAACCCTCCAACTTTCTGCTGCGGGAACTGGTGGCGACTGGGACCGTGAGGAAGCCAGCGGTCCCCCTGCCCCCAGAGAACCCTCCTCCATTTTAATATGCAGCCCTGGCTGCATATTGCAAGGCATATGCTAATCGCGTACGTGCTGTGGGATCAAACAAACTAACTTACAATAGGTGTTAGGAAGGGTTTGCTGGATTTGAAAATACCTCTTGCTCGTTCTGAGCCACATACACGCTCTTTTTTGAAAAGCTGCAAAGAACGTGGCTGCCAGCGTTTAGTCTTTCCAGGACGCCCACCCAGCAGCTATCCTGCCTGTGCCCTTGGGCACCGCCTCATCTCACCGAGGTCAGGGAAGGCAGGAACCTTTGGGCCCACGGCCAGTGAGAAGAAGCGGTTCCCTTTGCCTGACAGCTACGATGCGATGTGCGGAGGGTGACACCCGACAGCTGACACTCACTCTGGAGCTGAGGGTTTCCAGCTGGTGGTCCTTTTCTTTGTTCTCATTTTTTAGCTGGTTCACCTCCTTTTGGAGTTGTTGAACTTGCTCATCCTTTGCTAACATGTCTTTTTGCAAAGAGGACACCATCCCTGTTTAAAAAAAAAAAAAAAGACTCATCAAGGTCAAAGAGGCAATAGGATCACTGTTATCACCACTGAGAGCAGGGGCGGGGGCTGTTTGTTACTGCAGCATAACCCGGCCCCGTGCTCGGCTTATGAACTTGGACATGCCTATGGAGCGCCTGGGATCTTGCTGATGTGCAGGAGGTCTGGGCTGGGGCCTGGGGCTCAGGGAGTGACCCCGAGAATGCCAATGCTGGTGGGGGCGGGGACCGAACTAAGTGGTATCCGAGACGGGCTTGCAGCGTGGATGAGAATTGGAGGAGCGGATGTCGGGGAGGAAGGCAAGGGCCCAGCGAGTCCATCCTTATATTTCTGGTGCCCAGAACAGGACCTGGCCCGCAGGGGGGCTCAGCAAATATCTCAGGATTGTCCAAGTTAGAGAGGCGCATACGCAGGGGCCTGACTGGACAGGTGGGCTGGGGTAGAGGAAGAGGGTGTGTGTAAATAATGAGGCTGAGGAATAGCCAACGGTCAGGCTGGCCCCGGGCACAGCACAGCGCACAGATTCACACAGAGACGTGATTCACACACGGCCCAAGGCTGTGCTGAGCTCCTGGAGCCGAGCACACACTTTCTGCCGTGTGCTGGGCACTTTAAGGACAAGACGCCCAACCCAGACTCATTGCCTGCTCCCCATCACCTGTGTCTCTTCCACCCCTCCCTCTCTCCTGATGACCCCATCCTCTTCAGTCTCTAGAGGTGTCTTCTTCTGCTCTAAAACTCCCCGTCGCTTCACATCACCCTTAGAACTAGACCCAGGCTCCTCCCTGAGAGCCAGGCCCTGCTTCCCTCACCCCAACCCGTCTGGCCCCGCAGTCCCTTGTCCCACACGCCAGCCCTCTGGCCTTGGCCCCTCCAACACAGCCAGCTGCTCTAGCCTCAGGGCCTGTGCGCTTGCTATCTCTCTGCTCTTCCCTTTCTCTTCCTTAGAGACCTGTCCTTGCCCACCCACAAAGCTAGTCTCCCTTTGCTTCACCCCCTGAAGCACTGTGCCACCACGTTGCCCAGTTTCGTCTGAAAGGGGCTTGTTTATTCATCTATTTTCTTACTCTTTTCCGACACCCACTCCCAAATGCGAGCCTTGTGAGTTCAGAGATGTGTCTTGCTTGGGGTTCTCTCCCCGGACCTAGAATAGGCCCTATGCCTAGTAGGTGCTAACTAAACATGAAGGAATGAAGTCCATTAGCCTCCCCTCCCCTACCCCGTTCCCTGCAGTGGGACAACCTCCGCAGGTCAGTTAGAAAAATGTTTTCCCTTGGGCCCAAGTGCCCTACGGTGACATGGGTCAGACAGCGGATGCCTTAAAGCGCTGACCCCACGTGGTCCGCATTCTAGTTGTGTTTACAGCAAGCTGGCGTCTGGAGCTGCCCGAGCCACAGGGCGTCCTGTGTCTCCTGGTGAGGCGAGCGCTCTGCAGACCTCTGGCTCAGAGGTAACATTCGCTCACATGTTTAGCAGAGCCTGCCCTGGGAACTGGAGGGCAAGAAACCTCCCAGAGGGGCAAACTCTAGTTCACTGACACTGGCTCCCCAGTGGCTGCTGAGCGGATCTCTAAGGCCACACTCCAGCCCCGGGGGAAGGGCGCCGTGGCCCTGGAAAGAGGCGGCCGGTGGCTGCGACTCTCAGCCGGACTCCAGGGAGAGCTCACCTGCGGTGATGGCGTTGTCCCTCCGTAAGTTCTCACCCTCGTTCTTCAGGGATGTGATTTCCAAGTTCCTCTCGGACAGGGTCTGGCACAGCACCTGGCTGTAGCCTTTCTGTAGGGCACTGACCTGTGGGTGGAGGCGACACACAGTCACAGGGGGTCAGCCCAGGTCTGCAGGACACACCTCCAAGGTTGGACAGCAAGTCGGATTGATCTTGGGTTGGGGGGTTGCGGAAACCAAGCTTCTAAGTTTTAACTAGTGCAGGGGACAGGAGAGGGCCTGGTCCTTCAGTGACCACAATTTCATGTGTAATCAAAACGCGCAGCTTTGTGCCTACACAGGAGCTCAGGCACAGTGAATACCCGATCCCTTATGACCTCTGAACTTCCTATGACCTTTGAACTCTCAGCTATATATAGACCAGCCCTTACTTAGTTCCAGATCATCCAGCACCACTGGATGCAGAGAAACGTTCGAGAGAGGGGAGCAGGTCATAAAATTAATTCCCTCCAATGCCAATAACAATCACTTATGTCTCATAGAACACTCCAGAACTTACAGAGCCCATTCACAAATGCTACTTCCTCGACAGTGCATCACAACATCACTGAATGCTAAAGGTGCCGTCACTGTTCCTATTTTGCAAGCGAGCAAATTGGGACTAAGAGCGGTGAGGCCGCTTGCTCAGGGTCGCAGGGCGAGGCCGAGGTGGAGTTAGGATTCAAACCTCGTTCCTGGTTCCAGTGCCCCCATCCTGCCCCATGGCTCCTGGAACCACTTGTAAAGGCTGGAGGCTGCCAAGCAGAGCATGGGCTGGGACCTTCAAATTCTGCCTCTGCCACTTCCAGGCCGTGTGAACGTGGGGAGGACAGCAAACTTAGTCTCAATTTTCATTCTGCGAATGGGGCGATGGTAGCCCTAATCTGATAGGACTGTGAAAACGATTCTAATAAGTTAGTATGTGTGCAAGTGCCCCGATCATGCCCGGCACGCCATCTGCGGGTGTGAGCTGTGACTACCATTTCACCTGACTCCCCAGAGCATGTTTTTGCTTCTGTCTCGGGGGAGGGTGGATTGGTAATACTCTTGTGCGCATTGTAAGCCTTGTCTCGGTGCACTTGAACCCCAGTGTGACTGTTGTTAAGAGGAAATACAGGAATCCTGGTAATGGTCACATCGTGTTGTGGGCATAGCATGAAAGAGGATGGGGGTCAGGCAGGCACAGACTATGGGTAAGGGCCTTGCCACCAGGTGGCGCTCATGATCTTTGTTCTTGGTTTCTGTCCCTCAAAATTTTGTCATTCTCACGCAGGTAGAATTAACGGATTCATCAAGGTTTCATTTCATTTTCTGACCCATTTCCTGCCCCATTATGATTCATATTCTATGACATTTGGGGCAGTTACATTTACTTTTTCCCTGGGGCATCTGAGACATGGGGGGGAGTTTTGTTAGAAGGTGAGGGAACAAAGGACACTGTCCCTCACCTTCCCCAAGGCTATGCTTTTGCACGTTTGTGTTTTGGAAACTCTGAGTGAAAAATTTCTTTTACCTCTTACTGTTCTCTGTGGAGTAAATGCAACTTTTCCATAAAAAGTACTTGGAATAATTAAAAAATTGTTTTTCCAGCTCTCCTCAGCTTAATGCTTTTATTTGTCTGATATCAGAGGCACAACAGAAACTTCCAGAAGGGATGGGAATTCCCCCCCTCCAAAAAAAAAGACTCCAGTGCTTCTAACAGATATAAAATATTTCAACTGAAGTATAAGTTTTAGGATTTCAGATTGTGGGAAAACTCTTATAGTCTTCAAACCCCTTCATTTCTTTCACTACCAAAATAAACATCCATATTGTCTATGACTGGCATAAATACCAAGAAGTTTAATGTCTGTTCTGCTGTGTAATAAAGTAGGCACTGAATCACGAGAAAGCTAACAGCAAGAGACAGAGCAATGGCTTCAAGATAGTAATTGGGCTGCTCATCAGCAGAGGCGTACAAGTGCCTCTGGAGGTAGGCGTTTTCCAGTGATACCGTGGCGGAGTGAGGATCCTTGAGGGCAAACCATTATGCACATACTACCAGGGGCACAGGGAGAACATATAAAATAATCAGACCAATAAATCAATCTGCCATGTGGTATCCAAGCTTCTGGCTGAATGTTCTGCAGGCAATAAAATATTTAAGAAACTAAAATATGAGTGGATCAAACTCGATTTGAGTTCCAACCCAGTGCAGCCTCTTGTTCAGATATGCCTTGTTATAAAATAGTCTCCTTCAGTTACAAGCGAAGACCACGGAATGGGGCAAGGCCACAGTATGGTGAGTCAGTATAATTATTTCTAGATAATTTCTCCATAAAAAACCCCTTCCCAGATATTACCAGCCACTTCAAACAATACGCAAACGTGGCGGGCTGACAGTCAGAGACTTGTGGGAATCACACAATGTTATATGTCAGATACATGTCAACTAAAAAAAGGTATGTGGGGAGTATTTATCCTCGCCCATGTACCTGGACAAGATGTGTCCCTCTTGTTCAGGAAAGCTGTGGAATGGGAGAATAACTAAAAGGGATATTTCTCCATCCACTGGCCAAATGGGGCTCAGAAAAGAACAATGCTCCCCAATGAGTCAGCTACACGTCAAGGCGGCTGTCTGTAGTAGTAGTTCCTATAGGGCAAGCTACTTTCATTGTTTTTTCCAAAACGGGTCCGAAGGAGAATCATTTGTTCATTTAAATGTTAGGATATGTATTTGTTTACTTGGTTATTGTCTCCCTCATCAGAATGTAATTGGGGGAAGGCAAGGATCACGCCTGCCTTGTTTTCTGCTGAATTCCCCGAGCCTGGAAGAAGGACGACAAAAGGTAGGCACCCCACCAATATCTATCTGAATGAGTGGACACATGGATGAGCAAATGAATGGACGGATGAATGAATGAACAGGTGTGGTGCTATCAGGCGGAAGGACCATGGAAGGTAACCAGGTCTAGCTTTGGCCTCATGGAGTGTACAGTCTCCGGGAGAATCTCCAAGGTCCACTGTACACAACCTATGTCCTTTTCTAGGGCATCGTGTCTAGGACGGAGACTGTGCAGCTTGAGTTGGTTACAGAAGGGAAATGCAGTACCGGAACCAGGGAGTAGAGGCCCCAGGCCTGACCAAGGCTTTACACAGCACCACGCACTGAGGCCAACATGCATTAGTGGCCGATGTCTTTTTCTCATCAACTTCACTGAGCTATAATTTATGTACACAAGCTATGGTCAATTTTAAAGTAGTTCTTAAAAAAAAAAATTGGATCTAATTTTCAAGAGGAAGACCATGACTGGTCTTCCATGCAGAAATTCTGGGTGGAGAAGTTTTGTTTGATGAAATTCCCCACGAGTGAGCCAGCAGCTGCCTTCGGGGTGCGGTAAAGGCCTCTATGTTTGGGATACTGGGGGCCCTGTCTCTCCTTCTCTAGCGAACTTCCCACAGCTCTTTCTGGCTGGGGGTGGGTGTGAGAGGTGGTCCCCAAAGCGACAGAGCTGGGTGGAACTATTATAGTGGGGCAAGAGAACACAGGGCCAACAAGGAGCTCAGGTCGTGCTGCCATCGCTAGCTAGCTGTGCGAGCTGCAACAAGTTCCTGGGTGTCACCGAGCCTGCCTCGGTCTTCCCATCTGCAGAATGCATGTGTTGGAGGATCAGGAAGTTCGAACAAGCTAATGCATCTAAAGCACTTGTACCAGTTCTTGTGCAGGGTAAATGCTTCATCAGGGTTCATATTTGTTCTCACTAGGCCAGAAGCCTGCCAAGTCTCTGACCGCGGGGATTTGCGCCCTTCCTGCCATGCTGTGCTGACCACGCCCTTCCTAGCTGTCTGGAGGGCTCCCCTGAGCTCTCCTCAGGCTCTGCCTGAGAGCTCTCACCTCGTGCCCTGATGCTAAGACCTCGATCGACTTGTCTCAGAGTCCTACCTGGCTTTTCAGGTTCTGGATCTCTCTCTGTTGGTCGTCGATGTCTTCATCCGGACCTGGAAACTTCTGCGAGGTCACCTGCTCGCTTCTGGAGGTGGCTGTCTCCAACAGCTTCTGACTCAGACTGGCCAATTCGTTCTGCAGGTTCATGATCACAGCATCTTTGTACTTGGATTCAAGTTCAAAATCCGAGAGACGGCTGACTTCTTTTCCCAGCAGCAGAATTATTTCATCCTGGATGGAGGGCAGATGGGAAGCTTACTAGGTGTGGGGCAGGGGGCAAGGCAGAGCTCATTTAAACATATACAGGAAAAATGCGATGTGATTCTTTCTGGAAAGTGGGGGCAGGCGGGGAGGGGGGCAGGCAGAGTTGGGGAGGCAGGCGTTCCAGGCTCCGTCACTTGGAAAACCTCATGGAGACAAGAGTTTGGTTAAAATGATCTCCTTGTGTCTAGACTCCTGTAAATGGATGCTTTATGCCTCACAGGCACTAAAACTTTCCTTTCCCCTAAAAATTATACTTTCATACCGAGGACACTAGCCAGTTGAGACCTTTTGCTGCTAGAAAGTTTATTTATCATATTTTTTAAATTTATAATATTCAACCCAGTACATTGGGGACCTAGAGAAGGTAATTAGAAGAACGACGTTCAATTTGACCACATTCTGCTTATAATGAAGGCTATTTTTTAACTTCAAAAAATTTAATATATTCTGAAATATTTCCTGTCTCTTTCCACTCTCCTGGTATTTCCTGCCTCTTTTGGTTATTCATGTAAAAATTTATTCAGGAAACTGAATCTGGAAGGTAAATGAGGCAGGAACGGTGATTTATTTATGTGGGCTCATGTAAACTCTGGGTGGAAAAAAATCGCCGGCTGCCTTTACCTGAAGGTATAATGAACGCGGCCCCCTATCTCTCTGCAAGAAAAAGTTCTGCAGCCAAAGAATTTGTGAGATTATTCCCCAAAGGGACAAAAAATCCCCCAGACTTGTCACTAGAAGTCATCAATAAAATGTCAGAAAGACTGAAAAAAAAAATTCCCAGATGCATTTGCAAATGCAGCTGTAGGATTTCTGCTTTTAAAGGAACCCCTGCTCTTCCCACCATTTTCTCTTGGTTGGAAGGAGGTAAGCGGGCCACTTCTGGGCCAGCTCACTGCCTGGGGAGCTGTCCCAGCGGCCTCACAACCTTGCAGCGTCCCGACCCGGGGAAGGACGGGGTCAGGAGGGGGCCTGTCTGCTGCTGCCAACCGCTGTCAAGGCTCTTCCCTTGGGTCTCTGCAAATGCTGTGACAAGATGTCAGGGGACAGCATTGTATGCTCTGTACTCCTGCGCAGCCTCCCTTGTTTCGCCCCATGCTAAGGCACCCAAAGTCTCCCCTGTCAGCCAGGTGCTTGTAATTACCATGCAACAAACATTTATTGAGCAGCTACTGTGGGCCAGGCCCTATGCTGGGTGCTGGGGTATCAAGAAGCCTGCAGGGGGCGGTGTCCAGCTGTGGATTCTGGCTTTCTAGGGGGCATCCCACCCTTCCTCGAGGGAGCGCTCCCCCTTCCATGTGGTCTTGGTAAGGCTGGAAATCCTGTGCCCTGCTCCTTCCTGTCCCACCTCCCCATGTGTAAGTGACTCAGGCAGGCCGATCAGTTTTCTTGCAGATGTCACTTGTCAATTACAGAGGGAAAGGATCCCACTCCTTTTGGATCATACACTTTAAACGGACAGTCTTGGTTGCTTGAGTTTGTCTTTCCCCGCACACCAGCCAGCCTGCTGTTGAAAGCCAAGCTCTGAGGACGACAGGGGAGAGACTGGCAGTGGGGACTGTTCTGATGGTGTCAGCTGAGCCCCTGGATCCAGCCGTGCCTGAAGCTAGAAGGCCTTTACATTTTCCAATAAAAGGAGCCAATAAGGGCTTTTACGTTTTTTTGGCTTATGCTAATTTGTTCATTGTCACTTGTACTTGAAGGAGTCCTTGGTAAGGACTTGGTAAGTCAGGGCATAAATGGCTCATACACAGAAAAGAAAATGTAAATGTGGTTGCATTGTATTTCCGGTTTAACAGCTGGGGTGGATTGGAAAATGGCCACAAATACGTTGCAGCTTTTGTTATCTGGCTGTGGAGTCAGCTTCCCCCGCCCTGTACACCTGGGCCGGCCCTGTGACTTGCTTTGACCAACTAAACGCGGTGAAAGTGATGCCGGGCAATCTCTATGCAAGCTCTATGCAAGAGGCCACCGGCTGACCGTAGTTCCATGAGTGAGGCCACAGGACAGCAGAAGGACCTTCCAGATCAACCTGGAAAACAGTAAATTGCTGACACTAAGTGTTGCGGTCGCTTGTTACACAGCAGTTGATACCTGATATGGCCTCTGAGCCTGGCTTGTCAACTTACTGCCCCATTTCTCAAAGTCTGGTCCCAGGACACCTGCGTCAGAACCTCCTGTGTCTGATCAGAACCCCGAGTGGTTCCCCTCCTCACAGACTCCGAGCAGGGCTGCCGGCTCAGGCCCTGGGCCTTCAGGAAAGCAAGATATCACACGACTGCTTCTTTTAGGATAATGTTCAGGTTGTGTCTAAGGGAGAAATCAATCCGGACCCGCCCCAGGATTGCTTGCGTTCACCTGTTCCGACTCCCGATCCTGTTTCACGTGCTAAACCTCTCTGGTTCTCTCCCCTGACTCAGTCCTCTCTGACCTCTGTGTTCACCTCCTCCTGCCAGGAAACATGCTTTCCCACCACCTTCCATCCCTCGTGGCTGACCAAACAGTTACTTGGTTAGAATTCCAACGCTGCCCCTCACGCTGTGCAACCTTGGGCAAGTTACTTAACCTCTCTGAGCACCAGTTCCCTCATCTGTAAAGTAAGGATGAAAAAGTTTACTTTTAAAAGGTGGTCAAGATTTACAAGGTAATTGCATGTCTAGTGCACAGGACACGGTCCAGCACAGAGTAGGTGCTCAATACATTGTGGCTGTAGATGTCGTTCCTTGGGATAAAATGAGCAGCTCCCAAATCTTTGTTTGAATGTCCCGGGGGTAAGAGGTAGTTTCTTGGAAGCAGTAACAAGCGCACTTCTAGAACAAGAGGCCCTGGCAGTCCCTCTGCGGTCCTGCTTGCTGCTGCGGCTCTGTCCTTCCCCTGAGACCCCTCACCTTGTCCTGCTGGGCCAGGTCCTGGTCCATGTAAACCTCCATGCAAGGCACTGCCCCGGGAATGCCCTCGGCCACCGACTGTCCCGGCAGTTCCGCGGCGCTGGTCCACACTAACGCGAGATCAACAGAGAGCACGGGGAGAGCGTGAGTTCCCTCAGGTCCTAAGGACTCCCTCAGATTAAACTTCACATTCATTTCCCACTGAGATTTATGTCTCATGGAACTAAAAAGCGACAGAGTGGTGTATCTGTTCCTTGAATAACCACGGAAGTAAATATCACAGACATGTCAGAACGGAAGGAGCCTCCTCGTTCCTCTCTCCCGGTGTTAACTGTGCTGGTTCACTCTGATGTGTCTCTTTCCAGGCTTTTTCCTATGCCACAGAAGAGCTGATGATGCTGGGCAGGTCATTTACTCTTTCAAATCCTTAGTTTCCATAAGGGACACAGACAGCCTCTGCTATAAAGGGCCATGTGAGGATTAAATGGAATAACGATGTGGAGCAGGGGGTGGCAAACTACGGACCTAGGGACAAATCTGGCCCTCTCTGTTTTTGCAAATAAAGTTTTATTGGAACAGAGCCACAGTTATTCATTTACCTATTGTCTGGGGCTGAACCCAGCTACAATGGCGGAGCTGCATAGGAGTGACAGAGACCGTAGAACCCACAAAGACTACGGTATTTACTCTCTGGCTCTTCACAGAAAAGGTTTCCTGCCCTTGATCTAGAGCTTTTCGCATGGAATGCTAGCTATTTTTATAGCAATAAAACAAAGAAAACGTGTATATATTGCAGAGATTTTTCTCCGGCTTGCTTTTTCATTTGACAATATGTCAAAGATATCTTCCCATTGTCAGTATTTATAGGTATACTGCATTCTTTTAATAGTAGCATTGAAATCCATTCATTGTACAAGTGTCCCTAAATGTATTTAATTGGAATATACTTGATAGATACTTGGTTTTGATTTTCTGGATTTTTTTATCCTCACTCCAGAACAGCCTTATTGATTTTAGAGAGAGGAATAAGGAGGGAGAGAGGGTGAGAGAAGCGTTGGCGTGAGGGAGAAGCATCAGTGGGTCGCCTCTTGAACGTGCTCTGACCAGGGACAGGGCCTGCAGCCTTGGCATGTGCCCTGACCCAGAATCGAACCCATGACCTTTCAGTTTATGGGATGATGGCGTACCAACCAACTGAGCCACACCGGCCAGGGCTTCCTGATTTTTAAAAAAAAACTTACCCCCAATATTACAAGGCCTATTTAAATGACTTCCAGGGCTTCTGGCTTTGTTCTGTTTGGGGGCCCTGCCTCACATCACATCGAACATATCAGAATGTGTTCACATCAACACCGAATACAATTGCTTTTGGTGTAGGAACTTTTGAAAGGCTTTCTATAATTCTGCTTTTGAGCTCACTTGGCTCCGAGCGCTGTATTTTAAATTTCCAACCGACTATGATTTATGAGTGCGTTTTTATCTTCTTGTGAAGTGAGAAATGGAACCAATTGTTTTCAAGGGGAATGAAACATTAATGAATGTTAACATTAACCATTAATGAAGTGCGCACCGTCACATCTGTGGACATTTATTTAGTCCTTTATTCATTTTGATTCTACACTTTTTACTTAATGTGTTTTAGAGCCGATGATTTCCCTCCAGGTTGAGATGAGCAGAACCCTTCTCAGCTGCGCCCAAGGTGCTTTCCCTGCGGGGGCAAATGTATCCAAAGTCAGACACCGCTGGGGGCGGCCGGACCTTGGTCACGTCCCTTCCATGCCTGACAGCGGCCATCACTTCTCGTTGCTCTCTGAACGTGGTCTCGAGCCGTGTCCCCTGGGAGCGCGCCCTGCAGCCACCCTGACCATCCTCTTGAACTCGCCCCATCCCTCCCATCACATGCCACTGACAGTCCTTGCACACTATTCGCCCCACATGCCCTTAGTGAGTGTCACTCGCCTTTCCGCGCTCAGCTTGAGTGTCACGCCCTCTGGAACACTTTCCTGATCTCCCACCTAAGTCGGGTCTGACAGCCATGAGCTCCCGGGGCACCGGGGACCTCTCCCGCCTGGAGTTGTCATTTTATAGATGCTGTTCTAGGATGGTTTTGTTAATGTCAGAATCCCTGACTATGTGCCCGGCGACCAAGTCAGTCTGGGGCCCTTAAAATGAGCTTACTAATCCCATTTTACAGATGTGCAGCCTGGGGCATAGACAGAGAAAACCTCTGCCTGAGCTCCCTCCGCTAGAGAGAGGTCGCACCCCACCTGCCTCCGTTCTGTTGGGCACCTACGGGTGGAAAAAGGTGCCCAGGGGAACTGAGGACAAAAGCGCAGCGCCTGGCCCACACTCATAACTGGTGTCTCACGGAAGGCTTGTCGGCCTCTGGTGCTTCCCAAGTGTAAATGCTGGCTTTCATGACAACACCGTGTGGCAGGTACTGTTACCAGCCCCACTGAGACACTGGGGGAGGCCAGGCGCAGACAGGGCCTGACTGGGGCCACCCAGCTGGTACGGGGCACAGTCAGGGTCTGGCCCAGGCCGTGTGGCTCCAGAACCCGGCACACAACCATCACGGTACTAGCAGGTCCGCCCAGTGTGGTGGACTGACGAACGAGGGTGCGAGTGCCTGATGAGACGGCTAAGGCGACCGACTGTCTCGTGAGCCCAGGACTGAGGGGTTTCCTGGGATGGGAGGCTTTCGGTGCCAATGCCGGGGAAGTCCCGGGCAAAGGGAGATGAGAAGGTCCCCGAGAAATCGTTGAGAAAAGAAAGCTCCCCACCCAGCCACCTACATTCCTACCATGGCAGAGGCCTGCCGCTCCGCCAGGCGGTGGGACTCAGGGAAGAAGCCCTGCAGGTGCCAGCGGATGCTCTGGTGTCGGAGGTCAGCAGGTGTGCTCGCCCCACCCTGGGAACACCCGCGCCACCCAGAGCATGCGCGCTCCACACTCTCTCATCACACTGCGCATGCGGGGATCTGGGGCCCAGAGAGCCAAGATGGCGATTCCCTCGCTCTTTCTCAAACACTCTGTTCTCCTTTTGTCTTCCTTTCCAGTCTCTGGAGACAGCTGCGTCGCAGGCGGCAGGAGGGCTAAGTGCTGAATAAAGTAAGGGGGCCACTGAAGGGCCTCCTGCGGAGTTTCATGGACCTGTTCCAGCAGCCGCCCAGGCTCCCCCTCCACTTCCCCAGCCAACTCTCAGATCAGAAGACGTTTATTTGAGGCTCACTTCCCCCACCTGACGCTCTGGGATCCCAAGCAGCCGAGTCCCAACTAACAAGAGCAGCACTGACTGGTAGAAAATCATGTGAGCTACATAATGCAATTTTAATTTTTCTAGTAGTCACATTAAAAAGGTAAAAGGAAGAGATGAAATTAATTTTAATGATATTTTTATTTAATGCAATATATAAAAATGTTATTTCAACATGTAACCAAGACAAAAAATATTGAGATACTTTTATTTTTTTTAATCCTCGCATGAGGATGTCATTAGGATATGTTTACTGATTTTTTTTTGGGGGGGGTGGGGAGAGAGAAAGAGGAAGAGAGAGAGAAAGAGAGAGAAACATTACCATGAGAGAGAAACATCATTGGTTGCTTCCTGTATACACCCTGCTCGGGGACTGAACCTGCAACCTAGGTATGTACTTTGACTGGGAATCAAACCCACAGCCTTTTGGTATATGGGATTAACGCTCCAACCAACCAAGCCACACTGGCCAGGGCAAAGGTCCACACTTTGTTAAGAGAGGCAAAGGTTTTCTTAGAACCCTAAAAAATCGTGTTTTTTTAAAAAATCAAGAGCCAGCTTGGAGAACTGGAGCATAGAGTTTGCTCCAAAGCATGGACTAGAGAGACCCAGAGGCTGACAGTGGGGGAATTTCCACCATGTGAAGTAAAAAGTGCTTCCCTGGGTATAGGGCCGAGGGTCAGGGGAATGAGGATGAAAGTTTGAAAACAGATGAGACCTGGGTGAGAGGCTGTGGTAATAAAGCCCAGGCAGACGGGAGGGCCTCTAAGCCATGGGACGACTCCTTCTCCTCTTGGGGAGAATGTACGCCCCACAGGGAAGCCCCAGGTTCATCATGGCATTGGAGAAACTGGTGGCGAAATCTACTGATTACAGTGGAAAAATCAAATGGCTGAGTAAAAAAAGGAAAGAAAGAAAGAAAGAAAGAAAAAAAAAAACCCAGCTCATGAGTCCCACAAAAAAGAATGGGTAAAAAACCTCTCTGTAGGAACCTACATTTGTTCCTGTCTACTGTTCTTGTACATTGTTTATTTGTTCCTGTATTTGTTATACAGGACAAACTACAAAAGATCAAACTAACAAGGATCAAAAGAACAAACTAAAAAGGATCAAAATAAAAGGAACAAACTCCAAACATGGAAAAAAATGAATGAATCTCAAAAATATTGAATTGAATTTAAAAAAGCCTTTCAAAAATAATACATACTACATGAACCTGTTTATTTGAGATTCTAGAACAGGAATATCTAATCCATGGTAGAAAAATAATTCAGGAGAAATACGTTTCTTCTGAAGGGCTTTTGCCTAATAGGGTGAACCCCAATAGGAGATACCCCCCCAACTTGGACTGACAGAGTCAGAGGCTCACAAAAGGAAAAGAAGCTTTTGGACTCCCAAGTTCCTACAGGCAGGAAGCAGAGGATAACACTGTGCAGCTGCAAACATGCGATACCTTTCACATGCTTGTGAAAAGGCAGGATGATTCTGAGGGCGGAACTAAGGGACCGGAGTGTAGAGCTAAGAGCCATGGTCAGTTATTTCTGGGCAAGAGTAGGGCTGAAGCCTAGTCAAGAAACTGCCAGTGTTTTCCTGGCTGGATTTCAGAACTGCTTTGGGCCAGTGACTCCTGTGTGTTTCCTGCTCTTCTCCTTTTGGAACAAGAGGAGCCTCTGTAGCAGTTAAGCTATGTCTGTCCCACCAACGCTATGCTGGGTGAGAGGGACAGACAACTCGTCTCTGCGGTTCACGGGTCTTCAGATTGGTAGCAACGATATTTGACCTGACCTTAAGAAACTCCACCCATGAGCCCCATCTGTTCCCTGGACTTCATTTAGATGAGACTCTGGAAATTGAGCTGATGCTGTAATGAGGTGAGACTTTTGAGGGCCTTGGGAGAGGCTGAGGTGGGGGTGAATCACGGAGGACCGGAGGGCAGCGTGTGGTAGCCAGCCTCCAAGATGACTGCCAGGAGTTCTTGCCGCCTGGTATCCAGGCCCATGCGTCATCTTCGCCCCCTCTGGATACAGCTGACTGTGTAACCAGTAGGATATTGCAGAAGTGACAGAGAGTGACTTCTGAGGCTTGGTCATGAGAGATTTTGCAGTTTCTACCTTACTGTCCTGGATCACTTGCTCAGGAGGAGCCAGCTGCTGTGTCATGAGGACCTGCCAAGCAGCCTTCTGGCGGTGTCCGCGTGGGGAGAAACGAAGGTCTCCGCTGACGGCCACATGCGTGCACTCTCTTGCAAGCAGAGGCTCCAGCCCCAGACAAGCCTTCAGGTGACTGCACCCTGGCCAGCAGCAGCTTCACTGCTTATGAGAGACCGTGTGACACAGCCGCCCTCCTGAGAGGCCTCCAAATTCCTGACCTACAGAAACTATATCATACTTTTGTGGGGTTTTTTTTGCTGTAGGCTGCTAAATTTTGGGAAAATTATAATTCAATAATTAATAAATAATACACATGGTATGTTAATTTTACATAAAAAACTGTTGAACTCTAGTTAATGGTATATATGCTAAAATATTTAGGGGGAAGACTACAGATGTGTGCAATTTACTTTGAAAAGTATAAAAACATAAGCTGGATGAATGAACGAAGAATTGATAGATGTAATAAAGCATACAGAAACATGTGAATGGTAGAATTAGATGGGGTTCTCTGAAAAATTCTTTTTACTCTGCTATATGTTTGAATATTTTCCTATTAAAACATTAGGGGAAATGGCTGAGTAATTTCTTGACTTGGGTGGTAGGTACATGAGGGTTCATTTGATGACTGTGATGGCAATGGTGATGTCAACTGTAGAGACACATGTCATTGACTTCTTTGTGTATTTCACAGTCATAGCTATTATTTGCATGGCTGAGGAATGGACAAGGTGAATGTTCCTGAGCGACTGGGGACTCAGAGGGGCCCAGGGCTGGGACTCAGAAACAGGGAACAGAATCTTGACACCAGGAGCCATGGAGGAAATGCGGGAACCCTGCCAGGGGCCAAGCCGACCCAGCCACTCCGCCAGCGCCAGCGAGGCTGGTGAGGCCAAGGGACAGTGACAGACAAGAGGTCTCCTCCCCTGGTGCCATGAGGCCTTCCAGAGGGAGCGCATGGGGGAAGGGACTGTGGAGGCTCAGCATCCCCAAAGTGACCAGGCTGTGAGTGACAGCCACCAACATAACCAGCCTTAAATTTGATGGAAAAACATTAGGTTAGATTGAATTTGTCACCTCTGGGAAGCAATTTTCCTCCATAAACCTCAGCTCCTCTCACCTGTAAAATGGTAATAAAATATTTAAAAACCTCCCAAGGCAAGGGTATTTCTGTACATTGGTGCCAAAGTATATAAATTTACATCCTGCTACATACTCATCTATATGGATGCACACACACAGGCACACACACACACACACACACACACACACACACACACCACGGAGGTACCGATGTGCGCATGTCGGCAGAGCCCAAAGTCTGGAGGGATCTGTACCACAATGTCCCCGGGGGAATCGGGTGACAGGTGATCTCTGTTTTCTTACCATTTTTTTTCACAATTGACTATGTTGTATTTTAGAGCCAGAGAAAATAAGCAAAAAAGCTCCATGCGTCCTCAAGGCTGTAAGCCCATCCCCAAGCCACCGGTGCAGGCGCCCATGGATACCTTGCTTGATGATGGGTGAGTGGTGGGCGCCATCCACCACGAAGGAGAACATCTTCCCGCCGGCACTCACTGGCCGCTTGTGGGAGGCGGGCGGGGCCCTGGTGGGCCTGGGGAACCCCTGGGACCAGCTCTTCTGCGCTGGCCGGGTGCCGGGGTGGAAGGGCATCTGTGGCGGCAAGGGCGACTGGTTCGGCTGCTGTGTGGCCTGAGGGGGCTGTGGCCGCGGCCAGGGCGCTGGACCCCTCGCCCAAGGGAAGGAGACCTGCGGGGTAGACAAGAGGGTCCGGGGAGGTTTCAGTGGGCTGGGGCGGTCTCCGCGCCCATGTCCCAGCCACATAATTGCAGCCCTAGGTCTCAGCTTGTAAGTCACTTCCCTCAGAAAGTGCCTGACTCTACCCAAGTTTGGGACAGCGGTCACACCGCACAGCAGTGCACCACGTTTATTGGGTGTGGCCTTCACGCCAGGCACCTTGCCAAGAGGTCCCCGTCCATGACCTCATTCAATGCGCCTGACCCCTGCAATGAGGCTGAGGCTGAGCAAGGCCTGGTGACTCCCCAAGCTCCCAGATGTGCTCGTGAGTTGCTGAGCTGGCAAAATGTCACCTCTAAGAGGATAAGGGCTTTGGGTCTATCTTGGCCACCATGTGCCCTCAGTGCCTAGAACAAACACCTGGCACATAAAAAACAGTCCTTCAAGTGCCAGCTGGGGAAATGAATGAGCAAAGCCCTAAGACGGCAGCCCAGCTGGCCAGGACCCCACAGTCCGCTTGCTTTCCGTCCACACTGCGCGTGTCTCCGGCACCTGCAATCCATTCATCCCCCGGAGCTGAGAGCTCTGGGGCAGCAGGGACCCTGGCTGTCTCTTAACCTTTGGTCCTCGATACCCACCACTTCTGATCCTTGGCAGATGCTCCATCAATACCTAGGCAGGGAGCCTCTCTTTGTCTGACCCTGGGGACAATGATTGTAGCTACTCAGGGCGGAGAGTACATCAAAGTCCATCTAGCCAGGCAGCAGCCGGTGCCAAGTGAGAGGTGCTGATACCTGGCTTTTGTCTTGGTTTATTGCTAGTGGTGGTTTCTCCCTGTGCCTAGTGGTTAAACAATAACATCAGTGAGTGCTGCCATTTATGGTCATTTATTGCACTTTACTATATTCCTTACAACAGCCCTTTAGGGAAGGAGGTCCTCTTATCTCTGTTTTACTGATGAGGCTTGGAGAGCGAATGGGGGTCAAGGTCTGATGACCTCCCTCACTCTCTCTTTCTCTCTCCATCTCTGACACTCTCCTTTTTCTCTCCTCTTCCTTTCAGTCTCTCCTGTCTCTCTCCCTATCTCTTTCTCTCCCCTCCTCTCTCTCCCAATTCTCTTAGAAAAAACACACTTCCGAGTCAGAAGCTACGTCGAAGCTTTGTCGCCTACATAGGCCACATAGCGATCCTCCCCAGGGTCACGTTTCTCTTTCTGTAGAGAACATGAGCTCAGAGACGCACAATGAGAAACAGGACAGGGCGCTTCCAAAACAGGAGCCCTGGGGGACAGGACTTGTTATAACTTCCGGGGAAGGATCTTCACTCGCTCAGGCTCCTGAACCAACCCTTAGCAGCGGTTCTTCTCAGGCAAGTCAAGAATCCCGCGGGTTACCCCCGAGGGCTCTTTTGCACAGAGTGAGAATAGTGTTGCGGGAAATCAAGCCTCAGCTGCCTGCGGACGTCTGTCCAGCCTTCACAGAGACACTGGCCCACATTGAGTCTGTCTCGGGAGCGGGCTCGGCAGTGCCCGGCACTCCGCCACCTTCACGCAGTTTTGAATTTTTCTCCATGTTACCATCTCAGTCTCCTCAGTCGTGCTCTCTTCCTCCCTCGACTCTCAGAAGCTGCTCCTGCCCTTCTCCATCCATCCTGTCCCTCCCCCGCCCCGCTCGGGGGCTGTCCGGCCTCAGTCATTGCTAGACCCTCGCCCCACTCGTTTGGTAAAGATTCATTGAGTGAATGGGCTGGAGGTGATGAGAGGTGAATTCTAATGTGCTTCACCCCGGCCTGCTGCAACACGAACCTGGGGGCCACTGGTAGGGCGGGGGAGTTCCCTTTCCTGCTGGGGCGCTCAGGCTAAAGTGCCTCGCCATCAACTAACTGCAAAAGTGCTAAAGGGAGGGGTCATGTCTCATGCCTCAAGTGCTCCATTGCTGTCGTGCACAGGTGGGAACCCACTCAGCTCTTTGGAGATTCTGGGGAATCTCCTTCCTTTTCTCAATTTGCTGTGGGTGGGGCTAAGTGATCTGCCAATCACATTCCCTGGCCATAGGGATTGGTTCAGCCGTGGGGCATGGGATCCAATCAGAGCTAAGGAGACCCAGAGAGACCGCTGGATACCAGGATCTGGAGTGACCTTGTGGGACCTGAGAATGTAGCCAAGACCTGGAGCGGGGCTGCTGTTTGCTGTGGTAAATAATATATGATATACCTTTTAGCATTTTTGCCATTTTTAAGTACTGCGTGTAGTTCAGTAGTGTTGTTAGATCTCCAGAACATTTTCATCTTGCAAAACTGAAACTCGATTCCCATTAAACAACTCCCATTTCCCCTGCCCCCAGCTCCTGATACTACCATTCTACCAGCCTGTCTCTATGGACTGGACTCTCTAGGTGCCTCAGAGAAGCGGACTTATACAGTATTTGTGTACTGGTGACAATGCATAATGTCCTCAAGGTTCATCCATGTTGTAACGTGTGTCAGAATTTCCTTTCTTTTTAGGGCTGAATAATAGTCCATTGTATGTATGTACCACATTTTGTTTATTCAATCCATTCCGCATCAGTTGACACTTGCATTGTTTCCACCTCTTGGCTACTGTGAAGAGGCTGCTATGAAATGGGGGAGCAAATAAGGACCTGGTTTTGAGTTCCAGCTGGGGTTGCACCCTGAACTGCTCAGCCTGGAGGCTGGCAAGAGCTGGTCGCTTGTACAGTAGCACCCAGAGCTTTAACAGTGGGGTCCCTAGAGGAGAAGGTACCAAAGATGAGCAAAGGCAGCACAGATTCCAAAGGGTAATGTGGGTTCAAAAATTAAAAATAAAGTTGTGTTTTCCTCTAAAGCTTGTTGATTGAGGGTGGCTTTAGTTGGGAAGTTAAAGTTGGTTTTCTCTAGTTAGCAGACCTGCTCTGCAATAGACAAGCAAGGTCAAGGTTCCCTAAGACGTTACTGCTGGTAACTACAAGGAAACGGGGCGGTGGGCGGGGGTGGGGGGAGAAAACAAGAGTCACGTGGTGAGGTGTCTCTGGGCTGTGCTTACCTAAGGGTGTCCGTGGAGCTTGGGGTCAAGGCCAGTCATTAACAAGCCTGTGTTTTAGAAACTTTAGTTAAAATGGAACAGACCGACAGCTGTCGGGGGCGGGGGGGGGGGGGGACCGGATGAGAGAAGGTGAAGGGATTAACCAAAGCACAAATATGCATAATTCACAGACACAGGTAACAGTGTGGTCACGGCCGGAGAGAAGGGGGTGTGGGGGCTGGGCGGCGGCAGGCAAAGGGTGGGGGATGGGATCTTTGTGATAAAGTCGACAATAAAAATAAAGGGGAAAAAACCATGCTAATACCCTTTCTGTTTTTTCTTTTTCCCCTTCTGTTATCTGTGGTATATTGCATGGTTGGTTTTTCTGTTCTGTTTTTGAGGGAGCATATGTTATATTCCTGATTTCTTACCCTATCTCTAAAATAGCAGATTGTCAGCCACCTGGATCCGCTGTGACCATACCCACTGCTGAACTTGTATCAGCTTGAACAAACACCGGTCAATGACTTACTCAAGAAATCACACTCCATTTTTTTCTGAGTATCTACTTGTTCTTTGTGCTATCGCTCCAATATCGGCTTCTAATTCTGTAAAGGGCGTGGGCTGAAGGGGACACCCTCTAGAAATTAAGGTAGTTTGTACCTGGGGCGCCTCAGGACTCATGCATTTTGCTGGGAAGCCCCGGAGGCTGAGTGGAAGGTGGGGAAGCGGACTTTGCCCTCAGAGAGCCTGTCATGTGCTCTGCTGTTGGTGAGAAGTCACTGAGATGCCATAGCTGTGAACCGTCACGCAGAGGAGGTGCACGGATGCCAGAGACTGTGCTGTGGCTTTAACAGGTGTGGCTTTACCTGTCACCAAAATAATCGTGGAGTAGGGGGAGCATTTTTACCCTCATACTGTGGAGTGAGAAACTGAAGCTCAAAGAGGTTAAGTGACTTGCCCAAGGTCCCACAGCCTGGAAGTGGTGATACTGTTTGACTCCAAATAAAAGGGTAGAGACGTTCAAAGGACACAGCAACCAACCTGGAGTAGCTTCCAGTGGCCAAGGCTGGACTCATCTGAGCAGTGAAATAGATACTGTAGATAGGATTGTACCCCAAAGTATACAATCAGTACACATGCATCCATACCGACATAATTGGGCAAACATGATTGGGCATCAGTTATACAATGATAGCAGTGGTCCTCATGGCCTCTACAAACATTCTGAAGGAGGAAGAGGAGCCTGTGATGAACGAATAGCTGCTTGGCAGATACTGGGAACTGAAGCTCAGAAAGGTTAAGTGGCCGTGAACTTGGGTCTATGGAAGCCCCAGGGCCTGGCGTCTTCACTGTACTCTGGGCCCCATTACAGCGGAGAGCAGCAAGGACGACGACCCACAGAGGGTGCTCTTTACAGGATGTCCGGATGCAACAAGAGGGACAAAGGGTGGCATCCAGATGGGCACAGCGCAGAGCAGGCTGAAGGGAAGCCCACGCACAGGCAACCATGGTGGGTGCTGTGGTGCCCCTGGCTGGCCCTGTGGTCAAGGCGGCCCAGAGCCTGGCTGCGGTCATTGCTGATGGAACCCTGCCATGT
This sequence comes from Pteronotus mesoamericanus, assembly GCF_021234165.1. Lineage (NCBI taxonomy): Eukaryota > Metazoa > Chordata > Mammalia > Chiroptera > Mormoopidae > Pteronotus > Pteronotus mesoamericanus. Next base: position 2,246,079 of record NW_026555200.1, read on the forward strand.
CCGGGAAAGGGGAGGGCTCAACCTGTTCATCATTCTGGGCATTTCCATTCGGCTTGCCACCTCCGGACTGAGAAAGGCACGGTTTCTCCATTTGGGTGACACGGGTTTCCTCACGCGGCTGCCGTGGGAGAACACCGCCACTGTGACCAGGACGGCTGGGGAGCACTCAGAGAAACAGCAGCACACAAAATCCATGGTACGGCAGGCACGGCCGACTCTGTGACTTCAATTTCCCACACCAGGCGCTGAGGCACAGACCCCACGCTCTCACCTAACGATGGCTTCAGGGCCCTGCATGTGGCCCTGCGGGCCAGGTCCTGCCCAGCTCCAGGCGGCCCGTCCGCGCGGACCCTGGAGTGAAGGTGAGCCTGGAGCTGTGTGACATGGCGGCCCTAGGTTAGCCTTTGGTGTGAGAGATGCTGATTTACAAAGCCTCCTCCTCCTCCTGGGTGTCAATGTCCTTTTCCATCTTCTGTGTCATTCCGTGGGTAATTTATTTGCACACGGATCCATCTGCTAGCTGCGGGGGGCGGGGGGTCTCCTGTCCAAAGGAACACTCACGTAGGAGACGCTGTGTTTGCTTGACTCTAAAGCTGAGAGTGATGACGTGCCGGTCATAGGTGCCAGATGCTGGGCTAGGCGACCACATGCATGCCCACTGAACACCACAGTAACGGATGTGGTAGGAACTATTATTGCCCCAATTTACAGTAATGGGAAGGGGGTCTTTGAGAGGGGAAGCGATGTGGGCGGGGTCCCACAGGCAGCGTGTGCTGTGCTGCAGAGAGTGACTCCGGTGCACGCTAACCGCTGCGCCGCCTGCAAAGGTACTCGATTCCCTCCTTCTCCCCACTGGCCACCCCACCCCCCAATAAAACACTGTCACATCCCTCACAAGGGGTTGTGGTTGCCACAAAGCCTAAAAGAAAGGTTTTCGCTGGGAACTCTTTGTTAAGAAGAGCACAGTTCTGATCACCCCAGGCTTACGGCGTAGGACGTTCTCCTTGGAAACTCGCTGGGGGTGTGTAAACAGGGCCCTTCCCTGGGACCCAAAAATCCATCAGCAACGAGAGCATGCAGGAATCAAGGCGGCCACAAAGTTCTTTGAAAAGTGGGCCTCAAGATGTTTGAGGAGATGCTTTTCAATACCGCCTTTTTTCCCTTTGTTAAAAAAAACATAACGCAGGTCCGGGTGATCAGGAAATAGAATTCTTAGGAATGTGTTGCTGTCACAAGGCTGCCCTCACTCAGGCCCCAGAAAGGACCCTCCATTAATAAGAGCTGAGAGGACGCTTGCACCAACGCCTCTCAATCTAGGGCCACTGAGGAGCACCCTTGGGGTTGGGGAGAGTCCTGCAGGGAAAGCCCGTGTCTGGAAAGGCTCGGGCTGCCGTGACGTGCCCGGGGCACAGGCCAAGGGGACATTTGCGCAGCTGCTTGCAGTCACTCGGGGGAAGAAGTGAGATGCTACTACATGTAGTAATGAGTTCAAGGGATCTCTGTATATTCAAGTGAACATGAAAGTGAGCTTTGCTCCATTTGCAAAGCAGCTGGTGAAACCACCCTAGTTAGTGTCAGACAAAATGGTGTTCTCCCCTCCGTCATCTGTGAGTGGGGAGAGTTGAATTCGCGTTGACTAGCTGTGTGGCCCTGGGGAAACGACTTAACCTCTCTGAGCTTTGGATTCCTTGTCTGAGACATGGGGTCGTGAGAGAACCCACCTCCTGGGCTGTTGGAAGCATTAAATAAGGGAAAGCGGGTGAACTGCTCGGCGCAGCGTCATCAGCGTCAGGGATTCCTCCTGCTGCTCTGCTTCTCTTTTCACAAAGTGCCCTCCTCTGGTCAAGGTTAGGGCTCTTCGCCGCTGCTTCCCACACTTGCCTGATGTAAGACGCGCCCCTTAAAACGAAGCGCCCCTTCCACATTTGAACACCCATGTTGATGACAATCTTACTGGCAATAATCAAAAGGTGGAAGCAATCCAAGTGCCCATGGAGGGAACGAGGGATAAACAAAATGCGGTCTGTCCATACAGGGGAATATTATTTGGCCTTAAAACGGAAGGAAATTCCGACACGCGCAACAGCCTGGACGAACCTTGAGGGTGTTACACTAAGTGAAAAAAGAGGGTCACAAAAAGACAAATAGGGTAAGAATTCGCTTATGTGAGGCACGGAGAGTAGCCAGATTTATAGAGGCAGGAAGGATGGTGGCTGGTGGCGGGGAAGGAAGAGGGGGTTTTTATTTAATGGGTATAAAGTTCGAGTTTGGAAAAGGAAAAAAAAAGTAGGGAGGTGGTTGCATAACAATGAGCATGTGCCTAATGCCGCTGAACTGTACAGACGGGAAATTTTATGTGTCTTTTACCACAGTTTAAAAGATTAAAAACAAAAACAGCCCCTAGGCACCCGCACGGCCTCTTTCTGGGGGCGACGTGGATGCAATGTCCTGGAAGCGGCCGGCGGCACCGGCCGCAGGGCTCTGTGACTGCGCTGCAATCGGCTGCGCTGTCCACGGACCGTGGGCGGAGGTCACGTTTTATAACGTGCGCTTCAGTGAAGCCCTTAAAAGCAAACAAACAAATGCTGTGTTCACGAGAAAACTGTTGGGGATGATGGGCGTGTTCACAGGTGCATATACATGCCACTTTAAACGGGGGCAGTTTCTTGTATGTCGATTGTATCGCCATAATGCTGTTTTTAAAGAAAGCGGGATGGTAGTCCGCATAGGAATGAACTCCTTGTATTTTATTAAACAATGCCCTCTTTGGATGGGCATTTAGATTTCAAATTTTATGCTCCTGTATATGATATTTTAATGACTGTCTTTGTATAAAAAAATACAGATATCACTTATTTGCCCCTCCCCGACTTAGAAAGCCACAAAATCAGAATTTCCCAGGGAGGTGGCCTGGGAACCTGTAATTTTACTGAACATTCCAGACAAATCTTGTAATCAGACAAGTGAGAGAAACATGGAGCCAAACTTCCCAAACTTGGATTTACAGACTTTGGTTCCTAAATAAGCCTATAAATGCACCATACAAGCAATGTAAACTGGGTCTCCCTTCTGTTAGGATCAGGGTGCACCAGGATCACCAGGGAGCTTGTGAGAATGCACGTTCCCAGGCCCCGTCCCCAGGGAGTGTGTGTAGGGTCACCAGATTTGTATAAATAAATTCATGACTAAATAGATATATAAATAAAATATATATTAAGTCTGAATTTCAGACAACCACCAAATAATTTTTTGTAGCATAAGTGGTCCCTTGCACTATTTGGGACATATTTATACTGAATGATTATTTGTTGCTTATCCAAAATTCAAGTTTAACTGGGTAGCCTCTATTTTATCTGATAACCCCAGGTTATGAGTCCTCGGGCCTGGGGTGAGGCCCAGGGACCTGCCCCGTTGGCCTGCTCTGCACGTGGTGCTGATGTGGGGCACCCTTAGAGCCTGTGTTAAGAACCCCTGATGGGTTCCACCCCCGTCTGGGTCAGGAGCCCCTCCTCAGGGCTTCCAGCAGACGCTCGTGCACTCCAAGAGCAAACACGCTTTAATGCTGGTGCAGGTAGGTAGGGTAAGGCGGCTGAGCAGCAGTAGAAAAAACTGCCCCAGATTTGCCAAGCCAAACATGATGGATGCGGCATCATGGCCCATGCAGCCTGAGGGAGGCCGGTGACCTTCTCGGAGTGTGTATCTAGGACTGCCTATGAGTCCTACACCCCAGGACTCTGTCTAGATCCTTTAAACTTTACTTATTTATACTCAGCCTCATCCCAGAAAGAATTTCCAGCCTCAGAGGTCTCAGGCCACGCAGCGTTCTTGGTGGTGGAGAGTGAGTCTCTGGAACACACACGACAGGTATTGTGTGTTCCTCATGAACGGGCTCTGTGCTGGGAGTTTTACAATGATACTCTCATTCAGCCCTTGGGACAAGCCTGCACGGTCTTTGCTGTCATTGGCCCTGCTTTGTAGATGAGGAAACTGAGGTTCTCCGGGGTTCAGTGGCTTGCTCAAGAGTGCACGGTGGAGGCAAGCATCCGAGCTGGGAACCGAAGCCTATGTCACCAACGACTGTGCATCCTGCCTCCCTGCTGAACTGTATGTCCCTTGTGACTGAACTTTCACGGGCAAGTTTTGTGTTACATTCTGCTTGAACTGGGGCCATACTTTAGGCCCTCATCCCAAGAACACCTCTGATCCAGGTCACAATGGCAGCTGCCATGTGTTGAGTGTGTACTCAAGGCTGGACACTGACTTACACGCTTTACAGATAGATTATTCTCAAGACCACACACTCTTTAAGCGCAGACATACAGAGAACTCTGGCCGAGATCACAGAGCTAGGAAGCTGCAGGGCGCTCACCTGCCTGAAAAGGAAGCATCCATCTCCAAAAGCACGCACTTGCTTTCTATCTGCCCTCCCTAAGCTTCCCATTTTCAGGAAAACTCGTGGAGTTCTCCGTTGGCCCTTGTAAAACTCTTGCATGTAATTCCACAAAATGCCCAGGAAAGGGCGCAAGGACTCGCTCCTCCCAGGACCCACCGGGACGGGTCTGAACTTCACAGAACCACGTCCCAGCTGCCACTCGCGTGTGCAGCGTGAAGCCAGAGCGACGCGCTCCGGATCAGCTCCACCGCCGGCTGTATCTGAGCCTCGGGTACACGATAGGCAACACGGCACCCCTGCCCACCCTCCCCTATCCGCCCCACCCCCGCCTGACCCCGCGGCACTCACCGAGGGTGGGTTTTCGATGACGAGTTCGTAGGTCAGCCCTTCAGACCCAAACCTCAGGATGTCTCCAGGCAACAGCTTCACAGCCACATTTTGAATGTGGCACTCGTTGACGAAGGTGCCGTGGAGGGAATTGAAGTCCTGGAGAACGAAGCTGCCCTCGGCCTCGTTATATTCAATGAGCGCGTGATGGTTGTCGATGTCAGCGGACTGCAGTGGAGGGGAGACAGTCAGAGCCAGGGAAACAAGAATAAGGACGGGGCCCTAACAGTTACTAGTGCCGCTGGGTGGCAGAATGTGCCGAGAGCCTGGCCTGGCTGAACGCTCACCACAACGCTCATTTGAACAGGAAGACGCTGAGGGTCTGAGAGATTAAGTGACTTGCTCAAGGTTACACAGCTAGTGCATGGTGAAGCTGGGAGGTGTGCTCTCTCTGACTCCAGACCCAGAGCAGGCACCCGAGTTTGCTGGGTGGGGAATCAGGCACATCAGAGGCAGAGGGACCTAAGGAGTCTGAATGGGCACTGCTTAGCCAGGGAACTGGCCCTTTCTGTTTCCCAGACTCCACACTGGTATGTGTTTGGTTGTTCTGAATGGCAGGAAAGGGAGCAGAAATGGCCCAAACACAAACCAGGAAGGTCAGTTGGCAAGTGACCACTAACTGTTCATTTTCTTGCAAGGAAAATGCCAAGTTGGTGGAATAGGGTATAGTTCAGGGGAGATTTTGTAATGATGAGATTTTGTCATCCATTCATTTGTCCTATTCATTTTTAAAATAATGTTTTTCTTAATATTGCAAAATGAGAACGAGAGAAATGCACAAAGATACTAAAGCCACTTAGGATCCCATCCCCCAGAGGCAGGAACTGTTACCACTGCTTTGCATCCTTCCAGTCTTTTTTTTTTTTTTAATGTTTATAATCTTTAAAAAGTTTAAACAAAATTGAGATTATGCCAAACAACACCGTTTAATAGCAACCTTTAAAAGATCTTGATGAAGCTTTCCCGATATGATTAATTATTTTTATCGTTTCATAAAAGCCTATTGGAATTTATCTAACTAAAGGGTCCTGGGTGTGACAACGCTTCCCCGAAAAAGACCTCAGACGGTGTGTCTGAATCGGTAGCGGGGGCAGAAGTCTCCTCTATAGTTTCACTTTGACAAGAAGAGTGAGCAAAACTCAGCACCCAGCAGGAAATGCCACATTCCCCTGGATCGGGACCCAAGACACTGCCTATGAGGCACCCCCCCACCCAGCCTAGAACTGTGTGATTATTTTCTGTTTACTTTCTCACAGTGTCTCATAGAGCTTTCATACAAAGAGGACTTGTACTTCCAAATCTACACTGAAGTCCCATAATAATACACAATAGCTTATATTAATATAATAGCTTATATTATATAGCTTTATTATGGTATTGTGTAATAATAGCTTATGCCAATAGAATATATTAATTAAACACTGCATGCCAGAAAGTTTGCTAGGTGCTTCACTGCATTATCCTGTTTCATTTCCGCAATAACTCCTCATTTTGTAGCTGGGGAAACTGAGGCACAGAATTATTAAATTTGCCCAAAGTCATCCAGTGTGACTGGCCTGGCTCGTACCCAGGTTTCCTGATTCCAATGTCTGCTCTCTTACTCACTTTGCAAATGTCTGCCAAATACTTTGGCACTCAAAATACTGAAATGCAAAAAGAAAGCAGGAGTAGCTTTCATTTAGAATCAAAGGGTAGGTAAAGTGATTCCCAGATGAGAAAAAACTAAAGGAATTCATCATCACCAAGCCATTATTATATGAAATGTCAAAGGGGCTTATTTAAGAAAAAGGAGATCAAAACTATGAACAATAAAATGGCAATAAATACATATCTCTCAACACCTGACTCTAAAAAACAAACTAAGCAAACAAGGAGAACGGAGACAGAATCATGGGTATGGAGAACGCTTTGATGATTGCCAGATAGGAGGGGGGTATGGTGGAATGGGTGAAGAGGTGAGGGGATTAATAAGTATAAATAGGTAGTTACAGAATAGCCATGGGGATGGGAAGTATGGTATAGGAAATGGAGTAGACAAAGAACATACACGCATGACCCATGGACATGAGCAATGGCATGGGTATTGCCTGAGGGAGTGGGGGTTGCTGGACGGAGAAGGGCAAAGGGAGAAAAACTGGGGCAACTGTAGTTGCAAAATCAGTGGAAAAAAAAGTCATTTGCTTTCCTATACACCAGCAATGAACAACTGGAATTTGAAATTAAAAACACAACACCATTTACATTATTACCAAAACCATGAAGTACTTAAATATAAATCCAACAAAATATATACAAGATCTGTATGAAGAAAACTACAAAATGTTGCTGAAAGAAATCAAAGATCTAAATAAATGAAGAGATATTCCATATTTTATTTGCAATTCCATAATGATATCTGATGTTTAAGCACGTCTTCTCATATGCTCATTTGCTACCTGTATATCTTCTTTGGTGAGGTGTCCAGGATTGTGCAGATCTTTTGCCCATTTTTAAACTGTTTTTTTTTTTTTAATTGCTGAGTTTTAGGAATCATTTACTTTGGAAACATGTTTATAGCATCTTTGTTTATAATTGCCAAAAACTGGAAGCAGCCAAGTTGCCCTTTAAAAGGTGACTGAATAAACACATTGTGGTACATCCACACAGTGAAACATATTCAGTGATAAAAAGAAGTAAGTTATCAAGCCACAAAAATACATGCAAGAATATTAAATCATATTGCTTAGTGCAAGATATCAATCTGCAAAGGCTAGCTACTGTATCATTTTAACTCTATGACATCCTGGAAGAAAGTAAAACTAGAGACAGTGAAGAGATCCTGGTTGCCGGGGGCTCAGGCCGGATAGGTGGAGCACGGAGGTTTTTCAGGCAGCAAAACACTGTGTGTGATACTGTTTGGCGGGAGGCATGCCGTTATACATCTGGCCAAACCCACAGAGTGTACGACGCAAAGAGTGAGCCCTCATGTCAACTGTGGACTTCAGTTACTAATAATACGTCAGTATCGGTTGCAACAAACGTACCGCATCGACTGGAGGTGCTGGGAAGAGGGGAAACTATGTGAGTTTTGGGCCGGGGTTTTTGGGGAACTCTCTGTACCATCTGCTCCATTTCCTGTAAACCTAAAACAGTTCTAAATGTATTTTTTTAAAACATTAAAACTCATTAGTTTTTTGGGAAGTGCCACCCACGCCTTCTTCATCACTATCCCCATTATCCCTGTGCCCTGTGCACCCACAGTAACCCGTCACAGAGAGAAATTGTACGTGTTGCATTGTGGGTTTTCTCTTCCCAGGCCTCGTTACTTTCAGTTCCTTAAAAGCTGCCGTGCCATTATTAAGAGATCGAAGCGAGCAGAAACTTTTGAATGACTTTGCAAAATGGAATGCGGTTCTGCCACATGTCAGGCCCAGAGAGAGCGCCCTAGTCCCACCCCAGAAGACCGCGGGCTCCCTCCTCTTTCCTGGGCAATCGCTCCCAGCTCCTGTGGGCAGAGCGTGGGCTGAAGGTGTAGGCTCCGCCCTGCTGGGCTGCCCCTCTGGGAGACAAGCTTTTCCTCCACTACCACCGCCATCACCGTCATCATCATCACCACTAGCTAATGTATTTTGAGCTGGGCCCTCCTGGAGCACTTTGCGTGTATTCTCTTATTTAATCTGTACGACAGTCCTACAGAGGGGGTTCTGTTATTACTCCCATTTTATAGATGAAGAAGCGGAGACTCAAATGGTGAAATGGGAGAATCGCGTCATGTTGAAACCCAGACAAAGACGCTCCAGGCAAAGACAACTATATACCAATACCCCTTCCGAACACTGGTGCACAAATCCTCAACAAAACTCCAGCAAACTGAGCTCACCAGCACATCGAAAAGAATACACACGCACGGTGCAATGTTATTCAGCCAAATGGCAAGAAAGAAATCTTGCCATTTGCAACAATATGGATGGACCTCGAGAGCGTTACACTAGGTAAAGGAGGTCAGGCAGCTAAAGGCAAATACTGCATGATCTCATTTATATGTGGAATCTTAAGGAAACCAACTACAACTGAGCTCATACAGAAAACAGAGTGGTGGTTCGCAGGGACAGACAGAGGGGGCGGGGTGGGTGCCGTGGGCGAAGAGGGATCAACAGGTACCAACTCCCACTTGTCAAATAAGTAAGTCCTGGCGGTGCAATGGGCAGCGTGGTGACTCTGGTTAATGATATTGTAGCGCATATTTAAAAGTTGCTAAGCGAGTAAATCTTAAAAGTCCTCCTCAAAAGAAAAAAACCGTAATATGTCTGGTGACGAGTGTTAACTAAACTTCCTCTGGTGATCGTTGTGCAACATATAAAAATATCAAATCATTATTTTGTACACCTGAAGCTAACATAATGTTATATGTCAATTATACTTCAATAAAAATAAATAATAGAATAAAATGATTCTATACCACGATCAAGTGGAATTTATTCCTGGAATGTAAGCTTGATGGTCCAACGTACAAAAATCCATCAGTGAAATACATCACATTAATAGAATAAAAAAAAAGCATAGTCATCTCAACTGATACATAAAAGCATTGAACAAAATTTAATGCTCTTTCATGATACAAAACACTCAACAAACTAGGAAGAGAAGGAAATTACCTCAACATAACAAAGGCCATAAATGAAAAGCCCGCAGCCCACATCTTCCTCAAAGGTGAAAGACGGAAAGATTTTCCTTAGAGATCAAGAACAGAATAAGGATACCTGTTTTTGCCACTTCTATTCACCATGATACTTGAAGCCTTAGCCAGAGCAATGATATCCAAACGGGAAAGAAATAAAATTACCTCTGTTCAAAGACAACATGATCTTATATGTAGAAAAACCTAAAGATTTCAGACACACACCAAAACTGTGTTAAAACTAATAAATTTAGCAGCAAAGTTGTAGTATACATAATCAACACACAAATCAGGTACATTTCTATAGACTAACAATAAACAATCTGAAAAAGAAATTAAGAAAACAATTTCATTTACAATAGCACCAAAACCCCCCCCCCCATGACAACTTAGGAATAAGTTTAATAAAGTTTAATAATCAAGTTGGTAAGAGATTTGTACATTGGAAACTACAAAATGTTGCTGAACAAAATTAAAGAAGACAAATAAATAAAAAGACATCCTGTGTTCATGCATTGGAAGACTTAATCATGTTAAGAGGCCATTACTACCCAGAAGGACCTACATATTTAATGCAATCCCAATCAAAACCCAATGGTATGTCTTTTTTCAAAAATAGAAAAATCCATCCTACAATCCATATGCAATCTCAAGGCATCCTGAATAGCTAAAATGATCTTGAAGAAGAACATAAAAGCTGGACGTCCCATACTTGCTGATGTCAAAACTTATTACAAAGGTATAGTAATCAAGGCAGTGAGGGAAGGGCCTAGGCCCTAAGTTCAGACTTATAACCAATGAAATAGAATAGACAGCCCAGGAAAAAAAAAAACATTGTATATACAGGGTGGGGCAAAAGTAGGTTTACAGTTGTTCATATGGAAAATAATACAATAATTAATAAATACTAATATAAGAATAAGCTCTGTATTTTGCACACACAACTGTAAACCTACTTTTGCCCCACTCTGTATGGTCAAATGATTTTCCACAGGGGTGCCGATACCATTTAGTGGGGAAAGGACAGTGTTTTCAACAAATGGCTCTGGGAAGACTACCAAAGAGTAAAATTAGGCCCTTACCTCACACCGTATACAAAAGTTAGCTCAAAAGGGATCAAAGACCTAAACATAAGACCTAAACCTATAAGCCTCTTAGGAGAAAAGCTTCATGACATTGGATTTAGATATGATTTCTTGCATATGATACCAAAAGCACAGGCAACCAAAATAAAAATAGATAAATTGTGTGCATCGAAGTATACAATTAACAGGGTAAAAGGCGATCTATGGAGGGGAGAAAGTGCAGTGGTACTTCGGTCCTCGTCGTTAATCCGTTCCGGAATTCATGCCGAGTGCTGAAACCAACACGTACCAAACAATGAAGCACCTTCTCTTGCGGGGTGGCGTTGTGACTCATACAAGTTCCAGCAAGCGCGACGAGTCCCAAGCAAGCGCCGAGTGCCGAAACATTTTTTTGTTGTCAAAATGCGACAAGTACCGGGTTCGACGACTTCTGAAGCCGATGAATACCGAGGTACAACTGTATTTGCAAATCACATATCTGAGAAGGGGTTACTAGCAAGAGTATAAAAGAACTCTTATAACAACAAAAACCAAATAACCTGATGAAAAGTCCATAAAGAACTGGACTAGATAGACAAATGGCTAGCAGGCCCATAAAAAGATGCCCAAAATCACTAATCATCAGGGAAATGCAAATCAAAACCACCGTGAGATATCACCTCATATCCATTAGGGTGGCTACTATCAAAAGCAAATAAAAAACAGAAAATAACAAGAACTGATAAGGATGTGGGGCAAAGGAGACACTTGTGCTCTGTTGAGAACGTATAATGGTTCAGATGATATGAAAACAGTGGGGTAGTTCCTTTAAAAATTAAAAATAATCATTTGATCCAGCAAGTCCACCACATCTGTGTATAAATCCAAAAGAACTGAAAGCAGGATCTTGAAGAGGTATTTACACACCTGTGTCCACAGCAGCATTATTCACAGTAACTAAAAGGTGGAAGCCACCCAAGTGTCCGCTGACAGAGGAATGGAAAAGCAAAATGTGGTGTAGACAGACAGTGGAATATTATTCACCCTCAAAAAGGAAGGGGATGCTGATACATGCATGAACCTTGAGACATGACGCCCAGTAAAATATACCAGTCACGAAAAAGGCAGGTACTGCGTGGGTCCACTTATATGAAGTTTTTAGAGTAGTCAAGCTCCCAGGAAGTAGAAGGGAGGTTGCCAGGGGTTGGGGCGGGGGGGATGGGAAATGAGGAATCATTGAATGAGGGCAGAAGTCCAGATTTGCGAGATGAGGAAATTTTGGAGATTGGCTGCACAGCAATGTGAATATACTCATACACTCTCTCTCTCTCTCTCTCTCTCTCTCTCTCTCTCACACACACACACACACACACACACACACACAAGAATATACTTAATGCTATTGAACTGCCCACTTAAAATTGGTTACGATGATGAATTCTATGTGATATATATTTTCAAACACACACACACACAGTGACTCCAAGTCAAGATACTGGTGCAATGTCAGGATTTGAACCTCAGTTTAATGCCAAAATCTGTATGTTTGGCTTGTACCCTATGCTTTTCCAAGTAGAGAATGATTTAATAAAGAGACAGGAAGTGGGGTGGAACTGAACATAGAAAACAAATGCATTGTAAGAAGCCACCTGTATTTTAAACATCTTCTCAGAGCACAGACTGAGTGCATAAAACACCGAGACTTTAAGAAATTCACTGATGACAGGCTTGTCTGCCCAGATGACCGCTGGGCTGCGAAGCCCAGCTGCCTGTTAGCGGCAAAGCCCATGCCAAGGCTCAGAAAGTCCTGAAGCCTTCCTCTGGAGCCAGTTTTTGATCTTGCATCATCTGGACCTCGGAAGCCCGGTCTCTGATCTTATCCTCCCGGGGAAGCACATGGCCTGGTGGTTGAGGGGTTGGGGAGGCAAGACAGGGTGGTGGGTACTAGACTGGCCTTGGAGGCAGGTGGCCTGGGACCGAAGTCCAGCTCTCCTGCTCCCTAGCTGGCTGAGGCTGGGCAGTAGCCTATTCCCTAGGTGCCTCTGTGTCCTCATCTGTAAATGGGGACAATGATAAAACAGACATAAATCACTGGTGACCTATAAATGAGGGGACACATATAAAAGCTCTTAGAAGAGAAGTTTGGCACATAGAGCAAGTGTGAAAATGTTCAAGAGGATGGGCTCTGCAGTGCAAGTCCTGTGGAAGCCTTGAGTTCAAGTCCCGCCTCTGCCACTTTTCAGCTGTGCAGCCCGGACAAGTCTCTGTGCTTCTACGAGATCATTTCAATGATTTTGATGGGCTGTGCTTCATGGGACTGACCAAAGGCACGGTTTGGAGACATTTTCAATGTAACATTTTAAAAATTAACTGGGGTGTGTGTGTGTGTGTGTGAGTGTTTCTTTTTTCCTCTTGGCTCTTGGGCATCTGTAACCCCCACCCCCTCACTGCTTCAGGAATGGGATGTAATTTAGAAATGGTAAAAGCTGGGGTTTCCAGAAGAATAAGGATATGAGGAAATGGCAGGCTCTGGTGACACAGAGTCTGGGAGAAGGAGCAAAGAGGAAGCTTCTCTGCTTCCCAGGCCAGCCCAGTCCTGCCCGCTGCACCTTCCAGGGGAAGCCCTGAGGAGGGGCGAGACCTCAGAAGAGGCTGGTTCGTGAAGCCGGCCCGCCTGAGAGCGGTTCTCAGCCCCCAAGCCTCCCTGGGCGACCTCAGGCAGGCCATTTCGCGAGTCTGTGCCTTGACTTCCTTACCTGTAAGATGGGAGAAATGACAGCGCCCTCCCCCCGGCCCCCTTGGGGTTAAATGGTAAATGCACACAACAGTGCAAACAACAGCGCCTGGCACAAAGTAGCCCTGGGTAACCATCAGTTATGTCTGTTATCAATATTCCCCGCCAGGCGACAGCCTTGACCCTCCTCCTTCCCCCCTGATCCCTTCCGGCCTCCATGCCGGGCTCCTGTCTCCTCGCCTGCCCCTCAGACATGCTGCTCCCCGGGAGGCCAGGGTATCTCCATTTCCGTCCCTCTCGGTCCCCCGCGGGCTGGGGCCCCCGCACCCCTCTCAAGCCTCAGGTTCCCCAACCCCCGGTTCCCATCCAGGCCCCGACCACCACCTGCTTCTGGATGCTGGTGTCACCTCCCGTCTTGCAGCCCGGCCTCCCCCCTCCCGTGTCTGACCCTGTCGGCAATGATTTCCTCACGCTCACAGCTCATCCAGCCGCCTTCCCCGTGGCGCCGGGCACTGACCCTACTGAATCCTCTGGAAAGTACAACACAGTCCCATGACACCACCCGCTTCCTGTGGCGACAGTCCAGGCAAGAGATAGTACTGGCGGCGGCGGGCAGACGCTTTCCAAAGACATCCGTGCCCTGACCGCTGGAGCCAGGAACGTGCTCCATCGCTCGGTAGATGTAAAGGTTACTAATCAGGGTCTTAGAAGGAGATGAGCCTGATTATCCAGGCTGTTCTAATCCCACACGCCCTTGGAAGCAGCGAACATCATCTGGCTGGATTGGAGAGATGAGCCAGATGCTGAGCAGGAGGAGGACCCACGGCTGCCGGCTGCACATGAAGGAGGCCCAGAGCCACGGCAGCCTTGCGAGGCTCCGAATGACCTGCCACCGACAGCCAGCAGGAAATGGGGACCTCAGCCCAGGACTGCACAGGCTGGATTCTGCTAGCCACTGGACCTGGAAGTGGATTCTTCCCAGAGGCTCCGGATAAGAGCCCCGGCCGTGGACACCTTGATTTTCGCCTCATGTGACCTGGAGCAGAGGAACCAGTAGAGTCCACCCCAACGGACTGAGATAATACATTTCTGTTGTTTCAGGTAGAAAACAAACACAATAATCACAATTGACTACAATATTCACCACCGCCAGGCACTGTTCTAAGCACTTCGCAGTAATTCAGTCTCGTAACAGAGCCACTGCCACTATCCCCATTGTGCACATACAGAAACGGCGGCAGAAGGTGGCTGGGTAAGTTGCCTGAGCCCACAGTTCCCGAGGGCAGGGCCAGGTGCCCAGCCAGCCGCCTAGTGCCCTGCCCCCTGTAGCTGGGCTCTAGGGCCCCTCTGCCTAGTCTCCCAGCCAAATAACAAAGGTCATTAATTTCTTCCCCATTTAAAAGCCTTCTCAGGGAGAGGTTCCACCTTCAAACGAGTTAAATGTTAAACACCCAGCCTGGTTTACATTTTACACTGTGGATGTGAGCGCTTCCGAAGGTGTAGGGAGTTTTCAGAGGAGTTTATCTGAGTCAAGCTGATGGCACATGTCAGGGAGCAAGATCTCGCACGCTCCTGAGAATAGCAGTTTCGCATTTGAGATTAAGGAGGGAAGTAAGGGAGGTCACATGGAAGTGGGCAAAAAGCAAGGGAGGGATCAGATTACAGGGCAGGCAACTCGGCCAAGTGCTCTCTGGAGGGCAAATGCTTCCTGGAAGGGGTATTACTTCTGGCATTTCAAAGGTGAGCTAATCTAGATGCACAAGAACAATGGGCAGGGCTGCCCTAAAACCTTTCACTAAAGAAGTTACAGTCTTCCGGCCTGATTCCCCACCATGACCTGCCCACTTAGGATCACCCTGTGAGATTAGTTTCTATAGGACCCCTCCCCGCCTCTTTTTTCCCTCCACCTGTTGCCACCCACCTCCAGACCTCAGCACATGCTGTTTCAATATCTAGGATACCCTTCCCTGCCTGCTGTGCCTGACAAATCCCCAGGCTTCCCTTTCCAGAGGCAGCTCAAGCTTGGTCTATTCTGCAGTGCTTCCAGGCCCCCGATGGGATTCTTGGGGAGGCCTCTGTTGAGAGCCCAACGCTCCTCTCCTCTTCGTGGAAAGCACCGGGCCAACACTTCCGCCTTACCCCAGCCCCCCAGTAGATGGCGCCACCCAGCTCCACACTATGAATTTCCCAAGCTTGGTCGACTCCTTCACGATCCCAGTTAACTCACAAGGAATTGCAGAGATTAGATTTTTAGAGGTTCTCAAAAGCTAACTTTACACCCAAAGACTGAAGCTTCTTTCTTTAGAAGATTAGAGTTAGTCTAGAATCTGAAACTTGGCCCCCCCTTATCTGACTAACTGGGTGACTGTGGACAAGTTACTGAACTTTTCTGAGCCCCATGTCCACGTCTTGACATGAACATTAAAACGGTAATAGTAGTCCCTACCCCATAGGATTCTTTTGAGGCTGTAATCCTGTAAATACATATACAGAGCATACACAGAATATATATTAAAACATGTACGATGTGTTAAGTAGTTTATAAATAAATGCATAAATGCTTGTATTATTTGTACTTTCAAAAGATTATGACCTTCCACTCAACATCCATTAGAATGGCTGCTATCAAACACACTCTCTCTCTCTCTTTCTCTCCCCAAACCCGAGCTCCAACAATGCCAGAAAAATAACAAGCGTTGGTGAGTATAACCCCGTGCACTGTTGGTGGGAATGCACATTGGTGCAGCTGCTATGTCAGTTCCTTAAAATATTAAAAATAAAATTATCACATGAGCCAACAAGTTCACTTTTGGGTATCCCCCAAAGAACTGGAAGCAGGGACTTGACGAGACATTTGCATACCCATGTTCAGGGCTGCCTTATTCACAACAGCCAAGAGGTGGAAACACGCCGGTGCCCATTAGCCGACGAATGGACAAGCAAAATGCGGTCTATACAGGGATGTTATTTGGCTTTGGAAAGCCAGGAAATTTGAGAAATGCTACAGCATGCATGCACCTTCAGGACATTATGCCGAGTGAAGTTAAGTGTCACAAGAAGGACAAACGCTGGTTGATTCTGCTTATACGAAGTGCCTAGGCTGGTCATTCGTGGAGACAGAGGGTAGAGTGGTGGCTGCCAGGGGCGGGGGGAGGGGAGAGCAGGGAGTCAGTGATTCTTGTGGACAGTGTTTCCGTTTCGCAAGATGAAAAATTTCTGGAGGAACGGGGGAGATGGTTGCACAACGACATGAGTGTACTTAAGGCCACTGAACTGCATATACTTAAAGATGGTTAGGATGGCAAACTTCATGTTATGTGTATTTTACCACCAAAAAAAAAGAGAGACAGAGAGAGAGAAATGATTATGATCTAGCCCTTTTCTCTGACCTTTTTCCTGTTGGAAGCCACGCACCTGCCAGAGGGAAGTGGGCCCATCACTGTTGTGCTGGGCACTGACCAAGGACATCAGCCCCCATTTCTAGTGGCCAGTTCTCCCACAGGGGAGAGGACAGTTCCTGAGGGACTGATGAGATCAGGGGGTGAATGCCCAGGGGAACAGCGCTCTGGGGGGCGCCCAGGGGCGAGGAGTGTGGGAGCTGGACCCAGGCAGGAGGGTGAGCCAGCGAGTACGTCGAGTAACTGCCCCCCAGGCCCGTTTTTCTGTGGATTTCCACACGGAGACCGAGAGGGGAGGAGTCCATATCCAGACCATATGACTCAAAATGTAGGGGTTTTCTCCTAATAAGACAAAAGCACATTTAAATGACACGGATGCTGTATTTCACCCCCTACAGCAGTGAAGACCCAATAGTGAAGGCACCGGGACCGAACAGATGTCCACCGCTGGCGGCACACTGACTACATCTGTAAACTTCTGCTGGGCAACTGGCAACACCCGTCAGCTACAGACGTACATGCCCTTTCCCACAGCGGACGTACGCACACACGTCCGTGGAATGATGTAACAGGAC
Source organism: Pteronotus mesoamericanus (assembly GCF_021234165.1). Taxonomy (NCBI): domain Eukaryota; kingdom Metazoa; phylum Chordata; class Mammalia; order Chiroptera; family Mormoopidae; genus Pteronotus; species Pteronotus mesoamericanus. The sequence goes on from NW_026555200.1 coordinate 2,263,287, forward strand.
CGCCCCAGCAGCCTTGTTTCCTAATAATAAACGAGATTATGGCTTGGGCTCCGATGGGTCTTTCTGAAGGGCAGCCCAGACCTGGAGGGCGCCCGGCATAGGGACAAGAGTCATCTGGCTGTATGGCTTGTGGTGTGTGTGTTTGACCAGTCTAGCTCCACAACCTTCAGAGCCCAGATGAGAAGGGGCTGACACATGCTGGAGAGATTGTTCCAGCAACGAGAACAGGGCCAGCCGGCAGAACGCTGTCCACCAAGGGCAGAGGCCCGGCACGGACACATGAACCCCCTGTCATTTCTGTCCTTGGTTTTTCTCCTCCACCGCCACCGTCTCAGCCACAGCTCTGTGCTGACTTGGGTTGTCAGAGAGCTCAGTCTTCAAGGGGATCCTGAAACTTCCCCAGTGCGGGGCCACGTGAGTTCTTGGGGACCGGTTAGGGTCAGTCGGCTCTCCACTGTTTAACCTTCCCTTCTATTTTTCTCAAAACAAAGTTTACTGAAATAGTACACACACACGCATGTGCGCACGCACACCCCCCCAAACAGGAGCTCCCCCACATCTGAAGGGAAGAAGCATGGGTAATCAAGATGGTGGGGTCCCCAAAGCGTGCCACCACCGGACCGTGGGGAGCATATAAATGTGAGGATTCCTAGGCTTTACCCCAAACCCACAAGGTCAGAATGTCTAGGGGCTCATGGTGAACAAACACATTGAGACATAAGAAAAGTTCGACACCCAGTATTTCTTCATTCTGGAAGAACCGAGCCCCTTTCTCAGCAGAGTTTAAATAACAGCCATATCCAATTCTAAAAATTACAGTTCACAAGACACATCAGATCACACAAATTATAATCTACAAGGTTTGGCCCTGAAATGAGCAAGGGCGAGCCTTTCCAGCCCTGTAAAATGGGAGAGGGCAGGTTCTGACTGCCAGTCTGCACACGGCAGCCAGGGTGGTCCTTTCAAAATGCAGGTCTGCACTTTGCTTAAAATCCTGCAGCGCTGCCCTGGCCAGGTAGCTCAGTGAGTCAGAGTGCCGTCCTGATAGGCCAAGGTTACGGGTTCCATCCTCAGTCAGGGCACATGCAAGAATCAACCAACGAATTCATAAATCAGTGAAACAACAAATTGATCTCTTGCTTTCTCTCTAAAATTAATAAATAAAAAATTTAAAAAAAAAACACCTTCAGTGCCTTCTTCCCACTCCTCTTCAGATAAAGATCAAAATTTTTATGGCAGTGCAAAGGAGACTTCCTCATCCCTTAGCCCTTCCCCTCCCCCCTCTTAACTCTGGACACACTAGCTTCTCTCAGTCTCTTGGGCACAATATGTTCGTTCACCCCAGGACCTTTGCACGTGCCATTCCTTTCCTCTCTTGTCTAGTTAAGTCCTCCTTGTTTCTTTCCTTTGGGAGGGAACTATTCGTGCATTTGTGGGATCTTTTGACTTACGGCCTCTGTCTCCCAGCAGATTCCTGTCTGCAGGGACCATAGCTGACTTGGCCACTGCTCTGTCCCTGGGACTGTGTCAGTGCTAAGGCTCCAGGTGAATATTTGTGGAAGGAATGAGTGACAACAACAGCAAAACCTCGGCTGGTGAACACAGGCTTCCTACTGCTCCTAGGGAACCAAACTCCTTACTGGATATAGGAAAAAGTCTGGAGGGCAAAACTCTAAATATCAATATTAATTTCCTCTGATCCAAATGATTACAAGTGGCTTTTCTTCCCTATAGTTTGCTTTCCCTCATTGTAAAAAAATAATAAGCATGTAACTACCTTCCAATGCCAGAGAAAGTCAATGATTTCAGAATACAGGGTGGGGCAAAAGTACGTTTACTGTTGTTCATAGGGAAAATAATACAGTAATTAATAATAATACAAGTATAAACTCTGTGTTTCATATACTCACAACTGTAAACCTACTTTTTCCCCTACCCTGTATTATATCAACAATCAAAACAATATGTCAGCCTTGCAAATGAGTGTAAGTCTTTAGAAGCATGACTACCTATTCTTTAAGATTTATCCAAGTTAAAAAAAAAGTCTTCTTTATTTTCTAGAGGTAACCTCTGGGTAATTTCAAGGACAACTTTTTATTAATATCTGAACTTAATTTAATGGCATGACTTCTAGTGAAAACTACAAATTGACTTTTGAATTATACCTTAGGGTGGCCCAGGACCAATCAAGGGTGAGTCTTCTAATCAGAAAGGCCCAACAAAGTCAGCCGACGGGGACAATTTTCACTGTGTCCTGTTCTATAAAACTAGAAAATGCTGACATATTTGCAGGTTTCCATTTTTCAAAATGGACCTGTGTCCCCACATCCCTTTTTAAAGCAAATCTCCTCTCCCAAATCCACTTAAGTTTTGGGAAGAGAATTTGTCTAAGAGAAGATAGAAGTGCCCACCAAGCTTACTCACGAAACATTTGGCAACCCATGTATCATCTGTTCTCCAGGGAGCCAATATAAGCCTGCACTTCTGGAAATGCAACTTATTTCTTCATAAATCAATGTGACTGCTGCTGGCAGCGGTGACTTCTTAAATGAGGTCCAAGGAGCGGTAAACAGTCAATTATTTTTCATACAATGAAGGCAACTCAATTTCTGTCCACATAATAACTGTCCTCATTAATTCCCTTTTCCAAACAGCTTGTTAATATCAGTGGATCCTCATCGTATGCCTGGGTCCCCCTGAGGATTCTTCTCAGCCTCCATTTGATGGAACAGCAATAACAGACTTGGTGTCATTTACTAGCATCAGGTGCCAGGCACCTTAAGTGCATTTCTTTCTTAATCCTCACAGACCTGTGGGATAAGTGTTTTGTAGACAAGGAAGATGAGCTCAGAGCAGTTAATTTGATTAATTTGCTTTAAGTCGCACAGCCAGAAAGTGGTCTAATGAGATTCAGTTCCAGGTCTGTCTATCTCCAAAGCCTGTGCTTTTGAAAATTACTATTGTTTTCTAATATCATAGGCAGGTGCAAAATAGAGCTCTCTGTCTCAACTTTGGCCAGGCAGGAAATAAAGCAACTTGAAATCTATGCCCTGTTATGATAAAGGAGAAACTGAAATTCTTATTTCTTTTTCTATTTTACCCCCACTCTGTCCACTGAACAGATCTGTGTTCTTGTGGGGAGACCACAGTATGGATGAGAATCTCAAGGGGAGGCCCACTGAGTTATTTTTAAATCTGTTGAGTTTATAATAAACACTCTCAGAAAACTAGGGAATAAGGGTGCACTTTCTCAACTTGTTAAGAACCTTTACCAAAAACCTACAGTTAACATCATACGGAATGTTTTTCCCCCTGAGATCAGGAATAAGAAAACAGAAAGGTTTGCACTGCATTTATTACTCTTATTGAACAGAGGACTGGAAGTTGTAGTCAGTGCAATAAAGCAAGAAAAGGAAATTAAAGGCATTCAGATCTCCTTTTCTCAGAGGACAAATAAAATTGTTCTTTTTGCAGATGACATGACTGTGTATCAAATCCCAAGAAATCTATAAAAAGCCTTCTAGAAAGTTCAGTTAAGTTTGCAAGTTACCATATAAACATACAAAAATCAATTGTATTTATTGCCAATGACATGTGGACTCCAAAAATAAAAATATAATACCATTTACAGTCAGAGAGGGAGGAACAAGTGTAACTATAACAAAACATGTATAGAACTTAACATGCTGAAAACTACACAACACTCATGAAAGAACTCAAAGACCACCTGAACAAATGGAGAAACATGCAATGTTCATGGATGGAAGATAACATAGTAAAGATGTCAATTCTTCTCATGAGGATATATAGGTTTAAAAACAACTCCTATCAAAATTGCAGCAAGATATTTTGCAAAGACAGACATTACTTCAATTTGTATGGAAAGGCAACAGAATTAGAACAGGTTAAAAAAAGTTTTACAGAAGACTAAAGTGGGAAGAACCACCGTACCTGATTTAAGACTTAGATAGCTACAGGAATCAAGACCATGTCATTGTGGTAGAGGGAGAGGCATAAAGATCCATGAAAAGTAATTGGGAACTCAGAAATAGCCACCACCCTCCTCCTCCCAGTATGATGATTTTTGACAAAGTTGCAAAAGCAATTCAATGGAGAAAGAACGGCCTTTTCAACAAGCAGTTCTGGAGCAACTGAATATCTACAAGTAATAAAAATAAAACTTGACCTAAACATATACAAAAGTGAGCTCAAAAAGTTCCATAGAGTTAAACATAAAACTATACAACTTTTGGAAGAAAACATAAAAAGCCTCAGGATCAAGGGCTTGGTGACATGTTAAAACCAGGATCTATAAAAGAAAAGCACGATAAACTAAACTTCATCAAAATTTAAAACTTTTGCTCTGTGAAATATTCTGTTGAGAGAAGGAAAAGACAAACTCCAGATGGGAGAAAATACTTGCAAACCGTATGCCTGACAAAGGACGCGTATCTAAAATACATAAAGAACTCTCAAAACTCAATAGTAGAAAACCAAATAATCCGATTAGAAGTGGGCAAAAGATACGAGGAGTCACTTCACCAAAGAGGATATGCAGATGGCAAATAAGTACTCATGAAAAAATACTCAGCATCGCTACCCATTCAGGAAATGCAAATCAAAATCATGATCAGATATCACTGCACACTAACAGCGAAAATAAGTACTGGTGATAATGCTAACTGCTCGCCGGGATGCGGAGAGACACGTCTCATCCATTGCTGGTGGGAATGAAGTATGGCGCAGTCACCCTGGGTAACAGTCTGGCAGGTTCTCTAGAAACCAAACACATACTTAACATGTGATCCAGAGATCCCACTCCCGAGCATTTATTCCAGGGAAATGAAAACTTATGTCCGCCCAAAGACCTGTACACAAATGTTTATAGTAGATTTATTTGTTACAGCCCCAACCCGAAAACAATCAAAATGACCTTCAATATGTGAATAGTTAAACAAAGGTGGTGTGTCTATACCATGGACTATTGCTCAGCAATAAAAGGGACAGGCTAATCTGAATGGGTCTCAAGGACATTACGGTGATAAAAGAAAAATCTCAAAAGGTTGCATATTATTTGAGTCCATTTATAGAATAGTCTCAAAGAGATAAACATTATAGAAATGGAGAACAGACTGGTGGCTGTCAGGGTGCAGGGACCGAGCTGGGAGGAGGTGTTGTGACTATGAGGGAATATCACAGGGGAGACCTTTGATGACAGAATAGTTCTAAAGCTTGATGGCCACACACGGTTCCCCACATGCAACAGATGGCATAGAGCCAAACACATGCTTTGTACCAATGTCCATTTCCTGGTTTTGATATGCTTATGGCTAGATAATAAGTAACCAATTAGGAGAAACTAGGTGAAGGGTAGCCAGTATCTACCTCTTTTCTATTTTTGGAACTTCTCGTTAATCTATAGTTATTTCAAAATAAAAGGTTAAAGGGCAATCTGTTCAGTGAGGTCGGAGAGAGACATGCCTTTCCCAGTTTTAAAGGGATTCCATTGCTTTCTCTCTCTGCTTCAATATTTTAATCCCCTTCAATAGTTAAAAAAGGCTGAAAGCCACTGCTTTCATTATTCCTTCCTTTCTTCCAGCTTCTTCCTTGGAAGTCAAGGAGCTGAGGCTCTGGACCAAACCACAGCTAATTCAGAGAATGAAATGAAACAAGAATATGCTGAGGCCATGCCCACAGCTTTACTGCTTGGACAATAGTCCATGGTATAGGCACACCACCTTTGTTTAACTATTCACATATTGAAGGTCATTTTGATTGTTTTCGGGTTGGGGCTGTAACAAATAAATCTACTATAAACATTTGTGTACAGGTCTTTGGGCGGACATAAGCTTTCATTTCCCTGGAATAAATGCTCGGGAGTGGGATCTCTGCCACTTTACTGCTTGGAGGTCTGTGGCCTCTGAGGAGCCCACAACAGTCTCCAAAGACTCTGGCAAGCGCCACGGCCAGTGTAGCTCAGTGGGTTGAGCATCATCCCGCAAAACAAAAGGTATCTGGTTCCATTCCTGGTCAGGGCACATGCCTGGGCTGTGGGTCTGGTCCCTGGTTAGGGCATATGTGAGGGGCGGCCGATGTTTTTCTCGCACATCGATGTGTCTCTCCCTTTCTCTCTCCCTCCCACACCCTCTCTCGCCCCGGCCGGGCGGGCACTCCGGTGGCTCTGGCTATCAGGCCTGAAGCAAGGGAAGCAAGTGAAGGTGACTGACTCTACGCCCGCCTTCCAAAGCACCGCATCAGGCTGCTGGGGAGGGGACAATGAGTGAGACATCCCCAAGCAGGGTCGGCCAAGGACAGAGGGCACACGGCACTTTGCATCAAGCTCATTTTCACTACATTTTCCAGGGAAATCCAGCACATTTGAAAATTAGTTATTGGCCGCACATCAAGGGAAGATGTGGTTGTCAGCCAGAGGTTGTGCTTCAGGAGACACTTGAGTCCACAAAACAGTAAGAGCTTTTGGAGGGGGCTGGGGCGGGGGAGGGCTGGGGAAGGGGCGGGAAGAGTTCTTACCTCTAAAACAAGGTCTGAGTCTTCATGCCTTCCAATCGTAGTACTTTTATTCAGGATAAAGAAGCCTTCTGCGCTCTTTAGATAGGCTTTCATCCTCTCTGCTTTCCCTATACAAGGTTTTCAGGAAAAAATAAACATTTGTTAGAAAGATGTAGCCCTCTAATTATTCAACATCATATTTGGAATGCGTGAAATATATCGGCGCGTCCGAAGGAGGGGTCAGGAGAGGTGGGAGTGGGTAGATGGACTTACCAATGATCACAATTATGATTTTGCATATTGTAAAGACTAGCTCTTCAGCTGTGACGTCTAGCATAGGTGAGCTTGGTTCTGATAATCAAGTAGAAGACATTTTTATGTAACTCAGAGCACAAGCTAAAGCTAAAACCACCAATGACGAATCCAAATTCCCCTGTTATTATTCTCCACTCCCCTTAAACTTGGTATGGGGATACTTATCTCACATATCAAGTATTCACATTCAGTGTTCCTAACCCTCCACTTCCTAGCTCTGTGACCTTAGAATAAGTAGGTGAGCTACTTATTCTCTATGCCTCAGTTTTCTTATCTGTAAAGTGGGGTTTATAATACTCTGTACCCCAAAGGATTTCATGAGGATTAAATGCAATATGTGTGAAGCATTTAGAATGGTGACTGCTATACATGAAACACACCTATGTACTACGACTCTCATTATTGTCATTAATCTTGGGCTTCTTGAACTCTGATCCAAGGACCTCTAAGCTTCTATAGAGCCTCTTCAAGTATCGATTCAGTCTTTGAGGAAATGAGTTTTAAATGACTTTTTTTTTTAGAAAGTTACTCAACTTCTTCATATACTTAGGAACAAAAGGATGATGTAGGCCAGGTACCAGGATTGTAGCTTGGCCATATGATCAGGACTCTGCACATATATTTTCCCAATATTTTATTATAAAAATGTGAAATGCACAGAAAGGTTGAAAGAAGTGGATGGGGAACTCCTGTATACCCACCTCCTGGATTCTACAATTGCCATTTTGTTGTATTTGTTTGATCACATATCTATCCAGCTACCATTCATTCATCCATTTTGTATTTTAATGATGCATTTCAAAGTAAGTTCTATACAGGTTTTTCAAAACATAAAAATTTCAGTGACTTCAGCAGGTTCCAAAATAGTGGTGCTACTTCACATGATGCTTGCATTCTGATTTGAGGTGTGTCCAACAACAGCGCGACACCCTCCATCCCAATGCCATGTCAAAGAACGAAAAGTCCCTCTCTTTTCAATGGAAAGTTCACAGTGAAATGTGAAGTTGCTGGACTGTGGATTTTACAAAGCCATCTAGCTGCGATCATGTGCATATCAGGTCTGGCTCTGCTTTCCATCAACATCTCCATCAGCATTTCCCGAAGCCCCACAAAGTGCCAGGCACGGTGCTCTCTGTTTATACACATCGCTTCTTTTTGTCCTCACAACCACCCTGCGAGCTAGGTATCAGTATTGTCCCACTTTACAGACGGGGAAACTGAGACTCGGAGAGGCTAAGGTCACATAGCAGTAAGTCTCAGGGAGAGAACTCTGAGGACTTCCATGTCACTAGTGCGCTATCGTGCGGTTCAATTATCAGGCATCCATGGCTGCTGGGAGGGACAGAGTGGGGTCAGTGAGTTACACTGCCCATTGACACGTGGGGGCAGGCAATAACGGAGAGTCTCTGAAAACAGGATTCTATCCTCTGAAAGGACCCCCCCCCCACTAGTACGAGAAACAAAAACAGGCCACCTAGTTTTATTTTATATTGTAAACTCTGAGGCCTGTGGATGCCTTACAAATATCAAGGCTTTCATATCATGAGAAACAAATTTTATTAAGTTTGCTGTCATTAATACAGGAGGGAAGACATTTTTCCAAAAGAAGCGTGCCCTCTTGCCATCAAATCATTTCAGTTGTTCGTCTTCAATTGCAGGAGACCGTGTTCTCAAGCAACACGTTCAAGCCTAATTAATCTAGAGTATAAATGTGCAAGATGTCTCTTCTGTGGGAAGGCCGTTCAACTAAAGCCCAACACTTGGGTGACGTGCATATCTGCTTTTTCGCTCTCACCCTAGATGTTCCCAGGGCTGGTGCTCTCTCTCTGCTCTGATGTCTCCCCTTAGAGGTCTCCATCTGACTGCTCTGGCTAAAGGCACCCTCCAGCACTGCACTCTCTGGCTCGCCTGTCTCCCGGCTGTGCTCCCTTCCTTGTACTTACCATTCTCTGGCATTTCCCTATTCTTTTATTTATTTGTGTTTGCTGTTTGTTTCCCTTTCACTAAGGTATCTGTTCCAGGAGAGCCAGAACTGTGCTGTTTTTGTTGACAGAATTCTTCATGGGTTTCTGGTGTGGGTACCATCTTCGGAGCAAAGGCATTGCACTTTCTTTCAAAGGCTGTCTGTAGGGCAACCCGCCTGGGAGAATAAAGGTAACGCTAATAACGAAGATATCGCCTCCTTTGGGGGCAATGGTCAGGCAAATTTGCTAGTGGCCCCTTCTAGAGATTGGGGTTTTCTGTGCTTAAAGCTTCTTAGCTGGGATACAGACCTACTGAGTGCCCAGCACCCACCTCTGCTGTTCTGCGCCACCCCAAGGAACTTTCAGGGCAGGGGAACCAGCGTGGATGTGACGCTCTGGTTGCTGCTGCGTCTGCTCCGTGGTGAATAATAAAGGCGTCTGTCTGTGGCGCAGACGTTTCCTGTCTTCCGCCAGCATCTATAAGGTGGGCAGGCTAACGCCTCGCCTCGAACCCTTCGGAGTTCCTGACGGCTTTGTTCTTTACCTCGTATCCAGCGCCTGGAGCAACACCTGCCACATAGTCTGTGCTCAGTAAGTACTTGTGGCATGAAGGAAAATTCAAAATGACGCCTCAAAGCAATTAAAGCAGCTCACTGGCAAGGAATCTTTGACCGGAGCGGCCTTCGTTTACCCTTCACTATCTGTCCTAGATGACTTTTTGGAAAACCTAAAATCTCTTTAGCTTTTGGGTGGGACAACATTTCTCCACCTTAATCTTGCCCTGTGCTGTCACTTCCCTGCCTGCAAGCACTGCAGAAAGTAATTTGAACGCGTTCAACTCTGTAACCTCGTTCTCAGTGCCACAGAGCACCAGCCACCGTGAAGCGTGGGCGTCCCCCGACCCTGCGTTGGGTCAGAATGGGCTGTAGCAGCAACGTTTCTTCTGACGGCTGCCAGTCTGCAGTGGCCTGGGAGCTGTCAAGTTCCTCAGAGGGGAGGTCAGGTAAGCGGGATCTCTGACCACTGGGTGGTGGTGTCTCTTAAGTCCGGAGAACCTAGGTGCGCCCTTTCTAATCCCAGCTGTACCCCACGGGGCATCCCAGCGGTGGTGCCAAGGGGGTCCTAAAGCTTCCGCGCGGGCTACCTCGGTTTTGGAGGGCTGCACTTAGGAAGGATTGGTGTTGAGGCACTTCCTCTGGGGCGCTCCTGGGGACAGGAGTCTGGATAGGAGAGGGGCTGGGGTGAGGCCGGGTCACTCCCCGCCACCCCAGCCCTTGACCTCGCAGAGCTGGCCCGCCAGGCCCAGGTCTCCGCCCGCCGCCTCCTCGCGTGCCGCACTCACCTGGCCAGAGGAAGACGCCCACGCTCCGTCCTCCGCTGAGAGCCTGGCGGGCTTGCGAGGCGCCAGGCCCGCTCCGGGGCGAGGCCTCCCGGCCGCGCTCACGCGGAGTCTCCAGCCAGCGGCCCGCACCCCGCGCACCCGCCCGGCTTGTGTACACGCGTCGCCACGGCAACGCCGCGGGGCCGCCGACAGGGTGGGGGCGTGGCCTGCGCCGCGGCTGCAAAGGGCGAGGGGCCGTGCGCTGGGAAAACCCGTGCGGAGTACCCCCTGCTGCGAGGCCTCTGGGCATCCGGGACCTGCCACGGAGGGGTCCTCAGCCCGAATTCACAGATGGGGAAGACGGGGGAGAGTAGGGGGCGGTTCGGAGCTCACAGGAGTGGCCCTAAAGGAGCAGACTCAATCCTTTAAGCTGGGTGCTTTGGGGTTTGAGAGGGTGATGGAGCTGAACCAGGAGAAGCTTGGGGTTAGTACCCCCTGCCCCACCCAAGTCCCCAGTGCTCCTCGTTGCAGATGAGAAAATAGAGGAAGCTGGGAGGACCACCACTTCTGGGAGTGGCAGTGGGCGTGGGAGAGGGATGGGGTGGAAGGAATTATATTAAAAAAAAACGAGGGTTTCTTCCAAGTGCTGGGGAAAAGGTATTTCCAAACCCACAGTCCTGTCCTTCCTTGTCAAAACTGATGTTTATTCATTCATTTGTTCTTTTTTTATCTTTACAAACAACCCCTGAGTCCCCTATAAGTGTGAGACAGTAGCCCCAGGGTTGACCTGGGTCAGTCACTGTCCTTAAGGAGCCCCGCCACCCATGGGCACTGCAGAGAAGCCCAACTCAGAAATGTCAGCGATGATCATTATTTCTATCAAATCACTAGATCTAAGCAGGAAAATAAGGCTCAGGGACGTGGAGGAATGTGTTCAAACTGGCATGGCTAGAAAATGCAACAGGATTTGAATCTGGGTGGGTCCCAGGTTCAAGGAAGGTTCCCCCCACCTCCCTGGGACTGCAGGTGACAGTTGTCACAACCACAAGACACACATGCTTTCCTTCATCTCTGAACCGGCTGGGCTCCTGTCTCGCTTGAAGGCCTGGCTGTGCTGGAGGCCGGGAGGGAAAGGGGACCTAGGCCAAGGTGGGGAACCCAGCTCACCTGCCAGACGCTGGGCTTCCTTCCTGGGGAACCTGTGCCCCCATTAAAACTTACTCATCCCCAGCACCTGCCCTGGGTGTTCCCCAATTAGGGCAAGCACACCCACTGCACCCCCTCCCCAGACCTACCTGCTGTTTGTCCTGTTGGCCCTGGCAATCCAACCCGAAAGGAACGCCGGCCTCCAGCCCCAGCCCACCTGCTGGGAGAAGGAGGGAGGCTTGCCCAGCTTCCGGCGGGTGGGAGAGCCAGAGAAAGAGAGGGAATAGGAGCAAGGGAGGCCAGGGGCTGGAAGAGAGCATGACCAGCAGGCGGTAGCCAAACTACCGAGCAGGACGCCAGCTGGGAGAGCTGAGGGCCTAGTGGAGGCTCCGCAGCCCATTCATAACCTGATCCGAAGGGTTTAGGAAATGCAGCTTTTATATATGTGCACACAGAGATACAAGAAAATGAATTAAAACCATGGAAAGAACAGGTCACTGAGCCCTCCCACAGCTGTCCTCACCTCAACCCCTGGCGGGAAATGAGAACACACCCAGGTTTTCCTCAAAGGGACTCCTCTACTGCTGGCTTGGAACATTCATTTCTCTTGCGGATCAGTCTTCAATGTCAATTCCCCTTGGTTCCCTGGGCTTTGCCGCAGGGAGTCAGTCTGTACCTTCTGTTTGAAAACTGCAGATGAAGCGTGCCGGGCCCCCTTTGGTGGGCCTGTTGTTTTGTTTCATGCTGTCTGGGCCTCACCGGCAACGCGGACATCATAACAGCATTAACTGTGAGGATGAAGCGAGTTGAGATGTGTAAAGCACTACACTGTGACTGGTGCGGTAGAATCGCTCTGTGAGTGTTTGCAATTTTGTCTTTTGTTTTCTCATGATGTGGGAGGACAGCCCGATGCCAACCCAGGTCACAACACCCCCGGGGAAACATGGCTTGGCATCAAGACTCGGTCCCTACCCAGAGCAAACCTGACCTTTGAACTGCCCCAAACCTTTTTGCCCAGTGCTCTGGGATCTTTCTGGGTGTGGATGTCACAGGCAGGCTGAGCTCCCACCCCTGGAAACTCCCAGAGGGGATTCCTGAGGACTCAGCTGGTGTCTGTGGGGTGGTACCTGTTGAACTATAAATTTGAAATCCATAAATTCTACTTCTGGGCATTGGGCAAACAGACCATTATTACTATTATTATTATTATTATTATTGCAAGTAACAATGAACTTTTATGAATGTAGTTAACAAAACCAGCTAATATCTATTAAACCTTGTTAGGTACCAGCTCCCATGCTATGCAGTTTTATTTAATTCTTAGCCCAACTGCTAAGAACCGAGGCACAAAAAAGTCAAGTCACTTGTCCAGGTACAAGTCTTGTAAGTGGTGGGTTCAGGATTTGAACCCTGGCTGTTTAACTCCTGAGTGCTATATTTTTTTGTAAGCTTTTTATCAAAAAAGAATACAGTAGTGAAAAGTGAACATATCATATATGTACACTTAAAGAATTTTCACAAAGCATATGCACCTACTTAACCAGAACCCAGATCAAGTGCAGGGTAATACGACCTCCACCCCCAAGTCCCTCTGTGCCCACTTCTGGTCATTGCCTACCCACTACTCTGACTTCCAACGTCCTAGATAATTAGTTTTGCTTGTTTTTGAATTTCATATAAATGGAATCGTACCAGATTCCATTTTCTGCCTGGTTCACTCAACATTAGGCATGTGAGAGTCAACCATGTTGTTTGATGTTTTATTCATTCTCATTCCTGTAATGCATTCCATTGTATTAGCTATCTACTCCTGCATAGCAAATTATGATACACTTAGTGGCTCAAAACAACATGCGCTGGCCACTTCACGGTTTCAGTGGGACAGGAATCCCAGTACTGCTCAGCTGGGTCCTCTGCTCGAGGTCCTTTAGGTTCAGGAGTTGGCCGGGGCTGGGGTCTCATCTGAGGCTCAACTGGGAAAAGATCCTCTCTCAAGCCATGCAGTTGTTGGAAAGATTCAGTTCCTTGAGGCTTGGAGACTGAGGGTCCGTCTGGTTCTTCGTGAGGACTTCTCTGTAAGGTAAGTCCATAAAATCCTGTAGCAAGATGGAAGTTACAATTTTATGTAACATGATCACGGAAATGACAGCCTGTCACTTTTGCTGCATTCTGTTGGTTAGAAGTAATGTATAGCGCCCCCCCCCCCCCACACACACAAGGGAAGGGGCTTACACAGGTGTGATCTCCAGGAGTGACTGGGAGCCATTGTATGAGTCCCTTGGCTCTGGGTGCCTTCAGTGGCAAGCCTGCATGAGCCCTACCTTTGGAGAAAGCCTCTTTCAATCAACAGAAAGCCTCTCAGTGTATCTGATTGAGATGACCTCATCCTTTGTCACCTTCTCCCTTGTTTTCTGGAGGTTTTGCAATGTCTCGCTTACCGTCTGCATTCTTTTCTTATTTGAACAGTGCTCCCATTTTGAGTTCTTTTTGGGGGGGGGGGGGCGTCATTCCCGTCACATGCTTTTTATCTTCCTTTCCAACCTCTTGCCTCTCTAGACATTTCTTCTCAGGTTTCCTCTGAATCATTTCATTTGGTCTAAATATATTCATTTTTCCCTTCTTCCTCACTGTACTCAACATAGATCTCTCTTTCCCCCAGAACAACTGTTCTTTTCTTTCCTATCCCTCACCCAGATCCTCGTCTTTCACCACGCTTTCTGACCTCTCCTAAGAACTGATTGTTTTTTTGAAACTTAAGTTGCAAAGATCATCCCTTCTAATCTGAATCTGAACTGGGATCGCTGTCAAGAAGCAAGGGAGACAGGAATGTTGCTGGGTAATTAGGATCCTGCACAGAAGGGCTGAGTGCTCAAGGGGAGTGTGTGGGTGGGGGGGGGGCGGGTAGGGGGTGTTTAGAGGGATCTGGGGATGGAGAGGGAAGTACGTTCTTCTGCCTGAGGTGGTGCTTGGGGGCAGGGGTGGGGTGGGGTCAGGAAAGGCACTAAAAAAAGGAAGCATTTGACCCGTAAAGGGTGGGTGGGGTTTCAGGAGGTAGAGCAGGGAGAGAAGACCCTGGTGGAAGGAAGGCACAGTGAGAATAGAGGCTAGAAAACATGTGCTGGGAGAAGCTGAGTGGGTGGTACAGAGGGAGCGGGGAGGCTAAGCGCTGAGAATGCCAACCGAATGGCCGTGGCCAGCCTGCAGATATGTTTGGCTTTCGTACTGTGTAAAGACTTTTAATTAGTTGCTGAAGGGCTAGGCCTCTTTCTGTGGAGTGACAGAGAAACGGATTCAAGCTGGCTTCAGCATGAAAGCCAATTCACTGGTTACTATAAATGAAAAGTTTAGAAGAAACAGCTGGGTTCAGGCCCAAACAATGTTGTCAGGCCTTGGCCTCTCTCCAGCTCTCAGCAATGCTTTAACCGTGTGGATCCAACCATAGAAGAACCTCTGTATAATGGTCACAAAAAGGCTGCCATTGCTCCAGACTTTATATCTTCTCAGGTTTGAATCCCATGAGGAAGAGTGAGAGTCTTTTCCTTAAAGTTCCCCTAAAGGCCTCATTGCTTCCTGTTTTCTCTGATTGGATCACAGGGCCATTCCTGAGTCAAGTATTTCAGAACAGTAGGCTGCTGTGCTCTGATTGGCTGAGTTACATGCCCACTCTTGCAGCCAGAGACAGAGTCAATGCCATCTCTGAGAGGCTGGGCTCAGGTTGGGAGAAAGGCGTGGTCTACAAAGCGTGGTCATAACACCATGGTATGTTAGGAGAGAGGCGAATTGATATCTGGGTAGCAGAAACTTCAGATGTCTACCACAGCGGCCAACATGTATAGATCATTTTGATTGACGTTGAAATCTGGACTTACGCCTTTTCTTGGAGAATGGGAACATCTGGTAGTTCCGGGCTCTGTTCTTGCATATAGACCGAGAACCTGCTAGGATGGAGAAGAGGCTGCCCTCTTTAGACACGGCCTGTGTCCTCCCGGCCCCCTGAGCTGCTCACAGCTCCTCTCTGGCTTCTGGGAGCACTTGAATTTTCACTCCCAGCCTAACTCGATTCTGTATGTAGATCTGTTCCTCCTGCCTGAATGGAAGTGCCAGAAGCACAGGGGTCAAAGGGCTTTCCCTGTGCTCCCACGAACACCTGAGGACAAATGCCTGGCCCTTTCGGATCATTTTGGCCCTTGCTCATTTTTAAATCATTCTTTTAAAAAGATATTTAATACATAGTGATTTGAGAATCTGTATCTGATCATTTCAATATCTGAAACCTGTGGGCAATGGTATCCACCTCTCATTTGTTGTTTCAGCTTATTCCTGACTTGCTTCTCATGGCTTTGGTAATTTGATTGCGATTTCACTTTTGATTGACCCGTGGGAATCCTGAGGGGCAGGACTCCTGGCTGCTTTCCTCTGTTTGTTGCAGCTGGACGCCAGGGATGCTAATACCTTGTGACCAACTGCATCTACTTCCTCAATGTGGAGTTTCCCCCTGAATACATGGCATGTAAATTTGAACCCCAGACCCATGTGGTTACAAATCCTCAGGGTGAAAATCATTATCACTGTTGGAGCCATTATTAATTTTTTCCTCCAGAGCCACGTTGAAAATAGGTAGCTTCATAGGCCCCCTTTTCTGGCAGGAAAAAAAATGGGTAAAGCCCTCCCTGTTCTAGGATGTCCAGCACTTTGCAGGTGCTGGCGTAGTACAGGCATCTTGGGCTGCGCTTGCGCAGTTTGCAAAGGCCCGAGGCTGGACCTCCCATTTCCCACACCTGTTACCTCCCCCCGCTGGTGGAGGTGTCTGCCATCTGGAAGCCCTGGCTTCCTCTGTTGTGTACACTTTGGCTGTAGCTCACTCTGCCTGTGCGGTGTGTGTTTATGTTCCTGTGGGATTGCTTACGTTAAACATTGTTCCTTTTTTTAAAAAAAAAACTCATGAATTGTTTATTTCTGGAATATTCCATTGAACATTTTCAGATCGCCGTTGATTGCGGGTAGAAGTGTGGAAAGGCAGACCATGGAGAGGATGACACTGCTGTGTTCGCCTAGTGAGGCAAAATTCCTGTTACAGTTTAAATCTATATGTGCTTTGTTTCTTATCATGATTGTAGTTTCTTTTTTAAAAAACTTAATCTGTATTGCATTTGTTTCTATTACCATTTAGTCCCCTTATAAAAGTTGTTCCTTATTATGGGACTTTGGAAACATATACAAAAGTAGAGAAAATAACGCAATTGACCCCATCCCGCTTCAACATTTTTCCAATCCTCTTTTACTACTTTTTTTATTCCTTTTTGATTTTTTTCTGGGTTAATTTAAAGCAAATTATGTCAGTTTACCCATAAGTACTTCCTAACTGAGAGGTCTTTTTTTCCCTTGTGGATGACAAAGGGGCCACATACTGAACCTGCAAGCTCCGGGTGGTGGCTGTTACGAGCTCAGACACCAATGACAAACACAGAGGATTCTCTGAACATAAAAACCCCTAACTAAACGTGGGTCACGGCTGGTAGGCATATCTGACGCCCATAGCTTCCTTGACAAAGGTCGGTCTTTAACTTAAGTGAGACTGTCTGTTATCTTTCTGCATCTAGAATAACATACATTTTTTTTAAAAAATATCTTTTTTCTAGAGAGAAGAAGGGAGGGAGGGAGGGAGGAAGAAATATCAATTTCTTCACTTATTTATGCATTCATTGGTTGTTTTTAAGAGGGAAAAGGAGGGAGAAAGAGAAGGCGAGAAACAGATGTGAGAGAGAAACATCAATCAGTTTCTTCCCACACCTGCGCTGCCTGCAACCTAGGCATGTGCCCCAACTGAGAATCAAACCCACGACATCTTGGTTTGCAGGATGATGCTCCAAACAACTGAGCCACATCATCCAGGGCCATTGGTTGATTCTTGTATATGCCCAGGTTGGGAATTGAACCTGCAACCTTGGTGTATTGGGACGATGCTCTAACCAACTGAGCTTTCTGGCCAAGGCTTGGATAACATACCTTTGAAATGTCAGAGTGATTTCCTTTTCCAGACCCCGTAGGGTACAACCCCCACACGGAGCATGAGACCACGGAACCCCTCATTGTTACCTTGTTGCCTGCACACCATCTCTATGTGCTGTGCAAGCCAATTCTTAGCTCTCCTGCACCCACCAGTGTAAAGGATGTGTCTTTCTCTTTTGCCTTTTTATCCAACCCCAGAGATTCCCCACTTTGCTTTTTCCCGCCTCCTTAATCTACCACCAATGGATTTCATGTAATCCTCTTTACGCCTCCTTCTTTGAGTCTAATGTATAACATAAGCTGCAAAACTGCCATTCTCCAGAATGTTTTCTCAGACTGTTGAGATTTATTTTCCCAGCAATTGTTGTCAGTTTGACTCAAATAAACTCATAAAAATTCTCTACAGGTTTGGACATGCCTTATGCTGACACCCTTTACGTTACCCTACCTTCCCCCCAACAACATTATCACCCCTCACAGTACTTACAATAAATCCTGAACATCATCTGCCACCCAGTCTGTGCTCAATTTCCTTGATTCTCCCCAAGTGTCTTTGAACTCTTTGCTTGTTGGAATCAGGATCCAGACAAAGGTACACATTGCAGTTGGTGCTTGTGTCTCCAAAATCTCATTTATCCTGTACCAGCAACCCCCTCCCCAACCCTCCCACATACACCTTTTTTAGCAGCCACAGATCTGTTGTGGAAACAGGGTCCTTTGTCCCGTGGGATAGTCACATCCTGGATTTGTCTCACTGCCTCCTCATGGTTTCAGTTAACTCGCTCATCTCTTCCCCGTGTTTCCTGTAAACTCCTGGTTAGTTCCGGAGGCCTGATTAGATTCCAAGTCTTTTTGTTGTCAAGACTGCCTCACAGGCAGTGCTGGGTGACTCCTTCTGCATCGTGCGCTGAGCACATAATGTCTGGTCGCCCCGTGTTTGACAATACTGAGACGGATCCGCAGGAGCAACACTAACATGCTGAGCCATCCATTACGAAGTCCTCATTGGCTCCCTCCACCCCCATAACTTTTTTTATTTGTGGCAAAATACACATAAGATTTACCATCTTAACCACCTTTAGGTGTGCAGTTCTGTAGTGTTCCTTGCATTCACCACCATCTTCTCCAGAGCATCTTTAGCTTGCGCAGAACGGAAACTCTACACCCATTAAACAACTCCCCATTTCCCCTCCCCCAGCCCCTGGCAACCACCACTCTACTTTCTCTCTCTCTGGATTTGACGACTCTCGCGATCTCCTGTAAGTGGAATCACACAGCAGTTGTCCCTTTGTGACTGACTTACCTCACTTAGCACAATGTCTTCAAGGTTCATCCAAATTGTAGCACGTGTCAGAATTTCCTTCCTTTTTAAGGCTAATAGTCCACTGTAGGTATCTACACTGTGTTTTGTTGACATCCATTCATCTGTCGATGGACGCTGAAGCTTGCCAACTTTTTACCTAATAGTTTGAGCATCCTTTGAGGATCATGCCCTAGATCCATTATTTCTTTTGGGGTTATAGGGTTGTGGCTCTTCTGTCTGACTCCATTTGTAATTATTAGCTAGAATTCTATAGGGAAGGCTTTTCCTTCAATCGTTTATCATAAAATACAATTTGTTCAGGGAAGGCAGAATGAACAATTGGCTCTTTCCTTTGATGTGTCAATAGTCAGAGTAAGAAGCAACTGCCAAAGTGACCAGTGAGTTTTTTAAAATAGCATAGGGAACCGTTGATTTAAAATGTGTGCCAATCCATTGACATGATGATTTGGTTTGATGCGCATACTGTGCCATCTCAGGGGTCCACTCAGGCTGGCTCCCGCGTCCTTTGTTTTTCCAGGTGGAAACCACACAGCCTTTATTTATAACCACCTGCCTCTGTAGCGCGTTGGCGTGGCCTTTGAGCAGACACCTCTCTGCCTCAGTCTGCCTTCCCTGGCCAAGGCAGTTGAACACGGTGAGCTCTAGAACCATCCCTGCTCAAAACTCCATTTTTTGTAGCATTTTCACATAAGGCTTACCCATCAGATTCTCCTAGTCCTGTGACCCAATGCAGCTACCAACAGCTTCATTCATTTGACAAACATGGAAATTGCCAACCAGGTGCTACTATTTTTTCTGCTTCTCCATATTCCGCACCGCCCCCCTGTCCCCCGCCGCCTTAAGTGGACTTCAAGCTTTGGTTCTCAAACAAGAATATCTTATCCCCCGCAGAGGACTTCTATTAAAATTTATCTTAAAACTAGAGTTCACATACAATATTCGTTTCAGGTGTACAGCATAGTGTTTTGACATTTCTCTCTCTTAGGAAGTGATTACCCAGGAGGCATTTGACAATGTCTGGGGACGTTTTTATGAGTGTCACGCCTGGGAGGGGCTGTTGGCATCCATCCAGTTAGCAGAGGCCAGAGATGGTGTCACACATCCTGCGATGCACAGGACAGCTCCTTTCCTTAATGTTAATGTCATCCAGCCCCAAATGTGTACTTCTGAGAATTTAACTATACTTGAAGGAGGATGATGAGATAGTCTGTTTTAAACACATCCACAGAACTTAGCCATATAATGTTCCTCTCCGACTGCTTCTGGTTCAGTCTTATTTCTGGCTCCTGTTTTGTCCCTTGAGACTTTTCTATTATTGGCCTAAGGGAAGATTAATGGACAATTTTACTGTGTTCAAGTCAATGGAAAAATTTGAGGGCTTAAAAATTTTTTTTAAGCTTGGGAGGTGAACATCAAAATGAAATTTTATCCTACATAGCCGTTAGATATTTTGGGCCCCAGCATCTCTGCAATTTTATTGATTGAATGGATATTTTCAACAGATTAACTCTTTTTTAAAAAAAATTTTAATTTTATTATGTATTGGTTTGGGGTGGATAGCTTAGTGGTTAGACAATCATGTACTCTACCCTTGGAAATACCCTTGGTATTCCCAGCCCCACTGGCCCCACTTGCGGTTAACACAATATATTGACTATACTCCCTCTGCTGTACTTACACCCCCTGACAGCATCGCCTTTTAGAGTCAGTAAAATTATTGTGCTCTGCTGCTCACAGCTCCTCCTGTAAAGGGTGTGTCCCCGTACCCTTTGCTCTGCTCTATTTGTGTTGATTTAAAAGAACTCCATTGGTGTCCTTTTACCAGTGGCAGCTGCTAGAATTGTGTGTCCTTTCCTATGCAAAAAAGTCAATTTCTGGATTAGGACTTTGAATCTGATGTAAAGCTAATTTGTCAGAAACAAAAAAGGCAGCTTTTGGTTGTATTTCTGGTTCAACTTTGAAAGAGGTAGGAATTAGATAGGATGGATGTATTTCTTCACTTGTTCATATCAAGTACTCACAGTTTCTCTTCCAAGTGCATACATTCAAGGCTTGTCATTTTGTATCTGCAAAGTAAAAGAAAAGCTGCTATCACACCATTACATTATCTTTCTCTTATTTGTGTTCTGTTAAAGTACATGCTAATGGTTTTTCTTGACTGGACATAATTGTCAAGGAAGCTTTCTGAAATAAGATACCTCGAGGACAAATACAAAGAGTATTTTCTTGGCTTTAAAGTTCCCACAACACACCTCGCAAATTTTACAGATCAGGGCTAAGTCCAGCTGATCTCTGAGGAGTGTGCTGTATTATTTGACACTGTTTTTTCCTGAGAAGAAAAGCTTATAGCAGAAAAGGACTTGCCCTAATTTTTGTTCCCCAAACTGTATTTTAGTTGTTTTATTTTGTTATATTCCCTTTGTTCGTTCCAAGCATGCTTTCAAATAATGCACCATTTCTCAGTCTCTTTCAGTTTGTAAGTACTACTCACCATTATCTTTCCCTCTATGATTCAGTTAATACATCCCAGGTTTTAATGCAGAGTTGGGGATGAGGAAGGGGAAAAAAAAAAGAAGAAAGGGAAGAGAAATTTGTTTTTATCATGCTGTGGAGAATTAAACTTATAGTTCTGGATTAGAGAGGGATTAGAAACCAGTCTTTATAAAAATGACAGTTAAAAAAAGAGAAAAGTACCACGGTCTGGCTGATCTCCAAGGATGGCTGTTTCCTGCTTCCTTTTGATGGAGCTGACATGGGTGGCCAGGCTCTATGACCGAAGTCCCCTCTGTGCAAGAGGATGGCTCTTCATTCAGGGCAGGGTTTCTCAACCTCGGCCCCACTGACACCTGGGGCAGAATAGCTCTTTGTGGCGGGGACCGTCCTATGCATTGTAGGATGATTGGCAGCATCCCTGCCAAATATCCCCTGGGCAGCAAAATCAATCCTGGTGGAAAACCACTGATTAAAGGTGAAATGTCTTGTTGGCGCGGATGTTTAAGCATCACTGGGAGCTTAAACACCTCCATGCTTTGTCACGTGTGGCACCTGGGGGTTGGTCGGTATCAGCACGTCATCCGCCTGACTGCCCACCTTGGACCTTCAAACTCCTGGGGTCTGCTTTTCCCTCAGGGTGTTGGTGTCAGTGAGACACACGTGTTTGGCAGCCAGGTTGGCCTTGAGCAAACTCGTTGCAAGGACTGTGTTTTATTTCACTTTGTTTTTTAAGGGCCTCATTTTAAGGACTTCTGGTATGGACATGTGTCCCCTCCAGCAGGTTATCTGGATTAAATTTGCATCCATGAATTGTGTGCTCCGTCTGTAGCATTGTTCCCTCTGTCTCTCGGTCATTTTGCTGCCCCAACCGCTGCTCTGCATCGAGTATCGCAGAATCCGTCATCGACGTGCTCTGTTTGCTCTCACCTACCATCCCAGCGTCAGGCACTCTGGGACATTGAAGAGACAGGGGAGCGGCTTTCTCCTCTTGGCTCAATGTGAACGCTGCTTTGGAATGATCTGGAGGCATCTCACAAACTGCCATCCATACGGTGGCAAGATCTCTGGAAAGCATGCAGCGCTCGCCACGAGGCCGTCATGAGGGGTGCAGTACCCCACCCATCGGAGGCTCAAGCTCCCTGGCCGGGCAGGGACATAGCACGGCCTGCAGCAGGTCTGAGAGCTGGAGGCCCCCTGCACCGGCACCGCCGTGGGCTCACCCTGACCTACAGTCTCGGTACTCTCTCTGGCTGCCTGGTGCTGGGTCGGTCTTAGTGGTTTCCCCTCGCTGGTGACCTGGGATCTGAATGCCGCACAGCAGAGAAAGCTACCTACCAGACAGCGTCGTCAATGAACTGTAGGACTCTGGACAAGTCTCTTTTCTGCTCTCGGCCGGTGGCTGCCCTGCTGAGTTATTGGGTTTGGCTCACTCTCCACTCCCTGGATGTGGTCCTTGTGGGGAAAAAGATTCTGTGGCCAAAGTGGTTTGGGAAATGCTCTGCTCGGCAGCGTGTGGAGATTGATAATGTGCAGAAGCCTATGAGAGAAGACTTTCTGAAATTCCCTGTACCCAGATACCCACGGGGCTCACTGGCTACTTTTCTCCAGTGTCCCTTCCCCCAGAGACTTTTCTGACCCCCTGTCCCCTCCTCCTGGCCCTTGCCCTGCCTGCCTCATTTTTCTTCACGGCACTCCTTGTTTGCTGACATTCTGTTATGTATGTATTTACTTGTTCACCTCCTATGCCCTCTGCCCAGAATGTAGCCTCTGTGTCAGCAGGAACCTGGTCCATTTGTGTGCAGTGTCTCCCTAGCACAAGACACATAGTAGGTGCTCAGGAAAAATCCGTTGAGTGTATAGGTTTTGTTTAACTTGGGGATTTCCAAATGGATCTAATCAGGGACCTTTCCCACTTCCACCCATTAAAATCCAGGGGAGCGATCTTGGGGCCTCACCAGGAAAGTGGGTCTCTAAAACCCCAATGGCTGTGCTTCTTAAGAGTCACTTTCTTAGTCCCAGACACCCGGTTCTGAACCTATTGACAAGGCGGCATGAGACTGAAAGTCAAACAAGATGGGTCGTCCATGCTCCGCGAGGGGAAGTGCCGCCCCCGCGCCTAGGGAGCAAGGCCTGCTCCAGGCTGGCCCCAGGGCTGCTCCCCTGGCCTGACTTATGCGGCCCCGCGGCCCTCGCTGGAGCTGGCTTTCAGCGAGGATTCCTCACATACTGCTCAGGGCACCTGGTGAATTTCCCAGAACATGTTGGCAGAAATGAGCGTGAGGCCCATGCTCGGAGAAGTGCTTGGGCTCCAGGCTCTCCATCAGGCGGCTGTGGTCGGGTCCCGGCTGCCGCGCAGCCATCACTTTCTCTGCACCAGGGACAGCTTAGGTACCCACCTCGAAATCAGTGACCTCCGTTTTGCTGGCGGAGAGATCCAGGCTCCGGGCGGGGGCGGGGGTCCCATTTATTGCCCAGTATTGTACCTCCGGGAAGCAGCCGGCCTAGGATTAAAGCTATGTCCTCCCTGCTAGAAAGCCCACGTGCTGTCCTCTGAGCCCTCAGACAGGATGGGGGCTGTCCTCTCATAGCTCTGCACTTGCACACTCTGCCTGGTTTGTTCTGGGGACTAAGTGGTCCTTGTCAGGACCTTTACGGCAACATGCGAGCTCATTAAACCTCAGAGGGGCTCTATGTGTATGGCTCTTACAGTGCGAGTCAATGGATCCATCCATTTCCAGCGATACAGCCGAGTCTGTTTTCCGTTTGCTGCACGCTGGCAGATTATTTTGGCTTTGCAATTGCACACTGTCCATCCAGAACCAGGTCATCTCAGGACGTTTGGCACCAAGGAACAGAAACCCACTCCAACTTGTCTGGCAGACGGGACTCTACTGAAAGCAGCTTAGGGCATCCTACAGGGCGTGTGGCCAGGCTAAGGAGGACCCAGGCCAGGAGAGGCAAAGCCTCTGATCCATCTCTTCTTGCAAATGGCTGCTTCCTCCACGTCCCTCTGCTCTGTCTGCCTCTCCTTGCAGACCAGTTTTCTTGTGCGCCTGGCTCCCCTGTGGCTTTCTAGTTTATTGTACCCATTCAAATGGCTAGTCCAAAATCACCATGGTTAATGTCACCCAAGGTCTCAGGACCCGTTTTCGGAAACACTGCCCAAGCAAGGACCCTTCCCACGGAGAGCAGGATTTTAGCCTCACTGCTGCATCCCTAGAGGCTAGAACAGTGCCTGGCACACAGCAGGAAGTCACTGCATATTTGTGGATGGGCTCGGCTTGTTCAACCGCACACACGTCCCAGGCAGCGCTCTCTACCATAGCCCCTCACAGTCCGGCCTTTTGCCTCAACCATCTGCTTGCAGCCGCCCTTCATCAAAACTGTAACCAGGCTGAGAAAAGTGAAAATTAACAGTGAGAGTAGGCGACCTGTGCCCTACGGGCCCAGCGCTGCCGGCGAGGCAAAGGCAGTGTCTGCCTTCCAGGGCTTCGGCTAAATTAAGGGGTAGAGCTAAAGGGGGGAATTTGTTGGGAGGACACAGCATCTTTTATGGATCCCAAGGGCAGAAGTACAGCTGGGATTCCCAGGAGACAGGACCAAGGACCAGAAAGTCATCAGCAGACGCCATCTCTGCGGTCTCATCGTTCATGTCTGCCTCTTTCAGCAGTTAGGTTCGCTCTCTCTCTACAGAGCAGGTCCCCTGCTTCACTCTCCTGTGTCCCATCCCGATGGCTCCCAAGCAGCCCCCTAATCCCTGAGACCACATCACCCGATGGCCTCTCAATCCATCCCAGGACCAATTCCTGGGAACAAAGGTCACAGCTCACCCAGCTCAGCTTCTGATTGGTTCTCCTGGGTCAGGTAGACACATACTTCGGGTCCAATCAGTTGTGACCTGAGAGGGTGTAGGTCACAGGACACCAACATGGCTGCTGAGATTTCTCCTTTTGGTGGGATGGGAGAGCTCGGTGGGAATTTTCTCTGCTATTTCACAGCCCCGGGTCCATTTAGGGGGCTCAGGAATGGGTGGGTGGCTTCTTGAATTTATCTTAAGAACAAAAATATGATGCAGAGGAAAAGGCTTTTACTTTTTTAACCTTTTTTTTTTTTTTTTTGGGTAGTTAACTGACAGCTCTGATAGGTCGGAACCAAGGAGCAAACACAAGCGAACTCTGGCAAAGTCTGAGGTGAAGATGACCCGTGCTTGGACAGGTGGCTTTCGTTTAATAGTGCAGATAACTCCTTAGCCTCTCTAGGCACGATTCAGGCCTCCAGCCTCTAGCCAACATGCTCTACATGTTTGTTTAGACAGAGGTGAATCCATGCTCTACATTTCATAGGCTAAACATCCATGATACATTCTGAGTCGCATGAATAACTTCCTACTCGGTTGTTCCCACACATAGAAAACAAATAGGGTCCTTGGTGCTATTCCCGCAGTATTCCTGCCCGGAGGAAGAGTTGGGAAATGTTTGGGTCCAAGAGGGCTGGTCCCTGAAATAGAAGAGGGAGGCCTGTGTTGGTTTCCTAAGGCCGCTGTGTAACAAATGCCTACAATGCTGGTGGGTGGCCTTCACACAACAGAATAGTATTCCCTCAGAGCTCTGGAGGCCAGAAGCTGACAATTCCCATCAACTGGACTGACATCAAGGTGTTCAGCAGGGCCGAACTCCCTTGGATGCAACAGGGAAAGTTCCATCCTGGCCTCTTCCAGCTCTGGGCGCTGCTGGCGCTCCCAGGCTTGTGGCTGCATCTGTCACTCCAGCCTCTGCCTCCGTGGTCACATGGCCTCCTCCTCTTCTATGTACGGGGTCTCCCTGTCTCCCACTCATAAGGACTTTTGGAGATGACACATAGGGCCCACCTGGATAATCTAGCATCTTCTCATCTCAAAATCCTTAACCGAATCACATCAGCACAACCTTTACCATATATGATAACATTCTCAGGTTCCTGATATCTTTGGGGGCCACCATGCACCCCACTACAAACCTCAAACCTCTTCCTTTCCCAAGGAGGGTCTAGGTTGGGCAGACAGCCCAGAAGATGTCTACGAGAGGCCAGGTTGTGAGCCCTTTTAAAAAGTTGTTGCTCAGCTCCTTAGAACCCTGCCGTTCCCCTTTTCTTTCCCCTCCTATTGGGAGGAAGCCTAGAGAGTAACCAAAGAACAGGTCCAGCTGAGACACCCGGAGAGCCACAGGCTGGCTCAGCCTTCTTATTTTTTAGATAATTTGCATCAAGACAGTGAAAGGTTGGAACTTCAGGATCTGCTGCCACTCCCAAGATAAGAAGGTGATTCATTCCCAAACTGCTGTCACTTCCCTCCCAGGGAGCTTTTAGAAAACAACTAGAGCCTAAGAATTCACTCTTCCCACCCAGCTCCCAGTGAGCAGGCAGACTCCCCGCACGCACGCCTGCCCCACACGCTGCAATGCTAGGGGGGCACCTTCGGACTCAGGCCTGTCTTCCCAGACTCCCACCCCAGCGTCCCGACCCTGACCCCAGACATCCCGGCTCCTCTTGGTGGTCTGCGATCCTCTGGGCATTTCTCATTAGTTGGACTGCTTGCCTGGACTCTGTAGAAAGTCACACTGTCCTCTCATGAGGACACGCTCACCCACCCTCCATGATCACACAGCCCATCAGTTCTAGGGGCAGATGACAGGCAGGACAGAGCTCCCTCTTGGGCCAATTCTCAGAGAGAGAGAGAGATGTTTCTACAGATAGAGAGCTGCTGTCCAAGCACCGAAACTTTCTGTGGGGCGCGCGCATGGATGGGGACAGCCTCAGCTCTTGGGGAACACAAGTCCTCATTCAACATCTGAAAGCTCTTCACTTATGTTGAACTGCACAGGGGAACGTTTAAGAACTCAGGCCCTGGAGCCCAACAGACTGTATTCAGATCCCAGCCCTGCCACTTACTATGGGTGCAGCATAGGGTACTTAAACTAACCTGAGCCTCCATGAGCTGCGCTGCAAAATGGGCACAGACGATACGGGGCACCACATGTGGAGGGCTTGGCACAGGGCCCGGCATACATTAAGTGTCTGGGACATACCCGCTGTTATTATTATTGATGTTGCTCCATACGCAAATCAGTACTGGAAGAGCTGCTAAAGTAATTCAGCACCCAAATGTACTACATATAAAATATTTTATTATAAAAAGCTCAGTTGCACAGCATTTTAGAAGGAACAGAACGTGGCCTTTCCTGCCGTTAAATAGGAGACTAGGAAAGTATACCGTTTAGACTATGATCTTAAGCATCATCAGGGCCTGGGCCGTCAAAGAACCACCGACGTGCGGGGCCCTGAGAACCCCAGCCGGGCCTCACCCCCCGAGTCACGCAGCCGTCTGTTTTGCTTAATTCACCAAACGGCTCCAAGTCCTTTCTTCAAAGGTGAGTTGTATTTCCTGCCCACGGTTCAGGATGCCAGTGAAGAAAGCAAAGGCATGACTTGTTTTCTTTTGGAAACAAAACAGTCCCAGTGAAAGCAAAACAAAACCACAATCTAAACCAGTGGCCAGGTAGCCTTTCCTGGTCGGGAAGAGGCTGTTGTCATCAACAATTCAGTTGAGGAAGGACGATGGGGAAGATGCCTACACCCGTCCCCAGATGGGGTCCCCAGCATCTTTCCCGTGCACCTGCTACACGAGGTTCTGTGGGTGTGAGACACCCCAGAATCACATGACTCCGCAACCCACACCCCTCATCCAAAACCGCTCAGTGCATCTGTCCCCTCGCTTCTCAACTGTGGCTGGAGTGGCTCCCTGGGGCTCTGTTGGTGCGGAGGGTGAGTGACAGGAGGGAACACACCAGAGAGGGGCCATCAGTCAGGTGGCCGGGCATTGGGGACCTTCTCCTGGACTTCGTCGTACTGTGGCGGGGGCGTCAAAGGCTCGATGGAGGGAGGAGGGACATTTTTGTCTGGGAGGTTGATCCTAAAGTCTTTGAGGTGAAGTTTTTCAGATTTAATCCTTCGAACTTTCAGTGGCTTCAGGCGTTTAGCCAACTTGGAGTTCTGCCTGTCGGGGGGATTCCCGGGGCTGCCCTCTACGTCGGCCCGGGTGGTCGTGGGGCTCGTCTCGTCGAGGCCCGTCAAGGACTCGTAGGAGGGGAGAGAGATGCTCATCCTGGGGCTCTGGTTTGGTTCCCTGGCTTCTGAGAAGTTTGTATTCATCACTTCCTCGTAGCTGGGGACGTAGTACCGGGAGGCGGCCTCCTCCTCCTCCTCTTGGCTGCAAGGCAACCAGCACAGACACGGAGTATTAGTGGGCGCACAAGTCATATACAATCCTCAGAAGGTGGGTTCTAAGTCCTGTGTTGTCACTGGGCCAATAGTCATCAGCCTTGTCAACAACAAATGGGTCCGAGAAGTAATAAAAGCTGCCACTTCATCTATTTGCTAAGAGCCAGGCCAGGCAGTGTTCTAAGTACTTTTAAACACGTACAAACCCATTTCATCTTCTGAACAATACTGTGAGTTAGGTACCATTACTATACCCATTTTATGGATGGGAAACTGATATATCAAGGTTACCCGTTTGGCCATACCTTTATGAAGCGAGGGGTTGGGAACTGCGTGCCACATTCTCAACTACACCATATCATCTGGGTGTTTCCCACCCCACCTTGCCTTGAAGCCTCACACTTAACAACGGTCTGAGCGGGCTATTCTGATGCCCAGCTGGTCCTTTGGCCAAAGGCAACATAAACATGCATTAAATCGCTGCCAACTTGAAGCCAAATCATTGTTCTCGGGTAGAGGAGGACTATCTGCATATAAAATTTATATGCATTTCAAATTATTCCGTGATTTTTATCTTCCAGTTTCACCATAAGACTCAAAGGACAGGTCAGGTCCTCAGCCTTACTCTCATTTGACTGTTGAAATAAAACCCCAAAAATCAGGGTGTTTTTTTACCCATTTTATAGGGAGTCATGCCAATGCCATTTTCCAGGACCCTACACTTGAACCTGTCGGGTGGTAACGGCCAAGAACAGAAATGCTGCTGTTTGTCTAGGCTCTCTCCTCGTCCCTGGCAATGCACGTGCGTGAGCCTATGGCTAGCGCTATGGGTGACTGGTTTTCTTTCGTTGTTCCTTTCTCTCTTCCCAAGTTTCCTAGCGTATGCATGATTGTCTTTTATTATCAGAAAATCATTTAATTTTTCCAAAATAAAAACAACTCTCTCCCACTAACAAGATAAGAGATATTTGTAGAAAATGCAAACATAGAAAAGTCTAGTGAAGAAAATAAAAGCATCCCAAGTCCTTCCACCTGGAGAGAACCACTGACGCCCTTCTGCCGCACCCTCTTCCAGATCCTTCTCTGATCCCATAGCCACAATATCTGATGCGATTATGACCTTAACCAAAGACGCCGCTGTGTTATATAACTGCTTCGTCTCAGTGTGGTGGGTACGGCTCCACATCAGCAAGTATGGATCAGCAATGGCTGCATAGAAGGTCCCTGAAGGGCATGTCACACTTTAGCTTGATTGATGGATATTTAGGTTGTTTCTCAGTGTTTGCTATTCTAAGCAATGTTCTGATAAAACACAGGTACAAACTCCTTCACATTTGTGCGATTATCTCCCAAGGATAAGCTCTTAGGAATAGAATCAATAGCTAAGCACATCTTTAACACTGTCTCTTATTGTGCAGACTCCCGTTCAGAAACGTGATGTTCCCCTCAGGAACCCTCCAGCACCAGGGCTGTCTGTCTCAGCCAACATGAGAGGCAAAAAATAACGATACCATCTTTGTTAGCATTTCATGACTAATGCGGTTGAACATCAATCATCGGGACGTCTGTGAAATGCTTGCTTGTATCCTTTGTCCGTTTTCCTACTGGCATGCTCATCTTTCATATTCATGTGAAGGGCTCTTTTAATCATGGGGACGTCGACCTTTATCGTACCTTCCCCAATACATCACTTACGTTTTAAATTTGTTGGTGGCATTTTTGATCAAATAGAATACTGCTTCCCAACCTTTTCCACTCAAAGCAGATACCCAGAGCACGCTGCGGGGAACGGACACGCAGCCGGTTCAGGGGTTCTGGCCACCCCAGGCCCCAGGCAGCTTCCCTGGGGGTGTCAACATCTTGGTACAGCTGGAATCCACTCATACCACATTACCTGGGACACTCTGGGATAGATGCCTAAAGTGAGTAGTACAATGAGACAGTGGGAAGGTACAGCTCCCTAGTCTAAATTATTCTCATCATCGAGCCCTGTGAGCGTCCATGGCTGGGCTGGGGCGGGTCAGCCCATCCTCACCTGTCTTCCTCCTGGGCGTGGGGCTCGGCCCCCGGCGGGTACTGGATGTGCGCCATCTCCTCGCCTCGCTGCTGCTTCCTCTTGTCCCGGATGCTCAGGCAGATGGAGAGCAGCAGCAGCATCACCCCGGCCCCGACCAGCACGTAGGCCACAGAGAACGTCTTGCTCTTGAGAATGCCGCTGCCCGTCTCCGTCTTGTTCCCCTGAGCTGTCGGCTTCTCGGTGGCGCTGAAGCCGGGTACCAGGTTCCACATGGCCATGATGACCCCGAGCACCAGCATCCCCAGGCCGATGGCAGTCAGCGCATAGTGAGAGCCGTTGGCTTTGGACTGGGCCATCATGTCAGTGGGAGCAGGGCCGGGCCCCGGTTCAAAGGAAGAAAATAAATAAAAAGCAGCAGCCGTTACCGCAACAAAAACCCGTAAATGCACTTAACAGGATCCCTAGCGTTACACTAAAAAAAGCAGCAGCCGAACTCCCAGGCAAACGCGAGGCATCCCGTGTGGACAGCTGCAACCAACAGGTCTGAAAGAAAAGCAAAAAGAGGAGAGGGGAAAATCAGTTCCAATTCACAGGGCTTTTGTGAACACAGCGGCTGTACCTTTGAAGGAGTTCAGAAGCAGCGCTGAGCCACGGGCTCCGGCTGGGCTCGCCTTTGATGGATTCCAGATGTCTTACGCGCTGGGCTCCTTCTGTGAGCCTGCAGAGGGAAGGCTGATCCGCCTACACCCACCCGAAAAAGGAAAAGCCAGACCTTTCCCTGCAGGAGGCCGGAAAGGTCAGGGCTCTGGGTCGCTAAAACATTTTGCGGAATTTAATGAAGTGCAGTAAAGTCTCGGACCTCGTTGGGTATGCGAGGAGTATGAATGATGGCCTGCATGAGCTAGGGTCAAGAATAACAAAATCGCCTGGGCGACGGGCATCAGTCAATGACACGACCCAGTCCAGATGGCCCACTGCGGTCTTCCCCACCCCCATTTCCTGCAGCTGAAAATCCAGGCTCTTTGGAATGAGGGACGTGGCTGGCTTCACCTGGTCCTGCCTCTCCCACTCAGCTCTCGCCTCGCCCCTCTTCGCACACCCAGCTCCAGCATTTCGGCAGCTCTGTGCTGGCCCCGGCTCAGCCGCCCCTTCGGCGTGTTCCTACAAGCCTCCAGCAACGACCCCGGTGAGTCTCTCTCTCCCTGTGACTCTACCTTCCTCACCTCTGTGCCTGGAACACAGCAGAGACTCAAAAACTGTCGGCTGAGGCAAATGAATGAAATGAATAGAGGCCACATGAAGCCAGACTGCCAGGCGCAGTTCTCTCCGGCCACATGGGTTTTTCCTTTTCTTAAAGGGACAGAGCTTGCACAGTCCCCGTCTTAGATGCTGTGCCCGTTGGAAGAGAAGCCCTCTTCCCTTGAAGCATCGCGGAGACCTCAGGCTAAAGGGAGCAGACGGCTGGCCTGGGATCCATAACCATCAGTTGGCTGGGCCGGTGAGCCGCAGGAGCAAGCCACCTGAAGGGCTGGCCTAGAGCACCACCAGCGGCCAAAGGCGAGCAAGGATGTGACCGCTCCTCCGTCTGTTATTCCTGCGACAGCAGCCCCCACAGAACAGCAAATGTTTGCAGATGTTTACACGGGCAAGGTCCTCTTTTCAATTCTGCATTCTTTCCAATCTTCCCAAAAGGATGGCCGACCAGGTGGCTTGAAATCTGACGCTTCAGAGATATTTTCTCATTAAACAATGGCCTTAATCTGAAACTGACCACTTTGCTGATAAATACTCTAAAACTATTTGGGATAACATCCTTTATCAGCTTGAGGTCTGTTCCCTTTTTCCCCTCCACACATTTCTTGTGCCTCTGCGAAGCAGTGTTATGGGCACAAGGGGAACACTGGTGAGCAAGCTAAAGGCTGGCGGGGCTTCCAGGCCAGCGGCAAACAGTCTGCAAGGGAGGCCTGTAAAGTGGGGAGCAAGTACAGGAGCTGTGCAGCGGGGCAGGCGGGTGCCCTGACCTGGGCTGGAGGACGTATGGGGAATCTCTGCAAGACAGGAGTCCCCCTGGCCTCATAGGGCCTGCACCCTGAATATGCTACGCTGTGCGTGCACGCGTATGCATTCATGTGGCATGCAGGGCACAGGGATCCCGCTGCAGGCCGTTGGAGTGGGACCAGCTGGGAACAGTCTACCAAAAGCGCAAGAACATTTGTTCCTCACAATATCACGCGTGGCCAGCGAAGGGGAGGATGAGGGCTTTGGCAGCCCTAGAAACGCCCGAGTTCTGCCAAATGGACCTGAGACAAGGCCAGAGGTGGAGGGCTCAGCGTTGGAGAGAAGCCACCAGAGGCCTGCGCTGGAAGCAGGAGATGCGAAAGCCCATACTGAGCACCCGCTAAGGGCCCGGCAGGCAGGCCTTGGACCCGGGAGGCTGGCGGTGCGTTTATTAAACCAGTGACTGGGGCCATTTTAACCACCCCTCCCCCGCCCTGGTTAACTCTCCATTCGTGCGTTGGGTGAGTCAGGGGGTCTTATTTGGTCAGTGAGTAAAACAGACCCTGGATGAGGGTCACTGGCAGAATTAACAATGTCAGGGTTCACACACTTGAGACCTGCGAAACTGTCAGCGACTGAAAACAGGCGCTAACACCCAGTGCGGGGGAGGCTGTTGGGATGGGCAATTTCATACGGTTTTTCTGGATGGCACATCCTGGCATCTGTGGATCAAAAATCTCAACAGTTTGCAGCCTTTCGTTCTGTAATTCCAACTTCTAAGAATCATGTGCCAGGCAAGGATATTCATCATCGCTTTATGGTCCTGGGACGCTAGAAGCTACTTTAATAGCCGATAATCTGATCTGGTTAAATAAAATATGGTCCATGCACTTATTAAATTATGGTCTCAAGGCAGCTAATGATACATTTTAAAGTCAAAGAGCAAGGTTAAAATAATGGATAATAAAATAGTCTACACAGAGATACATATATTTGAATATATAAGAGAAAAAGAATGGATGAGCCTATTTATGTTAAAAAAATAAAAAAGAGAGAGACAATCTATTTTCATACATACAAACGTGTGTAAAAATCCCAGGCGAGGGGCATGTTCCAAATTTATCACCGTGACTGCCTCTGGGGAAGAAGGGGCCTGGGGATGTGTCCCTTTTCCTCTCTATTGCTGTATTTTGAATTTTGTACAATCAGAAGGTGTTGTTGCAAAGCAGCCGAGCGTAGTGGTTAAGTGTGAACTTGGGAGCCAGGCTGCCTGTGCTCAGATCCTCACTCTGTATCTTCTGAGCTGTGTGACCTTGGACAAGTTATCCAACCTCTCTGTGCCTCGATTTCCGCAAGTATAAAACGTAGATAAAGCTCTCCAGCACTCACCTCATGGGGAGTTATAATAGGTCAAAGCCCCTGGAACTGGATGGGACCAGCACATTGCACATTCTCATAGAAAGGTTTCTTATTAAATACTATTTAATGCCTGCTTTCTAAATGTGGTGAGATCTCCCACAAGGGGAAAAATTTAGTTTCAGGGGATGTTGTAATAATCGTAGATATTAGCATGGTCTGCAGTCCTCCACAGCCCATAAACAGACAGCATCTCCGCGGTATCAAAATGTCCTGGGTGTATCACCAAAAGAGTGCCTTTTAAAGAGCCTTTAGAGGACAGTGGGAAAGAGGTTGAGAAACACGCTTTAGTGTATTACATTCTAAAATACTCAAATTATACACACCACCACGTTTACCGTGATTTCCTGTGTGATGGGATTAGATTGACTTTTCCTTTCTTTTTCTTATGGGGGAAATCAGAATTAGAAAACAGAGACAGGTACGTGTGCTTAGAAAAAGAAAATGAAGTAAAAGCTTTTGCTTTGGGGGTTCACGGCAGGGTTACAAGTCCAACAGTAGCTTAAAATTGTTCATTGATCCCTCAGCTGTTGGAAGGGTCCCGAGGGTTTCACTGGGGGAGGGGAACGCTCCGCTCCCTGAGGTGCAGCTGGGGGCTGTTTGTCTCGGTTCTGGCTCGTCGCCCCATGTTATATTTAGTATGGTGTTCTTTCCCTTTGAAAACTATGGAAAGAAGCTAATTTTGTGCTTAGAGGATTTGGACCACGAGGCTTCCAACATGTTCCTAAAACAGCTGCCTGGGTGAGCCTTCTGGGTGAGCAGACTTGGGCCCCAGCTTGGCCTGGTTCACCTCTGGACCCTGCGGCTGGACCCTTCCTGGCTCAGGCTCAAGGCAGCCCTGAGGGCTAAGGGAGGGATCCCGTGCCTCAGGTTTCAAGAAATATTTTTAACCAGTTAAGAAAGGCACCTACCTGTCATTACCTGGGAGGCTCAAGGAAGGCCTGAAAAGAACTCTTCATGCTGAGCTCTTGAATGAAGGACCCACCTGTAAAACACCAGAAACATAGCTTTCTGAGTAAGCAGTGAGCATCCCAGTTGGAGGTCCTCCTGGGGGAGGCACGTGTTTTCTTTGTTTTCCTGGGGCATAGGGCAAGGGTTTGGGTAGGGGTGCATGCAAGGAAGCCACAATTCTGCACCAAAAACATAGGGTTGCAGAAGGATAACAATATGGTACCTATGTTTACCAAACCCTCCCTTGGTTTTATCCATCTTATACAAGTGCTCCCGAGGGTGAGAGAACAGAAAACACTGCCCCAGGTCCTTTGATGTGGCGTGTATAACCTTGACCACAAAACTGAAAAAAAGGTCAAGGCAAGAAAGTGACAGGCCAATGTGACCCACCAGCACAGAAACAAAAATCCTAAATGAAATCTCAGCCAAGAGAGTCCAACAATGATTTTTAAAAATGGTAATACCTTGCAGTGAAGTTGGGGTTATCCCAGAAAGGCAGGGTTGATTCAACCTTAGACAATGAAATAAGGGCATGTCCCAGGAGAGGCGACGCGCCGTGGCAGTCTCGGCCCCTGGCGTACCACGCAGCAGGGAAAGCAATTACACACCGACATGGACTGTTCTAACACGTGCGACGCTGAACAGAAACGCAAATTGCAGAATACACCCAGCAAGGTTCCACTGATACGAAGTTCGAAACCAGGCAAAACCAAACAATATATCGGCCAATTGTTGTTAATATTGGGAAGAAAGGCAAAGATCATAAACTAAAATTCAGGATAACAGCTCTCTCCCCGGAGTGAGAAATGGCGTTGGGGAGGCAAATGGTGAACGCTGTGTGGGTTTAGACTTCTTATCCCTTAAACTTCACCTATCTCTTATGTATGCTCTTTTGCAGTGGGAACTTCCAAAAGCCCATCAACGTCTTCCCATTCCTCTCTGCCTAAAACCCAAACTCCCATGCTATGGTCTTCAGGTCTCACCAGACGTGGGGCGGGGTGGGGGGGCTCCTCCCTCTCTCCTAGCGCGCCTCTCAGCTCCCCAGCCCTCAGCAGCTTCTGCCGGGGTTTCTCAGCCACACCGAGCATGTCCTGCCTCAGGGCCTTTGCATGTGCTGTTCCCGCAGCCCACAACACCCACCCACCTGTCTCTTTTGTTTGACTCCTTCTTTACTACGTCTGCTTCTCAGCTCAAACATGCCACCTCCTCCGCAAGGACTTCCTGGCCCGCTCCCTCACCCAGCTCCTCGCCACGTTCCTTGATGACAGTATCTCACAGGCTGTACAGCCTTGCTTTCTTTTCTCGTTCGCTCCCCGTCTCCCCTGTTGGAGTGTGAGCTCCGTGAAGGAAAGCTCTCGTCTGTCTTCTTCATCTCCGTATGCCCAGCACCCAGCACAGTGTGTTGGGAACAAAACAGCTACCTAGTAACTGTTTGTAAGGGGAGTAAATAAATGAATGACTACCTGTCAAGTTAAAAAGTTTAACCCATGTCCCACGTGAATGAAGGGAAATTCCCAGTTCAAGGGCTGGCACCAAGGGGGAGAGGATTAGATAGAGCTAATTTTCAGGAGTACCTGGATACGAAATCTAATTGTATGCAAATGATTGCCCAGCAACACGGGCAAGGTGCCCAGATTACATGTGATTTCCATTCTGACCTGAGAAGGCGACTCTACCACTATTCCCTGGTGGGGCTTGAGGTTTCGGCAGTTTCAGCATCCTCCCCGGTCGAAGCCGGCAGGAGCATGAGAGCCCGGCACCTGCTCCTCCGACCCCACGCAGACCTTTGGCCAACCAGAGCCAGCAGGGACTCGGGGCAGGGTGCGGGGAGGGAAGAGGCTGTGCCCTGGGGAAGGCAGTCACAGCTCTGGACATCAGGTGCCGCACCTGGCTGAGACCCAAGTGGGTCATCGCTGTCAGTCCACACCTGGATTGGAAGCTCTAGGAACCTAATATAAAGACAATGATTTCAAGAGAATCAAACAAGAGAAAGAAGCGCTGCGCTGCTCTGGCCGCACAGAGCGAAGGTCCCAAGTGCCGGTTGTCAAGCTCCCCCTTGCCGCCGTCTTGCTGAATCCCAGAAATTCTATAGATCACAGTTTAGAAACTGAGGGTCTGATCTAGACCCTCACATGGCCACTGAGCTCTGCCCTGTGGCCCTGGAAGACTCAGTCCCACAAGCGTCCAGCTCAGCAGGCTTTGGGGGAGGAGACCTGGCAGCAGGACCAGACCTGCAACAAAGAGTCTCCGGGACCATTCTCCCTGCGCCCCACCCTCTTCCTGCGAAGCTGCATAATTGGAAAGGGATCCCGCTCCATTGAGAGGGAAGCAGGCTGTGCTACATTCCCATCACAAAGGAAGGATTCAGTGGAGCCCACAAAGCTTCTGTCACCGAGTCCCAGTCCCACGCAGTGGGGAGGGCGTGAGGCCAGGAAGAAAGGCTCCGAGCCACCAGTCCTCCGCTGCTGCTCCCGTCCCATCAGGATGTTTCAGGCCACCTCCCCAAGAGCAAGGTCAAAGGGTAACAACAGATTCCTGTTCTGTATCAGAACAGGTTCTTGTAGATTGTGCACTCAGGGAAAAGGCAAAGCGCTGCGCAAATAGAGTCATAGAGGCAGTGGGGGTAGGAGGGCTGCCTGAGTCAGAGGGGCTGATGGGGAAGAGGAAAAGGATGGTGAGCAGGAATGTGAGGCAGAGTAATGACAACCGTAGGAATGGCGGTCAGTCCTGGGCCGCGTAACAAGGTTTCCGTCAATGACAGCCGGCATGTATGACGGTGGTCCCATGAGATGAGAACAGAACTGAATTTCCTGTAAGAAATGGAAGGATACGTGGTTCAGGAGAATTTTTTTCTCTCTGACGGGAGCAGTGTCTGTGGGGCTTGACAGGAGATCTCCTCTCGCTCACAGCACCTCCATTCCGAGGGCACAGGTCACCGCCCAGGCCGCCGGGCGCTGACCTGCTCGGCACAGAGGAGCCCGCTCCCCGCGCTGCGTGTGCAGAGGGCGCGGCAGGCCTCCCAGACCGGCCCGGCGGTCCCCAGAGAGCAGGCTGCAAGCTCTGTGTTGAGGACCTCAGACCCTGTACAAGGACACAGGTCCCCGGGAGCTACCTGCACAGGTGTGAAGTGGCGCTGCCGCTTCAGTAAAAGCTTTCTGTGGTCGTGTGGGGCCAGCCAGTCCCTGCCCTCTGGAAACATTTTGGTTGTAATGGCGTAAAGCATAGGTTCGTTTTATTCCTCCCATCAGTTCAATACCAGAGAGCCTTCTATGCCAGGTGGGGTCACTGGGACCAAAACCACATTTCCAAAGTCAACGTGGTGAGTCCTCAGCTCTACCCTCTCTCCCTGTTAAACAACCTCTTTTTCCCTGAATTCACCACAAAGCTCCCTGACCTGACCACTGCTCCGACAGGCAGGAGCCAAGCCACAGGCCTCTGCCGGTCCCCTGCGCTCCCCTCCCTCCGTCTTAGTTTCCCGTTCCTGCTCATCCTCAGGCCGCCTTCCACTCCCTCCTGACAGTCTCCGTGGCGGCATCTGCGTCCTACCAGCGGCTCCTCCTCCGTATTTCCAGTCAGTCCAGCCCCCGTCCCTGTTCAGGGAGCAGCTTCGATGTTCCGTCTCTGATCCTGTGAGAAGGAGGCGGGGGGCGGGCTTGCGGGACACTGTTATGAAGGCTATGGTGGGGTCCAGCACGTCCTGGGGCTCCACGGGCACCTCTCACCCACGGACTCCCAGAGCACCTTCCAGCCCCGCAGGCTCCACTCGTGGTGCGTGCCCTGTACAGGTGCTCCATTTTAAAAAATCATTTATACTGTATTTGACTGTACCTTTTCTACATTTAGATACACAAATAGCATTGTGTTACAATCTCCTACAGTGGTCAGTACAGTAACATGCTGTGTACACCATCGAGACAGGTGCACAGTGGGCTGATATTCCTGCAAGGACGAAATAGCCTAACCATGAATTTTTCTCTCTCTTCTTTTTTTTTTTAAGAATTTTTTATCTTCTCTTTAGAGAGACTGGGGAGGAAGGGAGAAAGAGAGGTAGGGAAACATGGATGCGTGAGAGATAGATCAATCAGTTGCCTCTCACACACCACCACCTGGGGACCTGGCCTTCAACCCAGGCAGGTGTCCTGACTGGGAATCAAACGGGCGACCTTTGGGTTCACAGGCCAGCACTCAGTCCACTGAGCCACACCAGCCAGGGCCTAACCATGCATTTCTCAGAACGGACCCCATAGTTGAGCAACACATGACTGTAACAGAAACACCAGCAGTAACAATAATGAAACCAGCTGCCCCTGACACCATGAATCAGAACACAAACTCCTCCAGTCCTCAGAGCCATTTTCAAAAATGATTAGCTCACTATCTCTGAGTCTCAGAGAGGTTAAGCAACTTGCCTGACGTCACACAGCTCAAAGCCGAGTCCCAGTGGGCCTCTCCCTGGGCAGGGCGCATGGGCCAGAAATGAACGCCACGCAGTTTATCCTGGGAGGCATTTGATACAAAAGGGTGACGGCTGTGCATTTCTTTTCAAATGGCTTTTTAAAGAATTTGATTCCACCAATTCCTGGGCCCCTACTGTGTGGCAAGGGCTCTGCGGGGCACACAGGTGTGTGAGACACGCTTCTACAGTCCAGCTGGAAGGCAGGTGACTCTTCCTCACAGGAGGGAAGTCATGTCAGGGCGACGGCAAACGTGGGCTGGATGCCTACTCTGCCAGGCCCTCTGTTGAGCTCCTTCCCTGCACAATCCTTTAATAGTTATTCATTCTATTTTATAGATAAGGATGCTGAGGTTCAGAGAGGTAAAGCAACTTGTCCAAGGCCACACAGCTAGTGTAGGTGGGGATAAAGCATGTCTGACTGTAAAATCCATGCTTCTAACCACTTTTAAGCAGTGCTGCTAAAGAGGGGCACAGTAACAAGTCCACAGAAAGAGCCCTGGCCAGTGAGGCTCATTTGGTTGGAGTGTCGTCCTGTATACGATAAGGTTGGGGGTTCGATTCCTGGTCAGGGCACATAGCTAAGTTGTGGGTTCAATCCCTAGTCGGGGCATGTATGGGAGGCAACCAATGTATGTTTCTCTCTCTCTCTTCTTTCTTCTCTAAAATCTCTCTCTCTCTCTCTCTCTCTCTCTCTCTCTCTCTATCTAAAAAGTCCACAGAAAAAGTGACAAGTTCTATTTGAAGGGGGTAGGGAGCAGGAAGATAAAGCAGCATCTCTGCAGGGCCTGGGGGCCATGTAGACCTCCATGGGTGGAGTTTGTGGGCCAGCGGAGATTAAGGTGTTCCAGGGGAAAGGTTCAGCCTAAGGAGCTGCAGAGAGATGGGAGGGAGGCCATCTCCCAGATACCGCACCTTCCTGCGGAGAAGAGAGACAGCTTCTCCTCCCCCCGCCCCAACATGGGTGACTTTTACAAGACCTGACATCTCCAGGCTCCCTGCTAATCCATTTAAGCCTTGGTGAAATGAAGGGAGACAAATTCATTCTGGAGACTGGGAGCCATAAACAGAAGGAATAAACAGATCAGAGATCTTTTCTCTGGGAGCTTGACGCAATGTCTTTCTCTGCGCAGGTGGCTGGCATGTGACCCTATTGAGAAGGCTGGCACGGGGGGCCCAGTCTCGAGGCCCCAGTCACATTCAATGTTTCTGGGGAAATGTGACATCTCTGTGTGTTCCCCCTGTCAGGACAGAACCTGGTGCTCATGGGTGCTCGGCAGCAACCAGGGCTCCTGTCACTGTCAACTCAAAGTGACTCTGACACCTTGATCCTGCTCCAGACGCTGGGGTGAGCCACCAGGGGCCTCTCGGTCCCGCAGGCAAGGCGAAGCGCAGGTGCCGACCACCACGCGGCCTGGCCCACTGGCCCCAGCGTCTGGTCAGCA
The DNA here is from genome assembly GCF_021234165.1 of Pteronotus mesoamericanus. Lineage (NCBI taxonomy): Eukaryota > Metazoa > Chordata > Mammalia > Chiroptera > Mormoopidae > Pteronotus > Pteronotus mesoamericanus. The sequence continues at coordinate 2,303,903 of NW_026555200.1, forward strand.
ACACAAATACCTGCTACTATTGGCCAGGCGCCGACTATGTGCTGGGCTCCTACTAGGTGCTTTGCACGGGTCAGCTTGCTCCTTCTGCCCAAAACCCATGTGAAGGAGGTATGATCTCTTCACCTCTGTCCATGTTACCACTGAATACACAGAGGCAGAGAGGTTGTTGAGAAACCTGTCCCAGGTCTCACAGCTTATAAGTAGTGGCCCATGCACACAACCTCCTTGTTCAGACCTTCTTCATCCCCAGGAGACAGATAACCAGCCTTCCTGCCAAGCTGCACTGAAGCCGAGTGAGGGCCAATCCCTGCTATTAAGGGCTGGCTCTGTGGCCCCGCCACTGAGGCTACCCTCTGGGCAGGAGGGGGAAATTCAAGTGAGATGTCACAGCCGACCTCCTTGGGACCAGAGCTCCAGCCTCTGAGGCTCAGTCCGAGTCTGGGGAGGCAGGAGTGCGCCCTGCTCCTGCCAGTGCACTGGCTGCTTGCCAGGCTCCCGTGACCCCCGGGCACTGTCTGGACGCAGCATTTGTCCTTGTGTACCAGGCTGTCTGGACACCAGCTTGATTCATTTGGTTCTTCCTCCCCAAGAGGTATTTTGCATCAGAAAGTAGAGAAGGGTGGGCGGTGGGGACTGAATTCAGGGACTGTGGAGGCTGTTCCGGGTACAGCCTCCACTCCCCACATGGAGGCATTCGGAGAGCGGGCTCCGCAGGGGGGCAGCGTTCCTAGCCCAGCTCTGCTACTTAATAGCTATGGAGACAAGTTAATTCTTACCTCTTTCAGCCTCAGTTGCCTCATCTGTAACAGGGGAGCTGTACTAGGATCTACCTCCTTGGGCTGTTAGGAGCAACGAGCTCAAAGTTTTGAGATTTAGGTGTTTATTCACTCACTCAACAAAATATTAACTGAGTACCTACCGCGCGCCACGTGCTGTAAGTGCAGGGAGAGAGGAATGACCAAAACGGACAGAAGGCCTTGTTGCCGTGGAGCTCGCAGGTAACCAGCCTACCAGGGAACATTCTACAGATGGCGAGGCTAGAGCAGTGATTTTCAACCTTTTTCATCTCATGGCACACCTAAATAATTACTAAAATTCTGTGGTACATCAAAAAAATAGTCTATTTGTTGCCAACATGACAAAAATAATAGGTATAGTTTTAACTCATTCGCACCGGATGGCTCTTGGTGTGTTGGCTGTTGCCATTTTTTTTTTTTTTTTTTTGACACTGTAAGGGTAAAGAGGTCGGCGCCCCTGCCTCAATAGTCAGGCATCGCATGTCTTAGAAATTCTTGCAGTGCACGGGTTGAAAACAGTGGACCAGAGGAAAACGAGGATGCGGGGGTGGGTGGTGAGGGGTGCCGGGAACAGAGAGTTTAAACATGAAGGTCAGGGAACGCAGCCACGAGCAAAGGTACCTGAGCAAAGATGTGAAGGAGGCGAGGGAGGGAGCCCCATGGGTGTCTGGGAAAAGGACGTTCTTGGCAGAGAAACCCGCTGAACAAAGGCCCTGAGGCAGTGTTGCCTGGCAGTTTCCAGGGACAGTGAAGCTGAAAAGCAGTAAGTGACTGCATTAAGGACAGTCACCCAGTGCCTGGCCAGAGGCGCTGCCCGGAATGGGCCAGCTGCCATTTACAGACCCCTGGGGGGAGGGGACCAGCCACCAGCTTTCACAGAGGCCAGGAAGGGCTGAGGGGCTGATTCAAGGCCATTCACGCTGGGGGCAGAGAAGAACCTGGCATCCAGCTCGAGGATAGGTGCCCCTCACCGCCCCGTGTTTCCCAGAATTTGGGAAAAGGCACCTGGTCGGCTGAGTCATGGCCCCCAAAGAGATGCAGACCCGATTCCCGGGCATCGTGATGGTTCCTTTCTGTGGAGAAAGGGACTGGTCCAGTGTGACTGAGTGAAGGATCCTGAGTTGGGGTGAGGAGCTAGGGTTGTCCAGGTGGGTCCAAGTACTATTATTACGAGCGTCTTTATAAGAGGGAGCAAAAAGGTCCAAGGCGGAAGTGAGAGACGTGATGGTGGAAGCCAGAGGTTGGCGTGATGAGAGGAGGGGACACTGGGGAGGCAGGTGGCCCCTGCAGCCGAAAAAGGCAAGGACGGAGCGGGCTCTGCCACAAAACAGACTGCGCGTGGACTTCCAACCTCCTGAACTTTTTGAGGATCCATGCGTGTTGTTTTCAGTCACCACAGTTGGGGTGATTCGTTGCAGGAAACAAACACAGGCGGCCCTCGTGTTCACACCTTTCTGTGGCACCTGCCTGTCTGCTCCCCCAGCAGCTGGTTTAGTGGGGCACAGTCCCCGCATTACGGTCCAAGCAATCGCGGGGTGAATTTTGCACCCATCCCTCGTGTGGCCAGGCTGGAGCGAGGCTGGGCAGCCTGGCCCTCCTCTACGTGGTTTACATTTTAACCCAGGGTTCTTTCTGCCAGGGAGTCAAGTGCACTTGTTCTTTGCTTGGGAGGAAAACTGTGATCAAAGGCACGCACTCTCACGTCTGTATCCACAGGCACGCCGCTCCCTGTTGGCTCAAAACTACAGCGCCTCAGCGTGGGGACAAAAGGAGCCAGACGTTTCTTTTGTGCGGTCCTTAGATGAGGGGGTTTTAACCAAGCCAGAGGTGTTTGGGGGAGACAGGCAGGCAGACTTCTGCGGCGGAGGAGCCCTGCGGGAGCGCAGCGCTCCCCGTTCCCAGGCCCTCACCGGGCCAGCCCTGATTCTGGAGATTAGCGCACACAGTTGGAGAAAGTTTATCCTGCCCATATCTGGGCATTTTCTTTTTTAGCCACAGCAAGTGGTTCCCAAACCTCCTGCCAAGAGCCCTGCTGGAACACAGCTGACCTTGTCCAGCCTTCTCCCCACCCCTCTCTCCCCGTCCCACCTCCAATTTCTACAGGAAGCATTTTAGCTGGAAGCCGCTTTCTCCAGCTTGCCACCCGAACCCCCCACCAACCCCTGCCCCCCGGACGCCCCTGCCTCATCTCCTGCTTCCAAGTCTTTTTCACCCCCAACTGTTACATTTTGGAATGGTAGCAACACCCTTGAACATTCTCGTAAGTGCTGAGTGCCAGGCACTGTGCTGGGGGCTTTCTGTACATTTATCATAATTAATGAGTATATTTTATATAGGTGTATTAATGCCTTATTACTATCATTATTTACGTAATATATTTAGATTTTAAGTTGACTATTATCACATTGAAATGTCCCAAGAGCCTTAAGGGAAAGTTTCCAAAATAATCTCCCTTTCACCGATGAGGGAACTGAAGTTCAGAGAAGTTAAGATACCTGCTCAAAATCACACAGCGAAGGGCATAGCAGAGACTCAAACTAGATTCATCTGGGTCCGGAGCTGGCATGCTGTCAGTCCCCTTCTCCCACTATTCCCCGTCCCCCCATGCCCCGGGGCTGGAAGCCCTCCTGAGGCCAGCCTCAGTCTCTGTGACCAGGCGGTAGCATCCTTTGTTTTCCTTCCTGTCATTTCTCCTCCATGAAAACCAACTCACCCTGTGTGAGTCACTCAGGCCCCTGCAACCCTGATACTCATCTGGATGGACTGTAAATAGTTGATGCTGCGATGTTTAACCATAAAACTGGAACTGAAGTTAAAACAGGGCAGCCTGCAGGAGAGGGGGAGGGTAGCGACGGGCCGTGGAGAGCGGGGCTTGCTTTGGGGAGCTTGGCCCCCTTCACTTCGGGAAATGCAAGGAGAACTACCCTTGGCCAAGTGCTTACAGCCTCCTCTCCCTTGTTGCTCCCAGCAGCCCGTGACGGGAGGGCTCCCGTAACCCCGCCCTGTGGGGGCACAGCCTGTGCGGGGCTGGAAATATGCACAGCGCCGGGTATACAGTAAGTGCCAACACATGGCACATCCAGGGAAATGTGACGTTTGGATAACGCCAACCCTAAACCCTCACCCCAACACTAATCCTAAAGTCTCCCAGAACTGAAAAGGATTCCTTTTGCTCTCTTTGCAGACAACAGTTCGTGACACTGAAGTGACCTCATGGTCTACACATGGCCCTGGTGACATTCCTGAGGTGTAAGTGATTTCGCGGGGGCCCTGGGGCACCTCTCAGCGGGCCCTCCTCTCTGCCATTCTGATCCACAATGCCCAGGGGCCCTGCTCAGTGCATCCCCTAACCCTGGGGATGCCCCTGAGACAGCTGGCTGGGGTGAGATATCACCTGCAGGACACAGCTCACTTCCTGATCTTTTCTTCTCCGACCTGTGCTAGAGGGACAGAAAGAAGAGCAGGAGGTGCTGGCTCGCTAGCCTGATATTCTAACAGCGTCGTTTTGCTTTGCCTGCTCACGGTTCCCAATATCCACTCTTCCCTTCCTCCATCATAAGAACAGTTCTGATGCGCAGCTTCTGGTGGCTCTCCAGACCCAGCCTCTTGGGCAGCGAGCTGTGCCACAGGACTAAGTCTGGCCAATGGGATAGAAGCAGAAGTATGTATCAGGGAGGGGACATTCAGAAAGGGTTCTTCAATGGAAGGGACATGTTTTTTTTTGTTTTTGTTTTTGTTTTACTCCTTCCTACTGGCTGTAGTGATGGCCGGACTTCAGCAGCCATACTGGAGCACGAGGTAGAGGACAGCAGAACAAGATAGAGGGAGTCTAGTGCCTGGGGGTCACAGAACTGTCCTCCCAGTCCTGGACTGCTGCCCTCTGGACTCTGTTTACGTGGGAGACAAGTAAAAGTTTATTTTGTTGAACCTACTGTTACTTAGGGCTTTTTGTTACCTAAACAAGCCCAGACCTGGGGAAGAGTAACAGTGAACTTGTTATTTTTCATAAGACTGCCAGCTATGCCAAGGACAGTGCTACAGCTGACTGAACAGATACCATGACATCGTGGTACCGTGGAACATACATGCACTATGGATTCTGTCTAGCCTTGGTTTAATTCTGCATGCCCCCGACAATGCATTTCACTTCCATGAGCTTCAGTTTCCTCATCTGTAAAATAAAGATGCTGCTTTTGAGGATCCAGTGACATAAATGATATCAGGTCTGGCGTGGACCCGCTAGACTGCTTGCACACGTGATGGGGAAACCTGGGGAAGGCACACGGCCGGAGGGCTCTGCCAGGGAGCTGTTGCCATTTTCGGTGTGGGAATGATAAACCCACATTAGGCGCCAGGCGGTGGCAGCCAGGGGGTGGACCCCCAAAGGGAAGTGTCTCTATCTATCTGCTGGCAGGACGGCAACCTGTTCCCCCATCCACACGGGCGGCCGCCGCCTGGAGAGGGAGGGAGTGAGGACCAGGGAGGCACGCTCCGTGGGCACCTGCCATGGCCCTAGTTTAGGAGCCCCCAGTGGGAGGGCTCAGGCTGTTCTGCGGGGCTGCTCGGAGTCCTTTCCAAAGAAATTACTGGTGGAGAAGGTGTCTGCATTCAAGATGCGCAAGATAGGAACATGGAGGCTGGGGGAGGAGGTGGCTGCGGTCACACCCAGCAGGGGTCCCTGGGGCCAGGTGGGACGATCCGGACCCATAGCTGTTTGTCCTGTTCCTCATCCATGTAGGTGAAAATCTAATAAACCACCACGGACCCTCACCTGAGAAGGACCATATTCGTTTCCTGGGCTGCTGTGACGCATTTCCACTAACTTGGTGGCTTAAAGCAACATGAATCCGTTCTCTTACACACCTGGAGGCCAGAAGTCTAAAATTAAGGCGTCAGCAGGCTGCACCCCTTCGGGAGGGTTCAGGAGAGTCCGATCGCTCGTCATCCTCAACTCCTGGCGGCCGCCTGCATTCCTGGCGGCAGCCCCTTCCTCGGTCTTCAAAGCGCTTCATTCCGGCCCCTGCTCCATCATCAGCTCTGCTCTCTGACTGACCCTCCTGCCTGCCTCTTATGAGGACTCTAGGGACATCATGCCATCTGGATAATGTGACTCAGCAAAGGCCTTTACCATATTAGGTGGCATAATCACAGGTCCTGGAGTGGGAGATGAGTGGGTGTGTGTATGTGTGTGTGTGAGATTGTTCATTAGTAATTTCATTATCCAGCCCACCACTGGGGTTCTAGGCACTATCCTGTACAACTTTAGGGGATCACTGGCCTTCCCCACACTGTCTCCCATGATAAAAATCCCCACTCTGGGATCTAACCCATGGCTCTTGGGGCGTCAGGTGTACCTGGTATAGACAATGTGCATCAGGTTACAATTGGGGGGACTACACATTTTACAAAAGGGCCTTTCATTTTCAAAAGCATGCGTCTTTAGCCCTGCTCAGGTGGCTCAGTTGGTTGGAGCGTTGTCCCATACACCAAAAGCTCACAGGTTCGATCCCTGGTCAGGGCCCACAGCTAGGTTTTGGGTTCAATCCCTGGTCAGGGCATGTGTAGAAGGCAGTTGATCAATGTTTCTCTCTCTCTCTCAAATCAGTGAACATATCCTCGGGTGAGGATTTTGAAAATTAAAAAAGCGTGCATCTTTAAACTGTGATGAGAAGAGCTGACATGCATTGAATGCTTACTCTGAGTCTGGAGTATCTTGTTAATTTTTATGAAGAAGCTGCTACCGTCATTCCCACGTTATAGATGCAGACCCTGAGGCCCAGAGAGGTCACTTAACTTGCCCAAGTCTCGTGGTAATAAGTAGCAGGGCGAGGCTGTGAACCAGAGAGTTGAGTCCAGAGTCCCTCTAAGGTCCTGCCTCTCACCTACCCCTAAGCTATGCTTTACAGAGAATGAGCTTTTTAAAAGAGTACACCCTGCTTCCGTGAACAAGGCACTGTTTTGTCCAATGCCAGAAGCAGCTGGCTGACGGCAGAGGGGTGGGGACCTTCTGGAGGGGAGGACGAATCTGGTGTGGGGCCTCATGCTCCACACTTTTGAGCACTTTTGAAATCAGCCCTGTAGCCTGAATCATAAAACACTTCCTGGCTGCTCCCTCATCCCCTCTGTAAGAGGCGGGAACAGGGCCGAGGATGGTAACAACAGGGTCTCACGGGCACTGTCCAGATTCAAACCCACATCCTCTGCCCAGCAGCCCCATGGCAGGCGTCGCAGTCCCTGGGGCACCTGTGGGGGTTCCAGTCGCGACCCTGTCCCTCAGGCGAGGAGCTAGGCCGGACCCGCTCTGCCCCCCGGGGGGTCTGACCGGCACAGGAGTTCACTGCAGGGCGTTTGCATGTGCAGATCCGCTGAGGAACCCGCCTGCACACATTCTGGCACAGGATGGGCTCCTGAGGCCAACGCAGGCCAAGAGGCAAGGGGCAGCAGGGGACAAGGCTGCCCCCGGAGCTGGGAGAGACTTTCAGGCTCAGCAGGGACGGCAGCCATATAGTCACAAGAGTAACAACAACAAATGACACGACACTAATAATGATAATGATGGTGAAATAGTGGCTGTTTGCTGAGGCCCCCGACAAGCTGGGCAAAGATGGGCAGTGCTGCTGGGGACGGTGGGCCCTGGGTGGGTGGGGGGCGGGGGGGCGGGGCAGGAGCAAGGCCACCACACTCTGACTTCCTGTCTCCCTCCAGGTGTTCGCTCCACAAACATTAACTGCACGCCCACGACACGCCAGGCAGGAGTCCAGGCGCCAGAGGACACGGCAACACGCATCTCGGAGAAACCACCCAGTGCCAGGCACCCCATGGGCGTGCCCTCTTTACAAAAATCCAGTATTGACCAGGGCACTGGGGGCTCTCCACAGCACCAGCTGTCCGGAGCTTGCTGTACTAGTCACTCCCGAGGAGGGGCCCCAGGGGACCGGCCACCCTGGGTTGGGGAGCCAGGCTGCCCAGGGCTACCTGGACCAGTGTGCAGTAGGTGCTCTGTGGCTGTTCTTGGCAGCCACCCAACTCCAGGTCCCCTTCTCCTGGCTCTAAACCTGGGTGTGGCCAGGCTTGGCCAATCAGATCTTCCAAAGGGCAGGCCCCACCCAACCAGAACCAGTAACACTCAGTCCTTCCCTGTCGAGGAAATGCTGTGGGGGGATTCCCCTGCTTCCTGCAGCTGCTTGTGACCATCTGGTCCTCACCAGGAGAGGGGCTGCCCGGGGAGAGGGTCAGCCTGGTGGGAACGGGAGCTGAGGTGGAGAGTGAGCAGGACCCCAGGGGACGCCTCTCGAACCCACGAAGCCAGCGGACCCACCCAGGTTCCGGCTTTATGAACCAATCGACCCTCTTTGGCCTCATAAAAAATTTAAAATAAAATGACTAAACCACAAAAACAAAACAAAACAAAACTGCCAGTGGCCCTCGACCCTCCCTTTTCTGAGGCGAGCGTGGTGTGGCCAGTGCAGGCAGCTGCCCCGGCGGCGGCGGGGGCGGGGGACATTCTGGGGCGGGGGACGTTCTGGAGCGGGGCGCGTCAACGCCTGATTCCAGGGTCACTCGATCTCTTTTCTCGGCCAGGATGTTTGGAGGATGACTATTTGGGTGGCTCACTAAGAGAAACTGTGGCCGTGGCAGTGACTGAGGAAGGTCATAGTCACAGGGCTGAAAGTTGGCCAATCTCTCCCTGGGCCGCCACCCTAGGACACACCACCAACAGAGTGTGTCACCAATCGCCGGGCTGGAAACGGCCCCAGGTGGTTAGCAGGAGTTAGAGGGCAGAGGAGCCAGGCCTGCCCCTGCAGATGGCATTGCCAAGGTTAAAAGTACAGGTAGCAAGCAGACGCAGGCACAGGAAAAGGGAAGGGAGAAGGAAGTGCGATGGAAGGGCACATGCGGACAGGCGGACGCGCCCGAGGGGAACGCAGCCTCTTTACCGTGCGGGCCGGGCAGCGGGCGGGGTACCGCGCTCTCGCCTCCAGCAGCTCTAGGCCCTCCAGCTGCCACGGCCAAGAGGGGCGAAGAGAAGACTATGAGAGATGGAACACTGGGGAGGGAGGGCAGGGAGGAACAACGAGGCATCAATAATCCAAAGGAGAGAAAAACGAGTGACACTGGAGAGGGAGCAATGAGAGCAGAGGGCGGGAGCGGGAGGAAGGAGGACCAGGTCGCTGCTGGGGAGACCATCGAGGGGGTGGTGCAGAGGGGTGGGGGGACCTTCTGGAGGGGAGGACGAATCCGGTGTGGGGCCTCATGCTCCGCTGTCGTCCCAGCAGCTGCCACAAGGGTTGCACTTGCGTCCGGCGTGTGTACACAGATAGGCCAACAGTCCCAGGGAGCCCAGGGCGGGGTTGCCAGGACACACACCTACCCCCCCCCCCCACACTTACCACAGTGGTTGCCCGAGCACAAAGGGGGCCCGGCACGCAGGGCCCCAGCGAGGGGCCACGCCCCGGGATGGCACTTCACCTCCTGCTAATCCAGGCCAACCTCACACCTCACTGGGTCCAGGCCGCAAAGGCCGCCCAGCCTCCTGGCTTGCGCTCACTACTCTGCTTTTGTTTGGGCTGGGAGGGAGTCTTTCCAAAAGGCAAAGGTAGTCACACCACCCTCACTCGAGATTCTTCCATGGCTCCCCGCTGCTCCCAGGGTAAAGCCCTGCTCAGAAGGCCTTTCCAGTCCCTAGCACCTACCTGCCGAGGCCCTCAGTCCCGGCTGATTCCCGCACCCTTGCCACGCACAATCTCATTGCATCCTCCTCCACCCCCACGCCTCTCCCCATCCTGCAGACAGTTTAACGGAGGCTGGGAGAGGGTAAGCAACCTCGGCCAGCTTCCCCCGTTGGCAGAGTCGCCATCCTCGTCATCCGTGCTTCAAATCCACCTCACCCGTGACTCCTGCTACCCCTGGGAAAGCCGTCCCTGGCTGAGAACCATGGTGCTAGATGACTGGTTTGATTTTTTTAAAAAAGAAGCACAGATAATAATTTACATGAAGATTATTAAGAATATCTATGTGCAACACCTCCGCATGTATTGTCTGCACTATTTGCCCAACGATCTTTAATAAACCTACTTCCTGCCTGTTCGATTGCAGTCGCCTGGGCAACGGCACCTGTCCCCTCTCTGGCCTCCCGCTGCCATCCCTGCCCCAGTGAGTCCTCTCCATGTGGCAGCCCAAAGGAGCTTCTACAACTGTCCTCTGTCCTGTCACTCCCCTGCCTGGCTTCCTACTGTCCTGAGCATGAATCCTGGCTCCCCCCGGCCCTCTGGACCTGGATCCTCTGCCTCCTCCTGGTCCTGGCCACTCCGAGTGGTCCGTGGGCCGGCCGCCTCGGCCGCCGTGGAGCTGGCTGGGAAAGCAGAGTCTTGGCCCCGCCCTGGACCTGCGGGATCAGGGCAGGCATTTCCACAGGTGAGGTGCGCCTTCCAGTCCGCACAGAGCAGCTCTGGTCCACCCCCACCCCCTCACGCCTGTGCTCCAGCCTCACTGCCCCCTCTTCATCTGTCGCTTAAATGTCACTACCGCGTTGAGGTGGTCCAAACCAAACGTTTGCAAGTAATGACTGTGTGACGCTGTCTCTTAGAGCTCTGCTGGTTTTGGACGTAGCTATGACGGCAACTTGCAATCATCTTCTCTGTTTGTGTTCCAGTTTGCCTCTCCCACCCCCGAGTCCGCTCTGGGAGGGCAGGGACAGGGCAGACCGCACAGAGAGGCACTCCACTGGAATTAATAACAGCCGCAAGTATTGTGCCCTTGCTATGTGGCAGAAAATTTCCTTTACGTGGCTTATCTTGTTTATTCTTCATGACACCTATGAGGTGAGATAGGTATTAGTTATGATAATCCCCATGTTACAGAGGAGGAAATGGAAGCACAGGACACAAGGTCTCAGGGCTGGTACCAGGCAGAGCAGGGGCTCCGCCGGCCGGGCGGGGTGGTGATCTGGCCCCTGTGCCCCCGCCCGCTACCACTGCACGATCCTGCCTTCTTATTTGTAAATCGAATGGCATTTTACACACACAAGGGGTGCTCGACATTGAAAAGGATCTCCTAGTGAATACGTCTACAAAATAAAGAATCCCGCTGCTGGAGAATCAGGGCCCTTCCCCTGCTTCCTGTTAATTACGTTTGTGTATGCGGAATCTGCGTAAACAAGGCTGCCCCCGCTACCCCCCCCCCCGCCCCGAATGCTCCCAGAGACGGCTGTTCCAAACCACGGCATCTGCAGACACGAGTCCAGGAACAAACTCAAGCTACGGAACGGTCGATACTTCTACGCCCTCTCTTGGGCTGTCATGCCTTCCCTTGTCACAGCCACCAGGTTGAACTGTCCATCTTTGCAGATCGAGTGCCTTCCTTCCGCCGCCCAGTCTGTCTGCCCTCTGCCTTACTGCGTGGAGTACCAATCATGGGCGGGGGGCCGGTTCCCCCACCGTCACAGCTCTGGCACACTTTGGGGGGCACTGGCAACCTTGTTCTACTTCCCTGAGCATCAGCAATATGTCCTCATTATCACACCATCGGCACAATCGCCACCATTTCTTGAACACTAGCTTGTGTTACCACTCTGCCTTTGAGAGTTACCACCCTTAATTTAATCCTTAGGACAATCCTCTGCATAAGGAACGTGGCGTCTCAATGTTCTGCAGATGATGACCCTGAAGCTCAGAGAGGCGAAGTAATTTACCCAAGGTCACTCAGCCAGCTGGCAAGAGACCTAGAACTCGAAAAGTGCACTGAGAGCGGTCCCCGCGTACCGACGGCCCCGTACACCAACGCTCGTGGAGTCTGCACCACGTGACGGGCACTGTGCTGGGGCCTTCACTGCCTGATCTCACGAGAGCCCCAGTGAGGTGGGCGCTCATTTTTCGGGGGGGAAACTGAGGCCCAGAGAGGCAGGCGGACACATCCTCAAGGTCACACAGCCAAGACGAGGGCAGGGATTTGAAGAGTGACGTGCCATGTACCTCTCTGCTTTTAGCCTAGCACGGTCCCGCATTTTTCATTTCTAAACCAGCCCTCGTGAAGTCTCCTGCAGGCAGCTGGACGTCATGGTTTGATAGTTTTCTTTTTCCTTTTGTTTTCAATCCAAAGGAAACAGAGCAGCTTGAGAAACCCATAATGGTTCTCAAGATGCGGGCAAAATAAATAAAACGCACACAACATCAACAAACAAAAGGGTTGTTTGTCCACCTTGCGCTCGGTCTCCTGGAGCACCTGCCGTCACTCCGCCCTCCAGCCTGAGAGCCAGGTCAGCGCGGCGGGCAGCCTGCTGTTCCCCTGGACGTGGCGGCAACTGTTGGCTTGAATCTCTTCCAACAGCGTAAACAGGATGGTGAAGAAACTGGGACAAGGCCGGGAAGAAGACGTTGAGTTTTTAGCAAGAGGGAATCCAAGGGAGGGTTTAATCATAGACCCTTGGGTTCCCTGCATGTGGTTCAACATGGCTTTTAGCCACACCTGTTGTCACAGGCACCCTGGACACTGTCCTGTCACTTCCTCGAAGGCACGAAGGACAACCTCCCCACTCTGGTGCAGCCCGGAGCCCCACTCAGCTCAGTCACAAACCCTGAAGTGCGTGCATGACCTCGCCGACGGCAGTGAATGAAGCTGACAAGTTTGACGGGCTCACTGTGTGCCCAGTGCCGTTCTGTCCGCCTCACGCCTACTGACTCAGTGCAGAGTCACTGTAGCCTTTGAAGGTTGGTATTAGCAGCCCTGTTTGACAGATGAGGAAACTGAGGGGGGGAGGCAACTTGTCCAAAGTTCTCCAGCGGGTTGAGCTGGGATTTGAACCTGCTTTTGGAGCCAGTACACACAGACTTCCTGAAGAGGCTGCGTCTCCCACTCAGCCAGCGATGGATGCTTATTCTGGTACATGGGGGTCTTCCGAAGTGAGCCCCATCCCTGGGAGCTGACAGCTGCATGGCACGGTGAAAAGCGTCAGGTGTTAGGCAGACCCAGGTTGCATTTCCAGCTCCTCTGTTTTCTAGCTGTGTGACTTTGGGCCAAGGACTTGACTTCTCTGAGCCTCAACTGTCGCTCTTGAAAATGGGGATGCGACTAGCACCTACACCACTAGGGTTATTATAAGGATTAAATTAGGTGCTAAGAACAATAACCAACATTTACTCAACGCTTCCCATGCTCAAGGCACTGTAAAGAAGGATGCATTGCCATCTTCTTCGCTGTACAGATGAAAAGCTCAGAAAGGGTAAGTCACTTGTATAAAGACACACAGCTAATTGTAGAGTTGTGGGGATTTCAGCCTACTAGGCTGAGCTGAGCCCAGGCTCTTAAGAACTGCACAACACATCCTCTTCTATAATTCAGCATGTATACAAACCAACAGACATAGTGTCTATAACACAACAGCTCTTCAATCCGCAGCCAAAAGCATTGCCATTTGGGAGGTGGCCGTGGAGATGGAACCCAGAAAGGGCCTGTCTGGTTCTGCCTGATGCCCAGGGCCTGGCAGACGTCTACAGCCCTACACGGGAGTCCTGCCCTCTGTGCCCGGCATAGCAGACCCTGTGATGCCCGGCATGTGGCCAGGATCAGCCTGGGGACTGAGGATGCTTTGTCTGTGGCTCAGAGCTGGTCTTGGCGATTATCGGGAGCCAGCCCCGGGACCGGACTTTGACCCCCTGTTGATTTATGCTTAAAAACAGACTAACAGTAAGTTCTCGACATTTTGCCTGTGCTAGAGGTTTCTATAAATGGACTCACACACTCAGTGCTCTTATCTCCGCCTTCTTTTGCTCTCTGTGGCATTGCCTGTATCTGTAGTTCATGGGGTTCTTTTATCTTGCTGAGCAGCGCCCATCGGGTGGGTGGATATACCACAGCCTGTCTCTTTACCTGCTGCTGGTCACCTGTGTTATGTTCTCATTTGGGCTGCTGTGCACGAAGCTGCTGGGAGCACCTGGGTGTGAGTCTGCACAGGCAGATGTTAGCCTCTCGCCTGGTGAACCCCCGGGAGCGCGGCTGCGGGGGCACAGGGGGAGCACGCACCTTCGTCCCCTTTCCCCGTGCTGCAGCAGCCGGTGGGGGCGGGTTCCCTAGCCTGCTCCATCCAGGTGAGAAGCCTCCCCGAGGTTATGGGACCTGCTCTGGGTCACCAAAGAACCAGCCTTCCTAACCAATGATCCTTGAGTCACTCCACACTGCGATTCACATTTAACGTTGAAAGCTTCAAAGCCTGTGGAGATAACACAAGGAATATTCGGGTTGCCAAGGCTTTGACCGAGTTTCGTTTCTCCTTTCTCCAGAGTGGACAGACTGGATGTGCTGATGAAGGCGGCTCATTCACAGCCCTTCCTCTAAACCCCAAGCAGGGACCCCCAGGGCACCGAGGCCAATTTAGCATTGGCATTAGTGACGCAAGGTGGGGATTAAAATCTGTCTGTCTGGGTGGCCTTGGGCAAGTTGCTTCATCTTCCTAAGCCTTGTGTTCCCCATCTGTGCCAAAATGGGGACACCGGCGGTGCTATCCCATGATCCTGGGGGAAGGATAAAACCATCTGGGCGTAGGGAAGGAGGTGGCAGGGGATAGCGGAGAAGCCTGTGCGGATGTGGGCAGAGGCAGCAGTAACTTGAGACCAGTTGTTACTCAGGGCCGCTCAGCCCCTGCCTTGCAGAGGGGGGTGGGGTTTGCTGATTATGCAGATTCGCGCCCCACTGGGGACTTACAGAATCAGACTCTGGGGTGAGGCCCAGGATCTGCTTTAAGCAAGCTTCCTGAGTGATCCCGATGCTCGAGAGAGCCTTGGACCCTCATTCCAGAGTGTGGACTGCGGTAGAGCCTGGCGAGTCAGCCTGGCCTGAGGGTGCAGAGTCAGGCGGGGTGGAAGGGCCCAGAGGGGCAGCGGAGGCGTGCCCCAGCATGGATACGGCCCGGGATGGCCAGGGACCAATGTATTCCTCCAGCAAGACCGCCTTCTGGCTCTGACCCAAGAGTTCCAGTCACGTGTGCCTCTCGGGGCCCCTGGGCCAACTCAGCAAAGTCCTCACACCCTTGCAAGGGAGGCACGGTTAGGCCAGGGTTCAAAGTTCTGGCTCTGGAGTTCTGAGGTCTTGGGTTTGACCCTCAGGTACACCACTTCCTGGTTGGGTGAACTGGAGTAAATTCTTTCAGCTGAGCTGTACAAAGGGTATAATGCAAAGCAGCGTTTCGCTAGCAGAGCTCTCAGAAGGCAGTCATGAGGCCGAGCTCACAGAGCCCTGAACACCAAGCCACACCCTTCACACGATCATTACTGAGGCAGTGGACTTCAGCTGGCTCCCTTTCAGTTTGGAGATGCGGCTTGTGACTCCTGACAACTGAGAAACAGTCCCAACCCAGGGTTCCAGGAACAGAAGACACAGCTCTCCCTTGCACCTGGTGAACAGCCTCTTTCTCCACAGCTGGGTTCTCCCTCCTTTGCGTCTCGGCTTTAATGCATCTCCTCTAAGATGCTCCTAATGTGCCATTTGTGTAACCACAGGGTCCCCTGCTAGCCAGAGAGGCCCAGCTCTGCACCTCCTCCCCCACCGTCCCCCGCTCCACCCGAGCAAGGGCGGGGAGCAAGCGACGTCACTGCACCAAGACTCAGCTTCCTCATCCAGAGAGTGGGCATCACACCAGAACCTACCTCAGGGCACTGCTCTGAGGTTTAAATAGAACCACCCAGAGGGACCCAGTAACCCAGTGCCTGGCCCTCAGTACGTACTCAGTAAATGTTATCACAAACTGTGCATTAGTATTATCTCCAGAGTGGCCTGTGTCACCTCCCTCCTGCCAGAGACTGTAAGCCCCATGAGGACACGACCCTTGGACAAAACTGCACCCAAACAGGCGTCCCGAGTCTCAGGGTGTTCTCTGGCTCCCATGACCAGAGAGGTGGCTGAGAACTGTTTGTTGGGACGCCTCCTGGGTGGCCGAGAGGTCCTTGTGCGGGAAGGCGGTTCTTCTGGCACGTTTAGGGGGGCAGGACGAGAGCAGCCTGCGTGGCCAGAACATTTCTCCCCTGCCTCCTCCCTCCAGCCAAAGGGCACTCAGCTTGCAAGGGGTCTCCCACGAGGCCCAGGCGGGATGAATGGAACCAGGAACGACCCTGGATCGCCCCATCTGAGCCCCTCGTTTTCAGGTGAGAGGGTGGGGGCGCTGCAGGAGTGAAGGTTGTCTCAGGACAACAATTCGGACCATCACACGTGGGGCACAAGCACTGGGGAGGAGGCATTCTCATCCACGAAAGGGGGCGCAGGGGGACTCTGCCTAAGGTCCCTGACAGCAAGGGGCCAGGCAGGATTAGAACCCGTGTCTCTAAAGCTCTAACACCAGCGTCCTTACATTTGCCACCTACCAGGAGGCAAATCAGGCAATCTTAACCAAATGAGCAAGCAAACAAGCAAACAACTCCAAAATCTAAAACAGAACAAGCCCTGCATGGAAACACCTGGGAGAGCATTCCAGAGAGACTGCGTCCATACCCATTACCCATCAACCGCCCCTCCGTCCCCCGCCGCCTTTGCAATTCAGCTGTTTCCCCAGAAAGAGCTGCTTTTGTTTATCTGGGTCCTCCTCTGTCATATGACGGTCCACTTCACGTCAACCCCTTCTACTCCCCACTTCCTTCCATCCACCACCTCGTCCTCCTCCAGACTTCCCAATGCGAGTGCAGGGGCACCCCGTCCGCCCGGGGACCGGGCCTGAAATCTCTGTGACCCGGGCATTCTCTCCCCTTGCTCCCTCCACCGCTCAAACTCCACCCCGTGTCCCATGCGCACTCCCAGGTCTCAGACTGGCAGCCCAAGGGCTGTGTCTGGCCCGTGAACATATCTTAGTTCACGTGTTGAAGTGCTAGTTATTTAATATAATATGGAGTAGTTTCCAGTATTGAGAACATGGATAATCTCATTTATGAAACTTAAAAATCTGGTAGCCTGGCCCAAATTCTCACATGTGATAAGCATGCCCTTTGCTACTCCCTGCTCTCTCACGTCTGGCCTCACTCTCTCTGTAACATCTCCCGTTGCCTCATTTGAGACGTATGCCTTTGTAACCCCACATCCAGCTGGGCCCCAGACTTGTTTCTTGTTCCTTTGCAAAGCCTTTCTTTTCAGCGATTCTTCCTGATCTCATCCATCTCCCTCCTAATTACCAGGCCTGGTGGATGGCAAGCCAGGAAGAGAGCCCTCCCTAGAACGTGACCTTGATCACGAAGTTCCCAGCCTCCAGAACCATAAGAAAATGGTTTCTGTTGTTTAAATCCCCAGTCTACGGTATTCGTTATGCCAGCCTGAGCTGACTACTATACTGAGCTGATTCTCCCTTTACAGAGATGGAGAAATCTCGACAAAAAATGAGTACATAGGTCTCCGGGATGAAAATCTCAGAGTTGAGACAGATGTTGTAAAATAGCGAGGCCATACTGTTGAAGCCTATGGAAGTGCGTCCAAGGTGCAGCACCCTGCGTTTCCTTCAAAGATGCCCTTGCATGCTTGTCTCTGAGCCTTTGCCTGGTGCTCACAGCTCTTCTTGAAAGGCACCCCCGCTCTCGATAATGGATCATGGAAATCATCCTTCCCTTCCTCCTCGCAGCTGAAATGTAAACCCTCTGTTTTCTTACGGCTGCTTTTGCTTGTTTTGGGAATAAGAGCTTCTTTAAAAGCACACTTCAAAGTCAACGCTCCCTCTATCAAATAGCCAGGCTGGGAGGTGCTGTTTTGATCCACAGAGCAGCAGGCATGACAGCACCTTCCAACTTGCTTTCTTGGGGAGGCAGTTTGTTCTACCACAGAGACTACCTCAATTCACCACGTGTCAAGGTGACAGACACCAAAGACAAGACAGTTGTGGCAATGTCTGGCATGTGGCGAACACTTCAAGGATTTCAGGTTTTAGAAAGAGAGTTTGGCAATAAAGCGGGGCTGGAAGTGGAATGGTCTTGACAGAATAATTTCCTTTTTAAACATGGAATTTGTGAGAGGTGCCTAAAGAAGAAATAAGGAACTGATATTGATAGGAATTGACGCCTGGAGTGTGAACCGAGACTCAGGAAAAGCAAGTCTAATTTTCACACTGTTCTGAGAATGGTCTGTGTAAGAATATGGTCAGGGTGGGGCCCAGATTCCTAAGAAGAAAGAGAGGACTTAGGACCCATTTGACATGCCCCCCAGACATGTCTATCTGCGATTATTAACTACATTAAGTACCAAGATATTTTATGCCAGGAGTTTGATACACACTATGTCACTGAGTCCCCACAACTGTCCGTGAGGAAGGTAGGTATTATGTCCACTTTATAGATGAGCACACAGTATCGGATCAGCAAGGGTAAGTCACCTGCCCAGGATCACAAAGCTATTAAGCACAAAACCAGAATTCTAACCCACGTCTGTCTGGCCCCAGGGCCCACTTTCTGTTCCATATGCCAGGAGTTCCACACGTGGCTGGACATCTGAATCAACTAGAAAGTGTGTTCAACATCCAGTGACCAACAGTGTCCCCAGACCTTGCCACTAGACACCTGGCTGGGCACCCACCAGGCAACAGCTGCCCGCAGACTTCCCCACTAACCTCCCTGTGGTCCTGCTTTGGGGGCTGGGCCTCCAAGCTTCCCCAGGTGGACCTGGTCTCCAGTCCCTTGGACCTCCTTTCCCCTTCGTTTTACCCCCTACCCCCATAATTGTGTGAGATCTGATTCTTACAACAAATCCCTTATCCCGTAGGTTGCAGTGGCTCGGGCTTCCTGATCCGCCTTGAATGAGATTATCGTCTGCTCTCTCCTGCAGACCTTTCCGGCTAAGGCAGCAGTTCCCCAAAAGTGGTCCCCAGTTGACAGCATCAGCATCGCTGAGACCTCGCAGGAAATTCAGATTCTCAGGCCTCTCCCCAGACCTCCTGCATCAGAAATCCTGGAGGAGAGTCCAGCGATCTGTTTCAACAGGCCTCCCGGAGCTCCCGACATGTGCTAACATGGAAGACCCACTCACGCAGGCCTTTAAAAAGCCTTCCTCTCCTTTCATTGGGAATGATACAAAAGTTCTGGGAAAAGACATGATAGTTACACAACATGATGAATGTGATTAACGTCACGGAATAGCACACTTGAAAACGGTTAAAATGATTTTTAAAAAACCCCTCAATTGGCTAGAAACCACACACAAAAGTCACATATTGTATGACTCCATTGACATAAAATAACCAGAAAGCAGGTTGGTAGCTGCCAGGGGGTGGGGGAAAGCAGACTGGGGAGGCAGTAACTAATGAATGGGGGTGAGGTTTTTTGCGGGGCGATGACAAGGTTTTGGAACTAAACAGAAATGGCGGTTGCACAACACTGAGTGTACTACGTGCCACTGGGCTGCTCACTTGTAAGTGGCTTATTTTATGTCATGGGAATGTCTGAGGCCAGGCATTAGATCCAGGGCAACTGGCGTTTCGTGAGACGGCAGGCCCAGGCAGCGCAGTGCCGGCTCATCCTCCCCGCCCCTACGGTGGCACCGCTATGCCCCCCACTTAGCAGACGTGGAGCCCCAGCAGTCGGACTCCGGGAGCCACGCTTTTAACCAATACCCCGTTATACCCAGGGCGCTGAGTTCTTTCTTTGTGCAGAAGACAGAGAGAAACGCGGCATCCGCCAGAGCACCCCTTGGTAGGCAGTTAAAAGCAGGTTCCCAGTCACTCAACTTTCCCCTGCCCTGACGGGAGGGGGGTGGAGACTGGCGGGCTCATGGCCCCCCAACGCCAGGCCTCCTGACACAGAGCCCCACGGGCTGCCAGACGTGGTCGGTGTGGATTTGGAGGGGCTTGTCAGAAGCGAAAGATTTTTAAAAATTGTGATGGTAACAGCACCTCAAAATGTATTGAGCGTTTCCTATGTCTAAGTACTTTTTACATGTAGCTCATCGAATCCTCACTAAATATTAAAACGATTCTCCGCATTTGGAGAAATTAATCAATTGCCCAAGTCACCGAGGCCAAGAGAGCCAGCCTTGAACTTAAACCTGGTCCTTTAATACCGAGTGTTACAGGTTTCTCCCTAGGAAATTTAGAAATCTGGAAATGGTAAATCGTCAAACTTTTGAATTCTTTGTATCTTTTTGAAACTTTTCCGTGTGCCAGCTTTGTAATTCCTCTTTTTACATTCATAGAGCAGCATCATTTTCTTCCTCTCTCAAAGTCTTCTCCATCACCCCCATTTTTAAGAGCCATGTGGTATTCCCCTGCATGGACGTACCACAGTATATTTCTAGGCCTTTATGTTGGACATCGGGATGATTTCCACAAGGAGACATTTCAAATGAGGAACAACGTTTCAATCAGGGTGCTGAAATGCAGCCAAACCCCTTCCTACAGTAAGCAGCAACACGTCGATCTGCTTTGAAGCGATGCTATTTGTGGTGGAAAGACCCGAGGACCAGGCAGCGCCGCTGGTGCGTCTTTATTTCAGGCGCACACTTTTGGGGAGAAAGGCTTCCATTTTTATGTGCTAAAGACAAAGTCAAATGTCTCTCAGATTTACCCAGCTCATTCGTTAGAAAGATGAGTTTGATTCCCTGGCAATGAGGAACAACTGTTCTCCAGAATCCCAAGTTATCTCCTCATCCCCACTTCCAGTTCTGAGGTTACCTACCAGGTTAAAAAAAGAAAAAAAGAAAAAAAAAGGAGTGCGTTAAAAGCCTGCACTCTCGTTTCTCACCGTAGTGTAGTGGTTAAGAATACAGACTCTGAAACGGACTGCCTGGGTTCAAATCCTAGTGCTACCACTTACTAGCTGTGGGTGGTGTTACTAGCTCACCGACGAAAGAAGCCTGGGTCCCAGACGGACTATGTGGAACAAAGACCTACCTTTCACACCCAACATATTAACTTGTAATTGTGACCTGAGTATTTTAAGCCCTTGAGATGGGGAAGAGGGGAGATGTGGGGTTGTTTGCAGTCAGGAGCATAACCCTGACTCAGCTTCGCCAAGTCATAGAACTGTTATGAGTATCTATGAATTAACATAGGCAAAATGCTTAGAATAGTGCCTGCCACAGTTGTGATGTAAATTTAAACTTAATATTATAAATAACTTGTAAGGTCAGAGCCTCTCCCCGGCCAGCCCAGGTCCTGCCCCTGCCGGGATCACCCCAAGACAACGGTGATGGAAAGCCTTGGATACCCTCAAATCCCAAGGATATTGACCCCATCAGGGGAACTTCCCCAAACATCTATGACTTTCATCACTAACCGGATATGTCTCTGCCTCCCAGGAATTTCCCTAAACTCTTTTTGAGTGTTTTCAGCCTAAAATTTTCTTGTAGGAAAAGATTTGTCTGCTCCTGACCGTGAGAAGTTCCCAGGAACTGGGGGACACCATCCTCGGCAAGAGCACACACGTGTTCTGAGGCTGCCGACACACTTCCCACCGTGCAATGAGTCAGCAGACACACGCACGGCCGAAGAAGTCCGTTAACTCCCTCTCTGTTGGCTCGGCCAGGCACGGTTCTCCTTAGCCAGGGACAGCACTGCTCAGTCCACGGCTCCCTCAGCCTCCAGCCACAAAGCTAAGGACCAATGGTCCATAAATTCAGGACAGTACCGCCAGCTAATTACATGTTTATCTCTACCGTTTATCTGTAAACATTTGGTTTGCTCAATATGTATGAGTCATGGCCTTCCTTCCTTCCCTCCTTCCTTCCTTCCTCCCTCCCTCCCTTCCTTCCTCTTCCTTCTTTTTGCACATACCCTTTTGAGAATCTGTTGAAAGCTACTGACCCTCCCCAGAAAACGGCAGGGATAGAAGTTCTGATGAAACTTCAGGCGCTTAGCAGATCCTTACAGGCAATCTGGGGACCCTGATATGAGTTACGACAAGCTTAAAATTACCCAACAAATCCACAGCGATCCTGACAACTGTAATATTTTATTGCTTTGATTACCAGGAGAACAGCTCAGAGCGGCATTTAGAAGCCTCATTTTTTGCGCAGAAAATTTCTGGAAGTGTGGTTACTGCTGAGAAAAAGTATTTGGGGGGGGGTGTCTGCAGTGAGAGGGAAATTCATCTATTTCATTGCCTACATTTCATTTCATAGCCTTTTACACTGTTATTGTTTTTACCATGTATAAAAAATTTTCTAATTAAAGAGTTAATAAAGAGTTATTTAAGTGAAGAACTAAACAATCCATTGTTGCTTCCATTTCTGTGACACGGGGAAGCGGGAGGTCACAGTGAGGGAAAGGCCAACTTACTACCTAGAGACTTGAGCCCAACATTGGCTGGGAAAGACAAAACATCACTCAAGGACAGATGACAAATCGTTTCCACTCTGTGTTCAAGGCAGGTCAGTCAAGTTTCAAATCGGAGGGGAGGGTGTTATTAATCTTTCCATGGCGCTGGGGGCAGGAACTGGCCAGGCCTTGTTATGGGAGCTTAGGGGGGCACAGCAAGCAGTTGGACTGGGAGCGAGGCTGGAGGTCGTAAAGACGGGTAAATGCTGGGACAGGGCTGGGGTGGGTAGAGGGGAGAACACGTGGTGGAGGCCAAACAGTCCTCTACATGTAGCCCAGCCTCAAATTCAAAGAGAGCAGCTCTGTGTGAGTTGGGTCCAATCCCGTGAAGTTGCTCTTTCTGCGGGTCATCTGTAGAGGGGGCTGGGGCCCAACAGTCCCGTGCCGCAGTGAAGCAGCATTAGAGGAGGCCACGTGTGCTCCTCGCTCTATGCGACGTACACAGGAGGTGCTCAGTGAGAGTCCATACCTTCCGCCCGCCCCTCCCTGCATCATCAGCAGGAAACTTTCTACACTTGGCCATTTAGCGTAAAGGTAAACATACATGCTCCGTGCACACCCAGCAACCCCACTCCCCGGTACCTGACCTCAAGGCATGAAACACTTGTGTTTGTTCATCCTAAAACCTGAATGCAAATGTTTACAGTGGCTTTAGCCATCATCACCCCAAACTAGAAACACTCCAAATGCCCTTCAACAGGTGAAAGGATGAACACAATGTGGTACATTGTGTCATGGAATTAAATGAAACATGGAGGGATCTCACGTGCATTTTGATGAGTCAAGGAAGCCAGACGCAGAAAGGCTTCATTCTGTATGATTCCATTTACATGGCATCCTGGAAAAGGAAATATCAGTGGTTGCTAAGGACAGGGGCGGGCCACGAAGTGGGGGCATGAGGGAATTTGGGGGGCTGATGAAACCTTTCTGTCCCTCGATTATGGTGGTGGTTACAAAATTGCATGTGTTTGTCAAACTCATAGAACTGTACATGAAAAGGGGCAAATTTTACTGTTTGTAAATTAATATACCTTTTTTTCTCATTAAATATATATATATTTATAAATATATATAAATATATATATAAAAAAATATATATATATATAATGCTGGGAGGGTGGTGTCTTTGCTCCGGTTGCTATTGCAAAATGCCCGAACTGCGGGACTGAAACAATAGACATTTATTTATTTCTCATGGATCTGGAGGCCGGAAGCTCAAGCTCTAGGTGCCAGTAGATCTGGTGTCTGGTGAGAGCCAGCTTCCTGGCTTGTAGGTGGCTTCCTCCTCACTGTGTCCTCACATGGCCTTTCCTTGGTGATCTCTTGATTCCTCTTCTTTCAAGGGCACTAATCCCATAATGACTGTTTCACTCTCATGACGCAGGGCAAACCTGATCGCCTTGCAAAGAATGACCCCTTACTGACATCACATTCGGGATTAGGCCTTCAACACAGGGGTTGTGGGGAGGCCCAAATTCAGCCCATAACAGGTAGTTTTTACAGCTGCAGACAGTTCAGCTTTGCTCCTGTCTCAGCTGCCCGAATCTAAGAAGGGAGACCCAGATGTTCCGAGTTAAAATTGTAAAAGAACTACCTGGAATAGTTGCAAAACCCTTCACAGTTCACAAAGCAACTTACCTAGTAGTCTCACAGTGTAAGTAATATTTAAGAAAATAAAACATTTCCTCCTCCTGTAAAAATAATACTTGTTTACTAAATAAGAATTTACATATCTAGATTAACAGAATAGTTTAAAATCATCGAATTACCCTGCGATCCACAACTATTGATAAGAGTTATGCTGTTCACTTTCTTACATATTTTGTAAACAAACATAACATTTTTTTTTCCAAAAATGAGATCTTACTGCAATATGGTTTTGTGACCTAACCTTAAAAATTTTATTCTTTAATTAACAATTTTCCACATCATCAATATTCACCTAAACCGTAATTTTTTTAGTGGCTGAGGAATATTCCAGGACACGGAGGGCCCGTAGTTTATATAACCAGTCCTCTATTGACGGACACATAGTTGGTTTCTACTTTATTGCTATTAAGAAAAAAATAACAGTGTTGAAACTAACTCCTTACATAATCATGTTTCCTCCAGATAAATTTCTGTTATTGAAACTGCTGCAGTTTTTAAAGCTTTTGACGTGCATTTTCTGACTGTCCAGTTTACACTCCTGCCATGAGCTTATATAAGCACCACGCCCCAACATTAGCCTTCCTTCTTAACTTAAAATTATACAATTTTTCAAAAAATTTGAATGTCCCATGTGAAAACTCGTATGGCTTTATTTGGCATTTTCTAAATACAATGAGGTCTAACTCTGTTTCGTTTTTCTCCCCACGTGCCTACTGGCTGAAGGCATTTCCCTGGTTAGGGCCTCTACACTCTCCTCACTGATTGGAAAACCTCTTGTGTTTGTTCGGGAAACAGCCCACTGCCTGCCCTGTGTGGCCAATATTGCTCCAATTTATCATTTGCTCTAAGTTTTTAAATGTATCGATCATTTTCAATAATTTCTTTGACCATTTTACCATTTCCTTTTGTGCTTTGAAAACCCTTCCCCCAAAAGGGGTTGTAGCGTCCCTACCGTGGGGAAAGCCTGCCGACACCACCTGGCCCCAGGGACCAAGGTTAACATCACCAACAAGTCATGCTCATTTCATGTATTGCCTGGCATGACGCGGCGGGGACACGTCACCTCCGCAGGACTCCTCCCTGAACCCAAACCCCATGGTGTCTACGCATGAGAAGGCACCCCAGACAAACCCACACTGGGGGACAGTCTACAGACTTCCTTATCACTACACTGCTGACCAGTCCTCTTCAAAGCTCTCAAGGTTGTGAAATTCGAGGCCAGGCGGAGACACTGTCACAGACCAGCGGAGACGGAGAAGACACCACACCTAAAGACAGTGTGGTCTTGGGTCGGACCCCGGAGCAGAAGCCCGGCAGTGGGAGAATGGGTGAAATCCAGAGAAGCCTGTTGTTTTGTGAGTAGGGACGGGAATTCCGTAGTGACAGGTGCCTGCATTATTTTCAGAACTTTTCTATAAAGGCAAACTTATTTCAAAATGAAAAGTTTGATTTTTTTTTTTTTTTTTGACAAGGACAGAGAACAGTCTAGGCAGAAAGGCAGAAGGAAGAGAAAGACAAAAGCCATCCAAGTTCATGGCACCGGGGGTCGGGGGGGCGGCGTGGAGAGAGGTGGAGGTAGGAAACGGGTCCTGGGTCCTTGAGACCAAGGCACTGGGTGGGGTAAAGGGTTGGGGCAGCAGGAATGGGTCTGGAAACGTAAACTGAGTCTGAACTCTAAACAGTCCAGTCTTCAGAGCTTTGAAAACTAAGAACTCGGCCGAGACTTGATCCTATAGGCAGCGGGGAAGCGGCACAGATTTTAGCTCAGTGTGCAACATGGTTATTGGGTCATTATATTATGTGTTTGTTTCCTAAGGTGCTGACTCCTCCTCCTGCCCAGCAGGGTATAAGCTCTGTGAGGGCTCTTCCCCCCAAAACCCAGCACAGCAGGCCTGCAGAGAGAATTCAGTGAGTATCAGTGGAATGAATGAGTCTCACTTCCAAACTCACTTTTAAGAATAAATTATATAAATGGTTTTCCTCACCCCTGCCCTTCACATCTAACATCAGCCCGTGAATTGGGCGCTTTTCCACCTCGGGGCCTTTGCACAGTCTGCTGCCCCTGCCAGCGGCACCCTCTTCTCCTGCTGACCTCAGATCTCAGCTTAGACCTCACCCTTTTGGAAAATCCTTCCTGCCCCTCCAAGGTTGAGTCAAACCTCCTCCTTCAGGCTCCAAGCCTTCCTTATCACTGTCAGCTGTACCATGATGGCCTCACCCCAGGACAATCCACTCACCTATGGCAGGAGCTGGCCCTCTCGAGGTCACCTTGGGCTCAGCATCTGGCACACAGTACATATGAGTATAGTTGCTTAAAGTGACAGTCTGTGGACAGCCAAAGATGACTTCACCTATATAGTATAATTTGCATCTGTCACTGTTTGACAACAATTACCCAAAGGCAACTCCAATAAATAATTGCCATCCTCCATACTGCAGCTAACGAAGCTGTAATATTTGGGGTCTGAAAGTGTGTTTTGTGTTTTATCATATCTCCCCTCCCCCCGTACGAAGTAGCAACAAAGCATGCCCACACCCTAACCAACACAAGCCTGGCCCGAGGGTGTGGGGAACTGTAAGACAAGGCAAAGGTAAGTACCGGTGAGTTTTCTTTCTCTCTCTATCCCAGACCAGAAGTAAAGAGAAAACGTGGCAAAGACAAAACCCACTAGGAATTGGGACTGCCTGGTTTTACATCATGAACGGAAGAAATAGCAGAACCTTCTGGAGACATCCAGAACTGTGTGTCCTAGGAGACCATGATCTTAGTAAAAGGTACTTGAGTTCTTCTCATCCCGAGTCTGCCAGGGTTTGCTGGCTGACCTTGAACCCCTTGCCTCCATGATGCTTCCATTAGTGAAGCTCTGGCGGCATTAAAAAAAGAAGAAATGCCAAAACAGGCTTCCTGGTCCTGTGATGTGTTTTAAATGCTGGCATCAAACAAATGAATGCTTAGTGCACTGTAGCAATATATACTGGGCTGTTGGCACCAAAGTTACAGGCTTCCTGATAAACATTAATTCCTAGTGCTCATACCAGTGTAGCCTGTAGGGGAGAGGTGTCAAAGGTCTACATTTGGAGACCGCCATTGATGTGAAGCCTGGGAACCCACCTGCCCCGCACAGGTCCTGGCCTCTCTGTTTTCTGGCCCCCAATTTCTCCTTCTAAGAACCGAGTAGACTAGCAGTGGTTTCCAACTCGCTGTTCTATTTCTAAAGCAGCAGATTTCTTCTTAAAAGTATCTTTCACACCTCTGACATCTGCAACATCTGTAAGCAGTTTCCTTCCAGCTGGCCTTGCCTCGCCTCCCTAACGCCACGCAGCCCTGTCCCTGCAAACTCTGATTTGCTTCCGGGACCCATCCAAGGAACCCCTAAGTTCCCCAGAATCACAGGATAAAAACCTGTGGAATGGAACAGTGCCGCTTAAGGTTCCTACCACACTGTTAGAGGTATACAAGGGTGGGTAAGTTTGTTTACAGTTGTAATACAAAAACATAATACAATAATTACTAACAGTTCAAGAATAAACTCTGTGTTTCACATACACATAACTGGAAACCTACTTTTGCCCACCCCTATATTTATCTGATGACTTGGTGCAGAGCCACACACACATTAACTGAGATGACAGGTTTTCTTGTTTTTAAAGATTTTATTTATTTTCAGAGAGAAGGGAAGGAAAAGAGAAGGAGAGGGAGAAAAGCATTGCTGTGCAAGAGAAACATTGACCAGCTGCCTCTTGCACACCCCCAACTGGGGGCCTGGCCCGCAACCCATGCATGTGCCCTGACTGGGAATCGAACTGGTGGCCTGTCAGTTTGTGGGACGGCACTTAACGCATTGGGCAACACTGGTCAGGGCTGAGACGACAGTTTTACTAGGGTTTTCCTCTCATGGCAGAAAATACACTCTGTATTCAAGTCTACTTTCTTCTGTTTCACTTCTAGAAAGCCAGGGGAAGACCAGTTACTGTCACTGATTTAAACACTCACCCATAAGTCCCTGCCAACAGTCTGTACAGTAGCGTAGGGAATCTCCAAGACTGCTTCTAGTGATGACGATTGACGTGGCATTAACAAAGCTGGGATCTCATTAGGGGATGAGAGATGCAGGAGATCCTGTCCCCGAGGCGAGGTGACCGACCTCATCATCTGAGTAGGTAACAAATTCTCTGCACATCTTTGCCACGGAAACACCTGTTCTCTACGAGGCAGGGTTTGCAGATGAGCAAGTCACACAGCGATTTTTCTCGTGATCCACACTTGCCACCCTGATGCCTGATCCTGGGCTGATGTGAGGCAAGGGCTGAAGACAGCTGGGTGGGAACGCTTGGCTGGGTTAAAACCAACAGCGAAAACCCAGAAGAAGCAAAGCGTTCTCCTTTCAGCTGCATCATCTTCGGTCGCACTCATTCTACCCCAGTGGCTGACCTCGTCTGATTCTAAAGGCTCGCTAAGAATCGGTTTTGCTTTAGATTTTACAAACATAGCCCTTTTCCCAGAACCTGTGGCCTCCTAAATCCCACAGTGGTGAATAATTTGCATAGCTGTACAGGATTTTGGCTATGGGAGTGTTCTGAGGGAGCCAACCCAGAAAGCTGGCCTCCTGAATACCTTCCAGCCGTCAGATGGGAGAAACAGGTGAGACCGGTGGGCTAGATCCGGTGTGAAAAACTGTCACCCAGGGAAAATACATGTTACGGTGATGCACTGAAAAACCAGGGTATGAAATAGCAGAGCAAGCAAACAAAAACCCTAAATAAAACCCCGCAAATCAATAGTGGCTGCCAGCACATTGTGATGGTTTCCTCCCGGGTTTTCTACAATGAACGTGAACATCTTCTGTAACCTGGGGGCGCAAATGGCTTTACAAGCCTGCCCATCAGAGGCACGGCGTACAGTAGGGTTAGAGAGCGGCACGTAGGTTTGATCAGCAGCTTACGTCCTGGCGTTAGTACCGGCTGGAACGGACGGAAACTGAACATGCCACGATATATAGTCTTTGACATGCACTCCTTTTCTTCCAGGGGCCTCAGCATTTACTCCTTCCCAGCACGTCACTGTGGGTACCTCCGAGGTACCTGGCAGTGTGGTGTCTAAGGGGAGAAGGGAGCTCTTGGAGGGGGCAAACACTCTGGGTTTTTGTTTTCTTTTTCCAAGAATCATCCTCAAAATCATTCAAGACAGCATCGGGGAACTTGAGGTCTGACCCTGGCTTGGATCTCAGGCAAGCCCCGGGCCTCGCTTTCTCCACTGTTAGAATAAGCAGATTGGGACTCTTCCTGATGGCGAAGGTCCCTTCTGGCTCCACTCGCTAAGAGCTAAAGGGACCAGCATGCGGGTTTAAGAGCTGCTCATTCAGACAAATCTGGGGCAAGAGAGAATAAGGAGACTTTTGGCTGCTCCGACCAAGTAAACAACACTGCACAGGAGGCAGGGCCAACCCAGCAGCAGTTGGAGCCCAGGGGAGGGCGGAACAGGGAGTCAGCCTGAGGCCTCCGTTGAGACCCTCAGAGAGCCACGTCTGGCCTGCGTCGTGGGGCTGTCCTGGGAGAGGCAGGGCAGTCTGGCTTGAGGCAGGCAAAACCAAACAAGTGACCAGTTTCTTTGGGGAGCCAGAGCTTCCAGGAGGGGTGGTCAGTGTGCCCAGGGCTCAACCCAGGAGATGAGAGGAAGAAAACATTGCCAGGCGAAGCCAGGCCACCTGTCCAGGCTGGGGAGGAGCAAGACTCTATGAAGGGGCCGGCAAGACTGAGATGTTGAGAACCACCTAAACTAAACTGGAGCCCTAAACAAGTCTCTGACTGCAATGCCGCCAGGCCTCCTGGGATAATGCAGGGGACCCAAGAGGGGCCAGGAAGGCTGGGTGCCGGTCCGGCCAGGTACTGTGTGTCTTGGGCAAGTTTCTTTCCCTCTCTGAGTTTCCTGTGTCAAATGAGAATGGTCCCCTCCACCCAAGACATCCCAGGGTCCTCCTGTGGCAGGTGAAAGGCCATGTGCGGTCCATCACCAAGCAAAGGGAGACGTATAACATGAAGATGTACGCTCTTACAGCTGTAGACTGCAAGGACTCCTCCAAGCTTCAGACCAGACTCACTGAAAGTGAAAGCAAAAGCCAGTGGCCAGAGCAGACCCTTCATCATGTCATCCCTCCCCCCGCATCAGAAGGCCACTGAATTTCTGGAACATTCCAGGCACTTGGGGGGAAAACTTTTCTCAGTCCCTCAAATTCTTCCCTCATTTGCAGCAGGGGAATGAGACGCCCAGAGCCAAAGCTCCTCATGCTCCAGCCTCTTCCAGCCCGAGAGTTTGGAGGGGTTACTGTCAGCCCCACAGAGAGTGGGAAGAACATTTACCAG
This sequence comes from Pteronotus mesoamericanus, assembly GCF_021234165.1. Lineage (NCBI taxonomy): Eukaryota > Metazoa > Chordata > Mammalia > Chiroptera > Mormoopidae > Pteronotus > Pteronotus mesoamericanus. The sequence continues at coordinate 2,333,972 of NW_026555200.1, forward strand.
AACCATGACCCAGTGAGACAGGGACCCCCAACAGAGCAGGCTGCCCAGAGCAAATGCCACCAGGAGACAGGCCGCTGGCGCTGCCACCAGGCCTGCCTCCAGCTCTGCCTTTCCTCACCTAGACAGGGAACTCCTGGATTGTGTGACGTCAGAGCCAGAAAGCCACGGCTCGCGGGCTGGAGCCCTGCCCGGGTGCCAGGCGCTCACCGCCCTCCCCGGTAGAAGACAGGCTGGTAGTTTGGGCCTCACGCCCAGCACGCAAATCTTACCCTTGACCAGCGGTCACATGTTAAGACCACATGTTAATTTCTGCCTCCTGCATGGTGCTTCGATCCCAGCCCCCGCCCCCCCTTGTCATTCCCACTGCCTCCACCCTGGGGGCAGCCGTCTCCAAACTTCCATCGAACGTGAAGCCGGAATTACCTTCCTAACATATCAATAGGGTCAAATGACTCCCCTGCTTAAAGAGCTTGAATGGAATTTGTATCTTCCTTGTTCAGTGTTCACAGAGCACCCAGAACACTGCCTGGTGTACAGAAGGCACTCAATCAACAGGTGTTGAATGGTTCCATGATATCTGCACGGTAAAGTCCCACCTGCAGTGACCTGCCTTCGTCTGTCCAGCCCAGCTCACCCCAGACCGTCCACTCCCCTTCCTTCCCCATCCGTCACTCCCTGAGTGCCTCTGCCCAGCACCCCCATAACCTTCACACCTCCAGGCCTTTGCTTATGCTGTCCCACCTGCCCAGACACCCTTGCCCTGTCACCCTGGATGACTCCAACTCACTGCTGAGTAGTCCAACATTGTCTTAGCAGGATTTTTTAAAAAAATAGATCTTATTTATTTATTTATAGAGAGAAGGGAAGGCAGGGAGAAAAAGGACAGAAACATCCATGTGAGAGAGAAACATCAATCAACCGGTTACCTCCCATGTGTCTCCAGCCGGTGACCTGGCCTGTAACCCAGGCGTGTGCCCTGACTGGGAATCGAACTGGCGACCTTACAGTTTGCAGACTGATGACCAACCCACTGAGCCACACCAGTCAGGGCTTCAGCAGGTCTTCTCGCCACGCTTCGGCCTGGGATATTTTCTTTCTTCTGTTCTCCCCTAAGCCCTGTAACATAACTTCCCAGAGTCCTTGCCGTGTGCTAGGCATGAGTGTCCCATTCCCATTTTACAGATGAAGAAACCAAGGCTCAGAGAGGCAAAGGACTGCCCACTGCGGGTCACGGAGAAACTCCTGGGCGTGGTGGGGCCTGACTCTATCGCCTCCTCTCTGGGACACTTGTCATTTACTACTCACTAGGCTGGGAACTCTCGGAGGCCCGTCGCTCTGTATCCCTGGGGCAGGGCTGGCCCTGCGAGATGCCAGGAGGACGTAATCATGGCACCGCTGTCAGCTCAGGACGTGGTGAGGCACGGATGCACCTCCAGCCTCCTCCCCTTCCTCTCTTTTCTCTCTTTTTCTCCCAATCTGCGCACAGGCCTGGCAAGTGGTAGAGAGATCTCTGGAGGGAAACGGGCTCCCTTCCAATTCCATTTGGCCCTATCGACGTAGGTTGAGATCCTATGCGGTAAGTCTCCCAAGGGTAAAAGCTGTTCACAGGTTCCAGAGCCGACCTATCACTAGGGAAGCTTTGTAAAAGAGAAAGCCAGAAGCCATCCTCGAAGACGACCGCCCTCCGGCAGCCAGCCTCGGCCGGCTCCGGCCCCGCCCACTAGCCTCCGGCCCCGCCCACCCCGCTCCTGCTCCGCCAGGGTTGCCAGCGCCGGGACCACCTGCGCAGCTAGGAGGACCTGACCTGAGTCACGCAGGCCCTTCCGTGCGCTGCAGAGGTGCCCCAAGGCAGTTTCCGGCCAGGGAGTGCCCGGGCAGGGGTAGGAAAACCTATGCACTTCCAGGTTTCCTGTTCCCTCGTCCCTTGGTTAGGAAAGATTTCTTTCTGAAAGTGACCATCCTTCTTACCAGACTTGGCACACCCGGGCCACAAGCTTCCCTTCAGGGCGCAGACTATAGATCGGATTTGGGTTCTCAGGCTTTGTTCTGTGCTAGGCATGAGTGCCCACCTCACCTCCAGCTGGTTAGCAATCGTATTTTACAGCATTTTACTGTGAAGAAACTGAGTTCCACCCCACTTTGCTCACACCCTCTCCCTCACCCTTTTGCTTCTAGTATGTAACACACACACACACTCGCGCGACAAAAAGCCTCGATTTCCAGAAAGCAGTAAGGGATGGGAGAGGGGGGATCTTGCGGGCAGCACCAAGGTGGTTTCCAGGGACCCACTGGGAAATTCTGCTCTAAGCACCGGCAGAAGGTGCCTCTTTGCCGAGGCCAACGGTTCAAAACCCGCCAGGCGGATGGCACCTGTCCCCGCCAACAGGGGGCCCCGGAGGCCGGCTGCCTCCCCCTGGCCGAGACCAGCTGGCCCCAGCACGGTGCCCTGGAGGCAGGGGTGACCCTCACTGGAAGGGCGCTGCCCCAGTGGATGCTAGTACGAAGTCCTTCCGGCGCCAGACCCGGGGCAGAAAGCTCTCGGACGGACGGACGGACGGACGGACGGACAGACAGACCGAGACAGACCCTGACTCTCTCCCCCGGGGAACCTACAGTCACTCCCCGAGGCGCGGCGACGCAGACTCACCCGGGCGGCGGGTCCAGCTCGGTCTCCGTCAGGCGCTGGGGACCGGGGAGGGGCGGGGGGCTGGGGGCTCCAGACCCTGGCCCCTCGGCTGCCTCCTCGGGGGCGCTGGGATCCCGGGGCTGGGGGCTCCGGGGAGTCTCGGCCGAGGGAGGAGGTGGCGGACAGGGCGCACCTCCCTCTCGGGGACCGAGATGGGGACGCAGGAAGCGCGGCCTCGGAGCGCCGAGAGGCGGAGGGCGGTGCCGCCGACGAAAGGCCTCCAGCCCGGAGAGGCGCCGCCCACCAGTCGACCCTCCCTCCCTGCCCACCGCGCCACCCCGAGGTCCAAGGCGCGCACCCAAGCCGTGCCGGGCGGGCACCCACTCCCTTGCGTCCGCCGGCGGAGTGCTGGGGTGGAAGTGGAAGAACGCTGGGCCCAAGTCCTTCCCCAACCCAGCCACAGCGAGTTGGCTAAGCCGAGGTGCGGAGAGGGAACAGGCTCCAGGGCATGTTGAAAAAGGGGTGAGGGGACGTCTTGGGCCGGGAGTCCGGGTATTGATGGGTTAAGTAGAGCTGGAAGACATCCCCGCCCTTCGCTTTCCCCGAAGCGCGAGCGCTAAGTCACAGCCCCGCGGACCCAGCCGCCGCGCCTTTACCTGACCCGGCACTCACCTGGCGGCCCGGTGCGCCGGCCCTTTCCTGGCTCTTCCTGGGGAGGTAGCTGCCAGTCTCTCACCCTCGTGGGGCGGGAGGGAGGTTCGGGACGCTGGGGCCCGCCTGCACCGCCCAGGGTTGTGCCCTGCGAGGTGACTGATGGGCGGAGGTTTGGGAAGCGAGTCAGCTCCTGCCCGGGGCCCGGCTCCCCACCCCCTCCCGGGCGCCCTGAACGCCCTGCGGGTGCACGCCCCGGCCTCCGCCAGGGTGGAGCCCAATTCGGGTGCCGGTACTCCGCCAACGGCATTGAGGCGCTCGGGCTCCGGAGTCTCCTCTCCTGGGGGCCCATTCCCAACTTTGCAGAGAACTTTCCCAACGAAGTACGGATCGCTGTCCTCCTGCCTCCCCGGCGGCGGGCGCATACCTCGCCTCTGCTCGAAGCCTCCGCGCTGCTGCCGGAGGCCTGGCTCCTGGGAGCGTGAACCTGAGCTCTACGAGGGCGCCTTTTACCTGCAGCTCTGCCTCTGGCCCCTACCTGGAGGTTTGCTCTGGAACGGTGCCGGTCTGGCGTCCAAACCGAGTGGGTTGGTCTCAGCCAAAACACCGAAAGCCTAGGTTCCAAAGAGAGAGAGAAAAGAGCTCGCCTTCCTCTCTCAACCTCAGACTGTTTGAATTCCGAGAGGTCAGGCCACGGTCCCCTTCTTTGCTGAGTGTCCAGTTCTTTGAAGTTCAAACCCTTAGAAAAGCCAATAGGCAGCTGGCTGGGTGTCAGAGAATGGAGCTGAGGACAGAAGTCGCCTCCTACTGGGAATCTACCGAGTCCAGGACAGAAATTAGACAGGCTGGTGGAATTGCAATCGAGTTCACTTCCACGCTGCTGAATTTATGGGTACACATAATTTCCATGTGTGTATGGACACCTCCAGAGTTATCGCTGGTGGGTATTTTTTTTTCCATAGCAAGCCAGCAGGACCCTGATGTTCAGGAAAAGGCAAATCTGGGGACTGTCTTGTGAATTGAGTGTGGGGGGGAGACATTTGGCCCCACTTCCCTTGTGCTGTGTCATTTAATCCTTACAACAACCCATGAGATGACTGTTGCTTACATCCACTTCACAGAGCACAAGGCAGAGGCTTAAGGAAGCGAGGTCATTTGCCCGAGGTCACACAGCAGGGAAGTATCAGGAGTCAGGCCCCCAAGGGTCGGCTCTAGAAGCGGTGCTGTCCCTGCTCTGGAATACTTTCTTGTTGGTCTGCACATGCTCCCTACCCTGGGACACGGTTCCCCTGCTTTCTCTCTGCCAGTCAGGAAGTCGCCTGTGTTCCATTCTCCTCACAGTGATGTAATTCTTTACAAGTCTGGCTCCTGCTCTCCTTGAGGACAGGGATTCCTGGGTCCCTTGTTACTTTGTCTGGCTCCCTGCAGGTGCTTAATACAGAAGTGCTGAATGAATGAAGACTCCAAATAATAACACTGTTTGAGTGACTGGGGAGAGCCCTTCACGTAAGCAGGTACCTGTGATAACACGCTCCTGGCTGAGGTCCGTGTATATACATCACGAAATTTAGACGATGAACTTGGGAACCTTCCAGGCTCCAAAAGAGTGATGGGAAACAGTCACGTAGCTCTCAGATAGAACTGGAATCTGGTTTTCACTTCACTCTGCAAGACCAACGTCAGAGAGGCCTGCACTGGGATGATCTCTTCAGACAGTTGCTCCAGCTCCTGCCTGTAGGCAGAGAACCCCAGTACTTTTCCACGCCAGGATCTGATGCCAGGTTTGCCCCGCTTTGCTGCAAACCCAACCGGGCAGGTCCCGTCTATCTGAGAAAACCATCTTCAGAGTGTTCCTTTTAGGCTGGCTTACCCGGGCTAATCTGGGGAGAGGCCAGAGAGGTGCTCAGGCAAAGCTGAGCCACAGGCAAAACTGAGAAGCTGGGGGAGGGGACATGTTTCTATTTGTCATTCTACCCTTCGGTGCCCTCTCCCTCTACCTGGTTAGTCTACCCTTCGGTGCCCTCTCCCCCTACCTGGTTAGTCTGTCTGCATCTTCCCAGGTTCTCTATGTCCCACTGAGGAACCTGACTTAATTTCACTGCCAATTTATCCTGCTAAGGGTCAGCTGACAAGGGCCTGAAATATATACTTGGGAAAAGAGCCAAAGAAATAAATCTTGAATGGTGGAATTTCTATTACCCATTACCATGATAAGCAGTGGGGAAGATGACAGTTAACCGTATACTGAGCCCCATGTTTCACATGCTCTACATACATTGTGTTATTTAATCCTCACAATAGCCTTAGAAGGAATATTCTGTTATTCCAGTTTTTCATGTGAGGCTAAAACTTAGAGAAGCTATGTATTTGCATCTTCCAGCAAGTGGTGGAGCCAGGATTTGAACTGAGGTGAACTCTTGCTCTTAATCGCTATGCTGGGAATCCCATGCGGTAGAATAATGGCCTCCCAAAGATGTTCACATCTTACGGCCTGCTGCGGTCTCCTCTGCTTTTGGGCTCCGTGGCCTAGCACCCCCCTTCCTGCCACCCCTGATCGCATGCCAAGGCCCGCAAGGGGTCACCACCGAGGTTTACACTGGTCCGCAGCAAGAACACGGCAGCCATCCCCTCCAGCAGCCTGGCTTGGGCCGCCCACAACTACCACCTGTGCACTGCCTGGGCTCCACTTCCAGGAACAGCTCCTGCAGAGGTGCCGAGTGCCTTGGGGAAGCCACCCCCTACCACCCTGGTCTCCCCAAGGCCCACCCAGCTCACTGGTGGACGAGCTTCCTTTGGGGGAAGTCCACTGTCCCGTTCGTGGTCGCTGTGTCAGAATCTCCCCAGGCCTCCAGCATCATGATCACCTGTGACCTGGCCCGGGAAGCCACAAGGAAGCAGCTTGGTGGCCAGCCCAGTGAAGCCAACGCCCCCATCCTGAGTGGCCACCACCAGTCCTAGGCCCTTTTGAGGCCCTTCCCCCGCCCCTCCTCCTCTACTCCCTTTCTCCCTCCTCACCCCACCCCTAGGCAGGCTGCAGCAAGCAGCAGCAGAGTTCTTTTATACCCAAACAGCGAACCCCCAAAAGAGTTGAGAGAGCCCTGCTCTTTACTGCCCAAGCCACATGGAGCCTTCCAGACACCCCATAACCAGCACTGTGCACCAAGGGGAAAATAAACGATGAGCCGCCAGCATCAAAACAAACAAATGAGCAAATAAGAACAAAGAGGTTCACATGCTAATTAATCCCCAGAACCCGCAAATATGTTGTTTTCTTACATGGCAAAAGGGACTTTGCAGACATGATGAAGTTAAGGATCTTGAGATGGGGAGATCATCCTGAACTATTCTGCTGGACCTAATATAGTCACAGGGATTCTTTTAAAAGGGAAGCAGGGGGCTCAGAATCAGAGGAGATGTGACCAATGAAGCAGAGGTCAGAGTGAAGCGATGGCTGGAGGCAGCCACAAACCAAGGGCTGTGGGCAGCTTCTAGAAGCTGGAAAAGGTCAGGAATAGATCCTCCCTTAGACCCCCCAGAAGGCAGGTGCACGCTCTGCTGACACCTTCATCTGAGCCTAGTGAGATCAGTTCTGGACTTCTGAGCTCCAGAACTGCAAGATGATAGATGTGTGTTGTCCTAAGCCATGAAGTTTGTGGCAATTTGTTACGGCAGCAATAGGAAACTGACATGTCCTGCCAACTCAGCCAGGTAAGAAGATATTTATTTCTCCTGCCTTTTCAGCTCACTGACCACCATCAAGCCCTTCCCATAAGCGGCACCGTGTACTGTGGATTTAGAAATGAGGCAGGATTTCATCAAATCTGTCTGGGTTTCTGAGTCCTCTGCCACTTAAGAGCTGCGTGACCTTGGGCAGGTGCCTCCTCCTCTCTGAGCCTGTTTCCTCATCTGTCAGACAGTAATGCTCATCGCACCTACCTTGAAGGATCAATGCGAGGATCAGGCAAACCAGAATGCGACAAAGTGCCTTGTAAATGGTCTGGCGTGATCTGAGTATGAGCCTTTTGGAGCATTAGCCTGCCCGGTTCCGAAAATCTGGATTCAAGGAGGAAACAATGCTCTTCTGAGCATTTGTTCTGCCTACGTGGGCAAGTGACTCATTTCAAATATCGAACTGTCTCTAGTCAGTGACTAGACGCCAGTCTGCCCATGAAGTGAAGCTGGAAAATCCACTTACCTGAATATATCATCATGTAGAACTCACGTATATGCTCAAGAACACACGTTCAAGGATTTTTCATTGCTGATTATGGTGAAAAATTGTAGACAATCTGAATGTCACCAGTAGAAGAGATGCTAAATAAATTATAGTGCGGGCTCCTGCCGGAATACTATGAAGCCACGAAAAAGAAGGTAGCACTATCCGACAAGGAAGAATATCCAAGACGTTTCACTTACTGAGAAAGGCACTAGACTTTCTGAGTGTGATGATGCCACACGGATGGTTTAAAAAAAAAAAGATGCAGATACATGTATGTTTGACGGTGCCTAGAAAGTGGGTGGGAGGAGTCAAATCAAACCGTGGTTACCCTTAAAAATTAAGGAGGAGTGTGTGTGCATGTGTGTGTGATGGGGAAGGTTTCTTTCTCCTGGTAAGAATGTGTTGAATTAATAATAAAAACTGAGGAAAAAAGAGGCCAGCAGCCACTTGCAATGTGGCCAGGAGGCGCCCTCCTTCGTCGGCCCCGGTGCTGGGCTCTTCCCCCACCTGCTGCTCTTCCCTTTGCTCTGTTCTGAGCAGGTGGCCCTCCCTCCTCCCCCTTTTTACCAGGCCTCATTTCTGAACCCTCGAGTCGCTGAGCAATGTCTCCGCTGTGTGACTCTTGGCAAAGTCAGCAGTATATCACATACATACATGTATGTGTAATCCAGCCTTCGCCTGGAACAGTCCACATTAGTCACTGGGAAGGGATATGTCCTGGGTACAGGCATCACCTGTGACATATTGGCTCAGCCTCTCTGAAGGTTGAATCAGGTCTGTGTGAGATCAGTTTGGGACTTCTAATGAAGTAACATTGGATAGTTGGAGCATCCATTTAAACAAAGCAATTTCCATCCCTTCCTGAAAAGTTTCATTCAAGAAATAGATCTCTACCGAAGTTACCAGAGTAGCTGGGCCTGTGCTGACAAATCCCACGGGCCAGGATGGAGTTAGTGAGGACCTCAGGGCATCAGGACAGAGGTTCCTGAGACCCCAGAGCACAGCCAGCCAGCAATTCTACCTCCTCATCACCCCCTATTCCTTTGTGCCCCATCCCGGAGAACCTTCCTCTGGTGTCATAATCAGTGCAATTCATCCAGCGACTTCCTAACCGGTGTCCTGTCCCCAAGCCCTCCCCTGGAACCCATTCCCCATGGGGTGTGGTCAGCCACCCGGGGCAGATCTGAGCAATGGTTCCTCACTGCCTGCAGCACCCAGTCCAGACGCCTCGCCAAGGGCCCCAAAGCCCTTCACAGCTGGGTGGGCCCTTCTGATCTGCTTCCTCAGCCCCCCTACTCACTGCCCCCTCAGGCTTCCTGCCCTCTCTCTCCCTCCCTGCAGGCCCCTTTCCATCAATGATGAACCTTTCCCAGAAGCTCCCAGTAAACTTCCTTCGAAGTCCTTTGCCGGAACTGAGTCACTCACCCATCCCTGAACCTGCCGAACTTCCACGGCTGCAGGGTTACAGAAAATGCTGCTCCTGCCCAAACTCAAGACCCAGCTTCCACTGGGGACATTTTCAAAATTAGTTGTACAAATATATAAGGATTCATAATAGCCAACTACTGAAAGCAGCCTATATGTCCTTCAGCGGGTGAATGTTTAAACCGTGGCATAGCCATACCATGGAATACTACACAGCAATAAAGAGGAACACATTACAGATGAATTCACAGACCTGGGTGGATCTCAAGGGGGTAATGCTGAGTGAAAAAAGCCGACCTCAAATGGTTACATATTGTATGATTTCATTTATATAATATTCTTGAAATTATAGAGATGAAGAACATTGCGTGGGGGTAGCTACGGTGGAGTAGCGTGAGGGAGGGAGCTTCTGGGGATGGAACAGTTCTGGATCTCGACTGAGGCATTGGTTACACACACGCACCCCCCGCCCCCCGCCAGAGAATACATGAGAAACATGAAATCTGAGTAGGCTCCGTGCATTGTGGCAATGTCAGTTCCCTGGCTGTGATACTGCAGGGTGGTAGTTTCACGGAAGATATCACCCCTGGAGAAGGCTGGGTGAAGGACACTCAAGATCCCCCTGTAACTTTTTTTTTTTTGCAATTTCCTGTGCATCTATGATTATTTCAAAATAAAAATTCCAACCCAAATACTACATCAGTAAAATAAATACATAGAGATGGGAGGGGGGAGCTCAAAAACCTGTGCAGTACAGAAATAGTTAAATTCCCCAGATTACCAGAGTAGGTGAGAGTCAGGCCACTTGCCTAAGCGAGCAGGAAGTATAACTTTTTCCATGACTCAGCCTAATCTTTCTTCTGAGCCCCTATTCTGCCAGGTGGTGGAAATGTTCTCTTCCCTTTTGCTGGGGCTGCACCTAAATTCTGAAGCCTTACGCTCTGTCAAAGCCCTCGTAGGGGCACATCTGGTACAGATGGCACCCATCCAAGTCCCCAGACTGGCTGCTGGCTATTGACCCCTGCCAGTCCACACTGAGCTGTCCCTCATCCCAGCTCCCACGACACGCTGAGCCTGAGGGAAACCTGGCAGAACAAGCCCCGGTCTGGTGCCCTGATTCACATGCAGTCTGCAGATATGCTTTAATGGGCCCATATAGGATTTTAAGAAAGGAGTTGGTAATATTTGAAATGGACATTTTTACATCATAATCTAGATAGCTGGAGCAGATGGTTCTGGGCACACATCCCAGTGAATCAGCGATCTGCTGGACCTGACTGGGTGGTGGCTATCCCTTCAGACCAGGCATGCCCCCTGGTGGGTTTGCCATAGTTCCCGCCATTCCTTATTGCACATCCAGCCTGGATTCACTCATTTACAAAACCTGCTTGGCCCTTGAGGTGGCAACCCTCACTCTTTCCTGCCCTGGGGCACTTCTGGGTCCCCCGGGGACCATTTTCCTCAGGCTCCTTTCTGGGGTGCAGAATCCCGTCTGCCTAGATACAGGGAACGGCCGTTCACCCCAGGATATCGCTGCCCTCCCTGGCTCCACACAGGAAAAGGACACAATGGGACACAGCCCAGGGCCCTTCCTCCTCTATTTTGTCTTAAGAGGGAGGAAGCCTTGGTAGCCCAGCACCTCTGCGTTGTCTCCGTCCCCGCCCCCGGCCCCGGTCTACTCTCGTCTGTATACACACAGCCTTTCTATTTCCTTCGAATTCCTTGGCTTTCAAGAATTCAAAAGTCAGGACTGTCTGGTTCTCTGTTTTGCTGTGTCATCCCTTTCTGGAGACACAGGACAATGGCTGCCTGAATTTTGAAGATCTCTCTACATGTCAGGTGCTGTGCTAAGCTCTTTACATGTAAATTGGAAATGAGGCTAAGAGAGAGGAAGTGTTTGTCCCAAGTCAACAGCTTGTGAGTGGCAGAGCTGGGACTGGACACGGGTCCTACCCCCTTAGGCACTGGGTTCCCACAAAGGGAAGGCTCTGTTTCATGCCACCTTTTCTGCTCCCTGCACTCCTGGCAGGGGCCAGTCAGAATTCTTACCTGGGTGAAAGTGAAAGGCCACTGGTTGAACTGTTTGCAAGGCCCGCCTATTGCCCAGCTGATTGGCAGGGTGTCTGTGACTGACAGGTTGCTGATGAGTGACACTAACATTTTGACCCTCCACCCGCTGTTTGAACGTCCCTGTGCGAGTCCAGGGCGCCAGCGCAAGTGGACTTCCTGCAGAAGAGCAGGGATAAAAATGGAAGGACGAAGCAGGAGGTTAAGTCAGAGAGTTGGCAAATCCAGTTAAGGAGAAAGCAGCTGCGGGCTATTGTTAATTTGCAAATCATCAGCTTGCTTCGCAAGCTGGGCAAAGCCATTTCTCCAAAAATCCAATTATAATGCAGAGCTGAGAGGGCAGTCCTGGGTTTTCTGCTCAGCCCCCTGTCCCCGCCCCCCCCCCGGCCGCCCCCCCCCCCCCCCTTCTCTTGGCTGCCTCATGTCCAGGGGCGTTGCTAGCAAGCCAGGAGCTTCTAGTCACTGGGGCTCGAGGGGAGCTGTTTTCTCTAAGCACTTGGGCACCACGGCCTTCCACCCTCACCCTTGATAAGGAGCCCCCGACAAGCCATCGGTCCCTCTGCCCGCTGCCTACCCAGGGAGGGGTGACAAGGAGGCAGTGCAGCCCCGGGGAAAGACAGACCCACCCCGTGCCCTTGGATTTTCTCAGGGGCAGCACTTGGACCTGGTCTGGACAGCACCATTGAGCTCACTGGCCAGAAAGAGGGAAGTGGTGTTTTCAAAAGTTCAGTGTAATTTAAAGTTTAAAAATGTGTATTCATTGGGATCGTGGTATTTTCCTGTGAGAAATGGGACTATTTCTTCCACGTTAGGCTGCCTTTTCGCTAGCACGCGGCACCATCGCTAGAGCAGCACTCTCTCAGGGCAGTGCACGTGGGAGGCAGCCTGGCTGGGTGCTTAGGCACCACAGCCCTGCGTTCGAGCGGCCTGGGTTCAAGCCCTGGCTTCGCGATGACTGAGCCCGGCCCCTCGGGGGAGTCACCTAACCTTGTGGGGGCCTCAGCTTGCTTGGCTGTAAAATGGGGTCAGGAATAGTCTTGACTATGAAAAGCTGCTCTGTAAAATGGAGGCTCTCATTCTCTTTTGGAGAAAGACTCCCAACATGAATGAAGCCATCCCATCCCACAGAGGGGCTGGGATGAGGCAGTGACGCCGCTCGAGTTGGGGGTCACTGGTCTCAGCAGAATTATGAGTTGAGAGCCGAGGATATAGTCCTGGCAGCTGAATTCAACCCTCCAGCATCTCAGGTGGCACCAGAGAGAGAAGCAAGGGCAAGCCATCTGTGGATTCCCCCTGGGAACCCCCAAGGCCCGTGGGAACGGCCAGGCCCAATTCCCTGTCCATCTCATCCGGGTTATGGAGCACTGTGGGGGGATCTCTGGCGGGGGGAGGCAGGCAAAGGGGGGAGACATGGGGCCGCCCTGAAGCCTTGGATCTCAGCAGGAGCTGGGGGGTAAGAGGGTGAAAGGGGCGCCAAGCAACCTGGAGCCAGAAGCGGCTATGCCCTGAGGCCTCTTGGCTTCTGGGGACCCAGCGGCTCAGAAGGAGGAAGCAGTGGCCAGATAGGTGTGCTGAGTTTTGAGTTAGTGACCTTGTGGGAGCCCAGGGAGACGGGGCCTGCCGCCGCCCCACCCCCGGTCCCCCCCCCATGGAAATCCCCAGCTGGTGGGCAGGGGAGGGCCTCCCTGTGTGGAATGCTTCGCTCCTCGGGTCCCAGGCCTTTAACTTTTTTTCATTTTTCTTTTTCATTGAGCTGTGATTTATATCCAGTGAGGTACGAAGCTCTTAAGCGGGCAGCTTGGTGAGTTTTTACCTGTGTACGTACCTGGATAACCACCACCCAGATCAAAATCTAGAGCATTCACAGAACCCAAGAAGGCTGTCTCAGACCCTTGCCCCGGTCAAGACCGCCCAGAGGACCCTCAGTTCTAACCTTCACCCCATAAGTTAATTTTGCTTGTTTTTGAACTTCAAATAAACAGAGCAATACAGTTCAGTAACCCTCCGATCCTCAATTTTGCTTTCCACTGTTTCAGTTACTTGAGGAAACCCATACTCTGAAGGTATTAAATGGGAAATTCCAGAAAGAAACAATTCATGGATTTTAAATCGCACATCATTCTGGGTAGCACGTCCCGCTCTGTCTCACCCCACGCTGTAAGTTTCGTATGATAAGATATTGTGAGAAAGGACAGACACCGCATTCACATATCTTTTATTACAACATAATGTTATAATTATTCTATTTTATTATTAGTTATTGTTGTTAACCTCTTACAGTGCAGAATTTAAAAACTAACTATCTTAGGCATTTATATAAGCATAGGAAAAACATAGTACATATAGGGTTTGATACTGCGCATGGTGTCAGGCATCCACTGGGGGTCTTGGAACATAATCCCATGAATAAGCGAGGACTGTTGTATGTATTCTTTCATGTCTGACTTCTCTCATGCAACCTCATGACCCACGCAGGGTTTTTTGCATAGCTGTACTCTGTTTTTCTTGGATGCTGTATGATACTCCATTGTGTGGCTATACCATGATTTGTTTTTTCATTCTCCTGTTGAGGGACCTCAGGTTTTCACTAGTTGGGGACTATAATGAATAAAGCAACTATGAGCATTTTTGCACCTGGCTTTGCGAGCACTGAGGCTCCTGTTTCTGTCAGCCTCATGCCCTAGTGTGGCTCCAGGCCTTCCAGACATTTTCTGTGAAAATGTTCTAAGATAAGGGGGAAAGAAACTAGAGTGTTGCAGGCGTGAGCGTCTGAGGAGCAGAAAGGAGAGAGAGGGCCTCACCAGCCACATTTCTTTCCCCTTTCAAAAATGTCATCTGATTTTTGATTTTCTTGCATTGGAAGAAAGTTCTCCTCCTCTCCCTCCCCGGGGTGCCTGTCGAAGTCTTGAATGTTGGTAGGCCTCAGAGATGATCAAGGCCAAGTGCAAGATGGCGACACCAGTGCCCAGAGAAGTGACTTGCCTGAAGCCTCCCAGCGGGGAGGTGACAAGGCCAGGAACACACAGTCCTGGTCCCTAGCAGCCTTGTCTGTAAATCGGGAGGAGTCGTAGTCATTGATCTTCCCCAGGGCTGGCGGATGAGACGGAAGCGGCAGTCCCCAAAGTTTAGAGCCTTCTAGTAGCCTTCTGACCATGATTATTGGATATCAGTTCCTAGATTTATTCTATCCAATAGCCAATAAACCCTCCTGATCACCTCCTGTGGGCCAGGTGCTATTTTGGGCTCCGGGCACACAGCAGGGGATGAAACTGACCAGCACGCCTGCCCTCTCATAACTTGCATTCTCTCCGGAGAGAAGGCCAATAAACACATAAATGAATAAGATGAGGTAAGTCAGATAAAAATAAGTATTACAGGACAAAAGAAAGCAGGAAAGAAGGTGGGAAATGCTGGAGGCTTGGGGATAGAGAGAGCTGGACTTTTGACAAGAGTGACGGGGCAAGGTGGCACTCAGAAGCCCCAGAGGAGGCGAGGGAGTGCCGTGGTGTGGGGTGGGGCTGCGGGATGGGGAGAGGGTTCGGGGCAGGGGCAACGGCAAGTGCAAAGGCCCTGAGGCAGGGTCCTGCCTGGGGGGTCTGGGAACATCGAGAAGGACTGTTTGGCAGGAGGGAGTTGACTAAGTGGTGGGAGATGGGGGTCAGAGAGGTGAGGGGGCAGAGGGGGTCCACAGGGCTACACGGATCACTACAAGGGCCCTGGCTTTTACTCAGAGTGAGAGGTGCAGACTGTCGAGTTTCATTCACAGCAGTGACACCTGACTTGGTGTTCCTGATGACTCCTCTGGCTGCCATGTGGGGAATAAAGCGGGTCAAAGACAGAAGCAGGGAGACCACTGAAGGGACTGGGACAAGAATCCAGTGACAGATGATGGGGCTTGGCCCAGCGGAGGCAATGGCGGGAGACCTGTCCTGGTGATGTTTCCAAGACGGTGCTGACAGGACTTCCTGGCAGGTTGACATTGGTCTTCATAGAAGGTCCCCTTGAATGCAAAGCAAATGTGCTTTGCAAAGAAGGCCATTGAGTTTCAGGCACCAGGGCTGCCTCATTCTGCTAGATCATCTCTCCTGCAGGTTCTCTTCCCCAGAGTCAGCCAGGAAAGGCCTCATCCAACGCAGGCCTCATCCAATGTCTTCCTCCAACGCAGGACCGAGCCCCTGAACCAACTAAGTGCGAGTGTACATGTGTGTGCGTGTGCATGCGCCGTGACAGGGAGGTCGCTTTAATTCTGCCTCATCGGTCCCTTTATCTGCTCTCCCACTTCCTCTTTCCCCCGGGGACGCATTTTGACAAAGTCCCACAAGCACCTGAACGATGGAACCTCCTGTGAAGTGGTCCCCGTGTCCCTGGGTCCCTGGGCCCTCCAATGCTCCAGCCCCGCCCATCTCCCTCCTTACCCTCTGAGCTGAGTCTCTTCTGCTTCTGGGCCTTTGCACTTGCTGTCCAGCTCTGCTCTTGTGGTGGCATTTCTTCCGCATCTTTCAGGCCTCAGTTCCTGAAAAATGTCACTTCCTCAGAGAGGCCCCTCCTGACCTCCCTACTGGAAATCCGTCGCCCCAGGGGCTCCATAGCATTCACTACAGTTTGAAAGGATTTCCTTGTTTGCTCACGGGTTGCCTCTTTCCTTGCCCCCTAAGGTGTTAGACGGGCGGGACGAGCTGCTCTTGCTGACCGTCCGTCCCCCAGGACTATGCTCGGCACCTAGCAGGCGGGTTAGCAGGGAAGTATGGCGGAGGCGCCAGGACTACGAGTGGTGTTTAGTCTTGGCCGTGTATTCAGCATCACCTTTTGTTTTATGTTTTGATTTAACTTAATTTTTCAGATAACCTTTTAAAGAATAACCATGGGTCCCACCTCAGAGCAATTGAATAGGAATCTCTGGGGTGGGACCCTAATATTAGTGTTTAAAGCAGCGGTCCCCTACCCCTCAGCTGTGGGGGGCTGGTACCGGTCCGTGGCCTGTTAGGAACCAGGACGCACAACAGGAGGTAAGCAGTGGGCCAACGAGTGAAGCTTCACTGGCATTTCCACCTGAGCTCTGCCACCTGTCCCTTCCCCCGCCACCCCATCCGTGGAAAGATTGTCTTCCACGAAGCCGGTCCCTGGTGCCAAAAATGTTGGGGACTGCTGGTTTAAAGCCCTCTCCAGGTGTTACTATTGCACCTGGCCCCCAGCGCGAAGGACCGCTTGGCCAGCTCAGTGCGTCTGGGGTGGGGACCTGGATGGTGCTTCCTGTGCTCAGGACAGCTTGAGGACCCTTGAATGAGGACCCTGGTGTCCACCACAGCCTGGCACCCTAGAGTCAACAGATAAGGCCACTTCGGGCCAGAGGTGACCTGCTTGAGTGCACCTGCTGGCCACCTGAGGGCTGGAAGAATAAGTATCTCAGGCACCCTCCCACCGTTTTGCAATAGGAACTGGATCCGAGGTCTCTTTTACAAGTCTGTGAATCTTGAAAATTGCCCTAGCCCCCCCTTAGAAGGGCCCCAGCTGAGTCACTCGATCAGCTCACTCCTGTGAAATCCACGGTGCCTGTCTTCCCGGCCCCTTGTGTTGACAGGAGAATTATTTCTACAGACAGAGGGCGTTTCTCTAACAGAATGGCTGCCGGGGGTGGGGGTGGGGGAACACATCGCCCTGCCCTCATTTACCCCATGGCATTACCAGCAACAAGCGCACACTGACCGCCCCTGACCGTGCTCCTCGGAGAAGCTTCATGGGAGCTGGCCAGTCCACGCCGAACCAGCTGGTCACATTCCAAAGGTTTCTTCATGGGTGTGCGACAGGAATCAAAGTATATTTTCTCACTGCAACAATGTCATTAACACCACGATGGTTTTCCAGGCCAGCCCACAAATAGCTGCTCAATTCGTCTAATTGTAGAAAGTACCAGAACAATATGAATCACTGTTCACTTATCTCACTCATCTAAGATTATAGATAGGACAAAATAAAAACTGATTCCAGGGTTAATAGAATTTGTGTCGTTAGAAAAAGGTTTACATCGCCCTCTTAACCCATGTTTTAGGCATATCATACGTATATCTCTTGTTTTTCATTTTCTGTCTTCCAAGTCCATGTTATTTCCTGAACCAGAATGGTATTATTACAATGAATGGGCGGTGTGTGACAAACGCCCTGTCAGGTGGCAGGGAGAGGTGGCAGTCCCAATAATGACTAACCCTCATGGGTGACATGCACAGTAGAGCCTGCAATCCATTGCCCAGCTGCACATGCTCAGCGGGCCAGGCACGCCCCACGGTGGCGACCAGACATGGGTCATTTCCCATCTGGGCTGTGCTAGGTAGCTCGGCAGCCCCACAGGCTGTGTGGCGTAGACATTCACTACTGGGGCCACCAGGTCCAGATAGGATCCCATATTCTCTCCCCACCCCCACTTGCCCCTCCCGGCTAGAACCGCTTCCCGCTCTGAGGTCCGGTGCGTGGGTGGCTGGGCCATGAGCTTCACTGTGACCATCACGTGTGGTATGGACATGACTCAGCTGGTCACGAGACTCCTCCACATGGGCTTCATCCAATTCCCCCAGCCACCCAGGGAGAGAAAGGTCCAGCTATTCCTGTGCCCCATTTTCCAGATGGGGCGACTGAGGGTGGGTTATCATCTCTGCCAAGGTCATGCAGGTGGTCAGTGATGGGGCCAACCTGAAGGCAGGTCCTGGGCGCTGAATCCTGTGCGCTTCTGGCAGGGCTCCTGGGTGTGGCAGGGCTGGCGGGGAGGGGCGGGGCCCGATGTGAGTGAGTGTCCGTGGCCTGTGTGCAAGTGCCTCCTGGTCAGTTGTGAATGTGGCTCTTGTGCTCCTAGGGTTGCGTGGGGGTCTCCTTAGGGCCCCCTGGGTTGTGTGGAGCCTGGTTTGCTACTACTGCTTTGGGGACTTCTTCTTTAAGTAACGATTGTCGAGCTGTTCTCTCTTCTAGGATTAAGAAGAGTGAGGTCCAATTCTCAGCCCTAGTCCTGGCTCTGCCTGCAGCAAGCTGTGTGACCTTGGGCAAGCCATGTCTCCTTGTCTGTGATGTGTCCTCATTGGACCAGACAACTCCATTGTCCATGAGGAAGACAGATGCCCCATCAGCCAGCTCCCACATCCCTGAGTCAGCCCTTTTGAGAAACAAAGAGGATTCTGGGACTCTCTGTTGCTTCCGCAGAGAATCTTCCCGTCTTGGGCAGCTTTAGAAGATTCCTGAACAGCACCTTGCTCTGCACCTGCCCTGGCTCCCTGCCAAGGCCACTTCTCTGGCTGAGGAGGTTCAGGAGCTGCGGGGGAGAAGGAGTCAGGGCACAGGCTGCTGAGGGTGGGCACAGGGGGCCCGGAGGAAGGCGTGTTGGCAGGGCTGCCCCGGGCCTCCTCCCTGGGAGGTGCGGCATTGGAGCCACGTTAGAACTGGCTGGCCATGCTGGTGCACCACTTTGAGATCGCGGACATTAGAAAGGACATCGGTTTTGGAGTCAGGCAGAACCCAGTTTGATGCCAGCTTTTTCTCTTAACCCACAGTGTGAAATGCCTGTTGCTCAAACTCACTGAGACTCGGGAGGGAGGCCTTTTCATCCCCCCATCGGGGTTGAGCTGAGGGTCAAGCGTGGTGAACCTTGACCTGCCGCCTTGCCTGTGTGTCAGTTTCCTAGGGCCACTGTAACAAAGGCCACACACTTGGTGCCTTCGACAACACAAATGTATCGTTTTAGAGTTCTGTAGACAAGTTGTCTGACGCGGGACTCACTGGGCTAAATGCCAGGGTTTTGGCAGGGCTGAGTTCCTTCTGGTGGCTCCCGGGGTTCGCCTCTTCTGGCTCCCAGAGGGGCCCCCATGCCTTGGGTGGTGGCCCCTTCCTCCATCTTCAAAGCCAGCAACATGGCTGAGCCTGCTGTCCACATCCCATCGCTCTGACCTTCTTTGACAGTCACACATCCCTCCCCCTCTCCTCCCCTCTTCTGCCTCAGTCTACTTTTAAGGCCCCTTATGGGCCTACCCGGACAATCCTAAAAGAAGATAGTCTTCCTATTTTAAGACCAGCTGATCAGCAACCTTAACCCCCCTTTGCCAGGTAAGGTAACACAGTCCCAGATTCTGAGGATTAGGACGGGACATCCGTGGGCGGCCATTAATCAGCCTGCCAGTGCTCTAAGTGTATCTGTATTTGCCACAGGGTGTCCCCCTGGCCACACCCCACACCTGGCTGCCTGATTGTCCCTGTGGTGTCCTGACCCCCCCAGGGAGAGGCCCTGCTTGGCATGCCCGGGGGCCGGGGGAAGACGCCCTCATTCTGCAAGGACGGGAGGAGGAGGCAGGTGGCTGGACAAGGTGAAGTTTATGGCCATGCCTCAGGTGCCCCGACTGTGTGTCTCACTCCCTCAGGGCCGCCCACCTGGTCCTGTGGGCTGTTGTTACAGTCTCTCCCTGGGAACAAGCACCCTTCAAAGCTTCCTGCTGCACCCCAGCCATCTCACCGCAGGCGGCAGGTGTCAGGCTCCCTGAGGCCACCTGCTTGGGACCTTACAGAAGAAGGGAAACAGCTGGAGCCTCCTGTTGGAGTTACATCACTGAGACGCCTCGTGGTTGGCGGGGGCCCTCGTGGTTGGCAGGAGGCCTCACTGTCAGCTCGCCTCCCACTGGGCAGCCTGTCACCCTCGAGCCCTGTACTGGGCTCGGGGTCCAGGCCTCCTGGCTGGGAGAGAAGCCCAGCCAGTCACCAGGTGTTCCGATTTTCCCTGAGACCAGCTTCCAAATTTTGCTTGTCCCACTGAAGATGTGTTTTTTGCCCTCTGGGGGAAAACAGATACTTTTTTCCCATAAAGAACCACCTTTTCCAGGTTGCAGGGAGGGGACAGGGATAGTAAGGGGCCTGCCCCCTTGATGCCCCTCTTAGGCAGGATCTCTGGGTGGTCTGGGTTGGTTTGCCTCTTGCTGAGCTGAACTGGGCTGCGCTCAGGCTGAAAGGGACTTATCTCTCGCCATCTAGTGGACAGCGGTGGAACTTCGTGCTGTGAAATGGCCTGTGTACACTGGAGCTGGTTACCCGAGGGCAAGGATCCAGGCTCTGGCTGTGCCACACAATCCCCCAAGGAGGTTTTAAAACATACATATGCTCAAGCCCCACTGCATACTTACTGCCTCAGAAACTCTGAGGCCTAGAAATCTGTACTTTAGCTTTAGAATGTAGATCTCCAAGCCCTACCTGCAAAATCTAAAGTGTTAGGTTTGGGAAGCTGGGAATCTGAATTCTTAACAAGACTTCTCCGGTAACTCCTGTGGCTTGACTTGAACACCGCCGGCGCGGCTGTCCTCGAGCTAAATGAGACAACGGTGGGATGTGGGCTTCTTTTAAAAAGCAGATGCTATATCTGGCCGTTTTACTAGAAGCATAATACCCAGGTTAGGGAAGGATACAGTATAGTGAGGGGTTAGTATCTGGGTTCAAGTCTGACTTTTACTATGGCCAATTGTGTAACCTTGGGCCAATGGCTTAACTTCTTCCCCCTTTTGAGGGCTCAACAGGGTCATGCAGAAAGCACGCTGCACAGGGCCTGGCCCTTAGGAAGAAGGCCCTGTATTTACAGTCCCAGTGCCCAGGTCTGTGGGAGCTCTGTGTGCAATTTTAGTGACATACATTTAAAAGGAACATCCGGAGGAGGAGGAAGAAGAGGAGGAGGAGGGGGACAGGAGAGGAAGAGCCAAGGGACCTGGAGAAGGCTGGGGGGCCTGTTCCTGGGGGGAAGAGGTGTGTGGGGAGAGAGGAACATGTGCTGCTTAAGAAATACCACATCAGGCACCCGCTGTGCAAGAGGCGGCCTGTGGGAGCCAAGGTCTCCGAACCACTGGCGCTGGGAAGGCTGAGGCCGGTGCCCGGGATGGGCGAGCTTGCTGTCCTGGAAGCCTCCGGGCAGGTGCTGACGGGAGCTCTGTGTCTGTGTCACAGAGCAGAGGAGCCCACCAAGGCGCTTCTGCCCCCGCGGTGTGTGGGCTGATCGAGGGGATACACAGACAAGCACTGGCTGTGATGGCTCTTTCTGTATTTATGTGCATACTCAGTACCTATGTATATATGTACGTATGTCTATTTCTGTGGTTTCACAGAAGTAGGCAGTAAGGTCAAGCCTGAGCTGAAGATAAAATACAGACTGTCTTTTGCCATGTATAAGGCACACTCATGTTTGTGTGCACATTATACACGGATTATTATACCCATTATCATACCCATCGTATGCAGTCCTTATACGCATGTATAATACACATCCTTATTTTTCCCTAAAAAATGTGGGCAAAAAAGTGCTCATTATACATGACAAAATATGGTATATATTAAGTGCTATGGACTAAATGTATTTAGTCCCTCCCGAGTTTGTATGTTGCAACCTGACCCCCGATATGGTGGGATTAGCAGGTTGAGCCTTTGGGAGGTGATCGGGTCACGAGGGTGGAGCCCTCATGGATAGAATTAGCGCCCTCGTAAAAGAGACAAAATAGAGACCTCAGAGAGGTCCCCGAACCTTCCCCTCAGAGGACACAGAGAGAGGCTGGCCATCTGCACCTCGGGAAAGGGGTCTCAGCAGAACCCGGCCACGCGGGCGCCCTGACCCTGCACTTCCTGCCTCCAGACGGTGGGACGTGAATGCCTGTGGTTTAGAAGCCCCCGGTCTAGGCTACTTGGTTACAGCAGCTGGAAAGACCAAGACATCAAGTCCTGGTTACAGGGCAGGCTTGTGGATGTGGCGGGAACAGTCGAGGCCTTAGGGAACCCAGCCTCAGAAGGGCCTCCCGCGTGGGTTTGGGGATTGAGCTCGGCGGCACCGTATGTTGCTTCCCCACCAAGGGAGACTGTACCCCACGACCCCTCCGTTCTCAGGTAACCGGGAGGCTGCCGCTGTGAGAGGGTCACCATCTTCAGTGAGCGAGGCTGGGGCCACCGATGACCGTGACACTGGTGTCCACTTGGGTAAGTGGCCGAGAAGCCACAGCCTCGGTGGTTCCAGAGAGGGTAGGTGCACACAGACCTGCCCTTCGGTCCCCTGCTCGGCTCACGCGTGTCTCCTGTGGTCTGTCCCCCTTGCCTCATTTGTTTGTTTTCAGGCAGTGGGTGTCGTTTTGGTCCTTTGTTTGAGGCCAGAGACTCTGTCTGGCCCACCGCCTTCCCTGGGGGGAGGCTGCGTGCCCTCGCCTCTGTGGGGCTCCTGGCAAGACCCTGTTCCTGGTGTCCTCGGGTGCGGTGTCCTCGGGAGGCTGTGGCTATGTCCTCCACTCTGCACTGAACTCTGTTATGAGCTAGAGCCGGGTGATCCTGGAGAAGAACCTGGCACGGATAGTACATTAGGAATGAGGGGTGACATTCCCCAGGGTGGCCAAGGGGTGACATGGCAGCAAGGAGACACAGGGTGGCCTCTTCCTTACAAATGTAGCTTGGCCTCTGACTTTGTAATGTCACAGGTCAAGGGAGGGGCCCCCTTAGCTAGGAAGGTTGGGCCAGTTAAAAAAATACTTTATGATGATTTCACCCTTTCATGTTGTTCTGTGTCATGTAGATAGAATGCTTGACATGCAGGGGGTGGTTGTATGTGCATGTGTGCACAGGTATGAGGTACAGGGGAGTGAGGAGAAGGGACAGGAGTCACCTGAGGTCAAGCCCAGGTGGATGGTGGGTAGCTTCACTGGGAATCTTCTAGGGTCAAGCAACTGAACCCCAGTTCCATTTGACTTCACCCAGTGGTGGGAGGAGTGTGTGGGAGAGCTGTGGACTGAACTGTGTCCCTTCAAAATTCATATGTTGAAGTCCTAATCCCCAGCGCCTCAAATGTGACTGTATTTGGAGAAAGGGACTTCAAAGAGATACTTTAGTCAATACGAGGTTATCAAGGTGGCCCACATCCAATGTTACTGTCTTTTTAAGAAGAGATTAGGACACAGACACACATGGAGGAGAGAGCAGAGGGGACACAGGGAGAAGATGGCCATCTACAAGCCAAGGAGAGAGAGACCTCAGAAACGCCCCCTGCTGGCACCTTGGCGGTGGACTCCTACCCTCCCGAGCTGTGAGAAATGAAATGTCTGTGGTTTAAGCGCCTCAGCACTTTGTAATGGCAGCCCTAGCAAAATAACACAGGCAAGGAATGGAGGCAAGGGGACGGGTCAGGATGTCACCCAACCAAACCTCAGGAAGCGGGCGTGGACCAGCTCCAGGGACAGCCGGACCGCAGGGTGCATGCCAATGCTCTCTGCGCCCTTCCGCTGTCTTGTTTCCTTCTGTTTGGCCCCCTTCTGAGGGGCGCCTCCTGTGGGAGGGACCCGGCAGCCCTGTCGCGCTGGGGCACATCTTATGGCTCCAGATCCAAAAGGGAGTGAGAGCTAACCCTCCACTTGCAGTTTTGACAGGTCCAGGGCAAGATTTCTTTCCCTGGATCTCAGAGCCTACCATCCCAGGGCGGGGGACTGCAGGGCCGCGATTGGTCCAGGCAGCACCGTGGGACCTCCCTGAAGGTGGGGGTGGGGTGAGGGGGGGAGGCCATAGGGGCAGTGTGATCATCAGACCCCCGCCTCCAAGAAGGACAGGAAGTGGGGCACAGCAGTTCCCCAAGAAGCAGGGACAGCTCCCTGAGCAGAGGTCTGAGGCCCAGACAGGGGAAGGCCGTGCCCGGGGCAGAGCCAGGACAGCTGGCCCCACCTGGTCGCCGGCCACCACTGTGGCTGTCACCTCAGCTGCCCTCAGGCTCGGTCATGAATTTGCAGCGAGGCCTTGGGCAAGGGCCGGGAACTTCCTGCTTGATTTCTATTTATTTATTTATTTATTTATAAAAAGTAAATTGCAGTTGATGGAGGCGTGGTGTGGGATCAGCTGCTGGAAGCACTCAGTCAGCCAGGCCATTCCGGTCCCTAGACAATTACCTTGCTTTAAGTTGGGAGCTCGTGGAGCTCCCTTTCCCCTTTAAACTTGTAATTCACAGAGCAATTTTCTGCCAGGTGGACGGGGGTGGGGGGCGGATGCAATGACGCGCATCGGCCGTGCGGAGGAAGTCCTTCTGCCCTGGAACACCCTGCTTCAGGCACTGTTCGCTGGGAACAGCTGGGTGCGGCCAGCCCTCTGCCCACGCGAGACCCCCGCTCCCACCCGCCAGCTCAGAACGCTGAGAATCTAGGTACCCGCTCTGTGCCTCAGTGTCCCCACTTGTCAGGGGAGAAAAACAATACCTCCCTGAAAGAGCTGTTGGGGGGCGAAATGGGCAAAAACATGCACCGCTGTGATTCTCGGCCTGGGATGCTTCTCCTTCCCAGAGGCCATCGGGCAATGTCCGGAGGACTTTGCAGTTGTCATGACTGGAGTGAGTGATGTGGCATCTGGTGAGTGGAGGTCAGGGATGCTGCTAAACACCCCTCAATGCACAGGACCACGCTGTCCCCCGACGACATCTGTCCCGAATGTCAATAGTGCCCAGGTTGAGAAACCCTGCTGCGTGAGACGGGGCAGCGTCCAGTCTGTATTAGCTGCTATTAGGTCCCTGAGTTCTCAGTTCTGTTTCTGGTGCGTCCGTGAGCTGCTGAGTGCGTGGACTCAAGTTTCTTTCCATCTCTGAGTATCAGGGGGCTCCTGTCCCTGGGGTCCAGCTGCCCTGCGCCCCCTGCTAGGGAGGGGAAGCATCTGTCAGGAAAGAGGAAAGCTCCCTGGCCCCATGAAAGGATCCCACACTGTCCCCTAAGCGCCATGGGACACTCTTCTCTCACCAATGCAAATACTGTCTGTTCAGGACTTACAGCTCGGTGCTAACCCCACCTGGTCCAAGCCAATGAGGTTCCACCCTAAGTCTTTGCTAGAACTGCTGGCCAGAGGCCCTGTCCTGTGCAGGGTTGCTAAGCTGGGAGGTTGTGTGCCTGTTGGTCATTTTGCCGACAGACAGGGACCACCTGTCTGGGAATGAATTTGATGGAGAGGAAAGCAAAGCCAGGAAGATCCTGCAATGGCATTTCATGCTGAATCCGGCCTTGTCCAGCCGGGTTGTGGCCCTGGACTGTGCTTTACGGAAGCCAGTGAGCCCTTCCATCTTCTGAGTTGGGTTTCTGTCACTTGTCACTGGCTACTACAGATATCCCACTTGTCCTGTCCTAAATCTTTTTTTCTTTTTTTCAGTTGGAAGTTTTCCAGCAGGAGAGGGCACACCTGGGCTCCATTTTGGAGTAACGCCACTTGGTAAGGTACGTCCTAGGCTGGACGGTAGGGGGAGGGTGGGATCACCAATATTGTGGGGGAGGTGCGCAGGGACCAGCCTGAACTCTGGGGGCAGATGACTGTGTTCGAGCCTCTTCCTGGTGATTTCTTGGCTTTACAGAGCTGGGCAGGCCCCTCAGCCATTCCAACCTGTTTCTTCATCTATGAAATGGACTAATAATCTCCTTCTCAAAGAGGCTGCTGGGAAAATTAAATGAGAACACACAAAGAGAAAGGCCACTTCATCAATAGAGCACTGCGCAGTAGTATTTATTGTTACAGTGTTAAAATTCACTCTTGGGAAGACATTTGGGGCCATGACAGGCAACCAGAGGCCAGGAACACCAGCCTTGTTTGTGGACCACTCGCCTCCTCGGCAGCCACCAACCCCCTTGTGTGGGAGGGCCTGGGAAGTCCTCCTCACCAGCCAACCATTGGCAACAGCATTAGATTCAGAGGGTGCTGCTTCCCACAGGGTGTTTTTCTCCACAGGGTGTTTTTTCCCTCAGGGGTTTATTCCTTGCCACTGAACTGCCAGGAGCCTGTTGGAGCCTCAGAGAGCAGCACAGAGGTGATAGTGCCTCGAACATACAGGTGTTGATGGGCAGGGTGAGCTGGCCTTGGACAGAGGGGCCTGAGCACCTGTGCAGCGAGCCTAACATCCCAGCTGGCCCCAGTCATCCCATGCTGCTGACTTGGCCCTGTCCAATGACCTCTAGATTCGGGGTCATTATCCCGAGGCCCCACCCCCTCGACCTCATCTCTCAGGTTGTCCTGCGCCCTCTCCCTGCCCCCTGCAGCCTGGGGTCCAGTGACTGTGAGGCTGACAGATTCCTGGGGGGAAGGCTCTGCTCAGCCAAGGACAAAGGGGTCTTTCAGAGGTGTCCGGCATCAGAGAGCTGAGCCTGCCAAACAGGTGCCTTCTGAGGGCTCCACCTACCCTGGTTCTCCCTGGCCTCTGGCCCCTGGAACCCCTTCTCAAGGGGCCAGCACCGGCTGGCGCGGACCACGACACGTTTCAGAGAAGCACATTGTATTGTTCCTGGGACCAGATGCCGCATCACCCCTTAAGGACCAAGACCACGACTCAGGCTGTTTGGACTGGGCGTGGCAGGTCCGCGCTCTGTGGGTGCCGCCCCGCCAGCCTTTGTCGATCAGCCACCAGGTCTCCCTGCCTAGTCTTCCTGTACCCCTGCTCTCCTTGCCTACTCTCGAGGCAGAGTTGACATTTAGGATTTTTCCAGCAGACAAAGCCCCTCTGATGGGACTCTGTGTGAAGTTTGTTTATTCATCAACCAACCTGCTCCCGTGTTGACAAACCAGCCCCCAGCGCTCACCAGGATGCCCAGGACGTGGGCCTCGAGCATCGCATAGGAGGGAATGTGCATCCTTCAGACCAAAAGGTGCACTTCAGATTGCCCGTGTTGCCCCAGGCTATCCAGCCTAATGCCGTCCCTGTCAGCAACCCCCAATCGCCTGCTTGCTCCTCTGTCCCCAAAGGGATGGAGTCAGAGAACTATGCGAGCTCCATTTCTGACAAGTCGGATGAATGTTAGTTTCAGATAACCAGGTCTGCCTTCGGTCACTCCCTGCGGGAATAGCTGCCCTCCTGGTTTGCTGCCCCCAAGAGGCAGGTCCTGGGGGGGCTGGATGCTGGCTCAGGAATGACCTGGGGCACCAGCTGAGCTGGAGGTTTCGCGTTCCTCCCCGGGTTGTGGGCTCTGTGGCTTCATGGCCCCATGTGTGGCTGAGCGTCATGAAGATCCTGGGGTTTGGAACTTCTGCAAAGCCAAGGCAGGTACCAGAGCTTCCCCGCTCAGTCCCTGGAATCAGAAATGTGTCCCTAGGAGGCCAAACATTCCCACGAAAGGGGGGGTCTACCTGTCCGCTCCCTACGCATTTGGTTCCCGGGCTAAGAAAGGCTGTGCTTGGGTTAAGGTGGGAGAGCCCCCTGTGGTCTCGGCGCTGGGGTGGGGGGTGGTCCTCTGGGAAGCAGGCCCTGGGTTGAAGGGCCCTCAGAGGCTGACGCCGCTGCGAGTGTTGGAAACTCCAACCGCTCCTTGACTCTCCCAGCTTGTGGCTTCAGTAGAAGTGGAGCATCATGGTTCCAATGAATGAGTCGCTTCCGTAACTGAAGGGCAAGTAGAACCCCAATGCACGTGTCCTCCCCGCATCATCGCTCAGCGTTGAGGTCCAGGAACTCAATCAAGCCTGAACACTCAAACCCAACTGGTTTCCAAGGGCTGTGCGCGTGGGATTTCTCTCTCTGTTGTTTGGTTAAGCCCTGTGGGGGGCTCTAGAGAATTGAAACATTAAACATTCCTTGTCCTCCTTTTGCACATGGCTTCAAACATAATGGAGTTAGGGAGAAGCAGTTCCATGTCAGCTGTGTTGTAAATGAGAAATTAGACAGCCCCCCCGCCCCCACCTTCCCACCTGTCTCCTGAGAGGTTGGTTACAAAGTGTGTTACAGACATTAGCAAGGGTTAATCCTCGGAGCATCCCTGGGAGGGAACCAGAAGTATAGTAGATGAAGAGGTTGAGGCACAGAGAGGCGGGCCACTGGGAAGAAGCCGGCCAGCAAAACAGTGGCAGAGTCAGCACAGGGCTGGGGTTCTCTCCTCCACCTTAACGACTTTGCTCTGCGAGATTCATCTCTATTAGGACACTGGGTGAGCACACCTGTGTTTCAGGACCGACATCCCAGCAACGGTTCGCTGGGTTAACAATGAGCATTTCCCTGCCCCCAGTCCCGGATCCATTGCCACATTTGGTACAGTTGTCATGGACCTGACTCAGTCATCCTGATCCTGCCGTTGTCACCATACCCTTCACCCCGATGACAGCCTGTCTGCATTTCCTGGGAATGTCGCTGCTAAGCTCTGCCCTGCAAGGACCATCCTCATACCCCTGGCGCGTGGAGCTACCTGGGGGAGGACAGGGCAAACAGCTCTTCAACATGTCCAGCCCACATGACATGGGGCTTGTAGGGTAGAGGAAATGAACTTCCTCATTTTGCCAAGAGAGATACAGTGACCCAAAAGTGAGCCCAGGTTCTCAGTCACAGGAGCAAGGATGCTGGCACAGAGACTCCCTCTGCATGACATGTCAGCAAGAGGAAGCACTTCCTGCCACCTTGCTGCTTGGAAGGGCCGCGTGTGGACTGGTCAACTGCAAGCTTTGCCTGCTCCAACCACGGTTACTCCTGGGCTCTGCACATCTGGCTGGAGTCCCACCCGTGCCTCCTGGGAGGGTGTCTGGGAGCATCACAGGCCTCCTTCCACCTTGGCAACTCGGCTCACGGCTCCAGGAGAACAGCCGCTGGTCATTCACCCTGAGGGGTGCCTAGATCATGGAGGGGCTGGGCACTGCGGCAGGTCCTCGCGGCCAGCATCGTCCCGCCCTCCCGTGGAGCAGAAAGTCCGCAGCAGGGATGTCCTTGTTCCTTGTGCTCCCATCTGAAGCTGCAGCGGCGTGTTGGGATTTTTCCGGGGCCAGAGAGGAGTGTGCTCAGCCCGAGGTCACTATGTACAGTGGCACGTGACTATGTGGCTACCCTTCCTCCAGGAGAGAACCCATGTTGGGTGCGGCGGAGCATCAGTCCCCTACACGTTGGTGACCTCCAGGCCATTGTAGCCTTCCAGGCGGCCCTGCTCTGGCCCGCCCTGGAGGTCATCGTCGCCGCAGTCCTCGTTCTGAAGAGAGCCATAGTCATCGTGGAAATCGGGCTCTTTGCTGCTGAAGCCCCTTCCGATCTTCCCCAGGGGCAGCTGAGAAGACAGGAATGAGACCAAAGGATGGGGGAGGGGAGAAAGAATGGACTTTTCAGGTCTGGGAAATGGGGGAGGGGGTGCGGCTCCAATCCTACCTGCCGTGTGACCTTGAGTAACTCATCTAACCTCTCAGTGCTCTTCCCGTTGGTAATAACACCCCACTGCACGTTAACATTAGGAGAGAGCTGTGTGTCCCCACCTGGAAGGAACCGCTGGTTCCCAAGGGTGAGGACAGATACAGTCTTTCTGACTATCCCCCCGTGTGGGAGGGCGCTTGAGAACAGGTGTGACGGAGCAGAGCTGCCTGGGCAGGGTCGGTCGGGAAACGCACTAGCACTGCCCAGTGCGGCAGGAAGGGGGCGGGCTTTGGAGACTCACACACCAGGGTTCAGATTCCCGCTCTGCCGGGTCCCTGCCGTGCGACCTGGGACAAGTCACTTGCCCTCTCAGGGCCTCAGTTTTCTCAGCTACAAAACGGAAACAGTAATCCCTATCTTTTTCTCATTATTCCCGCTCCACAATGAACATCTTAGCTATTTTTTCCCTCATCACACTCCTGCCATGAAATTATACCGGACATGCTGTGCTTCCGTTTATGGACTGTACGTGTACCTCTGCTAGTTATGTAAAAAGATTAAGGTTTCTTTTTCCTGCCTCCCTTAGACCAATTTTTCACCCTTTTAAGGGTATCGCCCTTAATGGCGGTGCTCATTCTGGACTGAAAGCGCCTTAAGAGGAAGGTGGTCATTTGCTCATGCTTACACCCCAGGCTCAGGGTGGCGCCGGGAACCTTGTCAGGAACCCCCAAATGTCCGCTGAACCAGTGGAAGAATTTGGGGTTGTCCACTCCCGCCATCTCTGTCTACACACTTCCATCTCGGGCCCTGGGTCGGCCTGAGTCCGTGTGATTGGCCCAAACTGGGCACGTTTTCTCCCATCAGCCCTCTGCTCCTCTGCTGTTCTTGGTCGGGTCCCTGGAGTCCATCTAAGTCAGTGGTTCTCAGAGCTTGGGGAGCTTAGGAGCGCCCTGGGCAGCTTGCATGCAGGGTCCCCCTCACCCTCTGCTCCCAGAGTCCAGGTGGGTCCCAGAACCTGCACAATGAGCACCCGCCCAGGTGAAGCTGCTGCAGACCTGCCCCTTGAGCGGCTACTCTAAACCTCGTGGGGCTTCGGCCTCGCACGCGTCCCTTGAAGGTGAGTTCTCTGAGCAGCACCTGTGACCTGGCCCGGCAGTCCCCTCCTCCACAGAACAGCGCAGGAGCTGGGGAAGGGCAGAGCGGACCCAGATGACCAAAAGCCCTCCGCAGGCTGCAGGACTCCCAGGGGAATGCATAGGGTGACTTACCCGGCCAGCCTTGTACTTGATGCTGCTGCTGTTCTCCTCCCTCCCCGCCCGGGTGACGCTGGAGGCCCTCCCGGGGGGCGTGCCGAAGCGCTCGGCCTCCCGGATGCCCGTGGAGCTGGGGGAAGACCCGTTTCCAGTGAGTGGGGGGTCACTCAGCCACAGCCTCGCAAGACATGCACACTCACACGTCAGCAGCCTGGCTCGGCGCCCCCTCCGGCGGCAGTGCCCTGGGGCTGTGTGTGCGGCAAGGCGGGTAATAATGGCGCTTCTCTCATAAGGTCGTTGTGGGGATTGAATGAGATGATACACGCAAGGGGCCGAGAAGTGGCTCGCACACCATTAACTAGTGCTTTGATTATATCTCACTGAGACCAAAACAGTCCATAAAGAGCACAGCCCTGGTCTGAGTCCCCTTGCTGTGCCCGTGGGCCAGCCGGCGACCTTGCAGGACCTGGTTCCTCATCTGTACATGGGAGCCCGTACACGCCTCCAGTTTTAACAAGCTCTGTACCCAGAACAGATAGCGGCCGCCTTTGCAGTGTGGACGGGAGGACGAGGACGGCCCGGCCGCCACCGTGCCGCAAGCTCTCCCTGTGTTTTTCCCAGAGCAGCTGAAGCCCCGCCTTGTTGCTCCTTTGGATGAAAACCCATGAAAACACAAATGCTTCGGGGAATAAACGAAGCACCGGATGAAGGTTTTTGGAGGCTTTGTATGGCTTGTGGAATATTTCTAGGCACTTCGTCAGACCTCGAGGGAATGGGACAGTAGATGGGTAAGTGCAGATGAGGGAAGGTTCTGGAGAACAGGGCACCCCAGTGGGTTTCCTGAGTCATCCGAGACCCTAGAAAGGCATCGTGGTGCAGGAAGGAAGGTCTTCCGCGAGGCGGGCTGGCCTGAGGGCTGAGTCTCACCCGATCAAATGAGATTTTTCCAGCAGGTTGGAAGGAGGGTATTCATTGGCCATCTGCTGGGTGCTGGGCCTGTTGCCAGGGCCTTGAACCCCCTCAGAAGCCCTGACAGGGAGAAATGGTTATGCCCATTTCAGGTTGAGGGACCTGACGGCAAGCCTCCTGCTACCATAGAATCACACAGGTGGCGGTGGAAGAGCCAGCAGCCAGCCCCGAGGCCTGCCCCGCCCCTCAGTCACACAGGACTCCAGGCACCGCGCTGGACCCGTGCGGGCCTCCCGGCAGAGGGTTATAAATCACCACTTCCTCGTGGGTTCCTGAAAATCTCAACGGGCCCCTTCTGGCCCTGCTTGGGTGACCTGGGGAGTGAAGAAGACCGTTTCCTGTGCCCATTGTGGGTTCCTGGGATCCAGGCTGAGGAAGCCTGCCCACCAAGGGGTGGCGGCGGGGCCAGGCCGCCTGTCCTGTGCACCTGCGAGTGAAGTCTCTGAGCTCACAGTGGAGTTGCCTTTCTCCCCTGAAGTTCTAAGGAGGACCTGGGGCAAACTGGCCCAAAGGGAGCCCCGTGGAGCCAGCTCCAGATGAGACTGCTCCACCGACAGACTTCGCGTGAGGTCAGAGGATGTGAACTATTGGTTATTGTGGGGCATCTATGTGCCAGGCACGCTGCAGACAAGCGGCCTCTGTGAATTTTTGTTACAGGGCCTCAGGGGTCACGTGTCCTTGGGAACGGAGCCAGGAACCCATCAGCACTCTCCCCCGCCCCAGCGCCCCGGAGCGTCCGCATGACAGGAGATCACTGGGGCCAGGGCTGGGAGGTGCCACCATGCCATTGACTCCTGTCCCGCCTTCAACAAGCTGTAGCACCTCTCCGAAGCCTCAGTTTTCTTATCCATAAAATGGGGCAATGGCCCCTTCTCACTTCGTTTCCTTCAGGGGGATGAGGGTGAAATGAATTAAAGGATGGGACCGTTCTTTGTAGGTAATAATGTGCGAAATAAGCATGTCACGGTCCCTCCAGCCTGGGACCAGTCTGGGATAGCATCCTGGGACAGTCCCGATCTCTATTCAAGCACATAGCAAGCGCTCAGTAAACCCTAGTCATCTGACCCTAACTGCAGTCATCTGGAGGGGACAGTCCACTGGGAGGAGCCGCGTTTATCTGTCCAGGTGTTTGTCCTCTGGTCGCTTTTCGGATGAGGAGGGTATGGTAGGTGGGCTGACACGGTCTATTCGCCTGGACTACAGAACACCATTCGTATGCCCATCCCTTTCGCCAGACCTTTGCTCCCACAATTACCCCTGCCTGGAGTGGCCACCTTGACCTTTTAGACCAGTGCCAATTGTCCCCAGTTCAAACTCACACTCATGTGGCCTTTGCATACACACTTGACTCCAGCCCAAAATGTTCCTCTACCTCTTTCTAGTCCATGACGTTTGGGCCAAAGCACTTCACTTCTCTGAGCCTCAGTTTACTGATCTGTCAGAGGAAACCAACCACCGTGCGGCGAGGGACACGTGGGACCCAGTAAGCCAGGGGCTGGGAAGGGGAGCCTGGGCCGCCCTCCTCCGGAGCCCGGGCGCGGCAGCCAGCAGCCCACACGCACCTGGCCGGGGGGAAGATGGCGCTCATCTCCTCCGCCAGGTGTCTGCGGAGAATGTGCTTCCCGCTGGGGATGCCCAGGGCGGTGGCCATGGCCTCGGCATTGAACGTGGGCTCCAGCACCAGCACAGCGCCGTGGACCCCGCTGTTGGTCAGGTTGTCTGCGTACTCCTGAGGGCAGGGCACAGGTTGGTTAGCCTGAGGGGGCCCCCCGGCTGGTGGAGAGAGGGGCCCTGTGAACCTGAGGGGGCAGCTCTGCCGGCCTGAGGGCGCTCCAGCTCCAAGTGGGGATATGCCCCCAACAGCAAGGGCTTGACCCTTGGGGACCAGTCATTTAACACTGAGGGGGAACCCCAGCCTCACTGTTTGAGGGCCACAAGGGTGGGGACCAAGGCTATCTTGTCGCCAGACCTTGGTGGGCAGCCCGTAAGTACTTGAGTGGGAAGATGGACCTGATTCAACCTCACACTTGCTCGGGAGAATGAGGAAGGCCCAGCATCCCCCACCCCTACTGTGAGGCAAGCATCAGTATTGGGCGTCCTATTGTGGGGGAGGCAGGAGTGGTTCCCTCTTCTTGAGTGACAGGAAGCAGGTTATTCTTGCCAGCCGGGGGTAACGGTGCCCCAGCTCACACAAACATGGGTATTGATTTGCACGCAAACGTGCATGGGACTGGCTCCTGCCTGGGAGTCACCCCCACACCCGCTGTCACCCCTCACCTTCAGATCGATATCTCGCACCCACTTGAGCACCCGCTGGTTGGTCCAGACCACGGGGTCTATGTTCTGCGTCTCGCAGCGGGCCCGGCGCTCCTGGAGGGCCTGGTGGGGAGGGAGACAGGGTAGTCTGGGGGGACAATGGAGCACGCTGAGGTCACACGGGGAGAGAGGGTCCCCAGAGCTCACAGGGACCTCGGTCTGCCTGTATGGGGATAAGTAGTGAGTTCTTAGGGATGCGGTTTCCTATTTCCTTTGAATCAAGCACAGGGCCTGCCCCGCGCTATAAGCACTTGTTGGAAGGCGAGATGGAGAAAGGAAGAAACGAATGCAAGCCTGAATGGATGGATAGATGGACAGGTGGGAAGATGGTTGGATGGACAAACAGTGAATGCCAGAGCGGAAAGCAAGGCTGTGGAAGGAGCTTGCACCCCACACCCTGGTTCTCACCTCTCTGCTGAAGTTCACTTGGTACAGCAGCTCGATCCCCAGCAGGATGCTGACCTGGTGGAACTTCTTGGACACATTCAGGTGCTTCTCCAGGTCCCGCTTCATCAGGGAGTTCAGCATCCGCCCGTCGACCAGGTGGTTTTGGAAGGCCTGGGAGTACTGGGACAGGCCGATGTCATTCAGCCAGGCCTTGGCCACCCAGTGATGGTCCAGGTCAGCGGCTTTGGACAGGCTGGAGAAGAGAGACATAGCCAGAGAGATGGATGGGTGGGGAAAGGTAGAGGAAGTAGAGGGACAGGCAGAAATGGTGCAGAGATAAGGAGGGATGAATTGAGAAGGGGAAAGCAATGGGGTGGGGGGAGGCAGAGAACCAAGAAAATCAGAGGTAGACAGGAATAGGCATGGAATGGAGAGAGAGAGAGGAAGAAAGAGAAAGAGCAGGTGGTGTGAGAGGGGAATGAAGGGAAGAGAGGGGAAGGGGGAGAGGGAGGGAATATGGGGGGAGGGGGAGAGAGAGAGAGAGAGAGAGCCCCAAAGAACAAAAAGGAATCAATAGGTAGGCAGGGATGGGTAGGAAAAGAGAAAAGACCACATTCGGACACACTGGCAGTGACAAGGGACCGTGAAAGAGCAGCAGGGACACATGCAGCAGGAAGCAGCCCCAGGGCCTCTACAGAACCCCCGAGGCCCACAGAGCCTTGGCCTGGCCCATGTGTCCTTGGACTTTGGCCAGAGTCACAGAGGCACGTCTTGGAATCAGAATTAAAATCTACATTTTTTATCTTCTAAGTCCTCTCTCTTCACTGCCATACTTCAGATCTCTTTGTATCCCACGCAGAACTTATCCCAATGCCACGCACACAGTAGGTACACCACAAACACTTCTTAAACGCATACAAGGGTGGATGCCCCTGGTGAGGATAGTCCAGTTGGCTTTCATCCCTTTGCTCACCACACAGTGGCAGCCTAGCAGAAGGAATAGGGACAGCATCTCCCACTGCAGGGACTTGGAGAAATGACCAGAGGTGCTACCAGGAAAGGGAGCAGCGTTGTCTACCTGGGAGCCACAGGGGACCATGAAGCAATCATAAGGTGAAAGTAAGAAAGTAAAGCGGTGGTCTTACAGAACGATGCTGCCCTCCTTCCCAGGCCTGGAATCAGGACCAGCACCCTTCCCTTGCCCCCAGGTAGAAGGAACACCCCCTTATTCTTTCCCAGCCAGGGCCCATGGACACGGAGAAGGGTGAGAGGCTCATCCTTGTTCACCCATCTCTGGGGGCCACTCTACCATCCACCCAAGCTCAAGATCTGGGTTGGATTTAAACTCCCCCTGCCTCGGTTTCCTCCTTTGTACTCTCCACTGCTCCCTCCAGGTACCATCTTCTCTCCCTTGGACTTCGCCTGCTAACCTGTGCTCTCTCCGGTCCCTTCCTGGAAAAGCAGATCACGCAGATCATGCCACCCTCTTGCTGCTGGTCCTACCTGGTTCTTCTGTCCTTCATTCATTCCAAGAATATGTATTGAGCAGCTACTGAGCGTGTGCCCGGAGTAGATGCTGCCTTGCCATGAGCACAGGATCCCTTGTGGC
This sequence comes from Pteronotus mesoamericanus, assembly GCF_021234165.1. Classification (NCBI taxonomy): domain Eukaryota; kingdom Metazoa; phylum Chordata; class Mammalia; order Chiroptera; family Mormoopidae; genus Pteronotus; species Pteronotus mesoamericanus. The sequence continues at coordinate 2,369,567 of NW_026555200.1, forward strand.
CCCTTCCCTTCTTTCTCACCCCTCACGCTCTCCATCTCTGGGGGCATCCATTTCCAGAGCTCTGGATTATATCTGTAAATGGGAAGTCCTAAATTCACATCCCTCCTCTCTTCTGCATCACAGATTCTAACTAACTGCCCTCTTGACCTCTCCTGGCTGTCTCAGGCACCTCACATTTAATGGGCTCCAAATGAAATGCCCTGTCCCCTCGCCCAGCTCTTCCCCACCCACTACGGCCATCCAGCTCCCTGTCCTCACTTTCCCCGCCTCTTCCTTCTCCTGCCCTCTCCACCTGTAAGGTCACCCTTTCTCTCCTTTTCTGGGTTCAAGCCCCGACCACCTCTGGCATGGATTTCTGCCCCGGCCTCCTGGCTGTGCCCACCCCCTTGCCCTTTCTGATGCACATTCCCTACGGCTGCCAAAAGGACAAAAGTCATCATTCACATGAATTAAAAATACATCAATTAGCTCTTGTAACTTCCCTGCTTAAAATGCTCTTGTGGAGGAACCTTAACTGCATATGACTAAGTGAGAAAAGCCAATCTGAGAAGACTACATACTGTATGATTCCAAATACAAGGCATTTTGGAAAAAGTAAAACTATGGAGATGATAAAAAGATGAGTAGTTGCCAGGGGTTAGGAGAGAGGGAGGGATGAACAGGTGGAGTACAGAGGAGTTTTAAGGCGGTGAAACTACACTGGATGATACTCCAATGGTGGATGTACATTGTCATGTTTGTCCAAGCCCATAGAACGTACACCACCAGGAGCGAACCCTCTGTCAACTGCGGACTTGGTTGATGATGGCCATGGGTCAATATAGGTTCAGTTGTAACGAATGTCCCCTCTAGTGGGGGACGGGATTATCGGGAAGGCTATGCATGTGGAGGAGCTGGGGTACATGGAAAATCTCCCTACCTTTCCACCAGTTTTGCTCTGAACCTAAAACTTCTTAAAAAATAAGTCATACAAAAATGAGCGTGGAAAAAAGGGCTTCTTTTTTAAACTGGCAAAATGGAAAGAATTCATCTTCAGCAAAATGAACTCCAAGAAAGGTTAAATGAGTTTCTTTAAGAGGAAAAAAAATAATAAACACGTGGAAGTTTGGACTACACAAAAGGATCAAAAGGAAAACTCCTAAAACTCAACAACAAAAAGATAAAGCAATTCAGAAATGGGCAAATGACTTTAATAGGCATTTCTCTAAAGAAGATATAGGGATACCCAAGAAGCACATGATAAGATGCTCAATGTCACTCATCATTAGGGAAATGCAAATCAAAACCACAACAAAATGCCACCTCATACCTGTTAGTATGGCTACTCCCAAAACCGCCCCCCCAAAACAACAAGTGGGATGTAGAGAAATCAGAACCCTTGTGCACTGTTGGTGGGGAGGTAAAATGGTGTGGTTGCTGTCGACAATAATGCAGTGTTTCCTCAAAAAAGCAAAATAGCATTCCCATCCAATCCAGAACCCCACTTCCAGCTATTCACCCAAAAGAATCGAAAGCAGGGTCTTGAGGAGGTGTTTGTCCACCATGTTCATAGCAGCATTACTCACAACAGCCACGAGGTGGAGGGCACCCTAGTGTCCATCAGCCGATGGATGGATAAGCAACATGTGACAACATGCAATGGAATATTACTCAACCTTTTAAGAAAAAGGATATTCTACAACATGCGACAACATGAATTAATCTTGAGGACAGCATATAATGAAGCCTATTATTTATATATATGAAAAGAATAGCACAAAGGCAGAAGAAATCATTCAATACTATAGGCAAAGTTGTATTATTTGAAGGAGACCCTGGTATACTCAGAGTGCATATTGTAACCCCTAGAACAACAACAGAAAATGAAACAAAGAAGTACAGTTCATAAGCCGGAAGTGGGAACAGCATCGAACTAATAAAAAGTAAGGCAGTAAAAGAAGAAAAAAGGACAAAGGGTAGATCTAAATACAGTGGAACCTTGGTTCTCAAACTTAATTTGTTCTGGAAGGCCATTGGAGAAAACAGAATCATTTTCCCCCAGGTATCAGCGTGACAGTGGTGTTGTTCGACCACCAAGTAATTTTTTTTCCATGAACTTGGTTGAGAACCGAATTGTTCAAGGTTGGGGGGTGTTCAAGGACCGAGGTTTGACTGTAAAATAAAACAAGAAAACTCTACCGTGATCTTCCTTTGCAGGAATAAATCGGGAGTCCTTGGAGGGGCCTGACCGGGGCTGCTCGGGCAGTGGGCCCCCTTGGCCCCCTCTGCCCCCACCGCCTCTCCCGCACCCTTGCCTTCCAGCCCTGCCAGGCTCACTCCTCAGCTCCTTGCAGGGCTCCATGCCTGCCCTGCAGAACCTGTGCTGTCTGAAGACGCCCCCCAGCTTGAGCCTCTGCCTCTGTTTCCTGCTGAGCGAGAGGCACATGTGGAACTTGAAAATTAATTGATCCAAGCGCAGGGGTTGCTCTCTGCTAGCCAGCCAGCCTGGTGCCCCGCGCCGAGCAGACACTTCATGGAAAGAGTGACTGCAGAGGGAGGGGTGGGCTGCAGAAGGGGGCTGGGCTCCCGGCTTCCCGCCCCTCAGTCGCCCAGAACCACCGCTGGGTCTGCCCCAGTGGCCGGGGCCTCCTTGTGTCCTGTCTGCAGGCCTGGTTGGCCCGCGGCACCCTCTTTACCCGCTGAGCCCCTACAGGACTGGGCTGGGAGGCTGCCGCTCTCTCCGAAGCCTTCACGCCCCGTGCAGCTGGGTGAGGACCCTGTCTGTGCCCAGAGCCTCCTGGGAGTCCCATCCCTATACTTGTCACCCTGGTTTATTGCTGCTCATCTGGAGGGTAGGATGGGGGATGGCATATCGACAAACACCCAGGGATCCCACCTGACCCACAGTGATTGCTCGACAGCTTCCCATGCCTGGAAGGCAGCGTGAGTGGGGCGTTGGCTCCGGGGGATGCAGGCAGACCTCCCTCCCAGCCTCTTCAGGGCTGGCTCCCGCCTTGTCACTTCAGAGGGACCCTTGCCAGGCCCTGACCCAGGCAGGAGTCGGAGCTCAGGGACCTTTGAACCAGATGCCTCTGTGCCAGGACTGTGGCTGCTGGAGGACCAGAGCCACCGCCTCTCCTGGGTGAAGGAAGGGTTTGCTCGGCACCTCAGCTGGGCAAACGGCTGTGGGGCGGGGTGGAGGGGCACTTCCGCACCTACTCGGGAGAGGCCCGTTTATAACCAGCAATATCCATCCACATGCCAACAATTAATGAACTCCTGCTCTTCAAGACATTCTCTTTTCATTAAAGTCATCCCCATGGGGCCTCTGCTTGGCAACACTTCCTCAGCTGTGGGTCTGAGCTATTGTAAGCACCCAAGTTGAATAGAACAGCATGACCTTAAAAATAATTTAAGGTATTTTATAAAACTTGACACTGCCCCACCCTTCCGAACTGGGGCTAGATTAGGCCCTGACATCCAAGTTTGGGCACAGATTTAGATGCCCTCTGGGTCATTGTTCAACACGAGACCGTGCTGGCTCCAAGACCTTGCACCTCTGTGCCTCAGTTGCCTCTTCTGTAAAATAGGGTTGATCACGTTAACCTCCCAGAGTTGTGAGGACTGAGAGATACGAGAAGGGAAGACTCAGCACAGGATCTGGGACGCACTGTGTCCTATAAATAGTAAAGGGAGCTGGTGCTGTTGTTTTCACACGAAGGGGACGTGGGAGACAGGAAAGGGAATTGGCTTCAAAGTTAGATATTTTGTAGTGTGACTTTGTGCCCGGGATTTCTCTGGGCCTCACTTTCTCCATCTTTAAAATGGGGGTGAGAACGTCTCTCCTACACTGGTGTTGTGATGGTTAAATAAAATTGTCCCCATGAAGTGATGGGAGCTTCTTTGGCAAGTGCCGGTGAATTTGGTTGTCGGTATTTTAGAAATAAGGGGAACCAGGCCCAGAGAGGGCAATCTCATGCCCAAAGTCACACAGCAAGTGTCCTGCATACAGCCTGGGGCTCTTACCCTAGAGTTCTCCAGGTGGGTCAGGGGATCCCAGGGTGCACATTTGTGAAGTTTTGTATATTTCTTCTGGTGAAAGTGTCAAAAGTTTTCATTAGGTTTTCAAAGAGGGCCATGATCCCCCAAAGTTAAAGAGCCACTGTCCTGATGTTCCCCTCTTCACTTCACAGGGGGAGAAAGAGTCCCAGAGAGAGCAAAGTCACACAGCAAGTTAGAGACAGGCCAGGCTTCTGCAGGGAATGAACGGGACCCTCACTTGAAGGCCCCTCCGCCCCCAGGAACCCTGTGGTATCCAGCGCTGGGCCCACGATCCTTGGAAACAGTCCTGCTTACAGCTCTTGGAATGTTTCACAATCTGTTCACATGTGGCTGCTGATTTGAACCCACCCCGTAGGATCTTGGCTCCTGGTGCTTGGGTCAGCCATGTCTGGGGGGATGCCGAGACCCCGCATCTTTGAGAGGTGGAGCAGGCAGCCCCTCACTGCTCAGTGAACACAGTCAGCACTTACTGGCTGCAATGGGAGCGGGACCAGGGGGCGGGAGGGGGTTCCGGTTTGGAGGGGGGAGGATGGTGAGCACTTCTGGGGATTCTGAGGAAGGCCCTGGCTCGGAGGGGTGGTGAGCGAGAGGTGTGGAGGTGGGGGGTAGGGGGCCCTCAGGAGGGAAATCTCAGCGGGGTGCCGTTCCTCCGTTCCCTCACCCCCAGCCCTGGAGGACGGCAGGGTCCTGACTTTCTAACAGGGCCTGCACCTTCTGGCTTTGCTGGCTTTCTGCTGCTACCTGAGTTTCCGATCCGATGTCGTCATTTCCTGCCCCCCTTGGAGTGACATCCGGGGCCCTCTCCCGGAGACACGGATTTGGTTGTCCTGCTTCCAAACCAGCCCAGTTCCCCAGCCCGAGCCCCAGCCCCCTGTTTTTCTAATCCACAAAGCTGCTTCTGCAAATAAGAGCACACACCACCAGGTTTGATTAATTAACTGCACAAAAATGACGGGGAAACCAGTGGAGGAGATAATTATGCACAACAAAAGTGTCAGATCCACCAGCCTGTTCCTCCTTTCCCTCTGCTCACACCTGAGTGTGTGTGCATGGGGTCCTTCTTTTTTCCCTGGGGCTGCTTGGTGAACAAGCTCCCCCAATGAGTCCTCCTCACCAAAGCTCAGGAGAGAGGCTGGCAGAGGTAGCTGGGGAGGGCCAGGGACAGGGACGGGGAGGGGAAGGGGTGGTGAGCCGGGGAGGGCACGGTGGGGGTGGGGGGATGGGAAGGACCTCCGGCCATTCCCTCCTGTGCTTCCCCAAGGGAGCCCCCTGCTGGGCCCGGTCCTTCCTCTGTCCCATCCTGCTTCTCCCTGCCTATGCTGCCTTCCTCCCCCTGGAATCGTAGGTGTTGGGGTTTGAACTGGAAGCACGCAGAGCAGACACGGTGGGTGGCCGAATTCCCAGATCCACTTGGCCTGGCCCACCCTCCGAGACCTCAGAGACTGGGGGTGCGTGGGGTCTCCCCGACTCCCGCACTGGGAGGATCACAGGACATCGGGGGCCTCACTCTTTCCCCATTTTCCATCTTTCCATGGGAAGGACTGGGGTGTGCATGAGCCTCCTGCCCAGCGGTGTTTGGGACCGTTTTGGCCCCACCTGGCCCAGCCTACAGCACCCCCTCACCCCGCCTGTGTGATTGCAGGCCTTGGGGCCTTGGGGGCACCTCTGGCCCTCTCCTGGGGAGCCCAGGGCGTTGGCTCACCTCCGGCCGGCCTCGGCGTCGCGGTAGTCCTCGATGGCCAGCCGCAGCTTCCGCCGGTGCAGGGAGCTGCACACGCCCAGGCCCAGCTCCAGGTCTTCGTCACTCAGGCTCAGCAGCACCTGCTCCCCAGCAAGGTAGGGACTGAGTGCCCCGAAGGGAGGCTTGGCGTGGGCACCCAAGGCCACCCAGGGCCACTGTTGGCCGGGGCTGAGCCCCAGCGGGGTCTGCTGGCTGGGACTGCCCCCGCACCTCGTCTCCCAGTCCCCTTTCCAGAGGGTCAGGACAGAGAACCTAGGGCATTCCTGCTGCCCGGCTTGAGCCAGGGCTCCAGGAGGTGGGCAGATCACTGTCCAGACCGAAAGAGCCCTCCAGTTGAGTCCTGCCCCCCTTCAGCCAGGTAAAGGAGGGCGAGTCTCACGTTAAAGAGGAGGAGGCTGAAGCTCTGAAGGGCTCTGCGCCTTGTTAGGGAGACCCGACGATTTACTGGGAACACTGGTACCCGAGCCCAGGTCCCGCAGCTCCTGGGTCACGTCTCCTTCTAACCCTGAGGCTGGGAGTCGGGGGTGTGGTAGAGGCGGGGCAGACCAGCTCAGGGTTGGTGAAGCTCATGGGAGGGCTGGGGGCACATTCCCAAGGGGGTCCGGCGGGGCGGGGGGCCCTACCTTCCCACTCTTCACGTTCTCCGCACAGGCCTTCACGTACATGGGCATGGCCATGACCACCTCCAGCCAGGCCTGCACGGTGCCGGCCTTCCAGTGGGACATGGGGGTGGTCCGGACCAGCTCCACCTGCTGCAGCCGGTCCACCTGCTCCTCACCCTCCGACAGGCTGAGGCTCTGCCTCGTGGGGCTGCACTGGCTGTCCGAGTCTGCAACACACAAGCGAAGGGGGCGAGCTGGGGGGATCTGGGGCGGCGCAGAGGGTGGGGTCGGACAGGCCCCACCCCCTGAGTCCGTAATCCAGGTGCGGGAGGAGAGCAGGGATGTCTTCTTTCCAGGCATTTCTTCTTTTAAAAATCAAAATGACTTTTGTTTTGTTTTGCCAGCCCTCCCCCATTACCAAAGGAACCTATACCCCCGACAAAGAAAAGAACTTTAAAAACTTAATCCAGAAAAGAATAAAAGTAAAACAGGAAGGGACAATCACTCCAAATCCCACTCACTCAGAGACCGCAGCTGCCAGGAGTCAGCTAAGTAGACTGCGAGGCACACAAAGGCCCGAGCAACACACGTGCAGACCCACGCACCGCGCAGCCTGTTTTGTCAGATGCTGTCCTTATATACAACCTGCAGCACCCTCCGCTCTCAGGAGGGGCCTGTACCATCTTCTGACTGCACGGGACTCGTGGAACGGGTGCTCTGCCTTTTATTTCACCTGCCTCGGTTGATGGACCAGGGTCCTTCCCCATTTCTCACTATTGCAAACAATGCAGCAGGAATCACCTCTGGGCAGCTGGGTGCTTTGTTTTCATAGGACAATGGAGCCCAACTCTATTCCTTAATGCACTGGAGCGCATTTCCTGAGAGGTCCTCACAGACCAAAGTTCTACTCACAAGCACATTGCAGCCTGTTCTTTGGTGGTCGGCTGCAGCGACACCTGATAAACATGCCACGTTCAGGTTGGCGTAGAGTCAGCCAAGAGGGGAAAAGAATCTCTTGTCTAAATACAGCAGGATTAAATGAAAACCCAACAGGTGAACTCAATAGCATGAGTAAACGACAAGTATTAACAAACAAGCCTGGTTTGAAAGTCCCTACCAATATTGTGTATTGCAAATCATAAGGATATAAAAAAAAAAAATCCTTATCTGTCAAATGGGGCACATCCTTGAAACAATGGGTAGGAAGTACACACAGATGTTAACAATGATGGAGTTTGGGATCCAGGAAGAATGGTTATTTTCCTCTTGCCTTTGTGTACTCTCAAAGTTCCATAATAAACATGTATAAATTTATACTAAAAATTGGAAAAATTAAACAATAGGAAGCAGCACAAATGGTTATTGATGGGAGCTCGTCAATGAATGATGGTTCGTTCATATACTGGAATAAATGCACTTAAGAAAACTGCCACAGGAGAATTTTTTTAAAAATGTAAACTTCACTCAAGGATGTTTATTGATTTTAGAGAGAGGGAGCAAGAGAGAAACATCGATGTGAGAGAGAAACATCGATCGGTTGCCTCCCAAACGCACCCCAACCAGGGACCGTACCCGCAACGCAGGTAGGTGTGCTAACCGGGGGTCAAACCCACAGCGTTTTGGTGTACGGGACAGCACTTCAACCAACCGAGCCACCCGGCCAGGGCACAGGAGACTATTTTTGACACGGGAAAGTGGTCACAATCTATTGCCAAGTGAAAAAGCACAGCACAAGACAGCAGGTACCATGTAAGGTCAACCATATTGTAAACATTGTGTATGATATAACATGTATCATTATAGCCATGTATATACATATATGAATGTGTACATAAATCTCTTCATATATATATATAATACTAGATGGGTAAATGTTAAAGTCTTATTTCTGGAAAGGATCGATTGTACATGAGTGTGCGCATGTGTGAGTGCTCAAGAGTATTTGTGTCTGTACACTTTTCTGTTTCCCAAGTTTTCTGCATGGACTATATTACTTTTGAAATTAAAAAAACCCCACAACAACAAACCCACAGCCTGGAAATCTTGCTTTTTCAAATTATAAAGCCCTTCCCCTAGTTTCTTTACCTCCTACTTAGTAAACTCCTTGAATGGCCCTGGAAAAGACGGCCTCAGCTCGGTGGCTACACGTTCTTCTCTCATCCCAGCTCCCCGCAAACCTTTCTCTCCAATGCCCGGGGCCTCCAGCTGCCCAGCCAAAGCCCTGCAGACCCCTCAGCAACCTGGCCTGAAGATGCCACTTACGTCCAGCAAGGCGCTGGGCAGAGAATCCTAACTCTGGAAAGGCCTCAGTTTCCACCTCTGTAATGCTGGCATGATGCTGTTCCCTGCCACCTGCGTCCCTGAGCGACAGTGGATGACAGATGAGTCTCGTCTCTGCCAGGAGGGTAGGGGTTGGGAGGTCACTGCAACATTATTACATTTCTCTTCTCAGGTGGGCGGAAGGGCCAGAGAAAGGGAAGCTAACAGGTCTGAGCGGGTCACGGGTCTGAGAAAACGTGTTGCCATGGTGCCTGGGAATGTAGAAACTGCAGTTTCCTCTGCATCTGCCTGAGGGTGCCAGGATCTTCCTGGCGAGAGAGTTGTCCCTAGGGGCACAGAAACCCAGCCTAGGTGTCCCCTCCTGCTGGCGCCAGGCTCCCAAGGATGGGCTTCGCTTGCACAGAAGTCTTTCTGATCGAGTCCTGCAGGTGTTGACCACTGGCACCCAAAGAGGGGTTCTCCCTGGGCTTGAGAGAGCTGGGAGCCTCTGTCCCGCTCCTGTAACTGAGTCCTCTCTCTGTTGCATGATGACAGATGATATGTAGCAGAATCTGGTTACACCAAATTCCAAGACACGGTCCCTGCAGTCCATTTGGACCAGGGCTGCGGGAAGGGACCAGGCTTTGGAGTTGGACAGGCCTGGGCTTTCGGCAAACTTTTTAACTGTGCGAAGCCTCATGTTTCCCATCTATAGAACGGGCATAATAATATACCTCCTAGATTAATATGACTATTTTAAACTCAGAGTGTGAAGTGGCCGTAGGCACTCTGTCACGGGTGCTGTCATCGGTAACAAAGGGCCCCTCCCCGAGGCTGGGGAGACTCTGTGGCTACACCTGGGATGCAGCTGCAGCTGCCTGAGTCCCACTGCATCACTGGATGAGACGCGGCTGGAGCTCGACTCGGGTGCTGGGGGGGACGCAGGCCCGCTCCTCGTGTAGGCAGGGACTCACCTCCCCGCTGGACTCCATCGTGGTCCAGGCGGGGGGGTGCGCGTCTGTGAGGGGAGGCGTGGATTTGGGTGTTCTGTGCCAAGGTGGGCGGTGGGGGGGTGTGTTTGCAAGGGTTGGCTCTGTCTCCCCAAGTCAAGGAGATGAGGGGGCGTGGGAAGGGGCAAGATGGGAGCAGATGGGCAACCGGAGTCAGAGAGAGGGAGAGGCAGAGGGAGAGAGAGGAGGAGAAGAAGCGTGAGAAGGAGAGAACTTCCTAGAGAGGAGGGAAGAGAGAGTTACAGAGCTAGCCTTCAGGGGAGAAATCATGCCACAGGACAACAGATACACAAAGATAAACAGGAAGGAGGAGAGAGTGGGTGGGAGGTGGAGAGGGAATTGCAGATCAGGGGACAGACCAAACAAAAACCAAAAACGAAAAACCAGAACAGACTTCCGTGAGTGTGTTCTCCTGCGTGGGACGTGTCTTTGAGAGTGTGTGCGGGTGGTTCTGCGCGGGCAGCTGGCTGTGCCATTCATGTTATTTATGGGCTCCGGGCTCCAGGGACGCTGGAGGCCATGCTGAGCTCACGTGAGCAAACCGCACATTTTGGTTTCTGAGAAAAGACAGCTCTTCAGCAGCTCCCCCCTCGGCTCAGCCCTGGAGACTGAGCTCCGAGGAGCAGAAGCTGCAGATGGACTGAGGGCAGGGAGTCTTCGAATTAAAGGCAATTTCCAAATGCCGGTGTTAGGACGCCAGATTTAATGTCCGGGACTCCATCCGGCCTGGCTTTTATTTCCCCCGTCTCAGCCCTCAGAGGGGGAATCACTCATGTTTAGAGCCAGGCAGCTCAGTGAGGGCTGAGCGCTTAGAGGGACCACCTGGGGCCCGGCAGAGCCTCGGGAGGGGCCGCCACCAGGCAGTCGCTGTAGATCCTTCTGAACACTGGTGGTGACTTCGGACGGAGAGACTCTGCATTGTCCCGGCCACCCCCAGCACAGGCCCGCGGGCGCCCGCGGGTGTTAGTAGTCAGTTACTGAGGTTTCCCCGGACTGGGAGCACAGAAACAGCTGTGTTAGCACGGGAACAGGAGAGACCCGGGTTTGGGAAAGTGTTTTACGTTTTCTCAGCCTTGCTTCCCGTATCTGTCTAATCACACAGGTCTATGTGAGGACACAGTGAGATGGTGTATGAAGTGCACAAAACGCTCTGCCCAGTGTTGGGCGTACAGTGGGCGCCTGGTGACTGGGTGGGGCCTCTGGCCTCTGCGGCTCCTACCACTTCCAGTCAACATCGGTTCTGTCCAGAACAGTGGCTACAAGCCGCGCGATGCTACTGAGCCCTGGTAATGTGGCTAGTCCACGTTCAGAAGTGCCGATGATATAAAACACACACTGGATTCTGAAGACTTTGTACAAATAATGTAAACTACCTCATTAAAGTTGATCACATTAAAATAACAATATTTGGAGTATATTGGATTAAATAAAATATATTATAAAAATTCATTTCACCTGTCTCTTTTTATTTAATACGGCTACTAGACAACCTAAAAATTACACATGTAGCCTGAATTCTATTTTTACTGGACAGAGTTGGCGTGGATGGAAGATTTTTTTGTTTGTCTATTCACTCATTTCATTTGCGCGCCTCTCAGGTGGTTTGGAGGTTAAGCACCCTACTTCTCTGTTTTTGGTTCAGGAGTTCTGGAAGTGTGGTCCCTGAGCCTGCAGCACCGCGGTGCCTGGAAGGTTGTTAGAAATGAAAGTTCTCGGAGCCTGCCCCGGATACCCGGACACAGACGCTCAAAACCAATTGTGCTTCCTCTATCTGTGGGTTCATTTGTGGAATTTTCACAACAATTATCTCTTAAAATATGACTTCTTTTCCATTCTCTCTTTGCTTCCTTCTGGGACTAGACTTTCTATCTTCCTTATCTTGTAACTTAACGCTGTCCAACGGAACTTTCGGCGATGGGGCCATGTTGTAGAATCTACACGGTGCCACATGACAGCTGCCAGCCACATGCGGCTACGGGCACTTCGAGTGTGGCTGGTGCAACTGAGGAACTGGGTTTTACATTATTAAATTTAATTTAATATTTAATTTTAATTCATTCAAGTATAACTTTACATCGACATATGTGGCTCATGGCTATTGTAGCCCACCAGAAAGCTCTAATTTCTCCTTTATCATTTTCTCTTTTGGCATTGCATTTGGGGTAATTTCCTTATACCTATTCCCATTTTTAAAAATCTCTCTTTAGCTTTTCAGTCTGCTGTTTAACCCATCTTTTGATTTTTTTTTTTTAAATGCTACCAACTATACATTTCTGCTTTTGTTTTTAAAAGGTCCATTTTGTTCTTTTTTCAAGACTACCTGGTCTTTTTAGATAGTCTCTTGTTTGCTCATGTCTGTGATTTCATCTTAAATTTCTTTAAATATTGCATTCATATTGTTTTGTGTGTGGTATTGACAATTACTGGCTCTGAACGGCCTTGTAGGGCCTAAATGGGCTGTTTGTTCCTGCTGACTCTCCTGCGTGTTGAGCTCCCATTTGGTTTTATGGGCCTCTAGGGTCCAGGAGAGCGCGCGCGTGGCAGGTTCCGTTCCTTCGCTCTGCCGCACCCCAGGGTTCTGCCCCCCGCCCCCCGCCTACCCCCCGTCAGCGGCCCTGATGTCAGCCTCCGTCTCCAGGACAGACCCCCATTTCTGCATTTGGCCATCCCCCACCGCTCCTGTTCTGACGTTAGTTCAGAGCCTTTTGTTTCTGGATGAGCATACCTCGGGGATTTCCCTAGCTTTTGGTGAAGCCAGCGATGCGTGAAAAAGTATGTCTTACTCCAGATTCAGTGGTTTCATTGGGGGAGGCCCTTCAGAGCCTGCCCCCCTCCACACCGGCCCCGGGGACACCCCGCCTGCGATGTGCGCTGTCCGCCCGGCACTCTCCCTACTCTGCTGGCATTGCCCGCACGTGGGTCTCTCCATCTGCCCTGCCACCAAGGGAGCCCTTAGGTCAGCGGTCAAGCCTAGCCCTCTCTTTATTAGCCAGTCCTAGTTCATGGTGATGCTTAAGGCCATTAGTGGCAGTAAAAGCCCAGGTTCTGGGAAAGGGATGGACAATTCTATTTGTTGGTTTTTACAATTTGAATCTGCCCGGGGCACCTCTTCCATTCAACATCCTTCACGTGCTCCCTGCATGAGATCCCAGCCCCTGACGTGCGGAGGCTCCGTGAGACCAGCTGACTCTGCCAGCTTCTCCTCAGCCTCTCCCCCTTCCCTCTGCGCCTTGGGCACCCTGGGCCTCTTGCGCTTCCCCAGCAACCTTGCCTCCCCATCCCCCATCTCCATGTGCTCTGTCTGCTTCCCCCTCTGCCTGAAAGGTGGCCCGCTGCTGGCTTCTCTGCTTGGTAAACGCCTACAAAAGCTTCAGGGCTCTGTTTAAATGTTGCCTCTTTCAGGGGACCCATCTTTGGTTATCCAGTGTAGGCTGGCCGCTCCCCCGGTGACACATGCACACCCTTGCCCACACTCATAGGCTCACACATTAATCCGGGTACGTTCCTGTGCTGCGCGTCTCATGACTGAGATTAGTTAAGGGTTGCGTGATGGTTTGATGAGTATCCATGCCTCCCACTAAACTACAAGCTCCCGGAGGACAGGAGATGGGCCTGTTTTTGTTCCCTAGGTATCTCAGGTACCTAGTAAGTCCTAAACCAGGGCTGTGCTGGCAAATGTCTCATTTTGAAATGCTGCTTTGGTGTGTAGCATTTGTCTGCCCATCTCTGTGGTGTAAATTCACCCACCATGGCTGATGTCAGTTACTGACATGAGGCCACCGGACACAGACAGGGAAGTCAGTGGGTGAGCCTGGCCGAGCTGGCTGCAGCCCTCGGCTGCCTGAACAGGAAGAGCTCCCTGTGTTTGGGTTAAAAGGAGGCAGATAGAGAGGGAGGTGCGAGGGAAGGAGCAGGCCTCCACCTGTCTTCAGGCTATTCTTAACCCCGCCTCCTTTTGGTCACATCCTGCTGCTCAAAGTTCCTTTGATTGCACCGTTCCCTCTTCTCTGTGTCAGGGCCTCTAGACCTTGGCACTGTTCGATGACACTTGGGCCAGATCATCCTTTGCCACAGGGGCTGCCCCGTGCACTGGCGAGCAACTACTCCAGCCACTAGCGGCCGGTGAGCGCCCCCACTCTTCCGCCTGCCCCTCTGTTCTCAGACCAGCCCTGCTCAGGCAGCCAACTGTGGTCAGAACTCCCTGCCCTTGGGCGGTGGCAGCGAGTCCCTGTCAGCACTTTTCAAGCCAAAAGCTGAATTCATATATTTTTTAAAGCACTTCATTATCACGTGAAAAAGTGACATTTTATGGCCTGATAAAGGCCTCTGTGCTGGACGAGAGAGATGCTTCGCTGGAGCTCTCAGTCACAAGTCCTATGACATTGGTGCCAAAGGCCAGCCTTGGAGGGCAGGCCAGCGGGGTCAGGCAGCACAGGTTTAAACGGCACTGAGTCATTGGCCGTGAAGCTGCTGGGCGATAGCGGGCCTCCGGGTGGGCCGCCACCAACACACAACGCCAGGCCCCCCGGGCCACGCAGCCTGTCGGAGGTCCTGAGCTGACAAGCCGATGGCGCTGCCACCCCCACAGGTCCCTTAAAATACTCTAAACCATTAAATACATAGAAAAGTCCAACAGAGCCCTGTTTTACCGATGATAATTACTTTACGCTTAAAAAAGAAGATTGCAATCTTTCCTTATGCCCAGTTTTGGTGCTGCTGCCTGGCAAGGGCCTAAGCTTATACTCACTGTGTCTGCCTGTCCCCCAGCCTCAGAGGACATCCTCCTCCGGGCACCTTTTCCTGCCAGCCCCTCCTCCCAACATGCTGGAGATTTTCCAAGTGGTCAGGGAACTGACTTCCTGGCTTGGCAGGGCTCCACCGGCTCTGCACGCATCTCCCAGGTAGATGCTTGGCAAGTATTTCCAGTTTCACAGACTTGGGGCAAGATGCTGAGAAAGACTCAGGGAAGGCAAACACTGCTATCCAATGACAACCACTGTACGCTTTCAAACCAGCCCTCCACACGTTCCTTTCTCCTCCTTGCTAACCTGTTCTAGGGCTAGAGTGCCACATTTGGGAAGGAAGTCCCTCTTAGAGTCTAACCTACAACGGACGTCTCCCTGTGCATTCCCACAACTAGTTGCCTCCCAGCTTGGTCTCCTGGCCAACTTCTCTACCAGTGGGCAGGCCTGAGAGGTGAATTCCGTGAGAAGCTACAGGGGATCTTTAAGCAGAGGCTGAGGGCGGGAGACCAGTTCTTCTCCGCGTGCAAGCCTGCCCCTGTGGGCCTGGGAGGCAGAGCTGGGGGCCCCAGCTGAACTCGGGTTCCTCACTGGGTTTCCAGTCTCCCCTCTTTCTTTCCAACCCTCCCTGCTCCCCCGTGGGACATCTCAGGCACCTCCTGGCTCAGCTCAGCCTGCTTCCACGGGGACGATGGACACTGTGGTGGCCGCAAGACCCTGTCCCTTTGCTCCCTGGGATGTGGGGACCTCTGGCTCAGGGTGAGGCATCTGGAGGCGAGGCCTTCTATGGAATCATCCTCAACCATTAACGCAAACTGTCCAATCTCCCTCCCTCGAAATGCCTCCCAACTGTCCCTGAGAAACATCTCGCATGGGGTGGGATGTTTATGAGCAGTATTCATGCCATTTCCTTCAAAATGAAGAGAGCTTCAGTGAGGCTCGTGGTGGGGCATTCTTACAACTTGGATCCCCCTAGGAAATGTCAAGGTACTAGCCTTGGCTTTTGCACCCCGAAGCACGGTGCCCGGTACCTGGCGGAGTCTGCAGCCAGAGCTGACTGCCACCATCTGCTCTGCCACCGATACCCCTCTCATGCTGTGAATACGTTTAGCCGGAGCCTCAACATGGGGCCAAAGAGCCTAGGAAGCTTCCGCCCATTTTGTCAAGTAAGCTCCCTCTCTCCTTTCAAGCTACCCCTAGTCTGCCTCCCTCAAGGACTAGAATTCTGGAAACGAGGGACCGAAGCCTTATCCTAATGGCTCATGATTTTATCAGCTTCACTTGAACCTGCCTGGAAAGGGGTGCAGTGCAATAACAGCCTGTTGGACGCCAATGCTTAGCCTTGTCTCATCACTTATGAAGTCTCCTTGGTGATTCATCTCACCTCTCTGAGCCTCAGTTTCCTCATCTGTACGGTTGAGACAATGGTACATACCTCATGTGATTTGGTGAGGACTGTGTTAGGATAATTTATGTCATCTCACCATTTACATTGGCACCCGCAGCCCTTGGCCCTCAGCCTGGCCCATAGGAAGGCATCAGTCAGTGTTTGTCGAATGACTTAGTGAGTGTATGTGAAGTGCCTACACATGCCTGCCACAGTGAGCGCTCAGTAAGTGTAGCTAGGCACGCCATCCTCTCCACTCTCAGCTTTCATCACTCCCCATGCCCCAACCCCTGTGAAGCCAGTCTTGGTCCTCAGTCCTCAGCCTGACACCCTCTCCCTATGCCTGGGCCTCCGGGTTGTGGCTGTCTCCACATCGATGACCGTGTATCCTCCTGGGACTTCTGGGAAAGTATGAGTCACCCTTTTGTCAGCCCCATCACACCTTTACTGAGGGTGAAGCACTCCCTCCTTCCCACCTTCTCAATCTCTGAATCCCACAGAGCCTGGTCAATTCCAGGAGGAATGGCCGAGTCCCTTGGCTGGGCTCAGGCCGCAGGTGGGCTGCCCCGAGTCGTGCCACCGCCCTGGCCACAGAGGCCTCTGAACGGGCTCAGGATTCCGGTGCCGACTCCAGGCTCCTGAGGGCAGCCCCGCCGCTACTCCCCAAACAGCCCAAGCCCTGGGGGCATTGCTCTGGGTTCAGAAAAGAGTGTGGTCACCCTGCTGCCCGCTGTCCAGCAGGGACGGGCAGGGGGCTTCTGGTGAAGGAAGACATGTGCCAAATTGCGGTGCACCTGTGTGCAGCCAGGCGGGGCCACGGGACTCCGGTCAGGAAAACGACCTGGGGGGCGCGGTGGGATGTGCCTGCAGACAGAACCCAGACTGGAGGTGGCGGAGCTGGTGGCCCAGAGACCAATGGAGGCATGGAATTTTCTCCCCTGAAGGATACTACGTTTAAAAAAATTACCTGCTCATCTGAAAGAATTGGGGTGGATTACACAACATTTTTGGCTTCTCTTGAGCAATCAGGGGCTCTGGAAACGCCGGGGCCCACAGGGGCTGCTTCCTTTAGGCAGGGTGCGTGCGGCCCCTTGGTCCGGCAGCTCCACACGCCCCCTTCCCCGGCTCGCCTGAGGCCTCTGGGCGTGAGACCTAGCGGGGCCGGGGTGTGTAGGTGCCCAGCACAGTGCTGGCTCATGACAGAGCTGGCAGAGGAGGGTCCTTGCCATCCTCGCCCACAGCACTCTTGGCGGTGGGGCCATGGAGGCAGGTCTAAACCAGCGTTGAGCCTACGTCATTCCCGCGCCCGCCAGGACGCCATGCAGCCCTGCTGCTGACGCTGCCTGGGCTGAGCCCCCTGCATCCTCCCCTGGGGGGTGGGCACGAGGGGCCTGGAGGCCCACTTTACCAGCGGGAATGGGGAGCTCAGGACAGCGCAGGGCACAGCCAGGCCGCCGGGCCTGTTTCTCTCGCTGGCCCCCACTTCCTCTCGGCCGTCCTCCAGCGGCACTGAGGCTAGAGCTTCTCCATCCCCATGCACCTCTCCAACGGCCCCAGGAGACCGGCAGTTTTACCTCCATTTTACAGTGGGGGGGAACCGAAGCTCAGAGGGACTAAGTGACTGGCTTAGGGTCACACAAGTAAGTGTTCAAACCTAAAGACCCAGCTCCAAAGCCTGGCTTGTTCCTCGACACCCCTCCCTGTATCCGCTCTGCTGGGTTCTGGCTGCCACTACAATGCGTTTGTTTCTTGCACACTCATGAAGGGACCGAGGGAACCCGGGACTGGCTCGTGCACCTGAGCTGTAGTCAGCTTGTAGACGGCCCCCAGAGTCCCTCTGGCTTACGGAGAGCCGCCTCCCCTGTCACCAGCTCTGGTCCCTGCCGTGACAGCTGTCAGAGGTGGCATTCTCCCTCCTTGGACCAGCACCGCAGATTCCATGCCACCCCGGCAGACATCGGCTTCCTAACAAGGAAGGATGCTGGCTCTGGGCAGGCCTTGAGCCCACTTGGATGTGACTCCTACATTGCTGGCCTGTCCCAAGGAGGCAGGCAGGCAGCTCAGAGCTGATGGGGAGACAGGGCAGGTGGGGCAAGATGTCCTGGCAGGACGGCAGATGCATTCCTCTGCCTGCACCTGGGCCCTGTCTGCAGTGGGGACCTGGGACACCCCAGGGCTGGCGTTTCTTAGCTGACCTGCCGGGGCCCTTCTGCCTCCTGCAGCTGCTGTGCATTGACTCGGGTTCATTCTGAGCAAAGGGGATGCTCACGCCAACGGAGGTGCGGGCTCTGCCTCGCCTGGCGTCTAGCCTGCCGTACTTCTCAAGGCGCACCGGGTCCCACGTGAGTCACAGGGACTGCCTGTGGCTGAGCCATGTCAGAAATGTGGGATGCATAGAGATCTTCAAAGGACCGCTGACTTAGGAGTTGCGAGCACAGAATAAGGTGGGCTGAAGGAGCCACCCACCCCAGAAGGTGCTCCATGGAGCTAGATAAAAAGGCACAGGTCTGTGGCCAGTCACATTTGGGACACATGAGGAGGAAAAAAGCAAAATATTTTTCTTCATTGCAGAACTTTTCAGAGCCTCAAAAAGCTAATGGGTGCGTTGAGCGCTAAGGATCGGAGACTATGCTTTGTTTCCAACGCTTACTGACCCAGGGATATATTTTGAATCTTGGAGTCTGGGGGACGCTGGCCTAGGAGTCAGCAGCGCTGGACTCCCGAGCCGGCTCAGCCACTGCTGCCTGGCTGGGTGGTGGGGAGGCCCCTCCTGCAAGACAAGGGGACTGGGTGAGAGGCCACCGAGAGCCCTCTCAGCTCTAGGCTTCCTGCTACCTCTGGTCCTATACCTGGGCTGGCACTGGCAGCTTGGGCGAATCGCTGAGCTTACCTGGGCCTCAGTCTTTGCATCAGCACAAAGGCCTGGCCCTGTTCTGCCTGCCTCACAGAGCTGGTGACAGGCGGAGGTGAGATCACTGTCATGGTGCTGTCATCATTGCTGCGGCTGACACCCATTGCTGCCCTAGCTAAGCCTTTGATAACGTAGTACCTGATTTTACCCTTGCAGCCACCCTCTGACTATCCTACTATTCTCCCAGGTTAAGTAACTTGCCTAAGGTTACCAGGTAGCAAATGTCAGGACTGAGGTTAGAACTCAGAGAGTCTGCCCAGAATCTACACTCTTAACCTTGACCCTACTCTGCCCTTGAATGATCATTGTAAACCCTAGCGACCTGTGACCAGGGAGCAGCATCGTTCAGCGTGGTCGCACTGTGGTTCACCGAGGGGACGCACGGCCTCCTGGGGCGTATTCGTGTGCCTTGGTTTACAGGCTTTCTGAAGCTGGAGGTGCCGTGAGCAGCCTCCACTTTTCCATTCTGCCAGAGTTGGGGAGGGAGGAGGCCTGAACCGCCTCTCTCTGATGCGGAGCAGAGGAAGTCTGGGGTGCCGATGGGGAATGACTTTTCCACAGTTTGCAGGGTGAGGATGGGGAGGGGAGGGCAGAAGGAGGCCTCTGCGGGGAGCTTAAGGATGACCGAAACCACGGATTCCACGCTGGCTTGACATTAAGACCCTTGGCTCCAAGGAAATCATACCTGTAAGTAAACCAAAGCCTTGGGCTGAAGGGCAGCGCATGTGACAGAGGAGGTGGCCGAGGACACCAGTGACTCCTAAGACTCCACAGGCCACGGATGGGTAAGCACTGCCCCAGTCCGTTTTAGAGAGAGTTTGAAGTCCAGAGAGGGAGACTGACTTGTCCATGGTCACACAGCAAGGCACTGGCCCAGCTGGGGGCCAGGAACCCAGGGCCAGGCCTAGGCCTCCTGGCGGCGCTGGGCTGAGGCGGGTGGGATTCCGGGGCAGCTACGGCTGGGCCTTGCCAGGAGCCAAGAGCAGAGTCTGGGCAGACCCCTGTGTGACTGAACAGCTGCTCCATCCCATACCTCCCCCCAGGGCTCAGTTTGTGTAGCCACGCTCTCAATTTAGGGTTTGTCCCCCGCTGCTGATGGGGCACCACCGGCCTCAGGCCACGGCCAGTGGGCCCCGCCCCCCAGCGGTCAGCAGAGGCCTCAGTGACACAATGACAATGAACACCACGCTCAGAACCAGGTTCGACTCCCGCCCTGCCACTTCCTGGCTCTGTGCCTCTAGAAAAATCGGGGAACCTCTCTGTGGCTTGAACAGGGGCACTGCTGGAGGCACCCACGGCTGCCCAGGGGACAGGAGATACACTGTCCCCGTCCCCTTAGCTCTGCTCAGCAGGGCTCAGGAAAGCCCCTGGTCACCAGC
The DNA here is from genome assembly GCF_021234165.1 of Pteronotus mesoamericanus. Taxonomy (NCBI): domain Eukaryota; kingdom Metazoa; phylum Chordata; class Mammalia; order Chiroptera; family Mormoopidae; genus Pteronotus; species Pteronotus mesoamericanus. The sequence goes on from NW_026555200.1 coordinate 2,389,639, forward strand.
TACCTTGGCGGCAGCCTGGGGCCTCACTGGGGGAACCTAGACCTGCCCCGGGAAGGTGGCCTCCACCTGCCAATGACAGCCCCTTGGGCAAGCTTTCCAACGGGAATCTGCACTTGAAACCCACGGGTAAGATGCCACCTGTGCCCGTCGTCCCACGGCACCTCTTGCAACTGAGTGCACGTGGGGAGCTCGTTCAACAGACACTCAGCTCCCTGATCCCATAGGTAGCGGGTGGAGCCTGGGAGTCTGTGCCCTTAAAACTCAAGGCTTGCTCAGGTTTCACAACTACTGAGCTGCGTGTGGTTCTCAAACCTCTTTCATTTTCTTTCCCTCTGACTCACTCCAGACAGACTCTTGCATGGAGGTCCCGCACGCAACAGGTGAGAGCGGAGCTTCTGGGGGAAGGTGGGGTGGGAGCCCTGCCCGTTAGTTCTTTCACCAGCTACGGCAATCCTTTGAGGGATCTCTGAGGAACCCCCAAGGGTTCCATGGAACGCAGTTTGCAAACTCCTGCTTATTCCCATGTCTTCCTCTATGGGGTGGAGAAACGGAGTCCCAAAGATCTAGGCTGCATGGGGTTGGTGAGTGAGGCTTTATCAAGTTCCCTGATGCTTCCTGTAGATCACCCGTCCCTGGCAGAGCACGTGGGGGCCCGTGGCTGATCAAGGGCTGCACAGCAGTTACTGAGAACGGGGACTCGGGAGCCAGACCGCTAGAGACGAATCCCGGTTCTGCCGCCTCCTAGCTGTGTGACGCGGGGCAAGAACGCCACCCCTCTGTGCCTTGGTCTATTTATCGATAAATGAGGACGAGAACAGTGTTTATCTGGGGTATCGAGGCCTGCCTTGCCGCCAGACCAGGCCGTCCCTGGGCTCTGACACGTCTCCTTATAAATGAGCCACCCTAGGGTGATCCTTAGGACTTCTATCTCAAGAACGCAGCCTTTGGCAGCCTAGTTACTTTTCTCGGTCAAAAGTCGCCTGTGTAGCCACAGCAGAGAACTTGTTTCTCCCGGACTTCAGACAGGGAGAATGCCCTCAGGGCTGGTGGGTTCTAGGGGCAAATGCCTCACACCTTCCCTGTCCCAAGGCAGAGAAACCTGGATTCTCTCCCAAAGCAACGACGGACCTGAATTTGGGCTCTGAGGACTGGGGCACACAGCTCCAGGGCTGTAGGGTTTCCACGGCCCGATGCCCCAAATTCACTCCCTGGGGAAGACATTTTGATCCATTCACCTTCCTTCAGGCTAAAAATGTGTGTCAGGCTGCTTCCCACCATTTTCCTCCCTCGGTTAAACTTAAATCCACTCAAATCACAAGGAACACAAACTGTGTGGCTAGTCCTTTCCAGGCTCCAAAACACATTCAGCTTTTGTGTCAGCCTACAGGGGAAGGAGAATTATTATACTCATTTCAAAGAGGAGGACGCTGAAGCTCACGGGATAAACAACTTGCTGGACATCAATGCAGGGGCCAGAGCAGTTAGCCAGGCACAGCCTGAACCCGCCGGTGGGCTGCAGGGTCCTCCCCATGGAGCATGACCTGCGATTTTACACACTACAGTATTTTGGTGCAATTAACTGCTACTTACTGGTAACCCATTAGGAAAGCAATCAGAGACTTCTAGAACCCCAAACTCGGAAACGTAAACAAGCACACAGCCCGTGGTTTCTGGGGTTCTGATTCAGAAGCATGGCAGTGTCACAAGGCTCCCCTGGGGACATGCTAAGTGATGGGAAGTCCTGCCATTTTCAGGAAGAATAGGCCTCGGTTTTCAGTTGCTGCTATTCTTGCATCTAAGGGTCTATCCTCTCGGGGTCGTTTTCTACCAGCTTCAGTCTGTCCGGGGTGGGGGGTACAGCCCTGTAAGGCGCCCAGCAGTGGTTGAATGATCTGTATTGCACGTGCTATCAAGGTTTATACCTTCAAGTTGCCTGTTCAGTGGTACTGCATTGGTGATCTGCTACGACTTTGATATTTAAACAACTTCTAACATACAGTCAAGGCCAAACTCCTCAGTTATTTTTAAGCTTTCTTTTTTAAGGGCATTCTTCGATCATACAAAGTTACGAGGCTGTTCTTCTAGAAGGGAAAGTTAATTGTATGCACGCCCTCTTGTCTTTATTACGACCAGGTTCCTTTGCCACCGGGAAGTGGGAACAGGTGGGAAGGAGGGGCCACAGCCTGCTTTGCCCCACCTGGGCCTGGCGGGGGCGCGAGGTGGGGTTGAAAAGCTTAAGGGCCAATTGGTAGGAGCAGGTGGCGGGGGTGGGGGTGTTTTGAGGCCCATTTTGTGAAAATGCCGGCTTTTGGTGAGAGGGCCTATAGATACTTTTAAACTTATATTGACAAAGGGCGGATGACCCCACAGAGGCAGCCCCGCTGCACCTGGGTTCCCCGGGGCCCAGGTGGGGAGGCCTCAGCATCTGCCCAATGCGGATGGGGGCCTGGCAGGGCGTTGTGGGTGGAGCTAACAGCCTCAGGACGGGACAGCTCTTTGGCAACCAGTGAGGACACTCGGGCAGAGCAAGGCAGGGGACCCTCTGCCGGAACAGAGAGCTCCCATGCCAGACAGCCTGTTTCTGCTCAGCCCTCTGTACCAGCTCCTCCCCTCTGGGTGGGTTTTCTGGGCCTGGGGGGTCTAAAAGGCTGAGAGGAACAGAAAAGCAGGAAGCGCTATGCTGTGCCTGTGACTCCTCACTGGTGGGCAAGAGTCGGGGTGAGGGGAGGTTCAAACCAGGCCCGGCCGAAGCACGGGCAACGTCCACCCGCTTGGTCCCAGCCCCTCGCTGCCCAGATGGTGCGGTGCTTCAGGGCGCCATAGACTCCCCAGGTTGAAGCCCAGCTCTCCTGTTTACGGGGCTCCTTGACCCCGGATGGTTTAACCCCAGTTTTCTCCAGAACGTCTGCTGTTGGAGGGTTAACTGAGTTAATACATGTCAAGCGCGCAGCATGGACCCTGGCCCACGGTAAGTGCTTAAGAAATGTTAGGTATGATTATTGTTACTTTTATTAGGTTGCGCCTGTCGGAGCGTACCAACCAGCACGGGGTGGGGGTGCGGGGAGAGCACGCAGAGGGGCCAGGGTGCAGCCTCGCAGGCTGTGCACAGCCCAGGCAGCTCTACCCTGGCCCCGGATGCCGCGGACGGCCCAGACACCCTGCTCCAATTTCTGAGTAATAGGCACCACCTGAAGCTGGTCCATCTGGGACAAGGTGTCAGACAACATTAAGAAACGCCGTTGTGCGGCTTTTTGAGTAGAGCTACAGGTCTGGATAAGGTGCGGCCCAGCCCTCGAGAAGGTCACAGGGTTGTAGGAGCGACATCTAGGGTCTTGGCCAAGTCCCTCTTCTCTGGGCCAGTGTTTCCCCCACCTGCTCGTATCGGGGTTGGGTTGGTTTTGAGGTGGCCCGCAGGCTTTCTCCTCGTATGCCCGCTCCAACGGACGGAGGCAGGAAATCGGAAGCTGCTTGGGGCTGGGCAGGGAGGGCTCTTTAGTTGGTTCATGATGCCTGCATGAGGCCAGGGGGAGGGCAGCGGTGGCTTCTGGGGGCCACTCGCCTTCTTCAGATTAGCTCAGGGGTCCTCGAGTCGGGTCGCACCTTGGAATCACCAGAGGTTTAACCCTCTGATTCAGGGTAATTTTTTGAGAGCCCTGCAGGTGTTTCTTGCGTGGGGCTCGGCTGGGAACTGCTGGGGTGCACACGCCCGCGGTGCTCGCTGCCCCGAGCCTGGCACCTTCTCGGCGCGGCTTGGCTCGCACGGAGGTTTGCGCTTTCTTCCCGCAGAAATGATAGGGGAGTTAAAAGGCTGGTCTTCTATCGGTTTTATTGCTGGGGCAGCTTTCTTTTTAGGTTGGGAGACGGAGGCTGAGGGCACTGGCTGCCGCTAGGGATTGCTGTATCTGGGGGCCTCTTCCCGAGGCATGCTGCGGGGGTTCCCGGGGGGAGGCCTGGACTTTGCATCTGGGTGCTTTCCCAGGGATCAGAAAAGCCTGGCTTACTCTGGCTTCATCAGGGAAGCCCCGTGGAGCACTCAGTTTCTCTTTTAAGCTCTTCTCAGTCCCCAGGGACGGTGGGAAGTTGGGACGCTGCAGAGGCTCACTGAGGTCTGCAGGTAGTAACATGCCCCAAACTCACAGGCCCTGCCTCTGGGCCTTTGGAAGGCACGCAGCAGGGAGAAGGAAGCCAGTGAAAGCTGACCGGGGTGCTGGGCTGGAGGGCGCAGGGCCGGGGGGCCGAGCTCGGAGCTGGTGCTGAGGGCCACGGGCAGTCCTGGACACTGGCAGTAAAGCCGGCAAAGACCTGGCGTTTCTGGGAGACCCGGCCGCAGCCCCTCCTTGAGCCCAGGCAGGATCCAGCCAGCTGTCCTCGGCCCCGCCCGTCAGCCCCTCGGGACCCAGCCCTGGAATTCCAAGGGGCAGGTCACGGGGGCTCTGCCTCCCACCCGGAGCAAGATAGAAGCAATCAAATAACATAGAATTCGATCATATTTTAAAATAAGCTTTATTTAGATTTTTTTTTTATATTTTATATTTGCATCCATGCCTTCGAGAAACCTTTCCCATGGGAGAGGTTATTTTCATCTAATGTTACCCATAACTCATTCGCTATTTGACGTAGTTCTCTTAAATAAATCATCCTTAGTAACTCTTAGAATTATCTCCTAATTTACAAAAACTGAAATGAAAAGGAACTACTAAATCATTACCAGGAGTGGTTGCCATCTTATTTTCTCAAAAGGGAAAACCAATGCAAATCAATCAAAAGAAAAAAGAAATCATGGGGGGGTCGGGTAGGGGAGTGTTTTCTAAAATCTCTTCAGAGAAAGATGCCAGCCTTGGTCTCCCTGTTAAAATAGCGTAGCCCAAGGAGGCCAGAAAGAGCCTTATTAGGTGCGCGGCCGGCTCCTTCCCACCCCCACGAGGTCAGAAGCAAAGGGAGCAGCTGGCCGGGGCTTTTCTGTTTGTTTTAGAGACTTTGGACAAAATATCCTATCCGTTCTGATAGAGACGCTCCAGCATTTTAAAATCTTGTTTCTTGGTAAGAGCAGAAAACATTACTGTTAGCAGAAAGCGCAACTACTGTTGTTTAGAGGGTGTGTGAATTGAGCTGTGTTAGTAGTTAAGGGGGAGCACTGGGTGGCGGGTGCGGGGTGCAGGGAATCACAGGCCAAAAGAAAAGGGAAGCTAGTTTCAGGCCTTGGGAGGCCCTGGCTTCTAGCTCGCGTGACCTCTAATCACCCCATGTTTAACGCACACGGTTCCTTGCTGGTGACACCTCATGGGGGCCAACTCTGCTCCCCAAATAGGCAGGTGTTCCTGTCAGCCCTCTCCCTGTCAGGGAGAGGGCTCAGGCTGCCTAACGGGTCCCGAGAGATTCTGTCACGTGTGGCTGGAGGAACCAACCAGAATGGGGAGGGCAGAGGCCCTGGTCCTGGACCCTGTGTCCCCAACAGCCCTCCCCTTGAGACAAGAGCCTCCCCGAATGACACTTGCCTGGTCAGCGTGCAGAACCACCCAAGGATGAGCGAGACGGCTACAGGGAGGAATGCGTGCCACAGGCGGGCCCTCCTGGAACCGCTTGGCTGGGGGTCCCCTGCAGTCATACCATGTGGTCTTGCAATTGGCTGTCTCCCCCCGTATTCAACCTCACTCAAAAGACAGACCCAAGAGAAGGTGACCATTACAGTAGGGGCTCTGCTCACTGACGTCAGTGTTCCGTAGCTCAGGTAAATAAATAGAGAGGCCTGGAGAGAGCGGTGGGCGGGAAGGCAGGTGAGCGCACCTCCATGCAGGGGCGGAAGAACGGGGAGAGGAGGAAGTAACAGAAAAAAGCAAGCTTTGAAGTCCCACGGTCCCTGGGTTCCGGCCACCCTAAACTCTACCTTGCGCAGTTTGGCAGCAGCATGATTAAGAGACTAGACAAGTCAACAGGAACACCCGCCTCCCGCCCCGCCCCCCCCACCCCCATGGAAAAATATACATTCCAATATTTATGTAATAATTTAGTTAGAATAAGTCTTCTGCATTTGTGCAAATAAATTAAATGGAACAATGTTCTTTTCCTTTTTTTCATAAAGAAAGAAATGGCAACGCAATTTAAAAACTGGCAGGCCATTAAAAAGAGCCTGTTTGACCTCAACAAACCCAGCCAAGACGAGCCCCGGGCCGGGCTTTTGACACTCTGGCAGAGAGCGGACCTTACCCTGACGATGGTGGAGTTCTGTGGTTAAAGTGACTTGGGCGCGCCCCGAGAACAGGGTCTGGTCCCACACGTTCACACCGGGGGGGGGGGGGGGGGGGGGGGGGGCGGGAGGGGGGGGACATAAAAAACAGACCACATCCTCGGGGAGACGGGCTCCAGAAGTAGCAGTTTGGACAAGGGACATTTACAAGCACAGAGTGCACAATAGTTTTTTGTTATTTACAAATACACAGCAGTCCTTCAAGTTTTCAAGTTTCATAAAAATGAGGAGGGGAGGGGAAAGGGAAAAAATAAACCCAACGAACCAAACAAAAAGAAACACTGAAAAAAAAAAAACAAAAAAAAACAGAAAACAAAACGAACCCAGATTAACAACACAACTGTATCGCGCCAAAGACGACAGAGTTGACATATTAACACACATTTGTGGTATGTACATCAATTACAGAGGTGGCGACGCAAGGGGAAGGGGTCACACGTGTTTGCGCCTGGCCACACCCAGCTCCCGCGCCCACGCTTGTCCCACGCACGCACACCCCCACGCACACCCCATGCACGCACACGCATGTCCACACGCACAGACACGCCTGCCGGGCAGCAGGCCAAGGGAGGTGGGTATCACCAGTCCGCGTCCTCCTCTATGTAATAATCAGGGGCGGTACCATCAAAGAGGCCGGGGTCGAGGGACTTCCGCTGCTTCCCTCTGGCGAAGACGCGGGAGATGGAGCCAAATCCCATCTTCTCTTTCTTCTTTTTCCGTTTTTGGTCTTCAAGATCCTCTAGTGACTGAGGAGTCGGGGCCAAGTGGCAGAGATACAGGGGAGAAGAACAAAGCCAACCTGAGCGGGGAGCACGGGACAGGAGGGGCAGGGGTGGGCAGGGGCGGGCAGGGGCGAGTGGCAGGGGTCACCAGGGGTCAGGAATGCCAGGATCTGCCCGGCACTCGATGAGGAACCTTAGGCCAGTTACTCAAGATTGTCATGAGGATGGCCCCAGAATGAGGATAAAAACGCTTATAACAGCACCTGGCCTGTCATCAGCATTCCCTAACGGTTGGCTGCGGGTGATGCGCGCAGCATCATTTAAATTGTTGGCCCACAACCTTCCAGCACCTCGTGAGGGCTTGCAGGAGTGTGTCCAGGCCACAGGCCCTGCCTGCACGGGCACTGAGCAGCTGCACCGGTTCCTGTGAAAAAGTCCCACAGAAAAGGGGGCCTGGGAGAGCCTGGAGGGCGAGGACAGAGGAGACCTGAGCTTTCTGGCGGCCAAGGACAAGGACCCTGGACCTGAAGGCCCTGGGCAAGACATAGGACTGGCCCAGGTCCTGTGCGGAGGCTGGGGCTTGGGTTCTAGTCCTGATTATGGGAAAATTATGGGGACCTGGGGGTGGCGACTGCCAGAGAGCTTTGTAAACTGTCAAGTGCTTTGCACAGACGTGGGACATCGCTCTCCATCAGGAAGCGGGTGGGATTAGACGAGTCAGTGATACAAAATACATTTGCTGAATTCCAGGCCCAACCCACACCTGGTGGATCAGTTCAGAGTGAAGGGCCCAGAAATCTGCATTTGGAAAACTTCCCTGGTGGACCCTCATGTGATGAACGGGCGTACAGACCGGCACGCGGGAGCCCCAGGACTAGAAACGGACCTCAGACACCGCTCCTGACCCTCAAATGCATGTTGTTTTCCTCCCTGCAGTTCCCTTCTTCACCCTGATGACAGACTATTAAAATGCTAAAAATGAATTAAAGTTTCCTGCAGCGAGGGGCCCAGTGAGTTCAAGGCTTGGGTCGTCGGACTTTGGCCGCTGGGGGAGAGGACATTACCAGGGCCGCAGGGTGCAGGATGTGTGATGCACTTAGTAGGTTTACAGGTTCAGGAGAGGGCACGGACGGACGGAGCCCATGGCGAGCCCGATTCCGGCGCCGGCCCACAGTGGCTCCCGGGTGCCTTAGCTCCTCTCTGCCTCGGGGGCCCAAGTACGGGAAGGGGGTGCCAGGGGCCCCGGGGAGCGGGCTGAAGCCGTGGTCAGGCTGGGGTGGAGGGAGGGCCCAAGACCCCAGCGAAGGCACACCTACCTGTACAATGGGGTTGTGCAGGTTCTTCTGAACTGGGCCGGGACTGTCGCCCTGTAGCCAAAGGAGAAGAGAAAGATGAAACGGCAGAGACACAGGACACACGAGAGCAGGGGTGGCCTGTGAGGTGAGGGATCTTCCGTGCGAGGAAGCCATCCCTTAGGGACCACCCTGCCTCTGAGTGGGGAACCCCCCCACCCCCTTAGCATACACTCCCAGATGGCTCAGTGGGGAGGGCCCTGGGGCTCACTGAGACACTGTCTAGATCAGGGGGTCCTGGCCTGAGGCCCTGGGGTGCTCTCCCGCCTGCTCTGGCCTCTTGACCCTCAACACCCTCTGACGAACAAATCGGATACTTAAGGGCTTCTAAGTTTCTGTCTCAGTTGATCTATTGCATTGGAACTGGAGGTTGGTTATACTTGGTGCTTTTCCTAAAGAAACATCATTTTATAGAAAAAAGCACAAAAATAAAGATCAGGAAGACTCGGGAGACTCTGTAGCCTTTAACTCCTCCCACAAACACAATGAATCACGTATTTTGTGGAAGGACAGAAGGATTCATTAGCCTGATTTACAGATACACAGACTCCATACAGTCCAATTATCATGGAGTTAATTAAAAGCAGAGCTACAATGCAAATTTGGGACATTCTGGTCCCTCCTGGCCTACTTCTCCTTCCTCTGGTGTACAAAAGTGGATGTGCAAAAGCCTTCACCACATCCCAGAATCAGTCTGTTCTGCCTGGGGCAAACAGGTCATTTGGATCACAAATCATTACTAGGGAGACCCCTGGTGGTTATTTCCAGAATTGCAAGCAAAGTGCTCCTGAAGAAACAGAGCCTGGGTCACTTGCCATGACCATCAACCTTCTCCAGCCTCTCTGTGTCTCTACCTTTGCTCTAAACTAGTGGCCAGAGCATGAGAGGATGGGGGAGGGGTTATTAGTCCAGACTTGGCTGTTCTCGCTGTTGTCAGGTCAAACGCCTGAGAACAGAGGGTTACCTGGGGCTATTTTCAGGCTCTTCCTGGCTTACCTGTGTGCCCATCTGTTGATATGTGGGATGAAGGTAGTTGAGGGAGGGCAGAAATGGAACACATGATAGTTTAGTCTTTAGTCCTATCTCACAGCTGACAAACAACTCACAGCAGGCAGCTAAAACAGGCTTACTCTGGGTAGGGCCATGTTTGCCAAATTTATGGGGAAAAGAACGAGGCCAGTGCCTACTGAAGCGTATCCAGACAACTGGCTTATCGAAGCACCAATGTCCTGGCCGCAGGGCCCTGTCTAAAATGAACTTGGAAATACATGTTCTGGACCCGCTGCCTATAGCAGCAGGTACGTGCCAAGGCCACACTGGGCAAAAAGCTAGGCCTGTGCCAAAGCAATTCAAGGGGCCTTCAGAGAACGCTTCCTGCAGGATGGATTTTCCAACAGTATGCTGGCTGGCAGAGCCCCTTTGGGCCCATCAAGAGAAGACCAAAATAAAAAAAAAAAAAAGGCCCTTGAGAAGTTTTCCCATTGGGCTACACACAGACACTCAAGGGTCTGGGCTGCACTGGGAGATGCTGGCTGGGGGTGTAACTCAGCAGTGGCCCCTCAGAACCACAGGACAGATGCCGGGGCCCTCGAGGGGCCCACCGTGTGCGCCTTGGTTCTGTCAGTCAAGACAGCCCTTGTCACCAGGGTGCCTTCCGGGGGACGAGGGAACACGTTACTTCTGTTATCACGCTCCAGTTAAAAAAGATCCCAGCCCTTCGTGAGGCCCCAGGCCTGGCAGCGGCCGGGTCCTCCCCAGCAAGACAGGGGCTGAATGAGGGCCCGGGCCACCAGGCTGCGGAGACTGACTTTAAGTTCAGTCTTAGCTCATTTTATAAGCGCTTTTCATTGTTATTGTAGAGAAAAGAAGTTTCCATTACGATTATTTGTACATAGGAAAGTTACTGATTGTTATCAATTGATTTTTCAACCAGTACAGTTATGTACTAGCTTATTATTAGTTCTACGGCTTTTACGTTTATTCTCCTGAGCTTTCCAGGTAGATAACTGTATCATCGGCAAGTAGGGGTTAATTTGCCTTTCCTTCCCACTAGATTCATCTCGTTTCTTTTTATATTAACAATTTCGCTACATTCACTGAGCTTTTGAGAAAGCCTTCCCATGCACTTGAACACCTACTCTACTGTGTCTCTGTCTTCAGGTCCTGGCAGGGGAGCTCTCTGTGTTATCAACCTCGTGCTGGGACAGGAATGAAGAGCAGCCCCACCCGCACCCTCAGTGTTCGCATTAGAGCCTCGACATGGTGTCCTGCTGTCCTCTGACCCTTGACCCACCTTCGCTTCAGCACCCCCGTCCCCCCCTACTCCTTGGGAGCCTCTGCCTGCCGTACTAGTCATCAAGAGTTAGGTGACTAGGGACATGTGCCTCTTGGTAGCTGGCACCCAGTCGGCATTAAAAAGGGTTTGACTAAGAAAAACAAACAAACTTAGAACAAATTCATGGACACCTCTCCAGAGCCTTGCGCTAAAGCTTCTGGAAGCTCAAAAAAATCTGCCTTGTTCCTGGATGAAGATTGGGAGCTGGACCCACAGGGAAATGCTGAGCTGTGGGGGGCCATGTCTGGGAGGAGAAGCCCGCGGTCTCGGCTCGGACACAGCCCACCAGAGGGAGCCCCGGGCTGCACAGACCCCACGGCCGACCCAGGCCCGCCTTCCTCTGGATTTTCCTTGCCCTCCCGGACACAAGGAGCAAATAGGCCTCCTCTCTTTCTCTCCCCACATCCATCTCTTCTTGCAAAAGGAAAGAACAGAACAGGAAGTGCCTCCGCCAGAGTGCTCCCTGGGTGGACGAGAGGAAACAGCGAGTACGTCTTCGCCCGCCTCCCACCCCCGCGGTGTTCGGGCAGGGCCCAGGGCCCAGGCCCTGCTGCTGCTGGCCTTACGTTGCAGAGGGAGTGGGTCCGGTGTCGAGGGGAGTTGATGTCGCTGGGCGTGGACGACCGGTCGCCTTCCGCGGCAGACGCATCGGAGATGACAGAGGGCTGCCGGGAGTGGCAGGGGCTCACCCTGACCGCTGGAAAGAGGGACAGTTCACAAGTGAGGGATGGAAGCAGTGTCCTTGCCTTTGCTGCCTTGCTGAGGATTCCACCAACACCCTCCTTAGACAGGTAAGAACACTGAGACGTAGAGAGGACGCCTGCCCAGCTCTCCGCCCCTCTATTCCACAGCCCCACAGGTCATCAGGAGCAGCTTCCAGAAGAATCTCCCATCATGGCCTAAGGATCCAATTAGGCCCCCTCTTCATGAGGGTGAGGGACAGGAAGAGGCATGGTTTCCTGGGACCCCGGTGGCTGTCCCCATAGTGCTCCCACCACCTGATAGTGCTCCCACCACCTGATAGTGCTCCCACCACCTGATAGTGCTCCCACCACCTGATAGTGCTCCCACCACCTGGACAGACGATCCCTAAACCTGCTGGTCAATGCCAGCTTCCCGAGCAGGAAGCCTTGAGGCCACCAGCAGCTCCTCTCTCCCCCACACCTGGTCATCTCCAGGGCTTCTCATCACAACCCCAAACCCGCCTGCTGCTCCCCACCCACTGCCACCATCTGTGTCCAAGCCTCGCACTGCAGAGCACGCCAGCCATCTGGTCAACCTGGGGTTACAAGTACAGGCTGCTCCTCCTGGCTGCTGAGGCCGGAGGGGATACGGCCCTCCCCACCCCATGAGCCTCGGCTTGTGTCATGCCGGCCTCTGTCAGTGCCCGACACACTGCGTCCCCCTCCTGCCTCAGCCTTTGCTGGTCCTGCTGCCCTTGGGCACCTCTCACCATTCAGGCCTGTCCTAAAAGAGGCCTTCCTCAATGACAAGCTCTCCCCACCGCTTTGTTTCCCCACCAAAGCTGTTTTCTGCTGATTTCTCTCCCTGCACTAAGTACAATCTGTTGTCATTTTGTATGTCAGTTTAGTTACATGGTGTTGTCTATCTTCACACCTTCGTCAGCTCCACAGGGACAGGCACCCTGGGTGTCTTATCCATATTGAACCCCGGGCTCCCAGTGCTTGGCCCACAGTAGGTGCCCACTCAGCGGTCGTTGACGGAAGGGCTCAGCCCAGAAGGCGCACCGGGAAGCCTGCGCCAGGCCCCCTGCACACTGCCTTCCTGGATGCAGGTGCAGGCACTGAGTACAGGAAGCGCTTCGTGTGGCAAGACTGACTGAGGGCCTACTATGTGCAGGTAGCATGGGAGCAGGTAGGGCTATACGACTGAGAAAGGCCGCCCTTGCTACCAGTGCCATAAGGTCTGTCGGGTAGGGCAGTGGCAAAGAGGGGCTCTGGGGTCAGAGCCTGGGCTCCCAGCTACGGGATGTGACAGCAGGACTTTAGGGCTCCAAAGGCCAGCTGCCTGCCCCCAACCTGCATGGCATGTAAAGGCAGCCACTCACAGGAGTGACAGAGAATGGAGCCACGTGAGCTGCAGGAGTGCGGAGGGTTTGGGGTTTGTACTATGGCTGGTGGACACAGATGCTGCCCAGGGGCTGGGTCCTTCCTCCCCCCACCTCTCCAGTGCCTACAGGGACCACTTGAGACTTTTATTCCTGGCCTTCGCACACATCCTGTGATTGTGTGGAGCTGTCAATCAATCCTTTGGTAAGGGAGACATCCACTATCTCCTCTACCAAAGGATGCCATGTGACCCAGGCTGGAGAATCACTGTACTAGCTGCCTAGCCACAGTACGTGGCCCTCGGGTGGGTATGTGACTCAGGCTGGCCAATCAGAGTCATTCTTTCGGATTTGCTATGGACGTAGAGAGTTTCCCTTTCTCAAGACTTTTGAGCTCTAAGCTAATATCCTGGAACTGCTGGGGACTGTTTTGCTGCCTTGTGGAAAGAGACAAATTCAAGATGAGGCCATCTGAAGGCAGGCAGAGCTGAGAGACAGAGAGATGGACGCAGGTATTGTCTAAAAGGTGGGGAGCGGCTGCGTCTGAGGTCCACCTCTTGGACTTTTCAGTTACTTGAGCCCGTGGCTTCTGCTCCACACTCCCCCGGCATCTATAGTGCAAATGGGGGCTCTGTCTTCCCCACCGGGTCAGGTGGCCTCCTAAGAAGCCCCCCACAGCCGTGGCTGGGCCAGGACTCACCTTGCCGGTCTGCGGGGTGAGGGGGATGCGAGTGGTAGAGAGTCTGCTGGCTCTGCCGGATGGCGGCCGTCAGCGGCAGGTCCGCCTGCACCACCCACTCCTGGTTGCCGTTGAGCACCGTCTCGCCTGGCATGGCAAGTGAATGCCGCTTGGGGACATCCTTGGTCAGCGTCGCTAAGGACTGTTTGGCCTGGAGAGAGAGCCGGGAAACAGGAAGGGGACAGCGTGATCAAGGGGACCTCTTGGCCTGCTGCTTGGCCATCACCCACCATCGTGAGAAACCCATGAATCGACCTGTGCACCAGGGCATCTCTGGCGCTGCATTGAGTGCCAATCAGCAAGTCAAGCACCTGCACGGCAGGCGTCACCTGTGGGGGGTGGTCACTTGGGTTTTACCCCTTAGTTCCTGACATGACATGGCGAGACCAGCAATACAGAGAGAAAGGCAAGGCAAGCACACGCACATCACCCACTCTTTTCGGTTCTCCAAGGACTAGCTGGGACTTGGAGGACATTGTAAGAAATGGTGTTTGGGTGTCCGTCCCCTTAGATCCTCCCAGTAACAACCTGTGACCTCCCTCCATGAGGTGCCGCATGATGCAGGCCGAGGACAGGGCAGCCTGGCGCCCAGGGTCGCATGATTGCGCATGGGACACAGGGACGCCTGGGGCCGGCGCGGGGCTGGGTTGGGGCGGCGGAGTCAGGCGGCTCTTCCTTTCTCTGTCCGGTGACTGAGGTCTCTCTCAGCTTTGGGTTACCTCCCCCCAGGATATGTGGGGTTTTATTAGAAATAATCTCAGATTATTTGGGGGAGAAAAGGGCACATAATAGAAATATATTAATGTGCATTCTTTTCCTCACGGTCGATTTCTACTATGCAGCCGGCTCCCCAGGCTCATGCCAGGGTCGGGGGTCAGGGTGGGGGTGGCGGTGGGATGCATGGGCGGGCCCAAGAGTCCCAGACCAAGATCTCCAGTGAATCACATGCCCCAGTGAATCTGGGTGAGTGCTGGCTTCGCCCCTAATATGAACGCAGATACAATGAAAAACTTCATCTCACCCCTCCTGCTCCAGAACTTTCCATACCTTGCCTTAGGCTCTTTCTGGCAGAGATTACAGCAGATGAATGGACAGTTCTTGGCCTAAAGCCTGACACATGCTTGTCACATTGACTAGCTGTGGTATTTTAGATAAGTCGTTACCTTCTGTGAGGCCCAGTTTCCACATCTGTGGAAATGAGAATCCTGGACCAAACGATCTTTAGGGTTCTCTCCAGCTCAGACACCCCAGGAGTTTGTGAAATCGCTCCCCTTCCACCACCAGCTCCCCAGGAATATAAATCTACAGGGCAAAGGGAGGTCAAGTTGAGAGCGTCAGCTCCACCCCCAAGCCCAGCAATAGTCTCCTCCCTCGCTTAGAAAACCTTCATGTGCTCAGGGCAACAGCTCTGGGTCTCAGGGAAGGCGTGTGGAATTATCTACGCTTGACCGAGGAGAAGCCAGAAGCTCAGAGAGGGGCAGTGGCTTCTCCAAGAGTGGAAAACGGGCACAGGCAACATCCAAGTTGGGCTCCAAGCCTGGGTGCCCGGCTGTGAGCCCCTTGTGGGGTCCATGGTGCCCACGCTCCGCTGGGACGAGAAATCAAGCAGCTTAAGTGATGCAGGCTCCGTCCAGGAGGCAGAGAGTGGGGCATGTCTGCCCGGGGCTGGCACCTCTGCCGTAGCACCCGGGGAAAACCCGCAGGACAAATGGAAGCTGGCACCTCTGTGTTGGGCCGATGGCCCAGGGGACCAGCTGTTAACTCAGGACAAGAACAACGGAGCAGTCCCTCTGCTGAAGGCGCGAGCGAGGCCGGATGTGTCCTAGAGCTGTCACGTGCCTGCAGCTGCCCCAGCTTCATGCAGACGCACGTCTCCAGGACCCCTGCGCCTCAGTCGGGACCACCCTGCTTCCCCCTGCAGGTGCACGTGCACCCGGACCCGCCATCCTGGTCCCGCTCCTTGTGGGCAGCAGCTCCTGGGAGGACGCCCTGCTCCCTTCCTCCCGCCCAGAAGGTGGACTCAGGAGAGAAGTGAGCACCCACGCAGGTCTGCTGTCCTGTGGAAATGAACCCTCCGCTCTGCCCTCTGGCAGCATTCCTGGCACATGCGTGGGAAGCACAGGGAAGTCCATGCTGTCCCTGAATCAAGCAGCCGTGTACAACAGCACGGGAAGAGGCCCGGGCAGGGCTGCTCTCCTGTCCCCATAGGCTTTCTGCCCCCAAGTGGAGCCTCACCTGCTGGGGACTTGGAATGGCACCGTCTACTTGGCAGGCAGCTTGATGTCACCGCTACCTGACAACTGGGACCTCCCTTACGGCTGGCCCTACAGGATGGAGCGGTTTACCTGGGAGTTCGGAAGCACAGGATCCTCCCCCAAACTGCCCTGTCACGACCTTAAACCTCTGAAACGGAGCTACGACTCAGGCGTGAACTGCAGATGAGGCATGCGACGCCCTACTTAAAACCTGCACGCACACTCCAGCGGCACGACGTTTCTGACTGATCTCTCCCCCTAAACGCAGTAAGATGCTGGGAGCTCTGACACCCACCCTCTTCTCTGAGTCCCCACGCTCCCCTGAGCCCTCTGAACCCCGAGTTTGGAGCTCGTGGGAATCGATGAGTTGCTCAAGCACCCCCATGTGACAAAAGCCAAAGCACAACTCGGTTCAGACTCCACTTATACTACGTAATTGCTGCGTGACCTTGAGCAAGTTAGTCCATGACAGAGCTTCAGGGCCCTCACTGGTAAGATGGGAAAACCGAGAGGGAGCATGTCTATGTAAGTAGCGCCCCCTGGAGTTGTGCAGTGAGGTGGCCCAGCACAGCACTTTGGAGCTGGGGCTCTGAACCCATACTGTCTGGGTTTGATCCCAGCTCGGCCACTTCTTCACTGAGGCATCCTGAGAGGCCCCTCACCTCTCCACGCCTTTCTGCCCTCGTCTGTCTGTCCGACGGGAAAAATGCAGTTGCAATGGAGGGTGCTGGGCCCATGGTAAAAACACTCAGGAAACGTAAGTGACTGTTATTATGAAACAGTGTCTATTTCACAAGCAGGAATAAGATGTGGAATAATTCACAGGAAGGCCCAGGATACTATCTGGTCTACTGTCACATTCAATAGTAGCAGCCTCAGTGGCTTTCAGGATTATTTAGGTCCTCTCTAAGATCGGGTGATAAAATCCGGGAGGCGGAAGGGGAGAGCAGTGCAAGGCGCGGCCCTCACCCACCCTCCGGGTCAGGCTGATGAAGGCCCCCAGCTGCCTGGAGGGCCCGCTGATCGGGAGGCCGTGTCAGAGAGCGAGCCCAGCCCCGAGGGAGGCCATGAGCTCTGCTAACCCGAATCCTCCCTGGGCTTTTCAAGGGTCTCCTGCCTGGCTGGGGAGCAGCCTTCCAGGCCAAAGGATGGGAGGAGCTAGGAGGCAGGAGATTTCCAAAAAAAACATAGCTCCTATAAACGCCATGGGAGCAGACTCTGCATTTGAACCAAACAGGTATCACACCAGCTACAAGTTGACTCAACTATCCTCTCCCAGGGCTTACTAGACACTGGGACCCTTTCACAGGTCTCGGGGCTGCTGGAGGTGGCAGCATGAACCGATGAGGCAAGTGTTGGCCCCATCCCGTTTCCAGAGGTAGAGGGTAGCTCCTTGGGGGGGGGCAACGTTGGGCTCAGGCGGGCCCTGACCTCACGTGAGGGGGCCGGGGGCCGGGGGCCGGGGCTCAGGCCCGGTGCTGGGAGCTGGCTGTGGGGGAGGCCGGCCCCTGGCCCAGCTGGACGGCAGCGGGCCGGGCCGGGCCGGGAGGGGGTGCTCGTGTGAAGCGGCACCGACCCAGACCATGGCTGTCGGGAAAGGAACCGAGACTTGGGGCCTGTCCTTTGCTGCTCTGCTGCTCGGTCCTGCCTCCCACTCATGTCTCACCAGGCCTAACCCTCACCTGGGCCAGCCCAGGAAACCCAGGCCTAGGCAGGTTAGAAGTGACTTGTTCAAGGTCACACAATGACTGACTTACTGAAACAAACGGGAGAATCCATGTCCTTTCCATTCGCTGTGGCCTGAGGACAGGATGTGCCTAGGTCCAGAACACCCGTCACCACAGCTGACGGTTACTGAGCGTCCATAGTCTGCCCTGGCCCGCCATCGCCTCGAGAGGTGCGATGTGGAAACTGAGGCTCAGGAGGGTTAAGTCCCAGCAAATGGCAGGACCCAGATTGAGACTGGGTTGGAACTGACTGGCCAGGGCACAGACAGACGCACGCAGAGATGAGGGGATCCTGCTCTTGATTCTTGAGAAACATCCTACTTTACACAGGACTGACTGGTTTTCAACCGGGGCGAATTCCCCCCAGGGAATGTTGGGAAATGTCTGGAGACTTTTCGGTTTTCACAGCTGGGAGGTGCTACCGGCATGTATGGCAGGGATGCCGCTGCCACACTCTGCGGTGCTCAGCCCGGCCCACAACAGACTTCTCTGGCACTGGCGAGGGTGAGAAGCCCTCTTTACAGAGTGTTCGCAAGACCGGTTCCTGCTTTGAAGGATGTCAAAGGCCGTCAAAGGCCTTCAAAGGCCTCAAAGCAAAGCCAGCACATCATGGAGCTTGGGGATCCTACAATTCCTGGCTCTGCCTCCCACTCACTGGGCAGCTCTGGACGAGCCCACTGAACCCCCAGCCTGTTTCCACGTGTGTAAAACGGGTACAACAAGAACACATACCTCGCTGGAGGGACTGCTAATGGTATGGGCTTCTTTTTAGGATAATAAAATTGTTCTGCAACTAGACGGTGGTGATGGTTACACAACTCCGTCAACATACTAAAACCCCTGAGTTTTTAGTGGTTTTAGTTTCAGGGGCCGCCGAGCAGGCCAGTCCACGTGGAATCCTGGCTTCCCTACCTCTACGCTACCGCCCTCCACCTTCCCACCGTGACTGTGAGTGCCTAATGTCCTCCAACGCACGCCCGCCCCTGCGCGTACACTAGCCAGAGCTGCTCTCTGTGGCTTGCAGCTCAAGGACGGAAGGCTACGTGCTGAAGGTCCCTTCCCTGTGCTCTCGCCCTGCCCAGCAGCGCACCATGGGGGACCTCCAAGCAGATGGACATCCCACCAACACTGGGGCTGTCGAGGCTCTTAGGAAAGCCCCTTCCCCCTGCGTCTCAGGCCTTTTTCCTGTTACAACAAATCCACCACCTTGGGCTGTAAACATTTACCCGAACCAGTCACACTCGGAGGGGTCCGATGCCTGCCAGGAGGAGGAGGCAAGAACCTGAATTTTATTGGCCATAACAGAAGCGAGTTGAGTAATCTGGGCACGGGGACAGTGGAGGCAGAGGTGACATGGCTCACAATCCTGACAGACCTTGGAATTCCCCAGGATGCTTGAGGCCAGTGCTCCAAGGTACGGAAGACACGTCTGCCTGTGCACAGGGCGCTGGAAAGACCTGAGAGAACAACCCTGGCTGTTGTGGCTGAGTGGATAGAGCACTGGCCTGAGAACCAAAGGGCTGCAGGTTCGATTCCCAGTCAAGGCACATACCTGAGTTGCAGGCCAGGTCCCCAGCATGGGGTGCGCAAGGGGCAACCACACATTCATGTTTCTCTCCCTTTCTTTCTCCCTCCCTTCCCCTCTCTCTAAAAAGGAAAAAGACCTGGGAGAACAGGGGCCTTGCTTCACCCTGCACCAGCTTCCCAGGCCTGCCCCTTGAAAGGGTTCTGTGTGGGCTGCCAGTGGTCAGGCAGCAGGGCGGGCCCCCCTCCATCCAAGAGGGACCTGACAGTGGCAGCTTCTCCCGGCCCTGGGCAGTTTCCACCACTAGAGGTCAGTGTCAGACAAGAAGACCTAGGAGGCAGGGTGCTGAACTGGTCCCTGGAGGGACCCGCGGATCCTGACCAGCCCCGGGGGGCCATGGTCCTGAAGGGAGTGACCGTAGGAACCCTTTGTCTCATCATATCATCACTCACCACCTACAGGCATTGTGCTTGCTAATCACCTCCTCACGTTGTTTCACCGAAATGCTCTCGCAGAGCCCTATGGGAAGCGTCTTGCCCCCAGTCACACCACTAGAAAGTGATAGGGGGTTGGGTTCGCATCAGCGCTCTGCAGGGCTTCCCCACTCCTCGTGGGCTCCCTGGAGTTTCCCAGCCACCTCGGGGGGCAGACAGGGTGGGATAAAGACCCTCAGCCCCACCCCAGTACCAGGAAAAGGGCAGTGAAGCCCAGAGAAATTCGGCGAGCGACCCAAGGTCACAGGAGCAGGCAGTCAGAACTCAGGGCTCTGGACCTCGGTTTTTCCGGCAGGCGCCCCGGACACACCACCTGGGCTCTCTGTCACCACATGCGGGCTCTGAACCATGGCAGGTAACACAGCGCTTGGAAGTATTCTGAAGATGGGTTTTAGATTAGGAAAAAAGTAACACTTTTTTCCTTGACGACCCAAGGAAGTCATTCTTACTATAGATGAAAGAAGGGGGGAAAAAAAACCCTACTTGTAATCCTACTACCCAAAGATAACCATTGTTAATTTTTGGGGTATATTTCCTCCTAAATGTTTTCTTAAACAAATGTGCATATTTTAAACAAAAAAGTGCTTTTCTTTTTACAGTAGCCTGGGGAACGCGGATGATCTCCCAGAACCCCTTACCCCGGGCCCAGGCAGGTGGGTGAAAGGCCCCACACTGTAGGCCTACTCAGGCAGGTGAAGGGGTTGATGTGGGAAGAAGATGCCAATCATCACAGACCCCACCCCCGGCCCCGCCCCCCCACCCCCTAGGTCCAGGATTCTTGAATGAACAAAGATCAGCGCCCTGCCTCCCAACACATGGGGTCTCTAAAGGGGAGGCAGGGAGGGGAGGGGTCTCACCATGGCCAGCTCAGCCTCCAGCTCCTTCATCCGGTTGTCCTTGAGGTCCAGCTGGGAGCGCAGCGCCGTGGCGTGGTCCGTGGCCTCCTTGGCTTGGCGCCGGAGCTCCCACTTCTCCCGCTCCAGCAGGTCCTTCTCCTTGGCCAGCGCTTTGACAGCGTCCTCGCTCTCCTGCAGGGGGAGAATGCCAGGGCGTCACCGCAGGGTGTGCGGGGCCTCCTCTTGGCCCAGAGATACACAGAGGGGCCGGGGCTCCCGACCACAGGAAGACGTGGGCGGCCCCAATGCATGTGGCCAGTGGGGAAGCTCCGGGTTTGGATCCCAGCCGTGCCACAAACTAGCTGGGAGACTGGAAGAGAGGTAACCTGTGAGTGGAGGCTCAGGAAATACTTTTCAATGACTAAATGAGCAAATGCTTGCCACAGGTGAGTTGTTTCATGCCATCCAGTCTCAGTGTCTCCGTATTTAAAATTGCAGAGATGGGCTATCAATACTGTTTCAAAAAATTGTGACAGAGATTCAATTCATGTGAGGGAGATATTTAAACAGAGTCTGGCAGAAGTTGGGGTCAATAGTGGGTTTGGGGCTTTGTTTTGTTGTTGGTAACATGCCTGTCAGAGGGAGACAGGGACAGAGAAGGGAGCACCTGCAGGCCAGTCCCTTTGGGTGCCATCGGGTCCTGCCACCATCCTCGAAGGTCACAGCTGACAATGAAACAGGCTGAACGCCTCAGCTCGCTGTAGCATCTGCATGCAGCACAGCTCGCGGCCAGGCACCCCGGCTGCTGCTCCGGGGCGGACCCCGTGGGAGCTGTTTTCCCTGTGACTCTATGGGAAGGGCCCAGGGTTCTTGCTGTGCATCGTGGAGCAGAGTCAGCAGCAAGGAGCACAGGGCTGAATCAGGGGCGTGACCTCTGCGGGCGAGGGTCAAGTTTCAGAACAGCAGGTGCCCTTCCCAAGCAGAAGGGTCCCAGTAGGGGGCGCCGCCCAGCCATGGCCTTCCTGTTCACCAAATCAGGAGCCAGTCCATGTGGCCTGGGGCCATGGAGAGAGGTGGCCATTGTGCTTCATCTAACAACCCTGTCCCCAAAGGCCTGACTTCCAGGTGGCCAGGGACCAGGAGGCTGAGGGAGACACTGGCCCTTCCTCGGTGGCTGTCCCAGAGCTGTGGCTATGACTTAAGTTCTGGGGAGAGTCTGGGTCGAATTCTGGCTTCGCAGGGATGAGCTGCAAGGACTACCGTGCCTCAGTTTCCTCATCTGTAACACAGGGATGATATCACTTGTATGTTAGGGTGTGACTGTGAGGACTAATGGGACATTTCACACGGGGGGCTCAGCCTGACACGGGGCGCATGGCGCAGGCTCGCTCCCTTCACTCCAGTGCCTTCCCCCTGCGGCCTCCCTGGCCCCCCATCTCAGAGAGTGGCCCTGGGTTCTCTCCAGCCCGTCTTCCCGTGTTGGTGCCTGGCACTGGCCATTCAACCACTATTCACAGACTCATCAGCAGGTGCAAACCAGACAAAAATCCCCACACCGTGGAGCTTACACTGCAGCCCTACTGCGCGCTCGCTCTGTTCCTTCATCGGCAGCCCCCTCGGGGCGCCAGAACAGCGACCTGGCAGCGAGTCCCTGATAAGTCCCCACAGAAGAAATGAATGTGCACACTGCAGCTGCCAGGAGGACACGCGTCCTACGTCACCAGGGCCCCGCTCCTCAGTGTACTCTAGAGGGGGTGGTGCAGGGGACGATTCCTTCTGGGACGTGTCATTGGCGCCAGCACTCTGGGGTCGGGGTGCCTGGGTGTGAGTCTCAGGCCAGTCCGTGGCAAGGTGCCGGCCACTGGCCGTGTTGTTTAACTCCCTGAAACCTCAACCATTTCACTTGCGAGACAGGGACAATCCCACTCTCTAGGACGATGGCTTCAGAAGGGACCTGTGATACAAATACAAGGGACTGTTACAAAGTCACTGGCCAGGTGTGCGCTCAGGCCCTGGAAGCAAGGAGCCATTCTACCACTGGTCCTTTCTTCTCTCTCCTGGGAGTATGTATCATATATATCATTTCCTATACATACATGTATTTTAAATCCTCACCAGAGGACTTTAAAGAGCAAAACAGGGAGAGACAGAGAGAGAGAAACATCCATCAGCTGCCTTCCCAACTGGGGATCAAACCTGCAGCCTAGGTATGTGCCCTGACCTGCGATTGAACCCACAACGCTTTGGTACGTGGGACGACACTCCCACCAACCGAGCCCCCGGCCAGGGCGTGCATGACGATATATAAACCCCACAACCGCCCACGAGGTGGAGAAGCCCCCCAGCCCCACGGACAGCGTGGTGGAGGCCTCAGTCCTTGATGGGAATGGCGGCAGGAAAGGAGCAGAGGGGAGACCTGCTGGGGGGCAGGGATGGCTGGACTGGTGAGGGGACGTGGCCTCCTCAGTCGCTTCCTCAGGGGGCACCTCCAGGAGCGCCTCCCTGCCTCCCTCGCCCACCGCCAGGTTAAGGCGTTCGCCATCGGAGCCACAGCCGCGGTGGTTTTCACAGCCTTTGCACCATGGCCTCATGATGGCTACTAGGTGAGGGGCGTTTTCCAGTTCCACTGTAATTTAATGGGACCACTGTCGTATATGTGGTCTGTCACTGATCAACATGTCATTGTATGGCACATCACTGTAGTCTATGTGTTTGTGACCCGCCAAAACGCACATGTTGGAATCCTGATGCCCAATGAGATGGTTTAGGAGGTGGGACCTCTGGGAGGCGCTGAGGCCACGGGGGTGGAGCCCTCATGAGCGGGATGAGTGCCCTCAGGAGGAGACCCCGCGGAGCTCCCTCACCCTCCTGCCGTGCGAGGTCACAGCGGAAGGTCCCAGACCTGGGAGATGAGCAAGAAAACAGGCTGTGGCGGCTTCCCTCTCCTCCCCTCTTCTTCCACAGACATCCTCCTCATTGCCACAGCTTGTCTATAAGTGACAGGCCAGGGAGGCCAACTCCAAAGGGACCCGGCTCAGCAGCCGTGAAGGACGCAGGCAGCGGACACCGGAGCCCTGCTGCTCAGGCCAGCGGCACCTGGGACGGCTGGCAGCTCCCAGCCACGGTCAGAGGTCACTGGGGCTCTGCACCTGTGGGCGGTGAGGGTGCGTCGCTACCGGCGAAGACACGAGTGGGCTGCAGGGCGGATGAAGCCTTTACATTCCAACCCCGTCTCTGACACTCTGGCCTCTCAGCTCAGAGGCAACATACGCGAATGCACTCGTGGAACTGGCCTCCAGCCACCAAGTGTTCGAAGAACTTATCAAACCTTTCGTGGCCAGCAAAGCTGAACAAACCTCCAGCCTCCACTTCTCTCCCCAGAGTATGTGTGAACCTTGGTCACAGCCCTTGTCATACAGTGACATGTACCTGAAGAACAGCTTTTCACAGTTTCTGTGCTCTGTTCACCAGAAGATTATCACTCTCGCCCTGCTGATACTGTGGCTCACTGAGGCCTGCTTGGTTTGGGGGGACTGACTTTTTTCTTTAAGATTTGGCACCCTCTTCAGCATGTCTGCACCACATACACCAAGTTCCTCAGTTATCTGACTTCAACTCCTACTCATCCCGCAGAGCCCAACGCATAGTCACCTCCTCTGGGAAGCCTTCCAAGACTGTTTCCCTGCATGCAGGATTTCCTGCTGTCTCATGGGTGCACTCTAGCTCTCTCTTTATACATTTATTATGGTATTATTAATAAGGTACATAGCTAATGTTTAGTGAGCGCTTACTATGCACTAGGCACTATACTGAGAGCTCCACATTCGTCATCTAAAATAGCCCTTACCACAGCTCTCCAAGGTCTGCACCACATTCCCTGTGTAGCAGATGAGGAAATGGAGGCTCCTAAAGGTTGGGATGTACAAAGGCACGTACGTGGGGAGCTGGGATCTAAACCTAGGCCAGCCTTTAACCAGAGTCCCCACTGTCACCGGCTGAGCCATACCGTCCATGCATGTTTGCTGAGAAGCCATGGAGCCTCCCAAACTAGGAGCTGTGCCTGTTTCAGGCCGGGCTAGACACGTCGAAGGCCTCCCCAGGTGAGCACGAGGTGACAAGGGCAGAGAGTCCGCTCTCTGGGATTTGGGAGGCCATGCCCTGTGCAGGGAGATGGGGAGGGGAGCTGGTGTCTCCGGGGGAAGGGGAGTCGGGGGAGCGGGCCCCTGACCTTGCGGTGCTGCTCGTAGTTCCGGATGAAGTCCCGCAGCTGCTCCTCACGGCTCTCCAGCGTGGCGTACAGCTGCTGCATCTGGCTCACCAGGTCCGTCTTCTCACCCTTGAGGCGCTTCCGGTCGGCTTTCATGGCTGGGGGACAGAAGAGAGAGTGAGTTCCAGAGATCCGAGCTGTCTGTCAGCCTCGAAAGCTGAGAAAGGACTCTATTTCTATCCCCTTTTAACAGATGAGGAAACAGTGTTCAGAAAGATGAAGCTCTCCCAAGCTCCCCTGCCAGCTGCATTCCCAGGGTTCGAACCCAGATCCGTCTGTTCTGGAGTCCCAACTGTAACCTCTCAGTTTTATTGATCCAACCGGGGGGTATGTCCTTGATTAAATGTCTATCCTTGCTCTGAAATGCTAGGCCCCCGCTGCGAAGGAGCTGGAGGCCTGGTGGGCCTGTGACCCCCACGGCCCAGGGAGCTGGTGGCACCCCACTCCTGCAGAAACGAACCCCCAGGGCTCACCTGAGCCCACCAGCACCGGCCAGCCCTGCCCACCAGCCCATCACCTGCCCCATTTCCTCCACGGGCAACAGCGTTTGATTAAAAACACGCAGCAGCTCGGCACCAAAAGCATGAGCAGCAGAGGGAAAAATGGACACACTGAAATTCATCAGAATTAAAAAGTTTTATTCTTCAAAGGACACCATCAAGAGAGTAATTTGACAACTCAGGGAACGGGAGAAAATATTTGCAAATCATCTGATAAGGGCCTTATCTATAGAATACAAGTATGTAAAGAACTCTTACAGCTCAAGAAGAAAAAGACAACCCAATTTAAAAAAATGGGCAAAGGACTGGGGTAGATACTTCTCCAAGAAATGGCCAATAAGCACATGAAAAGGTGCTTGACATCACTGGTCATGGAAATGCAAATCAAAACCACAATGAGCTACCGATTCTCATTCACTATAAAAGCTAAAATAAAAAGGAGACAACAACAAGTGTTGGCACGGATATGGAGAAACTGGAACCACCATACGGTGCTGGTGGGAATGGGAAATGGAGTAGTCACTGTGGAAAGTAGCCTGGCAGTTCCTCAAGTGGTTAAACATCAAGTTACCCTTTGATCCAGCAAACGCATGCCTCAGCACATGCCCACGGGAAATGAAAACATCAGGCCACACAAAAACTTGTAGACAAATGTTCATACATTAATCACAGTGGCCCGCAGGTGAAACAACCACATGTTCATCAGCAGATGAATAAATTTAAAAATGTAGTGTATCCATCTAATGGGGTATTATTCAACAATACAAAGAAGTAAGGATTCATCCTACAATATGAATGAACCTTGAAAATATGCCAAGTGAAAGAAGCTGGTCACCAAAGGTCACAAACACGGTGGGGCAAAAGTAGGTTTACAGTTGGGAGTACATGGAACAGTTTATTCTTGTATCATCATTTGTTAATTATTGCATCATTTTCTATATGAACAGCTGTAAACCTACTTTTGCCCCATCCTGTATTGTATGACTTCATTTCTATGAAGTGTCCGGAGTAGGAAAGCCTATGGAGATGGAAAGTTGGCACGGAGTGGTTAAGCCACTTGCTCAAAGTCACACAGAACCCAGACCCCACACACTTGATCCTACATAACACCGTCTCTATAGTGAAGCACCCCAAACCTGGAGGATCCAAGAGCCATAGCTCGCTGGGGACAGTGATACGGGGTAGGCAATGGCTGTGCCACCCCATCCTGTCCAGACTCCCAGCCCTTGGCCTGAGGACCCTGGGCTCCTGGCCCAGTGCCTGCCATAAGCTGACACCTTTCTGACCCTGCTGGAAGGAGGTGGGGGCTCCTTCCTCCTCCTGCCCTTTGCCCTCCTGCCCCGCTGCCCCTGGTAGGACACGATGGGGGCAGGGTAACCGGCACCATGTCATCACGCGTGAGCAGCCACAAGGAGACCCCGCAGTGGGGACCCCAGGCCTTGGGCGGCTCTTTAAACCCCAGCGCTGAGCTTCCTGGCTCCCACGGCAGGGTCTGTCCTCTTCGTGGCCAGCTCGGCTGGGCAGCGACTTAGGTCACCAAGGCCAGGATCCCAGACCTGCTGGGCCGGAACCTTCAAGGGCTGGGACGGCAGAGCCTGCGGAGAGAGGACTCACTTGCTCCTCTGTCCTGTCAGGCGGGGGGTGGCCACACTGGGCCCCAGGGTAGGCGCGGGAGGGGCAGGGCTGGGCTGATTTTGTGCCCTGCACCCTATCATGGTGTGACCACGTTACCAGGGAGCCTCATTAAACAAAACCCAACATCTAAAGGTGTAGCCTGGTCAGGAGGACTCTCCCACAAGAGTGGGGGCCCAGCTGTCGCCGAGCAATCGGAAATCCCCAGGTGCCCTCGTCTCGTTCCATCCTGGCTGTGCTCCCTTGGGGCAGAGCTGCGTGGGTGGGTGCGTGTCTGCATCATCCCATTTCACAGGGGGAAACGAAGGCCACACGGCCAGTAAATGGCGGAGCTGGCACCAGATGCCCAGTCTCAGGGAGGTCGTGGATCGGCGGGGCATGAAGGCCAGAGGGAAGCCCTGCTGAGGGAATGGCTCCTAGGGAGGCCGCTGACCCAGCAAAGTGACCGCTGAGGCTTCTCAGCATAGGCTCGGGCGGGCCTCTGCCTTTTGGTTGGAAATTAACCGCCCCCGGGCTCTGACTGACCTCCTTCAGCCCCATCTGGCTGAGAACCAAACTCCGGACTTCGCTCTTGGCGCCGGAGCTCTGCGAGGGGTACCCCCTTCCTGCAGCCTTGCTGGACCTTCCTTCACCTTTGCCACATGGCCTTGGAGGGAGTGACGCCACAGCCCCATGCTGGCCTGCATGGAACGCCTCGCTGCTCCAGCCCCACACCATCTCTGCACGCGCTGGGGAAGCTGCGTGTCACTCTCTGTCCATCCGTGGAGGGCTGCACACGAGCACACATCTGTGTGTCGGTGGTCTCAGTGCAGGGGGAGTGATGGGGCAGGGAGCTATGCCTCCCCCATCCACTGGGGGCGCGCTGACAGCAAGGGCTGGGCCTCTGCCTTCTGATCAGTAGCTCCTCCCTAAGAGGAGAGTGAGAGCTCCCTCAAGCTGTTTGATTAAACCTCTTGTGTGTGCCAGGCTCCATGCCTGCTGCTGGGAGGGGACAGGGACGAGCAAGATTGGGCCCCTATTTTTTCGGTGGTGGCAGATCTGATCGGAGAGACAAACCCATATATGCATGGATGACGTGAGTCTCCATCTACCCTCCTCCTTCCCGAGAGAACCCCGATTTTGCTTGTGCCCTGTTAAAACACTCAGCTTCCCAAGCTCCGTTGCAGCTAGCGGGGGTGTGTCACAGTTCTGGCTACTAAGATGTACACAGAAGTTTACTGGAAAACCCACTGCATTCTTTATAGAGAAAGGTCACAGTATGTTGGCAGTTACCCTTGCCTTTTGCCCTTCTGCTTTCTTCCTGCTGGGAACATGGATGTGACATCCTGAGGCACAACAGCCACCTTGTAAGCATGAGGATGAAGTCACACGCTGAAAACAGGGAGCAGACAGACAGACAGAAGGAGCCTGGACGGCTGATGGCATCACCCAGGCTGGAATTCCTCAAAACAGGAGAAAAATCAGCTCCTGTGTTCACGGGATTTCCCGTTACAGGCCGCCCAGCGCACTGCTGACTGACACACCAAGCGAGGCTGTGAGAAGAGCCGCCACCCCCACCGCACAGGCTTCGCTCCGTGCTTCCTTCCCATAAGCTCTCCTTGGGGGGTCCCTGCTCTGCCCAACTCTGGGCCGGACCCCACCGGGCTGAGAACCGAGAAGATACGAAAGCAGAATCCCTGGGAGTGAATGCCGAGTGAAGAGCACCGAGCAACAAAGATGAGGCGACTTGGGACCCACGGTGTGAACAACGGAGCCGCCGCGCCAGCTGCCTGCTCGTCTGAAGCCACCTTTCCACAACCTGCTCGAGAAACCGCCCACGAAGGAGCAGGACCTCAGGCACCAAGGACTCCCGCGCCAGTGAGGGGGCAGGTGGGTGTGCGCTGGCCCACTGGGCCTGAACGATGTCACAGTGTTGCCCCCATCACATGGGGTCTGGTATTGTAACTCTTAAGAAAACAAGGAGGTGCAGCAGGACAGACCCCCTCAGACACGCTCCCAGCTACCTGCACATGGCTGTGAACATCACACAAAGAAAGGCTTCCTTCCTCCCTTCTCCACAGGCAGGCTTTCATTTCTCTTCCCAAACGGCTGCGACACAGGCGTGGGGTCTGCGAGGCGTGACCGGCCCTCTCGGCCTCGGCGGAAGCTCCCCAGCGCCCTGCTCGCCTTCCCCGCCATGCGCTTCGCCCAGGCATGTCCCATTCCGGCAGCCAGGCCAGTGGAACCACTGCCATGGTGACAGTGATGTCACGCCTGGCAGGCCCTGCAGGTCACGGAAGGAGACTAGCCTGGCTCCTCGGAACGTGGGGGCTCTGGGGTGGGAGGGGGGCGTGTGCGGAGGGGCCTGCTTTTCTCACTCCGAGGAGGCCTGAGGTGTGCAGGAGACGAAGGGCGTCAGCAGGGGCCCAGCTACAGCCCCCTCCCCCAATGGCACTTGTCGGGGGATGTCACTTTTCTCAGGCTTCTGAGGTGGGCCTGGCCTCAGCAGACCTCTCCCCCGGACGTGGGGGCAAGAGGCAGCCGCGGCCAGTGTAACTTCTGCAAATGTAACTCTTGGCGGGTGGGGACCAGAGAGAGGAGGTCTCTGCCCTGATCCCTCCCCTGTCAGGCAAAGCAGACCCTCTTGTCCAAGGCCCGGGCAAGCGGGCCACAGCCGGCAGGTGAAAAGAACAGGACAGGTTAATTCTGAACTGCTAGGAGCTGGGGGCCCGGAGGTAAGCGATTTCACAGGGTGCTTGTGAGCACGAGGGACTTCTCCTCGCCCAACAAGGCAGTGTGCGCAGTGTGCGCTGGGGG
Source organism: Pteronotus mesoamericanus (assembly GCF_021234165.1). Classification (NCBI taxonomy): domain Eukaryota; kingdom Metazoa; phylum Chordata; class Mammalia; order Chiroptera; family Mormoopidae; genus Pteronotus; species Pteronotus mesoamericanus. The sequence continues at coordinate 2,419,131 of NW_026555200.1, forward strand.
CGGAGGGACCCGGTTCTCGGCTCTCCACTCTCTGAGCCTCCGTTTCCCCAGCATGAACGTGCTAGACTCTGCGAGCTTCCTTTGGCCTCTGAGATCCTAGGACGCGTCACCTTGATGGCCGCGACCCCCAACCTCCAACATGTCAACCGCCCTCATCAACACCACACAGCAGGGCAGGATGAGCACCGGTCTGGGGTCAGAGGTCCTGTGTTCTGTCCCTGCTCTGAGACCTCGATCCCGTCGCTTACCTCCCTAGGCATCAGTTTCCTAGACATTGAAAGGATCCCCACATGCCATGCAGTTCTCTAAGCCCCTTATGGGTTTTTGTGACTTAATTCTCACAACCCCCTTAAGTCATTTCATGGGATAGACAAGGACGTGTGCACGCAGGGAGATTAAGGACCCCGGCCAAGTAGTAAATGGCGGTGCCTACCTGGCCCCAGCACCCACCCGGCCTGCGACCCTGCTGCTCTGCTGTCTTCAAAATCTGCCCCCACCCCCAACCAGCCCCGCCCCGCCCCGCCAGCCTCTTCTGCTCCTCGGAGCTCCTGCTGCGGTGGGTCTCATGGAGGCGGGGACTGAGGCTCCACGGGCTCCCTCGCTCATCAGGCCCCCGCACAGCTCAGGTGGTGGACCCTGGCCTTGCCGCCCTAAGGCTGACCTTGACCCTGCATGCGCCTCCATTAGCCCCGTGAAGGCACCTTGTTGTGAACAGCGGAGCCTGCCCTGGTCCAGACAACCAGGGGGCGGCCCTGAAACTCGCCCCAGTTCCTCCGTCCCTCCCGGGGGCATTCAGTCCCAGGGGTTCTCCGCGGTTCCCATGAAAGGCGGTCTGGCATTCTCGCACAAACCGCATGGCTGCTCGGTGGCTGCTGGGAGGAGGGGGGTGTGCGTGTGTCAAAGGGTGTGTGGGGGTGTGTGTGTGAAAGGCTGCTCTCAAGGAACCTTCCACTAGTCACCCCCTCTTGCCTCTTGCTCAGCCAGTCTCAGACACAGTCTCATTCCACGGGGTCAGATTTCCCATCAGCCTGAGCTCAGAAGACTGCGGGCCTGGTTCTGGATGGTCCAAAGCTAAGGGCCCTTGTAAAAATTTCCAGCCTGGTGGACCCCAGACAAACCTAGGCTCAGGTGGGGAGGGGTAGGTAGACCTCAGCCTGTGTATGACGATCCCAGGCGCTGCCAGCAGGGGGCCCCCCTTTCTCTTCCTGTTGACATTCCTGACCAAGTTGAGCCTTCAGCATTCTGGGAAAGGAGGGGCAGGCAGGCGGGAGCCAGAGGGCCTGGCAAACCACTCCAAATAAAAACCCACCAAGGTGCTCTTCCGGCTCAGCTTCGCTTTACAGATGGGGAAACTGAGTCCAAGAGAGGGAAAGGGAACATCCAGTATCGCACAGCAAGCCAGCCCAGGTCTCCTGATTCTTGGGCCAATACACAACTGGGTTAAAAGCACTGGCTTTGGAGTCTGCCTGTCAAAGCCTCAGTTTCTTCTTCATCTGTAAAATGGGGACTGAGAGTGTCATCATTTCTGCCCTACACGGAAGAGAGCGCCCAATCCTGGGTGAACTAGTGGTGCCGACCTTGAGCATCTGGGGAGAAGAGACCCTCAGAAAGGCACAGCTTCAGTTGCACGGAGCCCTGGATTCCAGTCCAGCTTTTGCCCCTGGCAGCTGCAGGGCCTTCGGCACTGCATGCAACTTCTCCGAGCGAGTTTCCCCAGCTGATAAGGCTCTATGAGACATTACCCAACACATGCATACAGCAAGGGGTCATTCAATGTTACCGTTTCTTCTTGTCCCGTCTTCCCACTCCCCAGGCTCCCGGGCTGGACCTCAGGCCCCAGGAGGCCTCAGAGAATACACGCTGACATGGCCGACAGGCTGCTACCTGAGAAGCGGCCCAGGGCGGGGGGCGGGGGGGGAGGGGTACAGTCCAGGGAAGCATGTTAAACTCCGATAGACCTATGGCCCCAGGACGGGCATACACCAGTTTATTTTGTTTTTTCCTGTTTGAAAGCTGAGCAAGGTGAGTTAAGAACAGGTTAGAGTTCAGCCTACTTCAAAACGGTTAATAAGCAGGTTCTTGCCCCATGAGGTGGCACTCGGATAAGAGAGAAAAGCCAATTACGCACTTGGACAAGTGGCAGCTGGGAGAACCTCACCCGCAGTGCCAGGCCTGGGTGGTCTGGGGTCTGACCTGGGATAGTTCTGCTCCTTCTGAGTAGAAACCCGTTTTTTTTTCTCACCACCTGCTGAAGTGGGCTGACCGGCTCACACAGCCAGTGAGCGGCGGAACTGGCACTTGGCCCCACTAACTTGACATTCAGGCCTGTGATCTTTCCAGAAACCTCACAGTTCCTCTCTCGAAGGGCAGACCGGAAAGTTAGGCGGCCTGACCTTTCCAACCTCTTGGCTGGGGTAGGAAAGGCAAATCTCAGGAACACAGGCTCTCACTGTCTAATCCTGTGGCCATGCAGACATGGCTAATCAATCGAGCTGCAGAGGAACCTGGGTTGATTGGAGATGTCTGCCACAGCACGGGGAGGAAATGCAAGTTTGCCGGCTCTGCCTCAGACGAGGAGGCAGATGCCATCACTGGCTGATGAGAGTTGGCGCGTTTGAGAGTCCTGCCCAGCCAGTGCTGTGCTATACCATTGCACTCCATGGAACCAAGTCGACTCCATTTAACCAAAAGAGCAAGACGCCCTTCATTTAACCGGGTGAAAACCAGTGCATTTGCGCTGATGAGACGGTGGCAAGTGAACCCCAACGTGCACGCTTAAAGGTCAGGGAGCTGATGATCTTTCTCACTTGGGTCAAAGGCAAATGAAGGATCACTGGGTTTACTTGCGTGTTTTTAAATTCATCCCTGACTAGCAACATACCCTTGCTGGGGGCAGGGACCTGGCCTGCCTTGTGCACTGTGCACACTGCGTCTCCAGCACCTAGACCTGTGCCTGGCACACACTAAGTGCTCAGTAAATACTGACTGACTGCTCCCCTAGGGATGACAGAACCCTCACCTGGTCTCCCCCAGTGTCACACAAATGGGCAATCCCTGCACCTTTAACAGAAGACCTGCGTTCCATTCCATTTCCCTCTCCAGCTCTCATTACACTTCTCTTCCTTTTTGGAGCAAAAATGCACAAAAGGATTGTGCGTCCCAGGGCCTCCATCTCTCTCCTCCCGTCCTCTCTGGAACGCTCTGACTTCTCCACCACGTGCTCACGGTCACTGATAACCTCTGTGCTGTGGCCCCACAGTCATCTGTCGTGCCCATCAGCGCAGGTGCCCTTCCGTCCCCTCGCCCTGTCTCCTGCTGCTCCATCCCAGTCTCTTCGCTGATCTCTGCTCACATCTGACCTCTAAGCATTAGAGGTCTCGGTCCTTCTTTCCCACTGTGGCCTTGCTGGGCTTGTCCAGCCTCCTGGCTTTAAGTCCAGCCACGTGCTGGTGCCTCCCAGTCGGTCGTCTCCAGCCTCGACCTCACCCATGAACCCCAACTCAAGAGCTGAGAGCATCCTCCCCACCTTTGCTGGGTGTCTAATAGCATCTCCACCTTCGTACATCCCACAGCGAGTCCCTGGCCAACCTGCTCCTCTGTCTCCCCAAACTCGGTTCATGGTGGCCCCAGCCTCCAGTTCCCCTGGCCCCAAGCCCCAGGCTTGTCCTTGATCCTACGTCTCTCACGCTCCCACCCAGTTCACCAACCAGCCACGGCGGCTGCAGCTTCACCAGCCCGGGAGAACCTGGCCACCTCTCGCCGCTCCTCCAATACCATGTTGGTGTATGCTGCCGCCAGCCGTGCCCGCATCACGCAGTAGTCGCTTAACTGGTCACCACCGCGTCACCCTGAGTCTATGTCAGCTCAGCCAGAGGTCCCCGAAATGCAGGTCGAATCATGTCACTTCTCTGTTCAAGAAGGAGCATGAAGTCCTTAGAGGCCAGGTGACCTGTCACCCCCCCGCACCTCACACATCTCCGATCTGCCTCCCAACCCTGTCCACCTGCCCTCCTCCCACTGCCACTACCTGGCCCTTGCTGTTCCCGGGTCACACAGACACGCTCCCTCCTCAGGAGCCTGGCACAGGCTGACCCTCCTGTCTGTGGGGCCCCCTCACATCTAGGTCTTGACTCAAATGTCATTTTCTCAGCAAAGCCTCCCCTGGGCACCCTCCCCGCTTCCTTCCCTGTTTTGTGTGCCTTGAACTCGCCACCATCTAACATGACGCCTTCTGCTCTTATTGAGGGGGGTCGTTTGAGCACCCCTGCCTTCTGTGGAGGGCTCCCGGCCTTCTCCTTCGTCAGAGTTCAGTGGCGCTCCGTCCTGGGTTTCCAAAGCCCACGGCCCACGCCTCCGCTGATGCACGGTGCCCTCGGCCCCGCCACCCCTGCCTGGCCCCACAGGAGTCTGCACCAGCAGCCTGGAAGCCGGGCCGACAGCTCCGGGCCCCTCAGCCGCATCCAACAGCACTACCAGGAGCCGGCATGGGGCACAGCCCCCGCAGACGAAGAAAGCGGGGTGGAGGAATAGGTGACTCGGGGGCTTGAGTAGGGTGAGGGGAGGCTCAATTTCCAAATATCTCAAGCCGCCCCTCCCTGATTATCAGCTTGCAGGGGTGTCCAGCCTTTTGGCGTCTCTGGGCCACACCGGAAGAAGCGTCTTAGGCCACACGTTAAATACACAAACCCATGGGCTGCGGGTTGGACACCCCTGGTAGGGTCTCCAGAGACGGCAGGACCACCATTCCCAGGGTGGAACATGCGACTGTCTATGGGCCCTGCCAGGGGCCACCAGAGAGAGAGCAAGGGTATGTGGGGACCTGGATGCTCGCCCCACCGGCACGGGGTGGCTGTTCCACAACCAAGGGGGCCCAGCACGGTCGCGCCTTCTGGCTCGTCAAGAAGATCCCAAACTCCAGATTATCATAATGTTTATGTTTTAAATGTCTCTTTTGTTTTCCAATAGCGGCAATCAATAACATTACCCAACCACGCCTGCAGGCCTCGCGTGGGGGCTGGGCCACTGACCAGAGCAGGTGTCCGCAGAAGAGGGGACGCAGGAGATCTGGGCCCAGACGTGGCTGGGGCGCCGGGCTCTGCAGACAGAGGCCTGGGTTCGAAGCCCGGCCCCGCCATCCCCTAGCTATGTGACCTTGGGTGAGTTCCTCAACCTCTCTGTGCGTTTTTCCTCATTACAAAGTGGGGATCACAGTTTCTACCCCATCCCATGGTGGCGAGTATTCAGTGAGAGTGAAAGCTCTTAACTGCACCTGACAATAACTGCTTTGCTGAGCTTTACCGTCTGAGTGACGGTGTAACAGTCGCTTCAGAGGGGACTGGGCACCCTGCTGGGGGAGTTTGAGCAGAGGCTGCAAGCCCACTGGGTGCAGTGGGGCCTGGGCGGGGGAGGCGGCAGGTCTTTATTAGCCATCTGTGGAGACTCTGCCTCCAGTTCAGACACCCAGCAGCTCCCAACAAGGGACCAGACACCCGAAGATGCCATATAACCTGAGGTGCTACGGTGAGGGGTCGGGGGGCAGTCGGGGCCCTCTGCAGGCTGCGCACGGTCCTGACCTGGGTGAGGATCCTGTCCCTGCCGCCCATCCCTCAGCTCTGGGCCTGCCCCGCGCTCACCTGGAAGCCCGGAGTGCGAGTGCGGCGGCCCGGGAGCCAGGCCCCCACTTCCTGCCGAGGGAAGTGAGAGGGCCGGCAGGGAGGCGGGGAGCGCTTGTTTTCCAGCCTCTGAAGGCGAGTCCAGGAAAAGTCCTCCTTCCTCCGAATCACCACTAAAAATAGTGGCACGGGATGGGCCCAGATCACTGACATTCCCTAGACTCGGGGAGGGTGGAGATTTCTGGAAAAGCAGCATCAGCCACCGGCCCTGCACCCGGCACAATGAGGGCTATTTTTAAAGGCTCATGTTGGTGCATGAGGTCATCCTCGGGCAAGATGACGGCGCTGGCCTGGCCTCACAGGACCAGGAGGGGAGGCAATGGCTGGTAGACAGGGAGGCGGACAGCAGGGCGCTGGCCAGTGTGCTTGTGTGGCCTTGGGGACTCACACATCCTCCCTGGGTTTTGGTGTCACGCCCTCAAAAGGGTCCATCGGGCCCTTGGAACATTCAGGAAGCTGCCCCGCGCACCCACTGATTTGGGGCCTGGTCTCCAACAGAGACCCAGAGAGGCTGTTCAAGGGTAGACCCAGGCAGCAAACTGGTAGCCCCGGCCAGGCCCTTCCCAGGTGAGTTCAGAAGAAGGTGGCCATAGACCTCCAAGGGCGCTGGCCCTGGAGCTAGACAGTCTGGGCTCGAACCCCAGCTTTGCCACCCACACCGCATACACTAGAGTTGCGACCTGCAGCAAATCACATTATCCCAGGTTTCCGCATCTGTAAAAGAGGGATAAAAACAGTTCTGAGCTCAGCCTGAGTCCACAAGGCTCGCACCGGCGCGTTCACCGAAGGGGCCTGCACGGAGTTCACATCAGCGTGACCCGGGAAAGCTCCGCACTGGAAACTACCTGCACAGCGTCAGCAGAAGGGCCGCACCCATCGTGGCCCCTTCCCACAGTGGACCCCTCGGTCTAATGAGGGGAGGCGACTTATATCTGCGTGGATGAGCCCACACAGACAGAACGCCAAGGAAGCCACACACAGAAGTGCGTGTATCGTCTGATGCCCAACAGCATGCGACACAGGCAAAATTCATCTATGTGGTGGGGAGTCAGGGGGAGGCTGTCCACAGAGGGGCACAGTGACAGTGACAGGAAGGGGACACAGGAGGGCTTTCGGGAAGCTAATGATGTTCTACTTCCTGATGTGGGTGCTGCTCACACGGGTGTGTTCAGTGTGTGACTTCTTACCAAGCTGTAAACTTGGTGAAATCTGCACTTTTCAGTATGGATGTTGTACTTTAATAAAACACTTTAACAATAGTGTCCGCCTCACAGGACTGGTTTTACAGAGGCAGCACGCTCAGGCGGTGTCCAGGGCAGGGGCAGTGCTCAGGGACTGTCAGCCCTTATTATCTGGCGGGGGGCCCTGCCACCAGGGGACACACCAGGAGATGGCAGCTCGAGGTGTGGACAAGGGGAGTGGCCACCTCCCCACGAATCCCGCAGGTCTACTGAGGCCGAGGAGGAACATACACTCGGGGTTGGCCCTGGGTTCGAAGTCCAGCTCCATTCTGCACAGGCAAAGATGGCACCTTTCGTGTGGCACTGAGGGGGCAGTAAAGGGGAAAGATGTACACAAAGGTGTACAGACAGTGCTCATGTGATATGAGTCGGGTGGGCTTCCCCAGCCCCGATGGCAGCGATGGTCATGGTGATGGTGGTGGTGATTGAGGTGATGGTGGTGGTGGTGATGGAGGTGATGATGGTGGTGGTGATGGAGGTGGTGATGGTGGTGGTGATGGTGGTGGTGATGGAGGTGATGGTGGTGGTGGTGATGGAGGTGATGGTGGTGGTGGTGATGGAGGTGATGATGGAGGTGATGGAGGTGGTTATGGAGGTGATGACGGTGGTGGTAATGGAGGTGATGGAGGTGGTGATGGTGGTGGTGATGGTGGTGGTGATGGAGGTGGTGATGGAGGTGATGATGGTGGTGGTGGTGGTGGTGATGGAGGTGATGATGGAGGTGGTGATGGAGGTGATGATGGTGGTGGTGATGGAGGTGATGGAGGTGGTGATGGAGGTGGTGATGGTGGTGGTGATGGTGGTGATGATGGTGGTGGTGATGGTGGTGGTGATGGAGGTGGTGGTGGTGGTGGTGATGGAGGTGATGGTGGTGGTGGTGGTAGTGGTGATGGAGGTGATGGTGGTGGTGGTGATGGAGGTGATGGTGGTGGTGGTGGTAGTGGTGATGGAGGTGGTGATGGAGGTGATGGTGGTGGTGGTGGTAGTGGTGATGGAGGTGATGGAGGTGGTGATGGTGGTGGTGATGGTGGCGGTGATGGAGGTGATGATGGTGGTGGTGGTGGTAGTGGTGATAGTGGTGGTGATGGAGGTGATGGAGGTGGTGATGGAGGTGGTGATGGTGGTGGTGATGGAGGTGATGGTGGTGGTGGTGGTGGTGGTGGTGATGGAGGTGATGATGGAGGTGATGATGGAGGTGGTGATGGAGGTGATGGAGGTGGTGATGGAGGTGGTGATGGAGGTGATGATGGAGGTGGTGATGGAGGTGATGATGGTGGTGGTGATGGTGGTGGTGATGGAGGTGGTGATGGAGGTGGTGATGGTGGTGGTGATGGAGGTGATGATGGAGGTGGTGGTGGTAGTGGTGATGGAGGTGATGGTGGTGGTGGTGGTGGTAGTGGTGATGGTGGTGGTGATGGTGGTGGTGATGGAGGTGGTGATGGTGGTGGTGATGGAGGTGATGATGGTGGTGGTGGTGGTAGTGGTGATGGTGGTGGTGATGGAGGTGGTGATGGTGGTGGTGATGGAGGTGGTGATGGTGGTGGTGGTGGTGGTGGTGATGGTGGTGGTGATGGAGGTGGTGATGGAGGTGGTGATGGAGGTGATGATGGAGGTGATGATGGTGGTGGTGATGGTGGTGATGGAGGTGATGGAGGTGGTGATGGAGGTGGTGATGGAGGTGGTGATGGTGGTGGTGATGGTGGTGGTGATGGAGGTGGTGATGGTGGTGGTGATGGAGGTGATGATGGAGGTGGTGATGGAGGTGGTGATGGAGGTGATGATGGAGGTGGTGATGGTGGTGGTGATGGAGGTGGTGATGGAGGTGGTGATGGAGGTGATGATGGTGGTGGTGATGGAGGTGGTGATGGTGGTGGTGATGGAGGTGGTGATGGAGGTGGTGATGGTGGTGGTGATGGAGGTGGTGATGGTGGTGATGATGGAGGTGGTGATGGTGGTGGTGATGGAGGTGATGATGGAGGTGGTGATGGAGGTGATGATGGTGGTGGTGATGGTGGTGGTGATGGAGATGGTGATGGTGGTGGTGATGGAGATGGTGATGGAGGTGATGATGCCGATGGTGCTGGTAGAGATGGTGGTGGTGGTGGCGGTGATGATGATGATGGAGGTGATGCTATGGTGATGGAGGTGATGGGGGAGTGGATGTTGGTGATGGAGACGGTAAAGATGACGGCGGTGATGGTATGGTGGTATAATGATGATGATGGTGGAGGTGATGGTGATGATGACAGTAGCAGCAGTTAACATTTACTGATAATTTTCTGTGGGTCAAGTTAACACTTACTGCGGATTTCCTAGGGGTCAGGTATTGTTCTATGCCTTGTATGTTTTCACTGAATTTTCCTTCACAGCCATCCTGTGAGGTAGCTGCCATCAGGATCCCCAGTTTACAAATGAGAAAACTGAGGCAAAGTTTGCTTGGGCTGGCCCAGCGCCTCAGGCCGGGGCGATGGCAGCCGCAGCCGTGGAGAGGAGTGGCGCCTGAGGCCCCATCACACGAGACCTCCCAACTCCCTGCAGGCCCCTGCCCCAGGGCCTTCCTAGGGGACCTGCAGGGTCACCTCTCAGACCCAGGTCGGCTGCTGGGAAAACAGCTCACAGTCCAAGTGGGACTCGCAGCAGGATATTCAGGATTCGGGTCCTCCCCTGCCTCCCACCAGCTGCGTGCCTTCGGGGAGCCATGGGACCTCTTGGAGACTCAGTGTTCTCTTCTGTGGAATGGGCACGACAAAATCCTGTCAACCGCACAGACTGAGAGGTGCCACAGAGGAGCTCCATCAGCCACAGAGGGCGTCCGAGGTGTGAAGACAGCTGTTCATGACAACTGCCCACCCGTGTCCTCTGGGTGGCTAAGCCCCTCTACTTCCGGCAGCAGGTGTTACCCAGCGGCCGCGGCCGCAGGTCTGAGCCACGTTCTCATTCTCAGATCGGCTTTTGCGGCCAGCAGACCTGCATTCTGACCTCCTTCACTCACGTGACTCCTGGGGGACCCTGGGCCAATGCTTCCCAGTTTGGCAGAGGAAGAGAGGGGTGTTTTACTTATCAACTCCCTAACACCTCAAAAGCAATGATTATTATTTTAAAACTTTGTTACTGTGCCTTTAATTTTCCCCTTTTCCAGGAGGGTGGTGGCAGCAATTGACAGAGGTGTGGCAGAGAGGAAGCACAGAAACACATTTTCTCATCTTCTCTGGTTGTTGGCCCCTCGTCTGTCGTGCCGCCGAAAACGGGGGAACCTGGCCACCACCATCCCCTGGCTAATGGCAGGTTCTCATTGCCACCTGGGCCAGAGCCCCGAGCTACCTGACACCCTCCCCTTTAATTGGCAGGACACACGAGATTTATGGCAGGACTGGAACTGCACTGTAATTAAGACCTCTATAAAATATTTAGACCGCATGCCCAGATATATCGATGATTATATATTTAAATGTTAATGAGTGTAATTAGATGAAAGATTAACTAGGTCTGTCACTAACTAAACATACATTCAGGACTGATAAACTCTCGGACTGTGAAATTATATGTGTGAGCAGACATATACACTTAGGCTTCTGAGATGGACTTTGATTTGTTATTGAAAAAAAGCCCAAAGGGTTGCCCAGGAAAGGGAAGGTAAATGGGAATTAGCAGACTGGGGGTAAGGAGTGGGGTCAGAGGGAAGGACCCCAGAGACCCCACAGGGTCCCTGGAAATTGGGAAAACCAAGTGAGTTAGTAGATGTAAAAATTTGCATGCCTCCATGGATGGAGAGCTTACTATTCTTTTTTTAAAAGGTTATATTTATTTATTTTTAGAGAGAGGGGAAGGGAGGGAGAAAGAGAAACATTAATGTGAGAGAGTAACATTGATCAGTTGCCTCCAGCATGCCAGCCGGGAACCTGGCTTACAGCTCAGGCATGTGCCCTGACCTGGAACTGAACCTGTGACCTTTTGGTTTCCAGGATGACACCCAACCAACTGAGCTACACCAGTCAGGTGAGAACTTATTACTCTTAGGAGCAGCTGGTTTCAGCTTGATTCATCTCACCCCACAGACAAACTTATAGGGATGGTTTAAGGGTTGATACCAGGGTCTCCCCTAGAATACTAAGAGTTTAAATTCAATCACACAAAACAAATGAGATCACAATACCCGCAAAAGTCGCTTTAAAACAGCGTCATCTGGTAGGTCAAGAACAAGGGGAGCAGGATTTTGCTATTGGGATTTACATTTATTAATTCAACAAAATCTTACTGTGGGCTGACTGTGTGCTGGGCACGGAGCCAGCTGCTGGGAGCCTGGGTCAACAAGACAGACCCGGTCTCTACCCTGTTAGAGACTATGCTGAGCACAGGCGAGGGGGTTGGAAGCTGGGGAGGGTCTGGGGCCAGGTCCACGGGCCCTGCGCAGGCGAGCCTGCTTTCCTCTGAAGGGCAGTGGAAGCCACTTGTGTTGGTTTCCTGTGGCTGCCACAAGCCAAAGAGCCTAAAACACACATTTACTCTCTCGCAGTCCTGGGGACCAGGAGCTTGAAAGCGGGGTGTGGCTGGGCTGCGCTCCCCCTGAAGGCTCGAGGAAGAATTCTCCCTTGCCTTGCCCAGCTTCTGGTGTCGCCGGCAAGCCCTGCGTTCCTTGGCTTGTAGGCGCATTGCTCCCGCCGCTGCCTCCGTTTTCACCTGGACTTCTCTGTGCTCTTCTCTCTCTCTCTCTCTTCTTTTTGTTTAACAAGGGCACCTGTCCAGGGTGATCTCATCGTGAGATCCTTACCTTAACTACGGGCCTGTGAAGACTCTTTTTCCAAATAAGGTCACACTCACAGGTTCAGGTGGACATTATCTTCGGAGGGGCCCACAACACCTGCCTCATGATCACTCTGCTGCCTTGTGGAGACTGGGTTGGGGACAAGTAGAAGCAGGGAGTCTAGGAAGGAGAGGGCGGTGACCTGGAGTAGGGTGGCAGCAGTGGGGACAAACAAGTAGGTCAAGCTAAGATACACTGAACAGGAGACTGTGCCTCTTCACCTTCCAGAAGGAAAGTGCTTTCCAGGAAACCCCTAAACTATGGAGGGCTCATGGGGACAGACCAGGCAAGGTGCGCCGGCCCTGTCCACACCAGTGCTTTGTCTGCCTAGCAGGTGCCCTGCAGAGGACAGGCAGAAACCCTGTCATTGCAGTTCAATGTCACCAGCTCATGGAGGGCCCCCTCAACCCCGCCCTCTAAGCAAGAGCGAGTTCTAGGCACACAAAGCATCAGGAAACCACAATTCTCCCTGACAAGCGACTAACTGGCACTATGGGCTATACATCAGTCTCTCGTGAGTTTGACTCACATGAGTCTGTCATGAGAAATCCGACTGTTTGGAGCTGAAGAGCAGAACGTAAGATTGTGAGGAAATGCCACTCCTTTGCCCGACATCACAGCCCATCCAATTCACATAAACCTTAAAAAAATTTAAAAGTTACATAGTGCTTACTGTGCATCAGAAGCATTCTAAGTACTTACTATATTATTAATCCTTATAGGAGCCCTATGAAGGTGCTATTATCATTATTAACTATTATTACTTCCACTTTACAGGTGAGAAAATTGATTGACAGACAGGTGATATCATGCAGCCAAGCCCCCACCATAAAAAAGCACCGGCCTTGAGAGGCTCATTTCTCATGACCAAGAAGACAATTTAACCAGAGCCAGGAACCAAGAGGCAGGAATCTGGCAGGAAGGCTGGCTACAAACCGCCCAACTGTCCGTAGAATTGCCAGCAGCTTTCCTCTAAGCAAGGGGCATGTGCCAAGACATATTCCGGGAGAAGAGCTTTCCTGACAGGGGCAAATTCCCCGGAGTTCCCTGGGAGCCAGCAAGTGCTCCCCGACCCCCACACGAGAAACACAAAGCTGCGTTTCTGGGGCTCTTTCCCAGAGCGCGAGAAGTACCCTGCCTTTAAAAGCTACTCCAGCAGAGCTCCACTGGCTGATCGAAGACTTGGCCTGGAGACCAACTGACATCAAGACAAGTGACAGAATTAGACAAAATCCCACAGGAGCGGCAGCACTAATGCCCACACCTCCCTCCTGCTGTGGCGCGCTGCTTGACAAAACACCGCCCTAGTCCTTCCCAGAGGCACCGTGCGAGGTGGGCGCAGTGAGAACCCATGGTTCCTTTTCACAGATGCGGCAATCGAGGCTCAGAAAGTTAGTCACTCGCTTGCAAATGAATTGGAGACCAGGCTGGATTTAAATCACAGACTCCAGACAAGGCAGGTTTAGGCACATTCTCTCCTCCCAGAATGGCCCCCACCCCAACCACCCCCCCTGGTGGGGTGTGGCTGAATCTGAGGGCATCTGGGTAGAGGTAACCCCGAGGATTTGGGACTCATCCAGAAGGACCAAGGGCGTGACTTCAGCCCATTTCCTGGACTCAAAAGTAAATCCTACTTCCCGCTCAGCCTCTGAGTCTGGGCCGAGGTTTCCCCCGACAGAGCCCTCTCCGGCAATGAGCTCTTGTTCCCGGAGGCTCTCAGCTGCTGGCTCGCTCGGGCATCCTTCCTGTGTTTCCCAAGATGTGCTGCTGTGTTGGGTTGTGGGACCCAGAAGCAGAGGAAACGGACTGCTGGGCCAGCAAGGACTTTCTGAACAGAAAAGTACTTCCCCAATGTGCCCCAGGGCCTTTGCACTTACCATCTCCACTGCCTAAAATGCCCCCACCCCTGAGCACATGGCTCATTCTCCTGCCTCCTTCAGGTCTCAATTCACTGTCACCTTTCTGGAGAGGCCTTTACTGCGTCTCATCACCAAAACCGCCGACCTCCCAGCACTGACTAGAGTCCCTCTATACTTTGTTTCTAAAGCCCTGTTCCATCTGACACCACGTATGTTTTGCATTTACTTGGTTCCTGCTTAGCATGTGTGGAGATTTTGCCTTTTTGTTTCCTGCCATGCACACAGTACTGAGACCACAGTCTGGCACATAGAAGGCAATGTGGAAGCGTTCAAAAGGGGCCACAGCAGAGGTGAGTACAGGGCACAGAAAGGGCAGGGAGGCTGCAGAGGTCTCCAAGAGAGGATCTCAGCTGCTGGGTGCGGGCACCGGTGTGTCTGGGGAACCGCACTCCATGCCGCATCGCCTGCATCGGGAAGAGCTGCTCCCAGCTGAGAAGCAGCTGACAGCTGGCACAGCTGCTCAGAGGCCACACCTGGAACCACGGGCAGGGGCCGGAAGGGCCTTTGCTGGGAGGCTCAGAGGTTTTAAGGAGGGTCTTTCTCTGTGGGTGCCTCTCTCTGTCCAGATTCCTGAGCGGTGCCCTGCACTGGGCTGGAAGCACCGGGGGTGTTTGGTCGTAGAGCTGAGAGCTGGTGCGGTGAGAGCTTATGCCTGCAACCCAGAGGTGAGGTGTCCCCTGCCCTCTAGCTCCCCATCCCTGCCAGAGACGGAAAAGTCTTGGGCTTCACTGGGTCTATTTCAGACAAATTTCTCAGCACCGGAGACACAGGTCCCTCTGGGAGGCTGTTAGAGCAGGACACTCTTTCACAGCTGGCTGGAGTTGGCCACCTGGTTCAAGTCCCAGCCCCTCTAGTTGCTAGCTGGTGGCTTTGGGCAAGTTTAAGTGCCTCTCTCTGTTCATCTGTAGCCCCGTGTACCCTATATCAGCCTTGCAGAATACACAGAATTTCTGCTTCTGAGGAATTTAAGGCCAGATCCATGAGGGAGTCTAAATACTAACGATGAGAGTCATGTCTATTTATTTTGCCCATTCATTCATTCATTCATTCATTCAGGGAAACTTTATTACCTATCTACTTTAAGCCTGGTACTGCTAGCACAGAAACAAGATACCTGAAATACCTGGAGTAACAGCCCAAGGCAACGAGGAGCCAGAATAAAGGCTATGGCATCCAAGTGCCGGGGAGCAGATGGGTGGTCAGACAGAGATCATGAGCTAGACAGGCCCCTGGAAAGGCCTCTAGAAAGAGGCAGGCCTGGGCCTCTCCCATCTTCCTGCCGGCCAGGCCAAGAGGTGGCCAACTGTCTCCTGAGGCCGCACGTCCTGGTGCCCACACCCGAGCTGGGCCCCTGCCAGACCTCAGGGCGTTCGGTAAGCAAGGCGGCAGAGCGCATCTTCAGCCCCGAGATGGCATGAGCTCACACCCTCTTTGCTCCTGCCCTTGCTTTTCTGTAGTGTCTGGGCTCTTACACTCACTGGCTCCTGAAACAGGGCCGGTCCCAGCCTTGGGGCTCCGACTTGTTGGCAGAGTGGGAATGATCCTCCCATCTTTGCAAAGGCTGCGCCGGGGGTGGCAGACATCCTTCACTGATCACAGACATGCTAACACCTACACCACGTGCCCGGCACCTGGAGCTATCTCAGTGGACGCACCGTTTGGGTCGTTGAGCTTTCTAGGTGGTTGAACCCTTTACAAATGTATTGCTTAACCCGTTTCCTGAAGGTTAACTAACTCGGCGATGACAGTGAAGGATCTCACTGGTTATTGTGAAAACTGGCGAATAAAGGGGGAAAAGTTGAGGCTTTACCCTGCCTTCCCTCTGTGAACTGTGCCCGTGGATAAGAGCCTTTTCCGCGGAAAAGGAGCCCAGCGACGACACACGAGGACACCACTGTTCTGCCACTTGTGCTTCACGACGGCTGGGACTCAGGCACTGCACATCCTCCGCTACCCACATCACAAAAGACACAACCCAGGGACCCAGAGGGAGGACGCAACGTGTCTTTTGAAGGAGTCTTGCAAAAAACAGCCAAGTAAGTGATCAAGCCTGTAGAAGAACTACCAGTTTTTACAGAAAGTTCAAAGGACAGAGGCACATGCTGACCAGCACCATGAGGATGCAATCAGCAAACTTCAGATCCTGGGAAACACGCCAGATGAACACGGCTCCTTCAATGAATAATTAGCAAGAATAATGATTTAAAAAAAAATAAAGACGAAACTTTAGATTAAAAGACATTTGAACTCATCACATTGTGTGGATCTTATTTGGATCCCGAGTCCAGCGCCGTTTACAACACGACTTTAGGAGTCCATTGGAAATGGAAGTCATCACTGGATATCTAATTTTTTTTCCTAGGTATGATAATAGTTTGGAGGTTATGTTTTCTTTTAAGAGGCCTTCTCTTTGATAGTGACATATTAAAGTATTTATAGATGACATGACATGTCTCAGATTGGCTTCACAATAATGCGGGGGAAGGGAGTAGAGGAGGGCGGGCCAGAATCGGCCAGGGGGTGACAATGTTGGGGCCGGTCATGGGTACAAGGGATTCATGACACTCCTCTATGGACTTTTGTATATAACTGAAATGTTCCATTAAAAAAATGTCACCAAGACGTGCAGAGGACAATTTATGCCTATGCCGACGGCTCCAGACTTGGGCGCTTCGCAAAGCTGGCTCGGGTCCTTCCCTCCCTTCCTCCTCAGCTGCTGGCTGACAGCTGCCTCCCCCGCAGGGGTCCTCCAAGCTGCCTCCTCTCCTCTGAGCTGCCCTGGACTTGACAAGGCACCAGCTCTTCAGAGCTCTGTGTGAGGTATGACTCATCCCAGCCCGAGCAGGAGCTGCTGCCCGAGCGTGCCCAGGAGCTGTGACTTTGGTTCGGCCAGTCCCCGGGTTCCCTTCACTGCCTTCCTCTGCAGAGCCCAGGCGGCACCTGAGACCGTGGGGAGCGGGCGGGGGGGGGGGGGGGGTGGTCGCGGCGCTTCCCTCCCTCATTTCCATCTGGATTCTGGGTACAGGCAGGGGAAGCAACTGGTGCTAACGTCCACAGGCACAGCCTCTTCCCCACATCATCCCGGGCCCCAGCCCCGGCTCTGGTTTAAAAATGGTCCCCGTCCTCGCAGACATGCCGGAGGACAGCACAGGCTCCTCGAGGTCCCTCGTGCCCTTGGGTCGGTCTCCGGGGGACGGGTGGGGGGTTGGCTAAGCTGCAGGCCACGGGGCCTGTCGGGGGGGATGGCCCTGAAAAACTGCCAGCTCAGCTCATAGGATTTATTTACTTCTGCAGAGAGAAAAGCAGTTGACCTCTTAGGGAAACAAAAGTGAAGAATTTCCTGGCCAGTTGTCTGGGGGGGAATAACAGGAACCGAGCTAGTAACAGCCCAAACAAACAGCACTGAGTGACGACGGAAGGCCTTTGGGACGTGACCAGGAGGGAGTGGGACCTCAGCATTGTCTTCCAGTGTCTGCCACCACTGCAACTCTACTGTCCCCGCCCAGGGCTTCCGGGCCCACAGGGACCACTGAGGACCTGGGCAGACTCATGATAACGGCAATGTCCTATATAGACCTTGAACGTGGAAGGTACATGGGGTGAGGAATTAAGAGCCTTAGACTTAGAGCCAGATACCAAGGCTGGAGGCCCTGTGGTACTCTGGGCAGGTCCCCTAACCTCTGATCTTGGATCCCGCTTACTTGACCCTGCAAAGACGGGGTGATGATTTTAAGGCTCGCCTACAATGACCTTGTGAAGTGCTCTTCAAACAGTGAAGTGCTACAGACAGGGGGCTGGGGGTGGGGTGCAGCCACTGCGCTCCACAGCAGCGTCGCTTGCCTGCACCCGGCTCGGTGAGTACTGCTTTCCATTTTAGCGATGGGCATGGGAAGGCTCGGGAGGCTCACATGACTTACCCTGGTCACATAGCTGGTGAGAGCCCAGGCCTCCTCCTCCAGCTTGTCCAGACCTGCATAGCCCAGGGGCCCCCCACAGCCGGTGCACCCTGAGGCCGCTCACTGGCTTGGGAAATAAAGCCTGTTCCTTCATGATGCTGGCAGCCAGGGTCCAGCATCACAGCCAGGTCCCAGGCTCTGAGACGGTGACCCCTGGCCCTGCTGATGTACTTAATGGTCATGGGCTTAGGACTGAGCCCCCAGGGGAGAGCCGCTACCCACTTCCGTGGGCCACAGCTGAAGACAAACAAAGTTCCCAGGTCCTCATTAAGCCTCATGGACAAAACAGTTATTTATTAACAGGGGAGGCGAGTCCTCTCTCCAGAACTTGGCAGGAAGGCTCTCCCCGCTGGTGGCCAGTCCTGCTCACGGGGCCACCTCTGCACCAGGCTCCCGTCCTGTGCAGCCAAGGGGACACTGAGCCTCTGCACATGGGCAACGCTCTGAGCTGGCAAACGTACCAGGGAAAAAACTTCTTACACAAATTGAAGCCGAGGAGTTTAGCGGGCGGCGGCGGCAATCAGATTTGTTGGCAAGCAGTGACGTCGGGAAATGAGGAGTGTACGCTGTTCCCAAACAGTCTCCTCCGGTCTGGAATTACCCACTTTGCAGGGCCTCTGGAACAGCTGCTGTGAAGGCAGGCAGGCGGGCGGGCGGGCGGGCGGGCGAGGCGCCGGCCCCACCCAGCAGGGGCCCCGCAGGCCCGGACCTCCCTCCTGCTCCCCGAGAGTCCAGACCCGGGCAGCCACGCCCCACCGCCCTGGCCTAAAGCGCATCTTCCCCGCCCCTGGCCAGCGGCTCTGTGCCTCGATGTGCTCATCTGTAATGTGGGACCATAAGGTCAGGGCCTCACGGGAGTGCTCACCCGCTGGGCTTGGAGTGACAGCTCGGGGTTTGAGTCCTCACTCTGCAGCTCGCTGGTGACAAGTTCCTCCGTGGTTACTGGGGATAATTACACTGATACCAGGAGTTACCACGTATGGGCTTGTACGAAGGGTTGCAGGCATTCTGAACATATTAACTCATTTAATTCTCAGCCAGCCCCCGGGGGCAGGCGCTCCCGCTCTTCCCACTTCCCAGTTGGAGAACCTGGTTCAGTCTCTATGGTGATGGCACGGACCACACCTGAGCGCAAGCCAGGACAGTGACAGCTTGGCTCCAGGCCCGCACCCCCCGCGTCTGGTTCCCAAGGGTGGCTCAGCCTCCCGGAGTAGCCCTTGGGGCTGTCACCAAAAGCCTCATGAGTACTTGTTGTGTTCCTTGTAGGACGAAGCCTCTCGACGGCACAGAGCAAAGAGTTATTGTTATTAGTGACATTGTTCCTCCTCTGGAAGGTTCTAGAATGCAATCCTTGTCACTTCTGACCCTTCTTCCCTGCCTTTTTTCCTTAGCCCCTACAAGTACTGACATATTTTCCTTACTTATCTTGTTTATTTTCTATTCCACAGCCCAAGCTGAATGCCATCTCTGTGAGGGCAGGGTCTTCCTCTGTTGTATTAACTTGTAACTACAGTGCCTAAAACAGTGCTTGGCGCATAGCAGGTGCCTCATAAATATTTGTGGGCTGAGCACATGAATGACCCTCACTGCCCTCGCTCTTTAGCCAACCCGTCGGATCCGGCTGCCCCCTCGGCAGTCCCTGTGGACGAGATGAAGTGTTGGGGGGGAACACACTGCGCACAGCCTGCGCTGTCACTGCCAGGACCTGCCCAGCCCACGTTTTTCTTGCTCACGTCCTATCCAGTGCACTCAGTGCTTCGCAAGCACCTGCTAGGTCACCACCCTCTACCGGCAGGAGAGGCCCCCAGCTGCCCTCAGCCCAGCAGGGTCCCAGCTCAAACCAGCCACGTCCAGAAAGCCCAGGCCCCCCAGTCTGATTTCAGGTCACAGGACTCCTCCTGTTTAAACCAGATGCTAAATGCAAATGTTTGGTAAACTCCAAAGTGTTTGGCCTTTGGCTCTTATCCACAAAGAGTCCACTGGGAGCCTGAGGCTCACCCATGGCAGGGCTCGCAGAGCCCTGTCGAGCCCCAAGCCTCGCGGCAGTGGACCCTATCTCAGCACAGCTCACAGGCCCGGGCGCAAGGTTCAGACCGCCAACTCTCCAGCCACCCCGGACTGGCCTACCAAGACTCGCACCTGAGCCCAGCAGGTGGTAAAGCACAGGAGAAATGAAAAATGCAAGTGCCACTGCGGTCTGCGGGGCTGTCTGTCCCACTGCAGAAGGGACAAGACCATGAGGCGCTGATTTCCTGGCTGCTGTGGTACAAACGCCAAACCTCTTCAAGTTAAAATTTAAACTTGGAAGGAAACGGGGAGGACTGGGCATGGCTCTGCGGAGTGGGAGCCCGGGGAATGCAGAAGAGAGTCGGCACGGGCCGATGGCACCCGCCCCGGGACCCCACTGCCAACTGGCCGCAGTGTGGCCCTGGGCAGGCCGGACCCCTGGCAGGCATGTGCCCCGGCAGCCCACACAGGCAAAGTCTACGGGACAAATGAAAAGAATGTTTTTTCCAAATAAAACCAATGATCACTGTAAAGAACAGACACACACCTGTGAAATCACGAGTGTTTGTGCCTGAGAACCTCCCATGCTCTGGGCCTGGCTTCCATGTCCTCCTCAACGTGCAAGAGGCTGTGAGTTCTCAGACGAGTGAGCTCAGAAGAACAGTCTCATGTGCAATAACACCAGTGAACAGTGGAACTGTAAGCGTCTGGTGCTGGCGAGTGCATTTAAGTGCCAGGCCCACTGTGTTGTTATAGTGAATCCTCACAGCCACTCCAGCTGGTTGGTACTATTATTGCGCCCATTTCACAGATGAGGAGTCTGAGACACAAGATCTGAGTGACTTGGATGCCATCAAGGGCAACGCCAGAAGCACCGCTGACTTCAGGCTGAGTTTCCCCGGACACCATAGTCCCACCTTCTTGAAGATGGTGAAGAAAATCACCAAACACCTGCCACATGCCTGGCCCTGCGCCAGGGGGCTCACCCATCTTAGTGTCTCTCATTTCAAAAGAAAACTGTCCCCATTTTACAGGTGAGGGAACTGAAGTTCTGAGAGGTCAAGTCACTTGTCCATGTAACGGGCAGACAGGGGCTGAACAGAGAGGAGGACCACGCGTGGGGGCCCTGGAGTCAGTGTAGTTTCCACTGCACGTTCGCCTTTGCACACTGCCCGGACCCTCCCCACAGCGCGAGTCCTCAGGCCCAGGAAGCTGGCGGGCCGGGCGGGCAGGGATGTTCCCGGGGCCACTGAGGGAGGAAAAACACTGCCAGTGGGACTGTGGAGCCTCGCCCGGGGCAGCGCCACACCCTGATTCCAGACCTGCTGCGGTGCAGAGGGCGTGCAAGTTGGGATTGACGCAATACGGGACCTTCTCACGTGACTTAGGGCGGCCTTGCGAGAGCACCCTGACTGTGCACGTGAGGGCACTGAGGCTCAGCTTGGCTGAGGGGTGGGCTGAGGGGTGAGCTGAGGGCCACACAGCGGCCAAGGCCGGCCACGTGGCCTCGCGTCTGTCCACCTCACTGAGCCGTGTCTTTGACCCAGGAAGGCCCGGCACCTTCCACAGTACCTAGGACACAGGAGGCTCGGAGGAAACGCTCCTTAGAGGAGGAGGAAGGGAGGAACGAAGCGGGGCTTGCTTTGTTCCTTCCCATGTGGGCTGGGGCCTAGGCTTGCCTCCTGCGAGCTGATGCCACCAGGCCAGGTGTAAGCCAGGACGTGGGACATGAAAGAGGAAGCTCAGGTGGGGGGCCTCAAGGGAGACAGCTGGGCACAGGGGGTGAAAACCCGCTTCTGTGTACTGGGGGCCAGTGCTGCAGGCGGGCGTGTTTTACATAAACCCGAGGGAACATTATCCGCCTCCTGAGGGTGTACGTGTGTGCGTGAGCGCTGGTCCTGAGCTGAGTGACCAGGAAAGGCCAACGCTACGACAAGCACAGCAAGGGAGTCCCCCACCCCGCCCTGATTCCCACAGCCCCGCTTTTATACTGGCTCTTGAGTGTGGAGGATGCTGCCTGAAGAAAAGCCCAGAAAGGTGCTGTCCCCTGGGTGGTCCTCAGTTGGCCAGGCCCACAGGGCAGGATGGATTTTCTGCATTTTTTAAAGACAGCTTTATGGCGGTATAGTTGACATAGAATGAACAAGCCATGCATTATTTAAAGCACATAATTAGATGCATCTGCGCTTAGGTATCGATGCTGGACATCACCACCAGCCCAAAGGCAGGATGGATTTTGAGCCAGGTCCCCAACACCGGTCAGTCACTGCGCACCTCTGCCGACGGGTAACAGAAATAGACACCGGTGACAGGCAGAGTGCCCGCTTAGAGCCAGGCTTGGCGCTGTGCATTTTACATGCATCCTCCGAGGGAGGAAGTTAGGGACCTCACAAGCCCAGGTGACTCAGGTCCCAGACACAGGCCTGCCCCTCCCCCTGGCTGTGGCTCCGGTACCTTCCTTTACCGCCCTGGCCCCTCCCTCACGTGACGGTCACCAGAGCGCCCAGCTCACAGGTTTTCTTGGTGAAGTCAAAGGGGAAATGTCTGCAGAACCCAGCACGGCCTGGCTCATGGGGAGCACTTCCTGTGCTAGATGGAGATGAAGCGGGTGTTGATTTTTTTTCCTTTTAAAACAGGAAGTGAAGGGACTCCTCCAAGATCAGCGAGACAACTGGCCTAGGCAGGCCTCCTTCCACCCGGGGAAGTTGGTTCTGCCTCTGCGCTCCTAACTAACCCCGATGCGGTCCTCTCCAGGACATGGGAAGCTCGGAGCCCAACGCGACCAGGTGTCCTTACTTCTGTGGCTGCGGACCTGCTGGCCGCTGCCCAAACTGACCAGGTGACGGTGAGAGCAGGTCACGTGCACTGATTGCTCTCCGCAGACTCAGCCGAGCGCTTCCTTCTCTGCTGACCGTCAGCACCTCACAGACACGGCCGGGGAGCGCTGGCTGGGACGAGGGACATCTGAGACCCATTTCTGGTTTCCTCCCATACCTCCTCAGAGGTTTCTTGCCTCTGATGTGTCATCTTCGAAGTCCAGGGGTCTTGGCTGGGAGGGGAACAGCCTCCACCAAAGCAGCTGGTTAGGGTTTCAGCTGTGTAGGACCAAGAGGGACGCTGCAGGAATAAACCACTTCCCGCCCTAAACTGCCCACAGAGGGTCTGAGAGCGATCCTCACGGTCCTCCCAAACGATGATTAACATGGTGGGAAAAGGCTGCGTCTAACGGGGTCGACCCTGGAGGCTGGGAGCCCTCCAGCTGGTCCAGGAGGCATGTGGCAGAGCAGCAGGTGGAGAGACGCGGGCGCAGCTGACCTACAAGAGCACAGCCACGTTCATCAGCAGCACCATGGGCTAGGCTCTGGGCTCACGGTCCCAGGGGCACTGCTCTCTCCTCTTACAGTTGGGGAAACTGAGACTACGAGGAACCCGTGACTTTGCCAAACTTCACCAACAACTTCCTTGAGCTTGGGAAGCTAGAATTGGAATCCAGGTGTCCATAACACCGATCCAAACACACAAGCACTGAGCGAAGTCCCCATCTGCTTCTTTGCAGAGAAGCAAACAATACACAGGGCTAAATAATATTGTCATGCTTACTACATGCCAGGGACTGCGGCAGAGGCTTATGTGGACAAAAATCCTCCCCAACAATTCCAGGAAGAATGAACCTTGTTCATAGAGGAATCCCTGGAGGGTCAGAGGGCTAAGGTGGCCAAGCAGGATGTGAACACGGGTGGCACTGGCCCTGCATGACACCCTGTAGCTCTTGCTTGAAGTGAAGTGCCCCAGGGAGGCAGGGGGACACTGGGCTGCGTGTTAGGTCCCTGGAGCTGCTGTCATGAAGGACCACACGCTTCATGGCTCACAGCAACGCAGATTTCTTCTCTTCTAGTTCTGGAGGCCAGATTCCTAAACAGGTTTCCTGGGCCCGAATCCACATGTCAGCAGGACGGGGCTCCCTCTGGGGGCTCCTGGGGACAGGCCCTGCCCTCGGCTTTCCCAGCTTCCTGTGGCCGCTGGTGTTCCTCGGCCTGGGCCTGCTTCCTCCACCTTCCAACCCTGCGGTGCAGGGACTGCAAACCTCTGCCCCTGATGCTGAACTTCTGCCTCCAGCATCACAGCCTCCCTCTCTCTGGCCTTCCTGCCTCCCTCTTACGAAGACCCTGGTGGTTACACTGGGCCCACCCAGATAATCCAGCATAGTCTCCTCTCTCGTGACCACTAACCCTAATCACACCTGTGAAGTCCCTTCTGCTGTGTATTCACAGTTCTGGAGGCGGGGCTGAGGCCGCTGTTCACGGTCTACCACAGGCTGGCACGGTTGCGCGCCCTCCCCGCCAGCACCCAGGGCTGCGAGCAGGCAGGAGGAGTTGAGCTGGACAGGGCAGACGGAGGGTGCCCTGAATCCAGCAGAAAGGTCCAAGGGGGGCACGGCGCGGGGTGGGGAGACCCAAGGCGCAGCGCCTCCACGCCTTCACGCCTCCAGTCCGGGCCTGGCTCCAGCTGGGGCCACATCCACTGGCTCGTTCCTCAAGAGCAGAATTGCTTTTAAGTTCTAAAAATACCACCCCTTGCTAAACAAACCCCGGGGCTCTTGTGAAATAAGGCGACAACATGAAAGGCCTGGTGAGGGGCGCCTGGGGATCCTGATCTGCGAGCGGATCAGGGCAGCTCCGTCCGCCGCAGCAGCCAAAGCCATTTCCGAAGTCCTCTTGGAACTCAAGGCCAAGGTCAGGCTCTGGACGGGGGCCAGTGCCGGGGCTGGAGGCACGGGGTGGGAGGGGGCTCTGGAGAAAGGAAGGAAACAAACACTTGCTGGGCGCCCCGGAGGGGTGGCTTCCAGTGCAACCCTCCTTCTATCCTCCAAACAGTCCTGCAGAGGCGGCGTTCTTATGTCCCTTGTCCTGATAGTAAGCGGAAGCTCTGGGAGGTGAAGCGACTTGTCTCAAGTCACACAGCGGTAAGGCCGGGGATTCCAACCAGGCCCACCTGACTCTGAGACCAGTGTCCTCTCCACTTCACCCAGACTACCGCCAGGTTTTCACACACGAACCCGACAAGCATTTGCTGTCTGTTGCCCCCACGGAGGTTCACAGCACAAGTCCTTGAGCCCAACAGCCGGGGTCTGAATCCAGCTCTCCCAGGCTGGGGGTGTTCACCTCTCTGCGCTTCAGCTTCCTCATCTGTACAGTGGACCCAGTGGGTGCACCTGCCTCACGCTGTGAGGATTTAATGCATTAATTCAGGTGGAGTGTTGGGCTGGAACAGTTCACTCCACTCGGACCCTCCGAAATCTCCACCCACCGCCACCCAGTCCTCAGGGGAGCACTCCTTCCCGCTACATTCCCAGTTAAGCAACAGTCTTACTTCACTTTAATTTTTTTAAAGTCCTCACGTGAGGATATATTCATAGACTTCAGAGAGAGAGAGAAATATTGATTGTCTGCCTCCTGTGCACACCCTGACCAGGAATCGAACCTGTAACCTTTTGGTGTACGGGACGATGCTCCAACCGAGCCTCCCAGCCAGGGCTTTACTTAACCTTGACCTGATACAAAATGAGGGCGGAGAGGGCCCACATCCCCCTGCATCACAGATAATCCACAAGCCCAGGCAGGCCAATCTTCAGAGCGTGTTTCAGCCGCGAAACCATCAGTGAACCAGCCAGCGAGCAGCTGGGCACTGCTCACCTCCCTCTCCGCCGCAGGCTGGCTGAGGAGCCTCGGGGGAGCCGGGAGGACAGGGTGCGAGCATCAGAGGGAATCCAAGCCCCGCCTCGTGCCTGAGCACAGACCCACATTCTTCTTTCCTGTCTGCTCGTTCCAAACCAAACTCACTTAAAATCAGGTTCACTATTGGGTAACTACGTCCTGTGTGCTTAGCCTGTCCAAGTGCCATGTCCCAAAGGCCTCACACACACAATCTCATTCACGAGCCCCAAGAGTTGGAAGGCACCCATTTCAAGGATGAGGAAGCTGGAGCTCAGAGTGGTTAGGTAACTTGCCGAAAGCCACACAGCGGCGAAGTGGCTGAGCTGGGACCCGAGAGGTCTGCTTGATGCCTTTGCCCTGCGAGGCCTCAGTGGACCCCAGGTGCCTAGGGTCCTGGTCAGCGCTCGAGGCTCCAGGCTCTGCTGCGTGCCCAGCCCAGGCCCTGGTCCCACACCCTCAGGGGGCTGATGCAAGAGAGCACCCTCTGTTCACCCACTCACTCTTCCAGCACAGCTCACAGGGGGACCCAGTATCTCAGCTGCGTGTGGGCCGTCAGGGACAGAACAGAAATGAGCCGGGCACGCTCCTCTGCCCTCCGGCGGCTGATAGCAAGTGCCCGTGAGCCCAGACACAGAAAGCAAAAACTGTGAAGTGGGCTCTGAAGAGAAGGACTGAGGCGACATCAGGACTAATTGGAGGGGCAGTGGGCTGGGCCACAGGGCAGGTCTCCTTGGCAGAGGGAGCTCCGAGGAGACAGGTCCTCTCTGGACAGGTGACATTTAAGCTGAGACCAGGAAGGACGAGAAGCCGGGGAATGCTGGGAAAGAACACGATCAATGGCCTTAGGACGTCTGAAGAACAGAAAGGAAGGCGGGACTGCCAGGGAGGTGGGCGCCCCTCCACCTCCCTCCCAGCGCCCCACATGCAGGACCTTGGGCATGAAGAGGGGCGAGGCTCCCAGGGCCCCAAGCTTCCCAGGACAGGTGCCTTCGCCCTGCAAGAGGCATATCTTTGGGAAGATCAGCCCTTCCCCAGGGGCTGGGAGAAGCCGGCGGGAGGCAGGGCTGTCTGGGCAGCCAGCTGGCTCAGAGGATGCTCCCGGGCACGCCCGGCTGGGAAGCCACCCCCCAAGCAGCATCTCCCTGGCGGGTCTGCACACCCCTTGGAGGGCTCTGGCTACAAAGCATGCGGCTACTTCTCCCCACTCCATGGCGGCGTGGTCAGGGTGCTCCATCTCTCTGTGAACCTCAGAGGGGAGCCTAGGAGGGGATCTGGGAGCTTTGCCATGCACGTTCCTTTCCTGGGGCACCCACAGCAGGCCAGGCCCCAACCTGGGCCGTGACTCAGCCACACACCCAGTGTGCTAAAATCCAGCCACCAGACAAGGGACTCAGGCAGCAGAAGAGAAGGTGTGAGTCACTACACTTGCTAATCTGGGTGGAGGGAGGTGCATGGGAGGAAGAGGAGAAGATGGGGGAAAGGAGAAGAGGCTTCAAAGGAAAGAGGGAAGAAAAGCCCGCCACCTGACCACATGTTGAAGGCGCTGGACACTGCAGGGCACCGAGGAGCAAAGCCCAGAGGCCTGCCCGCTCGGCTGTCAGCAAGAGACTGGAAACTGACACGGGACCCCAGGCTGGCTGTTGCAGGGGGTTCAGGCACCTGCAGGGGCTGGGCAGAGGGGCTGGGCGGGCTGTGCAGGGCTGCGGGTGGCAAGCACGCACCACCTGTATAAAAGGGTGGATCCAGCTGGCTGCTGACCTTGGGCAGCCTA
The DNA here is from genome assembly GCF_021234165.1 of Pteronotus mesoamericanus. Lineage (NCBI taxonomy): Eukaryota > Metazoa > Chordata > Mammalia > Chiroptera > Mormoopidae > Pteronotus > Pteronotus mesoamericanus. The sequence continues at coordinate 2,446,212 of NW_026555200.1, forward strand.
GGTCTGGGGGGCCAGACCTGCTAGTTTTCTAAAAAAAAGGTAAAAATCCATTCTGTGAAGTTTCTGACTTTTCAACGATGGCAACAAATTCAAAGATTAAACAGGCAGCACACAGGCTCAAGGAACCCTATCTGAGAGTCGCCAGTTTTACAGCCTGGAATGAACGAAGGTAAATAAAATGGTGATAGCGCCTGAGATGCCCACAGGCGCTGGCGCTGGGCAGGAGAGGACTTCTGGAAAGGGGGTGTCCTGCACAAAACGTTGAAGGCAGGAAGCAGGAGCAGGTCAGGGCAGAACTGGAGAGAAGACCCCCGAGCCCCTTCTCCAGGGCTCCTGCTTTCTTCCCCGTGCAGCTGCGCGGCTGGCTCCTACCGCTTTCTAACTGCACGGGTCTGGAGGCAGAGGGCCAGCCCAGGGCGACTGTCCCCTGCAGTCCTGGTCTAATGGAATTGGAAGGGGAGCAGTACCTGCCCGCCAGCCTCTGCAGGGCACCCCCTGGAGAAGTCACATGGGCTCCTGGGGCGGAGGTCTCCTGGGCTGTCAAACAGGACAGACGGGGAGGGTCACGCCTCATCACAGGAATGCACCCGAGGGCACTGCAGGGAGCCCAGGTCTTACCTCAGAGCCAGGCGATCCCTCTCTTCCAGCCCGTCCCTCCTGCCCAGGCAGCTGTCCTCCCTGCCACCAAGCGCACAAGGCCTGAGCTCACGCTTCTGCTAACGGCGCAGCCGCCTCCTGCCGCCCAGGGAGAACTGCCCGTCTGCTCAGCGCTGCTGGGGGCCCCGGTGGCCCACGGCCTGCTCTGTGCTGGGAATGAAGCATGACACGGTGGGCAACAAGGTGCCTAGAAGGAGGGTGTCACTTTAGTCCTGGCATCTGCCTGTGTCCACTCAGTCTCCTCAGTCCCCTTCTCAGGCGGCTGCTATTATTGGCCCCCACTCTGCAGATGATCCCACTGATTCTCGGAGGGGCTGAGGGGCGGGCCCAAGGTCCTGCCGGTGAGGTGCATCAGAGCCTGGATTTGAACCCCGTGCCCCTAAGCCCAGCTGTCACACAGCATCGCCTCCATCAATGCTGGGGGAAGACCCAATGGCAAGAGACAGATGACATTCCATGGCCTGAGAGGCCGGGGAAGAAAAAACAAGCAAAAGCTGAAAGATTGTGCAATGGTATTTTCCCAAGAACAAAAATGAATATTCCCAGGTGACTCCGAATCATGAAGAAATGCTAACCTAGCTCGTCCCAGCCTGGCTGGGAAGGCGGGGTGCGCGCGACCCTGGGGAAGCTGCTGTCCCAGATGATGAAATGGAACCACAGCTGCATCGGCACCTGGAACGGGGCCTCAGTAAACATCTGTGAAGGTGCTGGTGGAAAGTGTGGCGAGAGGAGGAACAGTGACTGTCAGCCAGGTCGCATGTGGGGAGTCCAGGCGAGGGGAGGCGGTTTTGCATGTGGCCCACAGCCAGTCTTTCCTGCCGCCCCCTCCCTCTTCCTCCCCAGGGCCGGGCCCAGCTCAGCGGCCACTGAGCTGAGCTGCTCATCTGACCCCACCCAGGCCAAGGGCCACCCTTGCGAGCTGTGCGATCCCCGCGCGAGGGAGCTCTGCCCTGCCAACACGTACCGATCAGAAAAGGGACACCGATGACACGACCCACGCAGCCCCACATCCGACTGCACGTAGGCTGGAGCCCCCGGACTTTCCGGCAGCAGGAAACCCAGCGCCTAGGACAGCGCTTCTGAGCGCAGCGTGTCCTGACTCTAAGTGCCACCGCCTGTTTTTAATGACACTTCCCTCCAGCGGGGCCGGGCGGGGCAGGGATGCTGGGACGGGAAACTGGTGCCTCTGGGAACTCTGCCTGGGAATGTGGTCCCCACAAGGAAGGGGAGCACCCGCCCCCCGCCCCCACTCACAGGGCATGGAGGAAGCCAGGAGGAGGAGGAGGAGATGGGGTGTTAGAGCAGGATCCCTGGGCAAGGGGCCCGAGGCCAACTGCGAGGAGGAAACAGGCCTGCCTGCAGCTCACGCGCCTCTGCAGGGGGAGCCCCTGCCTCTCCCTCTCCCCCTCTGGCCGGGCCCTGCGGCTCCCAGCTGCACTAGCTGTTTCAGCTGTTTCAGCTCTACAGCCCCGGGCCAGCTTTCTGAATCCCAATCGGATGCTGCCAATCCCTGTCTAAAGCCTGCACTGGCTCCCCAGTGCCCTCAGGCCGCGGTGGGAGTGGCCCCACACCAGGCGCCCAAGCCCTGTTCCTGCAAAGCCGTCCTCTTCTTGCTCCCACATCTCTTCGGCCAACAAGCCCTGTGGCCTCCCCAGCCTGTCTTGCTCGAGGGCTGTGACAGTGTCCCCAGGTCCCCCCTCCCAGTCTACTCGCCATGCAGTAGCCAGAGGGGCTCCTTCAAAATGCAAATCAGATCCAGACGTTTAAAACCAGTGCATCCTGCCTTGTGTGTGATAAAATCTAAACTTCTCAGGCGGTTTGCAGAGCCCCACGTGAAACCACCTGGCATCTCATCCCCATCTTCCTCCTTGTCCTTCACCCTCCAGAGCTACGGTGGCTTCCCCTGCCCCCTGCCTGGAACGCTCACGCTGCCCCCTTCCCGTCAGCCTTGGGTTAAAGGTCCCTGCTCCAGAGAGGCCTTCTCCGGCCACTGCGGGCAAAGGAGCTCCTCCGTCTCCTGTATCGCCCCATTTATATCCTCACGGCATGTGCACTGTCTTACCTTGTTCTTGTCTGTTCCCTAATTTATTACTTGCTTCCCCTCTGAACTGCTGGGCTGGGAGGAGGCTGCAGGGCTTGTTCTGCTCTCTCTGATACCTCCAGCACCAAGCCCCGGGCAGGCACGCGGCTGGGGACCCGTCGATATTTCTGGAACGAATGACTGGTTTTGTTTCTGACACCTGGCCACGTCTGCTGCTGTGCATGTCATTAAACTAAATAGAGAAATGCGGCAGCAGCGACTGCCCACTAAGGACCTACTAATTGCTTAGCCGGGTGTGTGCAGGCAAAGCCCTTGGGCCCCACGTCCCCAGTGCCAGCCTCTGGGACGGCTGCCAGCCAGGGCCCCATCACAGTCCCCCCGCCGCCAGCACACAGCCGCCCCTTTACTTAGATTCTACGCTGAGCTCCACTTTCCTGAAGAGATGTTAAAATAAGATGACGACGGGTCATCTATCCCCGTGAGGGCCTTCCAGCCCCATTCAAGGAAGGACAGGGGACTGTGCGGGAGCCCCACCTCTGCCGCACGCGGAGGCTCTGCGTGCTCCACCGGAACCGTGCAGAGCATCAGCACCGCTGGGAACAGGCCGACCGAGCGAGAAAAGCTGCAGGTCAGCACTTTCCGCGACTTGCTGCTTTAATATTAGAATATGCATAAGGAGAAGCAGCATCGCCGTACGCAAGCTACCTATCTGCAGACGAGGACTTACACCTGTTCCCGGCGCATGGCCAGCACAGCAGCAAGCCTGCTCCCACCTGAGTCACAAAGCAGACGCGGGCCAGGGCCAGGAGACAAGCACTTGGGCTGCGGCCGGTCCGAAGAGCACCCCGCGCTCCACAGCCTGCTCTCACGGGCTTTGCTCTGCATCGCCACTGATGTAATAGTGTCATCTAACGTATGGTCCCCAGTTGTCCCCATAACTGCATCTGTGGCTTTCACACGCACCCTGCTCAGTCCAGGATCCCAGGATCCCAGGATCCCAGGTGGCAATGAACTGTCGCGGCTCCTGATCTGGCTGGAATCTAGGAGGTTCCCTTTGTCTCTGCGGTGGGTCTTTCACGACATCAAGGCTGTCCTGTCCCCAGTGAACCCACAAATGATGCGTGTCCTCACTGTGTCCCACAAGGGCACTTTGTCCGTTCCTGGTGATTTTTCTAATTGGTCCCACATCTATTAAGTAGCGCCACTTCCCCTTTCTTTCTTCCCTTTGATAATCTGTTTCTTCCATGACTCTTTTGGATGTTTCCGCCAAGGCCAGCCTAGCTGGGTCTTTCTGACCCATCTGTCTTTGATCGCATCCTTGCTTTCAAGAACGACAAGATGTTCTAGCCACACTCTGTCACTCTCCACTGCCCCACACCTAGATTTTGGCCCTGGAAACCTAATCCAGACTCTGACTTCCAGAACTGTAAAAGAATAAATCTGTGTTGTTTTAAGCCACGTCCTGGCCTAGGAGAGAACCTGGTACCTAACAGTGTATATTTACTCATTCGCTCTATCCCATAATAACAAAATGATCCCAGAATTATTATATCAAGAGCACTGTCCACAAATCTGCTACACAAACTTTGAAATTTGCTTCCTATCCTTCCATTCTCTTAGGCCTTCGAATGTGTTCTATGGTGTGTAGAGTACCTTGGTTTCCTATTTGTGAGGTGTCATCCTCAGGGTAAATCTTGGAAGTGTGACTGCGGAGTCGAAGGGTAAATGCGTCTGTGGCTTTGCGGCGATACCTCGGTTCCCCTCCACTGGGCTCCCACCACCCTGCCTTTGCACCGTGTGTGTGTACCTGCGGTACGCCAGGAGGGTGTGATCACGTGATAGCTCAGGGTGGCTTGAATTTGTATTTGCAGCAACACCCTTAACTGACTGTGCCCACTTTCAGCCCTGCGGCCAAGTCCGGGGCTCCTCCTGAAGGCGCCAGGCTGTGCATCCCAGTGGGGTGCAGGGGGTATATAGGCTCGTGGTGCCTGCCCACCACCCCGGCACGGACAAACGATGCTCACATGGAGCTCTGGCCTCTGCGGCGGAGGACGGAGTGTTCTGCACATCTGGAGAAACCTCAGAAGCCTGCCCTCCTTACTCCTGGAGTACGTAAGTCTCCCTGCTGCCTTCAGCAGGCGAAAGCAGCATCCTGGCCTTTTGCTCTGATGATCAGGGACAAGCTGCCAGGCTCCTGCCATGGGGCACGAGCTCCCTCCGCGGTGTTCCAAGCAGGAGGCCAAGTGTGCCTGCCTGAGGGGGCTGGGGTTACTAACTGGGACTTCTTTTTCTGGAGTCAGCCCCTGCACACCCCGTGCCAGGCTGGTGGACCACAGGAAGGTGTCCTTAGAAATTCAGGTGGTAGGGAGACCCGGCGTTGTGCCTCCAGCCTTCCCTGACAATACACGGTCACCTGCTTCTGGCCGGCCCCTCTGCCCATTGCCCCTGCAAGGGCTCAGGGTACCTGGTCTCAGAGCGGACAAGTGGGGAGCCCCTGTCCCATCCACCCCAAGCCCGAGCCCGCACACCTCCACCCAAACGGCAGCATTTTAAGGGCTCAGAGAAACTTCAGGTGTTGGCAGACAGGTGTTTGGTCTTTGTGGTATCATGGTTAGGAGTGCAGGACCTGAAGCCAGAATGGATGGGCCAGATCCTGCCCCACCACCAACCAGCCGCATGTCCCCTGCAAGTTCCTTCTGTCGCTGAGCCTCTGATACCCCGTGTGTAAAGCTGGAGTGACAGCAGGGCCCACCCCGCAGGCCGGCTGCGAGGATCCAACGGGACCCGGTGCGCAGAGGGCCCGCGCACAGTATGTGTTTAATAAATGTCCCTCCAGGGGCCGGCCTCTATCTTGGACCTCGGCTGCCTGACCAGGGTAAGTCCCTTCTCACACGCGTTTCACTTCTCACTTTGCCAGCTGAGAAAGTCGTCCTGAGTGGGACACCATGCCTGGGGCGGAGCTGGGCCTCCAGCATGAGCAACCACGATTGCCGCACCTTCCATCCTAAAATTCTTAAGATGCCATCGCGAGGGGACTGCTCCTGCGGCCAACCACAACTGGTCAAGATGACCACGACTCACACCCAGGCCAGCGATGGGTGTCCGGTGGGGGCCATGAGCAGGGGCTGAAACCCAGGTGGGCGTGCAGCGAGATGCTGTCCCACGCGGGTGCGAGGGGCCATCAGGCTAAGGGTCAACAGGACTGTGTTCAAGGGGAGGGGGCGCCTTTTCTTAATCTGGCTTTGTGCCCTTTTCTCATCGGCACAGATTCCGTATAGGCTAGTGGGAGGCCATTAACATCTAAAGATACACACTTACAACCCACAGGTTGGTGATTAGGCTATATTTTTTGAACTATGATCTTTTACATGAAGAAGTGCTCTCCTGGGTCATGATTCCATTAAATCGTGGATTCCATTAAAATACAGAAAAGTGCAGTAGGGACAGAGACCATAAGAAGGGAGGACCCTGCAGTGGCACTTGGTGTTGGGAGTTAGGACATGGGTCTAGAGCGCAGCTCCCAGCTCAGCTGGGGTGTGTCCCTCCCAACCCTGCGCCCCCTGACCCCTGCCCGTCCCAGGGCCCCGCCCCCCGCCAGGTCCTGGCCTCCGCTCCTGGCCACTGTCCCCTCTCTCCTAGGAAAGCTGGTCCTCCCCCAGCATCTCCAGCCCCACTGCTCCATAGGGGAGTGTGTGAGGTTTTAGCTTCTGAAGCCACACTCTTCTGGAAGATCCAGCCAGAAAACGGCCCTGTTTTGCCAGCCCATTGTTGACCCTGTAGAAATCGAGTCTCCCAAACCTGCCGTCACCTGAACTACGAGGAAGGAAGAAAGGGGTGCGCCTTCCTTCCCCACTGACGCCGTCACCCGGCTTGCACTCTGGCAGGCCCAGGTTGCCCCCGTGATTCAGAGGCGGGGGCATGGGTCCTTCCACGGGTCCTTCCAGGAAGAGACAGAGGTCAGCACTCAGGACAGCACCAACAGGTCCCGCCAGCCGCAAAGCCAGGCTAAGGGACGACGCCCAAGCAGGGGGACCGCCCGGAATCTGTGACAGACTGTGGGCACATCTAGGTGGGGTATGGGCCCTGCTTCTGCTTTTCACCCATTTCCTGAGTACCTACTGGGTGCCAGCCCCGAGGGCCTGGCATGCGTCTCGCCTATGCTCAGCCCCTGGCAGCAGGGATGGGACAATGAGAGAGGCAGACACAATACACTTCAGACCTGACTGCAAGGCACGCCCAGCCTTAACATGCTGGGTCAACAGCCACCTCCCCAAGGGAGTGACAGTCCCCAAGGCTCCACGTCGTTCTCCAGCCCATGCCTGCACCTCAAGGCCCATGTTCTGAGCACCCTGCCATGTGGTGAGCCCAGTCCCAAACACTCTGTGGGACAGAGATAGGCTAAGAGCACCAGGAAGGCCTCCGGGGGCTTGGCAGGGGTCAGGGACATTGACCGGTCCCTGGCCATGCCCCTCCTTCGGGTGCCTGCTGAAGACCTCTCTCCTTGGGCACCGTGCCCTACAGGCAAGGTCCGAATCAGAACGATCGTTCTAGATCTTCACGCTCCAGAGCGCGCGGGCGAGCCAGTTCTCTTGAGTTCGGGGACTGACAAGGTAAGAAGGCTAAGGGCTGCCAGGTGGGGCCCGGGGCGGGGGCCCCGAGGTTTCGGCCTGGCTGCGGTGGCTGTGGCAGGCCCCACAGCCGGTGCGACCTGGAGACAGTGCCCCTTCTGTAGCCAGCTGACCGCATCCGCCGCTCCACGGCCCCCCTGTGAGCCTTTCCCCATGGCACCCTGAGCACGCTGCTCGTGGGATGTTAGGAAGGGGCTTGTAAGAACACTCGGCCCAGGCCTCCCATTGTCCAGGCGCCGCCCGCAGGGGCTGGGCGCCGCTGCCAGATGGCCCAGGCCTCTGGGCTTCCTGCCCCAACATGCCCCGCGGCCTGGTTCACAGGCTCGGCCTGTCCCCAGGATCCATATCACGGATAATTCATCATTTAGAAAAAAAAGTGAACCACTTAAAGAGACAGCAGCATGCTCCCCATGGAGCTGTGCAGGGCGCTGGCTAAGTCACACAGGGCCCAGAGCCAGGCACTTGGTTTAAATTCCACCTCCCAGCGGGTCACTTCTCTGTCCCTCCATCTTCTCATCTGGAAAATGGGGAGGATTATGAGATAATTCATGCGGTTTATAGCCCATGCATTCCTGGCCCATAAAAATATTCATTAAATACATATAAATTATATTAATTATATGTACATTAGCTATACACACTAATTTTTAAAATATCATGGCGCCACTGAGGTTGAACTCGGATCCTCTCCCTGCCATAGTGCCTGGCCCCGAGCTGAATTAGGACACTCCTTTCCAAACCGGCCTGAGCATTCAGCTCAGTGCCAAAACCCGCCTCTCTTCCTTCTGTGCCCCACGTCCGGCTCCGGCAGGAAGGCTTGTCCAGCTCGCCTGGTTGTTAGCAGCTTCCGTCTCAGCCCCTGGCCAGTCCGTGCGGTGGGAGCTATTTAAAGAGCTGGGCTGCACGCCCAGGCCAGAGCCCATGAGGCTTCAGAACTCACTGGTCCGCCTGTTCCTGGAATGCGCGCCCAGGAGCCCTGGGCATCGGGGCCCTGGACAGGACCGGGCTCTACCCAGACTCTGTCCACATGGGGCCTGGGAGGGACTGAAAGGGTCCCCACTCCAAAGTACCCCATCTCCAGGATTCTTACCCCCTCCCCATCCTCTTTTAAAAACAGCTTCTTGATAATGAATGACACATAATAAACTGGACATATTTAACGCAGATGTTTGGTATGGTCTGACACGCGCACCTCTCCGTAAAACCATCACCCCCAAATTTCCCCCTCCCCTTCGTAAGCAGCACTCCTGCCCCTCCCCTCTCCAGGCAACCACTGACCTTCCTGACCCTACAGATGAGTTTTCGTTTTCTAGACTCTCATGCAAATGGAATCATACAGGAGATACTTGTTCTTTTTGGATTCTCACTCAGCGTCGCTATTTTGAGGTCTACCGTGTTGCGTGTATCAGTGGTTCGTTGCTTTCCTGCTGAGTAGGATCCCATGGAGGACGTACTGGTTTGTTTATGCCTTCATCTGCTGACGGACATCTGGGCTGCCTCCAGTTCTGGGCTATTACAAATAATAGCTCTGACCCTTTGTGCACAAGTCTGCATCTCCCGTGTGAGTGAACACCTAGGAGCGGGACGGTGGGGCCCTATGTTATCCACTGTAAACTTCCTATGTCCCCAGAGTATTTACAATCTTCTAACACATATGATTTGAGTTTTACTGTGTTCGCTGTTACGGCTGGCCTCCCCCCTCCCCGCTGTGGCAGATGGTATTTTTGAAAAGATGAACACACTGATATCTCCCCTACCACATGCTTTTTATAGTATGGAGATTGGCTGACCTTGTGGCTGGCCTGTCACCAAGAGAATGCAGCAAAAGTGACCCTAAGTGGTATCTGAGGCCAAGAAGCCTTGTAGCTTGCATCCTGGTTTCTTGGAATCCTCTCTGTGGGAGCCTTGCACCTCCACGTAGGAGACCTTATTACTACTCTGGACCAGCCACAGATGGGTGCCCTGGTCCCAGTGGAGCCTAGATGTTCCACCAAGGCAGCAGGCATGTGAGGGAAGCTGTCTTGACTTTTTCAGCAGAACACCACTGTGAGACCCTCCCCACCCCCACCACTAACACAGAGAACCGAAGAATCACTCAGCTGAGCCCTGCGAAGCCACAGGCACACAAAATCATGGCGCATAAGGAAAGTGGTGGTTATTTTACACCACTAAGATTTGGGGGCAGTCTGTCATACAGCAATAGTAACTGGCACACCTTTCTAGAATGTGAGATTCACGTTTGTCGACTTTGCTCACAGATATACCCCAAGGGCCCAGAATGATAATAGGACCTTGACAAGTATTTGTTAAATGAGTACGTGAGTGGGGTTCTAGGTCAGATTCTAGTAACACTGAAGCAATTGCTACTGATCAAAAACGAGCACTGATACAGGAAAAGAGACCTGTGTCTGGCACAACAGGACTTCAAATTCAAACACTGAGACCTGCATGCTGCATGGCCCTTCTGGAGCCTCAGTTTCCCCAACTGTAAAGTCAGGCTAACCCCATCTATGGTGGGGATCAATCTCTGCCCAATCTCTGCCCATGCCTGAGAAGGGCATGGGGAATAATTAAAGGCAGAGGCTCAAGGTCTGCAGCCCAAGCTCCCACCTTAAATGTGACCTCTGCGGCAGCCGTGGCCACGGTGCAGGGGGTGGGGCGGGGGGAACAGGGAGAGGAACTCATGGCTCGTGTAACCGAGACCAGCCGCAAAGCCTTTATCCCCTGGGACAACTTCCAGAGACAAGACTGGGAAGGAACCCATGGATCCTGGCCACTTAGGCCACTAAGTGACACCCAAGAACCCTCTGCTTCCAAATCCAGATCTGCTCCTCTTTCCCTTTTTCCCTTCTTCAGTAAAGCGACAACTAGCCCCTTGACCTCCAAATTCTTGGCTAATTATTTGCCAAGAACAAGGTTTGGAAACCAGACTCACTGGGGATCAAATCTTGGCCTCAACACCTACCGTCCAGGAGACCTTAGAAAAATCCTAACCTCTCTCATCCCCACTCTGCAGATGGGGAAGCTGAGGCTAACGAACACTAGCCAGCTAACAAGGGCCGTTGGGAGGGTCAATGAGCTCGTACAGGCCATGCAATGAGGTGGGTGCCTAGATCGGTCCAAGTGCAAACTAAACGTCAGCTGAGGTGATTATTATCCAAACGCGACTCACTGTGTTCACACCTCGGTCATCCCAACCACAAAAAATGGGTGCATGCGATTTTTCTGAATAGGGAAGAGAGGCAGCGCCCTGGTACATGCTGCCAAAACAAGTATAAGGTACGTGTGGGGTGAGTCCCGGTGGGTGTCTTTGTACTTTCAAACCAGTCTTCCCGTTTTTCTCAGGATAAACTGAAGATTTCTGTAATTAGAACATTAATACATAGTGGGATTTACTAAGAACTGAACCCAAAGCATCAAAGGAGATGCCAGCAGGGAACCTGCCTGGGAGGCCGTGGAGGGGCTGGGGGAGGGGACTGGACCAGCTGCCTTTCTAACTCCGAGAGTCAAGGCCTCAGTATTAAAACCCCCAGATGAGGATGAGAAGAGAGACATTAGTCACTGAGGTATACAACCTATAAAAAGCAAAGGAGTCAAAAGAGATAAAGGGATGGGATGGTTGTCAATCACCAGAACCCCAGACTCTAGGGCAGATGTGGATCTTATTCTACTTAAAATGCTCTTTGTGGTGGATCCGCATTAATTGTAGAAACCCCTGCCTTCCCGCATCCACAGCCTTGCTGAGTCTCTGCCCACAGGCCTCTGGGCTTGGCCATGTGACTTCCTCTGGCCAATAAGAAATCAACAAAGGATGCAGGCGCAGGCTTGAAAAGTCCTTTTGCAATGTAGCTTGGTAATCTAAGATGCTGACAATGGGGGGACACTGGATATATGAGATTTTGCAACTCTTCTGTAAACCTCCAACTATTACAAAAGAAAATACTTATCGTTATCTTTTAAAAAGTACCTGTGCACTACAGCATGTGCCCTTTCTGGGAGCCCAATGACCTTGTGAAGCAGCTTACCTGCTAGACACTTCTCCTACCTGGCTATGAATTATTCTCAACTGGATCAAATTTAGAGTCTAGAAATCTTTCAAGGGGGATCTGTTAACTATCAAAAGCTATTGATAGCATATTAGGAAGATGTTCTCTCTGTAGAGTTAAAATTTGCTGGAAGCTTCCACTGAATTCTAAGATTTACCACCTAAGAGTCTTCCACATCCTGGCTGTGGGTCAGAGGGGCTGGCTCTGGGGGGCGCTCCTGCAGCTGGATCTGGGGGCCCAACGCAGTTTTATGCGTATGACTTCCTGGAGAGGAGCACACAACTTCAATCCAGAGGGAAGGAATCAGACAAAGAATGGAGTGAGGATGTGGGTGGGAAAAGAGGAAACATTAAGTTGCTTTTCAAACCCACACGGTGCTGTGGAGACCAGGACGTGTGTGTAGGAAAGCAGGTGGGCAGAGCCGGCCCAGCAGCAATGACACATCACTCTGTTTGACAGCCACTTGGGCCCCCGTCTGCAGGCCTGGGTACATTTGTAAAGGCAGCCAGACCATGGCCACACCTGCTAGGAACATAAAGGATGCCGGTGTCCCCTCCTGCCCAAAGCCTAAGACGTTCACTGTGCCCTTGAACTCTTTGAAGCAGGAGTATCTGTGGCCGATTCTTATCTACAGGCCTGGCTGGCCATAAAAAAAAAAAAAAAAAAAAATCATCCAATTTATGCTGAATGCATTGTGGGTTCCAGGCGTGTCACTGGGTTCTGGGCAGGGCCTGGCTGGGTCCGATCTGCCTCCAAATTCTGGGCCACAGGCATGGGTTCCAGTGTGGGGAAGTTTCCAGGGCACGTTTGTTGAATGAGCAAATTAAATAATAAGGCTCAGTTCCTTCCAGAGCTCAGTCTCGGGCAGGTGACTCATTCTGAGGCAGGGAAAAGGCCCCCACGAGCCTCATTCCTTCTGCTAAAGAGAGAAAACTCGGGCATCGTCTCTTCTCCCCCACACTCGAGGATCATCTGCTTTGTTCAGATAACAAGGCCAGCTCTGTGCTGGTGGCTGTGCCCCACAGGAGCCTGGCCAGTGACAAGCCTGATAGGAAACAGACGTCCCCCACTGTGCGCTGAGTCCCGAGGGAGGTCAGCGTCTAAGGGCTGTAACAATGACCACAAACTTAGTAGCTTCCAACAATACAAATTTATTATCTGATAGTTCTGGAGGTCAGAGTCCAAAAGGGGTCTCACCGGGCTAAGATCAAGGTGTGGGCGGGGCTGTGCTCTTACTGGCAGCTCCAGGAGAGAATCAGGTCTCTTGCCTTTTCCAGCATCTACACATGCCCACAGGCCTAGGCTCATGGGCCCTTCCTCCACCTTCGAGGCCAGCAATGGCAGGTTGAGTCCTCACGTTGAATCCCTGACCTCTGCTCTGTGGTCACATCATTTTCTCTGACTCTGACTCTTCTGTCTCCTTTTCCACTTGGAAGGACCCGCGAGATTCCATCAGGCCCATGGGGTAGCCCCCACATCTCAAAACATCTGATTACCCACCATGATTCCCTTTGCCGCATCATCTAACATATTCACGGGGCCTAGGAATGAGGATGTAGACATCCTGGGGGTGAAAGGGCACGATTCGGCCAACCTCAGGCCCTGAACTGTCAGTCAGAGAAGGGCCAGGAAGGTCCCGGAGGAAGCCGAACCTGAACCAGGACTCGGAGGAAGAGCGACCGCCAGGAGGTGGGAGGAGAAGGAAGAGCCAGTGCAAAGTCCCTGAGGGGAGAGAAGAGGGGGGCTCCGTAGGTCCATCCGGGAACCTCGTGTACCGAACCACGCGTATGGCCACGTGCTAGAAGGAGAGAGACACAGCTGCAAAGGCAAGGGGAGAGTCGGAAATGGGGGCATCCTAACACCCCATTTCTCATACTGTCACTGCTTCCACCTGCTCAAAACCTCTGTGGTCCCTGAAGTTCTGAGTGAGACCCTTGAGGTTCACGACGATCGTCTCCCACCGCGCCACCCACGGCCCACATACGGGCTGATCTCCTGCCTTTGCTCAAGCTGTTTCCCTGCAGTAACGCCCTCTCTGCCCCTGCCGGCAGCACCTCAGGGCTCTCGAGCCCCCTGCCGAAGTCCATCCCCAGAGGCCCCCGCCAGGTGCTGCCGAGTAATGGCAGCTCATTCACGGCCCGCTCCAGAGGCTTGTTGTGAGCGTGACACGAGCTCAGAAATCCTAGCTGTCACCACTCTCATCACCGCCACCAACACTTTAGCGGGGTCTAAGAGGAAAACTACCTTCACAGTAATACCCTGATGCTCTTTGCCTTTCTCACTGTGTTAGTATGCGCACGGCTGGTGCAGAACGAAGGCGGTTAAACTGCTGACATCTTAGTAAAAACCACGGCAGTGGCAGCGAACAGTATTAGTGGTCATTGCACTCTCGACCCTATGCACTTGCAGTAGGAGAAAAGGGTGCAGTTTACTCCCAAGCATCCTTGATGAAGCAGTACAAACGGTTTAGTCTATTAACGCTTGATCCCCAAGTACTTGTCTTTTAATCAAATGCGAAGAATACTTAAATCTCTTTTGCTGCATAGCAAAGAACAGTGGCTGTGTCGAGGGAAAACGGTGGAGTGGCCGAGTTGCGAGCTAAACTAGCCACTTTTCCATAGAAAACCCTTTGTGCCTGATGGGGTGACTGACAGACCAACTTCGGTGTCGGGGGAAACTACTGAACTAAGTTAACCAGGGAAGGAAGGGAGCCTGTTACTTTTTAGGAAAAGAGCTGACGGTATTTGTTGCCAATGATAAAACCTAAGCTCTGGAGCAAAACTTAGAATTCTGGCAAACTTGACCTGCCACTATGACAGTCACAACTTTTTAAGGCTTAAAGACTTTTTTTTTATGGATAACGAAATATGTCAACATTTGGAAGATCCGCATCACTCAGTGAGCCCATATTTTCCAACTGATCAATGTTAGATGTTAAAAAAGATCCTATGTGGGGGCGAAAATCCATTCAAAGTGCAAATCAGACCAATGGCTTTGACAACTGCAACATATCACAAAAATAAGGTTTCAGATTCTACACTGCAGCCAACATCTTAAGAAACTACCATTTGGCGAGTTTTAGTGTGGCACTGAAGAAAATTATCCACAGTTATCTAATAAGGCAATTAATGTACTCCTCCCTTTTCCAGCTGTGCCTGTGTGATTCCAGATTTTCAATCAAGGAAACAAATAACAGCGGCCTGACTGGAGGGGCAGACAGGAGAATTCAGCTGTTTTTTTTAGGAAATCAGACATTAACAAGTTTCCACAAAAATACAAAACAATGTTGCCTTTCTCACTTCAATCTTTTTGAGGGGGAAAATAGAATTATTTTTTCACTAAAAATAATTGTACTTATATTAACATACAATGGGCTTATCATTTTAAAATAAATTATGAAAGATTAAGACTTTTTTTTCAGTTTTAATTTCTAAAACAGTAAATAACAATAGATCCAAACCATACAGACCAAGGCGCTTTGGGGTCCTCAGTTTTGTAAGAGTATAACATGGTCCAGAGACGGGAATGTTGGAGAAATACTGTCCTGAGAAAATAAACTGATTTATAAACACAGGTCTTTAGCGTAGCATCATATAACGGCAAACACGAAAAGAAAAATGTGGAAACAAATGTCCAGTAATAGGGAAATGACTAAATAAATTATGGTGTGTCCATTTGGTGAAACATTATGTAGTCATTAAAAATTATGTTTTCCAAGAGTATTTATTGTTGTGGGAAAATGCTCAACACCCTTGACGTGCCGTTGAGTGATCAAAAAAGGAAAGAAGCAAGTTTTCATGATCATTTCTACAGAGCCCTGATGCTTGGAGTAATGCGTGAAACTGAGGAGGGCCTGGGGAAATCAACAGATACGCCAGAGGGGTCCTGCGGGCTACAAGCTCACCACGTGTGTGGAGCTAGGGTCAGGCAGGCCTCCGGTACATTTATCACACATGTGGAGGCATGCTCCATAACACCATTCTTTCCTAAACAACCGTTCGTTGCTTCTGCCTGAAACTCACAGGGAGATCAAAATCCTAAACCACACATTCCTGGACTCATCCCACAGAAACAAAGGAACCTTCTAAACCCACTTTCCCCAAAATAGACTATCCGTTTTGCTTTGATGTTGAAACCATGGGCTGATATTTCAGTTGTTTGAGTTCCTACTGCTCCAAAGACTGGGGGCGGCCAGGTGGGGACCTGCCAGAAGTCTCTGGGGGGCTTTGCGCGTTTCCACCACAGGGACGCCGGTTGTTAACAAGTGTCACCCGACATCTGCTGCTGACTTGGCTTGTGCGTTTGTTCCCGTTCTCCTCATTATGGGCACATAAATTCCTTTTCATGCCCCAGCCTCCTTCTGCCCACATCTGTCTGCAATTTACTCACTGCGTGCTGTGGCCAGGGAGCAAGCATCCTATTTATGACTGCAGAACACCAGGCAGGACGCTCAGGCGGCTGAAGGTGCCCACGTGACTGCTTTTCAGGAACACAGCTTACCTTGAGCTCAGATGGGCTCAGGGGCCCTAAGGTTTGGGCCACCCCTAACGGGAATCAGGAGACCAAACCTCCAAGCAGATCCAAGGAGGACTGCGAAGCACCCCCTTGCGATAATCACAAAGTAATTGCGCTAATGGTTCTGGGCGCTGGGCCAAGTGCTTTACATCTCATTTAATTCTCACACCAACCCTCTGAAGTAGTTACTATTATTGGCCCCAATTAACAGAAAAACGTTATTGTTACCCTGAATAAGGAAACTATGGTTCAGAGAGGTAAGGAATTTGTCCAAGGTCACACAGCTAGTAAGTGGTAAAGCTGGGATTCAAGCCCAGATCGGGTTCGAGCATCTCCTGTCCCCATTACCGAGCTGCAACAGTGTCTTGCCTCTCTCGTCCAGGCTGACTTCATCCCCAGAGGGGAGGAGTGGGACGCTGGGGTAACGGAAAAAGTTTCGGAAAAAGTTCTGTCAACGTGGCCAAGGTACTCAATCTCCCTGAGCCTCACTCAGGCGCTCCAGGTCCTCATTGAGATTTCTGTGCCCACAAAGAAGCCGCCCCATCAGGTGGCTCTCAGGGTCCCCGGGGAGACCTTTGGGGACAGACAAGAAATCTACAGCGCAGCTCAGAAGCAGTGCCTGCCCAGCTCTGGGCCCCACGGGCCACACATCTGCTACGGGCCAGCTCTCACCGCAGGGGCAGCTGCTGTGCCGTCACCTACGCAGACGCTACGCCATTCACTTCGCCATGTCTGACCCATCACTCAGACCAGAGCAGTGGGCCTTGGGGAGCGCAGGCTGCCCGTCTCAGGGGCCGGGGAGAGGGATAAATGGGCGTCTGCCCTATCCCCTGCCCATTCCTTTGGGCCCAGAAACCCCTGAGAGGTTTCCCTACCCCCGACAAGTCCAGAGGATGAATATGGGGGAGGACTCTTTCCTGGAAGGCAGGTTTCTCTGTCCCTACAAGGAACGCCGGCAAGGATGGTTGAGCCAACTGCTTCCTGGGGCTGTCCCGACTTCCCACTGGCTCACGGCGCATGGTGAGACCAAAGGACATCGGCTCCCACGGCCTGGCCCCTGGGGCTCTTCCCCAGGAGGCTTCCTGCGATAGGGTCCCATCCAGGGAAGGGAAGGGACGTTCTGAGGCTCCTGGGAAGCCGGGGTGCGGGTAGGGGAGGGAGGCTCACACAGGTCGGTCTGGAGAGGTGGCCAGTCGCCTAGAGAAAGCATGCATGCTTGGCACCAGGCTTCCCAGCCATAACACAGGCCACCTGCCCACTACGGCCTGGGGAGACCACCCAGGGTGCATCTCAGTGACCCCGTGAAAACAAACCCTGACGGAAAAGGGTCTCTGTCTTTTAGTGTGGTTTGTTTCGCTGAAAAGAATTCAGGCGTAAAGAGTGCCGCAACACCTGGGCAAGGAATCACCCTCAGAAACAGTTTCCTAGACGTCCCGGGGGCCGGACAGTGGGGCGCTAGATGGACAGACAGCCTGTCTCGCCGGGGTGTGAGAGTTTGCTGCTCATGTCTCACCTCTGGTCAGCGAAACCCACTACGACGGAGTCGACAAACTGCCCAGCAAAATCCACTCTCCCCTCCCGCCCAGTTAGACCGGCAACTGGGACAGAAACGCCCAGCTGGGAACAACATTGCCCAGCGCTGCCTGAGGCCAGACATGGCTTCATGTCCAAGCTGTTGCTGGCGGGTATCTCTGGCCCTCCATTTCGGCCCCTTCCCTGGGTCTCTCACAGGCTGGGTGGGGGAAGCAGAGACCCACCGCCCCAAAATGCTGCTCGGGATGGTTACGGAAGAAAGAGGCAAACCCAGATTCTTTAAGCCCCTTCGCGCTGGGGTTTCCACTACAGCAGTCCAAAATCAATCTAAGTAGTTAACCTGCTTTGGCTTCTAAAATAAAGTCTTCAGAGAGTACTTATCATCCTAGTAAAGGGTGAGTGGAAAGCAGGTTGCTAGGCTTTGACCGTCTCCCAGTCGCCCGCCTGCGGGCGCAACAAAGACGCGAGGGGAATGGAGGACAGACAAACGCAGGACGGACCACCGCGGCAGACCCCGGAGCCTGTTCTCTCCCCCCGGGCCTCACACTGGACAAGGGTCTCTGAGCACTGTCTGGGGGGGGCCTCCAACCCTTCTCAAAGGACCTTTGGAGACCCCTCCCCCACCACCCAGAGTGGGTGCAGGTGGCTCCTAGGGAGACGGGGCCGCGGCGGCCAGCAACCAGGCCAGCCCTCGGGCAGGAAAGCAGGCTGGGGGCCCGCTGGTTTCCTCGCTTCTGGCAGCAGTTTCTGGTCATGGGTCCGTGGCCCACTGTGGCAAGAGATCACTCAGACACTGGACACCTACACCACGCTCTCGCCCAGCTTCCCGGCGCCAGAGCCTGCCGTCCTTCGAGGGGTTCTCCAAGCAACTCGAGAAGAGGACCCTGCCCTCCTCCCGAGCGCCCACCGCGGTGCGCGTGAGTGAAGTGCAGGGCGCCGACGCGTCCTCCCACCGAGTCCAGCACAGGCACACTGCCCCGTGAGGGGAGGCGCCGAAGGACCCGCGGGTGCTGGGAAGGAGGAGACCCTGCTGCTGGGTCAGCACCCTGGCTCAGCAAAGATGCCCGCCCACCTGCCATGATGGAGAACAGTGGTGGTCACATGCCAGGAGATGACATATGTGCCCAACCCTGCAAGAGGCAGCTTTCCACCCCAAAAGGGACACGGCAGCCTCAGCCCCGGTCTGGGTGCTGGACACCCCCGTGTCCACGTCACTTCCTCTGCAGAGGCTGGATCCTGGTTGCCAGAGCCAGAGCCCCAGACAAGGGGAGGGAGGGGACTCGTCACTCACCCTGCAAGGCTTCTTTGGCTCTGGCTAGCTCCTGCTCCTTCTGGGCCAGCTGGACCCTGAGCTCGGTGGCCGAGAGGACCTCAGAGGACTTGCCACCCTGCGACTCCTCCAGGTCCTTCGTCAGCATCTCCTTCATCTGCCGGAGAAGGTGGACTTCCTCCTGGAGCCGAGATACTTCTTCCCGCAGGAGCACTAGGGGAGAAGGCACATGGTTAGAGGAGAGACACTGGCTTGCACTCGCTCACTTTTTCTGGGGACAGTTCCAAGGAGCTTTGGCTTTTCCTGTTTGCTCTGCCTTCAGGGCCTTTCCTACGTGTGTGCAAAAAGAACACCTCCAAAGCCACGACCCGCTTCGCAGAGCCCCAGGTATGGTCCTGGGCCCCCCCACCCTGAGCCTGCACAGCGCTCCTGGTGGGACCCTACACCCCACCACACTCTCTAGGGCTCCACGGCTGGTACCACTGCCCCGAGAGCGTCCATGCCAATGGCCGGCGGTCTTCCCCTTCCAAAGGGAGGAGCCAGAGTGGACTGAAGAGCTGGAGGGAGTCGGCATCACAGCCCCGAGCTGGCAGCATGCCCGGTAAGCTGTACACGCACGGTCTCATTTAGTCCTATCAGAACCTCCCAAGGCAGGCACGATCCTTACCCCCATTTCACAGAATAGGAAATTGAGGCTTGAGGAGGTTAAACAGCTCCACAAGGCCATAGTTAGTGGACAGCAGGGCTGGGACTTGAAACCAGACCTGGTCGACTCCAGAGCCCGAGTCCTGCCTCCTCTGAATCTGACATTCGGGAAACAGCCCTAAAAGGCATGCTCGGCACGTCTCAAGGAACACACTACCTCCAGGAGCCTTGAAGGAGCAGGGCGTCAGCACTTGCACAAGTCTGTGCAGGAAAGCGGGTCCTAACGAGTGGCTCCCACGGCAACACCAGGGCAGAGGTTTCTGCGGTACTTCAATTAGACCCAGCCCTACATTCGTGAGTGCCTGGGACGAGCCCAAGGAGAACACGGTATCCCTCAGGCCCCGGGGAGCCTTGGACAGTACCCAGAAGGCACCTCACTGACCCACAGGAGCTGTGAGCCAGCTCAGTCCTGCAGGCCGAGGGACACATGGACACGTGGCTAGATCTGCTCATCTGAGCAACAGCAGGCACCAGGCTGCAGAGGGTGCTGGGAGCAGGGGCAGCGGCCTCGCGAGGGGAGGCACCCGCTGCAGCACTAACCCTTGAGAGAGCACACGCGCCTCGTGGATTAAAGGAGATTCAGAAATACTTGCCAAGCTCTTTCCCGCACCTGAAACATCTTTCCCTGCTCTTCCTGCAACTGCCTCCTCCCTGTGACACAGGCCACACACCGCCTCAGTGCCATGGGAGTCAGGGGTGCCATCCTCGCTGTGAGGGTTGCAGAGGGACGCGACTGGGACGCAGCTTTCAGGTCACCGGGCCTCTGGTCTGGCTCCCGCCAACTGACCAGGTGAGTGGTCACGAGCAAGTTCCTTCCCCTCTGAGCCTCAGGCTCCCCATTTGTAAAATGGGTCCAACCCTCATGGGGGTGAGGGCTGGCTTCCAGGAGACGCAGGACGAAGCCCTCCTCCCATGGGGCTCGGTCCGCAGGGCGCACTCGATACTGACATGGTGCTGGCTGCCTTTCCTGAGCCGCCCACATTCCATGGGGATTCTGGGCCTTGTGGCCGAGCCAGGTCTCAGGGTGGGGACAGGCTGAGGGGGACCAGAGCCGAGGCCTTCAGGATAGGTGTCCCTCCGCCACCAAGGGCCTTGGGAGAAGGCGGTTTGGTCCAAACCCCAGCCCTGGCTCCCCTGTGCCCCTTTACCTCCTCCTCCAAGGCTACCTGGGTCAACTGCCCCCTGTGCGAGGGAGGCCTCCCTGCCCTCCCAGTGCCCGCTTGACCCCCGCTGATCCTCCACAGAAGCCCGAGGGCCCCTTAAATGCAGGGCATATTGCCTTACCTCGTGCCAAACCCCTCCCCGCTGCCCACCTCAGGGGCATCTGCCCTGCAGCGTTCCCTGAGCCTCCCTTGAGCCACCAGGGGCTTCCAAATCTGGAAGGTGCTAGACTCAGGTGACCAGGAGAGCGTCCTTCCCTTCTGCCAGTGGGTCTCACCCCACTATCACCTCAGAGACCTAAAGTGGCCCCTGCCTGCTGTCTTAATTTTGACAGCACTTTGGACAACCTGCACAGAACCCCTTATTACTAGGGTGGTCTGCTTGTTTGCCACTTGCACGCCCAGTGGGCATAGCTCGCCGGAGGGCGGGCCTGGTCACGCCCTTCACCACAGGGTCTCAAGAGCCCCAGACAGCGTGTGATGACACATGACCAGTGAATGACTCCCTCCACCCATCCACTCACCCAACAAGAGTTTTAGGCACCTGCTACATGCCAGATGCCGCCCTAGGTGCTGGGGACTCCCAGGTTAATGTCACAGACAGGTCCCGCCCTCAGGCTAGCCCTCCCAGACCCCACTGTGAACATGGTTCCAAGGGCCCCAAAGCCACGCCCCGTGAGGCAGGCGGTCTACAGGGGAGTGTCCAGCTGCTCTGATGAGGGCTGGGAACTGTCCAAGTCTCTCAGCAAAACTGCAAAGTAGGAGGTTTGCTTTGGGGGCCCCTCCCTTGCCCTCTTTCCAGCAAACATTTGTGGGCCACCTACGCTGCAGGCCCAGCACAGGGCGTCCAGAAAAGAGCAGGGACTGCTGTGGGCCTCCAGCAGCCTGCAGTGAGTTGGAGCTCACACAAGCAAGCATAATAAAAAGGAGAGGCTGTCTTCTAGAGCACAAGGACTTCTGAGAGGGGACTTGGGAGATGGGTGGGGGAGGGTGGCGGGCAGGGGAACAGCGAGAGCAAAGGCAAAACGGCCAGAGCCGTTCCTGGGTGATCAGTGGATGGGTACCCGGTGAGAAAGAGCAAGAGGAAGCCTGGAGAGGTCCCCGGGGTCAGATTATAAAAGGTCTTAACACTTACCACCCCTCTGTACCCCAGCCCTGCCTGACCACCTCCAGCAGGAGTTAGGACTTTGAAACTTTCATTATTGTTCTCTGCCAGAGACTGAATGCTTGTGTGGCCTCAAAATCCTCCTGTTGAAAGCTAATCCCCGTTGTGTGTTTGGAGGCGGGGCCTCTGGGAGGTGACTGAGTCATGAGGCTGGAGTCATGAGGTTGGAGCCCTCGGGAATAGAATTGGTGCCCTTTTAAGAGACCCCAGGGGGCTCCCTCACCCCTTTTGCCGCGTGAGGACACAGCAAAAAGACAGCTGTCTGAGCACCAGGAAGAGGCCCGCCCAGACACTGAATCTGCCAGTGCCTTGATCTTGGACTTGAGGCCGCCAGAACTCCAAGCAACACAGTTTTGTCGTTTACAAGCACGCAGTCTATGGCGCTTTAGTTACCACAGCCCAGACGGACTCAGGCACTCCCTCCTTTGACATTTCTCCCCAGTTGCCCATCAACTGTCACCAAAAGCCTATCTCAAACTAAGGTGTGAGTAACTGCTAACATGTCTGGGCAGGGAAAAGGCAGTTTTGTTTGTTTGTTTGTTTGTTTTTTAAGGAGTGTGACTTCTGGGCTTCCTCAAACTGCCCCGAGGAAGCCAGCAAGGTTGTTAACAGCAGACAGCGCAGGAGTCCAAGCGCCCTGGCGTCAAATCCAGTCCTGGCCAGGGCCTTATCGTGACCTCATGCAACCCCCTGTCACATCTCCGGATCTCAGCTGCCATGTGCACTGCATGGGGACTGTGCCACCCGCGTGGGCTTGCCAGATTGAGCAAACAAAGCAAAGCAAAACAAACGGAAAACCCCAGATGCACAATTAAATTTGAATTTCAGATAAATAGCAAATAATTTTTAGTATGAGTATGTCCTAAATATCACGTGGACACACTGACACTAAAAATTTATTTGTTGCTTCTCTGAAATTCAAATTTGGCCGGGTGTGCCGCATTTCTCCATCAACACTGCTCTGGCGCAACGAGCTGGGTGACCACAGGGGGCGCTTGGCTGGCGCACCTCACAGCCTTCGCTGCGACCTGCGCTCACAAGAGAGCAGAGAGCAAGACTGGGCCCGCTGCCCTTCTCCTGGGCTCTGAGAGGCAAAGGCGGATTTTTCCTGTGCTCGCCTTTCTAACAGGTGTACCTGACACTTAGACTCCGCCACTCAAGCCTGACCCTGAATAGGCAGGAGGGCGGGACACCAGGTGTGGCACCTGCAGGAACCAAATCTTAGGAGACTGGGCTGGAAAAACAACTCCATGGTAAGGGAGAGGTTTGTGTGCGCTTACTCACTGCACCTGCCCGGCTGGGTGTGGACACCCGGCGCTCACGCACCCTGGACCTCCTGGGGACAGAGATTCATGACAACTCTGGGGCTGAATCACCGAGAGCCTCATGAGACCATGGCCCGTTTGTTTGTGGGCTCCGGGACCAAGGACAGGCACTTCCTCTCCTTAGCCTCAGTTGCCTCACCTGTAAAATGGGGGTGACAGGAATAAAGGAGACACGTGTGTAATACACTCACATGTGTTCAGCACAGGGAGTATTGTCTGTGCTCCAGCCCCCCTTCCCCACTGAACAAAGGGGAGCAATTACATTCCCCAAAAACAATGAAGAAGCTGGCGTTGGAAGACTTGGGCTTCTGCCACAGAGGGACTGCTGCTTCGCGGTGTGACCTAGGGCAAGACGCTGTCCCTCTCTGGGCCTTCCTATTATCGGCATCCTTAGGAGGACCCACTCTTGATGAATCCAGATGAATGTCATCAATTATGCATTTGCCCCCTTGGCAGGAACAGGGTCCTTGCTCTGGGCAACAACGGCACGGCTCAGTGAGACAGCCACTAGTCACACGTGGCTACTTCAGTGCAAATTAATTAGAATGAGCAGCTCGGTTCCTCTGTTGCACTAGCCACATTCCAAGGGCACACAGAGATGACCACCATCCCTGCACAGAGTCCTCCAGGCCGGGGGGCGTCTAGAGGGCGCGTGATGGAGAAGGAAGAAGGCGGTGCTGGTTAAGCGCCTGGTGCAGCCAGGCCCGCAGACAGGAGGGAGCCTTTAGCCCAAGACGACAGCTGCTGAGGAAGGGGCTGCTGTTTCTGGAGACATCGTCCCGGTCCTAGCCCAAGGACGGAAAAAGGAGAGATCACCTGTGTCCCTTTCTGTAGTTTTGGGGCAACCAGTGTCCTCGCGCCTGGGGCAGGGGGTGCAGTTGGTGGTGAAAGGGCGGGGTGTCCCCAAAGAAGCCACAGACTCAGCAGATCTCCCGAGGCCACAGGAGCTGCAGAAAAGTGTTGTCAGCGTGTTGCCTGGCAGGCGCGGCTCTGCTGCCCCAGGAGGAGCTGCTGGTTACCAAGGTCTGTGCCCTGGGTGTGGCCTTACCGGCAGGCGGGCCAGGCAGTGGAAGCCACCTGGGGCCTCTTCCCTAGGGCAAGGGGGTGTGGCATCCTCCCACTTAGAGGTGTCAAGGGAGCTGGGGCAGACCCTCCCCTTTTCTAGCGTGTGCAATGAAGGTGGCGCTTAAAAATGCCATTTGTCAGCCTCCCTTGCAATTACGATTGTCCGTGTGACCCGGTTCTGGCCAGTGGGGTTGTAAGACAAAGTCTCCAAGGAGGACTGCCCTTGAAGAAAGTCAAGGCAAAGAAAGGCTTTGCCCCCTTCTCCGCCTTCTTGCCTGGAAGGGGACTTGGGCTGGAGCTGCAGCAGCCACTTTGTAATAAGGAGGCAACAGGCACAGGGCAACAAACATGCCTCGGAGACAGAGAACCTGGGGCCCGGGCAGCATGGCTGGCCCCTGTCGTTCCATCAAGGCCTGGAGCAGCATCGGCAGGGCGGGGCTGACCAGCACAGGAGAGCCTTTGGGTTCGCTGCTGGTTCTGAGTCCAAGTTCAGCTGGCTGCCAACAGCCTCCGTGGGTCTGCCTGCGGCCGGCTCGGCTGTGGAATCCAGGGAGTGGGAGGAGGAGGAAGTGGGCACTGCGGAGGCATCAACACAGCTCAGAAGGGAGGTGACTACCCCTGGCCCTGGGGAAGGCCCCCCAGTTTGTGATAAGTCTTTTCCAGGCTGAATTTTTGAGAGCTTACAGGGGCAGGAGAAGACAAGGGGAGCAGTTGCTCTTTGTGACTGTAGGACACCCCCAAGAACGGCTTGAACAAGGCACTGGGGGACCAGGAGATTCCTGAGGTCTCCTGGTGAGTGGTAGGTTTGTAAGCCCAGCCTTCCCCCGGCCAAGGCCTCAATAATAACAATCATCTTCTGATGACCACGCGTCACAGTGACAACTGCTCCGTTACTAACATTTTGTTAACACTTGCTCTGTGTGCCAGGCTCTGTTGTAAACATGTTACAGGGCTTTACCGAGTTTAATCCTCACAATAACCCCGTGGAGTAGGTCTTAGTATCACCACCCCATTTTACAGTCAGGGAATTTGAAGCACAGGATTCAGTTGACTTGACCAAGGTCGCACAGAGTAGAGAGCGGAGCCAGGCCTGAACTGGGCGGTCTTGCTTCAGCACCCAGTCTTAACCCTGGTACTGTATCACCTGCCTGGGGACGGGTCGGCGGTGACACAGAGGGAGCCCAGGGCCTCCGCAGGCCCCTTGGTGGGTGGAAGTGGAGGCAGGCGTGCCCCTCCCCAGCAGGGGAGGGGCTTGTTCCTGTTTCCATGGTGGAGCTGGGTCACAGCGGGCCAGCCCCCACGCAGCTCCGGGAAAAGAATGTGGCCATAGAGCCAGCCTGTATGTTCCACACAGGCAGGGGCTCTGTTCCGCTCACACCAGACGCCCAGAGCTCAGCCCAGCACCAGGCTCCCGGCAGACACGCCAGAACGACGCCCGGGCGGAGGGGCGTGAGCCAGCCTAGACTCGGTCCTGGCTCCCCTATATCCCACCTATCTGACCTCTGGACAAGTGACCTCTGAGTCTATCTGTAAATGGAGCCAAGACTAGTCTCCAAGGTAAACATTTAACAAAGCAATCATCTAAGTGGAAACACTGCGGAAGGTTCTAGATGGGGGTCAAATGTAGCTTGTCACGATCATCATTATAAAGAAGGGCAAACCTCCCTGACATTCTGAAGGAAGGCTGGGCCCCAGTAAGCGCAGAGCTCTGGCCTGGGGACTCCCAGCTCCGGGGGAGGCGGCGGCGGCTTAATGGTAGAGGGGGCTGAGTCACCGCTGGGAGACGGGGGGCAGGACAAGAGTGGGGGGGGGGGGGGGCGTGCGCGGGGAGTCTCAGCGGAAACCAGGCTGCGTGAGGTCAGCACATCCAGGCTGGGAGTGACTGTCCCTGGCTGCCTGTCATTGTCATGGGTGGACACCTTGGTAAACAGCCAAGCACACATCTGTCAAAACTCACCCAACTCAAAACTGCACACTTAAGACCTGTGCGTGTCACTGCATGTCGATTATACCTCAAGAAAATAAATCTAAATATAGGAGTAACATATTACAGATCTCCCATTAAAAACTCATTTTTATGAGCCCTGCCTCCCAAATCCAGGAAGAGAGCCCACCGGTCTCAGGCCCTCCGTCCCCTACACGTGCCTGTGCGCCCAGGAAACACAGGGGCACTCGCTGGAGCTACACATGCCTGTGCGAAGGAAATGGGATACTGGGAGAGGGTCCCAGCCTGGCCCGGGGCCCCAGGGCGGTCACAGCCGGGTGACACAATGCTCCGTTTAACTGCGCCACGGTTCCCTGCCAGTCCAAACACCCTTTCTCAGAGATGACAGCTGATGGCACTGCCATTTTCTGAGCGGCGACGGTGCTGGATGCAATACCTTGGCTTCATCTCCGTGGGTCCCCGCGGCACCTGTGCAGGGCTGGGTGACCCTGCCTGAGGCCTGGCGACATGGGGGCTATGGGATCAAGCCCAGGTCTGTGGGGCTCTGAAGCCACCCTGCCACAGACCGGTCCAGCAGTGCCTGGCAGGTTGTGGACATTCGGAAGATGCCACTGTTCTTCTTACTGGGTGTGGGCCAAATCCCGTTTAGGTGGTGGGGGTGCTTAGTCCACTGGGATGATGCTTGTTCTAAAAATTTAGAACGTGATTGCACTCGGAGAGTGACAGAGACAGGAGCTCCCAGACCCCCAAGCTCAGCAGCAACAGGGCCGAAGGTAACACACTCGTCCAAAGGAGCCCACCCGTACCCAGTGAAGGGGACCCCTGAAAAGGCAGTCAGGAGGCGTGTGCTGGCGAGCCCACCACCCAGAGGCGGGAAGGGCGCCTCCTCTGTCTCCATGCATTTCTGTGGGGAGGCAGCACATGGCTAGAAAGTAGTGTCTCAGCTGCATTCCTAGATTCCCTCTGCGCTTGAATTTGCTCATCGCCAGCATCATGGCAGTAACAGTGACACTCTCGGAGCCACGAGTGCAGGTCAGAATCCTAAGTGAGCTCTTTCTCAGTCCTCACAATAACCACAGGGGGCGCGCCACTATACAGAAGAAACGGGCACAAAGAGAACGTGTGGTTAAACCCAGGTGGCCTGGCTGCGGGGCCTTTGCCTGTGACCACTGAGCAATGTTATACCCCTTCTCCTGCGGGCACAGCCGCCCACCTGCCCGACTGCACACAGACCCCCTGGGGCCGCCCAAAGGCTCCCGCTCCCGCTCAGGGGGCCTCCGACCCTGCTGGACAGTTCCCACAGTTGGCATCCTTTCCCCAGCCTGGAAGGTCACGGAGCCTCGGCCTTTTAGCCCGCTGACCAGCGTCTGAGTGGGGCTGGGAGTGCTGGGTTTGGAGCAGCCATGCGGCCGTCGGTTCTAGCCCCGGCCCCGGCCCTGAAGGGTCCTCAAAGCTCTGTAAAGGACCAGAGCTGCCGCCAGGAAATGCAGCCAGGTTGGACCTGCATGTAATGGTTTACCTGTCGGGAGGGAACTCGGGACCTCGACCCGGGAAGAGCAGGCCCAGGGACGGCCTTCGCGTCACTTCTTCTGCTCGGCCACCCCAGCTGCCCCCCCCCCCCGCCTGGTCCCTGCCTGAGGAGCTGAAGACAGACCCCTAGGCCCACCCCGTCCCCCCCGTTCCCCATGCAGTCTCTCCGGTCCCTCCCCGGTCCCCACTCCGAGTGGGGACAGACCCGCTAGGCCAGAAACGGGCCCAGCAGCAGGCAGGGAAGGGCTGGGACTGTGGTTTGCTGGAGCTTTCCTATCCTCTGGGCCTTTGTCACTTGACCGTGACACGTAAAGCCTCAGGGGTCATGGGAAGCTATTCAGCACTCGCCAAACACAGGAGAGTCTCAGGTGACGCTGGGCTACTCCTCCAAGGCACAGATGCCGAGGCCCCGCCCGGGCCTGCAGAGCGGCCTGCAGGTTCTTGCGGCAGGAGGGGTGGGGGTGGGCATCGCAGGCACCAGGTGACACAGCCTTTGTCTTTTTCTCCTATTTCCCTGTAATAGCTCTCTCCTCCAGGCATTGTTTAATCTGTCTTTCCTGCAGAGGCTGCTCCCGCCCAGCTGCGAGCCTAGAAACACACCTTGAGCCAGACGGCCTCCCCGGCCGACTGCCAGGCTAATCCTCGTCTGTGATCCTCGGGGCCCCCATTTCCCACGAGAGGGCTGTGCCCACCCAGCTCCGCACCCTGGGAATTCCGTTCTCCCCAGGGACAGGGGTCTACATCCTTTCATGGCCCCTCACCAGGCACTGAATCAGCAATGCTGGCCAGGTGCCAGCGATGGAGACAAGTCCCCAGCCCCTGAACGGCAGTGGCACAGATTTAAACGCAGAGACGCTCCGGGGAAGTGGAGGAATTGTAAATCTCCCGCACGCAGCTCCGAATTCTCAGGGCTCTCCCCAGGAACTCGAGTCTGTGGGTGGCCTGGCCCGATCCCTATCGTGTGCCAGGCTGTCACTGGAGGGCCTCCTGTGTCCGCTGCTCTGCAAGCCCAGGAAAGACAGCCTCTGGCAGCCTTTCTGGGCCTGTGGCTTGATGCCACCAGAGCGCTGACCCACTGTCCTCAGCGGTCTGCTGGGGTCGCTCAGCAGGTGATTCTGGTTCCGGGGGGAGTGTGAACCTCCAAATATACCATCTGGCTGGTGGCAGGAGACACAGACACTCTCCTGTCACCTGGGCGGCCGAGTCCCTGGTGGGCAGTGGCAGCAGTAACAGCTCGTTCCCAAAGCCCAGTGTCCAGGTGGCCTTGAGCAGCCTGCTCTTATCCACTTGCCGGGCAGGAGGGGCAGGGGAGGAAAGGGCTGGCCTCCCCTCAGGGCCTGGTTGGCTGCCTCCTCTGACCTTCACTGGACAGTTTCCAATGGGACTGAGAAGCCGCGCCGGGGCCAGTTCACCGTGTCAAGTGGGCTGACGCCGGCTGAGCTGGGACGCCCTCTCGATGCAAGGAGGAAGCTTAACGCTCTCGTCAAGCCAAGCGTCAAGGGCACTGCCCCTCTGGGAGGCCCTTCCCACCTTTTCAAAGTGCCTCATTCTCACCCCCTGGATGGGACCGTAGGCGCTGTCCAGCTGACACCTGTGCCTCCTGTCTTGCTGACGTGGCACCTCCTTTTCCCTCTGGGGAGCTGCCAGGTCTCAAGACTTGTGATTCGGGGTGGAAGTGTGACCCAGTCTGGACAAGCAGAGCACTGAGTTGCCCTGGCCACCGTGACTGGTTCAGGAGGAAACTCAGTCCAATCAGAGTCAGTATCTGGACCAGGAGCGGCGCTCTTTAATGATGGCCGTGGTGCCGGAGTCTGGAGGTGTGGGCGGCCACGTTGCCACTGAGAGAGGGGCACCAACAAGACAAAGACTGGATTCAGACAGTCTCTGTGTCCTGGATCATACCACACCTGAAGCCAGCTCTACCCCTGGACATGAGCCAATACATTCTTAAACCAGTTTGAGTTGCCTTTTCTATCCTTGGCAACAAAAAAAGAATCCTTATAAACTGTGTCTGTCTGGGACCGTGTTCCAGGCACCCAGCACCCCTACAAACATAAAAACCCCCTGCTGTATACTAAGCACTCCAAGCCATGTCTCTCCTTCAGGAACTGGATGAGCAAAAAACCGGAAGTGGAACTGCCCCCACAAACCAGTGAGCCCCTACAGCGATCGGTCCCCCTGGTCTTAAACCCTGGAAGGCACAAACTTTCAAGTTCTGCCTCAAGGCCATATACAGACCTTTCCTGCCCCACATCAGCCTTGGTCCTCTTCTCCCGCCAAACGGTGTCTGAGAGCACCGGCGGCCACAGGGCCACCATCCTTCACCTGAGGGTCCCAGCCTCCATTCGGGCATGACCCCGGCCCAGCTCACTCCCTCCCCAAGCCTGTGGAAGCGGTGCCAGACTCTGCATTCCACACGTCAGAGACAGAGGCCACGACAGGTGGGCTGGCTTGTTCAAGGTCACGGGGCTGGGTCAGGTGGCATAGCCGGATCCCCGCTCACAAGCCTGTCAGTTGGCGAAGCTCATGTTCATAACCGCAAGACAAGACTCCGGCCCTAAATGTCACGATGTGCACATTTCTCAAACGACGTGCCATGACAGAGAGCCTGACACACGAGCACAGAGATGGGACCGGGTCTTTCTTCGTACGCTGGTAAAAATGGCTGGGCGCCCCATCTTTGGCTTTTGCAACAAGCTTTGCCCCTCCTCAAGGCCTGACTCCTAAATGCCGCATCCAGGGGAGGGACAGCAACCCTGGGGTGGCACTGCCTGTCTGTGTCCCTCGCCACCCTCACCACGCGTGACGCTTACCTCTCCTCCCTCTTTTTTCACCGCCTAGGGGAAAATAATTACCAAAACACGATGAAGAAAATAAAGGAGAAGGCCCCATTGGTTACACCCATCACCTTGTGACACAGACCATCCGCCAGGCTTATCACAAACTGGGAGGGACCAGCCTAACGGAGGCCTTCCCAGGAGTACAAAGCCCAGCCCCTCTCCACCCCCCCACCGCCCCCCACTTTCCCACCCCAGAGTCTGAGTCAGCAAAACACCCGCGCCTCAGTTTCCTTCCCTACCCATCACCAGAACACCCGGGGAGGATGGAAGCAGCTGCCTGTCCCACGTGTTGAGACAGTGGTTCTCCTGGGTCCAGCTGCTGAAGGGAAAGCTACCTTCCTAAGAAGCCTAGGGGAAGACAGACATTTCTATCCCCATTTTGCAGACGGCCAAACGGAGGCCCCGAGGAAGGCGTCTGGAATCCACAACCTTGACTGCCAGGCCACTGGCTGCCTTAACTTGGAAGCCCCACTGGAAACAAGCTTTGGCTGGAACATTCTGCTCAGCCGGCCTCAGACACCAACTCAGGGATTAAACGTATCGACGAAATGTGTCAGGCACGCCGATGGCCCCGCAGATGCAAACAGTGATGCAGAGGAGCAACGCGGGCGATCCGGGCTCCAGCCATCCAGCGTTTAAGGGCTCCCCTAAACGCTGTCATCGCCCGAGGGCGGCAAGTCTGAGGTGCCCGCATCTTCAGATCCGTATCGCGGACAGATCGGGCCTTTCGAAACAATTCAAACCAGGCCCGCATTGAGGCCCAAACAGATGGCAGGCCTGGACTCGCGGCCTCAAATGCGGCCTCAGAAGGTGAGACAGGAGTGCGCGGCTTCTGCCATGGCATGACCTCGAAGTCCTCAAATCCTCACCTATCAAAGGCGACAGAGACGGTGAGGAGCAGCCGATCTGGAACAGGCTGCGGGGCCGGGTCCCGGCTCTGCCCTTTAGTTGCTGTTTGACCCTTGGAAGGGCCACTTCTCTGCCCTGTCCTGGGGGATGGAGATGATGATAGCATCCACCTCTCCGGGGAGGCTGCGCGGTTCTGCGGATAACAGCACTCGGGGCGGAGAGGCCGGGCCGCGCGGAGCCCCTCAGCAAAGGCTGGCAGCAGCTCCGACCCCAGCCCTGCTGATGCCTGGCCACGTGAAGGGGGCGGGAAAGGGACAGGGCGTCTCGGGCTCCAGCCACCCACGTCCTGCGCGGTCACTTGCTGTGAAATGCCCGAGCACATGAGGGCTGCAGGGGCGGCACACCGATCCACGTAACTCACTCCTGATTACTCTGCAGCCCAACTGAGCAGCTGCTCCAGGAAGAAAGAAAATATGCTTTGCATACTTTAAATGTTCCACTTATGAAAACTGGCAGGGCTGCCTTTCTAAATTGTTTAGCAATAAAGTCAGTAACGAGAGCACCGTTCGAGGCTCTCGCTGCTGGAGCTGGGTCGGGAGCCTGCGGGGGTTGGGGGAGGGCAGGCTGGCCGCCAGTACGGAGCCCACTGGGGCTTCCAGAAGGCGCCATCTGGGATTTTTCAGAGGGGCACTGGGATCACATCCTGGTGTCCTGATATGAAATTGGATCCTCCCTCAGGGAGCCAAGCCCCGAGCCAGCAGGGGCAGAGGGGAGGGCCCTTCCGGCCTGGGACGCTTTCCCACACTCCCAGGGTGCCCCGGATTCCAGCCAATCGAGTTAATTGAAAAATTACCTCGGGATGAGAAAGCGCAGGCCCAGGCCACAGGGGCCGGTCACAGGAAACCCTCCTTGGTCTCCAGCCTGACCGGACTGTGACACCTGCGGCTGCCAGGCTGGAGCCTTGCTGGGCATCGCAGGGACCAGGGGACGCTCCCTGTCCTGGGCGCACGTTCTGTGCAGCCTCCAGCCACCTCAAAGCCTAAGGGGGCCCCAGGAGCCCACACCTGGGGACTCGCGGGCCATGGTGACCCACACTGCCTGGCTTCCCTGCGATACTTCCTCCCAGGACGCAGTTCTGCAATGTGCCACAGGGCCCCCCGATCCCAAATGCTAACTACGTAACTCAAAAGGAAGCAGAGGCTGGCCAGGGGCGCACTGCCTGGCCTGGGACAAGATGGCATTTTCATACGCAAAAGGCCACGCTGGGGTGGATGTTGCTAAGCTGAATGCTTAGTTTTTTCTTCAAAGTGCTCTCTATTATATTTGCCATACCGACCTTCTGGTGGGCCCAGGGGTGGGCTTTACTGTTCTAAGGAGAGTTAACCCAAGGCCCAGGCAATAGCTCCTCAGTCACCCTCCCAGAAGGTGGGCCCAGCTCCCCACCCTGCCCTCCCTGGCCCCTCCCAGCCCACCTGTGCAGACGTGTGGTACCAACCCAGCCCCCCACCCCGGCGGCTCTGTCCACTCCTGTCCCCCCAGGGCCCCAGTCTGTTCACAGGGCCGGGCTACCCACAGTTCCCAAGTGGCCCAGCCCCCTCCAGAGGCCCCTCTGCAGTCACCGATTCTGAGACTTCCAACGAGGAGACCAAAGGGGGCCCCCACCGCCCTGTCCCTTGTCCCCGTCAGGCTACAAACATCAGGACTGAAAATGAACAAACCTATTAGAAAAACACCCTGATTTCACTTGGGGAATTTCAGCAATGTGGTCTATGAACCAAATATATAATTAAGACAGCGAAATGTAGGCTACATGGGGGTGGGGGCAGAGCGCTGGGATGAGGAGGGGAAACGTAAGTCTCTGAGTTACTGCTATGCATGTGGACAGAACCCATTTCCCAACCTGCCACATGACCCCTGCCCCCCGCCCCCCAGCAGAAGACTCGACCCTAACACAGAAGCTGAAACCTGACTTCCGGTCCTGACAAATGCTCGCTGGACACCAAGACCGAGAGGCGGTGTGGTCTGAGCAGCTGTAAGCTCTGCAGGGGTGAGGGGGTCTGGGTTTGAGCGCCTGCCACTTACTAACCTCTCTGTGCCTCAGTTTTCTCATCTGTAAAATGGGCAATAATAGTACCTATTTTACAGGGTTGTTGTGAATATTAAATGAGCAACTATACACATACAGTGACTACACATAAAGAACAGAGCTCAGCACATGCCAAGTGCCACACACTCACGCACGCTCGTTCTTTTCCCTCCCCGTCCCACTCTGGGAGCCGCTGTCTTGCATTTCTGAGGTTGGCCCCTGCCGGGGGCCTTGTCCTTGGGTCCCCAGGGGCTTCTCCTGGAACTCCCGACCGGAGCCCCCAGGCAGGACATTCTTGCCTGAGAGGCGTCCAGCGTGGGGCTCCCGGCAGCCAGGTGCTGGGTGCCGAGGAAGTGGCCATGCCGCCCTAACCGGGAGGCCCGGGCAGGGGAAGCTCCCTCTGTTTTGCCGCCTGCCCTCCTCTGTGTCTCCGGCTGACGGATGGAAAAAGGAAGAAGTGACTCGAATTCCCGCTGTGGGCTGCCGCCGACTTGCCACCAAACGCTTCCCCTGTCTGTCTGGCCCACTCCGCCAACATTTCACAAAGGTCAAACGCTCATTCCACTCTACACACTGCCTCTTGGGAGAGCGGAGGAGAAAAGTATTCAAAAAATGTAAATTGAAAAAACCCCATGGCTCTGCCCCCTCCTCCCTCCCTCCCCCCAGCATTCGCATGCGCACTCCCACAAGCATGTACGGCTCACACCCAGTTCAAGAGAACGCACACCCACGTCCCAGCAGCACCTTGGTCTGAAACCAAGCAGGGGGAGGAAGGGGCGACGCAGGATTTCCAGCAGTGGTGACCAGCTCCTGGGCCGTTTGCCTAGGAGGAAGACCCGCGACCTTACCAACCCGGACGAGGCAATCTCTCGTGAAGGACAGCACCCTTCCAGGTTCTTCTAGAGCGCCTCCTGGCAGGAGCCGCATTCTATGTGCCCCAGCACCGAGCATAGCTCTGACCCAGGAGATGGGCCCACAAAGTCCCTGTTGAGCTGAGCTCGGCCCCGGGGCACACGCTCAGGGCAAAGGGTGCCTTAGATCCGGCCAAAGCCCCCTAGGACTGCACTCTCCTGGACACAGCTGCTTCAAGGCCAAACATGCTCTTCCTTCAAGCCTCTCTCCCCTACCAAGCCCTGCCCCCACTGCCTCCCCACCCCCGCCGCCCCGCGTGCACACACAACCAGGAGAAAATGACACCAAGAAAAGAACGGCAGGTTCTTCTTGGTTTGATGGCCAGAGCATCAACGTGTCCAGTTTGAATGAAGGGAAGTGTCAGCAGAGACGCTGGCTGGGAACGGTTCGGAGCAGGCAAAGGCTCTTCGCTGGCCTATGTATTTTATTCCCCTAGGTTGTCCTCTTTCGCCGCTCAGGAGAGCGGAGCGTCTCGATCTTCCCTCTTTCTTCTCCCCAGTCTACAGATGTCAAACCTGGAAAATCAGGCCTCAGTCTGGGACCTCTTTCCCAACACATCTAGAACACTGTGGACACTCGTGGCGACGTGAGGAGATTGGGGACAATGATGTGTGACGTGTGTGACGGGGTGTACAGGGCTGGCAGGGCTGGGGGGTGATGGAAAACAAAACACACCCCGGCCCCTGACGTTTGTAGATGCCTAAAAACAGCTTCCGTGGCCAGACAAAGCTGCAGAAAATAAGGCAACTGAAGAAGTGCCCCAATCAGGAGCAGGTGTTTGCATTGTAACTGGTCTCATAACAAGAAAAGGCCCTGTGTCCTGTGGGCCTCCTGCCATGTCCCTTTGGAACTGCAGGCTGATCACTGGCCAGGCCAGTGAGGCCACTCCAACTGCAGCAGTAGATGGTACATAATAGCTGCAGACATTCCAGGAATCCAAAAACACACACACACAAACAGTCTCCAAGCCCCACAATGCAAGCTCTGGGTGTTCTTCAGCCTTCAGGCCCTGGACAACACAACCCCAAGCCTGGAGGCCAGAGGGCAGGGTGGGACTGCAGGTGAGCATATGGATTGGCCCTCAGCAAAGACTGGGGGCGGAGCCAGAGAGTCTTAGGCTAAGACCCTTCCAGTAATTGCGAAGATAAAGCCAGGGTAACCCTGCTGCCCAGGAAATTGTTCCTGTTCCTGCTCTCTGGAGAAAGCTATAAATCTCCTTCCAAATTGCCATTTTCTCTGCGGGCACACCTGCAAAAAGCTAATTGGGGGAGGAGGAAGGGCGGGACCAAACCCCCAACCATGACTGGCCAGCCCTGGAAGGTGGGTGGCTGAAACAAGTTAAACATTTCCAGGCAGAGAAACTCAATCTCCTTTTTAGCTGGTCAGCATTCAGTGTATTATTGTTCTCTCCACCACGTCCTTTTGTAATCTCTTGGCTGCATGCAGATGTTCATGAGACCCTCTTGCCAAGAGGCGAGTGCTGTTTATTTGGCCACGGATGCTGCTTATGGAGTCCAACAGGAGTATGTGAACTTGTCACTGAGTGTCTTTGAGGTCCTTTTGGCCTCAGAGCTGTCAGCACAGGGGTAGGTGGTGCAGGGTGGGCTCCGACAAAGGGGAATGGAGCCCTAATTCCAGAGCCCTGTCCTGGCCCAGGAGACTGTGCCCACCCCACCTGCCCTAAAAGCCTTCTCCGGAGTGTCTACCTCCCTCTCTACCTGCCTGCTCCCAGGGGGGTCTCCTGATGCCTTTAGGCTCCTACTGAGTCCTCTTAAACAAACATCAAGAGAGCCTGGAGCACACAGCGCAGTGTGGGGAACATTCTCTCCTTGGATGTGCAAGGGAAGATGTTGGCTCCAGCAGCTCTGTCCACCCTCACAAAGGGCTCCCGGTGGGGGATGAGAAATCCAAGGCTGGTCAAGCTGGGTGGATCAAAGCAGACGCCCTGTCCTCCATTCCTCCCCGGCACAATCTGCTCTGTCTGGGCTGGGAGGAAAGACACCTGGGGAGAAAAAGCTGGTGCAGGAAGCCACGGCACTGTCTTCTCATGTCAGAGGAGTTATGTTGAGGAAACAGATTTAGAGTGTGAGATCCTCAAATAGCGGGACATGGGCCAGAGGCTGGATGCTACAGTGAGATCAATTTTTGGCTCAATAGAAAGGTGAAAGCTTAAAATGAATCAAAAATTGTAGGGGGCTGCCTGGAGAGGATGTGAATTCCAATCTTGGAAGGCGTTCAAACTCAGAAGAAACATCTGTACTGGGCGGTAGGAGTCAATTAGTCTTCCTTGCCTCACATTCCCTAGGTAACTATAGGCTCAAAGTCCCTAGAAAGCAGCAGCCAGATAAACCAGGTACTCTGCCCACCCTTACAGATGCAGCTGATTGGACCAGGGTGGGTCACCTGATCCAGGTTCTGCCAGACAATTGGTTAGGCAGAGACCAATCAGATTTTCTGTCTCCCAGGCATTGAGAAGACTGAAAGGTTATACGCAAGGCCAGAGGGTCCCTGGCAGAGGAGTAAACCTAGCAAGGATCCTTGAGGGGAAATAGGAGGGAGGCGTGATGGAGAGAGAGGACACGACCCCGGTCTCCCAGCATTCCTCTCAGGTCCCTACGTGGTTGGCCGTCCCTGCATGGTTGGTGCTGGGCTTTCTTGAGGTTGCCTATTGTGACATTAAAACAAGCCCAACTTTGACCTCTCTTCCCTGGCTGGGAGCGCTGCTGAGGGAGGCAGGGCCGTCCCCGGGGCATGGCCAGGCTCGGCAAAGCCTCAGCCAGAACCAGGCATCCTGAGGCTGGCTCCGGGGTCAGGCACAGCCTGCGTGAGCCCCCCGCCCCACAAGGACTTCCCGCCCAGCACCCCAACAGGCAGAAAAGCACATGGTGGGCACACACCCTCAAGTGCACACACCCTACCCTGTGGCAAGGCATGCCCCGAACTACCGACGCCAAGGCAACCCTCATGCTGGATCAATATCACTTTATTACATGCAATCCATTTAAGATGGCTTATTAACAAAACAGTAGTTCCACTTATGAAGCATCTATGAAGTGCTACCAAGCCCTTCAGTGTGGGTTCCATCACCCCACGTTAGAAGATGAGAAACCTGAGGCTCGGGAAGACTCATAAGCAGCAAGGCCAAGGGCCCCAGTGTGGGCTTCCCTCTACACACACGATCCCGACGAAGTGTGGCCAGACGCCCGCCTCAGTCAGAGAGCAGCCGCCCAACCGATGCTGATGCTCCTTCCAAAACCTTCCCCCCAGCAGAACTCGCTGTGCCCCGAGGACTCTGCCTCCTGCTGATCACCAACCTGGATTCGCCCGACCTCTCTGGTCACCTCCTATCACTACAGCCCTCATTTTGGTGCTGTTTTTCTCCCTTGAGCACCTACTATGTGCCAAACACAGTGCTCAGCACTGTGCCTAGAATCTCATTTAATCTCCACAAAGCCCCTCCGAGCGAGGGACAGCACCCCAATTTACAGGTGAATTAACCAAGGTGCAGAGGGGTGAGGTAGCTTGGGACGGTTTACACCGAGGCAGCCTGGCTCCACGGCCCTAGGCATTTGGTACCTGGTCTCCATGTCCCCTCATTCAGAGCCCTGGGTCCAGGTACTTGTCTCAGTGTGGGAGCTCACTCTCCTCCACGGGGGGCTCACGCCAAATGAAATGGGGAGCCAGCACCTGTGCCCTAAACAACCCCAGGCACAGGGGCAAGCCCGCTCCCTGCCCTGCTGGGAATGAATTCGGGGCATATCTAGGGGGATCAGTCAGGGATTTCCAGGGAGATGGCCAAGCTCCAGCGGCAGCCAGAAGACCTGACTTCCAACCGGAAGGATGAGAGAAGCAGATGCCGCCTGGAGGGCCCAGAGTGTCAGCTGCTGCCTGAGTGCCAGAGTGCCACCTGTGTGTGCTCGGCCATGCCAGGGATGTGGCAGGAGGCTGGTCACAGCACACATTTATGCTGGCCTGGGGGAAGCAGGCACACTGGGGTGGGGGTGCTCAAATCAATCCCACCAGGGCCCCGCACTCAGAAAGCCAACCAGCCACCAGGGGCAGGTGTGATCAAAGAAGCATAAACAGAAGGGTGGGAGGGAAAGGCGGGGTCATAATTACCTATGACCAGGAGAGTGCAGAGCATCCTGGGAGGTGGCAGCTGCTTACCTGGTCCTTGAAGAGAAGGCAGGGAAAGGGGAGAAAGATGAGTAATAGAAGAGAAACCTGAGCTTTGCCACAGGGATCTAGAACAGGACCTGGCCCGTGGCAGGTGCTCAGGAAAATCTGCAAAACAACTAGGCGATAGGGTCTGCATCTGAGGCCTTCCTCTGAATCCTAAGACATATTGCCAGGGGACCAAACTCACAGGGTGCTGAAGGAATCATCACCCAAATATGCAGGGGACAGCTC
Organism: Pteronotus mesoamericanus; assembly: GCF_021234165.1. Classification (NCBI taxonomy): domain Eukaryota; kingdom Metazoa; phylum Chordata; class Mammalia; order Chiroptera; family Mormoopidae; genus Pteronotus; species Pteronotus mesoamericanus. The sequence goes on from NW_026555200.1 coordinate 2,484,894, forward strand.
CTGCGTCTGCCTCCCAGCCTCCATTCCCAGCAATGAACATTCTTCCTGACTTTCCTTTAAGAAAAACCTCGCTTTCGGCCTGTGTGTCTTATTGGAGGTCCACACCCTTAACCTTTCCCAGGGAAGGGCACATGATCTGGGTCTGGCCAATCAATGCATTCCATGCTAATAGATGAAGTGATTGGTTCAGACTGTCACATGATCAAAGCTAAGCCAATGAGAGTCAGCCCTGGGATTTTGCTGGATATACTGGGACTAAGCACTCTCTCTACATTGGAATCCAAGAAAGATAAAAGCTACTTAGACTTGGCGGTCATTTTTGCCACCAGTAAGGACAGAGCCCAAACGGATGAAAGCAGAGTTGGGAGATGACATCGTTTGAGTCCCTCCCTGGTTGCAGCTCTGCCGAAAGTTAGCCCTACCTCTCATCATTTCAGTTACAGGGAGCTGTTCATTTCCTTTTAATGAGTCAGGTCCAGTTGTGTTTCTAACATTTGCAACTCAAATGGTCCTGTAATGACATGGCTGTCTGGGCAGGTCGTAGGAAAGTGGGAAGTGCAAACCATACAAAGTTAGTTCTCCCATCGATAAACAGTGATCGCGCACAGGACACAGACCTCTCTGAACCTCAGGTGCCACCCTGAATGGTGGCGATTATGCCTCCCGGCCTCACAGGGTGAACAAGAGAGCCCCTGAGCCCTCCTGTGACCTCTGTTACCGTGGACACATTCAGGTCGAAAGCAGCAGCAAACGTCCAGTTCCCAGAACACCTGTGCGGAACTCGCCCCAACCTGAGCCTCTGGCTGGAGTTCGCGGAGCTGCCCCAAGGCCCTCCCACTTCCCACGGCCTGGCCCAGCCCAGGGAGGGAGCCACAGGGAGCTCCCCACCAGGGCTGGGACCTGACACCTCTAAGGGACAGCGCCTCTGTTATTCCTCACTTCCGACTCTGCCATGCCACAGCTGAGGACAGACGCAAGTGACGCTGCAGCGGGGACCGGAAAGGGGTGGCAACTGTGGGCCCCGAAAGGCTCTTCAGCTGAATCTTGCCTCCTTTGCTTACTGGCTTTACGGCCTGGGGCAAGTTCCTTAACGTCCCTGCACCTCAGTTACTTCATGTGTAAAACGGGGTGGTTAATGTACTGAATTTATTTGGGTTGTTTAATGCAGGAGCCCTTCAATCAGGTTCCCTGGCACGACGGTCACCTGAGTGCACGCAAGTGATGGCACGCCTTGTGGAGCGACGCAGGGGATGGAGAAACGGGCACCCCTCGAAGTGCACCACCTCTCGGAACAGTGTTCGTCCACCTGGTGAATGGCAAGTCTCTGAAAGGGACCCTGGGAGCAGGAGGCGGAGCCACAGCCCGGTAGGCAGGACCAGCAAGTCAGCCCAGGAAGCAGGAAGGCGAGGCGGGCCCAGGGAGAGTGAGAGGGCCGGGCTCTGCCCTGGGGGTCATCAGGGTTCACTGCAGACAGAGGCTGTCACCTCAGCGAGGCGGTCACACAGGGACACGTGGTCCTTGGGGAAGTCCCTGGCCCTGAACCCAAGAGCTCAGCATGAAAAGGGAAGAGAGTAGCTGCTGGTCATTTCAAACACCCCTGACGCTGCCCAAACGCACCCCCAAGCCTCCCTGAGCCTGGCCGCAGGTAGCTACAGCATCCGGCCAACTAGAGTTTTACTTAGCTACAATGCCCTGCTAACCAGAATTTCAGCTGAGACTTCAGGACGAAGCAGCAAATGTGGAAAACACTCACGGATGCAGTGGATCCTTACTTCCCTTAACCCAAGCTGCTGGGGACGTCGTGTGGCCAAGCACATCCACCAGTCCTAAGGGGTCCAGGTCTGAGCTAGGACGCGGAAGCTCTGCAGAAGCCCAGGACCCCAGAGGGACTGTCTGGGCCCCATCAACCCTGCTCACCCAGGGGGAGAAGCAGAAAGGCACGTTAGAAAATTCTCAATGCCAACGGACACTCCAAAAGAGCTTTTGGGGCCCAATTCTCTGAAAAGATCCTTGACTTTCAGGGCTATGAGGGGAGAGAGCACTAAGTTGTGGGCAGCACTGTGCTTCAACTACAGCCATATGCCTGATACTTAAGAAAAACTCTGGTCCGGGCAAGCGCATGATAATTGAGCAGAATAAACGAACCAAAGGACTTCCAGAGCTCTACTATGCTTGACGACGCTGGAGACTGAAACACCAATGTCCACTCGTTATGTAAGGGCTACAGTAACCAGGTGATGCAAACAACACGGGCAGGTATAAAACCAAGTGACCTCATCATCTTATGTCATCAGACCGGAGGCCAGAGGTGGTGGGATCTGCTGTGAGGAAACCGACCACACGGCACTGGCTGGGCGACTAAGAGGGCTCCAGGCTGGGCACTGTGGTCCCCTCCTCCCTGCCCCAGCCAGCCCTAAACTTCCAGAACGGACAGCATCCCGGATGGAGCAGAGCCTCCCTCCTCCCTCCCTCCTGACTGCGTGCCCCTCTCTGCTCTTCAGCAACGAAGTAACTGGGGTGGGAGAAGCTGTCAGTCTCGCGTGACTCCCTCCTGCAGGCTCCTCCTTCCGATGGGCCTGCGGGGCGAGGCACGTGCATTTCTTGCATTTTTCTCCACGCCTTCCCCTGTCTGTGGCTGTCTGGCCTGGAAACGTGGTGGAGGGCAGAGGTGTGGGGCAAGGGAGCCCTCCCGGCAGCTCCAAGGTCACACTCTCCGCCTGCCTTTTCTTGCGTCTGTCTTTGGGCAGGTGCTAAATTCCAGGAGGGAACTGAGGTATATTTACTGACCCCTTCAAACCCCCCTACAATTACTGGTGGGGCTGCAGGTGTTCCCCAGGTGCTGGCCGGCCTGCCAGGTGAGGCTCATCCACTGTTGTGCCAACAAATCAGCCAGATAGGGTTCTTTCTGAGGTCCTGGGCGGAGGGAGGTGGCGGGGTGGCAACAGATGGGAAGCACCCCATGGTCTCTGCCCCTGCGGAGGTTACGGGTCAGCAGGACCCGGTCTTGGCTACACTGTGTCCAGATGACACGCACCCGTGGCCTCGTGAGCACTAACACAACTAACACGGAGGGGAGGGAATGAGCAAGAAAGGCTTTGCAGGAGGGTCGGGGGCCAGGACAGCGTGAACCCTAGTATGAGACAGAGAAGTCACACTGGTAAGGAGGGAAAGAGGGGTGGGAATGAGCCCTGGTTCGCGGCACAGTGAGGATACCCCGAGCCCCTCAGTAGGAGTCAGGAGAGGCGCTGCCGACTATTGGGGGTTCCCAGCGCCACACTGAGGCCAGGGCAGGCACGCGACCCCTGCCAGGCGGAAGAGCCCGAGCCTCGCTGGATCTGAGGACGGACTGCAGGAGAACTTCCTCCCGATACAAAAGGCTTCTGGACAGAGAAAGCCCTTCTATGAAATGTAGGCACCAGGGGGACAGGGCGGGCGTGGGGCCCAGGGAAGCTGCAGGTGAGCCGGGATAAGCCGGTCACCCTAGGCACAGCCTGCACGCACCGGCCCCCCAGAGGGAACACGGTCGCCGATGGTGCTGACCACAGTTGTAAGGTGCCTCGGAGGGTGCAAAGCATGCCCAAGGCCACGGGCTCGGGCCAAGCGACCACGTGGCACTACGGATCTCATTTCATGGGACAGGGAAGCTGTGGTCCACAGGGGAGTGACATGCGTGACAAGGAAGGTCCCGCCTCCCGCTCACCACGAGAAGGCAGGGGACAACCGCTGCCTGTGGAGCACAGATGGGGGCTGTGCTGACTCCCTCCCAGCTGCTGGATGCCAGCGCAAGTGGCAGAGGCCCTGTCCCTGAGGGCGGCTTGGGGGCCCTGGGGCCGCCTGGCCCTCTGCTCTCCTGCAATGTGGCATGGCGGCAGCAGAAGGCCGCAGGGCGAGGGGACGGGCCAGGAGCTGCTGGCTGCTGCTCTGCCTGCCTCTCCTGTAACATCCTTGTTATGGCTGCCCTGTGGGTAAGGCCAGGATCCCCGGAGGCCCCTGGAAAAGGCACGGTCCTCTCACAACACACCCAGCAGCCCCTGGGCGTGGAAGGCGCTTGGCAGCCGTTGGCAGTTGGTAAGAGCACGGAAGGGGTGGCGGGGGAAAGGGAGGGGGAGGGGGAGGAGAAGACGAGAAGATTAGGGGAAAAACTTAAGTGGAAGGAGCTTCGTAGGAGGGTCTTATTCAGTGATCGTTTTCAAGCTGTAGCTCCGTGAGCTCTGCCTTGGGGTAGCCTGTCAAAACACTGCCTATGGGGGCCCAGCTCGGCTTTCTGATCCTGCAGGTCTCTAACGAGCTCTCAGTGAGGCTGATGCTGCTGGTCTTGGCGCCCTGTCTTGGGAACCACTGCCGGGCTCTTGTGGTTGTGAGGGGTGGGGGACAAAGGCGCAAGACACAGATGGGCCACTGGAGGCTGGGAAACCCCATGGGAATAAAGATGGAAGGTGCTGGAAGCCGCGGTCTTCAAAATTCAGGGTAAGACAGAATCACCTGGGGTCGAGGTTCCTGGGCTTGTCCCCAGAGCTGACTGTCCAGGTCTGTTGGGGGCCTGGGAACTTACAAACCGCAGCATTAGGCTCCCGAGTGAGCGTGACGCAGGCGTTCCCAGGGGCCACGTGGACAGCGCGGCAACCTCGGAGGAGCACAGTGGCTCCCAGGGCTGTGACGGGCCAGGTGGCCAGAGCCACCTCTGTCAGGACATGCTCTGACCCAGAGCCAGCCGCACCATCGAAGCCAGCAGCCACTAGTCACAGGTGCTTTGTACACTGAAATCAAACTTCAAACTCAGTTCTTCTGTCACGCTAGCTACATTTTAAGTCCAGTGGGCGGCACAGATAGGCAACATTTCCAGCTTTGCAGAAAGTTCTAGCAGACAACTCTGGCACAGAGAGGTCGTGTGTTGTCTGCCTCCGTTTCCCCTTCTATAAAAAGGGGCTCCTCCTGGGGCTTTGCCAGGGTGCGAGAGAGGAGAGGCTCCACCGGGGGAGATGTTTCTGGCCCGCACCTGAACACACCCTGCACCTGCGGTGGGGACGGCATCCTCGTCTGCCCCAGAACCAAGGGGAGAGCCTCCACTCCTGCATGGGGAGCCCCAGTGACGCAAGCTTCCGTCCTGGTCGGCCGCCAGTGCGGCCAAAGGGCCTCCAAGAAGCACAGGGAGGCGAGGGCAGGCGCTGCGGAAAGGAGGGCAAGTCCCAGGGCAAGCCCGCCCAGGCCCAGAAGGCTGAAGAGGGCTGCCCAGCACAAGGCCAGCGGGGACAGAGGAAGGCCTGCGCCGGGATCAGGGACGACCGTCAGCCTCGGTGGGACGTCTGACGCTGACAGACAGCAGGCGGTAGTCAGACCGCTGTGCAGGCGGCGTGCAGGTGGCTACGGTCTGGGGCTGCAAAGTCAAAGACCCACCTGGTTCAGCCCCTCATTGCAAGCCCCTCAACCCCGCAATGCCACTGGCATCTAACAGCCAGCACGAGAAAGCTGAGCGCTTAGATGAGTTGCTGGCCTCAGCCCCCACCAACACCCCAGGGCTGACGCATCTCCCCTCGGACCCTGCAGGCAACCCAGAAGGAACATCGTCTCCCTGTGCCTCTCAGCATCAGCTGCCCTTCGGCAGGGCCCTGGGCGCGCCTTCTGCTTAGCAGCCACATGCACACTACAGAAATCAAATCAGTAACAGCCCGAGCCGTTCCCCGTCCAAAAAAAAAAAAAAAAGCTCCACTGAACAAAATCAACCAAACAAAAATCAAAAATGATGTGTTTGTTTAATGCATCACGGTGGCAGAGGCATTAACGACATACTGGCTTTAATCACAGGAAAAAGAGAAATGAACTTATTTCTTGCCCGAAGCTTCCCAGCACACCTGCGGGGTGGTGGTGTTTTAAAAGGAAGTGAAAAAAACACTGGGGATAAGCTGTGGAGGATGGGGGCTGGACGCGAGGTCCCAGGACCATCCGCAGAGGGGGCGGGGTGGGCAGGACGTCAGGCTTGTGCGACTGCACTGATTGATAGGAGGCGCCTGGAACGGCCCAGGTAGAGTAGACAGCGGAACAGTGATTGGCGGGGGCTGGGCGGGGGGCTGGGCAGTAATTACTTAATGGGGACATACTCAGTTTGGGATGATAAAAAAACAGTCCTGGAAATGGATCGTGGTGCTGGCTGTATAATTGTAAAAATATTTAATGGCACTCGATTGTACACGGAGAAATGGTTACATTTCAGCAATATGTGTTTTAATACAATACAAAAGGGAAAAAAAAGTGCAGGGTCCTCAACGCCCCCGTCCCCCGGATCTACGGAGCCAATTTCTGGAAGTGGGCCCTGGGAATCTGCGTTTGAGCCCACTGACGCCAGGACTTAGCTCTTTGCAGGTCTCCCACGCAGGGGGGGGACACAGGCAGGGAGGGCCTTCCTTCCCCCACCACCCAGGCTCCGTGGTGGAGAAAATCCTACAGCACAGAAAGTGACAGCAATCAGCCCCCACCCATGTCTCCCGTCCGTGTGTTGACACAGAGAGATGCCAGAGGAAGCGCAGACAAACCGCTTGCCGAACACGTCTGCCACGTGCACCGCATCCGGGCCAACAACAAAGGGATCCAAGTGGGCAAGGAGGGTGGGCGGCTGGGCTGGGAGCCGGCAAGAGCTGGCCCCACAGTGGCGGGGGTGGGAGGTGGTGCGGGCGCAGAGTCTAAACAACCTGCATGAACCCTGGGTCAAGGGCGTCGTCTCCTGTGCCCCCTTGGAGCCCAGCCCGGTGCCTGGCTCCACCTTGGAGCTCAAGGAAGAAGGAACGTCGGTCGAATAAAAGGCACGGGAATGCGGCTGGCTGCCTGGCAAAGGCAAAGCTGAACTCGGGCGGTTCTCCCACCATCGTGCATGTTCTGTGTGCACAAGACAGAGGCGCACAGGCCTCTTTCTAATACCGGGTGGGCCCGGAGAAGGCGGTCGTAGAGGCTTGACTAAGAAAGGAACCTTGGGATTTCACTAAGATGCCCAGATACCTCCTGTCCACTTCGGGACACCTGAGGCAGGGACAAGGCTGCTGCTGAGGATGGTGTTGGGACGAAGGGGCGAACCAGAGAAGGAGGCCTTCTTAGTTCCTTACTTTAAAATCAGCCCAATCCCAGAAAGGCAAACGGCGGAGGTTTTCAAAGCCTGGTCCGTGCAATGTCTGTATCACCCAGGGAACTTGATAAAAATACAGATTCCCGGGCCCCTCCCAGACCTGCAGAGCCAGCATGGAGGCGGGGCCTGAGAATCGGCATGCCGGCAAGCACCCAGGCGGGATGGCCAAGTCTCAGGGAGTCAGGGAAGGGGGTGAAGAGAGAAAACGCGCTGCTTTGCCAAGACACCCACGTGCCTTTAGTTTTCTCACTGCCCCTGGGAACCACCCCATGTGACAGCAGCGTGGTCCCTTCCTCTCTCTGGGCCTCTGTTTCCTCCCCTTGCAGAGGGAGTGAGTTGCCCCCAGCACCACTAAGGTTTCTGTCTCAGGACTCTGCCTTCTAGGTTCCAAATGGTCAGGGTCGGACCTCCGGTGGGGGCCAGCTGGCCTCCTCGATTCTGGCTGGGGCAGTGGGGCAGGTGGGGTACAGTCCCCTGGAGCCAGGGGAGCCGTCCAGGCCCCAGAGCCCCTCATTCTGACTGCCCCTGGCTGACTGCAAGCCCCTGATCCAAAGATGCCAGGGAGAGAGTCCCAGGACCCCTAGCATCCCAGCCTCTGCCCAGTGCCCCGGTGGCCCTCGGGAATCGTCCATCAGCTCATGATGGAAATTTCAGGGGGAAGATGCGATAGTTCTGGGGCAGCCTGCAACTGCCACTGACTACAACCTGTGTAACCTCTTTAAGTCTCAACCACATCGCCCGTAAGACGGACAGAGTGTCGGGTATCTTACAGGGGCAAGGAGAGATCAACAGGAGTACAAGTAAGAAAGCACTTGGCTCTTGGCCGGCCCTTCTTAAGTGGTTCCCCACCATCCACGGGACCTTCCCAAAGGGAAATTACACATCGCTGCCTGCCTGAGTGCACAGGACTTCAAAGTGAGGAGCGCCCTGGTGAGGCTGGGCCGCAGGGTGAGGCACACAGCACCCAGGAGCTAGCAGCTGTTGTTTTCAGTCCTCCCCATGCCCGCAGGGAGAGCTCCCTGAAGCTCTGCACAATTAAGAGGTACAGAATACACTCAATGCCTCTGATAAAGTTACAGCCCAAACTAGCCGGGAGCCTGAGCCAACCTGCAAATCTCAGCAGCAACCAAAGCTGAGGCCATCAGCACCTGCAGATGGGCTACCAGGTGGTGGCTGTTCCCCCAAATAGCCCACAAAGCCCAGCATGTGAACCGTGAGCCAAGGAAGGTGGCCACCAATGAATGCACGGGTCCCCCTTCTCCGTAGCCCAGGCTTAGCACCACCCGGTTCTGGGCTAGGACCCCAGGTGGACTCACCTACCTCTCATACCCTTCTGGCTGTTAATTTCTTCCAATTTGGGGGCTGCAGCAGCACCTCTTGGGCTAATGCCACGTTGCGAGGGCTCTGAGGAATTGTCACAGTCCGTGTCTTCTAACCGGACTCTCTTGAAGGGATCCAAACAGCAGACGAGAGAAAGCCTGAAGTCGCCACCTTCATGGTGGCTGCCGCCAGGAGCCCAGAGGGGGTGGTCCTTGGGAGTAGGGGGCAATCCTGACTTTCCCCCTCCCCAACAGGCCCTCATCTGATGTGCTCAACACAAAATTCATTTACGGGAAATAACTACACATGCAGGCGTGCACACGGCCTGTAACCATGGCCTGTAACCATGGCCTGTAACCATGGCCTGCCACCCTCTGGAGTGTTCATGGCCCTCAGTGACTCGGGTCCCGACGGCGATCGCTTTGGCAGGCTTTAATGATACGTTAGGTGTGTGAATCTACCGGGGCTAAAGTCTGTGCACACGCCAACGTCCCAGACTTTCCCCTTTTGTCAGCTGGCCCCTGGAGGCAAACTCCCAGGCTGGGTTGGCTAGTCTTCCTAAGCCAATGCACGGCAGCGCCTTCCCCAGGAACTAAAGTAAACCATTCTTTCCCCAGAATGGCTGGAGGGTCCCAGCCAATCACCTAGTTAGTTAACTCAGCTGGAATACTACAAAGAGCACGAAGAATGCACAATGACCTTTATGGAAATTTCCCCATGACTCAGAAGGCCAAATAAGTAGTTAGCAGTCCCTCAGAATCACTTGTCTCATCAAAGCCCAGTATTTCAAACTTAAAAATTTTTAGAAACTTCTGCGTGCACACACACTCATTCAAGTTCTGTGGACTCTGGATTAATGGGCACAGCCCTCCCTCTCAGGGCACAGGCAGCATTGGGCTCCGTGGGGGTGAACGGTGCTAGGGATTTCTGCCCAACAGCTCCGAGGTGGGTAATATGATCCCACTTTATAGATGGGCAAACTGAGGCTTGAGACATGGAATGACTGGTAAGCAACAGAGCCGGCAAATTCAAAGCAGGGTGTTAGCTTCCAGAGCTGGTGCTCCGTCCCCATTGTGGTGGCCGCCGGCCCTGGCAGGAGGAAGGCTCAACCCATCTTACTGATCAGAGACTTGGGGGGACCGAGGACACTGGGCCACGGGAAACCTCCTGAGGAAAACCGATCTGAGTTTCTCCCAAAAGCAGTGACTTTTACTCTTGATTGTCCAGGGCAGCTGAGCCCGCAATTGCCTTTGTCCCACCCATCAGCCAAGGGAGCTCACAGGAAACCCTCGCGGCCCCTGTGGGTGGCTTCCCAAGAGCATCCCAATTCCAAATGGAGATCTAACCTCACCTCTAACCCAGCAGAACTCCTACCACGAAATGGCTCAATGCACAAAGATAAGCAAAGGGCTGAGTTGCTCAAAACTAGGAAATGTCAAGGAGAGGGCAGACCTTTTTATAAAAGACAAAAACTTATAGAAAAAAACAGACTTGAAACTGACGCTAGGTCTACTTTCTTAAGATCAGTGCCACCGGGTCTTTCCATACTGCGTTGAAATCTACAATCTGGGATCACATCCTGGGTGGGGCACCTACTGGCTGATCTACGAAGTTTTCTGTGCACCAGTTTCCCCACGGGCACCAGCAATCCCAGGGATCGCTCCACGCCTGGCTTGGGAGGGTACGTGCTGGGAGCTAAACACACAGGCAAGCAAGGCCTGACCACCGCCCCCCCTGCCCCCGCCGTCCCCTCCTTGCACTGTAAGTGAGGGGAGGGGCAAGAGGAACTAAGAACTCGAAGGACTAAGAGAAGAGCCAAATGAGGCGGGGGCATCTGAACTGGTCTGGGTGGGCTTCAGATGTGGACAGGTGAAGTGTCCCGTCTACGAAGATACTAATTTACTAAGACCTTCTAAACAATGACTGCATGCCCTTAACTGATTGGCAACACCCTCTTGCCTTAGGGATTCAGCACCCATGCACCTCCTTCTGACCGCCTACCTAAACACTGAATAGCACCCACTGCCAGCACACTAACGCCTCACCTGGCCTTATTTTTCTGCATAGCACTTACCACCCCCTGACACATCCCGTGCCTATTTGCCTACTGGAAATTTCCTCCCACAGAATATAAGCTCCATGGAAACAAAGGCTGCGGTTGTCTCATTTGCTGCTACATCCCTGGCAGCTACAACACTGCCTGGCGGGAATAGATGCTCAAGAAATGCGACTGAATGAGCGGACAACCAAAGCCACAACAATATACGGTCTCAGCCCAAGCTGGTTCACTCAGCTGGGGCTCGGCAATGATCCCCGCCTCAGACAGAGTTATTCCCATGGCACCAAGGGGGAAACTGAGTTACCAAGTGTCTCGGCAGAACGTCTGCACCTCCTGCTCTGGTCCCCAGTCTGTGTGCAAAGAATGACAACCTCCCCGGAAGGGGCCCCATCCTGGAGGCCAGAGCCATCCCCAGCCCAGGATCCATTACCCTGCTGATCTCAGGAAGACACTCCCTGGAGGCAAGGTCAAGGTGTCCGGTCCTCCGCCCTGCCAATCAGGCATTCCCTTCTCCCTTCCCTGCACCGGACTCCGTCATCCAACAGGGTGCTCTTTCAGCCCTGAAACTGAGCATCCCATTCAGCCGGGAACCACTGTGCTGAGATCCTGGGGTGAGTCACCTCACCGCCTGGCTGAAATGTTTGTTTCAGCAATAATATCGGCTTGAGATTCTAAGCCGGAAGAGGTCTCATTTATTTCCCAGAGGAAATCCCCTTGTAACAGCCAGGAGCTTGAGAACCCACATCCATGGCAGGCTGTCCTCAATGCCTGGACACCAAGAAGTTCTCAGAAACGTCATTTGATCATTGAGAACGAGACCCGGAGAGGGTGAAGCGTGGTGGTAGAGAGAACTCCAAACTTTCTGGTTTCGCTGCTGGTTTGATCCCGGTTCGGGCCAGTGATGTCACCTGTATATCAGCAAAGGTAATCTGCACTGCCTCTGCCCCAAAGGGTGACCATGAAGGCCACCAGAATAACAACCACCCCCAGACCTCAGAGACAGGTGCTCTGAGCTACACCATGTCATTAGGTTATTGTTATTATGAGGCACAAATGGAGTCTATGTAGACACAAAGTAAACAGATGTATCTCCACCCAGCCATCTTCGAAACGTTTACATAATAACAACCTCCACTGGCATGCCAGCCAGCCTTGGATCACTCAAGCGTTTTACAGACCAGACAAAAGTTATCTTGACACAGTTCAGGAGGGTGGAGACGGAGTAGATGGCACCCCATCCTAATGGGAAACGGAAGTCAACGCGGATACTGACAGGTGCCCCACAAGTGGAGTTGGCGACTAAAATTCATTAAACATCAACTATGAACGACGCAAGGTGTTTTGTAGACACCAGCTTTGAATGACCTAAACATCAGTTGACACTACTATTATTTCCATAAACTGAGTCTCAAAAACATCAAACAACTCGCCCAAGCCCTCCCAGCTGCTTATTCTTTGCACCTCTGTTGTTTTGCACCAAGTCTGGGACTTGAACAGTTCCACGCACCTGGGGGAGAGGTGGGCTGCCTCCAGCTGGCCCGGCCCCAGGGCCAAAGGGCCAGGGACTTAAGCTCCTTCCAGGGCTCAGCGTCCCTCTTCTAGACCCTAAGCGACCCAAGATCTCAGTTGCTCCAGGACACTGGCGGCAGCTCAACTAATCAAAGCCATCTGTTGGCAGTCCCAGCTCCTATGGCTAGAACTGCGACCCCCAGGACTCCATCTCCTGGCGAGACCAACAGGAGGCCTGAAATAAGGCGGCCTTGCTGCTGGCTTTTTTCTCATAGGAAAAAAAATAATTAGGTAAATAAGCCTCATGTTTCCCAGCTGGTAAACCTGCTGCCTGGGAGAGACATTCTGATGTCAACTGAAAGACAAATTAGAAATTCCAGCCCCAAGGTTCAGGGCTGTGGGACTTGGGGAAAGTTGATTAACCTCGGGCCTTTTCTGTCCTCCCCTTCCCGGAGATAACAGAGCCTCACTCCCAGAGTTGTGATAAGATTCAAGCAGACACTGCAATAGGTTCAAGATCAAGTATGCTCCCCTTCTATTTTTCCTAAGGAAAGTATTCCAACTTCAAACGGCCCAGAAGCTCTTCACCTTCCATTTAAATTTCTTCCTATCAGAGAGTCAAGCGGATCCAGAGGTTCCTGTGCCCCCAAGACCTAAGTTGCGGGGTGGGAAGGGGGTGTTCCTCGGGGACCAGCTGAGACCGGAACATAATGGAATGGGCGCACCCACACTGGGTATTTTAACACTAAATCTCTGTGCTCCGCTTGGGGAGGATTAGCCAACGGTACACAATTAGACACTGCATTTGTCTCCATCGCTGCAATTTCTCTTTCTGCATTAGTCGTTCGAGTGTGTGAGAAATCTGTTCGCTCCCAGCAAAAGCGAACCACTACTTTTCCCCTCCATAAAGCGGGGCTCTCCGGCACTTTATGGATCTACTAGGTGGGTTACAGGTGCGGTCACAGGGGCCGCCCATACTTGGCGCGGGGCTGGCCCCTTTTCCACGCTTCCCAGAACAGGCGCTGGGACCAGACCAGAGCTAGGTGTTCAGGTGCCGCGGAATCACACCGGTCCGGCAGGCGTTTCCTTCACCCCCTTCTGCAGCCCTCAGTGGCGGGGGGCGGTAATCGGGAAAGCCCTCGAGCCCCCGACCTCGCGCTGAAGAACTAACTCTCCATCCCGCGCCGCCACCCCTGCTCCCCTCCCCGCGCTCCGGGCTCCGCGCACAGCGGAGAACTTTGCAACCAGCGGCTTCCCGATCCCGGTCCGGAGCGCCCCCGCGCGCCCGGCCCCGGCGGCTCCCCAGGCCTGAGGCCGCACCGCCCTCCCTCCCGACGCGCACCTACCGGGCTGGCTGCAGTCGCCATCCGCTCGAAAGGAGGGCGCCCGGGCGCGGGGCCGATCTCCGGGCCCTGCGGCGTCCGCATACTGCTCGTAGGCTGCAGGCTCCGGGGGGCGCGCCGGACCGGCCCCGGCCCCGCAGGAAGGCGCCGGCTCGCCCTGCGCCGCGAGCTGCCTGACGCGCTCCCAGGTGCCCGAGTCGGCCGCCCGCATGCCGCGTGCCCGGGGGGCGCTGCCCGAGACGGCGCGGGGTGCTCCGACGGCGGGCGCCGGGCTCACAGCCCCCGGGACCGCCGCCGCATCGGGGCGCAGCCGAGCTCCGCCCCCGCAGCCCGCCCGGCCGCCGAAGCGCGCGGGACCAGGGCTCTCCGTCCGGCCAGACGCCGGGCCGTCCGCCGCCGCCGCACGCGAAGAATCCGGCCGCGGAGCCTCTCACGTGGGAACGACTCTCACTCCGGCGGCTCCTCCTCCCGCTCCTTCCGGACTGCCGCGGGTCGACCGCTCGCTCCGCCCCGGCCCGCCCACGGCCCGCCCACGCCCCGCCCCGGCCCCTCCGCGGCGCCCAGACTCGCCCCAACGCCTCGGGGCGCACGGCGTCGCTTCAACGCGCGCCCGGCCCTGGCTACTCGGTGCATCCCCAACATGGTCTTCCTGGAGAAGCTGACGGCCAGACACTGGTGGCCAATGTCACAGGGGTCGGAAGTGACGGCCTGAACCCAGGCCTCTGGAAGCCCCAAGTGTGCGAGCGCATCACGGGGATGGCTGCTTGGCACCCCCGTTTGCGTATTTCTCTTCTGACACCCTAGCCGAAGAGCTGCGTCGCGGTAACCAGTCTGGAGAGGGCAGAAAAGAGTGGGTAGGGAAAGGGGTGGGAGCCCGGGGCCATTGGCTCCCCCTGCACAGTGTGACCAGTCGTTCAAAGAACATAATGCTGAGGGCATTATGGGTGGGGGGAAAGCTGCCACGGTCCAAACCCATGAGAAGGCTGTCATCTGGTGGGGGAGCCCTGTGTCTGCACCTCACTTCCTCGGGCTTCAGTTTCCCCATCTAGAAAATGTGGTAATAGCCATGCCCATCTCCCTCCATCATCCGTGCTGCTTATGAACTCTCCAAGGCGGCCATGCGGCGGGGGGGGGGTGGGGGGTGGGGGGGACTCCCAGGTGAGGTTGGGGCCTGGACTTTGGGAGCAGGTGGAGGGCCAGTTACCAGGCCAGCCCACCCCGGTAGGAGGTGGCGCTTTGGACGGTCTGAACACCTGGACCCGCCCCCTGGAGTGGGCGCTTCAGTGGCTGGCAGTACTCACTCACTGTCAAGTGAGTCTGCAGCTCTGCGCCCCCTTTGATCTGGGGATTATGATGCTCTTTAGGTGGATTAATTATCCCTCCAAAGCCCTAGGAGGCAGGTCTGGTCCTCCACCTCCCCGCCCCCATTGTAGACACAGGGAGCCAGAAAACACCGCCAGGTGAGGGGTCACGCGCTCTCACGGCAACTCTGGCCTCCGGTCCGGGCAGCATGCACCTCACCCTTCCCAGGCCTGGTTGGCAACCTATGGCTCCCACTGGCCCAGGCCTGAGCTCTGGGGATTTCTAGGTCATTGGCATACGGTTCTCCAACAAGCTGTGGGAGCTGAGTGACTTTCTCCACCAGGTCTCTAAAGCTGTTCACCCTGCCACTTTCTTGCATGTGTGCGAGGACCCCCGCCTGCCATCATCCGCCGTGGCTTTCCCAGCTTCCACCCTGACATCTTCTTCACCCTCCCTGACTGGGAGACTGGCCAGCTGGGGAGGTCCGCAGGGCAGCCACAGACCTCCTTCCCTGAGCCGCAAGCCCCGCTGCCCAGCGGAGGGCGGACTCGTCTGCAAATGCCGATGGTGCTCTCGGCTGGGAAAGAACACTGCCCAGGGGGGCTAAACACCCACACCGCTCTGGGGGAAGGAAACTGACCCCACAGCAAGGGGGAGCAGAGGCTGGGAATCCCCCATGTCCACTGCCTTGGCTGGGGAAGCAGGCAGGATGGAACACAGGAAAGATGGCTGTGGGCCCCGGGGGGTGGAGACGCTGGCACTGCCCTTGCATTCTGGAGAGTTCTGGCCCAGGAGCCTCTGTTTTGATGTCTTCAGGGACCCAACGGGGGACATGAATGGGTGAGCTGGGCTGTGTGGGGACTGCTGTAGTTTGATCCATAGGACATTTAAGTTGTAGTCTTTGAACTTACGCACCCTTTACATATTAAATGAGGAGGGAGTTTGGTCCACAAAGAAACATGCTCCTTGCCATATTTCTCGAAGCACATGGAACTCTCGGCCCACCTTCTATCTTCTTACTTTTGATAGAGACGCGCACTTTCCCCTTAACTCCATGACAAGAAAACAGCAGCACAAGTGTGAATATGTAGCACTTGTCACTTAGAGCCTGCGTCAGGGAGGCGTTAGGGAGTGGTGAAGACTGTGGCACACGAGAGGTTACCAGTCTCTGTAGAATAGATTGTTGTCATGAGGAATGTGGTTCTTGTGTTACCAGAGGTTCTAATTTGTTTTTAGAGCTACTAGGAATATAAATATTTATGTGAAATCTAAGTTTGAAATGTTGGCAACTCTTTAAAAAAAAAAAAAACTTTAAGAAGAAAGGAAGGAGGGAAAAGGAGAGGGAGGAGAAGGAACAGCTAAGTAAGTATGTCTTGCGGTTTTTATCCAGCCCTCTGGCCACCAGGGCTCATTTCACTGCCACCCTTATCAGTCGCCTCTGCAACCTCTTAGAAGTCTGCACATGCTTGCATCCTGCATGTCGACAATCTAAGCCATTTCTCAAGCCCACAGCCCTGGTGAATTTCCGTTGCTCTCCTTACTCAGCAAAGTTTGGTCAAGGAGTGACAACCCACTTTCTGCTCTGAGCAGCTTGGGCAGGCGCTCCAGGAAGAATGTACTCTGGGTGGGTCTAATGGGAGAGCCCGAGAGCAGGCCAGCATCTGAGCACACAACCTGTGCAGAAGGGCCACACGCCACAGTGAATGCTCTGCTGTTGTTGCCTTAAAGTTCTTTATTTTTTTTGAACTGGGGGTCTTGCATGTTCATTTTGCATTGGGATCAGCAAATTAGGTAGCTGGTCCAAGTCCCAGAAGACTTTCCCAGTCTCCCAGGGATGCTGGGAATCGATGCTGGAGACAGCTGGGCCTGGGACTTGGCCCGCTCTCTCCCTCCCCAGGGCACACAGAGAGGGAGGGCCGCGGTGGGGCGGGGGGGGGGGGCGGGGGGATGTGGGGAAAGGCTGCAGGAACTGCCTCCATCCAGTCCCCGGACATCGCAGTAAGAAGCAGAGGGGGAAATGGGCGGTCCAACCAGAGGCAGGGAGGCTGCTCTGGATCTGAGCTCTCCGGCCAGACCCTGTCCCATGACCCTGACCTCAAGCCACCAGGGTGCCACCAAAGAAAATGCAAAAAAGGCTGGGGACAGGGACACAAGGGGTCAGCGCTGTTCCCATTCACCATGTCTCCTCATTCCCGGGGGAACTTCCGTTAGATTACAGGAGAAAAGGACAACACATATTTGGCCTGAGAAACAAAACCCCAGACACTTTGCATTAAAGGACCCACTGTATTTGGTAGCTGCTTCCCATTGAATATTTGAGTCCACGAGCATTTCTCAGGTATTTTTTTTTTCTTGGCTGTGGTTCTAGAATTTGTAGAAGTTTTACTGAGACCTTCCAGCCAGCATTACTGTACTCTCTCCCAGCACCTGGAGCTAAGGCAAGGGAGCAACTCTGGATTCCTAGGAGTGCGTACAGTCTTGTGGGTAACGCCCTTGTGAACTCCTGGCAACGGTTTCCGGGAAATCTGGAGGCCTCGAAGGCCAAGCCAGGTCCCCCTTGCGTGTGTGTGACCTTGGAGCAGGGCCTTTCTGTCAGTGCACCTGGGGGCCAGCACCAGCAGAACGAAGGGCTGGGTCCACGGATGTGAGCAGGGCTTCCCCAGCTCTGCCTGCTGCGGTTGGGTTGGCCTGTTCCATCCTTCTCACAGTTGTTGTGCGACTATGTTCTATGTGTGTTGCTAGTAGTGACAGCAAGTGTATGAGTTACCTATTACTGTGTATCAAATCACCCCAAAGCACAGTGGCCTACAACAACCAGCATTCCAGCATTTATTCTCCCTCAGTGTCTGTGGGTCAGGAATCCAGGTGCCTCTGGCTCACGGACTCTTATAGGCTGTCGTCATGGCGTCAGCTGGGGCTACAGTCAACTCAAGGCTCCAGCTGGGGAGGGTCTACTCCCAAGCTCGCTCCTGTGGCTCTTGGCCGGATTCAGTTCCTTGGGGGCTGTTGCTCTGAGGACTTTACTAGCTGTTGGCCAGAAGCTGCCGTCAGTCCCCTGCCGCAGAGCTGAGGATCGGCCTATAAATGGCAGCTTGCTCCTTGCGGAGGGCCCGGGTGTGTGCAACAGAGGGCGTGCACAAGACGGAAGAAGCCGCTGTCTCTTTGTACCCTGACTTGGGAATGACACCCATCGCCTTTTCCCCATTCTGTGCCTTAGAAGTGAGTCACCAGGTCCCTCCCACACTCCATGGGAGAGATTACAGGAAAGTGTGAATACCAGGAGGCAGGGATCCGGAGGGCTGTCTTGGAGGCTGCCTGCCCCCGGAGGCTGGGGACACATTGCTGGAGGCAGAGGGGCCAGGACTCAAATCCTGTCTCTGACACTCACTAGTGTATGACCTTGGACAATTGAGTTTGCTGCGGGAAGTCTCAGGCCTATTACCTGTAAAAAGGAGGTGATCATGGCTGCCACCTCGTATGGTTGTGGTGGGAAGTTCTGAGGATAAGAGCACGTGCAGAGCTTTGAACAGTGCCCAGCACACGGCGAACCCTCAAACAATGGGCGCGAGGGACATGGCTGGAGGGGACCTGAGGGACATGCCCATTGCTTCTAAGCCAGACGAGCACCGCCTGCTATCTCCATGGACACCTGCTGCCTTCAATCCATTCCTGGGGACTCCAAAGTGACTTGGGAGGCCTTTGGCAGGCCCTAGGACGGCTGTGTGGCCGAGGCCGCCCGCGGGGTTGGCGCTGATCTGCCCTGGCCATCCCAGTCGGACTCGGGGGCCCAGCTGCGGCGAGAAGGATTACCCCGCGGTTTTCCTCCCAGCCCACTTAGGCCTTTGCCCTGGGGGACAGGAGGCTTATCCAAGGTCCACCCTGCCATCTGTCCAGGCGAGGGCTTCCTGGCTGGAGACTTTTGTGTGCCTGTCACAGGCTCACGGGTCTACTTTGATGATCTTTCCAGGGCCCCGAGGGACCTGGTGAAGATCCTGATCGCCTCTCGGGGCTTCCACAGGGCCCGGCCGGGAGGCAGAGGCTTCGCCCGGAGCTGGGCATCAAGGCCCTTCCGCAGAGGCTGGTGGCCGCTGTGCCCTGCCTGCCAGACTGTCCTTGAGCACAAGGTCAGCTTCCCAAGCGCAGCGAAGGAAAAATCCTTCCTTATCCCGGGGCCACATCTCTCCTTTTTCTTCTAAGCCCCCTTTCTGGGCAGTTTCTGCCAAGCAGTGAGGTTTCTGCAGGAAGTTAAAATGTTGCAGCTTATTCAGAATAAAAACAGTAACATCAAAAATACTGTGACTTCCAATAACAATACAGGTAAACACCGACACAGCCTTTACTGTATTGATTTCCACATTCATTGAATCTGCCCCATAACTCTGAGAGTTCCGTGTGCTGTTATTATCACCCCATTTTACAGATGAGAAAACAGACACAGAGAAGTCAGGTCACTTAACCGAAAATGCCCAGCCAGTGCGTGAGGCAGGCAGCCCCGAAGCTTCTGTTGCCCGGCTGCAGAGTCCGAGGCAATCCCCTTGATGCTACCTTGGCAACAGGTACTATTGACTGAGCGCTCACCTTGCCCCAGGGATGGTCCTGTCTAGCTCATTCAACCCTCCAAATCACCCTATCCCTGTGTCCTGGGTGAGAAAGCTGAGGTTTAAGGAGATAAAGGGCTTATCCCAGAGGATGTGGTGGATGAATGTAGGGCTGGGAGTCTAACCTCGGAGGGGAGGCATGTCCTCTGGGGAAACGCCTCCCACGTCGGCGTTAAGGGGAATGCCAGACAGTGCAGGGTGGAAGAGAGGAAGAGCCTACCCGTTTTTTTAATTATTGGTGTGGGATGGGTTCTCTGCTGCTCCTGGTGGCCGCAGGTGGTACTTCACCGTCCCCATCTGAGGCCCTTTAACCCTGGGTTGGGGGCTTCTGGGAATGACACCTATGCCCACCACAGCAATTTTAAGACCTTTTTGTCTCCACTTCCTATGTGTTGACTCAACAGACACAAAGGGCCATGCGCCAGTGAGTGTCCAAGGTAAGAATAACGGTTACTGTTTACTGGGCACTTCTGCCTTTGGGCCAGGCACTCTGCTAGGTATTTGTTACTTAAATGTTACTTAATTTACCAATGCACAGAGATAGAATCATCAACACTAAGGGTTATTAGCAATGTTGGGTAGAACACTTTACACATATTGCTCATTTTAATCCCCACAATACTATATGAGTACTATCATTACCCTCACCCTACCAATGAGGCAACCAAGGATCAGAGAGGTTAGTAGGTTGCCTGAGGTCACACAGCAGCATATGGTGGAGCCAGGATTCAGGTGTAGGCAGCTCTGGCTCCACAGCCTGTTCTCTTAATTATTATGCCATTATTGTTTATTATTAGCGCACTATTATTCTGCTTCTACGGTTGGAGAAACCGAGGCTTAGAGTGGTGAAAGGATTTGTCTAGGGTCACACAGCTGGTAAGTTTACAGGCAGTTCTTCAGCCAAGTCTGCCTTCATGCATTCATGAATTAATTCAACAAATACTGCTTGTGCACCGACCCTGTGCCAGTCACTGCACTGGACTTCGGAGGTGGACCTCCGTGCAGTGTGGCCGGCCAAGGGCGCCTGCCGTGTGCCGGCCTGGGGCCCGAAGAGGGCCGAGGCAGCCCCCAGGGAAGTACTGGCAAAGCCAGCAGGGGGGACACTGCCTTCCAGCACTCCTCTGCGCCTGCTCGGCTGGCCCTGCCCCCCTCCCCAACCTCACCCCGGGAATCAGAAAGGGCCGGGATTCCTGGCTCCCGTCTCTCCCAACTCTGTCGCCACTACCAGTACTGGCAGGATGGCTCGGACACACACGGGGACCACAGACCTGCTTAGACTTGGGAGAGGCGGCTGTGAGCGTCTGAGGCGTGGCGTTCTCCACTGCTCTTTGTTACGGCCTTTTACTTACTACTCAAGTTGGGCGAGGCAGGCCACCCTCTGGGGCCTCAGTTTCCTCACCTGTGAAATGAGGATACGAATACGCGCCTACCTCCCCAAGACTGCTCTGTGAGGAGCAAAGGAGACCGGGAGTTGGGAACCTTGGGACTGCAGAGGGCCAGACAGGCGGACAGACAGGCAGCTCGGCTTTGGGGCCGGTTCAGTCATGGAGCCATTTGTTCATTTGCTTGTCCATTTCACTTGGTCAGTGTGCACTCGGCTTCGGCCGTGAGTCCGGCTCTCGATACTGTGGGGAGAGTATCGGAAGGCCCCGGTGCGGAGGAAGCCCACAGGGCACGGGGCTGTTAAGATGAGAAGGAATTGCTGGCAGCCAGGTGACTGATTAGACTGTGCCATAGATGCTTCATCATTAGGGCTGTGGTGAACCTCTGCTGCCACCCACCTCCCCAAGGCAACAAAATGACCCAAAGACCTGGATACTGAACTGCTTCGAGATTCTTGCATGCAGGTGAGCGCTGATGCCCAGAGACGCTGGCCTGGCCTGTCCCTTTAAGGCTTAAAGTGCCCATATCTCCTAGAGAGACTCAGCTGCCACAGTGGATACAAGCAAGTTGGAACCAGGGGGTAAGAACCCTGTGCAAAGGCCTGGGCCTTTCATGTGAAGATCTCTGAGCTACCTGCAAATAGTAATTAGGCATTTCAACATGGGGGTGGGGCGGGGTGGGGGGTGGAGGGGTTCAGATGTTCAAAGACAAGGCTGGCTTCTCCTTCGGGGTCCAGAGAGGCTCAGACACTTGCCCAGGGGCACACAGCGAGTCAGGGATCCCAGGCCGATTGACTTCACTAGGCCCTGGAGCAGTGGTTCTCAGAGGGGCCCCAGGACTAGCTGCCTCAGCAACAGCTGTGCATTTGTGAGACATGCAAATTCCCTGCCCCACCCCCACCTCCTGAGTCAGAGACTCAGCGGGCGGGTCTGACAGTCTGTTTTAACATCCATGCAGGTAACCCGGAGGCTGACGGAGTTGAGGGCCACTGCCCTGCCTCAGGAGAGGGCTGCTAGGGCTGCATGCCCTTCTGAGTGGGAAGGAGGAGGCAGCGGAGCGGAGCAAGGTCACTTTCTCAGTGGCCGCGCTGTCATAGTTACATAACCCCCCTCCCCCACCCCAATGGCTTTCTGCACCCAGCGTCCAAACTCCGGGGCCCTCCCTCATCAGGAGGCCACCTGCCTGGGCTCCCGGAGGCCTGTCCGCACACGCCCACGGCTGCTTTCCCGTAATTACGGCTTTACCTGCCCGCCCACCCACCCGAACTGGGCACGTCAGCCAGAGGGACTCCGGCTTCTCCAACTCTGAAGGCGGAGCTCACAGGGCCCCGCCGTCGACACACACACACACACACACACACACACACACACACACACACAGGTGAGGGGCTTCCATGCCTGCCAGGGCCCCCAGCAAAGCCGGGAGGGGCCCGACTTTGCCTCCAGCTGCCCCGGTGTGAGCCAAGCCTAGGGAGGAGGGCAGGACGTTCAGCACAGCAGGAGGTAACCCCTGGTCTCTGGGTTCTCAGGGCAGAAGTCTGCACTGGCCCCTGGTCCCAATGGGACTAATTAGAATTTGTTCTAAGTTTTTCTCTTCCCAGAATTGTCCTTTAAATATCTTTGGAACTGGTTTCAAGAGGCAGATTTGTCAAACAGATAACGTAGGGAGGACTGGCATCTTCCCCTGAAGCTTCTCATTAAAATAAACAAGGAGAATGTGTTTTGCTAAATGCAAAAGAAGCTGCAGTCTGATTCCTAAAGACCTGACCTTTGAAAGTGCTTTGTTTCTTCCAAATCAGAGACCAGCACAGAAACACACGGCTGGGGTGAAGGACAGCCTGCCAGCTGCTGGACGGGCCTAATCCTGCCTCCCCTGTGAATTCAAGGCAGGGCCGGGTCTTAAATTGGTATGTGCCCACAGGGCCAGGCGCCCAGCAAGCGCACACTCACTTGA
The DNA here is from genome assembly GCF_021234165.1 of Pteronotus mesoamericanus. Classification (NCBI taxonomy): domain Eukaryota; kingdom Metazoa; phylum Chordata; class Mammalia; order Chiroptera; family Mormoopidae; genus Pteronotus; species Pteronotus mesoamericanus. The sequence continues at coordinate 2,507,472 of NW_026555200.1, forward strand.
GTGTGTGGATCAATGGAAAGGTCCCGAGTTCTGCTCAGGGCTCCCCAGTTGCCCTGCGCTCAACTTAACAAGCCCCTCCCCATTTCTCCTCAGTATCCCCCTGTCTTAAATAGCAACAGCTACCACCTACTGTGGCCCCGAGGTGGGACAGGTTCTTTAGTGGCACCATCGCACTTCATCACTCAGCTGGCCTCCGAGAGAGGGGGACTGTCATTATACCCATTTTACAGCAGAGTAAACCGAGGGTAAGAGAAGAAAGCAGAGATTGCAAACTAGTGGCTCTCGAATCAAATATAGTTGGCAAACAGGTTTTCTTGTCCTAGCACTCTATTAAAAAAACATTTAAAAAATAACTAGTTGCCAACGTTTTAAATTTAGGATAATTCACACCAAAAAACTCAGATACTTAGCTTTATTTCAGAAAAATCAGGAGGTTGGCAATAGCGAACCCCCATTCCATCTCACATGGTAAGAGTGTGCCCCCACCCTGTCCCTACCGCTCCCCATGTCTTACCCCTGCCTCCCTCGTTCGCGTAAGTGACCCGCCGAGGTGCTCTGGACACGGAGCTCACCACCAGTGGTCTTAGGCGACAGTTAGGCAAAGTCAGGCTTGTCCTGGGTCCATCTGTCTGTCTGTCCCTTTTATACATCTCGCCAGTGACCACTCCTGGAAGGCCCCAATGTATTAGATCAGAAGGAGCACTGGACGGGGAGTCAGGAGATGTGGGCATTTGTTCTACCCTCGGAGCAGCCTCCGGCACCATGAACCTCATTACACAGAGGAGAGAGACCATCAGGGGTGAGCCAGACTCCCCCGGACGTGCAGAGCATCTGAGCTGGGCGCTGGGACCCAGTGTCCCGCCCCGGTCTGCCTGCAAGCAGGGGTGCCTGCCGGGCGCGCGGCAAGCCAGCTGGTGCTCTGCGCTCCCAAGGGGAGATGCTCATTCAAGTTCCTGGAGCAGGGAACATGCTTTCGACCCCCTTCCACTGTCTTCATCCTACACACATTTCGCGAAGGAGGACACTGAAACCCAGAGAGGGGGAGTGATCGCCCAAGGTCACATGGGAAGTCAGTGCCCGAGCTGGCATGAGCTTGGGCTTCTTCACCCCCTTCCAGGCAGATTCTCTCTCCCTTAGGGATTTAGACCCCTCTGTCTTCTTGGAGTGGGGCTTCAGAAGGGGCCTGGAGTGGCCCCCATGGGCAGGGACCGTCTGGTTCAGAGGCGCAGCACAGGGCTCATACGTGGTGTCTAAGACACAACTCATTGCAAAGAGAGTGGGGACCCGTGGGCTCCAGGATGGTGGGAGGCGCCCGAAGCGTCTAGGATGGAAGCTCGGTTTATAGGAAAGGTTGCAATACTGGCAGACAGCAGCCCGCATTTGGCTCACAGACATATTTTGTTTTTCCCACAATGTTTTCAAAAAACTTGCATTCATTGCCAACATTTAAGAATCAGGGGATTTCACATAAAAAGACAGGATTTCTGGCTTCTCTTGAGGAGTTTCAAGCTCTGGCAAAGGCTGGACCACAGCTCCGCTCAGCAATGAGGCCCGAACCGGGCCCGCTCCCTCTCACCCACCAGGCTCAGCCGCCTCTCCCGGTCTCTGAGGGCCCTGCATGCGGGCTCAGGGGTTCCAACCCCCTCTGCAGCCTCCCATGCTGAAAGTCACCCCCTCTCTGATCCTGGTCACCCCGAGGGAAATTCTGGCTATCAATTTGGTCATGTCTGTAGACATTTTGGGTTGCCGCAAATGGGGCAGGGGGTGGTCCCACCGACATCTAGCGGGATGCTGCTACGCATCCTACCACGTACTGAACAGCTGCCTCCACGAGAAATTCTCTGGTCCCAAATGTCGGCAGCGCCGAGGTTGAGAAACCCTGAGTTGAATCAAGAGACAAAAGTGCTCCAGGCCAGGGGCACGATCCTGACAGAGAGGGTCACCCACACCCGGGAAGGCCCCAGCCAGCTCTGTGGACCAAGTCTTTTTCTGTAGTTGATGCCACTCGTGAGTCAAGGTCCGTCCTGACTGTCAGAAGCAGGTAACGCGAGGACGGGGCTCCTCCTGCTGGGTATATCTGCAGAGGTGTTATTTGGCTCTGAAAGGTACAGTCAGGGTAGGCAGAGGTGGGGAGGTGGGCAGGCTGGGCAGAGGAATGAACCTACACGAAGGTGTGGTGGCAGTCACAGACTCAGAGGCACACGTTGGAAGTGACATGCTTTCTGTTAGGTGGGAAGGGAGCGGTGAGCAGCTGGATGTTGGAGGAGGAGACCGCAGCCCATGAGGGATCCTTGTGGCAGTGGCGCAGGATGTGACCTCTGAGAAGTCACTTAAGTTCTCAGAGCCCGTTTCCTCATCTGTTCAGTGGGGATAATAAGAGTAATACCAACCATCACATGGGACACCATGTCTCAAGGCACCAAACCCTGTGACGTATTCTACCTACAGCAACCCTACGAAGTACACAGTACTGTTATTTCCATTCTACAGAGAAGGAGACTTTGAGCTATGGGTAAGGACATTGACTATAACTTCCCCAAGGATATCGCAAGTAAGTGATGAAGGCGGGCATGGACCCAGGCGGCCTGGCTCCTGTGTGCGTGCTCCTCACCGCTTTGGTATTCTGCTCCTCTAGAACCTTCTCAGAGAGTTGTCCTTAAGAATAAATGCAATAAAGCCAGCGAGGTGCCCAGCACAATGCTGGCATGGAGCTGTGACATCTCATATAGGGTCACACATCACGTGGCGCAAAGTCCAGTTCACAGCACTAATGGAAACAGGGTGCCCGCGATGTTCTGCGTGCACGTCAGCTCTGGGGAGCAAAGGTGGTACATGGATGCTGTGTCCACTCAGGGGAGAAAACCCTGGGCCAGGTTTCTGGACATGCATCTCTCCCTTGCAGTTCCTGAGCCCCGCCCCCCAGGCCACCCCCCACCCATGCTCTTTACCGTCTCCGTGACTTTGATCGCTCTGTCACCCCCTTGCCCACCCTACCACCTGGAATGTTCTCCTTCCCACCTCCTTTAACCCCCTTCCAACCCAGCTCGGAGGACACTGCTTTCTGGAAGCGGCCCGGGGCATGCCTGGGCAGAGCCATCACGCCCCGGCCTTTGTACCCAGAGCGTTGTTTCAGACTCACTCGGTCCTCTTAGGGCCTCCCCCCAACAGGCGTCTCAGCCTTCACCGTGCGTGTGCGTCTCCGGGGACCACGCTGAAATGCAGGGGCTGGGGTGGGGGCTGAGATTTTGCTTTTCCAAAGAGCTCCCAGGAGGTGCTTGTGCTACTGGTCCAGGGACCACATGCCTGAGTGCCACATGCTGAGGTGCAAAGTCTGAGGTCATTTCCCTGTGGTCATTCTTCCTCTGTGGACAGGGTTCCCCTCTGGGGTAGGGGCTGCACTTACTCATCTTGGCCTTCGTAAACCCCAGCATCGGGGGTGGGGGGAGGGAAAGCGCCGGCCCATCAGTAGAGGGATCACCAAACTGGGTACCGCATGATGGATCGCCAAACTGGGTACCTCACCTTGACCTACATCTTCTCTGCTTCAGAGACTCCCCACACTTCCCCGTCTCAGGCCTTCCAAGGAGGGGGTTGTATCCGGCGGGCAACCTGGCATTATTTCACTGCCACCTACCCTCAATCTAGGGTCACTAGTTTGTCTTCTAGAACACGATGACATCACCGAGGACATGCTGATTGATTTAGAGAGGGGGGAAGGGAGGGAGAGAGAGAGAGAGAGACATCGATGTGAGAGGGAAACATCGACCGCTTGCCTCCGGAATGCGCCCCAGCCAGGGACCCAACCCGTAACCCAGGCCTGCGCCCTGACCAGGAATCGAGCCTGCGACCTTTCAGTTTACGGGTGATGCTCCAACCAGCTGAGCTGCAACAGCCAGGGCACAATGATTTTTAAGAATCACGTGAACGTGTCCACTGATCAGTTTTATGTTTTGTAATGTTGTAAAGAATACAGAAGGCCCTGACTTAGGATGGTTCAATTTCAGATTTTTCAGTTTTAAGATGGTGCAGAAGTGATAGGCATTCAGTAGAAACCGTACTTTGAGTTTTGAATTCTGACCTCTTCTCAGGCTAGCGACACAGTATGATGCGCCTCCGTGACGCGGGGCACAGCACCCAGCCGCGGCTCCCACCCAGGCCCCTGATCGCGAGGAGGACAGCTGATATCTTACAGTGTACCGTGCTGCTGGCGGTTTCTGGACATTGTGTTCCAAGCACATTTAAGGTGGGCCAAGCAAAGCTATGATAGTCAGTAAGTTAGCTGTATTGAGTGCATTTTTCAACTTGACATTTTCAGCTTACAATGGGTTTGTTGGGACGTAACCCCATCATATGTCAAGGAGCCACTGTGAAGGCAGGTTCTCTTTAACACGTTCATTTTACAAGACAGAAGGCCAAATGGCTGGACTGTACACTGAACTCTGGACTCCCATGGTGGGAATGTAAATCGGTGCAGCCAATACGGAAAACAGTATGGAAGTTCCTCAAAATATTAAAAATAGAACTACCATATGGCCCAGCAATTCCACTTCTGGGTGTTTATCTGAAGGAGAAGAGGCTACTGCTCCCCAGTCATCAGACGTACCACGGACCACTTTCTTTGCTCTCCCTACCCCACCCTCCGGCTCTACTGAGATGTAATTGACATGTACGTTATGAAAGTTTAAGCTGTAAATGTGATGATTCGATACATGCGCATATTGCAAAGTGTTTACCACAAGAAGGTTAGTTAACACATCCTCCACTTGACATCATTACCATTTTGTTGCTGTTTTGGTGAGAACATTTACGTTCCACTGTCATAGCAGCTTTCAGTTATACAACACAATATTGTTAGTTATAGTCACCGTGCTGTGCGCTGGGTCCCCAGACCTTGTTTCTCTTATCGCTCGGAGTTCATACCATTTGACCAACATCTCCTCGTCTTCCCCATCCCTCAGCCCCTGACCACCGCCATTTTACTCTGTTACCGTGAGTCGGACTTTTATTTTAGATTTCCATACATGAGTGATACTACAGGGTATTTGTCTTTCTCTGTCTGGCTTATTTCACTTAACATAATGTCCTCCAGGTTCATTTATATTGTTGCAAATGGCAGGAGTTCCTTGGGTTAGGTTTTTTTTTTATGGCCGAATAATATTCCATTAAAGGAAATATATATCATTATATATCACATTCTCTTTATCCGTCCATCAGTTGATGGACACCTAGGTTGTTTCCAGATCGTGGCTTCTGTAAATAATGCTGCTGTGAACGTGGGGGTACAGGTATCTTTTTGAGACAGTGTTTGCATTTCCTTTGAATAAATACTCAGAAGTGGGATTGTTGGACCATATGGAGTCTCTACTTTCAATATTTTGAGGAACCTCCACACTGTTTTCCACAGTGGCTGCACCAATTTACATTCCCACCACAGTGCACGAGCGTTCCCTTTTCTCCACATCCTCGCCAACACTTGCTACCTCGAGTCTTTTGGTAACAGCTGTTCTAACAGGTGTGAGGTGATAGCTCATTGTAGTTTTAATTCGCATTTCCCAAATGATTAGCGATGTTGAGTACCCTTTCATGTACCTGCTTGTCACCTGTATGTCTTCTTTGGAAAAAATCTCTATTCATTTCTTCTGCCCATTTTAAAATGGCTTGTTTTTTTGCTTGTTTGTTTTGTTACTGAGTTGTGTAAGTTCCTTATGCATTTTGGATATTAACCCCTTATTAGATACATGGTTTGCAAATATTTTCTCCCATTCTGTAGGCTGCCTTTTCATTGGCTGATTGTTTCCTTTGCTGCGCAGCAGCTTTTTGCTTTGATGTCGTCCCACTTAGTGACCTTTGCTTTTGTTACTTGTGCTTTCGGTGTCAGATCAATCACTCATCGCCAGGACCAATGTCAAGGGGCCTACCCTGTTTCCTTCTCTGCGTTTCACAGCTTCAGGTCTTATGTCTAAGTCCTTTATCCATCTCAAGTTAATTTTTATGTGTGGTGTGAAATAGGGGTTCAATTCACTCTCTTCCATGTGAATATCCAGTTTTCCGGCACCATGTACTGAAGAGACCGTCCTTTGCCCACTGAGTGTCCTTGGCTCCCCTGTCCGATACCAGTTGACTGTACATGAGGGGGTTTATTTCTGGGCACTCGATTCTGCACCATTGTCTACCTGTCTGTCTGCATTCACGGCTTGCGTCTGAGGCCAACCTTTCCTCTCTACAGGGCATGTTCCCGTCCCACCACTCCCGACCAAGACAAGGAATGAAAATGCATTTTCACATCCACTTAAGCAAAACAATTAGGAAAGAGAACCTGCTCAGGGAAGATAGAGTAAGAAAGAGAGAGAGAGAGGGGAAAAAAACCAGTATACTTTGTGGGCAATCACAGCCAGCGTTAAATCGCCCACTGTTCATATCCGAGCTCCACTGGGCGGTCAGTGGCAAGCTGAGCTCATGGGGTGTGTTCCTTTCTTGTTAAAACTTTGCATGAAATATTCGGTCCATTCTTATTGTTGGTGTTTGGTTAGCGGCCCATTGGAGGGAGTCCTGGAGGCAGGCCTGGTAGACCGTTCTCCAATGCAGGCTCTTGCGCCTTGGACCTGTTTCTGCCTTTGGGGCCAGTAGCACCTGCAGGAAGCTGCACTCACCTCCGATGGGTGGAGACAACTCCATTTGCCCTGGAGAGGCCTAAGCAGAGGCTTCTCCAGCCTCTGACGTGCACCACACAGGGCCGTCTCTGCTGCTGCCTGGACTGTGACTTTGTCCCAAATCCTATAAGCTGACGTCCGTGTGGCACGTCAGGTGTCCCTTGTTTGGAACTGGGTTGCAAAGCCGCACTCACAGGTGGAACTCAGCATCACTCAGCAACCATCCTTCAGCACTTAGCACGTGTCAGGTTTTTGTAGGTGTTCATCTCCTCGATCCGCAACCAAAGCTGGGGCAATCCCACTGTCCATCTTATGAATGAGGAAAATTAAGGTACGTGAGGGAAGTAAGTTCTACAAAGCCTCACAGGTAGAGGCGACTGAGCTGCAATGGGAACCTGGGTCTCCTGGACCCCTAACAAATTTGCAGCTACACCAGTCCAATTAGCAATTCAACCCACTAACCAACCCGTCGATCAGCCAGCCTCCCACTAGCACACACGTCCACGGGGAGCTGACCGGGTGCCGGGCCCTGGAAACAAGGAGAGAGTAAGACAGAGTCCTGCCATAGCTGGATGACCTTCAGCGGATCCTTAACACCCCGGGCTTTAGTTTCCTCATCTGTCAAGTGGAATAGCAATGCTGCCTCCCTCGTCCGACTAAGCGAGTAACTCCACATAAGGCACTTCAAACAGCATCTGCCACGGAGGATTCGGTGCATGTTACCTATTAATGTTAGATGAATGGGATGGTGATATTTTAAATTATCTTAGTTAAATTACACTTTGTTTCCAGTCGTTTTGTTTCTAGCAACAGAGCCTGTGCCCAGAGACAGCAGAGAGCGCAGTGCACTTGCTCTCCCAGCTCCGCAAGCAGGTTCCCACACCACCCTCGCACGCCCCTATCTTTAGCCACAAAGAGACAACAGAGTAGCTCGCAGCCTCCTACTCTCATCCTCTCTGCCCACGTGGCGTTCACCCTGGGGACGAGGAGTCCTGATCTCCAGTCCCCGGGGCCACCCAGCAGAGCCTGGTTCCTGCAGCTGAGGGAGGAGCCCCCCAGGCAGAGCGCAGGGGTGCCGGCTGGCTGCCCACCTGCAGGGCCGGGACGAGAGGGGCGTGTGCACAGGTGGCTGATGCGCAGCCGGCCCCCGGGCCAGTGAACAAAACCTGCCTGCACAGCCTCGTTCCTGTCTGAATCCCGTGTTTGAATGAACAAACGTGGAGATGCTGTTAGCCGTTGTTTTGTGCTTTTTCTTGCATTTCCTCTATCTGGCATCCTAAGTGGGCTCACCAGAGGGAGCACGGTGGGTAAAAGAGGCGAGGGGAGGGAAGAGGTGCAAATAAAGAATGATTCATCATTCATGCATCTATGAGGACAATTGTCTCAATTTTCTAAACGACAAACACAGGGCATTTTCTGCTCTGAGGGTCCGCCTGCCCACGCCCCTCATTCCCTGCGGGTGGCCCTGGTGGTTCCCCGCTTCCTGCTCCACCCTCAGTGAGTAGTTCTGTCCAAGAACATTTGCTGCATTCACCTGGGCTTAATGATGCCATTTTCCAGGATGCCTGTAAAGCTGGTAAAAGGACCTTCAGTTTTCTGGCTCTTGTTGCATATTAGGTTCCCCTTAGAAATAACATGGACGATAAAAAAATGTTCTCAGAACTGCAGGTTTTGAAGCCTATAAAGAATTACGCCCATCAGAGCGTGTCCTCAGTCCTCGCTTGCTCTCAGCAGCCTTGCACGGGCCGTGAGCCTGCGTGCCCACGCGGAACTGTTAGCCGGGGCCTTTCAGGGGCTGCGCGCTTTGCAGGGTCCCTCCGTCCCTGCCCTGCTCTGCCCCGCCTGCGGGTCAGCTGCCTCTGTGTGTGCCTATTACATACCCCTGTGTAAATGGTGGGTGTCGGTTTTATCAGTGCAAAGTGCCCGCCACCACTGGAGAGGGTACTCACGGCTTCTAGGGCACATCCCGATAAGCTCGACCTCGGACTCTGGGCCGCAAGGGAACTTCTCCCACTGTGGCTATTCCCAGGGTGGGGCCTGGAGACACCCATCCTGCTTGGCTTCACCTCCACATGCATTTTGCATCCAACAGCCTCTCATCACCCCAACTGCTGCTGCCCTGGGCCGAACACCATTCTCTCTCTGTCTCTCTGTGGTCTCCCTGCCTCCGTCTTACTCCCTTTCTATCCAGTCTCCACCCACACGCAAAACTTACAACCAGTCAGACTGTGTAACCCCCTGCCTAGAACGCCGACTTCCTGTTACTCTTGGGATAGATTCTGAACTCCTGACTGTGGCAGAGATGGCGTGATCGATCCCCGGCCCCCACCCCGCCAGCCCTAGCTCCACCTCTTCCCCCTTTGGACTTCATTCGCTAATCTCCACTGGCCTTGTTATTGCAAGACTAAGCCGAAAGCCAAGCGGCTTCTGACCTCAGGGCCTTGGCAAGTGCTGCGCCGCCTTTCTGGAGTGCGCGCACCCTGTCCCCGCTGTGCCCAAGTCCTTCTCCCCATTCTGGCCACAGTCAGAGGCCAGCTCTTGAGAGAGGCCATTCCCACAACCTTACCTGAAGCAGCCCCTCCCCCCGCCAGTTGTCCCCCACTGATTGCTGTGCTTTCTTTTTGCCCCAGCACTCACATATCTCTGAGATCATCCATTACAGGCCCACAGGTTATCTTTCTCCTTGAGGCACTGCGGGGCTGTCTGCATATTGCCACCGCTGTGTCCTGGCCCTTGGGCCAGTGCCTGGCACAGAGTCAGTGCGCAGTCATGTGTTGCATCTATAAGCCTGTGGACAGTTGGTGCGGCATGCCCGAGTGGGCGCCGCGGCCACCCCTGGACTCCCAGGGGCCTGGCTCAGGAGACTTGCTTGCCTGGACCAGCCATTTCTAGACAGCAGGGGCAACCAGACACACTTCATCCAGGGAGCAGCCGCCATCTCTTGTGAGGCCCTTCCTGCAATCCAGACCCGGTGCCCCCGCAGGCATGCGGGCCTCCGATGACCGTGGGGGACAGCCACTGCTCTTGCACCCATTTTTCAGTTGGTAAAGCAGAGGCACCGACTGGCTTCAACTCATGCAATGTGGCGGAGCCGCCCACAGAGCCGCCCACAGAGCCGGAGCTGGATCCGCCCCAAGGCATTGGAAAAGTCGAGGCTCTCTCTCCAGGGGGCTCTCAGCTGGGCTCAGGGGAGGGCGCTGATGGTCCCCTGAGAAGCAGGTCTGGGTTGTGGACTGAACAGGAACCCTGGAGTCCCGGAGGCTGCTCCCTCCTCTTGGCAGCCACCACCTCTTGACAGACCCCAGGCTGGGGCTGGGATGGAGGCAGGGAGCTCAAAGGAGCAGCCAGGGGGTGAGCAAACGACAGCGATTCCCCCGGGACGGGGATGCAGCCACCAGGCGCTGCCTCCCCAGCCATCCCAGGCCTTCCGGATGAACTTGGCCCAGGTCCCGCGGGCGGGCCTGCTGTGAGAGCTCCGCGGGGTGAAGCAGGGGAGGAGGAACGCGGGGAGCAAGATAGGACTCCGGAGGGCGCAGGGGCCGGGGGAAGGCAGGGGTAGGCTGGCATCAGTTGGTGGGGTGGAGAGGATGTAGGAACCTGTCACTCTGAACGCCAGGGGGAAATGCAGGGTCACAAAGGGAGAGCGCAATCGGATGGCGGGCCCTGAGGGAGAGAGGCGGAGGGGTGGGGAAGGTGGGGGAGTCTTGGCTACCTTCCAGGGGCCTGGAGGGAAAGGAGGGGAGGGGCGGGGGGGGAGGAGGAGAGCAGGGAGAAGAGAGGGAGGAAGGCAGAGGAAGGGGAGGTAAGGAGGAGGGGGGTGGTGGAATGCCTAAGAGAGAGGAGATGGCTTCAGGATCTTGGCCAAGCTGCTGCGCCCCTCTGTGTTTTCTTGGGACACTGATACTGACCATGGGGTGGAAAGCTGTGTGTGCAGTTTGGTGTCTCACAGAGGCTTGGCCCAGCGCAGGTGCTCGGTAACCTCCACTCCTGCCCCAATCCCACATCCAGCAAAGGAGACTGAGCTTCTTTCCTTCACTGCGTTCTTGGTGGCCCAGACCAACGTTCACGGGCCTCGGCTGCTGGCAGCACCTCCCCTAAAACGCAGGCGGAGGCTCTGACCAATAACAAGTCAGAGGCCGGCGACCACCTGTGGGTTTGCCAGGGTAAGAGGGCTCTACTAAAGGGCTGAGAGGGGACACATCACCAGGTCCCCAGACACCCTGACATTCGGCTGACAACCTACCTCCCTGGTTCTACCCGTGAACCTGACCTAGTGGAACATTCCATGTACCCTGTCGCTGGATCCCTGAGCCTCTCATTCGGCACAAGTTCTCAGAGGTCTCTTCTGAGGATGCAGGCCACCCACTGGGGGTGGACCTGAGTCTCTAAGAGGGAAAGCAACAAACCCTAAATGACACAGTGACCTAGTGCAGAGCTGGGGCTAGAACCGGTGTCTCCCCTTCCACTGTCTGCAGGTGTTCAGACCAAACACAAGGTCAGCCGAGGGCTTCTGCACCACTCCTGGGGCCACAGGGCAGTCTGGGAGGTGTGACCAGGGTGTAGCAGCATGGGAAGATCTGGGACATTTTGATGGCTTTTAGGGATAAGAATACAGGGTCATTCGTCCAACCAAGAGTTATAGAGTAGCCACTATGTGCCACCCCCCAGATACTGAGGGTGCAAGTCCCTACCTTCTTAGAGTCCTGACATTGAGGTGGTTCTGCCAGCTGTGTCCTGTGGCCAGGTGTGTGCGCCATTGCTTTTCCCTCTACACCGGCACTTCCTGGTACCCGCTACCTGCCCAGCTCTGCACATGTGAGTCCGCGTGTGTACACGTTCCAGCTCTTCCCTGCAAGCTGGAGGTTCTGACTTTGACCTAAAACCTTTGCTCCCAAATCATCAAAGTCCCCTCTGCTTTCTCCTGTCCTGCTTTGACTTCCTGATGCCATCCAGTTTTCACCTTCCTATCTCCAACCCCAACCTACTGATCAGGGGCCCATATTAGATGCGTTGTTTTGGCCTCTGGACCCCGGACCGTGTCTCGCTCTGTCTGCATGGCCACTGCTGAGAAAGGGCTCCCTCCCTGCTCACATTGGGACCATCGGCAAATCTGAGGCTCGCCCTGGTGCGCGGCCAGTGCCAACTCTGGCTCTGCCTCTCATTCTGATCTGGGAAACTTATGTGCTTGGGTTTGATGGCTTGGTTGGACCCTCCCCTCTGTGGAACAACACCCCGTTTTCCTTTCCATAGCAAGCATCACGGCGTGTCTTTGCTCCCAGAGGTGCATCAGGAATGGCATAATAGATGTGAGTGGGTAGAGGGACCTGGGGGAGAGGAGCTGAGAAGTCAGCTCATCTGCGTAATGGATTATTGCTTTTACCTGAGCTCACCGGCGCTGCTTCCTCGCTCACAGATGCCATTTAGTGAACCCCAGGTGAAGTGCTTTACATCTATAATCTCCCTTAGTTCTCCACGGCGTAGGGAGGATGACTATCTCTGAGAACTGGAGAGCAGGGTGTCTCCTCAGTACCTGTGCTCCCCTCCCAAGGTGCAGCTACCATGTACTTTGCATGACCTACCCCGGCCAGCTCTAGGGCTGAGCCCTGGTTGGTTTAAGCAAGTGGTTGTCCAAGTGTCTGGGGTCCCCAGACCCCAGACAGTCTGCGAGGGCCTCCTGTTCCCAACTGCTATCTGTGTGAGGCTGGACCTTCTCCATGTCCAACGAGCCAGAGTCTTTGGCACATTATTTCCATCATCAGGAATGCTCATTTCATCTAGTCCTTGTCTGATTACTTTCTTTTCATTTTCCAGCTCTCAGTTCAAAACTATACTCTATATTTATAAAGTTCCTCTATTATACTAAAAATATCTGTATTTTTCTTTCATAAATGCATTAAAATTTGTATTGTAGGTATTCCTTTGCATTGAAACAGGAAACTCTAACCGCCCACCCACCCCCCCCCCCAAAAAAAAAACAACGGCCGAGTGCAGAAGCAGGTGGGAGAAGGCTGCTGTCCTCGGTGAAGCCAGGCTTAAGAGATTTGCAAGAGTGTAAAATAATGCCATTGGTTTCACTAACATTTTGTTTGCTTTGGAAAGTATGGTTATTATTCATAACATGTGTTATTTACATTAACATCTATAATGGGTTTATTGTTATTTTTAAATGGATAAATATTTAATCTTTTCCCATTTTAAATTCTAAAATGGTAAACACAATACATATGTATAGTCTACACAAAAGCTTGTCGGAGTCTGCTCTAATTGTTAAAAGGGTGCCACTGGGGTCCTAGGAACAGAAGTCTGAGAGCTGCCGGTTTAAGCCAGTCACAATACTCTCACAACCCTTGCGAATGATTGGCCCAGGAGTTCAGGCGTAGGCCAACCAGCACGTGGCATTCCCTTGGTGAGTACTATCGGATGGAGAGTGGGCATGTGACCCAGTTCGGATCAATGAGATGGGAGGAAAGGTGTGCTATGAGCTGCTGAGGGTGTTCTTCCCTATTCTTTGGCTTATTATTAGAACAATACTTTCTTTTTCTCTAATGTCACTGTGACTGGATGTGATGCCAGAACTTCAGCAGCTGCCTCACCTCCAGCCTGAGGAGAGAGGTGACACTCGGAGCGGGGCAAAGCCAAGGGACTCTCCAAGAAAGGAGACAGAGCCAGCGATCAAGTTGACCCACATCTTTAAGCCCAGTGTCACAACTCAGTAAACATCTTTGGTTTTTTTTGCCACCTGGAGTTGGGTGTTGAGTACTTACAGATGGAAGCCTATACCCTATGTTACACATGAGGAAACCCAGGCCCACAGAGGTTTAGTAAGTGGAAGAGCCAGATCCAAACCTAAGTCCTTTGTATCCCAAGTCTTTTTTTACCCCACCAGGTTATGTAGCTTTCAATAAAGTTAAGCTCTTGCCTTTACCTGAAATCCATATAACAGGAAACTGTCATCAGGTGGGGTCACAGGAAGCTGGGCAGTCTCACATAGCACGAGTGTCTTCCAAAGTCCCTCTCTGGGCCCCAGAAATGACAAGCTCTTTATCCTACCACTGTGAGTTTTGAGGCTGTCACTGGATCTGCTTGGGGACAGCCTGTGAGTGCCTCTCACCATTAGAGTTCAATTCTCTCGTGACCTGTGAGGCTACGACAGTGTTCCAGTTGGCGCTGGTGGTTACAAGCAACAGAAACCAATTCAAGCCAGTTTAAACAGAAAAGGCACATTTGTCTGGCAAGCTCACATATCTGCTGGGGGATGGAGAGCCAAGCGTGGAGGGTGTGGAAACAAAATTAATGCCCCAAACAAGCCACTGGGTTTGTTCTTACAATCATGCTGTACTGTTGGGCGCACACACTGTATCCTGCCTGTTGCCATCACTGGTGATGAGCCCACGGGTGTTGACACAGCCACCTCCGGAAGCTGAGTCATCTGAGTTCGCACTTTTTGTCTTTACTTTGGGTACTGGCTTCCAGTTTTAAGGGTAAGATGGTGGCATCTGATTGGTGAAAACTAGATCACATGTTCATTCCTTAGCTGCAAGAGAAGCTGGGAAAATAATGCTAGCAAGAGATGCTGGCATTTCCAACTTGACTGAGGGAAGCAGGCCTGGCTTAAAGCAACTGGGGTTTCTTCAAGCACAGAAAGGAGGTTTGCATGCCACGTGGCCCAAATGAGGGACAAATGTCTACTGCAGAAAGGTACTCAGCACTCTGGAGAGCCACTTCGAGGCTCCTAACTAGTGGGTCTGGTGGGTCAAAGCTCCCCAGTGTCCCGGCACAAGTTTTTCTCAAGAACACATATGTGGCTTTTGGCTGGGAATTGGGCTGCTGGTCCTGCAGCCCAGTGGGTGACTTGGCCAAGTGCGAAGGCAAACTCTCAACAATAAATTGGAACATGTGTGGGCTCAGAGGCCAGCACCTGGGCTCAACTCCTAGCTCCATCATTTATAAAGGCTGTGCCTTGGGAAGCTGATTTAACCTCTCCAGGCCTCAGTTTCCTTACTGTAACATGGTGATAACTACAGATACCCCTTGCAGGGCTGTTGGGACAAAATTCAGCTATGTCAAGTGCTTACTTAGCACCTGGCTCAATACATGGGACTTGCCATAAAACCGCCAAGGGAGCCGCTGTGTGTGAGCACCTGTCTGTCTCACAGCAAGCTCCTGCATGCTGGCCTCCTTCCGCTTTCTTAAAGAAGCCATCCTTTTTCTTACTAGCACTCACCATCCCTTGTCTAGGAAGACCGTTCCTCCAGATTGTTGCCTGGCCAACTTTTTCTTGTCATTCAAGTCTCAGCTAAACTGTCGCTACCTCTGAGAAGCCTGTCTGACTCCTGAAACATAAGCAACTGCCTTCCTCATCCCCCTTTGCTTGCTCTTGTGCTCTGGCTGCAGGTGCTCTAAGCTGACCTAACTACACTCCCAGGATTGGCTGGGAGTGGGTTGGGGGCGGGGGCTGTGGTTGGGATCTGGGCCGAGGAGCAGAGTAGCTTGGACCAGGGGAAGGATAGAGCTTTCTGAGGTTGAGTATCAACATCTTTGGCAATACTCAGCACAGGGTCACTGCAGGCTGAAAAGGTTGAAAAGATTTGGGACGTGAGGCCCACACTGAATGCCCAGAGGCCCTCCCCCACCCCAGCTCAAGTCCTGCCCTTCAGAAAGTGAGCCCTGGTTGGGTGACACGTCAGCTGATGACAGGGCATGGCATGGCCCTTCTTGGCTGTCCCCCTCCCTGCCCCCACTCCTGGAGCCATGGTGATCCAGGGGGAAGGCTGCTGAGGGACAGTCATGGGGGCTTTGACAGCTGAGATGGGAGCAGATCACTGTTAATGAGAGGGCCTGCTGATCTGATGTCTTCGCTAATTAGGCTGCGACAGCTCCAGACCCCACCAAGGGAAGCGTGTTGCTTATGCTAATCGAGGCAGACTTCACCTCCTGCTGGCAGAGTTGCCCAGAGCCTGGAGCGTGTGCCCCGCATGTAAGGCGTGGTGCGGGGGGCGGGTGGTAAACCAAGGCCGGAAAAAACCCAAACAGCCCATGGCTGCACCCTAGATGTTGGGGCTGCCCAGTGTGCCAGTGTTGGGAGCAAGAGGCACGATGAGGGATGGGAGAGGCCACCAGCGAGGCAGTGAGAGGACAAGGAAAAGGGCAAATGCCCGGAGGGGCCCGTTGCAGACATCCTGCTCCCGAAGGCGGGGAGAGGGATCATGCGACTCACTGTCCAAATCTCAGCCTCGAGCCGTGCCAGCAGAGCAGGCTGTACCACGACATTCAGGGGCCCAGTCTGTGGCCACCATGCCTAATGGACAAGTGGCCCTGGGGCAGAGAGCAGCGGAGTCAGAAGGCTGGCAGGATGCACAAACCTCCCGCACCCGCGGCAGGGCCAACCGGCTGGGCTCTGCAGCTCAGGGACCGATCGGAACATTCTGAGTCGATTTCTTCATCACCGATGTGATAGCAAAGGAGCTCAGCCCCTGGAGAAACCTGCGCAGAGAGTCCCTCCTTCCCTCCCTCCCTCCCTGCCTCATTCACTCAGCACCTACTGTGTACCCAACACCCACCACCAGCAACAGAGAGGAATGATGCACGCAGAGTCTAGCAAGGACCTCAAACCAGCAACATAAGCACAGGCTGCAGTGGGACACCTGCCCCAGATAGGGACGCCGAGAAGGCTCCAGGAGGTGACGCTGGAGCTGAGTTAGGACGGTGTGTAAAATCTACAGCTAACATCGACAGAGCAAATACGACGTGCTCTGCAACGCTCCCATCCTTGACCTCGCTAACGCGTCGTCTTCCCAGTGACCCTACGCAGCGGTGACTATGACAGCCTCCCCATTTTACAGGTGAGCAAACTCAGGCACAAAGAGAGTAAGGAGCTTGGCTGGCATTTGCGCAGCTGTGAAGAGGTAAGTCGGGAGTGGAGGTGGGCGAGGGGCTCCAGGAGGAGAAAGGATTCCCGGGAAGAAGGAAGGACATGTGCAAAAGCACTGGGGGCTGAGGCAGGAGTGGCCGGAGCAGGGCTGCGGGCCGGGCGGGAGGGGGTGCTGGGGGGCGGGGGCGGCAGAAGTTTGGTTTGAATCTTGCTGCTGATGCTTTGAGTGGCAGACCCTGGGCTCTGGCAGGTCAGAGAAGTGTGCGTGCGGAACAGTTAGCTTGAAACCTGCAGCCGGAGGGCCATGACCGCTGATTAATTATGCTCTTCATCAACTATTTAGCACCTCCCTTTGTAGCTGGGTCTGGAGCCGGGCTCCGGCTGCCGCATCAATATTTCAGATGTGTCTTCTTTTCGGCTAGAAATGAGCTTGTCACTCATACAACTTTTGAGACACCCTAGTAAGCAAGGCTGCCTGCTCCTAAGTTGGGGTGGGGTTTTTACATGCAGAGGGCGCCTTCTATGTGAAAGGAAACTTTTCCAGCAACTCTTGAACCTTAAACACAGGCTTCAAGGAGACAGATCGATTCTGCCTACTTTGACTCTGACACGCTCTCGCCTCCAAGGACTGGCCTCTGAGGCCCAGCGTCATGAGAGGCTCCTGACCACAGTGTCGGGGAGAGCGATCTCGATTCTGTTTTCCCAGCCCACTGCTCCCCAGGTAAGGACAGGGGCTGAGGGTGGTGAGAGCGCAGGAGGGCAGGGGCTGGCGGTCAGTGTAAGCAGGGTGGTGGGGGAGGGGTGGCGGGGGGTCTTTGCGAGAGCACGGGGAGGGCTTTGCCCCCACAGGGAAGCCCCCGGTCCACCACCCCCTGGCCAGATCGAAGGGCCTCTGCCTCCCCCACGCAGCTCTGCTCCCGGGGCCATTTCTCTCTCTTCCTTTGAGGACTATTTGCTTGTTGTGGCTTCCTCTGTAGACTGTCAGCCCTACGAGGTAGAGGGCAGGTTTTGTCCAATTTCATTCATTGTTACATCCTGACCACTGAAATTGCATTGGGCACACAGTAGGTGCCCCTAGATATTTGTGGAAAGGATGGGCAAGTGAGGAGTAATCTTGGGAGTAATCCTTCCTCTCTCTCCCTTTCTTCCTCCTTTCTGGAAGCTTCTGCGTAGGTGCTGGGGATACAAGATGAACCAGATGACTTGGCCTCGGTCCTGGCTATCAGATGGCCGGGCCTGTAGGAGGCCCCGCTGCCCAATGGCAGAAGCTTCCTGGGCTCATCGGGCCACGTCTGCGGATGATGAACAAATCTAACCCGCAGCATGGATGAGGATGGCGGGACAGACGGCAATTTGAAAGTCTGCTTTGGAGACATATTTTGGGGTTTCCCTGCAAACTTCTAGCACCTTCCTTTCTACTCTGTCCTTTGCAGACCCTATAGGTAGGCTCTTGAGGGCTTTCAGGGGAAGGTAGGATGCTGAGGATGTTGTGGGAGAAACTAGTTTTCGAACCATCTTGCGGGGAGGGGGGGGGGAGAGAGAGAAATGTTTCTAAAAGGCAGAGGCCCCTCTTCCCATAATGGGGGTCCAGGGAAGGCATCCAGAGACTAGGGACCCAGGTCACCAGAGATGGCCTAGAGGCAAGCTCCTGGTGCAGGGCCTGAACTCTATTCTGGCAGGAGTGTCTCTCCCTGGAGTTCTGGGAGAATTCAGTCCTTGTGGCAGGTGCTGGGCCAGGCTCCCAGGAGGCCTCAAGGCTCCATCTAGGCTGGGAAAAAGGACACAGCAGACGGCAGGGCCACCGCCCGTGTCTGCGCTCTGCTTGTCACTGTGACGAGGCACTTGGTTCTAGGTGCTTGGCTCGCAGAACTGCTAGAGGGATGGAGACGGAGACCGAAGGCAGGAGGTGGGGAGGGCGGTGCCAGATTCTCCGCACTCTGCAGTAGCTCTGGCCGCACCGCAGGCAGGGCCAGATCCACGAGCAGGAGACACCATAACACTCACCCAGTCGGGCCCCAACTACGGCAGGTCCCGGGACACCTCCCACCCCACCCCCAGCTAGGAAATAAGAGATTATTTTCTATTTTAAAAGAAAAAGCTGCGCATCACATAAATGTCAAACAAGTAGAAGAAGAAAAAAGTAT
Source organism: Pteronotus mesoamericanus (assembly GCF_021234165.1). Lineage (NCBI taxonomy): Eukaryota > Metazoa > Chordata > Mammalia > Chiroptera > Mormoopidae > Pteronotus > Pteronotus mesoamericanus. The sequence goes on from NW_026555200.1 coordinate 2,526,137, forward strand.
AAATTACCTATAAACTCCCACTATCCTCTCTAGTACTTTTACTGGCTTCTCTCCCCCCACCTGGACAATCATATGGCAACACAGAATTTTCCAGACACCAGACAGTATTATACAGGCTATGTTAACTGTAAAAAAAAAAAAAAAAAAATCCAACAGTGTTCCACAGACATTTTCCCATGTAGGTTCATATAACTTTACACTGGTGGCTTCTACCATGGCACGTACATCAGGAACACCGGGAAGCTTGATAAAATGCCGATTCCTGGGCCCCATCTGGAGACTCCTTGGGGGACCCAGGTCTGGAAGTCTGTCTCTTGAAAAAGCCCCTGACGTGACTCTGACTCATAGAATCCTGACGGACAGGATGCTTTAAAAAAAAATACCATCCCCGTGTCTTTTAGAAGGGGGACCTAGGGAAAGCAAAAGATTTCACTTTGACATCAGGAATTTTAAAAAATTCAGCTGAGGATATAGCATAGACGTTTGGCTGCAGCAAATGTTTGGCTGCGTATCTTTCCATTTTTACTTGGTAATTTACAAAGTCCAGCTCCTGACGACGCGTGGATGGCATGGGGTTTAGGGCATATAATTACGGGGGTATTTCAGAGCCCGGGAGGGGGCAGGGGATGTTTGCTATTTAAGAAGGGAGAAAGAAAAAAAAATTTTAAAGAAAAAAAAAATCAGCTTTAAGGAGATGCCATGGGTCTGGCAGATTCTGCTTCTTTGCTCTGCACATTCCACGGCACAAACAATGTCCCCAGATGGGGACTGTGGCGCCACCTGCTATTGTGGGGCAGTGGAGACCTTCAATGACATTCGCAAGACAAACTTCTCGATCAGGAAAATGGCATCGCGCAACTCCCAGGTCTTGCCCCAGGGGCGGCACGGAAAGGGTTTTTCACTCAGTCTTCCATTAAAGAGAAATTCCAGTTGCCCAGAGCAGTCTGTCCCCAGCGGGAGCATTCCAGCCGGCCAAGCTCAGCTCACGCACCCTGACCCCAACCTTGCCGAGCTGGAAAAGGAAAGGGCATGGCTCGGCAAGTTCGGAGAGGTGCCCTGAGGTTCCGGGGGCAAGCTGCGCGGAGCCCTTCAAGCTGGGTTCCGACTGTAGGGTCTGGCTTTCCCTTCCCCGCGATAGTCTGAGAGTCGGCGCTGTGTCAGTACAGAGGTGGACAAACTCTTTTTTTTGTTGTTTGTTTGTTTGTAAAGGCCTAAACAGTAAATATTTTGGGCTTTGCGGGCCATGCAGCCTCTGCCCCAACTGCCCATCTCTGCGGGTCATGAGGCAAAAGCAGCCTAGACAACTGTCGATGAATGAGCGTGGCTGTGTTCCAATAAAACTTTATTTATGGATGCCGAAGCTTGACTTTCATGCACATTTCACTTGTCATGAAATATTCTTTTCCTATTGATTTTTTTCAACCATTTAAAAATGTGAAATCCATTTGTCATTGGTGGGCTGCATAGAAACAGGCGAGGATGGGGTTGGGGGCTAGATTTGGCCCGTGGGCCATAGTGTGCAGAAGCGTCGGATCGGGGTGGGTAGGCTTTTCTGGAATTGGAGCCGTCTCCCATGGGGGATTGTGTCCTGGGAGACATGAGGGGTAAGTCACTCTGGACAAGCAACACGTCTGGAAGCGTCTCAGTTGGGGTGTCCCCTACAGAGCCAGCCCCAGGCAAGGATTTGGGTGCAAGAAGTTTATTTGGGAGATGGTCCCGGGATGCGGAAGGGAGGCAAGGAGGGTAGGCTAGGTGGGTTAATGCTGTGTGACAACTGGATCAATCCTCTGTGACCCTCTGAGACTGTAGAACACACCCAGAACTGTCTCTATGGGAAGGGAACGAGGCTGGAGGGTTTGCTCTCCATTCTCTGGGCTCCACCTGCTCCGGGTGGGTGCGGGGAGCGTGCTCTGAGGTCATAAGATGTCCTCAGGCAGAGGCCCAGAAAACTGCCGGCATGGATAGGAACCATCCACAGACTGTCCCTGGGGAGCTGTGGTGACAGAGACACCCCCGCCTCTTTGGGGACCCTCCTGCCAGAAGGGTGGCTCACTGGAACTAACAGCTTGGTAACCATACGGAGTCCTTTAAACAGACCCCAGCAATTATTTTGTATCCCTGCTTGACCTGGACCCCATAACCCAGGCCACTCCCTGCTCCCCGGTCCGCCCCTCGGCTGGCTTCGGACCCCCGGACGCAGCCATCTTACCCATCGTACCTGGCCCCGCTTCCCCGTGGAGGTACAGCTTCTCTCCATCGTGAGCTGGGGACCCTCTCGGCTACCCTGCTGGGCCTGGGCTGCCCCCCATAACCTTGGCCCACGTACGTGCCTGTGAAAAACCATGGCCCTGGGGCCAATTCTTTACTCACCAATTAGTTCATCAATCACCACTTAGTAATATAGTATCTACTGCTGTTTTTCCAAGCATTGACTACATGTCTAGCCTTATGCTAAATGCTCTCTACACGTCATCTCTCATCCTTCCAGACATCCTCAGAGCGGGTATTCCGCATCCCACTGGGGGGGCTGGATAGGCAGAGCCTTAAGGCTAGTGGACCCTAGAGATGGGATTTGAACCCAGGTCTATTTCCAAAGCCCACCTCCTTTCTTTCCGAATAAATGCTTATGCCCTATTTGATGCATTGACAATAACATACAGGGGTGGTCGCCAGGCACTGGGAGAAGGGGGGAGTAGGAAGTTAGTGTGTAACAGGGACAGAGTTTCAGTTTTGCAAGGTGAAAAGGAGACGGACGGCGGTGATGGCCGCTCAGCAACACGAATGTACATTACACCCCTGAACCGTACGCTTAAGAATGGTTAAGATGGCAAATCTTCTGTTATGGGCATTTTACCACAATAAAAGTTAAAAATATGCGGAACACACAGGTAAGTTATGAATCATAACAATGAAATAGACATCTGTCAATCAACATCATCAGAACGTTACCTATGCGCCTCTCCCTTGTTCTAAATTCTTGCCTCCTCATCAGGGGTTGCTGCTACTAGAGATTTCAAAGTTTATCAATTTCTTCTTGGAAAATACCTTATTTAATCACTATGTATTCTTAATACATTCTTTAGTTCCTCTTTCTCTGAGCTTTTAGAAATGGCGTCTAATACACGTAGTCTTTTGTGACTTGCTTTTTTCACTCAGCCTTGCATTTCTAAGGTTCACCCATGCCAGATGTATCCACGTCACTGCCGTATCCTGCTCTGTTAAGAGACTATATCATAACTTCTACGTTCTTTTTGTTTGCATGTTCATTTGCTTTTGTAATTACAAACTATCAGTCCATCACGGTAGACTGTACTGATTTTCAGAAACATTCCTGGCTTCTCTCTGGGGGAGGATTATACTTGTCCCCTAACAACAGCAGCTTTGGCTTCGCAACTTTCTCTGGTCGATGCAATGTGAACAGCATTTGATGTGTGTCACCTCCGAGCAGAAGCCTTTAGAGTCAGCACATTGTTTGTCTTGTTTTCTTTTCCCTGGCAATGTCTCGACAGGGGCTGTTCCATCAGCCTGGGTCCTGGAGTGAAGGTGGCATGGAGCAGAGCCACCGTGAGTTGCCCTGGGCATGTAGCATGAGTGAGAAATAAGCTCTTTTTGTGGAAAGCTACTGACAATTTTGGTGTCATTTGTTACTGCAGCATAACTGATCTTATCCTAACTTGATTCATCATGATTTTTCCGCCACAACCCAGTGATTTCCAGTGTAGGGGTCAGAGGGAGTGGCCATTTTTCTAGGAGACTGAATTACTCAGCAAGGCATGAAGCCACATTCATCAGGAGAAATAGGGACACTATTGTCTGCGCCCCCCACCCCACCTCCCATCCAGTAGGTGCATTAAGAGTGATTTATTCAATAACAACTATAGAAAGCGCTTTGAAGATTATTAGCATTTGGGGGACTGGTCAGCACCTCCTACCTGACTTCGGGGGCCCCTCACTTCCTCTTCCTTTCCTTCACGCCTTTGACGTTAACTCATGCAAAGAGGCTGCAGGAGGGAGTGAGGGCCAGCCTGGAGCCTCCAGCCTTGGGGTCCCAGTTCTAGAAATGCCAACTGCCATGTTGGAAGAAAAAAATGTAAGCTGAGGAGGGGAGAATGGGCTCGAGGCCGGAGACTCAGTGGAGCGGGGAGAAGCAGCAGGTCCGGGCAGAGGCCTTTGCGCCAGAGCGTCCTGAGTGGGGGCCCTTGAAAGAGCGCAGCCCGTGCAAGGTGAGCTCACGGGGACCTCACTGTGGTGCTCCGGGTGGGCACAGCAAGATGAGAGGCAAGTCCCCGGGGGACCAGTTAATTTCCCTTTCTCATTAAAGCAACGGCAATGGAGAAGGACAAATGCTGCTGTGTGTGCGTCCGTCCTCAATGATCATCCAGAGAGGCTGTCAGGAAAGAGGCTCATTTGGCGCCATTTGTATTCCCCATCACTTTTCTTTGTTTCTTTAGTCTCAGTGCGAGGATGGTTTCCTTAACTGTCCCCGCGCACAGAGCGAGCTGGCCCGGGCTGGTGTGACTCAGTGGACTGAGTGCCAGCCTGCGAGCCGCACAGCGAGCAGACTCAGGCGCACACAGACCCGCACCACAATGAAGCCATAATGAGAGAGCGGGCCCAGAAACTAATCCATCCTAATGATAAAGATCATTATGGAGACAAAGGAGAAAGGGAAACAACACATTTCATTCTAATTAGGCCTGAAGCTCATTACTGGGAGCAGGGAAGGAAAGTAATGGAGGAAGTGCACCCTGAAAAATGCCTCTGGGTTCCCAGGGAGCACGGTGGCATGGAACACCACCGCCAAAGGCCGATGGTTCCCAAACCAGGGTTCTTCACGGTACTCCTGGGGGAGGGGAACTAATTGTGGCTGTAGGTTTGTTTCAAGAATTAAAAAAAAAAAAAAGCCTAATGGAAATTATTATTTTAGTCCTGAGAACCGGGCACAGGCAGCCAACTAAAAATGTCAAGTTTCTTTGTTTAGGGCTGGAATTCCATCAGCTTTGGGGTAACTAACTCACTCCTACCAATGAGAGGTCTAATTGGTTGCTTATAACATCATAAGAATTTCTGGGACTTTGGGAGTGGCCCACGATGCATCTGGGGATCCCGGGGTTCCTACTGAAGTAGGTGCAGATTCTTCACAGGGAGGCAAATACTACTGCATGGCTAACCATGTGTTTGTTCTGTTGTATGAGGGGAAAACAATAAATTATTATTATTTTTTAAGATTTTATTTATTTACTTTTACAGAGGGAAAGGGAGGGAGAAGGAGGGAGAGAAACATCAATGTGTGGTTGCCTCTCACATACCCCCTACTGAGGACCTGGCCCACAATCCAGGCCTGTGCCCTGACTGGGAATCGAACCGGCAACCCTTCGGTTTGCTGGCTGGCACTCAATCCACTGTACCACACCAGCCAGACTAAATTATTATTTTATCATCTTAGGAAAGAAATCTTTCAAACCATGGGGTTCCTGAGAAGTAAAAATTATAAAAATTGTCTTTGGCAATTGGGGGAAGGGAGGAGAAAGTGCGGTAAAAGAGTAACAAAGGAGAATTAGCTCATTTTTGGGTCATTTGCTGATACCGAGTGCTGTGTTACTCGCAATACATGGTCTCACTTAATCCTCACAGCCACACGTGGCGGGTGGTGCTTGTGCTGGTTCATTCAGTCATTCCCTTCCCCAGGGCTTATGAGTGCCTGCCAGGTATTGTGCTCAGGGCTGGAGACACGGCATCGAACAGAATGAAGACCTGGCCCCGGGAGCTTTTCATAGACACGTAACCTCAGACACACGTGTGTTTAAGTATAGATGTGAGGGGGGACCCAAAAACCCCAGAATTTATTTATAACAAATTATGTGTTTATTCTTACAGGTTTGAACTTCACTCTCCATTTGATGCACTACACCTATCGAGATGTTTTTTCCACTGCTCAAAGCAATTTTTGAACTCATCAATTTTGAAGCCTTTTAGTGCTTCTGCTGTTTTTTGTTTCACCTCTTCCACAGCGGCAAAACATTTCCCTTTGAAGACTTTTTTCATCGGGGAAACAAACAAACAAACAAACAAACAAAGAAGTCGCTGGGGGCAAGATTGGGTGACACAGGGGTCATGCCGTTTTTGGTCCAAAACTGCTGAACTCTCAGCACAGTGCGGGCAGGTGTGCTTGTAAATCACCCATCATGAAATCGGCAAAGGCGCTGAAAGAGTCTTCAAAAAAAAAAAAATTCACTGAAACTGAACGCAGCCTCTCACAACAACGCGAGCTAGCGCCCTGATACAGATGGGTTCCTAGAGCGTTGGCCTAGCGGGGAAGCCTGGACTACAGGGGGCCCACCCCCATAAGATAATTCTGGGTTTTTTGGGGTCCCCCTCTCATAATACACATACATTTGAACAGATATATGTTTATGTGTTTGTGCATATGTGTGCATGTGTGTACGTATTCAGGGTTTCTCAGCCGAGGATGACTTTGCCCCTAGAGGACACTTGGGACTGGGAAGATTTCAGCTGATGTCGTGACTGGGGAATGTGCTGCTGGCCTCCGGTGAGCAGAGACCAGGGATGTCACTAAAACACCCGGCAATGAACAGGAATGACGCAGCCCCACGCATCACGTTTCTGGAGTTGGGAAACCCTGTACGCACACACACGTGTTTCAGAGAGGGCTGAGTGTCTCGAGGACTGGCTGAGTGAGGGTGGGTTTTGAGAGGGGACCCTTGAGCATGCACTGTGGCAAAGTGCTGAGATCTGACGACAGAGCGGTGAAGAGACAGGATCCCCACAACATTTTAGTGCAAAAGGCAGGCGTTAAACAAATGATCATGTGCAGAAATGTGTTACTATTTTGATGAATGCTATGAGGGAAAATAAAGGGGGCACTGGTAGTCTTTGGGGAGCCTGGCATAGAGGGCAGAATCAGAGAACACTTCTCTGGGGAGGGGACCGCAAATGATGGTGGGAGTCAAGCAGATGGAGGGAAGGGGGAAGGGAGTTCTCAGCGGCAATGCGCTCAGCAGGTGCAGGGGTGGAGCAGGAGGGCCAGGCGCTTTGGAGCGCGTGGAGGGAAGCCAGAGTGGCCGGGCAGAGGCCGGCAAGGGGCCAAGGGGCGGGGAGGCTGCGGGGAGGGCGGGAAGGGGGGTTCCCCAGGCTGGAGTCCTGGGTTAACGCAAGCAAGAAAGCGGCGATTATCTCATTTCAGGTTAATGAAGGAGAACTTGGAGGTAATGTTATTTTTGTTGATTCTTGATTTCTTGTTAAAATGTTTTCAGAGAAGCCGGGCTACTGAGAGATAATAGCTCCCTCCTGGGCATTTTCCCGGGGACAGTCCTGTCCCCCTGTCCCCGGCTGGTTCCCTGGGTGAGCACGACTTTCTGCGGCAGGTTCAGTGGTGCTCGGCCTCAGCGGGCGGCGAGGGGCCACCCTGCCCCGTGCTTTCGGGGGACTGCTTCCACAGCTGCTGTCACATGCCTCCTTCAGAAGCTCTCAGAGATCAGCAGTTCCTGTTCACTTATGAAAAACTGTTCAGGGAAAGGTTTTTCCAGCCTCTGGCTGCACAGTGTGGTCTCCAGACCAGCAGCATGGGCCTCACATGGAACTTGCTAGAAACGCAGAATCTTGGCCCCACTCCAGAGCTAGCAAGTCAGATTTTGCATTTTAACTAGAGCCCCAAGAGACTGTCATGCATGTGAGGCTGGGAAGCTCCGTTCTAAATAACCTTCACAAATGCACTCAGCTCTGGGCTTCCACGACACCAGCGACAGACAAACACCCCCAATATGGAGACCTTGACAGTGGATATATTCTCAGCAAAGCCCCACAGTCCATACTTCTGTTACATGCATGGTGCCGAATGCCAATTTCATTCTTTAATTCAGCGGCAGAGTAGAACGCGGTTTGGCGTTGGATGCTCTCTGGGCTTCCTCGTATTCAGGCTGTGAAACCCTGGGCACATGATGCCATCTTTTCCAGGCTCAGTTTCTTCCTCTGTGAAATGGGGAAAATAACGCCTCCCTCACCGGCTCGTGTGGGCACACAAGGGGGCACACATAAGTGTAAAATGCCTGCGTCCAACTCCTTCTTGCCTGCTCCCTGCTCTGCAAAATCAGATTGGCTCTGTGGCGGGCAGGGGGAGAGAGTCTAAGGGATAAAAAAGGGGCTTCCTAATTGTAAACAGTAAGGTGGGGGGGGGGTGCTTACTAATGATGAAAAGAAAGCAAGTGATTTCCAGGTAGGCGGTATGCAAATGAGCGGTATGCTAATCTCAGAATGCTAGTTCAGAGTTAAAGCAGGACCCCTAACTGTCTCTATGAGGAAATGGTTCTCTGATTCTTCACTGAAATGCTTGTCAGAGTGCATGTGAGGGGGATGAGCTAGCTTGGAGGGGGCACCAGACCTCTGGAAACTGTATCCGACATTGTGGATACACATTCTTCTAAGAAGTTATACCAGATTGTACCCTGGGGGTAAAAGGTTGGGGAGCACGGAAAGGTACTCCCCCAGCCCCTTGGCTGTGTCTCAAAGGCTCACTTTAGGAAGGGGCACAGCTTTGGGGGGGATGCTTCAAGCCCAGCCGTGCCCTCTGCTCACTCTCTGGGGCCAGGGGGTCATCTCCTCTATGAGAGTCCTGAGGAGACCCGTGTCCCTGTCCCTCGACAACAGAGCTGAAGGACCGCTGCTGAAGTCCCCAACAACGGTTAGGGAGCAGCTTTGCGGAGAGATGTCTGGGTGGAATTCCAGCTCCCCACTTAGTGTCTGGATGATCTTCCACAAATCTCTTCACCATCCATGCCTCAGTTTCCTCATCTGGAGAAGGAGGATAACAGCAGTCCCTAACTTGTTAAAGACACTTAAATAAAATAATCCATCTAAAGTGCGTAACAGCAACCTCTGGAAGCAAACTCAGGTGCTCAATAGCTGCCAACCAAATATTTTTTCAATGTCCTATAGTTGCTTTTATTTTGGTAATCATTCTGACCTGCCTCCCCCAAGGGCAGGGAGATGAAGTGGGGGGTTTGGGAGAGCAAGGCTTCGGTGCGCGGCGCTCGGCAGAGGTGAATTCTAAGTGGTGCTTCATCAGGGTGGGGCTTCCCTTTTATTCTGATACCTGAAGCTCAGGACTGGTACAAGTTCTCGGCCTGTAACAACAACCCAGCCCCAAGCAAGGGGCTTTCCACACATCCCAACAGCTCCCAGATTGGCCAGTCCTCTTACGACAGAGAAGGAACCCACAATTAAGAGAGATTAAACAACTTGCACCATCCTCCCGCCCCTCGCCCCCCCGGCCCACTGTGAGAAGCTAAAACATGGATGAGGAGTTTTCATTCAAATTCGGGACTGTCTCACAAGCTACTCTTCAGGGATTTCAAATGCGCTTTTTTCCTAGAAGAATTTGAAGTTCTGCTAAGCATGGTCTAGCCAGGACCGTTCAAAATGACCTTCAGAGTCACAGCGAAATAACCAACAGGTAATCACAGAGCACCGGCCCCAAGAGCAGCCGAAAGCAGACCGCAAGAGGCCTCAGGAGGAGCAGGGCCCTTGCCCTGGAGGAGCGCATCCTGAGTCTGGAGCAGGAGCGGAGGCCGACCCCATCCCCCGCCTGCCCCCGCCCCCAGCACCATCCTTCACCAGCAGCAGTAGCTGCACTTGCAAACTAGAATCTCATTTAAACAACCATGCGGGGAAGATCCAATTATTATTTCCAGTGTCATGATGAGGAAACAAGTTCAGAGGGAGCAAGAAAGAGGCTGAATGACTCGTGAGGTCTTCTGGCCAGTGCATGATAGAGCAGAAACTCAAACCCAGGTGATCTGACTCTAGAGTCTGACCCTGAGCCCACCATGCAGTGCCCTGAAGTCATTTTAGATGGAACTGTTAGCTCCCAAGGGCAGGAAGACCTCTGCTTTGCTCAAAACCGTATCCCCAGGGCTCAGGACAATGCCTAGCACATAAGCAGCACTCAGTAAACACTTGTGGAATGAAGGAATGAATGAACAATGGAAATTGCCCCGGGGCGGCAAAAGCCTGTCTTCTAGGTCCTTCTTGTGCCTCAAGGGCCTCAAAAAGCAGTCCTGCCTCCCCGGGCCAGCGTTTTGCTGGGCCACTGGTATTTGCTGCTGCCCGTTTCTGCACCTACCAGTTGTGACAAGGGTTGGGAAGTGTTGGCTGGGAAGCTAACTGACCAGTCACTCTGTCTTTTCTGGCACAACTTGAAACACCTTGCTTATCGCAGGAGAATTTGCTTTCGGAAATGTTTGGTTTTAACCTGGTCATGAGTAACTCCAAACATACAGCGTGCGGTTACTGCACACTCCGGGAACGAGCACCACGCCCACAGCACATCCCAGAGGCCTCGAGACCACAAGGCACGCTGTATCATAATCCTTCTGTGGGTGCTGCTGTTTCCCCCACTGGGTTTTTCTTATTGTTGTTCTCTCAATCCCCAGCACTAGCCAGGAGCCCAGTATAAATTATGTCCCATCCCCTTGAATCTGGGCTGGCTTGTGACTTCTCAGTACAGAGGAAGTGGTACCACGTGACATCTAGCGTTAGATCATAAAAGGCCTGAACCTTTCAGTTGGTTCGCTTGCAAAGCTCCCTCTTGGAATCCAGCTGCCATGTCTGAAGAAGCCCAGGAGACCCGGAAAGACCCCAAGCAGGGGCTCTAATCAGCTATCCCAGCGGAGCCCTGCCTTAGAGTCAAACCAGCCCACTTCGTCAGATGAGTGAGGACGCCATCTCAGAAGCGGTCCCTCTGACCAGCGGGCCCTGCTCCCCGCCATCTGAGTCACCCCCCGCTGAGGCTCAGTCATCATGAAGTGGTGACAAGATACCTCAGCCCTGTTCAATTTCCTGACCCACAAAATTCCCGAGCATCATAAAAGTATTTGTGTTTTACAACCCTGAGCTTGGGGGGATTTGTCCTATAGCCGTGGGAGCTGGAGCAGCTCTATAGCCAGAGTGCCTGGGTTCAAATCCAAGCCCTGCCAACGATTACAAACGTTGCCTAGGGCAAGTCGGCAAATGCCTGCGGGCCTCAGCTTCCTTCTCAGCTACAGAATGGGCGTGCACGGAGCCTCTGTCTCCAAGGGCTGGAGCAAGCACTAAGCGGGAAAATGTACGCGAAGCATTTAGCATGTGTCTGGCATAGCTGCCATTACCATCAGCTCACAATTTTATGGGGCACCTCCCTTTTGTCATATAACCCCTCCCTTCCCCGACTCCCTGAATCCCCCTGAGCATACAACTCCTCAGCTTAAAGCTGCGTCAGACACATTAGCTGCGCTGTTGCGGTTGGTGTGTTGCTGTAAGGATTCAGGAGATAATGCACACAACAGATAACATGGCGGCCCGCACTGGGGCCTGTTCCACGTGGTCACTATCTCTGGGATGACGAGATTGGGTCTGACTGCATCATCCCAGAAGGAGTCTTAGGCACGTCCGCGCCACGCGGGAGGGTCTACATTCGTGGATGGTCACACACATCAAATCGTATCCTAATCATCCACCCTGGAGCCCCGCTGGACTTCGAGGGCCCAGGTCTGCGCTGTGGATTTTTCAGAGTGAGGCTTCGTGCCAACCTGAGCCAACAAGTGGCCTTCCTGAATGATGGTTCCAGTTAGAGGCTGTTTCTAACCCTGAAGCCAGAGTGAGCCTGTCTACGCTGCTGGACTGTGGTAGCAAGAGATCATACCCAGCTGTTTTCCCTGGGGAAGCCAGCAAAGAGATACAATGTTGATAACGTCTTAGAATTATTTACTTTTCTAGGTAGCCCTGAACAGTTTACAAAGCAATGTATATCAATAATCCTATTTGACTTCTCAATCATAATAGGTGTAATTGTTGATAAAGGATGTATTGAGTATTTTCCATGTGTTAGGAACCATGCTATGTGCTGTACATATATTAATTCAACAACCCCACAAGAACAGGGTATTCGCTCCATTGTTTGTTACACAGGGGCTCGGAGAGCTGTGATCTGCCCGAGGTCCCCGGCCAGGTACTGAGCCAGCTGGGATTTGAACTGAGATCTGACTCCAGAGCTCAAGTGCAAATGATTCTGTGGCTCTGACGCGGTCTTTTCTGTTCCTGGTGGGGCCACGTGGGATTTAAAGGGAGAGGAAAAGGCTCTTCATTTTCTTAGCAAAGTCGAACCAGAAGAAGATTAACTTTCAAGAAAACTAGGACAAGGTCCCTTGCAAACACGGAACCAGGGTGAAGAGGCCACTTGGGGGAGATGAGGCCGTTTCAGGTGCCAGGAACCACATCGACCTCAGCTGTGAATTCACCAACGAGTTCATTAACATTCAATCGACTCTTCTATTCTCAGTGGGACGTGGGAGGGAAAGGTGTCTCGCAGCACCTGGGCAAACATGGTGTCCCACAGGGAACTTGACCAGGAAGAGGGCCCAGCGCATCTGGAGGACTCTGCCTATGTCCCGCCGGGGCTCAGATGAACTTTCAACTTTCCCCTCCCTGTCCAAGCCCACTGGGGGAACTTGGCTGGATTTGACCGTGAACTATGGAGCTGGGAAGAGCTCTGCTCTAGGGAGGCCAATGGCTATCCATCTCTTGGGTGAAGCCATTCATTTGACAGATGGGGAAACCAAGGCCCAGGAGTAAGATGGGGAAACTGAGGCCCGGGAGGGAAGTCCTAGGCCAGTTAATCGAGAAATTTGTCTAAAGCAGTGGTTCTAAAGTTGGGATGGGTGGGTTTTGCTCCCAGGGGCCATTTGACACTGTCTGGAGACATTTTTCGCGTCCAGACTGGGGTTATCTAGTGTGTGGAGGCTGGGGATTGGGCGAAAAATGCTACAATGCACAGGAAGCCCCCACAGCAGGGAACTAACCTGCCCCCAAAGTGTCAATAGTTGTGAGGGTGAGGAACCCTGATCTGGGTCCTGTGAGCCCAGGTCTGCGAGAGGATAAAGGCCTTGAGGTGTTTGGGCAGCTGGGGCCAGAAGCCACCAGAAACTGTCACTGTATTTTAGAACGAAGAAAGTTCAGACTGAGAGGGAGCTAATAATGATTTGCCCTCAGCCACACACCAGCTTGTGTCAGAGCTGAAGTGTGAAGCCACATCTGTAGGTTGGTCTGACTTTGAACGCAAGCTTCCTGTCTTTCCACGTTGCCGTTTTGTACAAGAAGTACACTGCCGTCCTTCCCCGCCCCCCGCCCACCCCCCCAAGAGTATTGTGTAATCCCTTTTTCCTCCCAGCATGCCATGGGGCCCATCAAGACATGGGGGGCCTGCACAAGGCCTGGCAGAGAGCAGACAGTGAAATATTTGTTGTATTAATGAAAGTATTTGTAGGATATTCATGATGACTGTGACTATCAGGTCATTTCTTTTCTAAATGCCAAGCACTGTTCTAGCAGATTACATTTGTTAACTCATTAGCTCCATGCGGGAGGGTCTACATTCCCCAGCAGCCTCATGGAGTAGGGGCCATTTGGACCCCATGTTGCAGATGAGGACACTGAAGCACAGAGAGGAGAAGCAACCTTGCCTTAGGTGACCCAAATGCTCAGCCAGGATTTGAACCCAAGCTGTAGAGGCCTTAGGAGCCTTTCCTCTGACCATGACCTTGTGGAGAACCGCCCCTTCCCTGTCTCATGGGCTGGGCTAGGCAGAGCTGACCCCACCTGCTTGCCTTGCAGCCCAAGGATTGGCCCATGACTCAGGTCTATCCCTCAGGTTCCCTCCTTCTGGCCATAATAATTGGATCAGGGGTAGGTATGCAACTAAACAATGGGCCAATCAGAGTTCTCTCTGGGACTTTTTCTGGAGCTCTAAAATGTAAGGATAATGTGTGAGGCCATCTACCCAGCTCCTGGGGGAAGGTTTCCTCAGTAGGAGATAATTGAGGCCAAGATACAAGGAGAATAAAGGGAAGTAGAGCCACCAGATTGGCGGTGGGAGGAGAGTAAAAGAGGATTTAGATGCTGCTGCTTAAGCTCCTGGATCCAGCCATGCCTGAAGGATCCACCCTGATATTTTCAGTTACCCAAGCCATAGCTATTGAAAACACACACACACACACACACACACACACACACACACACACACACACACACGGTCTGTCCAGAAAGCACCCAGTCAGGTAATATGAAAAATGGAGACATTCATTGAAGAAGATATAAGATACACGAAACATTGTACACAGGACAATGAAGCCTCAGTCCCCTTCAAAGTAGGCACCTTGGGACCACACACAGTTCTTCCAGCGCTGTCAGTCACTGATCTTTGTTGATTGCAGCCTGTACACATTCAACATTTCCAGGTGTTCTGCTTGTTGCAGGCCTTCCAGAAAGTGGATCACTTTCAACAGATTCTTGACCATCTTTGAGGCATCTGTGTTACACCTTTATTTGTGTTGCACTCATTACATCATCCTTGAAAGCCTTCTGAGTCGTCCGAGTAGTTTCCACGGAGGAGTGTTCAAGCTTAACACAAAACGTGATGCAGGTTCATTGCTCTACTTGCTCAGTCATTTCGAATGTGACAGCCACACAGTGCACATGCTCACTCAACAGCGACAACTGCCCCTACTGACTAGTACAGTGAAGTGGTCATTATTCACGCATGCGCATTCCAGTCCACTCGCCTTGGCTGACAGGTTACATCCATGTTGCACAAACTGTTCTTGTTATATTAACAATGGCTGGACTTTTCCTCGACAGACTATATATATTATATACGTACGTATATATACATACATATTATATATATACTTTAGACAGCTTGGGTTAAGTTTCTCTCAGCTGAAAAATCAAGGATGTCTGACTAATCCAAGTGGTTTCCACTTGCCCAAAGACCTATTAGTTTTCTTAAGTTCTGATTTCAGACGAGATCGGGTGCATTCAAGGTGATAAGGCCATAGACTTAAGTTCTTATTTCAATGTGAATGGCTTGTAGTATCCTAAGTGGTGACCGGGCTTTTCTAAACCTCAACATGCCTATCTGTACAATGGCCTGGCAGAGAATGATCAGGGGTAACACTGATTAAGCTCTGTGTACCAGGCGTTGTGTTAAGTGTCTTACATAGATCATTTTCATTCATTCTCACAAGCACGTTATTTTTTGTGTGTCACCATCATCCTCATGTCATTTTACAGATGGGCAGACTAAGGTATACAGAGAAGGTGAACTGCGCTCAAGGTCACAGAGCTAGGAAGTGGTAGAACAAGACTGGAGCCCCTGTCTTAACTGCTACCCAACCCCATGTCTGCTTACCCTGCAAAGAGACCTGCAGAGAAGTGATGGTCCTAAACCCTGACTTCCCTCCGCACACCCAAGGTGTGCCCTCCCAGCTACCTGTCCATTCTTGTCAAGAGCATGTTTCATCCCCTGCCTTGAGCTCTGTCTGCGGCCTGCACTACAAAGAGACCGTAGCAGCCACAATCCGATGCCGTCCTGGTTGCTGGCCGCATTTGTGCATGTAATAAACACAGGTACCACAAGACTGGAAATCGGACAGGTGATAACAGAAGCAGTGATTGTGCAGATAGACTGGGGACAGAGAACTGATAACACTGACAATTCCATCAAGCCAGCTCCTCATCGGTTGTTTCTGCCTTTGCAGCTCGCCTCTGAGATGCCCTAATGAGATGAGATCCTAACACCTGTGAGGATCACAGCCCCACTCTGCTTGTCTCGGTTTTCTCTTCTCTTCTCAGCCAAACAACTGCTTCTAATCTCCCCATTCACCAGGGGAGCAGCTCCCTCCCACCACGCTGTTGCCGCACAGAGCTCAAAGCAAGGGGATGTCAGCTCTGAAAAATCTGTGGGCTACACATCTTCCTGAGCATATCTGTTTACGTGGCAGCCACCTGGGCATTAAAATCTCTCCCCTGCTAGGAAAGCAGGAAATTCCTGTGGCTGAGCTTCCGGTTGATCCCAGTGGATCTCCTTCCTAGTGCTGAGGACAACGGGCAGCGGCAGTGCTGGTCAATGTTCGAGACCAGCTCTGGAGGTGGGGGGAGCCCTGATTTGCAGTGGTGGCCAAATGCCTTGGTGTAAATACTCTCTCCTTCCTCATGTATCAGTTTCAAGCTACCAATGTGAGGCTAAGGGCTTTCCTGAAAGTTAACCCTTGACTCTCAGGAGCCCGAAACAGCTAACTTCAATGCACCTTAGGGAGAAAGCCTGGGATCTGGGCCTCATGCTTCCCAAGTGATGTGATTTTCATTATGAGGAGAAGGCAGAGTCTTCTTTATGGAAAACAGGGCTTTAAGAAAAAGCCGATGGATAATGCAAAAAGGGCTCCATCCTCCATCCTTGACCAATGAATGGCCACAACCAAATATACCAAGAAAAGATATTTGACACTTTATGTAGAACCTCAAACTCCCTAACTACAACGGAGAAGCTTATCTCAAATCTTTTCTCACTTGGCTTTGAAGTGGAGGAGCATCACCAGGGATACCCCCTTGTGCCATAGGTGGATTGACAAATCTGGGCTCCCTGAAGGGCAGGGGTATTTGGCAAATGCAGCACTAAACCAAGTAAACCCAGAATCCCAGAGCTGGTTTTCTTCTCTCATTTTCTTCCCTTTCTTTCCCTTCTCAAACCTCAGAAACAGAAAAAAAAATTCAGCAGAGAGCATTATGGGTAATCCAAAAAAGAATAATCAAACCAGACAGTGCCAAGATTCTAATCTTACAGCGAGCAGGGGATTGATCTTGACAGGTTTGGTGCTGGCGTGCAGGTGTCGGACGGCACCTGCCTAAGTGCGGTGGCAAGTAGAGGGGCCTGCGGACAGCTGCATGCGCTCAGCTAACCTCTCCTCCAGCCGGCCAGCCAGCCAGCGATCCATGCCAACGTTCCTGTGAGCAATCCAAGGCCACCAAATGACCTTTATGCTGCTAAACCTGGTGGCCAATTTTCCAGTCCCATCTTAACCTCTCAGCAGCCTCTGGCTGTTCACCACTCTCTTCCTTGACATAGGTTATTGCCAGGACCTCACTCTCCACTGGTTTTCTTCCCACTAACCTGCTGCTCTGTTTCAATGGCTTTTGTTCGAGCCTCGTCCTCCTCCTGACCCCCGAGCGTTGGAGGGCCCCAGAGCTCGGTCTTCAGGCCTCTTGTCTCTCTATCCACACTCACTTGCTTGGTGGCATCATGGCTTTAAATACCATCTTTATGCTGATGATCCCCAAATTTATACAACCAGCTCTGACTTCTCCCTTGAATTTCGAAATCTTGGATCATTAATAGACATCTCCAACTTAACATGCCCCAAACTGAACTCCCGATCCGCCCGCCCACGCCCTGTGGACTTGTTTCTGCCCCTGTCTTCTCTGTCTCAACAACCAGTAATGCTTTCCTCCCAGCTGCTCGAGCTGATGTCCTTGGTGTCATTCTTGACTTCTTTTTCTTCTATCCCACAGCCGATCCACCAGCGAGCTTTGCTGTCTGTACGTTGAACCAGACCCGGAAGCCACCACTCTGTTCCACTTGCTCTGCTCCCTCCCTGCTCCCTGCCACCGTCATCTCTTACCTGGATTGTTGCCCAGTTTCCTTATTTGTCATCTGCCTCTGCTTCTCCCCCCCTGGAGTCTATTTTCAGCACAACTTAAACATATGGCAGATCCTATCTCTTCTCCAAATTCACCCCTGGCTCCCCCTTAGGCCTCCCTCAGATCAGGAGGTACAAGAATCACACGCATGATCCTGACTTCTTCATACAGTATCCAGCCCTCTCCACAAATCTTTCCATTTAAGTGGGCAATGACTATCCGTTGACTGCACTTCACAGTTTACAAAGCAATTTTGCATTCATGATTGCATTGAATACTCCCTAGCTGGACGGTGCAATATGGCCACTGTAGGCCACATGTGACCATTTGCATTTAAGTTCATTAACATTAAACACAATGAAAAATTCAGGTCCTTAGTCTTTCTAGCCATATCCCAAGTGCTCAATAGCCACATGTGTCTAGTGGCCATCATATTAAACAGTGCAGATTTAGAACACATTTATCACTGTAGAAAGTTCTTTCAGGCGGTGCTGCTACATAACTACCATATAAAGTAGTTTTTATTTCCTGTTTTGTAGACAAGGAAACAAAGCCAGAGAGGTCCTGCGACTAGTATGTACAGTGGTTAACCTTGAAGTCTGGCCTTCTGACTCCAAGGCCACGGTTCTCTCAAAGCAATTTAAGGGCCTGGTCCCCGAAGACTTGCACCCTAATGCTAATGGGGGGCTCAAATGTTGGAAAAATTTTAGTTTCAGGTAACAGTTAATAAGCTTAGCAATCAATGTATGTCAAAAGTTATTGTTTCAGGAATGGAAGGCATGACCCACTCTGACTCCAGGAGACCACAGGCAGTTGCACCTTTGTGCCTAGGGAGGGCTGCAAGCCATCAAGGTGGAATCTGGGCCATTGTGCTCCAGGGCAAGACACCCTCTGCCAAGGACACAGCTAAAGACCGCAGCCCAGGGCACAGATGAAAGAATGCCGCAGCTTTTATCTGATGAACCTTTTCCCTGAATTCCAAACCCCTTACCTAGGCTTTCCTTCCTCTAAAAAGGGTCAATTTAAATGGAATTTAAGACTGTCTGTTAGGGTACACGCTTGCTGTCTTCTCAGGTCACTGACTATCTGAACAAAGTGCCCATAAAGATCGGTCCCTGTCCCTGCTTATGGGGTCTGGTGGGTGACAGGCAGCATGGACACTGGCTTTTCCAGTCTCAATTCAACTTCTAATATGGGAATTGAGGGGTCTGTCTGCAGTGATGGCCTCTTGCCTTGTCTGTACAGTCTTCATGTCCCCTTCTGGCAACAGCACCCCGTTTTCACTGGCCACCCTTCTTCCGCCTCCTCTCAGTCTGTGAGACTCGCGAGGGGGTGACCCCACTGCAATTCCAGGGGTGAGCACGTGACCCAGTCTGGTCAGTCAGGGTACGGGGCATCTTTTGTCCTCATTGGATGAACAATATCACCGAACTAATAATGCTACACAGCCCAGGGCACACGGGTGCTCGGACACACATGCGCACACATGAGTACGCGTGCACACACTGCTGTTTATGTAGATGGCCCAGGGTCACTACCGCTGATGTCTTTGGTTCCAACGAGGAGGCTGGAGGAAAGACGCCTAGAAAGCCTCTTCCTCACTCCCCGGTCGCAGACCCACTAATAATTACGGTGTGGCATGCCCTACCGAAATAATAATTTGTGACCGATTTCCCTGCTGTAAAACACCAGACCAGAGCTCTGCGCGCAGTCTCTCAGTTCCCCGTCTCCGCTCCGAGAGGAGGCGATCCCTCAGCGCCCTCGCCTCAGGGAGGTTTGCGGTCAGAGGACAGCCAAGCTGACCGAAGCCACGCCTCCCTCCTGACCTTTGCTTCTCAGGCAGGAAGCTCAGGGAGGGAATGAGGCCAGGGGAGAGGAAGAGGCAATACTTCTGGAGGTGGCAATATGGAACATTCTAGAAGAGAGGAGATTGGCTGATTCTCCAATCCGTGGAAGGAGAGGCCTGCAGGACTGTCAATAGTGGGGACTGTCGGGGCTAGGCTGGCATGGTGAGGAGGTGGCGGGACTGAAGAGGGGAATGGCCACATGTAGGCACCACGCAGGGCTTAGCAGGCTGGACCCTGGACACTGGCGCTCAAGCAAGGACACACCCAGGCGCAGGCGAGAGTGCTGTCTTCCTCTCGGGGATCCAGTGGACTTGGGTGAAGAGCAGGTCAGCCGAGACCGCTGCGGGTGGGAGACTGCAGGTCCCTTCCTCGGTCTCCGGACATCACACAAACTTCTTGGATTATCGTGTGACCCCAGGCAGGTGTGGAGGGACCCAAGCATAGGATGAATCTTAACTTTTTACCACTCGGGTGGGGTTGAGCCGGTGGGATTTCTTGCATGCTTGGTTGTGGAGTAAGATCCACACAGGGGATAATGGGACCAGCATGACCACAGGGACAACCAGCACTGTACATCCCTCACAGCAATTGCCCTGGTCAAGAGCAGCCACATGACAATCGCTGAGCCAAAACTCAGGAGGGAATCACTATAATTAGCCCCATTTTACAGATGAAGAAACCGAGGACTTGAGAAGTTGAGCCATTTGATCGAAGTCACGCAAGTAATGAGCAGAGCTGGGGCTCAACCCCCACTCTATCTGAACTCCAAAACCTGTAGTCTTCTGTGTTTGAGGAGAGGGACCTTCATTTTCCCAGAGTCAAGCCCATGGACCTCACCCTCAACGCATCTGCCCACAGAGCCAGGCCCCTGAAGGTCAAAGCCAAGGGATCCAAGACCTGGATAAATTCTGGGATTTTCTGCAGAGATGCGTCTGCTCTCTAATTAAACCTGTGCTCGCAGGCTCTGGGGAATGAAAGCACCTCACCTGGAAGCCTGTAATTTGCCAAGGTGAAGGCGAACAGATCCCTTTTCAGCCTTTTGCCTAAGGTCAAGTGTATGACGATGAACAGAAGCAAGTGCTCACACGTGATCCCCAACCATTGCTTTGGGTTATTGATTAGCAAGAGACGGAGACACAGGCCTGCTTTCAACCCCTTGAACCCCATCCAAATCAATACTTTTCTTCTAAGAACGGGGGGAGAAGACCCTTTTAATACAGAGCTGGAAACAGTCTGGGGGTTGTGACATTTGCACCCCCCCACATGTTCTGCTTCACTGAAAACGCCACCATATGTGAAGATATAAAAATTACAGAACTCGCCTAAAGATGCTGTTATAATGCCCCAGCCCCATGGCCTAATGACTCACGCAATGACTGGTCTCCCGCGGCCAGCAGCCCATAATTAGAGCTGCGCTGCGTGAATCTCTACACGCAGCCCCTGGACAGGCTCAGAACCGCCCCTTGCATTGTGCTGCACATGGGGAAGGCCACAAAAGGTCAAGGCCACGAGAGATCACAAGCTCACCCAGGGCGGTGAGAAAAAACATCATCTCAGGACTGTCCAAAACACAATGTGGAGGTTCCAGGAAACAAAGGGAAAGGGCCAAGACTGGCAGGAACTGCGGAGGCGGCGATGGAAGCTAAGCTGGAATACTTTGATGACAAGCCACTGCTGGGACAGGCGCCGGCTGCCACGCTCGCTCGGGATTGGCCTTCCCACTCACGAGGACACCCCGAGATGCTAACCGGGGCTGGTAAAGGGGAGCCTGGCTTCCTGTTCAGCGTTTCACTCGTGCCAACCATACCACGGGGGTCCTCGAGAGATGGCGGGGCGGGAGATGGAAGAACAAGGAGAAAAAGCGAAGCCGATCAGAGGCCCCTGAAATCCATTTTCACTTCCTGGTCCCACTTCTGGAAGGACGTGCGGAGGCGAGGCCAGCGGAGAGGGGCCCCTGGGTCTCCCGAGCCCCAGGCCTGCCGCGCTGTCCTGGGTCTGTGTTGCCCGCTGACAACAGCACTGGTTAGGCATCCGCTCTGAGCAGTGCTCACCAGCAAGTCTGTGAGATTTTGGCCTCTGGGCTCAGTCACCTGGGGTTTGAATCCCAATTCTCTTCTGTGTGGCTTTGGGTGAGTCGCTTCGACTCTCTGAGCCTTGGATTTCTCATCTATAGAATGGCTCCTTCCCAGGGGAAGGGTTAGAATGGTGCCAGCCTCCGTAAGTGCCCGATGGGTGACGCAGCAGGTGGTCGTGGCGGTGGAGCCAGCTGTTCCTGTGGTGTCAGAACAGTACCCCTCCACTCCCCGGCGCTGGCATCGGAGGCCGCTCTGGCTGAGCTTCCCTGCAGTCGCCCCATGCGCTCCTGTCCTTCCTGCGGTGCGGCCGTGCCTCCATCTCCCCTCTGCCCGCCTGAGAAGCCCAGAGCCTTCTACACATTGCAGGCTCCGCAGGGCACAGACGAGGGCGCAGAGCCGGGCACGAGCACCAGCACCCTGGGCCAGGGCCATGCTGCTGACCCGCCCGCAGCCCACCTCATGCCTCCATGCTCTGGGGTCTCCAAAGACCCCGAGTGAAAAGAAAAAGTCCTAGCGAGGACACTGCTGTTACCATTCACAGCACAAACAATAGCACTCTGTCCAATGACAACCATGTGCTACGTCATTTGCAGGACACAAGCACAAGCAAGCGAGAGAGCCCGCGGTCCAGGTGGGTGGACACTCCCTGACCCATGCGTCATACACAAGGATATTCAGCTGACCTGTAAGCTGGGTCCCACAGCCTCCAGTTGAATGGGACTGCACAGTGACCCTGGTGGCTTCTATCTCATCTCCACGGAGCAGGTGGCGGCAGAGGCCGAGAGGAGCTCAGAGCATAGCTCCTCGTGGCCAGGAATGCTGCTGCAACTACTATTGCACCAAACCCTCCCAGGGTCCTGCTGAATGCCAGGCACAATGTCAGCACCAGGGACAAGCCAGAGACAAGCCCCACAATGGCGGTGCCTTCCCAAATCTACGGTCTAGCGGTGAGGGCAGACAGGAACACGCAGTTGTGATAAAGTGCGGTGCGTATCAGGAGGGCATGTGCAGGGCTCTGGGGGTCCAACGCAGAGGATCCAGAGGATCCAAGAAGGTATCTCATCTCACCTGAGATCTTCAGCTGGGGCTGGACAGGTGATGTGGGGGTGGGATAGGAAAAGAACTGGGGGCACAGGACCCTGGAAGAGAGTCCCAAGCACAGGGTATGGAGTTGGGACAAAGAGCTTGGTCACTGTATGAGTATCCTAGGGCCGCCCTAACAAAACGCCACAAACTGGGTCGCTTAAAACACAAAAATGTATTCTCTCCCAATTCTGGGGGCTGGAAGTCTGAAATCAAGGTGTCGGCAGGTCCCCAGTCCCTCGCGAGACTCTAGGGGACCATCTGTGCCCCTTCCAGCTTTTGGTAGCCGCTGGCAGCTCTTGGCGTCCGTTGGTTTACAGAAACATCATTCCAGCCTCTGCCTCTGTGGTCACGTGGCCTCCTTCCCCGGGTGTCTCCACATGGTCTTCTTATAAGGACACTAGGTTGGATTAGTGGATTAGGGCCCACTGTAACCATCTTAACTAGACTAGTTCCAGCCACAAAGGTTTTATTTCCAAATAAGGTCACATTCTGAGGTGCTGGGTGTACAGGACTTTCTAAGGGACAGTCCAGTGCACAAGGAGGAGGGCAGCCTGGATGGGACTGTGCGTTCAGAGGGCAGGCCAGCCATCTTTCTGGCCTGGGGTCCCTGGCAAGAAGAACGGCGTTCACTGGTCACAACTTCGAGGCTCCTCGGGCGGGGCAGGCTACCCGGGCAGCGGATGGCAGAGGTGGGAGAGGGAGACCAGGAGCAGCCAGGGTTCAAAGATCTGGTTTTAAAATACACCAAATCTAGAAGATCTGCCGTCCCTGCTAAGCAGACGCATTGTGGATGCTATTCAAAGCCCAAATGAACTTTAGATGACAGGTCCTAATCAATTCTAATTATCACCTTCATTAGCTCCACCAGTCCCAGGGCGATTATTTTCATACGGGAGAGGCACTGTGTCCACATTTGCCTGGAAAAGGCTGTTCCTTTGGCTTCTCCAGAGGTGGTGTTTGGTGTGGAGAAAGGTGTCCCTGACCTTGGGTGGGGGCAGAGGTAGAAAGTTTCTGCAGGACGCAGGATCTTTGCATTAGACGTTGACTAGCTTCCTGTTGCATGTGCCAATCCATTTTGGAGGAGAAAAGGTACCATTGAAGAAATGGCCCCAGGGGTTTGCCATTTAATCTGATCAGCAGGGTTCAGTGGTGCGTAGGGCATGGTGCCGGGTAAACACCGAGAGCAGGTTATACCAGAGGGCCCTGCTGGCAGCTTTTCCCGCTTCGTAACTCTCTTGCGTCCCAGAAGATCACGGCTGCTTTGCGGGTGGGGTCCCATATTATGCCATTTCACACAGAAGAAGACAGGGGTCTAGAGAGGGGAAGTGATAGCCAGAAAGCAGTGCAGTTGATACATGGGCCTTGGGATCTGAATTCAGAGCAGAGCTCCTCTACTGCCTGGCTCCTGCTGCCTCTCAATGTCAAAGTTTATGGCCGTGCCCCACCCACCTGGGACTTGGCGAATCCCATTTGGGAACCAGGGGTGGGACAGTCCCTCAGCATGGTGCCTGCAGCTTTTCTCGCTTCTCAGTGGGAAGCCGTTCCTGTAAGTTTCACGCGGTCCTATACAGAATGGTTTCGGCTCTCCGGACACTTCCTTGAAGCTTGTCGGTGGGGGTGGAACCCGCCCCCTGCTCCTGCCGAGCATCCTGGTTTGGAAAGAAGGAGCCCTCCCCGAATCTGGTGGCCTTTTCCTCTCCTGAACTCGTGTCTCACTCATAACCGACACGCAACACCGGCCTCCTCGTTGGATCAAAGATCGTGACTGAAGAACGAATGAACGAACCTGGCTGTCTTTCAGCTGTACTCCCCCCACCCCCCGCCACCCTGTTCCAGCCCTTGAGGACCAATTACTGCCCCAAACACACACTGAGTCCCTGTGCCTCGGCCTGTGTGGTCCCACCTGCCTGCAGTGCCCGCGTCCTCACTTCTACTTACAAACGCCTATTCATCCTTCCGGGAACAAACTGACCCCTGTTCTCCTTAAAGGTCCCCTGAAATGACTCCTTAGCCGAGTGAAGTCTTCCTTCCCCTGGGCCCTCTGAGCACTCTGCCTGTGCACACCAAATGGCACCGTCACCCTTGGATTGTACTGTGGTTATCGACACGTCTGTCTCTCTCTCTGACAGGCAAGACAGGGTTCCCTAAGGTTAGGAACTGAATCCAGTTCATCTCTGGGTCCCCAAACCTAGTGTTCAATACAAGTCTTTGAAAATTAAACAGGAAGTTCAAGTTTCACGTCTCTGGCTGAGTAGAAGACCGGTAAGGACCATTGGGCCTCAGCCTCCACTTCTGCTCAAAGCTGACTTTGAAACACAGACACACCTGTTTTCTGGAACACTCCAGGTGAGAGCAGAGGTTTCCTCAACCATATCTGACCCTGCAACATAGCAGAGCCCCAAAGTCCTGCTGAGGGGTAGGTGTCTGCTGCTGAGATGGAGCTGCTTGCCACACAGAGCGACACATCTTGGCTGGTCTTTGCATCCCGTCCCAATGGTAAACATGTGAGAACAACAACCCACACAACACTCCAGGTATCGCAAAGGGCTCCTCCAGGGGTACAAAGACCCGGCTACAGAAAATGTCTTTTCTTGGCAGAAATGGAACTGAAACCAGAGAAGTCGGCATTCGTGCTGCCTGTCACCGCCAGAACCAACAAGTAGAGACAAGGATCGAATCTTTATGGGCGCTGCATTCAGATGCTGGCGATCTGAGAAGACAGCGGGTTACGCACCCTCAAGACCCATCTTAACATCTCATCTCCAGCTGACCTTTTTTATAAGGAGAAGAAAGGGTGGGTAAGGACCTTGGAAAAAAGGTTAATTGGCTAAGAGTTGTAGTCCGACGGTAATTTTCCTAGTACTTATTTATCTGTCAATCAACAATTCTTTATCTGGAACACAGACATTCCCTCCCTGGAACACAGTGGCTCAGAAGCCGTCTCCAAGGCTTGCAGATCCCCTGGGGCGCAAAGGTTGAATTTCCTGTGGACCTCCTGGAGTCCGGGAGGTCACGCCCCCCAGTTCCTGGAATAGCAGCTCTCCACAGCATTAATTGCTTAAGCCTAGCAACTAAGGCTACAATCTTTAACTCTCAAGTTTCCCCGTGAGAACCACAGGAGCACAGGGACCCCCACAGGATTAAATCCCTTCTTTGTGTCTTCTTAGCTGGGTAGATAACTTAGCCTCTCCTCCCTCCTCTGTAAAATGGGTACAGCATCACCCTTGCATTGGCGTTACCATGGAGATTAAATGAGACCGTGTCTGTAGGGGCGATAATAAAAACAATTACTAACCAATAAAGCCCGTGCATTGTGCTGAGACAGGATAGTGAGACGCTGGGAAAATTGCTTGGGGAGTGGAGTAGGGAAACTGACAGACAGCCGAACACAATGGCTGAGTCATTTACAGCCACGTACAGGAGGTCACCTCCCTGGAGACACAAAGGAGCAGCCCAGCCATTCCCTTTCCTCTCCTCTTCCCTCTCTTCTTCCTCCACAGGCACCCATCTCCTAAACTCTGAGGGACCCCGAGGCTTACAGTCAGGGGAACCTGTCCCCCAAGGCCCCCTCTTCTCTGCCTTCCCGGGGGGCTCAGGCAGCCCAGCCTCGGCTCTCCTGTTGCTTCTTCTACGCTGAGCCCTTCCTTGTTTCACTGTCCCCAGCTTTAATGAACGCATCCTCAGAGTCACCTGGACTCGTGTTGTGACACTTTCCTACTCGAAGTCAAGAATCCACACACTACCGCTGGCCCGGGGCAGACCCACCCAGGGCCAGGCCCCTGTCTGGTAATAGTTCCAGTGACCAGTGTCTGGTGAAACTGGCCCCGTGCGCTGGTCTGCAAAGCTGAGCACGCCCTGGGATGCACGTGAAGGGCTCAGGCAGTGTCGGCATATTGTGAGCAGGTAAAAATGGCAGCTCCTGTGATTACCGTTGCTGCGTTTTTGCTGACCCGAAGCAGCCCATCAGCACTTGTCGAAAGCCTGTTCGTATGCGAGGTACCGTGGGGATGCCGATTTGAAAAACTCGTTTAAACGCCTTCACCCCTGGCTGGTTTGCGCCGTCGTCAGTGGGGAGCCTCCCTGACGTGATGAATCCCTCTCCGTCCCTGGGCTGGGGGTTTGGGAGGCACCACTGGCAAAAATCAATCCGAAGCAATTAAACCCCTGCCGGGTCTGATTGGAACAGGAGCTGGACTGATTGGAAATGCACTGGAATGGGAAATCCTGTGGGGCTGGGCCCCATGACACCCCCGAGCGGCAGGTGCCTCCTCCCAGGTTCAACAGCCCCACACGGGTGCCCCGAAACTTCTCTTGGCCAAAGGCTTTTGCAGACAGACAAAAAAGCTTTCTCACTCACTTCCTCTTCTGGCGCCCCCAGCGCTTGGTTCATACATTTACTACAGCAACTGTCGAGTTGTCTTTTAATGACGATTTCAGATCTGTGAAGTTCTCACTCTGTCATTAGATCCTTGAGAGGCAGGGCTGTTTCCTGTTCATATTTAGACCCTCTCCCTTCGTGTGCCCAGCACATTCTACAGGCACTGCGGTCAGCCAGGACTTTGAGTTATAAATGATGGACAACACAACCCACCCTGGCTTAAATAAAAATTATTGGCTCACGTAACTGGGAAGTCCAAAGGTAATTCTACTTTCAGTTATAAATTGGCCAAGGAGCCCAAATGATACCACCAGCCCTTTTTTCGCTCTCTCAGCGTTACTTGGCCTCTCTCCCTGTGTTGGGTTCCTGCTTAGATGGGCGCTCTCCTCCTGGTGGCAAGATGGCTGCCTGCAGCTCCAGCCTCATCTCCTCCCTTGTTCAAGTTCATTCATTGGTAAGTATGTATCTCTCGCCCAGTGGTCTCAGAAAAGGCCTCATTGTGTCTCTCTGGTCCTGACTGGGTCAAGTGCCCATCCTTGAACCGATCAGTGTGGCCCAGGGGCTGTGATGCTCAGGACTGATATTACCTGCTGTAGTTCTTGCTCAGGACCGAACACTGCTTGAACTAGATGGGTTAACAATGGGGAGGGGTGATCCCCTAGAAGGAAATCAGAGGAACAGAACACAGCAAGTCTACATTAGCACTCCAGGAAGCAAGAAACATCAGGGAGGAAATTGGGTCCTTTGTTAGAACTCTTTAAGGTGTAATGATAATAATACCCCACTGGTACTCCTTTCCTGCTCTGTTATTGTAGGGCAGGAATTCTGTCTCCAGTGTCTGTCTTTCTATTCCTTCTAACAGGAAGGGCTTTGCAAATCACATGCACTAAAGACGAGAGGGCTGAGCGAAGGCAAAACAACCCTCTTGGCAACTTGAATCTGATAAGAGGAAATTGTTTTCATGACCAACCCGAGCGCCAAAATGCAGACAGATGCTTCATTCTTTAGACTCGGCTTCCTCCAATAGTTCAATTTCGGTCTGTTGGGAAAAGACTTCATATTTTCAGCTGATAAGCCTTGCTTCACTTCGATGTATTCTAGAGACACAATGAACAGTCTCGATGTAGCACACGTGTGCGTCGAGTGCAAAATATGTGTATGTATATGTGTGAAGTATAAATTTGCGGGTACCAAACAGAAAATACCCATTTTCTTTGGAAAGTCCATGGAATATTTACATCTTAGAATGCAGAGAAAATCTCAGTAAATCCCGGAAGACAGTCTACAGGTCTCCCTCCCTGACTGCAATGCCAGAAAAAAGAGGAGGCATTTAAGAATGCAGAGGGGGGTGAAGACCGGGGTGGGTGACACGCAGGTGGGGCATCAAGGCGGAATGGCCCAGTAACTACATCCTAGTTACTTTCTTTTACTGATATTTGGTGATTGATATAAGAGGCTTAAAGATACACAGCGGAGAAACAGAAGGAGAGAGAGCAGGGAAGTGTTAGACACTCAGAAAAGCCCTGAAGGGCAAAATGGTCCTGCCCTCCCCATTAGCTCGAGCAAGGGAGGGTGGACGTGATAGAAGAGGGAGACAGATAAGGGTGTCTGATGTCAGGCAACCCTGTTGGCCTTAAACCCCGAAGGCCATTCTAATTAGGTTCAGAGTAGGAGAGTGATAATCAGATTTCAGATCCGTTCAGATCAGGGGTTAAAAAAAAAAAAAAAAAGCAGTGAATGAAAGAAGTTAAAGATTAAGGCTATCCGTACCTCTCCTCCACCTCTCAGGACAGAGCTGAGGTGGATTTTCAAAGATGCAGACAGTCATGCAGATAGTAGCTCAGAGCTTGAACTTTAGAAGATGAAAGAATCAGATTTAAATCCCAGCTCTGCCACTTCTTGCCGTGTGACCTTGGGCAAGTCATGTACCTCTGACTGCTCCCCTGTGAAACAGGCGTTGTAATAGTTCCTGCATCTCGCGGGCGTGTCGGAGGACAAAATGGGCTGATGCACAAGGTGCGCCGGGTACAGGACCTGCACTGAGCAGAGGCTAAAGCTGGCCTGGGCATCTGCCTCCTGACGCCCGCGTGGCCACAGCCAAGAGGCAAGCACGAGCGGCTGTCAGATTGAGCTCCCATTAGCCACAAAGGAATTACTTACAATTCCATTCTTATTACACTGGCTTCAGGGAGTTGCAATTCCTGGATCTTCACAGGATGCACGCGGTGGCGCAGGGAACGATGTCTGCAGAGATGGCTTTCCAGCCCCCGTACTGGAGAGTTCCAGAGGCTGCTCTGTGAAGGCCTCCCGGTGCATGCCAGTGGAATAAGAGTGCAAATAAAGGTATTTGGGGATCGCTCTCTAAATGTATTTCTTTTTTAGAGTATGTTGTCTTTAACTCTAGTTCATACTGCCAACACTTAGCTGTTGCCATGGAGGTCTGTTTTTCAGGGAGAAGCAGAACTGAGGGGAAAACTTGTACGTGATTGTTCACAGCAGCATCATTTGCAATGGCCGACATGTGCGAATGACCAGGTGTCCCTTGGCTAGTGAAAGGTTAAACAAAATGGGCCATGTCCATGCAATACAACATTGTTCTGCCATAAAAAGGAATGAAGCGCCGATACATGCTACAACATGGAGGAACCTTGAAAACATTAGGGTAATAGCAGCCAATCACAAGAGGCTGGTACTGTATGAATCTCTTTATGTGAAATTTCCGGAATAGGCAGACCTATAGAGCTAGAAAGTAGAGCAGAGGCTGCCGAGGACTGTACCCTGTGGGTGGGTTACATAGCACATGAATCATATCTCAAGAACACTATTACCACAAGAAAAAAAGTGGGTCACCTTGGCCATCAGCTTAAGGGACCCTGAATTGAAATGGCTGGGATGGTTCCCAGAAAATGAGCAAAATGGCCTCAGAGAAAATCAAGTGACAACAGATTTCATCGGGAGAAAGTCCCCGAAAGGCTAATGAATCTGAGGGTATCCTCAACATCGCAATAAATTGGGCCCCAGAGTATCTAAGGGCCCTCTTCTGAGCCACACACAGCCCAGTGCACAGAGTCCTGCAACCCCCGGGCTGGGTGGCTGTGCCTCGGTCCACAGGCCTGTGATCGGAGCAGCTTCTCTGGGTCCCTTTCCTTTCTGAATATTCTCATGCATTCTCACGGGGCGCACCATTCGACAGTCGATAATCGGTGATGTGCGTAGTGAGTTACAAGTCGGAGACTGCATGGGGTGCTTGATAGACCTTATTTCATTTTATCCTAATAACCTCCAAAGGGGGTACTGTCACCCCCAGTTTACAAAGGAGATGATGTGTTTCAGAGAAGCAACTGGACGTGTGCAAGGTCTTGACCCCAAACCCATTGGACTCCAGAACCTGTGCTCTTTACCTTTAGGCATCCTTTACCCTTCTCTCCCCTGACATTGAACTCAAACCTATCCTGGTGGATTTAAGCTTCTTTTCCTCTGTCCTGAGTACAAATCAGTGTCCTGTGCGCAAAGCCCTGCATGTGGCTGGAGATAATTTCCAAAGCATCTCTCTGCTTTCTCTGCTTAATTAAGCAGCTCACCTCCCAAAGAGAAGCATCAAGTGATGGCAGGAGAGGAGGAATCTGAGTTTCTGTTGAATTGTAAAATCTCTGACTGAGCCTGCAAGAGCCTGACAACAAATAGATGCTTATTTATCTTAGAACAATGGGCACGATAGCTATTGTCATTATGAGAATAATCTGAGATTTAAGAAACCTATGAAAAGTACAGGTCCCTCCGAGACTGGCATCTGTGTAAGTGGGGAATGTGGACTCTACATTTACTTAGTAAATGCACATGGGGAGAGTTATTCCTGGGCGCCCTCCCCCATTTCTATGGCCTCTATCCTCACAAGTGCCACGGCATCTCCAAACGCCTCAGTGGTGTTTACCCGATTTTACAGCGCAGATCCCGGCCATTAACAACTACTGCCTAACTGGAGCCCAAGCCCCCAAGGAACGAGTCCTATCATTACCCGCCTGCCGTACTCCGGTGGCATATTCCAATTACTTCCGTGCTCCTCCTCAGTAACATAAGTAGTAAATGTACCGTCATTTTGGTGGCTTATTGAAAAATCAATCCCTCAATAGAACTGCTTTGACAGAGACAGCAGAAGCAGCCTCTCCCTCTTTTCAAACGGTGCAACAGCCTTCCTCTCCTCTTCACTCTGGAACGTTCTGTTCCAATGGCGAAGGCAAGACCTCAGAGGTCGTTTCCAGTTCCATCCCCGCCATTCGTCGCATGCTTTTGGGCTGGCTCGGCCTGGGCTTCGTATTTCCACGAAGGAAATACGAGGAAAATGGGATCGGCCCTTCTCTGGGTTGGGCACCGTGCCCCCTCCCCCACAGGAGCTGCTCCACTGTGAGCTACTTCCCGTCCCGGCTGCGAGGCAGCCGCCGGGCCTTGGTTCCAGGCCGATGCCAAGGCCAGGAGGGCCTTATGACGCTTCACCCGGGTCATGGGCCCTGGGCTGGTGGAGCAGGGATCCCTCTCAGTGCAAGACCACACCTGGTCCCTTGTGCATCTGGGTGACAAATGGATCGGGAGGTGAGTAGCAGCGACTCTAAGGGTGTAGTTGTGTGTGTATGTTGGGGGAGGTGTTGGGCCGAGCTGGGATTTGCTGACAGAAATCAAAAAGGTGGCCATGGAGCCATACAGCAAGGTGCAAATTCATTTAGAGACTCTTCTTATCAGCAGTGCTGAGAAAGAATTCCACTCCGAGCAATAGGCAACAGATAAAAATAACCGAGGTGTAGCAGGGAGACGGATACCCAGGCAGGGGACTGTGGGAAAGAAGTGCTGTATTCTTAAAGGCATCATCGGTTTAGCGGGTTGGAAACAAACTGTTAATGGCCTTTGTCTATTTTCTGAGTCCTGTTCCCTAGGCCCCTGATGGCCGGGCTAAATGAAAAACAACCGTCACCGTCCTACCGCCCACCTTCTTGGCACTTGGGGTCGGCTGGGCTTCCAGAATAATTGCACCCGTGTGTCTCTCCAGCTGGCTTCCTCAACCAGGTGAGTTTCAGCCCATGACACCGTCTAGTGTTACTAATTCTGAAAGTCTACTTCCTGAGAACGTTGGCTGGGCCCCAACAAGCTCAGAAACACCTGAGTGGCTGGGAAACGTGCTTCTCCCTCCCTGACCTGGGCCCCATGGTTTGTGGAAGAGATCCCTCCCTTCCTGTGAGGAACTAGGAGAGGAGATTGAAACACTGCAAGGGAGACCCAGCAGGCAAGAGCCTTCCCCCAGACTGAGCTCGTCTTTTGCACTATAGACACCGATAGCCTGGCAGCCTGGCGGCA
The DNA here is from genome assembly GCF_021234165.1 of Pteronotus mesoamericanus. Lineage (NCBI taxonomy): Eukaryota > Metazoa > Chordata > Mammalia > Chiroptera > Mormoopidae > Pteronotus > Pteronotus mesoamericanus. The sequence continues at coordinate 2,558,389 of NW_026555200.1, forward strand.
GACCCCCTGCCCCCAGGCAAGGCGGTGACAGGAGGAAGCCTCAGACTGAGCACGCACAAGGCTAGTAAAACAATTGGACAGGGGGAAAGCCCTCCTCCTCAATTCCAGCACCCGATTGGGGGTGGGGTCAGGGGGAGGCAGGCCCACGTGCAACAGCGGTCAGAATGGCGGCAGGCGGTGGTGCTGTACTGAGGGAACATGTCCGTCTAAACTGGGGGAAAGAAGGGGTTGGTAGGGGGTGTGGACACACCCTGAGTGTGTATTAGTTTGGGCTGAGAAAGCCCCTGGTCCGTCCCATGTGGGAAACAAATGGAAACCCAAGGGAAGGACGGGATGGGTCTCTTACCCACCTTGTGAACATACTGGCCAGTGTGTTTGCTGGACTTTCTAGCCCTGGAAGCCACGTGGGCGATGACGGTGCTGGCCCCACCTGTGGGTTCCGAGGAGGGCGCCTGAGGCCTGACGGTGGCTGGAAGAAAAGCTGAGCTGCCTGAGACCACTCAGTGGTTGCCTGTGGCTCTTACCCGAAGGGGTACCTTACCCGAAGGACGGTAGTTTAAGTGGGAGGAGGAGCTCCAGACGCCGCCTTTGGTTTTGGCCTGGCTGAGGAGGGCGGGGTTTTTCTCTGGGTTTCTCGGGGGGTTTGGGCTTTGAGACCAGAGCCTGCTGTTCTCCCGGATCATTGAGCCTTTGAATAAAAACTTCCTTCCTTCCTCAGCAGCCTCTGCCTCTAGAATGTGCCTATTGGTGACTGCGGGCAGCCGAGCCCCGCTTTGGTTTGGTAACACTATGGTAGCCCGAAGGACTAGTCAACACGCAGGCTCAATAAAAACGTGTTAGGCAGGTCTGAGTAGCAGAGGCTCAGCTCGCTTGCAGAGAGAGATCTGGAGTCCAGCACACAGGGACACTCCGGAAAAGGTAGCCCTTATCATCTTATAACGAGGGCAGGAAAAGCAGTGTATCTGATCATGGAATTTGCAGTCCATACCCCTGAGCCCCATTTCAAAGACACTTTTCTGAGGTCCACATTTGTCATCTCCTGCCAGTGGCATGAGCTCTGGGCAAATGCACCCAGTGAGACCATCTGGCTCTTTGGAAATAAGCCCACTGCTGGCCCTGGCGTGGGCAGAGGCTGGAGACACCGAGCAAGCCTAGACGGGGGGCCCTTTCTGTGGGGGTCAGGAGGGCGGGGTGGAGCCCACAGGTAAGGAGGGGGCTGGGGACTTCTGATCATAGAGCTGCTGTCTCCCCCTCTCCTGGCCCAGGCAGGACGCAGCTCTCATTCCTGCCCCACTAGCAGGCCCTCTGCCACCATCGGTCACCGCGTGGCTGACGGAGGCAGCTGGACTTCCTGTACAAGATGACCTGGGCTACAACCTGGACAGGTGCTGCGTCCACACCTGCTGGCCTTCAGCTCTCAGGGCTGCCTGGGTGCCCCTCCTCCCTGAGGCCCCGGGAAAGCCAAACCCTCGAACACAAACACATGGAGCTCTGCAGAGGCTGGCTCAGGCAGATGGCCCTGCGGCGGAGAGGGGTGGGAGGGAAGGACAGATAGGAAGACGCCCAAGATACAGCTCCCCAGGGAGATACATCCCCAAGACGCAGTCCCACGGGAAGAGAGAACATTTCCTAAGCCTGTATATATGGTGGGTGCTATTCTCCCTGCTTAATATGCACCAACTTTTGGAGACAGGCCTTGCTATCTCACTTTGTAGCTGAGAACACTGAGGCCCAGAGTGGATAAGTCCAACCCAGGTGGTACAGGGGGGAGAGCCAAGATTTGAGCCTCTGCAAGGGGACCCCAAAGGCCCCTAGTGGAAACTCCAAGTGAGCCTCTACGTAGTGGCATCTTTGTTCCCCCGTCCACGCCTTGTTGGCTCCGCCTGGTCCCTGCTCAGCTGCAGCAGTGTCCCTCCTTCAGGACCCAGGCAGGCAAGGCTCTGTCCCTAGGAGTGCTGGGACAGGGCCAGCAGAAACAGACACCCTGCTCCAGGCTGTGCCAGGGGCAGGGGCAGAGAACGGCTGGAGGCTGAGTGAGCAGGGCCACCGCCCGCCCCTGAGGAAGGTAGTCCTGAGCCGTGGGATTGCACGACAAGGCCTGGTGCGCACTGGCTTTAAGGAAGTGATCCACCAGCTGGCGTCCCGGCCGGTGGTCCCCTGAGGAGGCATGAACCCAGAGTGGTAGGAAGGTGCCGGAGCAGCGCCCACCCAGCAGCAGCTCCATCATGATGTGCTTAGAAATGAAGCATCTCTCCAATGGGGCCGCAGAAACATCTCCCAGGAGGGAGAGGAGAGGTGGGAACTGGGGTGGGGGGGGGATTCAGGTCAAGGATGACACAGCCGGTGGCAGAAGGGCCGACTGGACAAAGGCAGCCCGTCTCGCCAGGTGAACACGTGTGAAGGCTGCTCTGAGCCCGCACTGTGCACGGCCCCGAGGATGCAGAGCCGAGAAAGGCGGAGATGCCGCCTGTAAGAGTGGTCAGGCAGACCCTGGGCAGCGCCCCCCGCCCCACTCAGGTTTCCTTCTGAGATGTGAGTCAGGAAACCAACGCGCAACTGCCAGAGTCTGGGACCGGGGGAACGCAAGGACGTGCGCACTGCCTAGGGATCGGCCGCGGTCAGGGTGGCGGGGCCGCCTTCCCCGGCAGGGGACAGCCCTCTCCCCACCATCTCTGTGGGACCTCCCAGGGAAACCTCCCCAGGGTGACAGCCACCTAAGCAAACATTTCTGGTTGCCCAGTCGGCGCCATGCGTCATGCCGTGCACGGGGGCTGTGAGGAGCAAGATGCAGCCCTTGCTGTCAGGGAGTTTACAATAGCAAATGCAAACGTCCTGAGACTGGAGTGGCAGTGAGGTGGACGGACGGTGGACGGAGTCACAGGTTCAGGGGCGGGCTGCTCGGGGGCGGATTCTTGCTCTACTTCCTGGCTGCATAACTTTGGGCAAGTGATTTTACCTCTTAGACCCTTGCTTTTCCCGTCTGTAGAGTGAGGATGATTTTAGTAGCACCTGCCTCCTTGGGTTGGTGTGAGGACTTAAGAAGATGAAGTCTGTTTGTCATGAGTTTCGCTTCTGGGGTTGGTCAAGGAGGGAACGGGGTCCTATGGATTTATGGGTGATCTTCCCCAGCACATCAAAGTTTGGGAGCAATCAGGGGCAAGCGTCCTCAAAATTGAAGAGAAAGCCTTAGCAGCATCTGAAGATCTCAACAAACAAGCAAGCAAGCAAACAAACAAACAAACAGCAGAGGACATTGTAGCAGTGAGATGACAGAGCTCGGAGACACTTCTCCGCGTGGAAGCAGTGGATGAACGATAAAAATCGGCAGCCTGCATCCGATTTTTAATTTTGATGAAAATAGCCTTAATCAGAAGCGAATGCCTCCTGGGATCAACATCTCATAAGAGAAAGCATAAACCCTTAAACGTATTCCTTTAAGGATGCACGCAAGTGGCCCCCAGGGAAGCTGGGGACAAATTCCACTGTTCAGTCTCTTTATCGGGATCTCCACCGTTTCTGAGCGCGCTCTGGTTACGGGGTTCTCCGGGTTTTGGAGCGCCCCCTCCCAAACCCCACTCCCATAAGCCCTGCTATTTTTCAGTGCAGGATTTGATAGCATGTGGGGTTTCCAGGAACACATGAGACTGTGTTCAGGTGTGTCACGAGCTTAGCACAGCGCCAGGTACACAGTAAGCACTCAATAAACGGAAGCTGCTAACTTTATTGGTATTGCTATCACTGTGTGGATGGTGGTGATGATTAGAATTAATAATAGGTGGATGGTGGTGATGATTAGAATTAATAGGTGGGGTAACACACACTCAAGTGAGGAGCAGGAGACCTCAGCTCTAGCTAACCTCAGGGTGGCCAGTGGCCCTGAGACTCTCTCTCGTCACCACTTCTTGCCATTCAACAAGCACAACACGCGCTGGCAACTTGAACTCAGTGCTGTCTGGCCCTGGGGGAGGCAGGCAGGACTGAATGAACGGTCTTTCGCCCTGAGAACGCTCAAGCACGGAATGCAGCAGCTCCCGCCTCAGCTCGCTGGTCTGCAAAATGAGGGTGGGGACTGGAGGATCCCCAGGCCCTCAGCTCTGACTTCTAGTGGCCTCTCCGGGTCCAGCCCTGCTCCCTGAAGCCACCCTCCGGCCCCTTAGCAGGCCCTTGCCTGTGCTCCTGGCCTCTCGCTGCCTTTCAAGCTTGTACCAGCTTTTGTATCCAAGGTGCTCCGGGGACACGCCGCCCCGATGCCTGCCACCAACTGCCTCCGTGCAGCCCGTGGAAGATGACAAGGAAGCCCGGCATTCACACAGCCCTTGATGAAGTGCCAGGCCGGTGGGATGATGTACAGCGCGTGGGATGAATGGCGATGTTTTAATCATCACGCGGAGGGCGGGCGGCTGCCTAATGGAACTGTCGATCTCATTGACAGGCGACATCTGTAGCTTCAGACTTTAAGGGTGGATGTTCACCCTCCTCCTTGGCGTCCCCCGTGCTGAACTCTAAAACCAACCCCACCACGCGTGCCTTACAGAGAGAGCTACTGCTTCTTCGACAAGGAGGGGTCCTTGGGTGAGCACGAGGTATGGCCCCCCACATTCCTGACACCCTGTTCTTGCTTGCCTGCCCACTTGTTCTTGCGACATCCCTGCAGGAGGCACGGCGGGCACACTCTCCCCATAGTACAGATGAGGAAACCGAAGTTCAAAGCCAGTCAGAGGCAGAGCTAGAACTGTGTCTTCCTTGTCTGGGCAGCTCTTTCCCAGGGTCATCCCAAAGCTTTGAGCTTGGTGACACCCTCTTGGGCAGAAGGAGAAGACAGATGGAGAAAGGCAGCAGAAAAGAGAAAAAAGACAAGAGAGAGGAGAGCCAGGGAGGCTGCCAAGACCCTCGGGAGGGCCTGAGTGTGGGAAGGGAGACGCAGGAAGAGAGAGGGGAAGGGTTACAGCCTGGCCTCTTCCTCCAACGTGTACTTGTCTTTCACGAGCATGGGACATTCATTGTTTCATGCAGCAAGTATTTACTGAGCACCTTCTGTGTCCTCGGCCTGGGGATACTGCACTGAATGGAGCATATAAAGCCCCCAGCCTCACGGAGCTGACAAGCGGGAGGGGAGGCTGCAGTGTGCAGGCACGTGGCCTTCACTGGGAACCCAAGGCTCAGCCTGGGGTGTGGGGGTGGGAGGCAAAAGAACAGGCCCTTTCAGCCCCGGCGCCCTCTTCTGCTGCAGCCCAAAACTGGTTGCTAACATTAAACCAAGATGGTTGTCGGGAGACCTGAAGCTCTGGGCAGAACCAGGCAAACGTAGCCCCCATCTGTTCTCCGCCAGCCTTGGCTGGAGCCAGGGAGGTGGCCACGGTGGCCCCCTGAGCTCACGGCCCCCCGCCGTTCATTGACAACGGCCATTTTAGAAGTCCTTGGTGGGCTCGGGTGGCTGGCGCTGTGGCGTCTGAGAGCAGCACGCGGCATGAAGCCGACAGCGCAAATTCTGGAATTGTGTAAGCTCCTAAACAGATTGCCAGCGTATCTTTTATTTTTATTGTGCTAGAAACACAAATGAAAACAGCAATAATTTGCTTCTCAATACACAAAGGCAGTAAAAGAAAGGGGGAGAAGACTCTCTACCCGCTTTACTTTCCCTGCTCCCACTTCCGGCTGGGGCATAGAGCAGGTTACAAAAAGCCCGCGTGGAGGGGTCTTCGGGCTCCTGTCGCTGCACTGGGCGAGGAAGGGGCTGCAGGGACTTGCCCAGCCGGACTCACTGGCAGAGGCTGTGGATTCAGACGGACCCCGGTTCGGATGCGGGTCTGCTGCTTGCTCGCTGTGTGACATCGAATCAGTCACTTCACCTCTAGGAGCCGCAGGCACCTTGCTGTGCAGGAAGAATAAAGTTGACAAAGCTAGAATTGCCTTCGAGGGAAGCAGAGGGCCCTCAGGAACTCCGAGAGCCATCACCGCCACCGTCAATGCCATGGCCAGGGACAAGGTGCGGATGACGTCACGGCGCACGGGCCTTGTCCAGCTCCCTCCCTGCTTGCCCCCTAGGCTTTTTCCCCAATAAAAGCCTTCTGTGTTTAATCTCATCTCGGAGGGCCTGGACTAGTGCACACACCTTGAAGAGCCTCTCTTTACAACATAAGAAATACAGGTTATAGGTGTGGAATAGAGGACAGTTTGAGAAACTTACAGCCAGCCCATCAAGGACATTCAAAACTAAAGAGAGGAGTTGCTCACCGCCCCCCACCCCTTCCATCCATCTATTCATCCACCTACCCGCTTACCCGTCCAACCAAGCATACACCTATCCATCTACTTATCCACCCAACCCAACAACCAACCAAACACTAGGGTGGGATATTGGACAAACCACTGGCATTCCTGCCCTTGAAGCTGCCAGATCCTCAGCTGCCCCGGTAACCCAGCAAAAGCCAAGAAGAAACTGTGGGAGAAGCTTCATTTCTTCCTCCCTGTTGGAAAGGGACTCTGTCATCCGAGTGGATTCCCATTTAGATGGGATGGATATATATCTGATGACTGCGCACATCTTCTTCACAGAGAACAACCTCATTTAAATCTTGGCTCTGTGCCCCAGAAGGAAGCCTGCAAGACACACACCTTCCAGCTCACGTCCAGCCCGGCTGACAGCCCAGGAAGGAGGCTGTTATGCAAAGTGCAGCTGGGAGAGCGCGAAGCCAGTTTCAGGGAGTTGCTATTGATAACAGGAAGGCGAGGAAACAGAGTTGTCAGGCCTCTGCTCCGTCCCAGGCCCTTAACGCACAGCACCTCATTTTCCCCCACAGCACCCATCAGAGCAGGAGGTAGTCCAGTTATTACCCTCATTTTATGATGAAGAGCCTGAGGCTCAGAGAGGCAAAGCAACCTGCCTAAAAGGCGAGTCTGAAAGAAGACAGCGGGCTGGGGGCTTCCCTGAGGCTGGGCTCTAGGGCTGATAGAGACCGGGGGCCGGAGGCTGCTGATGAGAGGCTGAAGCACGCACTGGGGAGTGGAAACGGGGTTCCCGTGGAAGACCTCTGTCTGGTCCATCTCTGTGAGGCTTAGGGGGAGGGGCCAAACTCCCAATGGGTTTTAAAGCTGGTGTGGCTGGCGAGTGGCGGCCATGGCAAACACGCACCCAGGGTGAGGTCTGTGTGGAGACTCCTGCCCCTGTCCCCACCTCTAGTGCCTGAAGGCCCACCACAGGCGGGTGCCGCAAACTCAAGACCCGCGACAATGAGAGCCCTGGAAAAGTGCCTGTGAAGAGGTGATAGGACGCCAAGGGAGCGTGGGGAATAAAAAGAGGTGTCAGCGCAGTGGGATGGTGGGGAGTAATTCCTTACAAAACCGTAAGGTTATAAAATGAAGACATTTGAATCCGGTGACAGGGAGGCAGGTTTGCTGAAATCAGTCCCACCCCTGGGTCTCGGCCTTGCTGGTTCCTGTCCTGAACGGATGCCGCCCTGGACCTGCCCACCGAAACCTCGCGCACCCTCAGAGCCCGGCCCAAAGGCCAGCCCCTCCTGCCAGCCTGATCGCACGTCTGGCTGCTGCCGCTGTGAGACTCGGGGGTCTGAGAAGAGGGGCCTCCCCTGTCCTCTCCATGCCCGCAAAGCCCACCCCTCTCTCCGAGGACGCCCTCGGCTGACACTGTCCTTGTCACGCTTCAGTGCTCAGCTTTGATGTCACCTCCTACTTGAATGGGTCCCTTATGATGCTTTTTCTCATTTGTTTCCTTCTTGGCGCCCCCCACCACACCCACTGGCCTGAGTCTGGCTCGCACCTACACACACGGTGGACACAGATCCGAACGGACGGCCATTCTGGGAGAACCCAGGATACTCCTTGACTCTACCGCGAGCATGGCGGTGATAAATGTCAACAGGGACCACCGACAGAAACTAAGAAGTGTGACCCAGCTGTATCGGGAGGCTTGGGGAAGGAGGGGCAGGGGGAGGGGGCCCAAGAGTGCTAAATTTCCACTCCATCATAGGACATCAAGAGCAAAATATCTAAAGTGCATAAGCCTAGAAATAGCAATACACGAATTGTTTCAAAGTATGGAGGTGAGGGGCAATAGAAAGGGCCAGAAGCGTGGGAAGTAGTTGGCTGTGGGCGCTGGAATCAGGGGAGGGAGGCTGGCATGGGGTTGGCATTTTTCATTATAAGTCTTTTAGTACTCTTTGATTTTTTAAATTATGTGCATGTATTATTTTGGTTAAAGGAAAAGATTTTTTAAAAAATAAGAAAAGCACAAAGGAAAAAAAAAATTCCCTTGTGAATTGTACAGCTCCTCTGATCCTTCCATGTAACATATCCTAAAAGGATGGTGCAGCATCAAAGCAGACAGCTTTCCCGGGGAAATGAGCAAACGAAGAATAATGTAAACAGATGTCAATTCCATTCAGCACAGTAATGAATTTTAGCTATTAAATCCTGGAGGGAATATTTCACTTAATGGTCCAGGACAATGAGGGATTCCCGGGGCTGTCACCTCACACAATAGGGCAGAGCGGCCCTGCCCAGGGCCTCCCGGCTGGGGCCACGGATTCATTTCTGGTTGTACACAAGACCCCCCTTCCTTCCATTGTGCGGCCTCAGTTTCCTCATTGAGATCTGCTTGACCCCACATGTCTATGATTGTTCTGGAATAAGAGACAAGAACAGACAGAGAGATCCAGTAGAGGGAAAAGAGAAAACACAGACCAGGCCATTCACCCGGGTATCCAATGCAAGCTGAACAAACACCAACTGTGTGCCAGGCATGGTTTAAAGTGCTGGGTATAAAATAGTAAGCAAAACAGATAAAAATCCCCCTCTGGGCACTTACATTCTAGCTGGGGATGAGGCAGAGAATAAAAAAGATAAGTCAGTAGAAGCGACCCTCAGTAAGATGGTGCTAAGCACTACACTGAAAAACAGGGCAGCGAGGGAGACAGGGGGCGAGTGTCTGGGAGGGACTCACTGAGGAGGGGCTGTCCCACAAGCCTAAGGGAGGTGGGAGGACCAGGCCTGCAGGTGTCGGGGAGAGGGGAGCAGAGTACAAAGGCCTGAAGCCAGGAGCACTTCGGCCTGTTTTGGGGACTGGCCAGGGGCATGGAACGGCCAGGGGACAGCAGTGTACAAGGAGGCAAGGGGGGGTGGCTGGGCAGACACAATCCACTGCCCGGTGTGTGCTCGTTCCCAGCGAGGCCCTGTAGTCCGTGGGGCACTGCTAAATGTTTAAAAACTGGCTTAAAAAGAATCCCTGATTTGTAGCATTTGCTGATTTCTGCGGTGATGTCACTGAATGCAGAGTTGGGAAGGGATGGGCACCCAGCACCCCACTGCCTGTGCACGGCCTTTGTCCCTTCAAAACTACAGTGATTTTTAAAAAGGAACTCCCGCCCCCGGGACCCTTCACTTAAATGCTTTGGACAAAATACATCTTTTTCGTAGTCTGAGCCTTGTGCTCAAAAATGGGAACACAACCCATTTTTGGCTCCACTTCTAAGTGAATTACCTATAAGAGTCTGCACAGGACCACATACATGCCACTTTTACTGCACCACCGGCTTTTACACTTGTCCTTGACATTTAGAACATTCTCCCCTTGATCTTTGTATGATTTGTTCATTCTCAACATTCAGATCTCAATTCAAAGGTCCTTTTTGAGAGGTCTTCTGGTCTCTCCTGTCCCCCATGACTCTCTCCACATTACCCTTTTTAATTTTCTTCAACACACTGTCTGAATTAAATTTTCTACCTGCCTAATCTACCGTATCTGTCTATCTATCGACCATCCTCTTCGGTATGAAGGTGACCATTTGTCTTTGGTATCTGGGATGCTGGCATTGTTATATACATTCCACATGCCTAGTTAGTGTCTGGCGCATAGAAGGAATGCATTTAATAAGTATGAATACATGGTTCTCCTGTCTGATATCTACAATAAAGGCCCTTAAATAAATGACCTTCCTGCATGGATTTGAAGAATCTGTCTCCATCGAGGACTAGTGACATGCATTGTGGACAAGAGGCAAGTTAGCAAGAGCCAGCCTCCTGGCTAAATGACCAGGTGAGTGTGGTTCTTTCCACCCGGCTGAGGGTTGGGATTTCTGGCTTGAGGGCAGCCTGCGGGCGAGTGGCAACCCCTGCCTCACGGCTCAGAAAATCACACCCGGAGCCCCTGCCTCTCGCCGTGAATGGCGAGAGGAATCTCGGCCAGCAGTTTACAGCACCCTCTCTTCTTGGCATCAGGAGCGCCTTCGTCCGCGAGTTCACGTTTAGGAGGAATTTCCTGTGCTTGCTAAATGTGTCTCCTCCCTTGCACCTGGACTCCCACAGACACGCTTTCCGGAGAGGCGGGCAATTGGGGCCCAAATGTCCAGAAAAGGAGGAGCAGCTTGTGATTAGGGAGACAAGGCCAAAATGAGGTGATTTGCCAGCAATTCTGTGTGTGATTAGATCCCCACCCCAGACTCTCCAGTGCCCAGCCATCTAATCATGTCAGTGGCTCTTACTTAAGTGAAGAACATAATTGACCACTACAGAGGTGTGCACCCCTCCCTGCTGTCGCCGCGCAAGCCCCGTCCCGCACTCAGTTAAGAACCAAAAGGGAAGCTCAGCCTAAAGCGGCCAACGTGAACCACACGATGGGAGGGAAAGCCAGTGTTTTGCGAGGCCAGGTGGTGGGGAGGGTCAGAAAAGATACAGGGCTGGGGGCGGGATCGGTGGCCCAGCGGGCACCTGGCTGGAACTCCTGGAAGCACCGACGAGGGGCGGGCCCGGGGCAGGAGGCGGGGCGGCTCATTTGGCTCTCCCTCCCTCGGAACTACTGCGACCCGCGGGGCGCCGACAGGTCGGCTCCCCGTCTTGCCCACCCTGCACCCGCGGGCGAGAGCAGCAGCCCTGACGTGCCTCTAGGGCCCTTCATTTCACAAACTGAGCACCTACTCCGTGCAGGTCGCCAGGGTCGAGGGAAAGAAAAAATAGCCCCAAGTCCTGGAAGACACCATACTCTTGTTAGGGAAGGAGAGAGCAAGGATAGCAATGAAAACCAGCAACAGGGAAATAAAAACACCATCAGGTGGATGGGATTACCAAATGCTGTCAGAATAGAGGCAGAGAAGGGTAGCTCAGGGATTTCTTAGCTGGGCCTTGAAGGATGAACAGGAGTTTTCTGGTAATGACAAGACTCATATCAATAGCTCACATTTATTAAGATGAACTTGCTGTGCTCAAGAGAGTTTGCCGGGTGTGTTTTAGCTATTATTTTACTTTAAAATGAAACCTAACATTTATTGAATGTTTCTTCTCTGCCAGACAATGTTCTTGCCATGTATCACCCTCATTTAATCTTCGTAACAACTCAGTGAGCCTCCGCATCCCCAGCAAGTGGAGGCTGAGGCCAGGGAAACATGGGGGAACTTGCCCAAAGTCCCAGCCAGTGAAGAGGCGGGGCTAGGATTTGAACCAGGCAGGCCATTGGTTCTAACCAGTACCTGAGAGCGAGCCTTTTCACAAGAGCTCTTCTTCCGTGCATCAGAGGATAACACGAGGAATGCTAAGCACTAGTGCCTGGGGTGGCAGGGCAGGGCAAGTTTGGGAAGCACTTCCGTAGCCGGGCAGTCTTCCCCCTGGGGCTGAGCCGAAGCCGGCGCTTCCCACGATGCTCCTGGTAGGGATTAACGGGGTGAGGGGTTGTGGGAATCTTATCCATCTTTCTTTTCCTTGAAGCCAGGTGGACAAAGGGCAAAGTGCCCTGAGCAGGTTTAGGAATCAGAAAGCTAACTCTGCTCATGACTGATGAACGTGATCGGCATCGGAGCTGGGGTCCAACCACTGTGGAACCTACTTGAACGTGATCTTGTAAAGTCGAACAAGAAAGTCAGGTTATGGGTATTCTGGGTACCTGATCAGCAGGGTGTGGTGCTTCCTCCCAAACTGAGACTCAGAGTTTCCAGTTCACCGATATCCCACAAAGCAGAGATGTCAAACCCAAAAGACGTTCCAGAAGTCACGGATTGTTTATAATTACCCACCACTACCCCTATTACCGCAATGGTCCATCCTGGGTAGAATGGTTAAATAGACCTTCTTATATTCACGTGAGAGACGATTACACAGCGGCGAGAGCGTGTGAACAACTGCATATAGCAACATGGATGCATTTTAGCAAGAGGATGTCAAGTGAAGAAAGGCCTAAGAGCTTCCATAAAATAGGAGACTTGATAAAAATTTTAAAAACTAAATAATTATTTAGAGATCTCTAAACAAACATGCAATACAGCTTAAAAAAATCATCAGAGAAATGATAAAGACAAAACTCAGGACAGAACCTGTGTGCGGTTAGATCGCAGGAGCTTCCGAGAAAGCACGAATCCAGGGCAGGGGTTATGGGGACGGGAGGGGGAGGGCGCACAGGCGGCCTCCACAGGGTCAGCCCCTCTCTAGTTTCGCAGTGGGGTGGTGGGGCTGTGGGCGTCATTTTTATAAATTATACTTAAGTTTTTTCTAGTTTTTTAATCGGGCCTTATAAATATATTAAATGGGATATAATGCAAAATTTTAAAAGAGGTAAAGCCTGGGGAATCCACGCTGAGACTCCTCCTCGCCGCCCTGCAGGACTCTGGCTGGGTGGCGGGGTGGGCAGGCGGGCAGGATACCTGACTTCACGCCGCAGGGAGCTCAGGGGCTGAAGGCAAAAGGAGTTCGGATTGTAATCAGAAAGAGCGGGCCAGTCAGGCTGCGCGCCCCACCCTCGGGGCAAAAACTCGAGGAGGCTGAGCTTCATTCAAGGTCAATGGCGATCAGAGGGATCCAGAACCTGGAACCTTGGTAGCACCATGGCTTTGGGACACCAGGTGCTTCCCATTGGCCACTTGCAACAAACTCCTCAGAACCCAAAGGGGCAGGTTGGAGAGGGCCTTGAGGGAGGAGGGGCAGGGGGGATGTCTTACCCACTCCTCAATCTGCCTGACAAGGGACAGGCTGCGGTGGCTTGGGGCCTGGGAGCCTGGGGCCTGGACTGGAACCTGTTCGTGGGCTTATGTAATGCTGCTGGCCTCTCTGTCCCTCCCTCGGTCACCGCGCACAGCAGCCCAGTCCCTCTTCCTGAGGAGCCCACCGCCTGCAGGGAGCCCTCCGTGCTGCCAGCCTCAGAGCGGATCTCCGGCTCAGGGGCGGGGGGCTCCCTTGGCCTGTGGCTGTCTGGCAGCCTGGGGGGTATGTAGCCTCATCAGCGTCCCACTCTTATCCCCAGCCCAGGGCATTAGCAGTGATCAAGGTGAGGTTTTGGTCCCGGTCTGCTGACACTTGTTTTCAATCGCGCTCAGTTGTGTGTCGGCAGGGGCAAGAGGAGGGCCATTTATTGGTTTCCGCCACCCCCAACACCGAAGAGGAAGGGGATACCCAGGGAGCTGCCTGGCCGAGGGCCGGGGGCAGGTGGGGGCAGGTGGGGGCAGGAGATGGGGCTGCGGGGACCAAAGGAGCCCCTGACGCCCGGCACCCATTTCCACTTCTGATGAACGGCAGCTCCCGGCAGGCAATGCGTTGATGTAGAGGCTCGAGGTTCACATCCTAGCTTTGCCACTTACTGGGGTGCACCTTTGGGCAGATTCTTTCATCTCTGTGCCTTAGTTTGCTCCCCTGAAATGCGGTTAATCACACCGACCTTACTGGGGCTGTGCGGGGGGCAGATGACGTAATGTGTGTGATTCCTGGAGCAGTGAGCCAGCGATCCCAACGCTCAAATCAGGCTCCAAGTGAGACACTCGGGTTACACCGCGCCCCCGGGTTTCCTCAGCCTGTCTGCGGCGGACTTGAAAGGCTGCACAAGTGTGTCTGGAGCTGCAGCCCATTCCTCATTCTTTCCTTCTTTTTGGATTTGCTCTGCAGGAACCATAAAACTTTACAGGGAATTTTAATTTCCCTTCGATTGAGAGCCAGCCACAGATGCCATGGTCTCTCCCACGGCAGCCTTTAAGGCAACGTAGGTCTGGGCCGACGAAGGGGCAAGGCAGATCCAAAGGCAGGCAGGTGATTCCATTTCCATCCCACTTGGTAGAAAGACCGGGTCACTCTGCGAGGGTCGGAACTCCAGTCCGGCTGGCGGGATGGGCATTTTTAATGAACTTCTGTCACACACTCCTCTGTTTATGACAAACGGTTTTAAAACCCGCTTGCTCAAACAGCCTTAATCGAACACAGAAGCGCACAGAACCATTAGGGAACCTATTCTTTTGTGTAGGCCCCACTAAAAGAAGTCTTCTTTTGCAGAGTCACTTACAATGGAAGAATGCCCCAAACTAGCCCTTTAAAATCCACCCTATCCAGACTCAGTATTGTAACAATAGACACTACTATAGCATCAAGACATGATAGTAATAATAATGATTCCACTAGGCTTTCCGTTTCAATGAAATTTTTGACTGCTTCCCGCCCGCCCCCGCAACGCATATATTTCCAGTGCCTGGCACAAGGTGCTCAATAATTTTGTTGAACTCATGGTAATAACTGTTAAATGATGATTTCTATTACATATGCATGATTTGTAAGACATTATCACCTACATTATCACACTCTTAATCACAACACGTGCCATAGTCAAAGGGCAGGGAATGGGGAGTCCATACGTTGCTCCTTAGAAGGACAAGGAGGTCCTCTTGAGTGGGGAACAAGGGGACTCCAGGCTATGGTCGGAATGGGGCAGTCACCACTGCTTGTCACGTGCACAGTTCACCTCAGCCATGCCGTGGTGACATGCTCCGGGGTCTCTTGGCAAGGGTTCTGGGGAGGGTGAGAGAGAGCCTTCATTTTCCGGGTCTCGGGAACTGCTCACTTTCTCCCAGACATCCATGCATCGAGAAGACTTTATTATCCACTAACTGAACGGGGGGTGACAAAAGGAACAGCCTCATCGTCACCCAGAGAAGAAGGCACCCATATGCATAGTGACCAGGAGCTGGCAGGGCTTGGAGCGTGAACACCCCAGGTTCCTCGCGTCTCGACCGGGACCCCTCAGAAGACTGATCGCAGCGCCCCACACTGTCTCCCAGAGCTCCCCAGAAAGATGAACCCCACTTGCCCATAATGGTGACTACTCAGCCAAGTACCCTCTTTTGGCCCCTTTCCTTCTCTCCCACCCCCTTCTTACTCCCCTCGTCCTGACCAGTGCTCCCTGGGACCTCCCTCTGCCCCCGATGTCCCCATGAAAGACAAGTGCTCACACACTCGTCTCAGTATCTGCTCTGGGCGGTCCTGGTCTAAGACAGCGGTAGAGCGGTCATACGCTGTCCTGCTCGCCTCCACTCGAGCCCCTTTCTTCCCCAAACCCTCTGCTGAACTTGTCCTGACGTCTGGTTGGTTGGGGCCGACTCCACCCCCAGGATTCCAAGGGTGAGCCCCTGACCTAGGCATCCCACCGGCTATACTGAGTGCCTAGACCAGGGCTTGGTGGACTTTTTCTATTAAGGAACAGACAGTAAATATGTCTGGCCTTGCGAGTCATGTGGCCTGTCCCAGCTCCTCAGCTCCACACTGTAGGACAAAAGCAGCTGTAGACAATAGCTACATAGACGGATGAGCATGGCAGCGTGCCAATAAACCGTTATGGTCACTGAACTTTGAATTCTGTGTAATTTTCATATGTCATGATGTGCTGTTCTTCTTTGGATTTTTTCAACTGTTTAAAGATGTAAAAAGCATTCTCAGTGTGTGCACCACACAAAAACAGGTGGTGGGGCTGGTCTAGACCCCAAAGCCATGACCAGCGTGGAGCCAGTCCAAGACAATGATTGTCGGCCGCAGGGAGTCTGCTAGGAAATTTGGGCAAGGGGCGGCCTCACTCTGTTGAAGCCGCTAAGCTGTCAGGATGTGTCTTGGAAATTCCAGGGGCTGTTACAGGAGAAAGTCTGCTTAAGAGCGAAGTGTACACTCAGGACAGCAGATCCCAGAGTTGGGGAGAAAGAGGGAAAATGAACCAAGTCCTAATGACATCTTTTAAGTCCCAGGATCCAGCCATGCCTGAAGCCAGACACTCTCAGATTTTCCCTTTCAAGAGCTAACACATTCACTTCCTTTTGCCTGTGCCCATTTGAGTTGGGTTTCTGTCCCAGCTTTGTGCCCTAAGGAGTCCTGAACAACCTAGGGAGGATTTCAGAGGATGATTCCCAGAAACGGCAAAACTAGAGGTAGCCTTGAAGGACCGGCAGGGGTGGCCTGTCCCTCAGCAAAGCTGCTGGTCACTTCCCTGTCTCAGTTTCCCATTCAGTGGGCAAACCCCTCTGTTAACCCAGAGTCCAGATGGGGGTCTAGTCCTATTCTTATAAAACTTTTGAGGTAGGCTCGATATTTCTTGTCGGACTGAGAGCGCTATACATTGGACAGAATAAATCAAAACCTTCATGGCGGTGGGCTGGCAAGGCTGTGGGGAACCTGCTGAACACAGAGCAACCCGTAGGGCCTATGTCTCCACTCTCTGCAACAGAAGAAAACGTCAGCATATTTTCTTCATTAAAGACAGAATTAGCCAATAGTGGTAGCCAGGCTCTGTCGGGGTAGGGAGAGGAAGGAAGGGAGGGATCCCCTTTTCCTCGGGGGTCCATAGCGACCGCAGCAGAGGGGACTGGAGCCAGGACCGACCCATGGCCTGGGAAGCGCGCGCAGCCAGGGCGGAGGAGGATCAAGGGTCAACATAGGGGAGCTCATGTGAGTCATCAGGTGTGAGGGAAGGGCCACAGGATGGGGTACAGCAGAACAGAAGCCGGGTAAACAAAGGTGCGGTCTGGACAATGGCAGGTGGGGTGAGGAAGAGGCAGGAGAGGCCGCCTGGTGCTCCATCCTCCCGAGCATACCAGTGCCTCGGTTTCTTCCTTGTCTCTGAGCTCACTGTGCAGGCTCCGGGGGCGGGCACCTGACCCTGACTGCCGACAGCAGTGCAGCGTCCCTCGGCCTCAGGGGTCAGTTCAGGGGTGGCCACGGGACCCAGGGTGGGCCCGAGGGCTCTCCCTAGAACCTCTGCTGGAACTGTTGCTCTCTCCTCTTGGGTCCGAGGTCCACAGGACACAAGTCTAGAGCTTCTGATGGCCACTTGTGATGACCCAGGGAAAGCTTGTCTGAGACTGAAGATAAAACAAGGAAGAAAGATCCAAAAGGAGAGACAGATTCATGGCGACATGATTTGAGCCTCTGGATCCAGCCATGCCTGAAGCCAACTACCCTTGGCCTTCTTAACAATGTGTACCTATAGCACGATTTCTGGCATCTACTAGGCATTGATTAAACATGTGCACCAATAACTACCCTCCCCCAGTTATTTTTAATTAAACCAATCCCCTCACCTAAGTACAGAGTGCTGACTAATAGAGCCATGCACCAGGTTCAGGCGTTGGCCACTTGTTAGTGGGCACCAGTGGCTAGTGCCACTTCTACCTGCCCCCCACTAGCAAGGGCTGGGGAAAACATGACCTTTACAGCAAAGTCTAAACTCAGGCCGGCTCACAAGGCCCTCCAGTTTCTGGTGCACGTCTGTCCTTCCAGGTTTACTCTCTATGCTCTGGCTACGCTGGCCCCCTCTCATCTCCACGGCCGGGTCGTGCCTTTCCTTCCGCCGCGCGGGTCACCCACGCTGCTCCCTCTGCGGCAACATTCACGTCTCCTGCCCCCTGCCCGTCCCGCATACACCTCTCTGCCCCACCCAACACACACAACGCACAAGCATGCATGCACACACACTCACATGCACACCCCCCGCCCCTCCACGGGACAAGCTGACAAGCGGGATCATTTTTTATTCTTGGCTTACAGGTTACTTCCTCTAGGAAGTTTTCTCTGTTGCCTGTTGTCTCTGTTCTTCATTCCTAATAATTCTGTACTCTTCCTCCTCGCCTAGCACAACTTCTGGCACCGACTAGGCACTGATTAAACATGTGTTGAATGAATGAATGAACGAACGAATGGACAAGGAACAACAAAGTCAGCCATCGCTCTGCTACTCATACTTGTCATGCCTCAACAGGACCTGGGGTACGGTCTCCCTGAAGATCTGTCACAGACCATTAGCTGGTAACCCAGTGTCCAGGCTCCCCTTCCTTCTTGCCCATAAAACCCCGCTTGTCCAGAGTAACAACAGACTCAGCCCCAGGAGGATCACGATGGGCCTAAGCCAACCAGGATATCCAGTCCCCCCACTTCCCAGGCTTCCTTGCAGCAAGGGTGGCCACGCGCCCCTGTCCTGGGCATTGAGACATAAGTAGAAGTCTCCTCAGGGCTCTCCTGATAAAAAAAGACAAATGTTGCTGCCATTGTCTCTTCTGTGTCCTTCCTGCCTTGAAAGTAACTGTGCCTGGAGCACCAGCGGCCACCTTGTAACCAGGAAGTGACAAGCCACCAGCCCCTGGATGACAACTCAGAAAGATGAAAAGGGCTGCCGCAGTCAACTCTACGTCTCTGGGTTTCTTCCTTGGTGGACAACAAAACCAACCCCACAGCGTAAGCTGCCTATAGTCACAGTTCCTTCGGCTGAGAACATTGCTAACAGATGTGGCATCTCCCTTGTTGGGGGTACGAGGGGCTGTTACCCCAATTTACAACTGCCAGCGTGGCTGCCCCGGAGTTCAGGATGCTGTCTGCTTGGTTCTGAGACTCTGCCGAGCGGAGGAATGACTCCCAGAACCCATACACCCCCAGTCAGGCCAGGAAGAATCTAATTACCCAGTGATTGTACTAATTATTCCATCCAATTGATCAGTAATCACTGTAATTCCTAAACATGGTTTTTCCAGTAATAATTTGCAATGTATTTACTGTTTATATGCAAATAAAATGGGCTGATAATAAGGCTGTTGAGATGGAATTCCCAGGGTCCTGGGTATTTATACAGTGCAGCAGTACATGTTTTAACTGTAATATGCATGTTTTTTTTCTCCTTTTCAAAAGAGAAAGCGTTTGCTAATACAAAAATGCAATTGTCACGTTTCTGGCCTGAAAGTTCCCCCGACTGTCGCTTGGTAATCCATTCCTGGGGCGGCGTGGACAGCGCAGCGATGGCTTGTGTGTGTCCGCCGTGGGCTGGGGAGGGCTGAGCTGGGGCCCACGAGCCAGCGTTTGTCATCTCTGGCTTAAGCACTGGCCTGTTTGCAGTTGTGTCACTTACCCCCAAACCTCAGACAACAAGGGGGCACAGCCAACTTTTGGGCAAAGAGACACACAACAGAAGGAACCCCAAGCTACCTGTAGCGTTTCCCATGACAACATGTGAACCTCAAGACGGGGGCTCTGTTCTACCTCAGGGAGCCTGAGGGTTTATCAATCCCATAGACGTTTCTGGTCATCTCCGTGCCCCCAGCTCCCATGGGCGGACCATGGGAGTTGCTTTATGCAAGAAACAGGAGCCCGCCAACAGAGAGACCCTTGGGAACATTCTGTGAAGGACCCGGCTGTGCAGCTGCTCACCGGCCTCTGGGTTTTTTTTTCCAAAGGGTCAGTCTGTGGATCTCAGGCTATGTTTCCTAACAACACTCCTCTGGAATTCAGCAGCCATTGCCCGGACATTTTTATCATCTGCCAGGCCCAGCGTGAAGGATGAAGCAAAAAATAAATAAATAAATAAATAAATAAATAAATAAATAAATAAATAAATAAAAAATAAATCTTGCACCCAGATGCTCAGAGCTCGTTCTTGATTTTCCTCAAGTCAGTCCCTAGCTCGGTCCACCTCCTGCGGCTGTGTCAGGGAAGGTTCCTTTTGACAACGGATGCCTCGGAGAGGGCCCTCAAGTCCCCGTCCTTTTCCTGGGTGAAAAAATCTGATGTGTGCAGAGCTGTGCACACATTATTTTATTGAGCTCTTACAAGCCCATTAGTTGAGATTAATTCTCACAGTACAAATAACAACACTGAGATTCGGGGGTCTTGATCATCCCCAAATCACACGGCAGCTGAGCCAGGATTTGAACCCCATCTGGTTTGACCCCAAGTCTTTACTCTTTTCTCTGTGCCAGCTTGTCCCCCATGAAAATACATGTGTGTGATCAAAGCAAAAGCACCTGAACTATTAGTAACCCAGGCTTCCAGCCAGGCTCGTCAAGGGTCAAACAAACAAAATCGGGGTTCATCCTTCAACAGGTGCGTGCTGGCAATGTGGGCGTGCCAGGTTCTATAGAAACTGAGATTAAAAAAGAAAAAAACCCCAGCTGCTGCCTTAGGGGAGCTTATAGTCACATTGGGGAAATAGATGAAAAGCTGGCAGAACTGCAGAAATGGGAGAGGAGGGACCCAGGTGGCTGCCCAGGTTCAGAAAGCACAAAAGAGGGGGTGATGCTCCTGGAGAACAGGGCATCTCACCCCAGGGAGCAGCAAGGGAGCGCTGTAGAACTTTCTGGAAATTGCAACCCGGCTCTTGGAGAGTATCGGTGGAGTAAGTACAGCCTGGGGAACGATGGCCGAGGCAGACGATGACTCACCCTGTGTTTAACAGAAACTCTTTCACGACACAAAAATCCACTAAAGTAAACCCACGTGGCCAGCCTGGGAGCGCCCGACAATGAGGCGAGTTCCTGCCCGTGATGGGCATCAGCAGGTCATTGGTCCATGCCTATCCTCCGATGCTGGGAAATTGCCCCTTCTTTTCATCAGTTAGTCCCTCTTTCGCAATCTGGGAGGAATCGTGGAAGGAGGCAGCCCGGGCTGGGGACACTGGGGCTGCCGCCAAGCATTTCCATGTGGCTCCCCAGAGGCAGCAGGGCTGGGAGGCCAGTGTGGACCTGCTTTTCCAGGACTTGGGACAGAGCCCGGGTTCAGCCCCTTCCCCTGCCGTCTGGCCTTGGGTGAGCTATTTAACCTCTGGGAGTGTCAAGACCATCCAGCCATCGACTAATTCAGAACAAGTTCGCTGACTGCCTACTATGCTAGTGGGACACTTCTTTGCTGTGCGGGATTGTCCCCTGCATTTCAGGACATTTAGTGTCCCCGCTCACACTACCTCCTCAATGCTAGTAGGTGGCCCCGGTGGGTGACAACCAACGCGTCCTCCCTTCCTGTTTCTAAATACTTTCTATTTGCAGGGTAGGTGGTGGCGGTGCGTGCGTGGGGCTGAGAGGGCAGGGGAGGGCGGGGTGCCAGCCCTGGCTGATAACCTCTGAGTTTACCTTCTCACAGCTCCACATTCTCCGAGGGTTCCCAGGAAACATGACTAACGCTCCTTCACAGACCACCCCTCCCACTCCACAACTTCCTTCCTCTGAAAACAGCCCCCGCCCTCCTGGAGGTGGCCGGACAGCCGCGTTTGGGGTGACTGCGCCGTGATGCCCTCGGGGGCTTGGCTAGGGGCTGTCACCGGACTGGAGCTTGTTGCAAGTAGATTCCCTCCCCTAGGAGTTAGGAATTGGGATTCAGAGCCCGCCTGTGTGCATCTCAGGTGATGTGGACTTGGTGTCACGTGCAGAGGAGGCTGCCGTACAGGGGGAGGAAGACCGGAGCTGGGGACCCCCGTGTTGCTTGGGAAGCCCAGTCTCTCCATAGAACCCCAGGCGAATTCTATTCATCCTGCCAGTAACTGACTAGCAATGAGCGCGTGGCCCAGTGACGGTGGCCAGTGAGGCCCAGGGGGAGGTGGATGAGAGAGACGTCCGGGACAGAGCAGTCCTCGTCTCAGCTTAGACGTAGCCCTGTCCAGGCGGCAGCCATCCTGAGACCATGAAGGGAGCGGGCTAATGACAAAGCCAATGACAGGGTTGAAGAGCGGACATGTGGGAAAGCCAGGTGCCCGGATATACTGCACAGCCTCTAAATGACCTTCCGGGGCCACCCTGCGTCAGGACTTCTTGTTATGTGGGGAGACACATTTTTCTTATTGTGTGAGCTAGTTGAGTCAGAGCTTTCTGATATGTGCCAAGACATCAGGGACAAAAGGACATGTGGCCCTGGAATGAGAGACTGAGGGAGGGGTTGCTTGGTTTCTCCACAGCTCCTCAGTCTCAGGTTCTCGCCCTTCCTGGGGCCTGAACGCCCACCTTCCCTTTGGAGTCTGTGAAATTCCAGGGTTTTCCCACTAGATCCTCCGTCATCGCTTAAGCAGCACAGAGGCAGAGGCTCTTGCTCGAGACCCAGTCGTGGTGAAGACGCCTTTTCTCCTCTTTCTGCCCCATGCCCTGGCCTCTCCGATTTCGCCTGCTCACAAGGCTTCAGCCCCACCTCCAGGCAGATGGCTCCTAAATCGCAATCTCCAGTCCGATCTCTTCCCCAATCACGGTTCTCTTCTGATGGCCTCACGGAATTTTCTGCCTGAACGCTCCACCGGGACCTCCGGTTCCAGGGGTCACAGGTGAAGCTCCCCACAGCCTCACTTGGCCGGGACGGGAGCTTTGTCTTCCTGGGCCCCAGGACGAGGCATCGAGAAGGGCGGGGGCAAGAGTGCAGAATCTGAGAACTCCGGGAGAAAATCATTACGGAAGAAAACAAACAGAGGCCAGTTTGCTTTAGTGACAGCAAATTGTTTGAACAAACTAAAGCGCAGACAGGGAGATGGTCCGTGTTTCATGATGGAAGAGGCAGCCCGGTGCAGCGAAAACCAGCCACTTGCCTGGAGTCGAGAGCCTACGTGGTGGTGGTGGTGGTGCGTGGGGGGCGGGGAGGTCTCAGCAGGATGTGACGCCGTCGCCGCCATTCCCGCCTGTGACATGTGAGTCACCTGGCTGACTGTATTCGTTTTTCTAAAATGGTCATAGCAAAGTGGCTTCAACAGCAGAAATGCATTTTCTCACAATTCTGGAGGCTGTAAGTTCAAGATCAAGGTGTGCGCGGGGTTGGTTTCTTCTGAGGCCTCGCTCCTGGGCCTCTTGCTGTGTGTTCACAGGTCTTCCCTCTGTGTGTGTCTGTGTCCTCATCCTCTCTTCCTAAAAGGACACCAGTCATATTGGATCAGGCCTGCCCTAGCGACCTTATTTTACCTCAATTACCTCTTTAAAGGCCTTGTCTCCAAACACAGCACATCTGAGGGGCTAGGACTTCAACAATTGAATCTGGGGGCAGGGGGGATGCAGCTAAGCCCATAATGGAGACTTCTGAGGACCCTCTCAAGCTTATAAACCCATCACTTAATCTGTTTTTCTTCCAGACTGTGCTAATATGGTCAATGGGGTTTTTATTCTGCAGGCACCTAGACTCAGAAACATGCGGCCTGGTTTTTCATTCTTCGCTTGGGAATTTCCAGGGATGAGGTCCAGGAAACTGTTCTCACAAGAGCTTCCCATCCTATGTTCTCCGGGTGGTCCCTGAGCGCATGCAAGTTGGAGAAGCACTGGATTAGCTAATGAGGTGTGAGAGGAGGCAGGAAGGTGGGGGCTGGACATGAGGCTCCGGAGGCCAAGGCGAGGCATTTGGGATCATCTTACAGGTTTTGGGAAGTTGTATCGGTCAGGGGTTCTCTGGAGAAACAAAACTGACAGGAGACACTTCCATCTATGTATTTATGTTAAGGAATGGGCTCACAGGATTGTGGGAACTGGCCGGTCTGAAATGTGCAGGGCAGGCTGAACTCAGGCAGGAGCTCTATGTTACAGTCTCAAGGGAGAATGTCCTCCTTCTTCAGGAAACTTCAGTGTTTGTTCGGAAGGCCTTTGACTGTTTAGTAAAGGCCCACCTGCCTTTATTTTTAAAAGGTTTTATTTATTTATTTTTAGAGAGAGGGAAGGGAGGGAGAAAGAGAGGGAAACATTAATGTGTGGTTGAGTCTTGCGGACCCCCTACTGGGGACCTGGCCTGCAACCCAGGCTGGGAATCGAACCAGTGACCCATTGGTTTGCAGGCCGGCACTCAGTCCACTCAGCCACACCAGCCAGGGCCCACCTATCTTATTGAGGGTAACCTCCTTTACCTCCAGCCAACTGTTTATATATGTTGATGCCATCCACAAAATACCTTCCCAGTGACATCTAGGTTGGCATTTGACAAAACAGCTGGCACCAGAGTGTAGCCAGGCTGACACACACACTTAACCGTCACAGAGAGTTAGTTCCGGCCCTTTCTGACGACTGAGGATTTGTCTTTTCTGGGTTCCCATCAGGCCCCCTTACAATGAACCCCCAGTGATTCAAGGTGCTTGGACGTGTCCCTTGCACTGCAACCGTGTGACTAGGTGCTTACAAGGTTCGCGTCTGCAGCTTAGAGGCCCGCCCCCGGAGGACAGAGGGCTTTGCTTGGACCTCCTTTGTGCTGGGGATCTTCAAGTTAATCCTTCCTAAAGCTCTGGGGGGCTGCCCTGAGGCATCAGTGCCCACCCCTCTGACTTCTGGCCTCCAGGTGGGTTTGGCCAATGAGAGACACCAGGAGGAGCCTGGGGGGTAGGAGGAGAAGGGGGGGTTCCCTCACTGTTGTTGGGGGTAGGCTGCATGTCTTGAACTCAAAGCTGTAGCTTCTAATGAGTTGTTCCCCACTCTATACATGCACCCTCGCCACATTCTGGTAACTGCTCCATGCTCCTTGTCTCTTGAGACCGAAAGCGGGTATCAGTGTCTTCCTAGGGCAGCCCCACGGTGTTGCACTGCCTCTCTGGATTTCTGTATGTTCAAGCTGAACCCTTGGAAACTGTTCTTTAATTACATTTGCTATAGACTGAATGTGTTTTCCCCAAATCCATAAGCTGAAGCCCTAAGCCCCAAATGCGATGGAGGTAGGAGGTGCGGCCTTTGGAAGGCGATTAGGTCATGAGGGTGGAGCTCCCGGGAGAGGGATCAGAGCCCTCAGAAGAGGAGACACAAGAGGGGTGGTCCGTTTTCCCTCCTCGTGAGGATACTGCAAACCAGGCAGGGACCTTAACTGGCCGCTGCACCTGCTGGTACCTGGATCGTGCAGTTTCCCAGCCTCAGAGCTGTGAGAAGTCAATGTCTGCCATGTGAGCCACCGGCCTATGGGACTGTCAAGCCACGGCAGCTTGAACTGAGACAGGACTCTTCCCAAATTGCCCAGCCACCTGTTTGGGCCATCAGACCCGAACACTCTGGCAGCACACCCGGGACGGGCCCCCTTGTGACTGAATGATACCTACTGACTTAATCAAAACAGGGAGAAAGACACAGAATCTTCCAGTAGGTTCAGGAGCAATGAAGCCCCAGTGTTTTCAGCTAAGGGGCCAAGCCTTAACTCCCAAAAGTGTTGCTCAAAAACTCCGCCACGCAGCAGTGGAGGTGAGGTCTGCGGCGGGAGGGAGAGCTGCATGATGTTGGGTACAGAAGGAGTTAAGCTTCGGATGCAGGGATGGCCAGCACAGAACACTGTGCAATTTTCTGCCAAAATATTTTAAATGAAACAGCTGTGCAGGAGCAAAGTGGCTGAGAATCGTTCCAGCTCCAAGCATGAATCTGAATCACTCATGCTCAGTATTTGATGGGCTGTGTAATTGCTCTAAACCCTATTATCTTCCCTAGCAGTTGTTGAAGTGTCATTAGGACACCTCAAATGAAAGGCTAAATTCTCCTATATACACAATTTTAATAATTACAGTGTTTTTTTTATTCTGTTTTGAAATGCAAAGCTCCGCTCAAAAAGGGAGGTGCCAGGAAAGCAGGCATGTGTCGGAGACTTTGGAGGCCAGCCTAGGGTGCTGTTACGTGTTTTATAACTTTCTCTGTATCTTCACGACCAATTAGTCTTTTATGATTTTTATTCTCTGCCCTTTGTGGGAGAATATCATGTCAACTAATGGGACTAGCAATGATCTACCTATATGACTGAGCACCTACTATGGGCCAATCACTGCCTCAGGCCCTGAGGACGTAAGGACAGGCAAACCCGAGAAGGAAGCCGTGGTAATTTTTGTGCTACACCACACTGTTGTGTGGTTTATTTATTTTATGTCTCTGCTCGAGAGTGAGGCAGAGTTGTGTCTTGGTCATGTTTGTATCCAAAGCAGGCAGCTCTGCTCCACAAGCGTTTGTTGAATGACTGAATAACTGTTTATGGAGTGCATAGAATGGGCCAGGAGCCTCTCTGAGTGCAGGGACATGGCCATGAACAAGAAGGATGCAGTCCTTGCCTTCTTGGAGCACATAATAGGGGAGTAAGGGCAAGATATGCCCTGAACAAGTACATTATCAGCATGACTGTCACCAAAGAGAAAGTGCTGGATATGCCGGCCTGGACAACCAGTCCAAGTCAGCGCACAGGTAAGCAGCAGCATCCCAGTGGGCACTGCAGGGGGTGTTCTGATGGTGGAGGGGAAGCATCCACTGAGGGGCGAGCAGGGTCTGAAACTCCAGCTTGCCCGCTGGGTAACTGTTGGGGCTACGGTAAGGTCCCTTTCTCAACCTCCGTTTCCCATCAGAAAACCGGGATAATATTTCTTAACTCTCAAGGCACTGCTGACAGGCCGAATTCTAAGATGTCCTTTTTTTTTTTTTTTTTTTTTTTTTTTTGTGGATGACCATATGTATTTTATTTTTTTCTTTATTAAGTTAAATTTATTGGAGTGACAATGATGAATAAGAGGACATAGGTTTCAAGTGTACAATTCTATGGAACATCGTCCGTGCGTTGCATTGTGTGCCCACCACCCAAAGTCAAATCTTTCATCTGCCAACAAAACAAAAAGGCAACCGGCTGAAGGGGAGAAGATATTTGCTAACGACATCCCCGACAAGGGGTTAATAACCAAAATATAGGAAGAACTCATACAACTCAACACCAAATAAACAAACAATCCAATTAAAAATGGGCAGAGGACCTGAACAGACACTTCTCCCAAGAAGACATACAGATGGCCAACAGACATGTGAAAAGACGCTCAGCTTCAGTAGCTATTGGGAAAACGCAAATCAAAATTAAGATGTCCTCTTGACCTCCAACCCCCAGTGTTACACAGGACCTGCGACTTGCTTCTGACAAACAGGATATGCAAAAGGTAAGAGGAACTCACTCCTGTGATTAGGCTCCTCCCTCGCTCCCTCCCTCCCTTCCTTCCTTTCTTCTTTCTCTCTTTCTTTCTTTCCATCATCTATCTATCTACCTATCAATCATCTATCTATCCATCTATCAATCATCTATCCACCCCACCTATCCACCTATCTAATCTTATCTTTCTAAATATATATATGTGTCACATCGATGTATCTCTGTATCTCTGCCCAACTATCTGTACACACACATACACACAACTACCTATAGATCTATAACTCCGTCCTGCATGAACAGACAAGACTCTCCTTCCTGAGGAAGCCCATGTGGCAAGGAACTGCAGGGAGCCTCGAGGACCTGAGGGCCAGCCAGCAACCATCAAAGTGCCAGTCCTTACTCACACATCAAAGGAAATGAGCTGACTGCGGACCCGCAGCCTGAGGGAGCCTGGAGGAGATTCTTCCACAGCCGGGCCCCCAGGCGAGAATGCAGCCCCCTGACCCCTGCCACCTTGACCGTGGCCTGGTGAGACCCCCGCCAGAGCACCCCACTCCGCTGTGCCTGGACTCCTGGTCTCCCAGGCATTGTGAGGTAATAAATGGGTGCTGTCGTAGGTCACTGAGCTTGTAGTAATTTGCTCTGTAGCAATAGATAACTAACAGAGAGCCGGCACATAGTAGGTTCTGAAAGTTGGAGGTGAAGGAAAGCAGGGGACGGACGAGTTCGGCCTCCCTGACCTCCTTCGGCCTGGCCCCCCGCCCCCAAAAGAAGTGGCCGCGCTGAGAGGCCCGGGCCTGCAGCGCCGCCAGTCAGCCTTGCTGCCAAGAAACGCTGCCCACGGGCCCTTCCCGGAAGGACAGGTAGCCCGCGCTGTGCGCACTCTGGGTTCGCTTGCTTTGCGCTGGCAGCTGCTTCCTTGGAGCTGAGAGGAGACGCTGGAGAAACGACGAGACATCCCCCGCCCCCCCGCCCCCATTATTTGCCCAGAACTGGGGACAATGAGGGGCCAGTGATGACGAACTGTTCACTTCCTTGTCAAGGCCTGGTGACGACAATGTGGAGCCTCTGCCAGGCGACGCGGGGGCCCTGAGGGGCAGCGCAGAGGCTCTGCCATCTGCTTGGATGCACATACGTGCCCAGGTTTGTGGGCGTGAGAACGGGAGAGGGCTGCCTGGTTTGTTTACGGACGCGTCTGATTTGATTTCAGCACCTTTTCTGAAATGGCTCCGATTTCTCTGATATCCAGAAAATGACCCGCTGTGCCTCTCCCATGTAAGTATACCCTGCCCCAATCGGAATGATTGACCCCGAATTTTCTGAGCCTCCAGTTTCTGGCACAATGGAGGAAACACGAAGGTGGTTGGAAGATTATCATCAACATTATTACCCGGACCTGTACTACAAACAGGTTACATTACGCGGAGGGTGGCCAGGGGCTTGAATACAGCATCTTGACTTGCAATCCCTCGACACCCTGGTAGGTGGGTGCTCTGGGTAACCCATGCTACAGGCAAGAACGCTGAGGCTTGGGGATGCCACCATAGGAAGTGCTTCAGGTGACACCCAGCACCCAGAGGGACACGTTTCTGGCTTCCTCTCCACAGATCCCATTACACACCATGTGGCATTACCCTTATCACGTGACTGCCTTCCCAGTGACCTACATAGACCCCTATTCTGTGATGCTGTTGTTGTGCAGGAAGAGCCTATACAGGTGACACCCCTGTCAGCCCTGCCCCATCCGGAGGGGTGTGAGCAGGACCCAGAATGCCCAGGTAACAGAACAGGCCCCCAGGTGGGTGTGAAGCCCACTCAACCGTTCCTGCCTTGCCCCAATACCTTCCATCGCTGCTTGCTGGGCTGGAGCCCGGCTTGGGAGCCCTGCAGGTATAAGAGGCTCCAGGGGTCCCGGGAAGCCTTGGGGCGCCCCACAGTCCTGGGTAAGGGGTGCTGATGGTTGGGGGCATGGTCCCTGCCCTGGAACAGAGGGGGGTGGGAGCCCCTGCAGGGTCTGCGAGGATGTCCCTGCCTGACCGGGAGGCCGGGCCCTGTTGGCCTGTGATCAGGGTGCCAGGCAGAGACAGGCGGCGAGACGGACAGAAGACGCAGCCTTCAGCGTGTCATCCTGTTCACCGTCTTTGGTGACCATGGACAGCCATCAACTTGAAGTCCAAGGAAACTTTCCCTGGTGGCCATCAGGGTGAATGGACAGATGATGGTTTTCACACAATAGCAACTGTGCCCCACGACGGCTGACGACGAGGCCGGCCTTTACCGTGTACAGAAAGCAAAGTGGGGTCGCGTCCGCTCTGAGTCACGGGGATGCCTGCCCCCCAACCAGCAACCGAGTGGATCATGCACTTAGTTGTAAGGGGCAGGAAAGACTTCAGCTTGACTGAGTGCCTACGATGCACTGGGCAGCACCAAGTGCTCCGTGTACCGGACCTCCTTTAATTCCACGCCTCCCCGAGCCAGGCAGCACGTACATCCCCAGCGCCCCACGTTTCCATTGCTGCATGAAAAAACACCCCAGAACATACTGACCTAAAATGACAATCTGATATGACTCACAAATCTACACTTTGGGCACAGGGACAGCCTGTCTCTGCTCCACACGGCATCAACCAAGGCAGCTCAGCGAGGCCTGGAAGCCTCACTTCCAAGACAGCTCACTTGTAGGGCTCAGGCCTGGGGCCCCGATGTCTCTCCACGTGACCTCGCCGAGACGCTGCTGGGGGCACGCCCAACAGGGCGGCTGTCTACGCAGAAACTATAAGGCTTCATCCGTGACTGAGTCTCAGAGGTCCCAGAACGTCACTTCTGCTACATTTGGTCGGGCGATCAAGTCATCATAGCTAATGCAAAGTTAAGGGGAAAGGAATTAAGTACCACCTCTCAGTGGGAGGCATAGCAGAGAACGTGAGGTTTTCTTTCACCCATCACACCCATTTTACAGATGGGGAGAACTGAGGTTTCACGACATTTAACACCTGCCCACAGAGGGCAGCTGGAAGGTAGCAGAGCCCGAAATCTGAACCCAGCTCTGAATGAACTCTGAACACAAGCTCTTTCTACTCTACCAAGCAGTTCCTCGGACTAGCAGGGAACACTAACGGTTGGCTGGTGTGGCTAATAGGACATGTCTTCAGGAACAGGCACAGATAGACCATTAAAAATAAGACTGTGTGTGAATTTCTTAAGACTATGTAAATTTTCCCAAGCGTTCCTTTTCTTTAGGGAGAGCCAAGCTTGGTCCAACTTTTCACGGATTAAGGCTTTATCAACACACAAAAACCATGCTTAAGCAATGAATGTGATGTAGACTACGAAAATAACTCCTGAATTTGTCCCAATTTCCTCTCTGTCAAGAGTCCTTGCCCTACTGTGCCCCCAGTGAAGACCAGACAGACACGTGGCCATCCTGGGCACAGGTCTGCTGGGTACAGGTGCCCAGGACGTGCGTGGTCCGAGGAGATCAGCTGCGGGTGAAAGGGTGGCAGCCCAACCTGTGCCCCCTTCTCCAAGCCCTGGGTCACGATGTGGGGCTACGTCCACCTGCAGTCAGCGGGCCATTTCCTGATTCCCTCAAGGTAGCCTTGGAGGCCTCAGACTTCAAACCAATGCCGCCTAAATTGTCCAGAGGAGAAGCTGACCACGTGAAGGGAAAGAGAGAGAAGGAGAATGTGACCACTCCCAGTCTCTCTTCTAAAGTCTCAAGCAGTTCTGCCCTGGCTCCAAATCTGCATACTCTGTTCAGAAAAACAAAAATTCTTCCGTTATTGGGACTGTCTTCCACAGAGGGTAACTCCTTGATCACCTAATTCTGGCGTATTTCTATATCCTTTAAAGACCTCGCCCCTCTCGGATTCCACTTCTGAGTCTTCCATTTACTTGGGCCAAGTGGGTCACATCTCAGGGCTTGCCGCCTCCCCTGCGAAACAGGGATCAGGAAGATACACATTTCATTAAATCTAAGGCACTATTATCTATAACATGCACCATCTTTTACATGTCACTGAGAAAATAGAGCTGCCAATTTCACTTATGTGCTTTTGATTCTAACATGTAGCCTGGTTTCTGCGATAAAAATGGGAACAAAATATATCTTATAAAATAGCTCGCCTCTCTATACAAAAAGGATGCTATGTAGGACTGAAATAAATAATGTGCAAAAGAAAAAAAGCTTTGTAAACTATAAAGCATTAAAAATATTAATTAGATGAATGAGCTTTCAAATGACTTCATCTTAAAGACTGATGCACTGGTAGAGCCTCCCAAGCCTCATGTAACTGTTTTAATGTCCTCACAAAGTAGCTCAAAGAGCTGCATTTACAGTATCCAAGTTGCTTTTTGACATTTATAACATTCCCACCTCTTATGATTTATTTATGTAGATAGAATCAACTTGTGAGTTTTCCCTCGAACGGGATTCAAGATTCAGGGCTTAATTTATAGTTAGAGTTGACTAACATTTGGAAACAATGAACTGTGTTGTCTAAATGCATAAATACCACAAGAGAAAGCTGAAGTGCTAATTACCGTGAGGGGAGGGGGCAGGGAAGGAAAAACACCACAAATCTGTTCAGTCTCTGGGTTTTCTTACAGTTGGCTGTGGGCTGGGGAAGGGGGGGGTCCTCGGGGCCCCATTCCCCAAGTTGTGTTGAGGGAGGAAATGGCTGAGAGCTTTGGATTGTGGTTTCCCTCTGGAAAGAAAAAGAAATAGTTTGGAGGCCACCAAAGAGCAATTGATTCATACTTCTTCTAACGTGAAAAAATTCGGCTCTCTGGGGCCTTGAGCGACCTGTGTCCTCTGCAGGACAAACCGGCCTTGGCACCGTGTCAGGCGCTGGGACGTGAGCTCTGACTCTTCGACCTCCTTGGGCTGGTGGGATGGCTGGAACTGACCTATTCAACCTGGAAGGCCGTGTGTCCCTCGCGCAGGATATCACAGCCACAGTGCCGGAAGTAGCTCCTCCAAGCTGCCCTACTGTTCTTAGGGAGGTAGCCTGGCTGGCGTCCCCAAACAAGCCACACCTCGGAATCAGACAGACTTGAGTTTAGATCCTTGTCAGTAGTTTGTTACCAGACTTCTCTCTGCTCCAGTTTCCATATTTGTAAGACTGAATGAGCTAGTGCAGGGGAATTGTCCACCCAAATGTCTGGAAGAGACACTCAGTGAATGATTCCTTTTCAGAACCCTCTGATGGAACTGCCTGACTCACAGTCAACCAATATTTGATGAGCCCCTACTATGTGCCAGGTATTGTGTCGAGGGAGATACATCTGGTCTCTACCCCCACAGGACTTAAGAGTCCAGGGCTGGGAGCAGATAATAAGCCAAAATGCGAAACACACACAAGAAGACACATTCAGAAGGAGATAAGGGCTATGGGGAAAATAAAGCAAGACATGCGGCTGGAGAGAAAGGGGAGGTGGGGACACTGCAGTGCTACCTTGGGAAGGGTCGTAGGGGAAGACCATGCCCACCAACGTACCTCAGCCCCCCAGCACGATTCTCCAGCCCAGTGGTTCTCAACCGGGGGTGATTCTACCCACTCCCCAGACAACATCTGGCAATGTCTAGGGACACTATCATCATCATCATCATTGGCTACAGGTGACTACTGTCATCCGGTGGATAGAGGTCAGGGATGCTGCTACACATCCCACAGTGCAGAGGACAGCACCCCCATGACCCCTGCAAAAATACCCAAAGAATTATCTGGCCCCATATATTAATAGTGCTGAGGTTGAGAAACTCTGATCTAGTCCATTACCCTGTGTTATATTTTTCATGATACTTAACAGAGCTGCTGACTGTGGAAACCCCGGAGTGGAAGGGACTGGGCTAACTAACAGACCTGCCATCACCGTGGCCTGTCATGGGTGACATCAGCCAGCCAGCCCCCCACAGCCCCCGCATGGGATGCAGGGACACAATGCAGCCCAGCTACACAGTGTGCGCTGCAGAGGCTGGCTTCAGATCCCTCCCCTCCTCGCCTAGGTTATCCCAGTAAAGCTGATTCTGTTAACTATCGATTTTTTTAAAAAATCACATAAAATTGGAATCTGGAGCTGGCTCTGGTCAGCTTTGGAAAAAGGATTCAGGAAAACTAGGCCAACGCACCCAGAATCTAACAGACATTGTCTTGGTCCGAAAAGTGCACTGCCCTCCTTCCAAGTCTCTAGACTTGGGACAGTTAAAAAAACAGAAGCAGGGAACGATGCTACCCCTAACAGGCCCACAGGTGTAGCAGGAAGAGACGGCTGGCAGCCTGATAGTGAAGGAGGAAGAGCAACGTCACCTAGAAGGAGAAAGACTTCGGAAAGCATTCAGAGTCTGGAGTCATTTGGACTCCCCCGGTGCCTCTGCGTTACACAACGCAGGCTGAGAAACTAGGTCCCGGTTGCACTGTTGCTACCTCCGCACCCATACCCACCCCTCTTATTCCGTGCCTCCAGACTCTGAGCTGTTTGGGAGACAACATGCTCAACTCTATGACTGGTTAAAGCCATCCTTCGCCACCCCATTCTTCCTTGTCAGCGATTGGTCTAGGAATGGGCATATGACCCTGCTCTAGTCAATAATGTGTAAGGGCAAGTCACAAGTCAGCTTAGGAGCTTCTGGGAAAGATTTTCCTTTTAGATAAGGCAGAGAGCCCCAGGATGAGGAAGTTTTTTGGGTTTTTTTTTTGTTTGTTTGTTGTTTTTCTTCCATCACTCCTTTCTTCTTGTTTGTAAAATGGGCCTGTGAGGAAGAATGTGATGCTCAGAACCGTGGCACCGATTTTGTGACCATGAGGAAAAGTTTCCCCAACATGCTGAGGAAGGAAGGGAGAAAACACAGAAAGGATCTTTGAGTCTTCCATGATCTGGCTAAGCTCTAAACCAATTCTGCAAACTGAAGACTTTTTATTGTGTAAGAAATAAAATGCATGTATTATTTAAGCCTCTATTGGGTATTCTGTTACTGGTAACCCAAAGCATCCTAAATAAGATAGTTTCTTTTTGTAATAATGTATCTCAGAAAGATGTCCACCCCCAGAGGTTAACATTTTAAAAGGTGTCATCCCTAAAACAGACAAAACGTCAGTTATTCAGAAACCTTTTCAACCTGGAATGATGTCTTCCGCACCTGAGGATTCCACAAAGGACCAAATTAGTCTCTTTAATCGCACCAGAGACATATGATCTATGACATATACCGTCTCTGCTTTCACACAGCGCCTTAGTGCTCATGATCTCCATTCACAGACTTGCAGAATCTCCATCTTGGAAAATGGCGCTTTGAGCCAATTTCCTCTATAATCTCTTTGGTTGTCCATTGTCTTCACCCCCACCCCGAGGAGGACTGGCTTATTTACCTGGTGAGTACAGGACAAAGGACTGGGCACCCACAGCCACCCCCTACTCTCTCCTTCCTCTTGTGGGTGGGCTGCCCACAGAGGCTTCACACTCTGCGCTGCTCCTCCACAAACTTGAGTTGAAGGGCAGCCTCTGCCCCTCGGGGAGTAGGGTCTGCTCCAGGCCAGTGCTACCTGTGTCTGGGTAGGGGACTAGTTCTAATTAGGGCATCCATTTGCCTAGGGAACACAATGGACTCATTATCCACTGTTATCTTTTTCAGGAATGAAGATAATGTTTTGGTACAGTATTGTGTGACCAGGGTCAGTTCAGAGAACAGACTTTATTCTGGCTACTTTAAGCAGGAATGTATTTAGTATAGGATATTAAATGGGTTATGGAATTGCAGGAAGAGCTGCAGAAACAGCTTTCAGGAATGAAAAGCCACGCTGCTGAACTGGGCCACCAAGGGCTCTGTTGCCTCTTCCGTGAGTCAGATGCTGGTAGCAGCAGAACCTTACCTCCTTGGGCATAATCAGGAAGCTGCCCCTCCTGCTGCTTCTCTTGAAAACACACTGTGCCCGTCAGGAGTAGCACCAGCAAAATGATCTGCTCTGCCCACCTTTCAGGTCCCACCTTGCACAGGAACTGTTACTGAAGTGATTGCAGAGAAAGCAAGTGCCGCGGGAACATGCTTCTCAGCAGAATTGTAGAAGCAGCAGGAATGTGCCTCTGCCTTACATCTACCTTCCAAACCTCATGTAAATTCACATGAGTGGCCAAACCTGAATCACATGCAGGACTCTAGCTGCAAGGGAGTCCTGATACCAACTTCCCAGCTTTCCCACCTCTGCACGCCAGGGAGGTCCACAAGAATGAGTGGAATGGTTGATGAGTTCATATCCTTTACACTCATCTGCATGGTGGCTACGGGTACAAATGCTAAATCAGACCACCTGGGTTCAAACCCGGCTCTGCCATATGCTAGCCCAGTGACCTGGAGCATGTCACAAAACTCAGTGTACATCAGTTTCTTCATCCATAAAATGGGGACAATAATAGGTCCCACCTTATATGGTTGGTACAAGGATTAACTATTCCCTCTATTTAAACCCTTCCTATTTGCAACCAGGAACTCAGAAACAGAAATGATTCCAATAGGAATGAAAATCTGGACATGTAAAACACACAGAACTAGTGCTGGTACATCGTAAGTATCATAGAAATGTTTGCTATGAGGGTTTCAAAACTTGGCCCCTCTCAAGCTACTCCCCAGTAATAGTTTAAGATTAGACAGAGATGGTAGTGGTTACGATGACTGTGTGTGTTAGGTTCTGTACAGCTTAATAATAATGAATATGTCCAAACTTCCTAATAACAGAACTGTCAGGAGGCCCTGTGTGTTTTTAAATGGGAGCTGAGGACAATGAAGAAAATGGAAAGTGGTGCCTGACTGTGCGCTGGCCGACTCCTGGGGTCCTCCCGGCCCATCAGACCCGTGGCTGTTTCCTCTGGGAGCCGTCCATTAGAGAGGGCTCAACGGAGAAGGTGTCTGCAGGGGGTGACGGGCTTCAAGCAGAATTCAGTGTCCTGTCAGGAAGACGGCCCGACAGCTTATGACAGTGAAATACAATTAAATGTCAGCAAAAACGAACACGGCAGGGCATGGGCTGAAATGCCAAGCTGGTTGCTAAGACCCCTCCCACAGGGTGCCGATCATGCTCAGCTGCCCCTCTGGGATGACATGACCAAAAGGAACTGGCATGAGGGGCAGACGAAAGGAGCAGTGGTGCCTGGAGCGCCTGAGTGAAGTGTGGCCACGCTCTTGAGGGTCTCGGGGCTCTCCCGGCTGGCTACACAGCTCACGGTGAGTTCTTCCTGCCGTGCGGGGCCGGACGGAGGAGGATCCGGCCTTGGAAGAAAGAACCTCAGGGGCTGTACCCTCACATCTGTGTTCTGTTCTGGTTTCCAGAACTGGCGGACTGAGATGAGAGAGAATTTGTGTGTTCTTCCTAAGAGTGATTCTTCCAAAAATGACAGCTACCATTCATTGAGTCCTTACTGCACAGGAAGAGTGTGCTAATTGTTCTTTAATTGCATTCTTTTGCTAGTGGCAAAGGCGGCTAATTGTGTCCCATTATCCATCCTTCACATGCAGTTATGGAATGTCCCCTCCACCCACTCCTTCTGTACCCCAACTCTCACTTATCTATCTGGGCATATAAAAGCCCGGAGACTCCATTTTCCCGACTTCCTTTGCAACTAAGTTTGGCCTTGTTTGGCACATTACAGGCAATGAAAAGTGACCCACAGAGGTTCACGGCCTTATGGATCACATCTGTTTAAAGAATCTGCCTCCACTTTCCTTTCCCCCTTCCTGTGGGCAGGAAAGGGGATGGAGAGCCATTTTCACCCAAGGGGCAAGGCCTCAATGTATGACAGAACAACAGGCTAGAAAGAGCCTGGGGCCCTGACAACCTTACGGGGCAGAGCTACCCCGGACCACCTTCCTCTAGGTTTTGGCAAAAGAGGAAAACATACTTGTAGCTCTTTGGACTTTTGTTAGTGTCTTCATCTGTACCTCAACGAATGCATCTTCAACCTTCACAGGGACCTTGCAGGATAGATATGACTTTCTCCCCCTTTCACAAAGCACAAGTCCGAGGTTCAGAGAGGTGAAATGGCTCGCCCAAAGTCACAGCCGTACGAAATGGCAGAGCTGGGACCTGGGTCCGAGTCTGGCTGTGGCCCAAGTGTATGCTCTTATCTACCGCTCCGAGGTCATGCTTCCCTCTGTTGGTTCTGGGCTGGCGGCTCTTTGTCTAGGTCTGTGCGTTGTAAAAGTTGGGACAAAGAACCTAATATGTTTCTCCCAAATAAAAAAGAAGGGGGGGTCTTCTTTCCCCCCACAAAGCTAATCACCGGGGCCTTGGGGGGTCAGGGTGTGATAACTAGGAGCGATGAGTTAATACCTGTTATGTTTGCTTCCACCCCCCCAGCCTGGGAATAGCACCAAGATTTTGGCGGAGGAACCTCCCCCGCACACTCAGTTCAGGCGGTTCAGGCTGGCTGACCCCACTGGGCCTGAGTTAGGCCAACGGACACTCTGTCCCTGGCACTGGAGTTTGGTGGAGAGACACAAAGTCTTTAAGGGCTCGGAGTGCATGCCTCCCAGCAGCAGACCCTGACACCTGCCCCTGGCCCAGGAATTCTGGGCCAGCCTGAGTCCTGCCTTCCCCAGCCTTGCTCGTCAGCTCTGCCTTTGATTTGGGGAGAGCTCTGAAACATCCCCCTACCAGCGTTCCCCTTTGCTTTTTCCAGGGCTGGTCTCTATTCCTTGCAAAGCCTGCCTAATCTTTGGAGCTGCTCTGAGCCAAGAGCACAGGGCAATGGCGCCGACCCTGTCCAGAGAGGGCATTGAGGGTTCCAACTGAACCACCGGCGAGCCCCAGGGCCCGTTTCAGAGATCAGCGTCACTGGGTCAGGCGCTGGCAGGCCCAGGCTGGGATGAGAGAGGAGAAAGGACCGGGGCTGAGTGGGGGTGGGGCGAGTGTTTGTGTTGTTGGGTTCTGGGGTACAGGTGGGTTCAGATAAAATGCTCCACGTTGATTGAAGGACAGGATCCACCTTGGACCAGGCCACATGGACCGGGCACATGAACCAGGCCACAGAAGGAAGGCCACCAAGGCTCTGCCTGCTGGCTGCGCCCAGTGGCCCTGGCGCAGGGGCCGCGAGGTGGGTGCCGGCACCCCGTCTCCAGGCCCCGTGGCTGCAGCGCGCAGGAAGCGCAGTCATGAAGCAGTGGAGCGAATCTCTCCCCAGACGGAGCCGGTTTTAGGGGGTCCATTGTGGCTCCGCCTCATTGGGGACACACACGCCCAGCTGCTGGGCCTCATTCATGGAGGATCTCCTGAGTCGTGGGCTCCCAGAGCTGAGCTCATGCTCCAGAGGGAGGTCGCCCTGGCCTGGGGCGCTCCCAGCACCACTGGGGACCAGAGGAGGGCAGGGTCCGCTTGCAGGGGCCTTCGATGCATGGACTTTCTGATGCGGATGTCAGGGCTGCCGCGCACGTGGGGACTGGAGGGACAATCGGGCCTGGTGCTGGCCAGATGGGGCCGTGGAGGTGGCAGGGGACAATGAAGAATCGCTGGGTCTGAATCAGTAAGACAGCCTGTTTCACTCCTTTGAGCCTCAGGTTCCTCATCTGTGTAAATGTAGGAGGGGGGTTGCCACGTCATTTGAAGTACTTTGTTTCGAGGTTATAAAAACCTCGAGCTCTGCCACACCGGGTCCGTCTTGGGGCATTTCTAGGTTGGGATCCTGGGCCACCCAGGTCCTTGCTGTCTTACTGTCTGGCTCATCATGGAACTCTCAACTCTCTCTCTCTCCCTCTCTCTCTCTCTCTCTCTCTCACACACACACACACACCCCATCTTTTAGAAGCTATTTATACCCCAGCTTGAGTTCCCACGGCACCAGTTCTCTAGGTACAAAGATATTCTGACAATGTCTCCATAATTTAGTAGAAGAAACATGTCAGGTACTTGTAACTTCAATATGGCCTTTGGGGACATCTATTATCTAATACTGTTTTATTAGATGCATGAAGATATGAAAGTGAAATCAGGGAAAGGAGCTCTGATTAGGGTCTCTAAGGCTTCCTGTGAAATATCGTGTAAGATTCCAGAAATTAAACTAAATTGTACATTAATTTTTTTTTTAAAATTTCGTTAAAGCCTACTTTTCAGGAAAAAAAAGTTCTTAAGGGGCTTCCATATGAAAGTCAAATCCGCCTGTTAATGATATCCTGAGCCCCACTGTCACGCGAGGAGTTTTGTTTTCCTGACATGGACTTGATCTGATTAGTTAATGGCCTGGGAGAGAATAACATCCCCTCTTTGCCGAGCTGGCTCTGGCCAGGCCCGTTTCCGGTCACTTTAACAACTCGACTGGGTCCTCTAAAAATTAAATGGAAGTTACCCTCGGACCCAGAGATGCTTTCCCATTCATTTACTGTCCGACCACGTCAACAGTCTAAAGGGGTTTCAGGTGCTCCTCCTTTTTGAATAATTTATCAGAGCTAATGAAAGCTTTAAAAATTGGCTAACATGAAAGCCAAATAGTCATTCCCACAGAGGTCTCCAATGAAGCTTTTCTGGGCAGAAGGGATGAAAATGCCCATTCAGCTTCTGCAGCCCTCAAGCAATTCGCTTGGCGGGGGTCACCTCCGCCCGGCAGGTGCTCCCTGCACAGCGCCCTGAGCACATGCCCGCGACTCAGAGAGGAGCCTACGTGGGGGTGGTGGGCAGGAGACAGCAGGTTGTACCGCAGTAACAAGCACCCCCCACCCAGGTCAGGGTGCTCATTTCTCACTGCATCTCTGTTCATGAAACCCCAAAAAGCAAGTAAAGTTCATCTATGAGGACTATTGATGTCTGCAGGGAGAGAAAGGTATGAACTGACAGAATTGTAAAAGTCAGGGGTGCTGTACTACCTGATCACTTTCTCTGTGTTAAACGAAGGACTTCAGGAGGCTGTCCTTCATGAGCTCTTGACTAAGACTACAAGCCATAGAAAGATAGGACCGACTTTTCTCATTTTCCGTCAGCTTTGGTACCTTAGCCCAGGGCCGAGCACGGAGCCGCTGATCCAAAACTGGGCAGCAGCAGCGGAGCGGAGCACAGACAGGCTACACGCATGGGTTTCGGTCCTGCTTCCGGCAAACCCCAAGCTGTGTGACTCAGGCGATTTTCTTAACCTCTCTGTGCCTCAGTTTCCTCATCGGTGAAGTGGGGAAACAACAGTCCTGCTTCCTGGTGAACCATGAAGAGTAACCGAATCAGTGCCTGTCCAGCGCCTGGAAGGGGCTTTGGCTCGTCATGGGCACTGCATTTGATTAAATAATGAGGGTATCTTTTGCGTGTGGACTTAGGAACTGAACTAAGGATTATTTTGTTGAATCCTCATGGCAGCTGAGTGAAGTGGGCACGCTAGCATGCCACTTTGCAGGTAAGGGAATGGAGACTTGGACAGGGAACTTGTCTGGGGTCCGACAACTGGTCAGAGGTGCAGCCAGAACTTCAACCCAGGCCTTCCTGACTCCAGGGCCGACGCTCACACGCTCCAGCAGTGGTTTATTGAGGTTTCGTTTTGGATGGCATGGAGTTTTTAGGGATTTGGACATGTTTTTCGGTTCCTAACTGTGTCTGGTTTCAGTTAAAGCCAGAAATCTGCAGCGGGTTTCCCCGCGAAGAGGGGGACCCGTTGCCCACCACTGAAGGCCACCTCCGCAAGGTGGGGCGGTGGCAGGGGAGCCACCTCACAGCAGGCTGCGCCCTTCGGGCCCGGAGAGGGGAGCAGAGGCAGCCGAGGCTCAGGGCAAGGCTTCAGCAAATGCCGCTGTGTAACTGCTGGGGGACAAAAGGGCAGGCCCCGTGGTATCACTTTTGATTAAACTGAGATAACCAGACCTGCTTTTAATTTCCTCAGGTGGAGGCTGCAGGCTGTGTGGCGCACAGGGGCTGACGGGAGGGGCAGCCCCGGACAGGAAGGCTTGTTTGCCAAAGACAGGCCACCCCGAGGGCCCTGCTCGGGCTGGCCAGGGACCCCTTGTACTCCCAGTTCCCACCGGCTTCAAATATACGTTGAGCTCTTTCCTGACCTGTCTGGAGCCACAGAGGGTAAGGAAGCTCCAAGCAGAAAGAATAAGAGTAAATATTTATTGAGCACTTACTATGCGCCATGCACCAAATATATATATATAATCATATATATATATACACACACACATATATATATAATATATATATGCACACACAGACGCATGTAATCCTCAAACACCGTAGGACTAGACACTCTCACTATCCTCAACCCCATGTTACAGCCGTGTGACAGATACAGAGAGAGGTTAAATCACTTGTTTGAGGTCACACAGCTAAGAGGTGGTAGAGCTGGGGTTTGAACCCAACTAGCCTGGCTCGGGACACCCAGCCCCTAACCACCGACCTGCAAGGGAGAGGTCAGCCCGAAGCACTAGGAAACCCTCTGCCTCCCCTGTCCAGCAAGGCCAGGCTGCCCCCGGGGGTGCCATCGCAAGGCCCCACATTCTGCGCTCCTCGTTTCTTGCTGGGGCACGGGGTTCGTCCCCTGGCGGCCCAGGCCTCCAGCTGCGCCTGCTCCACCTCACCGCCGCGGGCGTCCAGCTCCGCCCCTCTCCTGCCGAAGGCCATCACTGGCTCCCCGGTCTGAGCACAGCCCGCAGGCCTGGCTGGCCTGGCCCTCCTCCCCGCCGCCGCTTTCACAGCGCCATCACAACGACCACGTCCCACACGCGTGTCCTCAAAGGTATACTGCTCTCCCTGCCTCTGTGCCTTTGCACATGCTGTTCCCTGTGCTCGGACCAGCACCCCCTCCCAGTGCCCCCCACTGCTAATACTTCACGGTGCTAGTCAAGGCTCCTCTCCTTCTGGAGGCGCTCTGACCTCCAGGTTGAGGTCAAGTGTGTAGTAGATGCTCAATAAATAACCACTGAATGAATGGACAGATGGATGAAGAAGTGGCTGGCCACCTTTGGACTAACTAAATTTTCAACCAGGTAGCAATTCTGATTCATGTCCTAAATGTGATAGTCAAAGGCACCCTGTCTTTGGCGGTGGGTGGGAGGTGAGAGAGGGAATCTGAAGAGGAGAGTGAGGGCTAACGCGAAGGGCGCCAGGGCAGGCGTTTTGAAAGTACAGTCCCAGTCATGGCCACCCGGGTCCCTGCAGCACAGAGGCCACGCGGCGCGCGCTGCCGCTCCTCTGGAAGGGCGAACCCACCCCCACGCCAGGGGATCACAGCAACAGAGTGATCCTGCAGCCACTGCCACAGATGACACGTGCACTGAATGCGATGCTGCACGCGCGCGTGGAGATTAAAGCTGGCGGGTGCGTTCCTTCTGCCCGCACGTCAGGCCGACGAGCCCAGGGGGCCCCAAACCGCTCTGTGGCGAGGGGATGGATTAGGCGATGGGGGTTCCAGAACTCCCTGATCACTCCTTCCCGCCTTTGCATTCTCCTGGGGACTGAGCCCACACACACACGTCTTTCGAGTCCTGGACATGTCGCTGCAGTGCTATTGGGTAGAAGCCATGGCCAGTGAACAGGGTGACAGGGAGACTTGGGTTTGGAAATCACACAATGTCAACAAGCACAGCATGTTGGCTCCTCAGCCAAACAGAGCCAACGAGAAGCCCTGTAGATGGTGGTGCTAACAAACTAACAGACCAGTGTGGGAAGAGTTGTCTGAAGATGAGGTCCAGAGTGACATTTCAGAAAAGGGAGCAGGCTGGGTGGTTTCCGATGTAGATGTGTCACCGTGAAGCCTTCCCAGCACGGCCTCCCACCCACGCTGTGGACCTGGGTGTCCCGGGCAGCAGGGAGAGCCCCCACCTGCTCGCCAAGGCCCGGGATGCGAGCTCTGGTGTCCAGGTAGTAAGTTTTAATAACTTACTACCAGGAGAAAGGCTGTCCAAACAGATGGGCGGTGACGGGACAGAGTTCAAAGAGGGGTCGCTTTTGATGGTTTAGATGCGTCTCAAGGCCGTTTCCTGCGCTGGGTTCTCTGTTAGGCGTGATGTTAGCAAGAAAGAAAATGGAGTAGCATAGATGTGGAAGGTGAGGGAACAAGACAGAAGGAATTCAGGCTGCCCCTCACCCTCACCCCAGAAACCAGCGGTTCTTCTGTCTCTGGGAAACCGGGACTGGAAAGCCAAGTCTCCACAGGAGGGATCTACACAATGACACCAATGATTTCCAAACAAAAGAACCGTCACAAACTAAAAGTGAACGATGGGCCCTTCGCTGTGCTAGGGTGCTGGAGCCGTGTGTGAGTCACACAGCAGCGAGCATTGCACGGCCTTGTTGAAGATACTAAAAACCACTGAATGGTACACTTCTAAATGGTGAGTTTTATGGTATGTGAATTACTTGGCAATGAAGAAAGCAGGGAAAGCCCCTTTATTCCATAACCCACCCTGGGTCAGAAAATTCAAGGAATACGAAGACATGGTAACTCAATTATAGGAAACCATATTCCACAAAATTCCACAAAGAATGCAGACAAAGAAAAGAACCTTTTGAAAAATGGTGACAAACGGTGTCTTTCAGGGGGTACCTGACACATTTTTTGAGCCAGAGGATAAACTTCAATTACACAAACATATTTACTGTGCGCCAGATACCGCCTAGACTTCGGGGACTAAAGAGAGATGAAGATCTCGCTCGGAGAGAAAGAATGGGAAATAAGACAAGGAAACAAATTACGCGAGCAGAGGGTAGACGTGCCCTGGGCAGTGAGAGCAGCTCTGGAGGTTAGGTCTAAGGAGGCTCAAAGGAGGGCAAAGTCCCATCTGGTCCTGGGGACGAGGGAGTGAGATGCTGAGAACACAGAGACGGACTTGGAAAGACAGGGAGCATCCTGATAGGTGGTCCAGGTGGAAGGACCAGTAGAAACAAAGGCTCAGTGGCTGGAAAATACAAGGTGTTTTAACTTGCCTGCAAAAGGAGGGTGTGTGTAGGGCAGCAGAGGAAGGCGGGTCTAGAAAGGAGCAGGGCCCTCCGACCAGCTGACAGGAATGGGGTGCGTCGGTCTATTTCAGGTTCGCACGGGGGAGTGGCTTGGCCAGGTGTGTCCTTCCCTGCCTCAGGAGCGGTCCTGGTCACAAACAGCGAGGCATGCAAGGTTTGCCTCGGGGAGCCCCCCTGCCATCCCAGCCACCAGATTCCCAGCGTGGCCCTGCCCTCAGGGCCTCAGCTTCGATGGGAATGCCCCCTAAAAGATGCCCAGTGAACAGGAGATGAGGGGATGAGTGAAGGACAATGAATGAACGAATGCTCCCAGCGTGTAAGACCCTCGTCTCCGTACCAACACTAACCTGCCCAGCGTCCTGTTTCTTCAGGACTCTGCTAGAAAAGAGCCAGATAATCGAGCTGCAAGCTCTCGTGCAGGCACTTCGAGAAGTGAGGGTCACCCTTCTAGGTAAGAAGACAGCACGCATGAACTGTCTGTGGGAAATCTTAGCCCAGGGGACTCTGGTGGTGGCAGGTCAGGCACAGGGAGTGCGGGGCAC
This sequence comes from Pteronotus mesoamericanus, assembly GCF_021234165.1. Classification (NCBI taxonomy): domain Eukaryota; kingdom Metazoa; phylum Chordata; class Mammalia; order Chiroptera; family Mormoopidae; genus Pteronotus; species Pteronotus mesoamericanus. Next base: position 2,602,703 of record NW_026555200.1, read on the forward strand.
AGGTGTCTCCCCACAAGCTCCAGGCCATAGGGCCACCTGTCTTAGCCTTGGTGTGCCCAGTGCCCGAGCATCTTGAAGGTGATGCAGTTGCAGAAGAAAAGCCATCTCCGGCTTGGCAGAGGAGCGTGGGCAGCGGCGAGCTCCCTGCGGCCGGACCCCGGCACTGTGTGCTTCACAGGGGCCGGTCGGTGCCTGGCGCCCTTGGCCTTCACTAAGTATCTGTGCGTCTTCTAGTCACGCAGACACGTGACTGCAACTCGTGCCTCGTCACTCTAACAGCCTGACGTAGGGAGAAGAACACCTTACAAGTATTTGCACTGAATCAGTTTCCGTGGAAAGGAACCCATTCTTGAAAGCTCTGTGAGCTGTCACCCCGAGAATTCAGTTTACCCATCCCGGCTTCCCCGGAGCGCCCCTTAGTATGTACCTGTGGTTAATCACAATTCATTCGGGATAAAGATTCCCCTTCCGGGCGCCCCTCCTGCCGGAGTCCAAACCAGCCTTCTCTACCTGCCGCGTACTTGTCTTTTGGCCAGGCTCCTGGAGGGAGAAGTCTGTGGCTAACCCAGCAGAGGAGCTCAGACGCTGGAGGCCGGGGAGCCCCTGCAGGCCCCGCTCTGGTTCCCGGGGTGGGCGCTGGGCTGGGACAGGGACACGCGCAGGGCAGCTTCCTGGGCACGTGAGCTCTGCAGCTGCACCGGGCCCTGCGCTCAGCGATGCCGTGTTGGGTTTCACGCTCTGCTTGCTGTTCTGAAGTTCTTGACACTTTCTGAGACAGGGCCCCATGTTTTTGTTTTGCGCGGTCCTGTAAACCAGAGCGGGGCCTGCGCGGAGACCTGGCTGGGTCTCCTCCTGGGGCTGCTGGCATGGCCCTGAGCCAGGCCGATCTTTCAGGGAGTTGAAGCCTTGATGAGGATGCTGTCTCCGTCGCAATTGGTCCCCCTCGCAGTTTCCCACGGCCGCTGCCCTGGGGTGGGCTGGCCGTCTCTTCCCTGGGCGGCTGCCGCAAAGCCCTGGATTCCTGGCACTTCTCCCTCCCTCCAGCCTCTGCCCCCTCTGAGCTGACAGGGCTGTGGCTGGCACAGCTCCAGAGGTGCCTCATCTAGGACCCCAGTGAGAGGCCCCTAGCAAGCTCCGGAGACATGCGAGGCACAGGCCCTACAAAGCAGCTGTCACTTCAGAACAGCCAACATGAGTTGAGCTCACGCTGTATTCCAGGTAGCGTGCTGAGCATTCTCTGTGCATTGGCTCAAACGTTTACCCATCGATACAGTCCCAGAGGCAGGTATGAGTACTATTGTCATTTTACGGATGGGGAGGATGACACTCAAGAGGTTAGGCTGTGAACGCGATGTAAGGACCTGGCTTGTAGGGGCAAGAGCCTTGCTTCAAAGGCCAGCGTAGTCATGACTGCATCTTGACTTTGGGCAAGTTATTCAGCTTCCCTGTGCCTTGGTTTTCGACATTTGATACGGGAATCACGAGAAAAATGCCGACCTCATAGTGTTGTAAATCTCAGGGGTAAAAGAGTCAAAATACGTAAAGGTATTAAAGCACTTTTTAGTATAGGCTACATACAATATATGTGTTAATACATGTACTGGCTATTATTAATATTAATACACCCAAGGTCACACAGGTAGAAAGTAGCTAGATGAGGACTAGAACTCAGAAAGTCAGACCTCCTGCTCTGTGAGTTTAACCGCCCGGCCCACACCACTTGCCAGGGAGGGAACGAGACGTGACTTGCCGGAAGACGTCCGCAAAGCGCGCCTGCTCGTCCAGCTCCCAAGATGCTGAAGTCAAGAGTCAGAAGTTAATAAGCAGAAGAATACAATTCAAAATGTTGACTCTTATCCCTAAATGTATGCTGTTTGCTAGGTCAGAAAAGGGTAATTTTGAAGCACTTCTCGTGACGCTTCACTGTTTACTAGAAAATTCACCGTGGAGTACTGCTGTAGAGTAACAGTAACCTTAAAATAGGAGATATCAGCCTAACATCCTTGTATTAAATGTCTTATAGGAGTGCAGGGCCAGCACCAGGGTTATGTGGGAATTACAGGTTGGGCAAATTGTCCAGGAGACGCAGTACACAAAGGTATTTTTTTCTTTATTCTGATTGAGTTGGAAAAGGGAGCGAGTAAGCACCTTTTAAAGACAGGCATCGGGTTATTTAGATGCCAGGCGGTGGCCTTTCTCTGTAAATGGCAGATGAAAATTAAATACGCTTCCAGAGGCTCCTTATTTGAGCTTCATTTTCTTGCAATCCATTCAGGACGCCAAATCACATGCCTGGCTTGGCCCCGTGGGGGGTTTCTGCTGTACGTGCTTACAGCAGACGTGTGATTGAGAAAGTGTGGGCTCCCCGATGCCATTGTGCAAAAATCAGGCTGCGGCTCCCCAAACTACAGATGTCCTTGAGCCAATGACAACACTGTCCAGCTCAGGAAATATGAATATAGAGTTACCAGTGGGTGAAGGCATATGAGCCAGAATGGTGAAAAGTTATCAGCCGGTCCTGCAGGCGCCCAAGACATAATTGGCACCAGGTTTAGAACGTACAGAGGTTGACTGCTGTAAGATGGAGTTTTACGTATTAGGAGCTTATTGGACCAGACAAATGGTTTAGTAATAATAATGATGATGAGGGTAATAAGAATTCCCTCTTATTGAGCACCTTCTCTATACCAGGTTTTTTGCTAAGCATACAACCCCTGGGATGTCGTCTGATCCTTATAAGGAGCCTGTGAGATCATCACTATATCTCATTTTGCAAGAGAGGAAACACGCTCAGAGAGCTGGGCGGGGGTTACGTTGCAGCTGCGTAGACCCGGCTCTGCAGCCTCGCCTCCCACATCTTCCCAGTGCACTGTGCCGTCATTATTTTTTCCTAAGCCCAGCCACTCAGTGAAAAACATCGCCACTACTCTAATAACAATGAAAGCAGTAACAACAACTTTAAGAGCTAAGGGCTGAATGTATACCATTTAATCTTCACAACACTTCTAATGCATAGGTATTATCTAGAGATGAGGAGACAGAGACTTCGAAAGGGTAAATAATTTGTTATGGGCTATTCAGAGAGAGAGGGGACTGTTAAAGTCTGCAGTGGGGCAGATGGAGAAAAGATGAGAAGGTGTTGGTCAAGGTCAGGGCAGGAAGGTCCCGGGGATAGGGAGCAACAAGAAGCGCCCACTATGTGCCAGCAGAACGGATCTCTCCTGAGATGTCCATTCTGTCCAAGGGCTAAGGCCTGGCAGCCATGTTCCCCATGATACTACCCTCAGGCCATAGCTGGTTGGATTCCTGGTGAACATCTGACCCATGGACAATGAGATTCTTTCTCTCCAGAACTTGAACAGAGAGGCACTGAGCCTGGTGCCGTTTGAGTGCTGAGTTTGGTCAACGGTAAGGGAGGGTCGAAAAAGTCTTGCGGTGGAGGTCCATGGGGCGGTTCTGCTTCCTAAGTTTCCTGAGGCTTGGCTGTCAGCATTTTTTTTTTTTTTACTACAATATTCCTTCATTGAATTCCCTTTTCTACTTAATTTAGCTCATATAGGTCCCTGTTACTTGCAGCCAAATAAATCTTAGTTAACAACCATCGCTGCTAGTGAAGCGCCTTATAGAAGCTTTACTAATGTTTGCATCTTTTAAAAAACATCTGAAAAAATCCTCACTCAAGGATATGTTTATTGATTTAGCAAGAGAGGAAAGGGGAGAGAGAGAAATGTTGAAGTGAGAGAGAAACTTCTACGGGTTGCCTCGCACACACGCCCCGACTGGGGCCTGAACCTGCACCCTAGACATGTGCCCTGCCAGGATCGAACCTGCAACCTTTTGGTGTAGGGGATATAGCTCCAACCAACAGAGCCATCTGACCAGGGCTGATGTTTGTATCTTAACCTCCCAACGTACCTCGAAGGTATTATTTCATTTTATAGATTAAAAAAAGTGTAAGTAGTTAAGCTGGACGTGAAATCAAGATGTGTCAAATTCCTAAAATTATGTAGTTCCAGTTGCCCGGAAAGACTGTCCTCGGGTGGGGTGACGTCACTCCAGCACAGCGCCTGCATTTCCTCCTGCCAGCCCCAGAGTCGCCCTTCTTTAACATGCAGCTTTCTCTGGTGCAGGGGCACTTGCGTGAGTGGCTCCCCAACCCCCACCGTGATGGTCAGTGTTGTGTGTCGACTCAGCTAGTCCACGGTCTCCAGTTATGCAGTCCAACACTTACCTAGGTGTTGTGGTAAAGGTATTTTATAGGCGTGATTATAGTCCATAATCAGTCGACTTTAAGTAAAGGAGATTTTCATACTTAGATAATGTGGGTGGCCCTGAATCAATCAGTTGAAAGGCTTTAGGAGCGGTGCCGAGGCCTCCTGGCTGAAAAAGAAATTCCGCTGTGGCAGCAGCTTTGCCCTGCGCTGGAGGGTTCCAGCCAGCCCTTCCTGACGGCTTGCCCTGCAGATTTCAGACTCCTTTGCGGTAAGTCTCTTCATATGTATCTCCTCTTGGTTCTGTTTCTCTCATCGAACCAGCCAGCACACCCTCCTTAGGAGCCTCCTGCTGCCCACAGGCAAGGACCAACCTTTGGCCATGGTTCCTACCGCGTCTCCAGCTCGATCCTCACAGCTCACACTGCCCCGCTCCATCCTCAGCCTCGTGCCCCTCCTCCCCTATTACGCTCCGCATGCTTTTGAGCTTTTCTTTCTGCCAGGAGTCCTTCACCATGCCTACCTGCTAGAAAACTCCTACTCCTCAGCCAGGACTTGGCTCAAGCCCACCTCCTACATGAAGCCTTCCCTGACTTCTTCAGACAAGCCACAGTGCCGCTCCCTTTATGCTCAGACTGACAGCAGTGGGATGTTTTTTATCATTTTTCTGTTTCCTTGGCTTGGCAAGTCTTGCCTTAAAGACAGAGAGCTTATCTTTTTATCTCCTATCCCCAGGGCCTAGCTCAGAACCTTACACAGATACATATCTGTTCAAAAAATTGCATGAGTGCAGGCAGCTGTGCCTAGGACCCTGATTTTGCAGAAGGAATGTTCTGGAGCAGAAGGAGGTCCAACCTCACCTGGCTTCTCAGGGTCGCCTTGACAAAGCCAGCTGGTCCTTATCAGTTCTCTGCGCGAGAGCTTTTCCTCTTTGCAGGGTTGGGTCTGAAAAAGGAGCTCTATTCTGAGATTTCCCTGGCTTCTCTGCCTGGCTCCAGGATCCATTATTAGGATGAATTCCTGTATGACCTTTAAGATTAAAACTAAATGTTCTGATCTCTCCCCAGACAGGCATTAGGTGCTGGAAATGGCATTTTGCAAGGACTGTGTTGAGCAGCAAACTCCAAATATCAGCCTCATCACATTCTGACGCGTTACAGCCAATCTGAGCTGGGCTGCACTGAGCATTTCAAGGCCGGTCGCTAAGGGCAGCAGTTTCTCTTTCATGCTGGCTCCAGTGGGTGTTCCTTCTGAGTCTTTTGAAAAGGCACCATCAAGGGAAATGAGACCCAAGTCCTTGCTCTTGCCCCACACTGCCTGCTGAGACTGCCAGAGGAAAGAGGGTTATCAGCAAAGTTCATCAGGGCTGTCGGGAGAAATTAGCCTTTTGGAAGATGCAGCCGGGCCTCCGCTATCATCTGCCACCAAATGAGACTGGCGGACATTGCCAGTGGCCTTAATCAAGAACAGTACTAAGAGTTCCTAATTTGGACTCCTTTGATGAAAGGAACACCTAATTAGGTAATTGTTTCCATAGAAACCTAAGTGTATTTATTATTGCTTTTATGAGACTCTTCGATTACTCTAATGAAGGAACACACTTTTACCCTGATTCAAATTTTCACGGGAGGCAGGTGTCAATGAGGAGATAAGAATCGTGAATGAGCAGCCGCTCACTTACAGGTAAATAGGTTTGCCTGCAGAGGGCGCAAGTCTCATCCTTGGCATTTTAAATTGCTGGTTCTGAGTAATAATAATTTTGATTATTTTTCTTTTAAGATTTTATTTATTTATTTTTAGACAGAAACGTAAATGTGTGGTTGTCTCTCGCATGCCCTTTAAGAGGACCTGGCCCGCAACCCGGGCATGTGCCCTGACTGGGAATCGAACTACTGACTCTTTGGTTCACAGGCCTGTGCTCAATCAACTGAGCCACACCAGACAGGGCTTGATGTTAATAATAGCAGACATGTAGAGAACATTCTTTATGTGTGCCAGACACTGCGGTAACCCTTTACAACAGGTTGCGAGGCAGGTTCCATTCTTATGCCCATTTTACAGATGGGGACATTGAGGCTTGGGGAGGTGAGGGTCTTGCCCAGAGTCACACAGAGCTAGGCGTCATGCAGCCGTGACTGGAAGGCACACAGCATGGTTGGGAAAGCTCGGCCCATGTGTGAACTTCCAATTAGCGAAGATTTTTTTTTTTTTTTATTACTGGGGGTTGAATTAACATTAATTTAAAAATAACAATAACTTATCTTTATTGAGCGTGTCTATGTGCTAGGGATTGTGCTAAGTGTTTTTCCTGCATCATTTTATCATTAATTCTTAGAACACACTGTAGGGGGTGAGGTATTATTCCTATTCTACACAGGAGGAAACTGAGGCTCAAAGAGATTGTCACTTGTTCTCCTGACGGGTTTCAAGGGACAAACTATTACTGGGGGAGCTGAAGAGCCTCTTCATTAGCATACAGCCTTGACTTTGTCTGCAGACTGAGAGCCGCCCCCTGCTGGCAGCCTCTGCTCTCAGCCTCTTCAAGTGCTACTGTAAATTACACCACATTACACCTGTCCAACTTGCGCGCGGATCCTGTAAGGACTGTTAGGCACATGTGTTTACAGTTGTAACTGTTCTCTTCTGAAGCTGACCCTGTGCTTGGAAAATGCAATAATTCATTTTAAAACCTGGTAGTCAAAACTACCAGATTTTAAATGGGGGTATGACTTCTGAGCCGTTGAAACTGACATTTCATGCCTTTGGATGACTGTTTTCTCCCCGGTTCCCGCCCACTCTGCAGCCAGCATCCGGGGGCCTCAGACTCAGGCTGCAGGCCTGGGGGAGGTATTTGGTTTTCCAGAACACCGGTCCTCTGAGCTTCTCCGCTTCTCCATCTCTAAGTCAAGGTAAAGGAGACTTTTGAACTTTACATGTTGTATTGGTTTCTACCTTAGTCCATAGCAGAGCCTAGGACTCAACCCCCTCCTGGCTGGTGACCATCTGTCATTGTCCCTAAATCATCAGAAGGAAAGCCCTGCACAACAATCACCCGTGGGTGCTCTCAGTATACCGGGCACTGTGCTGAACACTGTATTTTCAAAATTTCGTTTTGCTTACGTACCCCTAGTATCTAGAATACTACTGTGTTTTAAGTGCCACCGGCCTGCGTACCGTGAAGGAGCTAGGAAGCTTGTTTACGGGATCTCGCTTAGTTCTCACACCAGCTCTATGAGGCAGGTTCCGTGATGCTCCCCATTTGACAGATGCGAAAGCTGAAGCTCCAAATTCAGTAACTTGTCAAGGTCATGTAGGAAGTGAGTGAGTGGGAGGACACCGGTCCATCCGTTCGCTCAGCAGATGGTTTGCGAGCTGGCGAAGGATAGCGGACTCACTAACCAGGATGGGAGAGGCACAGCCGACCTCCAAACAGAAGTGGGATCTGCCGGGTGGAGACACGCGCTAGGGATAAAATCAAAGGGGGTGCTGTGTGAGCAGTGAGGCCGGGCTGGCCCGGGGACGTCTCTCTGAAACGTGCCATCTGAGCAGAGACCTGAATATGACATGGAAAGACGGTGCACAGGGCAAAGGTCAGGCCAAGGCTTTGAGGCTGAGGCAATGTCAAGTTCCAAAGCCCTAAACATGTGTGGCTTAACAAAGCATGTTTGGCTCTGACACCCCCAAAGCCTTTGCCTGTTCTAAAGCTCTCCTTTGGACGCCTATGACACTTGGGACAATACCAGGACCTACCTCGAGGGTTTGTGGGGAGGAGTTAATGAGATTAAGCGCGTCAGGTAGTTAGCAGCAAGCCTGACAGAAACTAAATGTTACCTGTTATTGCACAATTAGTATTAACCCCAGGTACACGGCAATTAGCATCAGCAAAGGAGGAGGTCATGGATCCCCAGCCGCTAGCATTGCAGTATCTCGCCCAGATGAGTAAACATCTTGCGTGACGTTTGCCTGTCGTTTCACTTTGGGGGAGGTCACTGGTAAATCGGCTGCCAAAAAAAGGGAAGTGAAATGAATTCTCTGTGGAATGATCGGATTGTTGAGAACACAGAGCACCTTAATCCCAGGAAAAAATAAGCAAACCAAACCCTTCCCAGGAATTGTTCTGAGAAGAGTGGCCGTCAAAAGAAAATTAACAAAGTGCACAGCAGATAATCAATAGTAATCAGCCCAGGAAATCAAAAGAAAACAATCGCCCTGCAGACCTACATCTTGTTTGTTCAATACATCTGCGAGGTCAGGAGCAATGCCAATCCATTACGCTTCTTAGATTCCGAGGTAAATACATTCATGAGCTTCCCGCAGCAAGAGGTGAGTCCTGTCTGTCATCCCTGACACGGCACGTGCAAAGGCCCGGGTTGCTCTGGGAGAGACCGTGGGAAGCTTCGGACTCTAACTTTGAATGCCACAGGTTGGGAAGGCAGCGGGAAAGCCCCAAAGGGAAGCCAGAGGAGCTCACAGCGCCTCCTAGAGACAGGACACACAGAATAAGTAATAAAGTCTGTGATCTGAATTAACTGGGAAATTAGCCGTGGTGGGTTGTTTCCAAAAATGTCGGCAACAGTATTTCCCATCCCACGTGTCCTTCATTGATGTGGCCCTATTGAGAGGTGGAGACTATTTCCCCTTGACCATGGTCCCTGTCCTTTGTTTTGGCCAATAGAAGCCAAGGGACATGACTATGAGTAACTCCCAAGTTTGGGTCTGAAGCAATCTGCAGTTTCCAGCTTTGCCATTGACCTGGGACAATGCTCACTCTTGAGATTCATCTCCGAGGCCAAGAGGCCCAAGCTAGTCATGTGACGAAGAGGCACAAGGAAAGAGAAGCAGAGGTCCCAGGCTCGCAGGTGCCAGGCGCGGGAGTGAAGCCCAGCTGCCATTTGGATGCGTCCCGTGGGACCCCTGCCGTCCCCCTGTGGAGCCGCGCTGCCCAGCCCAGCCCTGTAACAATACGACCCACTGAATCCGAAGCCAATGAAATGGCTGTTTGCAGCCACTGAATCTTGGGGTTGTTTGTTATGTGGCAAAGGGGAACTAAAACATTGGATAACCACTGATGATGGTGTGTGTGAGCGTGGAGGGCAGTCTGAGGACCTCGTGGGGATGAGGGGTTGTACAAAAATGGACAGTGCTTTCCTTTTTTTTGGTAGTGAGCTTCTGCCTTCAGAGGTCCATTTAAGAGACTTTCCCTTCTCAAGTCCCTCTGGTCTCAAGACAGCCCGAAAGCTGAGTAAGCAGCTTGTAGCCCGAAAGCTGAGTGGAATCAGTCACTCACAGGAGCTTAACCAAAGCTTCCTGGGCAAACCTGAAGTTCTGCTGCAGAGTGGGGAGAAGCAGCAGATACATTCCCAAGTGTCTATTGGGCACTTCCAGGAAGAGGGACTCAGCGAGCAAAGCTTGGACTTCCTGCCCTTAAGGAACTCACATTCCATGGGGTGGGGAACAGGCAGAGGACAAGATAAGACACAGGATCACTGCAGCTCCGGAAAAGTGCTTCAAAGAATAAAGAGGGTCATGTGACAGCAGTACCTGGAAGGCGCTGCTTTGGCTAAGAGGCAGGGAAGGCCTCTCGGGAATATCCGAATGAAGGCTTAATGGAGGAGGGGGCGGAGATATGAGGAGGGCTGGGGGGAGACTGTCCCCAGAAGCAAGAGCAATTGCAAGTCCTGGAGCAGCCTGGCTAGTTGGAAGGGCGGAAAGAAGGCCCTGCAAGGAGGGAAGGAACTAGAGGGGGGGTGGAGGTGTGTAAGGTGGACAGGAAAGGACCCAGACATGTGGGAGTCACGTGGACCATGCCATGGGCCTCGACGTGCATCCGGGCAGCACCAGGAGCCACTGGAGGCATGGCCTCAGGGTATTTATACCCGAGGCATCTGGGGTCAGTTAGACTGAGTTCAAATTCCTGAGTTCTCTCTTATTAGCTGTGTGACCTGGGTAACTCTCTGAGCCTGTTTCTTCATCAAATCAAAGGAATAAAGAAAATTAGTGTCCACTTCAAAGAGTCCTCATGAAGATTAGATGAGACACTGTGATGGGCTTAGCAGAACACCTGGCAGGTAACAGACACACAAAAAACAGTAGCAGGAAGCTCTCTTGGGGAGCAACCAGTAGGATGAACTATGTAAGAAGGAAAGATACTCAAGGGAGACATGGTCGCTGGCCCTAATGCAGAGCGCTGGGTCGGGCCAACACAGAGCAGTGACAGCAGATTGCCAGGAGCGGGGTCTGGGTCATTCACTGCGGTTGGACATGTGGGTCTCTGTCACCTATTGGGATGAGCAAGGCATCCCTACCTGCATTTCTATTCCTTTGCTCCCTTCCTAAATGCTGAGAACAGATGGCTGGGAGAGGGTCGTGACAATCACACATAACAATGTCGTCACGTGGCTCCCTGGGAAAAATGCCTGGGTGTCCCCGGGTATGGGGAAAGGGCCAGAGAAAGCTTCAAGTGCAGAGACTCGATCCAGTGACCGCCTTACAAGGACCCTCCCTCTAGGAGAATTTTCTCTGTGGTCTTGGTCTCAGGATACTTGAGCTTTTTCTGAGCACCTGGCTGGTTTGTATCTCATGGGCGTGATGAATTCCTAACTGATCACTTCTCCTTCATGATGCAGGCTCCAGGCCAAGAGGAAATGAGTGGCCTGTCTAGCAGGTGTCAAGAGCAGCAGGGCGCCCAGCTTAGGTCCTCATCTTCTTCTTAGCTCCACCTCCCTCTCTGGCTCTTCTTTGCCTCTTGCATGAGCTTTGTGTTCTGAGCGGAGGTTGACAAGTTCCGCCTTCTCCTTTACCCACAGAGGACCATGGCGGATGCCAAGGCTGGGCTGACCTGGATTGTCACTGTGAGGCCCATACTCTAGCTGGCCGACTGTGGGCATGTTAATTAACCTTCCTCAGCATCTTCACCTGCCAACTGAGGCTGAAATGAGGACATGCCCATTAAACCCTAATGCAGTGGCCACCTGGAAGGAAGCTGTCAAGATGAGCTGTTATGAAAGCTGTTTCTGTGAGATTGTTCTGGAAATAAAGATAAATGTTACTAAGACTTCTGATGTTGGAGGAAATTGAGTGCGAAAGAAGAAAACAGCTCTCTGGTTGTCATTCTCCATACCTGTGCACTGGGGCCTACCTGTTGCCCACGTTGGAGGCTGTCCATCATGTGTAAAGGACTGACTACTCTAAGGCACCCGAGTCTCTTCGGTGTCCCAGGGTGTCTGTGTGGCAGGGTAGGCCTGGTGAGGTAGAACACGGTTGCTCTCTTGAGGTCTGCCTCCCCCAGGTCCGGAAGCCCCATGAGGGCAGCCCCATGCCTGCTTTTGACCAATGGGCTGCCAAGCCAAGTCCCAGGTGTGTGACGAGCTCTCAATAAAGACTGTAATAGGAAGGGAGGAAGGGAGGGAGAGAAGATGGGTGGCTTCAGGTAACCTTCCAGAGGTGTAAGGTGTATTAGGACTCTGGGGTGGCCAGTCAGGATGGGCAGATCACAGGTAAGATCAAGAATCTGCTCAAGAATCAAGAAATGGCAAAACTAAGCGCCCCAAGGGTGGGTGCTGTGTGAGAAGGGGAAGTGATAAAACTCAGGACCGTTCGCTGAGCTTCCATGTGTACAGGACCCTGTACAAAGGGCTGCATATGTGTGCCTCTCCCTCCTCCCAGTGAGCCTGTGGGGCTGGCTTCCCGATGCCGTTTTACAGAGAAGAGACCCAAGGCTCAGAGAGGTGACCCTGTCAAGCTCACATAACCAGTAAGTCACGGAGTTGGGGTTCGACTTCCTACTGGACTCCAAAACCACTTTTCACCCCTTTACCTGTCTCTCAGGCCACCAAAGGGTGAAAGACAAGAGGGAAAAACACTGGGGATTGGGGAAGATGTAAGTTAGGCTGCAAAAGAAAGGATATAGGATCTTGCATGTGCTGAGTCCCCAGAAACTTTGGTTGACTCACTGCAAAGTCCAAGATGGAGGTGCTCAGGTGGGCAGCAAGAAAGGACGCCCACGTTGGCGGGTGGGGGGCCCTCGGAGCAAGAACCACTTTCTCATAATTAGCGTTGACAGCTCTTCCTTTCCCTGTTTCCTTCCAGCTCCCCTCTGCGCCAGGAAGCTGGAAAGATGGTGTTTTCTTTGGAAGGAAGGAGGCCGGGGCTGGGCTGGGCTGGGCTGGGCTGGCTGCAGCTCACAGGGAAGGCTGTGCTAATTAGAGAACATGACCACAGGGCCCACCGCCAGCAGAGCCCCATTAGCAGCTTCGTGAGGCTCGACTGTGCCAACGGGAAACCGGCTGCACGGAAGCGCTGGCTGCACGGAAGCGCTGGCTACGGTGACTCGTGGGACCGGAAGGGGAAGAGGATGGAAGACGCCTGGCAGCAGACGGCACCTTAACTCATTTCTGTGTCCCGGTGACCCTGCAAAGTCAACGTCACTTTTTCATTTCTCCAATGAGGGAACCGAGGCTCGGGGAGGCCAGGCCACCGTACTACCGGTGGCGGAGCTGGGATGGGTATCTTTCTCCCAACGCGGGTGTTGATGTTTTAAGTCTCGGTCCTCCCTGTCGACAGGAGGACACATTGAGAAAAATGTTGACTGCAGAACGAGAAGGGAAATATTCAAAGGTCCAGAAGAAGTCTGATGAGGGGCTTTAGGAAGGACTTGCTCCCTCCACTGGGTCAAATATTTTTGTCATCTTAGCAAGAGTAATGTCCTCCCTCCTTGGCACCTCGGAGATGCTGTCTGCTTTGACGGCATCTTGGTTTTCATAACCAGGATGATTTTATCCTTGGACTCACTAACCCTCAAAACACCATTTTAAAGGAGTTTGGGGGCAATATTTCTATCCCTTTACAAAGCCTTTAAGAAAAAGTCCTTGAGGGTCTTCTTCAGCGGGGCCTTCCGGGACCACCCAGCTGAGTTACGCACACCCCTACACCTATGATCCTATGGCTCTGTCCCAAACCCAGCACACCCAGATGTATCGATGCTTCTCCAACATCTACCTATCCACCAGGCTGTTAGCAACGAGCAAGTCTATACTGTCCCGCTGGAACGCTGTTGCCAGCACACAGCGGATGGCCGATCCATATTCACTGAATGCATGAGCAAACGAAGGACCGACTTTGACTTCATTCACTCACGTAAACACTAATTGAGGACCTCCCATTGGTAAGGCACAACGCTGGGGACCTGGAAGCGTACGAGTCTGACCGGCACACAGTTCCTACATTTGGGTGCTTTCTAAGCCTCCTCAAGTCAGTCACTGGGTTCTACGATTTAGGTGGGGGTGATACTGATGATTGTAGCCCAGACAAAATCCAAGTGCCACAAGCAAGCCAAGTTTGTCAGAGTCTAGGACTGCTGATGACCGGATACTCCCTTCCTGCTGCTGCTGGTGAAGCAAATGGGCAGCAAGGCACATGCAAAGAGCTGGGCCTTCCAATGGGCCCTTTGCCTGGAATGCATTCATTGGCAGGTGCAAAAAGTTTTACGGAAAGTCAGCTAGCGGTGATGAATTCTGCAAGGCTCCAGGGAAGAGGTCCCTGCTCGTGGGCCAAATTCCACCCGACGTGGGGCAACTTTTTTTTAAAAGTTTGGATAAGTCAATGATTAAAAAATTGGGAGATTTTGTTTATCTCAACTGTCGAGCTTCTCTTGAAAAAGTCATTCATTTAGCCACATTGGCCAGCGGTTGTACAGGCCAGCAACGAGGTGGAGCTGGGTGGAAACTTCTTCCTATGGACAGGCAAGCTCTCTCTTATTAGTCATTCCTCCCAGCCAACTTCACCGGCCTCCATCTCCTCTGGGCTTCCGTGGGCACTGGAGGTGGCATTCTGTGCGGCTTGGATCATTGACAGGTCAATCGGAAGGGGAGGCTGCTCTCGAGGGTCTCACAGGGAACATCCAGAGGCTGCCCTCACTCCAGGTGGGTCACACCCCCGCCCCCTCAACACAAACCCAGATAGGGCGGGCGGGGAAACCGCAGAGCATGGAGACCGCTGGAAATCCTATGTTTGTCTGAATTTCATAGCTTTTGCATTTTATTGCAAGGACTCAGTCTTAGGCAACTTTTTGATACACTGACAGCATTGATTCAAGATAAGGTCTTGGTACTAAAATTCTCTACGTGTCTCTGTTCCCGCACCCATGAAATGGCTGTGATTCTTAGGCAGGCTGGTAAGCCGGGACGAGTGGAATAGGGAAAGTGAGGCAGAGAGCTAACCAGCCAAGAGGTTACAGCTGTCTAGTAAATCTCACAATCCCTTCTTCCATAACCGAGGACACTTAAGAGTAAATAGTTCACACTTCTTCCCAACCAGGGGGTCAATAGCTTAAATCGTCCTACTTAGAGAGATAACAGAAATCCAGTTCGTGCCATTTGTGCTAACCACTCCCAAGGATAGATGAAGTCAGGGGGATAAATCTTGTTTTGGCGTATCAGCATAAAGCTGATGAATATTCTATTGGGATTCTCTCCTAAGCTCCCAGCCTTTAACTCCCTCAGGAGGAAAGACCCAGCATGCGCTCTCCCTCTGGGGGGCACACCTGCGCCTTCCCCTTTCCTCCTCGTCCTTGCCCCCAGGTGTGTTACCCCACCTTTCTCTCTCCTAAGCTCCAAGGGCCCTTCTTTTGCTTCTGTACCTTGTTTCCCGAGCCTACAGAGCCCAGCTGGCTCACTTCTACCACCTCTGTAACTTTCTCCATAAACTTTCTCTTATAATTTGAGTGCTTGGCTCTGAATTCTTCCTTTGCCGAACTCAAGAACTGAGCTCCAGCCTCGCTGGTAAAAACTGGTGCCATTTTGCTGCCAGCATCGCCTGTAACAATCCTACCTCCATGTACAACACTGAGGAATTGTTACAAAAATTACACCAATCCTGCACATAAGGCTCCAGTACTGGACTCACAATAATTGTGGTGAAAATGCTAGTCTCATTCATGTCTTCACAGATTCATCAATAACAAATAGTTATGTCCTGCCCTGACCAGTGCGGCTCAGTTGGTTGGGCGTTGTCCTGTGAGGTGAAAGGTCACCAGCTCGATTCCCAGTCAGGGCACATGTCTGGGTTTCAGGTTCCATCTCTGGTTGGGGCACGTTCTAGAGGCAACCGATCTATGTCTCTCTCTCACATCATTGTTTCTCTTCCCCTCTTTCTCCCTCCCTTCCCCTCTCTCTGAAAATTAAAAAAAAAAAAAAAGTTATGCCTCAAAATAGCAGTGTACATTGAATCCTCATACCCAGATCTTTTTAAAACATCTTTATGGTTTTTTTTTTCTGGGTTATAGTAGGAATCCATGCTTCTTACAAAAATGCTCAGAGAAACTCACACTGTAGTGAGAACGGATTTTTGCACTTTCTAATGGTTTTTGGTCTTTGACCATTAAGAAATCTTTAAATCTCAACGATGACATATCTCAGCAGGACCAAACCAAGGCTAAGACACACAGCTTGTCCCTCTCTGTCTGAGCCTGGCCCTTCGGTTGAATGAAAGGCTTGGAGAGGAAAATGGAACTTCGCTGGCAGCTTAGTGATATTCTCCGGAGTGAAAGCGACGTTGATTTCCCGGGGCTCTCCCTCCAGCACGCAGCTCAGCACCCTGACAGCCGGCTAAGACCCAGGAGTCCTGGCCCCAGGGGACCTGCTTTCAGGGGCTCACCCTCGGCCATCCACTGCTGAGGCTCTTTCGATGTCGACCAGGTGCCACCTGCTCCTGTCACCTGGTGGTACTGAGCACCCCATGGCTCTGGGCCACATGGAAAGGCCTGTGGACAGGACCCACATCCAGGCATTTTCCCCGCAGTGCCTGGCTGCTCTGAGGCGCTCGTCCAAGCGGCTTTTCCCAGGGAGGACATAGTGCCTGGTCCAGCTCTGAGGCCCCCCTGTGTTGTGCGGACCCTCAGTGAGTCAAAATCCTGAGTCAAAGCTGCCGTTCCTGCAACGGCAGAAGCACCAAGTCCCCAGGCTCTGCCTCTCAGCTCCACGACATCTCCAGAAGGATGAAGGCCTGGTGCTCTCTTGCTCCGTGGGATTCAAAGTTATCTCTTTTTGGCTTCCCTGGGTCTCTGCCGTACAGAGAGAGCTGTCAGGGCGCATGGGTCTGGGGTTTGCGTAAGACTCTCTTCTACTCAGTTAGCCGTTCAGGTAGAACGCAGAACGGGCTCGAGAAGCCGTGGGAATTTCCAGCCGTGGGGAGATGAGGAGACCGCTCTTGTCAGGCGAGTCGCTCCTGCTCCCTCACTCTCACCGCCCCACAGTGCAGGTGCTTACACCGCGTGTAACTAGTAACCGGCCTCGGTCACCAGGGCCAGCAACATGGAAAACAAAACAGAAGTTGCGCCTTTTTCCTGCTGCTCAGCACCCATGGTTCCTTCTCATCTAAGATTCAGCGCTGCTGCAAATCCTCAGCGAACCCCCCGACTCCGCTACAACCTCCCCTGCCGATGGGTTTAGTCCCTCCAGCCCTTATTTCCCCTAGACCTTGTGTGTTTCTCCATTTCGGCAGCAGCAGCTAGAATAATAACTAAAGTTTATCGAGCGTTCACTGTATGCAAGCATAGAGTGGAATGAGCCCTTAAAGCTGCCCTCCCATCCAATCCTCGCAGTGAGTCTATGAGAAACCATAGGGATCCTGAGTTTACATATGACGAGACTCAGGGTCCGATGAAGAGACTGAGGGTCAGAGTGGTTAACAGCAACAGCACGCCACCCACCAAGTTCACGGCCTCCTATTGCAGGGTGCTTGTGCTTGCTGATGCCTCTGGACCGGGGCCTCCAGCCCCGGAGAGAGCAGGGGAGCAGGGGAGGATGCTCTCTGCCTGTTTTCCCAGACAAGTGCCCGGTTCACGCCGAGCGCCCAGTAAATGTGCACCAGGGGCCAGGGAAGGATGCAGCCTTTCCCTGTGATCCCGGGGCACTAGGCAATGGGCTTCCGTGATCAGTTCCGGAATATACTAGGAGGATGGCACTTTTCTTTTCCTTCCCTCCTTCCTTTTCTCCTCTTTCCTTTTCTTTTTCAGTTGGCCGTAGTTCTCTGAGGCTGTGAGCTTCTCAGAGCCCTTTCCCTGCCTTTTCATCCTCTATCTTGAGTGCCTGGCACGGGGGAAGGGAGGGGATGGCTACACATCTCAGCTCACAAGTAGTGGCTTCCTGGAGCCTCTTTGGGAAGGTTTGTGAGACCTCAGATGGCTCCAGGAGAAGGAGGGTCCCTATCAAATACCAGTCACTGCCATGGGTGCTGACAGGGCCCCGTGTTGCAAAACTCCAAGGAATCCGATTCCCACTACATTGTCCTGACATTGGCGCCCTCTAGAGTTAGGCAGCGCAGTGGCCACGAATTCCAGGAAGGGGAGCGGGTACTACGTAAATGGGAAATCCAGTTCTCCGCGAGATCCAGTCCAGCCCCTTGCAATCCAGCCATTTCTCCATCTGTGCTGGATGCCCCCAGGGTGCAGGGCTGGGAGAGCGCACTGGCTCGCAGGTGGGAGGTGGCAGAGAACAGCAGGTCAGCCTCTGAAGGTGCAGCAGCAGAATGGGCAAGAATGGACATGCCTTTGCTGACTGGCTACCAAATACCAGACAATGTTTTCTGGGCGGGGAATGCAGCCAGCAGCAAGACCAACAGGGTCTTAACTCTCAAGATGCTTGCAGCCTGGAGGACTGGGTGAGAAAGTGTAAATCAAGGCCATCATGATGCTCTTTAAAAAAAAAACTTCTATCTGCTTTAATTAGACTTCAACTTGCGTTCATACACGTGACAGACTGAATGCTCACTCGGACTGGGTTCTATTCGCTGGCAATAGCTGGTAATATATTATCATTCTTATGGGAGGGAAGGGGTCCCTACCTATAATCCTGAACACAGGAAGGGGTCAGACGCTCTTTATTTTGGAAGCTCTTGACCGTCAGTTCGGGGGCGGGCAGTGATACGTCTGGAAGGGTAAAGGGCCCGCTGCAAAGACAGAGAATCATAGTCTAAGTTTTGCTGCCTATGGAAATACCAGGCTTCTGGATCACAGAATAGTCCATTCTACTCAGAGTATCTTAGCAGCATTGGTTCTTCTTGCCCCATCCTTCACGGGGTGACAACCTGTGGGCTGACGTCACCAGCCTGTGCGGTGGCTCCACACTAGGAGAGGAACCCTGAAATTAGGAGCCTCGGAGCCTACAGAGGGTGGCCTGGGTATCGGCCCCATCTCCTCTCTGGAGGGAGATCGATAGAGAAGCCTTTCCTCTCTAATATAAACACATTATCTCCGGGGAGGGGAAGGGGAGGTCCCTTGGTTTTTACTGCCCTTAGAGAGCAGGCACATGTCTCCAGGGAAAAGGAGTCTTTAAACCCCTCCAGAGCAATACACAATCTCTCGTTTCCCAGGCATGTTGCCCCTTTAGCGATCTTTCGATTCAGTTTGCTGGCCGGCGCCTGGGCTGTGTGGAAGTTTGAAAATATTCACGGCCCAACCTCATCACCGAGGTGCTTCCTAAGCGCCAAGGGCCATTCTCAGCAGCACACAGAGATTTGAGTGTATAAATGTGTTTCAACGCCACACAGCGACCTGGTGAGGTAGGTGTTGCTATTGTCTCCATTTTATAGGTGAGATCACTGAGGACCCGGGGATTTTAGAAACCTCTCCCAAAGCCACCTGTTGAGAAACGTGAGCTTCAAACCCAGATCGGCTGACTCCAGAGCGCTCGGTTGTCACTGCTGGTTGGTTTGGGGGGTGCAGAAGGCAGGGAACGTCAGCTGCCACCCGGATGAGGACCTCAGTGGAGGCCCACACGGCTTCGACGCAGGGTGTGCCCGCCAATGGCAGTCGCCCGCTGAGCCCTGCAGAAATGCCCTCGCTTTCTATCTCTGTGCAAAATGAGTGAGCGCAGCTACCCCTATGGCTTTTATATTTTTTAAAGAAAATTATGCTATAAAACAAGCCTCCATCTTTCCCTAAAGCCACTGTAGATCATTACTCATGACAAATGGGTCAAGAGCAAAGTGGGCAGTTCCTGATCTTGTCACCCTCAGTCCCTCTTGTCACTCTCCAGTGGACTCCTGGTTCTGAAAGCCTTTGTCCACCAAACAGAGTTTGTTGAGTAATAACACGTTTCCCCAATTTCAATTTGTCAAGACAGTTCTGACTACTAGCAACAGTGAGAGGTGAGGGGGAGGAAGAGGAGCGTGGGACTTGACCTGGATTTGAAGAGGTATTGATCTAATGATTTCCCTCACCTGTGTTACCTTTAGTACCCTCTTCAGTTTTCCCATCTGTAGAATGGGTTAAGAAGAGTATCTGCCTCGTAGGGCTGTTGGGAGAGTTCAATGCTCTCTGCACAGTGCTCGGCACGGATCTGGGCACGTGGACATGCCAGCCAAGGGGAGATTTTTATCGGCGTCACTGTGGTCAGCCCCCACACAGCGAGGCTCCCACGAACCTCCCCCTCCACTGCCCTTGGACATGAACTAGTGAAATCTGCATACGGTGAAGGGGCTTACTGGCCTGGAAGTGAACCAACCACGACACTGTCTACACGTGTGTGGCTTGATGTTTTGGAGAAACACCCAAACTCCAGTCGAGGTGACTGGAGTGTCATCTTTAGACGATTTGTGAAGACAAATATCGCGACTGTACTGCACCCACTTGGAGAAGGTCTGGGGGCTCGGAAGAAGGGTGGTGGGCATGGAGAACGGCAAGAGGGGAGGCAGGAGGGGAACTGTGGGCGCCTCCCCGGCAGACAACATGACGTCTGGGGTCTGGACAACCCCCCAGGGCCACTGGGTGGGCCTGGATGTCACAGCTCAGTGACTCTGGCTGTGGGGTGTGGCACTCTTCCAACAGGTGACCCTGGCTGAAACTGTCTCAGTACTCTGCTGGGGTCTGAGGCTCTTCCCACTCAACCCTCCTTCCTTCCCTGCCCCCTTCCACATGTGTCAGGCACTCATCCAGGTCTGAAGACTCTCCCTGCTTCCTCCTGTGCCCTCCCCTTTGCTAATTATTGGGCAGTTTCCCCAATGACTCTCCTGCACATCTAATTCCACCAGAGCTACTTCTCAAGGACCCGCATTCACACCGCTGAGTCAGAGCCCACACTGAGGGGGCCGCGTGCCACCAAGACAAGTCCAGGGGCCCCGGATGCAGGGCCAGTGGGTCTCCCTACAACAGCTCTTTCTTCCTTCTCTGAGGGGTCTTGGGCCAACCAGCGCATCTTCGGTTTTATCAACAGCTGAGATTTGCAACTGTGGGTGACTTCTCCCCTCCAGGGGATACTTGGCAAAGTCTGGGGCCATTTTTGACCATCACGTTGCCGGGGGGCAGAGGAAGGGGATGTTACTGGCATCTAGTGGGAACAGACCAGGGATTCTGCTAAACATCCCACAATGCACAGGATGGCCCCACAACAAAGAATGTCCCGTCCAAAATGTCAAGAGTGCCGAGGCTGAGAAGCCCCGGTGCGGAGCGGAAGCCAGGAGCGCCAGTCTTGGAGTCTGGAGAAGGAGGTCCAACTTGGATTTGAAGAACAAACGAATCAATTCAGAGGCAGACAGACATGGTTCCAAACCTAGTTCCGCTGCTCACTACAGCCCTGGGCAGTACGTGCCTTTTTGGAGTCTGTTTTTCCTCATCTATAAAATAAGAATAATAATGCCAAGTGCAAGGACTGTTGTAAGGATTGAAGATGATGATGTCGAGAAAGCATCCGGGGTTTTGCTGGCACGGAACAGTCATTCAGGAAACGCCTTCCCCTTGGCGTGTTTAGCTTTGGAAGCGGAGGTCTGCGGTCTCAGGCCTGGGACTGCGGAAAGAAACGTGAGGATTTGCTTGGGGAAACCCTCCAGTGAGGTGGATAAGGGACCGGGAAAGAGGAAGGTTATTTGGAGTTTTGTAGGTTTGCCTTAACTGCCAAGGTAACCACCTGAAATTCTCACCCTTTACAAACTCTTCTCCAAGCGGGGGGGGGGGGGGGGCCACATCGCAGAGACACCTGAACCAGCAAATATTGGTTGAGCACCTGCTAGCCTGCTGGGCCTTGGGCAATGAGCTACATTGGCTGTAGAAAATAATCAGATAACGTTGAAGTTGGCTTTCCAGACAGACAGGCTCCAAAGAAGTGATCAGGGCAGTATGTGAGTCGCTGAGGCAATGCAGAGCTATGGGAGTCGGGGGGAAGCTGTCGAGATGTGGAGGCTTGTGAACACCTGCTCATTTGAGCTGGACACACAGAGGGCCAGGTGAAGAGGGTCCAGGCCCAGAGGGACCGGTGAGCAGAAACGCCTGAGGCAGGAACGTGCTGGACGCTCCAGGAGCAGCCGAAAGGGAGGAGAGTGGGTCAGGAGGGTGCCAATGGCAGGTGAGGGGCAGGGTCCGTACCACTCAGCTCACTTGCAGACAACGGGTCTGCAAACCACAGTGTGCTGGTCCATTCGGGCCTATTTCCTGTTTTTATGAATAAAGTTTTATTGGAAGCAGCCACGCCCATTTGCTGACATGTATGCGGCTGCTTTGGAGCCACATGGCAGAGGTGAGCCACTGCCTGGAAGACCATACGACCCACAGAGACGACACTGTTTACTACCTGGCCTTTTATAGGACAAGTTTGCTAACTGCTATTACAGGTCATGGTAGGAAGCTTGGATTTCATTCTTCGTTGCCACTAGAGGGTCTTAGGCATTTGACTGATGTTTTAAAAGGCCATTGTGGCCGCTGCATGCGGGAAGAATGGGAAGGGGCAGGTCCCAGGAGGCTGCGAGGAGGGCTTTGTGCTCCCCCCTCAGTCACGTTGCCGACCTACCATGCTCGCCGGGGCCAGCGCACGCTGACTTCCTGCTATGCGTCAGTCATCCCACAAAGTGCTTCCAGAGACCTCGCCTCTTCGTTACAACATTAAAGGAGATTGTGCCTTTCGAACACTTAATTCCACGGCTGGCACACCAAAGGGTTGAATGACAGTTAATAAAATAGTTTGTAAAAAATTGGCAAGGAACATCCGCCTTGCCCTGGAAGGTGGGATTCTCAGAAGCAGAGCCTGAGACGAGGATGGGGGCACAAGTGACGCACGAAAGGAATCTCACGGGCAGGGCCGGCAGGGAAGTGGGGGGCAGGGGCGGGAGCCTCGGCCTGAACCCGCAGAAGCGGTGTCCCCGGTGTGGGGCATGGGAAGCAAAAGCTCACTGGAGTGGTGCTCAGGACAAGGCTTTAAGGGGTGGAAGGGGGTGTGGGTGGAGTGTTCTCTGCTCCACACCTCTACTGTTCAGACGCGGAGACTGAGGCTCCCTGACTTGCTGTCCAGTGGCAGTCGGGACTCCAAACCCCGCCCTCTGCTCTCTTTTCTAGCAAACCCCTCCTGCCTCCCTCCATGGCCATGAAAAATTAAAGCCCTCGGAGCTTCCTACTGCAAGGAAGGATCCTGCAGGTTCGCTGGCCGCACTCTCTAGCAGATTGTCTTTTAATGCTCGTAATTGCTTAATCAAAAACAAATGATGGTCGTAAAAATCGGGCATGTTCAATGTCCTCTGATCAGTCAAGGAAGGTTATCAAAATACCAAAGTTTGGATAAATTTAACTTCTTTTATGGAGTGTCTCTAACAGCAGACTGTAAAACGTCCTCTCCAAGAGCGGGTGGGGGAATAAAGAATTTCCTGTGCCAGCAGCGATAAATCAAACAACACTCCATGGACAATGGAAATAGATTTTTCTCACTCTTCACATAGCCAGGCCTCTACCAAAGTCACGGCGTGACGCTCTCACAGTGACGAGCTTCAACTTGGCCACATCCATTATCGAAATAAGGACTGTCAGGCCAGGGCGGGCGATGCTGTGATCCCAACTCTCGCGACCACGGCTGCTGCTGCCTTGCAGAGGCTCCAGCCCCATGGCTTTTTACTGAAAGCCTAATGAGACTCAATCAGCCAAAGCCCAAAGTTAATCTCTGAGAGGATCCTGCCTCCCTTCTCAGAATTCCCTTCAGCTGTTCAGGGCCTCCTAGTTGAGCCTTGGACCAGCTCCTGGTCCAGGTGGGTCGGTCAGATTAAAGTCTGTGTGAATCAATTTCTCTCTCTAACTTGCTCTCACTTTCACTCTTTCTCACTCATTTCTGGATTCTCCACTTGAAAAAGGTTGCTTGCCAGAACAGTAAGGGCAACCAATGCGAGGCCACACTTTTTCATCATCTGAAAGGCAAAACAAATCCTCCCAGTCCCAATCTCTCGCTCTGTTCCCTAACCCGTTCTTAGAATGGAGGCACGAGGACTGAGATTAGAGCCATGATTAGTAAAGCGGATTCCACAGCCCAAGCTCATTTCAAGCTTCTGCTTCTGTTCCATCGGCTAACAGCCCATTGGGCAGAGCAAGTCACATGGTCGGGTCTAAAGTCAAGGGGAAGTCCACCCCGCCCACCATGTGGCCTTCGCAATAGGGCGGATGCACAGCACCAGTCCAGGGAGTACAGACGTGGGACCAGTAATTCAGCCCAACACGCATGCCAGTCAGTGCAACGGGGTCACTGCTGCCCAAAGGTTTTCCTCCCTCACTCCCTCCCTTTCTTCTTAAACAGAAGGCAAATCACGATGATAAAAGATTATATAAGCAATTAGTTTCGACATGCTACAACATGAATTCTTAATCCATATTCAAGACTAGACATCGGAAGCAGCCCCTAAGCCCATAGGAAAAATTTTGATTCTTCCCATGACAGCAAGTGACATGAAACTATTACAGCATTTCATCTTAGTCAGATAGGTTCCCTCCAAAGTGACGGTTTGCTTCCTAGACACTCCTTCACGTAGTAAAGCTACTGACAGCCTCTGATATTTGTATAACTCTTCAATACACGCTTTCCATAAATTTTATCCATTTTCCCCATAAAACTCCCAGAGGTGGTTGCTATTGTTACCATATTACAGATGAGGAAACTGAAGTCAGAGAAGCTGCCTCGTGTAGCCAAGGTCACAGAGCTGGTATGTTGAAGAGCCGGGACTTAGACGCAGTCTTTAGAGTGCAACTCCTATGTTCCTTCCCGTAACTGCCAATCCTTCCTCCTGGCTTCAGTGGCCAGCTCCTCGATTCTTCTGCCGCGGCTCAGAATTGGGACATGGCAGAGGAAGCAGGGATGGACAGGAGCGGAGTGAACTATGGGCTGCGTGCGGTAGTGCATAATTCTGCGTCCCATTCGGGGCCAGGATGTGTTTTGTGGACCAAAAAAAAAAAACAACCCGCAAACAAACAAACAAAAAAGCCTGCCTTTGAGGACCATTAATTTCCAGTGGATACTTGGTAACCAGGGAATGAGGCTGGGTGATGGGTAAGGTGTAAGTCATCCTGGAAATCCTTCCTCTTCAAACTCCCAAGCTCCTGCACGGGTATTCTAGGGGAGCCTCACAACCTTTTGCCACACAAAAGAGGTGTGGCAATTTCTCCATCTTGCAGAAGAATAGCCAAAACCTCGATACATAGATTAAAAGGCAAAAGGATCCTGAACCAAAAATGTCTACAAAATGACAAGCCTATCCCTTACCCTTTTGCTGGCAGAAATACAAAAGGTTTTGTTCTTCTTGTTTTTTTCTTTTTAGTCCTGAAACATGGCCAAGCCAGTTATGATAAAGAGATTAATTGTTCTCCTATTGGCAACTCCTTAGTAAGAAGACATTCAAAACCCAAGCTTGCCCCTTGCTGCATTCGCAGTGCACGGATCTGGGGTGGGAAAGAGGTGCAGCGGGGCTGAGGCAGTGACACCCTGGTGTCCCAGGCTGCCTGGTGAGGGGGTCTGTGCCCCAGGAAGGAGGTTCTGTTCCCACCATCAGCTTGTGGCAGACTTCTACTGAAGGGGATTTTAACTGGAAATAATTGGGCAAGAGGGGTACTGCCTGGTCTGATACCAGAAGGGTCATTTCCAAAACCTCCCACCCAAATATGCCGTCTTAATAATCACCGGGTCAGGCTGAAGGTGGGTCAACAGGAGAACGGAGCTGGCTCTCCCTGACTCTCGTGAACTTGCCTCCCTCGAAGTGAGGAACCAACCAGGCAGAAGCAGCCCAAGGGCCGGCCTGGGGTGGAGGATGAATAAAGACAGTTAAAGGGTGAGGAAGAGCCACCAATGGGTTATTTTGAGAGAAGGACGTTTGCTCAGATGCTAGGACCACAGCTCTAGAGTTAGAGGCCGGCTCTGACCCGGGGAAGCTGATTTCCATCGCTAACCTTCATGTTCACGGCGGCTTTTATAAGGGCTTGTTAGGGGCATGTATGAGCATAGCAGACTTTGTTCAGGCTGCTCTAACAGAACACCACAGACTGGGGGCTTAAACAGCAGACACTGACGTCTCTCAGGTCTGGAGCAGAAAGTCTGGGATCAGAGTGCCAGCTTGTTAGGTCTTGTGAGGGCTGTCTTCCTGGTGCACGCAGATGGGGGCGGGGGAGCTGAGGAGAGGGAGAGGGGGAAGGAGAGGGAGGAGGAGGGAAGGAGAGAGAGAGAACTCAGGTCTGTTCACCTCCATAAAAGCACCCATCCCATCATGGGGGTTCCACCCCATGACCTCACCCAAGCCTAATTACCTCCCAAACGCCCCACCTCCAAATGCCATCACCTTGGAGATCAGGTCTTCAACATAAACATTGCGGGGGACACCAGCATTGAATCCATAGCACAAGATATTGGAAGGAAGCAGGAGGCAGAGACGCAATGCACAAGGCCTCCCAACTTCAGGCCACGGAACAATCGAGAGGCAGGTCAGCTGTGCAGACAACTTCCTCTCGGGCCAGCGGGGGTTCTGGAAGCCTTTGAGGCCTCGGCTCCAGTTAAGTGGCGGCTTTGTGTGCCCACTGTTTCTCCAGGTTTCTCCTGAGTGGGCGAATTCCTGGAACACTCACGCCACTTGGCCTGTGCTTTCCTCCCCGCTCTTAATTGGAACCTAAATGCTACTTGAGTGATCATTAAAGCACTGTTCCAAGAGGCACCCCTCGGAGAGTGGGCACGGAGGGCATCCGGGCCAGGACGGGGCGGCCCTCCACCCCAGGCCTCTGCAAAGTGGCAAATGAGCAGCAGACCTCGGCGATTATGCAAATCCAAGTCTGCATCTCATTTCCTCCTCTGCAGCTTGTGGGAATCTGCTCTGAGAACCCCCCTCTTAATGAGCCTTAGTAAGTTCTGGAGACCACAACTTCCCAGCAGCACGTTATTCTTCCATAAAAAAAGCACCTACAACCACATAGTATACAAGTTGGTTAAGTATATATATATATATTTTTTTCTTCTACAGAAAACTTTCATAGTGTGTTATCATCTGGGAATTAGGACGGTACCTAATCTCAAACTCCTCTAGGTGGAGGGGTGGAAGGGAAGGGGATTTAGGGACAAGCAGAGCAATGGAATTTTGCAAGTCTTGATTCATTCAACTTTTTCAGACTGGGAAATCCATGTAATCGTTCCCTTTTTATAAATGAAGGCAGGAGCAGAAGTCCAGAGAGGTTAAGCAATCTGTATAAGGTCACACGGCTGGCAGGCAGGGAGCCTGGTATTTGTTACAGCATCTACCAGGCTCCAAAGCCTGTTCTTCCCCCTGAGCACACATTTCCCTCTCCTTATATGAGGACATTTTCCACATGCCATGAAGTATGAACCTCACCCACCAATGTACCCTTATGTAAAAATCTCAATTCATGGATTTGAATTTTGTAGATCCATGCTCAAGCCACAAGGTTTAAAAGGCAGTGTTGTATCTGATTACAATCCCTCCTCTGGCTCCTCACTGTTTCCCACATAAATTGCTGTCCTTCCCCCACCTACATTCAAGCCCAGGGTGTGGCTCTGCATCTGCACACAAACCCACCCCGACTCAGGCCCGGACCAGAACTCTTCCCAGGGGCTGGAGCCCAGGCTGATCTGCTCTGAATCCCCAAGGCCTGAGCCAATTTATCACAGGCTTGTTAGGAGAGAGGCCCCAAGTCCTGGCCACGTGTCCCCATGGAGGGAGCCCCAACCACCCACACCCCAGGGTCCCCTCTGCCCCTTTACTCACTCCTGTCTGCTGGTGAGCTTGGGAGAAGGAGAAGGGCCTGCCTATTCCGGTCTGCATCTGCCAGAGGCAAGTCCTGGGGAAGATTTAGTTCCCGTGGATGGAGAGATGGGGGCCTGCCGTCCGAAAGCCCTGCCTGCCACTGTGGCTGGGAAATGGCCCAAACCCAAGTCTCACTTCTCAGTCAGCTCTGTTGG
Source organism: Pteronotus mesoamericanus (assembly GCF_021234165.1). Classification (NCBI taxonomy): domain Eukaryota; kingdom Metazoa; phylum Chordata; class Mammalia; order Chiroptera; family Mormoopidae; genus Pteronotus; species Pteronotus mesoamericanus. Next base: position 2,630,100 of record NW_026555200.1, read on the forward strand.
CAATGACGGCGATCGCCATCTGTCTTTCGCTCATGCCTTTAATTGTCAGTGGAGACCCACATGGGGACGGAAAGAAAAGGGTCCTTTCTAGGTAAAATGCCACAAATAACACCTTGGATTATCTGTGACTGTTTCATCGGTGGAAACCCAAGTTTTTCTGCATAAACACGAAGTGCTCAATATGTGCTTGCTGAATGGGTGTGTAGACGACTTGAAGGCAGGCTTCCTGGGTCCCCTGAGGGGTCCTCCAATCAGGGACAGTCTCCGTAAACTCTTGGCAATTGACATCAACCAAGATTTTCTGCCCTTTGAGCTGTGGCCACTCTATACGTTAAAAGTATTGTTAACACTAATGTACTTTGTCAATATCATCTATAAAGCGCATTATGATCCAAGGATTCTCTGTGCCCTATCCTCTCTCGTTAACTCTGAGCTGACCAAACGCACAGCTAGGCCGCAACAAAACTCTGATGATGACATGTCCCCAAAGGCAGCCATTGTTTATTTTGTTACACTGGGGGGAACTGGGGGTAGGGTGGGAAGACAGTGCGCCCGGTGACTGAGGAAGCTGAGCTCCCACTTTGGCTTCTACCCTTCTGGGCCTGTTTCCTTACTCGTAAAGGGAGAGACCAGCATTAAGTGGGTTAGGACAAATATTTAGGCGTCATCATGCAAATGCATCCGGATGGCTCGGTAGTGGCTGTCATGACGGTGTCTCAAAAAAGGACCCTATGCCAGTCAGGGATCCTCAGGAAGAAAGGGGCTGCGATCGATTAGTGATGTCTGCTGTGGAAACAAGGTGAACGGCGTTCTGTGTGCAAAGCAGTTGCCATCGCAGGGCCAGACGGGTTCAGTGGCACCTGTGTTCAGGACTGCGCAGCAGGGTGGCCCAGTCATTAAGAGCACAGACTCTAGCACCAGACTGCTGGACCCAAGTCCCCAACCCGGATGTGGACCTCGGGCAAGTCTCACACCGTCTCTGTGTCTCAGTATCCTCTGCTGTAAAATGCGGACAGTAATGGTGCCCACTTTACAGGGACGTTATGAGGATTAAATGAGATAATCTGAGAAGTTGTGGGAATAGTGCCTGGCCCTGAGTACGTGCCACATTTGTGTCAGCTGTAAGTTAGACAGTGATAAAATAAAAAGGTTAGAATTCAATGAGAGTGAAAATAAGGACAGTCATGCCTCAAACAATGCACGTGAAAAAGGCTGGTGTCAGAACGGCAGGCAAGTTTACATCAAGTCCATAGGTACACATTATACCCACATGTATACATAATAACCACGTGTGTCTAAAGGATCAAGGGGAATGCTCAAAATGTTAACCGTGATTGTATCTGGGTGGTTGGAAGTCAGCGTTAATTTACAATACGTATGTGTCATCCAACGAGCAAACACTTAAAGCCTCACATCTCCTCTCGGAAGGAAAGAGGCAGAAGTCTCTGGCGTTGTAAGTGACCTCCCCACATGACATGCCAGCCCCCACTGAGATTGGGGCCCAAACAAAAATGGCAGCTCAGGGGTTAAGCTGGGCCTGGCCAGTGACCCAGGAGAATCTGTTGCTTATTTCCAGTGACAGTCTAATGATGTGAGAACCCTCCCGACACAAGCTCTAAAATCATGTGTTTTCTAAAGTGTAGACACCCCGCTCGCCACTCGGCCAAGCGGCAAGGGCTCACAGAGAAGCCATCTGCGGGACGTTAGAGTAGGTTCAGAGGCTCCCCTCAATGCAAGAGTAATTAACCAGGCTTCGAAGTAATCAATTCTTCCTGGCCTTGGGCTCCCCAATGCTGCGCAGAGGGAATGGAAGACAAATGGGTTTTCAAGCCTTTTCTTTTTAAAGAAATGTTGTCATGTATAGAAATCGAAGAAGTGATTGCTTTTAAAACAGAAAGCTACTGAGCATCCCAGATTATGGGTTTTAAAGGGGGAAAAAAAAGATGCCAGGTTAGGAGCTTTGCCCGGTACATGGGGTTGCCCATCTGAGGCCTCAGCGGTCACATCTGGAATGTTCCCCTGGTGCATGCAGGTACCCCGCTGACCTCCAAGATGGAGTGAGATAGTCACCCTCTGGCACTGGAAATGCAGGGCCATAACTGCTTTCCTCCAGTAACACCCCGAACTCCTGGGAATTGGGCGGAGGGGCTCGTCTCTGTGAGTATTACCCATGAGTACTATCGTGAAATTGTTCAACGCATTTTCCAGGATCTCATTGCAAGAAAACTTTGTGAAATATGACCTACTCACACAAAGCTGCAAAACTGTACAGAGAGGTTCCCTGTATCCATAACGAAGCTCTCCCAAAGGTGGCATCTTCGTAACCATAGCACAAAACCCTAAAAGTTGATACTGTCATAACATCTTTGATCTCACCCCCGTTTTTACTTTTTTTTTTTTTTTTTTTTTTTTGGTGGTGGGGTATATCTTTGTCCCATGACATTTTATCACATGACTAATCCCTCAGGACTGGCCAAGGACGGCACCTTCCAGGGCGGGCAGGGAATGGAGAAACAGAACAACGTCAGTTAGCCCTCAGCCTGCAGGGGGGCTGGTGGCCTCCGTGGGTATGCACAGGTCCTGAGCACCAAGGCTGAAGGGCCCAGGAAAACCAGCCTAAGAGGAAATGGTCCCCGCTCCCCCCTGGACACTGCAGGGCACCCTCCCGGCAACCTGCTCTCCACCAACCACGCAGAGCCTGAAGGGTCAGCTATGCCAGGGGACCAGCCACTTCCCCTCGTGGCTAATCCCTCGATTTGTGTTTGCCTCCTCGCGCCGAGCCGAAGCGTCTCCTGGAGGAGGGCTCCGAGGGGCTGAAGAGCACTTTCTTGCTCCGTGTTGCTGCCGGTGGGAACGTCCCGTGGTGCAGCTGCTGTGGTTCCCAGTTTGGCGGGACCCAGTTTGGCGGTTCCCACTGGAAGAAGGGACTTCAACAGATCCTGGTTCACCCATGTTCCTGACAGCATTATTCACAAGTGCGAAAAGGTGGAAACAACCTAAATGTCCACTAACACATGAATCGATAAACAAAATGCAGCTTATCCAGGCAATGGAATAGTACTATTTAAAAGAGAAAGAAATTCTGTCCTGACCGGTGTGGTTCTGCCCTGACCGGTGTGGTTCAGTTGGTTGGGTGCTGTCCCACAAATCAAACGGTCAAGGGTTCGATTCCCTGTCAGGATCCATGCCTGGGCTGCAGGTTCAGTCCCCAGCTGGGGTGTACACGAGAGAAAACCGATCGATGTTTCTCACACTGATGTTTCTTCCTTCTCTCTCTCCTTCCTTTCCCCTCTCTCTAAAAGTAACTAAAATCTTTTAAAAAAAGAAAAAGCAGGGACATTCTGACACATGCTACATTCTGTAGCTTGAGGACATTCTGCTACGTGAAATATTCCAGTCGCAAAGGACAGATGCTGTTGGATTCCACTTACGTGAGGTATTTAGAGCAGTCAAATCATAGAGACAGAAAGTAGAAGAGAGGCTTCCGGCGGCCGGGGGCAGGCCGGAATGGGGAGTGAGTGTCCAGTGGGTGCAGAGTTGCTGTCGGGAAGAGGAGAAAGTCCGGGAGACGGGTAACGTCAGTTGTTGCACAAAGTCGGGAATGCACCCGTATTTTGCCGTGTATAATGCATACATTTCTGCCCTAATTTTTGAGGGAAAAATAAGGATGTGCATTATACATGGATAGTACCAATTCTGCATCTATATAAATGTTTTTATTTTATTTATGTTTATGTGTTAAAAGTGTAACTCCACAAAGCAAAACAATATCTGTATATTCAAAAATAAATGCTAAAATTCCTTTATAATACAAAAACCAAGTATCTAAATATAAATAAATAAATAAATTGAATTAAAAAATTAAACAGAAGATTTTTTTCCTGAAAGCTTGGGCCAAAAGCGTGGGTGTGCATGATACATGGCAAAATACAGTACTTTAAGCCACTAAATTGTATACTTGAGAATGGTTAAATGGGCAAGTTGAATGTTATGTGCATTTCTCACATACACACGCATGCGCACGTACCCCTATAAAAGGAAACCAGTCGTAGCAGCCACTTTGACCTCTGGTGCTGAGGTACCCCTAACAGCACCTGCTTTCTGCTGAATGAAACCCATAGTGGACCCTTGACTCTCACGGACCTGCTTGGGCTGCCTTCCTCACTACCCCCTGCTCTGCCCTCCGGCGTCCGCTTCAGCTTCCCCTTTCCAGCTTTTACCTGAACTGCCTCCCCTAACCCCACCTCAGCTGTCAATACACACCGGATGCTTTCAGGGCCGCCGCCTCTGAGAAGCCTTCCTGGATCACCTCACCTCATAGGAAAGTCTAAGCCCTCTGCCACCTCCCAAAGCATGCTGCCTGCTTCTTGCTGTGCACAGTAATCTGTCTGCCACTGGCACCTTCCCCAGGGCACTGGAGGCAGAGGCGGCCGCCTTTCACACTTTTAATTCCCCCAACCCTTGCTCGAGGCCTGGCATCTTCTTGACCACTCAGTAACATGTCAGGTAAGTAGACATATGACCATGCAGTCTTCTCCGCTCCACATGTCCCACCCACCCACCAGGGAGAGTGATTAACTTGGGATGAGAATCAAGAGAAAATCACCCCTTTGAGATATTGATAGCAATTCCTTTGTGTAGAAACCCAGGAGTAGGGTTCCTAAACCATAGGGCAGTTCAATGCTTAACTTTTTTTTGTGTGTGAAAGATTTTATTTATTTGTAGATAGAGGGAAGGGAGGGAGAAAAGGGGAGAGACACATTAATGTGTTGCTGCCTCTTGAGCGCCCCCTACTGGGGGCCTGGCCTGCAACTTAGGCGTGTGCCCTGATTAGGAATCAGACAGGTGACCCTTTGGTTCACAGGCCAGCACTCAATCCACTGCGCCACACCAGCCAGGGCTCAATTCTTAACTTTATGAGGAACCGCCACACTGGTTCCCATAATGGCCCAACCAGTGTACATACTAATTTCTCCTCATCCTTGCCAGCACTTGCGATCTTCTGGTTTTTGGTAACAGCCATCCTGACAGGTGTGAGATGACGCTTCCTTGTGGTTTTGATTTGTATTTCCCTGATGATTAGCGACGCTGAGCACCTTTTCCTGTACTTATTGGCCACCTGGATGTCCTCTCTGGAAAGATGGCTCTTCAGGTCCTTTGCCCATTTTTAAATTGAATTATTTGCTTTTTTGCTATTGGGTTCCAGCTTCTTGAAGAGGCACTGCACCCCAACATTTATTGCGGCGTTATTCACAGTAGGCAAGATGTGGATAAAGGAGGGGGGGTATACATACACGCACACAAGGGGATATACGCAGCCATGAGAAAGAAGAAAACCCTGCTGTTTACAACAGCATAGATGAATCTAGGGGACATTCTGTTAAGTGAAATAAGCCAGAAAGAGAAACACAAATACTGTATGGTATCACTTATAGGCAGAACCTTAAAAAAAAAAAAAGCCAATTTCATAGAAATAGAGATCAGAATGATAGTTTCCAAGGACGGGGAGGAGGGAGAACGGGGTGACAGAGGACAAAAGGTACAAATTTTCAGTCAGAAGAAGTTCCAGGGCTCCCAGGTGCTGCAGGGTGACTGTAGGTAATAACGAGGTATTGTGCACCTGAAAGTGGCTGAGACGAGACCTTACGCGTTCTCACTGCAAGCGTGCGTGTGCACGGACGCAGAGTTAACTATGTCAGGGGATGCACGCGTTAGTTATCCTGACCTCGGTAATCATCCTACAATGTACATGAATATCAAATCATCACGTTGTACACTTTAAATATATGTGATTATATTTGTCAGTTATCACTCAATAAAGTTTACATTGCTTTTCAAAAGAGAAAACCACCTATCCTATTGACCTTAATGCTGGAGATTGTCTGTCGTTACTTAGCCAGCAGGTCCCCGCACCCACCCCTGCACAAGGGTCCATTAGGACTCTGGGGCAGTTCTGAACTTGGATAACATAGTTTGGGGCGGGTGCAAATGGCCTTTCAAAAACCAACCTACTTAGAGGTCATGACAAATCCTACTGCACAACGGGTAAGATTCTTCCTTCAGAGCCAGCACCTGTTTCGTTTAATTTCCGCTGGATTGTCAACTCCACGAGGGCAGAGGCGGCTGATGTCCACAGAGCAGGCTCTGGGAGGCCAACCCGTGAGGAATGAAACCGGTCCCCGGCCCCCGACAGACAGGCAAACTGCACCCAAGAAAATAGTGTCTGAGTCAGCGTTTGTCTAAATGAAGCTCCGATGGGTGCGTTGTCAATCTTCTCGTCAGCAGCAATAACTGCAGTGGCGATGAAGAGCTCCCTCTACGCTCGTCACGTACGTAACCCCTGGCTTCCCCCCACCCCAAGGTAACAACATGAGAGAAACGAACCCGCTCCAGGTCTACGGCCCCGAGAAGTAGTGGAACCCCAGCACTCCGTGTTCCGTCCTCCCAAGCAGTCACTCCATTGTGTGATGAAAAAACCTCCTTTCGGTTTTATTATGACTATTAGTAACTGTTAATTAGAGCGTTGAAGAAGCAGCCGTCGCGTCCCCCGTTCTCACAGTGCTAATTACTCTTGGCTTTGCTACCGGTAGGAAAAAAAAAGCGCACTAACTATTGTTCCGGGGGATTCTTTATTTACCTTATTGTACGATCTTCCTTATGACTATTTATTTTGAGCTGCTTATCATTTAAAAAAAAAAACAAAAACCAAACAGTTGTGAAGAAGGCCCTTCATTAAAAGAATGTGGTTTTCCTCTTTTCCGATGGGAGCCCGTTCGGCTGCCAGGCTGGGCCAGGCTCCGCGCGCATGCGCATCAGGTTCTGCCTGGGTTTTGGCCAAAGGTTTTGGGTCACAGGGCAGTCCGATGGTCTCAGCAGGGGCGCCTTCCACCTGTGTCATGCCCTGAGATTGGGACTGCTGTTCACTTGTGATAAGGTGACATTACTGCCCACGGGTGGGACAGCACCAAGGCCAGGAACGCAGCTCTGCAGTGAGACCACCCTGGGCAGCTGCGGCTCGGCTGGGGCCAGAGTGAGGGCTGTGGCCGCGCTGGGGACAGGTAGTGACTGAGAAGGGCCGCAGGTACCTCTGGTGCCAGTGGAGTGGTACTGCTTGATTTCAGAGCTGCTTTTGTGGGTGTGGCCACTGGGCAAAGCCTTCTAACTACTCCTTTATGAATGAACCTGTCTAGGCCTCAGTTAACTTATCCGTAAAACGGGGCCGACAGTTCCTACCTTATATGCTGCGATCAACACAGAATAACACCACCAACATGGCACTTTGCCGGCACATGGAGGCCACATAAAGCATGGCGCGAGCCATACAGGTACTGCTGTTGTTAGTATTACTGTGTGAACATGGCTGTGTTCATGCTCCCTGGACATGAGGCCCCATTTAGGGCCCTGGTCAGAGCCATGGCAGTGCCCATGGATGGCTGCTCCATTCCTGACACTACAGAATCAGAGAGTAATCAACTCTTAGGTGCAATGAAGTCCTATCAGGGGACGTCCCCCAGTCCCATGGTTCTACAGATGAGGAAAGTGAGGCCCAGAGAGCAGATGCGACTTGCCGGAGGGCATGCAGCAGGACCAGAAGTGTTCACCGCATAAACCACGAGACAGCCCCTCAATATGGAGCAGGCCCCTGGGACCCGCTCCAACAACACAGAAAATGCGGAGGTGGCCCCGGGGAGGTGCTCGGATCCTCTCATTCACTTCTCCTGATGACCCTGCACAGTGACCAGGAGGGACAGGTGGGTGTCCAGCTTGCATTTTCCACTGCTGGTACCAGCACCGTGATTTTGCTTCAGGGAACCAACTTCACCCAATTTCCAGTCCTTGTAGTTGGATCAGAGTTGACCCTGCTTGTCGTCGCGTGGGTAGGCACCTGACCCAGGCTGAGTCAGCAGCATATTCCAACCTCTTGGCCATAAGGGACCTGGGATCAACCCCAGGACTCTGGTTGGAGCTGCTGGAAGCGTCTCCATCTTCCTACCACTGATGCTCAGACGGCTCAAGACAGCCAGGGGCAGCAGAGGGTGGGGGGTGGCCCAGAAGGCCGCGTGCCTGGACCCAGCATCAGCACCAGGGCAGCGGGACTGGGAGCTGAGGAGGGAGGCAGATTTCAGTCATGCTGTCGAGCCTTCCTGGTGCCAGGGACAACCTCGACGCCCTGGGTCTGGGACCTAATTCGAGTTTGGTTCTGTTTATCTTGGTTAAGCAAGCTTAAAAGTATCTGGGCTGCTATTAAAGAAGTTCTCATTCTCACCGCTGCAGCGACCCATTATTGCTTGTTGGTGTACCGATGAGAGCAGGTAACATAGGTCCGCCTGCCCCTGGCCCTGGGCTCCTTCCTCTAGCCCCAGCCTCCCCTGGGTCCCCGCCAGAGACCAACTGCTCTTGCTTAAGCACAGTGCAGTTCGGCTTGCTCTTCTCCCACATTTTGAATCCACCAAAGCGAAGATGTCGAAGGCTGCACGTCTCATCAGTCCATTCACTGAGTGAGTGTGGGGACACCTGTTGGACCAACCTGAGGGCGCAGCGCTGTGTGCAGATGCAGAAGCGTGAACCTGTCTCGGAGCCATGTGCGCCTTTCCGGCCTGGGCAGGCGGGCAGGCGGGCAGGCCACAGCCAAACTGCAGTGACTCTCAGGCTGGCTCTCTGTCATCTCTGCAGCCCTGGCTCCTGCCAGCGTGGCTGCGTGCACGAGGGGCTCTGCCAATGGTTTTGAACTGTGCTCCATGGCTGAGCATAAAAGTGATGAAGCAATTCAAAAGCAAGAGCATTCACTTCTCACCAGATGGGGCGACTCACAGAATGCCATTTGAGCCGACGCTTCATGGGGGTTTCGGAGGGAGGAGCTGGGGAAGTGTGTCGGGGAGACCAAAGCCGGTGGGAAAACAGGCAGGGAGGGAAATGTCCAGGCTCGTTAGTCCAGACCCGGAACAAAGGGGAATGACATTGGTTACCGGTGGATGGACCAGTCAGTTCATTGTTGCTTTCATTCACTCTGTCATGAAGGCCTGAATGCAATTTTTAGGTCAACAAATATTACTCCAGGGTCCCGAGCAGTGAGCCCCTGACCCGCGGCAGTTGCTCAATGAATGAATGAGCTATGTTGTGCCTCCTACAGTGCTAAGTGCTGGCAACACACTAACAAATAAAACAGAAGTGACAACGGTCCTTGTCATCCCAGAGCCTATAATCTAGCAGGTCATTCACAAACATTTATTCGGCACCTATTACGTGCCAGGCACTGTTGTAGGTGCTGGGGACAAGCAGCGAACAAGACAGACAAGCAAGGCCCCTGCCCTCCTGGAGCTGACATTTAAGTGGTGGGAGAGGACCCTCCTAATGGGTTTGTCCTTGTGTGTCTCCTGCTCTTCGAATGCCGCGGGCAGTTGCTGCACGCACTGGGTTCTTTCCAGGTGCAAGAAATCTCACTGTTTGTTCATGGTTCTGTTTTTCTGTCTACTCACCTCACAGCATAAAGGTAAGTGTGCCTTTCTACAAGGAAAATCCTAGAGAAAACCACAGCCCATAGGCAACACAGTTAATGGGAAGGCAAGCTTTCAGCTCTGGCTCAAATAGCAAGATTTACTTGTACATATATTTTAGAACTCTCATCAGTTTCTCATAAAATATACCATCAAAATCAAATTTTATCAAGGTTTACTTTTGTTTCATTTTCCTCAAAAGAGTTTTTGTTTCTGAGGGTCATTCTGGAAAGCTGATCTTTGAGTAAACAATAGAAATCTATCAGCAATGAAGCCAATCAGGTTCTGCAGCCCTCCTGCCTCCTGCCCGTCCGTGGCAGTTCAGTGAGAAGCTCAGCATCCTTTAGGGGGAAAGAGCTCCACACAGGTTCACAAACAGTAATGCCCTGGCCAAACTAGTCTGCCCCTTTACCGTGCACAGTGTTGTCTCTTCGTCCTCTGAACCCGGTGGGAAGTCCTGCTGCACATCCAGGACCCAAGAGAGGGGGCCAGAACTGCTAGAACCGTACAAGGCAACAAACCTTAGAAAATATTTGAGGTCTCCAGGTCTCCAAATCTGCCTGGGCTCAGGTAAGCACAGTGACCAGGCTGCCAGCCAACCCCTCCTCCTGCAGCCTTCCATCTGAGTCTTATTGAGTCATCAGTTGCTACGGACACTGAGCTGGGTGCTGGGGAGGCAAGGATGATCAAGACAGGGTCTCCATGCTGATGTAGGAGAAAGGAGGAGCAAGGCAATTCCATCCATCCATCCACCCATCCACCATCCACCATCCATCCACCCATCCACCCATCCACAAATCAAGCACTTATTATAAATGGGCCCCGGACACAAGTAGGGGCAGATAAGGCACCAGCTCCAGCATCTTGGAGCAAGTGCTCGGCCAGCACCCAGGACCTCCACAGGACCATAAAGAAGGGATGGGGATGCGATTATGCCCCAGCTGCTTAGGGGTATGCACCCCTCAGAGAAGATTTCTCAAACACTCGGGATCATTGCCCACAGAACTTTCCATCACTCCCTGCCTATGAACAGAGGGTAAGACCTTGACGGGCACCATGGAGGGAAAGTGTAGGTCGCTCCCCAAGAAATGACAAAACTGGACCCCCAAGGGCTCTGTTATTCCCAGGAGTAGTAACTGGAACCCCCAGAGTCCAGTAAAGATAGAACCTCCATTTTCCTGAGGACCAGCAGGAAGAAGTGCTAAGAGATTTCCGGGCTAAGGAGGGAGAACCAGAAAGGACGGCAAGAACAGCAGCATGGAGCCTTGGGGGGGGGGGGCTCAGGCAGCCCCCCACAGGGAGGCCTGCGGGGCCCAGGCCAGGTGACTGAGGGGTTTAAAGAAGTAAAGCGATATGACCAGATTCGTTTTTCCCCAGGCAAATGGCAGGATGGAATCAGAGCGGGAGCGACTTTAGCCGACAGTTGTAATAATTCAGAGAAGAGAAGCGAATACCTGCAACTGTGGAGAGAAGATGAGGAAGAAGGTTCTGGATGTCAGGGGCACGTCAAGCTCGGCCCCCTCTCCCCCCAGTACTCCTCCGTGTGGCAGGTCAGAGGCCCCGTGCCCAGGAGCAGGGCCGGTGCAGCTCTCCAGCACAGCACGCAGCTTCACTGCCCTTCCCATCGCCCCATAGATTAGTCCCCAAAGCAAGGATTTCCAACACCACAGCTCCCTGGGAGGGACTGATTTGCCTCCTGGGGGGCAGCTGGTGTTCGCCACAGCTCCAGCGCGCTCAGCTTGGTTCTGATCGACAAAACGCCAGCTTTGCAGATGGGGCAGACGGGGTACCTCCTGCTTCCTGCAGCCGTGTCTACGTGCTTGATTCCGGGAAAGGCTCTTTTCTTTCTCCATCCCCACTGCCCAGCCCTCCGCCCAACGAACCAGCATCTACCTCCCTGGTCCTCATCCAGAAGGGCTCAGGGGTACCCCCCTACAGCAGAACCCCACAGCCTCACTCCAAACCCCAAGGATGAGCCTCCTGCCTGCTTGCAGAAACACCAGAGCAGAGGCAAACCCTCCTCAAGTGCACACAGGAGTCCGCCCTGGGCTCAGCACACGTCTGCACTGGGACAGGCAGGTGAACAGGTCAACATTTCATGAATCTGGGAGGAAGTGGGGAACCCCCCATTTGTTTGCCCTTTCAAATGCCCTAAGCCTTTTGTTCGACCATTTTGCCCCTTAATCCATTTTACCTGTTAATTCAAAATTTGCAGAATAGAAAAAGAAGGGGGAGCTGGAATGAAGATGTTGCAAGGTCTTTCTCTGAAGCAACCCAAACTGAGAAAACCACATCCCCTACCTCTGAGCCAAGGCCCACGGCTTATGGAAGAGTTTGGGGAACTCAAGCCTTTTAGGGGATCGCAGGGACATGAGAATGCACCTCTGCAGGAATGAAGGTCCGCCAGAGGAGGCTTCTCCCCGGTCTCGCTTCCACTTCCGACGCCAGCACCTAACAAGGCTGAGCTTCGGGAGTTGCAGACAGATGACATCCGCTCAAATACTTCTCACTGTGCACAATCCTGGACTTAAAATATAGCTCAACACCAGAACCTATTTCTTGGATCTACACTTCTGGCACAGCGTACGGGAAAAGAACACGGCTTTTAGAGCTCAGATGGACTGAGTTTTGACCCCAGATTTGCACTCCCCTAGCTTTGGCTCTTCACCTCTCTGGGGCTCCGTTTCCTTCTCTGTAAAATGTGGATCATCTTTCGTACCTCAAGAGGACAATTTTATGAATGAAGTTCAGTGTGTAAACCTCTTTGAGGGAAGAGTAAGATCTCTCGGAGGAAACACACAGTTCCCGAGGCTGCAGGAGAGGCTCGCAAAGTCACCCACCCCACCCTTCCTCCCTCCCAAGCTCACCAGAGGTACCTCGCGTCTCAGCTCAATCAGCGACTTGGCCAGAAAGCCAGGGAGAAGCCTCTTTGCCTCTCCGAATGAATGGCTACAGGTTTATGATTTATTTGTTGATTAATTGGACACTTGGAGACAATTCCATTTCAATCGCCTTATGGGCATGGCAAGATGTGCAAAGGCTGCCGATGTCAATACATTAAGACTGAGCGTGCTGGGGCGCAGCCGGGGTGCGTGGCGGTGCTGGGTCACCGTACCATGGCCTATGGCAGGTTAGGAAGCATTTTGAAAAGCACGACTGCTTCCTCCTCTCCGCTCCCGGGGAGAGAAGGCTCCTGCACACCATGGCCAGGCGGGGCTGGCACGGAGGTGCTGGCTCTGGGACCCCCTCCTGCCCCCCTCTCGGCCAAAGCTCCCCCTTTTAGGAGCGCTCTGGTGATGGCACCCTGTCCAGTGGAGTAAAATCCAGGGGAACCTCCCCAACTCCAGCTCCTTGGCCACATCTGCAAAGTCTCTTTCACCACGTAAGGTGGCATGCTCAAGAGGTTTCAGGGATTGGGAGACGTACATCTTTGGGGGCCATTATTCTGCCTGCCATGCCACGGGGCCGCCAGGAAGATTACAACGGCCTCCCGAGTGTCCTCTTTTCTTCGGTCTTTGCTGTCAGACGGAGCCTTTTATAACTTAATGAAATCACGTCACCCCTCTGCTCAGCCCCGCCCTGGACTTCCTATCTCCCTCAAAAGTCTAAGTTCTCACAGTGGCCTGTAAACAGGTCAACAGAGAGTCAATGCCGCAGCTCAGACTGGGGACTTTTCCAGGTAAGATGAGGCGCCATTAATCAGGATGCTGGTATTTTGCGCTTAAGCTGGGACTGCCTTGGACAGACTGGATGTGCCACCCCTCTGCCGGCCACCCCATTCCTTCTGTGACCGTGTGTCCCATCACCTGGCTCCTCGCACGTGGGGGAGCCCTGCAGTCTCCGGGTCTCCGTGCTTCACCCCAGAGGGCCACAGAGCTCCGCTCATGTCCTTCAAGCCTCTGTTTCAACTGTCCTGCTCTGTGAGATCGACCCGGGCCGCCGGTTCACAGCTGCAGCACTGGCTCCCGGCGCCCCGCTTCCTGCGGCGCTCTCTTCCCTAGCACTTACTGCCTTCTCACCCACTCGTAAGTGCGCTTGCTGCGTCGGGCCCTTGTTCATCTCCTCTATGGCCGAGCTCTTCCGTAAGAAAGTAAGCTCTTCAGAGTCAAGGATTTGGGTCTTAGTCTCTATATCCTCCGCAGCTGGCACCCAGCTGATGTTTAAGAAATATCTGTTGAGTGAATGAAGGAGACGGGCTAAGGCCAAGCCTCCCCAAAGTCCGTGGCCTGAATCTCTTCTGGGACACACTGCTCCTTGTCCTCGACTTTCCTGGACGACTGCCCCCTCCGCATTTTTACAGAACCGGACAGACCTGAGCCCGTGTTTCTCAAAGTGTGCCCAGGGGGCCACTAGCACCAAAACCATCTGGGGGGCTTGTTAACAATACACACCCCCGAGACCCATTCCAGCCCCCACAGGCCAGGGGCTCAGGAAGCTGTATTTTTAATTTTTGGTACGTACCTCTAATGCCCTGTTTGGGCACAGGGAAGTTTGGGCACAGGGAAGTTTGGGAGTGCTGACTTACAGGAAACACATACCCTCCGCCCCGCTCCTTCCCTGCGGGGGTTGCGGACAATTTCCCACCATAACCTGCCTCGTCCACAGGACGCAACAGAGCCAGCGACACTGGCTGCCCGTGACCAGCTGGGCCGCATGTCTCCAGGCTGCGCGCCCGCCGGGTCCCCCACAAGTTTCACTCTTCAGAGGCCGCTCATCTAGTGGCAGTGGTTCCACGTTTCCCGTAAATGATTTCCTGCTCAGGCCACAGGCTGAGATCACTGCCAACCTCAGGCTCAAGCTCGAGGCTTACAATCGCAGCGAGCAACTTACAACTTACAAAGCCCCGTGTGAAAGAAGGAGCTTGCTCTTAAAATCATCCGTGTTTCTCCGTTTTGGTGCACGAGTGGCTGTTACCCGGGGTGCTGCGTTGGGAATCAGAACAGGTGGTGGGGATAATGGAATGCGGCTGATAAGTAGCTTGCACGGCCCCTGCTGCCTCTGCCGGCAGCAGCCCTCTGATGTTTGGGTATTGGGATCTCCATCTGGGGACAGCCTTGCGAGAAGGCACCCGCAGGTGTGCTGATGTTCGGCGTGTTCGCTGAGAGCCCGGCTGCCTGGCCGGTTTCCACACCTGGGCCTTGTGGACAGTGGGTGGCCCAGGGGCCCCGCCCAACACCCAAGGTGGCAAAAACCAGGGTGGAGCTGACCGGAAGAAGGAAATCCTACTCCTCTCCCTGTCCTCCTTGAAAATAAGTGCCTTTTGAAAACAACAGCATGACCCGTTCCACATCATAAAAGCCAAGACGTGGGTCTTCAGGCAGCACACCTGTTACCATTCTGACGTTTCAGGCCTCAGGAACTTTATGACCTGCGTGGAGGTCGGGGGACCCAGCTGAAGGTGGGGGGCGCTGCAGGTGGAAAAGGGAGAAGGAGTTGGTGGCACATCTAACCTCAGACTGTGAGATGCTCTGGACACACAGCCAGGACACGTGGCCCGGAAGGAGGGAGGGTGGCCCCGGAAACCTCACGTTACATACAAGAGCAGCCACCATTGGCAGGCTCCTGCCCCACTGCATATAACACAATGAGAAAGGCCTTTGGGGTTCAAAGTGTGCCCCTGGACCAGGCACATCAGCGTCACTTGAAGCCTCTTAGAAACGCAGCATCTCAGGCAGCTCCCCGGACCGGCTGAACCCCCCCGCCCCCGCCGGCCCCCCACCGATGAACGGGATTCCTGAATCGTTGGGGTGCACCTGACAGTTTGAGAAGCACGGGGGTAGATGTGAGTTTATCCTCAGTTTATGGGTGAGGGAGCTGAGGGAGGCCCGGGGGGTTGCCAAGGGCTGAGATTGTGACTTGAACTCAGATACTCTGACCACGATTCTAACACGCTTCCCACTGGAGGGAACCGTTGAGTTGAGGCTGCAAAGGGCAGGTGTTCAGTGACGGGCGTCTGGGCGGAGGGGACAGGCGTCTGGGCGGAGAGGACAGCCTGAGCCAGGGCAGGAGCTGTCCCCGGACCTACACTGCAGGGGGCAGAGGGTTGCCTGGACTTGTGGGTGCCAGGTCTGCAAAGCGGGCAAGGGGAAGGTCCCATCTGGAGAGGCCGGCATGAGCCAGACCCCCAGAGAAGCTGCCCAACAGAGCTCCGATGGCTCAGGCCACGTGTTCACCCGAGGCCCCACCTTGAACATCAGTGGGTCCTGGGGGAACATGAGGCCCCCAACCCTCAGAGAAGAGCTCCTTGGGCTGAACCTTCCAGAACTTCTGAGCACTCCTGCAAGAAGGGCCATAAGGACATCGCACAAGGAGCATCTTCCCGACGACCCCCAGGGCTCCTGGTGCCGCCCTGTGACACGTGGCTGCGTTGGCAGGGGCCTTCCTGCAGCTGTGGGCGGGGCTCTGCCGTAAGAGCTGAACGTCCACGTGGCCTGAGCACAGAGTGGGAAAAGAACTGCCCCCATTTCAGCAACTTCCAACTCAGGGCTGTGTATTTAAAACAAATACCATTTTCCCTTCGTTGGCGAACCGTCTCTGGGACACGTCTCATGCTGCTTTCTTCTCAGCTCCGAGCACCGGCTGCCAGGAGCGCGCATGAGCCACTCCGCAGTCCCTCCAGCTGCTGGGCTACTCGTGCCCAGGGCAGAGGGGTGGAGAGTCCCTTCGTCAGAAAGTCTGGGAGCTGCAATCGGCACTGATGGCTGTGCAAGGACGGATCCTGAGACACGCTCGAAGGGCAGGAGTTAAACGCTCAGCCTCTCGTCTGGCAGAAAGGGGTTTCTCAAGGCTGAACCACCCGCAGCACTGCCTGGAGCTCCGTTTTTGAAGAGAGGGCGCCAGGGAGGACTCCCAAATGTCATGCGGTGCCCCTGGGGTGAGCTCAGGGAATTGGGCAAGGAAAACAGGGCTGCTTCCATTTCTCTGCTCACTCAGAGACTATTTACAGGGAAAACTAGTTTGCAAAGGACACTGGGAAGCCACCGGGGGTGCCTCAGGGTGAAAGCTGCCACATTTTCTCAGTTCACGGGCCTCTTCGAGTCTCCAAGTCTCTGTAATTTTTCTCACGGTACCTACAGGCCAAACGAAATCCCTACATGTTTTGTTTATTAAGTAGATAAGGCCAAAGGCTTCATAAATATTTATGCTCTAACAACTTAATAGCCAGTGGAAAGAAAATCCTACTCACACATTGAAAAAAAAAACACCCAATACTTTTATCTTGTCCTTAAATAATCACAAGTATACACATGTGGATTGTGTGTGTCTGTTGTTGGGCACCCCTCCGACCTTGAACTCAGATTGGACTCCACCGACCTCATTTCCTGTTCCACTCTGCTCTTGTTGGTATTTGCTTTTGATCAAAGGAACTGTCCAAACCCCAGCCTCAGAAAGAAATGACATCATCAAAAGGAAGGTAGCAGATCTAACGTGGACACAGCAAGTGGCCTTGACTGAATTAGTAGTTCCCTCAGTGTCTTGACAGGTGTTATGTTTTCTTTGAAAGTTAAAAACAGCCCACGGCACCTCAGTGACTTCCCCTGGGCGCCTTGGTGACAGTTTGGAAACCATGGCTGTGGAGCACTTGAGAGTACTTGCCACACCTGTAACCACCCTGCAAGGAAAGCACCGCTATTATCATCCCCCTTTTCCAGATGAAGAAAATGATACTTAACCAGGCGAAGGCACGTGCCCACGATCCCCAGGCGGAGCCAGGAGTCACACTCAGGCAAGTGGAGGCAGAGCCTGTGCCCTTCACCTGCCCGCCTCCAGCACAGTTCAAGGACCTGGGTTCAAATCCAGCCTCTGCTACTCACTAGCTGTATGTGTCTTTGGTAGTTTTTCAACCTCTCTGGTCCTTAAGTCCACACCTGCTGTTTGTGTTTGTGTACCTCAGCGATTTTGCAAATGGATTGGTCTTTACGACAATGGATCCAAGATTTGTAAGGCAGACTCAGCATTAACCAATAGGCAAAATCTTCTAGGACAGGGAAGGGGGAGTAGGAGAAGAAAAGAAAGAAGGGGAGAGGAAAGAAGAGCCCAGGACAGGCCCTGGAGCCATATCTTCAGGCCTGGCACCTCCTGCTCAGCCACGCTGGCCTGGGCACCTTGGCCATCGGCCTGCAGCTGACAATATTTTTTAAATAATGGAGTTCAAAATAGATGGAAAAACGGGTGCTGCTTGATTAGGGCTTTTAGTCATAATTGCTCAAAAATACTAATAAAGAACTGCCTAGCCTCTTTAATTACTCGCAGGGCGCCGTGTCTTTTCATTAGGCATTTCCATTCGCTCACGACGGTATTGTGAAGTGTTTATCGGTGCTAATGGTGCGGTTCTCCAGAGCCTCATTTTGTCAGAAGGGCTGTAAGGGAAATTGTTAAGAAATAGGTTTCCAACGCAACCATACATCACAAGGGAAAGAGAACAGAACAATACCAGGGCCTTCTCCCTGGCTAATGAGGTTGTCACTTTGGGGAGCCTTGGAATGCACTAGGCCTGAGCATCCGGGGTCCCCACGGTGCCCAGGGTGGCGCCAGAGTGCGCGCACATGTGGAAGGGACCGCCACCGAGGAGTAGAATGAAGATGAGGTTACGGACACCCGGGTCACTTATTCACAGACCAGGAGGGACTGCTCTCCTCAGGGCATGAGGAAGCATCAGCCCCTCCGGGCCCTACTTCTCAGGAAGAGGATCGAGTCACTCGCACGGAGCCTTTCTGTAAGGATCAAGCTTTGCAGAATCTGGCTGTGAGAGCGAGTGCGTTATCAAGAGCGTGTGCTTTGGCTTCAGCCTGCCTAGATTTGAGTCCTAGTTCCGTCCTTTTCTAGCTACGTGATCTAAGGTAGGTCACGGGCACCTTTCCCTGCCTCTGTTTCCCCACTGGTAGAGTGGGAATTTTAAGAGTACACGTCCTTGGGTGGTTATGAGGGTTAAATGAGTTAAAAGATAAGTAGTTAGAATTCAATATGTCAATGGATAAATGCAAGCTATTATGATCAAGTGGTAACTTATGAGAAGGGTCAGCAAAGTTTTTTTCCCTATCGAAGGCCCAAAGAGAGAGCCGCTGAGTCTCTTTGGGTGTCCGTGGGCGTGAAGAAAGCCTGGTCTCTCCTCCATCTCTTTGCTGCCCCATGTGGCCTTTAAAGGCCCTAGACATGTCCAGGGGCTTGAAGAACAGGCAGTAACAGTGCCCCTTCCCCACCACGGCCCTGTGCCCCAGAATACTGGGCAGAAAATGGGCAGGAAGGGTGTGGGCAGCGTCGGGGTAGCTGATGGGGCAACTCTCCATCTGTCACCTGGGAGGTACATAAGAAATGGACTTCCCAATCTTTACCTACAGCTGCCTAAACAAACGAGTGACCTCTGGAAGGTACCCAAACTGTTGTTGTGAATCTAAAGGGAGACTTTGCTGGGTGCTTAAATGTGGGCCAAACATGCATGTTTATTCATTGAAGCCTCATCAAGGACGCTCTGGCACCCATTTGACAGACAAGGACACAGGATTAGTGGAGTTTAGGGACTTGTTCAGGGTCATTAAGTTCATGAAGCCAGAGGAGGGATCCAAACCTTGACTCTGAACCTGTGTCCTGAGCATCAGGCTGGGCTGTCATGCGCGGGGGCGGGTTCAAGAGCTCTGCACGTACAAGGTCACTGCACGGGAAGGGGCTTCGAGCCCAGGAAGCTAAGCATTCAGACATTTGAAGGTTACGGGATCTGTCTGCGTTTAAATAATCTGGGGGCAGTTTCCTAAAATGCAGGTTCCGGGGTCCACCCTGGATATCCTCAGTCCGCACCTCTGGGAGTGGGTCCCAGCAATCCGCATTGTCGCCTCAGGATCGCTGAGCTAAGCCTGTCAGCTTTTCCCAACTTGGTTCAGAATTAACTCATCCAAATAATTCAGCAGGAGGGGCCTGGGACACTCACTGACTCCGGAAGCCCTGGGTTCAAGTCCAAGGCCAGTTTTGTTCCCCTCTGCACCTGAGTCCCCTCTGCCCAGACGGGCTGAGCATGAAAGAAAGAAAACACATTTTCTGGGGGAAAATCCAATGTTTTATTAAAATATCAAAGGAGACATCATTGGGAGGAAACACCACGTCATTTTGTTTGCTGTCCTTACCTGTGTTGGAGGGTTTACACGGGGTTTGTGGGGGAACACCTGTTGCTGTGCAAACAGCAGTCAGAGCACAGCCTCCGGCAGGGGCCCTGGTCTGATTTTTGCTGCCACCGCGTACCCGCTGAGCGGCGCTGACCTGGTAACTTCAGCAATCTGTACCCTGCTTTTGTATTCAATGCGTCCACCGAAGTCTGAGGTTCTCAAACCTGAGCGCAATCAAGGGGACCTGGAGGGCAGGTTACAACCCCGATTCCAGGCCCATCGCCCGAGTTTCTGATTGGCCAGGTCTGGGCGGGGCCTGAGATTCTGCACTGCCGCACATTCCCAGGTGCTGCTGCTGCTGCTGGTCTGGGGACCTCACTTGGAGAACTGCAGCTACGGCAGAAAGTTAAAGCGCAGTCTGACCCATAGGCATTGCAACAATTGCTACGTAAGTGTTTACTGTTTCTGCTGCTGTTCTGTGTAGGGGGCACCATGATCCACGCAGGCTCCCAGCTGCTTTATTTATTCCCACACTTTTCCAATGAGCATTTATTATTTGTTAAGTCATGATTCAGAATTCCGGAGTGTGGATTGCTATGTACCCAGGTCCCCTTTCAGCACCCTGGGAGAAGAACGAAGGACAGGGGAGGTGGGAGGAGCCAGTTTCGATGGTTTAGGGGTGTCCACCCCGCTGTCCACCCCGTGGGCCGCGTGCCACCCAGGTTGGCTATGAATGCGGCCCAACACAAAATTGTAAATTGACTTAAAACATTATGAGATTTTTTGTGTGTGTGTGATTACATGTTGCAATATATTTAATGTGTGGGCCAAGACAGCTCTTCTTCTGGTGTCGCGCAGAGATGTCTAAGGGTTGGATAGTCTTGGTTTAGATCTTCCCAGGAATGTGCCTTCTGCCCAGCGGTCACCCGGGTGGTTCTGACAGCAGTTCCTGGTCTGGCCCTAGCGGCTGTGAAAGCGGGCAGTGTGGTAGCTCTTCCCTGGGGTCTGGATGTCTTCTGCTGTGGTGCAGACCCCGAACCACACCCCTGAGGCAGCCCGCGGCCAGGCGTGGCAGGGCCCAGCCCAGGCTGCCTTCACAGGACAGTCACTTGGGAAGGGCCTCTGTGGACAGAGCCCTCAGCCGATGGCCCGGGAGGGGCGGTGCTGGGGGGTCCTGGGACAGGGCACGCTGAGGGTGCTGAGATGCTGGGAACACATCTCCCAGGGGACACCCCCACCTGGCAGGAGGCAGAGACTGCCTGGGGACGAGGGCCTCGGCGGCCTGCACAGACCCCGTGTGAGCTCTTGTTCTCCCGGCCGCTCTGCAGGGCGTGCAGTGGCTTCTCCCGCGCACCGGCTGTCCCTGCCCAGCTGCGCGCCGCTTCCTCGGGGTGGCCTGGCTACCTCCACGAGGGCTCTTCCCCCGCCTGTGAGCGGCCTGGCCCAGGGAGCCACGCCCTGGCGGGCCTCATTCACAAAGCTGACGGCAGGAGGGGCGACGCTGGCGTTCAGAGCGCCCCACCCCCACCCCGTCCCTGCCCGCCTGCTTGAACGTTGAGACTGTCACCGTGCCCGCAGACACCCAGACTGCTGGAGTGGGGCAGAAGCCAAAAGAGGACAGTGCGTAGGGCCACCTACGCACCCCACAAGAATCTGTTCATCGGCTTTGAGCCTGCCCCATGCCCTCCCTCAGGAGCAGATGACGTCCAGGGCCCCACCGCTCAGAGTGGCCCAGGACCAGCAAGAGTAGCATCACCAGAGATTGTTAGAAATGCAGCTTCTGGGCCCCCCTGCACCTGCCACGCCAGGGTCCGCGGTTTACCCAGATCCGCAGGGGGCCTGTGTGCCCATCATAGCTGGGAGAGCGCGGGGCGCAGGGACACACGGGGAAGGCAGCTGGCAGGGCGTGAACGACGGCTCCGCGAACTGGTGATTAACGTGAGTCACCCCCTGACGCTCTCTGAGCCTCAGTGTCCTCATCTGTAAAGTGGGGACACTAGAACACAGCTGTTCTGAGGCTTCCTTCATTCCCGTGCCAAATATTTGAGTGCCTGCTACGTGCCGGGAACTGGGAGGGACTGGAGATGTGATAGGAAAAGAAAAAAAGGCAGCCCTGCCCACAGGCGACTTTCGGGGAAATACTGAAGAATTACACAAGCAAGTGACAACTTACACTTGAGGTAAAGGCCACAAAGGAGAAATACAGAGTGCCATCAAGAGCCTGGGGGTGGGGATGGTGGTCCTGATGAAGTGAGGTCAACATTGACACATAATGAAGTACAGGGGGAGGTGAGGAGGCTGAAGAATGCTCCTTGCCTGGCAAGGAAGGGATAGAGTGTGTATTAGTTCCCTACGGCTGTGTAACAAATAACCTCCAAATTGCTCTGCATTTATTTTTTGAGAACGTCTCCTATGTGCCTCATCCTAACAGAGACTCAGTAAGTACTTTTGAATTCGTTTTTTCCACGTCCCCAGGCTCCTCGGTCCTTTTACGACTCCCAGCTAATACTCTCGGGATGCTGGGGGGTTGGGGCAGGAGCAGCGAGTTCTCCCAAACTTGACGTCGGAAGTGGAAATCAACGGAGCGAGGTAAGGAAGGACAGAAGGCAGTCAGCGGAGTAATTGAAAAGCTAGACAGAGCATGGAAGAATCATCAACAGAAAGCCGGGTTCCACAGCTGCCCGCTGCAGCCGAAAGGGCCGTGCAGGGAAGGGGCGAGGAGAGGAATTCAGGAGACCCGCCCAGGAAAGAGATTTGGTTTAATGGAACATTTCTGTCCTGGAGACAAATGGGAGCAGCAAGGAGAAATAACAGCTCAAGCAATAAATTAGCACAAGTGTCATCCAGGCACAAAACGGGGAAGAAGGAACCAGAAAGGCAATTGGTTTAATTTTTTAGATTAATTGTGAGCAGTCAATAATATGACTCATTCGGGGACCCGGAGGCGTCTAAGCTATTCCGCGTAATCTACTTAGGTGGGTAATTATTGTTTGCATTCATGGAATTAAGGCCACAAAAAGGTGGTTTAGAGAAAGCCCCACTGAGCCGGGGACCATCATCTCGGCTCTCCCCCTGCACATCTGCGGCCCAGAGCGAGGCAGCAGTACGGCAGAGGGAAGGAAAAAACCTTTTTCATCCCTTGCTTTGTGGCTGATTCACGGCCAATTCCAAAAAAATTCACTTTCTTCCCTGTCTTTTTTTTAATTCAAAAATTAGGGGATTTAAAAAGCACATAAAAAACAAATAAGGAAATAATCATGCCTATTCTCACCACCCGGAATTAATCACTGTTAACGTCTTGCTCTGTGTGCTTGCTTTCTTTGTAGTTTTTGTTTTAAGAAAAATCACTCCTTTTTTGCAAAAATGAATTAAAAAAAAAACACAAACCACACTCCCTTTAAAGCAAAAGGAATGCACAACATTGCAAAGACAAACGTGCAAAGACTACCATGGTATTCGGTGGGTGTCATGCAAACGTCTTTCTGGGCCCGCCGGTGTGCAGGAGCCTCCCGAGGGCAGGAGTTCTGTCTGTTCCCGTTACGTCTGGGTTCCCAGGGCCCAGAGCGGCGTCTGGTAAACGGGACACGCCCGGTGAATAGCTGTGCAAAGGCCGGCTGAAGGAACAGACTGGCTCCGTCCCAGCAACGTCACAGGGGAGCCACTGTTCAGACACACGTGGCCCATTTGGTTACCACTTCCCCGCACCCACCCTGTGATGTTCACCCTGGGGGCCACATGAGCCCCAGTGGGAGAGCAGAGGTGGGTGCAGGGCAGTGAGGGGGAGGCACCGAGATGGACGGACAGACAGACTGAGGGCGGTCTGTCCCGGGCCTTCCATACCAAGCAGTGGAGTCTGAATGTCTCGGTCCTTCCGGCGCGTACCCTGACACAACACGCAGACACCGGATATTTGTGCACCTCACTGGCCTCCGACCGCTGAGGTTCTCTGGGCCACCCTGCCTGCTTCCCACCGAGGACGCTGATATCTCGGTGTACTTGAAACCCCTTTGTGACCCTCTGCCACCGCTGGAAGGCTCTGATGGATGCATTTTAAGGCAAGGCTCAGATGAGGGTATAACAAGGTCACGCAGAGGACGGAGTGGGTACATCAGCAGGTGGGGGAGCCTGGAGGTCAGGACTGGAACCTTGTTGTACCACCTCAGCCTCAGAGGACGCGGCCTGCAGTGAGGGCAGATGAGGGGGGTCAGGAGGAGGAAGTGGAGACGTTTAAATGATGTCTGGGGTTTGCCTTCGCCTCACAGAGGAGCAGGGTCAGGGGTCCGGATCTGGGCGGGGCAGGACTGGCCAAGGGGTGATGGTGGTTGGGGCCGGGAAACGGGTCCATGGGCGTTCACTCTACCAGGGCGTCTTCCCTGCGCGTTCTCCTCAATCAGAAGTTAAAGAGACAGAGACATACAAAGTCTAAGTAAAATCATTTGTTCCTCTATTTTTTTTTTTAATCATAAAAAGCTAAGCTCTTGGGAAAGAACTCCAGCAATGCAGAAGTGTAGGCTGCGGGGAGCGTTGGTCACCGGTCCCTGTGCCCTCGCCCTGCGCACACGGCCTCCCACCCGTGGGCGGGCAGCCTCAGAGGCTGCCAGGCCGCCCTTCTGGCCATATTTCTACCCGTGTGCAAATATCTATCTGGATGTACAATTTTTGGAAAGTAACACTTTTATTTTCATGTTTATTTAAAACAAAATTCCAACCAAATAAAAGTGGACCATGAATGATTCTTCCTCAGGGCTTTAATTTACCTTTTATGTTAATTAGCTAGAATAGTATAACCTCTTAATGACCTGAGAATGCTACAATGGTTAGCATTTCTGAAGCACCTACCGTATTTTGCTGTGTATAATGCACATCCGTATTTCTGTGCACATTATACATGGGATTATTGTACCCATGGTATGAAATCATTATACCCATGTATAATGCGCATCCTTTTTTCCCCCTCAAAAATGCGGGCAAAAAAGTGTGCACTATACATGGCAAAATACAGTAATTCCTTTTAGTAACAATGCCATGTACTATTTACTGTAGTAAATAGTAAAATATTTAGTAAAATATTTACAGCGAATGTACTATTTTACAAAAATGAATCAACCCCTAGACAAGGGCACATATAGCCGCTTACTTGCTTATTTTACACTTAACTCTGTTTCCTGGTCACCTCTCCGTGCCCATAAAACTCACAACCGCACACTATCCCAGTGTTTATGCACTGCTCTTTATTCATCCAGGGCAACATGCTGATGGATGGATAGACAATTAGGATTTCAATTTAGTCCTACAATCACCCATGCTGCGGCTGGCAGTCTCCTACACAAATCTCTGCAAAACCTGCTTAGTAGTTCTCAAATCCCAGCGATGTGTTGAAAATCTCAACCAAGGTGCCTTTCAGAAAAAGGCTGTACTGATTTGCGCTCTCACTGTCAGAACAGAAATGTCATCTTCGGGGTGGATTCCCAACCACAAGCCGCCCTCCACGACAGCCAAGGCTGCGTTCAAGGTTCTTCTGGCCAATTCCCAGCTGCATGGAGCTCGGCGCTTCCCCAGCCCGGCCACTGTCAAAAACCGCCGCCGAGTCCCGGTTTCCTTGGAAAGCTGAACAGCTGCGTGTGGTAAGGAGCACCTGCCTCTGGGTAGGTGACACAAACAAAGGGAGGGGCCCACCGAGAATGGGGGAGGTCGCCCATGGTCAACAGGTCGGAGGGTCTCCGAAGTCATTCAGCAGCCCAGGAGGCAGCAGAAAAGAAAAACATCTTCAATAGTGAAGACGAGGCAGCAAGAGAAAAAGAGGAAAGGTTCCCGAGGCCAATGAGGGACGGTCTGTAAAAATGGTAGGAGAAGCAAAGAGGGAAATGGAAAGGGAGACCACATGGAAAGTTAAGCAAAGAAAAATGTTGCAGGAACAGAGGCAGCAAAAGTCAGCCAAGGAAGATGGTTTTGTCGGAGTGAATGAGCAAAAGCAATTTACTGCCTGTGCAGGTAGAAGCCCTAAATTAAATGTATTCCTGGCCTCGATGATGAGGCTGGTTTCCGAAAGAGAGGAGAATCTTTCAGAGCCAGAGAGGAAAAGGTGGACAGGGATCAGTCACTGTGATATTGGACAACCAAGAAAGACACACGGGGGACTTGGGAGGCATTTCAGACCTAGCTGGGAATTCTGAGGATGGCCCAGACTGACCCAATGAGGCTCCCAAGCCTGGTCCCTAGACTGAAGGGGCCCACAGGAGGAAGAAAGGAAATGTGACCTCTCTTCTTTCCATATTACCGCTGCCTCGGGCAGGCCCTGACAGTGCCATGTCACAAAAGGTGCCATCTCCTAGTGGACCCTCTTGTCATGGCGAGGGGTGGCACAGCAACTGAAGTCCAGACCCTGGGTCACCTGCTAGCTGGGTGGCTCGAGACATGCCCCTTAAGCTCCCCAAGCTTTAGCTGCCTCATCTACCCACGGCGGGGGCGGGGGGGGGGAGTGGCCTGCTGACTCGGACGCCCCTGCTCCTCCTCTTGTCCACTCCGGTCCCGCTGGCCTCCTTGTTGCTTCTCAAACATGCCGCAGGGCCTTTGCACTCGCTGCTTCCCCTGCCTGCGCTGCCTTTCCCTGCACCTGCATGGCTCTCTCCCCTCCTCCTCCTCTTTGCTCACTGTCCCCTTCTCAGAGAGGTCCACCCTGATCACCCTGTTTAAAACTGCACCTCCCCCGTCTTCCTTCTCTGCTTTTTCTCTGTAGTGCTCGTCACCTTCTGACAGACCACTGACTCACATCTACTTATTTATCTTATTGCCTAAAGTCTCCCTCTAGAATCGAAGCCCCAAGAGGGCAAGCGCTTCTGCCTGGTACACTCTCTGCCTTACCCCCAGCATCTAGCACAGTTACCTGCCACAGAGTATGCGTTCCACATATTGTTTAAGGACTACGGTAATGGATCTTTAAATTAATAATCATGAAACAATAAGAACGAGAGTTATTTAATTAATTCAACAAAGATTCAGTCATCGCCTACAACGTTGTAGGCTGAACGTGCCTCGAGGCCAGCAAGCGGACAGCCCTGTAGTAGCACGTGTGCCACGCTGAGCGTGGGTTACGCGCCCGGTGACTGGGAGTGGATGGTGGCAGGAGTCCCCAGTTCCCACGGCTCCTGGAAGCTGAGGCCGCACCCTTCAAGACACAGACCGTCCTAGGTCCTGACTCCCCACCGTCTTTCTGAGCTCCGCTGGCCACGCCCTCCTCACCTGCGTGCCTGGGAATCCCTCCGGTCTCCACCACGGCTTCTTTAAGATAAAGGAAGAAGAAAGGGCGGAGGTTTGGTGATCTGGGAGTTAAATTAAGGCCCCAGTGGCATTCTCCCGTGGTGGTGGGGGGGGGCAGTGGCGGTGGAGGGCCTCCCTGCACCTCTGGCTTGTGCTAAACTCCCACAGTTTGAAAACCAAGTGGCAGCTGAGACCAAGCATTTAAGAGTCAGCTAAACACCATGCCGCACGCAAACAACGTTAGGGACAGAGGAAAAGGGAGAATCATGTAACTCAGAGAAAATGATTCTTGCAAGAGCCCACATTTGTGAAAATCATCAGCAATTCTCCTCTTTTATTACCAAAAGGATATTGTGAACTACTGAAACCCTCCAAAAAGAAAAAGAGGAACGTCCCCCAAGGATATTGGCAGGCTGGGATGGGGGGGGATCTGGGTCTATGTCACTTGAAAAGCAGATGACTGAGGGGCCATACAGAATGCGAAGGGGAGTCCAGAGGGCACAATGCCCACCAGTATGAACGCAACCCTGGTGGCAGCGTACACTGGCAGAGGTGGCACGTAAGGGGAATGAGCAACATTTTCTCTACAAAGAAACAGAATCAACCATTAGGAGGGGTGGTGTGAGCAGCTGGGAGATAAGAACATAAAACACATAGAAAATGAGACTGGACACGCAGCTGCCTCCCTGGGGTATTTACTTCTTTGTGCTCAGCTCGAGAGCGGTGGCCAGCAGCTAATGCCATCGGCCTTTGGCATTGTTCCCGGAGTTGCTACGGGTGATGGGGCCCAGGTCGGCAGAGGGACACCCGAGCTCAGTGGCTACAGTCCGGGCCTCTGACGTGATGGGCCAGGAAGCCAAGGTCTTTCTTGTGCTCTGAACCAAGGAGCAGGCTGCAGACAGTAGGCAGCGGGACAGCGGCCAGACACGCCTTCTAGAGGACGAGGAGTGTGTGCCGTGCAAGGGCGTCCTCTCTGGAGTCCAAGGCTGGGTTGAAGCCCTCGTTGGGCCAAGTCTATCTGTGAGGCCCAGGACAAAGTTCCCCTCTGGGCCTGAATTTCTGCCTCCATGTCAATTCCTCAGGGACACTGTGCGGGCCACTGCAGTGGGTTAAATAGTGTACCCCGCCCCCCAAATTCATGTCCATCTAGAACCTTAGAACCTTATTTGGAATAAGGATCTTTGCAGATATAATGAAAGGATAGGGATGCGATTGTGCTGGCTTAGGATGGGCCCTAAGTTCAATGAGAGTGTCTTTGTAAGAGGCAGAAGACAGAAACGCAGGGAGGGAAGGAGGCCAGGTGAGACTGGAGTGATGCTGCTACAAGCCAAGGAACACCAGGAGCCACCAGCAGCCGGGAGAGGAGAGAAGGATCCTCTCCCAGATGCCCTGGAGGGAGCACGGTTGTGCTGACACCTTGATTTTGGATGTCTAGCCTCCAGAACTGGGAGAGAATAAATTCCTGTTGTTTTGGACCACCTGGTTTGGGACAGTTGATGAAAACAGCCCTAGAAGACGAACACGACCACTTAAAAAAGCCCGTGGCCTTGGGCAGCGCAGGACCTGGCATACAGCCGTTGCTGTTTGTACTTCTCCCATTTAGATTTTCACCTGCAAACAGCTCTTCCCCTTGCGTGAGACTCATGCCCCAAACCCCTCGCTGCTAACGCAGAGGAGTGATGTGGCGAGGCTCCGAGAGCCTACTACAGTTCTTGGCCACCCCGCCCAGTTGTGAGCACCCACTGAGCGCCAGGCCCAGAGCCTCTTGTTGCCATGGGATACGCCCACAGGCCCCGCCTCTCCCCCCTCACTTTCCCCCACTCACTGGGGGCTGTCACACTGACCTCACAGGTGCTACATGGCTTCAGAGGACGTCCCACTCAAGTTCTTGTGCATACTGACCTCGCGGACAGGCATGCTCTTCTTATGACCTCCCCCCGAACCCCCAGATTCCTCCCCTACCTCATTCCCACTCGTCTTTGTCTTAGCTGACATTTTCTCCCAGGCTCCATGACCCCTGACCCATACCCTTAACTTTGATCAAAGGATTCTCCTTTGTGGCTCTCCTCCCACTTTGCACAAAGTTGTTATCTCCGTATTTGTTTTTAAAACTCTCCCTGGTTAGAATGTACGATCCATGAGAAAAGAGATGCGTCTGTCTTACTCATTGCCACGTTCCTAGCATCTCCTACTGGAAAGTGTCTGTGCTTGGGGTAAATGTCTGTTGAATGAATGAATGAGTGAGTAGGTGAATGAATGAATGACTAAAGAGATGCATAAGATGCTCTTGGGCCCAAGGATTCTATCTCCAGGAAGTGGAGGAGGAATGGTGGCTATGAGACCATGATGTTACAAGCCTGCGTGACCAAGGACACTAGTACGTCACAGATGCTTGGGAGAGAGGGCTTGTGTCTCTGACCAGGTGATCAAGGAAGCTGCCTCTCAGTGGCCCGGGGCCTCCCAGCTGGGTCTGGAAGGATGAGGCTGGAAGGAAAGGCATTTGGGAGGGAGGGAGTGGCCTGAATAAAGGCAGAGAACAGAAAGTGCAAACTGCCTGGAGGGAACTGCAGTGAGAACATTACTTCCCCCGGGGCAGAGTCTCTTCTTTGGGGAAAGCTGGCAGGAAGCTGCGACTTGTGCTACGACTTCAACAAAACCAAGCGAGACAGGCCTGCAGCAGATGCAGCCAGGCTCCGGGCCTGAGGGCTCTCCGTTCAGTCCCTTGCCCTCTCCCAGGTGCTGTTTGAACACCAGGAGCCCAGGGGAGGGTCTGGCTGAGCTAGGGGCAGCAGAGAGGCAGGGAGGGAAGGCTGCAGGCCAACACTCAATACCAGTCCGCAGGCAGCTCTGACCAAGGCCGGAGCAGCGGGCTTGGGTGCCAGGAACGGCCCGCTCAGAGCCGTGCTACCGGCGGATTAATCTAGTGGCTGAATCCAGGGCAGATTAGAGGAGGAGGATGCAGACAGGGAGGTGATTGCAAAGGTCCAAGGGGAGGGTTATCGGGGCCTGATTGCGGGTGGCAGTGGGAATAGGAAAGGAGCAGAGCGATGTGAAAAGAGATTGGAAAGGGAAAAAAACCTGCTCGACTGATTACCCGTCCTCGACCGAGGACAGAGATGAAGATGACTTGAAAGGATCCGCGCTTAGGCGACAGGGACCCCGAGAGAATGCTGTGCTGCCTGAATGAGAAACGTCTGAAAGAATCTGCTTTCGTTAATTTAAACTTGTCACAACCACGACCTCCACAGGTGCTTTGGGAACAGAGAACACTGGAGGGGAAGTTAAAAGCCCTCATCAGTACACACACACAAGCATACACACAAAATGTTTGTGTACACAATGTACATACATACATGTTTGCACACATGCAATGCTTGCACACACAAGCACATGCACAATGTTTGTGCACGCACACACAAGCATACACACATCTGTGTACACGCACACATAATGGTTGTGCATACGACGTGCACATACACATTTGCTCTGGGCTCCAGAAAAAGTAGTGGATATTGGCATATGGGAGCTAACGTCCTACTTCAATAACGCCCCACGCTCTTAAAACGTTTGCTCTTAAAACGCTCCTGATGAAGAAATCCAAACCTTTCAGTGATTCAAGGAAAACGTTGCTTCCTTTTATTTGCTGACCGCAGCTTGATTAAAAGACCTTCAGCAGAGCGGCTTTCCTCCCAGTCTTGGAACACACTCAGAGTCCCGCTAAAGGGGACAGACGGCTTCCGTGCGCAGGGGCAGGGACCCAGGCCCTGGTCCCCCACCACAGCCTGGGGTTCTGTGATGGAGCTTTTAATATGAGATGAAGCTTCATTCTTCAGAAGGGCCTTTTAAATATTGACTTGACCCAAAGGGAAAAGAAAATGAAGCTGTGATACTTTTAGCTCAATCAGAAAAATGGTTCTGACTGCACATTTGCGGCAGAGCCTTTCAGAGTAAAGCAAAAATATCAACCTGAATTAGGCCCTACGCTGTGAGAGGGTCCTTGGAGGAAAATGCGCTCTCGAGCTGGGAAGCATCCATTACCGACTTATCCGCCAAGCCACGCTCACCAAGCCGCACACGCAGCCTCAGTTTTCCCAGCGCCAGGCTTCAGAAGAGCCTTGCTTCCAACAGGTGTGCCCTGAACGGCTGCAACAGCATCGTTTTCAGACTGTGTCATTCTTTGACACCCAGTGTCACCTCCTCTTGTGAACGTGGCCAGCCTCCCTTTGGAAGGTAAAGTGCAGAGGCAAAGAGCATGTCCTTCCCATCAGACTGGGAGGTCCCAAAGGGCTGCGACAGGAGCCCCCCTCCCCTCCGCCGCTGACACAGAGCAGCCTCCTACATCCTTGGCCTTGCCTGTGGCTGCACAGTTAGACGCCGGCAAAGTGGCAGAATTAAACACCAGCCAGGGCACGGCTGAAAGGCAAGAAGGTCAAGGACTTGCTGGGACCGTGGACAAGGGAGCCTACACTGTCCACGGGCCAGAATCCTCACCAGAGAAGAGACAAAACCATGCAAGCGATGCCAGGGCAGCCCTGCCCGCTGGGGCGGTGAAAACCCAGGACAGAAACTTTCCAGATATGATACCCGGTATTTAACCTCTTTGGACCTCAGTTTCCTCATCGTTAAAATGGTGGAAAATAGTACTTCTGCAGAAAGGAAACTGAGACTTAAGTGAGACAACGCATTGACATATCAGCCATAGTGCTTGGCACGTTGCAGGCACTTAATAAATATCCTTGATTATTTTCATTATTGTGGCATAGTTTAAAGAAAAGAATTAACGAAGGGATTCATACATGTAAACTAAGAGGTGGCTGGGAAGATGGTCATGGTTTCCTCGAGTTTATACCCCAAAGTCCCTCACCAGTTTTCAGCACGTCCCACCTGGGCAACGAGGTCATTGTCAGTTAACCCACTGGCTCTGAAATTTAAATCTGTCTTTCAGGCCAAAGCACATGCACCTGGCTTCCAGAAAGCAAACCAAGCAGGCATTTGGCAAATGCACCACATACAAATGCTCTTAAAACCGTATTCTGTGATAAAGCGTCACAAACAGAACTTACTCAAGAAGGAAAGAACAGTCATCTCTTGGGCAAATGTCACATTGTCACGTGCATCACCGTGCGGGTGTGACCAATGTCATGCCAGCCACATGCAGAAACAAAGCCGGTGGCTCCAAGGGGCTCCTACGTCTGTGTTTGTTTAAGGGTGCGTGTGGGTGCTGTGGGGCTTCCAGTGGCGTGGGGTGAGTTTCTGGGCTCGTTCAAGTTCTGGTTCTGACTCGGACAAGCCGAGTGGCTGTAGGTATTGGCTCAGGCTCCCTGAGCCTCCATTTTGACACCTGCATGATGGGGATTCCTGCCACCCAGCAAGGTTTGGGTTCCAGCTTAAGCCCCGCCCTCTGCTCACCGCCTCTTCCCAGCCTTCCCCTCACCGCAGCTGTGACTGTTTCCAATCTCAGCGCCACACCAGTGCTGTTCCGCCTGGGGTGCCCCCTCCCACCACTGCATCTTAATAACTTCTGTTTCGCCGCCTCTGAGAAGCCTTCTCTCTCACCCTCAAGCTGGGTGGGGCCCCGCTCTGCCCGCCTTACACCTGCTCTATGCCTCGCCCACTGTGGTCGGCCCAACTCTAGAATGGCTCACAAGCTTCCTCCCCCGCCCCCGCCCAGTGTACACAACTGCATCACCAGTCCCTGCCCTGGAGTGTATTTTTGATCTGAGGTTGGGACCCACAAATGAGGGTTGCCTGTTTGCTTTGTTCTACACCATTTCCTACAGGGGACTTGAGCGTCCATGGACTTTGGTATCCAAGGGGTGTCCTGGAACCAATCGCCTGTGGATCCAGGGGAACACCAGTATTATTGCTACTTTATGAGGAAAGGAAGGAGGCCTGGTGGGAACAGGCAGGGGGTATAGCAGCCAGGTGCTAAAGGGAGAATGGACAGGGCAGGACTGGAAGACAGGTTCAAGGCTCAGCCATGTCACCTCGTGTGTGAACAAGCCACAACCCCTCTGTGAGTCTCGGTTTTCTCATCTCCCAAATGGACGTGGCGATCCTG
The DNA here is from genome assembly GCF_021234165.1 of Pteronotus mesoamericanus. NCBI lineage: Eukaryota > Metazoa > Chordata > Mammalia > Chiroptera > Mormoopidae > Pteronotus > Pteronotus mesoamericanus. The sequence continues at coordinate 2,663,006 of NW_026555200.1, forward strand.
CTATCCTATCTGGAGGCACTGATGGCAGGTCTCTCTGCCAGCACTTGGAAAAGGAGTGGGTTTGAGCTGCTGGGCAGAGGAGGGGCGTGGGGAGAACAGCAGGGTGGGGGAGGGCGTGTCTGTGGGAAAGGCAGAGGAGGTGCCCGAGGGGCAGGCGCTGGAGGGGCAGGTTTCTGGAGAAGCCCCCGGTCACATCTGGAGGACCTGTGGGCGGAGCCTGCTGGGTGGTGGGGCGGCTCTGCTCTAAGACGAGGGGAGGCTTAAGGAGGGGACAGCTCTTGACACGCTGTGGGTCTGTGGACATTTAATGGATGTGTTAGGAACTAACAATTGAAAAGGATCAAGAAGAACAAATTGCCAACTGACATGGGCAAGCAAGCGAAACAATTCTGGTCGCCGAACCCTCTGTTTTCCTCTAAACTTCCTTCAACCTCAGACTCTCAGTTTGAGAAGCAGGAGGGTCTTTGTCTTGTGCTTTGTTGTTGTGGGAAAAAGAGGCGGAGAGGAAGTGCATCTGAACCTCCTTCTCACCTCAGAGCATTGCGGGGTATTAAAGCGGGGGCAGGGGACTGTGAGAATCGCCCCCTCCAGCCCATTCCAACAGAGGGGGAGACCGAAGGCCAGAGAGGTCCAGGCGCCACGTTACCGACTGTCCTTGAAGCCACCTAATAACTCCATCGACGGCGTTTGGCACAAAGGGGATAATGGAGAGGACGCACTCAGCAGAGAGCCTGGGCGGCAGCAGCAGGTCCCAGCACCTCGTGGTTCATGCCTCCCCCGCGCTGGGTTCCAGGTGTGCCTTTTTGGAGGCTCCAGAGAACCTCCCACTAAGCAACTGCTCCACGCCACACACCTGGGGGCCCGGTCGGTGCAGGACAACATGGCTGGGGCTGCAGAGAAGCAGCCCCATGTCCTGGCAAAAAGCCAGGCTTTGCAGCCAGACGCCACAGCTCTGACTCCCAGCTCCCCTAGCTGTGAATCCTGCGCCTGGTGGCTTTCGAGCCTCCGTTTCTGCAGCTATGAAATGGGGATAATATCAGAACCATGTCAGAGAACTGCTGTCAGGAATAAATGATGACATGCATACCAAGTGCTTAACACTGCCCGGTCCAGATGTGAGGGCTCTTGATGTTTTTCCTTTAGGAGCCTCTAGGGGGCAGGGCACAGCATTCTCAATCAAGGTATTTAGAACAAACTTCTGAATAGTGTGGAAACTCTCTTCTGCATCCATTGGGCAACCCAGTGGTATCGCTACCCGAGAGTGAGAAAACCAAGACATACCCACACACCCCTCTCTTCCTCAGGGAAGTGCACAGAGCAGGCATGGCACCCATGCCTGGGATCAGCAGCTGCTCTTTCCTCAAGCACCTTCTAGACCTTTGTGAGAAGGTACCTGAGTGAGGGGAAAGAGCACACCCTAGGAGACACAGAGGTGCCTGCAGTCACTGCAAACAACCCCACCCCTGGGTCCCCCTCCCCCCACGTGACTCTATGACTTACTTATGCCGCACTTGTGACAAGAGGTCCCAGAGGGTAGACCAGGTCGCGATACTGCCGAGCTGGCTGCCTAGAAACTTTTTTTCCCTTTCCTTGAAATTTAAAAAAATTGCTGCTCCAACACTGCCAGCGAGGATTTCCATCCAGCACCTAATGACCCAACTGACTGAGAATAAGGATCCATTATAACGCCGTTCTGAAGACGGTTATTTCCCAGATTCCTCTTGAGAAGGAATTTGTCCATCAGGTGTCCCGCCCTCCTACCTGGGAGCTGGGCTATGTGGTAGGAACAAAATGGAACTGGTATGAGGGTAGCCAGACGGCCCCAATCTGAACCCAGACCAGAGACCTCCTCGTCAGTCACTCTCTGGGGGCAAGGCTAGGTCACATGGATCAGAAAGAGAGAAAGAAGTAAAATGGATCTAATAACACTTCCTACAGAACCTAAGTGTCAGGACCTAAGTGTCATCAATTAATGCCGGTGTTCTCAACTGGGGCACTATCGACATGTGGAGCTAATCTGCCCTTTGTCATGGGGGTGCCCTAATCACGGCGGGATGTTGAGCAGCATCCCTGGTCTCTACCCACTAGATGCCAGTAGCACCCCGCCCCTCAGGTATGACAACCAAAACTGTCCTCAGACATTGCCAAGTGTCTCCTGGGAGACAAAATACCCCTAGTTGAGAGCCACTGAGTTAATACGAAATAATCACAGTGCCAGCTCCGTAACTGACAGTGATGAGCATTGAAATAATGGCGCTGCAGAGACCGGAGATAATCAGGTGTACGTGTCTATTAGGGGAGATTGCGGACACCCCACTCTTCACCCCTACCCTTGGCCTCGTGACTTGGTTGGGCCGATGGGATGCCGGCAAACCTGGAACAGAGGCTTGAAAACACTTGCGCAGTCAAGCTTGTCGCCTCTTGCACCTCCAGTATTGCTGTGAGAACAAGCTCAAGCTGGCCCAGTGAAGGATGAGAGAGACACATGGAGCAGAGCCTCGTAACCCCTGTCACCCCAGCAGACAGCCAGATGACCCACAGGAATGGAGCATGCTCAGTCAAGACCAGAGTGGTCCAGCTGGCCAGCCCAGACATGTGAGCAACATGCACTCATTGTTATTTACATTCTGTGGTTATTCATTATACAGTATGAATGTATAAAAAACGGATACGCGAGCATGTACGAAGATAGTGACATCCCTGTCATGCTCCGATGTCCTAAATTCCCAGCACCACCGGGGGGGGGGGGGGAGTACCTGGCTGCTCTGTACTGTGGTGGTGAGCGAGCACGGGGGAGGGGCGGGAGGCATGCATCCGCAGCACCTGCAGGTCATCCTCAGCGACGGGTTGCACCAGGCGCACAAGGGAACTCTTCGGGCCTGATGCCTGGGCTGTCTCTGCCTCCAGCTTCTGACTCTCACCGTGTCTTTACTCACTGAGGCCCAGCTTTGGTTCTCTGGGTAATAACAAATGACTGAACAACTGTCAGGTGCCGGCGCCAGGGAGGACCCGGAGTGACCTTTCATGAATTAAAGCGCAGCTTCTAGTGCATGGCTCTCGGGAAGGTCCTGGGGTCCCTCAGAGCTCGAATGATTGCAAAAGGCTCCACTTCCCAGGGCCTGGTTCTCCCTCTTTCAGTGAGAGCCCCACTCCAGCCTGATTCTCTAAGTGCATCAAGCACTTCTGCGACAAGGATGGTGTGATTTGAGCATTGTTGGTATCCCTCTGAACCAACACAGCGTCTCTGTGGCCCGCACTTCAGACCAAAACAAGGACAAGGACTGTTGACACCTGCAGATCAGCCCATGACCTCCTCTCCCTGACCACCACTGAGGGCTCATCCAGGGAGCCACCAAAGCCTGCGGATCTTCACCTATGAAATGGCCTCAGAACACTCTGTCCTTCTCTGTGGCCAGTGCCCAGGGCCAGGCCATCAACATCTCGGACAAGGGCACGGGTGACTCTCAGAGCCTCCTGCAGGTCTCTCCACGCCCGCCCCTCCAGCACCTTCTCTATACTTCAGCCACGGAAACTGGATGTCTTTCCTGGGCTCTCGCCCTTCAATGGTTTACAGTAGCTTTTTGGTTAAAGCTCAAACCCAGAGCCTGGCCCCAGGGCCCTTTCTCACCTCGTCCTGTGTTCTTCTTCCCCTTATTCACGGAGCGTTGGCCTCTGGCTTCTTCTCATCCCGAATTCCCTGCATCGCGCTCCTTCTAGATGCAGAGTGCTGCTGCCCGAGCCCCACACCTCCCCTGTATTAGTTATCTACCGCTGCGTAACGAGCCACTCCAAACTCAGTGGCTTAAAGCAACATCGATGATCCCGTAGTTTTTACGTGTTAGGAATCTGGGCACGGGTTGCTTCATCAAAGTGAGCAAGTGAGAGAGTGCCAGCAAGACAACAGTGGCAGTCCTTGGAACCTCATTCTAGAAGTGACATTTTTCATCTTCACCATAATCTATCGGTTAGAAGCAAGTCACAGGAGCTGGCCACGCTCAGGGGAAGGGGACTGCGCGCGAGTGTGCACATCAGGAGCTGGGGACGGTGGAGAACTATTTTAGTAGCTGCCTGCGACACCTTCCTCCAGCCACAGAAATCAACTCTGACTCCCAAGCCCAAATGTGGTCTTCGGTTATGCATTAATCTCCTTAATAATTATTTATTAAGGGCCAACGGTGTGCCAGGCACTGTTCTTAGTCCTGGGCATACAGCAGACCAAAGCCTTGCCCTCATGGAACTTTCTTCCCGCCGGGGAAGACAGGCAATGAACAAACAAACATAAAAAATGCCAACTAGGGACAACTGCTATGGGAGTGAAGGAGACGGGGAAGGCTGGGGCAGCCATGACAGGGCTCTCCTCTTCAGAGCCCTGCAGTGAGAATCAGTCCCCGCTGCCCAGGGGAAGGGTGTTCCTGGAGGATGGAACAGCCAGCGCAAAGGCCCTGGGGTGGCACCGGTTTGGCATACGCAGGAAATAGCCAATAGGAGGTAGAGCGGTAAGCTCTAGCACAGTGGGCGAGAGGGAGGAAGAGGAGGCGGAGGCAGTGACATTAGCCTTGTGAGCCACGGGAGGATTTTCACCTCTTCTCCGAGTGACGTGGGACCCTCTGGGGGTTTTGAGCAGGGCAGTGACATGGTCTGACTTGTAGTTTAACAGATCCCCCTGGCTGGCCAGAGTAGAAGCAGGGAGAGCAGCTCAGAGACAGCTGCAGAACCCAGGAGAGACACGATGCCGGCTGGGACCAGAGCAGCGGCAACAGAGGTGGGGAGAAGGGGGCACATTCTGCACATACCGAACGAGCCTTCTCATTGGTGGCACTCAGTACAGCTGCAAATAAGTAGTTGACTTTGCGACATGCCATTGCTCATTGTCTGCTTCCTTCCTGAATATTAATTCCATGAGGGCAGAGGCTGTGTCTGGCATGTTCTCTGTCTTTGGAGCCTGGGACGTGATATGAATTGATATATGGGATTATTACAGCGCACAACACGGGATCTCTGACACAGTGGGTCTGCGTGGCTGCACAGACAGCATCCAAAGTGATGCAAAGTCCAGCAACTTCCCTTGAGTGGAGTCCTCATTCCCACACTTTCCCCCGCCCTGGGTAACTGTCCTCTTTTCCTCATCTGTAAACTATGGAGCAGAAAACGTACCTCAGTTAAGAAATGTTAACAGGAAAATTGCACGTGACAGTGCATAGCACCTGGCAGACCCTGATCCACCTGCATTTACACTAATACACCAATACTCTGCTGACCTTTGGTTTAACTCTCCTCTGCGTTTTGAGGGGAAGGACCGGGACAGCATGGGTTTATGCCGTCTCTCTATTCTACCCAAGGAGCTTCTGGTAGGAAAGACCAGCTCCCAATTCTTGTCTCTGCTGAGCCAACAGAATGGCTTTCTTGGCGGGCCACTGGGTGTAGCTTTGCTTCCCTCAGGAGCACTGTGTCCTTCCCGGGGAGCACTTTGGCCCCTTTGGGACGTTCTCTTGGGCTCTGGGTGGCTGACAGCCACCTCTTCAGAGCTGTCTCCTTGGACTTTGTAGTCTGCATTTTTCACAATGCCGAGTTATGCGTCTGACTCCTAGGGCGGCTCGTAGAGGCTGGTTTCATTAGAGCCTCCCTCATAAATGCCTTTGGGCACGAAAGAAATGGAACTGGAAAGGCAAAGATTGTGGACTTTATGGATTTGATTGTTCATTCCAGAATTCAAGACGAGAGTGTGAGCTCTGGAGTGAGACTCACGTGGGCTCTGATCTCGGCTCCCCGTTCACTGACCTGTGCCCTGGGGCAGGGCCCGCAGCCCCTGGGCAGGTCACGCATCCGAGCCGCAGGATGCTAGTGGGTGCTCGCCCTCTCAAGGAGGGTGTGATGATAGAATGAGAAGAGGCAGGCAGGTCTCCTGCCCCGGGGCCTGGCACGTGATAAGCACTTGGAAAGACTGGCCTTCATCATCTTCATCATCGCCATCATCATCCACTGAGTCCTACGTGCCTACTGTGAGCCAAGCCAGGGGCTCCGGAAACAGAGGGAACGAAGCGGCGTGCTGGCACCGGAGAAGACACCCACCGGCTTGCTGATTTCAGCGTTCGAAAGCATTTCTACACTCAAGGGCCATGAGAGGCAAAGAAAATGATTTAAAAAAAAAAACAAACAAGCAAACAAACAACAAAAAAAATCAAGTGCCCGTCTACAGACAGCCAATAGTGCAGGACAGAAAAACACAAAACAAAACAGCTCCTTGACATGGTCGCACAGGCTGCCACCAGGTGAGCGCTCCTCCGGCCTAAGGAGACAGCACAGGGTGGGAGCCAGCCGCGACTGGCTGGCTGGTGATTCCCACGAGTCTGCAGCTGCAGCTTCCCGTGCCCTGAGCGTGGGCAGAGCTGCAGCCCCACCCCCCCCACCCCCGCCGGCAGGGGTGCCCCCTCCTCCATGACTGGGGTCTTTCGGAACACCGGTCTGTGGCTCTGAACGGAGACCCGTGAAAACCCTGGGATGCCAACCTTCCGCAATTCCTGACCGACATTGGCACTTTGAGGAAGAAAAGGCAAGTCTACGGGGCTTGTTTAGGAATAGATCTTAACAGCCTCTCGTGGTAATTAAAGGGAGAAAGGTTTTGGTACTCTGGTGAAATTAGCAGGATGCAGGAACCTCAGTCAGGATCCTACTCTGCGGCTGTGGAACGGAGGCAGCGAAGCAAGCTGTCACGGGTCCCTGCTAATGAGCTCCGAGTTCCCCTCACCAGAACTTCAGAGTCAAAAGTCCCAAGTCTAACTGCACCGCCGGCATCCGCCTGGACACTGGATCTTCTGATCTGCCCAAAGGCACAGCCAGGTCTCTGGGGGTGAAAAGGAGTGAATCAGGGCTTTCTGGATGCACTGACAATGTGCCCACACCTGGGAAGGAGAACACCCCAAAGCCTGGGTTGGAGAAGAGAAAAGCAAATGTCCCGATGGTCAGACCTGGAAAACGCTCGGACCCAAACTCGCAGGCCTGGGGTTTGAAAGTGAGCACTGAGCATCCTGATTTAACCTCAGAGACGGCCGCCGGCCGGCAGGGTGGCAAGGCAAGCTGCAGCCCCAGGAAAGAAAGGGCTGCGCCCTGTTTCCCCTGCACGCCAGCGCCCGGCGCAGCGCTCGGCATGCCGGACGGACTGCACTTAATTAAAGAGGAATGCCGGGAAACACAAACCAGACATAGAACCTTTATGGACTTCAAACGGCTGCTCAAACTCACTGATGGCTTTGGTGTGAATGAATCAGAAACACATGGTCTGGGTTTCCTGCAAATTGACAGGACAAACAAATAAAAGAGAACAGGGCTTTGGAACAAAACCTTAGTTTGAAAAAGCACCCAGAATGGTGGCTGATGCCAGGACGCTAAAGAGACCCTCGGTTTCTTCAACAGCGTTGCAGCGGGAACTGGGAGTGGGGGTTGGGAAAAAAGGAAATCACAGCTCCAAAGGAAGACCCCTACCACCGGCAAACGGGTGTGGACAACTCTGGAAGAGAGACCTGCTAAGACCAGGAAGCCGGCAGCCAGTTCCCAGGACGAGCGGTGGCTCTAGAAGGCATTTCGATGCCACCACGGTTATCGTGACACTGACTCTAGCCCGTCACCCAGGGCTGTGGTTGGAGAACTGTCTCAGTGTTGTGTCCTTTTATGAACTCACAAGCCCCAAATGCAAAGCCCTCCCCTGGTCCCGTGAAGCCAGGGCCTCCCCTCCCACCCCGGGGGGCTGGGTCCTGCGCCCCCCCGTGCTGCCCCCCGAAGAGGCCGAGTGCAGCTTCATCTGAGCAGGGCTTTGCGGGCTCTGCGGACAACTCCGCTGCAGTTCTGACACCATCCCTCTAATTCGGAGGTTTTGGGGGTGGTGAGAGACAAGTGGGCGACTGAGTACAAATCCGCGCGAGAGAAACAGCCCGAAGTGCATCCTTTCATCAATCAGGCAACAGGAACCAGATGGCACATTCCCATTAAGACAGAGTGATTAATGAAGGGTGTAGGGGGACCGGAACGGGTACGGGCTGCATTGTGCCCCCCATGCACACCCCCGGGACCTCAGAATATAACTGTATTTGGAGATAAAGTTCTTTAAAGAGAAATCAAATCGGGGATTTTCAACCTTTTTCATCTCTTGGCACACATACGTGAATGACTAAAATGCTGTGGCAAACCAGAAATATATTTTGCCGATCTGACCAAAAAATAGGTATCATTTTGATTCATTCTCACTGAACTGCTATTGTCGTGTTGGCTGTTGTCGTTTTTGTTTTTGTGTTTTAGTTGACAGTCTAAGAGAAAAGACATCGCTACCCCTGACCAAATAGTCAGGTGCTGCGTGTTGTGCAAATTCTTGCAGCGCACGGGGTGAAAATCGCTGGATTAACCTGAAAGCAGGCACTGAAGCTGGGGCCCTGACCCAACATGGCTGGCGTCGTCGAGGGGAAGAGGCCGCAAGGATGTGCACGCAGAAGAACGACCAGGTGAAGGGGAAGCAGGGCGCGGCCTGCACGAGCTCACCCACAGGACCCCCGCCCCCCAACTCCAGCCCCAGCGCAGGCAACGGGGGCTCCGCGGGGGGTCCATGGGGAGTTTATGCAGCTCCTGTGACTGCGTGCAAATGTCTGTGTTTTCATCTTGTTTGGTGGGGAGGGGGGTCGCCTGTACCTTTTGGCAGTTTGCGCCTAACCTTTTGGGAGTCATAAACCCATAAAGCCTCTTCAGGATGTGATAAAAGCCGCCTTCACAGAAAACTAGAGAGAGAGAGACACAACCTCCCCCTCCCCCGGCCCCACACCAGACAATTTCAGAGAGCCCTGGATACCCATTAACCCCTCCAAGTTTTCTAAGTTCAGACCCCCTAAAAGTGGGTTTGCTTCCCCAACCTCCTCAGCAGCCCAAAATCTCAGAGTCTTTTAAAAACACCACGTTTAGGACTCAAGTGGAAATGCAAGTAAACAAAGAACAAGGCCTCTCATCCTCTCAGTGGGCCTCCCCCGCCCCTCAGTCTTCTACGAGGAGGGCCGGTGACGGGTAACCAGACAGTGGCCCCACCTGTTCATTCAGGAAAATCGACCAGAGGCAAGGATGCGCCTCAGCCCGCAGGAGAGCAGGGTGAGGGGCCCACAGTCCAGGGGACACGCAGGGCCCCCCGATAACCATCGGGAGACGGCCATGTGCAGACACACCCGTGTGAGGTGGAGGGGAAGCCTGGAAGGAAATGGAAACATGAGATGGGGCTCGGGGGCCACCTTCCTCCTGTGACCTCCCTCATCCGAGGGTGGCATCCTGGCGGACAGTGCCTGGTGGAGGACACTAATCTGCTTTTTAAAAATTATCCTAATGATACATGTTTTACACTATATGCCCATGCCCAGGGGACATGGGGGCATATCTTTTGAAAAGTTCAATAAATAAATAAGCAGCCTTAATTGAAATCTTTTCCAGCTCCTTCACTGGAGCAAGATGCCCCTTTGAAGTCCGCGCATGTCTCCCAGCCCCTCTGAGCCTGTGGAGGCTCCCGGCTCAGGCAGGGGCGGGAGACAAGGATGTCGAGAAGGCTCGCTCCTCGTGGGTCCGGACCCACCTGACCCACCCCTCAGAGCCGCTGACTCCTTGCTAACGAGCGAGCATTGCTTCCGGGCCTTGCTCGCCGGCTCCTTCCTGGCTCTGTGACCGGGACTGTTCAAGCAGGGAATCAGCAGGTGCCAGGGGGCCGCCTCGGTCAGAATCTTCTCTGGTTCTCACACTGTTGCGTTTTTAGGGATGAGTCAGACACATGCTCAGCTTAAGTCCTGGTGACATGTGCAAGCGGAGGGTGGGTGTGTGGACACATTTGACACAACAATATTGTTTTCCAGTGGAAATGCCCGATTCATCAGATACTGGGAGGGCAGGAAATGACCCGGGGCTGTGAGCCCAGTCTGACCAGTGTACCAGTCAGGGTAGGACTGGTGAGTTTTCAACAACGACCGGGCGAGCTCTTCCAGTCCTCATCACGCTGGTGCCACCGTCAGTGACGTCGCCTGCAGCCCCACCCGGGGACACTGACATTGCCACCCAGGGCGGTCAAAGACTTTCACAACCCTGATTCCTTCCTATGGCCTTCAAGGCCCCAGGTGACCTGGCCTCTTTCGAGCATGACCCTTCCATCCCTTGCTGTCCATTGTCCCAGCCTTCGCCCGGCTCATTCCAGCGGGCCCTGTGCGCCTCCCACGGGCTCACCAGAGCTGCCTGTGCACATCTCTTCCCATGAGAGCAGGGCGATAGCTTGAAATTGGCCTTGGTGGGAAGACTTACACCATGGAAACTGGCAAACTGTACACATCAGGGCTTATTTTGTTTTCCTTTTAAGAGAGGGTTGTTAAATGTGCTTTTCTTTTAAGAGAGCGTTGTTTACCAACACACCACTGGCTGGCTCCTTCTTGTCATTCCGTGTCCAGCTCCAATGGCACTTCTTCAGAGAAGGCTTTGCTGCTGCCCAAAGTAAACAAGCTTTCCCGTCCATCATTCCTTTGTGCCACGTTGCCTGTTTTTATTGTTGCTGTCGCTCTTACAATCTGTAACTCGGTTATATGTTTGCTGCTAAGTTTGGATGGCACATCCCTTCCCTACCGTAGGCCCTGGAGAGCAGCCCGCAGCCTGTGTTTATCTTCCATCGTCTCCCCAGGCCCAGGGCAGGGTCAGGCTTCGCGCTCCATGAGTATCTGCTGAAGTGGACACAGGAGTGACAATCAGTCCTTTCCAGCCTCCAGTTAAGTGGGGAGGGTCTAGGGCGGGGGCGGGGGTGCAAATGCTCCTTCCTGGCAAGAGTGAGCCTTCCAAGCAGGGGCCCAAAAGTGTCCCAGCTCCTCCTGGTCCGACCTACAATCCAAAAGGTTGTCCTTGCCTTTAAGTTCTCCACTGAGGACAGCTCGCCCAAGGTTAACTAAGTTGTCATTGCTGTTGTCCGCAAGGATTTCATGATCCTGGACTTTCCATCAGGGAGCTTCCTGGGGGTTTGAGTATCACTTCTGTCCTGTTGAGGGACATCCAGGAGTCATTTGCTGGGACTTTCTTTCCTGCCATGGCCAACAGGTGGAAGAGTAGCTATAAATGGGGCTTATCTCCTATAGCTCTTGTCATCTCACCGGTCAGTGTCCCTTCTCTCTTTGTCCTTGGTCAACTCAAATATTCTTGCCTGTTTTCTTTATCTCAAGGAGGACCCATGGGCAGACAGAATTGGGGTGTGCCAACTCCAGGGGTTGGAACATTCTTTGCAATTTAATTCCGCAAACTCTGCCTGCTCATTCTTCCGCCAGGGCCCACGCTGCGTTCTGGGAACAGGGATATACAACAGGCCGGTCCCACGGAGGTGGCAGAGGCAGACACACATATAGGATTCCGCCATGGGACAGCTCATGCTGACGGGTACCACTCGTCGATGTCCTCCTACGTTCCAAAGGGGGAAACACTGGAACCTTTGTGGAGACGGTGGCGTGTGACTGGGCCCTGCGAGATGATCCTGCTGAAGCCGCGCCCATGGAATTATTTCCACATGCCACGGGACAGCCTCAAGGCAGCAAGCCCCCGACCCAAAGAGCATGTCGGCAGCAGCCGTGTGGCTCAAGGCCCAGGGCCAGATGGGATGACGGAGGTCTCAGCAGATGTCTGGGTGCACAGATGACATCAGGGGCAGATGCCCCGCCGCCACGCCCACCCTGGCCCCAACCGGTGGGCGCTTTAGACGCCTCCCTGCCCCCACTCTAATCAGCATACGTTCACCGCTCAGGCCAAGTGGGGTTTGAAGCTCAGAGTGGAGTGGAATGTTTTAAAGTAAGGAAAATCTTTAAAATGTGCACAGGAAAAGCAATACTTTTATGGACTGAGAGTCAGACCTGTTCCTTTAGATCTCAGGAGCCACAGCCTTCAGGGAGGACCCTGGAGAAGCCAGGACACAGGTGAACCTCAGGAACCTGGCCAAGGGGTGGCCGGCCTCGCCTCGCGCTCCCGAGAAGGTGGACTGGGACTTTCTGGCCACGCTGCCTCAGCGGCCCCCATTTCTACTTCCCATGGCTCCGTGCTCTGGGAAGCAGCCTCTCTGCTGGGTCCTCTGGTGACATCTACAGATGGATGGTTTCAGACGAGATGAAGGAGAACGGGAAGGCGGGTGAGAGCCAGTGGCCTGGGACACAGGGCGCCATCATGGGGGAGGGCTGGTGTGACTCCAGGACCGTGGTCTCAATATAGAAGAACTTGGCATTTCGGAGTCTAGGCTGGGGCTTCTCTTTATCAAAAAGAGCTTTGTCTCTGAGCCCCTTCTCACCAGCACTCTTGTCAGTGGGCTGAAGTGTTTGACAGATCATTAAATCTGGGGGTGGGAGCACCAGAGAGGGGTTTGGGATGCTGAAGCTGCCATGTTAGGTAGGAGCTGCTGTCCATGAATGATGCTTCCTAAGGTGACCAGGAAGCCATGAGAGAGAAGACTTTAGATCAGTGAGAAAATACGCTTCCAAAAGAAGACCTTCAGTGTGTCATCTTTATTCTCCGAGAGAAGAGAGATGATTAAAAATGAAAAGGGAAACGGGCTGTGTTTCCAGATGTGGCCAAGTTGTGTACCGTTATGAAAAGGAGGCGGTCATTTCCGGGGAAGCTGGGTGACCCCTGGGAATGACCCCTGGGCCCAGGAGCTGGCGCTGCGGGACTCCCTGCCTGGGAGTGTCTTCCCTTGCTTGGCTCCTGTCCACTCTTTTCTGGCCTTTCTTCTCTCCCCTCCTGGTTGCTGGGGACATCGCTTCTCAGCGTTGGCTCCATGGGCGCTTCAGCGGTGCTTCTCAATGGAGGGGCCCTGGGCCGGCAGGGACCGCCTCGGGTGGCAGCTTGTTAGAGGTGCATGTTCCCGGTCCCACCCAAGGCCTGACTCACAAATTCTGGGGCAGGGGCCAGCCACTGGGTTTCATCAAACCTTTCAGATGACTCTGAAGTTGGAGAACCACCAGCCTGTGGTATGAGTGCTCCTGCCATAAATAGCCAAACCGGTCCCAAGAGGGTACCATGGGCACAAATCGCTGCTTTGCTCCCTGAACAATGCACCTACTAACTCCTTTTAGGGTGTCTTGCTGCCCATCCCCCTAGCATGATGGGTAAGACCCTCCTCAAAGTCTGGTTCCTTCCTTGCATGCCACTCTCCACTTCCTTTCAAAGGCTCGCGTGACTAACCCACTCACACCGCACGGTTTCCCACCGTCCGCCAGCTCAGGCTGGCCGCTCTGGCTAGGTCCCCTCCCTAATGCCCCCCAGGCTGGGACCCCACTACTTCCCTGCACACGTCTCTCAGCACTCAGCAGAACAACTCCCGGCTTCCGACTCCGCGCCTTCCCGAGCATGGGGCCTGGCACACACGGCGCTTGGCTCACCGACACTCTCGGAGCGAACAAAGGGCTCGGTCACTGGTTGCGGGAGGAAGGACATGAGCGAACGGCCTTCAGGCCCTTCTGTGGTCTCAGGCCCACGTGGCAAGAAGCTAGCTCAGCATGGGTGGCAATTTAAAAACGCTGTTCATACAAAATTAATTGACTAGCTAAAGGAAAACTGAATTATGTATAACTTGTTGTGCATTAACACTTCTTTTGGAAAGACTTTTTACTGTATTCACCAAAACAAGCAAGATTTATAAACAGATTCTCAGCATCACACCTCTTGTATAAGTCAAGGTACATGGCCCTGGCTGCCATGGCTCAGTGGATTGAGCCCCAGCCTGGGAACCCAAGGGTCACTGGTTCGATTCCCAGTCTGGGCACGTGCCTAGGTGGCAGGCCAGGTCCCTAATTAGGGGTGTGCAAGAAGCAACCAATCAATGTTTCTCTTGCACATCGATGTTTCTCTCCCACTCTTCCCCTCCTCCTCCCTCTCTCTCTAAAAGTAAATAAGTAAAATCTTTAAATAAAAGTCATGCTAGCTCTGTGTATGTGGGTGGGTGGGGAGGGGTGACAGTTGCAGCTTCCCTGGAATCCACAGCCTGTGGGCGTGAGCGGTGCACAAGATCGGGGCAGAGGCCAGGGAAAGAGGTGACATTCCGCCATTGTTGGGGCCTTGTGCTCCCTGCATCGCTGCCAACGAATTCCTCTGACCCCCTGGGCAAGGGCTGCCTGTGGGGTCCCTTCCTGCTCAGGACCAAGCGCGCTGGGTTCTGCCTCTGTAACTCACTGGACAAAGAGGAAGTGGCGCGATACAAGACCCTGCCCGCGATCTGCAAGGCCTGCAGGAGCTGCCCCGGGACCACTCTGTGAGGGACTCCAGTCTGCAAGTGTTCCCCGTGTCTGTCCCTCACTTATCTGGCTGCTCAGTGAAGGGCAAGCAATACGATACGTTCATTGTGGTAGAAAGTGCTAGGAAGATGTACAAGGCACGCTCCCTGCCTGCCAGGATCTTCTCATCTAGCAGTGAATTCACGTGAGTGGTAAATCCTCAGAAAGACACCATGTGGGACTTCCAGCTCTCAGCGTAAATGCCCCATGACAGGACACCTTCCCTGTAACATGTTCTCCTTGCATCACGGACTTGCTCTTTTCCAGCTTACAACACGAATTAATAACAAACCCAACAATTACTGAAAGTCTCCCTCGTGTGTTATTTAGGCCTTTCAAAAACCCTATATCATAAGTACCCCTATTAGCCTGACTTTACAGATGAGGCCCGAGGAAGTGAAGTGACTTTGCCCTAAGTCACACAGCCTACAGGTAGCAGAGTCAGGCTTCAGAGCCCCAACGATCTGTCTCCAAACCCTGCTCTCCTGACACTGCGCCTCCCTCCAGCCGACATCCGCCCCGCTCCTAGACGGCCGGTCTACAGGGCGCAGGCCGCCTCTGCTGCGTGGTGCTCAGGAGATGTCTGATGAAATCAACAAACGAGGGAACAATTCAGCTGGGGAGCTCAACACCGCAAGGGCGAAGGTGTGGGCCCAGTCACAGTTGGAGTTCTGGATTCTTCAGTGCACCCTGCCACGTCCCCATAACTTTTCTTCCCCCCCCCCCCCCCCCATTCTCCAGATGTGCTTTTCCTTCTTTCTTTTCTCAGCATTCCAACCACAGGGCACCGGGCGCACTGAGTCCTTGCTGGGCCACTGACAGAGGGGCGAGCCGAGGCCACTCGGAGCTGCCTCAGTTTATCTCAGAGCTGTGACGGTGGCGGCCAGCTTGCGGGCTGGAGCCAACTGTCCTCTTAAAGGCACAGAGCCAGGCAGCGTTCTGCAGCTTCAGTGTTGCAGAAGTCCCGCCTTTTTGGAGGGAGACCAATAAACAATGGCCGAACAGCTTAACAGGATTGAAATATAATGCTATTCAAAGGGAATGTCAAAAGGATTAATAGACCATCTCCCCCTAGCTTTGCGCTGAAGCCAGGCTACTGCCTGAGTTAAAATGATGCTCTGCCCCGCGCTGCATGTTAAATCTCTGTTGTGCCGACCACCGCCATTGCAGCGTGGCGTGGCCTCTTGGGGCCCCTCGTTAGAAGAGTCCTCCAGTGGGGCCTTTTTAATGGGGACCTAGCAACAAGCACAACTCAATACACTGAATCTAGAAATAGACGTTTGGTCCCATTCCTGGAGTATTCTTCTGGACTTGTCCTCCAAACACCCAAGAAAAACAAGGTGTCTCTGTAAGTTTTTCTGTAAGTAAAAGTGACAATTATGGCCTCTGTTGAACACCAGGTGACATGTATGGCAGAAACCAAATCCTGCACAAACACCCACCCACACACAAATAGATTTATGGGGAGAGAGGGAAGGTCAAGTTTAGGGTGACCTAGAGCAGGTTGTTTAAACAAAGAAAATCTAAGTTTCTATGCCCGCAGTGGTTAGGCCCCAGGTTCAGGCAAGACACCCTGCGACTCTGCTTCGCTGTCCAAGTTCAGGTTAACACGAGAGACAAGGCCACACCCGTAGATGAAAGAGTTCCCCTCTCTAATGTTAGAATACAGTAACTCCTCACTTAATGTTGTTGTCAACAGTTCTTGGGCATGGACTCAAACCAATTTTACCGTAGCACAGGCTAATTGATAGAAATAAGAGCAAGGTTCCCATGGCGTACTTCTGCAGATCAGTTAGCCTACGGTAAAATCAGTTCTGTGGTGTGTCGACGACATTAGGTGAGGACTGACCGTATTCCTTTCCTAAGGGGAGGTTCTCGGCACACAGGTGGGGACCGTGCGGTCCGCTGAATGGCACTGTGTAACCGCGACTTTCAGGATGAGCACTGAGAGCGCCATGTCTTCCTTTGCTTCCTGGTGGGAGAGGTGATTCCTGCTGCTCTGCCTCCATGAGCACCCACTGCCCTGCCCAGAGAAACAACTGCCTCCCTCACTCAGAAGGCATTTTTTCTTCTCCCAGCCTCACTAGGGTACGACCAACAAAAATTGTAGGTATTTAAGGTGTACCAGGTGATATTTGGATATACGTATACATTGTGAAAGGATTATCACAGTCAAGCTCATTAACATAATCTTCAGATCATAATAGTTATCTTTTATAATGGTGAAAACACTTGAGATCTATGCATTTAGCAAATTTTAAGTATACAATACATTAACTATAGCCACCATGCTGTAGATTTGGTCTCCAGAACTTATTCAATCCTGTAACTGAAAGTTTGACGGATATCTCCCCCTTTCCCCCACCCGCAGCCGCTGGTCACTGCCATTATTCTCTATGTTACTGTGAGTTCAATTATTTAATTTTTAGGCTCCATATATAAGTGATGCCATTCAGTGTTTGTCTTTACCTGTCTGGCTTATTTCACTTAGCATATTGCCCTCCAGGTTCATCTGTGCTGTTACAAATGGCAGAATTTGGTTTTATCCTCACCCGAGGACATGCTTATTGATTTTAAAGAGAGGGGGAGGG
The DNA here is from genome assembly GCF_021234165.1 of Pteronotus mesoamericanus. NCBI lineage: Eukaryota > Metazoa > Chordata > Mammalia > Chiroptera > Mormoopidae > Pteronotus > Pteronotus mesoamericanus. Next base: position 2,679,888 of record NW_026555200.1, read on the forward strand.
AGGGAGAGAGAGGGAGAGACACATTGATCGACTGCCTCTTGTATGCACCCCAACCAAGGACCAAACCTGCAACCTGAGCACGTGCCCTGACCAGGAATCGAACCTGCGACACTTCAGTTTACGGGATGATGCTCCAACCAAGTGAGGCACACTGTCCAGGGCAGAATTTCCTTATTTTTTTTAAGCCTAAATAATAACATTCCATTATATACAATATATCACATTTTCTTCACTCCTCCATCTACAAATACTTAGGCGGTTTTCCATCGTGGCTACTGTGAATAATGCTGCACTGAACAAACATCTTTTTGAGACAATGATTTTATTTCCTTTGGAAATATACCCAGAAGTGGGAGTGCTAGAGCATATGGTAGAGTTATTTTTAATTTTTTGAGGCATCTCCATACTGTTTTCCACAGTGGCTGCAACCAATTTACAGTCCCACCAACAGTGTACGGAGTCTCCTCTTCTCCACATCCTCCCCAGCACTTGTTACTGCCTGGCTTTTTGACAGGTCATCCTAACAGGTATGAGGTGATATCTCATTGTGGTTTTGATTTGCATTTCCCTGGTGATTAGTAATGTGGAGCATCTTTTCATATACCTTTTGACCATTTATATGTTGTCTTCAGGAAAAAAAAAGTCTATTCAAATCCTTGGCCCATTTTTAAAATGAGATTATTCGGGGATTTTTTTTTCCTTGTGAACTATATGAGTTCTGCATATGTTTGAATATTAACAGTTGTGAGATGTATGTTTTGCAAATATTTCCTCCCATTCTCTAGGTTGTATTTTCATTTTGTTGATTGTTTCTTTCGCTGCGCAGAAACTTTTTAGTTTAATGAAGTCCCACTTATTTATGTTTGCTCATGTTGCCCTTGGTTTGGCTGTCAATCCAAAAACTCACTGCCAAAACCCATGTCAAGGAGCTTTCCCGTGTTTCCTTCCAGGGGCTGTCTCAGCATATGAGCACACAGGGAGGGAGTGGCGGGGACGTAAGGAGTTCCTTTGTCCTCGTGGTCCAAAGTTGTCCAAAGGACAAAACAGTTTGAAGGCCAGTGCTCTTTTGGAGGGGAGACACGATCGTTGCCATTTATCCTCACAAATCTATGTGGAGCTTTTGGACACCAGAGTCAAAGTCAAGGGTAGGTACTTAGTGACCTAAGCAGAGACTTCTCTCCATTCCCTTTAAAAATGACCCTTGATTAAACCAAAACCAGTCAAACTGATGTCAAGGCCTGGATAAGGAACTGACAAGACAGGAATAAATGGTGATGGGCCCTCCTATCTGGATCAAGTATTTGCTTCCCACCTGGTTCATCTCATAATGGGTTCTCCACAAGAAGAACGTACAATCCTGCTTAAAGCCGCAGACAGCAAGCCCCATGCATCCCGGGTTAACCTAGGTTAATATTTTATTATTCCTCCATATATGCATTGAAAGGTGTCTAAAAGCATGAATAAATACATATTAATATATTTCTGTGTACATGTATACATACTATACATAGTTATAAGTATGCAAGTCAGTTTATTATCATTTTTATTAACTATTGTATTACTTTTCTGTATTACAACTGTAAACCTGTTTTGCCCACCCCTGAACACACAACACACATTAGGTAGACATACTGTGTGTATGCCTGTGTACACACACGTATATAGGATCACAGTACAGAGTCACGTGTACCTTATATGTACTGCTGATACCTTGGTTGGTGAACTTATCAATACACTCTAAGTACGTTTAAAAATTAGCCACACATTTGTGAATCACCTACACACATATTAACACAATAAATGTAAAGTGCAAAATCAGGGAATATTTTCCCCCACCTGAGATTTGAAAGTACAGAGCAATCCATCAATAGTCAAAACCCCCCAAAGCTCTAAAAAGTTTAACATTGGTTTAAATATCTAAGTCAGCACTTGTCTGTTGGCAGAGTATTCCCCAGTCATGACTAAAAATTACATATTTGCCTTAAATTACCACATCACCATCCCTATGCTCCTGAGGTATAAATGTAAATTCTATATTAGCTATTAAAATATGCATTTGTTTTCTAAATGGCCTTACCCAGCAAATGACTCTGCAAAATTAGGAAGAATAATAAGGGACCAGGAGCGAGGAATAAGAACCAGATATCCCACCATCTCTGTAAATCACTGTCTGCAGCCTAGGTGGGGGGACTGTAATTATGCAAAATTAAAATAAACCACAGCACGGTCTCTGGAGTCTGCCTTCTTAATGAATGATGGATATTCAAGTCCTAACTAAGGCAACGCTATTAAGGAGTTTTATGCCTGGCATACAATGACGGTCTGAATAAAAGAAAACTTCCTGTTAAGGAGGGCTTTGGGCTTGTTTTAGAAGCAGCGTTCCTTTTTGGTGAATGGCTTGGCGAACGCCCAGATGTGACTTTCGTCTCTGACTTAAAAAGAGCTAGAAAAGGAAAGAGCACGAAGGAAAACCCCTGTATGTCTGCAGGGGCTGCTGTCATCCCGACTGTGCCGCTGGAGTCGTGAATGACTTTGGGGACAAGGAGGGGGCCTGTCCTGATGTTCCATTTTGGACTGGCCTTGGAGAATTCCCAGCTGGGTCTTCAGCCTAAATGTGTAAAAGTAGCATATCCTTCTCTCTCCCTGATGCCTACGTCAGCTCCACGGCCTCCTTGAATCCGGGCTTCCAAGTAAGAACATCTGAGGCCATCTCAGGTTCACTGTCATGTGAGTTGCACCAAGCAAGTATATGTTGTTACAGGGCCCTGTCTATTACAAGCATTTAGAAAGGGAAGGAGAACAGCCCCCCCCCCCGCCCGCCCCCCCGCCCCTCAGGCTCGCATATGCATAATTCCTGACGAGGGCTGAAAGTGTGAGTGTGACCAGCCTCCCAGCTGACAGGTGCCACCCACCTTCACTCGCTCATAGAGAGCTGCCATTTATCTGATGATAGGAAGTGATGGCATCAACGTGGCAGGGCCTTTTGGCCAGAAAGGGAGGTTTCTGTCGCCATGGAGCAGGGTCTCTGGAATCCCATCCAACTTTGGAAACGGACTTCGTCAATGCGCTATCAGCTTTGACGGGGAAGCTACGACCATCCAGGCAGTGTGCGTCCCAGAGAGAAGCCGGAAGCCCTGCAGGCACTCTGACGCCCGTTTCAGTCTGTTTAAAAGGAATAACTCCGTAAAATAATGTTCTTTTGCTCAGTGACACATGTGCCTGGCTTTGCCTGCAGCATTTGTTTCCCACTGGCTGGTCTTGACGCGTCCCCTGCTGTCTGAGGGTCTCCTCATGCCCTCTGCCCCCGGACACGCTGAACAGTGTGAACTGAAGCTTCAGCACATCCCCGCAAGCTCTAAGCAGCCCTGAAGGAGGGAGCAGGCTTTTCCAGCTCCGTGGCTCCTTGCCATCTGGTGAGGCGGGCTGGGATGATGCTCCAGGGTCTGGGCTGCTAGGAAGGCCCTGCACCTGTGTCTGTTTCCTCTTGGCCCCTTTAGGTTCTTGCAGGGAAGTAGCTCCAGGTTCTTCCAGCAGGGTCGGCAGGGCCGATGGAGCGTAATCCAGGCAGAGCTGTTACATTTAATCTACCGCCCATCTGAAATCAGCAGCCTTCTCCAAAGCAAGCACTCCGATGGCGAACACTGGCTGGCCTACAGAGTGTCCCTGCGCTGTCAACATCCTCCAGCACCTCTGCCCACACCTCGCCCAACAGGTGAGCCCATGGAAGTGGGCTCTCCCACAATCAGGCATGGGCGGGGGAAAGGATCTCACTTTCTTTGGTGGCTGTCACTTGGGTGTCAGTCACTTGCTAGACCAGGTCCTGAGCAGCAACTCATTTGTCAGTTTCCCGAACTCTAATACACAAGCCTCAATGTGGTTTTACCTATAAGCTGTTCCTGACACTATTTTTATAAAGAAAAAACCATCTTGTCCAAATGTGTCATGTCAGTTGTGAAAGGGAGTATGTGTATTAGTTGTGCTCCTTTCTGCGTATAGAATAACAAGTAGCCGCATCCATGACTTGGGACATGACGGACACTTGAATGGTCAGTGGCCTTGGTGAGTTCCCATCTGTGCACACTTACATGCTGCGCAGTCCTGCTGAGCTTCCTTCTTTTGCTACGATTCCTCCACTGAAATGCATTGGAATCAAAGAATTCCACAGAGCACAGCAGCCAGTGACTACTGTACTTTCAACTTTCTGTGTCTTATACCTGCTTATACTATGTTCTAATCATTGACTTCCTCATCGACTTTTCCCACTAGATGCTGGAGGGCAGGGGTCTTGTTTTATTCTCCTTGGTGTTTCCCCGGGGCAGGAGTTGCCCATGATGGGTGTTCCTGAACTTGTTCTGTAGGTCCCTACCCAGCGCCTGCTCTGTGCCCAGCACTGATGGGCACAGCGGTGAACCGAACAGACACAGCTTCTGAAAGCTCAATGCTTCCTTTCAATAAATGAGGAAAGAGGCTCAGTGAGGGGAGGTGCCTGGCGTCGCAGAGCTGGAACCAGCCCTGCTCTTCCCACCATGCCAGACAACCTAGAACCTTGCAAATGGGCAGCATGCCCATCAGCCTATTGTTTTGGTGCTAGAGGCTGGGTTATGAAGACCAGTAGAAGCAAGAGGGAGGGACATGGTAACAGCAAAGGATGCCAGGAAAAGAGATGTGGCCAGGTTGTGGGCGGGGGCAGAACCAGGCCCTCTTGGTGTTTTCCTGCATCAGTGGTGGATGTCAAGTCTCTGACCACCCCATGCAGCATGAGCAAACACGAGTCCTCGATGTGGGGCCAGGGCACCAACTTCAGTCTCCATGTTGAAAACAAAAAGAATAATTTTTGCCTTTTGGCTCTGCAGAATTAAAACTGAAGAGCATATTTGCCTCTCAACTTTGGCCCCATGAAAATGCATAGAAAACCCCTAAATATGACTTATTATTCCACAGATAAATCACCCAGGTCCCTGCCTCCCCCTGGCAGCTGAGTTCCATGCCATAAAGGGCAGGGTTAGCTAGTGACTGATTCCAGGTCAAATCCCAGCTACTCAGCAAGATCCAAAGATCTCACTGGCTGGACTTGGTCTCCATCTCCAGACTGACCTGTCCTGGCTCCTATCCTACATCTCGGCCCCAGGCAACTCCCTGAAATTCTTCTCATGCATCCTTCCCAGCTCAGCTCAAAGGTCACCTCCTACGAGTATTTGCCAGTATGCGCCCACCCCACAGACAGAGCTGTCCACGCTCTGGGCTCCTACAGTTCTCTGTATGTATCTCCCTCACGGCACTTACCATGTGCCTGTAGACTCCTCTTTTTTGTCAACAAAATGTTACGTCAGCTCCATGCCTGCAGTAGCCCAGGGCATAGCTGGCACATGATAAATGGTAAATGAACAGGGCCCACGCCCCGCTCAACCCAGCCATTTTGATATTTGAATGTTCAAGTGTCCGAATTACTATACCGGCCAACTAGCCAACCGATAGTTCCTTTAAAGAAAGAAAAGCAAATAAAACCTCAGTGAAAATAAGGAAAGCTACGTTGAATGCTGGTAACCACACTGTACATTGATCGCTCTTCCATTTGGGGGAGAGCAGGACTACCTACGAGAGCCGCACGCCAGCCCTTCCCACATTCGTCACGGACAGGTCTCCAGGCATGTCTTAGCCAACGGGCTCTCCTGGGGCGAGTTCGGTTCCCGCGCCAGCTCCGCGGGGAGTCCCGTGTGAAATGGAGGAAGAAACCCAGCCAGTCCAAGGGCTGCTAACAGCCCGGTTGATAAGCACTACTCCAGCGAAAGCTCTTCCCCGCTAACAGGCCGAGCCCAGGCGCAGGCCCTCAGGACTGATGTGGACGCCTCAGGCCCCGCAGCCCCTAAACTGAGGTTCTGAGTGATATTTATTCCCGTGGTGGTCGCAGTCCCAAACCTGGAGGCCTCTGAAAGGCCAAGGCCAATGTCGGGGCCTTTCCTCCAGGTCTCCCTCTAGGCCCTGATATCCGGCGAAGCAGAGGGAGGTTGCCCAGAATTTCTGCTACATCGTCTTTGCCAGAAGATGAAGGGTGGGTTGACATTGCTGTGATTTTTTAGGTTTCCAGCCAGTTAAGGAGCAGTGGGCCTCAGTTTCTTCACAAATAGTCAATGAAATGGGAGTATTCCCACCTCAGGGGGTTATGAGAAGGGAACACCCACATGCACACACACCACCCCCCTAATGCATCATTTATGATTTCCAGCTTGAGTCTCTTCAAAGGGAGAAACAACTGCTTTCCAGAATCTTGTGGTTCTCCCTTCCCTGCCATCATTGTCTATTGTTGTCTTGACCAGATCTCATTGAACTGCATTTTTAAAAGGAATTTACACCAATTAAGTCTTCACCTTAGTTTAATTAAATAACTGTACATTCAACTTAGTTTCGTTAAAGAGTTATACAACCGGCATGAACAGGTTGGAGAATAATTGCAAATGACTTTTTTTTTTTAATCTTCACCCAAGGATACAATTAATGATTTTAGAAAGAGAGGGAGAGAGAGAGAGAAAGAGAGAAACATCGATATGAGAGAGAAAAACTCATCGGCTGCTTCCCCTACGTACCCTCGGGACCAAACTAGCAACCAAGGCATGTGTGCTGACCGAGAATTGAACTCGCGGCCTTTTGGTGCCTGGGCTGACACTACAACCAACCAAGGCACATTGGCCAGGGCTGCAAATGACTCTTAACATGCAAATGACCTGGCCACAGGGAGCACAGGGCCAAGGTATGGAGGTGAGCAGACTGCTGGCCAAGAGCATTCAGAGGCCCTGGGTCCTGTGAAGACGCCGTGGGTCCCTTTGCTCGCACACCCAAGCCCTTAGCACGTGGCTGCACGCTGCCTGTGTCCCTTTGCCTGAGGGCCTTCTCATACTCTGGGAGCTCATGTTGCCACCAACAGCAGGCCAGGAGTGTCACAGAACGATGGGCACTCTCACACCAATGATGGATGGGCACTGGTAGATAAACACCCCAGCTCCCCTCCTGTAGGGGTCGCTCCCTCTGAGGCATGTTCCCCATGGGCTCCCCAAGTTTTCCCAATGGGATTGAGCTCCTGTCTCCCTCAGTGGTCACTGGCTTGGAAGCTCCCCTTTTCCCGGCTGTCTTTCCTTCCATGTCTGACTTTCCTGAAGCCCTACTGATGTCCCTGGAAATTCCCAGAATAACTATTTGCTCTTGAACCCTTGGCTCAGTTGGCTTTGGGGGAACCCGAATTAAGACCGTCTTAGATGTAAGTTTCACTCTGGGAACAGAGAATACAGGACATCGCAGCCCTTGAGTTACATGAAGGTTACCGTACATATTTTCCCACCTGTGCTAAGCTAACACAGTGATAAAAATCCCCCAGAACAACAGAGCCCAATACAAGTGCATGGTCAGCGCTCCTTGGAGGGCCCAAGGAAACCTAGAAGCGGAGTGGAGGTCTCATGGAGAGCGGGTGAGGAATCCTAGCACCACATTTCTGCATCAACATCCCAGTAATGTAAGTTGTGCATTCGACCTGCGCTTTTTTGGTGGGGGGAACAGGCCGCATCTGTCAAATGAGTCTTTCTTACAAAACCTTGGCCATGCGACTTACTTTCTCTGATTCTCAGTCTTCCTTATAAAAAATAAAAACAGCAAGCCCTGCCATGCAAAGCAAGGCACGCGCAGCTCTTGTCACAGTGCCAGGCACACAGTAGGCACTAAATAAATGCTGGGACATAAAGACAGGGCTGTTGATGACGACATCTACAGGCATGCATCCTCACAGCTTACTCAGCCCTTTTCCTATACATTATGTATGTATTTCTTTCTTTTGTTACTGAGCTATAATCCTAATACCACAGAACTCACAGAGTTGTAACTAAGGCCTTTATTGTTTCTTCGCACTTCTGGAGAAACTCAGCATCCAGGCAAGTTAGCTCCAGGTAGGAAGGAGCTAACATCAAGGTCCTTACCTCTCAGGGCCCCGTCTCCCATCCCAGGCAATCCCTGTGCATCTGGGGTCTGACCTTGTAAGCCGTGGAGAGCAGCCCAACCCCCCGAACAGTCCACTTCTGCATGAGAAGTTCTAGATGTCTCCTTGCCGGCTGCCGTCCTTTGCTCTCCCCAGTGACACTGTTTTTAGTTGTTACCATTTCTTGTCACCACTCAGCAGCTTTCTGATATATTGGTACAGACCTTGAAGCTATTTTGGGCTCAGCAGGCCACATCTTCGGTCTCTCGTCACAGATGGGAGCCGGCTCCAAGGATCTCCATGAATAATTACCGGGCCTGCAAGTGGCCTCCTCTCCAGAGGATGTAATTCCCAAGCTGGTGCTCAACCTTTCCCAGAGGGGACCCTGGCACAGCTGCCCTTGGCTTTTGGGTGGTGGGTGCCTGTCATCACCAAGGCCTGGGAAAATTCCCTGGGGTGCCTTAGAACCTGTCATTCACTCTTGGAATTTGTAGATTCTATTCCTAACTGCCCAGGCCAAAGAGGCTGCCTGAAAGTCTCAGGCAAGAGCAATTCATAAGGCGGCCCATTTCAACCGCCTGGAAGTTTCACTTAGATGGACCATGGAGGTATTTCTGCCCTTCCAGGGGGCCTTAGGTACCACCATTTAGGATCTAAGAATGACTTGCAGTTAGACAATGGCCAGGTCTCCAAAAAAAAAAAAAATTGAAATACATAAATAAAGAAATAAAACATTTGATTTTATTCAGAGGTCCTTGAACCAAAGGGATAGCAGCACGGGGTAAAGGAAGGGGTCTAAGCTCTGAGGTCAGACAGACCTGGGCTTGGGCGCCTGTCTGGCCTCTCAGCAGCCCCGTGACCTTGGCCATGCGACTTACTTTCTCTGATTCTCAGTCTTCCTTACAAAAAAAATAAAAACTGCAAGCCCTGCCACGCAAAGCAAGGCATGCAAAGCTCTTGTCACAGTGCCAGGCACACAGTAGGCACTAAATAAACGCTGGGACATAAAGACGGGGCTGTTGATAATGACATCTACAGGCACGCATCCTCACAGCTTACTCAGCCCTTTTCTTACACATTGTGTGTGTGTTTCTTTCTTTTGCTACTGAGATATAATCCTAATACCACAGAATTCACTTTTTAAATATATAATTCAGTGGTTTTTAGTATATTCACTAAGTTGTGCAACCATCACCACCATGTAATTCCAGAGCACTTTCGTCAGCCCAGAGAGAAGCACCACACCTACCAGCAGTCACTCCCCGCTTCCCCTCCCCCGGCCTCTGACAGCCCCCGATCTGCCTTCTATCTATGAATTTGCCTGTTCTGTGTAGTCAATAAGAATGACTCACAATACATGGCCTGTTGTGTCTGGCTTTTTCCAATTAGTGTGTTTTCTTTTTTTAAATTTTTTTTTTTTAATCCTCACCCAAGGATATATATATTTTTTTCCATTGCTTTTAGAGAGAGGAAGTGGGGGTGGGGGGAAGAGGCAGACATCGAAGTGACAGAGAAACACTGACTGGTTGCCTCTTGTACATGGGGATTGAACTGACAGCCTTTCAGTTTATGGGACAACGTCCCGACCAACCGAGCCACACCGGCCAGCCAATCAGTGTGCTTTCAAGGTTCGTCCGTGCCATAGCACGTATCACAACTTCATCTCCTTCTATTGCCAAATAATATTCCACAGTATGGCTATACCACTTTTGTTTATCCGTTTTTCAACTGAGGGACACCGAGTTGTCCCCTGTTTTTTGTGCCTCTTCATTATTTTATTCCATCCTCACAACCTTCTCTGTGGCAGGACAAGGCAGGTATGATCTTGTCCATCACGGAGATGGGAACAGAGGCTCAGGGAGGTGAAGTGCCCTCCCTAAGGACACTTAGCTCTCTAAACACATGCGAGGGACCAAGGCCAATCCTCCCAACCTCGAGCTCAGACAGTGTCTCGGAGCGAGACAAGAAGGGCCGGTGTTTGGGGTTTGTAGAGGGATTCCAACAGCGCATTACGGATTGTTTCAGCTCGGCCTCGAGGGCAGAGGAAGGAGCGTAATTAAAGATCGTCTTGCTTCCTATGCCTGGCAGGGGAGTCAACAGCCAATTCCAAGTGGCTCAGTGCCAGCATCCAAGGAGGGAAAGGGCTCCTTCTTGCTGGCTGGAAAACCCAGGAACAATTGGCTTCACCCTGAGGGCCGTGCCTGGGGATTCTAGAGTTGCGTCTGCTACTCGCCCTCCTTCTGATACTCGCCCTCTCTCTGCTGTTCATGCCCAGTCCGTCAGGTTAGACTCTCCCGCATGCTCTACATTCTTTGCCCCTTCTCAGTCCTCTTGTGCTTAGACCTGGAGGGGTCGACCGTACATGAGACAGAGAGCAAAGCCAACAGGAAAGCCACCAACGATCAGAGCAAGAGAAGACAGAAATAATCCACATGGGGAGAGCATCCGTATCCTGTCAAAGGCAGGGCCAGAGTGTCTAACAACCTTGGTTATTCCAGGAAACTCCTCATTTTCACGTGCAATTAATGAACAATAATTGAGCATGTACTTTTAGTCAACGTTTGTTCACCAAAATATTTACTCTGCACCAACTGGGTGTCAGGCCTGGAAACATCAGGAGACAACTTCAGGAGAGGGAAACAGGGTCCGGCTCTGAGATCCAAATTCTCAGGATGGAGACAGGTAACAGGCATGCAAACAAAAGAGAAGAGAAATGAGAGTTGGGTGAGGGGCGGGGGTCACGCTGCCTCACTTGGCCAGGTACCACACATCAGTCTAGGCATTGAGGATACAGGCAGGAAAGACCCAGGAGCGTCTTCCAAGTAGATGGATTAATAACACAAGGAAGAGCAGCCGAAACAGGAGGGAATGATTTAGAGACACTCCCAAAGGCCCTATGGCCCCACCACCGCCTCTCTAATCATCCCGCACCAGATGTCTGGGGGTCACCTCTCAGGACCCCTCCTGCTGCTGAGCATCTGTGACTTACTCTCAGGATGCAGCTTGTGGGGCTCCCGCCCAGCTGCCCCTCCAATGTCAGGTCAGAATGAATGCACCATGGCCTGGTGACAGCCTGTGGCCTTTGCTCCTGGCAGCCCTGACATCCCCCGAGGAGGAACGAACCAGCTGTCCCAATGGGCTATATAAAATACTATAGCCAAGTCACCCCATCCAAACAGCCAGCAGCAAAGGACTGACCCCAATGCCATCACACGGCACTTGGAATGATGAAAAAAATTCCACTTAGTACATTTGTAGACAAAGTGATTTCCCAATTGATTTTGTTTATAAACCAAACCTCTGTCTACCTCTACCTGAGGGCCCACTCCCATGGCCATGGAAATATTAACAACACTATCCCAAAGTCTGCCGAGGACCAGTGGCCGAGACATTCAGCGTCAGCCCTGAGCTCGAGCTCGGAACTACCCAACTGCCCCATTGTGGGGTAGGCTTGGCGCTGTGTCCCCTGGGGTCCAGCACTGGCGGAGCCCTGGAAGAACCCACTTTTGGCCAAGGACTGGACATGAGGTTGGCAAATCTTAGCGCAGCTTAGCCTATGGCTGCCTTGATGAGAAGCCAGGGGCCATGAAGATCCCTGGACAAGTGTCCCTCTCTGGTTCCCCAAAACTTCTAGCTCACCATAAGGCAAAATGTCAAGGCTAGGCCTCTCCCAGGCTGTTGGGCACCTCTCATTCCTTGGGGTCATGCTGAACTTTGAACACCTTTTCTGAGTTTTGAGAGTATCCTACCTGAGGAGCCCAACTCTTTCCAAATGAAAAGTAAAGAACTGTCTCTTTGTCAACTTCCTTTGCATGTCACCTGGGCTCCAACAATCAGACTGTGTCCTAGCCCAAGGTGAAGCTCGTGGCTGGAGAAATGGGCACAGGGCAGATCTCGGGAAAGGGCGCAGCCGCTCCACCCATTTCCCAGAGGCAGCTGTGACAGGAGCTTAGACGCAGCACCTGGGGCCAGCAGCAAGGGCGGGGGGCGACACTGGCGTCCCCACAAACCAGTTCTTCAGTGTGATCGCGGCACAGCACCTGCTATGCTCCTGCTGTGTAGCTGCCCCTTGGTCCTCTTGACACCTTGGAGGTCCCGTGAGTTCCCGACTGCCTTTGACAAATTCGTTGCTTAAATTTGTCAGAGAACAATTCTGTCGTCTGCAACAAAGCTGGGGGCATATGTTGGGTACAGCTGGGGAGGGGAAACCGATTCTGTGGGCGGGATCCGATGACTGAGCTTTCAAAGGTCCTTAAAGCTCGGCGTTCTTCAAGAGCCAGACAGCAATGGAATTGACCTGCCTACAGGGAGGGCTGGGGCCGACACCGCGCTCACAGGCGCTCCCTTCTCTGGATGCCGGCAGTGGCCTGTCCCCATGGCAGCCCCGCTGAAACTACTGGGCAGGGGACACTGGAGGAATAAAAACCTGACTTCTTTCCCTTCCTAATCTACTACTCAATTTGGAGGAAATGAACCCAAATCAGCGAACCACGAAGTGAAGGCTGTGGCGTGGGGTGGGCTTTTGTTCCCCAACCAGCCCAGGGAATGAAAATGAACTCAGCTGCTCTTCTCATTGTGGTCTTGACCTCTCGGACGCCACACACATCAGACACTTCCTGCCAGCTCGGGCTTCATAAATCACCCCGTGGGGATGACTTGTCTCCCTCAAGGAGAAAAAGGACAAAATTCCCAGGCAAGGATGTTCATTTTTAGGCTGCAGAAGTGCTAAAGTAACAAGAGGCCAACGGTAATTAGAACGCATTTGTGTAACCGTCACCTCTCTGAAGAGAGGAGCACAGAGGGCCCGGGCACTCTCGCTGAGGCGGGGGATGGAGTGTCCGCGAAGAGGTGACCCACGCCCCTGGCTCGGTCCCCGGCGGTCACAGATGCACGCATTAAGGGGCTGATTTTCCAATATTCAAAAAATACAGGGCAAGAATTTTCTGCATGGAAGTGAGGTTTACAAAAAAAAAAGGGGGGGGAGAGAAAGGCAGTGAATTAAAGGAGATACAGACATTTATTTTCATTTTTACTCTTCTCTGTTATACAAAGATTCCTTTGCAAGCATCATGAAATTAGGATGTTTAAACAGTACAGGAAAAACAAACAAACAAACCCATGTGGGCTCTATGACCATTGGGGAGCCCTCTACTGCTCTCCTCTGAGTGTCTGAAAGGCCGGGAAAGTAGATGTGGCCTATCTCACCGCCTGACCACGAACCAATCAAGAGCCTGTGCCCAGGAGGCCCGTGCAAGGCAAGTCTTTAATGTATGTTTTATGAATGGGTGAAGGAGAGAGGATCAAACAAATGGACTGCCATTTCCCTAGCCTGCAGCCCAGCACGAGTCTCCTGCCTGACTCTCCAACGACCTTGATATCCAGCCATCCCTTTAATAACTACTTATTGAGCCTACTATGTGCCACGCATTGTTCTAGGTATTGTGGATAACAAAGTGAACCAAAAAAACAGAAGTCTCTGCCCTTCTGGAGTTTACATTCCAATAGGGGAAGCAGATGATAAATAAGAAATACAAGTAAAATACATACAGTAGACAGCGGCACGTGCTAGGAAGAAAGTAAAACAGAGAAGAGGGACGGGAAATATCAGGGGAGAGTTGAAACCTCATGATTATACCTCGGCCCTACTGTGCCTGAGAGAAACCTAAGATTGGACAGTGGTTCTCGTTTAAGTATTCCCTCCTCCAGGGAGCTCTTGGCCCATTTATTAGTGGTCAGCCAATGTCTCCATGCTTTTCTCTACCCAGGGTTTATCAGCTTCAGCACTATTGACATTTCAGGCTGGATTTGCCTTTGCTGTGGGGCTGCCCATACATTGTGGGATATTTAGCAGCATTCCTGGCCTCTGTCCACTAGATACCAGTGGTACCCATGACCCCCAGCCGTGGCAACCAAAAACGTCTACAGATACCACCAATACTCTCTGAGTGGTAAAAGGAACCTGGGCGAGAACAACTGGTCTACCCTTTGCTATTCAAAGGAAGTCCCTGGACCAGCAACAGGGGCATCACTTGGGAACCGGGTAGCAATGCAGCATCTCCGGTGTGTGCCCACATCTCCTTCATTAGCATCAGCATTTCAACAAGAGCCTTGGGTGATTCATATGCACAGTAGGTATGTGAGAAGCAGTGGTCTTCACCACTCCTCGGACCCTTACAGCAATGATTCTCACATTCTGGTGTGTACCCGGATCACCTGGAGGGCTTGTTAGAAGTAGGGACACCCGGGCCCCCACTTAGATCTACAGAATCAGAATCTGAGGGTGGGGCCATGGCCCTGGGGTTGTTAGCCAGCTTCCCAGGTAACTGATGCACATTATCATTTGAGAATTGATGCTTCAGACCAGTGGTTCTCAAAGTATGGACCCCAGACCGGCAGGATCCACAGCATCCCTGCGCCTGCTAGACATGCAAATTCTAAGGCCACACCTCAGACCTCCAGATGCAGAAACTCTGGAGTAGGGCCCGCCAATCTGTTTTAACTGGGCTTCCAGGCAATTCTAAGGCTCCCTCAAGTTTGAGAGGCACCACCTTAGACTAGGGGTTACAATCACCATCGTATTCAGGGGCTGGGCTGGCGCGTATGGGGCTAATAAAGATGAAATATCTTGGGAGGCTTTGTAGTGCATTAGAGTCTAAGTTCTTGCTCATGACATTTGAATAAAAAAAATAAAGGAAAAGCAAACATGTTAGCCAAATAAAACACCTCTGTAGACCAGAGCGGTGAGGGCCACCCCCTGCCATCCTGCAAGAGGTGGCAACTTACATGGCTATTCTCTAAGAAAACCTGGGTGGCTCCTCAGGACAGCAGTAATTTCCGTGAAGACAAGTCTCTATTTCTTGGTAACCTGTAATAAGTTGGTGGTGCTAAGCAAGAGTTGGTTGGTTGGTGATTAATTTGCAATGCACCAAACTGTTTCAACACAAACAACAGCACAAGAGAATTTCTGCTGAGAGACGTTGAATGGGAGGCCATTTTCATGGCCTCAGTTCCATTCTTTGGACATCAAAAGTGTTGGATTAAAGCCGGGTTCCTCAGCCTTAGCCCTGTGGATGCGGGGGCCAGGTATGTCTTTGTGATGATCTATTCCTAATAGGATGCCTAGCAGCTCCCCTGACCTGTCCTCATGTGATGCGGATCGTCCAGTTACAACAACCAAAAATGTTTTCAGACAGTGCCAACTGTCCTCCAGGGGACAAACTGCCTCTGGATGGGAACCACGGGATTATAGGTAGGAAGGCAAAAAAAGAAGAGTGACATCAGCCCCAGTGTTTAAGCCAAGGTCCTGCTCTTCTCGGGGAGGCCCTGGCCAACGATGGAGCAAGAAGTCAGCCCAACGGCTGGCGCTGCCACCCAAAGCCCCCCAGCTCCTCCTGGGGCTCTTTGCTCTGGAGTCACTCCCTCCCCGGGCTGCCCGAGCTTTGTTGGGTCTCCTTCAAGGCTCCCCTGCCTGATCCTCCTCTTCTCCTTGCCTTTCACTCATGCTGCTCCCCAATAAATTTTCTGAAGTGCTAACTCCATGCCCACGTCTGCCTCCAACATGTCAAAGTCGGTAACACACTGGCCCGGCAGCCAAAGCTCTGAGCCTGCTCTGCTCATTCTCGGTGTCTGTTCGAAATCCCTGCAGGATCGAGAACCACCGATGGTCCAAGTGGGCTGAAGATGCTAACCAAGCCGTCCCCCAGGAGAAGGGAGCGAGCGCTCCCCAAGTTGGGATGGGGTGGGCGGCGGACACACCTAGACTGGGCTCCTTGCCTTTAATGGGGCTTCCCACCTTTACTGTGATTATCTTTACGATGTCCCACTGTTCCCGAGCAATGGGAAAAACTCCTTGGTAACAATGGGTTAAGAGATATCTATGAATAACAAATCTTTGAAAACCCCCCTCTGCCCAAGACCATGATTAATGATCTCTGCCAGAGGGGGTCTCCAGGGCCTCTGTGTGCCTTCCTCTACTCTGTGCACTGCTCTGGGGGGAGAGAATTCCAAACCCAACTCCTTTACACACATCACAGGCTACAGTTACAAACTGACGTCGAGCGGTGTGAGCTGCAGCCGGCTTCCTGCCATCAGCACGCACCTATTCTTGTTCATTTATTTTCCAAAATAAGAGCTCGAAGACGCACGTCCTAGAAGGGGAGTCCTAGCCACAGTCGGAATTCCTGCGACAGACACTCATCTTGCCTGGGCACTGGTAGCAGCTGCTGACAGGCTTTTAAAGAAGCATCAGCATCCCGACAGGAAGGAAGGAGGCAACACCTGCCGCTTTACAGCTTTACAAAGAGGGACAAGAGAGGAAGGGAGAGGCTGGAGGGAGGACACCGCGCTCGCTGCCCAGGCGAGCAGGGGAGAGCAGAGGAGGGGGTGGCGGAAATGGCCCGCCCTCTTGAGTCCGCAGGCTTGTCAGCGGAAGGAGTTGTGCACTGAGGTGGAGGAGACCTTCGCAGGTTACCTTGAGACTTTAGAGCTCAGCTGCCTCGCCAGAGATACAGGGCCCCAAATCCTTCTCCTGCTCCTTCACACGGGCCCTTGGGAGGCCACATGAGGACATGAGGGTGTGTGAGTGCTCAATGGCAAGAGTGCCATGTGAGAAGGAAGCAAGCAAGCCCGGGTCCGTGCAAGAGAACACCCCCCCCCCCGACTCTTAGGGGGACTTCTTGGTTCAGCTGAGGGCAGCCTCTGAGTCTGAGGCGTGAAGATTCAGGGGCCCGAGGTCGGCCACACTGCAGCGGCCCGTCCCCATCACTGTGCACAGCCATCAGCTCTGAGCCTCTCCTGTGTCCTTGTCCTGCTGACTCAGGAAAGGGGAGCGACATGCATCGTCGGGGGTGGGGGCCCCTGTGGGCAAGGCGGCCAGGGAGCTGACGGGGCCTCCTGTGGTGCACACACGGGATTTCCACAGCCCCTCAGGGCTTCTCAAGGGAAACGAAACGTCGTAAACCTGCCTTTCTTCACCTGAAAATGCTGGGTGTGGGAGCCAGGGCTGCCAACAGCAAAGGCTCGCAGAAGGCGGCCGTCACAGGCGGGACGGCCAGGACCAAGGACGACCACCGAGCCACAGCTGCACTCCCGCAGGAACTGCAAGGGCCCCGAAGGGTTCCGCGGCCAGAGTGCGTGAGGCGCACTCGGAAGCTTTTACTCAGAATCCTTCTATTTGCGAGAGGGAAAATTACATATAAAGTTCCGAGTTCTTTAGAGATTTTGACCCCCCTTCCCCCAGCACCAATTTCTTTCTTGTCAAGTGAAGAATTTATTTAGAGGTGCAGATAATTCTCTTCGGAGCCTTGAAAGCAGAGCATGTGTAAGCAACATCGGAATGGCGAGTCTCTCCAGCTTAGTTATCTTCCTGCCTGCGTCTGTCACATCAGAGCTCACTCCTGTCCAGGGGTTGAAAGGATTTTGCCTTTTTTTTTTTTTTAAAGAATTTATTTATTTTTAGAGAGGGGAAGGGAGAGAGAAAAAGAGAGGGAGAAACATTGATGTGTGGTTGCATCTCACATGCCCTCTACTGGGGACCAGGCCTGCAACCCAGGCATGCGCCCTGCGCTGGGAATTGAACCGACAACTTTTTGGTTCGTAGGCTGGCGCGCAATCCACTGAGCCACACCAGCCAGGGCAGGATTTTGCTTTTCAGAAGGAGGATGAAGAAGAGGGATTTGAAGGGGTTGCATGCAGGCAGCCAGGGTTCTGTTCCGGTTCGGCCCAAGGAAGTCCGATCACTGGGAGTGGTACGGGGCCAGGCTCTAACCTGAAAATGAGATCTCTCCTCAGTCCTTTTCCTTTTCTTCTTTGAAGAACTCATCTACAGGGAGCAGGGGAAGCTAGGCTACCGATGGCAGTTGTCCGATCAGCGTCAGGAGCTGTGTTTTGAAGATGCTGGCAGGAGTCCTCTCACAGAGGAGGCATCGTGGGTCCCAGGGGGATGGCCCTTCCCATTCCCGTCTGTTCCAGATTCCTTACAACCTGCAGGGGAATCTGCGTGGGGCTAAAGTCAGACATGTTCAGCCGGCCTGTCTGGAAAAGCATGATGTATTCAGCGTGCCAGTGCCGCGCATTAATTCAGACCCCCAAACGCATACTTGGAGGTCCACGATGAAGACAATACCACGATCCTCTAATGTTCTTGCTAAAACAGCACTTTCTTCAACTTCCGTGTCCTCTGGTGGTTGCAAGCAAACTGGTCATCGGCTGAATAGCCCCCCGCCCCCACATGCTCATCTTCTAGCCTCTTCATTGGGACAAGTCTCAGCCTTCGGAAGGGCCAGGTCTCAGGAAAGCCACAGACCAAGAGCTCAGAGGACACCGTCTGACTCTGTTCGAGCTCCACAGGAAGCGATAGCCCCGATCACCTCCATTCCTCGCCTGCCCTGTGGGTACCGGGGCTCGCGGAGCTGCAGTGGGTTGAACAGCGTCCTGCCCCAAATTCCTGTCTGCCTGGAATCTCAGAACACGAACCTTATTTGGAGAAAGAGTCTTTGTAGATGTGATTAGTTAAGAATCCAGCAATGAAATCTTCTTAAATTGAGGGTGTGCCTTAAACCCAATGACTCGTGTCCTTGTCAGAAGAGAAGAGACCCTGAGACACAGGAGGAGAGGGAGGCCAGGCGAGGAAGGACACACAGATGTTTGTTGGAAACAGAGACCAGGGTGATGCTGCCATAAGCTAAAGAGCCCCTGGCGCCACCAGGAGCTGCAGGGCAGAGGGGGTCCTCCCTCGCGCCTTCAGAGGGGCTGTGGCCCTGCTGACACCTTGATCTTGCTCCTCTGGCTTCCAAAACGATGAGAGAATAAATTCCTGTGGGTTGGTTTTCTTTCTTTTTTTCTTTTTGTTTTTAGATTTTATTTATTTATTTTTAGAGAGAGGAGAAGGGAGGGAAAAAGGGAGAGAAATATCAATGTGTGGTTGCCTCTCACGTGCTCCCTGCTGGGGACCTGGTCGGCATCCCAGGCATGTGCCCTGACTGGGAATTGAACCAGAGACCCTTGGGTTCCCAGGCTGGCGCCATATCCACTGAGCCACACCAGCCACAGCCAAACTCCTGTGGTTTTAAGTCACCCAGCTTGTAGCCATTTACATAGCAGCCCTAGGAAATTAACATAGTATCCTAATTATGGGCCACTCCCCAAATTCTGAATCTCTGGGTTTCTCTCTCCACAAACTTTTCCCTTTATGGAGCCTCCAAATGGTCAAACGAGGATGAAACCTTTGGACTGCAGTGGTGGAGAGCGAGGAGCTTGCCTTTTACCCAAATGTGGTGGCTGTGTGCTTTACCACAGCCGCAAGAATACAAAGAGCTCTCTACAGTGGTCATAGTTGATGAGAATTCAATGCTTGACAATGGGCCAGCGGCAGCCCAAACAGTCTATGGGCTTCTGGTGGAATCACCTCTGCTTCCATATTTGGAAACCACGCATCAGAGGAGATACTATGGGGGCGGAAGACCTGGCTCTGACTCGAGGCCCACAGGACCTATGTCCCAATCCACCACTCGGCTGCCCCGCCCCCACCTGAACCCTAACAAGCACCCAAGGGTTGACTCTTGCAACATCAGGCTTCACTACAGCAAATATAAATGTATAGCCCTTAAATACTTAAATAATGGATTTTGTTGGGAAATAAAACCATTGCATAACTTATTCATCAATCAGTCTACCAGCCGAGTCGATAAATATTATTCTTTCGATTACAAACTAATCCATGGGATGAAACGCAACAAACAGTGATAACACATTTCCAATGCATCTTTTTTTTTCTTTTTTTTTAAACGAAGGCAGTCACTGGATGTTTCTGGAGATTGCTAGAAGATAGCAAAGAGAAAGGTTTGCTCCGTCCGCTCAGCTAGCCTGCTCTTTGGAATACTCTGCTGTGCTTTTCGCAGGAGACGCTGCTGGTGTGATGCGGGACAGGGCTGCCACAGCCTCTGGTACAGTGTCAGGGTGGACAGGACCGCCTCTGCGGGCGCGGGGTGGGAACGTGGGCACACGTGTGGCTCCCAATGCCTCGCTAAGGATGCAGAGCTGGTCCCGTTCCTGGGCAAAGGGATTGTTTTTGCTGGTGGTTCTCAATCATTTGATATCAGGATCAGGGAGCTAAAAATACAGATTCCTAGGCCCCGCTGCCAGTGGAGAGCTGAAATGAAGTCAGGAAGCCACCGAGTATTTTTCACAGTCATTGATTTATAGCAAGCTTACCAGAGGGTTCTGATACATAAACAGGAGTAAGAAGCACTCGTTTTTTTCCATAAGGCAGAGGACTGGTCAAACTGATGTCAGGACAGTTACCCCTGGCAACCAGCCTTCCACTTTCTGTCCCTGTGTATTTGACTACTCTAAGTACCTCATGTAAGCGGAATTACACAGTATTTGTCTTTTTTGGTAATTGGCTTATTTCACTTAGCACAAAGCGCTCAAGGTTCATCCATATTGTAGCATGTGTCAGAATTCCCTTGCTTTTTGAAGGCTGCATACTATTCCATTGTATGTATCTACGACATTTTGTTTATCAGGTCACCCATTAGTGGACTCTTGGGTTGCTTCCACATTTTGGCTATTGTTAATAATGCTGCTGTGAACAAAGGCGTGCCAACAACCCTTTGAGGTCATGCTTTCAATTATTTGGGGTATATACCACAAAGTGGAGTTGCTGAATCATATGGTAGTTCTGTTTTCAAGTTTTTTGGGGAACCAGCACACTGTGTTCCATAGTGGCTGCACCGTTTTACACTTCCACCTTCGCTGCATAAGGGCCCCGGTTTTTCCATTGTCACAGACCTCTTGTTATTTTCTGTGTGCGTGTTTTTTAAATAATAGCTACCTTGACACATGCAACTCATTTTCTTTTAACAAAAGGATATAAAATATGTTGGTATCTTTTTACTTGACAGGGAATAGCAAACTCTCCCGGAAAATATA
Organism: Pteronotus mesoamericanus; assembly: GCF_021234165.1. Lineage (NCBI taxonomy): Eukaryota > Metazoa > Chordata > Mammalia > Chiroptera > Mormoopidae > Pteronotus > Pteronotus mesoamericanus. Next base: position 2,700,775 of record NW_026555200.1, read on the forward strand.
TAATATGTTGGAAAAACAGCCCTGAACACTGGCTCTGCAGAGGGCTGGCTAAAGAAGGGAGGTGACAGGTCGGTCATCAAGAAAGAAAGAATGTGCTTCTGTGTCACGCAGGTCTGAGCCTGGCTCCTGACTGCGGGGCCTGGCAGTCAAGTTCCCTTCCTTTCTCAGACTCAGTTTCATCACTTCCAAATAGGAATAAGAAGTGTGTGTGTGTGTGTGTGTGTGTGTGTGTGTGTGTGTGTATGCAATAATGGGTAAAAAGCCACCCGGCTTAGTACCTGGCACATAGTAGGTGCTCAATAAATAGTATTGTTCTTAGGAAAATGAAATGTTAAAAAGAGAGGGAGAGGTACAGAGAGGCCTCTGCTTTCTGGATAAGCAGGCAAAAGGCACAATGCAGCACCCACGAGGGGCACCTTCCCCGCACGGCTGCTGTCTGCACCTCACTGGCAAGCGTTTAAGTGAAGATTACAGCTTCCTGGCTATTTGGGTGCAGGATGGGGGTGGGGATTACTATTAGACGAAAGTTTTCCAACAGATTTCACTCTCCTGCATTGAAGTGCCTGAGCTGACTGCCCCATCTGTGCTCGATGGTGGCTGTAAAGAGCGGGGCTCTGCCATTCGCTGACCTGGCCTGAATCTCAGCTCTGTCGCTCATCAATCAGCTGGGTGACCCTAGGGAGGCTCCCTCAGTTTTCTCACTTGAAAATGGGGTGGAGTGTGAGGCTATAATAGTATCTGCATTAGATACTCGGTACCTTAGAAGCAAGGAGAAAACGCATGTGAAGGGTTCAGCACAGCACACTGCCCGGTACATGCGGAGCGGCGGGTAAATGTTATATATTGTTCATCTTATCGGTAAGGCCCCTAACCTCTCTGGATGGCAGGGTTCGCTGCACCGTCGTGAGGAGAACGGGGCGTCTGTGTTCAGGCCACCGGCGTCAGGCAGTTGGCGGTGGCTCAGAGCTCCAGCTCCGTGTCTGTCTTTCTCTTTCCCTCCCAGCCCCATTCAAGCAGCGCTAATCGTATTATCAAGATTATCTCCCTACTCGCAGAGCTGCTGCCCTGGGACTCGGGTTTAATTCCATTTTAATAACAGGTTCCTAAACACATTTGAAAACAAAATAATGATGCCCTTTCATCCCCTTAGTTGGGGGAAAAAACCTTCCTAATGTACAGTAATGTGCTGGGTTTTATGTTGTCTATTGTTTTTGGTGTTTGAATTTTTTTTTTTTTTAAAGAATGCCAACTGTTTTGGAGATTGTTGGGGGCTGGGATGTAGGGGATTTTCCATTTCGAAATGATTTCCCTGGCAACAAAGGAAACAGCCAGTCTTCCCAGATGCCAGGACCTGCCTTGTTTGAAAATTGCCTGTTGTAGGGCCAACAGGGATCGCGGTTTCCAGAAGCAGCAAACTTGGTTTAAGATGATATATCCAGTTCAGGGGGGCTCAGGATGCTTCGTTCACTTTGTACAATATTTACAGAAAAACAAAAAATTGTACTTTCCTGGGCAAGACTGAGGAAATTCTAGAAATTTCCACCTATTATAAAGGATACAACATTTAGTGCTGCCTGAGCAAGAATGGAAAAGGAACTCATGGGACTTAAAGGTGAGCAGAGAGGCTAAGTAGCTGATGATTTTCATTCCCTTATCTTTCCATCATTTCCCCCATTACTCCATCCACCCTAACCTCTCCAAAATCCACAGTGTCCTACATTTCATCAAGGTTAATGTCTCTTCTGTTTGATGACCTATAGAACTAGGTTGAATTCCACCATTAGTAATACATTCCTTTGGCTAGATTCTGCCTTTTTCTGGCAGCCTCCTTTAAAACATAAATATTGCCAAAGCAGGTAAATGTAGATGCTCTTGCCAGTCTCTAAGCATTCCGTGTGAACTGGGATAACGCCAGCACCACCTGGAGGGCGACCAGGGTGCCCTGAAGCAGCATGCAGAGGACATCCCAGTGGGGAGAGTACTGGGGGGTTGCTGGAGGGGACTAGGGTGGGGAGAGGGACTATGAGGGCACCAAGGACTCACCAGTGGACCGTGGTCTAAGTGACTTATTCTGTGAGCACCCTTTTACTGCCAAGATTCTAAACCTGCTTCAAGAGATGGCTTAGGGGCCAAAGTCTCCAACTGATGTTCATATATCATTATATATGTATTTTTCTAAGTCTGCAGTGTTTATAAGATTATCATAGGCCTCGGGCCCAGGACGGCCATAATGATAGCCGGCATTTACTGAGGGCTCTGGACGCACTCAGGCTCTGGGCACAGTGCTTTCTACACTGGGTCACCTAATCCTCCCCTTCTGTGGCGACCTATGTTACCACTGCGTTCCCTTTGCACAGACAGCGCAACTGAGGCTTGGAGTTGGATAAACAGGACAAAACAATGAGGATAAAAAGTCAGCTCACGTTTCTTTAGTGCATGCTGCGTGCCAGCACTATTTATACATTATTGCAGGCCTCCCAGGCAGGATGCTCTTGGAGACACGGGAACATGAAGAGCGCCCACAGTCCCGGAGCTAAGGAGTGGCAGCGCCCGCTCCAGCCCTTTCTGGATTCAGAACACGCTTTGCTGCACTCCTGACCACTGCTCCCACAGTTCCGCCTCCCAGTCCCCACAGGTGTCCCCATCCAGTTTCACACAGGTGTCAAAAATCCTGCAGACGCAATGACTTTGCCTGAGGACACTGGCTTTTCTTGTGCTCACAACTGGGGTCGATAAAGGGGAAGCGCGTCCTTACTGGGTCACCACGCTGCCTTGATATGCTGGCCTTGAGCCGCCACAGTAGACCCCGCCCGGGTCTGAGGACACAATGCCTGAGACCCGCTCTGAGGGGGGTCCAACCTGGGGTCACCTGGTCCCTGCATCAAGCAGCCCAAGACTCATCCTGAGAGCCCATGCTGGTCACATAAGAACCCAGCAGACCGTGACCTTCAGGAGTGCTTGGGGTGGCCAGGCGCTTCCTAAACTTCAGGTCTCCCGTGCAGTGCAGGTGACAGCTACACCTCCCCTGGACAGGCAGAGTGGGATGGCCCTTTGGTGTTCCCAAAGTGTGGTCCCGGGACCAGCAGCAGCAGCCACCTTACCTGGGAACACAGGCGAAATGGAGATGCTTGGGTCCCAGCCCAGACCTACTGAATCGGAAGCTGGGAGTGGGGCCCAACCATCTGCATTTTAACAAGCCCCCCGGGAGGCTGGCATCCATCGAGGGCGGGACGGCCTGGGCCTTGACCGGGACCGGTTCTGCTTTTCACTGTCTGGGATCACGACGACGCCAGGGGATGCTCTGAGCCCCGGCTTTGCTCGCCTGCCAAATGGCGAAAACAGCACTGTTTCACATGGTTTGGGGGATGAAATGAGATGCATAGACTAAGTATCTGGTCTGCTGAGTAATAAACCTGGGTGAGAACTATTGGTATTAACTATTGAGTTGGCCAAAAAGCTCACTTGTTTTTTTCCTGTAAGATGGCTCTAGCAGTGCTTAGTTGTCCCTAACTTCATTTGAAACAATTTTGTTACACTGTATTGTGACAGGTGGCATATCAGCGTGCCTTTAAAAAAAGACATCAAAATTGGTGAATTTTTGTGCAGCCATTTTAACATTGAAGATGGAAGGAGATATGTAACATTATGCTTTATTATTTCAAGAAAGGTAAAAACGCAACTGAAACGCAAGAAAAAGATTGGTGCAGTGCATGCAGAAGGTGCTGAGACTGATCGAAAGTGTCAAAAACGGTTTGCAAAGTTTCTTGGTACTATTGACATTTTAGCCAAATAATTGTTTGCTGTGGGGCTGTCTGATGCATTGGAAGATGTTTAGCAGCGCCCCTGGCCTCTTCCCACTAGAAGCCAATAGCGGGAGACAGCCAGTACACTCAAAATAGCCAAATCAATAAAGTTATTGGTGAAAATAAAAAATGTGTCTTTTATTTTGCAGAAAGAACTGAACAGGCGTTTTGGCCAAGCCAATAGTTTGGGATCTCCTAAGTTCCGCCTGCCCCGAGTTTCCAGCCACCACCCTCCTCTGCGCTGGGCTCACTGACCGGCCACATTCCCGGGGACTGAGGGTTTCCCAGCCCAGACTTGCAGGACTCAAACTGGGACAGTCCAGGCAAACTGGGATGAGCTGGTCGCACTGCTCTGAGTACGCAGCTTCCTCCCAACCTGAAGACCCCCCGCCCTGACTCTGGTGGTTGTCCCCCAACCCCCAGAACCTCACTAGCACACAGGCAGGCGCCTGAAGTTAAACTAGTCAGAACTGAACAGAAATGTAAGAGGCTTTCCCTTTTGGAAAAACAACTCTGTATCAGAGCTCCCAAAATGTCACAGTTTCCCCATCAGCAGAGAAGCAAATTGTTCTAATCTCTATCTATCCCAGCAGCTAAGCCTGCTTAGAATGAAGCATTATCCACGCACTCACCGGAGAAGGCAGTTCCGACGTCCGGTGATTTAAACCACCTCTGTTAAGCTCCAACAAACAAAAACCTATAAAGAGGGATTTCACTAATTCACTCTAATGACTGGGAGACCCGTCCAAATACACTACATTATCAAGGGAATGAGAAAAATAATTAAAAAACAAAGAGGCTGGTAGGCATATAAATTCACTTTATTGAACCAGCCAAGCACTTACACAGCAAGTTACAATTTAATTCAACGCCATGAGTACCTGGCTATCATCTGCTGGTGGGTGGGTCGGCCCCAGGTAGAGAACCCCGAATGAGCCGAACAGGTATCCCTCAAGCTCCCTGCTCCCTGCTTCCTCTACTGCAGGAGAAGCCAGGCAGAGCAGGGAAGGTGGGTGGGCCTCCAAGTGTGGCCCTGGGGCCAGCAGAAGCAACAGCACCTGGGAACCTGTCAAGTATACAAATTATTGGACCCCCGCAGACCCGTCGCGTGAGATCCTCTGGTGCTGGGTACGGGGAGGGGGTGCCCAGTAGTCCCTTTTAACTGGCCCTGCAGGTGGCTCTCAGGTTTAAGTTTGAAAGTCACCTGCCTGGGGCCCGTGAAGGGTTTACGCTGGCTCTACAAATATAACTTTCATTACTGATTCCCTTGCAGAGAGCTGTGTGAGAGGACGGCCTCCCGAACTCTGTGGACACGCCGGTGGTGCCGGGGTCCCTGGAGTAGAGGGCCTAGCCTTCCAGCCCCTTCCCAGCAGCGGGGCGGGCCAGCCCGCGGGCTGGTGTGAGTGCGCGCGGTCTTTCCAAACGCTTCTGTAACAGTAACCAAAGACAAGACTTGGGCCTTGAGGCCAAGCTCCACAGGCCTCAGAAGCAGCACAGAGCCACGGAATGACCTCTGCCCAGGGTGCTTGTCCTGGGAAGGCCAGAAGGATTGTGAGATGCTCTTTCTGGGTTCTCTACTTGGGGCTGACCCATCTACCAAGAAACCGTAGCTAAGAATTCACAGCATTGAGTTATATTGTCACTAGCTAGACAAACGCTCTGCTGGCAAGTTTTGGGAACATTCTGGGTGGCACCACTGGGGATGAGAGGGTGCTACTGGCATCTACGGATAGAGACTGGGATGCTGCTGAACAGCCTACGGCGCACAGATAGTCCCAACAAGAAAGAATGGTCCAGCCCCAAATGTCAAGCGCGTTAAGGCTGGCAGTGGGAGACGCCAGAAAGCCTGATTTAGGTCATCACTCTTGACCGACATTTACTGAGCACCTACTGTCTCCCAGGTACCATACTGGGTGTCATATGCCTTCGCTCATTTACTCCTGAGAACCAGCACCAAGACTCTATGGGATGCAGCCCACAGATGTATTGTTTGGCCTGCATGGTGTTGTTTTGTTTTGTTTTGTTTTGTTTTGTTTTAAAACAAATATTGAATTAGTTGTTAACATTTAAGACTCAGGAGATTTCATGTCAAGTCTGGGCTTCTCACTTTTCTCAAAAAATCAGAAGGATCCGGTCACATTGGGCTTGCGTTCTTGGATGGAGACAGCAGACTGGAGCCGCTGCCTATTTCAGCTGCTCTGAGGTCTGCCACTGTCCCCAACACTCCCCAGGGAAGCTGTATCAGCTGCCACTTGTCAATGCTCTTGTCCCCGTGCTGGTACCTGCTGGTGTATGAACTTGTTACCTGGGCCTCGGAGGCTTCACCTGCATTCCAGCTTCCAACAACCTTCACCCCCACAACGTGTCCCACATTTGTATCTTGACATCCAACCTCTCTCCCTATTTCCAAATCCTACGAGACCACGCCAGAGAAGAATCTCATAGATCCATGAAGGGACTCGTTTCCGAATCACACTCTCCAACGGAGAAACAGTGGAACACGTCTGCGACCTCACCCGGAGCATCGGCACAGCGTCCCGATTTATCTGTCACTTCCCCCTGCAATACTGTAAATTCCACAGGGCCAGGTCCCCAGGTATTTGTCTGAGTCAGAAGAATTTCTCAACCTTGGCATTCCCTGTTTGGATCAAATAACTCCCTCTTGTTGGGGCCATTGTATGCATTATGGACGTTGAGCAACATCCTTGAGCTCTACACACTAAAAGCCAATAACCCTCCCTCACCTCCAGTGTGACAACCCAAAACATCTCCAGACATTGCCCCAGGAGGGCAAAATCTCCCCCACTTCAAAATCACTAAGCTGGTACATGGCCTGGTGCACAGGCAGCAAAGAAATGTTTCTTGGACGGATGGACGGAGGAGTGGGCGGACGGTGCGGGCGACCAATAAATTAGGTGGCACCGAGAGGGAGGAGCATGGGAGGAAGAAAGCAGGAAACTCCCAGCCACGGCCCACTGAGAAGGAAGGAAGAGCAAAGATATTACAATGACTCTGAAATGGCCATTTTAAATGAGAGCAAATTGGGTTAAAATCCCACGCAAGTTTTCAAGGATGCTGGCAGTTATTTAAAGTGAAGGGCACTTGTCATCGGTTTATAACAGAATCACAATTTCATGGCTGGGTAAGTCCTTGCACGCAGAAAGATACAGCTTCCTACACAGAATCTGTCTGCTGCTACTTGGCTTACTTTAATTTTTGGTTTTCATTCTCGGAGCTAGTCCTGATTTGTGGCCTGGTGGTCTGCCCTGGGCCGACCTCGTTTTAGTACCAAAATGTCCTGCTCTGTAGGAATTAATTTAAAACCAGCAAAGGCCAACTACAGAATGCTGGAAGATGTTCCTTTTGGGGGGACTATTTCCATTGAGAAAGCGTCCCATGGGATCCCTGGCATCATTCCAACAACCCCTGTCTCCCGTAAAGGAGCTGAAAAGGTGAGTCGGGGCCTCTAGATTCAGGCACATTGGCCGTTGAGTCAGGGCCGACTAAGACACATGGCTGACCGTCAGCGTCATGGGCAACGCTACAGTTTGTCTTTGCTTCCAGCGCTGGAGTTCAAGGCTCACGTGGGCCCTGCAATCATGCTTGGGGAAAAAAGCTCCCGTCAACATTTTGGGAAGTAAATCAAATCAACTCAGTGTTGTTCTTTCTGATGATGCTTCCGCAGACGGACGCTCATCAAGACTGTGCTAATGGTTCTGTACCAGGTGGTTCCTGCCTGGTGGGGGTCGGCAGGGGGGTCAACTCTACCCTCCAGGATTTATATACACACACACCCCCTCCATTTAGTACAAAGGTTAGGAGGAAGAGGGCTGATTTCTCACTTATCCCTCTGGTCTCAGTTCATTAACAGGGAAGGCAAATACTGAAGATAAGGAGAATGTCCCCAGTCATTACAGGCAAACTGACAGGATGCTCACGTGGGTGGAGACCCCCCCTTACACACACACACACACACACACACACACACACACACACACACACAATAAAGGAAGGCTTGCACCTCCAGCCACTAAAGCAGGGCTAAATATTTCTAAGCCTAAACACCACTGCTGGTGAAGACAACATTCCCTTTTGACGACAGCTCCTTTCTCGAGGCTCCCAGGGCCAAATGTGGCACGTTGAAAGCAGAAGGAGGAATCACCAGAAGGTGCTTTAACTCTAATTGTGATCAAGCCTAATTTGGCCATTTAAAGAAAGAACAAGCGATTGTATCTTAGTGGCGCTCTCTGAATTTCAAGTATGTTGTAGTGACTTCTGAATTCCAGATGCACGGGTTTAGGAAGCTGCCTGACCGGGTGCCTGCCCCTTCCAGCAAGTTCTCTTGCTCCATATGCATGGGCAGCATTTGGGAGCTGCGTGTTTGATGTGTCTTCTCTCTCCCTCTTTTTATTCTCGTTCAAAGACTTTTTTTTTTCATTGCTTTCATAGAGAGAAGAAGAGAGAGGGGGAGAGAGAGAAGCATCGACGTGAGAGAGAAACATCGACAGGTTGCCTCCTCGTACGTCCGCATACCAGGAATCAAACCCACGACTTTTCAGTCTATGGGGTGACACTCCAACCAACTAAGCCACACCAGCCAGGGCTGACTTGTCTTCTCTTTGATTCCCTAAACCATGTGCTCCCAACCTGGTTGCCTATAGGGTTTTAAAGGACAACCTTTAAAACTGGTTTAAAAAAAGGATCCTTATTAGAGTACTGTGTCTGTCATGTGCCAGAAGGCAAGTCCTAAGCCCTTCCTTGGGCTGCAAGTGTCTATAAACACCCTCGGTCACTGTGACAGTCAAACTGTAAACATGGCCTGCGGCCAGCGGACCAATCAGGACTCGGGATATCGTGTACACTATGAGCCACTTCCCCGAGACGAAGCACTCGGGAGAATACGGCCTGGATTACAGTCTGGCCCCAGCAGTTGCTGCGTGACCTTGGGCAAGTGGCTTAACCTGTCGGGACTTCTGCACACAATCTGTAAAGTGTTGAAAACAGCACCTTCTTTGACTCTTAAATGTAACTAAAGAATTTAGGACTGGGTCTGGCAGAGATCTAGTGCCCTATCAGTGGTCTGAGGGTTGGGCTTTCTGGAAGGGTGTGAATCAGAGAGTTCCTTAGCCACCCAGCCTTGGGAAGAGGGCCAAACCTCACTAGGCACTCAGGGCCTGGCCACCATCAGAACGATGACGCGGAGCCTGCACCAAGGTAACAGTCTCTGCATTGTCACGCTCAGGTCCCGTGGCAAACAACACAGGGTGTAGGCCATTATTTCAAGTGGTTTGGGGAACAATTCCGGAAAATTTGAATGTGTAGCCAGAACTAATACGTTAATTCAAATTCCTCTGCTGCCAACATAAAAGTATTCGGCGTATGCCTATTTTTAATGGGAAGATATGAACAGAGTTGTCCAACGCAGGGCGGAACGGCCCCATGCCCTAAAGACTCAACTCGAGCCGTCTGCAAGTCACGCAGGGGAGAGGCCAGTTCCCAAACGGATGTGACTTAGAGCCTGCACTTTATATTAGCAAGCGCTCTTATTTTTCCACTTTCACAGTAGTGACTCCCATTCTTAACTCGTGTTAAATATTCATGTCAATCAGGGCTCTGTCCCTATACTTAACGAGGGACTTCGAAGTGCTCCCCTCTGAAGTACCCAGTTGCAACCCCTCCTGCTCAGAACTCCAACGGGAAAGGTCCAGCCCGGCCTGGCTGCAACTCTCTCATTCCATACGTGCGCTGCAAGGGACGAGCTGCAGTCTCTTTAGATCTGCCAAGATCAGATGTCCTACGGTTGGGTACATTAAATAAACCTGTGGCTATCTATCAAAGAGTCAACACTCCCCAAGTGTCATGATTGAACTTCCTCTCTTCTTTATGTTTCTCACTTAATAAGATTTCCTTTAAAAAATGTTTTCCATTATAAATTAGAAATAGCACATCCCAGCGTGAAAAAAACAAGAAAGTTGACCGGGAAAAAATAACCTCCATTCCCATGCCCATGGCTAACCATTATCAATATTTTGCCATGTTTCCTTCTAGTCTTTTTTTCTATGTATAATTGATGCGTAGCATTGTATTAGTTTAAAATGTACACTATAATGATTTGATATGTGTTCATACTGCAAAATGATCACCACAATAAGTCTAGTTAACATCAACCACCTCACATAGTAACAAATTCTTTTTGTGATGAGAACTTTTAAGATTTACTATCTTAGCAACTTTTAAGCATACAATACACTATTATTAGCTATAATTCCTATGCTGTACCTTAGATTCCCAGGACTTACCATATTTTGCTATGGATAATGCACACAGTTTTGCCCACATTTTTGAGGGAAAAATAAGGATACACATTATACATAGGTATAATGATTACATACCATGGGTATAATAATGGATATAAAAATCCCATGTATAATGCACACAAAGCGTGGGTACACATTATATACAGCAAAATACGGTATTTATCTTATAACTGGAAGTCTGGATCATTTGGCCACCTTCGTGCATCCCCCTCCGCCCACCCCCTCTGCCTGCCTCTGGCAACCACCTGTCTGTCTGTTTCTACCAGTTTGGTATTTTCAGATTCCACATATAAGTGAGATGATAGAGTACTTGCCTTTCTGTCTGACTTATTTCACTTAGCATAATGCCCTCAAGGTCTACCTAGGTAATCATAAATGGTAGGACTTCCTTCCTTTTTATGGCCGAATAATATTCCATACACACACACACACACACACACACACACACACACCCCAACACATTTTCTTATCCATTCTTCCCTCAGTGGACACTTAGGTTGCTTCCACACTTTAGTAATTATGAATAACTCTGCAACGAATATGGGGGTGCAGATGTCTCCGAGACAGGGAACTCACTTCCTTTGGGCATCTACTCCGAGCTGGAATGGTGGGGTCACATGATTCTTCTATTTCCAGTGTTCTGAGGAAACTCCATACAGCTTCCCATCGTGGCTGCCCTAATTTACAATCCCAGTCTCTTAGTTGTGATTTCCACATAAGTGGGATCGTTCCATCCGTACAACTTCACACCCTGCTTCCTTCACTCGGGCTTTTTGTCTTGGGCGTGTTTTTGTGCTGCTGTGACTAGGGCTGAACAGAGACAGCGCCTACAGGGAAGTTCCATCTTCCTTTAGTTCAGCGGAGGGCAGGGGGTCTCGCTCTCGTCTTGGCTGGATCGCTGGGGCAGCAGGAGGAATGAGGAGGCCAGCGGGGGAGGAAGGCCCCGTGAGCACAGGGAGGACAGACGCCACCCGTGGAGGCTGACGGCGGGAGCAGCGACAGCAATGGACTTCCCGCTAAGCTTCCTCCTCAGGCTCCCTGCGGAGCTGACCTTCAGAGAGCAGGCATGGGGGAGAAGTCACAGCTTGGGAGTTCGGGAGGGCACAGACTTCCATCTAAAGTTATTGTGCTACTTACAAATCAGAAGGGGCCAAATGCTCAGGTTTATAGCGTCTTTTAAAAACACATACGATTGAACACCACAGGGCCCTGATTCCCACGTGCCAACAACTCCCTAGAAATGAGAAGGCTCTTCAGTCTCCAGACCCAGCCTGGACCCATCAACTAGTTCACTGAAGCTTCCGGATGGCCTGCACTGTCATATTTACCTAAAGCAACTCCTTCTCCCCCCGGTCTTCCCCTGGTTTTAAGACATCCCAGTCAACTCCATCGTTGGTTCCTAAGTCAAAGATAGAAATGAACTGGTCCTTCTCCAGCCCCTTCTCCTAGGCCACCTTTGGAGTAAGTAAAGCCCTGGTGAAATACAGACCTGGCGGACTCCAAGATATTCACCCCGGCCTGGGGAGGACGCGGAACAAGAAATGTAGCCAAGGTGCTCCAGGGTGAGGGGAGGGTGTGTAGATTTGGATCTCTTTTCATCACTTTTACATAATTTTTCAATTGGCTGCAGGCTGTTGTGATCATTATTTTTTTATGCAACAGGAAGAAGTATGCCCGGGGGTACGATTACGTAAGTATGCTGGTCTTCTATATCCAAATAGCGGAATAGCTTCCCTGAGCTTTAAAAGGAGTGGAGGGACAGACCTATGCCTTCGGATGGAACTGAAGTGTAGGCTTAGCATCCCACCACTTGGAAGCAGTAATACTTGGGACTCAGTCTTCTTTTGCCAGGTAATGGATATGGGGACAAAATGGAGATGACATGAGTGTAGAGAGGGGAGATGGAGAAGGCGGGGCCTTTGGCACAGCTGCCCCAAACTGCAAGAAGCAGAAGCTCAGCAAAGAGGCTCCTGTGCCCCGGGGGGGCCTGTTCTCAGGTGTACGTGACTTCCACCTTGCAAATTGTCAGGCAAGTGTCACAAAACAGGTGATAGAGACAGACAGAACACAACAGGGCCTCTGAGAAAGGAAACAACCAGCTGGAGGTTATTTAGCCGCAAGTGCATAAACAGATGTACCCAGTGGTTCTCAACCAGGGGCGACTGGGTTCCTGTGGACACCTGTCAACGTCTAGAAATATTTTTGGTTGTCACACCAGAAATGCAGGATGGTACTGACATCGAGTAGGTAGAGACTGGATGACGGAAATATCCTATGATGCACAGGTCAGCCCCAAAACGAAGAATTATCTGGCCTCACATGTCAACAGCTCTGGGGTTTGAGAAACCCTGCCCTGGCCCAACAAAAGGAATGTTCTGGAAAATGAGGCATACGTAGTTGGATCAGATTGCTACCGTCCCCCACCCCGTCCCCATCCCCTCTTTTTACCATAGTAAAAGCACTTTTTGCAAGGAGATTGACTTTTGAGGGGTGTACAATTCTGTGAACTTTAACATGTGAATAGACTCATGTAACCAGCACCACAATCAGGAAACACAACAATTCTGTCACCCAAGATCTCCCCATGCTGTCCCTCACAGTCACACCCTGGTCCCGCCCCTAACCCTTGGCAACCACACATCTCCTCTCCATCACTACAGCCCTGTCCTCTGGCCAATGCCCTATAAATGGAGTCATATAATAGGTAACCTTCTGGGACTGTTTTATTCCCCCCACTAAGCATAATGTCTTTGAGATTCAGCCAAGGTGTTTCATGTATTGATAAGTCATGACTTCTCATTACTGAGCAGTTTTCCATTGTGTGGATGTACCGCAGCCTGTTTATCCATTCATCTGTTGATGGACATTTGAACTGTTCCCATTTTGAAGCTATTATGAATAGACCTGCCATAAGCATTCATGTATAGGCTTTTGTGTGAAAGTCTTTTTTTTTTTTTAATCTGGTTTTAGAGAGAAAGAAATATCAATTTGTTGTTCCACTTATTTATGCACTTACTGGTTACTTCTTGTATGTGCCCTGACTGGTAGTAGAACCCACAACTTTGGTGTAACAGGACAATGCTCTAACCAACTGAGCTATCTGGCCTGGGCTCGAAGGTAAGTTTTTATTTCTCTAGGATAAGAGTCCAGGAGTGAGACTGTTGAGTTACATGATAAGTAGATGTTTATAAGAAACTGCCAAACTTTGTACAGTGGCTGTACTGTTTCACATTCTCATAAAGATCCAGTTGCTCTGCATCTTTGTCAGCATTTGGTATTGTCCATATTTTAATTTTAGCCGCTCTAACAGGTGTGTTGTGTTAGCTCACTGTGGTTTTAATTTGCATTTCCCTACTAACCAATGATAAGGGACACCTATTTACGGGCTTACTTGCCATGTGACCTGTATTTTCAATGATAAATCTGTTCAAGTCTTTTGTCCATTTTAAAAATTGGGTTGTTTTCTTATGGTTGAGTCATGAGAATTCATTATTTTTTCTAGATACAAGTGTTTTGTCACATCTGTGACACGCAAATATGTTCTCCGAGTCATTAGCTTGCTGTTTCATTCGCCTACCAGTATCTCTCACAGAGGAAAAGTTTTTAATTTTGATAAAGTCTAATTTATCAACTTTGTCTTTTATGGAGTATGCTTTTGGTGTAACAGAACTTTTGAGTGGCTCATGGACACACTTAGCTTTTCTTGTCGCTAAGGATGACCAAGTTCTGGTCAAAAGAGAATGAACAGTTGCTTTACTTCCTCTGCACCTTCCTATAGCCCCCTCTGTCTTGCATCTTGGAGTGGGGTTGTCGCCACTGGAGCACCATCCAGGCCATGCCATAGGGATGGCGCAGTGGAGAGCCGACAGACACCGCGCGCTGGAGGGCTCTGTAGAGCTGAGCCCTCAGGCCAATCCTGGACTGTCCACTTCTGGCCCTTGTGGGAAAAAATAACAAATATCTTTTTTTACTTAGACTTCCATTTTTTTGGACCCTCTGTCACCCTTGGCAAATCCAGATGGACCTGATGCAAAAAGATACAGGGATCTCTCAGGAAACTCACCCATGTGCCCTGTGGGCCGCTGGGAGTCTGGGGTATCTGCCTGCCCAGGATACCGCCTAATTTTGGCACTAATGATCTAAGCATTCCCCCTGATTCTGGTAGTGCTACCTCAGTGAACCACTAGGAGAAAATCCTATGGTTTGAGATGGACGGATTCTCCTTCTTAGCTTCATGGCCCAGGCCTGGCCAGTCGGACTCATGGTAGAGCTGCTTCCCTGGTGGAGAAATGACCTGGGATGTTCGCTGCAGCCACTGGGAATGAGACCTTGGGCTTCATCTGGGCAATATGAGTGCACAGTTACCCATACCCACTTCGCCACTAAAGAGAGAGCCTGCCTGAGAGCACAACCGGCTCAAAGAAGGGCAGAGCCAAGCAACGGACAGAAATGTGCTGGCCACTGCACAGAGATGCAGGGCAGAGACCTGGGAGCTCGGTAAGCCTTTCTGAACAAAGGGGCATTTAATTTGAGACCTGAAGCAAGAATAGGCGTCAATATGATGAACAGGGTAGGGGTGAAGGTGTAGAGAGTGAGGATAGAGAGTTATCCAGGCAGGCAAAAGCATGTGCAAAGGCCCGGGGGCAGCCCGACTGCTGGGTCAGGCACAGGTTGCAAACTTTCTGTTTGGGCCGAGCTTTAGATGGAAGGGTGGGATCCCACCAAATTTTCTCTCTTAGGGATTTTGCCCAGGAACCTTCAAAGCACCAGATGGACACTTTTGGACAGTATTAAGACAAGAAATAATTAATCACCCAGCACAGAAACCAAGTACAATGAATCTCTCCCATGCCTGCCCCCTGCTAATGGCTACATCAAGAGACTGTTCTGGTATCACAGACGGCTCTGGACCTTTGACCCTGTGTGCATGCTAGCAGGAAAAGGCACAGGCATTTTAGAGGCTGTTAATGGGATGGTGAAAATCCCAACTTGTTACCTCTCCTGCGACCTCAGAGCAGAGGCTTGTTCCACCTGTGACTAACTCTACAGCAGCCGAGCACATCCCAGCAGGTCCCAGGTGGCTGAAACCTGGCAAGCACAAATTAGGCAGCTCATTAGACCATAATTTTATTAAACAGCATTTAACATAGTGAATAATTTTGAGCTTTATTATTTAAAATGTAAAGGGGTGTTTTTAAACTTAGCTGAGCAACAGATTGGGTTTTAAAAAATATTGCTGTCTCAGGCCCAACAACCCTAGAGTATTTGTTGAACAACCTTTGCTGCCTTCCTGATACCAGGCTGTGCCCACGGTCCCTCCCTGCCCTTCCACCTGGGATGCTTAGCCACCAGGCCCCTCACAGAGCAAGGACCCAGGCGATCGCTCCACATCACCTCTCTCTTCCCTCATTGGGATGGAACAGTGAGGAGCAAGGAATTACAGATTCTGGAAGCCAGAAAGATTCAAGGCTGATCCAGGGAGGTGGACCTCCCCACGGGCAGCAACAGGCAGGCCCTGGGAGCGGAGGCCTCATCTCCTTGCCTTGGACGGCTAATAAAGTCAAAGGAAGTGGGTCTGAGTGCCCAGTGGCCACATACAGCCCCACCCTCTGTGTTGCCTATGGAATTAAAAGAGGAGAAACAAGCTGGGCTTGTAAAAACAAAACACCTGAAATGTACAAACAGCTGGAGAGAGCACAGACCAGGGGACTGGGAGAGAGGAAGCCACTCAGCCTCTTGCCTGGGCCATCTAAGCCCAAATGGCCTCTACTCCACAAGGTGTTCACACCACCCCAAACAGGCCTATAGCCATGGCCCCCAATATCCCCTACAGGGACAATTTCCAGACATGGCGCTCCACGGGGGACATCTGACTACTAAAAGTGTTGATGCTCAATATTAATTTTTAATGTTTCAGAAAGCCATTAAGCTGGTTTGTATAATGTGTCACATTTTTACAGCTGGTCATTTCATTTCCAGCTCAGAAAGTGGCAGGAGGCACCTCAGTGGGCATGTTTACTCTTTGCCCTACTAAGGTTTGAAGGAGAGGCCCTCCCCTCCCCCTGCATCCCATCTGCGGACCCTCTGGGGAACTGCACCCCTGCCGGAGAGCATCAGGGGCCCTGGGTTAGGGGTGGTGTTTGTCCAGCCATCCAGGCAAAGAGGCCACATAAAGGATGGCTTGAAGAAAGACCATACAAGCCCTGACCGGTGTGGCTCAGTGGGGTGAGCATCATCCCATGAAGCAAAAGGTCCCCAGTTCGATTCCCAGTCAGGGCGCATGCCTGGGTTGCAGGTTTGGTATCCACTCGGGGCACATATGAGAGGCAACCAACCAATCAATGTTACTTTCTTGCACCAATGTTTCTCTCCTTCTCTTCTTTCTCTCTTCCTTCCCCTCTCTCTAAAAATAAGTAAATAGGGAGTAGCATTGGGTGATGCTGGAGACATACAATAAATGGAGGAAGGTCCTTAGAGGGCCCCAGACCCACCGACGGGCCTGAAGCTGAGAAGGAACATGGGCAGGCTTGTCACTTAGAAGACTGGCTGCCGGTTGAGTGGGGCGGGGTAAGACCTGCAGAGTACGGAAGACAGGAGGCCGCGAGGCTGCTGCTGTTTACGCAGGTGACAGATGATGGTGGTCTGGACTGGGTCAGCGGTGGCGGCGGGGGCGGGGGATGGAGGAGAAGGGTGGAGGATGTGAGGCCTGTTTAGGAGGGACACTCAACCTCAGCCCTGGAGAGAGGACCCGTCTCCCTGCTGCCTCCCCTTCCGTGAACACACGCCGTGGTTTCCTGCTGCAGCAGGGTCTCACCGACCCTCACAGGACAGCCACGTCTTAACACAACCCCAGTTACTTGCACACACATACACACACCCAGTGGGTCGAATAACGTCCCTCCAAAATGCATGTCCACTGGGAACTGCAGATGGGACCTGATTTGGAACAGTCTTTACAATGTAATTACTTAAGATGAGGTCATACTGGAGTAGGATGGGCCCTAAATCCAACGGAGTCCTTATAAGCAGAGGGACAAACATACAGAGAGACACAGACACACGGAGGAGTCCATGTGAATGTAGAGGCAGAGGTGGCAGTGATGAGTCTATGAGCCACAGAACATCAAGGACCCGGCAACACCAGAAGCTGGGAGTGGGGCAGGGAACAGAGGCCCCTCAGGGCTCCAGGAGGAACCAACGCTGCCGGCACTTTGACCTTGGACTTCCAGCCTCCCGCACTCTAGGGGAATAAATTTCTGTTGTTCTAAGTTATCCAGTTGGCAGTACTTTGTTACATGGCCCCTAGGAACTGATACAGTATGCACACATATCTATGTACCTATATACATATACATACATACAATATGCACACACACACACACATACTTGACAGTGGTTCTTAACCCTGGCTCCCCATACAATCACTTGAGGAACTTTAAAAAAGACACCTGTGCGTAGGCCCCACCCAGAGCCAATTAAACCAGACTCTGGGGAAGGCGGAGCCCAGGTGCACTGGTTTATAAAGGTCCTTGTGGCTCTACGAACAGTCAGCCCTGAGCACCGATGTTGTATAGGGGACGGCTGAGGAGGGCGGGGACCAAATGCACAGGTTCTGGAGTCAAGCCACCTGTATTTCCACCTTCGTCCGCTGCCTGACCTCGGCAGGCCCTGCGACATACCCGAGCCGCAGTCTCCCTCATTTGTGGGTTCAGGAATACAATCCCACCTGCTCTTTGGGGTTGTTGTGGCGCGGAAACGAGTTAATGCGAGCAGAGATCTTAGCTCAGTGCCCGGCTGCAGCCCGTGTGCAGCCAGCGGGAAAGCTCCTACCGCTGCGATGCTTGGGATGGATACGGTGACGCCGGCAGCGACCCTGCCAGTCCCCACCTCATCACCGCTTGGGCTTCCTGATGACCTCTGCGCAGGATGCTCTGGAACCATTTTCACGGCCCACCTCCCGCGCACAGCCGGCGGCCTGGGGAAGCCAGACCCACGGAGAGAGCGGAGAGAGGAGAGAGCGAGCGCAGCCCGCTGGCAATGGAATGAGGAAGTTGGGAAAGGTTGGACTCTCCCCGCAGCCTGCACGACCTGCCTGCTCAGAAGCCTTGGCAGTGTCCGCCAGCCTCTCCAGAGGTCTCCTTTGAAATTGGAGCTCTTGAGGTTTCGCCTTCCAGTGAAATGTCTGAACTTCAGGTCGGATTTCCCCGCAAACACATTAGCTTGCTATTTCCTCTTTCTATGTCCTCTGGTCTTATCTCTTCTCTCCTAAGCAGGGGTTGCATCTCAATAATTAGCATCATCAGGAAATTAAATTCTTTAGCTTCTCCTTGTTCAAGGGGAGCCGTAGGTGTGGGCCTGGGCTCACTGGGAAGGGGGTGGCTTCGGACAACCTGGGGTGAGCCTCTCCCCCTTCCTCGGGGAGGAGAGCGCAGCCTCTGCCCTCACGTGCCCAGCTCTCCCAACTGAGATCAACAACAGTGAACCCTGCCCTTGCCTCTCTTTTCCCACCTGAAGGTGCCGGAAAGGAGGCCTGTGCCTCGTGGGGCCAGCGGGGACTTTGTTCAAATAGCGCTGGTGCCCAGCGAGGGCTCACCGTCAGCTGCTGTCGTTACAGTCGTGGTTCTGAGAGTGTTTAGGGGCAGCCGCAAGCCAGACACACCCAACACACAAGTAGCCCCAACGCACACGGCTCCAGGCACTGCCACGGTGTAGAGACAACGCCACCTTCAGCTGACTCTCCGCCAAGACCTAGAGGGGGTGACCATCGGGTTTGATTTTAAGGTTCTCGTTAGGAATTCCAGAGCAGAGTGGGAACTGCCATCTAGCCCACTCCTTTGGCAGAGGAGAAACCCTGAAGCCCGGAGAGGGGGCTGACTTGCCCAAAGCCACCCCATGGAGGAAGCATGAGAAATGGGTCCTGGCCACCAGTCTAGAGCCCGCCTGACACCCTCCTTCCGGCTCTGTTCCCAGCTCGCCCTCTCCCCGTTGGGATGGTTTAGTTGAGGCTCGTTTTGAAGGGTGGCGGATAGGGTATATTTTTACTCCTTACTTTACTTGACCACCACGAGTTTCCACGTGCCCATAGAGCTGAGTGTGAACAGGTACCCTCGACGGAATAAAATACCGTAAAATCAAGGTGATAAGAACGGACATGTCCCTGGCGGTGCCACCTCACTCAAGGCTTCTCGGCATTTGGACCGGGGCTCTCCTGTCGGGTGTTTAGGAGCTTCCCTGGGCCCCTGCCACTAGGGGCCAGTGGCACCTCTGCCTACTGGTGACATCCAAAAATGTCTCCAGACAAGAGCAAATCGCCCCCGCTGAGAACCACTGGTCAGATCATTTCACAACAGCTACAACACATGCGCAGCTACACTTGAAGCATGAAGATGCCGTAAGTGCAGGTGGGGCTGGCCTTTCCAACAATCCCCTCAGAGGGCCTGGCCGAGGGGCATTGTTCAGGGAGGACTGAAGGACATCCTGGTACATATGACAGCAGTAAGAACAGGAGCAGTGGAAGGAAATCCAACTTAGTTCCCACTAGGTGCCCAACACCGACGGGGCACTTGCCAGGGATCTCCCATTGTCCCCTCGGGCTGGATTGGGGAACGCCAGTCAGAGCAGGTAAGGGACTAGCCCAGAGCCCTAGTGCTAGGACAGGGCACAGAGGATTTCGGAGCTTCAGAACCTTGTCCCTAAACTAACCCACCACATCACGGCACCCCATGACCACCAAGCACCAACAAAGCTAACGTTTCCTGAACACTTAGCACAAGCCGATCAAACGACCTGATGGTCGGTACACAGCCCCTCCCACTCCCCTCGGGGCAGGCGCTGTTCCTGTCCCTCCGTCCTGGCCAGTTTACAGGTGGGGAAACTGACGTCTGCAGGTTTGGACACTTGTCCAAGTTCACTGGCGATATCCCAAGGCAAAGCCAAGTTCTACCTTAAACAGTTGGACCCCACAGCCTGATTTCTGAGCCACCGACCTAAACATTCTTTTTCACGCACACAATAAGCAAGGGCGAACTTCCCGGCCCACCCAACCCTGGCGCGCTCCTGCTGAGGAAGCAGCGTTAGCTGACGCAGACGTGAGGGGGGCTGGGGGCGCTCTGGGCTTTCCAGCCCCGGGGAATGTCTTTCCTTCCTTGTCCGCATTTTGTGACCTTTAGGAGCCCCCTCCGACCCTGCAGTTAGCTCAGCAGAAAGCCCCCACTGCCCTGCGCGCCCTTACAAATGGCGGCTTGAGGAACAAAGCCAGCCTGCCCCGCACACGCTGGATGGACAGCATGGCGGGGGGCAGGGAGCTGAGCTGTCAGCACCTACAGCCCAAAGGGCCGGCGGGGTGCCCCCCACCCCGCAGCTGGCAGCAGCTAGGTTCCGCCTGCGCTCCCCATCCTATTGTTTTCCTATTGATTCACTGACCAGGGATTGGGAAAGATAATATGCCTTATTTATGGTGCCGCAGGCTTAATGGCATCTAAATATCCAACCTCCTGCTAACGCAGAATCCATTTTTGAAGACAGATTCTCCGTGTATGGTTATAAAATGGACATTTTTTAAAGCAAAAGAGGAAAAAAAAATTCTTCATGATCTCTCTTCTTTTATCAGCCAGGCTTGTTTTTGGTTGGTTTTTTTTTTTAAATGGAGTTGGGAGGTTTTTGATCTATACCTTAGGGGAGAAGTTTTTCCTCGGAAGGAGCAGTTTGTGTGCGGGTATGGAGTAAGCATGGTACTGGTTCACTGGCTGGGTTACAATAAATGGCACCACTGCCTCGTAGACACACGCCCATAACTCCTCATGACAGTAAGAGGAACTAGGCATGCAAAGAGCGGAAACAGAATGGGTCGCTTTCTGCAAATCCCACATTTAACGTGGCCTCCCGTCCCCCAGCGTCGGACACCCCTGAGGAGAGCCGCCAAGTGCAGGGAAGGAGGGCACGAGGTCGCGGAGGGCAGAACGGACAGCTCACAACCCTGTCGGGTGCTGGGGTGAGCACGTGGGCCACTTTTCTTTCCACTCGAAATTATCTTTTTTTTTTGGCGAGTTAAAAAAATAAAACAGTCTAGTAAAAGCAGACTGGTTTCGCGTCCTGTAAATTCAAAGCTGTCTCTTAACCAGCACTAATATAATGGGAACTTATTTTCATACTCGTGTCCCCAAGGTACCGTAAGAACCTCAAGTATCTTCTGAATCATCAAAGAAAGAATGAATTACATTCTGTGAGTCTGAGAGCTGAGGATGTGTGTTATTCTAACACTTTATATGGTGGATGTCTATATTAATTTCCTGTGGCTGCTGTAACAAATTACCACCAACTTGTTGGCTTAAAGGAACACCAATGTATTACCTTACAGTTCTGGAGGTCAGAAGTTCAAAAAATGGGTCATAGGGGGCCAAAATCAATAGCTGTGCTCCTTCTGGAGACTACGAGGTCGGGGGCAGAGGTCCACGTCCTTACCTTTTTCTAGAAGCCCCCGGCGTTCCTTGGCTTGTGGGCCCCTTCCAGCAGTGACGCCTCTCTGACCTCTGCCTCTGTCCCCACATGTCCTCTGATTCTGACCTCCTGCCTCCCTCTTCTAAGAATTCCTGTGATGATGTCGGGCCCTCCAGACAATGCAGACTCATGTCCCCACCTCACATCTGCGAAGGTCCTTTTGCCACGTGAGGGTTTGTGGGGGAGGACACGGACATCTCTGGGGGGTCAGCCCTCAACCACGGTGTCATAAGCAGCTCTGACTGTGGGAAGGGCATCTTGTCCTCCCTCCGGAACGGGGGGCTGTCATAAACAGGGAGTAGCTGGAGTTACTCCTCCAGGCCAGGACTGGCGATCACTCGATTCCGGTTCAGCCACAGCCTGCGTCTGGCACAGCTTGAAAGAAGAGCACTGAAACCGGTGGTCAAGGTCAGGGATGCAGGCGGTGCCCACAGGACAAAGCCAACAAAGGAGCTGTGCAGGTTGGCGCTTGGAGTCTCAGTGCCATTTGGTTGGTCCTCGCTGAGAACAATGCGGCTCATTCAGATGGGAAGAGATTCTTACCGGTGGCTTCGGTGGGGCAGGAAAATCAGCAGAACTTAGATGCGCAAAAGGAAAGCTTCTCCCACTCGGGGCTTGTCCAACTTTCTCGGAAAATTCTGGAACTTTACCATGGAAGCATTTTCTGATGTAGACACCAGGGTAATTCTTTCCCCAATAGAAGGATTCTTCTATTTACAAAAGGATTCACATCTAAGTCCTGACAAAGAAACCACTTGAAGGGATGCTTCATTAAAATTTGCCTTAAAATAAAAACATGCCTCTGAGTCATGTTTTGACTGATACCACCTCGGTGCACATCCTCCTGGAGCCCCAGGCCACCTCCGCCCCAGGCAGCTGGCAGCTGTGCTAAGTGAGCTGTACCTGTAAACGACTGGGGGGGGGGGATGCAAATTACAGCGAAGCCCCACCCCTAAAACCTGAGGTTGCCATGGAGATGTTTGACACAGCTGCTTCCTTTCCTGCATTTTTTTTTTTTAAACTTCTCACTTTGGCAATCAGGCTTTGGTTTGACAAGGAACTGTGAAAATGTGTCACTTTGTCTTCCCCAAACTTCTAAATCCAATCAAAATAACATTTATTAAAGACCTGGGGGCGCTTGCCAGACTTTGAGGTGAGATGTGAAGAGTTGACCTCAGGCACCTCTCTCTGCGTTTCTTTCTACCTTCATATAAACAGCAGACAGCTTCAGGTACACGGCCCACCAGAGGTGCATTTTATCCACAAGTTTCCCGGCCACTGGAGGGAGGGACTGCCTGGGAGTCTTCCCTGCTTGGTTCCCTGGGAGGCATCCAGGCAGCCCCAGCACGCGGGCTCCTGGGCGCGAGCTCTATCTCAGGCACAGTGTGATGCGAGGAGTTGTGATTTGCACAATCATAAAGTCACTCTTTCTGCGGTGCGTACCAGAGCTGCCAGCTGGAAGCTTGAGAAAGGTCCTCCCAAGGTCCCGGGGGGCCCTGGGGTGGGAGGAGTCAGGATCTGGAGCCAGAGGGCCTGGCCCGTGTCTCTGCTCCACCAGCCTGCGACCTCCTCCGCCAGCACCACCTTTCCGAGGCTCAGTTTCTCCAGGTGTAATGTATCCAACAGGACTCTTCTGGTTGTGATTCATGGATATTTCCAGCTCAAACTAAGATTTTTTTTTTTTAAAGAATATATGGTGTATGAAAAGGAAATATGCAAGGATGAGGGGTTTGATGCAGGCTCAGCCTATGTTAGCGTCTGCCACCTTCTGGCTTGTACACATTGGAGCTTACCTCATGGTAGCAATATGGATGCAGCAGCTCCACCATTTTAATCTCCCGGGTCCCATGCTGAGGGAGTTGCTTCCTAGTAGCTTCCACAGAATCCCTGGGCTTCACCCTGACTGGACCTCTGAACTAATTAACAACGCTCAGGGAATGTGACTATGCTATTTGGCTTAAACAACTGGGCATGGGATAGGGAGGCAGGTACAGGACTAGGGAGGCAGGTACAGGCCATTCCATGAACCTCATAACCTAAAAGTCAGAGAAAGACGGGTTTCCAAACCAAAACTGGGGCCTGTTGCCAGAAGGGCAATGAATTTGGGGGGAGGGGTAATCAATGCGTGTTAGCTATGGATTGTTATTAAAAATAACTTTGATGTACATTGTGCCCTTATATGCTTTGTCTCATTCAATCTTTGCAATGACCCCTCCAGATAAGGTAATTATATCTCATTTCATTGACGAGGAAACAAAGTTTCAGAAAGGTTAAGTGTCTTCCCTATAGTCACATGGCTCACAAACAGCAGGGCTAGGATTTGAACCCAGGCCCACCTGACTTCAGAGTTCCTGGTTTGTCTGCTGACTACACTGGTGTTAATTTGTGGTTCACATAGGGGATACATGTGAGAGGAATCATGAACACACCTTATATTTATACATATGTAGTACTTTACGGTTGGCATCTTGTTGAATCCTCACGGTGATTCTGGGAAAGAGATTATTCCTAGAACCTTTTCACGGTTGAAGGTACTAGGAAAGGCTAAAGGGCTTGGCTGAGAGCCCCGGCCTGACCCTGGACGTTTCAGTCTGAGTGAAATCCTCTCCACCCTCCACAGTGGTGCAGAGAGACAGCCAACGCCCACTAGCAGCTGGCCTCTAGCTGGACTGGGAAGGCCCAGTGTGAATGCAGCGTCACCAGCGAGCCTGGGCCTGGGCCACCCTCAGGAAGGCTTCTTTGAGCAGCCCCACATCCATGTCTCTTCCCCTTCTCTGCTTTTGTTTGAGGATCCATCCTCCCTCTCTGTGGTCTTCAGACGACAAGAGAAGTGACGCAGTGCTGTCCTGGCCTGAGAGCCAATTGTGTGCTTCTGTTCCAGCCCCATGTTCAGTGGCGTTGCCCTGGTTGCTTGAAATCGTCATGGCAGAAATATTTACACCACAGGAATTGGCAAATGATGCACACTTCCCCCTCTTTTTCTGTTCTTGGAGAGCCAGTTGTTAAACATTAAACAGCATGCCCCTGGGCTTGCTCCAGTTCTGCGTCCAGAGCAGCAGCTTAGGTCTAAGCACACAGCACTGTCCAGCCTCCTCCCCAACCCCGCCTCCTCCACTCCTCCAGCCCTGCTTCAGTGAGCGCATTGCAGCTGGTCATGTGACCCAACTGATCCAATCAGACCTAAGTCAGGGACTCTTTCTTAAAGACTCAACAACATTAGCTCTTCCCACTGGATGCGAATGAGGAAGCAGGCACCCCGGAGCCAGGGGCAGGCACCCTGGGACAGGAAGGGAAAAGCACTGTGGACGGAGAGTCAACCCCGAAGAGGCAAAGCTGCGGCAGGGCGTGGTCGTTTCAGCCAAGGTGCGTCCTCGGGCCTTGCTGGACATGCACGGAAAGTGCTGGAAACCTTTGAGGCTTCCCATCTCGGAGCCCCTTACCACTGCAGCCGGTTGAACTCGGAGTTTCTGTCCCTCGCACCTAACCTCACAGAAGCACACCAGAGGGACCTGCCTGTGGGGAAGGCGGCTGCCATCAGAGAGGAGCAGTGCGCAGGGCAAGCCCAGGCACAAAAGGCTCCCAGGGAAAGACAATACGCTTCACAGCAGCAGACATTCACAAACGGACGCCAGCGCCTTTCCTTGGTTATCCAGGAGGCCCCTCCAGAAGGCCCAACGACTGGCCTCTTTAAGGTTGAAGACGTGACAATACCTCAAAATACAAAGTACTGCTCTGCACGGATTAACGGTGGAAGCGCGACACGTTGGTGGCAAGACCGCGGCTGACGGGCTGGCCCTCTTCATCTCTGAGGCCAGGGCGGTGGTGGTCCCCGCCCCTTGCAGGGCTGCAGCCAAGATGAAATGGAATCAGGCAGGTTTGTGAAAATAGATGCCCCAACAGGCCCCGCATTTTGCAAATGAATTCCATTTACATGTGCATCTGAACTACTAAACTGCAGAAAATGCCCTCGTTTCACTTGGGACAATAAATGAAAACTCTTTGGACGTTTGATGCATTTCATGTCTCTGGGCTTCCAGAGAACTGTTCCATTTAGTTTGAAAGGGGTTTTCAGTGGAACTCGCGTTCAGTGTTATGAAAGCATTTCTCTCTCACATTGGGCTTTATCTAAATTTTTAAACAAGGCCTAATTTACAGGCCCCAAACGACTTGGCAAATTTCCTTGCAATCTCATTGAAAAAGTCCTGGCTGCCTATAGGCTGCGGGTGTGTTGAAAGACTGCTTTGTCTGGGGTGCCAACTAAAACTAAAATTACTCCACCAACAAAAGGTTGTCCCTTCAAACAAACCCACGGAATGCGTATGCACACATGGCACACAGAACCGCCAGAACCCAATCCCCCAGGGACATGGAGCCGCAGGCCAGGTTCCACAGCAGCGGGACCAGGGTGCCCCAGCCCACGGGGAGAAACAACTTCAGAGTAGACACTGAATTTGTTACCGAGTGGATGCAGGCTGCCCCTTCCTGGGCAGAGAGGGCAGGGAGGTCTGACAGGCAAGGGACAGGACTCCTGGTCACCTTGCCCACAGTGTTGTCAGCTACGGGACGCAGCGTCTGTATTTACAATGAACTCAAACACTGACTTGGGGCCTGGAGAGCAGAGAACTATGTCACTGGAGAACAGCCTCTTCCCGGTGCACCTGGGCGCACCTGCACAGCACATTTCAGGCCTGGGGTGGAGCTCCCCTTTGGTTGGTTGTTTTGGGGGGGGGCAGGTCACACGACAGAGAACATGAACACCTGTCCCTCTACTTTGTCAATGGCTATGGAGTCTCCAGGGAAGCCAGCCAGGCTGGGGACCACTTCGCATACATTTATTTGGTACCTTCCAGGAGGCAGGCTCTGTGCTAAGCCCTTGGGACGCAATGGCAATCAAACCAGCCACAGACCCTGCTGCACGGGGCTTCTGGGACGGCAGGAAGGAGAGAGGATTCGGTCACTAGTGATGCCAGGGGCATGAGGACTGAGTCCTTTACGTCGAAGTCAGATCGCATCAGGCCTGTGCAGAGACGCCTCCTCTGGCTGGGCTTCCCAGCTTGCTGGCTCTGTGTTGTTGCCCAGTTTGCAGCTCCGGTCCAGCTAGCCCTCTGACCGCAGCTCTTATGGACCCTCCCTACTTGCTGAATTCCAGCCGCACCGGCCTCCTGATGTCCCTCCAACGCCCCGGGCAGCTGCAGCTTCAGAGGCCCCTGCACCTTCTCTCCCCGCTGCTTCATGCCTGTCCCTGGACCACCCCGTGGCTCGCTCCTTCACTTCTTTCTGGCTCTCTGTTCAGGGCCTTCTGTGACTCCCATCTAGACTCGTCCCCACTCCACCCTCACCGTTCCCCCTCAGCAGGCTATTGCCCTTAGCATCGCCTGCCACATTACAGACACGCTTGTCTACCGTCTCCTTCTCCCACTCGTCCGTCTGTCCACTACTTTATCCACAGAGCCTCTAACAGCCCCTGGAACATAGCAGGTGCTCAGTATATATTTACGAAGAGGCACGATAAGAGACTAGCGGGTGCTATGGGGACACACAGTAAGAGCGCAGTCTCTGCAGAGTTTGGAAGGCTTCCCGGAAGTGGCGCTGAAGGGCCAGTGGAGGTTTTCTGAGCGGAGGACGGGGAGAGGGCTGGCTGCAGGAAGCATCAGCAGCGGTGAGATGCTGCGAGATGCGGTGTGGCTGGAATGCAGGCTCTATGGGATGATGGCCTGAAATGAAAGCAGGGAAGGGGGCCGTACAGTCGGCCCCTAAGGAGCCACAGTAAGGGGCCAGGCTGGATCCTGAACCATGAAGAGCCATATGGAGGGTTTCCAGAAGCGGAATCCCACAGAAAGACCTGCATTTTAGAAAGCCTGCTTGGGCTGCAGCTTGGAGAGAGCGGACGTGACGAGAGGCTGGAAGGGGCTGTGGCGGGGGGGCGCTGTTGCAGGGGGACCAGTGGAAAGAGATGCTAAGACCCCCAGCCAGGATGGCAGTCCTGGAGAGCAGGGCCAGGCCATCGCAGGGACCCCCAGTGTCCCTGGGCAAGTCGCCTGACCCGTCTGCACCTCTACTTTCTTACCTGCCAAATGGTCATACTAAACAGCACAGTGGCACGTTGTGAGAATCTATAAATAATGTGGCTTCTGCTGGAATGAGCCGCTAAAGGTGCCACAAAAGCAAGCTGTTATGGTGATGACTAGCTTCACTGGCTAATGGCTGGAGCTTCGCATTTCCATCCTTGCTTAGCACTTAGTGAATATGTCAGGATCTAAACTCGGGTGAATTTAAATAATGGTGCCATTTGATTGACAGCCAGAAGGCATTAATTCAGTGTAACGCGTACAAACGGCACGAGAGGAATAGGGCAGAATGAAAGGCCTCTAATGGCGCTTGCACTCTCCCCGCAGGGCACAGCCCACTTGGCCGATGCCTTAATTGTCCACGTCGGGAAGAAAAGAATTCTTCTGTGCTCTGTATGCCAGCTCCGCTGGCTCAAGTCTGCACGCAGAGGACAACAGCATCGCATCTGGATCTAAATCGACAGCATATCAAATACCGCTCAGAATCTCGCAGGGCCCCTGACAGGTGAAAAACCAGTAGGTGCCCAGGTATCGGTACGGGTGCAGCCAGGGGAAAAGGAGAGTTGCTGGCAGCATCTGGATCCCTTGGCTGGTCCGAGTGGCCGACTCCCTCCCCCACGTCCCCTCCGTTCCAAGGAGCTGGAAACAGTCCATTATCCCGAGTGTGTCCGTCCCTGGGAAGAAATCGCACTCTATGCCGCGCCAACCTCTCTGCACTTAATTGCCTGCTGAATTGAGAGACTTTTGAAAGGGAGGATGATAATTGAAATTTCACATAATTACATTTTAAAGTAACGCTTTTAGCTTCCCCCAACTTCAGTCAAAACTCTCTCTTGTCAAAATAATCTCAAAGTTGTTTTTTTTTTTTTAAACAACGATTGATGAAATATCACTGGAAATCTTTTAGCTGCTAATTATAAGTCAAGCCTCTTCGGGGCTTTTTCGGGATATCTCTTTGACTTCTCTAAGTGATTAGTTTGGTCCTCTGCTTTCAAACTGTTCATTTTCCACTCACGGAGAGGAGTGAAATTTCGTCCGTGGTTTTAATTACAATCAGAGCATTATCCTTGGATAGCCTAGAACAAGGCTTCACAATGGGAGGGGGCTACTCTGTTAATCAGGGATAAATCTAGTATACTGGGAAGGCTTGTACCTTTCATTACATTACCTTGTTGGTCTAATTAATGGTATTACCCTCTGAACTGTGTGCGGAAGCTTAAAGAAATTTAACACATGCAGAAAACACGCTCGAGGGGAAAGTGAAGAAAGCTTAATAAAGCCTCGCTCATCACCCCTGGGGTCAGCTGCTAAATTCTTCCATGATGGCTGCCTGAGGATGGGGGACACCCCCAGGTGACACATGCTGGGCTCAGGCACTTCTCTTAGAAATGGTGGTCCTGCCTGTACTTTGGTTTCTGGCACAGACTAGCAATTTACCTGTGATATTTAATTTGGAAAACCAGACATCACCTCATCCAGAACTAAACGTTGTTTCTGTTTGTTCAGGTGAAGTTTTTGGTAATGTCTGGCGAAAGCAGGTGGGGTAGGGGGAAGGAGTGGGCCAAAGGGAACAAGAAGGTCCTTTACTCTTGGGTCACTACCCCACCTCAAAGAATCGTATTCCTGAACTTGGCAGTGTTGATTACCACAAAACCACAAGAGTATTAACTCCTTGTGGACAGGAACCAGGTCGTGTTCAGCACATGGCAAGGACTCAATAAATGTTTGCTGAACAAATGAATGAACTCTTTTTACTGATTCCTTAGCTGTCAAAAGCTCACGGTGCTGGCCATGTGTGGTCCATTTCGCTGAAGCCTCGAAATGTTTTCACTTTTGTAATAAAAAACATATGTAAGTAAACTGACACCCAAAGAAGTTAAGCAAATTTTCTAAGGCCATATAGCTAGTTAAGTAATAGAGTAGGGATCTGAACCCGGCTTGTTGGGTTCCAAAGACAAAGTGTTTAACAGTGTCCAAAATAAGATGAATTGGAATAAAGGGATAAATTCATTCTCTGAATTTCATTTCAGAGAAAGCTTAAAGATGATGTGCAGTGTTTGACAGGTATTAATTAATATTTTACAAAAGTGCAAGCAATCTCAAAGGTACCTTATTTTACTAAACATAATGCCATTTGTCACTATTTTTTTAATGTCCCACAAAGTCCTACTGTTAAGCAAACCCACACTTTCCAATCAAAGTCTATCAATACAGCTTCTCCTTCTAAGATGGAGTCTCGGCAGGCTCATTTGGGGAAGGTTCGCTCGATCAACACTTCCTCAATGCTCGCTGCATTTCTAAAGAAGCCAGGGCATATTAGACCTCGAGAAGCTCACAGGTACAGGAGGAAATAAACTGGTGCACTCTTCTTCCAGAACTATCCCTTTGAGCGGTGCCCCAAGGGCAGGTGCTGCTCGGCACCGGGCTGTCTGCAGCGGACAACGGTTAGAGAGTCTGGTCGCTGGGCCCCACACTTCATGCTCTGCCTGCTCGGGAAGTGAAGTGCAGGCGGTGTGAGGCTTCTCAGGATTAGCAGCATTCCCATGCTTGCTATTTTCTCACCTTCTGTCTGGTTTCCCAGAGCGAAACTGAGTTAAACAGAGGAAAGGCCTATGTTTTTTCATACAGTCTCATGCTGTAGTCAATCTTGGGGGCAAACACGGGACACGGGCAGGTGCAGCGAAGCAAACACAGCAGGCTGCACCCTGGGAGTTAGTGTAAAGCAAAGAGGCCTTTGGGAGTCAGTGTGATCCTGAGGGGTGGGGGGGCCCTACGGGAGGCGGGAACCAGCCCCAGTGGGCCCCAGTGGTTCCTCGTATTCATTGTCTTGCAAAATAGAGCTGAAAGACAGCAGAATTTAGAAGAAACAAAGCTCTACTTCAATGACCACATGGATTAAACATAGACTTCCTGCATCCAGAAGCAACAGAGACCTACTTTGAAAGCAGCACTCACTGCTGAGAAAGAATACACTTGCAGCCTGGTCATTCTGAAGACCCCGGCGTGGGTCTGCGTGCTGCAGCGGCGCGCGCCCCTCTTTCTGCCCCCTGGCCATTGATTAGCCCCATTAGCAGAAGACAAATGAGCGGGGTGGCCCTGGTCCAGTCCCCCGCAGACCGGCACACAAAGGATTCAGCCCCCTCTCCAGTAATTGCCTTTTCACTTGGCCGATCCCCCGAGGGGTTGACGCTCCAGGACAGCGTCCCCCCTGGAGCTGCCCATCTGCTCTGTGTTCCCACATAGAGAGGCTGGCAGGACAGCTCCTGCTCCTAGGGCGAGCAGAGGTGATAGAGAGCCACCTAGGCCACTGAGCGGGCACATGGGCTGTGAAGCTGAGGACACTCTGAAATTAGCATGTGTGAAGGGCTCTGCTGAGAGTCCCACCTGCACCATCTCCTGGGACCGTCACAATGATCCTACAGTGCAGGTAGTGTTACCATGTCCACTTTAAAGATGATAAACTGAAGCTTCAAGAGATTATGTGTTTGGCTCACGGTCACACACAGCCAGTAGGTGGCAGGGCTAGGACTTGAACCCACGCCAGTCTGATTCCACAGCCTCTTGCCCATTGTGATATTCCAGCTAGCATCTGCCACCATATACCATCCTAGCTCTCCTTCTTTTTAATTTGTAAATTCAGTTCACAAAACGCATATTTCCTTTCAATTTAAATTCCTTGCAGAAGGAGAAGCACTTTGTGGATTATCTACACCAAAGCATTTTCCAGTCCGCACAGATGACCCACCCGGAATCACTTTCAAGTGACCTTCTATGGGACTCTGGGGCCGGAGAGACCTGAGTTCAAGTCGTTTCCTCAATGCTTTTATGCTGAATGACCTTGGGCAAGGCCTTGCTGTCATCTAGAACTGAGAATTATCCACCCTAATAGGATTGCTGAACAGATTTAAAAACGTAATCCACCCTTAAAAAGGGGCACTCCTTTGTAGGTATGTAGTCAAATATAATAAAATTAAAGGTGCTTATCTCAATTCCTGGAGCAGAGAAGCCCTGAAAAAAATCAGAGCTAGTATTATTACTTCACAAAGTCCCAAATCAAATGTCTGGACTCCATTTTGGCCAGAGGTATTCTCTCTCCTTTGAACTTCCAAAGGGTGTTTAAACTTCTCTTAGAGATTCCAACTTGTACTATATAATTTATGCATATATGTGTTCTCGTCTTTAAAAATAATCAGGCAAGAGTCTATTCGGTACCAGTCACATTGTACCAAATGCTTTTGTATTCACTGCTTCCTTTGAACCTCAGGCTGTACTAGACTCTTCTGTACTGTGCCATTTTACAGACAGAGAAAATGAGGCCCAGAGAGGTTAAATAGCGTGTGCTCAGGGCACACAGTAAACCAGCAGTGGAGGGCGACTCAGTTCCAGGCCATCCACTCTGGAGCCTGGGCTTATCGCTGTCTGTGGTTATAAGCACAACATTATAAATGCCCCAGACAGGGTGTAGGTCAAAGCTACTGCCCACCTCCATGAGCAGGCCCAGTGCGGCCCCATAGCACAGGCTCGGTCAGTATCTCAGAACGAACAGGCAGGGAAAAGAGGAATGCTTCTGCAGTTACGCTGTCACAAATCTCCTCTGGGCAACATGTGGCCACAGCCCACCCAGCAGGGCTCCCTCGTGGACTGGCCGAGACCCAGGAAACAAAGCTCCGCGTCCCGCTGCCCAGAGAACATGCGCGCAGTGAGGGCCGCGCTAATAACAATGAGGGCGACGGCTCCAGCGGTAATCACAACAACATTCACTGGGTGCTTCAGACCTGCTGAGCGCTGCAATCCGTGCCTTCCGTAAATGAGCACATTCGGTAACCTCAACAGCTCTCAGAAGTGGGGGCTCTTATCAGTCCCATTTAATGCCTGAGGAAGCTTTCACTGTGATTTTAAATAGAAGTTTTGGAGCTTCAAACCATTTCAAAGTTATCTAGTTTTTCTGTTACAATTTAGGGAGAAGCAGAAGGTCCGCTTTTGTAGACACTGTAGTTATATGTAAATATATGCACAGACATCTCCCCGTTATACAGATGGGTAGGCCGACAACGGGATCAGGGTTGTGGTCGATTGATCCGAGGAGCTGAGCTGAGGCCAAAACTTAACTTAAAATGACCCAATGCCACCATTCGCAATAGACAAAAGGTAGAAACAACTCGCATGCCCATCAGCTGATGAACAGATTAAAATGTGGTATAGTGCAGACAGAATATTAGTCAGCCATGAAAAAGAATGATTTTGATACACAACCCTGAAAACATTAAGCTAAGCAAATTAAGCCTGGCATAAGAGGTCACATCATGCAGGATTCCACTGACATGAAATGTCCGGAAGAGACAAATCTGTAGCCACAGAAAGCAGACGAGTGGCTGCCAGGGGTTGTGGGAGGAGGGAAATGAGCAACTGCTTCATGGGTACAGGGTTTCTTTCTGCTCCAGGGGATTAAAAAGTTCTGGAACCAGGCAGTGGTGATGGTTGCACAACATGGTGAGTATTCTTGAAACCACTGAATTACATACATAGAAATGATTAAAATGGTCCATTTTGTGTTATGTGTGTTTTTACCACAATTTTTTTTTAAAAAAGAGACAATGCCTTTTCCATTGCACATGGGGCCAAGTCCTCATTCCTTGACTTGGCTTACAAGACGCTGCCACATCTGCCCTCTCTGCTGCATTCCCACCTTCCTTCTCTTTCAGCCCCCTCTTCCCCCACCACACCCAGACCTGCCGCCCAGCCCAGACCCTGGCTGTTCCCCCCACGAGCCCTGCAGCACCCCATCGTGTCTGTCTGCCAGCAGCAGGCCCTGCCCAGAGCCCCCTCCTGCATCTTCTTGGCCGAGGGCAGCCCCCTGTCCTTCAAGACTCCACTCAGGCCCCGCCTCCTTGGCAGGCTATCACTGAGCCCCTCCCCTCGGCCTGGGCCAAGTGCCCCTTGGCGACACTGATATGCCTTGCAGGTGTTACTGCTGTAGGACTTGTCACAGTGGATTGTAATTGTACGCTTCCACAGGAGAGAGGCATGCACGCTGGTTCAAAATACAGTAAGGGTTTGGGGGTAGGGGGTCACTGGACCGAAGTTCATCTAAACTCTGCCGGCCGTGTGAGCACAGACGCATTACTTAACCGCTTGGGCCTCAGCTGCCTCATTTGTAAAAGCTGGACTGATAACACTTGATGGATTAAACATAGGAATAACTGCACAGCATTTAGAACAGTGCCTTGTCCTTCCGAAGCCACTAGCAAATGTCAGTGTCACCCTCCCCCGTCCCCGTGGCCCGGGTGCTCCCCGAGCCCAGGACGGAGCCTGCTGCAGCGCAGACGCCCCGGGAATGTACGTTGAATGAAGCAATGATCCATCTACTCTTTTCCGCTCATTTGACTGAGGGGGAAACTGAGGCTCAAACATGAAAGTGATTTGTCCAGTCATGCAACCGGCTGGGAACAGAAGGGGATGGTGAGCTTCCCCTGTCGAATCCTCACTCGCCACTGCGACGTGACAGGAAACAGCCCAGTGTGTGTCCACGGACATTGGGCACGTATCGCACAAACCCTATCCCGCGGCCCCAACCAAACTGACCAATGAGAGTGAAGCAAGTGCTGGACGCAGCTGCCACCTCTCAGCGCTTGCGGCCTTTTTCTCTTTAACAACAAGAGCTTGAAATATCAGCAGGCAAACTATAAATAATTGAGAAAAAAATAATCCAGGAATTAACAGAGGGTCTGTCAGTGAGTCGGCGGGGCGCCCCCTCCCGGGGAGGAGGATGCACAAGCTGTCGGAGATAAGGCTCGGGCCGGGCGAACTGAAGGTGAGCACAAGCAGCTGTGGGCACTCGGCGGGTCCCCCCCCACCCCACCCCCCGGCCACCACCAGAGCCCGGGGATCAAACCGCGAAATAAAGAAGAGCATTAAGCCTTCAAACGCTCTGGGATTTGTACTTGAAAAACCAAGATTCCAACTTAAACTAGCTCCTCCTTAAGTGATTTTGTTGTCACTTACAAGAGAAGTCGCTCTTGGGCACTAAAGGTCTTCCGTGAGAGACTTTGGGGCATAGTTTTAAATACTCACAGCGGATGCTTATTGAGTCCTTAGCACACGGGCACCAAGCACTTCACACAGGGGTTCACATCAATGAAGTCAATTCTTAGAAAAACCCGCAGGGGTGTCCGTCCTGCAGCCCACGGTGGGTATGAATGGGGCCCAACACAAAACCATAAATGTACTTAAAACCTTTTTCATGCTCATCAGTGTTCGTTAGTGTTTGTGTAGTTAATGTGTGGCCCAAAACACCCTTCTTCTTCCAGTGTGGCCCAGAGACACCAAAAGGTTGGACTCCCCTGCAGGTGTCAGCCTCATGGCACAGATGAGAAAACATCCACTAGCGGCCCAACAAGATGACATGCTAGGCAGTGGTGGAACCGTTAGTTAAACCCAGAAATCTGAGTCCAGTTAAAGGGATGCTGGTCGTACAGCCAAGGTGTTGTCTTGCAGGGTCCTTGAGCGACTGAAGAGAAACGAGAAGTTCTCACATCCCGTGGCTTATGACACCAACCGCATGATCAAAGGTATGGGCCATGTTATCCCCTAAACTTGTAAGAGGCAGCCCTGACAGCCCCCTCAGGAGCCGGAGGAAGAGTTAATAGCTATTTGATGGACACCCACCACTATATTACAAATGGTCGGGAGCAAAATATATGCAAATGAGGCCATGAGGGCAGAAAACCAGCCTTCCCAAGTGTATCCCGTCTGCATTGAAATGCCCTGGTTCTATCCCTGAGCTTAATATTTCATGCAAAAGGCAACGCTGAGATTGCTGCTCCCAGAAACCCAGGGGAGGACAATCAGGATGACAAATGGAACCCTCCCCCTTGTCTCCTGGAAATGCCAAGAGGTGCGGGTGATGGGCTAAAATGCCTAAACAAACCAGGGGAGTGAGCCTCTGGCCAGAGTTGATTTACGGGCAGAGGGGCCCGGCCCTTCCCTTTATTTACATTGCTCGGAGCACATAAACTCCAAGAAAATTTAGTGTTTTAATTTGGGCATCTGGCTTATGCTTTATTATTATTTTTTTAAATCATCCTCTTCTGTGTTCGCTGGGAAACAAGACCAAGCCATAAACTCCACACTGGAGGGCTGCTCTGTGTTCCACTAGGCGGGCTCAGGGTGGCGGCTCCTTGAGGGCACAGAAGGGGCGTGTTTGTGATGCATCAAGGCTGCTGCTGGGCTCTGCAGCACGGCCTGTGTGTTCAGGCTCCGGTGTGGACACTGTGCGGGGAGTTTGAGGTCAGGGGCGTGTGCGCTGGACCGGGAAGCCTGCGTCACCACCCTAGCCTCCACTGCAAAGCACCATGGGACCTCTGTCAGGTCACTTGTGCTTGCTGGCCTCTGTTCCTCCAACTGAAAAATAAAGGTGGGATGAGACAGTCTTCAACGACTCTTCTGGTGTAGCATGGGCATTCTGGGATTCCATAACCCACATGCGTGCTTTGCTCCGGTGTTTGTCTTTTCTCCACCCCTGTTTTCTGAGCCCCGCGCCCCGCCGCCCCGGTCTACTGCAGAGTCACAGGCTTACATTACCTCTGCTTACCCCAGAAAAGGCAAGCGTTACCCAATTTTAAAAACCTGTCTACTTTAAGATGTTCTTTGACACGGAGCTGATTGATTCGGTAACACTGGTAAAGGTCACAAGTCGTAGAGTTCAGAAATGAGAGAAACTTCAGTGAGGTCTTACCCAATGTGCTCGTTTGGGCGGAGCCCATGTCCCAGCTCCTAAGTGGCTATCTGGGGTGCCTCTTACAAGACCTGGGGGCTGGAGGTAGGCACGATATGATCGGTCGTACAGTTGGTACCACAAGTCACTGTGCTGGTGGGAACGTCCCAGTTCTCGGGAGTCCCACTCATGCAACCCCTTGCTGATGTTGTCTCCTCTGGCTTCCCCAGAAGGCGACACCTTATTTGTCCTGGTCCTGGTGTCTCTTGCAACCATCACCTTGCTTGTCAATCAGAAAATGTGCTTATTTGCTTCTAATTGAATGCATAAACTAAAGTACAAGCTCAGTCTCCCTCTCCGGGTGCCTGCTGGGATGCCAAACAGTAACACAGATTTATGGCACTCATTTACGACATTTATACAGGACTTAGCAAGCGCCAGGCACGCACTCACTGCCTCACACACACCCTCTTGGGTCGTCTTACTACCCTGCAACATCAGGATTAGTGTCATCTCTAGGAGCAAACTGAGGCCAAGACTGTAAAGCAACATACCCACCTTACACAGCTAATAATGTTAAGAGAACAGAATATGCACCCATGCAATGGAGTCCAGAGATTTCTGTCCTATGCGATAAATATTGAACTTGTGGGACCATCTTAATTTGTTCCAACAAGTCGTATGGCTTCATTGGCTTCATTGGAGCCAGTGAAACCACTGCCTCTCAACATTCCCCTGGGTTGTGCCCCAGTGACGGCATATTGTGGCTGCTTAACTTCCAGTTTTGCCGATGCCCAATCTGAATGCAAAGCACAGTCAAGGGAAGATTCCCCGCAACCAGAGCCCATTTGGTGTTCCATGTGTTTTTTCTTCTGAACTGAGTGGGGAGGAGCTCTGCTAACACGCCTGGCAGATGGTCACCCAGGCTCTAGTGACGACCGCGTTCCCTCTGGACAGCGTAGCAAGGTTGTCCTTCCTGGGAGCCGAAACCTGCCTCTTGCTAACATAAGTCCTAAGTGGGTCACCAGCCAAATACTAACACAAAAGAAAAGGATTGAAAACCACTTACTTGAGTCTTCCAGGTGATTTTAATTGCAGGTAATAAACCATTGTTAAAAGGAAGGTTTATAGTACGAAAGTACATAGCAGCTTATGGTGTTTGCGATGGAACAGTGCAATGATTTTGTAAATGCCATCTTCTCTAATAAATCTGAATGTGGCTGGAGAGATTAGGCCATTATCCAGCGCTGGCATAAATGAGAAAATGATATGATGGATCACATGCTTGAGGGGTTTCAGGAGTTAGCTGGAGACAGGGCAGGATGATGCTAGTTAGCAATGGCAGTTGGCCAATCACATCATATTGCCCGAAATCGAGTTTAGGGCCAGTTCTGTTATTCTGACTATTGCTGGTGCTTTCGAATATTCATGCAAGGAAGTCACTATAGTAATTTTTGCTGAAATAAAGGAGTTTTTTTTTTTTTTAAAGTAGAGGGACCAAATCATAGATTAATCTGACCGTATCACAATAAGGAAGAGTCACGTTTGAGGGACAGATGAATCCTGTAAAATCAGCAGAAACCTGAAGGCCTGGGGCGGTAGCCACACTTCCAAGGCGCTCACTAAGCACCTTTCCACCACACAGGACAGGGCTGAGAGCCACACGGAACAGGCTGAACACACAGGCCCAAAGGCGTTCAGTAGCAGCAGTTTCCTGTCTGGGGGCCACAGAGACTCTGGGTAGCCAGAGTGGCTTCCAGGACTCCAAAACCACACGCCTCCAACCTGCACCCTGCGGACAAAATGAATCGCTTCTCACCTATGTACCATTATTTTTCCAGTATATGCAGATACAGAAGAGGCGTCCGTTTGACAATGCTACTGAATTCAATGTATTCTTTCATATGTATGTATTACCTCAAATAGAAAAAATTACAACTATGGATAATGTAGGGTCCAGAATTCATTCAAAATCTCTCTACCTCTTCATCATTAGGAGTATATGAGGTGTGTAAAAACTGGGGTCCACTGTTCCAGGGGGAACGTGAATGGCAAAAACATTAAAGCCAGACATAGATGGATGGTGTGGAACTGCCATCTTGGCTAAAGTCTACACCATGGGAAACTGGCTCCTGACTGATGTTAGAAGTGTGTGCAGGCTCACTGCAGAAGTGATGATTTTGCTGGTGCTGGTTTGTGGTACCTTATCTGTTTTCTCTGATTACAACCTACTACCTCAGTCTGCCAGCCACTATGAGTTCAACTTTTCAGTCCTTAACCCTTTCAATCTGTTCATGTTGCAGGCAGCTGGGTGATTTCTTGAAGAACAATTTATGGATTCTAACTATAACCTCAAATGCATGTCTAGGGTACATGTGTGTTAAAAGGGCTAGAAAGCACAGTCCACGGGATGTCACGGGCAGTTTGCCTCCTCCCAGGCGCAAGGTGTCTAAGCTACACAGAAATTTCAGGAGAAAGACCTGGGGTCTGGAACAAATATACCCAATCTTGCCTTTGGGAGTCAGAAATCAGCTGGAGAAAACAAGGAAATCTCATCAAAGGAGGGAGAATGCAGAGTTCAATACAATACGTTATTAATAACGAAGGGTTCTATCTGCTGAATCCCAAAGCCTGCCACGCTTTGTGCCAGACACTCTACATGTTATTCTGTTAAACCAGTGGTCCCCACCTAGGGAGTGACCTCCCACCCAGGGAAAAACATTGGGCAATGTCTGAAGACTCTTTTGGTTGCTACTCATATACAGTGGGTAGAGACCGGGGGTGCTGCTAAAAATCCTACAACGAACGAGATTAACTCCCCACAGGAAAGAAGTTTCCGGCCCAGAACGTGAACAGTGCCAAGGCTAAGGAACCCTGAGCCCCACCATCCCGATCCCTGTGTGATGGAGGTGCGATCAGCCTCGTGACACAGACGTGGAAACTGAGAGCTGGAAAGTCCCACAAAGCCTAAGCGGTATCACCAGAATCGGGGTCAGGTCTATCTACTTCCCTAAATCCATGTATCTGCTACATGACCCTGAAGATGGACATGACCTCGTCCTTTTATAAATAAGGAAACTGAGGCTCAGGCGCCAGGTGCCTCACCCTGGACCTTAGCACGGCCCGTGACTCCTTTTCCCTTCACAGTTCTTTTAAGGTCAGCGATGATGACCAAACGCAAGTGACTTCACCTCAAACCATGGAGCTATCAACCAATGTCTCCTTCTCTAATTACAACCCTAGTAATTAATTTCTCACTTCTGCTCCTTCACCATAATCTCGCAGTTTTATTGCTCCCATTTAATTCATTTAATCACCATTTATTAAGCTCCTCCTGCATGCTGGATGTAAAGGGGTCAGAAAGCAAAAGAAAAAGAACTACAAGTTCAGGGGTTAGCAAATGATAGCCCAAGGTCCGCCTGTTTTAGTAAATAGAATTTTATTGGAACACAACCACACCATTCATTTTCCTTATGTCTATGGCTACTTTCTCATTACGACAGCAGAGTTGATTAGCCATGAAAGATACTCTATGGCCACCAAAGCCTAAAATATTTACTATCTGACCTGTTACAGAAAAAGTCTGCCAACTCCTACCTTACTTAGCTCCATCATTCAAACCAGAAAGAGGAAACACTGCTGTGAAATCCAAACCCGATCAAGAAGCCCTTCCACGAATATGTAAAAACAGTTATCTACCGGCAGTGGGGGGACTCTTAAGTATTTAGTGCTCATACAAATCTCAAATTCAAAAGCATCAAAACATTTTGGTCCTTAAAAATACTTTTGGCTTTTCTAGAGCCCATTACAATAGATGTTCAAATGAAGTTCAAACTTTATTATTCTCATCTGCTGCCCGAGGCTGAGGAAGCCCAAACATGCCTCGCCACACTGAATACGAGGAGCACGTGCATTGAAGGATTGGACCGCCAGCCGCCAGGGCCGGCTGC
Source organism: Pteronotus mesoamericanus (assembly GCF_021234165.1). Classification (NCBI taxonomy): domain Eukaryota; kingdom Metazoa; phylum Chordata; class Mammalia; order Chiroptera; family Mormoopidae; genus Pteronotus; species Pteronotus mesoamericanus. The sequence goes on from NW_026555200.1 coordinate 2,741,122, forward strand.
TTGGGAGTCTGCGGCCACCGCTGGTTGCCTACGGTGCTACCGCAGCCTCGAGGTGACCCTCCCGTTCCCTTCCGCCGAGATGCACAGCAGAAGACCCCATTCTGATTTTGCCTGAGTTTTCTGCCACACCTGTGGCCTTTGGTCTGTGGGTGAGATTCCACTGCCCAGAGTACCAGGTCGAGGGGTGAACCTGGAGCAGCAGGAAGTCCATCTCCTGCCCAGGCAGGATGGCCGTGGCAGAAGGGGGAGTGCGCACCCACGCAGACAACAGGCTGGGAGGAAAACGTAAACCAACGCTTTTGGTTGCACATGAACCCAAAGACCCTGATAAAGAGACCCTAAAGGTTGAACAGAGTATCCCTGAAGGGAGAGTGGAAAAAGAGAAATTGGAGGATTTATCGTGATGGCTAACTGCTGCCTCCACCCTTGCAGAGTACACACATCCGGATGCTAAGACTGGGGGTCTCCACACACATGTGCTTCCCATGTTCAAGAATCCTACATGGTGGTGGTGTCAGGTTCAGAACGTTCCCCAACGTAGGAGAGTCAGTCCTGGGTGCAGCTCACTGAAGTGGACAAGGAGCTCCCGGATGCCACCCCGCCCCGTCTGCAGGTCCCTAACTGCGGGCTCGGAGGGGGAGAAACTCAAGGCCAGAAGACAGGTCATGGAAAGAGTCTCTGCAATGGAAAGAAGCCAAATGACTACAAAACCTCACCAACATGATGAGAGAACAGTGCAAAAAATGGGATTAAATTTGTAGCTGAAATGATGAAAGAACATAGTGTAAAAAATGGGATTACATCTGTAAGGCTGGATTTTCCTTTTGCCATGAGTGGACTTCGGACACGGGGGCTTAGAGGAAGGGCGTACAGTCGTGGGGTGATGTCACCATGCAGGCCTCACCAGACACGGTGACCCATGCCCGAGACAGAGTGGCCAAGGCAAAGTCAGACCTCATGCAGTCATAAGCTCCTGGGCAGCCCTTCCCTGTCGTTGTGCAGCCGGCCTGATCTTGCACTGGGAGAAAGAGAGATTTTGCTTCAGTGACCAGCTCAACAATCCTGGACAAGTCAACTTAAATCACTGAGCTTCCATTTCTTTATTTGAGAAATATATTGCTGTGTCTACTTCAATTCAATCACACGAGCCAGTCAGTAAGGTCCACGGAGATGATGCCTGTGAGCGTCTTTGTTTGCCACGAAGAGCTGGGCGACAAGCTAACGTGCGTCCCTAAAGCCTCCCCGGATGCAAAGGAAAGGAGAATGAAGGGCGGATAAATGCAGTGGATTCCTGGAAGAAGCGGCTTGGCAGAGGAGGCTTTGTACCAGGAGGGTGCTGGACCGAGCCTTTTTGCTTTGGAGGCAAGGTGGTAACAAGGAAGGAGTTGGAGGGGGCGTTTTGAGTTGACCCGCAGTAGAACCAAGTCATGTGTTGGCCAGCTGAGTTCTAACAAGGTTCTACAGCTCCTGGCCATGGTGATGACCCGCACCGCGGGGCCGTGCGTCCCAGAACCACGCTCCTTCTCTGCAAGACTTGCATTAAGACCTTAATGTCTGTCAGCAAACTGGCTGGCAGTATCCACAAAAATGGCAGCCAGGCCCTGCCTTTCCGTTACCTAAATCTAAAGCTATATCAAATATTCCCATTCTTTTCTCCCTTTGCACAGTAAATCTTGTAGGAAAAGGAAAAGCGATACACTTGATGAACACCTTAACTGAGGGAATCAATACACATACAATCACAGGTTGGTGCTCCCCCGCCACCGTTTATCATGGTCCTTGGTGCCACAACTGTACTCTCCAGGATCAGTGTCCGATTTCTCCATGCCACACCTTGCTGTCATCAAGAGATGGTGAGCACCCAATTACGAATGGCAAGGATGGAGGGAAAAAGTGATATAAAGCCCATTGTGTTCCAAGTTGCACTTACTGAATTAAAACAAATACACCATGGTCAACAGTTTAAAAAAAAAAAAAAGGTCAAGTTAATCAAGAAAAATGAACTAATTCATTTGCTGCAGCTGACAAGGAGCTCCATCCTTGGCCAGGAAGATAATAGAAGGGGAGAGCTTATTTTAGACGACACAGGGCCTACTGAAATGTACTTTTTTCGTTCTCTTTGGAGAACAAAAAAGGAAGCTATTATTCAAGGTTAAACCCATCCACATCTTGCTCCTCCTTAAGAAATGCTCTTGGAGGGAGGAGGTCCCAGCCAGCAGCTGTCCTCAGCAGCGTCCAATCCCAAGCTATCCAAAAAGTTGTAATTTTTAATAATCTCTCAGAGGCAGTTTGACCTTCAGTAGCGAAATGAGTGCGTTTTCCCAGCATGCCTTTGTTACCTATAGCCACAGTCATGTACCTCTGTGGAGCCTTCTGTATTTGTGAAGCCTTCTGCATTTGTCACATAGTTCTCTGTTTTCCCATTACACCTGTCTAGACCTTTATTATAAAATGTAATTATGTTTCCATGTCGGTCACACCTACTAGACTGTGATTGCCAAGATAACAGAGTCCACATCTTATTAAATCTGCGGCCCCTGAACCTATGTGCCCAATCTCTCAAGATGGATGGAGACAGAGAGAAGAGAGGAAGAAGAACGGAAGAGAAGAAGAAAGAAGAGGGACAGAGGGAGGGGAGGCACCTTTTAACTTTTATAAGCAAATAGGTAAAAGCATGCCGCCGGGGTGTCTTTGTGCTGCCTGGCCACGGCATCTCGACCTTCTTGTCGTAGTGAAGTGGGCAGGCCCCGGGGTCGCCTGAACCTGTGTTCCAACCCCCTGTCCTTCTACTCAGCCGATGACCACTTGCCAGAGCTTGGGAAAGCGCCCTTGCTAAGCCCCGATTTCTCCGTCTGTAGAACTGAGGCGGAAAACATTACCTAATCTCTGTAACAGGCAAGGGAGATGAGAACATGCCCCCCAAGCACCCCCAGGGAAAGCCCCGCAGAGGCTCGACAGACACTGGCCACTGCTGCCTCTAAACTCTCAGCGACCTTGGAAGTGTCTCCATCTCCCTGGTTCTGATCCTGGGCCGCCCCTTTTTCTGAGAATGAATCACACCCCTGCTGAGAAGCTTCGGGTCCCTGTCCCCTTTCCTGGAAAGGAAAGAAGTTCAAGTTCTCTCTGTGACTCTCTCCAGCCGAAGCCCAGCAGTGAGGCCATGAGAAGAGACAGTCTCAGCTCTGAACGATGCTCCGCCACTAAATCGCCCCCTTACCTCTGGCCACTTCCTCCTGGCCGTAGATTCACCAGTGGGGACGAAGCCTGTTTCGGACAGCGGTGCTCTGAGGATTTATGATGGATGACTTTGCGTCTGACATGCCCACCCTAATCATCATCGCCACAGTGCCAGCTTTAGAAAAAAGTGATCTCTCGGCAGGAATGCGCAAACCTCTGCAAAGCTACGGCCTCCCGGTGGGGGCCTCAGGCAGGCTCTGGGGTCACGCTGACTTCGCTCACATCCTGGCTCTGCCACTAGCTAGCTCAGCGACCCTGGGCGAGTCACAGAACCTTTCTGTGTCTCAGTTTTCTCACCTGTAAAATGGCAATCACAGTACGTACCTCAGAAGGTAGTTTAAAGGATTAATTGAAGTAACACAGAGAACGGTTTAGAATAGTGTCAACCTATGGCAAGTAAACACAATCACCTACCATTAAAGCAATGATCCCCAGGGTACCGTGTACAGCGTGGTAAGTAGGCCGAGTTCCACACAATCTGTAACTGAATCATCAGGGGTTCATCCATTCATTCAACAACTGTTCCCTGAGCTCTTGCTCTGTGCCAGGCACTGTTCCAGGTGCTGTGAATGCAACAGGAAACAGACCAACCAAACTCTGCTCTCACGCAGCTGTCATTCTAGGACTCACAACCCAGTCTCCCCTAACGCCTGGCATAAAGCGCAGTTCTCTGCCCAGGACGATTCTGGCCCCAGTGGACGCTTTGGCACCTTCCGCAGACACCTGCGGTTGTCACAGCTGGGGTGTGGAGGGTTCTACTGGCATCTAGTGGACAGAGGCCAGGGACGCTGTTAAATACGCTAAAGTGCCCCGGTCGGTCTTCCCCCAACAAGGCACTGCCCGGCCCCTCATCTCCACATACCAGGACTGAGAAACCCTGGTGTGAAGGGGTCTGTGAGAAGTTACCAGTGCCTTTGCTGGGCGTGGTCTCGGGCCACGGGAGGCTGCTGAGTCCGTAGGCAGGGAACCCAGGAAAGGGAAGGACATGGGTGGAATGGAGAATATGAGGATCCCAAATTTCCAGCTTTGCCTGGAAACATCCTTCCTAGGAAAGAGAAACATACAAAATCCAAGGGGTGCAAGGCCCCAAGCCCAGGGTCAAAATGCTCCTTTTCACTGGTGGCAAGTGAGCCCTGGGTCGCTAGCCTTCCAGGCAGGACCAAGTTGCCTCTTGATCGGTTCATCTCACATCTCAGTGACTGGTGTGGATACTCTCCTAACTCTCCATCGTAAGGGTTCACCATAAGGAGCCAGAGCTGCCACCAGACTAAGGAAAAAATAACCAAGAATGGAGGGGAGCCTCTAGCTCCCTCGGCCGTCCTCATGCCACTAACCAAAGGACGCTTCCGACACAGGAGTCAGTGTGGGCAAGCACACCTGGGTTGGGAGAGCAGGGGGACCCGGTGGGTTTGCATCCCAGCTCAGTCACTGCCGGCTCAGCGACCCTGGGCATTGAGGCGGAGTGAGTAAGAGCTCGGACTCTGGGGCCAGGGCTTGGTCACTTAATGGCCCTTTAGCAAGTAATATTGCTTCTGTGCCTTAGTTTTCCCATATCTAAAAATGGCTACCTGGCACCAGCCTCACAAGTCATCACGAGGACTGACTGCATTAATTAAAGCATTAATACAGAAAAGCGCTTAGAACCAGCCATGCCAGGCTCTGAGTGAAGACTATGTCAAAGCTTGCTGTCCCCCTCACCGTCACGGTCATTACTACGTCACAGTGGACTAGCGACTGAACCTCTCCGCGCCCCAGCTCCTTCTTTTGAGAAATGGACAGGATAGCTGCCATCTCATTGGGTTCAGGTTTCAATGATGCACGTTGAGCACTAGGGACAATATTTGAAATGTTGCAAGTCCTTATTATTACTTATTGAAAAGTTTGACAAAACTGCTGAAACTCGGTCTTACTTCATTCTACATTGAACTCTTGACCTTCACGAAAAAGAAGAAAACTCCATGGTGTCAGGATGGCTCCAGACACCGAGGTCTTGCGCTACACCCAAGAAGTGAGGCCGAGCACCGCCGCGCAGCCGCAAAGGTGAGTGTGAAACACAGGGGTGCGCAGAGGAGGTTTATAGTTCTGAGTCACGAAACAGTTTATTCTTGTATGACTATTAATTACGGTATTACACCTGTAAACGTACTTGTGCCCACCCCTGTAGGAACTCTGGGCCCACCTTCCATCAGAGGGCTCTTGGCTCTTAAGGACTCGCGTGACTTGAGACGGTCTGCAGGGCTGAGACGACGCTGGGAACGGAAGGCCTTCGCGTCCCCGCAGGGCTGCCCCGGCGCCTGCTCTGGTGGAAGAGGGGAGGGGGCGTGCGAGCCGGGCGAGGCCTCTGCTTCTCCCACTTCCCTCCACCCTCCCAGCCCAGCTGCCCGTTGCAGGAGTGGGCCCAGAGGCCTCGCGTACACTGTGCTGGCAGAACTGCCGGTTACAAGCTCCATTTGAGCTCTTGCGCTCAGGTCTCAATTCACCAGAGGGTGAAGGGGACTTGAGCTTTTTAGAAGTCTGACCCAAAGGTCCGGGCAAGGCCAAGTCAACAAAGCCCCCAAAACAGACTGAGAAGCAATGAATTCCCACCACACAGATGCCGCCTGCCCAAACAGTTGTTCTCGCCAAACTCATCAAGGCGACGTTCAGCTTCTTTCATCTTTCTAGCAGCTTAGGAGTCCCAGGGACAAGCACGGCCGGGTCTGCAGCTCAGATCTGAGGTTGCATCAAACATGCAAGTATGTTCTGGGCTCATCCAACCACTTGGGAACGAAGAAGAGGTGCCTTTGCTTGGTCTCCCTCCAGCTTCTCCACAGGCAAGACGAGCCTGGCAGGGGGCCCTGGATGGTGACATGGGCCAGGAGGACTCTTACGGGTTCTGAATCGTCAGGGGCAATCTGCCACAACGGCTGGTCACCCCTACTGGCTTCAGGGAAGCCGTCTTTACCTAAATGGTTCTGCCTGAACCCACTCCGCCAGCACTTCAGATGACTGCAACATTGCCACGACGGCTGCGGGTGGCACCGCTTGTCATCCCTCGTGTCACTCGCCCTAATAGCCAGCCCAGACAGAACGGACTAATTTTCATGTACAAGATCACTTAAAAACCCATTCGCGGGCTCCGGCAGGCAGAATGACCTGCGTGCTTGCCTGATGGGTGGCGGGGGTGAGAAGCCAACCACTGACGCGAATCCAGTCCTGGAAAAGGCCTGAGAAGAACTGAGGAATTCACGTTCATTTCACTCCCCGAGCACTGTAACTGAGCGATCTAGGCGCACATCCCCCGTAGACGCAGTATGCGGCGAACACGGCCAGCACCCCAAGCTGGACCTTCTGCGCCCCGTGTGACTTGCACGGCGGGCAGGCAGCATTCCAACAAGCCCTCCCCACCTGCCAAGCCCATCTGCCGCGGGCTCACTGGCAGCCAGAAGTCACAAATTATAACCCACAGGATTCCTAAAAAGTGCCAGCACTCTCGGGGAGGGGGCGGGTAAAGGAGTAGGAAGAGTATGTCTTGCCTTACACAGGGCAGATATGTGACGAGCCTCCTATTATAAAAATCAAATAGGCTCAGGCTTATGGTTCACATGAAAGAAGTTTAGAAAAACCTCCATAACTCATGAAAATGTGAAAGCATGAAATGAACTGGAACCAGAAACTTGACTTAAGGGGTCCTCCGAAAGCATTTTCCAAAGACAATGGAGAGACAGTAAATAATAACCAATCAATAACTAATTTCAACCATCGTGCGCTGATCTGTAAGTAATCTATTTCTTTGTGAGTGCACATGGCCACTTTCGGCAAGGACTTCGAAGCCCCGTCTTACAAGAGGCTACCAGATTAGGAAAGAGCCACCCGTCTCTCATCCCATGAGTGGAGCTGGGAAACCGAGGCCTGCACTGCGGGATGAGCTCTGTCCCTTCGGGCCAAGCTAACAGAAGGCCCCAGAGATCCTGCCACGTTCGGTTCCATCCTCTCTGCCAGTTGAAAATTCTCCTTCTCAGAAAAGATAAGAGTCTACTTGGGGAAAGGAGAGCAGAGGCAGGATGAACTGGGGAGGGGATGGCAGGAAACAAAACTTCTTTGGCAAAGCAACAGGGTCTAGACCTCCACAGACAACTCGTGCACTCGATTCGGTCCGAGGGTGGCATGCTCTGCACCGAAGAGCAGTCAGACCTGAGGTAACAGCCTGCGGTCTGTTAGCGCCTGGCGAGACAAAAATAAAACTCGCATCTACTTACAGAAATGTATAGAGGTGTCGGAAATGACACTTTACCCCATCCCCGTCCCTGCAAATGCAATCGGCGGAAAATCCTCACCACCTAAGAAAGCCGGTATCAACACTTTCACTTGCATCAGCATATGAGTGCATTGTTTCCTTAAAAATAAAACCCCAACAAACTAATGGCATCTTATTGGGCATAAGTGCTTCACGTTATATACAGTTAACACCTATCTGAATTGGGTACAGTGGCGCTTAATCGTTTCATTCTATGCAGAGCAAAGCAACCAATTGAATATAATATTAGTCATTCATCAGATGAAACATTTTTGAAGAAACAAACTGCTATATTTTCCCCTCGAAGAACAGCAAGGATTTTAAACACATTTTTCCTGGAGATCTTAGGCTGAGGAAAACAGCTTAGAAATGTTACTTTAAACAAACTCTGGCTACCAACAACGAGACGAATTGGAACAAATGCTTGGCTTGGTTCTTTCAAGGCCCCTCCTGCCCACCTGTCACAGGCTGCGTTGACCGCCGCCCCTCCCCCGCGCCCGCCCCGGCCCAGGGGACAGCCCCCGGGGCAGCAAAATGCGCCGCCCTGCACGGTCGCCCTCTGCACTGTATGCCGGCGTCCTCATTAGGGATTATCCGACTCACTTGAAGCAGGGAGAGAGAAGATGGGCTGGTTGCCAAGCGTTCTTTCAACACAGATTCCGAAAGAAGATCCTGCAAAGTGTCGAAAGCCCAGATTTTCAGCAGTTCACTTTCTAGACTCCGTTACATAGCAACCATACCAGCTCACAGAGGGTACCAACCAAGTTAATATTTTGTTTAAACGACACGCTGCATTAACCCTCAAGGAAAATCCAAGCTTTCTTCATCAACTAACCTACTGTCAGATACCATCACTGGAACAAAACATCCAGTGGTGGGTGGGTGAGTTTGTTTACCTCATTTTCTTTTAAAAAAATTTTCAGCAAAATATTTGAAAAGGTATCTAGCCATTTCTTGACAGAGAGAGCAAAAGGTAACTCTTCCCCATAACCATTTGTGCTAATATTATTAAAAGCACATTAGAATTCATTGAATATGTGCATAATGCCCTTTAGTTAAAAGATGACTTACACAGTTGCATTTTGAAAGATAATCATTTCATTCAAAAACCTAGATTTGAAAAGTGATAACTCAATAGCATGAAATAGTCTTCTGGTCTGGGCCCACTGAATGACACCGACACAGGCAAAATTAAGCAGAAGGCTAATTCCAAAGAACAGCCAGGAACCCCACGAGCTGAGCGTTGGTGAGCCTTCCTGGGGGTATATTGTGAAGGTACATGAGGATGCCCATCAACCACACATGGAAATGAACTTGAGGAAACCCCACGCTCTCCTTGAGGAATGTGGAAGCACTAGCAGAAAATACCAGGCCACCTCTGCAGAGGGTTCTGTTCTAGCAGATCGCTGAGGAAAGATCAGGGGAGAGAACAAAATAACACAAACAGACTCACAAGGTTAAAGCACGGGAAAAGTACCAGACTCATGTCCTGTGGCTGTAAATGCAAATGGCGCCCCACTGGATTTATCTGGGGGCGGGGGGCTGGTCTTCTTTTCAACGATCACATCAGTTTAAATTCACATCACATCAATTTAGAGGGATAGGTGGCCCACAATTACGTTGAAGTTAAAGCTTTTACCATTTTATTTTCTGATTATAAAATCACTAAATGCCCCCTGGGAAAGGTTTTGAAAAGCACCAGTGGCACACAGAGGACAGATGAAGACCGGCCTTCATCCCGCTGCCCACGGACAGCCACTGACTGCGCAGGTGGGCCCCCAAGGGCAGGAGGACGCTGCTGGTTTTGCATGGCTTTAAGAATCGCAAGAGATCCGAAAGCCAGCTCCATTTCCACAGCCTCGTGTATTTTTGTGGGAAAAAGGAAAACAGCCCCCTGTTGCTTCACATCAACAATTTAACCGGCAGCTAAGTATCTCAACTTCCAAGTTGAGTGTGTAGATCGTTGCTGACTGGCCTCCTTAGCATGCTCAGCGTGCGACTGGACCAGGACTCAGATGAAAGCTGCCAAACTTTCCCTTGGCTGAGGAAAGGGGCAGGCGGCGGGCGAGAAACCAGCATTGTTTGGTCCCCTTTACCATGGCTTTTGGTTCTTAGCAAAATGCCAGGTCTTGGCTGTTTCTGAATGTTGGGAGAGCTCCTGCCTATAAAAAGTAGAGCAATGCCACGCTTACCCTCTCCCCCCGCCCCAGGTACCAGCGAAGAGTGTCTTCCACGCACGATGACATAGCAAGGGATAAATGACGGAATGACCAGACACCCACCTGGAATACTGTGCGGCAAACGCCACCTTCCCACCATTACGTCATGGCCACTTTGGTACCAAATGACGACCCCAGTTCCTAAGACTTTAGACAGACTCCTCAAGTACCAAGTGAAGGTCTGACTTGCAATTCAACGTAAAACGGCTCACGCTCAGGCTTAACATCTCGCACCCCAAAAGGGCGCACCCTCCCTGCGACCAGGAGCTGATGCAGAGCCGGCATGGATACGAAAACAGACTCTGAGCACTTAGGGGAAGCCCTGGAAATGACAACAAAACCAGAAAACCCTTAGGAGTCCCTGAGCCATCGGTACCTCATACTTCATCAAGTGACATATTTATCCAAGTGACCCTCCTGGACTGGATTTTTTTTTTCCTGTTGTGTTCTGGATTTCAGCAGTTCAGTTTACAATCCAAATGCTATTAATAACCAGTGACACCCGTTTCTTAAAGGGCAATTAGGCAAGAAAAATAAAAGAAAAAGAAAAAGCCTGAAAAGCCAGCTTTGACCCTTTCACTTCTCCGATCACAGAACACAAACAGTCCATTTTGGGGACGCTCCCTCCACCTTCAACCGTGGCAGGGAGCCTCTGAGCTCCATCACTGGCAATGACAACACAGACCAGCTGTCTTTCTTCCCTCCTCAACTGCGAAGAGTCCCTTCCAGCAGCGGCTTTCTGCAGCCCACAGTCGAAGTCATCTTTCCGACAGGAGCCTATCACTCAGCCTTTGAGATCTAAGATTTCCCCCTGGAAAAGTGCTCTGGGTATTTATATTTGCTGGAAATTTAAACTCCCTGCCGAGCAGGGGCATCTACTGTTGCGTCGGTAGGTTCCAATGCCCGCGCGGTCAGATGGGGGGGAAATAAAGTCCAGATGCAATCGAGACGAGGGGTTTGGCATCCGTGGAGAAAAGTGCAAAGCAGCCCAATCCCCTACCCCAAAACGCGGCCGCAGAGCCTGGAAACTCGCTCTCGGGGCAAGAGCCATTCCAAAGGAAGCCGGCTGCGGGACTGGGGGAGCTGTGGCATTCGCCCCCGCCGCGGTTGGGGGGCCAAGGCCCGGGCGTGAAAAGTTTGCCCACGGAGCCGGGGGCTGTGTGCCAGCTAAAGGGCACTTTCTGCTGCCGGAAGGGGCCCGCCGGCTGCGCTCGCTCGCGCCGCCCAGGGCCGGTGTGACCGTGTGAACCGCTGCACACTGCGCCCGGGTTTTCCTTCAAGACAGCTGCCTGCAACTCCCAGCAGGGGTGCAGCGGTGGCCACAGCCGGACCGAGAGGGTTACGGGCCACAAGGCAAGGCGATTTCGCCCCGGGCATGGGGGACGCCGAGCCTCCGGCCCCCTCCAGGCCCGGTCCCGCGCGCTCGCCTCTCCTCCGTCCCCGCGCGCCGGGCGATCCCTACCTTGCGCGCCGTGCTGGTGGTTCTCCATGTTCGCCGCCGCCGAGTCTGCCGCCGCCGAGGCGCTGGCCGCCGCTCCCGGGCCCGGGCCGGGGCCGGGGCCGCCGCCTCCGCTCAGTTCCGCCAGTCTCCGGTTGGTGGCCGTGAGTTCAGCTCGCAGGTTGGTCACCTCCTGGCTGGCCGACTGGACCGCCCCATCGATGCGGAGCGCGAGCTGCTTATTGTCTTCCATCATGCTCAGGATTTTGGCCTGGGGGCGAGAGAGGTGACAAAGAGATGCATGATGCGTGGGGGGCGCGCGGCCGGGCACCCCCGGCTCTACCTGTTGGGTCCCCCGCGGCCCGGCTCCCTCGCGCCCCGAACCCCGGGCACCGCCAGCGCCGGCTCCTCGGGCGCAGGAATGACAGCGGCGTCTCCAGCCCGAGTCGTGGCGGTAGCAGGGCGCTGAGGGAGGAGGAGGAGGGGGAAGAGGAGGAGGAGAAAGAGGAGGAGAAGGAGGAGGAGGAGGAGCAGCGATCGCCGAGACCCCAGCGCCGAGAGCGCTCGGAGGACACCGCGCGCCGCCCGGCACTCTTTCAATGGAGCCTACCATTCGCCGCGTGCTCTGGAGGGGGCCTGGCCTGGCCGCCGGGGCGCACCCTCGGCCTCTCGTGCCCCCCACTTCGGGGACACACCCCCAGGGGGCGGGGGCAGCGGGAGGCGGCTCGGAGTGGGCAGAAGTGGCGCCCCCGGCGAGGGGTGGGGAGCGCCTGGCCCAAGGCCGGCCCTCGGTCCCCTCCCTCGAGCGGTGGGGCGGCCCCCGCCCTGGCGAACTCGCGCCCCGCGCCTCGCTGGGGCTGGGGCTGGGGCTGGGGAGGAGGTGGGTGCTTGGGAGAGAGGGGTGCTTGGAAAAGGGGCCCCAGAGGGGAGCGGGCAGGGAGCTCCGCGGGAGGGGGCAGCCTGTGCGAGCTCAGAGTGCAGTTCTTGCCTTGCGGGTTCCTTAAAATGCGGGGAGGAAATTGCGGCGGGGAGCTGGGCAGGCGCCCCGCGTGCCTCGCTCTCCACCCCATCCCCACCCCACCCTCGCCGCCCCGCCCCGCGCTGCCCTCCTCTCCCTCAGGAGCGCTCGGTCCTCCCCGGGGTGGGCCACTCCCGCCCTGGCCTCCCCTCATACCTGCAACCGGCGTGCGTGCCCCAGGTGGAGGGGTGGCCTTAGCCAGGTCCCAAGCTTCTTAGCTGCGGTGGGGGGCGAGAGGGGTGAGGCCAGGGAGAAAGCTGAACGGCGTCAGCGGGGCCTCCCCCTTTCTCCTCCTGGGGGCAGGAGCTTGAAGCCCAGCTGCCTCAGTTTACCCACTTTCCTCAGGGGAGACCTGAGGCAACCTTAAAGTTGATAAACCCATCTAGTGCCTCTTGCGCCCAGAGCACAGGCTTCGCATTTTTCACTGGGGCCCTGGATTCCAGCCACCAGACCTTGTTACCATAGCAAGCTTCATTCCATGCAAATAGGACAGTTTAAAGCAGCCAATGTAACCCGTGCACCACCATCCCAGCTGGTCAGCCCAGGGAGAGCAGCTCAGATCCCACTGCAGAAGCCCTTGGTGGGCTCTTGCAGCGACTGAGATTGCCCACCCTTGAGATTCCACAGCACTTATTGGAAGCCTACTGTGTGCCAAGTTCTAGGTGGGAGTTCTCATCTCTTTGGAGTAAGGATGACTATTCCCACTTTAGAGATGAGGACGCTGAGCCTATGGCAGGTGTAAGCCATTTACCCAGGGCACCCACAGAAATCAGGTGAAACCAGGTCCGGAAGTCAGCGATCACCCAATTCTGAGTTAGGCCCATTGTGCCTTCAGGAGGCATTGGATGCTGGGTAGTTTTCTTCCCCTTTTATTTGGAGCCATAAACATACACTTTTGCTCCATCCCCTGTGACCACTAAAAAGCTTTTGCAAGAGGACAGGGCGGTATTCGATGGTGGAACACGTGGCAGCACAATTTTCTCTCAGTCCACTCCACTCAGCTAACTGGTCAGCTGGAGAACGACCCTGACCTCGGCTTCATTAGCACACGTTCTGACCCACTGGGCCACCGCAGGCGCGCAGGCTGCTTGGCGGGCTCGTAAATCAGGATTCAGTCCTTCGGGTAAGTTACGGAGGGGCAGCGCCGCGGCTCTCTGTGGGTCTTCACAAGGGTGAGGGTGGCCTGGTGCGGCCGCGGTGGAAAGCGGTTTGGTGGTTCCTCAGAAAGTTAAACGTAGAATTACCATATGACCCAGAAATTCCACCCCTCAGTATCTACACCAAAGAGCTGAAAACGCATTCAGACAAAAATGTGTATACAAACATTCCCAGAAGCACTATTCAAAATAGCCAGAAGGTGGAAACAACCCAAATGTCCATCAAAAACAAAAAGAATGGATAAACAAATTGTGGTTGAGCCACCCAATGGAATATTAATCAACCATGAAAAGGAACATAAAAAGTACCGATGTGTTACAATGTGGATAAACCTCAAAAACGTTATGCTAAGTTCAAGAAGCCAGACACAGAAGGTCACGTGTTATATGATTCCATTTATATGTGATACCCAGAGAAGTTAAACCCGTAGCTATGGAAAGTAGATCCGTGTTTGTCAGGGGCTAAGGGAAGGAGAGAATGGGCAGTAACTGCTTATGGGCACCCGGCTTTATTTTGGGGTGATCAAAATGTTTTAGAAGTAAGTCGTGGTTTCACAACTGGTCCTTTAATGTTATGTGGATTTCACCTCAATAAAAAGTCAGCATATATGCAAATACAAATAAATAAATAAATAAATAAAGGCTGTCCTGGGAACAAGCTTGAGAAAACCAGCCAAGAGTAGCCCTATTTGGAGGACTCCCTCCGTGCGTGCGAGCGCGTGCACGCCCACGTGTGTGTGAGTCATGTGCACCTCCGTTACAGCCCCCCCCGGAAGGCACGGTAATCTACCTGTGTGCATGTCTCTCTCCCCCTTCCTGCACTGTGAGCTCCTGCAGCGGGGAGCGTGGCCAGTGTTTGCGTTACTCGTCTTTGCACCCCTGCCGCCTAACCTGGAGTCGGCATTCTGCAAGTGCAGGTGTGTGAGCGTGCTTGTGCAGTAAACAAACCCACCAAGGTTTACTCATTTCCTCCTCACTGAGAGTATTCTCACGCACCAGCACTTTCAAATCAAGGCAAAACAAAACAACCCAACAAGGGAGAAAGACAGGACTCGTTTCTTGGGCCCCTTCTCTCCTCTCTGCCTCCTTGTCCCCAACTGTGCTCAGCCATGGAGGCTTTAAGAAACTCACTTTAGAAACCCTTGGGGTGCTTCCTAGGATTTTAAAGAATTTTATTTTTTGAGAGATTTTTTTTTCTTAACACGAAAAAGGGGCTTTTCCCAGCTGTGTCTCCTTATGTTCACAAAAGGATCAGATCTCAGATGGAAAGTCTGAAATCAATTAGCCTCTAGATTCTACTTGATTTAAACCAAAACGGATTCTAGTCTACCTTTCTTCCCAGCTTCCATCACCACTCCTCCCTAGGTGATCTCAGGTGACAAACTAATCAGAAAATCCTTGTCCACTCCCACTTGCCTAAGGCCCTATTGCCAGCCCAGTGAATGCTAATAGGCACATATAACTCATTTCTTGGGAGACACCTGTAAGCTGTTGGGGGCGGGGCTCCAGAGCTGTCTGTCATCCATAGCGTTCTCTCTGTTTGGGGTCCACAACTATGACAATTGGGCAGTCCTGTGCCTTCCGTTTCAGGGTCCAACTTCCTCATGTTCCTAGGAACCCCCGTCTCACACCTCAGTAAGCTGATGTTAAGAACCAAGCCAGGAAATGGGGTCACCTCATAGACACCGGCTGCCATCGCCCCAGTGTCCCTGGCTGCCATCCCTCCCTAGCAGCCACACACCATTCAAGGCTCAGACAGTGCCCTGGTCCTTATGTGGTCACCAGCCTCCACCAGTGTTTACTGTGTGTCCTATCTTTCTGAGCAGAAGGAGCAAACTGTGCCATGAGTGTTTGGTGCCTGTCAAAACTTGTCTGGGCATTTCAGAAAGTGCAAAACCATCCTTGCTCAGCAAAAGAAAATTCCTGATGAGAACCAAGGCAAAGGGCCTAACCCATTGCTGACAGCAACGCCATATGCACAGCCCTTCTCCCATAAATAGAGTGACCTTATGCTTTAATGTCCAAACTGGGACACCTTTGGAAGTGAAAGAAGTGCTATGGATCATAAGGCTGAGACAAGCGGTGTAAATTGGAACTGTCCCAGGAAGCCCCATATACATGGGGTTTTCCCACCCTAAGGCCAGGCGATACAGTTTGGTCCTATGAGGCAGCATTGGGATCCCTTCCTCCGGCTCCCTCGCTGTATTACTGATGGAGAACTGGAGACCGGGAGACCGGAAGGGACCCTGCGGCCCTCTCCGTCAAGGAGGGGGGCAAGATTCAAACCAGAGTTTTCAGAAAATGGCCCAGCATCCCACCCGCGTGTCCACAGAACAGACGACCAGACTCACGCCGGCCCATCGGTGCACGTGGCGCCTCCCAAGTTCTGGATGTGGAAGAGCGAGCCCAGAGTCTCACACGGCCTGGCCTCTGACTTCATCCTGCCCCACGCCCCGCCCCCCCCGCTCACACCCCTCTTGTCCCTTCATTCCTTCCGGCCTCAGGTCTCTCTGCGTCCTCCTGGGATCATCTCCCTGGCTCTTTCTGCGTCGGTTTCCTTTTTATCCCATAGATTTAACATTCAACATTTCCTCATTTCAGAGCGCGTATTGCCATTGATCGTTGTTGTGTGTGTTTACTTTGTTTATCTACACTCTGGGCTAAGAATTGGAGAGGTAAGTAGCCATAAATTTGGCTCAGTGGGGTAAAGGTGTTTAAACCCCTGATCCGGAGGTCCCCGCCCCATCCTGCTTACTCCGCTTTGTCTTGAAGTCCATGGAATGCAAAAGAAATCAATGCCCTTTTATGGAGCTAATGCAATGATTTCTATTGCGTGCAGCCCAATGCCAGGCTAGGACTGCACCCCCCCCCCCGCCCCCCGCCAACACACATGCACCCACCCAGCTGCTCTGCGAGCCTCCTGAAGGCAGGGCTCCTGTTCAGCTCTTCTCTTTGCACCCACTGCCTAGTGCTCAGCAGAGGCTCCTCCAAAGAGTCTGTGGTTGACCAAGCCAGTGTATCCCCCTCCCTGAGCTCCTTACCCACGGAGACTTGCTTCTCTCATTCACACCCTTCTCATCTTCCATCCGCCCCTGGAATTCTAGTCACGCCTTCCTATCCAAAGTCCTTTCAGATCTCTCTTCTTACTCTGTCCTTGCAAAAACCCACCAGGTAGAAGGGGCACCTGCAACCTGCACTGGGCAGATTAAGACACTGAGGACAAGGGGTTTGTCCCACATCCCAGGGGCAGGCCTGCGTGTCCTTCGACTTTGAGATCCACGTGTGGCCCGGTTTTCTCTCCGACTCGATCGCAGGCCTGGTTTCCATCTGGCTGAGGAATAGAAGCCGGCGTTCACGTGCTCCCCCTTCAAGGTGAAGTTCCTACACGGGATAGGGAGGAGAAAGGGGAGGCCTGGAAGAGGAGCCGGGGAGTGACGGAGCTTTTGTCCAGAGCTGCTTGGGCTGGCGTGTGCCTGCCCAGAGGAGCCAGGGAGAAGAACTGCAGCCCTGCCTCCCGCACCTCTCCTTAAAGGTCACATCCTGCGAACAGCGTCCCCTGCCAGGCTCCGTGAGACACGCCTCTGGCTTCGGGCTGGTTCCAGTAGTCCTCAAAGTGAAGAGGAAGACCCCTGACGTGGAGTCCCAGGAGATGCTCGTTAACATGTAGGCGCTGGGCCCCACCCCTGACCCAGGGGCAAGCGCTGGGGAGGTGCACTGCCAGCGAGCTGCCCAGGATGTCTGGCGCATGGCGAGGTCAGGCCTCGCCACCCCGGGGACCCAGGCATTCACTGAGCACCGTGCACACATGTGAATCTGTCAATGCGAGGACATCCCCAAGCCCCAGGTGTAGTTGCCAGGGCTCCCTGTGCTGGCCAGCCTGAGTCTCCCCCAGCCCTCCACCAGAGGGTCCCCAGGGGGTCACCCTTGTGTTCCACAGACGGGCGCTCTGGTTATTCAAATTGTCACGTGTGAATCCCAGCCCATCTAGGAGATGCGTCTATTGTGCATTTACCCAGTTTATTTTGGCTGAGTGCATTTTAACATGCGCTCTGAGGGAAAGGGCAAAGCCTCTCTGGTAGGGGCAACTGGATCGCAAGGCTCTGGCTGAGAAGACTGGGGTAGGAGGTGCAGAGCCATAGACACAGGGAAGCGTGTGCAGGTGGCGAACCTCAAAGCGAAGCCATATTCCCTTCCCGGCCATGTCCCCTACTCTCCCACCATTACTCACCCTTATAACCACATCATAAAATGAAGGGATGCAGATAAAAAGAACCCAGGAGGAAAAACCAGGGCAGAGGACTGCGGGGCTTAGGGCAAGAGCCCACAGCCCAAGATGGAGAAGTACAGGTGCCAGGGTCGATCACAGATGTGTGCGTACTCCATGCGCGCGCACGGCCATGCGCTGCGTGATGACTGTTTGGACCGCAACCATAAACCACACATACGACAATGGTCTCATAAGATTAAAATGGAGCTGAGAAATTCCTATCATCTAGTGATGCGGTGACGTCATAGCACAATGTGTCACTCGGGGGCTTGTGGCGATGCTGATGTGAACACAGGCGCTGCATCGCCGGGGTATAAACGTGCTATGGTCCACATCTTCACCCCCCCCTTCCCGTGTCTAGATGTGTGCAGATGCACAGGTCCGTACTGTCGTGCTACAGTTGCGTGCAGTGTTCAGTGCAGGAACATGCTGTGCAGGTTTGTATGTTGGGAGTGACAGGCTGAACGGTAGAGCCCAGCTATACGGTGGGCTGTACCGCCAGGTTTGTGTGGGTGCCTCTGCGATGTCTGCCCAGCGACAAAATCATCTAACGACACATTTCTCAGAACCTACCCTGCGCGTCTGGGTGTGGACACGGAGCACAGTCACTAGGGTGATGTGACATTCTCCTCTGGGCTTCCTGAGCAGTCTCTCGCTGAAGGCCCGAGAGCTGGTGAGGTGCGTCCCTTCTGTGTGTGTACCTCGCCAACCCAGTGACTTCCGCGTATTCTTCATTTGCAAACAGTGCTTTAATGATCCCTTCCAATTGAGAAGCTCCTATGTGTGAAATTGATCAATGTGCAACATACACACTAACCAGAGGCTTAAACACAGAGCAGATACACTGAAAGCACCCATTTCTCGACAGAAGTGCGGTTTTTCCTTCCTTGAACATTTTTGGATGTGTTTCTTGTTTGGTGCAGTGTGGGGATGACAAAACTGTGCACAACCGCGTGGGCCCTTGGCTCTCGGCTCTGTCACAGCCTCCATGAGTGACAGTGGACAAATAACAACAGCCAAGCAAAATGCAAAACCCTGGGACAAGTATGTCCACCTGTAGAAAACCATCACTACGCCCCAAACAACTGGCCCACGGCTCTTGCTGTAGCTCCCGCCCTCTCGTGTCCAGGCTTCTGCGCGTGCTGGGAGCTTTTCCACTTTGCGGCCCACAGAGCTGTCTCTGGGAGATTCCCTCCGCATCAATAAGGAGAAGACAGCCAAGTCTGCCAGCCATTCGCTCTTCAGCTCTGATTCCTCATCTTAGCCAAGCTCCCTATCTATAGCCTACTGGCTAGAGGATGCTAACTGACGTTATTAATGAGCTCACCCTTCTCTGAGGGCGAGAGTGGAGTCACAGCATAGGCTCTGGAGTTAGACAAGGGTTCAAGTCCCAGCTCTGCCACTTACTAGCTGTGTGATGCTCCATGAGTGACTTCACATCTCTGAGCCCCCACGTCCTCATTAGCAGAGCGGGATAACGTTACTACCCACTTCATAGGCCGGTGGGGAATTGAATGAGACAATGCATGACGGGGACCTGGCAGAGGGCCTGGTGCCTGGAAAGAACTCACTAGATGAAATCAAGGATGCAGGTACGGGTGACGGAGATGACAGAGGTGATGGAGATGACGACAGTGCCAGCAGTGACAGGCGAGGGCAGCTCCGGTTCTTTGGGTATCTACTCCCGCCCACTGCTGTGCCCATCCATTTACTTCCACTAAGTCAGGCTGAACCCGCCTGGTACTGAAGATAGGTGTTCCTATCCCCGCTCAACAGATCGGGAACGACCTCACGCTCAGAAGGTTTGCTCACGCTTACCCAGCTGAAAAGGAGCGGAAACGGGTTCGGGCCCCGGTGTGTCTGATCCTAAGATCTCTCTCTGCCTGTTCTTTCTTCCCCGTTTCCCGCTCTGGTACAGGACACAGTCCCATCCCTGTGCGCACGGACACTCCAAGGAGGCTTCTGTGTCCCTTCTAACGCCACGCCCTCCGCCCTCTGCCACAGGCGCTGATCTGCTGGAGAGGCAGGTGAGGGAGCCACCCCTCGCTGCCTGGCGCTTTGGTTGCTCCAGGCCCTGGGGACCTGCTTGGTAAATTAGTTCCTTTGGCCCATGAAATGGTGCCCAGGTGACTTGAAATACTTTGCAGACCTACCCTAAGTGGGAAATTTATTCCTACCTCATTGATGGCATTATTCTTGTGGTCGCCATCCAATAAAATTTTTTTTTCTGCTTTCTAGAGGTAGCAGAGATGGGGGGTTGGAGGAATGAATGTTTTTTAAGCCTTTGACTTGATAACCCCTTGATAAGGAGCAGAGAAGGGTTTCCCAGAATGGGAGTGTCAGCATCTCTTTTCTCCATACTTCGATCTGTCACTGTTTCACTAAAGGGCACCTTCAGCAGGAGACCTCTCCCTACTCATTTCTTCTCCCACCCCCACTCTTTGCTCAGGGTCTTGTGAGTTTCTTCTTCCCTCCTCGTTCATGTCCTACTAGTCTTAGGTGCCTTTTGCACTAAGAACCCTCTCAGGACCAGTGCTTCCTCACCCAGACAATGAAGGAGAGTGTGACCTCCACTCAAGGTCACAGGGGAGACACTGTGTCAGGCACCAACCAGCTAAGGAAATGAAGATTTTAATGCCTCTTTCAACTCATGACAAAGTCAGACATGGCGATGTGTGTGATCTTCTTTCAGGAATTGGATGGAGCAGAAGACGGAATGGGACTTAGAATGGTGTTCCTTGAGTCACACAGCCCTGGCCGATGTGGCTCAGTGGATTGAGTGCCAGCCTGCAAACCAAAGGGTTGCTGGTTCGATTCCCAGCCAGGGCACCTGCCTGGGTTGCGGGCCAGGTCCCCAGTAGGGGGCATACGAGAGGCAAACACACATTGATATTTCTCTCCCTCTTTTTCTTCCTCCTTTCCCCTCTCTCTAAAAATAAATGAATAAAATCTTTAAAAAAAACAAAACCTAAAACTAAACCTTTTAAGTACTTACGTGCCCTGGAGAAAATATTCATTAGCCCGACAGTTTAGACCATTCACTCCAGTGTGCCATGAAGGACCATCCCTGCCCCCACCTGCCCCGATACCTGGGATTAGTTGTCCGATTGTAGACACAACTAGAAGAGACCTACTTTATTCAGCGTTCGGCTCATCGGGATAATATGTCGCTAGCCAGTAAATTGTGAAGTCGCCATATTTGTCTTGTTATCTTTGTCCACCCGCCCCGTGTTGCGTGGGGGAGATGTAAAGGGACGTATAACCCAGCGTTTGGAAGCACAGGGCCACGTGATCAGGCGCGCGGGCAGCTCTGGAGGGAACCGTGTGCTCAGCGCACTGTCAGTTGCAGCGGTTTCAGCCGCGCTCCGACACCTTTGCCGGGGGCAGCGGCGGCCTAGTGGTAGAGGCAGGGCTCGCTCTCCCTCTTCTCACGCCTCTTGGGCACCCTGCCCCCACGTCCACAGGCCAGGGCCATCGGCCCAGCACACGGGTGCCACGCCTAGCCCTGCAGCCACCGGGACCGCAGGTGCAGGAACGCACCTGTCCGGGCTCTGAAACAGCCGTTAAAGAGATGAAACTCTCTGTATTACAGAGATGAAGCGCTGGCAAAAGGAACTAGAGCTGACTCCTTCCCCTGGCCTGCGAGGAGCCTCTGGGGAGTCCGGCGGATGGCCACCGAGCAGGGGAGCCCTGGAGCCTCAGGGAAGACTGGTAGCCCCAGTCCTCTGGGCAGCTTTTGGGAAGAAAAGAAAGACAGATGCAGGTTCTTGTCCTGACACTCACTGGGACACATCAAATGAGAGTGAACTTCAGTGTCCCCGGAAAGGTGGCCGATCCAGGGGCACCTCCATGCCCATTAGGAAAGAGGTGCCCCCTGCCTGCGGGCGAAGCAGCCCCGCTCAAGGGTGTGGGCTCGGGGAACGGCCCCGGGGAACAGCCTCTGGCGCGGGCCTGTGAGTGCCCCTCGGCACCAGGCAGGAGGTGACCACAGGTCTCATCACCAGCTGGTTCCACTGGAACCCAGAGGGCTTCTGTGGTAGAACTAGGTTCTATTTTTTTTTTAAGATCTTTTTGTTATTGTTTTAGTTCAAAGCCATGCATGCTTTTACAAAACCATGTAAACTTTTATATGGAGAGCACTGGATAAAGTTATTTGACATTTTTCATTACATTTGAGTGACAGTATCAGCCTATTCTTCTTCAAAGCTCTAGACGTACAGGAGAGGCTAAATGATCTGAGAGATTCAGAACCTAGCTTTGCCTAAAAGAGTGCATGGAAGAGGTGCTGTTCCTAATACTTCTACTGTGTTCCTCCCCCAATCACTGTGCTGAGTACTTAACTTACATCCCTTACAACAGCCTTATGAGGAAGAAGCTACTATTAGTGTCCCCATTTTACAGATAAGAAAACTGAGGCTCAGGGAGGTCAAGTCACTCGCCCGGGGTCATTCGACTAACAAGTGGCAGGGCTGGGCCTCAGGTCAATGGGACACCAGGAGACGCCACTTTGTTCCTCCTTTGTAATCATCTCCTTGCACCCAACACTCCCACTTGTACTGCTGAAAAGAGTAGTAAAGATGGGGTTTACATGCACCCCTGAAGTGGGAACAACAACATACCTTTTCCCGGGGAAGTGGGAGGAGGGGGAGCGAGGAGCATGCCTGAAGTCCCCAGCCACCTGCTCCCGGGGTCCTTAGCTTTACCCCTGGGGGGAACTGGGACATCCCGCTAAGCCCCACGGTCCTCAGAGCTTTAGCGGCTCGGATTGTCTTTGCACACGCCTCCGCAACTTCAGTTATCGGCAAGTGAGCAAAGAACATCACCCAGACTGTGGACTCGAGAGTTTTAGATCTGAAAGGGACCTCAGAGTTCATAGGTCAAACCTGCTTTCTTTACAACTGAAGAAGCTGAGATCCTGGGAGGTCATCAGAGCAGCCCAGGGGACCCAGACACCCAGCGGCAACACTTCCTGTTATTATTCGTTTTTATAAGTGAGTCCATGGCCATGGGAGAGGCTCATGAACGTTTGTTGAACTAAATTAAATTGTGGCATTTCATTTACCCATCCAAGGGGCGCATCAAAAAACAAACTAGCTCTACGTTGGATCGTTCCGTTGTGAAAGGCTCCCAAACTCAGTTTGAGGTGAAAATCCCTGCTATGAAGCATCCCTTTGATCTCAGATATCTTTTTCTTGAAAATGATAGTAAACTTGGCAACTGATCCTTCTAGAAATCAATGTTCAAACTTTAAAAATCTTCTTTTGGTTATTCCAACAACTTGAAACAAAAAGACAAACATTTCCTGTAGCTCTCCCTGTCTCCGGACACCCCTGCTAGGAAATAGCTGTGCCTATTTAAAACTGACTTTGATCTTTCCTAAAGGGTCTGGTTTCTCTGCACACAGAGCTGTTGCCTCGATATGGTGTGTGCGGCGCGGAGAAGGTGTTGGGGTTCAGCTGACTCTGCTGTAACTCTAACAGACAATCAGCAGAAGGCGATGTTCCCTTGGGGACATGGGCTACATGACACCTTCGCTGCCATCGGTGTAGTGGGCCGGAATGTTCTGCTGCGTCAGGAATCAGTTAGCACGCTCTGCTCATTCTCCCTGCCATCTGCGGATTGTTGTTCCTAATCCCTCACTCCCTTCCAATAATATCAATAGCATCAGCTGTCCTGCCCTTTGGCTGATGACCTCAGTACCTCTCCCCAGTGCAGGTCCAGAACCTTACCCTGCCCCACGGATGTCAGGCTTGGCCACAGGACTCGCTTTGGCCCCTGGAATGTTAGTGGACTCGCAGCAAGCAGAGGCCATAGGATTTCCACGGTTTGGCTTGACCCCTTAGATTCCTATGACCCTCCACGAGGAGAACATGCCCCTGGTGACGGCCTCATTGGTCTCGGCCCCAGGCTGAGCAACCTTGAAGCCGACCTGCAGCCCAAAGTAGATCCCAGCCACCCCTCGCCATGTCCTCACCAATGTGCAGATCCATGAATGAGATAAATGAACACTGTTGTAAGGCCCTGGGATCCTGAGGCTGCGCCACAGCGCTTTGGCCGAAGGTGACATCCCCCCTGCAAGTGAGAGCGAATCAGGGTGCGCCAGCTTCAGTCAGCTGGCTCGCAAAACTGGAAGCCCCACAGCGGCTCTGACCTCAGCAACTCCGGGAGCTCCGGCGGGGTCGCCGGGGTCCCTCCTTTGTTCCGCTCTGTGTGTCAGCCTCCTCTCCCCTCCTCTCCAGTGCCGTGGGCCTGTCGCCATGAAGGGGAGGTGGAGGGCCACGGCAGCTCCTCCTTGGCAGCTGGTGTCGCTATGCTTCCTGCCGCCTTGGGCGCAGAAGCCACCCCCCCGCCATGGCTCCCGGGGAAGAGGTGGCCTTTGCCTGGGCCAGCGCACGGCGCTACAACGATGTGGCCTGTGTGGGTGCCCATCTGGGCGAGTCGGCAAAGTAGGTTGGTGGCCCCACTCGAGGTGCCAGGAGTCAGAAGGAGCAGGGGCCCGTGGGAGTGAGAGGGATTGGCAGAAGCAGACAGGACATGGGGCAGACCCAGGCCGCGGCTGCCCACGGCCGCCACACCCCTGCCCAACAAGAGCTATTGCTCTATCTAGTGAGGGGTGATGGTAACTTGGAAGAACGCAGCAGGGAGAAGGAAAAGGGGCGGGGCCTAGAGGGGGCGGGCTCTAGAGACTCTTGAAGACAGAATCACAAGACTTGCTGACGTCTGGATGCAGTCAGGTGTGAGAGAAAGAGGAGTCAGGGATGGCCTGGGTGCTTCGGATTCAAGCACCTGGGAAATGGAAAACTGACTCACTGACCGGGGAGGGCTGAGGGGGAGCAGCTTCGGAATAAGGGTGTGTGCTCATTTCGAGATGCATGTTAGACATGCAAACGCAGAGAGCAGCTGGGCAGTGGGATCCAGGTGTTTGGAGTTGAGGCGACAGATACGAGCTGAAAAGATGGATTCAGAAGCTGTCCGCATCTGGGTGTTATCCAGAGGCATCAGACTGGATGAAACCTCCTAACAAATGCATGTCGGTGGAGAAGAAAAGGCCCCAAAACTGAGCCTTGGGTTCTTCCAACATCTAGAGGTGGCAGCATAAGGAGAAACAAACAACAGAGGCTGAGGATGAGCAGTAGGGGAAGCGGGAGAGAAAAAGGAGTTGTGATGTCCTGGAAGCCACGCCAGGGAAGCGTCTGAGGGAGGCCTGGCTAAAACCTTCCAACGGGCCACGTGACGATGAGGGCTGGAGACTGACAAAGGCGCCTGGCGCTGGGAAAGCTGGCGGTCCCGACGAAGGGCTTCACAGGGCAGCAGGAGGAGGGGTTACATAGAAAAAGCACCTGGTTTAAGTCCTAGTGCATAGTAGATGCTCATTAAATGTCAGTCCCTTTCCTCCGAATCCTTTAATTACTACTGAACTTGTCCAACTCACAGCTATCGGTCCTTAGTCCCTCACGTCTATTAACAGCAGCCACAGAATTCTTCATTACGCATGGCTATGCTATTCACATATTTTAAAGATACCAGGGATGGAGAAAACTGAGCTGACTACAGCACAATTTCATTACCCCGGAAGTCCCAGAGATGGCAGTGAATTTGCAAATATTATAATAGTACACCATAAAAACCACGTTGGATTCCTGTAGCTAGGAACCTTGATTGGTACTAATTATCTCGTACTTGGAAATTATATGAGCAGACACACGTCCCCCAACCCCAACGCGGCGAAAGGTCTATATGATGTCCTAGAAAACAATAAAGGGAACAGACCCAGTATGGGAGGCAGCAGACACACTCACACTGGGCTGCCTGCCACTATAAACATCAGCCCACTGCGTCACATTGGAGGGGCAGCTTTGCTCAGGGGCAGCAGGAATTGCTGCCTGGCCTCCACGTGGGGTCCCTGGATTCTGACGCTACCCCAGCCGCTCAGCGTCCCCATTAATTTGTAACCAGATGATTAAGGCATGCTTACAAAAAATCCCAGCTGTGGCCCACTGTCTGCTTACCCTAGCATTCCTGAGTATACTCAGGGGAGCGTGGGAAGTGCCATTTTGGAGCATTACCGTGGTTCACAGAGCAGGCTGAGTATCCTACATTTCTCCTCTCATCTTATCATCTCAAATTTTAATTTTATAACAACTCCAACAGGTAGATGTTATTAACCTTGTTATAAGCTGAAGTTCCAAGAAAAAAAATTCTGAAGGTCACAGTGTCCGTAAGGGGCAGAGCTGGGGTTTGAACTCAAGGAGAACTGATGACCGTGCTGGACTCTGAACCTCTATCTGCGCTGCCTCCTAGAACAAGATCGATGTCTTGAAGAGAACACTTAGGAGGTTCCGCTATAACGTTCAGCTTACATTTTTTATTAGGTAGGCACTGGGGATAAAAAGAAAAAAGACCAAAAGGAAGAGACCTTGGTCGCTGACCTTAATAAGTATATATTATACGGTGTTGTAAAGTGGGAGTGATGATACTTACCTTTGAGGATCGCTGTAAAGTTCAAGTAAATTAATGGATATGAAATGGTTCTCTTTCCTAAATAGAATGAAGGGTATAATAGGAAGCTGATTTTTAAAAATAAATTCATAATTCACATTAATATCAACATAAAGTGCTCAACTAAATCCTAACAAATGGCCAAATTTACTACTTCTTAAATTTTCTCTTGTATATGAATGGACCAATTTTCTTCCAAGGAAACATTCATTTTTTGGTTGTTGTTGTTGTTGCAGTTGACATAAATCTACTCTGCTCCTGTGACTTGACTCATTTAAATTCTTTTCAATTAAATAATCACCCAGAACGTAAAATGATGTATTTCCATTAGACTCCCAGATAGATGACCTTTGAGATCATAAGGGTTTATGCAAATTTTTCTGATTGCTCTTTATCTCCCTGTGTATCACTTTCCCTAAAAATTCTGTCAGTCGGTGTATTTAAATTCTTTCCTTATCTCATTGCACCGCTATTTACAATAATGAGTCACAGCTGAATGGGACTGAAATATCACGGGCCTCTCGGAGCCTGTGCCAGGGAGCGGGTGCTGCGCCGTTCAGAACGGCAGACGCGTGACAAGGGCGGGGATTTCCACCGCGGGTGTAAAGTGAACTTTAAATTTCCCTTAGTTACTTTCCAGGCCTTGTCCAATCAGCTTTTGTTTTTGATGCAGCCTCATATTCTCTGTGAATAACAGCAAACATGTATTAAATGCTCATTATGCACCTCGTCTGTAAGACTTCATTTAATCCCCCAAGTAGGAGGTCCCTACTCTGGTTAGTACCACTTTATAGTTGAGAAAACTGAGGTTTTGAAAGGTTGAATAACCTGCCCATCAAGGACAATAGGCTAGCGAGTCAAGGAGGCGGGATTTAGCCTGGAGCCTGAGTTTGTGGCGCGCTGTGGGCCGCAGCTCTGCCAGCTGTGGGACTCCAGGCAAATCACTGCACTTGCTGAACTTTAGTTTTCTCACCAGTAAAATGGGGGTGATTATAATCTCAGCCTGTCCCTCCCAGGATCACCATGGGACTAAAGAAGTCACCGGGTGGGAAAATGCTTCGTAAATTGCCCAGGAACCCAATGATTATCACCGTCATTGGGAAGTGAGCACAATGGGGGGGAAATCAATCAATCAACAGAACCAAAGATCACTCAGCAAGTGGGCTCACATTTAAGGCTAAAGCCAGCTGTGTTCAAAGCTCCCAGGGCCAGCACTCCCCGTGCACTCTGCGCTAGCTGCCGGGGCTCTCTTGTCCCCAGTGACCCCATGTCACTTCTGAAGTCCAATGCCACCCTTGGAAATCAGCCCTTAGCAACTCTCCAAAGCTACTTCTCCCCTCCCCTTCATGCCACCGAGATTAGTTTTGCCACACTCTTTGATTAGTGGCACAATTCCACACTGAGGGTGTCTGTGGAAGAAATCTTTATGCTCAGATTTATTAAAGCCACTGTTGGCTTAATGAATTACCGCAATCCAATGAGCCCATGGATAGCTTGTATTTAACTTTTATGTGGCTGCCTCAGAAACCAGGAGCTTGAAAAGCAGAAATCAATGATTGTGACAAAATCTCGATACAATTTATCTTGAATGTTCGGTTTGGGATTTGATGTATGCCATTGTCAGATACAGTTTATGCTCTCAGATGAATTTCATACTTACTGATTCAAGGGGCTTAGTAACAGCAGTAGGATACAATTTGACAAACCTTAAAGGAAACGTTGGGAAAGCGCTCCCATCCATTACAGACTAGTTTCCAGCTGGATTCCACGTCACAGTTTCATCAGCAGCACCAGTAGCTGCATCTTCAAACTACCGAAGGGAGGTCCTATTTACCAGTTCTTCAGTTAATTAGGAAAAGTGCATTTAATTAATTACACCCACTGTGAATATTTGATTTGCCAGTAATTGGGTAGGGTATAGTTAGGAACCAGGTGGTATGGGAAGAGTGGACAAATTGACTAGGAATTTTCCCACTGGAGACTTTGGCCTCAATAAGTTATTGTTTGCTCTCAGATTTTGGGGTTTTTTTTTTTGTAATGTACCAGCTACTATTTAGAAATAACCTGTTCATAAGCAACACCTGCAGATTAGCATAAAGTTCCTATTTAGAGAGGTGTCTAGACAGAACCTAAAATAAGAACTTTAAATCTTGAACATTCAAGGGCTGCAGGCCATAAGACTTTCAAAGAAACCAAGACCAGGTAGCTTTTTCAGTTTTCAGATTAATCCATTTATTAATGCCCACAAAATGGGGTTAAGGGCAGCCTGGAAGAGCATGACCTGAGAGATACAGCCTCTTCAGAACGTTCCTTTCACTTGTCCATTCCCCCATCAGCAGTGCATCTATACATCTATTAACATATGCATCCATCCATCCCTCCCCCCCCCTACCCTTCAAGCCTTCTAGTCTTATTTGCATGTATTAGCATTTATTTTGTGTAAGACACTCTGCTCAACTTTTGTCATGGACGACCTCATTAATCCTCACCACCATCTGTGAGTGAGGTCCAATACGAATGTCACCTTCGTTTTACTGATGAGGAAACCAAGGCTCAGAGAGGTTTCGTGACTTATTCAAGTCACACAGATCACGTGAGGAGGGTGGGGACTCATCCTGTTCATTCCCTAGCCCTGAGCCAAGGGCTCTGACCCCTGCCTCGGCTAACCCGGCTACCTCCGGTAAGAATCTGAACTGTCCAAGTGTGACCAGCCTAATGTCTGGGAAGAGAGGTGACTGCCCACCCACCACATGTTCATCTTAGGGGATGAGTTTCACCCATTCATGTGCCTGGCACTACACTAAGTCCTAGGGGTATAACAGTGGACGACGAAGGCACAGACATCGTCCCCTCACCTCACAAGCTTGCAGGCTGGCAGAGACACACACAATGCGTAACTACTCAGTAGCATTATTCAGTGTTTTAAAACATTATCTGTGGGGTAGGAGAATGATCAGAACTCTCAACGATGCGCTAGTGGCCCTTCAAGATTCTACCTCCTGAGTTTCTTTCAGCTCAGTCCCCTCACCTATTTCAACCACAGCCACTAGTTCAGGTACTGGTCACTTGTCACCTTGTCACCTACATTGCTGCAACAGCCTCCTCCCTAGTGCCCTGATCCCCTCGTCCAGTCTGCCCTTCCCCCAAGCCAGTGGACATTCCCTCAGGCTGCCAGGGCGGCCTTCAGGGGCTACTGTTTAATCAGCTCATTCTTTGGCTTAACCCCTTCAATGGATCGTCCCTATTTTTAGGAATAAACCCAAACCCCTTGTCGGTCATGAAGGGCCCCTCTGGCCCCAGCCCCTGTCCCTGCCTACCAGAGCCCTCCCCTGCGCCAGGCCTCCCACGCCTGTGCCTTCCCCCTGCTGTGAGCTCCGCTAGAGCCCCTCGCCTGGCTCCTGCCCCCGCCCCTGTTCTGCCCCGTGCGCTCTGAGCCAGCCTCCCTCTGAAGTCTTGGCTGAACAGCGAGCCCCTGCTCTGTTCTCCGAGCGCTCAGGAGCCTTTTCATGGAGGCCCTTCCTCTACTAGGTGCCTGAGTGCCTGAGCCTCCAGCCCTGCCCGCAGCAGGTGCTCAGGGGCCAGCGGTTGAACGAATGAAGACGAGCTCCACGTGCACTTGTCTGGGTTTGCGAGAAAGAGAACTCGATTCACGGCTGTTGATGAAGTCCTGGGAGACGTCGCAGAATGTAGCTTCCTTGGGCCATCAATGCGGACACTAAGCCTAGAGGGGACATGGACTTGCCTAAAGCCACACGGCGAGGTGGTGACTGGTTCCCATGCTGCTGAGCCTTCACGTTTCGCTTCCCCAAGAGAAAATTCCCCAGAGCCTCTTTAGAGTTTTGAGATGCACACTAGAGTTGTTCAGGGGAAGCTGTAGGTCATGAAATCACAGCTACTTGCAATAACAGACAATTTTTAGAGAAAAATCAACTAGACCAATAGGAATGGCAGGACCAAGTTAGAAACTGAGCTCTAAGCCACCTCAGGCAGCAATAATACATGATCTTAATGAAGATATTTTATTTTCCCTTAATTAACATGCTCTCTGTTCCAAGTAGTAGCTGCAGGTGTCTGAATTTCCCCTTCTTTCCCCGTCCCCTTAAGTGGCAATCTTAGGAGTAAAATACGCCAGCCAAGTCCAGTTAAAACGTTGTTATACAGAGAACATGAGAATGCTATCTGCCAGGTTTATAATACACTGGAACTTTGCACACTTTGAGCTCTGACCTATACTCATCTAGTTTGGGTTTAAGTATATTTCTAATGCTTCCATTTTGCAGAAAACGGATTTATGGGAAAGCCTCAAGTAGATTCCTGAAAATGTACTTGGCTTTTTACAGAGCTTTAATTTCTTTTTGATGAGCGCTCTCTGCACTATTAGAAATTGTTCAGCTAAAAAACTTCCCTAAATACAACTTCCCTAAAAACTTCCCTAAAAACTTCCAGGCAGTCGAGGCGAAGCGGGTCGCTGGCCCCGCGGGGAGAGGGCTTCAGGAGTCGCAAGTGCGCTGCTTCTCAGGCGAGGGACAGGGCCTCCGCCCTCGTCTCGGCTGTCAGGGCTGAGGGGCACTTGTGCGGCCGGCTGCACCTCCGGCCTCCACCGCATTGCTCCTGAAGGGTTTCTCCGGGGTGCACATGGCAGGGGACAGTTCCCTTTTCTCTGGTGTCTCCATTCAGTGATGCCCAGAGGAGCGCTAGGTGTACAGTGAGCACAAAATGCTTCCCTACATGCTGTATCCAGGAAGTGTACTTGCTGATGTACAGAAATAAGAGTCCAAGTGGCTCTTATTCTGGAATCTTGCCACCCTTGGTAACTCCAGTTCTTCCCGTTTTGCTTCCCAGGGCAGGGGCACTCGGTTGCACCAAGGAAGTCACAACTAAAGTGCACACACTTCCTAAAGGCCTTCACGTGCCCCGCCTAGGCTGGGGCTGGGGCTGGGGCTTTGTTACTGAACTTGCAGAAGCCGCAGGCATAGGCTCAGTGACCGAGCTGCTGGCCGGGGGCACAACAGGTGAATGCACTGGAAACTCTATGTTCCTGCTTCCCAGGCCCAAAGTCACACAAACCAGAGCTCTGGGGACAGGGAGGCTTTACTGAGGGTCTCCTCCCGGGGGGGCTGGATGAAGAAGAAAACCTTTTGAAGCCTGGGGCCCTTTTTACCCAGGAAGGCTGCAGGGGAGGGGGCTGGGCAGCCCTTCCTCCCTGTCCCCTGGGCTCTGAGCTGCTGTCTGCACCCCCCGGGGCCCCTAAGTCGGACTGCCAGCCACGTGAACGCATGGCCTTTTTCTGGTACATCGCTGATCCACACCAAGAAATATGAAGCCCCCTAACGTTCCCCTGGCCATCACTGAAATAACCATGTTTGAATGTCCAGTGTTACCTCCTGAGTCATTTGAAAGTTCCCCACCCGTCCATTCAATGACAGAGGGGACTTGGCCTGCCTCCTAAGGGCTGGTCACAGCGAGGCAGTGGCGGCGATGGAGGAAGTCCCCTCCCGGCAGCTGCGGGGCTGGGGGGGGGTGGCCTTCCCCTAGCACACACTGGCTGGGGCCTGTCCGCCGGGGGCTACAGAAATCAGAATCATGCCCCCAGGCCCTTGGCACAGGAGTGGGGCAAGCTCTGGGGTCAGTCCTCGATGGAGCCGTGACATTGCTTCTGCTGTCAGCATGCTCGCTGGTGCCAACTGGAGGCAAGCTCGCTGCTTCTCCCCTGCGCCCTGCAGTGCTTAGCTCTGGCCACCGCCCCGTTAGAGGGATGCCTCCCGTGGTCCAGGGTCAACCCCTGTGGGGTCCTGGTGGCGGGGAGGTGCTGCTGTTCTCCTCCCTGGCCTGGGTCCTCGCAGCCCGCGCTGTTCCCGATGTAAGCGGCACAGGCGAATGTAAAGCGGCGGTGGCCTTTGTGGGCGCGGGGGTCTCCTTAAGCCTCCCACCAATTTGCCCAAAGACTCCTCGCCGGGGTCACGCAGCGGAGGCGCATGCAGCCACCGACCTCACATGGAACAATCAAACCGGCTTTGGCAAGAGAGAGGAACCCCTAACCCCACCCCAAAGAGCCCATTTTACTGAATCAGGCCAAAGCAACAACAGAAGTTTAAGAGTATTTGGCAAATTTTGCAGAGTGAATCCAGTGAGCAGAGGATATTCAACATATGAGGAAGGTAAACAATTATGAGCAATAATACCTAGTTTCTTTCTCTTTGGTGTACTATTGTATGAAGGCAGTATTGTGCTAAGTCTTTGAACCCTAGACCAAATTTTATTCCTCAGTAGTTTAAAAAAAAAAAGAGCAAAAGCATTCTGAAAAAAATAAGTGTGTGTTAGTTTTGAATTCTATGTATGCTTTGCAAGGTTAGATTTAGTCTTATTTTTTAAAACAAAAAAGAAGAAAACCCCAAGTGAAGGATTTTTGTCACGCAGAGACCATGGGCGGCAGTTGAGCTGAAGATGGGGGTCCTTCCGTGGAGGTCAGGGCTTTGAAAACTAGATTGTACCCCGAAGTTGGTTAGAAGTTCGAGTCCCGAGTTCACAGAGCACAGGGCGAGGCTGCCGTTGAGGAGCCCAGGGGGTGGGGGAGGACTCAGAGCTCAGGAGTAGAGAGCTATGAACGCCAGGAGAGCTGGTAGACTGAAAGGGTATTGTGGACACGCGGCTGGGTGGAATGGAAGGCGCTGCAGCCCTTTGGAAGCCTCTCCTGGCAATCGCTCCCGACACTACGGAGAACTGTCACGTCACACGGCAATTCCACTCCTGCGTCTCCGCCCAGGAGAAACGAAAACGTATGTCCCCACGAAAGCGAGTACTTGCATGGTCACAGCAGCATTAGTCAGAATAGCCAGCAAGGGGAAACAACCCAAGTGTCCATCAGCTGATGAATGGATAAATAAAATATGGTGTAGCCACGGGATGGACTACTACTTGGCAATGAAAGGATACAAGGTGCTGATTCGTGCTACAGTGGGAATAACCTCAAAAACACTATGTTCAATGAAAGAAGCCAGGCTACTTGAAAGAACACCTGTTGTGCTATCTGCTTGTATGAAATGTCCAGAATAGGTCAAACCAGAGAGACAGAAAGTAGGTCAGTGGGCGCCTGGGGCTGAGGGTGGGAATGGGAGTAAATGGTTCTGAGGTTTCTTTGGGGTTGAGGACAATGTTCTGAAATCAGACAGTAATGATTGCACAGCTCTGTAAATATGTAAAATATCATTGAGCCCTGGCCGGGTGGTGCCATTGGGTGGAGCATTTTCCTGTACACCAGAGGGCTGCAGGTTCGATTCCCAGTCAGGGCACATACCTGGGTTGCAGGTTCAGCCCCCAGGCGGGGTACGTACAGGACACAACCGATCAATCTTTCTCTCTCACATTGATGTTTCTCTCCCTTCCTCTCTCTCTAAAATCAGTAAGAATATATCCTCAGGTGAGGACTTAAATCCATAACTGAACTGTACACTTAAAATGGGTGATTTTTATCCTAATAAAGCTGTTAAAAAAATAAAAACAGAGGAACGAAAGAACTTAATTAACAAAACCGGGGGTGTGAGCCTGGCTCTCGGATGGGGAAACTGAGATAGGCATCCCGGTTTTAATCAGAAAACTGATGGGAGAATTCAGCTCTAAGTGGGTCCCAACCCCCTAGCTGCGGCCACCACAGCGGACGGTCCGCTCCTAACTGACAGGACATCCCCAGGTGTCACTGACTTGTGACTTCAGACAGAAAATTTCCCAAACTGGGTAATGATGGATATTCCTGAGTATTTCAGTAAACAAGGGGTGGCAGGAGTTCTGTGGTTAAGTAAGATTGGAAACTCGTCTGAAATAAGTTTTTGTACTGCAGGACTTCTGAAACTATTATATAGTGTAATATCTAACACATTTTAAAAATATTTTTCCCCCATATACAACAATTATTATTGTCACACAAGACTCATGGCTCAGACCTGGATGTAGCCAGAAGAATAAGAAAAAGAAATACACAGCTAGAAAGTAGGTAGCTTTAGAAAGAACATCGGGCGGCTGTCGGAAGCGTACCCAGGACACGAGCCATTCTGGTGAATTTCCTGTGGCGTGTTCCACCGTTCCGTCGTTCAGCAAGCGTTCCTCGAGTGTTCTCCGTGCCAGCTGAATGTGGGGCACTTGGAGAGCACGTCATTTGTAACTGCCTTAGTTTCCCCAGGGTGAACAGAAATGCAAGACACATAGTAGGTCCACAGTAAAAGCTGGGGCAGAACTGAACAGAGTTGAGTTGGGGAGACCCTTAGGGTCCGGTTTTCTTTTCTATTGCTGGAAACGAGCTCCTCAAACTTAGTGGCTTAAAATAAATGCCCACTTATCATCTCTCAGTTCTACAGGTCAGACGTCTGGGCACAGGTCTGCTCAGGGCACCACAAGGCTTAAATTAAAATGCCAGTGGACTGTGTCTTCATCTGGAGCTGAGGTTTTCTTCCAAGATCGTGGGGTTGCTGGTGCAATTTAACTCTTTAAGGTTGGAGGCTGAAGGCCCTTGGCCCCTAGAAGCCACCTGCAGACCACTGTCACGTGCCCATATCCATAGGCGGTTTATGTCCTAGCTCTTTGCTTCTTCAAAACCTGCAGGAGAATCTCTCTTGCTTTCAATCTCTTTCCTCAGGCAGGGGCTAGGCCCTCTTTCAAAGGGCGTACCTAGTGAGGGCAGGCCCACTCACAGTAATCTCCCTTTTAATGAACTCCAAGTCAACTGACTGAGGGCCTTAATTACATCTCAAAAGTCCTTTTACATTTGTCAGGTCATGGAACCCATTCACAAGAGTGAAATCCCATCGTATTCACAAACCCTGCCGGCACGTACAAGAAGGGGGTTACTCAGGTGTGCGCACCAGCGGTGGGGATCTTGGGGGGCACTTAAGAGTTTTGTCTGCCACAGCATCTACAGCACAACTGTAGAGTGTGCAAGAAGGGACAGAGGAAAGGGCTTTTGACTGCTGAATGGGGTGAGGAGACAGCTAGGAAGGCTTCTCGGAGGGGGTCATGTTTAACAGACTGAGAAAAGTAGCCGACTTAAAAAAAATCCCTTCTCTAAATTGTATAGCTTTTTAATACAAGCACTTGATACTTGTATAACTAAATACTTTTTTTTTTTAGGTTTGAAAAGGGAGACTTGTTGAACAACACTCAAAGACTTAAAAGGGCAATACATGCAAAGTAAGTAGGCCTGATTCCTGGAGCAGGGCAGGGAGGGGGTAGAGGGTGGGACACTGCGGGGGTGGGGGTGCCCAGAGGCTCCGCCTGCATGAGCCATGCGCCGCCTGTCAGCTGCCAGGTGGCCAGGGCCAGTGTTCTCTGTTTTTTATGCCTTTCTGATGTATGCAAAGCTTCACAATAATTAATAATTTTTATGTCTCTTTTTCACTCTTGGACCCCCAAATTCTCTTCCTGTAGGGAAACACTGTTGACAGTGTCTTGGTCATACTTCCATGGATATTGCAAATAATAATAAGAAGAAGAAGAAGAAGAAGAGGAAGAAGAAAAAGAAGAAGGAGGAGGAGGAGGAGGAGAAGAAGAAGAGGAAGAAGAGGAGGAGGAGGAAGAGAAAGAAGCAGCAGCAGCAGCAGCAGCGATCACTTATAGCACATACTCTGGGCCAGGCACTGTTCTAGAAATGAACATATGTTGCTTCATCCAATTCAGACAATGACCTCATGAGGTCACTTCTATTATCACCCCATATTAGCGGGGAAGGACGCTGAGGCACAGGGAGGTTAAACACTTTACTGGGTGCCACTTAGTTACTAAGTGGTGGGGCTGAGATTTGAACCTACACAGTCTGGCCCCAAGCACTACAGCAGGCTGTGTTCTCTATCGATCCACAATCACAAGCGGATAGCTTCTAGTCTCATTTCTAAAAGGAGGTAAGGGGGAGTCCGCCAGGTGGACAAAGTGGGGGAGGGCATTCCACACAAAGGGGACGTCATAGAGTACTGCGTACGTTATTCATTTCAGGGCATGGGAAGCAGGAAGGGGAGCCTGGGATGTGAGAGTAGATGGATAGGCAGGAAGCAGGCACTAAGGGCCCAAGATGCCATGTACCTTAGTCCGCTGGGGCTGCTGTAACAAAGTGTCACAGACTGGGGGCCTTACAAACAACAGGGAATGCTTCCTCACAGCTCTGCAGGTGAGAAGCCCGAGACCAAGGCTCCAGGTGATCGAGTTCTCCTGAGGACGCGCTTCCTGGTTCACGGCTGGTGCCGTTGTTATGCCCCGTGTCCCTGCAGGATGAAAGGGGCAAGGGAGCTCTCCGGGGTCTCCTTCCTAGGAACGCTAATCCCATTCGTGAGAGCTCCACCCTCACTGACCTAAGCACCTCCCAAAGGACCTCCTATTGACAGGGCATTAGGATTTCAACAGAGGAATTTCAGGGGAATACCAACCTTCAACCGTACGGCCCAGCTAAGGAGGTGGAACCACATTGTGCGATTTTGAGCAAGCATGACAATCAAACTTGCACTTCAAAGCGTAATGTTAGCAGCCCCGTGTGGAAATATGCAAACAAAAGCCAAGACAAGGAGAGCAGTTGGGAAGCTCTTGCAGTAATCAGAGTGAGAAGTGAAGCTGCTGAACCACGGCAAGGTCAAGACGATGAAGAGGAACAAGTAGATCTGATTACGCTTCAGGGGTCGGCGCTGCGGAGAGCTGAGAATGAGGGAGAGTCACGTGCTGTGGGTGATGGGCGGCTGAGAGTGACCGCCAGGTTCTGGCTGCGGCCTGGGGGTGGGGGCGGCACCGTCCCGTGAGATCAACCCAGGAACAGGACGAGCTCACCACAATAGGTTTGGGACAGCTTGGTATAAATGCTGACTATCCGAGTCGGGAGTTTGGAAGAGAGGCCACGCCAGAAGCACCTTATGAATGGTTATTCTCCAAGTGCGATCTGGGGGGGCGCCTGACTGGGGTCCCTGGGGTGGCCCATCTTACTTAGGTTCATTCATCGTCCTAGATCCCACCAAGGAGCTAGAATTTCTAGGTGTGGGCCCTGGGAATCTTCACTTTTGAGAAGCTCCCAGATGACTCCTGTGTGTGACACAGGAGGCCCGCAGGGGCGTAGCCGGGTCCCCGGTGCCCCCGGTGATGGGCCGCACTCACTGAAAGGGCTGGCCAAGTTCTGCGTGTAGGTAAGTTCTCGCTGGAGTGGGAGGGCCGTACGGCTGCAGGGCCCCGCTTCGGCCGCAGGCCCGGGGGCTTGCACCTTCACACAGGGAGCTGTCGCCCGGGACTCCTCCGGCAGCTGTGAACGTGCTTTTGCCCTTCTGCTCTGACCGCTCACCCTGACCCTCCTGTGCCCGCCACTTAACAAATATGTCAAAGAGCCACTCGCAGGGCCTGTTAAATGAGCCACAACCCTGTCTTCCACGAATCCTCTGAGAGATGAGTTGTCTTACTTAGCTAAACACACGTCGGAGTGCTATGCAATCGAGCGTTTGGCTTGCTGACCGTTAAAACGGCCATCTCCTGCTTTCGGCGGGAGTCTCTGGAAGCCTCCGCCCCACGGACACGAAGGCTCTTTCATTAAGGAACATGTACCACGAGGGACTGGAAAATAAGTGTAGGGTGTTCCTTACACTTAGTAGGTGCTCTGTAAACATCAGCAGAAATAGGTTGAAACCACCCACGCACTGTCCCAGCGCTCATGCGATGCTGCAGGGCCTCGGGAGAAAACCTTTTTCCTGAGCCTCTGCAGGTATTTCAAAGACTGAGACCCTGCTGGAAGTGAAGTCCGCCAGGAAATCAGAGGATTTCGGGATCAGCTCGGGCCATCCCCGCGAATCCCCTGTGATGGGTCTCAGGAACCATGACTGCTGGGAAAACAGACAGGTCTTTCTGAACCAATCTTGTAGTTTGCTGAGTTCTAGGCAGTTAAATTTATCTAGGTGAACAAGCTACAAAATGTCCACAACTTTAGAACTAGCATCAATTACCTGCCAAAATCAAAGCCGACTCACTTTCTTCTGCACTCCAAATAGTTTATATCCATTTCCCTTCACTTCCCTACTGTGGGCATTTGGTCTCAGAGGCTTGGGTTCCCAGGCAATTGTTCACAACTAATTCGCTCATTTCCAAATCAGAAGTTAGTAGCATGTGTAGCTCCAAATTAGCTGGAAGGTTTTAATCTATTTGCCGAGCAAACAGAATGGCAGTCCCATGTCCCTGAAGGAGTGGACGCTCACCTAATAAAAGATTAAGACGTTACCACTTATCTGGTGAGTGATTCTGTGCTTTTGATGGACAAACCAGTCTCCCCAGCTCCTGGGTTTTTCAACGGCTTTCCCTTTGGGGAGACCTTCTGTTTTTAAACCAAAAGGAATGTGAGGGGCTGTTTGAAACTTTCTACACTCGCTCTTCAGTCCTGGACTGATCTCCAGCTTCAAGGAGGCGCAGGTTTCCCCCTTGAAGTCACTGGTCCATGTTTCTGGTCACGTGATCTGCCCCGCCCCCCACAGCTGATTGGAGCAGGGGGGAGCCCTGGGCCTCTCCTGTTGCCCTCCTCAGATGCCTTTTCTGGCCCTTCCATCTGCTGGGTTGGTTGGAAGTTACTGGGAAACTCCAGAGTGGCTCCCCACCCCTGGGGAGCTTTAGGAGGGCTCAGGGCTTTGACCACGCCCTTGCCTCACCTGATTGGACCAGTGAGGAACACCTGACCCAAGGGCAGCCAATCCAGGGGCTGATCAACATTGTATAGGCAACATGGTTGGGGTATTTTTTCTCCCACCAGAAAGGCTGATGTTGCTGATGGAACCAAGCAGACACCCACTTCCATCAGGGGTGTCAGAAGGACACAGAGAGGGTCTGAGGCAATGAGGGAGGGTCCGTGTTAATGGAGGGACCCTGGCATGGAGATCCACAAACCAATATTCCTGAGGGGACAACCTAACATCCCAGAAGCCAGAGCTGCCTGGGGTGCTGTCCAGACTTCCTGTTCCTGCCACTGCTGATAGGAGGCCTGGCTGCGTCGCTTCTGCTCCCCCTGGATGAGAGAACAAGCCGAGAGAGCCAGACCCGGTAGAGGACCTCCTCGCTCCCCTTCCTGGCCTCCCCCTCTCTCGTCCTTCTTCCCTTCCCTCTTCCCCTTTTCCTTCCCAACATCATTGTTGCTCTTAGTGAGCAGTTTCTTTGAGCCCGGCACTGCCAAAGCCCTCTGTCTCCTTGGACATGTTTAATCCTCACAACAGCCCTGTCAAGTAGGGACTGTTATTATTCCCATTTTTCAGGTGAGGAACAAAGAGGCTGGGTAGCATGCCCGCCATCTCCAGCTGAGAAAGCTCTCTTTGTCCTCAGAGTCCTCACCAAGGCCTACGTCACAGGACAAGCATCACCACGCTTATCCTCTTTATCTTACAGTAGAAATGGACCACGTGTATACCTGGCTTTATGAAAAGTAGGAAAACAAAATACAGACCGAAAGGACCATGTTTGTCAAGAGAAACAACAGAGCTAAATTTCTTCATGAAGCAAGACTATTCTATATGTTTACCCTGATATGGTCATAAAATTCATTATTTATTATATATTATGATGGACAATGTGTTTATGTCAACTTCTCTGACACCCAGACGCTTTCGCTTTTTGTTGTCATGCATCTGATCCCTGGGGACACTGGAGATTTTGACCTTCAGTCCAGTGACTTGGAAGATTTCTCCTCTAATGGGTCCCCACTGGGAAAGTTGGGGTACATAAAAGAACCTTCTACAAAGAGCTCCATTTATCAAATGAAGGCGGCCAGTGCAGTTGTCTCCCACGTTGTGTTACTTTAAAAACGAACGCTGCTACCAGGTGTCGAGGTGAATTAAGATACAGAGTGATTTTGTTTTCCATGTCACCTCCTTCTGGCAGTCTGCTAAGATTTCATCGGTACTGTATGCCTGTGGTATTTTTGTCTTGGTTGGTCTTAGCAAAGATCCTTCTGCCCCCGACCCCACCCCCTGGAACTATTTCATGTGCAGCTTTATTTTGCTATGTTTGCAGCCCTAAGAAACGTCTGTGCCCACCTGCCGCTCTTCAACACAAATGGGTTCTTTCAGTTTCCAAGTGGTCTGCCATTTATTGCTTTCTGAATATGATGGCAACCTGTTGTTTAAGACAAGCCAGACAGCCACACTAGGATCCTTGGGAATATTTACAACTGGGGACTGGGTGCTTCCTATTAGAATTGGGAACCAGAACATCGGAGACCAATGGGCTGCGGAAGCCCATCTGTTCACGCTGTCTCATTTTGAGATGAAGACTCGGGTCAAGGGGGGGCTCCAGACCACCTGTTTGCCATGTTAGTAATTATAAGAGGACGATACCGACAGGGATTCTCACATGCACTGTTACTTATTTGACAATGAGCTACTATCATTTTGGGTAAAAGAGAACATTAGTCTGAGAAAACCATCCTGGAGGAAAAAATAACTTACGGTTTTTCATGGGCAAGCTTGAAAAGAAAGAGGAGGGAAATGCACTCAGTTGACTGGCTTTAGGTTCAGAAGATCGAGGTCGACCCCTCCATGAGCCCCCATATAAAAATTTAATTTTCACATCCACGTGAATTAATGGTGTGCTGTCAATGTTTCACAACTGCCCCCGCCCACACACACAGTGTGACTTGTGGCACTTGCCAATTTCCATGGTGTCATTACTACCACAGCTGGTTTCAAGCTACCGATGTAACATTCACGCGTGCGCAGTTGGGAAGCTGTGTATATGATTGGCTCTCGCTGTAGCTGTTTTGCACACATCTTGTTCAGCGGCCACTAAATGGTCATTTCAAAGCGACTTCTCGATCGCTGCAGAGGCAATGCCTCCTAAGTACGCGGCGAGCCCCCCACCCCGCCCCGCTTGACGCAAATGCCCGGTGCCCTTGTCCAGAGGTCACCAAACACAGTGGAGTACCTCCCGTGGTCTGACCTTGGGGGAGGCCTGCAGACTCAGCAGTGGACCAGAGAGACACAGTCCCTGACATGCTTGGAGCTCACACAGAATTCAGCAGAACTCTATTATTAGCTGGTGGCTGAGCTATCTGCTATTTTATTGATAAAATAAAGCAAATGGCTCACTATGGCCTGAAATCACTTTTTTCCCATCCACTGAAGACTTACAACCATAATTTCCCTGCACAGCATTCAGATCTCCGGAGATGGGAGAAAAGATCCCCATTTCTCAAACTTCTTTAATGCAGACTTGGCAGTTCCAAAAAAAATAAATAAATAAAATAAAAGCTACTTCCTATAGCACTGTTAGGAGTGGGTGCATTTCCCACCAAACTAGAAATAAAGCTCCAAGGAACCACGATTGCTGCAAAGCTGGAGATCCCTTAGTTGTACCTTTTTGGGCAAATGTGTCCACGGCAAATCACCAGCACCAGAGATTGTTACATGTTCCCTTTTGCCTGTGCTTCCACATTTTGACCACTGTTCTGCATCGGTGTTGCTGAGCATCTATGTTCCCCGTGACCCCCGCCCCAAGCATGGAGGCGCCAAGGCTGCAGGTGCAGATGAAGCAGCTACAGGTGTGCTTTGTGTGGAACTCTGAGCCGGATGTACTGGGCAGGCTCTGTGCCCCATCCAGTTGCTAATGGCAAAGGGGACCTTCATCCCCGGGGCGAGGGCACAGTGAAATTGCACTGATCAGTTATGACAGCAGGTCAGAGACGCAACCCCACAACCCCTGGAGGCATGTTTAATGATACTGCCTCTATGGTTGTAACTAGAGCGATGAACAGCTTGTTCTTTGGAATAAATATCACCCCAGGTCGGGGGCCGGGAGAGCTGGGCCTTCCCATTCGGTGTATTCA
Organism: Pteronotus mesoamericanus; assembly: GCF_021234165.1. NCBI lineage: Eukaryota > Metazoa > Chordata > Mammalia > Chiroptera > Mormoopidae > Pteronotus > Pteronotus mesoamericanus. The sequence goes on from NW_026555200.1 coordinate 2,783,035, forward strand.
AAGGAGCAACATTTGGGTCTGCGCAGGTCTGGGCTGGTGGGTGACTCAGTGCTTATGTGCGAACAATTGGCTGCTGATCAGGATCTGTCGTGGCTGAGGCTTAGAGGGCTTGGGGAAGCAGGAGGGGGTTTCTATCAGATGAATCAATTTAGACGAGAGTCGGCCAGTTTTAATCTAATTTTAGGCGATTACCTTGCTCCTGAAAACACGGACTCCGCTACACAGATCTTTCCAGGGACCTGGAGTACCGGATTAATATTCTTAAGATGCTTTCCTCTAAATTGCCTTTGTCTCCTTCAGATCATATCTATTATAAGAGTTGGGAGGACGCCGGCGAAGTTTCAAAGGGGGCGCATGAGTGGGTCGGCTTACCCTGTAGACCCTTGCTTTGGCCTGAAGGAGAGGGACATGAAAAGTGAGATTTTTGAGACATTTCCCAGGAAAACCCCTCCCATCAAGGGGCAGCTAAATTCACCAGAGGACCGGCCCCAAGGCCGCCTGGGTGACACAGGGATGTAGCCCCAGGCCCCGGGCTCTGCCCGGGTTCACCGCCCTCTGCCCCTCTCTTTGTGTTGCTGTGGCTGGAGGCTGTCCTGGCTGAGGCTGCATTTTACCAAATGCTGCTGCTGCCCGCCAGGGGCCACTTCACTTCCTCAGGTGACCGTGTGTTCTCCACAAGCGTCCAGTGGAGCGGCTATTATTGTCCTCGTCACAGAGCAGAGGACACTGAGACTCAGAGAGGTGAGTCAGTTCCACCAAGCTGCCTCAGCCAGCAAGGGGCAGTGCCAGGACTCGACCTTGGGTCCGTCTGCCTCTGTTACCCTTGCTCCAGATTAATCTTCTACCTCCCCTTCTTCCCAGAAGCTTGGGCTTGGCACCTCAACAGGGGCCTGAATTAAAATCCCAGGGGGGTAGCTTTTGAAAACACACCGCGGACTTCGGGCTGTTCCAGAGCATCAAAGCAGAATTCTTGGAGACGAGGCCCAGGCTCCGGTAATCAAAAAGCTCTGCTGGGCGCGTCCACCGCCGCCCAGCCTGAGCGCCTCTGGTTTAGCCCAGTGGCGGGGAGGTGGTGTTTGGATCTGAGTTGTCCACCATTCCAGCTGGCGGTGGTGGCACTTAGGAGCCCCAAGCTTGGGAGAGGGATTTCAGATGACCCACGCAGCACGGATCAGCTTGCCTGCTGAGCTCCGAGGTGGCACCTTCACTGGCCGTGTGGCCCGGGGCTGGCCACAGAGCACCTTGAGACTGAGTTTTTCCATCTGAAAAATGGAAGTCGTGCCCGTTCCCTCACAGAGCCCCTAAGGCCAAGGTTACAAACTGGTAACCGAGACTGGCCCCCAAAGTCATGCTGACTTTCACCTGCATGGAATTGAACGTGGTTTTGAATTAGGTCCCAGGTTTTAAGAATCAGGAGTTTACATATGAAAATCTGTATCTCCAGCTTCTTTCTCCTGAGTAACCCGGTCCCCTCAGCCTGAACACCGAGGTGCGGGTGGGCGCGGTCCCCTGGGGCTGAGCCTTAGCTTCTCCTCTTACGGGGTGTGGGAGTCCCTGCCCATCCCCAGTCCACCAGCCTCAGTGTCTCACAGCCGCTTGGACTGGCCCCGGGGCTGGGAGAACGGTGATCCTCTCCTGAGCGTTAACTGAGATACTATTATTTTTTTAAATGGATAATCGTTGCTCAGCCCAAGGTAGTCAATACACAGAAATCCTTCTTGTATTTTACTGTTGTTATCATTCTCTCTTGTCTAGCCATTCCGGGTCCAGTCGCCTCCCTTGGAATGCTCACACACAGTCATGCACGGAGACATTTCTGGGGTTCCCCTCCAGCTTTTATGATGGGAGGAGGACCCCCTTTAAACATGCTCCTGACTCCCCCAGACTCAGCTGCGACACACCAACCGCCAGTTTCCACCAGAAAACAACGGCGAGTGGTTTCCCTGGTAACCCCCAGGTTGCCGCTGCAGGTTGGCACACTGCAGTTGGAAACCTGAGCAGCCAGCGGGTCGGGGGAGGCTGCATGGGCGGAGGGCAGAGGGCGGAGGGCGGAGCTGGGAGGGGGGCCCCGGGAGGCGGTCCCCACCCTCCTGCCTGGCTGCTGTCCGCGGGGCCTTCCTTACAACCTGCAGAGAGGCCCCCGCCCACCCGGCCCAGGCCTGGACCAGAACCACCCGAGCGGCATGCCAGGACGGCGCCGGGGCCGGCGGCCAGAGAAGTGCCGCTGCCAGCCTGGAGGGGCCCTTGACCGCTGTGTGGGCTGAAATCGTTCCAAACCGTTTATATTCCGAAGGGTAAATTATATTTTAAGGGCACCAAAGGAAGGATTACGATTCTCAGCTTTGAACCAAGTCCTAGAAATCTTGGTCAAGGGCACTCAGACAAATGGTGGCATTAAAAAGGAGAGAAAGGGACAGGACACAGAAGGGAAAAGAAATGGGCAGAGGAGCACCCTCTTCAGTGCTCTCCGACCGTCACGTCAGAGAGCAGAATATGGTGTCAGGCTGCTTTTGGGCCCCACGCTCGGGGCGCAGGAGGGTGGGAAGGAGTCCAGGTAGCCGCTCAGGCCGGGCACAAGGCGTGCACGTTGCTCTCCTTCGGCGATCGCCACCCCCTGGTTAAACCTCGCCGGTGAAAAGCTCTGCTGGAGTCCAAGTGCAAGGACCAGGCTGGGCAGCTTAGACGCCTCGAACCTGAGGATCTCTGTACGTCATTACCCCCACCGCTGACTCACCGGTACCTCAGCGCAGGCCGCCATGAACATATCGAAGGCCTTGACCTAGAAAGGAATCAACACTCACAGCAGGTAACATTACACCCGTTGCTGTAGTGGTGCTATGTTATTTGTAACCCACCGGCCAACGGACATTTAGTGAATCCTTTGTACAATGCAAGGCGCCATGAGCACACCTATTGTGCAGAGCTTAGCATCTTTACAGAATAGCAGATCTGTGCCAAGGCTCGCTGCATAAATAGAGATGCCCCAAATCCTCTATGGGGGAGGGGAGGTAATTTGATTCCCCCCATTCTAGAGAGTTGTACAAAGTTTTAGAAGGAGAGCGGCCCATTAGTAATTGTTCCTCGTGGTAAGGAAGAGAAAGCGAATCACTGTCACTGAGATTGGCGGCCTCCCATAACGACAAGAGTGGGTGGGACCAGTGAATGATGCCCACGTGGGTGTGGCAGATACTGACCTGACGGCGAGTCAGAAGTCGATTATCAAGGGGAAGAAGAATAATAGGGCTGATGGAATCAAGACCCGTGGGGCCTTACATTTTTATGTTCATAATATAGTTAATGTAAATGGACATTCAGATTCATGTTTACCTATCTGCATTTCAACTTATAACCAGCACAGTTGCTGAGTAAAGTAATCTTTCTAGGGGGCAGAGAAGAGCGGACAAGGCGGGATGGCGGGGAGGGAAGGCTGCGCAGGGCTGGGCAAGGAGGAGGGGAGGGTGGCGTCGGTAAGGAGGCGTTGCTGGGGGGACGGATGCGCATCCTGAACGAGGGGAGCTGGGCGAGGCTGGTTCCAGAGAGCTGGCGGGGGAAGGGACAGCTGCCCCCCGGGCTGGGGCTGCCCACCTGAGGCGTGTCAGCATGATCCTGGGGACGTGTCTGGGTGGCCAGGGGCTGAGAGAGGGCGTCTGGACTGCCATTAGGGCAGGGCCCCCAACTCTCACCTGGCTCCCAGGACCTATCAGGCTGAGGAGCCACCCAGCTCCTCAGCCTGAACACTGGCTTCCACAGCCGGGACGTGTAATGGTAGCAACACTGGCGATCGTTATTGAGAAATGGGCATGTGACCAGCGCCTTATGGTGATGACCTCATTTCACGCTAACATCCCTCTGAGGGTGTCATTGTCACGATCTCCTTTCTAGAGGAAATTGACCAACTTGGTGATGGACCAGAAGGCGATTGCCGTGGAGCACAGGAACGGCAGGAGTCAATCCCGATGTGACAGGACAAGGATACTGGAGTCTAGTGTCCAGAGATATGGAAGCCGCTGGAGGCTACAGAGCCGATAAACGGTGAAGCCGGAGACGAGCGCTCCTGGTTCCACCAACTGGCCACCGCCATTGCGGCTTCCTTGCCAAAGCTGTTCTGTGTCTTGGGAAACTTGCTGTTTCTTCCATCTCTTGAACATTCACCCTCCCCCAGGGCTCAGCTCAAAAGGTACCTCCTCTCTCAGGTCCTCTCTAGCTCAACCCCATTCATCCGGGCTTCTCCCCATGTGGCCGCAGGGAGAGCAGCTGGACTTGGACCAGTGGCAGCTGCTTCTCCCTTCCACCATCCTCGTGGCATGTAGTGAAGCCTCAGTCCGTGGAATACAACGTAACCTTGTCTGCAGCCCCATGCCTATGCGGTGCTCCCTGGAGGGTAACGCCCTGTCTGTGGGTTTTGGTAACTGAATCTACTGAGTATTGCATTCTCTTTTCTCTTTTGTTTTCTTAAAAAAAAAAAAAAAATGAGCTGAAGGGAACTCAGCCTGTTCATGTTTCCGCTGCTGCTAATGAACTTACTCTAAAAATGAAAAAAGCCAAAAATTTCCCCAGTCTAAATTAGACATCTCTGCAGGCAGGAAGAATAAATATTACCCACCATTGGCTTTGGGAAGAAACAAAATGGAAAATGAAGAAATACATGCGCATTGCTCCAGCCTTGCAAAAACAAGCCAACATTTTCCCAGCCTCAGGCGCTGGCATTTGCTGATCTGTCCGCCCAGAATACTTTATACCCAGACTCTACCTGGCCCGTTCCTGGGCCTCGGGTCAAATGTGTTGATTACGTTGGCTGATGTTCTATCCTGTTCCATTCTCTTTTGCTGTACTCTGTTTAATTTCTGTCCTAGCACTAATCTCTCTCTAAGGTCTTCTTGTATATTTATTTCCTTATTTATTATGTCTTCCCATTAAATAGAAGTCCCACGAGGGTAGAGAACTGGTCAGCCTTTTTCACCTCTGTGTCCAGGTCGTTGGTAGCGTCTGGCACTGGTGGGTGCCATTTAAGTACGGGTTGAATGAGGGGGACATGTCCCATGACAGGTGTGCACATGTGCAGATTTTGTCAGCTGAACCCACGCACTGAATTCATAGCAGGAGGGCCTGCTGTTTCCAACCTGAAACTCTTCCATGAGACAACACCTAGAAATATTGGACAAAACATAACAAATCTCCTCTCAGATGCTTCCCTGAGCTTGCAAAAAAAGAAGGGAGATCTCCAAGGACCGAAAATAGAGAAGCTGAGAACCAGAGTGGCGGGCGGGGGCTGCGGCCGCGGCTGGTGAGAGCGCTGGCCACGTGCGAGCCCTCGCGGCGTGGCTTTCCCGGGAGACGGGACGCAGGCCTTGGACCTGCCCGAGGCGGGGGATGAAACCCAGGTGTTTGCCCACTTGGGATTCTGGACAGCTGCGGGTCATGGGGGAAATTTTACTTATTGTCAAAAGGAGACAGGAAGCCCATGGTCTGTCCTGTTCTGGGTGAAATGGAGCGCCCAGGGAACTCCCAACAGCAGTTCATAAATGCGGGGTTCAAACCCACGCGGCCCATGTGGGCCAGGAAACCTCCGGGTGAGCAAGGACTGCAGAGTGGTTCCCGGCTGCTCCATGTGTGCACCCCGGGTATGGCCACAGGGAGCCCCAGAAGCCTTTCCTCTCAAAGCGTGGTCTTTTACTTAAGAAACGCTTTACCTCCAAGGATTAAATCCATAGCCATTGGCCAGAACCCTTTCCCACGCACCTCCCGTCTCCCGGCTACAGACGCACGGGCTGCGTATTTTTAGCCGGGCACAGTGCTGGGGGGACGATTTGGAATTCTGCTAACAAGAAGGCGGGAAGGGTGCACGCTGACTCGGGGACCAGTGTTGTCAGAAGTACGTGTGAGGATCAGAAACAAAACTGACATGATAAGATGATTATTCGCATAGGAAATGTCAAAGACTCCACTGAAAAATCGTTGGAATTAATGAGAGATCAGCATGTATATTCTTATAAGACCAGTGTATAAAAATTAATTGCACTCCTACAGATGGGCAACCACTTAGGGCATCTACAGAAAAACTAAAGTCGCCAGGAATATATTAAAAAATACGTACGCAAGCCAGATAGGAGTAAAATTACAAAATTATTCAAAGACATAACATTAGATTTAAATGGAGAGACTGATTTTGTTTATGAATGGGGAAAAATCAATAGCATGAAGATAAAAGGAGCTAAACTCTGTCGTGTGCGCTGTAGACAAACGAAAGACTTTTCATAGCAGGGGTGTTTTAACAGTGGGAAGTAAGAGGCAGCCTAGTTTCTGTCAACAAGAGAATGTAAGTAAACTTGGTCTATTCATTCAGTGAAATAATCTACAGTAGTGAGAATGAAAGAACTGTGGCCAATGTAGCCAATCAGGACGGCTTCTAGAATGAGTGTCAAGCTAAAAAGCAAGTCACAGGGAAAAGAGAATCCCACAATATCATTCCACCGATATACGGTCAAGATGCGCAACACAGAATCATACATTGTTTAGAGACACAAACACATGGAATGATCGGGAAAAGCAGAGCAATGACCAGCACCGAACTCAGGGTCGGGCAGCTTCCGGGGGCTGCTGTGGGAAGACCGGGCCGGCCGGTCCAGGGCGCGAGGAATCCAGAGGGGCTTCCAGTGTGTTCTCATGTTTGAGGTCTTAATTGGAGTCGTGGTTTTGTGAAAGATCATTGCCATATTTTTATAGCCGTTTTTTTGTAAATGTGAAATCTTTCAAAATATATTTTAAAGCAGTTATTAGGGAAACTCGTTTTGATTCATGCAACGAATTCACAAACTATTTCCAGTGTAAACAGTTTTTAGAGAGTCGCTATTCTGATCCTTCCATCTAATACATGCTGGCACATAACCAGTTAAAGGCAAGGTCAAGACCAGAACTCAGGCCCTTCCTTCTATAGAACCATTTTATCACGTGCCAGATCTCTGCAATTGACTAGTTTTGTAGGTTAGGCTTTCTTTGTATTGAATTCTTAAAACAGAAGATATGGTTTTCCAAATAAAGACAGGAAATAGGCCAGAGGTAGCTTGCATTCAGAAAGTTAAAAAAAAAAAAAAAAGTCATCATATTCTTTCCTTCGGTACCAACAGGATAAAGCTATTGACATTCTGGCTCACAGAGAAAGATACATGGGTTTTAAATTTATGCCAGTTCTGAGATTCTGAGAGTCTCCAACTCGGAAGTCAGAGAGCTGGGTCTGAGTCGGGATTCTGTCCCTTGCTCACTCAGCAACTTTAAGCAAGTCTAACATCCCGGAGCCCCGTCTTCCCCAGGTGCGCAGGGAGGGGACTGAACAACGTACTTTTTTTTCAGGTGGATTCCAGATCCAACAAAGTTAATCTCAGTTACGACCCTTTCAAGCACTGGCATGTTGTACCAGGAGAGATGCTTCTTGAAAAAAAAAAAAGGAAGAACTCCCCAAAGTTGATTTGCCAAAGCTGATAAACATTTTCCACCTCCGTTCACGTAGGAGTGTGCGGCATGATTTTTCTAGGAAAGTCTATTTAGACCCTGACACAGATTGCATTTCTTTTTAAAGCAACAAGAGTGATAAAGCATCTTAGTCTGAAATCAATAGAAAGCAGTTTAGTGGCCTCCAAAGTCTTCCAGGCAACCGTTCCTTTCAGTCCTCACTACAGGAAAGATTAAATGAGAAGTTACCAGCTTCCTTGTGTGTTTTAGTTATTTGCTACGTAAATCACTGGAAAACACTTAGGAAACCATTTAGAACTGGGGCGGGATCTTTCAGCTTCTAGCACCTCTCACCCCTATGAAGAATGAGAAAGAAAAAGGCCCTTGTGTTAAACTGGTTGGCAGAACTGAGAACGTGGGGTTTATTTTTCTTAAGCTTAAGCACTATGTTGTTGTTTCTTAGACTTTTTAAGGAAGAGAATTTTGTTTGTATTGTCTCCCTGGAAGCTTTTCTTGCTATCTGTACAGCAGCCACAATGAAATGTTACATTAAGACTGCTCAAAAATGATTGGTTATTGACAATGTGTGTGATTACAAAAGAATATTGGAGTTGGGAAGACGTGGTAGGGAGAGAAAATGTGCTTTGCTGGGGCCTGGGCCAGGCTAGGAGAGAGACTCGGTAGCCAATTTCAGTTGCAAGGACCTACTGGTTTTATATCATCAACATTATGCATCTTTGCTTGTGAAACCCTGAAGGGACATTGCCTGCGAGCCACTATTATAACAGCACCAGCCAGCTCCTGGTGGTGCTCAGTACTAACATATCTCTAGTTCACCCAACTTTTAGGCACGTGGTAGGGTTACACTTCCCTGCTTCAGTGGGCCACGTGGTGACTTGCTTTGGTCAATGAAATAGGAACGAAAGCGCCACGTGTAACTTCTGGTGGGAGAGCAAAGAGCCAGTGTGACTTGCCACTCTCTCTTTCCTCCCTTGGACATGACATATTGATGGCTGCTGCTCTAGCCTTGTTTTCTGAGTGACTTCAGTGAACAGACACCCTTGTCTACCTTTAGGGACATGGAGCATAAATGAACTGTAAAACTCCGCTCCTTAAAGCCACTCAGATCTTGTCCCTTTTGTTCCTGCAGTATATCCTAGACTTTACTGATGGACACGTGCGTATTAAACTGCTACTATGGGTCAGGTAACAGATGAACACTGGCGTGTGGGTCATCACATTTAATTCTTTCAACAAACTTGGAAATGGACACAACGATTATCCTCCTTTTATTGATGTGGCATCGTAGGCACAAGACATGAGGCAAATTCCCCAAGGTCACTGAGAGGGCATACGACAAAGCTAGGGTTCCAACTCGGGCAACCTTGTCTCCAGGGCCTGCAATAAGACCACAACGCTCTACGGGCTGTTTACAGAAGCTGGAGTGTTGTACTTGGGAGAGAAGAAAAAACATTTTTTAAAAACTGAACTTCGACCTCCTCCCTTCCCATCTTGCTTCCCCAGGGCATAAAAGCAGTATGTTAATAAAGTCAATGACACCAGAGGACCAGGTAGAGGAAAGGCAGGTGGAGCTGCTCCGTCCTTGAAGAATGGCCTGAGCTTACTTCTAGGGACACCTTGAAGAAGAAATAATATCATAAAAAATATTTCGGGGCATTTCATAAGGGAGAACATCTGACATCACCATTCAACCTGGTCCAGCATTTATTGTTATCAGACCCTTTGCTCATAGACTTGATGTTCCTTAAGACGTTGTCCCTGAGCCGGGGAGATGGACGTGAATGAATGTGCGCAGGGCTCTGGGAGGGGTACTCAGTGGGAGAGGGCGGTGGGGGCACTTTGAACAGCAGCCCGGTGCCCAGAAGGCCAGGGGATGCCCTCCGCGCACCCTCCGTCCCTCCTCCCTCACTGGACACAGACAGAAACCCCAGGGATCCGTCCAAACGCTCCCTGAGGCTGGTTGCATTTTCAGCCCATCCTACCTCTTACATAAAGAAAAGCGGTTTAAAATAGAGCTTCCTTTAATTTATCCTAAAACAGTCTCTTTTATATTCTGAAACAAGAAGGAAACCACTAGTATTTTTGACTTTGATAATGAAGTCTAAATTTTTCCTTTGCATATCTTTGTGATTTTTATGTATTTGGGTCCTACCCACTCAAATTCATAGTCACTTGGGATTAAAGGGGACTCACTTTATCTCCTTGTCACCTTTGAGAAAAGTTCCTTTAAGGGGAGACCAGAAAAAGCAAAAGACAAACAAAAACCAAACCAGCAAAACCCCCCAACCTCACAGAGCTCATTTGTGGTTTGCCTACAGTGCCGTTGTTGGGATTAGAGATAATCTGAGAACATCTAGAAGGAAAAATATAATCCCCCAACCCACTATTCAGAAATCTCTAATCAAAGCATTTTCTAAATCAAAGGAAGATTTGGGTGTTAGTTTCCCCAATTTATTCTTTTTTTATAATGAGGTTTTTCTTTAAACTGCAAATTTTAATTGGTGCTATGCGAAGCAGTAAGAGCTCTCTTCTCATAACCTTTGAAAAAAGCCTCTTTCAAAATTGGTTGGTAAAAATATGCATTGCACGAAGTCATAAAAATAATGATCTTTTGCCTAGCAGAGTCTGATTAAACATGTTTTTAGACCCAATCTTAGAGAATCAATTCATTATCTTAATAGGCAACAAAGTGTATGGAGACGAGGAGACCTCTACAATTAATTGTCTTACTAACAATGCCTGGGTAGTCCTTTCACTTAATTGGTCATCTAATAATATGATTCCTTATTGATTTACTTGCTTACACAGGCAGCTCTAATATATGTAACTTTCTGTGTTCTTATTTTTAATGCATGAAACACTCATAGCATTGCAGGCTCCAATGACGCGATGCTGCAAAGCCGATGGCTCGCATACGAAGACGGAAACGACCACGGCACCGGACCTATCATCTTGTGATGTTTTTGCCTAGGAATCAGTGCGGCAAGTACGAGGCAGTGTCTGTAGCAAAAGGAAAATGATGTGCCGTTAAACGTTAAAGGGCCCCCCATGGGAAGGAGGCCACCTTTCAAGGACGGGGTATGATCGTCTAGGGGTAGCAGGGAGCCCGTGAACGCGCGGGGAGGCAGGCACTGTGCCCCTCGGGCCCCCAGCTCTCTGGAATGATTGGCTCACTCCAGGGCCAGCCACCTTCCCAGGGTAGGGGACAAGTTCACAGGTCAGGGGACAAGCCTCCCCCAGAGCAGAGCCTGAACACCAGTGGGGTGTTGAGGCTGCTCTGCAGGGACAGATGTGCTCCTGATCAGGCAATATTCCCACATATAATTAGCACAAGAGTGGCAGCCCCTTCAGCCTTCTTAGCTAACCACCTACCTTTATTTTACTGACTGAGAAAGGTGTTTGTAACACCCTTTACGCCGATGGACAAACCCTCTGGTGTAGACTTTGAAGGGCGTATGCAACCACCCCGGAGGGTGTGTTGGTAATTAAGGCGTCACAAATGCCATTTGGGTGACCCCAAGATGCAGGTTGCTCTTAACTTCCGTGCACATTGAATATTACTGTTTGTGACTAAAGGTTTTGAAGTATATTGTGACACAGGCCCAATCAAAGATGAGGAACTGAGGCTTAGAAAGGTGAAGGAGTGTCCAAAGTCACCCAGCCCGTCGCCAGTGTCCGCGGGCATCATACTACTGACCGTCAAGTAGCACAGGAAAACGCCTCGAAATGAGGCACTCCCCCCAAATCCTTGTTAACGTGTTTCCTTTCCTATTCCTTCCATCATTTCCATACCCAGGAGCAGGGCTGCCACTATGGCTGGGCCAGCGGAGCCAGGCGCAACCGCAGACAATGTGAACGGCGCCCCCTGGAGTTTGTGCGGTGTGGTAACTCAGGGGCCCCAAGCAGCATTTCAGTTGCTGCTCTCCCATGTGCCCAGGATGATTAAATACTGAAATGGAACAGGAGGTGAAGAACAACAGCTACATTTTTGTTTGATTTTGGGGATCCTTTACATGTGAAGTGTATATACGAGTATATGCAGTATTCTTTCTATAGGGTCCTTTTTTATACATCCAAGAATATTTTGATTATGTTAAATGAGACTGCTGATTTTGTTGCCTTTTAAAAGGGGTCTTCAAATAAGTAAAAAACATACATTATAAGTAGAGGAAAAGGTTCCTTAAATTTGCATCTTCCCCCCTCACACCCAAGCTGTAAGGCATGGACATATTTTGTCCTCAAACACTTGGTTCAATATCTGCGTATTTGTTTTAAAACCTGTATCATCAAACTCTCTCTCTAGATTTAAAATGCTGCTGAATGTGACACTTTCAAGGAGAGAGCGTGCTCAGAACTTAGGCAGGGTACAGTGGGCCAAGTATGCTAAGTGTACAATAGATTTTCTAATTTTACACCTAAGACAAGAGGACGTGCTCACTAAAAAAATAAAAATATATATGTAGGACATACACACTCTTGCTTTGTCAAGCTGTTGGCTATAGTCTTCAAGATCAGAATGTTACTCTAACTTTGAAAAATGATGTAAGCTGATAGCCACGGGTTATTCAAATAAAGGCATCTGCGTAATAAAAATATGAAATACATATATTTACAGTTGTCATTACCTCGAGCTTTTTGGTGCATGTAGTGTCTGCATCAGTGAAATCGTAGGGCATGTGTGAGCAAACCGAGCCTCTGAGTCTAAAGGACACCCCGGACACAGAGCAGGAAGTCGCTGCTTCCTGGAATAAATTCACATGGTCCTGGCTGTCTCATCAACCCCTGCATTTGGCGGACATGTCCTGGGATAAATCGGAGAGGCTGGCCACCGCCTCAGCAGGCCCCTGCCTTGAAGTTGGACTCCTGGGCCGTCAAGGCAAATAACCGGAAGTTTCTATTGGATGTTCCTGACCATCACATGAAACATCTCCATCTGACAGAGAAGCCTGCCTTTAAAGATGAGACTGAGCAGCTATCGCAACTTTCAGCCTCAGGAAAGGAAAACAAATGTCTTTTTCTCATGGAGTTGAAAATTGAGGATTGAGAGAGCAGAACCCGTAACTCAGGAGTCAGAAACAGACAGAAACACTTGTAAGAGCCGCAAGGCTTTCACTTCAGGTGGCAGCTCAGCTGCCCTAGCTGCACACTAGGTCCCCTGACACGCTCAGGACCCCTCCCCGGAGCAATACTCGGGCAGTTTGAAAGGAAGCACAAAATAATTTCCTCAAGGTTACCTGGTGCATCAGTAAATTCTGGAGGAGTATCCTGGTCCCAGGTGCCCCTCTGGAAAACCCACGTCTGGGATTCACCTTCACTGCACGGAACTGAACTTGCCTTGACCTTACTGCTTTTCTGACAGAAAATGGGGAAAACATACATTTATACGTCCCAGGAAAGAACTTACTGCCTATCCACAAATCACAGTCCCGGGACTCAGCTCTTTTCTCATTCGTCTGTCTCATAAATTACGCTGGGTGTCTGTTTTGGCTTTGCCATTGCCATCTGGAAAAATGAGCTCATTTGTAGCTATTTCATTTGTCCTTGTGGGAAGCAGAAGCATAAGATGAATGGTTAACCTCAACTTGATATCTGTTGACAGATGACTCCAAAACTACTGCAAATGGCTGGCTCCTGGGAAGGCTGTGTTTGAATACCTTCTCTGAAAAAGGTAACTGGCGTATACACTTGAGTAGGGAGGTAAATGCTCAGTGCTGGGCTGGGGCCTGTTGCCTGCTCCCGGGAAAGGGTGCGACCTCGCGCAGAGATTTTGCATCTGATACTTCCCTCAAGCTCCTCTTCTTATTGGTCTGAATATCAATAGGGCTTTTTAAAGAGCAGAGAGAAGAGAACTGAAAACCAAAGTAGGAGCTAGAATCTCTTTTTTAGTTAGATACACATGCATGTATGTATTATAAATATACTGTGACCCAGATTTGGAAAACCTATAGAGGAAAAGGGAGAGATCACTTATATTAGGACAAAGTACATGCATTTTCTAAAGTGACAAGAAGCTGCTATGTAAGTTTAAGCCAAATTTTAGCATTTTCCCAGTCTGGAGGTTACAAAGTGGCTATCCATGGACGTATGGTTGGCCCTTGAACAACATGGGTTTGAACTGCATGGGTCCATTTATTCGTGAATATTTTTCAACAAACACTGTAAATGGATTTGTTCTTCCTTTTGATTTTCTTAATGACCTTTTTTTCTTTTTCTAGCCTACTTTATTATAAGGGTACAGTATTGTGGTATGTATGACATACAAAGTATGTGTTTATCCACGCTGTTACTGGTAAGGCTTTCAGTCAACAGTAGGCTACTAGTAGGTAAGTTTTTTTTTTTTTTGGCAGGGGGAGGGTTCAAAAGTTGTATGTGGATTTTTGACTGCATGGGGGGTCAGCACCCCTAACCTCCACATTGTTTAAGAGCCACCTCTATACAGATGGCAGGCTTGCCTTATTTGATGATTCTATCCTGTTTTTTAAAAAGACATCAGAACACAGGAGAGCCATGGGACAGTCGCACCCCAAAATCCGGAGTCCTGGCTTCTCTTGAAACATCCGATGGGCTGGCTGCCGCAGACGCGCGGTTTGGTGCCCACGCCCCGGGCGGCACGTCCGCGCGGTGCCGGCGCCCAGCCCGGACGCGCTCCCGGCAGCCCGCGTGGCCCTCGGCGGCGGCCTCCACGGGGAAGGCTGGCGGGGAGAGAAGGCGGGTGGGGGCACGGCTCCGCGCGGGGGTGACTCGCGGGGTGCCCAGCACGGCGCTGCGCCGTCTGGCATTCGTCTTTACGGCCCGTGTCAACATATGTCTCATAAAAACGCAAAGCAAAACAAACTCCCACTCTGCAAAACCGGCGGAAAACACAGATTTTACTGAAGGCCTCTTGGGGACGATGACGGGAAATGACGACATTATTTCACTCAGCAACACTTCCTGGGGCTGTCAGGTCCTCTGTTAGATAAAGCAGCGGAGTCTTCTCTCAGCTCCCCACCTCTCCGCCCTCCCCCAGCACCACGGGGAATCCGACTGCGGACGCAGAGGCTGGGACGGGGTTCACACTCCGGGAGGGGACCGTCTACCTTCTCCCTCATCACTGGGGCCGGAACGGTGACTTCACATGCACTGCCCGCTGGGGAGGGGGGAGAATATTTTCAACATGAGCAGTGGGGGTATCATAGAACTGGGACTGGGCTTCATCTTGAAAAACAAAACTAGGAATTACGAAAATTAATTTGTCTCGCATTTAACGCAGTTTAGGCTGTAACTGCAACTAGGCACTAATTCTTAGAATTAATAGAAAATGAATCACATAAGGATTTTTTAAAAATCTGGTATATTTTTCCCACCAAATTAGAACTCCCATCCTTCACTCGTATTTGACATTCATAGCAGTATCATAAAGCCAAGTTTTGCAGAAATATCTGGGGGCCTTATAAACTACCCCCAAGGACCCCTCTTAATCTTTTGCTATCAATTATTTTCTTTATTTCAGAATAGCTTTATGTTTACAGGAAAGTGGCAAAGACTATCAAGAGAGCTTCCCCATACCCTCCATGCGGTTTGCCCCCGGTGCAAAGGGCGCCGCGGAAGCCAGTAGCATCTGCAGTTGATGTGGGGCAGAGGGGGTTGTCCTTGCCGGGGCCGCACTGCCCTCCGGGTCTCATCCTTCTGGAGCGAGCTTCCTGGGGGACTCAGGGGGAGGCTCCAGGGAAGGAGACTGTCAGTTCAGGCGAAGGGAAGCCCTTAGTGAAATGGGACCTGGGAGACTTCCTACAAACTGCATGGGCATTTACCTTTTGGCTGGGGAGTCAGCTAGAAGCAGGGATGCTCCTTTGCAAGTCTGAAGGACCAATCCCCCGGGGTGTCTGTCATGACTGTAATTCTTATGTGGGAGCAGAGTAGAGAATAGTCAAGACACAGTATGCTGAAGCACCCCCCTACTCTCCAAAAAATTCCTGGTAAAATACGCTAGAGTCCTTTATCAAAGGAAGAGAAAAATCTGGGTGCGAGCCTTTTGGAAATCTCCACCAAGCCCGCAAAACCTCAGTGCAGAAGGACAGATGGGGACAGGAGATGTGGGGCCGGAAGTGGAGGGCATGTATGGCAGATTTTCCTGTTGATTTAAAAGCAAATGGCATGGCTAGATACCACTGGCGATGGGGCTGAAATAGACTGTGGTGTGGGGAACAGCTACTGGGTTGCAGACTTGATGCATCATAAACACCAGGACCCTTGAGGCAGGATGCGGAGCTGCGAGTCTGGAGTGCTTGCTGCCTCGGGACACTGAGATGCTGATTCTTTCTCGTTTACCCAATATCCAATTCACCGAGCAGCTGAGCAAAGGCCACCCTGTCTGCATGTGGCGTGCGCCCTCCATCCTCAGCCACCTTTCACTAGGAACAGGTGCATATTTTTCTGCCTATAGTTGCTAGACGTAGGGCCTTTCAAATGGATCTCATTTCTCCCCACTCCTCTATGTCTAATGACTTGTCCTGGGGAACTGTGTTTGTCCCCAAAATGTTAATGACTTCATAACTCAGTGTGAAATGCTCTGGGGAGTTTTTGTATTATTAAGGATTCTGTGAAGTATCCAAAAAGGAAATGCTCTCAAGTGCCAGGCCACCGTTATAATTTGAGTCTTATTTTGGAGAAAGGAGAGAAATTACGCTTTTTAAAAATACATGTTTTCAACTGGGAAAGCAGCTCGTTTAAGCATAATGGCCATCATTGCCCTTTGGAAATAAGGCAGGAGTCTCCAGAATGTTCCTGGATGGTGAATTTTATCTTCTTGCCAAGGCCTGTCTGAGTCATGCTGGAACTCAGGCACTAGGAGTGAGGGTAGGTCCGCGGTTGCGGCGAACTGGGTGGAGGACCCGGGCCCCTGGGGTTTGCAGGGGGGGCGGGCATTGCTTTGGTAGCTGAGCTGTGACTCAGGGACTCAGCCAGCAGCACAGGCGACGGGCGCCAGGAAGGTGACCAGCTGTTTGTTATAGGAGAGACGGGATGCTCTGCACCTTCCTTCCTCATGCCACTTTCTTGCAATCAGTGAGTGTCCAACTTTTTTTTGTTTAAAGCCTGGGAATCTATGTTATCCATGAAGGATACAGCATGAGAAGCCCATCAAGTTCTGCGGCTGCTCTGGTTACAAGCGTGATGGGCGGTGGGAGTCCTGTGCACCCAGGCCTTCCCTACACCATTCCCGGCTCCCAAGGAGTGGGGCAGGGCCCCGGGGCCCTCGGGGATCCAGGGGGTACAGTTTGTCAATCACTGCCTAAAATGCTTTCAGGAAAAAATGTATGTGACGCATTTTTTACAAATACTAGTAAAACCCCTTAGAAATCTTTTTGTTATTATTAGTTTCAAATCTTCCCTTGTTTAATGGAACATGTCAGGTAGTTTGAATAGGATGATGATGATAAAATCATTTACTGAGAAGGAAAACCCAGAGCCTTGGGAAGATCAAGTCCATGGACAAAGTTTTACAGGTACCGAGTTTGGCGCAAAGCTGTCTGTGAATCCCGGCCGTCCACTATGCGCCGCCCTGCCGCTACCTCTCTGGTTTTCTCCCATCTTCTCTCTCCCACCCCACCCCACCCCCCTTGCTCCACCCAGAAGGGCCTTCTCAGTGCCTGGGCCTTAGGAAACATTTCCCAGATGGAAATGCCAGCCCCACTGGAGTGACCGGAAGTATAGACTGGGCTGAACCTCCCCAGCCGTTGCCTCCTATGCTCATCTGGAGAGGGTCACGACAGTGGGGTCTGAGACTCGGGGCTCCACTTGCTTCCAGGTGCCGAGGCACATGTATTACTTTACATTAGTTTAATTGGGTGGTCTCAGGGGGGCTTCAATATATGGGAAGACAGTTCTCCAACTATTTTTGTTTGACAGCCTGAAATAAGGTCAGCTCCAGATTGATTTGTTTGGATCTGTGCATAGGAAGTTTCTGTAAAGGACACATTGGGCAATCAACTGTGAAAGAAATGGATCTTAGGCTCTGTTAGGGGGTGGGAAGTTTATACTCTGCACCTCAGAGGTAAAAAAATAAAACAGAAAGAAAGAAAAATTGGGTTTTTAAAAAAATGTCCTTATCTTGCTCAGGATGCCTGCATTCCACTGGTGGCAGGTCAGGGATCGAACCTGCATCCTGGCCCTGGATGAGTAGTTCAGTTGGTTAGAGCATCATCCTGATATGCCAAGGTTGCAGGTTCAATCCCCAGTCAGGGCACGTACAAGAATCAACCAATGAATGCATAAATAAGTGGAACAATAAATCAGTGCTTCTCTGTCTCTCTCTCTCTCATTCTCTCTCTTCCCTCTCTCTCTAAAATCAATGAATTTAAAACCTTAAAAAAAAAAAAATCCTGCATCCTGCCTGTTGGCAGCAGCCCAGTCTCTTCTGGGTTGGAGCAGGCCCTTTGGGGTTAACTTAGCTTGATTTGGGTAAGTGTTCAGTTTTCCATTGTTCCTCCTGCTCCCGCTTGCTTTCCCTGGGCCGAGGGGTGCCCACCAGCCCTCCTGGCATGGGGGACGGGGGTCTTTTCACTCAGGACCAGCAACCTCCGTGGCCCCTGGGACTGCAGCATTGGGAACCGCAGACAGGCAGCTGGTGCCATCTGGGGTTTCTGGGGTGCGATGTTGTCACCTACTGCTGAAGTCTGTAGTTATTGTCATGGGATTTGGCCATGGGGTCTCATCTTCTGTATGCTCTATTCTAATCCCACTAGATCTCTTGGGTGGCTTGGGTCTCTTTTTAACAAGAACACAGAGCTTCATAAAGCAGCTGCTGGACAGAGGCGTCCAGGCCTGAAAGGGGCCGCTGCAGCAAGCCAGTGGGCCCTCTCTTACCGGAGGTGTTTCCGGGGTGGGTCAGGCTCTGCCAGCTGCTAAAATGTAGACAGCGCCTACAAAGGGGCTGGCTGAGATGGCTCCTGAGGTCTCATTCTCTCAACAGTGGTTCAGAGAGGACAATTACCTTAACACTCCTTCCATCAAGAGGTGGAGTCCATGTTCCTTCCTCCTGAACCTGGTAGGATCCACGACTGCTTGGGCAATAGGATATCATGGGAATCGTGAGGTACCAGGCCCACGCGCTAAGAGACTGGCAGCTTCCAACTCAACCTCCTGACACATTTGCTCTTAGCGCCCGAAGCTTCCACGCAAGAAGTCTGACTATTCTAAAGCTGCCATGCTGTTAGGAAGCCCAAGCTAACCACATGGACAGAGAGATAGAAAGAAAAAGAGAAACACGCACTCTGGTCCAGACCATCCCAGCCCCGGCATGAGACATGTGAATGAAGACGTCTTTAGAGGACTCCAGCCCAGCCACTGTCTGACTATAACTTCAAGAAAGACCCCAAGTCAGGGTCACCCAGGTGAGCTTGGTCAACTCACAGACTCATGAAATATAATAATAAATTGTTTTGATCTGTTAAATTTTAGGATGGTTTCTAATGCAACAATAGGTCCCAGCCCACAAAAATTAGAGTTTATAATTCTATCAACTAACATAGGAGGAGGTTAAGACTTAGTCATATGTAAGTCACTTAAAATTATGAGAAAGATCTTAGCAAGAACTCTGCCCTGCAACATCTCTCTTGGTGGCCTGCCACGTGGCCCCAAATTACACCAAGAGCAGATCACTTTGGCTGACAAGTGATCTCTTTAAAGATCAATACTGTTCGGTGGAGGGAGGTGAACACCTTAAATCTAATGAGCTCTGCTGTCCTCTCCTAGGAAGTAATTTTCTGATGTCTGAAAATGGTCAGGGGGAATGAGGTCTTGGGTGCCCGGAATGACAGAGGGATCGATGGATACGCTTAAAAATAAGGTTCTCCGAGAAGCTAGAAAACTCTGGAGCCAAGGCAGGGAGATAAACGTGGAAAGAGAGACAACACAGATCCCCCTACGCCTTTGTCTCCTTCACATGGCCAGTTTTGTCTGTGGCTGACCATGAGGGCTGCTTGTTCTCAGCAAACTTTGCAGCTTGCGCAAATCCTAAAATGTTACTGATGACGGTGACGACGACATGTTTCATTTCCAATGTCCAATGATTGGCTTGTCTGCTCATCGGCAGAGACAGAAGGGTGGATAATTAAACACTCAATCCCACCCACTCAGGAGAATTTCCATCCCTTCCCGCACCATGGCACTGCCAGGGTGTTGAAAGCCAGGGAAAGCGGAGTGTTTGGGGCCTGCCGGGCTGGAACTCTGAGGGAGGAAAGAGTATCCCAAGTGGCAGTGTGCTCATGTCAGAATAGAGCGTCTAGTAACCATGATGGCAATGGTGACAGCTGACGTGCCGCGAGGGCTCACTATCTACCATCGTCCCTCTGCCTTGTGATCAGGCCATGGAGCTGGGCAGTGGAGAGCGCAGTTCTGAGGTCCCAAGACCTTGGTCCAAAGCCCAGCTCTGCGGCCTCTTCCCTGAGATGGCAGGTCACCTAAACTCTAAACCTGTTTCCCCATAGGACTGTGCTGGGCATTAAGGGAAGTGATCGATGTAAACAGCTACACAGCGTCAAGGACAAACATTCAAAAATGTTCGTTACTGTCTATGCCATATTTTGGGTTCTCCGTGGACGGAATTGACCTTTGTGGATTGATCTGGTAGCCCATACAAGACCTACCGTCCCCTTTGTCCATAAGGGAAGTGGCATGCCGAATTATATATTGGCAATTATATGTTGGCCAAATCCAGCCTGTTGGCTGTCTGTGTATGATTTGCAAGAACAGCTTTTGCATGTTTTTTAGTGGTTGAAAAATCACAAGAGGCATAATATTTGTGACATGTGAAAATTATATGGAATTCAGATTTCAGTATCCCTTTAAAAGCTCTACTGGAAGACAGACATGCTCATTCAATTCCACATTGTCCACCACGGCTTTTGCCCTGCAGGGAAGGGCTGGCTGAGTAGCGACAGTAGATAGCTAGTGGCTCCTGAGCCTA
Source organism: Pteronotus mesoamericanus (assembly GCF_021234165.1). Lineage (NCBI taxonomy): Eukaryota > Metazoa > Chordata > Mammalia > Chiroptera > Mormoopidae > Pteronotus > Pteronotus mesoamericanus. The sequence goes on from NW_026555200.1 coordinate 2,803,448, forward strand.
AAAGGTGTACTACCTGGTTCTTTATAGGAAAGGTTTGCCAACCTGTGTTCTAAATGATAAGAAAGGAAACTAACTTCCAAGCAATGTATTCAAACACAGCTCTCACAATTGCCTATTATACCCTCTTAAATGTGTATTTAAGTATTTCTCTCCACATGCACACACACAAATACATATTCAAAAGCACGTGTGGGATAACCCAGACCCAAGTGCACACATACATCGCCTGTTCTGACCCTCAGTGGCTCCACGTGACCTGCTGTCCAAAGGCCTTGCTATGCTGCTCGGCACCGATCCAGCCTGGGTTGTCAGGAGGGCTCTGGAGGTAAACGTGTCTGGCTGAGCTGCAAATGCCTGGCTCTCTCCCTGCCCTGCTGGGTCTCCCAAGAAATACATGAATATTTTAGTGCTTTTTTTTTTTTTTTTTTTTTTTTTTTTTAGCAGTAAAAGGTTTCCACTTTCCTTATGGGCTGGAGTTTTGAAGAACCTGTTCTCATCACAAAAGCAGGTGCAGGAACTATTTATCATACATATGAGAATCAACATGAATAAAACCCCCCTTAGGTACTACTCACATTTCTTTCGCCTTCTCACTCTTGGGTTGCTATTAAACTTTAATACATACAAAGTGTGCTGGGTTTTATGGAGTTGAACGGTGAGGGGAGATCATGCCTGGGGGCTTAAGTTCATGCCGGCTTTCAGTGATATAATGAGGCGGTACCCTAATCACCATAGAAAGGCATCTAAAAGTGTTGTCTACGAAAAAACTCACACCAAACACCATCACCGCTGAAGGGGGCCTGGTGATGAACTGGTCCAGGCTTTTCAGAGATGAGCAAATTCAGGGTCCCATCGGGGAATGGCTTCCTCAAAGGAACAGGCTCCTCCGTGGAACAGGTCGGCCTGGATGCCGGCCCCTGGCTCCCTGCGTCCCAGATAACACACCGAAGCACAGAAGTAAGGGCCGATGGGCCATCTGGGCACGTGCTTTCTCCATACCACATTGTTTCCCCTTAGCTGCTCAATGTGTCTGACACACGTGGCATTTTTATTCCACCTCATGCGGCTGCGTGGCGTCCCCTGGGTCTCTTCCTCAATGTCACGGTCCCCGCCCTTCCTGGGCAGCCTCAGGAGCATGCATGACGCTCACGACCATGAGATTTGTCTGCCTTGGGCCTCTGTGTCCATGCTTCTCCCGGCGGCCCCGAGGGGGTTCACTGAAGAGAAGTAAGGCACTGGGGTGGCAGGCAAGGTGTGCCATGGGAGATTTAGCTACAGAGTGGAGCTAGAGGATGGACCAGGCTAAGAAAGTGCCAGAATGCACGTGAAGGCTGCTGGCTAGGGTGCAGGAGAAGAGCCTAGCCAGCTTCCCCTCTCTGTAACAGGGGTGACACCGTGGGGTTTCTCCGTTGTCCTCTTTCTGTTCCTCAAATAGGTCGCAAGCTCTGAGCCAGGTGCCTCGGGGCCTGGTGGAGAGCCCACGGTGCCTGCCAGTCATTTCTCTTTTCACTTTGGTTTGTCAGAGTTTAAAATAAAAATGGTGGATTGGTGTGGGGAGAGAGGGACATGAAGACAGGAGACAGATAGCCTTTGAATAAAAATTGGTTTCCTGGGGCCAGAAGCAGAAGAGCGTGGTGAGAGTCAGGGGAACGCGCACCCTGCTTCCCAGAGGGGTGGGGAGCCTGCCAAGGGGCCGGGCGAGGTGCGTGCAGCCTCACAGCGGCGCCCCAGCCTCCAGGCGTGGAGTGGGAGCAGCAGCCCCAGACCTGAAGGGACCAGTAGACTGGGACGATGTGTGTCTCCATGGCAACCAGTGTGATCTGATGACTCATAGTGCGCACATGCCGGGAGGACTTGGGGGTGGGGAACCCTCCAGCACCTTGGTGCTAGGAAGAGACCCTTAGGGTGGGGGTAGGGGAGCTCTGAGAGTCAGCGAAGTTGATTTTCTGCCTATATGATGACATGAAATAGTCACAGTTGAAATGAAGCTGCTTGGAAGAAAATAGAGATTTGATACTTATTCCACACCTGAGTCTGTGTGACCTGTGATTCATTCTTTCTTTCTGCAGCTGAAAAACAAAAATCTATATCTTCCCCACAAGTTGTCCAATGCATACTGAGTGTCCAGGTGATTGTGCATGCATTATCTATTGTTTTGATGTAGGTACTGTCTGAGTTCAATGGCTCCTGCCAACGGATGGGCAGTTTACGTCGATCGATGTGCATTTGCATTTCTTCTATTCTTGGCTATTTTTTAAAACCAGGTTTTTTGGTTTTTTTTTGAAAATGAGAATTACTGCACAATCCAACACACCCAACTATACACGTCAGAGGCTTAGATCAGGAGGCAAGCCTTTCAGAGAGCCTGTTCCTTGATACCTTTGATTGTTAGGATCCTGGTCAAGTTAAAAGCCCAGCTTTCATTATAGCAAATAAACCTTTGTTACCAAAAAGGCATTTTGGGTATAAATAGGTCTCAGATGGTTTGTTCCTCTGAAGATGGGATGCAGAACTTTTTTTTTTTTTTTTTTTTAAGATAGGTGACTTGCAGCCATCTCAGGAGGGAGACCAAAGCAGAGACGGTAAAAGTCACGCCTATTCAGAGAGGGGAGAAACCGAGGTCTTGCTGAATGAATGAAGTTGATGTGGGAGCAGGAGAGCTCCCTGGCGGAGGGGAGGGGCTTCTGTACGAGCCAGGGTGTGATTTGTTTTCACATTTCCCTGCGTTTGTGGTGGAGAAGAGCTGCGTGCACGAGCCAAAGCAACAGAGCTCGATGGCCACTCCTTAACACAAATTCGCATCTACAATTAGACATCTCAAAAGTGCACATTCTTTCGCATTTAGCTATGCCACTCACTGAAATGTGCTGATGCCTACGAGCAAGAAATTCTTTTTATGGCACACTCTTATCCACTTTTTAAAAATGCAGTTTTTAGTGTAACATCTGTTGCCAAAAAATCAATTCTGATTATCCAAATCATGATGTAGTAACTTGATCCCCAACGGGAGGGTGATTTAAGCCAAATATTCGGCAACCTGGCTCCTTTGCTCTCCGTAACTTTCACAGAAGAACAATGGTTCAAAAGCAGGACGAAGCCAACTTCCTCCCTGGCTAGCTCCTACTGACGGGGTGGGGTGTGGGGGTGGGGTCCCAGGTCTCAGTTCAAGGCCAGGTGCTTGGCCGCGGGCTTCCTTCAGTTGCCCCCTGGCGCTGACTATGGTCTGTCATCTCAGGAAAAGCTCAAGTAAAGACAGTGCAGAGCTTTGAAAAGGGAAGGGCTATTTTAATTTCTCAATGCTCACATTTCACTGAAAGACCTGGCCTGATTTAACCTTGAGTTCATAAAGTCCAAACTGACTTTTTTTTCTGTTTTTATGGACAGTTTTCACTTTGACTCTGGAAAGAGACCACAAATGAGCCAATTCGACTAAAGACGTGATTCTGAAGGGCTCGGGGGACATAAATGCCAAGAGGGTGACATTTCTGTTTAAATATCACATTGGGCACACCGGGTAAAAAGGAATTTGGCGAAGGTGGCCACGAGCGCCGAGGTAAATGTCAGAGTCTGCGCTGGCCAGCGTTTGAGGGCGCCCTCAGACCCCTGTCCCTCAAGCCTGGTCTTTATTTCCATTTCTCCTGATGCTGCTCAGGGAAGACTGACACTTTCGTGCACTGGGTCCCTGCCCTTGGCATTGATTGGCCCAAGTGACCTTGTGGCTGGATACACATTAGCTCACCTGGGCTCCACTGCTGGCTGTTAATAAGAGTGGGGAACCCCCAGGAGGCGAACTTCTCTTTCTCTTGCTCTCCTTCTCCGTCCAGAGCAGCCCCTGCCCGTGTGTCCCTGTTCGAGCCTCTCACGCACCCTTTTCCTCGACAGAACAAAGTCTGGGGGAATCGAGCTGAACGAATGAAAGGCTCGCCTCGGGCGGTGGGAACATTCTGCCCCTCCAGTTTGGTTCTGCTCTTTTCCTTTCAGGATATTGTTCATCTCGAGTTGACTTTGGTTAAGCAGGTGTTCAGATAAAACCACCTTTGGTTTTAGTACCAAAGAATTGAGGTCTGGGGTCGGGGGACCTTGGAGGGTGATCTCACGTGGCTAACACTTCAGTTCAGTTCCAACCTCCGCCCATGACAGAAACCAGGGAAATTCTGGGAGGGAGGGACGCAGACCTCAGCCAGGCGGTGCTTAGATCCTGCCTGGGCTCTTCCGAGCCTCCTCCCCGGCACCGTGGCTGTGCTTTTGCTCTGGAAGAGGAAATCCATCTTGCTTTTTGTCTGTAGGTGGTTGTCCTAGAAGCGGCTGCTTTTGATGGCAGTGCCCGGGGCATCCGTGTGCGCGTCCACCTGCCATTCCTGGGGGCCCGCGTTCCGCACGCCACCATTGCCAGGGCTGGCTCCTGCCAATCGGGTGCCCACTGCCCTCTCATTCATGCTGTCCTCCCCTCCTGCTCCCGCTCATCACTTCTGTCCTGGTGTTTCATTCCTATCAGTCTCGGGAGACCCGTCTCCTCCATCAGGCTGTGGCCACTGGTGGCAAGAAAGCCCGTGAACCGTGTCACGGTCGTCCCCAACCCTGCGTTTCCGGCCTGGCCGTACCCCGTCTGCCGTGCGACTCCTGGGAAGTGTCTGTGGAATGACTGCATCGCACTGGCACCACCGCCCGGCGTTCTCCCCTCCGTCGTGTGTTCTGTCATCAGGCTGTCACATCGCTACGTCCTCTCTCACCCCGTTTGCGAGATGTCTTCCTGTCGCCGCCTGCAGTGTGCCGGGGACACGCCTGCACTGCGCGCCCGGGCTCTGGGACCTGCCCGTGGTCTCCATGCCCCGCTGTGGCCCTGGGGGTGTCTGGGATGCTCTTCGGCTCCAGCCACATGCTTGGCCCAGGGGGTCATGTGAGCGGTCCCAGGGCCGCGCACCCCTCGCTCACACTTCTCCTGCTCTGGGTCACGCCAGACGCAGGGGCCCTGGGCTCTTCCTGCCTCTCTAGAGGCCCGTCGGCGGGCCGGTGCGCCCTCAGCTCTCTGCGGCTCCGGGCGCAATGCCGCGTGCAGGGCTCTGATCAGGAGACATTTTCTCTGCCTCCCCTCTTGTTCTTTCTTCCTTCTGGGCAAGAAGATGTTCACCATCGTGGCTTCCATCACTCTGCCTGGAGCCCTGGCCTAGGCTTTTGAAGTTCAAAGGTCAAAAATAGTCTATGTTTAGTTCCAGGTCTGCTTTCCCCACAGGCCAAGAATACTACAGGGGTTGGGACTCCTGGGAGTGGGGAAACGCTGGACCTGGTGACAGGGACCCGCGAGGGGACGTGCCGCTCGGCCCCCTCGCCGTCCTGCTGTTTCTGCTGTCTTAGCTGCTTTCCTTTGCCCCCTTTCTTCTGAGGCGACGTGGTGTTTCTGATGGTCGCACCCAAAGCCTTGGCCTTTGAGGTCATTGGATGCAAAGCAGAGGCCTCCTTTCTTCCCATGCGTCAGATCCAGGCGCCAGCTTCTCCATGGAGTTCTTTTTGAGCTGTGGAGCCAGGCGTTGTTTCTTTAACCCACAAACTTTTCATTTTTATTATTTTAAAAAAGCCCATTTAATGTCCAATTATTTAGATCCATAGCAAGTCAGAGCTACAGTAGATCCAGGGATGAGCGTGGATCATCTCTTCCTTGGCAAATTCATCGCTCCGGACACTGGTAAGCTTATATTATGAATGCTTTCTTTCTTTTTCTTTAAAAATGCCTTCAGAGAGCCTCCAGTAAATAGAATGAAGCTCTTTGATAAAGGTATTTACTACCCCATTTGACAGATGAAGAAGCTAACTGGCTTGTTTAAAGTCTTATAGCTAATCGGTGGCAGAGCTGCGGCTTGAATCCAGGACTCTGGTCCCAAATATAGTGACCCAGAGGACCCAGAACCTATCACTGGTTCTGGAACACACAGTAGGCATTGGGCAAAGTTCGTTTCATTTTGTACCCTCTTCTTCCCTTGCATTGTTCCCAAGGGCTGAGCACACACTTACAGCTAAAACAATCTACATTCCTCCACTTTGTTTTATGGCAATGAAAAAATGTGCAGCCGTCCATCCACTCTGCCGCTGTTGAAAAATAATAACAGGATGATGTTCCCCCTGGCAGCTGTCTGGGCCTGATATTTAAGGAGCATCCAGTTCCAAAGAACTGCCCTTTAAAAAGAAATTAGAATTGCATATCCACCGAGCACGAACTGGAAGATAAACAAATGTTCTTTCCTACCCAAATATTTCCAGCTTTTGCTTTATGGTATTTCTTATGACTGGAGGTCAATATGCTATATATGCAGAATTGGAAGACCTTAAGCTCGTGCTGTGAGCCATGGATGGAGCTAAGGCATGCGTTCCAGACTCCGGAGCATCATTTTTAGTTTTTGCCTCAGCCTTTCGGTTGCAAATGACTCAAAGTGAGCAAGTAATAAAGAGGGATTTTTATTGGTTCACTAATCGAAAAGTCCAGAGGCAGGCTTAGCTTCAGGTGTAGCTACATCTAGGAGTTTCAATGGCATCATTCCTTCTCCTCGGTCATCATTGCTCTGGCCTGGTGGCTTCCCTCTCACAAAGGCCCCTCCTTGCGAAGGCATGACAATTACTATAACAACAGCAGCAGCCAGGTCACACCCACAGAAAAAGAGAGCTCTGCTTCCTAACAGTTTTGCATAAAATCACAGAACTGAGTTTCATTGGCCTGGGTTGGGTCACATGCTCATCCCTGAACAAATCACTGTGGCCAAGGGAATGGAAAACATCGATTGGCCAGGCCTGGGTCACATGCCCCTCTCTGGATCCAAGTGGTGGGGTGGGCCCATCAAAACCACTACAACTTACTCATGAGCAGAGATGGTTCCATCAAGTAAAACCAATATTCTGTTACCAGAGAACTAGTTTGGATGGTTGGCAGACAAAACAACAGATGACCACTACAACTATATCCCTTACTTCTAAGTGAACACACATGATTCGAGACAAGAGTTTGTTGATTGCTTTTTTCACCAAAAAATTCCATGGCAGAAATTCAAGGGGATAGAAAGAAGAGGAACCCTGGTCCCATTTTGAGAAATGGAGCTGTGGGTAGGGGAACAGAAGGAACTATGAGGGCAGGATGGCCTCCCTTCTTTTCCTTGGAAATATAAAGGCGAGATGGCACGGCTCCTGTCTTGGAGGAGCTTAGAGTTGGGAACAGAGTCAGAGCTACACATCTAGAGGACAAAATACCTCCATACAACCAAGTCCCTTTCATATCAGTCACTTTCTCATCGGCCCTTTATTTAGTGAGTGTGTGTCGGGATCCAGTGGGGGGGTGTGTGATGGGGCCGGGGGGGAACAGCGTGCGGGTAGAATAGGAGGACAGGGGAAGGGCAGACACTAAATCCTGTGCAGAGGACTGCGCTCCTTCTGCATTTCCTGAGTGCTTTTTTCACAGGCATGTCTTATTCCTACACATAGTGGGAATGAGAGCTGGTTCACGTCTGAGTCCTTCGTGGACGCGCTCTGCCCACCTCCACCACGTTCACACTGTCCAGCAGACGCCCTGCGTTTCCCGTAGTGGAGAGTGGGGCCCAGGGGAAAGGACTGGGTTGGAGTCCTGGTTCTGCCACCTGGCAGCTGAAGTCTGTTGGGCGAGTTGTTAAATTTACTGGACCACCTGTCTGAAGTGGGGTGATGTTGGTCTCAGGGTGTTTCAAGAATTAAGTGAGATCATGTAGGGGGACATGCACAGAGCTGGTTTGTTCATTAAATGTTAGTTTTTCTTCTGACTTAATTGGCAAGAAAGGGAACTCTGGCCTAATGTCAGGTGGGTTTGGGGAAAAAAATCTGTCTTCCTAGATTTTGTTTGTTCTAGAAGACTGGACACATGGGGACAAAGGTTTGGGAATGGAGTACCGTGTGGAATAAAAAGAATAAAAAGGTAAGATCAGAGTGGCATGTGCCGCTACACAAATAGTGACAATTGCCAAAGCAATAATTACTTTTTTTTTTTAGCTCCCACTGTGAGTCATGGACCACGCTAAGTCCTTTTCATGTGATCTGATGTAATCCATCAACACACAACAGTGACTCTAATCAGGGGCCAGCCCTATGGGGTGGGCTGGTCGATTACTTTCACTTTATGAATGAGATTCAGGAAAGAGGCACCGATAGATAAAATCACATGTAACTAGTAATCAGTTGACCCCATACCTTTTGACTGTTATGTACTCTAACTCCCTATATGGAATTATTAATATAAGCCAAGATCCTTGCTTTGCCTTTTTTTGGGGGGGGAGGGTTCAGATGGTTCTTACTCCTCAAAAATCCCCAAGTCCCCTGACTTCAAATGGTCAAACATGTAGCATCGTCAAATAAGGAAATTAATGATAGTAAATCTCCGATTTTTTTTTTATTTTAGAAATTAAAGACACTCTTAAGAATGGTCTCCTAATTGTAGTAACCTGCTTCATTAATGCTGAAAAACTCATTTACCATTCGGCTATTAAATGACAAACTGTTACCACCATTTTTATTGCTTTGTATTTCCCTAACAAATTTATTATGTAATTACCCTGCATAACAACCTCATTTTTAGGATGTAAAGTCAAAATAAGGTCTCTATTGTAAAGTGCTCACTATTAGATGTTTTCACTATCTAGTTTATATAAAATACCCAGCACTGAGAATCAAGTTTTCTCTTTTGCTAACCAGGGCTCAATAAATCAGTGTGGAATCCCGTAGTTCCTGAATCTGACTCTCTTTGGCCCTCCTCTGCAACGTTAGAAAGAGGGAAAAAGAGGACGTTAAGCTTGGCCACGGGTTGGTTGAAAATACTTGAGCGCACAGCACAAGCTTGTTGAGCTGTGTGACTGGGGACTGTAAAAATGGCTGCCCTTCCCAGCCCCCCAGGGAGCCTGCGCCTAGGTCTAAACAGAAGGAGAGCAACCCAAGAATGAAGACTTCCGGGTGGCCGGACCAATTTCTCCCTGATGCTATGGGTGTCGGAGAGGCCTCCCAGACAAAGACTAGAGGCGGGGCTGCTGTCACGGAGGCCTAAGACCAGCAGATGTACAAGGAATGTTCCGAGGAAAGGCCATGCGCTCCCATACTGCTCTTCCAAAAGGCAGGAGAAGCCGGACCTGCCCCCAAGGGAAGGGAAGCGAGGGAGAAGCGTGCCTGCAGATGCCCGAGGAGGCGGCCTGGGCATTGCTGTGGATCACCAGGTGGCAGGATCAAACCATAAGGGGATCTTTTCTAAGTGACCGCATCGTATGTGATATTTTGGAGCTTTTTCATTCTTGGGGCTAAGTAAGAAGATAGCCTGTACTCCAAACCCTCCCACTTTACAGTCCTGAGAGAGAGAGGCGCTGCCTCTCTCAGGGGGAGAAAAGCCTGCCTGTCTGATTACCTGTGAAAGGTACGGTTGGAAGAATGAGGTCTCAGTTGTCAAGTCCAAGTACACTTGTACTTCTGCAAGTACTGGCATAAACACAAATAAGACCCCCTGCTGCTTGACTGTCTCTCTGCGGTAATTTCGTTCATAAACCCAGCACGACGGATCTGGGGTGAGAACATGCCAGCGACTAGGAGAAGCACAGCCCAGGCCCTGGCTGGTGGTGACTTTGGGTGTGAACCTGCACTTCTCTGGGGCTTTTTTCTTGCCTGTCAAATTAGGGGATGGGATGGAGTTGGTCGGTGCTCGGTATAGCCACCAGTGACTCACAGCACGCCGATTGTCCAGTGTCCTGAATGTTCCTTAGGTACCCAAGACAGTGGCTCTCAAATGGAGGTTCTCAATGCCACCCAGGGGTCATGTAGCCATGTCTGGAGACGTTTTTGGCTGTTACACTAGCCAAGCGAGCACCCTGGAGAATGCTGCTGGCGTCCCAGGGGCAGAGGCCAGGGAAGCCGCTAAACATTCTGCAATGCGCAGGACAGTCCCCGCAACACAGAACTATCCGGCCCCAAACGTCCAAAGCGCTGTGGTTGAGAAGCCCCACCTTGAACCATTAGTTAGACGTAAATTCACATCATCCTTCCAAGTTGACATGCAAGTAGCATGTGTGCCCTAGATAACCCCCCTGCTCCTGTATCCCTGAACACCTCGCAAATCATCTGAAGAGCTATGTCTGTGTGAATTCCGAGGGAGAAAAACGCTTCATGAACCTGGTGGCATCTACTTTGAAAACTTAATGTGAATGCGCATTTGCACCAGCAGGACAAAGCGGCGTGCCTTCTGCGTCCCTTCCGGGAGGACAACCCCGCCGTGACCTCCCCATCGCCCCCTGATGCGTTCTTCTGTGGCTCCTCCAGCTGCCGAGCTATGCACGGAGGCTAAGCGGCTTTGTCCCAGTCTTCAGAATCCTAATGTTTAAACTAATGCATTTATTTATGCTGAATGCAGCCTTCCGTCCAGAACATTATGAATTCTTCTTTGGGAGCCTTGAGTGAAATCAACCTCCTCTAGTCTGGCTTTTAATATGTGATTGTCAAAGTTGCTGGTTCCCACTCCCTACATTAACAAGACCTGACTTTGTGGATCATTTAATATTTGTCCAAACTATTTGACACACAGATAATGACATAATCACTCAGTCCCCTGGCCCGACATGGTTGCATAAGCACCTACCAGCTTTGAAAATCTACATTTTCCAGAATATGTTGTCAGTTAGTATAATGTATTCCGGAGCATAGATTTCTTGCCAAAATAATTCTGCCTGGTGAATGATAAATGTGTTGTGATTATTTCTTCAGCTTTTGTGAAAGCATACAGTAGGGACAGTGTCTTGAAAGCAACACACAGGCCAGAGGAACACAGTGCTTCTTTGTTTAGTTCTGCCATATTTAGAACTTGTTCCCTAAATTCCTTCCCCAAACTGTCTTTTACTAGATTCTACTCCCTGCAGCAACTGGTGCTGGCAATGGAAGGCAGCGCTCAGCTAATACGTTCTTCTTGGCTCCAGTATGTGTCTCTCTTAGTTAAGCCCACAAGAACTTAATGAACTGTTGTGTCTCTCCTGGGTAAAGGTCATTGTAGCTCAGCTTCTAAAGTAACCTCATCTTTCAAAACTGGCTTGACGAATGGAAAAATCCAGAGCCCCAGATGTCTGCTATTTCTGGCTTCGACCAGAGCGAATGGGAATGAGTATTGCATGCAGCATGGAAAGCAGGGTTGCCCCAAAGAACTCTAAAGCACACGGTGTTAGATTAAACCTGTAAATGGTCAGTTAGTAGAGCACTGGCCAAAATGAAAGGAAACCACTGAAGACCACCCCAATCACCATGTGTCTTGACCACCAAAGAGATGTCTTGGGCTGGTTAAGTTCTCCATCTATAAGGCTTCCCTACGCATCAAACGCAGATGTTCATCTGCTCTGACAGCTAAGAATCATCCTAACTCTCCCACTTCTGTCCCTCCGCGCCTCCCCATCCACCACCAGGACGTGGATGTGGGTCTGTCTCCGATTCACAGCCTGAATCAGTTTACTTCTCCCCAGGCCCACGGCTTCTGCAGGCCACCACCTGTCTCTGGCCTGAATGTCCACAATGACTCTGTCCCCTTAATCCCCTTGCTCCACCACAATCTATTTCCACACCGCAGCCAGGACAATTTTTTAAAAATGTAACTCAGTTCCTGTCCTTCCTTGCTTAAAGCTCTTCCGTGACTTCACGATTGTTCTGAGAACTGACTCCTGAGGCCTCACTCTGTAGGGTCCCCAGATTTAGCGAATAAAAATACAGCGTGCCCAGGTAATTTGAATTTCGACAACAAACAACTTTTTTTCTGTAGTATAGGTATGTCCCATGTAACATTTGGGACATATTTATACCAATTTGTTGTTCATTCAATATTTGATGCAAGTGGATGTCCTGTATTTTATTTGGCGACCCTCCTTACGAGACTTTCTGTGGCCTGGCACCTGCCTACCTGTCTAACTGCATCTCATACTCCCCTCCCTCTGACTTGCCCCGGCAACTTTGGCCTCAAATACTCCAAGTCCTTTGTGACTCCTGGGCCTTTGTACCATGACTCCCTCTGCCTGGAATGTTCTCCCTTCAGCTCTTTGTGTGGTTTGCTCCCTGCCGTTCTTCAGGTCTCAGCGCCAATGTCTCCTCCACAGGTACAAGCTCTTTCCCTGTCCTCAGAGCTCTTCACCATATCACGTTGTTGGTTTCTTTTCTTCTTAAGGTAGTTTGTTTGTTTGTTTGTTTGTTTGTTTTGTCTGCTTGCTTGCCTTTTGCCCGGCTCTTCGACGGAAGGGAAGTAGGGCTAAGTCAGCCTTGTCCCCAGAGTCTGACGCAGGCCTGGTGTGTCAGAAACTCAGGGAATAAATTATGCGTGAGTGAACGTTTATCTTTTTTGCTCTTAGAATAAAATATGGTCTTTCCGTGGCCTACAAGGCTCCTTGCTTTTCTCTTTAATGTTGTCTCAGGTGGAGCCTGTTTTCGGAAAGCCTCGTACACACAACGCCCACGGCAGTGTCGCCCACTGGGCGGGAGGTGCGTCGCATTACATGCACTGTGGACATCCCATGTGGGTTGGTGGAAAGAAGGTGAGCTTGGGTGATAGAAGGATCAGGGCTTCAGTCCCAGCTTGACTTTGTCTAAGTCATTTCCTCTTTTAGCCTCGATTCCTCTCCTATATTACAGGGAGAGGAGATCTCATTTTGAGGAATAAAACGAAAAATGAAAAGTAATGGTATGTGTAAGCCACCAGTATGGGGTCTGGTGCATAGCTGGCCTTTCATAAGCAGTTGCTGAATGAACCCATCATGAAGGGCTCTCTTGAACGCCTTGGTGGGACCCTCTGCTTCAGAGGCAGTTAAAACTCTCCCTGTATCCAGGTATCTCCTGCTAATATTGCCCAGCTCTCCTTTCTCATTGCTCTCCTCACGTGTTCTCTGTACTCTGTGCACCAAATTTCCACTGGTCCCAGTAAGTCCTTGGATCTGTTTGTACAGCTCAGTGCTGTCTGCCTTCTTAGGGGACAGGACAGAAAGACGTTGATCCCGGAAAGACCCTGCTGGTGTCCTGCTCGCACCCAGGTCGGTACCCATTCCTGTCTGATCAGGTTCAGCTCCTTAAATATCCTCCAGGCTGGATCTGCCACAGATGTTGCTGTTGCCATGGTAACTATTATGGCCAAGATTTTCCTCAAACTATGAAGAGAGAACAGCAGAGTCCAAAGAGCAAATGTAATTAGTCTGTGCTGGGCTTGAAGTGCTCCACATAAACGCTGGGCGGTGCATACCGAGACTCTGGGTCCTCTAAACCCCCTCCGATGATGACCACAGACTTCCTGGCTAGTGGAAAGAACTTCTATTGAAATGAGGAACTTCACTAGGTTATTGTTATGCTAGGGTCAAAAATGTTTATCTGTCTAGTAGGGAATTTTCCGTTAACGTTTGAGATTGTTTCATTAAACTCCTGAAGTATGTCTGTAGCTTAGTATTGTACTTTTGACCTTAATGCGGCGATTTAAAACATGCCCGGCCATTGTCACCCTCTCACTCCCAGGGGAGAGAATGTCTCCTCTCCATGACTCAGGGAGCGAGTACGTTGAAGAATGTACTTGAAATGCACAGACTACAGTGGAGGTGCCTTTGCTGCTCTGTGATGTCCAAGGCTGAGTTATAAAAGGCCTTGCTTGCCCTGGTGTCTGGCATTTTGATTATCACGTAAATCTGAGTGCCCTGAGGCCACCATGCTGTGGGGAAGCCCAAACCACTTGAGGAGTTCATACGTCGGTGCTTCAGTTGACAGCCCAGCAGAGGTCCCAGCTGACAGCCAGCATTAGCCATCAGACATGTGGCACTGGCAGAGGCTCCCAACCCCCCAATCATCAAGTCGCAGAGCCAAATGTCACTCTCACATGCTGTATCTTCCCTGTGAAGTCTCCAAACAGCATGAAATGGAGACAAGCTCTTCTCTCTATGCCTTGCCCAGATTCCCAACCCACGGAAACTGTGAGCTTCATACGAAGGTCATTGTAAGTGACTGCAATTTGGAGTACGAATTTCTTGCACAGCTACTGTAACTGGAACGGATGGGCTGGCTCTCACTGGCTGTCTTGGGGGGGGCACCTGAAATTCAACCTGTCCAGCATGGTACCCATGGCAAAGCCAAAACCGATGGCTTTGCACCAACACCCTTGGGCTCTCCTGGGGTGATATGTCCCATGTCGTTAAACCAAAGTCCTCCAGCCTCAGGCATAATGGCTGCTTTGGGGACTCCTGCAGTGATGTGCAGAGGATGGGGAGGCGAGCAGCCTGTGGGAGGCATGGCACTGCCAGGGACAGGGGACTGGGTCCATTTGAGGGGGCTCTGGGGAACATTTTGCTCTGAGTGTAGGACTTCAGACCATCATTAGGCCTGCAGAGCTTTCCCTGGACTCGAGTGAAGTGCCCGTGGGTGTAATTGTCGACTGAACTCCATCAATGCGCGATTCATTGCCTCCGAGGCTTTCAATTAAGAAAAGAAATATGGTTTCAATTTGGGGCAGAAAAGACCGCCTTCCCTCAAATAGATTCTGCTGGGTGGTGTCCATTTGAGCCAAAATCTTATATGTGCTCTGATCTACTCTCAGAAAGAATTTGGTGTTATTGGTGCGATCCCCAGTGGATGCACTCACTATATATTTAGCGTTTGATTCCTGGAACACAGACTCGGAGGTCTTCCGGCCATCACTCTGCAACTTTTGTTTCCATAGAAACTAATGTTTATGTTTATGTCTATGCAGACTCTGTTTCTATCCGATTTTTACTCCTCAGAGCAGCTGTTGTAAGTCATTTCACCAAGATGGACGTTAGTGATAGGAAACAAAGCCCTCATTCTACTGAAATGAGCATTTGATTCAGCATCGTTATGGGCTCAAAAGTCTGAGTGGTTCGAAATGAAAATAGAAGGGGCTCAGGAAGGGATCTCAAGCAGCCATGTGGTCTCGTGAGCAAGTGATCCATTGCCGGGGAGGACAGATCTGGCCCACAATTAAATCCCTGCTCTGCAAACGAACAGGGGCTCTATCGATCGCTCTCCTGGGGGAAATCTAAAGGCAATGCGCATTTTTAAGTGTCAATCTGTTCTCCACAGCCAAAGGATATAGCAGCTAAGTGGCATAAAAATCTATGTTCAGAAGGGGACATTCTGGGCACCTCATTTATGCAGATGCACCAGAGGGGGACGGCTAGTTAACTCCCCCCCCCGCCCCCCGCCCCGTGTCCTCCCTAGGGCTCTACTGGTTCCTGAGCTGCCTCTGGAAACAATAAGTTCCCATCCTCCTTTGCAAAGCTGAGGCCACTGTCAAGTGTAACAGGCAGCCCATGTATCTTTTCCTTATCTTCTTTCCATTTAGTTTGGTCATCCATGACAATTTACCTACATATAACGCACAATCTCAGTTTTCCCACACTTTGTTCATCCATTCAGCGAACACTGACTTGCCATCAGGCCCCCGATGCTGTGAATGACAGTGAGCGATGACAATGAGAGGCAGAATTTATAGAGCACTTAACATGTGTCAGCGAGTATGTGCAATGCTTTACATGGATCCCTCATTTAATGCCCCTGACAACCGTATAGGTAAATAGGATGCTATCCTCGTGATTACAGTGAAGGAGATTAAGGCACGGAAAGTAATTTGCCGAAGCTGACATGTGGGTGAGTGGCAGGCTGGGGGCTGGGGCTTCAAGGCCTGTTGTTGGCACCATCATGCTATCCTGCTCTCATCGGCCCGCCCTGAGGTTTGTAGGCCAGTGGGAGGGACAGGTGTATAGAAAGCGACGATGGTATGCAATATACAGCAAGAGCATTATAGGCCACATACGCTGCCAGAGGAACAGAAAGGACATGACTAAATCTGCCTAGGGCAGTAGAACAAGGCTTAAGAGAGGTGGGCTATGACGGCTGGCCCGTGAGGGATGCCTAAGAGTTTCTCAGGGAGAGAAAAGAAAGTGCACCGTGAACAAAGGGAATAACCCACTGAATGGCACACTGTATCGCCTCCGTGGCTGCCCTCCGCTGATTTCCTAGACAGCATTTTTTTACTTGACTATTTTATTTTATTATTTTATTTTATTTTATTTTATTTTATTTTATGGTGGAAAGATATGCACCACTGAAAATTTACCACTTTAACCATTCCTACGGGTCAGTTTAGGGGCATGAAGTACACACACGCTGTGCACATCACCACCGTCCCCCTCTAGTGCCTTTGTATCACCCAAAACAGAAACTCCGCAGCTATTAAACAGTAACTCCCCACGTTGCCCCCCAGACCCTGTCACCACGGTTCCACTTTCTGTCTCCGTGAACTTGACAACTCGTTGGAATCGTACAGTATTTGTCCTTTTGCATCCGGCTCACTTGACTTCGCATAGTACCTTCAACCTTAGTTAACTTTGGAGTGTTTGGTTTCCTTGTACTTTTGTTGCTTTAGTCAATAGGGCCACACGTCACAGGAGGCGGAAATATAGCAGACCCCTACGGGTCATCTGCCCAGGACCTGTTTTCCAGGACCTGCCCATCTCTCCCCTCCGTCCCCTGGCTTACAAGGGGAGGAGCCATATTCAGACCCACCCTCCTGCCGCAGCTGATTGAGCCTGGATGTTCACTGACCTGAGCTGCTGTGAGCCTCCTGTCTGGGAATTCAGATATGAAACTAAAACATTCCCATTGTAATGGCTAATCTTGGGACTGGGCGGACTTCCAGTGCCGGCTCCCAGTGGTGGCCGCTGCCCGCCGGGTGGGCAGAGGAGCAGAGAAGCCCTCTTACAGCAGGCAGGGAAGAGGGAGGAGCCCCGAGCTCCCCGCAGAGCCGTCCCTTCCGTTGGGATTTCCTTTCCGAGGCTCAGCACTTGCTGTTCCCTGGGATGCCCTGCAACCTTCTCACAGACCTCTTTTCTGCTGCTGTGTTCTCAAGTCCTCTTCTGCCCCTTGCTTCCACAAGAGTCTCGGCTAACACGGGAAGAATGGGAAAGCCCTGCTCTGCCAACCTCCACCTGAGCCACACATTTGACGACTGTAGAGGAAGGAGAATTCTGTTGACCTTTGCAAAGATTTTTTTGTTGATATTTTCAAAACTTTTAGTTTCGTTAATTTTCTCAATTGTTTTTTCTATTCTATCTTTCATTTGTTTTTGCTCTGATCTTTATTATTTCCTTCTTTCTGCTTGCTTTCGGTTCAGTTTGCTCTTATTTCTCTAAATTGTTAAGGTGAAAGTTTAGGTTATTGAATTGAGATCTTGCCTCTTTTAAGAAAATAGGTATTCATAGCTAATTTTTATTCTATTGTAACTCAACCCACCGCTCTTTACCTGGTGGGAAAAATTCTTGATTAACATGTGCAGAGAGCTCCAGGAATTTTGAAATGATGCTCCCACACAAACCCCAGAGGGGCACCTTAATTCAAAGCTTCTGCAGGAAGACAGGTTGCAGCCATGGCACCCTCCCTCCGGATGTCCGGATGTCCATTGCTCATGGTTCGCTTCTCTTCCTACTAGTAACTCTTCCTCGCAGAGACCGCCATCTCTTCTTGGGTGACCGATTCTGTCATATCAACTGCCTCCACTCCAGGTCGCGCCTTCTCTTGACTTCTTTTCTGGAATTCAGCTTTCCGGCTAGAACACACTTGTTGGAAATGCTTACTCGAGAGCTTCGTTCTCCACAAGCAGAAGGTGTGGCATCAACCCTCATTATGCTAATTTCACTTCTTCCCATGGGTTTTCCTATCTTTTCTAGTATTCAATAGCAAGGTTACTGCTTTCTTCAACTTCCCGCTCTTCCAGCTTTAAGTCAATGGTGGGTTTGGCCAGTGCCAGCCCCTGATTATATTGGACTCAATACTTTCCTATTGACCCCTGAGTCTCTTTCTATTTTGTAGTTGAGAGACACGGGAACTTTGTCAGCTACAAACATAAACCCTGATACTTTGTCCCCACTGTGGCAAGGTCTGGGGACTTCCTGAGTGGGGATACAGTCAGGGCTGGGATTAGGGTGAGGTGAGCGAGGTACAGAATTTAAGGAGGCACTCAGTCTCAGGTGCCTGCCTTGCCCTTCCATGACCCTGAGAGTGAGCACCTCCTTAAATTTTGTGTCCAGGTACCTCACGTCTCCCCTTAGTTCTGGCCCAGGTTACAGCTGTCCACTATCCCCTGGGATTATTCAGATGCTACCATTTAATCAGGCATTAGGGGTGAGGAGTTTTCTTGAGCAGGAAGCTACTCCAAGTCCTCGGGGATGCAATGGGTCCTGCCTCTACCAGGAGGCTAGTGGCTTCGATTGGTCAAATCTGATTCGCATCTTAGCTTGTGTGAGATTGTCCTTGGATTTCTCATCTGTACAACAGCAAGAATATAAGGACAACTCTCCTCTGCCTGCACAGAGGTTAAATGGGTTGGATACGGTGGTGTGGAACATGTCCAGCATGATGTCGGGCATCTGGTAAGTTGACCACATACATCTGTTGTAACTGCTATTACGTGTATGTGGTTTGATGAGCAATTGTGACCATTAATAATTGATCAACTAGGATAGCCAATTCCTGCTCTAAGCAATATACACAGAGTCCTAACAACACCCCTCTGCATCAGAATTGCTATTGACCCACTTCCCAGACAAGGGAACAAATACAAGGACACATATAGCTGGTGAAGCCGGAAATTCAAACTACCAGTGTTCTGTCTACCTGCCCCAGGGCCCACGAGCCTGCATTAGAGACTCATTCCTTTGGATCTGCGAGGCGTTTAGGTTTTCTGAAGGCAGACCCAGGAGGCAGTGCAGGAGAGAAGGGTGCTCACGGGCTTGGAGCCAGGCAGAGCTGAAAGGAAAAGTCTGGCTCCCAACTCATTAACTGTGTCCTTGGGCAACTCTCTCTGAAGGGCGTCTATGAGAGGGAGACCCGTAAAGATGCTGGGAGGATGGAATGAGATGCTGCTTGTGAAATGCCCGTGCCGTATTTGGCACAGAGTCAGTGGTCTATCAGCATTGGCCATTTAGCTTTGCTGCCGCTATGATCCACCTTGCAGAGAGTCCCATACCAGTGGCGCAACAGATATTTGGGGTTTTCTCCCCACCCTTGAAGAGCCCCCAACTAAAATGTAGGAAGCACCAGAAAGGTAAACACTTTAAACTGGCCTTTTGCCCTCGGTGACATTTTGATAGGCACCTAGAGAGAGGGTCTACCAGATACCTGAATCAAATATCTCTAAAGGAAAAAACTAACTGTTTCCACCTGACTCTTACCCTCACCCTGCAAGAGGATGGACTCAAGAACTGAAATGCAAAATTAAGTCTCAAGTGAGTATGAGCCAGATTGTAAACTCTCTGAAGGCAGACACTGGGTCTGTCTGAGTTTATTCACTGAGTTGTGAAACCATTACTACTATCTAATTTCAGAACTTTTCCATCATCTCTGAAAAAAAAACCCAACTGTACCCATTAATAGTTGCTCCCTATTGTCCTCTACGCCAGATCCTGGCAGCCATAAATCTACTTTCTGTCTCTGTGGAGTCACCTATTCTGGACCATTCAGGTAAATGGAGTCATATATAGGCGGTCTTTTGCGTCTGGCTTCTTACACTTAGCATACTGTTTTCAAGGCTCATCCACACTGTAGCCTGTGTCAGTACTTCATTGCTCTTCATGGCTGAGTAATATTCCATTGTTTAAAATGATTATACTGGGGTTTTGGCAGAGATTGTTGTGTTGAAACTGTAGATCAGGTTGAGGGGGACCATCATCTTAATGATATACTGTCTTCTATTCCACGATCATGGGAGAGAATTTCCATTTATTTTGGTCTTCTTTAATTTCTTTCAATATGTTTTATGGTTTTTAGTGTAGAAGTCTTGTACATCGTCTGCTAAATTTTTTCCTAAGTATTTCTTTTATTCTATTGTAAAAGGATTTATTTTCTTAATTTTGGGTCTGGATTATTTACTGCTAGTGCATAGTAGAAATATAATTGATTTTCATATATATTGATCTTGTGTCCTGCAACTTTAATGAACTCATTTATGAATCCTAATAGTTCATTGTGTGTGTGTGTGTGTGTGTATTCCTTTAGATTTTCTACACAATGGATCATGACATATGTAAATAGATTTATCTTTCCAACCTAGAAGGCTTTTTTATTTTTGCCTAATCACCTAGGTTAGAACCTTCAGTACAATGTTGAATACAAGTAGTGAGAGTGGACAATCTTGTTTTGTTAATCTTAGAGGGAAAATGTTCACTCTTTCACTATTAAGTATGATGGTTAGCTGTGACTTTTTTGTAGGTACCTTTGATCAAATTGTGGGAGTTCCCTTCCATGTCTAATTTGTTGAGTGTTTTGATCATGAAAGGGTGTTGTATTTCTTTCAAATGCTTTTTTTGGCATCTATTGTGATGATTATGTGTCTTTGGTTCTTTAGTTTATTAATATAGTGGATTATGTTGATTGATTTTTTGTATGTTGAACCAACCTTGCATTCTTGGGCTTAAAACCCACTTTCTCATAATGTATAGTCCTTTGATATTTTATTGGATTCAGTTTGCTAGTATTTTGTTGACAATACTTGTGTCTGTATTTTAAGGGATACTGGTTTGTAGTTTGTCTGTGATGTTTTTCTCTGATTTTATTATCAGGGTAGGGTAATACTGACCTCAAAAAATGCACTGGGAATTGTTCCTTCTTTGAAATTTTGGAAGAGTTTGTAAAAATTGGTATTAATTCTTCTTTAAATGTTTAGTAGAATTCACCAGTGAAGATATTTGGGCCTGGGCTTTTCTCTGTGGGCAGTTTTTTGATTAGTAATTCCATTTCTTTCCTTGTTATATCAGTCTACCCAGGTTTTATGTTTCTTCTTGAGTCAGTTTCTGTTGTTGTGTCTCCTGGGAATTATCCATTTCATCTAAGCCATATCATTAGTTGGCATACAACAGTTTATAGTATTCTCTTATAATTCATTTTATTTATAACCCATTTTAATTTTGTAAGGTGGGTAGTAATGTCTTCCTTTTCATTCCTGGTTTTAGTTAATTAAGTTCTCTCTCTTTCTTGGTCAGATTAGCTAAAAGTTAGTCAATTTTATTGAATTTTTCAAGATTTTTTTTGTTGATATTTTCAAAACTTTGTTTTGTTAATTTTCTCAATTGCTTTTCTGTTCTATCTTTCATTTATTTCTCCTCTGATCTTTATTATTTCCTTCTTTCTGCTTGCTTTTGGTTCAGTTTGCTCTTATTTTTCTAAATTGTTGAGGTGAAAGTTTAGGTTATTGATTTGAGATCTTGCTTCCTTTAAAAAATAGGTATTCATAGCTATACATTTCGCAGAGGGCATTTAAAAAGTTGTGCTACTCTGAAGACTTATCCAGGTTAAAAAGACATATAAAACAAGTGCTTCTCCAAGTATTCTGTGGTCAGATACATTTGGAACTGTCTGGCGTAAACAGGCAAGCAGCCTCCTTCAGTGCGCGGTGGCTCAGCCCCCTGACCTGCTGCCACGTGACGTGAGTCGGGGAGCTGAGCCCTTGTGTTTGCCATATCGTGTTTGCCCCACGAGTGTCTGCAGGGCTCGTGTTCGGCAGAGCAGGACATCGTTATGACTTTTGTGGCCTTAGGCACTTTTGCCTTTGGGGGCTCTTTCTTTCATAGAAAATATTAAGGATATATTTTACAACCACACTGATATAAAGCAAATATAAGCCATGCTGTATTTATTATTAATTATTATTATATTTTTTCTTCTGAGTTTAAAAGGAATGGGATATCCAACATTTTCATGTGTCCTTTAGCAGTGTCTTGGGCCTTCTGGAGAAGCCAGCTGGGTGCAGAGCACCCCCTCAAATGAGGGGCCCTCTCAGGACAGTGGGGGTTTCTGGACAAGGTGACAAGGACAAGGCCTGAAATACAACAGTCTAAGGCCCCGACCATGCAGACCAATCCAGGGTTATTTCTAGGATTATGGTCCCTGATCCATTTTCAGGATTCAAAAAGAAACACACATGTATTTGGTCAGGAGCGAGCATCTTCATGTGACATAAAATAACCCCTCTCTGTCTATACCTGCCCCTCCCTCTTTAAAGGATTTGGCTTGCTTTGGGAGGGAGGGAAAGCAAGGAGGCCTGGAACCCAGTTAGACTGCAGAACAATCAATAAAGGGACAATGGGCCATTGTTATTCAGAAATACCATCCCTGTGCACAATCCCTAAACCTACAGTCAGCTCTTCACACAAAGAAAGGCAGGACAGCAATTGTGGGGGATCAATATCTTCCAGCTTAGCAGGAATTGATCAGATGACAGAGCCCCAAAGCCACCTTCTCTGAACCTGGGACTTGGTGGGGAGGGAGGTACGCAGCCATCCCAAAAACAAGGTGTGCCAGAGACCTAGATGCACCTGGTGGTGGCGGGGTTACAGAAGGGGCCTTGGAGGTCCCGGCCCCTGTGCTCCCTTTTGTAGTTGGGGAAAATCTGGGAGAAGCAGAAGCTGTTACCACCCCCAGGCCCAAGGGACAGCAGGAGGGAGAGGTTCCCAGAAGCAGGAGAGCGGGAACTGTCAGGGCGGGGCTGCCCCCCAGAGCCGTGGTCTTAGAGGGTCACAGCCACTGCCCGCCCATGGGGCCGAGGGGGGCAGCCAGGATCATAAACACCCCGGGTCCTCTTCCTTTCCGCCCTCCACCTTCCATTTATCATCCGTGCTCTCCCATCGGGAAGCCAGAGGGCAATGTCCAATTTGGCGTGCATTTGTTTCATAAAGTACATTCAACAGAGACAGAGGCTGGCCCAGCCAGAAACGCAGAGCCCTGCGCCTGCATGATGTCCCTCCCCGGGGCGCAGAGCAGGGAGCAGCGTGGGGAGAACGGGGCTCCAGTGGCGGCTGGATACTGATCAGAACCGCACAGTGAGTGTGGAGATGGAGGAGCCAGGCTTTGGGTAGGAGCTCATGGCCAAGGGGGCGGGAATAAAAATACGCTGACCGCTAGCCACGTGAGCTCAAGGCACTATGGGAATGTGAAAGAAGAAAGCAGAAGAAGGCGGTCGATGTGAAAAGTGAGAGGTTTCCAAAGAAAGAAATCTGAACTGAGTCCTGGATGTTGGCTATGAATTAGGAGAAGGAGGAGCATCTTGTGAAAGTGCAGGTGTGGGAGACATATGGACCATTAGAAGAAATAGGTGCCAGGCCGCAGAGTTCGACTTTGCACCAGAAGGCAACAGAAAGCCATTAAAATGCGGTGTGGGTCCACGGGCAGGGGGCTGAGATGACTTCTTTCTAATGGTGAGTTTCGGCCTTTTCATCCACCCAGTGGACACTACAGTCCACCACACGCTGGACTGGCTACTCAGCAGTGTCCAAGGGCCCGCCCAGCCCTCCGTGCATTGACCGCGTGGCCACACTGGAACCCGAGCTCTAGCCTTCTGAGCATTCCAGATCCTCGGCTCCCTCCGGAAACCTAGTCATCCAAATGACACATCGTCACAGGCTGGATGGGATAAGCAGTTTCTGAGAAGCAGTATTAAATTCCCTCTATTCCGCTCTGTTTTAAATTCTGTACTCGTTCACTCATATGGCCAACTTTAAACTCAAATCAATTATGCTCCTGGTTTCTCTATTCATTCTGAAGTCAAAAACATCCTGAAAGTAATAGAAACTGAAGTGTTAAGGTAGTGAAATGACTGATCTACTTTTGTGAAATGTTTTCCCTTTTAAAATGACTTATTACAGTCTGCCGCTATTCAAATCTCCTTAGGTTTTTATAGCCAAATTTAAGAAAAATGTATTTTCTTTTATAACAGAATTTGGTAAAGGATATAAAAGA
The DNA here is from genome assembly GCF_021234165.1 of Pteronotus mesoamericanus. Lineage (NCBI taxonomy): Eukaryota > Metazoa > Chordata > Mammalia > Chiroptera > Mormoopidae > Pteronotus > Pteronotus mesoamericanus. The sequence goes on from NW_026555200.1 coordinate 2,827,229, forward strand.
CCAAACTCCATAAATGCAATAAAAGTACCTTTTTCCTTATATCTCTCATAATTGAGATTCAATTTCACTTTCTCCTCCGTCTCTGTTTATTAGTCAGAATCCCAGAGTGAACGGGGTGGAGCTGGTGTTTTATTGCTATCAGCCTTGGAGAGAGAATGAGGCTTATGGGGTTTTCTGTGCCTCCTTTGTGCATGCTCTGTAATTGTCTAGCGTTCTTTTGGTGGATATTCAATACCAGGAGATTGAATCTTGGCAGAGCTGGAAAATAAAACACAATGTTGCATTCAACTACATATAATACTTTAGTCCGAGCGAAAAAGAACGATAAAGATGTATTTCTCAGTTGTCAAGTTCTAAGATCAAGGCAAGGGAAGGGAGCCAGCAGCGCTGTGGGTGCACATGAGTGGCTTCTGCCTCTTCCTCCTAGTTTCTGGGTTTGAATTCCAATCCTTTTCCTAAGCCTTTGAAAATGTTGTGTCTACGTGTTGTGCTCATAAGGGTGTGCGTGTGAATGTCATGCTTTGCACTTAGGCGCACACACGTCTTCATGGTGCTCCGGATCTGAAAAGCTGTCCCAATGTGTGTCAGAGCGCCAGGCGACATTCTTAGAATCATTGCCAAGCTGTTTTGGGGCTGAAAATTTCAACGGAATAGGAAATTAGGAGTCTATTTTCTTTGTCACTGTTCTCATCTATCATTTTAATAAATGTATCCAGAATTGACCAGAACTGACTGCAAACCTTCTCAAGAACAATAATAATCAAAGTCTTCAAGAAGCCTTTCTTGTCTCCAAAGGGACCACAGTAATTTCTCTGGCCCTTAGAAAAGTGAAAATATTGATGATTTTATAAAATCTGTTGCCACCTAATACTTTATTTACCAGTCTATGACTATCAATCTGGAGAATATATTCACATGCAAAATCACCCCTCAATAGTACCCGATTTCTTTCCTTCTAGAATTTTCACATGTCTAGTACACTTGCAGTTGTTTCAAACATTCCTTGTTTCCAGTTTGATGCTTGACAAGCAAGGAGGAGAGATTTGGAGCCTTTTTCCTTGTTAGAGTCACAGCAGGGATTTTTTTTTTTTTTTTAAATATGAGAACTACAGCCAGGTTTGATGGTGTGTGTGGGGGGCGGGGTGTGTGTGAACTGGCAACCAACAGCCCTTTAAAATATAATTTATTTAAAATTTAAAAACCACATGGCAACAAGGATCTTTCTTTTTTATTCTCTTGACTCAGTGAAATGTGAGCCTGTGAAAATAAATAACAAGTCTTGGAAAATGTTGTCTAACAAACTCAAAATGCTGGATCAGGTAAAACAGTCAGGAAGAAGTCCTGACTGTGGGAGAGAAGGGAAGGGAAGAGAGGAGAAGAGAAAAGAGAAGAGAAGAGAAGAGGAGAGGAGAGGAGAGGAGAGGAGAGGAGAGGAGAGGAGAGGAGAGAAGGGGAGAGGAGAGAAGAGAGGGAGAGGAGAAACAGTGTTTTACTTGTGAGCGCCCATAATTCAAACAGTTTCACTGGCTTCCTGAAGATAAATGCTGGCGCAAGGAAAGCCCCTTTTTCCCCAACGTTGTAATTACGGGATGCATTTTTGCAAGCACTTGAGTCAGCCTGCAAGACCTGAAGGCAATTTCATTTTCTGGGAACCCTTTTCTACGCTCAATTCCTAACCAAGTCAATGGCGGATCACTGGGATATGCGTCCTGGGCATCTCATTTCCTCCTGATTTCCCGAGGCTACGTATAATAAAGAAGGAGAGCTAGAGAGAGCCGGAGACTCACAAGGCACCTAATATAATCACTTCTGTCAAGCTGAAATCCTGACTCACACTAATTCCCTGTGACCTATCATTTGGAATTCAAGAAAGAAGCTGGATCTACACTGTTAACTCAAATTGTTCCAACATGCCCCATCTACCAGAAAGGAAATGAACATGAATTTCTTCCCTTTGCTTGGGGGAGTGGGTTGAACCATCTTGCTAAAAAAGGTGGGGGGGGGCAGAGGTTAGTACTCACTGGGGGTGAGCACCTTGATGGAAAATAGGGTCCAGAGTCCCTGCTCCAATCTATGGTTGCAGGCTTCATCCACTGCTTCTAGGTCTAAAGGAAGGTCTCACTGAGCCAAAATGGTTCATGTTGCAGGACTTCTCGATGGTTTTCTTTTAATCACCAAGCCTGAATAAAACTGCCTATTGGTTGACCTTAAATGAGATCTACTTTAACCTGGGAACTCCATTAAAAGAATAATTCAAGAGGCCATCTCCCTACCAGCTAGCTCCGCAGCCTGTGAATTAATGGTGCACACCATTTTGGGAGACTCATTATCCATTCCGTTTTAAATGTTTATCCCAACTCTTCGAAAGCTTAGTGCGTCCTCCTTCTCCGCCATTCTCCATTTCATTTCCTCTTCCTTCCTTCCTTTTTTTTTTGTCCTTCCTTCCTTAGGATCGGATTCATTAGTGCTTTCTGGGCCCCGAATTCTGGTGGGTCTGCTGTAAGGGCGGTTCTTTGACATGCCTGTCTCTCCCCATCGCCCAGGCTGTCTCTGCCAGAGGGCAGAGGGCATCAGCAAGGCCACGAGCCTCCCGCAGTTTCCTCGAGCACCACACCAAATACATTTCAACAGGTGCTGGAAGGGGTCATAGTTTGGAAGAAATTGTCCACAGTGGACTTGTTTATTCCAGAAGGGTCCTAGAAACAATGCCTGCTGGAGATTTCGGCTTTATGAGGACAACACAGACTGGTTCAGGGTGTCAGAGAGCAAAGCACCGGGGGCGGAGGGCCTTAGCTAGTGTCGGCAGGGCGGCGCAGTAAGACTGCCTGTCTCTCTACACCAGGCCGGGGCGGATGCTGCGAACATCAACCCATCACCTGCCTTAACATCTGAAAGGAGACTGGAATGTCACCCAAACAGACCATGAGAAAAACGGCGGGGAACTTGATATTCCATAGAGATATTCCATGGTTACCTATAAGTTACCTATATGTACAGAAGCCTGTATCAGTTATGTCTCATTGAAAGTGGTCAAAGCAAGGGAGAAAACAACTCCAACTCAACAACATGGGCTATGAGAAGAAACAATACTTCAGAATTAGAGAAGGCGGCATTCTCCCCCCGCCCTCATTCCATCTCTGCCCTAAACAAGGTTATATGCTCCTACTAGTCCTCTGTCATCACCCTGCCCCTGTCCTATCCATTGTCATAGTAATTAAAACCGCTTGTATGATTGTTCAGTTTCCCCGTTTAACTCTACCATCTGTGGGGACAGAGACTTGCTGGCCGTGAACTGCTTCCCGGGACCTAGTTTGGTGCTACGTAATAGGGATACAGCCGACAAATTTCTCTGTTGAATGAAACATCCATAATGTTCAGAGGAAATGTATGCCTCTGAAAACGATATACTCTAGCAATCAAAAGAAAAGTTTAGAAAACGTTAGAAGACCATGCAAGAGGTCATGCCTGCAGAGAAAGGAAGTGCAAAGTCCTAGGAGAGAAGTGGTTGAGGCTGAAGAATGTCTAAGGCGCCGATCTGACCGAGAGACAGAACTGGGATCGACAAGGAAGTCTTGAAAGAAGCAACATGGCAGAAGCAGAATTAAGATTCACTCTCGAGCCGAAAGGAACAGAATCAACACTGCAGAAAACCAAATCGATAACCTGTGTATGAATTTGAGAAGCTTTCCCAGAATGTGAAACAAGATGAAAATCTATAAAGAACAGAAGATATAAGACATCTTCCTGGAACCGGAGAAGACCTTAGGGAGCAGATAGAAATGCTATATCATGTTTCAGGCAAAATTAATGAAAAGGGTACCATTTCTAGATGCATTCCGGCAAAACGTAAATTATGAGGATGAAGACAAAAATAATACACATATGAGTCTGACACAAGAGGAACCAAAATGCGTGGCGGGGAGGGAGGGCTCCCCCCTGCTCTTCTGATCCCACCCCACGCTCCTCCCCAAGGCTGTAGAGCGAGCTGAGTGGGGAGTGTGGGAAGTGAATGGGGCCTGACTGAATAGCTCGGCCCTTCCTCCCTCCTGCTCCCTTTGGGATCCGCCTCCCTGCACCCTCCCCACCCACGTCATTCTCCAGCACTACCACCAGCTGTGCCACACACTGCTTTCCTTATTCAGCCTTTAAAAAACAAACAAACAAACAAACTCATCAAGTGTCTACTTTGTGTCGGGCCCTTCTCTGTGCTGTAGATTCTGCAGAGAAAGCCCTCGCCCCTCAGGAGCTTCCCACTAGAGAGGGAGACAGACAACGAGCAAAGACACAGGTACAGTGACACACTGCAGGGTCTGGCAGTGCTGAGGGCAATGAGGCAAAACAACGCAAGGCTGAGTATTGAAGCGATTTGGTGGGAGGGAGGGGCGCTGCCTTATGGAGGGGGTGACGGTCAATAGACCTGAGAGAGATGGGGCAGCTAATAGGATGTCCTGGGGAGGGGCACCCAGGCAGAGGGCACAGCCAGCGCAAAGGCCCCCAGAAAGATGCACAGCTGGCCTGTCGGAGGGATGTTGAGACCAGGAGGGTGGAGCCCAGAGAGCAAGACAGAGAGAGGGGAGGCCAAGGGGGTGGGGGCGAGGGAGGATGTGAGTCGATGTTGGACCCAGGGACCCTGGGGAGACCTTTGGATGTTCTTCTAATGAGAAGTCATTAGAGGGGGCTTGTTGTGACGCTCTACCACTGGAAATGACCTTGTGCTTTCAGTTGTCGTTGTCTGTTCCCCGCTCTAGAATATAAGCTTTGTGATGGCAGGTACTTTGGGCACCCAGTACAGAGAAGGTGCTGAAAAGTGATTTGTTGACAGAATGTGTGAAGAATGAATAAATGAGCGAATGAGTGAAGCAGAAGCTCTGAGTAGGCAGAAACTATGAAGTAGAGAAGAGGACGAGAGTACAGGAGAAGCAGCTACTTTCCTGAATTCATGGTGGTGCCTTGGTGTGGGGTCCCCAAATTCCGGGTCCGGAACACCCAAACTCCTCTCCTCCCAGAGGCTCAGCTGATGGACTCTTTTGGGGTTATCTTGTGTGTTTTCCTCTGTGACAGACATTCTGTCAATTCTGAGTAACGCTGCTGGGCACTCTCCTCCCCACAACCCTGCGCGGGGTGGGCCTTCCTGCAAGCTACCGCTGCCCCAAGCCTGCCCATAGCAATGAGCAGCTCAGTCTGGGAGGCGATGCATTTCTTCTGGAAGGTTCTATCTTCTTTCTCATCTTTGTATCCCAGGGACCTAATCCAGTGTTTGGCACACAGTAGACGCGTGGTCAATATTTATTAAATGTCTAACTGAACAAGATGCTGAAAATCAATGGCATAGAAAGATTAAAAGTGGAGAGAGAGGCAAAACTTAACAAATAATACTAGCAAAAAAATTCCAGAAAAGCAGGGGTGGCAGAATCCATTCCAGATGAAGTAGATCTCAACGGGGGAAGAGAGTTATTAAACAGAACAAAGGGGGACCTTTCAACAGATAAAAGGTACAGTCACAGCATTTATAAATAGCCATGCACTGATAATGCATTAGATAACATTCAACACCCACTTCTAATTAAAAGGGGGAGAAAACCTCTTTCAGAGCTAGGAATGTAAGTCCACTTAATCAGCCTGATAAACAATATCTGGCTTAGAGCAGCAACAACCATCATATTTAATGGTGAATACAGAAGGTATTCTCATTAAAACCAGGGGAAAGCAAAGTGTCCCTGGTGGTATCAGGTGAATCACTTGTAAATCCTTTAGAGTTAATCAGTGTTTGATAAAGTGGATGGATTAAGTATAAAACAGGGAAAAAGCAATGGCTTTACTGACACCAGCAATAACCAGTTAGAATACCTAAATGGGAAAAACTCACTTTCTTAATTGCATTAGCAAACTCAAGATACTTAGGAAAAACATTACAAGAAATGGGTAAGATCCCTTTTTAGTCAACATGATGAAAACTAGAAAATCTTCTGGGGTTACGTGAAATAAAATATGAAAACCTGTATAAACTTGTCATGTTTAGAAGATAATCTTAAGTTTGTGACAATGTCAATTCTCTTCAAATAAATGTATGAATTTAATATTTTCTCCATTGATCCTGTAAAAAGCAGACTGTGTAAAAATTATCATGAATGCAAGAAAAGGATACATTTCTTCCTTACATAAAGAGCTTTCAAAGATCAAAGACAGGGCTTTCGCCCATTAGTAGAACAAAGGGCAGAAGATATGAACAATTCACAGAGGAAGGCGTTCAACTTGACTAGTAGTCAGAGAAATTAACAAATCAAGTCTCTGCTTTTTCATGCCAATCAAACTGTCCAAGGTACAAAGACAGAAGGCCTGGGAGGCTGCGGGTACCCGTCTTCTCCCTCTGTGGTCGCTGGAGACTTAGAGCTCTACACTCTTTCTCAAAAGCAATTTGACAATAGATAGCAAGGATTTAAAATGTGTTCACATCGCTCGATAAAGAAATTCCATTCCCCGGCAGTCTGTTCTAGAGAAAGAGTCAGATATGTGGGCAAAGAATTATATACAAAGACATTTATTCATGGGAGAGATTAATATTAAAATCATGTTTTGAATTATACTTGAATTATGAGAAAATTCCCCTGAAATAATGTTAATTGAAGAATTGATTTCAAAAGTTTATTTGATTCTAATTTAAATAGGCATGTAGAACATATATAGATATACAGAATATATAGGGATATATATAGACATATAGAATATACATAGATCTATAGAATCCCAAAATATTACCAACAATTATCTCTACTGGGATTGCAGGCAATTATTATTTTTTATGTTATTTTTTTTCACTTTTCTAAATGTTTACAATGTATAGAAATTCACTAATAACAAAATGCCCCATGTTATTTTAAAAAAAAACAACAAAACATTAGCACCAATAACATTAACATATAACATTATGTTTGTCTCAAGTGTACAATGTAGTGATTTGATATTTCAGCACGGTGATTATTATAGTTAATAATACTGTACTGCTCATTTGAAACTTGCTAAGTTCTCATTACAAGAAAAAATTGAACTATCTCATACATTTTTGAATTGTTTCATTGGTTGCTGTGAATAAGAGTTAGCTTTGTAATATCAGAAAAGGCAATTAATAAAATATGGTTGCCTATGGGCCACTCCTTAAAGAAGGGGGTACTTTTAGTTAGTTATATGGAAAACTTTATTGTAATGATATTTGCCTTCTCCTTCCCAATTTGACCCAAAGAACCAGGTCAAATAAAACAGAAGCACGGAGGTGGCCTGAGAATGGGATCAAGAGCGTTCAACCAAGTGTAGAAGACAACAGCGACCCTGTTGATTTAGCTCCAGCATCCTCAAGTTCCACAAGAGAATACACTACGGTAGCTGTTGGCGTTGATTTATGGAATCTCCTCAGACCATTTTCAGCCCCACCAAAAAAAAAAGTTAGCCTCCCTGCCTACACATGCAGCTGATGGATTCCTCTGTTTCAACTTGGCCACAAGCAAAACTACACTAAATGTGAGTAATTGCCTCAGATAAAGGGACAGAACCCATAATTTGTAAGAAGCTACTGAGGAATTTAGGATGGAGGTCAAACCAATGGCCTGTCGAGTGTAATATTATACCTGGTACTTCCCAGTGGTCAGCAGCATGTTGGAATTCAGCCAGGCATTCTGTGACCTTCACCACAAAGGACAAAGGACAGAATTCTCTTCCTAAACCAGAAGGGATTAGTGGCATGGTGTCAACTCTTATTACCTAGTTAAAAATTAATTACCAAGATGTCTATGTGCAGAGTCTACCTGCCTTAACCATCTTCATTGTACGTTATCTTTTATGGATCTTAAATGTACAGACTATGAACGTGGCCGACACCCCTCATAACGCCACACAGAGGAAAAGGAGGAAGGTTTCCCAGGTTGCTCCATGAGAGAAGCCGGCAGTGGGGGAATAGTCAGCTACAGTTCTATATTTCCATCATGGAAGTTTACTTTTCATTCTCAGTTTATTTTCCTGGAATCGATAGTAGTCACCAGGATTTCAGCCACAAAGCCATGATGAGTGAGGACTGAGAGTCCCGCGGCACATATCATGTTCAAAATCATTTCCTTTCTGACCGCCCAGTGGGCCTCAGCTGAGAACAAGGCAAGTTCTCAACGTTTCATCCATACAATGGAGTCAAACATATCTGAAAGGTGGAGAAATCTTCGTCTCTTTGAAATTATTTTCCATTTATTTTCACTTGGGTATGTAATCCCTGGAAGAGTCACGTCTTGGAGCAGGAAGGCTGGGAAACTGCCCTCTGAAGGCATATCTGGATTCAGTCAAAGGAGGTGGGATTAGAAATCTTAGAGAGATTTTAAGATGGCAGAGAGTGAAATGAGAGAATTCGTGTTTCTTTAAACATGAAAGGTTCATAAAAGGGAGATGTCATTTAATATCCTCAGCGTTGGTTATTTTGTGGGCGATCCTGGCTTTGCTTTCTGTAGACTCGATCTCTCATAGTTTTTCCTTTCCCCTTTCCTGCAATCAATGTTGGCAAGTTCTTTTGTACAATATACGGGAGAGACTGATCGACAGATGAGCTCAATTCTTTACCCCTTCTGGACCTAAACCATTTTCTATGTAACACTGTATTGCCTCCTCATCATATGAGCTGGGGGTGGGTGGGAGGGAGGTGTAATTCTGTCCCATCTCTTGACTTTGGGCTCAGGCATGTGATTTGTTTTGGCCACGGGAACGACAGCAAATGGGAGACAAGCAGAAACTTGACGATGCATTTTGGCATTTCCAATCGCTCCTTTGCTTTTGCTGTGGCACCGTGCCTGGGCGAGCCTGCTGGAGGATGAGACCCACGGAGCAAAGCTGAGGCAACCAGCTGAGGCCCCGGACGTGTGACAGGACCAAGCTGAGGTAGCAGCTGACTGTGGACGTGTGAATGGGCCCTGCCGAGCCCGGCCTCACATCGCTAGAGCCCTGCAGCCAGCCCACAGACCCACGAACCAAAGTGAATGTCTACTGTATGCCACTGAGGTTTGGAGGTTGTTATGCAGCATTACTGGGACAAGAGGTAAGTTACTTTCCCCTTAATGTTTGACTCAAGGAAGAAACACAAGCATGGACTACCTTTACAAACAAGTTGTCTGTGACAGGTTGGCATTTAATGTCGGGGAGCGCTCCCTGCGCTGTGAGCCCCTTCCTGTGGGTGGCGGGCACCCTGCTGAGGGTGTGGCTCCCCTCTGAATCGCAGGTGAGACACACCGTCCAGCACGCATGGAGTGCAGGCCCCAGCCTCTGTCTTCACGTAAATATCGGCGGCTTTAATATTCCTATTTTAATGTCACTCTCCCTTGCTGGAGACGGGCCTGGAGTTTGGATGGATTTTATTGTTGGCAGAGAAATCAGATGTGAGAGCCTGAAGTACAAACTTGGACAGAAGCAAACTCAGAACAGTGGTAGCCAACGTTTACGGGGCGCCTCAGCGGGCAGGAAGGGGAGCTTTGCGGAGCTCTGTGTGTGCCCATTGGAGCCTTGGGTTAACTCTGGAATGGGAACTAGTATTACCCCATTTTACAGACGAAGAAACTAAGTTACGGGGAGGTTATGTAACCTGTCAAGGGCACCGGCCCAGCTAGTACGTCATATAAATCCAGGCAGTTGGATGCCGGAACCCATGACCTTGACCACAAAATCATACTAGCTCTTGCTGCCTTGGAGCGCATGGGGGCCCCATGCTTAGAGCACAGATAGATCCCAACTTCCACCCCCTCGGCAGGCCACGGGGGTTCCCATCAGGGGCTGCCCATGACAGGGCCTTATCCAGAATCTTTACCACCAGAACTAACAGCAACTCCATGAAGATCCCCCGAAGCAGTCTTGCCCCAAGACCCCTCCCCAACTCCTTCCCCGTCTAATGATGATATTAACCTGCATTTCTTGAAGACTCAGTGTGAAACAAGCCCTCCGGGCATCTACATGTAATGTCTCTATTTAACACATACAGTCAATTAGAGGGAATTGTTATTATGTCCATTTTACAGATGAGCAAACAGAGTCTAGAAGTAAGTACATGATCAGTTCACAAGAGGCAGAGCAGTGACAAGCCTCTTAATATTTCAAAGCACCCACACTCTCAACCACGAGCTCTATTGCTGCCTCTGTACAGGGCTCTCTGATTTTAGCTTTGTTCTGAGTATATGTGGGAAATATAACTGCATTTCTACACCTGAAGCGACTTCGGGTCCTGGTTTTCCTGTTGTGGTTGGAATTTCATCTCGGTCTGGAGTTCTGTGCTTTTCTTTCAGGTGTGGGGGAGGGGGTGAGGCAGGGGGAGATGCCGAGACTCTGTCCCTTGGTGGCGGCCATCGGTCCAGGAGGTAACCTCCCTCCTGTCTGGTCTTTGGCCATCCGCCCACGCAGCTCACTGCTGCACCCTCTTTGAGCCGTCAAGCACTGCGCCACACCTGCTGGCTCTCGGTGCCACATTCACCAGCACCCAGGGAGCTGGTGCACTGTCTCTGACCACTCGGGGCTGGGGAAAGTCATGAGGTGTCTTGAGCACATTGCATTACTGGGCCTGTGCTGCTCTTGGCTGACCTGCAGATGTTCAGTGTTTCACCTGGGACCTGGAGTTCCAGAACATTCCCCAGGGAGCCAGGGCCCAGGGCCCCTTCACAGGCACCTCCGAGCACTTCCTCTCCTCACTTGTAAGCATTTTTCTTAGTCAACATTCTCTTTTACCATACTTTCTAGTTGCTCTACGCATGCATTTCCCATTTTCCCAAATGGGTTGAAGTTTTTTTTCCCCCTGAGGCAAATGAAGAACGACAATAGGTGCTCAGTAAATTATTAATTCCACAGAGAAAGTGACCTGCTGTGTGAGACCCCCAAGTAAATAAACGCGCTAGTCCCACTCCTTGCCATTTGAGAACTTAGGATCAAAAATACATCTTTTAGGAATCAAACGTGATTGCTACCACTGATTTCTGAGGTTCAGTGGACAGAACTTGGAACTTGTCCTCTTACTTAATTAGACTAAGTTCTCATATTTCTTAGAACTTTCTAGAAAATTAGCACTAGCACTGAGCCATTGTGCGGTAATATAAACAACAATGGCAATAGCAAAAGCATGAATAACGATAGCTGACCTCATTGCCAAGGCTTTAAAAGCTTTTTCACTTACTAACTCATTTCACCTTCATAAAATCCTATGAAGTAGGCACTTTGATCATCCCGCCTTGACTGAAGTGGGAACCAAGTGAGCAGGTAAATTGCCTAACATGATACGGCACGTAAGAGGCAGAGCGGGGACTTGAACTTCGGTGGCCGAGCACGGCAACCCTCCCTCTTAAACACTGGAAATTGATGTACTCATCATATACGTACTCAGCGAGGCTAAAAAGAAAAGTTACATTTGGGGAATAAAATATAGCAAATACATACACGATGGAAAGGCAACTGACCGAGTGGACGTTCATTTACCCTGGAATACCCTGACAACACGAAAGCCGTCTAGAGCTCCCACTGTCCCTTGCATGTCTGGGTGACCCCCATGCACACTACGCCTTACACAGCTGCAGTCAGGACCTCATCCCACTGCTGTGTGCCCAGGTGCCTGCCTCCCTTGCTGGAGCGTAAGCGAGCTGGGGGTGGCCGCACAGACCAGAGGTCATTACGTGTGTGTTGGGGACCATAGCTGCCTGCATGTGGCGCAGGGCCTGTCCTACCTGTAGATGGTCTCCCTCCAGACCGCAGCTGAATGGCTAGCCACGTTAGTCAGGTGGCTAGCCATGTTCCAGGGTGGATACCTGTCTGTGAGCCCAGAGGAGGGAGGGTGACTCCCTCTGTGACACCTGAAGGTCACCTCACCTTGATTTGCCTGTACCCGTCCTTGTGTGACTCCCCAGTGCTGGTCACTCAGTGGCTAAAGGCATTTTTATCTCATTTTCTTATCTGGTGCCTGAAACAGTGAATCAGCTCTTTAGCTCGCCAACAAATGTTTGCTGAATTGAACTGGCTGTCAGAGCTGTCAGCCTTCCCGAGGGACACCTGGGAAGCGGTTTGTGTGCCCTTAAACACCGGTGAACAGATGGTGCAGACCGTTTGGATCAGGATCCAGTGAGCTACTGAGTCAAGACGCCTTCCTTAGCGTGGGCTCTGCCCCGCCTCAGGTCCCTCCTGGGCAGACACTATCGCTTTCTGTTGCACAGATCAAACATGAAGCCCAAGCATGTGTGCGCGCATCCAGCAGCTGCCCACTCAGCCACGCCTTCTCTGTCCCATGTCCTCTCTGGGAATTCGGGAAGCCAAGATGAAGAGGATCGCTCCACAGCCCTCACGGAGCTCACTGTCTATGTGGTGGGGGGAGGGGGAAGCTCCACCACTGACACTAGTTATAAAAATTGCAGCAGGGACAATGATAAAAATAGGGGCAGGGTGTTGAACTCTGCCTGGGGTTGCCAGGAAAGGAATCCTGAGGACCAGTTAGTCTAGGGAAGGGATGCAGATGCGAGGGAATTCCAGGCAGAGGGAACAGCATCGGCAGAGTCCGGAGACGGGGGCCGCGGACGGTGCGGAGCGCGGACTGTGAGTAGGGCGTCACCCCCGTGGGGCTGCAGCGGGGGCGGAGGGGCTGCAGGGCGTCTCAGGAGCTCCGTGAAGCAGGCAGGCCGGGCTCGGGGAGGCGCCGGGAGGCTCGATCGTTGCGCGTCACCGCTGCATTTGCAGTGACTGTGCAGCAGCACCTCTGGGGCCCCGCATCGCAGCCCGCGGTCTGCTTCTGACTTCAGCGGCAGCGGGCAGTTTCGCAGACGCTCAGCTCATCCTTTCCACTCTCTGTCCCAGGGCCTTAGCCACCACCACAGGGGCCTGGGCCCATCCTTCAGGGACACGATTGTGGAGGCATCTGGATGCCTCCTGCGGGCCCAGTAGCGTCAATCCCAGTTGTTAATCGCGACCTTGATACTACACCCCTACACTGACTGCTCCTCCTTCTTCCCTGGGTCCTTTCCCTGCTTCCTCACCCCTGTTTCCTACAATCTCCTCCTGACGAGCCTGTATCCAAGCCCTGGCCTCAGGCTCTGCTTTCTGGAGAACCAGCAGTGGGGACCCACTCTGAGCGCGGTTGGGCCTGGGTGTGGCTGGGACCAGCGGGGAGGCCAGCTGGGAGGCTGGGGTACCGGTCACGTGGTCACATGAGACATTACAGAGTGGCTGTGGAGTGCAAGGTAGCGACTAAGAAGAAAGTAAAATGTTAAGGGAGAGAATGGTTGTTTTAGTTTTAGACATGTTAGGTCCGAGGCCTAAGTAGAACAGTTTGTCCTATGGAGAGAAAAATAGTGCCCATTTTGATTTTTCATTCATCCCACTGGCCAATGAGTGCCTCAGACCCCTTCTTTCTTCCCTTCCTCCTTCCCTCCCTTCCTTCCCATCTGTCCCTCCATCTTCCATCTAGTCACCTACCTATCTGTTCTTTCTTTCATCTACCCTCTCCTCCCTCCTTCCCCTCTTCCTTCCTTCCTTTCCTTAGTTCCTTCCTTCCTCTATATATTGATAGGGACTTTGCACATACCAAGAAATGTTCCCAATACTGGGCATTGCTTTGTCCCTAATTCTCTAGAAAATAGAGCTTGAGGCAAAGATTAAGAATCTTCCGTTTCATTTGGGAGGTGCAGGCCCAAGACAAAGAAGGGAAGAATGCAAAGGGTGTCGCGGCCACCGACTCGCACTCAATGACAGCGGTGGAGAGAGGCTGGCTGCTCAGCGGGTGCCTCCGCTCGGCTGCAGGCCAGCTGCTCAGGACGGCGTGCAGGGGGACACCAGGCCTCAGAGTGCCTCCTGGGAGCAAGAAAGGCGGGTGGTCTGTCTGCTGACTCCCCTGGCCTCCCTCATTCATTTTCCTGTTTCCCCTTCGTCATAGTGTGCCCCATGGAGAGCCGGACACGCAGTCCTTTAGGGGGACTGCCCATTGGATGGTGTCTTGGGAACCAGACCCACACTCTCTGGTGCTTCCCTCCCATGCAGAAGTGGCAGGAACTCTGGGCAGGTGATTGGCGGGGGCCTGATGTGGGAGGCAGAGCCCGCAGCCTCGAGGGGCGGAGTGGGCCCCGTGAAGGCTGCGCGAGTCCCAGGAAATGCAGAGGGGCGTCCAGTGCAGGGAGGGCGGAAACAAGACAAGACTTTGCCCTGAAGAAAAGTAAATTTAAGGGAGAGAAAAAAAGATTACCTGGGTGGGTGAGGTATCTTACTTAGGCCTTTCCAAGTTGCTGACATTTTCATTGAGACACCAGTGATGAAAAGGAGATGGCTAGACACACAGAGAACATTCTAGGCAGAGGGAACAGGAGGCGCAGAGGCCTCGAGGCGGGAACAAGTTTGGTAAGGCTGAAGAACGAAAAGAATGCCACTGGAGCCAGAGAAAAGGGAAGGAGGGAGCACGTGGGAGGCAGGAGGCGGCAACCGGGTCACAGAGCGTGTGGCAGGCAAGAACTGGGAACCCCACTGCCAGCGTGGGCATCATCTAGCCACGCACTTCGGCCCGCCTGCCATCCAAGTGGGGGCCGGCGGGGTTCCACACAGGAGAGGTTTGCGAGCTGGGCGCGAATGGCGGCGCCCCGGAGTCAAGCCACAGTCTTGGAGCGCCTCTAAGCAAGCCGAGGCGCAATATCTGAACTCCACCGATGTGTTAACTGTTGCAATGTGTGGGGGATTATTATCAGTAATTATAACTATATCAAGAAAAGTAATTGCTGGTACAAGTTTGAGAAGCCCTAGGCTACACACTGCTCATTCCTTCCCTGCTGCCTGCGCCCTGGCCGTCATTCCACGGTGCCACCGAGCCCTGGGTGGGGAAAACATTTAATCTAATAAAGGTCGCCCTCACATCTCTCCTGCTCTGTGACAGGCCATTTACTGAATCATCCATTATTGCCCAAAGAACAAAGACGAGCTGCACAAAGCAAAGGGATGATAAAGTTCACTTGAAAATTGGGGACGAAATTGCAAAACTATTTGAGGCCAAGGGCACAATCATGCACGGAAATCAATAGCTGTCAGCCAACGAGGAGGGAGGAGAATGAATAAACAGAGTAAATAATGCTGAGAAATGACTCAGTGCCAAGCGGCCAACCAAGGAGAAGTCTGGGAGCGTGGCTAAGTGGCCAGCACTGGAATCCGGCGGGACTACGTGGGAATCTCTGCTCCACCCGCCGGGCAAGACAGGTGTCCTGCGGGAGCCTCGGCCTGCCGACTCCACTGCACAATGGGAGAAGTGATACGCCCTGCGCCCTGGGGGCTGAGAGCGTCGCACCAGAGGGCGCCTGTGAAGCTCTCCGTGTGTGAGCGTGTTTAAGGCTCCGACAGTGACAGCTCCCGCATCGGTCCTACTCCCCCACTCTGTCAATCAAGGTTCATCAAAGTAACACCACAGACAGGCGGGAAGGGAGGAGCCTTCCAAAACCTGTTGTCTCAGGCTATTTGAGAAGAGAGGAATCTTAATTTAAAAAAAAAAAAAATCCAACAAAATTATTTAGTGTAAAAAGATGTACATTGGGCTTTTCTTTGCCTCGCATCATCTACAGTGAAATGAGCTTCTTCCAACTTACATTCAAATTCAGAAAAAGTTTAATTATTCACACATACTCACGAGAGCCTCCCTATGTTAAAAAACCATCAAAGGGAATTCAGGAATGTGAGTAAAAAAACTGAAACACTAAATAGTTTATAACACTTCCCACATGACACTGTCTCTTCCTCCTGTTAAAAAAAACTTGAAACAGTTGATGTACGTGTTGATTTTTGTGCCGGGTTTTGGTAGAGTCTGGGAGGCCGAGCAGCGTGGAACTGAGCGATGGGGGAGCGATGAAAGGACAGCTTGAAAGTTACAGGTTGAGAGGAAGACACTAGCGGTAAGTAACACTCTATTCCGGCATCGGTATGTTGAGTCAGTAGACATTTCCCCTTCCACCCTTCATGTCATTTTGACAAGGCACATATGCCTGTCCCATTTTTTCAGATAAAGGAGGTAAGGCTTCTTAAAGTCGAGCTACTTCTTCAAGGTTATCAGCTACAGGATTCAAAAGCAAGTCGATCTGTGTCCCGAGCCTGGGCTGTTAACAGTACGTTCTGCTTCCTCATCTACCATCCATCCATCCATCCGTCTGTTCATCTGTTCATCTGGCCATCCATCCATCCATCCATCCATCCATCCATCTCTTCAGCCATCACTGACTGTCCACCCACCATCTATCAGTCATTTGTCCATCCATAATCCATCCACCCAACCACCCATCCATCCATCCATCCATCCATCCATCCAACTCTCCAGCCACTGATGAATCCACTGTCTATTCATCTATTCTTCCACTCACGCATTCTTTCATTAATTAATTGAGAAATTTCTTGATAATTCGGCCTCACAATTTTACCATAAACCAACCGCCTTCTTTCTCCGTTGCCAGTGCTAAAACCTAGACTGGTCCAGCAGCCCCGCCTGCCTAGACAACAGCAAAGACTTCCGATCAGGGCTTCATGTTCCCACACCTTCTTCTCCACAGTCCATTTTCATCACAGCCACCAAAGTGATCTTCTCAAGGGGCCTGTTCCTCCTCTGATTAAAGGCCTCCAATGTAACCACCACTGCCTTTGGGGGCCCAGCCGGTCCTGGCCGTCCCTCTTACCACCACT
This sequence comes from Pteronotus mesoamericanus, assembly GCF_021234165.1. Lineage (NCBI taxonomy): Eukaryota > Metazoa > Chordata > Mammalia > Chiroptera > Mormoopidae > Pteronotus > Pteronotus mesoamericanus. The sequence goes on from NW_026555200.1 coordinate 2,843,906, forward strand.
CTCACTGGCTGCTTGCTGGCTTTTGCCACTCCGGCCATGCTGGTCATCTGCCTGCTCTGCAAACAAGCCAGGGCTGCTCTTGCCTTAGGAACCTTCCAGCTGCTGCTCTGGCCTACCTGCTCTTCTCTCGGGTGACTCCTTCCTTCTCCTGGTATAGAACTCAGCTCCTCTCACCTCCTTGTCACGCTCCTGAAAGTGGAACCCACCCTACTCAGTGTCCCCAGTGGCTCTTCAGCACATTGCTCCGCTTATTTTATTTTTCACCACATTTACTCTTATCATAAATTACATAAATTAAATGATGGTGTTTCTAGGCAATTTACTCTCACAATTGTGTTAAACTGAGAGGCCATATGCCTCCTTAAGGAAGGGATCATATCTAATTGACTTTATATCTTTTCCAAAGCACCCAGCACAGCACTTTGCAGATATATAGGTCCTCAGTGAATAACTGTTAATTCATTAAGAATAAGAAAAGTCAGTTCAGTATCCACCTAACTCTATCCCTATCTCATTGAGAAACAAAGATCTCAGGAACTGAAACTGTGATCCCCGACTTTCTTTTTTCTTTGTCTTCCCAATAAAACATGAAGAAGAAGAAAAATAAGCTTCCTCACTGCAGGCCTTACTGATACGTGAGGCTATTCCATTGTCTTCTACTTTCAGGTATGTGTAAGTAACACTTCGTCACCTCCTGGAAGATGGTGTGGCCACGTGACTAGTTTCAGCCACTGAAATGTAAAGAGAAGTGCCACGTGCCACTCCAGGGCCAAAGCATTTAAATCCAGGCCCCTTTTCTCTGCGGCAGCGCAGGAGCCGCGTGCTGGGGAGGCCACGGGCTGGGAGCAGCTCCGTCAGCCTGGGCCCAGAGGGACGCCTAGAGGCAGGCGCTCACCCGCCCCGCACTGGGCGTGCAGCCTGGGCAAGAATGTTGTGAGCCCTGAGCTTTGGGGGCCATTTGTTACCACAGCAGTGCTCGTGGCTGACACAGTCCCAGGGCTTCTGAGGCTGTCACACCGTCACATGTCCAGGTTCTTCAGACCTGACTCCGCAGCTTCAGAGCCGAGGAGCAGAGGCGCCACAGCTCTCCTGAATGCCTGGGTCCTCCCCCGGTTCTCTCTCCCTGTTTTTTGGATTGACATTGAGGTGCGGACCAAGGGGGAAGGGGGAGTGATAGTTTCCCAGGTGGGGTTGCCTATAAATGAGCCTGGGAAGACCATGAGGGCGGGGGGTGAGTCATCTCCATCGCTAGAGACACCCTGGGACACACAGGCCCGGGGACAGAGGGCCTGGGCACATGGGCTCTTCTCTGGACACCTCGGCGGGGTCATGCCCCACCTCAAAATCCTCTAATGGCTTTTCCACCTCTCCCAGAGCAAAACCCAAAGCGTATACAAGCCCGATTAGGCCTTGTAAGGGATGTGGCGTTTGCCCCTCAGATTATACACACAGGATACCACTTTACCTGGTTTTTGTTGCATAGGATATGTACTTTTAAATGTAGTATATATTGGTGATTAATGCAGGGAGGGAGGTATAAGGGGACTAAATTGTAATGGAAAAAATACAATAAAGATTAAATTTTAAAAATAAATTTAGCATATATAATTTTACTTCCAGTATACCTGACTTTATGTACTTGTTCTATCATCTTTCCGTATACAAGCTTGAAATACTTTAAGCTTTAAATAATTACAGAGGCAAATCCCAAATCAAGAATTATAACCAGTTGTATTAATTAACTATTGCTACGTAGGAATTTACCCTAAAATTTAGTGGCTTAAAACAAAGAACGTTTATTATCTTACAGTTCCTGGAGGGTCAGGAATTTAGGAGTCGCTTAGCTGGGGAGTTCTGACTCCAAGTTTGTCGTGAGTTTGCAGTCATGCTATTGGCTGCCAGAGGGGGGGGGGGGGTGAGCACCTACAGCCTAGCCTGTGTTGGGGATCCACTCCACGCTGGTGTGCGCACATGGCTGTCTGCAGGGGTCTCAGTAACTCACCCCATGGGCCTTGAGCGTTCTCATAGCATCCGAAGTTGGCTTCCCCCAGAACAAAAGATCCAAGAGAACAAGATGGAAGTCACAATGTATATTGTGCCCTAGTCTCGTAAGTCGCACTCTATCATTATGCCATGCTTTATTGGTTAAAAACAAGTCAGCCTTATTCAGTGTGTCAGGGGACTACACATAAAAAACAGGAGGCTGGGGCCGCAGGGAGCCACATCGGAGACTGACTATCCCACTGTGTGTCCTTCGTGGAGGACAGTGGTGCGGGGGAGAAGCACTAGGGAAAGAGCTCCCCACGCTCTCCATGGTCACCCATACCTTCCTTGGCCTGCAAAGTAAACTGGTCAACACGGCAAGTCACTCACCTACACAGACTTTTCAAGAAGGAAGACATTCTCTCCCCTCTCACTCAGTGTAGAGCTACAACTTGTTGGCCAATATGGCTCTTCCACTTAAATAAACCAACCTCCATTCCACCCAACTTTCTCTCCTAAGAAAGCTGCCCACTGTAACTGCCAGACGTGCACTGTCGGGGGGGGGGGGGGCGGATTTGGCGCGCCTTCCCTCTGGGCTTTGGTGCGGGCGCAAGTGCCGTTTCCCTCCCTGCTGTCTTCTTTCTCATGCTTTGGTCCATTTCCATGGCCATATCTTTTCTACCTTTCGTAACAATTTCTTGCTGTCCCCTAGAACTGACTAAGGGGGGACTCCATGTACAGAGGGGACCAGGGACATGCCTCTTTGGAGGAGGCTGCTTTGTGTTTCCTCCCTCCAGCTGACATCATATTCTGCCTGGATCTGTATTTTTTTTTCATAGCAGGACTTTCAAACTGGCTGTCTCACACAGCATTCATTCTTATTCTCTCCGTTGTACCTCTCCAGACATTTCTCAACGCAATTGTTCATGAAATATGTAAGCACACAGCCTTAAAAAGAACCAGTTCCTATAAAATGGTCAATAACAATAGCTTTGGTGTTCAACATTATCACCACCCAGACTCACTTATTTCCTCCGAATAGTGTTCACTGTATCAACGCAACACCATCCATTACGCTCCCAATCATGACACTGTTTCTTGGTGTTTTACAAAACAAGACATTATTCAAAGCCCCAAACCTACACGGAATGCCGATAAGGAAGAGCTCACCCAGCAAGGACACTGAAAAAAGTCACTTAATATTGACTGCTGGTCCCCGATCCTCCAAGGAGATTTGTACGATAAGGTTCAGAGATTTTTGTCAAGCAACCCATTGTTAATGATTATTATCATTAACATTAACCCAATGTTAATACAAATCTGATATCACGACCTCTTTTCTAGAAAACTCTGGAGTCCACCAGGACATGTGCAGTAGAAAACGCCATCTACCTTTTTGCCTCGACCACAATTCATTATTGCTACTCGGGAACCCAGGCTTCTTGTTTTAACTTGTTAATGCCGCTGAGGATAGCAAAATAATGCCTCCAGCAATGCCGTGTATTTGTTGCTGCCATCTTTTCTGATAAACTGCCCAATTTTCTTAGCAAATTCAGCAACAATAACAGTTTTCTGCTAGCAAAATAACCTTTCATTTCATAAAAAAAAATGGGATGGAATGGAAACGATGGAAGAGATTTCATGTCTCCCGTGAAGCTGACTTCCTAATTTTCAGTTTTCACTAGCTGTGGGTGGGAACTAGGTTTTCATTCCTGATAAATAAAAGTGCTACATTTCACATGTGGACTGCTGCTGTCCTTGGACTGCCAGCCAAATAACTTTGGTAGAAAAGATCTATTGCAACACTTTATAACTTCATAAGGGAATACAGTGGATGCTTTTTTTTTTTTTTTTTTTTGGCCTGCCTGACATATACCCCTCCCCCACTGTAATCTGATAGCAGCACCCCACATTTTTATGGCTAAGATTCTTGGTAATTGGGTTCAGAAGAACATATGGGAATTGCTGCCTTAATCCATCCAAAAGAAGAGAAGCATTTTCGAAGAAACATCTGGATGAAGGGAACTCTCTGATTTCAACACTGGTGATCCACCTCTGCCAAAGAGGAGGCAGGAGAGTGAAAAGGGAAAGAAAACAACTGTGACGATCCCACAGGGCCCACTCCCAACACCAAGGCGAAGCCAAAGACTGAGAATTTGGTGTGACAGAAAGTGGAACCAAAAGACAAATAAAAGCAAGAATTGCATGTCTTCGCTCATGCAAACTGCTGCTGATGCCTCCCTCAGAGATGACTGGCCAGGCAAAATAGGCATGCACAAGTCACACAAACCACCACAGTCAGGCATGGATGCTGAAATACTTTTCCAGTAAAGGGAAAGCCAAGAAATCCTGACTTTGTGCCTTGCTGCTGTTCAGTCTTCAGTCCCCTGATTGAGCTCTAGTTCCAGCCTTCTAGCTGAGATTTGCGGTGAAGCCGAACTCCACCCTGGACATGTTCTTGGCTTCTTGCCGGTGCCTGCCTGGACGTGGACATGCAGAAAGGCAGGTAGCTGTGGCACACTGTGCCGTATGATTCAGGCAATGAAGTAGGAGGAAAGAACCTCAGACTCTGGGGCTGTGTTGACCTGAGTGGCAATCCAGACTCTACCACTCTCCAAACGGGCATCCTGGCTAAATTACCGACCTTCTTGTGCCTCAGTTCCCTCACCTTTGAACGGCTGAGATGTCATCTCGTTCAGAGAGTTTCCTATAGCTTGGGTGAGACTGTGTTTGGTAGGTACAGCAGCCTGGTGCACAGCAGGACCTTCCTAATATGGGATCCTATCTTCCCTTTCCCTAATCTCTTGGACCTCCACCTCTGTATGTTCCATGCGTCCAGCACGCTAAAAGAATTTCTAAAGTTAATGGAGAAACTCTTCGGACAATTAAAACACGAACGTAGAGATAGAAGTTTGCATTCTTCATGGTTTACTAAGTTTTGTTTCTTTCCATAGTCACACAATGTCCCCCTAACCCAAGTCAACCCACTGTACGTGTGGTGGGCACTTGCTGTTTAGTGGCCAGCCGAGTATCCACCCTCCTTTATTCTAGTCAGAAGGCCCTCTGGACTTCACTGTAGGACCACCCCTCACCTGCTCCCAGGGGTACTGTTCAGGGGAGGCTAAGTCAAACTGTCCCCAAGTCCAGAGAAGGGCACATGACTCATCTTTGGACATGGAGACTGGCTCCGGTGTAGACCTTTGACCTCAGAAGGCCAGTGAAACTCAAAACAGGAAGTTGGCTATACAGTACAGGAAGAGAAGTTTATTTTGTCACTGGAGTTGCTAAGCCTGAAGCTTCTGAGGGGCCGCCAGGGGGAAGCTAAATTACCTGAGCTGGAGCTAACAAGAAGGAAGTTTAAAGGAGAGAGGCTGAGTCTTGACAACATGATTCGAACTCTTCGATCCAGCAGAGGTTGGTGCAAGGTCTGTTTCTCAGCTTTTTGGATACACAAGCCAAGCATTTCTTTTCCCACCCTTTTACTTTCAACCTATTGTGTCTTTGAATCTAGAGTGTGTCCCTTGTAGACAATATATAGCTAAATTGTGTTGTTGTTGTTTTTTTAAAAACCCACTCTGCTGATCTCTCTACCTTTTGACCGGAGTGTTTAATCCATTTACATTTAATGTAATTCCTGATATGGTAGGATTTACATCTGCCATTTTGCTATTTGTTGTCTGTTTGCCTCATGTTTTGTTTTTGTTCTTCCATTTCTCTATTCATGACTTATTTTGTGTTAAATATTTTTCATTTACCATTTTACTTCCTCTGTTCTTTCTTTTATGATATATTTTAAATTATTTTTCTTAGTGATTGCCCTGGGGATTGTAATTAGCATCTTAACTTAAAAATAACCTAATTTAAATTAATGCTAACTTAATTTTAATAGTATACAGAAACTTTGCTTCAAATAAAACACAATTCCCTCTCTCCTCTTTCATGCTATGTTTATCATACAAATTGCATTTTTATACATTATAAGGCATTGGCTCAGTTTTTTAATTATTTCTTTGTGTAGTTGTGTTTTAAATCAGATAGAAGAAAAAAGAATTTCAAAAATATATTTATATCACTTTTCATATTTAACTATGTAGTTACTTTCACTGGTATGACTTAATAATTTCTTTTTTTTCCCCTTAGAAAAACTTGAAGTTCAGCCCTGGCTGGTGTGGCTCAGTGGATTGAGCGCTGGCCTGCAAACCAAAGGGTCACTGGATCAATTCCCAGTCAGGGCACATGCCTGGGCTACAGGCTAAGACTCCAGCAGGGGGTGCTGAAGAGGCAACGACACATTGCTGTTTCTCGTCCCCTCCTTCTCCTTCCTTTCCTCTCTTTCTAAAAATGAATAAATAAAATCTTTAAAAAACCCAAAAGCTTGAAGTTCAATTTCTTGTACCCTAATGTATCCTGTGTAACATTGTATGTCATGGGGGACATCTTATAAGGCAGGGGCCACAGTCTAGAGTGAGCTTTCTCTTAAACAAACCTGTCTTTCTCCTTCTGGGGTCAGGGATATTGTGTTTATGAAACATAGCAAATTATCAGAAGGCTTTTTTTTTTTTTTAAGCCTAATGAGTATCTGCTAATTTGGGAGAGTAGAATTTGGATAATAGATGCATGGTAGATTAAAGATGCCACAAATTCTCTTCTAGTCTCTCTATTGAATCTAATTCCCCTCCCCATGACTAGGCTGGCCTTAGTGACTGGTTGACCAATACAAAGTGGCAGAAGTGATATTCTGGGATTTCTGAGGCTAGGTCTCAAGGCACCTTGTAGCTTCTGCCTGGGTCTCCTGAAAGGCTCATTCTGGAAGCTCCCAACCACCATATGACTCTGGCTACCTCAATTCCACGCTGTGCTGGGGAAGCCACAAGCAGGTGCTTCAGGTGACAGACCAAGCAGAGGCCAGCCTTCCAGCCATCCCTGCCGAGACACGTGAGGAGAGCCATCCTGGGCCCCCCATACCAGCTCATCTGCCAGCTGAAGAGCAGTGCGTGACCTCTGCTGACATGACAGGAAACTGAAAACATGTCCCTGAGGGCCCTGTGGGCTTCCTAGCTCACAAAATCACAAGATGTGATGAAACAGTGGTTGTTTTAAGCCACTGTGTTGGAGAAGTTTGTTATATAGCAATAGGCTATGTAATGCAATGATATGACCTTGTTCATCTGGACCAGACAGAAAAGACCTCTAGAAGTCATTTAGACTTAGGGTCTTAAATTCAAGTGCCACAAGGGCCATCCTGGCAGGCACTGTAAACGGATGAGTAATCCGGGGTAGGAGGGAGGATTTGAGCACACCAGAGAGTGCATGTCATGTCTGAGAGGGAAGCCAGTTGTTGCCTTGAGGGAATATAAACCTCCTGTTCCAGACTTTTCAAGAGCTGCCAGGCTTTTTAATGCAAAAATCCTCATTTTGAACTGTTAGGAACTAATTTCTAAAAATTACAATGCTACGTTGCAAGTCAAGTAATACATACCCGCAGGCTGCGGTTTCTCCCCAGCTACCAGTTTGTAATCTGACACAAACCCCTCAGATACAGATGAGAAAATGGCCATCCAGATGGGATGGGTCATGCTTACAACCTCACTATGTGTTAATGTCCTAAAAGCCTGGGGCCCAGGTCTTCGCTATGTAGTCCGGGGCTTCTGTCACCGACCCACAGTGCTTGGTCAAAACAGAGAATCCTCAGATAGCTGGCCCTCTGGGGTTCCTTAGGTTTAACTGAGATGAAAACAACCTTACCTAAAGGTTTCGGCAAGCTCTCAGAACAGGCCCTTCCAAAATTAGCAGAACGAGGCCCACAACTCCGGCAATGCCCAGGTCTCTGGGACGGGGCCGGAGGGAAGCCTCCGGCCCTCCACCGGAGTTCCACTCCGAGCAATGAGGTTTGTGTCCCTTTCACTTGTTCATGTTTGCCAGGGATGCTGGCTTTGTACTACAGTATTTTAGGGCGCAGGAAAGTATAAAAACTGATGTCCGAGTTTATCAGAACTTGTTGGGGCGGCACCTCAATAATTTGCTTAGTTTGTCTCCCAAATAACAGAAGGTATATATATTAATTAAGGTAGGTTAACTGCTGGAACCAAGGATCCCAAATTGTAAGTACCTTTAAAACAATTGTCATTGCTCGTGCAACCATTCAGCGTGGGCAGGTAGGTTGGACCACTCTTCCCTGCCCTCCCAGTGGAGACTTGCAGGCCAAGCGCCTCCTTTCTCATGTCTCTTTTGTTACCTTGGGCCTTGAAGCGCCTCCCTTTGAGTCCCGTGTGTGTGGAGGCTCGGACACGGAGGGCTGCGCTGGAGTTCTTTGTTCTCTTCCTTCCTTCCTTTCTTTTTCAGATAGGCTAGCCCTGGGCATTTGTGTACATCATACCCACTCACATTTCATTGGCCAGAACCCAGTCATGTGGTTCCACTCCACTACAAGGGGATCTGGGAAATGTAGTCCAGCTGTGTGTCTAGGAGGAAAGGGAACTGGGTCCTTGTCCCCATATGCCTTGTTCTTCATGTAAGCGATACCTTGAGCTGGGCTGGGTTGAGCTGAGTGCTAAAGTACCCTGACTTCACAGGAAGGGGCATTTTGGAGCTTCTTTAGCATTTCAGAGATTGTATAGCCCCCTGCTCCTCCTACTACGGAAAGCCTCCTGGGCTGAGGACTGTGCCCGGACTTCATCTTGCTGTTGAGAACAGAAGCAATAGTAATGAATTATAGAACACTGTCTGGAAATTGTCATACTACATATCAAAATTTCAAGAGGAACGTATGCTGCCGATTCCACGGGCCATATTGCTAATAGTAACCACTAACATTTATTGAGTGTTTACTTCATGCCAGGAACTGTTATAGAAGCACTCTACAGAAATACCAAATTTTAATCGATTCAAATAAGGTGAAGCCAGGGCTGGTCAAAGAAGCTTCATGCCCAGGAGGGTATTTAGGTGGGATTAAAGGACTTTGCGATCATGGTTTGAATAGAAGTCCTAAGAGTGTTCTAGGCCTGATAGAGTGAGATTTGTATTAGTAAGGTTGAAAAAAATGTTGGCCTCCATTCCTGTGAAATATACAAATGGGAAATCTGCTTTATGCCAATAAAGTTTCCTGGACCCAGGGTATCCTGAATTAACTTAGGGTCCTCCTCCCCCACACCTCTGCCTAAGTTGTAGACGTTCTCTACTCTCAGCTCCTTGCCCTGGTGGCCAGGGGTTTGGGGAAAAACAGAGGAAAACCAATAGTTTAACTCTCTTGTAAACAGAAGAAGAGTATTGTAGTTGAGCATCTGGTGAAACTGGGAGAACAAAAGCATTCAAAGCTGGAAGTCTCCTCTTGGATATCTTGGAAGGGCACCTCAGCCGATGGTCAAAGAGCCAAGCGGGTCCCTCCCAGGAATGACGTCAGTGTCTGTTTTTCTGATTGGCTTTATTTTAATCCCTTTCTGGCTACTTGCAGGACCTGTGCATTTCCAGATATAGCTGGGTGGGCGAGGTCCTAAAGGAGGCGGTTCCATTCCCTTCCCTGCCCCCTCGCAGCACTCCTCTCTGCCAGTGTCACCGCGCTACTACCTCCAGTCATGCCTGGTCCCTCAGCTCAGAAGAGGCCCTCGAATAAACTAATTTCAATTAAACTGTAATTATCTGAATGTCTTATCCCTAGTAGGACTATCTGGACCTAGGAAAGAGGGGTGATAGCCAGGAGAGGATAATCTCTCTGTTGCTGCATTCCAGGTACTGGGGAGAGATTGGGCTTTCATGGGGCCACAAGTGACTTCACAGGACTGAAACACCTGCCCTAGGAACCCTTTTTACAGTCACGGCAGCTGTAGATGAAAAGTTAGGCCAGAGTCCTGGCTGCGGGCGAAGACCAAGTGCATCCCCTAGAGGTCCGCTCTGCCACTGGTTTGCTGAGTGGCCTCAGGGAAGTTATTTTACTTTCCTGCGACTCAGCTTCCTCACTGAGAACCGGCCAGAAACTGCTCTCTGCCCCGCCTCCCACCCTGAAGGCACTTTGTGCCTCAATGAGATCAAATTAATGAGATCAGATCTGCCACAAGGCTTTTGAACTGTAAATGCCACGTCAAAGTGGGGCACCTCTGGTTTCCTGAGGGCGGGACCCAGGCTCACAGGACATGGTCTGGGAACGTGGTTCAGGGTCTAAATTGGTGCCAGTGCCCTTTGACGGGTGAGCAGAGCTCGAGAAAAAGAAACAAACATCCCTGGAGAGTAAACCACCCCAAGGCTGGATCCTCATGCCATACTTGACCTTCCGGCTGCTTCCGGGCTGTGTGTGGGGTCTGACCGCACTCCCCTATATGAATGAACGGATGAACGAATGAATGCGGCCCCGATAAGGCTGCATGTCTGGGCCAGCTTCCTGGGGCAGCCTGGGCCTGGCATCCAGCATGGGGGTTGATTTGGAAGGCAGAGGGGGACTATGTGTCCCTGGGTACTTGGCCAGATGCTATCTTATGGGCAGCTGGTGTCCTGGCGTTCTATCAGAATGGCAGTGCCACATGGTGTCAGCTAATAGCCCTGGGGCTCAGGCATCCAAGCACCTTCTGGGCTAGAAAATTCAGGAGCTGGAGAGCAGCCCACACCAACTAATTAGAACTATTGGATAAGAGAAAACTGATTTGCTGTTGCTCTAAATGCGTCATCTGCCTAACACTCTACCTGTTGAGTATTAATTACTCATGGGGCTCTGGTCTCCACGGGGTCACATAAATGTAAGAAAGAAAGAAAAAAAATGAAGGAAAAAACCCTACAGAAATTAGAACATAGGTGACAGCAGCTCAAGCCTCACCGATCTCTCCTCCCGTTTCCGTTTGGGCAAAGACAGCCCCACGATTCCCTACACGGATCCTATTTACATGTTTATGATGCAATGAGCAAGGACCTTCATTCTCCCTTGGAGGCCAGCACATTCTAGCTCTTCCACTGTTCTAATGACACTGGACCGACATCCCCTGCTGCAGCTTCTACAGGACTTATGAGTTGTCACCCCCCCTTCCTGGGCCCCTGTAGTGCAGTATTGATTGATCCTGTCACGCTTTTCTGCTGAGCTGGAACCAAGCCTCAGAATCCTGCATGGCATAGCCATCCAGGCAGCCAATTACCAATCGATTGGAATTGGTATAAGATAAAAATGATGTGTCATCCTTGATTTAATTCCTTTCTCGTCACCCCACCTCAGTCTGATCAAGGAAAGAACGCAGACACCTACTGCCTCTTTGTACCCCTTGACCACAATGTCTGCTTCACATTCATCCCACAGCTTTGGCTCGCAGAGGAGTGACTCAGAGGTAGGAGCGAAAAATTTTGGAAGCTGTGCACTCGCACAGGTGTTCCTGTTTGTTCTCTCTCTCTCTCTCTTTCTTACCTCCCCCCCCCCACCTCTTCCATCCTCCCTCCTCCTACCCTCTGAACCTCAACTCCCGGGGCAGCAGGAAGCCTGGGATAACAGGGTGTGGACAAATGACCAAGTATCCGAAGGAGCCCGCTGGTGGAGAGCGGGAGCTAGAGGGCTCAGTAGAGTCTCTTTCTTTTTGGATTGAAGCTAAGAAAATGGGCCAAACCTTGCGGGTGTCCAACCACTGAGGCTGCCAGGCAGGAAGCAAGTAATGGGGCCACCCAGTTTGAAGAACAAAAAGGAAACAAGGGTTGCCATAGCTTCCCTCTTCTTCCAGTTTGGATTTTTCCAGAGCTGGCTAACTTATGACCCTTCAAAGGCTGAGTCCAATTTTAAATTAGACGAGTTTCTAGGATTCCTCCCTCACTCATTCATGCAACTATATTGGAGACCCACTAAGAGCCCTGTATTGTACCAGTTACTGGTGGCAGGGGCCGGGGGGGGAGGGTTCATCTGTGAGCAAGAGAGATCCCATTCTCCCTTCGGGGAACCTATAGGCAGCCAGGAAAAATTGAAATAAATGTGTCACTGTCATGAAATCTGATGAGGTCTCCAGCAAGGGAAGTGCAGGAAACTGCAGGCGGTATTTACCCAAATGTGCACACATGCATTGGCATTGGGTATTTTAAACCCACAGCTTCCCTTGAAACCTTGGTAACCCCGTCCTCGGGAGCCAGGACCGAGCCACCATCAGGGAGATCGGTCTGGTAAGATGGTACCTGACCTGCAGGCTCTTGGTCGTCTAACGAAGATCCATTAAGCACCAACTCTAGTTCACAGAAGATGACCATTTTGCATTTATAGCCAGATTGCCTCTGAGTCAGAGGGGCAGGAGCAGAACACACTGTCCATCCAGGCCCTCGGGGAGTCGGATCTGGCAGACTTGCTCTGGCTTGGGGGCCCCTCCCATCTGCATGGTGAGCTCAGTCCTGATCGCACAATGAGATGCAAGAGCTGAGTTCACGCTGGCCCTGCCAGGCTGGGAGGACAGAGGTTATGATGCCGATGCCTTTTCTGGAATGCACAGGCCAGGTCAACTTGCAGAACCATTTCTTCTTTCAGACCACTGTTCACATTCACTCCAAGAAGCAATATTCCTCTTCCCTTGACTGAGAATCAATTTTACCTGCCAGTATAAAGAGGGGAGGAAGAGACATGTGCAAGGGAGCAGCAGAAGAGGGAATCTTACAGTTTTTCAAGACAGAAGCCCCCATGCCTCTTCGAAGTCAGCACTGGCACTGAATACCCACATTTAACAAATGCACACCCCAAGCAGCCCCCAGCGATCCCGGCCTCCTGCTGTTCTAGCCCTTGTCTAGTCCTCCCCCTCAATGATGTGTCACTCCTGAGTACAGGTTATGAAAGGCTCAAGCCCCTGTCTTGGACACCCTCTCTCCTTTCTCTTGGATCTCTGTCTGTCTGTCCCAGGAAACCCACTGCTAAGTAGTGAGCAGGTCTCTGGAGAGGCCCGCCTGGTGGGGAACAGATGCCACCTGCCTCCAGCCTGTTAAACCTTTGGGTGGCAGTGGCCCTAGATGACAATAGCTCGGCTGGTGCCTCATCACGGACCCTAAGCTGGAAGCATCCAGCTAAGCTGCTATCAGATCCCCAGTCACCAGAAGCTGTGAGGTGACAAAGGCTTGTTGTTGCTACGGTTTGGAGGTAGTTTTACAGCAACAGGTAACTCATACCTGACTCCTTATTTTTCTGACCAAGGATGGCTAACACCTCCTCAGTTCAGAGACAGGACCCCTCTCATTTTCTAAGTACAGTAACACCCGAATAGGTGATTTATTTGTTACTGAACACCTTTGTTGTTATCACTGCTCTCCTCAATAACGGCAGATGCCTTACGGTCAGTGAATTCATTTAGGTGTTCAGTCAATGAACATATACTGGGCTCTTAATAATTATGGGGAAGGCAGTGCTTGTGGGCTGGGATGCAGGGGTGAATAAACATGCTCTCTCTCAAGGGGGAGATATTAAACATGTCATTGTAATGCAAAGTAGAAGGTTCCCTGTGATCTGGGGAATGCAGAATGAGACATAGTATCACTGCCCTCAAGTAGTTTATTAGAATCTAGTTGAAGAGATACAACGTCTACATTAGAAACAGAGATGATGCTCTCAGACATAGTTGGAAATGGATACTTTTGTGACAACTGAGTAGATAAATGGTTGCAAACAAATAAATGTGAAATGTATGTAAGTATGAGTGATTTTTTAAAAATTCTTACTTTTTATTTAAGTTCTCTGGGTTTCAATGACTTACTAGAGAAAAAGGTTTTAAAAAGCTCACAACACAACAACAAAATCCTCCATTTCCATTTCTGGGTAAAGTTACATCTGTCTTCCCTAGCTCCCTACTGCACATAGAGAAACTTAATCCAAAATTTCTCAATTTTGTAAAGCTCCATGGAGAATTTCCTATATTGGTTTATGCCACCCTATTGTCCAGTTGAAGGAAAGGGCTCATTGCGTGTGAAATATACTAGAACCTCATTATAATACTGTCCTAAAAATGCATGCTCTGAAAGTTCTTCTTTGGAAGGTCCTTTTATGTCTTGGTTGAATACGGTAATAGGAGAAGCTACATTAAAAGTTTTATGTGTTTTTGCCCCACCTCCATTTATATTCTTGGTTTGGACTTATGAGAGAAAGGCTATTGAATGCAGAGTACACAAGGTACAGGAGGCTTTACGTCCACGGTAGACCAGATGTCCTAGCTAGTATGTTTTTATAAAGAATAAATTTGGCTTGCATGGTGTAGTTATTGTTTTTAATTAAGCAATAACTGAACATTTACATTCTCAATTATTACCCTTACATTACGGCTAAGGAGCCCTTCAAAAAATATCTCTTATAATGGAGAAATATTTCCCTCTGCCCATGTTTCTATCAAAAATGGGAAAATTAAAATCAGACTAAAAAAGGCACATAAATCACTAAGAATGGGAATTGTAAAACATTAATTTCTAGCCTGCTTTCCTCGTTACAATCACTCGCCTGGTCCTTGTAGGCATTTAAGTCCATAACCCCAGCAACAGACCTCGAGACGGCTATTTCCTGATACTCCTGGGAATCCCTTGATGCTTGGTCCTCACTGTAGCATATAATTTCCCCCATCAAATGCAGTCAAGGGTAACTTAACTAGAGCGCACATGTGAATAGAGAAGAACTCAGGAGTGAGGCCGTTATGTGGGGCTGCCCGCACACTTCTGCCACGGTGCCCGTATTTCAAGGCTCTGCTTCAGCCAAATGGCCGCGTGCTACACCTGGGGAGCCTTGACACACAGTCATAAATCCTGGTCCTGAAGGTCTGTTGTGACTGGGCCCTGCAACTGCATGCCCTTTGCCTGTCCTTGCTATCCAGGCCCACCATGTTTTGATAAATAAATCCTCTTGGGTAAAAGCAAAACAGACTCTTTTTTAAAAAATAAATGGAATTAACTGTATAGTAACTGTATGGATAATGAGGTACCAGGGCTTCCTAAAGGCCCCAGAAATTGTCTTTAAATAGAGGAGAAAGTGGAAGCTCAGAGACAGCAGACCGAAGGACACACTTCTCAAGGTCGCCCAGCAGGCAGGTCGGTCAGCGACGCAGGGAGGACTGAGAGTTGCCACATCTCGCCTGGGCAGAGCCCCGTATTAGGTGCACTGCACTGTCTGTAACTATTAATAGTAGATCTGGGTTTATTTCTCAAATTCTGACTCTCAAGTCTTTCTTACCCGTGGAACAATGTAATTTAATATAAACAGGGAAGAATTAAGGAGAAAGAAAAATGAAACTGACACTTGCTAAGTCTTTACTATATGAACCAAGCACACACCAGGCACTGTTCATACCTCATTTTACCCTGCAAGATACGACCCATACTTTAGATAATATAAGACCCCTAAAGGATTAAGCAAATTGCTCGGTCTTGTGGTGGTTGAGTGAAGATTCGAACACAAACAGGCTGGTTCTCTAGTGCAATCTTCTCAGCAAAAGTGATTAGCATTCTGGTGCGCTCATCCTTATTGCTTCCCTCTTTCCTCTCCCCAGAATGCTGGCATTTGCTCACGTCCTACGTCCTGCCCCGTGTTCCTCTTCCAAGACCCCGTTCGTTTCGGCCTGCCGGGGCAACCTCCCCGAGACGTCAGCCCGCTCCGGCATCTCCTTTCTCCAGTCGCTTCCGTCTTTGAAGACACACCCATTCCATGCAAGTCTGTGCTGCATAATTAGTACCTTATTATATGGGTAGAATGTACTGGCATATATAGTGCTGCATTGTTTTTAATCATCTTGGGCTTGATACTGTTTTTCTTCAACTTCTTGTGTCGGGGAATTCATGTTATTTTTGTCCCATTGTGTGTGTGTGTGTGTGTGTGTGTGGTGGGCTTCCCAGCAAATATTCCTCCAGCTTCCCTTTGGGGAATTAGCACCTCCTCCTTGTGCGTGGTTTTGAAGAAGAGGTAATTACACATGATGGCCTTGGACTAGGGAATCGGAAGAGGCAGGTCCTCCACAGCAGCACCCCAGTACAGCCAGCGGTGAGCATGTGACCTAAGCTCAGTCAATCAGACTCTCCCTCCCCAGGACAAAAGCTCTAATTGGTGACCATTTACTGTCATGGCGACATGCCCTTCAGCCTGGTCAGGGCTGGCTTCCTGCAACCTGTCCCTCACAGCAACCTTGGCTCTTCCTCTGTTATAGACCTGGTCCCTTGGCCCCCCACCAGTTCTGTGGGTCCCGAGGCCTTCCCCAAACTTCTCCTCCGCTCTAGTTTGTTCGGTGGTTTGTAACCATGTGCTCCCACAGAAACTAAGCCTGGGCTGGGCTCAGATAAACAGTGTGAAGTACCAGTTCTTGCTGATTGCCTTTTTTGAGGTATCAATATAATTCCCACCCAACATAGTGATGAGTAAAGGGTATTTGACTCTTTTTCAGAGCCTGAGCTTCAGGGAGGGAAGGGGATTCGATAATAGCTGGGTGACCTCTAAGAAGCCAACTCCCTTCTGCCAAGGGTCTCCTTTGCAAATCCAAACAGCCTACCCTGCTTTCTCTGCGCCTGACTCTTGGGGTGTGTATGGCATTAAAAAGTGGGGATGGAGAGCGTTTCTTCTGCTCCCCACCTTCATCACAATGGCGCTGCCACACGGCAGCTCTG
Source organism: Pteronotus mesoamericanus (assembly GCF_021234165.1). NCBI lineage: Eukaryota > Metazoa > Chordata > Mammalia > Chiroptera > Mormoopidae > Pteronotus > Pteronotus mesoamericanus. The sequence continues at coordinate 2,860,445 of NW_026555200.1, forward strand.
TTTCCGTCAAGTGCCCTGGGCTAGTCTCTCATGAAGCCGCATCCTATTCCTCAAATCAGTCAGAGACCGGGAAAACAGAAATTAAGTGCGAAGCTGGAAGGATGGAGCCAGGGAAAGAGAGGCAGGTGCGGATGGATGGCAGGCGGAGGGGGCCGCAGGTGGGGGTGTGCGTCTCTAGAACGAGCTGCGTCTCCCATCGGCATGACAGCACTGGCCTGGGAAGAGCAGATGGGACACCAAGCTGCACCCAGGCACAAAACGATAAACGTATCCCCAGAGAGGCCACTGGGAGTTAAACTGGGCAAAATTCTTTCCACCACGATTCCACCTGAAGCTGGGAGTGCACATCATCATTTTTTCTCAAAGTTAGAATCAGCGGGGGCCCACTGAGCTCACTTGCACATCCACCAAATGCCCATGAAATAACAGAGACAAGATCGGGAGGGCATGTCTTGTGCTAACGGCCTGATGTCCAGAAAACAGCAGACTGCATGGTCCCTGATCTTGCAAACATCCCTTGTTTCTAGGTGATATTGGTTCAAGACCACAAAATTTCAAGTTTGGCCCTTATGCCAAGTAAAATCCTACAAATATAACCCCAAAGGAAATGCTAGCTTTCCTGGTTCTCCAGCCCGTGGGGAACATACTACCCTACCCTCCAAAAAAGCGTCCCTGTGTCCACGTACTCGCAAGTTTCAGTGAGTTTCATTTAGGACACTGTCCCCATGTCTGCAGTCCAGGGACGCAGGGACTCCCCTACCTCAGCCCCAGTTAAGAACTTCTGAACGAGGAGCTAGTGCAAGAATATCATCGGCATTTCTGAGGGTGATGGGGGAAGATTCCTATAGACTGGTGATCTGTTTTGCAAAAAATTTCAGTTTCTGGGAAAAGGCGCACAAACTAGAGAAGGAGTAGAGGTGAATAGGGCCAAGACGCAAAGAGATGGGTCCAGGGCTGCCAGCAGCCCTTCAGGCTTCTTACAGGGCAGCTTAGGCATAACAAAGCCAGCCCAGAAGAGATCAGAGATGAGGGGAGGGACTCGGTCCTCAGGGCACAGTCACAGAACCCATCCAGCTCCTCCTGCAGCCATCACGCCTTTAACGCTTCAGTTACGGCGGCAGATCCACCCCCTTCGGTTTAGGCCCATGTGAGTTGGATTTCTGTCACTCAGAATGCATGCTGTCACCAACATTGTGGTGGATCATGGATGTACAGTACATGAGAAGAATGGGTGTACATTCTTCTCATGCAGAAAACGTGGTAACGGAAAGAAAAAGAATCTAAATGTCTGAGGTCCTGAAATGTAGCGGAGACACCGTGTCTAGAAGGAGGCCTGGGAGAGTCCTGGGTCCCCAGAGGCGACCCAGGGGCACCGGCTTCGGAGGCACGGGAAAGTACTTCCGCGTGGGAACCTGCGCAGTGCTTTTCCAGTGGAAGGGCACATGTCCCAAATTTCCCCTTTTGAGAGGACACCAGTCATATAGGGTTAGTGCCACCCTTACAACCTCATTTTAACTTGATAATCTGTAATGACACTATTACCAAATAAGGTCATATTCTGAGGGGCTGGGGGTTAGGACTTCAACATTTGATTTGATCCTTCACACCCCCTGATCAACTGCTGGCCTCCAAACCCTTCACTCAGGGTCTGTTTTCAGTGCAACCCAAATCAAGGCAGTAGGTATAAAGCTAGTGCTGTTGTACACATACAGCTTCTTGAGCTCTTGCTTCAAAGTGGGGCGTGTTAGATCTTCGGTGAAGAACCGCTCCAAATGTCCAGGTCCTAGAGGAACCTCACGACCTCCCAGAGAGCCAGGCTGCGTCCACCGAGGACCCGGTTCTCCCAGGTGTCAGGGTGAACTGCATGCAGCACGGACAGAGCAGAACAAACCATCAGGGAAGGTGACCTTTGAACCTGCAAAACCAGGTCTTTAATTCCTTTATGCTTTAACTTGGAAAACTTGAGATGGAAAATAGAACAGGAAGTGGATTTTCATTCCAGGGCACAGCAGGGCTTTGGAGTTCATTTCATTACATGCTGCTGTTTCTGTTTGAAAGACTGGGAGCAAGCGCTGGCCTGGCCCCCAGTGCTGCCGAGGGCCCGCCGGGCTCGGCGCCTGGTGCTGAGAACGTGTCCTCTTGGCTGTTTCGGCGGTCGTGATGGAGGCTGATTTTCTCTCCAAAGAGGCACCCGAAGACCTGGTTGATCCTGCGCTGAATGTTTAAATTCCACCCATTAAGGGAGGTGCTGCTGCAGAGGTTTATGGCAGAGTGCACGGGGGCTGTGCTCACCCCTCGCTCGACTGTGAACTTGGAGGAGGTTTAGGAGGCAGAGAGACCGAGGACAGAGTGCGGCTGCAGCTGTGCCTGGACCAGGCTCCCAGGGGCTGGGAGAGGAGGCTCAGCTGCCGAACAAGCGCCGATGCTCAGAATTAAGCCATCAGCCCAGATTTTTGAAGAACTGAATCAGGTATTTTAATAGGCATCGCCAAAGAAGGGGGACAGACGATACATTGTAACTGGAAGCTTCACACCGTAAAACATTTGAGGACTTTTGAGAGGGAAAATTCTCTGCTTCCCTCCCCTGACAACGATCGTATAGAGGGTCGGGAAATTCTTTAGACCAAGTGTAATTTATTTGAATTAAAATCATGAATTTAGTTTATTTTGGAGACGAGAGAGGAAGAAGGCAGGCGACTCCAAAGAAACCACAGGGCAAGGCTCACTGTACCAGTGGATTTGACATCATTTCCCTCCAGGGGTGTAGAGTAAGTCCTCCCTTAGCATTGCCACTAGGTTCTTGGAAACTGCGCCTTTAAATAAAATGATCTATAAGGAAAGCACTTTCCCATAGGCTAATTGATATACACTAGAGTTAAATTCCTACAGCATATTTCTGGTCACAAAAACATCCCCTAAATAAAGACTCAAAATACCTCTAATATCAACAATCAAGAGAAATGTCAGCCAAACATACATTTAAGAAAGATGAATAAAAACAAGTAATATAATTACCTTCCAACCCGCCTGTCCTGATTCAGGGTTGCGGGGGCTGGAGCCCTTCTGTCGCAGGACACACGCACATGCACCCCTCCCTCACCCTGATGGGAACAACTTAGACACGTCAGTTCCCCTCATGTGCACGCCCTGGGGACATGGGAGGAAAGCGGAGTCCCGCAAAGGAAACCGACAGGGAATGGGAAGAGCGCGCCGCCTCCACACGGCCTGTGGACCTGGCTGGGAATCGATTTTTTCCCCATCAATATTTTGACAAAACGATGTTATTCAAAGAGTTACTGTATTGTCTATAGAGGTTTTCACCAAAAACCTCTGCAATTCCAACTGTGAGAGTTACTCTGTGTCCGTACTGCGCACCGCGACACCTGTCAGGGGCTCTGCTGTTCAGATCCAGGTACCTTCGCAGAGGAAAATGACGTTCTGCCGTGAGCGATAGGGTGGCGGTGACGACATCGCTTCAGCTGCACAGCTTTCAGTTTACCTCTCCCTAAGTTGAGGAAAGTATGATTTCTTGGGTGGAGGCTGTGCTTACATGTTTATATATATTTTATATTTTATTTATATATTTTATATATTGTATATAATATATATTTATATATTTTAAAATATTTTATATATATTAGCAACGAAGGAGAGTTGAAGCCTGGGAATGCATATTCGACATGCAGAATTGGGAGGTGGGGGAGAAATTGCTGCAAAATTAGCCAGAAAGATCCTGCCCTCCACGCTCTCCTCCAGTGGGGGCGTCTCGCCTTCTCCTCCCATCCCGGCTCCTGCCATAATCGGACTCCATCAGAGGCGTGGGGCGGGGGCTCCCACCCCAGGGCGGGGCTCCCTGGCTCCTTCCGAGGGGGCAGGGCTGCGGTCACAAGGATTTGCATTTGCAAATGGGCTGTGCTGCCCCTGATTTACTTCACCGCATTCACAAGCGCTGCCCTTCATCTCTGGATGTGTCTTGTGTCTTATCTTCCAAGAGCCCCGTGGCTGCAGATGGAGCCTGTTGGCTGGAATGTAATTAAGCCGAGTTTGAAGATCCAGGGGCCCTCTGGCACCCAGCCACCTTATCTCGCGGTGCAGAAGCCCCTCAGGGAGCCGTCCCCACAGAGCGCTGGGGCCCACCTGGGAGGGGCCAGAGGTGTGTCATTTTGATTTGCAAAACAAACAATACAAAATGAAGCCTATCTTTTAATATATTACCTGGGAAGCCCAGGTCACCTTTGGGAAAACCAAAACATTTCAGGGCTGCACGGAATCTTACAAGGTTCTATAAGCGAAGGGGATGGGGTGGAGTGGAAGGAAAAGTGGCGGCCGGAGAGACGCCCGGCTGGCTGGCCAGCTCCCCGGTCACCCCGGTACTCGGCGAGACAGGCCCGTCAGTCCTCCAGCGGGAAGCTGAGGCGAAGGAAACTCAGGGGCTGTTCCCAAGGAGGGGAGAGCCTGCAAACATCCCCAGTGCCCCAGAGGTGGGGGCAGCTTGCTGCGGCTGGTGCTGTAGTGCTGAGCTGCCACAAGGTGGCAATGAGCAAGGACACATTTACTTTTATAGAGTGCTTCGGCTGCTCGATTTTACACACCAGTCCTTAAGAAATCAGGTCAGTGGGGAGTTTTGCTGTGTTCACGCAGGAATTTTGTTTGCGTTCCCAATGCAAATATCACAAAGGGTCTCCTCCCCTCTTCAGCACAAGAGAAACACGTCCAGGCCTGGCTCCCCTCCAAGGGTCGGCTGCCCCACTGAAGAGCCTTTGGGTCCTGTGCGTGGGCCCCTCCCACACCCCAGACCGGCTCAGCCCAAACCAGCCGAGTTCCTGAGGCTCTACTACTGAGCACCGAGAAGGTTCAGCAACACCATCTTAGAGACTATCTCATAAAGTGGCAACGCTTTCACGGGCGTAGCGAGCTCCTACGAGAGCTCGTGGTCCTGAGACGGAAAGGCCTTGCTCGCTTCTCAAGTACTGGCAGCGTGAGCTTCCATGGATGACGTGTGTTCCACGAGTGTATCAGGCATTTGGTCAGCCTGGCTGAATGAAATGGTCAAATATAAGCGTGTTGCTGCAGCAAAATGAAGTCCTTTCTCTTATTCATACAACCCCTCGTAGTTTTGATATTGCTTCTCACTCATCATCTCTCGAATCCTCACACTTTGAAGAAGCAGGCAGGGCAGGAATCGCCGAGCCTCGGCCAGCCAGCTCGTGGGGTGTCTGAGTGGTTACACAGAGATGCCCCTGCCTGGCTTGGCTGAACATCTGCTTCCGCTTGCTGCTGCGGGGGGGGGGGCGGGGGGGGGCGGGCGGGGGGCGGGGAGCGGGGATGGTGGGAGTGCGGGGAGTAAGGTTCCAGGAGATGCTAATAGGGGTTCAACATGACTTCAGTGTTTTGTTGTTTAAAATATATTTTAGTGCTCTCATGGAAGATAATTGAGAAGATAGTTTGAAAAATCCTTTCGCAAGCCATAGGAAGCCAACTTTGCCATCTGGGCTTAATTTCTTAATTTCCCCATCAGTCATTTAAACAAACACTAATTAAGTGCCGAAAATGTGCCAGGGTCTATCCAAGTCCCTGGGGATTCACAGGCCTGGTCCCTGTCCTCCCCGAGCACTCAATCCATCAAGGGCACCAAGAAGCAAACAGGCCATGACCACCCGGTGGCTTAGTGGGCGCCAGGCGGCTGGGGGCTGGGGCAGTGGTTGTGTGCTGAGCCCGTGGCAGGCAAGAGGAGGGTTGTTTGAGCTACTCTTTGCCTCCAAGGCAATGAATGGCTTTTATGCTGTTAGAGTGGTAGACCTGGGACCCCTATCTTTATCAGTGTAGGGGACTCTGGAGAGTCACAGACCAAGGTCTCTAAGCTTGGTGGGCAATACAGAGTTCTGTGTGCTCACTGTAAAGGCAGACCAACAAGAAATTCTTCCTGCTTTTCAACTACCTCTTTCACAGACATGATTCTTCCTGGTTGCCAGGAAGAAACTGGGGTAACTGGCATGAGAGGATAGGGGCAGGGCATGTTCATGGTATCAGGGTCGAGAGTCTCAAAGGACTGGCTTATACTGTGGCCACTGAGAGATGCCCACAGATCTGGTAATCGGGCGGCTGAAAAAAAAAACAAGAAAATGGTGTCTAGGGCCAGCTTCACGAATGTGTGATCTATGTAGACCCACCGTCCCCACACACAGGAGATCCCTGAGCTTGGTTTCATGCTCCGCTGTGGCTGTCTTGAAATTCTTAATAATGCTTGAACCTACAGTGTCACTTTGCACATTGGGCCATGCCAGTGATGTAGCCAGTTCTGAGGATGACTAAATTAGTCATCCATAAAATCTCCTTGGGCTCCTGGTCAGTGCCACGTGCTGAATCGGGCATTGGAGATTCTCGATTTTGTAGGATGGGGCTTCCGCCTGGGAGCTGTCTGAATACCGCAGACAGACAACATGACTAGGAATTGAGAAGCCAGTGTGTGAAGCAAGAACAGAGCAGAGCACGCCCGATCCTTCCTGCCCACGGAGAGAATTTCTCTTTGACACACCGATCAGGGCTGTCAGCAGAGAGCTCTGCATCCCCTATCACAGCCACGGGGGACTGGAGTCCTCGTGCTGGTAATTTACAGCAGGGGTTGGGCGGGGAAGACCCCCTCACAGAGGACACCCCCCTCATGCTAAGTTTAGCTCTCCTTCAGGGGACGGCATTACTGTGCACTTCTCCACAGGCTTGTCAAACGAGCCAGGAGTTTAGACAGTGTCACGGAGTATTTTTAAGTGAAAAGTCAACTTCCCACCCCAACCCTTGAACTGTACCGAGTCTGTCTTGCTTTTGGAATATAACTCAACAAATAGCATGACACTAATTAGCTGACTTGAAGTGGAGCTCAAATCTAGACTATTTCAAGGGATGGACTACTTGCTTGTTGTGCACAGTGGTCCATGGACTCCTTGCATGAAAATCGCCTGGGATGCTTGATAAAGTGGCAGATTTCTAAGCATCCCCTCCAATTATGGAATCCGCATCTTTTAAAAACATGCTCTTCAGGAAAGTCTTAGACGAACGAAAGTCTGAGAAGGTTCCCTAGGGGTCTGGACAGGAGTGGGGAAGCTGACGACTGTCATTTGAAAGTGGGTAATAGTATGTACCAAGCTCTCCAGAACACTCCACAACTTCAAGAGGTCCTGTCAGGGGATGTCAGAGGGGACATCTGTCCACCCGGAAGGAGGTGACCATCTGCAGGCGGCAATAAGACTCCCACACAGACGCAGACCAGAGGAGGCCGAGCTGAGCTCCCGCGTAGCGTGCATGTCACAGGCCAGGGGGCTTCTAATTAAACCTCCTGGAATCTTTGGGGTTCACTAAGGTCCCCCAGGGGCCTTCAGTGGACGCAAGAAGTGGCGGGAAAAGTGTGGCCTCCAACCTGCCACCAGAACAGCTCCACCCCTACCTGTTATTTGGAGGCTTTGTGTAAAATCTCACTTGCAAGAGTGCCGTTAAAAAGATGATTTAGGACATGAATGTTCTAAGCACTCAGCGAGGAAGAAGACGGAAGCAGCTTCGGCGATGGGAGAAGAAACTGAAGAACCGAGCCTCGGGCTGGCCCGGGGCCCGCCCCCGCTGGGCAGCCTTCCCTCACCCCGGCACCCTGCGTGTCACATCCCCGCCTGCTGGGCGCCCCGGACCCTCTCACCGCAGGGCCCTCAGCATTTGCTGTTCCCATTCATTTTGTTTTTCCCCCCTCATGGGACACTCTCCTGGTTTCCACTGAGCTGGGCCCTTCTCCTCCTTCAGACAGGCCTCCGCGCTCGACATTCGCCCCACACCGCCTTCCTGTCTCTCCTTCCTGACCCTCGCTTCTTCTGAATGCTGATGGCACCTCTGCTTTTTCCATCTGCTGCTCAGCGTCTATGTTCTGACGTGGATGTCACCTCCCTGAGGGCAGAGACTGTTGCCTGCTCTGGTCACTGCTGTGTCCCTAGCAACTAACACCATGCTGGCAAAGAGCAGGCTCTCTTCGATTAGCTGATGAATGGAGGGAGTTGGGGAAGCCGCACGTTCCAGGAGGAAGCCACAAACATCAGCGCGCCCAAGAGGACCTGGGGCGCCGCCAGGACGGGGCCAGCCTTCACCGGCGAGTCCTTCTCACAGACAGTTATTGAACGCCTCCCTTCAAGGTGCTGGTGACTCAGCAGTGGCCCCCCTGGACGAGCTGGCATTTCAGAGAATGGACATAAAACAACAGACCTGATAAGTAAGTGAATAATGTCACTTGCTAGCAGGTGAGAGGTAATATGAAAAAGAAAAAGGAGAGTAAGGCACGCAGATTGGGAGCAGACGTGGGAGAAGTTCAGAAGAAGGCCTGGCGGAGCGGAGATGCTAATCACGCAGCCGTCAGGGGAGGGACCTTCCAGGCAGAAGGAACGCGTGGCAGAAAGCACCCAAGTGGGACTGAGGCTGGCATTTTTGAGGAACAAACAGTACGAGGTCAGAGTAGCTGGAACGGGGTGTGAGAGGCAGGGGAAAGGAGGAGAGGTCAAAGGTAGGACAGAGTCCAAAGGAGGGGCCAGCGCACTTGGGCCTTGTAGGCCTACACTGTCCAATATGGTCGCCACAGGCCACATGTAGCTATTTAAATGTGAACGAATTAAAACGAAAACAAATGCCGTAGCGCTAACCACGTTCCCGTGCTCAACAGCCACATGTGGCCCGTGGCTACCGTATTGAGACGGTGCAGAGAGAGAACTTTCCCACCGTGGTGGGAAGTCCCGAGTGGACGGCCATGTTGTGGACTTGAGCTTTTACTCTGAGAGAACTGGGGAGCCATGGAGGGTTTGCGCACAGAAGTGACATTTGGACTTTTATGCTGAGGACAGAGTCTAGGTGAGGAAACCAGGCAGCTCAGCCAGAGGCCACGGCTGTGATCAGAGCATTAATGGGGCCGGCTCTGCCGCAGACAGGGGGCGGGGGGGGGCGGGGCAGGCCCACTCTGTTTCTCCGTTTTTTCTCAGCCTCAGGGAAACAAAGCCTTTTCTAGTTCTCTCGGAGTTCCCCCGGGGAAAACAGGGAGTGAAAAGGGCAACGAAAAGGGAGGAAAATCTGGGGTAAGAGCTAACTTGTTAGTCACGCTACCTCCTTGCAGAGGACACAGAACAAGGGCACATGTCAGCCCCTCTCTGGAGGTGACAGCAGCGCCTCCTCTGCCTCCTCCTCCTCTTTCTTCCTCCTCTTCCTTTTGGCTGTCACTTCAAACGCTGCCCCCTTGGCTTCTTTTAAGTAGCCAGGGTAGAACTATACGAGGGGGAGGTGCCGTGGCTCCCTTTGAAGTCTGGTGCCGCCGTGTGCCACCCACACACATCGCAGCAGAAAAAGCATCCCTGGCGTCTGGCATCCGACCAGGGGCCATCGGGCACGCGGGCCACGGCCGGCTGGTGCCCGTCCTCCGGCACAGACTCTGAGGGGCGGAGGTGGGGGTGGGGGACAGGAGAGAGTGTTTGACGGTGCTCCCTCCTTTTCCTTCTTTTAAAAAAATTACAGCAAATCGATCATGTTGGGAAAATTGGACAATTACTTTTTTCACAATGCCTTGTTTCTGATGGCCAAGGCCGGGGTGAGGAAGAGAGAGAACAAAGATACAAAGATGAGGTCTCACGGCTGGTCTAGTTCTCTGAGCAGCATAAAGAGTCGTTTCTCATGATGGTTGGAAATTGCTCACCAGCCTCAGCAAAGGCTTTAAAGGGATGTGAGGCCCTTAAGCATGCATATTTCTCTAGCTTTGTTCTGGAAATTATCCTCATGACTGTAACTATGCTCAAGCCCTTGGAGTTAAGGAGCAGTAACAGGCTGGTAGCAAGCTCAGGCCCCAGGCCGTGGGCTGTGGGCTGTACGTGGGAGTCAAGATGCCTCTGACTGATGGAGGAAGTACTGCCCAGACCACCAGCTGCTGGGGTTTCATCTCGAAGAGGCACGTGGTTCTCTGACTCACCCAATTTTCTCGCAGGCTCTGCCTGGGACACATCAAGGGAACCTGAATGTTTTCAGAAGCAGCTGCACCAGGAGGACAATGAGTCATATTTTTTATCAAATTCCCCTGGAGGACAAAAGGTCTTGATCCAGGGTAGTTGATGAGAGAAGATAAAATGTCAGGCAGAGATTTAGGACCAAAAAATAATGACAATAAAATCAAATTAAAAACAGCCGAGTGCGCTGGCGGCATCTCCGCATAGCATGCTGGGTGGGGAACAGGCCCTGGGATCAGACAGACCTGAGTTAAGCCCTGCTCCCAGCGCTGGCCGGCTCTTTGCCTTCGGCAGGCGACATGGCATCTCAGGGTTTTGGTTTTCCTCTCAGTAAAATGGGTATAATAATAGTACCTGCCTCTTAACAGTTTTAAGATTTCAAGACTTTAAGATACAAACAAGAAAGGGTATCTAAGTTCCTGGCACAAAGAGAGCCCTCAGCGACTCCTGGCTGCCGCCACCGGCACCACCGCTGTCTGATTCATGTTTTGGTGGTGTTGGGGTTAGCGATCAGGTTCGAGTGAGCTTTGCGGTTAGGGTTCACGCTTAAATTAGGGTTTAAGGTGAAGTTTATGGTTAGTGTTAGGTGTTGAGTTAGGTGGGGTGAGGGTTCAGGTTAGAGTTAAGTTTCGGGTTAAAGTGAGAAAGAGAAGGAGAGAATCATCAACGTGTGGTGGCCTCTTGCACGCCCCCCAGTGGGGACCTGGCCTGCAACCCAGGCATGTGACCTAAACTGGGAATCGAACCAGCGACCCTTTGGTTTGCAGGCTGGCCCTCGGTCCACTGAGCCACACCAGCCAGGGCCCAGCCCCCAGAGCAGTCCTGAAGCCCAGGACCAGGGTGCAGGTGGGACAGGAAGACGGCACAGGTCGGGGGCGGGGGGCAGTTAGGGCTGGCAGCCAGCCGGAGGTGTGGGAGGAGCAGGACCTCACTGCAGGCCACTGGGATTCAGTTATGCTGGGGAGCGCCAAGCGGCGGCACGGGCCATCTCAGCCATCCCTCCGCAGCGTCAAGGGGCCTGGGGCTCTATCTTCCTTCTTGCACAGCCATTGGCTGAGGGTGCTCCCAAGAGTGGTGACACCCTGACACTTCTCGCCTGTCCTACATGTAGGGCTACAGAGAGCCTTGGGTTTCCAGCAAGCCAGAATGGTGGATGCTAAGGGGACATGGAGGGACACGTATAGCACTCACTACAGCCACCATGCAATGGTCAGTGGAGAAGCCAAGGTGAGTGTTGAAATGGCCTCAACGGAGACGCTCGGCAGGCCTGGGGCCAACACAGTGAGGGTCAGAGCAAACGGGGCCAGAGCAGTGCAGGCGGGTGAGAGGCAGAACTCAGTGCCTGAGGGTGCAGAAGGCAGGGGTCCGGGGAAAGGCTGAGCTCGACGGACCTGGGCTGGCAGGTCGACAGAACAGAACTGAATGAAGCGAACACTGGCCCAGGTTCTGTCATGGCTAGAGCGTGGTGTCAGAAGCGGGGGACTCCTGCTTTCCCGGGACGTGTGACCTCACACACACAACTGCGTCCGAGGAGCTGGCACAGGGCCCGCTCTGTGCCAGCGCTCCACGCCAGCGCTTCAGGAGCACGACGGATGAAGAGGGTTAACTCGAGCCATTCCCGCTGGACCGTGAGCGATGAGTGGGGGTTCGTGAGACGGTCATCCAGAGACGGGGGGCCCAGGCATCACGGGTGGGCCCCTGTGGGTCAGGGCCTGGTGGTGGGAGAGTTCAGGTCACGTTCAGGGCATGGCAGGCCTTGGTGTGGTTGGAAAGTAGGGTGCGCAATGGGAGAACTCTCTAGAAAGATCAATGGAGGACACTGAATGTCTGATGAGCAGGGGGCAGAAGCTACGACCTTGGATTCTGAAGAAAACCTGCGCCTTATTCAGGGCATTTTGATAAACTTCCTCTCAAGGCACAGTGGGTGGAGGTGACTGGGAAAAATGGCTGGTGTAGAAGGTCCCACCCTCCCTCCAGCACCAGTGTCAAGCAGGGCACACCCTCATGTCACACCCGTGTGCTGAAGCCAACTCTCCTCCAGCCTCGCGTCCTAGAAATCCCAGTCCCTGCTAAGGTTCCCCAGAGGAAAAATTCCACTTCCTGCTGTGCAGGGACCCAGCGTACTGTCTACAATGACACGGGCAGGGCCCGCTGGTTGGCCCTGCAGCATTAGAACTGGCCTTGCAGGAGAGCACACAATCCACCAGCAGTGACTCGATGAGGGGAAATGAAACAATTCTTCACCTGACTGCCAAAGCAAACCTCTTCCCCCTTCCATCCTTCAGGAGAATCCCCAGCATGAGGTTACCAAACAGATGTGAAATATGTCGTTGTGTGACTCTGACGTCATTGATTAGCAGCACTTAAACATGTCCGGGTCTCTCTGCCAAATGGAAGCCCATCCCTGGTAGTTCCCTTGGAGAACAGCTGAGAGTCAGTGCGCTTTCTCCAGGAGGCTCAGGCCCGGTGAGGCGAGGCCTCAGGGAGGAAGCAGCCGTCAGGGCAAAGCCCAGCTTCCTTGAAAGCCTCCCCCGGCGCACCCCGAAGGCCTGTCGTGTGCGTCTCTCCTCTGGGATCTGGCCAGGGACATCTCCAGGTAAGAAAACCTGCCAGACATGACCACAGAGGCGCAGGTGTGTCTCAAACACCACGCCAGCTCCTCTGGTGGGAGGAGGGGCAGGTGCTCCCAGGACAGGACAGGACAGGACAGGCCGAGGAGCTGACGGGGGTGGGGACTAACAGCTGAAATTTCAGCTCCAGCGATGGACGGGCTCCGCGTCCTTGCGTTTCACCCCATGAATCAATTATTTTACTATTTTTGACCTCAGGGCTAGGTGCTCTGTGTCATTTTGTGTTTATTTTTACTTTAAAGTGCTATGCATGAGAGAGTTTTCTTTTGCCCGCAAAATATGGCCCTCCTTTGAAATATTGATTAGCTGACACACCTCTTCTTTTCTTTGCCTTTTCTCTGTCCCCCATGCCTCCCCTCACCTTAGCCACTGAGCTGAGATCTGTAAGACAAGATCAGAGTGCACTCTTCCCAATGGATCCTCATTAAGGGCCATAAACAGCCATCACCTTAATGCATGTGGTGAGTTGGCTGGGCCGGGAGGAAGGGCAGCGGTGAAATTGCAGGACTGCAGACATTTGTCAGCCATTAGAGGGCTGGAGGGGTGAGGAGCCTGTGCGCTGCGGCCTCCCTGCCTCTCTCTCCTCCCCTCTCCCAGCCCCTCTCTCTAGGAACGTGGACATGAGAGGCTGGGAGGGGTTTTAATGTAGTGCAGCCACAATCTGATGCGTGGCAGCCGGGGTGAGGACAGCACAGAAGAGCACATCTGGGGATAAGCACATCTGGCCTGAGCACCCTTCTAAGACACACCCCTGTAAGGTAAGGACATCGGGTGACTGTGGCCAAGTTCAAACATGGATTCCCAACCCGGAAGGGAAGAAGCAGTGTGGGAGCCAGGAGAGGAAACAGAGAGAGAAAAATTGAACTGTACAAGCTTGATCATAACAGTTTTATTCATGATGGCCTCAAACTGGAAATAACCCAAATGACTGTGAACAGGAGAACAGATGACCAAATTGGAGTTACTTCTGTAATAGGATGGAATGGATTAGTCTGGCTGGGCTGCTGTAGCAACATACCACAGACTGGGTGTCTTCAACAATAGCCATTTATTTTCTCACAGCTCTAGAGGCTAGAAGTCCAAGATCAAGGTGCTGGAAGATGGAGTCTGATGAGGGCTCAATTCCTGACTTGCAGACGGCGGCCTTCATGCTCTCCTCCCATGACCTTTCCTGGTGCATGTGTGCAGAGAGAGTCAGCTCTCTCTGGTGTCTCTTCTTATATAGGCACTAATTCCATCAGGGCGGCCCCCTCTCATGACCTCATCTAACCCTAATCACTACCCAAAGGCCCCATCTCCAAATACCTCGCATTGTGGCATTAACGCTTCAACATATGGATTTTGGGGAGATGCAACCATTCAGTTAACAGTGAACTTTGGATAAAATGAACTACGTGGGTGAATTTCAAAAATATTTTGCTGAGTGAAACAAACTAGTCAACAAAGAATTTATACCCTATAATTATTAAGTGAATTTCTAGAATAGACACAACTAAATTCTAATAATAGAAGTCAGAAAAGAGGCTGGCTCTGGGGAAGGTGGGTATCGACTGGCAGGGGGCATTCCACAGGTGGGAGCCCCCTGAATTGTACGCTGTGACCTGTGCTGTTTAAGTAAATTGTACCTCGATGAAAAACAGCATGAAACACATATAAGTGGAGCTAAAGGAGAAATGCTGTGAGGTCTAAGGAAAGCAAAAAGAGAAAGACTTACACACATACACACACATCAACCTGTACATATACATACCCACATACACACTGCTACAAGAATAACCATCACAACAATACATCAAAGAGCCAAGGGACAGTGCGCCGTAAGCCCTCACTAGGGGTCCCATTCATCCGTGTACCAGGAATGGAAACCACGCAGGTGTTGCCGGGAGCAGATGAGTCCACGTGGCTGCCTGAACTGAACCCCGCCTGGAAGACGCATGCCGTTAAAGGGCTATCACCTGTTGAACTATACCAGCGAGCTCCTTCCTAGCCTTTCTTTTCCATCTCAGTGAAAAAAACTGCTATTTTTCCACTGCCCCAAAATTGAACTGTGACTTGTGCTTCACAACTTATGTAGTTGATTTCATGTACATTTGGCAGTTTGACAACATTTTCAATAGTTACTAGGAAAAGCTGTCCCTCTGGGAAGTTAAAGGGTGTTTGTTTTGCTTCCCATCACTCTCCTCTACTACTCGGCTCATGAGGAGAAGCCTGGGGTTGAGGATGAGAGGTGTGAACGTTCGAAAGCCATTGGTTCGGAGTGATCCAGGGAGACCTTACTCCTGATGTCAATATTGGGGTCCCTGTTATCTGCCTGCATCCTCCCTACCCACCCTCCAGTCAGGGGCTTGGAACGGCTCTACACTGAGTGAAAACATTGCCTCTACTGTGTATGAGTGGTTTGGCCTTGGATAAGTTAACTAATTTCACCATTCATAAACCAGATCCAAGAATGCCCATCTGTTTGCCACTCTGAGACACTGCCTAGCACCACGGCCAGCGCCAGGTGGGCCCCGGAGGCCAAGAACTGCTTCTTTTTACCCCACTCTCAGCATCACCACCCAGCTTAGGTGAGCTGGCCTGTCTTCATAGACTTTTTCTTTAATAGCTCATTTATTCACTCATCTATTCATTTATTTGTTCAGTCACTCTGTAAATATTTATTGAACATTTATAATTACAAATTGTGATCGTTTCTTTCCCGCAGAGAGGAGACAGCTCTCTGGCTGTGTGGCAGCACAGCCGACCTGAGGTCGTGGGGCCAGGGTGGGCTTTCCCAAGGAGGGGGCATTTGAGCCGAGGCCTGAGGACAGGGAGGAGCAGCTTCCCATACAGCTGCCCATTCCAGCCTTGGTCCAAGAAGTTCCTCAGCCAGGACTGGCCTTCGCCCCCCTTTCCACCCACCCCAAACCCTTCAAGTCCCAGCTCTGTTCCTGCCCTTTCCACGTGTCACTTCCCCGCGAGGCTGCCGGGGCTCGGCACCCCGCTTTCGGCTTCTGCAGGACTTCGAGTCTGTACCACACAACCTACACGTGAACGAAATGTCTTATCCTTTGTCCGAGTTGCGTGTCTTTTCTCCCAAGTCAACGATAAGCCCCAGAGAGCAGCGGCCGTCTGGTCCACTGTTGTACCATCGCCACGATGCTGGATGCCGGGAGGCTACGGACAGTGACCTGCCACCCGGATTTCCCTCTGGGCACTGTGACATCATGGATGAGAGGTCAGCACCAGCTGTGCACAGAGGCTGGGTGGTGTGCTTAAGACCTTGAGAGCCAGATTGTTCATCGACTAATTTGTTCTTCCCACAAATCTTCATTGTCTGTCACACGCGTTTTATCAGGTGCTGTTCTGAGGGCAGAAGGTACGCCAATGAATCAGAGATCCCTGCTCTGGGGGGACTTCCCACCTCGTTGACTCAACACATATGTAATAAACCTATGTAAGTTAACTCTATAGTAGGTTAGATGGTGATAAGTGAAAAAGAGGGGGGAAAGTAGGCAGAGTTAAAGGGCTTGGGAAGGCCCGGGGCAGAGGGGGTGGTGGCAGGAAATAGTCGCTTTTTGAATAGGAAAGTTGCACTAAGTTCCTTGATGTGAGCTGTGTGGTCACCCAGGTGAAAGCACTGCAGACAGAGAAGCAGCCTGTGCAAAGGCCCTGAAGCCCACTGTGCCTGAGAAACAGCCAAGCGAGTGCGGCTGGAACTGAGCGACCAGGAGAGTGATGCAAGAGAAGGCCAAGGAGGCAGGGGTGGGGCGGGGATGGGGCAGTGAGACCGTGGAGGGCCTGCGGGTGTCTTGAGGAATCTGGCTTCTACTTGGAGTGGAGTGGGTTTGTGTCTTAGTTCTGTTGGTCTGCCAGCTGCGAGAACCTGGGAAATGAGTTCGCCTCGCCAAGGCGCAGTAGGAGCGATGGTAATACAGGAGCGATGATGCCGATGGTTAATACCGCCCCCCTTAGAGGTGGCTGTAGCGAGGGTGGCATGACATAAAGCCCCGGGCCCAAGGCCTGGGGCCCAGCAATTCCCCAAATGCAATCGATTGCTTCCGTTTGTTACCACCGTGGTTGCATCTCTATGAATTTTGGGGAGGGAAGGTTGCTCCCCTTTAGTGAAGACCTTTTGCTTGTCAGAGTCGGGTCCCTTCTGTTGTATCACATCTAAGCCACTTCCCAACCTTTGGGAAAAGAGATCCCTCCCCCCTTTTAACTGTGAAAACTGAGACTCCAGAAAAGTGAAGTGACTTGCTGAGTGTCCCACAATTAGTTCGTGGTGGAGGGAAACTTCAGACCCAGGTCTGTCTGACTTCAGAGATTCACCACTTTCCACTCAACCTGAACAAGAGCAGAAGGGAGGAGGTATAAAAGAGGGTTTGAGTGTTTCTGCTCTCAGTGCCTGGCGTGAGCTGAGCACAGAGACCCGGGGCACGGGGTCGGGGGGTTGCGTGGGACCCCTTCCTCGGGGATGCTGACGGGATTTCACACCACTGTTCTCAAGAGGTGACCATCTCTCTATTCTGTTTGTAACTTCAGATCCAATTTTCTAGAGCTTGGCTAAAAGATCATAAAACTATATGACCTGCAATGGGAGAATAAAAGCCATCATGAATCCCAACTATCGGCAAAGAGCTAAATATTTAGAAATTTACTGAGACAATTCTGGCCACCTCATGGAAAGGAAAAGGGGCGACTTGGGCCTGGGCCCAGGAGTTGCACCCTGTCCAGGGGAAGAAGTGCTGGCATACAAACATAACACACTTAATGGCTTTGCAGAATTTAGAAAGGAGCTGGAGTGCAATATAATGAATTGTTTGTGCTGAATTCTTGTTTGACCTAATCAAATGTTTCTCTTTCTTTCATGTCTTTGTACCTTCTTTATGTCAAGACATGGCAGGGACCCTCTTGAAAAAATTGCAGTTTCTGGCCCAAAGGGACATTTGCGTTTGGGAGGGTATGCCCTGCTTGGATGCTCAGGTAAAACATGCGCTCCCTTAATTGAAACGGTGGGCCATTGTGAGCCTATTTATTAATCTAAACTCCCGAGCTAACATCTTAAAGAGTCATTCGGGAATTAAGAGCAGAGAACGTGCTAATTTTGTCTCACTGAATGAGTTCGTTCCCCCCGACAGTCTCTAATTAAGATAAGTTATCATGTATGGCATTTAGACTTGGCCCAAATCAGAACCTGAGACTTACAAAGAATATGGCTATAACGGTGCCAGAACCTTCGCTCAAACTTGATCGATTATGAGTCAAGGAAGCCGGCCAAACGTTTATTGAATCCACTGAGTACGGCTGTTGCCAATAGTCAACCTGAAAGACATCCATCCTGAAGATCTTGAGCTGCGGTCCATTGCAGTAGAATGCATTTGGAAGAACATAATCTGAAGTTCATTTACAACTACTCCATTATGAATCTGAGTAATAATTTATGGTAATGAGGACTTCCAAACTTGAGTACTACCACGGTATGAAGGAACCTGTGTGATTTTGCTTTGCGATGAGTGTGGACTTGTCTGGTGAACAGCAAATACAAACCCAATCACATTCTCCCCAAATCATAAATCTCCCTCAACAGCAACCATCCAATTCTATGCGGACAAGACTTCATACTTTTACTACCAGGTATATATGCACACACAGCACACACACACATGAAAGGCTTTGCTCTTCAGTTTTTTCTCTTTACAGTTGGTCAAAAGGCTGAGGGAGGTGCGAAAGCCTCTACAAAAATAATTATAATAACGTCTACTCTGTTCCCTAAACGTGTGATGTACACTAAACACCTCAACAACACAAAGAGGCAGGAACTGTTACTCTCCCCATTATACAGATGAAGGGATTGAGGCAAGAACTTAAGTAATTTGCCTGAAGAAGCCAGAGGGAGGGGTGACCGACACCATGAGCCCCTAATACACACTGTGTGGTCCATCTCAAATGTCCCTTTCTTAGGAGAGCATTTCCTGACCTTGCAGGCTGGGGCAGTTCCCAGCCCTCATAAAAGTAAATAATTCCATGTTTATTTGTGGGGTTGTAGGTTCATATCAGTCTCCCCAATAAAAGTGTACATATAGCCAGTGCCTAGCTATATGCCTGACACACAGTAGGTAGTTTGTTCATAAATGCTGACTGAATAAAGAAACAACCCAGAGAAGGGGAAAGAGAGGAAAGTAAAAGAAATAAGGAACAGAGCGAGTCAGCACGGCAGGCCCTGAAGCTATCGGCGCTACTAGAAGCCGCCAGGGCAAGCTCAGCGCTGACTCCCTTTTCCTGACCCAGCTCTGAGTGCCACCGCCTGGAAGGCATGCGCTGGGGCCAGAGGAGTTGGGCATCTTGCTCTCCACAAACCTCATCTCCCTCCTGACCATCCCGGGCCCTGCAGGGCCACAGAGAGGTCGCTGTGCAGCTTGGTTTGGGAGGACGTCGGCTCAGCGTGGCTGGTGAGTGGATTTCCCGGTGCATAAATATCGCTGCTGTCCCATGGAAAGGACACGCCACAGCTGGGTCAGCCTAGGGCCTTCTGCATC
This sequence comes from Pteronotus mesoamericanus, assembly GCF_021234165.1. Lineage (NCBI taxonomy): Eukaryota > Metazoa > Chordata > Mammalia > Chiroptera > Mormoopidae > Pteronotus > Pteronotus mesoamericanus. Next base: position 2,879,600 of record NW_026555200.1, read on the forward strand.
ATCCGTTCATTCAGTCATTCTTTTCAAATGCTTCCCTATACCAGGCACTGTTCCAGGTCTGGGACAAGCCATGTAACCTCTCAGAGTCTGGGTTTTGTTACTTATAAAACAGAGTGCAGACTGTCTCCCTTCACAGGCCAAAGGAAGGACCAAACTGGCTAGTAAATGTGAAGCATTTGGCCCGGGGCCTGGTCCCCGGGGTTGGATAGATTCTTACTGTATTGTCATTTTTATCCCCTAGAGTGGGTGCCCTTCCCCAGCACCCCAGATGGGACTCGTAAGGTCATGACAGGGACTCTCATGGGACTGAGCTCAGGGTGACTCTTCTCAGGAAGCTGCCTCCTGGGGCAACGAGGGGACATCACAGTTGGAACTCTGACTCGGGAGACGTGGAAAGGTCCACCAGCCTATTCTCCAGCTATGGAAGGAGCATCCTGGGGCTTGGGAAGGTGCTGAGGCAAGTTCAGTCTCCCGCGGCCTGACCCTGTGCAAATGCGAGGTGAGACCACGGGACTGCTCCGGCCAAGCCTTGCCCAGCCACATGCAGGCTGGCCTCCCATGAAGACACGGACTAAGGAATGACCGCCTCTGTCTCTGCTTCAGCCCAGGCCTCCACAGAGTCCCAGAAACCCATCTGAGAAGGCGTCTGCAGGGACCAGAGGGAGCGCCATTTTGTTAGGGTGACTTATAGTTTTTCATTACGTGCTTCTGTATAACTTTCTTCCCTGCTGGAGAAAGCCAAAGAACAGAGGATGATTTATCTGTGATATCAGAAGAGCTTATGTTGAACCGAGGTGTACTTGCCCGTCCAGAGACCAGGTTGGCAGTGGCTGACAAGCAGCAGGGACCGGGGGATTTACCTGACCCTTTTTTTCCTCTGGCAACGCAGCTTAGGAGCCTTTGGTAGAACCAGCTGGAGGCTTGGAACAAAGAGTAGGAAACGGGAGTGACTGGGAGAGGAGGCTGGAGTGTGGTTAGATGAGCAATAAATGTCCTGAATATCTTCCTGCTAAGTGTCCTTATGAGGTCCCCGCTGTGTCTGAGATTTTAGGACCCTCATGTACGGGCAAGCTGTGCATTGCACAACTCCACAGGGTGCCATTAAGTCAGCGACCCTGTGAGTGACCCTCAACAGGCCCCAGTGGTGTGGGTGAACTGAGCCCGCCGGCAAGGGGACTCGCTTGCTGAGGAGCCATGCGCCGGGACTATGGCATCAGACAGACCTGGGCTTGAATCCTCACGCTGTAACCTGCTTCAGATTCTGGAAAGGGCCTGATTTTTCGCAGCCACAGTCATCTGATCTGTGAAATGAAGGTGATTCGCCCTCTGAGCTCCGCCGTGGAGAGCTGTCAATGGAACAACGTGAAACATAACGGCCTTGAGAGCAGGGTCTGTTGAGTGTGACCTTGGAGCCATTATCATCTTTAATCTTCACAGCCCGTGGGAGCTGGGTACCCTCATTTTCTAGGAAAGCTGAGGCTCGGAGAGGTTAACACCTTGCCCAAGGTTATTGTGTTGGTTGGGACTCTCTCGATTGTGTTAGAAGCTCAGCACAAACTAGCTCAGGCCGAAGAGTGAAACCCATTGTGTCAGGTACTAGAACTGCCCAGGGCTGGCTCGAAGCACCCTACGTGCCTAGCACTCTCTCTCTCCCAGCTACTTCCGGCTCTTCTGTTGTCGTTGGCTGAACTCTCAACCAGGGTCTTTCCCTGCTTAGGCCGGGCCAGTGTGGACAGTCCCTGGCTTCTGTGGCCTTTAGTGACTGTCTTATTCCAAAAAGAAAGTGCCTCTTTCCCAGCTGTTCCAACGAAAGTCCCAGGAGGGAGCTTTGATTGTCCAGGCCTAGGTCGCATTTCCACCTCTGGAGCGAGGCCGCTAGGAGTCGGGCCATCTGAATGGCAAGGACCAAATATGAGGGAGGGATTAGATTCCAAGGTAACAGGTCCTCTATGGTTATGGAGTGAGTATGTGCTGGAAAGAGGATTTGAGCCCAACAGTGCCTGTCATGTCAATAAATGGCATCTAATAGGCCTGTTGTTATCACTGTGACTTCACGCATTGTTGGTGGCTGAAGTTTTCAGAAGCTCGATTTGTGGATAACATTTGAATTTTTTCCAAAGAGGTTTCACATTTACTGGTATTTGCCCTATTGCTATTTTAGGGGTGTTTCAACAAGAAAGCAAATTAACAGAGATGTAAAACCATGTGAAAAGTACAAAACGACCATGATGGCAACTGTTCCAGTACTTCTGGCCCCTTGTAATGACCCTGAACTAAAAAGAGGGTAAATGCTATTCTCCTCTATTTTACAGAAGAGAAAATACAGAGACCGGTCATTTAAATAACTTGACCAACTTCAGCCTGAGGGTCGTGGTCAAGCCCAGGCTTCCCGACGCTCAGTCCAGAAGTCTCTTCGTCCGACATTTCTCAAATTCTATTCCAAGGATGCTAGGGTTCCAAAGAAGAGCACTGTGGGAAGCAAGGAGATAAGCAGGCAGGGCTGCAGGATCTGCAAACAGGGTCGAACAAGAGCAGCTCCTTGCCTTATCTGTTTATAGAAATAGTAATTTGGGCAAGATTTTACAATGGAAAAAAGTTTTCACTATTCTTAAAAATTAGAAAGCCACTGGAGCGGGCCAAGTCAGTTTTTAGGCTACGAAGCCTCTGACTTTCATAGTCAGAAGTCAGAGCTGGGAAATAGATTCAAGCGAGCATCCACAGGGGAAATTTTTCTTTTACTAGAGCCATAGAGAGAACGTAAGTGATTCGAATCTGAGACAGGCAATGGTCTAAGAATGTTCACGTCATCCCCAAAAGGGTGAGCTGTTATTTCTTAGGAACCCACCCCGCTCCCAGACCACACAATATAAGTGGGAAATGGTGAGGCTTTCTGTTATACCTTTTGAGTGTGAAGATGGCACAGAGATACCCTATAACTGAATTTAAATAAGACATCATTTGTTTTTAACCCTTTAGCGAGCATCTGGACCTTATACAGCCACACAGTGAGATTTTCCTTATTTTCCCCCTTCTCTGACATGTGCAAGGAAAGAGACAGTAAGAGAAATAAAGTACAGGTGACTGCTTAGTGGCCATCACTGAGGATTAGGCCTCCCGAAGGGCTGGATGCTGCAGGCGGACCCTGTAGTGTCTCAGGCACTGTGCAGTGCTTCGTGCCAGGTCAGGCTAGTATTTTCAGTCGTCTGCCTGTGCTGCTGAAGGAAAAAGGGAGGCTCGCCCCACTGGGCTTGTTGCAGTGAGTTCATTCCTGTCCTCGCGCCGGCAACCCAGCAAGTGTGTTCAGGGCGGTCAGCTGAGTGACCACGGGAGCTCGGACCGTTCTTGGAAGCCCACTCAGGGCAGACCTTATCAGAACACAGAAAATGCAACTCCAGCCCCAGCCAAAACGCAGGCTGCCGTTTAAGTTTAAAATAACAAATGTAAAAATACTGATTTGCTATTTTTGCCTTTGTTCGCTATGGCTGATGGGGTTCCTTTCCTGACGAAATTTCTCAGAACCTTTTGCCGACGTGCACTGGGAATATCCAAGGTAGACTTTCTGAATCCCAGACACCAGGGCGGACGGGACTCACTTTGTGAAGTAATGACATCGATTTTGGAGGATTAGCCTAACAGTCCACGAGCCAGGCAACACATTCATTTCTCTGTTATAGATCCAACCTCAATGGGTGGTTACTACCTGCTTAATAGAAAACTGCTTTGGAAGCAGTTTGTAGTTTCAAAGTAAATATGTACCTGTCTATTCAGATCTTGGAGAGCAGTTTACCCTAGACCCAATGCTATACATTGGAGTTTGAGGGTTCAATGTCTACATTGGCATTTTGAAAAGTGAATTTGGCCAAATATGAGAGATCTACACAGGAACTTTTGTGGATGAATGAGCTTTGGAGGCTCAGAATGCCCACGGACACTATAAAGCTTCTGATAACCTTGGACCATGAAGCGGGGGAGTTAGGGTTGTGAGTATGCAAAACACAGAGTTTACTCTTGTATTATTATTTATTTATTAATTATTGTATTATTTACCTACATTATTTGTCTTCTTACTGTTATTAATGTTATTATTTCATGTCCTTATTTATGATTCACCTTTTAGGTAATGATGGCTGGTCATTTAACCTACTTTTGCCCAACCCCCTATTTAACCCATAATTTTTCAAACTTATTTTTAGAATCTGCCTATGATCCAAAGACTGCCATCTGGGCACTGTGGTTTATTTACCTTGTAACGTCTCACAGTCACGGTTCTTTAACTGTCCTAATATGGTCACACTAAAGAAAACAATCAGCTGCGCTTAGTAGGCCCTTTATGGGAAAGTATATTCTAAGTCCCAACCAAAGAAACAGAGATGTGTCGTCTCTCCGTGTAGCTCTCCCGTGTGCCCCAGACAGAGATTTCAAAGCCACTATTGGAAGATAGATTCTATGACCCCAACAAAACCTGTGGCAAGAGAATGTAGCGTGATATGCGATCAGTAACCAAGTGCTGAAGGCAGTGTTAGCAGTGCCCACGCTATACAAGAACTGTTCCACTGTTTACTCCAATTAATATTTTAAAATGCACTGAGAGCTCTTCCTCCCTGAATAATGTGAGAAAACAATTATTCATAATTTATATACGTTGATTACAAACTAATATCTGTAGAGCCCTAGCTATATATAACTCAAGGCACATCGTGCATGACTAACCCTTACACAGGGAGAACATGCCCAGAGCCCCAATAAGTCCAGGGAAAAGGCGTATCCTCACAGGGCTGCTGGGACACAGCTCAGCCCTGGGCACTCCTGTTCTGTGACGTGATGAGACAGGAGCTGGGAGGGGCGTGGCTTCACAAGCTAAGAGGTGGGAGTTGGCTGGCAGGGTGGTAAGAACACGGACTTCAGACCAACCTAAGGTTCAGATCCCGCATTTCCCACCGTGTGACTTTGCGAACGCCACTGACTTTCTCTGAGCCTCAGTTTACTCATCTGTGAAATCAGAATGAGAACCGTATCTTCACAGCCTCGCTGTGAAGACTAAATAAGGCATATTCATCACAGTGCCTGGCACATGCTGGCCTGGTAGACACAGTGTAACAACAGAAGGCCGCGGAGAGACAAGCTTCGGAGAGACAAGCTTCTTCCCATTGAAAGCGCTCAATAAAACGAACACAGGAATGAGAAACACAGGATGCTTTTCCATATGCTCACTGGGCACTCATTATGGAGCCCGCTGCATCCACAGAGCAGGCTGGGGGATTCAGACACCAATTCACAGGGGGACAGGCCCTGGGTGGGGGGGTGGTCACCACGAACCCCCATGTGGCCATGATTCTGCAGGCGAGAGCTGGGCTTTTACTTGCATTCACAGAGGAGTCCCGGTGACGGAACCACCCAACCCACAAGGCGCTGAGGGGTCGGCCAGAAGCTAACCTTACAGCTCCCAGTGGGAAAACAGCCTGGCTTCCGAGTTGGGGACTGTTGTTTGGTCTTCCCAACTTACATCAAGTCCCAGACAAGAAGTTGCTTGGGGAGTTCATGATCAGAAGACAGAAGTTGGACTTCCTGAAAAATTCCTCTCTCTAGCCGTGAAATTCAGATGAACTGAGTAAAGAACAAAGCTTTCTAGCTAGAAATTCTCATTTTCCTTGCTCGATGCTAATAAATTCTGACAAATTCCTAATCTCAAATTCCCTTTTCCTTTTCTTTGCATCAGGGCACCAGAAAACTTATAATCTACTTACGTAGGTACAATGTGCTATAGAATTCTCCATAGGTAGGCTTTCTTTCCATTGGTTCTATTCTCACAATATTAAGCATAGCAGCCACCATCTATTGAGTGCTTACTGTGTGCTAGGTGTACTGTAAAAATAACTTTAACATACACTATCTATAGTTAACATGTATTATCTCCTTTCATCATAGCAACAAACCTGCCTGGCTTTAAATGTTACTTGGATGAGAAAACCAAGACTCAGAGAGGTTAAACAACTTGCCTGGATCACACAGCTCTGAAATTATGGGGCTGAAATCTGAACTCAGATCTTCCTGACTTTGAGCTCCTAACTGCTCATCCTCTCTGTCTTTAGTTAAGATCTTTCCATAGTCCCATAGTGCTCACATCCATTGGACTCGCAGATTCTTTGAAGGGCTCTGCATCATAACCTGGTTCCGCTGCCAACTTTGCACAGACCAATCCCGGCCATAGACACGTCTAGGGGTGGAAAATCTTGATGAAGTTCTCTTTTAGTTTCCACTTAGTTGATGGCATTTTCTAGTGGCCCCAAGGATCAGGACTCCTCTTCCCAGAGTCTCCCTGCACAGCCTGTGCCCACGGTAGCCACCAGTTTCCTGCTTTTACTCCAGCCAGCGGGGAGAGGACAACATCTCAGGCTTGTTTCACTGACGGTCATTTGAACTGACGCGTTTCACTGGCTCCATGGTGCCGTTTAATATATTGCACACCGAGCAGCCTAACTGGTTTCCCTGGGGACTTCTTTATTCACTTCTGTGAGAAGGTAAAGTCACTAGCAGTTGGAAACCAATTCTGGAAAGGTCCACAAACTGCAGACACTAGCAGTTGGCCATCAACTCTGGAAATGTCCATAAAATATGGACAGGGTAAGCATCTTTCCTTCCCAATCAGCAGCCAGGAAAATGCCAAGAACAGCACGACAATGCCTCTGCTGCTGCTAACAGCCAGATTGACTTGAAACAGTAAAATGTTTAAATTTACAGTTTAAAAAAATTAGCCTGCTTACAGGTGGTGCTATCTAGCCAAACCATAGATGAGAATACAGAGGGGCTATTGTTTGTTTGTTTGTTTTACATATAATAAGATTTAAAACTTAAGCAACCGCTTTTTATGTTACTGTCAAGGCAAATGTTTTGATTCACTGCTGCAATGTCACTTTGGGGAAACTGGACAGTTACTTGACGCTGTATCAAGAAATTAATCCCTAGTGACATTCAATAATATTTTCTGTCAAAGCAGACTCTATCAGCTCCAAATCCTGCCCTGCGGACGTGTCTGGAATGTGAACGCAAAAAAGTTACGTTATAGCTGCTTAGACACAGGATAGGACATAATCAGGTGGTGCTACACGCCTGGTTCTGTCCCGGGACCCCCAGTGAGACGCTGCTGCAGACGCCGGCACAGCCCCAGCGCTGCCCCCACCGGACCTTGGGGCTCACGGACTTCCCTCACGCAGGGAGGCATCCTCTCTTAAGCGGCCCACTTTCTCGTCTGCCCCTCAGCTAGGCTTTGTGCTGTGTGTGGCCTGTCTCCCCATTCATAGCCCCGAAGCCCTTGGAATCTGTTTTTACTCTTCTTGCCAACCTGATGGTGCCACCAGAGAGGTTCTTGGGGACATGTGGGCATGCTTTAGAAGTGGGAACACTTTGAAAGGGTGCTTGTCGCCTTAGTGTAGGTTCTCTCAAAAGCAGGTCCGAGACAAGGGCACAAGTGAAAAGAGTTCCCCGGGGGAGCCGGGCTAACACTGATCGGGGCGTGGGGAGGGGATGCGGGGAAGGGAAGGCAGCCCCAAAGGGTCTGCTGTTAAACCTGCTCCCACGGAGGGCCCCTGAAGTTTTGACTCTACGGGCAAGCTCTGCGGTACCATGCCAGGAAGCAGGCTCAGAATCGTCCCAGATGAGAGGAGAGGGGGCCGGGTGTTTACACGCCACCTTCAGAGGGCCACGGTTGATGCTGCGTTCCTTAGCCCATCTGGTCTACCACCTGGGGCCACAAAGCTTTCCTAGCTGGGGGTGTGGGGGAGAGCCCTCAGCACAGAGATGCAGACACTAGCAGTTGGAAATCAGCTCTGGAAAGGTCCACAAAATACAGATAGGACAGTGACTATGTCCTATACCTGCTGTTGCTGAGACAGCAAATTGACTCAAGACCCTCAGTTTGACCTCAAAAACATGCTTTGGTTCCGTCTACTTCTCCCTTATCTTCTACTGCTGCGCTAGTCCCAGTATTACCTCTTCATTGCATTAATCCTGTAGCTTCTGGACTGGTTTTCCTACTTCAACTAATTTATAAAAATATTTTAGAAAAGCATTTCATGTTCACCAGAGAATAATGGAGCAAACACTGTGTATGTACCATTGAGCATCGCCACACCTCAATGCGTTGTCTAGCTCCTTTGTTACTTGATAGCACTGAAGTTTTCTAGACGCAGCTGGAGCTCCCTGGTGTTCCTTCTTGATCTCGTTCTTCACCGGTCCTCCTGGAGGGCCTGATGTGTTATCATTGCCATGCATGTTTTTCTATTTTGCTACATATGTATATGTTCTATGCACACAGGTATGGGTGTGCCTATGAGATTGTTTTACATTTTTTTCAAACATACTAAATTGGTGTCATGCTAAATAAATCACAAATCGTTCTGTAATTTTTTTTGTCAGCATTGTTTTTACAGTTGCATCCTTGCTGGTGCATGGTTATTACACTGGGCAAGTAAACAAGTTATTTACCTACTTTTCTCTTTATGGGGTATAAGTCTCTTCTCTTCCCCCACCCCACCACAGAACGATTTTGTGTTTTTCTATTTCAAATAGGGCTACAGTAACTACCCTTCGCTTTACTAATTTCCTTATGAACACATGGAAGTCTTTTCTGGGTGTATTCCTGGAAATGGAAATGCTGAGTCCTTGAATATGCACTTCTCCAGTGTTGCTAAATATTGCCGCATTCCTCTCGAGAGTGAACTAATCCGTTCTTCCATGGGAAGGGTATAAAGATGCCTGTTTCTCTACATCTTCACCAACCCTTGATGCTGTCATGATTAATTTTTGCTAATCTAATCCAAAATGTGTCCTGTACCTTGGCTTCCTGTCTGGCCTGTAGACTCTGGGCAGCAGGACCTGCCAGGGCTGAGCGGGGTGAGCGAGGTCCCCTTGCTTTACTTTGCATTCCCCTGGTCACTGTGAGGTTGAACCTACATATTTTCAATATTCTCATAAGCCATTCAGGTTTTGGTTTTTGTGCATTTTTTATTTATAGCCATTATCTTCCATTCTACTGGGTTATTTGTCTTGTTCTCACTCCATTGTAGGAATCCTTTATATATTCTGGATGCTAACTTTTGTTTGTTTGTTTGCTTTATGCATAAGTATCTACTAATCTGATTTTACTTTGTCTGCAGTGACTTTCTAGTTTTTCTAGTTTCCAATCATAGTCAGATTTACTGTGTGTTCTTCGTCATTTCCGTATTTTTGCAAAATTCTCTACCTAAAGATGTTCTATATTTTCTCTGAAATGCATGAAAGCTTTGCCTTTTTTATTGAGGTTTTATCCAGTTGGGACTGATTTTTGTGTATCTAGGTGAGGATCTAATTGATTTTTTTTTTCCATATGGACAAATGGCAAACGCAGGACCCCTTACATGGTCTCATTCTTTTCCTTGTGGATAATGCCACACCTACTATTATAGATTAAGTTCTCAGTTAGAGATAGGATTAAATCCGAGCACTGTTTTATCTCATTGACCTATCTCTGAGTCAATATCATACTGTCTTAATTATTACAACCTTATAATGTTATCAATCTAGGAAGAAGACCCCTTCCCCATATTGTTCTTCTAAAAAATTACTTTGCCTCTTTGCTTCTTCGTATGTAATTTCCATGGAAAACTCTGTTGGGATCATGATTAGAATTATGTTAACTCTAGAGATGGATCAGGGAGAACTTCCACTCTTTGATATTGACTCTTTCCACTAATAAATACAGCCCTTCACTTCCATTTCCATCCCTCCATTTTTCTAGGTTTTCTCTTACCTCTTTCAACCAAGTCATACGTTTCCCTAGAAAGGTTTACTCCAGGGTAACTTTCAGTTTTTTGTGGCTATTACACATGGTACCTTTTTAAAACGACATTTTCTAAGGGTTTCGGCTAATGCATACAATTGATTTTTGCGCGGTGGTGCTCATCTTGGGCCAGACTGCTGAATGCTTGACTTGGTTTTATTAGTTAGCACATAGATTGTTTAGTTTTTAACTGTAGTTAATTTTGTCTTTAAATAATGAAAATTTTGTGTTTTAACCTTCCACCTGCTCAGTGTTTGAGTTCTTTAATTTTAGGTGTTCTTATAAAAGCACAGATTGTATAGATTTTTGTTCACTAAAGATTTTGTTTTTCACATGGCAGGGGTAGTCTTCTCTCTTGTCTAACATATTATTATGATGTGGTATTTTAATTCTATCTTCTTCTTTATAGCCTCCAAGTCATGATTTTATGATTATTGTTGTCATTGCATAATTTGATGCTTGTTTATATTTAATCACACATTTTCCAGTTTCATTGGTTGGTGTAGCTTCTTATATCTCACTGTATCTTTCTGGGTTTTTCATCTTTCTCTCTGAAGTTTACCTCTTAGCAGTTCTTTCTCCAAGATTCTGTTAGTGGTAAATGTTGCCTACCTGAAAATGTCTTAATTTTACCCTCACCATTGAATGATAATTTGTCTTTGTAGACAATTTAAAGACAGCATTCCATTGCCTTCCGGGTCATATTAACACTGGAAAATATGCAGTCTCTCCGGTCAATGCTCCCTGCGCTTTTCTCTCCGGATGCTTCAGTCCGTCTTTGTATCTGGCATTCCCCAGTTTCATTATTGTGTATCTGGTTGTAGAATTATTCTTAGCTGTCCTTTCTGTAACTTGCTCTACATTCTCAAAGTATAGATACATGCTGTGTTGTTTTGTAGCGATGCTGCAACTGATTACCACAAATTTGGTTACTTGTAACAAATTATCCTCTCTGGTTCTAGAGGCCAAAGTCCAAAATGAGGGTCCTGGAACAAAAGGAAGGTGTTGGTATGGCTGTGCTCCCTCCAGGGGCCTTGGTACGTTATGTTCCTTGTCTCTCCCAGTTTCTAGTGGCTGCTGGCGTTCCTTGGTCATTGGCCGCATCACCCCAATGGCCAAGGCCAGCGTCTCAAGTCTCTCTCTGCTCCACTTTCCGGTGCCGCCTTCTTTGTGTGTCTCTGTACGACATTTCCTTCTCCCTCCTTCTTTTAAGGTCACTTATGACTATATTTAGGGACACCTGAGTAATGCAGAATAATCTTTCCATCTCAAGACCCTTACCTTAATATTATCAGCAAAGATCCTCTTTTTCCTATAAGGTAATGTGTAAGGGTTCCAGGGACCAGAATTTGATGTCATTGGGTGGCCATTATTCAGCCTATGGTACATCTCTATCATCTAAATTCTGAAAATCCTCAGCCATAATAACTTTGAATACAGCTTTTTCCTAATTCTTTCAATGCCCTAGTTCTGGATCTCCTACTAAAAGCAAATTGGACTTTCCACTTAATTTTCTATTCCATTTAACCTTTCTTTCATGTATTTAACTTTTTAACTTAATGCAATACATTCTGAGTAACTTCCTCACATCTATCTTCCAGTTTATTAATTCTCTGTTCATATCTGACTAATATGCTGGTCAATGCATCCCATGAGAATTACGGGGTAATTTCTATTTTTCTATAGAAAGTGTATTGTTATTTTTAAAATCTGATGTGTATCCTCCTCAGACTATCATATTCTATTTTTAATGGCTTCTTCTATACTTTAATCATTTAAGAGACATTTTATCATCTTTCAGATAGTTTTTTTTTTATTTGAAGTCCTTAGAAGGAGCATCTAGTTCTGTCTGTTGCTATCTCTTCCTCGTGCATTTGTCAGTTGAGGCTGAAAGCCCATCCTCACTAGGGCCCCATCTGTGGGAATTTTGTGTGACCTGGGTTGATGGTATGTCTTTCTCTGGAAGCTTTGTCTTTGTTTCCTCTGGATTCCTTATGTTGGAATCCCTTCTCAACTTGAGGATTCTGGAAAGTATAAATTTGAACCCCAAAACTATGTGAGAGTGAGTTCTTCATATGAATGCTCAGAGGGTTTTTTTTTGTAAACAGAACCTCAACCAAGTAACACAAGCTCCATTGTTGTCTACCCGGGGATACAGGGAGTTTCTCCCCACCCACGCTTCTGTGGGGTGGGGTGCCTTAGCCCTCCCCGAGTCCTGGTTTCATGGGGAGATTCTCCTTTGTCATTGCCCACCCCCCTTAGTCTAAGACCTCCATTTCTGTACCTTTTTAGGCACTAAAAATTCTAGCTCCTTCATCAGTAAGATGGCTGTTCTCTTGTTCTTTTATTCGATCCCTTGGAACACTTTTACTTTCTTGGAAGCTCACCTGTGCTTTTAAAATAATGTTTGCTATATTTTTTCAGGCTTTTCTCGGGGTTTGTGTGGGGAGACTGCCTCCTCAGGTGCTACCCCCGGCCAGCCACGCCAGTCTTTCCCATCGTCCCTGAACCACATCACGATCTCCCTTGAATAAACTCTTCATTTCCAAAGTTCCCTCTGTCTGGAGTATTTCCCATGGCTGGCTCTTCTGCATCCTTCTTGGCTTAAATACTGTCTCTTCTCTGAGGCCCTCGCTGGCTTCATTTTCACAGGACGACTTCATTACCTCCTGTCACACTCTCTTCACTTCCTTCACGGAACTGATCATGATCTATAATTGCCTTGATTACCGATCTGTGTACTTGTTCATGGCTGCCATGCCTCCTAGAATAGACGATGTAGGAACTTTGCCTGGCTTGTCCCACTCTGTATCACCAACATCTCCAGCAGTGCGCGGCACAGAGTGAGTCAATTTCCAGTAAGTATCTACTGGATGAATAAAGGAGTGCACCAAAGCTGCAGGCTCTCAAGAGACTATGTTCATGCCCAGAACACACTTGCAATAAGACCATGATGTTCTAGAGAACTAGGAAAGATACATTCCTATTCCCCAGGGGCTTAACCTTTTTCCTTGTCTGTATGGACACACTCTAGTACTCAGAAATCCAGGCCTCGGCAAAAGTAGAAAGTTGAACAGTTTGCACAGAACTTTTAATTATAATCAAATCATTGGATTTCTCACCTTCATAGGTCCTTACTTGGGGTCACTGTCACCTTGTGCAAGCCCTGGCCTAAAGGTACCTGTGGAACCAGGTACCTGCCTGTGTTGACTAAAGTCCAGGAAACCCATCTGCCAGCTTACCATGGAGGCGATCAACCGAGCTGGCAGGCGTGTGAGTGAATTAAAGTAGCATGTAGAATCCACACAAAGTACCAGATAATGGGATCTTTAAAAAACAATTGATTTTCTAATTTAAAAACAGTATATTCATTTTCCAGGAGCTCTAAAATTAGAAGCTGAAGACCTACCATAAGCCTCAGTAATCATGTTAGTGTATATCTGTCTTGTTTTTAAAGGCATGTTTGGTTTTATTTATCGAGCACTTCCTAATATGCATGATCTCAGTTTATGCAACATTTTGAACAAGGTGAGGTTAATTATTCTCATTTTAAAATGGGACCACAAGGGCATAGAGAGGTCAAGTAACTGGCTCAAGGGCTCAGGTAGGTGATGGACAAGTGAGGACCTGACCCCGGAGTCTGTCTGACTCCAGGCCCTTTTCTTACAATGCAATGATACTAACATACTGCTTTGACCCATCTTCCTTTCCTACGGAACTGTGATCACATTTAACTTTGTATTCCTTCTTTTCCCCCCACTTAACATCACAAGCTATTTTTGCCGGTTGTTGGATAGTCTTTGTAAACACATCTTTTACTGACCAGCAGCAGGAGGACATCTGATCGCTGCTTCCTCATTCAACAAGGGCAAACTAACTGCTGTGGGGAGCGATTTAGCCTGACCTTGTAAGACTGAACGCTTGCATACACTATGACCCAGCAATCCCTCTCCTATGGGCACATGCAGGAGAAAATCTTTCGAGGTGCCCCAGCTTCTGCAGACAGGATTATTCCTGGGAGCGTTGTTCAAAACGGGGAAGCCAGAAAGGGGTGCCTACAGAGCGGGGGAAGGCTGCTAACTATTGCTGAGTAAACAAAGCCAGTCTCCGAAGCCTCTGTTTTTATACAGCACAAAAGCAAGCGAACCTGTTGCTTCGATACTTCACATGACTAATAAAACTATAAAAGAAAGCCAAGAGAATGAGAAATGCAAATCTGCACTCTGCTCTGAGTTCAATGCATTAATTCATTTGCTAAATATTTACTGAGCACGTACTCAGTCCCAGCTCCTCTGCTTATTCTTCATCCACAGCAACTTATTCACCCCTCCCTTCAGCTCTGTGAGCTATTTACTAATGTTAACTGCCTTTTGCAGATGAGGAAACCAGGGCCCTGAGAAGGCAAGGGTGATGGATTCATTTTATGTGTCCTGACTGGGCCATGGGGTGCCCAGATGTTTAGTCAAATATTTTTCCGTGTGTTTCTGTAAGGGTGTTTTTAGATGAGACTGATATTTAAATCAGTGACCTGAATAAAGCATATTGCCCTCCCCACGTAGGTGGGCCTCCTCTAATCAGTTGAAGGCCCAAATAGAAGAAAAAGCCTGACGAGAGAGAGAGAGAGAATCAGTCCCCGAATAAGAGAGAATCCCTCCTGCCTTATTGTCTTCCCACTGAAGGGGTTCCAGTTTGCAAGCCCTATGCAGATCCTGGGACTTGTCAGTCTCCTCCGTCACAGGAAGAAATGTCTTATAATAAATCTCTATGCATATATACACATGTCTTATTGTTTATGTTTCTCTGGAGAACCCTAACTAGCATGGCAAGTTACGCCCAAATGCCACACAGCAAGGAAGCGGTGAAGCAAGTCCCCTGGGTTCTTCAGCCAGAATGCTTATCCATCCAACACCACCACCTCTCCGCCACTACACGAAACTACTCTTATAAGACTCCTGAGCTTCAAAAAAGGATTTGTAAGTGTCAAAACTGTATAATCTAAATGGACAGGCTTCCCTGAAAACCTATCTGATTCTTAGTTCAGATGCTTCATAAATCATACACTTCCTTTTCTGCTGGGCATACAACCAATTTCTAATATCACATTTGGATTCTACCAGGCTCATTTCCAATACAAAGCATCCTACATCCCTCACTGGCTTCTATCAGAGCGAAAGGAGAAGAATCTGCATTTCAAATCATTGTGTTTGTTGTTATGACAACACACACAGCCTGGATCTGCTCTGAGCAACGGTATGCAAAGCCCCGAGTTTGCCAAGCGTTTCTCACATGTGATTCAGGAGGTCTCTCTCTGAGAGAGACACGTCTACACACACTCACTCTCACCTCCTCCCGCCACACATACACAAAGATGAAAGGGTTTCTTAGCTACCTCAATACAACACAAAAAGACGTAAAGAATGCCCTGAAGCATATAATAAGACAAGCTCTCCCAGAAGGAGGCTGGGCACATGCTCTTTCTGGCACTTGTCTTTACAATAATGTGACAAAATGTCAGGCACCGGAGAGCAGTGAAACTTGGTGTCTTCTGTAAAAATTTACTGAGTGTCCTTCAAGTCATTTTTCCTTATGCTTTTATATACATACATGTCAGTGACAACATATATTTATTTACATTTATGTGTTTTATTCTCCAATTTGGTTTTTGTCATCAGTCACTATTGTTTTTAAAGAATTTTCAAAAGTTCATTCCTTTAACAGTTAAGTAACCATCTTATGAGTAGAGCCCATTGTTTTTCTCCTATTTATAGACATTTAAATTGTTTCTAAGTTTTTGTTCTCTCTCCCAGAGTAAACAATGCTGCAATGAACATCTTCACAGATGTCTCTGTAGGTGCATGTGGGGGAGATTCTCTCTAGTCTATGACTAAAATGGAATTACTGGCCCACAGCGAATGCTGTTTTTCAGTTTAATTAGGTATCAACGAGATACTGCGAAAAGGCTCGGCCAGGGGCTTGTCCCAGTGGCGGTGTGTGTGCCTTCTCCTTTCCCGCCCCGGGCCAGTTCTTAGCATAGCGTGGTTTCCTCAGTGGGTGGCTGCACAATGGCACCTCGTTGCTGGCTGCGGTTCCCACAGTACTAGCGAGGTCCAGTCTCTCTTCCGCGTGTACTGGCCCAGCCGATTCATGTTCCTTTTCTATTCTGTTTCTTCTATTCTTGGTTGTTCATATTTTTCTTAGAGATGTGTTGAAAATTCTTTTCCTCTCCCAGATACCTATTCAGTTCTATATTGCAAATATTTACTGCCAGCCTGTAGTTTGTCTTTTCACTTTGTTCACAAAAGGCTTGTCATTGAAATAAATAAAATTTATTGTTTCATTTGCTGACTTTTTTGGTAGGGGAGAAAGGGGGTTCTTTACTAAGAACCTTGTCCCTAGCCTGAAATCTTAAATATATTTTGTATTGTTTTTCAAAAATAGATTTAAAGGGTTTTTGTTTTTTTTTTAATCAAGAGTTTTGATCTACCTGGGTTTTATTTCTGTGCATGGTGTGAGATAGGGATATATTTTCATTCTTTTTCACTTACATGGAAAGTTAATTGTCTCAGCAACATTTGTAAAAGTGTTTCATGGTTCACATTTTCCCCACTAGATTATAATGCCAACCCTAGTGTGTATTTTATATATTTATAAAATTTATAAAATTATATATATTCCTATCTATGAGATCTTTATTCTCCTGCATCAATCTATTAATCTAGTTTTGTTTTACCATTGCATCATTTTTTACCATGATAGCATTAGTCTAGGTAACTGGTAGAGCAGACTCTTCCCTTTTGTTTTTCAGATTTTTTTTGGCTATTCTTAGATCTTTACTCTTTTGTGAGAATTTTAAAATCTGTTTGTCCAGTTTTGTTCCAAGAAAATATCCTGTTAACACTTTGACTAAACTGTAATGTATTTATGAATTAACTGGTGGAGAATTAATCATTTATGACATATGTTGAATCT
Source organism: Pteronotus mesoamericanus (assembly GCF_021234165.1). Taxonomy (NCBI): domain Eukaryota; kingdom Metazoa; phylum Chordata; class Mammalia; order Chiroptera; family Mormoopidae; genus Pteronotus; species Pteronotus mesoamericanus. Next base: position 2,896,383 of record NW_026555200.1, read on the forward strand.
TTTCATCAAACAATATGGTATATATCTCCATTTATTTGTGTCCTTATGCCCTTAGTAACATATATAACTTTGTCTATGAAGTTCTTGTAATGCTTGTGTTAGATTTATTCATAGTTAGACTAGGTCACACAGGCTTGCTATGAGAACTAAATATGGTAGAACATGTAAATGCTTAGAACAGTGTGAAGAACTCAATGAGTTATTAGCAATTAATATTATCTCTTACATTTGTTGCTATTGTGAACAGGCTATTTTTTCTATTATATTTTCTCACACTTATGATTTATAGAAAATTATTTTTGATTTTTTATAGATTTTTAGATTTTTATAGATTTATGATTTTTTAAAATGTAGACCTTGCATCCAACAAACTTTTGGAATTCTCTTTTTAGTTCTAAAATTTTATGTCTTGATCTTCTTAGGTTTTCTACATAGACAGTTTAGCTTCTGCAAATAATGAAAACACTGTGTTTGCCTTTTCAATTCGTATGCCTATTTTCCTTCCTTTTTCTTGCTGTACTGTATTGGTGAAGGATTCAGATGTCACGCTGAATAACAGATGTGAAGGCACGCATCCTTGTCTTGTTCTGAGTTTTACTGGAAATGCTTCTACAATTCACTGTCAAGTATAATATTTGTTCTCAAGTTTTGGCAGTTAATTTATCAGGTTAAGAAAATTTTTATACATTTTCCGTTTGGTAAGAGGTTTTCTATTTGTTCTTACATCATGAATAAGTGTTGAAATGTATTGATCACTGATGCCACATCTACTGAATTAATCATGTTGCCCTTTTCCCCTTAATTAGTTAATGTGTTGAGTTACACTGATAGAGTTTAAAACATTCTTGCATTCCAAGGCTAATGCTCATTAGTCACAATGTATTTCCTTTAATAACCTCTGGATTCCATTTGCTGATGCCTTATTTAGGATGTTTTCATCTGTGTTCTGCAAGTGAGATTGCCCTGTAACTATATGTTCTTATACTGGGGGCTTCATAAAATTGGTTTTCTCTCCTCTTTTATGTTTCATCTAAACAATTTGCTTAAGAAAGGGATTATCTACTTTTTCAAGCTTTGATAAAACTCATCTTTAACATCTCGGGGCTCAAGTTATCTTCTCTCCTTCTCTGATTTGAAAAAATTCTCAAGTTTCCAGGTCTCACCACGTGCTACCACCTCTGTGAAGCCCCCACTGGCTTCGCCTCCGTCCACCCTCGTGCCCACTCGCGCTCTTTGGAAATCCATTGCCCTCGCTCTCCCCGGCAGCCTCGGCCCAGTTCGTTTGCTCTGTGCCAGCAGGACTTATGCTTCATGTTTTGGACGCGACCCCACCCCTCTCCAAGTGCCCACCACAGCGCCTTTCTCCTAAATGCTCAGTACACATTTGTCAAATGAATGTCTATGTAACATTATTGCTCTTGCTTCTCACATCTTATACAGGCACGCACACACACATCAGGCAGATGGGAATATCATGGAAAAAAGTTTTCACTTTTTATCAGTTTCTGATGCCAATTCTTGTGACCTGGCCACATCTGGCAGGGCCTTGCAAGAACTGGCATTCCTTAAGCGCCAAAGGGAGGGGCAGCGCAGCAGGGACGGGCCTGGGAGAGGGCAGGCAGGCAGTGACATTTATTGGGCATTAATGGGCCGAATACAGCTTCTGCGTTACACGCTGATCACGGAGGTTTATTACTCTGCGCACAAGTGATGGCAGCCACTGCCGCCGTCAAGGGCGTGGCTCGAAGGCAGGAACCCACTCGCCCCTCCACCCCCGCTCGGGGCGGGGCGGGGCGGGGCGGGGCGGGAGGCGCACCCTGGCTCAGGAGCTGGCGAGCTGGGCTGCAGCCCCCACCCTCCACCTGGTCCTGCGTCCCTGGGCGACCCCCATCTACGCTACGCATAGCCTGGCGGGGAAGGCGCCTGCTGGGGGATGCCTGTGGTAAAGGGTGGGCCGGACAGGATGGCTTCTAAGTGTCTATCGAGCCCTATGACCTTGTGACTTACCGGAGCTGAGGTGCAAGGAGCTCAACACCGAGAGCTGGCCGGGCAAGCTCTCAACTCACTGACGACAGGACTTGGCCGAGTTACTTTTACATCGCTCTTAAAGATGCTGACAGTCCTTCCTGTGTGCTTCTCGGAAGGCAAGTGTCACCTCAGTTGCCATTAAAGGAAGACATGTGAGCAAAAGGCGCTCCCTAAACACTTTGTCTCTGTCCCAGGTGTCTGGAGGAGGGCAGCGGGCATGGCTCGATACGTCTAGAAGCCACCGGAGCTTACCAGAGGCCTGGGTTGGGGGATTATCACGTATTGGGAAGGAATGAGGGTACCATCTTCCAAGCAGATGAAATGACTGTGAAATCACTCATTCTTTTTCTTCTTTTTTTTTAATTCAACGAGTATTTATGGAAAGCATGAGGCATCAGTCTGCTGGGTCCTGTGAGAAACGATGAGAAGGACACGACTTGGCTGCTGTCTCCAAGGAGCTCACAGCCCAGGAGGGGACTGGAGACGTGCCTTTGGAAAGGGCCGTGACAAAGCCAGAGGAGGCAGAGGTAGCTGGCAGCCAGGGCCTCAGAGAAGCCTTCCTGTAGGAGGTGACATGGGACAGGGCAGCAAAGGTGCGGTTTTTGATTGCAGAGCAGAGGGTGAGAGAGGCGGGGTCATAGGGACCGGCGAGGGCACATTCTGAGGTGGGAGAGCGAGGGGCGGTAGGTCGCTGCCACGAGCAGCATTGGTGTGTCCCACTGTTACTCAGGACAGGGGGCTTTGAGGTGGCCCTGTGACTGGCCTCAGTGCATCCCACTGCTGACTCCGGAGCCCACCTCAAGGCCCAGGATCGTTTCTAACGGGTGGGCACCTGTGCGTCGTGGAGAGCCCTGAAGGACTACTCGCCCTTTCATTGTCTTTACCGAAGCCGTGAAGTTGTTTGGGTTTCCCACCGTTATCGTGGAACTCACTTTTCCATGATAAAATACTACTTAAGAAACATATTGATGAGCGGCACACAGGTCACTTAGGGGAGGGGAGTAACATTACCAAGTTAGCTGCTATCAAAAAATCCTGGGGTGGGGTCGCAAGTGCCCTCAGCGGGCACTGTGGTGGCGGTGGCATTTGTGGTGGCGGTGGTAGCCCCAGGACCTCCAGAGCGATGAAGTTCCTGGGGGACCCTGTTGCAAACATGTGGGAACCCTGAGGGCCTGGATGTGGGCAGGAGAGGGAGGGAACCCACAGAGGCCGGCCCCCGGCGGAGCGGCTGTGCACCCTGACGTCACCCGCGGGTGGCTCCTCTCTCTCCCGTCACTTCTCCACGGGGAAAAGGAATAACGCCATCAAAACGCCAGTGCCTATTTCTCAGAGAGGAGAAAAAATAGTCCTCTAAGAGAATTCTAAAGCAGTCTTGATTACCTTTCCTATTTTGGGAAACGTGAGCTCATCTCATGCTGAGATGTGAGATCAAAGCCCTTTATTTAATGGCCAAGCTAATGCTACCTGGGCATCAACCAACTTTGCCTCCAGCCTGCTCTTGCCAAGTCCCAAGTCCTTTAAAAGAGATGAGAGGAAACACTTTCCTAGAGCTTGCTCTGTATCAGACACGGTTCAAAGTACTTTATATGCATCATCCCATTTAATGCTCATAACTGCCCTATGTGATGCTGTTCTTATATCCATTTTACACATGAGGAAATTGAGGCATCCTGCCTAAGGTCACACAACAGGAAGTGGCAAAGGCAGTAATAAAATCAGAGAAGTTTGGATCTACTCCCTGCTTTTAAACATGACACTAACTTCCTTTCTAGGAAGAGTATAAAAAAAAATAATGACTATCTAGTAACCAAGTTGTATCAGTTAACTATTGCTACATAACAAGCCACCCCAAGGTTCAGCAACATAAAAAGCACAATTATTTATCACTAACTCATGCATTTGTAGGTGGGCGAGTTGTCAGCTGGTGTGAGCCGGACTCGGGTGATCTTGGCTAGGCTCATTCGTGCAGCTATGGGTCAACGGAGAGCTTTGTTTCGGCTGGGAATGCGTAGGCCACCTTAGCTGGGGAGACTTAGCTCCCTATGCAAGCGAGCAAGAGGAATCAGGAGGGCTCTGGGAGCCTAGTCTCAGAACTAGCACTGTTATTTTGGCCTTATTCTGTTGGTCAGAGTGAGTCACATGATGTTATGGTATCAATGCCATTGTATTTGGGAAGCAATTAGGGTTAGGTGAGGGCATGAGGGTGGGGCCTCCGTGATAGGATTAGCATCCTTGTGGGAAGAGGAAGAGGTCAGAGCTCTCTCCACCACCGGGGGAAGCTATGAAAAAGGCAGTTGTCTACAAATGGAGAGGTCTCACGGGAACCCAGCCAAGGCGGCACCCTGATCTGACTGCTGGACTCAAGGACTGTGAGAAATAAAGGGTCTGTCGTTGAAGCCCCCCAGCCTATGGTGTTTTGCTATGGCAGCCGAGTTGACCAAGACAGGTGGGGAGGGAAATTAGACTCCACCTTTCTGGGAGTCCCCTCCCTGAAGTCTCAGGATCAAGAGTATGAATACGGGGAGGAATCAAACGGGACCATTAATAAAATCAAACCTTACAGAGGAGTGTGGATGCTAGGAGCGTGGACAAAAAGGAGTGAAGTCAGCCTTCGAAACCCAACATCACAAATCACTGAAGGAGAAGCATGTAGGAACAGAGATGGAGACACAAACTTTCTATTTATCTTCCTTTACTTTTTAGGTGTTAATCTTGTTCTAAGTTAAAAAAAAGAAAAAAAGAAAAAGAAAAGGCTCATAGAGCAGAAAAAATGGAACCTGTCTGAAAAGACGGCAGACGTCGGCAGGAAGATATCCGTGTGGTGGCACTTTCTCTGCCTTACTCCTAAAAATAGGTCCAGGCCACGAGGTTCTGGCCGAGTGGTGCGTCTCCTCATGTTTACACAGATGTTTTGGCCCAACCCGGAGCTCTCTTGCACACTCACCGCGCTGTGTTGAAAGGGTAAGATGAGGACAGTGCTGGCCCATTTCTCCACTTACGATTATATTCCAGAAACTTGAGTCCACTGTCCACGAAACCATCCCCAGCTATTTCAGGCGGGCAGACCCAAGCTAATTATCTGCAATTCCATCTGTCAAATCGTTTGGAAATTTATCCCATGTTAAAAGAGTGAGCCTGATGGGAGGGCCTCTCCAAAGCTCTGGAACTTTCACAAGTTTGAAAAGGTGCCAGACGTTGGTTTGGGTAAAGGATAGTTTGCTTTCCCTCTTTTTATTTTTTTTGAGTCCATATGTCTGAGAGCCACTGGGTCATAGTCTGTGTCTGGCAGGGACTTGATCTTCCCTGTGGAGCCACAGCTGGTGGCGCAGCAGTTCCTCCAGGTGTGGCCAAGGTAGAGAAGCTGGGTGCACACTGTGTGAAGTTCCCCGCAGCCCAGAGCTCACCTTCTCCAAGGACCCGCCGTGGAGCGCTCCCTCGGAAGGCGCAAGTCATACAAAGGCTCGTCATGGCGGCTCCGCTCTGCCCCCGCCCAGTCCTGTTCAGTGCCCCTTGCTGTTCAGGGGGTTGGATAGCTTACACGCCCCTCTCCTAATTCTGTGGGGTATTCTTGCCAGCCCTTGAATCCCCTCTCCATCTTGGCCCGGGAGGCTAACATTTCCGGATCAAGGATGCCCTTGCCTTCCAGCTCCCTACTGAGCTGGGCCATGGGAGTCAGGAAGGGGCTGGCAGGGAGCTGAAAGGCGAGAGGGAAGGAGTTGGGTTAGTCAGCCCCTGGGGCCGCGGCTGCATTCCCCCACGGGTCCCAGCAGGACCCGCTCTCCCCACCCTCAGCCCTACAGGTGCTAAGAGCCCCCACTAGGCTTCACCAGCTTCACCAGAGAGCTTCACCAGTTCTTATACCGTTCTCTTTGAACCGCCCCACATCTTTGTAACTAGATGCTAATTTAAACTCTCCTCAGTTATCTCATTTGACTATGCATCTATTCCCTGCCAGGACTTTGATTATTCCAAGTGGTTAAAAAAAGTGGTGGTAGTAGAGAATGCAATCGTGCGGCTTAACACGTTAATAAAATAACAGCATCAACACGGGCTTCTTCTTCCCTTTACAGAGATAAGTAGACTCATCTAAAACAGAAGGACTTCCCTTCCTGCCCCTCTCCCTCCCTCCCTTTGGGCCTCCATCTCCGTCTCTCCTCCTCTCCCTTCTCCCCCCCATCACCCCTCAGCCCTAATGAACTCACCCCTGTTCTGTACTGGGCCCTGGGTGAAGTTCTGGGGAGACAGAGATGAGCCAGACAGTCTTTCACACCTGAGAGCTCACAGCCTAGAACTTGACCCCTCCTGGAAGCACGAAGTAGACTGGACCAAGGAGAGGTTCATGCCCATAGGCCTGGCTCCTGTCCCTGTTCTGTCACCCACCAGCTGGTGACCTTGATCATATCAGTCAAACTTATCTGCTACGGTTCTCATCACGTCTATAAAACAGGAACATGCTCTGTCTACTTCAATGAGTTTTCATGAGCTTCCAACAAGATTACAGAGGGAAAGCATCCAATGCCAGGCCCAGCAACTAGTAGGCATCGATACGCAGTGGGGGATTTTGCTCTTTTTTTCAGTGGGGCAAAACAAACTTCCTTTTACCCTTTTCCCAGGGGGTTTACGATGCATATGTGTGATAAGGCATATAAGGCTCCAGACATCAAAGTAGGAAGCGTATCAACCACACACCAGCACCTATTACTGTATAACGGTGCAGATTTCAACAAGCTCTTCACTTGTTTCTTTGAATCACTGGACAGGTGACCTCTCCACCTCCCCTCATCCCAGGCTCCCTCATTATTTATTTACCAAGAGCCTTGAAATAGTCTGGCCAGGAGAATATTGGAAATCAATTTGTCTGCTGAAATGGCAGGATGGCAAGAGGGTCCCAGGGTCCCAGGCCATTATTCCACATCTGGGCAAAGGAGCATGTGCCATTTTTAACCCTTTATTTACTAGCTTGCCCATCTTGTGAACATACCACAGAAACAGGAACACCAGCACGATGGACACTGAGGGACTCACCAAGCACACCCTTGTCCTGCAGCGGTAGACTTCCCCACCACAGGAAGTGAGCTGTCCTTCCGTCCTGGCTGTCTGGTGGCAAGAGGACATCAAGAGCCTGAGGCAGCTGAGTATGGTGTCAGATAAATAAATGCCACTCAGGATGGCTGCCTTTGATCATCAGGCCCTGACGGCAGAGCTCTAAGTCTCCAAGGACCATTCGAATTAGTTGAAAGGGTTTCCCAACTATTTTTCCTAGCCTTTCCTCCACAGGAGGAGTTTGCACGACTTTTACAAGCAGGAATTTTGCCGGTTCAGGTGCTGAAGGACAGCAATGGCATCCTGGGGGCCTTCTGAGCAAGCACCTGTCAATGCTGAATCTCAGAGACTCAGCATTGCCACCCTTGCGGGTGCTGTGTCTCCAACAGCCCGCGTGGGGTCTGACACAGAGTAAGCCTTCACTGCGCGCCTGAAGACTGGCTGAGCACACACGAACCGAATCCAGCTCCGTAAGAGATAAAAGCATCACTTTATATAGTCAAGGTAAGGTGCCCTTCGATCTCTCCTTACTGTTGTCATCGCAGTGACTAGAAAAGATGACAGTTACTACTGGATATACTACATATGCACATTTCTATATTTTATATACCCTTGTCTTCTCCCTTTTTGGCAAAGAAAGGATGTTTTTCCTCTCAGTGATTTCTTGTCTCCTCTGCTAAATAGCCTACAATGCGCAGGGTCGCAGTCCCCAGGACAAAGAATTGTCCAGCCCCAAATGCCAATGGTGCCAAGAGTGAGAGACCCTGCCTTGAACCAAACAGGCAAGTTATCCCGTGTGCCTGGGACCTAACCTTCAGCACTGGAGGTAGCAGTGGCTCTCCCCACGAGGAGGGTCATGCGTCTGCCTGTAACAGACTTTAGGTTTCGAAACCTCATTCCCAGCAGCAAGTCCTGCCGATGACTGGCCACAGGCTCGGTGTTACATCAGCCGCACCGGCAGCCCTCACTGCTGCTGGTGACCTGTCCCATTGTGGAAATGGAGTTGGAGGCGGCGGGGTCGATGGAAACTGAAGCAGATAGAGGCTCGCGGCATTGCTAGCTGTTACATTTTCTGACTGTTGTTGTTGCCATGGAGAGAGCGTTTCTTTGGCCTAAAGGGCAGTGGGACCGATGGGCTGTCATAACGCACAGCCTCTCCACTGACGCGGTGGCCTCGGACCCGGCCCCTCCGGGTGCTCCCAGGCTCCTTCCTGTCTGTCACCTCTGAAACAGACAGAAGCCTGCAGAGCGGCTGACGGATGGATGGGAATCTAATTACTGGTTAGAAAGATTTTGACAGTGGGCTGATTCCGCCCCCATGCCATTGTCTAATGCCTATATTCTACTGAGCATAGAATGTCACCCACTTAAACATGGCAACAAAATGTTTTCTTTCCTATTAGCTTTCACTCAGAAATAACAAGAAAGGGAGCATGGGTACAGAAAGCAGCTACCTTTCTTCAATTGCTATGCAAGACAGCATTTCTTTTCCAACATAAAAAATACATAAAGGTCTGGCTGATAGGAAAGGTGTGATATTAACCAAATTGCACGCGGTACTCAGCAGGCTCACGACACCACAGGGGCGTTTACTCTGCCAGTGAAAACGTTTGCAGCCAAGACCATTTCATTTCTCCTCATGCCTTTTGGATTGTTGTTGCCATTATTTTACACTCTGGATCTAATGGCTAAGGTGCCCGCCACTACTGACTGAGCAATCACTATGCCTTTTACCTGGGTCCTCTCATTTACCTGGCTCAGCGAGCTCACGTGACTTGCCCGGGTTTGCACAGCTGGGACGCGGGGCTGAGTGACATTTCCTAATGCTTCTGATATTACTTCCGATTGTAGGAATGTGTTCTTTCTGGGTACACTGCACATGCTGGGCAGTGAACACTGGGTTCTAAATGTACACCCTCGATGATGATCAAGATGGTAAAACTTTGCCAAGAGACAGAGTGTCATGCTGTGTTCTCATTGACTGCACTGGGGCGCTGGGTCTCGGCCCACTCCTGTTTCCTTTTTATTTTTACATTTTTTCAGCTTTGCTGAGATATAATTGAACTACAGCATTATGTAAGTTTAAGGTGTACAACGTGTTGATTTGATACATGTATACAGCAAGTTGAGTACCTCTTTTCTATCTGTCGTTTGCATCACTCTTACCTGTGTGTCAACTAATGACCTAGGTCATACCTCCCCCAGGGCCCCAGAAAGTGTTTGCAAGGGGGTCTTGCTTCCATACTGACTCCAAGGACTACCTCTGTGTTGGGTTGATTATGTACACATTCAGCTCCACAGGTCATTGCACGAGGTGACCTTATGCTTCCTGGTGGGTATGGGACAGAGAGCACAGAGTGATTAAACCATCAGTGGGTCTAGTTCTCAGGGTCTCTCAGTATGAGTGTCTCCCTGCAAAAAGTGTGTGATCCAGTGCTTAAGATACACAGCTTTCCTGTCATGTCACCATAAACATAAGCCTCCTATGTTATCCCGGAAGTAAAAAGGGACCTCTACTCCAGCGCTGAGGACAGGCTGCCATGTCAGACCGACTTACAGAAGGTCCCCGACACACCTGCGGTCTTCCTAGGGATCGCCTTTTGGATTTCCCCTCCCTTCTGAACCTAACATCCTGCCATCTTGCGCTCTTTTTCAGGTACCTGCAACGCCATGGTGACGAATAGAAGGTGAATTGAAATTATTGCTGAATTCATACCAACCTTTTCATTATTATCGGTTGTTCAGTTAGCTGTCATTGACGTACAAAAACCACCTGGCGAAGGTCATTGAAATCAGGGGTCGTCTTGCTGGAAGCAGCTGGAGACTGTGAACACAGAGCTGCGACCAAAGATCCCACGTCGAGCGCTAAGCCTGCTGGGCCTCTGCCCGCGGAGGCTGCCGTCTTCCAGCACCCGGGGAAGGCTCAGGCTATGGGACCTAATTCGTCGGCCGTCCCGATACGATGCGTGAGATCACTCTTGGTGACCGGTTTATTCAATTTACCAGCCTCCTTCCTCCCACTCCCGTTCCCGGGGCGGGTACAGCCTGGGCCTGCCTATCGGAAGGTCGCACACAATCTACTTTAAGGTCACGCGGCGTTAGCGCTGGCGGCATTAGGTACTTGCCCGTGGGCTTGTGGGCGTGGCCCTCCTGGAGCAGTGGGGGCCGCGAGCAGGAAAGCACCACCCTCAGGAGTGACCCGGCCCTTAGTCAGGGGGCCACGCTCCTTCACCTTTCTCCGTGTCTGACCTCGGATCACCACCAGAGGCTTTGCAAGCGGGCTCAAAGGAGATTCCAGCAGGGTTTCACCGGCTGAACTGGGGCTCGTTATTTAGCATAACGGATATAAGAAGTGGGTTTGCAAAGGGTTACTGGTTTGATTCCCAGTCAGGGCACATGCCTGGGCTGTAGGCCAGGTCCCCAGTAGAGGGTGCATGAAGAGGCAACCGCACATTGATATTTCTCTCCCTCTCGTTCTGTTTCCCTCCCCCTTTCTCTAAAAATGAATAGAAGTCTTAAAAAAAAAAAAAAGAAGTGGGTTTGCATTGGTGGGGTTGATGGCGTTCAAGATGCGTGGTTTTCCAAAATATTCCCCAGAAGCTCCCCAGCCTTGCCAGAGTGGGTATGAGATGCTTAGGGGCACCTCTCCCTCCCCCTTAGGGGTGGGGCTGGAGACCTGAGCCCTGAGCAGTCCTGTGCCCAGCAAATGGCTGGGGGGACGCTTCGCCTGATGCTGGCTGTGAGACAAGCTCTGTCCTCTGACTTCAAAACTGCCTTGTCTGCTTTGGGCGAGGCCTCCGTGGAGGTGTGGGGGGATTCTTGTGGAGTTTACACAGCAGGTTGTTTAGTCTGGTGTCTGCTTGCTAGTAGATGTCTGCACGTGGTTCAGGGTTCGGTGTGAAACGTGCTGTCAACACGACCCGGCAGCAGGGCTTCAGGACAGCAGCTAATTCCCATCCCCCCTTGTCACTGGTGGCTGTCAGTGGCCGCCAACAAGAACTCAGCAGGTGAGCATGCTCGCACTGGCTGAGGTCAGTTTACACAGCTGGTTTTGCGAGAATGGGAGAGATTTTTTCTGTCTCTTCTGTGCAAAATCCCTTTAACAGACAACCCAGGCAACCACACCCCTCGCAAATGTCACCTTACTTAGTGCAGAGGCACAACGGCACAGCTTTAATCTCCGAAGTAACCCTCAATTCCCTGGGGAGTCTGAAGCCCTCTTTCCACTTGACACATTGCCTAGGACCAGAGAGGGGACATCAGGGGACCCACCCGCTTCCCAGGGCTCAGGGCTGCGTCTGACGCACTCATTGCCTTAAAGAAAGAAGACAAACTTCCGTTTGGCCCGTGAGGCTGTATCTGAAAACTGCCTCTTACAGTCCTCTATTGTTCTAACTTTCTTTGGTCCGGTCCCTCTTTTGCATGAACTCTGGTTCGCCCAGCTAGTCACATGGCTTCTTTCTACTCACCCTGCAGGACTCAGCCTAAATGTCACCTCCTCAGGGAGGCCTTCCCGGATTACTCTGCCTGCATAGGCTGTTTCTGTGTTAGTTTCTACGTTCACTCTGTTTCCATCACATGATTTAATTTTTCATAATTAGTTATTACTTTGTTTACTCACTGACCACTGACCCTCTCACTAGACTGTAATCTCTCACTGAGGGCAGGAACTTTGTTCATCTTGCTCACAACCCAGGGCCTGGCACAAGGCAGATGCTTAGCACATATTGTGTGAATGAGTAAAATGACCCAGAAGAGTTTCCTTCCACGTGTGACAGAACTGACAACAGACTGATGGGTGGGACCCCACTCATGCTGTGTGCCTTGCTCCGAGAAAACTCAGTACGGAATTGTCTGAGTGAACAGAGGTGCTGACTTAAAGTCACTAGGGGACATGCGGTAATGTGTAGAGACTTCTTTTGGTTTTCACAGTTGGGGAGATGCTACTGGCACCCAGTGCATAGAGACCAGGGATGCTTCTAAACATCCTCTGGCACCCAGGAAAGTGGGGGCCAAGGGGGAAAACCCTGCCTAAGAGTGATCATATTTACCACACCTCGATGACCACTTCCAAAAACTCAAAGTCCAAGAAAACATACTAAACACAAGCCATCACTCCTTGGCGACTATAGAAACCTTTTCATTCTATCGACCTCAGGTTGCTGGTACAAAATTATAATTCAACAACACGATGACCCTAAGGCATCGTAGAGGTGGCCTGAGTTGACCCAATAAAAGACACCGTGAACAATTAACAGTGCAGCTCTGATACAGCCTTGTCAGCTGCTTTTCCCACAGTAAGACTGGTCAGATCCACCAAAAGGAGAAATCGGAGCTCAGGCAGGCGCTAAATGAGAGGGACGGTTACGCGCACCAGTGAGCGATTCCTCTTTTTTCACAAGGACTCTCTGCCAGGTCCCTTTAAACAGCTGGCTACTCTCATGCATCTGAAACCTAACTCGGTTTACAAAAGCGTTCATTGATGTGAGTGTTTCCACTCTGAAAAGCTAACCACAACCTTTCAGGGAAGCACCTTGCCCTGCCTCCCAAAGATAATTCCCCTGTTTCTTGGTTTTCTCTTTAGAACGTGGCCTCTTCGGAGAACAAATTTTGTGTCTCCTAATATTTGGTTCTGCTCTGAGCACCCCAAACCTTTCAGGATGCCAATAAATATGTATTGATGCTGACGAGGTGAACAAAATCAGAGGTGTGATCTTACTTCCTTGTCATGCTTTCTGTGGGGGTATTTCTTTTTTAATCAGCATCTGTAAAATGTGCACCAAGAAACCCTTTTCTTTGAATCCTCAGCCTCTTGAAGGAACTGGGGCGCTTGTTGGGGTCCAGAGACCACACTCTTTTGATTCAGCCCTTGTTAATCTCTGGCCAGACATTCCACAGGCATCAGTCCCTGCGCATAATTTTCAGAGCCTAGCTCAGCTGCAGGGGTGGCCCTGTCCTTGGCCCCTGAAAAAATACTCTCTGATGTGTGACATACTTTTGCAAGATGGGAGCAAACCCAGTTAATGTCTCCATGTTGCAGTGAAGAGCTCAGCAACTAGGAGTTTTTATTTGCCTTCCGTGGGAATCCTGCCAGAGCAATCTCTCTCAACGTGGGGTCCCAGGGCCAGCTGCGGAGAACCCGTTAGGTGGCGTGTTCACTGGCCCCGCCCCAGGCCTACTGAATCAGAAGCTCCAGGGGTGGGGCCCAGCCCTTCTGTTTAATAAGCCCCTCAGGTAATTCTGATGCTGCTCACGTCTGAGAACCTCTATGCTGGAGGCTCAAGCTTTTTCTTGAGCACTGAGCTTATCACCCGCGCTCTGGTCAGAAGCAGTCTGTGGTGTCCTATCGGAGATGTGAGCTGACTTCATGACTCCCAAAAGGGGTTCCAGGGACTCAGGGCGCTGGGGGTCTGAGGTATTTCAGCCCAGCAGGTAAAGAGGAGGACACAGAAGGAAAGGGACAAGGGCCCCGCCACCCCAAGGGGCAGCGGTCCTCTCTGTACCCATCTCTGCGTTCCCAGAGTGCTGCCACCCCTCCACGTGATGGCCAAGTCCCTACCCACTCTTGGGCAGTAGTACCCTTGTCTTCCATGGCAGGCGGGCTCTGGGGGTGCGGTAAGGAGAACTGAGCCGAGACTGAGGGTCCCGAATGCTCAGAAGCTGAGCAGCTGGCAGCTGGGCTTGTCCGCATTCACTGAACAATAGCTTAGAACCCCCCTTCTGCTTCCACGCAGGGCCCCAGACTCCTGAAGGAAGGAAAGTCCTCGCCCCATCCTTCAACGCTGCCCAGGACTAATGTTCCCCACTCTTTTCTCTCCTTGTCACTAGCCCAGGTGGCCCCCCCTACCTCCCCCCACCTCCTCCACTTCCCCCCAGGCCCCAACCCCACTCTCTTGAGTCCTTATCTTTTCTAGTTTGCGGGAGGCAGGCGCTGTCTGCAGAACCATTCCATCTAGCATTTTTGGTATTTCTCTTCTTGAGCCAATCATCTGTCTTGGGGGCCGATGCAAATTCTCATGCTTAATAGCATGGGCTACAGGGAGGTAAAAAAGGCCTTCAAGCATGTGGGGTGGGGTGGGGGAGGGGCTGGGAGGTTTGGAGTGCACCCAAAACACAAAGATCAGTCCTTGGGTCATAATGCCATTGCACAGTCATTAACTGTTCCACCGACAGTGACTTTGACCACTCACCATCGTGAGAACACGAAGTACCGTAACAATGGTCTGTTTCTGATTTACATGTTTTTAGCTGACTTAGCATCTCGAAGCAGGAAGGCTCAGATTCTCACACAGATATGTGATGTCAGACAAATTTTGTGTGATTGACACAGGGCTGCCGTCAGATATATTCCCCGGGGGCCCTAGCTCAGCTCTGCTTTGGTAGGACGTACCTTCCCCGGGTAGATGCGCGATCTGTTGAACAAAGCTGCCCTGAACAGGCAATTCATAGCTCAGAGCCCATCACAGCCTGGGGCACCGTCACAGTTGTTCCTTGTTGCTTTCTAAACACTTCCCCGCTCTGTTACCACTTTGCCGGTGGAGGAGCCACTTCCCACATCTCTGCAAGTCCATTGCAAAACTCCTTCTCGGAAGCTGAACAGATTCAGCCATCCAGGTGTCTCCCGTTGCCATGCCTACATTTGAAACACCCGGTGCCTGCGCATCCTTTTAGGTAAACGTGATCATGAAAGAAAGCTCTTGGATAGCGCGTTCCAGTTAACGACTGGCGCGTGGAGTGAGGAAATTAAAGAAGGAACGATACCCTTCTGACATTTCTGCCACCCAGACTGCAGAGACAGCTTTGCCCCCTCACAGCACAAAGTACAGAGCCTTTCTCGACAGACGACGCGTTCAGGTGGAGGAGCTCTTATTTTGCATTTAGAAATGTGTCTCCAGTCTGACTCCTTCCTGGGGTGGTGCCGCAGAAACACGTCCTGGTATAAGGCACCTTCCACCTCCAGCAGTGGCGCCTGAGCTAATGAAAGTCAACACTATTTACCAACTCCCAGGAAGCCTGGGTCTCCACATTAGCCGCTGTCCGAAGCACGGGCCAAAGGCAGGTGCAGCGAGGCAAGATCGGGACTGGATATGGACCTGCTGAGTACTCTGCTGGGAGAGAGAGGGGCCAAAAAAGCCAGCAATTCTCTACTTGACCATCCAAGATTTCATTCATTCATTCATTCATTCACTCACTCATACATTCATTCATTCATTTTTTACAAAGGGGTCATGAATTTAATGAGTTGCTTTTGACACTATGAAAACCCAGTTGCTGACAACTAAAGCACTGTCCTCTCTTTCTTTCATTCGGCTGCATGGTCCAGGCGAAGGACCCCAGGAGCAACCCAGCCAGAAGTAGGATCGAGGGGAGGCCTGGCAGGTAGGAGTCATCGCTGGCAATACCCACCTATGCAAATTACCCAGACCGCCACGCCTATTTCTGAACTATCGACAAAACTGGTTTTCCAGGTCCCAAAGGTGGTTACGAGGGTCTGGTTCTGATATAAATTGTGAGAGTTGCTAACGTGATCAGTAAAACTGCCCAAGATCCATGACCATCACGGGAGGGCCTAATGCATGGACCATTCATAATCCCTCTGATGACATTATGATTTTGTACTTCTTGGTAAACAGCTGCTTTCCACAGCTGGCGCTCAGAAGCGAACCTCCAGCTTCTAGGTAAACCCATCAGTAAACAGATCCACACTGGAATCGCCCTGCACCCCAGAGACAAGGCTGCTTCCCAGGGCCACGGAGGGGTGCAGTGTGGCGGCTGAGGGGAAGCAGCCTCTGCCCTCGTTCCCTGTCTTCCCTTCTTGCCCCGCACGCTCACGGCCATCAGCAGACATGTACTGAATGCCCTGCGTCTGGGGTTTCCCACTAGACACTGTGCACGCTGTTACCTGCATGGGCCGACGTAGATGACGTCAGCCACTCAGGTCTCCCCAGCAGGTCTGGGGGCTGAACCTCACTTTTGCAAGTGGCTGAGGCTCAGAAGTGAAATGGAACTCCGAACTTGAATCACACTCCAGGCTCTTGCTACCCACCCCCTCTCCTCTCAGGAACTCTCCTGCTTCAGGTCGCCTGGTTCATTCTGAATGATGTAATGGGGTCAGGGGGTCAGGTGCAATCAAATGGAAGCGTCTCCAGGGAGCTGAGAGAAAAGGCGGGACTTAGAAAAAAACAAGAAAAGTGGCACAGGTAGCGGGGTACACATGTAGGGGCAGGAGTCTCCCTGGGACCCTCCCCAAATCACATGACTCAGTTGGACATCACTGTCTTCACACTTAACCAGGGAAGGTTCAGCTTTTGATTGGTTTGCATGGAAGCCAAGAACACCCGTGGGAAGCAATATTGACATTGTTTCTGACTCAGCTCAGGTTCTCTAGCTCTGCTGCCCCAAGAGAGGTGACATAGGTGACCAGTAGCTGGATCACTGCCAATGTAGCTATGACGCTTATCTGGAAAATTGTGTAAGTTTCCAATATACAAAGGAAGGACTATCCATTTCATTGTCCAGGAACCTGCCACCTCCTGCACTGTCCCAGCAAGATTTGAACCAGTGACACTGGATGGCCAACAGCCTCCGTGGAGATGTATTCACAACATTGTCTTGTTCCTTTTGTGTATCCCGAGGGCTAAGAGGCATGCCCCAAGTAAACCGCACGTAAGAGCCAAACCATTTCCACAGACCTTCACGAATATGTTCTCTATCAACTTTGCACTGTAAAGGATTATGTTTAGAGGTTTAGGTTTTTAAGTGCAAACAGCTGCAGTGGACTGGCAGACAGCTTTAACAAACAGATGTGTATTTCTGGAGCAACCGGTTTTCTTTTTTATTATTATGTCACCAAATTTGGTTTATTTCCAAGCAATTTACATTTTAAGCTCTCACTTGTGAACTAACGATAATAACTGTGGCCTCCAGGTGGGGAAATTTATCTCAGCAAAAAGATCTGCTGAGCCATGCAGAATTTTTTGCTTTTTTTATTAGCAACGGGCCGTAAGAGGAATAGCCACACTTTGCAACCTAATTGGTATACCAGCCACTTCTGCAGTCTCATTGGAGGGAGTACTTTTGTTTAGAGTTGGTCTAGAAAGTATTATATTTTTAACCCAGCCATTCTCAACGGGGACAGGTGTGCTCCTCAGAGGGTCACTGGAAATATCTGAAGCCTTTTTCGATTGCTATGTCTGGGGGAGGGGCGTTACTGGCGTCCAGTGACACCAGGGATGCTACGAAACACCCAACAGCGCACAGAGCGGGCCCCACAACAGGACTCATTTCACCCCGGCTGTCAATAGAGCTGAGGTCGCACAACCTTGCTGTTAGGAGTTGAACTGTGTCTCCAAAAAGACATGTTCAAGGGCTTAGCCCCAATGCCTTGGAATGTGACCTTATCTGAAAGCAGGCTCATTGCAGATGTAACTAGTTAAGACGAGGTCACACTGGAGCAGGGCGCACCCTTAATCGAACGCAACTGGCGTCCTTAGAAGAGGAGAGACAGCGTGAAGGCACTCAGACAGGGAGGGCACGTGAAGGTGAAGGCAAAGATGGAGCGATGCTGTCCCAGGACGCGGGACGCGGGGAGCCACAGACACTGCTAGAGACAAGCACAGGTCCTTCCCTAGCGGTTCAGGGGAGCGGGCCCCCCCAACCCCTTGATTTCAGACTTCTGGCTTCAGTGCTCTGAGAGAATACATTTGTTTCAAGCCGCCCAGGTTGTGGGACTTTGTCACAGCAGCCTTGGGAAACTGGTCTACTTCCTTGACACAAGTAAAACTTGCCTTCCCCTTAGGGTGGTGATCGTTCTCGTCTTCAGGAGAGGCAATGTTCTGCTCGGAAAGTACACTGTCCTCCCTTCAGAAGTCCCTTCGCTGTCCATTACTGCACTCCATCCACAGGCCTCGCTGTTCCCACGGTAGAGATGAATGGCAACCAGAAGCAGCATTTCTCCAGAGCTGTCTTGTGCCAGCCCCCATGCCATGTGCTTGATGAACGTCACCCTCACGCGACGGGTGCAGTCACCGTAGGAGACAGCTGCTGAGACCGCCGCGATCTTGCGGCAGAGGACGCGGGGGCACAGGGAGGGAGGCGCATTTCTCCAGGCCCCAGAGGCAGTTACGCGGAGAAGGCTCTCACCCGGCGAGGCCGCAGGGCCCCCACTCTCGGCCACGGGCTTTCTGGCTCCGGGCGTCAGAGGCCGAAAGGCCCACAAGGCAGCCAGTCGATGCCGATGGCAGGGCCGCAGGCATCCAGCCAGACCCCAGGACCCTGCTCACAACACGGCTCTGATGAGCACGGCCTAACTATAAGCAGTTCCTGAAACGTATTCCACCAAGAGAAAAGAAAAATAAAGGTCAGAGACAAAATAAGAGTGGGATCACTGTGTGCTATACCCCTTTCTTTGAGATTCAGAAGTGTCATTAGTAATGACGGTGCTGAAAAGGTGTGCACTTAAACAACAGAAACAAACAAACGAAAAAACCCTCTTCGTTCCCGTCCACTGGTTCCCTGTTATTCAACCGTGGAAAGTTCTACGCGCGACACAATTAAAGCCTAGAGCAGGGAGCAGCAGAGCTTCTTTGTAAAGAACCAGTGAATATTTGAGGATTCGCAGGCCAAATGCAGTCTCTGTCATTTGTGTTTTTTCCCTTTTGATGACCCTTTAAAACTGCAAAATCCATTCTTGGCTTGAGCGTGATCAAGAAAGAAGCCGCCGGCTGGGTGCTGCCTGCCTGCCCAAGTTTGCTGGCTCCTCCGGACGGACAGAGGTGAGAAGAACGCACGGAAGACAAATTTTGACATGTTATTTTTCACTGGGGCAGTCCTGAGGGAAAATGACTCACAGCCGGAGCGTGGGGCGGTGGGAGGAGGGAGGTGGGAGCCCACGCAGACCCTCTGTTGCGCGGCTGTGCCTACCCAGGCCTTAGGACAGCGAGGTGCGGGCTACGATGTTTAAACATCATCTCAACATTATTCAGATAATTTTCTTTTCTACCAGGCTGAGACGGACGCCTGCCAGGGGTCGTTTATAGAGATTTCAGCTCCTTCAGGGTCCCCCACTGCCAAACTTACCTGGATAATGAGGACTTTCACGGGCACCGAATTGGATTTCCCTTGAAAAGGCAAGCAGGACGCCCTGGAGGGGAAGTACAGGAGCCACTGTTTAGACTAGTGGCTCCTTCAGAGGAGGACAAAGGAGCGAGAGGCGGCAGGGGCCGGGAGGCGAGGCCTGGGTTCTGGAATGGGCTCCACCAGCCGTCGGGGGGCGGGGGCGGGGGCGGGGGGCTCACGGAGGCGGAGCTGCTTTCTGTGTCAGCTTTCCTATAAGTGAAGTGTCTCCAAGGGATGAAATAAAGGCAAGTGACAGACATAGAGTTGACCCTTGAAAAACAAGGGTTTCAACTGCACTGATCCATTTAGAAGCAGGGTTTTCTTTCGACAAATGCAGTGGACCCTCCTAACCCTGGGCTTCGTATCTACAGATCCAATCATGGATTCCCAACCCCGCATTTCCCATCAGCGGGTGGTTGAATCCAGGTATCCCAGGGCCTGACTGCAGAAGCAGAAGTTACAGGCATCACTCTGGGGAGCGGGTGGGGGGTGGCTGGGCAGTGGAAGGACGGAGGGAAAGGAAAAAGGGCCCGTGGGCATGGGACAACAGCGTGGTGACTGCGGGGGGGGGGCGGTGAAGGGGGTATCCGGAGGGCAAACGGTAATGGACAAATACAATAAAAAGAAATTTTAAAATAAAAAAAAATTAAACAAAATTATAGGTGGATTTCCTGGCCCCTAACCCCTGGCATGGTTCACTGTTTGAGGGTCAACTGTATATATAAATTAGCAAATGTGTATCAGAGTGGTAAAAGAAAAAGAATAAGGTTTGGAGTCCTGTAAGTCTGGATCTGAATCCTGGATTTGTAATTTTCTAGCTGGGGGAAGGAAGTTGGACAAATGATTTAGCCTCTTCAGAGCTCAGTTTAGCCATCTGTGAAATGGGGATAGTAATTCTGATCCTCAAGTGTGCATGGGGGCCATAAGCTATCCACAGTCTGTGTAAAGAGCCTAGAGCGATGCCTTGGGTAGAGTAGGTGCGTACCTTAGACGTCTAGCCACACCGGCTGTGGCAGGCAGACTAGAGCCCGTGGCCCCTCGACCCCGCCTCCGGGCGTTCACCCTCTTGTGTGAAGCCCTTACCTTGAGAGTGGGAGGGACCCGGGCCTTGCCTCCAACTAACAAAACATGGCAAAAGTGATGAAATGTCACCGCTGTGATTATGTCGCACAAGATCGCTGTCTCATGCCACAGTCTCTCTCTTGCTGCTGGCCTTGAAGACGTCTGCCTGTGACAATGGCCATGTGGCAAAGACCGAAGGCACCCTCAGTATGACCACCAGAAGTATCTCCAGCCACTGCCACGTGTCCCTGGAGGAGAGAAATCCCCTCTCCCATGACCACGGTTCTAGACCCTTCCAAGTTATTAATAATGACAATGACAATAATGAAACAAGCATTATCAGGAACCCGGTCCTGTGCCAAGCAGTCATCACACTTTATTTTGTTTAATAGTAACATTGTTAGGCGTTGCTTCCATCATTGTTTTATAAGGTTTGGAGAAGACTCAGAATTTAAAGACTTTTCTCAAGGTGAGTAATCAGCGGCCATAGCTTGGATCCACCTCTGTCTAACACCACAGTGGGTGCTGGGGTCACCTAGATCCAGAGGGACAATGTATCTTATCCACAACGGGAACCCAGTCTTCCAATGCGTGTCCTTGCCACAATTTAACAACACGCAGTGTTCCTGAGTGTCTCCTCTACCAGATCTATAGTCTTCAGCCTTCACATGCCCCAATCTCCTGTTCTGATCTGACTTTAGACCAGTCTTCTCTCTGACCCTGGATACACTCTGCTAATTTTGACTTTGGGGCTGTTTCTTTCATTCCAGATCTCAAAATCAAATGTCTATAGAGAGCTAGGAGGCAAAATGAAAAAACAAAGTGGACTCAGTGCAAGATGGTAAAAGGCAACCAACCTCTCAGCCTCATTTGGGGAGACTCTGGGAATGGCGGAGACTGTGGCAAACTAGAGAACAGCTGCTTCTCTATTTCATCCTGCGGGAATGTGTCCTGGGGTTGTTGGGTATTTGCAGCTTTTCAAGAAAACTTGAATTTGAACTGATATGTGTAACATCATTTTAAAGTTTTGGTAGGTATTCGAATTAAGAATCATCTGTGGCCTGGTCCTGGGCTGAATCTGGGTCTTCTTTTTAAAATTAATCTCCTAAGGCCTTTTTCTGCATTTACCTGGGTCCTTCCCATCACGCAAGGCTGGGCTCAGGGCTCACAGCCAGGCGCCCTGCCTGGACCACCCCTGACTCCTCTCTAGTATCCCTTATCATTTGTACCATGTGTGCGGGCCTTTGGTCCAGTGTATGGTTTGATTTGTCTTTAATGTCACGTGCTCCTTCATCTTGTCTCCCCAATAACAATGAAAGTTGCCTCAAGGGGTAGGATCATGCCTTGGCTTGTCTTATGAATTTTTTACAGCATAGCACAAAGATCAACATGCAAAATGCACTCAGTATATACTTGCTCAACTGAATAAAAGTCCTTTCTCATAGTAGACGCTGATCACTTGTGTTGGAATGCAAACCTGCTTCCTTATTAGTCCTCTGCATCCGCCATGTAGAACCTTCGATGACTGTAAAATCTGTGACCTAATCACTCCATAAGCTTTCTTCATCTTTAGGCCCAAAGCTCCAAATACTTGGAGAAAACTGTACATATGGCACCACACTCCTTAATTTGCTCAGCTTTCGATGATGTTCAAACATTACGTTCCTGTACATGCACAATACTCTGCTTCCTTTTCAGTTCCCCAACTGAGAAAAAAGGAAAAATATGGATTATTCCTCCCTCTTTCATTTTTTTCTAAGTGATAGATTTTGGAGATGTATAAAACTGAGATCATTTTGTCGGTCATACCGTGGATGCACAGAGATGGCTGACAGTTGAGCCTCCAAATTCTCAACCAACTGTCAACAGCTACCTGGAGTATCCGTCATTCACAGGGGCCTCCAGGCCAAAGGGAGGTGGCTTCCAGCTAGTGTTCAGTGTCTCAAAATGGGCCTCAAAATCAATTAATGCTAAAACTAATTAGAAGAGGAATTAATTGAAAGGAAGATTAAAAGAAAATTCCCTTGGTTTCCAAACTGTTTTATGAACAAATTTCAGTTTGTGGCTCCAATGTAAGTCAATACAGATGGAACACGGCTCCAAAAGTAGGTTTTCCAAGACCAACATGATGATCCTCCCCGAGGACAGCTCAGGGACAGGCCGAGGTTGTGAAAGCTGAGCCCCACCAGCAGCACGGGCCACACGGGGACAGGAACCCCGCAGACTGTCGTGGAAACCCACCCCCGACATCTGCGTCGGCTGACCTTCTATCAATAGCTCTTAACCAAGGAGAAATTATCTTTCACTCCTGCAATCAAGCACTTCAGAGCAAAGCAATCTCCACTTGTTTGTGCCAATTTTCCTAAATCGCTAGAGTGTGGCAGAAATATGTATGAAGTGGGCTCCCATAGCCTTTCTAATCATTTTTCCTTGAATTCCCCCCACCCATCCTCAACTGCTGCTGCTCTCTCGAATTTACGGTGACTTCTGTCAGAACACAGCCCTGGCTGGAAATGGCATGAGCCAGCGGAGCACTGAGGTGCCTACCGCACACGAGCAAATGAGAAATCACACCTGATCGGCGCGAGTGGGCTCCGATTTCCCTCCGCCAGCCCTCACCCTGCTGCTGCTCCTGAGCGGGTCCTGCCCAGCTCCTTCTCGCTCCGTCAGGGACCCATTTCCTCTCCTGAGCCCCTTTTACTTGGATGCCTTGCACCTTCTTTTTTACTCTTCCCATTACAGGTAATATTTTGGACCCCTTCCTATGTGTCCAGCATTGGGCTAAGTGCTTTAAGTGAATTTTTTCACAGCAATCATTTATTGAGGGCCTTCTATGTGCAAAGGATTGTTCTAGGCGCCGAGGATATGGCAGAGAAGAGGACAGAAATCCCTGCCCTGGGGGAGCCGACACACTTGCGGGGACAGGCAGGAAATAGCCTGCTACAAATGAGTACAGCACACGGGTTGTCCGGGAGCGGTCCACACTCAGGAGGGTGAGGCAGGACAGAAGGACAGGAAGAGGCGGCTGCGGGAGGCGCTGGACTGACGTTCCAGGTGGGCAGCTAGGGGAGGAGACGCCTGGGTCAAGGCCTGAAGGAACTGAGGGGTCAGCTACATGACGGCGGAGGACAGAGTAATCCAGGTGGAAGGAATGCCGCGGGCCAGGGTCCTGAGGCAGGAGCGCCCTGTGTGCTGGCAGAATAGCAAGAGGCCCTCGCAGCCGGGAAGGAGCGAGAGGGGCATGAGTGGGCCCCGTGGGCGGCAGGCGTTTCCCAGAGCACACGAGGACGTCATGAGCTGGGAGCCACCACAGAGCTCCGGGCCGAGGAGCAACGTGGCCTGATTTCAGATGCGACAGGGTCGCCGCCCGCGTTGTGAAGAACTTGGTGAAGAGGGTCAAAGGCAGGATGTCACACTGGGTCATTGGAACAGCTCCTGGAGATCCTCATGACCTCCCCACATCAGGTGAAACAATGACTTTCGTGCATATGTTATGATTTGTTCAAAGACACATTTGTAGCTCGGGAATGGTGGGGCGCACGGCAGATGGAGACAGAACGGGCCTGTCCCGCAGCGGGCCTGGGAATTCGGCGGGGTCCCCCGAAGACGGAGCACGGTTCCCATGTCCGCAGACAAGAAGCATTTTTGCATGGTTATCAGTTGTCTAGCTGACACAAAATCAAAATCAAATAACCTGGGGGGGGGGGGGTCTTCTAGATAAAGCATAACTCTGAATTGAAGTGCACATTTTTCCTCCTGGGAAAAAAATAATTTGAAGCCGAGAGAGGTGAAGAAGCGTGCTGGAGGGCATTCAGTCACTGCTCAAGCGGGGATTTGAACCCGGCTTTTTCTGACTCCCAAGTCAGTGCCCTCAACTTCTTACATTTGCTAGAGACTTGCTGAAATATTATCAGAGATTTGGAGAGCAGTAAAACTTGGTTATGTACAATAACCTTCTCAAAAGAACTGCATAATTTAATATCCAAATCAACACATATTTCCTGAATGTCTGTGCTGTGTGAAGCATGAAAATAGGGCACAGGGGACCCAAAGATAAATAAGAAATAGCTTCCAATGAGCCAGCAATTTCATGATGCAAAAAGCAACCCTGGCACAGTGGAAATGCTCAGAATGCACTGACTGCCTTCATCTAGCCTGCGGATGGAGGGCCTCCACCCTATTTCCCCTGTTTGTGGTGTTACTACCAGCTGCATTTTCAGCATCGACAGGTATGGAACATCCGGATATGTAAATGTGACCACTGTCATGCAAAATGCCACAGGCACCTACAGCCTGGGAAACTCACAGTCAAGCTGGTGGGAAAGCCGCTCAGGCCAGCAGGATAAAAAGACAGGCATCATGTGAATGTTTGCATCCCCTTTCCAGATGTGCTTTGTTCACTGTGATAAAAAGTGATGCATCAAAGGACAACTCATGAGAAGGAGTAAAAACTGTGTTTTTGGAGAGAAGCTGTTGCTGCCTGAGATGGTTAGTTCTATATGTCAACTTGACTGGGCCATGAGGGGCCCAGAAACTTGGTCAAACACTATTCTGAGTGTTTCTGAATAAGTTTACCATTTAAACTGACAGACTGAGTAAAGTAAATTGCTCTCCCTAATATGGGTGGGCCTCATCTAATCAGTTGAAGGCCTGAATAGAACAAAAACTGACTTTCCCTAAAATAAGTGGGAATTTCTTTTGCTTGGCTGTCATGCAGCTGGAGAGTTTCCCCCCTGCTTTCAGACTTGAACTGAAACATCAGCTCTTCCTGGATCTTGAATCTGCCAACCTTTGGACTAGAACTACACTATTAGCTCTCCTGGGTCTGCAGGTTTTCAACTCATCCTGCAAGTCCTGAGACTTGTCAGCCTCTATGATCAAGTGAGCCAATTTCTTATAATAAATCTCTATACGTAGCTACATCCAATTGGCTCTGTTTCTCTGGAGAACCCTGACTCATCTGTAGCTCCACAAACTCTAATTTTCCTCCCCTCCCATGCCTACACCAGAGTCAATACTTAATTTACATTTAAGGAATACTTAACTTGCTCAGGGTCTAGAGGGTTCAAGCATTTACCTTTTGGCTCCTTTTCTCTTTCTCATTTAAAGAATAAGAACAGGAGCATTTTCTGAGGGATAATGGCATTTGGGAAATGTGAATGTCTGCCTTTATGTTTTTGCTTCTTTCCATATTATTTCTTTCCTTATTTCATAAAGAATTCAATCTCTCTCTTTTTATCCCTGATGTTACTCATCTATGAATTCCCAACATAGAAAGCCAAAAGTTTGGTTGATTTTTTTTTTCTTTATCAGAGTCTCGAACTGTGACACCTTCACTACACTGGTCCCTAGAACAGATTCAGGTACCTGCCCAACTAGTTGGGTGCCCCTTCTCTGGTGGCTGTCCTCTATGGACCTGCTCTGAAATAGCGCAAGCTTTAGAGTGCTTTTAGCGATAAGCAACCGAACACTTAACTGAACGTACGCTAAACAGACAGACCATTTTTCAGCTCATCTATCTGTCAAGAAGCCTGACAATGGGACAAATCCAGGGTGGGCTAATAGGCTCAACACTGCCAACAGAAGACCTGGAAGTTTCCTATACTGCCATATTGGACACAACGGATCCCTCTTGGGGTCCATGTTGGTTAAAGCAGTTCAAACTTCGCTTATAGACACAGTGGTGTACAGCAAAGAAGAGGAACATTTCCTTAGCTCAGTTCTTTTCATTTCTGAGGACACCTTTCCTAGAAGCCACAGAGCAGGATTTCTGTCGCATCTTAACAGCCAGGAGAGAGTCTGTGTCATTCCTAAACCAATCACTGGGCAGGAAAAGAGAGGAACCCCCATGATTGCTTAGGAAGACAGAGGTCCTCTCTTGGGAGTGTGGGAAGGGGTCCAAGCTTGCCGGAGTGATAGGGTTACTCTAGGAGCATGTGTGTGATCACCTCCTGTGAGCACAGTGGTGGGGATCTGGGTAGACGACTAAGGTGACAGCTGCCAAGTAGCAGCAGAACAATCTCCTCAGAGAGAAGGGGCTATTCTTCTCTTACAAATGAGCGAATAGCTGTGGAGGTGCAAGAGAAATTAGGAGGAGAATTTTAGGAATTTTAAAGTCCATTTGCATGCATCAAGATTCAGCATTGTCTTTTTTTAATTTTAAAAAGATATTTATTGATTTTAGAGAGAGAGGAAGGGAGAGAGAGAAGCGTCAGTGTAAAAGAGAAACATTAATTGGTTGCCTTTCATTTGTGCTCCAAACAGAAATTGAACCTGCAGTTTAGGTATGTGCCTTGGCTGGGAATCAAACCCCCAACCCTCTGGTGTACCGGACGATGCTCCAACCAACCAAGCCACATCGGCCAGGGCTCAGCATTAAGTCTTGACAATATATAAAACTTATTGAGGGATAATAGTATTTCAAAATCGAGATCCTAAATATATTTCCTCCCTAAAGACTGAACTTCTGAACTACTGGCATGTTAAGGGAAGGTGGCGCACTTAAAACCATTCACATTCTTTTCCACTACGGATGCTTCTGATACATTTTCTCTTTCTGCCCCAGCCCCCATCCCTGAAATGCCCAGAGTTTCTCTGGACAGAGTAATCTTTCCAGATTTACAGAGTAAACACATGTGCTAAATCCAGTAAGAGTTGCCATCTATGAGGCACTTCCTGTGTGCTCAGTGCCTGGCATGTGCCATCTCACTTGTCTAACCACCAGTGACATCACTAATTGCAATGGAGGTTTGTTGTACTTGCCCAGCGTCTAGTCCCAGCTCCTTCTGATAATGTCATCATGTTTTCAACTTGGATAAGTATTTATAACCTGTCTAGACAAGCAACAAAAGAAAAATTAGATAAACAGGACCTCATCAAAATTAAAAATTTTGTGCATCAAAAGGACACTATCGAGTAAATGAAAAGACAATGCGCAGAACGGGAGACAGTATTTGCATATCGCGTACCTGATAAGGGTCTAGTAACCAGGCTATAATAAAAAACTTACCATTTGACAAAAAGACAAAGAAGCAAATTAAAAAATGGACAAAGGATTTGAAAAGACATATTTCAGAGAAGATATACAAATGGCCAAAAAAAAAAAAAACAACATGAAAGATGTTCCATGTCATTAGTCATTCAGGAAATGCAAATGAGAACCACGGGGAGGTGCCACCTCACCTTCACTAGAACGGCTAACCTAAAACAGACAAATAATGACAAGTGTTGAAGATGCAGAGAAACTGGACCCCTCA
Source organism: Pteronotus mesoamericanus (assembly GCF_021234165.1). NCBI lineage: Eukaryota > Metazoa > Chordata > Mammalia > Chiroptera > Mormoopidae > Pteronotus > Pteronotus mesoamericanus. The sequence continues at coordinate 2,923,889 of NW_026555200.1, forward strand.
GACATAGCTGGCGGGAGTTTAAAACGATGCACCTTCCATGGAGTGGAGTTTGGTGGTTCCTCAAAAGGTGAGACGTAGAAGTACCACGTGACACAGCAATTTGACTCCCAAATACACAGTCAAAAGAATTGAAAACAGGCAAACATTTGTGCATGAACGTCCACAGCAGTATTATTTATTAGAGCCCCAAAGTGGAAATAGACCAAATGTCTGCCAAATGAAGAATGGAGAAACAATATATGATATGTCCACAAGATGGGATATTATTCAGCCACAGAGAGGAATGAAATACTGGCATACGCTCTAACATGGATGAACCTTGAAAACAAGCTTCATGCTACATGAGAGAAGCCAGACACACAAGGTCACATATTGTAGGATTCCAGAAATATCCAGAATAGGTTAATCCATAGAAACAGAAAGCAGATTCCTGGTTTCCAGGGACTGGGAGAGAGGAGACGTGGAAGTGACTGTCTAGCGGGTACGGGGTTTCTGTTTGGGGTGATGACAATGTTATGAAACTAGAGGTGACAGTTGCCAACACTCTGAATATACTGAATGCTACTGAGTTGTACACTTTCAAATATTAACTTGATGTTATGTGAATATCACCTGAAAAAAACAAAAGCCCTATCCCCTCTGCTGGCCAAAAAAAGGCCATCTCGCCAAGCTAAGCCGCCCAAACCTGTCCCCCCCGAATCTGAATTTTCCCTCCCAAACTGCCTACTCACCATTCATGTCCAAACCACACTCCTAACTTCCCCCCCTCACCCAAGCTCTCTACCTACGACCACGCGTCCCAGTGAAGGCAACTGCACCTTTCGGATGCTTAGGCCAGAAGACCTGGACGCGTCCTTGCCTCATTTCTTACTCCCACACCGCACTCAGGCCAGGCCGACGTCCTGAGGGCTCTACGAACAAACTGCCTGGGACCTGAGGGCGTCTCCCTCCGCGCTGCCACCTGCCAGGTGAGAGACACACCGGCCGGCCGCTCTTCCTGAATCACTGCAGGGGCCTTTGAACCTGTTCCCTACCTTTTGTCTCTCTGTCCTAGGTTGTCTCCAATGTCTCCACCCCCTGGTATGCACCCCTTTGTGCACTCAGTCCCTTCCTGATGAGCGTGGACGGGACTTCGTGACTTGCTCCCAAGCACAGAATGAGGCAGAAGTGAGGTCTCGCTGTTCCCGTCTCTGCTGGGAGCAAGCCCACGGGGAGGCCCACGTGGCCAGGCCCTGAAGCCTTCTGCCCACGGCCCCGTGAATGACCGTGGCTGGCTGCCACCTCATCACGCCCCTCCTCTGCCATAGCCCCGCAGGGCCCCCCTTTTCCTGCAGGATGAAGGCCACAGTCCTTGCGATGGCCCATTGCGTCCCGTCAGCTCTGGCTTCGTATCACCTTTCTGACCTCTCCCCCTCTCTCTCGCCTCCACGGCTCGCCGTGCACCAGCGGGTCTCCGGGGCGCAGCCTCAGCCCGAGATCCTTCACCCACGTTTGCCTTTGCCTGGAGCACTTACCCCCGGGTAGCCATACCTTCCTTCTCTCTCACCTTTTCCAAGTCTTTACTTTAATGTCACTCTTGCAATGAGGTCCACCCAGTCCATTTTATGTAACAAGAACGCCTTCGCCCCCACCCTACCTTTACCACCTCCAACCCTTTGTCCTGCTGGATTCCAAGCACTGAGAACAGTCTGCCAAGTACATAATAGCTGCTCAATAGATGGGTGATGAGTGAACGAAAAGTGGAGAGGCACGGAAGCTGGCACCGGTGTCTCCTGACCGCAGAGCCCTAAGGAGGTGCCCACTAGGCCCCTCATGGAGTCCCCAAGAGGCTGCCACTTCTCCTGCTGCTACCTGTGCTTCCACACAATTTCATGTTTCCTTGTACTCAGAGTGACTTCCTGTTCTTTGCCGCCACATAAGGAACTGAGGCACAAGTATTCTCACTGCTGTACAGAGGTTATAACTGAAGTTCGAAGCCACGTTACTTGCCCACAGCCAGTGAGAGACTAGCAGAGCCTGGACGGTCATCCGTGTCTGATGCTGCAGCCATGTCCTTATTGACTGTTCTACACGAGGGTTAAGTCACGATGCTGCCACAGAACATGCCTGGGAAGGAATTATATTCCAGCTGGGTGGTGAAGGCACAAAAAATAAAGCCACCGCACACAAACTAGGAGCGTAGAGAGAGTAACAAATGAGCAGCACAGGGGCACAGGCAGCCGGGGAAGACGCCTCAGAGGCAGCAAATTTCAGCGACAGGGAGGCTGCGGCTGCTGAGTCTGTGAAAGACGGCCCTTCGTGGCGCGCGGAGAATGGGCACTCACATGTGCCCTTACTTCGAATTCCATTCCCGGGGGGGGGGGGGCGGGGCCCAAACAAACTTCTGCAACGTATAACAGGAGACACTTAGAATACATTCGGCCCCCAAATACCAAGAGCCCAGAGTTAAATCAAGGAATGGAAGAACCAACGAACAAACTGTGGTACTTCGTATCATACCGCAACCACAGCGGATGGACCAGAGCAGGCGTCAGCACACCGCGTGGCCCTGTTACTGTGTGGTCTGCAGGTTTCCTCATTTTTTAAGGGTCATAAAGTAAACGAAGAAGGAAATGTGATCGACTGTACGTGGCCCGCAGAGACTAAAATGTTTCCCATGTGGTCCTTTACAGAAGTCCACAGATACCAGACCTCGAGCCAAGTTACAAAAACGTGGCTCAATCTTAGAAGGATAACAGTAAGTGAAAAAAAGATCTCAAAATTTTATATATAGTATGACATTCTTTTTATATAGATAAAACCAACTAAACGAAAATGTTTTTAGGGGTTTATACAGATGCAATTAAAAACACGTGGGGAGAAAAGCAAGCAAATGATGGAATTTGGAGGAATGGTAACCTACCCCAGGCGGGGAGACGCTCTGCTGCTCCAGGGGGTGAGGCAGGGTAGGCAGCATGTTAGCTGAAGGCCATGTATGGTCAAGCCTCTGCCTTTTTGTGTGAGGGCAGTTCGGTACTGCTTATTACTTTTTAAAATAAATAACTAATCAATTAACTAAATAAAAGTAGACGCTGCATGGACCAATGATGAGCCTTTCATGCACCATGGCTTATAATTAACCCAAGCCTGGCAGTGAGGGCCAAGACAATTAACAGGCAAAACATATTAATTGCAACTTTTTTTTTTTTAAAAAGAAGCATATAAGGTAAAAATAAAATAAAATAAAATAATTACTTGTCCACTTCTAATGCCATACTTCAGAGGCAGCCACTGTCAACTGTCTGGGGGATATTTTGCTCCTCTGAGGATAGAACCACAACTAAAACAGAGACCCCAAATCATACAAGTGCATAAATAAGACGGCTGCTAATGTCGCTCCCTCATCCCAGCGGACTGTCCTGACCGTAGTGACTGCCTCTCAGTTGGGAATTGGAGCCCCTTCCGTACCAGCGTTTCATGGTCTCCCTTGTCTGCGTCACAGGAGACAACCCAACACCACTCCCGCAGCAGGGGAAAGAGGCCACCAGAACACTCCCATTCCATGTAAAGTCAATGCCCAGAAGTTGCACATACCACATGTTCACCCCACTGGGCAAATTTTAGCTGCAAGGGCATCTGGGGAACATAGTCTTTGTTCTAGGAGGCCATGGGCCCAACTAAAGTCTAGAGATCCCAATGTTCCTTTCTGTACCTACACCGCCATATAAATGTATGTACATGTGCCGTTATTTATGAAACTATATATACTCTACACTAACGCTTGCTGTTTTGAGGTTGAATTTTTCGGTTCGTGATACATATATATCCGAGAAGTCTTTCCAGATTAGCACATATGGTGTGTCTCATTCTTTGTGATAGTTACAGTGTTCCATTGCCTGCATGTAGCATACATAACCCACTCCCTATTCATCAGCATTTCGGTGTTTTTTCCAGCGCCTAGGCTCTTCTGAAAAGTTTGACGACTGCATACACATACTTCTCATTGCAGAGCAGAGAGACGCAGTTCCTCATGGGAAGCCCTGATGAGACGGGGCGGTCCTGCATTGGCCTTACTTCGGTATCCAAGCATTCGGTTTGCTCTGACGTGTGCAATGGAACTTCCGGGGGGATTAGCTGGTGCAGCTGAGGTCCTGCCGGGAGGAGCCTGACGGCCTCAGTCGAACTCTTCTTCTCTCCCGCTGACACAAAGCGAAGCCGCAGCCGGCAGGGATGGCGAGAGCCGCGCTCTCCTGGGTCAGCCAAGGCCCCTTCGGGGATTCTGAGATGACGAGGAAAGGAAGACAGAGCAGGAGAAGCCAGCTCTGGGTTTTGTGCTCTAACTGCCCTGAAGGAAGTCATCTCACCCAGTACAATGAGACTGCTTTTGTATCTGGGTAATAAAAATAGGCAAAAAACCAGAAAAACAACATTCTCTCTACTCAAGTTCATAGCGTTCCCTTTGTCTCCTGGTGCCCACCTAACACGATGATTCTTTCCCTTTCTGATGGGTTTCCTCTGCTTCCCTCTGCAGAGGTGCCATGACAACGAGTTCGGAGAGAGCCACACAGCTGTCACAGCTGCACAGCCCAGGGCGCCCCGAGCAGCTTCCAGGTGTTCAGAATTGGCCATACGCTGTCCTGGGTATGGCATGTGATTAGCAAGCATGAGGAAGTGTTCGGAATTCCTTAATTGCAGGTTCTGTGAAATGAGGCTCTTCCGACCCAGAAGGCAACCTTGAAACAAAACCCTGTGAAACCTGCCGGAAGGGGAGGAGGGAAGGGGAGGGGAGCCAACGTTCGCTGAGCAATGACTCCCAGAACTAAGCTCTGAGCTGGCTGTGACCTAAACGTGGGCTCATCTTAATCCTCAAAGCTATTCTTTGAATTTGGGGAAACTGACAACCAGGAAGTCAAGTAACTTGGCTGAGTTGCTGAGAGGCTGGGCTGGGCTTGCCCTCTGGGCCCGGCTAGATTAGCACCCCCTTGTTTTGGCTGTTCAGTTCTACAGCTCAGCAGGGATCGGAGGAACCAACACAGGCTTGGGAGGAGGGCAGACCTGGCTCACCCCTGGGGCCCATGTTCTGCTGCGTCCCTCGGAGATCTTGTCCCAGGGCTGCAAATCCGGTCCCCACCAAGATTTCTCCAATGTGCTTGATGTTTCTTCATATGAAGTAATAGAAAGGATACTTGTCATTTTTCTCTGATAATGTCCACTCCCTCTCCTGGTGACAGCACTCTGACTTTCTTTTGCGGGCCACCTTCTCTCATGAGCTCATTTTATGTGGTTTAGCTGGCGCTGACCTCAATCTCCTTCCCTGGCCACATGATCAGCTAACCTAAAGGACAATTTCCCTGGGACCCGCTGGAACCACTGAAACAAGACAAATTCCTTCTGCTGAAGCTGCTCATCTAGCAGGTTGCAGGCTCGGTACTGTTAATGGCCATCTCATTGTCCTATGGGAAGATCATCCCTAAGACTGATGCTAACAAAGGAGAAAGCATCCCTAAGACTGATGCTAACAAAGGAGAAAGCAGGCTGAGAAAGGAGAAAGCAGGTTTCTGACGATGCTGTTTCAGCACCTGGATCTAACTATTCCTGAAGCTAGTATACAGCTAGACTGTTTGGTTATCTGAATCATTAAAATTCTTCTTCTGGTTAAGGGAGTTTGAGTTGTGTTTGCTTTCTCGCATCCGAAAGAGTCTTGAATATGTGTTCTATATCTTTCTACAATCTGATCACTTGTCCTCCTCTGAGTAATCATTTTGCTAATGTTTCTCTCAAATGTGGCAGCCTCCCAACAAATTTTGCAGAAGGTAATATCTTATGAGGTACAGTTTTATAAGAATATCTTGATAAAAGCACATCCTTTGATCCACTATGCATACACAGGATCTAGAACTTCTTTGGTTGGGAATGCTTTCTCTACGTGTGCAAACACACACACACACACACACACACACACACACACACCCTTCCCCAAAAAGGAAAGTTTTTCTGAGGGTGGGATTAAGTAGAGAAGAAATGCAGGAAAAGATGGAAAAGCATAACAAACACTAGCAACAGATCTCTGAAATCTACACATTCATATCTATTGCAGCTAAAGAGACTTAAGATTGGATGGAGGGAAATTTGCAACAGGGAGAGAAAAAATAGAGGTAATAGATGAAGGGCGGTATGAGCATTGCCGGAAGCTTAAAGTATTCTTCACAGGGAAAGAAACAGGTTAATTTTTCTCGCTGCCTGGCCTATAGTTGAAGAAAAAGATCAAAAGTTACTCCCATTACATGAGCCAGAGATATTTCTGTTCATTGAACATCCAAAAATATTCATAAGAATAAGTAAGTGATCCAGGGGCTTAGATGTTAGAGTCTCTGATGCTGATGTAATTTTATTCTGAAAGATTCTCTTCCAGATAGCTCAGCAGACCGTCATGTTTAATTTCCCCCTTCCCTAAGCATTCTTAAGTGGGCTCTAACATGTTCCCACAGTCTTTAAGACGAGAGCCTTCTCTACAGCCACCCATGAAGTTAGGATGCAGATGCCTGATTAGCGTGTGCACAATGACACTGGGGAGCCCATGACAGCCAGTTCTCTTCTGAGAAAACCGAGGGGCCACATCCACGGTCCCAGGAAAGGGTCGTAAACACTGAAGGTAGGGAGTCAGTCGACTGCAACTTTCTAGGTTTTTAATTCACCAAATCTTTATGGATGGCCACCTGTGTTCAAGGAACTACGGGGAATCAGGCATGAATAGGAGGCAGCTCCCGAAGAACCAGACCCTGGATGAGGGCTGGCCACCAGAAAGACCACGCTGTGAGTAAAAGCATGGGATTTTCAGCCCCACACCCCATTCTTCAGAGAAGGGAGAGGAGCTGAAACCGGAGGTAATGATCGATCAAGCCTGAGGCTCCATAAAACCCCAAAAGGACAGGGTTTGGAGAGCTTCCCTGCTGGTGATGATATGGAGGCGCTGGAGAGGGGGAGTGGAGCCCTCGGGATGCTATGGAAGTTGTACGTGGTGACACCGGGAAGCACGTCACTTTCCTAAGGAACAGGCACACTTAGGCGAGCAGGCTGGAAAATGATACAATTAGGGTGTGTGCGTCACTGTTGTCTGCACTTGGCAAGGTATGGCAAGCACGAGGAAAATTCCGACGAGGGTCGGTCAGTCTGCAAAGAGGGAAGGAAAGGAAAAGAAGGGTCCGTGAATTGAAAAACTTGTAAGGTTGGAAGGGACCATCTTCTCAAGAACCTACACTACCAGTTGAAGCTGATAAAGCTTTGCAGCAGTGAAGGACAATTAAAACTCAGTCTGTGGCAAGGGTCGGATGAAGGGTATAGCCATACCTGCTGTTCACACCTTTGAATGGATTAAGGTGTCTCAAACCAAGAGCCAGGGAATTCTATCAGTTGGGCCACATGTATCAGGAGAAAGAAAACAAGGATGTGATCCACCCAGCAATATCTGATATGTTCAAGATACAGTGAGTGCATTCCATGGATAAAGGAGGAGGAGGCAGTGAGAAAGCAGAGAAGGACAGCAAATGGGAGGACTGTATTCTGAAATGGATGATAGAGGAGAATGAAATGAATGTGACCAGCACAAGTTGGTGGCTGCAATCAGGAGGTTAAGAAGCCATCTGTTGGGGGGGGGCAGGTTGCACTAATAAAAGACACGTCAGCCGGGACTAAAAGAGGATGTGATGGTTCTAGACCTCTAACGACCTTTTGGGGCCCAGTGTGTCCATGCAGAGTGTGAGCTGAGAAAGGTGCTCATCTCCCAAGGCGGGGGCGTATTCCCTAATTCAGATGGAGCCATTGGAAACACTGCGGAGGGCGAATCTCCGAGGGAACAGAGCCAGGGTCCACGGGGGATCATGGGCAGGCGAGAACTTCCCAGGGAATGAACCGACGGCCCGTTCAGGGACTGTCCCCCATCTTTGGGGAGGGAAACCTCACCACGCCTACCTAGGGAGATTACAAAACTGCCACAGACCAGTGCCCCTCCCCGTTCTGACTGGGAGCGTTTATCATGCCCACCCTGTCCCAAGCTCCCATTCTGTACTGGGTGGGTGAAGGGCAGCCCCTTGCGTCTTTTCAGTTCTGGATCAATCACCTGATGTAGAAATCACCTGATATCACCCAGCGATCCTGGACCCTGAACTCGATATCCTGCCTGAAAGGGGATTTTCATATGGAGATGAGGGTATTTTGTGTATAAAAAAGAAGGTGATTGGGTGACCAGAATAATAGACTTCATCCTTATTAGTGCTGTTCATCAGTATTTTCAGGTCCTCTTGTCCTGGGCCGATGGTAGGGTTGCAGCGTCCTGCTCACCCAGCCCGTGTGGCCATGGAACTTGACTGGGCCAGTGAAATGCAAGCGGAAGTGTGCTTCCTTAGAGAAGGGCTTTAAGCTAGTGTGCCACTTGCTATGTGCTCTGTTCTGTTCCCTGCCACAGTGGTTGGGAGCCACTCCCGGTGACGAAGGGTCCGTTGTCTTGGTTTCTGAGTGAGAAGGCATTAGAATAGCCATCCTCACCACCAACGCCACCACCACGGCTCAGAACTGAACGACAGGGTGATCAAAAAATGAGCCTTTGTCGTTGTAAGTCATTGAGTTTGGAGGCAGACTTAGTCCATTCTGTTTATTATGAGAGGTTTTTCCTTTAGATAAAAGATCAGAAACAGCTGGTTTTCGATGTCACTTCCCAATAATAATTGCGAGCAAGAGGCTGTGTATAGAAAGGACTAGCAACAAAGGAGACTGACCCCAGAGGGCCATTTGGAAGCTGTTTGAGGAGCAACAGCGGCAAAGACGCTAAAGTTAAGGGAATGGGGAGGAGACCTAACTAAGTCTTCAAATGTAAATAGGAGTTTGCTTCCAACACAAGGTCATTTTCTATGGTTCAGATGCAACTAGTTAGATAATGTTATCATTCCATACTTGGTTTTCAGATCAAGTGTTTCAGACAGCCTCCAACAAGTTTGTTAGGCTTGAACAAGCAGTGGATAATCTGGGGTTCAAAAATTAGGTCTGGAGTCTTCACAATCATATTTGGCTACAGAGCCCTTCCAGTGAATAGAGTGGGAAATGTACAACATGGAAGCAAACTAGCCCTTGATGGATTATTTTCCAACAGTTGCCAACAGAGCCCCGTGAGAGATAATTTCTCCCGGGATGCCTGTAGGCAAGAACTCCTCTCTCAGACTCCAATGTCCGCCTTATTTCTATGTCTGTAACTTCTGGGTCTTAAATTCAGGCACTAAGCGTTCCTTAATAGGAAATCTGCTCTTTAATGAGCTGTAATCACTGAATTTGGACTATATAATTAATCATAGGGAAATATAGCCCTACCACCTGCCATTTAAAATTCCTGGCAAGATCTGAGTGAAACTCTCAGGAGATCAATGGTAATAGGAAATGAATGATGCTTTTATAGTACACAATGATCATTTCTGATCAAATAAATGCAAATAACTTCGACTGCACAGCTGGCTAGGGCTGCCTTAGTGAGCCAGAGACAAAATTATAAATACTAAGTTCTGTTACTATCTTTCACATCATTGGTAATAAAATCCAAGTTTAAGCTTAAAAATGCTGCATGTCCCTCTGTAATTAAATACCCTCTATGCTACCCTGTAAGTAGGAGCCATTCAACAATTAATAGTGTCTTATAACCCAAACACTCCCATTTGAATAAAAAGCAGACTGGGCAAAACCACTTCTTAGCACAGATAAAAGTCTCTATTCTTTTCTTTGCTTGGACATTCTCAATACAAAACGTTCTAGTGGGTTTTGACTTTGAGGTCTAGCGGGGTTTTCTTTTGAATGACAAACACTCAGCATTTTCTTTGATTGTTTGCTTATACCTTGATCAATAAATCTTCTTTATCCTTACAAACCAAATTTTGTAAGCCACATTGTGTACTTCAAAGGGCTCAGGCCAGCTGAAATGCTCTTGTAAAAGGTGCTTCCTGATGCATTTCTGCCACCTGAAGCTGCCAGGAAATTTCATGTCAAGAGCAGAAAACAATTTTTAAAATAGCTTAACAGCCAAGTGAGAACACTGATAACTTTTTTTGCTATTTATAACAGCTAATGTTTTAGATAAAAATTTAGAGGTGCAAGAGGCTTCAAATATCTAACCCACTAACTGGAAAACCATGGAAACTGGTTTGTAGTTGGAAGCTTTATGATTCAAAGCAAGTGGAACCAGAGGCTAATTGAAAGCCTGCTGACTTCTGGGGTTTTTATAACAAACAAGTCACTATATTTAAATGCAAATGACAAAGAACAGGTACAGACAACTGCTAGGAACTGTTTGGGGGGGGCGGTGGAGGAGGATACAGGTCTTACAGTTCAGCTATTTGATGCTAGAATTGTGGAGCAGCGACAAGCGGCAGGGGTACAAAAGTAAGACTAATGTTAGGAAAGAGATTAAATCCCTAGTTCTGTAAGAGGAGTGATTCTTAAATCTTTTTGTCTATATTATACACAATGTGTATAAGAATCCCTTGGGAAGCTAAATAAAAATACAGATTATAAGTATAATCACTCAGAAATTATGGCTCGGACTTTTTGAGATAGAGCCCAGGAAACTGTGTCCCTTCCACTCAGCCCCAACTTGGGAAACATTGGTACAGAGCTTCTATCTACTCTAAGCCCATAGACTCACTCCCCTTCCCCTTTCCACCAAAGGCTTGGTGAGCGTAAGACACGTGGGGATGGGCACAAAAGGATAGTATTTGACTTTGAATCCTGACTCTGGCCTCACCGTTTCCTCAACTTTAAGATAGTGATAATAAAAGGAGTAGTTGTAAAATTCCTAGCACCATAACTGCCAAATAATAAACATTTAATAGCCGAGAGCTATTATTCTTTTATGACTTTAATAACAGCAGCAACAATAATAACAATAATATTCTGGCCAAATCTATACATAAGGTTATAGTGGGAATAAATTATTCATGGGTTGGGGTTAGGGATGAAATAATCAAATTGGACTCTGTTTTAAAATGTGTTTTAAAGGACTTCTGCTTCCAGTCATAATGGGAAAACAGGGAGCAGATTTACCCTCCTGTCGTCAATAACAGGGAAATTGGACACAACAGACAAAACAACAGTTTTCAGACATTGGACAGCAGACAGATCCGATCTTTGATCCCGGGAGAAGGGAAACAAACAAGACAAGCCTTAGGATTGCCTGCCTTCCTGTTTGGAGGCATGTGGCCCACTGTGGGGAAGGAAGGAGGCTCCCACGCTGAGCCTAGAGGACTCTTTCAGCTGAAGAGACAGAAATCAGAGGATCAGAGACGGAGTTCGGAGGATCTGACGACAGCGTTCTGGAGAGGATGTGGTTTGGGAGGGGATCAGGAGCCTTTGGGGCAGAGACATGCCTGCAGGGGACGCATCTCCGCGGAGCAGGCACAGCCCGGCCTGTCGGCGGCGAGCTGGGCGGTTCCAGGCTCCCCGGACTCCGGGAACCACTCTCGCCAGCCAGAGTTCTCACTCGCTGGTGATTCGGCAATCGCACTGGGGTCATGCAGTAGAGACCCTGGAAAGCCCACACTCAGAAGCAGTTAAGTACGTAAAGGCTGCTCCAGAACCACCCTAGCAAAGCTTAAAGACAAGCCTCAAGAGGATGAAGCTGACTTGCAAATAAGTGAACTGCCCCCCAAAACAGAGCCCAGCACTTGCTGAAGAACGACACCAGAAATTAAACCCCAAAATGTAAAATGAATAATGTCCAACACCCAAGGAGAAATTAGCTGACAGGCTAAGAATCAAAAGAACAGGGCCCATAACAAGAAAATACATGAGCAAAGACACAGGTCCAGCATTACTCATTATAGCCCCAAAGTGCAAACAACCCAATTTTTCTTCAACTGATAAATGGATAAACAAAAAGTGGTATACAGCAAAATGGGGTCCATCGATACAATGGAATTGTCAGCTCTAAAAAGGAATGAAATTCTGACACGTACCACAGTATGGGTGAACCTTGAAAGCATTACGCTAAGTGAGAGAAGCCAGACACAAAAGGCCGCATGCTGCAGAATTCCACCTATATGAAATGTCCAGAAATGACAAATCCATAGATGAGTGGTTTCCAGGGGCTCGTAGGGATGGAGAATGGGGAGCGACTGCCAATGGGTATTCGGTTTCTTTTTGATGAAAATATTCTGGAAGTATGTAAGTGATAATTGCACAACCATGTGAATATGCTGCAAACTACTGATTTGTACACTTTAAAAGAGTGAATTGAATGACATGTGAATTATACCTGGGTAAAGTTTTAAATTTTAAACTAAAAAAATGACTGTAAAAATGACGACCTATTGTTAGAATTAGGATGCAGTGGTAGAGAAGAACAGAGAAGCTACTCTGCAGGGCGGGCAGGGGGAGCCTCTTGAGAGCAACTTTAAGAAGGGGCCAGGCACAGGTCAAAAGGCCTGGAAGCATGAAACTGTTTTGTCTACACCTGAGAACTGATGGGAATCCCATGTGACCAGGGCTCAGGGAGTGGGGGCAAGGATGTTTCACGGTGAAGTCTATGAACAGGAACACGAGCAGAGCCCAGTCAAGTACAGTAACCGCCCCTCCCTTATCCTCAGGGGAGACCTTCCAAGACCACCCCTCTCCCCCACTGAAACTGCAGGTAGTGTGTCTCCTATACATAAATACCTATGATGGAGTTTAACTTATAAAGTAGGCACAAGAGATTAACAATAACTAATAATAAAATGGGACAATTATAACAATATACTGGAATGAAAGTTATGTGAATATGGCCTTATGAAATAAAATAAGGGTGACTTGAACAGTCGCTGTGCTACCCGGACATTCAATCCGATAACCATAAGCTACATGGCTACTACGAGACTAAGGGGTGGGGTATGTACACAGCATGGGACGCTGGACAAAGGGGTGATGATTCACGTCCCAAGTGGGAAGGGACAGGGTGGCATCATGCTACTCAGAACAGCATGTGGAATTTTTATTTCTGGAACTTTCCATCTCATATTTTCAGATTGCACTTGACTGTGGGTAACCAACACCACAGAAAGAAAAGCGTGGATAAGGGAGACCACCCTACATCAGGGTGATGAGTTTGGATAATGCTTCTTTTAATTTGCTTGAATAAAAAAGTGATTTGGTAAATAAGGTGTGGAAATTCTAGGGTGCTAAATTTGATCAGCTTTAAGTAGAAAGTCCTCGTAGAACCTGACACAAATACAGCTGCAAGGCAACCACACTGGACATCACAGGTTCAGGACAAAGTAAACTGAGATCTCACTCCCTATTCCTAAGGAGTACACTTTCTTATTGGGGTAGGTGCAAGCACATGGGCTGTACAAATTCTGAATAACCCACTGAAAGTATTTACACGTTACACATGTGGCAAGAAATTGCCCATGGAAGTCGAAGTGTTTTCATTCAAGGCTAAACTTTCAAATCTGTGTCTAATATCACAGAGCAAATGGCTTTTTCTGGGACTAACTGCCCCGTAACCCACTTACCCATAATTTGCCACTGATTAGAACTAGGCCATTATTGTTGCAGTTTGTCTTTATTGGCCTCATTTTCCACTTGAAAAAGTCCAGTCATCATTTTTTCCCCCAGGCCCGTGATTCCCAACCCTTTTGAAATTCACATCCTATTTATTATTTATTTCATTTCATAATCTCTCTCCACCCCAAGTGGTAGCTTTTATGTGTCTTTGGGATGAATTAAAAGTAAACTACGTTTTGAAAATTACTTCAATTTGTCAACAGGTCTGAGTAAAAGGATGATATCATGGGACGTGTCATGACCTAGACCAGAAGTTCTTATAAGTTTAGGGCTCTGCAGTTGGAACTTAAAATTAGGTCGCACTTCCTAATTTTGCCCTTGATAAAAAGAAAAGTGGCTTATTCAGGGTCTCCTCGTGAATTCAAGGCAGAAAAGAACAAGGACAGAAGATCCTTTTAAGGTAGTTCAAGTTCTTTAAGTGGTTGTAAAAAAGTATAAGCACCGCATCTTCATAGGCAGGAAAAGCTGAACAGTTTTCAGCTATGCTTTGGCGGTAATTTGTTATGCAGAATACATATGCAGATTGGTTATATGGGATGGACAAAATACACAGGATTAGTTATATGGGATAGATGAAAATCATGCAAGATTGGTAATGAAGTTCATTTGCTCTGTTGATGAGGAAATTGAAGGAGAAGAGAGGCTCCAAAAGAGAAGTCAGACACGAAAGACTACTTGCCGCATGGTTCCATTTACACAAAGTTCACTATCAAGCAAAACTATGATGCTCTATGTCAAGAGAGACATTTTCTTGGGGGGGGAGGGGCGTGGGGACTGGGAGGTGTGTGAGCAGCGTCCAGGGAGCAGTGATGGTCTCTCTCTTGATTGCATTGATTTATCAGTGACTGTAGCACTGGTTCCCGGGGGGGCTTCCTTGGTGAAAACCACACTGAGCTGTACAAGTGTGATCTGCGAACTTTTCCTTATGCATGTTGCGTTAGTTATCTATTGCTACATAATGCATGACCCCCAAAACACAGGTGCTTAAAACAACACCATTTATTATCCGACACTTTCTGTTGGTCAGGAATCCAGGCATAGCTGAGCTGGGCCCTCTGCTTCTCTGCAGCAAATGTCAGCTGGGGCTGTGGTCTCATCTCAAGGCTAACCCGGGGCGGCTCGGCTTCCCACTCTCTCACGTGGCTGTGGACAGGACTCACTTCCTCGTGGGCTGTTGGACTGAAGGCCACCTCAGATGCTTGTTGACTGCAGGTCAGAGACCACACTTGTCCCACAAGCCTGTCCAACACAGCAGCTTGGCTCGCCCAAGCATGCAAGCCAAGAAGGAAGCAGAGGGCATGCTACCAAGGTGCAAGTCACAGTCTTTGGCAACCTAATCATGGAAGCGACACAATCTCATCACCTGTCATAGTCCACTCATCAGAAGCAGGTCACCAGGTCCAGTCCAAACTCAAAGGGTGTGAACCCCAGGAGGGAGGAATCGTTGGGAGTCATTTTAGATGGCTATTCATCATACACATTAATGCTTCAGTAAAAGTTCATTTAAAACATAATGCATACAAGCTCAGGCATCAGGCCTAAGGGGCCTTTCTGCCTTTCCCATCAGCTGAGGGAGACTGATCAAGTCATTGAACTGTCCTAAATCTCAGGGTTTCCATCTAAGAAATGGGAGTAATAACATTATTTCCTAGAGTTGTTGTAACTATGAAGTTAGGGAAAGCAGAGAATGCCTTCCAAGTCTTGAGTATTACATGTTAATATTATTATTATTTAAAAGAGAACCCCAAGGTAATTTTAATGGGAAGAAGAAGGAAAGGGGACTACATGTCAGACACTCTAAGGAAACAGAGATTCTGAGGTGTCAGGCAACTTGTCTGATGTCACATGGACAAGCCAGAGCTCGAGCCTAGGCCTGCTGACCACAGAGTCATTTCTATTTCCTGTATTCTCTGCTTCCCTATAGTAGCCTCTGACTGGCTTTGCCCTCTTATTTTTGTCCCTTCTAGGACCTTTTTCACAATGCTGTAAGACAAACCCTTTGACATCTTTCTTTAATGGACACTTCTCAGCAGGAGACACCCCCACTGACTTCCATGTTAGGTGAGTATTCTCTTCCCAGCCTACATGGGGCCCGGAATTTGACTATAATACCTGGGTTTTAATTCCCTGCAGTTCCCTAGCACATGTTGCCTGCTCTAAGCATCATGAGCTCATCAACAGCCAAAACAGGTCATGATCACCACCTCCATACACTTATCCTGCTTTTCCTGTTATTTAGGATGTTATACCCTTAAAATCTACCTAGATCTACTCATCCATCAATCCACCTACCCATCATGCACCCAGTCATCATCCATCATCCATCCACCCAATATTTATTAACCCATTTCTAGGTGTCTTGCATTGTACTAAACACTGGAACCACTACCAGGAAGAATCAGGTATGGCCCCTCATCATTACAGTGAGTCATTTAGTTGGGATTGAATATGTTGTATTTAAATTCTGCAGACGAGACCTACAAAGCCCAGCTGACACGCTTCTTGTGGCTCAATGCCCAGCTATAGTTTCCGGTCTTCGTGGCTCCTTCCTAACTGTCCCACGGCACCAACGCTTCTTCCCTGAACCTCCACAGCCCCGCCAGCCTCACTGGCCACCTAGGGGCTTCATGCAGAAAAGTGCCTTCAACACGATTACAGGAGGAAGGGATTTTTAAAGCTTAAGACATAAAAATCAAGATTTCAATAAGATTAAAAATGTTTACAAATTATTTTATGAAATGATCCCAGCAACTCCACGAAGTAATTCTTATAATGCCATTGTATAGGTAAGGAAACTAAAGACTTAGAGAAGTGAAGTTCAATGTCTCATCACTACCCAGTGCTACAGACTGGACTCAAACCCAGGTCTGTTGGACTACAAAATCACCGCCTGCTCTTAACCTCCCACTCCGCTCCTCTCTCTCCTCGTGTGATGCTGTGTGCAGTGTTGGACCTGCAACACGGTAAGTGATGAGAACATATTCTAACCTTTAGTTTCTCACCATAGGTACAAAGGCTTTCACATCCACTATTTCAAGTATTTACCAAGTGACAGAATGACCACAGAAGCCCTGAAGAGGTCATCTCACCTATAGACAAAAAGCCTGATGAATCTCTTATCACGTTCATCACTGTGGGCCTCCTTTGGTGTTGAACTTCTCACACTTGTTGGCCACACTGTTGGGGTCGGTGCCTCTCTTGTGACAATTTCACTCCAGCACAGCACCTGCGAGGCATCCTTGGGGAAAGAGCTGAGGCTTCCAGGCCTTC
Source organism: Pteronotus mesoamericanus (assembly GCF_021234165.1). Lineage (NCBI taxonomy): Eukaryota > Metazoa > Chordata > Mammalia > Chiroptera > Mormoopidae > Pteronotus > Pteronotus mesoamericanus. Next base: position 2,940,713 of record NW_026555200.1, read on the forward strand.
TCCAACAAAACCCTCTTTTTTCTTGGGAATTCGCAAACACGGCAGCGAGCAGATGTGCTCAGAAGGGCTTTGAATGCAAGTGCCGACGGAATGCTCTGCATAGAAATTGCGAGTAAACTTCACAACTGGGGAACATAAAGATCTTTTATTTGCAGAAGTTGGAGCTTGTAATTTGAATGTGTGAAATTGTCAACAGTCTGGTAAATACGCTGGCCCACCAGCAGCCCTAAAAGGGAATTGAAACCGTTTTAAAAACCAGTGAGGTAGGCAATGTGTAGGCGTGTGTGTTTTCCATGGAACCAATAGAGAGATTTATGTTAGATGCAAAACACTCAGTCTCTGATTACAAGAAGGGGTCATTAGGAAGGTGGGGGACTTGTCCTAACCGCTGGGGCCTGCTGGGAATTACTAGTTCGTTCATATTCCTGGGTGGCTCCACATCGCTGGCAGAAAGACACTCAGTTTCCTTGGTCTGGCATTTTCCACTCTGTCTCCAACCACATTTCCCTCCTCTTTCCTTTTGGCACCTCGTTCTCCCTAAAAACCCCAATTACTCCTACTTTCCTGGATAGGAGCTACACTTTTTGCCTTATGTATCTCTGCTCACATTTTTCTCCTTAGGTCTAGGGTTGTCCAACTTTTTGGTGTCTCTGGGCCATACTAGAAAAAGAAAAGTTGTCTTGGGCCACACATTAAATATGCAAACACTAATAAAAACTGATGAGTAAAAAAAAAATTACGTGAATGTACAGTTTTGTGTTGGCCCGCACTCATCGCCACCGTGGGCTGTGGGTTGGACGCCTCTGGATCCCACCCCGACCCCTGCTGTGCTCAAATCCTACTCTCCTTTCAAAACCAGGGTCGTCCTTGTCTCCTGGCTTTCCCTCGCTGCCCCTCACCTCATCCCAACCCAGTCTCATTGCCAAGTCCTGGCGGCTCCACCTCCAAAGTAAGTGTCAACTAGGAAACAGTGTCTCCCCACCCTTCTTGCCCTTGTCCAGCACCGCCATGGCTTGTCTGACGAACTACAGTGACTTTTTCTTGGGTATTCCTGCTCTGGACCTGGCCCATACGATGGCCAGAATATATATGATTTTCAAAATGTAACTCGATTAAAGCCATTCCTTTGCTTAACACCCTTCAGTGCATTCCCATGGCGCGGAGCATCAGGGCTAAATTCCTTTCTGTGGCTTCCAGGGTCCAGGTACCTGGTCCCCGCCACTGCTGCAGCCTCAGCCCCGTCCACTCTGTCACTCTGGTCACTTTCTCCAGACTCTCAGGTGCTCTGCTCTGTCACTGGAGAACAGGCCCATATTTTATTTACCTTCAAGTCCCCAGTAGTGTCTTTCACAAGATCTTGTAACTGGTGCCGTAAATCGATCTATATTAATTGAATGACAATTCTCTGACTTAAAGTCAGAGTTTCAGACAGATGAATGGAGTACCACAAAAATTTAACCATCTCTTTTTTAAAGGGCCCATCCTGTCACAGGTTGGGGAGAGTCCCCTCCCCCCCTTTTTTTTTAAAACATTTAGAAAAACAAATACATCAACCAGGCAAATCCACGGGTGGCATTGCTCTGGGAAAAACGCAGAAACTTCATTAGCATCTATACATTTTGACTGAGCCAAAAATGCCAGGCTTCCAATTTCTCATTAATTCTTGTTAACCGCATTGCATTCAACCCCTTCAAGGACACCATGTGTTTGAGGAAATAGCTTCCAAATCTAGTACCAATTTGCTTTAGAACCGCCCCTCGGAGATCATCTGACACACCAGGAATCCATATATGTCAGGACAATATCTGAGAAATCGGTACTACTAACCTTCGCACCTGCTCATAATCTCAGCTGACACTGAGCGCTTCGGAGGTACCAGGTTTTAACCCTCATGGACTAGTTCATTCACCTGTCAGAATATCCTAAGAAGAAGTACTCCATGAGCTCCATTTTGTGGGCAAGAAGACTGAGGCACAAAGAAGTTCTGTGTCTTGCTCAAGGTTACACAGCCAATACTCGGCAAATCTAGGATTTAAGGACCAGTTGGTCCAACTCCAGAGCCTACATTTTCAACAACTACTCTAAAAAGTTTACAACTTTTAATGTTGATATAACTTTGAAAATTACAGAAACGTTGCAAGAATTATACATGAAACTCTTCTACGCCTTTACCTGGACCCACCTATTCTTTATCTTGTCTCACTTGCTTTATTATCTATGTAGGTTGCGTACATAGGCATAATATCTTTTTCTGAACCACTGGGTTGGAGATATTTTGCCCATATAAACCTAACTACTATAGTATGCATTTCGTAAGAATATTCTCCTATATAATCCCAGTACAGTTATCAAAATCAGAGAATTAGTATTTCTGTAACACTGTTATCTAATCCATAGGCCATATTCTAACCTAATTATCTCAGTAATGTGAGATACAGCTGGTTTTGCCCTGGTTTAGGATACAACCCAAGAGCATGCGTTGAATTGAGTTGTCTTTAATCTGGAACTTTTCATGCCCTTTACTGTAGGGCAGCCCCTTAGCCTTCCTTCGTGTTTCCTTGATATAGCCCATTTTTTGTAGCGTGCTCCTAATCATTCCTCATAATTAGATTCAAGTTATGCATTTTTGGGCAGGAAGACCAGAGAGATGTGTCCTTCACAGTTTATCACAACAGGAGACACAAGATCCCTTTTCGTCCCACTACTGATGATGCTGGCTTTGATCTCCTGGTTTTAAGGTCCTATCTACCTATTTCTCCAGTGTAAAGTTACTCTGTCTCTACTTGTAAGTAAAAAACAGTTTGTGCGGAGATATCTGGGGGCTCTGCACAGAGGCTACTGTTGCTCATTGAACTCACCCCCGCTGCTTTAGCATCCACTGGGGGCTCACCACTACATATTACTGCTGTTTTCTACGTAGGGCTTGTTTTCCAACTCGGCAGTGGAAACATGGGCATCCGAGGACAGGCAGTGTCCCACGGGGATCGATGGCACAGTCTTTGGAGTCAAGCAGGCTGGAGTTCAAGTTTTGACACTAGAGTAGCCAACGGTCTCGGGGAAAGCTCCATAATCTCTCTGGGTCTCAGTTTCCTCATCCATAAAGGAGGATAACAATAATATCTTCCTCTAGAGGTTTGGACATGTAGACAGAGTGCCTGGACCACAGAGGCGTCAGCGATAGTTCCGTGATCGTCGCTGAAGGGAAAAGCAGACTCAAACGTCAGGGCTGGGTACACCTTATAATTAACCAAAACGTTCATGCTGGTTCCTGAGCATCTACCGTGGCACTGGGAGAATCCAGAACGGGGACCGCACGTGAGTGAGTCACGCCCGGGCAGTGTGGAGAGCTGGGTCAGGCAGGAGCACTGTGTGGCAGGCGCGGAAGAAAAGAAGTGATTTATTGCAGGAGGAAGATCAGGGAGGCCTTCACAGAGGAGCTGGCAGCATATGGACCCGTGGGACCCCTTATCAAACCCCCTTTGTTATTCCGCTTTCTGCCGCGTGCTTTAGGGTTCCACTCAGTGAGGCGAGCAGATCCCGGAGAACAAGTTAACTGGCACGAGTGGCGGGCGTGGGCCCCTTGCTCATAACATTGAATGAAATAAAAAGAATTGCAGGCATGCAGGTCAAATTTTGCTAAGTTCACCCATTAGCCTCCCAAAGGGGCCAAATGCCAAAAAAGGAAACGTTAACCTGTCCTTCAAAGAATGAACTTTGGCTGTGAAAGTGTCTTTCTAGGTGGGGCAGGAGGTTTTAGCTGCTGCTGGTTTGGAGCTAAATGGGGCAACATCGAGGCCTTGCCTGGGAGAACCCGTCCCAGCAGCTCACCCGGCATCTCTTGGTCTGGGATTGGCTGCTCTTGGTCACTCTGCTTCCACTTGTTTCCATCTGCTTTAGTCAGCAGGATGGGACCAGTCCACAGGGAGGCACGAACAGGGCCGTCCTCTCCCAGACGGCGCCTAGAACAGCTGACTTTCACAGCGAGGTGGGGTGGGCAGTTTTCAGTAGCAGGGTCTGCGGTCCAAACAGGCTGGAAAAGGGAGGCAACTTCCACCCCAAACTCACTGCCTTTTGCCTGGATCATCCCTCTCCATCCTCTCTAGGTGGCCTGTCTCAGAGGCTGGGAGCCTCTGACAAATTGGACATGAGTGGCGAGGACCACAAAGCGACGACCAGTTGAGGTGGGGCTTGGGTGTGGGCCACAGGCCATCAGAGCCAGCTGGGGTTTCGCAGGGTTTTGGCCTTCGCCAAAGCCTCCTTTAAAAGCCGCCCTTGGGGAGCCTTTGCAGAGATGGACAAATAGCGGGATTTAATTTTCCCACGAAGCGCTTTTGCCCAAGCTGTGCTGATGTTCTCCACTTAAATACTTCACAGAATGATCCACGAAAAAATGCAGCTCTGCAGCCCGTTCACCACGTCTGCTTTCGTCCTGCCCAGAGCCATGACAGTCGGCCAAGCAACTTCATCTCTCAAAACAGACACTGTTATGTTGCCTCCGTGGATGGGGAGAAGGCACACTGAGGAGACAGGCAAGATGTGTGTGCTTTTCAGAGGGAGGGAAGAGCTCATATTTTCCGAACGCTTGCGCGGTTTCCAAAAGCAGCAGGCCCTGCCCGCCTCCACTCCATCACCACCGGGGCCTCGCCGCCGAGCCCAAGGCACTCGGGCTGGATTTTTCCGACGGCAGAACGAAGACAGGTGAGCCATAATTTTGGAAGCAGAGGGGGTGCCTTGCCTCTCAGTGTAGATCGCGAGCCTGTTAAAAAGAGAGCTGAGAGCGATTCATCTTCAGATTCGGGTTCCTAGTAGAGCCCCCGCAGCCCAAACGTTCCGTGAAACTTCCAAGAATTAAAAAAAACAAAAACAAAAGAGCCGACTCTTGTCCCTTACTTACATCCTTCTCCAGTCACACAACCTGATCCTACGTCATCTGGGGTAATTTTCATCTCAGACATTCCCCGCCCCCAGTCTTCACAATTAATATCATTTCGACATGCGACGCAGGCTGCTTTCAGGTTCAGCAAACAGGCACATTTGATCTCGAACGCAGCATTTGTTTGCTTTTTCATCTTTTCCAGGATCACAGATAATCGGATAAGAGTTATAGACACTCTCCCCATTAAAACTCCAGTGTGCATACACATTTGCGGCTTTGCAGCTGATTCTGGGAGTTGTCAGGCCCTTTAAAATGTCTATAAATGCCAAGATACACATCGCTTCCAAAACGTTAATGCCCTGGCTTGTATTTTGTTTCCCAAGCCGTGGAAGCTGAGTCTGCTCCCAGCATGAGTTTTCCTGGGTTGTACACTATGGAACAGATTACCGTAGTCTCTTCCTCAGCTGGCTGTTCCCTCACTGGGAAGTGTGTGATTCAAGCCAAGTGCAAAACCTTAGCTGACGCAGGCTAATGAAAAGACGGCCGACTTCCATCCTGTCTAACATGTAAGGATGTGCAAAAATGCAGAACAGGAGAAGGGCCAAGTTTTGTGTATATTAATTTTTAAAATGCTAATCCTTCTTTCAAAGGCCCACAGGCCTACCTTCTTATTAAAAAAAAAAAAAGTTTTGACTGCAGAGCAACCGTGCTTCTTAAAGAATGTTCTGATGAAAGACGACACGGTGTTAAGGCGTCATCAGCTTCCCCAGGTGACATCTCTGTTATGAGTGCCAGGAGCAGCCAACCAGGCCAACTCTTCAAGAAGGAAGGGAACATGCAAAAGTAAATTATGTCATGCATTAAGACTGCGGTGTGGTAATGCCCTGCACACTCAAAAAGAGATTTGGAATGGTTTTATGCAACACAGAAGCCTGCCAGGTCACCGAGATCAACGAAATGAACCCACTGTCCAGGGCCTTACGGAGGACTTCTGGAAGAAAAATAGCGATGTTTGACAGGAGGCTGGAGGGTGGACCAAACTCGCTCAGAGTAGAATGTGATTTTAGCAAGCTTCCAAAATTCCAGATGCTCCCTGAAGCTTATCGAAGAGATCCAGGCCTCAAGAGACAGAAAGCAAGGCAGGGAAGCACACAGACGAGCAGCCGTTCCACGTGCAGTCGGCTGAGTCCCGGGCAGGCCTTTGCTCGAGGTCACCTGACCAGGTCCTCAGCAAAATGCTGAGCTTAACACCTTTTCCTTGAAGTCTTTGGATGTCAAAGAAATGTGTCCTGTTGAGGTGCTGGACGAAAGTCAAATGTTCGTAGTGAAACTTCGAGCTCTTGGCAAACGGTAGCGGCCAGGCAGCTTTTGCACCAACCCTTCGCACTGGAGAATGTAATTCAGGTCCTTCCAGGCCCATTTCCTACCACTCTGAGAGGGAATACCAGCAGGAAGGGAGGGCAGCTTGGCCGATCATAGCTGACACCAAACCCTGTCTAACCATCTCTTTCCAACTCAGGCTGTTCACGGGGACTGGCAAGGCAAGGCAGGGGGTGACCCTTGGTGACCAAGAAGTAAGATACATCTTTAACTTTAGGTTCTATAGACTTATTACCCATATGAGCGTCTCCCTAAGGAACCTATGAGTAGCCATCTTTAACCTTTTTTTGAGATCACAGACTCCTTTTCGAAAACTCCGGTCCCTCACCCCAGGTAATGGTATAGGAACACATCTACACATCGTTTGGCAAATAGTTTCATGGAGTCTAACAGGACTGGTCAATGACAACATTCCTGTTAGAGCCATGGGTCTAACCTCTATTCATACAGTTCCTTCAAAGTTACCAATTCCATCTGCTCAACCGCTGGGTGAATATGCCTGTTTCAGTGTCATTATTCTATGTCTTGAGTCTTCTTTGGGATTCTGAGGAAATGTTCATGAGCCTCTATTTGAGGTTCTTACATGATCTGATCTTGGCTTGCTTTCTCAAGTCCTTCCTGGTACAAGACAAGAAATGCCACCTTCTTCTACAGTATGGTCTGCACTGATTTGAAGACAAGGGACAACTCATTATAGACCTGTGACTCAACATACATTATACAACCCTTTATTGTGACTCAACAGACTTCAGCTCCCAAATATGTCATTTGTTACAACCACAGCATTGAATCGAAAAGGTTTCAGGGCACCTTCAGTTCTGAAATAGGCAAAGATATTATCAATAAAAGATGCTCCTGGTTTTCCTTTGTGCCTGTCCCATTTTTTCCTTCATTTATGTGTGCATCCATCAAATGTCCAAGTGCCAGACCCTATGCTAAGTAGCAGGATATGGTGATGAAGGAGATCTTGGTCCTCATGAAGCTTACAGACTAACTGGGAGAGACAGACGATAAACAAGTATACAAATAAGGAAGATCAGCGCAAGTGCCGCAAAGGGAAAACAAGGTGATATAATAGGAAGGAAGTGACACAGGGGCCCTGACTTAGGAAAAGCAGCCAAGGATGGCCTCCTGGTGGAAGTGACACCTGGGCTGAGACCCAGACGACAGGAGGAGACCAGCCTTGGAAAGGAATGGCTGTCTCGCACTGGATTCATTCTCAGTGTCTGGGACCTGGCCCATTCAACAGCCTGCCCAGTGGCCTCTGTAAGGAGCAGGCCAGTGCAGTGGCGATCCGAGGGCATTCTGTGTTTAGTGCGTGCTTCCTGCTGCTGGCGTGTGTCTCGCTTCATCTGCAGACCAGCCTGTGAAGCATCAAGCCCAGTTCCCGACAGGAAGAGCAGTCTCATCGAGGAGCACGGCGGGGACTCAGAGCCTGCTGTGAATCGGGGATCGGACAGAGCCCTGTGGGTCCCGCAGTGCGCTCTGGAGGGGCGTGCCCGCACTACCCCGTGTGCTGGCACTGGCACTGGCGCTGACGCAGGGAGTGGCAAGCTCGATGCTGCAGCAGGAACCTGCAGAGAGGTCTTCCCCAAGCTGAGGGGCCTGGAGTACGGAGCGGGGAGTCGGCAGGTCTGAGGCAGAGCTGCGGACCTATAGAGCCATCGGGCCAGCGGTCACTCAGGACCAAACCCTCCTTCATTGACTCTATGGACAGTAGCTCCCACTGTCACCTCGTCTCCACTCAGTGGGCGTAGCAAATGCAACAGGACATGTGAACTACAGGGAGCGTCCCTGTGGCCGTCGTCGGTGAAGCCCAGCTGCGTGAACGGCCGGCCCGTGGGCTGAGTGCATAGCCTCTGCGTTCGCTGGGCTGTGAGGCTGAGCTTTCCATCCAAGACATTCACGGGTCCTTGTGTTGAAGCCTTCACTGTCCAAACATGTGGATTTTATCAACCCTCCCCACGGCCAACCCTGACAGTGCAGGAATGCGGTTTCTGTCCTAAGACTCTGAAAGCCACAAGCCTGCAATGCAGGGCAGGTCTCCAGCGGGGTATACACTTCCACATGCAGGTGACACGAGGACTCTCCCCCTCCCCCAATCCATGCGACAGAGGCGTTCAGAGGAGGGACACACACCAGAGATGCACTTGGACTTTATGAAATATCGAACAAATGTATGGGAGAGAGATCCTTCTTGGTTTCTCAAGGAAAGATGTTGCAATATCAGACTATCGAACCTCCTGCACGTACGGCCGACCCACCAGCTCCTCTCCATTGATGCGGCTGCTGTCTTAGGGGTCAAGGTCACCATCTCTAAGCCATGCTCCTCAGTGAAGCTACAGACACGGTTGGAAAATACAAATCAGATCACGTCACTCCACTGCCTAAAACCTGTTGAGTTTGGAATAAAATCCAAATTCTTAATCCCTTAAGAACCTGTCCTGGGCCACTTCTTATTCTCGCCCACCCCCCACTCCCCCTGCTTGCCACAGTGCAAGCACACTGGTTCGACTGCTACCCCGGGGTGACCGCGCACTTCCGCCCCTGGACCTCTGCATATATGGATGTCTCCGCCAAGCACGCCATTTCCCGTCTTCACAGGGTAGATAACTTCTCAGCTCCAAAGTCCTTCAACCCCTCAAAGACACCTTTTCTAACCATGTTACATAAAACGCCCCCCGCCCACACACACTGTTATTTCCTTCCTAACACTTGTGATAGACTCGACTGCTCTTTGGGGAGTATTTGCTTTCTTCTTCCTGTACGCCCTGCCCTGCCGATTTTGGGCTTGGCCATGTGACTTGTTTTGGCTATGACCTTCAGCAAACATGATCTGAGCAGAAGCCTTCAATACGTTCAGAAGGCCGTTTTTGTCCTCCTGAACTCCTGCTGTTCACTGTGAGAGCTCGTCCGAGGTGCCGCTTCACGAAGGAGGATGAGAGTTGCGTGTGGCAAACCTGAACTTCATCTGAAGCCCAAGGCCCCACCCAGCTGAGGCCAGCAGGACCACATTGGCCCTGCAGGCCATGAGTAAGAAATAAATGCCTGCCGCTGGAAGCCCTCGGGGTCCTGGAGTGGTTTGTTATGCAATGTTCTGTCAGCAATGATAGATTAAATGCAGTGCTTCATCACAGTCTATAATTTTCTCCACTCAAGTCTCATTTCTGGTCTATTTCTTCCGCTAGGTTGTAAGCTCCAGGAAAGTAAGGGTCATGCCTGTATTTTCTGCGCTGTATGCCCTAAACTGAAGACAGTGCTTGGCATACAGCAGTAGCTCCGTAAGCATTTGTTGACTAGGACGAATACTTTGTAATTACCCCAACTACTCACTTTCGGTCAATAATAGCACTTGCTGTCCCTTTGGCACAGGTGAAACAAGCAGGCGGGAGTGCTCGTGATAAAGAATGGTAGGGGAATGTTGAATTTACTCCAACTTATTAAAAAGGAAAAGAGTAAAATCATTTGTGAACTCTATTTGCTGTAACCAATTACATGCTTTACACCTCCTACCATGATCAGAACCACCATCCAAGTTTAATAAAACAAGAGGGAGCCTGACCCCCCACCTCCATCCATTGCCAGGTATTCTGAGATCTGCACAGAGAAATGGCAGCAAGCAGATATCCTGGGCTTCATGTGCCCGGTGCGCTTTTATACCTTTCCAAAATTTGAGTCTATAAACTAAAAGAAATCTGTGGAGTAATTAAATGGAAATAAGAGCAGTGGGGAACATACAGAGAGATATATAACGAGAGGATGTTAAAATTACATGTGTGTTAGAGGAGAGGAGATAGTTCATAAATCTAAACTTATGAAGAAGGAGAACTACATTTCCCTTAAATGTAAATTGAAGGAATATCTCCCGTCTTCGACAGGGTCCAATGCATTTTTATGCACAAGCCATCTTGAATTTCATCGGGGGAAGACAGACAGGAACACAGGGGCAATTCAACGAGTGCCTCGGGCACAGTGGCATTTGCGCTGACTTTAGGCCAGTTTGCGGGGAAGTCCGTACGGAATGGCCCCCTCTCCAACAGAGCCCACTGTAACCTGTTTTAAGGTGGCTTCTCCTGTGTGCTGGCCACACCGCTGTGCTCTACAGAGCAGCAACTGCCAGCCTCAACGTCCCAACCCTCCAAGGTGTCTCTGATAACTTGTCACTTACAACAAAGTCTTAAGTTTGTACAAGACTTACAATTTTAATGTAAATTCGAACAAGTTGAAGGCCATTCCTCTTACAGCTTGTTTTATAATGAGTAAGAGTGAAAGAGGGGAGACAGAGTCGTAGCTACTGTTGGGGGACAGGAGTGTGGCGGCCTGACAGAGATCCCTGCAGGTGGGGGACGTGAGAGAAAGGTGCCTGTCACCAGGTCACTGCTGGAGTGCGGGCGCTGGCAGGACGAACCCCTGGGGGGGGGCTGGAGCCGCCTGAGCCCCGCAGCACTGCAGGCGGCTCTACTGGACGCACGGCTGGCCAGTGGGGCACCAGCAGGGGCCTGCACCTGCCTTCCCACAGGAGGGCGGGGTGGCGTGCGGGTGCCGCCGGCCTGCGTTCTCCTGGCCTGATGTGAACGCGAGGCCGACCCTCAGCACCACGCTCCTCTTAGCGAAGCAACACCCTGGGGGATGACCCAGAGGACTGCAGCACACGGTCTGACAGGGAGGGGACACAGAGCCCTGCTGGCAACCGCCACCTCCAACTTCTGGCTGGGGACAGACAAGTAAGCCCCTCGGTGTGACCCCAGGAGGCAGGTTTTTCTGGTTCTTGCAGATGAAATCATTGCCGATTAATATGACTAAGCCATACGGTCTGGGGCTCTGGATGGTTCCAACGGGGCCTGGCATGCTGCACACACACACACACACACACACGTGCATTTATACATGCATGCACATGCACACACACAATACTAAATTTTTTTTATGCAATAAGGACACAACTCATCTTCCAAGAATAGAACGTAAAATCTCAGCTCTGCTTTATTCCCAAGGAGTGTACTTTTAGATGTGTGGCCAGGACAAGGGCGACCCTTTGCGGTCATTACCAGCAACGGAAGCTCACGTGCTCTGACTGCCGACCATGAGCTCAGCGCCAGCAGGAGCCGGGCGGGTCCTGGCAGAGATGTTACTCGTTCAGAACTTAGCCTGGCAGGAGCGCCCCGAGGCCTGCGGGGGCTGCGGCCGCACAGCTGGACTCTGGGCTCGGGGTCTGGACCCAGACCGATGCAGAGGCTAATTTCTTACCCACCGCATGCTCAGGCCTCTCCACTGAAAACAATGGAATAGTATATATGAACACATCTGTAACAGTGAGTGAAGGGACTAGCCCACCCCCGCGGCACTTACCTAAAAAGCGACCCATGTGCACTGAGAATAATAATAATAACAACAACAATAATAATAGCTACCATTTACTGTCGTCTCTCTGCCAGACATTCACTCACTCCTTCATCCATCAAACAGTAACAGCTGGCTCACATGTTTCCTCTAAGCTCGGTGCTGTTTTAAGCGCCAGCACTGTATTGACTCATTGAATGCTCACGCAACCCTATGAGGTAGGCGCTGTTGTTTTACATGTTACATAAGGGGAAGCTGAGGCACAGAGAAGTGGGCGCACCCAGGTTACCCAGGCAGTAAGCGGCTGAGCCAGGATTCCAGCCTGGGCAACGCGCGGAGACGAGCCGATGCCGGTGCAGCCCAGGGAGGAGCCCCGAGGAAGTGGGGTGAAGGCAAGAGGACGCGCAGGGATTACCCAGATAACATGTGTACCTGAGAGTGTGTGTGTGTGTGTGTGTGTGTGTGTCTCTCTCTGTGGCATGAATCTTTGTGTGTCTCTGTATGAGTCTGTGGGCGCACGTGCATTTGGTGGGGGAAAAGCTGGGAGGGTCTATGTTTTTGGTAAGGTATGGGCAGTAGAGGCAGCATATGTATAAAAAAAACTTGGAGCAGGAACGACAACTAGCTGTATATTTGAGTGACTAAACATGACGGAAGACCAGCATGCCTGTGTGACGCAGGGAAGGGGGTGGGTGGGAGGTCACTGGGACCCGACAGCCACAGCTTTGCAATCCCAAAAAGGATATCATCATGCACCCTGTGAGTTAGGTATCATTATCCTCATGTGACGGATGAGGAAACCGAGGCTCAGAGAAGTTAGATAACTTGTCAAAGGCCACGCAGCTGGCAGGCAATTTAGCCTGAATACAAGCCCAGGTCTCTCTGGCACCAGAGCTTCCATCTCTATCACATATGTGTCCCGGCCTCTGAAAGGAAGGTATGAACCAGGCTGGCCAAGGAGTCACGGTTCCAGAGCACTGTCTATGACCTGGGCGCTTGGGTTGGGACAGTAAAGCTATTCCCACGAAGAGTCCCTCATAGAACACGCATGGGAGAAATGTACAGAAGCGCCGGGATGTAGGCATTTTGTGTCGGTGTTAGAGCCTAGCTGGCCTGATTTTCCAGAAAAGCAAAACCTGTGCCTGGGCAGTTTCCCTGTAAGACCCACTTCCCACCTCTCGGAGTAGGTCAGGCAGATCTGGGTGTGAATTCCTGGCCCTGGGTAAGGCATGGGACCTGTCTGCTCCTTGATGGTGTCACCTGTAAAGGGGAGGAACAGCCTCTTGCAGGGAGGCTGTGGGCTTTAAACAACACAATGGTGTGCAGCGTCGAGCAGCGTGCTGGGCACAGGGCAGACGACAATCTTGGCAGAACCTATTGGTTTGGATGCAGTTGTTGTCAATCTACAGGGGTCTCGGATCCGTGGACAGAGAGCCCGGAGCTCAAGGGCGTTTGTGCGGCGAGCGGAGGGCAGGTCAATCACACACCGTCATGATGCCCCGGCACCTGCGGTGGTGGGTGCTTCTGCTTTCAAGATGCGCCGGTGACATACAGGCATGAACACAAATATGCATCATCCGCGATGGCTCTGGAACACGGAATTTTAGATTCAAAGCGGTATTCGTGAAGACTAACTCTACTTCTCGGCGTCCTTCAGGGCTGGAGAACTGAGCTTATGTTCCGGCTCTTCTGCTTAGTAGATGTGCCCCATACTCGGGTAAATGATTGAATTGCTTTGAGACCCAGTTTCTTTGTTCGCAAAAGGCGACTGATGTTTTCAGGGTCCTGTGAGCCTTAGAGAAGATGACCGTCCCACAGCGCCCGTCTCGCAGCCGGCCCCGTGAATGTTCATTCGGCCTTTGCACCTCCGCCCCACTGTCCCAGCGTTGCCCAGCGGTCACCAGGACCCATCCGTTCCCTCTGCCTAACGGTGTCTAACTACACAGCCCCGTGGTGTCCTTCTGGCCTGGCTACGCGGCCCTCGTTTCCACCCAGAACCCTCACGTCTATCGGGGTGAAAGCAGAGACCGCGGTGCCTGTCCTGGTGATGCTGGGCCCTGGGAGGGAAGGGGGTTGGAGGAGGCAGGTGCCCAGAGTGGCAGCAGCCTGATACTCATCCGTCAGCGCGAGTCCGCGGCTGACGTGAGGAACGCCGCCCCGCTACACAGACACACTGGGAGCAGAGGAAAGGTGGGGAGGCGGCAGCCCATTTGTCAGCCAGGGCCTGCCAGCCTCTCACTGAGCCTCTGCAGGGGAGCGAGGCCGGGCGGGAGGCTTCTGGAAAGTCGGACGCCCACAGGGAGGCCACATATCCGCTGTGCCCCTGCCCGTGCTCACGGGGCATCCATCATTCCCGCCAATCTGCATCTGCCCTTGGACCGTGCCTACCCCCTCGCCTGGCAGACCCTCCTCCTCCCAGCCTTCATGATTACTGAGCCAAAGGCCGGGAAGGGTCCCCGAGAGGAGGAGGCCTCAGCCATTCGGAGAACGTTTCCGCAGGCCCCCTCCTTGGGGTGCCACCCAGCTTCTCAATGCAGCCCCCTCCCCGCCGTGTCCCCCGCCCCCGAACACCGACAGAGCACAAAGCAGCTGGACTGCTCAGGGGAGGAAGGAAATGCTAAAATGCCGGGCAAACTGCAGAGTGAAGCGCACACAGTGCTTGTTTTTCTGGCTCCCGTGACATGACTGCACGGAGCAACGTCAGCAGACAAAACAGTTCACACACACAGCACACCCAGGCAGAACGGACGCCGCCGCCCCTTCGCTCGAGCGCAGCTGAGGTGCCCGCAGAGAAGAGGAGCCATCCTGCGCTCCAATTCCTACTTCACCCCCGTCTCCTTCCCCAGCCCCAGGTTTTTCTTATTCCTTTCTCACTGTGTCCATCTGTCTTTCTGTTTGGGCTGGACCCACTTAGCTATCTGCCCAAGCTATTCCCCTTGAGAGCTATCAAGCTCTCGTTCAGGGATTTCTCTAGATATTTTTAAAAAGGGTCCCCAAAGTGTCCCTTAAGGCACTGAGGATGTCCACTGATCTACACGGCCATTAGGAATGAACGTGACCGCAAGTCTGGGAAAACCCGCCGCCAATGGTGGCTCACACAAATCAGGTTTTATGTTTCTCAGATGACAGGGAGCTCAGAGTTGACTCAACTGCCTGAGGCCTCTGTCTCTTCTGTCTTCCCACTTTGCCATCTTTTTTTTTTCCTAAAAAATTTTATTTACTGATTTTAGAAAGAGAATGGAAGGGGGAAGGAGGGAGAGAAGGAGAGGGAGAAACATCGGTTTGTTGTTCTACTGATTTACGCATTCGTTGGTTAATTCTTGTGTGTGCCCTGACCAGGGACTGAACCTGCATCCTTGTCGCATCAGGACGACGTTCAGACCAACTGACCTGCCCTCCCTGGTCAGAGCGAACACTCCGCCATCTTTAACCCTCATGGCCCCAAGGTGGCTGCTGCAGCCCCAGACAGGATGTCTGCATTTAAGGGTAACAGGATGAAATGACGGGTGCTGCTGGGACCAGCATCTTCTGTTTCTTTTTATTCATAAATGAAAACATTTTCCAGTATCATCCTGTTCAGAAGGTGTCTGTTCTGGTCTCATTGGTCCGGTGGTGTCACATGACTTCCTCCAGCTGCAGCAGAGGACAAAGCTGAGTGCGAAGGGAGGGGGAGGCCGTGGATATTGGGTGAACAGGCCCGCAATGTCTGCCATAACCTGCAAGTCTGTGCCAAGGGAATGGAACCGAAGGTCCTGGAAAGTTCCAGTTATCACAGGCCCACCTGGAGACCATGGAAGCCTCATTCACGTTCAAAGTCGCTGGTTCGATTTGCAAACACTAGAAAATGTTAGCGTATGTAAAACTCAGTTATATTCCAATTACTCTCCCCCTCATCAGATTAATTTTTCCTCACTTCTTGGTAATCGTCTCTGCCCACACCCACCATAAAAAGTCAGAATCCATCAGCATTGTTCACATAAATATGTGCAGCCAAGATGATGAAAATAACCACATCAATTTGAAGGCTAAAAATCAAGGTGAACATAAAGGAAATCCAAGCAATGAGTGCTCTTTGCCAAGGAAGTCAGGTAAATACTGGGCTAAACCAAGGATTTGGGTTATGCAGGAATGTTGGTCTAGGGCCCTGGTCCATACACAAAGTAGGCTTAAAACTTGGTCCTGGAAGCTGCCTGGCTTTTGAGGGATTATTTATCCAAAATCCACAATGGAGTGAATAGGCCCATCAGCGCCACCAGAGAGCGCAGAGGGCGGTCCACCATGCTTGCGATCCCTGAGTGCCACTGTGCTAAGTGCTCTCCTTGGGCTATCTAATCTCACCTGTGCCGCAGTCCCGGGAAGTGTCCCCATCGTACGGATGTACAGAGTTAGAGGTGGGGTGACGGAGTCTGCCTGTTGCTGTCTGCGCTCTTAGTGGCACGCGGCGGTGCTTCGCTGTCTGCCACCGAAGCCTGTGGGAGGCGAGCCGAGCGGAGAGCCTGGATTTAACGAGGGCCTGAGTCTGACAGCAAAGCCTCTGTGTGGGGCTTGTGTCAGTACACACACACGCACACTCACAGGCGTGGCATTTCCCGTCGCAGGGCCCTGCGGTGTCACAGCCACACTGCCCGTCGAAGACGCAGCCTTTGTCTCTGGGGACGCTGCTATGGCCTGAATTGTGCTCTCCCCTGGGATCTCTGGAACCAACAGGCTCTTCCTAGAGAGCTCCCCGGGAAGAGGCTCGCTATGTGGAATCGGCTCATGCAGTTGTGGAGGCCGGGAGGTCCCAGGGGTCCGCCGTCTGCCAGCTCGAGTGCCCGGGGGGCTGGCGGTGTAATTGAGTCTGAGCCGGAGTCGGGAAGGCTGAGGGCAGGAGACAGATGTCCGGCTTCAATCAGCCAGGCCGAAGGGCCAAATTCTTTCTCCTGCACTTTTGTTCCCTTTTGACCCTCCATGGACTGGAGGATGCCCGTGAACATTGGGGTGGACCGCTGGATTGGCTGAGTCCGCTGAGCCAAATGCTGGTTTCATCCAGAAACGCCCTCGCAGGCACAATGAGAGCTCAGCTCAGCTGAGTGCCTGGGCACCGCGATCGTCAGGCTGACCCAGAGAATTAACCCTCTCAGCCCCGAAGTCCTGTGCTGAAGCCTTATCCCCCAGTACCTCAGAATGTGCCTCTACTTGGAGATGGGGTCTTTAAAGAGGTGATGAAGTGACAACGGAGTCACGGGGTGGGCCCTAACCCAATGTGATGGGTGTCCTTACAGGAAGAGGCGACAGGCACAGAGACAGGCAGCGGAACGGCACTGACACGGGGACAGGAAGTCCACGCGCGCCACGGACAGAGGCTTCGGGGAGCAGCGCTGCTGACGCCGTGATCTTGGGCTTCCAGTCCCCAAAAGCGATACGAAAAAAAATAAATTCTAGTTTCTTTATTAAACAATGAGCAAAAATACTCTTTGGAGAGAACCAGTTTCTGTTGTTTGAGCCACCCAGTCTGCGGCACGTTGTTACGGCAGCCGTAGGGCACCGACGCAGACATGGCCCTTGACCGTAGCCTGGCATGCTACTGGGGCACGAGTGTGTGTGTGTGTGTGTGTGTGTGTGTGTGTGTGTGTGTAGAAAAAGAGGGTAAGGAGAGGAGGAGAGAGTGACGGAGAGAACCAGGGGAGTGGTTTCTGAGCCCCCTTTAACTCTTGATATGGCTGCTTTGACCTTCCCCTCTAGCTCCCCTGCCTGCTAAGAAACCAAGCGTGCGCCCACGGCCACAGCCCGCGCTGGGCTTGCCTCGCGGATTCGGAGTCGGCCAGGGGCTGCCCGCCACACCCCACCACCTCCTGGGCTTGCTCGCAGCTGGAGGGGCAGCTGGGCCAGTGAAAAATGACAAAGCAGGGAGGGCCCCTTCTCAAAAATTATCTCAAGACAGGGAGAGCAGGACACTGAATCGAGGGTGGGGACCTCCTGAGCACGGCTCCTGGGCAGCCCCGCAGGCGGCACCCACGGGCTTGAGTGGAGCGGCCAGTGGGCATTTTGAATGAGCTGTTCACGTCTGCCGGCGACACCGAATGGACAGGAAGGGGACAAATGCCAAGCCTGGGGCGGGTCTTTGAGACCACGTACCACCTGCGCCCCTAAGCCCTAGCCTCTCGGCCTCTGTCCTGGCCAGCTCTCAGGCCCAGATGTAGGACTGCTGGTTGCTGCAAGGGAGGCTCAAGGAAAGAGTTTTGCCTGGAGAGACGCCAGTGAGACACCGATGCTGGGATGTGGGGGAGGGCCTGCCATTGCACGTTTGCTTTTCTTTCAAAGTAATGATAACTGTGAAAATGATAGTAACAGCCAACTTTTACTGGATCCTTGACCCATACCAGGCTCTGTTGCAAGCTCTGTATGGGGATTTTTTACTTAATTCTCCCAACAATCCCAAGCGAGGCACGATGCTAATCAACACCTTACCAAATGGAAACCGGAGGCACGCAGATGGCCGCTGTTGATCGACAGTGGAGCTGGGACCCCAGGGGAGCCTGTGTCTCCTGGCACCTGCTTGAGTATTTGGCATTGTCCCATTCCATTTCTGCAAGCCCAGGATGAGAAAGGTCACCCGTGTGCTCTGAGGAGGCGGGGATGAAACAAGCACCAACCCGGCACTACTGAGGGAGTGATTATTTTGGGGGTGGGGGCCAGACATCCTATGTTCACTAAGGGTAAGATGGAGAGACTCAGCTCTGTGACAATTTGCTGAGTGACCTCCCATGAAAGTACTTAACTTCTTCACTTCTCAGTGTGTCAGATGAAGCCGGGGACAGGTGAGGCGCTTACCCCTCCAGGCACCTGCGATGATCAAAAGGTCCTGGGCACTATCCGTCACGGTCGCCTCCCCTGCTCCGTGGCCAGCCGTACCCCCTCGCTTTCCTCGCCGCCTGCTCTCCAGTCCGTTCTCCACGCTGCAGCGCGGCCCGTCTTTTCATAAGGTAAATCTGACAGTCGTTGCCGCGACAGCATTCCGGGCTCTGAGGATGGAGACAAAGCTCCCTTCCCTGGCCTCAGGGTCCCCTGGAATGCTGCCCTGACCTGCCGCCCCCTGCGCTCACCCCTTCCTCCCCATCCCTGTCTCAGCGTCGGCCCCACTGTCCTGTCGGAAGTCTGAGAGCATACCCCCTCCTGCACAGGGCCTTGGCACAGGCCGCTCTTCTTCCTTTGCCTTGGTGACAGCCACTCAACCCTTAGCATTCAATTCAAGAATCACTTTCTTCCTTTTCATTTCCTTTTTAAAAAAATCCTCACCCAAGGATATGTTTGCTGATTTTAGAGAGAGAGAAGGCGAGAAGAGGGGAGGGAGAGAGAAGAAGAAAGGGAGGGAGGAAGGAAGGGGGGAGAGGAAGGGGGGGGAGAAAGAGAGAGAGAAACACCGATAGGTTGCCTCTTGTATGCACCCCAACGGGGCACAGAGCCTGCAACCTTTTGGTGAATGGGATGAAGCTCCAAACAACTGAGCCGCCAGGCCAGGGCTCATTTCCTTTTTTAAGTGATAATTTTATAGAGACGTAATTCAAATGCCACATAATCCACCTCCTTAAAGTATACAGTTCCATGGTTTTTAGCACACCCGCAGAACTGTGAATCGCCACAATCACTAACTTGAGGACACTGACACCAAAAGAAACGCCTTGCCCACGCAAAGTGACTCCCCACCTTCCCCTTCCTCTCTCTTCTCCTGCTGCCCCCACCCCAGGCAAGCACTGATCTAGTTTCTGTCTCTATGGATTTGCCTATTCTAGACATTCCATGTAAATGAAATCATACAACTTTGTTTTGACTGGCTCCTTTCACTTGGCAGGTTTCCAAGGTGCATCCATCTTGGAGCATGTATCAGTACTTCACTCCTTTTTATCGCCCAATAATATTCTATTAGATGGGCATACTTCATTTTATTTACCTACTTATTCATCAATTGATGGATATTTGGGTTGTTTCAACTTGTATGTTAGGATGTTAGGAATAGCGCTGCCATGAACATTTGTACACAAGTTTTTGTGGGAATATGTGTTTTCAAACCCCTCAGATATACATCGAGGGGTGAAGTTTCCGGGCCGCGTGGTAACTCCGTGTTTAACCTTCCAAGGCACTGACAGAGTGTTTTCCAAAACGGCTGCACCATATTCCAATCCCACCGGCTGCGTAGGAGGGCTCCAATTTCTCCACATCCTCGACAACAGTTGTTGTTATCTGACTTTTTGATTATAGCCATCTTAGTAGAACGTGAAGTGGTATCTCATTGTGGCTTCTATTCACATTTTTTGGGTAGTTAACAATGTTGAGCATTTCTTCATACGTTTATTAACCCTTCATATAGTCTCTCTGGGAAATGTCTATTCAGATCCTTTGCCTGTTGTTCAATTATTCAATTTGGTGGCGCAATCTCCTCTTGAAGTCCGCTGCCTCTACTATCAAAGACCTCTGTGAGAGTGACCCAGAAAATGAACCTTTTCCTCTCAGAGTGAAGAGTATGCGCCTCCTGTGACAAGCAAGAGTTTGGCCTCAAAAACAATTTAAAATCTGGGGACTTGACAAAATGCCTTGATAGTGTCTGCAAATCCAGAAGGGAAGACTCAGACTACAGGGAATTGTTTTGTCTGAAAAACAGCAGCCCAATTAATATTCTGTGAAAGTTAAAAAAAAAATGTTGGAAGCGCCAAGTTCTGGGTAATATCGCTAATTGCGGTCCGCTCCCCCAATCCTCCTGTGCTCTGCCACCCTTCCATTCCATAGTCACCCAGGGAGTAAATAACCCGTCATCATCCGACCTCACTCCGCAGCCAGGGTGGAGTGAAATCCCCGGGGGCGGGGGCAGGGTGAGGGGGGGCAGGGATCATGGAGCCAGCACTCCACTTCCTGCCAGGTGATTCTCTTCAGTTCCCCCTCCCCCAGGGCTCCCCTTCTGACATTAGCATCTATAGTATAGCCTTTCCGGAACTCCGCATCCCTGGGTGACAGCCGGTGTCAAGGAAACCGCACCGACTGTGAAGGAGGCGTGAGCTCCTGGACCAGAGAGAAAAGAAACCTGCCGGGAAGTTTCCGGGGTCGGCGCGAGCTGCCCTGACCTGCGCGGTGGGCCGAGTCCCGGGAGCCGCAGGGACACACCACACTGAGCGTCCGCTTCCTTGGTGAGACCGACCCCGCAAGGCAGGAATGCTCAGAGTCCTACAACCTCTTGTCTTTGCTGAGAGGGGCTTCTGTGTCTTGGAAGGAATCAGAGCACCCTTTAATAAGCATCCTTGGCCTGAATCCCCCGAATGACAGAGATGCTTAGGAATATCCTTGCAAAGCTACATGCTCAATACACTCGGGCACAAGGGGTGACGAAGGTAGACTGTGGCTTCGGAATTCTCAGGAATAAGGTTTCCTGCCACAGCAGTGAACAAGGAACAAAGAATCGTTTCGGTGTTTAGTTAATATGAGAGCTCCCTGTCTTCGGACACATGTTTCAGGTCGGGGCTGTGTTTACAGGGCGATTTTCAGGTGTGGACCCCGGGGAGCCGTCGCCTGGGAGGCGATCCCAAGCAAGCTGGTAAGCCCATCCGCAGACGGAGGCGCGAGCTGCCGAGTGGCCTGTCCAGTGACGGCATCGGGGGCGTGCTGCGAGCAGAACGTCCGCCAAGAGGCAGCCGCAGAGTAGGGCAGAGGGGAAGGTGTCAAACAAAATTTCCTTTAAGGTGCCAAAAACTTCTTCAGACAAAATCTTCCTTGAAAATTCACTACATACAAGAAGTCGAGGAACTGCGCTGATCCAAGTGGATTACTTAAACTGTGGTGTGGGCAGGCGGGGGCGGGGGTACCTGAGGTTTTGGAACGAGGGCGACCAGCAATTCCTGGTTTGCCCAGGACTATCCTGATGTCAGCTCCATGTCCCTGGCGCCCTTTCCATCCTGGGCAAACTGGGACTGTCGGTCATCCTCGTGGGAACTCTGCTCACTGGACTTCCCAGGGAATCTCAGTTCCAGTAAGTGACAAGATGGTAGGGACCAGGGTCTCTGTTGTTCATTTCTTTGTTCCCTTGACAAGGCTTTGTGCTTTGTTTATGGAAGGTATTAATAAAGACTGCCTAAACGGAACAACATAAGACCCCCCCAGAATACATTTTCAACATTATTGTCATGGAAGAAAAGCCAGGAAGAAGAGGGGGAAGATGAGGCACATCTATCAGGCTTCTAGAATGTTCCAGGCCCTGGCCAGATCCTTCATAGGCATTACCTCAGCAAACCCGTGAGGTAGGAGTGAGACACAGGGAAGTGAGTTGGCGGGGTACAGTATGACGGTGCAGGTGCGTCTGTGCTAGCACTCCTGAGCTTGCCCTTCCAGTGTCCTTCTCTGTGACTTCAGAAAGCCCAGCTTCTCACTACCACTTTCCACACTCTCCCTCCAACAAGCTGACTTGGATCCGTTCCCTGCCGCCCACCAGGGCTGCTGGCCAGGACACTGTGTAGCGACATGCGCCCTACCCACCTGCCCACCCATCCACCCCGGGGCTGGGAGAGCCTCAGCCCCTTCTGGCTTCAGAGGAGACCTGCTACAGAATAAAATCCCAAATTCCAAATCTGCAGCCTGGGGCTGGGCTTGCACAACTCCAGCGAAAGCACACAGTTCGGGGGATGGCGGGGGGAGGGGCGGGAAATGCCTGCTATGGCCCAAGTTGGGGAGGGAGGAGAGGGGACTCAGTCTCACGTTACCCACGGGGCCCTGCTCAGTGACTCAGGGACACGGCAGTCCCATGGGTTCTGGGCCATGTCAGGCGATGGCTGTCTGGGGATTCCCGTCCTGCTCAGCGGCCCCAATTTCCCTTCCATGTGAGATGGCCGCACCTTGTCATCCAGTCTACGTGTGCATTAGTACCCGCAGCTGCCGCTGCTGTTGAGGGACGTGAGTGCACCTCAGCTTCCTCCGCCCTTTGGGTCTGGGGGGGAAACAGAGCTGGGGGTTGCAGACTTGGAGGCAGGCACAGCTCGTTCAAGAACCCAGCCGGAGTGGCTCCTGGGTTTCCGTCTGACCGACAATCAGATCAAAGGAAGCCAAGTGAAATCCGAGCCCTCCACGTGTGTTGTGCCAGCTCCGAACGATCAGAGATTGTTCCAGAAATACCCAGTGAGATGGGTTTCACGGGCCTTTGGACCAACACTCAATGCTCCCAGTTACAGAGGCAACACGCAGGTTAGGAGCTTGGGCCCCACAGTCTCTAGACGCGCTGGGTTTGAGTCCCGCCCGTGTGACCGTCAGATGGGCTGCTCAACCTCCGTGCCCCCATCCCAACCGCTGTGACATGGGGATGAGAACAGGTCCTACCTCCTACTGTTGTCGTGAGGCACAGAGAGATGGAGCAGTAGCCCAGCTACAGAAACACCACCGTGCACGCGCGCTCTGGCAGGGTGGAATGCTGCCACCTACCAAGGAACACCTGCGTGCACAGCTGGGCATGCGCTCCAGGGCTGCCCTGACTAGGGACCACAAGCCGGGTGGCGTAAGCCATGGAGATTCATCTCACAGTCCTGGGGGCTGGAAGTCCAAGACCAAGATGTCAGCTGGCTGGTTCCTTCTGAGGACCGTGGGAAAGAATCCGATCCAGCCTCTCTCCCAACTGCTGAGGACTTACTGGCAATCCCTGGCACTCCTTCGCTTGTAGAAACGTCTCCCCAAACTGCCTCCATGTCCACCTGTAGGGGGGTCTTTTTGTCTGAATTTCCCCTTTTCATAAGAAGAGCAATCACGCTGGATGAGGCCATGATGTACTCCAGCACGACCTGCTCTAAACTTGAATTATACCCAGACAAGGTCACATGCTGAGGTACTGGGTGTCGGGACTTGTGTACATGAGTTTTTAGGAAATATAATCTAACCCACGACAGTCCTTTACCTTAGAGACCTGTACGTTTTTTGCCTGCAGCAAGCATGCAGAGAGAGTGGCCGGCCCTCCCCGACCTGGTCGGCCAGCAAAGACCTCCTGCTCTGTTCTGCGGCCCCTGTCCCACGGCCTTGTTGCTGCGGGGCTCGGGCCTAATGCCTTCACTGAGGCGACTTCCTCTTTCCCTGCCCATCTGTGTCCAGGACACCGCCTGGCACAATGTAGACACTCCATAAATATTTATTGAGTGAATGGATGTGCCGTTTCATTTACTCTTCAAACAACTCTAGGAGATGAACATCATTATCTTGTTTTGTGATAAAAACAATCTGTTCATGCTCAGAGCTATTGTCTTTGGACCAAGGTGCCGTCCATATAATTGCTGGTTTTCTAGACCATTCCAGACCCGTCAGTACTGAACTCACAAGGTGTGTGCGCCTCACACGTGCCTAGGCACCTCCGTGAACCTCTGAATGTAAATCTCCCGGAGTCTCTGTGTTTAACACGTGCTCCCCCGTGGTCCCGATGAGGCCAGTTTCACCAGGGAACGCCCGACCTCTGACCACAACCAGGCGGGTGGAGAGGGCAGAATCCGCGTTTCTTTTGATTTCGTGCTGTCCTCTGGGGGACAGTACAGAAACACCCCTGCCCTCTCTCCATCCCTATCCCGTGCCTTCTCTGTCAGGTGAGGAAGGATGAAGGACTGAGGGCACCTAACTTCGCCTCTCCTCCCTCTCCCTCTCCCTGTCGGGGCTACCTGGTGAGGGCTCACCTTCCGTCTGCCCTTTCTCTGCCAGGTGATGGGGGTTCTTGGCAGGAAGGTGGAGGAGGGGCCATAAAATCACCTTAGTATTTAGACTACCTTGGATACCTTTCAACAAGAAATGTGATAATTTTTATGTCAATATTTATAATATACTAGAAGTTACATCCTTTAAAATTCATGCAGACAAAGACAAATACATGGCCACTTAAAAAATCTGTGTGACAGACAGTCTGCGCTTCCTGATCAGCGCCCCGTGCAGCACCAGCAGCACCTGGGACGTGCGCCCAGCTTGCCCACAACGTGAAGCTGAGCCTGATTAGGCGTCTGGGTCTAACTAGCTCCAGGGTGTAAAAACCACAGGAGGGCCCTGGCCGGCTGGCTTTCAACGCCACATGTAAGTGAAATCGTATTTGTCTTTCTCTGTCTGAGTCAGCATAACACCCTCTGGGTGCATCCATGCTGCTGTATATGGTAAGATGTCATTTTTTATGGCCAAGTAACGTCCATCATACATAGGTACTGCAACTTCTTTACCTCTTCATCTATTGCAGTTCCCTTGCCATCGTTTCTCGTCACTCAAGTATGTGAAGGAGGGCACAGGGAGGCTGTGACAGGGAACTTGCTTGCGGCCTCAACTGGGGGCAGCAGCGGAGGCGGCGTCGGCCCCTCCAAGTCCTTCCCCATCTCGTGTGCAGACATCTAATAGGGAAAATTTCATTTGCCTCTAGAAACTTAGCTGCAAGCCAGTCCGGGTTTTTTGTTTTGTTTTAGATTTCCAACCTCTCTACATAGAAGGGTGGTTGGCTAGGAGTACAGAGAACCAAACCTGCAGACCCGCTATCGACTCTGAGAAGCCTGCTGACTCCTATTTACAAATATTATCATTTTTCGTGTTCACTATTTCATGAGAAAACCCAGGACACCCTTCCCTAGAGACGCTCTTCTGCACAGGTGCATCAGCTGCATATTCAAGGAGGTTCATGGGAGCATTGCTCAAAATAGCAAAACCTTAGAAAAAGCCCAAATGCCTACTGGCTCTGAAATGTTTAAATAAAGTGTCACATATTCAACTATGGACACTATATAACTGTGAAGTGAATGACCCTACAAATGCACATATGAATGTGTATGAACTTCAAAAACAGAAGGTAGGGGACAATACCTATAAGCAAAAGAATATGTAAAGTGTGATTTCCTTAAAATAAAGGTCAAAATGAGGTGAAATTGAATAATATCTTATTTAGGCACACACACTATTTCCCCCCTGCAAAGCTGCGGTTTTCTGTGTGCATCAGAATCGCCGGGAGGAATTTTTGTAGCCTAGATCCCTGGATCTCTCCCCCTGGGTTTCTAATTCAGGAGGTCTGGGAGTGGGTCCCACAGATTCGTATTTCTAGCAAACTTCCAGATGATACTTATACTGCTAGTTGAGGGATTATACTTTGAAAACCACTACCATAAAGAAATGCATGGGAAGGATAAACATCAAATACTGGATTGTGGCTACGCTGGTGTAGGAGGAAGATGTGATTAGCAAAGTGCAGGCAGGAGATGTCGAAGATACTGGTCATGTCCTATTTATCAAGCTGGGTGGTTGGTGTCTGGCACAGGTGGTCTTCTAAAAATTATTCCTTAAAATATACATATGCATTATAGTTATACTTTTGTAAATATAACCCACTTCATAATTTTGAAATGTAAACACAACAAGAAAAAAATTGGTCTCACACAACCATTGCATCCAATGCTAACTTGAGTTGTATTCTTAAATAAGAAGTGAGTTGTGGACAACTGGGCTAGGCTGAAGAATTATTAAAGACAGGCCGAAAAAAGAAAAAAAGGACCTTTTACTGAGTTCCACCCAGATACCAGAACTCATCACTTAAGATGGTGCTACTTGTATATATTAACACCCTATTTTGTAGATGAGAAGAGCAAAGAACAAAGTGAGTAGGAACTTGTATTCACATCGCAGTTATTCCATGAACAGAGCTAGAATTCAAGCCCAGAGCCCACCCTCAGGGCCCACGGCCATGTTTCCCTAAGTCTTAGCCACTGGTCACCCGCATCAAATTTGCTCAAAGTGCATCATGAATCAGATTTGCAAGCCTCAAGTCAACCCACCACATTCAACTTCGTGCAGGTGGGTCTTGGAACCTGCCTTTTACTAAGCTCCTTGGTGTAAATGACATCAGAATTGGGACCAGTACTTTGCCAGACTATGGTGGACATCAGCACTCATCGGATCGTTGGCCAGCCTCATTCTGCACGTCTTTGAAAAGAAGACACATGTATTGTAAAAAAAATGAGCACACGCGAAGGCGGGTGGAGTCAGGGTGGAAAGGGGTGCGTGGTCCAATATATGAACACGAGAAGCCAGGAAGAGTAGAGGCATAAAACATTAAGACACTGGCGACACCAGCAAGGGAGCTTTCTCATCTCCTACAAGACCGGGCTCCTACTTGAAAGAGCCGTAATAATTGGAGATGTGCAAACATCCATGATATTAACCCCGAGGCTGTGGTGACTGCTCACGACCAGCAACCCTTTGAATATTCAAAAGCAGGTGACAAAAGCACCGGAGTCGCCCAGGGGCTGCAGTCTTTGTGTGCCCTGGCACCAGCTGCCTAGGAAAGGGATGCACAAAACACAAAAGCAACCTCCACCCTCCCAGGTGGGAGAGCCTCATTGAATAGCAGTGGGAGTTGGCTTCAGATAGAGCGGCAGAGGGGTGTTTGTTATTTGCATACTTTGAATCTATCACTTGTATCCAAATGCTTTTACTTGGAAGATCTTTTTCACCAAGGCCTGAGAGATTAGTAAGAATAGTTTCCCCAACTTTCAGATTTTGAGAAAAATCTTGCTTATAGAAAGATAATCTTGGCCGCCAGAAAGGTTAAGATCAAGACAAGAAACAGGACATACAATCGAAATGGCTCAAAGGCAAGACGACGACCTAGCGTCTCTCATGTGTGTTTGTGCAGCGGAGAACATCAGAATGCATTTTTGCCTTTCTGTATTTTTTACTAGCATTTTTTTCCTGCCTCTAATTCTGCTCCTAGCTTTAAATATAAACTGTGTAAGTTTTTAACTAGGTGACTGTCTAAGCAACTTTCTTCACCTCTGGTTCCACTACCAGCAATACTGTCATGATTAGTAACGAAATTCCTGCAGCAGAGAGGCACAGATAAGCAATTCAGGTTAGAGGGCCACATATGTATACCACTTAGATTTATTCTATAAGGAGTTTTGGGGCCAGCACACTGGTGCAAAGCTGGGGGGCAGGTGGGAAATGACCTCACTGAGGTCCCTGCACCAACTGCACAGTCTCCGTGCTCCTCTCTCCCTGGCAACCCATTCCTTCCTGTGCAATTTCTAGGCTTCCAGACGGGACCCAAGAAGCAATGGTTATTACCTTTCAGCTAAACCAAGTTAGGCTTAATCCAAACAAAAACAGTAACAAGTCCTCAGATGTGTTACTATGAACCTGCAGTTCCCTACCAGCAGCAGGCTTCCCAGGCTTAGTCTGGCTCCGTTTCGTTAAGCCCAATAATGCGTGTCTCTAGAACTCGTTCTGAAGGCTCAGGAAAGTCGTCTCACCTTCTTCTCAACATCAGGCCTCTTACTTGTGAAATGAAAGAGAAATATTAGGTCTGTCCTAAGTCTCAGGATTTCAACCTTTCTTAGGTTCTATAGTTTAACTAAGGAATTCAGTGTAAACATCACTGAATAAGTAATATTTGATTGGATTTACAAGAATGTTGAATTTATGTACCTTGCTTTCTGTAGTAAGGGGTCCTTGTGAAAATCGTACCCTAACATAAACTCAAACTATGAGTCCCAAATAATATTTCAGTATTGACCACGACTGTACACATGCTTTGCTACATACATAACATTTATGAAGCTGTGACCCAGGTGGCCCACCGAGGATGATATCACATTTAGGTGGGAAAGAATTAAAGACAGGCATCTGTCTGGACATTAAGATGTCTGGCAACTTCTGCTTGCATTCTTGAACTTCTGCCATCACCACAAGGAACGCATATCCTGGCTGTCCCCTGGTCCTAGCAGGAGGTGAGAGACATCTGCAGCACAGCCCCTCCCCCCACCCGAGCCCAACCTAGATTAGCCAACAGATCCATAAAAACAAATGAGTGTTGTTTTCAGTGATTGATTTGTTACACAGCAATGTTGTGTCAAGAGCTAACTGATACAGGGACGGAGCAATGTAATCAGTAAGCTCTTGTTCAATTCTATAAAAATTTCATTGCTTCAGGTCACCAAAGAATTCTGCAACTCATTATCTCATTTATTCTTTAGAATGACTGTTAACTGTGTATTATCGTGGCTACTTTATAAAGGAAGATGTCGCTGTTTATTTCCTGCTGTGATTATCATCGGAGATGTCTGTCAGCCCATACTTTGGGACATCATCCCCCATACATGAGAACTCCCCTTAGGACTTGCTGGATGGGCTGGCCTGAGAAATCCCTTCTGTATTACACAGTCCTGCTCCCACCCCTTCGGCTGGGACCCAGCTGATTGGACCAGCAAATGGCACCCGACTGAAGATCAACCAATCAGGGCTGGTCAATGACCAATCAGATTTTCTCTCTTGAGAATCTAAATTAAGACTTGGAGAATAAACTTTTCAGTGATAAAACATCATATGAACTTGGAATTAATTGCTTTGTGGGGCCATATGTAAGTAAGAAAAGGTGAGAAGGAAACAGAGACAGTGTGTGATAGACAGGAAATGACAGCCATGTTTCCAGTCCAGAGAAACAGAGCGAGGTGGGCTGTGCTTCAGTTCCTGAGCGGGGAGATTCCCCTTGTACTCCTCAGTGGGTGCCCCTCTCACGTGCACCGGCTGAGCGGATTTTAGCTCCCTGCACCCAAGAGAGTTTTAGTCACAACTGAGTAACTAGAAGCCTTGTTCACAGGCTCAAAGCTTGTAAGTGGCTATTATGGTGCCCCCTTCATAATTCACATGTTAAATCCTAACCTCCAGGACCTCAGAATGTGGCTGTGTTGGAGGCAGGGTCTGTGTTGGAGGTAGGGTCTCTAAAGAAGCCATTAGGAACTCCTAGAAGAACACATAGGCAGGAAGCTCTTTGACATCTCTCGTAGCAGTATCTCTTTGGATATGTCTCCTCAGGCAAGCGCAACAAAAGAAAAAAATAATGGAACTACATCAAAGTAAAGTTTTTATACAGTGAAGACCATCAACAAAACAAAAAGACAACCAGCTAAGTGGGAAAGCATAGTCATAAATGATATATCTGGGAAGGGATTAATAGTCAAACTGTATAAGGAACTCATACAACTTAACACCCAAACCCCCAAACAATCAAATTAAAAAATAGACAAAGAACCTGAATGGACACTTCAACCAAGAGGACATACAGATGGTCAACAGACATATAAAAAGATGCTCAATGTCACTAATCGTCGGAGCAATGAAAATTAAAACCACAGTGAGATATGACCCATACCTGTCATAAGGGCTATAATCAATAAATCAACAAATAACAAGTGCTGGTGAGGATGTGGAAAAAAGGGAACCCTCGTGCATTGTTGGTGGGAATGCAGATTGGTGAGGCACTGTGGATAATAGTATGGAGGTTCCTCAAAAAATTTAAAATAGAACTACCATGTGACCCAGCCAACCCACTTCTGGATATTTATCTGAAGAAAACAAAAACACTAATTGGAAAAAAAAATATATGCACCCTATGTTCATTGCAGCATTACTAGTAATAGCCAAGATATGGGAGCAACCTAGGTGTCCACTGACAGACAAATGAATAAAGGAGATGTAATATATATATAAAATGTATGTGTATCTATAGATACATACATATATACAATGAAATACAATGAAATATTATTCAGCAATAAAAAAATAATGAAATCTTGCCATTTATGATAACATGGATAAACTTAGAGGGTACTGTGCTCATTCAAAGACAAATACCACATGATTTCACTTATATGTGGAATCCAAAGAACAAAACAAAGCAGAAATAGACCCATAAATATAGAGAACAAGCCGATGGTTGCCAAAGAAGAGGATAGGGGTGGGAGTTTTTTAAAAAAGATATCATTAGGGTGGGCTCTAGTCCCAGACGACTGGTGTTCTAGTAAGAACAGACTGGAACATGGCTGCGCACAGAGGAAGGCCACGTGAGGACACAGGGAGAAGGCGGCCATTTACGGCCAAGGAGAGAGGCCTCGGGAGAAACCAGCCCTGCTGACACCATGATCACAGACGTCCAGCCTCCAGAGCGAGACAACACATTTCTGTTGTCTGAGGCCCCCGGGCCACGGCCTTTTGTCATGGCAGCCTGAGCAAACCAGCACAGCGGCAGGCCCTTTCTGGGTGCGTGACAAGGACGCTCTCCCTCCTTGGGGTCTGTGCCCCACTTCCAGGCACTATTCAAGTGAGGACGGGAGGAGAAAAATATCAAAATTCGATGCAAGGCCGAGCATTGAAAGGAAGATGTGAGCATATCAGTGCCTCATAAGGTCCAGAAAAAGAGGGGCATTGAGAGAGGAGAAGGGAAATAACCCTGTGGAGAACTAGCAAGTTCTTCAGCTCACAGAATGCAAGCTAATGAATTATGAATTTCATCACTGACTCTCGGCATTCAATTGCTTACTGTGGACACTTGGTAATCAATATAAACTATTCTTGTATGACAGAACAGAACTCCTCAGTGAGGAGGAAAACAGGTCACACTGACTGAGGCCTGCAAGGGGCCAGGCACGCTGTCTCCCTCATTATCATCCAACCCTGCACGGATCCTACGGGGCCGGTTCTGTTATCGACCACAGTTAATGTGCCGGCTGGAACCGAAGCCCAGAGGTGCAAAGGATTTTGCCTCAGGTGCCCACGCCAGGACTGGAAAGCAGCTGTGTGACACCTTTGTCAACATCACTTGTTCTTCCCCCCAACATTCATTCTCTGTTCTTTTGGCAATAAAACATTCTAATGTTCTTTCGAGATGCCCCTTCCCACAATGCCCTCTGCCCCACTGCCATCGATCCAGGGTATTGCAAAGTGATTGATCAGGAATGAGCACAAGATTGACGCGGATCCGATCAGAGGTACTAAGCACACTTGGGAGAAACCAACGAGTTTTCTGAGCCAGGGACGTCTCCACCACCTGGGCTACCTTCCCTAAAGACCGTGGATGGAGATGCCCGGTTGTGGCCCTGCCTTTGCTCAGCCCCGTGACCTTGTCCATTATGTCATTACCTTCTACCCTCTACCTGGTGGTGTGTGTCCCTCCGTTCCCTGTTGTCACCACCAACCCTGATCTCTGATGTTTTCGCTGCAGTCCCCTGCCCTTTGACCCAGCCCGTGTTCTTCCCACTGACTTCCAGTTCTAGACTCTTGTCATTTATTCTTCTCTCCCTGTCTCATGTTCTCCCAGTTCTCTGTCTGGACATTCACCAGTTTATACCAACAACGGACACTTCCATTTCCGCATGTGTTTTTTTTGAAGTCTGCTTCTCTGTTGTCCATGCACAGTGCCTGGCTTAAGACAGTTCCGGCTGCTACCACAAACCGCCAGAGGCTGGGGGTTATGAACAGCGGAAGCCTATTTCTCACAGTGCTGGAGGCTGGAAGGCCACGGTCCTGGTGCCGGCACAGCTGGGTTACGGTGAGGGATCTCTTCTGGGTACAGATGGCCTTCTTTTCATTGCGCCTTACCACAGCTGAAAGACAGCAGAGAATTCTCCAAGGTCCCTTTTTTGAGGGCACTAATCTCATTCACAAGGGCTCCACCCTCGTGCCTAACCCCCTCCCAAAGGCCCCACCTCTTAATGCTATTACACTGGGGATTGGGATTTCAACGTATTGCGGGGGCGGGGGGGGGTGCAGCAGAGACAGGAACATTTAGTCCATTTCAATGACATTTAAAAATATTAAGATATATTTACTCTCACAAAGCGGGTGGATAAGCCATTAAAGGGAAAGAATTCTCAGACTTCTTAAAAATCATAACTGTCTTGCTAAGGGAGTCTTTTCAGATTTTTTTTTTCCTACTTACTAACTCATCTAGTGAAATTTTAATGGGCACTGTGGCCCTTCAAAGTGCCATGAAATTGTATTATTTAAGTGCCCCCACCAAGAACCAATTTTTACACCTTTGGGGGCAACATAGCCCCTATTATAAATGCATGTTGAGGCGGGGGCGGGAGAGAATGAACCTAGCCAATCCGAAAACGCACTCCTAGAGACCTTTCTCTAATTATTCTGCACCCTGCAACGTGCGGAGTTGGCCCCAGCAGCAAGCCTGATAATTTGTATCCAAACATATTGAAAGACATTAAAAACTTCCATTTGCTTCCAGCACATTAATGACTCCGCAAGCGTGAGAAATGGACTTATTCCGGTGTAGGGTACGCCTCTTTGAAAAATTATGGAAGTTGCTTTTTTAAATTAAGGTAGCAACACCTTATCAATGGATAATTTAAACATTGCAGGCATTCAAAAATGCTGTGATTTGCAACACCAGTTTTAATTAATGCCTGCAACCCAGCTGTGAAAATTGGGACCTCTAATTTGTGAGTTACAGTAACTGCTAGTGTCGATTAACCTAGCAGGTCAAATTCTGGTTCCATGGTCTTACATATACATATACATCATCTTCCTATTAAACTTCAAGTTGAAAGCCGACGGGAGAGGGAAATAATCACTCTTAGGTAATGTGTCACCTCTGAAAACAGAGGTGAGAGCAGAGTATAAGATTTTTCCTTCCCTTCCCCAGGCACCCCTCTTGGTTAACTCCTTCCTCTCACTGTGTTATTTAATTTCTTCCTCACTTTATACACACTGGCAGCTCCTTATCGTATCATCATTCTTCCCATCCCACACAAAAAGTCCTCTGGTTTTCAAACTGTAATATACAATAATTCCTGGGGGTCTCTTCCACCTTGCTAACTTCCATCCATTCATTTGAGAATATGAGTGGTCGCCTTGTGCAAGGCTCTAAAGTGGGCTTTGGATACAACGAGAATAGTATCAATGCATAGTTAGCTCTTACAGAGCACTATGGATAGGGACCATGCAAATCCCTTTACAGGTTCTAACTTCTTTAGTCCTTGCAACCTCCTGGGATACACCAGAGCTAGCTCTCCACCTCTGGGTATTTATTATATAGTGGAACGAGCACATTGGCCTAGCTTGGCTGCAGGTACCTGGACAGGTGTCGGTACCTTACGCAGAGAAGGGGCTGGGTTCCCTTAATGTTGGCTGATCCAATTCAGCTGGCAGCAAAATAAGCTTGAGAACCTCTTAAAAAGTGGGGCACGCATAAGTAAATGAGTGGATTAAAAAACTGTGGTACATTTACACAATGTAATACTACGCAATAGAAAAAAGGAACTCCTACCTTTCTCGACAGAATGTATGGAACTGGAGAGCATTACGCTAAGTGAAATAAGCCAATGGATGAAAGACAAATACCATGTGATCTCATCTGTAAGTGGAACCTAATCAACAAAACAAGAGAGCAACATAGAACCATAGACAAGGAAATGAAAGACTGACAGTGACCACGGGGGAGGGAGAAGGGGGCTAACAGGGGAAAGAAGGGGAAGGGGTAAGTCAAGGAACACGTACAAGGGGCCCATGGACAAGGACAACAGAGGGCGGGGGGAGGACTGGATGTGGGAGGTGGGGGGTGGGTACGGCAGGAGAGAGTGATGCGGGGGAAATGGGGACAACTGGAACTGAACAACAACAACAAAAAAGACTTTTTTTAACGCGGGGCAGGATGGGACATAATATAGAGACATCAAACATTTGCTTTGGCCTTGAAGAGATGTGGAATGTGGTGGTTAAAGACACAGACTTAGATGTCAGGCAAATAGCAGTTGGCTTCCCGGTCCCATCACTTATCGGCTGGGGGGCCCACGGATAAGTTCTCCAGTCCCTAAGAGCTTATTTCTTCATCTGAAAAACAGGAATGATATCATTCCTCACACACGGGACCATGTGGTGATGCACGGACAGACTTAAGCAGGGCTTAATGCAGTGCCTGGCACGGACGGTGCTGTCAACCACAGTCGATAAAGTTTTGCTATTATTAGTATAATAATCCATCATGTTCTTCATGGCAGCCCATGGAGATCTGTCCTGTAATGTCAGGGCACTTGAAGCTGTCAATTAATTAAACAGTTTTTGAGCATCTACTCTGTGAAAGATGTAACATAGCCATGGTGGGGGATCCGAGAGCGGCTAACGGATCTCGCGTGGCACCTGTGCTAACCACAGCCACGCTCCGAGATTAGTATACGCGCTAATATCCGTCTCCTTCATGCCAGGCCGGCTGCGGGGGCCTGCTGCCTGGGCAGTCACACAGCCCCATGGTGAGCAGGATTCCACGCCTGGTTCCGTGTTTCATGGTCGCTATCTTGAATGTCTTCTAATTTTTCCACAAGGGGCCTCATATTTTCATTTTTCACTGGGCCCACAATGACTGCGCCCACAATAGCTGGTCCGGCCTCCGCTGGCCTGTATGCCCCGTGAGGGCAGGTTCTAAATCTCCTTTGCCCACCGTTGTACCCAATATGTGATTACTGAATGAAGGGAAGATGACAAAGACTTGCAGTGCAGACAAACCGATGTCTTGGCTCAGTTGTACCCAGGTGGTAGTAGGGGAGGGGCCGCTAAAAACTCCATTGTGCATTGAGGGCCTGGTTACAAGAAATACTGCCTCTCTTTTATTTATTTATTTTAAAGATTTTATTTATTTATTTTTAGAGAAAGGGGAAAGGAGGGAGAAAGAGAGAGAGAAACATCGATGTGCGAGAGAGACATCAATACGTTGCCTCTCACCCACCCACTGCTGGGCACCTGGCCTGCAACCCAGGCTTGTGCCCTGACTGGGAATCGAACGGGCGACCTTTCGGTTCGCAGGCTGGCACTCAATCCACTGAGCCACAGCAGCCAGATCTCTTTTATTTATGTTTTAAATAAACTTACCACATCTGGCAATTTGGGGGCTTTGTTAGTAAGTTAACCCTAAAGTGGCAAGAAATGCCAAAGTGCTATTTTCAGTTTCATTTTTGTCTATGCCACAAAATTAATATAGACTATTTAAAAAATATATACTATCATATCTGAGGGGTACTGATCGATAATAAAACACATATATATAGGAAAATAAAAATATTATTTTTAAGAAAGCAGATGAGGAAAATCTGTGTTGGATGTGTCAGAATAAGAGGGTGGATTTGGATGTTTCCCTCCTTGAGAGGAATTTCCCCCTATGTCTTCAATGGCGGAGAAACCCTTTGAAGGGAGCTGTGGGTTCATCCCTTCATTCAGCAAAAAGGTACTAGGCTCATTGGTGCAAAGCTCCGCATCCCTGTGTGTGCAGATAAAAAGGATGACTCACGCATGGTGACAGACACCATTCGGTCATTCCAGAGCTCTCCGGGAGAGGCACACATGCTACTGAGACGTCACCAGGAAGTGAGCAGGTGACCCACCCTAAGGGACTGGCAGGCTTCACTAAGGACAGGGCATGGGAGCTGGCTCCCAGCTTACTTGGCATCTCGGCTAGTTTTCCTCACCTGAAGAACAGGGATGGTAACTTCTGTTCGAAAACGTTGTTGGGATGAGACATCATAATTGCAGTATCTTTGCAAAAGATTTGTTCCAGGTGCCACTGTCGTTCCTGAGAAGGACTACTGGAAAATTCATGGCTTCTCACTCAGCGCCCCGACCCCTTCCCACACCCCCACTCGCCCATCTTGGAGACCCAGAAAGCCATGATTCGGACAGGGGGCGACCCTTCGAGCACGGAGCTACAGAAAAGTAATTCACAGTGGAGGGGAACTGTGCTGGAGAGAGACACCCACAGAGGAGAAGAGAGTTCTGATTCTTAACCGGCAGTGTTAAAAACCACCTTTTTACATTAAGAATTAGCCCTTGTTTACTCTTTCACCAGAGCTCAATAACCTGGTAACTTGACATTCGAAATACATGCAAAGATGTCATGAATACAGTGGAACAGCATGCTCCTTATCATGCCAAGAATGTGCATGCATGTTTATGTGTGATGGAAAGAAGGGAAAGAAAAATCAATTGCTAATTACCTCCAGCACTAATCTGGTGATGAATGTCTAACAGTGTACTACATTCCGGATTCTGACTCTATCGGAAGAGTGAAATAGCTCCAAGAACACAAAAATGATTTATCTGCTCGAAACAATTAAGGCAGTACATACATGGGAGCTTTTCTGGGTATAGCTTCTTTTATTCTATTAATCACGATTTTATATATTTCTTATTATTATTTGGTTATATTTCTTATTAAAGCAAAAGTGCTGTTCTTCTCATTTTTGTCTTTATAGCGCTATAGCAATGCCAGTAATTTTGATGTGGTTGCATGTCGGCCACCTGGTTAAGTTTAACATCACAACGAGACATAGGTAAAGGCGTACCAAGGTGTAATTATCCATTGTAGCCGTCTGTCTCTCCATCCATCCATCCATCCATCCTCTACTGTCCATTCATCCACCCACTCAGCCACCCATCCATCTGTCCATCTACCTACACTGCCAAACACTGGGCACTGAGAAAAAGGAGGCTATTTACATCAAGTGGAGGCAGGATTCATACTTACCATTTTTGATTTTAAAAAAGCAACGCTCCAGGGAGTGTTCAGTCCAGGTCAGTCCTAAATTTAAACACCTGCCAGTTATTCTCTTTGCAGAGTCATGTATGATTGGTTCCTTTCTGACTGATTCACTGAGATGAAAGTGGAAATCAAGGGAAAATGCAAATCGCCACCTGCCTGGTAGCTCACTGGAGAGCACCCCCCACCGGCCACACCCAGGAGTCCTAAGTCCTGGTCCCATTTTCAGCATGATGTCATCTTTGATGACTTACTTAATCACTATCTACATCTGTTCCTTCCTGAGTCACAGGAGGCTATGGGCACATATAAAAATGTATTGGGGGAAAAAACGCCGAAAACGCCCACACTCGGCCTTAGACTTCTGATTCTCTGGCAGGGGGTGGGGGCAACGCGGTTGCCTCTCCAACCTGGTGGGGCCACACCTGGGTCAAGCACAGCTGTCAGGAAGCCTCCTGGCGGCCATGCCAGGCGACCCCCGGGGTCACCGAGCGCACCTGAAGACGCCCACTCAAGGCCAGCGCATGTTCCACTCTCATCACTGTGGCCTGACTCAGCATGCAGTCCGCAGCCGTGGTGGATACCCCTCCCTCTGGAGTGTGCGGGGCCCCAGCCACACGTACTGCGGCTGTGATGAAGCGAGGGTGGCGAGGGAACCTTGGTGCCCTTTTATAGCCATTTTCCATATAACCAGCCTACCATATGTGATTGATTAAACCAGTTCCCAGAGCCCTAATGTGTTAGCCTCTCTGAGCCCACAAAACTCAGAGTTTACAAGGATACCAGACAGATCCTTTTAGCCACAATGATACTAGACTCTCTCTTTTACTTGGTGGACCTTCATTATTTTGAACCCCAAACATCTGGAATACTGACTGGCAGCTGGAATACTGCCTGGGCCAAAATTTCACTTGGTGCTATCTATGAAAAAGGAAGCATTCGCTAAACTGAAATCAGTAATGTAGAGGAGATCTAGGGGAGAACACTTACGAAGACAAAATATTTTCATGGATGTATGATCATATGGAAATCATTCAATTTATCCCTCCTCCCCAAAGACATCCATGTCCCAATCCCCGGACCGTGCAAAGGTGTTATAGTACCCAGCAGAGGGACTCTTCAAGTAAAACTAAGGTTACAGACCTTAGCATAGGGAGGTTGTCCTGCTTCATCTGGAGTGTCCCAATCTAATTACAAGAAAAGACAGAGAACTTTCTTCAGTCAGGGTCAGAGAGATAAGGCAGAAGAGGCAGTTGGAGAGCTCTGGAGTGTGAAAGGGACTTGACCCACCATTGCTGGAAGACAGGGTGCGCGGAAAGTATGAGAAGGATGGAGACAGCCTCTAGGAGTAAAGACCGACCCCTGCTGACACCCGGCAGGGAAGTGCAGGCCGCGGTCCGACAGCAGAGGACTGAATTTAACCAGCAATCTGGAGAAGCTTGGGAACAGGTCCGCATATGGCCCTGCTGACACTTCCATTTTGGCCCCTTCAAAGCAGAAGACCCCACTGGGCCACGCTACACCCAGACTTCTGACCTACAGAACTGTGAGATCATAAAGGTGTGTCGTTTTAATCACCAGTAAATTTGTAGCAGCTTGTGACCACAGTAACAGAATTAATACAACGGGGATGGGTGCTGGCAAAAACATTTAGGAGTCAGTATGGCCGGAACGGATGGCCTACCCGTCAGAACGACCCAAAGCTCGGCCCGGGGCCCGCGAGCTGCATGCCAGCCCTGCAGATGAGGACCCGACAAGACAGAGATGAGCCACTTGAGCCAACAGGAGCCCAACAGGACTCTGACAGGGTCTCCAAGGCAACACTCTATAGATTTCAGCTCTGTTCCTGGCGTGTCCTTAAAAGTAGTAAAAGGGATATTCCTTGATCGCTATGAGCGATTTGGTTTAGCTTTCTACTTCATCCAATCCAAAAGTGTCCTCTCTGTTAGTGGGCTTTTAAAGTTTGGCTTGGCCGCACTGGAACCTCCTCCACACACACACACACACACACACACACACACACACACACACACACACACACACACACACTCTCTCTCTCTCTCTCTCTCTCTCCCCCGCCCCCCCCCCAGCACCCCTCACCCCTCTCTGCCCTGGCAATGACCTCTGCACCCATAAACCTTCCCTAGATCAAACCAGAGTTCTGTCTGAGTTCAGAAGCCTTCTCTCAGTGACAGGGGCCAGCCAGAGCTGACACGGTTACGAGAGAAGCTCGGTGTTGCCAGCATCCTATTAGAGGGAACGAAATTAGACTAATATGTTTGTCAGCCGTCAGCAGGCTCGGCCTCCGCAATTATCCTGTCTAATTAGATTAGAAGCTGACAGCTGAGAGCACACCCTGTGACATTTCAGTTTGCCATCTCAAAATGAGGAACACACTACCCACTTGTTTTCCTCATTTACGCCCAGGTCTTCTTTCGAGTCGCCACGAGAACTGATTTTTGTAATTAGCCATCATTTGTATTACAT
This sequence comes from Pteronotus mesoamericanus, assembly GCF_021234165.1. Lineage (NCBI taxonomy): Eukaryota > Metazoa > Chordata > Mammalia > Chiroptera > Mormoopidae > Pteronotus > Pteronotus mesoamericanus. Next base: position 2,980,111 of record NW_026555200.1, read on the forward strand.
CAGTTTATCTTCTCTACTCAACATAAAATAGGCCAAGAAGAGTCAAGAGAGAGAGTAAGAACTCTGGGAAGTGAAACCAAGCTCAAAGAATTAGAGAATTTTGTGAAATGCATAGGGATATTTAATTTAGATTTCCCCAAAAACCTCAGAGTAAAATTGTAAAAGTTGTAAACGGTGACAAAGGATGTTGGAGTCAGCTCATAGAGTCACCAACACACACACACACACACACTACATGGTCTGACTTAGAAATATAACTCATGGCTCACACAGTGGGACTATAGGGGGTGGTCACCTTTTTGGTGTCTCTGGGCCACATTGGAGAAAGAGTTGTCTTGGGCCAAACATTACATACATTGCAACACGGAACCACAAAAATAGAATGTTTTATGATTTTGTACTGGGCCACACTCGTAGCCATCCTGAGAAGCATGTGGCCCACGGGCCGCATGTTGGACACCGCTGGTAGACAGAGGCCGTGCAGAAGGCGATGCATTCCCCTGTGACATCGAAGAAGAATGAAAGATCTGCCTCTGGACCGCGAGCCTCGGCCCCAGCTCGGCTCGGGCCTGGTGTGTCCCTGGAGATGGCACTACAACTGCTCGTCGCGGCGACCGAGGGATTCATGACTCATATAGGCGGCCTTACAAGAGGCAGCTTGAGGAACAGCCCTCAGACAGGCCTGCGTTCCTTACCGCAGAGCAGTTTCAAACAGTAAATTTGAACAGAAGGTTTAACAAGGTTTTTGAACAGATTTAAAGTGGTTTTACCGTGGGGGTCCTTCCAGTGTTAAATGACATCGGACAGCGTCCAAGGAAGGCAACCCATCTTACGCGGCTGGATCCCACAGTATAAAATGAGTGTTCAAACAAGGCTCGAGGAGGATTTAGTGAGCGAGAAAAAGAGGCGAAGAGGCTAAAATGGCAGGCGATATATAGAAAGTCCCACCTCTGAAAAGCCCTAATTGTCAACGCCGCACCTCTCTGTACCTCGGGGTCCGCCATGGATCGTTTCTAGTGCCTCGTGTGCTTTCTCAATTTTAGTCATTTAAGAACTACAGTGATGATTTGCTTGGTATTTTTTTAAAAGCAACTCACTTTTCTTATACAAATTTAATTTAAAAAATTTGCATCATTGTTTGATAGGCTGGTCACATGTGTGTGTCCCTCCCCCTCATATATATGTATGCTAATTACACGATTATTAAAACCTTAGTGTTCCTCCACTAAAAGCCTCGCATGCACAGCAGCCACCTGTCCATCACCATTTGGGGGCCATGACATTTGGGTAAAGAATGTCTCCAACTACCTCCCCTGGTTTCGCAGCGGGAGCTGAAGCTCTTGCGATTCTGCCTGCTGAATTCCAGAACCTCTCAAACAAGGAGGGAGACAGGGATGGGGGCTGGAGACAGACCTTCTACCAGGAGTGTCCAACCTTTTGGAGTCTCTGGGCCACACTGGAAGAAGAAGAGTTGTCTTGGACTGTACCTTAAATATGTTGCTATACATAATCGCAAAAAAATCTCATAATGTCTTAAGTACATCTATGATTTTGTGTTGGGGCGCATTTGTGGCCATCCTGAGCCACGTGTAGTCCATAGGCTGCGGGCTGGACATGCAATCCGTTTAGGCTGCCCTCGAGTTTCACAGGAAACTCTTAGACCGAGAGAGCGATGTTTTGAAGCACAGTACCCCCTGGACTTGCAGGGTGATCGGAATGCTTCATGGTGACAAGGCGCCTTCCACCCCCAGATGGCAAAGTGACTTTACAAATGATTATCCTATTTCCTCATGCCCTTCTAGAAGGGTCAACTGTCTCACAGATCAAAAAACAAGCACAAAGGAAGGTGAAGCAATGTGACAAAAAGCCATGTGGCAAATCAGCAGCCGAGAAAGCAGACGCCTCCAACGGGGCTGGCGGGAACCACCGGATCCTGCCCCGGCTCCCCGTGGCCCCATGATGGGCACTGAGGAGGAGTGGAGAGAGCCCCGGGCAAGGAAGCAGGAACCCCAGGTTATGACGATGATACAGGGGTGGGCAAAGGGAGGCTCACAGTTGTGAGTGTACGAAACAGAGTTTATTCTTGTATTATTATTTATTCTTGGATTACATATTTTTTCATACAAACAACTGTAAACCTCCTTCTGCCCATCCTGTAAGAAGTTGATGGTGGTGCTCAGAGCCAAAATTTACTAATTTATTACTGTGTGCTGGGATACTGAAGTGCATTATCTCATTTAACCTGAAAACATTTCGGGAAGTACACACTCAAGGTAACCCCATCTGTATGAGTTTGCTGGGGCTGCTGAAACGAAGTACCACCAACTGGGCAGCTTAAACAACAGAAATACAGTGTTTCACGGTTCTGTGGGATGGAAGTCCAAGGCTGAGGTGTCGCAGGGCTGGCTCCTCCTGTGAAGGAGGACCTGTGGCCTCTCCCCCAGCTTTGGGTGGTTTGCTAGCCGCCCCTGGCTTTCCTTGGGCTGCAGATACATCCCCCCAAACGCAGCCTTCATCTTCTCACAGCATTCTGTGTGTGTGTGTGTGTGTGTGTGTGTGTGTGTGTCTGTGTGTCTGTGTGTGTGTGAGAGAGAGAGAATGTGTGTGCGCGCGCGCCTGTGTCCAAATGTCCCCTTTTTATAAGGATACCTGTCATATTGGATGAGGGGCCCACCCTACTCCAGTGTGACCTCATCTTAACTTTAACTAATTATATTTATAATACCCTGCCTCCTAGATACTGGGATTTAGGACTTCAGTACATGAACTGGGGGCGGGCAACACAATGGAGCACATACTACCATTTGTAGCTGCAGAAACTGAGTCTCGGAATGGTGAGGCCTTGTCCAGGTCACACGATAGTAAGTGATGAAGCCAGGATTTGAGCCAGAGAGTCCAGCTTCCCATTCTCTCCTCTTAAATTGTGCTATGGACTGAATACGCCTGACCCTCTAAAATTCATGTGCTGAAACAAAGCCCCCACTGTGTAGGTGTGTAGAGGTGGAGACTTTGGGAGGTGATTAGGTCACAGAGGTGGGGCCCTAATCATGGGATTAGTGCCCTTATCGAAGGGACACTGGAGAGGTCCCTGCCTCCTTCTCACCATGTGAGGACACACTAAGGTGATGACCATCCATGAACTAAAGAAGTGGGTCTCACCAGACACTGACTCTGTAGGTGCCTTGATCTTGGACTTCCCACCCAGTCTATGGTGATTTTGTTATAAGTGCCCGAATGGACTAAGACAAACTGATTTAAAATCGATCCATTGAATGGTCTCACCCAAGTTCTACAACTTCTTGAAGACAGTTATTGCCTTACTTTCCTCCTTCCCAGAGGTCATTATTAAAACCACATAATATAATGCACATAAGAACACACTGAATGCACACGTTCACATGCGAGGAGTGCTTAGTGTGACAGGTACCATCGCCACGCCAGCACCGAGGTGGCATTGGAGGCAGGCTGCCTCAGGTGAATTTCAGTGCCTCCCATGACCAGCTATGCAACCTGTGGCCTGTGACTTAACCTTTTTCAGCCCCAGGGTCCCCTTCTGTAAAAGGGGACAATCCCAGTACCCATCTCCCAAGTGTATGATGCAGGCACAGGCATAAACAGGGCCCGGCAAATAGCAGCTGCTGCACAGGGCAACCTGGGGATGGGCACGGCCGAGCGACCTGGGCACCTGCCCGCTCATGAAAGCCTGAGCTATTCCCAGAGTCAGGCCCCCTTCAAGGTGTTCGTGGTAAGTGACATCTCCATCCAGCTGGAAACTTGGACATGATTCTACATCCCTCTCTCGTCCCTCAAATCCTATCCATTTTACGTCCCTAATATCATCCTGACTTCCCAATATTTCTCCTCATGTCCACTGCTCCCCCCCTGGTCCAGCCCCCCGCCACGCTACAGTGCATTCTCAAAACAGCAGCCTGAGAGGGTGTCTGAACAAGGAAGCAAGATCCAAACTCCCCACTGGCTCCCGCATCGCAAAGCCAATCCATATCCTTTGCCACAGCCCAGCTGACCGCTCTCCCGCTGCTCCCGTGCCTTGCTCTGCTCCGGCTGCTCTGGCTCTCTGGCTGGGTTTAAACACACCTGCATGTTCCTGCCTCAGGGCCTTTGCACTTGCTCTTTCACCTGTCTCGTGCACTCTGTGGGTGGCTCTCTCCTCTCCCCAAACCTCTGTACAGATGCCCAGACCACCCTCTCTGCCTTACAAGTCTTCTTGTTCTCTGTGCACTCACCCCTGTGACGTTCTGTGTATTTGTGCTTGTTTCTCTTGTTTGTTGTCTGCCTACAACACTAGAATATCAGTTCCACGGTGCTGGGGGCATGTGTCTTCGGTGACTGGCACATCATAGGACCTTAACGAACATTCACTGAATGAATGAAGAAGCAGAGGAAGCAAAGAAAGGAGGCGTCACCCTGAAACATTTGCCAAGACACAACACTGACTTAAGGAATACAGATCAGAAACAGTGGTAACAGCCGACTCAGGAAGCAGAAGGAAATAAAAAAGAGTTGGCGTATCATTCCATTTTCTAAGGGAAAATCACTTGCTTTGTGCTGCTGTAAAACCTCGCAATTTGGTACCAACGCACTTACGCATTCAAAGGGAGAGTGAACGGCATCTCGGCAACACTCACACTCCCTAGACCTTGTCTAAAGGCTCCAGGCCACTCAAGGTCATCGCCACAAAGAGGAGGATTAAGTCACCGAGGATTTCAGGAGCTCGGAGAGGACACTCCCGTTCTCCCGAAGCCTTCTCAAGGCTGGGAAGCCCTGTCTGTCTCACCTGTGCCATAAAGGACCCTGTCACACCTCTGCAGTTTCTTACTCTGAGAGCAGGCAACACTGAAGGGCGCAGAGTCTGTCGCATGTCCGGAGTTCCTAATGTCTCCTTTGGAAGGGAAGGCTGATACACCCCAGATGAACGCAATGAATGTGCTTCTTCCAGATGGTCCCTGAACCAGAGCCAGATCAACGTGATGGCTGCAGGTCTTGCCAGGACACTCGGAGGGGCGGGCTGGAAAGTTCCCAAGGCTGGAGGGGAGAGGCCTCCCACTCAGGGGTGGACAGTTTAAAAGGAGATCTTGGTGCTGATGTCTGGGGCGCCTGGGGACATCATGTGCCTTTCTTTGTGTCATGGCCGCTGTCCCAGCTCTGCACAGAGGGAGCCTGTGCTGGGCTCCATCAGCGCCAGTCGGGAAGGGAGAGGACACACTATGCCGCCTACAGAAAGCCTGGGCCCTTGGCTCTCGCGGGCTCGCAGCTGCGTGCATCTGGAACAAACTGTCCTGCCCAGAACGGCAGCAACCATTTGCTTTTGTGACTTCAGCTCTGAGCTGAGGCCGTGCCTGTCACTCACCTGCTCTGGGGTTTCTTCTAATGTATCAACCACCCAGGAGACCTTCGGGTCCCCTTACCTTTCACCAACTCCTGCAATTCTCTCTCCCCTACCCCTACCCCCGACTTAAAGCTACTCTGAGTTGTTACCAAAATCTAAACTCCCATGCCATAAACACTTGTGGAAAAGGCAGCAATGCCAGATTCTCTGACTTCTCTTAAATAATTTCATCCTCACATATTCCTGTGAGGTCAATATCAGCTGCCTTTCATGTGAGATTCTAAAAACAAAAGCAACTTGCATGAGGTTTTATAGCCAATAAGTGGAAGAGCCGGGATGTAAACCCAGGCTGGTCCAGCAACGAACCCGCCAGCTGCCATAAAATCAAACACTTGAGAAATGAATTTAATATTCCGAGTCAAAGCAGCTCAACTAGCTGATGCATCTGACTCTCCCCAGTAAAGATTCTTTATTAAGCCAACGGCAAAAGAAGTCCCACTCCCAGCATTAGAGTTGACCTCTGTCTTAAAGGAAAAAAATAGTAATAATCTTCAAATGTTCCTCAAAGTATAATTTTGGGCCTGCAGATGGTTCGTTGTAAGATTCTACAGCGAGGGCCTCAGCACCTCTTCCGTCTTCCCTTTTCCGTTCAGGCCCCGACACTTCCCAGAAATGTCCAGGCTTCCATGAAATGGCCTCATTTTTTCTTCTACTTCCGTATCCTTCTCCCCTTCTTTTTGAGTGAAAAATAAAGACATATACTGCATTCATTCAGGGCTGACCAAGCAAAAATAAGAATTACAGCAGAAGGGACCTAAGAGATAAGGGTGGACTTTCTGCTCAAAAGGCTAATGAAGTATCAGCATGGCCTCCGAACAAAGAATCGGCCGGTCCAGCACTGATGATGGGAATGTAGCAGGGACTCCAGCTGCACCCCGTGGGGCAGGGGGTGGGGGAGGAAGAGTGACTGCAAAAGCAGGAGCCGCGTCTGTGCCTTTCCAGATCTTGCAATTCAATGAGGACTTCACAAGTAGGGAAGCCCTCCCTGGGGAGGGAAACTCAGTTTTGGGGGGGGCAGTACCCTCTTTGTGCCACGTCTACTAAATATGTCACCCCATTTAATTCTTATAATTCTTTGGGGTCATGACAATATTATTACCACTTCACAGAAAGCCCAGCCACGACTCGGGAGAGCTGAGTGAGAGCTTGACCACGCGGCCAGGGAGGGCGCTGCTCAGAGAAGGCCTGACTTGAAAGCCAGTGCAGCTTCCCCTGCCGTTTTGTTCCAGCATCACCTGGATGGTGCTCTCCTGTCTCTCCTTTCTGTCTCTCCCTCCCTCCTTCTGTTTCTTCCCCTCCTTTTCACTTGAGGATAGGCCATTATTCTGTTAGGCAGAAGCCTCAGGGGGAGGGAGGGGGGAGGGCTACCTGCTTTCCAGTATCGGTGTGCGCACCAAATGCTAACTGTGGCCAAAGCCATGTGGCTGACTTCTGAGGGCCCAGGAAGCACCTGCGTGAGGTGGGGCTACATGTGCTGCCAAAAGCCTTGGCAACTGGGAGCAGTGTGTGGACACAGGGTTGGAGACCGCCCCCTTCCTACGTGCAGCAGGCGTAGAGCGACGCCGAGGAGAGGCGCAAAGGAAGAGGCTTTGCCATCCGGGAACAAAGAACTCCAAAGACTGACGCCACCAAATAACAGGATTTTATTTAGAGCTTGTTGTGTGCAGACAACTAGAGATGAGAGAGGCTGGAGCAGAGAGACTCTAATTTACACGAGAAGAGAAACACCAAGCTTCCTTTCTGGGCTTAACTCAATTCCAACCATTTTCTTGCCCAGCAGGAGATGATCCGAGTGGATCCATCCACAGGGTGGTGCAGCCCGGAGGCAGGCGCTTTGGTGGCGGCCGGACCTCGGTTCAAGTTCATTTGCTCCCTCTTTACTTGGGTAAATGATTTAACTTCTCAGTGATTTAATATCTTCATCTATAAAATGACCTAGCTTGTTGAGATCCTGAAAAGATAGAATGATGGCACACTTGTAAAGGGTTTGTCTCTGTGTCAGCCCCCAGCGAACAACTGCTGCGAAAGTCACGCCGCACGTCATCCACAGGGGCGGCTGCAACAGTGCACCTACAGCAGAGACCGATAGATGGGTAGCTCCTTCTGGTTGGTGCAAGGAATTCCACCCACTGGTCCACTCCACCCGCATCATGTGCCCAGCGTTAGGTGGTAGAATGGAACACGCGATGTCTTCATTGATCTGAGACGTCTTGCTGGGCTGACCATATTTGACTATATACAGATATAAAAACAAGACATAAAAGTTCCTGAAGTAAGTCCCTTACTATCTCACCTGGTGCTGACTACCCATAGAAGAGCTATCTGTTCCAGTTCTGGGGGGAAGCTGGTATGGGCAATTCAAGGCGCTATATTTCAACCACTCAAAGCTTTTACCTTATTCACTGATTTCCAAACCCCAGCCCGCTGTGTTGTGGATGTTACTGCTCTTTCATTCAGTCGCCCATTAGGGGCCACTGGCTGGAACTGCCAATGGAAGAAGAGCTTCTGTGCAGCTTTGACTTCTGCGAAACAACGTGGAGAGCAATGCAGAGACATGGATCATAAATGCTGGGTTTGATCTCTAAGAAACTCTCCCTGACTTTCCACAAATGTCAGGGCGAACTTCGAACACATCCTGAGATGCCGAGCGCATCTTATTAGCACAAGTTGCTGGATACAACAAAGTCTATCAAATTATTTGATAAAGATCTATTCATTACCCTTATCCAGCCAACAGAAAAATATAATTGAAACATGGTCACATGTTATAATGAGCACAGGGATGAAACATCCTCTTCTTTCCATCTAATTAGAAAACCAGAGGCTTAGAAAAATGCAGAGAAGGCGATCAGATAGGAGAGCAGATTTTATGTTTTTTAGGTAGGGTATCTTCTCCAAGTGACTTGCCAGTTAAGACATTTTATAAACTCCAAACAATGACATTGCCTAACCCAAAAATGCATGCCTTTGCCCCTCTATTACAGAAGCATAATGACCCCCGCTCATGGAGGCCACTCGTTAAATGCCTGCTGGGTGTTCACCTGCACAGCAGGATGGTCTGGCCAGGGAGGCTGCCAAGAAACGAGAGGACGCACACTGGTAAGGGAGGCAGGTCCCACTTTGCATGCCCAGCTGTCCCCTGGCAGCCTGGAGAGGGGAGGGGGAGACAGGCCACATCATGGGCAGTAGGAAGTCCTAACACATGGAGGAAGGGAGATAGCCTTCCCTCCCCAGAAGTGACCGTTACACCTGGAAAGGACAGAGGGAAGAAGAGACTTCCAGCAAAGGCTCCCCTAGGACTTTACCTGAGAAGACGAGGTCACTAGGTCAACACCTGCCAAAAGCCTGAGTATCTCCGCCCGCTAACTCGGATCCTCTTTTCCTCTGTGCGCGCTACTTCAAAATGCAAATAGTGCCATGGATGACTATACATGAACCCGTTACTAGCCGTGAACTCAGGTCAGAGGACTTTTAAAAATAACTTTTCTGACGTGAGGAACACTTCCCTGTGATTGTGGTTCTGAAGTTCTGAAGAAATATGTATGACCCTGGACAGAGATGTGTCAGTGGGCAGGGAGGAACCTTGGGAGCCATGCCCAGGTAGATTGCTTAAGTGGGGAAAGGGCTTGGAAACCACAGGTATAATTATAATAATGTAGCAGAAAACCTTAGTGCTCACCAACATCACAGGCCTCCTCATCTAGGAGCACAGCTAGATCACATGTCCCTGCCCCAGGAAGTCAGGTGGGGCCACCTGCGAAGACCAGATGTGAAACCTCTAGCATAGTCCCTAACCTTCTCTTTTCTTAGGGGTCAGTGGATGCAGATACCTCAGGGGTGACTCCTGAGGCTGCTGAAGATGCTAGAGCTGTAAATGAGAAGGAACCTGGAGCCTTGGTCGTCGGAGGGAACCACGTCCATCCACTGACCCTCACTGAATTGCAAGGTAAGTGAGAAATAAACTTCTATTGGGTTTAAGCCCTTGAGATTTTGAGATCTACTTGTTGACGCAATTCACATTACCTATACTAACTAATAATATAGTCGTTATTATTATAGCTAATACCCATACCAGGTATGTATCTAAGTATTTTAATCCCCACAATAGCCGTATGTTTGAGGTACTTTGATCTCTATCAACCTTATCATCTTAGAAGAGAACAAGAGCCTCTCTTCATGGGACAGACATGACGGGTCATAAAGGATCAACAGATGGGCCATCCACAGGGTTATGTCATTATTGTCACTTCTGTGGATGGAATCCTGGGATCCCTGCAGGGGGGGAAGATCCTAGAATTGATGATAAATCACCTAGGCATGGATCCCATCGATGAGGTTCAAGTCCAGAGCCAGGACCTCTTTTTCCTGCTCATTAGTTGAAGTTCACTATGGGGCAGGGAGCGTGCTAGAAGGGAGACAGACTTTTTTTAATTCTCATAATACTATTCCTATGATTCAAGTTGTTTGGTAGTTTTTTTTCCCCTTCCTTGGGTATCTGTGTTTCTTCTCCACTTTTTATCCATAATGTATAAGGGATCTTTTGAATGCCTTGCTTATTCCTGTTCTCTTTTTTGTTCCATGTTATTGATTAGCTCAAGAAAAAGTCAATCTCATGCATATGTGTTTCAGAAGCCTGAAGTTGATGGTGAGCTCCAACATGAAGACTTTGAAGCAAAAGAATGTGCAGAAAAGGAATGTGTATACAGAACTTGGGGCTATCATATTATTTGAGTAAAACAATGATGAGAAAAAGGTCTATGAAACTAAATATTTGCTGCTTTTTAACAACAGACAATTATTTTGAAGGAAATACAAATATATTATTTCAATTTTTAAGTAATAAGTAGATGTATATATAAATAAACCCATCATTAAAATTTAGGAGTGTTTATTGATTAACAACCACAAAAGGACTGAAAAAATGAAGGGATAAGTATTAGGAATCACCAAAACTCTTTACGTCTAGGAAATATTTTTCTACAATTGTGTTGGTGGCATAACTGTTCTATTGCTTTGACTTTAATGAAAACTGCAAAAGAAATACTTCCATGAAAACTGAGTAGTATCAGCTTATCTCAAGGGTGGCCGTGGATGGAGCAAGAAGTTTCTGCTGGTGGTGCGGGGGGGACAGGTTTGTTTGGTTTTGGGGTTTGTTTGGTTTTTTCTTTAACTTTTATTTCTCCTTCTGATAAGACAAGAATCGAGAACCTTCCACTGTTAGGGATTCATGGGCACTGTCTTCTGTCTCAAAAGGTGGAAACATGGCCCGGGCCTGGCCAGCCAGGCTACTGCCCTCCCCTGGCCATAGTCATGGCTCAGAGGTAGCTATGGGGTCTGAGCTGGGGCCCAGGCGAGGCCAGTGAAACACCAGCCGGCCCTGCGAGCTGTGCTGAAATGTTGGGAAAGAGACTCCTTTTCTGCGGGTGCTGACTGTAGCCACATCGCCTCCCCCTACGAGGTCAGGGGCTGCCTAAAAGGAAGGCAACACTGAGCAAAGCAGAATGCGGAAGTGGAGAGACCCAGATTCCAATCATCATGTGAACACTGGATCCCCATCTGAGGGATTCACACCTTGACCTTCCCAGTTGTATGAATCAGTACGTTCTTTTCACAGTTTAAACCCGTTTGGGTGTGTTTACTTTAATTTCTCTGATGAACTCAGTGTCTGCCTTGATGTTCTTGCAACTCTTTTTCTTCAAACCAAAAGTGCATGTATTCAGAGCTTGCCTTTTAAAGCATAGCAGGATTTATTGAGGTCTTACAGGAGAGCCTAATGTTAGAGCTGAAAGGGACCTGTCTGCATTCTATACTGCTGCAGAGCAGACTCCTCCCAAATGAAATGGTGTAAAACATCCACCACAGTGTGATGCCCACAGGTTCCGCAGGCCAGGAATTCAGAGCGCAGTGGGGGTGGTTTCCTCTGCTTCGTGGCATCAGGCAAGACGTGAATGATGTGAGGGTTTTTTTGTTGTTCTTGTTTGTTTGTTTTTTTTGTTTTGTTTTGTTTTTCTCACACACCTACAGTCTGGGAAGCCATGATACAAAGCCTGGGACTTCCCAACGGGGCAGCGCCCCACGGCCCCTCCCTGAAGCTTGCGTGGGCTTCCTCGCGGCCTGGAGTTGGGGTAGCTGGGTCTCTTGCGGGGCAGCTCAAGGCTCCAAGCATGAATGTCCCAATGAACAAGACGGAAGCTGATCTTCATGGTCTCACCTCACACCACACAACTTCCACCAGGCTCACCAGCCGGCCCAGATTCAAGGGAGGGGACACGAGAGGCCCAGCCAGCCATGAAAGAGTGTCAGAGGGTGGGGGGCCCAGTTTTAAGACCACCAGCATGCGGCGTTTCCCCCCACACTTCCACGCTGTTGCACAGAGCTCCTGTCTGTCAGGTCCCGTTGTCCCCTACCCTGTCGTCCCGGCTACCCTCTCCTTCTCCTCCACGGCTCTGCGGTGTGTGACCTCCTGAGGGGGCATCTCCTACCTTCTCTGAGCGGGGCTTGGGTCACTTTGCTCTGCTTGTCTCTCTGCACATTGGATCTGTCTCGTTGTTCTTTGCCACTCATCTTCAAATTGCGGCCCTCCGAGGAAGCACAGACCGAGTTTTTTCACTGCAATAATTATTGTTTTGACTCCTGGCACATAGAAGACGCTAAAAAATACAGACTTACTGCAAATGTCAAACTCCCTCACTTTGCAAATGAGAAAGCACCAGCCAAGAAAGGGAAGTGCACTGTTCAAAGCCACAGGACTCATTTGCAGGAGGCTAGAACACACGTGCCCTGTCTGGAATTCCCATGTTACTCCCCTTATGCCACCAGATTGCTCCGAACGTCAACATCCGAGTGGCGCACAGGAGGGCTGGCCCATGATGGTCACAAACCCCAAAGCATCTGTGCCATCAGCCTCTGCCAGTGAAATCTCTGGCTTCCCAAACCCGCTCATTTGTGTCACTTTCGACCTGGGCAGAAGACACAATAGATTGAGAGCGGCATTTTACACCTGCAGGAACAGGAGTGCGTTGCATTGGAGTTCACGCCCAATTAGCTGGCGCACCTCGTCGGCGGGCTCTGCACTAACCCACTCAAGTGCTGGGCGCAGGCGCCTTGGCTCCTGCATGTGGGGGCCAGGTGTTCAGAGGGTTAATGCCAGGAAAAACCAAAACAGAAAGGTGCGCGGTTGTTCTGCAATGTTTGAGGACATCACAAGCAATTTTCCATTTCAGGAACTTGTCACAAAAGCAAAAAAAAACTATCTCATCAAAGAATTCTGCATGTAAAGATCCTAAACAAGATCTAGCCGGTAGGTGCCCCTCACATGACTTCATCGTGTAGGTTTTGTTGATCAGCGAGCACTTCCCAGAATATGAGATAACATCGCTTTACCTACTGGTCGACCCATTTTGTTTTTTGTACCAAAGCAAATTCAATATTTTTAAGTGTAGGTCCAGCAGAAATTAGCTCAGGAATCTCACGTTTTCCATAGTGCTTTCTAATGCTGATCTCCTGCAAACTGTCTCCCAGATAAGTCTACTTTTTCTGGCCTTAAAATCACCTCAGTTTCAAACAAAAGTTCTGATTATTTCCAGCCTAACAAAAGAAAAGTGTCGTCTTGCCTTCTTAGTATTTGAAGAACAAAAAAGTAAATATTTTAAAATCTACATTTAAAAAAAAATTGAGCTACCTCTTCTAAGAGCTTGTCAGCTTTTTTTGTTTTTGTTTTTGTTTTTTTTTTTAATCAGAAATGTTCCTTGTCTAATTTAGGGCTGACTAGATAAATTATGGTACATTCCTGCAACTCTCATTACATATGCTCTGGACTAGGGAAAAAAATTAAAAAGTCCAACAATAACATGTCTTAGCAAGAACGTGGACAAATCAGAAACTTCATGTATATTTCTCACCAAAATATAAATGAGTGAAAACCACTTTGGAAAATATTTTGGTACAAGCTAGTAGATTTTAAGGTATGCATTCCTTGGGTCTCAGAAATCTCACTTTTCAGAGAAATTTCTGCATAGCTGTCCTGGGAAAGCTGAGCGGCAGCACCGGGAAGAGCCTCCGTGTGTAAGAGAACATGAAAGTCAAGGACAGGAGAACGGGACCTGACCCCGCAGCACCAGGAGAAGGGGTGAGACGCAGCTCAGCGCCGGCACGGAGGAGACCCGCCCGCATACATGGTCTGCAACGAACAGACCATGGACGGCTGCCCAGACGGTTACACAAAGGCCAAAACCCAGCAAAACTGAACCCTTGTTGCTTAGGAAGACTCACACGTTGGCTAAATCTATAAACAACAACCAGGAAATCACCACCATCAAACCCAGGAGAGTGACTGGTTTGGCCAGGGGACAAAGGGAAATGCTGCTGGAGTGTTGAAAAATTCTCCGTTCCATGCTCTGGAGGGTGGGTACACAGGTGTTTGTTTTACTTAATTCCTTACACCTTTCATAAGTGTATTGTATCTTTTATATGGATATTATATTTTATAATTTCTAAAAAGATTATATGAGAAAATCCTGACAAACTTGCAATATTAGTAAGATGTTTTAATGTATTACATGCTCTTAAAAATTGATAAGCAAAAGCCCAATAGCCCAGATAATAAATGAGCAAAGCCAGGAAGTGGTAATAAATAGCAGCAATAATACCATATTTCAATCTATCAGATAAGCAAAGAATAATACATAAAACTGGGTGAAGGTGAGGAGGGAGGCCCAGGGCAGGTAGGAATGTGCTTTCTTTTCTTCTGGGCAACTTGGGAACACACATCCAAAGCCTTCAAGCCTTTATAGACTTTGACCCAACAATTCTATCTCCAGGACTCTATCTCAAGGGGATACTCAGACAAGTGGGTGCTCGACAGGGAAGGTTCAAGAATGTTCACTGCAGGATTATTTATCAGTGAAAAATGTGAAACTACAGACATGTCTAATTTAGGGCTGACTAGATAAATTATGGTGCATCCCTGCAACACAATAATATGAACACATTAGAAGTATGATATAACTCCATGTTTCTTGATATAGGAAGGTGCGGTTGACATACTGTTAAGTAAGGAGCGCAGTAACAGAACAATATGTGTGAATACAAGTTCACTCTGTTGAGTGTGTACGTGCTCACACACATGGGCCGCCAGCATGGCCCTGCCTCCACCTTCTCTTGCCCAGGCAAAGGCTAGAGCCTCCTGAACGTCCTTCTGCCCTTGTCTTCCTGCAGCCCATTCTCAGAGCAACAGCCAGAACGGACCTTCTAAAACACATCCAGCTCATGTCACTCCGGTATTAAAAATGTTCCAGCCGTACCTGTGTCACGCAGAATCTCCAGATTCTGTCAAGTGTTTGGAGGAGGATTCTCCTCCATACATTCTCCTCCATACACTTCGGCCTCAGGGCCTTTGAGCATGTTCTGCTCTCTGCCTCGAATGCTCTTCCCCCTCCAGACCACCTTCTCAGGGGGGCCTTCCCCGACCCCAGCTTCCAGCTGCAGCCACGCCCACCAGCACTGCTTACTCCTTCCCAGCTGTCAGGTGCCCCGTGTGCTTCCCACCCTCCCTGTCCCCCTAAGGACCCGTGCACTTTGTCTACTATCACCTCCCATTACAACGTCAGCTGCAGAGGGCAGGGATTTGGGTCTGTTTTGCTTCCTACTGTGTCTCCGGAGCCTAGAGTAGTGCTTGGCACCTAATAAGCCTTCCATAAACAGTTAGGCATGAGCAAATCACTGAATAAATGGACGGGCGGAGAAGGTCATTTCAGATAGTGACGTGTATAATGAAGTGGGTAAAAAGCAGCCAGAGAAAAGTGTCGACTGAGCAAGACCCAAATGGAGACAAGAAAACAGGCACTCAAAGCTCCGGAGGGAAAATACCCCAGGAGGAGGGGACAGGGAGCACAAGTGTCTGGAGGCAGGAATGCCTGGAAGTGCCCAAGGAACTAACATATACAGGAACTAAAAGCTATATAGCCCAAGATGCTACAGTGGTTCCTACAGCGGCCACACTGCAGGTCAGTCTTAATGGTTATTTTTCTCTATTTAATGGTCGTTTCTATTATTTGAACAACAAACGGGGATTGACTGTGGCAAACTGAGCAGCTCAATTCTATACATCTGTCTTGGACAGAGCCGGGAAGCCCCGGTCTCCTGTCCCGCAGGTAGCTGTGTGGGGTGTGGGGTGTGGGGTGTGGGGTGCGGGGTGTGGACGCGGGCCGCTTGCATCCGCCATCTATAAGGAGGTCAGGGCCGTGCACCCCGTCTAGCTGGGGACATGCATAGTTAGATGTCTCTCCCGTTCTTCCCAGGGTGAGAGTAGAACCTCCGTTCTCTGCTCCTGAGCACAGGCCCTGTCGTACGTGTGCACAAAGTGGCAGAAGGTTGCCCCTAGCAACCGCTGCAGACTCGCCTTTACAAACTCTTCCATGAGCTGGTAAACTCTTTCATTTACATATTTGTTTATATTTATTGTGGCAGGAACACTTAACACGAGATCTACCCTTTTAACAAACTTTTAGGCACTCAACCTGCTATCGTCGACCACGTGCAAATTCTTAACACTGCGTCCGTGGCTCCCTTCTCCCCCAACTCCATCCCGAGAGCTGCTGTGCAGAGGAGGGAAGAGCCCCGTGAAACGCAGGCCTAACGTAGCTGTTCATATGTTCTGAGTGAAGGAGCATAATTTACTTGTTGACATTAGGATAAATCGCTCCGTCCTCTCCTCTTCCTCCTCCACTCAGAGCCTGGGCAAAAGGTCAAGGAAGGGAATGCACCTCTGCCCGTGGGAAAAGGCAGGGCCAGCCCGGGAGCCCCCAGGCCAGCAGCGCGCCTGCCTGATTGATTCCTCCGGTGTGTGCAAGTGCTGTGAGAGGACAGGGAATGAATGTGCACACTAAGAAAAGTGACAGTGCTGAGTTTCTGGAGATGGCCGAAGAACAGGAACACTTACGAACTGAAGAGAAGTGAAGAGAAAACAGAAAGGCTGTATGTGTCTGCTGGACACAGGGATGGTGGCGCAAGGAGGGCAGGAAGGGGTGGGTTTGAACAATCTGGCAGGAGGCCCAAGGGGGTGTGACTGGGGGACTTTTAACTGTTTGATGTCCCATCTGGGGTTGTCGGCCATGTGCTACTGTGACTTCATCTCCAATGTCACTATCAGGAAAGTCTGATACATGCGAGGCATTTGTATGCAGCGCCTTCCACGCAGTGTTCTTCCATTTCACTTTTTGCTCGTCGGTTTGCGCGGCTGGATTTTTGCGTATCTGTTGGGAGATTAAGAGGAAGGGCCCGGGTGCCGCACCGGGCAGGCCTGGTACAGAACAGGGCATCTGACGGTGGCATGGTTCTGAGAATCAGAGACAGCAAGGACTGGGAAACTGCGCGCTAGCACACAAGTCCAAGTTCAAGCCTGCTTGGTGCCTCAGCTGTCCCTGGTCTGCATTAGACAGAGGCCTTTAGCATGCTATTTTATTTTCCTTCTGGGCTCTCCTTATCCCCTGAAAGAGTGTGCTTTAATTTCCAGTCTTCTTTCCTCTCATCCCCCCACCCAAACATAAGCCCCACCCCAGGAGGGCAGGGCTTTACTCTATTTTGCTCGCTGCTGTAGTCCTGACTGGCACAACATGGGAACTCAGTGAATACTTATTGTTCAAATAAATACGTACCTTTTTCAGGGATTTTTCTTTCTCTCTCACCTTGAGAAATGGTGATCACACATGCTGGAAAGAAGTCCTCATGGAAGATCTTTTGTACATTGGCTGGGCCTGACAAAAACCTCAGACAACTTCTCTGAGTTTGCCTTCTTTGTACACATGACGATTTTCATGTGTTTTCCATCTATTAACCATTTTTCACAACTGGCAGCTATAAATGAGGTATTATCCTTTTATCTGTGTACTTCTTTTCTTGGCTGGACAGTTTCCAGTCTTTGGACTTATTTCCTTCTCCAAAGTTTAACGTAATTTTTAAGTGTCAGAGTATGACATATCTCTGGGGAGAATCTGAGTCTTCCTGCCAAAGGAAACTGTGGTGCTTGCCACACTTTCTGCAGAGCATCATTAAAATGATACTTCATGTAGCAACAGGTCAGAAAATAGGGCCAAGCCCGATCACGCCAGTGATTTGTGCCCGTACCTCCAGGGCTTTCCTGCAGCTGTGTTCTGTGAGACCCCAACCTGCTATCTGCAAGGAAGGAGACTTGGTGCACTTTAGACGCAAGGGGCAGGAGGATATGGGTAATAAAAAGGCAACATCATAACATGCTTTGGAAAAGCTGAATTATTTTTAAGAGAGATGTTATGAAAAGCAAGTTCTCGTATTTTCTGACTCTCGCCAGGAATTCAAGGTTTCTTTCCAAACTCCTTCAATCCTTTCCTGGCCCCAGGCCTCCCCGCCCGCTGTGTTGAGCAAGCCCTTCTCTGGGCCTCTCTTTCCACATCTGTCAAATGGGAAGGACAGAAGGCCAGCGAGCGAAGGAAGGGGCTCACGGTGGAAACGCAGGAACTACTTGGCGAGGGGAGCAATGCTGGCCACTTTCATGATCCCTAGTCCAAGTCTGCTTCTGCCTGAAAACAGGACGTGCAGTCGGGGAGCCCTCACTGCCGTAATCCAAAATAGACGACACGGGTTTTTCAGGACAGCAGAGGGCCTGGCTGGGAAGGGCAGCCACCTCATTGCTCTTTTCTCCGAGCCGCTTATGGAGGTGCGACTGATGCACATAGAGCTGCACATATTGAATGTGCACAATTTGCGAAGTCTGGACATACGCAAACATCATGGGAATAGACACAGCCACACCTCCCAAAGCTTCCTTCTGTCGTTCTGGGTTTTTCATTTTGTTTTTTGTTTGTTCACTTGTTTTTTGCCGTAGGCGCACTTTACAGGAGATCCATCCTCTTAACAATCTTTGAAGTGCATGATACCATGTCACTGACTCCAGGCGCTGCTTGGTATGGCAGCTCTCGCCTTGTGAACATGAGATGTCATACCCATTGAACAGCAACTCCCCTTGTCCGCCTATCCCATGATAACCGCTATTGCGGGCTCAAGCTCTGCTTCTGTGAGTCTGACGACTTTAGATGCCTCCTGTGAATGGAATTATGCAGTATTCACCCTTCTATGATTGGCTTTTTTCACTTAGCACAATGTCCCTCAGGTTCATCCATGTTGTCTCAAATGGCTGGATTTCCCTCTTTTTAAAGGCTGAATAGTTTTTCATTCTCTGTGGACACCACATTTCCTTTATCTAGTCACCTGTCCATGGACAGGGGTTGTTTCTGTATCCTGGCTGTTGTGAATAATGTTGTGAATAAACACAGGAGCTCGGATGTTTCTTGGCAGCCCCTTGTCGTCCGTTCTTTGGGAAGTATACCTACAAGTGGGACTGCTGGATCGTACCTCCAGAAGAGGTGTCTGCACCTCTGAAGAGGAAGCAGATCTGTGTAGCAGAGGCTCGAGTATCTTAGAAACCAGAGGCCTGGGTTTTTGACTTCCTGCACATGTGACCTCTCTGGAAGTTGCTTTCTGCACCTGCCAAATGAGAGGGCATGGCCACCCAGCCTGAGGATGCTGGGGTAGTTACTAAGATGGGGCAGGTGGGGTAGGACCCAATACATGTTTGCTGCATCCCCTCCATTCAGTCAGGGCTTGAGCTGAGCTCCTGACATTGAGGACTTCGTTTAACTTCTATACCCACGTTTTGAGGGATGTTTCACTGTGATGTCCACATTACGGATAAGACAATGAAGGCTCTGCAAAGCTTACACAAAAACCTCAGTCATGGTGCAGGCCTCTAGTACAGGCATAGACAGAAAGAGAGGGCAGCTTTGGCCCAGGAAGAATTTTGCAGTCCCAGACGTGGACAATAGGCCCAAAAGATGTGGCTCTCCATGTCGCAGAATGACCGCCCCACATAGAGGCTGGGTGTGTGGGCGCTGGTGAAGCAGATCCTGGCCGTAGCAGTGGGGAGCCCTTGCGGGGGCTGCTGCAGTTACTCCTTTGTTTGGGGGCTTCTTGTGCCTTGCAGATGGCACACCCTGGGCAGCCTGTCATTGCCGCTCCCTGCATCCCCATGAAGAGCAGAAAGGTGCCCTCCTAGTGGAAGGAGAGGGTGGCGCCAAAATCCCACAGTGGCCCCTGTTCTGTGTGCTCTGGGGTGAGGGCATCTGCCTGGAGGATGTTGCCTTGTCTAAGCCCACGGAGCAGCATGGGTGCCCTCTCTAACCAGACACAGGTGCCTTGGGGGTACGAGAGGTCCAGGCACCAGGGACTGTCCTTGCCCAGATGTTTTCCAGATGCACTGTCCAGTCCTCATTTCGTTTTTTGCCGCCGATTCCGTTTGTGCAGAGAGACGACTAGGATCCATGACTTTCATCCCTGCCCTCCTTGAACCCAGGCTTAGGCCTCTTGGATGGGAAGCGCATGCTCTGATCGCGGGGCAGTGCTGCCTGTCTGCATGACCGAGTCGCATCGAGGGAGGACCAGAGACTAAGGATGGCAGGTTGCAATCATGGCCACTGGCCAGAGTCTCCATCGGTGTCCTCTCCAGTATGACATACAGCTCGGGGTCAACCTAAGGACTGTTGACATTTGAGATCGGAGAATCCGTTGTGGGGAGAGTGGGGGGTCACCCTCCCTTGCCTTATATCTTGTTTATTAGCATCCCTGATCTCTACCCAGTAGATGCCAGTAACACTCTCCCCACCAGCCCTTTTTGGTTGGTGTGGCAACAAAATTTCCCCTAGGAAGCAAAATCAGGGTACCCTCAACCGGTCTAAAGACCCCAACTTACATTTGTAAATCACTGCCATGAAAAAGAAGAAGTCAATGTAAACGCTTTAGTTTTATTT
The DNA here is from genome assembly GCF_021234165.1 of Pteronotus mesoamericanus. Taxonomy (NCBI): domain Eukaryota; kingdom Metazoa; phylum Chordata; class Mammalia; order Chiroptera; family Mormoopidae; genus Pteronotus; species Pteronotus mesoamericanus. The sequence goes on from NW_026555200.1 coordinate 3,000,355, forward strand.
TAGATTTCAGATTCCTGAGCTCTGAGGGCCCAGAATACACCCTGTGAACCAGTCCCCTAGCAGGTAGCATGGCAAACAAAAATGATTAAAATTGCTATTTTGCTGAAGGCTAAAATCAAGTTACTATCTATGCTTGTCTTTGTCCATTAAAGCCTATGATCGATCGCTACATTGAACGAAAAACAAATGCATGATGTACTGCAAAGAATGGGAGTTTCTGGCTTTGTTAATTTTTTTTTTTTTTTTGATTGGAGAACATGCAGTTCAGAAATTTAGTGCCAGAAAGAGAGAAAGAGAACAATTAATTTGAAATTCCAAGAGGATCTATGAAATCACAGCCAAAGTTTTCATCCAACAGGAATACAAACAAAATCTCAAAGTTCTTAGCGGTCTGGGCCCATGTGGAAGTGACAGCTTCAAGTTCTTGTCATTAAAAAAAAAAAAAGTCAGCCTTAATTATGCATTCTCCTTCCGCCCAGGGCACCCAATGCAAGAGCGGTGTTTATACTGGTGACTCGGACACCGACACGCGCTGACAGCAACATCGGGCCTCTGCGGACGCCGGAGCATGCTGGTCCGCCAGCCTTGTTCCATCAGGACGTGACGCCCCAGCAGAGCGGGCCATCTGGCTGGGGCTGCGACTGCTGTGCCTGGCCCCGCGCCCTCTGCGGACCAGCTGCAGCGCTGCAGCATGTGCGAAGGTGCGGAGGGATATCTGGGCTCTGGTGGGCTCCAGCCGTAAGCGGGGAGAAAGGCTAAATTTAGCTTAACGATTGCTCCTCTCAGAAGCATGTTGCTACTCTGCTTGTTTGTTTGTTAGTAGGCTGTGCATGGCCGCCAGGCAGGATGATATGCAGTTTTGCAGCCTGGAACTGAACTCACCCAAACCAGGCCCCAAATGGCTCCGTCAAGTCATTTTACTTGGCCTGATGCTGGGAAATAATCCACAGGCTGCTAAGAAGGACAGTCTGCCGCTCCCATCTGGTAAGGACACCCAGGCAGAGCACCCTCTGTGCCCCTTCCCTTTTCCTTTGCTTCTAGCACTTCACTCCCTCCCTGATTCGAGCCCTAGCACCAATCCCAGCAGCAAGAGCAAACACCATCAGCAGAAAAAGGCCTACAAATCGCCCGCACCGACTCTAATGGTTCACATACATTATCTCATTTCACCCCCAAACCGACCCTACACGGCAGGTGCTATATGGAGTGCGGTGACAGCCATACAGCACTGACGACACTCAGCACCATCGAGAGGTACACTCTAAGTGGGTGCATTGTGTGGCATGTGAGTTACAGCACAATGAAGTTGTTAAAAATATTATTTTTAAAAATTGGAGGCTACTAAAGAGAGACATGTATAGCCGTAACCTTGCACACGAGGAAGGCAGGCCGAAAACTAATGAGCTCAGTATCTGACTTCATACGTTGGAAAAAGAAGTGCTTGAGGCAGAAGGGGTTCCCACGGCCAGGGTCACTCAGCTTGTAAGTGGCACGGCCGGAAACCCACGCAGGTTTCTCCAGCCTCATCACCGATGTTCTTACAGACCCTCCCCGGCTCCTGGCCTCGATCAATCAGGAGCTCCCAGAGTGGTCGTGTGAAACCCAGGATGCAGTATTCACCGCCCTCTCTCCACGGCCTCACACTCAGTAGGTACTTAATGAATGCCTGCTGAGCAGCTCGTCTGCTTGAACTGTTTTAGTGTCCCGATTGCCCCAACCCATTCTGTAGTCACTTGCTCCAGTGTCTTTCTGGGTGATGCGTATTGCATTGTCACAGAGCATCCTTGCTCACAGCCACCTCCCTCTAAATTAAAGGTACTCAGAGAAAAGTTCCTGCAAACCACCTCAACCAAATGAACTTGGAGATGGAAGACGCCAAAGACCACTGAGCGTTAGAAAGGATTTCCTGGGATTCAAAAATGATTTAAAGAGACAGGTCAGCGCTCTTTGCAATTAGTTTCCTAAGCAATCGGTACCTGGGGCTCTCTGGGCCTGGCTTGCTGCTTGGCTATTAGTGGTCACGTTGATGGAAAAGTACACTGGTCCTTCAGCCCAGAATATGCCAAAGACTGATCAGTGTTTGCCTCCTGCGTGTTTCTTCTCTGCCAAATACAGTTCTCACCGCAGACCCGTGAGCAAGAGATTTAGTGCCTCCCACCCAATTCAAACATCCTTACGCTCCCCAACTTCCCTAAAGCTAAACCTTCAAAAGGTTCCCACCCAGGACTTACCCAGTGAGGAAAAGAGTGCAAAGCAGTAAAAGGTAACTGCTGACAACACTTGGTGTTTTAAGTTCAGACATTTCCTCTACAGACTAGTTTATTTTTGTTGTTTATGTGTTATTGCTTATTTTGTTTCTTTCACAAGATTTCCAGAACATGTCCTTATGCTAACACTTATTCATTATAAAACATGACCGTGGGTGTGACTGGCCCCAAATAGTTGGATCTTGGATGAAAACTCCCTGCAGTGGGACCAGATAAGCTGAGCAAGGTGTTTCTCTGGTCTGTTTTCGTCCGAGGCACCACGGAACAGCCTGCTTTAGGGGAGAGGTACTGAGGGCAACCACGCCCCTGGGGGCAGGGGAAGGGCGTTAATATTCTCTCAGCTGTCTTCAGGAGAGGTCAACCGTAGTGCAGGACAGGAGGACTCTGGTGGCAGATCTTAGACTAGGAAGAAAAGGTAGGCCCTCCCGTCTCTCTTGTGGTCTGGGGGTCAGCTGGGCCTTTATTCCCAGTCCTGGAAAAACCCAGCAGCTTCAGACAGCCCTGCAGGCTTTCCTCCCCCAATACCACCCCAGGAAGGCAAAGCCAGAAGTCGGCCAGGAGCTGACCATCAAGGGGGCTCTTTCCGGAATTAAAGCCAGAAGGGAAACTGGGCAAAAAAGGTGAAGGGACTGAGAAGGACAGACTGGCAGGTACAATGCAGTCCTGGGGATGTGAAATACAGCACGGGCACTGTCGTCAATAATACGGTGGCCACTGTGGGGGGCCAGGTGGGTACTCAAAACCGCCGGGGGGGCACCCTGAAAAGCACATCATTTTCTAACCACTATGCTGTACACCTGAAACTAACGGAGAATAAGACTGAGTGTGAACTGTCATTGAAGAAAATAAAATTTAAATTTCAAAAGAAGCCAGAAGGGCGTCCTGTCTCTTGAGTACACGACTGTTCACACGCACACCTAAGCGTCCATCTGGCGGCCACTCGTTTTCTCACTTAACTTGTGGACACTCAGATGGCTCCCCACTTTTCACTCTTAGGAAAAAAATGACTATTCCGTTTTTGGGCATACAATTTTTTGTATTTCTTTATCATAGCTTTATTGAGATATAATTCACATACCATAAAATTCAGCCTTTAAAGTATACAATTCAGAGGTTTTTAGTATATTCACGGAGTTGTGCAATTACCAGCACCGTCAAATTTTAGAACATTTTTTTCTCATGCCCCAAAGAAACCCCGTCCCTATAAGCAAAGCCGTAACTCCCAGCACCCACTGCTGCCACCCCTGGCCGTCACCCACATACGTTCTGCCTGCCTGCATTTACCTACCCTGGGCGCTTCGTATGCATGCACGCACACAGTACATGGCCTTTTGTGGAGGCTTCTTTTATTTAACACCTCGTTTTCAGGGCTCATCCATGTCACAGAGCATCATTTGTTCTTTTAGGATCAACAAATATTCTCTGGTATGGCCTTACCACACATCGTTTATCTGTTCCTCAGCTGTTGGGGACACTTCTGTGTGGCTCCTTGTTGGCTGTTATGAGTAACGAACGCTGTTGTGGAACGTCCCTACCCAAGCTTCGGTGCGATTGTTTTCAGTTTCTTGGGCACACACCTAGGAGTGGACTTGCTGGGTTGTATGCTAACTAGCTCTTCAACATTTGGGGGAATTGCTAAGCTATTTTCCAAAGTGTCTGCACCAGCAATGGAGCTTTGTTCATTCCACAGGCTTGAGTTTCATTTTAAAGTCTCTCGATACACGTTGCCAAACGGCTTTGCTGGAAGGTAGCATAAGCAATTTTTAATAGTTTTCTTTTGGCTTCATTAACTCACATCCATCACCTTCCAAATCTGGCGCAGATTTCATCTGGTCCGGGAAGGATTATCCCACTTTGCCCTTTACTCTGCACTCCACACACCAGCTCCATCGACCGTAACCCCCCGCCCTCCCGCAACCCCCGCCCAGATCTTCAAGTTCAATTTTTAAAGTGCATGGAAGTTTTTTCAAACACTCTCCATCTGTGTGTGTTTTTCAAGCTCCTTCCTATCGGGTACCATGTCTTCAATTTATTCTCTGCTTCCAACAGACCAAGCAGGGAAAGGCTCTGCATACAAAAGATACTCGGTGAAGGCTTTTTGAGCTGTAACTTAAAAAGCATGTAAGTAGGGCAAGTGGTGCGGCATGTGTATTATTCAGAACGCTGCCCAGCACGGCTGAGGTTCCTGCCTCTGGGTCCCCTTCTGAACTGCAGGGCCTCTGAAGGCAGAGAATCAGCCAATGCCGGCTTTGTAATTCCACCAACTGTGTAAGAAGGCCAAGAAAGCGGTTCGGTAGTAGGCAACGACCGTGTGCCGGGCACATGCGATGTTTACTTTTTCAAAAAAGTCAAAGCAGAATTCAGCAACCAAGTGCTTTTAGTGTCCTTTTACCCAGGAGAACGCTGAGGCCCAGAGGCCTAGTCTTCGACAACACAGGTGTGACCACAGCTGGGGATCCCTTCACTGTTTCCTGCTGCCTACTAGGTGCACACAGGCCCTCAAAATGTAACGAAGCTGCTAAAATCATAGGAGGGAGTAGAATATTCCAAATATGAAAGATCTTCATTCTTTTACCTTTTTTTCTTTCTCTTTTCTAAATGTTCTTCACCCTAAAAATGCTGACCACATTTACATGTGATATCTTTGTCTTGTTACCTAGCATTTTCTTTGCGATCGATATGAATCCTTGGAAATTAGTATATTAAATTGTTTTTGTTTCAAAATATCCATTGTTTTCTTGAAACTACATGTGCTATGGGAGGAAATTAATAAAAAATAATGAGGAGAAAACCAAGCAACAATGAAGAACATCTGGTAGGAGTACACAGGAGGATTGGGATAATATACAACATTCCTTTAAGCCAGAGAGAAAAGCTTTAGATCACACAGTGAAGACAGTACTATTATATCTCAGTTCTGTATCAGCTGGGATAAGGTCTCTGTACAAGTAGCCAACTCAAAGGGACTGCCTGATGTCAGCAAATCAGAAATGGGAGGGACATTCCTGGCCTTTGTGGGGAGCACAAGGCTTCCTCCCCTCATCCTGATGAACCCAGAAAGGGGCGGGGTTTTGTGTCTTTGGTACCAGGTGCTAGCAAGAGGCTAAAACATAGACAGGAAAGAGAAAATAATTCACAACTATTTTTGAAATTTCAAAAAGTTTAATAGCAATGTTATATCCCCCACTCCCCCACAGACACACACATACACATACATACACAGCCACCAAACTACCTACAAGTCCAATTTTTACTGCTTTTGACTATAAGAGACACCTGGTGTGTGTGAGCACCAATCACCTTATATTCTCGAGAGGCTGTGGCAAACGCGCATTTCCTCTTCCTCTTGGGCACCCAGCCAGACTACACGCCCAGCCTCCTTGAGGTGAGATGTGCCGGCAAGGCTGAGTTCTGCCCAGAGTGTGCGGTGGAGGGGCCACTCCAGGCCTGGCCCACACAGACCCTACACAAGCCATCCCCCAGACACTTCCCCTAAGCTGGCAACTTAGGAACGAATATTTAAGATTGTGGGGTCTGCAGGCAAGGAGAGCCTGGATCCCTGAGTCCCCTCTTGGAGGAGAGCGATGTGCTGAGCAGAAGCACCTGCTTAGACTTCACACACATGAAAAATACACTCTTGTCATTCCTAAGCCATTGAGATGTGAAGAACTGTCTACTTGAGTAGCTAGCATTACCCTAACTCACCCAGACGTCCTTAAATGGCTGTTGATAAAGTTGTTCCTGAGTCACAATCTGTGTCCTGGACATAGATGACCAGCGTTACCACAGGGTAGAGTGTGAGAATTCTTGGAGTTTAAATTCCCCATCTCACAGACAGACCAACTGAGAACTCAAGAGTTGGGAATTAACCCTGACTGGTGTGGCTCAGTTGGTTGGGCATCATCCCACAAAGCGAAAGGTCGCCAGTTCAATTCCCAGTCAGGGCACAGGCCTGGGTTGTGGGTTCAGTCCCCAGATGGGGCATGTATGAGAAGCAGCCAGTCAATGTTTCTCTCTCATGTAGATGTTCCTCTCCCTCCATTCCCCTCTCTCTAAGAATAAATCAATTAAATAAATAAATAAAATCTCTTTTTAAAAAAGAATTGGGAATCAGACCCAGATTTTTTTATTCTTCCACAGTCTCTAACCTACTGTTTGACCTCTCTTTATATTTTACTTATTACTTCAGCATGAACAGTTGCAAGCCGGTGGTAAGGATTAAACAGGCAAGAACTTGGGCCATGGTGGGGGGAGAAAAACTCAGAAAAAGCCTCCTCTGCATTGTGTATTTTGTCACTTGCAAGGAAAAATAGCATTTCCTCAGGGTGGAGGGGGCAGGGCGCGGTTTCTATTATGCACAAACCGGCAATTGAGAGGCTCATCTGACTGTGTTTACATCTGGGAAGGGGGGAAAAGTCTTTTGACAACAGTCAACTCATGGGCTTTGACCATGAGCTTTCCACAGCCCTGCTCTCTTTTCCCTGCTGGTAAAATCAGGCAGCAAGTTAACAATCAGCCCAGTGAGAGAAGTGGATAGAGAGTAGCAACAGTAATAACAGCAGGAACATTTATTGAAAACCTTATTTATATTAGTGTCTGTGCTAAATACTTCAAATACATTATTTACTGACTCACAAAAAGGAACTTAAGCCTATTTTAGTGATGACCAAGGAGAGGTTGTAAGGATGAAGCAAGATGACCGAGGTTCTATGATACTCTTATGCATTAGACATTTTTGAGATCATAATTGGTGATCTAGTACTAAACTGGACTGTCACGTGGCTATATAAAAATGCTAATGCAATGTTTTCTAGCACCTGGAGAGGTTATGAATCATTTTTATAATTTTGTACTGGAAAAACAGGGCCACTAAGGGGTTAGTGGACAATTCTGGTGTCTTAGGGTCACCTTCCATGACAGAGCTGGTAATCTTGTAAGAGTCTCAGGTGGACAGAGAACTTTCCAGTAAGGGGCTGGGTTTCACCTGATCAGGAGGGCCTTCCAAATTTCTAGCTGGGAGGGAGTGCGGACTCTGACAAGCTATTGAAGAAGAATGGAAACAACCAAACCGAAAACAAACTGATAGATACAGAGAAATTGATGGCCACCGGATGGCAGGGGGTCGGGGAGCTGAGTGAAAAAGGGGAAAGGGATAAAGGGGCACAAATTGCCAGTTATAAAAATAGACCCGAGGACGTAAAGTGCGGCACAGGGGCCACGGTCGGTACCCTGTAGTCACTACACGAGTTGTCAGACGGGTGCTAGACTTACGGGGTTATCACTCCATAACTTGTATAAATGTCTAACCGCTATGTGGTGCACCTGAAACCAAAAATACCATGGTCTGTCAACTGTAATTGAAAAATAAAATGTGATTATTTTTAAGAAAGAATGTGAAACACTGAACAAAGTCGCTGGACTCAAGACCTGAGTTCAAAACTGCCCTCCGCCAAAAACAAACTGTGGTTTTAATCTTAAGTCACATTTGTTTCACTTGTGACTAAAAAAGGCCAGTGGAGATATTGCATAAGGATGCCATAGTATTAAATAAAATAGTACTGCTAAAGCTCTTAGCTTGCCTGGCTCTTAGATGGTGCCCAATAAATGGTATGATTTCTTTCAAGTGTTATTAGTTTCTTGTAAAAAGTAATCCTGGAAGAGTTTTATTCAAATCAGACCAAGCTCTGATTATATTCACCTTTGGGCTTTTTGTGTTGTTGTTGTTGTTGTTGTTATTGCAAATCTCTAGAACTGCATCATCAATAAGTCAATATGACATGAGACTATTTAAATTTTAAGTTAAACTTCAAGTGCACTAGCCACACCTCAAAGTATGCAATAGGTTGAGAACAGGGCAGATGTAGAAAATTCCTGTCATTGAAGAAAGTTCTGCTTGATGATGCAGGGTCAGAGGAAGTGCAGACGGGGGAGGAATGGAGGGAACCCACTCGGTTGCGCAGGGAGGTTTGTGCGCAGCTCTGCTGGAGGCCGGATGATGGACCACAGGAGCCATGGGGCCTTTCTGCATCGATGAGAAGCTGGTGCTCCTTGGCAAGATACTAATTTTTCAGAACACCATCCTGTGTGGATATTTCTTAAATGACAGCAGGTTCTCCAGGACAGGAAATCTCAGACACTAAGGTTGGCATCCTTAAGTCCTTGACCACTGTCCAGAGCTTGGATTCAGAAAGGGTCCAAATGACTACTGAGATATGGCAAGGAACAACGTAAGAGGGCCCTTGTAGGAATAAGATATTTGTATATGCTGTAAAAATACTATTTAAGGAAAACATAAAACACTAGAGACATTGTTTGCCATAGAATTAATAGTCCAAAAGCAAACAGGAATATGAATTTTTTTACATCTGTTCATCTTTTGCATTTCCCCCACCAATATGACCATATTTTTATATAAAATATGTTACACAGGCATAAAATATGCTATATTCAGTCTCTTTTAAAATTCAGAGAATAACACCTCAATAACACTTCTTCCCAAAAATGTTGTTATACTTCCAAGAAGCACTCAAAGGCTTTTATAAACACACTTTTATAAAACAGATATTCACTGTTAAAGCAGGATATGTTACGTGCCAAAAAAACATTTATATTATAAATTTGTTTTGTTTTTTTAAAAAAAGTTAAGAAGAGAGAAATCCAGTTGGCTGCAATTGAATTAAGGAATGGCAAAGATATTTTTCTTGTCTTTTTACAGTTCCTGGTACAATTTTATTTTTTCCATGTTTAAAGATCATACAAAATAGAGCTTATAAATTATTTTCTTTCCAAATGAGACAACTCATTAGTATCTATGCAGGTACATAAAGCATTCCTAAGGCTTTGGATTTTCTTCTGTTGAATCACAGGCCTTGGAAGCTCTCCCAGCAGCACGTGACTGTGTAGTTCTACGAGTCACATGGGTGATACCCTGAGTGCCATTCTGGAAATACGAACCAGGGGAGTCAGGAAAGATGGCTGAAGCAGGGACACTCAGCCCCGCCGACGGTAGGGGGAAGGAAATGCAGGTACTTCCTAGGCCAGGGAGCAATGGATAGACTGGCTTCCTTTCTTATTACAGGATCTAAAATTTTAGGCTGAAGTTTAAAGGCTCTACTTTCTTTCTTTTGTTCAATATGAGAACTACATTTGCTTTATTCTCCAGGATTTCCAAAGATGATGGGTCGTGATCCTGCCACCTTTTCTCAGAGACTGGGAGGTCAGGAGGTCATTAACCCAGTCCAAAGAGCAGGCTAATGTGCGTTACAATTTCACATCTATTTTGATCTTCAGTTTCCTCTTGTCCATTGTTCCGGAGATCATTGCTCCTCCCTGCTCACGACTCTCTTCCGAGGAAATGCTCCCAAACCTGTATAGGACAGCACTTCTTCCCCCTCAGCTGGAGCTGACGAGGTGGAGTCACAATGTCACTGGAAGCCGTCCAGAGACCTGGGAGAACAACTGAACCTCTTGGCTCTCCAATTTCTAGCTTTGTGATCTTGAATAGGTTATTTAAGGTTTCTAAGCCCTGGTTTCTTCATCTGAAAACCAAAGACAATTATACTTGCCTTAAGGTTGTTGTCAGAGTACAGCGAGGTGATCCCTAACATAATGTAGGCCCTGGCAAAACGGAAGCACTTGGTAACGTTAGCTGCTGTTGTCATTGCCATCGTCATTGCCATCATCACCATCATCGCCAATATCAGCAGCAGCAGCATCACTGATATTAATATCATCATCACCATCATCATGACCATCATCATCATCATCATCAAACCCAGCTGCACGAGAGACAGAAACTGGAAGACTTGCAGGTTCAGGGTTGAGAATGCCATTTTTGTCTACAAGCGATGCGCTGAGTTAAGTAGAGGAAGCCCGTCTGCTGGAGAGAGACAAATGACTAGCGTGGGCAGTATTGGCATTCAGTGGGCACAAGCCAAGCATACTAAGCACCCTGCAACGTGCAGGAGTACTGTATACAACAAAGGAGCAGCCTATGTCCTTCACGACTTTCAAATGTCCCACTGGACAAGTGCGGATAAAGATCAAGCTTAGATTCTAACTCCCTTTGACATATTCACATAACATATTGCTTACAAGGTTTTAATACATTTGGAATTTCCCAGGAATGCAATTACTGTGTAATTCAAAGAAAGGCCGCAGTTGGTTTGGCTGGAAATTTACTAAGAGCCAGTCATTGCGGTGGTTTCAAACACGACTACGAATTGCTTGACAGTGCTTCCATCAGGAGGCGGGATGCATGTGCGCAGCCCTCCCCGCCTCCCACCCTTCCCCTCCCCGCCTCCCACCCCTCCCCATATGGCTGCTGTGACCGGGAGTACAGCAGAAATGACGCTGTGTGATGTTGAAGGCTAAGTCATGAAAGTTAATGCAGCTTCTGCCAGGACACTTGTCCTTGGAGCCCTGACCATGGCATACACCCTGAGATGGCCACGCAGGATGACCACACATAGGCATTATGGTCTGCAACCTCCCAACACAGAGGCCGGGCAGGTGAGTGAAGTACAGAGGCGCTGGAAGTGACTCTTCAGCTTCAGCTCTCCCAGGGCCGGCCAGCTACTGGAGTCCTCCCCGCTGAGACCCCCACATCACAGAGCAGGGAAGAGCCATTCTCCCTGTGCGCCTTCTAAATCCCTGACCCAGAGGATCACGAGCATCGTTAAGCAATTGTTTGGGGCCATGGAGTTTTGACTTGCTATATTGCAATAAATAATGGGAAGACTCACCCTTCTGGAAAATCATGTTGCCTGTACAATCTGACTTAATCAGGCTGTGTTTGTGATTGTCACTTTCATGGGGATTCTACATACAGGTGCAAATGGTTGGCTGCTTCATTAGTTCTTCTGTCTAAACTTTTATGTATTAATTGATGTCTTACTTTTTGTTTAAGTAAATTAGTTTCCCTGTAATCCTCTATTACAGTTCACTCAGGGCATTAGATTAATTTTATTTTGAATTAAGGATTTAGGTAGGTTATATTATCTATGAAGTTCATTTCAAGATTGGAAAGGAACATTATAAAAATATTTGTTATGAAAAGGGGGAACTGGGCTCAATTGGTTGAAACCACTGCGCTAGGCACATCTTCCCCGAGACCCAGAGATGGCTACCCATCTTGTTAGCCCCTCACTGACTCCCCTGAGATCTGGCTGTGCTTGGTTTCCCCTCCTTCAGTTCCATGAGATTTTGGTAGCCTTCTTGCGATCACTTTTTCTTGTCTAACTTGGGTAGATTCTTTCAATGCAAGGAGCCTTGGCTAGAACCTCTGGTTTAGTCCTAGCCCCTGCAGGCTCCCCCTTTTCATTGATCGAGAAAACGGAAGCCTGCAGAGATGAAGCAAAGCTGCATTTTCTCTGGCATCTGTCGGCATGACCCAGCTAGACCCTAGGAACAGGCGCCTGCTTCCATTTTTATCTTTTTGCTCCTGACATAACCACTAAAAGCCAAATACTATTTCTTTTGGTTTCTCCTAGAATCTTCTGTTCTTCATTGTTTGATTTCGTATAACCTTTGAAACTCAAATGGTGTACACTTCGGTCGCCCTTAGCTCATTCGACTTTTCATTCTTTGCTCTGGTCTGCCTTTCCTCCCCCTCATTCCCGCCTTGCGTCCCCTGAAGCCTGTCCTCTCCCTTCATCCTTATGAAGTCTGAGCTTGTCGGGTGCCTCCTGGGCGTTACATTGGGATGCTGTACCTTTTGACTTCCATGTCCAAAGCACGGGCAGCCGGGGTGCCAGAAATTCATTTCTGGCAGTCATTTGCCAGCGAGTCTTAAAAATCTGTGTGTGGAAGTGTATTTTTAAAAAGTCTGCCATGTTAAAATATAGAAAAAGTTCTAGATCTTATTTGAGGTAGCCAGGGCCCAGACCCTGCCTACCATAAATTCTAAGGGGCACAGGCACTCACTCCTTCAGTGTTTGCTGAAGATCCTTGTGGGCGTGTTTTCCTACCTCATGCTAATTACCTTCCTCACCCATGTGGGCTTCCAACAGCCTTGTCTCTTCCATATACGACCCTGCCCCTCTGGCCAAAGCAGATGGCATCCAGGGTTAAAAAAAAAAAAATGACCACGCTGGTCCAATGACAGTCTTTCTTCAGTGACCTCCAAAGGGGTCCTGAGAGATCCATGAGATCTTGGTGCAGTTTGGGCTGGTCATTTGAGTAAAAATATTACAAATGTAGAGATGATAGGACAGAGACATCCCTTCTCCAGAAAAGGAGGAAGAAGTCAGACATTTCACAAGAGGCATAAATAAGAGACCGACGGAGGCTCCTGGAGTCACGGTTCAGGATCCGGCCGAGGCCTGGTAGCCTTATCCCCTCGGGTCCCACGAGACACGTTATAAATCTCCCGCCATGTTTTGTTCCCTCCAGCCGAATCAAGACACTTTCCCGCCTATGCCAACCAGCCAGAGTCTGTCCCTTTGGACCAGTTTCATGGTCAAGTTTCTTGTATTAACAGTAATTTAAGCAGGATTTCCTGGTCAAATTTGGCCAAATACTTGGAAAAGGAACAGTAATTTTCGAGAATGTGTACATTTATTTTTTTCCTTATGAAAAAGAAAAGACTGACCAAAGAACACAAGGGAGAAGAAACACAGAAAGAGAATTATAACGGCAGGTTACGGAGTCCCGCCCCATCCAAGGGAGCCTGGGCAGGATGCGCATGTCGCGGGCGAGCCAGTATCAAGAGGCACCAAGTGGGGTCCCTCTCACGTGGCTTGCTGATGACAGGGCGTGTACAGCTTGGCTTTACACAGACCCCCAATAGCCACTGCGTATGTTCCTTAGGCATTGGCACTGGGTACACGGCTCATGCCAGGAAAAAGCCTGCTACAGTTTGATTTCTGCAAAGCTCGGGTAAGGAGGCATAGTTGAAGGAGCCTGCTGCGAGGCAACCAATCCAGGCTGCCATCTTTGTTTGTGCAAGATAAGATTTCCGTGTCCCAGCACATTGTTTCCTGCTTTTCTGATGACTGTGGCTCAGCTCTGCCCTGGGCAACCTGGAGAACGTCTCCACCGTCAGGGGCCGCAGCCACGCCTTCTCCGACGAGGGCCCAAGGGGCGCCCTGGGCATGGACCCTCGGCCATAGCGTTCCCTTTAGCATCCTTTATATCTTTATGGTTAGCATCTTAACCATAGCTCAACAATTCTTTAGCTTCCCCAGTTCCAATAATAGTAATAACAATAAAAGACACTGGACAAGGTAAATAGTAGCTCATAAAATTATCTCGAGATACCTAGGCATCACGATATTTGCAGGTTCAGCATACTGGGGTATCATGACCTAGGTGGATTCAAAGACTCGATCTGATAGTTGAAGAATATCATCCTTGGATTTCAGAACAAATAAGCTTATATTTCTCTTAAGAGAGCTATATTGGAACCCCAATGCCAAGAGTTCTCCAGTTTCACAGTATATTTTAACTGGGGGGATGGACACTATACTAACCAGCTGATAACATTCCACAGCACGATGGAGTGTCATCCTGACTTTTAGAAGGTTCTACTGGTCTTCAGACATGAAACCAAATCTAATGGCACCTGCCCTGTGATTCACAACCGCCATCCCCCCCCTCCACCTCCCTCCAACCACAGACCAAAGTCAGGAAAATGTGTTCCTTTATGAAAGGGGATGTCTGAAGAAGGGAAAGCTTTAATAAGGCACCCGGGTACTACTAGGCACTTACATATTTATGTGGGTTAAAATATAGAGTGGGGAGATTGGAGAGAGTCTCTCGATGTCTGTTTCCAAGACCAAGCCTCTGGTCCTTCCCCTCCCAGTCACCTTGCAGGCGTAACCTTATCACACCGAGGGTAGAACTGAAACCCCCTAAAGAGCCAGAAATTTCTGGAGGCAGAAATTCTGAGATTTTACACCTTTAAACTTATCAGAGCAAACGAACCTATTCCTCTATTCAGGGAAGAAGACACAATATTTCCATCTTCGCTGACAAGAACTACAGGCAATTTGGATAAACAAAACTGAGAGAAGAAACGACGGATTATGAACTTCCTAAGGAAATGAGTTTTCAAAGAAACTCCAAACATCACAAAACACATGCTGCTTTGTTTTCTTATTCATGACCTTCATCTACCTCCTCTTCCATAAGGCAGATGGAAATGTGTCATTCTGATTAACGATGATTGCTTCCTGTCATACGTCAACTAAAATGAGATGTTTTATTGTGACAGATTTAAGGGGGCATGGGCATATATTTAAGAGGCACATTAAAAAAACTCTTGGTTACCCATGAAACTTAAAAAATTGCTAGCTTCTCCCTCCCCACCCACTTTCCTACAGCTCTAGAAATGCAGAGAAATTACATGGCGCTCATAGTACAAGACCACTGCCTTGTTTGTGCGGCTGCATTGTTTACGATGTTGCTGTGATCATGTTGACCAGTATCAGAGCTGTGATACGCCAGAAAATAAACCCAGCTGGCAAATTCCTCCTGTGGAAACAGTATGCAAAACTCCTGTTTTTAAGGAGAAATTTTAGGCAACATATCATTTCCTTTCTGGGAAGCAACTTGTCTATGCAGGAAGATGACAACCAAACCAGTTTAGGCTGACCATGATTATGGTCATGGTAATCCTTGAACATAAATTCCTAGAGGGCAAGGATAGTATGAAAACCTGGGGAATGTTAACTGAAGACCCACAGCACAGGGGTCAGCTATGGGTTTGCTACTGCAATCTCAAGCTCCGGCACAGCACCTGTCCTATATTGGGAACTTAGTAATTACCTGCTGCATATAGTTGTGAAGGTCAAACAGGGAATCCAAAGCACATTGAAATTCATTTGCAAAGGTATGTGGGAGAGGAGGAGACTGGAAAGGGAGAGGGTGGATGGACGGATGGATGGGTAGACGGATGGACGGATGAATGAATGCAGTGCTCACCTCCGCGAGGCCAGTGAACAGTAAGCAAGCAGACAGAAGCAGTTCGACCATAACTTAGAAAGTGAACTCCGTGGGGGCAGGAGCCACACCATTCCCACGATGGCCCAGCCCCATCCAGCGCCACGGTCAGCTTTCAGTAATCCTTTCTGAATAAACAAACAGATAGATGAATGGATGAAGCTGCTTCGACTTGAAACTTTACCTCCAGGCACAAATAGGAGCTGTCATGCCTAAGTAAATTTAGACCATTTCTTTAGCAGAAAAAAAATAATAATAATAACCTGACATGTGTAACCACAGTAAGGCACAGGCCCCACGCTAACAGTGGGACCGCCCACTTGGACGGCTTCCACCCTCACAGCGGCAGCGTTTGCGACGTTGTTCGTCCCAGGCTAGTTAGAAAGTGGCCATGTCCACGTGAATACACATCGCCTAAGGGAGTGGCATGAAGTCCTCGGACTGGTCTGGAACCCAAGAGTGCAGCCACCAAATGAGATGGAGAGGTAACACGGTCCAGCAGAGAAGGAGGGTGGACTTTGCCAGTTAAGCCACCACAGGGAACCTTCTCGCTGGGTTTGGATGGAGGCCATTTAAAGCTTGGCACACATGTACGTTCCAAAGAGTTCCTAAGTCATCTGCACACAGAGACATGGACGACGCCCAAGTCTGGGACATAACCTCTCCACAGGGTGTAGGGATGAGTCAAAGATTTTAAGTCCAAACCAGGAAGGTGGAGAAGCTGTTAATTGAATTGGCAAGGTCAGAAGGAGGATTTGGTTTGGGTAAGGAAATGGGTTTAATTTGGGCATGTCAATTTTGAGGTGACAGATGGCCACCCAGAAAGGATGAGCAGGAGTCAGAAGGACACGTCTGGGGCTCCCACAGGGCAAGAGTCCGTAGATACTTCAATGTAAACAGTGCGTGGAATGTCAGATGAAGCCCGGGCCAGAGGACAGAGATAAAAAGAGCTGCGGGTGTAACCACAGAGATGAGAAGAGCAGCCACGGACACTAATGGGGCACTGAAAGCTAGGAAGGAGGTCGGGCGTCCTGATGGTTCTGCAGAAAAGGACAAAGAGGGCTCCTTTCCTACCCATGAGTTCTTGAGGACGTGGGCTGTACCCAGGACAACTCTGCATTCTCAGTCCTTGGCACGGGGCCTTGGCCATGAGGCGCCTGCAATCAATGCTCATCGGGTAAACTACGCAGTCCACGTTCTCCCCCAGTTATCTAGATTTCAGCACCTCCTTCTCTTCTCCTTTATTGCATTTAGGTAATGCTATCCTGTCGTGTGCTCTGGGAAAGTAAGTTAAGAAATCATGGATTTTGAAAATAGAACCACATATCTTGCTGCTTGTTATTTGCGTCCGATCAGCATTTATTAGAAGGAGCAGAGAGAGCAGGCCGAGTGCTGGTTAAGGTGAGTTTGGAGATTAGTTCAGGGTCTGTTTCTTCATTACTGCTACAAACGTTTATTGACCCCACTGGGTTCCGGACCCTGTCCTGGTGCTGGGGTGAAACAGGAAACGAGCAAAGTCCACACCGGAGTGTCTTGCCTTGGGTTGGAGAGACTTAGAGTAAACAAATAAGTAAATGCATGGAACACTGCATTGTGACAGGTAATGATACACACTCTGGGAAAAAAAACAAAACAAACCAGAGTGAGGTGAGATGGGACAGAGGGCAGCTGCTCTCCAGATAAGGAGGCCAAAGGATGACTCTCTGAAGGGGTAAAAATTAAGCACAAATCTGAATGAAGTGAGGAAGTAAATGATGCAACCATGCGACTGTTTGAAGAAAGTGTTCCAGGCAGAGGGAACGGCCGGTGCCAAGGCCCTGAGGCGGGAATGTGCGCCGGAGCAAGGCCTTGGCCCATTTCTTTCTCCCCTCACATTCCCAGCTTTGATGATCTCATCCAGTCTCATGGCTTTCAGCACCAATTACACACTGATGGCCCCAAAATTGAAATTGCGACTTGCATATCCAACTGCCTACTCCGCCATCACCCCTCGGGGGTCTGATAGGCATCTCACACGTGGCCTTTCCAAATCTGAATGCCTGAAGGTCATACCACCATCTCCGCTCCCTCAGTAAACGGCCACCCCCATCCCTACTTTCTTTTATTCTTGGCTCTTTTGCTTCCCCCATAGGATCCACTAAATCTTGCTGCATCTTAATAAATATGCCTGGACCCTTGGCATGTCTACTGCTATTGCTAATCCAGGTCACCACCATCGCCCCTCTGGCTCGCTACAGTGGCCTCCTAACCAGTCATCCTGCTTCTACTTGTCATTGCTCACATGTAGTCTCCACACACACAGCCAGAATGTTCCTTCTAATCATGTCCCTCTTTGCCTCAAAGCCCTCCGCTCGTAAAAGCCAACATTCCTCACAGGGGCCCAAAAGTTACCTTCCCAGCTGGCTCACCTCTGCACCCCAGCTTACACTGCTTCAGCCACATTGGCTTCTAGGTTGCTCCTCAGACACAATAGGTACACTCTGGCCCCAGGACCTTTGAACTTGCTTTGCTCAGCCCTGACTACTCCTCCCACATGTATCTCCATGGATCACTTCATCTCTCGCTGGTCTTTGTTCCAAAAAGGCCTTCTCTGGCCCATCCTATGGGAAGCTGCAACTCCTACCTCTGTTACATATTCCACTGTGCATCTTAGCTCTACCTTCCTCTTCGGGCAGGAGGAAATGGGAGGAGATGCAGGTAGGGAAATAAATATATTAGTAGCATGACAGAGGGGACCTGCATGAACCCACAATGACAGTGAGCCAGCAACTAGAAGTGTGATACATTCAACCCTGTACACCTGATACTCTTAAAAGAAGATACAAGGGCTGTAAAAATAAATGATTTTCTGTATCTACTTAAGAAATAATCTGTTAAAATCACCTTTAAATAAATATGTAAAATTTACCTATAAGAAAACCTTCCCAAGTAAAGATTGTTTAATACAGGTGTGTACTCTGCTTTATAAAATAAATATGGCCCTGAAGAGTGGAGTGTACATTTAATTTCTGAATACCAGATGTCGTTTTGAATTCATTACAGAGTTTATTACTCGAAAGACTCCTACAAGAACCCTCACGTACAGTAAATCATCAGTATCTTCTTTAATTCCATGTATAAAAATGGATTTTCATGTATTTGAATCTCATAACATCAAGGCATAGAGGCTCCAGAATAGGCTAGGTGGGGAGGTGCATTTTCAGAGAATTTTTAAGGACAAGATTCACAAAATTTTTGACTAGTGGGGACAGACAAGAATAACCTGCTTCATTCCTAGAGGCAGGGAGTTAGTTAGCAGCAGTGAGATTCCCTCCCTTGGGCTGGTGTTGGCGTCCAACGACTGGACAGGAGAGAATCCCTTTGGATGTACGTACCTGTGTGCTCCTCTCCCTGCCGGCAGCAGGGATATGCAAAACGGATCAAATCGGTCTCAGAGCTGCTGTCACTTTCCATCCCATTCAAAGAGAATCATGATTTAGGTCTTAATTAAATACACACCCAAACAAGACCTCATGTTGCTCTTTTTCCCTGGCTTGTAGTCTAGGGTATACTGACCGACAGAAAAAGAGCTTGGGTGTCTTTAAGAAGTGTTTTTGTTTTCCTTTAAAATGAAACTTTAAAGAAAATGTATGACCATTTAACATAATTTCCCTAAATTTCTAAGGCTGTGAAAAGCCGTGCCTTGAAGCAAATGCACAGATGGTAAGAGGGAGGCTCATAAATTACAGCTCCCGACTCTCCTCCTGGAAATATGGAGCCATCATTAGTTTCCAAATAATAGTAAATTGACGCGCGGGATAACGCCAGCAGTCTGTGCCACCTCATCCATGCCAGGCCCGGGGGCTACTCTGTATTCAAGAGAAGTGGCTTCGTAGCTGTTCCTAAACCATCTCACCAAAAGATTACCGGCAAACACCATCCCTACACAACATCGGGGGCAGGAGTGAAAACATGTGCTTCTCAGAAGAGGTGGTCCAGCCTCTACGCAAAGGGGAAGAACCTGGACCCGCAGAGGGGAACGAAGATGCCTGTGAGGCCTAGGCTTGCGTGACAGAGTCCATATCCATATGAATGTCCGAATCGTGCTGAGGGTTAGGACGGAAAGAACAGGGTAAAGGGTCCGTGGAAATGTAGAGTGTGCCCACTCATGTTAGTGTGCTCAGGTTAAAACAATAAAAATAGGAAAAAATAAAGCAAAGGAAACTCCACCGTGCTAGCATACATGCATGCATGCATACATACGCAAACAGCGCATGGGGCAGGTTATGTCTCGCATTGTCATTCTGAATCCGGTGTAAGATCCACGAGAGGCGGGCTGATAGACCAGCTCTCTGAAAAGGAGAAACGCTCATCTGCACCCTTTGCCCATCTCCACGATGCGGAGACTTCCGCCACGGCCAGCGCAGGCTTGTAACAGTTTAATAACTGGCTAAGTTCCTGAATACTCAATAATTAGCTTTTTTAAGCTCATAAAAGCAAGTTCCAGAACGCCATTGACTCTAGTTCTCTGCCATCAATTTATTGTCCAGTCTCATTTTCCCTGTCTTCACAATGAAAATGAAACATAAAAAACTAGGCTTGAATATTAGAGAAATATTAAAACACTGTGACTCAATTCTAAAGAATCCAATCAGACTTGAGTGTTTGAGTGTCTCGATAACGTGCGCACCTATCATGGAATTCCGTATGAAAGGAGTTTGCAGAATGTTATCTGGGAAAATGTGCCTGTCCCCAAAATCTTTCCAGGCATCAGGGAGGTCAAGTGTATTTTTATAATAATTCTAAGATGGTATTCACTCCTATTCTCCCATGAGAATACAGTAGAGTTTTCAGTGCTACAGGATGTGAGATACTACAACAGACTAATTGCAGGAACAGGTGTCAGACTCCAACTGCCTTCTATTAAATCACACATTAAAAAGATTGGCAGAAATGTAACATAATGCCACTCTTCCCAATACTTTTTGTTCAGTAAGATATAATCATTTTTCATAGATGGCATTTATGTTCATAGAAAGTGGACTTGTTTTAATATGAATTAATAATTTAAAAATTCCTCAGATTTAATTGCTGTTATAGTAAACATGGATAGCTTTAACACATAAGTAGAAACTCTTAGGGGTCCTTAATAACCGTTAAGAGTGTAACAGGGTTGGTTCTGAGACCCACAAGTTTGAGAAACACTGCCACACAGTAACACACGTGCAATTAACACATTTGCTAGAGAAAAGATTCAGACTCTCCTGCCCACAGGTGTCTCACCCCACTGCGGCGGGCATCCCATCGGGAGATGGTTGTAAAGGTGTCCCCCTCTCTCACGAGGCCACAGGAAGCGGCACCGTCGCTGGCCCGGAGCCAGTGTGGGAATGCCTACTGAAGCCACGGACAGGAGCGGGAGGAGAATGAAGGCACCTCAGTCACCTGAGGCTCAGGCCCGTAGGACCCCAGCAGCCCTCCCTCATCTGGAAGGGCAGCCCTCAGTGGGGACCGACAGGGGCCTGGCCTGCCACTGGCTTCCACGGCCTCGCCTTCGTGCACAAACTGCCATCTCTCGGGACAAAGCATCTCTGTGCAGGTCACCTCTGCATGGCTATACCCAGCCAAAGGCATATTGGTAAGAGGTGTAGGACTGCCACACAAAAAGCTACAGTTATTAGCTCTTGATGCGTGCGGTGCTATCGTGATATTCACCTGCCTAGAAAAGTGGAACTTGGGTCTAGCCTGGGTCTATAAATAAATGGTTAGTCGCAAATTTATTAGGGTTGTACCCACACTACAGTTATCTACAATAATCGCCTGCTTATTTAAAGTCTTGTGTGTGCCTTAATTGATTATCATCCTTAAAAGAAAACATCCTATAAAAGAAAACATACCTAAATTTAGAAGTATTTGTGAACGGCAGTCAGATTTTTTTTCTAAAGTTACAGTCACCCAAAAAGCACATAGGGTTTTACTTACTGTGACTGAGAAAGGGATAGATGGGAATGTGTGTATGCTAGGAAAACACCTCCCCCGATTCTTGCGTGTCCACATGGAGGGCCCTCCAGGCCTCTTGTGCCAGTCCCTCTACATGCTGCCCCAAGGAGCAGTAAGCAAGTTCCCTAAACCATGGGTGACAGCCAGTGGCCCTGGTTCCTGCTTCTCAGAGGGGTAGAGCTGATCTAGAAAATCTGTACGCACGCGGCAAGGGTTCTCTTTTCTTCCCGCTCTGGGACAGATCAGCGTGAGGCTGTGCTATTGGCCAACGACAAGCCTTCACAATCGGAAGCCCCCATTTCCCCCGACGGCCTGCCCCAGCTCCAGAGCGGTGGCGGCGGCCGTGCAGGGGTGGGGCCGAGGGGGTGCACAGCACTCCAGGTGCATAGCCAAGCCATGCTCCCCAGATGGCCGTGTCCAAAGAGGGCAGGGCGAGGCTCCTACGTTTACCTCTCATGATGGCTCCAGACTCAGAGAGACAAGGGCAGGAATGCCATTTATGAACCTCTTAGAACCTCAGATGAAGACCTGTGTGGGAGTAGCTGGAAATGACTGGAGAGGCAGCCCATGCAGAGACAGGACAAGATCCAGTGCCGCCCCGCCCCCTCCGCCGGGGTTGTACACCTGCCTCCACTTTCACCCAGCTCTGGAGACCCAGGACATATTGTTGGTCTGCATCTGCCTTTATTTCCTCATCAGTTAAATAAAGAAAATTATACCCACATCGCAGCGTTACTCTGAGGATGGGAAGACAGAGCAGCCCTGGGCAGCGTGCGGGCCAGCAGGAGGCGCTCAGAGCACTCCGCTCTTCCTTATGCTCGTGACAATTCCTACGCAGAAAGCAGTCCTTGTATTTGCGTACTGTCGCTCCCCCACGCAACTGTCCACCTTAGGAGGGCGGAGCCCCGTGGCGGTCTTGATTGCCCCTGTCTACCCAGAGACTAGCCACAGGGCCTGCAGGCAATGAAAGCTTTGTACGTTTTGAATGGCTTAATGAACAGGAGTTATTATTTACTGTCCCGTGACTTGCCTTAATGGATAATTTCATAATAGCTGTTTTTCTAGAGCCTTGAGCACTGACACCTGTGTGCATGTTCACATGAGAAACACAACCAGATTAAAATGAGGACTTGATTTCTAAATACAGATAGCCAGCACCGCGTGCCTAGCTACCACCTTTCTACCAGCCATTAGCCTTTGTCTCCTCTGCGCCCAGGGGACGAAGAGTGTCATTATGGCTACAGGAGATAATCCTTGTTTGCCTTGGTGTTAAATCAGCGCAAACAGCATGGATACTCTTTAGCCTGTAATTAGATTCAAAAAGATCAAAGCCAAAACTAATAGAACACATGGCTCCAGTAAACGATATTTTTAACTGATAGGAGGAGGCGGGTAAGCAGGAGGAATCTCTGTGGAGTGTGTGCTTTGGGAGAAGAAAACAGCTTGTCACTAAAGCTTCAATACGAGTTCTGGTATCATCAGCCAGAGCGGCCCCTCCTCGGCCCGTGCACTTCCAGCCATTTAGAAATAAACACTAAGCATGCACGCCGCCCCCTGGGAGGTCTCGGATGGCCCTCTCATGATCTTTGCACCTGCTTATAACCTGGGCACTAAGGTGCTTCTTCTCGGGTATTACAATGTCCCGGACACATCAAAGTGCCTTGTGTGGGTCCTGGGTTCAAGTCCCCGAGGCCAGGACTGGAGTGAGGTAGGGGAGGTCCGTCCCTTGGGTGCGAGATGTAAAGGGGCCAAAACTCGGTGACCAAATAAATAATATTTCAGTACAGTTTTTTTGAAAATAAACATTAATGCAAAAACAATCCATGAGGTACAAAATATCAACATTTGAAATAAAGACAGGATCCGATATGGTCAGGATTGGGTGGGGTGGGTGAAGTCAAAACATGCAACCAGAGGGCTGGATCTGGCCTTGATTTCAGTTTTTGGTATTTTGACGATCATGGCAAAGCTTCGAAATCACACAATGCTCAGGCTGGGAGAGGACATTCATAGCCACCATCAGCAAAGGGGCTCCGTATTCTAAAGGTCAGGAACTGGGCGGTAAGCAATAAAATCCTTTACAAGTGCCCATTGCCTCTGACCTCTTAGTAGAGCCTCTAGTGATTTATTGAAAGGGAAGACCTAGAAATGTACACAAAAATTCATGTACAGTGACACTTATCTTAGTCTTATTTATAGAAAAGCCAAACCTGGAAACATGGCCAGCTATAAAGAAACGGTTAACTAAATGCTGATCCAGCCACATGATGTCATGTTACAGGCAGCTGATCTCTTAGAAAACACCTACAATTTTCTTCCTGGGTGGGGAAAACACAGACCTTCCCTACTGTGTTTCTTTCCTGTGTGTCTTTTTTACTACTCACACAGAACACTTGACTCCTGGCCACCAAACGTGTGGAGGTTGGTCCCACACCAACCAATTCTGTGACACCAGCTGGGTGCCCTGTGATTTAACTCAATTCTGACACTATCTACCTTCCTCTCTCTCTAAACGCAAGGAAAACAAAATGTCCTTGGTGAGGATAAAAATTTTTTTTTAAATCTTTACAATGCATTAAATTGGAAATTTCTGTTTAGGAAAAACTAAGATGCTGTCAGGGTGTTGGTATTAGGCGCCTGTCCATCAGCTGCATGACAATGCTAAGCACCTTCACTTCCTCTTGACAAGTCCCTCTTCCCTTAGCCTGACCCGACTCTTGCATCTTCTCTCAAACTGATTTCTCATTCCTCATCCTTAAGAATGTCCTTCTCTGAGGCAGAGACTAGGCCAGCTGGCTTCATGACCGCCTCACCTTGAAAGCACAGCTAACTCCCATTTCCCAGCCTCTCTTGCAGATGTCATAGCCGCATGGCTAAGTCCTGAGCAGATACATGTAGGTGTAAGTGATAGACGCCCAGGCATGGTCCACCCAGACCTCCCACATGCAACGTCCGGCCTCTTTCCCAACCACTATACAGAATGCAGAGCAGGTGGCATGAGGTGCGAGGCACGGGGGTCCCTGAATGACCAAGAGGAGGGCCATACACTATTCTGAATTTCTAAGAAGTCAGGAACACCTGTTTTGGTCTTACTATTGGCGAGAGATCTGCTTAGTGACCGATATTTTGGGGTTTATCTATTAGAGCAGCTAGAACTCTCTTACATTGCTGTTCTCTGTTCCTGGGGGTCTTCAAAAGGCTAATGGGCGGGGCTCCAGTGCTCTGTTTCCCACCGGTCCTTTCTGTCACGGGACCGAGCCAAAAACTTTGTTTTGTCACTTTTCAATAATTCTAATGCCACATGACTAAATTTGACACCTCTCCTTTTTCATTTACAAGACTAGTATGAAAGGAAAAAAGAGATTAAATAAAGTATAAAACAAATTTCTGTCTGTATTTGTGGAACAAGAAAAAAATGTTTAAATCTTGCTCTATTTCTAATGTGTCATAACTTAACCTCAGTTTTACTATTTGAAAATACAGACTGTAGCAGTTTCAAAGCCATCTGATTGGACCATCCTCCTTTGAAGATCAAGTCCATGATGTCTTCTTCAGAGGACAGGTGTGACAAATGAATCCTGCCACGTCCTATGCAAGGTGTAGGTCAGCACTGTTTACGAGGAAAAAGAATAACAGCAAAGAAGTCATTTCCAGTGATGTTTGGAAAATAGTGAGGAAAAAAACAAAGCCCAGAGTGAAGTGGGAAAGAGACCTCAAGTTTAATAAAATATGTGAATGTTTCGAAAGGAAAAATTTCAAAGGATGGCTCAACTAGTCTTAGCTGTACCATTGCACTCCTAACCTTTCTCCTTCAAAAGCAACAACGCACAAAATAAATGCGCAAAGCTGCTTTCTTGGGTTTTCTGTTAAAAGTTTAATTTGTAACACACCCAAATGCGGGTTCTATTCTCTGGAGAAAACTGGTGGATGGAGCCTCCATGGTGGAAACAGCACAGGTGGGTGGCTAAGGAGAGGGCCATTCGTTGCCTTCTGTGACAGGAGACCGACCACAATGACAGCTGTCACCCGGCTTGCTCCTGTCCCTATGGACATTTGGGACACTAAAATAAATTGATTGCACCAAAAGATTCCTTCATTTTCCCAATCACATCATCTTAATGGGGGCATCCCTATCACTTCGGGTGCCATTTGCCGCTGACATGGAACGATGGGCTCCCAAATTACTCCAGCGCATGTTGAACTGTGCCTTAGTTTATTGGGTTACGAGACGACATGTTGGTTTTAGTGAAGGCCATCATTCCAGCAGGCCCCTGGACTCTGAGTCAGTTATTCCTTCCACAGATTCAGGGACGTGAATTTGATCGAATCTCCATCTCTTTCCTCGGCCTGAAATACCTTCATTTCCTAAACTCCCAAACATGTTCTTATATCCCGAACCAAGACTGAAGAATGGTACAAATTCTAGAAGATAGCAAGTAATACCAATAACATTGAAAAAAGACGAAGGAGTCAAGACAGATGACTGCAGGGTAACATGTGTAGCTTTCAGCCCCAAGGACACATTGAGACGAGAAAGGTCTTATAACTGAATTTGGCTGTGCACTGAGGCTGTGCTCTATTATCCACTTGCAATTAAGTAGTTACTGACCGCCCGCCCCCTACTCTGTGCAAGCGCTGGACCCTTCTTCCTGCCCTCCATTCTCCCAAGGTCTGCTCGACGCATGCTTTAGTATCCTGCAACACATCCGTCTTTGCAGAGCACCTGATTTTGTAAAATACTTCCCTACCGATGACCACAATTTTTATCTTCACGCAGCCACTGCAAACTTCCGATGCAAAAATGTGCAAATACTTGCACCAGCATCTGCCAGTCCTAATATCAGCTGCCTCCTTCATTGCACTCTTGAGGCTGCTGACTAAAATAATGGTGTCCCCATAGTTGCAGACAAGAACACTGGCCGCAGCGATTAGACATTTCAGAAAGTCACGTTCTGAGTGTGTAATAGGACTGGACCGGCAGCTTGTTCTCCCCACCCCGTCCCTGGCACTGTCCCCAGGGTCTGAGGTGTTGGGAGCTCTGAAACAATAGGGGAGAAGTTTCCCTTCTGCACAAGCTTGTTCCAGCCCAGTTCCCTGTGCCAGGCAAGCTCAGGTCAGAAATGGTGTTTCAGGAAGTCATGCGTTTGGAATGCCTGCCCTTAAAAACCTCAGGGGGCAATGGATGGAAACCTGTGGCTGGTCCGAAGCAGCCCCAGAGGTAGCAGAAGGCACCCGTGTCCTGTGGCCTGACCTGGCTGCAGAGGACCCAGCGGCACAGCATGCAGGTTACACGCAGCAGCTCCTGGATCCAGGGGTTTGGTTCTAATCCTCCTCCAGCACTTACCGGCTGCTGTTGCCTCTTCCTCTATTGTCCAATCGTAACATGGGAAAAACTGAATACTTAACCTCATTGGGTTGTTCACCAGATTAAATAAATAAAAGTGCTTAGAACAGAGCCTGGCATTTAGGAAGAACTTGGTATTTGTGAGAACACAATGGTTAAATAAAAGGAGAGAGGAGCAATGTACCAGGGCAGGGAACTCATTGGGCTTTTGGTCAAATGAGTCGGTGTTCAAGGGAATTAACTATGAGGTGAACGTATGCCGGGGCTTTGTCCTTGGAGCCTGTACACAGGGCCCCTTTCAGGAGCAGCCGGGCCGGCCGCGGTGGGGGCGCCGGGAGGGGCGGGCGTGCTGACCTGCGGGGCGCTGCCGGCCCCCGCCAGCCGCTCCAGGGCAACCAGGGCCCAGTGCCAACCGGCCGTCTCATCTCAGTCGCTGGGCTTTTCTAAGGCCCCTAAACTAGGGACCGTGGTGCCACCGCAGCTCACCAGATTTCTCAGCTGCTAAAATCAAAGGATGAGCACGCCATCGACCCCCTAGAGTAGACAGAAACAGAGGTTTGGAGTTGGAAAAAGGCAGAGGGAACGAGGAGGAAAGAAAACGAGAAAAGGCCAGAGCTTTACTTAAAAAAATAAAAAATACCTACTACAGGCATTTGGGAGCTGAAAATGTGTTACCAGTAAAAATGCAAAACTGGGTATCTAATGGCCAACTGTGCCCCTCCTTCGTCATCTAACCCAGCACCTCCCACCCCCTCCCAAGGCGACCTGGGCTGCGAGAGGGTGCGCCAGCGAATGAAAGCAGCGCAGGTGTGTGAAGAAAAGCTTGTATTTCCCTAACAAGTCCCGATGATGCCACCAGGAGCGCCACGGCTCCTTCAGGAGCCAGCCAGCTGGGTGTTTTATCTTTCAAAAATGTCTCATTAAAAAGAAAAAGAAAGAGTAACCGAGGATCGTTGGTAGGTGTTCACTTGCAGCATAGGTGTGCCCAGCATGACTAGAATATGAACTGATTATCTGAATAGGATGTGCAGTAAGTATTTCACTTTGAAAAGTGAGTTCAGCAAAATAATACACTACATTAAGGACAAATTATATATACAATAAAGTATATATAACACATAGATTTCTGTATATAGGCATGGTTATATCATGAAGCATGGGCCATATTACACATTTTAATAGTATGTTTTCCACATCTGCATATACGTGGTCTAAAATATATTACAAAAAATGTATATACAATATGTTTATATACATAGATGAACCAGGCTCAGCTGAATCCTTGGGAGACTAAGGCTGGTCCATAGGATAATAAATATTAATGAGATACATTTTTTTCTCTTGAAAAGAGGTTTTCTCTACTGGTTATATATACATGATCACTGTAGAAATTAAGAAAAATAAAATGAAATAAGGAAGAAAATAAAAACCTACTATCTCACTATCCTGAAATCACATCTGTGAACATATCTGTCTATTTCCTTCTGGATTTTTTTTCTTTTTATTTACCAATTTATTGTGGACACACTTCCATGTCAGTAAACATAGATCTACCTAATTGTGTTTAATGGTTCTGTAGTATTCCCACTCTCGGGATGAGTCAAAATGCATTAACCCAATCAAATCGTATTGGATTTGAATGTGGTTTCCAATTTTTCACTGTTGTGAGCAACAATTAAGGTTTAAAGTCATATAAAAACAAGCTGCCCAGGACATGCATAGATCAGAGAAATGTCGAACAGTCTATTAATACCACCCACTTTTGTCTAGGGTGTGAATGCACTGAGTGGTCATATGGGTAGGCTCTCCCAAATTTCAGCTGTGCTGTTTCCAACAGGGCCAAGTAGAAGGAAGAGGTCAGGCAGGAAACAGTTTGTAGAATTTATCATCTGTCCTATCCCTGAGCCCAAGACCAATGTGGGGGCTCTGAGCTCTCTCCTTACCGGCATGGGGGCAGGACAGAGGCAAGAGTAGAGGGAAGAGATGCTAAGAACAGGACGGCTAGCCCTGATTTCAAATGCAAGCTTCTTTTTCAGGTGCTTCCAGTAGGGCAGTCTTTCCTGATGCCCCAGTCAAATGTCTCCAGCTGCCAAAATGGTCAATTTGTCTTTAATAACTACATTCCAAGCACCTGCCTCACGCAGGCGAACCACACAGGTATGGGTCTAGCCCTCATGGAGCTTATAATCGAGCACAGGAGTAATCAGATAAATCAATAAAGTTGACCTCCTGTGATAAGTTCTGGGGGGTCAGGGAATAGCTGGCGATGGGCTACGTGAGATCGGGTAGCCAGGAAGGCCACTTGGAGAGGTGACATTTAAGCTAAGAGTAGGAACTAGAAGAAACAGCTGTGCAGAGCACCAGACAGAGAGCTCTCCGTATATGCAAACGACACACGCAAGGCCCCAGGGTGGGAGGGTCCCACCTGAGGGTCCCACCCACCTAAATGAGGGCCAGTGTGGCTGGACAAGATAGGGGAGGGGCAGGAGGGAGACCAGCTCAGCTCAGTTTTAAAATTGCAAGTCTTATGTCCTTCAGACCCTTCGTTCCTGGGCAAACTGAACATTGGTCACGCGATTTGGCTCGGGTTTTAGGGGAGCACTTCGAGTTTGCAGCAACGTGAAATGGTAAGTGCGAGCACCTCCAACGGTTCAAGGCAAAAACACAGGAATCATTCTCAAATATTTTCTCACCCTTGTCCCTTTGTCAGCCAAAGCTGTCTCCCTGACCTTTCTCAAACCCATCTACTTCCTTCTCAATTATGACTACCCTATTCCAAGGCCCTACAGGATATCGATTAATAGGGTCGGCTCGGGAGCCAGGCTGCCCAGGTCCACATCGTGGCTCAGCCCCCTACTGGCTGGGAGACCCCCAGGAACCTACTTAGCCTCTCTGTTCGCTAATTTCCTCCTCTGTCGTGGTGAAGATCGAATAAATTGACGTGTGCGACATGTGGAGACTAGCGCTTGGAACTTCAGGAAGTACCTTTGCCCAAAACCCTCCCTGGCTCCCCCTGGTGCTCAGAGTAAAATTTAGAGCCCTTCAAAGCCATTCTGATTTATTTTCTAAGGCTCTCACCCTTGCTCACTCTACCCCAACCATAGGTTCCCTGGTTGTTCCCTGAAGAGTTTAGACATCCTTCTGACTCGGGGCCCTGACACCTGCTGCTCCTTTTGTCTGGAACTTTCTTCCCTTATACATGCATGTGGCTCATCCACACCTTCACGTCTTTGAGGCCTTTTCTGACCCTCCTATGAGTATAGCATCCACTCTCCATCCCTGCAGCCCTTAAAACTCCAACTCAGCCTTATTTCTCCCCGCGGCACACATCACCTGACATACTATATATTTCCTTGTTTCAAGAGCTATTTTTTGTCTCCCCTAACTAGACTTTAAGCTCCCAGAGAACTAGGACTTAGCTTTATTCACTGCTGATTCCACAGTGCCTCAGTGCCACTGTGCTGAATGTAGAGTAGCAGGAACTCACCAAATACCGGTGTTGTCAATGAATGGACAATGACGGATTCTCTGCTCCGGTTTCCTGGATGCAACATTCCGTGTCCTCTCTCTGGGGATACTAATTATACTTGTCGTAACATCCTATTCCAATTTCTCTATTAACCATTTTCTCTGATGTAAGTTTTTCCATTTACTGAGTCTCTGATCCTATAATTTGTCTCATCTTGGTGGTGGTTTTTAAATATTTGGTGATTTTTTAAAAATTGCAAGTCACTTTTGTAATGGAAACCACTAACAGATAATTCTCTGGTTTTGCGTAGATGGTCCCCTCCGGGCAGGCTGGCTGTCCCTCTGCCGTCTTCACTCAGGGCTCCTGGGACTGAACCCTAAGGCGCACTTGGGCATAGACAAGGGGCTGTCGGCAGCACAGGGTAAAGCGAGGGGCGTGAGGTCCCAGAAGTCCAGACAGGGGGAGGGAGTAGGTCAGGTGACACTAAGTGATACCAATCACTTGGCTCTCGAAGGAGAAAACTGTCCATGATGATGACTAAAAAACAGGCTTATCAATGAATTAGAAGAATTCCATCAACAGGAAGAAATTCAGACGCACTTACAGAAGAAAATTCCTTTTTTTCCCTATAAGAAATTGCTTCCGTAGAAAATTTCTGTAAGAAAGAATTAGTTCTTTCCCAAAGGGCTGACCCCTTTGGCCAAAATGCATCTCCCAGCCAATGGTGCCAACAGTTTAATTTTGCTCAACTGAAATAAAAACTATACTCAAAAACGCCAACGAAACCCAGAGAGGCGGCGCTGGCACACGGGGAACATGACAGACCTAGCTAGCGGAACTGCGTGGGCAGTCACCAAAGAGGCTGCGATTTCCCAGCCCCGAGCCTCGGCCCTGGCCAGACGTGAATGGCGCCCGCCACCCACACTCGCCCCTCATGGCAGTCCTGGCCGGCACCCCCCACCCCCGCAGCCACTCCCCTCCCCCCACGCTGGCCTCCTCGCCCCGCAGGCTTCTTCCTCACGCTGCTCTGCTGAACCAAGGACACAGGGCGGCCTCGCTGTCGGCACATAGTGAGCACCAAACAAACCCCTACGGAAAGAACTACGCTTTCCCTGAGCCTTCCCTCCTTCCAAATGCAAGCAGGATAATGTACCAGCCTCCCTGAGGCCTGGTGGGGGCAGGGGGCCTGGGAGCACAGAAAGCAACATGGGAGGCTCAGGCCTGATGGCAGTTGGGGGGCAGGGCGGGGGCAGCGCTCCAATCCGAGGGACCTGGGCCGGGGAGACAGAGCCTGATGGGGAAGAAGAGGGACCAGTCAGGGAAGTGACCTTTAATCTGCTCCGCAGTCCCACCAAAAGCAGACGATGGCAGAGGAAGGATGACAACGAGCTTTGCCACCTGAGCCAGATGCTGGAGGCTGGGAGAGACCCAGCTTGTCCTTCCTGGGGGAAGAGTGTGACTCTGTCCCAGGGGGGCAGCAGCTCCCGTGGAACTTTGCTAAATCTCCATTTCACTTGTGTATTTGCCCCCATGGTCCTACTACAGTGCCGAGTTTCAGCCGGAACTGATTAAGAAGCCCTAATGATGGTATGAAACGTCAAATGCTCCTCCGTTCTAAAAATATGCATCCAGAACACTTCCCAGATGAGAGAAGACACACTTCCCTTTGATTTAGAGTTGGAAGGATGACAGAGCAGAGGCAGTAGGGATGATGAAAAGAAAGGAATAAGCCAGGTGACAACTTCCCATCACACAGAGAAACCAATAGAAAATCAACAAATTATGTGCTGTGTCGGCATCGGCAGCATGAAAACAGCGATACCACCCACAGCAATTGCTGATAAAAACACAGCCGCCCGCTCTGCCACCTGGGCACTTACAGGGTCCGTCCCTAATCTTGGATGAAATACAAACCTCTAGGTCCAGCACTTAAGGCTGTTACTCTTTGGAGAGCAACACACACACACACTCACTCTTTGGCCTTCAACAGCAATCATTTTTATTGTATTAAATAAAGAAAGAAATACACTCCTACTAAACCACATTGTGCCTGGTGTAAAAATGCCTCGTTCCTTCCTCAATTTGTAATCACATTGGGAAGGGTGTATTAGTTTCCCATGGCTGCCATGACAAAGCACCACAAACCAGGCGGCTTGAAGCAGTTGCGATTTTAGGCTCACACTCCCGGGGGTTAGAAGCCCTAAATAAGGTGTCATTGGGCCTGGTTCCTTCTGCAGACTCTGAGGGAGAACCTGTTCCATGCCCTCCCAGCTGCTGGTAGCCCCGGGCATCCCTACGGCTACTAGATGCATCGCCCCGATCCTCCATCTTCCTGTGGGTTTCTCCCTCTGGGTCTTCATTTACTGTCTCCCCTCTGTGCGTGTCTGGCTCTGTCTCCAGATTTCCCATTTTTATAAGGACACCAGTCATATCAGATCTGAGATCATTCTAATGGCCTCATTTAAACTTGATCACCTCTCTAAAGATCCGATACCCAAATAAGGACACATCCTGAGGTTCTGGAAGTTAGGACTTGAACGTACGTATCTTTTATGGAGGACGCAATTCAACCCACAACAAAGGAGTTGGTCCCTTTTTACACCCATGCCCAGATCATGCTCTGTGTAACTGTGGGGTTTAGCGGAGGTACTTCAGAGGTTCGGCAAACATTGATTCAAATTCATTTAAAAATACATTGAAAACCTTTCACAAAGACTCAGACGTGATACACATCATAATGAAGACCAACTTGTGCTCCCAGAGTAAAGGCTGTGTTTTTTTTTAATTTTTAAATTGTTTGTTCCCCCTTGTGCCCCCTCTGCACATATATTCAAGCCTCTTGGTACAATAGGTTACTGATTTAAAACAACTATCACTTTATAACGACTGTATTTGAATTCAAACCCTGTGCACGACTGCGTACGTGCACAAGCAAGTGTGTAAGGCTGCACGGGTGGGGAAGTGTACAGGCAAGAAGGTTCCTAGAGCTGAACTGCAAGTGTCCAGACACCTCTGCTCAGGGAGGGCTCTCACTTGGTTCTGTGACCAGTCATGTAGGGGAACACATGGCACATTGAGAGGATGACCCTGGGTAGGAAGGATGGTATTTCCATAAAGTTTGGATACCCTATTAGTCAAGGCTGCTGAGGTTGCAAGTGACAGAAACCGTGTCAATCTAGTTGAAAGGAGAAGGGGACTTGGAGGGCTACTCCACAGAGCATGTCTCCTGTCCTTCACTGTACAACTTCCCTGTGTAATGTCCATGATGCTCGTGTAGGGGACACCATGCGCTGGCTCACTCACATGCATTCATTCCAATATTCTCTAGCTCACTTCCCTGAATCACAGAACATGGAAAGCTAAAACTACGTTTCCCAGAATCCTCTGTGGCTAAGGTCCTGAATGAGGTGCAAGGGGACAAAGAGGGAGCCACTGCAAGGGAGGAGATAGGCTCTTCTCTCAAGCTGGAGGCCAAAGCGCCTGGTTCTTCCGGACAGCTCTGGAGCAGACCCTGGGGGCCAGTCGGCAGCGTCATGGGTGCTGTGCTGTGTGTGAGACGCAGTAGCTGTTCACATTCCATTAACAGTCTCGCTGGGACCT
The DNA here is from genome assembly GCF_021234165.1 of Pteronotus mesoamericanus. Classification (NCBI taxonomy): domain Eukaryota; kingdom Metazoa; phylum Chordata; class Mammalia; order Chiroptera; family Mormoopidae; genus Pteronotus; species Pteronotus mesoamericanus. The sequence continues at coordinate 3,033,953 of NW_026555200.1, forward strand.
GGCCGACTTCTCCCGGCTACCGTTATTTCTGGCTATGTAGCCTCCAAACCTAGTCTTTAAGATAATTCTGTGAACTATCAAAATCCCTTTAAAAAGTTTTAAAGGCCTTTCTACTTAAATTAGAGTGGATTCTGTTGTCTGTTACTGATAACTGTGACTGGTACTGTATGACTCCAATACACCGATAAATACACAGGTGACTGAGGTCTGTCTCTACAGCCACAGCTCTCTCTGAAGCTGAAGACAGATATAGGACTGTGTCACAGACAATCCCACCTAGATGTCTCACCGGTTGCTCAGTCTTCAGAGGCTCCAAACCAAACTCATAATTTCCCCCCTCACGCCCGCTATCCCTCTGTTTCCTTCATCAGATGCCTCCTTTTCCCAGGTACCCAAACCAAGACCTGAGACTCATCCTAGACTTGTCTCTCTCTTTCACCCCCCAAATTTCAATTAGTGACAGTCCTACTTCTTCCGCGTTCTCTGAATGGTCCCTTCTTCTTTAACCTCCCTGTCCCATACCACAGTTTCTTGCCTCCCCATCTCTTGCTCAGGAAAACTGTATCCTGTCTTCAGTCCCAGGCCAGTCAACCCACCCTCCACGCTTCCTCCATAGGGGCCTTTCAAACACCCAAGTATAATCATGTCCGCCCTTTGCTTAAATACATTAATGGTTCCCCCACCGTTATTGTGGTTTCACGCTGGACAAATGGTGTGAAACCAGAAGGCACAGGTGGCAGAGAGAGCTAAAGACTCCCCAACTCCATTTTCTCCTTCTCCTGAGAACGTGGCTAGACCACGTTTCCCAGGTTCTCTTCCAGTTACAGGGCTTGGTTATCAGTCAGACCTGACTTCAAATACTGGCTCTGCTGTTGTATCAGTTAGCTCTTGCTGTGTAACAAACTCCCTTGAAATGAACAGCTTAAAACAAGCAATTTATTACTTCTTACAAACTACAGAGGGACTGGTGGCTCTGCTGCTCTGGGCTGAGGTTGGCTGGTGTTAGCTGGGCTTTGTCCTGCATGGGCACATCGCTATGTCAGCTGGGGGCTGTCTGGTCTATGATGGGCTCAGCAGGGAGACTCATCTCTGCTCCATGTAATCTAGCCTCTGCCAGCTGTCTAGCCCAGACTTGTTCTCACAGCACAGGCAAGGTTTCGAGAAAGAAAAGAATCACACAAGACATCTTGAGGTCTATGTTCTGGACCAAGCCACCGATTTACCACATTCTGTTAGTCAAAGCAAATCACGGGCGAGCTCAGACACAAGGGGTGAGGAAATAGATTCTAGCTCTTAATGAGGACGGATACAGAGGCATATTGCAAAGGGAGAAAGTAAAGAATTACAGCCATTCTTTGCAATTAAATTAGTGCAGTTACTGACTACACGTGTGACCTTTCTGGGCCCCGTTTCATCAATTATAAAAGAGGGCTTGATTGCACATAACTCGTAAATGGGACGTGGAGGGAAGGAGAAGTCCTTAGCAGAGTGTCTGGCACATAGTAAGTACTCATCGATCCTTGACCACTTTCAGTTTTCACATCTTCCTGCAGTGTTCGCCACCGTGCCTTTCATGTGGTTGGGACAAGCTCAGGAATCGGTTTTTGAACAAATTAACCAGGCGCCTGGCTTGAATGACCAGCTAGAACTACAGTCTTTTGACGACTCGACGTGTTTCTGGAGCAAGCACGAGCCCGTGCTTCCCACACTTGGTCACGGGCCCGTTTGACTCATCCTGTCCAGGCGTGACACAGAGCCCGCTTACAATGTATCCGACAGCCACGCAAACACAGTCTGTTCTCTGTGCACATCTAAGGGCAGAGGAGCACCGTTCACATCCCTCTAAATAAATGGACTGGAGCAGTCTTTCTAAAGCAGAATGCACATGAAGCTTGTTAATTGGGGCATTTCAAACTCCCTTTTCCAACAGATCAAAAAGCGCCAAGAGTTATGCTAAGAAGTGTTCTGTTAATTTGCTGTGTTTAATGTGGTAGATTGATCGCATTAATGGCACTACATTTTCATACCTCCCTTTGGTGGTTGCTTCCCTCTGACCCTTCCTTTTGTGGTTCTGACTCTGGGCTTGGTCGTTTGACTTACGTTGGCCCATGGGCAGCAAACTTGATATAGGCTATAAAAGTGATTCCTCTATTTCTTTTTTTTATGGACCCTGTCACCACTATGAACATATTTCAGAATCATCCTGCAGGAGGCATAGGAAAAGGAGCTAGAAGAGAGCTGAATCATGCCAGCTGGTGCCGTCTTCATCTGGCCAGGCCCCAGTGACCACAGACGGAGGAGTGAGACCAGGCAAGATCGGCCAGGTCTGCCCATGCTAGTACAACTATCCAGTCTACACACGGACTCACAGGAGTAAATGATGAGTAGTTGTTTTAAACCACTCAGTTTGTTACACAGCCATATGTAACTGACACAAATCCAGGCCATGATTCTCATTATTAATCCTACCATAAGCTCCTTCTCTTTGTTTTATACTTTAGGAGGAAAAAAGTTCGTATCCATAACCCAAGGCAAGAAGGCCCCTCCTGAAGTTAACTATTAGGGCTTCCAAGCTGGCCAAAGTGAGCGAGTTTGTTTCACGCCCACAGGAACACATGAGCACTTGGAATAGCCAACTTACCATCTCACTGTTAAACTGCTCTTAATGGTGATTTACACCGAGGCCAGGGAGTAAAGGAACATGGAATGCTGGACTGAGCTGGCGTCCAGGAGGTTTGCTGGCTCTACTCCCAGGTCAGATTTGAATGATGACACTTAGCAACACCATGCCTCAATTTACCTGGCTGCTCAACAGGGCCTGTGAGAGTTCAATGCGAATAGCAGGCCCCAAGAGCTCTCTAAAAATTACTGTTCTAAGTGTAAGTTATTTTAGGGTAATAATTACATGGCATACATTTGGCTCTCTATTATCTGACTAATGGATGGCAGCTACAGCATTTAAAAAAACAACAACAAAAAACCAAGTAACCAATCCTAAAACTCTGATATTGAATTCCATTATGGTGAAAACAAATATTGACAATAAAATTACCTTTCTAATTATGTCTCATTCAAACTAACACTGGTTTACATTTCTGGAGCTCATGCCACCAGAGAAAGAATGCTTTGCTTATAGGTGATCCATTAAGTTACAATACTAACCTACACGTGCGCAGTTGAGAATTGACTATTGGACAGCCCTCACGTCTTCCTTTTCCTGTCCAAGCTCAGTCTCTGTGCCTGCTTCCCCTTCATTCACCTGACGCCTGCGTCTGGGGCAGCTCATGCAGCTCGTACCCTGGACTTCTTCTGTGCATGTGTGTCTCCGTGCCTACTGCCTCCAGCAAGAAAAGACAGAGTCCTGGTTCCTCTGTGGACAAACCACGGGCAAAGGATAAAAGATTTTCTGCTCCTCAGGGACCAGTTGGAATTTTTATTTTTTCTCTAAATTAAATGTAAATTTCCAGAATAAATAATTTGCCTAGATCTTTTCAACATCCCAGGGGATCTATTTCCAGTTACCTCATGGAGTAGAGTTAAATACACACCACTAAATTAAAGTGTAAATATATGCAATAAAGTATGGCTGGAAGTCACATTCTCGCTCTTGCTCTTGCTCTTATTCTCTCCTCAGATCTCAGCTTAAATGTCACAGTCAAAGAAAAAGCATTTGAACCCTTACCCAAGTCTTTAAGGCGAGCATTGAAACGCATCATTGCTTGTTTACTTACATGTTTATAGTCCCTTGCCCCCAATAAAATACAAGCTCCTTGAGGGCCAGGACCCGTTCTTTTGTTACCACTGTTGTTGCCCACAGTCTAGCATAGCACTTGGCACACTGCAGAGGCTCAATCAGTGAACGAGAAAAATAATGAGCAGATACCTTAGATCTTCAGGATGAATTATGATCCATTGTAGGGCCTCGAGGAAAATGATTCTGAGGCTAGAAGAGTTCCACGGTCAATTAAAACATCAGCCTTGGGTCTGTGTGCAAGGTTTCTCAACCTTGACCCTGCTGACACTGGGGGCGGACGTGTGTTTTGCGGGGCAGCCCTGTGCGTTGCCGGAAGCGCAGCAGCACGCCCGGCCTCTGCCCGCGGCACCACTGCCCCGCCCCACGCCCCTGTGACAACCAAAACATCGCCAAATGCCCCTGGGGACAGGGAGCCACACTGCTCTCCTCCCCTTTCAGGTGAAAAACCCTCATCGAAAGGGCGATGGTGGGGTTGGGTGTTATTTTGGGAGCCACATATTTGACAGTATGGAAATAGGACACTGTGAAGAGACTAGAATAGTTTGAGGGGAACTACAGCATCTTTCACATTCTATTTAAAGATATTTGAAAACCATGTTCTTGGAGTACTAAACCTTCCAGGAATCTGAGGGGGTAAAGCTTAGCTTTAGAAATATATTGTGTATTTATTAAAAATTTTAAAAGCATTTTGAGTTATGAGTGCTGTTGTATGTCTGAGGCTAGGTTTTAATACCCCTCCAAATTACATCCCCCTCTCCCTGTATTTAATAACCCCTTCAGGAAGCAAACACTCTAGAGTCACCAACTACAAGGAGGAAATCAATTGTGCTTGCTTTGTGATGGGCTGGATGGAACAATATAAAAAAGGCTATTTTATTATAGCTTAATAGCCAGTTTTCAAAATAGAGGTGATAACACCCAACCTCCTATACTTCTCATGGCTGACAGAAAAAGATGAGAAAATGCCGACAAAGTGCTTTGTAAACAGTAGAGTGATCTGCAAATATCAGCAGGGTCCTTCTCGGAGCTTCCGCAGTCCCCACACATGGCTTCATCAGTAGTTACCACAGGGCACTCGGACAACCGGTCATCCACCCCACTATGTCCTGAGTCCCTCTAGGGCAGGGACCTGAACTCCGTGCACTGCCAAGCTCTGTTCTGGGGCTCCAGCACCAAGTTCATGCATGTGGCATGCACGGTAGATTTATTACTGCCTCCCTCTGCCTAGCATCCAGGCTCCCTTCCTGCAGTAACAACGCTTCTTCCCACAGTGTCTGTGGGCCCGGTGGGACCACCCATCGATGCACACACGCTCCCATGGCCACGGCGGAGGAGGGCCCAAGGGTCTAAAACAGACCCCCAGACTCTTCGAAGAACTGGAACCTTGATCGAAGTGACACAAAGAGAGAAAATGCTCAGAGCGATTTATCCTGACCACGGTGCCCTGAGAAAACTGCTCGTTAGTCCCTGACTCCCTCCATCTCCGCAGCTGGCCCCTTTCCTGTCTTGTCTGAGACAGGGTTCTTCAGCTGTTCCTAAGCACTCCCCCATTTGCTTCCATTAAATGGCTTCCCTGTTGTCACCCAGAGCTGGCCTCTGCGGCTGATGCCCAAGGAGCACAGCCCATCCTCACCCCTAAGTAACCTCCCTTCCCTGACCCGGTGCCGCATCACATCCCCCAACCGCGACACGGACCGCCGACTGAGAGAACAACATAAACTCTATTTTATTACCATTTGAAGTGTATATCATTGAAACTGCCATTTATATCCAAAGAAGTAGCACAGAGGTTCTATGATGTAAAAATAAATTCCCTAAATGCTTTTGAGCGCTGTGCAGACCCAGGAGGGTGTAGTCCGAGAGTGACTGACAGAGACCATGTCATTCAGACACTACTCACCGTTAGGCTCTTTTTTTCATTCTCTCTTTTTTTCCCCCCCAGAATATAGCAATGGGCAGGAATTCATCTTTTCTGGATCTCTGCACAGGAAACACTGAAAGCAACTTTCAATATTTCAGAATTTCCTCTAAAATTCTGCCTTATGGATTTGACAAAGGTGGCAGGGGTCTCAGAAGAGGCTCCCTTTCTCTGTTAACTTTATAAATAAAACGTACCTTGACACAAGCCTAACAGGGGAGCGACAGTACGCCTCCCTCTTCTGCGCAGGGAAGGTGACTGCGGGAGCTCCGAATCTGATGGGCTTGCCTCGAAGCCCCGCGGTGCCTGCAGGCGGGGCTTTATTTATTTTTTAAACTTGAAAAGATCAAAATCGCTATGGCAGAATGGGAAGTGGGCTTCATGTGAGGAACTGCAAGCTTCAGACCCACTGATTTTATAGTTTTGCACCTGAGAACGAAAACGAAGCGCTGCGTTTGCAGACGCGCGCACAGATTTCTGGAGGGCATGAGCTAAGGCTTCTTGGGCCGAACGGCTTCCTGTGGAAGCTTTGTAATTAGTGAACTGCATTCTTCAGCGTCCATTTCTTTCTTTCTTCTATGCGCTTAACAGGCAGAAGCCTGACGGTATGAGTGGACTCAAAAATATTGCAGAGTAATTTTCCTAGGACAAAAACTTCACCTCTGCTCCGGTTTCCTTTCAGGGCGTCTTCTCTGCTTGCCACAACGGCAGGAGAGGGCTTCGTCCTGCTCCAGCCATGTGTCACATTTCTAAAGAGAGTAAGGAACATCTACCTCTGCTTGGGGCCCGCCTCATGGCTACCGCCAGCGCCTGTGACCTTCAGGTGTCAAGCCCCCTGCCGGTGCCTCAGTGTGTGCCAGGGGAGGGCCGGGGGTTCCCTGGAGCTGTCAGCAGGTCAGGCCCGTGGGCATGACTGTGAAGCTGACTGCAGCTAGAAAGCACCAGACGCCGGCCCAAGCAGTAACCACATGTCCATCCCCTGAACGATGGCTGGCTTCAGAAAATGCATCCAAGGATGAGAAACGCTGGTAAAGGGAGAAAGCATCTCGAAGCACACCTCTGTGATGCATACCTGAACTTCCTGATTCCCAAGGTCCCCCTCCTGGCGCAGGCTGCCACCCACTGTGCAGAGCTAACCCTCCTGTTTGCCTTCCCCTGGTGGACTCTGCTCCAAACCACACTTCCCCACTCGAGGCCAGTCTACGGAGTGAGAGCGGCCAGTCTCTTCATGTTAGGTCAGTCCGGTTTTTTGGTTTTTGTTTGTTTGTTTTTTGCTTTGCTGGAAATTACTCACAGCATAATCACTCAGAGGAGGAGTCTTTCAGACCATTCCAGGGAGGAAAAGGAAGGCGCCCAAGGAGCACTGCGTCTCCGACCCCCGTCCGCCTGCCCAACGCCAGGTGTGCTCCTGCCGGCCGCACCCGAGTCCCATTCCACGTGTGACTAAGATTTATTTTGCGAAGGGGAAGAAGAGGAGGCCAGGGCGGGAGGAGTACAAGTCAGTGGAGAAAGAAAGAGAGGACAGGAGGAAAGGAGGGGACAAGACGGGGGGTGCAGGCGGGGCAGCGGTGGAAGGAGGAGGAGGAAAGCAAAGGAAAAAGGAAGCGGGTGAGAGAGCGGGGTGGGGGGGGTGGCGGGGGAGGGCAGTACGGAAGACAAAACAGCTTTCATTTCTTTTCTGCCCAACACTTGACTTTGTCAGGTCATAAGCACAGAATTGCTTAGAGGTAAAGGGTGTGCAGCCTGGTGGTCTATTTGCTTGTTTCTTTGTTTTTATGTTTGATATCTCACTCCTAGAGATGGACCCTGGGAAGGCGCCCCAGGGACTCGGCCTCACGCACACCGAGCTCCCCCTTTGGTTCCAGGCAGGCCAACGCCCCCTCACTGCCGGCTCGGCTCGGGCAGCGCTGGGGGCAGGTGAACATGGCCCTTCCGCGGCCACTCGTTTTCCGGGGCTGGCGGAAAGAGCCCCCACAGAGCGTGGAACGAACGTCTCTGCCTTTTAGTTGGCACCCAGCCTTGGAGAGGAGAATCTAAATGCCAACAAAGTGATCTGATTGTTTTCCCAAGCATTTGTTCAGCCTTTAATAAGTAATGATCTTAGGTCTTTGGGGGGAAGAAGGAGAAAACTGCCAATAGGAGATTTAATTTGCTGTAATCAACCCCTCTTAGCATGCAGAGTCACACAGTGCGAGTAACAGAATTAATCTCTACCAGAAAGAATCGCCTCTTCGGTGTTATGAATCTAATCGCTTATGAGGCTGAGTCGGCAGTTTGGGTTTACACAGAGCTCTCAGGAATAAGGCTACACGCTCAGGTTTCAAATGCGATCTGAATGGGACACTTCATTGAATTGGGGCACCTGCGAATGACAAGGGGAATAGAATGCAAATAGAGGCGCTCTGCCACCCTCAGACACCCCCACGCAGAAGCATTTAGGGAAAGAATCAAAAATCGCTGGCCTCCGGGCTGCCTGTGCGCAATGTTCCTCTCGATTCCGCCCCCTGGGGTGGACTGTCAGCCTGCCAATCATCTCCAGCACCCCCGTTCTACTCGGGAGATGTGTTTGCTCTGCGCACACCGTTTTATAATCCTCAGAGTGGAATTTCATAGCCCCGCAATGCTTTCTGCCTTTGACATTCTCCTAAGCAGGATTTATTGCTTCCAAGACAGATGTGACTTGAATCGATTATGCCTTTGAGGCAGTCACTCTGGAAGCAGCACCCAGGTCCCCTGGAATACCTTTTGTCTGACTTCATTCAACTTGCAAGCTGAGGTCAGAGTATTTCATCACACTCTGACACTAGCAAAAGTCCTCTGAGTATGGGACTGAGCAAGCTGTGGTTACTGCCCTTGAAAAGCTCATATCCTGCAACACGCAAACCTCTCGTCTATTAATATTACAAAATGCAGCCCCAAAGGAAGGAGCTACATAGAAGTTATATTTACATTCTGTTCCCCTCCCGTTATTGATGAACTTAGAACATGAAATAAGTACAGTCATTTGTCTTTGGAACTGAGGTAAGAAGTAAGGTCGAAAATGAATGGAAAATAATTGGATTTCCAAAAATTCTCAATAAAGATTCTCATTAAAATGAACCTATCTTTAAATGTCTACTTCAAAACTGGAAACCACATATCCCCCCGGCCCTCCCCACCATGTTGGGGTTCCTCAGCATTTTATAGGCTTGGTGACGACTAATCGTCCGGAGAGTATACTTCAGGGGGGCTCTGAGCCTGGGAGCACTCGGTAATGTGCTTCTAATGAGCAGCCGTGGGCCCAGACTCATAACCGCAAATAAGGTTCCCAAAAGTTAGTGGTTTTGGAAGAAAAGAAATGAGGGCGGTATTTTTAGGCTCCACTAATCACAGCCCGCCTCATCCTGAATTAGTCTGAGAGACCAGAGGGAGGAGGCTTCAAACAGCAGGAGGCGAAGGAAGCCAAGGTCCCCCTTCCCTCGACACCACACTGGTTCCCGCCCTGGTTTTCTGCGACTGTCGTCCCTCCCGGAGAAGGGCCAACCGCCTTCCCCTCGGGCGAGTGACGGCGGGGACACCCACCGCGGCTGCCACGCTAGGCTTTTTCTGCGTGAGAAAACTCCAGCAGGCGTGGGTTTGGGATCAGGCGAGAAGGAGATAATAAATGTTCCTGCTCAGTAATCACATCGCCTTGAATATTTTAGTACCATTAGATTAAAAAAAAAAGAAGAAGAAGAAGAAAGAAAAAATTTGGATAGATGTTGTCAAATGAATCCAGCATTTAGAGGGAGCAAATATTTCCTGAAGCCATGTTAAACATTTTTGCGACCTGGTTCCAGGCACTAGTTCGTGAAGAGGGAAAGGATGACTGATTTTTATTCCCTTAGGTTTTGCAAAACTGGAAAGCATACGATATCTTTGGGGATTTATTTAGACAGTTTCCTTGGTTGGGGTGTTAGCCATAGGACTGGTCCAGGCCTGGAGGAGAGCGAATCCTTTCAAGAACAATTTGTTCTCTTTTATTTAGCAAATTGTTCTAAATTTCCCTTTCTTCTGAGTTTTAAAACGGGCTATGGTAGCTTCAGAATCCTTCCTTTTTCCACCAGACAGGCTTTCGGAGAAAGGAGAGGCTTAATGCGCTGTTCATAATAAAGGGGAGAAGAGACAGGGTGAATAAAGTGAAAGGTTTTGCATAATTCAAGCATCTAGACTAGGGGCTCTGAAATCCCTCGGGGGAGGCCTCAGACCTGCACCGGTGAGGAGGGGACAAAAGCCTTCCCATTTAAAGTCTTACTGGTACAAGACCAAGGCTTCAGAATTGATTCAAGAAATAAAATATAAAATGCCACCACGGTAGAAACAAAAGCAGAGGAACCACAGTGCACAATCGGATCCAGAGCGGAACGCAGGAAATCACCCACCGTTCCGACCTCACTGTTACTGAACAGAGAAGCAGCGCAGGGAGAATGCTCCAGGGAAAGCTAATACAAACAGCACCAAACCAAAGAGCATTTCCTGAAACATTTCTAGATGCTGAAGAGGCAGGAATGACAATAAAATCTAGCTCAGCTTGGCTTCACTAACATAGAAAACTAGCAATTCTCTTTAAACACCTGGTGTTTGCCCATCAACATATCTGGAGAGACCCACCAACACAACCAGATGGAGTAAATAGATTACTTTTTAAATATTTCAATAAAAGAGTGCACAAGGAGAAACCTTGAAGAGTAACATCTCAACAATAGCATGCAATGAGCTAAACACCTCTGCAATTAACTTATTGCTAGCATTAAACAAAACAAAGCAAAACCAGAAACCCAGGCCAGTGCCGGTGCACTTACTGGTGGCACATCGCATGTACCCAAATATCCATTCGTTACCCGGCGCCGCTGTCTGGAATAAGCACGGCTCTACTCCGAAGCCTCTGCCAGCTTTGGCACCTGCCAAGTTTGTATGTAAATGGGTTTTCACTTCTCCAAGGCTAGCGGGAGGTCTGCTAAATTCTCAGAGACAACACATACATTATTTTTAAGCCCTATTACTTTGACTTCAAAACAAGCTATTTTAATACTAAATCCCAAATAATACCCTATCGCAAATCCAGTATTCGATATACTCAAAACACAATGTCTGTTTCTCGCAACGGCAGTTTCAAACAGGGTGGTAGTTAAATGTTTTTGCATCACTTATGCCACAAAACAACTGCCAAGGACCCCAGCGACCGACTCCACGTGCCGTTGGTGGTCTCTGTACCTGAGCGTCCATGAGAAGGCGCCTCATCAACACCATGGAGCTCTTCAGGGTCTCCTTCTCAGCGGGCACAAAGGGGTCTTTGTCCTCCTCCAGCGCCTTGGACTTGGTGACAATAAAATGGGATATCTGGTCATTTAGGGTGTGCAGTGACTGCACCGCTGCAAAAAAAGAAAGAAGGAAAGTGGAATCACAACAGGTAACATTCAAAGAGAAATTGGCTAATGATTTTAGAGGGAAAAGCAAAAGTGTGCATGTAGGGTATAATCCAGGCAACAATCAAGAGCTTTATTCGACCACAAATCTCTTCCACGTGTGCACTTAAGAGCTAACAAATACTTAATGAACACCTTCCAAGTGGCCAATCCTGCATGGGGTGCTTGGGGACAAAACTGTGAGCGAAGCCAGACATGACGCTTACCCTCATGGAGTGTCCAGTCCTGCTGGGGAAGCTGAAGAGATGCAAGGTAGCAAATACTTCTATGAAGACGATATTGTTGAGAATGTATTTATGAAGCACAGAGATTAACAGGGCTCGAGGGGACAGCCCTAGACGAGATCTCCATTTGCGGTAACAGAGTTGGCTATTTTACCTCTAAGCAGATGGCCTCTGTCATTACGGTTTATGAAGGGATAGTGGCCATGTTTTCCAATCAGTGCCACATGTGTGCTGGGAGGATTCATTCTCTATTATTCACGTTGCACTTGCTGTTTGATGGGTTTTAGATTTTAAGACTTCACTTATTTGTGATGCTTGTTGCCTCTTTATTTTCTCTACAATGCATTCAGTAAGAGCAGGGATTTTTTAAAATCTCTTTATTTATGGTTGTCCTCCCCAACAAATAGAACAGTGCCTCATAAATTGGAGGTGCTCCACAATTATTGCTGAATTAATTTCCTTTCATTTCCTTGGGTTAACATTTTCTTTCCTTATAGAATTTCTATAACTTTCAGGTAAATTCATTCTTTCAAACCAAGAGAAAGTAATCCTTGGGAATCTCAGGAAAGCCATTGCACAATTCTGAGGGTGAAAAGTAATCCTTAAAAACTAGTATGCAGTGGAGTAGCTGAGGACTTCTGCTTCCGGCCAGGAGACGGGGGGAGTTCAGATTAGCCTCTTGCTGTCAGTAACTAGAAAACTGTACGATACCTTAGAAGCAATTACTTTTAGACATAGCACAGGACTGGGATCGTTTAAAAAAGAGGGAAAAAACAAGTTGAGTTCTATCATCACCAGGCATTCTGAAAAAGAAAAAAAGTATCCAGACTTCAGCTGGGGAAGACAAACCCAAGAAGAGTCCAGTAATCTCACTAAATTGAGGAGACAGAGATTGAAAAGGGTAAATTTGCTGAAATATGCAAGACAGTACTACAGAGGAAGCAGTTAGTTACACTGAGATCTTCAGAAATTGGCACAGGGGTCCTTAGAACTACTGGCTGAATATCAGTCCTCAGTGTGGGTAAGGTGAAGCCCTACATGAACTGGCAAGAAGGTATTCCACGATGGGACAGTTACCATTTGGGGGGCTGTAAGCCAAATAGTCCTAAGAGCTCTCACGAGGCTACAAATGGTTTTCATGTTATCCAGCTGAAGTGGAGGAGCTTTGTTAGAACACAGAGCAGGTTCAGTAGGAACTCTAGAAAGGACCGGCTTTAGACACTAATATATATGATTCCTACAAAAAAGGCTATTCTGGGTCTATCCAAAGAGTTTAAAAGTAAGCCTTGAAAAGAGTGAACCAATCTGCAAGTAACTAAAAACCTGCCAGAATAAGATTGAGTATTTTTTGTAGGAGTACAATAAAATCTAGCACTCCAAAATACAAACATCATAATGTTCAGTATTCAATAAAAATAACCTGATATATAAAGAAGCAAGAAAGTGTGACTTATACCCTGGAGAAAAATCAGTATATAGAAACAGATCCAGAAATAACAAGCAACAGTATGAGTCAACATGGCTAGTAGAGAGCTATTGTAGATATGTTTTTCATGTTCAAGGTTGTAAAATAAAACATGATTGTAATGAGAAGAAAAATGGAATATTTGAATCAGAACCAAATGGAACTTCTCAAGATGAAAAATGTCAGTATCTGAGATACAATTTTATTGAATGAAATTAATAGCAGGTTAAACAATGCAGAATAAAATATCAATAAATTTGAAATTATGGTAATAAAACTACATAGAATGATTGAACAGAGCCTCTCTGACAATAGAAAGCTGTCTGACACACATGCAATTGAAGCCTAGGGGTGGGGTTGCGGTAGGAGCAGAAACTATATTTGAAGAAGTGAGACAAAATTCTTTCCACATTTGATAAAATTATATACCCACAAATCCAAGAAACTCAATAAATGCCAAGCAGGACAAACACAAAGAAAACTACACTATAGCATATTACAATCAAATTGCTAAAACAAACGACAGCACAGTGAGAGAGAGAAACTCTCAAGATCAGCCAGCAAAAAAAAGGCACATTGCACTGAGAAGAATAAAGGTAAGAATGATGCCAGACTTGTCATCAGAATCTATGCAAACCAGGACATAATCCGCGTACCTTCTACGCACTGAAAGACAAAGGGCTCATCAGCCTAGACTTCTAAAGACAACAATGTCCTCAAAAAATAAAGATGAAATAGAGACTTTCTTTAGTAAACAAGAGCTGAGAGAACCTGCCACAAGCAGAGTTTCATGAAAAGAAATGTTCCAGAAATTTCTTTAGGCAGAAGGAAAATGACATTACCTGGAAACTTTTATTTACAATGAAGAAAAGGAAGCTTGAAAGAGATATTATATGAGTAACAGAAACATACTTTCTCGTCTTTTAATTAATTAAAATAATAGATGGTTTAAGGCAAGAAAGCAATGTAGGACTGATTAAGATGTAAAACTAAAACATAACAGCATAAAGAACGAGAGGGTACAAATGGAAGTGTTCTGTTGTAAAGTTTAAGTATTATACATAGAGTGATATGTTATTTGAAGGTGGGCTCTGTGAAGTTAAATATGCATATTATAAATCCTCAAGTAAACACTTCAAATAATAAATAAATGGTCAACAAAACAAACAAGCGAGCAAAATATAGCCAGAGAAAGGGAAATAAAGAACAAACTGACTGTGACCAGAGGGGAAGAGAGAGGGGGATAACAAGGGAAAAAGGGGGAAGGGGCAAGTCAATGAACAGGTATAAAGGGCCCCTGGACAAGGACAATGGTGTGGGGTGAGGTGGGGGGTAGGGCAGGGGAGGGTAATGGGAAAAATGGGGACAACTATAATTGAACAACAATAAATAAATAAATAAATAAATAAATAGTGGTTCTGAACCACGGAGGATCAAACCTGGAGGAATGAGCAGAGAACTGTAACCACAAGCCACAGAGTGGAAGGATACAGGACATGATATCAGAGCAGTTTCTCATCATACAGGGAGCTGCTAACACCTTTCCTGGACCGAGGGCGGAGCTCGGCTAAAACAGACAAAGGTGAACAAGAAAGCATGTGCCTGATTCCTGCCTACCCTGAATCCTTGGTCTCCAAAGGAGATGGTCAGAAACACCCAGATAGATTTGGGACTTACATGCAGAAGTGACATACTGTCTTATACCTTGCCCTGGGCAGCTAGGTGGGGTAATCTCTCAGTGCACATGCCAATATGAGGCAGCCAATTTTAGGGTAGAAATGAAAGCCACATGGCGTTTTAAATCAGAGAAGATCGGAGATAGCTCCACTGCTCTACCGCCCTGGTTCCCCCACCGCAGTCTCCCTCAGCTTCACTGGGGCCGAAGATGCCCCAACTGAGTCCAGAAATGTCCAGAGAGAGACACACGGCTCAGATAAACACACCTAAGATCGGACAATACATAAGCCTTCTGAGAACCCGAAGAGAAGGGAAAGAAAAAGAGTAGGGAGAGCAATTTGATTTTATTTCCTATTTACCCAGAATATCCTCGGTTTTCAACCAAAAGTGACTAAATTACCATCAGTGCAAATGTGGACTCCAGAGCTGGGTAGAGTTCCATTATAGATCATTAAAAACAACAACAAAAAGACTGTGAGGTGGTGACTGAATTCTGTATCCCTCTATATATCCTGCCTATATAACTTTTAGATAGAAGGGTTGGGGCACATAAAACCATAAGAACAACTGAACAGGCATCCAAGTAACGTGCCCGAGGTCTAGGACCAATCTCTGGATGATTCCTGCCACATTTTCCACTGCGATCCTGCCTTCCCTTCCCCTTCCTCCCAATAGATGGACATGATGTTCTCAAGAACAAGTCTTTCTTCCTCATTCTGAGGATATCTCAGTTCATAAGTCCTCTGTGTGTAAACATACAGGGACCGCTATCAACAAGACCTATTATCTCACTGCTGAGAAGGCAGGAGTGTCTGTCAACGATTTTCACTCTAACTAGACTAGTGAAGCTGGGGTTCTCAAAATGCGCCTATTGCAGCTCTCTCTATTCTTGGTCCAGAAAATTGAGACTCAGTGACTAAAGTCTGCCCTAAATTTAAGTTTCTCCTAAATGTAAAAAATAACTTAAAAGAGTTAAACACTATGCTCCTATGCTCAAAGAACAGAAACTTCTATCAGAGAACTTACTATATGCAATTGTACAATAATGGTTTGTTTAAAAATTCCTCTGTGGTAACTTAATTATTGGTTCTAAAACTGCTCCTCTTTGAACCTATTGCTACAGAGCCTTCCCTAGTGACCCTTCTTGGTAGAGTAATATACTTTCTGCCTTAGAAGTTGTCAGGCTTTGTTACACGACTTGCTTTAGCCAATTAAACGTGAGCAGACATGAGCTATGCCATGTTGAGGCAGAAGCTTTAAGAGGCATCATGTGGTTCCATAGTCATTTCTTTCCCTTTGTCATGGGAACGGCCAGAGCTCAGAACAAAGAAGACATGTAAATGGACAACAAACCTTTGCTACTATAAAGCACCAATGTGTGGGGGGATGTTTGTTACTGCATCACAGGCTAGTGAATGTTGACTGCTGCACAGTCTCCAGGTTAGAGGGGGACTCCACTGAAGGCAAGAATGGGATTTTGTTCACCACATATCACTGGTGTTCAATGAAGCAGAGGCACTTGGGAAATATTTACTGAATAAATAAAACAGTTGGTTTGAGAGTACAGATTCGGAAGCTGGACAGCTGCAGTGTTAATCCCACCCGCCCCCTCTGACTAGCTGCAATGATAATAAGAATGACAGTTTATTGAGTGCCTGTCACATGTCAGGGGCTTTAAAAATCTTGGCGCAGAATGGTAAGTCACAAAGAATGTAAGTCCTAGGGTCATAAGCCTGAACTGAAGCCCAGTTTTGCCATTTGCTAAGCAGGTGATGTTACACAAGTTATTTTACGTTCCTGGCACATTGTAAGCTCTCGCTAAATGTTAGCTGTTGTGATTGGTAAAGATCCGTCACAGATGAGGAATCTGAAGCTCAGAGAGGCTTCCCCAGCAGAGAAGAGGAGACCCGTGGCCGTGACTCTGCAATGCCCAATGCCCGTGCTCATGGTCGTGTCCCAGCACCACACTGCTGACCCAGAACAGTGTCCCCACAGAGACAACACAAGTGGGGTGTTAGACCGCCCATGCCAGCCAAGTGGGGCACAATAAATGTAAGGGCAGGGAGAGAACATGTCCAGACTTTTGGGGGGTTTTTTGGCAAATGTGGAACAAGCGTATAGTCATATGCCGGGCACACAGCAAACAGTGCATGTACTAAAGTGGCTAAGATCTGAAGCCCTTCACGGCTGCTTTGCCACCTACATTTCTCGAACCTCTTCTGTCCACTTCATACTTCCTTCACTGATCATTATTATTAGTAGTAATATTATAGCAAATGTCTATAGATTGTGCCCCATGTTTAAGAGGCATTACCTCTTTAATCACCCCAACTACTCCATGAAAGAAAGTGTCATGAGGCTGTGGCCGGGCAGCTCAGCTGGTTAGAGCGCCGTCCTGAGAGGCCAAGCTTGCGGGCCTGATCCCCGGTCAGGGCGCATACAAGAGTCACCCAGTGAATGCATCAATGAGTGGGACAACAAATCGATGCGTCCCTCTCTTTCCCCCTTTCTTTAAAACCAATCGATAAAATTAAAAAGAAAAGAAACTGCCACGATGATCGTTCCTGTTTGACAAATGAAGAAACCCGGATCAAGTGGCTTGCCCAAGGTCAGGCACCGAGTCAGCGCGAGCGGCGGGGCCCACACCCAGGCAGAGCCCTGCGTGGAATCACTGGCTCTCCAGCCCATGCCATGTCGAGCGGCCCCAGGAGCCCAGAGTGCCACATTGTCCACCTGGTCATCCCCCCGCACTTTAGCAGGTGGGGAAACCGAGGCCAAGGAAGATGACTCAGCTCCCTGCGATGCGTGGCAGTTGGCCTGAGGGTGTGGCCCGACGCCAGTCAGCCTCAGTCCTGTCTGCCCCTCTGAGCCGATGCCCTTGGGTGAGTTAACTGTTCAGTTGTTTGTACCTCAAGCCTTTCGCTTACTGAAATTAGCTGGTTGCTGTGTTTGTAACTGAGGTTAGTTATTAACTCCTTGTTATGTAAATAAGCCAAAGGTGGCCTCCATATAGTGGCTGGTAGGCTGTTTCTTTCTCCACTGCAGACTGAGACACATTAGCTCAAAAGCCTACCAGCGCCAAACAAATTTTTACACATTGTTTTAAATATAGCCCAAATAAGCAGATTTTTGGCTAGTTGGAGCCTTTCTGCTTAGCCTACTCCACAAAACTGTGCCCAACATCTGCCAACCATAGATAAGATACGCCCTGGGAAATAAAGACCCCACTGGCGGCTCTCTGACCCAAATTCCCCGCTGTGCTGCTGGCTGACATCACCTGGGCACCTACGGCCCCTCTAGGCTCCCTCTGTCCCCCAGGAGTTCCCTTGCCCTGGTCCCCTTCTGAGCGTCTGCCCCTTGCAGTTCGGGAGAGTTGCCTGCTGCAAGGGGCCTCCTCCACAAGCAAACCTGTCAATGTGTCCCCCAGGAAAGCCCGTGTGTGCTACTGCCACCTAGTGGTCATATCTTTTTCTTTGCCGAGTCCCCTGACCCCTTGACTCCTCCCTGCATTGTTCATTTGTCTATTCATCTTGGATTCCCAGTTACAACTAATCCACCACTTCATCCACAATGAAAACTTAGTAAGTGCAAGTTGAGTGACTGGAATTAATGAGAGCAGGGAGGAATGTCCTCCCCTGTGTCTAAGTAGGTCCCTAGTCTTCAAGGTGTGTCCCTTGTGGCTGGCTATGGAAATGGGTCCTTATGTATTTGTCTGGTTGACATCTATTTCCCTCTTCTTCTAATAAAAGAAACTCTCTTTCCCTTTTGTGGAAACACCCATCCCCTCTTGTGGTTCATGTCGGGTTGACCCCCCTCCCAGGTCCCAGTGGTGGACATGAGTCTAGGGCTTGCCAGGCCAAGCATTTGTCTCCCTGGCAACAGTGGTTGGTTTAGGTGAGGGCATGTGGCCCAAACTCAGCCAATAATATTTAATCCCAGGACCCTTTGCCAGAGCTTTTAAAAAAGAGCCTCTTTGTAGTCAGGATTGCTAAAGAGGTAGACCTGTGGTTTTGCTGGTGGACTTCGTACCTGTCACCTGAAGAGTCTCACCTGAAAACAAAGCCTCCTGAGTAGAGGCCAATGTCACTGACAGGCAGGGGGAGGGGTTCTTGTCCGTATTGTAACAGCATCGGGGCTCAGCCACAGGCCTCAGGTGGGTCCATAAATTCCCCTCCTTTCATTCGCCCGTCTGGGCTGGGTTTCCGTCATTGGCCATCAAGAAGCCCTGATCACTGTACAAGCCTACACTTCTTCATGGCATAGTAATGCATGTGATTATTTCTTTAGTGCCTGCCTCCTTCTGTGGCAGATTAAAGGTGATCTTAACTTTTGTCTACTCCTTCCATTGAGAGGTAGAATGAAAATCCCTTCCCTCTGAATCTGGCTGGTCTTGGTGACAGAGCTGACCAATAGTAAGGGACAGAACTGACATTCTGGGATTGCTAAGGTTAAGTCACAAGAGGCCTTGCAGCTCTGTCCATGATCTTGGAAGCCTCGCTCTGGGAGAAGCTAGCTGGCATATGAAGTCTCACTACCCTGAGACCACTAAGCTTTGAGGAAGGCCACATGGCTGGACTGCAGAGGGAAAGAAAGAGGTGCCCAACCAACCTCAGCTTCTCCAACCACCCAGCCAGCCCAGGTTCCAGACACGCAAGCAAAGACGCCATCTTGAACATGCCAATCCCAAGAGACGCAATGTACAAAAAAGCCAAGGAATCCAGCCATTGCCATACCTGAGGCCCTAGACACCCAGCCTTAGCCACCTTCACTGTTCAAGTCCCCCCAGATGAGGCCTCAGTCACTCCGGAGCAGGGCTGAGCTGCCCCTCTGTACCACCCCAAACTCCTGGCCCACAAAACTACGAGCACAAGGAAGGTGCTGATGTTTGCCAATCAGTTTTGGGACAGGCTGTTACCCAGCAGTAGATGACAGCACCACCCTCCCTAAAGTGTAAGCTCCAAGAAGCCAGCAACTGTGTCTTCGCAGCTCATCAGTATATCCCCAGCTCTAAAGCACAGTCCTGGCACAGAGCCGTGCTCGAATGAGTACACGTTTGTCCAACAGGAAAAGAAAGAATGCACAAGTGAAGGGGAAGCCGAGTTCACTCCACTCTGTCCCCTCCATCACGCCATCACCCTAGAATCAAGTGCTATGCACATTCTTCTCCATTTGGCCTATAAGAATTTCAACCAAATAATACTGTTTTTAAATTGTATGATGGATTACAGACTGAAGAGCCATGTATATGCTTTCTTACTTACATGAGTTTAAGAAATTGAGTCATAAAAACTACTTTATTGGGTTGGTTGTTCTGAATGTAAAATGATGTCAAATTCATTTCGTGTTATTTTGGCCTACAAATTTGAAGAAACATGCACGTCTATAGCTGGCTTATTTATCTGAAGTGCTCATTTGAGTTTCACTGTACATTAATGAGTATTTATTTGAGTTTCATAGACGGACGGCACATTCATGGTTTGGCAGAAGAAAAAAAATAACAAGTTTCAACATTTTATGTCATTAGCAAAAAACAGAAGGCGCACATAAAATTCCTTAATGTTTTCAGGAGAGGAATAGCAGCTTACCACACTGTGTCTCTGTTTTTATAGGTCAGGTGAAGTACAAAACATGAAATAATAATATGACCCTAAACACTCATTTTATGCAGATGAGTCCAGATGTCACTGAGACGGGCTATTGTACATTTTATAGAAAAATATACTAAATGAATCATATCATGGCACACAGCCTTGCCACAGGAAGCTCCCTGAATTTTATGATCTTGTCATTTGTATGGCCCATAGATATTAACTAAGGCTCAAATTTATCCCTACATGTTAAACAACCCTCGCTTTTCATGCATCTCAAATTCTGTGCTGCATTTTGCATTAGAACACTCACGAGTTTCCAGTTCTTGCTTTAGTATGGTCTCATTAAATAAATGAAGCCTAAATAATTCAGGTATTTTTCCCCATTGTTATAATAAAACTCATTCCGCAAGTCAAAAGTTGATGCTGGAGGCAAGGATGTGGAGAAATTGAAAACCTCATTTATTGCTGGTGGGAACGTAAAGTGGAGAGGCCGCTGTGGAAAAGCCTAGCGGCCCCTCGGTAAGCTACGCATACGATTTCCGTAGGAACCAACCACTCTACTCTCAGGTATGTAACCAAAAGAACTGGGAAAAAGGGTGTTCAAGAAAACACGTGTCCGTGAATGTTCACAGCGGCACTCGTTGCGATTGCCAAAGGTGGAAACAACCCAAATGCCCCTCAGCTGATGAAGGGATAAACCTAATGTGGCATTCATACAATGGAATATTATTGGGCACAAAAAGCAACGAAGTACTGATAGATGTTACAAGGTTCACATGGGTGAACCTTGAAAACATTATGCTAAATCAAAGAAGCCAGGCACAAATGCTACATGTTACATGCCATGTCCAGAGTAAGCAAATCCACAGAAACGGCCAGATTAGTGACTGACAAGGACGAGGGGAGGGAAGGAGACAGCGAGTGCTTAAGGGGTATAGAGTTTCCCTTCACAGCGATAAAAACATTCTGGCACTGGGTAGAGGTGATGGTTACACAAAATTGTCAGTGCCCTCAATTCTACTGAATGGTACAATTTAGAATGGTTCAATGGTAAATTTTATGTTATTTCTACTTTACAACAACGAAAAACCTGCTGGGCGACCAGTTCAAGATCACACATTTAAAAAAAAAAAAATCAATACTGAAACACATTCCCAGAATCAGACAATTACGTGGTCCCTATCATGTAAGGATGACACTGTGGCCCCTACAACTGGGATTTGTCTTTTGGCAAAATGAAGACAGAAGCCAATATGCTATGTTGGCACCAATGGAAAAGATGGAAGTTGCATTCCTGGTCAGATTAAAAAGTAAGCAACAAAATAGACCCTAACACCAAGGATCTGACTTGCCGACGATGAATTTACTGGCAACTTCCTTAAACGGATAGATCTGCAAGAGACCCAGAGTGGCGCGGCGGGAGCTGAGAAATGCAAGCAGATTCAGAAGCAGAGCAATGATGGAGCAGAAGCGACAGCACAGGCCAAGACGAAAGCAGCGACAACGTGTGCCATGGCGCGGAGGAAGTCCAGGCAAGGCGCTGACGGAACCGGGCCCTGCTGGAGCCAGGAGGGCTTGAGAGCTGACAGACTACACATCTGGGAGGAGCTGGAGTGAGCCCCATGGAGGTGATGTGGTACCGACCACATCTCGGAAGATAAAATGTGACCTGGGTCTTAGAAACCTGCCCCCATGGCCAGAGAGAAGCTTGGGGGAAGGTCCATCCTACCATGACCCATTGAAGTGGGCCCATCATTTAAGAGACATGATGAGCTTGGGGAAGTGATTTCAGGTCCTTGGGCACCACTTTTCTCACGTGTCACGTGGATATAAAGCCATGTCTGCCCTGGCCAGGTGGCTCAGTTAGTTAGAGGGTCGTCCAGTACACCAAAAGGTTACAGGTTTGATTCCCAGTCAGAACACATACCTAGGTTGCGGGTGTGGCTCCCGGTTAGAGTGCTTATGGGTGGCAAAGGATCAATGTTCTTCTCTCACATCAATCTCTCTCTCTCTGTCTCTCTCTCTCTTCCCCTCTCTCTCAAATCAATAAATACCTCCTCCTCAGGTAAGGATTTTTTTTTTTTTAAAGCCATGTCTACTTCACAGTAATGAAGATTGAAGCCATTAATGTGAATGAAGTTCTTAGAACCACGCCTGGCCTAGAGTGACAAGTCAGTGCTAATACTCAGCTGTCATCAATCGTGATCATTACTGTGGCCGCAGCCTGATTTCCATGACCCTCGAGCAGGCCTAGTCCTGACATGATACTGAGTCCACCCTGCCACGCAGGGACGCTCTAGGGGGTCACCGCCCGGTAGCCCTGGAGGCTTGCTGGGAACCAACCCCTGACCACTCCGCCAGTGCTGTTTGCCACCCCCGGCCCCCAGCGCTGTCCGCATTCCACTCCCAGCCACTGTCAGGCCAAACCAGCACTGCCCTGCGGTCTGGACAGGGCCTGAGCTGTGGAGTCGGGTTGGGTGGCACGGAAACGCTGTTTGAACAGACGGCCGTACTCTGGGGTGCAGTCTGGGTGTAGACAAGGCAGCCAGGGAGGCAAAGACAGGAGGGAGCAGAGACACAGAGCGAGGGTGCTTTGTCCCTGGTTTCCATCCATTGTGAGGCTACGTTGCCTCCCGACCCCGCACAATAAATTCCCTCCTTTCCCTTTCGCTTGCCTGAACCGGTTTCTGTATGAAGAGATCCCTGTATAACGCAAGTCCCACGTCTGAGGTTCTTGGTACAATTTACGCTCTTTGCCTTCAGTTTCTCAAGGCTGCTAGACGACACAGGAACTGGGCTTGGGTTGGTGTTTTCCATGCCTGCTCAGAGGATGGTGGTGGTAACAACCAAAATACCACCTCCACGGCCACCAGTGATGGCTGCTGCTCCTTATTAAGCACTTACGAACGCCAAGCACTGGGCTGAGCACTTTACATGCATCATCGTGTTTCAACTTCATGTAACTCGTGTTCTAAGTCCTATTGGCTCCATCCCTCTGTTGGGGAAACTGAGGCTCAAGAGTACTGGCAAACTGTCCCAGCCACACAAGCAAATACTGGGAAAGACGCATGGTCCCCTGGTCCTTCCCGCCAGACAGGATGGACGCTGCCAGGTGGGGGAAAGGGCCTGTTGCTTCACTCAAGCTATGGAGCGTGGGCCCTAAGATCCCAGCCATTTGGTACTGAAGCAACACAGCCCGCAAGTCGCATCATCTCCATCCGCCACTGCGATAAGAAAGCGGGGCGCCTGCCAATGCCACCCATTGCCTTCGGAGTTAACACAAAAGGCTACTCCGCTGGAACGGGGCCCTGGGTGCTCTCGTGCACACAAACAGCAGACAAGTGCCAACGTGCACGAAGATAATAGGTGCTTTCCCTTTCAGTGTGTCCCTTGGTGGGGCCACACAAAGCTAAAGAACTGCCCACCACTCTGGGGTCACACCTGGACAGTCTAACCCCGCGCATTGTTCCACCGGCATTCAAACGCTGCCTCCTTTCTCTGCACATGCACGTTCCCCAGTTCCCAAGGCCGACTGCGCTTCCCCTAATAGAAGCTGCAGGGAATAAACTGCAATCCGATCGCCCTGTAAGAAAGGGATTCTGACGGTCGTGGAGCCAGACCTGCCCAGACAGAGCGTGTGGGTTTTCATCTTGATGTCACCGTCCGGCTACAGACTGCGATATAAAAATGGGCTTTGGCTCGAGGAGCAGGAGATGGAGCCAAGGACACGTCACCCTAATTGTGACAGAAGATTGAACATTGCAACTGCGGTCCTGACAGGACTTGCTCTTCACTGGCAGGAGTCGAACGTCACTCATGGAACCAATTAATTTCCTGAGAAGAAGCAGAGAGGCCACGCTCGTTTGACGGTTTAGTGCATTTCCCATTTGATCAGCATCCGAAGGTGGGTTTGGGGACGCGCCTATTTGGCTGCCCTGTTCCTTCCAAGCCCTCATTTCCCGCCTGGATCTCCACCCTAAGACCTTTCACCCCTTTTCTCCCTTATTTCTCTGGATTCCATTTTCCACACGTTCCCGGATTTCACCTTTGTATCGATTGCAGTAGCTTAGCCTCCCTTTTCAAATGAGACCGCTGGCCCCTGTGTCAGGATGAAGGCAGCTCGGTCTCTCTCCCAGTGCCCGGGGTTGGGAGCACCCAGGCTGGCCGCACTTCCTACGGTGACGCAGGCACAACGGAATATGGCATAGAGTGCAAGATTCACAGGAAATTTTACACCAAAACACAAGATTGCAAAGAAGGTTCCTGCTCTGTTTGACGTGGCGGGGGTGGGGGATGGAGGTCGGGGTCCTGGTTCTCTTTCCTCTCCGTCAGCTGTGTTTTGATGGCCAAGTTCGAGATTCCTGGAGGTTGTCACCTCAAGTGCAGGCACGCCTTGGTCTTTTCACGCAGCTCAGAGGGGGCTGTGGCCCTCCCACTCCGCACAGAACTCGCAACTTACTCTTCACTTTCTGAGTTCATGAAGGTTTTTTTAAGTCCAAATTAAATAAATGGAAAAAGCAAATTTCCCGAGTATGCAAAACTCAACATATACCAAATGAAAGTGAATAAAACCAAAGGGCCTGCTTTTAATAACAGAATATTTGCAATTAGCATGACAACTGTACCTAAATAGGTATCATTAAAGTGCTGAAGAGTGCTTAAAAAGTTGGACTCTGGTGGATTCAAATATAGTACAGATTCATTTATCAAACAGTTAATAATTAATAAATAAATAAATAACTCTTGATTCATAGTACGGCTTGTACTAGTGCCAACTTCCGGTCAGAATGAAAACAACAGCGATCCTTATGCGTTGAGTACTTGCTTTGTTCCAGGACCCAGGCTTATTGTGTGTAATGTTACAATTCTTACAGAGACCTGATGAGGGCCCAGCGACCTGTATTTTGCAGATGAGGAACCTGAACATGGAGACATCACTTGCTCAAGGTCACGCAGGTAGCCAAGGGCAGAGGTGGCATGCCAACCCCATTTGGCCCACCTCCGAGGCCCTGGACCAGCACAGGAAAGCATCAACCAAACAACCTAGTTTCAGATTAGGAAGTGAGGCGTGCCCTGTGAATTATTTTGACTTGGGGAAGCCAAGGATACCCTTTCTGGTCTTACCCACCTTCCACCCTTCCGTCAGCTGTTGGTGCCATTGCAAGAGCATCTGTTGAGAAGTGCTTGATGGTCCACAACAAGACAATAGCCACCATCCATGGAGACCATGTGGCAGCCTGACCCACTCTCAGAGCCCTGTCACAAGCTTTCTCTGAAGACGCTGAGCTATGAACAAAGCAGCCAAACCCAAGTTCCCAGGCGCTACAAGGACAACGGGAACCCCTCCAAGACTGAGGCTGTGGGGGACAGCAGACTGCTCTTTCCTTTCCAGAAAGAATCCAGAGAGAAACCACCCTGAGTGGTTTCTTTCACTTTGGGAGGCAGCGTAACTTCAACGCCTGATGTCAAGGGGCTCTTGACATTTTATGATGCGAGGCCAGAGGCAGCCTTGTGCAGCTCAAGGACACAATCTGCATGCAAATGCGATTTAGAAACTCCCAGGAAGCTGGGTGAGCTGTGAGCAGGAGGCGTCCTGCCAGCCCTCCATGCCAGAGGTGACGAGCACAGAGCTGGAGGAGCAAACTGCATGTTAAATAGATCCCAGGGTTCCTGCTTGTCACGGGAGACCTGCACCAGGGTGGAGCTGGGGGCCAGGCCGAACGAACTGGACACCTGGCTTCCCATGGGAACAGGCTGTCTTCCTGGGCCAGATGTGACCTAAGCACAGTGTGCAAGGAAACAGGGGTCAGCGGAGAAATGTGAGCCTCCCCATGTCCCAAAGTGGAAGAAAGTTTCATAACCAAAACCTACAGACCGGGACAGCTAGCGATACATAAAACTAGCCATGTCAATGTGACACGCAATTCCTGGTCCTGGATGTCCTGGTCCTTCAGAGTTATTAAACTGTGCAAATTAAACATTGCAAAGACATCATCAAGACAGAAAATTTTAAAGAGGAAAAACTATGACCCTTTGGCCATAATTTATCATACAATTGTGCTTCCCAAATGGAATCATCTCATACAAAGACCAACATCATGGAAAAAGAATCCACAACGTTCCCTGTCAATACTTTATTTCAAAGAGAGCTGCGTTCAAGAAATCAAGAGGCATGTCCTTAGAACTGAAACACTCCCCAAGGCGAGTCTTCTTCTTTAAGAGGAAACTCACGGTTCCGGCAGGCAGGCTGTGGCAGAGAAAAAGGCTGGCAGTCTGTGTGTTCGCGGGGTGGCATGAGGTCTAACATGTATGCTTCCAGACATGCCTTCCTCTTCCTGCAGATCATTTTACTTCAATGGAGCATCCTCAAAAAGAGCCCGGGCAGAGGCCAGCCTAGCAACGGACCGACTGATCAACAGACATGTACTAAGTTCCCCCCGGCACCTGGGCCAAGTTTCAGGGACGCAAGAACCAATCCCCGACAAGAACTTGAGTCTGTCTATGGGTCATACTGATCCTCTTATATGGACTAGGGTTGGGTATGAGGTGGGGGTGTCAATGTCCAATCAATCATTTTAAAGAAAAAAAATTAATGGGGTTTCTCCTTCTCCAAACAGAAGGTGCAATTCATAGACCCAGAGCCCCCCTGAAAAAATAAGTATGAACTAAATAAATGAAGAAAGGAATTTGGAGATTCTGCACTGTTTTACTTAAGTGTAAAAACTTGTTAATTCTTTACTAGTAGCAAAGTGTTATCAAATGAAATCCTGTTCTTGATTTTAATTGCCACCTATACTATTCAATTACTTTTGGCCTGTTAATATTTTAAATGCATTTCATTTTACTATCCCCTCACCTGTATTCTAAAGGTCATCAGAAAACCACTTTGCACATTGAACAAGTCCTGTTTTAGCAGAGGGTGTATAGATTTATGGAAGGGATAAAGAAGTCGGCTAGCATGGAGCCATAGTTTTGTTTTTCCAGATAAATTTGTTTTGGTTGAACAAGCATAGTGGCAAGATGGTTAAAAGTCAGGTCTTGGAATTTGAAATTTGGGCTCTTTCACTTGCTAATTACAGGCCTTGGGCAGGTCAAAGTCTCTTGAGCCTCAGTTTCCTCATCTGTAAAATGAAAATAAAGGTTTTATCTACCTCCAAGGGTTATCGTGAGGACTAAAAGAATTACTATCCATAAAGACCTTACAAGAGTGTCCAGCCCATGGCAGATGCTCGGGGAACGCAGTGTGTTTTTATTACTCCTACTAATTCTACTACAGTGAGAAAGATAGTAATGACTGCTACTTTATTTTTAAAGTTCCAGGTCATAGAGCTAGGGACACGACAAAGGCATCTTTGGCCCTCACGGAGCTTACGGTGTAAAGGGAGATAGACAGTGAGCATAATTCCGAGTGTAAGCAGCCCTGGGACCCAGAGCCAGAAGGCCGCAGGAGGAGGAGACACATCCCCACGCGACCCAGCCAGGGAGCATCCCGTGGACCCGCGTGGGTAAGATTTTATCACCTACCACTAGGGTTTCCACAGGCATCTGTGCCCTTCCACAGTTCCAAGAATTCCAAATTGAGCACGAAGCCCACCTAAATTTTTATTGCTTTTGAAAATATTTCTTTCATAAACCTATTTCAGACTTTCAGAGGCGGAACCCATTAACTTACCTGCTCGCTCTCTCAGCGCCCAGTTAAGGTGATGGTAAATGTAGTTTTAAAAAATCCACAAAATAAAGGAAAAGAATAAAAGGTTAGAAAAACAAACATTTAGAAGCTTGGAGCAGAAGGATGAGCAGATCTAAACAGCCAGAACCCAAGGGCAAGAGAGGAGTAGCCTAAAAACGAACCTGCCGAGAGCGTCAGACACCCTGGGAGGCAGAGGGAAGCCAGGCCTGCACACAGACGTCGGACTCAGCCAGGCCGCATCTGCGCAGCCAGGGCGCTGCCCGCCTCCAGCCCAGGCTGGGCACGGAACAGGGTAATGCAGTGAGTCTGTGGACTCGGGCACATCAGGCACAGTTAAAGTCAGAGGTACCTTTTTAAAAATACAGGGCTCCATAAAAGTTGGCTAATATCTTAAACGTTGAGAAGCCCAGCCTTCTCCCCTAACTCAGCCCTGATGACGATGAAGTTGTTGATGATGGTGGCGACACCCTCTAACATCTAGTGAGTGTTTGTCTTGTCCCGGGGACTGTTCCAAGTGCTTTGTGCATATTAACTCATTTAGTCCTCACAGCAATGCTATTGTTGGTGGAGGTTGGAGCCTGCCCATTCCCTCCATGCCCCATCTCTGAGATACAGAGAGACTGTTACCTTCCCCAGATCACACACTACGAGGCTGAATCGGGTTTTAATTCAGGCCAACAGCAGCCAGGATGGCTATACTCAGGTGCGGGGCTGACAGTCCTCCTGGGGAACAAACCAGCCCAACAGACATGCGCTGGGGATGCTGACGTTGCGGGCCCTCCAGTGAAATAGCTCAGCCAGGCTGACTGACGCCAGGCCCAGCTGCCCTCTGTGTTTACGAGCTGATGGCCTACTTAGTGTCACCTCTGAAATACACGTAGACAGCCAAGGGCCACCAGATATATGAGGAAAACCTTCGATGAGAGAGAAAAAGAGAAAGGAGGGAGAGGGGGAAGAAAGAAACAAAAAGCGAGGGAGAAAGAAGGAAAGCAGAAGAAATAGACTTTGCAGGAAGGTGCAAACTTTTTATTTTATTTTAACTTTTAAAAGATTTTATTTTTAGAGAGAGAGGAAGGGAGAAAGAGAGGGTGAAAAACATAGATCAGCTGCTTCTTGAACAAGGCCCTGACCAGGGAGCAAGCCTGTAACTCAGCCAGGCATGTGCCCTGACCGGGAATCGAACTGGAGACCTTTCACTTTGAGGGACAATGCCCAGCCCACTGAGTCACACCAGTCACGGTGAGATGAAAACTTTTAAAAATTCCTACTAATGTCCACAGAAAGAATAGCATCACGAAATTTCAGACATTAGAAACAAAGCCATGATCCTATAAGCCATCAGACAGAGAGAAAGAAGAGAAGGGAAGGGAAAACAACAGTTCCTGTATTAGTTATCTATTGCTGCATAAACAGTTAATCCTCAGCTTCGCAGGACAAAACAGCAAACATGTATTATTCCACACAGTTTCAGAGGGCCAGGGGCCCAGGCATGGCCCAGCTGGGCGGCAGAGGCTCGGGGTCTCTCGTGAAGTTGCAGTCAAGCTGTAGGTTGCTGGTGTGCTTGAAAGTATTAAGAGAAGATTTTAGACAACGGGAAGAGTTTAGAGATGAATTACTGTTAGAATCAAAGAAAACTAAATAATAAAAATGCAATGTTTAACTCTAAGGAACAGTACAAAAATAAGCAAGAAAGTAGCAGGAATCAATACATTCCGTGACGGCCATGGTTGTTATTGTCATCGTCTTAATATAAACACTAATTATATTATTTACCTAATAATATAATTATTAGCTAACCAAGTTTACGTATGAATGTGGTGTTGGGGGAGGGAGCTATGGAAGAGCTACATACTCACTCTCACTTGTAGTAATAAAAAAAATAACTAAAAATGAAAAATCAAGGAAACATTATATATGTTATTTAGACATCTAGAGACAAAATTTTTATAAATTACAAGGAGCTGAGAGAGACTGCCCTCAGGACACACAGTTCCTCTCAACTTTGTGTCTTTAAGAAGTGCTTGCTAATATATGGGTCTCAGGGACCTGAGATTTCACACCTGCTACTAGAAACCTGCACAGAAAGCCAGACTCTTAAGAATTCCCGGTGCTTCTTGCCTCCCGGTGTCCGCGGCCTTGGGTGGTATGCTCGTGCTGTTTAGGGCTGATCTGCAGAGCGAGCAGGATTTGCAGGAACAAGGGAGTGTTACTTCTGAAGGTGAATCAAAACAAGTCTGGCATTTTCTCTCTTAGATCGCTCACTCTGAGGGACGCCAGTTGCCATGTCATAAGAATACTCAAGCAAGTCACATGGTGAAGAAGTGACAAATGAAGAAAACAAACAGACATAGAAACAGATATCAAACTGGTAGTTGCCAGAGGGAAGGGAGATGGGGGACTGGTAGAAAAAGTGAAGGGGAATATAGTCCATGATACTGTGATAAGTTTACACAGTGACAGATGATTACTAGACTAAATGAAGTGAATGCATTATAATGGAAGTAACTTTAGTCACTGTCTTGTATATCTGAAACGAATGTAATATTTTAAACCAAGTATACTGAAATTTTAAAAAATTCAGGACTTGCCGGTTTCAGAAATTCCATTCTCTCCACATGACAAACGGGGCTAAAATTAGGAAATGGTTCCGGGGCAAAGAGCAAATTCAGGGCTGTCTTGGGAAAACATGGTTTGAAGATAAAGTCAAGGGTGCGGCTATTAAAATCCTTTGTTCAGACCTTCGAAATACCTGAAGTGGTGCCTCAGAAAATCATTCAAACAACAGGGCTTCTAAGAAGGT
The DNA here is from genome assembly GCF_021234165.1 of Pteronotus mesoamericanus. Taxonomy (NCBI): domain Eukaryota; kingdom Metazoa; phylum Chordata; class Mammalia; order Chiroptera; family Mormoopidae; genus Pteronotus; species Pteronotus mesoamericanus. The sequence continues at coordinate 3,064,516 of NW_026555200.1, forward strand.
CAAGGTTGTCCCTCGGCAGTTTTAGTAAAAACCCTGGGTGGAAAAGGGCCTCTCACAGAGAGACGTGGAAAGTGGCATTTTCTCCTGAAATTAACTCCATTGAGACTCACCATAGACTCACCATATTTTTAAGAGCTCAGTACTGGCAGACACACCATGAGCTTGGACGGTAAGGGGCAGAGACAATAGGAAAGTGAAAAATGTCCCTTTATCCCCAGAGTTCCACCAGCAACAATCAGACTAAGGAAACGGCAGCGGGACAAACGAGCTATCTTTTATGTAAAAGGGAAGAGTGATTCAGAGGCATAACCTAGAGCTCAGCAGGTTGATCCAAAAGCTGTGAGGAATTATTCCCACCCCCGAAGTCCTAATAAGGGTCTGTTGAGCTGTGCCAGCCGCATTTTAGAGTTCGTATGACTCAGTGACTCCTAAGAGCTTTGCTTTCCCCCTTTGAAAATGAGAGTCTCTAGCAGTTATTCTATGTTGGTCCCACCATCACATGTTTGGAAGATGACCCACCGCTTTCGTGCACAGGTATTTCGGTTGAGAGGAATGGAACTGACAAGCTGTGCTTAAAGAATGACACTTGGACCTGACTTAGATGGCAAGATCCAGACTTTGAACTGATGCTAGCGGGACGCTGTTTGCGGGGCAGGGGGGAGGGGGTGTCTTTAACGAGGGAATGTATTTTGCATGTGCATCATTAGGGTACAAAGTGGACTGTGTTGCCAGCCTCCACAGTAGCACCTCCTGGTGTTCACACCCTGGTAGATTTCCCCCCACATTGAACGGGGCGGACCTCTGCATCCAACAGGATACTGTAGAAATGTTGGAACCTGACCTCTAGGGCTAGATCATAAAAGTCCTGGAGGCCCGCTCTCACTCCCTCTCTGACCGCTCGCCGTGCGGGCAGTCGTCTGCCCTGCTATGAACATGGGGCAATCCCACGAAAAGGTCTGTGTGGTGAGGAACTGAGCCTTCTGCTAGCAGCGAGAACCGACTAGGTCCCTCAGTCCGTAGTTAAGGGTCCGGTGACTCCAGCCAACACGATGACAGGGCCAGGACCACCCAGGGAAGCCACTCAGAATTCCTGCCCTAAGGACACTGTGGGATAATAAAGGCGGCGATTGTTTTAAGCCACTCAGCTTAATGTAATTTTTTTATACAGCAATAGATAACTATAGGAGACAGGATTTGTAAGTGAAGATGAAGCCCTATGATATCATCATAAGTAATGTTGTAGAAGAAGATAGTATGTCATGGGGAAATATTCCAAAACATGGGCAGTGTGACCTCAGTACGTAACCAAACTTAGTAGAGCACCCCGTCCACACAGTTGTGTAATACAAACACACACACACACACACACACACAAATTATATATACTTATATACATACATGGAGTATATATATGGAGTATCTACTTTTCTATATATAACACATAAATATATAAATTATATATGATTATAATACATAAATGTTAGCAAGGTTTAATGCTGTTTGATGTTATTACCTGTGACTGATTATCCTCTTTTCTGTATCTTCATTTTTAACTTCCCACATTGATTTTACATTAGTTATGCTAGGCAATTAGATTAGAATTCTTTATTGACTGTATTGAAAATAAAAAATGGAGCCGGAGCCAGGAATCGTCAGAAAGAGCGTAAGCTGCCTCCACGGGACGGCATCTCCTTCGTTATCTCCGAGCGGGGTCAAAAGCCTGTTGTCGCATTTCAGGGGTTTGAGGAGCGGCGGTGGGAACGTGGAATTATCTCTCTCCAGACTTGGAACCGATAATGAGTTCATGCTGGCCTGCTACTTGATACCATCTTTTCACAGGCCCAGTCAGATTAGCATACAAATGGATACGCAAGATGTAGGAACTGTTTCTCAGGTGACAATTGGGAGGAGAACACAAAGGCACCGATTGGAAAGGATCAATTTCGGTGGCGCAGTGGAGTTGGATGTTCAGAGGGCACGTGGTTCTTTGTTGCAGGCCAAGTGAAAGAGCATAGGTTTGGTTCACACAGAGACGACGCTTTCTGGTTTTGGAAATCTTTTACCATCAAGGAGTATTAAATTGCCCCTGAGACACTAAGCTGAGAAGTAGAGGTTTCAGGCTGTATAAAGTTACACAAGTTATCTGGCACCAGCCTGAAGCCAAGCCACCCTCGTAGGCAGTGCTTTGCAGATCCCTAACAAAGACAAGGTAGGGTTATGGGCATGTGGAAGTCACACAAGAGCAGTCCATGCGGGTTGTTGTGCGGCCTTTGGCAAATCCTTCGTTTCTTAGCTGAGAAATGAAGATAATAGTGCTTCCAGGAAGAACGGTATCTGTGGTGCTATGAGAAACCATAAAATGCTGGGAAAATATAAAATACTACGTTGCCGCCTTTATGACTACTGTTGCCCTTGGTATCATCATTTTCTGAATTCACAGAGAAATATTCAGTTCAGGAGTTTTTGGAATATACTGTTTTAATCATCAGAAAGATGAGTTTCCCTCTGTTGAGCCTGTGAGTTGCTGCACATACAAATCACACAAATAACGTGCGTCTTTTAAAACACTGTATTTCCCTTCCCCGTTATATCCTAGCCCTTCAATTAGGCTTTTAAAAAATCATGGCATTCCATCAAGAAGATGGGCTAATATTTATTTATCTCCTTGCCTTGCTCGTTAAAATGAAGTAGGAAATAAAATGAGCACAAACCTACAATCATAAAATGGGAGGCCTGAGCGGCTTAGAGGTTCCAACAAATTGCCGTGCGAGGTAAGTTGGCTGATGTAGTGCTGCCCAGAAAAGGGCACCCAAGGGAGCGCAGCATCAGGCAGGCCCCGGTCAGGGTGGCTGGGGTGGGGCGGAGGGACGGAGGGAAAGCAGGAGCCCTCGGCTCCGCGAGCTCTGCAAAGACTTGCACCTGGGCAGCGTCGCGTGTGGCAGAATGAGGGTGCACCTGCCACGGGAGGGTAACTGAAGGGTTGTGTGTGGAAGCCTGGGCTGCCCCCTTTCTCCCCAACCACCAAACCCTCTGCCGCTAGGTCTCACCTGATCGGAGCAAAAAATAAAAGCTGAACAAAATCCGGTCACACAGCAGCGGAGCTTTCTTTGCCAAAGGGCGAGACTAAGGGCGCCTGACGCGGCCACGGGCAGCTAAAGCGATGCTGCGGAGACCCGGGCATGCGAGGGGCCCTGACCGCAGAGCCAGGCCTGCCCGCCACGCACACCGTTCCCCGCCCGCTTTGTCATCTTGTCGCTCTGCAGCAGAAACCGGCCACCAATGGTTTCCTGACATCGAAGGACAGTCTGAAACGTGAACGAGACACTCACGAAACAAGCAACATGGCCCCAGGGAAAACAAAGGGTTTAAGAGCAGAAGGTAACATACAAACAAAAGAGTCCAGATTATATTTTATCCATAAGACAGGCAAGGGGTAGTGTGGCCACAGGAACATCAGAGAAAAAGGGGACGCTCTCGGAAATTAAAACTATTACTGCCAAAACGACAATGCAGCCTGGAGGCTGGGTGTCCCATGTGACGGGATCGCCCAGCAAGGAGGCCGACAAGCCAGAGGAAGGGAGAGGGTGGCAGGAGCAGCGCAGGGAAAGACGACCATCAAACACATCGACGGGAATAGCCCTTCCGTTCAGAGAGACCGTGAGAATAAGTGGCCAAAACAGTAATAGCAGCTGAAGGTTATTGAAAACCTACTATGTGCCAGACACCACTTTCAAAAGTTTTACCTGGAGTGGTTTATTTAACCCTTTCAGCAATTCTAAGAGGTAGAGTCTATTTTTATCCCCATTTCACAGCAGAGAAAATGGGGGCACTGATCAGTTAAGACATTTGCCCAGGCTGGCAACCGGCACGCCTGGAATTTAAACTCCGGCACGCGTGACCCCTAATCTGCATCCTTAAATAGATTACTTCTCTTCCCAAAACACCCTCACTTAGACAAAGCATTTTGAAATTTAAGAAGACTGAGGATAAGGAAAATATTCCAAAACCTTCTACAGGGGGAAAAAAAAAATGAAAGGTTACCAACAAAAGAATAAAAATCAGACGGATAATAAATTACTCTCAGCCTCCTATAAGATTAGAAGAAGGCCATGAAAGCAATAATTTCCGAGTTTTGAGGAAAAACTAATTTCAGCCTACTATTCCACCCCCAAATTATTAGTCAACTTTGAGGACAAAATAAAGATATTTTTGGACCTGCAAGGGTTTAGAAAGTTTACCTCAGCATCCTCTCTCTTGAGAAGTTATTTATGGATTGCTCCAAGAAATGAGGGGTAAAATTAGAAAGCGTACGTGGGGCTCAGGAAACAGTGACTACAGCTAGAAGACCATGAAAGGGAAGTCACAGGCATCCAGGCGACCAAGAGAGATTGGCGCAGGGAAGCAGGAAGGAAGAGTCCTCGGGAGAAAGGCATCCGGAAATAAAGAGGGATTAGGAGAGGACACTTTGGAGAAGTAAAAAATGTTTAGGATGAGATAAAGTCCGACAATTAAGGAGAAAGACAACTAGTAATTCCTAAGTTGGGGTGGGGGAGGAAGCTACATAAAAAAAGGAAATGTGAACAAGGTAGACTAGCTGTCATAATGTTGTAAAGCTATCTATGGAGCAGAGTTAATTATTTTCATCAGGGAGGTTTTTTACTGTAAAAGTAATTGAAGTCGAGAGAATGCTAAAGCAAGAGAACATTGGAGGTCAAAGGGCCACAGCCATGAACGGAAGGGCGGGGTGACAATCTTAAGGCAGAAACTTCATTTTATAGAGATATGGTCTCAAATGCATGAAAAAATATAAATAAATAAAGATACGCTACGAAAGTAACCAAGCTAAAAGGGACAGAGCTATTACGTCCTTCTATCCAAGGTCTCAAGAAAAAGCTATCTTCCTCTGGAAGTTCTGGCAGATGTGGGTGCACTACAGTGAGAGAACAAACAAAGGCAAGAGGAAGAACTGCTCCCCAGGAAATGCGGGACCAGGCACAGGGCAAAGGCTGAGGAAATTTCTAGAATGATGAGGCAGGGAAAGCTCACGAAGACAGCTCAGGAGCAGATGGAGAAGGAGCCACCAGTCCAAGCAGATTAGGAGGACACAGCAGCCCTACCTCCCAGACAAAAATGGAAACGAGAGATTACCCCCCATGTGCCTGAACACAACTGGAGGAGATTTACAATTACAGGTGAGTTTCGGTTTCAACTGCTGCATACGTAGAAAACAAAGGGAAAAATAAGTTAATTATTAACTTCACGGAAAACAAATTTTTGCAAGACAAGAAATATAATTATGACTTGATTGTTAATAAAACACGTACTCTCATAGCAACAGAAACCCTGAGTAGGCATTTCACAAAAATGCTGATATCATCGCTTCGGAGGAATTGAGGCAGTGAGGATACGCATGGGGGGGCAGGGGCAGGGGAACCCAGCATCTGAACCCTCACCTTTCACAGAAGGAAGGCAAATATTAATATGCAAAACCCCAGAACACCAAAATCATAATATAAGTCTGCTTTTTAGAAATACTAAGGTATGCAACTGAAAAAAAAAAAAAAAAAGCTTGGACTTGACGGTGGTCTTCCAGGGAGCAGCATCACAGTGAGGGGAGGAGTAGGGAGGACGCGGATGTTTTTCATTTCAAGCCACAGAGAATTATCTGACTTTTAAACACTATGTACGGGAATCCCAAAATAAAAAGTTAGATTAAAAATTTCAAAATTATTACATGAGGTGGCTCAAGCAACAACGCTCTTTTCACTTAGATACATGACAATTAGCAACCATTGTTTTAAGCAATGTCCCCTGGCCCTGGCAGCAGGCCATCGTCGCGGGCTAAGCTGAGGGCAGCCTTGAAACCGGCGCCGGCCTCATTAGGTGAAGTCCCCTCTAACTGCTCCATCCCCAAGATAATTACTGTAAACTGTGACTCACGCTGACCTCAATTAGACATGTCCTTCCTTCCAGGGTCATGACTGTGTGGTGGCAGTCCAGCCAGAGAACCAGTAAACGCTTGAGAAGAAACGCAGGCCCGATCCAACCATGGGCATGAAAATGCCGTTCAGGGCGGCTTCCCCTAAAAGGTTAATTACAGAGGCGACTCCTGTACTCCAGTGCCCCGAGAAAACACGCTCTGTGCTCATGGGCTGTCGAGTGGAGGGGCTGTGGGGTGGAGAAGGGATTTTACCATCGTCAATGGCTACAGGAGACCCTCCAGCTCCGGCGGGCCCCTCGGTCTCACAGGGCAGTGTCCGGGGAAAGGAAGTGAGAGGAACACCGTCTGGAGAGCTCTCCCGCTCTCCAAAGAGCCAGCAGCAAGTGCTGGGGCCTGAAGCCCCTTTCCGGCTGGAGTGCTTCCTTCACACGTGAGTCTTGGCAGGGGCACAAGAAACCTGCAGACCTGGCACCTTCCCCCGTCCTGTGGTGGCGGCCGCCCCACCCAGCAGATAAAGTTGTGCAAAATGCACTGTGGCTCTTGAAGACAAAATGCTTGCCCAGTGTGTGCAATAATGTTGACGTGTATCCAAAAGTCATGGTTAAGAAGCTGAAGCTCTCCTTCCATTTATGTTTTCTGTTAGGAACGACCTGGTAGCTAAAGTGAAGGCATTTTCAGACTGTACACTATATTGGAATTTTAAACACTTTTGTGAATGCATGGGGAGTTACTGAAAATGGAGATTTTTAAAGACTTCAAACAGGCCTGGCTGGTGTGGCTCAGTGGATTGAGTGCCAACCTGTGAACCAAAAGGTTGCTGGTTCAATTCCCAGTCAGGACATGTGCCTGGGTTGCTGGCCAGGTCCCCATTAGGGGGTGCTCAAAAGGCAGCCACACATGGATGTTTTTCTCCTTCTCTTTCTCCCTCCCTTCCCCTTCCTCTAAAAATAAATAAATAAAATCTTTTAAAAAAATAAACAAAGACTTCAGGAAGACACAGTTAGACATCTCAGTTAAAGCCAGCATTTTCCTGAATTATTCATTGCAATGGGAACATACCGTGGTCTTTGGTTGAGCCTGTAAATCTGCCTCCACCTAATATGAAGGCAACCAAAGGGAAAAAAGGAAGGAAGGAAGAAAAGGGAGAGGGGGAGGGAGTGAGAGGGAGATAGAGGGAGAGAAAAGATAAGAAAGAAAGGAGAGAGGAGGAAAAAAATCTTGGTTCTAGAGCAGTTAAATAAACTTAACATGCACTTCCCATCAAAAGTTTACCCTTTATAACAGTAAGAGAACAAATAATGAGGGAAAAAAAAATCTCCATTCCCCACAGGCACTAACTCTTAACATTTCCACTCACAGACTCCAACAGCATGTAGCAATTTTCCATAATTTCAGTTATGGCCAAGACATCGAAACATGCAGTGACAGCAAACAAAAACACGCCATTATCCGTGCACAGGTGTAACCTCGCAACACAAAGAATTCTCTGCAGCACCTGAAACAACTGCCTTCAGTCGCATGTGCTGCCAAAACGTGCTTTTTCTTCTTCTTCTTTTCATTTAGTTAGTCATGGGCTCAAACCACGGACAGCCCAGAGAGGGACCGGACCCCACCGGGTCCCGAACCATGGAAAGCGCACGGGCTTCCAGGCAGCTTTGCCTCTCACTTCAGCGCTCTGAGGCCCGAAGCGTGAGTTACAAGGGGGTCTGTTTTGGAGTCATCGCCCTCCCCGCTTCGAGCACCGGCATCACCACAGATGTCAAAGGATCTGTGGAGTCGGGGGGTTTTTCAGAATTGAAAGCTTTCTCATGTCTTGCACCATCAGCAAGAGGTATTTTACCGCCCCCACCCGAGAAGCCCCACAGGCCTGACTCTGGGAGAGGGCTGGTGCCCACAGGTGGGCACTGGAACCCCAAGCCCGCATGCCCCCCAGGCCACACACCAGGCACCGCGCCCCATGAGAGCCGTAAAAAGTCTCCTGTGACCCCCGGCGGCAAGCCTGCCATTTTCTCTAAGCCACTACTGTTAGCTTTTTAACGGTCATCATTTCAAACAGCATCATGGAGAAGATCCAAGTGCTTTCCTACAATTTCCAAATCTTCCAACTGCTTGCCTGGGAATTTTATGGGGAAGTTTCGAAGAGTGATCTAGAAACAGCTTGGCAGGCGAGCTAAGCGGCCGGAGTGGCGCCCGAGGTGGAGAGCTATTTGGCAGCGCACGGATTCTTGGCAGCGATCCGCCGGGGCCGCAGGGACCATCCTAGCCGGGCTTGGGCATCTGCCCGGAGTTGCTGAGAGCAGCCTCATTCACATGCCACTCATTCTTGGCAGGCGAGGCCCTGGGGGCCACGGTCCGCGAGCGTCCTCTCTCCCTCGCCGCCTGCCAAGGATGAGACGGGATGCCTCTTCTCCCAGAGAACAAGGGCACCTGCCCAGCCAGTTCCCCGTTCCCTGGGCAGGTATGGGCATGGGCTGCTTGTCCCTAAAAGCAATTATGAGGATGGACGTCAGGAGAAGCCCGGACTTCTGGGGAGGCTTTTTACAGGGTGGAACGGCCGCATGTAGAATGGGTTTAAAGACCTGGTACACAATGACAATGTGTTAAAACGTAAAAAGAAGAATTGGGGTTTTTCAAAGTTGCGAAGGAGAGAAGAGAAAATAAGGGAAAACAAAAAAAAAAAAAAAAAAAGGGGGGGGTCCCTCTCTGCTCATGCCAGAACCCTGAATGCGTGTGTATCATCAGAAAGGGACAGAAGTCATGCAAACAGGACCTGAGGGGTCCCCGTTTCAGTGTTTTCATCTTCCTATCTAACAAGGTGTTCAACAATAATCACAGTTATTTCGCTGTCTATAGGCCAGGCCCTATGCTGGGTGCCTTAGATTAATGAATGTAATCCTGAGAGCAGGTGCCTTAGGTATATTATCAAGTTTAATCCTCATTTCATCCCAGTTTTTCAGATAAGGGACAGAAGGCTAAGGGAGATTAAACAGCTTGTCCAGAATCAGACTCTCTAATTGATAAACTCTGCTCCCCTCCCAGTATCTGCTCCTCCTTCTTTCTTCCTAACAGAATCCCAACGCTGCCCCAACAGCCGCCCTCCCCTTTACAGGGAGGACCTCAAGGTGACCCCAGGGAGGCTGACTGGTCTGAGGGAATTTACCCACCTCATCATAACCAGGTGACATAACCAGGTGACATAAACGTGGTCAGTGAGACAGCGGAGAAGTTCTTCTGAGGGCCAGGTGCTTCTGGGGCATTTTCCTTACTTGTAAGAGTGACCCACAAAGGACCTCATCCTATCAGTGGTCACGCCCTTGACTCCCAGACCCGCGTCGGACACTTGGCTGCCCACCTGAGAATGGCAGGACAACAGAATGGAAAGAACCTGCGTCCTCAGTGACATCACTGAGCCACTGAATCAAGCGGCCCTGGAGCGTGGCCTGCCGTGGGATTTCCTGTCGGATGCCATAATACATTTCTGTATCGTTTAAGTCAGATTCAGGCCGATTTTCTCTTACTTGCTACTACAGGCGTCTTAACATAGAGGCTGTATGTATACGTACACCACCCCCCGCCCGCCCCCAGCACTGCAATCCTTACGTAATGCTGGACAAAGTACTTTACATGGAGCATCTCACTGGAACTCTTCAACCACCTTGCAAAACCCACACTAATATTATCCTGATTTATAGTTGGGGAGCCATAGCTTAAAAAGAATAACCGCCTTCTGCAGACTTACGTACCTCTCGATACAGCCCCTCAAAGCAAGAATTCCCTGGCCTTTAGACCTGACCTTACTGGGAATGGGCTGCCTGGAGAAGCAGTAACGAAAACAGCTCCAAGGCTTACTCTATGCCTGTTACGGTTGTCCATATGTACACGCCTGGGCAGATGTGATTCCTACAATGGTCCTGTAAGGTGAGCATTATTATTATCCCCATTTTGCAGGCGAGGAAACCAGGCCACAGAGAAGGTGGAGCAACCTTCCCGAAGACGTCCAGCTGAAATGAGCAGCCCAACTCTGAAGCCCCTTGTGAGGCCCCTGGCAACCAGACATCGGCTGTGATCGAAGGTGGCTGATCGCACGCTGGGAAGGGCCGGTGCAGCAGGGCTTGCTGGCTCAGGTCCCCAGAGAGCGCATCTTGTCTCTGGCTAGAATCTGCATTCTGGATTTCACACATATGTATACCTATGTAACTTTGTTAACCAATGTAACCCCAATAAAGTCAATAAAAATTTTAATATTTTAAAAATAGAGCATGCTCTTTCTTGCAAAACTCAAGAAAATACTTGAAAATCTACTATAATAAAACATGAAATCCTTTATTTTAAAAAAGGAAGGAGAAGAAAAAAAAAGGAGGAAGAGGAAGAGGAGGAGGGGGAGAAGGAGAAGAAGAGCCGCCCTTGGCTGCTTTGAAGACCAGTCGGGAGCCCTTGGGCCTGAACCTGCCTGACCATCTCTTCCGGTGGGAAATGGCCCCACCCAGGCCAATTCCTAAGGGCCGGGCTGGCCAGCCTGAGCTGAGATCTCTCTATAACAAACGTGTTTCCCTAGCACCTCCCGACGGTTTCTTTTGCCCTAATCACTCTCAGGCAAACTCCTGGGCCAACCAAGGACAAGACAATTCCAGCCTCAGAAGGCCAAGAGGAGAAATCCTTCCAGAGTTTCAAAGTTCCCGACCCTAAAAGAAGAGCGGTCTGACTGGCAGGAGCTTTCTATCCCTTGGCTTTGGGTGAGTTTCAGTGCCCCCTGGCCTGGACCCCAACCCCTGTCCCCCTGTTAGTCGGATGACCCACCCTCCTCCTCCGGCCTAGTCCTCAGTCAGACTCCTCAGCAAAGCTCATCGCAGTGTCACCCGCGCTGTGACCCATAAGAGGCCCTTCTCTCTGGGGCAGGGGGTTGGCAAGAGTGGCAATTTGGGGCTTTCTGTTTACAAACCAACCACCCCTACAGACAATGAGCCAGGAGGCAGCCGCAGTTTCGGTGTAGCGCCTCCTGTGCAACTAGGTCCTTAGTCGGTGCTGTGACAGACTCTCAGGCACGTAGGGAATGCCTTCCGCAGCGCTCTGTCCTATTTGCATGACTAAGGAGGACATTGCTGCTGATCCACTATGTTTCAGCAAAATTTTCTTTCAGATGCTTTGCAGAAGTTTAATAATACTAACGTGTCAGGCCCTGCTTTGGCACTTTCGAAGCTGTACATGCATTATGTCATTTAGTTCCCAAAACAGTCTGTGATGCAGCTGAGAGGCTCAGCGAGGCTGAAAAATATGCCCAAGGTCACAGAAGGGCAGGGCGAGCCATAGGAGGACCCTCTGAGTCCAGAGAACCAGGGCTCCTAATAACGCCACCCACACTGCTTCCCCCGAGGAACATTTAATGCAAACCGCAGCCACCCCAGAACCCTACATACCCGGCAACTCTACCCTCCCACTTCGCCCTGGTTACACAGAGAACCTCATCCCCCGTGCCTTCTCCCTCCAGCATCTCCCGTCCCTCACTTGTCCTGCAAAGGCACCCAAAGACAGTCACCTCCTAGGTACCACCCAGAATAACACCAGCTCCCCACCTGGCTTGAACCCAATTCCTACTGACGGCTTGCTGACGTGAAAGCGTTCATTAGAGCAAGTTGCCCCATCCTGTAACTTCAACCCCCTCCCCAAGTTTCAGCAAAATTACAGCAGATACATCCGTTGGGAATCTCCTGAGCAGGCTCCATTCTGACTGAAGCTGGCAAATTAGCGCATACATTGAACTGAAGCTGCAGGCCTGCCTCCTCTGGTAGAAGTCATTCCCCTTTCATCAAAAGCAGTGCTCTTCATCTCTTAAAAGTCAGGGCTAAAAAAAAATAATAATAAAATAAAAAGCGAAATGCCCCAGTCATCTGCTTAAATGAGACCTTGCTTCATTCCGCCAATTAATGAGAAATTCAAACGGTTTCTGACCAGAACACTCAACCCCTCAGAAGGAAACGTCCTACAGAAAAACCTTTGCTGTCCAAGATGCTTGTAAATAATATCACAATCTTCAACTTCAAGGGCCCCCGGATTTGTGAAGTCTTCGATCATCTAAATTTAGTTGTTTTCATAAACATCTTGGACAGCAGGCTAATTTCTACTCCCTGGAGAAGCCCTTGCAGTCAGACTGCACGTCCAGGGGGAATGTCGACTTTTAAGAAACACCCAGAGCCTGGCCAAGATGAAGAGCCAGGTACCAGCTAGGCTGGCTGACTTGGCACCTGTGTAAATCACTCACTGTACCTTAGCGACGAACATAAAACTTTAGTATATCCTGCTTAATTCAAGCTATAATTACTGAGCGGGTAATGTAGGAAAGGCCCCTTCCAGGGTGCTGTGAGGGAGACAGAGACGCGCCAGGCATGGGCCCTGCCTTTGCAGGTTAGTGAAAGAAGGAAGACACAATGCTATCTAATATATACTGGGCGGGGGGGAGGGGGGTGCTTGTGCATGTATGCACGTATGCATGCATGTGCACGTGTGCAGGTGGGAAGCAGGACACTCCAAGGACAATTTCTTGGAAAGGGAGCACTTAATCTAAGATTTAAAACTACAGCTGATTTTCCTATTTTTCAATTCTCCTTTTTTATGGATATCAAGTTACTTGTGCAATTATCAACAATCGACCTGGGGACGATGAGCAGGAGGTGAAGGCCGATGCTCTAAGGTACCACAAAGACAAAGTCCTGGAAACCGGGAGGCCAGCGTGGGTCATCTGGGAAAGAACATGCTGGTAATATCCTACTTGGAAAACCAAGTTATGAATTTGCATGCTTACTCACCAGCGCTATGGGGTGTGGGCACACCAGCCAGGAAATATGCAGCTTTCTTTCACTACTGATTTTTGCTGAGGTGAAACGGGGCTCTAAGGTGACGGCCAAGCAGCCCTGCGCTGGGGCCGGCCCGCCGGGTCCCTCGCCAGCCCCACTCTGTCCTGGCTGCGTGACCTCAGGCAGGCCATTTGAGCTTCCTGAGTTTCAATTTTCTCATACTTGACTTGAGAATAGTAATAGCGGTGCCTGCATCACTGGATTGTCAAGTGTAAATGAGATGATCCGCTTAACGATGCCTTATAGGTTGCTGGGCAGCTGCGACACGTTCCGTGGACACCTGCGGTTGTTCCAACATCCGGGACGGTCCTTCTAGGCCGGGTTCATGGAGCCATTGATCTCGCCATTTTGACCTGTGCGATGTTGTTGTTGCTTTTTTCAACCATGTGTTTAATAATAAAAATAGGTAGTCATGCCCATAGTCTATCCTTTTTCTTCATGTTACCCCTTTATATTACCCGAGATTGCTCTTCGGGAAAAGGGAACCCTGGGCGCAGAGGCGAGGGAATTGGCTCAGGTCCCTCCCCTGGCTGGAGAGCAGTGGCATCAGGCTAAATCCTAGAGCTGCTGGCTTGAATCCACTTACTTTTCCATGGCTTAATACAATCTATTAAAAATCTTACTGTCACCCATGTATTAATTAGGATTAATTTTGCAACAGAGGCGGAAATAGGAAATGAGTTACCTCAGGCCGCGAAGAGTGTGCACCAGGCTCCCAGTCATAGAGGGCTCAGAAGTCAAAAGGGTGTGACTAGGCTGGCTTCCTGCCATCTCTTGCTTCTCCTCGCGACTTCACCCTGAGGCTCCATGTGGGAGCAAACGGCTGCCCATATCTCCAGACCTATATTTCAAGAGGCATTCTGACTAAACCATCTTGGGTCCCTGTGCCCATCCATAAACCATCGTGGCGGCCAGCAGTAGGACTATGACAATTAGCCAGACCAGAGCCACAGCTCACGTCTCAGCAAACCCTTGGAGAGGGGCGCGGGGACTTTAGCCAAGAACGGACCACATAGTCACCACTGACTGATCCAAACCCCACCAGCTGACCATGGACATGGGTCATTCTGGGTTCTGGTACCAGAAGAAGGGAGAGAGACACCAGGCAGGCCACACGAACATTTGCCTGCTGAGGCATAGTTTACAAAGTGAGTCAGCATAGCTATAAGCTTCAACAATGGTCAGGAGGCAGCCGCCACTTGCTATTGTAGGAGAAAATCATTTTCTGGCTAATAGAAATTATTTTCTTGCTATTAGTAGGTCCCCTATTTTCAAATAATTGGAATATAACAAAATATTCAGTGTCATGCCACAGGATATCCACAGTACCCTGACCCAAGGGTCATCTTGGTTCATGTCTATTCCTACTGTGATGGGCCTGACCCCACCTTAGTAACAGGTAGAGAAGCATAACCAACAGTGTGTCAGATGCTGGGGGTGGGGGGGAACGGGGGGCGGGCGGTGAGTAGGATCCCCAAGGTCCTAGAAACCATGTCAAATAAAGAACAAGTAAAGAAGCCAAGTGTGCCTATCCCAGATTAGAGAAAAGGAGACCAAGGGTAGGCATGTTAACCATCAGAGGTACAGTGCCTGTGTTTCAGTTTTGTGTTCCATCACGTACTCTTCCTTTTTGTGATAATAGGACCTTGGTTTGTTCTTAGGAGATGCCCTCTTCCATCTCATAACACACAGTTGAAACAGCCTCCATTCCCAGCTGCAAGGACATGGCCCATGATCGAAGTTTAGGCCAATTGGTTCAGTCCATTCTCCAGGCCACAGTCTCCAGGCCACAGTCCCCAGACAGCCTCCGAGTCCTTGGGCCCCCCTGCGATTTTGGCTGAGCTGGGTTGCCCAGTCCCCAGGACGCTGGTAGTGTTACTCCTGAAGCACTAGCCATGTTTCTTTATATTTTCTGAAGCACCGCTTTGGCCCCTGCTCATTCAGTATGAGTGGAGCAAAATCGAGAAAGGGTATAGAGGGTCCCTAAGGATCACCCTAAACCAATGGGAACGGAATGACCCACTGTCCTGTTCTTCAGAGGAACAATTCTGAGATACAGCCTATACAATGGCAGAGCTGTGCTTGGCCATGGCCAATAACAAGTAGAACAACAAAAACTTTATTGTCTTCCCTTCCTCCACCGTTCACCTCCCAGATTAACTACCTGCACTCAAGTCATAGCCTCAGGCTCTGTGGGTGGGTGGGACCCAAACTAAGTCATTAAGGAATAGATATATTATTCAGTTTGGGCCAATGAGAGAATTCCCCAAATTAGGAGGAAACCTTAGGTCTGAGGTCATGAAAGAAAAAAAGAGCCTGGGCTTGGCAGAAGCCACTAAGTAGAACCTGAGAATGGAGCCCATCAGGAGGAAAGAGAGCTGAGATGGAGCCTGGAAATACCCTTCGTGCCCTGGACCAAGCCATACCTGAAGCCCACCCTAACTAGAGTCTTAAAAGTTACGTCCCTTGTAGCTTAATTACTTTGAGGAATTTTTTCCCCTACCACTTTCAGCCAAAAGATTCTGAACTAAAACCACAAAGAAGAAGGTTTTTAACTGTTAGCATTGTCTAACAATCAAAAAGCCTGCCTTAAAAAGTGTTGAGCTCCTCATGATTGGAGAGATTCAAGTAGAACACAGTCAAACATCCATCAGAGGTGCCAGGGAAGGTTTCCCTTCCACACTGAATTAGTTCAAGGCGTTTGGGAGGCAAAACTAGACAGATTCTAAGATCCATTTAAACTCCATAGTATCTGATTGACTAACAAAAATGAATAAATTGGTGCAAAGTTATCTGGCTGAGAAGAGACCAAGTGACAGTGTTTCTGTTTTGACATTCCCTGTTGGTCACGCTGTCACATTGCCATTCTTTCACTGTCAGTAAACGATGACATTTCATTGCTGAGTCATTGTTTCCCTGCCCTCTCCTTACCCTCTGGTGATCTGGATTGCTGAGACGTGTAAGGATTTTCTGTTCAGATGCACAAGTCTCCACTCTCTGCTTGTATCATAGGGTGGACAGGACAATCAGTGCACAAAGATAAATTAGGGACACTCGCCCCAAGAATGCTTTCACTAGGAAGAATGGGCCAACCCCAGAGGCAGTGAAAGAGGGGCCCACAGCCTCCTGGCTACGGAAATAATAACTGCAAACCAGGCCTTTCACTGGGATTAGCCCGACTGTCATCTCGATGGCAGGAAGTTCAGATGTGTTACACACAGGTTCACCGATCTCCCCAAAGACCTGCTCCAGGCGAGGCCAGCTACATTAATATTTATTTTTGCAGGATTAGCATGCATTAACCATATGAATAAGGCAGCAGGAAATAACTGGTCTCACATCTTTTTTTGTATAAGTTAAAAAAAAGACAGACCTGTTAATGGTGAAAAATACACAAAGGGGCTCTTGTTTTAAAGGGCGCCATCCCACAGTGCATACAGAATGGGTATAGTTCGCTGGGGCAAATTCCATCAAATCCCCACAGAGGGCTGGGTCGAGGGGCCCAGCCACTTGTCCCCACCTTTGGAAGGAGAGACCACAATGCTGTGCTCAGAGCTATGAGAAGAGAGACGGGAAATTGGGGCACAGGTGATACCGTTTCCAACTCTCGACCAAAGGAAAGAGAGCTTTCAATCAGAAGTCATGAATTCAGTTTTGGCCAGCAGAAAGAAAGTAAAAATAAGAGACAGACTTACTGTCTTTCAATACAAGTGATAAGGCTTCTGAATCTCATTTTTAAAAAAAAATCCCTCTTGTAAGCTATTACATGTACAGTGTGCTCGCTCTATTCACTTTCTTTCAATTATCTGCATACATAAAATGTGACAAGGGCTGCCTCTCTTTTAATTTATTTTTCTGATCTACTGAGTTTCATCCACCAGGCAGTGGAAACATGAAATGTGTTCCATTGTACGCAGGCCAGCATTTGAGTAAACACAAATGGATAGAAACACGCATATTCTCCCCCCCTCTCTCTTTCTCCTTTCTCCTTTTCCAATGGATGGATCTCCTCTCCCTGGGCTCGCCAGGAACGTGGAGCGGTTTGGAGCTCCCATCACCAGAAGCCCGGAGAGGACGGCTGAGATGCGCTCAGTGAGCCCCAGCACGGGCGCCGCCCCCTGAGGCTGCAGCCCCGGGTTCAGCTCCGCGAAGACACAGCACCACACCGCAGATGGACAGCCAGCCAGGGCCGCCCCCTATACCAATCCTCTCCTCAGAAAGTGGGGGATCGGGGGAGAAGATCGAGGCACACGGCCGCCTCACCTTTCACGTCCCATTTCCTCAGGCCCGAAGCTTGAAGGAATATCCCGAGACATGGCAGGCGGGTAAAAGAGCTGGCAAACTGGCTGGATTCTGAGGATCAGCGGTGCGTCCGCTAGACGGGGTCACGGGGGCCAGGGTGTTGGGGGGGTGGTAGAGTGCAATACAGGGCTCCAAAGGCTAACGTGAGCCCAGCTTCTCTGTCATCTGGCCTCCAATTAAACCTCCCTTTTCAGGTCCTCCTTTCTAGGTACAGAGACTCATTCAACTTTGAACACAAATTCAATAAATTCAGTCCCACAGCAAGATCCCTACGGTGTGCAAGGCTCGGTTCTGAGTGGTAGGTTAGGAAGAGAACAAAGCAGAGTTCCTGTCTTTTAGGAGCCCATGGTTTAGCAAGAGGAGCAGGTACATCAACAAATCATTAGGAAACAAATGTGTCGGCACTATTACTTGTTAGGCTTACACTGAATCCCCTGGAAATGACGCGGCTGAGCTCTAGGCAGCTCCGGAACCCCGACGTGAGTTGTGTCTCTTGCACAGGAGGGCCTGTGTGCGCTCAAGTCATGATCTAATGGGCGCCTTGACAGATCTGAAGACGAAAATCAAGGTTTCTGATGCTGTGCTTACTCACTGCTTCTCTTCCAGGTAAGTTCCAGCCTCCCCTGTCCACATGACACCTGTTATGGGCCGAACTGTGTCCCCACCAAAATCCGCATGTTCATGGGACTGCATTTGGAAATAGGGCCTTTAAAGAGGTGATTACACTGAAATGAGGCTATTAGGGTGAGTCCTAAGCTAATATGATAGCTATCCTGATATGAAGAGGAGATCAGGACACAGAGAGACACCAGGGCTGTGCACATGCAGAGGGGTGGCCAAGGGAAGAGGCAGCAAGAGGGTGGCCATCTACACGCCAGGGAGAGAGGCCTCAGAAGAAACCCATCTGTCAGCACCTTGACCTTGGACTTCAGCCTCACAAACCGTGAGAAAATAAATGGCTGTTGTTTAAGCGACCCAGTCTGTGGTGTTGTCGGGGGGGCTGAGCAAATTTATACAGCATCGTTACCTCTTCCTGTGCCATCCACACTAAAGCCAGAAGCCTGGAGAACTTCCTGCCCATATTCCTCCACTTTGGCTGCCCCCTGACGGGTGTATAGCCAGCCTCAGCCCCCTGCATTGACTGCACCGGGAGCTGAAGCGCAAAGCCAGCCCAGCACTGCCTCAGTCCCGTGAGAAGCCACTCCCACTGAGCTCTATTTGCTCTTGGACTTTTTTACTCCAGCCCCACATTCCCACTCGGCCTCCCTGAGGGCTTTCAGATTTTGGCCCCATCTTGCCTCCCTGACCATGGCTCCTTCTCCTCCTGCTCCCAGTTCTACCCAGTGTTGGGGGGGCCACCCAGTCCTCCCAGCATCATGAGCCGACCCAGGGTCTTCTGTATACGTTGCAGCATCACATGCTTCTTCAAAAGCTCTCGTCTCTCCAGACGGAACCACTCCACAAGCGGAGAGCGCAGGTCTCCCTTCTGCCAGCGTGTCCCTGGAGCCCACACAAAGCCTGGCACGCACTGTGGGCTTCATCAGCATTTCGTGATCAAATTGGTAGGCTAGATAGTCCAAGAAGAGTCTTTGATAACTGAGCGCATTCTTCTAAAGCAGGACTGAAGAGTCCAGCAACAGCCCTCAGATTGTTCATTTAGAATATAGTTTCTCTCTTATCAAGGATGAAGGGGGAAGCTTGGAAGACCTTTGAGCACTTTTCGATCCAATGCAGATGTGGAAGAATGCACAGCATCCACAGATAATTTCCCCTGAGTGAGAAAGGCCCTGTCACTATTAGCATTGGCTCTGCTGAGTTTCTGGTTTCATCACCGCTTCAGTACTACGTGAGTTTTTACTTTTATATTACACAAAACACACATGGGGACCAGAAACCAGCTAAGGGTAATACTTCTCTCGGCTATTAGGAAACATATACAGGCTTCACGGACCCCACATTACCTCTAAAATTGCTTTCAGATCCAGCATGTCCTATATTAACCCTCTTCCTTGTTCTTTTTCTTTGCGGCCTCCACTGTGAAATAATTTTGCGTCTGGACAATGAAATCGAACTTGCCTAAGGGTCAAGGAACAACATATAATCATAAATTGAAAACTTGCAGCTTGGAAAGAGGTCGCCGGAGGCAGAGATGGCGGAAGACTGTAAGATTTAGGGAGCTGTCAGCACTTTCTGAGACCCGGCGGGGAAGATGGAGCGTTCTGGGAGGCCTGTCAGGCCAGTCAGGGGTTGGCTGGGAGAGCTAAGATTGATTGGCAGGTCCCTCATTTGAAAGCTGTGTGACCTTGAGGAAATCACCTCACCTCTCTGATCATCTTTTTAAAAAAATTTTGTGCATGTATAAAAAAAGGGTCACTTGTTTACACGGTATGTCTCACAGGTGATTGGAAAATTCAAATGAGGCCTTTGGTAAATGCAGTGTCCTGCACAAGTAAAGAGAGCACGTCAGGAAAGACGGAGGAAGCTGGGGTTCAGAGTCCAGTTCTGCCCATGAAAGCTTACGTGCCTGTGGACATGAGGTAGAGAGCTGTCACGCCCTCCTTTTAGGCTTCATTTTCTTCATCGTAAAATGAAATCAATGAATCCACCAGCTCCGGGGTGTCTTTCACCTTGATGATTACAAAAAATAGCAAACGCCAGGCCTTGCTGTCGGAGTGACTGGCAGAGGAATTGTGTCCACCAGGGCGGCCTCCACTAGGAAATCCCTGGACAGCAGAAAGGTCCTCGTGGTCGCCCCGGGCAAAGTCCTGCCCACGCCCCGCCCACTGCAGCCGCCTCCTGAGGAATCCCAGCTTTGCTTTTTTATCCATCACAAGCTGGCAGGAAACATTTGCTAAATAATATGTAAATGGAATTGGCCACTGGCGTCCTGAAGCCTGCAGCACGGGACGCCCCTCCCGCCCACACTGCACTGTGAACTCCTTGCCCTGGAGGTCTGACTCTTCTTCACGCCAGCTCCGATCTTTCTCACCTGAAACAATGTGATTAACAAAAGTGATTTTGCCCCTGTATCACTTTTCTGTGGCTGCAGTGACAAATCACTGAAAACTCAGGATGTGACTGAATTGAACCTCTCCCAGTTCTGGAGATCAGAAGTCTGAATTCAAGGGGTCAGCAGGGTCCTACTCCCTCCCAGGGCTGTAGGGGACAATCTGTTCCTTGTCTCGTCCCGCTCCTGGTGCCTTCTGATATTCCCTGTGGCCACGTCACTCTAGCCACCACCTGTTTTCCTGTGACCTTCTCCTCCGCATCTCTGTCTTCCCTCTTCGGTCCCTACTTGCCACTGGCTTTTTTTTTTATTGTATTTTTTTCCATCACCCTGTAGACCCCTTATACCCCCAGGTGATCACCACACTGTTGTCCATGTCCATGAGTCCTTTTCCCTTTTTGCTCAATCCCTCCACCCCCTACTCACCTCTCCTTAGCTGTCATTTTGCTCTCTCTGAGTCTGTGTCTGTTTTGCTTGTTAGTTCAGTTTGTTCATTAGATTCCACATGTGAGTGAAATCATATGGTATTTGTCTTCCTCTCACTGGCTTGTTTCACTTAGCATAATATTCGCCAGGTCCATCCACGCTGTCACAAAGGGTAAAATGTTCTTCATTTTTTTTTTTTATGGCCACGTAGTATTTCATTGTGTAAATGTCCCATAGTTGTTCCATCCACTCATCTACTGATGGACACTTAGGCTACTTCCATATCTTGGAAATTGTAAATAACACTGCAGTGAACATAGGGGTGCTTATGTTCCACTGAACTGGTGTTTGGGTTTTAAGCCTCACTGAATAATCCAAGTTGAAATCATCTCAAAACTCTTAATTACACCTGCAAAGGCCCTTTTTCTGAAAGGCGCATGATTCACAGGTTCTCGTGGTTAGGGGTCACCATTCCACCCACTGTACTCCCTACTCCCAGACATTAGGCCAATGTCAAAACACATTTAGACATGATGATGTCTGAAGATCCTCACGACTTGGCGGCAGGGGGAGGGGAGGAGTGTGCTATTGGGATTTAGTGGTTAGAGGCCAGAAATGCTGCTAAACACCCTACAATGCACAGGACAGCCCGCACAACAGAGAATTATCCGGCCCCAAATGTCGATAGCTCCAAGCTTGGGAAATGGCGCCGTGTAGCTTCGGCAGCTGCCGCTCCCTCTTTCTCAGAGATTCCCCACCCTAGGCGCCCATGGGTGCCCCTGCCTCGTTACTGAGGCCTCCCCACAGACAGCCCCGATCATCCTGTCCCAAGGGCTGCCCGCCCGCCAGTGCCATCCCATGTTCAGGTTCCTTCAGAGCACGGGTCTTAATGGGAATCACCTCTTTGTCCACTTACTTGTTTGCTGCATCTCCCTGCCCTCTTTCCCTCGCACACACCCGCCTGCCTGACCATAAGCTCTGTGAGAACAGGACGTTGTCTCGTTCAGAACCACATCTCCGTGCCAAGGACAGAGCGCATGCCCTAAACTCTTGCTGATGGAGGATGGGTGAACCAGGGAGTACCCAAGAAGGGGGTGGAGCCCCAAGGCACATCCATGTGACCATCTCCTGTAACTTTCCAATGCGACCGTGCCTTTTGGGGTGCTGATGGGGCTTCAGGGACTGAGAGGGCCACCAGTAGTTATATCAATGTGTCCTTTTCCAGAGACCTTTGACAATCAGAAAATATTGTTCTTCTCCCCCTGGTGAGTTTAAGTCAACACAAGGGTTTAGTGCGTCCCTTCTGTGCTCAGGATGGTGGTAAGTGCCGTGCATGATATTGTGAAGGAAGTTAAAAGCGTTGCCCGTCTTCACAGACCGTAGATCAGAGTTAAGGAGACAAGACTCAACATAGGTAAGACAGTTCTTGATAAGTTGGCAGGCCAAGCACGGCCAGAGAAAGCAAACTGTTACACAGACAAGACATACCTTAGGTCAGCTCGGGCTGTTGTGACACACTGGGGGGCTTAAACAACACTGATTGCTCACAGTTCTGGAGGCTGGGAAGTCCAAGATCAAGGTGCCAGCAGATCCAGCTCTTGGTGAGAGCCCTCTTCCTGGTTTACAGATGACCACCTTCTTGATGTGTCCTCATGTGGCAGAGAGGGAGAGAGCGCAAGCCTTCTCGTGTCTCTTCTCATAAGGGCACTAATCCCTTCATGGGGGCTGCACCCTGATCATCTCATCTAAACCTGATCACCTCCCAAAGCCCCACAGCCTAACACCATCACATTGGGGGATAACTTTGGGGAACACACACAAGTCATAGCACTTGCTGAAAAAGTTGTCATAGAAGACGCGGTGGACCATGACCTGGGCCTGGGTCTGGAAGAACGGGGAAGGTCTGTACTGGGGGAGAGCCCTTCCAAGGGGCGGCCTCATACGTATGGTCCTCGAGAGATGAAGGAAGGAGCCCAGGCCACTTGGGGGCTGGTGACGTGGAGGGCAGCAGCATGGACGGTTTGAAGTGGAGTCCAGTTATATACCGCCCTTGCTGGGATCAAATGCGTATCACATACTCTTGGGATAGTAAGGGGTCACTAGAGGCACTTTTTTCAAGACTTCAGCTTTATAGAGCAGTTTTAGGTTCACAAAAAAGCTGAAGAGAAGGCACAGAGATTTCCCATACACTCCCCGACTCCACACATGGATGGCCTCGCCCATTATCAACAGCTCAACATCCCCCACCAGAGTGGCCCATTTGTTACAGCTGATGAACCTGCACTGACACCTTATTACCAGCCAAAGTCCACAGTGCACATGAGGGTTCCCTCTTGGTGTCGTACGTTCTATGGCTTTGGACAGATGTGTAATGACATGTATCCATCATTGCAGTGTCGCACAGTGTAGCTTCACTGCCCTCAGACACTCTGTGCTCTGCCTATTCATCCTCCCACCTCTGTATTGAAGGATTTTAATAAGGGAGAATGCCACAGAAATGGTGTTTTGGGGAGATCAATCTTAGGGAAGCGGAACGGCCAGGGAAGAGGGGTGGTGTGCGGAGGGAGACGGCAGCCCCGCTCTCCAGCTGCGGCAGCAGTCCGGGCAGGAAATGGTTAACCCCACTGGCACTGCTTATTTATTTCCTAAGGAGATACCTACACCTTCCCTGCTTTTCCCTGCCTCTCTCATGCCTGGTGGTTGGCATTCTCACTTGAGAACTCGTTTGAATATCCACGGGCTCAGAGTGAGTCCCTTCTCCCCAGCAGTGCATTTCTTTCCATTGATGAAAACAGGAGTCACAGATGTGCTGGCAGGGCCTGGGGCCGAGGCTGAGGCTCAGGCATGTGCATGTCACAAGGTCGACGGCTGCTGGAGACAACCATCCCACAGAGGACCTACCTCCACAGGTCTTGTCTCAGTTAAAATCAGTGGCCTTAACATTTCATGAGTGCGGCTCTAAGATAAACCATATCTTTGTGTTTCATTTTATACAAAGAGTTAGGATGCAGAAAATCAGGGCTTCGTCCTTTGCAAGGAAATGGCAATGAAACCAGAGCTGTGTAACTGTCCCAATAATTGTCCCTCCTCCTGGCTGCCCAAGTAGTAGCATAAAAATAATGACAAAAATTCCAGGAAAGAGCTGGTTTGGTACGTGGCACACACTCCCAAGTCCCTTTTGCATCTTTTCTAGATTTTAAAACTATCTCTGCCTACCAGCCATGCCTCAGCTTTGCTATCAAACAGAGTCTGGCTTATAAAACTAGAAAGGTGGAAACATTCGGCTTCTCAAAGGTCTCTAATCAAGTTATTGGAATCCAAGGCGGAAAAAGCAAGTCTATCACACAGCGGCATCCGCAACCACAAAACACACAACTGCAAAGGCAGCCATTCCAATCATGTAGAACATAACACATGCACAGAGCATTTCTGTACAAAAGCCGGGACAAAAAATGTAGATGTTAAGGCATAATATTTCGGGAAGTTACAAAAATGGAAAGAGAAGCCTCTGGAAGGACACCAGATTTCAAGGACTCTGAAGTGCTCACAGAGTAAAAGCTACGGACCTCGTACGTGATAAAAACTGCATCCGGTGGGCGCCGTGAATGATGTTATAACCAGGAGGCTGTTGTTTGGACTGTGACACGAAAATGCAAAATACTCCTCTACTGCAACAGAATAGAGAATATCACCAATATGGGCTGGGCTGGGTGAGCAATGACCGCCATGAGCCTCAGTTTCCCTACTTGTCAAATGGGAGTCGAAGCTCAGGATTGGGGTGGGAATCAGGAGGACGGTGTACGTAGGAATTCTTTGTCATAAAGCAGCGCACTCATCCAAGGCGGCACTTCTGGATAAAATAAAACACAGCAGAAGAGCGTCAGTTCTTTGGCTGCAGGAGTGAAGATCAAAGAGAATGTGTGTCCTATTGGATCACTCCAGTTTTGCCCCCAAACTTAGAGTTATCGTTGAGTCCTTGCGTGCTTTCTGCCCCACACCTGGAAATACGAATTTTTTCATCTCTTCTTTAAAATACGTTCAGAATCTAACCACCTCACTCACTGCCTGTGTGAGTGAGTGATGCGTGGTGAGTGACTACTGGCCGGGCCCGTCCCCTCTCACATCGGGGCAGCCTGTTCTCTTGCAGTGACCAGAGCCAGGTCGCCTCCCTTCTCTTCTCAAAACCTTGCAGAGGCCCCTCTTTTCTGAGATCTGACCCTCCCCCAATTACTTCTCTGCCCTCGTCTTCTGCTATACTCCACGCGCTCAGCTCCGGACTGCTGGCCTCCCTGCTGTTCCCCAAACGTGCCAGGCGTACTCCTGCCTCTGGGCCTGTGCACGGTCCTTTCCACCTCCAGGATGCCTGTGCTCCGGTGGCCCCGTGGCTGACGCCATTTCTGCCCCGCTGCACTTTTGCAGGGAGGCCCAGTCTGACCGCCTATTGAAAGCTGGGGCCCTTCGGCCCTGATTCCCCTTCGCCTGTTCATTTTTCTCTTCTCGAAGAAGCTACCCCTTTCTGTTTTCATGCTTGCCTTCTATCTGTTCTCTCCGCACCCATGCACGGGAGTGCTTCCACCACATGGGAGGGGTCTTTGTGGGTCCTATTCACTGAGGTATTGCATGATGGCCCACTGGAGATCCTCAACAAGCATTCTTAATGTTTTTAAGAAGTATTTATTAGGCATGGTGATTAAAAGCTTGCATTCTTGATCTAGATCACCCATGTCTAAATCCTGATTCTCCTGTTTCCTGACGTGATCTCTCTGTGCTTGATTTTATCCTGTAAATTTTACAGGATAAATCCTGTAAAGAGAGAGCACTCCCTCTCTTCTGAAGTAATTCCTGTGGAACAGCCATTCCTCACACCCCAGGCTGGTATTTGCTAAACTAGAATGGGGGGCTCCATTCACCATGTTGACCAATTAGCTAACCAAGAAAGAGCTTTCTAAAGCAGGTTCACACACCTTTGCCTAGTTAATCATTTTATGAAGTCCTGCCAAGAGTAGGCTAATAAAATCATATTCATACATGGCAAACTATATCAATTAAGATTCTTTGACCAAGTAACATGGATGAACAAACTCAAAAACTGATGAGAGGCCAAGCTTGACACGAGAGTTCCTCACTCTCCATCTCTTGGTCCTGCTTCCTCTGGGTTGGGCATCGTTCTCAGCCAGCTCTTGCCTCATGGTGGCAAGAGGGCTGCCACAGCTCCAGACAGACTGTGGTCTAATAGGAGAATGCAAAAGTCCCTTTACCAGCACGCCCATCTGGTTCTCTTCTGCTTTCATTGGCTTTTGTGCCCATCCCTGACTCAATCAGTATGTCAGAAGATGATGCCCTGATGAGCTAACGTCTAAGTCAAATGCTTCTTAAGTCAAGGATGGGGCGTCTCCAAGAGCACGCAGGCTGAGAGTGAAAGAAGTCAAGATCAGACACAATGATCAGAAGAAGGGTGCATGGGTACCCGAGGCCAGGCAGCGCATGCCCTCAGTCCCAGCAACACTGCCAGTGCCCCCCAGCAAGTCTTTCCTCCCCACCTCCGCTTCGTATTTACAATCCACCAAGGCACTGTTTCACAGGAACACAGATTCAGTTACCCCTGGTCCCAATGAGGAAAGATAAGGATCTAGCATCTACTGACATTAACCCCAAATCCTCGGGAGAACACTACATATACAGAGCAAATAGACTGTCCTTCTGACCTGTCTCCTCTACTTCCTAGTGTTGTGACTGTGAACAAGTTACTTAGCCTGTCCATGCCTCAGTTTCCTCATCTCTGAAATGGGCATCCTGTGTTTACCATCAAACAGGGCTGCTGTGCAGATGACACTATGTTAAGATGACACTGGATTACACATGTAAACTCCATAGGACAGCGCCTGGAATATGGCAAGAACTCACAGATTATTAACAATTATTATTGTTCTTATTATTATTAACAAGAGGCCAGTAACCAACTCAGTACAGAATGCAGTCTTACGCCGGGAGACAGACATGTGCACTGTTGTTTGGCCTGGGAGCCACATCTGTCTTCACAAGAGGAAAGTTTTCCGTGAGTGTCAGCTCTGGAGACATTTATAGAAATGCCTCACAGCATGTCCCAAACTGGACTGGACTCTCGCTAACTAAAGTTAATCCCTCAAGTCGGTCAGTAGCTCTAGCCCTGCCTGCTGCTGGCTAATAAAACGAAGGCTGAGTTTGTGGTGGCCTAAACTGAACCAAGTGGAAGACAGAAAGAGAATCGCCCCTAAGCACATCGGTGACAGGGCTCCGGAGGAGTCTCACATTTGGCCCCAGTGCGGTAGAATGAAAGGTCACGTTAGGACATGCACCAACCAGAGGGCTGCGAACCCCAGGTGACCCCATGGTGCCTGATGATTAACTGTGTAAGCAGAGGAACATCACCCTGATGTTCCAACCTCAGGCTTGAATCTCCAACCTGCTTTCAGCTGCTACAGACTCGGGTGAGGGCGGGAGGCCCATCCGTGGTGCAACCAGCAGCGGCTGCACCCGAGCTTCTGAGCTGAGCTTCCAACTCTTAACCAGAGTGGGGGACAGAGAGAAAGGGGCTTCTTCTCCCCCACCAACCCCCGGGGCATGCCTCATCATGAAAACCCCAAATCTGAGCCTGCAGGAGAGAAGGGTGTTTTAGATGGGGTCAAAGCCGAACGGCTTTCATTAGAGACTCATCTTACCTAGTGTTCTCTAGGGAAGACTGGTTTTAGCAAAGGGTTTTGATGCTGACAGACTCTGCAAGGCTACCCGTCACGGGCACCACTCTGGTTACCTGGGCAAATCGAAAGCTAACTGCTTTCCCGACAAGATGGAGAGAGAAGCCAGAAAACCAATCTGTTGCATTAAAAACAAAAAACAAAAACCAGTAGCATTTTGTGTCAAATTTGAGGTCAGATATTTAATCAGCAGACAAAACAGCCCCGTTCTCTTAAAGCACTCCCTGCTCGGTCCCTAACGATTGCTGTAACCCACCAGAATCCATCTGTTCTCCCTGGCACTTGGCTTTCCCATCTGTAAAATGGGGGGACTTCATCAGATGAACTCTGAGAGCGAACATGCTCACAGATGTTCTGTTTCTAAGAAAGGACTGGCATCTGTAGTCGGCGTCTAAGGCAAAAATCGCCCTTACAAATTGCTTATATTGCCCATACCCCTGGCTTTGGGTTTTGTTTATTCAGCCCTGTGCATCCAATTTCATGCACTTCAAAATTTGAGAATCACTGAGCAAGACAAAGAAGGGAGCCAAAGACAAGTCTGCAGGCTGGCACCCTGCCTCCAAACCAGCCTGCCTGCAGGATAACCGCCCAAGCCCCGGCGGTGAAAAGGGGCGGGGGAGGAAGGAATGGTGTGCACCCACTTGACTCTGGGGTGTGACCACGTCCCCAGCCTGGCCCACACACTTAACAGAGAGCCACTCACAGCTATCAGATAAAAGCAAGATCATATTTTCATTAAAGTTGAACTAAATGTCTTCCCCGATCAATCATAAATCCCTTCCTTGGCTGCATGTTCTACTTAAAAAACAAAACAGAACCAAAAATAAACAAAGTGATCTGAAAGCTCAGAGCCATCAGGATATACATTTAGCTTTTAACCACCTCGGGGAAAGAGGTTCGGAGTTGGGGGCCCTGTAGTTAATCATGCCCTGGTCCGTGAGAGCGGTGTCTCCTCAGGCGCCCCTCTCGGGTTTACCCCAGGGCAGATGCCAGGCTGAAGCCCCAGCAACTCAGCGGGCGTGCCCAGCTCCGAGCCCGGCGAGCTAACGGAGCTGCGGGGCCCGTGGGCTGGGCGCCACCCCCCAGCAGGGGGCCCTTCATCGATGCCTGTTGCCCAATCCCCTTGTTTCCTGACTATAACTGTTATACAGGCTTCTGTACCTCTCCAGACGTGGGGAGCCTTCTGTCTCTTTTTGATGGAATCTCCAGTCCCCGGCATACAGTACAGGGCCAGTACGTGAATACATGGTGCCTAACAAGTGATCAAAAGGCAGGAAGGGTGGCCTGGCTTCCCCCATGCGGACGTGGCTCAGAGTCCTCTATCCACCCACTGAGGACAACTGGAAAGACAACCTACTGCCCAAGGATGTGGAAACAGAATCAGCAGCCGACCTAGGAACCATGAGCAAGAAATCAATAACGCCCCAGGCATGAGGAGAATTCTCCCTAAATGGGAGGCGGAAAGCAAAGGTTGAGTTAAAGGTTCCAGAGGGTGGCTCAAAACGAAACTCTCTCAGACGTACCTGGAGGAGGAGAAACAATGTGTCACCTTCAGACACTTGGTCAAAGTCTTTGGCCACCGGAATGCAGGGAGGCAGTGAGTGACAAGCAGGCTCTACCTCCATCAGCACAGCCTCTCTGTGGCCTCTGGCCTCGGGGCTCTCTGCCGGGGTGGCCTTGGGGCTCGGGGCACAGCTGTCAAGAGTGTCCCATGTGCCAGGCAGGGGGCTGGGGACAGGGGTGCAGCAAAGAGTAGGTTGTCATAGAAAAGGGGGAGAGAGAAAACCAAGGCTAAGGGGATGGCAGACACATGGGGGCCACCAGACTAGAGTCATAGGTGCAGCTCTGTCCCCACAGCTTGGGAGGGGAGAGGATGCACCACGCTCGCGGTATAGGCTTTGCTCCTAAAAGCCAGGCCGTCAAATCTTGGAACTGAGCTGGATGACAAGACACAGTGGCCAACGGAGGTGGAGGCGTGCGAGCAGCTCCTCCCTCATCCGGATCCCACGGGCTGGCCCGCGCCACCACCTGGTCACGGCGCACGCCAGGAGGCCAGCGGTGTCCTCGGCGCTGCAGGCGCACTAAGGAACACTCTGACCTGGAGCTTGCCTTCTAGCGAAGGAATCCGGAAAACAGTAAAGAGCAAGATTGTTTCAGACATGGAAAGAAGGCAAAGGAGACACCTCGCTGGTCTGATTGGGGCAGATTCACGCCACGAAGTCAGACGAGCTTTGAGCCACAACTCCGTGGTCAGAGAAGGCGAGCAGCTGTGGAGCCCCTAGGCCTGGAGGGGGTCAGGCTCAGGGGTTCATGCCAGAGGTCAGGACCTGGGCAAAGAGTCGGGACAACAAGCACAGGGCTCCGGAAGCCACTCCGGTGCCCGGGGCTCCAAATCCACCTGCTCTGTGAGGGCTAAGACAGGACTGAAGATGGCCAGAGGGGCTCTTGTTCAAGGCCCCTGGAGGGACGAACACGGCCTCTAAGGGACGTGGCTTAGAGAGAAACCGCCCCTTTGTGTGAAGGGAAGAAGAAACTGCTTCCCTCGGGCACAGCCACCTTGCCCAGACCCCTGCTCCACCGCAAGGCCCGGCTGGGCGGGGACTGCAGGTGCCCGCGGGCTGGCGCCAGGTGCAGGGGTCCGGAGCACGGAGGCTGCGCGCACCTTGCCCTTCCGCCTTCCCCTCCAGCCCTCTGCCTGACGTTGAGGGCAGAGCAGGCCCTCAGTGAGCAGCCTGCCGCGTGGATGGCCAGCAAATGAGTCCTGTGCCTCCTTCCGCGGCATCGGCTACTTCCAGGGAGTGGGGACCAACGGAGGCCACGCTAACCCCTGCGCCCACTAGCGCCCTGTCTGAGGGAACGCTGTGCGGCAGAAACGCATGAGCCATGCAGGAAATTCATACTCTCTAGCAGCCTTATTAGCCAAGTGAGAGAAAAGCAAGTAAAATTTTTCACGAAGTATTTATTTAACCAACATATCCAAAATAATATCATTATTATTTTGACATGTCAATATAAAAAGACATTAATAAATATTATACATTCTTTTTTCTGTACCAAGTCTTTGAAATCCAAGGTGCATGCTACACTTATAGCCACAGTTCAGGTGCCCAGAGGCCACACTGGGCTCTTGGCTACCAGGTTAGAGAAAGCAGACCTAGTGCCTATGATTTCTGGGGGTGGAGTGGGGGCAGGGGGCAGATTCTTGAGACCTAGAAAAAAAATTTTATTATTTTAAAACGTCCAAATAAAACCCTAAGAGAAATGGAGAAACACATCATAGAGGTCAACAAAATAGAAAATCGCTCCGACCGTAACCGCCCCTCGCCCCAGCGCTCGTGTAAGTTGCATATGCGTCCTGCTCCCACAGGCTTGCGAGAGGGTCTGGTGCCCAGCAAGATTTATTACGTTAACAAGGCACGTGCAACTCAAGTCTGGATTCTTCCTGAGTGATACAAAAGTGCATTTAAACTGGGATGGGATGGATGTTAACACATCTTGTGTGATGTGGGATGCAGCCTCCAAAAACAGGCGTTCCGAGGTTTGGAGAGGTGCTGAGCGTTGCTGGAACCCACCCTGAGCTCCGCAGGCCTGGGGTTTGCAGGCGAAGAGAAAGGAAATACCCAGCTGAAGCTGGGAGCTTGGGGCCACGGAGCTGGACAAAAAACGCCCTGCTGACTAAATACATTTTTCAAAAAAGAGCAAATTTGCACAGCACCTCTGAGGCAGTGAATAAGACTTGCTTTTTTTCCTGCCTGTCAAGCCACTTATTAATCATAACATATTATTGCTCTACTAGTTCAATCTGTGGTGTGAATCACCAGAATCCAGCTGAGAAGAGAACTGAAGAGAACGAAATTGGATGGCAAGGAAAGAACAAAATTAACATAGGCTAACGCAAAAGAGAAAAACCATCCTCCGCCCTCTTAGGCCAGATTTCCAGAGCTATCAGAAAGATCAAGGGAGGCTTCAATAAAATCTTTGTGCAGCCACTACTCTCTGCTTCAGCCTTTCTGAGGAGGACTGGCATCTGGAGGGGAGAGGCCTGCAGGTGACGAGCTTAAGACGAACGGAGCCCCGAGTCTGGTCTTTGCCCATCACCTTTCTGGCGCAGTTGTGAATTAGAGTAATTTCCATCCGCTTCACGCTGGGCCATGCAGGTAGGAAATCAAATTTATGTTTAAAAAAATGGAAGGAAAATACCAGAGCGTGGAGAAGGGAGGAGAAGGGTCAAAGTCAATCCTGACACAGCGGAAAGGACATTACAGATCTAGCAGAGAATCCATGACAAGGAAGGAGCGAGGTTATGCGTCCTCCTGAGGGGCACCTACTGAAACTTGAAAACAGGCTAAGGAACTGACAGGAGAAAAAGACAATTCAAGCACACACACACTCTTCAGATGCACATCAAAGTCCTCAAGAAGTGGATCTCTACTTGGCTGTGGTCAAAAGGAACTTCAGAAGGAGAGTTAATTTTCATAGCATCATAAGTCTTTGAAATGGATCATCGCCAATACTAAAGGCCACTAGCCTGCCCCCGCGCAAATCCCCTTGGTCCCTATGGACTAGGAACACCTGTCTACTCTCCGTGACCTCACCCTGGACTTGAGGTTGTCCTTCAGTCCATTTCACTTTTAAATCATCCCTCAGGGATCTCTGGTCCCCAAGGCTCCTGGCATCTTCTATACGGCACAATGCTCAGCAGTGTGGCCTCTTTCCCAATATCAGATAGGACTTCAGTCCTTAACTAAAGGCCAAAGGCCAAGAACAGTTCACAGATCGCTGGCCACACTGTGTTCCTAGCGCAGCGTGAGCATCCCTCGTCGTGGCTGTGAAACACTCACACACATGGTTTTTGAAAGCATCTTAAAATCCTATTGCAAAGGCGGCACATACCCATCCACGCTTGATGGAATGAGAAATATGTTGGGGTTGGCACATACAGAGCTGTGTGCTCTCCTTCCTGCCAAAGATGCAAGATGATTGACTGAATGGGAACAGGAAATCAGCTTGCCAGAATATATCTAAAGCAGGACGAGCGTGCTTGGTGGAGTGTTAACGTTGTGCTTCAAAAAAGGAAAAAAACAAGAAAGGCCACACGATTCCCAGCTCATTCTAGAGAGAAAGGGTCACTTTGGGGGAACGTGAGAGGACAGGGCACACACGGAGTCCAGTCTACCCCCGAGGAGATAGTTAGGTATTTCGAAAGCAGAATGACCATCATTTAGAAATAGCCGGAATCAGTTCGCCAAAGAGCATTTGAAATGCCACTGCCTGCCTCCCTGGGAGAAGGTACATGCTGGCATAATGCCATGTTCTGGGCAGCGGCATAGCCTCCTCACAATGGTTGAGGACACAGATGTTGACTGCTTATCTGCTATGTGTCAGGCACTGAGTTAGGAACTAGGGACACAACACAAGCAGGGCACAGCCCCATCCTTCGGGGTGGTGGAGACAGAGAAGTAACAGGGAGTCCCGCTAGTCGATAGCAAGGACGGTGACGGCAGCCGGTCCAGGAGCACCTTGGAGAGGAGCCTCTACCAGGCTTGGATGGGGTGGTAAGCGTGATCCTCTGCGAAATGTGACTCTCGGGCTAACACCCGAAGGATGAATAAGATGTAGCCGGTTGAGGGAGGGGTGGGGCTGAGGGGCTTCCCGGTGGGGAAAATAGCATTTGCTGAGACCTGGGGGCCATGCCAGGCTTCCAGCACTTCATGTGGTCCAATACGGCTAGAATGCGGGCGACAGCAGGAAGTGACAGGAGACAAAGCCACAGTGGCCAGTCTGAAAGGGCCGTGGACGCCTGGAAAGGAAACTGGGACTTCACTTTGAGGGCAACAGGGAACAGCAGATGCGTCTGAAGCAAGGGAGCGCCTGGGCCAACCACGTGCTTCAGAGTAAAAATTCTGGCTCCCATATAGGGGACAAACTGGAGGTTGATCAAATATAGACAGTCTCAGGAATTTAGCAGAGAGAAGGGTCTTAGAAGTCTTGCCCAGCCCCCTTGCTCTATGCTTAAGAAAACTAGGGCACAGAAAGAGAAATTACTTGCCCAAGAACATGCAGCCGGCGTGTGAAGCAGGCCAGGTGGGTTTCTTGCATTCAGGCGAGCAGGCTGCCTTCGCAGCGCTGAGGAGTTCCTGCGCTCCCTTTCCCACTTGGAGCACCACCAACAGGCATGTTTTCTCTGAGCATATAGAGCTCAGGGGTTTAGGTGCCGTGGTCCAGTTAACAAAGGGCTCCCATGCACACGCTCAGAGACTCTGCACCCACCCATCCTAAGCAGACTCATCCCTGCACTTCATGCTCCTGAAGGACTGGAGAAAGCAACCCAAGTGGCTTTAAGTGGAAACCCATCTGAGATCAGCAACACCGACACACTGAACCACACACCGTGTGTCCTTCCTCCGTGAGGCACCCCCAGTCCTCCACGTGCGCCCATCTCAGCCACTCTCCCACCCTTAAATATGGGCGTGCGTAGGGCCGGGAAAGAAATTACTCTAATGAGGCCTTTCTGCCCTAAAGAGGGGTCTTGATGCAAGAAAACAAAGCAGGCAAAGGTCTTGGGCTCAGGGGCGCGCGCGCGCAGCCCTGACACAGGCGGCCCGCCTGGGCGGCGCCCACCGCTCTCACCGCACGGGATCCCGGGGCTGGGTCGCGCAGGCGCGGGTGGTGTCACCACCATCCACTCCTTGGATTTCGGGACGCCAGCCCTCGCACCTGGGCTCCAGTGAACCTGCGGGAAAAGAGCGCTCATGAAGACAAGGCAGCCCTGCCGCCGGCGCTTCCGAGGACAGGCGGTGAGAATCGGGTGACAAGCGCAGGCTGGAAGGAAGAGAGGGAAGGCGAGAAGATGGCGCGCTAACCGGAAGCTGGAGAGAAGGGTTTACTTTGCATGTGGTGATGCCTCCAGTGTTAGCCAAACACACACCCGCCGGCAGAGGTGCCGCAGTCTGCTTCTAGGTGACCAAGGAACACTCCTCCTCTCAAAATACAGCGCTGCACCTTCTGGGATCCCACTGAACGGAGGCTCTCTTGGGTTAATAGGCTTAGCAGAAATAAAAACACCTCTCCGTGAATAACGGGGGTCCTCATCAATCACCCACCTTAGTGACAGCCACTTAAAATCAGTCCCACTCTTCGGCCCCACGGAACACCGGGACTCTGGAGATGGAGGGAGCAGAGGACGAAGGGGGCTCTAGGCGGCCGAGCCCGTGGCGGGAGGCTTCGAGCAGGAGGGCAGGGCAGGGGGACAGCTGGCTGGGGGTGGGCTGAGCAAAGGGGTGTGGGTCGTCCCAGAGGGAACACAGAAAGGAGCCGCATTAGGGACACTGGCCAGCTTCCCTGGAGACTGTTTGTTCTAAATATGCAGGGAGTTTCAGCCGAGCCCCCGCCTCTTACCACTGCCAATACATCCCTTCTCTAGGGCCGCTGGGGGATTGAAAAGACATCTCTTTGTTTTCCGTGAAGACACTGGGAAGGAAAGGGAGCTTGGGTCAGAGTCATGTTGGGCTTTGTCAGGTTTGGAGAATCCTCAGAAAACCCTCAGATTGCAGACGACATGAGCGCAGGCGATTTCTGGCTCCGCCTTCCGATGGCGCTCCTTCAACAGGGAATTCGGGACAGAGAATGCAAGGGGGAGTAGTCTCCCCTCATTTTCCAGTCATCTGTAGTTTTTCTCTCCCAAACACACTGCAGCTCTGTGACAGGGACCAAATCAATTTCGAATACTTTATGCCAAAAGGTTGCTGCAAGGGGCAGGGGGAGGTCATTTATTTAGGTTAAAAATATCCTCCCATCACTTCCAATCCACCTCTGGTATCGATTTCTCACGGCTCCTTTTGGGAGATGTAGCTTATCTGGCACTCCAAAAGGGACTCTTTCACCAGAAGCAGACTTCGACAAGCATATGCGGTACGTGAGAATCTTCCAAGAAGTTCAAATCTCTGAACTCAATTGATCTTAATGGCACCAAGTCGTAGAACCCTATATGACTGTCTTAATTGGAAGAGGCAGAGATTTATTGGTGGTTGCAGATCAGAGTGGGAAAACCAAGCAGGTGCTTGTCTCCTAGGCTATGTTCTATTGGGTCCCTGTTGGACAAGGGGTCCCCGGATGAAGCCACTCTTCAAAAACCAATGGTTCTGGGTATGATGTCCTGGCGAGGTGTACACGGGGCCCAGAAACACGGGGTTCCCAGGGGAAGGCGAGGCTCAGTAATGGCTGAGTCAGGAACCAGACAGACGGAAGGAACAGAACAGTTCCACCAACATACCAAGTCCCTTCCCACCCCAGGGCCTTGGCACATACTATTCCCACTATATAAATTGTGTTCTCTCTGCCCAGCATTGCTCACACTCCAATCCCTGGTCAAGTGGAAGCCCTCTTCAAACCTTTCCCAACCTGGGAGATGCCAACCAGGCCAGGCAGCCTCGGTGGACGTTGTGGCCACTGGACAGAGAAAGCCAGCAAACCAAAAGGCACAGGGACAGATGCTGGGACACCTGGAGAGGGTGGGCCACTTCCCTCCAGGGCTCCTGCTGTCAGAGTCTGAGTTAACGGGGTCGTGACTCCTGGCTCCTTGGAGCTGCACAGAGAGGCCCGGTGGGAGGTGACTCTGTCCCCGGGGCCCCAGGGCGGGTTTTGGGCCTGGCTGGGTTTTCTCCCCTTGACTTCTTTGTTAAGGCCCCACAAAACAACAACCCATCTGTGGGGCAGCAGGGACTCACTCACTGAAGGCAGCAAGAATTAAGCTCCATCCTGCTTCATCTTAAATTACTTAAAAATGTCTACGGTGCCTTCCCAGTGTGGGAGGTCAGAGGACTGCTGGAGAGGGGTCTTTGACTTGGGCGCAGTGTGTATCAAGGACCTTGCCCTCTGGGCTAATTCAGCCTGAGGCCTCCTGAGGGTTACCTGGCCCAGTCTAGGAAAAAGGCTTTGCTAAGCAAATGAGGTTTATAAACAGTGTCCCCAGGAACACGTTTAACGGCTTAAGAGAATAAACCGGCTTCAGGTAATTCAGTGGTGTTCATTTGCATTCTGACTGTTCACCTGCCTTTATAATTGGGTTTATTTGTATATTACAGGAAACTCCCCAAAAATCCTACATAAACATTTTAAATTTCCTTATTAAACAATGTATGTCTATTAGGGGAAAATTAGATAATACCAATGACCAAAGAAGAAACTCGAAATCACCCATCACACCACCACCTGGGGATAACTAATGTTCATATTCTCCCCTCCTGCCACGCCTCCAATCTCTACTCACCTCCCCTCCCCCACCAGCCTTCCATGTGCTTCGGCATCAGATTAACCTAAATTCTAGTCTGGCCTTTACCGCGTACTTGCTGTATCACCTTGAGCAAGATAGTCCATCGCAAACTGTTCATCCGCAAAAGGGGATAAAACAGTACTTAGCTTATATGCCATCATTCATAGAGATGACTGATGTTATTTTCCGAAGACAGCGCCTTGCACATATTAAACACATAATAAACGGTGGTGTCGCAGTTATGAGCTGTGCAGAAAAGAATTAACAGAGCAGGCGTGACTGCTATTTTATGAAAGGCGGGTTTGCAAGGCTGGCCCTCGGCTGGCACCTGGAAACTTAGATTTGGGGAGAGTTCCAACATTTCCTAAATGATAAGCGTGGCTCTCTGCATTTAAGCTGTTTGTGCAAACAATATGGTTCAGGCTGAACACCTGCTTTCCTCCTGGCAGTTGGGAATCTGGGTCCATGCCAGGTGGGAGGGCGCTTACATCAACAGCCCCCGATAAGACCCCTGGGCACTGACTCTCTAGTGAGCGCCCCCGGTTGGCAACATCTCCCCCGTGTTGTCACAGTTCGTTTCCTGAGCAATGAAGCACGTGCTGTGGGGATCCACCAGCTTGCTCCTGGTTTCCCCCTGACCTTACCCCGTGAACTCTTCCTGTGATCTTGCTCTGCACACTTTTGCTATAATAAATCCTAGCCAGGAGTCCTGTGAGTCCTGCTTCTACACCATCACACCTGGGGGTGGCTTTGGGGGCCTCCCAACATGCGAGCATGTCTCTGGGGTTGGGCAGCTGGGCTCTAAGCCCAATTCGACCACATATTGGTCTCTGGGTCAGGCAGGTCCCCAGCAGGACTCAGATGACTTAAATGAAAGGTTATCTATTAAGGTGGGGGCAGGGTCTAAGAAAACCAACAGGGCACAGTGCAGTATCTTGGAGCTACTGGGCACTAGCTGTTACCAACTGGTGAAACGGTGGCGGTCAGGACAAGGGCTGGTAATTATTCCTATTATCACGTTGGCTGTAGATGTGGTTTTCATGTGACTGTTACTTTATAGCCACCTCCAAAGAATGTTCATTCTGGAAAGAGAGTAGAAGGAGGGAGGGAGAGAGGAAAGGAGGGAGGGAGGGAGGAAAAGTATCAATGCTTGGTATTTTAAAATTTGATTTGTCTCTTACTCTGTCCTTACACAGATATTTCCAGAATTTCACATGAGGAACATCCTGAGGTTAAAGCTCTAGTCAGACAGCGAAGGGCCCTGACTTTCCTTGTATTCACCTCCACTCATCAGACCCCACATGGGGTATTTCCCGCCAACAGTCTCGGAGTGCGGTCACAACGAGACTACCCAATCAGATCCCAGGGGGGACGGAGGCCCACTCTCCCCTCCCCAAGCATGATCCCAGGCCCCAAACCCCGAACCCCAATTTAACAGAAAACGGTGAGCACCCCTCCGCTCAGGGCTAATGGGCAGATAGGAAACTCTCCCCTCTGGCGCCCTTTGGATTCCGTGCGTGCGGCACGGCCACCCAGGACACGATCTATGATAGCCCCGCTCCCTTCCCCCCCACGGCACCCCAGCCATTCCCCAGAGAAGGTGGAAGCAGGAGGTGCATACACAATACTATAAATTGAAGTAAATCAAAGAAAGGCCTTGGGTAATGAGGCAGCTGGGAGCCCTGGGGAAGCTCAGCAGTGTCCACAATGCATGAGCTGTTTGTCAGAACTTAAAGGCACAGGCTTGAATACAGTTGCAAGAGAGGAGGTTAGATGGCTCCACTGCAAGGGCAGCGATGCAGGAGCAAATCAGGCCAAGGAGAGGTAAAGGGCACAGCTCTGGGCAGGCGGTGCTGGGGGGCATTTCAAGGAAGCTGGAGGCAGAGACACTTGGAGAACAGAACCACTTCCTTAAACTCTTAGCAACCCCTTCCTTGTGGTCATTTACATAATGTTGCAATTGTCACTGCTATTTGCCTTTTATCCCAAAGGGAGACCCAGCATCAAAGGAACAAACTGCTAGGTTAATTCAACCCTCATTAACCACTGGCAAAATAAAACCCGTTTAATCACCTACTTAACTTGAACATGGAGTAAGAAGCCCTCCTTTGTTTGGAATGCGGTTTCGGGGGCAGATGCCGTCCAGCAGGTCACACCCTCCCTCGCAGTCACAGGGACTGGTCTGCAGCAACGGATGCCAAGGGGCTGACGCTCCCGAAGAGGCTGCGACCAGAAGGTGATGCGAGAGCCTCAGGGAAGACAGGGAGCACCGAGCAACGTCGGCAGCTCCTGGCTCAGAGGCCTTGGACTACTTATCACCACCTTTGAGTCCCAGTTTCCTCTTCTGTTAAATGGGGATCATAAAAATGTCAATGTGTAAGATTGTGGTGAGGATTAAATGAGATAACGCAGGTAAAACTCTCCAAATGCCTGGGCACATTCAATAAATGCTAGGTGCCATCATTTTTACGATTGCTGAGACTACTGTCACAATCTTAACATAGCGCCGTTCCCTACAGGCAGCACTCTTATATCCAAGAAGATGCAAGGAAGGTAAGGTCTTGACTCATCTGAGGTGCTGATTTAACTTCTCTGCCTCAATTTACTGATGGCTTCAACTAGCTGGACTGAGCTTCCCAGGACACTAACACGAACATCTGGCCAAGATAAACATGCCTGAAGGCCAGATCCAGCCAGCTGGCTGGACATGAGAGGCATGAGGCATTCCATGACCCAGTTCAACTCACAACATAAAGAATAAATCCATCTTCACCAGCTTCTCTCCAAGTCAACACACACGCACACATGATTCTGCAACTGGGGGATGTTGCTTACTTCCATTGCTCTTTGAACAGTACCGATGTCTTCTGGGTAGGTAGAAAATCCTTTGAGCCAGAGAAATTGACTCCTTGAAGAGTTTGCATAAGTAACACTATTGACTTTCAAGGCTAAGTCATAAGAAGGCATGAAGCCTCTGCTTGTTAGCTGGAACACCCACCCTTGGAGCCCCGAAGCCACCATGTGAGAAGTCTGAGGCTGCCATGTTGTGAGGAAGCCCAAGGCACATGAAGGAGCTGTAGAAGATCAGAATATATTCCTCCAAACTAAACCACTTTTTAGACAGTTGAGAAACAGTAGATGCAAAAACAAAATTAAAACAAAAACTCTCTGCCTTCCCTCACCCCACCTGTATAAAAACAGCCTTATACTCTTAAACACTGGATACACCTCTAGGCTCTTTGCCCAGTGATGGCGCTGAGAGGCACGCACCTAACAAACCTTTCTAAAATAGCCCTTTTCTTCCATTAGCTTCCCCATATATTTACCTTCCCACAGTCTGTAGCTCCTAGAGGTCCAAACCCCCTTTCCTTCCATGTATTGCTTGGTGTTAAGATGCTAGGGAAGCCTCAAGTTCTAACCACCCCTTTGAGTTACTCAGCACTGGGTTTCTCCCAGGTGTATGTGCACTGCCTGTGTTGATAAACTCTGTCTGTCTCTTGTAACTCTGTCTTTTGCCAGTTTAATTTGCAGGACCCCCAGCCTCTGAACCTGGGAGGGCAGAGCAGAAAAGGTTTTCCTCCCCTGCAAGGCCATGTGCAGGTGCTCCAGGCCCTTGGGTTGAGACTGATAGCCCTACCTGAACTCAGCCTTTGAGTTACTCTTAAAGCCCAGGAGCCCAGGAGACAGTAAGTGAGGGAGGAAGCCTCCAGATGATTCCAGCCCCCAGCCACTGAGTCTACCCCAGCCTTTCAAGTCCTCGGACCCAAGGCCCCGGACACTGGGTCCTATCTGAACTCTTGATCTGTAGAAGCCATAAGCATAATAAAATGCGGTTTTCTCATGCCACACTGTTTTAGGTGGTTTGTCATAAAGCAGTAGATAACTGAAGTAGTAGGGCAACTCCCCCCTGCCACGCTGAGCATGTAGCTTATATGAATTTAACTACGTAGGCTCAGCAAGAAAAAGTGAAAACCAATCCTATTTACCTAAATAGAGCAGGATTTCACTCAACAGTCATTGCGTTCAGTGAGCACAGGCCTAGACAAGAGTGAGAATGAGCTGGGAGCAGAGGATCCTACTCCAGTGGTTCTCAGCCAGGTGATGCACTGCCCCCTAGGGGACATTTAGAAATATTTGGAAGAATATTTCTTTGCGCAATGAAGGGGATGGTGAAAGGAAACACCTCTGGCAGTGAGGCAGAGACGCTGATGCTCATCTGCACATGCCACCCAGCACCAGCTGTCCTGCCCTAAATGCTTACATGCTCCTGCTGGGAAACACTGCCTGGTCTCGGCCTCAGAGGGCCTGTCATGGGGCAAGCAGCTTAAAAATAAGTATTTCTTTTTGTGTGAGCAGTATGGCCCCTAAACGCAAGCTGCCCCTTTTCGTAGGGTGTTTGGAGAAATAGTAACTGGGTCCAGCACGGCACGAAACAATATTAAGCTTCATTGACTTAGTAACAGACACTGCAATTTGACCCCAAAATAGTGTTTCCTGCAGGATCTTAGAAATAAGTTTTGACTGCGTCCAATTGTCACCTTGCTCCCTGGCTTATCTAGAACCTCATTCCCCCGTGACATTCAATTCTACTAGAAGGAAATATAGATTCCATAAACACAAACACGTAGAAATATAGATTTTGTGGGATTTGTTTTTAAGTTATAAATGGTATAGTCTATCCATATTATTTCTAAACATTTTTAAAACATGTGTGGGAGATTTTGTTACTATGTCAGCACATAAGGATCTGCTCTGGTCTTTTAAACTGTTGAGTAGTAGTAGCCTATTGTGTGGGTTAACTGTAGTTTCATCCACATACTGATGGGCGTTTAGTGGTTGCTTTTTTTCCCCTGCTTTTTTGCAATCACAAACAATATGTCAGGGAAAAATTCTTGTCCTTGAAATTTCAACTCTCCAAAATGTGTTTCCCCAGGTGGAGAGTTGCTGGGATGGCCATTTATAATCTTAATAGGGCCTGCCAGCTTGCCCTGCAAAACAGCTCAGCCAACTTCCATTCTCGCCAATAGTGTTCAAGGATATCCCAGTTGTCTCTGGACTTTTCCTGGGTAGTTATTCAAAGGTCTCACGCATTGGGGTGGCTGCAATTTCTTTATTTGTCATGTCAGGAGAGGGGAGAAATTTGTCCAAGTAAGTGTAATTTGGTAAGTATTCAGTGTCTCCTCTAAAGCAACCACAATGCTGGAGGGGTGCCCAAGCGAGATGGCATAACCTCTACCCTTCGAGAGCTGACAATCTCTTGCGCAAGCAAATTTTAGACTTTCAACATTAGAACTGCAATAAGCCAATGGAGGAGTTCGTGGTCTGGGGCTCCTGAGGAGCAGAGACGGCCACGGGTCGGTCGAGGTGGTCGTGAAGCCCGGCTAAAGCACGTGCGCCCCAAACTGAAAGTGAGGGATGGGAGGGACTTAGTTACCTAAAGAGGAGGAGGAACAGCGTTCTGCATGGGTGGTGACGGGGATGGGGGCACACGGACAAACGGCGAGGGACAGGATGCAGAGGCGGGTCCGAAGCAGCAAGAAACATGAAGACGGGCACAGTGGAAATGCGTGTGCTGCGTTAGAGGGCAGACGCAGTCATGGCTTCTGTGCTGCTAACGGATGGAGAGAAGAGGGAACAACAAAAGCAGCTCGGGGCTGGGCTGAAACCCGTGTCAGTTCTCGCATCATCAAAGGACATGCACAGCCAGGGCTGAATGACTGAATGTAGCTAGTTCAGAGAGAGACCTCAAAAAGACATTCCACAAATTGCATCTCTATTGATTTTAATAGGACAGAAAAATGAATTTCACAAAGTGCATTACACAACACTTACTTGTAAATCAATGCAAAATCTGTATAAATGTGTCAAATGACTACTCAACCAGGAGATAGGAAGTTGAGGAGAAAAAAGAGAGGAC
The DNA here is from genome assembly GCF_021234165.1 of Pteronotus mesoamericanus. Classification (NCBI taxonomy): domain Eukaryota; kingdom Metazoa; phylum Chordata; class Mammalia; order Chiroptera; family Mormoopidae; genus Pteronotus; species Pteronotus mesoamericanus. The sequence continues at coordinate 3,106,962 of NW_026555200.1, forward strand.
AGGAATCACATTTTCAAGCAAATGGGTAATTATACTACTGTAAATACTTTTTTAAAAAGAAGGTATGTGTGTACAAGTTTACTGTAAAGAAGAAACTAAACCATTGCAAGAATTTACATTTTAAAAAACTACCTAAGAGCCATTATTATAAATGGTAACAATAGTAACAACAGTGTCAATAATCATCACAAAAAAATATGCTATATTTCCATAGCCCGTTTAAAGTATTTTGACATTGCCAGCATGATCTTTCGCAATAACCCTGCAAGGTAAGACTGGGAGGAAATTATAAATTTTTTCATCAGCGGCGTAACAAGCAAAGCTAATGTGAATTAGAGCAGAAGTTTTTCACCTGCCGCCTAGATAGTCTTCCAAGGTCCACAGGGGAGATTCAGGGATTAGTTTGTACTTTTCAATTTGCATGCTAATGTGTATGTGAGGCAATGCGCATTTTTCTGAGCAAGGGGTCCATGGATTCTCTAATGAATCCATAAATTCCCCGAAGTTAAGAACTGCTGAAATAGGAAAAGAAATAGCTATGAGTTTGACGTTGGCAAAATGTTGACATTAACAAAATGTTTTGACATTTTAAAACATGTTATGGTAAGATGTGTAATGATTGAAGTCTTTTACCTGTGGCTATATAGATATATGCGAATCAAGTTATAAGCATAACTCCTACTTTTGGCTATGATACAACACCCAAGGCAAAATGTACCTTCCTGAGGATTAAAAAAATATGTATTTTTTCTAGACATTGGACAACAAGCAGCACAGAAGTCTCTCTCAAAGAAGAGACATGAACAAGGTGAGCCCTACAACTTCTCTAGCTTTACCTCCTGGGGAGTTTCCAGACCAGAATCCAGCAAGGGGGCCACACAGAGCCCAGGGGCCCTGCTGAGTTGAAGAAACATAGTTGGGAGTTCGGGGAGGTCATGGTGGCTAGGATTTTCATGACAAGGTGCTAAAGAGGAGGGGAACTATGCAGGCAAAGAGCTCTGAAAACTTGTAGAGGGTTCCCTTGAGTCTTTGGCTGAGTATGGCCCTGTGCACCTTTGGGAGGAAACTACTCCAGGTCAGGAAAGAACCACCAGAGAAAAGCAGAAAGAGTAAACCACTGAGCCTACACAGAGCAATTTATGTTTCCATCAGCCAGTGTGGGAACATGAAGCCTTCAATAGAATTCTTGGGCAGACGTTGCCTCAGTGGTAGAGGCAAATTAGCCCTAAATTAAAGGTTGCTCTGGACCAGCCCTAACTTGAATTAAAAGCCAATTCATAAAAATCAGACTGATTTCAAGTAACTTCAATATGTTCCAAGACACCCAACAAAAACTACAACAAAATCCAGCGACCAACTATGTAATAGTCATGCTGTAAACATCCAGTTAAAAATTATGAGGAATGAAAAGACATGGGGAAATACAACCCACTGCCAGAAGTAGTAAGATGGTTAATTTTATGGTATGTATATTTTACCACAATTTAAATTTTTTAATAAATAAAAACTAAAAAACAACCTGGAAAAAATGAAAATGCAAGCCACAGACTGGGAGAAAATATTTGCAAAATGTGTTTGTTGAAAGATTTGTATCCAGAATGCCTGAAACCTCTTAACATTTAATTATATGGAGTAAAAAAAAACAAAAAAAGTAACCGAGTGAAAAATGGTCAAAAGATTTGAACAGACATTTCACCAGAGTATATAGACAATGGCAAATAAAAATATAAAAAGATGTTCAACAACAATAATCACTAGGAAAATATAAACTTAAATCATTATGCAATACCACTTCATTACGTTTGGATGGTCATAGTTAAAAAAGTATTGGAGAAGATATGGAAAAACTAAAATCCTCCTATGTCTCTGAGGGAGAAAGCAAAATGTTACAGCCGCTTCGAGTTTCTTATAAATTTGCACACACACTTGCCCTATGAGCTAGTAAGCCCTCCCCTGGTATTAGTTAAAGAGAAATGACATTCCATATAAAGATGAGTATGTCAGTGTCAACAGCAGCTTTATTCATAACCGTGTGAAACTGGAAAGAATCAAATCCTCAAATGCCCATCCGCTGTGGGCTGGAATATTACTTAGCGGTCAAAAGGAACAAACGATTGATACATGCAATAGCACAGATGACTTTCAAAAGCATTATGCTGAGTGAAAGGAGCTAGACATAAAAGTTTACATACAGAGCAATTTCAAGTATATAAATCCTAGAACAGACAAAGCTATGGTACTGAAAAGGAGTCAAGGGCTGTCAGTGATTGGGCGATGGTGACAAGGGGGTGGGCTCTACGGGGTCACGAGGAACTCAGGGTAATAAGTTCTATGTCAAAAATGTGGTGGTAGTTCTAAGATTAGACACATTGTCAAAACTCACTGAAGTATACACTGAAAATGGATCAATGTATTGTATGTAAATTATACCTCAATAAAAGTGACAAAAGTACACTAAAAAATCATAGTCCAATTTGCTAAGAATTACCTAAGTACAGAGCAAGCAAAATGGAGTAGCGCATACAAACCACTGTGGTTCTCCCAAACGGGCAGGTTTGCTCTCACATGATGGCAAACTCAAAGGTGGTCAGCGCAGCTGTTGGCTCAAGGGAGTAACAGTGCACCCCGAGTACTGGGAATCTTTGAATGGAAGGCCCAGGATCAGCTCAGGGACGTAGAGGGCACCTCAGAGTCTCCAGGGAGCCTCTCTTTTCTGGAGAGGATACAAATTTCTTGCTCTGTGATGCTCAATCTTCTCATCATGGGCTGCCGCCAAGCAGGCAGTGATTGATTTTTCTCCATCATGTGCACAGTACTGAAAGATGAGTATAACCCATACATGTGTGCACACGTGTGGGACCAGGAGATTTAGGGATGCAATATTTTTTATTCATCCCTAATGTGCCCAATAGTAGAGAGAATTCCTTTGAGTCTGATAGAGCTAACACCATACTAGCACCCCACCTGGGTGCCCCAAATGCACCCATGCCTTCTGCCCACAACCTGGCCTTCTTCTGGAGTTTTCTCCCCATCACCCAGGGCCACAAACCAGAAACCAGATGGTCATTCCTGAACAGCTCCATCTCCATCGCCCCGCGCTGGTCATTCTCATTTTACATTTTTTTAAAGATTTTATTTACTTATTTTTAGACAGAGGGTAAGGCAGGGAGAAAGAAAGGGAGAGAAACAACAATGTGTGGTTGTCTCTTGTGCGCCCACTGCTGGGACCTGGCCTGCAACCCAGGCATGTGCCCTTACTAGGAATCGAACCAGCGACGCTTTGGTTCACAGATCAGCGCTCAATCCACTGAGCCACACCAGCCAGGGCTCATTTTACCTTCTGATCATTCCTAGACGTGCCCACTTCTCTGCCACCTGCCACACAGGGAGTCTCCTCAGGGGTCTCCCCATCTCCGCCACTGCCTTCCATCCATTCTCCTCACTACAGCAAGATGAGTATTTAAAAATGGGAATCTGCATGTGACAATTTGATTTATGTCCATCTGCTTCCAACTGGGCTGTAGAACAGACTGTACCTGTTTTGCTCACAGGTCTCAGTGTAACCCGAGACACGGCGGGTGATTAATACATATTTGCTAAATGAAGAAAGTGTGGGAAGGTTGCTTGATTTCATGAAGAAGAAGGAAAAGGAGGAACAAGGCTGAAAACAACACCTGGGCCCACGTCAGCCGCAGTGATGCTGCTCGTCGTCAGCCTCACGCAACGCCGTCACTCCAGTTACACTGGGCTCCCGGCAAGGACTTCGACGCAGACGTGAATTTCCAGGGTGGGGTGGGGGCCCAGAGACGGCTCTCATAACCTTCCTACGTCTAAGTCGCTCAGGTGCTTTGCATTCCAGGGCAAACTGAAAGTACCTGGCAGTACAATAGCACCATGATTGGCTGCCACCCACAGACCTCTCGTTCTGAGCCCTGGCACGGTGCTAGGCATCTACGCAAATCACACTCCAGTGTCATTCTATCCAATGTTGTTCATCATCCAGTCTTAACAGGAGACAACTGAGGTTCCAAGAGATTAGTAAACTCGCCTAAGGCACACGGCTGGCAAGTACCAGAGCTGCAACTTGATTCCAGGTAGCTCATTCCAGAGCACACTCCATTTCTAAAGTGTATTGTTTTCCATGTGGGTTTTACACTGCAATGTAGCCATATCCTATCCATCAGTCATGTTCTTTATCCTCACTCAGTCACACCGAATAATTAATTATGAGAAAATGCTACATGCACAGAAGGACTAAGAAGCAGAGGTGGTTGGGAGCAGCAGGGGGCCATGAAAGGCTGAGGGCCATTTGGTTTGGTCCCCTGGGGAGCAATCTCCTCTCCCTTGGTGTCTGCGAGGTGTCAGGGAAACCTCAGCTCAGCCGGGCGAGCACCGGAAGGAGCAGGGTGCTTTGAAGAGTGAGCCCCCGGGCGTGGGGGTTTGGCAAAGACCCACCTCACCTGCCCCACCAGGTAGCTCTGGGTTGGCCCAAGACTCAGTTATTGTGGCGCCAGCTGTTGTCCAATGCCTAAAGCACACACTAACTCTCTCCCCAGGACGCAGCCAGGGGCTGACCTTTGTCTCAGGACAGCGGTGCAAGAAGCAACTGTACCCCAGACCGGACCCTTCTCATAAGACAACAAGGAGGAGTGTCCACTTCCCCACTGTGGGCACCTCTTCAATCTCTAATTCTCACTCCTTTCCTGGGCCACGTGGGGCCAATTTTCTCCTCCCTCAGGTGACATGTAAGAAGGGACTGTGGGAGTTAGCAGACTTCTGAAGGGTCGAAGTGGAGCCCCAGCCCACGTTAGGGATCACCTTCATGTCTAAAACTCACTTCTCACAAGAGCGCAGGTGTGTTTACATTATGGGTAACGCCACTTTCCCACGGCCAGGGATGAGCACGCCATGGCACGCTTGGCGTCCGGGTAGCCCCATGGGAGAGGGGCTAGGAGAGGAGACAGAGCGTGTGCGTGCATGCGTGCCTGTGTGTGAGCGCGCGAGCATGAATGCGTGCACGAACTCGCCTTGAGCTCAGGTGTCACGGTGGTCACTTAAACCATGGGTGGGCTCCAGACAGTAGGAGATAAATGGTCATGGCCATGTCCCATGAAACTTGACTCAAGAACACTGAAGTTTCAATTGCATGTAATTTTCATGTACCATGAAGTCCTGTTATTCTTTTGATTATAGTCACCCATTTAAAAATGTAAAACCCTTCTTAGCTCATTGATTATGCAAAAACAGGTAGAGGACAGCATTTGACCTGTGAGCGTGGCCCTGGTTTAAATCATCCTAAGAATGAAATTCATCTTACCAAAAAAAAAAAAAAATTTGAGCTATGTGATATTTTTACAGCAAACGCAATCTTAAGTCTTCTTTCTTGGGACCCAGGGAGGCGCCAAGTGGTCTCATTGAGGGTAATGTATTGCAAATTCAGGGCCATCCTCCACAGTGGGGCCCCAAGTGACAGATGGATGTCTAGGAGTGCGTGCCTGGTGCCACTTTCATTAACATGTACATTTAATTGACAACTAATAGCCGGCAGGCTTTTCTGTATAATAAAGCAAACAAAGGATTTATTTGAAGAAGGATGAGTTTTTTTAAATTTAATTTCCTTTAAAAAAAAAAAAAGTCCTCTCTGTGTGCCCACAGAATGACGGAAAGAGATGTAGCCTTTGGATAATTTTTAATTAAGGCGAATGAACCCTAGCAAGCTAAAAGGTTTTCTTAGGGGAAAGGTTAACACATCAATATGTTTCCGTCCGTTAGCTTTTCCCGGGGTGACAAGCATGGTCTTAATGGCAATTTCAAGGAAGGTTCTTTCTGGATCTTCAGGGCCATTTAGTGGTGAGGTCTTAGAAACCATGGAAACTTCTCAGAACGGGGGAGGGGGGTATCAGACTTCAACTGTAGCTCTTAATGACAAATTGTTACCTGGGATTACCAAAACAAGTTACAGCACCTGGCTATGTGCTGAGCCAGAATTCAGAGCAGGCAAATCCACCCAAAGCTCTACCTGCCACGAAGGTTTTCAAAAAAAGATGCAGGAAAAGAGTCAGGCAGAAGATACTAATCCCAGCTTTTAACGTGCATCACACCATGCCTCATGTCGCACGCATGGTTTCCCATGTAGTTCTCACAATGGTCAGTGAAGTAGGCACCAGTAATATGTTTAGCTCCCAGATCAGGAAGGTGAAGTTCAGAAAGATGAATAACTTGCCCAAGGCCTCTGACAAATACTTATTGAACACTTGTTGTTTGTCGTGGATGGAGCTCATATCTGAGGGAGAAGCAGGTGATCAGTTACACGTACACATATACTATTACAAATTGTGATATCTGCTAGGAAGGCAAAGTCCAGGATGCTATGGCACTGTGCAAGAGATAGTAAGTGTCCTGACCTCTAAGCCACTAGATTCTAAGTCACATTGAACCGCATATGATGCAAAAATACATGTTTTCCATGATTGTCGGTTGTATTGGTTTTTTAAGGCTGCCACAACAAAGTACCGCAACTGGATGGTGTCAAACAACAGCAGTTTATCCCCTCGCAGTCCTGGAAGCTAATAAGTCTGCAATCAAAGCGTCAGTAGGGTCAGCTCCCTCTTGGGCACTCAACGGGGCCTCAGTCTCCACCTGCCGCTGATAGCCAGCCAGCCTGGTGTTGCCTGGCTTACAGATACGTCACTCTAATTTCTGGCCCCGTCTTCATGTGGCATTCTCCCTGTGTGTTCCTCACTGGGCCTCTTTTCCTCTTCTTATATGGACACCACTCGTATTGGCTTAGGCTATACCCAATGACCTCATCTTAACTTAGAGCCCACCTTCAAAGACTGTATTTCCAAAGAAGTCACATTCATAGGTACCAGGGTTTAAGAAATCAACGTACCTTTTTCGGGGCACATTCAAGCCCAAACAATTGTCTATACCAACTTGCCTGGTCTAGTTTTGGTTTGTTTTCTCCCCCAAAGTTTTCAGTATTACCTCAGAGCTTGAAGCAAGCAGTCCAAGGTTGACCTTCTAGGTCCTGAAAGCAAGCCAGCCTGGGGGACGGTGGAGTTTTAAATGGCTGCTGCCGTAACCAGGGGGCCGAGGGCCAGACAAAGACAGGAAATGATGCTGAAGACCTTTTGTATAATGTGGGAGGCAGTCTCCCAGCAGACCCAGCCCACAGGTGGGTTCTCTAAATACCCAAGGTCAGAGGTGTCTGTAAAACCCACCTCATGGCTCCCCCTGGGAGACATCCACAAGCATTTCTTGCAGAAGGCAGTTTTTAGCAGAGAAGGTCCCCGCCACCTGCATTTTGGCACTCTGTGGGCAGTGACAGTAGGCAGCCCATAGCACACCTGAGACCTGGGACCCACAGAGAACACTGTCCACGAGGGGACCGCCTGCAGCCCCACGGAACACGAACATTGAACTTGAAGACACTGAGAACGTTCCCTACAATCACAGCGTGGTACAAGGAAGCAACCAGTGTAAGGGCTGAGGACGAGAACTCCAAGTCAGGAGACCTGGGTGGGCGGACTCTGACCCGAAGCGCACCGCTGGCCGGCTGTGCCCAGGAAGGCTGCTGCCCCTGTCTGCACGGCAGCATCTTCACGCTACATCTTTGCTTCCATCCCCTACAGCCCCGGGCCAATTCCTCAGCCGCTGAATGAACCCGGTGTGCCCCCAGGCCTCACGACAACGTTTCAGGGGCACCCCAGGATGGTTTCGACTGGGGATCAGTCGACTTGCTCTGTGAAGGGCCAGGAGGTCAATATTTTAGGCTTTGCCAGCCACAGAAACCGCCACAGCAACGCGGCTCTGCTGCGGTCTGCAGCAATACCGTGGACGGCACGTACCTCCGGGGCTCGCGAGCAGCAGTGGTTTGCCCGCATAGGACATTTGGCAACGTCAGGAGGCAGTCAGGTTGTCGCAGCTAGGGGGTTTGCGCTAGTTTGCCGGGGCTGCTATAACAAAGTACCGCACGCCGGGCGGCTTAAACCACAGAAATGCATTCTCAGTTCTGGAGGCCGATGTCCAAAATCAAGGTGTAACAGGGCTGGCTCCTCCTGCTGTTGGTGTGAGTCTGGCCTGCGCCTGTCCCCAACTTCCTGGCAGTGTGCCGGTGATGTTTGGCGTTTCCTGGCATACAGATCACCCGGACTGATCTCTGCCTTCATCTCCACGTGGCATTCTTCCTGGGAGCCTGCTTCGGTGTCCCTTTTTATAAAGATTCCAGTCATACGGGATTGGGGCGTACCCTAACGACCTCTTCATAACTGACCACATCCGCAATGAACCTATTTCTAAATAAGGTCACGTTCTGAAACACTAGGGATTAGGACTCTAACGTATTTATAGAAGGTGGAGTCACAATTCAACCCACTACAGAGGCTAGGGACTCTGCTAAACACCCTACGAGGCCCAGGGCAGCCCCTCAGCAAAGAACGAGGCAGCCCAAATGTCAGGATACAAGGCTGAGAGTCCCCAGGGCAGACCTGTCGTAGGTAGGTCACTTTCCAACAGGACTGCTCGCTGGGAATTTGCAACGCAGCCATTTGTGAAGCAACTTCCCATTTTTGTTCTGTACTTGCCTGTGTTCAAAAGCTTTGGTTATTTTTTTTTTTTAAAGGACGAATCCCTTCTACTATCACCACATTCAATTCCCAGCCCTTATCTGCCCGGCTTCAAAATTCTCAGCGAGTACTGCTGGAGTTTTATTTTCTGTACCTTGATGTGTGCAGAGGTAGATTAATACTACTTCTAAAGAAATTCATTCTCTCCTCTCTCACAACAAAGGCGATACACAGGAGAAATAAATCACAGGAAACAGCCATTAGCTCAGGAGTGAGTTCTACCGCGGCGCCAGGAGGAACCCAGGCTGCAGTTGCTTTCACTTATGTATATTTCAGCAGGGAGACCGAGTGGTAACTAAAAATTAAAATTATCATTTAAATGAACTCTGATTGCGGCTGAGGATTTTTGTTATTCACACGGTTAAGTATTTGACTAAAAAGAGAAAGAATTTATATTCAAATTCTTCATTATACAACCGCTTAGTCCTCGTAATTAGCAACGTGAGTCAAGGATTTCATTCCTGGCACCCCCCACCCCGACTTTCTTTCCCCTTAGTGACCAGAAGCACAAGGACACTCTTCTCAAGTGAGAAATAAAACAGACTGAAAAGGACTTTGTCTCCTAACTTCTGCACAAAATCCAAGTTCATCATGAGTCGGTGCAAAGGAAGGCACTCGTGTTGAAAAGATTGAATGGGTGGAGGAGCCCGTTATGGATGACTTAGCTCCTCACCTTCACTTCGTCAGTGAGAACCTCGAGGCCTCCGGAGACGCCATTTGTCCAAAGACACGGGGACAGTTAGCCACAGATACCGGCCTGGCGCTCGCTCCCGACACCTCGGTCCACTGCTGTGATGGGCAGTTGGGGTCCTTTCGGACACCTCATGAATGCCTAGTAGCATCTGAGACCAGTTCTGCCCTCAGACCTGGGGGAGGGGGCCCTGCTCTGGTCCTCCCCCCGCTGAGCCCCTCCACGAGGCAAGGAGTCCGCAGGACAGTGGGGCTGTGCCCAGCAGCTCCAGCTGCCCAGACCTTCGGTGCCTGGGGTATTGAATGACCGTAAGCCTCCTCCCAGAGCTGGGGCAGGCTCTTCCCCGCTTCAGCCCCGGGAGACGGTCACGTGGCTGGTGTACACCCCCAGCCCAAGGGATGGCGAAGGGTGGCAGTTTGCCTGTGGACATACCGCATGCATGCAGGTTAGTCTGTCCCCGTGCTATGCTGGAGGCTCCTCGCGGAGCAGGACGGAGCCTGGGCGGGGAGGTGGGGGGTGCGGGGGTGGGGAGGAGGGGGCTGGCGGCTCAGGGGCTGAGGCCGGGAGCCATGCCCCACAGCCACCCACCAGTGCAGAGGATTCAGAATCCTACATGGGAACCTGGCTCTCCAGGTCGGCATGGAGGTGCATCTGCAAGGTGGGATGGTGGAGCATACTGAACTTAACAGGCCATTCAATTGATCGATAACTTCTAAACATTTAGACAGAGTGGGTGGGTTTTCCTTTGTATTCTGCCCTGGGCGCAGGAAAACAAATGTCCCACAGACTACAGTCGGGGGCTCAGGTCTGAACCCTAACTCAACCTCCCACGGGCTGTGAGCTCCTGGGCAGACCGCTTAACCTCTCTGTCCCTCCCTCGTCCTCCCCGGCACAGTGGAAAGATGACAGCTCCCGCCGAGGACCAGTAACAGTCAGATGAGGTGTGGGCCACGGCTGTCTTTATGGTTTAGGTAGATGGAACAATTCAGTACCACGCTGGTGCTGTTCGCTAAACACCTTAAAATAGTCTGCACAGCCCACCTTCAAGTAGACGACATGCGCACAGAACTGTGAACTTCTGAACAAGCGTACACATATGTGGTAAGCTCTCAATTATTTAAGATGCTTAACATCAAACACTATTTCCTTTATTAATAATAGTGGCCAGAGGGGTGTAGAAGTGACCTTTTCGCACTGGGACGGGAAGGAGGCATTATTTCAATCCTCTCCGTTAAATCCCCGTGTCTTGCCCACTAACTGGCACCGCCATCTGCCTCCAAACTATCCCGGGAAATAAAAGATCACCTTACCACTGCAGAATTTCTCATTTCTGATTAGGGTGCAGTTCTCCTTTCTGTATGAACTGATGGATTTGAGAAATTCCTTACAAATAAAAGGCTGCTTCTGCAGTAACTAGAAAGGTACAATTTGTGCTCATTGGTTCAAAATAAGCATATAAAAAATAATAATGTCCTCACTGGCATTTTCCGCCTCCCTTCCTTCCTTCCGCTCTTCTTAATCACACACGAAGGGCGACAGGGGACGGAAGCTTCTGTGGTTCCCGCCTGCTCGGAGGACGGCCTTGGTTTGAGGTCCAGAACGAACAAACAGCCAAGACTGGCGAACCCGGAAGAGGCTCTCCTCCCTCCTGCTCAACAGCTCCTGCCTTTCGCGAAACCCAGGGCACATTTTTCAGAAGCCAAAATGAGAGATTCTAAAAAGTGGAGGGACGCTAGACTGAAGGGCTGGGGCTCCCAACAGGCAGGCCAACAGCCCCCTGAAAGCCGGCCAAACCTCCCAGGCGATGCGGACAAGCCCCCGGCACCAGATCTCTACCATTCGGCTCCATTCATACAGTGGAGGTGACTTGATATTTGTAAATACATTGGTTTGGAAGTAAACAGGTCTTAGGCTTCTAGTGGGAGTAAAAGCTTTCTGAGTCCCCGCGGCATTGGGTGTGACCTCCAGCTTCAATGGCCTCTCACGCCCTCGTCTCTGAGATCATCATAGTTGTTTCAGAAGACGTCCTCATGGAATGAGCACGTTTGATCATGGAACCCTGCCACCGACCCCACATAATTCTTCCACTCGACACACCCGACAGGCAAGCTGCCCCTCCCCACACTCCACCGATGAAGTCGCACGGTGCGACGCAGCTACAGATCTACTCCCTACAGTCCCTCCTGCCCTATCAACTCTAATCAGCACCAGGGTCCATCGTGAAGACCTTTAGTGCAGCAGTCCCCAGCCTTTTTGGCACCAGGGACCAGTTTCGTAGAGGACAATTTTTCCACAGACTTGGGGCCAGGGGGACGGTTTCGGGATAATTCAAGCTCGTTACCTTCAAGCTCACCTCCTGCCGTGCGGCCCAGGTCCGAACAGGCTCGGGTCGGTACCGGTCCGCAGCCTGGAGGCAGGGGCCCTGCTCTGGTGGACAATTAGCTGAAGACCTTGGCTGAGAACTCAGCAACTTCTCACCTCCCCCCGCCCGATGTCTCGTCAGACACACAGAGCAAGCCTTGTCCTCTGCGGTGGGGAATGGCAGCTGCATTTACGGCAGGACTGAGAGGGCAGCGGGGCTCCTTGAAACCCTCAGGTTTCTCTCCTCCTCCCCTCCTCGGCCACAGAAATCCCCCAGAGGATCAGGCCGATGGTCTTCTCACCTGGCTGTCTTGGAATCTTTCCGAGGAGACTTTTTAAAATGCATGTCCCCAGCCCCACTACAGAGGTAAACTCTTTGGGGAAATTCTTTAGGGGCACAGCCTGAGGATGTGTATTTTCAGAAGTGCCCTATCGGGTTCCGGAAACATTTACTGATTGGTGTTCGGGAAACAGGTGAGAGACATAGGTGAGAACACTCTCTCGAGGAAGCAGTAATAAAATAGAAATTCACTCGTCGACGAAGAGGCTGCTTTGCCCAACAGTGCATCAGGCAGATGAACACGGGGCGGCCAAAAAGCTCGCTTGTGTTTTTTCCTGTAAGATGGCTCTAGTAGTGCTCAGTTGTCTTTAACTTCATTTGAAACAATTTTGTTAGATTGCATTGTGACAGCTGTCATATCAGCGTGCATTTAAAAAACTTATCAAAATTGGTGAATTTATGTGTAGCCATTTTAATATTGAAGATGGAAGAAGATATGCAACATTTTTGACATATTATGCTTTATTATTTCTAGAAAGGTAAACGCAACTGAAATGCACAAAAAGATTTATGCAGTGTATGCAGAAGGTGCTGTGACTGATCAAACATGTCAAAAGTGGTCTGCGAAGTTTCATGCTGGAGATTTCTGGCCAGACGATGCCCCAGAGTGAGGCAGACCAGCTGAAGGTGATCGCGATCGGATAGAGACGTTAACTGAGAGCAGTTACACCGCACGGGTGGCAGCCAGCACACTCAAAATATCCAAATCGATGACCTTACTGGTTGAAATGAAAAATGTGTCTTTTATTTTACAGAAAATAAGTGGACTTTTTAGCCAACCCGACAAAGGAGAAAAGACAGAACCTGTCTTTGTCTCTCAGGGTTCAGGACGGAGGGAGGTCGTGGACTAGAAGGTATTCGATCTCGCCCCCTGCACGCGCCATCCCCACCTCACTCTCTTGCCAGTGGGTAGGGTGGGCTCCACCCACCCCCAGCTCCAGGAGTGGGCCAATCAGGACAGCCCGGGCCCCTGGGGGGCCCACCTGGTTCAGCGGTGAGTGGGATATCCGGCCAATCCCAGACAATTTTCCTAGAACCCTAGGGAATGGCAACTCCCCTTTCTGCTGGGGTTGCTGGGAAGAGGGACTCCGCACGGGGAGGGCCTGTCTGACATACAGCCTGAAAGGAGGAGAAACCAAATCCTGGTCACACTGTTGGAGCCCTGGTCCCACTGGGGTTGCTCTAGAACTCCCAGGATGTTGAAGGAATTAATCCCTCCTCCCCTTTTGGCAAGCTTCAGTTGGATTCCTGTCAATCAAGAGTCTGGGAGACACAACGGGACAGACCCAGAAGCCAGAGAGCAGCATGAGGGCACAGGGCAGGAGGGTGGAAGAAGCCAATATTACTTAACGAAGGATTACAGAGCCCCCCCCCCCTCCAACTAGGCACCAGGCACTATGTCAGGTATATAGACACTGGGTAACATGTCAGGCCCTGGAAATGCAAAGAAAAATAAGCCCCAGTTTTGGGATGGGGCTGGTAAGAAATCCACAGTTCTGTTTTCCAGTTGTAGGAAATGCCATGAAGTAACTTTCAAGCTTTAGTCTCCCTACTGGTGTAGTAAAAATAGCTCTCATCTTCCCTGGCTGGTGTGGCTCAGTCGGTTGGAGCACCATCCCATACGCTGAAAGGCTGCAGGATCGATGCCTGGTCAGGGTACACACCTAAGTTGCGGGTTCAATCCTCAGCTGAGGCACATTCGGGAGGCAACCAATTGACGTTTCTCTCTTGCATCAATGTTGCTCTCACGCATGGAAGTTTCTTTCTCTCTTTCCACGCCCCCGCCCATCCCACCAACACTACCTTCCTTTCTCTGTAAAGCAATGAGAAAATATCCTCAGGTGAAGATAAAAAAAAAATAGTTATCTCTTTTTCTCGAAGGATGTCATAGCCTTCACCATACCAAGACAGCAAATCCAGCAAAGAAAAAGAACATGGAGCTCTCTCATTCAAGCAACAACCATGTGCTCGGTGCCCACCATGGGCCAAGGCCCTGTGCTGGGCTCTGCACATCCACCAGCAAACAGGACAGACGGGTCCCTGTGCTCAGGTCTCACACATTCATTTTCTTGGGGCAGGGCCAGTAGGACACAGTGAGCAAATAAATAATTCCAGTGAGTGAGTGGTGGCAGGGAGGAAATAAAACTGGGTGATGGGCTCGTCACCCAGGAACTGGAGTTGGAGGGCAGGGGGCTGCTTGAGATAGGACCGTCAAGGAAGGCATTCCAGAGCGAGCGGCATTTACGCTGAGTCACTTATGGTTTCTTCCCACTGACACAGGTTCTTGTTTGAGTACATCAGACAGAACGCCAGGACTTGGGTGAGCGTATAGGCACACAGGTTCTCTGCTGCTTCTGCGCCTGATTGTTAATGCATTTTTTTTAATCCTCACCCGACGATATGTTTATTGATTTTAGAGAGAGACGAAGGGGAAGAGGGGGAGAGAGAGAGAAAGAAACATCAATGCGAGAGAGAAACATTGATCCGTTGCCTCCTGTATGTGTCCTGACCGGGGTCGAACCTACAGCCTAGGTATGTGCCCTGACCAGGGATTGAACTCACAACCTTTTGGTGTATGGGGTGATGATCCAACCAACTGAGCCACATAGGCCAGGGAATGATTCCTAAAACATTTTAGTGCATATGGAAGAATTTGGCCCGACACCTGCTTTCCTGTAACACGACCGCTAGCAGGGATGCGGTGGGGCAGGGACAGGAAGCTTCCACCTACCGATTACTGGGAGTTGCCCAGAGAGCCTGGCTCCAGCATCAGAAGCCAGTGGAGGGATGAAACCTGAAGGCAACTGCAGCAGAGCTCAGAGCCTGTACGCAAGAAAGAGCTTTCTTCTGATGGTCACGGGGCCAAAAAACATGTTCTAACCATATAATTAACAGCCTGTTCTCCTGCCTAGAGAAGTAAAGCAAATCTCACCACCATTGGGCAAACTACCTTGACCTCCCAGAAGCACAAGAGAGAGGAGGATGCCCCTTTCCTGTCCTACTTTGAAAAAGAGCCACTAGCATGCCCGCAGCAGGGCCATAGGCCCTCCGGAAATGCCAAGGCCCCGGGGGTCTTAGGTATCGATTCCCAAGCAAGCTGGGAGCAGTGCAGATTAGGGACCCGCTGGAAACTGCTAAAGTAATTGGGAGATCAGAGACTGTCTTTTAAGTGCTCTTTGGAGCTGTTTCTCTCTGGGGGCTTCCCTTTTCAATGCATTTCTGACTTGGCCCAGGATTGTAGAACGGTGGTAGCTTATGTGTGCTTAGAAAGATAGGAAAAGAAAAACAAAACATTCAAATCGTGCTTTTAGCTTTCAAAGGCGAGCAATCTTTTTGGCAGCTCCTGTTTGAAAATGCATTAGCCTCTTTCGCCCTAAAACGTCGCCATTTGCTCTTCCTGTTCTCATGTGTGTGCGTGTGTGTGCATGTGCGTGTGTGTGTGTGTGTGTGTGTGTGTGTGTGTGTGAGAGAGAACGTCAAAGCCAGGTGCCTTCTGCTCTAAGCTTTCAGGGCCTGCCAAAACCATGCCAGTAAACATTTACCTCAGCTCATTTCCTCCGAATCCCCGTCCCTTCACCATCCATGGGTCTTTGTGAGCTATCGAAACAGAGGATGACACTGAAAGGTTGCCCCTGCTGAGTTCTGCAACACTCTTGACAGCATCGCATGAAATCCCACCCCAAACGAGGTGCTGTCAGAGGCGGCCTCCTGTAACGCAGGCAGAGCCCAGGGCAAGAACACAGACGGCCCTGCATGCGTCGAGCCTAAACATCGGAAAGTCGCAGTCAAGATCCACCCAGGGCCCGCAGCCTGCTCCCCAGGACCCACCTGCTTGACCTAGAGGGTAGAGGAGCCACGCTGCCCCCCACTGGCCACTGTGCGCCTGAGCGAGGGTAAGGGTTGGCCAGCCTGGGGCAGGACATAAGTGGGGCCAGGGGCCAGGGCTCCTGGGGTGACTGGACCCCCCAAACCTGGGCCAGGGACTGACACCATGCAACGGAGGGCAGGGACAAGCATGGGCCTCTGGGGAACCCGGTCTAGGCGATTTGGAGCAGGCAACCTGGTGCAAAAGCACTGACATTTTCTCTGGTTTCCCAGGCTGGGCCTCCGGTTGTCTCCCTGCCACTCCCACCACCCACGCCTTGGCTCCCAGCGCCACGCCCTCTGGCCTGGGAGCCCCGCCCAGCTCCCCCGGCTCTTGCCCATAACGCCATCTGCTCGAGTGGGCACCAACCATTCAAAATGCTCTCTTGCAAAGCCAACCAACCGAAGACAGTCTTCGCACACTGGTGGTTCTGCCCAGCAGGGCCCCCCCAGAGCATGGGTCCGAGGCAGGGGCCCTTGTGCCCAGGTCTGAGGAGAGACGATGGCAGAGGGAGCTGGACTGGCTGCTGGTCTGGCAAAGTGTGCTGGCCAGCTAAGGTGGGCATCGGTTGGTGGTGTCTCTTTGGTAACAGTACTTTGATTTTCCATTGCGAATGGACTGCTTTCTCCATGGTGAATAGCTCTGGTGTCCCTGTCCCCGCCGGCCTGACGGGGAGCCACCCGGAGCTCACATCTGTCCATTTGAAAACCAGGGCAGAAGGTGACCGGGGATGCTCCACCTGGCAGCACCCTGGATGCACGCACCTGGGGGTCCACCTGTTCCTGCCTCCTGGCTCCTCGGCACTTCCACGGTTTCCGCTCTACCCAAAGCCTGTTCATCTTCCCCTTCCCACTGCAAGCTACTCACATATACTTCCAATAAGTTCCATTCTATTAAGTTAGCCAGAATTGGTTCCCATCACCGGCTTCCAAACAGCCCTAACTGATACATTAATCATGCCACCTTCGTGGTGTGCAGGAGAGAGCTGGACTTCATTTACTCCGACCCAGGAGCACAGAATCTCATTTGAAAGAATATTAGTTTTCCTTTGTCACTTGCCTGCTAAAGACCAACCAATGGATGGACTCCTTTCTCCACCCTCCCTGATCCCCAACAAATGTAAGGTGACATATTCACAGGTTCCAGGGGTTCGAGTGAGGATATCTTGTGAGGGTAGGGGAGGCATTAGTCAGCCTACACAGGTGTGCAAACACCTGGCACATTTTGGGGGCTCCACGTAGGTGAGTTGCTTCTCTCATGGAGAAAGCGTTGGTAAAAACCGGACCCTGAGGTCAAGGAGAAGGTGGATTATGAGTCACTAAACAAAGAGCAAGAACTATAAATTGGGATTAGGGTGGAGACGGAAGGGGTAGAAAGCAGACCAGCTTGACCAGGACAGAAAGGCTGAACAGCGGAGCGGTGACTAGGACTCTGGGCAAAGAAAATAGTCGTGATTTCTCCCCCAGGAAGTGAGGAACTAACATTTTCTTGCAGAGTCAAGTCCAGGGCACACTCGTGAGGCCAACTCCCTGCTGCAAACAATAACGTGCCTTCCCTCTGTCCTGTGGACCTTCCGGGAAGAAGTCCTGGGCTCGCCCTGTTCCCATCCATCCTATTCCTGGCTGAGGGTCTCCAAGTCTACCCGCCAGGAAGCCACAGCATGGTTTTGGGTTTGGGCAGCCCCGGATGGTTTAAGTCCACACGGAACTGTCAGCTGAACCCCCCTCTCTCATGACTCGGGGGAGGGAGAGGGCCTCCCTGTACGTGTGCCTGAGAACATTCCACTCCCCACTAAACACACCCCAGAAGCTTTCGAGATCCCTGCCACCTCCTGACTCAGAGCACGACTTCTTCCTTTGGCAACCAGGGCTCTCCAGAACTTTCACTGACTCACCCAGTCACATGCCCATGTCTTAGGTCCCGGGCCCTCAGCACGTGTGTGAACACCCACGCCTTGGTGAGCAGCCGCCTGCAGCCCCTCCAAACCACGCGCCGGTGCCTCTCCCTGCAATGACACCCATTACCACCTATATTTGTTGAGGACCTACTATGCCAGTCGAGGTCCTAAGCATTTTATACATATCATCGAATTGCATCCTTGCTATGAGCCTGTGAAATGGGTCCTAGTTGGTCCCTATGTTACAGATAAGAAAACGGAGGCACCTACAAATTAAGTAACTCATCCTAGGTTCCAGTCAGCTTTGAAACAGTGGTCTCCACCCAGTAAAGACTATCAGCATCTAGTGAACAGGGGCCAGGGACACTGCGAATTGTCCTGCCACGTACAGGACAGCCTACAGCAAAGTGACCTGGCCCCGGGCCAGGGCTGAGGCTGAGCAACCCGGCCCCAGACTCAGGTTTCACACCCCCGCAGCCTTCCTGAACCTGCATTTATTGTATCGATAGCTTGCTACATTGTATTAAAATAATTTGTCTCCTTCACTAGCTCCTGAGTTTTTCAAGGGCAAGGACCACTTCTTATAAACATTTATATTTCTCACGCATGACCTATAACTCAATACATGTTTGCAAAATAAATGAACCAATCAACGAGCAAATGAATGAATAATTCCTGGAACAGAATCTTCTCCTTCCCTGAAAGGTTCATTCTCTTTTCTCTCTTTGGCCCTTATCATCTTCTGTCTTTATCACCATTTGTATAACTGTCTCATTTCCACTAGTACAACAGAATGTTCCAGAAGGCAGAAGCTGAGCCACCCTCATCCTTGTATCCTCAATGGCTCCAGCACTGAACCCACAGGTGAGGTTTGTAAATATTTATGGCGGTATAATATTCTCCATTTCTTCCTCTGCCGCCCATTTTCCACCTTCTCCATCCTTTTCTCATCTCATCTTCCTTTATGTGTTCAATCTCCCGAAAATCCCAAAGTGGCCCACAGGTTGGCGAGGTGGCGGCCAGGGCAATGTACCCATCAGCATCATGGAGGTACGCTGAGGACCCAAGATACTTTTCTCGGGGCCCATAAAAATATTCACTGTTTTAATCAAAATAAATCTAAATACTGCACATAAAATAATCAAATTAGCCTGGATTATATTCATCTTTACAACAAGGCAGATATCAAATAGTTTACTGTCTTCTTTTTTTACGGAGATGGAGCCCACAGTGGAGAATGGCCCAGGCCCAGGAAAGCCACGCTCTCCCTCGGTGCCATCAGACCCGCTCCCTCCCTGCTGAACGGAGGGAAGAGTGTGCAGGCCTGGGGCTCCAGCTGCGGGAGTTACCGGTTCTTCTGTAACACAGTGCCGCCAACAGAGCCCATCTATGATCTCAGTTCCCGGGGGTCAGGGTCCCCCAGCTGGCACAGCTTAGCACGGCTCTCTGTGTCAGGGTCTCCGCAGACAAGCAAGGTGTCAGCTGGGCTGTGCTGCCCTCTGAAGAGCCGACCAGGCAGGAGGCCACGCCCAAGCTCCCCCAGCTTTTGCAGGCAAACTCCATGTCTTGTCCCACGGGCTCTCTCACCGTGTGGCTGCTGGCTTCTTCAAGGCCAGCGGCAGAGCAAGACAGACTCCGACGTGGTGGCACAGGGCCACAGGAGTGACAGCCCGTGGCCTTCGCCATGCCCTCTGGCTGTGTTCTATTGGCTGGAAGCAAGTCACAGGTCCTGCCCACACCCAGGGGCAGGGAGTACAAAGTGCATGCGTTTCAGAAGGTGGGGACCATGAGGGTCACCTTAGGCTGTCTGCCATGCCAACTTCGTGGGCATTTCACAGACAGCCGGGAAAGGGAGGCCGGCCAACCTGCACGTGGGTGCGGAGCATTTTGCTGGCTGGTCCCACTCTCTGGGTGTCTGGGCTCCCCATTGGCATACGCATGATTCTCTCCCTTGCTTCATCCAGGTCTCTGTTCAAATGTCACTTCCTGGGAAAGGACGTGTCCCCTGATATCTCCCACCCACCTTCACTCTGCGTCTCTGGCAGAGGCGGTTGGAACTGGCCGAAAAGGCCTTTGCTGCCCTACGCAGCCCAGCTGCCTGACAGCTGTGGGAGGGCCGGGGCAGCTGGCCCCCAGAGCACACAGGGCTAGCACTCACCTCCTCCTCGAGAGTTTCTTTTCTGCTCTACCCCTCAGCACCCTCTCCTTCCTCTAATCAAAGAGCTTGCTAGCAGCCCTGGCTGCTGTGGCTCAGTGGATTGAGTGCCAGCCTGCAAACCAGTGAAAGGGTTGCCGGTTCACTTCCCAGTCTGGGCAAATGCCTGGGTTGCTGCTCAGGTCCCCAGTGGGAAGGGCACAAGAAGAAACCACACATTGATGTTTCTCTGCCTCTCTTTCTCCCTCCCTTCCCCTCTCTCTAAAAATAAATAAATCTTAAAAACAAAAAAGGGCTTGCTAGCATCATAGGAAATGATCTCAACTGTAATCCCCCGTAAGGCAGCCTGTGTGGCTTGGTACGCAGCAGCCACCACTAGGCCACACAAACGCAGATAAACAAGTGTTTTTTTAATGATTATCATGATCACATTTTTGGACACAGTTTCTGAAATACTGATGAGGTCAGCTGAGAGAGAGGGCTCAGAAAGGTTACTGTCTTTGCACAAAACAGAGTACGTAGACATGTAAATAACTGCCACAGGCATTTTTGTAAAACTCTCTGGCATTGAGCGTGAAGGCCCTGGCTGGATCAGGGCAGTCCACTCCGGCTGGCCCCTGAGAGGGGCATGCACGGGGCATAAGCCACGTGCCAGCGTTGTTATCAGGGACACCTGCAGATTGGAGTTCTGCATTGAAGGTGCTTCCACTCCAGCGGGGTAGAGGACAGGGACCTGACAACCAAACCACAGGCACAAACAGCCCATAAAGTGACTACGGTCATGCCCAGAGTATGTGGTCCGCCTCTGTGCTATGTGAGGGGGTACCCAAAACAAAACGGAATTATCTTCTGGAGGGCGGGCCCCTTGTGGTCCAGGCTTCCCCCGCTACTTGAGTGTTCCAGGAACCCGTCGGTATCAGGGCACCAGCTGGCACTGTTGTGAGAGGCTGCTTTTGCCTTCAGGGAATATTTTTTGAAGACCCTTTCAATACACTTGTCCATTTCATGATGCACGATTTACAAGCGCACCTGCCCACGTGGTGCTGAGTGTTCAGCAGCTTTTGACCAAAACACAGCATGAGCCCCCCATGCCCCATCTTTCCTACTCACTTGATCTTGCCCCAAATGACATTATTTTTTTGTTTCTCCAGCTGAAAAAAGTCCTCAAAGGGAAAACATTTTGCTGATGTGGAAAAGGTGAAATAAAAAATGGCGAAGCACTAAAAGGCACCAAAATTGACAAATTTAAAAACTGAGCAGTAGAAACATCTTGATAGGTATAGTGTGCATCAAATGGAGAGGACTTTGAAGGTGACTGAATGCATGTAAGAGCAAATACTCAATTTTCATACATAAATTCCAGTTTTGGGGGTCCACCTCATACTAGCACCTGTCCACATGCAGATTCGTGGACACAGGCTTTGCAGAGTTCCTGTACACAGTACGCACTGAATAAATACTAGCTATTCTTAGACTTCTTGCCTTTCAATTGAAGAGAAACGAAATTCAATACGCCACAGTGCATGGTGCAAACATACCGCCTCCCGTGAATTTTCCCTGGTGCTCCATTTACCTCTAATGGCAGCCCAGAAAGCAACAACAACAAACTGAAAGCGACCCTCCGCCTGACCAAGCTCAGGCTCGTCTCCACTTGGTCTCGTCCTTGGGCTCTGTCCTTGGCCTGCTCAGCCTGATTTGGGAAGCACCCTGCTAGGTGAGCTAAGGACCCCACCACCTTTGACATCTGACCACCCTCAGTATCTGACCAAGGTCCCCACCCCTACCTTTGATATCTAAGTCCCTCGCCACCTTTAGCCAGCACCGTTAGGCCAGTTTAGCAAGAATCCCCTTACCCTCGATGTCTCCTCTTAGTGATTTTTTCTCCACTGAGCCCCTCACTCTGCACCTGGTTGTAAACACCGACTGCGTATGTGTGTGTTGAGCCCTGTTTTATTGAAGACTCCCTTCCTCACTGCAATGATATTGAATAAAACCTGTCTTTATCACCTTTAACGAGTACCTGGCTCTATTTCCCTTTAACAAAACAATGTCAAAAAAAACCTTTTGAGATCATGTCAACCAAATGACACCTGTCTGTTGTAACACCAAGCTACAGCTTTTCCAGATAGTGCTCTCGATCTCCTGTTCTGTTCTGAGGATGCGGAGGCAGGCCTGGGCTGTGAAGCTGACGGGAGGCTGGCCAAGGACAAGCCCCTCTGCACTGTCACATGGGTAGTCCTGCCCACACAGCTGGCTGGAAGCTCAGAGTGAAGAGGGGAAGGAGGAGGCAGAGCTGAGTTTGGGGGACCTAAGTCAGTGTAGGTGCTGGCCTTGACCTGAGGTTACAGTGCACACACGCAAACACAGGCAGCCCCTTCTTCGTTTCTGCCTGGTTAACTCCTCAGCCAAGGCAGGGCCACCTCCTCCAGGATGCCATCCCTGATGACCCTGACCAGGTCAAATGTCCCTATTACTTCAGGCCCTCCAGACGGCACGGTCACAGCTGTAACTGGGCTCTTGTCCCATGATTCTTCATCAGTGTCTGCATTCCCATCTATTACCCATCATGTGAGCTCCCCAAAAGCAGGGATGCTGTCGGTTTTCTCTCAACAGCACAGCCGGTACCAGGCAGAGCTCCCTGCACATTGAAGGCCTCGGTAAACCTGAGTTGAGCTGCAGACGGAAGGACAGAAGGAAGGAAAGGAGGGAAGGCGGGGAGGGATGGCATGGAGTGTGGGTGCTAAGGCTGAAGAAGATCACAGAGGTACTCCTGGAAGTTATGGATGCTGCAGCACTCCTTGCTTGCTGAGGGGGTGGAGCGTTTCCCAACAGGCAATGAGAGTCATTGATAGGTTATAAACAGGAAGTAGGAGGTCACGTGATCAAATATTTATTTTAGGGAACCGGTTTGGCTGTTCAGAGCAGGAGGCTGTCCAATAGTCCGAGCAGGAAGGCACGGAGGCCTGAGTTAGGGCAGTGACGGTAGACAGGGAGAGGGGGAGGAGACGGGGTTGAGAAATGCTGGGGCACATTTGGCTGGAATTGTTGATTGGACACCGATGAGAACGGTTAGCCAGCACTCACCAAACATTTCCTTGACGCAGAACATGATGCTAAAGGATTTACAAAGACTATGCCATTTACTCTTCAAAGACCCAAGATAAGTACTCTCCCATTTGGTGGCTGAGAAAAACGAGGCAGAGAGAGGTTAAGTAATTTGTGCAAATCACAGAGTCAGAGCTTGGTAGAGCTGCCTCCAGACCCAAAATTTTGGCCGCAGGATCAAAGAGGCCCCCATGAGAGAGAGTCACACAGGACATGAGTTCGCATCCCTTCATGGAGTCCAGCAGCAGAAATATTGTTTTAAAAAAAGAAGCCTAAATTTCCGGCTTGGACATAAGGTGGGCAGTGGCACCTTTCCTTAAAGGTAGAAGAAGGGTTGCTCACAGAGTGAGGCTGGAGGGAGGCGGACCCCATCTGAAGTGTTTCGCTTGAGCAAGTGGGGGCACATCGAGGAGGATGTTCAACAGGCCACTGGATGTTTAAGTCAGAGTTCAAAAAGAGGCTAGATATTTGGGAATAAAATTGGGAATGAAAGCTGAGAGTTACACAAATGACCAAGATCAGTGGTTCTCAAGATGTGCTTCTCAGAGCTGAGGGTCCTTTGGAGGTGCTTCAGGAGCCAGCGATGGGGGCGGAGAAGGGGTGTTTATGTTTTCCACCCTAACTTCCAGCAGGGCAGAGTGCCAGGCTTCGGTGTACAATTCCATCAGTTCTGCTTCTAAACCTGAGTTTAAGATGGATGGACAAATGGACAGATGAATGGATGGACAGGCGGACAGGCTGTCAAAGGAATGAATAAAATAGACCCACTGCACAAAGAAGGCTTTGGTTCAAAAGGAGCAGACAAGCATCCTAGGCACCGCATTCTCAAGCCAGGTACATCCCAGAAGGTTACAAGATTATTTCAGATCATCTCTCTCTGACAAGAAAGAATGTTCTGGCCCAAGAGCTGCCTTGCTTAATGTTTGCTCAGAAATTAATAGGGAAGTTCAGAGGCTGCCAACAATAAAACCCAGGGCCTATGGCCAGCTGACCCTGAGAGAAGCAAGGGCCAAACCCCGGGCCCCGAGCTCACCCTTGTCCTGGGACACTCAGTGACTGTAAGTGAAGAAGAGGAGCATGACTAGTCCTGGACACTCGCCATGTATGTCCCGGTAAATAACCCCTTCACCATCTCCCGTAATAACAGCGCGGGGAGGCCGTCTGTGGGCCCGCTCGCCGGGCCTGACCCATGCAGCTGTCTTCAATAATCTCTGCAAGCAAAGTTCCAAGCAGGAGGAAAAATGATTTCTGTTTTATGTCAAAAGCCAGCAACTGAGACACGATGCTGGGATTTATTTGGATCTCACGTACACACCCTCAGGCTTCTTTCCTCCTCCTTCTTTATTTTCCATTTTCTGGATTTAAGAAGATATTAGTAATAAGAATATAGATGTGCCTATTTCTGCCCAACTTTTCAGCAACAGACATAGATATGAAACCACAAGGGCACCATTCCCTGTATATACTTTGGATGTATTTTCCCCATTTTTTTGGCCCCAAGAATGTTTGTTCTGGCTGCATCTGGGATGGGGATTTTTAAATTAATTTTTCATTTGATGAGAAAGAGTGCGTCATATTGAAAATGGTTCTCGGGGAAGCTGTAACAGATGCTATCACTGAACACTCATCATGATGAACCCACTGTCCATGATTCCTATTAAATTTTTTATCAAACTGCTGGTGATTTCCAAGTAGATAATTGAAACTAATTTTCTGGAGACTTTACATAAAAACTGCTTCTCTAGAAATAGAAAAATGGGGACAAACAGACCTTGTCTATTCTCTGAACTATGAGGTCAAAGTTCCAAGCTCGCCTTCAATGGTGTGTCTTCCTGCCTTTCCCCACAATTTCATATCACACCCATATATGTGTAAGAAAACAGGAGAAGTCATAGTTCACCTGTACAACAAGAAGACTACTGTTTTTATCCCCATTTTACAGATGAGGAAACTAAGGCTCAGTGATAAGCAGTCTGCTTGTGGAAATGCAAACTAGGAAGCAGCAATGTCTGGAGGGAAGTTCCCTAATTTCACACACACACATCCCCACTGCAGAGGAGCTCCTCAGGCATCATGCATTAGACTGGAATCAGGGAACATGGGTTCTGATCTGCTATCAGTTATCATTGGTAATAATAATTGCGGACATTTATTGAGTGTTTACTATATGACCGACATTTGCAAACATTTCACTTAATTCTTACAACCAGATTATGAGACTTAAGGGTATGAATCCTGCTTAATTAGCAAATGATAAAGCTTATATACAAACCCAGGTGATTGCGTCCTTTCCACATAAACACTCAAGGGTTGAACGTATTTCCTGCTCCAGTTATGTATGGTAGTATTACAATCTACCCCAAGACTTTGTGACTTAAAACATTCCTTTTATTTGGCTGGTCCCGTGGGTCAGGAGTTCAGGAAGAGCTCTGCTGAGTGGCTCACCTCTGATCCATGCGGTGTCAGCTGAGGAGGCTGGGACTGGAAGACCCACTCCCAAGTTGGCTTTGTCATCTACAAACCTCACCCTCAATACCCCTTGGCTTCTCTCCTTTCACATGGCCCTCGTCCTGCAGGACCTCTCTTAGCATGATGGTCTCAGGGTAGATGGGTTTCCTACACAGTGACTGCCTTTCTGTAGGGCATTCAGTTCAAGCTACCAGGGAGGAAGCTGCAAGTCTTGTGACTTAGCCTCAGAAGTCCCATCCCATCACTTTTCTCACCTTCTATTGTCAAGCGAATCACAAAAGCTAGCCCAGATTCAGAGGCATGGGTGCGGAGGGTTACTTCTCATGAGAGGAGTTGCCAGGAACTTCCACGACAGGACCTCATCTATAAACTGAGAGTATGTTCACCTCCTTCAGGGGCTACACGGGAAGCAGAGGAAGAGGAGCCTCATTTACCAATTCCTAGCGCAGAGAGCATTCTGGTTTATCCTATGGTACTTGTCAGTCAGTAACAGTAATAATGAAAATAGCGGCTGTCATTGATTGAGCCCTTACTACATGCCAGGCCCTCTTCTCAGCACTTTCATATCTTAATGCACCCACTCCTCATCGCGGTCCTGTAGCAGGTGCTGTTTGGGAGGTACAGTGTTCAGCTTGGGAAGATGAAAAAGTTCTAGAGGTGGGGGTGGGGGTGGTTGCACAAAAATGTAGATACACCAATGCCACTGAACTTAAAAATGATTAAAATGGTCACTTTTGTTATGTATACATTTCGTCAGAATAACAAAAGGAGTTTTTAAAAAGTCAATTACAGTCGTTATTGTGAGAGACACATGAGGCCAGTTAAGTGAGCGGGAACACCACTGTCATTCACTGCTCAGGTTTAGGAACATACAAAAAAGTTATGAAGAGATGGTACTTTGGGACATTTTTGTTATTTAAGGAAAACCGCAATCTTAATAAAGTGCACAGCAAGGCATGATTAGTCACACATCAAAGGATCCAAAGGAGTAGCTTAAAGAACTCTATTTTAAACAGGTAGCCTCCGCCTTCAAGAGGGCAGAATAAAGAAGTCTCTGTTCCTTCTCTTCTCACAAATCAGCTGAAAACAAAAAAGGATAACAAAAATGAAGAGACCCAAGTGCAGCCTGGGTGAAGATAGATGTTATCTGTATCACTGAATCACAATGTAGAAAATGAGAAAGTAGATAAAATGAGCAGAAGAAAGCTCAACTTAAGTCCTGGCAGAGAGACGCATTACTGAAAAGTGAGTTGATTTGCCCTGGGAACCCTACAATGTTCAGGAGTCTGAAGAACCAGGTACAGAGTAGAGGGACTGAGTTGAGGGCTGAAATCAGTAAACTAAGGAAAGTCTGGATAGGAGCTGTCAGACTCCTAGTTTTCCTGCCTGCCCCAAACCAACATAATAATAGCAGCTGTCATTGTGAATACCTCTCCTCCATGCCTAGAAGATGTGGGTTTATTTCCTGAAGAAACTGAACTAGAAGGGCTCTGGAACAGAGAGCATAATGCTCTGTTAAAGAGACAGACAGTTTTGATGAGGATATTTCCTGGAATGGAATTTAAAAGAAGGAAGATAAAAAATAGTAAAGTTAGATGATCAATCTAGGAAGCCCTACTAAGGTTTCCAGAGAGTGAGAACAGAGAAAACAGGAAGTAAAAGTTAACAAAGAAACAGTACAAGAAAATTTCCCACTACCAGACATGAGCCCTAGCTGAGTAAATGCAGGAAAATCCACTCTAAGATCCATCATCATGAAATTACTGAGCCAGAGAGAGAGAAGATCCTAAACACATCCAGAGAAGAATAAAATGTCACACACAAAGGCCCAGGAATTGAGATGGCACAGGAATTCTCAGCAGTAGTACCAAAAGCCAGAAAATAATTAAAGGATGCCTGAAAAAAAATCTAGATTTTCATACCCAGCCAAACTATCTATGAGTGAATGAGTAAAATAAGACAGTTTTAGACATGTGAGATCAGACACAAAGTTCTATCTCATGTACTCTGGGGGAACGTACTGGAAAAGAAATGCCATTCAAATGGGGGTATCAGCTAAAAACATAATAATAAAACATATTAAGGAAATACAGAATCCAGCGAAGAAGAAAGCAATGAGAATTCCAGGATAATGGAAGAGAAATGTCACGATGAGATTTGTGCAACAGTCCAGATGAGTGCAGAAGGGTCAGGGCCAAGGGGCTCCAGGAGAGAGACTGAGGAGGAAAAAAACTGAATTGATAGATTATCTGACAGCTTTGACTGAGAGAAAAATTGTATTGAGAGGCCTTTTTTAGAGCAAATATAGGAAGCCTGACAAAAAGATTCAAAACAAATCCAAGAAATGGAAGAATGGAAATTTATTAGTAGGTTGAGAAAAAAAGAAAATGTAATCATAGAAGTATAATTATAATACGCTCCCTGACTCAGCGATAAAGAATATTTGCATAGCAATAATAGCAGAAACAATGATAATTACAATGAAATACGGAATTACGCTGTTGGGAGCTCAGGGAGAAAGGGAGGAGGGACATAAGGAATCAGAAATCCTCAGCTATGTATAATACAAAAACAGGAGACAATGTCCAAAACTGATCATTCAAGATACAATACTCTAATATTATCGGGAGGAAACAGTGAAGAAACCATGAAAAGGCTACGGAGGCTGCTTCCGGGGAGCAGGATGGAGGGAGGGCGCAGTGGGAAGGGGGAACCAGGCGCTGCTGCTTTTTGTTAGAAGCCTTTCAGCATTAATTGGAGCTTAACTACACAAATGCTTTACTTTAATAATAACATCTATTTTAAAAATAAAAAATAGCTTCTCTCTATACTTTAAAAATGGAATTTGATTTTCATATCAATTGTTTTAACTCCCCATATATCAGAAGAGGGTCTAAGGTGAGCAAGAACACGAGGCTGCCTGAAAGATCCTGAGCAACAGGCCGCACAGGCCATGAGCCCACTGAAGGCAGCTGGAGGGAGACCCTCCACGCTGCGCCACGCTGCACCACCCCGCTGCGCTGCGCCGCCCCGCCCCGCCCCGCCCACCCCTGGCCACACTTACTGGAGCTCTGAGGTCCCCCAGACTGGGCTCCTGCCACCTGTTTCAGCCTGGCCTCTTTCCCTTCCATGAGCTCTAATTTCCTGCTCCAGAGTCGACTTTTCAATCTGAAAAAAATCAGCTGTGAGTGCTATTTCTGGGCAGTCACATTTGGTGAAAATGATTCAGGCAGGTTCAGGTTTATTGCTTGAGCCAGGTAAACATGAAATCTCTCCAGTTCAAATATCACTAGCAGGGAAAAAAAAATTTCTCTCTCTCTCTCGCTTTTCACGAAGTCCAGCCAACTGAATTTATTGCCCAAATGAGATTTCCCTAAAGTTTACATAAAAATCCCCAGCCTACAAGTGATCTGCCTGTGAGTACCGTTCCCTGCAACTGATGCTGCAATAGATTAGCAGTACAAGCTTGTCTATCTGCATTGATTGGACACACACATACATGGCAATGGAGAAAAATCTAGATAACCCACAGTTATCTGCTCTCCTCGTCCCTGTGCAGAAGAGGGCTGGAAGGGTGGCTCAACATGCCGCATGGGCCAATGTGAGGTTCGCTCTAAATCTCCAAGGATGCAGTGATCCAAGGCTGTTTATACTGATCACAGCCTGTGTGAAAGTCAACATAAATCAATTAGCAAAATGCACATGTGGCAGCCACTGCTAAACCATACTGTGTAAATAATAGTTTTAAGTGCAAAACATGATGATAAAATCTATTAATCGTGTTCAGCCCAGCTGAGTTCCTCTGTGACCTTCAGCGGCGGAATTTTCAGCTGTCACTCAAAGGCCACTGCCAACTAATGTGGACAATTTCGAGTTGCTAGATGCCAGGGTCATCGCAGAACTTAACCCAAGCCTCATCTATAATAACGATGACAATGTACATTTATACAGCACTTGACCATGGCCAGCCTCTTCCAAATAGCTTATTAATTGACTTCATCTTCCCTGTAAGTCTGGGGAGAGGAGGAGAGGCAGGAAGGCATGGGGAACACAGAAGAAGACAGAACCCACTCCACTGTGGCTTTGCCTTGTAGGGGCTCTCAGCTTAGGGGCAAGTTCAGTTCCATCCAATAGATGCTCATACTCAAACAGCAACTATTACTGCTGATTCCCACTTTCACAGGTGGTAAAACTGAGTGGAAATATTGGGATTCGAACCCCAATCCATCGGTCTCATTCCCAGCCCTGTGCTCTCCCTGCACTGCTGTGGGTTCCTCGCTCCAATTGCAGCTTCGTCACAGTCATGACCTGGGACAGGCCTACGGAGCCTCTGCCCCCAGGACTCTTTTCAAGGGGGCCCAGGAAGGAAGGTGCCAGTGTCTAAATTCCACACTCAGCTCTCCACTGTCCCATCCCATGACCCAACTGCCATCCTTCGCTGTGCTCAAGTCACTGGCCACAGGGAGAGGTACACTGAGAGGGGAAGACAAGCTGCAGGCTCCTGCTCAGACCTCGCCTCCTCTTGCTCTCCCCCAGGCTCCTTCTGCCCGGGTGATGGGTCCCAGGTGCCGTTCCTTAAACACTCAGGACGCCCCTGCCTGAGTCCTTTGCCCTGGTAGCTCCCTTCGCCCTAACTCTCCCCATCCAGATACCCAAGCGGCTGAGTCCTTCACTCCTTCAGCACATCGCTGGAGGGTTAGCTTCCAAATCATGTCTACTGTTAAAAAATAATTCAAGGACACTGGCTGAAGTACAGTAAGGCAGACTTTAATCAAGGAGGGCTATCATGATAGGGTTAGGGGTGACTGCCGTGGGGTCTTGTGGGGACCGGGGTCGGGGGGAGGACAGGGAGTAGAGATTGTGCTCAGCTCCAAATACAACAAGGGAAAGTGGGAATTTACAGCCAAAGAGCAGCGTGGCAGTCAATGGGTGGGAAGTGACTAGGGGGAAACATCAGGGATAAGGGGGCATTCTGGCTAAAGTGCCCTACCAGGATTCTCGCTCAAGGGAGGCAGGCGGGTCAGACAGCCCCCAGGGGGATCGTGGGGGCTGAGGAAGCCCATCTGATATCAAGGATGGAGGAATCTGGCTAATCTGACTTAGCAAGATTTTTTTGCTAAAACTGGACAACGCAGAGACTACCATGGAAATCCAAAGCTAGAGGCCTGGTGGAACAAGAGCTCAGGGGAGCTTAGTTTGGTCAAGGAGAGAAACTTTATCAACACCCTCAGCCCCTCACTTAAAGCCACGACTGAACCGCCCCACCCGGACGAGGGCTCCAGCCTGCCCTGCCTGCTCTGCCCTAGCCCGGCCCTCAGTGCCTTCTCCACGCCGTGCAGGGCACACGACGCCCACTGTGTGCTGCCTCCCGCCACCAGATGTGCGTGCCACAGAGGGCGGGCACTGTCGCTTTATTCACTGAGTGTCTTCAACACCTAAAACAGAAGCCTGGCATATAATAAATATCCGATGAATATTGCTGAATGAGTAAACAGATGGATGGATGGATGGATGGATGGACGGACAGATAGGCAAACAGACAGACAGAACTGCCCTGCTTGATATGATCTCCCCCAAGGTCATATCAAGGCGGGGCTTCCTCTTCAGGCTTCTCCCTACAGGTCACAAGGATGCTAATTTTTCAAGCCCCTTGTGAAGCTCGTTCCCCAGGTAGTCAGTCTTGTGCCCCAGAACCCAAAACTCTTTGGATGTACACACATATGCCAGGGTGTGTACACACGCACACATACACCATGACATACACCTATTCATACCAGAGCACATGCATAAATCATGATACTCACAAATGCATGAGGGCATATACACACATACCACAACACACACTCATACACCCTGGGCCTCACACACCTTGACATTCACATCCACACCTGCACGCGCACATACCCTGACACACAGACACACCAGAACACACGTGTAGCCCCGTTGCACGCAGGCCCGTCAGAGAGCTGCCTTGGCAAATGTGCCGGTGCAGAAACACGGCTTCATCGGCCGGTGTCTGCAGAGCGGAGACACAAGTGAAAACACCAACGGCTGGGAGACCTGAGAGGCTTAACTGAACCTCATTTCTCCACGACGTGGGTGGCTTGTTTCTGGCCAGCCTGCCACCATGCCAAATGCACCGTGACAAGCTGTCAGCTGCCTCTGTGCCGTGGTTCCTAGGAGCAGCTGGAGGAGGGGAACAGACATTTCTAAATCACAGGTTCTGTCTCGTGACCCGCAGAGCCATCGTCACCACAGCCGCGGGAGCTGTGCATACAGGACTCAGGGCTGTAAACTCGGTCCCCAGTTGTCCACAGGCCCACGAGAGGAGTGAAGGCAGGACAAAGAGCCAGGGACAATAGCTTCAGACGGGAGTCAGTGTGGGGACTCCCTGCTTCACGCGGGAGCCTCAGGGCCAGGGCCCGGCACCAGCAGGGGCGCCTCCGGTGGACTCACAGAAGAGGCGAGCTCGGTGAGCGCGGGCAGAGGGACACGGTGGCCAGTCATGCAGACTCAGTGCCCAACAAGCGGCGAATGGATAAACAAATAACCTGTACCTTATCAAGGGACTGCCGTTTGTCATTAAAACTAGTCTGGTAGAACTGAATGTACTGGCATAGAGAGACGTGTATGATGCATTCAGCAGAAAAAGCAGGTTATAAAGTAACCCATACTACGGGACTCTAATTTTGTTCAGTAAATGTGTCTATATAAATCATAGGCTCCTAACCTATGAATGATGGGGTTATAAATGATTGAAATAACAGCTTTACTGTATTCTCAATTTTCTACAAGTATAATTTTATCAAAAAGAGCCCAACACTCAGATTTTAAGCTAATGCATGCCAAGAAGCCTGCCCGTGCGTGGAACAGTGCACTCAGCCAGCACGTCCAGAGCCCGGGGCGCTCCGCTCGCTGACCCGCGCCGGCTGAGCCTGCAGCCACGGAGGAAGGTGAGTGCTGGGGTGAAGGGGCGACGCCGGGACATCCTTCACTGCTCGTCAAGGCTCAGCTGGGGGGTGTAGGAGGAAGAAACTTAAGACCGCTGCCTGCTGTCACCTGGTGAGGGTTTTGCCACGCCCCTGTGCCTTGGTGAGGTCACGGAGCCTCGTGCACCCTTGTTGCCTGCCCAGTAAGCACCATGGGATGTCACCACAAGGCCATCTCCGTCTTCAGTCCTGCATGTCTCCAACCAGTCCTTACAGGGTGAAGGGAGGCCAGCGAGCTGGGCCTTGTCCCTTGCTGACACAGAGCAGGCCAACAATCGAAGAATCATTGAATCGATGGCCCCCCACATTTTGATCAGAGCCCAATGGACCCTGGACTCTCTCTTCTGGTGGTGTTTTAACTGGGCCAATGCCAACCTGCAGCATGATGTATGTCACAGAGGGCAGCGATTTCCAACCTTTTCCATCTCATGGCACAAATAAACTAACTGCTAAAATTCTGCGGCACACCAAAAAATATATTTTTGCCAATCTGACAAAAAAAGAATAGATATAATTCTGATTCGTTCACATTGGACAGCTATTGTTGTGTTGGCTGCTGTCATTTTCTTATTTGACAATCTAAGGAAAAAGAGGTCAGCGCCTACGACTAAAATACGACTAAACTGTCAGGTATTGGATGTTTAAAAAAAAATCCTTGCAGCCCACTGTTGAAAATTGCTGATCTGGGGTAGGGGGTATTGTACTGAACCCCACAGACCAACATTCATGGCCACTAGAATTTTAAAACCCAGCATATTTAATTCAGAGTATAAATGGCAAATGCCTCGTTCAGGGGAAAAACAAAGAACCAAATTGTGTGTGACCCAGCTCAGGACCTTCAAATTATACTGTTTGTTAAGTATACTCTGCATGCATATAATTAATCCAATTTGGCCCCACAAAAAAGAAGCAGCTTCCCTTAATGATGACATATTAGAGTTAACTAATTCAGCCCTTAGCCCACATTCTTTTGTAAGCAGCCACGCTAGATGATGTCTCCTGGGGCCCTCAGAAACTTGCAAAAGCACAGGAAAAAAAATACATAAAAAGATTGGCTGAAAGGAAAAACTGACCTGCCTTCTACTGCATTAAAATTGGCTTGTGATCACGTACAGTTATTTCTTTCTCTCGTACTGTGAGTGCCGGCCTAGCCTCACCATTCCGTACAGCCGCCTGGCACAGGCTATCTGAAAAACCAAGGCAAAAGAGGCACCACTGCAGCCCAGAGATGCCCTGCGCTCCCCTCCGATGGCCCCAGCCCTTGCCTGGACGGAGGTGCCAGCCTCCGACAACGCACCGGCTGGGTTAACAGAGGACTGAAGGCTGCTTCCTGGGTGCACCTCCCTTTACCATCTCTGAGTCTCCCTGGCGGGGGTTTGAGGAGGGAAGTGGAGAGAAACGGTTTTGCTAGGAGAGGATTTCGATTTCAATTTCACCTGCTCTGCTTGACTGACATGGGCTTCTAGAAGTTGTGCAGCGTCTGCTGTGATTGGGTACCAACCTAAACGCCGGCAGGCTGGGGAGAACTTGGGCGCTTTAAATTTCCTTCCAAGGGCTCTCCAAAGCTCACATGAGAGAATCGCAAGCTCTTCGGCGAGGCTTTTTACAAGCCTGCCCCTACAGCCTTAGCTGGTGTCTAACTCGGCCTTTGCACCCCCAGGAGAACGCAAATGCGGTGACTCAGGAAGCGGGAGGGACGCCGGTCCTCAGTATCGGAAAGCTGCCGCGCTGCCTCCAGGGCCTGCACGGGGCCCCTGCCCCGCTGTGTGCCGTTCAGAGCCTCCCGGTTTGGCTCTTACCCCTACTGGGTCATCTTGCTGTCTACTTCCAATGCTACCTCTCAGGGCGGCGATAAGACCAGTCGCCCACCTGTGGCTCTCGAGTGCCACCCTTGGCCACCCCTGATTTCACTCAACTGGCTTGTCATTGGGCTCTGCTTTGTTTTATTGGGGACGCCCCCCCTCTGATATATTAATGGCAGCAGTGGACTCTGAACAATGAGACATGTTCTCTAAAGTTCTTCCATTCATTCAACAAGCCCTTCTATGCCAGGCACAGTGCTAGGCGGGGCAGAGGATTAGAGGTAAGAAGACACCTGGCTCTCAGGGGCACTTCAAGCTGCTGGGTGCCCCGGGGTGCAAAGGCGCCGGCACGGGAAGCAGAGGAGACGGCTGAGAGGCGGGCCGAGAGTCACAGCACCCTGCTCTGAAGCCTCCGCGGCTCCAACGAGAGCTGTCAGGAGGGTCCAGGGAGATGGTCCTCATAACGCATCCGGCACTTCGCACCGGCTTCATCAATACCAGCTCTCCACATTATGCAGCTCAGGGACAGCGCCGCCACCACTGCAGTCAGGAGCCAGCACGCGCTGCTGTCATGTACACATTAAGGAATGAGGGGACGCCCGGAAGGCACAGAGTGTCCATGGAAGGGGCTGAGCAGGATGGGATGGGGCGTGACCAGGAGGAAACCCTGGACAATCATCCGGTGGCTGCATGTAGAACACATGGGCAACGGGCCAGACTGAGAGAGATGGACAAGCTCAGGAGGCGGCAGCAGCGACTTCAGCAAGAGGCGCGGCCTGAGCCGCGTGCTGACGATGGGGATGGACAGAGGGTGACGGGTTCCACAGGCGTGGGGGAGGCAGGGGGGGAGCTGGCTGCAGACGCAGTGGCTAAGAGCACAGGCTTTGGGTCTGGAGCCTGACCCTGCCTTTCCTGCTCTATGTGACCCTGAGCAAGTAAGCTGACCCACCAACCCCTCTGTATTCCTAGCTACATATCAAGGATAATAAGGAATGGTACCAACTTCACAAGGTGGATATCAAAGTTAAGTTTGTTAATACATGTAATGCACTTAGAATGGTGTCTAACCCTGAGAAAGCACTAAACAGATGGTTTCTTTTTCTAAGAAATAACAGGGGCCTGGGGACTCAGGCCAGAAGGAATCAGTGATGGTTTGATAGTCACCCGCAATCAGACATAACATACACATTTCCAAATTGGAAATGACCTTGTTTGCGGGGAAAAAAGTTTGGCCTGGCGCTTCGGACAGATGCTACGGGTATGAAGGCAGTTCTGTTGAACAAGAAAATCTAGTTATTTTAGATCGTTCTCTCCGGCTGTGAGACTCAAGAATTCCACCCTGTAGACAATGCCCAGGAAAGAAGGCGAGCCGCCGCGCTGCTTCCTCGGCTGACGCCCACAGCTGTCTGCCCCCATACCCTGGAAGCAGGGTTTCAAGAAACTTTCAGCAATTCTTGAAATGAAAGAAGTGTCGAGGAATCAGACACAATATCAAAACTACGACACGGGGATGTGTTGCCATGACAACCCAATTCCATTATTTTCAAATACCACGGTATAAAAATCTAGCCGTCAATGGAACTGAAAGGAAGCTTTTTGCCTTTTGTTCACGGAGGAGAACAGTGTATGTCCTAAAATGTATCTTCTCATTCTCCTTACACATCAGACGAGGCCAAAGCAGCAACTTCCTCAAGCACTTCTAGAACGAAGAGGACCACTCTGTCTGTGTGTGTTGGGCCAGGAACCGTGTCACCTGCAGCATCCTCACTGAGCGTCCTTCACCTGGCCACAGTGAGCCACTTGGCAGGAATGAGCTCATGACTCCTGGTGACAAGGAAGGACACAGAAACTGTTTATTCTGGGAATGCTCCCTGTGCTGCTGATCAATTGTTTCGGCATATAATTATACCAATGCAGGACCCTGCTGAAGCAGACTTACTGATTTACACGTGATGTTTGGCCACACCTCTTCATCTGCCCCCAAACCCAAACCTATGAAATAAATGCCAGTTAATCACAACTAGACGATAGGCAAACAGCAGTCATGCCTCCAGTGACGAGTACTACCCTTCGGCACGCCAAGTGACCACGCAAGTCCTG
The DNA here is from genome assembly GCF_021234165.1 of Pteronotus mesoamericanus. NCBI lineage: Eukaryota > Metazoa > Chordata > Mammalia > Chiroptera > Mormoopidae > Pteronotus > Pteronotus mesoamericanus. The sequence goes on from NW_026555200.1 coordinate 3,143,363, forward strand.
TGACAGCTTTTCAACCGGCTCCTGACGTGTCTTTGAGAAGGAATGTATTATATCTATTCTTAAGTCAGGAGAAACAGCGGGCACAAAATAGATGAGAGGTTTGTGCAAAGACATAAAGAAACATGGGGCCTTAAAGCAAATATTCATGAAATACCCACATGTAGCCGTGGCTGGGTCAAGAGGCGTCGTTGCTGGTTTAGAAGAGATTGTGAATTCAATTCTCCTGCGTATAAAACGGGTAGTTCCTTGTAAAACCTACGAAGTGGTTATTGTTAGCACCCTGTTCTTAAATCTTCAGTAACTGGCGGTGCCCCCATTTGCTGCAATGCTGTACCCTGGAAATAAACATCCATCTGCCCTGGTTGGAAAAGCAGCCACTGAAGGAAAATGGATAGATTGAGGTGTGTATACATGCTGTGCAGACTTTTTTGAGTGTTTCTCCTTCTTTCACATCCCAAGACAAACCTTCGGAAACTGCAGATAGGAATGAGCTTTTATGGAGAAAATATTTGACTTTGAAAGACAAACGTTTTTAATGAATGTAAAAAAATCAAAAAGGTCCCTGCAAATCAATAGCAGAAATAGCAGGTAAAACTGTATTGCTCTTTATTTTTTTTTTTCCAAATCCCAGTAATAAGGAAGAGAGTCATGTCTCAGCTCTTATATAAGTGGGCTTTGGGCAAACTTTCCTTGCTCAGCTCTCGACCCCAGAGCCTAATACAGAGGCAGGCGTGTGTAAGAATGTAGTTGGTCAAAATCCAGCTGCCTGGCTGGACACACCTGTAAGGGTGCTTAGGTGGTAGACAAATTTGAGCCCCAGGATCCACCAGGATATCATGCATCGTACCTTAGGCTACAACATGAGCAGGTCTCTGGCACACCCAAATTGAAAAGTGCAATCTGGCTCATTTGTAAACCTTCCCATAAACCTCCCAATGTTTTCACTTCCTGCCAGAATGAAGAAACGAGCCGTTGGGAATGTCAGTGGCATTTGCCTACGTGCAGCTTCCCAGTCACCAGTCTTTACCATAAATAAAGAGCTGTGCCCCAAAGCTTGGGGAAAGGGGCCGGTGCACGCTGAAAGCTGCGCAGAGAGAGCTCGGGGCAAGAGGAGCAGTTCTGGGAAGGTTAGCAAGGCTCACGCCAGGCGGCACCCTGGCCCCTGCAGTAAGCAGCAGGTTCTCGAACGTAAACTCATTTCGAGAAACTGGTTTTCCCATGACCTCTACAAAGACAGAAAATAAAGAGCAAAAGCTGGCTCATTTTGGGGCCAGATGAACGCACTGGCGTGTCCAACTCTCCTCCATGACGAACCAGACCCCCGGGAACCACCGTTCTTAAAGTGAGCACCACAAAGTTGCAGGGGCAGACATTACCAGCCTGCAGAGAAGATGTCTGGATGCTGAAAAAATAAAGACTGAAGAAAGGGGAATATTGAGATATTCAACCCAAGTCATCATATAGCAGCCACCGCTCATCCTTCCAATATTTTGGCTATATATTTTAAAAATTCAAATGCTTATAAGTTAAGTATCTGACAAGACAGCTGACTGTACACTTGTGAAAAGCAATTATTTTGACATTGATTACTTTCCACAGAGGAGCAGACTATTGTAATTGCAGTTTGCTGGAAGCTATTGCAACCTTCTCTGATATGCCCCCAATTTGGCTGGAGTTAATTAATGGATGTCGCGGGGCGGGGAGGGTGAAGCCAGCACACAGCTTAACATACAAATTAATTGACATGAAATAAATTAATACATTTCATTTAAATGTTATTAGTTTACCAAACAGAGAGAAACAGGGATGGGGTTTGGGGAGCTCCCGCATTAGCATCAGCTACAGGGATGTCACTCAGTTACCATGGCAACTGCCTCATTAGGTTTCCAGGGGACGCCAGCCCATTGCACGGGGCTAAGGAGTACTGGGCAGAGGATTCCAAACATCAAACGGGAAATCAGAAATATCAACTAGAACCAAGCAGTGCTTTGAGGATGGGATTCATAGGAAGCTGTTTATCTGCAGGCGACCTGGCTCCAGCCTGCAGCCAGGAAAAGTCAGGGTTTGAAACCCAGCACGCCGTCCTTTAGATAAGGTACCCGCCCTGGGAGAAGCAGGTGCACCGCAGGATGTCAAGGCTGTTTCCACATGACCCATCCTTCCTTAAGCCTCCTACTCGCTACACACGCTGTTCCTTCTCCCGGGGACACTCCTGCCTCGCTCTCCTCACCTGCCTCGCCGGCTCTGCCTGTCAAGTCTCAGCTCTGATGCCACTTCCCCCAGGCGAGCCATCCCTCTGTGAGCCCCACAGGCCCTACTGAATCCTATCAGAGCAACAGTCACTATGCAATGTCATTGTGAATTCCCTCCCCTGCACCTCCCACCCCCACCGGTGAGCGACCTGAGGCCAGGGCTGTGAGGGTCACTCTCCAAGGGCGGTTTTTGGACCAGGGACATTGGCATCTCCAGGAAGCTTCTCAGGAATGCAGGCTCTCAGGCCCCACCTCGGACCTACTAAATCAATCTGCATTTCAGCGAGATCGCCGGGACATTCTTACACACATTAAAGACTGAAGGCTGCTACACACCATTGCTTCCCCAGAGTGTGGCAAATGGCAGGCACTCAACAAATATTTTAAAATCAAGCCTTCCTTCTATTCCTACACTTTAGGCAGCTGGACCATCACTGATCAATGCGGAGAGACAGGCATGGTGCTGGGACGGTCTGTGGAGCTCCCTCTACAGGGGCTTAACTCCTCGGCCTTCCACTCTGCAGATCCGGGTAAACTGCTGACCTGCTTTGTGCCTCAATTTTGTCATCTATAAAATGGGGGTGATAGTGTACCCACCTGACAGGTATTTACTTGAGCATCTACTACATGTCACTCACTATTCCATGCCCTTGGGAATCCACAGTGACTAAAAAATAAAAACCTCCCTCCTCTTATTGTGATTAAAAAAAAAAATGATGCACATAAAGCACTTAGCCTGGGACAGAGAAGATTCTGAACCTTACCGTTCTTATTCTCTAAAGCTCTTTAAATATTCTTTTCTTGCATACGAGTGCATTTGCTATTCTTCCCCAAGTAGAATTTGACAGTCCTACCTGTGGTCCGTCTTCCTGGCAGAAGCGGAGGGTGACCTCAGCAGGGGGGCAGGGACGGTGAGAGAGAAGGGCACTCACGCCGCCGCCCGCCCCCCGGCCCACAGTTCAGCTCCATACTCTCTGCCCTCAGCAGAAGAGTCTATAGCTGGAGGGTGTCTTCTTTTCCCTTTTTCTTTAGAAAGATGAGTGACCGTAATGCAGACGGCCCATTGGATTCGTAAGATGGAGCCGAATTTTAGAAGAATCTGAAGCCATTCAACGCAGTACCCAGGGGCCCTACAGGCTATTTAAATTTACTATGACTGAAATTAAACTTAAACTTCAGTTCCTCAGCCACATTTCAAAGGGCTCAGCGGCCACCCCGGGCAGGCAGCCACCCACCCACGCCGGCCCAAGCACAGGCATGCCCATCACTGCAGGAAGGTTTCCTGGGTGGCGCCGGTCTCAGCCGAGTTTCCCCAACTTCAATGTGCATGTGAAAATCCTTCAGTCTTGTTAAAACGCAGATTCTTACTGAGTAGGTTTGCGGGAGGGCCCAGAATTCTGCATTTCTGCTTCTAGGTCGTACTAATACCTCTGGCCTACCAACCACACCTTGAGTAGGGAGGGTCGACTGTCATAATGGAGACACAGAGTCGGGAAGGTAAGTAACTTCCAAATCTTATCAAGACAGGCCTGAGGAGAGTTTCCTGACAGACTGTGGCTCATTGGGCACTTGCCCAGCGACGTTCTTTCACGAAGTAACGGAAGCAAGTCTCAGAGGGGCAGTGAGCATCTAGTGATGCCTGTTGAGCAAGGTTTTTGGGTACCCTGAGCGTTCCAAATCGAAATCCTAGAAACGTCTTCCCCGATGGGCCAACTCACCAGTGGCCTGTTGTGTTCAGAATTCTGGAAGGGACCAAGGAAAATTTAGTGGAAAGACAGAAAAATCATCCCAAATGATGTTAACTCTAAGACAAAGAAAATAAGCTTTGATCTGACCTAACTTTCTCCTAGTACACCACCAAAAATCTCATTCGGGATATTTTCTAAGGCTGTCCCTTCCCTCCTTGGCTCCTTGGCCCTCAATCCCAGCTGCATGCTCCAGACAGCTGAAGACAATGTTAAAAGCACTCATGCCTCATCGCCGCTCCCAGCCATTGGCTTACGTGGTGACGAGCGGAGCCCAGGCAGCCTCCAGTTTAGGCCAATGCCAGCCAGGAGGAGGTGCTCCCGCCTTTGAACAGCCAGCTTCCCTGTGCTAAGGTGCCGCTCCCTCTCCAGGTTTGTCCCACACCCTGACCCCATGCTCTGCTGTCCCAACACTGTCGGCCTGGGCCTAACTCGCCCCGAGCTCCGCCCCTGCTCCAGGACATCCCTCCAGTCTCACCTGCCTGGCCTGTGCCCCGACAACTGGTGAAAGACGCCCTCTCGCTGTCCCTTTCCCTTGCCCCGTGACCACATGATAGGGAGAGGGACTGAACATATCCGTTGATTTTTCTAAATTAATGACACGACACCAACTAGATTTTTTTTTAAAGAAATCATTACTATCTTGACCACCACCAAGGAATTTGCTGTTTTATTTGTGTTTCCTCTTAGTCCTTAGGCAAAGAATTTTGATATTTTGAAAGAGCTTTTATTTGCTACATTTCCCATGATGCTACACAGTTTTTCTGGCCATGACTCTAATGTCTACCTACATAAACTTGCACTGAGATGATTGATCGCCCTTTACGTCCATGTCGTTGGGCGCTTGGGTCGCCTCCAGTGTGTCACTGTTGATAAACAAGGCCGCGGAGAAGCTCCCTGCGTCGCGCGCTCTCAGTGGCAGCGACTTTAGGGTTTCTCTTGTGAGCCCACGTGTGTGCTCTGCTTCGGCCAAGACACACTCTCCGTGTGTCCCCGACCCGCCTCTCTAACCAGGCAAGCCAAGGAGGGGTTTCCTCTGACGCTTTTTTAAATGGGAAGCTCCAGGTATTTGAGTGGGACAGTGCTTGACTGGGTGCGATTTCCCTACACGTGCGGGAAGCTTGGCATCTCTGTCCAGTTCATTAGGTGCCAATCGTGTCCTTTGGTTATTAGGACAAGCCAAAGCCCCTGGTGGGCTGAGAAGCTGGGTTGGGTGACCTCTGCACGTTGCCCAGCAGCTTCTGTCCCCACTCCCCAGACTCTGGTTGGAGTCCCTAGAGGAAAAGCTGGACACGAGAGGTTGCACGCACCAGCCATGCATGTAGGATCAGCCCCAGTCGCCGCCCAGGCAGGAGCTCGCGTCCTCACTCACCTGCTTCCCCTCCCGGGGCTGAGCCTGCCTTCCAGCCACTTGGTTCCACCGCCTCTTGTTTACTAAAGAGACCCTCTTCTTTTTTTACCTTTCTTTAATTTTCCCTCCACTAACATCTCTTCTAGCATCTGCTCTTATGAAACCCACATGCAAGTCACTTTTCAGCCAGTATCCACCCAAGAGACGTGGCACAGCCTATGGGTTAAGGTCACAATCTCAGAGCTAGAGTACTCTGGTTTGAGTCCTCTCTGCATCATTTTCTAGCTGTGTTGCCAGGCCAGCAGGGTATCTGGGGCCAGAGAAGCGCATTTTCTCATCTGCTCAAAAAGCACCAAAAATACTTCACGGTGGAAATGGGATTTAAGCCCAAGCCAATCACAAACCAAATATATGTGTGTACCTTTCCACCAAACTAGCCCACCTCACTTTCATTAAAATCTGGAAACCTTAATTGTGTTATACTGTCAGTAACTACTTATAAGCCATTTGGAAGAAGAAAATGCAAGGCTAGGAATGGTACAAGCTTGGGAGATGCAGAGAGAACAGTTTTGTGTTTGTGTAATCAATAAGGACTACTGAGGCCTTTGGTCTTCAGATCAAAACACAGTAATATAGAAATGCTACATCATATAACATAGGAAGTCCAAGTTTTGTTTGCTTTTTGCTTTAAGTAAAAGAAAGCATGCTATGATGCGCTCTGTTCTTTTAAAGACCTGTGTAGTGTATATAGGTCAAAGGCTTCTTAATAATCAAGATTTCTATCGTTCATTCCATCCTTGCAATTCTCTCATAATTGCAGCCTTCGGGCTCACATTTATACAGGCTTCCAGTGGATTTGCACAGGTGAAGCTATTGAAAAAGATTTTAAGCCATTCAGATTAGACATAAACACCATAACTGCATTTAATGAACTGGAGAAGAAGAGAAGTCAATTTTTGTCATGTATAAAGAAGAGGCTAGAAAAAGTAAGCATTTATACACACACACACATGCGCGCGCTCGCTCTCTCTCTCTCTCTCTCTCTCCCCCCAAAGACTGCAATCCCAGTCGCTGTGCTGGCCCCACCAACCCCCACCATGTCACTCAACAAGATATAAAATCAACTGTCATTCTCTATTTAGCAGGTACAGCATGGAAATTATGGCTGACACTGATGCTTATCCAACACAGAACAGATGAACGCATTGCACCTGAGGAATCTCTATCAAAAAACAGCATGTTTATCCACACCCCATTTCTTCTTAGAAAATACTGACCTCAGAACAAACCGTTTCCGGTTCGCATCTCACACTTACAAATACTTTCTAAATTTCCATTGGGAATGCAGCCCTCGGAACAAGTTGGCTTCCCTAGAGAATGTCAAGTGTCGCGCCTCCCAGGGCTTGACATGTGATACGATGTTACCACCAGAACACCTAGCTTGGGCCCTTTACCATGCTTAGTGCACCTAGAATTTTCCTTCCAGAATTTTAAAATAATGTTCGGGCACTGTCCTCGGTGCAGAGGTGGTTTATTTTCTGATCTTGTGACTTTAAGGTGGTGGCGCACCAGCTTTGGCCGGCGCCAGGTCCTCTGAGGAACGTGGAGGAGACACAAAGGCCCCAGTCCTTTGCTCCTGCAGGCGGCCTGGCGTCTGTGAGCTTCAGTGACTGGGAAGGTGATCTGCATATGCACCAGAGTCGGAGAACTACAACTGTAAGTCTCTGAACTACCAAGCTCCTCTAACAGTTAGGTGCATGCAAATCACCGAAATGGGTCAAAACGCAGACTGTGCTCCAGTTTGCCTGCGGTGGGTTTCAGAGTCGGCCTTTCAACCGCTCCCAGGTGGTCCATGGTCCACAAAACAGCAGGGATCTAGGGCAGTGGTTCTCAAATGGGGTGATTCTGTCCCCCAGGGGACATCTGGCAATGTTTGGAGATATCTGGGGTTGTCACAACGAGGAGGGGATGAGACTGGCATCTAGAGGGTAGAAGATGGGGATGCTGCTAAACACCCTACAATGCACAGGACACCCCCCGCCCCGCCGCACCACTGAAACCAGAATCCATCAGGCCAGAACATCAAGAGAGTCAAGATTAAGAAAGCCTATTCTAGGACACACACACACACAGATGGTGAAACGCCTGGCTGATAAATGGGGCTAAAATGGCAAAGTCACCGCATTGCAAAAGTAGAAGGAACGGTGACACTAACCTCCCTCTCTCACAGCTGCAGCCACAGGAGGATTCACAACTCCCAGAAAATGAAAAGAAGCCTGCGCGCACGACCCTCAGGTTCTGAGCAGTCTGCCCAAAGGAAGAGTGACAACTGCTGCTGATCATCGGTATCCTTACAGACGTCCTACTGCTTTCAGAGTTCCAGATGGTGGTCAACATTTTTTTTTAACTTTCTACCCAGATATTGCAAAATCATATACACCCACAGAGGAAAACTCTCCTGGAATTCAGATCTCAAACAGTCCCGCTGCCTCAGTTAATTAAAACTAAAATCAAAAGAAGGACAGACACACCAAGGTGAATCCTTTCCGGAACTGTCCTTACAGATAAACTAGGCCTTCACTCTCTCTCCAGCTTAGTACATCCAAGGCTCCTTCACTTCCTCACACCAAACCATGTGCTAGTCGCTGTGACACATTTAGTGTTCCAGCAAGAACAATGCCACAGGGCTGGAGTCCTCAGCCTTTGTATGGAGACCTGATACTTTCTGCCCAGCCCGTCCAACAGCAAACATGGGCTCCGTCCTATGCGTCTGGGGGTGGGGTGATGCCCAGTGGGGAGGAAGAGACGGAGACGCTTCAGGGAGCTCCTGCCCAGGCTGCTCACTGAGCATCCCAATGAGCAAGGGATGGGTGTCGGCAGCTTTGAGACTCAGAGCTTAAAGAGAGGTGTGCTAGAAAACTCTGGAAAATACCTGCTAGTCAAGAGCAGAGCAGCCTGATACCGGACGGTCCACCAGAGCAGAGACCAGGCCCACCTGCTCAGCAGCCCGTGCAGGCGCACTCTGCACGGGAGATCTCCGCGGCCGGGCGCCGGAGGCCCTCTGGGCCTCACGCGGGGGCTGCCGGCAGTGCTGGCGGACGAGGCTGTGGCGGGCACCGTGGGGGCAGGGAAGCCTTGGCTGAGGTGTGTATATAGAAGCTTAAGGGTAAGATAGGTGGCTGCTTAATGAAAGTGCCACACATGCACAGAGTATCATGACTATCAAATCCTATCCGTTACTATTGGTGCTACAGTGTCACCCAGAAGCGCTAAGATCATCAGGTTTGCATTTCGAGGTGAATTAGCTGTCTGTCTGTATCTTGCCTGTCGGTAAATCTTGCCTAGAAGGAAAAAAATCATACCATGACAGCAATTTACCCACCGCGCAGTGGGCCACACGCTATCAAAGCAAACTTCACACTGAGAGCCAGCACCATGAAACCCTCAAAGAAAAGCCTTGGAGCCTCGCTAGCCCGGGCTCCTGGGAAAGTTTGCGTTTTATTCTGAACGCACGAACCAGAGGAGATCCGCCCGCCACCCCGACGCAGGCTCCCTCCCCTCCCCACCGCCGCAGGCACAGCGTCTCACGGGCCCACCTTAAACACGCCTGTCTCCCACTGAGGTGCTGCACACGTGCACGGCTGAGGAACCGACAAGGGGAAGAGACTTGATGCCCCGAATTCCCCCACAAGTGAAATTCTATTCCTACGAGAATAACCTGGGTAAGCGATGGGACTTCTGTGTTTAGATGTGTCTCCTCACTGAGCCGCGGGGAAAACCCTCCTATGAGATGAGGCACTCGCAGCGAGGGAAGGAGCCCCTCCCAGTTACACACACAATCTAAACACACCCTGGGTTGATGTTTAAAAAGAGCCTTGCAAATATAAATGTCAATCTAGGCTTTAAGAAAGTTCATTACATTTTGTTGGGGGGATTTTTATTGGTGTTTGTTTTTGAGTGTTTGCTAATCAGTCAGAACCATCTGACAGATAAGAAAATGTATCGGATCCAAAATGACTGTGGGAATAAAGAGATGGAAATGTCTGTTAGGAAAATGTGTATCAGAAAATGTGACAATTCGACTCAGGTTTGAAAAAGGGGAGAAAAGAGATGGTTGGGAAGAAGGTGGAGGTGGGGAGAGACAAGACAGGAAAGCTTGCTAAGAAAAAGGCTTCTTTGTTTTGGGCATTTTTTGTTGTTTTTTTTTTTTGTTCATTTGTTAGTTTTTGCAAAGGGGCACAGCTTTCTTCCTCTACAGCCTCATTTTCCTTGCCTCAGTTTAACTCACCTTTCTACTGCACACAACAACTTGCGTGAAATTAACCACAACTGAGCAGCATGCTCATTTGGATGAAAGGTATTGGAGAGCTGGCACCAGGGGTCCCAGGTAAGCGCATCCCTCTGGGGGGCAGCCTCTAGTCTCCGTCTCTCGCGCCCAGGCGCCTTCTGGTGTTTCCACGCCAGACTTCCTGCCACTGGAGTTGTTTATTCACTCCTGCAGACAGTCTGTGCCTATGGAGTCCCAGGCACTGTGCCCTGGCCACAGACGGTGCCTGGCAACTCACGGCTGTTCCAGATAGAGGCAGCTACAGGACACATCAGCCTTGCCTCCTCCAGATGCCCCTGAACAACAGGTCAGTGAAGCCAATTGGCCAGTGGACAAATAAATGCATGGAAGTTCTGCAGAACATTCTGACTCAGCCTGAGCAGCTTCTCTCCCGTCTCTAGTCTACATGACATCATTCCCTCCACGCTATTTATGGAGCACCTACAGCATGCCGAGCATCTTCCTACAAGAGTGAACAAAAACAAACCAACCAATACCCTGCCCTCGTGGAGCTTACATTCTAGAGGGAGAGACAGATGAGTATAAAACAACTATGAGTTAGCCAGTGATAAGTGCTAACTTAACTTCTCTGTGCCTCAGTTTCCTCATCAGTCAAATGGGGATAATACTGTAGTCACAGGGATGTTGCCAGAATCAAATGAGTTAATTAAAAGCAAGCATTTATCAGTGCCTGGGCATACATGTTCAATAAACGTCCGCCGTTACTCTCGTGATCATTATCCTGGCTGCTAACCAGCATTTAGGTGTCCAGAGCTTGGCAACAACATGCGGCTTCCGTGGAGTCTTCGTGAGGGTGCTTGGCACCCATGCACCCAGGCGTGACAGCTCCGGGTGGAGATAAACCACACTCTGTTTACACTTGACAAGTGGGAACAGGATACTGACAGTCTTCTCCTCCGCTGGAAAGATTCCACGCAGCATGTATTTAATGTTTTTTCAAATCAGGGGGGAAAGCATTAGGACACAATGGAGGATTCTAGCCATGAGGGTGAGAAGAGCATTTAACCCAACAGAGGGCCTCGGAAGCGTGGTGAGGCATCAGGTTGCACAGGGGTGTTCTCTGTGACCGGACGAGCCTGCCTCCATCTTAGTTCACTGTGTGCTTGGTGAAGTGACTTGGGCAAGTCATTTTCTCCCCCAGCCTGTAAAAATAAACTCAGAGAACACAGAGTTTTATGGCAAGAACAAATGCATGTAACTGGAACGCAATAAGTGTTCAATGAATGTAGGCTGCTGCCCACTCCCCCTTTCGTAAGAAGGAGAAATCAGTTTCTATATTGGCATTGCAAACCTGTACAAGTTACCTTCTGAAGCCAGGCTTCAATCAAACAGTAAATGTTTACAGACACGCATTTGAGGCTATTGAGCCTTCTGTACAAAAATAAGGGTGAAACTTAGGAGTAAAGACATAAAAAGCAGGTGGAAGTGTGTTAAGGACGGCACTTGCAATGGAAGACGGAAAATGAGAAGAAAGGGACCTCAGCCCTGCCTCACGATGGCCAAACATCTCCGAGAGAAACTGGAGGAGATGTGATCTCTTTGCAAACACACACCTACTACCGAGACAAGGGGGGAAGACACATGTTCTACTTGTCTTCTGCCAGACAGGCAGGAAATAGACCTGAATTGCCGCCAACTCATTTTGAAAAGGCTTTTTTTTTTTTTTAAAGAAACTATAAGAGACAAGCTTGATCAAGATAAGCTAGTTCCAAAACTCCACCACAGCAGCCACAGCATTTTTATTCATGTGAACTCCACAGAATTCACCCAGAAAATAAAGTCCCAAATGCACACACAAAAATTACTGCCCTCGTTTTTAAATGCAATAGGAAAGACACAAGGGGAAAGCCCAGTTCCTCTTTTCTTTCTGGAGCTTCAAGGAATCTCTAGGTTCCTGCAAAATTGGCGTGCTCGGTGACAGGCCAACTCTGAGCCACTGGTGGGGAATAAAGGCCATTAACACGAAGATGAGGGTCTGGGAGAAGCAAAATCACGATAAAATCTGTTTGGGGACCAGCCGATGGGAGCCTGAGAGAGGAAATTTGGAAAAAGTGCCCCGAGGGAGCTTCTCTGAGATGCTCTAACAGTGCACAGCGGGTCATGTGCAGCCTCATAAATGGGCCCCAAAGACCTGCCCTGGGGGAGTCAGTGTTATGGAAGCCCAGGTACACTGCTGCGGTCGCCTGGTCCTCGGCTTCCTTGCCTGTGCAGTCGATGTGACATTTAACCTGAGGGGGTCGCCTGGGGTCATGTTTACGAAAATGCTCTGTGCACCATAGGGTCCTGTGCTCGCAGGAGCAAGCACTGGGTCTCGCATGCAGAGGGAGACTTCCTTCCATCTTTCCTAGCACAACATGAAATGCATGCAAAGTGTTTAATAAATACAGCGACAGTTAATCCCAGAGCCCCAAACTGCCCTTTTTATTAAACACCAGGCTTTGGCAATGCTCCCTGCATTGGGAGAGGAGAGAAATGAACACCCCACCCCGCGATGTGCGGAACTGAGATATGCTCTAATTAGCTTGCCTGGAAACACCGCCAGCCTAGCAACGCAACGGAGAACCATCCTGCTCTTAAAGAGACACAGGACTTTCAGGTTTCGGTGTGTGTGGCCTTCTCCTTCGAGGCCTCTGAGGTCCCGGGGGTTTCTGGTCATGTGGAGGTGCCTCCCAGGAAGGCCCTGAGTCCCAGAGTGCTGGAAAGATGGAGGGACACCGGACTCAGCCTGGGCGGGGCTGCTCTTTCCGCCGTGCGGCTGCTGTGGGAGCTCAGCTGGAGGACTTCGACTCTGTGAACCGAGTTTCCCTCCGCTGGGACCTCCCACGATGAATCCCACCTACCTCCCAAGGTGACTAAAAGCACAGATGTAACCCACTTGGCCCCATTCAATAATTTAGGACAAGGAACAGCCAAGGAATTTTGCCAGCAATGCGCAGGTCTCCTGAAGGAGTGCAGGTCTCCCGTCCAGGTAGCTTTACAAAGCTCTCCCCGCAACAGACAGCACCCCGTGGGGGCTTTCCTGGCCGCTTTGGCGCCTCCTTTAAGCCAAAAGAAGACTAAGCAGACATGAAAGTCTGGCAACTTGAAAATGTATTTTCCTCTATAGGCACACGCATATTTGCCAGCAGTAGGAAAATATAATTATCATAATACATTTTCTCAAAGATTGGTTTTTATATCTCCAACTGTGCTAAAATGTGAATTTTGTCCAATCAAGAAATAACTTGAGAAGTGTAAAAAACGGAGAGAGATTATAGCAAAATCAATATTAACAAGAGTGAAATTGTGAGGCTAGAGGCAATAAAAAAATCTTTCTCAAGCCAAGGAAAGAGATCTCATCGTAAAATTATAATAAATTACTTTAGTCTTATCACTTGGTAAATTGCCCAAATATCAGCATCACCGAGGCGACATTTTCGTTGAGCCAAAGGACGCGTGTCGGCCTTCGCCCCGGTGCCGGTGCCGGGGTGAGCGGGGCGGCGTCGGCCTGACAGCGTGTGCGTCCGAGCGGGCCCGGGGGCTCATCGTTTAAACACGGCTCCCCCACCCCACCTCTCAGACTCTTCCTCAAGACTTCATCTTTATCTCCAGGCTGCATCCTGGTATTTCCAAAAGGGCTATTTATGGACATTGATATTTGAATTTCACATCGTTTTGATGAGTTACAAAATATTATTTTTCTTTGGATTATCTTCTCAACCATTTAAAACTGTAAAAACCATTCTTAGCTTGCAGGCTAAGAGAGACAGGCGGTGAGCGGGATTTGAAGCACCGGCCAGAGTCGGCCTCCTGCTGCCTTCTGAGCGGGTCCCTGCCCTGGGCCTTGCAGAGGCATCAAGAGCTAAGCGTCCGGGCCTCCTCTCCTTCTTGACCCTGGGTCCTGGGATGGCTCAGGGCGTTTGCCCTTTTCTGAACTTCTGAGGGGGATTCTCTCTCATCTGCCTTAGAATAATGTCACTTCTATACTCTCGCTCAGGCATCCTAGTGCAGATGGCTCCAAGGCTGCTTAGAATGACTCTGCTCCTGGCTGTCGCGGGTTGGTCAGGAAATCCCAGGTAACGCTGAACCAGCGTAGCAGCCGGGGTCACTCCGTGTCACCAAGGCTCCCCCTGGTGTAACACGCTAGTGATTCATTTTGGCGCAGTGAAACGGACATAGATGGCGGGCTGGCCGGTGGGAGGGCTGCCATGACGCCATGACACAGAATGGGAAAGTTACAGAAACTGAGATACTTTTCCAAGCAGAACGTCCTGGAGCTGGTTAGTGCGGAGGCACAGCCTGCTCCTCCCTCCTAAGACTCTCAGGAGGCCCTGCTGGGAGGCCTCTGTTGAGTTAAAGACGTCACATTCAGACCAGAATTCGCTGGACCAGTCCCAGCTTGGTGAGAGGGCCTGCAACCCCAGAGCCATCATTGGCGTAATCTGGATGCTTCCAGAGAGCCTGTCGCCTGGTTGACTCAGAGGCCTGTCCCTCGGGAGAGGACGCCTGCCAGAGCCTGCAGCCCGAGCTGGTCTCAGCATGCGCTCACTGTTGGGGACCTTCTGTCTCCGCCAAGGCCACACAGGGCTCAGCGGAGTTCCTGTCTGATTACAGTGCCCCCAAAATGTGATAAGGACAGAGATCGGGAACTACTGGTTGAAGAAAATGGGGACGTGTATTTTGGAAAAGTGAAGACTCCGAGATGGGGAGCAGATGAACGTTGTCACCATCTTCAAATCTCTAAAGAGCTGTCATGGGGAAAGAAAATTAGGAAGCAGGTTGCGGGTCTGGCAAGAGGTACCATGGGGCAGGGAAGCTGATCTCGGTAAGACTCGAAGTCCACTTTTTATGATATATGTGGGAAGTCCCCTTTTACTACCCTAAACTAATGGCAGAGAAGAAGTAAAGTGAAAGGAATAGGTAGTAAAATAACGTGTGTTTCAAAAAGTAAGCTCTCAGGCAAAGCTAGTCTGTGATCACTCGCTCACTCACCCTGACGTCATTTGGAGTCAAGAGATAAGCAGTTGGGTACAGTGGACACTCTTTCCATATCTGGCATTTTGGGATCACCATGACAGCTGCCAGCTGCACACTGGTTCAGGTGGCTATTCTCATGATTCGAGCACCATGAGGGGTTTGTACCTTGGGTGAATATTTTCAAAATAGAAAATACCTCCTAGTAAAATTCCAAGGAAAACATGACACGGTCTTCCTCCGTTTACATGTAGTTGCATTCCTTGAAAATTCAGTGTAAACTCAACCATACAAAAATAATTCACAGTCAGATCTATAAGCATGTTGTTTACCTACATGAGCATCTGGCGTCAGCTGGTTCACAAGATGTGTGAGAGATGGAAAAATTCTCTCCTGTGAATTTCAAGACAACAAACATTTCCCCCACCCATCAAATGCCAGTAGCCTCCCTCCATCACTTTGAGAAGCAAGCATTCCCTCAAAAAATGCCCCCTAGAGGGTAGAGCAATTCCCGGAGAGAACTTTTGCCACAGGAGACAGATGTGATTTCAACGTATCGATGAGAATCCCTACCAGCCTACCCACTCCTGTGCCAGGAAACAGTGATGGGTTCTACAAACCTCAATTCATTTAATCCTTGCAACAATCCTATGGGGCAAGGTCTATTACTATTAGTTATTTTAGAAATGAAATACCGAGACTGAGAGGTTAAATAATGTCGTCAAGGTCACAGCACTCATGGCAGAACAGGCTTTCAAATCGATGTGGCCTGGCTCCACATGCACTTTCCCCATATGACCCATAACCTCCCCACAGAGACGCTATCACTTTAGAGCATCCAACTGGGAGGCTGTCCGGTCGGTCCTAGAGGCTAGAAGTCCAAAATCAAGGTGCTGGCAGGGTTGGTTCCTTCTGAGGACCATGAAGGGAGGCTCCCTTCCAGGCTCCGTTCCTTGGCTTATAGAGGGCCGTCTTCTTCTGCCGTCTCCCCACCTTGTCTTTTCTCTCTGTGACTCTCTGTATCTAAACTTCCTTTTTGTAAAAGCACCAGTCATGTCGGATTAGTGCCCACCCTAATGACTTTGTCTTAATTACATCTGCAATGCCCCTATTTCCAAATCATTCTGAGGTACTGGGGGTTAGGCCTTCTGAGGGCGACACAGTTCAACCCATAAAATGTCTTAATTAACTTAGGTGATACCTATTATGCACTTAGCACATACTGTGCAGATTCTAGGTGTTCAATGAGTAGCTTTTATTAACATTATTTCTCTAATTAAGTTTTTTTTCTCTCAAGAACCATAATGGAGGACAAGGAAATAAAAATCTCAGTGGCACTCGAGTCAGTTAGATCCAGAGATTTCCAAAAGATAAGGAAAACAAGACACGCCTCTGGATAGAAGCTTCTCACTAAACGTATCCATTCCTGGCATAAAGTGGACCTCCCCTGACTTGGCTAGTCCGGGTCCACGGCTAGCCCACCTTACGCCCTAAATAGCCCACCAAAGTCTCGCGTCTGTTCTGTAACACACGAATGACCCAGCTGTATAAAATTTAACCACCATTTATTTTCGGTTCTCATTAATTCACTCATTCATTCTTTCATTCAAAAAAATATTCTCGATCTGGGCCAGGTCCTATTCTAGACACTGGACGTATACGTGGAAGCACAGAAAAAGGCTCTTTTCTCAAGAAGCATTCTCAAGAGCAAGACAGATAATCAACACCTAAGACCATTCAAACAGCTTCTTTAAGATAACAAGACAGGCAGCGAAGGAAGGACAGCTGATGGAAGAGGGAGGGGTGAAAGAGGACTTATCTCGGACAGAGGGGCCGAGGAGATTCCTCATTGGAGGTAAGACTATAGTGACACAAAGGGAGTGGCCAGGGGACCGCCTGGGGAGGGCCCAGGCGGAGGCAACCTCTGTAGGGGCGTGAGCCAGGCCCCGTGGAGAAACGTGGAAAGACCTGGGGCTGGGGTGTGGTGAGCGAGGGACAGAATGGAAGCTAAAGCTGGAGGGAGGGCAGCAGCCAGGCCCCGTAGGGTCTTCTAAGACAGCAGTGCCCAACCTTATTGGCACCAGGGACTCATTTTGTGGAAGATAATTTTTCCACAGGGAGGGTAGAGTGGTGGGGTGGCTTTGCGGTGACTCAAGTGCATTACACACAAGCACCCCCCCTGCTGTGTGGCCCGGTTCCTAACAGGCCCAGACCAGTGCCAGTCCGCGGCCTGGAGGTTGGGGACCCCATTTGAAGTCATGGGAAGGAACTTGCTGTTTCTACCTAAAGTTTTCTCAATGTGTTGTGAATCCCATCCTGGGACACCAAGAGCACAGGTCCCAGCTTCCCAACGGAGCAATACAGATCTTCCTGCCCCTGAGGCTGGGTTCCAATGACAAAGAGGAAGGTAGAACTACAGGGCAGAAGTCAGTGGCGGGGAGAGGAGGGCAAGAAGACAGGGGTGCTGGCAGAAGACTGGGAAAGGAAATAAGGCGGAAGGACAGGAGGATGTATGGCTGAAGGCTGTGCGGACTGCCAGGGGGTATCAGCCAGGTCTTCACAAAGGTCAGTTGTGCACCAACATTTTTCCCCAGCCACACGGTGCTTCCCCTACCTTAGGAACTGGGTCTTTCCCATGAGGTTGTCAGCCTCTCTCTGATGTTACTCAGGTAATTGTGGCCTCAACACGCCTGTGGCCCACACTGAATGTGTGTCCGGCAGCCTGGCATCAAAGCACACTTTTCAAAGCATCGTGAACACACTTAACAAACACCCACTGACGATGATACGTGAGCCTAAGCCCTGCTCGTAAAAGGGCGAGACAAAGCCTGCAATGCCGGCTTCAAGCGCAGCTGTAGGGTAGACTGCAGAGAGCAGAAGGGTGGTGAGACTTGGGAGCTGCGGCTGAGCCACCAAGAGACGCCTCCCACGCTGGGGGCCTTCAACCCTGGCAGCCTTTACCCAAAACAGGACTCTGACCAGAAGTCAAAGTGGTATGTTAGAATCTCAGCACTTTTATATATGCTACATGGGCACCAGCCCTTGTTCCTGAAAAATTCAAAGTCCAGCAATAATTCCCTATTTGCAATACAACAAAGACAAGTCCTCCATGGTGAGCCACAGGGTGATTTTATATGGAGCAAGGATGGCTTTGATTGGAATTGTCATGCATTTATTTGTATGTACATCAGGAAGAAATGTAACCACTAGCACCTCAAGCTAGGATGCATGTGAGTAAAAATAAAGAATTTACTTTACTTTTACTAAAAAATAAAGAATTATTATTTAGGTAATAATATAGACAATACTGACATGACATCACCAGCAAAACCATGCAGGTGTTTCTTAAACCCCTAAGGTCTACCTGCAATAGTCTTCGGCTGCACAGTGGATCCCAGGTAAATAGGGGGAAGGGATGTTTCCGGTCATTAAGAAAACTGTTCGGCCACCAGGGCATGTACCCATGGGGCACAAATGTTGGTATACAACCCCCTCCTATGTGCGTGTGCAGAGTGGATTTCCATCTAGCTTGACACGGCAGCCGTCTGCGCCTCCTCTGGACAGACTCACGCGCTGCAGATGGCTAAGTCCTCCGGGAGGGAGCACACCCTGGAGGCCCCCACGCCCAGTCCCGAGTAAATGCACTGCAATGCCCGCTCAGTGAGCGTCTCTGTCAGGGACAGAGAGCAATCGGGGGCAGGCGGGCCTACGACGGGCCCCGAGTCGGCAGTAGGACCTTGAGCGAGTACCTTGAACTCTCTCAGCCCCAAATTTCTTCATCTAAGTTACGTAATAGCTATAAAACACTTAGCACATGCTATACACACTTTTGGTGTTCAATAAGTGGTTTTAGGAATGAAAACAGCACCTCCCTCAAAGGGTTGTTGTTAAAACTAAGGGAGTTAATATATGTGAGGCACTTAGAATAGTGTCTGGCTGTATCAGCACCATTACCCTCATCATCATCCTCATCAACATCTTCATCTTCAACCAAAAGAGAGAAAAAATGGAATGCAATGACGTCAACACTCACCAGGTTCTATGTACATGTAATCACCTCTTTAGTTGCCTAACCCACTAAACTTTCAGCTTCCTAAGGCTGGACCCCCTTTCCAGAGCTGTGGCCTGGTACTCTAGTTTGACACAATTAGTTCTTTATTAAGTTTTTGGCTGATATTTGAATGAATAAACAAATGAACCCCTCCCAACATGCTGGGAAGTCCCCTTTAATACAATGGCATCAGCAGGCTTTATATATCAGCCACAGTTTCCTTTTCATAAAACATGTTAGCATTCTATGAATGCACACCGTTTACTAGACTATTATGGAGCGTGGCCAGAAATCGTGTGGAAGCTAAGGATACTCATGCATGTGAAATTGCTGGCCCCTAGGGAGAATTCATAGGAAATTATTGTTATTCTCAGATGCATTCAGGACAAGGAGTCTCCTGCGTAACCAACTCAAAATTTGGGTTGGCAAATGAACATTAAACACAGGGATTGGGAACAGCACGCCTTGACCTTTTTATAGAAAAAGATACAGGCCACATCTCCAATGACCTCTGGCAGAACGAGAAGTCTAGCATGCCATTTTAAATTAAAATCGAAGAAATGTACCAGAAAGACAACTCATGGAGACAAAACAATATAAACCTCTCATATTTCCGACGAGGCAACCGAAGGCCAGAATGAAGTAACTGGACCGAAGGCACAGGGATCGTTGTCGGTAGAGTCAGGGTTCAAACCCGAGACGCCTGACTCCTGTCGAGCATTTCCTTTACCTCCTGATGGCTTACCATTACGGTCATTACCACGGGGTCTCTGGTAAGCCTGCTGATTTGCAATAGCTAGTAGAACACATGTTTTACTCACCTGTGACTAACGACCGGATGTCTGTACTTGCACACTGAGGAGCCAGGGTCTGAACTTCAACATAATCTCCATGCTGCTACTGATTTGGACACAAATAAGACAGAACCATGGCTTATATATTGCAGAAAAGTGAATGCAGACCCCATCAGACAGTGGGGGCATTGACTCTGCATATTTAGGGTCAGACGTGGATACCATCCCTTTGCGATTCTACCTGATGGTTATGGGTCAGCCTCACCTTGTGGAACAAGTGCCTTCCTCCCCCGCCATGGGTGTATATATTTGCTTGCAAATGGCATGATATTTTAAATACACCAGAGGAAGCTTTCCATCCGCAGTGAATCTATTTATAAAAATAAAGAATCCTTTCATACTGCCATATGATTGCAGAATTAGAGTAGTAAAAAATAGCAGCTAATTATTTTTGGAGCACGAACTATGTACTAGGGATTTTGCTAAATGCTCCCCCATGCATTATATCATTTACACCATGTAATCACCCATGAGGAAGGTACTAGTGACATTCCCATTTTATAGACAGGAACACTAAGGCACTGGGGCAAACAGACATGCCAGATGGCTCCTAATGACCCCCCAGCTCCTGGTGTTCACCCGCTATGTCCCCTTGAGTTTGGACAGGACCTGTGACTTGCTCTAATCAACAGAATACAGCACAGGTGATGAGATGTCACTTCCATGATATATAAGATCATAACTTCCATCTTGCTAGGAGATGTGATCTTGCTGGCTTTGATGAGGTAAGCCATGGTACAGAGAGACCTGTATCACAAGGACCTGACCCTGACCTCACCCGACATCCAGCAAGGAGCTGATGCCCTCACTCTGATACCTGGCCTACAGATCCTTCCCCACACGAGCCTCAGATGAGACCCCAGCCCTGGCGACTTCTCCCTGCAGCCTGCAAGAAACCCTGAGCAAGGGACCCAGCTGCACGGTGCCCAGGATCCTGCACCGCAGACACCCTGAAATGACAAATGGCTGCTGTTTTACATTGTAGTGATACTTCATGCAACAGTAAAGAACTAACACAGGTCTGGACAACTTAAGTGACTTTTAAGTATCACTTTGCCAGCCCAATGTCGCTTAGCTGGCAGGTGGCTTAATTAGTCTTGAATGTGGATAGGTTACCTTCTAAACCTGATATGGAATAGTCACGGAGTTCAAATCTCTGAGCTCCTTTCCAGACTGACAGACAGTACATGCAGTCTTTTCCTGAAGATTTCTTCTAATGGGGTCCGTGACACTGCCAGTCCACCCGAAGGAGCACGCGGCTCAGCAGCAATGCTCAGAACCTGAGGTCAGAAGATCCGACTCTGAAATGCCCCTGGTCCTTCCAGCTCTTCCTGCAGCTCAATCCATCGACTTAATGTCTGTACCCTTACCTTGCTCTCTGGTACCACCACACACTCACAGTAGTACTGTGGGCACAGATCGGTAAGGCCATTGGCCCCATGGTGCCTGGCAAGTGGATAAGTGGCTTCTTTATCCAAAATGTTCCGTTAAAGTTCCATTTCTTAAAGGTCAGTTTATGAACAGATTGTGTTCCAATGAGCCCTGGCCTTTCCTCTAGACTCCAGACCTACATGCCCAGCTGCCTACACAAGAAGTCTACTGGTGCATCTCTTCTGAACCTCAACTCCAAGCACACGCTCTCCATCTCTCCGCCCCACCCTGCCTGATAACCTGGTCCCTCCAATGCACCTCTTCCCAGGGAAGGCAGACACCCTTCCTCTGCTTACACAAGTCAGAGCCTGGCAGTCAAGCTTGACACCCCTCTCTCATGCATCTGCCTCAGCCAATCCACTACCAAATCATCTTGGTTTTCGCCTTCAAACCCTCTGGAACCCATTTTACAATTTTTCCACTACCATCAGCTTGGACTCTTGCAAGAACTGCCTACACTCCACATCCAGACATGCCCACTCTGTGCTTTGTAGTAATTATGTTTATTTTGTAAAGTAAAATTTCTATTCGGGTATAACATTTTGTATAAAATGTATGCAAATCATAATGATACAGCCTAATGAGCTTTCACATAGAGGCCATACCCCCAAAACCAGCACCGGAAGCAAGAAACAGAGTGCCCCCAGAGGCCCTAGAGGACCCCCAGGGGACTCTTCGGCTCACTGACACCCTCCCTGTGACAGTGGCCCATTAACTGAATGTAGCATTATTCACTTATTCATCTTTTTGTTTGCAAATATTTGGGTTGTTTCCAGTAGCACTGGCATTTACAGTGTACTTTTTTGGAACAATGAAAACCTTCTGGAATTTACATATTCAGGGTGGAGCAAAAGTAGGCTTATAGTTGTTCATATGGAAAATAATACAGTAATTAATAATAACACAAGGATAAACTCTGCATTTTGTGAACTCACACAAGCGAACAAACGCACGCATTTCTGATGGGTGTGTCCACACGCAGGGGCAGCAGTGCTGGGTGGTACACAGTGTGGGAATGTGTTCAACATCTGCAGTTTCTGCTAAGCTACTTCTAGACACCGCAGCTTCTTCTAAAATAGCTGTACCAACGGCCACTCCTACCAGCAGTGTATGCGTGTTCTGGCTGCACCACATTCATTTCAACAGCAGACATCATCTGTCACCTTCAGTTTAGCTACTCTGGTGGGGTACAGTCATATGTCATTGTACTTTAAATTTGCATTTCCCTGGTTGCTAATGAGGCTGAACATTTTCATATTTTTTGGGCTATTTAGACATCCTCTTTTGTGAGGTGAATGGTAAAATCCTTTGTTCCTTTTTCTATTAAGTTACCTTCCTTTTACTATTGACTCACAGGTATCTTTACATGTTATGGAAACAGTCTTTTGTCAAGGATGTGCATTGCAAACACCTTCTTTCATTCCATGGCCTGCCTTGCCCCTCCTTGAACGGTGTCTGTTGAAGAAGAAAAGCTCTTAATGTTAATGTTCTTCAGTCTACCAATTATTTTCCTCTTTAAGGTTAGAGATTTTGTATCCTATTTTAAATGATTTTGCTACATTTCCTTTTAAGACAGTTTTGGTTTTGCTTTTGTTTTGTTGTTTTTGTTTGCTTTGCCTTTTACAGTTAAGGTCTATAATCTACCTTGCTTCTATTTTCATATGAATAGCCAACTGACCCAGCAAAAAATTTCTTTGAAATCATTTTACAACCACACTGCAGTGTTACCTTATAAACCAAGTGACTGTATCTGTGTAGGTCTGTTTCTGGTTTCTCTATTTTATTCCATTGGTCTTTTTTTGTCCATCTAGGTTTCAGTCCTACATACACTGTCTATATAGTTTTCAATAATTCTTGGTGTCTAATAGTATGAGTCCTACACCAGCTTTTCTTCTTCTAGACTGCCTCGACTCGTCTGAGCACTTTGCATTTCCACATAGACTTCAGAATCATTTTTTTCAATTTCTAGCCCCCGAAGCTGAGAGGCTTCGATTGGGATTGCCTTCAATCTATAGATGAATTTAGGAAAAATTGACATTTTTACAATATTGCATTTTCTGGTCCACAAACATAATGAGTCCATCTATTTATTTGCCTTTTGGTATTTCACCACGAAGCCTGACTGTTGGTGCAGGCTTGCTGCACATCTTTTCTGCGGTAACAGAGGGCCCTCCTGTTCCTAGTTACTGCGTTCCTCCAGCCAGAAGGTCCGGTCATGCCTCTCCCTCCTTAGAGGTTTCTATTGTGCCCATGACTCTCACAGGGGCATCCAACATGCGGCCCAACACACAATCATAAATTTACTTAAAACATTATGAGATTTTGTTTTCATTAGTGTTTGTGTATTTAATGTGTGGCCCAGAGACGCCGAGGGGCTGGACGCCCCCGCCTTCAGCCTCCCTCGGAAACACTGCGCTCCTTGCTCTCTCCTCTCTGACCTCAGCTACTTTCAGCTTCCTGACCATCAGGTCATGCCCCCTTCACCCGGGTCCCCTTGCAGGTGCAAAGGACCCACACCACCCTCTTTACATGCTCGTCTCCTTGTTAGATCTTACTCATCCTTCAGACTTCTGCCAGGGGGTCGCCTCCTCAGGGAGCCCTCTGCTGGCCAGCGCCCCGCCCCCAGACCAGAACAGGCTCTTTAGGATAAATTCCTAGAACTATCTGCCCTTCCTTCGCAGCTCACCTCTGTTAGACTCACTGCACTGTAAACTTCCTAGGACCAAAGGCTGTTTTGTTCGCCCATTATATTCCCAGGGAGGTAGCTCGGTGCCCAGTTCCAAGGGAGCTGGTGCTGAACAAACATTTGTTGAATGAATAAAGGAATTAGAACAAATGAACTAACTCAGACCATTCATTCTAATCACTCTCAGCCTCCGTTTACACAATTGCAAAAGTATGAGCTTTGCGTCTTTTACTTTTGACATTTTATGATTCTGATTGAAGAATCAAATTGTTGCAAATGACAAGAGTCAACTCTTGATGAATGTGAATGATTCTTCTTTACTTTTCTGATCTTGTTAGCGTTGCTGAATTTGAAAACACAAAAGCCAGCAGGTGGGCTTTTGCGACTGTGACCGTCGGCACTGTGAGCTCATCGCAGCGTCGTTGGGGACAGATGGCAGGCTCTGTCCGCAGGGGAGCCCCACTCTCAGACAGTGGGACGCCCAAGATCAGAGCTTCACAGGACTCCGGGGGCCAATGTTCTGGAACCAAGTGAAAGTTAAAGCCCTTCCATGGATTTTCTCTGCTTGCTTCAGAAACCAAGTCCTTTATGAGTCGTCCAGGAAGAGTTCTCTTCAATGTTGGAAAGAAGTCCTTTTATGGATAAAAATTCAGACTGAACTCCAGATAAATTAGAAGGTAAATGTTTACATCGCTAAGCAGATCATTTGTAAAACAAAATGGCTCTCAGCTTTAAATTCTCCCTGATCTTTGACTAAAGGGATTGATATGAAAAGGGGACTCCATTAGAAAGAAAGTCATTTGTACATATCAGTTCAATTTCTTGCTAATGTGAAAAGAGGTACCTGCTCCCACACGGCGGGTCAAAACGCCCCTCCACCTGGCCGCCCAGTTACTCTCCACTACCTCACCCTGCTCTCTCGCTCTTGTAAACTCATACGCTTCTGAGATGATCGTGTTTATTATTTGGTCTTTTATTTTGTTTTTCATTTGCCTACCCCAACAAAAGTGAAAGCTCCATGGAGACCAGGACCTTGTGTGTCCTGTTTCCCACTGCGCCCCCGGAACTGCCACGATGCTTGGGTGACAGCAGGCACCTGATACACATTCATGCAAAAAACGACCAGACCAGCTACCAATCAACTTACGTACAGAAGCAGGAAAGACAATGCCAGCTCAGGGACCAGTGTATAAAGTGGAAACGGTTTTTGTTATGTAACAACTCCCTTATCTCTAAAATAAACATTGAATAAATGTTTAATGTTGACTGAGCCTTTTTATTTTTTTTAAGTAAAGCTCTTTCTGTGCCTTTCTTTATGAAAACCAGTTTATCTGGTAAACTCCTTTAACTGACAGTGTATCAATCAGCCTATGATAAGATTTACTACAGTAACAAGAAAAAGAACCCCTACCACAAAGACTTAACAACCATGAGGGTTTCGTTCTCATTGATGCCACATGTCCCCCCGAGCCCCAGGTCGACTACAGCTCCGCCCATGTCGTCCTCACTCTGAGAACCCAGCTGGTGGAGCAGCCTCCACCGGGGCAGTGCGGCCACGGTGGAGGGAAAAGGGAACGTGGCAAACCAGGCACTGGCCCTTACGACTTGCGCTGCTCCTCACATGCCTTGGCCAAAGCGAATCACGTGGTTAGACCGGCCAGTCGTGGGGTGAGGAGCCCCAGGGGAACGGAGGGAGGCATCTGGTTGACGGGCTGTGCACTGTCTCCCTGCGTTTTCAGCTCTGGGAGCTGGTGAGAGGGAGACAACGGGAAATCCCAGGTCCAAACTCGAAAGAAAGGAAGGGAGGGAGAGAGGGAGCGAGGGGAGGAAGAAAGAGCTGCTCTACCTCTGAGAGCCACCTGGGGACCACACTCTGCCAGTTGAGGACTTACGTAGAAACCAGGAGGACAGGCTGATGCGTCCCCCCTCGGACATGCTCAGAGAAGCCCTCCCACGGAGGGCCATTTTGCCCACGTTGAACCAGCAGGCAACGTCAGTAAAGGAGCTGCCGGGGGCGCAGCGTCCTTCCTGGAGGTTGCCCCTCTACCTCCTTGGATAATTTGCCACCAATAGAGGGGCGCAATTCTGGAGCCTGGAAGCCTTTAATCCCTGGTGACATTATCTGAAGGCAGGCTGATGGGCTAAGAGCAGCCAGCTTGCAGGAACAGCCTTTCAAGGAGAGGGATTCTTCAGAGCCACCACTTTCAGGAAATTATTTCTCCCTTCCTACGACTCACGCCTGAGGGGGAGATAATTTCTCTCAGAGACTCAGAAGGGACACCAGGAAAGAGGCATAAAGACAGGAGAGTTTAAGACTCAGTCTCAAACGGTGTAAATGGGATGGATGAAAGGACTTGGGAAGAGCATAATCATGGTGAGACAAAAAATAAAGATTCACACTTTCAGCGGCATTTACAGATCTCCTACTGTTACAATGACGTAGTATATTCTGCCCTAAAAACAGCTCTAAAGAAACACCACCCATGTATTTGGGGCTGCCTACAGTCTTGTAGGAGACGACAAATATTTTCCATGAAGGGTAGAAAGTGGGCTTCTTTTGAAGAAGGATAACCGCTCATCCAGCCTGTGACCATTGAGGAGGGGCCTGCAGGGGTTCAGTCCAGAGATAAGAATGAGCAGGAGTCAGCAGGCGGCACGGGGAGGTGGCGGGCTGGTGTGTGAGGCGGGGAAAGGCACCTGGGCAGCGGGGACAGGCTGGGCGAGGCCCAGAGGGGTGGGAAGGAGACATGCTGCAGTCTGTCCCCTAAGCTCAGGGCGGCTGGGCCCAGGTACACACAGGGGCAGTGAGCCTGCAGAGAGAAGGCAATCCAGGAGGACCTTGTCAACAATGACATTTGATGAAGGAAACTGGGCAGTGGCAGGAAGGGGGTAGTTCCCGAAGGCTGAGAGATGTCCCACCGCACGGCCATTAAAAGTTACCCCACTATCCCACGTGTAAACAATGAGCCGGAACCTTCCCTCAGTCAAAACCCAAGCGCGACCAGAGGAACAGCTGACCTCTGAGGACAAAATATTTGCTCTACGCATGTTTAACTAAATTCCCCTCTCTGAGATGCCAGCTTGGATCGGGTGGTCCATTCCAAAATAAAGTGTGGCGTCACTGGGGTGTGCCACCCCTCCAGGCACACGCTGTCCAGAACCAGAGACGACCCCCGGTCTGGGACACCCCGACGGGGTCTGGGAGATCTCCCAGCGGCGAGCGGAGGCCGGCTCTCGCCAGCTCGCACGGGCTACACGCTCAGGAATTTTGTGAGCCAGCAGCTGAACATAATGACATAAACTTGCATTTAAATAAACTATACTAAAAACAAAGATAATAAATACTCCAAATGCACTGCCTCCTAATTATTTCACCGTTGCCTTTATTCTTGAGAAGATTTACATTTCTTTTATCTGTGTGGTAGAAATATTACATTTCCCATCAGTAATATCACAGTGGTAGCAGGGAATCAGTCACAACAGGAGTGTATACCGCACAGAAATTGGCAAAGGCTACACATCAGCCCCTCCTCCACCTCCTCACTCCTCCCACCAAGAGCTGGTTGTTAATATTTACCAGCACACCACTGATTCCACAGGCTGTATTAAATCAAATCAACACGTTATCTATTCTCCCCTGTCCTTGCTTCTTTACCCCACATACCACGTACACATGCATGCACACGAATCCATTCTGTCTTCCTTAGTCTTTCTGGATCATGGGCATGCCTTTACTCTGGAATATACTCTGCTCTTTCCTCTTCCTCATGAATTCATTCTAGGATGTTCAATTCAAACCCTATGTTACTGTGCTCCCAATAGTAACTGGATCTCAGTTTTCTCATCTGTAATATAGCAGGAATAGATGAGAAAATCTCACAGGAACAATAAAGAATTGGACCCTGGCCAGGTGGCTCAGTTGGTTGGAGTTCATCCCATAAACCAAAAGGCTGTGGGTTCGATTCCCAGCCAGGGCACATACCTGGCACATACCTGGGTTTCAGGTGTAATCACCGGTCAGGGCGCATGCAGGAGGCAACCCGATCGATGTTTCCTTCTCACAGCAACGTTTCTTTCTCTCTCTCACTCTCTCTCTCACCCCATCCCCCTTCCTTGAAACATATCCTCGGGTGAGAATTAAAAAATAAATAAATTTAAATTAAAAAAAAAGAATTGGAAACCCTTATTTTAATATACTGCCCCCTAAAATACTTCCTTGAATCAAAGTAGTTAAAAATCTTTTCTTGAGAACGAGGCAGCTGCCAACTTCGCCCACTGCGCCATGCAGTCAGTACGTAGCCTTCGGCAAGTCCCCGAAGCATCTCCGCCTCGTTTCCGCACGGCTGACCGCACCGCTGCCGCCGTCTTTGCCGCTGCCACTGTCCTAGGCACTGACCGCTGGTTCTTCTCAGTTCGGAAGTAAGAGCATTGCCAACTTTAAAGATTTCAAGAGTGAAAAATCAGAAAAGTAGCAAAGACACACACACAAAATCCTCATTAAGTAGGTGGTGATGATTTTCAGAAAAAGGATTTACCTTAAGTACAATAAAATCAACATTAAACAGATTAACAGGGATCCTGAAAAACCAATTAGTAGAATGGGTGTTATCTCTTCGAAAACACCATCTACACTGAAAGGGCACACAAAATAAGCCCATGTCTTTATAGTCAATTGCTATTTGACAAAGGAGGCAAGAACGTACAATGGGATAAAGATAGTCTATTCAATAAATGATGTTGGGAAAATTGGACAGATACATGCAGAAATAAAATCAGATCACTCTTTTACACCATAAACATGAATAAACTCAAAACGGATTAAGGACTTAATCGTTAGACTCAAAACCATAAAAATTCTAGAAAAAAACATAGGCAGTAAAATCTCAAACGTTTCTTGTAGTGATATTTTCTCTGATACATCT
Organism: Pteronotus mesoamericanus; assembly: GCF_021234165.1. Lineage (NCBI taxonomy): Eukaryota > Metazoa > Chordata > Mammalia > Chiroptera > Mormoopidae > Pteronotus > Pteronotus mesoamericanus. Next base: position 3,171,956 of record NW_026555200.1, read on the forward strand.
CCTTGGGCAAGGGAAACAAAGGAAAAAAAATGAACAAATGGGACTACAATAAATTAATAAGCTTTTGCACAGCACAGGAAACCATCGACAAAATGAAAAGACAACCTACTGAATAGGAGAACATATTTACCAATGGTACATCTGATAAGGGGTTAATATCCAAAATTTATAAAGAACTTACACAACTCAACACCAAAAAAGCAAATAATCCAATTAAAAAATGAGCAAAGGGCCTGAATAAATACTCCAAAGAATACATAGAGATACCAACAGACATGTGAAAAAATGCCCATTGTCACTCATCATCAGAGAAATGCAAATGAAAACCACAATGAGATATCACCTCACCCCTGTCAGAATGGCCAGCATCAATGAATCAACAAATAACAAGTGCTGGCGAGGACGTGGAGAATCGGGAAGCCTCGTACACTGTGGGTGGGAATGCAGACTGGTGCAGCCACTGTGGAAAGCAGTAGGGAGTTACCTCAAAAAAATTAAAAATGGATCTGCCTTATGACCCAACAATTACACTCCTGGGTACCTCTCCAAAGAAACCCAAAACACTAATTTGAAAGAATATATGCACCCCTATGTTTATTGCAGCATTATTTACAATGCCAAGCTATGGAAGCAACCCAAGTACCCATCAGTACATTCACACAGTGGAATACTACCCTGCCGTCAAAAAAGAAGAAGGAAATCGTACCCTTTGCGACAACGGGGATGGACCTGGAGAGTATTATGCTAAGTGAAATAAGCAAGTCAGAGAAAGGTGAGTACCATATGATTTCATTCATATGTGGAATCAAACAAAGAACAAACAAAATAGAAACAGACTCGTAGGTAGAGAGAACGGACTGACAGCTATCGGGGGAGGGGAGCTGGGACACTGAATGAAAAAATTGAAGGGATTATCCAAAAAAAAATCAGCAGCACAGACAGAGAGCAGCATGGGTGAGGAGGTAGGGAGAGTAAAGGGGCAATAAACGGCAGTGGACAGAGACTTGCCTTGGGGTGGTGAGCGCACAGCACAACACAGATGACAGATTATAGAACTGTACTCCTGAAACCTATATGATTTTATTAACCAGTGTTGCCCCAATAAATTCAATTAAAAAAAATTACACATTCCATTAAGGTGAAAAACACATAAATGAGTCTAGGGTTAAAAGGCTGAGGCAGGCAGGCGCCTCTGAGCCATCCCTCAGACTAAGGCATCTCCACTTCTGAAAAACATTCCCTAAGCAGAGGCACCACATACGGATTGTCTGCACCCGGGCTCGAAGCTGCGCAATTCCACTAAACATCAGCCTGTACCCTGGACAGCCCCAGGCACCCTGGAGGCTGGTCCTCGCACCAATAAACTGTCCTCTGGGGCTTTGACCTGAAGCCAAGACACTCACTCTAAACCATCAACCTGGAATGAAGAACAAATAATTCAAATAGGCAAATTCTCCACCGGAAAAAAGGAAATGCCCTCAGGGACGCAACCCAGCTAGAACAGGCATGAATTGTGTCTGATCACGATGCTGTTACGGTACTTTGACTTAAGCTATAACCCTGGAGCAGAGAATCTGTAGCTGGTCTATAACAAAAATAAATAAAATTAATATCTTACTCTTACCCAGAGATGAGCCCAGGTTTCTGTAATGTGAAACATATACAATTTGGAAGCCTTTTTGAAGAAAAAGAACTTAAAATTATGAATTTGAAATGACATTAAAAGTAAGTATTTGGCCCCAGCTGAATGGCTTGGTTGGAGTGTTGTCCCGCACACCAAAAGGTTGCGGGTTTGATTCACGTCAGGGCACACACCCAGGCTGAAGGTTCGATCCCCAGTGGGGGCATGTATGGGAGGTGACTGATCGATGTTTCTCTCTCACATCAGAGGTTCTCTCTCTCTTTTTCCCTTCCTCTCTCTTTAAAATCAATAAAAAAAGATATCCTCAGGCAAGGCTTCAAGAAAAATAGTAAATACTTGTTTAGAAAGAAAAAAAGAAATAATTTACAAACTGTTCTTAAAAGCTGGCAAATAACAAATATATCACAAAATTCTGAAAAATCTGGAAAAATGACATGAAAATATTCTTATCAATTATTCTTAAACATACCTCTACAGTCCTTTTTCCCTATGGACTTTCACAATATTCTCCTTGGTTGACTACACATTTGATAGTGATTGTTTAATATTTTCTATAAAAAATATAAAAATTTAAAACAAGTAAGATAATCTGTCCAACAGAATGGTTGGTCAAAAAATTTTGGTAGATTGAAGATGGCTATGGATTCTTGTCAGTCCTCCCATGGAGAGAGAAACTCTATCTTCTCTCCCCTTGAATCTAAATGCAGCAAAAATAACACTTTGCCATTTCCCATCCAGGCCCAAAGACGACTGGCAGCTTCTCTTTCTGCCCCTGGGACTTCCCTCTTGGCATCCGGCCGCCATGCTGTGCGGAAGCTCCAGCGCCATCTGACGAGGTCACACGGGGAGGAGCGCGCCCCCGCCGACAGCCTCCGTGAGCTCCAGCTGACGGCCGGCGCTGACGGCCGGCGCCAACGGCGAGCGAGGCTGCGCTGGGCCTCCCGGGCCGCCTCCGGGCCCCCGATGACACCACGGAATGCGGTTACTCTGTACTTCTAGAACAGCCATAAAACCAGTCAAATCACAGAACTCTGAGAAATAATAAATAGTTGTTTTAAGCCACCAAATCTTAGGGTGGTTTATTGTGCGGCAATAACTGTTTTCTTCCCCGCATTTTATTATGAAGACACTCACACATAAAGAAACTTGAAAAAATTGTACAGTGACCCCTCACATGCCCATCTCTTTGATTCAACAACTAACATCTTGCCATTCTTGCTTTATCACTGATCTACCCTTTTGTCCACCCATCTCGTTTTTACTCATTTCCAGGTTGCAGACATCAGTGTGCTTTACTCCAAACACTTTTGCATGCATATCATTAACTCCAATTTTTTTTTTCTTTTGTGGTAAAATTTAAATACAATGAAATACACAAACCCTAAGTGTACCATTCTGAGTTTTGACAAACGCATGCATCTGTGAAACCCGAACCCCTCACGAGAGAGGGCATTAGCGGCACTCAGAAAGGCCGCTCTTACCTCTTCCCCCTCAATCCCAGCCCCCGGCTCCCCGACAGAAAACCACTTTTCTAACTTTTTGTCTACCCTAGATTAACTTTACCAGTCCCGAGCTTCATAAAAAGAAAATCATAGAGTAAGTTTTCTTCTTCAATTGGTTTTTTTTTCACTCAGCGTAACGTGTGTGAAATTCCTTCACGCTGCTGCCTGTGTCAGGAGTAGGTTTCTTTTTATTAGTGAGGAGCATCCCTTTGTCTAAATAAACTCCGACAAACTGAGCCATTCTCATCGACGGACACTGGGACTGCTTCCGATTTGTGGCCACTGTAAATAAGGCTGCTGTGAACATTCTTGCGCACGTCTTTTTGTGGACGTACGTTTTCATTTCTCTTGAGTAGATGCCTAAGAATGGAATTGCTAGATCAAAGAGTAGATGTATGCTTAGTTGTATAAAATACATCCAGGCCTTTTTTCTGAAGTGAAGGCTTTTTTTTACATTACTGATAGTTCAGGAAAGTTTCTCTCAGCTTCATCTCTCCTTATTTGCAATGCCACGTGGATAACACCCTCTGTGCAGCTTCTCCCCGGGGGGCTTTCTCCTCTGTGCAGCTTCTCCCCCGGGGGGCTTTCCTTGGGGAAAAAGCTTCAGATGCTTCCAGCCACTTGGTCTGGCGAGGCAGGCCCTGCCTAGGGCCACAGCAGCTGGCCCCGCTCTGCCAGGCCCTCCCCAAGGACGGGCGACAAGGTGACCTTGAAGTCTGGGCCCGCCTCTGACAAGGGAGCGTTCCCTCCTAATCTTTCTGCTCGGAATCACACACGAGTCTAGATATTTGGTGAGGTTCGCCACGGGCCTATGGCCACTGGGTGACTTGAAAATACTGTTCTTACTGGTACCCTCCTCCCGCCTTTCCTGACTTGCCAACTAGAATGTAAGCCCCGCCGAGGGCAGACGCTTGCCCTGTTCTCTCTATGCCCAGAACAGAGCAGGAACTGCGTGAACAGACGAACGGCCGCCTAGCTCCACCTGCTTTGTCTCCCAGCCCTGAAGGGCTTACGTTCCATACTGGCCTATAGCTACGCAGGCTGGTGCCCAAGGCCTCTACCAGGTCAGTCCTTTGTGCCTCTAGCCTAGAAGGTGTCATACCTGGTTTAGATGACACTTCTTTCTCCAATTCCACCCTTCTAGGGCATGAGAATGAGAAGCCTTCTAGGGCAGAGACTTCATCTAGCTCGACTGTGTAACCCCACAGTACCCAGAAGTGTGCCTTGTACATAGCAGGTGCTCAGTACATGTCAGCTTGGGATTTGCTTTCCACACACACCAATGGGCTTTAACCTGGACCCTCAGACGTCCGGAGTAGCCTGAATCCTGAGATTGTCTGCAGAATGTTTGCACAAGTACATTTGTTTTAGGGTGAGCAGTTTAACACTTTCTCAAAGGAACCAGTGACCCAAAGCATGTTAAGAATCACTGAGGTAGATTTTAAGAAAAGCCACTTTTGCTTTCCTTTACCAATAAAGTACTTGGCAGAGGTGGGTCACACGATCACCAAGCCCATTTTCCTTGTCTTCTCAGTTATACAGCTGGACTGCATTTTCTAGCCCTTCTTGCAAGTAAAGGAGACCATGCGATGAAGGTGTAGCCAATGGAATGCAGGGAAGTGAGGTCCGCCAGTTCCTGCCCTGAGCCCTGAACCCTCCTGGATGTAACTGCACGTGCTCTCACTTCATCTTCTGCCACATCCAGGGCGACCCAGTGAGGCCCCAGAAAACCTGCCTTGGAGTGGGCAGGGCCACCAGAAAAATGAAGCTGAGGCCCCACATTGCCACTTGAAAAGCTGCCTACTGAACACCTATTGGGACTCTAACACAAAAAATAAAATCCTAAGGTGTGAAACCACCACAATTTTAGAGGCATATGTTACAGCAGCTAGCAATACTTGCCCTCACTAATACAGCAGAAATAGGTATTTTTATTCCTAGTATTTTTTTTAAATGGAGCTTTTTAAAAAGATTTTATTTATTTTTAGAGAGGGGGGAAGGAAGGGAGAAAGAGAGGGAGAGAAACACCAATGTGTGGTTGCCTCTCGTGCACCCTCAAGTGGACACCTGGCCCACAACCCAGAAATGTGCCCTGGCTGGGAATCGAACCAGCAACCCTTTGGTTTGCAGGCCAGTACTCAATTCACTGAGTCACACCAGCGAAGGCTATTCCTAGAATTTCTTGCTGAAACAAGAATGATTCGGCAGTCTGGTCTTTATCACCCACGCAAGAAACAGCCCACCCCCCTATTCCCTTGAAGCTTCCTGGGCTGCCTGATTTGTAACCCAAAGAAAGGCAGCCCAAGCCATATCTTTCTAACCACCACTCCCCAAATGCACTGAGGTTGAGCGAAGCTTGAGTTGAGAAGTGTAAGAACTCCTCCTCCTTGCCACGCCCACCTCTACCCAATGCCTTCAACCCACATGCCACTTTTAAGTTTTGAAAAGGAAAGAAGGTGTTCAGAAATAAACATGTGTTACTTTTTGAAATAGTGAATGAAAAGGCATGAGTTCTGTACAGGCACAAAGAAAAGATAATGAGTGTCCTAAGACAGCAAGAGAAGAAAAGGAAGCACCACAGGAAGAGCATTCCAAAGCAGCTGTCCCTACTGAGAGGGCAACGCATGTCCACAGTCCCCAGAGGAGAGCCCATGGCTCTGTCCCCTGCCCAGAGGCAGCCCTGGTCTGCCTGGAGTCCCCCGCCCCATCCCAGGACATGGGTCTTTGCCCAGGAACAACTGAGGTCAGTCAGTCACTAGAGATTCCTCTCCAAGGAATAATCCAAGACATGGGATTCAACATTAAAGTGGGAACCTAGCAAGGCAGGGTCACAGCCCTCCACTTCTGCGTGTGACATAGGTCAAGCTGATTTTGTCCTCCAGGCCAGTCTTCTGGTCAGTCAAATAAGGAAGTCCTGCCCGTGACGTGTAAGCCGGGGACACTCCGGTCAGCAACGCTCACCACCCAGTCACAGCTGTGGCGTATCGCAGCATCTGCCAGTGTCTGCACACTTCCACAGGGCCCCTCCCAGACCATGGGGCGGCAGAGAGGACGCGCAGCTCCCCTGATTATTCCTTCTTCCACACACGGGAGGCGGACGTTCTCGTGTGAGCCCATACACAAGACCCCTTGCTGTGTCACAGGTTCAAGTTCACACTGCCTCTCCTCGCTGCTTTTCATGGTCTGCTTACTGCAACTTTGTACTTCACAGAGCTCCATAATGGAAGGAATCTATAGAATGTTTACTCCCACAGATTAAAATATGGCAGCAAATCCTACAACATTTCTTCCATGGGGTCTTGAATCTGGGCAGGCCTGTGACTGCTTCAACCAATAAAATAGTGTATAGTTGAAATGACACTATGGGACGCCAGGTCCAGCTGCTGTTTGAATACAATCACATTAGAGGTCCCAAGCCAGATTCGCTCAGCCTACCGAAGAGATAATATCAAAGAAATTACCGTTGCTGTTGAAGCCACTATGCCCTGAAGTGGTTTATTTCCCAGCGGCAGATAACCAGAACACTTACAAAGTACCAAAAGCTATCCCAAGAATTCCACTTTTATTAAGCCATTGAACCCTCATGACACCATAGGAGGTAAGTATGCACATTTCACAGACGAATTCAATTCTGGAGACCCATCCAAGAGGAAACAGAGGGCCGCGTGTTACTTGGGAACCACTGCTCTACAGTTCCTTCCGGCCGGGACCTCCACTGGCCCTTCTACCATCATAATGCCCATTTATACATCCTTTTACCCAACAAGCATTTATTAATCACTATGTGCCAGGCACTGTGCTAAGCATTGGGGATGCCAGGATCAATTAAAGTCACAGCTCCTGTTCTCAAGGAGCTTACAGTCTAACAGAGGGGTTACATGGTGTCAATTCAGTGTGATAAAAATTATGATAAATTAAGCCCAGAATTTTGTGACCCACACAAGTTGTGAGAGGCCAGGGGGCCAGAGGAGGGCAGGGAAGTCTTCTTGGAAAATGTGACCTGAGGTTTAAAAGGGGAGAAGAGGGCTTAGCCGAAAGAGAAGACAGAGAGTGGATATTCCAGAGCAAGAGCTGCGCAGAGTCAAGAGACAGCAACGTACATTCAGGAAACTGCCAGGGCTCTGCAGGAACTTGGGCACGTGGGAGGGGAGAGGACGGTCCAAGGTGAGCAACTCATCCTGGTTTTCCCGAGACTTCCTAGATTTTGAAATGGAAAACTTTACACCCTGTGAAGTCCCTTGGTCCTGAGCGAAACAAGGAAGCTGGTCCTTTCAGGCAGGGGGAGGGGAGCACAGGGTGGGCTAGGCGACGGAGCAGGGGACAGAGCAGAGACCAGCGAGTGCGCGGACAGCAGGAGGCAGGCGCCTCATCCGCTGTTCCGAGGCAGTTCAGACTTCATCCTCAACACAAAGAAGAGACAACGAGGAAGCTTAAAGGGGCCAGCGAATTGATTATTTGACAGAGTTGAAGTTCAGCTGGAGCTGAAGCCCAGGACTAGTCCACCTGCTTTGGCACAGCAGTGTCTTCGTTTCCCTACCAGCTACTTGGTTTGAGAGCTTCTTGAGATGAAAACTTAAATCACTGAGGGGTTTTTTTCAACTTTTCTTTGTCTAACATATGTTGTGTTAAAATTTTCTTTCAAGCATTGTTTTCATTGCATTTTAACAGCTGGGATGTCGTATTTTCATGGTCATTTAGTTCAAAATATTTTCTAATTTCCATTATGATGTTTTCTTTGATTTATGGTTTATTTTGTAGTGTATTGCTTAATTCCTAAGCATTTGGGAATTTATCTTTTCATTATTGATTTCTTGCTTCATTTCCCTATGGTCAGAGAATATATTTTGTATGATTTGAAGCCAGTGAAATTTACTGATATTTGTTTAGTGGCCAATTTTTTTCTTATTTTGGTTAAGGTTATATGTGCTTTGGAAAAGAACGACTGTTCTGTGGTTGTTAATTGCAGTATTCTAGCTGTGTCAATTATGTCAAGTTTATTCATTGTATTTTTCAAATATTTTATGTTCTTCTGATTTTTATCTTCTTGTTCTGTCAATTACAGATGTATCTTAAAATCTCTAGCCATGATCAAATATGTATCTATTTACCCTTTTAATTATGTCTATTTTGTTTTATATGTTTTCAGGCTACGTTAATAGGTACATCCAATTTTAGACTTCTTACATATTCCTTTTTCTCATTATAAAAATTTCTCTTTGTGTCTACTAACTTTTTGTCTTAAAGGCTACTTTGATACTATTATTACTCCACCAGTTTTTGTTTTTTTTGGTTTTGTTTTTTTTTTTTGGTTAGAATTCTCAAGGTATATCTTTTTCCTCCCTTTTACTTTTAGCTTTTCAATGTCTTTATATTTAAGGTACACTTCTTATAAGCAGTGTACAGTTATTGCCTTTTTAAAATCTAGTTTGAAAATATTTGCTTTGAATTGAAACATGCAGTCCCTTTATATACAACTCCAACATATACAAAATGTAATCTTTGATATGTTGGAGTTAAAACTAATTTTTCACTATCTGTCTTATATTTGTCTTCTCTGTTTATTGTTCGATTTTTATTATGGCTTTTTACCTTCTTTTGAATTACTCCAGTACTTTTTATTATTTTACTCTCCTCCTTCCATCAGACTCTCATTTATGTACTATTTTAGCACCATACTGCTAGTTAGCATGGAGGTGACAATATCCATGTTTGCCTTATTAAAAGCTACCTACATTAGGGCATTGCTATTTCTTGGACAATGTTAGGACATTCTAGCACTTTAATTCATTTACCTACCTTCTGCCTTTTTTGGCCACTTCTGTTATGTATTTTAATGTTATGTATATTTTAAACCCCGGAAGACATTACTACTATTGTTTAAGTTGACAAATTTCACTTAGATCCACCCATAAATATGGCCTTTTCAATCCTTCCTGAATAGCCATGCTTCCATTTAGAAGCACTTTCCTTTTAAGTATTTTTTTAGTGCAGTTGTTTTGTTTTCTGAAAATTTATTTTACTTTAATGTTTTGAAGGATTCCTTACTGGATATAGAATTATAAGTTGGCATTTATTTCTCTCAGTAATTCAAACATGTCATTCCTCTGTCATCTGGTTTCTACTATTTCTGCTGAGGAACTGGGTATTGGTTTTATTGTTACTTATTTGAAGATTATGCATCTTTTCCTCTTTATCTTTGTTAGACACCCTTTGTATTTGGCTGTCAACATGTGCCATGTTATGATGTGCTTAGAGTGGTTTTCTTTGTATTTATCCTTGGTTTGTAGTTTCTTAAATTTCAGGCTTGATGCTTTTCATGAGTATAAAAAATCTTCCAGTCAGTATTTTCTTCAAATATTGCTTCATCTCCATTCCTCCTCTCCTCTGTTTATGGAACTGTATTCACACATACGCTCAACCTTTCAGTATGCCTTAGACGACTTTTAAACTCTTTTCAGCATTTGTCCACCCTTTTTTCTCTGTGCAATTCTCTCTCGATAGTTTCTACCCACCTATCTCCCAGTTTGCTAGTCCTCTTATCACTGTGTCTAATCTACTGTTAGACCTATATATGGAAGTCCTAATTTCATATATTTTATTTTTAAGGTACAGTATTTACATCTAGTTTTTAAAAACATATTCTACTTTTTTTGGTAAAATTCTTCATATTTTCCTCTATCTTATTTAACAAATCAACCATAGTTATTTTAAAGTTTGTGTCTGCAAATTCCAATGCTTGGATTACCCAGTGATCTGTTTTTCTTGTGATTTCCTGTCATTTTGTCCCATTTGCTGTCAGGTGTGGTAACTTACTAAATGCCAGACATTGTGAATTTAAAAACTGCAGGGGATCTGTTTAACCCCTAAAACTTCTGCTTAACTCTTTAATCTCCTAGCAGCTGCTCTGCACTTGTTTGCTTTCTGAGTCTTGCCCCCCCAGGTGTGCAACTTAAGAATTCACCAATTGCATCCTGTGAAATTGTGCATAGGCTTTTGAGCTCATTTTTCTGTGATTTCCTCCTCTCTAGGGCATGCCAACGGTGTTGGCATCAACAAGTTCTAACCCCTGGAGTGGCTCCCCACAGCGAGCCCCCTGGAGCCCGCCCCACCCCCTTCTGTTCAGCCCCTGCCCCTGCTGAGTCAGCGACCGCCTGAGGGCAGAAGGCAGGCACACGGGTGGGCTCACCAAGTGAAATTTTCTTCTCTCCGGGATTTGACCTCTCAGGTGCTGGTTACTTGGGTTTCTCTCTGATTCCTTCAGTGTTCTTTTTTCTCTTTTGGTGTTTTTTGTTTGGTTTTATCATTGTTTTCAGAGGGAGGGGAGAGTTAATCTCTCCAAGCTATTCAGTCTAAAGTTGTACATTACTTCTTTGAAACTCAGAACAATCCTGTGCAACAGATGTAACTATCCCCATTGCACAGATAGGGAACTGGGGCATAGGTGATTTAAATTATTTAACAAGAAAACCACTTAAATAGCAGGGCTAAGTTTCATCTTAAGTTCCACGTGCTTTCCAATCCACCACTGATTCCTCACCACCAACTCTCCTTGGGTAACATCTGGAACAAAAGAACTCCTTGAAAAAACAAGGATAAAGGATGGTTTCTCTACACACTACGCCCCCCCTCCTGCAAAGGCAGAACTCTTTCTGCCTCTGCTCAGATCCTCACCAACAATAGGAGCCAATCTATATTTCTGATGTGGGAACCTAGTGAATAATTCATAAGACAGGAGGGCTCCTAGCTCAACTAAACCTTGGATGAATTGTCTCCATGGCCCTACAGAGATGAAGAAAAATATATTTCGTGTGCAGCAAAGGTGGTTCAAAGAGACGATTCATTAAGTAAGATGCTATTTAAACATAAACATTTTTCTGACTAGTACCGCACTTTTAACAGAAGGCGATGTTTAATAGAGTAGAGATACTTTAATCTCTCCTCATACTGACTCCCTAAATTCAAAAAACATACAACATCGCCACTAGCATTTTAAGGAAGATATGTGGAGGCCCCTATTCACACTTCCTTTTAAGTATCTGTTCTTAAGAAGGCATCTGTTATTGACTGTAATAGTGTGAGTCATAACAAAGCCATTTATATTCATGTAGATATAATCTACACTTCCACAGGTGTCCAGATGTAATGTACAATTGCCTAATGAACCCTTCAAATAAGATGCTGCCAATGAGAACTGAGTTTGCTTCTCCTATAAAGAAAATGAAACTCCATCAGGCTGGCAAACAGGAAATTCGGCCTCCTCGATGGTTTTAATATGATGACTTTCTTACTCCAATTTCTTCAGGAAATAATATATAGGAAAATAATGTTTCTCTTTTGTGATTACATTACCATATGGAGTAATATTTCTTGACGGGGAGGTCATTTCATCTGATGGATTCTTGAACAGTGAAATGAAAGCTTGGTTCTATGATGGCAAAGGACAGACTGACTTATTAAAACTCTGACATTATAGATTTTTATTAGTCCATTTCACATTTGCTCTTTTGCAAGATCAAAAGCATGAATGGATTTTGGAAAGTCCATTAGGAAATATTAAGGATAAAAGTGAGACAGAATGGTCATTATTACAAATGGGAAAATAATCCAGAAACTTAGATTCTAGAGGCTAAGATGACTCACGAAGACAATGTGGGGAGCAGAACAGATGGGATGTGAGTGTTAATGTGGGAACCAGCCTCCTAAGATCAATGGCCAAAGTTCTAGAAAAATCACTCAGGCATCTGGATTTAGGGCACACTGCACTGGACTGAACAAAATTCACTGCTCTGGACAGAGGAAAGATGGCCCAAATTTAGGAGAAACTTCCCAAGCACTCTGAGATTGTTCTCTTAAATTTATCAGTAAAACATCTTTCGGAAGATGGGTTTATTGTGCATGTGCTCATTTTCATGCTCTTCAAATTCTTTCATTCAGTCTTGACTGACCCCTTTTGTACTAGAACGACAAAAACACCCTGGCTGAGGTGTGCTCCCAGGGAGGGACACAGGCAGGGCAGCACGGCCTGCGTGATGGTGTGGCGAGTCCTATAAAGAGGGAATGTATGGTTCATTCGTTCATTCATCAGGATTTAATGATTACCTACTATGTGCCATGCTCCGTACTCAGGGATGCAGGCGTAAGAGGGTTCTTGAGTAGCGGTAAGTTCAGTAGGGAAGACATACGATAAACAAATAAATACATAAACAAAGTCCACACCGTGGTTCAAGCTATAGGAAAGCACAGTGACATGTCCACATGAAATAGTTCACTGTTCAAGAACTCTTCAGACGAAACGACCAAATGTTCTCTGCGGCACACGGGTCTGAGCCCAGGGCACACACTGGGCCTGCTGGAACATCGCCCCTAAGCCCAGTGATATCTCCAGCTCCCTCCCGACTCAAAGATGTTCTTAGAACAAAGAGGCCCTTTTCATGTCCTTGGTCTCGGTTGTGACGAAGTAACGCTGGGCTCTGAACAGCGATCTTGATGTGCCAGACAGTCGAGCAATCCAGCCCCAGCTGCCTTTTGAGTAATGGGAGAAAAAGTTACAAACTTCATCAAAACACGCTGGGAGGCAGGGCAGCTGACTCAGCCACTAGCCTGAAACATGGTGGTCCGTCTTTCCGTTGTAGCTTCTCATCATAAAATCTACAAGGGCAGAGCCCCTGTCTGTTTTCTTATCACTGTGTACTCAAAACCTAGCACAGTGCCTAGAACATAGCACATGATCAGTAAACATGCATTAAATGAGTAACCAGGCAACAACATAATCAGGGTAAGAAACGTGCTGTAAAGACAACAAAGTAGTCCTGTGATGGCGAATAACACTGCCAAGGGTAGGGGCTGTAAACACAAGTTAACTGGCTGACTCGAGGCTGCTAACATTAGAAGGCCCTCTTTGCGTGGTTGGCCTCGGCTGGCGTGTTAATTTCCTAGGTCTGCCATGACGAATTACCACAAACTGGGTGGCTTCTTCCGACAGAATTCTGTTCCCTCACAGTTCTGGAGGCTAGAAGTCCCAGATCTGGCAGGACCTTGCTCCCTCTGGAAACTCTGCAAGAGAATCTCGTCCCTTGTCTCTGCCTTCTGGCGGCCCCAGGTGTCCCTTGGCTTGTGGCAGCATCACTCCAACCTCTGTCTCCATGTTCACACGGCCTCTTCTCTGTTTCTGTATCTTCTCTCCTTCTGCCTCTTATAAGGACTCCTGGATTTGGGGCCCACCTAGATAATCCAGGATGATGGTTTCACCTGCAAAGACCCCTTTCCAAATAAGATCACATTCACAGGTTCCAGGGATTAGACATGGATAGATCTTTAAGGGTACCTCATTCAACCCATGAGAGCTGGCACCTGAATCCTAGAATTACACACTGATATAAAAATTCCCTGCCCTGGTTGAGTGGCCCAACTGGTTGGAGCATCGCCCTGTGCAGCAAAAGGCTGCAGGTTTGATGCCTGGTCAGGCCACAGGCATACATACAACTGGAGACTCAATCCCAGTTGGGGCTTGAATGGGAGGCAACCAATCAATGTTTCTTTCTCTCTCCCTCGCCACCTCTCTCTCTCTCTCTCTCTCTCTCCCTCCTCTTCCCCCTTCCTCTGTCTCTAAAATCAGTAAGCACATCCTCAGATGAGGATTAAAACTCTGGACACTGAGCCTTTAATGGGTTTCCCTGCTAGACGCCATTTCACTCCTGTTGTCACCACTCAACGCTGGAGGAATTAAGATACCCTTTGAGACCCCGCCCGAAGGGACTCTTGGAAGCCTGTGGCCAGTTTTCACCAGATTTCACTCCGTGAACCCTTGCCAGGTGCCGATTCTGTTTTGGATCCTTTTATTGTGATACGTCACAGCCATGAGTATGACTACAGGTTGAGTCCCGTGAGTCCTCCTAGCAAGCCATCAAACCTGTGGGTGGTCCTGAGGACACCTTACACAAGGGACTACTTAGGGCACCGGGGAAGGCTTCCCTGAGGAGGGAGCATTTGAGCTACGACCCAGGGTGATGATCACATAGCTCATTAGTGATAAAGCTCAGTTTCCTCATCTGTAAAGTGGGGGTGTACCAGTCAGGGTCGGCAGGAAACCCATGGCACAAATGGGGTTCTTGGAAGGGAGTTTAATAAAAGGATCACACACAAACATGTGGTCAGCAACAAAGGATGATGCGGTAGCCTTGGCTTCACAACAGAGGAAAAGTGAACCACCCACAGGCCTTTAAGGTAAGTGCAGAGAGTGGTCACCAGAATCGCGGGCAGGCAGTTTCCTGGAGGGGCTGCCTGGCCAGAGCTGCAGTTCGTGGCAACCTGGGAGCCCCGGAGGGAGCCAGGGAACAAACTCCCTGACCTCACTCCCCTCTGGCCCTCTGGCCCTCCCGTCCTCGGCCAGTGTCTCCACTGGCCAAACCCAAATGAAATCGTGAGAATAAGGAAGCCCGTTGAGGAGGCCCACAGAGTCAGCCTCCTAGGGCACCAAGAAAGATGGACAAGTGTCGATAGTGGGCCTGGAGGGGCAAATCAAAATGCCCCCGCTCAGGGGCAATAACAGTCCTTACCAACCAGGGGGTTGTCGTAAAAATTAAATGAGATGGTATGTGTAAAGGAGGACTCATAGAACACTGTCCGGCACAATGTATATGCCAAATCACTGTTTTATAAATGATTGATGGTGAGAGGGAAGAGGAGGAGGAGAAAAGAAAGGAGGAGGAGGAGGAGGAGGATGAAGGGGAGGAAGAAGTCGGGGTGGAGGAGGAGGAGAAGAAAGAGGAAGAAGAGAAAAGCCTTTTGAGAAAGAAACTTCTTGAGAACAAGGCTTTCTTCATTGCTGTTACATCTGCAGCACCTACAGCAGCTCCTGGCACGTGGTGAGCACTCGGTGCCTGTGTTTAGTTAATGGATCACAGAAAGGCTCTTATACTCAGATTCTAAACCCAGACTCCACACAGAGACTGGCCTTAGAGACACACAACAGGTGGGAGCCCTTAAACAAAAACCTTACTATTACCAGTGATAACTACAGCCCAGAGAAGGAAAGCGACTTCCCCAAAGACACACAGTAGTTCATTGAAAGAGCTGAGAGTGGTATCCACATGTTCTGATTCCAGTTCAGTTCTCTTCAAATAAAAGCAGGCTGCGTCCGGTGCCATCATCCGAGGGCCCCGCGGGGTAGCCACCTTCGAGGGTGAGACATGGTTTGGTGCCCCTCTGTCTCCAACGGCCTATCAGAGTAAGGCTCAGGGTCTGCCCTCTGGGCACAGGGCTGGTTAATCGTGGCATTGCGGAAAGACCGCAGGCCCCGTGGCGAACTGAAGAACCCCTGGCGGTGTGGCCCAGCTGCCTGCCCGCCCTCTGACAGCACTCAGCCCTGACTGCAGGGTTCAGAGCCACTAACAACTAAACTCCTTTTAATGAAATAAAAGTTTAGGGGAACATCCTCACATCTCTGTTTATTTTTTGCAGGGAGGTGTAAATTTGTTAAGTTTTGGGAGACTTTTTCAGTACTTGCTGTCTGTCTTCTTTTTAATTTTATTGTTCACTGAAATATTCTGCTTCCCCTTCGCACATGCCTTGTCCACTCTGATTTTACACAAGACCATTCTCCATGGTGCCACAGCTTTGGAAGTGAGGCCTTGTGAAGATCTTCCCCAAAAAGCCCAAATGAAATTCACAACACACTCAGCGAACGCGCCTTCCTAAAGTCAGAGAAACCCAGCAGCATTTCAGGGGGGACGTGGTCCCCTGTGTCAGATGCTGCTTAGAGGTCAGGTGGAAGGACCATCCATGAAACTTGGCAAAACGAAGGCCATCGACGGCCTCGGCAGCGGGGACATGCCCGCCTGGGAAAGGCTGAGGAGAGCGTGGGCAATGACGACACGGAGACAAGAGGCACAGACGAGGCCTTTGAGGCGTCTGCCTGCAAAGCGGAGAAAAGAGGGCAGCAGTAGATCAGGTCAAAGACAGATTTCTGGCAGCTAGGGTTAAAAAGGAGAAAGGGGTAGCTGTGCACAGCTCCCACCCATTTTATACCTCGGGGCCCACAGTACAAGCTCCGAAGACCTGGCTCTTCCCGGACTTTCTTACAAACCCAGCAAGTCTGCCGCTCAGGTCGGGGAAGGCAGAGGCCACCTGCTGGAAACCTCCCTGGTGTAACCCCCTTCACACACTCTCGGTTCCCTTGGAGATGGCCTTGCAGGTTTGGGGTTGGCCAAAAAATCCTTTTAGATTTTTCCACAAAATAAAAGACACATGTTTTCATATTGATTTGGATATTTTGAGTATGTCGGCTGTCTCCTGCTATTGGCTTCTAGATGTTTTAGCAGGCCAGGGGCGCTGCTGACCATCTTCCAATGCGTGAGACAGCCCCACAGCAGAGAATCATCTGGCCAAAATGTCAGTAGGACCAAGAAACTTTGCAAACCACTTTTGATAAGTTTGATCAGTCACAGTACCTCCTCCACACACTACACAATTTTTTTTTGCATTTCAGTTGTGTTTTTACATTTCCTGAAATAATAAAGCATAATACACCAAACATGTTGCATATCTTCTTCCATCTTCAATATTAAAATGGCTGTACAAAAGCTCACCAATTTTGATGTTTTTTAAAATGCATTCTGATATGACAGCTGTCACAATACAATCTAACAAAACTGTTTCAAATGAAGATAAAGACAACTAAGCACTACTAGAGCCATCATACAGGAAAAATACAATGGACTTTTTGGCCGACCGGATACCCTAAGGATGAAGGTGAAGTCCCAGGACGCCCTAAGTGATGTCACTTTCTCTGCTGCCCCCACTGAATGCCTCCTGGGCAGCAGCCTCCCCAGTGCCAGAACCACCACTTAACATTTTAAAATTCATCTCTCAAACTAGTCATTTTCTCCCCAAGAAATCACAGCGGGCAGTCAATGCCCTGGAATAATGGAGCTGGTGGCAGGAAAAGACCTCGGGAGGCCCTCAAGTGTGAGGACAGAGGACCTGCAGCCCGTGTGGCTAAGGGAGCCTCCTGCCTGGCGCCGTGGTTGCCATGGTTTCCATGGATTCGGTCCCTGCTGCCTCGGGGACCACCAAAGCACAGTCCTGCGAAGAGCACAAGAGGCCTCCACGCTCCGCAGGGCGCCCAACCCTCCCAAAGCCGCCGAGAGGCAGGTGCTCCAGTGCCGAGGTTCCCGGCCCACCTGGGTCGAGGTGGTGCAGGAGGGAAGCAGCGCCCACTGTGGCAGGTGCAGGTACCAGTGGCATCTGTTCCCGGCAGCTGAGAGCAGATCCGCTGCAGCTGAGGGAAGCCCCGTGTCTGGCCTCAGGAAAACAGGAACTGGAGATCTGAACCAGGGTCTCGGCCCGGCCAGCACGGGCAGCCACCACTTCACCCCCGATTCTCGCCACAATCCCTTCCAGCAGGGAGGGTACGCCACACCTTAGCCTCCACCGTCTCAGTCAGGGCAGCAAGCCGGCCAGCCGGACTCACTCTAGGGACCGGAGAGTGAGGCTTTGGGGCGGAGTGCGGCGGCCACCAGTCCCACGTGGTGAAGGCAGGACTGACCCCTGGCCTCTCCATTTTTCATGCGGGCCACGTTGTATCCATGCCTCCACTGCTTGACGCTTGCTGGCCCCCAGCGTGCGAGGGGGAAGCTTCCCAAGCTGCACCTCTGGAGCCCTTCTCCACGACCAGGCTTCCCGCGCTGGGCCACGTGCATTCCTGGCAGGGTGCACAGGAGGGGCTACCCGCAGGCCTAACTCACCCTTCCCTCCGTCGACGCACACTTGTCCAGCACCCCCTCCGTCACCTACACCCACCGCTGGGGAGGCTGAGCGAAGGCACCCGCAGCCCTCAGCGCAACTGTTGCAACTGCCTCAGAGATCGTATTGCTTTCAAAATAAGAAGTAAAAAAAAAACCACACAACAAATGCCACTTCGTTCCTCTTACTCCCCTCCGCCTTTGTGCCCATCCCCGCGCCCCCGCCCCTCTGGCAGCCCTGTTGCTGGGTCTGTTTTTGTCTTCTCTGGTTGGCTCATTTGTTTTGTTTTTTTAGATTCCACATATGAGTGAAGTTATATGATATTTGTCTTTCCCTGTCTGACTTATTTCATTTAGCATAATACTCTCTAGGTCCATGTTGTCACAAATAGCAAGACTTCATTCTTTTTTATTGCTGAATAATAATAATAATACATATACTACGTCTTCTTTATCCATTCATCTATTGATGAACACCTAGATTGCTTTGATATCTTGGCTATTCAATCCGTGGGGATGTACTCCGCGGCTCAGGGAATGTAGTCAATAATACTGCAATAACTCGGCACAGTGACGGATGGTTATTAGACCTATCATGGTGATTACAGTGCAGGGTATATAAATATCAGATCCCTGTGTTGTATACCTGAAACTAATGTAACCTTGTATGCCAACTATATTTTAATAAAAAATAAAATTAAAAAAATACAAAACAGAAACAAAAACCAAGCCTGCATTGCATCCCATCCAGGGCGCCGTGCAAAACAGAACGATGAGTAAGCCCTGGGCCCTGCCTCGCAGAAGCTTCACGTTTACCGGGGGCGTAGGTGGGGGGCGGGGCCTCGCGGACAGGCAGCTATAAGGACACAGGACAGCGCGGCGCTTCAAAGGCTAAGATCTAGGCCAGCACACTCCAACCGAGCCACCTATGTCATTTTTAGTTTCCTATTAGTATGTTAAAATAAAAAAAAAGTGAAATTAATTTTAATAAATCTATTTGACCTAATTACCCCCCAAAATATCATGTCAGCGGGTAATCAGCATGAACAATGATTAATGTGACATTCTACACCCTTTTGTCGTTCTAACTTCAAAATCTGGTGTGTGCGCACTCTTACAAAGCATCTCAACGCAGCCTCACGCCCTGCCACACACAGCAGGTGGCGAGGGGCTGAAGGCGGACGTCACAAGTCTGCACGGGGACGTCCCGGGTGCCGGACCTGGCTTCACCAGTCAGCAGCCGGGGGCCCTGGAGAGGCCTTGTCTCCACTCTAAGCCTCAGCTTCCCCCCGTCCATGGACCCCCACGAGGATCACGACATAACCTTCACCTGCCAACCCAGCAGCAGGAAAGTGCTGTGTATTGGAGACTGAATCCGGGGCTAAGAGAAGCCCAAGCAAGGAGCTGTGGGGCCCATAGAATTAAGCCGGGGGGGCTCCTGCCTCTCACTCCATCGCTGTCCCTGGTAGGGTGGTCCTCCCCCATCGCCTTTCTCCCGGCCCCTCAACAGCCCTTACAGGAGAGCAGCTCAGGTGTGTTGAGGGGGCAGCTGTGGCCTCCCAGGACAAGGAGGGTGAGGGACAGAACAGCAGGAGAAGGGGGCTGCGATGGGTGCCAGGGCCGAAGGAAGGGGGAGGGGAAGGGAAGGAGAAGAAGGGGGGCAGAAGGAGGAGGAGAAGGAGGCAAGGGGGGTGAGGGGGAGACAGGCGAGGCTTAGGAGAGCCTGACTTAGCCTCCGTGGCTGGAGGCAGCTGCTCCCAAAGGGTCAGACTGAAAACGGCAAGTACCAGGACGGACAGCCCGGCTCCATCGCCAGCTCCCCTTCCACGGTGCTCTGCCTCCCCCTCCTGGGCTCCGTGTCGAACAGTCCCACAAACCGGGGAGCCGAGCCCCTGAGCCCCTTGTTGCAGGGGTCCTGCGGCTTGGCCGGACACCAGCTGGAATCAGGGAAACTGGGGGGCCCGCGGGATCTTTCTGATTCCGAGGGAAACATTTTACGTTTAGCTGAAGACGTGAAAGCAGTGTCGTTCAATCGGGGGGACCTACTGGTTAGGAGGGGACTTGGCCCCGTGGAAACAGGTGATAAAGACACACTCCTGGCCGCCTTCATGGCAGCGCAGAGAATTCAGACACCTGCCGGGGACGGGCCTGCCTTGGGATTACGGGAGGAGCTGGAGCTCCGTGAAGACGCAGTTCCTGACTTGCGGGGCTCACAGCCTCGCTGGGGAGCCGCAGGGCAAAGGAGCACTCAGGCTGCAAGGCGGGCAGGGCCGCGCAGGCAGGTCCAAAGGATCAGAAAGTGGTTCCCTCTGAGGCAGTCATAGCTAACAGCTCCCGCCCGGACGGAAACCCGCCCCCACTCCTGGTGCTCGCGCTGGTCACACCTGAGCCGCAGGCACACCCTCTGCACCACCAATTCCGTTCAAGTCTCAAAGCAGCCCCAGGAGGTTAACGTCCCCACCAGCCTAGGAGGTATTGTCCCCTGGCCTGAGCTGCCATCTCTCCTCCATGTCACCCCACGAGCCTCCCAACAGGCCTCCCTGCTTTGACTCTTGTCCCCTACAACCTAAGTCTCAACGTGGGACTCAGAATCGTTCTTTGAAAATGTGAGTCAGGTTCCATCCCTTCTCTGCTCAAAATGCCCCCACTCACGTCACTCAGTGCGAACAGCCCCTGGTGGTCTCTCTGTCCTCACCCCCTGCCCCCCTCCCGCCGCCCTCCCCCTTCACGGGCTGCTCCTGCTGGAATGCCCCCCGCACGCACCCGCCCCAGGCTCTCTGCCCCAGCTGCACCTGACACCGGAGACACTCCTCTCCAGGCTCCCCACCTACGGCCTCCCTCGCAGGCTTCAAGTCTCTGTCCAAGTGTCACCTTTCTCAGGGAGACCTTTGCCACCACCCTGTTCCATGCTGCAAACTGCACCTTCTCACAGAGGTAGAGTGGTTACAAAAGTGGCCACAATGGTCTGTCCCTCCCTCCTCCACACCCGTACACTTTGGCTTGTCCCTTTTCAGCTCCTTCCTTTTACAGGTGACAACTGGAATGCAGCAGAAATGACACACGCCTCCCAGACAAGGCCTTGTGTCCATCTCCTCTCTCCGAACCCTGCTTCTGCCCTGAGATCAAGCCTGGGCTGGCCTACAGGAGAACAGGAGACCACAGGGCACAGACCACAGCTGTCTGAACTAAGGCCATCCCAGACCAGCAGGCGACCACAGACACGAGTGAGCAAAGCCAAGAGCAGAGATGGGCCCAGCTGGGCCCAGCCTAACCTGTAGACTCACAGATCTGCATAAATACAGACCACAGAGCATTTGTTTTCAAGCTACCATGTGGGCGGGAGATATTTGTTATGCAGCAGAAGCTAACTGATACGCCTACCCCAAACACTGCCAACCATCTTAACCTGTGTTACATTTTTTTCCACAGCTCTTATCACCTCTACTACACTATGAAATATAGTTATTGGCTGTTTTTATTGTTTATTGTCTATTTCTCTCTCAACTAGACTATATAGAATTGTATCCCATCAAGGGCAGATATGTGTGTTTTATTCACTGGTGCATCCCCAAGTGCCCAGAATAGTGTGTGGCAATAGTAGGTGCATGAGTATTGATAATCCCCACGACCATTATGTGAGCACCAACCAAATGTGCCTGTGCCACGTTTGTGATTAATGAGCTTATTTAACTCTCACAAAAGCATTAAGAGATAGGTATTCTTAACCCCATTTTACTGATAACAAAGTTAAGATTCAGAGAGGTTAAGTAACCAGCTCAAAGGTGCACAGCAAGCATGCGGCAGAGCTGGGATAAGAACCCAGGAATCTGACTTCAAAGCCCATCAAGTATACTGTCCTGCCATCACCACCACCCCCAACATACAGATACAGCCCAGAGCAGAAATGTTGAGCCCCTTTAAAAAGCACAGGAGAGAGAGAGAGAGTGAGAGAGAAATGTTCCCGGAGGGGGCTGTAGTTGAGCCAGGCTTTGAAGCATAACTAGAATTTTAACAGAGATAAAAAGGGAGATAAAAGATAGTTGTTATTTACTTAGAAAGTTTTATAATTGCCAAGACGATAGACTCATTCCTGAAAGGTGAGAGGAATGGCAACTAAGGCAGCACCTTACACAGAACGCTCAGTGCACAAATTACGGGATGTACAGGGCACGGCTCATCTGGAGACGAGGATAAAAGACAAAAACTACATACTTTTCCTTAACCTCCCTCCCAATCTGTTTCTAAATCAAGTTCTTTCTCTCTTGAAAATAGCCCTCTCAATCTGGGCCATAGACTCGTGCTGGTGTCTTTGAGGACACGTGGAAGGATAAATCTAAGGTGGCCGGCCTTTCAGGAGCTGGGCAATGGATGGGGTCATGGCGGGGGACTGGGAGATGCCTCTGCCCCTGTGTTCTGTCCCGGCCTGTGGAGAGCCCTACACTCGGCTCATCCCAGCCACCCCCTCCTGGAGCTTCAGGTCAGGTGGACAACGACCTCCGAGGTTTGTTTCAGCCCAGCTCACTCAGTCACAGCTTTTGTAGGCCCCAAGTCCCTGGCTGAGAGAGGATCAGCTTATTATTCACTCAGTCATTTGACCAGGTACTTATTGAGCACCTACTATGTGCCAGGCACATTGCAGGCGCTGAGAATAAAACAGAGAACATGGAGACAAACCTCCTCCCTCCCTCTCCCCCAGGTTAGGAGAAAGAGGCCTCCCCTCTGGCCCTCCCTCCACCCCCAACTGCACTACCTTCTCCTCACTCACCGTGTTGTATGTGTAATGATTTCAGTCTTGGGGTCTGTACGTGTGCGGAGTGTGATGGCACGTTATGGGAAAGGAGCCGGGCTTCCACCCCACTGGAAATAAAGAATAAACCACCAGAAAACCAACACACACACACGCACTGCCTTCCAGATGTTTACTTTCTTGTGGGGAGAGAAAAACAATAAGCAGATGAGGACACCATCACAGAGGGAGGCACAGTCACGGGGGATGGAGAGCCGAGGGGTGGGCGGGCCAGTGCCACTTTACGTGGCGTGCGCTGGAAACCCTGCTCAAAAGACGACATTTAAGAAAGGCTAAAGGTTCCTGGGGCAGTGCAATGTGTCCTCCCCCTGCCCCAGAATTACCCGGAGGTGGTGTTTCCATTTGTTTGATAGTCAGACCTAGAGGTAGTCAGTCATGGAAGAGGTGGCGCTAAGTTTCCCTGCTCCCGTGTTTGCCACACAGGAACACATGCTTCCGTGCTGGCTCCCGGGAGGGGACTGACAGATGCGGGGATGTGGGCCATGGGGGCATCTGGGAAGGACATTCTGAGCCGTGAGAACAGCAGATGCAAAGGCCGTTTGCAGGAACAGCAAGGAGTCAGCGTGCCTGCTGGGGGTGGGGGAGGGGAGGGGAGGGGCAAGGGGTGAGGCGGGAGACCTGGGGCAGGGTGGAGGGGGAAGCAAATGACCATCCGTCCTCTGGGGCTTCAGAGGTGCTCTGCCCATGTTGTTGGTGGGACTGACCTTGGCCTTGTACATGCATGTGACACCTCCATCCACTGGTGTCACACAGAACAGGGAGCGGGCTCAGAAGCCCTGACGCTGTCTGGGGCTCTCTGGGGCTGGGCAGGGTCTGAAGCTCTCACCTGTATTATTTTTTTTTTTAATTTTTAAAAAGATTTTATGTATTTATTTTTGGAAGGGAAGGGAGGGAAAAAAAGAGGGAGAGAAACATCCATGTGTGGTTGGCTCTCATGCACCCCCTCCTGGGGACCTGGCCTGCAGCCCAGGCATGTGCCCTGACTGGGTATCGAACTGGTGACCCTTTGGTTTGCAGGCCGGTGATCAGTCCACTGAGCCACACCAGCCAGGGCTTGCCAGCATAATTTGCACTTGTTTTTACAATGACCTTGTGTGATGGGTGTCATCCTAACCATTTTCTAAATGATAAAATTGAGGCACAGAGATGTGGGGGAGAGAGTTCTTGGAGGCCAGAACAGCACCTCCAAAAGCCTGATGAACACAGGGTTCGAGGACGTCCCGGCACAGGATGGAGAGAAGGCTTGGAGGGGGCGGGGCCACAGGAGGTGAAGCTAAAGAGACAAACTGGGGCCACGTTATGGGGACTTGAGCTTACACTTACTAGGAAGTCAGAATTTTATCTTCATGTCAGCAGGACACTAAAGGAGGGAGGAACATGATAGTATCTGTATTTTAACAATCACTGTAATGTCAGTTTTGGTGATGGGCTAGAGAGAGGTGGGCAGTGCAGTGGAGGGGTTGGAGGGTCAGGGAGACAGATGGGGGATTTTGGCCCAATTCTAGGAGAAAGCTGTTGACCAGCAGAAGTCCAAACTGGCTCCAGAGAATATAAATGGACTTCACAAATATCCCCTCCATCTGCGTGAGGTATTCGTGCCATGCACGGTTTGACCACAAGAGGTCACTGTGGCTGCACAGAGGCCCCGAGACGGACCTGGTCCTGAAGGAAGCCTGCTCTGATTTCCATTGCCTGTGGCCAGGGCAGGTGGGAAAATGCTCTCCATAAGCACAGCTTTGGCACCGGTTCTAGAATTACTAGACCAAACACAACCTAAGTGCGTCTTTAGTAAGGTGACATATAATCAGACAAAGGTGGGCTCAACCGTCAGGGTCCCTGCCTGTGTGATCTTGGGCAAAAATCTCCACCTCAGTTTCCCTTTCTGCAAAATAGGATAATAACAGTGCTCGCCTCGTAGGAGTTTTGTGAAGACTAAATGGTGACGTGCACTGAGCTCTCTGAGCTCTCAGAGTCTTAGGAGTTGTCAAAGTTAACTATTCACTATCATTTCTCCTACAAATCTCTAAGCATAATTTCTAGTGGTTATTTAAATTTTATCATTATTAATGACTTTTTCCCCCATAGTTGTAACTTCCATGAAGGCATGGATGGGGTTTATATATTTTTAAAAACTTTTTACTATGAAAAATTTCAAATATACACGAAAGAAGGAACTGCCTATATCTGTTTCTTCTCATCATTGCCCCTCCCCAGCTCCCAGTGCAGCACCTGGCGCACAGTGGGCCTTCAACAAATGATTTTCTAATGGCTGCTTATTCGGTGCTATTATAAGTCAGACGAGCGTCAGGCACCAGGGGGAAGGCAGAGAATTAGACCAGGACCTGCACTCAAGGAGCTCGCAGTCTAGCGAGACAGGCTGACTTCACTCGGCGATTTCCCAGCGTGGAGGTGCGTATGATGGGGCATCCCCCCTAGTCAGGTGAGATGTCCTAGAAGAAACCTCTATGATGAGAACTAGAGGAGGCTTTAAAGCTAATGCAGTAAGAAAGGCAGGGAAACAGCACCCAGGGGAGAGGGAACAGCCAGCGCAACAGCCCCGAGGGTGTGGGCGGGCACAGCCACGGCGGGGGGACCAGTGGGGCTGACGGCCAACGATTCTCAATACGACTCACTCGACTGGAGCATTTGCCAGGCTGCTCTCGGCACTAAAGGATCAAGGGACCAGTCGTGAATCCTGCCTATTCCCAGGCCTCCCTGCCGGCGTGCAGTTCGTCCCGGAGCTGCCATAGTGATGTCAGCCACAGCCCTCCGGGCGGCCCCCAGGGCGACTGGCGCGCCGAGCCGCACAGGGCCTGCACCCAGCTCCCGAAGGGCCGAGGGCCGAGCCAGAGGGATCAGCAAGGAGCCGTCGGCAGCCACTGGGGCCTGATGGATCCGGCACTGAGCATCACCGCGGGGGTGATGGTTCACGTGGCAAGAAGGGCCGTGGGTGGGGCCCCAGCAGAGGCAAGAACAGCAGGGCAGCCACTCACCAGGGAGGGTGGGATGGAGTCGGACCCTACCGGTCCAGTCCAGTCTGGCGTTCCTCTCAAGGACCCAAGCAACCTGGTGCCTGTGTCTTGCTTCAAACACATCTCCCATTCACCCCCACCCCTCCGCTGAACCTGCCACACTCCTCAGGGCCCCTCCTCCCCCAGACTCTCCTTGCTGCCCAGAGATCCTCATCCCAGGCTGGACAATCCCTGCTCAGCCTTCAGGTATCCCCTTAGATGTCACCCCAAAGGGTTTCCTGACCTTCCTCAAACACAGATTCGTCATTAATAATCTTTAATAAAACTTTGTTCTTTTCTTTAAGACCACTTATCAAAATTAGTGACTGATGATCTAGTTGTGCTTACTAATTTCTGCTCCCCCACTCCACCACGAGCTCTGGGGGCGCACATGCCACAGGCTTAGTCTCCCCACCATGTGTACCCAGTGTCTGAGCAGTGCTGAGCACAGGTAAGTGCTCGGGAAATATTTGGCTGGCTGGCTGGCTGGCTGGATGGATGGATGGATGGAGTCAGTGTTAACGTAGCCAGAGGATTACTACTATCAGGCTCCGATCCTTAAATGTCCAGCAATGAGAGATCTTGTCCCCGGGGTATCGCTTTCACTCTCATCTTCATTATCAGCATCATATTTACAATGACAGCAGCTACCCCAATCCTATTAGAAACCCAGCTCCTCAATCCAAAGTCATTCCCTCAGCTGCTCCATCTCTCATCATCTTCTTGCTGTCTGAGAAGCACTTAACACTATTATATTGTAAATTATCTTAATTACTTGCTTGTTTATTTTTTCCCCTGACTCCCTGCCCCAGAAGAGCGGGGACCTGGATCACCTTGGTCACTGCCCATATCCCCAGCGTCCAGGACAGTGCCTGGCATCCGGGAGGCGTAACTGTCGCCACCTGCATTCCCGCACACCTTGCGGTGCAGGAGCAGTGCGCCCATGCGAGGAGTGAGGGCGCGGAGCCGGGAAAGGCCGCCGGCCTTCGGGTCGGGGCTGGCGGCAGCAGGGCCCACGGCTCCGCCCCCTGCCCCGCCCTGCAGCGTCCCCTGCACCCCGGCAGCTCACAGGGCGCCGGCACAGGCCAGGGTTTCTTCTCCCACTTGCGACTCCTGCAACTTCCCTTCAAAACTCAGAGCAAACGCACCATCATCCTTCAGGGAAGGCCCACACTGGCTGTCCCCACCTGGTCAGGTCCTCCCCTGCCCACTGACCTAAAGGCAAAATTTAAAATAAAGAGGAATTTTCAGAGGTCTGGGCTCACAACCCAGGACACCATGGCCTCACTTGGTAACTGATGGCTCTCAGGACCTTGGAAGCGTCCTTCCCTGCGTGGCTCCTCATTTACGTATCTAAGAAACAAGAAGCAGATGACAGCTCTCTCATCTCTTAAGTTCTGCTGCATTTTTCTTTCCATTCTGAGAGCAAATCCCCACCAACAGAACCGCGGTGCCCATCACGCTCCGAGCACACGCACAATCACACTCTGAGCACAGGTTTCCTGCGGGAGCCACGACAATGACCACCCTGCTGCGGGGGCCACCCTCAGAGGACACACACTTAGAGCCTGGGAGGGGTGCCCGGGCAGAGAACGGCCACAGGTGCAGTGGGATACGTCCCGAGAAATACTTCCCCCAGAGGTCCCTTCAAAACACATGCCGGTGACGAATTAGAGGACATGTTTGTTGTAGATCAAGACAGATAGGACTTAAAGGGCAGAGACAAACATGTCTTTGAGTAGAAGACTATAAACAGTGAATCCACCCAGAGAATCGGGGCTGTGACTTAACATTTTTATAAATGAGCAAAAAAAGATACGATGGTGAAACAGCAACGGACACCCTTACAAACTGCTGCAGGTTAACATGCCAGAGAGAGGCAGCTCGAAAACTGCGGAATTAGTGACAACAGCAACACAGAGAATGCCAACAAGGGAACACACAGACTAATTATTTAGACAGATTTAATACAAAACAACTTCAACTCAATTAATTAAAAATGGGAACATATTTTCTAGTCCCAGCTGGGGTTAATTCATGCATCACTCATTCATTCAACAGCCTTTCCAGAACCTTCGCCTCAGATCCCCCTGGGTACTGGGAAGATGGGCCCGGGGTGGGTCTCCTGGGAAAACCCTCCCTGGTAGAATCGCTGGCTGACCCCACCTCTGCAGGCAGCGCGGTTGTAACTCCTGGGAGAAGAGCAGCCCCTCCCCCAGGGAGGGGGAATTTGAAAGACCCGCAGACTTCCCTCAGCTCCCCTTCGCAGTTCTCCCTGAAGTCTGAAGTTAGGAAGCTTGTGTTCATGTAGGAGTGACATACTTCCTTTTGAGATGAACTATTAGTCACACCAAGGTAAACTGTTAGGACAGAAGTCTCAGCGAGCCCGACACGGTGGGACACGTCCGTAAAGCCACGTGCTCACACACCGTACCGTATCTCACATTCCCCTCGTGTTCCTCTCCTTGCCAGGTCCCTGAGCCGGAGAGCACCCCTGTGAGTCCTGCACGGCTCCGGAACTTGAACTTGGGCACAGCACACCCACCACCTCTCAGGACAGAGCGCCCAAGAACAAGCTGTCTCCCTGGGGTAAGTTCTCCAGGGCCTGCTGCTACCTCCCAAGGGTCCTCTGAAGAGGACTTCCCCGCTGTGTTGGCAGACTTGTAGTTGGCACAAGGAGTCTTGGGAAGTAGGGATTATTCAAAAGGTTTTCATTTCTTTGTGAAAAAATAGCTCAAGACCACAGATTAAAAACATGTGTTTATTCCTTCCCATTCTCCCTGTCTCTGTCCCCCAATCCTATGAAACAAACAGGAAATATTTCCTTAAAGAAAGAACTCATAAAACTCTAAAAGATAAAAATAAATTTTACCAGCAAGCCCACATTTTTGGAAAGTTTCACAAAGAGAGGGTCAGATGAGCGAGAGACATGGTAAGAGAAGAAAACCACAACCCGCACCGTACTCAGGTGGACGCCACCAGAGGGGGGGCGGTTAGGAGGGGTTTTAGGGTGCTGCAAGGCCCCTGCAGCGCGTAGACAGGTGGGACGGGGTCCAGGGCAGTCGTGAGTGAACGGCCCCCTGCTTAGAGCACAGGCAGCTCTGCCCGCGACTCTGCTCCCAAGTAGAGAAGAGCGTTCCTCCCCGGAAGCCTAAGTATGGGCCCTGGGGCCGGGGAGTTGGGAAGGACCAACACATCCCTTGAAGGGCAGAGAGTCCCACCCGCAGGAGATAAACTCCCCAGCACAGCCACCGAGTCGCAGCACGTCCCACTCGTCCTTCACGATCCCTGGACACAGGCTGCGGTGCACAGGAAGAACACTCATGGAGAGAAAGGGAAGATTTAACCTTGAGTAGAAGCCCATAGTCCAGACTCACCCCACACCTGCGGGAAACTTCCCCCTTGAAAAAGCAGCTCCAAATGGAACTAAGACAGGAATGAACACCTGGAGAAGTAGAAGTAACAAAGCGAACAATGATTTTTTTTTTAAATCAGTATCATTAGCCTCAAAGCGGTAGAATCTATTAAACCTTTAAAACAAGAACAGACTGTTAAAATCACAAACAATCAGAGATTGCCAACATTTTAAAACATGACCATCTGAGTTAGAAATTCAGTAGGGGCTGAATAGCAGAATAGGCACAACTGAAAATTAACTGTGCAAGCTAGAAGACTGAGCTCAGGAGTCCCCCAAAATGCATTTCACAGGCCTTAGAGGTAGAAAATATCAGAGAAAAAGACATCAGAGTTGTAGAAAGTGTAAGAGAAAACTTAAAAAACACGCAAGGGAAAAACCACAGAGGTCCCAACAGGTGTCTTACACAGCACAGCCCAGTGGGAATACAATACAAGCTATGCATGTAATTTTACACTTTCTAGTAGCTATTTAGAATGTAAAAAGAAATGAGTGAAGTAATTTTAATAACCCATGTTCACATATTATATCAAATAATGCTATTTAAATATGTGATCAATATAAAAATGAGGTATTTTCTATTTTTTTTTCAAAAAGAAGTCTTAGAAATCTGGAGTGCATTTCAAACTTTCAGCTCATCTCAGTTCAGACTAGCCACACTCCACGAGCTGAAGAGGCACACGTGTCTAGCGCCGATGGTACTGGACAGCCAAGACCTAACAGGGAGTTTAAAAAGAGAGAAAGAGAGAACAAGGTGAGCGGAGGAGCAGTAGGAGACAAACTGAAGACATGAGTTTTTAGTGTCTAAGAGCCACCAGGTTCATGGTACTAGACCCATATGTAGGAACCCAGTAGAGAACTTCCAGAACAAACTAGAGAAAGTCCTAAAGGATTCGGAAAAGAAAAAACACATCACCAACATGGCGATGAGATCAGACGCACCACTGGCCATGCCAAACGTGAGGAGAGAACGGGTCCATTTCTGAAGAAAAGTTATTTTGAATCAGGAATTCTCTAGTCAGAAAAATCATCATTCAATGTTGTCATGAAAATAAAATGTGGATGTATGAGCACTCAGAAAGGCCATCCTGAGACTCCCTTCTACAATCTTTGCCCAGCTTACTCTCCCTCTGTCAGACATGTCCTGGAACCAAGCTTGACTTTTATGACACTAAGCACTCCACTGGCCTGAACCTACTTCCACATCCTGAGAGCTTAGTGTCGATGCCGACCAGTCCAGCCTCCTAAGAATAAGTCAAAACTCCTCCCTGAGAACATGAATCCAAACCCACCTCCACCACTCGACGGGTGAGAGAAGAACAGGGTGGGTCATGGCAGCTCTGGGCCATTGGCCCCTCCAAGTCAGGGAGCTTTCTGTAGCTCCCCCCAGACTTCTGTAGCCTCTGCTTGAATGCCTCCAACCACGGGCTTCTCACTACTCTTAAGACAGCCCATTCCACTGACTGCTGGTGATTTTGGCTGTTGGAAACCCCTTCATGTTGAGCTAAAAATTTATCTCCTCATATCTTAGGAATAAAAGAATTATATAATTGGGAGGGAAGTCAAGATCACTTTGGTTCATTCGCTCATATTAAAGGTCCAGAGAGGAAAAGAGACAACCCCAAAAGTCACATAGCATTACAGCTGTCACTTCTGGAATTCGATCTTTGCATGCAGGTCAGCCAGTGGCCTTGAAACATGGGAGCTTTCCTTGATGACCTAAGGGAGAGATTTTTCAGGGTCATGGTCAAAGCAATACAAGTGGGATGTCACCTCTGTACCATGTCTCAGAGGCTGACTTTATAAAATAAACTGCTCTAAGCCAAAGATTCGGCCCCTGAAAGGGATCTGAGGATTCTGTCTGCCCCTGGAGACACTGCCCGAGCTTGCTGCCGTTTCTTCTCTGCCTGTGCACTGAAAGACCCGGCACGAGGTATTTGGAGCACAAGAAGAAAGCTCAGGGGAGAAAGATAAAGAAAAGGCAGCAAGCTTCTCTAAGGAGCCCTGGAACCCTTTCTCCCATTCAAATAAGAAGCTGCTGGAAGGGAGTAGACTACACATCTGTCCTCAATCAGAGCTCCCACAGGCCTGCAGGAATCTGGGTGAAGACACCGCCCTTTGCTTACAGCCAATGGGCCTGACCTGGTTCAAGGTTTCCCTGGGAACCATCACCAGCACTGCCCAGCTCGGGACAGAGGGCGAGGCCCCCAGGTGAGACGGCCAACTGGGCTGCGGGCCGTGCCTCCCTCTCGGGAGGCCTGAGGGCTTTGGGCGTCACGTCCCTCCCACTGCACGTGCTTTAGGGATCGTTAGGAACGCAGACAAGGAAGGGGAGGCAGGGGACCAAGCTGCGTCCACACACATGCCTGGCCTCGGGCCCGAAGAACCACAAGCAGCAGCACAATGATCGAGACCCACCCTGCACCCGACATTCGCCTCATCATGGCCCCCAAATCAGCCCCGCAAAGTGTTATTATCACCCCCATTTTTGAGCTGAGACTCAGGACAATTAAGCAGTTTGGTCAAGCATTCAGCATTAGTAACGTCGTCTTGTGGGTAAGACCATAGGAGTTATTTCCAAATCAGAACTCCTTTGAGAGTGAAGGGCTAATAATTACTGTTATTATTATTAAGCATGTAATTAATACAGTAATTATGCCAGGACAGCAGGCAGACCTTGGGGCCGCCCCAAGCTCACCGGAAAGGTGGCCGCCCAGCTGGGCGCTGGCCTGCCTCTGGGTGCTTCACGTGCAGTAGCTCCTCTCACCCTCAAACGCCATCATCTGCATTCACGGAGGTGGAAGTCAAGGCGCAGGGCTGAGAAGTGGCAGACCCAGGATTCGAACCTGAGCAGCCTGACTCCAGGTCCCACGCCCTAACCGCTGCACATACTGCCTCTCCTGGAGCCGGGACGCGCACACAGATGGGGCTGACCCCCAAAGCCGTGCCCAATCCACAGCCCCATAGTCCTTCCTCTCCACATGAAAACGTTATTTTATTGCCTGCTAATTCTAAATATGAAAGTGAATACAGGGCTGAGTATTGACAGAAAAGGCTGAAAGCAAGAGAAACCCACTGGACTCCAGGCAGGGTCACCTCCTGCCAAACCCAGCAATACTCTGCTCTCCCTTCTCCCAGCTTGCAGAGAACGACACACTGTCACAACCCTTGGGACGGCCATTCACTCCTTCCCGTGTCTTCTGGAGAGATATCGGCGCGGGGATACCCCCGAGGCCGACCACTGCCAGCTGCATGAGTGGGCCCCCTTGCGCTGTGGCTGCTCAGTGGGCTCAGCCAATGGGAAGCATGGCGGGTGGGCAGAGAACAGAGGCGGTGAGGTCGTGCGGGTGAGGTGGGGTATTCATCCCGCTGCTTGCTCCTGCGGGTGGCCGTGGGCTGGCCCAGCCCCTGCCAGGCAGCCGCCTCCGCTGGCCCCTCCAGCCTGGGTGTTCATGCCTCCCCCCGCTGGCAGGAGCCCACGCGCTGCACTGTCCCACGCGGTCTCCCTTCGCCCTGCTCCCACCTTTGCGCCCACTGTCCATATGAGTGCCAACACCTTCCTGACAGTCTACTGAGGAAACCAGCGTGCAAGGAGAAGATGTACCTATTCAAAAAATACTTTGAACGTGAACTCTGTGCCAGGCCTTGTGCTGACGGCTGGGACTTACAGTAAGGAAAGCCAGACACAGTCCCTGTCCTCGTGGGGCACACTGCTGGGACTGACAATCAAATCCAGAGGCAGGTGCAAAAGGCCAGCTCTCGGTGCCCTGGGAGGCGGGGCCGCGCAGGGAGGCGGGGCCGCGCAGGGAGCCGGGAGAGGCGCCCAACACTGGCCAGGGCATTCGGAAGGCACAGTGATATCATGATGGCAGTGAGCAAGGCCACCGGAGGAGCCGGGAGAGGGCCTGGCCCCCAGTTCCACCCAAGGCTGGAGGAACCGCCAACAAGGCAAAGGTGCAGGGAAAGAGAAGAGGCCCGGAAGCGACCGGTGCTTCAGGGGCTCAGCTGCAGGGCGGGGGCACGATGTGGAAGTGGGGCTGAAGGGCGAGGTGGGGATGAGATCCGGAAGGCGCCTGTGAGCCGGACAAAGGCCCTGGGACCTCGCCTGGTCCCACCAACTCAGTCTTTGAGCCACAAACCTCGTCCTGATGTTAAACTCAGCCTTGCCCTGACTGGCTGCAGAAGGAATTCTCCTGGGCCTGCAATCGAGTGCCATCGCGGCTGCGTCCTGAATAGCAGGTCCCCATTGCCTTGACCTCAGAGGCTGGAAGCTGACAATGCGGGCTCCGGCGTCAGCCTGTCTGGGTCCAGATGCTGGTCCCACCTACCACCTGGGGTAGCCTGGGCAAGTCAACTCAGTGACCCAGATTCCTTCCCTGTACCACGGGGGCGGTAACAGCCCGTATCTCACAGAACATTGTGACGCTGGAATGTGAAAAAGTTCAAAGGGTGCTCAGAAGACTGCCTGGCATGGGGAGAGGCCTCCGGGTGCGTAAGCTACTATGAGCATCATTAGGGGACCCCATAAAAAGGCACGGGAAGAAAATCACACCTTAAAAATGCCTCCTCAGAGATGCTCAAGAAAAGCCGTGCAGAGGTTATTAAATGTTGATAAGGATCACTGACTGATGTTCAGAAGTTCAGAAGGCTTATCTTTTGATTAAGCCCTGAGTGATCTAATTAGTGATTGTGTTCAAAGCCAGTCGACCTTGAATCTCCTGCTGCCATGAAACAGGAAGTGCTTTCGCTGGCCTGGGGCCCCCGGAGAAGTTGTGTCTCCAAATACAAGAAGCCACAGGGCTTCTTGGGGATGATTCAGCAATCAAACAGCATTTTGTGCTGGCAGATGTTTTGCAATAATTAAGTGCGGTCCCTGAACATAAAAATTAGAGCTGCTGAAAATGAAAATCTTAAGAGGAACTGCAATTTCAGAGATGGCTACTCTCTAGGAAAGGAAAAAAAAAAATCATGTCTTTACCAAAATGTTGGCAGGAAAGAATACTAGATTACATCCAGGAGACCCACATCTGCATTCTGACTCAGCACTTACTGGAATGTTTATTGAGCACGTAGTCCATGCCAGGTGCTGCGATACACGAAACTAGAGGCTGTTCGAATGTCACAATGGAGCTGGGACATTGGAGTCACATATCATGTCCAAGCAAGAGCTTGCCTCTTGCTACTTGCATGCCTTTGGGAAAGTCACTTAGCTCTCTGAGCCTTCCTTTTCCCCTGTGCAGAATGGGAAGGGGGCCTAGGGCACAGCCCTGGGCCACACCTGCAGTTCCAAAAATGGCAGCCTAACAAACAGCAGCCAGCAGAGCCTCCACCCAGAGAGGCTGAGGCAAAACCAGGCGGCCACGGGTGGTCTCACTGACACAGGAAAGAGACCGCTTTCAGAAAGAGGTCTTCCACGACATCAAAGGCTACAGAGAAGCTTAGGAGGAAGGCTCAAGAGACCACCTGGATTTCAGGGTGGAAAGGTTCCATCTTGCACGCAGTGTTCCACCTGCGCCCTCTCCCCAAGCAGGCTGGCTTCCAGACACCTGACATTCCCACAGTCCTTTACTCTTACCTGTACTGGCTGAATTAGGGCCACTCGGGGAAATCAGTGCTTAGTCCCTGGGCCCTCTGAATGTTACTTCACATGGGAAAGTGATCTTTGCAGGTGTGACTAAGTTAAGGCTCTTGAGATGGGCGAGGTTATCCTGCGTTACTGAGGGAAGTGATAAGTGTCATCCCAAGTGTCCTTATAAGGGAGAGGCAGAGGGATTCTTGACACACACACAGAAAAGAGGGGGAGGCCATGTGACCAGCGAGGCAGAGACTGGAGTGAAGTGGCCACAAGTCCAGCTACACCTGGAGCCACCAGAAACTGGAAGAGGCCAGGAAGAGACTGTCCCTGGAGCCTCAGTGGCGGACTCAGCCCTGTCAACACCTTGATTTCGAAATGCTAGCCTCCAGCACTGTGAGAAAATAAATTTTTGCCATTTTCGGCCACCGAGTTTGTGATAATTTGCAGCCCCAGGAAACTAAGTCACTGCCTAATTTTAAAATATGAGATATCTTTAGTAGGGACTGGTTGCAGCGCTAGCAAACAGGGTATGGAAAAGACAGATAAAGAAATTGTCACATTGCCTTCAGGAATATAAAACTCAGCCAGTTTCGCTCTTTGACATGCGCTATGGGGCGCTGAGGCAGAGACTATAGTCCCTTTGGGATGCTGGTTCAGCAACTGTTTATGAAGAACCTACTAGATGCTAAGAATTATCCTCGGTACTGGGGGGACAGCTGGGGCAACTGTAATGCTCTCCAGTGAGTCTACGTGTAATTATCACTATTGATCACTGTGTCTGCAGAGCCTGTGTTCAGGAGAGGTAGTCTGTCCAAGGTCACACACCTAATAAGGAAGATTGGCTCCAGAATCTGGACTCCTCACCATTCCGTTATGTGCGCCATGATCGAGGAAATAAAAACCTTGCTTTCAAAGTCAGCTTTATGAGGTTTCTCCTCTTCTATCAATAAGACTGTGGTAAGCAGATTAAATGCATTTAAATCATGACATGAGGGGTCCAGTAGCCAAAAGAATGCTCGTCTTGATAGAAAAGCACCAGAAATTGCTGACCAGGAAAGAATACAGAAAGGCTAACTGGAATTATTTAAAAAGAGAGTTTCATATGTCTGAGTGACTCTCATGAGGTCTCTCTCTCTCTCTCTCTCTCTCTCATACACACACTCACTCATCGACCATACCACTAAGGGTAAATGTTGTTAAAAAAAATAATCTCAAAATCATCATCTTCATCCTGAGGAGGCACAGTTGTGTTAAGAATTCCCTCTGTGATACACACACCCCTGCCACACACACACACGCAGTGGGGCTGGTCTTAATAGATGCGTGTGAATTCTGAATTTATAATCGTTCAGATTTTATATCTTTCCGGTGGACTGAGCCTGTCTTTGCTATCATAATGAAATATTTCTCCTGATATTGAGTGATGTCTTTTGTCCTAAGGCCTGCTTTGTCCTACATTAACATATGGCACTGGCTTTCTTTTGGTTGGTGTGCATGGTGTATGTTCCTTTCCTTTTACTATAAATCTTTCTGTATTTTATATTTAAGGTTTATCTCGTGTAAGGACATAGTGTTAGGTTTTTATCTTTGTTACCTGAAATATCCAGTCTATTTACATATATGTCATTATTGACATTCCTGAGTATAAATCAATTGTCTTCCTATTTGTTTTCTATTTGTCAAACTGTTTTATGTTGCTTAGTCTATCTTTTCTTGACTTCTTTTTTATTATTTTCATTATAATTATCCTTTTATTAGCTATTTAATTACACATTTTCCACTCCTTTATTAGTGGTTACCATAGAGATAATGACACATCTTTGACTTACTCGACTCTAATATAAATTATCACTTTTACCACTTTGTGGCCAGTTTGAGGTAATTATACCACTAACCCTATGACTTCCCCTGCTCCTGCGTATGGTGGTTATGTATTTTAGTTTTCCATATATTTTAGACAGCTGTATTCAGGTATATTTTACCTACCATAGAATTCACCCATCTCAAGGATACAATTCAACGATCCTCAGTAAATGTCACTAAGTGGTGCAAACATCACCCTAAATTGGTTTCAGAGCATTTTACCCCCCCCCAATGCCCCCATGCCCCCTTACAGTGCAAACCCTCTCTCCTGTTCCCAGCTCCAGGAAACCGCTCGTCTACTCTGTGTCTCCATGAATTTGCCTCTTCTCAACGTTTCATAAAAAGAGAATCACAATGTGTGGTCTCTTGTGTCTGGCTTCTTCTGCTTAGCATAATATTTTTGAGGTTCATCCACGATACAGCATGTTTCAATAGTTTGTTCTTTTTATTGCTGAGTAGTATTCCATTGTATGATATACCACAATTCTATCCATTCACCAGCCGATGGACATTCATGTAGTTTCCATTTTTTTACTATTATGAACAATGTTGCTATAAATATCTGCACGAAAGTCTGTGTGGACTCTTGTTTTTATGTCTCTCGGGTAGATACTTAGAAGTGAAATTGTTGGGTGGTATGATAGTTTTAACTTTTTGAGAAACTGTCAAACTATTTTCCAATGTGGATGCACCACACTACATTCTGACCGGTACTGTATGAAAATTCTCATTTCTCCACATCCTTACCAAATTTATTACTGCCAGTCTCATTTATTAGAGCCATTCTGTGGATGTTAAATAGTATCTTATTGTGATTTTAATTTGTATTTCCCTAAGGACTCATGATGCTGACTATCTTTTCATGAGCCTATTAGACATTGGTATCTTCTCTATACCATACAGGCTTCCTTTTTTATTGGGTTGTCTTTGTATAATTATTTCTTTTAAAAATCAGTATATATTTATATTTACCCACAATTACTCTTTGAATTGCTCTTAATCCTTTCCAGCATTTCTGGGATCATGTTTCTTATTCTAAAAACTTTCATTTAGTATGCCTGTGTCTTTTTTAGGATGATCTGCTTGCAACAAATTCTCTAGGTTTTCTTTGTCTTAAAACACTTTTATTTCCCATTGTACTGTAAAGTTATTTCCTCTAGACATGAAACTCAAAGTAGCTATTATTTCCTTTCTGTGCTTTAAAAATATTATTCTATTGTCTCTTTCAACACATCTTTAGAGAAGTCAGCTGTTTGGTGCCTATTTGAAGACTCTCACTTCCTCTTCATCTTTGGTTTTCTTAAGTTTGATGATGAATTACCTTGAATAGTCTTCTTTGTACTTTGCTTGGGGTTTATAGAAATTCTTGGGCCTATGACCCGGTGTTGTTCATCAGTTTTGAAAAATCCTTGACCAGTATCTCTTCAAATACTGCTTCTGCTCCAATAATGTCTCTTTCCATTTTGAGAATTCAACTGCACATACTAGATCTTTTCACCACGTACCATATGCCTCTTACACAGTTTTCTGCATTTTCCATCAGTTTTTCTCTTTATGCTTCAGTGTGTATATTATCTTCCAGGTCATTAATCCTCTTTTCTATGGTGTCTAATCTGTTGTTAAACCCATAGATTGAGTTAATTTCAGCTAAAGTATTCCTCAGTCCTAGAATTGTCATCTACTTTTTAAATGATTCTAGTTATCTGAAAAATCTTCCATTTATTATTTTACTAGGCATATTAATCATAGTTATTTTAAAGTCCACGTCTAAGTAACTCCAAATCTTTGTCTTGGTATTTGGTTATTTGCTCTTATTTTCTAATATGTCTTTTTTTTGGATTTTTTTTTTTTTTTATTGAATGCAGGATACTGTGTAGGGAAAAGCATGAAGATAATTTGAGGTTCTGATGAATCACATCTTCCTTCAGAAAGGAGGTATCTTGCTTTGGGGTAAAGTAGAGGAAGATCACCTGAATCCAGCTGAGGACTGAGGAACTGAAGCTGGGTTTCTCTGAGGGCTACTTTATTTTCCCATTTATTCTGAGTTCCGAAATACAATCATTCTAAGATACAAACTGGAAGTCTGAGGTTTACCAGGGACCCTCTTCTTTAGCAGACCCAGATTTCAGTATTTGTTCCCCAGACCCATGAGACTTCCAAACTTCTGACCATTTCCTTCTGCCCAACTTATCCACTCAGCCCCATGCAGCTCGGAACTGTCAAAGACTTTACAGGGAAAGACACAGAACACCGGACTGACATCACTGGGCTTCTCGTCTCCTCAGGACCCAGGTTCCCTAAGTCCTGGCTGTCGTGGGAGCTCTTTGATGTTCTCTAATGCACGGGTTTGGTTGTTTATGTTGCTGGTGGTGGTTGTCGTGATGGGTTTTGTGCTGTATACTCAGGGCTAGTTTTTCTAGTTGTTCTCAGTGGGAACATTTTTCTACAACAAGTTTCTTTCCCATTACCGGAAAGAATATCTGAAACACAGCTGCGCTTGTTCTGAAGTGCCACTTGCTGCCAAAACTCCAGAACATAGAGCCCCCAGGAGAGGATGCTTCATGGGAAAGAATCCACAAATCCCATTTGCTTTACCTAGACATTAGCCAAGCAATTACTATCCCTGACCGGACTTGGCAAGTTTGGGGCTGCCAGTGTGGGAGCTGAGCAGGGAGGAGGCTCATTCTAATCCAAACATGAATCACAGTGTGGGCGACCACGTGGCGTGGAGGACCACCAATTTCCTGAGCTGTTCCCTGTCGACCTGCAGCATATAGTAGATGCTCAACAAGTGTCTGATGAAGGGAAGGAGGGTGTTTGAAAGAGTGCATGAGCAGACATAAAAACAGCCCGGTTTTCCCTACAGAGTAGTGGTTGACCATGCAGACTTCCCCACTTAATATCAGAGATGCATCTCAGACCTTTTGGATGTAACTGAAATTCATATTAATTAGATAATCCCGATAAATTCCATGTAAGACTTTTTGTAACAACTCATTCTGAGCATTTTAAAAAATGAACCCAAATCTTCCTCTTAAGAATTACAGCTAGAATTTTAGCAACTCTATCTAATCACGAGGACCACATGTTTTTTTTCCATTAACCTTTGAGGTCACTAACCCTCTTTTCTGCTGTCTACACCATATATTGAGTTAATTTCAATTATAATATGTTTGCATTATAGAGTTGGCATTCATTTTTTCAGAGACTATATCTGATATGTACATACTATCAGGAAACTAGATGGGGAAACTGGGGCTCTGATGTTTACATCTTGGGCTTTCTTAATTCGGGGTGCAGCTACATGTTTGGAGATGACCGGCACTGGCTCTCTCTGCTAGAAATGTAACATCCCCAAAGGAAGGTTCTTGGACAAAGTCCAGTAAGTTCTCCTGAATACACTGGTGGCAGCTCAGAACAGCTATTAAGAGTACAGGCCCCGGTTGCCAGACTGCCTGGGTTTTATTCCCAGTTTCTGTCCTTCCGAGCTCCGGCACCTTTCACGGGTCTCTTGTACACTCTTATCTTTATTCTCTGCATCATAAAATGAGAATTAAAAATAGTTCAGCTTGTTTGGAGGGTTAAATAATAAAATATATGTAAAATGTTTAGCATATGTAAGTACTGAAGGATTATTATTTATTATAGTAATTCAATTCCACTTCATCTCAAACCAAAAACATTTATTGAGTATTTGGTAAGGGCAGCCCTCGGCCAGGTTTGGGGACAAGACTGGTAAGTGAGACCCAGCTTCCACCTTCATGGTGCGCTCGGTCTCTCAGAGAAGGGAGATGAGTGACCAGAACCCAAGGGGACCAGGTGGGTCTCGCTCAAGGACTGAACGCTGAGGGAGCGCAGCGGTGTGAGCCACCCCTTCTCACAACGGGTCTTAGAAGGTAGAAAAGATAAAAAGGAAAAAAGATGGAAACAGCAAACCAAAGTCACAATCACATAGAACTGTGCATCTGGACAGCCAGGGAGAGCCTGGCATGACGGGAGGGCAGGGGTTCGAGAGAGAAAACGTGTCCGCTGGTCCCAGTGCAGGGAGGTTCTCCCAGCGGTGTGCCACGCCTTGTCCACGTATCCCGCACACAGGAGTTTCACGGACTTGGGCAAAAGCACAACTGACATCAAATTCGTAGGTAACAGCCTGCCACCAGCTGAGTTGGAGGCTTGTCCTTCATATCACCGTTCCTCAGCAGCCTTTTCTGAAAACTTCCTTCAGCAGTGAAGTCTTGAAGTGGGGGCTCTATACACAAAGACAGACAGACAGACACACACACACACACACACACACACACACACACACACACACCACCCCCCCGCTTACTTTTGTTCCTGTGAGTCTAGTAATAATTCATTGCTCTTGCTTATCTTCTGTTCATCTATTCTGCATTACTTACCTGGGAGAAATGCCTACGTTGTTAAAAAGGATTTGTACAGTCTATTTTCATTTATCCAGAGAGAGGGGCAGTGGATGTTCTTGGTAATCCTGTTGTCTTTGTGGGTTTTTTGGTTTGTTTGTTTCCTTGGTTTTTTTGTTTCGTTTTGTTTTTGACTACAGGTGAGCTGCCTCTTCGCATACCATGGGACGTTGGCCTCGGATGGCAGTCTTTAAGGATTCATTCACTCCCTGACGGTAGTTAAGGGCACTGGCCTCAAGGCAGACAGTCCCAGAGCAGAAAACCTAATCTGCACTCACCAGGTATGTGACTTCAGGAAGCTTATTCGACCTTTCTGAACGTCAGTCACCTCACTGGGTCATAACATCAATCAAATGAGCCCGCCGCCCCGCAAGCATTCAGCAAACATTTAGCCATTGTTCTCATCACCGAAAGGATCATCCAACAAACCGCTCCACGTCAGCGTGGGTGTGCTCTGTCCACAGCTGTCCCCCCATGCCACACCCAAGCCAGGCACAAAGCAAGGTTCAGTGAACAGTGACCAGCGAACGAGCAAGCACTTGGCACCTGCCAGACACTGCCAGAGTCCGTGGATGCTTTTTTAAATGGGGAGGGGGAGGAATGCTGTGCGGGGTCCCCAGAGCAGAAAGATCACATTAATGACAAAACTGGGGAAACCTGAATAAAGCCTCCCTGAATAGGTCCCTGAATAGGAATATACCAGTGCTGGTTTCTTAGTTTGACAAAGGACCCATCACGCAAGATGGCCTTATGGGAAAAGAGGGCGAGGGCTACAGAGACTCTGTCCCATCTTGGCAACTTTTCTGTAAATCTAAAATCATTCCAAAATCAAAAAGTGTTCAGAATTGACTACGTGAGGCTCCACTGCAATGATTATGACGACATTATCAGAACAAAAGGGTTCAAGGGGGATTGGAACGCGCACGCATGGCGTCGCCCTTCCCGGATACCGGAGGAGTCCTGATGGCCAACACAGACCACAAACGCGCGCCGTCAGCGGCCTGAGCGCGGGCCCTGGGGCCCCACCGCCTGGGTCTGCATCCTGACGCCCCCATCTGCTAGCTGTGTTGCTATGGCCCAGCAACTCATTCTCTCCGGATCCCCATCTCCTTCTCTATAAAAGGGGGATATAATTGGTGCTCATGTCCTGGCGATAATATAAGAATTCATTCAGTTGATACATTTAAAAAGCTAGGAGTTGTGTCTAGTAGACATAAGTCAGGATGAGCTAGCTAATCTTATCCCTTCTTTTTGCGGATGAGTTTTTAAATGTAAGACTTAACCTATGGGAAATGTTTCATATAAATACATTGACCAGGCAGAAATTTTAATGGTGAGACATCTGCAGCCTGATTTATGGTTCCAAAAGAGCTCAGTCTAAGCCATACATAATAATTAACATTAACATGCCAGGGGCCAAATACACGCACACAAGGCAATCACTGGGGATCCTCCGAGTTTTCGATGATCCACGCCCTTAATTGTCTCTCATTTGTCTGGATAATGGGGAAGTCAGGACACTGTGCAGCGCGTGGCTGCTTCCGGCCTGAGCTGCCCCGGGGCTGCAAGGTTAAGCCGCAACCTGGCACCTTTCACGAAAGAGACCGGTGTCTGCGTGCACACACTACACGGGCTCACGCCCTGCCAGCTGAGGGACATCGGCAGCTCTCAAAGAAACAGTCTGCCCCAGTCACACGCTGCCAGGTTCTCCTGCACCACAGAGCACAGCAATTAAAATGCATCAGGGAAGCTGCGCTGGTATTTGGAGGGAGAATTACTAATTTATGTCTACAGTTTGCAAACCCAATCATGGCCATGTACTCGGACCATTACAGTCATGTAATAAAAATACGGTGACTACTTTTATTTTGCAAAAACCGTAATTTCCTTAGATTTTGCAATTTGCCATCATTAACTGGCAAAACTGCATTCTTCCAGCATGGATAGAGATGAATGGTGCTCCATTATTTAATCGGGCAAAAACCAAAGGCCCTGTGCACAGATGTTCTGACCACAGGATTTTACGGGAAACCTGCAGGGCCTGCTTCTTGCTCCATTCAAGCCCAAACAAATGCGAGAGGCTTTGGAGGAGAGATGGGCACGGAAGGGAGAGCTCAAGACCGGCAATGTGCTGCGACCCATCTGCCAGAGTCACCTCAGCCGGAGCGGAAGGTCAGGCCAGACCTTCCTAAGGACCTTCTGGATTTCCTCCTTCTTACCCATGACAGCTCAGCTGTCATATACCAGACCGCAGGGGAGCAGGGATGATTAAAGCACTCCCTTTGCTCTAGAATAGCAGTTCGGGCAAACACCTACGAAGCCGTCAAAGCCCAGGCCAAAGGTTACCATCTGGGTGAAACCTTCTCCAAACTCCCAGGCTGAGTCGATGACTCTCATGCTTTGCTTGTGTTTCCAGTGTAGCATTTTAGTTCATCCCCCTAAGAAAGAATTCCCCCGCAAGACTGAGATCTGCGAGGACAGAGCTGATGTCCTCAACCCTCACAGAGCACCTGTCACATTGTCGGCATTTGATGAAAGAGAGGTCAAGAAAAAAGGGAGGAAAAACCCTGACCAGTGTAGCTCAATTGGTTGGGTGTCGTCTTGCAAAGCAAAAGGTGGCCAGTTTGATTTCCAGTCAAGGCACATGCCTGGCTTGTGGGTGTGGTCCCTGGTCGGGGCAAGTACGAGAGGCAACCAATCGATGTTTCTCTCTCCCATTGATGTTTCTCTCCCTTTCTCCATCCTTTCCCTCTCTCTAAAAAATAAATAAATATTTTTTTAAAAAAAGGAAAAGGGAGAAAAAGAAAATGACTTAACAGACCCCATTGCATCCACCAGCTATTGCTATGGTAACATTGTGTAACAACCCCGAACCTAGAGCTTTATAAAAACAAGTAAGATCTCATTCGTAGGTCTGCAGTAGGTTGTGCCCTGCCGCTGTGGCTGGGTGCAGCTTCGGGCTGCAGGCTGGGTTCAGGCCTAACGTGTGGAGAAGCAGCTTCCCAGGGTGTGGCCTTGTCACAGCAGGAAGGAGAAATGCCAGAATCCAAGCTGAATTGTGCCAGCACGTCTCAAACCTCTGTTTGAACCACATTCCCTGATACTTCTTTGGCCAAATCAAGCCGCATGGCCACGTTTAAGAGCAAGTGGTGGCAGGGAGAGCAAGAACATCCCCTCTACTCTATCGGGACACACAGCAAAGTTGCATGGCAACAACTGCACATGTGTAACGCGCAGGGACGGAGGGAGGAGGCAGGAAAGCAGAGGGCAATGGTTAAGAGTCAGACTTCGGATTGGATGGCCTACAGGCAAAGTTCCCCCACTAAAGTCGGGACTTCGGGGGAGCGACTCCTTCAGTGCCTCCGCTTCCCCATCTGTCAAACAGACGTAAAAATTATACCTCATTCTGAGGGCTACCACAAGGATTTCATGGAAACAGCCCTCAGAAAGCATTTAGCACATGGTCTAGCCATGGCAAGCACTTAATAAATGTACCCGTTAGTTTAATCCTCTCTTCTATGTATTGGATATTCTCCCAGAAAACACCAGACGCGCCCAAGACCTCCTCTCCTCCCTGTGACAATCCTCTCACAGCCAGACTCCCCAGGTTCCCCCCAAATTGGCCTGTATATTTTATCTCATTAACAAGATTCCTTTATT
Organism: Pteronotus mesoamericanus; assembly: GCF_021234165.1. Taxonomy (NCBI): domain Eukaryota; kingdom Metazoa; phylum Chordata; class Mammalia; order Chiroptera; family Mormoopidae; genus Pteronotus; species Pteronotus mesoamericanus. The sequence continues at coordinate 3,216,596 of NW_026555200.1, forward strand.
AACCATGAGTAGATCTTTAGCAGCTGCTCAAGGTGCCCTCAGACATCAGACACCAAGGCCAGGGCTGACGTGGATGTGAGTGACACCGAAGTCATTCGCCCTTAGAGAAGGTGTCTCGGTGATGGACGGCCGCCAGCTGAGCCACGGTGCTGCTCCCGGACAATCCATCTCCTCCCTGGAAGCCAGAGCGCAGCCCCGGAGACAGAGAGCACACAGTGGGAGGCCACCTCCCTGTGCAGCGGGCACACGGGGTGTTAGCTGGATTGAGCGGAGACAGAGATGCTCAAGATAAAACGGGGGCCGGGGCCTGTCAGGGGCCCCTCCAGGGGTCTCCTCCATCAGCATCGGAGAGAATCTAATTAGAATTCATTAGAATTACAGCTGGCCCAGACCTGTTTTACAATCCAGAAAGCTAATTCCTGGGAGAAGTGTCTGCAATCACGCAGTTAGTTTGGGGGCAGAAAAGGGATTAGAATCTATCCCCCATTCGGGCCCCTTCCCCAAAATTAGATGTCAGTGGTGGGGAGGAAAATAAATCTTGCCTCAAATGGAGCTCTTTGGGCCACAAGGCACCTATTTATTCAAAGATTAAAGATCGTGATACTCTTCCCACCCGAAAGGCCAACTGCACCCTCGAAAAAGCACACCCACATTTGTCCCCACCACTACGGCCATGTAGATTGTTCCATGAATATTTTATTGAGGACAAAAATCACTTTCCAAATGTTTTACTGTCAGTCACACACAGTGCAAACAATGGTGCCCTGGACACAGGGAGTTTCTAAACTCTCCTTCCCTAAGGTCAGAGTCACCAGGACGATAGGGAGACAGAAACAATTCCCAGCTCAGAGGGGATCGAGGAGAGGACCCACCAGGTGTCCAGTGTGTGAGAGCCCTCAGAGAAAGCTGTGACACGGGTGTAGTTGTCATCGCTGTCATCTTCACCATCATCATCTGTGACCCTACCAGAACCCAGATCAAGGAAGTAACACAAGCGAGTCTCCACCCAGGCGGGTTAACGATGGGGAAAGCCCTTTCAGAAGCTCTGGTGCTGCGCGAACTCAGATGCACAGGCTGCTCCTCTGCAGAAAGCTGATCCTTCCCCCGTGGCCTGGGCAGGGAAACCTCTGACTGATCCATGGGAACACCTCCCCCCGCCATTCCTACCGGTGTGAGCAGTTCGGCTCCCTGGTGAAGGGCCTGGGCTCCGAGCGCACCAGGCCGACTCCCCCCCTGGTGCCTCTGCGCTCACGCCGCCCCTCCTGGCTTCCAAGGCTTCCCGAGGGGCTCTATGGACCAGGGAAACTGGGTCACACAGAGAAGACAGACTCCAGCCTGGAGACACTGACAATACGGTGTCCCTCTGTCAGCCTAGCTGTCGTGCTCCAAGGACAAAGCCCTGCAGGGAGGGTTGCGTGGAAAATAAAGGGTTAAATCACACGGATTTTACTTTCTTCCACTTCAAAACAAATGTATATTTAAGATCTATATTTTTGCAGGTTTTTTAAAAGCACAAGAGCAATATTAACCTTTGAAAGGGAATGAAAAACTTAGATGATAAATGTCTCTTGTCTCCCTCACTATTCCCTTTGAAACCCTAACTTGGAAAAATAGCAAATGAGGAAGATGCTATTTCACCTGTCACTTCAATATTAAATATAATCTGTCACTCTCACCAGCCTTTCATCACCTTAAAATACTGATTTGTGCTCGGGAAAGTTTACAGCCATTTATTTCAGTAATGCACTGAAGTTCCCAGGAGATGTTTAACTCTTAAAACAAAGATAAATCTTCCTCTCTCATTCTCAGTGCCTGGCTATTTTTACTCATTAATAGCAGGGAGCTGTCAGTTTCTTAATCAGTATCCAATATCTCTTCCCGTGTGAGCACGCCTGCACCTGAAGGGGCACTGAAAATAGCTAAAGGCGGGGAAAACGCAGAAGAAATTTATTGGGAGACCCAGAAATGCAACTGAGGACTGTCCCTCGTTTCATTCTTGCCCGTTGAACAAGAGACTTCAGAGTGAGAAAGGGAAGCACCTTCATGTCACGTATTCGGGATGCCACCAAACTAACGGTGAGCATCCCCTGTGCTCCCAGTGGACATGCGCGGTGGTCCCAGCTGGTGCGGGGCAGAGGGTCCTGCCTGGCCTGCAGGAAGCCCGTGAGCTCTGGGCCATGGGGACGCGCGGGGGCCGTCGGAGCCAGCAGGGGGCTGGCCCAGTTTCGGGAGGAACGGGTGAAAGGCTGCCGGGAGAAGTGACTGGGAAGTTGGAGACCAGGCCTACTGACAATGTAGTAACAGGACAGAGAGGCCAGGCCACAGCTGGACTTCGTAAAACGAAGGAGTGAAGGTGGAGAGAGAACATGACCCGAACCACTGCCGCTCACCTTTCCCCGTCACCCCACACCTGCCCCGCTCAGGTCTCCATCACCCCCGCCGATGGCCACTCCTTCCTCCTGGTCACCAGGGGAGACCCTTAGGGTCAGCACCACCCCTTTTCTTGTTCTTACACTCCAGCATTCAGTCTATTACCAAACCCAGTGAGCGCTGCTTTCAAAATACATCCCAAGTCCAGTTGCATCTCCCTGTGCTGGAACCCAAGGCACGGCCCTACTCCCTCTTCCCAGCTGGACTCCCTGCCTGGGCCCACCAGTTTTATGGTCCATGGCCAACACCGCAGCCAGAGGGTTCCTGAACTTGCATGTCAGTAAAGGCTCTCCTCCTTTCAAAGCCTTCTTGTGGCTTCCCATGTCACCCAGAAGAAAAGCCGGATTCTTCCAACAGCCTTCAAGGTCCTAAGCGATCTCCATGTCCTTCCCCGCAAAGCCTCCAACCTCACGTCCTGCTGCTTCCTGCTGGTTCACCACCCACCTCGACAGCCCTTGAACTATCCAGATGTGGCCCCATCTCGGGGCCTTTACACCTGCCACACCTCTGTCTGGAGCACCCTCTCTGAGGCCCCCAGACCTCTTTTTAATCTTTGCCTGCACGTCGCCTCTGCACTGCGGCTTCCCCAGCCGCCCACGTTACAGCTGAGCCCAACCCGCAGCCTCCCCACCCCCTCCCCTGCTTTGTCTAGTCTCACACATAGGAAAACCCTTTCAGCATAAGGACAATAGGTTATCCCGTCAGGCGGGGAAATTTTCTTAACTACAGAAGAGTACGGAGAAGCATACCGGCCATGGAAAGAAATGAAGCCCTGATATATGCACAACAGGAGGGAAGCTTGAAAACATTATGCGAAATGAGGTAAGTCTCGCACAAAGGAGTTTGCATTGTATGAGTCTATTGAAAGAAATGTCCAGAGTAGGTAAATATATGGAGACAGAAAGCAAATTAGTGGTTGTCTAATTAGGGCTGGAGTGCCCGGGGGAGGGATACCACGGTGTGTGGGGGTTCTGTGAGGTGACGAGAATGCTCCCTAATTGACTTTGGCGATGGTCGCGCAACCCTGTGAATACACTGAAAAACCACTGAACTGTGCACTTTAAAATGGGTGAATTGTACGGTATATAAGTTAAATCTCAATAAAGTGTTTTCTAAAAATAGAATATAATATCACCCATAATTTATAAAGGATCACTTTGCCATATTTGCTTCAGACTTGTTTTTTAGTGAGGAAACATTAACAAAGTTGAAGTCTCTTTCATACCTTCTCCCCAACTTAAATTCTGTTGCGTTAGAGAAACTTATTTTTAAAGTTTTTAATTGCAGTTTTAATATTAAAGTCCTAAATCTTTTCAACGCCCCTCCTCCCCCCGCAACCACTACTCACTGTGAAATTTCAGTCCCCGTTTAAGTGGATTGACTCTGAGGGGCCCTTCCCAGTTCCAGTCATCTCTGAATGGCAAGGGACACTGGAGGAGGCGCATGTGGAGGGCGCGGCGGGGGCCCAGGACATCGGAAACACGCAGGACGCCTAGCCACTGCCGTGCAGACGCTGTGCTACTCCCCTGAGCTGTCCGCCTGGCTTGCCCACCAACCTCACTAGTCAGACCCACAGTTTTTGAGCAACTACAATGTGCTAACCCGCGTTCTAAGCACTAAACTAAAGAAGTAAAATGGTACAGCTTTAAGGACACAACCAAAAGAGAGGAGGGGAAAAAGATTCCAAGACAGCCCAGTTTCTGACCCGAGCTGGGAAGTCCGGCACCACGGTCCTGCCACGCACGCTAATGATGGGAAACCCCTCAGGCTGCACAGGGCGACCTGGTGGCCCAGGCCCCCACGGGCCTGTCGGCCTCCAGGGCTCTGGTCGGCTCAGCCACATCTCCCCAGGGTGGCCAGCGACGGTGCGTGTGAGGCCGTGAATCAGGGAGAGAAGGTCACCCAGGCTGGGCTCGGCCACAGCTCTCTTCCTTCCCACTCAGGGTCGGACCAGAGCAAAACCCGAAGCGCGGGGTGAGTGCCCAAGGGCTCCGCCGGTCGGTCGGCACTGAGAGCAGCCCTGAGCGACCCTGCCCGAGGGAGCCAGGTGCAGAGTGCTGCCGCTCCGACAGAAATGAGGTCCCGAGAGATACGACCGGAGACTTCCAATGCGGGACAGATCCAACAGTCAACCGAGCGGCGAATCCCATCTTCAAGGGGAGAGAGCAGTTCTGCCTCCCTCCGTCAGTCCCTTCATTCATTCCAAACCTCATCGAGGCCACGGAAGGGGCCAGGAGATAAGTGAAAGGAGGGCTCAAATCTAATACATAAACTTTTTTCTGCCCTGGCTGGCGTGGCTCAGTGGACTGACTGAGCGCCAGCCTGCAGACCAAAGGGTTGCCAATTCGATTCCCAGTCAGGGCACGTGCCTGGGTTGCTGGCCAAGTCCCCAGTAGAGGGCATGTGAGAGGCAACCACACACTGACGTTTCTCCCTCTCTCTATCTCCCTCCCTTCCCCCCAAAAGTAAATAAATAAAATCTTTTTTTAAAAAAAGTTACTGTTGTTGTTTTTTTCTGTATGCCCTTTCAAAGGACCTGGAACTTTCCTGGAAGAACACAAGAGAAAGGAGGCTGATAATCCATAAGGAAGAAACAGAGCCAAATTGTAGAGCCCTGGATTTCCCCTAAAATAATACAGAAAAGCCAGAGAAAGCCTGGGTCCCAGGGGTGAGCCTCCAAACCAAACCCCTCCTCTCCCACTTCCTCTTCAACATCAGGTTTAGATCCAAGTAACTTATTGCACCAGTGTGTGTGCCAGACCTTGCATCGGACACCATGGAAATAAGAGAAATGGGAAGGAAAAACCCAGTCCCTGGTCTCCAGCGGCTCGTGACCTGATCAGAGACTCCAACAAAATCGCAAACAATTATAGGCAAGACAGAAACATGAGGAGGGATTACAAGGTGCAGTGGGAGACAGCAGGATACGATCCCCAGATTTCTGGGGTTCACAGGGCAGGGAGATATGAAGGAACTTGGGGGAGGTGCTAGTGGAGTCAGGAGTCAGCGAACTGCAGCCCACAGTCAATCTGGGCCACTGCCTCTTTACAAATAAAGCTTTATTAGAACACAACCACAATCATTTGTATATTGTCTATGGCTGATTTCATTCTACATGAGCAGAGCTGAGTAGCTGCAACAGATACCATTAGTCCCAAAAAGCCTAAAAGATTTACTATCGGATCTTTATAAAAGAAGTAAACCAAACCCCTGCATTAGAAGATTGAATACTTACCTGTAAGTGGAACCTAATCAACAAAACAAGCAAGCAGGCAAAGTATAACCAGTATGTCCATTGAAATAAAGGACAAACCAACAGTGACCAGAGGACCAGAGGGGAGGAGGGAAGGGGATAACGGGGGAAAGAAGAGGAAGGGTCATCAAGGAACATGCACAAAGAACCCGCGGACAAAGCCAAAGGGGGTTAGGGGTGAAGGTGGGGGTGGGGTGGGTGGGGCAGGGGAAAGCGGTAGCGGGAAAATGGAGACAACTGTACCTGAACAACTATATATATATATATCTATATATCTATATAGATAAAGATACAGATATATAGATATATATTTAGACTTGTGCAAGACTTGTGCAAGAAAGCACAAAGGTACTATTCAAAATAGTCAAAAACTGGGAACCACCCAAAGGACCATCCACAGTACAATGGATGTATTAAGTGTGATATATTCACACAACAGAATATTATATAGGAATATAAAAGAACCAACTATTGCTATATGACAACATGGATGAATTCCACAATAGGTTGAGAAAAAGAAGCCAGACAGGAAGAAAATATACTCTATGATTCCACTCATAGGAAATTCCAAAAACAGGCAAAACTGCATTATAATGGGAGAAGTCAGGACAGAGGTCACCTTTGGAAGAAAACAGGGAGGTGACTCAAAGGAGGCATGAGGACAGCCTCCACATGCCGAAAATGGCATACTTCATGAGCTGAGCAGTGGTTACATAGGTGTGTTCACTTCATGATAATGCTCTGCACTTCGGATTTGTCCATGTTTACTTCTATTTTTTATACTATCACAGTTGACCCCACATTTTCCACCTTCGCCCACCTCCACCCAGTCCCTGCTCCCGTCCCTAAGCCGTCACCACACCCTTGTCCATGTTCATGGGTCATGCGCGTATGCTCTTTGGCTAATCCTTCACTCTCTTTCTTCCAGCCCCCCGCCCCGACAACTGCCAGTCTGTTCCATGTATCTATGCCTCTGTCATTGCCGCCTGTGTGCACAACGGTTGCGAGCTGTTTACTTTGCCCAGTAAGAACACTGGTAAGGCCCGCCACCTCATCTCAATTTTATTCCAAAAGGAAAAGAGCATTTGAACGCCCAGAAGCTCATGAAGGAAATGTCAGAATAAAGAAGTCCATCAAACCGAGGACATTCACTGTGAGGAGAGAGTTTTAAGTGAGGCTCTAAATACCATCTCTATGCCTGCAACACCCAAATTTCCATCTCCTGCCCAGTCCTGGCTCCAAGTCTTGGCAGTATTCCAACTACACTGCCACCACCTCCACCTGAAAATCTCACACCCCTGTCCATCATGTGCAGCTCTGGGGGGCTCTCCATCCAGGGACCCTGCCGTCCCATCGGAGCAGGCGAGCCGGTGACCGAAGCTCAGCGCGAAGCCCCTCGCTGCGGAAACCCGCGCCTGGCCTGCAGGGTGCAAGGCCCGACAGCAGCGCGGGCTGATCGCCCCGCCGGTGGGGCCTCGGCAACCCGGCCACGCAGGTCTTCTTCTGAGGCGCCCTCACCCGCTCTGTCAAAGCCCAGTTCTTTACTTCTCCTTGAATTCTCTGAAATCTCCACAATGGCTCCTGGTATCTTTTTTTTTTTTCCCCATCTAGAATTAGTTTATGTCTCTAACAACCAAAGAATCCTAATCAAAAGAATGAAAAAGTATTGGCATGTGCCACATACCACGTGGGAAGGGTGTTCAGAGAAAAGGGGGCGTGGAGTGAGGGGAAGCCAAGTCCAGGGTCAGACCCCGACCCTGTGCTCAAAAGGCCACATCAAGGCATGCCACCTCGAACCCTGGGTCCTCTCCCACACTCCCCTTCGTGTAAAATGGCCTCCAGCTCAGAGACACTCCAACCAGAGGCATAAAGAGAGGGCAAGAGAGTGGGGAGGTAAGCCCAGTGTGCACAGCGCCATGGCTGGGGGCCAGGGAGGGGAGGGAGGAACTAGTCAAAAGACACCCCATGGAGAGCACAGGCCCCCACAGTCCACCAGGCGCACGTTGTGACTTTCCTGGACCTTAGGCACGTTTGCCTTTGTGGGTCCCTTCTTCCACAAAAATATTGAAAATTATAGTTTATGACTGTGTATTTGAAGACAAAATTTGCTTCTGAGTTTCAAAGAAATAAGTTTTCTAAGCTCCTAAAAGCACTGTGGCCCCCAGGTCGTGTGCCACCCACCGTCCACCAAGGAGTTATTCCTGTTGTTCTGACTCCACCACTGCAGCGAAGGGGCACTGCTGACCCAGGAGGGGAGGGTGTTTAGGCACACACACATGCACTGTGTATTATGCGTGTATATATATATAAATACACACACATAAGTCTATGTATTTTCTATTACCATGTAGCAAATTTCCACAACATGAGCCACTTGAAGAGACACTTGCTTATCACCTCCGTGTCCGCAGAGCCGAGGGCCAGGTACGGCGTAACTGGCCGTCCCCTCGGTCTCCAAGGCTGCAGGCAAGGTGCCCGCCAGGCTGAGATTTCACCGGAGGGTTCTGACGGAGTATCCGCTTCCAAGCTCATTCGGACTATTGGCAGGATTTATTTCCTTGTGGCTGTGGGACTAAGGTCCCTATTTCCTTGCTACCTGCCACTCGGGAGTCACTCTCAGCTCTGCTCCCAGGGCCAGCCCCGGATCCTTGTCATGTGGCCCTCTCCTGACAGAGCTGTGTGCTTCTCAAGGTCAGCAGGGGACCTGCTCCCTATGTGGCTGACAGGGTTGCCTACCATAAAGGGGTCACGCAGTGACGTCCCACCATACTGACAGGTACCACCCCCCAGGAGATAGGAAGCTCGGGGTCATCTTAGAACCCTGCCTACCACAAGATCTTCAGCAAATGTTACCAGTTGCAGTGGCTCCTTCAATGCCATTCAGACGCGTTTTAACACTTCTGAGATGAACAGTCCCCATGTTACCGTTCAGGAACCTGACACCCCGGAGAGTCAGGTCACTGGCCCAGGCTCACCCAGCCTGTGCTCACAGTGCAGCGTGACACACCCAGGGCTATAGGGGGACAACAGTGAGACTTGTAAAATTATAGTTTCCCTATAATTTTTAAATTACAGAGAAACTATATAATTTTTAAAAATTATAACTTCCCTATAATTTTAAAGTGTCTCTTTAATTTTTTAATAGCACCAGATTTGTACATAATCAAAATTACACCTCACCTGCTCACACAGGCATTTGGGGCCCATCCCCAGGAGCAAGTGGCACACGAGTGGGGGGAAACTCGCTCAGCACTCCTTGGGTTGGTGCAGACCCTAGGGCATTGGTTTTCAACACTCAGCAAGCTTCAGAGTCACCGGGAGGGCTTGCAGGAACCCCGATTATTGGCCGCACCCCAGTTTCTCATCAGCAGGTCTGAGGTGGGGCCCGGGAATGTGCTTTTCTAACTGGTTCCCAACTGACGCTGGTCCCATGTGCATGAGTAGATTAAACAGATCGGCCATGAGGCCCCATAATCAGAATTTCTGGGTCAGAGCTGTGAGCCTATGTTTTACACAACCTTCCCGAGTGACTATGAAACCCTGAAGTCCCAAATCCACTGCAGAAAGGGCCCCTGCCTCCAAGCAGGCTTGAACTGGAAAAGTGTAAGAAGCGCTGGCCAGGAGGAAAGCGGAGAGCAGAGCTGTGAACAGCGCAGACTGTTGTCTCCCCAGAGATCAGAAGAAAAGCAGCCCCATGCACCCGTCTGGAAGAAGTACCTCGCTGGAAAGGAAGAAGCCCTTGAGAGGAACAGTGCAGCCACACAATCCCTCCCTGGCCTCGCTCGGTCCAGAACTCTGCTACGATCTAACCGAGCCCCTCTGCCTTCCTAGGGCCAGCTGCCTGGCCTGAGCGCCGCCTCAGGCGGTTAGGAGCCTGAGACGCCGACCCAAAGAGACCCAATCCACGGCACAGGGTGTCCAGAGAGACCCACCGCCCCCCGCAAGTCTCCTCTGCCCGACCAGAACCCTCCCTTAGCTTCTCGCCGATAGCCTCTGCCCCCTTGTGTGCTTAAATCCTCTCCTGGTCCCCCTTTGTCAACCCAAGCAGCGAGGACACGGCACAGTGCACCTTCTGTACGCTCTGCAACACCTTGGCTTGGGGAAAGCTTAGGCATTTAATAGATGCCTCCCATCATCTTCACACGAGCATTAGCAGAGGGCTGGTCCTTCACCCCAGCTCCCCCCACCAGCAGGAGGGTGAGAGGGAGCTCCAGCTGTTTCAAGACAGCCCTCTCAGGGACCCGCCAGATCCCCGCTGCGCCCAGCCAGGCCTCCTGCGGCTGCTCTGTGATGCCCGGCCAACAGGCCGGTCTTGGGTGAAAGGACAGAATTTGTGACAGGACTTTATTTTTACAGACTTACTTGGAAACTCCAGTGAACTCTCCATCAATCTCATCGCTGATTTTTGGTTTTTCAGGGCAAGTCCTCCCTTCCCCTCCAGACGAGAGGCAGCGCTGCAGGGTAACAGCGGCTTCTGCCCCCGCCTCGGCCCCCCCTCAGACCTGGGAGTTGGAGAGCTTGGTCCTGGTCCTTCTGAGGTGACAGGAGAGCACTAGATGGTGCCTGTTTCTCCTCTCAAGTGACAGATTCACATGGCTCGTTTGAAGTGTGTGCTCCCATACAAATGGAACAAATCGCCGAGACCGAGGCCACCCAAGCAGCCCTAAAACACACGAGTTTCAATGAGGGACTTCAACGGGCTCCTCAGGCTTGGGGGGAAGAGCAGACTCTCTTCCGACCTGAAAGAGCAGACGCCCTAAGTGCTCACTGTGAGCGGCACTCGATCTGCGCCCTGGGGGCAGGGGCTTGCAGTGGCAGCCAGGCGCTCCCTGCTGCCTTTGGTCGATGACAGGCATCTCTGTGCTACTCCAAGCACGTGGCCATTCAGCACCTTCCACGCACTTTTATATAATCCTCAGAGTTCCTACCTATGGAAATGCCATTACCATTTTACACAAAAAGCTGTGGTTCAGAGCGTTCCTTCAAAACAATGACAATGGGGGAAAATAGCTTGTCCAAAGTCAAATAAAATCAATAAATAGCAAGGCATGACTTGAACTCAGATCTGACAGCAAACCCTTGCCTTGAACTTCTATGTTCTTGTGAGATCCCTGAGAAAGGACTTCTGGGTGTCCAGTTCCAGCCCCGACTTCAGACAAACAATGGTCTTCACCAGTCACATTTTCCCCTTTCGCAGAGCAGCATCATGTCTTATAAAATTTTCAGGACATGGTTTTCTACTCAAAATGCTTTTCCCTGGGCCTCCGAGTGGTAGATGTGGTGGGATGGATTTTAAGATGAGATTCCCAAAACAGCAGACTTATGACAGCCCTTGAGTAGTGACGTTCAGAAAGCAGAACTTCAACACTTCCAGGTCAGCCAGGAGAAACTGTGATCTCATCCCACTACGGAAGACCCCAGACACTGGGTGGGAGCTGGCACCCACTTAAAGAGGGCAGGTCGCACGTCCACATTGGGGAGTAGCAGCAGAGCCCTTCCCAACTTCTGGGGTGAGGCTGACGGCAGCCATCTAAGCTTCCATGAGGGCTCCACACACCTCAACATTCGAAATGAATTTCCTAAATTTAGCCAGGCTAGGAAACAGGGGCTAGAGCCGTCCCTGGTCTCCCTTCCACATTTCCACCCAGTTTCCATCCCCCCTTACCCTCACAGGGTTTAAGCTCAGGCTGAATCTTCCGATATGGCTGACAAGGATTCCCCTCCCCTCATAAATGCTTAATTAGGCCCACTACATTTTCAAACCAGGCTTTCATCCTGTGAAGCCAAGAAAGTCATTTTACCCTGAATAAGCCCAAGTACTGAATATTGATCTGTGATTCTCAGAAGAAAACGTGGGCGTAGGAACAGGTGGGCAATAAAGGGGGTGCAAAACCACTGGGGAGGGGCCCTAAGATATGACAGACCCAGGCAGATCCTCCCTTATTCACAACCTTTCCACCCTCCCAGCCTAGACGCGGCTCCCCCACAACCTGGAAAGAGAAGGACATCTCTTCCTCCCTCCTCCTCCTCCTGTCCCTGACAGAAGCACGTGGCCTTTTATAGGTTTACCGACATATCTACTGTCAGGCGTCCCAAGAGGGAGAAAGACCGAAGAGTCACTAACTGAAGTTACCCCAGCGTTGCCCAGACTGTTCTCTCCCTTGCAGATACATCCTTTGTTGCTGTTGTTGGTGGTGAAGGAGTGCTATGTTGACCAACCCCACAACTCAAGGTGGGTGCTAGGATTCTCAGTCACCTTGTGTTTGCCTAAGAAACTCGCACACCTAAGCTCCCCCCAAGGGCGCATCTTTCTCCTGCAGCGAGGTCTCCCAGAAGAAGCAAGCTCCTGCCTTCTATGCTGACTCAGTAGGTTTCACCTTCTACAGGTCATGAGACCCAGAGGAGCAAACTCTCAAGTTCTACCGATGGTGCAAAAGAAAGGCAGCCCAAGCAGTGGCCTCGTCCACCCTCCTTTTGATCTTCAAAACCATGTGTGGGTTTTACGTTCTCTCCCGGCTCACCAAAGCCCTGAGCAGCTCTGCCGATACGCTTTGTGGGGCGAGCCTGGGGCTGGTAACCGCAGATTTCTGCAAACACAACAACTTCTGCAGCTCAGCATCCTAGCTCAAGCCTGTTTCGCCACTTGAGAAGTTTATGACCCTTGGAAGTGAAGTGCAGGCCTCCCGATTCTTTAGCCTACCAAGGACGAGGTAATAGCAAAGCGCTCTTCTTGTGCCACCCAGGGCTCATTTATCAGGGATCGACTCTTTACCAACGAAAGCTCTGAAGGCTCCGCGGGCTGCCTTCTGGCCTCAACACGGCTCCAAGTTTCTATTCCCAAGTGCCAGTGGCCACAAAGGAACTTTTGTTTAAATCGGGGACAACCAGGGTAGTTGCACCTGACAAATTGGAGTTTTAATGGACACTTGGTACTCAGGGGAATGAGCTATTTCAGCTGGAGCTTTCTTGGCCAACGAGTCAAGGCCAAAGAGCTACACTCAGGCCTACAGTGATAGGCTTTGTGCAAGAGAGCCCGTGCGCCTTTGAAACCCTTTGACTTTCTCACGACCTTTCTCGTTACCCTCGAAGGCAGCTGGCTGGGCCTTCGTGCCAGAGCAGGCAAGAGAGCCTTTCCAGGCCCCAAGACAACATGCTGCTGGGGCCTGCATTTCGCTGGTAAGCCAGTCTTCTGAATCACCCACATTACAGACTCCCTGACAGGTCTCAAAATAAGCTATGTCTTCATAGACAACAAAGTCCAGGAACTGTTTCAAGCAGAATAAATTGACCAGCTACTAAGACATGGCTGGAGCCTTCTTTAATCTAAATTATCCCATTTCTGCAGGCCAGGCTGAGAGCAAAGGCTCTTTGCCTGGTCCTCTAGCTCTACCACTGCTAATCTGCAGTACCAATTTATGAATGAGTTAATCAAAAAAGGTTATCTAAACTACTGAATCATAAAGAATCCTGTCATTTGAATTCAAAAAAATTATGGATGGGTATCAATTTCTTTAGGCCTCAGTGAACCTCCTGGAGAATCAACTGTAGTTTAGGATGAGTATATTCTCTCGTTCTCTACAAATCAAACAATTTTATAATCCCACCCAGTTTGGGCACCAGACTAACCATCTAAGTCAAAAAAAATGCTACAGGTGAAGTCACTCCCAACCCCATTCAGAAATTTCTCATTAAGAGACTGAGCTTTCGCCAGAATCCAACCTGAAGGTCGCCAGACTAATTTGATCTCGTGTTTCCCAGAAAACACTCTGAACGTGAGTGAGAAGAGCCAAAGTCTGCTTTACCAGTGGAAGGGCTGCGGGACAAGGAGGTCACATCGATGGCTCCGGGGACTGGGTACCCGCAGAATCTCCACGGGAGAGGAGGGCTTGGGCCTGAGGGTGGCAGGTACACAGAATGCCGGTCTACATCATTCCAGGCCCTCGCCCTGCACACACGCACGCACACACCCTGTCCTAGGTCCTGAGACTCCCCTATGTCCAGGCCGGGTCTGCTCCGCCAGCCCCTGCTGTTGAACAAGGATTTAGGCCCGAGTCACCCCTCCCTGCCACGACTCCCTGAGGGCTTCCCCGGGAGTTACTCAAGCTCACTGCAGAGGGACATAGCAAACTGGTCCCAATACTGGTGGGAAAGACACAAAGCCCATTTCCAGCCTTCCGTGGAAGCCAGGGCCTGGGGGAGGTGCCCTACGGTCCTAGAAAGTTCCATTTCATGGTGGAGATGACCCCTCAGGGTGGGGAAACACCTGCTGTAAAAATCCTTTCCATCAAGATGCCAGCCACTGACTGACAGAGCTGGGCCTTCAGGAGCGGTGGGATCAAACACGCCCACATAAGCCATTTCTTCCCACTGCACCAGTGGAGCAAGGGAGCTCACATCACCTGTGGGCACGGCTGCTTCACTCTGCAATGGTCTTCACACAAGATTGCAAGCCTTGGTCTCCAAAGAGTCACACGAAGCGTAACACAGTGTCCTGGTCCCGTTGCCCGACTGTCCCTAGGAATGGAGGGTTCACCAGGAGAGCACCTCAGGCGTGCATTCAGCCCTTTCCCGTGGGCAGGACACCCGTGGCTGCAGCGGAGCCGCGTGCCGCATTATGCTCGGTTCTGGTCCTGCCCGCTCCGGTTTCGGCAATTTCCGACCGGCGTGTGTGAGTTCCTCAAATACAACAGGGGAATGTCTGGTCCCGTCCCTGAAGCAAAGGGGGTAACGAGGAACAGACTTCAAGGTCTGTTACCAGGGGTCAGAGTGGAAGAGGTAAGGGTCAAAGGGAGCAGAACCCAGGATCAGCCACACATAAGAAAACCGAGAGGTCAAGTGAGGAATGGGCCAAAGCAAACTGAAGACTGGGAAGCGGGGGGCCAGAGGCACTTGGGCCGGTCCTGCTGGCATGAGCTGAGCCCACCTTTGCCCCCTGGGGCTTTAGAACGTCCCTCCCTGGCACAAGTCAATGCTCAAACCATAACGTCTTCACCCTCCAGCCTTCTGAGAAACAGCCCACTGCAGTGGGTTGTGAATTTCTCTCTTCAGCCTTGAGACTCTTTGGTTTATATTTTTTTCAAGGGTTACAGGGGACTAGAAAAATGCCACAAAATATCCTAAATATAAGGGGCATTGTTACAAACACAAAGCAGAGCTCTTCTTCTCTTGGAGAATACGATCTGGCAACACTGGACACGCCCCCCCACATACGCCCCCCCACACACACACACACACCGCATAGTGCTCTGAGGAGCGAGCCCAGCTCACCTGACCCCTCTGGACCCTATTCGAAACCAAATATGTGCTTCTTCCATTGACTACCTTGTGACCTTAAACTGCTGCCTCCGAGAGCAGATGTTCCACATTTTGCTTAATAACATTTGAATTATATTTATTCAGCTGCCCCTTATGAAGACTGACCATTTGATGTCTCGTGCACACAAGGACGTGTTTGAGAATGAATGCAGGTGCCATTAATAATTGTACCAGGAAGAGAGACATGAGAAGTGGGACTGTCCCAGGTAAGCGGGGTCCCATGAGGGCCTTCTCTGCACAGCCCTTGTGGTTGGTGGATGGGAATTCTTGTAGATCTGGTGGTTCCTGGCTTGGGAATCAAGAAAAGAACAAATGTTGAGTTTGGAGATTTTTGGAACGACGACGACTAGCCAAGGGAAAAATAGTAGCAACTTTTTACTGGTGCAGAGGACATGACCACAAGGAATATTTTCTCTCTGCTTTCCGCCACGTAGGGACACAGTGAGAAAGCCAGAAGGGGCTCTCGCCAGACACTGGATCTGCGAGCAGCCTGACCTCAGACTTCCCAGTCCCCACACTGTGAGAATTAAGTGTTTTTTGTCTAAGCCACCCAGTCTATGGCATTCTGTAATAGCCCAAACAAAGACAGGCAGCAAATGTCTATATACATGGTCCATCACACATAAGGCCACTCAGTGTGGTGGGTAGGTTACATGAATGTCTCACACAATATGGGCAGCAATTTGAACATCTCATTTAAAATGTCATATGCTGTGCTTGAGTGTGATAGTGTTATGTTACAGAATTACATGCTTATGATTTTGTAATAGAAGATTTTTGTGTAATAATAAAAGGGCATTATTTGTGCCTGTCTGTGTATGACACATTCTGTGCCAGGCACTGCAACGAACACTTCAGTCATATGAGAGCATCGTCAGACTCAGCACAACCCTGTGAAGCAGGTAAAGTATCGTCCTCCTTGTGTAGATGAGGAAACTGTGGCAGACACTTGCCTAAGGTCACAAAGCCTGTGAACAGCAGAACTGAGACTTGAACCAAAAAAACTGAGCTCTTAAGTCCACACAAATAACTGTGCCCTGCCTCTGACAAGCAGGGCTCTGGAGACATAAGTCAATGGGAAGCCAGCCGCCGCCTCTGACGTGGGACCTGTGGGATGGCTGTGCTGCTCAGAAGCCGCGGCTCCTGCGCACGGGGCTCCTCCAAGCCTCTAAGGACGCAGTGTGTCCCCGTTGCTTTACGGCCCAGGGAACACCGCTGGATGCACCTGCATCCTCTGAAGACGGCCAGCGTGCTGAGAAACTCTCCCTTGGGACTGACTCTGGGCAGAGCGGAGATGCTGGGAGAGGGCGATGAGTGGCCGTGCCCACCTCTTTGTCCTTGGTGCACAAGAAGAGGACCTCATACGCTTTAAGAGCCTGGAGAGGAAAGTAATCCATCTGAGCAGCCCAAGGGGCTATTCGGATAAATTGCTCTCTCCACAGCCCTTGGCTCCGCAGGCTAACCTGCGGGCTAGGAAGGGTTAGTCCTGAGGAGGAGGATGGCCACGCTGTGCTCGGCCAGGTTCCACTATCACCTTCCCATCGTGCGAACAGCTTCTCACGAAGATGACAGCCATCTCAGAAAAGGATGGATGATTTGGTTGAAAACGAGCCTGTCAGCGTCTTAGCGATGAAAACTGACCTCGGGAAACTCGGAGTCCAATAAAGAAGGCACTGATGCAGGGGACTCACGGCACAACACAGCACGGTATGACTAATGGGAAAACACAGAAGACAGACAAAGGTCACGCCTCCTTCAAGCTGCCAACTCCTGGAGGACGGACACTCTCTTCTATATCTCTGGCCGCTGCAGATGCCGCACTTGTCCAGCAGACACTCACTTGTTGGCACAGACGGATGTGCAACAAGCATTTCCGTACGTGAGTCTGGGAAGAGCTGGGAAAGCTGACAAGGTCTGGAGAGAAGAACGAAATGAGCAGAGACTTTGGATCCAGATGGCTTGAATCTGAATCCCAGCTCAACCATGAGCTAGTTAAGAGAAGTATTTTCCTGTGGGCCTCAGTGTTCTCATCTATAAAATGGGGGTGATTTTACTTGCCTTACGAGAATGTGACAAGGATAAAACTAGGTTACATGTAGGCACTTACACAGTGGCTGTTCCAGAGTGTGTTAGCTACAGTTAGACTCCATCACTGGTCACTACCGTAGTTCCTGGTCTAGAACGTCCAAACATTCTGCTCCCACTGCAGAAACTGCAGGCAAGGACCCAGGTAGGTCCATCGTGCTTCAG
The DNA here is from genome assembly GCF_021234165.1 of Pteronotus mesoamericanus. NCBI lineage: Eukaryota > Metazoa > Chordata > Mammalia > Chiroptera > Mormoopidae > Pteronotus > Pteronotus mesoamericanus. Next base: position 3,233,844 of record NW_026555200.1, read on the forward strand.
AATAGCTAGTCCTATGAAGTTAATTCTCTTTTCTTTTTTTTTTTTTTTTTTTTTTTTTTTTTTTGCCTCTCGGGGACCTAAAAGAAAACCTTAAAACTGCATTTCTCATTCCCACACCCGGAAAGGTCAGAAACAGGGTTTCTTCCTCTTCACTCATCTCCATCTATTGGAATTTTTCAGAAGCACCCTCTGTGCTCAGCTCACAGCAGAGGCCACAAATCTTAGCTCTCTCCTCTCGGTTATAAAGAAGGCAGGTGGCTTCCCAATACATACAGGCTGTAGAGTCAGATGGAGACCCGTGTTTTTCAAAAGGCAGGAAAGGGGGTTCGGCTGGCAACCTTCTGCAGGAACAAGGTAAGAAAGTCAAAAGCTGACCAGACCACATCTCCAGGTATCAGCCTGATTTATGAGGTAGACGGCAGACAGACATGGCTTCCATGAGTTTGAATTTTTACATGGTATGGAGTTGGGGACTGATCCCTAACTGAGGGCAGCTTCTGAGCTGTAAGCCAGGGACAGACCTAAAGAGTAGCAGTCCAGGTACTCCAGTCTTGTCACCTGGCTGTCCTCCCCTCTCTGCCACCCTCCACCTGGAGCCGGGCCTGGATTCATGTGGTGTCCACAGCACATATTGGACAGGATGACTTGTGCATTCTGGTCAAAGTGACATGCAGAAATACTTTCCTCTCAAATGGGACAGGCCAGAAATCAATCGGGATGTCACGGGGGTAGACTGGCAAGTCAGAGCAAGAGATAAAGTCCCCAGGAGCCATGGCTGCAAGCTAGGGACCCTCCCGCAACACACACCCACTAGATTGTCAGGTTGAGGGGTGAGTCACGAGCCCTCAGCAGAGACACAGCCAAATGCCAGCTCGGAGGGGCACCCAGGTCAAGCATTTTGGGGGCCAAGGCAGAGATGAGCAAGACTGTTGTCCAGCTATATGGACACCAACAGTACCACAGCCTGACTTTATACTGCCCACCTCCCCCGGAGTTGCTCCCAATGTCCTCGGAAAGATGTCAGAAAGAGCCAGGCACTGGAGTGACGCAGGATTCCACAGTCAGCCCGCGGGCGGCCTGGGAATGCGGCCTGATGCCCCGCCTGAAGCAGTTCAGGCAGAAGACTCGAGAAGCTGGCCTCCACCCGTCATGCCTGCCTGGCCAGACCAGCATCTCACCTACCATTTTGGGCTGCAGCAGGAGCCCAAGGAAAAGGGAAGACATTAAGGTTGGGGGGTTAGAAAAAAAAGAGAGAATTAACTTCATAGGACTAGCTATTCTGAAGCGCGATGGACCTACCTGGCCCCATACACAGGTATTACATATTGTTGCCGATGCTCTCTGTGCACTACTCCACATCCCTGGCTGCTTTCTGAGAACAGGCTTGGAGGCCAGCTCACTGGAGCTGAACATCTAAACTTCTGACAACGTCTCAACGCCCTCATTAAAGAGAGATGAGCCCTCCACCTGCAGGGTGGTCGTGGAGAGGAGGGAGATGGGACCTTGCCAAGCTCAGGCTCTGTACTTCTGGGCACACAATGGGGACTTCAGTCTGGCTAAGACTTCTAGACCTACTCTAAATGCTTCCTGGAGCACCTCCTATCACCCCTGTGGGGAATGGGTGAGGGGAGGGAGGAAATGAGAAAAGCAAGGCCCGTGTAGCATCAACGGTGCCAGCAGGGAGGCAGGAGGCAGAGCCCAGTTCTCGGCTTGGGCCCTTTCACGCTGTTCCCCACGTTCTGTCCATCCTCATTCTGTGCTGTGTATGTTGGTCCAGGGCAGGGATCAGCTCTGCTTCAATGCAAAGGGCAAGATGATAAATATTTCCATCTTTTCAGGCCACATGGTCTCGATCACAGCCCCTGAACTCCACCATTGCAGCACACAAGCAGCCACCAACAAAATGTATGTGAACAGACATGGCTATGTACCAATAAAACTTTATTTACAAGAGCAAATGGTGGGCAAGACTTGGCCCCCCTTTAGTTTGCGATCCCTACTCTAGGGATTTGGGATTCATCAGGTTCCACAGGCCAGCCAACAGCTGACTTGGGACTGAACGCGAAAGAATTCTATACCCCATCCATGGCCCCACCCATGCCCACTGACACCCTTGTTGCCAAGGGTCTACCTCTGCCCCCCTAAATTCAATGTGCCCTTGTATTCTCTTCCCCCCACCTGCACCCCACTAAGCATGCTCCATCTCTCAGGAATCAACTTCTCTTCCTAAGGCATGAAATCCTTACAGATACAGAGGATTAACCCAAGCCATCAGCGGAGACCACAGGCTTGGGAAGTTAAAGGCACCTTCCCCTTTAACTGCTTCCCAGCTGAGTGAACGGGCCATGTAGGCGACCCCTGCCTGTGGATACTGGTTGGGGGTTTTGAAAATAAAGTAGATACTCAGTGAACACAGGTGACAGCTGCCTCCCAGGTGGGAACAGATGTACCACCGGTCTCAGCGCCTGGAGCCGCGGGGCCACTCTCGCCTGCCTCTGAGATCGCATCCATGGTAGGGCCGGGCTGCAGACAGCTGGCTGGACACATGGCCACACTGGCTGTCACTCCTGCCCACCTCCTAACTGAGTGACTCCTTGGACTTAGAGGTGAATTATTCCTCTTCACGTTTCTCCAGGGAGCGTGTTCTGCCTCGAGAAGGCCGGTCATTATTATGCCACACAGCATTACTCTGTTGACATGAAGGACTTTTTATTTAAGGAAAGGAGACAGGATTTCACAGCCAGATTTGAGCCGAGGTGCCTCCAAAGGCCTAGGGAAGAAGGCCACGAGTTCAGAGACACAGAAAGGCATGTGCACCCTCGGCCCAGGAAGACCCCCAAGTCCTCCTTCTCGTGTGGAAGTAGAGGCAACTGAGCCACTGAAGATCACATTTTCCACAGATACCCGGAATGGGAGACTCTCCACCTTCTGCACAAGCCAGAATCAAGTTGCAGGTGCAGACCTTTAGGCCCGAAGGCAGCTACGCTGCTCTCTGCAGAGGTGTCTTGACTGGCCCAAGCAAAGATGCAGGCCCAGAATCTCCCACACCCCCCCCAGAAATATTGACAAACGCTTGGTGCTGACAACGATGCTGGTTAGGTGCCAGGCACTCTCCTAAGGCTTTCTATGCATGAACTTATTTAATCTTTGCAGTGACCCTATAGAGTGGTACTTCGTTATCCCCACTTTACAGGGGAGGAAACTGAGGCACAAAGATGCCAACTAGCTAGTCTGAGGTCACACAGCCTGCCACAGATGAAGCTGGGACTCAAACCTGAGCAGCCGGCCACAGAGCCCTCCCCCAGCCATGAGCCGGCGCCCATGCAGACCCGTCTGCCCTTCGATGCCGGCTCAGGCTCGTCGTCACCGCACCGGGCTCCTCTGCACTCACGGAGCCCAAGGCCTGGAGGGGCCAGGCAGCCTGGAGCCCAGTTCTCCTGTTTTGCAGCTAGAGACGGATGCCCAAGGGAAAGGGGTAGGGTCTGCAGCCACCAAGTGAAAGCATTAACACCAACTCCATACAGTGAGTGCCCTTCTCATCTTCTAGACTCACAGCCCCAGTGCACAGTTAACACGTTAACACCCAGGAAACCACAGGAGAAACACGTGGTCTTTTCCCCAACAACAGGAACGAAGTCCCAACAGGCAGGGGACTGGACACCCAGCTTCTTGGGTGGCTCCAGCACAATCATAACCACAGATCCATCATCCGTCTGCGGGCTCCGCCACAGTGACCATCCACACCAAGCCACTCACCCTCACCCGGTTTTCTTGGTGACCAAATGCAGTCCTAGCAAGATGGCCGGCACGGGGTGCGGCCACAGCCCCCACCGAGTTTTCCCTCCAGTGTAGAACAGGAGCCGTCTGGAAGACAAAGTCCCAAGCAAAGGCTAATGAGGGGTCCCCGCAGCAGCGCCCAGGGCGGGGAGAGGCTGCCCCACCCAGGCCGAGGCTGAGACCCAACTTCAACAACACCGAGGGTGGGCACCTGCCTCAGACAGAGACCACAGCCAACACATCATCAGATTCCTCCTCGCCCTCTGGGTCCCCACAGAGAGAAGAGAGAACAAGTGACAAAAAGAGGCCCTCTTTTTGTCTACCCTGCCCCAATGGCACATTTAGCCTGTGGCGTGTCCTGCAAACTTTGGAGTAAATATGCCAAGCAATCCTATCACTGGCTATTTGAACCGCACACTCCCAAGCACAGGTGGGAGGTAGAGCAGAGGCCAGGGGCACAAGCCTCTGCCGCCCACACGACTCACGTCCTACCTGCTTCCATCAGTTGGCACTGCTGACCAAAGACGTGGGAGAAGGTGACGGGGCCTGTGGCTGAGCTGGACGTGGCCAGTGTGGACTCCATGGCTCCTCTGGGGTCTTTGGTGTTGGTCATGGGGCAGCGTCCAGACCTTTCAGAGTGTCCAAGTGAAGGATGACGTCACTGGCTCAGGAACTGTAGGTCTGAGGCCACTTGTCACTTCCAAGAAAATGTCTCCACCCCGCAAAGTTTATAACGTTTCTTCTCCTTGTCACCCACTCCTTGCAGTTTCTCCTCAAACACCAACCTAGTGAAAGATGAAACCCCGCAGGGCTCAGCAGACCTGGCTCAGCTCCGAGGGCTTGATGCAAAAGGAAAATCTAAGTTTTATCCAACAGGAGTTGTTTCCTCTTGTCTGGGAGGGGCGGCTGGACCCTTGTCCCCGACTCAGTCTTCCCAGGAGTCAGACGGGAAGAGGGCAGGGTCCACGAAGCTGCTCAGCGCCGCCGCTGCCAGCTGGAGCAGGCTGAGGCCCCAGCTGCAGGGAAAGCACGGCTGGGCTCCTCTGAGGCTGCTTCCAGCGGGGAGGGCAGGGAGCAGGCTGCCCGGGCTCCCCGGGGAGCTGGCCTCGCAGGCCTGGCGCTGGGGCAGCTCGGGCCGCTCCAGCCCTGGTCTTCCTCCGCCCAAGCCCTGGCACTGCTGTCCAGGGTCCCCCGCTTGTGGGCGGCCGGCTGCAGACGGTGAGCAGGACAGGCAGGCAGCCAGCACAGCGCAGGCACTCCGGGCACTCCGCAGCTCCGGACCAAGGTGTCCGCAGTTCATCTTTCGCTCCGGATGCCTTTCTCTTCCCGCGACCCCCTCCTCGCTGCGCTGTGGGGAGGGGAAGGAGACATGGTTAAAGAGCCCGCACGGGACCCACTGCAGCGCTGGGACCTACTGCAGCGGGCCCCCCAGCAGGCACCGCCACTGCTTTTCCATCATGCGAAAGGGCCTTCACTTGGAGAGGCTCTGGATGCAAAGGGAAGTGCTAACTCAGCTCAGCAGGCTCCTGGCTGCTGTAACCTCTTCATGCCCACAATCCAGGAGATGCCAGGCAGAGGAGAGGCGAGTGCCAGTCACAAAATCAAAGATCAGCGGGAGAAGAGCTGCCAGATGCCATGCACGCCCCCTCCCCAGCACTCCGGTGACCCGGGGTGGGCTGGGGGCCTCACCTTCTCCAACGCAGACCAAATCTGTGCGCAGAACAAGCAGTCCCCTGCTCCAGCTGAAAGGGGCAGTGCCTCTGGAGAGGGGGTGGGGAGGGAGAAATCTTTCACATGATTACAACAGCTGTTTCAGTGGGTGCTGCGTCTTTATTTTGCTAACCCATCTGCTGATCACAAAGGTGCTAACACTAGAGAGATGCCGCATCATTCTGGATAATTTCGGGGGAGATCGGGCTGCAACGCTGGCAGGACCCCGGCAGCACCACACCCACCAGGAGAGAGACTGTGACCCAGCGCAGCAGCAGCAATCAAAGCGCCCATGTCGGTCTCCCCAGAAGGACCTTGGTTGAAAGGCCGTTTGCCTGCTCTGTGTATGAGATCAAGAAGGTCAAGTTCCAACTGATCTGTAGGCCAGAAAGGCTCTCAGACACCAGCTTTTCCCACTCGGACTCTTTGCCAGCAAGACTCGGTGGTGGTGGCTGGGTTCCCTGGGATGGTTGAGGCAAGGCAGGCGACGCCTCGAAATCCTTCCATGAGTTCAATGAAGTCTACCTCCATTGTGTTACTGGTTTAAAGTAGTTTGAACTATACAGCCCTCTTCTTGTATGGAACAAGGTCCTTCTCCAAGTCATGAAGTTATAGGACATCAGAGTTATAGGACACCATTCCCCCTGACCACTAAGGTCTAAGACAATCAAAGACTAAGATCCGGAGAAAACCAGTCTCTTGGTAACTGCAGAAGCGCCCTGCAGGCTGGGAAATCGGTCAGCTTCCCACCTCTGGGTGACCATGTACGTTTTAATGCACCCTAGCAATGGACTATTTTGTTGCCATAACAAACTCTAAGGTGGCCCTGGCTTGCGTGGCTCAGTGGCCTGAGCGCCAGCCTGCTGGCAGAAAGGCTGCCAGTTCAATTCTCAGTCAGGGCACAGGCCGGGGTTGCGGGCCAGGTCCCCAGCTGGGAGCGTGAGAGAGGCAACTGATCACTGTTTCTCTTGCACATCATGTTTCTCTCCCTCCTTTCCCCTCTCTCTAAAAACAAATAATATCTTTTAAAAAAATCTCTAAGGCAGAATAAACAGGAGGGGCACAGGAATTTTGGGGACAGTAAAAATTCTGTGTATAATACTATAATGATAGGTAGATGTTATCATACATTTGTCCAACCCCCAAAAAACATACACCACCAAGAGTGAACCTTCACGTATACCATGGACTTTGGGTGATGATGTGTCAGTCTAGATTCAAGGACCGTAACAAATGGACCATCTGACGAAAGATGTTGATTATGGGGAAGGCTGTGCTTGTGGGGGAAGAGGGTATATGGAAATCTCTGTACCTTACTCTTAATTTTGCTGTGAACCTAAAACTTCTCTTTAAAAAAGTAATCCTAAAAAAAAAAAATTCCAAGGTAAACCTTCATACACTAATTCAACCTGCAGATGTCTTCTGTTTGGAAAACTGGGGTTTTACTTCTCCCTTCTCTGTACACCTAGTTGACTGCTTCACTACATGGGGTTTCACGCACCACATTTGCAACATTTTACTCTGCTTCCTTAGCACCAAGCACCTGAGTCACCTCCTATGCCCTGCTGCTGTAAACACAGTTATGATGCCACCTAATGGTTAGTAACCAATATATCATCCAGTGAGGACACACCAAGAACCACCGGAACCACTGTTAATAATTACACCAGGATAAGTGGCAGTAACTGAAGAGCTGGAGACAGGTGGGAATCTCCTTGGCGGCATGTGCAGGAGAGGACCTGTTCAAAGACGTACACAAACCTGATCTTATGAAGCAGTGCCAGGCAGCACTCCGGAACAGCGGGCTGGCTTCTGTCTCACGGGGACTGCACACGCGTCCCCACTTCCTCACATCTTTGCCAAGTAACTGCTGTTGGCGAGAACTAGGAAGCTGGGAGATCTCATACGTACAAAGTTACAGTTCATTGTTTTGACTTGGCCTTCCTTAATTTCTAGGAAGCTGAGCATGCCTTGTAAAAGCTTATTAACCAATGACGTCTCCTCTGTAGGGAATTCCCTGTTCGGAGCCTTTGCCCAATTTTCCAGTCATTCTTCTATTTTCTGATTCCTGTTAATTTGCACAGGTTCCTGGATTTTGCTAGATATTTATTTAGGCTGTGCCAATATCTTCTCCCGATCAGTCATCCAACTGATAACATTGCCCATGGTATCTTCTCTTGACTAGAAATATTTTGTTTTATGTGGTCAGTTCCATTGCTCTTTTGACTTACTGTCTGTTTTGAGAGTCTCGCGTAAAGCATCCTTCTCTACTCCTAGGCTGCAGAGTCAGCCTCCTTTGTAGTTTTACCTTTCAGGCTCAGTCCTCGCTTACCTGGGGCCTCCTTTTAGATCTGGTACGAGGATGGGCCCAGGTCTGTTTTTCTCAAGAGTGTAAACCCGTCTTCCCAAAACCCGCCTTTCCCAACCCATCCGTCCCCGCGTGGCCCCACCGTTTTCATCTACCAAGGTCCCCACACACGTGGGCTGTTCCTGAGCTGCCGCCCGTACTGCCGATTCTCTCACACTGGGCTAACATTCCAGAGTTTGAGACAACATTGCCAGGAGTCTGGACTGCAGATCTTTCAAGACAAGTCCGCCTTGATGCTGTTAACCTGTATGTCTCACATGAGCCACCAGCCACAGCAGCAGATAACCCCCTTCCAAGGGACACATGCAAACCTGGTCTGCATCCTTACAAGACAACTTGTTCCTCACAGAGATGCATTCCCATATCGAAAACATCACCACACACCAAGGTCAAGGGAAAACCACAGTGGAGACATGAACTGACTTACAGGACTCCTGCTACATCTGTGCTCATAAAGATCATCCATGAAAGGTCCCTTGGATGCCTGACCCTATGCCACAAGGAGACTGGATGGGGCGGGGCATAGAAAGGGGCAGAAATGAGGGGAACGGAATGAGGAGACAGTGGGAGAAACAACCCGTAATCTCTGTACCCATGATAAGCACCAAGAATGATAACCACACAAGCAGGAGCACATTCCACATTGTGAATTACAGGGCCCTGAAAGTTCCTATCATTCCAATACAGAGGAGGGCTGGCGCCTTCAGGGAAACCTTCGAGGGAGGGAGTGTTGCCACTGGATCTAAGGAGATGCCTCGGATTTGCATCGGTAGAAGGAAAAGGCTGGGCTGGGGGGTGGCGCTTGGAACTGGCCAGTCACCTGGGCCAGACTAGTGTAGACGCTGTCTGATATTGAAAGGTTTTAAAGTCCACATAGGGCTCTTTAGATTGGGAAGGATATAAATGTGCTCTACTTCAAATCAATGGTCATAGCTGTATTTTTAAGCTCTCCCCTGGTACATTTTCAGTTCTAGAGACTTTAAATTGACCTGCCTGGAGGAGCTCCCTTACCTTTGCTCAGACTCACACTCCCGGGGGAGTTAACAGCCAATTCTCTGACTGACCAGGCTCAACCCATCAGCTGTTACCACCCGCAGCTCCCACAAGGGGCAGAGGAGCACAGCCCGGCCTCAGAGACAGGCAGGGGCAAAGCGAAGGGCAACTGAGGAAACCGTCACACTGAGCTCGGAGCAAAAGGCCCCTAAGGAGAGGCTCCTCTGTGCCTTGGGCCACCCTATGTCCACAGACATTCTCATTTAGTAACAGGTACTAACATGCCCCCTTCCCAGATGAGGAAACCTGAGTTTAGGGAAATTCAAGTTCTTTGCCCAAGATTACACATCCAGGAAACTCTACAGTCGTTGACAATCTGCAAAACGGACGCTTCTGCGAGCCTCTGCCTTGTGACTAGCTGCCACCTATTTGTATAGTTGTAGGGTTGGCTCATATTCCATAAAGGTTTCCATATTGACTCAAGGTTCCCAGCAGGTCATGATAAACGTCTTTATTTTGGTAAAATTGTTAAACAGCTGTGCTGGGATACAATTTGCATGCCATACAATTCACCCACAGAAAGCGTACGATTTAATGTCTTTTAGTATATGCACAGTTATGTGTAACCACAAGCACCCCTGGAAAAGAAACGCATGCTCTTTAGCTATTACCTCCCTGCATACCCGTCCCCCTCAGCCTAAGCAACCGCTAACCCTCAGCTGTCTCTATGAATGCCCCTGTTCTGGGCTTTCATGGGAATGGAACCACAGAACACTTGTTACACATCACATCTCAGTGCAGGGCTAGGCACTAAGTTATCCTAGTAACCTTAAAGGTAGCAAAGGCTAAGATAGTAATCGGCCCAAAAGGAGCTCGATTAAAATTCCAAACAGACTCATTCAGAAGGGTAACTCTTTCTTTTGTTACAGAAATCACTGACCAGTAAATCCAGCCAGAAAGAGATAATACTACCCTTTTATTCTGTCAGAACAGAACCTGTAGAAGTAAACATAATGTCTGCCTGGAGAAGTAAGTCTTAAATTAAATTTCATCAATGCTAGGTCTTAAATTATTTCTGTAATTTCATATATACTTTCCAGCACAGAATCAAAAACAGCCAGGTATCCACTTTCCTTTCTTCCCTTCTGAATAATTCGATTGAGTCCAAAAGCTGGGACAAGATGAGGGTGGGCAGACCCCACCGCCGAGTGAGAGCCCGAGCAAGATGAGGGCCTGTGAGAGGGAAGGAGGGAAGGCAGGAGGGCCAGAGCCCGAGGGAGGGGAGCAAGGCACCCACACAGCAGCGCCAGGAGGCTGGCTACGCACGGAGGGGCGTGTACCCCGTGTAGAGAGGGGCAGTAAGTAAACGTACTGAAGTAATGAAAGTCGGATCTCTCACCGTTAGAGGAGAGGGAAACACTAGAATGAAATGTCTGGTGTTAAGTGGGAATTGTTAAGCATTGGTGTGGACTCGTGGTCTTATATCTACATAAAAGATATAAATCTAGATTTAGACACGTGTGTAGGTGTGTGGGATGTCAGTAGAGACACACTGCACCCCCCAATTCTGTCCCCTGGGAAGGCCCGGGAGCAGTGACAGCCCCGCAGCCACGGGAGCCCACGGGAGCCCATGGGAGCCCACGGGAGCGGGAACAGGCCCCGAGCACCGGGCTTCGCTAAGAGGAGCCAGAGCTGGTTGGTTCCAGGGTCGAGGCAAGGAAAACGCAAGAGGAGCTTAATGACTTACTCAGCCAGAAAGAAAGAAAGCGCTCGAAGATGGATGGGGACATTCCAAAAGGACCCAGAAGGTAGTTTAAAGGGGCTGCCACTGACCAAATCAGGGATAATTTGAGCATTAAAAAAATGCTAGCAATGAACTTAACCCATTGAATAGAAGCCTATGAGTCCAGATGGATGGATGGATAGATGAGTAGATGGGTAGATACATACATACCTACCTATACACATAAATACATAAGTAAATACATAAATAGATAAGAAAGAACGCTCTCCTTTAGAGTAGAATGTCAACCAATAAATGTATTCAAAATGATTTAGTTGGAAAAGTACGTTTTGACAGCCATTCTCAAAGGTATATTAGACAGGAAACATCAATGAATGCCAAAACTAGTGAGTGAAAGTTGGATGAGAAACAGTAGACTTACAGTCTCAAACTATGTTCCTACAAAATATTTATTAATTACAAAAAGGAAAAATAGTGACTTTACAGTAGGGAAACCTAATTAAGACATCATCTTAATTAAGTAACCAAAGTTAACATTATTAGTAATAGAATAAATCAAAATCAGGCATCATAGAATAGGATACAGTAAGATGAACTCACCATGACTTACATAATATTCCTAACAAAGATCTGTTACATGAATCTAATCAGGAGGAAGTCAGAGAAACCCAAACTGAGAAACATCCTACAAAATAACTGCACTGTAATCTTCAATAGTGACAAGGTTATAAAAGTTAAGGAAAATGTGAGGGATATTCTGGATTGAAAACAACCAAATGCAACATGGGATCCTGAATTGCTCCAAAAAAACTTGAGTAGAGCCTGTAGATTGTACGGTAATGACAGATCCGTGTTAATTCCCCGAGGGTGAAGGCTGCACTGTGTGGTTAAGTAGGAGAATGCCCTTGATGTGGAGGAAAAGTGTCCTACTATTTGGGAGGAATGGAGTATCATGTCTGCAACATACTCACCAATGGCGTGTGGAGGAAAAGTTCTTGGTATTATGCTTTGCAGCTTTTCTGTAGCTTTGAGAAAGATCAGCAGACATAAAAAAGAGAGAGAGAGAGAGAGAGAGAAAGAAAAAAAAAACAGCATGATTAAAAACCAAGAGAAAGAGATGACAGAAAGTGAACCAAGGGTAATCGAGATATCTCTTGCATTAGATAGACTATAATAAGTTTGCTAAATTTGCTCAGGAAAATGGGACAAGGTAGAGAATTTTGCCAAAGCAATGGAAATTATAAAAAGTTACTGAATTGAAGAAATTAGTAACCAGCCCAGACATAGAGATTCAGTTCAAAGGTCTAACGTTTTTAATTGTCAACCCAGAGAGAGAGAGAGAGAGAGAGGAAAAAAGAGAAAATGGGGTAGAAAATGGGGCAGAATCTCAGAAGAGATTACTGACAATATCCGAAAAAGCTAGATTAGGATTTAAGACGCTCAGTGAACCCTAAGCAGGATACGTAAAAATAAAATCACACCCAGGCAAATCCCAGCAGTACCCTGAACACCGAAAAGAGAGGCTGTCTTGCAAGCAGCTGGAAGTGGGGCGAGGACAGAGGTGACCTTCCAAGGCCGGGCAGACACCAACCTCTGACTGCAACACAGACCAGGGAAGCCAGGACTGCATAGGACGGTATCTTCAATGTGCTGAAAGGAAATAACTGCCACATCAAATTCCACATCTGGTGAAAAGATCCTTCAAAAATGAAGGTGAAACCGACATCTTCAGGCTAAAGAAATCTAGGGAAATCGATCACCCACAGACCCAGTCCAAAAAGATACTAAAGGGAGTTTCTTCAGGGAGAAGAAAAGTGACCTCCAGCAACAAAGAGCAGGAGAAGCCTAATTCTAAATTAAATATAAATTAATATTAACATGTAATATTAATATACACTCATAAATGTATAATTAATAATTTATTACATATAAATATGCCCATAATGCACTATAGGGTTTAAAGTATATACAGAAGTAAAACATAAAGTAGAAATAACTTAGAAATTGAGAGAGGGTAAATGGCATAAGATCCTTGTATTGTCCAGGAAGAAACAGGAGTATTAATTTAAGCAGACCTTGACAGTCAAGGATGCATGCTGTGGTCTATAGTTTAACCACTGAATGTACAGTAAAAGAGTATACAATCGCCAGACTAGTAAAGGGGGGAGGTGAACATAAAAATAATCCAAAGTAAATGAGGAGGAAAAAAGGAACCGAAAAGAAAACTGGTTGAGCTATATTAAAGAAAAAATAAAATAAAATAAAAGCAGTTCTAACAACATAAAATGTCCTTCATAATAACAAAATGATGAATTCAAGAAGCCTAAAAACATGAAACAAAAAACTGAGGAACTATGAGGAAAAATAAACCCACAATGAGTAAAAAAACAACTACATAAAAATAAAAAAATATAGAAAAATTGAACATATTGACCAAGGACATACATAGATCATCATGCCTAACAACCTCTGAATATTCTTATTTTTTTAAAAAACGCAAAACCCTACAAAGATTACCCCTACACCAGATTTTAATTCAAATCTCAAGAAAATGTTAAAGAAATGAAGAGAAACTTCCTTTATCTGATAAAGAATTTATACTGAAAAGCCCAAAGGAGCGAGGAACAGGTGGAGCAGAGGGTTTTTAGGGCAGGGAAAATACTCTGTACGGCAGACACATGCCGCTATAAAGCTGTGCAGACCCACAGGATGTCCAACACGAAGAGCGAAGCCTGTGTCAGCTATGGACTCTGGACAACAAAGATGTGTCCATGTAGAGTCATCAACCATAATGAAGGTACCATCCTGGTCAGGGACGGTGACAACGAGGAAGGCTGTGCATGTAGAGGGGCAGAGGGCATATGTGAGCGCCCTCTCAATTTTGTGGTGATCCTAGAACCACTCTAAAAAATAACCTATGTTAAAAAAAATCTAACAAGTTTCTCCCAGCCAGGATAGACATATACAGGGTCTGGCACAAATAATGCCCCTGTTTTATAAGCTGGTAACCTATACCAAATGTTTCATTACAAAATCATAAGCATGTAATTCTGTAACAACAATATCACACTCAAGCACCATGTGACATTTTAGGTAAAATGTCCAAACTGCCGTCCATCTCGTGCAAGACATTCACATACCCTACCAACCACACTCAGTGGTGTTACTTCTGCTGGACCCTGTACATAAGTAGCCGAATAAATAAATGGGCCACGTATTCAACTAAAAAAGAAAAAGCCTATAAAAAATATCACACATAATAGTACTTATCAATCTGATTGTGACAATGATGTGTTATTTTGTTCCTTTATTATTTGTTAAAACTAAACCTGTTTTTGCATATTTCTTGCCTATTTCTATTATTTTTAAAAAGCTTTAAATGACTTTTTGGTATTCTTTTCCATTTTTTGATTAAATGTTTGTAGGTTTCCCTAAAAAAACAAAACTAATAACCCTTTTTTAGATGTATTGCAAATACTTTCCTATTCTATTACTTGTCCTTTACTTTTTTTATATGCATATTACTGAATAGTCTTAAATGTTTAATATAATCATATTGTCAATATTTTACTTAATAGCTTCTGGGTTTGAATATTTTACTTCATGGTAAGAAAAATATCATTCTACATTTTCTCCTAAAACTCCTTAGATTTTACATATTGATTTTTAACTCACCTGAATATTTTTTGTGTAATGTGTGAAATAGGACTCTATATTTGTTTTATTTCAAGTAATAGTGGTCCATGCATTTTATTTGTTGAATAAGCCTTATTTTCCCCATTGATTTGAAATTTCAATTTAATCATATATTACATAGTTAGACAGATATATATGTTTGTTTCTAGAATGCTCATTTTATTTCACTGATCTACTTGATTATATCTGTGCTGGTGTCATATTTTCATTGCTGAGACTTTATAATGGATTTAAATTTTTTAAGATTTTATAACAGATTTTGACATTTAAAAATAAATAAATAAAACCAATCTGCATGTAAAAAAGATTTAAAAAGAAAAAAAATATCACTCATCATAGTGAAATATTTTAAGTTTCCACCTAAGATTAGGAATGAGATAAAAATGACCACTATTATCACTTCTACTCAACATTATACTGGAAGTATTAAAAAAGAGGGGTGGGGTGAGTTTTGAAATAGAAAAATAAAAATGTCCCTATTTATACGTGACATGGCTAGTATAGATAATCCAAAAAGAAGAGTCTACAGTTAAATATTAAAATAAATTCAGCAAGGATGATACGGATAAGGCAGACAGAAAAGAATAAATTGTAATTCAATTAATATAACTTTAAAAATATGTCATCATAACATCAAAACATTAAATAACCATGAAGAAATCTAATGAAAAACACTCAGACCACTATACAGAAAACTATAAAAGATGAAAAGTAAAGAAATATAAATATAGGAAGAAATCCATCACTGAGTCATGGATTCAACGATTTGATGTTGTAAAAGCTTCATTTCTCCCCAAGTTGATCTACAGATTTAATCTGCTTAAACCTTGAACAGTTTCTCTGTGAAAATTGACAAAATGATTCTAAAATTTAATTGGAAAGGCAAAGGGTCAAAATCTCTTGAAGAC
The DNA here is from genome assembly GCF_021234165.1 of Pteronotus mesoamericanus. Taxonomy (NCBI): domain Eukaryota; kingdom Metazoa; phylum Chordata; class Mammalia; order Chiroptera; family Mormoopidae; genus Pteronotus; species Pteronotus mesoamericanus. The sequence goes on from NW_026555200.1 coordinate 3,249,040, forward strand.
AACCAGAGATGAGAGGGTTTGCCATGCCAGGCTATCCAGGCAGATCGTTAAGCTTCAGTTACTAAGAGAACATGACATTGGCTCAAGGACACACACACAGGCCCAGAGATGAGAAGGAACGGTCCACAGGAAACTCGCCACGCAGTACACAGGTGTCACTGCAGAGCAGCGGAGATGCTCAACCCCAGCTGAAAACCCTACGAGGCTGCGGGGGAGTGAAACTCCAGTCCAGCCTCACACCACACACAAGTCAGTCACAGGAAGGTTATACACTTCGGTATGAGAGTAAAACAAAATTTTCATTATAAGAGACCTTTTATGACCTTGGGTGGTCAGTGGCTTCTTAAATAGGATGCAGAAAGTACTAGCCATAAAGGAAAAGATTGATAATTATTTTTTAATATAGAATCTGTATTATGTTTTTCTATTACCATTTAGACCCCTTACACCCCTCTTCCCCGGCAATCACCGCACTGTCCTCCGTGTCCGGGAGTCCTTTCTCCTTTTTGCTCCACCCCCTAAACTCCCCCACCACTAGTTGTCAGCTGCTCTCCATCTATGCGTCTACTGGACATCAAAGTTAAAATTTTTCTTATTCTGTGGCCGGTCTTTTCACTCTTCACTAGAGTCTCTGGATGAAGGGAAGAAATTTGAATCACTGATAGCCAAGAAAAGATTCCTACTCTCAATCTAGAAAGAACTCTGTCAAATCAATAAGGCAAGGGACTCAGTTAAAACAAAGGAAAGAGATTCAAACGAGCACTTTATAAAAGAGGGTATTTCAAATAGGAAGAGCAAATTGAAACCACAGGGAAACACTAACACATATCCACCGTGGTAGCCAAAATTTAAGACTGACAGTTGCGAGCGTTGCCAAAGGTGCAGGGCAGCAGGGACTCTCGCACACGGGTGGTGGGGACGCGGAGAGGTGCGGACACTTCAGAAAAGCGCCCGGCATTCCGCCGCTGCGGGCCATCCACCTTCTCCCTGACCAAGCTCTTCTGCCCCTGGGCAAGCAGAGAACGCTTGCGCGCGTGCCCCGGCACACTGGGCGGGATAGCCACAGAAGCATCCTTCGCTCCTAACAGCACCAAACCACAAACCCCGATTTTCATCAACAGCCGGACAAGATAAATGAGTCTATTCACACAGTAAGATAGACACAGGACTGAACGTGGACAGAGGACAGGTGACATGGATGATGCTCAAGGGTGAAGGGAAAAGCCAGACGTAAAACGCGCAGACGGCTCCACTTAGTTTTGACTTGCGGACTCTCACGTACTCATCAGTGGATGGGGTCAGGACAGTGGTCATCTTGAGGGAGGAGGCCGAGGGTGACGGGCAGGACCCCAGTGGGACTCCTGGGAGCCTGCCATGCTCCCTCAGCAGAGGAGCCCCATCACAGAGTCTGTGCTCCACTGTTGTTACACTTCCATAAAACGCGCCTTTGCAAGTCTGGGTGGCTATGCATCATACCAAGCAACTCTCACCCTAAAGCGGCAGGACAACAGAAGGGACTTTTGTTTCTACTTCCAATTGCCTAGAACTGAGTTGTACAGTTGAAACTTTTTAAATAATTAAATGCCAAGTTGGGGCAACAGAGCTTTCACCGAGGAGGATTTCTACTCCCCAAACCGTTGTTGCTGGAAGAAAGCCTAACACCTGAGATGCGAGCTATTACATGAAAGTGGAAACCACTTTATCTTAGCGCTGTCTGCCCTCGTGCTACCCAGGCCTCTCCCCAAGCACAACAGAAACTCCCCCACGAGTTCCTGTGAGGTCTTCCTGCCTGGTGTTCACAACAGTGCCTGGCGTGAGCAAGCCCTCAAACACTAAGGGACAAATGGGCACAGTCTGAGGTTTGGTGACTATTTCTTAGGATTTCCCTAAGGAGCTGGTGGCGAGCCCATCACGTCTGGGTTCAGTGTCCTCAGCTCTGTGTCACCCCGGGGATCGTGTCATTTACTGCCCAAACTGAGGCACTGGAAGATGAAAGGGGGGACTTTAACAATGACATTGGTACCACTGTTCTAGGCAAAATGGGATATAAGGTGACAAGCTTGCCTGAAACTAAGAACTCACTGGCCAGAGAAACCTCAACTCATACAGAAGGCTCCTCCCAGATCAGAGCTGTGCTATCAACCTTGTTGTGAAAACAGGGTAATTGTGTGCGCTTGCTTTCTACAATAACAGCGAGTACTATTAGCTCCGAAATAGAAACCTGGGCTAAATGCACCTTTTGTGCTGGCCTTTTGTACTTCCCCTGCCTCATCTGCTGGGCACCACAAACCATTTCTGGGAGAAAGACCGCCGGGGGCGCACTTCAGCAAAGCACACGGGCAAGCCGAGACCCAGCCTTCGTTCTAGCGGCCTCTCTCGCTCTCCCAAGTCAACATGCGGTTGAAACTCTGGCTCGTTAAAGGCCAGGAGACCCCAGGGCTTGCTGTAGAAATTTAAGAAACATTTGTCAAGGGGGGGGTCACATGGCACAATGTCTTTCTAGGTCCCTCCCATCCGCTGGGTGCCCTCCAGACACCTGGCGGTTGTTCCTGCTGCTCCCTGTGCCTCCAGGACTCCCAGCGGAGTCCTTACCCCTTACCCTTATGCCTTACCCCTTCTTCACTGAGTTGACTCCCCCAGCCCTGGGCCCTCAGTCCCGCTGCACTGCCGAGGGGAGTCATCGCTCATCACCGCGCGGCCCCGGCGTCTCTGTTACACGGGACCCGGGACCCAGCGTCCTGGAGAGCTGGGGTCTCAGTGTGAGGCTCCATCGCCTTTGTTTTCTCCAGGAGCAGAGGCACTCACTCCAGGCACAAAAGTTAAGGTAGTGAGACAAATAATATCTTACTGCAATGTTTTCTTGTTTTTACATCAAAACAAATGCAAAAAAAAAAATCCACAAGAAACGCGATGTCAAAATTTAAAGTCAATGCAGGGGCCCAGGCAGGACTTGCTGAGGTGCAGAGCGCGGCGCCCCGCCCCGCATGTCCGGTCCAGGGAGTCCGAGGTGCCCTGAGACTGCGCGCGGCCGACAGGCTCCCAGGCGACGCCAAAGCTGATCGGGGACCCCACTTGGAGAACCGCTGGTTTAGGGTGCACTGACCCCACCTCCCACCACCACCCCATCCACGGGCAGAGAAAAGAATTATTTCTATGCTGGGAGCAGAAATGGGCAGCAGATCAGCCATTGTGCTACAGGAAAAGACCAGTACGGTCTCATCTCCTGGGGTGGGCTGAAGGATGCCCCCCACCCCTGCAAGATCTCCATGTCCTAATCCCCGGAACCTGAGAACATGTTACCTCATAAGACAGAAAAGACTTCGCAAAGGTGATGGCACTTAAGATCTTGGCGAGACCGTTGTGGGTTATCCAACTGGGCCCAGCATACGCAATTATATAAAAGAAGGCAACGGGAGGACAGAAGCAGAGACCGGAGTGGCGTGCTTTGAAGATGGAGGAAGGGACCACAAGCCAAGAAATGTGGTGTCTAGAAGCTGAGCAAAGGCCAGGAAATGGAGTCTCCCCTCAGAGCCTCCGCCAGCAGAGCGGTCCTGCCTAGCTCAATACAACTGTTGCAGTCTTCTGCCCTCCAGACTTGTTAAGAGAATAAATGCATTGTTTTAAATCAGTGAGTTTGTGGTTATTTGTTACAGCAGCAAGAGGAAACTAATACACTCCCCATCTAACAGAGCTGGACTCTCGTGTAATACCCACAGCTGCTACAGGAGAAGCACCTGAGGCAGGCTCTTCATACACATTAGCACTAATCTTCCGAACAGCTCTGCAAGAAGGTATTTCGGCCCCATTTTACGGATGGAAAAACTGAAGCACAGTTCAGCCCATAAAACTAGCAAGCCAGGGGCCGAGGCAAGGCTGGAACCCAGTCCAATGACCTCCAAACTTCACTGCCTTCCCTTCACCTGTAAGGCCTACACAGGGACACTTGGTACCAAGCACGCAATTGACCCTTCACATACCTATCTTATCTAATCCCCACCACCATCCTGGGTGAAACTATTTTGTTAGAATTTTACACATAAAATTCAGAAAAACAGTGACTTGCCCATATTTTCACAGGTTATCAGGGAGGAACTGAAAATCAAATTCAGGTCCTATGTCAGAACTAGCAAGGAATCTGATTAGCCATGAGGCCATGCTGCCTTCTGTGGGAGAAGGCACAGATGCAGGCTCTTCCTTGTTGGAGCCCACCCACCTCACTGGCATTCACCTTGCCTCTGACCAACCCTGGTGCGCGCCCGACTCTAAGGGCACCATGACGATACGGTTACACCTGACACCTCCCTGGGGATGTGAATCCTAAATAAGGCCAGGGAGGAACATCGTCCTGCGTGTCACGTAGACCAGCACCCCCCCTGCCACCGTACAGCACAAGGCAGGGCCAGAGTCCTACCCTTCCTTCTGAGAACCTGATGAAAAACATCAGCCTTTTCCCAGAAGAACGCGCCCAGGATTACATGTGTTCTGGGGCTCACGGTCTGTCCGCCCCTCCCCATCCCTTCCTCACTCCCAGACCCTGACGTTGTGCTTCTCACCTTAGTGCCACCACTCTGCCCTCATTTGGACCCAAGTCTTGTGTCCCCTCAGACCAGCGGGATAAAGCTGCACTTACCCTGCCTGCGTTTTTAAAGCACACACCAGGTGTGGGCCCCAGAATCCACAGCGAAGGCTCTTCCTCGCCACGCCCCGATGGCGCCCTTTACCGCGGTCGTGGCATAAACCTGACGCTGGGGGACGCCGTGAGAAGAGCCGCCCTGCCCTAGGCCGCAGGGCCGGGGAGGGCGTGGCGACCATGGAGAGAAGAGCCGGGGTTCCCTGCAGACAACAGCACTATCTCACTACTTTTGTTTCTTCCCTGAGTGGGGATGTTGATGCAGGGATCTAGCACCTGGGCCTCCATGTGAAAGTGTCCAAACCCACGATGAGGAAACAGGACCGTTCCTAGTGGCACCCGGCAAGGAAAACATAAACCCCCATCACCAGAGGTTAGAGCAGGCGGCCCTACTGTGACCTCTTCCCGCAATTCAGGTAATAATCACCCACCTCACGTGGCTTGAACAATAAAAGGGACTTATCATTAGATAAAGTGAATGCATTCAGGGCCCCCCGCCCCGGAAGTGCACATGTTAATGTCCTGACCCCCCAGTACCTCAGAACGTGACCTTATTTGGAGGCAGAGTCCACACAGGTGATCAAGCTTAAAGTAAGAGCAGGAGAGCAAGCCCCGATCCAATGGCTGGTGTCAATAAATAGGGGAAATTGGACTCAGATTTTCACCCCATGTAAACATGAAGACAGAAATCAGAATGACATTTTTAAAGGCGAAGGGATGTCAAAGATTGCCTGCAAACCACCAGAAACTAGGAAAAAAAAAAAAAAACAGGGTTTTCCTCGCAGCCCTCAGAAAGAACCAACGCTGCTGACACCTTGATCTTGGGTTTCCAGCCTCCAGGACTGAGACAGTAAATTTCTGTTGTTTAAATCTCCCACTTTGTGGTACACTGTTACCGTAGGCCCAGCAAACTAGGACGATAGAGAAACTCCAGCGAAGATTAAGTCCACAGCCCAGCAGCAGCATCCAGAACCCAGATCTCTTTTCTCCATTCCGTCTGCTACCCTCTGTGAGTCAGCTTTGCCTCATGATCACAGAATGGCTGCCACAGACAGGCGTGACAAGGTCCAGGAGGGGAAGCGCTGTCTCTCCCTCACGTGCATCATTCAGAGAAATGAAACCCTCCCCAGGGGCTTCCCGAGAAGCCTTCCCTCCCCCTCTCACTGGCCAGGCAGCATCCCGTCACTCAGGCGACCAGGACCAGGAGCAGTTCCTCCCGGTCCAGATTTCTTTGCAGAGCTGGCTGGAAGGCCGCCCTTCCCTGAGGGAGGTGGGTGAAGGGTGGGCGCAGGGCCGACTTAGCTATTAAACAGAGTAAACACAGGGCCCAGAGCCAGCAATACTGTTAGGGGCCCACAAAAATGCTTTCTAAGGGAGTTATGTACTTTAACTGTCATTTATATAATTTTAAAATATCTTTATAGAGGAAGGGTCCCCCAGAGGCACAAGTTCCCAGGACTCATAAGTCACATGCGGCCCTGGGTGCACACCCCTGCCAGCGAGGGGGGCGGGTGAAAGGCTGTCAGGTGGACAACCCGTTGAGTGAATCCAACTCCACACACAGAAGGGGAGACACACAACCACCAGTGATAGTAGCTCGTTATGGCAAGGACTTCTCCAGCAGGAATGGGGTAAGGAGGGATTGTGTAGCTGGTAAAAAGTCCTCTCTCCCACCCAATAATTGCCACCCCCTGCAGATGAGTCAACAACCTCCCCCCAACCCCCACACACACTTTTTGGTTTGCAAGTTTCACATTGTTATAAACTGAACTGTGTCTGTCCCCCTCAAAAAAGAATTACACACTGAAGCCCTTGCCCCCAATGTGGCTGTGTTTGGAGCTAAGGCCTTAAAGGAAGTAGTTAAGGTTAACTTGTCATCATAAGGTTTATGACATCATAAGGTTATGATGTCATAAGGGTGTGTCCCTAATTCAGCAGGACTGATGCTCTTATGGGAGGGGGAGGAGACAGCACAGAGGAGAGGGCACAGAGGAGGGAGGCACCTGCACGCCAGCAAGAAAGGGCTCACGGAAACCACCCTGCAGCCTACGTGCCCTTGGACTTCAGGTCTCCAGAACTGTAAGAAAATACCTTCGGCCTTTAAGCCGCCCAGTCCGTGGCCTTGGGTTATGGCAGCCGCAGCCGACTGCCACTGTCATCAGCTATGGGGCAGCTACGCCCGAGAGAGCCAGTCGCTGGCCCAGGTTCTGGCTGCGCTCAGCCCAGAGTCCCATCCCCACTGGGGTCTGCCCGCCTCCCACGGGGACACAGCCACGGCCGGCAGGACGCGGGGCCATTCAGCTCATCGACTGAAGGACTCACCGGGCTCTGCCCACCCTGGAGCAGGTGCTGGCGCAGGTCGTCTTGTCACCTCTAGGTTGACTCCTCCCGAATCTGCACTGTTTCTTGAAAGCAAAGGAGGCCCGAACTCCTCCCTCAGCTCCCCCCAGCCGTTAGCATGGAAGCAACAACCTCCTAATGAGGAAAAGTGGCGGGGGAAGGGGGCGAGGGGGAAACAACCTCATCAGCTTCATCAGGGAAATGCGGTAGTTCTCAGGCCGGGTGCTAATTCACCCACACAGAGACTTTCATTAGCCCGAGGAACACGATACAGAGGCAGCTGAGCCTAAGAGGCAAAGAACAGTAATTCCTGCCCAGGAGCCCATGGGTGACGGTGGGTCTCTCACATGAACCAAGAGGACGTGGTCAATCGAAGAGGGTGAGTAACAGCTGCTTGCTCTCTGCCGAGACACTGGCAAGACCTAAACTGGAGAGGGCCTCTTCCCTTTTTCCAAGTTTGCGCCTCCTCTTCCGTGGGGATGAAATGCGACGAGAGCAGATTTTTAACAAGGCAGCCGCTCAGCCATCTCAGCTTCATTCCTTTTCCTAAATAATCGATACCCGCGGGTCGCCGCTGCCATAAACGTCAAGCCACAATTTGTGACTGACGCCAGTGCAAATCAGTTCAGGCAGCGCATGACCAGAGGCCTCCCCCACTGGAGCCCGGGAGGAATAATAAAAATGCTCGAGGCGGCGGTGACATTTTTCTTCCTCTCAGCCCTCAGCGCAGGAGGCTCCAGAGTTTATTGAATCCTGCGGACTCCCTGGCAGGGGGAAATCACGGCCTGAGGTTTTCTGTGATGCTCAGTTGACCTCAGGAAGCTCAAGGACTCTGGGGGGATGGGGAGAGCGTGGACCTTGGTCTTTGAAAGCACAAGTCATTGGGCAAAATGACCTGTCACACCCAGCAACCAACAGAGAAGAGGCGTTATTTCGTGGATGAGGGACGGCCCCGCGCCTCGGCCTTTGCACCAGCAGTTCCCAGAGCTTGGGATGTTTTGCTTCTTCTTGCCCCCTGGTTCGCTTCAGTTGTCATTCTGGCTTCTGCGCAGCTCTTCTTCCTCCAGGAAATCTATCCTGACCCCCAGCACTGGGCTGGGCGTTTCCTCCTGTGTTCCTGTAGTTCATGGCACAGAGGAACCCTGGTTTCACTCACCTGACAGCACCTACCTCTTCCTTCAGCAACAGAAGCCCAGTGTCCTTTGGGACGTGCTCTCCCCACCCCGCCGCCGCACGCAGGCTTGGTGAGCTGTCCGCCCAGAGGCCTGGCCACTGGGAGCCACAGGAGCGGACAGGGGACTGAAGGCAAGTCGGATTCTCATGCTGGGGCTCCCTGGTACTGATCAAGGTGAGGAGAAGGGTGAGAACCGGTCTCCCAATTTGCCTGTTTCCCGCTCGAGCTGCTGCCCACCCCGTCTTTTCCCAGCCCTCGTTCAGCTCCTCCTTCAGTCCTGGGAACCGTCCCAGAGCCTCCTGGCAGTCTTTGGCTACGGTTCGCCACAGTCGGCTTCTGCCGCCTACCGCCCCAAACCCGACGCCCTCTAACGTCCCATCCATCACGCCAGTGAGACTGCCGAAGAACAGCAGCTGTCACTCACCTTCACAGCCTCGGCGCCTATCACAGGGCCTGCCACAGGGTGGCTGCTCGCTGCTTTATTGAGTGGAAACTCGTTATGCTAATCGCTGAGTAGTGCTGCTTTGATCGGCCTGTCAAGAGCTGTCAGTCTGACAAGCACCACGTCCTGATGAGGCCGCTCAGGGAGGCAAGTACCAGCAGACAAAAGAGGTACACGAAAAACTCGTCAGGCTTCCAGGCACACGGGACCGACTTTGGATGCCAACCTCACCATTTGTTAGGTGTAACTCCAGGGCACGGCGTTGGCCTATTGGTCCTTGTAGCCATAGCATTGTACCTGGCACCTGGGCAGGTGCTCAAGAAGCGGGCCTGAGCGTGTATCCCCTGATGTGAGCGCCTCATGTTCTGCCTCTTTGGAGGAAAATCATGTTGTTTCCCTCTCCAATTATTGAGGCCTAAGCACCAGGTAAGACCTGCAGTACGGTCAGCGTTCAGTGCACAGCGATGCCCTGTCTAGTCCGAGCACGTGTTCACTCTCCTTCTTCCCTAGAGCACGACCGCTGTGAGCAAGGGAGCCTTGTCTGCGCCTGCTCCCCCACACCCTCCATCTGAGGTACCTGTCCAGTCGCTCTAGGGGAGGACACAGTTCCCCTCTACGCTCCGAGGCTCTCCAACTCGGCCCAGCAGATGAGACTGATGAAGGACGGATTAACAAGGGAAAAGCAAACAAAAGTTCATTGACACATGCAGCACGCATCCACGGGGAAGAAACTCAGCACGAGTACTCAGCGGGGTGGTCGGAACTCGAGGCGTATATAGCACCTTAACAAGGGACAATTTATAGAGAAGCGACAAGACAAAGGAAAGAGAGTTTAGGCTTTTAGAGGAGGCAAACTGTGGGAAGGTAAATATATGGGGCTAAACCAATGGAGGATGAGGTGGTTTTAGTACATTTGTGATGCAGATTCCTCTGGTGTCATCTCTGTGCCACAAAGAATCAAGGATTGTCTCCAGTGACTAAGAACTACAGAGGGCAGAGTATCTTTCTGGTGTCTGCTTCTTCTCAATTGCCTTTGGCTCAAAATAAGTCTTATTTGAAGTGCCTTATTTTGAGTTGCATACTCTGAACTCCTTCATGTCATACACAGAAAGCTATGACTGCGATTCCAGGCACCTAATTACAGCTTTCCAGGATGTGAACAGCACCCTGAACCACCAGGGCCCACTGAAGAGCAAGCACGTTGTGAATGCAAAGAATGTTCCAAAACAATGCAGATACCGATCTGGCTTTGTATCCAGCTAGCCTTTGAATCTGCTCTCTGAAAACTGTCTCATCTCCTCCGACCTCCCAGAAGAGCTTGGAAAGGTACCCCTACCTGGGAGAACAAACACTATTCCTCAACGACATCGACAGGACGACGACATCAAAGGGACAGATAATAAATATTTTAGGCTCTGAAAGCCATACAGCCTCTGTCACGGCTACTCACCTCTGCCATCGCAAGGCAAACGCACCTCGGAGAATATATAACCAAACGGGGCATGGCTGTGTCCCAATAACACTTTGTTTCTAGTGCTGGAATGTGAATTTCATGTAATTTTCAGGTGTCACAAAGTATTATATTAATCTCTCCAATTTTTTTTCAGCCACTTAAATACGTAAAAATGACACTTAGCTCGAGAGCTGCGGGCCACAGCAGACCCGCGTGCCACAACTTGCAGTCCCCATCGAGATGGACGTTTAATTGCTCGCTCATAGCATATGCTGACACCGTTAGCTGCTCACTCCCCTTCCCAGTGAAAGCCACCCCACCCGGGAACCTGCACCACAGGAAGGAACCTGCAGAGAAAACACACAGAGGAATACTGTCTGGAAGTTGGGGGTGAGGTAGCAGTAGTCAAAAGGTGAGGAATTAGACCCAGGACAGAATTCTCTTGCTCCTGCTTGCTCTTTGTCCAGTCTTGGCAATTCAGTTAGCCTCTCTAACCTTGACTTTCTCTCATGCACAACGTGTATACCCTACCACGTGGGATTGTGAGGGTTACATGAAGCAACCTACCCAAAGCATTTACACAGCCAGACCCCGTAAGTGGCTAGTCACAATAGAGAAGGAATGAAACATTCCCATTTTTAAAATGGGAATTAGCCTGAAAAATGTCCATATATCTACAGAATGCATGTGCAGAGCAAGCGTCCTGTGCCCTGGTGAAGATGAACTGTGTTTGGTCTCCCTGACTGCAATGACTTCCGAGGCTAGTCTGGGAGACGGGAGTTCTCAGAAGGCAAATCAGCAGGGCAGCTGGACTGCACTGGAGAGAGACTCAGCTGTGTTTTCCCCTTACCCTCCTTTTCTCTCCTTCCTGCTAACTAGCGAGGCTTAGTTCTGCATTCACGCTAAGGGGCCCCTAAATTGCAAACTATCTCCTTTAAGTTGCCCTATCGAGAGCGAGTCTTGGTCTGCGATCTGCAACACAGCCTCCTCCACCACACAAGGCGGGTGGCTTCAAGCCTTTAGGGATAGGTTCACCTGAAAGACAGCGACAATACAGCTGGTTACCCGCATTATCTTTGAAACGGTGATCTGTAATCTTTAAAGGATATTTGCTTTCAAGGACTTAACAATGACCTAAATTGGGGGAAATTCCATTTATAAATATGTTGTAGCAAGTTTTAGAATTATCTACAAAAGAGAGTAGCAGGGGAGTATAGTGATAAACTCGCAAAACCCCTTTCCCCACCAGCCGCCCCACACCTGGTGGTGCTTCACGCCCGCAGCGCTGCCTGCACTGCAGAGAGGCCCCAGGTCACGTCCTGCCAGGGGAGGCCACCTTCCAGGACCGATGACAGCGGACGCATGGCTGCCTGGCCATTCTGGCCTGACATGGGACACTCTGATGGGTCATTTCAACTTCTAAATGTAAGGGAAGAAAAATATTATTTTTTCCTCTACCCATTTGAAGTTCATTGACTGGGTTCCTGCAAATTAGATTGACAGAAGCCAGAGCAACCAGAGGAAAACAAACAGAAGTTTATTAACAGTGTATCACACATACCCATGGGAGCACTTAAGAGATGAGTAACTCAAAGGGGCAGTTAGAACTTCAGCTTAGATGACATCTCGACAAAGGAATAATAAATTTTTAGAGAAGTGATAAGACAAGGAAAAAAAACTTTGAGGTTATAGGGTAGCAAACAGTGAGAAGGTAGTAAAGGTTGTTATGTAGACTCCTCTGGTGTTGTCTTTGGACTGATAAGGATCTAAGGGTCCAATAATTAACTTCTGTCCTTCCTGGCAGACAGAGGAAGGGGAAATACCTTTAAAAATTTATTTCCTGTTTTGGACAAATATAGGGAGGGCAGAGAGTTTTTCATGTATCTGCTTGTTTGCAACTGTCTTTCGCTCAAAATAATGCTCATGCCAAAGTGGTATGTTTTGGCGTGACATACTCTGCTACCTTGACAAGCAACTTGCAGGGTCAGTGAAGGGTGTGGGGTGGGACTTATCCCTCTGTCCAGTCCTGACTCTCCTCCTCCCCTTCACAGAGGCGGACCCCAAGAGCAATTTCTAATAAACCCCGAGCACTAACCCTGGCTCAGAATCTGCTTCCCAGAGAACCCAGATGGTTACAGCAGAGCAATTAGGGCCACTCCCTCCACAGTCAAACTCCCTGTCCATGGCAAAGCGGTTTCGTGTTCATTTCCATGAAATTGCTTCCCATACCCACAATAATGAACTTCTTAATGAAAAGTCCTCCAGCTCGACTGTGCCAAATTAGGTGGATTGGCCACAATGACTCATACCACAGCTCCGTATCCAAGGCTCGATACTTACACTTCGATGAAAGCACTGTGGTACCTCAGGACTCGTTGTGAATTTGGTCTTGAACTCCTGACAAGTGCCCAAAGCAGCAAGTACAGAACAAGGAAGCATTTTCCCTTGTGGGGTGGCACTGTGACTCATACAAGTTCTAGCAAGGACAATGAGTCCCGAGCAAATGCCGAGTGCGGACACATTTTTTTCTTGTCAAAATGTGACAAGTATGGGGTTTGACAAGTTCTGAAGCAGACGAGTACTGAGGCATGAGTGTAGCAAGCTCTTGGGCCAAGAACATGAAAAATGTTCTTCATGGCCAGTCCTCACTAACCTGCTATCAGCAAGAGACATGCAGATTATTTATTCCCTTAAACATGATCCTCAAGTTGTGGAATAAGAACAAATTGGGAGTCCAGCCTTCAAGATCCCAAATTTGTAGGATGCACCAATAAACAGAGTTCAGATGAGATCAATGAGACCATAATTTATTAGAGATCGTTGAGTACAAGACAGAGGATTCTGGCTAGGAAACAAAGAGAATTTATTGGAAAGCATTTAGGAATTCGAAGAACCGATATCTCCATATAAAAGCTGGGGAACCTGGAATGGAAATCAGTAGTGTGGTGGGCTTGCGCATTTCTGGCTGTCTAGAAACCAACTCCCTTTCCTATTCTGGGGCAATTCCAATTATGCGCCACATTGGTTGCTTTACCTTTAGCTACGGACGTCAAAAGGAGGGGCCTTTCTTCTTCTGCCCCTGATCCTGGCAATCCACCACGTGGGTGACCCAGGTTGGGCACACCTCCCCTCCCAACCAAGACTTCAACATCTGGAGAGAGTAGCAGAGGTGGGGGAACAATTAGGAATATCCCGGAGCAGCTCCATAGGGCAGTCTAATGGCGCAGCTGCATCCTGGGCAGCCGCAAATCTGTGCTGGCGGACTGCTTCTCCTAAAGCATCATCTCACGCTTCCTCTTTCTTCGCCCCCCAGGACAGCCCTGGTCAACGCCCATGTTCCAGGTCTGGCCCTCCAGCCTCCTCCCAACATCTTGTTGCCACAGACAGATACTTTTTCATTCCTTAAGAAAACCACAATCAGTACTGCAGCTTGCAACCAAAACTCTCAGTGACACAAGACCATCTAACACATCTCCAGGGACTTGCAAGCAAGAACTGCAGGAGCCATACTAAGGCACAAGTACCTGGTCAGGGAGCAACAGCTGAGTCGCATGACTGCCAACTGCCTTTTTCTAGTGTTTTATCACTCTCTTAGAATCCACAGTCTCAGACAAAGGCAGAACGAGGGCACCCAGCTCACCCCCAGGCCGTGCTAGGATAGTGAGAGGAAGCACATGCCCTGTAGGCAGCTAAGCAGGATGCAAGTGGACTTGAGTTGTCCTTTCTAAACCAGCCACATGGAGACGTTATCCCCTAGAGCATCAAGATACTGTTAGGAAGAGGACTCAGATGCTGAGAGGACAAAAAGTCCATCCCACGTCACGAAGGTTCACCCCCTGAAAGACGCTGAAGCTTCTTCTCTCTACAGACACCAAGCACAAACACATGCTCTATCCTCCAGTGGCCTCTGGATCGAACATGTGTTTAAATAACTACAGCACATAAATACTACTCTCACATGCAAACAGCACTCCAGACATGTATTGCGCCCTCTGCTAGAAACAGGTTCCCAGGGGTCCTAGTGGAAATGTAAAACTTGGAAAAAACAGAATTCCCCAGGCCACACTCATCTCATCTTTTATTTCTCCCAGATCGATCTTTACCCTCTGTTTATTCTTCTCTACAGAGATGACATGTGACTTACTACCATATACCAGGCCCTGTGCAAAGTTGCCTTCCTAAATCTGTCATTTCTGGGCCTTATTTTTCAAGGCATCTTCACCTACATGCTTAGTTCAGGACTGTTTTAAGGATGAAGTGCTTTTTTTTAAAGTAGTACAGTAAATCCTAAAACGACATGAGTTTGAACTGCACAAGTCCACTTACTGGGTTGGCCAAAAAGTCCATTCAGTTTTTTTCTATAAAAGACCCATCTTTCACTTTCACCGATAACTTTACTAATTTGGATATTTTGAGTTATGTCAGCTATCTCCCACATGGTATAACATTGGTTGTTCTCAATTAATGTCTCAATTTGATCACTATCAACTTCAGCTGGTCTACCTGACCATGGAGCATCGTCCAGTAAGAAATCTCCAACATGGAACTTCGCAAACCACTTCTGACACATTTCATCAGTCACAGCACCTTCTCAATGCACTCCACTAATCTTTTTGTGCATTTCAGCTGCATTTTTACCCTTCTTAAAATTATAAAGCATAACATGTTGCATATTCTCTTCCATCTTCAATACTAAAATGGCTACACAAAAATTCACCAATTTTGATGTTTTTTAGTGCACACTGATATGACAGCTGTCAAAATACAATCTAACAAAATTGTTTTGAATGAAGTTAAAGACAACTAAGTGCTACTAGAGCCATCTTACAGGAAAAAAACCAAACAAACTTTTTGGCTAACTCAATAGATCAGACATTTTTCAACAAATAGAGTCAGACCTTTGTATTCAGGGGTTTCGTATCAGCAGATTCAACCAGCTGCAAATTGAAAACAGTTATTTTCACATTCTCAGTTGTGGATTCCCAACCACAGATCAGAAGCACTGCATGGTGACTACAGTTAACAATACTTTTTTGTGTATATGAAAGTTTCTAAAAGGGTAAATCTTAAATGCACTCATCACAAGAAACAAATTATAACTATGTGAGGTAATCGATGTTAACTAAACCAATTACAGTGTTTGTTTTGAAACACATAAAATATGATTATATATAATGATTTTATATACGTATGTATACATATAAACCTCTATGTATATATAAAATCATCACGTTGTACACCTAAAACTAACACAATGTTAGATGTCATTTATATCTCAATAAACCTCGAAAAATAAACCTCAACAAATATAAAAGATTGAAATCACACAGTATATGATCTGACCAAATGGACTCAAACTAGAAATCAATAACTGAAGAGAACAGGAGAATCTCCAAGGACTTGGAAACTAAGCAACACATTTCTAAATAACTCATAGGTCAAAGAGGAAGTCTCAAGAGAAATCAAGAATACATTGAACTGAATGAAAATGAAAACACAACAGATCGAAGGGAGACAGCACTAAGAGGGAAATTTATAGCATTAGGTGCATAAATTAGAAAGGAGGCAAAGTCTCAAATCAATAATCTAAGCTCCCATCTCAAGAATCTAGAAAAAGAAGAGCCAAAATAAATCCAGTGCCAAGCAGAAAGAAGGAAACACTAAAGATGAGAAATCAATGAGATTGAAAACAGAAGAACGATATGGAGAAATCAATGAAACAAACAGCTGGTTCTTTGAAAAGATTGAGAAAACTGATAAACTTCCAGAAAGACTGACAAAGAAAAAAAGAATGAAAGTATCAGGAATGAAATGGGATCAAAAGGATAAGGGATGAATGTGAACAACTATATAACATACATGTGACAACTTTAAGAAGTTGATTCATTTCATCTAAAAACACAAATTAACTCACCCAACATGAAACATCATTCAAACAACCCTATAACTATTTTAAAATTTGAATTCATAATGCAAAAACCCCAAAAAGAAGTCTCCAGGCCAAGATGGTTTCACTTGAAAATTCTACCAAGAATTTTAAAAAGAATTAAAACTAATTTTACACAAGGAACTAAAAGGCATATGGATCAGAAAAGAAGAAATGAAATTGTTCCTATCTGCAGATGACATAATTGTCTATATTTTAAAAATCCCAAGGAATCCACCAAAAACTCTCAGAACTACTGAGTTCATCAAAGTCACAGGATATAGGATCTACATAGAAAATCAATTGTATATGCTTATAATTGTAAGGAAAATTAAAGTCAAAAAGACAATAATATTTACAAACTGAAATATTTGGGTAAAATCTAACAAAGTGTGTTCAAGGCTTTTATGCTGAACCCACACAAAACAGATTAAGAAAAACCAAAGAATATCTAATACATGGAGAGATATATCGTGTTTATGGCTGGAAGCTTCAACATAGTAAAAATGTCAGTTCTTCCCAAATTGATATACAGGCTTTTAACGCGAGTCCCAGTGAAATTTTGTTTGTGTTCAGACAAGGTTACTCTAAAATTCTAAAATTATTTTAAAATTATATGAAAAGGAAAAGGAACCATAATAGCTAAACAATTTGCCAGAGGGCAGAATAAAAAGGGACAAATTAGTCTTCCTGATTTCAAGACTTACTGCGTGGCTACAATAACCAAGGCTGAGTGATAATGGCACAGAGTCAACGGCCGTAGGAAGTCAGAGAAAAGATGCACATAGGTCAGTGGGACCGAACAGAGAATCCAGAAATAGTCTGACTCACACAAATATGCCTGCCTGGTTTTTGACAAGATGCAAAAGCAATTCAGTGGAGGAAATACAGCCTTTTAAACAAATAATGCTGAGGTACGTGGATATTCATAGGGGAAAAAAAAGAATCCTGACTTAAATCTCACACATTACACAAAAATTAACTTGGATCACCAGCTTAAATATAAAACATAAAACTATCTAACTTTTGGAAAAGAAAACACAGGAGAAACTCTGAGCTCTAGGACTAGGCAAACAGTTGTCGGACTACACCAAAAGCAAAGAAGAATAAATTGGTATATTAAACTACATCAAACTTTAAATTTTTTTTTTTTCTCCGTGAAAAACCATGATAGAACAACAAAAAAGACAAGCTACGGTTTGGAAGAAAATATTTGCAAGGCACATACCCAACAAAGGACAATTGTCTAGAACATATAAAGAACTCTTACAACTCAATAGTAAAAACACAAACAATGGAATTATAACATGGGCGAAAGACATGAGCAAACATTTCACCGAAGAGGATATACAGGTGGCCAATAAGCGCACAGAAAGACTAGCCTCATTAGCCACTAGAGAAATGCAAATTAAAATCACAATGACTAAAAAAAAAAAAAAATAGTGACAACACCAAATGCTGTCAAAGATGCAGAGAAGAGTGGATCACTCGTACCTTAAAGAACATAAAATAGTTCGACAGTTTCAGAAAACAGTCTGGCAGTTTCTTAAAAACAAAACAACACAACAGTAGGCACACAAATCCACCACTGCACGCCCAAGAATTTCTCCCCGAGAAATGAAAACTACGTTCACACAAACATCTGTACACAAGAGGCTGCAGCAGCTTTATTCCTAAGAGCCCCGAACTGGAAATGACCTACATGCCCATGAAGGGTGAAGGGCTAAACTGTGATGCACCCACACCCTGGAAACCTATTTAGCAATTAAAAGGAACCACCTCAAGCAAAGAAGAATAAATCGGTATATTAAACTTCATCAAGCTTTAGGTTGGATGACCTCAGAGAATTATGCTGAAGAAGCCACTCCCAGAAGGTTACACGCTGTATGATTCTATTTACGTAACATTCTTGCATTAACAAAATTATGGAGACGGAGGACAGATGAACAGTTGCCCGGGGTTGAGGGGGAGACGGGGAGGGAGAGAAGCTGGCGTGGCTGCACCAGGGCGCCGCGAGGGAGCTCGGCGATGGAAACGTCCTCGGCCCTGACCGTCCAATGTCAATACCCTGGCTGTGGTGCCGGACCACAGTGACCGCGGCGGGAAACTGGGCAAAGGCTACGTGGGATCTCTTTATTATTTCTTATACTTACATGCGAATCTACAGTTAATCTCAAATAAAAAGTTTAATTAAAAAAAAAGGGAAATGATTGCTATGAAAGTCAGGACAGCTGTTACTTTGGAGAGAAAGTCCCAGTTGGTCCTGGGATGGGGTGACTGGCACAGTTCCGTTCCTGTCCCAGGTGGTCGTGAGGAGGGAGTTTATATAATGCATCAAGCTGAACGCTTGTTTTGTGTTATTTTTTTTGTATCCTGATCCTGAGTTTTGTTTTATAGTAAGTTAAAGAGAAAAAAAAGATAGCAGTTGTCTGTCTTGAGCCAGGAGTTAGCAAATACTAGAAAAGTGTTCCTAGATAACCCACAATCGTATGTTGTATGAACAAGAAATAAGTGTTCGTCACCAGCAGCTAAGATCTTGTTTCCACAGCATAGATAGCCCACCCTGACTGATATGTGCACAGTGGGAGGGTCAAAAGGTAACAGCTGTCTCCGACCCCACTTAGAGGTAGGCTGCCAGTTAGGAACCTAGCAAGGGACAGTAACGTGCCGGAGGGGAGGGTGGGGACGGACTTTGGGGTGAGGTGAACAAGGCAAAGACGCAAACTGAAGTCCTGCATCCACCCGAGGCCCACACCCACCACAGATTCAGCTCTCTCCTCCGCGACCCTCCCTTGTAATGTTAATTGCACAGAAAAGTATCAGAATATTCATGTTAGAGACTGAATTGTGCACCCCCCACCCCTCGTAAGTTGAAATCCTGACTCCCAGAACACCGTGGAGTGCGTATTTAGAGATGGGGCCTTTAAAGAGGTAAGTAAGGTTAAACGCAGCTATAAAGGTGAGCCCTAAGCCAACAGGACTGCTGTCGCTCTAAGAGGAGACATACCAGGGGTGCACGTATGTGCACAGAGTAAAGGCCACATGAGGGGGCAGACAGAGGAGGAGGCCACCTGCAAGCCAAGGACAGAGGCCTCAGGAGACACCAACCCTGCCAGCAGCCTGGCCTTGGATTTCCAGCCTCAGAACTGTGAGAAAATAAACTAACTAAGTCCCCCCACGCCCACCTGCCAGTCTGTGGTGTCGCGCTATGGCAGCCCCAGCAGACTGACAGAACCCAGGACAGACGCTGCCCACAAAAGCAGCAGAAGGTGATCCTATGCCGATCACAACAGATCACAAGGTCCCGGAAGGGCTGTCCCTCCACCGAAGGCTCGTCCCGTGACAGACACCAACCTGCATCCTCTGCACGCCTCCCCTTGCTCCTCGGGACACCTCTCACTAGACACAAGGACGTGCACCCACAGAGGTGCCAGGCCAGGCGCAGGCCAGGGCTGGACCCGGGACGCCCGCAGCCCAGGCCCCACCGCTCTGTGCCTGTCAGTGCTGCGCCCCCAGCGGGGACGGGGTGGTGGCGCAGGGGCAGGCTGGGGGACACGGGGCTCCGTGCATTACCCAGCAGGGAGAGCACTGAGCGCGCCCACAAACACCACTCTGGTAGGAGCACAACGATGAATTCTGGCGCCGGGTGGAAACCTACCTAGTCCCCCTGAACCCTGCCTCTGACAGTGGTGACGAGCGGGGCAGCCACAAACCAGCCCCCGCCCCATTTCCAGGCACCCCGAGTTGGAGCGGGCTAGCCCAGCCGCGGGATGTCCCAGAAAGCCTTCCAACAGACACGGTCCCAGGAATCCCTCGGTTTCCTACGACACGTTTCAAGGGTCCTGAGGGTTACCAGGGCCTGGAGAGGCAGATGCAGACCTCCCTGGAGCTCAGTCTCCTCCCCACGCTCCCCCGGGCCGGCATGGGAAGAACAGCCTTCCCACCGCAAAGCCCTTCCTCCACTCAGGAGGGGCGTCTCCCGCACCCTGTCGCGTCCCACCAAGGGGTCACCCGACTGTGTCACTTGTCCAGCTGGTGGGAAGCCCAGCCCTCAAAAAGGGGTCCTCTTGCTTCTCAAAGGGTTGAATGCCTCCCAAACAGAAGAAACATTGGTCACCAGCACATCTGCTAAAGGAGCCTGATCAAAAATAAAAACCCAGGAAAGGCAGCAAAGAAGTACAAAGTAGCTGCTCGGTCCCTCCCCACTGCTCCCAGGAGACCTGGACAGAGAGGCCCAGGGGCTGGTCCTGGTCACAGGAGGACCCTGTCATGGCGATGGCCTCAGGGTGGTACTCAGATGGTAGGAAAGCTCAGTGACATGACTGGTCCATTGGAAAGTCTTGATCACGGGCATGTTTTGAAATTAAAAGGGAAGCAAGCCTGCACATTAGGGAAATCTATCACCTGGCATCTTCTCCACCACAGGTTCTAGCACTGCTGGGAGGCCACACCTGGCGTCTTATTAGGGAGGAAAACATCTTGAGCATTGGGGACAATTATACCCTTCCTATCACCCTGTGCACCCCTCGCTTCCCCTGCCCACGATATCAGGACTTTGTGCTCCTGTGACGACCAGGGCTCCACCCACCATGGCTGCTCTTTCTGGACTGAGGCTCATCACCAGAGACCTACAGAGGGACAGCATTCAGAAGAGACGCACCAGAGAACAGGCCTCATGCGTGGAGGAGGGGATGGAGCCCCAGGACTTGTCACCAGCCGAGGTCCATCTCATCATCAGGAGATGTAAATCTAGAGTCCTGTTCCAACCGCTGCACAGCGCAATCAAGTGAGGGACAACGTCCCACACAAGGGACACACGCCTGGAAAAGGCTCCCTGGGGCAGTGAGTATGTGTTTTGGAAGGAGGAGGAAAGATGGAATAAAACAAGCCGTCTGCCGTGGCTATCCAAGGTATGGCTCCTTCTGCCACATTGACGGCACCCGCTGCACGCCCCCCAGCCTGGGACTCTGCTCCCACAGGCCCCTGCGTGGGCATGCCAAGCCTGGACATGTTCTTAGACCTTCAGGAGCAGCAGTGGGTCTGCGGAGGAGACGGGCACAGAGCTGGGTGCAGGGACCGGGGACACCTGGCTGGCGAGGCCCCTCAGATCCCTGCTGTCACCGCGAAAGGGAGAACAGGGCCTGCACCAGCCTTCTGCATAAAGCTCCCCCCGACACCTCTCTCCTGGAAGCCGTTTGGAGGAGACCCAGGGCCCTTCGGTAAAGATGTAAATTCCGCAGCACTGCAGACCCGAGCTGGAAGCAGACCCCAGGGCGGTTAGTTTTCACCTGGACCCCGCCCTGTGGCAGAAGGTCCCAGCTCTCAGAGCCCCGCCCTTCCTCTCCCAGCAGGAGTCCGGTAGCGCCCAGATCTAGAGCAGCTAGACCTGGGGACCTGACCTGGCGTCAGGCAAAAAGCAGAGCCTCAGGAAGCCAGGGAAGAGCCCTGGGCCCCAGACATTTGCAGCAACGGGAGGAAGCTCCGTGGGGATTTGGGCACAGGCCATTTTCTACTTGGACCTCCAAGCACAGACTGGTGGCTTGGTCCACTGTTTGCAACCTCCAAGGTGTGCCTCCTCTCAGAGTCTATCCCCTCCTCCCCAAATACAGGAGCGGCGACAGAACCTACCTCCGTGGGGGTGCCACCAGGCACACCCGCAGCCCAGCGCGTGGGACGTTGTGTGTGGTCGACAGGATTACCAGACACGGCCTCGCGCTGCCGAACAACTTTCTCGGTCAGGGGTGGACCGAATAGAAGACGGTAAGGTTAAAAATGGAGCTGAAAATTCCTGACACCTAGTCAGAGCCATTTTAACGTCACGACCTCGTAGCCATCTTTGCGTCATAACGTCGTAGCTGCCTTAACGACATGACGTTATAACGTGACGCCTTACGCATTTGCCGGGAGGGTGATGGGAACACCCTCGTATAAGCGTCCAACACGTACAATTACGTACAGTGCATAGCACCTGGTAACAATTAATGATGACGTTACTGGTTTATGCATTACTCTATATATGCTCTACTTTTTATTAAGTGTACCCTTTCTACTTATAAAAAAAAGTTTGCTGTAAAACAGTCTGACATGATACACCTGCAGGAGCCTCACGCGCCTGGTGTTTACCCCTCTCCCGATGGCGTCATTTTCTCTTGTGCTTGATTTAATCTCGTGTTGTTTTGTACGAGAACACGCTGTACAGGCTTGGAGCCTGGGAGCAGTGGGCTCTACCATGCAGCAGCCTGGGGGTGCCGTGGGCTGTACCATCTAGGTTTCCGTAACTGCCTCTGTGGAGTTCGCACACAACAAAATCACCTGAGGACACAGTTCTCAGCTTGCACCCCGTCATCAGGCGGCACGTGGCGGCACTGCGCTTTAACGCAGTCATTTCATTGCCATGGTAAATAATCATACTGTGAGAAATAACTATTCAATACCAAGATAATCCGGGGTCCACGTGAATTTAGAAGTGGCTGTATTAGACCTCCCCACTCCATCATTAAAGTGAACATAGAAGTAATAATCTTAAAGTTTAAAAATCGGGGTATGAATGACTCAGTAACTAATGCAGTCCATACCAGGAGCCGAGCATTGTTCCATGTGCATGAAACAATCAACTTAGTTTTCCCAACAACCCTACAAGGGAAGGGACTACGATAATCCCCACTTTACAGAGGAGGAAACTGAGTCACGGAGAGGTTCCATAACTTCTCAAGGTCCCCTAGCAGGCTGGTGGAACAGCCATTTAGCTGTTTACCTAAAACCCTAAAGGATTAAAAAGTCCATTGGTGACTGGGGATTTCTTTGGATTGTTTCTGTTTTCTTCAGGTTACTATAATGTACATTTTCTGGTTAAAAAAAAAAAATTTAACATTTGGTGTTTAAAGAATCAGGAGGCTTGGCCCTGAAGCAAGAATGAGTGCTGAGCGAGCACACACAGGGCACAGCCCCGCCCCATGCGGAGCCGAAGTGGACCACGTGACAGCTGGTTTGCAGGGGCTCCCCCAGCATGGCCCCGGGAAGGGGCCCAGGGGCCCTGCTGTAGGAACCCTTCCTTGCCCAAGACAGAGGGCATTTGGCAGCATCGTCCCAGCCAGCACTCAAACCACTCCACCGTTCGCCCTTCTGCCCAGGAATCCCACGTCAGAGGACAAGAAAGGCAAAGTGGGATTTTTTTTTTTTTGGTTTATTTTTGTTGTTTGTATTTGGGTTTTTTTCATCTTAGGCATCAAGCAGAAGTCAGAGCCACAACCTCAAGCTATAGGCAGGTGTCAAGAGCCGCTTGAACATTCTCAAGAGTCCTCAGGGCCCCACTTGACACTTGGTGACCTTCCCATCCAAAGCATGAGCTTTAATTACCAGCAGGAGACCCACTGCCTCAGCTACCGGGCTGAGGGCCAGCGCTGACTGACAAGTGTGCAGAGTGACCAGCTGGAACCGACAAGACATCCCCGAAGAGAAGGGCGTTCCCAGGGGCTTAGCCCTCTGAAGAGGGTTGCTGGATTCAGCAAATAAAAATAAAGGACACTCAATTACATTTTCATTTTAGCCCAACACCATTTTTTTTTTTTAAGTGTAAGTGTGCACTGTGCAATATTTGGGACGTACTCATGTTTTTAAAAACCCTTTGTCTATCTGAAATTCCCATGGAACTAGGCGTGCTGGATCTTATCCGGAAACCCTCCCTCTGAAGCAGTGCCATTCAAAATGAAACCCCTCCCATTCCCCCTCTGGCCGCTGGAATGGTCTGCACAGAAAGATGACCGCACAGGGCAGGCTGCGGCTGAGGCTCAGGCTGGACGCTCTGCCCAGCTCAGAGGCTGCAAACCATGCGTTCACACAGCTGCGTCCAATTCTCACTCATCAAGGAGTACCAGGAATGCCTCTCAGTGCATCCCACAGTGAATCCTGGGGGCTTCCTGGGCGCTGGAGGCCGACGCCTAACCAGGAATAGACAAACACGGTCCCTTTGCCCCGGGGGACTGACATTCTAGAGAGGCCGAAAAATTAGAAAATCTCAGGTGACCGGGAGGCCACTTTAGACTGAGTAGTCAGGGAAGAAAACTGAGGAAACAGGCAGAGAGCCATGGGGTATGGGGGGGGGGGTCACTGCAGGCAGAGCAATTAGTTCATGCAAAGGCCCTGTGGCAGAGTGCACTAACTTCATCCAAAACAGTGGGGGGCAGGGGAGTGCTGTGCAAAGTGAGGCTGGGCCAGAGGGCCTTCCAAACCAGAAAAGAGAGTTGGGTTGGTAAATGCATGGGAAGCTGTTGGAGGGTCCTTCAAGTGACATGCAAGTGAGCTGCAGCTCAGAGACAGATGTTCACAGAGCCCAGAGAAACACACAGCCTCACAGGTTGCCAGGACCGGGCCTGGGGGGGAATAAATAAGACATTAGGGTGCAAAATTTAAGAAACCCTCACTCCTAGATCTGTGCAAGTGCAGCAGGGCCTGGGAATAGTGGCCCATTGACCCCCAGCCTCTGCTCCAGGGCCTTGCTGCCGGAGTAGGAGGGCCGATCAGGAGGAGGAGACTCACTTTGTGCTCCATCCACCAGGGACAGGCTGCAGCTTCCGGCTCCCACTGCGCTGGGCGCTTCACGCCTGACTCTACAGGCCTTTCGTAAAGAAAGGGTGGGGCCTGGGCCAGGTCCCCCTCTTGCAGCACAGGTCTCCTCCAGTGGTGGGGGGCGGGGGTCAGCAGTTTGTCTTCTCAGCTGAGCCATGGCAAGGCAAAGCTTCTGGGACATTCTGACACTCCTGGTCCCCTAGCCGCATGGACTTACACTGTCTGGACCCAGCAAGTCAGAGGGAGCTGGACATCCCCCCCACCCCGCCCCCCGCCCCCACCCTCCCCCTCCCTCCTCCCTCCTCCTCTCCCCCCGCCCCCTCCTCTCCCCCCACCCCTCCTCTCCCCTCCCGCCCCCCCCTCACCCCCCGCCCCCCTCCTCTCCTTCCCACCCAAGGCAGACCACTGCCCCTCTTCCTCCTCCTCAACACCTGCAGAGACCCAGGCCTTCTTCCTTGGGGCAAGAAGCTCAGAGAAACCCTTCCCTCACCCTTGGCCAAGCAGCTGGCCTGGCGGCCTCAAGCCTCCTTGCGTCCTTATGCAGCATTAACAAGGAGCACCTGGCTCACCCACGGGCCAGAGACCATGGTGGCCTGGCTCAGGCCCGAAATGTTTCTTCTCTGTTGTTCCTATGGCTGTAGTCCTCGACCTTAGCGGGCACTAAACATGGTGGGACGAATAGAACTAGTTGACAAAATGTCGGTGGCCTAGACCCACCTCAGGGATTCTAATTCAGTGGTTGGGGGCGAGGCGGAGGCCAAGAATCTCTCATCCGTCAATCAGCCAAGGGATCTGGGAAACAGGTCAGTTAACCTACCTTAAGGAGACTTAGTGGCAGCTAATTTATCTCCTCACTAGAACAATGGAAGGTGGGTACAGTGATCGATCCCTTGTACAAATAAGGAACCACCCCAAGGTGAGTGACCAGCCCAAGGTCACGAGGCCCATAAGGAGCAGAGCTGGCAGTTAACCCTGGCTGGGGAGCCCTGAGCCCGTATTTTTAAATTCATGCTTCTGATATGGCCATGCATCTAGGGCGGAGCAAAAGTCCAGGCTCAGGGACAGAAGGGGATGAAAATGTCCTAAAATTGACAGCAGTGACGGTTGCATGAACTAAAAACCACAGATTTGCACAGTTAAATGGGTAAACGATGTGGTATATGAATTAGATCTCAATAAAGCTGTTTAAAGAAAGTATATTGGCTGTCACAGGTGGCCTTTCTAGTCTTCGTGCAATGGCTTCACTTACTGCTGGCAGCTGGGAGAGGGACTTGGCCTTGTGCACCAGGTGCGATGTTTCCTCAGCGAGCTCCTTGAAACCTCAGCTTTCCCTCCTTGCAGGATGGAGTCCTCGGGGAGGGCCCGACCACCCCCAGCCCATTCCCCTGCCAGCCACACGGTCATCACCAAAATGGAACACGAAAAACCCGAAAACCCGAAGGATCACTCCCACGCTTCTTCCTTACAATCGCACGTCACACTTTTATTGTTAATTTTCTTCACAGGGCAGATACAGAGCTGAGGTCCCAACCCACGCTCCAAAGCCACCACGGGCCAGGAAACGCCACTCTTTGTAAAATTGCTCCCCCTTTTCATGACTGGATGGCTCGTAGCAGTTTTCCTGACAGCCTCAGAGTGTTGACAGCTGAGCAGCATGTTTGCACATGCAAAAAAATGAGTGGCTCCCCACCCCCCACACACAGCATTTCCAGAATTTGCCATTGGCTGAAGGTGACTTTCAAGTTTTGGATTCGTAAACCTACCCTCGCTGCTAAACGGGGAGAACCCTCAAGAACTAAGAGGCTGAGTGCACAGTTTGGGAGTGTGGACATTTATGGGACAAGATCGTATCACTGGGATAGGGAACAGCCACAGATTTTCATGCTTGTGAGGGTTAATTTCAGGAGCAGGCCAAAGGATTCCTTCCAGTTTATGAAAATTTAAAACAAACAACAGTTGTTAGCTGGGCGGGAAACAGGGAAATTGTGACGTAGGCCAACGATCAGCATTTTTCTGCCCGTGTGAGGATCTCCCGAGAACTTTCTCCTGGACTGTTATCAGAGCCCGCACTGCAGCCGGTCGACTGATTAATTAAATAACACAAGTTATAAAACTTTAAAAATGGGGCATTTACAGTCAGGGACATAAATACGTGCTTTTAAAACTGTCTACATACATATTTACAGAGTTGCAAGATCAACCATAGTAGCCCTGAAAAAAAGTCCCTTTTTTGCATGTGACCACTCGCGCACTTCCAATTCCCCTCCTTCCGCTTTGGGCTGGCTATGTTACCCTTGAAAATGGGGCAGAGGAAACAGCACGAGTGGACTCAGACATCCTTGTCTGGGGTCTGCCCCAAAGGCACAAAACCCAAGACCCTCACTGGGTCCCAACTCCTAGCTCAGCGCACCCGTTTCTCCGAGGCATGGACGGTCCCCCCAGGGAGCCGGAGCCACCTCCACCAGTCCCTGGCAGGTGATGGAGGGCTTCCAGAATCTCTTCTTCTTCCCCCTCTACGCTTTTTAACTTCCAATTGAATATTCATTTCCCAATTTCTGTTTGTTCGTTTCCCGTGGCAGCTAATCTGTGAAGCTCAGACACTAGAGGAGTTGATGGTCCCAACCACGGGGGACAAAGGAGCATGTGGGACATCGCCCCATCCTCCCCACGCACCTGTCCCACGGGAGAAACCTGACCCATAAATGAGGACAAGGGCTTTCTCCCGATGCACAGTTTCAAATCTGGAAATGACTCAACGGCCTGCAGCTCAGAATACTCAGGCCAGGAAAGGGGTTTTCCAAGTGCACAGGCCAAGGGGAACAGTCAGGGAGGCTCCAATGTGTCTGCACGTGATTGATTCCCAGAAATGGTGGGGGACGCAGGAGGTGGGGGGTTGGGTGGTCGGAAGGGGAGCCTGGCCTCCTCCTGAAGGCCTTCCTCGGACAGGACTGGAGCTGACCCCTGGGCCAGACCAAGGTCCCCGCCTCGGCAAAGGGCAACTCGAGAAGCAAAAAGCAGGATCAAGGAGCTCTTGAAAAATTGCATAGTAGGAGAGGCCCCACCCACGCAGAGAGGCTGGGCTGCAGAACACGGTCCGGGGCGGCACCCGAGGGTCCTCCGTGGGGTGGAATCGGCTGCCTCCCTGCCTCTGCGGGGTTCCGGACGCTCGTCTGAAGACCGCACACGCGCACATACTCACATCCACGCACTCACGCACTCCCTCTCTCTCACAGGCTCGTGGAACTGGAAGAGGTCGGCACTCCCCACAGGGCAGAAGGCCAGTCCCTTTGGCTTCGCTGATTCCAAGTCACTTCAGGTGCTGAGGAGACAAAGGAAAGAACATTGGTAACGCTGGGCGCGTGTTCAGTGCCTACCGTGGGCTGTTCGAGCATCATCCTACTTCATTTTTCCAATTTAGCTAGTTATTGAAGTGTAGCATACATACAGAGAAAAGTAAAGCTTGATGAGTTTTCACAGTGAACGCACCTGCGTAACCAGCACCCAGATCAGGAGGTAGAACAGGACCACACCCCCATCAGCCCCCGCCCAGCCCCGTTTAGGATAACCGCTAACACTCTCGCCCCCGGAGTAACCACTATCCTGACCTCTATCGCTGTAGATGGATTGCCCCATTTTTTAACTTAAATAATGAAATTAATTAATCAGTACACATCCTTCGTGTCCGACTTGTTTTGCTGAATGCGCCTGTGAGATTGGTCGGCTCCGAGCCTGCGGGGCCGCTTTCTTCAGCCTCCTCGCTGCAGGAGTCTGTTGTAGGACCGCCACGTCACCTGCCTGGTCTCCTGCCAATGCACGGTTGGGTGGTTTTCAGTTTGGGGCCATTGTGAGTAACGCTGCTGGGACATTCTTACACACAAATGTGTCTCAAAGACGTGTGGGGTGCATGTGGATACCTACGTATGTATGGGGGAAAGGCTGGGGAGCGGGGTGTACCTATATAATGTGAATGCTCTTGTGCGTGTTGTCCAGTGCGCACGTGCACACACGCCTGCTGAGTGTACCCCTAACAGTGGATTCGCTGGGCCCGGGGGCCTGCGCCTGTTCGGCCTCAGTCGATACTGCTGAGAAGTTTTCCAAAGCAGTTCTGATGTCACTCGATTTCATTCTAGTGCTCACAGCCACCCTCGTGGCAGGCGACAGAGACCCCCATTTTGCATGGAAGGAATGAGGGCTCAGAGAGGAGAGATAATTTTACAAGGGCAGGCTGTTGTGCGAGTGGCAGAGGTGGGACTTGAACCCAGGACAAGCACACTCTGGAGCCTGTGTGTGCTTTCCGTTGTGAGGGAAAGGCTTAGCCAGGCTTCCTCTGCCGAAACCCCATTTCTAGGACTCGGCACAGAGCCAGGCACAAGTGAGCACCTAATAGTGTTTGCTGCCTTGAGTTGACTATGAACCAGGAATTGGGCTGAGTCAGGTTCCGGGGTTCAGCCCTCTCCCCAGTGAGCCTGGTTATCATTACTATTATTAGTAGTCTAATAATAACTACTATCATTATTACTGCTATTACTACTGATAATAATATAATAATTCAATAAGAATAAGAATAATAGCAGTGGCGGATTATGGACGGCTTACTACATAGCAGGCACTTTCCTAAATGCTTTTCATGTACTAACTGGCCTCGGAAATCCTCGCGACACACCCATTTTACAGAGGCATGAACTGAAACGCAGAGAAGCAAACTACCTCCAGGATTCCTGGTGCCAGGACTCAACTCCAGAAGCGTGCCCTTTGCCACCACACTGTCGATTCCAACCTCTGCCACAGCCCTTGAAGGGTCTGGGAAGGGAGCTGCTTGCAGGGGAGCGTGAGCCTTGGGGAGGGGCAGCCTCCCGGCCCCTGGAGGCCTGCATGTGCCCGCGCCCATCTGAGCACAAGTCGGGGAGCATGTGTCCAGCATGCGCGAATTTCCTGTGGGTTGCTGAGTGGGATTCATACAGAAGCCATCTTGATGGTCCCCTACCCAAGACGTAGCCCTCTGCGGAGGCGGCGCCAGCAGCAGGGACTGTGGGCCGGACCCTGGGCGGGAGCTTAGGGAGGTTGGCAAGGCTGCCCCCAGGGGGGGTTCTGCTATCAGAGAGCCAGGCTGGGGTGCCCCTCCACCCACCCCTGGGACCTAAGGCGGGCAAAGGAGCAGTGACAGCGGAGAGGAGGATCACAGTGGAGTCCAGACAAGGGGGAGGTGCCAGTCCCTTCCCTGGGCCTCCCTTCCCAGACCTTCAGGCACAAGGCCAGCTGACCCCGAGGACGGGAAAGAGCCGAAGGCAAGACAGGGTGCGCCATGCAAGCTTCACACTGGACCAGGTGGTGCGGCGCGTTCTCGGATGAGAAAGCGGACAGAGTGCTCTGGGCTCTGCCGGCGACATCGTTAACGCAGAGAAGAGGGAGGCACAGCCGAGACAGCGGACGGCAGACGCTGGACAAAGCCTCGCTCAGTCCCCACTGTCCGGTAACCTGCTCTCAGAGCCTGTAACCTGCCAAGAGCGACAGCCTGAACCTGGGTCCTGGGTGTCTTGAGGCTATCATCCTTTTCTCATAACAAACCCCACACGCGGGTACAGTTTTGTCTGCGAAATCCAGGGGCGGGGACAGCCCATGTAAAGTCCTCCCTCCACACTGCGGGTGAGGAGACTGGAACTCTGCTCCCAGCTCGGCCACGTGCCCTTCTGTCAGTTTCCCCATCTGTAAAAGGAGGGTATGGACCTACGCACCCCTCCACGGCACTTTAAAACTCATTCTAGAACTGTTATGAACTGACCTGTCCCCTGACACCTGGGCCCCAACCTCCCATGTAAAGGTAGTATTGGGATACGGGGTCTCTGGGAGGTGACTGGGCTTAGATGAGGTCATGAAGGCACGATGGGACTAGTGCCCTTGAAAGAAGAGATGCCAGCACTTCCCTTCTCTCCACGGGAGGACACAGCCAGAAGGCAGCATCTGCGAGACAGCGGGTGAGTCCCCGCCCCGACCTCGGACTTGCTTGGGAAGCTGCACACGTTTAAGAATAAGGCAAACAGAGGCGCCCGTCCAGGGCCGTGCCCTGACCCCGGGGAGCACCTATGGCCACAGCGGGGATCCTGGGACACGCAGGGGACCCTGAGCAGAGACCCGCTCGTCCTGACGCTCCCTCCCACTCTCCGGAAGTCGCCCCAGTCCTGCTCTCTGCGCGAGGGGAGGGGCAGAGGGCTGAGCCGGCATTCCCGCTCTGCGCTCTCCTACTGTCTGTCTCAGCCTTCAGCCTGGTCCCCGAGAGGTGGGCTCAGTCCTGGCTGCGACCACAGACTCTCTGGGGGAAGTGGATTTTATTTTCATGCCCTTCCTGAACCTCCCGCCACCCCGAGAAAAAAAGGCCGAGCCCAGAAACGCCAACTGCTAAGGGAGAGCCGAGCGAGCTGTCTGGTTGGGGGGGGCAGGTAGAAGAGAAAAGAGGACAACACAAAGACCCCCGAGTTTCGGAACTCTGCCCATCCTTGCCTTAAACAACCGTGTGCGTGCACATTCCAAATGACCCCAGGCTTGGGGGCGCCCCAGACCCACCAGCCACCTGCTAATGCAGGTGCTAAGCCCTGAGCACCAGCGTGCTTGTCTGGGGAACTGCAGGGGGCCCTGAGGTCTGTGTTCTTCACCGGTGCTCCGATGTCTTGGTGCACAAGAGCTTCCAATTATGCGGGAGGGCCTGGTCTTGGGGCCACCACGAAAGAAGCCACACTGTGTCACCAACAGGGAAACCCAAGCCTGCTCCCATCCCTGACACCGCCCAGGCCCCTGGAGATGAAAAGCCAGATCTACGGATGAATTCAGGTTTTACCTTCAGAAAATCTAGAAAGAGACTTCCGGTTCAACATAAATCTAAATGAATTATTTTACAGATTAGTATTACTTATATTTTCAAATGCATTGTGGGCATGGGGGCTTCATAATCCCTTCTGGGCTTAAAGCCTCTGAGGGTCTCGATTAAGAGCTGAGTATTATTATTATCGTGATTGTTACTACCGTTCTCCCGACAATGATAGCTAATACTTACCTAGCACTTAGGGAAGTGGCCCAGGCACTGTTCTAGGTGCTTTATATACATTTGATACTCGGAACTCTCATAGTCCTATGAAGTAGGTACTATTGTCCCCATTTTATAGATGTGGATACTGAGGTTCAGAGAAACTGGCTAACTTGTTCAGGTCCCACAGCCAGTAAGTGGCAGAGCTGGGCTTCGAAACCAGGTGGTCCAAGGGCCCACACTGCACCCTCCTTGCAGGACGGCCCTGCGCCCCACCCGACACACAGAGGGTACCTCACAAGCCATCATGCCCATCCCTTTCTCTTCTTCCCTGCCCGTGCCAAGGGCCAAGCACAGTCCCCTTCTGCCTCCAGAGCCACCCAGTGGGACCCAGGAGCTGCTCCGCCTTCCCCCTACCTGTCAGGGAGCAGGCGAAGCTTCTACTCTTTGAAGAGGGGTCCTTGGAACTGCGCTGCAGCCGTGGCCTTGACACCCCGACACTGCCTGGTGACGTATGGGGTGGCTGGTGCAGAGCACCGGGTAGCCAGGCGGAGACTGTAGCTGTGAAGGGAGAGAAACGACACGCGCCGTCACCGGGGGCCCGGCCCAGACACACCTGGGAGGCCGCGGTGCTGGCCCCTCTGCCCCGTGGGCGCCCCACCCGGTTCCGTCCGCCACCTTCCCCACCCCGCTGTAGACGGCACCTGCAGCGGCGCCCACCAGTGGGTTTGGAGACACTGCGCTGAGCAGGGTGACCTCCGGACCCCCGCCTGCCCCTAAGGACTGTTCTCTCCCTCTGAGGCACCTGGGGAGGTTTCTAGCACCAAGTTGCATCCACCCACTTGGTGGGGAGAGGAGGGAGGGCCGAGTCCCCTCTGGCGTTAACTCTACGCTTGACTTCTGCGCTGGCCTAACTTCCATGTCAGGGATCACAAAGAGCGGGGCGGGGGTGGGGGTGGGGGTCGGGGGGACAGGGGTGTGCACCAGGATCCTGGGACACAGTTTGGCCCTATTTGCCACAATAGCCTGTTAAATTAAACTTTTTCAGGAAAGTTTTTACTTTTTTTTCTTTAATCCTCAGCCGAGGACATGTTTATTGCTTTGAGAGAGAGGGCGGGAGAGAGAGAGAGAAACATCAGTGTGAGAGAGAAACATCAATCTGTTGCCTCCCACAAGCACCCTGACTGGGGATCGAACCCATAGCATTTTCATGTACGAGATGATGCTCCGACCGAGTCTCCTGGCCAGGGCTTAATTTTTTTTTTTTAAATAGGTAACCCAGATGGTTATTCCTCCCCTTTCTTCACCCAGTTAACCTCTACTCATATTTCAGGTTCTAGCTAGCACACCACCTCCTCCAGGAAGCCCTCCTTCTTTCTCTCCTGGATGAGGCGTCCTTCCTGCCAGCTCCCACTGCCCCTCGTACTTCCCCTGCCACAGCACTTGTTCCACTGAATCGCAATCGCAGGATAATGAGTCTGCCCCCGTCATGAGCTGTGACCCCCAAGGTCAAGGCCTTGTCTTGTTTGTTGCTGCCGCCCCTCCCCAGCTTAGCACAACAAAAATAAGTATGTGTTGAATGGGAACGACACTGTGCTACATTTCCTGTATATTAACTATTGTACTCTCATAGAACCCACCCAGGTGGCTACTGTACAGCCCTAATTTACAAATGAGGAAATGAAGGCACGGTGACTTGTCCCAGGTTCCAAGGCTGGCCCCCGAGATGGAAGAATGGAAGTGAGCCGGGCCTCAGGTGGGAGAGGTGGCAGGTGAGGCAGGTGGGAACTTCACCTGCTCCAGGTGTTGGCTGGGAGCCAGCTCTGCCCGAGGAAGCAAGAGAAGGGAAGAAGCTGAAACAGCAGGGTTTAGATGAGTGGCCCTCAATCAGGGCACGAGTGTGCAGTGTGGGGAGACATTTTTGGTTTTCACATGTGCGAGTGGAGAGGACGTTATTGATATCTACTGGGTGGGGCCAGGGACGCTGCTGAACATCCTGCAAGGCCCAGGACATCCCCCACAACCAAGAGCAACCTAGGCCAACAGGGTAACAGTGCGCAAGCTGACAAGTCCTCAGTGCCTGTCTATGAAAACAAATGCCCGTGACCTCGTGGCCCACCTCGCTACTTTTTTCTCTGCCTTTCACATCCGTTCTACCCTCAGGCTCCTGCGGCTACAGCAACCACAGCCCTTTCTACTAGGGAATCTGGTTTCCCCCTCACCGCGCTAGGCAAACACCTGGGTAGAGCGCTTATGGTCGGGGCAAGGCTCTCACAGGCAGGTCCCTCTCGCCAACCCTCAGCCCACTGCCCGGCCCCGGGGAGGACAGTGCCAGCTGGCATGCACGCCGCCCTGTGACTCCCGAGTACTGTCTCAGCTGCTACCTCTGGCCTGTCCCAGCAGCTCAGAAGGTGGGAAGAAAAAGCTCTTTTATACCCATTTCACAGATGGGGAAACTGAGGCTCAGAGAGAGATGGAGGCTTTCCTTGGGGGCTAGGGTGGGGCAAAGGCCAAACCTTTCAGTTCCATGGGCTCCGGTTCTGGAGCAACACCAACTCACCACCTGGATGTCCCTGTTAGCACCGGGCAGAAATGTCCAGCAGGCAGTCTCCTCCTTGACCATGGAACCCTTGCTCTGGTCAGAGAACTCTTGAGAGCGGGGACACTAAGCGCTGAAGAACAGCGTCTCTGGAACTGGACGCTGTTTCTCCAGGCCTCGGCATGGTAGCGGTTAACTCGCAAAAACCTCATGATTCGGGGTGCCCGCTCATGGTCACATGATCTCAGCAAGCCACAGGCCTCCCTGACTCTGGCTTCGCCATCTGCACAACGGGAATACCGTTTCATAGGGTTAAAGGGACGATAAAATACTGGCACTCGACATCTATCAGCCCGGGCTTTGGATCCTGGCCGCCAGCCAGAGGGTGGTCCTGCCACAGGAAGGACGCTAAGTGTGACGTGTCCTGGAACTCATCACCCTGGAGGCGGCGGCAAGACCGTAGAGACCTGAGCGCAAGCTCCCACCGCAAAACTCACTGGCTGTGCGGCCCCAGCCTTAAGACCTCAGTTTCCTCATCTGTAAAGTGCAGGCTACCCCTGCTGGCCCGGCGATGCAGAGGGGGCTGGGCAGGGGTGTGGTGTGCGAGCCCGCTGCCTGCTGGGAAGAAGTCGGCACCTGTGAGAGGCTGCCCGGGGTGGGAGGACCTGGGGCATCAGAGCAGGGGCCCGGCCGGGGGCCCGGGGGCTCCGTCAGCCTCCGCAACCCCCGTTTCCCTGCGAGGCCCCCTCCACAGAAGGCGACCCTCCCCTTCCCCAAAGGTAAGTCGGATCATGACATGCCCCGCTGTGACTGTCAATCCTGGGCACCCAGGTGCAGGTCACGTTCTCTACACGCCGAGTCCAGCCCGCTGACCTGCCAGCCCGTCTGACTCTGTCCGGACCAGCTCCACTGGGCTTCCTCGGCACCATGGAGAGCCTGGTCCCCGCGCCCTCCAGCCTGGCTCCTTCCTAGATTTACCGGGGAAGCCTGGGCTGCTCGCCACACCCGTGACCTCAGTATCTCTGCGGGTAGCACCGGGCATCCGTATGTTTAAGCTCCCCAGTGATTCCAACGAGGGGCCCAGGGTGGGCGCTGCTGCTCTGGGGACCCCTGTGGGTCACCCTCAGCACAGACCCCTATGCTGCAGTCCCTGTTACTGGCACAGTCCGTGCGGGTCTCCCCTGGAGACCGACGGTGACTGCAGGATCTGGCGGGGTCTGCCAGTGAGCGGCAGGCCCTCCACACCTAGCGCAGGAACGAGGGACGCCAGACTCCACGACGCTCCCGCTGCACAGGGTCTCAGACGCGGGACACCTGCGCACATTTGCCCAGCAGGTGACGGCCAGCCCCCACCCCCGGCCACCCCTCCTGGAACCTGGAGAGAGGGGTGACACAATCTGAAATCCGAGGCAGGAAGAAAGGGGTGAACAAGTTCAGCATCGACTGCTTCTTAAAAGGCAGCGGAGCCAGGCATTACTTCCATGAGAATGTCATACAATGTGGTTTCACTTTCTAAAATCACGGTGGGGTTGGTAGGGGCCTGCTCCACACAGACTTGGCTCAGAGGTGTCCGTCCACTTACAGAATGTTCTATACTCTGCAGTTTCCTGGAAATTTCACTTAAATGGAGCCCAAGCTCATGGGTTCTCAAAGCACAGTGGGACCTCATATGCTACCCAGTCCCACCTCCATCCAGTCTGTGTGGGGTGGGGGGGTGGGGTTACACGCGAGAAAGGATCTGACATGCCCGTTCGAGCGTAGCAGTGAGGGCTCTCAGGTGGCGGCCCTCGGGGCACTGCCTCCTTTGAATGGCAATTTCTCAATGGTCAGAATCCCTCGCATGTCCGTAGGCATGGAAAGAGCTGTTCCATTCCTGGCCCTGAAGGAATCCAAGCTTCCAGAGCCATTTGTGTTTCCTCCAGTGCATTCCTGCCCCAGGGACTTGGCACCTGCCGTTCCTACTGGGAAGCTCCCCCAGGTCAGTCAGGGGCCTGCCCTGCCCTCCTCCGGGTTCTTGCTCAAGCGCCTCCCTCCCGGTGAGCCCCCACCCCTCTCTCTGCAACTGCAAACAGCCCCTCCTGAAACTCCCCACTCTCCGGTCATTTCAGCGTAGCCCCACCCCTGCATTTGTGGTTCCGCTTCCCACGGTTTCAGTTACCCGCAGACAACCAGGGCCTGAAAACATTAAGTGGAAAATTCCAGAAATAAATAATTCTTAAGTTTTAAAGGATTAAAAGTGAAATGTTTGTTAGACACCCAAGGGAGATATCAAGTGGGTGGCTGAAATGCACCTCTGATGGGTTCGGAGTTGGTCAGCATCGAGGTGGCCCGGGCAGACTGGGGGACATCCTGTGGAGTGTGGAGACAAAGCGGGGGCAGTCCAGGGACTGAGGAAGGGGCTGGTGGTGTCGCGAAGCAGAGGGAGTGGTGTCAAAGGTGGCAAGCATCTCCAGGAGGACGGAGGAATAACAGTATCCAAAGCTGCCAAGGGGTCAAGGCAAGGCTGAGAAGCAGCCAACTGTGACATTCAGCAGCGAGAGGTTGCTGGTAGCCTCGGGCACAGTGGCTTCCAAGACAGGCAGAGACAAACAGCTGAAAGAAGTCAGTTCAAGAGAGGAGGGAGGAAAGAAACAAGGGTCGGGGTCCAGAGAGCTCAGTCAAGAGAGGCAGAGTGGGGACAGGGTTTGGGCGGAGGAGCTGCCCCTCCGGGGCACACTCCCCAGAGCTCCCCACCAGTGCCCGCCAGGCAGACACGATCACCCTGCCGCCCCACCAGGCTGCCCGAGCACTGGGTTCAGATGCCCCGCCTGCCCCGCCCACCGTGCACCCCTTCCTCCCGCATGTGTCGGGAGGGACCTTCTGGACGGCGATCCCCAAGCTGGCCGGGCCCCAGAGCCGCCCCAGGAGTCTTTCACAACTCTCCCCAAATCCTCGGAGTGCGATCCACATAAGTCAGCATCTGATGTTCCGCACTTTTGCCGGAGGCAAGGGAGAAGCCACGAGCACGAGGGAGAGGGTGTGCAGGTAAGACAACCTGAGATGATGCAGGAACTCCCCACGGGCTGGGTGAAGGCCACAAGTAGAAGCTACAGGAACCAATGCCTGCTTCCCGGCACCAGCCACCGGCCACTTCCAGGAACGGCTGGCGCCAGCTCCCCACGCAGGGCAGCCCCTTCTGCGCCAGCGAGGCTCCCCAGCCACTCCAGTGAGGTCCCAAGGTTGGGAGGCACAAGCTGGAGTCTCAGTCCTAGGTCGCCCCGCTGACTTGCTGTGTGGTCTCTGGAAAATGCCTCTACCTCTCTGAGTCAGAGCAGTCTCGCTTGTAAAACAAGTCTGTTGACCAAGGAAAAAAATGTATAGCGTCATCCATGGAGCACATGATGTGCCGGGAACATTCTGGGGGCTTCCCAGAGCTCCTGAAACCCTCCCAGTGGCCCCGAGGCAGGGACTGTCACAACCCACATCTCACAGATGGAGAGGTGAGCACGCCCAATGCCGAAGCTCCCTCAGCCAACAGGGGTACAACCAAGGTCAAGACCACTGGGCACCAAAGCCTGGGTCCCCTTCCTGACATAGTCCTCGTAGTGAGGGGGACCAAAGAGCTCTTCAATATCCCATACAGCCTTTAGGGGTTGGGCCTTTGCCCACAGGACAGCCATACAAGCCACCTACGCAGCCAGGAATCGGCTTTGCGCTGGAACCACGTCCGCTGAGAGGCGCCCTGGCGCCGGGGGTCTCGGACCCCCCGATGCTCCCTGGAGCCCCTGGCAGACAGGAAAGCCATCCTGATGTGCTGAGGCCTGCTCTCCAGTGCCAGAGATTCTGAGGTTCTGAGTTAGCTGCCCAGGGTGCAGCCTGGGCACTGAGCCACTGGTCTAGATCAGCAATTTTCAACCTTTTTCATCTCATGCACACAAACTAATTACAAAAATTCTGAGGCACACCAAAAAAATACACTTTTTGCCGATACGACAAAAAAGTAGGTACAATTCTGATTCCTTCTCATGAGACAGCTCCTGTGATGTTGGCTGTTATCTTTTTATTTGACAACCTAAGGGAAAAAGAGGTCAGTGCCCCTGACGAAACAGTCAGGTCCTGCATGCTTTTAGAAATTTTTACGGCGCCCCAGTTGAAAACCACTGGTCTATATCCCTTTACTCAGAGTGTGGCCCGCGGACCAGCAGCATCAGCAGTTCTTGGGGGGAACGGTTAGAAATGCAGCCACTCAGCCTCTGCCTGACTTCCTGATTCAGAACCTGCATTAAACCAGGTCCCTGGAAAGGTATCTGCCCACCGAAGTTGGGAGCATGAAGCTAGGGGACACCTCCCAGGGCAGGCAACGTGCTGGGTGGCAGCGTCTAAGGGGGGCCTGGTTCTGAAGCCTGGGGGGAGCCTAGGGCCTAGTGACCTTCTGCAGGGAAAGTCTTTCCAAAGCGAGGGCTCTCGGGAGGAAGATAAAAGTGGTCCTTCAGGGACAGGGGCAAAGGTTTGAAACCACTGGCCTGGGCCGTCACTGAGGTTCCCACAGTGGAGATGCTGGGGCTGGTGGGGTGCCGAGGGCGGGGTGGGGGCGTTGGGTGGCCACAGCTAACACACGAGGAGTTGGCACCACGGGCCCTGCTGGCAGCGCTGGGCGGTTTTTTCACTTAATCGTCCCTTGAACCATGCCAGACGGGTCACTGTGCCGTGTTTACGCTGAGGGAACAGAAGCACAGAAGGTTAAGGTCACAGATGGGAGGCGTAACAGAAGCACAGGAAGGAGAAGAGGAGGAGAGAGCGAGTCAGGGCTCGTACAAATGTGACCCCAGAGCTGACTCCGCGTCCTGGCCGAGGGGTTTCCCTCCCTCTCACCAGCCCCGGGGCGGCCCTGTGGCCGGGCTAGTTACGATCTGGCCTCCACACCTCCCAGAGGCTGACCACGTCCCTGCCCCGTGGGGCTTGGGCACCAGGCTCTGAGGTCTCCAGAGGCCACTAGTGCTCCAGACATGTTTAGCTTGAATGCCGAATTCCCAGCGTGTGACAGCTCATAACCCTGTCAAACAGGAGGGCTGCCCCAGCCTGCCATGACCTCAGCCAGAGGAAGCTGCGAGAGGGACATCCCTGCCGTGGCCACCTAACACCCAGCGAGGGCAGGAGAGGCACGGGGTCCCCAGGGACCACGCCAGGCAGCCCTGCACTCAGACGAGGAAACTGGGCCAGGACGAGGAGGTCACACAGCACATTGTTCTTGGGAAGAAGTGAGGAGGCACACTGGGGCTCGCTGTCTATTTGGGAACAGTGATGGTGGGGAGGAAGCCCCAGCAGACGTGGGAAAAGGAACCCTGGGAGGCAAGGCGGGTGGCCCTTTGGTGAGAGCACCTGGCGCTCTGTAACTGCCCCCACCCCTCAGCTCCCCACTGCTCTGCCCCCCCCGCCGCCCCCCGGCCGCACAGCCCGAGTCTATTCACTTCCCGCCCAGCCACCTGCCTGCCACTGGGCCCGGCACAAGGAGGGGCTCAGAGGACGGTCCCTGAACAAATCAACAGCAAGCCTGGAGCCAGGCTCCTGATCTAGCTCGCCCCCAAATGGGGTCGTCTGTGTCTCTCAAGGACCAGCTTGTCTAAGGAAGCGGCTCCCGGGAGGTTTCTCTCATCGCCAAAGCCCCACCCACACCACGGCACATGGTCCCCACTTTCACAACAATTTCACAACAATTCTTTGAGCCCAACTCGCAGGCCTTTCCCCACCACACCCTCCCAGCCAGGCTCGGCCCTGACACCTGCAGGAAGCCGTGGGGGCTGAGCGCTGCCCACCTGCGGTGGGAGGAGCCCCACGGTGCTGCCTCTCAAGGCACTTGGCTCCTGCCACCCCACTCCCACCCCGGTTCTAAGTGCCCAAACGCTGTCCCTTGTCCTCCTCTCTAGCCAAGCCAAGGGGATCTGCTCACTTTAAAGGAAACTTCTAAGAACAGGAGGGAGGCCCAAAAGAACACACAGACACGCATGTCAAGACGTGAACACACAAGAAGGATTCCCAGCACGGGACAGAGAGGCACGGATGGGCCTCCCACGAGGTCCAGATGAAAAAGCTCTTTTAAATGGCAAAATTCTATAAGGGACGCAAAGACTTCATTATTGTCACCATTCAGTCTTTAAAGATGACTTAGGCCAAAGAAGTTAAAAAGACGAGTAAGTCAACTCCAGAGGCAACTTCCACATTTTGGAGTCATTGTGACTAAGAGGCTGGGAAGCCCTGTGTGGCATCGGCCCGGGGGGCCAGGGTTTCTAGAACGTGACGGCCGGAGCCGTCCAAGGGCGCCAACGATCGGAGGAGGCTGCCTCGATGGAGGTGCCGTGTGGGAGCGCAGGGGCTCCTTTGCTCCTCGAGGCGTCCCGAGGCCTGGGCGTGCCTGGCTGGCAGGGCGTCCCAGGCGCAGGGCTGGCGTCGCGGTGAGAAAGCCACGCTTGCTCTGCGTCTGAACGGGGCGTTAGTCAGCAGCGCGATGACGCTTCCCAAAGCGCAGGGCGCGTGGGCTGTGGGCGGGGAGGGGGTGGGGGCGCTCCTCCGCAGAGGCGGCAGGGGGCGGGATAACGGTGCGGGCACCTTCTCCCACCCGAGAACCCCAAAGCCC
Organism: Pteronotus mesoamericanus; assembly: GCF_021234165.1. Classification (NCBI taxonomy): domain Eukaryota; kingdom Metazoa; phylum Chordata; class Mammalia; order Chiroptera; family Mormoopidae; genus Pteronotus; species Pteronotus mesoamericanus. The sequence goes on from NW_026555200.1 coordinate 3,289,734, forward strand.
TCACCGTGTCTCCTGGCTGACCTCCGACTGTAGGGCTGTGGGGCGGCCACGGCTGGGACAGATCAACCTTTTACAGAGGAGGGGCTGAGGCGGGCGCAGATGCTAAAGGACTGGGACCCAGCCAGCTGACCACGCTGGGCTGCTGGCCGCCCCAGGACCCTGCGCTCCTTTTGGTTTGGGAACCGCTCCTTGGCTACACAGAGAGGCCCTCCCTGTGGGGCACAGACGCTTGGCCCAGCCACGCTACTGGGGCGCCCGCAGACTCGTGCCCAGGCAGTGGCTGAGATGGAATGAAAACCATGCTAATGTTTCTTCCACGTCCCCAGCCTGTCCCCAGCCGAGGTTCGGTGGAACAGGTTTTCCCAGAAGCTGCATGCATCATCCTCATTATCATCTGCATCAGAGCCGCTAACGTTTCCCGGCTTACTGCGTGCGGAGCGCCGTGCCCACGTCTGACCTGGAGTAATGAATTTGACCTTCACAAGACCTTTATGAGGTGGGTGCTACCACATTTGATGCACGAGGAACTATGGCACAGAGAGAGAGGTTCGGCAGCTTGCCCAAGGACACACAGCCAGCAAGAGGCAGAGCTGGTGTCCAAGCCCCAGCCGTTTACCTCCAGAGCGCAGGCGCCTGAAGCCGGGCAGGCGTGTCTCGGCCCGACTCCAGTGAGCGTCCCAGAGGAAGACACAGGCTGTGATTTACCCTACACTGTGTCCCCACTTCCCCAGTGGCTATTTACTGACTGCCGGCTCCGACCCAGGTACCGTGGGACACTGCAGGGAGCCAGGCACTCCGAAGGCCCGCAAATTTTGCACGGGGGAGGCTTTGGTCTAGGAGCCCCAAGGGGCACCCTTGAAGCACCAAACTTTTTTTAAAAATGTATCTTTTCTCACAGAAATGTCCTAAAACCAGACACATGAGGCGAACTGTCCAGAATTTGAGTTACCATATTCTGCCGTGTATAATGTACTCTATATAATGCACACCCACACTTTGGGCCCAAACTTTCCGGGGGGAGAGGAAATCATTTGTTTTAATTTTAAATTTTAATTAATTATTTATGTATATGTCGAAACAAAACCGATTATCATATTCCAGGGTATTATTTTGCATATGGCTATCACTGCTTTCTAGAGGTATACTTTTAACGTATAAGCATACATAAAAGAATTAAACAACATTTACATAGATACAGAATTAGTACTACCCAGGATGTATATAATGCACATCCTTATTTTTCCCTCAACAATTTGGGCAAAAAAGTGCACCTTATACATGGCAAAATGTGAGTAGTGTTCCCTCTGAGAGTCAGAGCTGCAACTCCACCCTCACGTGCGCGGCCACGGGACGCTGTTCTCTGAGCCTAGAAGGTGCGGCAGCCTCTTGTTCACACACGAAACAAGACTGGGCCTGCCCACCGTTACTATCAACCCTGATCCATCACACCTCGTATACCTGACCCTGTGCCAGGCGCTGGGGATGCGGCAACAGAGCAAACAGACCGGGTCTTTGCCCTCCTGGGGGAAAGCCTTCGTTACTTGCATCGTACAGCGTCCGGCAGAAGTAACGCCTGCTAGAGTGTGGTTGGTAGGGTAATAATATGGGCATAATAATGTATTCTTTTAATTTGAACACGTCACCTAAAATGTCATATGGTGTGCTTGAGTGTGATGTTGTTATGTTACAGAATTACCTGCTTAAGATTTTGTAATAAAGGATTTTGTAATAAAAAGAAGGCGGGGCGGGGGGGCGTTACTTGTGCAGAACCCCTGCATGTTAAGTAAATACAAAATTACAAAGTGTGATTGGCATGAAGGAGGAAGAGGCTACCAGAGCTCAAGACCAGGAAAAAGGGACTTGTGTGTGTATACATGTGCACACACATGTATAGTTTCTGTTTACACCCGAGACTTGGGTTCTGTAGGTACTCTTGGAACACATTTAGTATTTGCTTCACTTTACCATGTTTTTTCGCATTACTTTGGGGGTGGGAGGAAGCAGCACAGAATATGTCATTTATTTTACCCCCCAGGAAAAGACACAGGATTTCTAGAAGAGGTCACTTCTGTATCAGAAGGCCACTCCTCAGAGACAGAGGGGCCACTGTTAACTGCCTACCCTCGTCCCCCAATCTTGCCTGCCCTCACTGTGCCTGAGCCTCACAGCCAGTGCCCCCCAAGGGGATGTGGGAGCTCGCAGAAGGCAACAGGACTGGGGTGAGAGCTCGTCGAGTCTCTTGTCCAGGCCCTTTTTATGATCTGTGACGAACAGATCCGGTTACACGTGGTCTCTTGCTTTTCCCCAGAGGCAGGCCTCAGGGGACAGGCCCTGGATTTCTGATGGGGTCACACCTGGCTGGCTGCAGAGAGGGTTCCTCAGACGTAAACAGCCCACCATCTGGAGTAATGGCAGGGACGCTGGGGACGATTGTGGTCGAGCCGTCTCCTGGGATAAGTCGGGGGCCACTGCCACCTGCCATGCAGGCCTCAAAACGTTATTCAGGAGAAAAGAAAAGCTACTTAGAAATGCAAAGTAGAAAGGGCCTCCCGCCCAGGAAGGTCCCAGTCTGACCGCAGACCCCACTGCCACCACCTCCGTCCAGTGTCACAGCCTCGGCCAGAATGCGCCAGGCTCTTCCAAATCTCCCCGGCCTCTCCCTGTTGGAGCCCCACCCCCACCCCACCCAACTCGATTCTTGGGCTTCTTCTACTTATTGATGCTCACTTCCTCAGGCATCCCGATCTCATCATTGTAAATACCACATGTACTCTAAGGATCTCCTAAATTTATTTCCAGCTGGGTCCTTTGCTCTGAACTTCAAACCTGTATATTCGACAATCCCTTCCACATCTCCCCCGGAGGGCCTCATGTCACCTCCACCTTAACAGGCCCCAAACTGAATTCCCAGCACACACGCACCCCACAGACTGGCTCCAACTAGTCTTCACCTCATCGCTTAATGGCAGCTCCATCAGCCATGGATGCGTGGGGGAAAAACTTGTCGCCCTTGACTTCTCTCGCTCATCCGGTCTTTGTCCAATCCCCAGCAAATCGTGCTGCTCCACCGTCAGAATACATCGAGGGTCCACCGCCACTCACCACCCCCACGGCGGCGCTCCCTCCGTTCTCACCTGGGTTACTGCGTTCACTTCCTCGCCTGTATTCCTACTGCTGACTCCCTTGGGTCTATTCTTAATACATCAGCCAGAGGGTTTCTTTTAAAAGGAAGTCATACCATATTCCTGCTCAAAACCCTCCAAGGACTTCCCCTCACTCAGAGTAAAAGCGAAGTCCGTACGGTGGCCGCGACAGCCAGCACGCACCAGCCCCCGGTTCCCTTCAACCCCCTCCTTCTCCCCTCCAGCCTGACCAGCCTCCCACTGTTCCTGGAGCGCGCGGGGATGCGTCCACCTCAGGACCTTTGCACTTGCTATTCCCTTTGCCAAGTGCTTTCCTGGCCCGTCGACAGGCTTGCTTCCTCGTCTCCGGTCCCGTTTTCAGCCCAGAACTCTCCATCTCCTCTTGCTTTTCCACTTCCATCCGCAGCACTCACTGTGTGACGCTCTGCACAGTCACTTGCTTATTGTCTGTTAAAGGTCCTGGGATGGTCAGGACCTTTGTCGTTTTGCTCCCCGCTACGTCGTCCCAGAACAGTGCCCAGCACGTAACAGCAGATGTTGGCTCTACCTATATTCATTGTTGAATGAACGAATGGATGTATAAATGAAGGGCGGGCCAAGATCTGCAGTCTTTCTTGACTAAATCACGTCCATAATGCATCATCTCTGATTTCTAGTTATTGTCTAAAATGGGGCGAGGACTGAAGGCACTTCATAAAGCAATCTAAGTGCAAAAAAATCTTTCTATGCCTTTATGCAAATTTTTCAGTTTTTCACGCACATCTCATTGGATGGCAGTTTTTTATTAAGCAAATTACCATGAACCTTTCTAAGTGGTCAGCTTAATTTTCATAAACAACTCTGCTCATATTTCATTGGTCAGGATACTATTCAATTAAGTCATACAAGTGCAATAATAGATACGACAAATACAACTGACCTTTAGCTGCGTTTAACTTGACGGCTGGGGGTCCAAGGGCACGGGCCATCCCCAGAGGTGCTGTCAAGGTGCCTTCCAGAGCCATGAAGGGTACTCGCTGATAGGATTACATGCAAATGAACTGAGCTTCAACTATTTCATTTTACCCAGAACTGGTACTTTTGTAACACAAGTTCACCATGACTTCTGCAACCACCCTACCCCTCCCAGGCCCTGGACTCTGCAAAATATCCTCCACATCGATTACTATCAATGACTCCTCCGGCAACGGTGGCCATGCCGGCTTTGGCGATGGCGTCCTATGCACTGGGCGGCCCCCGTGCTTCCCTCATGGAGTCCATGTGCCACCCTTGGGACTTGTCAGCGTGACCACATCACGCAGTAGCTCTGACTCACGAGGGTCACGGAGACACCACCCAGGTGAGTGACGCTGCGTTGCAAATCCAGCGTGGGGAAGACCTTGTTCAATCCCAGCCCAGTTAGGCACATATGAAATTAAAAGACTAACCAGCGATGAAGCTCTAGAGGAAGGGAAGCATTATTTTGAGCAAAAATAAGAAAGCCAAGGAAAACCAGCTGTGTCATGTGTTTTGGAGGCTCTGTGACAGAGGGACTCCCCTAGGAGATGTCAGGAATTAAAGTTGGTGACAGAGGGAAGATGACTCTATTTTCAGAGCCAAAAGTTGGGGGAAAGGATTTGAAAATGGGAGGGAGCCCTTGGATAGCTCCACCCAGGGAGGTGCAGATGCTGGGTTACAGTCACAGGTGGTCTGTGCAGACCCGGGTGGGGCTGGGGGGAGAGGGATATAATTTCACCAATACCTCTGATTAGTACTGTGCCACCCTGGACTTGGAGTGCGCAACTGCCTTCCGGTCTCTGTGATTCACGGATTGACTTGCGCCCGTAACCTTGAGGACTGTGCCCAGAGGCAGTAGCCCTTTAATACCAATTGTAATGAACTATGTAACAGACTGTAATTAACCAAATAACTGATCCTTTTCTTTTGACCCGATTCTAACTGATCATTTCCTTATCCAAGTGACACTCTATTCAGTTGCCAACAATCAATTGGCCCAAAGTTCACATTTTAAGCGAAAGTCATGAGTTAGGGTCACATAAATAAGTCACTGAGAGGAGTTATTTTTTTTTTTTTTTTGATTCCTCAAATAACTGAACAAGTACCTACTATGTGCCAGGTCCTGCGACAGGTGCTGAGGTAGAGTGGTGAACACACCCCCGTAGGACACTGCGCAACACCAAGCTTGTCCTGGTTAATGACCAAAGGCCACATGTCCCCCGAACAGCAATGAACAAGTCCACCTCAGCTGATGCTTAGAAATGTCCCTGACTCTCGAGCTGCCCTGGTTCATCTGTCACAGGATGAGTATTAGGATTAAGAAGAAATATAAGTGGAATGTTCTGAGAACTGAAAAAATGCTATAAATACATCAGAGATTGTTAATAAGCAAAGGAAAATAATTCAAAATGAAAACCAGAAGCAAATAAGACGACAAGCTAGGGGAAAAAACTTTTGTTTTTCTTCTTAAGACCCCATGGAAGGCTCTGAAGTCTGGATAAAACTCACTTGGGAAGCTGATAAAAAGGAAGATTTCAGAGATGACAGTTTCATAGGTCTGGGATTTTTAGTAAGCCTCCACGTGTTTTTGGTGCAGGCGGTCCACTAAGTGAACATGCTGGTGAGATACGCCAAACGTGGGCCCTCCGCACACCTGGGAACACAGGAGGGGAAATGCCCCGCCCCTCGCCGCTCGCCGTAATTAACAAGGAAAGTCTGCTGCGCCCGCGAGATACTGCGCCTCCCCTAAACACCTGTCCGACACAATTCAGGACATCGCTTTACTAAAACACCTGCCGTCAGCCGGCACTCATGGGCTGTCGCTGTCATTTTTATAAATAGTTCTGAGGGATACAAACATATTAATTATAGTGAAGCAAAAAAAAAAGACAGAGCATGCACTTCAGCTACAATACCCAACACCAACTTGTTGAGGTGCCTCAAAGTGGTTTGCACCTACCCGAGAACAAAGGTAACGCAAATTTGTTTTCACCAAACTCACTTGTAAAATTCAGAGAGGCCTAAATATGAAAGAAGGTAAGAGTGTAAAACGCCCATGAACTTCTGCGTTGGTTACTAGAGAAAGTCTGGGAAATTGCTGGTGTTATATCCTGACTTAGAAAAATCAAATCAATGGGCGGTTGACCCTTCACTATCAAGGGATGGGGTGGATGAACCCTGGGTACTAACTCACAGATTCAACCACTCGTCAGCACGTGGCACCACATGAGATATTTGTTCTAACCCTAGATTAAAGGACGGAGGCTGGAGGTAGAGAGAACGCCACTATTCCATGTCAGAACGCGGGCACTTCCCGGGCAGCAAACCTTCCCTGAGAGACGGTGCACTTTGCCCAAACTTGCATTTCATTCTCGCCACAGATCATTCGTTAAACTCATGTAGGTTTTAGGAGCTTAAAAGGAAAAAGAAGTAGACATGTTTGTTACACTTTGACACACTCCTACCCAGAGGTCATTTGTCCAGCAAGTGTCACTGACCAGCAAGAACCAACAGGCAAGACGCGTTTTTAACGAGGCGGCGGACCCCGCCAGCAGATCCGCCCGGCTGTCGGCTGTCGGCTGTCGGTGCACTCTGCTCGGGCAGGCCCCAACGTCCTCTCAGGCCCCGCCTATCTCGTTATTTACGGGAACTATTAATGGCACCACTACCTAGCTTGCTGGCCCACGGAGGATTAGCACCTCTGGAGGAGGCCAGGGAGTGCAGACGCTATGCATAAATAATAAATGAAAATGGAGCCAGTGAGTCCATCCTTCCAAAAACCTTTTGAAGTCACGTCGCAAGCGTCTGCGCGCTGCCTGCCTGAACCACCGCTGAGGGCATCGCTTCTGCACCGCAGTGTTCGTTCATGGCTCCCTTGAGCCTTCAAGCAAAGGTGGAATTGTGGCCAGTGCAGATTTTAAAAGCAGAGGCGTAGCAGATACGTTAGGCCCCCGACAGCCAACACCTGAGCCGCAGATGTTCGACCCGCCCCTTTCTGCCTCCAAGGCACACACCGGACACACGCCCTCTGACCCTGAGCGCGACCTCCCAGATGCATCCAGCCCATGCATCCCACCAATGCAGCAACCCAGACTGCAGCTCCCCGGGCACACACGGAAACCTAGTGGAGACTTCTATACAACAGAAGGCAGGCAACGCTAGGAAGCAAGGTTTGGACGAGTCAGTATATGGACCTGCTCCTTCTCTCACAAACCTGGGTGGCATCCTATCAGGCACGGCCGGAGCTGCATCCTCTGGTCTCCCGAAGACAGGCAGAAATGGACCAGGATCCGGGAGGACCAGGACACGCGTTCACCTCCATGTTTTAGCTCCTTCAAATCAACGGGCGCTTGTCATCCACACTCAACAGCTGCTTACCAGCAAGCAGTCCCCCTGCTTCTTACTGGTGCCACCGGGGAGGGCCAGGCACAGCCAGGGCTTCCCTCCCAGATCAGAGCACACTCGGACTGACAGGTGGGGCCACGCTACCTGCACCTAGCTCTGCTCTTACTACCTGCAACCGCAGGCAAATTGCTTAATTTCTCTGTACCCATTTTCCCATTTGTAGAATGGGAGAACGTAAAAGTATTTCATAGGTCTTTTTTTTCTTAATGATTAAAGGGGGTCGTATAGGAATAGACCTAAAAATTGTGGCTGGAAGCACTTTAAGATACCAGGCATTGTTCTTACATTATTTCAATGAGTCGGGGTTCCTTGGTTAAGTTTTCATAGGGCTAATGAAATGTTCTCTTCTGAAACTACCTTTTGAAATGTATGTTTTGGCTTTGAAATTCAAAACCAAGAGAAATAGTTACATATATGGAGGGCTGATACACAAAAACCAACCATCTCTTTTCTCACCTTGGCTTGAAAAACGACTGCCTGTTTCACGGCGCATTCTCTTTCGTGCCGGTGGGTGGGCGCGCCTGGCGTGGAGAAGCAGCCGCTATGGTCCACGTGTGGACAGCGCAGGCCCAGCTGAGACAGCAAAGACCCCCGGGGTCAATGGCAGCAGAACTGGTGGGCACAGGCAGGAGAAGATGGGATAGGTTCTGGCTACAGCGACCTGTGCTGTCATGAAATCACATACGTGGCAAATCTGCTTTGAGTGGAAGCCACGACTTTTAATCAGATTCAAACAGGACATCCTTCAACGATATCCACCATGATGGCGGCTAACGTTCATGAAGCACTTACTGGAGCAGGCAGCACCTGGGGTCCTCATGGGTGTGTCTGTTGTCTTCCTTTGTGGTTGGATTGATCATTACACCATTTCACAGAGAGGAAAACTGGGACTCACAGAGGTGACATCATCTGCCCCAGTTACAGAGCTAGTAAGTGATGAATCCAGGATGCAAATACTTCATTCGATTAAATATTTATTGAGCAGCTACTACACACCAGGCACTGTTGTACATGCTGCAAATGCAGCAGCGAATACCCTCCCTGGGTGGACTTGCCATCCGAGGAGGAGAGGCCTTCAGTCAACCAATGCAGCAGCTCAATTACAGGACACATGGAAGAGTTAAATGTCTCCAAAAACAGTAGAGCGAAGAGCTGGGGAAGAACAATAGCACTTATTTCAGCGTGGGTGGTCAGGGAAGGCTTCTGGGAGGAGGTGACAGCTGAGCACGGCTCTGGGGCCAGCTGAACCAGTGCCCTCACCTACATTCCGTCACCTGTGATGAAATCACAGCGACACCTGCACACCAGGCCAGTGTGGGCCCGCACAGAACCATCTCCTTCATGGAAGGCCAGGGGCCTTCAGGAAATCATGAGCTTGGAACGTGTGATCGTGGTGACCACCCTGATCAGACGCTGTGGCCCATGCCACCACCTCTCTGCAGCAAACCCCCCTTGGGCGATGATGTCAGCATGAGACACTCGCGGGGCACAGTGAACTAGGAGGTTTCGCAACACCTTTGAAAACAGGGCTTTGGGATCAGGCAGCCAGATCTGGGCTCCCTCACAGCTTGCAGAACGTGATGCAAGAGAGGCTGCCTCCCAGGCTCGATTTATCTGTAAATGCTGAGAATGCCACCTCCCTCCGGCGGTGAGAGAGCTTCAGACAAGTCAAGCCACACGGAGACCTCAGAATGGTGGCTCAGTGCTGACCAGTTACCTCCCAAGCACCTCTGCAAGCCCCAGGACACAGGACAGAGTCCACAGATCTACAGCCCAACACCTTCATGATCCAGCTGGATCATTAAAGATGTCTGCTGAATGACTGGCCGACTGAAGCGCTCCTGGAAGATGTTCCCGACTTCAGGGGTCCAGGGACGGCCGGGGACTAGAAGCCATCTGAAAATGTGCCTACACTCAAGCTGGCCTGGCGAGGGCCGGCCGCGATTATAAAAAGCCAAGTGAGGAGAGAACACTACGGCAAAAAAAATCGAATCCATATGCATTTTAAATAACTTCATTCCAGTAAGAATATTAAAATATTATAGTTTTGGCAATTATGAAACACTGAAACAAATGCAATGATTTAAAATGGAAATTCTATTTTTAAGTTAAAAAACAAAAATTGCCACAACTGCATTCTAAATCCCCTTTTGCTATTAACTTACCTGTGCAACAAATTCCAGGTCTTTCTTTCCTTTGAATGATTCCTACTCAAAATTCCTATTCAGATTTAACACTTAGCCTCAGTAGCTACCCAAGCAGAATTCCCGGTGGTACAGCAGGCTCCTGCCTGAAAGCTGCTGTGCAATGTTCTTAACCATGTTCTGATGCAGAAGAGAAACCTGTACTTTAACATCCCTCTGTGGTCTTGTCGTTGCTGAGAGGACACCCAAGTTCTCACCCCTGAGGTAGCACCTATCAAGGAACGTTCAAAATTGTGGGTTTTGTCTGGCTTCCTGCTCTGGTTTATAGCGGGGCATGGAAAGGCCCACTTAGGCACTAACTTCTTCTGTCAAGCCCTCATGTTCTCTGGAACACCCGCCCGAGTTTTGGGGCACTTTCTGTAAGAGACAGTTGAAAAGGAATCCAGCTGGTGTGAGGCAGATAACAGAAGCACGTACGAATCCTACTGCCCCAACAGTTTGGCAAGTTAACGCTAATAAAAGTATCTCCAGGCCTCCTTCAACGGCTCACAACAGAACTCCAAGTAAGTTAACGCAGTCACAATGGTTTTTCCAACTCTTAATCTAGAAAGTAAATAAAACCTACATACACCCTCCTGGCTCTGATCCTGCACTTTAAAAACGACTTCTTACTGGCAGAAACTTAACTCTTTGTTTCGCACATGTCACGCACTATTTACTGAGGTGAGGAGGCAAGCCCTGATCAACTTTCTTTTTGGGCTCATGCCCAATAGATCAAAGTTCTCAAGTGACATCTGAGGACACGTCCCATGACCCCCAGGCCCTTCTTTAGAACCAGTTTCAAAACCATAGGATATTATTATAACGAGCTTGATTTCCCTTCCAGAGATTTTTGTTGACTAATCAGATTAATCTAGAAAGTCAGGGGGACTTGGACAGCCCGCGACAGGGGCAGGAGCAAGCCCCGCAGCTTGGAACAGGTTCCGAGGAGCAGCCTCGACAGCCCGGCAGACTTGCTGCACTGGGGAGGCATCCTTGCCCACAGAGAGGCGGCTTGACTTGTTTACGAATGCAGGGAAAGTTTTAAAGGGGTTTTAACATTGAAGGGAAATGAAGCTCCAAAAAAATATTAAAATGATAGACATGATGGCACAGGCTGGAGGCAGTTCGAATCCCAGCTTGCCCCTTGTGTCTTTGGCGGGGGAGTGGGGCGGGCGGGATTTCAACTCCCCCAAGTCTGTTTCCCCATCTGTAGATGACACCAAGCTCATGGTGTTATTGTCAAGAGTCAGGTCCGGAAAATGCTCGGCACAGTACCTAGCGTGCAGAAAGCCAGCGAAAGCTATGCCAGGCTCCCCGAGCTTGTCACCACTTGCAGGGGAGGAACTCAAGTGAACCAGCTGGCTGGAGGCCGCAAGTGGGCCGGGGTGGTGGCCTGGGCAGTCCCCAAAGGGGAGACTGGGGGCACAGAGCCTGAGCCAATGAGCCGATGAACAGTCTTATATTTCTCCTCTGCACCTCGCCCACTCAAACCTCAAGTTTTGTTCCAATGTTTTTTTCCTTGACACCGATGTTTTGTCTAGGAAGAATTTAACAATATTATGCAACTAGGTCCAATCTGGGCCTAGTTTCTTTTTGCAAAAACATCCCAGAGTGCTCCACATTTAAGGCCCTGCGTTTTGTAGGCCACTCCCAGGGAAAGGTCACCAGGCGGGCTCTGGCCTTGGAAGAGCCACGCTGAGAAAGCGCAGAACAGGCCTGAGCGCTTTCCCCTGGGAGGCCCATCCTCTCGTCTTTCCATAAAGGACACACCCTTCTCCACAGCCCGGGGCTTCCTCCACAGACCCTGCAGCCTGGGGCAAGATGGGAACAATGACAGTACCTGCTTTGCAGGGTGACTAAGGATTAAATGTGAGGCACTGTAAGGCCCAAATCAGAGCAGATTCTTTGGCAATTAAGGGTGATAGTTTTCCCCATATAAATTCAGACATTCTTCAGTGTGCACTGAAGTTACCTGTGAAAATTATACAGACTATACAGACACCACCCCCAACTCCCCCACTTTACTTACTTTTACCCTCCCTCGCGGACATGCTTTTTGACTTTAGAGTGGAAAGGGAGGGGAGGAAACACTGATCGGTTGCCCCTCTCACATGCCCCGACTGGGGATGACCCAAAGCCTAGACATGTGCCCTGACCGGGAATCGAACCCGCCCACCTTTTGGTTTACGGGATGACGTTCCAACCGAGCGATGTTGGCCAGGGCAACTAGCCTGATTTAAAAGGACTGTTGTGGGGCTTTGGAGCCGGCATCCTGACCTCCCCTCCAGGTTATGCTGGAGAACCACTGAGCAGAGCACAGGGTGTGGCTCTCGTCCTTTGCCAGCCCGTGCGGCGTCCAGCGACGGTGCCCTGACGGCCAGGGTGGCGTGGCTCTCCCGCCTCCCCAAGTCCCTCAGAGTGGCTTGTCCACTTCTGACGCTTGGGACGCTCTCAACAGTGCCTCACCAGGACAGTGGTTGAGAGACCAGACCCTGAAGCAACGGCAGCAGCGTTGGTGCCACCAGGGAGGAGAGATGCCAGGGGCTCCCGAGCCTCCTGACAGGAGACAGAAATGGCAATCCTTTGTCTTCGTCAGCCTCGTCTCTGGAGTACTTTAAATGTGGCCTACGTATCTATCCAAGGTGACCTTTTTGTCCCCCACCTGTACGCCAATCCACTTTCAAGGTAAATTGCCTTTTACATATCTTTTTATCTATTCAAAGAAGTTCACTACCAAGTCGAAATCCACGTAACTAAAATAGCTGTAATTCTGGTAGCCACTTTATGTATTACAGTCCACACTCCCTGAGACACCCACTCTCCAATACTAAGCTAGAAGCTTCCTCTTCACCGCCCGGCCTCGGGGGAACGGTGACTAAGCAGCAGTTTAGAAGATAAAAGTATAAAAAAGGAGGAAAGGCCTCCATGCCCATGTGTTCCCTGCTGTTTGGAATCTCTGTCCCCTGATGTAAGCACTTACGCCACTGCCTGGTACACAGTAGGTGCTCGAAAAATTAATGTGATTCAGTAAGAACACCTTCTAGAAAGTACGTGTAACCACCACATTAAAAGAGCCATCCTAGAGAGAGATTTTGTAATCAGCCACATTGTGACAGATGCTTGAAAACAGCAGCAGGGACATAAGGCTTTAGTCACTAGCTCTTAAAATTTTTAATGTTTAACTCCATAAAGAGTAAAAGCAACCAAAACGGGGGCAGCTCGCTCCTGGTGAGATGGGAGTCAAGTGACTTCTTGGGGACCCCTCCGCCGAGTCAAGAGCTGCATGCCGCCCGCTGTGCTGTAAAGGCGGGGACGCGAGACAGACCCTGCCCTGCTCCCCAGTTGCTGGACGGCTGTCAGCCTCCAGATGCAATAAACAAGCCTCCTCTAGGAGAACGCAGAGGTTGCCTAGCCTCTCCCCGCTGTTGGCCCCCGGGGCACTCAGATCCAGAAAGCAGAACGGCTGCCCCGAAGCCGGGCCTCCCACAGCCGGGGCGGGAAGGCTGGAAGGCGTGCGTGTGTCCGGTGCCTGTCAGCTGCTGGCACGAAGGGAGGTGCGTGGTGAGCAGATGCCGAGATGGAACCCATTTCCTCCCAGGGCTGCGCCCCGTCACCGCACGCTGTGCTGGCCTCACCAGGGAGCCGTGTGGGTTCAGGCCTCAGTGTGGTGGGGCAGCTAAAACAAGGGACACTGAAAGCCACTTTGTAACTCTGCCCCCCAGCTCCTGCCGCCGGGGTTGTCGTGGGAGTATCATAAACCAGAAATGAGCACATCTGGCCAGGAGACGTGGATCCTGCCCTCGGCTTTACCACCTTTCCCTCAGAAGGAACGCGAGGCACACAAAGATAGGAAGCATGCGGACCACGGTGCCATGAGAGAAGACGTTGTGAAACTGCTGACATTCAACCATTTTTAGTCTTAGGATGAAACAGCAATAGCATATAAACTTAAAACAGATGTTCCAGCCTCTTCATTTCATTCTCTGGGGATCCTTAACTATAAAAATCCCCCAACTAGAGTCAACTGTGAGCAAGCGCAGAGGAAGCCGAGACCCCACGCGTGAAATGCGTGGCTTCGCTCTCGAGGCGAGGTACGTCGGCACCACCATCCAACTTCACGGCTGCCCCCTCGCTGGGAGATGAGCAACTGACCCGGCACGCTCCGTTAATGACCGACAGGACCGAGGGAGGACCGTGGGGCGGACCGCCACAGGCCCAGCGAAGCACAGGCTCTGAGCGCTCTCCCTCCGCGCCGCTGCATTTTTTGTCCTTGACTACTCCCGACCATGTACAAAATGCAGTCCTCTCACAAGCTTTTAGAAAGTTTTTATTGCTTACAATGATATAAAACGTATCATTTAGATTTTCCCCTATTTAGTAAGTGCTTGCTAGCAACAGCATTAAAAAACTTTTGTACATCTGACAAGCTCAAACGGTGAGGCTCGTGCCGGGAGGGGAGAACAGTGGACAGCAGCTCTTTCTCTCTGAAAAGGCTACGTTGGTGAAAATCAACGGACAACCCCTTTTGTATGTCAAATTGTAAATTTTAATGTTTTCATTAGAATAGTCTTTTATATCATAACTCTCCAACAAGAAACAATAAAATAACTAACAGTAAACTCCAGTACAAGAACACTCTCCAGATTAACAACTCAAACAAAAAATGTAAAATGTAAATCACATATAATACAATTGAAGCGTCCAAAACAATTTAAATAATTTTAAATATTTTATTTTTTAACTGCTACAAATGCTTTACACAATATTTCAACATAAAGTCCCCAGAACAGAAATGTAACAAAATGGGAATGATAGTGAAAGGGTTAAAGTGGCACAAATTCACCAAACAAGTATTAAACTACAAATTTTAAGAGGTAGATTACTTTTAAAGTTGAGAACAGCAACAACAAAAATAAAACCATGAGTAACCTAGCCATTTCCCACCAACTCAGTCATTAATCAGGGTGAAAGCGTATGACGCAGGGAGAAGGGTACACTCAGGGAGAGGCGAATCTGTCATCTTTCAACCTCTATGAGAGACTGAAGTGTAAAACCTGGTACGTATACTCATTATTACTTACAAGTCGACATACATCTTTATAGGCCTGTGATGCATCCTGGGCATTGGTATATTGCTACATAGTCTCCGATAATATAATAGTTATAAATTAGTGCCAGATAATTACTTGAGAGGATGTCCATCTGGATATATGCACATGAAACTGGAAGAGGCGTAAAAAAGGAGTCCATACCCAATCTGGCTCCCTCTCCGTTATGCTGGCAATCTGCTTGTGATAAAAAAGCAGGCTGAGCGAGGAGCTCAACGCCTCCCTCTGTCTATAATTAATTTAAAAGAAAGGCATCAAGAGCTGGTGTATGACCGAAACATCTTAAAAAGAGTGCATTAGAATTTGTCGTCCCTGAAATCTACAACAATCTACTGATAAAACAGAGAACTTGCTTTGCAAGGTTAAGTTCAAATCATTCCTTTCTCTGCGATGTGCCAAAAACCAGGGCCACACTCACACGTGAGTTACCAGTCCCATGAGGACGAGCCCGTTCAGCGAGCCCGTCTCACGGCGCCCTCTTGCATCTCAATCACCCGGGGGCCCAGCACGGGTGTTGGGCACCAGCGAAGCAGCGGATGCCTGACTCTAGCCAGGGCAACAAGAAGCCTGCCGGCAATCGGCTGTGTGTTAGGGTTTGAGTCAGCTTCAACTGGTCTTGCAAGCGTGGTAGATTTCGTGTCCTTTGTCGTAGTGCTTATCCTAAGTTGAGCATGCATTATCTTTATTTAGTCAATTAAGGTTTGGTTTGTGTGAGGGGCTTTTCTACAGGAAGTTCCTAGAAAATAAGAAAACTGAAGATAAATGACAATGTAACACAACCTTACACGAACTGACCATGTTAGAGAGAAGGTGAGCAGACCACATGACCGATGTTACTAAGACAGCAACAGAATGACTGGAGGGAAGCAGGAGCCCGGGGTCCTGCCCGAAAGGCACGTGCTGGCAAAGGCCCAGCCCTACTCGGAGTGGCGTGGCAGAGATGGATATGTGAGGAAATTGACATCATTTTTTTTTTTTAATAATTCATGACAAATGGGGAAACTTGGAATTTCATTTTGCTTCTCCATCTTTAGGGTGTTTTTGACTGGCTGAAATGGAAAAATAGCTTTTTAAAAAAGAGTTGCCCTAAAAGGAGCACTAAAAAGTGTAAAAATACCTTGGGATTTACAAAGACCAGAGACAAGTAAGAGGGAAGCAGAGAACGCATCTCTCTCCTTGTCTTTCGGTCTCCCAGCCCATGGAAGCGAGGCCTCGGCAAGAGCCCAAACCCGGTCCCCGCAGCGAGCCACGGGTTGGCTCCGACCGCTCACGGTGGCCGGCGAGCCCGGCCCGGAGGCGCCGGATTAAGGCCTAAAAATGGAGGCTCTACAGATGGGCGGTGTGCCCAGTTTCCCTGCTGCTCTGTCCTCAGAAAAGGATCTAGGGTCCCTGTCTTTCTTACACCCTGACCAGCACAATAGCTTGTGCTCCTGGAAATGACCACCCAGCCAATTCTGCTGGGTCCTCTGTGTGAAATGGAAAACTCTGACCTCGCGCCCATGGCTGACTGCACGTATGTGCCTGACCAACGGGGGCGTCCTGAACTGGCCTCTGATGGAGAATGCCCGAGTATTGGGGGCTGGCTCTTAACCACAGGCCGTGATGATGAAACACACAGGAAAAGGATGCCTGGTGGTACTACGGTGAGTCCCTGAACACACAACGGGGCACACAAAGCGAACTCACTGAAAACAGAGGGAAAGCGAGTGTTTCTAACCACGCGCCATGGAATCATCCCTGAATAAAATTTACAAGTAAAAATAGACCGAGAGGGCAGACGACTAGGGTTCAAACAGCTCTTTGCCAGAGTCACACAAGCACGCGCCACGGATGAGACGGGCGCTCTCGGCTCTCGTAAAGCTCCCCAGGCCTGAGGTCAGGAGCCCCGGCTTTACACCAAAGGCACTACAAGGTACTAAAAAGACCGCACAGACTCCCTGAAGAAACAGCCACTCTTGTGTCTGGGTTATCAGAATATGATGTCCTGTACTTCACAAATGTTCCGTCCCTTGTCCGCGGACCCCTGTGTAAGACACACGTCCTTCTGATGGGTCCACAGCACAGCTCTAGCGACTCATACAAAGCGGGACAGCCCCTGCAGACGCCTGCTGCCGCCACCTGCCAGTTAGAACAATGCTGTTTTCTTCTTATCTGCTTCTGTGTTTCCTTTTAGGCCAAATTTCATTCCAGCAACATAACCCTTGGTTAACTATCAAACAAACCAAAGTCATTAAGATTAACTGGAGTAAACAGAAACACAACTTTACCAGGCACTTTGGTCCCTGCGGTCTTAAGGGTTCTTCAAAGAGCACTGGGTGAGCGAGAGGCTAACTGAACAAGCTTCCTAAATGTACAGTTACTCAGAACTTTTCTTTACAATATTTTAATTTTTCATACCAACTTTACCCTTGTACTGTATAAACAGGATGCCATACAAAAATGATTCTTTCATACAATATTGGAGACAAAAGGGGATTAAACATAATACATTCTAAAGCATCAAACACCTGGGAGACGTTATAAAGTGCAATCTGTAAAAATGATGGCATATTCTGGCTCTTTAACCTTGAAAAGGAACTTGAATTCAAGAGCATCCCACTGCTGTGGAACTCCCAGGACACAGACTGAGCACAAACAGGAACCAGGAAACTTCTACAAGCAGGCCGCCCTAAGGGCTAACAGACAGGTCCTTATGCATATCCCATGGCCGGAGACCGAGATGCTGAGTAAGACCTCTCATGACTAATTATTCAGTACATTTTTGCAGTAGCTTTTTACAACTGTGACCCTTTACTCTGAAAGTGAATCATTCCAATCAGCCTTGGCTAACGACTCTTCTCTCCCACTTTCTTTAGCCATGACTTCAGGCACAGCAGCACCCAGAACTCCACCTCAGCAGCTGTGCGCCCGTAACGGCACCTCTGAGTCCTCACGGCCTCCCCAGGATGGTGGTCTCCTCCCCAGGTAACTCTGATTCTCTTTGCCTGAAACACCAAAGAGCTTTCGGACACTGAAGCTACAGCCAGGAAAGCCTAGAGTCAGGCAGCTCCCTCTAAATGCCCGCGACTGTAAAGTATTTTGCAGAAATTCTGATGATGAGTATTTCGCAAGCCTGACCTGTGGGCAATTTTCAGCAAACAGGAATTCCAAGAAAGTACATCAACCAAGGTTATTTAAGTCACTTGGAAAGTTTGAGAAGTCAATGTAACAGACTTAAGTATTGCCCTATGTTCTGGTGGCACTAAGAACACTTCTTAATAGAGGAAGAACACAAATCAACAGTGACATCCCCTCCGATCTAAGGTGAATTCTCACAGCACTACTGGGAAACAAAGGCATCAACGGGCTGGGCTGACTCGCCCTGGGTTTCGACAGGTGCCGGCAGGCCCCAGGCGACCCAGCCCCCCGCGTTCCGGGCGCTCTCCCAGCGCCTTCCCCTTTGGGGCCGCCGCCCATCGCCCTGCGCCTGCACACTGGAGGGGGTGGGGAACTCAGAGCGCTGTAAAGCGCTTATGGTGTATTTTGCTTTCACCAATGAGGCAAGTTTTTACATAAAAACAACAGAAGAAAGTAAGGATAATAGGAGCATTCTCATTTACTGTAACTATGCTTGAGTCACAGAAATAGTAAAGATGGCAATGTGGTTTTAATGACCTTAGCAATCCACTGTAACAGAAGAAAATGATCTATGATCCAGAAATAATACGACTGACACTGAGCCATTACCCAGAATAGGAACAAAGTTTAGGAGAATTTTGCCTATCCTTATGTGAGGGTGCTTCTGAGAGCTTTCCATAGTTTCAAATTCACTTCACAGCTGGCCCTACGGGTGATGGCACAGCTGTGAGTCTAGGTCTGAGATCAAAGCGAGGTGGTATCCATCTCTGCGGCAGCCAGAGCAGTAACCCTTCTTTACATGCCTACAACTTAAGCAACAGCCACTTCCTTTCAGTGCTTATATCAAAATTATACAGGAAAAAGAAAAATAACAGCCATTGGTCAAGTATACTGTTTCCTTCCAACCGTCCTTCCCGCCCCCACGCTCCTGAGCTCCGCACCCCTCCGCCCCGGGAGCCATGGCTTACCTGAAGTCCTTCAGCTCCTGCTTGCCACTGCTGTCCTCCCTCCTGCTTTCACTCAGGTCGGCAGCAGCTGCCAGCTGGAGGCTCCGGGTGATTGGCCCTCCGCTCCGCTCTCTCGATTTTACATTGAACCGGTCTGTTCTTTTCTTACTGGCCAGGGCGGATTTGCTCTGTAGGACGGCTTTGCTTTTCTGTACCCTCACGTGCAGGCTCCGGGATGTCTTGCTCGAGAGCTGAGCAGAATGGTTCTTGGCCACAGCTTTGGGTTTTTTCCCTTCGGCATGCGTTATTTTGGCCATTCTTATGGGGCTCGAGTTCCTTAAAGAAGAGCTTGGTTTTTTGGACTTCACCGAAGCTGCAAATTTGACATTCTGCTTGGACCGGAAGGATGAGGAGGGCAGTACCATCTGGGCGGGGCCTGAGCTGCGAGCTCTGGTCTTGCCCAAAGGAGCCTGCGTGCTCTGCATTTTAATCTCAGCATCCGCTGTCCTTCTGCGGTGGCTGTTGCTGCTGCTTTTGTCACTGCTTGCAGGTGATGAGTGCCCACCTTTCTTGGATGAGTGGGAAACTTTTTTTTTGGAAGGAGAAAGCGGTTTTTTGGGACAGCTAAAAGCAGCGTGCTTATTGAGGCTGCCAATGTATGTGAACTCCCTGTTACAGTACGGGCAGATGTGCGAGGAGGACTCCGAAGCATTTTTTAACTCGACCTTCTGCTTGGCAGATTTGTTTTTTTGCAAGATTGCTCTCTGGACAAGCTGGTTTTTTTTCTTCAATGCATTTAATTTGAGCTTATTTGGGGACACTTTGCTGAGCTCGACACTGAAGTTCAGTCTTTTGGGTTGTCCCATCCGCCTGAAGGTGTTCTTCCCAGAGTTATCCAAAACCACCACACCGTTTTTGGGTTGCACAGTTTGTTTCAGCGGTACTGGATTTTTCTTGGGGGTGTACCTCTTCTTGTCGCTAGCAGAAGCACATGCCAGGATATGTTTGTGTAACTCAGGCATGTTGTCTACACCTTTGCCACACTTTGTACAGCGAATGGCAGTGCTAAAAGTCTGTGGAATGTTGTGGGTAGTGAAATTGGTGGCCGTCACCCCAATACCCATGGGGTTTCGGTGATGGTACTGAAATGGAGGTGGTTTAAAGCTTGGGTAATGTTGATTGAGACCCAATCGAACATCTGGATCTTTTGTCTTTATTCCAGAAGCCATTATTTTTATGGTCGTGTAAAGCTCTTCGGAAGAATCGTTTAACTCCTCTTCCTCTTTCGATGTTTCTAAAGGGTCTTCTGGCAAACTCTGCATATGCTCCACATGGGCCTTGCTGGGGTCTGTGAAGTTCTGCGGCCTCAGAGTGCCACTTTCGAACTCGTGGTGTGTGCACACCTTATCTGGGTGGAGATCTCGCTGGTGCTGCTGCAAATTGCACAAAAAAGCAAACTCTTTTTTACAAACGGAACACACAAAGATATTCCCAACTCCATGAAGCAAAAAGCGATGTTCTGACAAATCAGTTTTAGCCTTAAAAAGCTGCACACAAAATTCACATTTGAAGGGCCATTCTTCAGCATGAACAGATAAATGTTTGGTTAGATCTTTAATGGAAAGAAAAGGTGATTCACAGACATTGCAGACAAAGTTTTTGTTGAATGTTTCCTGAACCATATCCTGTTCAACTGCAGACTGGGATTCTTCCCTGGGTTTCATATCTTCGTTCTCTAATTCCTCCTGTTTGAAAGATATCATGGGGAGAGAGGCTTCCAGATTATCCCCAGAGGAGACGACGGATGATACTGCGGAGAGAGGAGGGGGGGAGGGGGAAGAAGAGGAAGATGAAGAAGAGAATGAAGATGAAGATGATGAAGAAGATGATGATGAAAGTGTAGGAGGCCCCGGCGAGGCAGCCGACATGAGAGGCTCCACGGAAGGAATGGGGGATGGCGAGGGAGACACCGTAGGAGAGAGAATTGGAAGTGGGGACTGTGCCGTAGCATTTGAGAGCGGGGAGGGACACGGGTGAGGAGACGCCCTAGAAGAGGGGGCTGGAAGAGGTATGGTAGGAAGCAGTGGAGGCGGCGGTGTGGCAACAGTCAACACAGGAGGGCAGGGCGGAGGGGACGAGGGATGTGTTGGCATCAAGAGAGGAGGCAGCTGCCCAGAAGAAAGGGAGGGTGTCTGCAGGGCAGGAGATGAAGGAGAAACGTCAGGTGGGGACTCCATAGCAGGAGCAGATAAGCTAGCGTCGGGGCCAAGGTCAGGTTCAGCTTGGGGATCTAAAGATTTACAAGGACTCGGGCTCCTTGTCACATCTGACGTGCTTTCAATGGGTACACCGATGCCGTTGTATTCATTGAGAAGAACCTTCTGCAGCATGCAGGTGGTCGGTTTCTTTTTCTTGACAGCACTGCACGCTGGCTGCGCCACGTTACTGTCTTTGAATTCCTTGCCTTCCGAATCACTACAAGGCTTTTTATGCACGCTGAGATCTAACACAGATTCCCACTGGACTGGAGTCTTGGCTGCGCCCTCGGCCTTCAGCTTGACCCCGCTGGACAAATCCAGCGGCTGCTGGTTGCACACATTGCTGTAAGTGGAGCTGGCTGCCCACTCTTTGGACACCTTGTATTCATCAAAGCATGGAGGGCTCACGGCTTCCTTCTCGTCTCGCCCAGACACACTCCACGCTGGGGAGTTGCTGTGACTTTCTAATTTGGGCTTTTTGGAACTCAGAACCGCGTCAGTCCACACAGCTTTACCTTCGCTTTGCTTTCCAAAATCTCGAAGGGCAGGACTGTGCTGGGGAGAACTGGGAGGGGAGCTGGTCCGCCGCTTAAACCTGCTCGCGGTCACGGGCAGCATCGATGCAGGAGCGGACACACAGACAGGACCTAACTTCGGGATCTCAGCGGCCGACATCCCCGCAGGAGGAGTGAGTTTATCCTGGGTTTGAAGGAGCTGCTTGAGCTTGGATGACAAATACACGCCCTTCTCTTTGTGGAAAGACACCGCCTCTGTGGTGGATATGCTCAGGGGCAGGCTTAGGGAGCACGAGGGGGCTGCAGGCTCAGGCTCTGCTTCTGCTTTAATTTTGGGTAACACGGGAGGACTGGCAGTTCTCCGTTTCTTGGACTCACTGTTTGTGCTGCTGGAAGGCTCTTTAGGAAGATCATCTGTTATGGGCACCTGCGTGGTCTTTATATTTTGAGTGATTTCCACCGTGACTGGAGTGAGCAGGCAATTTATACCGTACAGGTCTGCCGGGCTGGATTCCATCTCGATCACATCGCAGTTACTGGTGCTGCTGCTGGTTTGAATTTTACCATCGATATAGTAATTTAAGTTTTCAGAGATATTGTTGGAAATATCCATGATGTACACGTCATCTCCCTCCCCTTCCTCCTCTGGCTCTGTGCTCGGTACGTAGACATTCTGGACAGGCTGGGCCTGCTCGGCGGGCGGCTGCGGCTCTTCCAGGAGGCCTCCTTTTCTCCGCACGCCTTTGGGGATCAGGTGGCGTTCGTGAACTCTCCGCTGATGGCGCCTCATGTTAGTATGAGTTCCAAAAACCTTTTTACAGTATTTGCATGGATGAAGCTCTTTAACTTCTCCATTCTCTTCTACAACAGAAGAATTTACTGTTTCTTGGGAAGCTTTCTCTGAACTCAAGAGCAGACAGTCTTGCCCAAGATTAGGAGGGTTCGAGTCATCTTTCGGGGTAGCGCTGTCTCCAGATATTTTGCCATCAGCTGGGTCTTCCGATGGCTGTAGTGTTAGGCTGGGTTTTCGCTTTAACCCCACCTCGTGACGACGCTCATGCCTCCGCCTGTTAATCTGTGTGCCGAATGCTTTCCCACAGTACTTGCATTTGAAAGCATGGCTGACTGTAGATATATGGATATGCATGTGACGCTCAAGCCCCTGTTTGGTTGTAAACTTCCTTTCACAATGCTGACATGGAAACATCAATGTTTCAAATACATCACCATTAGCCTCCTCCTTAGTTTTGGGGATTTTGTTAACAGGTGTTACCTCTGGAGAGTCTTCAACAGTTTCTTTTGAAATATTTTTTGGTTCTTCTAATAAATCTTCCAGCTTCTCATCACACCGTATTTCTGGCTCTTTCACAGAACTTTCATTTGGCACGTCAGCTTCTTCTTCTCCCTCTTCTTCCAATTCTTCATCTTCCTCCTCTTCTTCCTCCTCTTCTTCCTCCAGGTCATTCACCTCACAGTTTGTTGCTTCTGGCTTCTCGTCTGGTTCTGCCTGCAGCTCACAGGCAGGGGGAGGGATGACTAGTTCTGGAAGCACATCCTGACAAACCACCTCCTGAAGATCAGCTGTCTGCTCGGCTGCGGGCGCTGAAGGCTTCTCGTCCTCTTCTTTGGAACCTGGAGAGCACAGGGAAGCAGAAGCAGGGCGGTGAGGGCGAAAACCAGCTGCTGTTAGGGTCGTTCCTATTATTCAAGGGGGATCATGATTAACAACAAACAACATCCTCAATTGTCAAGCTGTATTGGATTGGAATCCATTTCATTCATTCAGCTAATATTTATAGAGTACCTACTATGAACCAGGCAACACACCAGCCAGTGAGGAGATATACATGAACAAAGAGTCACATAAAGCTTGGATTCTTTTCTGTGTCTAGTTGCACATATATACACATATTTTTACTTATAGAAATTGTAGTGCTTAAAATTGTGTTGGAGTAGCTGATGCTGAATTTCAGACTAGTTGTGGATTCCAACTTCTCATGATTCAAAACCGAAATAAGAAAACTGTTAAATATATTACCAGGTTAGATTCTTAGTGGTCTTTCTTGAATGGAATGATTCTCTCTCTCCTTCCTGACTAAATCCACATATTTAGAAGCCTGAACATTTTCCAGAATCATGTGATCAGAATTTTTTCAAGTCAGATCCTCTCTCCCAAGCCTGATCAAATTATTAAAGGAGCGGGAGTCTCGGTGCCCGGGAGAAACCCAGGTGGTCAGGGAAGGAGTCACTAGTAAGGTGACAGTTGAGCAGAGACCTGAGGAAAGTGAGTCACTCAAGTATCTGGGGGAGGGAAGCCCTCTGGATAAACAGCAGATGTGTAAGTTCTGAGTCAAGAACTTGTTAGATGTGTTCAAGGCACAGCAAGGAATTTGAAAAGGCTGTGGGTGGGGGAGGGACTGGAGGAAGGCAGAGAGTCGTAGATGAGATCAGAGAGACCAACTCACACAGGGCCTTGTAGGTTGTTGGCCTTTACTCTGAGTGAAACAGGGAGATACCAGAAAGTTCTAACAGAAATAACTGACTTATATTCAAGAATCACTCCAGATGCTATGGGGAAGACAGAAAACTCTCGGTGATGTAAGGTGGAGGCAGGGAGATGAGAAAGCTACTCTCTCCAGGAGAAGGGTAGCGTGGCAGGGGTGGAGGGGACTAGGGTGGCAGGGGGAGGCGATGGGAACAGACTTTTGATATATTTTGGAGATGAGCTGACGACATGTGCTTGCTGCCTGGCTGCGGTGACAGAGGTGTCCAGGAGGATCCCAGAGCAGCCATAATAATCCTGCTGACTAAGTGGCAGAAGACCACGGGAAGAGCAGGTCTGGTCTGTGTGCACATGCTGGAGGAAAATCAAGTTGACTTTGATGTGCTCAATTTTGAGGTCCCCAGGAGGAATCCAGGTCAAGGTGCTGAGTAGTTAGTTGTAGGTGATTCAAGAGGCAGAGCCCAGAAATGTTTAAGTCCTCAGACTC
Organism: Pteronotus mesoamericanus; assembly: GCF_021234165.1. Taxonomy (NCBI): domain Eukaryota; kingdom Metazoa; phylum Chordata; class Mammalia; order Chiroptera; family Mormoopidae; genus Pteronotus; species Pteronotus mesoamericanus. The sequence continues at coordinate 3,314,399 of NW_026555200.1, forward strand.
AAAATGATATTTGAAGCATGGGACTGGACAAGGTCCCCTGGAGAGCGAACGCAGACAGAGAGGTGGGAAGAATGTCCCCCAGATGACGCCAGTATTTAGAGATCAGAGGAAAGACCAGTGAGGTGTCTGGAGAGGTGGGAGTGTTGGTGGCTCTTCGGTTCAGTGAAGAAAGTTTCAAGGAGCAAGCGATCAGCTGTGCCTGGGACTGCTGCTGGGCTGGGCTGGGCGAAGGGAAAAGAGAGGCGTGGTAACCAGGACAACAGTTCTAGTGCAGCAGTAGGGAAAGATGCTGAGGGAGCTCCTAAGAGTACGTAAGGAGGAAGGAGAGACAAGGAGACTATAAGCAACTCTTCCAAGTTTAGCTGCAAAGAAGAGCAGAGAAATGGGAGAGCAGTTGAAAGAAAACATAGGGACAGCAGGGGAGCCTAAGGCAGGAGATGCCACAGTGCCTTTAATGCTGACGCCGAAGCCCCCTTCTCTACACTACTGCCCGCGTCTCCATTCAGCTAGGCCTCTTGTCCTGTGTACACCTGGGAGGTCAGAAAGGCTCTGTGGCGGAGGCGGAGCTACTGGGACCTGTCCTGGCTGTTAGCTGGCTCTCCCCCCATTCACTAGACAAATACTGAGTTCGTGCCAGTACTATGCGAACAAGACTGTCAAGATCCTTACCCTTACAGAGCTTCACCTGAATAGGAGCTACATGCAAGTAAGCAGCAACATCAGTAGGGCAAATTAATGGCTATCCACAGGGAGTGTGTGCTGTTACAGAAGCACAATGGAGGGACATCTAGTGTGGCTTAGTTATTCAGGGAAGGGTCCTTAGATGAAGGACTGAGGAGGTCGAACCTGAAGGTCACGGATAGAAACGGAAAAGCAACAGGAGGAATCAAGACACGTAGCACATTGTGAATTATTCTGGACTTACCTGGGGGCAATGGAAATCCATTAAACTACTTTAAAGCAGGAGAATGCAATTTGGGAGATTGGGCCACCCTGTGGATTAAGGGACTGGGAGAAGACATCACTGACGCAGAAGATGAACAGGGATGCAGTGGCGCTAGAAGGGATAGGAAAAAGGTGACCACACTGTCAAGATAGAAGAGGCCTGTCACAGATCTGGTGACTATCTAGAAACAGGGGAAAGGAAGGGGCTAAAAACGCCAACTGTTCCAAGCTCTGCAAATGCAAGAGATTAATACAAACTCAATCGTTCAGCCCTAGCCACCTTGCTGTGTCCTAGGAAAATCGGTCTTACTTTTACCCATCTGTTACTATACTTATGATCAATGAAGCTTCTGTCTCTAAACAGAAACCAGCCTTCTTTCCCCAGACAAATTTCATAAATTCCCTGAGTTTTCCACGTACTGAGAACCCAGTCATTTGATGGTGGTAATGTATTTCAAATTAGGAACGAACTCCGTTTTCAAATACATGTTCAACACAGACTCACCATGTTGCTAAAAAAAAATGTTGGAATGAGACAACAGAAAATGAAAAAAACAACTCTAAGGCTCAAAAATTTCTTTACAGAGTTCATTTTTGGCCAAAATTTGTGGCTTCTTTTAATGAACAAAAAAAAAAAAAAAAAAAAAAATCTTTCCTTTCTCTGTGACTGGTAAACAATTCCAGATTTAAAACTGTCCAAAATAATGTGAACCAAAACATGCAGAGCTCTGCTCACTAATAAGGCCCACACCAAAGTGTGTCCACACACTCCATGAGCTTTGCTGAGCTCTGAACATAAACAGAGGTTTAGGGAACACAGAAGAGCCTGGGCTGTTTGCTCAGACCATTTTTTAAGGAGACGCAGAACACGCAGGAAAGGCCAACCACTACGCTGTACAGAACCAATCACTTTAACCAGCTATTCCACAAAAAAGTAAATACTAAGTTTCTTTTTCCATGGGACGTGATGTTCTCTCAGGAAAAAAAAAAAAAAAAAAAGATAACTGTCTTCAATTTTTTGAAGGTAAGACAGAGCTGCTGGATTTTCTTTTCTAATTCTGCCACTAAAAGTAGTGCAGTTCTTTAGTATTGTTGTTGTTCAAATAAATGTCTTAGCAAATATGCTATCAGTAGGCAGAACCTAGTTTTATAAGGTTCTGGGAAATAAGCTTGTCTATTCTTGCTTCATCCAATGCCACAAGAAATTATAATCCTTTATGAATGTCATCGCCACAAAAGTGCTAATAAAATGGCTTCAAAGGAATCCAAAATATTTTGATGAATTTTCTTCCTCTACAAATGTTTCCTGAAAGAGTCATGGGCCTCCGTTTTGAAATTTGCCTCTTTGGGTCACTATGAACGACTCTTGAGCAAGCTTTTGTCTTTGCATAAACCGGCCACATAAATTAAGACAGAGCTCCCTCCTCCACAGCAGCAACAGTCTCATTGTGGTGGCTCAGCTGAGCAACCCGGCTTTCTGACCACCCTTCAGTCCATGCCTCTCTGAACTCTGACAGCACGGAGGGCCGAGTACATTAATCCTCAGAAGAAACCATAAAAAAAAGTTTGGTGGGGAGAGAGATAAAATAGGAATTTAAATTCTAACCAAAAAACCCACTTTTCCTTCTGTACATTTTTCATTCTGCAATAGAAAATCAAGGGTCACTGAACTATAAAACACGCCTAAAGTATGTAACTTGTAAGCACAGAGCAAGATGAAATGCTCACAAGATAAAGATACCGACGTGCCCATCCCACGTGGGTGACAGAGTAGCACTGCACCGGTCCCCCTGCCAGTCTGACTTCTGCCAGTTTTTTTTGATGGTTTTGAGCTTTGTAAATTATTTATAAATGCAATCATACAGAATGTTTCATCTTCCTTTAACCAGGGCATAATTTCATTTTTAACAAGGAAGGCCTTTAATCGTTTTTTGAAGGGGAGGTGGTATGTGGAAGGCTTGAGGGCCTTCCTGCTAGTTGATCACCTGTAGAGCTCTTGAATGGTCCCCAGAAGGCGAGTCCAAGGGGATGCACAGCCCTAGCAATTGGGTACCAGACCCCCAAATCATACGAGTACACCCCCAGCTCACCGTCTGCAGAATCTCTCATACTTGCAGAGGCGGAATCTGGCTCGCTTGTCTTCAGCTGCAGGTCTTCAGTTTTGTTTCCTTTGTTTTTATTTTCCTGGGGTTTTTTCTTCCCTGAAACACATTATTTATTTATTTATTTGTTCATTCATTCATTCATTCTTTTACTATTACCCTGAGTCCTTGAAGAAGACAACTGCTAATCCAATCACAGCAAACTGTCTATTTCTAGGCAACTACTGTTTCACATTCCTAAAGAAAGGAATACATGATAAATACAAATACTTTTAAGTCATGTCAGAGAAAAATAAAAACTCATAAATCTGTATTTTTTAGAATCTTGGGCATTAGTTCCCTCATAGCTGTAACAACTATCAAACTAGTAAGAGAACATATTCTAGAAAAGTTAACAATATTGATGTCACAGAAAAATTAGGTAATAGCACTAAGTTTTAATACCACACACATGAGAGGGACTGGCAGAAGCCTGGTTATTGATAAGAAGCGCATTAGGGAAAACAATACGGGACAACGTGGGGCCCTTTTAATTAAGATATAAATATAACTGTCAAAGTAGAACAACAGAAGCAGAGATTCTGCTGAGTTGCAAGGAATACACATGTACAATGGCTCAAATATCAAGCAGAGAGTAATTATGAATAATTCACTGTCGGCTGGCAGGGCAAGGCACGCTGAGGGGCCTGAGGGACTCCACTTGAGGTCCCGAACAATCTGATATTTCATGAATAGTTCAGAGGCTGGAATCCAGGAAACAGTCGCTGAATTCCAAGTGATGCCATAATTCGGAACACAAGAGGAAAATGCAGCCCATTCCTGACAAGCTGGAACAGTGAACTCAAGGCACCAGGGCTCTCAGTGAGGACGAACAATTCTTGACAGAAGTTACTACTCCTGGAGGTTCAGAAGTTCAGTCATTTTAGGGTTTAACCAGAATCTGCCGACCCTTCTTTGCCATTTTTTAAATTCTAAGTTTCTTATGCCTGGTAGCTTTTATTTTTCAATTTCCAGATTCAGAATAGGATCCTATCATCTTGCCCAAACAATCTCCTTCTATTTCTGCAACGTTCTCCAAAACCAGGCCTTACACAACCCCCGAAGCTTTTCACAACAAGCCTCTGGCCCCCTTCATCTCCGAGTTAGTAAAATGACAAACTACAAACCACAGGCGGATACTGGAAAATGGTATTTTCCCTAACAGAGAATCACTATAGAGCAGCATAATTAACTAAAATGTAGATATCATAAAATTAAGATCAGAGACACCAAATATCACTGCAAAGATCATAATGGTTAAAAATAAAAACATCAATTATAATACAAAGCAAATATTAATTCTAAAAAAATACAACCAGATTTTGAGAAATATTTAAGAGATTCAACAAGGAAAAAAGTACAAAATACTTAAGAATCAGCCTTCTAATGCTAGCCTTAAAAAGGAAATTCTAAAATACCATTTTAAATTTCTCATTTTTCAGTAAGAAAACCGAAGTTTTTGGCAACTGTGTATGAGTTCACTCAAACGAATTTCTGAAAACGAGCCAATCTGTTCATTCCAAAGGCAGCTGAAAACAGAACTTCCTGGAACCGCATCCTGGTGAGAACAGAAACAGAGTCTGGGGTGGGGGGGAAGGCAGATTCACGTCCCCAGGTGGAAGAATTATATACCAATCCACTCTGCAAGGGGCGAGGCCACAAAAACACGTCACCACTGCAAAAAGTCACCTCCTCTTTCAAGTCCTCTTCCTGGCAACAGCAATAGCACTGGCCAGTGTCTGACGATGACAATGGCTCCTGAGGAATCCAGTTGTGCTTAAGGGAATTTAGATTCTAACCTTTCAACCAGTGTCTTATCCTCACGAAGACATGCGCCCAGTCCCTATCAGATTACTGGCAGCGAAGAATGCGAAGATCGGTGGCTGGCTACTAACATTAACTGCTCTAGCTCTGCCGGTCATGTCTCACATGGGATGCACGTCAGGGGCCCTGCCTGCCCTTAGACACTTTGTTCAGAAGTTCTATTTGGAGAGGTTTTCCCCGGATCAAAATCAGCAGTTTGTTATAAGACATGAGAGCTGCCTCATGTACTTCAAATAGGCCTCTTACTTCTACCCTCTACAGGTATAAGCTTTCGAAATACGTAAAAACGGAAGCATGGTCCAAATCTTCCCTCTTACAGACAATCCTTACATGCATTTTTTTAAAAAAAATCACATTGTAAAATTTAATAGAAATACAAATGTCAATTTATTGTAATACAATCCCTTGCAAAACCAATCCAAAGACTTTCTGCAACCTCTCAAGTACTATAGAGGCTAGTCTGCAAGTGGATAAATAAATAAATAAATAAACTGGCCTAAATGTAAACAGAGTATTGAGATTTCTAGATGTATAATAAAGCAAAACACAACTTATTAATAATACCATTCCTTACCACTCCTTACTCAGAAGGAGACCACATGACTATCTGAAAGGTAAAACTACTATTGGAAGTTTTATGCTCTGCCCACCTGATACTGAATGTCAGATGCCTATTTTTGGGCTTTCCAAACCTAACTGTCCCTCCCATCCCCAGGCGCCCTCTTTCAAAACCATCACCAGGAGACCATGATGCCCTGTGAGGGGAGGCTACTTGTGGTAGGGACATCTGCAACCTATTCAGAGGGTTACCAAGAGCATCCCCGCTCCGGCCGCTCAGGCTGGAGGCCAGGGCGTCCCCACCGCAGCCGTGAGTCACCTGGCCCGGCCCTGCTCTGCTGCGGGGCTGTCCAAGCCATCGGAGGCTGCTTAGCCACATCGCTGACCTTCACCCATTAGGTGCCGGTGTCACTACCGCCCTTCTAGTGTGACAAACAAAAGTCTCCAGATGTGGTCAATTGTCCCTAGAATGGGGGGAGGGGTGCTCCCCAAGTTAAGAACCACAAGGCTAAACCAATAGAATATGGGTCGCTAAAGACCTGGGGTTCTGCAACTTATACATTTATTAGAAAATTTAAAAGTATTTGAATCTGAAAACAAAGAAATGTAACGATTAAATTTACCTCCTTAGTACCTTTCACTGAACACTGACAAAAGCTGGTTTTATGATGGAAATGCATCAATCATGAATCTAATATCATCAGTCATTCATGGAACTGAAATGATCTGATATATGGAATGAATCTCTCAATCTTTATCAGAACATCGAACACTCGAGCTGCTTCCCATCAGGACTGTAGACTGGAGGTGAAGGAACTATCGAAATCACCTGCCCTACCTGCTATTTTGCAAGAGAACCCAAAGGCAGTGCCCTGCAGGGACTACTCAGTCTCTGATGGACCAGAAATCAGGGCCTGGGTGTCCTGACTCACTCTGAGGCGCACCTGGTGTCACTCACCAAGCCAAACGGCGCAGTAACAGGTGGGGGAACAGTTCCATTTCCTTAAATCAGTCCACTTTTTCCCTGGTATTTGGTTTCAGGTCTATATATAATCAAATTAAAATTAAAAAACAAATCTATAACCAAAAATAACCTGAACGACGGCTTTTGCGATGGGGAAAGGGACTTGCTGGCTTCTCTCTGTGAGAACCGGTGCGGCAGAGCCCACCGGGAGCCTGGTAAGTACACGTGTGCACTTACCATCAGGTTCCTGAAGGGTCCTACACAGAGGCTACTGCCAGCTGCGTGCTCCACTTGCTCTAAACAAGAAAGATACAGGAATGAAACACAAGGAAAGTGAAATGGAAACAATGACAAAGAACATAATGAAGCGCAGAACAAAACTGTATGCTTCTATATAAGGAAAAGAAATGCACGCACACAAAGATGAAGAAAATGAAACGAAACAGAAGGAAAACAGCAATTATCTACTGCATTAAGGTTCTTGCCAAAAGAACTGTGAATTAATCCCTGTCCTTCCCCGGGGCTAGGATGCGGCCGGCACCCTCACGTGCAGGCCTGTGCCGCGCCGCGCTGAGACTGAGTCTCCTGCCCCTTAGGCACCACTCTGCTAGGCCCAGGCGCCCCAAGCCATGCCTCTCAGTTTACAGAGACGCAGGGACCGTAGGTGTAAAGTCGTCTACCTGAGGCCACACAACTAAATTAGCTCTAGAGCCCAGATTAAAACCTAAGAATCATGATGCTAAAAGTGCTCCTCCTCCTGTATTTATTTCCTAAGTCCAAAACTGGCATAATAAGAATAACTTACTCTTTTAAAAGCCCTTAATACCCACTATTTCACTCAAGCACAAATGAAAGTGGTATACAGACTTCCATGGCACTTAGAGAAAAGGAAAAGTCAAACTGGAATGCAGGGTTTTTTTCCATTTCAATTTTACCTATGCCAGCGACAAGTATAAGTCTACAGCACAGAACCCCAATCTGAGGAAATTATGATTCACCATTAAATAATATCTATAAAACTTGTTTGCTAGTAAAATAGCTACCATATAGAAAAATGACAGCCACAATGATGAAATTTTTTAAAGATTTTATTTATTTTTAGAGAGAGGGGAAGGGAGGGAGAAAGAGAGGGAGAGAAACATCCATGCATGAGAGGTACATCGACTGGCTGCCTCTCTCACAACCCCGATAGGGGACCTGACCCACAACCCAGGCATGTGCCCTGATCCGGAATCGAACTGACAACCTTAATCCACTGAGCCACACCAGCCAGGGCTACAAGGATGACTTTTTAACATAATGTGAAGCATTATCCTCCTGGCGCATGGGATGCAAGGTGCAAAACCAAAATTGCCTACGGTGTCACATGAGTAAGTTCTGGACTATATACTCTTCCCCTAAAGCAAACACACACCAGGAAATTCTAGAGAATAATGTTTCATTTGAAAATGTTCAGCCATCAGATAGAAGGCAAAATTCTAGAAGGCTGGATCAAGTTACATTAGAAATTCACCACAACGGTGAAGGCTCATGCATTCGGTGATCTGAAGAAATTAAATTTGGAACCCTACATAACTCTACGTGCACTGCCTCCTCACTGGGAAGCTACTCAACTCTGACGTATAAAATCAGAATTCAGCATCGGCAGGTCTGCCCGATCTCTGGAGAGCTCCCCACCTTACTCAGCTGACCCGAAACCTGCGAGGCCCCGTCAGGGAGAGCTGCCCATCGCGCCTGGAAGGTCATCCAGGAACGAACGGGCTGCCCTGAACAGACACTGCCAACAGCTGGGCCTGTGACCTCCAGTTCCCCACCACTCGGTCCAGCCCATGATCCCGGCACCGGACTCTCACCCTCTCCACTTCCCACAATCACCTCTGATCTCATAATTACAAAACCCAAAATTTCTTTGGCCTTTATTGGCCCCACGTTTCTCCACATGTGACAGTTTGATGGGTATTACATTTTTTTTTTCTTTTTGCGGGGGGGGGGGGGGGGGGGGCGGGGGGATCTTACATTCTTCAGATTACTCTCCGCATCCCTATGACACAATCATCGAGAATTTCCTCCTTTTTGTAACCATTGTTTTGTAAAACCTTCCTCTTCTTCCTGCCCTTGGAATTGGAAGACCAGAAGCCTGCTTTCATATGAAGCTGAAGAAAAGGCCTCATGTCTCAGCTGAGGGTACAGATCTCAGAGAACAGACATGGAATGACAGCATTAAGGGGCTACATTAAAAGGTAAGAGAAGGAGAAGCAGCAGCCTAAGACCTGGGACAGGGGCCGCAGAGGTGGTCTCAGTTGCTTCCCCACCTTCACAAACACACCTCACTGAGCTCTGCCTCATCACAGGAACTGACTAAAATCTCACAGCAAGTCTGTGGCAAAACTGGGGCTTTCATTCCCATCGGATTAATTCTGCTGGTCACTGTGTTCTAGCAGCCTTGTTAGTGACCCTTTCTGGGCTCTAATTTCACCCTTAAAAAGGAGAACGCACAGTGCCATCTGCCTTTCCGGCAAGCCTGAGAGCCCATCACAAAAGTCCTTACACATCTTGCTGAGCTTCTGAAAGGCAACGGGTGTCTGTCCTGCGAGCAGGCCAGCGCGGCACTGACATCAGCTCTGGGGACGCCTGGTTTCCAGAGGTAAATCAGGGTTCTGGAAGCGAATGAGAAGCTCAACTGGGAAAAAGCAAGAAATTCATGTTAAATGATTTTTATGGGATTAAAAAAGAACAAGTGCTCTAATAGAGCAGGTAGCAAGGAAGGGGAATCAGTGGGTAATAGCAAAGTTGTTAGCTTCAAGAACAGCTAAAATGAGGTTACGTGTGAGCTGGCAAAGGGTTGTCAGAGCGGAACCTCAGCTGTGCCTTTTACCTGGTGGTAGTTTCACATACTGCAGTTGGTGTGATGCGTAGAGAAGCTGGAAACATATAAAAAACTAAACCTTGCCCCAGGAATTAACAGTCCATTTCAATAATTTCAATGTTCTTAATGTAGGCCTAAAAAAAAAAAATGACTGGGGTACCCAGAAGTCATCAAAAGTCACCGACAGGACAAGGGAGAAAACTGGAGCAGCAGGACTAATGAGAACGGCGTGTGAGACACTTCGGCCAGACAGGCGTCCACAGGTCAAAGCAGCGCGCACAGGCGTGCTACCAGCTGATCAGAAGTGGCGTCGCAAATGGCCAAGGTGAGAGCAGCGGGCAAACAAGCCACCTGGAGCCTTAACCCGTCAGTCCATGGCGCTTGAGAGAGAGAAATGTGAAGCAGAAAGGTGCTCTCACAGTTGGTTTTTATGACATGCTATACTTTTACTGCAGACTTCTTTTATACCTTAAATAACTCTGAAATGTACCTGATGGCAAAAAATTCTGTTAACCTCCTTGGGCATTAATTTGAAATCTTTTTTGTAAACTCGCCAAGAGCTGTCTGTAACCTAGAGGCAAATTATGAAAATAAAACCTCTCTAGTTGTAATTTGTTCATGGTATTAAAACAGGACTCTAGGCTTTGCTTCCAACAGAAACAATGGAAAGTTCTGGATACTTCAGTGGTGCAGCTCGCAGCGTAAATTCCTGGAATGCTTCCGCCCCGCCAGGGGGTGCCCAGCCTCTGTGGCCAGGGCTCCAGCTCCTCCCCACGCCAGGCTGATGGGAAAACGGCGAAGACCACCTCTGAGGGGACCTTTTAATTCCTCTAAAAAAAAAAAGGCTTTTAGTGGCTTTGGCTGGATAATTCCAAATACTAGAAATAAATTTTGTAAATTCAAATTAGGAAAGTAACTTCCTTATCCTCTTTGGAACCTCAAAAAGTCACATGGCATAAACAAAATTATTTTAGAGACTAGTTAAATACCTCTGAAATGTAAGCAGATAGTCTGTTCTGTTTTTAAATTATTTTAATTTCTAGGATTCTTCTCATGGATTTTCAGGAGCCTTTATTTTATAGAGAAAAAATATGTATATATCTAAAGTCTGAAACCACATACGTATTAAAAAGGGAACTGGCAACTACAAAGTAAAGAACTGATTTCAAGTTCAGGTATTAGTCTCCGGTGGCCAAACAAACCAGGACTGGGAGCGGAGCAGGTGGCGGCTGGTGTGTTACAAGTGCCTGGCAACCCCCTGAAACAGAGGCTGCGGCCACACCCTAGGGAACTAGCTAGTCTCACCCGAAGGAAAGGCGTTTTATTCCTGTCAAAGCCCACAATCGATGTTACAATACTGTATCCTGATAATTTAACTACAAAATTTAGTTTAAAAATATTTTCAGACAACTGAAAATGTTTCTTTTGGTTGAGATTAACATCTGTAGTTTTATAAAAGTACACTTTGGAAAAGGCCCCCACTTCCGCCCTTGCTTACACAATGAAAGGTCTTGCTGAAGCATTTCTTGGTTTTCCGGCCCCTACCACTGCACCCCAGTCTAAGGGTCCAGAAAAAAGCACTGCCCCCCCAAAACCCCAAGTCCACATATAAAGATTTAACAGGGATTTCCAATATTCATAACAGGCATTATTACATTGTCAGAACTGCTTAGGCATCAAATGCCCATCTGTCAGCCCCTGGTGCACACCCTCTAGCTCCTTTCCTGTGCACTGCGTGACCTCCACCAAAAAACTCATCTGTCTCCATGTGAGAAGGCACACTCCTCCTATTCTCTTCTTGTTTCACCTGCATTATGTAAACCAGAAGTCTAATTTAGACAATCATACTGGGCGCCTCCCAGGTATAGGCCGGGGCTCAGTGTTTGGGCAGTTGACTGTGATCACCAGGTCACTAGCTTTATTTTGCTTCTCCTAAAATGCAAACATTAGACAATGGCATTTGAATATGCCACATTTTGGTAGAGGTTTAAGAAGTTCATTTATAAAAGTAAGAAAATTGACAGGGATACTAAACTCCCTAATCCCTTTGCTCTGCTGTGAAATGACACATTTCATTCCAGGGTAATTTCTAAGACTTTATGACTATTGCTAAGTGATCTCCTTCCCTTCTCTCCAAGCCCTCAACTCTCCCCCAGTCCCTTTCCCTCCTGGTCACAGACTGAGGCTTTACTCGCTGCTCTGGCAGAAAGAGCTGGTCTGCTCCAGGCTGGTGCCTGCGCCCTGGCTCAGCACAAAGTCACCCACTCTGACAAACTCCAAACTGCCAGGTACATCTTTCAGTCTCAAGAGGCAGAGAAGGAACTAAATGGTATTCTCATAAAGTAATTATTTTTTAAATCATAAATTAAAGTTCTATTCCAGTTTTTCTATATTGATATTCACCTAAAAACAATCTCCTACTACCCTATTTAACAATATATCTTATTCTCTGATGTACTAGCCTGTATCAGACTACAGTATTATTTAAATTTAGCCCAAGATGACTATTTTTGTAAACTTTTTCCTAAATGTTTTATGAAGTTTCTGTTAAGAATTACCAAAGTATTTTGATAATTTTTCTTGGGTACTTATTATCTCTAAGTCCCTTTGTTAAGAGCTTTGGGGAATTCATGTATTTCACTACAAAGCTATCTGCTCTGAAGGTCTTTATAAGTGAAGTTACACATCTATCTTTGTAAAAAACAAGCAAGACCCTTTGAGGAAAGGTTCTACTGATGTCAACAAGAAGCAAATTTTGAGGATAAAAATTGTCCAGAGAATCTGTATTTCACTTTTTAAAAGTGTCTTACAGGGGAGGGAAGAAAGGCACGAGGAAGAAAGCAGGCCAGAGGGTAGAGAGGGAGGACAAGAGACACGTCCAGAGGGAGACGGGCAAAGCGACATCGCTGCCTCCAGGCGCAGCCAGGACGCTCAGGCATCTGCTAAGGGAGCTGGGAGCTGTCAGCTATAGGAGCGGAGCCTCACAGCGCTCGCTCTGCCCACAGGCTCCAGCACTGAGAGCGCAGCCTTTGGGAAAGACGGAGTCTCACTCAGTGCAGATCTCCAAGGATTCCCCCGCACTGCCCTGCGCTGATGCTTCTCTCGCGTCCACGTGGAGGTAAAATAATGCCCCGGGGAGGCAGTCCTCATAGAGGACTAGGGCTTGAAATCAGCTGCCTCCTAGGTCAATGTCCACACTGGGAGGAAGGGCCTCACTCTCATTCTGGTCACTCATTTCACCAGCTCCCAAAAAGTTCCTGGGTTTCCACAGGTCACATATCTTCCTTGCGAAGAGCTGGCTCCGGCTACAGTAAGACACTCCTGAGCGGGCTCTCCTCTCCCTCCCAGCATTGAGGTGGCACTCAAAGGACAGAGGCCCACCAAACTGAAATCCATAAAACTGAAACTGTATGGTGCAGCCCTGGGCCACAACTGTACGAATGAGAGCAAATTCTGCTCAGGGCAGGTGAGAACCACGACACACGCTTGTGATAACTACCTGCTACTGTTGTTGGGAGGGAAAAATGAGATGATGTGCATAGGGAACTTTGCACAGTGCTTGACAAGCTCAATAAATGGAATCAATTGTCAGGATTAGCCACAGCAGATTCTGTTAAACAAATTATAGAAACCCCACGCCTACGAGCCTGAATTGTCAGCATATGTTCCTTCTTATGAAGACAATAGCATCCTGCTTCCACTAACAACTCCGAATTCATCCATTTGTTTTGATCATTTGTTCTACATCAATTCACATGATCCCACCCAGATATCAGCATGGTAATGTACAATCCAATGAGGACAGAAGTTTAACTGAGAGAAGAGAGACTGCTGGCAAACATCACACCCCGTCAATAAACATTAATACTCTGACAGCAGAAGTTGTAAATACATTTCATTTTTTAAGTCTGTAACCCTCTGATTTTATTGCCACTGCGTTTAATTTTTAAAATCAAACGTATTAGTTCATACTTTAGTGGTTCCTAATCTTTTCGGGAAGAAACCTTCGACCCTTTTGAAAATCAGGGAACACCTAAGGCTCCTCTCCCCGGAGAGTCACAAACAGACAGTAACACAAAATGTGGAGATCGCGGACCTCCTATGTATTCACAAAGTCAATGTGCCTATCAAAGGAGCATGTATGTGACTCTGGGAGGGGGGCGGGGGCTGGGCTCTGCCCCCTCAAACTGCTCAACAAAAATGTAGCACAAATAATCAGGACATTTGTTTCCTTAAAACTGACACGATAAACTTCATTCGTAACATCTCCTAAGAAAACGACTCTTTCTCACTTCTGGTTTTTTTCCTGATTGCACATCCACAAGGACGCGAGTGACAGATTCCCTCACCTGTCCCATACAGCACTGAAACTGCCCCCACACAGTGACTTTCAAGGCTGTCTGATAATTTAACATCTAAGAAAACATATCTAAAATTCATCCAAAATGTTCCTGCTTAAAACTTGGTTATAGGGATCAAGTTGAGCCACTCTGAGTGGCCTGGACCGTGTCAAGGTAAGACAGAAGAAAAGGAAGAAAACAGAAAACCCTTCACTTGGGCAGCAGGCAGGCAGTGAAACACGAGTTCTCCATCTGCCAACCTGTAAGCACCCGTGCCCTAGTTTGCGTAACTAGTGAAATGAGACAGCCCTTGAGAGAGAAGCAGGTCTCCAGCATCTGAGGAATCCTCTGATGCTGTGATGTTTATCTAGTTGCAGATGGAAAGAATCTCTTTACTCGTACCTAATCTGCCATCTACTCCATGTCACCAAAGCAAACTATGTGGATGTTTAAAGGACATGTTAAAAGATGCTGAAACTGTTTTTGTTTTTTAAATCTAGAAACCCCACAATAAGCTAATACAGAGGCAGAGTTACCACAGACCTAACTGGTGACCACCAATGACAATGGAAGAGACCAAGGTCAGCGCGTCCCATATGTTCCTGTGAGGCTCTTGCTCAAGGCTCACAGCAACCCTACAAGGTAGGTCTTATCCCCATTTTATAGACAGGAAAACTGAAGATCAAAACACATAGAGTACCCTGTCCAAAGTTACAGTGCTCCTGACTGGTGGAGCTGGGACGGGAATCAGCCTCGTAATTCCAAGGGTGCGTACACGCTACAGCTCCCAGCGCCCGGCTCCCTTCTCTCCTCCTCCCAGCGGTGCCCATGCACTTCAGGTTCACCAGAAACAAATTAGCCCTTTGCAAAGTACCGATCAAGCACTCTGCACCACAGGAGAAACAGCGGAGCCCAGCAGTGCACTTCCACCCACTGAAACACCTCTGGGTGGTTGTTTTTAAAATGCGCTCGAAGCATAAAAGTTAAAACTGGGGTTGGAGGAATTACAACAATCATTCACTATTAACACAAAGTTTACCAATTCCACATACTTTTTGACAATTGTCCATGATATTTAGAGGACCCTGTCTCTCAGAAACTGAAGAGAGTCACATGTAGTTAAGCATCATCTCTTCTTGACTTGATGTTTTCTACACTCTACTACAACCATCAATTTAATTTATCTTGGTCTACAGACCCTGATTTACCTTATTTTCTATCCTGAATTCCTGAATTTATCATTTTGATGGACTCAAACTACAAATAGGTATTTATTAAGCTTAACACTCAAATTTGCTTGTTATCAAATAATGCTATGATCAAAAGATACCTCCTGTGATAATACATGTAACAGCTAGTAAAACTCCTTAAAACAAGCAAATTTAGAAGAGCAAGACTACTGATAGCCACTCCTTTTTATCATCTGTTTTGGACACCAGTGAGAGGGAAACTGTAATTTCAACTCCAATGTTAACCCTACAAAAATCACAATCCAAAATGTATATGAACAGAGAGATTGTTTCGTGTGTAAAAGCTTGAAAGTATAACTAACCAGCTCCCTCTGCCTGTACCGTAAACCTGGCTGAGATGAAGAACAGACAGGCGTCTCCACCAATGCCAAGTCCATGTGCTCACAGAGGAGGCACCAGCACAGGGCAGGGCGGGAGCGATTGCCCGCCCTCACAGGGACCTCGGACATTCTGCTTAAAGCCAGTAGTCACTTTATTCCATGAGAAACAAGTAGGTTCTGATCATTTCGTACATTAAAAACAAAAAATACAGCCAACAGAACCAGAAAGGCATATTTTACCCCTGAAATTGGCAAGAGAATGAAAACTGACCGGAAGAAGTCCAACAGTGGAAAGAATAACAAAGGCACAGAAATTGCCTTGTTGTCCATTCTCAACTGTATTACAACTTCCAATGCTGCACATAATTCAATTTAGAGGCTCTAAACACAGGTGAACAAACCAGTTTGCCTTCATTTTTGTGACATGTGATGTCTTAGGAAACCTACAAAAGACTGTATCAAGAGTTAGGATTCTAAGTGTAAGAGGAAAGGATTATCACTGTAGCTTTACAGAGATAAAGGGGGGTGGTGATTTTAACTTAAGTTGTACTTATTGCTTTTCTTTTTAACCAAAGCAAAGATAATCCTTTGCAACTGTACATAACGGACAACAGACAGCTAATTCATTAAGGGTGAAATTTGGTTTCTGTCATTCGGACACTGACTAAACTAATAAATACATATAAAAGTCAAAGTTTTGAAAGTATCAAATTAGCAAAGACTTTAGATGTCATAATCTTATTTTAGAAACTGGTATTTGTATATACCACATATATACAATATCATTATTTTATCATTACAATAAATCTCTTGCCTTTGAAACTATTCAGATAATCTTCGTTTATTAAAAATATATTAACCAATATATAACATTGAAAATATATGTACCAAATTAAAATGTCCATCAAAAAATATTTTAAATTTCAGGGTCACAACTTCAAAAACGGGAAGAGGAAAGAGCTGTAACAAATGCTACAGAATGCTGAAAGTTTTCTAGTCTCTTACCCACAAGCCCTCAGGACTTTTTCTTAATACATGCACCAAGTTTAAACAAAGTTACTGCTTCCTAATTTTTAGAGAAAGGGGTAGAACAGAAAGGAAAATGCCTAAAAAGTTTGAAAAATGAAAATACAGATTATTAAGCAGCGGTTCTATCTAGTCTACCATGTGTCTGAGGCATGGGGGTGGGGCCTTAAGGACTTACCAAGTCTTTATAGAGCAATGGAATAAAGTCCTCTCAGTAAAAGTTTCAGGAAGAAAAGGCCATTTTAACATTCTGTTTCACATTCGAGAAGTTTTTAGAATTTTATGAACACATACATATCCTAAAGGCTCTCTGTGACAGGAGCACAGTGAAGAAAGCAGCGCCTGCCCTCCGTCCGGGAAATGCCGGAGTGCACGCGGACAGGTCCGGGCAGCCCGTCCGGCCCTCACTCCCTCCGGGCTTCCCTCCGAAATGAGTCGGGCCGCGGGAACACGCACACTTCAGCAGCAAGCGGCACCTCTCTCGGAGCTACTGCTTCAAACAGTTCCAATGAGTTCCTCTTAAAGGAAAAAGTAAATGAACAGCCACCCTCCCATAAGCATCTGACAAAACAAAACAAAAAAACAAACAAAATCCCTATCTTTTATTGAAGACAAAGAAAGAAATGAATAACAAGCACCATTTAACTCAATTATATCCACAAACAAATCAGAATTACACTTAGAGTTACTAGACTTAATTTTTAGAGTGTATGTTAATTAAAGTATGTTCCAGATCCACACAACTCAGTTTATGAAAACAGTAAAAATTGTATTTTACTCAGTCATTCTGAGCATTTGGCCATTCTCAACAAAAACACCACTGGTACAGAGGCAGTGGCTAAGTGCCACGGGGTCCCTGAAATCATCAACGAGACAGCACGAGGGAGGGGGCTCCGCCCACCTGGGCCGACCCGCTGCCACCGGCACCGCACAAGGAGCCCGGCAGCATCTCACTCTGGTCTCGTGGTTTCGCAACTGCTTTCAGAAACAACTTAGAACTTAAGAGAAATGAGATATTCGTAAGAAGCTCAAACCAATAAATATGTTGTTTAAAAAACACTTAGACAACAGCCAGCAAAAAATAAAATGTAATCCATCACTATTCTTAAAAACTGTTCGAGGTATTCAAAGGCATATAATCAATCTATTCAGTCCACAAACCCCCAAAGCAAATATAAAAGAAAGCACTGGTTCTCACCATAACTTAGCTTTCCGATCCCAAAGACTTCCCTTAATCACACTACACTGCTTCATTATTTAGGATTAAAGAGGGCGATTCTAAAGTAGTGAAAATTCATCTTGGCTAATTGGTGAAGGCTTATAAAACACTGCTGCTTACTCAGTATAGCTATTTTACTTAGAAACATTATGAATAAAAACTGGATTTAGGCAAAGCCAAGTAATTTAGTAGCTGCGTGAACGTGGGGAAACCACGCGGCCCCGCTCTGAGCATCAGTTTCCTCATCCACAGAGGGCAATGATCACAAGGATCGCTGCTTCGTGGGGCTGCAGGAGGGATTAGCGATGACGCACGGATGCTCCTCGACTTACGGTGAGGTCACGTCCTGATAAACCCATAGCAAGTTGAAAATACCACAGTTGAGAATGCGTTTAACCTGCCGAACACCACAGCTGAGCCTACCCAGGTTCTAGCGAATGTGTTACCACTTTTGCATCATGATAAATCAAAAAATCTTAACAAACTATCGTAAATTGGGCACCGTTCCTGTGTGGAGCACCAACTATAGCACCAGGCACTTGCAAGACGTGCTGAAGAAACCATCACAGTCACTGTCAAGAGAAAGCAATGATTCATCACCATTAGTGACATGATGTGCAGATCAAGGTCAAATTATGAGATATGTCCATATCAAAATGTATCATAACTAATGAATTTGGCCAAGAATTCTCTTGTAATGCCTGACACTGGTTTAATCTGAGTGGTTAAAAAAAAGACAGCTGCCTTCAGCTTTAGCTTTTTCACTTTGAGAAACAATAGTAGTGGTTTCAAAGAACTCTAGCTCCAAACATCATTCAGCTTCCATAAACATCACCCAAAGTATTAACATCAGTAACACCAAACTTCAGGCCCTGGCCAAATCGCTCCGTTGGTTAGAGAATCGTCCAGAGATCAAAGTTGCAAAAATGATCCCCAGTCAGGGCTCATGCAAGAATCAACCAATGAATGCATAAATAAGGGGACCAACAAGTCGATGTTTGCTCTCTCCCTCTCTCCTCTCTCTAAAATTCAATAAATAAATAAGTGAAAAAAAGCAAGTCGAACTTCAGGACTGTCCTCAGCAGCACATACAATGGGAAGAGGCACAGAGTACCGTGCTGGTCTACCTCAGGCTGCAACTGTTTTCTACGCAACCTTTAACCCAAAGAAACGTCTTAATTTTTAACCTGCATAATGGTGTTCTTGGAACATTCATCTCCTCAGTTCTTTAGAGGCAACTTCAAATATAAAACTATCCTCTCCTCTCTGTGTTTCTCCTCTGAACATTTAAGATCTCATATTATAACAGCTCATCTATAAACAAGAATGTCAAACTGTCCAGGAAAGAAAACACTGGATGAATCTTAAAAACAGTAATAAATCCCTAATTCAGAAAAAGAACCTAGTATTCATATTTAAGAAAAGCACAGCAAATTGTTTTTGTACTTTCAAATTATAGTTTGAAATCTTTTTTAAATTAACTAAACTACATTGAACTCACTAGTAAGAGTCTTACTATTTTTTACCTTTTATAAAAAATAGTAATAATCAAACCTTTTTTCTGTATTAGGCCAAGTCTCACCTTTCCATTTACACAGGGGCAGGAGAACCAGAACCACCGCCTAGGTACAGCCAGAACATAGCATATTTCCTAATTCACTCAATTATGATGTTTGAAGCAATTTTCAATCATGGTATACTTTGGAATCTTTGAAAGGTCATTCACCAAAATATGGGTAAAAAATCTGCAAAGTACTTTGGAAAATTTTACTTAATCCACATAATTTCCCTCCAACAAGGTTATAACATAAGAACCGAAGGTGCAAAGCAAAAATACTGGCCAACTGATTTAACTAAATTTGGGGCAATTCAGTAGCACCAGATTTAGAAAATGTAAAAATTCTGACTCTTATTGTTGGAAAAATACTAAAGATGTACTGAGCTTTCAAAAACAGAGCACAGCAGCAGCAGAAGCGAACCACAGGGCACGCGACCACCAGAGATGGGACACCCATTGCACGGCAACGGCATCCCTCGACTCCAAGGCAGCAGAGCTGCAAGAGGGGACGAGGACCCCGCTCACTCAGGCCTAAGGCAACAATCTTGCAAGTCATACGGCACTTACTGCAGGGGCCACATTCTCTCAGAAACGTGGCCACCTCCAACTGCCCCAGCCTCGCTCCAGCCCCTGCCAACAGGCACCAGGGTGAGTAAGGGACAGAGGGCCCGCCTACCACGCCCCCAGGCAGCAGCTCAGGGCCCGGTCTGCCAGGTCTGCCACCATCGCAGGCCCTGTGGCTGGGCGTCCGCCCCTCAGCTCCGGCAAGGAGAGTGGAAGGGCTGTCTGCTGCTATGAAAGGCAAGGAGCGCGAACTCCATTGAGGCCCAGCTGTTCTCCACATTTACTGAATGTATTCCCTGATTTTATCTTTAAATGGCACCCATGCAGTCATTTCTGCTGTTGCAAACCACGCAGAAAAGTACACAGGCGGCGGCACACTCTGCGTGGGGACAGGCATGGAAAACCTGGGTTGAGCTCCGACCGACACTCACTTGGACAAATTATCCCACCTCACTCATTTCCACATCCTCGTCGGAGGCTGGTACAAACCAGGGAGACGGTCTGGATGCCACAGAAGCTCGGGCTAACTGGGAATGCCCGCAGGGGCGCCCAGCACCAAGCAGCCACCAGCCAGCCTCTGACTGTCTGGCGGCAGCTCCACACTCTGCCCAGAAGGCTCCGCGTCTCCATCAGAGGCTCCCACTGCATCTATCTGTTTCAACCTGTTGTCTGGCAGTGTCCTATGGCCTGATGTCTTGTGAGTTTTTCTTTCCCCACCCCATGCATTGCTCTTTCTTTTGTCCCCTCCTCACCTTCCTTCTTAGAGGATCTTCCTACCGCGCTCCCCTCCTCTCCCAAAAGGCTCCTGCTCAGCCCCTCCCTATCCTGGACCCCATATACACCAACTAAAACACCCAGTTGAAGCGTGACCTGCATCGAGCTGCAATAAAATGGACAAGCTCCCCCCAGATAGTTCTGAGCCACCTCTCTAACGTTCTCTACCAATCCAAACACTAAATGCAGTGCCTGGTAGAAGAGGGGCCAATGCGTCTCTTTGCAGAATTGAGTTTCATAACTCAAAAATACTCACGAGTTACTAGGTAGCCCTCACTAGGCACCACCTCAGCAATAAATTTCCCAAAATGCTAATAGTAACACCCAGATTCTTCCTCTTCCTGGAGCTCTCAGCCCCTAGAACTTGATGGATCCCATCCTGGGTCATTCATGCCACAGCCTCCAAAAAAGCCACTGCTGACTACCCAGTCTACAGTCATGGCATACTTTACACACACACACTTTAGTAACACTACAAGACCTGTCTTGTTTACCTGGTTGGCGGACTTCCTCGCTCTCTAGATTGTCAACTCCATGGGACCAGGGACCTGGAACCTCAGCGCCCAGAACCGTATCTTATCTGACACAGATACGGCATGCACTTGTCAAGTACTTGGGGGGCAGGCCATCCACACACTCGCAACATCTCTGACCTGCTCACAGCCCTGGAGGCTCCCCTGCACGTCCTCCCTGCTTCCTTCTGCTCTGAGACGTCCCCAGCCTGCCACACCACCCCATAAAGACGCCCCAGCCGCCCCAGCCCCGAGTTACCCCTTCCTTCTCCTACCGCCAATGGTCCTTTAGTTTAGCACTTTTAAAAAAACCAAAATCAACTACCTCAGGCCTAGTTATTTTGTGTGTGGATCCCTTAACTCCCTAAAGTGACTATAAATTTTTATTGGCTTTGTTGCCTTTGAGAAAAGAACTTCAAACATGTACAATGTCAAAGAATTTGAGTGTTTGTCACAGTACCAAGGTTTTTTATTTGAACAATTTTGACTGCAGAGACAGATGAAATATTTCCTTTATAAACTGATTATAATTTAACTGTTCTGTGGTGGCTACAAGTCACCTGGATAAATACTATAAACTAGCTGATACTCTCAGGGGCTATTTACAGCTCTTATAAAGCATTACGTGAACCTGCTGAGTAACCTTAGGAACTGTGCTCTCTGTAGTTCATTACTGGTTTTCTTACAAATTTTCTGTCTTCTTTACTGCCCAGGTATCAGCAATAAAACTACTTGCTGTTCTAAGTAACTTTCCCTTTCTACTTTCCTCCTCATTTGATGTGAATAGGAAAGTCAACAGGTTAGAACTAAGCCAACAGAAAAGCCGACTCGGCACAGAGGCTCCCCACGGGAAGGGAGAGGGGAGAGACTCACTGCCGCTTCTGATCCTCCATGGGGGCGTCGTAAACATCCAGAACCACTGACTGACGAAACACGCCCAAACGCAGTGGTTCCTCCGCGAGAAACGCGGATGTAGCTGTCAGCCCTGCTCTGCCAGTGGCACAAGGACCACGGGCTCACCTGCTGCACAGAGCTGCTCCCTTTCTACTGCTCTCATTTGCTCTGGACAGCAACCCTGGGAGGTTAGGCGGCACGAGGATCACCCATGTCATGACACCCCCTTTGAAAGCCATGAGAACCACACCCCAGAGAGATGACACGGTGGGCCCGGTCACCTGGTAAAACCGATGGGTCGCGCAGTTCTCATTCTTCCCACTAAGCCCATTTTATAAAGCAGAGCCCTTGTTGGTAATTTAGGGTAAAATAACTTCATGCAGGGCTCGTATGGAGCCAAAAGAGGGGAGGACAACAACACATTCTGCTATCATATTCTACTGTATTTGAAAAGAACATTTGCAAAAAAAAATTGCCAACAGTCATTGTTTGTTGCTAAGAAGCAAATTCAATTTTTCACACTAATAAATAGGAGACTGAAATGGAAAAGATAGTAAATGCATCCAAATTTGGCCTTTCCTTGATTTTACAGATTATAACCTTTCTATGGTTCAAATAAAAAATAATCGGAAACGCCCAGCAATAAAACCCTCCCTTCCTCTACACCCGAAAAGTTTAATCTGTCCCATCCAAGATACTTCTCATGTTCAGACATGTAAGAAGTTAGACTGAATTACAAAGCGGAGAATCCAAAACTCTAGCTCAAAACGCCCCAGGTGTGTACATCTCTGGCCTGTGGCAAAACTGCATGCTCCCTGGTCAGAGACAATACGAACTGTGTTCTTACAGCACTGTGTTCTTTTCCTTCACTGCAGGTTTGTGTGAGTCTTTGTTGGCCAATCAACGAATATTTATTGCGGGCCTATTTCGTGCCAACCATCTAGGCACTGATCAGCAACTTCGCTGATTTAAATGTTTGTCTCTAGACTGCAGGTGCCATGAGAAGAGTTACTGCTTCTTTTTCACCCAACACTGCACGGTACTACCTAGCAGAGTGTCTGGCACACAGCAGGGACTTCACAAACATTAGCTGAATGAACGACTGAGCGCCCGGGACACAGAAGGAGAGGAAGGGGCCACTTTGCATGTAAAGGAATCAGGACTTTCCACTGCCCAGAACATGCCCCATGACGCCCAGCAATCCAACGAATTCTGAAAGGCAGCACATGCATGCACAGCTGTAGGCATGGCAGCTGCCATGCAAAGGGGCCGGGGCCCAGGACTAGGAAGAATTCAGCCCTTTGTTTCTCTCTGCCTGCCTTATAACTGGAAGGAAGTGAGGTCCACTGTCAACCTACCTGTCAGCTGCATGTCTTCAACATCTGGCTTTCAGAAATACTAAGTTAACGTTGCTATTGAGTGACATTTATGTTGATTTACTCACTGACATCGCTGACTGAAAAGATATTAAAATGTCTGAGGTCATACAGAAGACCTGGATAGAACCAAGTTCATAGCAGAAGTTCCCCATTTCAGGTCTTTGCAAGCTATAAATTAGTCTTCACAGAGTATTTAAAAAAAAAAAAAAAAAAAAAAAAGGCTTGACTCATTATTTAAACTCTCCAAACTTTAGGTCATAAAGTTCAAACATGACTCTTTACCAGTAAGCTGTTCAAAACAGACTAAGTTCCAAGAGTGAGCCTCACTCAAGTATTTTAATTAAAACCTAAGATTCAGTGGGTTATATGTTGCCCAGAGTAGTTATGAAAATAATAGTAGGATAAAAAGAAATATGAACTACTTAACTCGAAATAAAAACTCAGCAATTTAAGCAGGTATGAAAATGAAGATGTGTTAAGTTCCTTTATCATTAATAAACAAAAAGTTTATTTTCAGTTCTTTTTCCCAAATTCAACTAAATGAATAGATTAAAAAATTAAGGAATTTAAAAGAAAAGCAAAAAGCAATAAACTGTTCCAAATATATATGCCAAACAGAAAAGTCTTAGAGTTATTTCCATTAAGCTATATATATGTTTCAACAGATGCGTTAGTTATGCTTAGTAGAAGAGTCAACATCTTCCCTTTCCCCCAAACTCCAACCCCTGCAAATCACAACTTACCTGGAAAGGGTGGTGACGTTAGTTATAAACAAAATGAACACTAAACAAAGGAACAACTTGAATTATGTGAACAGTTTGCAAACAATTATGCACTAAGCCTAATGTCACCAAAACCTCAGTACCCAGTTAAAACAGTAAAAAAAGAAACAAAACAACACCTGGGAATTCTCTAGACCCTGGTCATCTGATTCAGGACAAGTATTTAATGACCTAAAACAGCAACAAAATCCCATTCAACAAATAAAGAACATGTATTTAGTAGAAGGCCCAGAAACTGTTCCTTGGATGAGTTAGTTGTATTCACATGACACTGTGATATACAAAAGAATATATGATGGGAAAATCAAAAGGGACTTCTTGCTACATTTTTAAATACTATTTTTACATTTTTTCCAAAATCAAGTTTATGTAGTGATTTTATTTACCGTATGACGTCCACAAAATCACTTTGCAATGAACGGAATTAAGGAGAGACTCTTAGGGTAAATAACTACAGAAATTTACTTAAGACTAAGGTAAGCAAAAAAAAAAAAAAAAAAAAAAGTTTTATATGAGTAAGAAACTACCATATTGTGCCCAGGCATACAGTCAAACTAAGCTCTATGAAGGATTCAGATATTCACATCAAAATTCCTCATAAAAAATAAAATCCCAACAACGTGTTAAAATGCCAGCCAGAAATATGATATATCCAACCAAACTACTTTCCTACCGGGATCCCCTCCCTTTCTTAAGGGTGACTACGCTTTACCTTGGTTTGAAAACATCATAAAACAAAACTACTGGAGTTGAGTCAAAAATGACAAAACAGCACGCCCTTCAACTTCCATTTTGTTAATGGCCTAATTTCAGAAAGATCCGCTGTGCTAAGACCTTAGCCTCCCCCTAAGTGTTGCAATCTTGCGTGGCGCGGCCTGGCCTCGCGTGGAATGGGATGGAGAAGAGCGGCCGGCCCATCCGGGAGAGGAGCGCCGTGGCTTGGCCGCGAGAGGTGGGGGGAGCGCAGAGCTGCGCGGAGTGACAGGGCCCGGCCTGTGAGGGGTAGTGACAGTGCCCGATCCGCGCGGAGTGGCAGGGTACAGCCCAGCCCTGCCGGCTCCCTGCCCTCTGGGGAACGCGAGTTCGTCGGCCACAGCGCGCCCGGCCCTTACTGCACAATCCTGGTTGGACACAAGGGCACCGAATCTGCGGACCTGGAAATGTCACTGTCGGAACACATTTTATGACGCGTTCGCTGGCAAATAGCACAAAAAGCTAAGAATATGCCGGGAGTGCACCGAAGGGACGGGTGGCTGCCCCCACCCGCTAGTCCAGCTATTTTGACGTCCGTGAGTGCAGTGACAACTAGCCCTCAGACGGCGCTGGGGTCCCTGCACTTTTCCACGCCCGGATTCCCGGCCCCAAGTTAGAAAAGAGCCCGAGTGGCGTCCGGAGCCGTGATTCAGCAGCGGCCCGGGGGGAGGGGGGCCAGATCACGCCGGCTGCCGGTCCGGAAAAGGTCACCGAGAGCTGCAGACGCCACCCAAGTCCAGACCTGGCCAGCCCAGGAGCGGCGGGGGAGCGGGCGGCGGAGGGTTCCTACCTTTCCTGCTTTTCGGAGAGCTCCGCTTGCTCCGGGCGCTGGCTCGCTCTTCCTCAATCGCAGCTGCTATCTCGGGGTTGTCTTCCCCATTGTACCAGACCAGGAGCTCCTCGCCCGGCGCGATTGGCTGCAGGGAGAGAAGAGACAGGCGCTTCGCCAATCAGGTCGGCGGTTGTTGGTGGGGCGGGGGCAGGGCGGGGCTGCGAG
Organism: Pteronotus mesoamericanus; assembly: GCF_021234165.1. Classification (NCBI taxonomy): domain Eukaryota; kingdom Metazoa; phylum Chordata; class Mammalia; order Chiroptera; family Mormoopidae; genus Pteronotus; species Pteronotus mesoamericanus. The sequence continues at coordinate 3,340,065 of NW_026555200.1, forward strand.
ACCGAGGCCAGCCGGGCAGGAAGGGCTCCTAAACCCTCCGCCGCTGCGGGTTGGACGACTTCGGGAAGGGACCCTCTGCTGGAGGGAGGACCTCAGTTCTTGCCAGCCTCCTCTCAGGGATCCGCTGGGCTCTCTATGGATCTGACTAAACTAGACCGCAACTCAGAACTGCCATATGCTGCCGAATCTTACTGTTCAAAGCCTCAAGGCTACCCATGCAAAAGGAAACAAACAAACCCGGAACCATTTTGCCCACGAAATCTAGCAGATGAGAATTGTAAAGCACAATCAGAAAGAACCAAGAGGTTTGGAAAGAGAAGCGCTGAAATCTAATTACCAGCTCACGGTTCAGATTCCAAGAGCAAGTTAAGCACGATAAGGAAGAACTATATGCCACTGCACATTTATAAGTCACCGCTAATTATATCACGGAAAAGCTAAAAGAAAAGGGCACACAAGTGTCCTGGCAATATATTATCTATGCACTGGACCAACCTGCTCGGACCCATGGACAATTTACTGTCTTGCCCTCTGTACCATACATCGAGTCTACATGACGAGTTAAATTTAGAAGGAAATACCTAACAACACCTCACATGTATTATGCTCCTAAACAATTAATTCTTAACAGCTATATAAACAGTAAGGATATATACCGCCAACATCCTGATTACACCTAGATCCTGAAGAAAAAACATACTGAGTGGAAAGATTACTCTTCTAAATAGAATTTAAGGAAGTGGCTTATTGGTTTCTCTCACAATGACTCAACTGTTCGAAAAGTTCCAAGAGCATCATAAATAACATTTCACCTAAAATCCAATTAATAAAATAAGAATCAATAAGGCCATACTAATATGAATGAATGAATGAACGAACAAGTAAATAAATAAGAAGGAAAGCTCTTCCTTAAAACAACTCCCAAGTAATCAATGGAAAAGAAATAATGGAGGCAGGTAGAAGAGGGTAAACGGGGGATAGTGACAGGAGACTAGACTTTGGATGAACAAACAATACAATACACAGATGATGTATTAAAGAATTATACACTTGAAAACTACGGGATTTTATTAACCAATGTAACCCCAATAAATTCTATTTAAAAAAAAAATTGGCAATCATCTCAGTGATAACTGATTTGGGCAAAAATCATCAATAGATGCTAAAGCTTGGGAAAAGATGGTAAAAGTCTGAGGAGTAACAGAATATTTGCAAAGTCTCAAAATCTGTCCTCCAAAGACATTTATTAATCACAAAAGAAAAACATTATCTTTATAATGAGACTAGGCACTATGTGCCTCCTGATACATGCAGAGAAAAGAACACAGCATCACTTTTGGAGATTTCTGCCCAACATGCATAAATATAATTTAATCATGATGAAGCACAAGAGAAACCCAAACTGTGGGACATTCTACAAAATAACTGACCAGTTCTCTAAAAACTAAAAGGGCATAAAAGCAAAGACTAAGGTACTAGCCAAACTAAGGAAACTGATAAAAGACATTATACTTGAACGTAACTGAGTTTTCTTTTCCTATACAGGCATCATTGGAACAACTGACAAAGTCTGAATAGAGTGTATGGATTAGCTAATACAATACTGTCTGTCCATCCTGATTTTGGTCACTGCACCATGGGTCATGGAAGAGGATGCCTTTGTTTTTAGGAGCAGGGCAAATTCCACCTAAGACGTTAGTTTAGAAACAATACAGTTCCTAAACTTCAACATACATTTTAGTCTAGATAATGCCCTTGAAAATAGTATTATTTTGTTTCATTCTCAGTTTATACAGTTCAAATTTTAAATATTCTAAATTCTTTAAAATAAAACCAACTGCTAGTGCCTTCACTCCCCCAAGGATGGTTAAAACCCGCCATTTTCTTACCTTTAACCCAATATACTATTGTTTCCCCTCTTGATTCTGTTAAACCTAAACAGAAAAAACTAACCTCATATAGATAAGATTTTAATGAGTTAAAAGATATCAGATTTTGTGAGTTAAAACAGCCATTACAGATACCTTTTGGCACTCTGATGAGCTAATATATTTCTGTTGACGGAACAGGCCTTTTTATTTAAATAAAACCATTTATGATTCCAAATGTACAGTTTGCTTCTCTATTTTTTGTTAAGTTACATATTCATGACATGGTGGTATCATAAAATATTTGAAGTGATTAGAGTTTGCAGAAATATGTAAAGACTTAAATAAAACCAAAGTAAAAAAGAACATGGGAAGGAGTGAGGGAAGAAAGTATATTCCCAACTTCCTCCTAACCCAACAGCGTAAGCACGACACTGGGGGAAGATACCACCAGGCGTTTTCCAGGAGCCTCCCAGACACAGAGCTCGAGCTTCCGTGGTCATTGCGTTCCCATCCTCAGAGTGCCACCGTCCTAGCAACTGGGCAAGGTTCAACATCAACACAAACTCTTTACATAGGAGGGCACCCTTCTGTTTGTCAAAACACACAAGATAAAAACAAACCAGAATCTGTTTTTACCTAAATATATTATAAAATTTCTAAATGGCTAATGAGCTTGTGAATAGCTAGACTGAAAGCAATGTGATTTGTCAGCTATTGAATAACCTTCCAAACTGTCAGCAACTAAGGTGATTATTATATTATTGGGCTATATACTTCCCAACTTCAGATTAAAACAGCTATATAAGTAACAGACCTTTATGAAGGAAATAATATATCTTTTTCAATCAATTATTGTTTGCTTCTGTACTGTTTTTTTAATAAGTCAAATTTTAAAAGAAATTTTTTTTGTCCTTAAACACAGGAAATATAAATCTGCATTAAAAAATAAATAAAATCAGTGCTTGCTTTAGCAGCAAATATACTAAAATCAGAATGATACAGAGAAGATTAGCATGGTCCCCGTGCAAGGATGACATGAAAATTCGTGAAGTATTCCATTTTTTAATCAATAGATGCTGCAAAAGCATTTGATAAAATCCAGCACCCATTTATGATAAAAACACTCAGCAAAGTGGGAATAGAGGGAGCATACCTCACCATAATAAAAGCCATATGCAAGGAATCTACAGTAAACATTACACTCAATGGGAAAAAACTAAAAGCTTTTCCCTTAAGATCGGGAAGAAAACAAGGGTGTCTGCTTTCACCACGTTTATTCGACATAGTACTGCAAATTATAGTCTCAGCAATAAGACAAGAAAAAGAAATAAAAAGCATCCAAATTAGAAAAGGAAGATGTAGAACTGTTCACATATGACGTGATAGCATACACAGAAAACCCTATAGTCTCCACCAAAAAACTACTCGACCTAGTAAGTGAATCTGGCAAAAGAGCAGGATACAAAGTCAGCATTTAGAAATCGATGGCATTTTTGTACACCAACAATAAATATCAGAAAGAGAAACTAGGGGAAAAAATCCCATTAACTATAGCCATGAAAAAAAAAAGTACCTACAAATAAATTAAACCAAGGAGGTAAAAGACCTGTATTCAGAAAACTATAGAACCCTGAAGAAAGAAATTAAGGAAGGTACAAATAAATGAAAGCATATACTATGTTCATAGACTGGAGAATTAACATCATTAAAATGCAATCTATAGATTCAACGCAATTCCTATTAAAATACCAATGGCATATTTCACAGATATAGAACAAACATTTCAAAAATTTATATGGAGCCAAAAAAGACCCTGAATAGCCTCAGCTATTTTGAGAAAGAAGAACAAAGTAGGAGAGATCACAGTACCCGATATCAAACTATATTACAAGGCCACTATAATCAAAGCAGTCTGGTACTGGCATAAGAACAGACACATAGGTCAATGGAACAGAACAGAGAACCCAAAAATGAGCCCATGGCTCTATAGTCAAATAATATTTGACAAGCAGGGCATGAGCATTCAATGGAGTAAAGATGGTCTCTTCAATAAGTGGTGTTGGGAGACCTGGACTGATAATTGCAAAAAAAAAAAAAAAAAGAAAAGAAAAGAAAAGAAAGAAAGAAAGAAAGAAAATAGACCACCAACTTACACTATACACTAGAATAAACTCAAAATGGATGACAGACAAACATAAGTCATGACACCATTAAAGTCCTAGAGGAAAATATAGGCAGAAAAATTTCAGATATCCACATAGCAATATTTTGCTGATATTTTCCTAGAACAAGGAAAATAAAGGAAAAAATAAACAAATGGGACGACATCAAATAAAAAACTTCTGCAAGGCTAAAGAAACCATCATCAAAATGAAAAGGGAACCAACCATATGGGAGACCATATTTGCCAATAAAACACTGGACAGGGTTTGCTCTCTAAAATATGGAAAGAACTCGTAAGACTCAACACCAGGAAGAAAAGTAATCAAATTAAAAAATGGGCAAAGGACCTGAATACACACCAATCCAAGAAGGACACACAGAGGGCCCACAGACATATGAAAAGATGCTCAACATCACTAACCATCAGAGAGATGCAATTAAAACCACAATGAGGTATCACATCACACCTGTCAGAATGGCGATTGTTAATAAATCAACAAGCAACAAGTGCTGGCAAGGATGTGGAGAAAAGGGAACCCTAGTGCACTGTTGCTGGGAATGCAGACTGGTGCAGCCACTGTGGAAAACAGTATGGAATTTCCTCAAAAAACTAAAAATGGAACTGCCTTTGACCCAGCGATTTTGCTGCTAGGAATACACCTTAAGAATACCGAGTCACCAATTCAAAAGAAGTTACGCACCCCTATGTTCACAGCAGTGTTATTTACAATAGCCAAGTGCTAGAAACAGCCTACATGCCCATCAGTAAATGAGTGGGTCAAAAAACTGTGGTACATTTACACAATGGAATACTACACAGCAGAAGGAAAGAATGCTTACCTTTTATGACAGCATGAATGGGACTGGAGAATATTATGCTAAGTGAAATAAGCTAAGCAGTGAAAGATGAATACCATACGATCTCACCTATAAAAGGAATCTAATGAACAAAGTAAACTAACGAACAAAATAGAACCACACGCATGGAAACATGGAACGGACTGAAAGTGACCGTAGGGGATGGGGGGAGGGGTAAAATGGTGGAGAGAAGGGGAAGGAACTAGACAAAGAACACGTATGAATGGTCCCCAGACATGAGCAAGAGTGTGGGAATCGACTGTGGAAGGGAGGTTTGTGGGGGTGGAGGAGGGCAAAGGTGGAAAAACTGGGACAACTGTGATAGAATAACGCTAACAAAATGATTAAAAAATAAGACAAAAAAACTAAAAAGTCCAAACAACCTCTTCTTTCATATATTATATTTTGATGTTTAACAAAAAAATAAACAGAAAGACTTTAAACTTTCCCAACTATTCCTCTGGGTTCTGACAGGCCTTACATAACCAAGCATACTTTCCTGTCTAAATACCAATAAATATAAACTTGGAATTTTAACAGACCCAACAGATAGAGGCAAGGGTTCCAAAAAATACTTCTCACACTAGGTCAAAATAAAATCCTCCAAAATTAACAGAACTCAAAAAGCACATTCATGCTTCTCCTCCCCCGCCCACTCCCCCCCGCCCGCTCCCCTATGTGCCCTTTTAAAAGTCACAGGTCAGAAGCCTCAACTCTCAAATGGGTGAGCTGAACTGAAAGCTAGAACTCGTACCTTCTTCGCCCTTCTGACCGCCCCACCTCACCTAACATGGCCCCTGCCCATCTCACCAGCCTCATTTACTCTTCTTCCCCTAGATCCAGCCACAACTGCCTTTGTTTTAGCCCTTATTTTCTAGCATATTCCTTCTTCGGTATCTTTGTTTCTATGGGGGCCTGTCAGCCAGGACTGCTCTGCTGGCTGAGACCTCGGCGTGGCCGCCACGGCCCAGCCACGGGGGCCACCAGGGCTGCCTTCCCTGGCCCACGGGAGCGGCCGCAGCCCTCCCCCACCCAGGCTCATCACAGGTCGCTGTCTTCAAAGCGTTTACCACGATCTGGAATTGTTCTGATTACTTATTCACTTGCTTATTATCTGCCTTGCCCCCATAAATAGGAAGTTCCATGAGACGGAGATCTTATCTGTTTTGTTCACTACCACAGAAGAATATCTGGTACATACTAGACAACAAATATTTGTTAAACTAATGAAGAGAAGAATGAAGCAGGCTAACAGTTAACATCCAGAAATTTAAAGTTCTTTTTAATCGTATTAAAAACAAACCAGCGTTGGGATTTTCCAGTTATCTGGGTGATAGTTGAGAAGGTGATACAGAGCCCAGAGAAACATCAGTGTAATTCATTTACAAAATCTAACCCACAGAAAGCCTCATCTGTGTTAGATAATCACTAGCAAGAAACCTGAAAGGTCTCGTGCATCCCTGAGCAAACATTAGAGGGCAGGTATGGGGGAAGTCTGCAAAGATCAGAACTACATTACTTCAGATGACGACGGGTAAAAATAACAGCCGCAGTAAAGCTAGTTAACAACTGTGAGTAATTGGGTTGGACAAGGAACGCTTCACAGAACGTTATACACATCATCTTGTTTAATCTTCCCAACAACTGAATGTGTTAAGTTTACTATTACCTCCATTTTTACAGATGAAAAAACTAAGACACATGGAGCTTAATTAATTTCTCACAGTCGCACATCTCGAAGCCAAAACCTGCTCACAAGCAGTCAGCTACAGTCCCCACCCCAACCATGACCCCGTACCACCTCGCCAAAGATAGCAACTATCACTTACCCAGCACTTACTAGGCACTAGAGCTCTACCCATAATCACCTACGAAATCACCAGGATCATCCTATGAAGGTGATCCTGTTATTTTCTGTATCTTACAAATAACCAAACGGAGGCACAGAAAGGCGACTTGCCTAAGGTTACACAGCTGGTGAAGTTACAATGGCGTGCCTTAGTCACACGGCAAGCCAGGGTCCAATCCGCAAGTCAGGCTTCCCAGTTCACTCTCTCAAATACGCACTCCCTTGCTTTTCAGTTTTTCTCAGATTTGCTATCAGAGACAGGCTGATGAAGAAACTTCCCAGTGTCCCAACATCTCCCCGCACCTGCTCTCCCTTGCACCCTCATCTCTGCTCCCCTGACCATCTCAGATCCACCCCCTTGCTGGCCCTTCCCCTCCAACAGGACTCTGCCTCACTGATGCAACCAGGTGGGACTCTCCCTTCAAACTAATCTGAGACACACAATGAATTCTTGAATCCAACTTCAAATTCCAGTATAACAAAACTGTATAGTTACACCTACTAGAAAATCATGCTATTATAATACAGAAGGGAGAAGAGAAAGAAGGTTGTAGATGTTTTAAATGAGAAAGTACAATAAAAATATAGTTCCTACAGGGACTGGAAGCAAGGATGTGGGCACAGATGAGCAGAGGGCAAGCCCAACTGGCTGCAGGCGACAGGGATGTTAAGCAGCCGCGCGCTCCCTCAACGTCCAGAGGCCCTGCCGCTCCCAGGCAGGCAAAGCCGAGCTCGCCACAAAGCTGCCCACCATCTTCAACACTCGCTCAGCTAGACTTTTCCACTCCACAGAAATAATTTTTTTCATGGACTGTCCCCCAAACCATGACATTTTTAATGAAAGTAAGTAAATAAAGAGAAATTCGCCTTACTGCAATTTTAGCAAATGTACCTATTTTAAAAAGCAACAAGCATCTTAACTTTAGAGCCCCAAGACTCCGCCTTCCAGAGCATGTCTGTGCACGATGCATACAGATTTGCGATGCGTACAGATTTGCCTTCGGAGAAAACGTGACAAGGGAGACAGACAGGGGCTTGCTTATTGCAGAAATGCAGCCACACTCAATACTTCCTAATACTGACTTCCCGGAATAGACTTAGTGACCTCTGACCCTACCGCAAACCCTCAGAAAGGATTGTCCTACTCTGTTCATCTCTACGGTGCGCTACCACAGCTCTGGACAGTTTCTTGCAGTTGACTAAATCTGCCCATTAGACAGTTCCTAATGCATTTGTCTTCTTAGCGGGGGAAGTAGCTGCCACATGCTTAACTCATCAGCATCTACAAAAATGCAACATGGGACCACTTCACAGGACTGTCACACTTTTGTGCCCTGATGCACACGCAGCCGTGGCGACTGGACAGTTAAAGGCCAGACCATGATGAACCACTTTTAGACATCATCCTTTCAAAGTCTGCAAAGTTGTCATTGTCAGTCACAACTAAGGACAGCACTTGCAAAAACTGCACACAGAGTAACTAAGAGCAGACTGATTCTAACACTCTTACCTTTAGAGTTTTATAGTAAATGGCCCTGTTGATTTCCAGGGGAAATAAATTTTGCTCTTGTCCTGAGCAAGCCCAGTTCACATAGCGCAGCCAGTTCCCCTTCTCTGGGTCGGTGGCGTCAATGCACATCCATCCCAAATTCGGATAATATACCTCGGGGAGGGAGAGAAAACACCCTTGTTAAAATGGCAGTATCTTTAAAATGTTTCCATTTGCAACTTTTAAGACAATTCTTTTTCGTTATATGTAAATACTCTATAAAGCAGTTCACAGAAACAAAATAAATAAGCAGCAGAGGAAAGAACAATAAAAGATAGAAACTACAATTCAAAACTGCAATCCTCATTAGCTATTTTCCTATCAGTGCTTGTTTGAGCGATTTTTTCCTTCCTAAACTTGAAGAGCTATGGTAAACATGCTGAATGAGCTCCAAATGCTTCACGAATACGTACACAAAGACAAGTGACAGCTCTATTCCCTGAAGACAGAGCTGGAAGAGGGAGCTGGCAGCACCCACACCCCTGGAGCTTGCTGGGTCGCTGCGCATATCGCCCAGCCCTGCAGGCTCCGCAGTTCAGCAGGTCCCTTCCTTGGAGGGCTGACAGGATCTCCAGTGAGTAAGCGGGTAGCGTGGCCCTTCAAGTGGATGACAGGGTATGACGCTTTTGCAAAGCCGGGTCACCCTTAAACCCTTCCGTATCCAGGGCCTGTCACACCTGAGGTGCCAGGGAACGTCCTCTGGGAAACAGCAGTGTCTTTCCAACACAAGACCATGCGCCCCGCCCCTCTTTCAGGAGTCACGTCAAATCTACTGCTGCAGGAAGCTTTCCCCCATCATCCATTCAATTCCTTCTCCCAGCTGCTTCTAGCACTTAACCACCCTTCCTTTTAAAGAAAAGCTACTTAGCAACTATTTTTAACTTTCTCTTTGTACATACGTATTTACATATATACAGGTTTTTCTTTCCCAAAACTAGACCATAAAACCCTTGATTAGGTACTAAAATAAAGTTACAGAATCAATTGGTGACAGACCTATCAAAAACAAAGCAAAGAAAATGAGTCTTTTACATTCTCTTTAGGAAGAAGAAAAGGAACCTCGATGCTCCCGCGTCTTCCCTACACACGCACAGCCGAGACCCATTTCTCCTGGTCTCCCACCCGCACGAAACCCCCACCTTTACTGCAGCCCTCCTCCTGAACAAAGCGACCGCACCCGCTCTCCGCCAGGCCCGTGACTCAGGCTCTGGCTACCAGGGCCAGTGTCCACCTCGCGGGCCACCAGCCGGACTCTCTTCCCCTCGGAGTCGGACGTGAGGCACAACTCTACGTGCTTTCCATATGAGCTCACTTAGCTGTATGCAGCAGCAGGTGCATTATTATCTTTTTATAACATGTCAGTAGCTAGGATCAAAAGTTAAGTAACTCTCCCAACGTCGCCAAATTCATTAGGAGTAAAGATGGGCTTACCCTCAGATCTTCTTGACCTCTACTCACCGGCCCCTTCACTAACCACCTGAGTTAAAACTGCAAATCCTTCTCTTCCCATCAGCAGCCCAGCCATCCCCCCAATTTATTTTTCTTCAGAGCACTTATGCTCTTTTAAAGTATGGGATCATCTACTTACTTCTTTTACTCAGTGCCTGTCTCCCCACAGCCAAGAATTCGCTCCCAGAGAAGGCATTTTAGCCTTCCCATTCCCTGCAGCACCTACAACACCTTGACCAGTGCCTGGCAAAGAGTAAGCTCTCAATGGATAACTATGGGGTGGATGAAACAATAGCATTACACACAAGAGTGTAACTGCCATCATTTACTGAGCACCTACTATGTGACAGGAACCATGCTAGCAGGTGCGCTGCGGTTAGTTTACTTAATCATCGCAAGTGCCAGGAGATTATTCTCACTATTCTCACTATAAGCACCCTCAGTGAGTTGACTCAAAAACTAGCTGTTACTAAAACACCCATCTGCGCCCTTCTAAAGAGAGGCTGCCCACGTCACCCACACATACCCCCCCCTTAAAACAAAGAGAAAGAGTGGCCCCCAAATGGTAGGTTATGAAGAGAGAGCATCACAGTGCAAAACGGAAAGTTAAACTTTACACGCCAAAATATCATAAGCTGCTCTACGTAAAAATGTTTGAGAGATATTTTTGGCATGTTTGTCAGCATGGTAAAAAGGGAATAGTTGGTCTTTTAACATTGTCAGTCTGTTTTACTTTTTACTAAATTCAAGATGGAAGTCTTGATTTTGCTTTATTGATTTTAGAGAGAGAGGGGAAGGGGACCAGAAGGAGAGAAGGGAGGGAGGGAGAAGAAGGGAAAGAAATGCGTCTATGTACAATTACTCTCTTAGTTGGTCAAACCTTGGTTTCCAATTAATTCCGGGTGGTGGAGAGGCAGTGGAGACCAACTAGAATCTCTCCTCTTCAGACAAAGACAATGCAAAGGCAGGTGAAACTCCCACCACCAGCTCAAACTCCATAGAGGATATGTAACAAATCTATTTCCACATCTTTATGATAACCAAGAAACACTCAGCTGATTTGATCCAAAGGAGAAATGTTCCATGTAATCAATAATTTTTTGCGATCCAATTTATAAAACAGTCCCTTTTAACAAAGCAAAAGTACCTGACTATATACTAGGTATTATGAAACTATTTTGACAAGGTAACTTTCAAATGGAAATTCCCTATTTAGGAAGAAAGAACTGAAGGAAAGGAAGCACCTCTATGTCAAGCACTGGACTAGATGCTTTATGTGTTATTTCATTATATTTAACTTTTACAAGAACCCTATGAAATATTATTAAATCCCTTTCATGTAGGAGGACACCAGGGAACGTTGGTAATTGTACTAGAATACTGAAGTCACTGAACATCAGAGCCAGGATTCAAACCTGGCTCCCTTATTCACGCCTACTTTTGTTTTGGCTCCTTCCAAAGCCTCGTACCCCGCTCACCCTTCCCGAGGTTACCCAGGCCTGACCTCCTTTCTGCTCTGCTATCAAACACAGACTATTAATTCTGTAAAACAGAACAGAATTTTCATACCGCCCAATTCAATTTCCACTCAATTTAATCCAGTCATTTCAAAAGTCATAAAATTATCTAAATTCAAAATTTAGTACACACTCCAATTTAAAAACACATTCAAAAGTAAATACTCATGACACACAGAGAAAGGTTTGCAAAGAACAAAGTGTTAAACATAACTGTCCTTAGGGGTTGGGAATGAGGGTTTTAACTTACATCCTTCCTTATTATTTGCATGTTATATTGTATATATAAATTCAAATTTGTAAAATAAAAGAGTAATTCTCATTCAATTCACGCAAATGTGCCACCATTTGAACCCTGAACTGTCTGCCTCCAAGGCCCTGACCCAACCTCACTGGCAGGAACCAATTTACTTTGACAGAAACCACTCCCCCGAATTAGGAAGGGTGATTAAGACACCTCTCCACGCTGCACAGTCTCGTGCTGAGGCAAGGCTTTCATTCACCCAGACCAGCCGCCCCCAGTCAGAGTCTGCGGTAAGGAAGCCACTCCGCGGGCGGGTGGTCTCAGGCTGCCCCTCCCACTACCGCTCTAACACATTCAGGGTGGAGACGGGCCCTCTCCTGGGGTCCGAGCTCCAGTCTAGCGGCTCTAGTTTGTCATACTGTCGGAGGCTCCTTTTCATCTTGATTTCTCTGGGGATTTAGCTTGTGAATTTCCAACATTATGATCTACATGCTATTTCCCACTTTCCCTGTCTGCTCCCGGAGACAGACAACACCTAATTATATTTCCGTCCGTGTAGACTGTCAAAAGGACTCCAGGGGAGACAGCAGCTTCACTTCTCCACTGGCACGCCCAGCACAGCATTCCTTCACCTCCAATGCGGCCCCTGAGTGAGTAACTCAAAGCATTCAGAAGGCAATTTCAGGATTCCTCCCCCGAAAGTATTCTTACTTTTTGGTTCAAAATACAGCCCATACAATAGAAGAGAAAAAATTCTAAGCAAAAACGAAACATCGATAATCTTTTAAAAAGTAATCAACTACCCCAAAAAATGTTTTTATCCTCTACGTGATAATTAAAGTGTTTTTCTCTGATGTTCAGGTACCATGAATATTTACTGAGCCAGCAACATCCATGTCAAGTAATTTCATATACATCATCTAACTTGTAGCCAAACAACTCCACAAGGAGCTTGTTACCCTAATTTAAAAGTGACAATAAAAAAATTCTTTTAAAAATTACATTAAGGTCTTCTCATTACACAGATAAAATTTCTCCATCAATTTTAGTTGAAATGCAATACTACCTCTTCTCTCTATCCTCCTGACTTAAAATTTGTTGCCTGAATGAAAATACGCAAACAGAAACAGTGAATTACCAGTGTTCATCTATAACAATGGGGAAAACCTACTTAAAAGATTAACAATATCAGGTTTTAAAAAGCTGGGAAGAAATGTGCACTCATGACATTTTTACCAGACAAGTCAGCTAGTATGTATACAGAGTTCATTCCATACTTTGAAGAACTGTTATTATCCTGAAAAAATTAAACTATTTAAATGTTCAACTGGTTAAACAGTGGAAGGTACAACAGAATTTTAAGCAGCATTAAGAAATAATAATGTAGCCCTGGCCTGTGTGGCTCAGCTGGTTAGAGCGTCATCCCATAACCAAAAAGTTGCGGGTTCGATTTTCAGTCAGGGCACATGCTTAGGTTTCAGGTTCAATTCCTGCTCCAGGCACATACGGGAGGCAACCAATCGATGCTTCTCTCTCGCATCGATGTTTCTCTTGGTCCCTTCCTCTCTCCCTGCCTCTATAAAAGCAATGAAAAAATGTCCTCAGGTGAGGATAAAATTTTTTTAAAGAAACGATGCATAAGTAAAACCAAAAAAACATTAGAAAGAAATTATGTGTAAGTAAAAACACAAAAACATTAGAATGCACAATACCAAGAATGAGCCCGCATGTAAACTATGGACGTGAGTGATAATGATGTGTCAATGCAGGCTCATCGATTGTGACAACGGTACTGCTCCGGGACAGGATGCTGGCGGGAAGTGGGGGAGGCTGTGTGTATGCAGAAGGCGGGGGCGGGGGGGGGGGGATGTTTTTAAAGGATCTCTGTACTTTCTGCTGTGAACCTAAAACTGCTCGAAAAAATAAAGTACTTAAAAAAAAGACATTAAAAACAATTCATAGGCAAACATTCCAAAAGTTCTGCTCCCCAGAAGCCACTTGAGCCCCACCGAGGTAGCTGAAAGGCTGTCAGGGCAGCTGCATTAGAATACTGGCGAGTGCTCCGCGCTGCGGGCAGCAGGGGAGGTGTTCCTCACGTGAAGGCCAGCATTTCAGGGGGCCAGCAGCTCCCCCCAGAAACTGAGCAAAGAATGCTCTTCTCTTCGGAGAACCTCACTGGGTTTTTCTCCATTCACCCTGAGGACACGCTACTGTTTTTCTCCATTATTTCTCACATAATAAAATGTTTTCAGTCAGAGCTTAGCGGACTTAGGATTGCGCTGGATAACCACGGGCTCAAGAAAAGCGATCCAACCCTGCCTTTGAGTGGCTCTGCAATGGGGTTCTAGCTGGGGCAAAAGACCAGGCTGCCAGCAGAGAAGCTGTGCCAAAGGGCTTTAACTGAAGAACAAATGCCAAGATGGGATTTTAATGATAAGCAGCTTCTGTTACATTAATAAGAGGCGCTCTGATGCAAGTCTGAGAGTAAGACCAAGGTTGGAATAAATAAATGGGGAAAATACTAAATTTTACCTGGATTCTTATTTTCTTCTTTACAAATACATAATAAATACATTATAATTTATGCTCCTTGTACTCTTTCAAATGCTATTTCTTCATATACTGTATATTCAAAAGGCTTAAAGGTTTCTGTATGGAATATACCGTGTAGTTGGTACTATCTAAATGACATCCAGATTTTTCTTTTTTATTGAATTTATTAAGGTGACAGTGGTTAATAAAATTATATAGATTTCAGATGTACAGTTCTCTCATCCATCATCTGTATATTGTACTGTGTGTTCACCACCCCAAGCTGAGTCTCCATCCATCATCATTTAGCCCCCCTTTCCCCTCTCCTGTTCCCCCCACCCCCCTTTCCCCTCGTTTTGGCAACCACCATATTGTTCTGTGTCTGTAAACTGTGTGTGTGTGTACACATACATACATACATAGATTACATATACATATACATATACATATACATATACATACATACATTATATATACACACACACATATATATACGCTTCGTCCCTTCACCATTTCACCCAGCCCTGCAACCTCCCCCCGGATTTTTTTCTATTTTAAACTGCAGGAAGGAAAAGACAGCCCTGATCAAAACTGGATTTTTAAACCTGACCCCAAGGTCTGACACTGCCGTGAGGAGTCACAAACTGTGACAGCATCTAAGCAGAAGTATCTTAAGTTAACAATGGAATGGTAACAGGTTTACAGGGGAAATCGAATCCCTAATATGCCGTGGCTCCAAATCACAATTTTCATCGAGCTACTATGAATTCATGCTCTGTATGAATTTCAATGCAAATGACGCTTAATGGACAAAAGGCACCATTAATAATCTACACAAGATGCCCAACAATGTCAAACTGCTACGCTGGGTAAAACAGGCAGCATAAGCTTGGCTTTGGTATTAGTGGCACTTGGTCAAGCGTAGCATTCTACAGCCAGAGCCGGAGCGTACAGTCCCTGGGTCCCTGACGTTATCCTCACTCAGGCGACCGCTAACTTGAAAGAGCGTATTTGTTAAGTTTCCTTTGGAAATTTCAAAAATTAAAAATAAAGTTTGGAGCATAATTTTGTAGTCAACACATTTGTAATCACTCAGGGTAAAAGCTTTTACTGGCTGGGCTGCTTTTCTACAAATACAAATATAGCGCGCTCTTACCTCAAAAGCGGTGAAATAGCACAATGTGATCGTCTCTGGGTAAATCCTCATTTCCTAAAATCCCGCGGGTTAATTGTCATTAGATTTATTATAAGGGATCAGCAACAAAGAAACTCAAAATTACTGGCAGAAACTGTCAGAATTTTCAAGTTAGGAAACGCTGCTGCCCTGACCAGTGGGGCCCAGAGGGTTGTCTGCTGTCCCGCAGACCAAAAAGTCGCAGGTTGATTCCGGGCCAGGGCCCGCGCCCGGCCTGCAGGCCGGTCCCAGGCCAGGGACGTGCGAGAGGCAACCAATCGGTGTTTCTCCCCCACGTCGGTGTTCCTCTCCCACGTGGATGTTTCCCTCTCTCTCTCTCTCTTTCTCCCTTCCCCTCTCTCTAAAAATAAATAAAATCTTTTAAAAAACACACACACTGTTTATGGCATTGAGAAGAAGAGCAATAAACTTCAAACGTACAAATGCCACAGAACTTCTTGATGGAAAGTGTCCAGACATTTCCTACGCATATTTTACTTTTAGGCTTTTATATGCTTACATATGAAACAGATGTGACTCAATTTAAGACAATCTGACAGGAATGCTTTTCCTCACCAATGAAAAACTTCGCTTCGAGAAGGAGTCACACCACAGAGTTCCTGAGGAGCACAGGGAGCTCCCGGGGGCACCTGATCGAAACTAAATGCCACATAAACGGTCCACTCGCATGCAGCTCTCCAAGAAACAACAGCAACATTTTATCTTCACGTTTATCTTAATATTTCTTTATTCTCTACATTTTAAAATTGAGCCAAACTTTTGGCTAAAACTTTTAGCCCAAGTCACAAAGCTAAACGGTGCCAGCTCTGGACTGAGGCCACTCTCCACGTGTCCCCACAGGGCACAGTGGCTCACCTCTGTTCTTAACCACCTCACCTCCACACGGAGGGTGCTCGTGTTCTGCTCTGTCTCCCAATGTGGTTGCGAGAACATGGAAGGAACCGAATAGAAGCCTTTTGAAAAGTTCAAAGAGCTATATAAATGTGCCATGTGCTAAATATATTCAACTCTGAATATTCCAACAACAACACAAAGATTTCTAAACTACAGAGAAGACCCTATCAGTGTGGCCACCATGAGGTGTCTTTTATGGTGTCTTATCTGGAAGCCTATAAAGTGACAGATGAAAGTCCTGGCTGCAAAGCAAATAACCTGAACAAGGCGGAATAAAGAGTGGATTTGACATTTATTGTTGAGGATGGCCACGAAGTCTCAAAATACAAATGTAAACAGTGATCTGTATCCAAGGAAACACATTTTCTCCTTAATAAAAACACTATTGACTTTAAAGGACACATTAAAATTATTTTTTAATTTCAAATGTCAAATCCTAAGGTAACAGAATTTTTTTTCATCATATAGAACTCTGATAAACAAAGAACCAGAATTCTTTCTTACCTCCCACATGTACACATTATTCTTAACCTGAGATCTTTTTTTCTTATCACCAACAAATGGTCCAAACTTTTTGCCTTTTAAAATTGGTTTAGTGGCCCAGACACCTAGAAAATAAAACCAATATTTTTAAAATGTATGCAGTTAAAGATTAAAGCACTAGCACTCTTCTTTCTCTAGAGCATGCCCACACCTTCCTCCCCTCTTTCCTTGGGCGCATTTCCTTTCCTTCCTTTCTTCTAAGCTCCAAAGGCCCTTCCTTTGCCTCTGTAACTTGTTTCCTTAGCCCACGCAGCCCAGCTGGCTCACTCCTTCTGCCTCTGTGAGTTTCTTTCTAAAAGGCTAAATATACTTCTTCCACCAGAGTTCTTGGCTCTGAATCCCCTCTTTGCCAAACTCAAGAACCTCCATCTAACACTCCCACTAACATCTGGTGCTGTGATTCAGACTGTCTTATCACCCTTCGTGGTTTGGAAAGAAACGACTAAAGCACTAAAATCAACTTAATTTCACAAAATATTGAGTTGGCCAAAAAGTCCACTTAGTTTTTCCTATAAAATAAAAGAAAGATACATTTTTCATTTTCACCAATAACTTTATTGATTTGGGTATTCTGAGTATGTCGGATATCTCCCATGTGGTATAACGTTGACTATTCTCAATTAATGTCTCAATTTGATCACTATCAACTTCAACTGGTCTACCTGACTGTGGACACTGTCCAATGAGAAATCTCCAGAACAAAACTTCGCAAACCACTTTTGACATGTTCAATAAGTCACAGCACCTTCTCTATGCACTGCACAAACCACTTTTTACATTTCGGTTGCATTTTTACCTTTCTTGAAATAATAAAGCATAATATCCTGAAAATGTTGTATATTTTCTTCCATCTCAATATTTAAATTGCTACACAAAAAGTCACCAATTTTGATAAGGTTTTTTTTTTTAAATGCACAATGATATGACAGCTGTCACAATAAACTCTAACAAAATTGTTTCAAATGAAGTTAAAGGCAACTAAGCACTACTAGAGCCATCTTATGGGAGACAAACGAACTTTTCAGCCAACCCAACAGTTAAAAGGTTAGACAGCCTAAAAGCAAGATAATGTTAAATCAACTAAGATCAAGTGACATCAAATTAAAACAAATCTTCGATGGGCATTTTTATTTTTCTTCTTTATATCTTCTGTATTTCCAAATAGTCTGTAAAGAACCTGTATTGTTTTATAATGGGAAAGCATGTTTTATGTTTGCTTGCTTTTAATTTTTACATGTAAAATTAGACAGACATTATAGTCACTAATGCTTGGAGACTAGCACAATCACAATTATAGAGAAAAAATACTGTCATGTAGTGAAACTACAAATACCTTTTAAACTCTTCTTTCTACTTTTCTACAGATTTCAAGTATCTCCAATAAACATGAGCTACTTTTATAAAGGGTTAGAAATTATTTCTTTTTAATAAATATTTTTGAAGTTTGCTCAAAGTGCAAACTCTCCTCTCCTCTCCTCTCTCACTAAGTTTCCTAAAACCCTGGCTCCTAGGACAACTCACTTTGCAGAGTTTCAAAGAACCAAGACCTACACTGCTCTGTGGTATTCTTCGGGGTGTTTCTATTTCCTCTGCACTGACCGTAAGGCAAACAGACGAGACAAAGCAGAAGTGGCTAAAAAGGCAGGAGACCACCCCGGGTCAAGGGGACCAGCGCCCAGCAGTGACTCTCACTAACCACATCACTCTGAATGGGTTCCCTTGTCTTCTGGCCTCCGTTTCTTCACGTACACGAGGGTGGCGTCTCAGCCAGCCACGCTGAGTCAGCATGTACGAACTCCCCTTTTCTGTGAGTCTGCTATGAATCCCGTTTGATAACATAGCTAATAGTTAGTGGAACTCTAAAATCGAACGCTTTCATGTGAATGAATGATACAATTTAAATGCTCACAAGTACCTCACTGAATAATTTTCAATGAGAATTAGAAAAAGCATTTATTAGAAATTTATTCACACACACATATATAAATTGGAATACCAGAAGTACATATTTTTAAAAGGAAATAGGATATAAATATGATATATCTCAAGACTGTATTTTGATTTTTTATCATTTACTTCCTTAGCCTCCTGACTAAAGATTAGGACACAAAAACAAGACCAAAGACACAAAAGCTTGCCTTGCACTAAACAAGCCACCCTGGCCTGAAGCATGCGCGCACACCCAGGCTGTCATTCATTCAAACATCCACTGAGGCCCACAGAGCGTCAGCCGCTGAGGACAGGAAGATAAGTAAGACAGGCAGGCACTCAGCTCCCCACCTTAAACATCCCCCAGCCCCCCTCTGACCCTCGCACTCACCAATCCGAGTCTTGTCCACAGCAGAGGGGGAGAGCCTCACTTCCTCCGGAAGTCCTCGAAACACATGTTCAGGTACCTCGGCCAGGGTCTCCGCGGCTGCCACAGGCTCAGCGGCGTTCTGCAAGTAAAGAAACAGAGGGTAATGGCAAAATGAAGAAAACCCAGTGAGCGTTTTTTGTTGTTTTTTTTTTTCTGGTTCAATAAGCTAACATATTGCAAACAAGTAACTGAAAGCTGAAACTGGCAAGCCAGACCAAGACAGTGATGTCAAGCATTTCAAGAGTTGCTTTGATGCTTGTTTTTGAGTGTCCAAAGGAAACCACTGACCTTCAAGCATGTCCCTGTTAATCTGTTTTGTTCCAGCCACCTGTAGCCATTTTCAAAATATGTACATCTCTGTTATCATGCTGCTTTAAACTCCCAGAGAATCTGGCAGTGCAAGCTTGAAGGCTTCCATCAGTATTTTCGAACATTTAAAAACTCACAAGCACCACTCGCCACGTAAACGAACCCTTTCGGCACATGCTGTGAAGGCCACAGCGGGCAGCCAGCCCGGATCCATGCTTCTATTCTCCAGAAGCAGCGCCCCGGTCGGGGCCTGCGCTAGGCCAAGCGAGGGCACAACACCACATTCGAGGGAAGTGGGACCCCTCTGGACAACAGTGCTTTACCCATGTCTACCAAGTCGCCCCAATATCAACATCTCTAAGAAATACAGGATTTTATACAACTACTAACCAAAGCTGATGCTAAAATTCACTGTAATCTTAAGAAATAAGATTACTACTGCTTATGTATATAATGGGATAAAGGGGGGAGACTTGAGCCAACTGGTAAAACATGACTGTTATTTTAAAAATAACTCAAATCAAAGGAAAATCAAGCGTCTATTAACTGGGACCACATGTACCCTAAAGAACTGAAGTGTTCATCATGACACCGAAGAATGATGGGTTTTGTAGTCGGTGTGTTTTTTATTTCACTGCAAAGGGAAACATTTCTCAAGGACTTTCAAAGAAACCAATGTAGGCAAAAAAGCAAACTCTAAGCTAAAAAGATTAATTTTCCCACAAGAATCAAGTTCTTGTCGTTTTTAAGGATGTTCTGTGCCAAGAAAAGAATATCATCCAAATTTGAGTACTCCCAGCATTTCAATTAAAGTGTGTATATATATATATATATATATATATATATATATATATACTTTACCAGGAGAAACAAATCCCACAGCAATGAGCAAGCCGTTATGAAGGCCTCCCAGGCCTGCTTTGAGTCGGAATGTGCAAAAGCAGGCGCCTGCTGACCTGGGTTCGTGCCCTGGACGGGGCAGAGTGCAGGTGCATGCGCCTCAGGAGCACCAATGCTTCCATCCTGCCTGATGTACTCTTTGCTCCCGACAATATCACCACACACGGGTGCCTTCCAAATCGCAGGGATATCAAAACTGCCCCAGAAAATTACCTTCTGGTATTTTTAATGAGCTAAAGTCTAAAATTGCTCACTTCTAAATATAGAGCCTCCTTTTGTTAAAATTTTAATCTATAAACTAGAATTTTAGAAATGTGACTCCTTTTTTTTCCCAAAGGGAGAAAGGTATTAAATTGGTAGTTGGTACCCTAGGCTATCTAATCATCATTTTTTAACCCTGATAAATTAAGCGGCATGAACAAGTACTAGCCAGAGTTATGGCTCCGACCAGCACGTGGCCATTTAGCAGAGGGAAGTCTTTCTCCTCTTTTTCAGATGAGATCACAGACGAAGATTTTAAGGAATCTGACACCAGTTCATCCCCCTGGGAGCTCTGAAAACACAGTGCCAGCGAACCTAGATGGATACTTCCAGGCACTATCACAGTACCACTGACCACAGCTTAACAGCGCTCAGAACCTCCCGGGGCCTCCTGCAAGGCACTGCGCTCGCCATCTTACACGCCTGAGACAGGCTCCTCCCAGCAGGCCACGGGCAGGGGCTGTCAGTGCCTCCTCCCAGACACCCCTACGGCACCCCACACACACAGATGGGAAGGGGCCTAAGGAAATTAAGTTGCTCAGGGCCAGAATTTGAACCTTTGTCCGTCTCGCTCCAGAGCCCAAGCTCACAACCACTGTGATAGTTCCCGTTAAGATTCTGCTAGATAAGGTCTGAGGCTCTAATGTAAAACACTGTGCCTAGAGTCGATAATAACTGTTAAAAATGAAATTTCCTAAGAGAGTAAAACTTAAATGTTCTTGCCAGAAGAAAGGTAAATATGAGAGGCGATGGACATGTTAATTAACTAGATGGTGGAGATCCTTTCACAATGTATATCAAATCACTACAATATATACTTTGATTTAATCTTTACCAAGTATTTCTTTCCATTACCATTTAGCTCCCGTATACTCACCTCCCCCCGGCAACCATCACCCTGTTGTCCATGTCCATGGGTCCTTTTTCCTTTTTGCCCCTCCCCCCAGCTGTCATCCTAGTCTTTCTTCATCTACGAGTCTGTCCCCATTTTCCTTGTTAGTTCAGTTTGTTCATTAGATTCCACATATGAGTGAAATTATATGGTGTTTGTCTTTCACTGACTAGCTTATGTTCTCCAGGTCCATCCACACTGTTGCAAAGGATAAAATTTTCTTCTTTTTTACAGCCAAGTAGTATTCCATTGTGTAAATGTCCCACAGTTGTTTTATCTACTCATCTACTGATGGACACTTGGGCTGCTTCCATATCTTGGCAATTGTAAATAACACTGCAATGAACATAAGGGTGCTGATGTTCTTTCGAACTAGTATTTTGGGTTCCTCCGGATATATTCCCAGAAGTGAGATCGCTGGGTCAAAAGGCAGATTCAATTTTAATTTTTTGAGGTATCGCCACACTGCTTTCCACAGTGGCTAAACCAGTCTGCATTCCCACCAGCACACAAAGGTTGCCCTTTCTCCACATCCTCACCAGCATTTGTTGTTTGTTGATTTATTGATAGCCATTCTGACAGGTGTGAGATGATTTCTCATTGTGGTTTTAATTTGCATTTCTCTGGTGATCAGTGATGTTGAGCATCTTTTCATATGTCTATTGGCCATCTGTCCTCTCTGGGTAAGTGTCTATTCCAGTCCTTTGTCCATTTTTTTAATTGGGTTGTTTGCTTTTTTTGGTGTTGAATTTTTTAAGTTCCTTGTAAATTTTGGATATTAACCCTTTATCAGATGTATCTGCGAATATATTCTCCAAGTCTGTCTGCTTTTTAAATTTGCTGTTGATTTCCTTTGCTGTTCCAAAACTTTTTAGTTTGATGTAGTCCCATTTGTTTATTTTTTCTTTTGTTTCCCTTGCCTGTGGAGCTCTATTTCATAAAATATTGCTACAAGCAATGTCTGAGATTATGCTGCCTATGTTTTATTCTAGGATTTTTATGGCTTGGGGTCTAACATTAAGTATTTGATCCATAATGAATTTATTCTTGTGTGTGATGTAAGAAGGCGGTCTAGTTTCATTTTTCTGTAACATATCTGTCCAATTTTCCCAAACACTATTTATTGAATAAACTATCTTTAGTCTACTGTATGTGCTTGCTTCCTTTCATTGACCATGAATGTGTGGGTTTATTTCTGGGTGCTCCTTTCTGCTCTGTTGATCCATGTGTCTGTTTCTATGCCGGTACCAGGCTGTTTGACTACTATGGCCTATAGTAGTTTGACATTAGGTAGCAAGATTCCTCCGACTCCATTCTTCTCAGGATGGCTGCTGCTATGTGGGGCCTTTTGTGGTTCCATATAAATTTTTGAAATACTTGTTCTAGTTCTGAGAAATACATCATTGGAATCTTGATAGGAACTGCACTGAATCTATAGTTTGCTTTGGGTAATATGGACATTTTACTGATGTTAATTGTTCATATCCATGAACATGGTATGTGCTTTCACTTATTTGTCTTCTTTAGTTTCTTTCTTCAGTGTCTTATAATTTTCTGAGTACAGGTCTTTTGCATCTTTGGTTAGGCATATTCCTAGGTATTTTATTCTTTCTGTAGCTATTGTGAACGGGACTATTTTCTTAATTTCCCTTTCTGTTAGTCTGTTACTGGCATATAAAAATGCAACTGATTTCTGGATATTAATTTTGTACCCTGCTACTTTGCTGAATTCATTGATCAGTTCTAGTAGCTTCTTGGTAAAATCTCTGGGGTTCTGTACGTGTAGAATCATGTCATCTGCCTATAATGACATTTTTTTAACTTCTTCCTTTCCAACCTGGATGCCTTTTATTTCTTCCTCTTGTCTGATTGCTGAGGCTAGGACTCCTACTATGTTGACTAAGAGAGGTGAAAGCAGTGGAGGGATTGAGCAAAGGAAAAAGGACTCATGGACATGGACAACAATGTGGTGATTGCTGGCGCCATGAGGGTAAAAGGGGACTAAATGGTAATGGAAAAAATACAATAAAGATTCAATTAAAATACAGAAAATAAATACAGCTCAAAAATAACATAAATATCTTACAGATTTGTCAATTATACCTCAATAAACCAGAAAAACAAAACAAAACAAAAAAAGATTCTGTTGGAATGTAATCTAAGAACCTCTGCTCTAAAACCTCCAAACGTCTGTGGAAATGTTGGCACGAGGATGGCACCTAAAGCAGGAATGGTCATTCCCACAGGAAATTTTTAACTTCAGTATAAGATGGAGACTAGGTATGTTAAAATTTGTGAAACACCTGTGAATATAAAAGACCTCAGCAGGCCCTGCCTGGTGTGCCTCAACGGATTGAGCACCAGCTTGCAAACCAAAGGGCTGCCAGTTCACTTCCCAGTCAGCAGATGCCTGGGTTGTGGGCCAGGTCCCCAGTAGGGGGCGCTGGAGAGGCAGCCACACATAGATGTTTCTCATTCTCCTTCCCTTCCCCTTTCTAAAAATAAAAAAATAAAATATTTTTTTAAAAAGGATTTAAAAAATAAATACTTTCCCTCACACTCATAAACTGGAATGTCATATACATCTTGATAGTTTCACATGTATTCTAAACAGGGTCACCCTGGTTCTTACACAAAGAATCACAGTTTGATCCTGGGAATGCTACCCAGATCGATTTTGTCTACAAGAAATTGCAATATCTACTCAATTAATTTATTAAAATATTTGAGTCCCGTCTATGGGCCAGGCAATGTATTAGGCATCCTATTTGCCCTAATGTGTCACCCTCTAGTGAGGAAGGCAGACAAAGTGAAACAAAGACAGGCAGTGCCTGGTAGGTGTTGATGCTCTGAAGACAAATCAAACACAAGAAAAGACACAGTGATGGAGAGGGCGTTCGGGTGCTACCTCAGACACAGTGCTCAGGGAAGACCGCTCCACGGGTAGGAAGGGTTATGCGACCATACGGGGGGAACTTGCCAGCAAAGGGAACCAGCAAGCACCTCGCTGACTTAGGAAAAGCCTGGTGCGCTCAGAGAACAGACAGGCAGAAGAGCAAGGCGTCTGGAGCAGAGAAGGTGAGGCAGGCAGGGGTGATGCCTTAGGAGAAATGCATGACTGCCTGCTGATCTACAGAGATGGTAATCAACCAGGGGCCAGGCTGCAAGCTCTAGGAAGGAAGCCTGGCTGCTCCTTCTCCCAGGACCTGGTCCTTGCTGTCCCAGAATAAAGGCACATTCCCATTTTAAGGCTTTCTAACACTGATCGCTGTGCTAAGTATGGAGGAAGTTACAAGGACGTCCACCCTTCCCTATTATGTTATAGAAAACACACGAACTCTTTATTTCGCTGCTTAATGAAGTAGTTTCCAAATATGTAGCAATGAACTGAACTGGAACAGTATGCATTATATTTAATTATAAGTTAATTTAATAACTTACTTATTAACTATTAATTGATGTCATTAATTTGATGTTTCCAACTTCTTACCTCCATCGCAAATTTAGTCACTATTTCCTCCATTCCCCAGTGAATGGCCAAGCGTCTCTCCTGCTCTCGGTCCACCACGCCATCATTCACAAGCGCTCAGGGTGGCCCTGTGCCGAGCGGCGCAGATACAATGGTCAATAAAGCTGATCTGGCTCCCTCCCCACAAAGCTCAGAATGGCTCTTTGCCTGCTTCCACACACAAAACCTTAGAGATAGTTTGGTTCTCCAGCTCTGTCCCTGTGGCACAGCCTCTGAAAGGCCCTTCTACTGCTTTCTCCTAAAACCCTCCCTCTGGCCCAGGATGACTATCCCACGCTGGGGGCGGGTGGGGGTGTCGGGGGGAGTGTCTGGGGAGGCATTCCTTCCCCTGGGCCCAGGTCTATGCTGAGCACTGTGCAGACACTGCCTCCCGACAGTCATCTTCACTAAGACTGACAGTTTGCAGGATGCTACTCAGGCATTACTCCAAGCACTTTCATTGCCTCGATTAATTGTCACACCACTACCCTAACTGTAATTTTATGACCCCTATTACAGATGAAAATTGAAAGCTGCCCGTAGTCACAGTTAGTGAGTGGCAGAGCTATGACTGATTCAAACCCCGACAGGCTTCAGGGTCTGGACTTTCAAAAAAGATGCTATGGGGTAGCTCTGTCGAATACCTTCTCCAAGCGGCACGGTTACAGTAGCGGAGCCAAGATAAACTCCAGTCAGACGCCAGAGTCCACATTTTAACGACAAAACCAGTGGGGTCTCACGCTATAGGTTAGAGGTGCCTGGGAAGTCCCTTTCAGGGTCCATGAGATCAGAGCTACTTTTAATAATACTACTAAAACGTTATCTGCCTTCTTCACTCTTAGGTATGGAGAGGAGAGTTTTCAGGAAGCTGTGACATTCTGCTGACTAATGAGATGTGGCATTGTTTAATCTTATGTTTCAAAATTTCCAAATTTATGAAGAAGGCCATGTGGTAAGGATTGTGCATTCCAGGGAAATGTCTTGAGGAGACAAAAGGGCCTGGCGTGGTCAGGAACAAAAGGAGGCCACTGTGGCTGAGCCAGAGTGAGCCAGGGAGGAAGCAGAGTCAGCCACCAGCAGAACCTGCAGAACCCTGACGGCCAGGATACAGGGACTGGACGGCTTTCGGAGTGGTGGGACACCACTAGGAGGTTTTGGTCAGGAGAGTGACAAGACGTCATGAAGTTTTCTAGCTTCCAGTCTATTCCGTATTCGACTTCTACAAACACTCTGCCCTCCTGGTTAATCACCCTCTAAAGCATCTGGTTCAAATCCCTTTTAAAATCTTTCTAAGTAAAAACCAGTAGAAAGTTTTAGAGACTTTCAAGGTTCAGAGGGAGCAGAGAAAATTAGGTGCCTGAGAGCTTTCTGAGCCTGACATACTCCTCCCCCTTTCCAGAAGATTCTGACTCAGGGTGGGAAAGGGGAGTGGTGAGCTGGAGAACCTGTCTCCTGCCTCCCAGTGAGTCCGTTACGTTACAAGTGAGCTTTGAGTTGCAGCATCTCAAATGATCTTCCTCCAGGGCAGCAAACTGTGAAACTACAACCTTTCAAATCACATGAACTTGTCTAGTCTACCTAGCTTTACTTTAAATAAAATTCTATTCAAAGAAATCTCTCTCTCAATCTCTCTCTCTCTCTCTCTCTCTCTCTCTCTCTCTCTCTCTCTCTCTCTCTCTCCCCGTTTTACTCAAAAGAGTTCCTCCTCGGCCCCTACAGCCACCATTCCCTGGTTCCTCCTCCTTCCCTCAAAGTGGGTCTTGCTCCTCTGGGTCTTGCACAATTCAGGCTTTCAGCTGATAATGGCCCCCTGGCCACCGGCCCTCCTGGTTCTTTGGCCAGTCAATATCCTCTACATCCTTCCCGGTTGAGCTCACTCCCAGGTCATCCATGAAAACATTGCGAACAACTCATGGTGCCTGTCCACTTTCCTGATTTCCTATGTGGACGGTTTTAAGCTGTCTAAGTACAGCACTCAAGAGACATGGAAAATGGTTCCAGGGGAGGAGAGGCTGTCAGTGAGGCAATCTATTAGGAAGTTTCTATCGCAGCCCAAACAAGGGGTGTAGGATCTGAACTGAAACAGGACAGTGACAAGAAAGTATTTTGTAAGGCAGAATCAAGACTTGGTCAATGGCAGAAAACAGTGACGATGGTATAATAATAATACTTACACAGGGTTTCCTATATACCAGGTACACTAGCCTTAGTGCTTTATGTTTATGAACTTTGGTCTTGACCACAGCCACATCGGGTGGGCACCACCACTACCCCTATTTAACAGGTAAGAAAGCAAATACCAAGAACTCAAGTGACTTGCCCAAGGTCACACAACTGGAGTGGCCAAGCCAGGACTGAAGGTAGAATGAGAGTCACGAGACAGCTCAAGTGAGGCAGAGCTAAACAATCCCGAAACCTTCTCTAGCAAAGCAGTGATCAGAGTAACAGGAAATGAAAGTCTCCTTGCCATCGTTCCTTCAGCAGTTATATAGGGAAATGCTATTCAAGTTGCTACTTATTTTTTCAAATTTCAAAAATAATCAAGTATCTTCATTCAGGAAAACAGTGTACCAGATGTTTTTTCATTGCTAATTTACTTAGCAGAATATATGATTCAAAATGAAATTTAAGTGCCATTAAACACATTAACTTCCTAAGCTGTACACTCATTAATTGAGGTTTAAGCCATAACAGATAGAAACCACCTTAGTTCAAAGTCTTTTTTTTTGGGGGGGGGGGGTATGAAAAATCTATTTTTGCCTTTATAATTACTTTTTAAAATATAACAATGTTAATAATATGCTAAAATAGCAAAAGTGGTTTCAATCTTTTTACACAATATATATTTTTAAAATTAGAAAAAACTGGAGGAGCTACCTAAAAGTAAACACAGAAAGCCGTCCGGGGGTTTCACCAAATCTTGAGAAATACGATTATGAACAGATATATCAGGATGGTCAGATGATGGCCCATAAAATACTTTCTGTAAAAGGAATAAACTACTGATACACACAGCAACACGGATAAATCGCAGACACATTATGCTGACCAAAAGGGGACAAACACAAAACAGCACATACTTTATGATCCTATTTAGGAGAAATTCTACAACAGGAAAAGCCAGTCCACAGGGACGGTAAGCCGATCAATGGCTGCCTGAGGTAGAGGCTGCAGGGAGAGCTTCAGAACCACAAGGAGGAATTTTGGGGGTGGTGGAAATGTCCTATGTCTTGATTGTGACAGTAGTTACATGAGTGTCAAAACTCAGGACTATATACTTTAAATGACTACATTTTATTGCACACAAGTGAGTAAATAAACCCTATACTCTCCTCTTTAAATGTTTAAAATGCTCCAAGAAAATAGCAACCTGATAGAAAAAAAACTTTTTTATCGATTTTCTTTTAACCCACCCTAAAACCCTCCAACAGTTTCCCTTCTCCCTGGAAAAAGTCTACTCTGGTCCACCTCATGATGACCACTGAGCCAACACGACACCTCTGACTACTCCCCTCCCTCCTTCTGCCCCACTCCCTCTCTTCACGGTCACTCGGTCACAGGAACAAGTACAGTGACTGCTATGGAGCATAACATTGGCACCGGCTACTGTTACATAAGGCTGCGTGTACCACCCCAACATAGGCAACATGGGCTAATGTTTCTACTGCTTAAAATGTAAGAATAAGCAAGTTTTCCTAGTATTTCATTTAAATTTAAATAAGTACCTCCTTTTACACACTGTACCCAGGGAATGGCCATAAATTATTACATCAGATTTAATCAATTTAATTAAAGCTCCTACTTTTTTGTTTTTTACCTTCACCTGAGGACATTTTTTCACTGCTTTAGAAAAAAGAGGGAGGGGGAAAGAAACATCAGTGCAAGAGAGAAGAAACGATCAGTTGCCTTCCTGTATGTACCTGGACCAGGAATCGAACCTGCAACGTAGGTATGTGCCCTGACCTTTCAGTAACTGGACGGTGCTCCAACCAACCGAGCCACCCCAGCAAGGGAAAAGCAACTAGTTTTTTGTTGGACTGACCAAAAAGTTCGTTTGGTTTTTCTATATGATGGCCCTAGTATTGCTTCGTTGTCTTTAACTTCATTCAAAACAATTTTGTTGGTCTGTATTGTAACAGCTGTCATACCAGTGTGCATTTAAAAAAAAAACCCATCAAAATTGGTGAATCTTTGTGCAGACATTTTAATATTGAAGATGAAAGAAAATATGCAACATTTTCAGCATATTATGCTTTACTATTTCAAGAAAGGTAAAAACATAACTGAAATGCAAAAAAAAGATTTGTGCAGTGTACAGAGAAGGCGCTGTGACTGATTGAAGGTGTCAAAGTGGTTTGTGAAGTTTCTTGGTACTATTGAAATTTTGGCCAAATGAAATTATTGGTGAAAATGAAAAATGTGTCTTTTACTTTATGGAAAAAAATTAAACGAAATTTTTCGCCAACCCACCGATTTGATCTTAAACTAACGCTGGAGACCAATTTTGCTTAATATTAAGAACACATACTAGTGTACTCAAAATAAGGTACACATTACTGCTACAACAGACTAATACTCACCACAGTAATCACTGTTACCAGCAAAAGACATCCAAGAATTAAAGAGTGTTAAAATATTCAAATTCTGTGAACTACTCTTCATTTAAACTTGCAATGAAGACTTTTAACTACCATTCTTGGGGCAAACAATAGGGAGATAAAAATCAAACAAGCTCCAGTTTACAGAAGTAGCATTAACTTGTATTTTGTTAAGGAATGAGTAAGATTGCAATTAACAATAAACAGATGGGGACACCGTCTTTGGAAAAAAACAGTGGTCAAATAGTTTTGAAACATGAAAAAGTACTCTCACAGAGCTGGCAGGTCCATCAAGCTGTCCAAGGGAAAGAAATGTCCTCAAATATGGTGTTAACCTCAACAAAGGACAAACATATTACCACACTCTTGTCCTCTTATCATCCAGTCTCCATGGTACAGTGAACGTGATGTTCTAAAAACAGAAATCAAAGTATGTCGCTGTCCAATGGCTTCCCACGGAACTGAGAATAAAATGTAAACGCCTTCCCATGGCCTCTAAGGACCTGTGAGTCTGGCCCTTGCCTCTCCCACCGCCTCCAGCCCAGCCCAGAGTCCTGGGTGCCCACTGAGCGCCACCCCTGGTTGGCTCTCTGTGCCCTGAACCAGCAAGCTCATTCCCACCTCACGACCTCTGTGCCCACGGTTTAGTTCATTCTGCCTAGATTTTTCTTTCTCCAGATCCCCATATACTTCGTTCTTGGTTATTATTTGCGTTTATTCAATTATGATTACGATGATGATTAATTTATTATTCATTCTATTGTTAATCGCCTCTCCGGAGGAGCATCTCTGATCATGTAATCCAGAGAACCCACCGCCTGCACCCAGCATTCTCCGCCCCGTTACCTGCCACACCGCCGCCCTCTATGCGTACGGACAGATGCAGCAGAGCAGAGCCCTGGCTCTGTGGTCCACGGCAGAACCCAAAGCACGCTGAGAGACGGCGTGTGCCGGGTGAGTGACAGGAGGAACGTTCAGTAAGGTTGGGACAATGGAACTCTGGGTCGCTTATCACAAGTCTCAGGGTTGGGTTTGCAACATCAAGTGATGAAAAGCTTCCTTTGTTATTTTGTTATATAAAACTCTAAAACAAGTTCAGAAAGCTAAATTGCTAAGTTGCTTTGCTACTGGTTACTGGCAAGACAAGAGATTACTGATCAGGATATCGAGATGCTACAATCATAAGCTACGAACCTGATAAAAAGTTTCAACTACGAATAACAATTTGAGTTACACAAAACTCAATGTTTTAATTTTTTGATTTTTAAAAAATTAAGCATGACAGTCAATTAGTGATCAAGGCCACTGTATTAAATCATTACGGTTAAAGCCAACATAACGCTACATGTTAATTATATCTCAATAGAGCTGGAGAGAATCGTTGGGGCTGCACCCAGACAGGATGGCTCGCCCCTGCTCCCAGTTGCCTCATGGACTGCCTGTTCCCCCAACCTGTGTTTTAGGTTAGATGTGGCCAGATGACCACCTTTGGCCAATCAAATGAAAACCAAAGTGACGTGCTGAGACAGAGCCTTCATCCTCTTAGGTTCCTGAGCAGCTACAACAGCAGATCCACAATGGATGCACACTGAGAACAAACAGTAAAGTAAAGGCAGCTGTGTTAAGCCCCTAAGACCGTGGAGCTGTCTGTTCAGGCGCAGCGCAGCCCAGCGCAGCGCATCCTGACTGACACGCAGTACAGCACGGCGAGCAGGAACCTGGGCTTTGCAACCTGACTGGCCGCGTGTGAATCACACAGGTCCACAACTTCCTGTTTGAATGATCGTGGGCAAGCCATGGCCACCTCACTGGGCCTTAATGTCTTCAACCATAAAATGGTTATAAAACCTACACTTCACAGAGTAGGTGCAAAGACTGAATTAATAGGAAACCGTATGCTCAATATGTAACGAAGTGCCTGGCACACCGGGTAAGTCCTCAACAGACAGGACATGGCACCAAACTCCAGTGATCCACTTTAGGCTGCTATGAGGATATTGGCACTGTGGAACTTCACTCACCTGAGATGTTCTACAGAGTATAGTAAGTTCTCATTTAATGTCATTGATAGGTTCTGCAACTTTAAGTGAAATGTTGTAAAATAAAAACAATTTTACTACAGGCTAAGTAATATAAGCAAGAGTTAACTTCCGAAGGCATCTCATCAACATTATAACAAAAGGGCACTGAAGAAAGGCAGTAAGAACTGCTATAAACTAAAGCATTCTAAACTCTATATTCAATGAGACAGCCATTTATGAAGTTCTGGATTCTCCTAGATAAATCCAGGAAAAAGAGAAGGGAAATAGGGGTCCATCTCAAAGTGAAGCAGTAAGATGGGCGTGTAAAGTTCATGGAGTGAAGGGTTTGTATGATTTGCAAATGGAGAGGAAAAAATGGAGGGTGAGGGAAGGAAGCACGGAGACTGCCCCTCTTGCCTGCCAGCCAAGCTCGGGCTCAGCTGGAAGAACAAAGGCGCACACGCAAAGCCAGGCTGTGCTGTCAATTGTGAAGACAAGAGATGGTAAGGAAGGGGTAGGTGTTGAGTGGAGAACAGACCAGAAGAGAAAGAAGGACAAAGAACATGTGGGGCTCGGGGCTCGGGGCTCAGGGCTCCGGGAGCCCCGGGCTGGGGTTGGGGGAAAGCCTGGCGAGCACATGCACCAGGACTGGCTTGAAACACACTGGCAACGCCGAGCAGTCGGAATGCGGCTTCAGTAGTCGGTGCTTAAGACACAGGGGGCTCTGGGCTTTGTACTCTAGTCTTCTCCGAAGGACCAACCTGTAAACAGTACAGGACTCTCGCTCCAAGGCTCCTTTGGTCCCTAAAACTCCACTGTCAGGCATACATAAATGAATGGCTGTGTGACTGTCCTAGAGACCATGGCCACCATAGGGGGCAGATGTGACAGCTAACATTCGTGAATGCAAAGCAGACCAGTCCCTAGAATGAAAAACCTAACCCTAAAGTCACCATCAAGAGTTAAATTAAAAATCAATCTGGTTCAAGTGAAAACTTTTCTAATATCTAAATTTTGGGTAGTTATTTTGATGTTTTCAAGCATTTATTGCTCATTTTCACTGGCTACAAATGAGAATACAAGAGAGAAAATCATCAAATGTCCTGAAACAATTCTTAAATTTTAAAAATTACTGGAACAACTGTTGAAAAACACTCACAGATTTTATGCCATGATGTAAGAATCAGGACTAAATATCATGTAACTAATATTCCTCAAATAATGAAAATAGAACTAAAGATGCTGAAAATTTTACTCATAAAAGGTGGGTAATTTTTATAATACAAATAAAAGTTTCATTACTACCCGACCAGACCATTTAAATTATACCCAAATCAGAAATGTGCTAACCATTAGAAACATAAGAGGACACTTTTCCATTGATATTTGGTGCTTGGCATCAAAGGCAGTCCTCTGCAGATCTGATATTAAAACTTGTCAAAAGCAAAATGAAATTGTAAAAGAGCCAAAAAAAGAAAGGGCTACAACCCTTCTGAATGGCATGTGGACTTTCTTTAAATACAAGCTCATTTGATATAAATGAACTATTAAGCAAAAGTGTGAAGTGTCAAAGAAATAAAATATTAGAAATAAAATGCTACTATCCTAATAAGATATAAGAATGAAAGCATTATTAAACCTAAGGTTAAAGTTGCAGCCACTGTTATAAATGATTGTCAAACAGTGAGGCACCAAAAACAACGTCAATATTTAGACTCCACTTTGGAAACATTCACGATCATTCTAGTTCAAAATCAAGACTCCTCTCACAAGAGTTCCCAGGCCATTAGAAAAGCGAGCTCCTTTGGGTGACAAGGTTCACATGAAGAATCAGTCTTAAAATAGGAAAATATATGAAATCTATGACATATACATGCATATAACTTCAATGGGCAATGACTGTGAAAATCCACTCTGTTCTTTTCCCTCCCTCATTTTACCATTTCAAAAATAATTTGCCTTCAAAAGCACGTCAGTAAATCTGCAAGTTTTAAAATAATAGAAACCGTGTGCCCCATGTGTTCACCAGATTCATTTTTTTATGACGTATGGTCCTCTACATTAAAATAAACATATTTTGATAAAGAAAGTAATGAAAAGAAATCAAAGAATCCATTCCAAAAATTTCACATCTCTCAATGCAACACAGGACTGAATTTATTAAACTTGGCCACCTAATAAAATTGGACTTGTGATCTCGATTAGAGGCACCTGTAAATGATAAAAAGGTGTCCAAAGTTTCAGTTGATGAGGGACACAAAATATTTTCAAGTCTGGTAGTTTTAAGCTAAGCACTAAAATTTATAGACTTCACATTTTTAAGTTTTGTCCTTCATATTTTTTTAAATGTGGTTATAAAGATTTCAAAAAAGAATGATTCAAAAAAAAAAAAAAAAACGCTTCTGACACCCATAAATTTCTCTAACTGCAAGTAAACAATATTAAGACCAGAAAATAAGAATCCTACTTTAGAATATATTAAATCCACCGGTTCTACTTATCAGAACACCCTTGAAGCCACAGAAATGTCCACAGCAGAATTGTTGAGTCTTCAGGTAATCCCGCACCCCCTCTAGGAGAAGCACATGAAGCCCCTCTTACATTTCAACATCTGCCCTCTTGTTTCTACTCCATGAAGAGGTTTTTCAAGGACAGAACAGCTTAAAGTTTCCCATTTGATCAGTTTTGGTCTCTAGAAGAAAAAACTTTCAGCTTTTCAACAAATGGGGAATTAGAAAATAAAAAGTATTAAAAATGAAAACTTAGTAAGCTTCAAAACAAAAGCAAAAAATTAACACCAGAGTGTGGCGGGGGAGAGGTAAGAAAAGGAGTGTCTGAACTAAGGTCCCTAAGAATGAATGAGTCCTCTACGAAGGGCTCCACGGAAATGCCGGCCCACACCCCGCAAATGCACACTCCACTTCACAACAATCGCAAACCAGGAAGCAGCGAATTCATTAATGGCACTAAGTACAGAAAGGAAAATCTGGGAGGAATGAATGTGTGTGTTACTATCTTTTAAAAATCAAAAACTAGTCTAACATCTAGGTAATGCATTTGTATAAATTCTTACATTTAAACTCACCTGATTCATTTTCAATTCCTGTTGTGTTCTGAAAAGATACACACAACAAAAACTTCTTTGATTACATGAGCCCTAAAAAGAAAAACAGACAATTGTGATATGTCCTGCCTACAAATTTACAGTGATTTAAAACCACATACAGAACTACAGAGTTTGCTCAAAGGGCTATTCATAAAGCAACACCACGCCAGATCAACTTCTATCTATGCTGAGAGCTTACTTCGCAGATTTATTATCTACAATAAAATAGATTTCTTGCTAATCTTTACCAGGATTCATTGTACTCTGCAATTGAAAACAGACTCATTAGAATGACATCAAATTTTTGCTTTGGAATTGCATCATTCCTAAGAAGAAATATATTAGCTTTGTTACTAGAAACACAAAGCCTTGCTGGGTAACTCATGCAATGTAATTGTCCTTCTCTTACCTATATCGACACTGTATTGAATACAAATACAATTAGATACCTTTACATTATTTTGTTTTTCAAGTTCCCCAAGTAGAAAGGTGGATTCAGTAACATTTTCATTAGGAGTTCTCTTTGAGAAACAGAACAAAAACCTTGTAGGAAAATGCAAGTATTTCAATAAAAGCTGTTTGGAACTACGATTATTCCTTTAAATTTTTTCTTCAATATGTTAACAGTATAATAAAATAACAAGAAGACGAAGTTGTTTCTTACAAATGCATATGACATACTTGCTTCTAAAAGTCTATGAAGACGGTCCTCTCTGTAGCATACACCCTCAGAATTAACTGAAGTCTTCACGATAAATGAAAATCACACCACTTTAAGTAGCACTTCCACTGTAGCAACTTTTTTTTTAAGATTTTATTTATTTTTAGAGAGAGGAGAAGAGAGGGAGAGAAACATCGATATGCGAGAGAAATGTGGATTGGTCGCCTCTTGCACACCCCCTACTGGGGACCTGGCCCGCAACCCAGGCATGTGCCCTGACCACATATCAAACTTGTCACCTTTTGGTTTGTGGGACGACGCCCAACCAACGGAGCCACCCTGGTCAGGGCTCCACTGTAAAAGCATGTATACATACACACACCATTCAGCAGAATTCTCCTTTTCTGCATGGACTTATAATTTCTCCTTCCTAGACCCCCAAGGTGCTGTTCACCTTGGAACTTCATGTCCTAACTGTTAATAAACCAAGGAACACGTAATTCAATGACAGTCTTCATACTAGAAGAAAATACTGCCTGCCCGCTACCATGAATAATAGTGCTTTGACGTTTTACCCCAGGTCATCAATGAGGGCAGTTTGGGTTTTTTCCCCTAGAGCTATTTAACCACACTCACCTGCTCACCTGTACCAATCAAAGGCACTATCTTTCAGTTAGAGAGCCTGGTCATCTGGGCTAGCTTTGATTCATCCTTGACACAGGGAATGTATTTCATAACTTGTATCTCATTAGACAGCTCGATCTTGCCAAACAAATACAAACTTGTAGTAAATACTCGGTGAATACAATTCCAGGTAACTGGAGGTTAACCAATGAAGTCCATCCCTTTCTCATATACATGTGCTTCTTTATCATACAACCTATCTTGAATGTAATTGATCCTTTTTCTATGATACTGAAGATCATTACCAAGTTACAAATGTGTAAATGGGTGTCCAAGAGGGAGGAGATTAGTGGCCCGGGGCGGGGCCGGGGGGGGGCGCGCGTCTGCCTGACCTCCTCTACCACCAGTGCGCACTGGCTGCTGTAACGTTCCACTAGGAGAAATCTTGTGACGCCGCAGGACCCCTGGAGTGGATGAAATGTCAGGGTTTTCACTTTGCCCTCTCACTAAGTTTTAGAGGTGGATTAGCTAATATTGGCCACGAGGTGTTTTCTCTCTGAGTGACGAAACAAAAAAACCCACAGTAAAACGCAGTGTTTTAAAGATAGGAGCTACAGTGTTGTAAACGAAGCCTGGTTCACCAGGATGTCGGCAGCTTTTCCGTCCAGAGGGTGAAGGTGGCAGGAGTGACCTAATGTGACTGAGATTTAAAGAGACTAAGAACTGCAAATTGGCAGTTACAAAACAGTCACAGGGACGTGAAGCACAGCACAGGGAATATGGTCAGTAACACGTATGGCGCCAGGTGGGAACCTGAAATGTCAGTGGGATCACTTTATGAAGCACATGCCTGGCTAACCACCACGCTGTACGCCTGCAGTTAGTACAACATAGTATTGAAAAGAGACTGTAAGGGAGTAGGGTGGAGGCGAGCAGACCTGTTAGGAGGCTGACGCCCAGCCCTAAGCAGGAGGAGATGGTGGCTCGGCCCAGGCAGTAGAAGAGATGTAAGAGGCTGGATCCCGGAAAAACGTTTGAAATACAGCGTCCATCCCTGGATCTCGGGTTAGATGCCAGGCAGCAAAAAGAGGAGGTCGGGGTGACAGCAGGGGGTTTACCCTCAGGACACAGAAGGAGGGCACCTGCGATTTTCTGAGATGCTGCTTCCCTCTTTTCACATGCCTTTCATTTGTTTTTCTCTCTTTTTTTTTTTTTTTAAACATTTTTCTCCTTTCCTCCCTTTCTGCAGTCACTAGCTCACAGGCACAATTCAAACAACTGAGATACCCTGACATCCAAAACCACATACCTACAATATTAAAGGACAGTAGTCCCTCAGCATCTCAGGGGACGGGTTCCAGGACCCAGCTCCAGCCGCTCCACAGGTACCCAAAGCCTTGGACGCTCAAGCTCCTTAAATAAAGTGGCACTTCTTGCATATAACCTGCACATATACTCCCATGTAATTTAAATTATTTCTAGATTACTCATAACACCCAATGCAATGCAAATGCTATGTAAATAGCTCTCCCACTGTATTCTTTAGGGAATGACAAGAAAAAAATCTAAATATTCATTGTAGGCCTAACTCCATACTCCACAGTACATGTCAGCAACAACCTGTTTTCCCTGGAATATTTTCAATCCTTGGTTGGTTGAATCTGAGGATGTAGAACCTGCTAATACAAAGGGCCAACTGTACTTAAAACACTTTATTCTTTTATTTGTTATCTCAATGAACCTCAACTCATTCTTAATAAAGAAATTTACCATATAATTCAGATTGTTACATGATTAAAACTCTGACCTTCTACACTGTCTGTTCCCTCTCTGTCCAAATAGAAATGTACTTATCATTTCATTCTATAGAAAATATTTTTTATTTTATTTTATTTTATTTTTTTTAAGAATTCACTCCATACCTGCAAACTTGGACCCTCCTGTCAATCACTTCTAATCCTAATGGCTAAAAACCGGATCCTTGTTTTTTTTTCTCTTAACTCACAACATTGTCAAGTTATAGATCTAAAATATTTTACCATATCAAAAGCACTACAAATCCAACACTAACTTCTCAAATGATATTTTTTAAGTTAAATTTTATATTAATCTACACTAAAGTCAAGGGATGTTGCAACAAAAGAACTGACACTTTGTCTGAGAGCCACTACACTCTGGAGGGGGCAACTGTTCCTTGCGGGGGACTGTCCCTTCCTTTAAGGCCGGTGAGCACGGCCCTGGTGCAAGCAAAGCCAGCAGTACCTTTACATATTTTTTTTTTTTTGGATAATGAAAAATAGCTACACACATCCCCAAATACCGTCCCGAGGAGAACCTCTGCGCTGTTTTTATATATCCACTTAACTAACACAGCTACCTCAAGGTCAAAGTTTTATCAAATGTGAGATCCAGTCAGTGTAGAAGCAGAGAGGAATCTTTCCACCCCATATCACTGAAACTTCACAAACCTATCGAATTTTTTTAAATGCGAAACAATTAAGCTCCTCTGGTTTTCCAAAGGTAAATAATGAAAATCTTAAAATTCCTAGGACTTCTCTGACCCTAGCTTATGCCTTAGTTCCTTTATTTTTTAGGATTTCTATGCCTGACCAAACCTTCTTGAATATTTCTACATATCCCTCTCATTCTACCTTGTTGATGTTTATCAGATAAAGGCTATTAGGCAGATGTACAAATACAGAGCATGTAACTATCACCAACTATTCTTTATTAATATTACAGACTCCTAGAAAAAATAAGAGCTTGATCTTAACTTTGCAAATCCAAGGTTTTAATAATATACATGTACTTAATTTTTCAAGATATTCCAATTTATAGAACAAATCTTCCTTACAAATATTTAGTGATACATAAAGATGATTTAATTATACATGGTCAGTATCAATACAGCAATAATACTATTCAGGTCTTTATTCCAATACTGGTCCCTTAAAGTGTCAAGACAACTTCAACAACTGTTAAGCTGCTTCACCTGATGTGGAGGGCCGGGGGCCAGAGAGTATAGAGATGGGACCACCCTGCAGCCCCAGCCACATCTCTATCACCCACCCTCCGTGATAAGGCAGATTAAACAAAAGACACACACAAAGTAAAAGCAACACATACAACAAGTTGAAATGTCATGTCTGCCCGCTGGGGACTTGTAAAAACTACAAAACTATATGAAAGGCAAAGTAAAAGTAATTAGATATTATTTAAGATTAGTTTAAATCTGGGAGGGAGGAGGGAGAATTAGGAAAATAATTATTTGATTTAATTTGCATATTCACCCATAAGTCCCTGATATTATTTTACAATTATTCTTTTGGATCAGTGTAGATCTTTTGGGGCTTTTTGTAAATTAATTAATTAAATCTGCAACATTCACTTAGAGGTCACTAATATTAATTATTCTATAATTACTTTCTGAAGTTACAAAAGAATTCCACATTGAAACATGGACACAGAAGAAACTATTTAAATTTTAAGACTCAGGAAGCAACATACAGCTTATGGGCAAATAATAAACAAAAATCAGAGAACTAATATGGTTATAGCCTGGGCTCGATGCAAAAATAGCTTTAAAAAAATTTTTGTGAAAAGAGTCTTGGAAAATTTACGACCTACATCATTTAAATAATGGAATACTACACAGCTATAAAAAAGAAGGAACTTAACTTACCCTTTGCAACAGCACAGATGGACCTGGAGCTATATTGTGCTACGTAAAATAAGCCAGTCAGAGAAAGACAAACACCATATGATTTAATCACATGCAGAATCTAATGAACAAAATAAACTGACAAAATAAAACCTGAGAGATACGTGGAACAGACTGGCAGAAATTGAAGGGGTGGGGGGTGGGGAGGAGTCTAAGAGACTAGCCAAAGAACATACCTGCATATAAGCATAGCCCATGCACACTGACAACAATGTGGTGGAGGCCAGAAAGGTGGGGAGGCTGGGTGGAGTGGGGCAAAGGGCGGGGGGATAGGAGGCATCTGTCGTAGTGTCAACAATAAAAAAATTATCTTCAAGAAGAAGTTTTATAAAAAATAAGCAAAAACATGTTATACTGCCCACTTAATAAAGAGTGTAGGAACCAATTTCTCCCTTAAAAATTTTTGACCTACATAAGAAAAATATTCTAAAACTACATCAAGTAGATCTTTCATGTTAAATAAATATGAAGTGGCAAACAGAGATGATGAAGCTATTAGTAGAGTAGATTTAGAGTTTTTAACCAAAAGGATTCTTGCAATTCAGAAACTTCTGGAAAAATAATCTGAAATTCTAGAAAAGTCTGGGGGGAAAATCTAAACTATGCCAATTTCTCTAAAGCAATTTTTATTAATTTACAAACATAGTTAATGTACTGTTATTAAAAACTACCACCCATAATTCCTAATAGAATAATGGAATCACCAAAGTACTACCTATAAATTCTAGATTACCAATATGAAAACATTTAACACCTACTTACTGGATTAAGCAAAAGCACACAGTTCATAAATATTGAATCTGCTCAGGAATGTGCTAAATGAAAAAATCATTTTCCTTTTCTAAAGTACAAATACTATTTCGCCATAATCATCTAGAACATCTAGTTTCATGCTAAAAAAAAAAAATACCCCCAACTTCCCTTTTAAAAAGCAAACTATATTACCACATTAAATGAGCTAAAGCAAAAGAATAAACCTCTATGTTTATCATTGTAATAGACATCCTGTGTGTGTGTGGAGGAAGACAGACTGAGGGTACCGCGGAACATTTGGTAAGTCACAGAGCCAGAGGGTGTGAACGCTTACTTCTGGAAACTGGCTGCCCATGTCTTTCACCCTCTAAAATGATCTCTACTCCGGTCAAGAAGGCAACGGTTTAACAGAGTATATCACACACAGGAATTTCCCTACCTAAAGAGTATGTGAGAGATACAGAGAACAGAACACTCACAAATAAACCAGTAATGTCTCCCTTTTCAATCAATCGCTTTCCTCATCACGACCCGCAACAGCAGATATATACCCCGGGGCCTGACTCCCCAAATTCATAGAGCAGAGAGCCCTGACACAAATCTGAACGGGGAAGCAGAGTTTAGCACGTTACTCCAGGTAGGAGGATCTGATCCCGAGAACACAGCTTCCACAGTAACAAGCAGGAAAGCAGAGGGTCTGCTGTCCCGAATGATTTTAAAGTGGCAGAGCTCCACTGAGAACATGAGTTGATCAGAGCTTTTGTTTGCAATATGGAAGTTAAACCACACCATCGTAAATGTTAAATAAGAAACCTGTGGATATGCTGGAAAACCACCATAAATCTAAATTTAGGTTATGA
This sequence comes from Pteronotus mesoamericanus, assembly GCF_021234165.1. Classification (NCBI taxonomy): domain Eukaryota; kingdom Metazoa; phylum Chordata; class Mammalia; order Chiroptera; family Mormoopidae; genus Pteronotus; species Pteronotus mesoamericanus. The sequence goes on from NW_026555200.1 coordinate 3,381,302, forward strand.
CACTCTCGGGCTATTTTCCTTCCCTAGAATCTACCTTGAAAAAAAGGGGAAAAAAAAATTAAAGGGAAAATTTTCAAAAATACTGCTCCCAGCCTTCTTTAATAAAGCACTAGCTTAGAACAACCGTACAGCAATTGCTGACTGTTTATCATTTACCTGGTTGATGTTATGAATTGCTATTAATATACGCTCTCCCTTTTTCTCCTGATTAAATTCGCACATCCATGTCATTACATTGTACTGAACATGTAATCTATTACATCACAAAATTCACATTTTGTTTAGGATTTCTACAATAATTCCCTCCCACACCACAATTAACACTACCTTGTTTCTCTACAGAAATTAAAACATATTACTCTAACAGTAGGATATTCCTCCCTATGATGCTAAAAAAAAAAAAAAGTCAATTTTCCTGAATGAAGTAACTCCATCCAATCAAAGTACTCTTGAATTAAAAAGTTACTTTCCTTTCCTTACTTTCAATACTAATTGCTGAAAAATATAGATGGAAAAAATCCACATGAAAAGGGTGGTGGGTAAAAATACGAATGCTTGCCAGCCAGTCACTGTTCTCCGATAAGAACTGTGCCACAGAGTCAAGATTACCACAACTTCCAGCTCTCCTAGGGAGGTACAATCTAACCATCTGTTGACTGTATAGTCTGCAAAACAGCACTTCAGTCAAAAGTAGCACTATGCAATGATACTTTTCTAACATTTCCCCAGGTTAGATATGTAAAAAGTTTTCATATTACAGAAAACTAAATCAATTCCTTCCTAACACTCAAATGCCAAACAAAATTTCTAAACCAAGATGCCACATGATACTTCATTTCCCAAAACCCAAAACAAAATGTATTCTCAGTTAACACCTTCACTGTGTTTCCACTGGCGTGGCCAATGCAGACGTTACTTTTGTGATTAAACGTTCAAAATTAAGATATTTTCAGGAACCCTACAAAATACTTCTCTATTTCCTGAAAAAGGGACGAAAGTTGCAGCAACATCACACTATGGTCCTGGCACTAGGCATTCATTTTACCACAAAGGGACTCTAAACATTAACACAGCCACCTTACCAGGGGCTGCTCAAAGCATTTTGGGGTTTTCCTACATAGAAATACACACAGAAAACTCATGTTCCACAACTATCTGTAACTGATAAGGGGTTTCCTGAATTCATAAGTGAACAACCTAAAGCCAGATTGGAAGTTATGAAAGACAGGGTGACAATTCGCAACATTTTGCTAAGGCACACAAATCACTACAAGATTCTATAGGTCTTCTCCCAAGTGTATTAAGGTACTTACTATTCTGGTGGGAGCAATGCTTCTACTTTAAATAAAATCTGAGGTTTGAAATCTACCCCCTAAATATGTCACCACTGCCATTCTCATTAACATTTTAAAATAGCAATGCTGGTCTATTTCTCTATAGTTTAAGAAGCTCTTGTACATACATGAGTTTTATTTTTTTAAAGCAGAGTGTTTCCTCAAAATAAATTATTTGCAGTTCTTGTTTCAAGGTAAAGATAAATGCCTCCTCATTTACGATAAAAAGGAAATACTGGCTCTTCGCGCTACTGGCCGTGGAAAACGAGTGGGGCTCAAGAAGCAGCAGCCGGACAGAAGAGCAAAAGATGAAGGACTTGGCTTGGTGACAGGTGTGGAAGGGACTGGAGGGCAAGGCTGCCCCTCCACCACGTTCGGAAGGCGCGGGGCTGTGACAGACTGGGTGGGGCAGTCCTGGGCGTGGGGGGCGAGGTCCAGGTTAAACGTGAACTTGACCCTGAGGTTCGGGCTCCCCAGACACTGTGTAAGGAGTTATTCCCACTCATCCCTTCCTCTGGCCCCTGCCCACTGCAAAGCCCTGACGGCCCTTGGAGAGGGATGGAGGAGGGGTCAGAGGCAAAGCCGCCGGCCACGCGCAGGCGGTGGTCGGGCAGGCCTGGTTTCAGGACCCGCAGCAGCAGGGTGGCCGTGGCCCCCTGGGATGAGCAATGGGGAGCTAGGAGTTGCTTCAGGCTGGCAGGGGGAGGGGACACACCAAACAACACCTAACAGTTTAGGAAGACTAAACTGTCAGGAAAGAGTGAGGACACAGGCGGGAAGAAGGCAGCCGCAGAATGTGTTTTCTAGCTGAACAGTGAGGATGAGTCCGCAGTGTGGGATATGACCGACTCAAAGAATGAACGTAGTTTAAGTGTAGAGCAGCCAGGAGTAGGGATTAAGTGGAAGGTGATAAGCTCTGTTTAGAGACTTTGAGGGGAGGCCAGATGTCCACGTGAGAAGCTGCATCCTTCAAATGGGGGAAAGGCCCCCCCAGCACAGGCCGCCCTGCCCTCAAGACTGGGGGTGGAGCTTTAGAAGTCTTCAGCCTCAAGGGGTCCCCAGGGACAGAGGAAATACCCACGGAAGAAATGTCCAGAGCGGGGAGCAGAAGGTGAAGGATCTGGCCTGATGAAAGGTAGGGAAGGGGCTAGGAAAAGAACAGTTGCCCCTCCTCCACGTTCGGTAGGTGCGGGAGAGTGTGAGGGGGTAAGGCCAAAAAGCTGAACGCCTCAGAGAGAACTAGGAAGGGTCTCTCTCGACTGTTGTGCCACATTACCTCTTAATACCTATTGTATTAGGAGAAATTCCTAAGGAAAAAAAGCTATGAATGTTTTTGAAAAACCTAAAGTAGCTCAAACTATTTGCATTTTCTTGATCTATTCATCTCAAAACACCCCCGTGGAGAGAAATGATCATTGTCCCCACTTTACAAAGAGGAAGAGGCCAGAGAGGACCACAGAGCTACCCCTCCCCGCCCCCCTACTGCCAGAAACAAGGGTCTCCGTGCTGCCTGTGACCCAGCGTACTCCACACACAGACAGGGCTCAGCGGAATCACCAGGAGACTGGCCACCTCCCCAGACCAGTGGGCGGCCTGCTCGGTGCCCTCCAGCAAGTGGTACTGGAGCGCCGCCATTAAGGATCTACATTCATCCCGAGAGCCCTCCTTTTTAAAACTCCTACTTTCAGATGGACTTTAAGATAGGTCTTTCAGAATTATAGCAAAGTCCCTAAAACAAGCCTCACAGAGTGCGAACCATTTAGAGTGTCATTTTTGTACTCGTACTCCAAATGATGCCTAATTTATAGTCCTCATGAGGTCTTGGGAAATGTACAGGATTCATACTGACATGTTATTTGGTGTATGGTGAATCTCAAAACTCTTTTTAAATTTCGATGGCATCATTTAAATCGGTTGAAAATGCCACAGAATTTCCCCACCAGAACTTAATGTAGTCTCAGGGGAACTATTCAGACGCACCTATAAAATCTGGAGGTTTCACCAATTTCCAGACAGGCGGTCCACCATAATCAAACTAACAGGCACACTTAGCTTTACACATTTCAGGCAAGCTGTGCCAAGAAATAATTCAGCTCTTTCAAAGCAAAGCCTATCATATGATTTACTGCAGAGCTACAAAATACTCTTTTCACCAAAATGGCTGGCAAACATATAAGGTATTCAGTGAAATCTCCTTTAGTGCATGTTCCGAAGGACTAATAAATGAAAACACAGTATAGGCGTGACAAGAACCAAGACTCTTAAGAATAAATACTATACAGTGCTGAGAAAAATATTATAAGCATATTTCACTCCAAATGAACCAGATTTACTATGCACAATAACTCTTGCGCCTCAGGGAGGTGGGGGTGGGGAATAGAAGGCATTCTCTTTAAGAAAGAATACTGAAATGACACATGCATTCATTCCAGTGAAATTATGCAGATATTCTGTACTTCAGAAAGCTACCCCGTTAGCAACAGTCCTATAATATATCTCTTTTATTATGTTTTATTTATTATTAAGTTCTAACTAACATAAAATATATATACCACATTTAACTCAACCTACACTATCTATACTCTTAAGGTTAACAAATACAGATGTTAACAACTTAGACCCTTTCCCATACAGGGCGAGCCACACTAATGATGCCTGTTTGCCTCGAAGCTCAAAGAGCTGTCTTTACAACATAAAGTAGTTGAGTTAAAGTTACGGGAGCACTTCGTAAGTAAAAACCTTATCTCCTCAAGATAAATCCATCATTTTTGGTGCCTGTGAACTGGTTGTTTTAAAACAAGGAGGGGAGGGAGAGAGAGGGATTTTACTAGAGAAACTAGTTCGGCTGCTACTCTCAGTCTTCAAGGGGGTGCTCCAATAAGTCTCATTCTCTCTGAGAAGCAGTTGCTTCTGTGCTATTCAGTATGCTAGCTCACCAGCTTAAATTACTCACCACGCATGACTCCATGCAAATGTATTTAAATTCCCTAATAATTTAACCTACATACGGAGGAGGCCAATCCTGTGTCACAGTCTCCAAGTTACTTCTCATTGCTTCATCCCTCGCAACCAACGGGACGCTAAAGCAGAGCTTGAACGCAAGTGACCATTCAAGCCGGGCATAAAACCAGACACGGGGGGAACGCCACAGGCCACCAAGTCCTTCCCCAGCTTCCAGGTGGACATCATGTCTACATTACAGTGGATTCTCAGTTCGCCCATAAACTGCTTCAATCCAGTTAGATGGGCTTTCCTTTAATGCAGCAGTGGAAAACTGGGGTGATCTTGCCCCCAGGCACGTCTCTGGCAATGCCTGGAGACTTCGTCAGTTGTCCTGACTCAGGGCATCTTGTCCTGACGTGTTGCTGGCATCTCATGGGTAGGCGCCAGGGATGCTGCTGAACATCCCACAACAGACAGGAATCCCCCTGCCCCAGGGGACAGGGCGCCCGCCACGGAATCCCCCAGCCCCAGGTGTCCACAGTGCCAGAGCTAAGAACCCCACTTTCATGGGTCCTCAGCACCACTCTCAGGAATGGAGTCCACAGCTTGCAGCCGCTCTGCAAAGATGATTTTTATGGCTCTAACCATAAACTTTTAACTTCAAAAGGAGACAGAACACTAGCCCAGACCTCTAACCAAATGCTGGGAAGGGTGACAGTGTGGCGGAGGGGCCCCAGGCAGCCCGCACAGCACTGCATGCTCACCATTACCAGTAGTAATGACTGTCAGGTAATGCCCCCGTCATCTGGAAACTCCCTGGATCACCATGGTAAGTCTGACAACTTTCTCGTACTGTCCCTTTTCACTCCCCACTGTGGCATTTTCTAGTGACAGCCTAGTTTTGGGTGTTTTCCCCCCTGGGTAAGTATTAAAAATAGCATGAAAAGTCAGTCAGAAGACATGAAAATAGTAAATAACCCTAAGGTGCTTTCCATCCTGGAAAGTCTATGATTTAACAGGACTTAAAAGGTTTGTGATTCAGATGTGGAACTTGAAAAGACATCAGCAGCTTAAAGAAACAGTTCCATGAATAAATAAAACATCTAACGTAAAATAATCATCAAAAGAATATGCGCACAGAACTACGGTGTAACTGCACAGACCCAGCTTGGGGAGCAGAGAAGGAAGCTGAGACTGAGTGCTGACTCTACCTGCACTGGCAGGGAAAATGCATCTCGAGGGGCTAAAGAACAGAATGTACATTTTCACATATCTTAAAAGAGTACAGACATTTCCAATTCACAACACAAAAACCTTTCTAAACAACTCTTAATAAAAGGAAAATCTCAGGCTATGGAAACCCTACTAATCAATATGGAATTGATAAATAAATTATGGCTCATTCATATCTCATGTGGCCATTAAAATCGTACTGAAGAAATTTTAATGGCATGGATATATGTTCACAATGTCTTACAGGAAGACAGGCTACAAACAACATAGACAATATGATATCAATCCTGCATAAAACAAATATATCCTAGTGAATAAATATATATAAGAAATACACACATGCACACCAAGAGAGACAAATGTTCACAGTGGTTATCTGAGGAGTGGGGAAGGTTATGCCTGATTTCTATTCCTTCTTTGTGCTTGTGTCGATTTACTAATTGTTCTACAGTGAGAATCTTTTCCAACGTTTTGTACGTACAAAACTAATGCGTTATTACAAATTTAAACGATGTCCCAGGAGCTGTCTACCAAAAAAGAAATAATCTGAATACACCAATTTTTCAAATTAAAGAAACTACCTTCACAATCAACAAAAGCGAGCCTTTATTGAGCATTATTATGAGCCTGGCGCTTTTCTAAACACTCCAAATATATTAACTTTCAAACCAAACCACAAAAGATGTAAGAAAGGAGCCCTGGAATACCACAAGCTGTGAGCAAACGTCTGTCACACCGGGACTTTCAACCGCAGTTGCCACAGCCTGAAATGAGGGGCTTGGCCACGGTCATCTCTGCAGGTCCTCTCGGTGTCCATAGGAAGCTTCTAGAGAAAGACAGGGCAGCGCTATGCCATGGCAGAAACAGAACCCGACTGCAGAAGAACATGTGATTGTGTCTCACTTCCTCAATATTAACTTCATAACATGTTAAAAAATTAAAGGCCTAAGTGTCCCCAATACTTGGACGTGCAACTGGTCAAAATGATATGGTGATGTCTAAGAGAATCGTTGACTCGTAAAACGCTGTGGTTGCTTTTAACAATAAGCCTGCAGCCAACAAAAACTTTACAACATATATTTTAGTCGCGTTCTGGGTAGACCCATTTTAGTGTCTGATTTAAGGGATCTAAAGACCTAGTGGGAGGCACCGAAAGGCGTCCCATTTCTGAAAAAAAAATCAGACCCTCAAACAACACTGAATGAAGATGAGGGGCCAGCATGGGTGTTCTCTGCGGGGAATTCACTCAGCTGCGTCGTGAAGGGAACGTGGGCTTCCCGGTGAGCAGTGGGGTCGGTCCCGCAGGTCACCCGCGACAGAGGGTGGCCAGTCGTGGCCGGCGGTCCCCGCGTGGATCGGAAGGAACCACGGTGGCCTGGGAATAAACCCGGACCTGTTAGGTCCCCTTCACGTCTCACTTGCCACCATCAAAAATAGGTTTGTGAATATCTTCAACAACCACACACACACACAAAAATCTACAAGTGCACGTATGTTAAAAACGACAGGCATACGAAGGGGGGCAATTTCCAGGTTGGAGCCGCACAAAAACTATTTGGCAAACACAAAGAGGCAAGACGCAAATTAAGGCTGCAAGTGTGAAAGACACGTTCGGTTTGCACACAAAAGAAAAGCAGCAAAATGACTCGAAATTGGAACGGCCCTGGGACCCCGCGTGAGCCTCCCCCGGGGGGACGTGCGGCCACTGGTCCCGCGCCGCCGCCGCCCGCCCCGCCGCACCGCAGCCCTCCGCGTCCCCCTCGCCGGGCGCGCGGCAAACCAACGGCGACAAAGCGAACCCGCAACTTCGCCGCCGCGGGCCCCAGGGCGGGCCGGGATGTTGGGGCGCCGCAGGGAGGGCCCCCGGCCGCCGGCCGGCCGCGCCTTGTTCTGGGACTCCCGCCGGCTCGGGACGACCGGACCTCGGAGTGGGCGCGTCCACCCGCCCGGCCCTGCGCGCCCGGGTCCCCGGCGTGTCGCCACCGCCGCCACCGCCAAGCTCCTCGCGGGCAGGGACGAGGATCCCGCCACCGCGCCCGCCACCGTCCCGGAAGTCGCCCGCCCTGGTACCCTCTTACCTGCGCCTATCGCCCCCGCGCCTCAGAGCGCCGAGAGCCGCCGCCCGCGCCGCCACCGCCCCTCTGCACGCCTCGGCGCCCGCGGTCGCGGCGCCGCCATCTTGGCCCCGGTCGGAAGTGACGTCGGGCGGCGCCGGCCGCGGCCTCGAGAGCCTGCACCACGCGCGCCGTCGCGGAGCGCCTGGCCGCATACGCCCGGACGATGCCTGGCTGCCCGCGCCCCGACGCGCAGCCTAGCGGACCGCCCCGTCCGGCCAAGCAAGAAAAAAGCCTTGGGTCGCACACGCCTCGACGACTCGCGCTGGCGGGGCTGGACCTCGCGGGGACTCCGCGGAGCCCACGGCGGCGCCTCTGGAAGAAAACCCCAGCGGCCAGCGCCCAGCACCCGCGGCTCACCTTGTCCAGTCTGACAGCACCGAAGGATCGGGATTCTGCGCAGATTGAAAGACAGCAAGAATTCACAGCCTTTCCAGGAGGAGAGGTAGCAAAATGGGCTCATCACTAAGTACCATCAACCCCATTCTTCGCTCGTCTCAAGAGGACCAGCCTAGTTTAACCCCCCAAAAATGAAACTCCAGGAGGGCAGATGCAACTGTATTTATTGCCTGCCTGCCGTGGTGCCTCACACAGTTCTAGGTATTGTGGCTCTTGCACAGAACAGGACACCTCCTACGTAAATAAGTCCTGTTGGAATTTATTTACATAGGAGGACGCAAATAGACGACCTGAGTCTAAATGCTCTCATGGACATTAGCTGGATTGAACTGGAGGTGTCCATTAGACGTCCAAGAGGAGATGGCTAGCAGGCAGTTGGAAAGGAGGCTGGAGGTGAGATAGAGAGTTGGGCGTTTAAATATGAATGGTATTTAAAGCCTTGAGCACTTAAGATAAAGTGATGACCTGAGAAGGAAATCAGGAAGAATCTAAATGTATTGAGCAACATTAGGCCCCTGTGGAAAGGCCGCATCCTAACCAATAGACATTGGGTTAGATGCAGGTGCACCTTGGAAACTTACGAGGGTGTACACAAGTCCCTTTGTGTAATTAGGGCAATGATTTTCAACCCATGTGCAGCAAGAATCTCTAAAACATGCCGTGCCTGACTGTTTAGTCAGGGGCACTGGCCTCTTTTCCGTTAGATTGTCAAGATAAAAAATTACAACAGCCAACACAATAGTTGTCCCATGTGAATGAGTCAAAATTACACCTACTTTTTTTTTCTTGTTTGATTGGCATATATATGTGTGTATATATATATATATATATATATATATATATATTTGGGTATGCCACAGAATTTTAGTAATTAGTTTATGTGTGCCATGAGATGAAAAAGGTTGAGAATTGCTGAACTAGGGTTTAAGCTTAAGAAAGCATGGTGTATCGACATACTGCAAAGGGAAGATGCTGTCGCTGATGACCTAGTCAGGTATAGTGTACAAATGAAGACTATCAGAGTAAATTTTACTGAGGCCTTAAAAAGCTGCAGGGTCAGCACAGAGCATGAGAGAAGAAATCAACCCTCATGAATTTGCTTATTTCTTTGGCTATTCAAGGGAAACAGATCTTAAGTCCCCTGCATATCACTAAAATAGTGCACTCTGCTGTGTGTCAGAGCACTGATAGACTTCTCCACCCCTTACCTGGACCAATGTCTGGAAACATGATCCACGCATCAAATTTACCTGGAATATCTGAGGGGGAAAAAAAAAGGTCAGGGAGACTCCCCCATCCCACCCACCATCAAAATGCTGATGTACAAATCAAAAATCAAAAGGAAAGCTACATGCCACCTGGCATTTAGTAGAATGCAAAGGAAAATAAAGGAACGTTAAGTTAGAAGTGACACAGTGAACCAGAACATATACTATAGCATCAATGCCAAGACATGGTTGACAGAGTAGTCAGTGGTTGTTCCCCGTGTCAATCTAAAATGACTGGGGATATTAATTTTCTATGGCTGCTATACCAAAGTACCTCATACAGGGGGCAGGACGGGGCTTAAACAACAGAAAAGCACTGTCTCACAGTTTTAGAGACCAGAAGTCCAAAATAAGTATCACTAGGCCAAAATTAAGGCGTCAGCAGGGCCACACTCCATCCAAAGTCTCTAGAAGGAAATCATTCCTTGCCTCTTCTAGCTTCTGGTGGCTGTCAGCATTCCTAGGCTTGTGGCCACATCATTCCAATCTTCAAGGCCAGCATCTCTAAGTCTCTGTCTGCTTCATTTTCCCGTCACTGTCTCTTGTGTGTGGTCAGATTTCGCTCTGCCTCCCTCTTAAAAGGGTACATGCAATTGCATTTAGGACCCACCCAATAATCCAGGATAATCCCTTCATCTCAAAATCCGCACTTAAACCCATCTGCAAAAACTTCTTTTTATATGGAAATTAGGATGTGGACAAATCTTTGGGAGTCATTATTTAGCTTGCCACACTGGGTATATCCAATACCTCTGAATTCCCTGCTAATCAGACATTGTATGTTTTTCATTTGTATATTTTTCTTGATCATGTTTATATTTTTCAACCTGTACTATCTAGGATTATACATATTTTATTAACTCAATCCAAAAAAGATAAACTATCATGAATACAAAAACTTCATAAATGTTCATAATCTGTCTGCAATGCCAAATACTACTTTTTTTCCTCTTTGAAAAGGTGATGTATATTGCTAGAGGAAGAGGGAAGGACACAGAGATTTTTATCACATTTCATGGGCCATTTCTATAGTAGGCGATGGAAGTATAAAATGCACTCTGTCTAAATCTATAGCATGAATGAAACTCCACTCTACACAGGTATGTCTCCTGCAGGTCCTGGCTGGTTGTGTGCCTTGGCCTGCAGAACATTACAGAGAACATAATCATCATTCATCACAACATCCAAGTACCCAGAACTGTCTCGCACATAGTGAACACTAGATAGATATTTTTAAGAGGAGAAAAAAAGCCATCCCCCTGGCTCTTCTGATGTGGCTGGATTAAAGCAAATATGTGTGGACCAAAAACATCATGCATTGAAAAGACAGTCTATGGCTGTAATGGAAACAACAGAGGTCCTGCTCGGTGTAGCTGCCAGTGTAGGTTGGTGTATCTTTTTATATAAAAAGATAAAGAGATTTTACAACCAAGACTGAAGAATTTACAACATATCTCCAACAGGAATGTAAATGGACTTAAAATTCCCAGATGGACAACAGTTCTTATTCTCCACTGACTTCAATTCTAGGCATTTTAAACAACTATCTTCACCTTCAGAGCAACTCTTGTATGATAAGCACTAGCCTCATTTCACAGCTGAGGAGCCTGAGGCCAGGGAAGGTTAAAGAATTTGCCTAGTCAGAACCAGGTCTTAAACCTAGACAACCGAGCTTTCCAGTAAGCTGCAGGCTTCACAAGTAAACCACACTCTACACACATGTGGGCTTGAGGGCTGGGACAGGAGCAGGTCCCGGGGACTCCGCTCTCAACGAATCATTCGTCAGTTGAGCTACTTGGGGTGGGAATTGGGAAGGGTTTTTTGTTTGTGTTTTTGTTTGTTTGTTTTTTTTAATATCTACATAAGGAGACTGTTCTAAATACCCTCTCCAGAAGGTCAGACAAGAACATCTCATCATCAGGAGAAAGGACATTGAGTGTCTAAGAGTAACTGCTTCCAATGAAATCACCTTCTGTTCAAATAACATATCACTTCCCTTTTTAAAAGCACCGAATGTCCCTCGCGACTGCAAGCCACCTTCAGTGGGAGCCAGGGTCTCTTCTTCAGGTTCTTCACCTCGCCCTCCCCATTCACCGTCCCTCAGCCAGGCGTTACCCAAGCAAGGAGTGACATGCGAGCAAGCTCACCAGCAATCCAAAGAGTTGAGACTAGGGTTCTGGGGTCTCCTTAGAAATGAATGAATGAAGTTCAAAGACAGAAACTCTGAGGGTTAAAGACACACATTATTGCATAATGGACATTTGGAGCTGCATTAATTTCACTGTGAAAACTTCTACAGCCTCAAAATGTAGAGGGGGATCTTAGCAGAGATTTCAGGGGAAGGCATGAAAAGGAGGGGAACATCACTGCACACTGGCCTGTGCCAGCACCTTATATTACGATACAATGACAACAAGAACCACTGTTTTACACTGTTGAGGGGCACGACTGGAGATTGGCCAGAGGCAGGATTTAAAGGCTTGTTCATTGTTCATGAACTTTGAAGTCCATGATCTGTCTGCTAGCCACACTGCTTCCCAGTCAGCCTCAGCGTCACATGCTCTCGGCACTGGGATGAACACAATGGGACAAAGCCGCGCCCCCCATCCTCTAAGAACTTAGACCTCGTAGAGCAGACTGGACTTGCTCCCCAAAGAACAGCAGAACCACGTGTAAGGCTACAACACCATTCTTATGCCTCCCACGTGCTCCGTAAGGGTTTCCTCCAACTTTTTATTTCAATGTTGCTTTAAAAAAGAAAAGAAAAAAAAGAAAACCAATTCCAAGATGCTAACATTTCTCACCAATTCAAATTTATGACCCCCAAAATAAATGTATTTCATCCTATAAGGAAATTCAGAGAATGGTTTTAGATTTTTCCATTGCACTTCTTATACCACATTTTTAGAATTAAACACATTAAAAAGTTCAGAATTTTCCACATGTCTCTAGCAGCATTCACTCCTGTTTCAGACCCTCTAGTGTAACAGGCTCAAAGACCAATGCAGTTTTGTTCTAGGGAACACAAGGGGAAGTTATTGTGGTCCTTATCTTCCTTGAAGGCAGAATTAATTCACTAGCACACAGTCACTAGCTTGAATAAAACATACAAGCTGGCAACACAGACATAAGTAAAAATATTTTTCAGCAGGAAATAGCAAGCAACATGAGAAGAAATAGAAGATAAGTCGGGCACAGGAATACACGGGTAACACTGAGCTAGGAAATTCCCAGCCAGCCTTTGTTTTCCCCGGTTGGAAGCTCCCATGTGTCCCTTTGCGGGGGTGTCTATGGACCGAACAACCCATCTGACCTACCCAGACAGCGCTCATGCATCATCCACGTGGACCTTGTATTACAGGAGTCCACGCTTCTACCACTCCTATGTTCTGGAAATGTTTTCCCCTTTGTTTTTCTTCTCCTTACTTTTGGTTTAGAATTCACTCATCACTCCTTCTCCATCCAAATTTCACCTCTCCTCAGAAGCCAGCTTTTTGATGAAATCTTTCTTAGGAGTTACATGAGTTCCTTAGGGCTGCTTTTACAATGTACCACACACTGGATGGCTTAAAACAACAGAAATGTATTCTTTCTCACAGTGGAGGAGGCTAGAAGTCTGAAATCCAAGTTTGGCAGGGTTGGTACCTGCTGGTGGCTCTGAGGGAAAGTCTGTCCCGTGCCGCTCTTCCAGACTCTGGTGGCTGCCTTGGCATTCCCTGGCGTGTAAGACACATCACTCTGAATTTGTCTCCATCTTCACATGGCCATCTTTCCTATGTCTCTCTGTAATTTCACAGGCAGGAACTTCTTATGAGAACACCAGTCATTGAATTTAAGGCCCACCCTCCCCCCATAGGACCTCATCTTAACTAATTATATCTGCATGGGCCCTATGTCCAAACAAGGTCACATTCTCTGGTTTCGGGTGGGCGTGAATTTTGGGTAAACCCCACACTGACTGTTTTCTCTTTTAATGAATTCCTCCATAACCTCGACAGCAGTTTTCAACATACTCGTACTCTTCCATTGTGATCTAATTACTGTACACGCGTGTCTTGGTTCCGAAACATATTCTCAGCCCTTTGAGAGTGAAAACAAGAGTTGTGCAGGCCTCCCTTATCCAAACAGTGATAGTCACAAAGTGTTCCCTCCATCGATGTTGCTGACTGATAAAAGACTTTTGCACCGTTTTGTAATTTAAATATGACCTGTGACATGCTCTTTAGCCACGGCCTAGCAAGAACTCTTCTACTTTAATTTGCCTATGTTTCCCTCTTCCACTCCTTCCCCCCACTTTAAACTCCCTTGTCATCATAAAATGCTTTGACTTACGTAGAAATATATCCTTCCAAAGTTTCACAGTGTCAGAAGACATGGCATTTCTTTATCGCAGAGGTCATCATTTAAACAATGTAAGTAGCCATACAGAGGTCACAGCAAAGATGGCACCTGCCAGTACCTGCCAGGGCAGGTGCACTAGGTTCATAAGCATTATCATCAACCTGTCTGAGCTGCTACTCAAAACCTACCCATAGACTGAGTTATTATTAACTTTAACTAATTATAGAGCGATGGCCATCAACTAGGGTGAGACTTTGCCCCCAAGTGGGCATTTCACAATATCTGGAGATAATTTGATTTGTCATAGCTGGGTGGTGTTTACTACTGGCCCCTAATGGGAGAGGCCACAGAGGTTTTAAACACCTACAATACGTGGAACAGGCCCCTATACACCAAAGGATTATCTGGCCCCAATACCAAAATGTTGAGAAACTCTACCATAGATTATTCCACATCTGATTTTCTAGTCTCGCTGTCAGACGTTTAGCTGCTCAGTTGGAGTGTGGAACAGGAACTCATCAAGGAAAAGGAATATTTCTCAACCTTCTTTTTTTCATTACCTCCCTGACCCCAGAAGCTTTTTTTTTTTTTTTGACATTCATTCCTAGTTGCCCTTCTCCACCATGAAATTTTAATATCATGGGTATAAGGTATATCTGCATACTGCTTGCATATCTGGGACTTCTATACACTCTGGCGAAACACTATAGCTATAGCAGTTACTGAAGAGCAAAACAATACTTCCGCAGGAAATAAACTAAACCTTTATGCAAGATTTTAAACAGTATTTTTAAAAACTGTAGTAAAATACACATAACATAGAATTTACCGTAGCCATTTTAAGGACACCGCGCAGGAGTGTTAAGCACGTTCACATTGTTGCGTGACCATCGCCACCATCTGCCTCCAGAGCTCTTTTCATCTGGCGAGACTGAAACTCTGCACCCATTAAAATATAACTCCCATTCCTCCCCCCACCGACCTAGCCCCAGGCAACCACCATCCCACTTTCTGTCTATATGAGTGTGTAGCTGGCTTATTTCACTCAGCACGATGTCCTTAGGTTTGTCCATGTTGTAGCATATGTGAGAATCTTCCTCCTTTTTAAGGCTGAAAAATATTCCATTGTATGTATAGACCATGATTTGTTTATTCATTCATCCGTCTATAGATGCTTGGGTTGTTTCCACTTTTTCCTTAGGTTTTATTTATTTTTTTATTAACTGTATTGGGGTAACATTGGTTAATAACATTATACAAAATTTAGGTGTACAACTTTATAACGTAACATCTATATACTCCATTGTGTGCTCACCACCCAAAAACCAGTCTCCTGTCAATACCAGTCTTTTCATGTACTCTACTCTGAGAGCAAACGTCAAAAAAATTTACAAGCCAAACTGAAACCTCATTAACATCCCCGTCACTATGGAGGAGTCACTATGTACTTGACTCCTCTTACCCTCTTCGGCCCCCGCCCCACGCCCTCCACCTTTCAGCTGTTGTAAATGGTGCTGCTGGACCACAGGTGTGCAACTATCTCTTCAAATCCTGCTTTCAATTCTTTTGGGTATATACTCAGAGGTGTGATTTCCGGACCATATGGTAAATCTATTTTAAAATTTTTGAGGAACTACCACACTGTTTTCCATAGTGGCTGCAACATTTTACATTCCCAGCAATAGTCACAAGGATTTCAAATTCTCCATATCCTCGACAACACTTATTTTGTTTCTTTGATTTTAGCCACCTTAATAGATATAAAGTGGTATCTCATCGCAATTTTGATTTGCATTTCCCTAATGATAGTGATGTTGAGCATCTTCTCATGTACTTACTGGCCATTTATAGATCTTCTTTGAAGAAACGTCTAAATTCATTGCTCTTTTGTTTTTTAAGTTATGGCCAAGGTTTAGGAAGCTTAATCCCAGTACAATGATTTTAACGTTGATCAAAAATAAAAATACTGCAGGAAATTTTAGTAGGCAAAAACATAGGAAGTTTTTTAAAAAAATAATAGTAGAAGTTTAACTTTGCAATTTACACAATTATTTCACTTTGTACCCTTCTGTAAACATCCTCCTCCAAATAGTAACCTAAAAGCATTACTACTTTAGGTAAATTGTGGGAGCATTGTTCATTTTTTAATCAGGCTGATTGTTTTGTTGTTGTTGTTGTTGTTGTTGTTGAGTTGTAGAAGTTTTAAATATGTTCTGGATATAAACCCTTTATCATATATGCAAATATGATTTGCAAATACTTTTCCTATTCCATGGTTGCCTTTTGACTCATTTGATTGTGTCTTTTGATGCACAGATGTTTTTAATTTTGAAGTTGCCAGTTTTTCTATTTTTATTTTTCTTGTCTGTGGTTCTTTATCCAAGAAATCATTGCCAAAGCCAATGTCATGAAGCTTTCCTCTCTGTTTTCTTCTAAGAGTTTCGTATTTTAGCTCTTAGAAGAGCTTTCAAGGTTTAGATCCTTGATAAAGTAAAGATTCAACTTCATTCTTATATATGTTGTTATCAAGTTTTCTTAAAATAATTTGTTGAAAAGACTGTGTTTTCCCCATTGAATGATCTTGGCACCTTGTTGAAAACCATTTGACCATATATACAAGGGTTTATTTATGGACATATAAATGGCTTCTAAATATAGATTTAGCTCTTGTGCTTTTTATTAAAATATCTGCTTCAGGTTTTGAAAACTTAAGTGTTTTTTGTTTTGTTTTTAAAAATGTATGGACAAGAATTTTTCAATGTTTTATGGCTAGGATCTTATATTCCCTAAGAATCAATGTTTGCCCACATAGAGAATTCATGAACTCTAATCAATAACACTCTGATTAAGGGGAGGAAAAGCTGGTTAGTACGAAAGTTGAATACATTGATCAAAATAGGGATGTTGTATCCATAATGCATCATTCCCCCAATTATTTTTAATAATGAATGCTGCGCATACCAAATGGCTTTCCTTTAAGATTCGGACTATGTTGAGCAGAGCCAAAGAGGCAGCATGCTCAGCCGACTAACACTCCACACCAGCAGGAAATCTAAAGCTTCGCTTTCTCACTCTGTTACCTGAGCTAAAAATACCAACAAACTCAGGCTCCATGCGGACTGGAGAGGGACTTGGCCTCTTTCTAGAAATATTTCATAATTCAATGCATAAGGATGGCAATATGGAAAGCTTAATATTAATAATAGTCTTTTCATGTACTCTACTCTGAGAGCAAATGTCAAAAAAAATTTACAAGCCAAACTGAAGCCTCATTAACATCCCTGTATGCCAATCAGAATTTTGTCTGCCTTCAGAGAAGTAGACCAAAGCATGAGAAAGCTGCATGCCCTGGGCAATGTATTTTCATCTTTCTCTCTTTCTGATATGATTGAAATTAGCAATAGGCAATTATATGTCAATAATACAATAATAAAGGTGATTATTATAAATCATTTCTTGTTTACTCAGGCGGCATCAGAAATCACAGTACCCCAACCGCTTTTTAGAGTTGACTGTGATGAAATACTATGACTTTAGTAACAGGAGAGCAAACAAATATTGTATCAAGGAATAAACTACTCCTTAATGTCCGATTACAAATGGATCTTAATGTAACATTGGCTCCTACATTTATTTTTTTAAATAGCTGTTTCAGCCTTTGAAAACTATTTTAGTGAGAGTTTTTTTGTTTGTCCATTTGTTTTTTAAGAATTTGTAGTCACCTTGGCTGGTGTGGCTCAGTGGACTGAATGCCAGCCTGCAAACCAAAAGGTCACCAGGTCAGTTCCCAGCCAGGGCACATGCCTGGGTTGTGAGCCAGGTCCCTGGTCGGGGGCGTGCGAGAAGCAATGAACAAATGTCTCTCTCTCTCTCTTTCTCCCCTCCCTTCCCTTCTCTCTCAAAATAAATGAATAAAGTCTTTTAAAAATACACTTTTTTAAATAATTTGTTGTTAAGAATTTTTTAAAAATTTGTATGACCTTAATTATGATGCCTAATATCTCTAGGCTGATTTTATAGCTGTAAAATTAAAGAGCTAGACCAAACCCTGGCGATCTCTTCTAGTTCTAAAATCTATAATTCTGATGGTGTATAGATAAATTACTCAAAGAAAGTTTCAATATTGAAAACCAAACTTGACAACAGGAGGTATCCTGTGTTAAAAATAGAGTAGTTGCATTATCCTTTACTTTGTGAGGAGCACTCTAAAAAAAACAGTTTATAAATAATCACTTTTTTAAACTTTTGGCATTTTTCAACAATAATAACTATTTAGTTGAAAGGTGAATTATACGCAATTCACCTTTCATTACAGGTATCATATAGAGGAAATGTAAAACAAAGAAAGCCATGATGTTATATAAATTGAGACTTCACACTACATCTTCTTGAAATGTCTCTATAGAATTTGGATATTTACAGTTAAGCAGGAATATCTTTCAGGGACAAAAAAGCCAAACTCATTACTCTATAACATATCTATAGAAATATGTAAAATCTGTATATAAATATATTTTATATAAAACAAATATATAATATAAAATCTTTAATATGAAATAGGAAAATATATTTATATAACATAAAATGTATATGTATATATAAATATAAAGTCACCATTTTATGAGAGAACAAGAAGACTATAACATATACCTTTTTTATAATAATCACCTTTGTTATTGTATTATTGAGATATACTTGACATAACATTGTAATAGCTTTAGGCATGCAACATAATATTTTTTTTAAGATTTTATTTTTTTATTTATTTTTATAGAAAGGGGAAGGGAGAGAGAAGGAGAGGGAGAGAAACATCAGTGTGCGAGGGATACACTGTTTGGTTGGTTGCTTCTTACACTCTCCCAACTGGGGATCTGGCCCCGCAACCCAGGCATGTGCCGTGACTGGGAATCAAACCAGTGACCTTTCAGTGTGTTGGTGGGTGCTCAACTCGCTGAGCCACACCATCCAGGGCATAACATATTTTTTAAATTAAAATATTATTTCATAGTCTCTCCTTGAGCTGGAAGATTACTGAGTAATAGAACAAAAGTTTACTTGATAACAACAGGAAAAAATCTCTAAGTCTATAATGTATATTTTAATAAGTAGTTACACTTCTAAAAGCATAATTATAAGAATGGTATTATGAGACTAATAATAATCCTTTCTGGATTCATTGAGTTTCTTCTGCTGAGATTTCTGAGCAAGATACAGGGTGGGGGCAAAAGTAGGTTTTCAATTGCTTATATGGGAAGCAATACAATAATTAATAAATACTAATAGAAGAATAAACTTTGTGTTTTGCCTACTCACAATTGTCAACCTACTTTTGCCCTGCAAAAAGTATATAAAGGACAAGTCACTAATGTACTCATTTGTTTATTTCTATTCCACCTAATTTAAAAAATAACATTGGCGGCTGCCACACATGCACTCGGTATGGTAGGGTAAAAATAGGCAAAGAAAACACAGTGGAAGGAAAAAACAATCTGAGTACCACAGAAGTTTCTATACAACTACCTTAATGACCTCCTTATGGTCCAAACATACGGAACGTCCTACATCTGATTCTTATAATGTCTCCAAGCTGGGGGATAACAACAAAGTGGAGATCAGAGAAAACAATTCTGCAAAGGGCTAAGATTAAAATAACATCAAGATTGTGTTAGGTCTCTCCAGACAAACAGAACCAATAGGAGCTGTATCTATTACATAGGACATATATAGTATATACATAACAGATAGGAGATTAGAGGAATACAGAGATATGTAGATATACTAGTGTAGAGATACACATCTTCTCGCAGTGTGGGCCAGCAGGTGGGAGATCTAGGAGAGCCAGTAATCGTACAGATGACATCCGGGGGAGTCTGCTGAAGGAGTCTCTTCTGTTCCTAGACGCCAACTTTTTGTTCTATCCAGACCTTCAACTGTTGGGTGAGATCCACCACATTGTGAAGAGCAATCTGCTCTACCCAAAATTTATCAATTTAAATATTAACCTCATCCAAAAATACCCTCCAAGTTGGTACATACAATAATCATCACAAAGAAATAGTAATATTATGAAATGGCACCGGATAGATACCTAATACTAATAAAAGTGTAGCATTGGTACTTTTCTTTAAAAAAAAAAAAAGATTTTATTTATTTACTTTTAGAGAGGGGGAAGGGAGGGAGAAAAATATCAATTCATTGCCTCTCGCACGCCCCCAACCATGACCCTGGCCCACA
The DNA here is from genome assembly GCF_021234165.1 of Pteronotus mesoamericanus. Lineage (NCBI taxonomy): Eukaryota > Metazoa > Chordata > Mammalia > Chiroptera > Mormoopidae > Pteronotus > Pteronotus mesoamericanus. The sequence goes on from NW_026555200.1 coordinate 3,401,168, forward strand.
ACCCAGGCATGTACTCTGACCAGGAACTGAACCAACAACCTTTTGGTTTGCAGAACAACATCCAACCCACTAAACCATACCAGTCTGGGCAGTACTTAAGTCTTTTGTGGTAGTATCAACTTAGAAACACTATAATCAAGGGGACTTCTACTTTTTCTATCAGTTATTTCTGTCTCAGAGGCCATGTTTGTATATAAGCTTGGTTTTTCACAGATCTGCAATATTTCTTTTTAAAGGGCAGCCCTAAATACTTGCTGCTGAATCTTCTGCATTCGGTTGCACTGTGCTCTTTTACTGCGTTTGCGGGCTTCTAAGTGAATAGAAGCCCTGTGGGAAAAGACGTATTAAAACAAAGAAAAGACAAACATGGTCATGACGTGACATCTGGGAAAATTTCTGTGACTGCTTCAGTACTACTTTACAATGTACATTACTTATTTTTAATACAAACATCTTTAAAGAACATTATCAACCAATAGAAATAGATGTACTTCTACTAAAGCGCTCCGAATTCCTAAAGGAAAATACATTTTTGCTCCAACCTGTACACATGTGGGCACTCACATGCAGGCACACAGCATTTATTGGGAAAAATTATAACGCGATTCCATGGAAAAACAAAAAATATATATACAACTATAACGGCAAGTGTGAACATTATTTTTCTCTTAACGCTTTTCTCTTGAGACTTCTGTGGGGACAGACCTGAGGACCCTTACCCTCATGTTTCCCTTTCAACTGGCATTCTTCACCTGTTCTTACCCCACTGTTCATGTTTAGATTAATTGAGCCAGAGATGCGACAAAATTGCTTCCTCTATCAGTAAGTCGACTAGGTGTCAAAGTGAGGGTCAGTTAGCCCAGATTCATTCACTCCGCGCAGATTTATTAAGCCCGGGGTGAGGGTCAGAGATTTAATGGGAGCCAGGCAGACCTTGACCTTGCCTTCCTGGGATAGGGATTTACAATCTGCCCACGGAGACACAATCTGTCTTCTCTGAAAGTCAAGGCCATCGATTCAAGTTACCTTTCAGCTCCATCTACCTGTCGTCTCCTTCCCTTGCCCCCTGTCCCTGTCATACTGGTTTTCTTCCCACCTTCTCCGGGGAAGCCCTTCTCCCGTGGGTCCACGTGCTCACATCCTGTTCACTCTTCCTGCCCCTCTGTGGCCTACCCCACGGTAGGAAGAGAATCCTCCCTCCTCTCACACCCCCCCCCTCCCCGCCGCCGAGCTCACTGTCCTCTCCGAAGGCATTGGGAAGCTTCTGCCTGATAATGCTCATTATTGGCATACACGCCTTATCTCCCCGCTAGACTATTGATTAACTCAAGGCTGGGGCTCAGGCTATTTGTTCCTGTCACAGCACCCCGCACAAAAGTAGATGCTGCTTACAGGATGAATAAATTAACAAATTAGTGCTTCATTTGGGAAAATCACTTACCCTCGTTTAGTCTGATAGGAAAAGTGATTTGGGCTGCAAATGCCAACATTCCAGCTCTGTAACTGTTTGCGATGACAATTTTTTATCCTGTTCTCCCGTGAGTATTTAAGGATCTGATTAACCGCATCTCAATTGTATGTGGAAGTCTGGATCCGTCACCTGGACCTGAAAGGGTGCAGAGTGACCTTCTCTGACCTGTCGTCCCTGCCTTCCCCAGGCCCAGCCAGCCTTCAGCAGCGAGACAATAACAAAGTGGCAATCAACAACAGTCGCCTTCCTCACACAGAAATGTGTCCCTCCCGCGGCCCCTCCTTCCCATCTCAAACTGTCCTCTTCTCTCGGGCCCTGCTGACGCCTCGTGCTCTTTCCCCAGATCCGCTCCCACCTGCCTGTACAGCCTTAGCGCCTTCTCCTCCCTATCCCCCGGACATACCGAGTTGCAGCTAGCGCTTTTCCTCAAACTTGTCATGTACTTAGCCCTTTGACATTTTTGCTCCTCAGAATGTCCTCCCACCTCCCTGTGATGTGCAAAAGACGCAACTTACAGCCTTCTTCTTGGAGAACATGTTCCTGACCTGCAGGCGGAAGCCCTCCTTGAGTCTCCTGGAGTGTATACCTTTCCAAAGCACCTCCGTGGTAGCCCTCATCATCCGGTTACTTGGTATATGCCATCTGCCCCCAGGAGGCCCTTAGTTGTTCAAGGGTAGGGGCGTGTCTTATTCACCTCTTTAAATCGAAAGATGGCTCCCCGGCTGGTGTGGCTCAGTGGATTGCATCCCAGCCTGACAGCCAAAAGGTCACCAGGTCGGTTCCCGGGCAGGGCACATGCATGAGTTGCAGACCGGGTCCCCGGTCGGGGGTGTGCAAGACACAGCCAATCAATGTTTCTCTCCTTCTCTTTCTCCCTCCTTTCCCTTCTCTCTAAAAATAAATAAATACAACCAAAAATAAGTAAATAAATACATGGCGAGGTGGTTCAGCCTCTTGTGTCAGTTTTGGGCTCTGTGCTTAGTCATTCCTGGGTTTGACTCCGACTTCCACCCTGTACTTAGACAAGTCACTAAACCTTTCTAGGCATCAGTGAATAACAATAACAATACCAAAGGTATAATAACAATAATAACACGCCTCATAAAGGGGGGCATGAAGTGAGGGATAATATATATACAGCACTTACCGCAATCCTTGTCACATAGTAGGAAGTTGCTCATTAAAAAGAAGTATCACTCCTATCTCCTCTCTATCTGTCACAGAGCCTTACCCACAGCAGGTACGCAAGCATGCTTCGGAAATGAAATGTGAGAGGTGGGATTATGAGGTTGGTGCATCAGAAAAATTGCATCTCCCTGAATGTGAGCCTGAAGAATACTCCTTGCTCTGGCTTACGGCAAGAAGCCAGAAGAGGTGGAAGCTGAAATGGATCTTGCCAAGGTAATAAAAAGAAGTAAAAGTATTAAACTTTTATTGCTTCTCTCAGCATTTCAGAGAGAAAAAATTATTTTAAGGTAAAAATTCCTTAAAAAAAAGAAAACCTGGGAAGCAAAATCAAACTGCTGATTTATTATCCCTAATACTTTCTTTTCCATTTAGAAACCAGGCGGGAAAATCCCATGCAACACTTACAATTTTTTAATACCAGTTCAAAAAGAACAGAAAGTAGAGTGTTGTTTTTCCAAGAATCAGGTTGTGTGCAAGATTTTTCAGGTACTAGAGCTGGTAGGGACCAAGGTCTAGGCAGCTGCCTTTCTAACAAACCCCTGGGAAGGATGCAGGAAAATGAAGCTGATGCTGTCCTTGGCTGACAAAATGGTTTCTGCAGAAACTGTCTTTATAATTAGAAGAAATAGCGGTTAATCCTATCCCCAATTTGGCAGTCAAGTTGAAAAGAGAGCAGTTACAGCGCGGCTATGGGGTAGAAAGGGAGTCAGCTTGCGGGAAGAAACGTGTCACGTGATGATCCTATGAACTGGAGATGGAGCTCAACTTGGTTTCAAAGCCAGGCTCCGTGCCTAAACCTTAGTGAGATCTAGAAAGCAAACTGTCCCTGCTTTCTACCTTTCACCACAGAACCAGAGTCTATATGAACTCACCGGTCAGTGATTTAACTCTGAAACCACAGATCCAGGTAGAAACACCAAATAGGATACCCAAGTGAAGCCACGTAAAATTCAGTCCTAGGCTCTGGAGTCTACTTTCTTGCCTACACTAGGCACAGAGTTCCACAAAAACACTATAGAAAGCCATAGAAGGAAATCAGGATTTTCAGGAGCTATGGCACTAACTCTTTGTACTAGTTTGGTTTTTCCTCAAAGAACACTATCGCTGCATCTATGGGTCATATCTCTTGTTATTTATCAATTTCATAAATAACTAGTATTTTGCAGGCTCACCCAGATACTTATTTTATATGATATTCATATTTGTTACATTCATTAGTTATTCTTTTTAATGTCTTTCCATTAGATGCATTAAATTTTAGTGTAATATCTTAATTTCAGTTTAAAAATCAGTGTTAGCCCATTTAGTCTAATTCAGTTTATATTTTGATGCATAACTTCTAAAAAATGACTTAAATTATACTTTATTTAATGTGCATAGTGGTAACTTCAGGATATTCAGAGACCAGTAAACCATAGTCTCTCCCTTCAAGAAATTTATTTACTTTTAAATATGCTTCTAAATTTATTTAGAAATTCCAGCCTGGTTTCTAAGTGGAAATTTATAATAAATATAAGTTATTACAATTAGAATATAATAGTTCTAAATAGACAAATACGTATTTAAAGTAGCAGTAATAGTTGCAGTGATAGCAGCAAGGATAGTAATAAATGATTGCATTTTTGAGCATTCACTCTGTGTTTTGTATAAACATTGTCTTATTCAATCCACAGGGCTGAAAATGGAGGAGGAATAAATTAGGACGATCAGCTTAGTCTGGGGGGATGGTGTGGGGAGAGACACCAAAGAAACAAGCCACAGAGGTAGCTGCATTAGTTCTGCTGATAGTAAATTCTGCTTTTTGAAAGGCCGTTGCGGTTATCAATCTGCACAGCTCTGGCAGGGGGACTATCCCTGCTTTGCTGATGAGGAAACACAGGAGTACACAGTGTCATATATACATACATGCTTGAATTCACTCGTTTTATTTTTCAGACATGCTATACACCAAAAAACAGAACACACCATCTTCTTCTGCACATTTCCGCACATTTTGGAGTGCATATGGAAAAAATATCAAAAAAATAGACCATGAACTAGGTCATAAAAGAAACCTCAATAAATTCCAAAAGAGTAGGATCATATGTACCATATTGACCATGTTCTTCAGCTATATTTCAATAAAATTAGAATTTAATAACAAAGGATGACCACAAAATACCATATGTCTGGAAAACTAAATAGTATTAAGAAATAACCATAAGTCGCAGGGGAGATAAAAAAGGGAAATTAAAAAAATTCTTCGAGCTGATGATAATGAAAACATTTCCTCATGATGTTGATAACCGAGCAGAGACCACTTCCGTCATGGCCGCAGGCTGGAGCCTCCTTCTTGAGGATGAAACTGGACAGGTTTTGACACTGAAGCTGTAAGAAATTTGGATTTTTTAAATAAAAGGTTTCATTCATCTATTTTGGGAGAGAGGGGAAGGGAGGGAGAAAGAGAGGGAGAGAAACATCGTTTGGCCTCCTCCTTCCTAGGCACCTGTCAGGAGGCAGGGACTGAGCCTGCAACCCAGGTGCGTCTCTGACTGGGAATCAGACCGGTGACCCCTCGCTTTGAGGGGTGACACCCAGACCCCTGAGCCACACTGGACAGGGCAAGAAATTTGGATTTTTAAGGAGGCTGCACTGTGGTATGCATGGTCCAATCTTCAAAAGTGTGGGGTTTTTTTTCCCCCCTGATTCAATAGTTTTCTCTACTTAATGAAGAAATAACTCAATGGTTTGTTATTGGGAAGGATCTTGATACCATGACCAAGCGATAAACTCAAGAAGAAAGGCTTTGCCTGCCCCCGGTGACCACAGGGGAGACAGGAATTCACCCTCAGCTCCCTTCCAAGCAAAAATGGAAACTTCCAGAATGAAGGTGCCATGCTGGTAGGGTTAGCCTGGGGTGGAGCACTGGGAAGAGACTTTCCTGGAAGGCCCTGCCCGTAGTTTCTGGTCCCTGTTCTGGCTGTATGTCCCTAGCTACATCAGAGAGCCACCAAGTGTCTGCTGCCATTCTCAGCGGCACAGGCTGTTAACCAGGAATTTCTGGTTTAGTACAGGAAGTGGACATGGGCTGTTTTCCCCACTGCTAGCAGACATCACGCCCCACTACTTTTAGTAACAACATCCTCAATTTTGGAGGGAATTGAGGATGTTGTTACTAAACATCCCTCTTCCAAGCAGTATGGTCCACGCCGAGGCGATCCTTAGTCTGAGGGATCGGTACGAAGGCAGGCCTGCCCAGTGGGTCTAGAACTGCCTGGGCACGGTGATCCATTTAGAGCTGGGAAGATGGACCGGTAATGAGCCTGTCTTTTGGGAGCTTTCAGCGGGGTCTTTTGTTGAAAGAGATACACTGTCCTTATGAGAGCCATCGGTATGGAAGAGCAGCTTGGGGTCATCTTTGCTGCCACATGGACAAAGGCCCAGGAAAAAGGGAACTCAAGAATTAAGGGCGGGGGGGGAAAGGAAGCAAGAGATGAAGAGAGACATCCTTGATGAAATCGTCAGGGCGCCTAGACCCGACCACGTCTGAAGTTAAGAGTATCCCTGAACTTTCTGATTACGCAAGCCAGTAAGTTCATGTTTAAAATTAAGCTAATTTAAGATTTACCGCTTGCAAGAGAAATAGCAATTCATAAAACATAAAAAAAAAACAAAAAACAATTGGATTTGTGCTCAGGTTTTTAGTTCAACCTATCATCAACAACATATGCATACCTTCTTAAAAGAGAAGCAACGGCATTATCTTAACTTTAAATTGTGTTTTACTTGTTTATATAACAAAGAACTAGAATGGAAGTTAAAATACATTGACCTACATTCAGGGAGCTGGCTGTCCTCCAAAAACCCCATTAAATACAGAGGCTGCTCATTTCAGAAACCCCTAATTGAGGTTTTCCCCTGGCTCCCTCATCTTTACTTGCACGGTGGCCTTACAACACTCCTGTTCTTCCGGAAGCACAGATTCTGAACTCCTTTTTCACAAGTCTGATGAAAAAATTTTAACCAGACAGGGAAACAATTAGACCTTCACTTATGTAAACACATTGGCTCTTTCGATGATTTACTGACAAATTTGGGGGTGCTTTTTAGTCCTGCCACCTCAACATTGGCCATCATGCTCTCTCTGGAGAGACAATTGTCTGGGAAGGCCATGTTTTTCCTTTTTAGGCTACAACATGCTTCACAGCTTAAAAGCGCTCCTCTTGAAATCACGTGGGCTCCATTCTCAAGCCTGAATTAGAGGGATACTGCTCTGGATAAAAATATATCCATGGGGAAACGATTACTTGCAATTCAGAAATGTTAGTCCAGTTCATTTGGTGGCCCTCAAATAACCTGGGACCTATACAGTAATCCAATGAATAGTTTTAAAAACTATAAATGTTTTGGCTCAAGTAACGCAAAGATGACTCCTTTTCCTGACAGCTAAGCAGGTCTCCCAAGCTGTGACTGTTAAAATGGTAGAAACTGACCAAAACAAATAAATAAATAAAAATAAGTCAATTCCATGTCATAGTGAAACCTATTGCTGAGATTTTTCATTAAAAAAGAAAGAGGAAAGAACAAGTGAACCCCAAGACTTCTGAACATATGTGAAATGGGTAAAAAGGAGCAGAAGAAACTAAATCAAACTGAACTTCACTGTTTCTGTTCTAAGAGAAGCCCCTTGCCAAACCACCCTAACCCTTCCTAGAATGTGGAGTGTCTACTGCCCCTACCCCAGGATGAAGATGCTGAACAACTCATTAAGAGAATCGCCATGCTCTTCCTTTCTCTTTGCTTTAAAAACAGGGACCACCAGATGCTTTTCCTCCCTACAGGGAGTCTTGGTATCCCAGTTCTGAATTTAGCTGGGGTTGGCTTTGCCAGTTCTCTTTGGCAGGCGGCAGTCACAGGTGGCTTGGCATCTGGCGACCGGTGTAGCCCCGCCTGGCCCCTCTCCCCACATTTCTATTAAAGACTCCCTGGTTAGTTCTCACACTGAATAGCCTCAAATTCTCTGCCTAAGTCACTTCTGCTTTGCTCTCTGAGCCCCCTCATGTGGTACAGCAATAACAACCTCTGCTCTCCATGGTCTTGGAAAGTAACAAGGGCTGGGACTCCCTGCCTCCCCATTGCTCTGGGGCCCTGTGATCCCATTTCCCACCGTGCCCCCTGTTGGTGTGCACACTGTGAAGGGTCACCCTATACCCCTGTTCCTGGTGCCAGGCATGGACCCAGATCTCCGTTGGACACCGTCCACATGGCCTTCCCTCACCCCCACCCCCAGCCTGAAGCCGAGGGAACAGCCTGCAATGCTCCCATTCCGTGGTGCTCTAAAATACTAGGGCGATGCAGTATTTTGGGCAGATGGTGGGTGGTCTTTGAAGTTTCACTCAAATTTGTGACTTGACTACCTAACAGCAGTTGCCACTTTAGAAGGCCCTTGTAAGGACCAGGAATTAAGGACATAAGGCTCTCGGAACTTGGCAGTACTCAGAACAGAGGGTCAATTTCATAAGCACTGGTTTATTTTTTTTTCTGTCTTTTTTTAAGGGGTAAAAATGACTTTGACCAGACTTTTGAAAAGTTTCTGCCCTTTAGGCAGTCACTGACTGTCCAGGCGTTTTAACTTGAGCGCTGCTAACCCAGAACGTTCCTCCTTTTCTTTTCAGGCAGCCCTGGATACATGGGAGAACGCGCCTCCTCGTGGCCGGTCAGAGAGTTGCAGCTAATTTCCGTTTCTCTCTCTCTTTTTTTTAATGCTAAATCACTTCCTCACATAGATGCTGGGAGGTGTGTTAGGAGAGGGTTGAGGTCACAGGAGATGAGAGATGGAGGTTGCCTTCAAGGAATTAGGGTAACCAACCATCCCGGTTTGCCCGTGACTGAAGGATTTCCTGGGACCCAGGCTTTCAGTGCTAAAATCCAGAAAGTCCTGGATACACCTGGACAAGTTGGTCCCCCTCTGTTTATACCATTCACTCTGTTGCTGTGCAGAAACAAGGCCTCTACAGAGGTTAAAATACAGGACTGGTAGATTAAATGGGCACAGGGATTGAGAGAAGTCCATAGAATGGCACAGTTTCCTAAAAGGGCGCGTGTAAACAGGGTGTCAGGTCACAGGCAAGTTGAGAGAACTGTCTGAACAGCAAAGTGTGCGACGCTGTGATCGACTTGGTCTCACTTCCTCTGGGACTTGTCTTCATCAAAGAAAGCCCTCCACAGACTTAGGGACTATTGGATAATTTTTCTCTTTTGGCAAGACAATTTAAAATTTCCTCTCTCCACGATCCCATCCCACAGAGCCAAAGTGGGAAACTCAACTTGTCCTTTTCATCCTCCAGGGCTTTGCCAATTTAAACATTATAAGCAAATAGAAATTAATATCACCTAGCTAATCACTAGAAGCTAAGAGAATAATGGTTTAGTCACTCCGTGTGAAATGGAAGAAAGGCGCCATGTGCCCAGAGGATGTTGGAAAGTAAAACCAAGGAAGGGAGGCAGCGCTCACCTGGGCTGGAAATCGGCCAGGACCACAGAGCTAGCACTTGCCACTCAGGTGCAAGTGTTTTAATGAGTGAAGCAGATTGACCTTCCAACCTTTTGAATCACTTTTCAAACTACTCGAATGCCACCCTGGTTGGTCCTTGAAGGTTGCCTTTGCCAAGACCTGCCCAGTTCGATCTTGCCTAGTGACTCTAAGCTCGTCAGATTACATGGTACAAAGGCCCGTCAGCCAACTCCAAGCCTTCCGAATCTCCGTTCTGTGGTTGCAAATAGAAAGGGCTCAGGTTATTGCTATAGGCGTTTCAACGGGGGTGATTTTGCCCTCAGGCATACATTGGACAATGTCTGGGGAAATCTTGGTTGTCCCAACCTGGTGACTGCAAGTGGCACTGAGTGGGTGCGGCCAGGGATGCTGCTAAACATCCTACAATGACCGGACAGTCCCTGCAACAGGGAAGTATCCGGCCCCAAACGTCAGCAGCACTGAGACTGGGAAACGCTGCAAGATGGTTTATAGCTGTTCTTCTGGTCTGCTTTTACTCCAACCGTGCAACAAAAACAGAGTACAGAACACAGGAAGCGTGATGTTAATAGACTGATAATTTCATCAATGTATTGAGAGCAACATAAAGCACCGAGCTAACTCCATTATCATAAGTCAGTGCTGTTCCAGGGGTCAAGGTCAGCATCAGAGGTTGGCGGTCAACTCCATCCAAAAGGAAGGTGGAAATACAGAAATAAAACACTGTGAAAACTCAATGTGCAGCTACAAATCTGGGCTAATTTACACATTATAGCTTACAGTGCACCTGATCAAATGAATAGTTTTTAAACATGGCCAAGAAGGAAATGTAGAAGATGAGACTGGGGAGTCTTGTAGTACCTGAAAGTAAGAAAGTACTCAAATAAATAAAAGAATGCAATGATGGGAGTATGTCAAAGGGATATAGGACCAGCTGTGAGATCTCGCAACAGCCAAAGCTGGAACAATTTGAACACAAAATAAATAAGGCGGTGCTGGATTATAAATCAAAGTGTAAAATAACCATCCATGAGTCCACACTAACATAAATCGATAAGGAAGAATAAATACGTCTATCCTGGGCTGGAGGATAAGAAAGCTTTTTTTTTTTTTATTTTTATGTTTTTAAGATGCCTGTTAGAGATGTGTTAACAATGCAGACTGTGTAGTCACTGTGACTTCTTCTTATCGCCACCACCTCCAGCTTTGTCATCGTGGGCAAATTGCTCATCACTCTGAAGCTTCTTTCTTTCTTTCTTTCTTTCTTCCTTTCTTTCTTTCTTTCTTTCTTTCTTTCTTTCTTTTTTCATGTGTAAGGTGAAGATACTAATAAAATCTACCTTGTTGTTGTGCAAGGATTAAATGAGATCATTCCTGTAAATCTTTGCGCAGTTGCCAGCACGATTTTGGAATTGAAAAACTTTTTCTTTCCCCTCTATATTATTTGTGAAGTCAGGAAGGCCAGGGACTTTATCTCTGACACATCATCACCTACCACAGAGCAATTTTGAATGAACCAGTGAATGGAGGGCTGCGTGAAGGCGGTCAGAACTGGGGCCCTACTGGCTGTAGACCGGCACTGGGTGTCCTGCCTTGAGCACGTAGTTGAGGCTCGTAGGAGGCTACAGCCCCTCGGATGGGTAGGAGGGCTGGCCTTGAGTAATCCCCTTGACTGTTCCTGCCTTGGAGGGAGGCATGCAGGTCTCTGGGTCTGTAACAGTGTGACTCTTGGCGGTTCTGAGTCTGTGAACTGCTTCTTCCCACCTGTGAGTAGCAGGTGATTTGCGGAAGAGCTTCCTGTCACAAAGGAGCTCAACAAGAAACAGGACTTTATAAGCCACGGTCATTAAAGGACATTGTTTTAAAAGTATCGCAATTTACTTTGAGCCAACTACATTCCTGAAGCCAAAAACTCACTAATAGAATTGCGGTTGTACCTTGGACTTACATGTATATATTTCTTAATATAAACAAATTATACCATGGGTTTGTATATCTTTTGAAAGTATGTATATGTTAGCCCTGGCTGGTGTGGCTCAGGGGATTGAGTGCTGGTCTATGAACCGAAGGGTTGCCAGTTTGATTCTTAGTTGGAGCACGTGCCTGGGTTGCAGGCCAGGTCCCCAGTAGGGGGCACACGAGAAGCAACCACACATTGATGTTTCTCTCCATCTCTTTCTCCCTCCCTGCCCCCCTCTCAAAATAAATGAATAAAATCTTTAAAAATAAAATTAAAAATATATATGTTAGATTCTAGGACTGCTATAGAACAAAATGCTCTACCACCACAGTTTTTATTCTGCAATAATGATCTTGTGAAATGCGTCTTACCTTCAATAGGATAATTTTTATTCCTGGCATTTTAGCCCTAAAAGAAACTTCCAGGGATAACAAAGGTGGGTTTTTCTAGTTCTTAGCTCTTGCGTCCAATTTAATCCCACGTCACAATCACCATGAATTAACACTGCATGTGCTTATGCTGACGCACTAAATTTTCCAGGTACGAAAGCAGTCACAAAAGTGGGCTTCATTAGCAGTGTCAGAGTGGGCTAGCTGCCAGTGTCAACTTAGCCAGGGGAGTCCTTCATTCTGTCTGTCTGTCTACACCCAGCAAGATTGTCAGAGCCAGCTCAGAATGTGATTGGTGAGTCTGTTTCAAATTCCAGATTTTCAATCATGTTGGAGGTGATGGATGGCTGGGGTCTTGGTTTATAACTGCTCTCAAGGACAGTTGGAGGACCCTTCAGGCTGAATTAGGGAGAAATACCAAGAAACTGCTACGTACTCAAAAAGCCCTGTGAAGGCTATATATGCAAGGGTAGTTTTTCCCAAACACAACGATTTTTCATTCCCTGCTTTACCCACCCCCATCCTTGATCTCCTTCCCAGGATTCTGACAGCCGTGGATGCAAATCCCTCATCATTTTCTTCAGTGAAACGACACCCTTCAGCATTTTATATAAAGAGGTCTGGATTATTTAGTCAAGAGGGTAAAAATTATGGACTGTAGAAGGCGCCTAAAAAGTGCTCGAGAAATGGAAACGTAACATTTCCTTATGACAAATGCTCTATTTTTCCTGGCAAATAATGTCTTCATTAATTCTTGCCACTAGCTGGTGCTAGGATACCACTTAGTAAGCATGCAATTACATTGAATCAGCTGCGAACTGTCACCCGAAGAGGGTCGTTCCTCTTTGCTTGACACCATGCCCTTCTATCATTGCTACCGTATAGCTTTGCAAGAGAAGGAAGTGGGTCTCTGGACCCCGTCCTGGATGTCTGCCTCCTCCCACAGCCCCACTCACAAACATCGAAGAGATTTCCTTTTGAATGAGATCATCTTCAACATCTTCAACACTAGAATTTTCTGACTTCGTTGTCGCTTCCAACACAAACTGATTTTTTAAATATGCATGAGTCTTATAATATAAATGGTGCATTCTTTTTTTTTTTTTTTTTTTGGCTAGAGATTTTAAAAACAAAGGTATCCTAATAAAAAAGACTGACTCCTGGCCCTGGTTGGGTGGCTTAGTTGGAGCATCAGCCCATACACCAAAAGGTTCTGGGTTCGATCCCCGCTCAGGGCACATACCTAGGTCGTGGGGTCAATTCCCTGCTTGGGCATGTATGAAATACAACTGATTGATGTTTCTCTCTCACATCGATGTTTTCTCTCTCTCTCTCTCTCTTTCTCTCTCTCCCTAAAATCAATAAATATATCCTCAGGTGAAGATAAAAAAAAAAAAATGATTCCCAACCTGTGTTGTTAAAAATCCTCCTTGAAGGAAGCAACAGAGCTAGACAGCCAGCCAGAACTCTCTTTTTATCTTACAGTTTTATATGGGACTGTTTATATGTGGTGTAATTGTAGCATGTATGTGTTTTCTTATGAATCGGCATTACGCCCTTAATCCAACAGCACAGGGCTCTTCTCTCCTCTCCTTCATGTTTACATTGATTCACGGTTTTTTCCTTTTCTTGTCTTATTGTGCTTCTGAGTAGAAATAGTGGCGGCAGGGTTCCTCGCCTTCCTCCTCAGGGCCAGGGAAGAGCTCTCCCCATTTCCCCACTGATGTGTTTGCTGCAGGTTTTTAGTTTGCTAAGCTCTCTCATAAATGTGGGTTGCATTTTACCAAACGCTTGTTTTTGCATCTATTAAACCAACCGTATCATGTTTCTCCTTTACTTTCTGAATGTTGTGAATAACATTAATTTTTTTAAGGATAAACCAGCCTGGCATTCCTAGTGCAAACCCAACTTGCTCATCACATTTTATCCATTTCATGTAATGCTTGATTTGATTTGCTAATGTGTTTGAAGGGGTTTGCCTGTATGTTTATGTATAAGAGTGGCTGCTTTTTGTTCTTTCCTTGGCTGTATTTGGCGGGGCAGCATTTCGGAGGTACTAGCCTCACAAAATGGAGTTCAGGAATCTCCTCTTTTTTGTGAAAGAATGTGAGAGTAAAATAATGTCTTGTATGAATGTTTGGGGAGAATCACCAGTAAGGCCATCTGAGGTTGAAATTTTTACTGGAAACTTTTTTAACTACCAATTCAGTGGTTATAGAAATTTTCAAGCATTTTAGTTCTTCTGTAATCACTTTTGCTGTTATTTTTTCTAAGAACTTGTCCATTTTTTAAAACTTTCAAATTTGTTGTCATATAATTGTTTATCACATCTTATTTTATATTCAGTGTCTACAACACTGATAGTTTATTCCACTTTTCATTACTGGTTTAAGTTATTTGTGAATTCTGTCTCCTCTTTTTTTTAATCATAGAGGTTTGTCAATGTTGTAATTTTTAAAAAGAACTTTTTGTTTTATTGATTTTCTCTATTATATATTTATTTCCAATTATTTCTGTTCCTTATTATTTTCTTCCTACTAATTTTTTTGTGGGATTATCTTTTTACCCCATGACAAATGTCTGCTTATAAATTTGTTGCCATTTTAAAATAGTGATCCCTTTACTGGAAAGAAATAACAGTTTCTTGGCTTTCATTCCATAGCTGGTTTGGTCTAGGGTATAGTATAAAATAGGCGAAAGTCGAAATTTTCATTCTTCCTCAGGCTAGTGAACTCCCTTCAAGCCCATGACTATGATTCAGCTGCCTTAAGAAAGCCACTGAAATTCTGCCTGCGAATGTGGGGTCTTCCATTACGACTGCTTAAAGCTAGTCATTCACATTTCTGAAAAAATAGTACAGGAGTTCAGGTTCTTCTGTCTGTTGGTTACTTCAGTTATTACCCACCCAGTAAAGAATAGCAGATTTTATGGCCAAAAAAACACAGAAGAGAAGGTTCATCTGCTGATAAAAATATATTGACAATTTTATTTCTGGATCACCTTTCAGAACACTATAAATTTTCACAAATTGAGCTTCATTTTATTACACTGTCTTCATTACAAATTCAGCTTTTAACCCTGGCTGGGTGGCTCAATTGTTAGAGCATCATCCCATACACAGAAAGGTTGTGCGTTCAATTCCTGGTCAGGACACACACCAAGGTTGTTCTCTCTCACATGGACATTTCTATCTCTCCCCCGCCCTTCCCTCCCTCCCTCTCTCTCTCTCTCACTAGAGTCAGTGAGCATATCCTCGGGTGAGGACTTGTTTAAAAAATGAAATTCTGCTTTTAGCCCTGGCTGGTGTGGCTCAGTGGATTGAGTGCTGGCCTGCAAAGCAAAGGGTCGCCAGTTCGATTCCCAGTTTAGGGCATATGCCTGGGTTGTGGGCCAGGTCCCCAGAAGGGAGCACATGAGATGTAACTGCACATTGATGTTTTTCTCCCTCTTTCTCCTTCCCTTCTCCTCCTAAAAATAAATTTTAAAAATCTCTTTAAAAAATTCTGCTTTAAGAAAGCATTGAAATAAGTCGGAAATGTCATTATTTACAACACCCTGAATTAGTTTAGATAAAACATCATCTGGCATTTCCAGAAGTAACTTTGAGTGATTCCCCCTCATGGGGACCCTTCAGGGGCAGAAAGTGTTTTCACGGGCAATGTTCTGTGACTCATGGGAGCCACTGCGTTTCGCAACAGCAAACGTTACACTCTCCATCCCAGTTACATCTGGTATAGAAAATTGCATCAGAAATTCAGGGGAAGTGACCATCTTGCTCCCTCAGCTGACAAGAATAGTTTCTTCTTCCTGGCTTCTTGAGTAACATTATGCATTGCGGACGCTGAGACAGGAGTCTAGTTAGAGGACTCAAAAACCACAGGCTGAAAGAAGGTAACTATTCCCTAGAACACTGACTGGTAACTTCTAGGACATTCTTAAGTTTTAGCCTATCAATGACAAGGGGCTAAAAATTTGAAATAGATCTTATCTTACTTTAACTAAGGATATCTAATCAACCAGAACATCAGTTATTTCAACTGAGTCAAAAACACAATCAATCGCAGACATTTGGGAAAAAAATTCCACCTGTCCCTTACAAGGTATGTCAAGATAATTTCCAAGTGGATCAAAAATCTAAAATTTACAAAGAAAATCATATAAGTACCAGAAAAAAGGGTGGGTGGATTCCTTTGTAATGTAGGAGTGGAGAAAAACCTTATTAATTATGACCTGAAATCCAGATGCAATAGGGAAAAAAAATATATTGTGAATTCAACTACCAAAAAACAAAACAAAGATCTTATAAATGATGATAATGCTATAAGCAAAGGCCAAAGAAATAATAAACAGGAAAAATATTTGCAACTTATATTGTAGATAAAGAATTTATAGAAAGTGTTTCTAAAAGTTGAGAAGAAAATGTGATTTTTAAAAAAATAGTTACAAACAGTTCATAGATAATGAAAAGAAACTGATCTTTCAAGATATGAAAAGATGCTCAACCTCCCTCATAATAAAAGAAACAAGAAAGCTACACTGAGGTATTATTTCTCACCTATCCAAATGACAACAATTAAAAACTTGGACACCAAACACTAGAGGTAAGTTTGTTGGGGACACAAGAGTTTTCGGACACTGTTAGTAGAAACACAAAGTAATATAAACCCTATGGAGGAGATTTTGGTAATATCTAGCAAAATTTTATACGTATTTTTCCTTTGATATAGCTATCCCATTTCTAGGAATCTATCTCAGTGGTCCATTGGCAAACACACAAACATGCATGCAAAACGGCACGTTCATAAACTAATCATTGCAACATTATTTGCAATGGCCAACAATGAGAAACAACACAGACCTCCATCAATAAGAAAATGGTTGAATAAAGTATGAAAAATCCACACAGTGGAGCATCATGTGTCATCAGAAAGGAATGAGGGCTATCTCTACATACTTAAATGGAGTGAAATCCAAGACATATTGGTAAAATAAATGAAACTTATCACCTGCAAAACAGTGTATATAGTATACCACCTTTTGAGTAAAAAAGAGGAGGACACAGTAACCCACCTACACACACAAACATACATATTTTCTCATATTTTCTGAAGGAAATGCAAGTACAATAAACCAGTGGCAGAAATACTGGGAAGAAGAGGGAGAGAATGAGAAGCAGAAGCAGGAATAGAAATGAGGTCTCCCTGAAGATATCTTGCTGTAATGCTTTGACTTTAGCATCATGAAATATTTTACTTATTCAAAAAAGAAAATCAAATCAAAAGGAGAGGAGGAAAAGCATTCCTTGAAACTTGAAAACAAATCAAGAAAAGTGCTAAATTATATATCAAATTGATGTTGGCTCACAAAGATAAAAGAGCTGTTTCAAGTTACCTTTGGGCACCACATTTGGGCTGTGCATCATTAGGGAGATATCCTAAGGTTGAAAAGAACTGCAAAGAAAGACAAGTTCATTCAATATTCTTTCTGTGAGTAACAACCTTGGCCTTGCAATTTTGAAATTATCCTACATGTATTGTAGATTAGTAAGTCATTACAGCAATAAAAACTATTGTTTGGAATCAAGACTTTTAGTTATAACAGAAAAGACACAGAAATATAAACTTAAAGAAGTTCAGTGAAAACCAATGATGCGAAATTCAAAGCGGAACTATTACTACAGATATTTGAGGTTCTTTTGTTTTTGGAAAATACGTATTTTCCAAACCAATTAACAGAAGCAGTAACAACGCCATAGCAATGAAGGCGCCATTCCTCACTAAAACAAACAGAGCTTCTCGGAGGAAGACCTAAGTCTAAACTGGAGACAGGAAATGTGTGAGCCGATCCTGGAGCAACTTGTGCCAGAAAGCAAGGACGCTCTCAAAGACTAACGGGGTCGTGTCAAAAAGCCTGCTTGTGGGGCTACCATAGCCTCAGAATGACTGTTTGAGCATCAAAAAGAAGGACTGTCACTGATCAACACATAACAAATATGTAAGAATCAATAAGTTCATAATGACACCGAGAGCAAGAGTGAGAGGAAGAGAGAGAAGGAATACCAATAGCAGCTCAAAAAAATTCACTGGGAACCATCGAAGCTACTATTGGAAGCTAGGGCACCAACTCTGTTATTCTGTTATGGACTAAATATTTGTGTGTTTTGTGCCATTGAGTTGGCTCTGTATGCCCCCAAAATTTATGGGGCCTTTGGAGGTTGCTCTCTCTCTCTCTCTCTCCCTCCCTCCCTCCCTCTCCTCTAAATGAGGGCACAGGAAGAAGGTGGCTATCAACAAGCCAGGAAGAGAGCTCTCAGCAGACATTGGCTCTGCTGGGTCCTTGATCTTGGAGTTCCCAGCCTCCAGAACTGTGCAAAATAAATGTCTACTGTTTACGCCACCCAGGCTGTGGCACCTGGGTATAGCAGCCCAAGCAGACTAAAACAAACTCCTTACTCTGAGAATTGGTAATTAGAGGGAGAGAAGTAAGCGTGTCTCCTGCTTGATGAATGTGAACCCTATTTCTGGGTCTAAATAGCTCTAGCGGAGGAAAAGTTCTTTCTTACAGGAGAATTCCAGCTAATACATTTAGATAAATAATAAAATAAAAGCAGTTTTAAAAAATCGCAATTTTCAACTCCTAACTGAATAATTAATTGGTCCAGAGATTAAATTCATGCAAAACCTAATGGAGAATGGATGACAATTTACATTGGAGCAACCAGCCTACCATCACCTGGACCCTCTGGCCAATCTCAGCATCACTAAATGCAGAACAACCAGATTCTACGCCTTTGGATGAGATGCAATAGAAAGTACCCCTATATACAGAATACAATAGAAAGTACCACTATGACCTATTCTTGCCAAAGAGCCTAATCAAGCCTTTAGACATAATGTTTAGTTTACAGGAGGGAAAAGGGACAAACCAAGTTCAATGACTCCAGACAAAAGTAACCAAACAAATGCAAAATATGGGACATCCTGTGGAAAAACTGACCCAGTTTCTAAACGATCATAGTATAAGGAAAATGGGGCGAAAGGTGAGGAGGATTTCTAAATTATAAAAAAGGCTTAAGAGCCATATCATGGAAACCAGATGGCGTGAGTGAAAAATTAGAGGGTAGACTGACTGATCGTTCTTATTAAGGAATTTTTAAATTGCATGAGCTGATGATATTGGGAAAAAATGGCCTTATATTTTTAAAATATCTACTGCATATTAGAGATCACGGTCTGGGAATTCCTGAGGGATCCTGGAAGCCCTTTTGGGGGACCCTCTTTTTAAATTATATGTGTGAAGCAGTACCTTCTTCATAAATTCTAACCAAAAACTAACTGATTGGATGCAGAAGCAGAAGTGAGAGTCCAACTGTCCTCGATTACACCAGACATTAAAGAAACTTACCAAAATATAAAACAACACCACTCTTCTCACAAAATTGCTCTTGTTTTGTAATATATAGTTCTTTTTCATTAACAATATGCTATTTATATTACTATGCAATGGGTTTAAGATTGTATTTTTAAATGAGTAGATAAACACCCATTTTTTTCTCAGTTTTATTTTCTAATATGGCAAATATTGGCAGATAGACCACATAAGCAAAGGCTCTTTGTTGGTGCTAAATAATATTTGAGTGTGAAGAGATCCTGAGATCAGAAAGTTTAAGAACGACTGTTCTAGAAGAATCTGACCCCATTTTACTTCTAGCCATTTCTCGATAAGCATGAAACAGTCTTCACACGAACCCTTTAAAGGATGACAGAGATGAAGACTAGAGTCCTGGAAGGAGGCGTCTTAACGGGCAGCCCCCGTCCCGGCTGACTTCCCCTTGTCTTCTTGGGAAATCAGGATCAGTCCCCACACTTGTTTTAAATCACCGCCACCATCCCCCCGCCCCCGCCCCCCCCCCCCCCCCCACAAGAATGAGATCGGTGATTGACTCAGAATGATTGCTTAGGAATAAGGGATGTTGTGGAGTCAACCACAGATTGTTCATTCTCTTGATAAATGACAGATCCATGCAGCGATGATGGCCAGAGAAAGGTGCAGCATCTCAGACATCAGGCCGCTCTCACTGGCTACAGCAGCGTTCATCTCACAATCTCCGCTCCCGGGGTTGGCAGGTGATCACCAATGAGCAGAGAACTGGGCGCAGCAGCCGGCACCTCTCTGCCCCCTTTGACAGCGAGGCTTGATGCTTTAATGATTGCTGGCAATGTCAACATCCCATTAATACAACTCTAATTGATTTTCTAGACATGCCTCCGCCTGCAAATCTCTGGCTGTTGACTCTCTCCATGGCAGCGGGAAACGTGGTAATTTTCCAGAGCAACAGTTCAGTTGAAGAAATGATCAACTGTCTTCCCTCAATGCACATTTAGAGACAAGGAAACTGTGTTTGCTTTGAAGAAAAAAATCAGCATCAATCATAGGCTATGTTAAAACTCATCTGACAAATTTAGGAGAGTGAATACATGCAATTATTTGTTTGGGTTCTTGGAGCTTCGTACAAGGCTGGAGACACTTAGCATTTATTCTAAAGGAGCCTCTTTGAAATAACGATAGATGTGGATTGAATTTCACCCAAAGGTCAAACCCAGAGCCATGCTGCCAGACCACAAATTGCTTCTCCCGGGCTCCTTGCGCGTTATTTCTGGAGGAGCCGTGGCGTTGGTAACTCAGAGCACATGCTGATCTGTAGCCAATGGCAAATAGCTGTCCCTTGAGCACCAGCTTCTACCATCGTTACCAGTAATCCTCTCCTTTTAGGACTTGGCTAATGTCCCATGTAGGCGTGTTACCTTGTTGGGAAGAAAACATACAAATGAATTGGAGGGTCAGTATGCTATCAATTGATATTAGTGGGATCCAGCGGCAGAACCAGGACCGTCTGGCTTCCTACTGACCTTGCATGAAGACCCAAATCCCTAACATGTCCGTGAGGCTGGGCATGGCCTGGCCCCACCCACCAGCCCAGTGTCCTCTGCTGCTCTCTCCCCAGCCAAGGGATGGGTTCCTCAAACCTGTCCTTCCAGCCTGAAGACCTTCCTCCATGCTGTTCCCCCCACTGGAATATTCCTCTCCCTTGTCATTGCCTGACTAATCCTACTCGTCCCTCAGACCCACCTCTAACATTACTTCCCTTTCAGGGTTCCCTCATCCTCTACGCTGTGTGAATAAACTAGTCTCCAAGATTCCACAAATATTCCTTGGATGAATTATCTGTTGCTGCATAACAAATTCCTTCAAATGTTAGCATCTCAAAAAAACAAAAACCCAATTAACATGCATCACCTCAGAGCTTCTGTGCATCAGGAATTTGGGGGCAGCTTAGCGGGGAGGTTCTGGCTCCAGGTCTCTCAGGAGGTTGCCGTCAAGAGGTCGGCTTGGGCTGCTGTCAGCTGAAGCTCTGACTGAAGCCAGACCATCTTTTTCCAGGATGACCCAATCACACGACCAACTAGTCAGTGTTGGCTCTTAGGAGGATTCAGTTCTTCATCACCTGGCCTTCTTCACAGGATTGCTTAAGCATCCTCACCATATGGTGGCCAACTTTCCCCCAGGCAAAGTGATCCCAGAGTGAAAGCAACATGAAGCCGCACAGCCTTCTGTGACTTAACCTCTAACAGCATGCTCTTCCGTTTCCATAATGTGCTATTGGTGACGCAGGTCAGACCTATTTATTGTGGGAGGGGTCTTCACAAGGGCGTGACTATCACAGGTGAGGATCGTTTGTGTGCCCGGGGATACCCACCCTCTGACTGTTAGGATCATTTCCTCGTGCTTGTAGCTCCAATGAGAATTTCAATCCAGGAAAGGACCTTGGAGTCCATTTAGCCCTGGCTCCTACTGTTCGTCTCTTTCCTGGCCCGACACCAAGCCCCATGGTGACAGCTGGTGGGGCTTCCCTCCCGTTGCTATGAAGTGATCCTGGACGTCCCAAAGGACGCTGCGGCTTTCTCTCCAGATCTTTGGTTTCCACAGCCTCTATGAAGGACACATTCAACTGATGAGAGGTTTTGGTTTCAAGAACTATAGGGGTTTGGGGCACTTAACACATTACCTCTTTCCTGAATGCAGAAGACCCCCTCTGTTTAAATAACACTCATCAGTTCCTCTCCCCCCACCCATGCTCATTACTACTCTGTGTCCAGGATGCTCAGTTACCAGGACTGAGATCCTCCCCAAAGTATATGAAATAGAAAGGACCCGGCCTGTTAGAATGCCCTTCCATTTGATTTGCACAGGGATTTAAGTGTTGCTCCCCCACTCCCCCGCAGAGCAATTAACAAGCAAGGAAGTTGAATGGAGATCTTTGTACTTTTACTCAACTGTTTGTTACCAAGAGGGCCTGTGGGTTTGGTCCAAAGCCTAGATCTACAGAGGCAGACAAAAAGACACATAGCTGGTGCGATGTGGGGTTTATTTACCGAGAGGGCTTTGGCCATGGCTGGAAGGTGGCACAAGGCTGTGACTCAGAGCCTTGTTGCTGCCGGCACCTTCTCTGGGTGGCCCCCCAGGCTATGTGTTTCCTGTCTTGCTGCTCACCGTGGCAGGTTGATGACTTGGACTGGGCTGGAAGTGGGTGGAGCTGATTTCAGGGCTTGGGTCACTGAGGATGTCCTGACCTGGGTGAGCGAAACTTTCCCCCATAAAAAGTCATGCTGCGCATGTGGGGCACTGCGGGAGAGGGGCAGCGGGCTTTTCTTAGAGGCTTGCACACCACGCTAAGGTGATTGAATTTGGAAGATCCTCTGGGGCATGGCGCAGGGGCCATTGAAAGACGCATCTTTTCCCTCACCAGTTTTTCATTAACATTGCAATGACAGATAGCCCAGCACAGCAAGTTCAAGGTACTTGCCTAGTGCACTAGTTTCGTGGGGCTGCCTCGACAAGGCACCACAGCCTGGGGTGGTTTAGAACAATGGAATTTTGTTCTCTTACAGTTCCGGAGGCCAGAAGTCCAAAACAAGGTGCCGCAGGACTGCGCTTCCCATAGAGGCTCTAGGGAAGGACCTGTTTTGTCCCTCTTCCAGCTTCTGTGGCTACCGTTCCTTGGTCTGTGGCTACATCACTCCAGTCTCTGCCTCCGTGGTCCTGTGGCTTCTCTTGTGTCTTCTCCAGTTCCCTGACCTGAGGGCACTCACTGGACTTAGGGCCCATCTGGGTAACAGGGTGGTCTCAGCTCGAGATCCTTATATTAACTGCATCTGGAAAGATCCTTTTGCCAAATCAGGTCACATTCACAGGTTCTAGGGACTCGGGCACGGACATATCTTTTGGGGCCACCATTGAACCCACTACACCTAGACACAGGTTTCCTTCCCAATGCCTTGAGTCTCTTAAAGAAGGTTAGAAACAATGACACGGGGAAAACAATCTAATTGCTACCTATCCCACAAGATAGCGTTTTCCAGAATCGAACGGAAGGATAAGGCTCAGCCGTGCGTGGCCACGCTTCTGTGGGTGGGCTGGCCGGCTGGCCCCCGGTGCCCTGACAGGCAGCTTCTACTGCCTCAGCCTGAGGGCCCTCCACACCCACGTCATTTGCGTCCGCCGTTCTCCTCAGGAAGAGCCTGCGCAGGACCCTCCACCTGGCCAGTTCCGCCCACTCTTCGGGCTCAGCTCAAATATCTCCCCTTTCACGTCACAGCGCCATGGAACGCCTTCATGGTAGCCGTGACCTCCAGAGCTGGGGGACGCACACAGACCATTTGGGGTGCCGGAAGATTAGAAAACTCTTCTTTATGTTTAGTTTTTCTTCCTTCAAAAAAAAGATAAATTAATCCTTTCTAAAATTCAACATGCAATTTGGCATAGGTCTGCATATAAACGATTTATTAACATATTTTGTATTGCACATGTGAAATTGTCATTATTGGACCAATCACTTTCCTACAGATATGGCAGTGTCATGTGGTTCAACCTAGTACTACACAGAGAGTGAGTGTTGGCAAAGTTTTTACTGATGGGGATCAAAATTTTGGGTCTGTAGAGTCAAATTAGTGCTGTCTTACCTTGTTATTCCTTCCCCGAACCAATTAGCCCTGAAGGCAGGGCATTGAACCTTTAATGTCTCTAGTCTCCCTCATACCTCTAACCCTGACCCTGAGTTAGCAGAGATGAGGACAATGCAGAAGCTTCCTAAGTTCGCATTTTGCATCTCGCGTGCCTCTCGGAGCCTTGGGATATATGGGTACCGTAATTTAGGATGCTGGACTATGAAGTCCAAATGGAATCTGAGCCCAAAGCGAGCAAAATACTCTTCCCTCCAGAGTCCCGCTCTGTCCCTCCTGCCCCATCCTGATGTCCCAGCTCCTTCTGTCAGGCCGTTCCCTGAAGGTGCCACTTCACATCCACCGAATAAGGGGCAGGGGCACCTGTGAAAGGCCTCTGAAGGCCGCCCTGCCCTTCCAGGTGAGCTCCAGTACCCTGTGTGCTGGGGCGAGAGTGACAAGCACAATGGTGGTCTCATGTCCTGCCATGGGCCCGAGGCTTTGGCTGCTGAATTCACAGTAGCCGTGGCCTGCCCCTGCTAGCCAGAGGGGGCAGCAGTGAGCTAGCTAGGCTGCCACAAAGAGTACGATGACATTAAACAGTATCCCGGGTCTGTGACCTAGACATCAAAGTGCATGAGGGAGCAGGTGACTTTTCTGTGGCATCATTTCAAGGATGCAGGGAGGGCCTTTGTTCTAAAGCTCTTTTACTACCTGTTCGGCTCCTGAAATTTCACCATTGGGGATATTCCTTTGATTCTTGGATTTTTAAAAGAACTTATTTTTCCTGATGTGAATAGTACTTTATCTGAGCGAGCCTCTACAGATAGAATGCTTTATATTTGGGGCACAGAGAAACACGCCATGGCTTTGGGACCACAGCTCCACCACCCATGAGGTGGCTTGGGTAATTCAAGCACTCCGACCCTTGCCTTCTCACCTGGAAAAGGGCAACCATAATACCCACATTTCAGGGTTGTTGTAAGGGCTATGTGCATCGCGTATAGAGAATCTAGCATGTTTCCTGGTTGTGATAGGTTCCAAATGAACAGTAACTCCTACTGCTGTGGAATATTGCTTTGTAATTTATAAAACACTTTCACATGCACTGTTTGCTCCAGACGCACTCTTATGAACTGGACTGCATTGTGTTATTATTTCTATTTTTACCGGTGAGAAAATAAACAAGTAATGTGCTTTATGTGAGCTGCAAGGCAGGTCTTCCCACCTTTGACTCTAGGCTCTTTCTGTTCTGTGGTCTTCCCCCCTGCCACCCTAGATGGGTCCATTGGCAGGCTGCTGAGGGTGATCCAGCCACCGGGCCCAGACCAGAGGCCAGGGGGAGATGAGTGGACAAAGGCAGGGTTTTTTGATGTTTAAAAACCTGAAGTTAGGAGGGTGCCAAGGAAATTCTCAACTTTGCCACAACAATCTCTGAAACCATGCTGCCGTGTGCTCGCCCTTCTAACGGCAGCCTGTAAACACGCTACTGTTGTCAGCCCGTCCCTGTGAAGGAAGAACGCTCCTCACTCCCAAACCACAGACCCAAAGGAATATTTTTATTGGCATGCTTTAGGAATCGTTAGAATAATTTCATCTCACTGTTAACATCTATGGCACAGTGCCTGACTCACAGGAGATGCTCAATGAATGTTTGTTGAACAGTCAATAGACGTTGGATTTTATTTTCATTAAAGCATTTCTGACCAGTCGAGGCGAGTGTTGAGTGACATGAAAGCATTTCAGGGTGAGTCACCGCGAAGGGTGGAGAACTCAGTGCAGCTGGGTCTACCTTTGTATTCCACTTGTCATGCGAGGGTTGGCGCCGCCTATTGTTTTAGGCCACATTTCTTTCACCATGGATTCCTCCAACATGAGTGAAAAATTGGAATGACAGTGTGAGGTCTAGTTGCATCTGTCTGTCACAAAGGAAGCAGGGGGGCTGCCAACCCATTGTTTGGAAGAATCAAGGGAATGGCTCAAGGTCAGAGGAGAAGAGGTCAGTGTTGTTCTCCACGTGGGATGGGCTGGACAGGCAGTAGGAGCTGCTCTCACAGATGGGTTACTCAAGGGCATGTATTAGTTTCCAAGGGCAGATGTAGCAAACTATCTCCAACTGGGTGGCTTAAAACAACAGAAATTCATTCTCTCCTAGTTCTCAGGCCACAAGTCTGAAATCAAGGCATCAGCTGGCACTTCACCTTGTGAGGACTCCAGGGGAGCCTTCCAGCTCCTTCCGGCTGGTGCACCAGGTGTCCCTTGGCTTGCGGGAGCATCACTCCGATCCCTGGCTCCGTCTTCACACAGCCTCTCCTCTGTGTCTTCCCCTCTTCTTATAAGAACACTTGCTGTTGGATTTAGGGACAACCCAGTTAATACAGGATGAGCTCATCTTGAGATCTTTAACTTAGCTTCTTCTGCAAAGACCCTTTTTCCAAGTAAGAATAGTTTTGCAGAGACTGGGGGTCAGAGGTGAGGCCTATTGGTGGGGAGCACAGTTCAACCCCCTACAGGTAGGATTGGCCCCAGGTGCTTTTGGAACGTGATGCTGACAACATCATTTGTAGAGATCACTGAGAAATTCTCGATCAACATCAAGCATATTTCTTATTCAAAAGAAGAAAATGTTGGATTTCATTTTGTGTGCCTGCCAATTATTTTTCATTGTTTTTCAGGAGCCTACTTCACATCTTTAGACTCTTTTCCTTCTACATAATGGAAGACCTCTCCCAACGACTGATCTGTCACTTTGTACTTAAATAAAAATACTGACTTTGAAATTTACTAAGTTCTATTTTTATTAGAAATAGTGAACTAGCTCCCCCCCCAAAAAAATGCTTTCATGGAATAGAGATGAGACCTATCTATCGTTTTGAAAATAAATAACAAATGTATTATATTCAAATGTTTTTATATTTTAAAAAAGTCAGATCAGGTGGTCATCTGAAGGAAAACAGATAGATAGAGACAAAGGGTGATTGTCCATTTAAAACCGATTAATTTAGACCTTTCTATGAGTATCATGCTTGTAAGAAAAATTGCAAGTAATTTCTAGTCAAGCCTTGATATTTAAACATAAAAAAAAATCAGCTCATTTTTACTGTTACTTTTTCTAGAGGACAAAATCCTACTCTCTAGGAAAACTGAAAGTTCTTTTCTTGTTACCCCATTTGTCACCACATTGCTGGGAATTCAAAAATTTAGAAACATCCTAAATATCCATCGACAGGAAAAGCCTAAGTAAATGGGGGTAGAATCGGGGCCTCACTCTAAACCACCTGCCCAGATGCATGGCGGTTCCATGCATTGGCGAGATAAACCCCCCGAAAATCATGGGCTTGGCGAAAGCCAGTTACAGAGAATGAGCCCATGGATACAAAAGTTGAAAACGTGTACAACAATGCTCCGTCCTTTTTAAAAAATATTTTATTTACTTATTTTTAGGGAGAGGGGAAGGGAAGGAGAGAAACAAATTATATAGAAAAATATGAGAAAATGGTAGGGTGTGCTGGAGCTCGGTGGTGGGTGTACGGGGCCTTGTGATTTCTCTCTGTATTTTTCTGTATGTTTAAAATAGTTCATAATTAGAAAAAGTTTCCTCTTTTCCACTGGCTGAAGAGACTGAGCCTTTGACAAGCACTGCTGCTGAGCTTATAGGGAGACAACTGATTTTAACAGATGCCCCATGGACTGAACAAAGGAGACCAGGGCTGGAGGCTGAGGCGAGACACCTGCACAGGCGTTTCGTAACTCTGTAATTTTAGGCAACTGTTTGAACCTCCATTTCTTCACTTGCAAAATGGGGATAATCTCTTGTCTCGCCTACTTCATAGGGATGTGCGAGAGTAAATGAGCTACAGTAATAGAGGGGAGGAGTGGCCGTTGGAATAATTACTGCTAATGATGGAGCAGTTACTGTGTTTTCAGACAGGCACTAAACACTCATTATTTACTTTAAGGCTGATGACAGTGCTACGAGGGAGGCATTATTTTCTACATTGTTTCATGTAAAAAACTGCAAGCTCCGAACCAGATGGTGTTTCCCAAGTTCGTCCTTCTGGGACCACCCTCTGCCAACAAGAAATGGGCAACGAATGGGGGGCGGGGGGTGTACAGCAGTACCTTCTCTCTTTACTCAGAAGTGAAAAGTGAGCTCTAGGTAACCCCACGAGGGGAGAGGGTGAAGTGAAGACACGCAAACAGAGAGCCAGGAGGGGCACCCAGAGCGGTAGCATGGCACGCAAACCACGGGACGGGACGGGACCTGGCTTCAGGAAGGGGGTCAACAACGTGGATGGCTGCTGATGGTTACTGAGAACAAGACCAAGAAGAGGCCACGGCATTGGCCAGTGGGGGGTCCTTTGGAGACTTGGACAGAGCCCATCAGTGGATCGGGTGGCAGCTGGATGGTGGGAGATCATGTAGGCACCATTACAGGTGGGACTTATAACACAGTGCTGTGTAGGGAACGGAGTCCGATGCCCAACCTACAAGTGGTACCTTGCTGGGGTTATCATTCTCAAAAGATCTGGTCCTCACATTTATACTTCAGAAATCGTTATTGCATGAGTCGAACAGCTTGTAGTGCCTAAATTCCTACCAATCAAACTCATAAGAAACTGATTTAGAACATCACATACCAGAAACTGATTTTAACACTACTGTTCATTTTCAATGAACGAGATTCTTTCTCAGTGATGGGAATATTTGAGTCCATATCGAGGGCACCCCTGTCTCAGCATTAAGGTACTTGGAGCTGAGTGTTCATCAGATGGTTGTCGGGTGATATAAAATAGAACGGAGGGAAATGACTAATCCTGAGATCTAGATCATCCAGGCCATGGTAGAAGAGTCTTTTGGTGATCCCTCTCCATATCCCTGACCTCTTAACCTTGAAGACCACCAGTGCTCTGAACTTGAACTTTTCTTTTTCTATTTACCCTCATGCCTTTAATGATCTCATTAATGTCATTACTGAGTACTGACAACTCCCAAATTATGTCTCCTGCCAGATCTCTTACTCAAGCCCCAGGTGCAAATGCCCAGCTGCCTGTCTGGCCCCTCCACCTGGACCTCATACAGATATCTCAAATTCTACATGTTCAGCCGGCCTGAGAACCAAAGGGTCGCCGGTTCGAATCCCAGTCAGGGCACATGCCTGGGTTTCAGGCCAGGTCCCCAGTAGGGGGCACACGAGAGGCAACCACACATTGATGTTTCTCTCCCCCTCTTTCTTCCTCCCTTCCCCTCTGTCTAAAATAAATAAATAAAATCTTTTAAAACAATTCTACATGTTAAACACAGAGTGCCTGCTCTTCCCTCTCACACCTGCCGCATCCACAGCCTTCCCTCGTAAGCTGAGGGCGTCTCCATTTCTCAATTGCTCAGGGCAAAATCCCTGGGGTCGTCATGAGATCTCTGCTTCTCGCATATCCTGGGTGCTGTCCATCAGATCATCCTGTTGACTTCATTCAAAGTATAACCAGGACCAGACCACTCTGTGCCACCCCACGGTCATCATCCCGGTCTGAGTCACTCACATCTCTTGCTTGGATTATCACACTGGCTTTTAGCTGGCCAGTTCCCAGCCAGAAGCTAGAGTCATTTTTTGGCGGAGGCTGGGGGGGCGGGGGGGAGGAAGGGAGAGGAATAGAAGTCAGATCATGTCATTCCTCAAAACCTTCCAGTGGCTCCCATTTGCAAGTCCCCCACCTCACTAAGTTCATTTCCCACCGTCCTCCCGTGTGCTCACTCCTTTGCAGCCTTCTGAGCTTCCTGCGTTCCCTAACCTCACCACACCTGCTCCTACCTTAGGTCTTGGGTAGTCCCTTAGCCAGAATGCTTTACCCCCAGATGCCTGTCGGGCTCATTCCCCGCCTCGTCAAGGACTTGCTCAAGTCTCAGCGAGGCCCTCCCCAGCCCTGATTCAACACTGCAGTCCGTCCACCCTGCGCTTCCCTTCCCTTCTTCCCCCTGCGGCTTTTCTCCATGGCCTCTACGACCCTCTCATTTTTCACATCCTCTATGATTTGCTTATATATTTTGGGTACAGTCTGTCTCGTGCTAGAATGAAAGCTCCACACGGGCAAGGATTTCTGGATTTGTTCACTATGTATCCCCAGAACTTAGAATAGGACCTGAGAGCGTTTGTTGAATGAGTAAGTGATCACATCTTTCCCGTCCCATGAGATTGTATCTCTCCAGCAACCCAACATAGCTGGTTGGCCCAAGTGAGTGTCTTTGGCCCCTGGGTCTTGTTGGACAAACACGCACACCATACAGTCCCTTTCCAACTGTCCCTGTGTCATCCCCAGTTCCATCCTAATTTATAGGCTGGGGGCGGGGAGCAAAAGGAAGGTTCAGCTTTCTCTAAGCAGAGCATTGTCAGCCTTCCTGCGGTGACACAGGGGCATTGTGAACAGGTTTGGTTGTTCAGCACTCCTGTCAGACAGCCTCGGTAGTGGAGGCCAGAGGGTGACCATCACTCTGGAGATAGGCCCCTCTGTGGCCAGCATGGGACTGTCTCCTCAAAGGTCTGCACCAGTGGGGAGTTAGAGGCAGCAGGAGAGAAAGGGGTAGCGAAGGAAAAAAAAGCAGGAGCAAGGTCTCAGGGTCGTGGACAGGACTATATTGTGGCCTGGAGCCCTGGATGCAGAAATAGAGCACGTGGTGCTTCAAGTCACCGTCTGATAAGATGACCCCCAGAGAACGAACGTGCTGAGGGACGACATCACAGGCTGGTGCTTGCATCCCTGGGTTCAAAGTCTCCCATTCCTCACACCAGCGGGACAGTCTCCATGCTTCTACTCCAAAATTTTAAATGTATTCAGCATTATTGCCGAGCAACCGTGGTTACAAACTTTCCACTTATTGAATTTAAAACCTAGGATCTACAATGCATTTTAACCTGCTTTTAAGCTTCCGGAAGAGCAAAGGGAAATGCAGTCTCTCAGGGAATGCCAAGTCCCCTGCTGCGCACAAATGGACAACTCTACTCCAAGGGCACGCGTAACTATCCAGCTGCATTTCGGGGAAGCGCTCCTCCTGCTTCCACTGGACTTTCAAGCATTGGTCACAAGCATTCCCAAGCCCTGGACACTAAGTAAATATGAATTAAAATAAAGATGGAGGCAGAGAGGGAGTCTGTCATTTGTCCTCTCTCTGTTCGTTAAAAGTGGCTCATGAAGCAACACTAAGTCCTGGTGTTCGATGCGTTCTCCCAGGTCAAAAGAAAGAAGGAAAACGGGGGTTAAAACAAGGCTTTAATAGGATGCAAATAGTTAACGGCAGAGCCTGCTCCCAGATGGCTCTAATCAAAGAGTGGATGGAGCTGTTTCCCTAACTTCCAGTCCTCTTGGCAGCTCCAAGAGTTTCCAGTCCCGTCCTGCGGGGACCATATACGGGAACAGAAGTTTACACTTGACATAGCTGAGGGCCTGTTCCCTCTCAGCCAGGCCAGGTAGATGTGGGTATTTTTCTGCTAGAACAGGCAGAATTTCTGAACCATCTCATGGAAGATATTAGGAAGAAATTGGCCCCCAAAAGTTAGCAGTTGACTCGTCTGGGGGTAACAGCTGTGAAGTAGTAGGAACAGGACTTGGGTCCTGGTCTTTTCCATGACACTTATGAACCCGGCCCTCAGGAATCCTGATATCTGGCAGATTCAACCGTCTGGATTTAACGTTATGAGGAAGGTGTGATTCTCACAGCTCTCCTGTTCCCAGCATCTGAGCTTTATAGGCAGGAATAGGATTGTCAGGGAGGTGGCACGGGGCGGGGCGTGGAATTCTCACGGAGCAGTGTAGGTGGGGGTGGGGAGGAGCAGACGTACCCGCAACTGTGACCGGGGGGCAGAGCCAGAGCGCCTGGCTGCTGCAGCCTCCAGACCAGCAGAGCATCTGCAGCAGAGGGCCAAGTACCAGGGAGTGAGCCGTTCCAGGGACAGGAATTCTGGAACATGCTCCCAGGCCCCCAGGCAGCAGGAACACCCTCAGCCAGGGTAACGCCACCTCCTGGTCTTGTGCAGTCCAGCCCAGCCACCTGAGGTCAGGCTCCTGGGAGGACCCGCAGGAGAAGGGGTGGCTGTTCCCTCACCTGGCTCCCCTCTCAGTACAGACAAATCAGGACAAAACTCAGTTAGCTCATTCGGACCAGAGAGGGCAAAAAAAGTCCCAAGGTGCCACTTGTCTTCTCATCCCATTTGTCAGCTTGACCTTAACCTCTAGGTGAAAGGCATAGTTACGTTTCTTTCCCACGGTTATACTTCCTATGACCATTTATAATTCACTCCTGGTCAAGAGGCAGATGTTGACATACTTTATAAGCTTATCTAGAGATGCTCTTAAGTGTGACCCCGACGCGATCAAGATTTCTAATCAAAGCTCTGACTCAATGTGGTACGCAGTCATTGGTTTTATTTTCAAACATGTCCACGCTGCGTCGCGCGTCAACACGGATGTGACTAAGAAACCCACAGCCTGGTCCCAGCAGGCAGTGGGTCCAGTGTATGACTTAGGGCGGGCCGTCATGGTTCACGGTGAGAGAAAGAAGGGAAGACGACATGGACATAGATTATCCCCAGCTCCTGTTCGGGAATCTGAGTGACAAAATGGAAGGACATTAAGCTTATAAAGCTCTTCTACACCCCCTCATCTCACTCCGGTGCTGTTCAAACATGGAACCTGGGGTGGGGGGACCAGCTGGAATTAGGCAACAGTAGGGCACAGTGTCTAAAATAACATCCGCACATTACTATACAAAAAGGGGGGCGAGGGGACGGGCTATGCTTTCCGACTGATAGTTTACTTTTTCCTGTTTCATGAACGCGTGCAAGTTTCCAGGACGTCATAACTGTGTGACCACATTCACGGCAGAGTGTCTGCTCAGTATAAAGACATTTTGTTTAGGGCAAAGCATTCAGCTGACCTCCGGGAGGAAATGCTTGTGGATGGTTCATAACACCAAATAGCAGCTCAGGCTCCTTGGTATTGATTTTTTCAATGACGACCCCACAGAAACCCGTGGGGTATCATGAAGCCTGCGACTCTTCTGTTTTTCAATCCAACTGCTTTTTAAAAAAATAATATTTTGCAAGGTTAGTTTTGCTTCCCCTGTCTTCCCTCTGAGGCAGAAAGGAAATACTAGAAAACTGGTAGGTTCTATGTTCCGTGCCGGAGGCACATAGAGGGTTTCTTTCTGTCTGGGGACCACCCATGGCTCATGGGTTCTGGAAGGCGGGAGCCTCTGCCGCCGCTGGGGCTCTAGCAGCCTCCTTGGCCACTGTCAGAGCTGTCTCCACATTCCAGAACAAAGCAGCCAAACTGACAGACTTGCGTCACGGGGACGGGGGCAGGCCACCCCCTGAGCTCCCCAACGTCTGAGGGAAGCAGGGGGTCAAGCAGGAGCAAACCTTCCAGTTATCAAGTCATTGCTGGAAACAAGGACAGAGCAAGCCGAGAGGCTTCCCCGTGGATGTGTGGAAAATTTACATATTACCCAAGTTTAGATTTTTCTACTTGATTATTCACACCGAATCAGACTTTTAAAATAGACCATACTAGACTGGAATGTGTCCATTTCAACAGATCAGAAATTGCAAAAGGCTCATCCCATTTGCCGACATAGCACTAGACCCAAGGACTCCACTGGTATAAATATTTCCAGATTCCTTTGCTTTTTAACAATAACAGAGAACGGTCAGAACAAAGACATGATTACAGTTTCTAACATCGATGGAATTACATTGTCTATCTTAGTTACAAATCAATTTACATAGTTTTGCTCCATTTTCTATGCATTTTTTAAAAAATCACCTTTTCCAAAATTTATATTTTAAAAAAGTTTCTCAAAAGACAAATGCTTAGAGGAGCGAGTCTTGGGAGTTATCATTCCTTCAGTTACTTTTGCAAGCGGAGGGATCGCCATGGATTTTGAGTGGGGCGGCCACATATTTCCATGGGTCATCTTCTCCCACCTGCTCAGGGACAGGGGAGGTCGGACACTCTTTTTTAAACATGTTCGCAGAAGGGCGCAATTCTTCAGCTCTTTAGGGCCTGTGAAAATAAAGGGAAGGGTGACTGTTACTTCTTTTACTGGCACCATGACTAGTAATCCTGTGAGTCATGTTCCTATTTTCTTTTTGGGGTGTCCAACCTGTAGCCCAGGATGGCTATAAACGCGGCCCAACACAAAATCGTAAATTGACTTAAAACCTTTTTTTTGTGTGTGTGCTCATCAGTTTTCATTAGTGTTTGTGTATTTAATGTGTGGCCCAAGACAACGCTTCTTCTTCCAGTGTAGCCCCAGAGACGCCAAAGGGTTGGACACCCCTGTTCCAATTTGGAAACCTGGTGCTCTTCTTTCCAGATCATTCCTCCCCGATGCCTGGTCCCCGTGCAGCCAGGGTCACATTCCCGGGCATCTCCAAATACATGAATCTGCAACTGGGTTGTGAATCATGTCCCTCAACGCCCCACCAGATCTATAGCGTCTGTCCTCCCCCATCCTCCAAAGCCCCAATTCATCTTCGCAACAGAAAGAAGAAACAGGTTTCTTCTGGCTCTGCATTTGAATGTACTGAATTCTTAGGGAACTTTAATAAAGAGACAGAATTCCTTCCTTTCATCAACAGCCAATGCTAGGAGCATGCTCCCACATGCGCGGGTGTGTCCGGGGCAGGATGGACAGAGGGTCCCCCTCCTAGTAAAATTCCTCATCAGAATGGAGCTCCGGCCCTGCAGGAGGTGGTCTTCTGGAAACCTCTCACCGATGATGATCGGGAGCAGGGTGACTGGGTATCAAGTTAAAACTTGGTTTGGGTTTTCTCTCAAGTTCAGGTAGTTGGAAAATTAAGACAAAAGGTTCAATCTGGCCAGAGTTCAATGGGAGTCAACCAACGAGTCACCTCTGGCTCAGGCTCTCTTTTCCTGGAGACTTATAAGGCCTACATAGACACATATTCTTCTGGGAAAACTTCAGGTGTAGTACTTCTGGAGGTAGGGGCTTTCGACCAGGACCTTCATTTAAAGGTTTCCATTGGTTCCGAGGTCGGAGCTCTAGAAGCGACCTCCTTGACTGACCTATCACACGGGTGTAAGTTATTTACTTACGAGTACCTTCCCGACATTTTTCGCACGACCACAATGATGAGTCCGCCAATGAATCCAATGGCTAGCAAGACCCCAACTATGATTCCAACCAGGGTCCCTGTTGCCAAGCCATCTGAAAAAGAAGGAAAAAACCATGAACCCTCGATAAACAATACACCTGCAATACAATGGCCACCACCCCACTATAGAGAGCAAAGAATGTTCTATGTTGTTTCTTCTGGATCCAGTTTTAGAAGAGGAGACACTGTGGGCTATTCTAATCCCATGTTATGAATGGGAAGATTCCTGGGTCTCAGGATCGATGAAGCATACAATTTGTACTAGATGGCTTCACAGGTAACGATTAAGTAGCGTTTGTGTACACCTATTAAATTAGCCCCATCTTCACTCCTAGATAACAGTAAATCATGATATGACACCATTCTCCATTGTCATTAAGTGAACAGACTCATTTGTGATTTGCTTATTTTCAAATACAGGCAATTCCCTTTCCTCTCTTAAAAGAAGTTTGAAACCTGTTCTTGGAAGGTTCTCTATTCTGCACTTGCTCACTTCCATTTGGAAAAGAATATAATTCATTATAAAGATTAGGTTCAAAGAAATCTTTTTTTTTTAAATCCCAAAAGAATATTTTGATACCGAAATCTAGCTTACCTCTCTCCACTGTTGTCTGTGTCCCTTCTGTAAAGAGAGAGATGTAATGATATAGAATTATTAGGATTTAATAACTATAATTTAACAATTGGCAAAAGATGAATTTACCCTAAGTGGATGGTAGCAAAATAAAAGCAAAGACAATCATTTCTTAAATAAATTGGGTCAGGAAGTTTTTAAGCAGGCTTTGGCATGCTTCTGTCTTCCAAACTATTATTATTGAATTTATGAACACTGTGGGTCCTCAGTACTTTTACATACATTAGGCCTATCAACTCTCAAGAGCAGATTCATTGTAACTGACACACAGAGGTCTTCAGTAAGTGATCAAAAAGCTTCAGAGCTTAGGGGAGCAAAGGATCCAAGGCTGTTGATTCTTGGTCCAATGTCAAGATCATGGAACCCACTGTGGTAATATCTATTTTGAAGAATTTTCATTTTGACAGCAATAGGTTCTAGTTTTGGAAGATGTGCCCAAGGCTGGGACTTGTCTTGTGATATTACAACAATTCCCTGCTTTTTCTTTGGTAGCAAAATTCACACCTTACAGCTCGGTTTAATGAGAGAATATACCCTTTCTGTTTGTGCCACTGTGATTTTAGGGTGTCTATCTGCAGCCAAACCTAGTTTCATACTTACAAGGTGACTATTTTCATTTATGCATCACATGGGTATTGGTTATTTACTTACAAGTAGCTTCCTGTAAGTAAGTAATAAGATGGTGAGTTTCTTACAGATAATTTTACACGATTCCCATGTAAAAATAAAGGGGTTTTGTTTCTGCCATCAACCTCTTTGTGTACAGAGTCCTTAACTCCTCTGGGGTCGGGAGGGACAGGATTCTTTTGTCTAGTTTGCAGATGGAGAAAAGTCAAGCTGCCTTGATATCACGATGCAGTGGGGAGAAGTGAATCAGTCAGGCCTCCTGACAACCTTAGCTCACAACTCACAAACTACAGATACCCAATAGCTTCCCTAATCAAAGGCGAAATCAGCCAGCCACCATCGACAGCTGCTTGCTTTTTTTTTTTTTTAATGACTGGGTTTGAAAGAAGCCATCCCCCTTGTACCAAGTTTGTCTTCCAAAAGATGTCTTTTTGAGATGGTCCCAGGATGAGGGGGGGCCCTGGACCCAGCTCTCCCTGTACGAGGTGAACCCATGGCTCTTGACGCGTTTCTTCAGAGCTCAGGCTGGATGCACTGTCCCCAGAAAACAGTGGCTGGGAGGCAGCTGGATCGGAGTCCTGCCCAGAACAAAGCTGTCACCCAGTAAAATCCCAAAATGTCATCCCTGGCTGCCAAATGCCAGCAGAGGCAGGCCAATCGTTTGCTTAACCTGGTGGCTGCCAGTTCCAGCCTCAGGACACACGCCATCATCACTGTCAGTGACGCCATCGGTTAGAAAATACCAAAAATGAAGTTTATGGAAGATTCCTTACTAAATTAGAGCTTGTTAGTCCTGTGCTCCCTTGCTCCCTCCCAATTAATTACATGACTGTGATCATAAGATGTGTCATATGTGTGAACATCATTGAACTGGGGCGTTTCATGGGAAAGACATCTGCTGCCCTAATAAAACTACCTCTTAAAAAACCCAAGTGCTCATAGTTACATTTTAACTCATGTAAAAACTTCTTGGGACACTGATCTATAAAGTGGGAATGTGCTGTAAATTGTTCATTTTGTGAAAAGGTGGGGCAGGGCTAGATGGAAGAGGAACCGTGAGTATTTTCCAGGCACTTGAGACTTCTTTTTTTTTAAAGGGTTAGGAGAGGTATCCTGGTATGATAGAAAGAACACTCAACTGGGATGTTTCCATTTTCTTCTGTTAATTAGCTGTCAACTCACGTTGCAAATGATCAATTTCTCTCCCAAAATTTGAAATGCTTTCCCATGACCAATTATATTGATGATTCTTTTCTAGCTTAGCCACTTTTGGTTTTCTCAGCTGTTTACATGTTAACCATTTCTTTAGCATGTTGGAGTGACCTTTAGGCTTTCTTTTCAAAGTGCTTTTATGCAGCTTTTATTTTTTATTGTGGTAAAATATAGATCACACAAAATGTACTATCTTTGTCACTTTTGTGTACAATCCAGTGGTAGAAAGTACATTCGTTTTTTTGTGTTATCATCACCATCGTCCATCTGCCGAGCTCTTTTCATCTCACGAAACTGACATAATACACCCATTAAACAGGAACTCCTCAATCTCTCCTCCCCCTCAAGCCGAGGCAACCACTCCTCTGCTTTCTGTCTCTAAACCTTTGACTGGTCTATGCGCCTCATTTCTGCCCAATAGCACAGTGTTTGTCTTTGGTGACCGGCTTATTGCATGTAGCCTAATGTTTCCAGGTTCACCCGTGTGGCACCATGTGTCAGAATTTTCTTCCTTTTACAGGCTGAGTGACATTCCATGGGATGTAGTCACCACATTTTGTTTATCCATCCATCTGTCCATAAATTCCACACTTTAGCTCTTATAAATAATGCTGCTATGAACACGGGTGTACAAAAAATTTTACAAGCATTTAAAAAAAAATCCTCAGAAGTGTGATAGATTTTGTAAAACCAGATTGGCTTTCGGGCCTTGAAATGTATATTGACAATAAAGAATAACGTTCTAGGTGTTCAGGTGTGCATTTAGGTGAGGTCTTTGTGTCTGCTTTCATTTAAAGATGGAAATACCGACCTATTAGAGATAAAATGGTTTCTGAAAAATAGCTCATTATACTTATTGTAGGGCTAGTTCCTCTTCCATCTACCCCATCTACTACAAAATTAGGGCGTATTAAACAAACCACTTAATTTCTTTGAAGAAAGCTCTAGAAATAGGAAGCTATCTCTTTCTATTGCCAAATTGTAATGGCAATGATCTATCCTCATTCTTAGCAGTGAGGGTCCAAACCTCATACTAATGACAAAGACACAAGGTCCTCCTCTACAGTCTCCCTCCAAGATGTCTCATTGGTGCCAACTGTGCATCACAAGTACCGCCCCAAGCCCTGGTAAGCATGCCTTAGAAAACATTCTTGCTCCACAGGCAAGGACATAAACTCAACGCACGATGATAAATAGTATTATAGAATCCATTAAGGTTTACATAGGTTGGCTGAGCTTTATGCTCTTGGGTGAAAACACAAAGTTCTTCGTGTAGCATTTTATCAGCTTAGGGTCAGGAACATGACACCAGTGGCTACTTAACTTGCCCTTGTGAGGGCATAATCACCAGCCTTCAATCAAGGTAAAGAGCTGTGTTCAGCAGCCCAATAAATCAGCTTTGATTTAGCAACCTAATATACCAAATTCTGAAACTACCTATAAGGCTTGCTTCAGAATTCACTCTTGCATTCCAATATATGCCCTATTGATTATTACATTTGTGCATGATTTTGAGAAGGTACTGATTATGCAAAACAAGATCAATGCCTGTTGGGGTGACTGATTTTCTTACCCACAGAGTGGCTAGTGGCCGCATGCAAGGTCGTGGTGCTCTGGCTTCCTTCTTGGCCAGGGACTGTGCTTCCTGGGGTTGACATGTCTTCTATGGGAATGTCTGCACGCTTTGTGTTTGTGGGCACCTATTGGAGATGTAAATGAGGCAAAACAGAAATGTACAATGTTTTAAAATACATATGCTGTCTTTTAAGAAAAAAATTAAATACATATACATATATAAAATATATGATGATATAAATGGAAAGTAGAAACAAGTGTACAAAGAGTGGGAACAGGAATAAAACCATGTGGACTCTAGAAATGAATGCCAAATGCTCACATCCATGGTCTGAATTCTTGCTGACTTCCTAGAGTTTTAATTCTTCAGAAAATACCAGACCTCTAAGCTTTAATTCTTTTTCTCCCTTGAATTTGATGGCCTTTCCTCCCTGCAACATTCTTTGGGGGGGCACATATTATGTCACTATTATCCTCCACTGCCCTCCCTCTCCCAAAGAGGGCTTACTATGTACCAGCCTCATTAAACACCCTGTTTACTCCCCAGAAAACCCCTATGAAATAGATCCTATTAGTCCTATAGTATGAACAAGGCTTGAAGAGATCAGAAAATATACCCAAACTCACATAGCCAACAACAGACAGAACAAGACCTGGATGAAGAGGTTCTGTTGACTCCAAAGTTTATGCCAATGTACAAGAGCATTCAACAAATAATGGTAATGAACACAGGCAACAAAAGCAAAAATAGATAAATGGGACCACATCAAACTTAAAAAAATGTGCATCAAATAACACAGTAAAGAAAGTAAAAAGGCAACCTAGGGAATACAAGAAAATATTTGTAAATCATATACCTGTTAAGGGTATGAAGAACTCCTACAACTCAACAACAAAAAAAATCAAATAACCTAATTAAAGAACAGGCAAAAGACTTGAAGATTTATCCAAAGATAATATACAATGGCCAAAAAGCATACGAAGAGATTGTTAATGTCAATAATCATCAGAGAAATGCAAGTCAATACCTGAGCAAGATTATAGCCTCATACCTGTGAGCATGGCTACTATTAAAAGAACAGCAAATAACGTGTTGGCAAGGTTGTGGAAAAATCAGAACGTTTGTGCACTGTTGCTATAACTGGAAATGGTGCAACCGCAAAGGAAAACAGGATAGAGTTTCCTCAAAAAAATTAGAAACGGAACTATCATATGACCCAACAATCCCATTTCTGAGTATACACCCAAAGGAATTGAAAGCAAGGTCTTGAAGAGGTATTTGTACAACCATGTTCATAGCAGCACTGTTCACAATAGCCAATAGCAACCCAAATGTTCAACAACACTCAATGGACAAACACAATGTGGCACATCCATATAATGGAATATTATTCAATCTTAAGAAGGAAGGAAATTCTGACACATACTACTACATGAGCCAACCTTCACCATATTATACCAAGTGAAATAAGCCAGTCACCAAAAGACAAATACTGTGTGATTCCACTGATACTGAGATACTTAGAGCAGTCAAAATCATATAGACAGAAAGTACAGTGGAGGTTACCAGAACTGGAGGGAGAAGAAAAAGGAGAGTTATTGTTTAATGGATATAGTTCCAGATTTGCAAGATGAAAACATTCTGGAGATCTAGTTCACATGGTGAACATACTTAATACTACTGACTCATAGGTAGACTTGAAAATGGTTCAGATGGCAAATCTAATATTACGTGTTTGTTAACACAATAAAAAATATACTAATGAGTATCTATGTGCTTAGCATAGTTCTCAACGCTGGCACACTTTTCTGTAAAAAGCCAAATGGTAATATTTTCATCTTTGTAGATCATTCAGTATCTGTTGCAACCAACTACTCAACTCTGCTCTTACCGTAGGAAAGCAGCCTGAGATCATTCTCATCTGAACAGGCATTGCCATGTTCCAATAAAACTTTATTTACAAAAGCAGGTGGTGGTCTAAGTCTGGTGAATAGTTTGTTGACCTCTGAGCTAGAGGGTAGCTTCTGAGGGGGACAGGGGAGTGGGACCAAGATTCCCTCAAGGGTTGAGGGTGTGGCTTCTAGGCCTCCTCAGTGCCTCCCAGAGCCTGGCATCTTGTTTTGCCCACAGCAGGTGCTTAAGACACCTATGAACCGATTGAAATGCATTAGGTTGGGAATGTGTCACCTGGGACTCCACGTAGACTAAACCAGTGTGCTCTGTGCTTCTAGTCTGTGTTCACAATAAGACAAGAAACTCTGACTCAGTATCTAAGAGCTTTCATAGCAATGCCGGTATTGCAGGATCCAAGGTTTTTCTTGCAATGAAAAGTGGGCTGTAACAGATTGGATGTCTGTAAACCTACTGCCTTACCAGTGAGAGGCCCTGCTGTATACTCTCAAATCACCGGCGATCAGCACACCAGCTACCTGGATGAAACTGAGAGGACCCTTTTTCTGCAAACCTTGTAACAATTCCTTCACAGGGTGGCTCTCACTGATTACATATACATAAATATATAAATAGAAATATATATGTGTGTGTACACACACACACACACACATCTTTGCATGTGACCGCATGCCGACAAACCGAATTCCTCCCTTCCTGGGACACTCACCTGGGCTGTCAGGCCAGCAGACTCGTAGGGTTCTTTACTGGCACCGGGAGTCACTGGGTTATCTTCCACACCTGGGGTCACCATGCCATCTTCCATTTTTAAGGTCGTGATGTCATCTTCTGGCCTGACTGTGACAGCTAAGAAAGAAAGATGGCGTCAGGGCTTACGGTGGAAGTAGTGTGCGCAGACCTAACTGGCTGGCTACAATCAGATTATTTTTCCCGTTTCTTCTGAGGATTTGTTGTTGTTGTTTTTGTGGCCTCTACTGCGTACCACAAACCATTCTCCCTGCCACGGCTCTGGCACAGGGACAGCCGGCTTGTCTCCATGGCCGAAGGAGGGAAGGTGAAGTACCAAAAAGTGAAATACCAGCCAGCCCCTCCCTCGTATCCCACTGAGGCCGCCGGAACAGAGGGATGCACATCTTCCATGTTCAGTAACAAGTCAGATTATTTCTGGTGCCATTTCATAGGATGAATTAATGTATTCAGGTTAATAGATTATCATTTAGACCTGGAAAAACCCTGAATCAGAGTCACCTCGGAAGAGTTCTAATACCACTTTTGCGGGGTGTCTCCAACCTACTTGAATCAGGATGTGCGGAGGCAGGGTCTGAACCTTTGCAACATCAAGCTTGCTCTCCATTTCATTTTGAGACTGCTGCCTACCTGAATGGTTAGAAGCAGGGGCTTTGACCCCTGACCTCAGAGATTACATTGTGTTTGACCCCTTCTCTTACAGTCGGGTTAACATCTACAAGGGAAGGTCAGCAATATACTGAAGGATGCCAGAGATCACTAACAGAACTCTTCATGCACCACGAGCTACACTAGTAAGAGACTTTCTGCCTCTGTCCCTGTCTCTTCTGCATTAACACCGGATGAACGACCCTGTTGTGTGAAAGAAGGAGGTTTCTGGGGGAGCAGGGGGGAGGTGGGGGGGCAGATAGCAGGTAGGACAGGTTGAATGCCCCAATCGGGCAGAGAACAGACAACAACAGTGGCTTTTTCCTCAGCCCGTGTTGCCATGATCTGAACTAATCATGCTAAGCCAGAGCCCCTTTGCTTGTTAAAAACCTGACTCACTGGCCACAGGCTCTGGCCCCAGACTCAGAGGGGCTCTGGAAGTTCCATGACTAAGTACAGTTGCAAAATAAGAGAGTGAGCGCCAGGACATAGAGGGAGGGGGTGCTTGGGGGCTGCTTTGAGTACGTAACTAAAGAGCAGATGTTCATATCCAGGCAGCGCTCAGGTTAGCAAGCAGCCTTAACATGCTATATATCTCTCGATGCTTTGCTGGCCCAGCCAAAGGCACTAATAAATATTTGATCACAACTTCTTTGCTGACGCATAGACAGAGAAAGCCTCTAGAGTAAATTTGTTTGTTCTCTTTGCATCTAGAGTCCTAATCCAGTGCTGCCAATCAATGGCTTTGGATGAACCTCCTAAATATATGCATTTATTTTCATCTGGGTGGCAAGAGACTTTCACGAGTTAGCAACAACTGAATACCTCAGTGCATGCTCATGGCCGGTCTCCCCTCTGAGCCATCTGCTGAGGTGGGGGTGGGGTGGGGGCACTCAGTGGCTCCCACAAGGATTTATGGCTGTGATGTAGGCAAATATTGAATGTTATTTATCGAGCTCAAAGGGAAATATCCCTTTGCCTGGTGAGTAGTCATTATTTAAAAAACAAAAACAAACAAACAAAAAGAACTGAAGTAGCCCATTTTCTTTTCTTTCCCTCCCGCTATGAACTCAGTTAATAACTCATCAATTTTAAAAATGTTTTCTGGCTCTGTTCAGCGCAGTCACTTACCATGGGGCATCCTCTAACTTTAAAGAACAAAAACAAACCACCCTTGCTTTTTAAAAAAATTAAGTACGAAATGAAGTTGGTCAGAATTCTTTCACAGAAAGTTCAGTTCATTGAAAGCCTAACAATAAAAATTCCTTTTGGCTCTTTTCTACGCTTGGCCCACAGAGCCAAGCACTAAAGCACTCTGAATACACAAAAGGCATTTTATGAATGATGCTCATGATTAAGATGCATGTCCTTTGTCCCACTGCACTGGCATTCTTTTTGCTCCATGGGAAAGTTGATCTTTACCAAGAGGTCCCCAATTGTCTCCCTTCTTATGTCGGCTGAAGCCTTGCTCTCCTGGGTGAGGAATTCCTCCAGCCAGCTGCCGAGTCTCCAGCCAGCTTTTGGCACCCTGTTCCCTTGAATGGTGAAATTCAAACCACGTATTATCGATGCCTCAGGTTGCCGATCCTTTCTTCTTTCTAAAACACATGTGCACATAGGCAACGCACACAACTGTTGATTTAAGTGCAGCGATGAACCTACACTAACAGCCTCGGTCTGAGGCGGTGGACCCTCATGCTCACATGACATCTTTTCCTGTCACACCCAGCCCCGCCCAGCTGTGGCTCAGAACCAGTGGAAGTTTCCAAATACGGTGGCAACCCATCCATTTTGGAATTTGGCGGGGGATGGGGGGGAGTGGGGGGGCAATTATTCTTTAAAAAGGTAGGCCAAATTCTATACTACCTGTGAGAAGATGTGGGTAAATCAATTTTTCCTTAAGGTTCTTAAATTTGAGAACAAATAAGAATTAAAGAGATGCTTCTTGGTATGAAAGTGCTAATTATGAATCATTGTAATCTTAGCATTGAAGTCTAATATCACTAAAGAAATTATTCTAATTTACAAACATTTATGGGATAGCATTTCTTTATAAATATTTCAGGATTTAAATGCAACCTGAAATCACACGGTTATTGTCAATGTGTGTGACATCCCAAATTCTTGATAGAAACCTTTGAATAAGTGTTTGCAATCTTTGCTTTCATTTACAGTTCTTTGATTTGCAGTAGTGAGTTGTTCCATCTGTTCGTTGGTTGTCAGGAGTGTCTTCTTCTGTACCCACTTTTCTCTAATGGTATTCATCATTTTTATAGTTTTATAGGTGTTTTTATAACCTTAAGAATGCAGTCTCTGGAACAGATGCTGCATACATTTTTTTTACTAGTTGGCATTGGCACCTCTCTTGTAACTGGTAAGTTTTGTTGCTCATCAAATTTATTAAACTTGTTTTGTCCCTTTGATGTTACAATTACCCACCTTACCTTCAAGATCATATACATATTCTCAAGATCATACAAATATTCACCTTACACTTAATACTTCTATTTGTCTTGTGTTAATTTTGAAGTATGATGTAAAATGGGAATATAATTTGATTTCCCCCCAAAAGATTAGCCTGTCATTTCAACAAATGCTCTTTTCCCCACTGCTTCAGACTAGCTCTCATCGGGACAATGTCTTCTTTCTAACAGCTGTGTCCCAGGCATGGGCGCGACCTCTCAGCACAAGGACCAGCTTACATGGCCCAAGCACTGGGGGCCGCCCCCCTACAGGCTGCCCCCCCTTGCCTACTGCCCTATCAATTCTTTCCAGAACAGATCCCTAAGTCTGTGTTCCCCTCACCATCAGCTGCCCCTTCCTCCTCACAGCATCTGCCCACTGCCAGGGTAATTCCGTGCCAGAGACGTCGCTGGCATCA
Source organism: Pteronotus mesoamericanus (assembly GCF_021234165.1). Classification (NCBI taxonomy): domain Eukaryota; kingdom Metazoa; phylum Chordata; class Mammalia; order Chiroptera; family Mormoopidae; genus Pteronotus; species Pteronotus mesoamericanus. Next base: position 3,446,089 of record NW_026555200.1, read on the forward strand.
AAGAGGACCCGCATGGCAGCAGGGAGAGCGGGCTGCTGGAGCGCGGGGCGGGAGAGGCACAGCCTCATAACAAGACCCTGTTCCGCTCACGCTGTTCAGCCATGTGGGGCCTGTGCGGGGCCTTCTGAACAACTATTTCACAACAGCCCCGTGGGCAGTTAGGCTGGCATTCCTGTCTCCAGGTATCGGACGAGGAAAGAGAGGTGGGCGCTCCCCTTGACCAGACTGTAGTCAGCCCTCTGAGCCCAGTTCTCTGTGAGACCGTACCCTGGGTTTCTGTGTCCGTCCTTGAAGCAGAGTCTAGTGAGAACTCTGCTAAGTCAGCCTAGAGAGACTCTCCCACCCCTTGATATCTGACGGAGTTCCCCACCTGCTCCTTTGAGGTTGAAGTCCTTGGCCCGCCTGTAGCAAGAATCCTGTGAGGCCAGTTTAGCGAGAAACCCTCTCCTCTTGGTGTCCCCTCTTGGCGATTTCCCATCCACTGAGCTGCCCCGCCGCCCCTGACCCTGACTCTGCTCCATGGCTATAAAGCCCCAGCTTCCTTGTTGGGTTCAGAGCTGAGCCCTATCTCTCAACTCTGCAACCGTCTTGAATGAAATGTCCCAACTGTTTTAACAGGTGTCAGAACAATTTCTTCTTTAACAACACCGGGAGTTAACTGCTCTGCCCAGCGTGCGGGGTTGGTGAGTGCTCGCCAACGGGGACCCAAGAGCGTGCCTGGGCCTCGCCCCCGCTGTGGCAGGCAGGAACGCCCACTGCCCCCTGCCGCCCCTACAGCCTCCTCGTGGGGCCCCTGTCCTCACCCTCACTCTCTGGTTGTCAGAAGCAACGGCTTCCTCTGGCATCTCACCTCCTCTTATGAAATCCCATCTTATTAGAACCAACCCACTTGTTTCGTGACCACAATCTCAATTTCTTCAAATCAGCCCCTTTTTAGGAGGAAGTTTCCAGGAGGGCAAGTTAGAAGGAAGGTGTGATTTGCTTTAGAAAGTGGTACCTCTGTGGGCAGTAGCTCTCCTCCCAGCTCTTCAAGTGAAGCAGCAGCAATGATCAAGACTAGAACTGTGCCAAGTTTCACCAGAATATCCCCACTTACTGTGTGCCAGGCCCCAGGCGTTGGAGACAGAGGAGTGGACAAGGCAAGGTCTCTACTCGTGGATTTAGGTGCTGTTGGGGTAGGGTCATAACAAGCAAAACAAACCAGGAAAATCTCAAGATAGTGCTCCTCCACCCACTTCAGATCTCTGCTCGAAGGACGCTTTCTGGGGAGGCCTTCCCCTACCCCAGTGAAATCAGTACCCACCCCCCACAGGTCAGAGTACTTGCCACTCACTGTGCTATATATTTACTAATTGTTGTCCGATGAAAACATACACTGTTTTAGCTCGATGTCCCTATTGCTTAAAATACCTGGCACATAGTAGGCACTCCATATGTGTTCACTGAATGAGCGAGTGAGCCGCAGGCAGGCACACTAATCCCCGAAGCCCAGAAGGAGCCAGGGGCGCTGCACCTCAAGAAATGGGAGCAGGGGGTCCATACGGCTGGATCGTAAGACACAAGACTGGGAAGGTGCGGTGATTGCCGCGGGGAGGGGAATGGGGGTAGAAGAGGGTGTAAGGGGGATAAATGGTAATGAAAAAAATACAATGAAAAATAAACTATTTAAAAAAAAAGAAAAAGGCCCTGGCTAGCATGGTTTAGTGGATTGAGTGCTGGCCTATGGACAGAAAGGTCGCCGGTTTGATTCCTGGTCCAGGCACATGCCTGGGCTGTGAGCCAGGTCCTCAGCTGGAGGTGTGCGAGAGGCGGCCAGCCAATCGATGTTTCTCTTGCACATCAATGTTTCTCTCCCTCCCTTCCCCTCTCTCTAAAAGTAAATAAAATCTTGTTTTAAAATTATTGAAAGAAAAAGAAAAAGATTGGGAGAGATGGAGGGCCAGTCTAGTGGAACTCGGCAAAGGGGTTCTGATTTCTTCCGGAGGGTGAGGGGAAGTGGTACAACCCAAGTCCACGACGCCGCTCTGGGTGCTGTGTGAATGGCAGGTGTGAGCTGGCAACGACGCTGGGACCGGACTGGGACGGGGGATCCCTTATGCTATTAGTGTTGTCCAGGAAGGAGTGGGTGGTGTTCGCACCAGGACAGCGACAGTAGGGAGGTAAAGATCTGGACAGGTAATGGCCAGGAAGTGTCCGAAGTCCTTACCTACCAATAATGAGAAATAAATACAATACCTCAGAGCCAAGAATTCATTTTGCCACCTGTAACAGCTCTGTTGACAACAGCATTGAGCGGGGTGTCCTGAGTGAAGCAGGATGTCCCTCTCTGATGCCCGGTCCTCTCCTGGGCTTGAGCTTGTTTTATTAGGACAGCCACAAAGGGCCTCCACGCATGCGTACCGTCTCTGTCTCCCCGGGAGCGGGAACAGCCCCGCCTCTCCCTGCCGACCGACCGCAAGCTCCAGAGTCAGACAGCTTGAGAGCCCGCTGGACGGTGTTTTATCTTGAAATAGGAAAGCTGATTTAAAAAATGGAGAAGTCACAAGCTGGGCTACCCTTGGGGTTTGGAAAACCTGTGGTGTCAGCCAAGAGACTAAGGCATCTTTCACATTGCCTGCTGTTTTCTAACATCTTTGGCTGCTCCTGCATCTAAATACACAAATAAGCCTTTGAAGAAGGTTGACTACTCGGCCTTGGAATGATTTTTGTGGCCATGGAGAAGCAGAATCTCCCTCACTTTCTTTTTTCTTACGACATCCTAGGAAGTTCTGGTTTTCCCCTGTAAGAGAAATAATAAACACTTAAGTCTAGCATACCCCTCCCAATTACTTTGGGGATGAAGTAATGCTTTGGTGGTGGGGGGGGAAGGTGTCAAAACATCTATGTGAAAAATAAGAATAGAAATGCTCACTTCTGTTCCTTCGTCCAGATACAAACGTTTGCATATTATTTCTCTATCATGTTTCAATATTGTGCTCAGAAGCCTGAAAATCAAAACACCCCAAACTGGAGAAAGATGCCAACCCCCGCCATTTTCCAGGACACTGAAGACCACCCCACACCCCCCGCCGCCTGTAATCACCGAGCTACCTAGAGCTCTGTACGATCCTTCATCTCAGTTCCCAACGTCCCGCTGAGCTGTCTCATTACCACGCGGTGGGTTTCTGTGATGGGAAGAAAGGAGTTGGGGCCCCGCTTCTATTTACGACATCTTCGGAGTTACTCCTCGTGTCCTGCAGCCTTGCCTATCTCCTCGCCTGTGTAGATGCCTTTCTTTGAAATATCGAAAGCTACTCCCTGGCCCAGAGCCGTGTGCCGGACCCCCCACTCCTGCAAAACCCTAGGTTGTGGTCCATGTAATCACTGATGTGGCCCATGGGCTTCCCCTTCCCCCTCACCCTTTCCGTGAATCCTGGTAGACTGCTCGCTGGATCAAAAGTTTGGCCATGGAAAAGTCAAGGCAACTCCGAGAAGGCTTGGCCTTGCTGCTCCGTCCCACAGAAATGACACGTCCAATTTTCCTCTTGGCAGCCAAGTGCTGCCGGAAGCCCCCACTGTCCCATAATCCCAGGGCCTGGCGCAGCGGCACACATTTCGCAGATGTTTATTGAGCAACTGACTGAAAGAGTTCACCTATGGCCAAACCCCCCAGCCTGCTCTAGCCACGGTGCGACATAGCCTTCGCACGTATCGGTCACCTTTCCTCAGGTCCCTCTACTCACATTCCTTCCTACGTCGCACAGAAGGGGCTGCAGCAGAATTGGAGCTGCCCTGACTGTGGGCTTCTGGAGGCCAAGGACACCTGCAGGGTCACCCTTCAACTCCATCCAAACCCTTCCTACTCCTCTACCTGTCCCAGGTAAAACACCTCTTCCTTCAGAGCCCATCCAAGGCGCCAGGAGAAAGTCATCTCCTCTAAACTAGACCAGGACTTGATAAGACTGGCATTCATTGTTTTCTCCCTACGGTCTGTAAGCTGCTTCGGGCCACGATCCGTTCTGCTGTGGTGTATGGCTCAGCCACGGCACAGACTCTGGCTGCTGAATGAATGAATGAATGAATGAATGAACAAACACATGAGTAGTCACACTTTTCAAGGTCCCCCAGGGTGAATCAATTTAGCCGCTCATCCGCAATCACAAACAGGGCTCAGCCCTTCTCACATGGTAAAACTAGAGGCTGTTGGTCATAATCTCAACCAGGATTACTCAACCTGTAGAGAGGTTTCTCTCTTGACCAAGAGCAGAATGTTCTCAGTAAGAGGAAATGAGCTCACAGTCCTGTCGACTGGAATCAACACCTGTGTAATAACTTTCTGGGGCCTCATCGGGGTGGAGTCCTGCACGAAGGGCCGTCCCCAGGAGAGAGAGTTTAGGCCCCGAATAACCAAGGGACTCCAGCCTGCTTTAGAAGTGCTGCCCCAGCAAAGCACCTCCTCCCCACCCCCCATGTGGTGGATTATTGGGAAAACTCTCGCCATCTGCTGGGAAACAGCTTCTGACCGACTCACGGCCGTCAGCTGAGCTGGCCCTGATTTTGCAAGAAGGAAAAGAGAAGCCCGTTTGGCGCTGACCTCACCGAACACCCATGCAGCTTGCAGACGGCCCAGCTGTAAGCCCAGGAGGATGCGGCCTGCAGGAATGTGCAGAATGTGCTGCGTTTCCAGGAGCTGCCCTTGGCCTCGATCCTAAGCCTGCTTTGAGAGCTTAAAGTGTGCTGCGGTATAGGTTGTTGTTTTCTTTCTTTTTTTAATCTCAGCTGGGGATCTCTCTGCCCTCCCTGCCGTCTTTCCCCCTTGTTCCAACAAATGGGCAATTCAGGCAGCGAGCTTTGTCTCCAGGGCTTATTTCTGAGGTCATCTTAGTTGAGTATCTCCCCAGGCACCTATCAGCCACATCAAATTGCATGTCTTAATATTACCTCAAGTTCAGTATCTGTAACCCAGTGCATAAACTCCTGCCCCTTCTCAGCTCGTTTCCTAGCCTCTCACCCCGCCTACCCAGGTTCTATCACGTGCTTTCTTGCCATTCTTGCCCAAAGACAAGGATCACTGAGTGTCTTCCCTCCTCCTCCTGCCAAATGTTTACTATGTAGAAACCATATGTCTTTTAAGTGCTGAAGATGGCACAGGTCCTCCTCTCTTCTCTAAGGGGCAAGGTGTACACAAGCAATTAAAATACAGTGAAAAGACTAGCCAAAGCAATCTTGAAAAAGAACATGGTAGGATTCACATTTCCCGACGTCAGCGCTTACTACAGAGCTATATGAATAATCAAGACAGAATGGTCATGGCATGAGGATAGATGTAGAGGCAATGGAGAGAATGAAGAGTCCAGAAATAAACCCCTACATTTGTGAGCAATTGATTTTGACAAAGTTGCCAAGATAATTTAGTGAGGAATCATCTTTTCAACAAATGGTCCGGGGACAACTGGATAATCCACATGCAAAAGAATGGAGCTGGATCAGCGCTTCATACCACATATAAAAATGAACTCCAAATGCATCATAGACCTAAATGTAGGCGCCAAAACAATGCAACCATTGGAAGAAACCATAAGAGTAAATCAAGGCAATGGCTTCCTGGGTATGACATCAACACTCTAGATAACAAAAGAAAAAAAAATAGATTAACTTAGACTTCATGAAAATTTAAAAAATGTGTGTTTCCGTGAACACTAGCAAGAGATTGAAAAGACAACCCACAGAATGGGAGGAATATCTGCAATTCATATACCTGACAAGGATCTAGGGTCTTGGATTCAGAATACATAAAAATTCAACAATAAAAAGGTAACCCAATTTTGGGGGGGGTTTTTTGAAGATTTTATTTATGTCTAGAGAAAGGGGAAGGGAGGGAGAAAGAAAGGGAGACATCAATGTGTGGTTGCCTCTCAAGAGCCCCCGACTAGGAGCCTGGCCCACAACCCAGGCATGTGCCCTGACTGGGAATCAAACTTGGTGACCCTCTGGTTCGCAGACTGGCACTCAATCCACTGAGCCACACCTGCCAGGGTGTCAACCCAATTTTATAAGGAGAAAAGGATATGAGTAGGCATCTCTCCAAAGGAGATACATAATTCGTCAATAGGCACATGAAAAAATACTCAACATCTTCAGTCACTAGGGAACACAAATCAAAACTACAAGGAGAATCCAATTCATATCCATTAGGATGGCCAGTATTAAAAACAAGCAACAGAAATGGACAAGTGTTGGCAAGGATATAAAGAAATTGGAACACTTTTGCATTGTTTGTAGGAATGTAAACATGGTATGGCCACTTTGGAAAACAGTTGGCAGTTCCTCAAAGAGTTAAACATAGAGTTACCATATGACCCAGCAATTCTACTCCTAGCTATATACTTGAGAGAAATGAAAACTTACGTCCACACAAAGCCTTATACATAAATGTTTATAACAGCTTTATTTAGGACAGCCCCAAACATCCATCAGCTGGTGAACGGATAAACAAAAGGTGGTAGGTATATCCATGCAGTGGAATATTATTCAGCCATTAGAAAGAATGAATTCTTAGATGCTACAACCTGAATGAGCCTTGAAAACAGCACGCTAAGTGAAAGAAGTCAGACACAAAAGGCCACATATTGTATGATGGTATTTATGTGAAATACCCGGAACAGGCAAACCAACAGAGACAGAAAGCAGATCAGTGATTCCTAGGGGGCGGGGGGCAAGAAATAGGAGCTAATGGTTTGGGACCCTGGGGGGAGAGTGATGATATAAATATTCTAAAGTTGACAGTGGCGATAGTTGCACAACTCTATATTCATACTGAAAACCACTGATTGGTCCATTTTAAAGGGGCTAATTTCATGATATGTGAATTGCATTATCAATACCATTTTTACTACAGTGATGAGTGTTGGGAGAGGTGAATAACAAGAAATCAGGAACTGAAAGAAGAAAAAACAGGAAATCCTGAGCAGCAAGTCTTGCTCGGTCTTACTCCCAAAAGTCTGATGTCATCCTTCCTTCTGTGGTCACCACACTCAGTCTCTACCGCCTGACTTGCCCCATAAACTAACCTCCATCCCATATGGTGCCCTTGTCCCTATTTTCTCCTGACAACCACTATTCATAACCAGTCCACTCCCACTTCCCATTATTGCCTGTAGCCTATAGAAAAGGTCCGCCTCTCCCCCTCAGCACGGACTCATCCTTCCCCCAAATTTCCTGCCACTCCCCAGCGCAATGGCCCTGGCTCTAGCCACCCCTCACAGCCCTTCCCGGCCCTTCCCGGCCCTTCCCGCCCAGACCTCTTCCCATGTAACTCTGGGTTGTTCTCATTTCCGTGCAGTCTCTCTTGCCCAGACTCCTTTCCCTGCCTGACACCTTGTCCAACCATTTCACAGCCAAGATCAAGTGCCGCCTTCCCCACAGGCCTTTTTCTGGCTGCCTGCAGCCACAGGAATCTCATCTCCAAACTCCTACCAGCAGATAACGGATGGTGGGAGCTGCTCCGGATGTGCTATCAGGACGTGCTGTCGCTTTTCCTTGTGGGTTCTTTTATGAATACAGGATACCAGTCATTGGGTCCCACACGCATCAGTTTTGCCTCTCTTGGTGAACTGCGACCCCACTTTGTGCTCCCTCTCGAACTCTTAAAACTCTCAACAATGTGTATTTTGTAAATGCTTTAAGGGGGCAGGGACCGCGTCCTTCATTTTGGGACCCCCGGCACCACAGTTCTTCAATCTGAATTAAGTGTCTAACAGATAACAAGTGTTGTTGCTGCTCTACAAGGTACTTGAGGAAATCAGCTGGCTGACTTTTCTGGGTGTCCTCGGCTCCCTCAACCCCAGCACAGAGGGCTGCCGTGCTCAGTGGTTAGAGGTACGGGTCCTGGGGGTGGGCTGCCTAACTCTAAGTCTCGCCATTGCCATTTGCTCGCTCTGTGTGTGTGTGTGTGTGTGTGTGGGCGCGCGCGCGCGCGCGTGCTGTGTGTGTGTAAGTTACTAAATCTCCCTGCACCTCTTTACTCATCTATAACATACACAGGGTTGCTACTTTGGAGGTCCACTGAGCAGATTACGTGAAGCAGGGCCTGGAAAGCACTGGACACGTGTTGAGCGTTCAGTAGATGTTAACTGTTATTACAGAGTCACTGCTATGAACCCCACCACCCAGGATCCTGTCCCCTTAGCTTTACAGATTCAGAAATTCAATCTTATTAGGGGGCGATCCAGCTCAGATGAAAATGCTTCACAGGCCCCAAAGTCACAAGGGGCCGGGAAACCAAATAGTTTATTTAGAACAGGAAATAGTTTCCAACGTTTTATACAAGGCATGTCCTTCTCAAGAGTGGAATACCTGAGACATTACTTGGTGTATGTAGGACACAGGAGAAGGGTGAGGCCGTGGGGGTGGGGGGGGATCATTTCCAGACTGTGACAGAGCAGGCATCTCTGATTCACCGTAGAATCACTGTCACTGAGATCAGAACCCCCACCGCCAGCAGATACGCCATCTTGCCTACAAGCTGCAAGCAGGTGTGATGTTCACCTTGCCTGACTCACAAAGCAGTTTCTCAAGAAATATTTCTTAAATAAGTGCCCTCCTTGGGCAAGACAGGTTGAACATCATCAAATCCTTGGGGCAGGATACTAATCTCTGGGTCACAGTTATGCTTATTATTTAGTGGTGTTTTATTCTCCTGGAAGGAGACACCTTGATGAATTGCAGGAAACACTCCATTCTCATCAGTCACATGTTTACACATACTCTAGCACGCCCCTCTTCCCGGCTTCCCCCCGCCACCCCCCGTTTTCTGTGTGACTGGCATTCCCCGGCAGGCTACAGAAGTCACAATGGCAATTATCCCCCGGTGACATTCTCTCTCCACAGCTGGCAGCTCTGGCCCTCTGCACAGAGGTCAGGAGCACCTCTTCCTCCGGAAAGCTGACCATCCTTTTGGTAGGTGTGCCGTTTCGGGTTCTTTCCCCGCCGGCCTGGAATTGAGTGTGGCCCTAACAATTTCAGCTGGCAGGTCCGCACACAGCTCGGCGGGTGCGGTGGGTCTGCGGGCTTCCCTCGGACTTAGCTTGATTCCAGCTGGATTGTCCTCAAAGGACAAAGCCATCTCCTCCGGGGCAAAGGCACTGGGCCAGAAGAAAAAGAGAAGCCGGCCGCCCGGTGTGTCGAAGCCGAAGGGAATGCCTGTCCTGACTGGCCCTCTGGGATCAGGCTGGTTGGTGGGTGCTGGATGAGACGCAGGAAACAGGCACCTCGTCTTCCTGCCGCGGATGAACTTGGCACAGTTCCTGCTGTTCCCTAACCTGGCTCCATCTCACAGCCCTTGGATAAAATGCCTGATGATCACTTTCCTTTCCTAAAATTTTTCAGAAATCGGTAGGGAAAGGATTCGAATGTGCAATCAAGAGCTGCTTTACGTTTTGCTCACCCCATGGGAATCCTAGGGTTTATCTCAGTCACTGTTTCCTTGGCTTTAGAAGTACCTGCCCCTCCCGCTTCATCCCTGTTTCCCCCAATCATTTGCTTCTCTTGCAACAAAAACACTTTCACTAGCTATTTCCTCAAGAGGCGTCAGGGTGGCAGGATTCAGATTTCTCAAGTGCGCGCCACAAGGGCGGTGCTACCTGAGCCTTCTCTCTGTCTCTGTGTCCACAAGTTCCAACCTGGCACGCCTATGCTTAGATGCCAGAAATATGACAAATATTCTGATAAGCCCATGGAATTTAAAACACAGGTCTGTTTCTGCACTGGCGAAGACTGTTCAGAAAGCTTTATGATGTTCAGTGCGCATGCAGGTCTGCCTCTAGCACCGCACCAAGCGTCCTGGAGATGCTGAGTTGCCCTTTACGGGATGAATTAATGGATCCCATTGTACTGTACTGTGACCGCTCCATTATGGTAGAATGAGCAGCCAGAGGGGAAATCAAGGCAAGAAGGAGGGAAGCCCTTGAAATTCTATGTACCTTTTCCATGATCGGGGAAAGAAAGCCTTTGAAACTGCGCTTCGCCTCAATGCCAGAAAGGCCCAAAAGTCTCCACAGTGCCCAAAGGAAGAAGCCCATTAACCCCTTTGTGGACTCACACCCCCTAAAAGCTGGCGCCACCTTTACTTGTCAATCGGTATGTAACCTCCTCACCCTCTCACTCCTTGTGCGCCAACGCTCTAAGTCCTCAGGACAAAGGGCTTGGTGCTCTTGGCTCTTGGCTCTCGGGCTGCCTGGCCAGGCTGCCCGGCCTCAGGCCACCCGGCCTCTGGCCACCCCAGCCCTCACCACCCCTGCGCTTGCCGCCCCCGCCTTTGGCCACCCTTACCCCGCTTCACCCTGAACCTACGCCTCTCAGCCCCCCACCGCCGTGTTCGTTAGGCCCGGTCTCTTCTCTGAAAACAGATCACCAATAAACACTGCTTGCACCTTAATAGACTGGCTGATCTTTAATTCTTTGCTGCATTGGTGAGAAGAACCAAGTTCCTGGGAGTTTCTCCCATAACAATATTATGGTATTTAGTGTAAAGAACTTCTTGTTTATACCTCTTAAAAATTTTTGTTCTCATGTTTAAGAAACTTAAAGTGAGGTTAACCTTTAATTTCCAGTTCAACCTTTGTGTGTATACGGGGTTCTATTTTTTTTTTTTTTTTTTTTTTGGCAATATAATGTAGCCAAAAAGAGCTTGGGATCAGGAATGAAACCCATTTCTGAATCCCAGTTCTGGCATCTTCTGAAGGTAATAATATACAATTTAAGGAGTTGCAATGATTTAAGAGGCCATGGTGGGGAATGGCAATGCGGGGGCGGGGGGGGGGTGTCCTTCCCACTTGGCCAAACTATCCACTGTGACACCAAGGTTGGGGTCTTTGTCCTTCTCTGGCATCAGGTTACTCATGGGCCACTGACTTCAGAGGCCAGAGAAAAAGAAAAGGAGCCGCATACCTCTGCTCAGCCAGGGCTCCTCCCTCCGTGCCCTGTCCTGACATAGCCACCTCATGCCTGGATACTCCTTAAAAATGTGCTCCTCTGCGTTAAATGCTGTTTTGGATTTCCTGCACCGGTGTAATGGACAGGCCTCTCTCACAAGGGCTGTTGCCGAAACGCTCGATCGGCGCCCTGAGTGGCGCAAAAACTCTCAGCAACTCCTGAAGATTTCAGGGCCTCTGAAACTGGCAAGAGTTTTGGGGAAATTTGTTTGCTGCATGATTAATCCTGGGTGGATTGGTCCCGGAAAAGCACATGTGGGTTTGCAGCAAGAGCAGCCTGCAGCGTTTCACCAAATAAGCCATCTAACTAACGGAAAGGCCCTGAAGGACGTGTTGTGGATGGAATTTCAGAGTGAGGGTGGGGCCTGACGACCAAGGACATCGCCAGATGTGTGGACAGCGGAGCGCCTTTGAACCCACTAACATCTAAAGGGACAGCACACGGGGCCAGATTATAAAACTGAACCGGACTGAAACACTGGAGGAGGGAGGCCCAGGAAGGAGTAAGATCCTAGGAGAAGGATAATAAAATTCATCACCATAATTACCCCCAGCCCTACTCCCCAAAGACAGCCAACAATAGCTCAGCTCAATGAGGTTATTCATCCATATGCAAGTCTCCTCACTCATTATCCTCAGACAAAGCCCCTTGGGGTCTCAACTCCCTGCCAGCAGGCCAGCAAATCAGCATCCACACACAACCGCCCCCCCCCCAGCCTGGGGGGCTTCTGTCTTTAGCAGTCCATGGCTGTCTTTTCAGACTAGGTTTACCGACACCCTTCAGGAGTAACTTCGACACTCAGGAACCGGCTTAAAAAATAATTACAGCTAACCCGTCCCTGGGGGCAAGCAGAGGACGCGCCCAGCTGCTGTCTTTCCTGAGCTGGGCTGGGATGGTGCTCAGTTTGGGGACCTCCCACATCTTGCCCTCCTGAGCACAAAATGGTGTCATTTTGCACCCCGTCTCGCCAAAAAGGAAATGTAACTGAAATGCAGAGTCGTGTATGTTGCCGTGAAAAGAGAAATGCCAAAGATAGGGCCACCCCGAATAGCCCGCGGGCCTGCGGAGAGCCACTCCAAGCAGACAGTGGCAGACAGTCGGCTCAGAACACTTAGAACACTACGCCCCATATCATTTCCCCAGGGCTGGGTATTTTTGTCCTGGGGAATTACAGAAGCCTAGGTTAGGTCCATTCCTCCTTCAAGCCACTCCCTCCCAGGATTCCTCTGGTATGGGGACTACCTTGGTCCTCGGTTTGGAAAACGTAAACTTCCCTTTCAGAGCACAGCTCAGCCACCTCCAGCTTCAAAGATCACTAGTTCAATTACAATTCCTTCAACCAATATTTAGTGAACAGCTACTATGCACCAGATGCCTTTGGGGCTCTGAGGATCCAGGCTAAGGCAGAGCTGTGTCCCTGGGAGCTCATAGTCTCTTGGGGGAAACAGACAATAAAAAACCAAGAAAAGGAATAAAATATTGACCCATGTTCCAGGATGCTACCAACTGGGCAGAAAAAGGCCAGGGATGAGAGAGAGGCTGTCCAGTAAGAAGAGGGAAAGGGAATGGAAAGACGCAGATGCCGGGACAGGCAGAGCTGTGGTCGTCCGAGCTAAGTATTTCAAGTCCGAGGAGTCACCACCGCCCCTGTGGTCATTGGCATCGTTGGCCAAGTTCAACACACAGCCCCAAACCAACTTCCATAAACCTCAGGCTCACAAGCATCCTTCATTCCCTCGTGCTACTCAGGAGCCCGTCGCTCCGTCCTTCCCACGCGATACAGAGGATCCCGGGGCCTCCCCCGGTGGAGGCGTCCCCACCGATGGGGTCCTGAGGGTGCCCAACGCGTGGGCACCCGGGGTGGGAGACCTTCGCTGCACAGGGGGAGCCCCCGCAGCACCCCAGCACTTCGGGGCGTCCCTGCCCGTGCGGTAAGGCCAGTCTCTCCGGAGGCCATGGGCATCCTATACACAGCCCCGCAGGAAAGCCCTGTCCTGGCAACCGAGGGCTCCTGGCTGCTAGCCGCCACCCTCTCCCTTGACAGGACAAGGAGTTGCGCTGCCTGTGAGAGACGCCCTCCCCTGTCCCCACTTCTGCTGACTGTGTGTTCGGGGGCTCCTCCTCGCGCCCGTGCGGCCCTTTCTTCGGGCCCTGGCACCAGCTAAGCCGCTGCCTCGACTTGTCCCGGGCCCTCCAGGCTGGGGCGCGCGCTCGCGCCCGGCTCCGGTCGGCTCCCCTGGGCAACCGCCAAAACCAGGCCCGGGCACCCCAGCAAGTCCCGGCTCGCAGGTCCCCGGCAGCCCCGGCACGGAGGCGCTCGCGCAGGGTCTTACCTCCTTCTGCCGGAACCCACAGCAGCGTCCTTCCCAAAACCAGCAGCAGGACTGGCACCTTCCACATCTTTTCAGGGAGCCGGTCCTCTGCGGGGCCGCGCGGCGACTCTCGGTGCCGGGGAAAGATGTAGCAGCTGTGCAGCCCCAGGCCCTCGGCGGCGGCCGAGCGCGAAAGAGGGGACTGGAAGGCGGGGAGCAAACGTCCCAGAGCAGGCGGGGTCCCCAAGTTTCCTCCGCCCGCGGCAGGCAGCGGAGCAAACTTTGCAGTTGGGAACTTGGGGAATGAAGTCAGCATTTATCTCGCCCAGCGAGGGCGGGCGCGCCCCGCTGTAAGGTGGTCTCGGGCCGGGGCTCGCTGGGACCGCCCTCCCGCTCTGTTTGGCCCGCGCGAAAACGATGACCTCAGGCCAGGTTTAAAGTTACAGGGCCGCAGCTGCGGGGCCGCCAGCCGCGCGGAGGCGCCCGGCCCGGAGAAGCTGGCTTCGACCGCGTTCCCCGGCCCGAGGGAAGGGAGCGCGTGCAATAAGCAATTTATTTTTCTTTTCATTAACTTCATTTATTCTGTTTTTTAAGCGCCAGGCACAAGGCTGGGTTTTTCTTCTTACGAGAAGTAAAGGGTTCCTTGTGTGGCCAGTCATTTTAGGACCGAGCCTGGGATTGCTCTTGTAAATATTGAATTGGATGGCTTAGGGAAAAAAAAAAAAAGAAAGAAAGACAAGAAAAGAAAAGAAAAAAGAAAAAGTGGCCGTCCTCCTCTGGGTTGGCCAAGAGGAGGTTTGCAACAGTAAACTGCACCGCTGTCCAGGAGGGACAGGAAGGGTGGGCTGGGGGCCTGCCTGAGAGGTGGCAGGCAGCTTGGTTGGCAGCGTTGGTGGCTGTGGCAGTTTCCGACGTGGCACTGTGATGCTGGCGCCCACGGGTGGGCGTGGGCAATTGGACGAAGCAGACAGCCCACCTGCTCACCAAACCTGTGTCCACTTCCAGGCAGGCGGGGCCCATCCCTTTAACCCTGGAGCTTGCCTGGAATCCCCATTCTTCTGGTTTAAGCAGTCTTACCCTGACCTCAGGTGCGGGCTGCAGCAGGAAGATAACTTAAAGTTTTTTACTTTATTTCCTTCTGAACTAGTGGGATGACTTTTGTTGTTGTTGAAGGAGAGGAGTTGGAACAGCGGCCTCTGCCTCACTCCCAGAGGCCACCGATTTCATTCAACAGAAAACCAGAGAAGCGAGCGCTTTAAAGCTCCATACCGGGGGTGAAAACTGGTTGTTTTCAGGTCTTTATCCTAGACTTACTCATCCAAATTTGCTTGATCAGAAGAGTCACAAGGGGAGGCTGCTATGAAGGCTCAGATCCAGACCCTTTGAGAAGTCACATTTTATGCCAGTGTCCCCGTGAGGCCAGAGTGAGGAGCTAGGGAAATTCCCTGGCAAGTGGGATAGGGAAACTGAGGCAGGTCGCAGCACACAATGGCCAAGCAATTGACAGCCAGGGACAGATGGTCACGAGGGCGGAAGGCCCCCCAGTGCCCGGCCGGGGAGTGGAACCGGGAGAAGAGGGGCCCCGCCGCCAGGGTGACGCCTCCTCCCCTCAGAGAACATCCGGGCCTCGGCCTGGCCGGGGTTCAGCACCAGGCTCAGAGGAGCCGGAGGAGCAGCAAAACCAGGTGCGGGATGCCAGGACCCACGGCGATGACTCGCGACCCCCTGCCCGGGCACTGACCCATCAGTGGGGACCACGACCCTGAAGGTGGCACCTGGAGAACTGATGGGCATTCCACTGGGCCCTCCCCCGAGACCTCCCTTAGGATTCCCGTCTGCAGGAGGGAGACAGAAACCTCAGGACAATTCCCTTTCCCTTCTCCTTCCACTTCTTTCCCCACAGGGACACGTCTCCTAAACGCTAAGGCTACGGCCAAGCTTGGTCCCAGGCCAACGCCCTGAACCTGTCCCCAAGCCCCCCTTTTCTCTGCCTTCCCAAGGGGCTCAGGCAGCCCAGCCTCGGCTCTCCTGTTGCTTCCTCTGTGCTGAGCCCTTCCTTGTTTCACTGTCCCCAGCTTTAGTGAACGCATCCTCACCGTCACCTGGATCCTGCATGGAGTCCAGAACCCACACGCTACAGCTGGTCCCCCACAGACCCACCCGGGGCCCGGCCCCTGCCCGGGAGCTCGTCCGCAGGGATGTTCAGTGTTGACTAAATGCAGGTGCAGCCTCTGTGGTTCTAGGGAGAGGAGAGGACCTTCCATTTCCAGAGATCTCCCAGGGGATGCCTGCCCTGGGCCTGTGCCTGAAGTAAGGAGAGAAAGGGTACCAGGAGTCAGGCTTGCAAGTGTGAAGAGAAAACTGGGGATAGAGGACTGACTTACCCATCTTGCCACTACCTTTTATTATTATTTTTGTTTGTCGCACAGACCGAATGGTGCAGGTCTTGCCTGTAGAGTCTGCTACATGGAGAAGGGATGCAAATCCACTCCAAAGTCAAGGAGGAAAGAAAAAGACCACCTTCTCTTGGAAATGGAGAGGAAATGAAGCCTAGGTGGGGGATGGGTTTAATGCAGCTAATTTAGAGGGTGCTTGGAGCCAGGTTATTGTTGAAGGAGATGAGTCCCCTTGTCCCGCGCCCCAGGTCCCTGCTCCCCAGGGATGTGTCTAGATGCTACCAGGTTGGTCACCTGACCCTGTAGTAGAGGACGGAGGAGGAGCAGGTCACAGGGTGTTGCATCCTGTTGGAAGCCACCCTGAGGGACGGGGAGAGGGGCTGGGACCCCGGAGTCTACAGACAGGGTCTGGGTGCTGTTGGTCTGAGTAACTGGGCAGAAAGGCTGAGCCAGGTTGAGGGTCCTTCCTCAACAATGCAAGCAGCAGAGAGGGGACCATGGGCTCAACACAGGGTTGGAGCCAGGGCGCACCTGAGCGACTCGGGGTAGGTAAAGAGGTGGCAGTGAGTTGAGTGGGGATTGGACACCTGAGACCAACCCAGAAGAGAGAAAGATGTGAACAAGAAGGGAACATGCGAGAAGATTCCTCCATCTCGAGAAACAGCCTGTGCCCCTGAAGTGGTGACTAGTGAGCTAACAGTGACGTTTGTCCTGCACACCAGGAACTCTGGGAACCGGCACTATCTCACTGACTCCTCCAAACAACCCTGGGTTAAGAACACTGATAGCACTCATTTTATGAATGGAGACATGGGTTTCCAAAGCAAAGTAGTTTCCAAAGGAGTGTACATCTGATCGGCCAGAGTGGGACCTGAGAATTTGAATGTCTAAGTTCACAGGTGCTGCTACAGCTGGTCCTGGGGCCCCACTTTGAGAACCACTGGTTTAGAACCAAGTTGTCCGACGAGTGGTCATGGCAGGTCTAGGGCTCTGTTGCTTAAGGCTCTGGAGGGAGAGGTCTGTAAGTTCCTTTCAGGGAGCAGGAGCCCTGCTCCCCAGGGTTGAGGGAGAAGGAGAGGAACCAGAGCATCTAGCCCAGGGCCACCCGTGGTGCAGGGATGCCAGAGAATTCATGTCAGGATCTCCTGGAGCAATAAATAGGTCCGGCTGCCTGGGGAAGGTTTCTCAGCATCTCCCCTTGCTTCTGGACACACCCTGCTCCAGAGCTGAGACGGTAACAGATGAACTAAAGCCCTGAGGCTAAAGGCATCTCTGAGACTCAGGAATAAATCACGCACTTAGGAGTATGAGCCGGACCCAAAATGTATTCAGCAGGAAGCAAACCAGGCTGGGCGTGGGGATGAGGGTAGGGCACGGCCCTCGGACTGAAGGAACCCATAAGGGCTTGGTTTGCTAGAAAACACCTCAGTGTTCTGGAATCAAAATTCAGCTCCATGGTGGCCTTGGGCCACGCAAACCTCAGTTTCTTGCTTCTTTAAAATGGGCGTGTTACTCCTGCTTTGGAAGGTTCTATGCCCAGTGAGGAGTGTGACTGCTAGACTTAAAAAAAAAAAAATGATGTGCATTTATTAATTTTTCATTATAAATATATGCATTCATTAAAGGAAATGCGGAAAACAGGAAAGTAGAAAAATTATCATATGCCCAGATTTTTGTTTGTGTTTGTTTGCAACTTTTTATTTTGATATAATTTCAAACTGGGAGAAAAGTTGAAGTAGTCACAGTGCCCCCACGCGCCATTGTATCCATCTTTACCAATTTGTTTATATTTTGCCCCATATGCTTCATCCTTATCTCTACATTGATATACATTTACGTATCGGTCTTGTTCTGACTCACTTGAGCGTCTTGATGACTCATGCCCCCAGCCCTAACTACTCGGGGGTGAGTTTCCCAAGGACATTCGCCTTCGTAGCCTCAGTAGGAATTGCAAAATTTAATATTAAAACAAGCTGTGGTCTAATCCACACTCCATATTCAAAATCTGACAATTTTCCCAATGATGCCCTTGATAGATTTTTAGTCTCCAGAATCTAATTCAGGATCACACTTGGCCCTGGCTGGCATTGTCCTCAGAAGAATCCAGGACTCTGCCTCAGGCTTTCCTGGTGTTTCTTGAACTGAGTGCTATTTGAAGACCACAGGCTGGTATACTTTATAGACCGTCCTTCAGTGTGGGTCTGTCTGCTCTTCCTCACGGTTAGAGTCAGGCATGCGTTTTTGGCTGGACATTGTGATGTTCTATTTTCTCAGTTAAGAGGCTCGGGATGTCACTTCCCAATGCACGGGGGTGTTAACTTTGTCCCCTTGGTTAAGGTGATCTAATCCTGAGCTCGGAACACCCCACCTTAACCCTTAACAGCAGGTATGCAAAACAGGGAGATACCATGTTTCCTGTAGGCACCCTGGGACAAAAGAGTTTTTTCACCCGGGGAAAAAGTTCCACATTCGGACTTGGGATGGATCAGGAGCTGCCCTTCTTTACAAATGGGAGAAGGGTTGTGGCGAAGGGCCCGCGCTCTCCAGGCAGCTAGAGAGGAAAGCTTATGCCCGTGGAGGATTTGAGACACTGACCCCTTTCTGACACGCCCCTGGATGAGTCCGTACGTCCCCTGTTTGAAGACCCCTGTCCTTTCCCCCTGCCTGGCCGGACCTCCCCGCAGCTTCGCTTCGGGCCACCTCCTCCATCCTGCTGCAGTTTAAGGGCCGTGCCCAGAGTGCACTGACACACTCACCCTCGCGCCCCACCTCTGGGGCGTGCTCCTCAAGTATTTGTGGGAGGAGAGCTCGGGATTTCATCTGACCCGCTAGAAGATCCTTGCCATTGAGGACCCTCACCAAACCCCCAGCCCAGCCCAGCCCAGCCCAGCCCAGCCCAGAGACTGAGTCAATGCCACAGAACGTGCCTCAGGCCAGCCGGACTCTGCAAAGACAAAACCAAAAGCAAGGGGTGGCTTCTGCGATCTGTGCATGCTGGCAAATTCCTGAGGGGCACTTCTCCAGATATTGGTGCACGCCTCCTTTTGCACGCTGGCTGATAGCTACGGTCCCATCAACAGAGATCCGTTCCTGAGCTTCAAGACTGATCCCTTTAGGGTGCAAGTGCACCTGGGAAGGACGGCGCTTAGCATGGGCAGTCTCACAGAGTAGGATGTGGATGAGTTTCTCTCCCTTTCCCAAGAGCAGGTGTTGATAAGGTGTCAAGGATGTTCATTTCTTAAATACTGATGCGGGGAAAGCGCACGCAGCATCTGGCCATTTCATCACGGAGTTCGGTCGGGCAGCCCCTCAGGGCGCTTGCTGTCGTCCTTCACTGCTGCGACTCATGGGCTCACTCGTTCCGGAAATGCCTGCTGGGTGCACTGTCGTGGGCACTCGGAGGCAGCGCGGCTGGGACGTCTCCTGGGTGTGGCTGGGGCCCCTCATCCTTTTCCCCTCACTGTCTTCTCCTTGACAAGCGGGTGGCATCAGCTCCTCGGTCCACCGCCACTCCCCCACCCCGCCACGGCCCCCGTTTTGGCAGAGGAAGGTTGCTGAGCCCTCCTTGCCGAGGCGGGGCCCTGTGGCTGTCTCAGGACAAGGAACAAGGTATGATGTTTGGTTTTTCACTGCTCTATTAAAAGCAGCGGAGCTTTCACTTGAAGCAATAAGGAAAACATTCAACTCAGTGGATCAACAGGCTTCTGTGCACTGTGTCCTCCTGGGGAAGCTGTGGGTCTCTCCGCTGGACACAGAGTGGGAGCCACAGACTCCGGGAGAACAGGGACTCGGATGTGGCCAAGGGCGTGAGCGTCCCCTTCCCCAGGAGGTTGACACCCCCGTGTTATAGACCCTAAATCTGACGTCAGCTCCACGCTGCCCCGAAGAAATGCAAAAAGAACTCACTCAGACCACTGGCAATTTTTCCTTCACCACAACAAAGTGCATATTTACATACTACCCTTCCCCTTCCCTGCCCCGAAAAGGCTGGCTGAGTCCAGCCCATGGGTTTAAATGCAGGGATGTCGGATGGTTTGAAAGAAAAACCTCACTGATCACTAGAATGGTTGGGGCCACAGTCAGTGATTTGTTTTCCTGTTTGGGGCTGGGTTTTTTTTGTTTGTTTGTTTTTGTTTTTGTTTTTTTGGATCAACCCTGAGTTGTAACAGAGGATCAAGCACAGGGAGAAGTCGCTGTTTTTTTACACTTGAGACCAGCACAGAAAGTTCCTTTCATTGGTGTGTTCAGAGAAGGCTTCACGTTTCTGCGTCCACACAGCCCAGCTGGCTTACCTCTTCTACCGCTGCGGCTTTAAACATTCACTTGTGTTGGGGGAAAAAAAAAAAAATAGAAGCCGGCACTGCTTGGAAACCCATCTGAATGAATATATCTCAGTGTGGGAGGTGGGAAGGTCAAGCAAGGACAAGGGGACAAGGCTGGAAGGCTCATGTTTCTATGTGGCTGTTCCCTCAGAGGGTGGTGGCCCTGAAGACATCAGCCCCAGTCTTTCTCTCCCTCAGTTTCCCTGGGTGGAAAGTGGGCTTGTGAATGGCTGGTGGTAAGACCTCGGGGTGTCAGTGAGAACACCCACCCATCAGGCGTGGCTGTGCCCCAAGGCTTGAGCAACTTCCCCTGAATCCCGCCAGCTCCTGCCCTGGCCACATGCTGAGGACAGTGACAGTGACAGCCACCACAAGGCAGGAACTCCCTGCCCAGCCCAGAGGGTGCCTACCCTCCCCCACAGAGGGGAGGCCTCTACACCCCACCCTCCCCTGGGCTCGCGCCCTGGGTTCATGAGCATTCCAGAATCTCTTCTGTTGAAGTCCCGAATCTGTTTTAATCACCATTTAGGAATCTAACTTGAAAATTCAGACTTTAGCGTCTGCCAAGAGGTGGGTTTGGCCATGATAGGAAAACAGGAAAAGGCTTCAAAAGTTAATAAAGCTGAAGAAAACAGTTTTTATGTTCGCAGCCCAATACGCAAAGCTGCTGGTCCCCACCCCTATCCCCAGCTGCCGTCAGATAGGACAGGCCTCTCCTGGCATTGCAACCGTATGGCTCAGCTCTCCGGAGGCAGGCGAGGGGCGCGGGGGGATTTCCGGGAGGTGTTATTGGAGGGGAGCAGCTCTTTCCTCAGCAGACCCTGGGAACCTGATCATCCTTTCTCTCTGGCACTGACAGCAACAAGCTACCATGACAAATGACCAATTCTTTCATTCCGCGACTGTCTATTGAACATCTCCCATGTGCCAGGCAGTGTCCTAGGCTTCAGGGACAGGGCAGGGAAACAAGGCATCCAGGTGGCTGTTTTGGTGTCTCTTATGTTCTGCAGGGGAGGGTGATGATAGGGACGGAAATAAATAAGGCAAGCAGAGGTCGCGTGAGTGTTTGAAAAGATTAAAAGAGGTCGGCGCTGCCCCGAGTTGGGTGCACACCTCCGCACCAGAGGCAGCATGGACCCTCCGTGGGAACAGGAAAGTTGAGAGTGTGGAACTTTTCAGATTCTCAGCGATCTGGTGTCCTCTTTGCTAAAGTGGATCTACCGCTCCGGCCACCGTTGTTTTTCCACTTTGCTGTGAAAAGACAAACCTCTTAATTACCTTTAATCCTACTATGAGGCATTGCCCAACAATGTAAAAACCCTCTCAGGGCAGAGGAGGGGCAATTGAAAATGCTGTTGTGTCTGAGTCTCCTTTAAATAAAGAGCCAGAAGCCCACAGAAGAGTTTTCTGTCTTGTCCTGGAGTATCAATATTTTCTCTTTTTGAAAAAAATTTTTTTAAATTTTCAATTACAGTCAACATTCAATATTACATTAGTTTCAGATGTACAGCATAGAGGTTAGACCTTTTTGAAACTTACGAAGTGATCGCCCCAGTAAGTCTAGTACCCACCTGGCACCATACGTAGCTATTCTAATGTTATTGACTGTATTTCCTATAGAAATTGGAAGAACCAGAATTCTTGAGAAAATGTGTAATAACACATCACTTTGAATCAAGAGGTAGAATGTTGATGGAAGGAACGTCGGATTTAGCTGACTGATTTAATAAGGGCATCAGCTTTGAAAATTTGGTTTCATGGAAGAGCTTTCCCCTGAATTCAATGAGCAAAATTCATGGCTTTATGGGGTTTTGTGAAAATAAATAGAAATGATTTCTTTATTTAGAAATGTACATATTTATCTCTTATGTAATAAAAGTCAATTTATTTAAATACATTGGCAAAAGTGTCCTGAAAGGAAAAGTGTTCTTATTTTCCCAACAGTTTCTTGAGTTAAACCATTTAACCAATGTGCCTCTAACTGAAAAGGGGACGGGAAATGAGCAACCACTTCACAAGTGTTGGTAAAATGTTTTGGGTGTGCTTTCCAGAAACCGGAAATGGCTTGAATGATGCTGTGACATATATGTTTGCAAACCTCTCTCCTCAAAATTACGGTTTGTAAGCACCAACAACTGCCAAATTGATGTCTCCAGGTGGAAACTGAACTCAGCTCCAGACGCACGTGCCCAGCTGCCTGCTGGGCTGTCCCTTCCTCAGCAGGAAGTGAGGGAAAAGAGTGAAGATGACATTCAGAGGGGAGGGCAAGGTGAAAGCAGGTGCTACCTGGGTCTCTCGGGGCTCTGCCCAAGGTCGAAAACCCCAGACAGGCTGAGGGCACATCCCACGAACAGGAACATTGATGCTCTGCTTCTGGAAACATCCAATAGGATGAAGAGAAAGTAGATGACATGGTGAGACGGGTATCCAGACAGGTTCCAGGTAGGCGACCCTGAAGTGGCCCAGATGGCTCCCCACAGTGAGAAGTCCCTTGTGTCCCCTTGGGGGAAAGAGAGATGCCAACAGGACCAGCGGTCCTGCCCGAAGCCTCCATTCAGGACAGGGAGATCTCAGAGAGCCGTGGCCTTGTGACCACAGCAAATAGCACAGCTGAGCATCGGCAGCAACCGCACGTGTCAGATCACGACTTAGGAGAAGGCAGGACCCACACCAACACGAGTCCGTCAGCAAAAAAAGCAGAGGCTAGTGCCGAAGGCAAGCAGGACGCCCAGGGACAGAGCCAGGGTAGGTGCAGCCTGTGCAAGAACCAGAGCCCCTCCCACTGTCCCCGCAAGACGTGGCACTTCCCCTGCACCCAGATGCCATTTGGGGAGAGGAATCCCTGCAATCTGAGCATTTCCCCCCAAAGAGAACGGATGCACGTTAGGGAACTGCGCCAAGCCAGGGGAGACTGAGTTGGCGAGAGTTAGAGTACCGTCCTCGAACACCCAATATCTGGGTCAAATGAGGACACCTATTTAAAAAAAATGAAGGAAACGTCCTCCCCACCTACAAAGAAGTGTTGGTGTTGTTTTTCATCACATTAAATGATAATGAATCGCATGGTGAAACAGTTATTCTCTTTTAAATTGTCCTTTATAAAAAAAGTCTTTAACAATTGACACATACTAAAAATATATAACATAGGCATTAGTTATAAAGCAGCACAATGACATGAACGTGGGACTTCACTGCATGACCGAAGAGCAAAAACATCGCCAACCTCCGGGGCTAACAGCATCGTGAATTTTCTGTTTATCCTCCTTTCAGTTTTCTTAAAAGAGGTTTATCACATACGCATATGTCTAAGCAATAATTAGTGATTGACTTGGTTTTGAACTAAAAAAAGAAGTTTCTTAAAGTATGTAGTAAAGCAACTTCTTTTTTCATTCGAAATTCAGTGGATAATATTCATCCCTGCTGTTGCACGTAGCATAGTGCATCCATTTTTCGCTGCTGTGAAATAGTTCGTTGTGTGGAGATATCTGTTTATTTTTCAGTCTCCTTTTGATAAACAGAAATTATTCATTTTAATGGAGCTCATTGTGTCAGGGTTTTAAAAACAGTTTTATGTAAAAAAAAATCTTGCCTTATGCTGAGGTTATAACAATTTTATTTCATGATTTTTTTTCCTGAAGTTTTAAACTTTTGCCTTTCACCTTTAAGTTGTTATGCACTTGGAACTGATTTTATATGCGGTGTAAATTAAGGATTCACCCTTCCCAGGCACCCCTCCCCCGCAAGTGGGTAACCAGTTGTCTCAGGATCTTTGTCGTAGTCTTTTACTCACAGAACTGCTGCGTCTCCTCTTCATGTATCAAGTCTCCAAATCGTGGGAGGCCTGTTTTGTTGTATGTCTGTAACTGCATCACTATCACATGATTTTAATGGCTAAACTTCATAATAAGTCTTGATTTAGGATTAGGCACATTTCTTCAACTTCACCTTCCAACCAACTTTTTCCACCCTAAACCGCTTGTTCTACATAAAGAACTACTTCTCTCCCAGGCCTCTAGGAGGGCGCTCGCTATTCCCATCTTTGGGAAGCTGGGTAAGTAATTGCTGAAATCATCTTCTGCGCTCTGTGGCTCAGAGGAGTGACTTGGTTGAGGAAGGCTCCAGATTGTTCGAAGGCCATTGCCCTTCTTTCATATACATTTTGGAACCAACTTCTCACATTTTTCAAATAAACAAACAAAAAAACAAACCTGTTGGGATTATGATTGAAATTATGTTAACTCAATAGGTCCATTTGGAGACACTTAATATCTTCATACTGTGTATTTCTAAACACAATACGTATTTATTTAGAGTTTTAAAATGCCTTTCAAAAAAGTTTGAAAATTTTTTCCCATTAACTTCTTGTTCACTTTTTGTTATAGTTATTCAGAGGCACTTTTTATGCTGTTGCTCTTGTAAATCGCACTTTTTAAAAAAAATTAATATTTTCATTTGTTGCTTGTGTATAAAAACATGATTGATTTTAATATAGTGATCTCATTTTCTGCCACTTTGCTAAACTCTTTTTACTAATTCTAATAATTAGGTCTGAGAATCTTTTGAGCTATCTCTTTGCAGATAATTATGTTATCTAGGAATGCTGACTCTTGGGTTTTCTAGTCCTTAAGCTCTTGTTTCTTTTCCTTGTCTCATTGCCCTGGCTAGTTTAGTGTCTCCAACACAAAGTAAAATGGGAACAGGGCTGGTGAGTCTTCTTGTCTGCCTTTTTATTTCAAAGGGACTGCTTCTAATGCTTTTCCATTTAGAATGATTCTTGCTATAGGCAATTCCCTTTTATTCCTAGTCTGCTGAGAGTTTTAAATCAGGAACAGGAATGAAATTTTTCAATTTCTTGTTGTGTATCTGTTACAATAATCATAATATTCTATTCTTTAATTTGTTAAGGCAACAATGGGTTATAAATTTTTCTTACATTAAACTACTCTTGTATTTTTAAATTATATTCAACCTGGTTTTTTTCTTAACTCTTTTATAGATTGCCAATTGAGTTTGGTAATGTTAACATTTGTTTTACAATTTTGCATCAATGTTCCTGAGTAGCATTGACCGACAGTTTTCCTTTCTAGCACTATTGTTTTTTAATAGTATATTTTTACTGTATTTTTTTCCCGTTGCCATTCATCCCCCTTAGGCCCTCTCCCTCCTCCACCTGTGCCCCTGCTTCCTGCAGCCGCCACACTGCTGTCAGCCTGCTCTCTATGAGTCTGTCTCTATTTTTCTCATGAGTTCAGTTTGTTCATTAGATTCCACGTATGAGTGAAATCATATGGTATTTGTCCTTCTCTGACTGGCTTATTTCACTTAGCATAATGCTCTCCAGGTCCATCCATGCTGTCTAGCACAATTATTGTTTGGCTTTAATATCAAAGCTTTGTTTGTCTTATATAATACATTGGGGAATATTTCCTTCAATAATTTATTCTTTGAAAGTTTGGTAGACTTGACTTGTGAACATCTCTGAAACTGATGTATTCTTTTAGGGTTAATGTTTACTATTATTTCAAACTTCTAGGTTCTTAATAATTATATGATTATTCAAATTTTGCATTTCTCCTTTGATGAGTTCTGAATAAATTATATTTTCTATTAACTTGTTGGTTTTATTTCTGTTTTTAAATTAATTAGCTTAATGTTTATAGTATACTCTTATTGTCTTCATCTCAACTACACCTGCAGTTTCTTATGCCAAATCTTGTTTATTTGGGCAGTCTCTTTTTTCCTGGATTCATCTTGCCAGAGGTTGTAAATTTTTTTATAAGTTTTTTTGAAAAACCAACATTTGGCCCTGTTGATATTAATTGCCAGCCACTATTCTAAGTGCTTTACCTATATGAACTAGTTTAATTGTGTGTATATAACACTGTCATCGTAACTTCCTTATCTTTTGTATTTTCGGTCTCTTTGTCTCTGGATACTTTCCTCAGATCTACCCTTTAGTTCACCCATTATCTCTCTGATTGGCAGTTTAACACGTCCATTGAGTTTCAATGATTATAGTTTTTATTTCTAAAAGTTCTATTTGGTTCTTTTCCAATCTACCTGGTCCATTTTTATAATCTATTCTTCTTTGTTCATCACTTTTATTAGATAATTTTCCTATAAATGTGTCATACTCTGTATTTTGCATCTTACAGTTCCAATACAAGAAACTCATGACTCTCCGTCTATGTCTTGTTAATTCCGCTGCTCTCACTCAGTGGAACTTGTTTCCTTGAGGATTTGGTGGTGTTGTTTTTTTTTCTGTGAGCTTATATTTGGCTGAACATAATCTGTAGGGATCCTGAAATGACGATATTTCCGCCCCCCCCCCCACCCCGGGAAGATTTATATTTGCTTTTCTCAGAGGCCATGGCCGCGCTGGACACTCCTGGGCTCACTGAGCGCATCCGGCCCGTAAGGCAGGAGGCTGGGGGCTCATGTTCCGCTTTGCAGAGAGCGCTAGCTGTCCTGACTCCAGGGCTGGCACTCGCCACCTCCCGCTGTCTCACTTGCTGACCAGTCCCTTTCTGCCGTCAACTTAATATCCTCTGCCATTCCCCCACCAACCTGGGAGGTTGTCCTTATTTTCATAAAAGCCTAGCAATCATACAAGTATTGTACCGAGTGTGATCTTCCCAGGGTCAAGTTCTACCCTGGTGGGAGGGGCCTTCAGAGGAACGGATTCACCTTTCTCCCAAAAGAGCAATTCAGTTTGTGTTTAATCTTTGGATCGTGTCAAGGGAGAAGTCTGAATGAAGTGTTCCCGTATCCTCACCACCTCCGGAGCACCTGTTCCGAGTCAGAGACTTCACCGGCATCGTATCTTCCAGAAACTAAGAGCACTGTTTTGTTTTCATTGTTATCTTATGGTTACATTCCATGATGGAAAGTGATACTGGGTTTCCTTTTACTGTCATGATACAAAGTGTCCTTTAAAGAGGAATAAATGTATATATGAAAATGATTTAATGTAAAGAAAATGTTCAATAAACTACAGTCTAAACTGTTGTTGAATATTGCAAAAATCAAGTGAGAATAAGGGTTGGAAAACACTGGAATATAGCCCCCAATCCCTCAGATCCGCTGACCTCCCTCAAAGCGCCCCTTCTCCCGCCCTCCTCAGAGGGACTCCCGCATTGTGGCCAGTCCCCCTCAGCCTGCCTCCTGGTAACGACCCCCTTCATCGGTGCCACGCCCCTAACTCACCCCAAGACTGAAGCGAGCTTCTTGAGGACCGTCAAGTAGAACCAAAACCCAGCTCCCCGCAGGGTAAGTGACTCCTTATATCTCTTTGTCTCCCCGTGGGACCATGTCTCCCCATCAGCCTTGCCCTGTGTCTCACACGTAATTGGTGCCCCCATGGCAGCTGGTGATTGGGTTTGGACATTAAAGCGAGTTGGTGTGACCAGAGGGACACAGCTGGCAGGGGCGGGGACAGACATAAGGGTTAGGAAAGACACTGATGGGTTGTCCCTCCCAGAAAGGCCAAGAATTTGGCTGGGGGCATTAAGACCCTAAGCATCTTGTCTCTGGGCCTCTGATTTGTTTGTGTCCTAAACAAACAAGTGCGAGGCTTCTGCTTTTAGGGAAGTGCAATATGAACCCATCCCCAATTCCTGGCGCTGGAAACCAACAAGCCGCCTGCTCTGACCGCTTGCAGACATTTAGGCGAACCAGCTGCGCCCTCCGCCCGCTCTGCTGTGGCTCACGGACAGCCCAGCCCTCGTTCTGACCACAGAAGCAGCCTCGATGGCAGTGGGGGGCGGGGCGCAGGAGCAGCTCCACATGGAAGAGGAAGCCGCTGCCAGGCCCAGGCTTCTTCTGCCTTTGGGAAAATAAATGATATCTTTTGCACGATGTTTCTCCTCTTTTCAACCTGAAGTTTATTCCTCAGACCTGGAGAAAGCATTGTGGGGATTAGATTTTTCTCTAGACCTTGCTACAGTCCAAGAACCTTCCTTATTTAGGCTTTCTTTCCTTTTTTTAAGTCAATAGTTAGTTTTGAATTCATATATTTTAATAAATATTTACAGAACAGCCTCGCTAGCGTGGGGTTGAAGGGCAAGGCTGTCGGGTCGGATGGGCCGGCTCCAAATTCCACCTCCGCCTCCTGCCGGCTGTGCGGCCATAGGCGAATGGCCTTCTCTAAGGCCGAGCTGCCCTCTCCGTGACGTGGGGGCAGTATTCGCGCCCCCCGCAGAGGATATCGTGATGGAATGAGGTCCTTCCTGTGAAGGAATTCGTACACGTGTGCTAGGTACTCAGTGATGGACGATGAGGGCGGCGGCAGCGATGACGATCCTGGCACGCGTCGTGCACCACGTTGGGCTCTGGGGACCGTGCCTTGCTCAGAGAGGTTCATGAAACACCCAGTGGGAGTGACAGGCAGTGACGGAACAGAGAGACTTAATGGAACCAGGGATAGTGTTAGAGAAAAATTTATTCCGGGGCCATAGGAAGGTTCATAGGGAGGCGAGGCTGGTAGAGGAGCCTTCCCAGCCCCTTGGGGAGGAGAAACCACCTTGGCAGGGCAGCTGGGACCTGTTGCTGGGCCTGCCCAGCTCAGCCCATTCTTTCTGCAGAATGTCTTGTTCACAGGTACTCCATGCGCCAAGCCTACCTGACCAACTGTGACCAGGCAGCTCAGCGTGCCTATTTCAGGGACAAGGTCCTAAGAAGTCCCTTGTGGCCACACATCTTGTGCCACATCCTTTGATGCAGGGTTTACAGTTTTAAGGCCATTGCTTTGTTCTCCATCTTTGCAACTTCTTTGCACGGTGGGTAGCCTCCGAGGTGGCGCCCAGGGAGCCCTACCTCCTGGTATCCGTGCTGGTGCAGAGCCATGTTGCATCAGACGTGGTCGAGGGGACCATTAGTACACGGGAAAAATGACCCTGGAGGAAACCAGCAACCCCACCACGAGCAGCCACGTGGCAAGAAAAGAGGCCTCCTGCCGACGGCAAGTGAGTGAGCTTAGCAGCCAATCCTCCAGCCTCCACTGAGCTCGGAGCTGGCCCCAGCCCTGGCTGACCCCTTGACCACTGCCCCGTAAGAGACCTGGCTCCTGATCACCCAGCTACCCACTGTCAGGTTCCTGACCCTCAGAAACCGAGGCAGGAGATGTGTATTGCTTTGAAATGCTGCTACCTCGGGGGATAATTTATGACACAGCCACAGATAACCGATACAGTCTACTTCTCCCACGGGAGGTCAGGGGCGTGACTGACTGGCTCTCCGCCATTCCGACAGATGAGAGGGGCTGCGGTGTAACACCTGGAAGACTCCGTGCTACTTTGGGAGGAAATGGAGTGGGGCGCTGGAGCCGCAGTCAGGCAAACCGCGCAACAGCTAGCTCCCTCCTGCTTGACAGCAGGCAAGTCGCTTACGACATGAAGCCTCACATCTTATTCAGGGAGTGGAGGTAACAGCACTTACCATGTAGAGTTGCTGTAAGAATTCAACAAAATAAGGCACATAAAGAGCATAAGCATCAGCATTCCCACGTATACCGGCTATGAATGCAAATTGGTTCCATCTCTTGTCTTACCACGAACTTGCGCGAGGTGCTGAGGGACCAGCCTCCTCATGGCCCCCGCCTCCCCGCCGTACCACGCCCTCCCTACTGTGGACTGGGAAACAGGGAGGGGCCTCCATTTTGAAAGCGAAGTGGGACGTGTTTATGAAATAGCAAATACGTATTTGCATCAAACCTCACCTTCATTTGTGCAGACCACAAAATAACCCCCCATGTGGGACAGACGTGCACACGGACAACCAGCTCCGCTCACGGCTTTGGTTGGGGGACACTTGGGACAAAGGACTCCCTTCAGAGCGGGTCCCTTTTTTATTTCTGGGGAGGATAGAGTCTGATTATTTTATCAGGAGCCCTTCCCAAGTGATGCCTCCCAAACAGACATCCCGGCGCTTGAAAGCAAGCACGATGCCCCGGTATTAAGTTTACAGGCTAATTTTAAATCTCTGGGCACCTAGCGTGTATTTAGCTCCAAATTACATGGTGGATCTGGGTTTTTCTTAGACCTCATCCCTGCTGCAGGTAAAGAAAACAGCCCTGTGAAGGGGCCATAAAAAGCCATGTGAAGTCTCAGTGTTCCTGTCCTGCCCTGGCAAGGCCCGGCTGTCCAGGAGAGCTTTCATCCAACGGCTGCGCAGTTTGGCAGTCCTGGGATTGTGGGACGACCCAAGACAAATAACAGCTCAGGTTAATGGAGGCCACCAGCCCAAAAGGCCCTCAGCAACCCCGGCCTCTCTAGCAGCGCACTCCTCCTTCTGGCTAAATTGTTCAGGGCCCAAATCATCGGATTTTTCCTCCAGTTTTTGGAAAAATCGCTTTGGGGAACATGCAATGTCCGTCACGGCCACGAGAGGGCGCAACAGGGCAGCATTCCTCCCGGGGCACTGCCGCAGGGAGCGGCTGTTGGCAAGTTCCTTCCTGTCTCCCAGGATGACGCCTGGAGTGAGGACAAATATAGTGTAAACAATAGTCAGAGGCTGCAATTTGGGTGTCACAGCCTCAGGTGCCAGCTTCTTCCTTTTCTTTCTCTGCCTTTTTTTTTTTTTTTTTTTTAAGCATCTAATGAGAGGGAAATGGGCTGGGTTGGGAAATAGAAGCCTCCTTCTTGAGGTCAAGGCCTAGGCTCAGATTTGCTTGCTTGGAGCAGGGCCCTGTTTCTTCTAACGCGAATTAATAAATTCATTCATTCCCTTGACAACGAGGTATTGAACACAAACCACCATGTGCCTGACAGTGATGGACGCCAGAAACACAAAGGATGTCCCAGTCTAGCTGGGGAGGTGGGTGCTCTCTACGGGCGGGGCCCAGGATACGTACGTGCAAGGCTTCACAGAGCGGGTGGCTTTGGAAGGGGAGTTGCGTGATGACTCTCAGTGCGCAAGGCACCCGGAACTTTCCGACAGGGGCCAAGGGATGAGTGAAGAAGACCTTCAGATGTGACTGACACCAACCATCTGTCTCCACCACCATCTCTGCCTTTTAACCTGGGTCCTGTTTCCCCTCGGGCCCACTACGACCAGCCTCTACCCGGCGGCCAGTCGTATCTTTATAAATAGTAAACAGATCCTGTCAAGCCCCCAAACATAGCTCTCTCATGGCTACCAAAGTCGGTCCCACCCATCTCCCCTAGGCACACACCTTTCTGACCACCTCTCACGCCCTTGGCCCTCCAGGCACACTGGCCTTCCTCATTCTGGAACTTTCCAAGACTACCCACGCCTTGGGCCTCTTAATGCTTCCCACTTCTGCTCCCAGGGCCCGCTGCTGGGGCTTCGACTCTTGGGGTCAGCCACACAGGACCCTGCACTTACAGGAGCCCCACGCTCTGCTGGCACCACCTTCAAATTCTTAATAGATTTTGAAGGAGGCCCCACTTTTTCATTTTGCCAGGAACGATGTGAACCGTGTGGCATGTCCCGCCTCTAAATAGAACACTTAGCTCTTGTTTGTCACGTCTGGCTCTTTTAATCACCTAGACTTCTCGGCTCAAATGTCACCTCCTCAGAGGGGCCCTTCCCTGGCCACCTGTCCAAAGGGCCTCACCTGGTCTCCCTCAGTCACGGAACTGTTTGATTTTCCACACAACCTGGGAGGACCTTACTGTTTAGTTCTGTCCATGTTTGCTGTCTGTCTCCTCTTGTTCCTGCTTGTTGCCCACAACTGTGACCCCGTCGCTCAGCGCACAGAGCGTGCCCTGTGGGTGCCTGAGCAGGAGCTGGCGGGAGGGAGGGTGGGCGCGAGCCCGATGGGCCAGGGCAAGAGGCCGTGCGAAGAGGAGGCTTATTCTCTTTTCATCTAAATCTTTGCTAAATACTTGCGGGCAGCTCCCCACGGCCACACCAGCTCTGCTCTGTCTGTGTGTCTGGGACGCAGCAGCCCTTCCGGGCACAGGAGAGCTGTGTAATTCTAGACCGGAACGAGGGATGCGAATTCCCCTCTGACGTCAATGGTTGATCCAACCTGTGTCCTGAAGCCCGAGAGAAACAACTGGCATTTTCTCTCCCACTTGAGCCTTCCAGATACAACCCTGGAGACAGAGGGAAGGTGCAGCAGCCAGTGGGGCTATTTATAGCTTCTCCCGCTTGGCAGCTTGATTCTAGTTAAGTCAGGCTTAAGTTATTGACTAAATGTTTGCATGTGCGTCTTCAGGTTAGAATTACCCAGAGCCCTCCAAGGACATCTGGAACCACACAGCTGCTGTATTTTGCCAATGGATGACGTTCCCTTTCTGTTGAAATTTCTCCAGCACAGGAAAAATGGCTGAACCGAGGCTATTGGTTTACGAGATGAAGGTTCACACTTGTCCTGCACGCTTCACATTGTTCAGTTCGAAGTGTGACTTTTATCACCATCATCATTATTGGTGGTGGTTTTTGATTTACCCCGAAACTAAAGGGCTGTCTCCCTCTTGGAGAAATGGAGACTTTCATTCCAATAATTCAAGAAATCCTTATTGCTCTGGCTGGGTAGCTCAGTTGCTTATAGCGTCTACCCAATACACCGAGGCTGCCGGTTTGATCCTGGTCAGGGCACATAGGAGAATCGACCAATGGACACATAAATAAATGGAGCAACAAATCTGTGTGCCCCACCCCCACCAGCCCCCACTTCTTCTCTCTCTAAAAATCAATTAATACACTTTAAAAAAAAAAAAAAGGAAATTCTTATTGAGTATCCGCTCTGTCACAAATAGGGTGTGGTACTTGCAAAAAATAATAATGATCGTGAACTCGCTGTAACCTCCAGCCACTCCAAGCAAGGGGGAGGGGGCGGTACTATTACTCCCATTTGACAGCCGAGGAATCTGAGTCTTGGAGGAAGGCGAAGCCACAGGTGAAGTCGCCCAGCGGATGGCACGGACAGGTGGGACGGGACCTCTCTGTGCCACACCAGCAGTGCCCAAGTTCATGACCAACCCTCCCCACCTTCCCAACATGCCTCACAGGTACTTTTCTGAGGCAGGAAGAACGTTAATAACCTAAATCCTTGGGCTTTGCCAGCAACCTCAGGAAGAGTCTGCCAGCCCCAGTGCAAAAGAATCACCTTACAGCCGCCACCCCTGTCTGTAATCTTCGCAGAAAAACCTGGCTTCCGGCACTTTTTCTGGCGCAGGGAGGGGGCTGGCAGGGTTGCCTCATCGAGCTGTGCAGGCTGCACACCGTCCACCAGGGGGAGCTGTTCACACGAACTACTGTTCCCTGAAGCTGTGCAAGGGCTAACTGTCCTACTGGATTCAGCCCCAAGGTGAGATTTATTGCCTTAATGAAGTTGTTCAAACTAAAGCAGGTGAAAGGATAAATGAACTGGAGAGAGGAAGAGAGGAATTGTCGAGGATGGGGACAACCTGGCCAGGTGTGGTCTACTGTCAGCCACACGGAAGCTCTGAAAAGAAAACAACCTAGTAGTCTTTTTTTATTTTATTTTATTTTTTTTGCTTGCAAAACAAATGACTCCCAAACTTAGCTTAAAGTAACAAACACTATCACACGGGTTCTGTGGGTCAGGAGTCCAGGAGTGGCTTACTTAGCTGGGTAGTTCTGGCTCAAGCTCTCTCTGGAGGTGGTAGTCAAAACAGCACATGGGCTGCAGGTGCCTGGGGCTGGAGAGCTCACCTGTAAGATCACCTACGTGGTTGTCCACAGGAGGCCTCAGCGTCCTGACCATGTGGCACTGGCTTCTCCAGGAGAGCGGGTTGAGAGAGAGAGAGAGAGAGAGAGATGCCCAAGATGGAATTTGCAGCCTTTTCATAACCTAACACTAGAACGGACGTGCCTGCCATAAGCTGTTTGTCATGGGAACCACCTCAATGCAGGGTGGGCTGCACACGGCATCCATACGGGACAGAGGGCCCTTGGGGACCATCTGGGGAGCTGCTACCACTCAAGGGCAGTACAGGAACACTGGCGTCCTTAGAAACTCAGGCTTCGAAGCTAGGGACCGCACCCCCCAGCTTGGGCTCCCTACATCTGCAGGCTCTGGGCGGGGGGTGGGTGTCAGCGGTTGCATCCTTTCATTCCAGATATGTGGTTTGTGCACACGGTCCCCTCTGGTTCCTTTCCTGTTGGGCTTTGAGTGATGGGGTCTTTCTCTTATCACCCCTCCGGCCTCACGCAAGTGGTCATGAAAGCCAACAGACGTCAGACGTGGTCCGGACTTGAGATCTAAACGGTGAACTGGAGCAAAATGTGCCGCCCCAAAATATACCACTTCGGCATAGCGATTGTTCTGGATTAAAGGTACTTAAGAAATAGCAGGTGCAAGGACACTCTGACACTTGTTTGTTCCCCTGAAAGTAGCACATAAATCTCCCATGTGAAGGGCCCCTCTCTCTATACCTGGAGGGTAGGAGGCTTCTTATCATCAGGGACAGGG
Source organism: Pteronotus mesoamericanus (assembly GCF_021234165.1). Classification (NCBI taxonomy): domain Eukaryota; kingdom Metazoa; phylum Chordata; class Mammalia; order Chiroptera; family Mormoopidae; genus Pteronotus; species Pteronotus mesoamericanus. The sequence continues at coordinate 3,480,494 of NW_026555200.1, forward strand.
ACCTCAGGGCTGGGAAGGTTGTACAAACAAACCTTGTTACTTCTTCACTAATTAGCTACTCCAAGCCCAAATCCTTTGTTTTGTTCATTCTTCCCAAATTTGTTGTTTCTTTGTTTAAAAGATATAATAGCTGCCTGCATTGGTCACTTCTTTTGAGCCCCATATCTTTGGGGCTTCTGTACACACGAAACAAAATTTGATTTTTCCCCCTGTTAATCTGTCTTGTATGTGACTTTAATTATTAAACCCGCCAAAGAACCTAGAAGGGAAGAAGGGAACTCTTTTCCTCCCTTACAACAGCAAAAGGTGTGACTAGCCTCTCACCCTCCTAAGCGACCCTGTGAATAGAGCCTGTTGGAACCTGGGGCTGGGTTTGTTTCATTTAGCTGCTGCGATTGTCGGCATTATTGTGAGTTTGGTTTAGTTTAGACCTTCAAACCAGGTGTGGAGGGGAAAGTATAGCAAACCCAGAGTCATCCAGACCTGGTTTGAATTCCAGCTTCGCCACTTCTAATTCATGAACATGAGTAAGTTACTCAATCTCCTTAAACTTCATTATTGCATCCAAAAAAAAAAAAAAAAAAAAAGCGGGGGGGGGGGGGGGACTAATAATGCCTAGATCACAGAATTGTTGTGGGAATTAAATTCAACCCCTGATGAAAACGCCTCGCCTGGTGCCCCAAACTTAGAAACTACCCAGGAAAGGGTGGTTGACATTGAAACTATTGTACCAGGCAGAGAAATAACCCTAGGTTATTTCATGGTTTTTCAGCATTTTTAAATGTTTTTTTTTTTTATTGTAAGAAAATGGTCATTACCAGCTATAAAAGTGATAATGTTAAAAGGTTTGCTGCAGTCTTAGCTGTACTTCCACAACTTCCTAAAGCTTATGGATATTCTAAGAACCCATTTTTGCAAGGAAGGTAATGCGAAAAAATAACTTAGGCTATAAAAATTCCAATTTGCACTTAACTTTCCAGGAACACATCTCTTTCCTAAAGTGGGGGACATGTGTACCTGAGATGAGATGACATGTCCTCTTGTCCCCATTCTGTTCATTCCTTCCTTCCTAATCAGGCAACGAAAACTATCACCACAACACTTCTTTTTCTGAGAGTCTCATCTGCAAGGTGCTTTCTCATCAAAGATACTATTTTCAAGGCAGCAATTTTGCTTTTTTGCTTTTTTCAATGGGCATTGTCATTCTGCTCAGAGAACGCCCTCCCTAAGTTCTATACTTTAGGATATTGAAAGTCACCACAACTCCAAGGCCACAGTCACCCATCAACAGCTCCTGAATCCCTAATCAGGGGAGGGAGATGGAGCATCACGATGCAGAGCTCACTTTCTGCTCTTAGAGGGTTTGGGATTAAGCTGAAAAAAGGCCTTAATTTGCCCTCTGTGTGTGTGTGCCCGCATGAGCCTTGCATTTGGGCCCGAAGGGTAGACCAGAAGTCTACAGGGACTTTGCCTGCAGGGCCTGTAAATGGGATGAGAAACTGGTAATTAGGTGTCACTTACTATGAAGCATTTCCCCCTCACCTCTTCCCATTCTTTCGTGTGATGAAATGCACCCTCAATCGAGGTCATTTGCTCCCTAAAGAATCGGATGGCTGACCTCCTAATAGGCCCTGGAGAGTTTCCAAATTCAGCATCTCCAATCTGATTTGAGTGGTCCTGCCTAAGTGCTTCCCCTTTGAACCCAATAATGATTAAGAGCATCTCCACAATGAGCTAATCTTGTGAAGATTAGAGTTAAGTGATCTCTGGTATCCGGGAACTCACGCCAGTGGCTCAGATTTGTGTCTTCCATTGTCCTTCTCTCCTCCTGAGTACCTACCGGGGGTCCAGGGCTGGTGTCAGGCTTTGTGTACACAGGAGGTGCTCAATAAATGCTTACTGACAGAGGCGGTCTTGCTCAACACACATAATTAGCTCATCTAGCTCAATCTATTCCTTTCCTTGAGTGATTTTAGGTTTATCTGCGTCTACTCACCTTTCCATGCTGCTTCCCAATCACTTCCAAGGCCTGTTGCACCTCGTTCATCAACAGGCCCAACTGTGCCTCATCTGCAGGCAGCTGAGGACAGAGCGAGTCTGGTGGCCACAGGGGAAGCCACAAATCACTGTCTCCTCCCAAGCTCTGATAAGCTTATCTAATGCACAGAAGGGCCAGGAAAGTGTAGGAGTCTGGAATGAGGCAGTTGATGGGGGTTGTGGGGGGGGGGGAACGGAAGTTATTACTGACACGCAACCAAAGCTTTGTTTCGTTCAAACACCTGAGCAATCCTCTTGAGGCATGCGCTGCCCCCCTGCACAGAGAGGGGAATGGAAACGGGGGTGGGGGGCTTGGGTTGCCCCAGTCACAGGAGGGGGAGCCGGGGGGGCGAGCACTAGGCCTGCTCCATCCCACAGGCCCAAGGAGCCGCCACTTCAGGTGATATGTCACCCTGATGCTCTCAGTGGGGGGAAAGAAACCAGAGGTGGGTATGTTTCTTGGGACTCCTTGAAGTCAATTTCTTCATTTTTTCAAAGATTTTATTTATTTATTTTTATTTAGTGAGAGGGGAAGAGAGGGAGAAAGAGGGGGAGAGGAACATCGGTGTGTGAGAGAAACATTGATCAGTTGCTTCTCTCACGTTCCCAACCGGGGACCTGGCCCACAACCCAGGCGCGAGCCCCGACGAGGAACCGAACCGGCGGCATTTTGGTCCTCGGGCCCACGCTCAACCCACTGACTTGAATTCACCAGCCAAGTGAGCTCACACCAGCCAGGACTTGGATTCAATTTCTGGTATCATGAGATTGTACATTTCTAGGTATTCATTTTATATTTTCTCTACCTGGTTCATGTTACTCAAACTTAGAAATCAATGAGGGGAAGGGTGGCAGTGAACCCTGTTTCGTTTCTCCGGCGTGTTTTCTCAGATACCAAACAATGCTCCAGTTCTTTGAACACCAACTGTACACTCAGCAATTCAGTTCGATTCTGATTACGCTCCTGGAGGTAACGTCCCTTCCCGCAGGTTAAAGGGCTCAGTCCCACGACGCTGCTCCCGCTTCAGACACCAGCTCTAGGTACTGGGTCCCCTGAACTTCTGGCTGACGGGCTATAAATCAGGGTTTCCCGACTCCCTCCTCAGGTTTGATTATTTGCTAGAACAGCTCATAGAATTTAGAAAAATGGTTGACTTCAAAATAAAAAAAAAATAATAATAATAATAAAAAGAAAAGAAAGGAAAACGCTTGACTTCTATTTACTAATTTCTTATAAAGGACACAACTCAGAAACAACCACAGAGAAGCCACACCCAGGGCCAGGTACAGAGGGGCTGCACGGGGCTTCCTAGCCCCCCTGGTCGCGCCCCTCTCGGGGCCTGGACACGCCCCCCTCCGGGCCTCGGAGCTCCGGGCCCAAACTGCTCACGAGTTTTGACAGAGTTCAACCTCCAGCCTCTCCCCTCCCCGGAGGTCTGGGGTGGGACTGAAACTCTTACCCTCTAATTACTTGGTCTTTCTGGTGACGGGTCCCACACTGAGTCATGGAGTTAGCAAAAAATTAAGGTATGATCTCAAGGGGCTCGTCATGAATAACGGAAGACGCCCCGACCCCTCCGGAACCTCCGGGGGTTTTAGGAGCTCTGTGCCAGGAATGGGGACAAAGACCAAATATATTTCTTTTTACGAGGAAGTATCCAAAGGTGATCCTTCCAGCCCCACGTCACTGCGTCTTACACGGGGACAGTTTTTCTCAGTGTTCCACGGTTTCCCCGAGACCTCTTTGGACCAGAGGCGCCGACAGCTGGTCTGAGATTGAAACAACATTGATGCGGGTGGTTCTCGCGGAGGAGGTAGCCATTGTTGGCTGCTGTTGCTGTCTGCAGAGTCACAGAAAACCCAGCCCAAACTTCAAACTGGCTCAAGCAAAAAGCAGGACTACATTGGCTCGAGGAGCAGAGCGGTCCAGAGAGACTGCAAGGCTCCTCCTTGGCCCTCCACTCTGCTCCAAGAGCTCCACACTGGTTGAGTGTCCTGCAGGCACACAGGAGGTGCTTAATAAAGGCTTTCTGTGGTCACCAAACGGTCCCAGCAGCTTCAAGCACCGCATCCTCACCCTGCGGCATCTTAGTGTGGGAAGAGGATGTTTCTATTTCTCAGAAGCTCCAGCAAAACAGGAGCCGGCATCTTATTGGAGCGACTGAGTCACGTGTTCAGGCCTGAACCAATCACCCGGAGATGGGATGGGGTCTGTTAAATTATTCAGGACACTTGAAACAGTAAGGTAGACTTTACTCAGGACGATAGGATAGGTATGGGGATTAGTCCAGCGGCATTATGCAGTGAGGAAGAACTGAGCTTAAGTTCTAAAAAAAAAACCCAAAGCAAAACAAGAAAAAGTGGGAATTTATAGCCAGGGAGCAGGATGAGGGGGTCAGTGGATGGAAAATTTCTAAGAGAAAACTGCTTTATCAGGGATTAGGGGGGTTCTAAACTGACCCAATGGGATTCTTGCGGGAGGCAGGCCAGGGTGGTCAGACTTCACCTGGGGAATGGTGGGTGCTGAGGAATTGGGTCGGATACTGAGGGTGGTGGTTCTGGCTAAACTGGCCTAACAGGGCTCTCGCTAACATTGGACTCCAGGACGCCCCCAAGGACGGGCCTAGTGGAAAAGGGGCCTGAATAGAGTTTGATCAAGGAGGAAGTCTTTGTCAGATCAGTACCCAAACATAAGGCTGAGAAGGGCTGAGTTAGCCAAACGAAACTAGTGGGGCAAGGAGTGAAGAAGGGACGGCAAGGCGACTATCACAACACTCCACTTGGGGGATGAGCCGGTGACTCCAGCCTGCAGGACAACGGTGCTCAGCCCCTGGGAGGGCTGAGAGCAGGCAAAAGAGGGTTTGTTTCATCTATTTCCCCAGCATGGCCACGGATTAGAGAGAAGTCCTCCAGGAAGGGACCCTAGACCTCATCTAACCCAAGAGCCTTCTTTTAAAGATGAGACCGAGGACGAGAGAATGTAGTGACTTGATCAGAATGACAAAGTGAGCCAGAAGCTGCCCTGACCCCTCGCTCACGTCGGGGGTCAGGCCAGGTTGGCTCGGTGCCCCCAGCAGCGAAGTCCGATCAGAAGCGACACCACCAGTGCAACTGGCTGAATGCAGCCCTGCAACCAGAGCCTTTAAAACACTTGCAGACACCCAGGGATTGGTCCCCTAGACAGCGGGGCAACAGCAGAAAAGGCCAGAAACAAGGAAGGACAGGGAAGCAAGAGACCAGGGTTTCTTTCCAGCATCGATTTTAGAGGTTTAGTGAGCCTTTCTCAAACGTTCATGGCCAAACTCTGAAGCATTCTGTGAGAGCGCTGTGCCTTCCTGTGCACAGTGCCTCTCTCTCCGGAGTGTGTTTTCCTCACCTGCAACAGTTTCTCCACCTGCTCGTAGGACTCCTACTCATCCCTCAAAACCTCAGTCAGCTATCACCTCTTCTCTGACCCTTGTCGGATCCCGCTCATCCAGGTAGAATTATTATTCCCCTCCTCTTCTGTACCAACTGTACTTTCTATACACTTTTAACATTGTATGTTGTACAAATATTTGCTTATATGTCTACATGCCACACTAAGCTACCTGTCATGGTATCTAGGGAACCACATTTCATTTGCCTTTTTATCCCAACTTCTTGGCACATAAGAATTCACTACAATTTACATTTTAATTGGACTGAACATTTTCAGGCCTCAAGTTTCTATTGTCAAAGGGAGATGAAAATACTTACCCTAGCTACCTTAAAGGATTTCTAAAATGAGAATAGAGTGACTAATAAATAAAAATACCTTGATAAAAGGCGTGAAGGTCAAGTCCAGTAAACTCTCGCTCGGCTGGAGCACCTGGTCACTCAGGTGGACATGAACTGACCTTATTTGGTTCAGGAAGGGCTTGGGGCTCCTCTAAGCCTTCAGCGTCATCTCTGTGAACATGGATGTAGTCGGGGGTCAGTTAAGGACACTGATTCAGAGCTTGTGACTGTCTAAAAATGTGACCCTCCTTCCCACCCTCCAGCCCCTCCCCAGCTCTTTTTTCTTTGTGCTTCCTGCCCTTTGACATCACCCAGTATACCCGATTCCTGGGCGAATGTCATTCTGTGGCAAAAACTGCTGGTTGCCCACATAGACCCGTTCTCCCTGCCTCCTCAACCCCTGGCCAGACCCTTTCGCGAGCCCCTCTTGAACTTGGATGTGACCTTGGGATTAGGTTTCACTCACTAAAAAGAAACCAAAATGACAGTCACCTCTCCCCTAAGCTGGGGTTTAGCACACTGGGGGTGGTCCCCCATGCTTCCTCCCACCTTCCTTGCTGGTGACATGGGGACATGGCAGCCACCCAGGTCCACCCAAGCAGTAAAGAGTGTATCCTAGGTGCTTAGCAGAGCAATGACTTGGAAGGAACCTGGGTTCTCCCCAATGACCATGTGATCACAACTTCTTTGTCCTTCAATACCAGTTGGGGCTCTTTGTTTCAGCAACACAGTCTTACCACACTAATGCTTTATGGCGGCTGGGGCTTTGTCTTTTTTGTTCACTGCAGTGTTCCTAGTGCCTAGAATACGGTCTGGCTCAAAGTAGGTGATAGACTAATATTTGCTGCATAAATGAATGGAACTAGGCTGCCCATGTTTGAATCACTGACAAGCCACGTGACCTTCAGCCTGTAGACCTTGGTTTCCTCACCTGTAAATGCAGATAGTGCACTGGCTGGTGTGGCTCAGTGCATTGAGTGCTGGCCTGCGAACTGAAAGGTCGCCAGTTTGATTCCCAGTCAGGGCACATGCCTGGATTGTGGGCCAGGTCCCTAGTTGGGGGTGTGTGAGTGATGTTTCTCTCCCTCTCTTCCTCCCTCCCCTCCCCTCTCTCTCAAAATAAATACATAAAACCTTTAAATAAAATGTGGATGGTAATTGTACCCTCTTTTGGGTTATTGAGAAGATGAAGATTATATATTTCCAGCTCAAATAAGCACTCAGTGTTAGATATTATTATTATTGTCACATAAATGTGTTTTCTACAGCTTTTGAGGTCTTCAGTAATATTGAAGATAATTTCATATTAAATGAGAAGAAAGTGCAGGAGAAGAATCCACAACACCTTGGATGGTAGATGCACCTACATCTGCCATCTGCTGACACAGAGAAAGTGGATTTACCCTTAATTGTTTATTTCATGAACTCAGAGTGATGGCTCTGGGAAATACATGCAAATATATGCAAATCACATACAAATTCACATAAAAATAGCCTCCTGTGTGCCTCCCTCCCTCCGCATTTACTAGAAAGAATTCTTGCAGCTTTATACTACTCCTTCGGGTTATCGCAGCCTTCCCACCTCCCTTCCCAGAAAGACCCGCACCGGAAGGAGGGAGGTGCGCGCGCATCTGCGATGTGGGGGGTGGGGGCGTAGCAAAGGGGGCTAGCGCAGCAGCTTCAATGGCAGCTTAAACGTTGCTGTGTGGCCGGATACATGCGGCTGGTCCAAAATAAACTTTAAAATTCCAGGCCCTGAGACCCTACGTCCAGTCCGTCAGTCTGTTCAATGGGCAGCATCTAACCACCTACTGTTATCATGTGACAATGCTCTTGAGGCCCTAGAGCTGCAAAAGAAGCCCAGGAAGCTTGTTCCAGGGGTTGAAATGCCCACTGCCCTGGCAGCTCAGCCGCTGTGGAAACCTGAGCCATCCGAGTCTCGGTTTCTGTACAATGAACATGGGCCCATGGCCTGCCCGCCTGACAACCTGACAACGGCTTTGAGGAGCCACCGAGGTCAAGGGTGGAAAGGAGCTTTGCAGTCTTGTAAGTGGTCCATGAGAGGGCTCAGCTCACCATCAGTATTCTCCGGGGGGGGGGGGGGCGGGGGGCTGGGAGGGGAGTCAGGAGGGAAGCCCCGGGCCACCCAGAAGCGAGTGTGGGATTTGGGGGGTTGAACAAATCGTGCTGAAGCATAATTACAGAGACCCATAGCTCTTGAGCTCTCCAGTGCAATTCAGACTCCAGATATTTTGTCTAATTATCATTTCATAGGGCAGCATCGTTCACTCAGCCATGCACACACTTTTTCATTCATTCAGCCAAGACCTTGGGCACCAGCCCCGGGCAGGGCCCTGTGCTGGAATCCAAGACTTAAAGACAGAAAAGACATGATTTTTGCTCACAAGGACCTTTTTCTTCTCACACCAGAGCTCACTAACAATCCAGCAGGGGAGACAAACATGTCATCAATAAATGCCACCGCACACGTAAGGGACAGTAACAGAAGCTAGGAAAGCGAGAGAGGCAAAGGAGGAGATATTTGGCTGCACCCGTGAAGGTCAAGGCCACCTGAAAAAATGCAAGGTGCCTTGAGGGGTGAGCCTGAGCCTGCCAGGCGGACTGGTGGAGGGAACGCGGTGTGCCAGGGTACAAAAGCATGAAGCCACATGGCCGTGTGCTCTGAGATCTGATTCAGAAAATACGGTCAACGGTGTCAGAATGTACCTTTCCCCAGTCACGCCTGCCCAGGCGTCCCTGGCTCCTCCAAACGCCTGTGACATTTATGAACCCACGAGACTTGTTTGGCAGCTATCGTATATATGGCAAGTCCTTGGATTGCTGGCTGGCTGCTGCTGTGTGTCCCCGCTCTTCAAGGAGATTGTGAGTCACCTAAGAACTGGGGCTGTCTATTCTATCTCTGTCTCCCCAGGACCCAGCTCAATGCCTCTCTGGCGAATATTAAGCAGGCAACAGACGTTTGTAGCTGGAGGTGTCCAAACGATGACAGTGTCAGGATGCTACTATTTATTGAACACACCCGCAGGCGCTGTGCCACATGCTAATTTTCACATCACCTCTTTTAATCCTCGCTGCAACCCTACGAAGTGGATACGATGATTCCCCACTTTACAGATGAAGCAACCAAGGCTTAGAGAGATCATATCACTTGCAGAAGAAACATGGCCTAGAAACGATGAAACCAGGACTTGCAAGCAGGCGGACTCGTCCAACGGTGGGTGCTTTGAGCTCTGGCTCTACTCAGGTTTACTGCCTCTATTGCAATGCACTTAATAAAGCAGTGTGAGTCAGAGTTTTACAGACTAATGTCCAAGTCCTGAACTCAAACCAAGCTGTGGTTATTTCTTCTTACGGCTGCCTCCTATGCCGTGGGCTCCTTGAGCAAGGGGCTATGCCGGCTCCGTCTTTGTATCCCCATACCTCGCATGGCTCCTAGTCTCCCAGGATGGAGACTAAGGGAACTAAAAAATTGTCCTGGGCAATTCTGGAGGGCTCCCTGGAGGAAGCCAGGTTTCCTAAAGCCAAACTTGGAATGTGATAAGAGGCAAGATGGAAAGAGGGTGTGCGTGAAGCTCACTCAAAAGTGGACACGACAAAGCAATGCATGGGGGTCTACATGCTTTTGCAGGGGTAGAAAGGAAGCAGAAATGTGTTTGGAGGAGCCCAAACTCCACAACTACTTCAGGGGTACAGCTGGAGCGCTCGGAATCCCCTTCCCTAGGCAGGAGCAGACCCAAGGCCACATTGGGAGGGATGGAGGTCTGTGCTCCTCCAGGAGAGAAGGATGGGGCGTCTCCCAGGGAGGGGCCACCGGACACCACTGAGAAACTGGGAGCCTACTTGAGAAGCATCATTTGCAGCTGGCAATTAGTTAATTAATTAAACATTTCTTGAGTACGTATTATGTTCTAGGACTGATTCTAGGAACTTGGACGACATACTGGTCCTCATAGAGGTTTTATTTTCATGGGGGAAGGTAGGGTAAGTCAGTCAATTAACAAACAAGCTAGATGATGTCAGGTGGTAATAAATGCTTTGAAGAAAATAAAACAAGGTGGTAGCATAGAGAGGGACTGGGAGAGAAGGTCATCGAAGGCCAGGTGGAGGGGGTGACGTGGGCCGAGGAAACCTGCGTGACCAAGTAGCACCAACCGTGCCAAGGGCTTGGGGAAAAGTCTTTCAGCCAGAGGGCACAGCGCAGGCGAAGGTCCTGGCGTGGGACCAATGTGGTAAATTAGACTGGTGTACGGAAGGTGCAGAGTGGCTGGAGGGTGGGAAGCCAAGGGGGGAGTGGTCCTAAATGGGCTGGGAGGGGCATGTGGGGCCAGACCACTCAGGGTCTGGTAGGGTTTGATTGCAGGTGCCACAATGCATTAGCTAGCTGTTGCTGTGTAACAAGTCATCCTAAAATTTAGCAGTTTGAAACAAAACTCATTTTTGATCTCACAGTTTCTTTGCGACAGGAATCTGGGCATGCGCTCGCTGGGTCCTCCACTTTAGGGCCTCTAACAGACTGCAGGCAAGATGTTGGCTGGGCGGTAGGCCTCTCAGTACTGGACTGGGAAGGCTCCACCTCAAGTTCACACGATTGTTGTCAGGATTCAGTCCCTCCCGGGTTGCTGATCTGAGGCCACCCTCAGTTTTTCACATGCAGGCCTCTGCCATGTGGCAGTTTGCTTCATCAAAGCACACAAACCAAAGGGACAAGAGAGAGTCTGATAGCAGGACAGAAGTCATAGTCTTTTGTAACCTAATTGTGGAAACGGCATTTGTCATTTTGACCATATTTTATTTATTAGAAGCAAGTCACATGACGGGTCCTGTCCCCATTAAATACCAGCAGGTGGGAGCCAATGGGGGGGGGGTCACCTTAGAAACCTACCTGCCACAAACAGAAAGCATTGGAGCTGTCTGAGCAGGGAGGTGACGTGATCAGATGTACCTTGTCAAAGGATCACCTTGGCTCTCTGGAGCATTAGGAGGGTGAGCAGGGGTTGGGCAAGAGCAGACACAGGAAGGCCAGGGGGGACTTCAGTAAAAGATGATGCCAGTTGGGACTAAGGCGGTAACCGTGGACAGGCAGAGAAGGAGGTAGGGGCCAGCGGAGGGGAAACGGGCGACCCCTGAGCTGGCCGTGCACGTGCCTCCTGCCCGGGGGATGACCGTGACTTTGACTCTCGGGATGTGTGCTCTGAGCTTTTCTCCTCCTGGGAGAGACAGGGTGGCACGATCCCTGTCCTCCTCCAGCCCTCCCCAAGGTCACGCTTTTGCTGGATGACTGGCCAGCGTGAGGAACACTGGCCGTGAGCAGAGAACAGATGTCTCCTTGTGCCAGGCTGAGGGACTGACCCCGCGTCCTCAGTCTTATTAGTCTGCCCAACGCCCGTGCCAGCCAAGCTGGGGGCGGGGCAGGGGGTGCCCACCTATAGCGGTGCTCAGAGTCAGGAAAGAGCAGGGACTGTGTTGGTGTCTGTCTCCCTGTCTCAGGTGCGAATACAGCTCTGGGCAGGGGGGTTGGGGGGCCTCAAATGTTCAGGCCTCCCTAACAAAGAAATTCCAGCAAGACACACACTTACATTCTTCACCTGAAGAATGCCACCTCCATGAAATCTCAACCTGCTATAGGTGAAAAGGTAGAGAACTTGATACCTATGTGGCCACCATGTACTGGGTCAGTCCCCGTGCCAAGTGCTCCATAGATATCCCACTTAACCCTCCTAACAACCCAGCGATGCAGGCTCAAGTATGGTCTGCTTCGTAGATGGGAAAACTGAGGCTGAGAGAAGTTAAGTGAGGTGCCCAGGGTGACAGAGTGAGCAGGAGGGCCAGGATCCGGCCCCGGTGTGTCTGGCTCCAAGCCCGAGTCCCCAACTACTGCCACCGTCCTGCCTCCCGTTTACACTGGTTGAAGATTCCTGGCGTGGTTCCAGGAGTGGAGCTAGGGGCAGGAGCTCTTCCTCTAAAGAGCGGTCCAGGCTTGCCAGAGAGGAGCGGAGCAGGAGCCTGCTTTCCCTGGCTGCAGCATCCCGAGGTGCAGGCAGCAGAGGGTGCCCCCTGGTGGTGGTGGAGGGGAACATGAACGTGGGATTGGCCAGTTAAGGGGCGGGGGAAGAGTCACAAGCATGTCCATGGAGCAGAGAGCTGGGTCTCTCAAGTCCAGCTCCCCCAGGCAAAGGGCCAGAGTGCGTCTCCTTTCCCGGGCCACGTGGGGTGTCCTTGTGCCTCCAACCTAGGTCAGCCGGGGGCTCATCACGGGTGATGCCCACCAGTAACCCAAATGACCTCACCAAGCACCAGTCACACTATTATTATTCAAGTGTCTGCAGCTAAATTCCGACTCTTGCATATACCATACTGGCATCGTCTTGTTTACAATTTAAGGCCTAGAATTTTGAGTAATTGAGAGGTCAGTCTGGCCACCGAAGAAGAAAATCTTATTACTGGATTGTGTTTGCTTACAGGGCCCAGGCCCCACATGGGGGGTTCCCTGGGTACCACTGTCCACGCAGTGGAAATCCAAGGCCTCACGGGACTCAGGCATGGGCCATCCATAGGAGACAGGTGGTGCCCTGGAGCCCGGGAGCACAGGTCACGGGAGAGAAGTCGCCTAGGATAGCCTGGGAAGCCTGATGTCAGCTCTGAAAACAGGGTGCCTCGGGTATTGGCCACACCCCTGTCTTGAGCCTTCTGAATAAGAATCTCAAACTGTGTTGATTCGGAATAAACACAGAAATGGAGCTGAGTCTCTGAAGGGGTCCCCGGACACCTGCAATGTTCCCTGTCAAGCCCTAAGAGGCTCCCTTCCCAGGGAGGGAGCAAGGCGGGTAGGGCCGCGGGGGTGTTGGGATGCCTTTGTTCTATTTCCAGCAGCTGTCACCGACTCACCACGGGACCTTGCTGAGGTCGCAGCTACGCTCTCCCTGCTGGGCAAAAAGCAGAGGTGGCCAAGCTTGCGTTTTCCCCGGGGGATGGGAATCCTGGAAAACAGGGGCCTCCCTGCTCCCGAGGAAACTTGGCCATGTCTGGTCCTACTGATATTAATGGAAAAATGCTTAACTTTGAATGCAAAGGATTCTGGGGACACTCAAAGCAAGAGGCAAGAAGCTCCTGCCAGAGCAAGACTTACGGCCCCCCTGTAGGTTGCAGAGTGTTCCAAACGTTTTTCTGATCCCGCTCCATAGCGCTGTTTCCCCACGTGGGCCTCATGCTGTCTGTGGAAGGGGAGACAGACGGTATTTTCTCTCTTTTCAGGAGGAGGCCATCGAGGCCAAGAGTGGTATTTCTCAACATTTTTACGACCAGGGACCCCTTTTATTATTTTACTACCATGCCCTCTCCCCCCCCCCCCCCGCCCCGTTTGCAAGCCCTTGCCAAATGCCCTACGTTTATTAAGTAGAAATTCAGGTCTGTTTTCATTCATCAAAGTCACTCACAAGTGCCAGTTTCTGCTCAGCAGAAAAGAACTAGGGCTACCCCAGAGTTCATCGTCCAGAATGGCAACGTGTACTCTGGTGACTTCCTCACAAAGGCCTAGTTTTCACCCAATTTTTTGAAATCCTGAAAGGAGTTTATCTTCCAGGGGCCCATGGACCCCAGGCTGGGGAGTATTCCCCAGAGAGGTCGAGTGGCCCAAGAGAGGCACTGTGGCCAGCGGTGGGGCCAGGACCAGGGCCAGGGGCCTGACTCCCAGGCAGGGGCTCCGGCCAAGCAGCTCGCCGGGCAGGGCTGCGCACCCTCAGACACCCAGGCGCACGGCACACGTGTGTAAGACGGCAGCCCAACCAAACACAGGTGGCCTGGGGTAGGGATGCTGAGGACTCCCCCCGACCCCCGTAATAAATAGGCTCCCCTGATACTGTCGTGAACAGCGAGAACCAAGCCAGAGAGTGGAAGGTGGAGGGCGTAGCAGATTATTTCAGGGTGCTCCTGGGGAGCTGCAACTGGCAGGATCTGTTTATCCTGCCGCCTGCCTGCGCTTGGTGCAACTCTGCCTTTGTGCATCATGTATGCACCTGGGCCCTGTCGCCACTCTGGGGAGACGCGGGCTATTGCTCCAGCACCTGTCTTTTCAAGGGGATGAGACCAGAGAGGGGGCTGGGCCTCTGCAGCTGGGGAAGACAACGGCAAACTGGGGACCCTGGAAGAGGGGGCAGACAGGCAGAAGCCTCAGGAGGCCTGGCGAGTCCGCAGGGAAAGAGCTGTCGGCTCCGCCCCCTCCCCCGGCCCCTGCGCACTCAGCCTCGGTGGAGCCGCGGGCTTAGACCCGGAGGCCCAGGTTTCTGATCCATCAGAAGGCACCAAGGCTCCATGTGCCTATTGGAAAAATCCGGGGCTTAGCTTTGCGGCTTTAGAATCCGAGCCTCCACCAGTGTGCATCAGAGCCGGGGGCCAAGGCAAGGTTTCGGGGGCCCGCTGCCCAACAGCTGTTCCCTGGGTTATTTTGGTCCATCTATCAATTCCAGGATATTTGGACCAAAATAGCCAGCAGCTTGGTGGCTCTGTAGGGACCTCTCCTTAGAAAAGTTTCTGAAATAGGGGGTGGGAAGGAGGAGTTTGGCTTAGGGGGCAGTGAAGAGGGAAATCTTGTGTCCGAAGCTAAAGTGACCACACCTTGCTGTCCTTCAGCCTTGGCACCTCCCTGGCCTGCTCCCCTGGGGACCAAAGCTGGGAGTCTGGTGGGGAGCTCCCAGCTGGCTCCTCTGTCTAAAAGGGGTGAGGATATTTCTGGTCGCGGAGGGGGTGGTGTCGGGGGGGGTGAGGGGACGGGGAGAGGGAGTGAATGTTAAGAGGGAAGAGATAATTTTTTTTTGGTTTCTTGACTCCGTAGTCCTCTCTCATAGCTGTGACAAGCATATTACATTTTCCTATTTTACAGCTGGGGCACAGGGGTCCAGAGAGGTGGAGGCGCTGGGACCGAGGCCACCCCACGTGCAACCCCGGCCTCCTGGCTCCGGTCCACAGCGCCTGTCCGCTGGGCCTCCGTGGATCAGCGGCAGATTCGTTCCGGCGGCTGCCAGTTCCTAACGAGCTGCGGGCCAACACGGAAAGTGCTGACAGGCGCGACCTCCCTTCGGGCCACAGCGGGGGCCCTGGTAGCTGGCGGCCTCGCTGACCCCGCCTGCCTTACCGGGATGCGGGTTGGGGGTGGGGCGAGAGAAGGGAAGACCAGCCACCCGGAGTTACCCGGAGCCCGCTGGCGCCCGGCCCAGCCCCCTGGGCAGCCCCGGGCGCGGCCCCCGAGAGCTCACGGGGATTGCCCCGGGCGCAGAGCCACAGTGGCCCAGGCTGCGCTCCCTTTGGCAACGGGGGTGGCGCGCGCGGAGCGTACTTTGGCACCTGGCGGGCGTGGGGGTACCGGGCTCAGGGCCCTGGAAACGGCCGCGGTTCAGGGTCCCTCGGTAACCGAATTTAGTCGTCGAGAGCTCCTGGCCCAGTGCCCAGGACAGGTCTTATTATCGGGCCCCGGAAATAAGCTGTCTGTTTGGGGTCCCGTTTGCCGAACGCCACTTGGCCACCCTTAGCGGTCGCGTCTCTCCCCTGGGATTTAACAGCGAGTTAATTTCCTGTCCCGGGCAATCCTGCGCGAGTCCCTCGCCCCTCCCTCTCCGGCTCTCCCGCTCCGTCCCCTCCGCCCCGGGCTCCCCGAGTCCGCCGGCGCTACGCTTAGCCGCCCCCGCGCGCCCGGGCGCACGCCCTCGCCGCCTCGACCGCCCTCAGTCACCCAGCGTCGGGCCGCCGGGCCCCGCGCGCCGCCCCGCTCCCGGGCTCGTCCGGAGAGCCGCGCCCGCGTCGCCGCGGCTGGCGCGAGCCCCCGGCCATGCGCTCCAGTACAGCGCCCCGCGCCCCAGCGGGCGCCGCCGCCGCCGCCGCCGCCGCCGCGCTCGGGCTCTGCAGCCTCCTGCTGCTGCTCGGGCCCGGGCACGCGTGCCCCGCGGGCTGCGCCTGCACCGACCCGCACACCGTGGACTGCCGAGACCGCGGGCTGCCCAGCGTGCCCGACCCCTTCCCTCTGGACGTGCGCAAGCTGCTGGTGGCCGGCAACCGCATCCAGCGCATTCCCGAGGACTTCTTCATCTTCTACGGCGACTTGGTCTACCTGGACTTTAGGAACAACTCGTTGCGCTCTTTGGAGGAGGGCACTTTCAGCGGCTCGGCCAAGCTCGCCTTCCTGGACCTCAGCTACAACAACCTGACCCAGCTGGACGCCGGCGCCTTCCGCTCGGCCGGGAGGCTGGTCAGGCTGAGCCTGGCCAACAATCGCCTGGCGGGAGTGCACGAGGCCGCCTTCGAGACCCTGGAGTCGCTGCAAGTGCTGGAGCTCAACGACAACAACCTGCGCGGCCTCAGCGTGGCCGCCCTGGCCGCGCTACCCGCGCTGCGCACCCTGCGCCTGGACGGGAACCCTTGGCTCTGCGACTGCGACTTTGCCCACCTCTTCACCTGGATCCAGGAGAACGCGTCTAAGCTGCCCAAAGGTGAGCTGGAGCGGCTGGCCTGGGGGCGGGGCCGCGGGAGGAGGGCGGGAGGGGGCAGCGAGAGGCCACCACAGCCCAGGAGCCCGGGGGCCGCGGGGGGATCCTGGAAGAGGTCTGGGTGCTCGTTAGCGCTGTCCCTGGATGAGGGCTGCCCCCGAGTGTAACTGGTGCAGGACCCCAGCCCTCCTGAACTTTTCCTGGGACTCTCCTGGGGAAAGCCGGGTGGGGAAGGACAGCTCTGAATTCTCCAGAGTTTCTGGGCCCTGATGCTGTACTTCCGTCCCCCAGCTTCTCCAGCTACTCACTTCCCAAAGTTAGGGGATGGGCCATGTCTCCCTCACCCATGACGGAAATCGTCTCATGGGCCTCTGCGTCCTAGAACTGGTGGGTGGGGGTTATCAAACAACCCCGTTTAGGTGGAATTCACCCTCCTGCGTAGGGAACCGCTCAGCGTCATTCTTACGACCCCTCTGAATGTGCAGAGAGAGCCAGCCAGTTCTAAGAACCCTCCAACGGCCTCCAGAGCCCGAGCAGGCGCCCGTTTCCCAGCTCCCAGCGGCGCTTCTGTCTCAAAGGGGTGAGGATATTTCTGGTGAGGGAGAAGGGCAGCTCCCTAAGAGCCAGGGATGGATGGATGCAGTGGAGATTTGCAGGTCAGTGGCTTTTCAGCCCACACGTGACATTGCTGAACAGAAATGTGGGCTGGCACATCCTTTCCACATTTCATAGCTTTCCTGGGTACTTCCAGTGGCCACGCTGACATGCAAACCCACCTGCAGACGGGGACACGGGGGCCGTTGAGAGGCCCCATGAAGGCCAGTGGGAAGGAAGCAAAGGCAGAGCTGAGAAGAAGGGACCTCAGCATCCACAGGGATGAGCCCCGACGGGGAGCAGGCGGAGTGTCCTTGCCCTCCGGGGATCCCAGCCTTCCACTGGGGAGCATGTGGGCATGGCCTCCAGGGCCTGGCTCCACCTCCGTCTTGTCCCCAAGGCTTTGGCAGAGCAGGAACCAGAGCTGTGTGGCCCACATTATAAAAGGCGACATACGGTAGATGCGGAGTTGGCTTTGTACATCCTTTTCTCCGTATCCTGAGAATTGAAGATGCTGCTCCTCTGTGCCCTGAATTCCTGTGCTCACTTACTCATTCCACACCCGACCAAGCAGACCCCCGAGGCAGGGCCCATCCCTCCTCAGCCGGCGCAGGCCCCTCAGCTGGCCCTTTAACCCTGGGTGGCTGGCTCTCTCACGTAAACAAGTCCTCCAAAGAGGTGACCTGCCAGGGGCAGAGTCCCCCAACTTTGAACTTTGCCTACATTCACTGGCCTGGCCCCCCCCAGACCTCCCCCACCGGAAGCTGCCCCGGAGACTGGCGCGTCCCGGGGAAGACTTCGCTGTGGAGTGGGGTGTGCCTTGGTTCTGATGGCTCTGGCCCCTGCTCCTTGGCGGCGTTGGCATCACTGTCCCTTGTTGTTCGCTGAGTTGATATAACTGGCTCTCGTTGTCCTCCACATGTGGGCCAGGTGTTATGGGGTCAGCGTCTGTGGGGTTCAGCCTCAGTTCTGCCGTCAATGGCCATGACCTTGAACAAGCCACCTCTCCTGCCGGCCTTAGTTTTCTCATCTCGGAAGTACTTTGGCTAACCACCGAGGTCTCTCCAGAGCCCTTGATTTGGAGTCTGACGCCACAGGCTTGAGTCCTGGCTTAAAAACTGGGTGACACTGGGTGGGTCACCTCGCTTTTTCTGAGCCTTGTCTTCCTCCTTGTGAAACTGGGGCATGGAATGCTGTATAGTCGTCTGACCTGGTGATTTTCAGGATCAAAGCCAGATCAAGCGGGTGAGGGGAAAGAGCAGTATGAATGTAAAATGCCACGTCTCCTATTGTCTGTAATGTGGGGAAGAGGAGGGACAGCCGGCGGGGATGTGTGGCTGGAGCAGGGACCGACAGGCTCAGAGCCAGGTTGGAGGTCAGGCCCTGGTGCAGGGAGAGCGCGGAGGCAGTGGGAGAGGGCAGCGCACCTCCCAGCAGCACCTCGTCAGGGAGGAGCCAGGAGCAGGCGCGCTCTCCCCGCAGGCTACTCACGTGGGACGTCCAGAGCGGCGGACCTGCCGCCCATGTGAGTGGCCAGGACAGTGTCTCTTGAACTGTGAACCGGAGGCAGGGGGTGAGGTGGGGGCACAGGCCTGACGTGACACAGCCGAGTTCGGATCCTAGGCAAGCCCCTGACCTCTCTGAGCCTCAGTTTCCCTGCCTCCGGCTGCAGAATCCCCCCGCATGTGCGCTTTGAGGGTTGAACGAGGCCAGCTCCGGCGAGGGCTCGGTCACGCTCAGCACGGGGCAGGTGCTCAGTAGCTCCAGTCGCCGCTTCCCTCCTCCTGGGTCTGTGCAGGGCCACGTGGCCTGGACTGTGGCGATGAGCTCCTGGTTTCAGATCCTGCCTCTACTTCTTACTAGTTGTGTGACCTTTGGTGCCCCAGTTTGCTCATCTGTAAAATGGGAGTGATGCTAATACCCGCCTCCTGGGCTTGTTGGGAGGATTGAAAGGCTACGAGAGCAGCAGGACAGGGCCGGACACGCGACTCAGCGAGGGCTAACAGGCTTTAGTGCTGCTGTTGCTCTCCTGCTCTAACCAGAGGCCCCAGGGGTGATGGGAGGGACTTGCCCGGAGAGTGAAGCCGGAGGCTGCACTAGCACCTCGGGGCTCCCGGCCACGCCCGTCACGCCTGCCACTCACAGGAGTCCTGGCCACGCCTGCCACCCACTTCTTGCCCAGGGAAATCAGGCTCCCTGAGGCCAAGCTTCAGGGCTCTCTCGGCAGGCATCTGGGCTTTCTCAGCGCGCAGGGAATTCAAAGAAAGGAGCAAAGGGGACCCTGTCCTCACTGACTCTCCTCCCCTCCCCTGAGGCCACAGGAGGAAAGATCAGGAGCTTAAGAAATCATAGCTCCAAGCAAGGGGCTGTCTCTGTGCTCCAGAGGGGTGTGCAAGCGTTCTCAGGGGACACATCCCACGCCACACCCTGAGAATGTGTCTCAGGAAGGCCACATGCAGGTCCCGGGGGTGGGCAGGGGTGCTGCTGAATCGCTGAGATACCTCTTTTGCTTCCCTTTCTAGCCGCAGCCACGTGTGCCACTGTACTAGGGAAGTGAGGGGACCTAATTCTCATGCCCAGTGACCTTGGCACGGGCTGCTCTAGGGAGGGAAGACAGAGAGGCGAGGAGGAAGGGCAAAATTAAACAGGTCCACATGTCATGCTTTGGGTCTGCCAACCCCTGGCCTCCTGCGTGGGGACAGCCACCTGGACGAGGTTCACCGTAGTGCCTGCGGCACCCATCCTGGGCTTGGTCCCTGCAGGGCAGACCCTGCAGTGGGGTCCTCTGCAGTGGGGCAGGGTGCTCGCCAACCCCACCTGCCTGCCATGCCCAGCTCTCAGCTCTCTGGGGGTCCCTGCCCCTGTCTCCTGGCCACAAGGCTTTCTTTTGCTGATGTCAGATGCTCTGAGAGTCTGGTTTGGCCTGAGGAATGGGGACTTACTGTCATGCTGAGAAAATAAACAGTAGTTCAGACAAAGGGACAAAAGCTGATGCCTGTCTGGAGGTCCCGTGGGTCCTCTCTCCCAGGTGACTCCAAGGTGACCCTATTTCTTTTTCTTTAAAAACGAAAGCAGTTTTATTTTACCGGGTTTAAAATAACAGGTTCCATGTAGACTTGACAACTGTAGAAAAGTATCATGAAGAAATGAAAACTACCCCAGGATCCCACCACTGTTGAAGTTTTTTTCATATTTAATTTGGTTTAATTCTTACGCGTGTGTATGTTTTTAAACAAATCGATTCTCTATTATACATCTTACTACTGATTTGGTGTCTCTTATTGAGTTGTGACAGTTTCCTGTCTTTGCAGTTCTTTGAAAACTTAACTTCTCATGACCCCGTTACAGGTCATTTTATCTGTCTATCGATGGAACCTGTCTCCTGTTGTCGGAAACATGGGGCGTTGCCTTTTATTTTGGTCTATAAACAGTGCTAAACCGAACATCCTCAGGCATGTAAAGCGTATGGAAACCTCTGCTAATTCCCCAGGGGTGGATTTTTTGAGGTGGGAACACAGTTTATGTTTATTCTAAACCTCTGGATATATTTTTGCCCCATTGCACCCCAGACAGGCAGCGCCACTGGTGAACAGAGAGTCCCTCTGTCCCCATACCTGTCCCGGTTTTGTGTAGTTTTCCTGTGAAACTTTTGACCGGCAGAATATGGCGACGACGTCCCCCTCTTGCTGTGACTGGCATCGCTTGTGCGATCACCGATTAGTGGACGTGTTGTGTTTATGCGCCTAAGATTCTCGTTCCTGGCAGAGGCTGGCTGAGGTCTCACTCCCGCCTTGACAGGTCCGTACATGTCCTGTGTGCCACTGGCCACTGCATTTTTAATTTGTGTCTTAATTGCAGTTGTGTCCCTGGGTGTCACCTTTCTCACAATGACTTGTGTCCAGGGCCAGGTGTCGGCGTTTACAGGCGCCGCGGTCTGGCGTTCAGGTGGAGCCAACTGCACACACGACCCGAGGCAACCCTGCTCTGCCGTGTTTGCTCCGCGGAGAGCCTGCCCCCGAGTCCTGCTGTTCTGTCCCAAACACCAGCTCTTTCTGAAAATGTCACATTCACCATGTCACTCTGTCAATTCACTCAAAGGGTGACCGTATTCCTGGCTAACGGGACAGTGGACCTACCGTCTGGCTCATCCAGGACAGCCCGGGCCCACAGTTGGGGATCGCACGGGGGGGCCAGTACCACTGTTAGCTGACGCTGACCGTTTCCCAGGTGACCAAGACACCCAAAGGGTTAAGCCCTCTCGGCCACGTGGCCGTCCGGTTCCCGCTGTCCCAGAACCTTGGAAGGCTGTGTCACCTTCGGGCTGGCAGTACCTTGATGGTCTCCACAGCGTGTGGGAGGCAGAGGCCAGAGTCTAAGTGGTCGGGAGACAGAAGTGAGTCCCGTAGAAAAATGACTGGAAGGATATGCGTCTAAGTGCTGATGGTGATTTTATTTTATTCACAGTTAGTAGACTTTATTTTTTGGAGAACTGTTAGGTTTATGGAAAGTTGAGCAGAGCGCTCAGAGTTCCAGTATCTCCCCTCCACACCCCCCAGCCCGAGGACCCCTATTATTATTGGCACCTTGCATGAGCGTGGTCCTTTGGTTACAAAGGATGAACCAGTACTGGTACGCTACTATTAAGTAAAGTCCCTAGTTTACATTATACTCCCTCTTCGTGAGGTACATCCTGTGGGTTCTGACCAGTGGGCTCTGTCACGTGTTGCCATCACAGTATCTTACAGGGTAGTTTCACTGCCGTGACACTGTCCTTCGCTCTGTCTCTTCCTTCCCCTTACCCCCCCAAGCCCCCACCCCGGAACCCCTCCCTGGTAAACACTGACCTTTTCGCTGTCTCTATATATTGGCCTAGAATGGCATATAATTTCTTATTTTCATGTTTGCTTCTGTGTGCCGCTTGGCACAACGGGCAGGTATTACGTCCGCCCCCTCCCACTTTATTTTAGTACAACACGCACCTGCCCTTGGCCTCTAGGCCTGCGTCCCTCGGGCCTCCGTTTCCATGGGCACAGCTGCTCTCTGACTCTGACCGGCCTGCCCCCCCCCCCCCCCCCCCCCCCCGCTTCTAAAGACGCTTGCGCTTTCTTTGGGCCCACCCCGATCATTCAGGATGCTCTCCCCATCTGAAGAGCCACAGCGTAATAACATCTGCAAAGCCCCTTTTGCCATATAAGGTAGCACATTCCCCTCTTCTGGGGATTAGGATGGGGACATCTTGGGGCAGGAAGACATTATTCCTGTCAGGCCTGTTTCCCTACCTGTGAAAGTAGAGGGACAGATGTCCGGGGGTTGAGGGGGTCCTCTTTGCCTGCACAGGTTGTTCCCAATGTCACCTACCTGCGATGTCTCAGCCTGAGGTCACTTCCCAACAAGCCACAGCTCTGGCCCTGGTGACGACAGTTGCCGCAGTGCCAGGACCCACTGAAAACCCCGAGGTGAAGGTTCACACCTCTGCCCTTGATCACACGTCTGCCCTCGGCCCCTGCTGCTGGGAGAACCATAAATATAACAACAACAACAACAAAAAAAAGAAAACCAAACCTGTT
This sequence comes from Pteronotus mesoamericanus, assembly GCF_021234165.1. Taxonomy (NCBI): domain Eukaryota; kingdom Metazoa; phylum Chordata; class Mammalia; order Chiroptera; family Mormoopidae; genus Pteronotus; species Pteronotus mesoamericanus. Next base: position 3,502,944 of record NW_026555200.1, read on the forward strand.
TCTGACTTCCCAGGAAAGTCAGAATTGCTTTTGTTGGTGACTTTTATTTCAGAGTTGTTTGGGGGCCAGAGAGAAAACCTTATGGGGTGAGGAGGAAGTGCCAGCCCTCACAGGGAAATGTCCCAGAGTGATTGTCACAAGCGGTACAGTTGGGGGACACCCAGCCTTGGGGAGCGGAGGGACCGCCAGGGACCCCAGAGAGAGGCAGCCTCCTCCGTGAGCAGGAAGGATGAACGGGATCCAGAGGAGAGCGAGAAGGTGGCACCGCTGAGCAGGGGCAGGGGCAGAGGCAGAGGGGGACACCAGGTCTAGTTCTTTGGCTTCGACGAGATTGTCCACTGTGGAGCAGTGAGGCAAAGTTCCAAGATGACCGGTAGCTGAGTGAGCCCCGTAGATAGTGAGGGCACTGTGGCATCGTGGACAGAGGATGGGCTTTGGTGCCAGGCCTGCCTCTAAATCAAGGCCCTCGCAGATGAGCTGTGTGACTTGGGGCAAGTCTCTGTGTCGAAAAACTACCCCACGTTTGGACCCCGTCTTCAATAGCCAGGGGCAGAAACAACCCAAGTGTCCGTTGGTGGATGAATGGCTGAGCAAAACGAGGTCCACCCATACAGGGAAGTATGATTTAGCCTTAGAAGGAGGGAAATGCTGACACAGACTACAACCTGGATGGACCTTGAGGTAATTGTGCTGAGCAAATAAGCTATTCACGAAAGGACAAGGGGTGCGCGGTCCCACTTGTCTGAGGCGCCTTAAAGCAGTGCAGTTCATGCGACAGGAAATAGAATGGTGGCTGCCGGCGCCCGGGGGAGGGGAGAGACGGGGAGCTAGGGTTCCATGAGGACAGAGTTTCAATCTCATAAGGTGAAAATTGTCCTGGAGGCGGACGGTGGTGATGGTTGCACAACAAAGTGTTTTGTTTTGTTTTGTTTTTTTAAATATATAATCTTTATTATGTGAATTTTTTTGAAGATTTTATTTATTTTTAGACAGAGGGGAAGGGAGGGGAGAAAGAGGGAGAGAAACATGGGTCTGTGGTTGCCTCTTGCGTACCCCCAATTGGGGACCTGCAACCCAGGCCTGTGCCAGGACTGGGAATTGAACCAGCGACTGTTTGGTTTGCAGGCTGGCGCCCGATCCACCGAGCCACACCAGCCAGGGCTGTGTGACTGTCCTTCATGCCACCGAACTGTATACTTAAAAAGAACTAAAATGGTAAACGCCATGCTATGTTACTTACGATGTTTTATTTTACTGCAATTAAAACATAATTTAATGAAAGTAGAAAAATAATTACCTTCAAGCAGGGCCTATTGATATTGGGGACTGGCTAATTCTCTGCCTTGGAGACTGCTCTGGGCCCCGTAGAATATTTAGCAGCACCCCACCCAGGAGCAACAACCCACAATATCTCCAGACATCACCAAATGCTCACCCTGGTTGAGAACCACCGCTCTAAAGGGCTGTTGAGAAAGAGGATTAAGTGAGACAATAATGGTGCAGTACTTACCACACAGTTCCTGATAAACAGTAGTTTCGATAAATTGTGCTTCCCTGTAGAGCATGTCATCGTGACCAACAGTGTCATCGGAAGGGACCCACTAACGCACACGCCCCTTCCCACTCTCAGGACATTCACGTTGCCTCTTCCAGCTGACCAGTGAGCCCACGATCAGAGATTAACTTGGGACCCTGGGTGCTTGGAAGGGCAGGTCCGGGGAGGGAGCCACAGCGCTGTCGCTGAGCACCCAGGGGCAGCGTGGAGCGCTGATTGCTATGCTTTCTGGGAGGTACCAGACTCGCGGGGCCAGTCTCGGGTCTCTTCACACTGGCTGCACCAGAAGATTCTCTCTAACCAGATCATCAGTGCTCATTAGACACGAGTTGGTCTCCCCGGCACTTGGCCCAGGGCCCAACGCATAGCAGATGTCTGTTATTGATGATTGAGGGGGTGGCATAGGTGGTCTTGAAATGGTGGAGGTCGGCATCATGATGAAGACGGTGGCGGAGGAGGTGATGGGTGCGGAGGCGGCGGGCATCGTGCTGGAGAGAGAGGGTAGACACGGGAGGCGACGGAACAGCAATGGCAGTGATGGTCAGGATGTCGGCGTCCTGAGCTTCGGGGGTGGGAGCTGGGCTGGAGTGTAGGACAGCAGACGCAAGTCACAGCCCTGGGGTGGGACTCACCCTTCTGTGCTGCCCTTCTACAGACATGCTCTGTGGAGCCAGGACCAGCAGGAGCCCTCGGCCTTGGCCCGGTGCGGCTGGTGCAGGCGCCTCTAGTAGAAATCAGCTGATTGCCTAATCAGGAGAAGTGCCCGCCGGCTGAGGCAGGGAGGGCAACGGGGAGTGTGCCCTGGCGCGGGCATCCATATTTAGCGAAAGTGATGATGCGGAACAAGGTCGGCACTGTCGGGAATTAGAGCTGGTGCTCCCCGGCTCCCCCGCCCCAGAAGCGGATGAAGCCCTGCACGCCTTGGATGCCCCCTTGGGCAGTTTTCCTTTGCAGCAGGGGCCGTGGTACCCACTTCTCTAGGTGCTTGTAGTCAGCTCACTCCATGGGGTGGAGGAGGGCGTGATGGCAGCGGTGAGCTCTGGCCGAGGGCAGCAGGACCAAGGCCTGGTGGTCCCTGGAGAAACATTGTGTGGGTCCTTCCTCCAGGGTGTGGGAGGGAGAGCCCCCCTTCCTGGAGTTGTAGCTCCAGCAGTGAATTGGGTGAAGATCCGCCACTCTGTGTCCAGCATGCCAAGGACCTTCTCACACCTTGGGAAGGTCGTGGGCAGACAGTTCACAGAAGAATAACCCTAATGGCCAATGAGCACACCGTACAACATTCAGCTCTGCTGGCCATCAGAGAAATGCAACAATATCAACAATATGGCCCTGGACAGTGTGGCTCGCTTGGCTGGAGTATCGTCCTGTAAACTGAAAGGTCACAGGTTTGATTCCCAGTCAGGGCGCATGCCTAGGTTGTGGGTTTGGTCCCTGGTTGGGGTGCCTGAGAGAGGCAACCAATCAATGTTTTTCTCTCACATAGATGTGTCTCTCTCCTTCTCTCCTGCCCAACCCCTCTAAAATCAGTAAGCATGTCCTCGGGTGAGGATTAAATAAATAAATGAATCAACCAACCAACCAACCAACAATATGCCATTTTACAGCTTATCAGAGTGGCAAAGGTGGACAGTGACAGAAGCCATTGTTGGCTTGAGGTCAGGGACTCCCTCACGCAGTCTTCACCTCGTGGGATGTCTCGGGAAATCATTAAGAACGTGTACTCAGTGCTCCTAGGAGCTTTCCTTGTAAGGAAACACTGCCAACGCCCTGGGACTGGGGAAGCCACGGCTCATCTGCACAGTAAAATACCCTGTGGCCATTGCAACGGAAGTCTGATAATTACACTGGTTGAATGGAGAGAGGCTCCTGGTATGGGTAGCCACAGAGTGGCTGAGAGTATTCCTCCTTGGAGGATTTAGGTCCACCTAGAAAAATCTCCCACGGTATAGGTGTTAGACACGTAGTTATGCATCCTTTTAGCCTCCTTTTTATTTCTGTCCATTTAATGTGGACACAGGCTTTGTATACATATTAAGTGGAATTAGGAAAACAAAAAAATATTTTTAATGACAAAAAGGGCTTAGGAGAGCCTGTCGCGAGCTGAGTTAGGCAGCTCGCCCAAGGCCAGATCAGGGGAACGGCCCGAAGAGACCCTTGGCCGCAGGCCTGTGCTTTATCAAGGGACGAGAGATTAATCCCAATCTGCCTTCCGCTGTGTCACCATCTATTTCGGGAGAACGGCAGCTCTTCCCTCTCTCCGGCTCAGGTGTCAGCTGCTGGGGAGACGTCATCAGTGGAGGAGACAGAGCCCAGAGGGGCGGCAGCAGGCAGGCCGCCACGCCACCCTGCACCAGGAAGGTAGCCTCTCTCTCCCACGTGTGCCCTGGTGGAGAAGGAGGAGGTGGCTCTGAAGGCAAAGAGCAGTGGGCCTGTCTGGCTGGGCCCAAAGGAGCTGGAGTCCACTTGGCTTTGGTGAAGGGCGAGGGGAGCTGAAGGAAAACCTGCAACAGGACAGGCGGGACCTTGGCTTCCCCCCAGCATGCCTATTCCCTGAGTGTCCTCCCAAGGACGGGGGGGCGAGCCACAGTAAATCCCTCCCACTCTCTGAGGACCCAGGAGCCACCCAGCACGTGGCTTTGGAGGGCAGCTGGCAGAGCGGGGTGATTTGTGGCCGCGCACAGAGGCTGACAAGACAGGTGTCCAGCTCCTCCTTGAACTCCGTTTGCCCGCTCTCTATGGGATGGGCCTGTTGAGTAGAAACAACAGCAGCCACCTCTGGCTACTGTGAGCAAGGAAGGGGCTTACAGGGAGGTCAGGAAACTCACAGATTGAAGAGAAGGCTTGGGATGCAGGCTCAGAAAAGCTCTGGGGCAGCTCTGGGGTCCAGAAAGCAGAAGGCAATCGACAACTTCTCCAGGGCGGGGCTGGGGGACTGAGGGGGCCATGGCCAGCTTTTTGGTCCATCCACTCAAGATTCAGTAGACCCGGGACAGGGGGCCTCTGGCCCAAGTGAGTCATGTACTGAGACTGGGGAAGGACTGTGCGTTTTAAGAAAGTTGCACCAAGATATACCCAAGGGACAAGAAGTGATGAGCCAAACTGAAATCTGGAAGAAGCCTCCAAATAAGAAGAGATGGAGGGGGACAAGCCAAAGGTGAACAAGTGACCGTCACACACGAGACACCTATCATGGGTTGTATTGCATCCGCCAGAAAGACTTGTATGTGTTTTAACCCCAGGAACCGGTGAGTGTGACTTGATTTGGAAGAAGAGTCTTGGCAGATATCGCTAAGGCTCGCGAGATGAGATTGCCCTGGATTTCGGGTGAGCCCTAAATCCAATGACAGGTGTCCTTAAGCGGGAGCATTGACAGAGAGACAGAGGGAAGTTTGGAAGACAGAGGCAGAGATTATAGCGGAGACACAGAAGCATCACCCCCAGAACCCTCAGAGGGGGTGGCCTTGCTGAGGCTTTAACTTCAGACTTCAGGTTCTCAGAACTGGGAGAGAATAAATGGGCTGTAAGCCACCCAGTTTGTGGTCATTTGTCACGACAGCCCCGGGAGACTAATACAACACCCAAACCCTTTAGAACGACCTTTTATATTCTTTCCACTGGGAGCTCTGGGCGTGGGCCACCCTTGGAGGGAGTGTGGGCTCCAAACCGGGCTCACGGGTTTACTGTGCAGCGGTGGCGTAACGGGGCCCAAAGGGTATCAGGATGCACCGCCCCTGCCCCCGCCCTCACCGAGCAAGCATCTTTAAGGCGGGAGGGGTGGGGAACGGCAAAGAGCACAGGCTGTGGGGTCACACCGCCTGACTCCAAACCCCGGCCCCCCATTTCTTAGCGGGACAGCGGTAAGCACGCAACGTAACTGTTCCGTCTCCTTACCCGCAAGCCAGGGTCATCGTTGGGCACGGTTAGGCCTTGTGAGTCATATAACCTCTTGCAATTACTCAAACCTGCTTGTGGCACAAAAGCAGCCCCAGATAATATGTAAACCGAGGGGCGTGGTGGACTCCAATAAGGCTTTGCTGACGTACACCTGTGGGCGGGCCAGGCGGGGGGACTTGGCCCCGGAGCCGTGGTCCCGAGGAGTCAGGAAGCAGGGCCCCGGCCCTTTGTCCGGGTGGGATGGAGACTGCGGAATAGGACGGTGCCGCCCAGACACAGCCCTGGACCCGCGGCCCTTTGGTTTTTCGCAAAATGAGAACATGAGGGCATTGCGGTGAGTTTTTCTTAAAATCAAATCTATCGATCCCTGTTTAATATGACCCCGCCCTCCTTAGCTTTAATGGTGCACCCGTGTTCTCTTGTCTAAAGTGATGGTGTGCATTTAACGTCCTACCTGGGCAGCCCTGTGTCAGTCTCCTCCGTCTCTAATTTTTTTTTAAATTTTATTTATTTATTTTTAGAGAGAAGGGAAGGGGGAGGTGGAAAGAGAAGGAGAGAAACATCGATGAGAGACAGAGAAGTTGATGCGGCTGCCGCCCGCACGTGCCCCACAACCCAGGCATGTGCCCCGACTGGGAAGTGAGCTGGCAACCCCTCACTTTGTGGGACGGTGCCCCACCGACGGAGCCACACCAGCCAGGGCTTATTCTTTATTTTTTTAACCACTATGTAAAATCCAAAAGCCTGAGGGCCACAGCTCTAGACTCCAGCTAGGCTCCCGAGAGATCTCAGTCAGGTATAGGTGCTCTTTTCCTCCGCTTCCGTCCCTGCCTTTTACCCCCCAGCTGCCTCCCTTGGGGACGGGTGATGGGCTCGCTGCCCCAGGGGGCTGCAGACTCAAGTGCTTGCGAGGGGCCAGTCAGGTGACAGGAACAGGCCCATGGCATGTGTCCTGTCTCATCACAGCCGGACAATGACTCCCGTGCGACCACGTTGCCTCATCCCCTGATTAAATGTTTGTTTTAGATTCTTAAAATAAAAGACCGCCACCCTTGCAATGACAAACAAAAACACTCCGCAGCCTGAGCGTGGCTCCTGGCTGCCCTTCCCACCTCTTAATCCAACTCTCAGTCCCTGGCAGTGGCTCGCCAGCTCCGCTTGCCAGACCATCCTTCCCCGTCTGCGCTGCAGAGCGCCCAGGAGCCCGGCTCCTGATAGCGTGGCCGGAGGCTCGGCCGGCAGCTCCGGCTCTCCAGGTGCTGGGGCGTTCGCGGGCATCTTCCAAAACACGCTCTGCAGGGACCAAACTGTCCTTAGGCACCAGGCGGGGGTGGTGCAGCCTTGGGTCTCCCTGCCGTGCCCTCCCCAGACACGGCGGGGGACGGTGCGGTGGCTGTGGCCGTGGCCGAGGTTGGTCTCGGCTCTGCCATTTCTGGGACAAGTCATTTCACAGCTCAGTTCAATCACCTATAAACGGGGGATAATGACACTAGGCTCCTCATTGGATGGGCATGAGGATTAAACAGGCCAGCAGTTTTCAACCTTTTTCATCGCATGGCACACAAATTAATTACTACAATTCTGTGACACGTCAAAAAAAATACTTTTTGACGATCAGACAAAAGAAAAAAAGAAATAGGCATAATTGTCATTCCTTCACACCGGGCGGCTATTGTTGTGTTGGCTGTTGTCACCTTTTAACTTGGCAGTTAAAGAGGGAAAAGAGGTCGGTGCCCCTGACTACATAGTCAGGTGCTGGCTGTTTTAAAAATTCTTGCGGCCCACCAGGTGAAAATCGCTGAAATAGGCTGACGTGTGTAAAGCCCTAACAGCTGGCACACGTGAAATGCTGCATAAGTATCGGCTTTTGTTTGCTCACGTCCACTCCGCCGCTGGAGAGGTGGAGGTCAGAGAAGGAGCGAGGACATTCCCAGGCAGGCAGGCAGGCAGGCAGGCAGGCAGGCAGGCCGCAGAGGGGGACCGCCTCCCCGCCACAGCCCCGGCCCTCCTCCCTCGGCCGCTTGGCCTCCCCCGGGGCCTCTGCTCTCACTTCTCAACCCCTCTGGGCTGTCCGTGGACCTCTTACAACATCATTATTTGTGCCTGTGTCCTGATGTCCCTCTTATTAGGCTTAAGTCTTCCTCTTTCTTTTCCTCCCTCCCTCCCTCCCTCCGTTCCTTCTTTCTTTCTTTTTGTATCTAGCATGAAGCCTCACCCATTTTGTTGAATGCATGAAGCCAGGAAAGCTGTTTAATACCTAAATGTCTGGGTAGCAGCTGAGAGTAGCCCCGCCTTCGAAGGTGACCCCTTAGCTGAGCATTCCATTCTGGAGCCCTGGGGGTGCTGTGCCCTGCTCCAGCCACCTCCTGCGCATGCGGGGCACAGGCTGCAGACACTTGACTGTGATGACGGGAGGGGACCTGCTGCCGGCCTCTAGTGGGTGAGGACAGGGGCCGTGATAAACCGGGTTCGGCGCACAGGACAGCCCCGCAGCAAAGGGTTATCCGTCCCCAGCTGCCATTCGTGCCGAGGCTGAGAAACCCTGGTCTGACGTAAGATTCTGCAGCAGAGAGGAGAGACCCCAGGTCAGATGACCCGGCTCCAGAGCTCCGCAGTCGGCCTTGGATGTCTTTAGAACGCCCTGGCCGCGATGCCCTGCCCCCTCTGCAGGCCCCAGCCGACTCTTTGTCCGGCTCTTTGTCCAACTCTTATTCCCAGCCCTTTGTGAGCTATGAAAACCCATCCAGTCAGTGTATCTTATAATGCTAGCGCCATTCAGGCAAGTTCCAGAGCCTTCCACCCCGGAGGAGTGGGTGCGCAGCGTTTTCAAACAAGTCTGTCTTTTCTAGCCACAGAGAAATGTGAGGTGACATTTCCTAAAGGTGTCACTTTGTAAAAATGCCAAACCTAATCTCAAGGCACAAAGAACATTGTCAAAATCAGAATTGACCTGAGGAGCCAGGGCTGGCTCTGTAGCTGGGGTTGCTTTATTGTGCTTGTTTTCCTCATCGAAGAAGGACTTTTACAACGTGTCTCTAAGTGATAATGACCTCTTATGGCTTTGAAGACAGCAAATATTACCTTGGCTTTAGAAGTTGCCTGTGCTTCATACCACTTATTGGTGTCCATATTGTTTATTTTCATAGCATCTTTGGCTGAAGGTGGGGTGGATGTTAAGACAAGGCAGGTCAATTGATTTTTTCACTTTTCCATTGAAGAAAAAAGTGTTCAAAAGGAAATCCCAATAGGATGCTGTCTCAAAGCTCTCCTGTTCTGTTCAAATGCATTTAGAACACTCAGAAGAAGTAAATGCAAACTTGGCCTCTTCAAGAAAAAGAAACAGTCGTAAACCATAATCAAGGGAAAGCTGGAGAAATTTGCGGTGCTCTCGTCCAGCCAACCCCTTGGGTATGGAAAGTAGGCATTGATTCTGGGAGAGGGGGGACCATTCAAGAACCTGGTTGCTCTGCAGGAGAACGTCATGGGTCGGCTACTGACACGTGAAAAAGATGGGCCAGGGCAGAAGAAAGGACAAAGCTCAGCCACTCCTCCTCCTCCTTCTGTTTCTGATCTGGAGAAGGAAATATATGCAAATAAAGACCCAAAGGGCGGTTGCAGGTTTGCTATGCAATTAGCAGGGCCGCTCTTTGCAGGACAGAAACTAGCTAATTAGCATCATGCAAAGAAATCATCTTGACTTTTGGATGATGCTGGAGAAGAGTTCAAGGTTAGCCTTTTGAAAGCAGGAGGCAATGAAAAAGAGAGCAATTGAAGGGTTTCCTGGGAGCTGAAAGGAAGCCAAAGGTAAGCAGAGATTGCAGGCAGTTGTGCTTAATGTCAAAATGGTGTTCTTACCTATCTGAGAAGCTGTGTTGCTAAAGACAAGCTATGTGCGCTCTCCGAGCTTCCGCTTTCTCGTCCACCGCTGACATAACAGTCCCTACCTCGGAAGGTTGTTGTGTGATATAAGAGTTAACATGTATGTAGCACTTAGAGCGGTGTGTGCAGTTAGCAAGTGCAATATGAGTGTCAGTTACTACTATTTTGCTTTTCTCTCTTCCTCCAGATAACAGAAGCTGTATGTTCTTTATGCATTTTACAATCATGCATTTTTAAAAATATCTGAAGTCTGTAAAATCATGGCAGCAACTCAACTTTGTATAGAGTTCATATCGTGTATCAGTCAGGACGTGTAGACTATGCTTGGTAACAAACACTGACAAAGCCCCCGCAGCGTCTAGCCCGCCCTCCACCCACCCTCCGGGAGGTTGGGTATTCCCGGGCCTGGCTTAGAGAGGTCCTACACCCTAAACAGGTCATACCGCCCTTCCCTCAGCATCCCGAGTACCACGCCTTACAGGAGGCCGAGGAAACCCAACACACTCTGCTGTCTCCCACTGTGGTTATTCTGAGGCTTTTAAAAAAGCTTAAATTCCATTCCAGTCACCTTCTCCCCCGTTTGGTGTCTGGGGGTCTGCCCCTGCTTTGCACTTTTCAGGCACTCGCCATGCCCCCTTGTAGGCGAGCCCGGGCTGCAGCCTAAACCTGTCTCTCGTTCTGCCCGCCTCCTTCCAGGCCTCGATGAGATCCAGTGCTCCCTGCCCCTGGAGAACAGGAGGGTGTCCCTCCGCGAGCTGTCGGAGGCCAGCTTCAGCGAGTGCAAGTTCAGCCTCTCGCTCACAGACCTGTTCATCATCATCTTCTCCGGCGTGGCTGTGTCCATCGCTGCCATCATCTCCAGCTTCTTCTTGGCCACAGTGGTGCAGTGTTTCCAGAGGTGCACCCCCAACAAAGATGCCGAGGAGGAGGACGAGGACGAGGACGACTGAGCCACCCCTCCCGTTCCTCGCTTTCCAGAACCCATGCTGGTGGCTCCCCTCTGAGAAGAGAGGGAGAAGCTGAGAGCAGAAAGGAAACCCACGCACCGCCAGTGCCCAGAGCACAGAGCCGCGCCTGCTCCGCGCCTTGTCCCCCGGACGGGTGCGCCGGTGGGACCTCTGATCTCAGAGTTTAGGACCCGTGGAGTGAGGAGCACAGGAGGGATTCCTGGAGAAGAGGCTGCTTCTCCACCTGAGGTGTGTGTGGGGGACGTGGCCAAGTCAGGCTTCATAGCTGCTGGCTGATGACCAACCTAGGGGATGTGAGACTTGCAGCTCTTGCCTGCAAAGGTGGTTTGGGGACATATGTTTTCCGACCTGGCCTGGAAGACCACGCTGCACCTCCTTCCTCCTGAGGCGGCAGCTCAGACATTGGAGATTGGGGTTCAGGTCCCTCTCCTACATTTGGTTAAAATGGTGCTGAAGAGAAAGCTAAGAACTGGCCAAAGTGAGTTTGTCGTTACATTTTGGTGAGCGGGTCTGGAAAACTTTTGTCAACCGAACTTGAACCCTGATCCTTATCTTTAGAGGTAGCACCCCAAGGAGGAAGGACAGTCATTTTGTTTGGTCATCCTGGCCTCTGCTCTGAGTTATGCTTCCTTCTGAAGGTGTTTCCCTTCCTTGTCCCCACACCCTGCCCCCTCCTCAGCCAAACAACACCTGGCCACTTTCTGCGCGGGCGCCGTTCCAGACTTGCCATCTTTGGAACTTGCGCTAAAGCCTTCCTGGCAACTAGGCTTCCGGAAAACAGGTTGCATCAGACCAACAAAATGGTAAAATATAACAAAACAAACGAACTAGGACTTGGCCTCTGAAAGACCTCCATCCGGGGCCCCAGGGGCTGTGTGACAGTTTTGTGGAGCATAGGCTGTGACAGGCAGTGTTTTTCAGGAACGTGGCATGTGGTTCACAGACAAGGAGAAACAATGTCCTGGGCCCAGCAGGTGAATGCAGGACAGCACGGCTTAGCAGCACTGGGCCTTACTGGGCTCTGGCACTTAGCTGGGGGCCTCACGGAAGCTCCAGGGGCACTTCTGTGCGCTGCTTCTCCATTGGTCCTCATAACACCATCCTTACGTGTCTTCTTCCACCGCTCCTTTCCATCTGTGCTGCCACAAAGAACCACTGAGGGTCGGCTAGGCGTCAGGCATCGAGGGGGAAAGACAGGCCCCTGCTTGTGTGGACCTCGTATTACAAGTCGTGATGAGCGCCATGAGGGAGATAAGTGAGGTCTTGTGATGGAGTAACTGGGAGAAGCCACTCAAGGGTGGGTACTTGGGCCCTGGCCGAGGAGCTCAGTTGGCGAGAGAGTCATCCTGATACACTAAAGTTGCAAGTTTGATCCCCGGTCAGGGCACAGACAAGAATCAACCAATGAATGGATAAATAAGTGGAACAAAAAAACCTCTCTCTCTACCCCTCTCCCAGCTTCCTCTTGAAAAATAAATGAGTAAATAAATAAAGTGGGTAGTTGGGTATAGTAGCCAGAGTTGACTAGAAAAACAAAACCAACAGGAGACATGTATAATCTATGTATCTACCTATCTACCTACTTTATCTATCTATCTATCTATCTATCTATCTATCTATCTATCTATCCATCCATCCATCCACCCACCCACCCAGAGAGATTGTAAGGAGTTTGCTTACATGATTTTGGAAGCTGAGAAGCCCATGATCTGAAGGTGGCCACTGGAGAGCCAAGAAAAGCTGGTGGTCTGGCTCCAGAGTCCAGGGGCCTGACCTCCAGGCTCAGTCCAGTTGGCGGGCAGGAGAAGATCTAGGCGGAGCAGTCGGGCGGAGAGCAGAGGGCAGTCTGCCTTACTCAGTCCACGGATTCTAATGCTGACCTCCTCAGAGAGATCCTCACAGACACACCAGAAACAGCACATACCTGGCCACCCTGCGACCCGGTCAAGTTGGTGTGTAAAATGACCCATCACACTGGGGAAGGGCTTTGAATGGGTGGCCTGGAGCTGAACCCTGCCTTCTCCTCTCCCCTCCTTGCCTCCCTCCCTCCCTCCCTCCCTCCCTCCCTTCTCCCACTCTTTCTCTACTCTCCTTCCCCGACCCCTGACCCTGGAGGATACTCTTGGTAACACTTTCAAGCCCCCAGCATGGTTGGCTCTGGTGGAGGAGACCCCTGGCTCAGAGGGGCTTTCATCTCCCACTGTACAGATGGAGAGGCAGGCAGCCTCTTCGCAGACTCCACGGCAGCCTCAGCGGCCGAGTCACCACCTCTGTGGGCTCCACCTTGAGCGCAGGCGATGTTTCTATTGAGGAGACCAGGTAGGCAAACTGCAATTGGTCCTCACGAACCGCCACGTGATCCTTGAATTTCAGTCGAAAGGTTTCAGCCTTTATGTACACCTTGTTGTGAGTGATGGTTCCTGAAGAAGGGCCTCGGATCAGGAGAGAGGGCACCTCCACGGATGCGGGGTCCCCGGAGGGAAGATAAAAGGCGGCAGAGAGGGCCAAGCGCTCCGAGGCTGCGAGGCTGACACACAGAACCATCTAGCGTCAGCAGCTCCCTGCCTGGCCACAGGTGCAGTGGAGACCTGTGCAGGATCGGATTGCTGCCTGTTGCCACAGCCTCAGCCCCGTACCCCCAGGAGCAGCCTCTCAGGACCCAGCTGGGCCCCCACCAAAGTCACAGTTTCTCTCAGGAGCCTAGCGAGACATGCCCCAAGCAGTAGGAATCACCAGAAGTGTTTCTGGTGAACAAATTCCCTCTTAATGTGATGACTTTATTCCTACCTGCACCAAGGGGCCCCTTGTGGTCCATGAGCACAGGCCCTGCACAGCGTGGGGGCCAGCGGCCAGCGGCCACTCCCTGAATGAATGAGTAATGAGGAGAGGGGCAACCTGGGGCTTTCTGAGCCCCAACCAACCATCATTTCTGCCGGCTGCACCCCCACTTTGGAAGGAATACGATTCTGAGGAAGAAGAGCTTTGTGATGTTGCTGGTGGAAACAGTCACTACCTGGATATAAAGTTCCTGTGAAACACCGGAGACACTGGGGACATGCAGGACGCCTGCGGGATTGCTGACGAGGAGCCACAGCTCAGCTGGGAAACACCTTTAGAGACGTGACAGTGCAGACAATAAGCGATGGTGCAGGGCTCTCTGGCTTGCAGTCGGGGCTCAAGTTATTATGAACAATGACGACACCAATGCCCTACGCCAGTGGAGGGCCTCCAGTGCCGCCGACGCGCCCCTCGCGTCTCCACAAGTGTCATTTGCGTCTCGAATGTCACCTCCTCAGAATCACTCTCATCGCACCAGCTGATGGTATTTTCCAAACAGTTCGGACCACAATGTAAAATGATCCCACTTCTTTGTTTATTGTCTGTCTCTCTGAACTAGAACATGAGCCTTCCAAGGGCAGGAACTTGGGCCGTTTGTGTCCCTGGTGTTTAGGACAGTGCTTGGCACATAGTAGTCGCACAACAAGGTAACAGGGGTTGAAAGAGCCAACAAATGAGTTCCAGGCCCCATACTAGAAGCACTACAGACATGAACGCCGTTTAGGCATCTTCACAACTCCCGGCAAGAGCTGCCATCGTCACGACCCTACAGACGAGGACCCCAGGCTCAGGGAAGGAGGATGGACTACAGTGTGGAGTGGGGCGGCCTGGCCGCTGGTGCCCCGACCGCGGCCCAGCCTCTGCAACCCAGCCCCTGCACCCAGCTGCATTCCCTTCTCCGGCCAGCAGGGACAGTGTGGAGTGGCACCTGTCCTGGGGCTGTGTGCTGGGCCCCAGGAGGAGCAGCCTGCACTGGCAAGACACCCCCAGAACAAGTTTATCTTGAGCCTCAAACCCAGCATCTCAGACCCCATCACGAGAGTCAAAACCACCAAAATATCTTGTCTCATTGTCTTGTCTCATTGTCCCATCTTAAGATCTGATGACAAAAGGTTGCGGCAGCATCACAAATAAATTCATCTTCTCGTGGTGACAGTGGGTAGCCCCAGTGTAGCTCGGACCTGGGCAAGGGGTCCCTGCTCTGGCCCTCGTCCGGCTCTTCTCTTCCCCTGGGTGAACAATGTGTGAGGCACCCACCCCGAATCCGTGCCCTTGTCTCGCACGTTCTCTGGGCACTTGGGATTTCAGAATTTCCTGCACAACTGTCCCCAGACTTGAGACTGGGCCCGTCTTCCCAGCGTCCCGCCTCCAGAGGGGACTGGGTGGCCAGGCAGTAGACAGCGCTGGGGGATGCGGACAGCGTTTGGGCGCGCAGCCTGGATGTCCACACAGGGGAGCCCAGGGTCTCTTGAGGTGCAGGATGGCGCCAGGGCTGGGGAAGTAAGGGGGGTGGGTCTTAGATGGCTCAGCTCTCCCCACACGCCAGATTTCCGGGAATTCAAGGATCATCATTCAAACCTGGTCTTCGAATGCATTAACAAGGTATTTTTGTCAAGGTAGCTGAGCAGAACACTTACTCTAACAGTTTATCTTCCTTTATGGCTTGTGAATGTTTAGATATGGGTGCGTGGAGGGTATTTATACTCTGTCCTGGCTTTCCAGAAGGGCCTGGGTACCGCAGCAGGGACCAAAGGGCAGCCACTCACCCGGGCTGTGGCCCAGGGGCGACATGCCACTTCTGCTCTGTGGAGCTGGTCAAAATGGGCCTCTCTATACAAAGAGGCTGAAAACTGCACTCACTCCGATCGCTTCCCCCAGTGGTAGGGAAGGGTTTTGCATTGAGCATTCCTGCTTCCCTGTGTTCCTCCCCCTCCCCCTCTTCTTCCTCCTCCTCATCTACCCAGTGTCCGTACAGGCTCACATGGCCCACGTTACAGGCGGCCCACATTACAGGCGTGAGTTCTCGATGCAGCCAGGAACTGGGGCCGGCGGCATTTCCGACTCTATTAAATTTAACCAGACCCGGGAGCATATCAAGGCTCTAAGTCTCCTTAACATCCCTCCACCAGCAACCGAGCCAGCCGCCAGCCCTGGACCTTGGCCACGAACTCATTTTTAGTGGCTTCTAGTGCCCTCCAGAGTGAAAGTAATTTATTATTTGTAAAGTGGTCTAGTTGTACCCGGTACAGTAAAACTTCCCCAAAGCAGACCCTTGTGGGTTTCATTTGCCTGCAGCCAACAAAGTAGCTTTGTTTTTTAAGACTCCAGGCCAATAAACACACATCCAAACTTTAAATTGTTTTCCACATAAAAGGGGGTTTTTTTTTGTTTGTATTATTTTTAAGTGAACACTGTTCTCTGCTATTTACAAATGCAATCCATTTTTTGAAAACATGCCTTTTCAGGGTGTGAGGTTATTATATTTGGGGCTTGGAAAAAAATACAACACGCTTTCATGGTAAAACCTCACACCATATTCGGGGCCGTTAGTCATGAACTCATTTTCACTGGAGTTCCATTGGAACCCGAGCCGGGAGCTGGTTTTCCAAGAATCACTCCTTCAGGGTTTACCACTCAGTGTAGAACCTCCATCGCCATGCAAGCCTCTGCTTGTGGATAATCAGAGTGAAGCAGCCTCCTGTAAAGCAGTCTCAAAAGGAGCCCGGGGTGCAACGGTCACCCCTGCAATCAAGCGTCCACTAGGTCCTCCTCACCGAGGGCCCTTGGCCGTGCCCCGGGCCCTCTCGGAGCTGCAGGCTCTCCCTTGTGAGCAGAGTAGCGCTCACTTCTTGGCAATGAAATGAGAGAACGGACCACCTCGAACACGAGGTCAGGTCGCTCCTTCAGAAGCCCAGCGGTGGGTGCATTCGTTCCTGGGTGCACAGAAGAGTGAGGTCTCAAGAGAACGCTAGAATCCGAACTGGAATCCCAGTCTCAGCAAACCGCAGCCAGCAGCCTGATGACCTCTGGCCCGTAACGCAGGAGCTCCGCCCTCACCTCCACCGTTTGGTCAGCAGCCCCCAGACCCGCTGCTGCCGGCCTCACGGGCCCAGCTGCACCTTGGTGCTCACAGGTCTGCACAAACGTCAAGGCCGCTCTTAACATGCATAACCTGCACGCCCCGGGGTCCACTCGCCAGGAATGCAGCGGAGCCACAGGAATAAATTCTCAACTGATCCTGTCCTGGTGGATCCCACCGGCCTGACTGCAAATCCACAGAGGTACACCCCCCACCCCCAACCCACAGACATTAAAGACAGTTGATCCCTGAACATACGGGGCTTAGGGATGCCGACTCCCGTGCAGTCGAAAAGCTGTTTATAACTGAGTATTGTGTTTTGGTCCAGTTTTGTGGTTGGTTGAATCCACAGATGCAAAACATGGGGATAAGGAGATCGACTGTGTATTTATTGAAAAAAACCCGCAAGTAAGTGGGCCCGGGCTGTTCAAAGCAGTATTGGTCAGAGTTACGTGTATTCCTGGGGATGGAGTCTCTCTTGGGCTTAAAACCCAGTCTGAACTGGCATCTACCCGGTGGCCATTGTGCCTGCTGAGGGTTCACCCTTGTCCTGGACAGCGTGGCCTCCATCCTCCCTGCTGAGGCTCTTGGGCTCCCCCCGACCCCAACCATCCCTGCTCTGCCCAGGTTTTTAATTCCAAACTGCCATTCCTGGAGGGGACCTCACAGGGTGACCTTCCTTCCATCCCTCACTCACCCCACAGCGACACTGTGTTCTGATGGAAATGAGCGACGCCCGCTCCGTGGGGTCGGACCATTCCCTAGGCCAGGCTCAGCACCACAGCTCCTGAGAGCATGCCGATTTCCCCAGGCCCCTGAACACCAAGGCCTCCCTTCTGTCAGATTTCCAGCCACTCGGGTTTATCGCTGTGAGCAAACAGCACCCTGCCTCCCTCTGGGGCCGGGCTGCCACTTCCTGCAGCCGTGGCAACCGCAGCATCCACACCAGGTCAGGCTCAGGGGCGACCGGAAGGGAAATGGACTTCAAAGGTTTTCAACAGCTGGTTGGGGGAGCCACGGGCTCCACGCAGTCCTCCGAGCTACCGAGGGAGGGGTGAGATGCCCCGCCATGGGGCTCTGAGGTGGCACCACGGACGTCTCCTCCATCCCCTGTATCCCCATGGAATCTCCTGTCCCCAGAGACACCCTCTAGGGCCCATGGGCCATGACCCTTATACACCAGCCCTTGAGCAAGCCTGGCAGACAGGAGCCCCTAGTTCTCACACACTCATGTGACACAACTGTCAACTGTCACTTGAACAGAGGAACGCACCCTTCCCGTCGGAAAGAGGGCCACGCCACGTGGCCTCCCTCCCTCAAGGAAGGCAGTCCAAGGAGGCGAAGCAGGGTCCTGGGCGAGGCCCACGGCAGCCGGCTTCCGTTACCCACAGCCGCTGAAATGGCTCTAACAGAGTATTTGGGAGTAGTAGCACTGGAGGACTAAAATAGCAGAGTAATAAAACGTCCAAGCAGAATCCCGGAGCATTCCCTTTCTGAGTGCTTGGAGGGTAACGGAGCTGCGCGTGCTGCTCACCTGGCTGGCCCTTAGGCTCTGCGACGCTGCCGTCCCTGTCCCCACTGCTCACGCCCTTCTGCCCCTTGGCACCCCTTCAGTTCCCCATACAGGGCCCTTGACTGGTTGTGCCCTCCTCCTGGAATGCTCTCCCCCGCACCCCGATCTTTGCTCCTTCTTGTCATTCAGGTCTCGGCTCAAACGTCACCTTCTCAGAGAGGTCCGAAGAGACCCTCCTCTGTCTCCCTCTAACGCGTCGTCACCCGGTTGCATTCCTTTATGGCGGGTGTGGGCTTCCTGCGTTCTGTTGGCTTGCTTGTGTACTGTTTCCTCGCTGTAGATTGCAAACCACGAGAGCGAGGTCCGTGCTTGGCTTGTTTATCCTGCATACCCAGAGCCTAGACCTGCCGTGGGCTTGGCGGGAGCCTGATAAATATTGTGAAGTGGATGAATGAGGTGAGTGGGTGGGTGGGTGGATGGATGGGCGAGCAAATGGACGGGGGATGGGTGGAATGATGAGTGAGTGAGTGAGTGGGCAGATGAATGGATGGGTGGATGGATGATTGGATGGATGGGTGGGTGGGTGGGTAGATGGATAGATGGATGGGTGGGTGGGTGAATAGATCAATGGATGGGTGAAAAACTTTCCACCGTTTCTGAAGACCTGAAAGCCACACATAGAGTGAGAAGAATCAACCAAGGCACAATTTACAAGATATGTGAGCGCGTTAAAGGAAATTGCCTCTTCACCTTGCAGGGGGCACAGCTCTGAGCCCAGGGGTGCCGCCACCTGAGGAGCCGCCGCCATCTGAGGAGCCACCGCCAAGGTTTCCTTCCTTAGCAGATGCCCATCTTCGTTGTAGCTCAGCAGCGCCCCCTCCGCCACGGTGTGCGCTGCAGACTACAGATGCAGACCCTGGCGCTTTGTACCTCGCCTTCGGTCTGAGAGCCCGGAGAACAAGCCCCATCAGATCCCTATATCCAGTCAGGCGGTGGCAGCCACCTCCCCGCCTCTCTGAGTCCTCCCCCCCCTCCCCACCCCCGCAACCTCCTCTCCTCCGCACGGCCAGCCTTGGCATCTGTGACTGGGTACTGAGTGACTTCCATTTGTGACCATCTGACCCCTAATTACTTCCATTAATTACTTGGACAGGCATCCCCTGCATAAAGGGCTTCAATCCTAGGGATGGCAAGAAGGGGGTGTCCTTCATTTGTCCTTGCCCACCACCTGCCTCTCGTGGGAGGGAACAGTGCGCTGTGGGGGTTATTCAATTTTCCAAAGACTCGCTCTCCGTGGAGGTCAGTCTGTCGCTGTGCTGAGTTCCCTCGAAGGGCTTACTCTCTCACTCATCCTGAATCTTCTAAAGAGCCTGACTGCTGGTTGGGAGAAACAAGTGTGATAGCAGAAGGGGCGGGGCATAATGGAAGGGCTGGATTGGCTGCCTCAGTGACCTCTGCTCGGAGCAGCCCAGCCTAGGCAGAGCAGGACCACCTGCAGCTCCCACGCCCCTCAGACCACCCCCTGCACATCCTGGGACAACACCAATCCTGTCCCGCGGTTCTAGGGAGAGTGTAACAGGCTCCCAGTTCATCTGGGTTTGCCCTTCCCCCTCGTCCCCCACCCCCAGTTGTCCCGACTAAATCTTCCCTGTGCTAGATGCTCCTTACCTGGGACTGTTCACTCATTCACTCATTCAGTGGTTGTTAACTCTTTACCCCCTGGCCTGGTACTGGTCACACAGCGGTGCAGGACAAACACGACCTCTGCCACAGCAGTTTTCTATCAGAAAAGACAAGTGAAGCAAGGAATTCCACAAATGTGACGAGTCACACCAGGAAGTGCCAGGCACCCACAGAGCCCAGCTCAGGGTGAGGGGCCAGGAAAAGGGTCCCTGGTGAAAACTAGCCACTTCGTCCAAACCAAGTTTGGGAGGCCACCAAACTCTGGCAGGGCTCCAGCGGCATAAGGCTGTGGTCTGAGGATGACCCCAGCCCGCAGGCTGCCAGGAGAGTTACTATCTGTTCTAGCCAAGCTCTGGCGACAGCAACCTGCCCCCGCTGCCCCCTCCACTACCTCTATTCCAGAGCATTTACTAAAAAGGGCTTACAATTGTGACTACTTCTGTCCCTTTAAGAGGTTTAAGTGCCTCCTGCAACTCAACACTGTCTTTCTCAGGCGCCTTGGAGCCACGCCTTTGAAATGCAGTCCTCAGGAGGGTGGGGGCAGATCTCCCAGTCTTAGCGGGACTGGGGGCAGGGGTGGGAGCCCTCCTTCCCCAGCTCCCATCTGGCCCGGTCACAGGTGCACTGGCCGAACCTCGCTCATTCTCCGCTTCTCTGACTTTCTGCGGCCCAGGCTCTCCCCGTCCCTCCTGCTCCCTTTGAAACGCCCAGTCACCCCTGTGCAGACCGGATGGAGCTGTGGTCCTTCCCGACCTGGGAGTATTGAATAAGAGCTGTTTGCGCTGTTCTAACCACCTTCTCCTGTCACTCAGCCTGAGGCTGGGAGGTTGCGCAGCAGCAGGCCAGGCCGAGTGGGCAGGTAGGGGGCCAGGAGGTGGGGGGAGGATGTTCTAGGGAGAGAGGAAGGAAGAGACCAAAGGAGGCTCCAAGGGGCTGGAGAAGGAAAGGGGCACGAGGCCGTGCTGGCCCTTTGCAGGCACCGTCCGTCCACCCACCCCAGTGAGAGCCCTGGGCGCCAGCCGAGGTTTCTCCTGCTCCCATCCAGGTCCCCCGCCCCCTCCCGGTCAGCCTGCCCGGGTGGCTCTCAGCGGTCCTGCCACCTCCTGGCTGGGTTGGCATGGGGCTGCCCAGCCCTCTGTGGGGGCCACGGGGCTTCCTTTTTTCCCATTAATAGCAATGACAACAAAATGGAGATATGACACACCGTCAAGCTCGCTCTTTTAAAGCGCCCACTCAGTGGTTTCAGTACATTCGTAAGGTGGCGCAGCATCACCACCATCGGATTCCAGAGCATTCCATCACCAGGAAAAGAAACCCCACACCTGTTAGCAGTCACCCCCGCGTTGCCTCCTCCCCCTGCCACACTAATCTACTCCCTGTGACTGTGGATTTGCCCGTTTTGGGCACGTCCGGTGACTGGAACCATGCGACGTGTGGCCTTTGGTGTCCGGCTCCTCCCACTCAGCAAAATGTTTTCAGGTTTGTTCGTGCTTTTCCACGTGTCAGTATCAGTATTACTTCTCATGGCGGCATAATATTCCATTGTGTGGCTAGGCCACAATTTGTTTATTCATTCATCAGCGGATGGACAGTTAGGTTATTTTTGCTCTTGGGCTGTTGTGATTAATGCTACTATGAACATTTCATGTACATACTTTTTTATGAACACATTTTCTTGTGTTTGAGATGTATACCTAGGATTGGAATTGCTGGGTCAGATGGTGACTCTGTCCAATTTTTTGAGACGCTGCCCCTCCCCCCCTTGCCTCAAGATGGGGACAGTCATGCTCCAAGGCTCCCTGTGGAAGTCTCTAGAGCTAGGCGTCTGGAACCTTCCTGGAACCCTGACTGGGTTGCTTCTCCCCTTCCTTCTGCTGCCTTCTCTCCCTCACTGCTTTCTCGCAGGGAGCCAACCCAGGACAGGCCTCTGCCCAGGGGCGCCCCGAGCGGCTCCCCTGAGGCCGGCCCACGGGCCTCCCCGCCCACTTGCGGGTTTCCAGACAGCGGTGCGGAGTGGAGCATGACACCCCGCCCCCGCTGACATTTATGGGGAGGTCCGAAGAGCCCTCACCTGGGAAGCAGGGAGTCTGGGCCCTGACTCCCCCACTGACCCTGGACGAGGGCCTCTGCACGGTCTTCCGCCCTCTCACAAGCCGAGGCGGCCGCAGCGCTGACGTCCTTGGGCCGGCGCCACCCCGGACCCTGGGTTTCACTGGGCGCAGGCTGGGGTGCTTCTCATTCAGCGAGCGAGCATGCGGTCAGGCGCAGGCGGACAGCCTGGCCTAGCACAGGGTTCCTCGGCCTCGGCACCGCTGCCGACCACCCTCTGTCATGGGGACTGTCCCGGGCGCTGCAGGGCCTTGAGCAGCATCCCTGGCCTCCACCCACTAGAGGCCAGCAGCGCCCTCTTCAGTTGTCACAACCAAAAGTATCTCCAGACTCCACCAAGCGACCCACGGAGGGAAAATCATGCCCCACCCCCCACGCCTTGGTTTCAGATACACGCATGTTAATGTGGGAAAGTCACGGCTGTCCACACATTCCGCTAGGTAAGGAGACCACATGGATCGGACCCCCGCAAATGCCTCTCTACTCTAAACATTTGTTTACATTATATTTTTCAATTATACTTGCATAGAAGTATACAAATATACTCCCTCTTATTTTTATTAAATGTATCATTATTATTACTATTATTATTGAGGTGGGAGAAAGGAAAACTACACCAGCTCTATGTCTGGGGGCACCTTAGCTTGGCCTCACTTCTCTCTCTTTCCTAACCTTGTACCCTCTCAGTTGCTATTTGAAGACCCAGGCAGTCCCCTCTGAGTCCCTGTTTGTCCTCATTGCTCCTGCAAGACACAAGGAGCTCTGGGGACCCAGGGGAGCTACAGGGGTACGGGAGTGGCAGGGATGTGGGAGGGGAAGCCAGGCACTGCGCCTGGTGCGGGGCGCGAGACCCAACTGACTCAGAGCACAGCCCTTCCATCCGGCCCTGGCTGGCTGGTGGGGCCCAGAGACTTCTTCGCACGGGGGGAGTGGGTGGGGCCCCAGAGCCAGGAGCGCCCAGCGACCCTCAGAGGGTGGCCATTGGAAGCAGTGGCTTTCACCCCAATAGAGTGCTTGAAAGCCAGACAGAGGCATTTGGGCCTGCCATGTTGTGCCCGAGCAAGCCGTTGAAAGTTCCCTGAGCCCTGGCTGGTGTGGCTCAGAGAACTGAGCACCGGCCTGTGAACCGAAGGGTCACTGGTTTGATTCCCAGTCAGGGTACCTGCCTGGGTTGCAGGCCAGACCCCCAGTAGGGGGCGTGCGAGAGACAACCACACATTGCTGTTTCTTTTCCTCTTTCTCTCTTCTTTTTCCTCTCTAAAAATAAATAAATAAATAAAATCTTTAAAAAAGAGAGAAAGTTCCTGAGCAAGGGCATGGTCACACGGGGGTGACATGCTGCAAAGCAGGAAGGATCCCGACATTTGCCGCGCCTCCGGGCTTCCTGCTGCCTCTCCAGCTGCGGCATGCTGCCCGGCAACAATAGGAGTGTCGCCGGAGGAGGGAGTGGGCTCGGGCTGCCCACCACGCAGGCAGGAACAGTCGTGCAGCTCCTGGGAATTCCCTGGATGTCGCCCTCCTACTGAAAAGCCCTCCCCGGTCCAGGGCAGGCAGAGTTCAGGGGAGCAGGGGGCTTTTGCCTGGCGGGGGCACTAAAGCGGCAGCCAGCTTGTGACAGGTGCGAGTACCGGTGGGCACTCTCGTTCAGTGTCTGTCTGGACTATGGCAGGTTGGCCAGTCCCCAGCGGAAAGCACCCTGGCTCTGTAACCCCAGCCACAATGTTCTGACCTGCACCTTCCAAGTGCTTTGATGAATGGAGCCCAAGGGTCTTTCTCTTACAAAAGCGGAAGATTTTCTCCGATTAACCAAAAAAGAGACAAGCATGGAAGGCACTCTGGACAAGGGTTTGGAAGGAAACTTTTGCCTTCGCTCAGCCTCGTCTCAACTCTGCAGAATACCCTGAGTGACTGGACATTTCTTTAAACCAGCCTGGGATGGGGAAGCTGAATGAAGAATGCAACCCTGCGTGATCCTAAATCCTGCCCGTTTCTTTCCTCATAACCTGCATTTCTAACTCCAAATAAATATGGTCAAGTTCCATCTAGGTCTTCCCGGGAGGGATTTATACAGATCCACAGGCCTTGGCCAGCAGGTTTCTTTTTTAAAATCAGTAACTCAAAAAGGTACTGAAACTGCCGCTTCCAACCACTGATGTGGCACCCTCTTTGAAGATATGATATGGACCATCCCTTACCTATCCCTGGAGGGTGAGCTTGCAGCCCTTAACTTGGGCTGACTTCAACCCCCTCCCTGTGCATAGAACAGCCCCGCAATGGGCACGAGGTTTCCTTTGGGGTGACAAAGTATTGTGGCACTTAATGGAGGCAGTGGTGGCACCACATTGTGCATGTACCAAATGCCACTAAATTGTTTACTTTAAACAATTTTATGTGATGCGTTTTTCAACGAAATGGAAAGGGGAATTCCACTTTGGTATTGCAGACACAGAAAGAAGATTGATCGAAACCCAAGGTCGATTCGCTGCGAGCCCCGCCCTCCTTTCTGCTGGGATCCTGGGTGAGGAATATAAATAGAGCAGTGGGCGAGTAGGAGGCAGCAGGGTTCAGCCCCTGCCCTAGAAAAGAAATAAAACATGTTTGAAAAAAAAATCAAGGAAAAAAAAGAGAAACAAACAAAAGCAAGGAACACCTTTGTGTCTCCTCGGCAGAACTTAACCTCAAATCCCGCTTCTGACGGGTCCAGCCCTGTGTGGATACAGAAGACAAAGGAGACAGTAGGCAGCTTGCCTCTGAAAAGAGTTCACCATCTCGGATAAAGGTTGTTTGAACAAGATCATCGCTGGAAGTTCCCAAGCAGAGAAGACATCCCTAGGTAATGGCAGCTTCTAGGTCTAGGCGCACCGCAGCAAAGACACGCTGAAATTCCATCTTTTGGGGGCAACATACCCCCCCTACCCTACCCCCGCCCCTGCCAGGAAACCTCATCTGTTACTGGGACTAGGGGCATGGGCTGGGCAGTACTTTTCAGGTCCATTTTTCTAGATGTCCCAGACCGCCCTCTTCTGGACATCTCTGCCTGCAGTAAGTTGGAGCCGTCTCTGGTTTTCTTGCTTAAGGAACACTTGCCTCTGCCACTTGCTAGTTCCTGAGGATGGGCAAGGACAGTGGCTTCCTTTGATCGTGACCAGGATGCTGCCATCCTTCTGATGGGACTTGCTGACCACATGCTGGCACTCCCTCCTGGCCCGGGTTCCTTTGGTCATTTGTTCAAAGCACACGCATTGAGCATCTTGTCTGTGGCTGGTTAGCACAAGACAGTGTCACAAGGGCATCTCCATGACAACGACCTCTCTCCTTCCACCATTCTTAGGAAAATGACCCTATAAATGCATTGAAAGGCTTATATTTCAGGCTAATTAAAATAAGAGTTATTTAACTCCTGCTAATTTATTTCACTGCCAACTTGCTGATGTGAATATTGAGACACAAAGAGGTAAAGTGACCGCAATAAGGTTAAAGAGCTGGTTAATGGCACCGCAGGATCAGAACCCTCCTGTATCACCTACGACTGGGTTTGGCTGTACATGACAACAAACAATCCAACAATGACAAGAAAAATCGACTAACAATGGCATGAACTAGAGAGTGGTTTATTTCTCAGATCAGGTGGTCAGTTAAGGGCTTTTCGGCTGCTCTGCAATTTCAGGAACCGGCAGGTCCTTTTCACTGGGGGTCTGCCATCTGCAGCACCTGGCTTCTACCTCTCAGTCCAAGATGGCTGCCTGAGCTCCAGCCATCACTTCAGCATCCCAGCCAGCAAGAAGGAGGAACAGGGCAGATGAGCACCCCACTCCCTTTTTGAGGACTTCTTAGAAGTTTCATACAACACTGCTGCTTATTTCCTGTTGATTTGAATTCGGTAACCAGGCCGTAACTTCTTTAAGAGAGTCAGAAAGGAAACCATGCGGCTGGGGATGTAGCGGGGAGGAGGTGTCATGTGACCATTAGAATGTTGTTGTTTTACCCGCTAGGGAAGATGTGGAAACTGAGTATTGGAAGGCAACTAGAAATCTCAAATATATGAGTTATGTATGTTTATCTGGAAACTTCTCTCCTTCCCTCTACCAACCTTAGTCTCAGGTGTGACCTGGGACTGGGACTCTGAGCAGGGAATGCATATGTTCCATTGATCTGTATTTTCTGATTCACCTACTCGCTAAAACTATGTGCAACCCCAAAATCAACACTCACAGCCCTTTCGTAATCACTTGCAGTCAGACCTCTGCTCAGAGCAGCAAACTGGAGCCGCCAGACGTGTTGCACGCTCCCAGCTGACGTCAGGCAAGGTGATGCTCCGCCCTCTTGTTTTGGATCTCCTACTGCAAACAACCTTTGCACTGTCTATTTAGTGTGACACTTTGGGCATTTTTTGTGCATTTTATTGGTGATTTTGCTGTTTATAATGGCTCCCAAGTGTAGTGCTGAAGCGCAGTCTCATGTTCCTAAGCACAAGAAGGCTGTCATGTGCCTGAGGGAGGAGATACGTGTGTTCGATGAGCTTCATTCAGGCCTGGGTTAGGAGTGCCGCAGGCTGAGGCGTCCAAGTCGTTATCCTAATACGTAGGAAAGGAGATGTCTTTAAGCCGAAGCATACGTAAACCAAGGTTATGTATTGGTTGGTTGACAAAAATTTTGTGACCAGAGGCCCAGGCAACCCAGTTCTGTGTTTTGCTGCGGGCGGAGGGTGGGGGGCAACACAACGTTCAATATTTGCTAATTCAGCCTTTCTTGACTTTATGGAACAAAACTACCATGAACAAAAAGAACTGACTGTGCACACGCACGCACACATCACGTAGGATCCTCACAACACTCCTGCAAAGCAGGGAACCATTAAGCTCGTTGGACAGAAGGGAAAACCAGCTCGGAGGGGTTGCAGGCTCCCCCAACGCTGGCAGTCAGCGAGTGGGCTTGAACTCAGTTCTTGCCAACCTCCTGAACTGAGGAACTGAGTTCCTCTTGAACTGAGTTCTTCCTCTCCTCCTGTCCAGGGTAAGTAGGGAGAGTTGGGGTAAATTCAGAAACCAGAATGCAGGTGGCAAAGTAGAGAATGATGCTTGGAGAGGCTGTGCTTCCAGCTCTGCTGAGCAGAGGAGCCCAGAGTGCCCCTCCGGTCCCCCTCCCAGTGGGCGCGGGGCGGGCTCCACCGCAGGCAGACAGGTGGACAGTTATATATGACTGAGGATCGATTGCTGCTGTCTCCCCCACCCCCTCCGTCTGCCTCGCAAACGACTGTCATCCTTCATCTTTACCCAAAGCGGGCAGCTGGCAGCCTCCGCACCCTCGGCCCCAGGAGAGGGTCAGCGAGTCCCTTCACAAGCAGTCCCCGAAGGAAAGAACAGAAGGACGTCCGCCATTGGAAAAAATATAAAAGCAGCAGGCAGCAGACGCAGGAGCTTATGCTGTTTCACATGGAAAAAGAAGGCTCGGAGGAAACTTTGAGATAGAAGCCGAATCAGAGCCACTGCGGGCGGCCCAGAGCCTCCCGTGGAAAACAATGGCTCTGGGTGACTCTAAGTACCCGTTACTCCAATCGCTGGGGTGCTGCCTCCCACGTGGAACGGGCCGCTGGCCTTGAGTTCCCGAGGGGCTTGCCCACGAGCGACGGGTCGTGCGGTGAGGGTCCCTGCCAGGGCACCGCCAGCACCAGTCTGCAAGGCAGTCCGTTCCCATCGGGCCCCTCGATGTGGTACATGGCACTGTTTGGGGGAGGGTCACAGATAGGGAAGCCACATTCCTCGGATCACTTCCAACCTAGGTTCTTTCTTTTGGAATTTTATTTTATTTATTTATTATTAGAGAGAGGGGAAGGGAGAAAGACAGGGAGAGAACTATCGATACGTGAGAGAAACGTCAATTGGTAGCCTCTCCTACACCCCCAGCCAGGGACCTGGCCTGCAACCCAGGCATGTGCCCTGACCGGGAATCCAGCAGGCGACCTTCCGGTGTACAGGATGATGCCCAACCCCCTGAACTACATCGGTCAGGGCTGAGTTCTTTCTTCAAGTAAAATGGCCAAAAAGATATGTCCTGGGCAATACTGGCCGTGGAGAGGGTGAGAAGAGTCGTGATATAATTACCCTTTGAGTTCCTACCGCCTACCAGGTACTTTCCATACATTTTCCAATCCCCCTTGCCAGGCAGGTCACGTTATCCCTGGGGGACAGCGATGTTCAGACGGGACGCCACGTGCCCAGTGAGAACGGCCGGCCAGGGGCCATGTGACTCCCATCACGCCCTACCTCCCCACCAGCGCCCAGGACCCTCAGAAGCCGATGGCTCTCAATGGGATGGGCAAGAAAACAGTCCTCAGTAACAGCGAGATCTTTGTTGGGAACAGTCCCTCGGGCTTCCTGGGATGAAAAAGGGACTGTCATCTCTACCATTGATTTTCAACCGTATCTATTTTTTTAATTTATTGATTTTAGAGACAGAAGAAGAAGGGAGGGGGAGAGAGAGAGAGAAACACTGATTTGTTGTTTCTCTTATGCATTCATAGGTGCCCTGACTGGGGATCGAACCCGCAACCTTGGCGTAGCAGGCTGATGCTCTAACCAACTGAGCTACCCCGCCCGAGCCAACTGCATCTAATGTTAGCCAAAAAATAAAAATCATTTAAAAATATCTTCAAATAGAACCTGATGTGGAGCCTTTCCTGTGAGTAGGACATGAAGTCGCCCGACGGCACGGGACGCCTCCTGTGGTCGGCTGCCTGGGGGAAGCCTGGGAGGCACCTCCTTAGCGAGGCCCGAGGGAGGGAGCAGAAAACCGAAAGGAGCGGCGCTGCCTCCATCCAGTGAAGCTCGGGAGAAAAGAATGAACGGACCCATGAGGTGAGCGGCCTAGGGTGCTCCCGAAACCTCTGTCACAACAGGAGGGAGGCTGACCGCAGGCTTCAGTCCCGTGTCCCACACCGGGAGCCACATAAAGAACGGCTGGCTTGGACGTCCATGAATCATCACATGTGTGGCCACTTATTCCCGGGTGACAGGCGAGACCCCAGAGGCTGAGGGAGACCACCATCTCCCACTCCTCAGGAGAACGCTCGGTCCTCACTGTCTCCCTTTCCTCCTGCCATTCCATCCTTTCTCTTCTCTTTCCCTTTCTTTCCTGCCCTGTCACCTCCACCCCACCCTGAAAGCCTGCAGCTCGGCCTCAGTGGGTGAATTCAAGTGGGGGACTTAAAGTCCCCAGTCCGCGTGTTACAGGAACAAGTCAATCTTCGAATCTGT
This sequence comes from Pteronotus mesoamericanus, assembly GCF_021234165.1. Taxonomy (NCBI): domain Eukaryota; kingdom Metazoa; phylum Chordata; class Mammalia; order Chiroptera; family Mormoopidae; genus Pteronotus; species Pteronotus mesoamericanus. The sequence goes on from NW_026555200.1 coordinate 3,531,715, forward strand.
GCTTCCCACATCTTCTCATTCGGTTCTAAATATGGATTCTGCAGCAAGAGGAATGGCCAGATATTACTCCTCCAGTCTCAACAACAATGCGTCCTGAGCACCTACGTGGGCCAGACATGCGGTCACTGCAGGGTCAACATGGATGAATAAGTCAGGTGAGGTCTCATGTCCCCCCCAGAGCGGGTCATCAAGACAAAACAAGAATGTTCATCATTACCAGTTGTGATGTGTTTGGCACAGGGAGGAAACGAATAGGGTGGTGATGGAGAACAGGGGGGGTGGTCAGGGAGGGCTTCCCTGAGGAGGTGACATGGAAGCTGAAACCTGGAGGACCAGAAGGAGCTGGTCTAGTAAAAAGTGACAGGGTAGGGGTGGGGTCAGGGAAGCATTCTGGACAGAATAGGAGGTCCCCTGCCTGTCTCCTTCTACCCCCAGAACAAGGCTGTGTGACCCATTGCAGCTCCTATACCACATCCCACCCCTGGCATTGGGACATTTTACCCCATAGAGAGAAGGGCCACTTCTGTCTTGTTTGGAGGTGAGTTACTATCCCCTGTGCTATGCTGCTGTGGAAGGTGACAGCTCTTTGATGTGTCTCAGGCGGACACGCCTGCCAGCCAGAAGCCAGGCAGCACCAAGTCAGGGCTGGAGCGCACTCAGCCGCGCGAGCCCCACGCCCGGTCACGCGGGAAGCCGTGGCTGCTCCGGATGAGGAGGGTGCTATCCGAGAGCAAAAGGCACTGCTGGGAAACTGGAAGGGCTCTGGTGTGAGGGACGGGCTGCCAGCGTAATTACTTTATCACACCAAGCAGGCCCTCCTGGAGACCGCCCCAGTAAATAACAACACGGAACATCAATTTGGAGGTTCTTTGGAAACCACCCCATTAACTACTTTTTAAATAGTGTTCCTTGATTATCTCAGAATACAGATGTGAACCTCCAGTCATGTCCACATTAGGCAACAGGAAGTTTTATTTAAAAAAAAAAAAAAAAGCCTGGTTACATCCAGCACCAGACTAAAATGCTCAAGTACCAACAGCTGTGGTCTGCTTTGACCTTGGAAATGGCGATTGCTTCTTTGAGGCAACTTCTCCCTTTTACTTCCCTGCACGAACCTGGCAGATAAAATCCCTTTATCTCATCTCCTTGCCTTCTTTGTCCTGCCCAGTGTCCGATTTGCTTCTTTGTTCTACATGGAGACTATCAGCCAAAAAATCAAGGACTCGAACCAGACAAGGTGAATACCCAGGGTCTGCTCTGTGCTAACCAAAGGATTAAAAATAATGCTTGTCTGCCTCGCTTCAGCACAAAGGGACAAAAGGCAGCAAATCTTCCAAATGTCCTGTTCCCTTGCTGTCATTTTTCTTCCTGAGGAATAAAGGGTCTTACGAGGTGGGACACTTTTCAGAGAACTAGGCGGGTAGGAGCCACCCTCACGGTGGACTGGAGTCAATGCACTAAGGTCTCCCTCTAGGGACCGAAGAGGGATTTGAATTTTCAAGGAGGATGAGTCCTCCATCTACAACTACATCAAAGTGGGTCACAGAGCTGCTCTAACAGATTTCATAGTCCAATCAGACGCTGGCACCAGGCCCAGACCATGATGGAAAGTTAAAGGAGGGTTTCTCATCCGGGGCCTTCGGAGCACGTGGAGATGCTGGGGATGGGAAGGCAGGCCACGGTGTCCTGCAGAAGGAAAAAATGCCACGTTCTGACAGCCAGTCAACTGCCAGACAGCCCCTCCCGGTGCTCACGAATATGCATATGTCTAAAGAGGGCTTGAGTGAGAGCCAATTGCCTCTAGCACAGGGCACGGTTTTCTTAAAGTGTCTTCTTGAAACCCTGCTGCCCTTTTGCACTTTGCAGCTGAGCACCGGGGCCCTGAACTCTCGGAGCCACGTTGACTATTGGCACGGCTGTCACAGTCTTTTGACCGACCACCTGGTGTCCATCTTTCGGTCACTGAGGCGCAGTGCCCGCAGAGCCATCTCTTCAGCTGGAAACAGGTTTGATTAGGTGTGGTGGACTCAGAGTCCCATCCCGCCGCCTGTACTGGGTGCACCCACCCGTCCCCAGTGGCTGTGCGTGTTGATTGCTGATGGCCCATGTCTTACAGAGAATCACCCCCACAGAAGTGAAGCCCCCCCCGGCAGCCTGGCCCCAGGCATCGCGTGAAACCAGTCCCCCGCCTCCAGGGGGGCCCCGCGCTGTGGTACGCTCCATGCTCCAGGGCCTCCTGGGAGTCCCGTGGAAGCTGGGTCCAGCTGGGACCACAGCTAGCTAGACTTCGTCCCCTGCCCTGTCTGCCTATCCACACCACTCACGCTGTTTTCCTGAGAGCCCCCGCAACCCCACCCCAATCTACCCCATGGGCCTGCGTCCCTAGGTCAGGCTTTCCTTCTTGAGATACAACCTAAAACATTCGGACACGCAAGCGGCCAAGAGAGACGGCCACGCTGACCCACACGGATAAAACTCTTCAGTTATCGGGGCAGAAAGGGTTTGCATTTGGGAGCACCGTAGCCTGGCGATGAACGTCCAGGACATGGTCTCATCACGTCGGGGGACTGCGGCGCTGTGCACGTGGGGAATAAGTGACCTCGCTCATAAGGAAGCCCTTCCACCAGCGATGCCGTCGGTCTCAGCGGCTCCGGGCTGGGTACTCCCGAGGACGGTGGCGAGGGAGACCGACTGCCAGGGCAGTGAAAAAGGGCAGGTCCGACAGGGATGGCGCCATCTGGGGGGTAGATTCAGCGGGGGCTTGAGACTGTTCGAAAGTCCTCAGCCCAGGCCGCTCCGTGAAGTCCCCATAGCGATATTGCTTACATGTTACCCATGTTACACAGAGGAAAAACGCTGGCTAGGATAGCATTGGTGAAATCGTGGAACTTTGCCAGAGGTGTTTGGTGAACGTGAAATCTTATCAGTTCAGAGATTGGTCCATAAAGGGCACCTTCCAGAAACCTACAGCAAATATAATTAACGGTGCAGTGTGCTCTGATATGTCTGCTAACTTTGCTATTATTCAACATTGTATTAAGGGTCCCAGCCAATTTTATAAGAAAATAAAAGAGAACTAAGAGGTCTACGTTTAAAGTGATGATAAGTACTTCCAGAACAACAGGAATACCCTCGTGCACTTCTTATCACCTTAACTGTAGACCTCGTTCTCTTAATTTTTTCACTTAGTAGCGTGGTTCTGAGGGTCTTATCTCAGTCAGAAGGCAGCTGAAGTTTCTGCATTGCATCTGACATTTAATATGAGTCTTGAGTATATGACATTTAATTTTGCAAATAATTTTTCTTATCATGAATAAGATTTGATTTCTATAACATTCTTTTCTGAATGTGTTTTCCCTCCTTTAGTCTGTCGGAGTGGCGAATTGCTCCGATAGAGTTTTCAGCGATTGCTTTGTATTCCTGAAATGAACTTCACTTGATCATGATATTGTTACTTTTTAATACATGTTGGATTTAGTTACCCGAATTAAGAATTTTCGCCATATGGGCCTATAATTTATCACACTTTCCTCCTCATGTCCTTACACGTGTGAAACCTAGGTCACAGCTGGCCCCACAGAGTTAATGGCTCAGCTTTTCCCATTGTCCACTTTCTGGGCTTCCTGTGTAGGACAGGAGTTACCCAGCAGCGTGGAGAAGCCCACGGAAGTGGGGCTTTGGGGGAGGGTGGTCTCCTGGATTACCATTTCAATTTCTTTGATTCACCTGTTCCAGGCTTTGTTTCTTCTTGCACAAATTCTGGCAGTTCACATTTCTCCAGAAATTTTTCCTTTCGGTTTTGATTTTCAAATTTATTAGCATGTGGTAGTTAATATTTTTATTATGAAATATACATACAAACAAAAGGCTATATGTAATATATATATACACATAAATATATATGCATACAGTTGGAAAATAATAGTAAAATGAAGGCCCATGTACCACCTACTTTATGGCCACTGTCTCTTATCACCTCTGCCTCCCACCCCCCACCCAAGCCCCGAAAATTTCATCTCCCTACATCTCTTCCGGTGATTTAATTACCAGGAGAGGTTTATTCCAGGAAGCAAGATCGATTTAACATTGGAAAAATCAATCAATATAATTAACTGTATCAATGGAATAAAAGCCAGAAAACATATATGATCATCTCCATAGATGCAAAAAAAAAGAAAAAGAAAAAGCATTTGGTAAAATTCAATAATCTGTTCATATTTTTAAAAAACTCTCAGCAAAATAGAAATAAAAGATAATTTCTCAATATGATAAAAACCAGTCTCAAAAAAGCCTATAGCCAAATTCATACTTAATCATAAAGAACTGAATACTTTCTCCTTAGATCAGGCACAAGGCAACAAAAAGAAAGAAAAGCCATACGAACCGGAAAAGAAGTAACTGTCTGTATTTACAAACAACATATACATCTCTACAGAGAAGCTTACAGCATCCACACCGAAATCACTAGAACTAAGAGAATTAAGCAAAATCACAGGACACAAGATTAATATATTGTATAAAAATGAACTGTATTTCTATGCTAGCTAAGAGTAACAAACAATTGAAAATTGAAATTAAAATACCATTTACAACAGCATCCAAAAGCATGAAATACCCAGGTATAAATGGAATAAAGTATGTTCACGACCTATATATTAAAAACTGTAAAACATGGCAGAAAGAAATTAAAGAGTACCTAAATAAATGGAGAAAGACATCATATTCATGCATTATAAGATGTCAGTCTTCCCAAATTTACAGATTCAATCCTAATCAAAATTCCATTAGGCTTTATTTTGCGCAATTGACAGGCTTATTTTAAGCTTTATATGGAAATGCAAACAACTTTGTTTAACCTGAAATCAATTTTATAAAGCAATAATCTTTTGGAAGACTCACACTATCTGATTTCGAGACAATGAAAAGCTACAGTAATCAAGACAGTGCAATGCTGACATGCAGGTTAATGGAACAGAAGAGAGAATCCTTCAGCAGGCTGGCTCACCTTTGTGTGGTCAGTTTCGATAAGGTGCCAAGGTGATTTGATGGGGGAAATAAAGGTCTTTTCAATAGTACCACAACAAGAAGACATCCACATGGGAACAAAATAAATGTCAAAACTCACTTGCACCATACATAAAAATGAACTTGAAATGGATTATATATCTACATGTAAAAACTAGAGCTATTAAACTTCTGGAAGTATCTGTGGCTGGTATGGCTCAGTGGATTGAGCGCCGGCCTGCGGACCGAAAGGCCAATGGTTCAGTTCCCAGTCAGAAAACACGCTTGGGCTGCAGGCCAGGTCCCGGGCTGAAGGCATGTGATTGGCAACCGATGGATGTATCTCTCCCCATCTTTCTCTCTCCCTTCCTGTCTCTCTGAAATAAGTAAATAAATTTTGTTTTTTTTTAAAAAAACAACCTTCTGTAAGACAAAGAGGATTTTTAGGGCAATGAAGAGAGACTATCTATACCACAATGGTGGATACATGTCTTTATACATTTGCTAAAACCCATACACACTGTACAATACTGAGAGTGCACCCTAATGTTAGTTACGGACTTTCAGTGATAAGAATGTGTCGGTGTAGGTCCATCTGTTGTAACAAATGTACCCTCTGGGGGGGATGTTGATCGTGGGGAGGCCACGCAGGTGGACTGTCAGGGGGTTTATAGGGACTCTGTCGACCTTCTGCTCAATTTTGCTGTGAACCTACACTGCTCTCAAAAATAAAGTCTTCTTTTTAAAATACAACTGTTATCCTCCCAGCTCTAAAATGTTATCTTCTAAATACTTTTAAAGAAGAAGCAATTCTTGGTCATTGATCTTTAAAATCAGTTTTAAAGTTTGTTTTGAGGCTCCGAACCAAGTTAAACACTTTTTAAAAATATCCATGTGCATTCCTTAAAAGCACTAAATTTCCTTTATCATTCTAAAGGGCAATTTATATCTTTAATATTTGCATAAACCACAACACAAGTACACTCAAATAGCATCTATGTAATAGCAGGTTTTTTATTTTTATTTCTTATATTTTTAAAAATGATTTTTATTTATTTATTTTTAGAGAGAAGGGAAGGGAGGGAGAAAGAGAGGGAGAGAAACACCAATGTGTGGTCACCTCTCGAGTGCCCCCCACCGGGCGCCTGGCCCTCAACCCAGTCACTAGCTCCCACGGGGAATCGAGCCGGCGACCCTCTGGTTCATAGGCCAGCACTCAATCCACTGATCCACACCAGCCAGGGCTACATTTTTTAATTTTTTTTTAATTTGGTGGATTTTTTTTGTAGGAAGAGCAGATTTTTTAAAATACTTGACAGCACATCCCTGCTTGCCAGACTAATGTGGCACCTGGCCTGACCAGTAGGTGGCATACGAAACCTGAGGCTTGAACATTTTTTTCTGATAATCACCGGGAAAAATCCCGTCTTTTACAGTTCATATGCCCTCTCCCTCTACCTCCCCACCCCTCCCCAGAGCCTGACGGCTAGAGCTGTTGGGTAAATCAGGACCTTTGGTGGCCACCGTAGAGGCCGAGTCCCATCGCATGCCCTGTGCTCTTAGGAGTAGAGGATAAGATTGAGGGGTGAAGAATGGGGGGGGGCTTCTGCTGGGAGGGAAAAGGAAGGAAAGAGCCATTTATTGAGCTCTTAGTGTAGGCCAGGCCCGGTGCCAAGCCCTCGACGTGCATCATCTCATTGGATCCTGCAAGAATTCCCTAAGCTGAGTGAGTGCCATGACCCTCATTTTACAGGGAACCTGAGGTTCTTGCCTCAGGTCCCCCCACCCAACAGTGCCAGCCTCTGAATCCTCAGCTTGGAGTCTTCATTTGGGTGCTCTTTGGGTAGGGTGTCACTGGGAGTGGTTAATTTTGTGTCAACATGGCTGGGCCAAGGGATTTCCAGATCAGTGGTAAAGCGGTCCTGGGTGTGGCTGGGATTAGCGCCTGAGGTGGTCGAAGGAGACAGGAGATCTTACGGGGCGGGGGGGCGGGGGGGGGGCTGTTGGGCTTCATCCAATCTCCTGTGGGCCGAATGGAACTGAACAAGGAAGCGAGGATGAATTCTCTCTTCTCTGGCTGAGACACGCATCTTTCCTTGCCCTTGGACATCGGAGCTCCTGGCTCTCAGGGCTTCAAACTCCAGGACTTTTAAAACGGCTGCCCTTTGTTCTCAGGCCTTTGGCCTCAGACTGGGGGTTACACCTTGGGCTCCCCCGGTTCTCAGGCGTCTGGCCTTGGACGGAGTCACACTGTCAGCTTTGCGGGTTCTCCAGCCGGCAGATGGCAGACTGTGGGACTTCTCAGGCTCCGGGGCTGTGTGAGCCCATTCCTAAACTAAATCTCCTACACACAAGCGCACCCTGCTGATGAGTCAGCAGAACCCGGCCGGACGAGGCAGTGGCTTAGCACAAGGCCACTCCTCCGCCCAGTTATCCCGTTAGCCATCCCTACGTGCTGATTTCGGAACCTGCTATGCTAGTGTTCCCTGACCCAGAGAGTGGGGAGGTGTGAGGGGAACAAAGTCAGCCTCTTATCGATATGACCTAGCCCCCTGAAAGTTTCTACTTTTAATGCAGTATAGACACATGAAGAAAAAATGTTATATGCCTGAATAATTTTCGTGTTTTGCTAAAAGGGATGTCGGTGTTTTTCCTGGCCACGTGCCGTTCAGTTTCAGGAGAACGGCGACCCAGCAGGGTGGCAGGAGCGGGCTGAGGAAGCCCAGTGGCCCGGTTCATCCGCAGTGTGGGCGGCCCCTCCGCAGGGCCCTGCCCGGCGCAGTGAGCCCGTCCTGGCGCAGCCAGAGGCTGGGGACTGGGACTTACGGGCCCACCGGAGAACTGATGAATGCTTGCGTCTCGGGTCACCGCCTGAGTCCCCAGTGAGGTTCCCTTCGCTTCCAGGGCTCCTTGTCCACCTCGTGTGCCCCTGATGTATGAACACCCAGAGTAGCCACAAGGACGTGAGGGAAGCCCCCAGGGGAAGCAGAGAACTGGAGGGAGGATACAGACGGCGCTGTGAGCCCTGCCAACTAACCTCGACCGAGCGGCTACTTTCTGACCCTGACAACTCAGTGCTTTTGCTTTTTCTTTTTTTCCCCATCAATAACTGGAGAGTCCTGAGGTGTAAACTGGGGAAACAGGTTAATATATCATGGAGGACCAGGCGGTTGCCGTGCAAATTTTCTTTATTTCTGACCATTCCTTTACAACCGTCCACCGCAGGATAATGCTCATCTGGGCACCTCAAGCCCAAATCACCCCTCCCGCCTGGCAATTCAGATTCATGTTTCTGACTCTACGGGACACTTATCACTTAACGTCCCATCAACTTCCCAGCGTTTGTCCTGGCAATCCTGCACCCTGGCCAGGTCCCCTCCCTTTCCCGTTTCACACGGAGCACGTGTCTGCACCCTGGTGTGTACCTCGGTCCTCGGTTTCAGCTTTCCAGCGCCCAGGAGGAAGCTTCTGCTGCATGTCCCCTTAAGCAGGGTTATTGCAGGAGAACAGAATGGGCTCCACATCATAGAATACCTTCTGGCCACAACGAGGACAGGGGCTGGTGCTAAGCCAGATGGTCCTGGGCTGTCCTAAGTCCCTCAGAATCCCTGTCAGTGCGTCCCGGACCTGGGCAAGCCTCCCCGGCTCGAGCACCCCTTGGGCGCTGTAGCTCTCCAGAGGGGGCGGGTACAGCTCATGGCTTAGACTGCGCAGCCCGGCTGTGTGGCGCAGGAGCTCCTCCAGGGCAGCCAGGGACAGCAGGTTCCCAGACAGGCTGAGGGCCCTGAGCTGGCGGCAGCGACTCAGGACAGGCACGATGGCCTTGACATGGGAGTCCCTGATCCCGCAGTAAACTAAGTCCAGGTGCTGGAGCGTGGCCGCGACGTCCTCCAGCAGCGCTCGGAGGGGCTCGGGATTGAACCCGGTCAGGCAGACGCCGCTCAGATCCAGGTCCTTGAGCTGACCGAGATTCGGGCACAGGGACAGGTGCATCAAGTCCAATTCCGTGAGCACGCAATTGGTGATGGAGAGGGTCTCCAGGCAGGTCTGCAGGCACCTGGGGAGGGACAGGGCTGTTAGTTCTGGGGAGTGGGTGGCGGGGCAAGGGGCCTCCGGGTGGCAGAGGACCGATTCGTCCACGTGCAAGGTGGCTCTGATGGTCTGAGGAAGGTCAACGGCCAGGATGCGCGGCCTTGCTTCAGGCGGAGTCCTTTCACCTTCACTTATGTGACTGGGTCAAGTTCACGAAATCTCCAAAGCCTCCTTCCCTCGCCTGTCAGGCAGAGCACTCCACTTAGGAGGATGGATGGATATAATGGAAAACACTGGAACATGTGCAGAGAGCCTGACAGTGTCTCGATCAAGGGTGGGCACCCCTGAATCTTAATATTGGGGGACAAAACCAAAACCACTCTCAGCTCAGAGCCTCCTTCCATCCGTGCCTTGGGCCCCAGGTGCCGGGATACCTGGGCCATGTGAGGCTAGTTCTTCTGGGGCAGAAGAACACACCCGGGCAAGATCCTGCACCTCCAGCTGGGGTGACCAGTCTGCAGAGGCTGCCCGCACGCCACCTCCCCCTTTTGGTCACCCTTTGCACCCCTGCTCCCTAGTCTCCAGAGACATGCATTTCCCACCTAGTAACTACCTAGCACACAAACCACCTCTTGCAAATGGGGAAACTGAGACAGGCTCGTTTGCATTCACGCGGCTGGCGGGCACAGCCCGTCTTTGGAGACACTCGATGCCCCGTGCCTTTTCCTCCTCGCTCACCTCTTCTGAAGCCATCTTCACTTAGACATCTCTCCCAAAGGAAGAATCCACAACCCCCCCCCCTCGCTGGCTCTGAGCCCCCTCTGCATAGCTTCCCTTTCCAGAGCCCATCTCCCAGTTTGTCCCTCCATCTTTCTTTGCGGAGGGGTGGGGCGGGGGGTTACGTGATACCACACTTCAGGGCACCCCACATGACAAAGCACTTGACCTTCCGCTGTGGCGCTCGCTGTCGCACAGCTCACCTGAGCATCTGGTCCAGACGGCCTGTGAGGAAGGCGGGAGATTCCAGGTAGAGCTTCCGCAGGTGCGGCAGCCAAAGGAACTGAGAGGTGAACTGGGAAATGCGGAGCTCCCACTCCTCCGCCTCAGAGGCCGGCATGTGGATGTGCGACAGGGAGAGTCTCCGCACGTTACTCATCTGACCCAGGTAAGGAGCAAACACCCCCAGCGCGGACAGGCTCCAGGGGCAATTCACTTCCACCTCCTGGATGCAGTCCAGCCGCACCAGCGCCAGGGCCTTAATAGCCTTGATGGGCACCTCAAAAATCTTCAGCGTCTGACAGCACAGGTGGAGTAAACCTTCTCTCTGCTTGGCCCACCGGATGAGGTCGGGGAAGAATCGATCCCGGATCCTGCTGCTGAGGCAAAGGTCTACGAGCACCTCCAAGGGGGCCGCGGGCTGCCGCATCCCCGAACCACGCGCGGCCGCCGGTCTGGTCCGTGGGTGCACCTGGGTGCGGGCCCCAGACCACATGCTCCAGAAGCATTGGTTGGTGTTGCGCAAATCCAGCACCTGCAGTTTCCACCTCCTGTGGGAAAACAGGGCATTGGCTGAGATGCTCTAAGATCAACAGAATGAGACGGAGCGTCTGAGAGTTTCAGGCAACAATCCGACTCCACTCCCCTGAGCTTCCACTTGGCGCCCGACATCGGCTTCTCCTTTGCCCTCCTCTTCCCTCTCGGCTTTGCTTTTCTCCATCTGCTTCCCTTCCATGCTTCCTGGTCAGCACGTCTAGTGCCTTTAAGTACCATGGGGAGGACGCAGGGCATGTTTTTTCTCTCCGACTTTCTTGTCACCTCAGAAACCTCTGGCCCACCCCCTCGGCCCTCCGTGCTGCCTGACCGCAGCTCTCCTCAGCGTACCCCGGACCCTCCCGGGTCAGCCTCACCTGGGGCGAACCTTCTGGGCAAGCAGGATGTCAAGCCCATCGAACGTAGCTTGGAGGGTCCCGCGCTGAGGCATCTGCATCAGACCCCCCAGAGGGAGGCAGGCGAAGGGCCAGGCATGCACCATCGCCGTCAGGGTCTCTCTGTGTCTCCCAAAGAAGGCCTGCATGAACAGCGGTGGGAAGAGTTCAGCGGGCAGATGCTCCAGAGCCGCGACGGCCAAGGCCTGGTCCCTCAGCAGGCTCTGTCCCGCCAGGTCCAGGAGCCTGGGTGGGGTCTGGACGCTCATCTGCGTTCTGCTCTGGCAGGAATCCCACGGAAACGTCTAGGGAACAAGGCACCCCTGTCAGACCAAGCATGAGCACCCCACAATCTTCCACCGCGCCCTTCGGAGGATCCAACTCAGGGCCAAAACCACTGCCTGGCGATGGTGAGGGCCTCAGTTTACCCAGTTCCAGTCTGCCCCTTCTGGCCCCAGGACAAGCACCTCAGAAGCACCCATACATTTAGTTCCAGTTCGAGTGGGAAGTGGGTACTGCGGAGCCTGAAAGCTGACCTCACCCTTGTGGCGGGAGAACTTTCAGACCATTGCCCTGAAGAGATGGAAACGGAGACATCATGCGGCCCAAACAGTCTACACCCTCCATTCCCACAGTTAACCCACTGGGGAAGCTTAGGAAAAGGCCGTCAAATGCATGCCATTCATCTTTATCATTTTTAAATGGGACAAAAACAAAACAAAAAACACATGCACAAAAGAAAATAAGAAGGAACAAATGAAAAAAAGAACAGGGGGGAAAAAAAAGAAAAGAACAAAAAGAAAAAAAAAAGAAGGAACACCAAAAAATAAAATAAAATCGGCTCAGTTAAGATATTTAAAAGTAATAAACCAAATCACAAATCAAAATGTTCGGAATTCAGGCAAAATGACACTTAGAGGCAAAACCGAAGACTTAACTCTACTGGCCTGAAAAGAAAGAAAAAGGACAGATCTCCTGCCATCTCAGGCTGCGAGTCACCGTGGGAGGCCGCTGCCTTAGGTAAGAGGGTGGTCCTCCGCGGAGGTGGGTAGCTTACCCCCGCTGATGGCACGGCCGTGCCCAGACCTCAGGCCTGGTGAGGACCCCGGGCAGAGGGCGACTCCAGACCTGGAGTTTCCGTGCCTCTCCTTCAGGGTCCAAGGCTTTTTTAGGTCTTTGTAATCGCATCTCCCGCTTTTTAACTATCAACATCCAATTAGAAATCAATACCTGATTAGATTCCTCAGTCTCTATCCTTTAATCCTGATGGGATCTTAGCTTTTCTCCAGAGTAATTGATTGAATCAGACAACCCTTTAAGAAAGGGAGAGAATTAGGGAGGGGCAAAGTTCAGGGCTGAGAGTTACTGAGGGCCCAGCCGTTGTCACCCTCGGTGTGAGACAGGGAAGGGTGTCATTGGTTCCTGACTTTAGACAGAAAAGAACAAAATCTGAAAGTATCGTCGTTGGGGGGGTCTTTGGCCACATCCAGATGATCAAAATGTTCCAGGTTTAAAACGGCATTGGGAAGACAATGGTGTCATCCCCAAAGAGAAGAAAGTAAGCGCGTCTGTGCCTCAGGTTTTCACTTAGGTTTTATGTCAGGAAAAATAGCAGATCAGGAGCTCACTCACGGAGCAAGGGACGCGCAGTTGAGGAGGTGACTGGTCTTCCAGACCAGAAGGCTTCTCTGAAGGAGGTCAGGTCAGAACCACCACGAGGAACAGGGGTGCGGGCTGGGCAGGGCGGAGCCTGGTGGGGCCCTGCGGATGCCCCAACACCATGGAACACACGGGGGTTTCCTTGGAGAGAAGGGAGATTGAGAGACTTTTCTCTGGGTGAGTTGAGAAACTAAAAGGGGGCAGGCTGCAGTGGAGAGTGTCATCCTTGAGGGCAAAAAGGGAGATTCTGTCTTCTGTGTCTCCCCAGAGGAAAAGCGTGTCTGCCCCAGGGAAGACGAGATTAGCTCAGCAAACTGCGGGAGAGGATTGAGCCCCAGCAAGTTCCAAAGCCAGGCCCCTGGCCGAGGTCTGTCTCAGGTCTGCAGCAAAGGGATACAGGGTCCCTTCTGCCTGCATCAGGGTCATCCTGGGGCAGGCCACAGGGCCCAGCCGGACTGTTGGCCACTCGTAAATTGGTGTGTTGCCCTGGTGGGCGTGGCTCAGTGGATTGAGTGCGGCCTGTGAAGCAAGGGTTCAATTCCCAGTCAGGGCACATGCCTGGGTTGCAGGCCAGGTCCCCAGTAGGGGGCGCACGAGAGGCAACCACGCATCGATGTTTCTCTCCCTTCCTCTCTAAAAATAAATCTTAAATAAATAAGTAAATTGGTGCCATGTTTGGCCACCAGGGGGCAGGTTTGTCCCAGCCAGCAGGCAGAGCTCAGGGGTGCTAGGTTCCAGAGCCAAAGCCTCCCCTCTCAGCAAAGGAACAGCTGACCCGCGTGCAGACTCTGCCTCAGGTCTGGGTTGTCCTCTGTGGCCTGGACACTTAATTACGTCTATTGTCTTTGAATGTCGAGCAACAGCCACTAACATGTATGGAGGATTTACTCTGCACCCACTTGCTGGACTCAGTAGTTTTATCTGCCCTAGAGATGGTCACTGACAGAGGAAGAGCGATTCAGAGAGGGACAGGGACTCCTTCAAGGCCCTGCAGCCTGTAAGCGGGGGAGGTGGAATTCTAAGGCCTTCCTGTTTGTCCGTGCTCTTGAATGTGACACCCTGAGATCCTAGCGCCAGGGAATACACTGCTCATTTTAGTGCTTTGCAATGTCATTCGAGAGCCATAGGCTCCTGCTATGGCTAAAGGAAACCTTAGAGGGCATCAGATCCATAATGTACTACGTTGTTTTCACGGCAGAATCTGCTGTAGCAAAAATAAACAAACTGCACAGATGAAACAGAGGAGCTCAGCTTCATCTATGAGCAGAAATGACGTTTCGAACCCTACCTTGGGGTACCGGTCATGGCTAACGGTGGTGACCGTCGGTGACACCATCCATTGCAGGCCCAGATCCCGGCTCTTGGTTCCCCACAATAAATACTAACTCCATTTTTTTTCCTTGCCACTTTCTTGATTATTTGCTACGATGTGGTAGCAAGTGACAAAAAAAAAAAAAAAGTGAGAAAAAATTTCATAGACGAGTAGTTCCATGCATCCGCGTTTCTGTTGTTTATTTGTGGTTGGTTGGTTCTGGTGACAGAAGAGGGGAGATGCGCTGGCAGCAGTGGCGTGGGTGGGTGGCCAGGTTCTCAGGAACGCAGAGGCGGGGCGCGGATTTCCTCTCTGAGGCTGGCCAAGTCACCCCTGGAGTCGGGAGGGGGAGAAGCTGAGCTCTGGGGAGAAGACCTTTAGGCCTGAGAGTAGTCAGGGCCTGCATACAGGGTTTTAGGACCGTGAACAAAAAGAATGGGGTGAAAGGGGCCTCTGTAATCAATCTACCTGAAAGCGAGCAACCTCACAGGGTGAGCAGGTCATAAATTCCTGCCCGGGTGGGTCGAGGTGGGTGCTCACGCCCCAGGCCTCTGAAAGGCTTACCTTCGCCTTCAGCCAGCCCTGTCCCTTGCTTCTGTGCATCTAGGTTAACACGCCTTGGAAGTGCCTCTTTTTCAGAATGGGGATCATAGCCCCCTCCAGAGAGTGCATGAGCTCGTTGGCTACTCTGTAATCCAATCCGCCCCCCTGCTTTCTCCCACCTTCACGCAATTCTCCTTATGTTGCCTCCCTAATGCCAAATGTATACAAGAAACCACAGACTCATCCCCTGAAGCATTTTCCTTGGTCTGTTGAGATCTTGCTTCCAGGTGGCATGTTCTCACATCAGCAAGCAGCAGGTGGACGGAGGCTCAAACTGGAGAACAAGAGGGACGTATAGAGTGGGGCAGAGTGTGGGTTCGTGGGGGAGCTCCCAGAAGACAGTGGTTCATTCACTCATCCAGCCAAGGACTAGTAAGCGCCCACTGTATACCCAGCGCTGTCTGTACAGCAGTGAATGCACACAGTTGGGGTGGAGGCGTGAGGCAGAGAAAGGCCATTCACAGGAAGACTCTGTGTGTCAAATCCCCAACAGTCAGAGGGGGCAGATCAGGGACATGCTGTTCTCCACTGAGGTGACCTCCACATCGGGTGGTAGAATGTGTCTCAGGGGACTCCATTCTGGGTGAGGACACCACCCGAGTTCATGCCTCAGGGGGTCCACCTTACTCCCAAACACTCACCAAAAAATGTCCCACCCCCAAACTCCTAAAAAGATTTGAGAGTTAGGGAGTGGAGAGGAGACGCCGTGAGTCCTCCCTTTCTCTGGGCCCTTGGGTTCAAGTGCGCGTCTGCCAGGGCAGTGACGGACACACCGGACTCCTTTTGTGCGGCCCCCGCCCCCCAACCACAGTTGACTATGCCGCGGAGTTTTTGAGAAGCGTCTTGTAGTCAGATTCATTTCTCCCATTGGATCAGAGACTCCTGGAAGGTATATACCAAGTTGTGAGAACTTGAAGGAGTCACGTTACCTCTCGGGGCCTCCATGTCCCCTTCCCATGAAGTGAGGGAGTAAAACCTAAGAGCCCTTCAGTTTCTTCTAACAGCCTCGTCTTATGCACATGCATGACCCTCCACTGAGTCAAAGAGCTTTAATTGTGGGACGGGAAAGACTGGAACCTGCGGTGGTGGAAGAGGGACGGGAACCCTGCGGCACAGGCCGCAGTTCTGAGGGCCCTGCAATGGGCTGGACTGAGAGCTCAGGGCGGCCCTGCAGGGCCTGCCATCTGGCAGGTCCGATCACGCAGCGGGTCTCCAGTGGGGTGGCAGTTCTCAGAAGCGTGGGACAGGGTGCAGGCGAGGCGGAGGGACCGGGATGGCGTGCTCCCTCCGGGACAGAGCACACAGCGGTGGTCGGGGGTAGGACAAAGTGTAAACACTCCCTCGCAGACCAGGCTCGGGTGTGAACCATCTCTGCTTCAGCTGCTCATAGAGTCCGTAGTTTGTAGGAGGAGCTGCAAGAGAAAGCAGGGTCTGGGGTGGGAGTGGATGGTGGGACCCTGGAGGTTTCCCCAGGCCGTGGGATCGGGGGCTTAGCTGGCAGTGCACGGGAGGGAGGGTGTAGGCTTACAGGCTTGTGGGTGGGTGTTCGCTTGGAGCTGAGGCTGGGGTGCTCCCTGCGTCCTCAAGAGGGACCAGGAGGCCTCGGAAAAGTCAGCCCCATGACCTGGTTGAGGGTGGCCCGGCCCGCTCTTGGGTAACTGTCCTATCCCAGCAGGCAAGGGAGCAGTGTGGGCTTGAGAGATGAAGAAACCCTTGCAAAAAGTAATGCAGAGTGACAGGCAGCTCGCTCTCTGACCTGTGTCCCTTTGCTTCGAAGGGCAGGACCGCAAAGAGAGGGATGCAAAGGACGGGGGCAGCTTGAATCATAGATCAGACGAAGCTACTCTCCTAGGTAAATCCCTCCAAGAAGGCTTGGCGCTGTCTTGGAGCTACTCCCACCCTGGAATGCCCTTCCCCCGAATCCCTGCGTGGCTCTCTCCTTCTCAATTCAGTTTTCTCCTCAGGACGGCCCAGCCCTCACGGTCCCACCCCGAGCGGATCCAGGAACACCTGCCTCACTTCCTAGCCTTACCCGTTGTGGTCCGAGCACCTATCCCAGTCCGAAATGACTAGATCTTAGGTTGTCTTACTCCTTCGTGGTGTCTTATCTGTCTCCCAACTGCAATGTCAACTCCCCGAGAGCAGAAGTTCCTCCCTGTTTGTCACCACTATGTGTCCCGAGGTTACAATGGGGGCAGAACCTGGGATTTAGCACTAGTTAGGAAATGAATGACCTGATCCAAGCGTGCAAAGCTATTGCTCCTGCCACCTGTGCTCCAGGTAAACCTGCTGTGTCGGTGCCCAGGTGAGGGCTTTGTCACAGTGCCAGCCTCATCTCAGTGTCCAGGGGAGAGGGCAGGTGGCAGCCCTAGGGGCCAAGAGGACTCCTCCCCCATCACCTCACTCTCGCGCTCTCCATGAGCCAGGGTCCCCCGAGCCAGGCACACCTCAGCCCTGGGCAGGTATGGACCCCTCACAGCACAACACGGGGAAATCCAGAATTATAAAAATACCCAGAAGGGGGAAGTCGGCTTTCTCTGGAAGCCACAGCAGCTTATGCTTATCCCAGGTGCGGCGCGAGGGCAGGCCTGGGTTATAATTGTGCCGGTTGTAGTGGTCGTCGTAGGTGCCGATGAGATGGCGGTGCGAGGGCTCCTGGTGGTGAGGGATGATGTGTTTGCACGGGAGCCCCTGGAAGGACAGACACAATGGGCGTGTTACTGACCGGAGCCCGGCGTCACCTGCCCGCCATGCTGGTGGCCAGGGGGCCGCCACGGGCCATGGGCGGGTGTGGTTGTGTAGACTCTCCGGGCCACACTTGTCTGTCCCACCCTGACGCGGCTCCCCTCCAAACACACGTCTCAGCTTAGCTGCGGTCAGCTTTCTGTACAGGTGGCCCCAGCCTCCGCCAAGTCAATGAGCTATGGGGACGCATTCCCATGAGAGTGAAGGCCCCCAGCTGAATGGGGAGGGTCAGCACCCTCTCGTTGCCTGCCTCTGTGATCTGAAGTCACAAGTCTGAAGTCTCACGTCTCGCCTGTCCAAGGGCCTATTTCCATGGCGAGTGAGAGACACTGAACACGGAGCCTGGCATATGCACCTTGGATTTCAACCGGTTACTATGGGAAGAGCCAGAGAACACTCCATAAATGGCCTTCCCCTGCGCAGGATTTACGGCAACCTCAGCTGGAGACCCGTGGAGGGATCTCTTTGGCGGGGAGTAATTTACAGGGAGAAGAAAGCCATGTGCTCCCTACTCTGGGATGTTTGCCTGAATCAGGGCTTTTCCTAAGAAAATCCTCTTGGCCCCAGGTGGGAATCTGGGGGACGGGGCTGATTTACAGGGGAGGAGAGGGTCAATTCTCATGCCTGTCCTCTTGTCTGGCGCACGCAGGGAGGTCTGTCTGCTCTGGTGTGGAAACGCTGGCTGCGCCCAGTATTTCAAGTACTGGTTCCATAAATAAGTCAGATCACAATGGCAGAGGGAGATGGGGGGCAGGGGCGCAGACATTCAGCCGGGGTTCCCAAGGTCTCCGTCACCAGGTGCCCAGAGCATTTCCAGCGCCAGGGAAAGCAAGCCGGAGAGGTTCCCATCGGCCCAGGGCAGTGCTGAGGAGGGAAGGATAGAGGCCCACAGGGATTTTCTTGCTGCTTCTCTCGGCTTGGGACACGGCCCCACTGTGCTGATGGCATTCCCAGGATTTTTGGTTTGCTCAGGTATGGTGAGGTGCCAGACGTAGAGATGGCTGCCTTTGAGAGAAGAGCGTACAGCGCCCAAAAAGAGGGGGCAACCCACGCCATGCAGGGCCACATGGGGAAGCACGAGGGTCAGTCAGAGGCAGAAGAAGAAAAGAGAGAGGGTGGCCCAGAGAATGGGCGAGTCAGGGCAGGCTAGTTTGAGAAGCTTACGATTGCATAGTCTGGCTAGTTTCAGAAGGCTCTAGGCCGGAGGGGTGCTTCTGGTTGCGGGGACCTGCCACGGCAGGGACCTCAGGCCGGGGTATTGGCTGGGCATGGGAGTGTTAGATTAAGGAGGTGGCTGGGGGCTCTGGATCGTTGGTTTGCGGCCCTACAATAGCAAAGCATCGTAAGAGATAAAATTAAAAATGTGATCGGTACACCTGCCTGGGAGAAAAGCACAGGAAGGGGGTTCTCCCCAGGGGATGGATGACCACCTCATCTCTCCAAGGTCAACTTGAAGAGGCATCAGCATTTGCCTGAGAAGGGTCCGGGGTCGGGGGACACAGGCAGAAGAAAGCTCAAGAAGAGCTGATGGAGTGGAAGCAGCCACCCAAACAGGCCATTCAAATGATCTGTAGGAATGAATGTCAGATTGCTTGGTTCGTGTGTGTGTGTGTGTGTGTGTGTGTGCGCGTGTGTGTGTGTGTTGGGGGAGGGGGGTTTACCTTAATTTTAACAACTGTTCGTATGTGTGGTCATCGCTTTGTCAGGGTTCGTAGTGGGGCCAAAGATCTTTAAGAAAGGGCACCTCACCCTGGCTGGTGTGGCTCAGTGGATTGAGCACCAGCCTGCAAACCGAAAGGTCACTGGTTCGATTCCCAGTCAGGGCACATGCCTGGGTTGCCGGCCAGGATCTCAGTTAGGGGCATACAAGAGGCAACCCATCGATGTATCTCTCACGTATCAGTGTTTCTCTCCCTTCCCCTCTCTCTACAAATAAATAAAATCTAGAAAGAAAGAAAGAAAGAAAGAAAGAAAGAAAGAAAGAAAGAAAGAAAGAAAGAAAGAAAGAAAGAAAGTTAGAAAGAAAGAAAGAAAGAAAGAAAGAAAGAGAAAGAAAGAAAGAGAAAGAAAGAAAGCGCCTCATGTGCATGGAAGATGACGCTAAGTGCCTCGTGTGCACTGATGGTTGGGGACTGGAAGGCCCGACCGTGAGTTCTGATTTTTCTTCCTTACATTAGAATGCCCCTGCGTCTTCGGCACACATGAAGGGTGAGGTCGGCAGCAGCCCCAGCGCCATAGCCTGGTCCGAGGAGGCCAGCGCAGAGCTGAGGCCCTGGTGCTCCCGACGTGGGTCTCCAGATGCAGGAGGCAACTCCGGTGCGGGTTGAAGGGCCACCTCAGGACACTGCATGCTTGATTCTCAGCGCAGGCCCCTGCTTTGTCCCTTAGCTACACCGCTCCAGACATGGCACTCACCACCCTTGGGCACATTTTATGGGAAAATGAGGGTGCTGAGCTCAACAATCTCTTTCAGCTCCAAAATGCTCCCATTCTGACAGATGTCCTCCCCCATTCAGTGCCTCTCTGCCCCCGCCCTGCCTTCATGCAGATGTAGGGTGGGGCAGGGGTAGTGGGAGGTTGCAGCCCCCCCCTCCCCCCCCGCTCCGTGCTCCGCAGGCCTGGAGCATGACATGTCACAGACATGTCACCAGGGAGTGAGAGGGTGCTGAATGTGTCCTTGACTTTTTATGCAAAAGAACAGGACGCCAGGGCTTAGGTGACACCAAGCACTGTCATCCAAACATCACTGCCACTTGCTTTGGGAGAACCCTATGTGACCCCTCACCATTGCCACCTAGTTCAATATTGACCGTGCTTGCTGTTTGTTTCCTACATCCTCTGCCTGTATCCTGTTGGAGAGGAGTGGAGGGATGGGGAAGATGAAGCACAAAAGGGCTGGGGTGCGGAGGCTGGGGGGGGCTACCAGCTTAATATTGGACAGATCTCCGCTCATGGGGTCATAAAGGTCGCTGCCATCTGTAGGCCCTGGCCTGGGGACAGCACTGATGAGCCTACTCCTGTGTTCTCAAGAGGGCACGAGGCCAAGAACAAGCTGGCTGCTGGGAAGTCTGAGGTCTGGGGAGGGGCCCAGGCTGAGCGTGGGACCCCCACTCCCTCTCACCTCAACTCTCTTCATCCCATACCACCTGGAGATCTGGTCTGGTCTGTGGCCAGGGAAGGGGACGTACTCCTTCCTGTACACGGACTGGGGTGTCTTCTCGGTGGCTTTGGTGAACTGGAAAAGATCAAATATTCAAGACAACTTCTGTGACGTCCCTTCCCAAACTTCTGCTGCGACCCCTCACCCCCTGGGCCATCAGAAGCTGGGCGGGGAAAGGCTAAATCAGGACCCCAGAGCATGCTGCCAAACGCAGGCTTAATTCTGTCCCTTCCTTCCCGTGCTGGGGAAGAAGCGTGTGCCCCGCCATCCAGGGCGCCTCAGGGAAACCGACACGGCAGTCACCTGAGCAGCACTCAGGGTCCGCCCCGCCCCCCCCTCACCTCCTCCCTCCCTGCTGGCCTCCTCCCCTTCCTGCTCCTCTTGGTTTTCACTCTTCCCAGCTCGCCCTTTTCTCCCCCTAGTATATGATGTTTTCTGGTTGATATTTTACATTTTTGTTGGGGTAAAATACACATAATGAAACGTACCATTTTAGCCATTTTTAAGTGTACCGTCCAGGGGCATTAAGTGCATGCACATGATTGTGCAACCACCGCTGCCATCCATCCATTTCCAGAACTTTTTCATCCTCTCAAACTGAAACGGCGTCCCTGTTCGGCTACGCCCCCTGGCCCCGCCCCCCAGCCCCTGGCACCCACCATTCTACTTCCCATCTCTGTGGATTTGGCTGCTCAAGGTACCTCAGGTATGTGCGGTCATCCAGGATTTGTGCATAATGTCCTCAAGGTCATCATTGTAGCATGTGTCAGAATGTTTTTCTTTTTAAAGGCTAAATAATATTCCCTTGCACGTATAGGCCGCGTTTTGCTTATCCATTTATCCATTTATCTTGAATTACTTCTATCCTTTGGCTACTGTCAATAAGCAGTGTACAAATCAATGTACAAATATCTCTCTTAGAGATCCTGCTTTTAATTTGGAGGGGGATTATATACCCAGAAGTGGAATCGCTGAGTCATATGGTAGTTCTGTGTTTAACTTTGTGAGGAAATGCCATACTGTCTACCACAGTGACGGTACCATTTTACATCCCTACCGTCACTGGACAATGGTTCCAACTTCTTCACATCCTCACTGACACTTGTTATTTTCTGTTTGTTTGTTTTTTTAAATAACAGCCATTCTAATGAGTGTGAAGGGGTATCTCATTATGGTTTTGACTGGTTTTTCCCTAATGATTAGAGATGTTGAGCATCTTTGCATGCACTTACCGATCATTTGTCTATCTTCTTTGAAGAAATGTCTATTCAAGTTCTTTACCAATTTTTAATTGGGTTTTGTTGTCATTGTTGTTGTTGTTGTTCAGTTGTAAGAATTCTTTATATATGCTGGATATTATTCCTTTATCACTTAGATTTGGAAATATTTTCTCCCTTTCTGTGAGTTGCCTTCACACTTTGTAGATAGTGTTTTTTGATGCATAAAAGTTTTTAATTTTGGTGAAGTGTAATTTATCTATTTTGTTGTTGTTGCCAATGTTTTTGGCATCATATCCAAGAAATGATTGCCAAATTCAGTGTCATGAAGATATTTTCCCATGTTTTCTTCTGAGAGTTTTCTAGTTTTAGGTCTTTATGTCTTTGATCCATTTTTAATTGATATTTGTATATTATGCAAGGTAAGTGTCCTTTTTCTTTTGCATAAGGATATATAGTTTTCCCAACACCATTTGTTGAGAAAAATAGTTCTTTTTTTATTGAATGGTCTTGTTATCCTTTGAAATTGTCTGGTTAGATATGTGAAGGTTTATTTCTGGGTTCTTTGTTCTACTCCATTGGTTTATATGTCTGCCTATATACCAGGACCCCACTATTTTGATTATTGTAGCTTTGTAATAAGTTTTGAAATCAGAGAATGTGAGTCTTTCAAATTTGTTCTTCTTCTCAAGATTTTTTCTCTGTTCAGAGTGTCCTGAGACTCCCAACAAATTTTATGGTGGATTTTAAACTTGTGCGAAAAAATATCATAGAGGTCGTACTGAATCGGAAGATAGTTTTAGGTGGTACTGGCGTCTTAACAATATGACGTCTTCCAACCCATGACCACGGGATGCCATTTCATACATCGATGTCCTCTTTTATTTCTTTCAACAATGACTTGCTGTTTTTAATGACTAAGATGTTTTCCTTCTTCAAGTGTATTTCCAAGTATTTTGTTCTTTTTCATGCTATTATAAACAAAATTGTTTTCTTAATTTCCTTTTTCAAATTGTCCATTGCCAGTGTATAGAAGTGCCACTGATTCCTGCATGTTGATTTTGCACCCTGCTACTTTGTTTGTTCAATTTGTTTATTCATTTTAATGGGGGGGGTGTATATGGTTGAGGGGGATTAGGGTTTTTACACATATAAGATCATGTCGTATAGAGATAATTTTACTTCTTTCTTTCCAATTCTATGAATTTTGTTTCTTTTCCTTGCTCTGTCTAGAACTTTTAATGCAATGTTAACTAGAAGTGGCAAAAGCAGCATCCTTGTCTTAGAAGAAAAGCTTTTGGTCTTTAACCAATGAGTCAGATATTAGCTATGGGCTTTTGATACACAGCCTTTATTATGCTGAGGTAGTTAAATACTAAGTAAAATTCACCAGTGAAGCCATTAGTCCTGGACTTTTATTTTTTGAGAAGTATTTGATTACTAACTTAATTTCCTTACCAGTTATCAGTCTATTTAGATTTTCTGTTTCTTCATAACCTTTTCTTCAATATATACTGTTTCTCTTTGTTTCTTGGAACATCTTTTGACCTAAAGTCTGTTTTTTATAATATTAATATTGCCACTCCACTTTATTTTGTTTACTATCTGCATGGAATATCTTTCTCTACCCTTTCACTTTCAACCTATGCATGTCCTTAGATCTAAAGACAATCTCATAGATGGCATATAGTTGGATCCTGGGTTCCCCCCGACCACCACCAATTCTGCCAATCTCTGTCTTTTCTTTAAGAGTTTAATCTATTTACGTGTAAAGTAATTACTGTTAGGGGAGGACTTACTTTTGACATTTTACCCTTTTTCTGTATGTCTTACAGGGTTTTTGTCTCTCATTGTCCCCATTATTGCCCTTTTTTATATTTATTTGATTTTTAAGGTTTTTTATTTTTATTTTTTTTTTATTTTTAGAGGGAGGGGAAGAAAGGGAGAAAGAGAGGGAGAGAAACACTGACATGTGAGAGATACCTCCATCAGTTGCCTCTTGCACGCCTCCAAACGGGGGCCTGGCCCGCAACCCCGGCATGTGCCCTGTCAGGAAAACGAACCAGTGGTCTTTAGGTTTGCAGTCTGACACTCAATCCACTGAGCCATACCAGCCAGGGCTTGATTTTCTCTAGTGATACATTTTTATTTCCTCTCATCACTTTTTGTGTATATTCTAAAGATATTTTTGTAGTTATCACAAGTATTATATAAAACATTCTAAAGTTATAACAATGTATTTTGAATTGATACCAACTTGACTTAACTCATATGTAAAAACCACTGCTTTGCAGCTCTACCCTCTCCCACTTTATGTTATTGATGGCACAAATTATGTATTAATATATTATGTACAAATTAACATGGACTTATAATTATTTTATGCATTTGTTTCTAAGTTCTGTAGAAAATAGTGAAGTTACAAATCAAAATTATTATAATAATAGTGGCTTTTATATTCGTCCACATATTTTCCTTTACTAGAGGTCTTTATATTTTCATATGGCTTAGAGTTACTATCTAGCATTGCTCCATTTCGGCTTCCAGGATTTCTGTTTGCGTTTTTTGTAGGACAGGTCTAATGGCAATGAACTTCCTCTGTTTTTGTTTATCTGGGGATGTTTTCCTTTGTCCTTCGTTTCTGAAGAACAGTTTTGCTGGCTATAGTTGGTAGCTTTGTTTTTGTTTTGGAGCACTTTAAGTATATCACCCCACTGCTTTCTGCATGCAACGTTTCTGCTGAGAAATCTACTGATAATCTTATTAAGGCTCCTTTGTATGTGATGAGTCATTTTTCCTTTGCTGCTTTCCAGATACCCGATATCTTTGATTTCCAACAGTTGATTATAATGTGTCTCTGGGCTAGTCTAGTTAGATTTATTCTACTTGGAATTCAGTGAGTTTCTTAGACTTGTAGATCCATGTCTTTTCTTCAAATTTGGGAAGTTTTCAGCCATTATTTCTTCAAATGATCTCTCTGCCCCTTTCATGCTTTCTTTTCTCTCATACTGTATATATTGATCAGCTTGATGGTGTCCTACAAGTGCTTAGGCTCTGTTTACTTATCTTCATTCTTTTTGCTCTCCGGCTCAAATATTTCAATGATATACCTTCAAGTTCTCTGATTCTTTCTTTTTCTTGTTTAAGCCTATTTTTAGATGTCTCTAGTGAATTTTTTCAATTTAGTTATTGTATTCTTCAGCTCCAAATTCTTGTTTTGTTCCTTTTTAAAAGTTATATGTTTTTATTGAAATTTTCATTTTGTTCATATATTATTGTTCTGATTTTCTTTCCAGTTGACCCTTCAACAATATGAGTTTGAACTGTGTGGGTCTACTTATATGTGGATTTTTTTTCAATAAGTACAATGAATATATTTTCTCTTTCTTATAATTTTCTTAATAAGATTTTCTTTTCTTTAACTTTATTGTAAGAATACTACATATATATTATGTTGTATATATTATATAAAACCATACAAAATATGTGTTAATTGACAGTTTATGTTATCAGTAAATCTTCTGGTCAACAGTAGGATATTAACAGTTAAGTTTGGGGGGAGTCAGAAGTTATATATGAATTTTTGACTGCACAGGAGATGGGTCAATCCCCTTACCCCCCACATTGTTCAAGAGTCAACTGTAGTTCTTTGTCCATGTATTCTTTTAGCTCTTTAAGTACCATATTTTGTTATGTATAACACATACTTTTTGCCCTAAGTTTTGAGGGTAAAATAAGTGGGTAGTACATATTATACATGGGTAATACTAATTCCATATCTATATAAATGTTTTTAATTATTTTATTTGTGCTTAAGCATTAAGAGTGTAACTCTAGGAAGCAATAACAATATCCAGATGCAAAATAATACCCTGGAACATGATAATAGGTTTTGTTTATACATGCAAATAAATAATTGAATTAAAATGAAAAGATTTTTTTCCCTGAAAGTTTGGGCCAAAAACATGGGTGTGCATTATATACGGCAAAATATAGATATTTAAGATAGTTGTTCTAAAGTTTCTGTCATGTATTTCTGGTGCCTGGTTTTCTTCAGGGACAGTTTTGTCTACCTTAGCTTCTTTCTTTGAGTCAGCCATGTTTTCCTGTGTTGTCCTACACCTTAAGAGATTTTGTTAAATATTGGGCATTGGAGAAAGGAGCCACCTCTCTGAGTCTTTGCAAACTAGCTCCATTCAAGAGACGATCTCTACTAACTAGCAGGGCAGGTTCTGAGCCTTGAAGTCAGCTTGGTGGGAAGGAGTAAGTGCTTCTCAGGACTTTTCTGAGCATGCCTCTTGTGGGGGCTTCTCTGTGTGTGTGTGAGTGTGTGTGTGTGTGTGTGTGTGTGTGTGTTTCCCCTGTATACATGGCTTCTTTAAAAGTCCTGAATTTCCCAAAGAGTCTCTTCTTCTGTGCTCCTTCTCAGGGTCTCAGGTGTCCTGTTGTGTTTCTCTCCCTGCAGTCTCTTGCCCCTGACGTTTGCCGGCCCGTAGCCCCTGGCCGCTTTCACGAGCTGTGGCTACCGCTGCTTTTCATAGCTTTCCTCAGCCCGAAATATGAACTATGCCACTTTTCCCTGTCCGAGCTTGTGTTAGGCAAAACAGAGGCGATCAGGCAGGCAGCCCCCAGGTTGGAATGTTACCCTACTCCCTCTGGGTTTGAGGGAGGGACCTGGGAGCGGGCCACTGCTTCCCCGTACTGCACCATGTGACAGGGCGGTGCAAAAGGGGCAGGTGAAAATACTGTGGGATTCCCTGCCACTTTGAATGTGGCTTTTTCTCAGTTGGGCATTTGATTTGTTGCTATAGAGCTTTGACTGTTTTCCAGAGCCCCTACATAGTTATTTTAGCTCAGCAATAGTAGTTTTTTTTTTTTTTAGTGTTTCTGTGGTAGAGCAAGGACCTGAAATTTCTTCACCTGCTATCTTTCTTACATCATTCCCACCCTGCTCTCTTCTTGCAATCTCCTCTAGGTACAGGGCCAGCTCACCGTATCTGTGGGTGCTGCCTTGCCCACAGGAGCCTGAAAAGACTGAAAAGATTTTGGCCTTGAAGCTTCCCTGACTCATATCTGCTTCTCACATAAGACCAAGTGCACTCAGATCAAAGAGTGGCCACCAGTCACGTCAGGCCAGAAAGGTGGTGAATGCTCATGTGCTCCATAAAAACAGCCTTTTCCAGTTCTCAGAAATTGCCACCAATCTTCCCACACTTACACCAAAGCTGCCAATTCTATCATGCTTTTTCCTTGGTCCATTTCCCAAGAAAATATGAGGATATTTAGATGTCCTGGCAAAAATGTAAGTGGCTCAGTTCAGCCTTGATTGCCAAAAATGAAGGCAGTCAATGTTAAGTAGGCCAATTCAAAGTATTTTGTAATGGCCTCTAAAGTACATGGAAACACTATGAGCCCAATTGTTCTGCTTTGGAAGTAAAATCTGAAATGCACAGGAGGCAGGGCAAGGCTGTGGAACAGGTGCCAGAGAGCAGCAGCTTATGGATGTCAACATAGGGAACATCAAGCCTGCCTCGCAGGCACCACATTCCAGTGAGGGCCAGGCCAGGGAGAGCAAAGATTCTTCAAATCCAGCTGCAGAACCCCAGTCGGTGTGGCTCAGCTAGTTGGAGCATATTCCCTTACACCAAAAGTTTGGGGGTTCAATTCCTGGTCAGGGCACATACCTAGGTTGCAAGTTCAGTCCCCCATCAGGGTGCGTATGGGAGGCAACCAGTCGATGTTTCTCTCTCATATTGGTGTTTCTCTCTGTCTCTCTCTCTCCCTTCCTCTGTCTCTAAAATCAATAAACATATTGCTTTTTAAAAAATCAAGGTTTAGAAGAATTAGGAACGGGTAACATCAAATGCCTAGAAACCTTCCACTGAAAATAGTTCTATGAGGCACAACTCTGTAGAGACATCTGTTATGATAGTTTCAAGATACAGCAGGGACCTTGAGGGTTGCTTGAATGTAACTCCCCAGTGTAGCACACAGACACCCAAATGCCGTATTTTAAGATGCAGCTTCCTATGGTCCTTGATTTTAAAATAGTAATGGCTTCACTCCTACCTCTCCCTGCGTCTTCCCTCTGAGCACTGTTCACCTTCTCTTTTTCCTTACCTTCTTCCTCTCTTCCACCCAGTTTCCAGTGAGCACTCTGGTTGAATATTTGCTCTCAATCTTCCAGCTGGGAGTATACAACGACTGTGGATCTACTGCAGACAATAACTGCATGGTGAGGCTTTGCCCGGGTTTCTTTGACTTGACGCAGTTTACAGTTTCGGGAGTGGGGAGATGTTATGAAGCTGCTGAGTTTGAGTGCCTTTTATTTTTCTTCCCAGACACCCGTCTGAGCAGGTAGTCAATGACACCCTGCCAACTTCACAGGATAAAAGGGCCTCAAGAGTCCATTTTCAGCCTCCAGGGAGAGGTGAAAGGGATCTTGGATTCCCTACGGTTGACTGTCTCCATGGTGATAGACTCTGAGTATAGATAGTCTCCTTAAAGGAGCAGCTGATTCTTTAAGAGCAAAACTGACCCCACAAAAGCAAACCAAGTCAACAACCACCACCATAACAGCAAGAGCCAGAAGAATCTGGTTTCTGTGTTGTCACCCCATGAGAGGCATCGTCCTTGCTGCATTTTTACAACTTGAGTGACTTGAGATGATCACCTGCTTTTTAAAATGAGTGCTGATGTGCTAAGCCCATGCCAAGATGGTTACATGCACTCACTTGTTTAACCCTTAGAGAAGCCCTAGGAAGCAGGGGCCATGATTGTACCCATTTGACAGATGGAGACGCTGAAGCAATGAGGGAGCAAGGGAGTAAGTCTCTTAAAAATTATTGAGGACCCAGAGGGCCTTTATTAATGTCAATGTATTAATTATTTATTAATTTCAAAATAACCAAAAAAACCCCATCTGTTGTAATATGTTGTTTTGTTTGAAAAGGAAACTCCAGTCTCCCATAGGTGTGTAGTTAGGAGAGAATTTGAATAGCCTTTGCAGTTAATGGTGGATATTCTTTGATACTATGCCAAAACTCAACAAGTGGTGGTTTCGTAAAGGTTAGCTGCAATGTGGAATCTGAAACTATGCAGTGAGTGATCTGAGCTCTGTTACGTTAAAACCTCCTGGTTGATCTTGTACTTTAAATAGGTCTTTCACCCAATCATGATTTTGTAACGTCATCGTGGACATTTGAAAAATGTTAGTACACTGAGCTGTCATATCTTTCTAATGTTGACAAATTTCATTCTATAATATCAAAAAAAGTCACGTTTGCTAATATCACTACTGATCTCATCTGAAAAGCATGTAAGTGTTAGGAAGTCAACAAGTTCTCAGTGGTGAATACAAGTTTTCCAAAATTCTAGGTTTAGCTTGAAAGCTCAAAGTTTTGTCATTAACAATTACTGTTTGTTGTTTTCCTTGGAGTGACAGATGTACTTCAATCATTTTCAAGAAAGTATCTGCCAAATATTCCAATGCGAATAATCATGGTTTGTCTGCCAGTCGTTCTTTCAAGTAAAAATGGTGTTTTATTGAAAAAAATCACAGCTAACCTTGCTCACAACTCAGTCACTCATGCAGTGCTCATTCTTGAGAGAAACCTTGTACGTGATTGTGCAACAGGAGAGCTCTACTCATGCCTCCTTCCCATTTCATCACACTGCACATTAAAAGGATATCTGCTCAAGGGTCAAGATTTAATAAAATTAATAAGAATGTCTTTGCCCTGGCTGATGTTGCTCAGTGGGATGAACGTCAGACTGCAAACTGAAAGGTCACGGTTTCAATCCCCAGTCACAGCACATGCCTGGGTCGCAGGCCTTGTCCCCAATTGGCGTGTGAGAGAGACAACAGAGCAATGTTTCTCTCCCTTTCTTTCTCCATTCCTTCCTCACACTCTAAAAATAAATAAATAAAATCTTAACAACAACAACAAAAAAAGAATGTCCTTGATGAAAATGTAAAAATTAAGTGAAACTGGCGTTATTCTTATTTTACTGCCAGTGTGTGGCGGTGCAGATACAACCACTCACACAGCTGATGGTACTGCCTTGGTTCACAATCAGGCACCTGCAGTTTTATCCCTCAGTGTCTTTGCCCCAAGAGTGCAAATTTTAACACTGTGAAAAAGGAGTAATAAGACCTTAGTAGTGTGTATGCTGGGCACACAATGAAAAATATACAGATGATGTATCATAGAATTGTACACTTGAAACCAATATAACCGTATTAACAAATGTCACCCCTATAAGGTTATTTTTAAAATGGGGAAAGAATCAATGGTGATTCCACTATATTGTCATTTGAAATACAATGCTATTTTAATAATAATATTTATTTAAGTATATTTTATTGATTATGCTATTACAATTGTCCCATTTTTTCTCCCCTTTATCACCCTCCATCCTGTACCCCCTTTTCCTCCAGCATTCTCTGCTCCTTAGTTCATGTCTATGGGCCGTACATATAAGTTCTTTGGCTTCTTCATTTCCTATACTATTCTTAACCTCCCCCTGTACCTACCCCATTATGCTTCCTATTCCCTGTACCTTTCCCCCTCTTCCTCCATCTAGTAACTCTCCATGTGATCTCCATTTCTGTGATTCTCTTCCTGTTCTAGTTGTTTCCTTAGTTTGTTTTTGTTTCTGTTTTTTAGGTTCAGTTGTTGATAGTTGTGAGTTTGTTGTCATTTTACTCTTCATAGTTTTGATCTTCTTTTTCTTAGTTAAGTCCTTTTAACATTTCATATAATAAGGGCTTGGTAATGATGAACTCCTTTAACTTTACCTTATCTGGAAAGCACTTTATCTGCCCTTCCATTCTAAATGATAGCTTTGCTGGATAGAGTAATTTTGGATGTAGGTCCTTGCCTTTTATGACTTTGAATATTTCTTTCCAGCCCTTTCTTACCTGTCAGGATTATTTTGAGAAATCAGCTGATAGTCTTATGGAAATCCTTTGTAGGTAACCGTCTCCTTTTCTCTTGCTGCTTTTAAGATTCTCTCCTTATCTTTAATCTTGGGTAATGTAATTATGATGTGTCTTAGTGTGGTCCTCTTTGGGTCCAACTTCTTTTGGACCCTGAGCTTCCTGGACTTGCATGTCTATTTCCTTCACCAGATTGGGGAATTTTTCCTTCATTATTTTTTTTCAAATCAGTTTTCAATTTCTTGCTCTTCCTCTTCTTCTGGCACCCCTATGATTTGGATGTTGGGACATTTGAAGTTGTCCCGGAAGTTCCTAAGCCTCTCCTCAATTTTTGAATTCTTGTTCCTTCATTCTGTTTCAGTTGAATGTTTATTTCTTCCTTCTGTTCCAAATCTTTCATTCAAATCCTGGTTTTCTTCCCTTCACTGTTGATTCCCTATATATTTTGCTTTATTTGACTTTGTGTAGCCTTCACTTCTTCCTTTATTTTGTGAGTGACCATACTCCACCATTTCTGTGAGCATCCTGATTACCAGTGTTTTGGACTCTGCATCGGATAGGTTGTCTATCTCCTCATCACTTAGTTGTTTTTCTGGAGTTTAGATCTGTTCTTTCATTTGGGCCGTATTTGTTTGTCTTAGCACACCTGTTACATTGTGAGTGGAGGAGCCGTAAGTATTCACCAGGGTGGGGGAATGGTCAGAGAGGGAACAATGCCACTTGTTGGGCTCTTGCCCCACTTTCAGTCCCTGCCCCTGCTACCCAGAAGCAAATTGGGCCCTTTTAGAGCTGATTCCCAGGTGGGTGGGTCTGTGTACATTGTAGGACCCTGTGGGTCCCTCCAATGAACACTACTGTGAGACTGGGAATTTCTCCCACCACCACAACCCCCACAGATTTTTACAGCCATATGTTTTGAGGTTTTAGTTTCCTGCACTGGAACCCTAGGTTTTGCGGTCTGTCTCACTCCCCAGCTGTTCCTCCAATTTATCTGCATGCGAATGTGGGACCACCCAGTCCTCCAGCTGCTGCCTTGCTGTGGCCCCTCTGCCCCAGCTGCCCATCTTTGCCCCTCCTACCAGTCTGGATGAATGTTTCCCCTTTAGCTCCTTGGTTTTTGGACTTCCATACAGTTCGATTTTCTGGCAGTTCTGGTTGTTTTTTGTTTTTAAACTGGTTGTTGTCCTTCTTTTGGTTATGTGAGGAAGTGAAGTGTGACTACTCCTCCTTCTTGGCTGGCTACTTATAATAATAATTATTTATAATTCCTTAAATTAAATTGGTACATCTCTTGAATAACAAAAATCAAACTGACTTTAAACAAACAAACAAACAAACAAACTAAAAGAACCTGTTGTTATTAAGAAAGTAGTTCTGACCTTGTCCGTTCCCTGAAGGAGGTTTGGGGATTCTCTGGAAATTCTCCATCATTGTATTTCAAATATTGCTTCTTCTTCCTTTCTCCTTTCTTTTCTGGGAGACTAGTGCCATGTTTGCTACAGCTTCTCATTGAATTTTCATACCTCTTGTCCACCTCCTCTGCAGTTTCTCTCCTTTTATCTCTTTGTGTGATCCTTAATAGTTTCTTCTGACCTATATTCCAATTCCCACATCCTCTCTCAGGTGTGTCTAATGTGAAATTAACCCATCTATTAAATGTTTTACTTGCTGTGTTGCATTTTTCAGTTCCAAAATGTCTGTTTGACTTATATATATGATGTATATTCATATATATATAATGTCACTTTTCATACTTCCAAATTTTTAATTTTTTTACCTTCTAAGTTTTCAGGTTACCTACCACATTTTTAGCCTTCTAATTTTTCAAATGTCGCCTTCCAAATTTTAAAATTTATAGAATTATAAATCTACAGGTTTATATTTAGAAATATATTTATGTAGATTTTATCACCTTCGACATAGTGAACAAAGCTATTTTACCATCTGTGGCTCCTTTTTTTTTTTCTTTTCTTTACATTTGTTTCTGTGGGTTTTCATTGCTAACTCTTCTCCTCTCACATGCCTGGTATCTGAAAAATTATTTGCAAAAATAATGGGAGGCCTAGGACGATATAATCTTCCTCCAGAGATGATGGCCATTTGCTTTTCCAGTCACCCATGGCCATTAGGAATTGAGAGCCCTTTGAATCCAGTTTAGGGGTGGACATTTTTGGTCACGGCAAGCTCACACTTCTTGTGCTCAGCGCTGTGCTGGAGGAACTGTGGCACATACTCTGAGCGCTCACAGGAGGAGCGTCTGTCCCCTCTGGGGAGAGGGAGGCTTCCTAGAGCAGGGGCTGCCTAAAATGAGACCTGAGAAGTGAGTGAGGAATTGAGTTCTTCTCTCTGGCCCAGAGTGGCCTAGAAACATTTCTCAGAGACGGCCAATCAGCCAGGGGTTACTGCACAAGAGCCCAAAATGTGGTACATGGTGAACTTGGAACTCAGACACACTTGACTTCAACTTCCAGTTACATTTCTTACCCAGGCCCTTGGCCAGCTCAACCTTGGTTTTTTAATCTCTACATTGGGAGTCAATAATCACATACTATATATCAGATTATGAGAATTCAGGGAGATGTCACCCATCAAGCGTTCTGTAAAATGCCTGTCACATCTATGGGGTCCATAAATGTTTGATCCTCTCTTCCTAAAGTGGCTGAACCAAGTTTATTTTAGTAATAAAATCCATTCCTCTCTCTGTATTATAGGAGTGCGGAACATGGGTTAGCAGCATCCCAAAGATAGCCATTCTAGAGTCTTTTTGAATACAGAGAGGATTCCTGAACACAAAAGCCACTTGTTATTCTTACCAGATGCTCAAATGTCAAGATTTAATAAAAACATCCCCATGAACTTTCTGTAATTACCCCCCATTTCAAGGCAAGAAAACTGAGGGTCTGGAGGTGAAGTAAAGGCTAAGCCTCTGATTGGCTCCAGACCACAGGCCCTTCATCCCTCTGCCTCCTGGGAGAAGCCTTGTGATGCAGCAGCAACAAACCCAGAATGGGTCTTTTCAACTTAAACGATCTGTCCTTTTGTGATGATGTAGACAGGGAGTTGTTTCATAATAATGGAGAGGGACCCTTGAGAGTTTTGCCAATGACAAGAAATGCTTTGAAACTGAACCCTGGCCGCTGCCTTATCTAATTCAACCTTGTCATACAATTTACAAGACACCCGGCTGCCATGTTAGTGGTGGTGGTCTGGCCAGGGAATAGAGTAGGCCCTGGCCACCCTGAGGACAGAGGAGCCAACTTTTTAGATGGAGACAAGGATGTCAAGAGGCTACAACCCAGTAAGATTGCAGCCTGCCCTGACTCCTCCACTGATTCTTAGAGAGGTTCATTTGGGCTAAGGAACTTTTCCTTCTGAAGTATAGACATGCCATGCCAACTCGGTCCCACCCTGTCATTTGTCAAGCCAAGCAATTTTCCTTCTGCTTTTGGGATTGGTGGCTACAATCCAACCACTTCTCTCCAAGCTGAGGTCTGCTGGCTAAAAGAGAACGGGACAGGCATTTGGGGAGAATCCAGCCACCCACCCTCTTCTTGAATCTGTCACAGAGAATCACACTTGCAGAATGGGGCACCTGTGGACTTCACAGACTTGTTTGTAAAAAACTGAAAAGAGGCCAAATGTGTCCACCAGGAGGGAGTGGCTATGAACTGTAATGCAACCAGACCACGGAATGCTATGCAGTAGCTAAAAAGAAAGAGGAAGATAAATCTGTATTGTTTACTAGGCTAGATTTCTAGGACATATCATTGAGTGAAAAAAAACCAGTGACACAACATGTCCAGAATTCTTTTGTGTAACGATATATGGCAAAGTCACCCCACAAAATAATAGCCTATATTTCCTATGAGTACATATCTGTGTACATAAAAGCACATGGACAAGCTCTGAAGGATTGGAAGACCCTAGTACCCATCCACCTTCACCCAAAAAAGAAAAAGTGATACATCTAGGTAAAAGGGATAGAGTTGCAGGAGAGCAATCAAAAGGGACTCTGCTTATCTGTAGCATCTGAAGGTTTTATTTAAAAGGAGGCTATATTTATGTATCACATATAATTTCAAATTAATTTTTAAAAGGTAGAATGGATGTGGAAATATGATAGAAGTTGTGGCTGATGTCATATTGTCCAAAAATATCTGCTTCCCTCTCTGGAGAAGAATATGCATCTCTGTCCCATCAGCATCAGGTTTGGCCATGTGACTTGCTCTGGCCAATGCAAGGGAAGCAGAAACCATGAGCCTCACTTCTGAGCAGAAGCTTGGGGAGCCTGTGTCTGACCTGCATGTTCTTTTCCCTTCACCAGGAGACAGGAGATGTTTCAAACAGAGGCTGCTCCCTTCAGCCTGGATCCCAGCTCAGACACTCGTGGAGCAGAGCTGCTGCCAACAGTGAGGGGCTAGGAACGTGAGCAAGCAATAGGCCTTGGCTGTCATGAGCCACTGGAACTGTGGGACCATTTGTCACTGCAGCAGATCTTAACATCTACTAGTCTATACTACCCAGGGACAAGAAGAGAGAGTAAGCAGTCACTCTGGAGCAGAGAGTACAGGAGGAGAGGGAGACAAGGTTTGGGGTCAGAAAGGCAGGGAGGTCCTGGGTGGGGGTGATACTGAAAGGGAACTGGAGGGAAGAGCAGCAAAGACTAATTTTGCTCATTTTTCAACTTTGCCCTTGGACCTTGTTCTTAATTGCCTACTACTGACAAAAGACAGCAATTTGTGATGCAATGCATTGCCCTCATCAGATGGCACTTGCCCTGGGTGAAGTGGCAGATCTTTCCAGGGGAAATTTACAGAGAAAACACTCCCAGAGTGTGTGGGGTTGGAAGGTGTGTGGGTGTCCATGTGCCCTGGGCTATGTTAGCTGGGCATCTCAGCTGTGCCCTCCTGAAAGGACCTACAGTTAGTAATTTCAAAGTCATTCACCTTGAGTCAAGTTAATGATGGAAACCATACAGCAAAATGTTTGATTCTGTCAACCTGACTCAGACAGTAGTTAACGCCTACCTGGATGGAAAATGACTAAAATAAGGTCATGTGGCTCAGTCGTGTCTTTCATTTTAATTTTTAATGATGGGAAAGAAAAGAGTTAATGGGCTCTGTGGCACAAAGAAAGGAGCTGCTCTTAGGCAGACCAGGGCACAGCACCTGGTCCATCAGGTGGCCTTGGACAAACTAGTTAATCGGCTGGCTTTCCACCTGACTGGAAAGAGACAGGGAATGGATGTTGCTATTTATGTCTCTGGGCCTCAGTTTCCTCATCTGTAAAATGGGCTTGAGGATGCTCACTTTATAGAACTCATGTAGGGAACACATGAGTGTGCTGAGGGACATGTTGATAGTATATTGGATTAAGACTATGCAGATGAAGACCTGCTGAATGAGGAGGCAGAAACCCCCCCTTCATGGGGTGGGCAGGGAGTTCCCTCAGGATCCAAGTTCCCCACTTTGGGGAAGTGAAAATCCCAGGGTTATTTTGATTGAAGGTGCAGTTTCAATACACTCACACAAAGAAAGCAAAGTCACAAGATTTGTTACTTGCAGATCCCAGAAATGGGGTAGGGGTGCAAAGAGCCAGGGGAGGGGCAGTCCTCCATCCCAGGTCATGAGCAAGCAGGAGACAGAGAGCAGGGTAGCAAGCACCTGTTACTTATCAGGTGATGGAGGTGAACATCACTAACTTTTCACAGGCTCGACTCTAAGTGGTCCCTTTAAAAGCTGCCCCATGAAAAACTAAGCTTGGGTCCTTATCTAAATGTCCAGACTGGGTGACAGCAGGATTGTCACACTATAAGATACCTGGGCAGCCATCCAGAATAGTGTTCCCTTATTACAAGGAGGTGGCACATTTGAACAGCACAGGACAGTGCCCAGCATTTAGTTGATTGTTGGTGAATGTCCATTTCTGCCTCTTTCCATTCCGTGAGCCTCACGAATGGGTTGCAAGAAGGATGACAATACAGTAAAGCAGAACAGTGGGACATTTGGTCCTGAAGTCAAGCCGAACGGCCACGGGGGTGAATGCACATCATTTCCCCGATGGTCTGCAGACAACAGCAGCCTTGGAAGTGAGTCCACCTCGTGGTACCTCCAGTCCCTAGTGTGTAACCAACTCATCTCCACTGGGTCTGGTTCTCCAGTGGCTCATCTACTCCTTAGCAACCCACAGGGGAAAAGCTAACCACCCAATCTTACAGAAAGTTGGCTCAAGTCTCTCTACCCACACCAGAGGCAGGAGTGAATCAAGATCATATGCCTGGAGGGAAGAGAACCTAGACTCAACTCAGTGGTCTCTCTCAATAGAGACCGAGTTTCCCAGGTTCCAATGCTCCCCAACAGCTGAGTGGCCACAAAATAATGTTCTTCCGATAGGTGGTTCATACTTTTCTAACACAGCCACCCGTGGGTCTGCCAGCTAAGAATAGACTGAGAGGCCACACAGTGGAATCCACCCTACCCCAAGATTCAGCACAAACATTCAACTGAAAGCCAGTGAAAGGCGTGCACAGGGTCTGTGTGCACTAAACTGGGATCTTGGTCTAGAAAAGCCATTGGCAAACCAGGATCAGAGTCTCCTGAACACCATGTACAGCAAGCGTGGGAGCCTGGGTCATTCATCTAAAGGAATTTTTATTCTAAAGGAGCAGGTGGTCAGCTAGCACAGGGGTGCGTGACAACTCTGGCCACTTCATGCACCTTGACTCAGCATGCAGTTTAGCTGCTGTAGTAGAGTGAGTGTTGATGCCCAACCGTAGGGTAACTGTTGATATCAGGATAGGAGTCCTTCCCCACCATGCTCAGTTCAAACGCTGGGGCATGCTGACCCCACCCTCCACTCCAGGAATGGCATGGGACTTGCATCTGGTCAGTCAGAACATTCCATTCCCTTGGTTATGGCAGCTGGCCACACCATTCAGAAATCCCACAGAGCCACAGAGTTGTAATGCAATTGCTGCTGGGACTGTGGAGAATGAAGCGAATCCATAATGATGACTCTGGGACAGTGTAAGCACGGAGCTGGTGAGGGCCACCCTATGCACAAGTGAAAATAAAGTAAGCAGAGAACAGCATAGAAAAGAGAAAGGAGAAAAGGTAGCTGATGCGATTGTCTGAGTTCCTGCATCAAACCAAGTCTTACTTATCCCACTGGCCAATACATTCTCTCTCTCACTTAGGTCAGTTTGAGCTGCTTCTGAGCCTTCGAACAAATGCAATAGTCTTTGCTACACATGGACTATTGGTGCCTTTTGGCCCTCCCTCCATTTCCCCTGTCGACATGATTTAGTTTGGTCGGACTCCTTCTTCATGGGTCTCTGACTCAGGACAGAGACGTTTCCAGCTGCACTCTTCTGACACGTGGACTCCAAGCTTCCAGAGCTCCCTCAATCAGGTGGCTCTGAGCTGTCTTCATGTGTCACTAGCGGCCAACCACCATGGAAACTTATCTCTTCACGCCTAAGTCTTCCAGCTCAGGCATTGGAGACTCTGAACTCCAGAGGAACAGCAGGAAAAGTGTCACCCTGTACCCAGAGGAGGAGAGAGGGATCAGCTTCTCCACCTCCCCGCAGCAGTCTGGAACACCAGAGCCCTGCCCTCCTCGCCAGCCTGGAGAGGGCCCATGACATTTGCACATGGTGCCCCTGAGGGTGTCCAAGGCCAGCTAAGCGGATGCTCCTGTTGCCCACAGCCCGGATCAGCCGCGATAGTCTGAACTCCACCGTAGGGCAGGTGTGGCAACACAGTGATGCTCATTCACTCTTTTTGTTTTATTGTAGTTTATTGATTATGCTATTACAGTTGTCCCGTTTTTCCC
Source organism: Pteronotus mesoamericanus (assembly GCF_021234165.1). NCBI lineage: Eukaryota > Metazoa > Chordata > Mammalia > Chiroptera > Mormoopidae > Pteronotus > Pteronotus mesoamericanus. Next base: position 3,570,146 of record NW_026555200.1, read on the forward strand.
CTTTTTCTCCCCTCCACCCAGAAACCCCACTTCCTCAGTCAATCTCCCAACACGTTCATGTCTATGGACCATGCATATAAGTGCTTTGGCTACTCTGTTTCCTATACTGGACTTTAAATCCCCATGGCTATTCTGTAATGACCTATTTGAACATCTAATCCCTTTCCCTCTGCACGCATTCTCCCCCTCCCCAGTCCTATCTGCCAACCTTCTGGTAACTATCATTTTTTCCCTTGCTTTTAGGGTCCCTGTTTATTTGTAACTTTTGGCTTTCTAACAATGATGTCTTGAAGTGAGCCTCTTGCATACGTCATGATTGGGATTCTCTGCATGTCCTGCACTTGCATGTTTAGTTCCCTCCTCCAGTAAATTAGGGAAGTTTTCTTCCACAATTTTTTCAGATACATTCCCAATTCTTTCTCTTTCTCTTCTCCCACTTCACTGCTATGAGATGACTGATGGACCTCTTAATGTTATTTCACAGGCTTTTATACAACCTTCATTTTTTAATTTTTTTTTGTTTTTTTTGGAATCTTTTTTCTTGTTGTTCTGACTTGCTGGATTCATTTTCTTTTTTCATTTTCTAATTTTCTTCTTTTGGTTCCTTATCTTCCAAATCATTTGTTTGATTCTTGGCGTCTACCATTCTACTGTTCCTTCCCTGTAAAGTGTTCTTTATTTCAATGAGAGTAGGCTTCGTTTCTGACTGGGTCTTTTTTATGCTGCTGAGATCCTCAGTGAGTTCCTTGAGCATCCTTATAACCAGCGTTTTGAACTCTGCCTCTGATAGATGGCTTCTCTCCATTTCATTTAGCTGTTTTTCTGGAGTTTTGATCTGTTCTCCCATTTGGGCCATGTTTTTGTCTCCTCGTTCTGGCAGCCTCCCTGTGTTGATTTCTAGGTATTAGGTGGAGCTGCTTTGACTCTGTGTCTTGGTAGTGTACTCTAATACAGTAGGTGTCCTGTAGGGTCCAGTGGCACAGCCTCCCCTCGCCCCCAAGAAGGGTCCTACAGGTGTGTCCTTTGTGTGCGTTGAGTACTCCCTTCTCTTGTACTTGATCATAGGTTGCACATGTTCATTGTACTCTCACACATGTCCTCTGGAGACCATCCACTCATTTTTGCAGTGGAGAAGAGACAGAGTGCCCCACCGTGCCACACCACCCCTGTTTCCCATACTGTTCTGCCATCGGACACCAGACACATACATTCTGTGATTTTAGAATCTAGAGCAAGAAGGAGAGTGCAGTCTCCACACAATGCCTGGCCCAACTCGGCATCACCTACATCGATCAGCAACAGAGAGCTCAAAAGGGAAGTGGAGGACGGTGGAATCCACACTCTCACAGCAGCAGCGGGAAGGCCAGACAATCACAGCCCCTTCAGAAAGTGGACCACGGCGTTCAGAATCCGCGTGGAGCAGGGGAAGTAAAACCCCCACAAGCCGATCGTGCTGAGCACCCCGTGAAACCCGTCCTCCATGTGGCGCCAAGTCACGGGGACTCCCAGGTCCTCCAGTCTCTTCTTGTACAGCAGCGAATCATCCCGGAGAAAGTCATACTCACAGCTCACGATGAACGCTTCCGGAAGCCGAGACACTACTTCATCTTCTGCAATCAGAGGCGCGTTCATCAAATCCAGAGTGATGTCTGTCTCTAGGTGAGCATCCTCATTGAAGGGCACAAGGGGCACCTGCTGGTAGCCTCTCTTCTTAAATCTGTCTGGGATGTTTTCTGAGCCCAACCACTTTCTGTACTTCTTCCAGACTTCCACCGGCATATGGGCACCTTTTAAAATGGCGCTTTTCCAGTAGGGCTTGATGTCCAGATAATAACAAAGACAGCTGAAGGCAAAGTTCAAATTCATGACTGGGCCATTCCCATTCTGTTGGTAGGATGGGAGTTGTAAATCCAAGTCTTGGAGAATAGCATAGATCAGGATGTGAGCACGGATCTTGGGGAGATCTGACCTGTCTATGAGTTTTTGACATATTACCGCTGCTATTAACCCTCCAGCGCTGTCCCCACAGAGGACAACCCGGGTTGGATCCACCCCGTACAGATCCAGGGACTTGAGAAAGTGGATGGTGGCCACCAAGCAGTCCTTCACTGGTGTCGGAAATCTATGCTGGGGTGCCTTGCGGTATCTAAAAAGGAATTAAGGAACAGGGTTTACATTCATCACCCTGGGAGAGCCCACGACACCCGTGTCTCACATCCTTGAGCTCAAATTTCTCCATTCACTCCTCTTTCTGACACCTGAGCAGGTACATTAAGGGACAGGGCTTGAAGGAGCTGATAGAAGGAACATCTCAGTGCCTGGTGCATGGCCTCACTAAGTGGTAGCTGCCTTTCCCACTGTCTCACAGCCAATGTGGGGCACAGGCTGTGATCACTGGGCTCTGTCAGCCCCCTGTTATGGGCCAACGACTTAGCTATGACCAACAGGAGCCCCATCCTCCTGACCCTACCTGATGGTGCTGCCCATACTCACACCTGTTCCCGCCTTCCTGATTTCATCTATGAGCCAGCCCTTGTGAGTCTGCATTTAGATGGTAAATAACGTGGCCATGCTCACAAGTTTTGTGGCCTCCCCTCTTGGAGACTTAAATACAACCAAGGACACCCTAACCGGTGTGGCTCAGTTGCATATGTGTAGGTCAGCAAAGGAAAAGGTCGCCTGGTAGACTCCCAGTCAAGGCACCGTCCTGGGTGGCGGGTTTGGGCTGTGGTCCAGGCACGTTCCAGAGGAAACCAATGGAGGTTTCCCCTCTCACATCGATGTTTCTCTCCCTCTCCTTCTCCTTCACTCCCCTCTCTCTAAAAATAAATGAATAGAAGCTAAGATATGTATGTATATTTTAAACACTACCAAAGGCCAGCAGATAACTTATGAGCCTCCTCCAGATCGCCCACCTCTACTCCCGCCTGTGGCTTCCCCCTCAAGTCGCTGTCATGCAGGTTTACTATCCTGGCGTTGCTCTAGCTTCCCATTTCTCAAGAGTCCAGAAATCTGGATAGTGAAACAAATTTTATCATTTTATATCTGGTCTCTAAAAAAAAAAAAAATCGGGCCTTGGCCCGTTGGCTCAGTTGGTTAGAACATTATCCCGTTACCAATGGGTTGTGGGTTGTGGTCCCGTTTGGGGCATTAGGGGAGACTCCCAAAGGATGTTTCTCTCTCACATCGGTACCTTTCTCACCTCTCCCATCCTCTTTCTCTAAAATCAATACAAAGCGTCCACAGGTGAGAGAAAAAAGAAAACATGCCATGGGATCCACAAAGCTTCTGCAAGCAGTTCCATTCCGATGCCCCCCGTTCTGGGCTACCTGGGATGTCAGCACATAAACTCCAAAACCCTGTCTCCTTGGGAGTCACAAAGCAACTTTCTTGCAGATATTTGCTACTATAGTCTACTGAGGACGTCTTGGGTCGGCACAGCCACAAGAGTAAGACAGGCAGGGGCCAACGACTGGGTCACAATTCCCATCCCCCTGCAGGACTGGCTCTGGAGCCAAGAAGCACACAGGGAGGCTCTAGGTTGCGTCTCTTCATCCAGGCCTGATGCCATATTTTTCACTCTACTCTACCAGCTGCGCCACAGCAGAGCGGGGAGACGAAGCCTCACCACGGTGTTGGCAACTGCTATTTCTTCGTGGCATGTGCACATAAACAAAACTGCAGGAAAAGCGGGATCACCAGGAAGCACCTTCCCCCAGTGTGATAATGTGTCAGACAGGATGTCAGGGCCACACCGACCGTGTGACTCCTCTTCATATGGATGTCCAGGTTCCTGAGGAGGGTGCCCAGGCAGCGGCCACCAGTCTCTCCTGCCCCAAGCCCACCAAGCCCCCCTGCTTCTCCAGGCCGGCCGAGTGACTCTCCCAGGTCAGTCAGGACAGGGAGTGGCCCGTCAATTTTTTCTCGCTTCCTTAGAGGGATGTGCACTCTGGAGAACACTTGGAAACGATGTGACAGCACTGTGTGCCGCAGCCCTGGTGCCCGGGCAGGGCGCCCTGGGTGGTGAGTGGAAGGAGGTGCAAAGTGTGCACAGTCACAGGGCTGTTCTGCTCAAGGAAGAGCATCCCACCTACAAGCACTCTGCCGGGCAGCTCGGCGGCTCACCCGCTTAACTAAGCCCGCTACCCACCCAGATTCCAAGCGATGCCGTGCAGAGAATGCCCCAGGGCGCACGCCCACGGGCAGCCCACGGGCAGACGTGCCCATGGTCTGCCCCTGTGCCTCTCCCTCCTCCTTCCTCTCCTCCTGGCTGGCTCACCTGCTACCCGGGCCCCTCCGACTCCCTGCCTGCCCGAGTCCCACCTGCGCCCCATCACTCCAGGACACACGGCCTGGTTTGCCCTCCCCTCCCCACACTGCCCTTCACTCACCCAACTGCCACAACCACTGAGTCGCTCTCCTTGGACAAACGGCAGCATACTTCATGGTAATTTTCTGGGAGAGAAAAGGTTTTGAAATTAGCGAGGTAGGCTTAGTCGGCTTCCTTTGCCTATCACAGGCTGCCCCTTCTCCCTGACAACTACCACGGACAGAGCTCTTGGGTCGTGACTATTGGGTCACAGTGTCTGAGAAGCGACTTGGCCATACGGTACAGTGGTTCAGTGTGTGAACTGTGGATTCAACCCAAGTTCAAACGTCTACTTTGTCTCCTCCTCACTTGGGCTGAAGTCGTGTAGAACACGTCCCTTCTCTCCCGGAGGTTCGATTTTCTCCTCTGTAAATTGGGGATAATGATAGTCATGTGTTGGGGGGTGGCGATGAGCTAATGCGCTTAAGAGGCTTCCCCAGTACCTGCCAAGTAAACCCCAGCATTCGTAGGCACTCATTAATAAGTATTGCTGCTATTGTCATTTATTATGCAGACCACACGCAAAACATGGTTGCTTAAACCCCTTATTCTCAAAGGCTACGGCAAGTGATCCTGGCGCTCAGCACACTGGGAAGCAGCAGAAAGGTGTTTTTCCCCCTCTTTCCTGCAGTCGGGGCGTGGGGAGCGAGGATAATAAAGTGATCTCGATTCTGAGTTTTCTCTCTCATTAATCTTTCTCAAATCTTTGGTCCTCTTGTCTCTTTATACCACACTTGGCCTACAAACAATACGTGATGTTTAAAGAAATGATGTCTTTCATTCATTTTCACCTCTCAACATCCTTATTTCCAACTCAGGTGTCACACAACGTTGTGATGATACCTACTGCCATGGACTCGCACACTTTCAAATGGTGAATGTTATATTCTGTGGACTTTGTAAGTAAAACAGGTATCCCTGCTTTTTAAAAGTGTGCTGTAGTCCCGTTCACTTTTACAAAACACCTACTATTTGTACCTCTTTTTGGCTAACCAAAGGAGGTCCGAAGATGATTCCCACTTTTACCAAAAAAACCAAAACAGGTATAAAAGAAGTGGAAAAGCTCTAATGGCCTTCAGCGTTTGTTCAGGAAGGAGCCCATACAGAGGCAGCGCCTCCGGCCCCCACCCACAACCCTTGTGCGCAGAGAGACGTAGGGGGAGGGGCGACCAGTCTCTGTTGCCCCACGTCTCCAGAAATCTAAGACAGCATCTCAGCATCCAGCCCAGAACTCTGATCTGAGTCTGCGAGCCTCGGGACGTCATCCCGGCCTTTTGGGGTGTCCATTAGCAAGGCGTGTCCTGAGGTAATTGCTTCTTCACCTTACACCTCTTCGGCTTCGGAAGGGTGTCATCGGGACACCCGCCCTTCACATAGTGGGGAAACCAGCATAGACATATGCACATCTCTATGCACATATATATTCCACACATGTCTCCTTACTTCCAGAGAGAGACCAGTACACTCTGCATCTTGGCCGCCTGAGCGGTCTGGGGCCGGATGAGGGCCATGGAGTTCCCTGGTCATAGCGGCAGCTTTTCGATCCCAGGAAGATGACAGAAGTGCCTCAGCCACCCTGCGGTGAGGCTATCACACTACGGGCAGGGTCAGAGGGAAGGACTCTTACTCGGGCTCCCTATGATCATCCCACCGCCGTGGAAGAACAGGATGCCCCGCCGGAGGGTGCAGGAGGGCGCCTTGGGCTGGTACACACGCACGGGGATAGTCCCGAAGCGGAGGTCCTTCACCACCACGTCCGGATCACGCTTGATCGGCAGTAGGTTGTACATGAGAGAGAGAAACTGGGGCATGGAACAGATTCCCACTTTCTCCAAAATCGTGCCCTGTTGGTGAGAGAAGAGGAAATGCATCAAAAGATTTTCTCTGTGTACCTGCTTCATTCCCCAGGCACCTGATGAAGAGTGGCTGAACCCCACCCCACCAGCAGGAAGTCCAGGACCCCCTGACCCGCCACCACCATCTGGAAGTTCCTGTTCCTCCGACTAAAGCTCTGGCAGGTTTACCCACTCTCTCCTTAACCTCACAATGAGAGGAAAGAGAAAACCCACAACTCACCCAGGTCACCAAGAACTGGAAGGCGCAGTCCAAAACCCGCAGTTTCACGGGGTGGCTGATGGCAGCAGGGATGTCCACAGTGAAGAAGTGCCTGCAGACGACCCACAGCCCGACCCCCACGGAGGACACGCAGACTGCCCCGAGGAGGACCAGGAGAAGGACCCACATTGTGCTCTTTCCACCGCAGAGGAGGCTGCGGACCGGACCGCTCAGCACAAGCCACTTAGGAGATGCTTTTGAGCCAGCAGAACACCCACACTTATATCACAACCTGCCTTCCCCACCTCCTCATCTCCCGGAAGAATAGGTCCGGCCCCCGTGAGTCACAGACGTGGTTCTCACAGGCCCACAAAAAGGAGAAAGGGGCCCTTACAGTCCGACCCAGCTGGGAACGAGAGCTCCAAGGTTCCAGCTAACACCCTGGCACCGCAACTGGAAATGGCCTTGCAAAAGTCACCTGGGACATCACAAATACAAGCCTCCCCCTGCCCTCTGACACCCTATTCCACTCTGACCACACTTGCCCTGTCCCAGTCTGCTGAGGAGGCCTCTGGGTGTTCGCACGCACTGTGGCCTGTGCAATACTCCTCTCTTGGTGCCAGCTGAGCTCCGCCTCTCCCCTACCGCAGCTCTCTGCTCACGGGTCCCCTTCTGAGAGATGCTGTCCCTGGCCACGCTATTTAAAATTGCAACTCTCGGCAAGCATTCCAATGCCACGTCCCCTTGCACACACACACACCTGCTTACTCCGTCTTTGGCTTTTCTTGTTACCTGAGATAACATGTTCATCACTTGTTTGTTTATCATCTGCTTTATCCCTGAGTCTAGATCTGAGGTGTGGTACTTAGCAGGTGCTTGGCAAATGTCTACTGAATGAAGGAATGAATAAATAACACCATCCGTTTCAGTCTTAAGCAGGAAAAAAGAAAGAGCTCACCCCTCATTCCAGGTCAGATCAGAGACTGCTCTAAGTGACAGAGACCCTCCCCGACATAGCGAGGTCGCACGTCCACGCTACTAATGATGACATTTCTCCTCCCCCGCACTCCAAGGTCAGCGAGGGGAGCTCCAACAGCGGGGAAGTTACCCTCCTCAAGCCATCTGGCAATGTCTGGAGACGTTTTTGGTTGTCTCGATGGTTGAGTCCCTTTCCCACCGATGAGGCAAAGAAGGCTGCGTGAGGCAACGTGGTTTGTCCACATTCGGCAACAGAGCTGCGATTCAAAGCCGATTCAGTTCACATCTGCTCCAAGGCCCACTTCATCGGTGCCCAACAACCCACCACGACGCACATACCGCAAAGCGTGTAGCAAGCACCGTCGGGAGGACCCCAGCCTTGGACCCTCTCCCATTTTAATGACCTCCCATCATACGGAGCTTGAAAGTACGTGAAAAGCCCTCCCTGTGACACAGAGTGGGCACAACTTCTTACTCATTGTAAAGACACAAAAGCAGAAGCTTATCATGTAAGAAATTCAGTGCTCCTGAAAAAGGAAAACAGGATGAATGAAACTCACAGTGGTTGGGAAGCTTGGGTGAAGACAAGCTGGTCCCACTAGGCCCAAAGAAAACACATAGCCTAGGGAGTGTTAAGTATAGATCGTGAATAAACCCACAGCTTAGAGACACAGGAAGAAATAGCATCGACTGTTCAAGAGAGACAGTGAGCAAGATCGGAACTGAACAACATATTGAAAGCAGAGTGTATAAACAGAATACTTGGAAGGGATAGAGGCATCAAGTAGAAGTCATGGGAGTGCCGTGTCTGGATTGACAGCCACATCATCCTCAATTGGTCACCCACCGGTGACATCCAATATGGTGCCACGCTGGCCCTGCACATCCTTGCCAAAGAATGCAGATGAAATTCACGGTTACTCAGTAGACCAATGAAGGAGCTAGTGCTGTGGCCAAGGGTACCTGCTCTTGGGTCTTGCCATTGAAGGAAGTAGGGACGTTGGTCCCGGCCACGCTCCACATGGTGGAACCCCTGCGCCAGAGGGGAGGGTGGATGTGGCAGAGAGAGGACATGTGAATATTGCATACCCCAGGGAGGCACAGGTATGACTCTCCCCACACCCCGTCCCTAGCACCTTACTCAATATGGACAGACCTACAAGTAAGAGAGCCGGCCGGTGTGCCAAGGTCACCCTGGGTGAGAAAGAAAGAAATCCCAGGCCTGACCTGCTCACGTTAAGATCTCAGCTTCTTCATAAATACTCCTTGGTTGAACCACATTTTATTTTGTTTCTTTTGTGTGTTTGTGTGTATGTGTGCCTGATGCTTTGACACCTGTGGCCCTGCTGACCCCGAAGGGGCTGTCCCTGCCTCTGTTAGCCAATGCCTGCATGAGAGAGACAACAACGCACCTGTAAGTTTGCCTTCCAAATGGGAACCAGCTGATCCAGGCCCACTCCTCCAAACACCTCTCTGTCCACCTGTCCTATTCCGGGTCAGTGTCTCCCTGCCTTTATCACTCAAGGACAGGTACCAAACACCCTAGGACAGCACCTATGTCCCGAGCCACTGAAATCGTTCAAACTAGCCAATCCTGAGACTGGGTAAATGCCTCGACTGTTCCTTCCACGGAAACCATCTCTCCTGACTGTCCCTGATGTTTCCCCGCAAAAACTGGTAGGCACACCCCAAGCGGAGAGCCGTGGCTTCTCACCCGGTTTCCAAACCTAAATCACCTCACGGATCCTGAACCCCAGGAGGAATAGGAGACCAGGTGCCCTTGAAGAAGGCGTCTGCATATTTCTCTAGTTTATAAGGCCCTTCCTCCTCCAAGACCTGCCTGAGGGCTCTGCAGCCGTCTCACAGGACTCCCTGCACACCGGCCCTCCCGCCCACAGTTTCTCGGTTTTTTGGGAATTGATTCTTGCATTTAAAAGCATTTCTTAATTATAGCTGACAGACAATATTATATTAGTTTCAGGCATACAACAAAGCGATGACACATTTATGTAACTTACAAATGATGACCCTGATAAGTGTAGCACCCATTCGACACCATACGGTTATTAGGATACTATTGACTATATTTCCTATGCTATTCTTTACATTCCAAGACTGTTTTTACAACTGGTAATTTGCATATGTTAATCCCTTCTCCTTTTTCACCCATCCCCCAAACTCCTCCCATCTAGCAACCATCAAAATGTTCTCTGTGTCTGTTTGTTTCTGTTTTGTTTATTCATATTTTTGTGTAGTTTAGAATCCACATATCAGTGAAATCAAGTGATATTTTCTTTCCCTTTCTGTCTTACTTCATTTAGCCCAATACCTTCTAGGTCACCCATGTTGTAGCAAAAGACAAGCTTTCATTTTTTTTTAAATATGGCTGAATAATATTCCATTGTACATATGTAGCACATCTTTTTTTCCTTTGTTAAAGCATTTTATGTTTATATTTAGTATATTTTATTGATATTGCTATTACGGTTGTCCTAATTTTTTCCCTTTGCGCTCCTCTGCCTGGTACCCCTATTCCCTCCAGCAATCCTCCCACTTAGTTCATGTGCACGGGTCATGTGTGTAAGTTTTTTGGCTTCTCCCTTTCCTATACTATTCTTAACATTCCCCCTGTTTATTTTGTTCCTACCAATTATGCTTCTCTCTCTTTTTTTATGATTTTATTTATTTATTTTTGGAGAGGGGAAGGGATGAAGAAAGAGAGGGAGAGAAACATCAATGTGGGGTTTCCTCTCACGTATCCGCCACTGGGATCCAGCCTGCAACCCAGACATGTGCCCTAGACTGGGAATCAAACCAGTGACCCTCTGGTTCGGCATCCAATCCAGAGAGCGATTCCAGCCAGGCTGTTCCTATTCATTATGCTTCTTGATCTCTGCACCACTTCTCCCTTTCTCCCCTCTCCCCTTCCCCACTGATAACTCTCCAAATGATCCCCATGTCTATGACTCTGTTCCTGTTCTAGTTGTTTGCCTAGTTTGTTTTTGTTGTTTCGGGGGGTGTTTTAGATTCAGTTGTTGATAGTTGTGGGTTTCTTTTGTGTGTTTGTGTGTATGTGTGCCTGATGCTTTGACACCTGTGGCCCTGCTGACCCCGAAGGGGCTGTCCCTGCCACTGTTAGCCAATGCCTGCATGAGAGAGACAACAACGCACCTGTAAGTTTGCCTTCCAAATGGGAACCAGCTGATCCAGGCCCACTCCTCCAAACACCTCTCTGTCCACCTGTCCTATTCTGGGCCAGTGTCTCCCTGCCTTTTAATGTTCTTAGTTTTGATCTCCTTTTCTTAAATAAGTCCCTTTATTATTTCAACTAATAATGGCTTGGTGATGATGAACTCCCTTAACTTTACATTATCTGGGAAGCACTTTATTTGCCCTTCCCTTCTAAATGATAGCTTTGCTGGAGAGAGTCATCTTGGTTGTTGGTCCTTACTTTTCATCATTTGAATACTTCTTTCCAGTCCCTTCTTGCCTGCAAAGTTTCTTTTGAGAAATCAGCTGATAGTCTTCTGAGAACTTCTTTGTAGGTAACTCTGCTTTTTTCTTGCTACTTGTAAGAGTTTATCTTTAATCCTTGGCATTTTAATTATGATGTGTCTTGGTGTGGTTCTCTTTGGGACCAACTTGATTGCGACTCTCTTGCTTCCTGGACTTGCATGTCTATTTCCTTCACCAAATTAGGGAGGTTTTCTTTCATTATTTTTTCCAAATAGATTTACAATTTCTTGCTCTTTCTCTTCCCTTCCTGGCACCCCTATGATGTGAATTTTGGACCTCTTGAAGTTGTCCTGCAGGCTGTTTATACTACCCTCATTTTTTTAAATTCTTTTTTCTTCTTGTTTTGATTGGTTGTTTTTTGCTTCCTTGTGTTCCAAATCATTGATTTGATTCTCAGCTTCATCCACTCTACTGTTGTTTTCCTGTAAATTGTTTATTTCAAATAGTGAATCCTTCATATTTGACTGGATCTTTTTTATGCTGCTGAGGTCCCCACTAAGTTCCTTGAGTATCTTTTTAATCAGTGTTTTGAACTCTGCATCTGATAGATGGCTTATCTTCATTTCATTTAGCTCTTTTTCTGGAGTTTTGATCTGTTCTCCCATTTAGGCCATGTTTTTGTCTCCTCATTTTGGCAGATGCCCGGTGTTTGTTTCTATGTATTAGGTAGAGCTGCCTTGACTCTGTGTCTTGGTTGTGTGGCCTAATATGGTAGGTGTCCTGTAGGGTCCAGTGGCACAGGCCCCCTTATCACCCAAGCTGGGTACTCGAGATATGCCCTCTCTGTGAGCTGTGTTTACCCTCCTCTTGTAGTCGAGCTTTGGTTGCTGTTGGCAAGTCAATGGGAGGGCTTTACCCAGGCCATTCAGCCGCAAGGACTGGCTGTGTACACTGACCACCAACCTCCACCATCAGTGAAAGATCAGCTATGCAGGAGCAGTACTCCGTGGTAGTACAAGTAGTAGTACTCTGGCATGGTCTGTAACTGTCCACTGGGTGGGCTGGCCCTTGGGTTTCCTGGGTGGTGGAGGCCAATGTCAGCCCCTTCCTGTGTTTTGCCCGGGGCTGCCCTTCCTGAGCTAGAAAGCAACCTTAGAAAGCTGCTACTTGTGCTGGGCTTGGAGGTTCCCAGGCAAAGCCAAGCTGTGAAACTAATCTGGCTGTTGCTAGTGCTGGGCCTGGAGCCCACTGAGGCCAGCCATTGCTTGTTTGATAGGATTTAGGAAACTGTGAAGCATAAAAAGCAGCTTGCGTGGACCTGTAAATTGGGTAGACCTGTAAATTGGGTGGGGTAGAGTCTCTGGGGATCTCCAAGGTGGGTCAAACAGTGTTAGCCAGGTTGATGGAGTCTCAGATTTAGCAGCAGCCTGCCAGTTCCATGGCTCCACAGGGAGAAGGCTCAGAAAAGGCTAACAGCCTCTGCTCACCTTGATGCCAGGCACTTCAGCCTCTCCCTGTGTGCCACTGGTACCCTTCAAGCTGCCACTCCAGCACTGGAGCTCAGAGGGAGTGAGTCTGAGTAGGTGAGTCCATGTGTAGTTTCTTGAAGAGGAACTGCTTGGGGCTCCAGAAGTTCCTTCCACTGACTCAATCCCCACTGGTTTTTGCAGCCAGAAGTTGTGAGGACTTATTTTCCTGGCACCAGAACCTTGGGCTGGGGGCCTTGGTGTGGGGTTGGGCCTGCTCTCTCCTGAGACAACCCTCCTGAATTTTCATCCACCACACGTGGGTAAGAGATCAGCCCGCTCTACGTCTGCACCTCTCCTACCAGTCTCGATGGATGAGGTTTCTTTAATTCTGTAGTTGTCAGACTTCCATTCAACTCAATTTCTGACAGTTCCAAGTGATAGTTGTTCTATATTTTAGTTGTAATTTTGATGTGGTTGTGCAAAGAGATTGTACACCACCAACTTGACTGGGCCCACATCTTCTTTACCCATTTGTCTATCAATGAACACAGGTTGCTTCCATATCTTTCCTATTGTAAATAATGTTACAATGAACATAGGGATGCATGTGTATTTTTGGATTGGTGTTTTGGATTTCTTCAGATAAATACCCAAAAGTGGAATTGCCGGATCATATGGCAGTTCTATTTTTAATTTTTTGAGGAAACTCCATCCTGTTTTCCACAGTGGTTGTGCCAGTTTACAATCCCAACAGTGCATGACAGTTCCCCTTTCTCCACATCTCTGCCAATACTTGTTTGTTGATTTATTGATGACAGCCATTCTGACAGTTATGTAGACACTAGCTTTGAATTGACACTGATTATGGATCAGCAACATTACTGCGGCTTCCCCCAGTCACGGTGGGGACTCGCTGTGGTCAGGTGACTGACAAAGTCTTGCCTCAAGTCCAGCTCACACCGTTGGCCCACAGTCTTGGACACTTGTTGTACCCCTGGTTCCTGAATGTTTAACTGGGACAGACATAATTGGAAACTGGCAGAGTTCCCACATTGGCCCTCTGATCCAAGAAGTGAAGGCCATGGGACAGGAAGGACTGAGTGGAAGGCGCTTGGTCTTTCCCTGCCTACCAAGAGAGTAAACCAGAAGCAGGGAACTCATCCCCCAGGGAATCGCAGAGCTTAATGCCACCATAAAAGATGTAAAACAAGCACCCATCACACCCAAATTTAACTCACCATTTTGGAATGTGCGGAAGTCATCGATCTTGCAGGATGACTGTGAATCAACCTAAATGTATGTGGCATTCCAACTCAGCTGCTGTCCCAGCTGTAGCCCCTCTAACCGAGCATGTAAACACAGCCCCTGGCACTGGGGATGCAGCCACTGGACTGGCTGATGTGCCTGTCTCCGCACCAGTGTGTCAGGAACACCAGAGCCATTTGCCTTTATCCGGCAGGGCCCACAGTAACCCTTTACAGTCTTGCCTTTGGGCTTGGTCCATCATGCTTTTGCAGGAAGTAGATAGTATGCTACCTCCACACGTAAAGTTTGTGGAAGTCAATAATATACAGAAATCAAAATCATGACAGTCCACCCAACATCACACCGATGACCAGCACTATCTTGATGATGCTGGGCTGATTGGGTCATGTAAGCTGAAAGTGACAGATTCTGCAGAGGCTGTATCAGTCCGTGTCCAACCAGGATACAGAGACAATGAGTCAAAAGATATGAACAGCCACTTCCCCTAGGGCAAGACGTTATTATAGGGGGTATGGCCACAGCTAACTGGAAGGGACACCAAGGGAGCCTTGCTCCAAAACTGCCTGAATGGTACCTAGGGAACCTACTGGCCACTGTGTGGGTGGGTCACAGTGTGCGGCTAGAGCCAGGCAATAGGGAGGCCACTCCCTGCAGGACTCAGGGGCTGGAGAAGTTCCACGCTGCGGGAACCTGTCCTAGAGGAACCACAACCTGCAGGCATCTGGCCATAGGAGCACACCAGAACCAGGAAGATAGCTCTGTCCTTTTTCAAAGTCCTTCCAGCAGTCTTTATTGGCAAACCTTAATGCTGTTCCAGGTGGTGTAAAGAGTGTGTCGGGAACTATAAACTCGGTCTAAGGTTTTACTCTGCTTGCAAACTAACGCCTTCCCCTGCCCCAGTTCCATGGATACATGTCAGCAAGCATGAGCTACTTTGCTTAGATTAAAAAATGAAGCAAACAAGATAAACCTTGTGTGAACGTTGATTCCCCTTGCTCCTGACGTCACATGGGAATGGCACAGAAAATGGGCTGATGAATCTCGGCATTGGAAAACTTGAGTCTTTTACAAGGAAGCAATCCTGCCTGGCCTTTCTCATTTTTTTTTTCTTTTTAATTAGTAAACTTTATTTTTAGAGCAGTTTTAGGTTCACAGCAAAACTGAGCCAAAAGTACAAAGAGCTCCCATAGACCCCCTGCCCCTCCACACATACAATGTTCCCCCACTATCGACATCCTGCACCAGGTGGTACATTTGTTACAACTAATGAACCTACACATCTCATCGCCCAACGTCCGTAGTTATAAGTTTTTGCCCTTGGTGTTGAACATTCTATGGGTTTTGACAAATGTATAATGATACATCCACCATTGTATTATCATACAGAATAGTATCACTGCCCTAAAGACCTCTGCGCTCTGCCTCTTTACCCCTCGCCCTCCCTAAGCCCTGACATCCACTAGTCCTTTTACTGTCTCCTTAGTTTCATCTTTTCTAGAATGTCATATACATGTAGCATTTTTACATTGGCTTCTTTCAATAAGTAATATGCACCAAAGGTTCTTTTTCATGGCTTGATAGCTCACTTATTTTTAGCACTGAATAATACTCCATTGTCTGGATGGACCACCGTTCATTTGATCTGTTTACCTATAAGGAACACCTTGGTTGCTCCCAAGTGTGGCGGTTATGAATAAAGCTGCTATAAACATCTATGTGTTGGTTTTTGTGCGGACATAAGTGTTCCATTTATTTGGGTAAATACTAAGGAGCACAATTACTGCATCACGTGTTAAGAGTGTATTTTGTAAGAAATGGCCAAACTGTCTTCCCAAGCGGCTGCGCCACATGCATTCCCACCAGCAATGAGTGAGAATTCCTGCTGTTTCACCTCCGCACCAGCGTGTGGTGTATCAATGTTTTGATTTGGGCCATTCTAACAGGTGTGTAGTAACATCTCACTGTTTTTTTAATGTGCAATTTCCTTGTGACATACCATGTTGAATATCTTTGCACATACTTATTTGTCATCTATTGATACTTATCTTCTTTGGTGAGGTGTATGTTTAGGTGTGTTGGCCATTTTAAAAATCAGATTGCTCTTTTTTTATTGTTGAATTTTAAGACTTCTTTGTATATTTTGGATAACAGTCCTTTATCAGATGTGGCTATTGCAAATATTTCCTCCTTGTCCCTGGCTTGTCTTCTCCCTATTTTACCATTGTCTTTCACAGAGCAGAAATGTTGACTTTTAATGAGGCCCAGCTTATGAGCTATTTCTTTCATGAATCCTGCCTTTGATGTTTTTTCTAAAAAGTCATCCCAGTGCACAAGGTCACCTAGATTTTCTCATATGTTATCTCTTAGGAAGTTTTCAGTTTTGCATTTTATATATTTAGGTCTACGGTCCATTCTGAGTTAATTTCGGTGAAAGATTTCAAGTCTCTGTCCAGACTTTTTTTTTTTTTTTGCATGTGTTCCAGCACCATTTGTTGAAAAGACAATCTTTTCCTCATTGTGTTGCCTTTGTTCCTTTGTCAAAGCTCAGTTAACTGTATTTATTTGGGTCTACTTCTAGGCTCTCTATTCTATTCCCCTGATCTGTTTTTCTCTTCTTTTACTAATACCACACTGTGTTGACTACTGTAGCCCTCGCCCACTTAGGTACACTAGACAACACTTCTACCCTACACTTGGGGATCATTTTAAACCGTGAAATCATCAAGAAAACCCCCCCACAAAACTGCAGAAAGTGTGATGCCAAAGAGGCTTGTTTACAGTAGGAGAGAGAAAATGGAAAGGCAGAGCACCGCCTTCTTCAGCCTCATATGGGAATGTGAGTGTCAGGCAACTCCAATATATTGCCACCCTGCACGGGTACATGCCTGCAAATGACTGCACAAGCACCATGGATATTCGCATTGAGGTTACAAACGAAATTCAGCAAGTAAGTGAATTCACAAACACTGATTTTGCAAATGATGAGGATTGACTATGCCACTTTTGAGGCAGGGTATTTCGACCTACCTGTAAAGTCAAACCTAAGGCTTCCAGTTTCCCTTGGGGCCCAAGGCAAGAGAAGGTCCTGAAGCTCATCGAAGTTGGAGTGAGTGTGTTCTTGTACTTGGACTTTAAGATCCAGCAGATCCAATGATACTCAATAGGAGAACCCCAATGCCTCCAGGATTTGGAAGGAAATATAGGCCCTCTGCTACAGGTAAATATTCCCCTTTTGAGGAACAGTAGATGGCTTTGCTCCTGGACCTTGGTAGACACTGAACGCCTGATCATGGGCCATCAGATGACCATGCAACCTGTTGTCTGACACACCCAGCTACACGGTTAGGCGTGTGCCGCAGTAATCCACCATCGAATGAAAATAACATGTAAGGGACTGGGCTTAGTCCGGTCCAAGGGTACATGTAAGTTGCATGAGCAGGTAGCTCGGACACCCTCGATATCAACCCCCACGCCATTGCCTCCTCTTCCTCAATCCATGCCTGTGGCCTCATGAGGGTTCCTTACAGCCAGCTGACTGAAGAAGAGGACCCCAGTGGCAGGTTTCCGTGCCCCAAACCCAGCATGCAGCCCCCAGCAGGCATCTTCGTAGGGACAAGCTGGGGGACCTCTGTACCCCGGCCAACTCCTCTGCCATCGGTGGGTCACAGCCACACGTTCACTAGGAAGCCTGAGCCGTCTTCCAAGTCTGTTGTCTCCCTCACCCCCAGGTGGTGGCTGCACCTGCCTGTGTGAGATTCCTAAATTCTTTAGAATCCGTTTTAACCCCCTTTTCGTGTTAACCACTGTTTATTACTTATTATTTAAATTCATTTGCCCTTTTATGATTATTGGTGTCTTCCATAGTGTTTGCTATGTGCCAGCCATTACTTTTAGTACTTTACACATTTTCATTCCTTTCATCCTCGTGGCAAGTTATGAGGTGGGCACTAGAATCATGACCAATTCACAGACGGGGAAGCTTAACTCACTGTCTGGACCCATGTGCTCAACCTCTTCACGCTCCATGCTGTGCTCACCCTTAGATACTCTCTCCCCCTTCCAACCTCTCCCAGCCTCGTCACAAACTGCCGTTGGGTCTTCCTCTGTCTCCTTCAAAAACTTCAATCCTGTTCTCCCTCCTCTGTCCCTACAGCCTCTGTTGTCAAGACTGGTCCCAGCAGCAGCCCAAAAGGAGACCTTAAGGTTGCGGTCCCCACAGGGCCCAGGAAGAGCCCGCCAACAGTGCTGGCATTGGCTGTGATGTCCTTCCTATCTTGGCCTCCTCTGAAGTGACTCTGGCCAGCTCTGTCCGGGCAAAGCCAAAAAGCCACGCCAAGTCAGAAACTTGACATCTGCCCCAACCTCCTGAATGGCGGGGCTCAGGCGCCCCTCGGGGCTCCCCTGCTGCAACGTGCTTTTACAGTGGGGGAAACTGAGGACCAAGAAGGCTTGCTGATTTGCAACCGACCAAGCTGAGACTAGGAGAGACAGGCATGCCTGCCCTGGAATATTAATAATACAGATACGTATACATGTTGTCAAGAAATAAGCAGTGGTTGGGTGGGCCATTTCTGTCAGGGAGAAGAGGCCTAAGAGGTTCTCAGAGGGCGAGTCCATTAACGTCAGCACATCGACCATCCTGGCACAGTGTCAGACGCAGAATTCGTACCAGATCCACCTCCATCTAACTCAACCTTGGTGGCACGCGGAGATACAAGGGGCAGTTTACAGGTCCTAATGCCCAGGCTGAGCGCCAGACCAATTGAATCAGAACCTCTGCGGTGGGGATGTGGGCAACGGGATTTCCCAAACCTCGCCAGGCCCTGCCAGTGAAGGGGAGGCCGGGAGTGACCCGTCTGACAGAGAGAAGTGACAGGGGTGCGGGTGCCGTCAGCACTGCCTGAGGGAGAGGACAAAATGGGTTTGGAATGAGCAGCTCGTGGACAGGTCTCAGCGCTGGATTCGATTAGAGTCACCGGAGAGCTTTTTAAAGAGACTGAGGCCCAGAGGCTGACAGTCCGCGGGGGGCGGGACCTGGGGGTGAGTGTGACTTTAAAGGCCCCCGGGAATCTTAAAGCAGAGCTGAAGTAGTGACCACACTGGGTCCTGAGACTTCCCCACCTCATCTCCCTGCCTGTCCCCTGACATTCTTTCTTTCCCTCACGCACCTGCTTCAGAGCCCTGCACTTGCTTTCTGTTCTGCTTAGAGCAGGGCTGGGACTAGGGTGTGGCCAGTGGGGCACTGGCCTTGGGCACAAAATGAAGGGGCCAACACCCTGGGCCCCCAAAAAACACAATCCTCTGGTCTGATGTTTTAAGGGATCAAAATGAATGCTAAAAGTATCACAATTTTCAATAGACAGGATCCAACTCTGCATTTACACAACTCACCCAGCCTGCTGGGTCCTGCCTTTCTAACATAAATGCTGATATATTGTTCATCACAATTCGTTTTGCAGCACTATTGGTTTTTTAATATTGCATAAAAATATTATTTATATTGATTACCGAGTGTTTTTGGCGGCCCTTTAAATGTGGGTCATAGGGCAAGTGCCTCACCTGCCTTACCCCGTTCCCATCGGCTTAGGATGACCTATCCCGGCCTCCATAGAACCGGCTCCTCCTCATTGTTGGGTGGGCCGGGGCTCAGGTTTTACCTTCTTGGAGAGGTTTTCTCTGATTAGAAAAGCTAGAGAAGCACCCTGAGTCATTCCCTCCCCCACGGCCCTGTGTTCTGTTCATGAGAACTCACCCTACCTGTTGGGTTTCTCTCTCATTGTCCAGGCCCCCCATTAGAGCCAGCGCCATGGAGATCCTTGTGTCCCCTGGACCTGGGGGATGATCTGACACAAAGTAGGTGCTCAGTAAATATTTACCAAACAAACCTTGGTTTTACTCTTAGAAATGATATCATCGCTCTACAGAGGGGAGGTACCAGTCCTAGCCAACTCTTGGGGTGCTCTCAGGGGTCTCAGAAAGGGAAGAGTAATCTTGAACAAGGTTGAGGCCAGGAGGTGGGAGATAGTCACCTGCCTTCTAACAAAGGGGAAACAGCGCACCACAAATTCAGATATTGTTATTTCTACCACCAGGTGGCGGTACATCCTAATCTCAAGGACATATGTAATGGAAGAAGCCAAGCTCATGTCGTTGTTGTTTTTTAATTTCTTTTTCTAAGTATATTTTATTGGTTATGCTATTACAGTTGTCCCATTTTTTTCTCCCCTTTTTCCCGCTCCACCTGTACCCCCATTCCCTCCAGCATCTGCGACCTTAGTTCATGTCCATAGGTCATACATATAAGTTCTTTGGCTTCTCCATTTCCTATACTATTCTTAGCCTCACCCTGTCTATTTTGTAACTACCAATTATGCTTCTTGTTCCCTATACCTTTTCCCCGATTCTTCCCCCTTCCCCTCCCCACTGACAACCCTTCAAGTGATCTCCATTTCTTTCATTCTGTTCCTGTTCTAATTGTTTGCTTAATTTGTTTTTGTTTTCTTTTTTAGGTTCAGTTGTTGATAGTTGTGAGTTTGTTGTCGTTTTACTGTTCGTAGTTTTGATCTTCTTCTTCTTCTTAGATAAGTCCCTTTAACATTTCATATAATAAGGGTTTTGTAATGATGAATTCCTTTAACTTGACCTTATCTGGGAAGCACTTTATCTGCCCTTCCATTCTAAATGATAACTTTGCTGGATAGAGGAATCTTGGCTGTAGGTCCTTGCCTTTCATGACTTTGAATACTTCTTTCCAGCCCCTTCTTACCTATAAGGTTTCTTTTGAGAAATTGGCTGCTAGTCTTATGGGAACTCTTTTGTAGGTAACTGTCTCCTTTTCTCTTGCTGCCTTTAAGATTCTCTCCTTATCTTTAATCTTGGGTAATTTAATTATGATGTGTCTTGGTGTGTTCCTCCTTGGATCCAACTTCTTTGGGACTCTGTGAGCTTCCTCTGGGACTCTCTGAGCTTCCTGGACTTGCATATCTATTTCCTTCACCAGACTGGGGAAGGTTTCCTTCATTATTTTTTCAAATCAGTTTTCAATTTCTTGCTCTTCCTCTTCTCCTCCCAGCACTCCATGATTCAGATGTTGGGACATTTGAAGTTGTCCTGGAGGTTCCTAAGCATCTCCTCATTTTTTTTTTTTTTTAATTCTTGTTTCTTCATTCTGTTTTGGTTGAATGTTTATTTATTCCTTCTGTTCCAAATCTTTGATTTGAATCCTGGTTTCTTTCCCTTTACTGTGTATTTTTCTTTATTTCATTTTGTATAGACTTCATTTCTTCCTTTATTTTGCAACCATACTCAACCATTTCTGTGAGCATCCTGACTACCAGTGTTTTGAATTCTGCATCTGATAGGTTATCTTTCTCCTCATCACTTAGTTGTTTCTCTGGAGTTTAGATCTGTTCTTTCATTTGGGCCATATTTGTTTCTCTGAGCACACCTGTTATGTTGTAAGGGACAGAGGCTTAAGTATTTGCAAGAGTGGGACAACTCACTCTGCTGCAGTGTGACACTGTATGTGGGGAAGGGGTCAGAGAGGCAACTATGCTGCTTGCTCAGCTCTCACCCTGCTTTCAGTCACTTCCCCCTCTATCCACAAGTGAAGTGAGCCTTTGAAGTGCTGCTCTGGTGCTGATTCCTGGGTGGATGGGCTTATGTACATTCTAGGACCCCGTGGGCCCCTCCAACAGACTCTTCTGTGAGGCTGGCAGTTTCTCCTGCTGTCACAACCCCCACAGGTTTTTATAGCCAGAGGTTTTGGGGCTTTCTTTGCTCACACGGGAAGCTTGGCTTGCGTGGTCTGTCTCACTCCCCAGTTGTTGCCCTTGGTTTATCCACACATGAATGTGGGACTGCCCAGTCTGTCGGCTGCCACCTGGCACACAAGACTGTCACCTTGCAATGCATCCTCTCTTCCCCGGCTGCCTGTCTCCGCCCCTCCCACTGGTCTGGATGAATGTTTCTTCTTTAACTCTTTTGTTGTCAGACTTCCATAGTTTGATTTTCTGGCAGTTCTGGTTGTTTTTTGTTTTTAAATTAGTTGTTGTCCTTCTTTTGGTTGCGCAAGGAAGTGAAGTGTATCTATCTATGCCTCCATCTTGAGAATCTAACCTTTTCACATGGGTAAATTTTCTCATGAGTCCATCCATCCATCCATTCATCCATCTTTTTGTTCATGAACACATCTTTTCATCCAATTATTCACCCATCCATCCATCCATCCATCTGCATAGGGCCAGGCTCCAGGCACATTGCAGCCAACAAACCAGAGTCTCCTGGGGGCTCCAAACCCAGCAAGGTGATTTGGTGAATTAGAATTCCACCCTGTGCTGAGGGGTGATGTTTTGAACCCCATTTTACCATTGAGAGCGCTGGAGTTCAGGGAGGCTGAAACCTGCCCAGATCTCACGTAAGGCAGTGAGCAGCGGTCTGGGGACTCCCTCTCCCTCTGAAGGGCCCTGGGTCCCTCCCTCCCTCCCTCCTTCCCTCCCCGGGCTGGGTTGCAGGAGTGGAGCTGCCTTTCTGGGGTGCACTGGGGCTGTGTGGTGGTACCTGCCCCTTCCACCCCTACCCCATGTAGGGAGAAATTCTGGGACACCAACTTCTGGGGAAAATGAAATTGGGACCAGGCCCTTCCAGGAGGCCCTGGCCTCACAGGACAGTGGGAATCCTTGACCTGGTTTCCCCTCCCACCCCATCCCACTCCCTGGGCTGCAGCCCAAGCCCCCTGTGGTGTAAGTCAGCCCTTAGAGCCTGCTGACCCAGCCCTGCAACAGATCCCTTGAGGATACTCCCTCTAGCCAAGAATTCCAAGAATTCAGGGGGCAGGGCCCTTAAAAAAACAGGCATATGACTTACTAAATACCGTTTGGGCAAAAACAGTATTTCCATCCTGGCCTGAGAGGGCTCTCACTTTGAAGCCAGGCTCATCTTCCCAACGGAGAAACCAGGCCCACAGGGGCAGGGGCCAAGGGCCTCCCCCACCTCTCTGACTTCCGCGGCCTGGCCAGGAAATCCTGAGCCACGTGCAGCTGCTGAGGCCTTTCCTGGGAACAAGCTGCCCTTTGGAGGCAAGCAGTGAAGAGGCAGTCTTGCCTGAAGTGGAAACTTGGTTAGGTTGCAAATTCAAGGGAATGTTTTCCTTATTGAGTCTGACACGTACCAAGCAATCAAACAAGGCTTTTCTAGCACCCATCTGAGTATTTACAACCTCTAAGGGGTAGCAGCGTAATGAACAGGGTGCCCATTTGACAGGTAAGGGAATTGAGGCACAGAGAGGTTAAGTAACTTAGTCACACAGCAAGTGAATCACAGAGCAGGAATCTAAACCCAGGGACCCTGACCCCAGAGTCTGTGGTCTGACCATCGGGTGTTAAAGATGACGAGGGGGTCATGACCTTCGATTCTCATACTCTGACCACAGTGAGATCCCGCCATCCCTTTTAACAGAGCTAAAAATGACATCACAAGGGATCATTAGCACCATTTCCTGCAACACAGGGTTGACAGCCCCCCGTGAGCCAGGGTCCTGTCTTGAGTGTGACGAACCGTAGCAGAGGCTGGTGTGGGGGCTGCTCAAGTCCCTTGCTGCCCCTGCAGGGGGACAGAACTGCTCAGGGGTGGAACTCTCTGGTAATATAACCTCAAATGCTCCTTAAAGGGTGAAGGGGCTGCCAGGGGCCAGCCCTTCCTTTGAGAATTTCACCTACGACATCTCATCAAGTCCTCACACAGCCCCCGAGTGTCCCCGATTCACAGATGTGGAGGCCAAGGCTCACAAGCTGTAAGAAACCTGTTCCAGGTGAGGCAGCTGATAAGTGGCAGAGGCAGGTGTAGTCATTTCCTATGGCTGCTGTAACCACTTACCACCAATGTGTCTTAAAACAACCGAAATTTATTCTCTCACAAGTCTAGAGGCCAGACGTCCAAAAGTTAGAGCACCGGCCCGCCACACTCCCCCTGAAGCCTCTGAAGGGGATCACTCCTCCAGCTTCTGGTGGCCCCCAGCGCGCCTCAGCCTGGGATGCAGCACCCTGGTCTCTGCCTCTGTTGTCACGTGTCATGTGCCACGTGTTAGCCCCATCCCTGTGTGCCTCTCTTCTTTTATAATGACACATGTCATTGGATTGAAAGTCTATTGCAATAACCTAAGATGATCCAGATTCTTAACTTAATCACACCTGCAAAAAACATTTCCCAAATTCGATCGTGTTCCAGATATTAGAGTGTAGACATATCTTTTGGGGGGAACAGTGTGACTGCCACCCCGGTTTTTAAAAAGCATAAGGCTGGGCAGGCACACAGTGCCTAGGATGCCAGCCCCTGGGAAGGGCTCCTGCCTACCCAAGGTGGAACTTAAGACACAGAAGACCCATATCCTCAAGATGCCTTGTCACATGGGGACAACATACGCATAGCTTGGGACTCGTAGATATTGGGAACAAGGAGCCTGGGTGGTCTTTTCACCTCCAGTGGTTTCCTCAATTCCCCTACCCTGCCCTAAGCAAGCCTCCCTGGTTGCACGCTGCACCCTGCCTTTGCCTTCGGGACCTCCGCAGAGAGTGAATCTGCTTGTGTGTCCAATGACATGTCCGGGGGGAGGGCAGGGTCCACACCAACATCCCACATGGGGTCCCTATGGCTTTTGTTTTGTTTTGTTTTGTTTTGAAGTAACAGTTTGATCAAGATATAGTTCCTGTGCCATACAATTCACCTGCTTAGAGTGTGCCTAAGCAGTGGTGTCTAGTGTATTCACAGTTTGACAATCAGCACCACAATCAATCTTGGGGTATTTTCGTTGCCCCCAAAAGAAGCCCTGTACCTACTAGTAGTCACTCTACCATCTTCCCCAGTCTTCTCCACCACTCAGGCAGCTGCCAACCTATGTTCTGTCTTGTGGGTGTGCCTATTTTTGGACATTTTCTATATGAAACCATATAATATGTGGTCATCAGTGTCTATCTTTTTTCATTTGGCATAATGTGTTTAACGTTCATCCATCTTGTAGCATTGTAGGTCAGTATTCATTTCTTCTTTTTTTTTTTTTTTAAGATTCTAATTATTTATTTTTTGAGAGGGGAAGGGAGAGAGAAAGAGAGGAAGAGAAACATCAATGTGTGGTTGCATTTCACGAGCTCCCTGCTGGGGACCTGGCCTGCAACCCAGGCATGTGCCCTGCACTGGGAATCAAACCAGTGACTCTTTGGTTCACAGGCCGGTGCTCAGTCCACTGAGCCACATGAACTAGGGCAGTATTCATTTATTCTTATGGCTGAATATGCTATTGTATAGATAGACCACTTTTGTCTTATCCATTCATCAACTAAGAACATTTGGGTTGTTTGTGCTTTTTTGGCTATAATGAATAACACTACTGTGCACCTTCATGCAAAAGGCTTTATGGGAACATGTTTTCATTTCTCTCGGGTAGATACCTAAGAGTGGAGTTGCTGGATCAGGTGGAAACTCCATACATTTAACCCTTTGAGGCCCTCACAGGTTTTTAATGAAAAACTGACTGCCCCTCGCCAGCCATGCGCCTTTGGCCGGGTGACTTGACCTTCCCAAGCCTTAGTTCCTTCACCTGTGTAATGGGAATTGACTTAATAAACATTTACTGAATATCTACTCTGGGCTGGGCCCTGTTTTGGGTTCTGGAACACAACAGTGACCTCAGCAGACAAATTCCTGCCCTCAGGAGCCGACTTCATGGAAGGACCCACAGAATAAATAGACAATTTAAATGCAGTGAGTTGGGTGACTAGCGCTACCTAGGAAAATAGGACAAAGAGGGAGGGGAAGGGTGTGGAGGCACGGAATGAGGGCCAGGTGGTGTCACTGGGTTAATGGGGCTGCCAGGAAGGTCTCACTGAGGAGGTGACATTGAACAAAGACCCAGAGGAGGGGAGGGAACGAGGCCCGTAGAGATGGTGGATTGCAGTCATCCTTACTTGTGGGATCTTTTACCAGAAGCAAATGTACATGTTGATTATTTATGTCCTCCCCGTTTCAGGCATCAATTCCAGTGAAGCCATTATTTACATTCCTTAGAAGTCCAGGGTAGTGAACACACCGGGAGGGGATGAACCTATCTGCCTTGGGGCAATCTGGGAGGGTTCTGGGAGGAAGTGACATTCAGCAGCGCCTTGAAGGATGGGTAGAAATAAGGAGGGACCAGCTGGCTGCAGCCCCTGACCATCAGGGGCCCTCTGGGTGTCTTCCACACTTTCTCAAGGGCCAGGCTTTCTGAAGTCAGGCTGCCTCTGGGCAGTGCCCAGGCTTGGTGAGCAGAGGGCGGCTCCCATTCTCTCCCCTGCTCCACCCCCCCTCCCCCGCCCTCCACAACGGCAGTCTTTGTTTCCTTCCCAGGTGCAGCCTTCCTATCCGGATCACCCCCCTCCCCACTCCCCAGGATGCCACACCCATGGACAGGGAGCTAACTGGAACATGTGAATCCAGGGGCAGGAGAGAGACAGAAGACGGCAGGTAGCCGCTTTGCTTCCCGGCCAGCCTTGGGGAAAACCATCTTGGCGCCTGGCCCTCCTTTGTCTCAGGTGAATCAATAGTCATTTCATTCATTAGTTAATTCGTTCACCAGCGATTTCCCGCACATCTCCACTGCACCAGGCTCTGTGCTAAGAACGCCAGATGACTCGGGCACCACTGTGGCCCTCCCCCTGGGACGAGAGGCCAACGTGGAAGCAGGCGTGCCGTAAAAGGCTCCCGGCCCCCCTCCGTAGCACCTTCCCTGGGTGCAGAGCCAAAATCGCACAAGGTCTTGGGAGCCAGATGCAGGGCTGGGTGCTGTCCTGTGGCCCTGGGCAAGATAAAATTGCATTCCCCTCGCTCACAAATCATGAAGGATTCAAGACGCAAGAGTAGAGCATGAACCCAACGTGGGGCCTTCTAATGGCGGGGCCCATGTGCCCACATGGGTTGCACGCCCATGAAGCCGGCCCAGCCCCTGCCCTGTAGAGGCGCCCAATCTGTTGCAAGATTTGGACAGGCTGCTCCACCTCTGCCCTTCAGTTTCTTTACCTGTAAATTGGGTCTGTACCCAACTCTTACACCAGGTTGTCATGGGCATTA
The DNA here is from genome assembly GCF_021234165.1 of Pteronotus mesoamericanus. Classification (NCBI taxonomy): domain Eukaryota; kingdom Metazoa; phylum Chordata; class Mammalia; order Chiroptera; family Mormoopidae; genus Pteronotus; species Pteronotus mesoamericanus. Next base: position 3,596,834 of record NW_026555200.1, read on the forward strand.
GATGAAATGTATTGATAAATCTACCAGAATAGAAACCAGCATATAGTAGATCCCCAATAAATAATAGCTATTATTATTCCAATAGGCTTAAAAAGGGGGAGAAGGGCCAATGGGTGCAAGAGGGGGCAGTTCCAAGAGCAGCTTCATTAGAAGTGGTGAGTCCGCTGAGCCTTGAAATGCAAGGGTGTGCTCTCCTCAAACAGAGAAATGATACGATCCGTCCTGATTTGTCAGACTGTTACAGTGACAGACCAACCTCCATGTTGTGCTTTATGTATTTGTTCATGTTAATTTATCTTTCCTGGACACACATCCTCTGGCCCACATACTCTGGGGCTAAGCGGCCTGGCTGCCCCTCCTTCTAGCTGTGTGACCTTTACCCTCCTCCATGCTCAGTTTTCCTTATCTGTAAAATGGGTGTGATAGCGGGACACACCTCAGCATGTTGTTCTGAGGATCGTGCACTGAACGCCCTGAGCACAGGCTGGCCTGTAGGCAGAGCTTCTTATTTTAGTTGCAGGAAGGAAGCATCTAGAAGTTCCTGGGATGGCAGGAATGAGCTAAGACCAAGCGGAGGGAAGGCTTACAAAATCTGACCTGTGAGTTACTCTGCTCGGGCTGCCATGACAACAAACCACAGGCTGGGCGGCTGAAACAACACGAAGTTCTGCTCTCACAGTCTGAACACTGCAAGTTCTAGAGAACGGTTGGGTGTCTCTGGAGGCCTCTCTCCTCGGCCTACAGATGGCGGCCTTCTCTCTGTGTCCTCAGGTGGATTCTGCCCGGTACACACACATCCCTGGGGTCTCTCTGTGGCTGAATTTCCTCTTCTTGTAACGATGCCAGTCAGACGTGCATTAGGAACACCCTGACAGCCTCCTTTTAACGTCATTGCCTTTTCAAAGCCCTGTCACCAAATGCAACTGAATTCCGAGGTACTCAGGATTAGGGTGCCAAATATGGATTTAAGGGGAACACAGCTGAGCATGTAACAACCAGCGCTCTTCGGAAATGTCAAGGTCATGAAAGATGAAGAAAGGTAGGAGACCAGGTGGAAGGAGCCAAAAGAGGCATAATGACTAAGTTCCACGTACTCCTCTGGACTGGATCCCGGACCAGAAAGAAATTGTTTGTCTTTTGTTATAACGGATGTTAGTGACACAATTGGCAAAATCTGAACAGGCCTGTAGATTACATAACAGCATTCTACCAATGTCAACTTCCTGATTTCAGTTTCTTAAAAAGTGCTGTTGTTATGTAACAGTTCTTGTTTTTAAGACATATACATCGAAGTATTTGGTCCACAATGTACTCTCAAAACAAAAGAGAGGTAGATAGATAGATAGAAAGATAAATGATAGATGGAAGGATGGAGGGAGCGAGGGAGACAACATGTAAAATGTTAACTAACACATGAGTGAAGAGTACACTGAAATTCTTGGTTCTATTTCTGCAACTTCTCGATAAGTCTTTTCAGGCCTGCAGTTTAAAAACTTTTAAACACTGAGCTATGAAAACCTAGGCCGTAGGTAACCATCCAGGGACAACAGGGTGGGGACCCGGGAGGAAGGGAAAGATACCTGTGGAGTATCAGGCAGCCTCTTTTCAACCGCAGGAAATGGAAGCAGAGAGGGTCCAACTTGCCCGAGGCTGCACCCATACCCAAGCCCACGTGCAGGCGGGGCAGCCAACATGGACACTCACTCTGTCTCGCTTTTGCCACGCCCCCCCCAAGCCAAAGCAGCCTCTCAACGCAGCCCCTGGGGGAGCTGGGTAAGTTATGGCTGGATCTACAAACCTGTGGTTTCCTCTGGGTCCCCAATTTTAGGGGCAGCCTCGATCCCTTCCGGCCCCACAGACGTGCAGCGCTCAAGTGAGATGAAATAAAGACCCAACATGATCCGAACAAAGTGTTTTTATAAACTCATGAAAAGAGTCCTTATTAGAAAGGCTTAGGCAGGAGGCAGGCGTGGGGGTTGTGACATGCCTGATCACTTCTGCAGACCCCTGGCAAGCGGTGATCATTAGCAGATTTTGTTCTGGGCAGGCTCAGTGTCAGCTCCACAATATGGGATTTTATGGGATTTGCGCGCAGAACTTTCCTACAAAGCAAGGCATTATAGGACGGATTAGGCAGTTCCAGAAAGCAAAGGCTCTGGCTCCCCGGTCTGATGTTTTAGAGGATGTTTTAAGAGGCCCATGGTCAGGGGCCCTGTGGCCTCCGTCAGAACTCTTGTCTCCTGCTGACGCGAAAACAAGCGTGCTCGTGCAAAACGATCCTCGGGCGGATTTCTCCTCGGGACTATGTAAGAAGGCATTTGAAAGGATGAAAATCACGTCTACTATCATATCACTACATGACTAGCATCCAGAGACGGCCACTGTTACCGTTCTGATGCGCTTGTTTTCTGTCTTCTTTCTGTGTGTGCACATGCGCGTGTAGGGAGGGACAGAGAGAGAAAGACCAAGCTCTAGGGAGAGAAAGCAGCTGAGAAAAGGGTGTTGAAGTAAAACGGAGCTAATGCGGAGTTCCATACCTGCCATTCATTGACCCCATGACCTTGACCTTCAATTCCACACATCAAAACAGGGAATACAGACTACCCCAAGGGAGCCGTGTTGACTAAATGAGATTAAATTAAACGAATCCAAAGTATTTCGTGTACTGCCTGACACACAGCAAATCTTGACTAAATGGCAACAAACTAAATACGAATCTGTACCTTAAACTTTTTCTTTCCCCGAGCGGCATTACACAAGCTATACAAATTTGTATCCTAACGCTTTAAGGGTTTTGGTGCTATGATTGTGGGAAAACAGACTTCTATTTCCAGGGACTTAAAAAAAAAAATTATCCCCTGCTCTTTCGACTAAATTGTTAATGATGTGGTATCTTGTCAATATTGAGCACACGTTGGGGGCGTTGTTCTTGGTCTTTTCCTCTGTAATCCACCACCCCAGTGTGAGCTCAGCAAGCAGCTGACAGGCCACATCACGCCATCTGGAAGGTCCTTTTATGCCACGTGAGCCAGCACCACCACTAAAATTGGCACAGCTTGGACAGGTTACTGGGCCTGTCTGGACCTCAGTTTCCTCCCCCATCGAAGTCAGATGGTACCAGTTCTCCCTCGGCAGGTGGCTCTGGTGGCTACCAAGGTAACCCACGGGCAGCGTCGTGCCAGTGAGAGCTCAGTAAAAGATACAATAATAACTATTATTCAGCTTCTTACACTTAAAAGACCTAACCTCCACAGGAGGGACTGATGCTCTTGCATTTATCAGTTTCCTCATTGTCTTTATGAACTGATGAGTGCAATATGCAATGAGACACTGAAATAATCGCCCAAGTGGGGCTTTTCAGCAGAGGAGCCAGGGCTGGCGGGCTCAGGGACGCAGGAGGCCAGACTGGCCAAGGAAACCGAGTCCGGAGAATCTGGGGCGTATGTGCGAAGCTTGAGGGCCTCACATCTGTCCTCCCTCCCACCCCGAAGGCATGGGCAGGGCCTTCTTAGGCATCTCTGAGAGCCTTCTAGGAAATGGCAGAGATGTAATCGATTTAGGGGTGTCCACTGCTGAGAGGCAACAGAGGGGAGACACCAGGATCCCAAGTTAGACCCCGAGAGTTCTACCTCCTGCTTGGATGTGTACAAGCCTGTGGTCTCAGGAAAGTGACTCCACATCTGGGGGTCTGAGCATCCTCATCTGTTAGGACCCACTAAGATATTACATCAAAGGAGCTAGAAACAGCACCCAGGGTGTCGCGAGCTCTCAGTAAACGTTAGCTCATCGTAGTGACTTGAATCCATGGTTAGATTCTCATGGCTCATTGCTTTTCTTTTTCAACTTCTCAGTGAAATCGGTCTCCTTTGCGATCGTCTGTTTCTCACTGTGCACGTGAGAACTTCATGGGTCACTTCATGGGTCCCCGCGAACATATTTCCAGGAAACAGACGCTGCTTTTCTGAGGCTCGCGCTTCACTGGTTCCTTAGGTCTTCATAGGTTGACATGTGCTGGCTTGATGGGGCTGGGTGAGGGCAAAAATTGGCAAACCGCACTCCACAGGCCAAGTCTGGCCCACCGCCCTGCCGCCCCAGCCGGGGAATTCAGGGCAGCGATGGAAAGGGAGCCTGCCTGTGTGCCGCCCGTGGCTGGCAGGGGACAGGAGGCATGATTCCACGGAAAGTACTCTCCTGTGTGCGGGAGGTGTTTGTGGTCTAAAAGGAGCCTTCTACCTGTTTTTGGTCTTTTGGGTTGGTTGGGGGTTTTGGGGGTTTTTTTTTAATGCATCCAGTCCTATTAGCGAGTCCTCACCAAGGAGAAAAGGGGCCCTTCTGGAAAATGTTCGATATTCGAAAGGAAAGGTGTTTTATGAGATTTTTAAACATCTCTGACCATTGCCAACCAGCATTTCCTCCCCACGTGGATTTTCCCACTTGTCTGGAGCCTGTTGTCCCCCGTCTCTTTCTAGGACAACTCACCCCCCGGCCCCCGGTATCCATCTCCATGAAGACCCCCCAAGGCAGGCTACCTTCAGCTTCACAGACACTGGTTTCTGCTGGACCAGCAGGTTCTGCAAATCCAACCCACTCGTTCAACGTTGCCAGCTTGTTCTGCTCAGAGCAAAGCAGCCAGTCGTCCAATAAAGCCGTGTGCGCACGCACATGTATGTGTAGCACACCGAGGTATCGATATTAAAACAGGATTGTCCCTTTGCAGAAACTGCCCTCCCAGGAGGTCCCTGAGCTGGTGCTCATGGCAGCAGGGCCTCCAGGGGTCCTTGGTCACCTGCCGTTCACCTGGTCGCCGTGGCTGCCTCTCCTGAACATCCCACGCTGCCTCCTCGCCACCGTCCCTGCGTCCACCCTCAGCTCCCTCCCACCCATGCTCTAGAAGAAGCCGAGCACTGCTTTGAGAACACGGCTCCCGCCCGCCTCCCCTCTGTTCCTGTCACGCTGAAAATGAAACCGCAGTCGCCCTCATGGCCTGCGGGACCATCCCTCCGCACTTCCCAAACCTCGGTGCGTACACGGCGTACCTGCGGATCAGTAAAGAAAACGCAGAGGCTGGCTCAGGAGGCCTGGGCTGGGGCCTGGGAATCGGTGGGTCTCACTTGGGCGTGTCCGGGTGCCCCAAGGGTAGCCCCGCCCACCCATCCCCTTCTCCTACTGCCAAGCATCCTCCTGCCTCCATACTTCCTGTCCCTCCATGGAGGTTCTTGACCCAGAGTTCCTCGGGCTTCGCTCCCCACTCTATTCAGGTCTTGCCCCATTTGTCACCTCAAGGAGGCCTCTCTTGGTCCCCCTACATAAACAGCTGCCCAAACCCCCCAACCCGATCTCTCTGTCCCCCCACATCCATCACTCTGGCGCCCCCCGGGGACCCCATCTCTCCCTACCCCCCACCCTGCTTGTATTGTAGTCGTCACCTGTGGCCGTGAGGGCAGGGACTTTGCTGTCCTTCCCCTGCTGTCTCTCCCACACCCAGGACAGGGGCCAGCGCGCAGCAACTGCTCAGTAAGTATGTGGTGAGTGAGCGAATGAGTGAATGAATGGGGTACACAATGGAAAGCCTTCACTATCTTTGCGTCAGTGACTCAGCGTCTTCACTGGAGGGACAACAGTTCTGACTTCACGTATGAAACACAAGTTAAAGACAAAATTACCAACCGCAAGATGGAGACCGCAGAGCATTCACCCAAATGCAGAGCCCTCTGATCCCTGGACCCTGGGCCACTGCAGGGCCGCACACCCACCAAGCCACCACCCACCCCCCTCCCCCCGCCCAGCTCCCTGTCTGAACACCAGCAATTACAGTGCCATGTGATTGTGCTGGGACGGAAAGAAATACAGGGGCCAAGGGGGGGCACCCCCTAGGCCAGCCTTGGCTGGGGACAGGGACATTGGGGACTGAGCGCGGGACTGGGAAGAGCTTCCTGGAATGAATACCACATGAGCTAAAGAAAACTTTGCAAGATGAACGGGGGTTTACTTGGCCAAGGAGAGACAGTCCCGGAGGAAAGGGTGCTGGTGGGTGCAGGGTGGAAGGCAGCCAGGCGGTATGGGGAAGCACCCAGGCCAGCTGGTCATCCCAGGACCACCAGTGGACGTCAGCCCCGCCTCTCTGACTCCTCAGCAAGACTAAAAGGCCCTGGCCAGCAGGGACCACCCTGAGAGCTGGCCTTTCCGGAGCTCTGGTATCTAATCCTATTGTCATTACCATCCTCCCTTTACCAACGAGGAAGCCAGAAATACGAGCTGGGAAGTGGCAGAGCTGGGATTTGAACCAAAGCTGCCAGAACCCCAAAACAGAGTTGTTGGTGGCCAACTGGACCAGGTGTTAGGCTGAGTCAGACCGAACCTTGGTTCAGCAACCTCGATACTTGAGTTCTGGCCAGGAAAGAATTCAGAGCCAAGACTCGAACATAAGAGAAAGCTTATTTAGAAAGTCACAGAGGTAGAACAAGTGAGTCGTAGAAGACATGGGATCAGGAAACAGGTTACAGATGCAAAAGATGGGCCCTTGATGCTTCGGAGAGAGAAAACAAGGAAAATGTGCGGGGGTGGGGGCGGGGTGTGCAAGGCTGCACTGGGGCATCGTCCGGAGGGTGTTTATCTGGAGATCTTAGTAGGGCCATCCCAACAGAACATTCATCAGCCTTCCAGGCGTGTCCCTGCAGGGTCCCGGCCTCTACTGATTGGTCCGCACCAGGGCAGGGGTCATGGGTCAATGTAACGTCCTGAGGTCAGCCGTGGCATTGCGCCATCTGGTGTTGCTACTTTTCTGGGCCTGGAGCTGAAACGCCACTGCGACCTAGATGTTATCCCTAGAGGGTAACGCCTCGGGGAGTGATCGTGCAAGGGCCCGCATGGCAGTCCCGGGGGTCACTCTTATGCCCCTTGTCCCTCCTACAAGGGGGTTTGCGACCTGACTGGCGACAAGCCAGGGGAGGAAAGGTCAGGGGAAGGTCCGAGCCGCAGGACCAGTGATATGAAAGGTCAGGGGGTTTAAACCGCATGCCAGCGATATGCTCAGGGAGGAAAGGTCACCTGGCTGCAAGGTCCCTGTTTTCCCAGTTTTGTCTGTTGCTAGGCACCCAGGGCTTTCTACCCTGGTGACCTTCCGTCCCTGGCCCGTCGTCCTCGCTCTGCTCCTGCCCCTCTGCCTGCCTACCACAGAGTCAGCCCACACCGCCCCTCTCTGACCCGTCCTGCCTCAGCCTCGCTGGCCTCTCAGCCCCTTCAGGGGGCTGCCCTGGCTGAGGGCGGGGTGATGGTTGGTTGACTGACTGGTGGGATGGATGGGTGAGTGAGCGAAGGGCAGCCCCGTCCCTCCAGCTCCCGTTTCCTTCCCCCTTGGGTCACTGTGGAGCTAGCGAGAGCCTCCGGCCCACAACAGTGAGAACTCAGTGCGAAGGGGGGACGGGCTTGCGCAGGGGTCAAGAAGAGGCAAGGAAGCCTGTGTGCAGGGCTGGAAATAAAGAGGGGCCACGGAGAGGCAGCCTGGGAGGTTCTAGAACAAAAATCACCTGCACTCAGATTCCTGTTCCTCCACCCCTGCTCCCCAGGACGCTGGTTCCAGATGTCTGGGCTGGGCGCCCAGGAACCTGCATTTTTCACAAGCTCCCCGGGTACGTTCTGGGAGAAACCCAAGGACAGAGCAGACAGAGCTGAGCATTTGGCCAGGGTTCAAATCCCACCTTTATCTCTCAGCTATGTGATCTCGAGGGACTGTAACTTCTCTGCACCTCAGGTAGGTAGAAGGTAGAAGGCAAGGCTTGAGGCCCATTTATTGTTCCAGCTCTCAGCAGAGATGGTGATAAGAAACATGCCTGGTTAAAGGACTACACGTGCGCAGTTGTGGGGAATGGTACTGGGGCTGGGGGCTTGGGGAGGACTGGTTACAGCCTGGTGGCCCATCCAGGGCCAGCAGGTTCCCCTGTGGGTCACAGGGGGGCTCTCGTTCGGGCCCACCTGCAATCCTGGAACTGTCCGCCCGGGCCAGAAGGCGGCTCCCGCCTGCCCTGCGGAGCCCTCCCACCTCCGGCGCCCACCCTGGGCTGGGGGAGCTGAGTCATGGAAAAAGTTAGCTCTTCAGGCTGCACCCCACCTCCCTCCTCCCTCAAGCCTACAAAGGCTCCTTTCATGTTCTTTTTTTTGAGGGGGGGAGACAAACTGTGGGGCCCTCTCCCCAGGCCGGGATGTGAAATTTCAAACTTCGCCCTGGAGTTAAATTCCCCACCCCCTGCCCCAATGGAAACTAAGGGAGGAGGGGGTACCAAGAGCAAAGGACCTGGGATGAGGGGATGGGGAGGGGCAGGAGAGCCGCGTCCGTCCGTGCAGTCCTCACTGAAGCCAGGCCGGGCGGTGCGCCCCCAGCCCCGTGCCCCTGGTCTTCCCGGAGGGCTTGGAGGGGGAGCTCAGAGGACATGGCAGCGCCTCTCTGGGCGGCTGGTGACGGAGGGGCCCGAGGCTCCCGGGGATGCCAGACCCACAAAACCCACTTCCTGAAGGTGGAACACGGAGAAAAAAAGGAGTCTGCTTCCCTCCAACCCCAGCTCCTTTCAGGATTGCCTGACCTGCTCCTTTTTCACTCTGATTTCGGCCCAAACCCGTTGGCTTGGAGAAGTAAGAGGAGCGCGCTGTGTGGCCTTGCATGAGTTACTTAGATTTGCGGAGCCTCTGTGTCCTCCTGCTAAATGGGCAGAGTGACACCCACCTCCTCAGGCTGCGAAGGACACTAAGCAAGAATACGTGTAAAGGGCTTGATATGGTGAAGCTCCATCTGAGTTCTCAGCCTCCTTCCTGCTGAAGCAGAAAACATTAGGTAGGACCTAGGGGCCAGCCGGTTGGTCTGGCATCTGAGCAGGGTCGGGGTAGCTGGTTTGGGATCAGGGGACTTAGGGGAACATGCTGCTGTGTGTATGAGTTACTTAACATCTCTGTGCCTCAGTCTCCCCGTAAAGCAGCGGCTGTGTGGGGAAGTGGGGCTATAGGATCCTCCTGAACCTTTTCAGGCCTGGAAGGAAGGTTTGCTGGAGGCGCGGAGAGCTTGGCGGGGCAGTGTCGCGTCCAGGCCACTAGGCGGCCTCGAGGATAGCAGATGAGATCAGGTTGAGCGCACCCCTTCCAGCTCTAGACTTTGTGAGCTGTCTTCTTAGCAGGCCTGGCAGACACCAGCCACCGCGGGGTGGGAAGGGTCTGTCTCTCCAGGGTTAGGATCTCTTTCCCATGTGTACAGACCTGCTGGGTAGGAGGAGGCAGCCCCTCCCACGGAGTCCTGACGTTAGCGGTGGCCTGGGAGTGGGGCGAAGGCAATGGCCTGCCTGCCTTCAGGTCCAATTCTGGAGGGTTGGATGGAGGCACGAGGGAGCCTCATCCTGGCCTCTCTGCTCCCTCCTGCCTGAGTGGGGCCGGTGGACAGAGGACTCAGGTCTGGGTTCGGACCCCTCCCTCCTGCACTTCCTGGCAGGGTAACCTGGCAAATAGGGATAATGGGGTCCCATTGCCAGGCCAGTGGGAGATTCGAAGTCAGAACATAAGCCTTCAGTGCAGGACAGACAGCCTCCAGTCCAACCCCACTCTCCCAAACCCTCTTTGCTCTCCCAGCTGTTCTCCGGATAACAAGTTCCCCAATTCATCTGGCGGGAAGACCCTCTCCTTCAGAACTAGAGGATCTCTGCGGCAGAGGAGGAGGTAGCTCCCAGTCATGCCTCCCCAAACGAGTGCTTTTCAATGGCTTTCTCTGGAGATCTCAGCAGAATCACCAGGCAGAGCATCAGACAAGCCAAATCCAGTGTACCCAGTCCTGCCGAAAAGAGCGCAGGGGTGAGGCCTGAACACGTCTCCCTGCAGAACCGCTGCCCCAGATTACAGGGCAGCTCCCTGGCTCGCCCTCTCCCCTCCTGGCCTGGGCCCATCAGGGGCAGCAGGAAGCAAGTCCCATCAGCACTTTTAACTGGGGCTGCTTTTCAGTGAGTCACCTCCCAGACTTCCTGCAACAGACAGCTCTAAATAGCTGGGTCCCACCCTCCAGCAGGGGAGGCGTTCTTCACGGGGGAAGGCAGGAGGTTGCAAGGTGGGGTGCCCAGCCAGGGCATGCTAAGGAGACCCAAAGAAAGAGGTGGCTGCCAGCACAGCCCAGTGGGCACTGGTGGAGGACGTTTTGTTTACAGGCTTTTGTTATTAAGGAAATTGCTGTCAGTCAAGGTAATTCTAGCCCAGATGAGCAATAAATATGCTCCCACCTAATCTTATGGGGATTTTATTGGCACCTTGGGGGCAGAGGTTCCTTTACCCTGCCCACCCTTTCCCCTCAAAGCAAAACCCTGCTCCCCAGCTGTTTCCCCCATCCACCTGAGAAACTCAGAGCAGCTTTAGAAAGTGTATTCCAAGTGAAGACAGAAGACGTCCTGGCAAAGGCCGGGAGTGGCTTCCTGGTCATACCTGAAGGCAAGGGGATGACCAAAATAACCTGACATAAAGCCTGGGCGACCTGATGGGATCGAGGCGTGCGCGCGCTCCCCCAGGCCTGCCCGGAACGCAGGGGCAAGTCACCTGGTCCCCAGGCGCCCTAGCTCGGGGATACCGCGTCCCGGACAAGGAGGAATGTCTTGAGGCGCGAGCCGGTTCGCAGGAGTCGGTTCCAGCGTGTTCGAGTTACCGCCGCGAGCCCTCAGAGGCACCGCCGGCAAGTCCCAGCTTGCAGAGAGGGGAGCCAGCCCCGGGAGAGCTCGAGTAGGAGCGAGCCCGAGTGCGCGCCTGCGCGAGCGCGCGCCCCGCGACAGCGCAGGGGGAGGGGAAGCAGCGGCAGCCACTCAGAGGAACGGGAGTGAAGCCTCCGACCAACTTTAACTGTCAATCAGACTTAATGGGGTATTAAAAAAAAAATGGGGGGAAAAAAAGGCCGCCCTCTAGCTCCGCGCCGCTGCCGCCCCGGGAGCGAATGAATAAGGCGGCGCAGACCCGGGCGTCCGATCCACGCGCGCTCCGCACCCGGGCCCTTTCCAAGTTGGAAAGGACAAAAAGAAGGCAATAAATGCTAACGAGGGAGAGAGAGGGAGCCGGATCGAGCGGCAACTCCCAGACTCTGCTGGAAGAGAGAGGGAGGGAGCCGCAGCGAGCGAGCGCGCGCGAGGGCGAGCCATGCACGTAAAGAAACTGACACCCGGACCCCCCACTTCTGCTGCACGTTGCTGGCAATCAGAGCGCGTTTAAGCAATTTCCTGAGCCCAAGAATAGCAATGAGTCGGGAGACTTTCGCGGGCTGAAATTGGGAGCTCCAAGCACTTTTTCCCCACTTTTTTTTTTCCTGGAGAAGGGGTGGGGGTGCCGCTACAATTTGGAAACAGCTTTTTTTTTCTTTCTTTTTTTTTTTTAATCTTGCACTTTGAAACCGCGGGACTGTAGCGGGGTGTGCGCGTGTGGTTGGTGCCTTTTTTTTTTTTTTTTTTTTCTCCCTTCCCCTGCCTAAACTCCTCTGTCAGCCTGTAAACATTACCTGAGAATTCCCCAGCCGAAACGGCGGCTGGGGCAAGAAACTTCTTGTTAGAACTTCCCACCTCCGGCTTCCCCTCCACCCCGCTTACTGTCCCAACCTTCTGAGACTCTTTTTCTCCTCCCCAGGAGGATTTATCTTTTTTTTCCTTTTTTTTTTTTCTTCCTCACACGGTGCTTTGCATTTGAGAAGAGGTGATTTCAAGAGTGGCCAGGTGGGACGCCTCTCTCCCCCCCGCGTTCAGTTTATTTATTATTGTTTGGGGCGTTTTATTTTTTTCAATTCCCGTTCGGTCCGGGGAGTTTCGCCCCCCGCCCTGCCCGGCTCCGCGGCGCGGAGGATGGTGTGGAAATGGCTGGGCGCGTTGGTGGTGTTCCCTCTGCAGATGATCTATCTGGTGGCGAAAGCAGCCGTCGGACTGGTGTTGCCCGCCAAGCTGCGGGACCTGTCTCGGGAGAACGTCCTCATCACCGGCGGCGGCAGAGGCATCGGGCGCCAGCTCGCTCGCGAGTTCGCAGAACGCGGCGCCAGAAAGGTACGTGGGCAAGGCGAGTCCGGGGGGTGGGAGCCTGAAGGTGAGAGGGACTCCGGGGGCCCGGTGCGCCCACCTGCTGACGCTGCGGGAGCCCGCGCCCGGGGTCTGGGAGTCGCCAGCCGCCCGGCTTCTCTGCGCCGCCAGCGAATGCTGAGCTAGTCAGTTTCACCTTGTAAATTTCCCGGGCACTGGGACTGTCTTTTTTGGCAAGTCCCGAGCTGATCCGCTCCTTTAGGATCGGTGGCTGGCGGGCTGTTCACCCCCACCCCGAAACTTAGGGGACCCACCCTTTTCCCACATTCCTCCCTCCCGCGGGAAGGTGCTGTGTTCCCCCTCCTCACTTCCCCTCTGAGCGCAGGGTGTGTGCGCTCCTGGGTAGAGCTGGGAGCCAGCGCCTGCAAGCTGGCTCTTGGTATTTTCCTTGGCAACCCGCTTCCCAGCCCCAACCTGGGCGGCTGAAGCTCTGGAGGCACGTAGAGAGGGGGTACTTGGTTTGGGTTTGCAAAAGGGGAAGCGGTCTTTGATGGTCTGGTCTGGCCTGACAGGCACTCGCAGGCCCAGGTGTTTGGAAGTCTGGAGAGAGGGGACCGGGGGGACTGGCAGCTGATAAAGAGCCCTTGTTCCTACCTTCAACCTTGCCCCCGCCCGCCACCCCCCCCCCTCGGAGGGGGATCCTTTTCTCCAAGCTCCGCTTTTACCTTTTTGGGAGCCCCAGCACCTCTTCCTCCAGTTCCCCTAGACCTGGTGCGGGAGAGTGGGGAGGGTAAGCCGGCCGTCACCCAACTCCGACCCAAGCCGGGCTGACTCACCCAGCCCTGTGAAGAGGAAGAGCAAAAACAGGGAATTCGTTTGAAACTTAAACTGTTGAGAGCCGGGGGTGGGAGGGGGTGAAAGGGCCAGCAGCGCCAGCTGATCTGACGGGGGCCACATACCTAGGAGATTAAGTAAATATGTACTGTAGAAAACCAAACCTGCATGTAATTCCAGGTTGCTTTTGTTTTGTTAAATACTGCCCTGAGATTTACAATTCCTCCGGGGTGGCTGGGACTGGGACTGAACTTTGGAGCCTGAGCTATCAGCCAAAGCTGATTGCCATTAACTCTTCCGTCGCCAGCCGGCCGGCCGTGGTCTGTCCTGACCCAGCAAGCTGGGGTCGGCTGTCCAGGGCGCCTGCTTCTCCTTGGGTGGTTTGGACAGCTGCTTGACCTTGCAGTTGGAAGGGGAGTTCGGAAGTGGTTTTAACCCTTGGACACACGGGAAAAGGAGAAGACAGACTTGTTCTCAGCAGTTTCATTTCCTGGGGGTGATTGATGCCCCGTGGAAGAGCTCCCAAAGCCCTTTGTGGAGGGGACTCAGGGGGGCAGATGAGGGTGTCCTTGCAGGGGGCCGTGGGTTTGGGACAGTAATGTGTGATTGTCATTCCTTGGCTGTCTGCATCCCACAGAAACTGTTCTTCTGACCCTTCCAGCTGGCCCAAGTCCTGGGTCTCTTTTACTGCTCTTGTAACTGGCTGCAGTGGGCATATGAAGAACTCTTTTAGTCGATCTGGAAAAACTTGACTGACTATAAACAAGCCTAAATTGAAAGAAGGATATGACATTGGGGGAGGAGGGTGGAAGAGTGCAGAGGGCCCTGGGAACCGTGCCTACCTCTCTCGGAACGGACCCACTCTTCCAAGGAATAACCCCAGGGCCGACCAGAAGTGTGCCTTCAATTGGCATCTGGTCGCTGGAGCCAGGATGCACGGGTCCTACGGAACCCCCGGTGCCGTTCACCCTAGCATCAGGATGGCCAGGAGCAGAGCGCTCCCTGTAACTCACCAAGGTCTGACCAATTACAGGAGCTACTTTTTAGTGAGCCATCCTCTAGCAGTCACCGTGGGAAATTTGGAAGGGAGGCTTCCTGCCTGCATCCCTCTGGGGCGAGAGGGCATTGGGACGATCTCCGGACCTAGGAGCGTTTGGGCACCAAGGGGCAAGTGTTGAGGAGTGGGGACTTTCTGGGCGACTGTTGAGCGGGTTGTGTGACCAGTGGACTGAGGGTAGCCCTGGAGGGGCCGGAGAGAGCTGGGGAGGCCGGCGGCCCCCCGCAGTCTGCTGTGAGGTAGACAGGCGGAGCGTCAAACCACCAGCGTCAAACCGCCGGTGACTCTCCTTCCGTGGGTGGAAGTAGGGGCTGCCTCTGAGCACGCTTCCAGCGTGGATTTGGGTGGGATTGGACTCGGAGGGGAAAGGCCCCTCAGAGAGAAGAGCTGAGTCTCTGCAAACAGCTGGCACGTCCAGGAGAGGCCTGTTTCCTTTTCGTGGGGGGAGTGAACATCCAGTTTTCACATCATGACCTTGAGTCAAACTGGGATTTGGCAATATGTGTGGGCAAGTAGTGTGCCTTAGACAGTAAAGGTGACCTAATAAGGGTTTTTCTTAAAGGGATACAAAGGCTCCAGGAATTGGGAAGTTCCTCACCTGGAGACAAATCTCCCTCCCCACCATATACCAGGACCAATCATGATTAGGCTCTCCAGGGCGGAGGCTCTACCTTTTTATTTTCCATGTTCTCCTGGAATTCCTCCCACGAAAGCATTTATAGAGCTTGGGCCCATCCCTCTCCCCGCACCGCACCCCCCCCCCCCCCCCGCAAGGCTCCTGGCTAGCTAGCCAGCTGGCCCAGCTTCCAAAGTCTTTGACCTTGACAGGGCTGTAGCAGGAGGAAGGGAAAGAGGAGTGGACTGTTTGTTTGGAAGGATTTGCAGCGGCTGTTCCAGCCTTTGGTCCAGTATGAGGAAGTGGCTGGACTAGAGCCCTGGGCCATGCCTGCAGGGGCAGGAGCCACATACCAGGGCCTGACCCCTCCGCTGGGGAGGGGCAGAGCTGGGGCTCAGGGACCATTTCAGGGAGGTGGTATGAGAACTGGCTTGCAGTGGCCTCTGCCTTGCCCTTCTGGAATTTATAGTACGCGGGTCTATAGCCCTGTCTCTGCGGCAGCCGTCCAGGAGCTAACCTCTTGTATAGATGTGTGAATCCTGTTCTCCATCACATCCATTCAGCAAATCCCAGATTCTTCCCATTCCTGACCCCGGGGCAGGCCCAGGCCCAACTGTCCCAGAACAGCTGACTTTGCGAGACCTCAGCAAGCCTGCTGAGTGTCCCTCAGGTGCTGGTGCAGCTCTGGGTCGGGGCGGGGGGGGGGGCAGGTAAGTGCAACAAAGATGGATAAAGACACAGACACGTGACCGGTGCTCACAGTCAGGGCCCAAATTACAGTGTGCATGAGTGTCCTGTGGCCAAACATAGCGCACTGCCATTAACTGGGTGGCTTACGACGATAGAAATGTATTCTCTCCAAGTTCTGGAGGCCTGAAATCTGACATCAAGGTGTTGGCAGGAACCCCCTCCCTCCAGAGACTCTAGGGGACTCCTAGTGGCTCTAGGTGTTCCTCACTCTAGTCTCTGCCTTGGTCTTCACGTGGCTGTCTTCTCCGTCTCTCTGTGTGTCTCTGTGCCCCCACGTCTTCTGCTAAGGACACAGTCTTTGGATTTAGGGCACATGCTAAGTTCACTGTGACCTCCTCTTGAGATCCTTAACTAACTACATCTCCAAAGACTCTTGTGGTCGAAGAAGGGGCCCCCTACCAAACCTGACAAGCTCACGGGAGGCCATCATGGCGGGCGCTACAAACTCAGACAGAAAGCAACCCATGAGATGGTCCAAACATAAAAACTCCTAGCGAAGAGGAAGGGTCGGTGGTCGTCACATCCTGGACTTGGAGCTCCCTGGACTTTGTTACGGGAGCCTGTCCATTGCGTTTTTGCATCTAGGATAGCATGACTTTGAAATGTCAGAGCAACCTCCCTTGCCAGACCCCTTAGGGCACACCTGCCAGCCCAGGGCAGAGGCCAGAGCCCTCGCTGTTATCGTGTGGCCTGAACACCATCTCTACACGCTGTCAATGTCCATTCTTCACGCTCCTGCACCCGCCAGAATAAACGAAGCATGTGCTCCCCTATTTTGCGTTTTATTCAGCCCCAGTGATTCCCCCACTTTGACTTGTCCAACCCCCTGAGTCTATCACCAGTGGATTTCCTGTCACCCTCTTGCTCTTCTCCTTTGATTCTAATGTAAAATAAGCTACAAAACTGCCCTTCTGCCTGAGTCATTTTCTCCATCCACTGAGATTTTGCTTCCCAGCAATTGTTCTCAGTTTGGCTCAAAGACACTCGTAAAAATTCCTCTACAGGTTTGGATGTCTCTTACGTCAACACGCTATTTCCAAATAAGGTCGCTTTCTGAGGTTCCAGGTAGACATGAATTCCAGGGGGACGCTCCAGAGAGGAAGCCCAGGGGAGCTGCTCGTCTTGTTCAGGGAGGGCTTCATGAGGGAGGCGTTTGCGTGAGCCTTGAAGAAAGTCAAGAGTTTCAGCCAGAAGGAAAGGGGGGGGGGATCCAGATGCAAGAAACCACCTGATCAAAGGCTGCATACCTGGCTGGAATTGGGGGAGGGAGGAAGAAGGCAAAGAAAGAGAACACTGCAGAACTTGGGAGGTGAGCGGGGAGCATGTATATCAGACTGAGTTAGGCGAGCCGCGGTGAGAATAGGAAAAAAGAGAAACGGGAGAGAGAGGGGTTCGAACAGTCATCTGCGGGATGCGGAGTCATCAGGGGGCCAAGTGTCTGCATTAAACGATTGCTACAGAATGGTGATCAGGGAGGCTGGGGGGGCTTGGGAGACAGCAGGGGCCTGTCTCCCCCCACCCTCACCCTGAACGCAAGCTTTGCTGGGAATTTCTGGGGAAAGGACCAGGCTTCTATTCGGGAGCAGGAGGGTAGGCTGCCTGTCCTACCGGTGGCATCCAGGGAAAGTCTTTGGACCTATAGCAGCGGGTCCCAGGGAATTGACCAGCACCTCCCTCTTACTGCCCCACCTCTTTCCCCTGGGAATAAAATCTGCCACCTCCAGGGCCACGCCCCCTGTGGCCTGGCTCTCCTGGGCTGGGAGGACAGAGACTGGGTTCTAGACTGAGCTCTGCTGAGACCCTGGGAAAGTTGATACCTGCTCCAGGCTGCAGCTTAGAAGCACGGCTGTGCGTTGATCAGAGGGGGCACAGTGATCGCTGAGACCCCGGCCTACTCTCACGTGCAGCCATCTAAGGAAAGAAACCCATGGCCAAGCTCCCTGAGGTACGAGACGACCTTGGTGCAAAAAAAGGAGAAAAAAAAAGTTAGTCCTCATTGCTGCTGATCTCAGCCTTGTTTTGCTAGTCATCAGATTCTACTGCATGAAAAATAAGCAACTTGGTTAGAAAAAGCGCCCTTGGACGGTAGGACCCCTCCCCACCCCTGTTTCTGAACTGCCTCAGCAGCCACCAGGTAGCCGTCTGCCACAGATTCACTTCTTCTCCTGTAGGAGACGTTAGTATGTTCAACCTGTAGCTCCTAAGAGAGTGAGGGGTCCAAGTTGTCCAACTAGCACGTCAGGCAGAACTTCCTGGGTGTTATTCTAAAATCGCCAAATTGTCTATTTGGGCTTCCGAGAATGCTCCCTAGGTCCAGGAACACTGACCCTGAGTCTCCAAGTCCAGCTTTGGTCAGCCTGGCCCATCTGGCAGTTCTCATTCAGACTCCAGGCGCTTCTGAACGTCCAGCTTTTCAGGGCCCAGGGCATTTGCTGGCCCCTGCACAGAGCCCTCCCAATCGGCCTGCCGTGAAGGCTCCTTTCCGTCTTCTCTGGGTCATTTCCACCTTCTCATTGTCTGAGGGGTCACTGAGAAAATCACCTGGGCCATATTAATGAGAAGTTCGCTCTTAGCCTCCTTTTCTGTCCTGGAAAGAGATCTAGTTGTTGCAATCACTGCCACTTGTCCCCGAAGACCTGGTCCCAATTTGCTGCCCTCGAAATCCAGCAGAGTTCTGGGCGTTGGTGCAGGAAGGATTCGGACCCAACATGCTCCCTCTTCGTCTTTGAGCAAACGCAGGACCACACCTAGAATGTTATAAGACATTCTCCTGGTTGGCTTTAGAAGACATAATCTAAAATATATGCCAAGTATAGAAGATATTTGAGAGGAAACGCTGGGAACATTCAGATGAGCCAAAGAGGTCCGGGAAGAGCTGAAGCCAAAGGAACAGGAGAGAAGCGAATCTCTCTGGACGCGGCATTCTGCAATGTGCGCCCGCCCGCTGTGGGCCAGCGAGGGCCGTGAGCGTGCGTGACGAAGACAAGCGCACGTCCGGAATCTCGGAAAGAGAGTTGGGCCTGGCGCGCTAAATATCGGCCAGGCTAGGCAACGCACGGTTGGCTGGACTCGTTCATTAATTCAACAAGCCTGTCACGCCCCTTCTGCGCGGTGCGCCAGGCACCGTTCTAGGCACTGGGGACCTAGCGGTGAGCAGTGCAGGCACACGTCTGCCCTGGGGCTGACAGGTTAGGGAGGGGCAGACAGAGAATAAACAAGAGACAGAAAATAACACGTCAGATCACAGCAAGTGTGAAGGAGAAAGTGAAGGAGGCAAGGCCAGAAAGGAGGGTGCAAAATTCCAGGCAGAGAGAGAAGGGGAAGGGCTCTGAGGAGAGGATGCACCTTGCTCCCCGGCGCCTGCCCTGCCTCCTGCCCCGGCCCCGCTCTGCACCCCTCCCTGGCTCCCTGCCCTGCTCCCCGACCCCCGCCCCACTCCCCCCGCCCCCTGTCCTGCTCCTGCACCTCCTCCCTGCCCCCCTAACCCCGCCCTGCTCCCTCATCTACCACACTCTCCCCTTTCACGCACTGTGTTCCGGCCACACTGGCCCCTCGCAGTTCCCCAAATATCCCCGGGCCCCCAGTACTGTGTGTGGCTGCAGGACTGCATGAGACTGCACGTGACTGTAGCACCGTTTGTGATGAGAGTATTGGGTACCAGTGGTACTACACGTGGCTGTCGTCCTATAGTGACTATAGTGTTGCCATGACTGTGGTACCGTGGTATTGTGTGTGACTGGTACCATATGTGACCGTGGTCCTGCACATGACTATGGTACCACGCATAACTGTGCTACTGTACATGAACGTACAGTGCTTTTTCACATTCATTGTTTTGCCCAAGCCCAGAAGCGGGTGTGTTCAGCAGCCCATTTCTAAAATGCCAGTGAAGTGAGTTGCCCAGGATGCTTGGCCTGAGTGAGACTTTGAACCCAGGGTGCCCAGCTTAAAAACGAGGGCCTTTCCTGTGGGAAAAGAGAACTCCGCCTGTTCGCCTCCCCCGGTCAGGGTTATGGGGAGGTCAAGAGAAAAGCTGTGAAATAATGGCGCCTGGTGCGCCGAAGGTTCTGGGGAGGCGTTGATAAGCAGTACAGAAGTCAACAGGATGGGGCCAGGATGTAGTTAAAAGTACTTGTACAAAAACATTTTTTTACATCACTGGGTAGCACTATTTGCATACAATGACTGGGCCACGTGCCAGAAGATGAAGGTGGCCGCGGTTATCAGGCTCCGCTTTGAACGACTCACTGGTAAGCAGGAAGCCAACACAGCCCATTCCATTCATTTGGCCACAGTGTAGCCCTTCAAATATGCAGGAGCAGCTTTCAGGGGTGAGTGAGCGCTAACTCCTTCCAGCTAAACCTGCTGGCACCACGCTGGATCCTCGGAAGTCACCCGAGAGCTTTGATAAAGCAGAGGGCGAGATCATAGTAAATTAAGGGAACTCTTGGAAGACTTCTTGAAGGAGGTAGCAGCTGAGGGGGTTGCAGTAAGTCTTAATCTTTTGCTGGTTTTAGAACCTTCGGAGGATCCGAAGACAGTATAAATATTGTATCACGAAGAACGCACAAAGCTACACGTTTGTACTTTTAAGGATCCCCCCGCACCCTCCCCCATGCCAGTCTCAGACACCAGGTTCAAAAGGCCTGGACTAGATCTGACCAAAACCTAACTTCTTCCGGCTCGGATTTGGGCCCAGGACTGGTGCGCAAGCCAGTGGCAGGGGACCCTCTAGTGTCCTGTGACCCAGAAGCCGGGGCCAAGCCCAGTGTGGACAGCACAGATTTGGAGCCTGGTGGTGCTTAATGCCCCCCAGCCCAAGCCTTTCCAACTCCACAGGCCATCCCCCGCTCTGGGGAAAGTGACCTCGAATTTCCTGTCAGCGGCCTTTCAGGGAAGGGGCTAGAAAAGCACTCGGATCAACGAACCATATGGCCATTTGTCCACACTGACAACAGACTCCTGGGGGTGTTTGTGGGTGACTGTGTCCTGTCTGCATGTCCTGCTCTGTACACCTTGGGCCACCTGAGTACCGTCGGCCCCCAAGGCAGACCCAGCGCCAGCTGAGGCCTGGAACCATGTTTCCAGGCGGTGTTCCCGAGCACCCGAGGGGCCCCGGGAAGGCGGGGCCGCGTGGTGGGGCAGTGCCTAGGGTTCTGAGGCCCCGCCTCCCTGTGACTAGGTCGGCTTCTGTTCTGTCTGTCCCGTAGCTTAGAATTCCACGTGAGACTGGGGTGTGCATTTATGAAGCATGCCACAGATTTGAAGAGAAGAAAGAATAGGCTTGAAAATAGCCAAGCTGGAGAGTCATGCGGGACACGCCCCTCTCCCTATGGATCAGCAGAGGGTCATCCCATTGGGTCCTCGACCTTTGGCTCTGTTCTCCAAGGCGAGGAAGCTTGTGCACAGACATGACCTCTTCTTAGTTTGTGCCTCTGCCCCCCTGAGGAGGGGGTCCCACTCCTCTCCCCCAGACCCCGAGCGCATGGAACCCCAGGCCCTGAGTCCGGGCCCCACCATCCTCACTGGGGAGCCCTTATTACTCACCCAGGCCCAAGACAACTCCCCACAGAGACCCAGTCCAAATTCCACTCCCGGCCGCAGGAAAATGTGACGCAGCCACCCCAGCCCCAAAGCCAAGGGCTGGCCCAGAGTCACTGTCAGAGCCACCGAGGTCTTTCGAGTGGTAGAGGCCAGAGCACTCATGTCATTTGTAGTGCAGGCCAGGGCCGCTGGGAACCGGTTCCTGGTCCCACGGGTCCCAGGGGGCCTCCCAGGGATCTGCTGTGTGACCTCGGACAGGTAACTGTATCTCTCTGGGCCTCATTTCCCCTCTCTGAAAAATGGAGGTGTGAAGGTTCAGTGAAATAACTTGTAAAACTCGTAGTTCAGCACGAGAACATTTGCAGAAAATGGTGGCGGGACGACGGACAGCCCCCAGCCCCAACTCCGCACCTTCCGTTTGTGGGGCCAGGTGCTGTGCTGGGCGTGAGGGGCGACCGGCAAACAGCCGCTGGCCGGACTCGCCCTGAGTCTGGGATTCCCCAGGAACGGGAGGGAGGCTGCTGCCTGGGCCGCAGAAATCCTCAGGAATTTCGGCTCTTGACCCTTTCTAGAAATCAGTGGGAGGGACGCACTCTCCCCACAGGGAGGGCTCAGAGCCTGTTGAGAGGGCCGGTGACAACAGCCCCTTTCTTCCTGGGCTGGGGCCGGTCCGGTGCGGGCCCTTCTGCGGCCGAGGAGCGGAGGCTGGCCCAGGGCTGGGCCCTGCTCTGTCCCGGCTTTCCACCGCCCTGACGGCCACCCAGCTCCCCCTGCGTGGGCATTAGTCATTTTCATCTCTGCGTCCAAGTAGCTCAACTGGTCAGGGTTGGGCTGTGGTGAGGTCAAAGTCAAGGGTTACCATGGCAACTCAGCACGCTTTGTAGCTGCTTGTTGCCATGTGTCTTCTCCAAAAAACTGTAAGATCCTCAGGGGCAGGGGATATGTCCTCTTGACTCACTGAGTATCCTCAGGATCTGGCACAGTATCTGGCACGCAGTAGGCGCTTACTAAGTGTTTGTTGCCTGAGCAAATGTGTGACCCGTCCATCCTAACTAGTACAGGCCATGTCTAGTGAGCACCTGCTATGTACCAGGGACACTTCTGAGCACTTTACAGTCATTTCTTCCCCACAGTAAAGTGGGTTCTGTTATCACTCTTTTCCCTGGTCAAGATCCTGGGGGTCACTAGCTTAAGATCACACAGCTTGTGAGTGACCAGGCAGAACTTGAACCCAGGGTACCTGCTCTGGAGCCAGTGACTTTTGTTGCCTCTCGGTTGTTCTGTGAAACAGAAGAGACCACATGGGCGGCCCCTCGCAGCCTGTGCTGTGCAACCTGTTAGCAGCCAGAGAGTCGAAATGGGTCAAACGACACTATCTACAGCTTTCCTGATGGTGGGTCTGGGGTTGTGTCCCCTGAGATCGGTTTATTGGCTCATGTGACTAGAAGGTCGCTGGTGGGTCCAACTCCGGACGTGGCCCCAGGGGTTCACACAGTATTGTCAGGACTCAGCCTCTCTCTACGCGGGCCCTCTCAGCCATGCGGCGGATCACATCTGTGCCTTGCTGGCCTAAATCTCCCAGCCCCCATTCAAGTGGACAGACTGGTGTCCTCCGCCCAGCAGTTCTGGAAGGGTCAAGGAGTTGAGTCTCCCTGGCTGTGGCCGGGTCTCGCCTGAAGAAGTCCCTTGTGACGGCTGGAAGACCGATTAGCCAGCTGTGGCTCACAGGCTCGTCTCTGAGCCAGGGCGCAACAGCCCCAGCCGCGCCGCGCCACGGCGTTTGTGAGCGGGGAGGTGAGCTTCGGTGGGGGAGATCAGGGCGCCAAGGGCCGGGGCATCGGGAGCAGACATCCAGACCTCCTTCTCGTGGCCTGGCCTGTCCGGTTTTCAGTCGTCCTGAGAGGAAGCTTCCGGGAGCTCAGGCCTCCCTGTCCGCCCCACCAGGCCACGCGCTGGTGCTCGCAGGTCAGAAGATGAGATGAGCTTTTCAGAGTCCCGCTCAGACTGCCCGCCCCCAGGCAAAACGAGCAGCTGCTCAGAGTGGCCCGGCCTGGCCAGCTGCGACAGGCCTCCTTTGTAATCTTCTAGATTTAAGGCCACTGTGATAGGACAGGAAAAAGAAAGGCCCTTTGCTAGGTCACCTCCTTTCCCGCTGCAGGCAGGTGAGCCGAGGGAGCTGATACGGGGCCCTTCCAAGGTGGGGCCCTTGAGAGCTCATGGGACCCAGGGGACTCAGTCGAGCGCGGCCAGCCTGCCGGCCCAGCGTGTCCTGCCCTTTCACAGGCCACGAAGCAGGTCATGGGGAGCTGGGGCCAGTGGGATCACAGAGGGCAGCCTGACCTTCCTGCAGACCGGCAGTGCTGCCAGACACGCCCACAAGAGGTCAGGCCACCCTTGGCGCCCCCGCCCCCTCCCCCGCATCCCATGTCCTCACATCTCACTGGGCAAAGAGGGGGGAGTGTCTCCTCACCTCTCCAGGCCACTCCCTCTCCCCTGGGAACACACAGCAGAAGGGGCAGTGCCCTCCAGGCCTGCCAGGGGCAATGGCCATGCCCATGGCTCATGGCCCCTTGGCTGGAAGATCCACGGTCTTGGTTTGGGGGCCACCTCTTGAGTCTTTGTGTTGACAGATGGGTGCCTATGTGTGCGTACATTTTCTTCCTCCTCAAGGAGTCAGCACAGAACAGCGATTCAGATTTTGAGCTCTGGAGTCAACAAACCGAAGTTTATAGGCTAGCGTTTCCACTCGATTGCTGAGTGGCCCAGGGCAAGTCACTAGACCTCTCTGAGCCTGTTTCTTCCTCTGTACAATGAGGATTCAATGAGATACTGTATGGAAAGTCCTGAGCACAAAATGTGTGCACCGTACATGCTGGCCTTGATGGTAAGGCTGTGGGTCATATACGGCTGTCCCCTCCTGCCCCCTGCCCCATGCACTTTCCACAACAGCCTTTTCTTCATGACAGAAAGGGTTCGTTTTTCCTAATGCTGATGGGTTCGCATGGAGATCGGCCCTGCCGTTGAGAGCCCAGGCTTCAGAGCAGACGCAGATTTCAGTCCCAGCTCCTCTGGCTGGAGGCCTTCAACCAGCCCCCGCGGTCTCCACATAAGCTTCCCGTGATGGCTGCAGCACATTACCACCCACTCAGTTCCTAAAAGCAGCTCCCATGTATTCTCTCACTGTCCCGAAGGTCAGAAACGTGACACATGTCTCGGGGAGCGAAAACCAAGGTGTCAGGGCTGCGTCCCTTCTGGAGGCTCCAGGGCAGACTCCGTTTCCTGGCCTTTCCCAGCTCCTATGGCTGCCTGCAGTCCTTGGCGTGGGGCCCCTCCCTCCACCTCAAAGCCAGCAAGGCTGCATTGCTCCGACCCGGCTTCCACGGTCACATCTGCCTCCACCTCTCTTCTTCTGTCTCCTTCTTCCACTGCTAAGGCCCCTTGTGATTGCACAGGCCCATCTGGATAATCCAGGATAATTTTCTATTTTAAAGTCAGTTGATTAGCCAACTTAATTCCACCTACAACCTGAATTCCCCTCTCCCATGTAAGGTAACACAGTCCCAGGCTCTGCGGGTTAGGATGTGGACATCCCTGGGGGAGGCCACATCCTGCCGGCCACTCCCTCTGAGCCTGGTTTTGAAGTGACAGGGCTAGTCCCAACCTCCCCAGGCCATCGGGAGGGTTCCAGGAGATTCCTGACTGCACAGGCCAGGAATCTCCTGGAATCCTCAGAAAATGCTGCTTGGATATGCCCTGAACACCAACTGAATGCAAAGCTCTGTTCCAAGTGCCACCCAGAGTCATCAGGGATGGAAGATGTCACCATCCCTGCTGCAGAGCAGCTGGCAATGTGACTAGGGCAGTAGAACGTCATCGGGGAGGGTTCGCCCTTGGAGAGCCACACAGACATGGGAGGCTTTAATTGACCCCGAACTGGGCGGGCAGCTGCTCCACAGAGGACAAGGCCCTGGGTTGGCTGGAAGGCTCCCTGTGGGGATGGGAGGGAAGGAAGGGCGTGCAGGAGACTCTCCTAGGTCACAGTGACTGGGAGGGCATTGGAGGGGAAAAACAGGGTTCCAGGTCCCATCCTCGGTCCAGCTGGGGAGATGGGCCAGTGAGGATCAGTGACACTCCCGTGTGATGGGCACTTTCATGGAGCAAACAGGCAAACTGTGAGCGCAGGGCGTGGCTTCCCGCCAGTCTCTGAATCGGCCCTCCGGTTCTTCCCACACACAGGTGACTTCAGGGATCATCTGCTGTGCTCCTCCGAGCCTGCCTACAAGGGAGGCGCTGTCACCGACCCCATTTCAAAAACGAGGAAACTCAGGCTCAGAGAGGTTCGATAGTTGCCTCATGGCCCACAACACACACAGAGCCATGGGGCCTGAATCCAGGCAGCCCAGCTCCTGGGGCAGAAAGGCTGGTGGCGATGGCGAGGACTGGGGTCTGAGGCCCAGGCACCAAGGATGAGGTGTCTGGAACTGGGAGATGGGAGAGTATGGCCCCTTCGAGGAATCCCGGAGAGTCTGTTCTGGCCAGCACTGAAGTGTGAGTGGGGACTCGCGGACACGGGCCGGGCCGGGCCGGGCCTCCCAGAGCTTGGGGGCCGTGTGGTGGAGTTGGGCTTGATTGGGAAGGCACTAGGGAGCCCAAGGAAGCTTCCCACAGGATGCAGGACCACACTGGCTGAAAGGAAGGGGAGGGGACCCTGATTCTCTGGGGGCCAACAGCCCCTTTCTGCAGCGCTGTTGCAGAGGGGAAGCCCCGCCCCGCCGGGCTTCCTGGGCTGAGGCCCGTTAGGGTTTGTTCCCAACATCCTGGCCTTTGCAGGATGTGCTGACCAGGCCATTTCCTGTTGCAGTGTCCCTTCACTTCCCCTGAGTCCCCTCCCCCCAACCCTCTGGACCCTGATCCCCAGACGGATAGTGGGGTGCCAGCCCCCAGCCAGGCGGAAGGATCAACTCAATGGTGTTTGACCTTCATCCAGCAGAGATTAAACTGATTCCTAATTAACAGCCTTAGGATAGTAACCCTGGCACAGCTTGCAAGTAATTTAAAGCGTGTCCTTGGAAGGCCAGTCCATAAATTATGCTTAATGAGTTGAAGGTCTCCCTGGGACACACCAGCTCAGGGACCTCCTAAGTTCAGGTTTAGGGAGGATAGGGATGTGGAAAGACACCCTGGAAACAAGTCTGTCTTTCCTTTCCCAGAACAACAGCTATACTGTCACCTCCGCCAGCAGCGCCCAGGAGTGTCACCAGGGTTGGGGTCCCGGGGACTCACCCGCTTCCTGACCGTGCCCTTGACGTTTCAGGACCTCAGTGCCTCCTCTCCAAAAGGGACCCAGAGCTCAGGTCCACAGCCCCTTAAGGACTTGCCTAAATGTGTGGGTCAAGTGAAGAAAAAAAGAAAAGGATGTTCATGTGTTTTTGGAACCACCGTCAAGGGCTGTGAGTTCACAGTAGCAGTCGGAGAAGCCCCCGAACGCATGCTACCTGGGGCGACCACTGTTCCATGATTTCTCTCACCCCCGACTCACGTGCTTCCATACTGACTGCTCTTGCTTTTTGCACGTGTGGCACAGGACGCCGCGTCCCGCCGTGGCCCTGCTGTCCAGGGGAGGGGCGGGAGGCTCCGGCCGGTGTTCGCGCCCCTGGGGCATTGCTGTGCAGCGGCCTCTGCGTCATCGCCTGGACCTGCTTCTTGGCTTTGCGACCGGTGCAGTCACACAGGACCCTGTGCTCTGTAGGCCCTGCTGGTCCATGCCCTGCCGTTGCCGGCTCGAATTCCCCATCATTTTGGAACCAGAGGCCTGAGTCTTTATCTTGCGCGGGGCCTTGCCAAAGATGGGGCCGGTCCTCGTTGTAGCCCTGCCACATGGTGGTCAACCTTTTCCCTCCCAAGGTCCCTTCGAGGGGCACTCTTACCCATTCCACAGGGGAGGCAAAATGACTTCCTTCATTTGTTCGCACACCAAGCCAGGTGCTGGGGGGGTTGAAAGCCTTGGTTGGGGGTGTGTGTGTGTGTGTGTTGGTGAGGGAGATAGACAATAAAACAAATGACTGTGACTATTTCAGACAGTGACAGAATGCTCTAAAGACAATAAAACAGGGTGATGGGAGGGAGAGGGATTTAAACACTAACTTTAGTCAAAGGGAAGCTGGTATTGCCTCTGGTGTTAAGCTGTGCCTACTACATTTCAGGGGCACTTTTCAAAGACTTGGGGTCATTTCTAGGTTCCCCCAATCCCCAAAAGGATGTGAGTAGATGCGGGAGCCAATGTGTGGGGTCCTTGGGCCCCGGGCACCATTTACCCGTCTGTCTCTGTGTCTCCACAGCCGGGGCTTTCCACAGTGACCCCTGAAGGCCCAGTCTGAGGGCGCGGGCGGGGGAGCGGAGGGCCTGCTTTCTTTTCTGCAAGCATCTCCGTGTTCGAGCAGCCCGGCTCTGCGCCCGAGGCTTCTCACTGAGGCTGCTAACCAACCCTCGCAGCCTGGTGAAGGTTTCTTGGACTTGTGACCTTCCCCACTTTCGGTTCTCCCCACTTCCCCAGCGGGAAGCCCAGAGATGCCAAGTGACTCATCCCAAAGTCACACAGCAAATCAACTCCAGAGCACAGCGCTGGCCCGCTGGCCCCAGCCAGGCTGCTTTCCATTCCCAAGGGCCATTCAGACTCCAGGGCTGCCAAGGGCATGCGGTCCAGGACCGCCCTGGGAGATCCCTGGAATGAAGGGTGGCCCCCTGCTTGGTGGAGGCGGGAGTGGTTGGCGGGGACACTTTGGCATCTGCTTATACCTGGAGGAAGGGCCTCCAGCATCTGCTTCTTTGTAGAGAAATGAACTTCCCAGAAAGCCGAGTGCAAAGGCAGGCACTTCCCCAATCTGGTGGGCAGAAAGCCCAAAGCCGACCCCGGAAACCCGGGTTTGGAGCAGCACACCGCCCCCCAACAACCCCCAGGGAGGCACAGGTCGGGTCCCTGCTGCCGAGGCTGCTCCCCACTGGATGGAAGCTGCCAGCCCCCAGGGATGCTCGGGAGGGCGGAGGGAGGCTGTGCTCCAGCTGGGCCAGTGCCCGCCAGGGGGGCGGCGGCGGAGGGCGTCGGGACGGTTCACGCTGCGGCCAGCAGACTGGCTGCGTGTTGCAATGTCTGGTGGCGTTTGCAGCATCCTGTCCGCGTGTGCAGCTGGGGTAACCTCAGGCCGGCGCGGAGGAGCGTGTGTGGCTCGCAGGCTGCGGCCCGGAGGCTGCTGGCACCTTGCATCTCATTTACAGCTCTGGGTTCAGCGGCAGGTCAGCAGCGCCTGACATCACCGCGTTTGTTTACCGCTCTGCAGGAGGGAGGAAGCGAGGGCGGTCCCTGCAGCCGGAGGGGGACCTCTCACCCACCCCCCCATTCGCTCCCCGGCCCCAGCCCCCCTCCCCATCCTGGCTGCAGCCCCGCCCCTCCCCCTCCCCTGTCCGCACCGAACCCCAGCTCCAACCTCCCCATCAGCGCCACAACCCGAACGTGCGCCGCTGCTCCGTAACCCCTTTCCCCACCATCACCCCACCCCTCCCCCTCTGCACCCCTACCAGACACCCCGCCCCACCTCCTCACCATCTACCTACTCTTTCCATCCCTTTCCCATCCGCCAAATGGGATCCCTGCCCAATCCCCACGCAGGACTCCAGCGCAGCCCCGCCCCAGCCCCTCCCGACCCCGGCGCCCCCACCCTCCGCCCGCCCCTGGGCCCACTTTCAGAAAGACTTCCTGGAGCCGCCGGCCAGACCCGTTGAGGTTTCGCCCAGCGGCTCCTCCTGCCACCCCCTCACCCCGGCCTCGTCCTGGGAGCGCAGGGCCGGTCTGCCCGCGCGGCACAGGCCGCCGGCTCCTGACTGTCAGGGGCTGGGTTGGGATGGCCGGCCCCTTTGTTATTGGAAACTGGTGTGTTTACCAGCGGCGCTAGGTGGGTAGCTGGCCCGCCTGGCCGGCATCCAGGCACCTCGGCCTGGGGAGGCCGCCTGGCCACCTGGAACTGTTTCCTCACGTTCGGCCACCCCGCCCCCTCCCTCTGTGTGAGCCAAGGATTCTGGAAGCTGGAGGGGCCGGGGGATGGAAGGCACAATCTGTCTTTCTCCACACCTGGGACTCACCAGAGTCGCCTGTGCCTGGAGCGCGAGGCTTGGGGGCTCAGGACTCAGCCACCCTCGTCTTCCCTGCTCTCAGGTCACAGCCTGTGGGGTCCGCTTTCCCTGGTGCCCAACCCTGAGCCAGGCTGGATCTCTTCTCTTCCATCCCCTCCACCCCAGGGTGCCAGCCCCGGCCTGCCACAGAGCAGCTCTGAAGGGCCCCTCCACCGCCCTGCTTCCGCCCCTCCAATTCAGCAGTCAGAGCTGGCTCCGAGGTGCAAGTCGGACGGAGGCTGCCATTTCTCTGTTCACAACCCTCCACAGGGCCGTCCCACCACGGAGAGCAGAATTCCAGGTCCCCCCATGGTGACAACACCCAACCTCCTGTCTGTCTCCCATTCGGCTCAGCCACTGGGCCTCCTTGCTGGCCCCTAACACACGGCACTCGCTTCCACCCCAGGGCCTTTGCACTGGTTGTTTCTCCCGGCCTGGAATGTCAGCATCGCTGCCTCCTTCGCTTTCTTGGAGTCTAGGCCCCGATGCGGCCCTCCCTGCCCGGCCCCCCATCTAATACAACTTGTACCCCCTACCAAACCTCCTGTTTTGTTTCTTTCCTGCACTTTTGGCCGCCTTTATATGTTATATAGTCAGTTGTTCCTGTGTTTATTGTCACCCATCTTCCACATAGACACATGAAAGCAAACTCCAGGAGGGCGGGATGGATTTGTGGGTTTTCTGCTGTATCCGGAGGCCTCTCACAGCGCCTTGAATGAGTGAGTGAGTGAGTGAGACAGGACAGAGAGCGGTGAAGGCGCTCGGCTTTGGAGTCCAGGTTCAAGGGCTGCTCCGAAACTTCCAGAAGCACAGCCTGCCTGAGTGTCGTAGCCTGTGTGAGCCTCCTTCCTGGACTGGACTTCTGATCCCGTTGCTCTGGGCGGTAATAATACTAACAGAGTGCCCCGTGCTGGAGAGCCGTCTGTGAATGCCGGCTCTCCTCTCCCCGGGTGGGCACCCCGACCCCAGGTCACCTGGATTCCCCAAAAGGCGGCTCAGATGGAGGAACTGGGGCAGGCGGAGGTCATGGGGCTTCGACTGGTGGCTCTGACCTGGGCTTCTCCAGCCCTGTATTTTGCCAAGTGCCGTCTGACGGAAGCACAGCCCTGAGGCCAGGCTGGTAGGCTGGTAACGTGCGTGAACAGAACCATCAATCCCTGCATTTTGGGCTGGAAGCGAGAAGTTGTTCTGGTCTCCCTGGAGTCAGCCTTCCAGGCTATTTCTCTGGAGGCTGTTGCTGGGGGACCCAGAACCAAAAAGATGCTCAAGAATCACACCCAGGGATGAGATGGGGACTTGTCACACCGGTTTCTGAGCACCTGCTCTTGGCTGGTGGCCGTGGTGTTAGGTTTTGAGGGGGGTGCTCTCTCTCCTGGGGGACATGTCCATCACAGAGGCAAGCGTGTGCCTCAGCCCCTGGGAGAGACCTAAAGAGGTGGGACAGGCGGGACGTTGATGGCAGTTCCTCTAGTCACAGTCGCCAAACCTGGCAGCCAAGGCGTCCTTCAGCAGGAGGTGGACGGGTGGACGACAGTCCATCCACCCAATGGGGTGACATTCAGCGCTAAAAAGAAACGCGCTATCAAGCCATGAAAAGTCACAGAGGAAACACAAGTGCATATGACTAAGTGAGAGAAGCCAGTGTGAAAAGGCCCCGTGCTCTGTGATGCCCACTCTGTGACACTCTGGAAAAGGCCAGACTGTGGTGACAGTAAGAAGACTGGCGGCTGCCGGGGGTTGTAGGGAGCCAGGACGAACAGGAGAGCACAGGGGGCTGTCGGGGCGGTGGCAGGTCTTTGCGCGATGCTGCGGTGGGGACACATGTTGCCACACGATGTCCGCGCCCGCAGAGTGCCCGACGCCAAGGGTGACCAGCGTGAGGCACAGACTTGGGCGACGATGACGTGTCCATGGAGGCCCATCCGTCGCACCCAGCGTTCCGTCTGGTGCTAACGTGGCCCGTGCGGGAGGCTGTGCGCGTCGAGGGACCGGGGTTAGCGGGGGGACCTCTGCACCTTCCACTCAGCCTTGCTGTGAACTGAAAACCGCTGTGAAAAATAAAGTCTATTAATAAAACATTATTTTTAAAAAGCAGGGCTAAGGCTGGGAAGCGAGTGCGGGGGCGGGAAGGCCTCTCAGGCAAAGACGCCCTGGAGAAGAACCTATGAGAACAGAGGGCGTGGGAAGAGGGCTGCCTCGGGGAGGAGGACGGAGGAGAGCTGATGCAAAGGCCCTGGGGAAGTGGCTCAGGAGGCATGGGAGCTGGAGGGGCGGGGTGGACAGGAGAGCCACCCCAAGGGCAGATGGCAGGAGGCCTGTGGTCATCATAAACACTGTGGATCTCACTCTGGGTGTGAACTCAGCCACAATTATGTTCTAGAAGGATCTCTCTGGCCACCGTGTTGAGAATAGGCAAGGGCTCTGGGGCAAGGAGACCATTTGGGCCGAAGCAGAGAGCCTCACGTGAGCCTTTGCTTGGGGTCCAGGCGAGGCCGCTCCACAGGAGGTGGAGGTGGTCAGCCTCCGGATTCCAGAGGTCGGCCTGGCGGTCAGGTGTAGGGTGAGGGAAGACGGTTAACATGGGACGTAAGGGTCATCAGGGAGAGGAGAGCGCTGGGCGTCCACCGTCCCCACCAGTCCGACCCCCTCAGCCTGTGGGGCTCCCCCAGAGCCTTACAGTAGAGCGAGGGTCAGCCCTGGCACCCACCCTGCAAACACTTGGCCAGCAAGGCTGTGCCGTCCAGTCCCTGTCATTGGCCTGTGCTTGATGACACCTGTGCAGGGAACAATGTGTCCTCTTACGGGGCCCCCTTTCTCGTATAGGTAGAGCACAGCGGCCAAGGGCACAGGTTGGGTGTCGCACCAAGCAGGCTGGGAGTCCGGCTCGCCCAAGTACTGAGTAACCCTGAGTGTATTGCATAGCCCCTCGGTTCTTCGTGTACAAATGGGCGTGATATCCCCCTTCCCGGAGCTGTCGGAGGGCTGGGTGAGAGACAGCCGCAGGTGCCAGCTGGGCGCGGGCGCAGGCGCGGGCAGGGAGTGAGCACCGCGGGTTAGTCCCACGGCTCCCAAGGGGCCAGCTCCAGGCTGGAGGTCGGCCGCCGGAAGGAAGTCCCATCCGGCTCAGGCTGTGGTCAGGGGCCTGTGCGGGGAGAACACCAGCGGCTGATCTAATTTGAGGACCTTCGTGACAGTCCTCTCCAGCAGCCGAGCCAGCAGTCACCAGAACATTGTCGGGAGGCCCCGACGGGGACAGAGCCAGGGCAAGCGCGCCACTCGTAGCTCTATGAGGATGCCGCGCCTGCCACGCGGCCGCTGGGCCATCCAGGGACAGGAAGGGAGGGCTCACTCCAGCCTAACAGAGGCCTGGCAGTTTGTGGAGCCTCTGCCTCCCTGGGGCGACCTGGGTCAGCGGCTGAGGCTGCCCCAGGGGCAGGGAGTTTGGGCTGCCCAGAGGAGTAGCGCAAGTGTCTCAGGGTGGCACCGACCGCCGCCACCGACCTGAAGGGCTGTCTTTGGAAGAGGAGCTGGTGGGCTTGCTGGTGTGCACACCAGGGCACAGGCCGGCAGGCCCTGGGGTTAGAGCGAGAGGCCTCCTAGGAAAACATAGCTTCGGGGGAGAACAAAAAAACAAAACAAAACAAGACAAAAAAAGAACTTCTGCCCTGGAGAGCGATGGAATCCTTGTAGAATGGCTGTTCTAGAAGTCTAATAAAAGTACCACTGCTCTGGTAGCTCGGGACCCTGTCTACCACGCCCCCAGCCCTCAGCACCCCCTCAGGGTCCTCACTGGAACCCCCAGGGGTCCCCCAAGCTCAGTTAGAAAACCTCTCCTGTTGAGAAATGTTCTCGATGGCCGACCTGCCACGCGCAGTCGGGCCGGTTTGAGGCTGGTCCCCACCTTCCTGGGCCAGGGGTGCAGAAGGAGGAGGGTGTGCTGCGTCAGGGAGCAGGATGGGAGTGGAGAGGCCCCTAGGCCTGCGTGGTTCTGCCCCAGTCAGGGCCGTGCGTGTCTAGAAGCAGAGGCGCCCTGGTGGGGTCGCCCAGGCATCCGTCAGCCCATCCGATCGCCCCAGCTTTGTGGTAGGTGGGGGGGGGGTCTTCTGGGAGCAAGGTTACTTCTGGGGTTAATAATAGTAATAATAATAGCTAACATTTATCATGTTCTTTTTCATCCTCCCAACCACCCTTCAAAGTGCGTGCTTTAATAACCTTAATTTATAGAGCGGCTAAGTAGGTTTTCCAAGATCCCATAACTCGTAAGTGGCAGATCAGAGGACTAAGCCCAGGCAGCCCGGCTCCGGAGCCCGTGTTCTGGGCCACTCTAACCAAGACAGGGCTCTCTTTTTGGAAACGGACAGGGATGGGAAAGAGGGGAAAACTCAAAACTCAACTTGCACCACACACGTGCCTAGGAAGGGCATGCGTGTGCGTGTCCGTGTCCGAACAGCGCCTGCCCTGCCCTCGTCCGCTCGTCCACGTCCCGCTGGCACCTGCTCTAACTCTCGACGTGTATGTTCCAAGTGCTGTTGCTTGTTTGTTCCCATCTGGCCACGAGGACAGATTTTTATTAACATCCGCCTGCTGGAAGTGCCGGGTGGATGAGCACTGTGCTCCCTCCAAGTCGTGACCTTCCCACCCCCCCGCCCACCCTGCTGTGGTTTGGGGTCTCTGGCGGGTATTTTCTTTTCTTCTGAGAAGCCAGCTCAGCGACCCTGGTCCATAACACGGGCCCAGGGGACATGAGCTGGCCTGCCAAAGACCTGCCCAGGGACTTGGATCTTTCCAGAGCTGCCAATTATAAACAGATGCTCCTCTGGAGACCACGCAGCTCAAGTCGCTGGTGGGACTGTGCTCCACAGCCGAGCTCCAGCAGCGAGCGTCAAGCCCAGGCCTAGGTGCGAGCCCCTCTGGGCGAGGAAGGCGAGGCTGCGTGGGGAGGAGCCTGGTCTCTGGTCAGCAGATGTTCCTAGAGGCCTCGAGGGGCCAGTGCCACGTGACTGCGTTAGCTGGGTTTCACTCTGCACCTGGCCCGCGCTGGGTGCTGAGGTCACGAGGTGAGTAGGACTCCCTGAAGGACCTCATGAACTCGTGGCCGGGGGGGCAGGAGGGTTCCCCCACAGGCCCGCACCCCGGCATCTGCTTAGCGGAGGTCCGAACGAGGGTTAGAGTTGGCAGTAGGGAACGTGGATCCTGAGCCACACTGCTCTGCTAACTCCTAGGGCAAGTCCTTGCACCTGTCTGAGCCTCCCCTGTGAAATAGGAGAGTAACCGTGTCCACGTGGGCCTGTGAGGACGAGAGAAGAAAACATAAGGGTGCACTCAGCACAGCGCCTGGCCCACGACCAGTGCCCAGGAGAAGTTAGGCACCATGCAGTGTTGCAGCAAGGACGGAAGGAGCGGCTGGAGAGGCTTAGGAACAGAAGGGGCCTTCGAGCAGGGTTCTGCGGGGTGAATAAGAGCCCACAAGTATACTTGGCATTGAAAACAGACAGAAGCAGCTTGTGCTGAGTACTAGGTAAAGTCACAGAGAAGCCACAACGGGTGG
This sequence comes from Pteronotus mesoamericanus, assembly GCF_021234165.1. Taxonomy (NCBI): domain Eukaryota; kingdom Metazoa; phylum Chordata; class Mammalia; order Chiroptera; family Mormoopidae; genus Pteronotus; species Pteronotus mesoamericanus. The sequence goes on from NW_026555200.1 coordinate 3,631,348, forward strand.
TATTTAGTCCCCGCCTTCCAGGAGACAGGATGTAGACCCCAAATGGCAATGACAGCACGCACAGGGCCAAGCGCGCCGAGGAGGAGTGCGTGGGGACCCGGAGCTCTGGGGCCCAGCGAGCTCCCTCATCCGCCACTCAACAAGGGGAGGGAGATGCAAACAGACAGGGGGTGGGAGCCCCGAAAAGGCTGGACCTGCAGTGCCTGTACGTGAAAGATCTGTGTGGGGACTGATCTGCTGGGAAAGCTTAGTTCTGCTTTCTTGTCTTAAGGTCATTAAATAACATACTTGTCCTTTAGAGACATCGCCCCTTATCCAGAGAAGCACAACGACAGTCAGCCATGATGCCACCCGAGGCGCCCCCTGTTCCTGTGCAGCCTGGTGACCCCCCCCAACCTGCGCAGGTTTTAGAGGGGAGGTTATCCTATGTGGGTGGTGCCACGCCTTTCCCGCCACCCCCTTCCTCCTGAACATTAGATCTCTGAGCATCTTTCCCTGTCGCAAGCTCCCGTCCTTCGAATGGCTGCCGCGGACATGCTGAGGGGCTGTGCTGTGTTCTCAGCTCTTCCTCCCCGTGGGAAATGACGCCAAGAGCACTTAACGAGCACGTGGGGGCGGGGCAGCTTCAGCGCCCGCAACCCCCCAAGGCTGCCTGAGGGGGGAAACGGCCTCTCTCCTGTAGGCAGAGGGAACCGTGTGAAAAGTCTCGATTCACATCCCAGCTGTCACACAGTTGCTGTGTGACCTCAGACTCGTTGCTCAGCCGCTCTGAGCTGCAGTTTCCTTATTATACAAGGATGTGATATGGCAACCCCATGAAGCCCCCAATTTAAATGAAGTTCCCTGTTTGTTCTTTGTCCCACTCATGGTCATCTGTGTCCAGCGGTTTTCTCCTTCCCTTGGGTCTTCCCCGCTGGAACGTGGGCCCCAGGAGGCAGGAGGCCATGCTCGCTCTGTGCTATACTCTGTTGGCTCCCTGGCGCCAGGCACAGCCCCTGGGCCACAGCGGGCCCTCTCTGCTGTCCTGGTGAGCAGATGGAAGAGTCGCCTTGGATGGGGCACAAAGCCTAAAGGAGGACTGGGCAGGAAATGAACGCTGGCGCGCGGACATACGTCACAGGCGCAGGACTCTAAGAGCTCAAAATATGCCATGGTGCCTTGGGGTTCAGGGCTGCTTCTGTGGAAGACAAAGCCTCTGGGTTTGAATCCTGCCTCCACCACCCACTGGGGGTGACTTTGGGCCTTTATATCCTATAAAAAGTGGACAATCACAGCCTTCAACCTGGGGGCTGTGCAGGGGCTCCCTCTGGCTGTCACCCCTGGGAGGGTGGCTCTGCAGGAGGAGGGGCAGGAGCCATGCCTTTGTTAGAAGGCCCTGGCTGGGCACCGCGGCCGTGGCCAGTGTGGGCCCACCGCCCCCGGAGGCCACAGGTCTTTGTCCTCATACCTCCTCCTCCCCAGTCACCCCAGGAGGACAGGAGCTAACCGTTTGCCCAGAGGGGCGGGGAGGCCAGGAGGTGTTGAGCTACCCTGAGCCCTTATTTTATAAACCCAGCTTAAGAGTAAATCCCAGGCCGCTGACCCTCCCCAGCTGCTCCCTGTCATGGGAGTTAATTAAGAAGAGGCCGTATTGGGTTCCCAGGGCTCATAAATCTGCCCCCTCCCCAGCCCGCCTGCCCCACGCTCCTCTCAGACCCCTGCCCCCTGCCGCTGGCCCTCACCTGCATTCTGGCCCTGGGCGGGCCTCTTCTGTCAGCTGCCCAGGGTCAGCAGCAGGTGATTCTGGGCAGGGGCCACCTGGTGGGCCTGCTGAGCTCTTCCAGCCAGTGTCCTGGTCCCCAGAGGGGCCTGGGTGGCAGATTGGAGGGAGAAGAGAGGCAAGGAAGAGACAGTGGCTGCAGCGGCCTCAGCCATCCCCATTCCCTCCACTCGGCTCGCTCGCCGTCCACCCGCCGCGGCCAGCCCCGGCCATGCCGTCACCATGGAGATGCAACTGGGTGCAGAGATGGGAACGTGCCCATGCTGGCTCTCGGGGACTCCAAGTTTCCACCAAGGGCCTGGAGACATGCACAGTAATGTGAAAGAGGGGGACACACACAGAGAACAGGCCCACATACAGACATACTTCTATACTTACATACACACGAAGACACAGACGTACACAGAGAGAAAGAGACACACTCACACACGCACAGACACACTCAAAGAGTGAGGCACATGCATGTCCCCTCCCCCCCAGGGGCCTCATTTTTGTTTGAGGCTAACGCCCCTGCACCTGTTCCCCGGGCCTCACAGCTCAGCCCCAGGGAGGCTTGGAAGCCGGGGAAAGCCCCAGGCCCTGCTCGCCGTTGATCTGAGCAGACTCTGTGCAGAGGGCTCTGAGGCCCTAAACGACTCGGTCAAGGAAGGGGGTATGGCCTTGGCCTTCGAAAGACCGTTTAACCACATCCCACCCCCCAGCTCCCCGTGATCCCCAACTTTCATTCATTCACTCAACAAACAGGCTGTGCTGGGCACTGCGATAAAAAAGGAACATGCCAGAATCAAGGGCCTTGGGGCCCCCAGCCCAGTGGGCACGGGCAGAGGAGTGGGGCTCTGAGCGTAGGAGTGAGGGGGTCCGTCCCCCGGCCACCAGGGGCACCCTCCACAGCGCCACAAAAGGAAATGGCCAGACCACAGGGTCCCGCCTGGGTGTACGCCCGCCCCGCCCCCGGAAAGGTAAGGGGCGCAGGCTTCACCTCCCTCACCCCAGCCCTGTGTCGGTCTTCAGCCTGTCCTTCCAGCCACAGACACAAGTCCAGCCTTACAGGTCCGTATTTCCTGGGCAGACCATGCTGGGGCTTTCGACCCCTGCCCTCCTTGCCACCCCTGGGAACTTGGGGGTCCAGGAAGGATGACTGTGGCCCCGCAGCCTCTAGGCCCTCACTACCGCCTTTGCTGGAGCCCCATGCAACCTGCTTGTGCCAAGAAGAACCCAGCACTCCCAGAACGGAGGGTGCCTAGCTGGGCCGCTGCCCCAGACCCTCTGAGATGGCCTTTGTGCCCCCAGGCATCTGGACCCATGCACCTGACAACAAGTCCCCTGCTTCAAACTTCGCCTCTCTGTCAGCTTGTCCAGAAATTCTGAGAGTCCCCAGAGGCACCGTTACCTGCCTCACGAGACCCGAGGGGACTGTGCAGGCCCCAGGGTCCTGTTTTCCCATTTGTGTTGAAGGCGGGGTGAGGTTAGGCAGGGACCAGAGCGACAGCAAAGAGGCCAAGGATTACCTTCAGCTCACTCAGCTGTACTCAGAAGGTGGATGGAGGGATATGGATGGATGGGTGGATGGAGAGATGGAGGGAGGGAGGGAGGGAGGGATGGTAGGGCGGGGTGGCTGTGGGTAGAAGGAAGGAATGAGGGATGATGGATGGATAGATGGGAAAAAGGAATGGGTGGACAGACAGGTGGGGTGACGAGGAAGGATGAAAGGAAACCTGGGTGGGGAGGAGCAGGCCTACACCAAATGGCCTTCCTGGAACAGATGCGTGAGTCTAATCTTTCCCGTGAAGCGCCTGCCCAGCCTGTCCTGGAAGAGCGCACGCTAGGTCTGGTCTTAGTCCAACAGATAAGAAAGGGCCTCCTGGAGCCTGTGTAATTGCAGCTCCTTTGCCCTTGATGGGCTTCTGGGTCAAGGAGAGCCCCTGAGGGCACCCTCCCCTGTAACCCTTCTGTGGGCCAAGACCACCAGCAAAGTCAACCCAGGGGCCCGAAGAGGTCGGCTTTCAAGCTGGGCGTTCCCGGAGTTGTCTTAGCAGTTGAGAAAACACGTTCATTTTCTTTATAAAACTATTTCAAAAGTTTTAAAATCTCAAATTGAAAAATCAAATTCATTGGAGACCACAGCACCGTCGTGTGTTCCCAACCAGCGACACCTATTTGGGGCTCTTCCTGCTTAAGGGGAAGTTCTGAGATTTCAAGGTAAACAGTTGGTAAACTGTTACTACCATCAGCCGCTTATCCATGTGACTTTGTTCTACCTTTGTTACAAAGCAAAATATAGAAATCAGTTGGATCCTGGCCTGCTGTGGCTGGCCCTCCGTCTTGAAAATGTCTGCCTTCCCCAACACAGCCTTTCTGTTCTCTTTGGTTGCTTTTCAAATAAGAAAATATGGACTTGGACACGTAATTTATTCCTTGTGTTAGTTCCGCACGTTGGGGTTTCCATGGTGGGTTTTATTTTTAAAAGAGGCATTTCACTGATAATTTCTAAAAGCAACAGAAGAAACAAAAATAGAAACCCATCCGCCTAATTCCCAAGGAGGCTTTTGTCTCTTCTTCCTCTGGGGGCCTCCAGCCCCAGCCTTCCCTCCCTCTGCGCTGGCCAAGCTGAGCCTCAGTTGTGGCTCTTAGCCCCCTGCCTTCAACCTTGTACCAACAGGGGCCTCTCTGGACTCCAAGCCACGCCATGAGGTGTGTCGTTCTTGCTTAGGTCAAGGTTAAGAAATAGCCCGGCCTCTCTGCTGAGCCTTTATGGCTGGCCATTCATAAATTTAAGAATCCATGTCTTGGTCCTGCCAGGGTCACCTCCTGGTATCATGAGTCCTGGGTTTATTAATTGGAGTGGGGGAGGGGGGTGGTGAGGCAGTTTCCTCCTCAGCGGGCGCCTGGCTGCCTCCCTTCTTGGCCCTCCTTCTGCTGCATGTGACTGGGTATGACCACAGCTGGGCGGAGGCTGGGCTTACCCTCCGTGCGCCTCACGGTTCCATCTCACCGTGGATGCTCAGAAACCGGGCCCTAGACCTGATTGTTGAGAAAGCCAGCTTGTTCCTCACTAAGAACCTTCTGGAATATTCTGTGGAAAGGGCTATGCTATTGCTCCTAACTATGTAGGATAACTGGAACTGGGCTGGGAGGCGGTGTCCTGCTGGAAAGAATGTGTAAGACTTGCAAATAACATGTCAATGGATTGGTCAGAAGTGGGCTCAGAAGCTATGGGTTCACTTCAGAGTAGGCTGTATCCCTTTAAAAAAATCATTGTTAATTGGCTTTGCATACTCTCTTTGGATGGAACCAGGGGGCCGTTTCTTGGGCAGATTACATTAAATACTGGATTTCTGACGGCGATCATTGCATCATGACGACTTGCTCAGTGCTGTTATTCTCTCCTTCCAGATTGTTCTTTGGGGCCGGACCGAGAAATGCCTGAGGGAGACGACAGAGGAGATTCGGCAAATGGGCACGGAGTGCCACTACTTTATCTGTGACGTGGGCAACCGGGAGGAGGTGTACCAGACGGCCAAAGCTGTCCGGGAGAAGGTAAGTCGCCTGGGAGGGTCCGTGCTCAGCTCAGCGGGAGTCAAGAGTAGGCTCCAAGAGAGCAAAAACCACCTTGTTAAGTATGTGGCACATGGTCAATGTCAACAGTTTTTATGAAACAATAACCTCATTTATTATAAATGTGCCCTGTGCCAGGTACAGTATGTGCCATAAGGTATTTCTAATCCTCAGAACAACTCTGGTATGGTCATTAGCTCCATCTGACAAACCAAGGCTGACACTCAGAGGGCGATGCGGCCGCCCCGGGTCACACAGTGGGGCCCCACCCTACAGGGCGCAGGCCACGGGGGCTGCCCTCATGGGGCCTGCGGCCCTGTCCCCTGCAGGTGGGCGACATCACCATCCTGGTGAACAACGCCGCTGTGGTCCACGGGAAGAGCCTGATGGACAGCGATGATGACGCGCTCCTCAAATCCCAGCACATCAACACCCTGGGCCAGTTCTGGGTAAGGACTCTCTCGGGCCAGACCCGGCCCCGGGCGTGACAATGGCAGGTTCCTTCCCTCCAGGGGGCCCAGGTGCCGTGAGGGAGCTCAGAGAGACCCACCAGGACCTGGGCTCAGGCCAGGAGGGATGTCTAAGGACAGGGTCGCTGGACAGAGGAGCGATGGGGCGGACTTCCTGCGGGAGGCAGCCCTCCGGCCCCCACCCGCCCGGGAAGGCTCCATCGCTGGGCCTGTGTGTGCGGGCCGGGTGGTCGGTTCTTCCTGAGTGAGGCGGGGAGAGAGGCTGTAGGGGGCACGGTTGCTCCCCACTGACCTCCCCGCCCGCCCTCAGACCACCAAGGCCTTCCTGCCACGCATGCTGGAGCTGCAGAACGGCCACATCGTGTGTCTCAACTCTGTGCTGGCCTTGTCCGCCATCCCCGGCGCCATCGACTACTGCACCTCCAAAGCCTCGGCCTTCGCCTTCATGGAGAGCCTGACCCTAGGGCTGCTGGACTGTCCAGGCGTCGGTGCCACCACCGTGCTGCCCTTCCACACCAGCACCGAGATGTTCCAGGGCATGAGGGTCAGGTCAGTGAGCAGGGGACCCACCCTTCCCGAGCCGGGTCCCGCCGGCCAATGGGACAAGGCAAAAGGTTCAGTACCCACAGAGAGAGCGCAAATACACAGATAAACCGGAGCTCTTTGTCTTGGCTTTGAGGTCTGCTTCCCGATTCTCCACCTGCAAGACAGCGGATGCTGCAGAGGTTGAGGGTCCCACTCCTCAGGTCAGACGGCTTTTACAAAGCACCAGGGCGTGCAGTGGAATACCACGCACTGTCAAAAGAGAGCAGAGTGCTGATCTATGCGTGAATCTTAGAAGCATTATGTTGAGCAAAAGAAGCCAGGAACAGAAGGGTTCATCCTGTGCAATTCAATTTGTATGAAGTTCTAGAACAGGCACAACCGGGCCACGGTGCTAGAAGTCAGAACCGGGCCGCCCCCGCAGGGGTAGGGTATAGCCTGCAAGGGAGCAAAGGGAACTTTCCAGGCTTTTAGAAACGTCCTCTCTTCTTGATCTGGGCAGTGGTTACATAGCTAAAATTTAATCCCATTGTACACTTAAGGGTTATGCCCTTTGTTGTAGGCAAGTCACAGGCCTTCGGTGTAATGTGGGCCGTGTGGCAATCACTCAGCACACCCTTGTGATGGTAACCGGCTGTGGTTTTGGTGATCAAGAATCAAAACACCTGGTTTAGATCACACCTCACCTGTGTACAGCTGGGAAATCTGTGCCAGTTTTGTTACTTCTCTGGGCTTCATGTGCTCATCTGCAAAACGGTGGAAATGTGATTTTCTTCAACGGGTTATTGGGAGAATTAAAAACAACATGGGTAACATATCTAGAGCAAAGCCCGGGGCGCACTCGGTGCTCAGGAACGAACCGCTGCTCTTGTTATCCTTTCTACCAATAAACATCTTCACAAATGCATCTGTTATTAATCTTCTCGGCAGACTGTATGTTCGGTTTGTCACAGAAGCACACATTTCCACCTGACCTGCATGTAGATTATCTTAGATTCTGAATTCAGAGGAGGCTGGATTAAAGACTGCTAATGTTGCGTGTTGGCTCCCCACCCCCTTCCCTGGGAGGTCTTGGGTTGGTTTCTTTTCATCTGGGCATACAGCAAGTGCTCAATGAGTGCACAGTGGATGGAAATGCAGCAGCCAGCCATCACGGTTTTAATTGGGCGCCCTGGGTACAGAAGTGGGTGGGACACTTGCAGACCCTGCCTTCCAGCACTTGAACAAGGAAATGTGAGATTTTCCTCAAGTCATTTTTCCACAGTTGTGAGGGAGGGCCCAGACTGCCTGCGTCTCCTTGGGCAAGTCACTTTTCTGTGCCTCGGTTTCCTCATCTATAAGAAGGGGCCGATGCTCCTGTGTGTGAATAATTAGCCTGCCTGGCCAGCAGTAAGCTCCAGCAGGGGGGTCCAACCTTTGGTGTCTCTGGGCCACACCAGAAGAAGAAGAGTTGCCTTGGGCCACACATTAAATACATTGTGACACATGATCACCAAAAAATCTCATAATGTTTTAAGTAAATTTATGATTTTGTATTGGGCCGCATTCACAGCCATCCTGGGCCGCAGGCGGCCCGTAGGCAGCGGGTTGGACACCTCTGCTAGGTGAAGGTCGCTTACCTGTTGGGCAGGAAGCCCCAAAGGCTTGGAAGAAGACTAGTGAAAGGGCGCTTGGTGTTGTTGACTAGTGTCTGACCAACTCCCACTTCCCGAAAAAAAAGAAAAAAAAAGGAGAAAAGTATTGGCTTCCTCCCCAACCAGGCTTAGCAGCTTCCCAGGGCGGAGGGTGGGAGACAGATGTTTAGGACAAAATTGATGGGTTTCCCAGCAACAGTGGCCGTAGAGTTGGGTGCTGTTATTCGTTCATGGCTGTTGACTGACCTTGGTGTTCCAACCACACCAGGCGCTCTACAGACTCTGCCACATTTGGCCCCCGGCTCCCCCGGGAGAGAGCTCGTATCCCCATTTCACAGACAGGGAACTGAGGCTCAGAGACGCAGGGTGACTGGCCCAGGGCCACACAGATGGAAATTGGCTAAGCATGCTTCCCCTAGAGTCTGTGCAGCCTCTGTGGGAGTGAGTAGCTTGGGTCATTCCCGGATACCCCTCCCACCCTCTATGGAGAGAAAGGAGACTGCTTCCCCAGCAGACGCAAAAGGGGCCCCACCCTCAGGTTCTCCTGCAGTCTTGCCCCCCGCCCCTGCCTTCCCTCCCCCCAGGAGCGCGGCTGGCCCAGATGAGGCCTGGAAGAGTAGCTTGCCTGCTGGGTCTGCAGGGCTCCAGCACCCATGAGCTGCCTCAACACGCTCAGCCCTCAGCCCTGCGGGACCTTGGAGGCCGGCCATGCTTCCAGACTGCGGGCTTGTGGGACCTTAGCTGCCCCTTGTGACAGCAGAGGGAGCCCAGGGTGGGGGTTGGTTGAGATCCCTCTGCTCTCTGAGGCCAACCCAGTTGGCATGGGGACTCAAGAGCTGTCCTTCGCTCAGGGTGACTTCAGACCCAGGCGACTCATCGCCTTTAATCCTCCTGGTGCCAGAGCAGCTCGCAAGCTCTTTGTGGGACGGAGGTCAGAGCCAGCAGCCTCAGCGCTGTGCCTACAGGCCCCAGAGGTGGCGCGTGAGGGCAGGGCCAGAGCCTGGGGCTCCATGCAGGCCTGGCTTGCATCCCTCATCCCCCACCCACACCCCAGAGTCTGTTTCCTTCTCTGTAAACGGGCGAGTGAGGCCCGGTGCGTATTCAGGGCAGACCTGGCTCTCAGGGAGCGGCGTCATTCTATGGGTCTCAGGTGAGGCGCCTGTGAATACATAGGAGAAGCCCCCGCTGTTTGCTTCTTCGATCCCTTGTGCGTCTGTCCACCCCAGGGAAAGCACTCCGTAAAAGTTTTGATGAATCAGTGAGCGAGCGAACCAGCGGGCTGGGCAGGGAAGGACTTTCTCCGCAGAGTCCCTGCCTCCAGGCAGGATAAGCAGGACACATTTGGGGAAGAGCAAGTCATTCAGTGTCTGTTCAATCAGCAAGCATTCTTTTTTTTTTTTTTTTTTTAAGAATTTATTTATTTATTTTTAGAGAGGGAGGGAGGAAGGGAAGCAGAAAGGGAGAGGAAAACATTGACCAGTAGCCTCCTGTATGCACCCCGGGGACCAAACCCAAAACCCAGGCATGTGCCCTTCCCAGGGGTTGGACCCGTGACCTTTCGCTTCGTGGGACGATGCCCAACCCACGGAGCCACACTGGTCAGGGCCCAGCACATGGGGAATGCGTCAGGGAGCAAGAGCCACCAGACCCCTGCCCTTGTAGAACTCAGTCTGAGGCAGGGACAGCCACTGACAAGGACACAAGCAAACAGGCAAGGTCATTCTAGATGTAAATGTGGCGAAGCAAATTAGCAGGGGGACGAGACTACAGGCTACTGTGCGTGGATGAGCTGAGACACCTCCCTGAGGAGGTGCTGAGAGGAAGGAGCCAGGCCAGTGGGCCAACTGGTAAGAGGCCCTGAGACAGGAAAGCACGTAAGCCACAGGAATCAAGGGATCGGCTGGGGTGGCGGGAGCAGAGTGAGAAGGGAAGAGGGGGGCCAGGCGGTAGGCAGTCGCCCTCCACCTCCGCCCCTCAACACAGGCAAGCCGGCTCTAGACCTAGACCGCGGGAGCCCCGGGCGGGCTGGAGCCCTGGTGGCGGGGCCTCGAGTCACTGATTCTCACAAGGATGGGGAGGGGCTCAGGGGGCAGAGCGAGGGGCGAGGATACCCTGCCCCATCTGCGGGCAGAGCAAGGCAGAGGGCGAAGACCCCAAACGGGCCTCCAGTCTCCCAAACGCAGGGAGACGCCAAAGGGATGACCTAGACCTGTCGGCCACAAAGGCCTTTGGCAGACGCACCTGCTTCTCCTGGAAATACCCACGGAGTCTCTTCCTGCCTCCAGGTTCCCCAACCTCTTCCCCCCACTGAAACCAGAGACGGTGGCCCGGAGGACGGTGGAGGCGGTGCAGCTCAACCAGGCCCTCCTCCTGCTCCCGTGGACTATGCACGCCCTCATTATCTTGAAAAGGTAGGGGGCCGGGGGGTGCCCAGGGCTGGGCGGCGGCCCACCGCCACCCCTCCTCCCCGGGACCCGGGCAGGGAAGGGGCTCCTACATTCACGATCGATTTGTCGTGTCTGCTGTGGGCATGAAGGCGCGGGTGGTGGCTTGCATGCCACGGGTTTCCTGTCCTTATTTTGGGGCAGCTGTTCCCACACTTGCTGGTCTCAGGACGCCCTTACAAGCTTAGAAATTACTGAGGCACCCCAAGAGCTTTAGTTTATGTGTGTTGTCTCTGTTGCCGTTTACTCTATTACCCGTGAAAATGGAGAAAACATTTTACGAGATTGATGCGTGCGTTCATATTGACAATATTTATTTATTTATAAGGAACAAGAAAAATCTGTTTTGTTAACATACATAGCGTTCTATGGAAAAATCAGTGAATTTTCAAAACAGAAAAAAGAATGTAGTGAGAATGGCGGTGTTTTATTTATTTATTTATTTACTTATTTACTGCAAAGCTCTTTATTGTCTAACATAATTGAAGACAACTGGATTCTTGTATCTGCTTCTGATTTTGATCTGCTGTGATGCCACGTGTCCTGTAGCCTCTGGAAAACTCAAGTGGACATTCACGAGAGAAGGAGCGGGAAAGCACCTGACACCTTAGTGTGATTCTAGAGCAGTGGGACCTCACAGACCTCTGAAGAGGTCCCGGGGACCCCCACGGGTTCCTGGGCCACACTGCGAGAACCACTGTGCAAGACCAGTAGTTGTCCCCAGGCTTCTGCCTCACGGGGAAGACAGAGCTTTCGATGCCGACTGCTCAGGATTCGCAGACATGTCACAGGGCTAGTTGGGTGGGATCCACCAGGGCAGGCCCCCAGGGGAGGTCAGCTTATTGGAGGAGTTAGCCCTCCTCCAGAATTTGCCCAGAATCACATTCTTTAGAACTGTGGGCAGCAAAGCCTTTTCATCGGAGCCCCGTACGAAAGGGGCCACGCCGTCCCACCCAAGCACGGTTGGACTTTTGGCTCCTCCGCGTCCCCAGGCATCTCCAGCCCCCGCCCCCTGGCTGACTGAATCCCTCTGATCTGGGAGGCCTTTTCGGGAAGTGAAACACGCAAGTTCCTTTACCAGATACCAACTCCCAGGAAATCAGCGCTTCCCCTATGGCTGCGCGTCACGTGGGCTCCCACGGCGGACACAGAAACCTCCTTACGGAGAGGAGGCGTCGACTCTGTCAGAGACACAGAGCAGGGGACGGTGGGGGACACGGCGGGGGAGAGGCGGCTGAAGGCACCTGAGGGCACAGTGTGGCCTCACCTAGTCTGTACTGACAGGGGTCCCCAGCCGAGCAGGGACTTGGGTTCTCACCAAAGCCAGGCTGCCACCTTCCACCTGAGGGAGCTTGTTAGAGGCCTTTCAGACATCCTAGAAAAAAGCTGGTTTGTCTGGAACATCTCAGCGCCCTCACAGTAACCTTCCAGCCAACATTTTCTGTTCTGTCCCCTGCTACTTTCCCACAGGAAGCAGAGCCCTCCCGCCCCCTTTCCCTGTACTACACCCTCTCTTCACCTTCCCCAAGAGAAATCTTCATAGCCGCAATGCCATTGCCACCACCTCCAGGAAGCCTTCCAGAGTGCTCTCGCTGGAAGGGGGCCTTTCCTGTCTTGCACCTAGAGTGGGCCAGGGCCCTTCAGTTTAATTCGACAAATGGACAGAGGCCCTGTAATGTGGGGCCCTGTGCTAGGGACCAGAATCAGAGGGGACATATCTGCCACAAGGTCCCGCATGGGCTTGACAAGTAAACAACAAGGACAACACCAGGGCTTGTTGGGGAAGCAGTGGACTACGGGAAGCCCAAGGAGAGGGCATGAGTGTGTGAAGTGTCTCTGGAGGAGGTGACACGCAGCACCTAAGTGCTCAGCCCCACGGAGCAAATATTTGTTGAATGAGTGGCATTTGGAGTTCACCGATCTCTGAAGTACTTATGGGCCCTAAAATGCAAAGAATGTGGCTTTGAAGGTTTATTTCTCCCGCCCACCCGTTGCCTTGTAAACAGTCGTTTATCCACTTACTCGAAAGCTACTCCAAAGCGCTTCCTCCATGGAGGGGCGGGTGGGGGTGGCTTGTGAGCATCGCTCCACTACACCATCTGGGCATCTTCTAGTGACCCAGCAGCTGGCCCCCACCCCACTGAACATCTTTTCTTTCCTCCCTCCCCGCCCCCCCAACCCCAGTATCCTCCCACAGGCCGCCCTCGAGGAGATCCACAGATTCTCAGGGACCTACACCTGCATGAACACTTTCAAAGGACGGACATAAAGGCGGGACATAGACGCGCTTGAAAGCCACGGAGCCTGCCTGGACCGTGGCACCTGGGCACACACCCCCGTGCGGGCCCCTGGGCACACTTCTGCGGGATGCGCAGGACAGCCCCCTGCCCAGGGAAGAACCCACCTGCCCCCTAGGCCAGCCCCAGGACCTTTGCACAGGACTGACGGGCGTAGCTCTGACCCCCATGGGGAGGCAAGAAACCAGCCAGCAGCCGCCTTGACACTTTGTACATTTCTAATTCTGTAGAGTTTTATTGTTAAATTGCTTATCAAGTCTAATCAGCCTCAGCAGTGTGCAAAGACTATTTCGGGAGGGTCTGGGCCCAGAGGTTCCCCCTTTCCCTCCAAAATCCACTCATCTTCAGCTTCTGCAAACTGGTTGAACGGCAGGAACGAAAAATAAAGAGAGAGATGGCTTTTGCGAGCTCCTTTGTTGGAATCCTTGGCTCCTGGTCCTTGGGGGGCAGTGGGGAGGGGACCCATCCCAACCATAAAACCCCGTCCTTTGAGAGAGAATTGTTCCGTTTGGGGTCCCCAGCCGCCTGGAGTGAAATGGGGGAGACGGGGACAGGGCTCGAGGAGAAGTCGGAGCCCAGGCCTGGGTACATACACGTGCTCCTCGCCAACTCTGCCGGGCCCCCGACAGCAGCCACGGGTTAGGGGACACTTTGCTTCCCCACCCATCTCCCTGAATAGCCCTTACAGACTAGGCTTTAGGGAGCAGCCCTCCGCCAGCCACGAAGCCACCACGTCAGGAGGACAGAGCCAGCCTTTACTGAGCACCTGCCACCTATACCTAGCATGTGCTGGTGCTAAGAGGGGAATGTCGCTGACAAGCCAAAACCCTGAAGACCGCCAGCAGCACCAGGCCAGTGCTAAGGGGGTGCTCCGGGCCCCAGTGCCACACCTGGTTGCAAGGAATAGAAGTGAAAGGACAAAGGAGGAGGTAGGGGCCTGGAGTGGCTGAGGAGATGGTCGCCGGCTCAGTCAATAGGAAAAATGACAGCCAAGGAGGAGTGCGGAGAGAGGCCGCCTGGCTCTTCTGGGGTACGTTCTCCCCCCGTGCAGCAGCTTCATGAACCTGACCTTGGGCACAGGGGACAGGTGGACCATGGGATCCCACCTAAGTAGGCTCGGTCTGCACTGCTCTTGCGGGAGTGAGGGGACGGGTTCAGGGAGGGGAGCACGAATTCAGTGGAACTTCCTTCCCCGAGGGCTGCTTAGAGCCTGCCATTGTATGGTCTACGCCGCTCACGTTTACATTCGAGAAGATTCGCCTCGCAGCCTGGATGGCGGTCAGGCCGGCCTATGTGCAGAAATGCCAAGCTGGGATTGCGCCCACTGTTTACTGTGCACCTACAGAGGACCACCGAGTCCCGAGGCATAGCATTCCACTGGTGATTACCCGCTGCCTGCAGCAGCTGCCGAAGACTGAAAAGCAGCTCTCAGGAGCCCCTTTGAGGACTTCCAAAAGCCACAAGGTGTTTTCAGCCAGGATATGACCCCCAGGACTCATGCCACCTGCCCTTGGAGGGTGGCTGCCGCTCTGCTGTGTTATCTTCACTCAGGGACCCTGGCTGACAGAGGAGCCTCCATGGGTGTGGGCGATGGCCTCCCGGGGCAGAGGTGGGCTCACCTGGCTGCCCGCACGCGGACTCTGAGAGCTCCTGCCCAGAAACAACACAAGTCACTCCACTCGCATTTCATTGGCCAGAGCGGGTCACGGGGTCAAAGCTGCCAGGGCTGCAGCTGGGCGCTGAGTCCCCACGGAGGAGTGGTCAGTAATTCTGAACTATAATACAATCGGTCACACAGCAGAAGAAGATGTCCGTAAGAGCAGAAAGAAAAGCTGAAATGCTGGCAGAGGATGGAGGAGGCACCAAACGCTGCCCTGGGACAACATGGTGGCCTCTCAGGGGTCCACGCCGGGTGCTGAGCGAGGGCCAAAGAGGCCCTGACCTTTTGGTGGTGGGGGGGGGGAGTTGTTAGAAAGACCATTTTGCAGGTGAGAAAACAGGCTCGGAGCAGAGAAGCTGCGTGCCCGGGATTGTGTGGCTGGCGAGAGCCTCGCTCACTGTGTCAACTTCATTTTGGTCCTTGAGGATATGTGGCACCAAAGTGTGGGAGCGAGGAGAAAGGTACTATAGGGGTCCTCCCGGCAGCCTTGGCAGCCTGGGGAGGTCAGACCTGGGGTGTCCACAGCCACACGCGTCACCCAGCTTGGGCGCGGCGGGATACCACGGGCGGGGCCCCTGGGCTCGGCCCGCCCCGCCGCTGTCCTGGCGCCCACAGGGGACAGGCCAGGGGCAGACACAGCTCAGGGAGCAGGGGCAGGAGAGGAGGAAGAGGCAGGGGTGCGGTCTGCGGAGCCCGGACTTTTCTGAGCACTCCTGAGTGGCAGGCAGCCCTCTGCACTCAAGACCTGGCCACAGGCCAGCCTTCTGGAGAAGGTTTGACCCCTGAGGTTTCCATGAAGTTGCATTTGGCCCGCAGGCCGGGAGCGCAGCGAGGACCCCAGGGGCCTGAGGGGACGCTGGCCCCACCAGCCCTCCACAGGGCCCACTGAGAACAGAGTGGCGGCCTCGGCTGCCCAGAGCCCCAGGGCCTGGTCCCACCCTACCCCCTCCATCTCCGATTGGACACTTTTCATTTTTTTCTGGATCTTTTCCCAGAGGAACCAGGGAAAAAGCCTTGGGCAGGTTCCCAGGAGGCCCATCCTGGTTCCTCCCCGAGATGGGTTTGGCTGCTGGGAGAGTGAGAGTGGAGAGCTAATTCTGTCCCTCGGCACAGCCAAGTGAAGGGGAGTGACAATCCCTCTGGGTCCCTGAGCCCCTAAGGGGCGGGACAGGGTGAGCCTGCCCTGGGAAGGAGACTGGGGCCCTGGGAAATGACCCGGTTGCCGTGCCCGGGGCTCCTCCCCATCACCAGAGAGAACCAGGTCAGAGGTAGGCACCTGGCCCAGGGAGGCACCAGGCCCGAGCCCCGTTCTGACGTGGTTCCGGGCGACCAGGCTCTCTGGCCTGACGCGGGGTCGGGAATGGAGCCCTGCGGCCACCGGGCCACTCCCAGGCCAGGATGTTTGGAGGGGTGGACTCTCCTCTTCTCAGACCAAAATGATGGCCAGATGGGAGCAGAGTGATAGAAAGCTTCTGGTCTGACCACAGCACCCCTACCCCCAGCCCTTCTGACGGGCACACAGCCCATGACCCTGGGGATGTCCCGGTCTGATGGGGGACCAAAAAAAAGAAGCCAGGTCACAAACAGAAATCCTGTCGCCCAGGTGCTGAGCAGCACAGAGGGGCGGGGGGCGGGGGGGGAGCCATTTTAGGTGGGCAGGCGGGGGTGAGGGTGTCATTTCAGGGCCCCTGGGGGCTCCACCCGCCCACCACGGTATCTCTGGGGCGTCCCTCCCTGAGGGGCCTGCTTCCAAAGTGGGGCGGGACAGGCACTGGGAATAAGAGCTCAGAGATCTGTTTGTGAACAGACGTCCATAGGCAGGTACCTCTCCTTCAGGCAAAGCCAGGCCCTCCGTGCCCAAGGCCCCCGGTGCAGGAGGAAGGCCAGAAAGAGCTTGCGGGCGTCCCTGCCCCACCGTGTGCCCTTTGGGAAGGGCTGTTAGACTGCGATCTGGTTGACCGACATTTGTTAGCGCACTTGTGTTCATAAACCGGAGGCTGCCTGCTGTGGCCAGAGCCCGGGTCTGGGGCCGCCGCCCCACAGATGTGTGGGTCCAGCTGTCTCCCCTCCCCCCACCTCTCACGGTTCCCCCGAGGCCCCCGGCTTCCGGTGGGCCCTGAGTGCCTAGCTTCCGGCCGTCTGCAAGGAGGCCGGGAAGCTCCCCGAGGGGGCGGCCCCGGTATTTGGGGGCAGGAATCCAGACTCTGGAGTTCCACTGGCTCTGCGACCCCTCCTGTGTGTGACGCCACCTTTCCCGCCTGCAGGGTGAACATCATGTCCCCGCCCTCCTGTACCCAGTGTGAAGGCTCTAGAAACGCGAGGGGATGACGCGAGGCTGGCAGTTCCCACCGCCCGCTCCCCAGACCCGCTGCCCTGTGGGACGCTGGGGTCCTGTCTCCGTGCAGACACCCCTTACTTCAGGAAAGCCAGGAGGTGACCGTGGCTCAGTCCACCTGCCTGTAACTGTTTTCTTCCGTCCGAGCTGCTCAGCGCCTGGGCCACAGGGTTTGTTCCTTTGTGACTTGGCTTCTTTTTTCTGTCCCCCTGAGACTGGGACCCCCCCACCTTGGCCTGGCCTGGGACAGCAGGGGCCTTCGAGCCCAGCTGGCTCCCTGGTGGCCGGAGTGCTTTGTCAGGAAGGGGACGCTGTCCTCCAGCACCCGTGGGCGGGGTGGGACACTTCTCTGGCACTTCTGCCATTGCTGGCTCTGGGCAGGCCTTTTTCGCCCAAGTCTCTCCGTGGCTCAGGGTGAAAATAAACACAGAAGTCCCATGAGACGTCATTGCTGGGAGTGGCAGGAGGGCCCCCGCCCTGCTGGGAAGCTGCTCTGGGGACAGGGATCCCTCAGGTGCATGGCGGGGTCAGAGGCAGGGCCCTCAGAGAGCCACCCACGCAAGCTGTCAGGAGAAGCCCAACAGGGTGGCTCCACCTGCCTCTCCTCTCCCCTCCCCCGGCGCCGGCCAAGTGCACAGCTGTGCGCCCGGGGTCATGACTTCTCTGGACTGAAGCAGCTGGGAGGGAATCTTTCTGCAGGTCCCTGAAGCCAGGAAGCCCACGGCCCCCTGTGCGCACACAGGCCGGCCACCGAGAGCCCCTGGGACTCCGCGCAGCCCACACCGCCCAACCCCGCCCAACCCTGCCCACCAGCCCCGCCCCAGACGCCACCTCCGTCAACTCCCAGGAGCGACTCGCCGGAGCCCGAGCCTCCGCCTGGCGCGGATTCCACTCACCCCGTCCCAGCACCCACGCCATGAGGCCTGCTCGGCACGGAGCAGCTTCGGGCGCTGTAACTCGCACAGCACACGGAAAGCGTGCCGTTCGATGTGCTGCTCCGCATATTCCCTGGCTGTGCCAATGTCGCACAGCATCTTCCAGGACCACACACAGGATGTGGTCTCCTGTGTCGGGCTCCGTTCACTCAGCGTGTTTTCGGGGTTCGTCCTGCAAGCAGTGGCACGCCCCAAAGCTTTGGCCTCCCGCTGTGCGTCCACGGCAGTGCGCTTGCCGGTCCCGTCTTGAGGGACGTTCAGAGCCATCGTTCCTTACTGTGCTGTTGTTCTCTCAGCCTCTCTCTGCCCCTCTAGACGGTGGCACGCTCCGTGAGCGCAGGGCGCTGAGGGAGGGGAGGGCAGAGGCCACACAGCGAACACTTGCTGCCTGAATGAAGAGGGACAGAACCTTTGTCACAGGCAGCTGACCTCAGTGTGTGGCCTTCTTCCCAACCCACCCGCCCTCCCTCCACCTCCCCGTGTGCGTCCAGATGGGGCCCCGGAATGAACAACGGGCCTCTCGTATGGAACATGCAGGGCCGCCCCGGTGCGTTTCTCACGGGGCACCGTGGGCATTTCTGTGGGGGCCGTCCTGGGCGCTGTTGGACGGATGTTCGGTGGCAGCGCTGGTCTCTGCTCACTAGATGCCTTCCCCTCCTCGTTGTGACAACAAAAAACGGTTCCAAAAATGTCCCTCAAGGAGCTAATTCGCCCCCACTCAAGAACCCCTGTTCTACACATGTTTTCACGTTTCTTTTACATCGCGACCCAGAGCAGTGGGACTTGGCCTTAGAGAGCGGAGGAGCCCGAGGCCCGGAGAATTTAGGGGCCTGACCACGGAGAGGAGAGGGGATGTGAAGCTTCTGCCCCCGGGGGAGGGCCTCAAACCCCCCAAGTGGGAAGCAAGAGGCTTCCGACCTCCCGGGTCCTGCCAGGTCACCTCTTAAGTCTCTTTCTCCGTTTAAAACTCCCTCACGCCGCCCTCTTGGGCAGTTAAGCCAACACAGCCGAACTCTCCGGCCTGCCTCCTCACTGCCCCCTCCTCCCCAAATCCTTATCATTCCTTTCATTTTTCAATGTTCCTGAGACAAAGGAAGTCAGCACTTGGAGGAAGACACAAGCTGTGTTTGTTCCGTAGCTGCTGCTGAGATGTAACTGGATCCTGCTTGGGGAGGCCACACCGGGGCCACGAGCGGAGCCTGGCTGTGGGCACGTCAGCACCAGAGCCCAGGCGTGCTGAGAGGCGGACAAGGCGAAGGTCCCCGAATGCCACGGTGGGGTCCCGTGGCAGTGGGCTTCGTGTGGGGCGGGCGGGCCCACCCCTGCTCAGCCATGCCGGACCCCCGTGGCCGAAGCCCAGCAGATGACCAGGGCAGCCCCCTCGGCCAGTCCAGCCGAGCGCTGTGGAGCATGCAGAAAGGGCGGAGGCTGGACTTCGGGCCCAGCGACATCTGGCTGGCATGCCAAACGCTGGCTCTGCAGGACCTGGAGCGGGTCACTTACCCGCCCTGAGCCTCGGTGTCCTCGTTTCCAGGGTGACGCCAATAGCCTTGTCTTCTGGGGGGCGGGGGGGGTCGTGAAAATCAAGTGAGTAACACACATAAAGGAGTGCATGGGTACGTGGTATTAATAATTAGCAATTCATAAAGGAATAGATGTATATCGTTATATTTATTTTATAATCGAAGTTATGAATTAATGGTTGTGTCGTTGGTGTACCTGGCAGACCCTCAGTGCCTCCTATGCATTTAATAACCAACACTCCCCACCCCCAACACTTTACAGGGATCAGAGACAGTGAGAGATACAGCCCCCTGCACAGGCCTTTCGACACAGCCAGCAATGGGCAGAGCCAGGGTTCGAACCCCCAAGTCTCGTGGAAAAGCCCTGTGCTTAAACCCTTGAGTTTCCTGGCTTCTTGACTAAGAGGCCTAGCACGGAAAGGGAACGAGCATGATACCTGTCATTACTCAGCCACGTCGCTACCGCCCATGCAGCCAGGCCTGTCCTGGCCCATCACGTCCCTGGGCTGCCAGATTCCGACACCGCCGGCCCACCCACTGCCGAGGCCCTTCTGCGACCAGACGCGTTCCAGGTGCGTTTCCTAGCCGAGCTCACTGGGGTCTGCCGCGCCCTCTCAGCTGTGGGTCCAGGAGGGAGGGAGTGTCCGTTTCTTCCGTGTCCCGGCTCATCCTCGGAGACACACGCACGTGCGTTCTCTCGCTCTCCCTCTCCAGCCCTCAGGTCTGGGCGCAGAGCTGGGGCCCAGGGCAGATGGCTCCCTCTAACCAATTGTCGCGTCTCTAAAATGTTCCTAGCCCTCTGCCAGGTGCTTTGGGGCCACTTTATTCACAGGGTGCCCGCTGGCAGCATGCACAGTGATGAACAAGGCAGGAGTCTGCCAGATCCCAGCTAGGAGGTGGGGATCCCTTCCCATGTTCCCCCCCTCACCTGCTCCCCCTAGTCCTCAGCCCCTCCCCAGGGGGCACAAGGGACTGGCAGCAGCTTCTTTCTTTCTTTTTTTTTTTAAAGATTTTATTTATTTATTTTTAGAGAGAGGGGAAGGGAGGGAGAAAGAGAAGGAAACATCAATGCGTGGTTGCCTCTTGTGCGCCCCCCCACCAGGGACCTGGCCCACAACCCAGGCCTGTGCCCTGACTGGGAATCAAACCAGCGACCCTTTAGTTTGCAGGCCGGCACTCAGTCCACTAACCCACGCCAGCCAGGGCAGGGCTGGCAGCTTCTTTGTCCAGGTCCCCAGCAACAGACTCTGCCTCTATCTGCAGAGTTTCTAGAATGGACATTAGAAGCTCAGGGTCGCCTGGATGACCGAAAACCAGGCTTGCGACCTGGGCAGAGGCTGGGCCTCAGCCCCCACATCCTGCCACGGGACAGTCTGGACCCTGGGTGATCCCGTGGCCCGGGACACGCCCCGCTCTCAGCACTGCTGAAGAACGCCCTCCCCACCCCGACACACGCACTTCTCAGTATCACCTGTTTGAGTCAAAGGCTGGGGGGCGCACCTGATGGCGGAGGCGGGCCTCGGCAGCCGGGCACGCAGAGACAGTACGGAGGCTGTTGGTCGACAGCTTCCAGTCAGCAGTTGCCCTGCAACCACCCTGAGCCTCAGACCCGGGCTGGTGCCTTGGCCAGCAGACAGATGGCTCCCCACGGGACACGGGCAGACTCCCTGAGTGACGACGGGTCCCCCCACCACAATTCTTGCTTAGGCAAAAGGGAGGAATCGTTAGTTCATGTAACTGGGAAGCTCCATGATCTCTAGTTTCAGGTATGGCTGGATCCAGGGATTCAAGCTACGTTTCCAGGACCTGATTCAGGTCCAGTTTCTCTTTCACGTCCTTCAGCTCCACACTCTCTGGGTCAGATGTCTTGTTCTTAGTGATGGCAAGCTGGCTGCTCAGCTCCAGCCCCGCAGCCTCTCAGGTTCAAGGATAGCAGGGGGGAAAAAAAGACTGTTTCTTTCTAGTCACCAAAGTTAGTTCTGATTGGCTTGATTTGAGTCACATGTCCACATGTGAACCAATCACAGTGAGCAGAGAAATGCAACGCTCTGATTGGCCAGTCCTGAATCACGCGGTCCGTGTTTACAGCCTGGGAGGGAATCCACCCCATTGAAACACGTGGACCGAGAGTTAGAGAGGGCGTGGTTCCCAGCACCCAGTGGGGTGCCCTGGCCAGGAGAAGGGTGAAAGGAATCTGGGTAGCCAAATCAGCTGTCACTGGAATGGCCATGGGTGGACGTCCTGACTTGCCTCTGGGCCTTTCAGAGTGACAGCTGGCCATGCCTTGACAGGCAGTCCTGAGTTCCCAGGAGGGGACTTTGGCCTCTCCTGACTGACAGTTGGCTAGTGTGGTGACAGGCAGTTGGCAGCCTGCTCATGACTCCCGGCCCCTCCTGACTGGCAGTCCGTAGACACCCCAGGGGGCGGTTGGCTGGGGCACTGCTTGGCAGTTGACCGGTCCTGTCTGGCAGTCCCTTGAGGGGCTGCCCTGAAGGAGGGAAGGAGGGAGGGAGGGAGACCCGCTGGGGTCCCCACCACACCCCTCCGCCTCTGTCCCTCCTGGCTTCCACTTATAAAAGCCTTTTGTCTCTTGAGTGGTAGCTGGGGCTCCCGTCCAGGGGAGCAACAGGCCATTTGGGGCCAGCAAAGCCTTCTGGGAGCCAAGGACAGTGACTCTGGAATGCAGGGACTCAGGGAATATCAGAAGGGGTGCACAGCTGCCCCCGTGCGCTCGTTGCCCCTCGACTTCCCACAAACAGCTCTGAATGGCCCACTGTGATCAGGCCCTGGCAGGGGCGGGGCGGCAGTGGACCTGGCAGGCCAAGCGTGTGCTCCCTGAAATTTCAGCCCTTCGGGGGAGAGGGGCCTGGCTCACGTGACGATGTGTTAGATGTGATGCGTGTCAGATGGGGGCGGGATGGCCCTCCAGGGGCTGATGTGGAAGCTGAGACCCTCCCAGGATGGGGCGCGCGTGAGGAGCCCACAGGCCCCAGGCAGTCGGTGAGGCTGAATGGCAGAGGATGTGATGGGCGCTGGTAAGGATCCAGGACCTTCTGCCACCGGCAGCCACAGGATCGGGTTTGCACCGTAGCCAGGTTATTCCAGATCCAGACAGAACTGACTGTGGGGGACACACGCAAAAGCAGGGAGCCATTCAGTCCTCTAGCCATTGAGGGAGGTGGCCCAGAGCAGGAGGGGGTGGGTGCGGAGGTGGGCGACGTGAGGGATGGCCGCAGGTAGAACCGGCAGGCCTGGGAGCCGCCCCGCTCCGCACGGTCAGCAAGCAGCTGCCGAAGAGCTTCCCGGGCAGGATCGGGGTGGTGTTCGAAGGACGGATTCCCTGTGTGCACGCAGCCTGCGCGCGCTCATACGCACACTGACGTGCATCGTGTTTCTGGGCATCGGTCCGGACCGGAAGGTCGAGGAAGGTCATTTTGAGGTGCGGGGCAGGACGGGGCGGGACAATTCATCTTCATGCCTCTTTGTGTCTTCACTGGTCACGTCAGCATGTGTTACTCTCACACGTCTGAAAAGGGGTTTTCATGAAGGAGTGGAGAGTGAGGGCGGAGGCTGAGAGCCGGCCCTGGGGCCAGAGCGCCTGAGCTGGGATCCTCACCCAGCGATGGACCACTAGGAGAGCCAAGGAAGGTGACCCAGCCCACCCGGGCCCGGTCTTTTGGCCATAACATGGGGCTGCCACATGGATTATGGGAAGTCACGCGTGCCAAGTGCTTGGCACAGTGCCAGGTGCCGTCCTGGCTGTCCCGGCTGACCTCCTCTCTCTGCCCCAGCCCTCCCCCCTTCCCCAGCCTTCCCTCCCCACCCGTCTCCCTCTATCCTCCCCCCACCCCCGCCCCACATCCCACAGCAGGTCAGGAAAAAGGAGGCTAAGGTGAAGAGGGGCCTGCGTGACCAGCCCTGGAGAGGCCAGGACAGGCGGAAGGCCACCCCAGGGCCAGGGAAGGGGGCCAGCCTCCCCTCTGAGACCGGCTGGTCTGTGCGTCCGGCTCCTGCCCCAGGCCGGGATGACAGATGGCCCCCGAGGAAAGGTCACTGTCGAGGGAGCAGTTGTGTGTTTGGCGGAGGCTGGCGGGGTGGAGCGCCTTCTGAGGGCTCGCTCGGCCCACAACTGGTGTTTGGGGGCCTGGACCTCGCCAGCAACCGGACTTTATTTTGGTTACTAAAGATGGGAAGGCTCAGGCCATAAATTACTGCCTGGCAGGGCAGCCAGCCTCTCCCCCAGGGCAGCCCGCAGGCCTGAGGCCTCTTCAAGGCCAGCGTGTCCCCCGCCTCTGAGCGCGGGCGGGAGGTCTGGTGGCGGCTTGGAAGCCCGGTGGGGAGGCGGGGGAGAGGGGAGCGGGGTCTGGGGGCCTGGGTTCAGAGCAAGGTTAGCCAAATAGTGGCTAAATTAGGCGAGGGAAACAGACAGCATCCCTCGCGGTGAACTTTTCACCCAGCTAACCTGCTCCTCGCCCACTTTCAGGTGGCGGCAGCGCCTGCCCGTGGCTGTCACCTCGGGCGGTTGTCACCTGGCTCTTCCCCGCAGGCATGCTGCTGCCAGCCCAGGTGAGGGGCTGAGGCCAGAGCACTCTGGCCGGGCTCCGGGGTCCCTTGTTTAGAAACTTGGGAATCTGACCCAGCCGGGAGTTCAAACTTGGGCGGGATGGCCCAACCCCACTTTTCTTCCTCCCCTCCGCCTCCCCCTCAACCCGGTGGGCACACGATTCTGGCAGACCCGGCACCTGCCTTTGACAGAGCCATTGTGGGGAGGCATGACCGTCTCTTCTGAAGTTGGCTCTGGGGTTTCAGGCGAGTTCTCCAGCGGGACCCTCCCCCTACTCCTCCATCTCTAGGCTTGCTCGTGGCCTGAGCAACCCCTTGGGCAACCAGCGCTGTCTCCAGGAGCAAAGGAAGAGGCCCTCCCGGTGGCAAAGTGGGCTTGAGGGGCCCCCAGCAACGGCCACTGCCCCAGGCTCGCTGCCACAATCAGGCCTGGCCCTCGGTCACCGGGGCCACCTCTGAGCCAGGGCCCATGGAGAGGAATGGCCTCACGGGCCACCCGGCTACAAGCTGGGTCCAGGAGGAGGGCATGGGGGCCAGCACCTCCAGGCAGGGTCACCAGGAAGGGTCACCTGGCCCTCTCCTCCCAGCGCCCTGTTCACTGGTGGCTGCCCAGCCTGGATACACAGCTGGTGCTCAGAGAAAATGTGTGACCGGAAGCAGGGACGAGCTGAGCCAGGAGGGGAAAGGCGGGCGCTCCAGTTGGGACACGCAGGACACCCTGGGGCGGGCTCCGGGAGTCACCTGGTGTTCCCTCCCTCCGTGGGCACGTTGGGACAGGTGTCTGTGGCCTCCCAAACGCTGGGCCTGGTGCCGGGAACCCAGAGAGTGAGCGGGCGAGGTGCCAGGAGCTCACAGAGCAGAGAGCCTAAGGCGGGAGGGGGACGGAGAGACGGACAGACAGACCGGCACACGGACCAACCACAAGGGCAAGTATCAGACCGTGACTGGGGTGAAGGCCCAGGCAGGAGGTGACGCCTGAGCTGAGATCAGAATGATAAGAAGGGGACAACCTTGCAGGGGGAGTTGTGGGCGGTGAGGTGAGAGCTGGGCGGGTCTGAAGCGCAGGGCTGAAGGGCAGTGTCGGAGCTCGGGCCAAGGTCGCAACCTCAGCTCTGACCTCGACCTTCCTGATAGATGGTCTTGTCGTCAGCTAGAGGCACCCCAGCCTCTCTGACAGGGCCACTGGCTGGTCCTCTGCACCACGGGGGCTAAGCATTGATGAGCCCTGGGGAGGCGGGAGGTCCTGACGCAGATTCGGCTCTGCCACTTGTCCCCTGCATGACTTGGGCACCTGACTTCCTCCTCGGAGCCTCAGTTTAGGTGTCTGTAAAATGGGATCTCCATGCTGGCCTTCCCAGCGAGTGAGGAAGAGCTCAGGACCACCACAGCTGCGGGGTAAGCTGCCGCAGTGAGGGAGGAGGACAAACCCTGAGCAGGTGTTCCCCCTTCTTGGGGCCACAGACACTCGAATGCGGCCCACTTGCCATGGAGGAAATGACAACCTGGCCGCTTTGGTCCCATTGTCTGTCCCCTCCCTCTAGCCCTGCGTGTGCTCACCGGGCCCAGAGACCGGAGATGCTGGCGCGTCTCTCCTGCCCTCTGGTCTCCGAAGTCCACGACTCCGTGGAGAAGCTGCCTGGGCCTTTGCTGCCCCCAGAGCTGTCTTTCCCATTAAACAAATGCTTCTCACTTCAAGCCAGATAATGTCAAGAACGTGGTCCCCTGGAGTTGTGCTCCAAAGAAAGGCGTCGGCCGGACAGACCAGCATTGGCCCTTCTGCGGGGTGGCCAGGGGACGGGGACCCCTGGGCATGGGCCCCGTGGCCTCGCCCTGCGATCCCAGGCCTGGGCCACGGAGGCAGAGAACCTGGGTCCAGGCTGGAAGGGCTGGGGATGTGGCCCTCCCCACAGAGACCCCTGATCCCAGACTCTTCTTGGGATTCCATACACCATCGCCCTCTTTTGCTTCCTACCATGAAATTAGCTCTGTGCTTCCGGATCAGAAAAAGAGTATACACTCATGAGTTTGAAAAATTAAAACAATGGTAGCTCACATTCAGGTCTCAGGAGCTGTCTCACCGTACCCGGGCCGCCTCCCCGACCGCCCAGGAGCCCCGAATCTGTCACAGAGGAGGCGCCTGTCCGCTGTGTGGAATGAAGGAATGAACGTGTGAATGAGCGAGTGCGTGAGGAAGCGTATGTGATCCTTCAAAGACAGCGGACTGCTCTAAGAAGAGGTCATCGCGGGCCTCATCATCCTGCCCCCAAAGAAGCAGGCCCACCTTACCGCCGAGCCCTCGATCGGTGGGATTTCCCTGGGGCCCGGGGACCTTCCGCTGCCTGCCTTTCCCACAGCTCCCCGGCCAGGGGTTTCCCAGAGCAGATGGTCTGTCCATGGGCTCATTGTTTTAAAATATTTATTTAGGATTATTAAAAAGATGGTGTCCTGACAAGAAAGAACAAAAACTGAAAAAAGAGAAAAAAAAATACTGGGCATTCCCCAGCTGCCGGAGCAAGGACGCGCTTCCTGACTACAGATGGCCCTGGGGCCCAGCTCAGCACAAATTTGTGCGTAGCTGCAATTTTGTTTTGTTTTTAACTTCTGTTTACCATATACAGTTTTACTTAACACTTTAACAGATGTTCTCTGCATTTCCACATAATCTTTAAAATTCTCACGTTGGAGGTCATTTCAATGGCTTTATACTATTCCTCCATAGATGTATAGATTCTGTCCAATTTTTTTGTTTTTGGGGGGTTTTTTTGTTTTTGGTTTTGTTGTTGTTGTTGTTTGCCATTAAAAGTAATGCCACTGTGCATAGTTAAGCAGCTGTGGCTTTTCGTGTCTTGTAAACCTTTTCCTTGGGATGTATTCTAACAGAGGGTCACAGGGACCAAGAACGTAAACAGTGGTATGGCTTCCTCACTGGGTGTCCCCCCATTTCTTTTCAAAAGGTGACACCAACATGCAGGGCCGTCAGCAGCCGAGCAAGGAGGACCAGACCCGCTCTGCTCGCTCGCCAGTGCTGGGTGTGGCCCTAAACACACTCTTTTGCTAACATCCTAAATACAGGGTCCGGCGCAAACAATGCCCCTTTCTATCACAAAGTCTTTTATTATAAAATCCTAAGCATGTAATTCTGTAACATAACACCATCGCACTCAAGCGCGCCCTAGGACACCTTAGGTGAAATGTTCAAATTAAAGCTATAAATCATCGCGCCCATACTAGCACCCTACGAACCACACTAGCAGGCGTTACTTCTGCCGACACCCCCCCCACCCCCGCCCGGGCACAGAAGGCTCCCGGTGCTGCCTGACTCCGCCCTTCTCTAGCTCTCTAGCTGTTAGTGAGGATACCACCACTGCCGCCGCCGCCCTCCCCCCACCCCGCCCCTGCGCGGGGTGGTTCTGGCCTAGAGCTTGGCCAGCTCCTTCGCCCTGTTAGACGTCAACGGGGTAACAATACCGCCTCCTCATGGCATCGCTCTCATCGCTTTTTTTCCAACTCGGCTAGTCATTGTCTTTTTATTTGCATTTTTTATAGGAACTTAGGCACAGGGAGCACTTTCAGAGTATTGAAAAACAATTTTTTTACATGGTCTTTCCCCCAAGAGTTTACAATCTATGTTCACATTTCCAGTCCTCTCAGAACTGCCTTAAATGAGTTTTCTGAGTAGCTTGCCCATGCAAGAATAATCCCATCATCTGAAGAACCCAGATGACTCAGAAATAAATTAATTTTATTCCAGACACAGTTGTCAGGGCTGTGAAGATGGACTATTTTCCGGCCTTTCACACCTGAACGAGGGGATTGGGTGCCACGGAAACCCCCCTTGGTTGGAGAGGTTTCTTGGAACAAGCAGAAGGATTACAGCATTTTGTAGGGAATGTAGAAAAAATAAGGAGCACGTCACCAACCTTCACATTTGTGGCCTGAGTACTTCCTGTGATGATCACATGAGACCTTCAAGCCTTAGCCCAGCGCCCTTCACAGGGTGCACGCGCGGCAAACGCCGAGGGCTGTCCGCTAGTTTCTTTGAACGCGGACAACCTTCTCCTGCTCTTTGCTCTCCTATAAAGGACTCGCGATGTTTTTCGTGTTCATTTAAATGAGCTCTTTATATATCATAGCCGTTCTTCCTTTAGCTTAGGTTTTCTGCCATTTCACTTGGGTCACACACAACGAGCAGAACATTGGAAAGTTTGTGGCCCTGGATGTCTGCTCCCTCCCCGGAGCTGTCCCAGATCATATTCGGGCCACCCCCGTCCCTCTACTGCCCCAAAGGAAGTGGGCAGAAACGAGAGTCCAGAGGTTTCCCAGCTGACGTAATTTAGTTGATCTTGTCTCGGGCCCAGTCAGCTTTCCCTGAGGTCACGGCCCCCGGGGACTTGGCTCACTGGAGCGTGCAGGATAATCCTTTTGAAATGAAAGGACTCAGAATCTCCTCACTCTGAGGGGCTCTCGCCCCAAACAAGCTCAGTTTTCCTGATTTCGTGGTGGTTGTTCCTGCTGGTTTTTCTTTTGTGGCCAAGTCATTCACATATGGAGTAGCCAGCGAGAGCCTTCTCTGTGTGAGACGCTGGGTTTGGAGATATCATGGTGAACAAAGCAGGCACGTCCCTGACCTAGCGAAGTCCACAGTTTACTGGGAGACACACACTGGTCACCGGCATCTACCAGTGAGTGTTCACGTAGCGCCTACGGAGTGCCAGGCTGTCTGCTAGGGGCTGGGGACACCAAGGTGAGCAGAGATGCACCACCGTTAGCCAAATAACCACACAAATCAATAGAGCGTGACATACGGCAGGTATGAGCTATGAAGGAAGGGCTGGTGGAGCTGTGACACAGAGATGTGACCTGTTCTGACTGGGGGCCCACAGGGAGGGAGGGCTGTGTTAAGGAAGGCTTCCCAGAGGAAGCAGCATTTGAGGTGAGCTCTGAAAACTGACTGGGAGCTAACCAGGCAAAGAGGGAAAAGACTCTTTGAGACAGGGGGACAGCACATGCAAAGGCCTTGGGGCAGGAAGAAAGAGTCCGCCAGGTCCCCAGCTGGACAGGGGACGTCGGGCTGGAAGGCAGGGCCCCTCCGCTCTCCTGGGCCAGCCCACAAGCAGGGCCCCATCTGCCACCGCCACACCCGGCCGGGTCCTCTCCTGTCTGACAGCAGGAGAGGTGGCGGGGGAGCCGAGGGGCAGAGCCCACTCTTGGAGGACACACGGCAGAGAGCGTGGGAGGGCCACGTGGAGCCCCGCTGCCGCCCTGCTGCTTTCTCCGACCTCGGCTGGGGCTTGGCCTCCCGCCCGCGGGAGGTCACGGGGAGGTGAAGTCTCCAAGCGGAGGCTGGTTTCTTCCTCTCTGGGGAGGCCTGGGAAAGCTGGAAGGCCACATGTCCAGCTCTGTCCTCTCCCCTCCCCAGCCCTAACCACCAAACGTTAGGGCTTCCGTGACTGTCCTGTCCTGGGTGTGCACTTGGCGGGAGGACCCCCCATCTGGGGACCCTGGGGCTGAGGCTAGGCCACTGCCAGTCCCCGGAGCTGGAGGGGCTGCATTTCCCTGGCTGGCCGGGCTCCCCTCAAGGTGCCGGACTGGCTCAGAGCTCAGGTTCACTCTGTGGCACCAGGACAAGGAGAGTGCAGGCCTCCTGGGCACTTTGGGGTTTGCGCCACGTGTTCTGTAAAGGAGGCTCTGCCCGCTTACTGCCGGCCCGTCCTTGCAGGGAAATTCCAGCCTATACCTCAGGGCCTTGGGGACGTCTGTGTAGACTTCGGAGATGGACAGCTTTGGGTAGGAACCCCTGACCCATCTCTCTTCTCTGCGGGACCCTGGGTAGATGTACCTCGGGTGCCTCAGTTTCCCCATGTGTAAAATGGATTCACTCCACCCTGCAGGGCTGTGGTACTGACAGCTTGGCGCCTGGTGACAGCTCCTGGCAGCAGCTGGGGAGACAGGGCTTTGCCACCACCGCCGGGTGCTCTCAGCGAGTCATTCAGCTCGGACCTGTGTGCTGGGGAGACAGTCGTGAATAGGCAGGGAAACCGAGGCTTGCTTGTAGGACCCTGCGTTCTAGCCAATGGGTCTCCTTTCACCCTCATGAGAACCTGCTGGTAGCGATATCCATAATGCCAGCCTCTTACAGAGGAGGGATCTCCAGCCCTGAGGAGGAGTCCCACTCACTCAAGGTTGCACAGCAAGTAAAAGGCCCAGCACAGTGAGGAGCGTTGTTTGCTGAGAACCAGGCGCAGCCTCGGACCCGGAAGCTGGAGCCAACAGAAAGACGTTTCCTGCATCAGCTCTTCCTAAAGCCCAGAATTCCCCAACCCCATGCACCAGCCCTGGACCCCCCTCCCCATTGTTTCTCCAGCATTGGGGGCTCCATCCAGAGGGGGCTCAGCCCCTCCAAGGGAGCTGCTTGTCACCCTTCCCCCGTCCCGGCAAGCGCAGAGGCGGCAGGGCTGGGCCGGCCCCTTGGTTACAGGCTGACAGGACGGCGCAGAAACCACACACTTCAGCTGCCAGCTCGCCGCGGTCACTCCATCCATCACCGAGGGCGGGGGCTCCCGGCCTGCCGCGCGCCTGCAGTGTTGTTCTAGTCTGCCTGGGGCCGCGAGATAAACGGGGCATGAACTGGGCCCCTGGCAGGGGGTCAGCCCCTTCTGCCCTCATTAAAGTGCCAATCAAGAAGAGGAATGGAGCCGAGCAGAGTGAGCTCAGACTCCCCAGCCACCCAGGGGACAGGAGCCAGGCCGCTCTCCCCACCCAGGAGGGCTGGCGAAGTCCACCCCCAGCCAGGGCGGCTAGTTGCGACACCGCCCTCGGTTTTCCCGACAACAGGAGTGGCTGAGGGTGGGAGGAGAGGCTGGAAATCCGAGGCAGCAGAGGCCACTCACACGAGTTGGCTCGAGGTGCCTTTGGGTGACCTGCTGCCATGTAACAAATCCCCCCACAACGTAGTGGCCTCAACCACCCACCATTTTACTGTCTCTTGAATCTGAGCGTTGACTGGGCTTGGGTATGTGGATCCTCGGCTCTGTGTGATGTGGGCGAGGACTCTGCTGGGCCCGAAAGCTTCCGGACGCTCGCACCTGGATCTGATGCCTTCGCTGGGAAGCCTGGTCTCCCCTGCCGTGCCCCTGGCTGATACAGGAGGCGGGAGTGGCAGCAAGGAAGCAATGTCGGGGGCTGCTGCCGACACCCAGGCGGGAGATGAGGCTGAGTAGATGTCTTAAGATCATGCGGTGGGTTGGACGTGGAGTCTGAGAGAAAGAGAAGTTTCAAGGATGACCGCGAAGTCGTTGGCCTGAACAGCTGGAAGACTGGAGTCCTCTATGAAGACGGGTAAGACCAAGGCCAAGACAAGTTGTGAAGGAAAAAGATCATGAGTTCTGTTTTAGATGGGTTAAGTTTGGGGTGCTTTTTCGACTTCCAAGTGGACATCTCGGAAAGGAGGTTGGAGCTCCAAGTCAGGGTTTTGGGGCACAGAGCCAGGCTGCAGGTATCAATTTGAGAATCGGAGTGTCCAACCTTTTGGCATCTCTGGGCCACACAGGAAGAAGGAGTGTTGTCTTGCGTCACACATTAAATACACAAACACGAAAACCAATAACCAAAAAAAAAAAAAAACGGTTTTAAATACATTGATGATTTGTGTTGGGCCACGTTCGTAGGCCTTCTGGGCCACGGGTTGGGTGCCCCGATAGCATTTAGAGCCTCAGGACTCGCTGAGCTAACCCAGACTAGTGTGGATGGAGAAAGAAAAAGGTCTGAGAGCGAGCTCTGCATTTTCCCAGCATGGGTAGGCCCAGCAAATGAGGAAGAACAGAGAAAGCTAAAGAGTGGTCAGCAAAGGAGGAGGAAAACCAAGGAACAATGGATTCCTAGAAACTAAACGAAAAAGAAAATTTTTTTCAAGAAGAGGGAAGCGGCCAGCAATGGAGGCTGCTGCTGCTTGTCCAGGTTAGACGAGGCCTTACGGCGAAGGGGGCAGTTGGCAAGGCCGCAGCCACTGGCGGCCTTGAAGAGGACGGTCTGAGGGTAAAAGCGTGGCTGGAAAAGGCTCAGGGAACAGCAGGAGGTTCTCTCTGTGGCAGAGCAGCGGGTATTAGACTCCCCTACCCGTGATAAATAACTATAAAACTGGACAAAATACATGAAACAACCAGTATCATGGAACCACAGGCAGTGCAAGGCACGAGCCAGAAGAGAAGGGAAGCCCAAGGCTGAGCTCTGCGTTTAGCTTGACTTCCTGCCTACAGGCAATAGTCAAATGGCAGCAAAGAGCAGCAGATTCCAAGCAGGGAGTTACAGTCCCACTTGGTGGAGAAAGGAGAGTTCAGCGCTTAGGACTGCAAAGGCAGCGAGAATTTGTGGGGCAGATTACCAAAGAAAAGGAAACCACAAAGGAGAATCAGCAGAGAAGGAGCCGCAAAATTTGCATAGGTATTCCCTTCAGGCCCGCAGCTGAGCTCTAAGGTCTCCACAGACAGGGCAAGTCCCCACAAAGCCCAGCACAAAACCTGCTTGGGCGCTGAGGGCTCAGCAGAGATTTCAGAGGTCTCAGTGCAGAAGCGATGTTGTTCAGGCCACGCAGAGAGGAGAGACCGTGGTGAATACCCTGAGAATTCAACTGCAGATCCGGAAAGGGTACCATTTAGAAGAACTCTGCCCCAGAAGCAAGGGCTTCACCCTTGAACTGTGGATAAAACTGAAATAGACTCACCGTAACAAAGTCTGAAATCAATTCTCAACAAGATCAAGATACCCCTCTAGTTATTTAAATGCTTACCAGAGAAAAAAGCAAAACAAAACAGACAATGCTCTTTAGAGGATGATATCATAATCCAGAGTCCCCACAAGGTAACATTAACAATGCTTAGCAATAATACAATATCACTGGATATGTAGAGAGGCAGGAAATGTGACCCATACGCAAGGGGCAAAAACAGTCAATAGCAGCAAACGCAATGTAACCCATATGTTTGAACTGGTAGACAAAGATGAAAATATATAAATGTTTTAAAGGATTCAATGGAAAAGGCGGACAAAAAATTTGCACAAATGGGAACTTTAGCGGAGAAATGAAACATTTTAATTGGAAATTCGTGAACTGAAAAATACAATATCCGAACTGAAGAATTCTTTGGAAGCACTTATTAGGATATTGGAAAGAATCTGTAAGCTCAAAGACAGGTCAATAGAAATGAACCAAACTGAAGCACACAGAAAAAATAAATAAATAAAACAGAACAAAGCATCCAAGAGCCATGGGACAATGTTAAACAGTCTAATACACTTGGAGTTCCAGAATGAAAGGAGAGAAAGAGCGTAGGACAGAGAAAATATTTGAAGACACAATGGCCAAACGTTTTCGAAAATGGATAGCAGTTAATCAACCCACAGACTCAAGAAGCTCAGTAGAACCCAAGGAAAAATACAAAAATACCACACCTAGACCATCATGGTCAAACAACTAACATCCAAAGTTAAAGATAACATTCTAAAAGTCAGCCAGAAAAAAAAAGAACACATCCCATTGAAGAGAACAGCAATAAGAATTACGTCTGGCTTATCGGAAACACCGGAATACAAAAAATATTCATAATGACAGCTTTAAAGTGCTGAAACAAAATTGCCAACCCAGAATTCTTTATCCAGTGAAAACACCCTTCAGAACTCAAGGTAAATAAAGATATTTTCAGGAAAATGAAACTGAAATAATTAGCTGTCAGCAGGACTTCACTACAACAAATACTAAGGATGTTCGTCAGGCTAAAGAAAAATAATCCCAGGTAGAATCAATGATCTGCAGGAAGGGATAAAAATGGTAAATATGTGGGTGTTCACAAAATTTATTTAAAAGACCACTGATTAGTTAAAGCAAAAATAATAACAATGTATAATAAATGTAAAAATTAAATATAAGACAACAATAGCACAAAGACAAGAGAAGGTGTGAATAAAATTATGCTGTTCAAAGTTCTTACCATAATGAGAAGTGACATAATATTAATTCAAGGTAGACCGGTAAGTTAAGGATGAATATTGTAATCTCTAGCGTGACAGACACACAAGGAAGTTTAGAAGCCAAGAAGATAATAATGTGCAAATGCAGGGCCATGGATTGTAACGAATGTCTCACTCTGGTGCAAGATGCCAACAGTGAGGAAGCTTGTACACGTGGAGGGCAGGGGGTCTGTGAGAACGCTGTACTTTTTACTCAGTTTTACAGTGAACCTAAAACTGCTGTCCTCTAAAAAAATAAATTCTCTTTTGAAAAAAGTCAAGAGGAAAGAAAATGTAATTCTAAAATATTCTCAGTCCAAAATAAGAAAGGAAAGGAAAATGCAAAGGACCAAGGAGCAGATGGGACCAATGGAAGGCATGTAAAAATGGTAGGCGGAAACCCAACCACGCCAGCGATTTCCTTAAATGTAAATGGACCGAACACTCCAAGAGGGAAAACAGAGAACATCTAATCGGATACAAGAACAAGACCCAGCTATATGCTGTTGACTAAATGTAAGGACAAGAAAAGGAGGAGAGTCAAGTGTTGGGGAAGAGCTACACCCTGGACACACTAATCAAAAGAAAGCTGCAGTGGCTACGTGACCAGGAAGACTGCAGCACAAAGAGCATTTCCAGAGATAACAAGAGACATCGCATAGTGAGAAACAGTCAATCCATCAGGAGACATAATAATCTTAACTGTGTCCCACTAACAATTCTAATAACATAGCTTCACTGCATGGAGGAAAAACTGACAAAATTAAAAGGTATCAAGAAATCCACAGTCATAATTGGAGATTTTAACACTCCTCCTTGAGACACGGACAAAAAGCTGACATAAGGCAGGACAGACGCCCAGGCTTTGAGAAGAGAATGTGCAAAGAGGGGCTCTCACTAAAGCCCGACCCTTTGAGGGGTGCTGCTTCACAGGGGGCGGAGATTGGAGCAGCGGCTGGAGTGGGGATGAGGGCAAGGTTGGGTTAAGATGGGAGAATAGCAGCATGTTTGCATCCTCGTGAGGATGGTCCTGCCGGGGCGGGCCCTGGGCATGCAGGGCAATGAGTGGACAGTTGCGGGTGCCCGGCCCTTGTGCGAGCCAGGGAGGAGGAAGGGGTAAGCGCACAGGCGGAACTGGGCTGAGGCGTCCGGTGTCGGGGGAAGGAGCCAGAGAAGTGGACCTTTCCCAGGACGACGCTGACCTTGGCCACTGGGCCTTGTCCTGGGGCTGGGCCTCCTGGGCAGGGCAGGGACAGCAGGGGCCGGAGCCCCACCAGCGTCTCAGACTCGTGTGCCCCTCTTCTTCCTTAGGTGTCCGTCCCAAGGTAATTCACGTTGGTCACAGGCGGCTACCCCGCTACAAGAGGCTGGGGCAGGAGCCCTGCTTTTATACTTTCGTATACATATTTCTAACATGAACGCATATTTTTTAACACTTAGGGATTTGTTTCAGTCTTTTCTTAAAAAAAAGATTTTATTTATTTATTTTTAGAGAGAGTGGGAGGGAGAAAGAGAGTGAGAGAAACATCCATGTGTGGTTGCTCTCACATGCCCCCTACGGGGCCTCGCCCACAACCTAAGCATGCGTACTGACTGGGAATTGAACCAGCAACCCTTTGGTTCTTGGGCCAGCACTCAGTCCACTGAGCCACACCAGCCTGGTGTTTCAGTCTTTTAAAATAAGACTAAAGATAAACCCTGGCTGGTGTGGCTCAGTGGATTGAGTGCTGGCCCAAAAACCAAAGGTTGCTGGTTCGATTCCCAGCCAGGGTGTATGCCTGGGTTGTGGGCCAGGCTCCCAGCTGGGGGCATGCAAAAGGCAACTACACATCGATGTTCCTTTCCCTCTCTTTCTCCCTCCCTTCCCCTCTCTAATAATAAATAAATAAAATCTTTTTAAAAATAAAATAACACTAAAGAGAAAAAAGTTTGTATAGAGTAATTGATTCACAGAAAAGGAAATGCCTCTTAAACACAATTTCTTATAAGATAAATACTGCATTTTGCAATGGATAATGTGCACATTTTTGCACATATTTTCTGGAGAAAAATAAAGATGTGCATTATACACAGGTATAATGATTACATACCATGGGTATAATAATGGGTATGATAATCTCATGTGTAATGTACATAAAAAGTGGGTGCACATTGTACACAGCAAAATGCAGTAAGTGCACATTAAAACTACACTCCGACACACATTTCCCCCAAATTGGCAAACGTCTAAAAGTGTGCCAACACATTTTGACTCGTAAATTGATATGAACTCTATAGGGATAGTTTGGCAATATTTATCAAAGCTATAAATGTGCAATGGATTCAAAAATTCCTCTTCTAGAAATTAAAGTTAGACGTCAAAAAATCTAGTCTGTATAAGCGGCTTTGTCTATAATCGCAAGAAAACTGAAAACACCCTAAGTGACTATCAGTAGGGAACTAGCGAAATAAGTTATGGTATATCTGCACAACGGAAACCATGCTGCTATCCAAGAAAATTAGAAAGCTCATTATATGCTAGTCTGGAATGATCTCTGAGACATATTATTAAGTGAAAAAAAGTTAACATTGTGTTAAAAAAGAAAAATTAAGACGGAGCAAAGTATACAGACATACAGGGTGGGGCAAGAGTAGGTTTTCAGTTGTGAGTACGGGAAACAGAGTTTAGTCTTGTGTTATTGTTTACTGGTTATTGCTATCATTTTCCATAGGAACAGCTGTAAGCCTACTTCTGTCTCTCCCTGCATGAACACATGTCACTGCCTCTGTCTTCTGTGACTTACAGCTACATCCCCGTGTCTGTGTGTGCGTGTGTATGCGTAACTCCCTGGAAAAATACACAAGAAACAAGGAAACTGGATACGGGTTGATAGGAGTAGGAGCAACGAAAAGATAAAGCAAGCATAAACAAAAACAAACACAGAAGGCAACACTTAACAAACCACACTCAATATAGCCTACTTCCTGTTCCCCTTCTAAATGCTACATTTTATCTTCTCTACAGATATGCTTCAGGAATTCCATCAAGAAAATGGAAGAACATTTAAACCCAACAATCTGACCATAAGCTAGGCTGTAAGTAGACAAGAAGTGAGTTGCAGCTGAGCCTGCAGGTCTCATTTGCCAAGTACCTACTTTGTGCTTGGGATGAAAAAGCCGCACTCAGCAGAGATGGTTTACGACCAACGATCCATCATTATTTTCAATCTGTTGACGTGTTTTCAGGAATATGAATCATTTATTAAAACACTAATGCTCACATATTCTCCTTAGTCATTTGTGAGGGGGCTGTTGCTGAGATCACTAGGTAATCTACAAGACAGAGCTGAGGGCCAAAATGTGAGCTGCAAGACGGTAACATGCTTCTTTCGCTTTTATTAACAGCATCGGCATCGTCCCCGAAGACCAACTGGCTGAAGTTTGTGGAGTCCTGT
The DNA here is from genome assembly GCF_021234165.1 of Pteronotus mesoamericanus. NCBI lineage: Eukaryota > Metazoa > Chordata > Mammalia > Chiroptera > Mormoopidae > Pteronotus > Pteronotus mesoamericanus. The sequence continues at coordinate 3,668,502 of NW_026555200.1, forward strand.
GCTGAGTGCGCCAGGACACATGGGCCCGGGAGCCTTGGGTCAGGCCTGGCCACCATGGCCTTGGGCTGGCTGGCTCTCCCCAGCCCTGCTTCACATGTGGTGAGTCCACGTGCCCATCTGAGGCCTTTGTGCCTTGAAACACCCCGGGCAACTGGCCAGGGGCCTTGGATTTGTTTGCAAAGTTGCCCAATCTGATCCTGGTGTTTAGCAAACAAAGCTAGGCTCCTAGAGCCCAAACAAGGAGAAACAGATGACCCCCCCCACCCCCCCCAGCCTCTTCTGACCCCCAGGGCACTCTGGGGGACCCAAGAGTCCCCGAGAGATGCTCTCAACATTACAGAGCCAAAACGACTTGGATTAATGTCCCACGAGGCTGGCCAGGAGTCCTGGGAGGGGAAATGAAAGGTCACCCCACACCGGTCTTCCAGCTACGAGAGAACTGGTCACTCCAAATAGCCCACGGGCCTGTGATCTTCCTGCAGAAGTCTTGCTTCCCTTCTGGACTGTTCCACCCCCTCCTCTCAGCCAGATGGGTGCACTCACAGAACTCCCCCACTAAACAGGTTCGTGATCCCCAAACCAATAGGAATCTGCCCTTTGCCCCCCAGGAAGCTCCTCAAGTGCCAAGGCCCGAACTCAGAGGCATGAATCCGTGGCCTCTTCGGACATGGTGGGGTATCTGCGAGGGCCTGGGGCAGAGAATCTTCCCAAGGGAACCTGCCTGCCAACAGGTTTTCCACAGAGCCCCCAGGCCCGCAGTTCCCGAGGTCCCAGGGCCAGCGCCCCACCAAGCGCCACTCTGCATTCCTGGGTCGCCGCCGGGTGGACATTGTCCTGCCGTCTACCTCTCTTCCACCCAGTGTAGCGGCCACCAGCTCCATGGGACCACTGGAAGGTGCCTCGTCTGACCCGACACGCTCAGTGTGCACACTACAGATTTGGAAAATGTAGTTCAAACTAAGAATTCAAAGTAGCTCGTTAATAACTTTCACATTGATGATGCATTACATGATAATATCTGGGATCTATTGAGTCGAGTGGAGTAAGAAAATTAAGTTCGCATTTCTTTCTCCTTTCTGTAAAATGTGACTCATAGAATTTTAAACAATGTGCGTGAGTTGCATTATGTTTCTACGGGACAGCGCTGGTCTACTTGGCAACGCGTTGCTGAAGAGCTATGTTTCTCAGAATCCCTTCCTGGGTGGTTCCCAGGTAGAGTTGCCCAAAGGGAAGGGGCACAAGATTGGGGGGGCAAAGGTGAGCCCAGCCACTATGCCTTGAAGGTTGTGGTTGGGTGGAGGCGGCGAGAGACGCACGCAGACGGGCAGGCTGGTGCCAATTTTTCCTTGCTCTTGACCCGCAGCCAGTTTATTCTTGTTTCTGGTGGCGGGTCTTGCCCACCGATACTGACCCCCTCCACCCCCCCCCCCACAGGGCCTTTACGGCAAACTCACCCGGCGCAGCCACACAGAGCCGAGAGCCTCCAAAGATGCCCACCCGAGCCCCCTCTGCAGCCTCACGCAGCCCCCAACAGGAAGAGATCAACTGCCTTCCTCTGATCTTCTAACCCCTCCAGCCGCCACCTGCCACCTCCCGGCTGCTCCGTGACTGCAGGCAGTCTGACTCCTGCACTAGGACTCGACTCCCTAACGGCCCTCAGGGCCCCGCTTCCAGACTGACACCCACCCCTCCCAGGCCGCTGAGGCCTCTTGGTTTAGCTAAAGAACAAAACTGAGGACATTGAAAAATATTGGTTCGTGCATCAAAATACACTGGACACGTTTCAGAGGCAAGAGGCCTGCTCTTGCCAGCCAGGTCTCTGCCCGGATCCCCAAGACTCCGGTTCCTCTCATCCCCGCCCACCAATCACTCTCTTTCTGCCACCGTCCGGCCTCTCCACAGGCTGGTCCACAGCCTGCCCAACTCCCTGCTGTCTTTAAAACGCCTAAAAGGAACAAACAACACCCTCCTCACTCTTGCTCTGCCGCAGTCCCATTTGCAAAAGAGATCCAACTGCATGGCTTCACCTTTGGTTCTATTCCAGCACCACCCCTCCCAGAACCACCGGGGAGAAGGTCCCCATGGCCTAGTTTCCAAGTCCAGAAAGCTTCTTTGCATCCTTGCTCAACCTGACCTCAGAGCAGAGTTGGACATGCAGTCCAGTCTCTCCCTCCTCGGCCCTTTCCCCGAGAACGTCCCCTTTGCCAGCCTCCCCTCCCGACCGCCCCTGCCTCCAGCTCCTCCTCCTCCCTGGCCCTGCAGCAGGGGCCCGGGGCTCTGACCCGACCCATGTCTCTTCCCTCTACACCTCCTCTGCGCACTGTGATTTACTCTGGTTTCTTTAAACTTCTATGCCCAAAGGAATGGCTCCCAAATCTCTCTCTTTCCAACACTGCTAACTGGGTGCTCCAAAGGGTCCCACATTCAGTGTGTCCAAAATAAAACTCAGCACCTTTCCACCCTCTCCTGGTTCTCCATCTTTCAGTGGAAGAGTAAGGCTCTTCCTGTTGCAAGTGACCGACGTGTGGAAATGGACCTTGGAACTGATGCAAGCAAAGCCCAGGGTGTGAGGCCATGTCCTCGGGGCCTGGCCTCTCTGTCTCCCAGGTTGGCCTCCCTGTTTTACTTCACTCTGGGGCAGGCCCTGCCCGCAGGCCAGTTCCCAGCAGCTCCAGGCTCCTATCTTCCCAGCTAAAGTCCAGGGGGAAAGAAAGCATCGCTCCTTCGTCCCTTCTGCCCAAATCTCTGGCTTCACTCTCATTGGACCAAGTGTCCCTTTCCGAGCCAAACTCTGCATCCAGGGACAGTCTCGCACTGATTGGCAGTTGGGTTTTATGCATCTATATGTGGGTGGGTGAGAAATGGTTCCCCAAAAGGAGTTCAGGGTCTGTTTCCAGAAGAAGTGAGAACTGACTCTGGCTAGGCCACCACTCCAGTCTCAGAAGCACCTGTCCTTTCCCTCCCTGTCACTTACCACCAAACAGAGTGTCCGGGGGGTCCTTACCTTCTCTTGCCTGGACGATTTCAACGGCGCTCTGAGGAGGGATTCTCCCATTAGTCACTCCCCGCTGCCCACCCGCCACCCCGCTAACATGGTTATATTTTTAAAGTGCAGATTTGACACCTCTCTTTTCCTCAGCATGACTTCCAGATTCATCCATGTGGTTTTGTGTGTCAGTCATTTGTTCTCTTGTTGAGTGGCATTCCATCCTTAAGGTACACTCCAATTTGTTTATCCATTCACCTGCTGATGGACGTGTGCGTTGTCTTCAGTTTTTGGCTATTATGGTAAACACTTGTGGACAAGTCTTTGTGTGGCCACATTTTCATTTCTCTTGATACCTATGAGCAGAACTGATGGGTCACGTGGTGAGCATACAGTTAACTCTTTGAGAAGCTGCCAAGCCATTTACCAAACTAGTCTTACTGTTTTACATCCCCTCAGCATTGAATGAGAATTCCCTAGGCTCCACATCCTTGCCAATACTTGCTGTGATCAACTGTTTTAACTTTAATTATTCTACAGGTGTGTAGTGGTATTTTATTTTAGTTTTAACTTGCATTTCCCTAAGAATGATATTGCACATTTTTTCATGTGCTTTCTGGCCCTTTGTATATTTCTTTTATGAAGTGTTGGTTGAAATGTTTGCTTATTTTCAATTGGTTTACATAACTCATTGAGTTTATTTGCAACAAAATTGTTAAGAAATTTTGCATTTATGTTTATGGGGGATATTAGTCTTTAGTTTTCTTTCCTTATAAAACATCTGTCTGATCAACTGAAATGAAGAATAATTTACAGGGAATCAACAGTAGAGAAGAGAAAGCCGCGAACCAAATTAGTGATTTGGACTATAAGGAAGCAAAAAACACCTTGTGAGAACAGCAAAAAAACAAACAAACAAACAAAAAAAAACCAAGAAGATGAGGACAGTGTAAGGAGTCTCTGGGACAACTTCAAGTTGCCCCAACATTAGCAACATGGTGGTACCAGAAGGAGAAGAGAGAGAGCAAGAAATTGAAAACCTATTTGAAAAAATGACAGAAAACTCCCCAAACCTGGTAAAGGAAATAGACATGCAAGTCCAGGAAGCACAGAGAGTCCCCAACAAGATGAATTCAAAGAGGCCCTCTCTAAGACACATCATAACTAAAACACCAAAGGTTAAAGGCAAAGAGAGACTCTTAAAAGCAGCAAGAGAAAAGCAGTGAGTCATCTATAAGAGAGCTCCCATAAGACTGTCAGCTGACTCAAAAGAAACTGTACAGGGTACAAGGAATTGACAAGAAATATTCAAAGTGATGAAATAAAGAACCTACACCAAGATTACTCTATCCAGCCAAGCTATCATTTAGAATTGAAGTGCATGTAAAGAGCTTCCCAGACAAGAAAACGCTAAAGGAGTTCGTCACCACCAAACCAGTGTTACATGAAATGTTAAAGGATCTTAAGAAAAAGAAGAAAAGAAAGATCAAAAGTATGAACTATAAAATGATAACAAATATATATCTATCAACAATTGAACCTGAAAACAAAATAAATGTATTTGAATAAAAAAAATAAAAAAATAAAAGAAACAGAAAAAAAATAAAATAAATGGACAAGCAGAACAGAAACACTCTCATAGATACTGAGAACATTTTCACAGTTGCCAGATGAAAAAGTGAAGGGATCAAGAAGTTCAAATTGGCCCTGGCTGGTGTGGCTCAGTGGATTGCGCACTGGCCTGCAAACCTGAAGGTTACCGGTTTGATTCCCAGTCAGGGCACATGCCTGGGTTGCAGGCCAGGTCCTCAGCTGGGGGCCTACGAGGCAACCAATCTATGTATCTCTCACACATCGATGCTCCTCTCCCTCTCTTTTTCCCTCCCTTCCCCTCCAAGGATAAATAAATAAATTTTTTAATTTTTTATTTAAATAAAGTTTTTTTAACAAGTTAAAATTGTTTGTTACAAAATAGTCATGGAGATGTACAGTTTAGGGAATGTAGTCAGTAATATTCTAAGAACCGTGTGTGGTGTCAAATGGGTACAAGATTTATCGGGATGGTCACTTAGTAAGTTATGTAATGTCTCATCACTGGCATGTACACTAGAAACTAATATGATATTGTATGTCAACTGTAGTTGAAAAATAAAAATTTTAAAAAAATACGTAAAACTTCTGTTTGGTTTTGGCATCAGTAACATTGACCTCATAAAATGATTTGGAAAGCGCTTTCCCCTCTATTTTCTGAAAGGACTTGTTTATGATTGATATTAATTTTTCCTCAAATCTTTGATGCAATTAACAAGTGAGGCCATTCAGGCCTTTTCTTTGTGGGAAGGTTTTTAATTACCAATGTATAATAGTTTCTTTAATGAATATAGGGCTATTCATATTTTCTATTTCTTCAGTCAATTTTGGTCATTTATGCCCTTTAAGAAATACATCTACTTTATCTGAGTTGTAGATTTAATGTCAAAAGCTAGTCACCGCACCCCTTTGTGATCCTTAAAATGTCTAAGGACCTGTGCTGATGTCCCCCTTTTCTTTTTTCAATGTGGAAAGAAACAAATCTTAATCCTCCACTGTGGGAAACCAGTAAACAATACCTCTAATGGGAAGAAGTCAAGAACGGGCAGTAGAAACAAGATATTTGGAAAAATAAGGTAAATACGAGAAGAAATTGGAAAAGAATCGACAGCAGTTGCCTCTGGGATTCGTGGCAACACAGGGGTCCGAGACCTGAACGGAGCCCCAACTAGGCCTGAACAACCCTACATCACTGTACGGCCACGTCTGTGTCTGAGGGGCGCCCTGCGTAACGGGGGCTTCCCAGAATTGATTTCCACGTGGAATACAAGGTTTATCCAAGGATAAGTAATACAAATGTGCTTATTTGAAGCTCGCAACCCTATGATTAAAACTCAGAGAACTTTAAACCCATTAAAAGACCTAAGGGGAGGAGAATTTTATCACAGATTTTGTTTAGAACTGCCAAGGCATGGGGATACAAAGCAGACTGGCTTGCAGTCCTCCATTCGTGACTGTGTTTTAATTGTCTTCAGGCGCCCAGGCAACCACTCCCACCCTTGGAATGTCACTGTCACGCGGGCTACCATCCTACTGCCACCCCGTCACCGCGAAGGTCACGCATTATCTCTATGTGACCTGACATCCACACCCCAACCTAATTTAGCTTCTGCTCCCACGCTTCCAACAAAACTTTTCTTACAGGCTGTACCCTCCATGTTATTGAATCCAACACACCTCTTACTTGCCTGCTCAGTGCCGCTCAAGCCAGCTGACCACCCACGTCTCCAGCACTGTTTCTCAACCTCCTTTGCGGGCGCAGGCTCCCACACACGCCCATTCAGTGTTGGGGTGCCCGGGGCTTGGCCCAGGCCTCTGCCCTGCTCACATTTGACTCTCCCTATGGTTGAATCCACTCCCATGATGAGCATCGCTCACAGGCAAGCCCCGCCCTCAGAAGTTCTATGCTGCCCACTTACCACCTCCACTTAACAGGTCACTGATATCTCACCCCCCAAAATGCCCGTAACCTCAGACGTTCGTTTCGCGTTCAGCAGCTATTTAACAGTCAGGAAATGGACACCAGCCACAAACGTCCCGCTCTTCCTCCAATGTCCGCCCATCTCGGTCATCGCGTCACAAGTCTTCCGGTTACTTAAGTTGGAACTACCGTTCACGCCTCTCTCCCCCGAGCCCTCTACATTAAATCAAGTCCCCAGTCTCACTTATTCTTCTTTGAAAACACCCCCCAAGTCGGTATGCGCCTCTCCACCCCCACTGCCCCACCACGGCCTCCATTGTCTCTCACCTGGAGCACCGCACAGCCTTCCTCCCTGGACCTGTTCTACCCGCTCTCCATCTTTAGGGGATGTCAACTTTACAGCGAAATCCTTTGCCTGACACCTTTCTCCGCATGGCTCATAAGTCCAACACGACCTGGCCCCAGGGCACCTCTCTCCGGCCTCGCCTCACTACACTCAGCCAGCCTGGGGCCCTGGTCCTGAGACTCAGTTACCTGCCTCTTCCCCTGTGAGGCCGTCCCTCCCCCACTCTGATGTGCACCATCCCAAGGAGGGCAGCCAGAGGGGGGCCCTAGTCGCTGCATAGTCCTGGCCTCAAGCCCCAAGCCCGGTGCCCAGGGAGACGCTCGTGGAGAGGCCTGGCAGAGGCTTGGTGGCTGAAATCAGAGGCCCTTGGGTAGCCTGGGCGCCTCCAAGGACAGCTGGTCTCTGCAGACAAACCATCCAACAGCATGGAGAGGTGCCTTCCTACAGGCTCGGCCAGACTTCCCAGAAGTCTCCATGTAGCCCCGACATTAAGGTCCTTAGGAAAACATGCCCCCGAGGCAGCACTTTGCCTCCTAAAGGGCCCTGGGAGTCATCTCAGAACCGCTCACCGCCTCTCCCCACACACCACCTCTGCTAGAGCTCACCTGCCCAGACACCCCAAGGTCCAGCTGGCCCAGAGCCACACGCTTCCTCCGAGGCAACGTGCACCCATGACTTTCAGTGCTTCTGAGTGGGACCAGAACAAGCATGAGGGGTAAGTTTTATTACCCTTGGGAACTGTTGGCGCTGGGGGCGCTGCTGGGGTGAGAAAGCCCAGGTTGGCTCCTGTAGGAGCCACGAGTGGGTGGGACGCCAAGGTGGCTCTGCGGGGCCGGCATCGGATCCCGCTGCAGTTCCCACCGGGTGACTTGCAGTTGGTTCCAACAGCCACAAGGAAGGCCGCTGCATGCGCGTCTTTCTTCCCGCTTTGTTTACTTTAAGGGCTTAGTGCCACTGCTGAGGAGCACAGCGGAACTTAGAAACTGCTTCTCAGGCCACTGGAAGATGTAGGTCAGAGCTCTCTTAAGACACAAAAATAAGATCGTCCAAGGTTTGATTTCTGTAGTCTATACACTTGTATCTATAAACGTATATGCCATCTGTCAATTTACTTACCTGCTCATATATATGTGCCTCAAAGAGAATATACTTCTGTTTCATATATTCATGGAATATTTATAAAAATTGATCAAGTACTTGGACAAAAAGAAAACCATAACAAATTTTTTAAAAATGTAGAAATCTTCAAGTTACATTGACTGATTATAATCTAATATCTGAAACAACTAATTTAAGGAAGATAATTCTTTTACTATTTAGAAATTGCAAACATATTGCTAGGTAGCTCTGAGACCAAAGAAATCAAGTAAAATTAAAAACTATGTAGAAAAAAATGAAAGAACACTTAATACCAAAATCTATGACATAAACAAAGCTGTATTCAAAAGAAAATTTATAATCTTAAAATGTTGTCCTTATTCAAGAAGGTGAAAAAAAAAACACAAAATAAAATTAAGTACTTATCTTAGCAAGCAGAGACGAACAGTAAAATAAATCAAAACAAGCCAGGTAGGGCAATCAAGGATTAAAGATGCAATTGATACAGTAATAGAAATGAAATAGGAACCAGAAACAAATCCCAAACTTGTTCTTGGAAAAGATCAATAACGTCCTCAAAAACTCAGTCATAAAAAAAAAAAAAGAATAAAAAGATGCAAGATAAGAGAGGAAAATAACCAGGTACAGGAGGTATTAAAATAATCTTAGGGGAATATGCACAACTATAAGGCAGCAAATTAAAAAAAAAACCTAAGAGAACTGTATGCTTGTTAAAAACCAAACATGCCACTAAAATTAACTGATGAAGAAATGGGAAACTTGAGTATTCCAATTAATGAAGGGCACAGTGGGGTGGCGATTAAAGGGAAGGAACTACTAAAAAAATTCTAGAACCCAATGGCTTTGCAGCCTACTTTCATCTACTCTGAAAAACTAGAACAGGAAATTCTGATGTAATTAAAGTATCGCAAACCATAGAAAATGACAGTTTTATAAAGGCAGCATAATTTTAATTCTAACATCTGATGAAGATGCTAAGAAAAAAGAAAATTATAGGACCCCCCCCCGGCCCCGCCCCGCAGCACACATTTTAAAGATTCAAAGGCTCAAAAGTATTACCAAATAGTACCAGGAAATGTATCAAAAGAGAAACAAATGAACACATTATGACCAAATGGGGCTTATTCCAGGGAATAAGGGTGGTGAGGTGCCAGGAAATTTATCAACGTAATATTACATTGAAAAAACTAATGGCGCCCTGACTGGTGTGACGCAGTGGGTTGGGCATTGTCCTGCAAACCAAAAGGTTGCAGGCGAGGTCCTCCGTTGGCAGCACTCGAGGGACAATCAATCAATGTTCCTCTTCCTCTCTCCTTCCCTTCCCCTCCCTCTAAGGATGAATAAATGAAATCTTTAAAACATTAATGGAGAAAAACAATACAATCCGTATAACAGAGACTGTCATTCAGCGGCTATTCCTAACTTAAATGTCTACAAACAAATGAAAAGATGGTCAAAGGCTAGGGAAATACAAAGTCAAGACTGAGAAAGACCTTTGCACCCACCGGCCCAGTAGGCAGGGCGTCCAGAGAGGCTGCTTCCAGGTGGCCACAGCCAGCGCCATCCCAGCTGCACTTTTGGAAAGTGATCTTGGCTCCTGGGAATCAGCGCAGAAATAAAATTCATGGCTAAGTCCACGCATGGGCGGTTGTTCTTGCAGGGCAGGGCCAGGTGGACTGAAAACCAAGGAAATGTCCACAGATGAGGAATACTTGAGTTGATGACAGAATCTCTGCATCAATAATTAAGCGGCGTTGAAGACAGGTCTACGAAACTGAAGGTAACACTGAGAAGTTGCAAGAAAAGTATGTAGGATGCCAATTTTATCAAAACAAAAGTCAGGAAACTATTGGAGAAGCATACACGCGTCTATGTACGTGCCTGAATATAATTACAGGAGTGTAGGGAGACGGTGGCCGATACGCAAAGATAATTGTTAACCTTGAGGTGGCGTAACGCGGCGGCGGTACCGGGGGGACAAGACAAGGGGGAAATACAGAATAACTGCCCTCATGTGGTAGAACCTACATGAGAGTCTATTTTTGTTTTGTGCTTGTATAAAAGATTTAAAAACGGCCTTTTAAATATTTCCACAGGATCCTTCCGCAGCCACTTCTTCTCCTCACTGTTCCTCAGGACCTGGTCTTCCAGGGGTCAGCACCTTGGTACCCGGGAGGTGGCAGCTGAGCTGGTGGAAGGCCGCTGCCGCCGCACTCCCTTGCTGGGTCATCAGTGTCTCCAGGCCCTGGCTGCTTGGGCAGCATGTTTTCTGACACTGGCCTGCTCCCAGGAGCCCTGAAATAGTCTAGTGTGCGCTCTCTCACTTGGGGTGTTAGCTGCGCCTCTCAGTCCCCGCCCTGCCTCCCTCTGCGTAGAAGGGGCCTATCTTTAGATGCCGAGCTTCGGTGCGGAAAGTGCAGCCCCTCCCTTCCCTAAGCTCTTGGATTTCGGTTGGACATTTGGCTCTGACTGGCTCTTGCTGAGTTCCAGCAGGCAGCGGTGGGTGAGGTATTTGAAGAGGCACAGGGACACATTTCTTGCTTAAATCCAATTCTTCGCCTGCTCCGTACTGAATGCGGCTGAGAAAAACGCAACCAGGCTGCCCGCCCTCACTTTAAATTCATGATCTCTAACCTCAAATGGGCCCTTCTTGCTCCTGGTCTGCTCACCTTCCCACCCTCCTGTCTGTGGTACATCCTCTCCCCTCTCTCCAAATCTGTACCGCGCCCCCCCCCGCCCCCGCCCACCGCTGATCTCTAAGGAAACAAGCAGCCAACTGAGAATTCCACATTTGCCCGCCTTCCCAGCCAGCTGGTCTCCCTTCTTTCCTTTTACTCCCTCCTCCATTATGGCCCTTCTCTCTTGAAGTGCCAGCCATTTCTCTCCCTCCGTTTATGGCCAGAGCACTCAGAGAATGGTCAACGTCATCTCTTAATTCCCCTCCTCCCATTTTTCATTTGAAACTTCTCCCTCAAGGCCCCACTGAAACGCCCTCGGGAAGGCTCCAGGGAGCTCGAGGCTGTAAATCCAGCGCTGACTGCTGGTTCTCACCCGCCGTGATCCGTCGGGGGCGCTGGCCAGGTAACCTCCCTGCTCTTTGAAACCGCTCTGGACTCGGCCTCCAGGACCCACCCTCGTGGTTTTCCACCTGTGACACTGGATGGTCCTGCTCAGTCCCCTTTACTGTTGTTCTGCATCTCCCTAAGCTCTAAATATTGGGGAGCCCTGGGGCTTGGATCTGGGGCCTCTCCTCTTTGCTGCTCCCACTCAGTCCTTTGGGACTTTTATCCTGTCTCCACTTGCCACTTGTGTGCTGCTAAGTCCACGTCGGGGACCTTTGGCCTGGACTTGAATTCCAGGCGCCGTGGCCGACTGCCTTCTTGACCCCTCCAGTGGGTAACAAGTGGCCCCTTGAACGTAATGTGCGCCAAGCGGGCTCCAAAGCTGCTCCTCTCGAAGCCTCCCCTTCTCAGTAAGTGACAGCTTCCCTCTTGCCAGGGCCTAGACAGGCGACCTCAGAGACAGGGCAGGGGGAGCAGCTGACATAACGCTCGGGCCTGTGGAGGACGGACAGAGGACGGACTTGGAAGTTCAGTACGGCTCACGGGGCAGGATCCGCCTGAGGAAATGTGCTTCCACGGCACGAGGGGAGAAGGGGTCTGTCCCTGTGACCCTTGTGATACGTCCGGCATTTGTCGTTGATGATGGTTCTAGAATCTCTGGAACACCAAGAAACCCAAAGAAAACACACGTCTGGGGAGTCAACAAAGCCTTTTATTCCACAGGAAGAAAAGTTACGACTCTGATATGAGAAGCAGATTAAAGAGTCTGAACAGGTTGGTGGTTGTAATAGTGTTTACACAGTGGAGAACTATATATTTTATTTTCAGAATTTTACCAAGCAGTTACTATGGTATTTTGAGGCACAGATGATGCTTAAAAACGAAGTGGCCCTGGAGCCTTCTGCACGTTGAGGTGAGTACAGGCCGGGCTGGTGAGCGCGGCCGCCGTGCCCGCAGGGCGTGGCGGCCAGGCCCAGGCGGGACGCTGACCTCTGCCGTGGCTCACCAGCGCGCGGAGGAAGCGGCCACGGTTAGGCGGCGGTGTGGGGCGGCCAACTGCTGGGTCAGGGAATTAGGATGGCTTTTGATTTCTCCTGATCCAATTTCTCCTTATGCAACTGATTTCACTTTCCTCTGAGAGCAACTGTGTACTTGAGATAGCCCGAGAATCGGTGGAAATTACCGTAACGAAGTCTCTGACATCACTGGCTAAATACCAGTTTAAGAAGAAACGGGGCATTCAGAGCCGGGGCCAGAGCCTGCTTCCTCCGAAGCTTTGGATGTTTTCCTGGCGGGCCAGGAAAGTGCGTCCAGAGCCCCTGGAACCTCATCGCCACGCCTGGCGAGCGGGTAGGGAGGGCAGGGGAGCCGGGGAAGCTCTTGGTCGGCGTCCACCTGCCCCCCGCCAGCCCCACCCCATTTTAACATTCTAAGGCGCAAATGTCAGAGAGGAGTTGTGCAATCGGAGGACAACTATTTCAAGAGCTGATTAAAATTAGAAAGGACAGGGAGGGGGTCCTCCGCGCACCTCTCCACGGTCTGGAGGCGACCGTCAGCACCTGCTTTCTGCCGCTGGGGCCCGGGCACCCACTGCCGCCGCGCTCCTCAGTCCAGGACAGAAATCCAGTGGTTTCGTTCCACAATGTGGCAGAGGGCTGGCGATGCAGCTGCCTGACCCTTCTGAGAGTCTCATCTGTAAGAGGTCCTGATCGCAGGCAGCGGACTCCTGGTGACGCAACTGTGAGCCGCACGTGTGGGGGGCGGGGAGGCGGGCCGGCGCGGGGTGGGGCAGACCTGCGGGTGAGAGTGGACGCCACCCCGGCTGCCCAAAGGCCGGCCAGGACCAGCACACCGCCAGCCTCGGCCCCTCCAAAGCCAGGCTTCCATTCTGCAGGCCACAAAATTAGGGCCCCGTGAGGACTAGACCTTGGCGTTCAAGACAATCCTTGAAAACACTGCTTAGCTAAAGCACTTGAACTTCTAAGTTCCCTTCCTGCTTCTTTGAAAACGACCCCCCCACCCCGGCCACACACACACATACACACAGGGAGGGAGCGGGACAGAGACAGAGAAAGATCAGCCTCATTTGCGCCTTGGAGGGGTCCGGAACATGAGTGACGAACACAGAAACTGCCCACACATCCACTGATCCCGGGGGCGTTTTAGATCTGGGCCACGTGTGACAAGGCTGTAGAAACTGGTCAGCTCTATGAAAATAAACACTTAAAAATCACAAGGCTATCAGTTATTCAAGGGGGAGCCCTCCTGCCCCCCGCCCCCGACTTGTTGCTTCCTTACAGAAAAGGGAGAAACCAGGCGGGAGCCTGGGAGGGGCAGGCACGCACAGCAGCCTCGCTACTTGCTGGGATTAAAAACCAAGGACAAGAGATGCTTTGGCCAAATCTTGGTACCATTAAAAACTTACCAAAACAGCTTAGCCTTTTAACACTCCAACGCCACTGCCCTTTCTACGACTCGCCCTCTCCTTTGCCGCCCCCGCGCCACCATGGCTGGGACCCCGGCCCGCGGGGCTGGGCGCCTGCCTGCAGCTCTAAAAAGAGGAGTCCTAGTGCCTTCTCCTTTGCGGCTCTCCAGGAAGAAGAACATTCTTACTGTGAATTCTGATGAATCCGTGGATTTTTGATTTGTTAAAACGAAGATTTCTATGGGATTTTTTCCCCTTCTAAACCAGCAGAGCCTACCCATGTTTCAAACTGTCTCTGATAATAACCCAGGAAAAACTTAGGTTGGCACGACTTGTCAGGAGAAAGCCGAGGAGACAGGCAGATAAAATAATTTGTGATCATCTAACATCTACCTTTAAAATGTGGGTGACAAATAAATCACAGCTGGGCTTCCGAGCCACTCTCCCACCCCCTCTGCCAGGGCCAGCTCTGCCCCGCCCCACCCTGGCCCCGCCCCCACCCCAGTCCCAGGGGGTCCCAGGGCGGCTGGGCTGGGCCCCTCCCCTCCCCAAACACCCAACCCCACCTCATCCCACCCCACCACAGCCAGTCCACTTTGCTGGGAGTTCTCTGGTTTCCAACCTCAAGTTCGTCACCTTTCAAGAGTGCCTTTTATAGGGAATACCCTGAATCAGATATATAGAATTAGTGCAATAGAAGATCCAATATAATTTTATATTACTTTACAGTTAACAAGCCTTTACACACATCACAGGCCCTGTTTGGAAACGCGCCTATATATTTACAAACACACAGGTGTACATATATACATGTTAACAAAATACAGGGCAATCCAAAAACTAGATTCAGCTCCGGACACTTTTTTTTTTTTACGTTATTCAACCAATACCTTTTAAAAATTTCTTCCCCATAATCTAAAGTAACCCCCACCCCACAGATTAATACGGTTGGTTTCCCTTCATCTCCGCCACTAGCATATACTTCTCCTTGTTCTTGGTGTCGGCCCCCGAACCATACTCTGGTTCGGCCTCCCATCTAGGCCTCTGAGGGGGGCTGGGTCCGGAGCGCACCGCCCGGCCGCTGGGCCCCCTCAGGAGTCCAGTTCCAACTGTTCCTCATTTTCACTGAGTCTTAGCATCAGCTGCTGTTCATAGTACAGGCTCTTTGCATAGTTTATTTCTTGTGACAGCTTGACGGCGAGGACCTCCGATTTCACATGGACCTGGAAGACAGCAGGGAATGAGCGACCAGCCCCGGGGGCGCACGGGCGCAGACCGGCTGCAGAAGCCAGGACGGGCACACTTTTAAGAAACAGCCTCCGGGGCCCTACTGCGGGTCTGCGCTAATTCACGGTCTGGGGGAGGGGAGCGGAGGGTCGTTCCTGGAGCCTGTGTCTTTACCAAACCCCCCAGGTGACGGTGTGGCCCGCAGTCACCACCTGACGGCGGGACTCCCGTGAGGGCCAGGAGCACGGACAGAGGGCTGTGCCTTGGGGATCCAACCCAAAGTCTGGTGGTGGTCAAAGAGGGAAAGCACCAGCACTCAAACGCCTCGAGGTCTGTCTTGTCTTAGCCGCTCACTTGCCTTGGAAGGGGCAAAGATGCAGCTGGGCCAGGCTCCCCATCACGCCAAGGAACTTGTCGAAATAACTCGTACTTTTGGGTGTTAACTCTATTCTAATCTCCCAGCCCTGACTTAAGCCAGTGACCCCAGGGGAGCCTGTACAAGCCAAACCAAACCCCAGTGCATTCCTGAGCAGAGAGAAGGTCAAAGGAGAGGGGCCCGATAAGGTCGGTTGCTATTTCTGCTCCGTAGAAAGACCCCGAGATAAGCAGGACCCCTCTGAGTGACACGCCGCTCTCACACGCAGGCTTGGCAGCCCGGCGCACCGGGCAGAAAAGGGCAGGGCGAGCCCGGGGCTTCATGAAAAGATACTACCTCCAAAGACGGCCAAGGCGGCGCTTCCTCATGCAGGTTCCTGCCAAGCCACCGGTCCCTCCACACGGGACAGCTCCTTCTGCCGGTGGCCGTGTAACCTTGACCTAGTCACTTGCTGTCACTGAGCCTCCTTACCAGACAAGTGGGGACAATGACACTCCATCCAGCATCAAATGATCTGTAAGACGTACTTAGTATCCAGCCTGGCACATAGTAAGCCCTTAATGAATGCTGATTATTAATAGTGACATTATTATTTAAAAGTCCTGCCATGACAGTGTCTTCTAACCTTTGGAGGCAAAGTATACATTTTATTTACAAATATTTATTGAGCACTATTCCTGGGTAAGGGCCTCTGCTAGGCATTGCTTCTTTGCACAGACAAAAAAGAAGTGAGTTTCCCACTGTTACGTAGGAGAGACAGCAGAGAAGCCGGTGCACACCAGGACACTGCCCTAGTCACTCGGGTGTAGGGGACTGAGAGGCGGCGCCCCGGGGGGTTGAGAGCAGCGCAGCCTAGCCCTAAAGTGCATCCCACCGAGGAGCGAGAGCAGGGCAGGCGCACTGGGCCCTTTCTGCCAGGGGGGCGGGCGGCGCGCACGCACTCACCATGGGCTTCTGGTGTGAGGGGCCGGGGATGGACACCCCGCTACTCGTGTTCACCGCCTTCTTGGTCACCTGCACGTACACCTTCCCGTGGTCTTTGGAGACAAGGCAGTGGTAGAGGTCGTCGTACTTGACTTCTAGGAAAATGGCCTCCCGGTCCACATAGTCTCCGCTTTTCAGGAAGTAGACAGCCTTGGAGGAGATGAGCACGCAGTAGCTGTCGATGTTCTCCACCGCGATGAAGCTGCAGAGGAGAGGCGGAGTCAGACAGGTGCGGAACTCCCCCCCTACCCCCCCGCCCCGTCGAAGCGCCAGCAGGAGGCAGCGTGGGCTGGGGCACCCCCTGCCCAGAGGCCTGACCCTGACGCCAGGCTCCCGCCCTCACTCCACCTTGGGCAAGTGGCTCAGTCGCTCTGAACCCCCGTTTCCTCATTTATAAATTAGGGGTCAAAGTGGGGCTGGCACCGCGGCCCCTCACACGAGGTGTCGCAGCCAAGTGGGTGCAGGGTGCCGACCGCCTCCAGTGAGGCATTCGGGGGCGTGAGGCTTAGGGATAACTGTAACAATGCTTTGTTGGGCAAAACAGAGGAAGAAAAAAATAACGTCTTTAAATGCTGACTGAAGCAGCTGAGAAAGTCCTCCTTGGTCACAGGGGAGCTCAACGCCAGCAGCTAAGACACAGGCCGGGAGGGGAGGTGGAAGGCGAGGAAGCGGGACTAACGGGGCACCCAAGGGCGCGAGGAGAGACGGCACGACGTTCTCCCGTCTGCACACGGACATCTACTTCCTGCCTTGCTCAGCTCTACGGGGCCACCGGGTCTCCGCTCAGCACCTCCAGTGACAGGCAGCCTGTGAGACCTCCACTCCGTTCTCAGAAAACTCCAGCAGTTAGAAGGTGCTTTGGCTAGAAAAGTTATAATCTTGGGTTTCGTAACTTTCTGAGGCATTGCTTCTAGGGGCTTTAGAGCCACTCAGAAAAACGCTCATTCCTCTTCCTTCACGGAGCTCCCAGATTTAAAGTGGAAATTTATGCAAATCAAACCTCTCAGCTCAGCTGCTGAATGGAGAGCAGTGACCCTTGGTGAGCGCTGTGACAGCTCTCCGGGGCCTGGCTGCCTCCACCGCATCTTGTGACAGCCTTCCACAATGGGGCGGCGATGTCAGGGGGACAGCGAAGGAGAACAGATGACGGCAAGAATACTAAGAGCTGACCACAGGCTGGCTGTCAAGCTGCGGCCCCCTGGGCCTTGATGTCCTGAGAGAATTTGCAAGCGCAGTCGCTCGCAGCCCAGGCCCCCACCCCCTGCGCCCCCGGGAGCTGCTGGGGGCCGGGGCCCAGGCCGGCTTTGTGGCGGTGGCAGGGCCTGCTGCTGGACGGGCAGCTTCCCGCTCAGTCCCAGGCATGTGCCAGTCACAGACTGTAGGGGCTCGGCGCGCCCCCCGCCCCACGCTGCATTCAGAACACGCAGTGTCTCTCAACCTACCCACATCCCCCATCGGGGGACTCACAAGCTCGACCATCTCCGGGAAGCTTCGCGGGCAGTTTCCCCACAAAACGCTCAGCCTCGCCCCACCTTCGAACACTGAACTGCATACCTTCAAAGGCACTGCCAGACACTCATTGCCCTCTTCATGGGTCCTGGATAGGATCGGCTCTGACCGAGCGGATGGGACCGTGGGGCCCGCATCCTCGCCCCGCCTCCCTGAGCATCACCGCCGAGTATCTGCCTGCTCCAGCCACCATTTAAACCACGGCCTCACGTGACAAGAAGTGGAGTTCATTGTTCTATTCTAACTGGTGGGCAATGCCAAGAATGTAGACTTGCAAAGTCTTGATACCCAAGTTAGAAAGACCCAGATGCTTTTGGTGTTCAGGACACTTTGGCACAGACTTTCCCACATCCCAGCCCTGAGAGTGTGTATCGAGGAGGCAGCTTTATCACTTACAGACTGGGCTTGCAGAGGACCTGAAATTGCTGGTCTGGAGGAAGAAAAGGAGACAGAGAGAGGCAGGAAAAAAGAGAGAGGTGACGAAGCTTCCCGACAGCGAGGAAGTGCTGCGGGGCCAGCTGAACTTGCTGGGAAACTAGGTAAAAACTGAAAACCAGCCGCCAGTTCTGGAGCGCCGGTGGCCCAGGTGGAGCTGCTCAGGCTGAACGCGGCTCTCAAGGGCGACGCCACAGGCCGGCCCCCGCAGCGGGGGCCAGAGCAGGAACGCGCATTAAAACCCCAGCTGAGATGACTTTTGTTCCTCTGGTCCAGCACAGGATGGGGCCCTTCTGTCCCTTCGCCCTTGCCCCCTCTCACCCCATTTGGCACCCCCCGTGGCTGACATTTACGCGCGGCCTTGAAAAGGGCTGAGGCCTTTCTTCTGTCCCGGCAGTTGCTCTCGCCCCCGGGACGGAGCGGCTGACATTATTAGTGCGCTTTCCACTGCAACTTTTATAGGCTTTAAAACAGACTCCTTTTCAAGACGGCACAGATGGTGCAAGTCCTCGCTCAGGCCGGAACCCCTTGGGGAGGGGTGGCCCTGAGCTGGGCGGCTGTGCCGGGTGGCACTGCCCGCGGCGTGGGCTCGAGGCCGGGTGCCTGGCCCTGGCCAGGCCGATCGCTTTGCTCACGGTTCAGGGTCTTCATCGGATAGAGGTGATACTACCTGCCAGCTTCAGCCACAAAGTTAGTGAGATCAAAAGAATTCAAGGCCATACAGAAATGGGAGGAGATGGGAGCAGTACATGGGCACAGATCTCTGCTCTGTGAGCCCAGAGCTACTGCAAACAATAACATTTTCCTGACTTTTACATGAAACATTCTAATGTCTCTTCAGATGGAAAAGCAGGTCCGAGCCAAGGGTACAAGCAGCAGGAGGAGGAGAAAGGGAGGCGGTGAGGCCGCAGCGGGCAGCTGGAGCACCAGGGTCCCCTGCCGTGGGCTGAGCAAGAAGCCAGGGACCGGCCTTGCAAACAGCTCTGCCCTCGTTTTCCCTGGCCGCTTCCTCAGCAGCCCACAGCCAGACGCTCAGGTGGGCGCGCGCACTTTTTTTAAATTACAGAATCTAGAAACCACATCAAAGAATAATGGAAACTGAACTGGGGATGAGGGGGTCCCTCTTGTAATGGAGACCAACTCCAAACTCGTTGCTGGGAGACAGGAGCCAAAAACCAGGGTGTGAGAGAAGCGGGGCCACAGCAGCACTCGCGCTGGCGCCTCGGCCCATGGCCGCCTTCTCCCCTTCTGCTCCGCAGCCACGAAGCCGTGAAGCCACGGCACCGCCCTCCTTCCCTGGCCGCCCCCCTGCAGGGGGCCTGCCCCCCACGGGCCTCCACAGGGTTCACTTGAGGGGCTCAGGGTCCCCCCAATGATCACTGAGTCCAGACACTGGGCTTTCCACTCTCCGTGCCCCGTGTGACCACGCTCCACGCAGGGCGGCACGCAGCCCAGGACGGAGCGACGGCTGGAAGACCTCGTGCGCTGACACAGAGGAAGGAAGCCTCAGCTGATCCTGAGTGTGTCCTGCTATTCTCAGACCTATTAGGAACTCAGAGGGAGGGAGAGCAGAAGCATGTGGCCAGAAAGAAACCTCTGGATAAGCTTTATCCCTCAAACAGGAGAACGAGAGAGGCCACTCAGGGTTCTGGGGACACATTGTAGTTTGCTGTAAGTACTGTAATTAATTCTGTAAAAAAACAGGATTTTAAACGTTGGTTAGAAGTTTCACTTGTAACTCTCCTTTAAGGAGAGAAAGAGGACACTGTGACCTTGGACTCAATGTCAGAAAGTATCTTCGGAGAGAAAAAAAAGGAGTGGCCACGGTCCCCATCATGTTCTGAGCACACCCAGGCTCTCACGGACGGGGGTGAATCTGGCAAGGCTCACGATCACTCACAACACCCCACCCCACGAGCCCCACGGGGCTCCCTCAGCAACACCGGGGGCAGCATCCACAACAGCTTCAGACCCTCCCTCTGCGGCAGGCGGTGATGCCTTCTCCACGCCCCACGTGACCTTCTCTCTTCTCTCCTTGGCACAGTCCTCCCCACCCTGCAGGGCCAGGCCGCTGGCCTGCAGCGTCCCCCAGCTTTTCAGGCATAAATCAACCCTTCCCCTTGCAGCCCCACCCCCTCATGGCTCACACTTCTATTTTCAAAGCAGTCACGTGTTACAGAGAGTTGGTAATATTGTCTGTTTCCCCGGCTAGACTACACACTCGTCAAGGAAAGAGCGAATTTCTCACTCGCCCTGGCACACAGTAAGTAGGAGCCAGTGAATTTAAGGGTTAGGTAGTCCAGACATGACGATGAGATTACAGCGTAGGGTCCGAGGGGACTTGGCTGAGCACGTGCAGCTTCGGATGCTGGATATATTGTCCCCTGTAGTAGAGCTGAAGAATCCTCTCAGAACTCCTGGTCTTATGTATTCAAGACGTAGCAAGCCATTAGCCTTGGTCAGAATGGCTGGGAAACCCGCCAAATGAAAGTTTTATTTCAGTGGCATATCAAAGAATGTCCAATGCTCTAAGTGTCAATGGTTATTGATAGATGACAGTACTTCATGGTTTAGAAAAGGAAGCCAATGAATTCTATCCCATTCCTCAGAAGAACCAGTCTTTTGTTCTTGCTTTTAGACCATATATATTACTACTGTAAGGTTTATATTCATAATTACATGCTATTAAAATCAACACTGTAACCTGGGCTCAGAAAAAAATTCCTGATTTCTGTCTGCAACTTCTCAAGGAGGACAGACAAGATACAGAGCACCATAAACACTATGTTTACAAAGGGTACGAGGAAGAAGAATTTTACTCTTGATTTTATTTCTTTCTGTGTCCTTTGAATTTGCTAACCATGCATGAGTTTATTTAATCAAAAAGAGAAAAGACTTATCTGGTTGGTGGGTTCACTGGCTATTTTGTTTTCCTTTTTATAATTTTTCTGTATTTAATTTAATTAATTTATTTTTGGAGAGAGGGGAAGGTAGGAAGAAAGAGAGGGAGAACCGTCGATGTGAGAGAGAAACGCCAACTGGCTGCCTCTCCTGCGCATCGACCAGGAATCGAACCTTCCCACCTTTCAGGACGACGCCCCACAACTGAGCCCGACCGGTCAGGGCTCTGTTTGCTACATTAAGAAAATCTCATACATGTCATTTTGTAAAACTGTATTTTGAAAATACAATCCGATTGTCAAAATTCAGGAAACAGGATGCTAGAGCCACTTCTCGGGTCATGTGGGTGGCTCACGGGCGCCCTTTTTGAAAAGGTAAGAGCCATTCTAATGCTTACGATGCCAGGATGCAACTCTATCTGTGATGAAGGGTTAGAAATGAAAACAGGTACCCCTCCCTCCCTTCCTCCTTCCCTTCCTCTCTCTCTCTTCGTTTCAGTGAAAATGAGGCTCCTGGCTACAGATAGACACTAGCCATAGAGAAAAATTAATCTAATCAGATAGGGCGAATTTTAACATCAGCTTAAGTCAGGATCCTATTTCAAAACCAAATTGAGAAAAATGGGAATCAATGGTGATTCTGCAACATACCAGAGAAATATTTGATTCATTTGAAACTAAAGCCTTTTCAGCTGGCTAGACCTTAAATCATGTCAGTAACTATCTTTTTAATACTAATTAATTAAATAAAATGAAAAAATTAAATGAAACTTGATCTGGGAGCACAGAGTTGAAGTAACCATGGCGCTGGGACTTTGCGGGGTTTTCACTACATCAGGAAGTAATTACACAATATTTTCCACAAGTGAAACAGTGAGTCTAACTGGAAAAAAATGTGGAAACATTTAGTTAGAACAGTAGAGCAAGGTATTAAAGACCCTTTTAAGGGGTTAACTCTGAAGGAAAATATGCAAATAATTAGGTCTGTAAACATGTTTTTAATTACAATTCCAGGATAAAAGTCAGGGGTATAATTTGGCACTCGGTGTGTTTTTCCTGAAAACCCTTTTCCTGCAAAGTGACGATTCTAATGTTCACGTCACCGCGAGGACCCAGCCTGACAACTGGGGACACATCGGAGGAACGCGGGCCACTCCCCGATGACCTCTCCCCTGCACACTGAGGAAGGCGAGGGTCGCGCACCCCTCCCACACTCGCTGGCGAGGCCTATTCCACACAGGGGTGGGGACCCGCGGCTTTCATCTTTGGAATCAAAACCCATCCGTGCCAGTATCTCCTCCTAGTTCACACGAATTTCAGGGGTTCAGGAAATCGACCTCACTGACCTCGCCTGGACCCCAGGGTTCGGCTTTCCGTGCCTGCTCGCAGAGCACGCCTCTCCCTGGGAGCCACCGGCCGTAGCCGGGCCACACGCTTTCTCCCTGTGCTTTCGGCACATGTCCTTCTACTGAAAGTGACTCTCGCAAGGAAAATGACTTTCACAGATGTA
Source organism: Pteronotus mesoamericanus (assembly GCF_021234165.1). Classification (NCBI taxonomy): domain Eukaryota; kingdom Metazoa; phylum Chordata; class Mammalia; order Chiroptera; family Mormoopidae; genus Pteronotus; species Pteronotus mesoamericanus. The sequence goes on from NW_026555200.1 coordinate 3,690,892, forward strand.
AACTAAAGGCACCATATACAGTCATTTATACTCTCAACCTGTGACCGCCCCCCCCCCCCCCCGCCCCGCCAAAGGTGGACAAGTGAACACACACCAGTAACGGCAGCCGTCCTGCTGTCACTCATGAACCGACATTTCCCGAGTGCCCAGTACGTGTCAGGCACCGCTCTAGGTGCTGAGGCCTCTCCCGTGAACACACAGGCAAAACTCCCAGCCCTTCCGGGGCTGCCAGACTAGCAGACTCTGCCCCACGCCCTGCCGCACAGGAGGGATGACTCTGGGCCTCTGACCCAAAGGCCGAAACCCCCACCAGCAGAGCAGCTTAAGGGGCAGTCATGGCGCCCGGTCCTCACCCCGGCGAAGCGGGAGTGCGGTCCTCCCTGGAGTGGAACCGCACTGGGCTTCGGGGTGTCGGAATGAGGGCCGCAGCTGAGGCCAGAGTAAGAGGACAGGGCGCATTAGAGATGTGTGCTATGGACTGAACTGGGCCCCCCTCAATCCCTACGTTGAAGCCACCCCCCCATGGAAGTAATTAAGGTTAACTGCAGTCATAAGGGCGAGGCCCTGACCCTACAGGATTAGTGCCCTTATGAGACACACCAGACAGAGATCTCTCTCTCTGGGTCATGAGAGGAGACAGTGAGAAGGGGGCCATCACAAGCCAGGACGAGATCCCTCACCAGGAACTAGATTGGGCATCACCTTCACCCTGAACTCCCCAACCTCCAAAAGTATAAGAAAATAAATTCGACTGAAACTAAAACATCATTGACTGAAAAATGGATGACAGGTTGGAAGATTTTTAGATGCGTTCTCTAGAGCTTGGATCCTGAACAATCATAGTCAATGTTCATAGGAATGACCTGGATTCACACTGTATGTCTTATTAAATGTGAGGGTTATACTTAAGAAAATAAAGATAAATGCTGCTGTTTAAGCCACGCAGTCTACGGTACTTTGTGAGAGCGGCCAGAGCCAAGACAACGTGACGCACCCCCTTCATCGGGAGCCTTCCTGCAACCCTGCAGGGGCTTCCGTGACACAAAACACACCCAGGGAGCAACAAATGAATTCTGAGCTTGAGTTCTGATGTCCCCATTCAGGCACGGCTACAAAAATACGAGACAAGGTCAGTTTACCGCTGTCTCTACCAATGACACCGAAGGCTATCCTGAGAGTTAACCTCCACTTCAGACACTTTCCCACCCACGAAGACACAGTCGTGGTCCTCAGAAACATCCCCAATTGGCTTCATCTTAAAGGTGATATATCAGCATTAAAAGAAATTAAACTAGCATTTTGCTACTCGTCAGGTCTCACTGACTGCTTTCTCTGGGCTGGTGGTTCTGATACCTATTTAGGTCAGGGAGCCTTGTACATGAAGAGGTGTCTGCAGAGCACCTTAAATCGTGATATACTGAATTCTATCATATCAGCTTGGGATAATTTCACTAGTGTAAAATGCTGTAAGATCCCAGGAATGGGAGGCTCCACAATCAGAGAGTACCATAACAATTGTAAGAAAACTGCATTCCCCAATTTTTCAGCTACTACTTGTTATCGGTTTATCTGTTTTGTTTCACCAGCTTTCAGGAGCAAACAACAGAACATCAAAGTTTAGGAAAATTTTACAGGGAAAAAAGTACCCTTAAAATTGAGAGCTTTTATTATCTTCTCTTTTTGCTCTAACTAGGAAGAAACTACCATTTTCTAGAAATAAAACATTAAGGTCTCACTCTGAAACCCAGTTTGAGAACCACTGCTTTAAGTAAAAGGCTGTTTTCAAGCAGTTCTATCCGAACCTACAGAACATTTGGGCCAAGGAATCGTCAGTTCCAAGGTCTCAGGGTCAGGATGGTACTTATCCGGTGGTCGGATAAGAACTTCCCAGGCTCAGAGACAGAAAAGACAACTCGGTGAAGCCACGTGACCGGTTCCTCACTTACAATTCGTCTTGTACGTTGTCCGTCAGCTTGAAGAGCTGCTCCTGCCCTTCCGCCTGGCTCTCGGAGTAGCGGGGAAGCAGGCCCTGGGGCCCCGTGCAGCAGCGCGGTTTCCGCACCCTATGCGCTTGAGTCCTAGACGGGCGAGTGGACAAAAAGCGAAGAGGCCAGGGGTTAGGTTAAAATGATTTCCCCGCCTCATCTAAGACAAAAGCACTGCTTACTGCAGGACACCCTCTGAACCGAGTGAGTGGAACGAAAGCACAGTGTTCGCTGTGGAAGCATAGTGAGCCTGGGGTTAAAGATCCTGGTTCTGAATTAGAACCTCGTGCCTTCACGTTTTCTAGCTATGGAACCGGGGACAAGCCAGTGAACCTCTTTCACCCTCGGTTCCAGTTTTCTCCGTAAAATGGGACGCCGACACCTACCTCGTAGGACTGCTCTGAAGATCAGATAAAATAATGCCTATCAAGCCTGTGCCTGACAGAATGGGGGCTGGCCCCCAGTAGAGGGTACACCTGTCATGGGTGTCCTTACTGGACTTCCTGTTGGTCAAACCCCGCTTTCCTGGGCATCTGTCCGGGAGGAGCATCTCTGGACTCGCAGGGGTTCAGGAAGAAGAATGAGGGGCCCTGGGCATGGAAGAAGCACACACCTGGCATCTGCTTTTCTTCTAAGATGAGCTCGGCTGCCTGGGTACAGGGTGGGGGCCCAGGAGTCACGGCAGAGACAAGAAAGGGCCGCTGGATGGGCCCAGGCCGCAGCCTGCGTCCTGCAGTGGCTCTAGCTCATGCCACTCAGCTGTCGGCTGCCTAGAGGAATCTGCTTTGCTGCGGCTTTCAGGGTAGGCTGGTGTTGTCTTTGTCCACAAACCACATACGGGATAATTGATAAGTACTTTTTGGTGTTTTCCTAGAAACAGGAGTCCGTATTTGTTTTGGAAAGGCTGTGCATATTTCAGATGGCTGATAAGAGTGTGCCGGCTCTGTCCTCGGCCTTGTACTTGCTGTACTTTTCATTATTTGTTCCTGGATTCCACTGAAGCAAAACGCCCCTCTCTAGACCCATCTAGAAGGGAGGAACGGGCCGACACACTGGGTCCGCACCTCCGAACCAGGTCCTGACCATAGCGTGGAAACTTACGCGCGAGGGCGGCAAGTGCGCTGGGGGGATGGGCAGGGGGATGACGTGGGCAGAAAGTCAGCAAGTTGCCACAGGACGCGCCGTGGGTTAGCTGCAAAACTGGGACAGCGGCGAAGCACTCCTGGGCCCAGGCCAGTGCTCTGCTCACCAGGTCAGGACATCTGACGTCCCACACCTGGGCGATGTTTGCTGTGTGCCGGAAAGCCAGAAATCCAGCGATAGTTTTTTTAAAGTTCAGTCAAAAGAGTGCCCTGAGTATTACTAATCGTGCTCTTCAAGGGCGATGTTAGGAGGCGGTAAGGAAGTCTCTATGACCTGCACCCAAGGAACGGGTGAAAAATAGCTCTGTTTATTTCACATACTCACGCACTCCTACTAGGCAGAGCCTCAACTGCTCCTCCTTCAAGACTCAGGCACCCTGTTCGCTTCGGACTGCAGGGCTGGGGGCAGGGTGAAGGCTGCTTTGCACCCCCCCACCCATGGAGAGGTGGCAGCTGCTGGGACAACGCCAGCCGATCGGGGCAACGAAGGAAACGGGGGCGGCGGCGTGGGGGGCTCTCCCGGCAGAGAGCCCTGTCCTGTCCCCCTGCCTGGTGAGATGCCCACCACCACTCCAAACACAGCCTGGGGCAGCCTAGTCAAGGTCCTCTCCCCCAGGGGGGGTCCTACTATTCTGTCCCCCAGCGAGGTCCTGGGCTACTGTGGCAGAGGGCCAAAGGCCCCTCCAAGAGGGATGTGACGGGGCCTGTTCCTCACCGCCTTTCAACACCTTCCCCAATCTCCTGGGAGGTCCGCAGGCTAGGTTTCCATATATATCTCTAATCCAACTAGGCCTCCCTCTCTGCCATCACTAACAAATGATCTCTGGATTTGTAATGGATTATTACAAGAACCTTAGAACTTACTCTTTCAATTTCTACCCTTGTCCACTGTCCGTGTATCAATGTGAATGACCCTTTCAAAATACGACTGAGATCGGGTCAGTCATGCGCGCAAAACACACTTGCTTCACATCTCGGCTCGCCATCGGGGCTGTAAGCGCCAGGGGAAGGGGGATTTTGTTTCGTTCCCTGCTATCCTGAAAACTAGAACGGTGCCCGACTCATGGCAGAGAAGCAACACACGTTAGATGAACAAATGAACAAATGTACTCGTAGGTGGGGGCAGGCGTAACGGCCAATGTGACACTGGAGCTAAAAAAAAAAAAAGGGAACTGTGGTGGAGAGCTTGAAGACGGCAGCCTGAGCTTTCAAAGCCAGCAAAGTCAAGGCAAAGTGGGAACCAGCTGGGATCCCCACCTCCTGAGAGAAAGGTCAGGGTGGGTCTGTCCAGTTCGCTGACCATCCAAGCGCAGCAAGGGCCTGAGGGCAAAGTCGCAGAATTACACCTCTGCTGACCCATGTGTTTCCCTCCGAAGAACCCACCTTCTCATTAGCACCGCGAATGGGAGAAACAAGCTACCAAAGAGGAGAAAACACATAACGGGCCCTCAACATCCCCGACAGGGTTCCAGGAAGCCAGAGACGCTGAGGAAAGGCGGCCTGGTTCTGGATCGGAGCCCTTGGAAATCACCTCTTGTCACAACTGTGGGATAGTTGGGAGCGTAAGTAAGTGCGCCCCTATTATCACCTTATCGAATAGCTTTCTGCTACAGTCAGTGATTTCTTCCCGCGGTGACTCCCTGAGGGCCTCCCCCCACCCTGATCTCAGCGACGCAGCCTCACCCCTACTCCCCATGCGCTGCCCTCTGACTTGCAGCCTCCAAACCTGCCCAGACACAGCGCACGCAAAAGCAGGGTGGCTCCCTGGGGTCCACACTGCCTGTCTGTTGCTCATCTTCTCTGTCTTCCCAGCAGCCTGCAAACTCTCTTACCATGTCCAAGGTCCTCATTTTGGGATCAACCAAATGCCCAAGGCGAGCTGGGAACAGCGCTCAGACTGCGCCGGCGGGAGGGCCCACCGCGGCCCTCAAGCCCATCTTCCACGCGACACAGAAGAAAAGGGGGACCGGGTTCGCTTCTGTTGTCAGAGGAAGCACAGTCTCTCTCACAGTTTCATAAACATCGGGACCACTTCTAGAAGGGGGGACTCAGAGACCTTCTTACTAGAAGCCGAAAGCTGGATTGGAGGGGTGCTCCCCACAACCTCCCCTATTACCTCACCGCTGTTGGTGCCTCAAAAACAATCTTCCTGCTCCGAAACTCAACTAGAATTTTAATCCTGAGGTTGAAGTGGGAGGTTGGGGGCAGACAGATGCTTAAAATCGCCGTGTGTGAATACATTTAGTCCCCAAAGTGATCAGAGAATTATAAACAAAAACCAAGAAGCTGGCGTTTTCAAACCTTGCAAGCCAGCAAAAAGTTGAAGGCGATGTTCTTCAGGGCAGGCCACTGCATGACGGAGCTGTTTTTCTCACATACCAACACCGACACCACACAGTCACACAGCCCTTTGAAACGGCAGGACCGCACGGAACAGAGTCCTGTCTGGTTCCCACTCTGACTCAGGACTATCGCAAGAACCTCGGTGAGTGACAGGTCACTTTCATGCGTGTTCCTGGGAACCTATCAGCACCTGGAGGGCAAGGACCCCTTTTTTCCCTTTAACACCGGACTCACCGTTACCCTCGGCTCAAGGCCCCCTCTCATCATCGGGCTTGTCGTCATTCGTTTTAAGTGATGTCATAAACATCGGAAACCACAGGCGCCAGCACAAGGAGGCCGTTGTTGACCGAGACTGCGTCTGTCTTTGTGGCCCCCTGCTGTCCCCTCCCTGCAGCACAACCGTGCTCCACCTGAGACAGCTACTATCCGGAAGCCTGTATTTATCATTCCCTTGCTTTTCTTTTTCAGGTAGACTTATCACATTTCAAAGTATGCTCCGGTAATAGCCTTGTTATATTCTTTGGTTTCAGCTGTTTTGAGCTTTTGAAAAAGGATTTCAATGCTTTTTTATGTTTGGGACTTATTTCTTCCTCCTTGAAGTCGCATTGCTAAGACTCAGTCATGCTTTTGTGTGCAGCTGTATCATTCATTTATGGTGCCTATTTATTCCTATTCTCTTGCACAGATACACCATCGTTCATCCATCTTCCTGTTGAGAACCCGGGGGCTGCTGACAAGCTCCGCCCTTACAAACAGTGCTGCAGTGAGCATCCCCGTAGATGCTCCGGGGGAACACGGGCAAGAGTCCCACGTCTAAGAGGGATGTGCTGGACCGCAGGGCACAGATGTTCGCCCAACAAAATTCAGACTGTTCTCAAAGGGGCTGAACACATTTATACTCCACACACAATGCATTTAGGAGAGCCTAGTAATCTCTCCTCGCACCACCCGAAATGAGGCCAGTGTGACAAAGGAACTGAATTTTAAAAATTTAAAGTAAATGTAAATTGTATACTACACAGCACTGGTCTAGACTCAAATTTTTGCTGCTCGATTGGGTATCAAAATGGAGTCTTGCTGTCTGTTCCTTCCCACCTTCTCTTTCCACCTAAGGGGCCGCGGTGTCCAGTACAACAGCAAGGTGGCTATAGTGCCTGCCCACGGGCCCCAGAGCAGAAAGACCAACGGCCACGCTGCTCGGGCCCACCACTGACGGGCCACCCCAGGACCAGCCCCTGGCCTCCGCTACTGGCCTCACTCCTTTCCTCGCAACCACCTTTGCTGGGAAGTCCGGCTGCTCCCAGGGCAGATGTGGGACAATGTCCTGGGCATAACAGGTCATTAAACAAGAGGTGGCAAAACTCCACCCACTCACCTTTCCTTCGCTGACAGCAGCTCTTACTAACTAGCACTCGACATAAAAGGTAGTTTACAACATAAGTCTGTTCAGCGCATGTGCAGCAACTCGGCCTCCACAAACCTTGGTTTAGCCAAAGGTCTGTGGTGTATTTAATTGCTGCCAGCTGGGGGCTGTTCGGCCATTTTAAGCCCTCAGCTGCTGCGGTTTATAAATTTCACAGTGTATAGAAAGAAGCAGGCCTTCCAGTCAACCAGCTAATCCAAAATGTCAGCACCGAACCAGCACGAGCTTTGAACTCCATGAAAACGTCAGGGAGTGGGCTGTGCAGCACGGACGACTCTCCCCCGGGAAGGGGCTGCTGATACAGTGGCTGATCCACTGCAGACACCCACCCGCGGGAGATCGATACCGGCGTCGGCATCTGGCCGCTGCTATCAGACACACACGGGAGGCCCCCGGCCGAAGACCGGAGTAATGAAAGCAAGCCCCGTCATTTTCTCTGAGCAACAACAAATCCAAACAAGGTGACACGGGAAGATCTAACCAGTTCCGCTTGGTTGATCTTGCCTTTCAGCCTGAGGGTCAACAGTTGGACGGCCATTATTTGTTCTTCGCTTATATGATGAGTAACTATGTCATAGTTCTATTAGTTGAAGACAGATGTTGTACACACATACACATACCCCTGTGCAGCTTAAGTTATTAGTCGGCTTGAGAAATCTGTCGTGGCCAATGTCTATCAACCAAGTGAGGTTCAAAAACAATCAGTAGACGAGGAAAAAGTGTGTGTGTCAAACAGGCGACTTCCTAACGTAATAGAATGTTTATTCAACTGATGACTGCCACCTTCCTTAGGGACTCTGTGTACTGACCCCAACAAAGTGATGGATTGTGCTTGCATTTACTTTATGTGTGTGTCCTAGACTTTTGTTTTAATTAAATATCTTACTGATACACACTGTGCTTGATGGGGCACATATAAGCAGGCTGAGAACAGGAGGTCAACCCAGACTATCTCTTCAAATACTGTTAATGGATAACAGCTACAAGGCACCAAGATTCTTGGCTGAGTGGCTCAATCAAGCATCTGTCAGTTCTCTGAAAGGAACTCAACAGTCCACCTAGGTAAACAGCACTCTGCTTTGGAGTGTATGTGTTGGTTAAACTCCCTCTGGTAGCCACGGCTGAACAGTGCCTGCAAGTTCCAGAAGCCTGCATGGCATGAGCTCCATCTGATCCCCAGCCCGCAGCCCTCTGCTCCCCGCTGCACCCGCTCCCAGAGACTTAGCAGGAAAGCATCCCTTCTGTACACGCCATTCCTCTCCCCTCGATGCGTACTGGAATCAGAGGGGACTCAACTCAGCTAAAGGGTGAAAACCTCTCGAGTTGGGCTCAGTTGACATCAGATGTTCTTTCCCATAGTTCCATGGAAACAGAAACCCATGTTCTAGAACCTCTCCAGAGGTAGTATTTAACACGTAGGTTTAATAATGACTCCTGAGCTCTCACTGAGTTAAATCTTGAACCAAGACAGGTATATCAAATATTTGCTGAGACAATTTGGATTTTGCACCCATGCAAAGCTAGGTCGGGTGGCAAGGAACCCTATGTCAGCGAGGACGGCTCCTGAATGCAACGACTACCTGAGGACCCAAACCAAGACAGCCAGAAAAACGAGCCTGCTCAGAGCCTTGTCAGTGGCTGCCACCTGCCTCGGCCCCACCACCCGCCCCGTTCGCTACCCTTTCCTGGGCTATCACATGCACGGGCTGGCGCAGGGCCTCTGGGAACCACACCTAAAGGGACCTCACTGGAGTCTAATGGAGGAGACACACAGAAAGAGGCAACAATGGCTGAGAGGACGGGCTCCGAAGCCAGGCTGCCGGGATCTGAGCCCTAGTCCCTATTTACCACCCAGGACCCATGGCAAGTTGCGCAACCTCTTGGAGCCTTGGTTTCCTCATCTATAAAACGGGGACAATGATGGGGTGGTTGTGAGGAGTAATCCAATATATGTACAGTGCTCCTAACAGCACTTGGCATGAAATAGGCGCTCAATGAAACGCCGCCTCTGAGGGCGACGGCGCACCTCTGCAGAGGGGCCCCTTCCTAGCTCAGGGGGCCAATACCCAAGGCGGGCCAGGGTCCAGCGGCCAACCTAGCGAATGTCTTCTGAGGGAAACAGCTTCAAATGGAAACGTTCCCCTTTCCCTTTGCTTTCCTGTTAACAACATTCTAGTTACCTCTCCCTGGAGTTCTGAATAACAACAATACAGCGTGGGATCTGTGTAACAACACACAAAATCCCACGCTGTATTGTTGCAACTGAAAATGGGGGGAAGGTGTTGATTGATGAAATCGTTAGAAATTCTATTACTGTCGCTGTGAAGTTCTTAGGAATCTGACGTCCTGCGGTGGGAGAAGACGTTTCCTGGGCTGGGTTTTTTCCCATCAGTGGGATTCGCACCTGACTTGTTTATAGGGGTCAAGGCTTCCTATAACCTAACACGTGTTTTGGGGACCCCATGACATTGCAATTGTGACAGCGGGTAGGACTAATGCCAATAGATATGGCTCCAGGGATTTAAAATCTAAGAACAAAATCCCTCCAAAGGTTTTTTTTCCTCATCAACTAACTGCCTTGGGGTGAGACAACCTGTTCACGGGGCTGGGGGAGGGGCAAAGCGGACGAGCTTCGTAAAGAATTCCAACCCCGTGGACGACGTCACAGTGAGAACACAGCCTGACAGAGCTGGCTTTCCAAAATGCCTGACCTCTGCACGCATTCCAGGGCGGCTTCAGTTTTTTAAAAATGAGTAGACAACGTATAACGTGGCTTACAACTTTCAACACCGTCCCCAAAGATGAGACATCCTACAAATGCAAGCGAGTGTCCCTTGTGTCACAAGCACGACGTTCGGAATCGGAGTCCTCACAGGAACCCCCCAACCACGGTCAGATGTCCTGCTAAACTGTCACTTTTAACGCCAATCCCAGGGTATTTCACGGGGGCCAAAATACACAATTTCTGGTAAACTTGATTTTGTGGCTGTTAAGTACAAATTCTTATGATAACAAGCTGACTAAATAAACCAGATATTTTCAGATTCATTTCTAGCAAATGATCACATAATTTTTAAAAAATCGTATTTCCTATCTTCCCCCCAAAGTGGACCTCTCTTAAGAGACAGATAAAATTTAGGAGCACGGGGTGCAGGGGAGAGCACCAGGCCTTGCAGAAGGCCGACGTGGACGGAAACCCAGTCCTGTCAGGTATTAGCTGAGTGACCGTGAGAAGCCGCTCTTAGCCTCAGTTTCCTTACCAATAAACGAGAATAGAGTGCTGGTTGGTGACACTGGGACGATAAATGAAAAGTGTCCCCCACTGTGCACACAGTAGGTCCTTGTAAAAGTTGTCTCCCTCTCTCCTACCCTTGTTCAGAATTATTGGGTGTCAAGTGAATTTAAAACACCAAAACGCAAAACTTTTAAAATTTAGTTGTAAAGTTGAGGCCTGACAGCACACTACGGGAAACCTGATTTACCGACTGTGCAGACGGGCTTGTCAGGAGCCCGTCAACTGTGCGGACACGCGGAGGCACCAGTGCCTAGGTGTTTGCTCACCCGGTCTACCCCAGCCATACCTTATTTGCTTAAAGAACTGTTTTCAAAGAGCTAGAGCTAACCAACCTAGCAGCTCAGGAAATGATACCAAATGTCAAGTTCTTGGAATGAGAATTAACTGAGTTTTAGAATATTGTCATTCATAAAATTCATCGTAACGGAGGTCTTCAGCGGTGGAGCGCTTTCTCTAAATGGAGCTGGTGAGATAATCTGAATCCATCCGACCCCTGAAAATGGGGCTGCCCTGATGGAAGAGGGGCCAGGACGCGTCTGCGCTCAGCTTCCCAGGCCCCCCACCACCCCCCGCCGCCGGCGCAGCCTCCATGCGCAGCTGCATGGGGCGCCTCCCGCACGCCCAGGCTGAGGCAGGAACGAGGGTGCTGCGGCCCCTGAGGGGCCGGCTCTGCGATTTGCTTGCTTTTTCAAGACTGCCGTTCATTCGGGCTGGACGTTTTACACACCCTTGGACTGTCAAACCAACGAGGTGAAAAAGGAGAAGATGCTTCCAAAATGGACAAGGGCGCTGAAAATTAACTGTCACGAGAATGGAAGTGTATGCACGGCCGCCACACTCACAGGGACACACAGGGTCGGTTTCGGGCCCTGAGGGGGGGTTGCAGAGCCAGTCAGCAACTCACCCTTTCCAGCCGTCGCCCTTCCCCGGGAAGGGGGCGCATGTTCTGAACCCAGCCATGGCCCGCGAAGTTTGCTCTGAGTCGAGTGGAAGCTACGTGAAGCCGGAGCTTCTTGTCTCTTCTCCGTACTGCCATGCCCAGCACCCAGAACAGTGCTGGGCACACAGTGGGTACACACAGACCTGTGTCACAACTGGTGGCAGGAGAGCCACAGCTGCTGCTTCTGAAGCCCAGGGAGTGGAGAGGGCCATCTGTCTTGGGGCTCCTCCTCCGAGACAGGCTGGGGGTTGGTAAGGACCCAGGGACAGAAGAATGCGGTCATTCCATCAAGGAGGGACACTAGAGAGTTACCGACCTGGGTCATGTCTCCCCCGGGGGCAACTGGCTAGCTGTCCGATGGCCTCAGGGGGGGCGGGCACCAAAGGCACTTGCCCAGGGGAGGAAAGAGCAGCGGGCTTCGCGACTCTGGAACCGCTCAGAGCTCTTGCTCCCTGTGGATGGTCCAGTCCAGCCTCACCACTCGGCACTTAAGCAGCTCAGAACCTTCTGGGCAAGGTGATGGATTCTCTGCAGTAGCTCAGATTCCAAGAACTTCTTCAAAGGATTTTTACTGTATGGCTTTCATTAGTTTAATCCCAACTTTTAGGTTCTTTTGACCTAGAAACATAAAGAAATCAACCATTCACCTACTCCTCATCTTCCTTTGACCAGCTGGTGCTTTTTTATGCTTTGTCTTCAAGTTTAATCTATGGCCAAGCTTTTCTAAGAGGCCAAGGATACTGCTAGTCAAATCTGCCCCTCTACAAACAAGAGATGGCACCTTCTCTTTGAACTTGAGTCAAACTGGCTCTGGCCCGTCATTCCAAAGCCTTTGAGAGTATCTCGGATTGTTCAGGTGAAAGAAGAGGTTTCTCTTTGTTCTGGCTCTTGCCACAGTGCCTGGGTATAAAGCCAGGGCAAGAATAGGGCAAGGAGAACATCCATGCGTCTGAATGGGGTTTGGGGTCAGTGGTGTCCTTTTTCTTTGGACAGGAAGGAAGCAGGGCACAAGCTGGCAGCTTTGACCCCCTGCGGTGCCTCTACACAGGGTACATCTCTGCCCGGTACCATGTTCAACCTCGTGACAAAAGATTATTGTTTATCTGGTGATAAGGTCAAGCTGCCTTATAATTAAGTGCCGCCGGCGTGAACATGAATGGGACTGATTGCCATAGTCCATCAGGCCTTGGCAAACTGGTTTGTTTGGTCTGGACAGCAAACAACATTCCACACTACTGGATTTTTTTCTCCCAGATCCCCTGCGGCCCCATCACCCCCAAACCTTTTTTAAAAATTACAATCTGTTCTGCTGTCTTGAGTTACATTCTGTAAATAATAAGCAACACTGATGAAATGCAAAAATCTGAAAATTCGCAAAGCAGAAAGATCTGCAGTATGTCCCACATCTGTGTCACATTAAATATACGCTCAACAGATTTGCTGATTCCTGTCTAATCAGCACACAAGGTTGACGTGGGCCAGAAGGGCTCTCGTGCTACATGCCACAGCAGGGCCACCCGAGGCAGGCGAGAAGGGGCAGGAGCCGCACCGCGAGGTGGAGACGCTGAGCCCACCCCGCGGCGAGGCTGGAGCCGGCCGCTCGGTGCGGGGCACGTGCCTCGCAGACTGGCGGGTCACTGCCGCAGTTAGGCCGCGGGAGCGCCACGGCACAGAACTCTCCTTCCCCGTCTTCAGTGTTGCTGAGGCTGGGCCCATGGTGGTTAAACTAAATAACATGTTTTAATGACAAAATGTCTCATTTGAAGGAGTTGGCTGCCTATACATTAAAATGCCTACAAAATAAAAATAGAACAGGAGGAAACCAATTAGATCCATTTGGCAAAATGCTCAGAGGCTACTAGAGATGTTAGTTGCTATGCCAGGCAAAATTTGATCCCATCTTTACTTCTTCCAAGCACTTTACACGCATATGCACACACTCTCACGTGCGCACGCACGCACGTGCCGGCACTCAGGCTCCCACTGAAGGAAAACTGGCAGAGCCTGAGAGGGAAACTGGCCCGCTTTCAACTTGTGGCACCGTGCTCAGGCCCCGCAGGCTCAGAAGGCTCCGTGTTGGAGAAAACCAGATTCAGACTCAACAAAGAGTCTGTAAGCAGAGGAGCATGCTGGCCTCCAAGGATACTCTCGGGAAAACTCGGTGCGCCGCCTCCGCCTTCAGTGGCAGGCGGGAGGACTCCGGGCCCACGGCATCTCTGCAGCCGCGTTTGCGGGGCTGGCTCTGCCCGCAACACTCCGGTCCTCACAGCGCCCCACAGGGAAGTGCTTTTTCAGTGCTCCATTCCACAGAGGAGGAAGCGGTGCCTGAGGGAGACTATGACGCTTGTCCAAGGCCACTCGGCTGCTAAGTGGCAAAGACAGACCTGTTCTCGGGCTTTTCTGAGTCTCTTGGCCCCAGTGAACTTATTACCAGCATGGCTGGCAGTGAAAACCTGAAGCGTACTCTGTGTCCACCGCCGCACTATGCATTCCAGAGATCCTGGAGGGCCACCAAAGAAGGCAGTAGCCTAGCCTCAGGAAGCTTACAGTTCACTTGAGAAGGTAAGACTGATGTCATTGGAATGGCCGTGGGAGAAACCAAGGCCACGTCCCTGTGACGGAAGGGCGAAGGTGGTCCAGCCCCCATGCCACAGAGGGCAGGGTGGGCTTTCGGGGAAGGCCGGCCTCACTAGGGCCCTGCCTAAGGATGGGGCAAGATTTTTATTATTAAAACAATGTATAGCATCAGCACTAACCTGCCAAGTTTTAGCAGGAAGTAATGTTAAAGAAATACTAAGAATTAGAAGAAAACAAGTAACAAGATAAAGCCAGTTCACAGACCACATCACAAACTTCTAAAAACATTTGCTCAAAGCCCATTCTTGATGCTAAAGCCACGGACTGAAGAGCCGCGGGCAGGGGCAGCTTCCCTTTCATTCGGTCACAGGCGGACTTGAGCTCACACGAATGAAATTCGCCAAGTAGCTAAGTTGAATTTCATTAATATTTGGAAAAAAGATATTCGTACATTATATATACTAATATGGATGAGAAATTGTTAAAATGACAGTTATTGGAAGTATAGGACCAAGACAGGATGAGAATAAGCAAAAACACCCTAAAAGGGAAGACGAATTCTGACCTCAAGGGGTTTTAAAGGACTGGGGTGAACGACACGCAGACATGACGCACGAAAGACGAAACCCCAGTGCCAACTGCGGTGTGTAAAGACGGCTGGCGCCCCCGACCACCAGAGCGATCCACGCAGTGGCTCGGCCACTCGCCCTCTCGGCTGGCAGGGCCTCAGGGAGATGCTGTGCCTCGCTCTGAGGGCAGCATCCACTCCATGCAAGTCCTGACCGAGCCGTGAGCGAGGAGCAGGGCCGAGGGGGCACGAGCCTCTTCGGCCCTGTGGGTGGACGCACAGACTGTTCCAACTTCTTAGAAGGCAGTCTGTCACGTGCTTCAAAGAGAAACGTATATACCCTCTAACCCAGCGATCTTATTTTTAGAAATTTACTCCAATATGAGAATTGTACACATATGGAAAGATATATGTAGACAACACTTACAATAGCAAAATATTGGAAACACCCATCAATAAAGAACTAGTTAAATATACTGTTGTATATATGCAATTAAATATGTAAATGTTAAAAATGATGATTTACTGTTGGAATGAAAAGATGTCGCAGTCATTGTTGAGTGAAAAAAGGTTAGACATTCATGTAAAATCATCCATATGCATTTGTGTGTGTACATATATACATATGTACCTAAGCTGGCAGGATTAGCATTATTAGCCTCCGGGTGACTGCTCATGGCCAGTGGGATTGAGTTCTCATTTTCTTTTTAAAAATGGGAAAAACAGGACCTATCTAATCAGTCTGCTGTAAGACTAAAGAGATAATTGGTGGGAGATCCTTGGAATAGCGTCTATACACTTGAATGTTTGTACGTTGTTTAAAATTTCAGAATAGTTTACACGTGTACCCCTCTTTAAACTCAAACAACAGAACGACTTTTTAAAAAGACTCAGGGAGCAGCCAGGCACAAACACCAAAATGTCTAAAGCATGAAGGAGCACAGATCCCTGCCACCGCGCACGGCCTACAAGCACGGCTGGGCCAGAAGGGCCAGGGGCCACCGGAGCGGCTTTCTTCCAGGTTAAGAGGCAGCACCTACCTTGGGGGTTTCCCCGAGGACAGGGCCATGAGTCGACCATTACCAGGGATGCTACCTCTCCCCAGACCGGGGGGCCGGCCCTGCGCTGCACTGGGTCGTGGACGCCACAGACATTGCCTTGGTAACCCGAGGGGGCTCTGCAGGAGGCCCCCTACCCAGCCCGTCTGACTGGCTTTTCCAGCACAGTCTCACTTCTTGACCCTGAGCAGCAGGGGAGAGGGCTTCTCTGGCTTGCAGTCCCGGCAGCTCAGAGCAGCAAGTCCTGACTGGCGAGTGGGAGGGGCCTGGCAGGGCCGAAAGGAACCCAGGTGCTCGGAGCACTTTCCCCGCAGAGCCCCGCAGGGCAAGACACGAGCTGCCTGCGGAAGGGGCACTGGAAGGACGGCGAGAGCAAGAGCGCTCTGCCGCCCAGCGTGCCCGAAATCCCCCTCCTGCTCACACAGGGGGAGAGAACATCTGGAACTGGTTTTGAGGCTCTCCAGCTGCAGAGCCACTAGAGTGAAGTTCGTGTTTCATTGGAAATTGCATTTCAGGGGCTTATAGACTGTCCTTTCTGATTCTCCTCAGGGTGAAGTACAACCTAGAAGACAAGCTGGTTCAGAGACCAAATCAGCCTTGCTTTGAAATGTTCTCTTTCCCCCATCCCCCTCTGACAGCAGAATTAATGGTCCAGGTGGTGAGAAATCAAAAAATGAAAGAGAAGGACTTGAGGTCATCTCAGGTGCATTTCTGTGCCTTCAGAAAAATCAGGCACACCCCCTGGTCAGAGCTGACACCCAACCTTCAGAGCACGTGGCCTCCTCAGGAACAAGAACCAACAGGACTGACTCCACTTAAATCGTTGGCCTGGAGCTTGCCTCTATAGGTCTATAAAAAACTGTGGATTCAAAATGTACTAGAACTTGATGAGAGCCAAGGAGGCAGCAAGGAAAGGTGCTAGAGCCTTTCAGAGAGGGGGGCAGCACATGAGGTCCTCCCAGGTCTGGTGCCAGCCGCTGCTCGAGTCCCACCACGGGCTTTTTGCAATCGGCGTCCCGGGCACTGGAACACAGGCTGGCAAGCCACAGCCTGGTGGGCAGTAGGTGCCCACCCTTCCCCCGGGGCCCACCGTGCCTCTGGGAAGGGCAGGTGCATCTGGGAGTCTGTCCGCTGCAGAGGCAACAACACCTCTTCCTGTCTTGTTAACGGTGAATACGAAACCTTCACTGCAGCCTCGCCTCCAGCTGAGGGTTTGTTTCAGCCCCCGGAACTGGGGGGCGGAGGCAGTTAAAGAGGGCAGGCATGTGGCTTCTCAGAGACCGACTTCCTTGGGTGGAGAGAGGCAGGCAGGCCTGGGACACCGCTGGTGCTGGGGGTGAGTCACACGTGGCCGGCGGTGGCTCTTCGGGGCCCCCTCTCAAAGAAGCACTGACGCCAGAGGCTGGGACCAGATTTCCTTCCGCATGTTACATAAAGCACTGGAACTTTCTAGTCTTTCCTGTCTTAAGATTTCTGCAGACAAGAATTTCTATAAACCCCACTTAGTGGATCATCTGGCTACCTCATGGCATCTGCACTGTTAAACAGAACAAAAACAACTCAAAGGGGCAGCATTGTTTCTTCCCGCAAGTCAACCACTCCCTCGGCATTTCTCTCTTCACGTCCCAAAAAACTAGCCACGGCATAGCTCCTTGGTGCCAAATGAGCTCAAATACTGACCATGAGAACCCCAAACAGGTGCCCCATGAAAGGACACCGAAGGGCTGCTGAACGCTGGGTCTGGCGGTCACTTCACGGAGTCCTCCTTCCAGGACTCACGCCCAGAGCCCTTGCGCCCTGAGCCGGGACGCCCAAGGAGAGAGAACCCCGCAGCCTCGGAGCTGGCCAGCACCTTCGGTCTCTTCTCCTCCCAGGAGCCTTTTTACAGGCCCCGCCACACCAAGCTCGACAGACGCTGTCCTTTGCCAGCAGAAGGAGGCAGGCGCAGGGACATCCTCCTCCCAAGGCTCCCTGTGCTGCGCACCAGCCAGCGCTCCCAGGTGACCAGCTGGTCAGGATGGACCTGGCTGGATGGCGGAGGAAAGACAAGTTGGAGCCAGGATGCATGACCACTGTCCTGTGCAACTGGCAAGTTCTGAACTTGGGAGGCTGCAGTAGTTCATCATTTGAGGAGAGGCTGGGGCGGGGGGAAGGAATAGTGATGATGTGCAGAAGGCAGGGCCGGGGACAGCACAGCTCCGGGACACAAAGCTGTGACCGGGGTCTGGCTTAAGCTGGTGGAAGGTGCGAGCAAGGGATGAGCACCTGTCATGCTACAAGGTTCCCAGTTTATCGTGCCTTTCCCCCAAGATGCATTAGCACCTTTTCCCAGACCTCCTGCATCATAGGCAGATAACCGCGTCTCGCCCTCCACACCCAAGGATCAAGAGAAAGTGGTCTGAGGTCAAGAGGTCTGAGACCTCGTACGGTACCTCAGATTTAAATCATGGCACCTTCTGATGGGGGGAGACCAAGAGATGAGCCAACGGGAGTGCAGGCGTTAGAACTATGTGCTGTGCAATCAGAGCTCAAGTTCTGGTTCCTTCTCTCACAACCTCTGAGGTCTCAGACAAGTTATGTAACTTCTCTGCACCTCACCTTCCCCATCACACCTCCCTGGGCATTGTGAGGACTTAGTAGTAATTGTGGAAAAAGTGGCACGAGTAAGCACCCAGTCTGGAGCATTGTCGTCCAGAGCATGGGATCCGCCTGGGATAGGAACGACAAATCCAGGTCTCGCTGGATGGCACGGACAAAGGACGCGCAGGCCCCCAGTTCTGCCAGAGGTGAGGCTGGCTGAGGGATGGTACGACCCGCCCACTCATTCTTGTCCGTTGACGCAATGCAGCATGACTGCGAGAACCCAGGCCTCCCCAGGCCTGGCTGTGACCACGTGCCCCCTTCCCCACGCCCTCCCCGGCGAGGGGGTCGAGGCCCCACAGAGCGGCCTGCCCCCGGCCAGTCCATGTGCCAGGCTAACAGGCCGTTCCGTGGGGCAGCCTGGCCCCCGCTCGGTTTGCGCGCGTCGGCCCAGCTGCAGAAAGCCAGGAAGTGCGGCTGTCGCCCGCCTTCGAGGAGGCTGGGCAGCAGGGAAGGGAAACAGAACCATCTGAGTCTCAGCAGCTCGACAAGAACACTCTGCCGTCGGCATCCAACCACCTCTGCCACCAGCGTGGCCTCCTCGGAGACGGGTAGGTTTCCTGTTGTGTCAGCCCCATTTCCTCCGGCAACATTATACTGCAAACAGAGAGCTCCTCTGAATGAAGCACTATGGTGTCCCGTTTCTGGCCGGGGGAGGAGGCAGGCTGCTTCGCTTCTCCAGAGGGAAACATTACCGTGCCTTGACCCTCTCTAGACAGCGTTCCTTCCCTCTCCCCAGTCCTGAAAAGCTGTTTGAAGAAAAGAAACGTGCAGGCTTTCCTTCCTGACCTCAGATGGGCGCGCTCTGAATGGCAGCTGGGTCTATTACATGCAGTGTGAGAGGGTTAAACAGGACAGCCTCGGCTCTTTATAAACGTTTGCCCTGTGGATATGTACTCATTGGCGGCAGTACAAGACTCGAGCTGTATTACACGCCTTAACGATATGGTTCAACTGTCGGTCAGGCTGGGGCCTGGCACTGGGCCAGGCCGCAATCAATGGGACACAGAACCTCCCCTTGCAGATCATCACGAAGGCTCGTATTATCTCCTTTTCGTCGTGCTGGTTAAATTTATGGAGCAGAACCCTGAAGCCGCATTCCTCGGCCGGGGCGGCCCACGCGGCCCTCCCTCCCTTTGTTCGGTACTGCAAGCGAGCCGTGCCTCGGACGACTGCGGGGTTGTTAGTTCAGGCACCGACTGTTTGCTCACAACTGAAATGAAAAGAGTTCAGTGGAAGGGCAAAAGGACGGCCCAAGTGTAAAACCCCATCCCAGCAGGCCCTGGGCCCCTGCATTTGGCCCTGAGCTTCTCCTGAATGTATGATTGTATTCTGTTCTCACAAAAGCACAATCTTCAGGCTGATCTCCAATAAACCTTCTGTGAATCAGCAAGCTGGTCCTCCTGCATTGTGCTGTCACGGGAACTTGCGGGCTTGGGATACCAGGGGAGGCAAGCTGGCCCAAAACATGGCCAGAGGATCCGTAGTTCTACAGCCGCCTTTCAGCCTTCCCAGGTCCCACGGGGGATGGGACGCAAACACTGACTGGTCACTGGTCTTATATTTAATGTTAATACAGAAAAGAGTAAACTGATTTTTCAGGCCCTGATTTTTCAGGGTGGGATACGTGAGCAGTATACGGGAACAGGCGCGTGCGCGCGTGCCTGGGAGGGAGTGTGTAGAGCAGACTCCGTCTGCTGGAATCAAACAGAAGGTCCCTTGCGTCAGGGCGCCTAGTCTGCCCGTCTGCTCTCAGCCTGGACCCCTCAGCCATCTCTCTGATTAGGTACAAAGGCTTTGCCGAGCAGCCTGATGGGATGCGGCCTGAGGGTGCCCCTGCGGCTCATCCAGGGGGCCTCCCATGGCCAAAGAGCCGAGTCCAGGGTCTCCCAAGGAGCTGTGGGCTCAAGACCCCCCGCGCGTGCCCATGGTGCTGCAGCAGGCCCACCTACAAACGAGGCTGCGGGCAGGAGCTGTGCAAGTCTGGAGCGGTTGCTAGGACCCTGCTAACCAAGGTCCAAGCATAGCAGAGGAAGGAGGAAGAAGGGAAACAGAGAAAAAAGCCCAAACCCACTCAAAGCAAAGACACAATGGGAGGACCAGGCAGGACCGTCTTTGGAGGGAGTCACTGGTGACACCAGAAGTGCCTTCCTACCAGTTTTTCGTTGCAGCTGTTGTCATGCAATGCTAGACTGGGGCCCCAGATCATCTGAAAATGAAACCAGCACTGGCCGGGTGGCTCAGCTGCCTGGATCGCTTGTCCTGTGCAGGTTTGATTCCCGGTCAGGGCACCTACAGGAGGCAACCAGGGATGTTTCTCTCTCACGTTGATGGGGTTTCCCCCCGCCCCCGCTAAAATCAGTAAAAACATGTTCTGGGGTAAGGATCAATCAATCAATCAATGAGTCAATCATTCCAGAGACCCCGTAGCAGCAACAATGTGCACGAAGGCAGTCTGCAGTCCCAGGCAGGGCAGGCTTCTTTGGTGGAGTCCAGTGAAGCCAGTGATCTGTTCTGAGCCCGACTTTGGTTCGACTTGAAGGTGAGAGAAAAGCCATGCTTTCTGAACCATGTATTTCTGAGTGGAAATGGTACATACCTTCTCGTTCTTTCCTCACAAGGTTTTCTTATGCACTGCCTTGATGTTTAGATAAGAGCTAATGAATTTGTCATTCTAAAACCCGAATCACCGTTTTGGGAGTAGATAGGAGCTGACACAGAACGAATGGATTACAGAAAACGGCAGCTTCCTATTGAGTACTGCTTATCTTTTTTAAAAGACCTTATTCATTCATTCATTCATTCATTCATTCATTTTTTAGAGAGAGGAGAAGGGAGGAAGAAAGAGAGGGAGAGAAACATCAACTGAGAAAGAAACATCGACTGGTCGCCTCTCTTATGCACCCACCCAACCAAGTAAGCCATTACCGGACAGGGCGAGAGCCCCTTTTTATCGTATGATAATTATTCTATTGTATACTGTTTCTTCTGATTTGTTAAAGACAGAGAACCACTTAAGTCATAAAAGAACAGGCAAATAAAGGTTATGGTGGGTAGGTTAATTTAGGAAATTCTCAAGAAAAATGTGTAATCCATTCAATCTCTCTCTAGATAGTCATATGCAAGTTTGGGGTTCAATTAAACCTTTAGCCATAATAAGGCCTCACATCTCCTGGGGAAATCTACATAGCATCTGTACATACATTATCACACAGGCTACATTAACAATCATAAATGAATCCAGTCTCTGCCCGTGTCAGTGCTTAACAGAAGGCCTCATGGGAGTTTAGTTTGGCCCACGGGTGCACCCAGACACATCGACATCCTCTGATACCCTAAAATTTGAAAAACTGGACCCATCCTTGAGATTGAGATTTGTTGCGGGCCAAGGCAGACTTTGAGAACTTACAAACAGTGACCTGGATGCCCCTACTTCCTGCTGGACCTTCTCTATCAAAGGGGCACTTCGATGACCATATTCCAAGGACATACAATCATAAATAGAGGCCAGACCCCCTAAAGCCAGGAACACGGGCTGTTCTCAAACAGGACGCAGCAGCAGCCACCGCGCATAGCCGGAGCTGCCCCGCGGGGGGGCGGGGGGGGGCGCCCGCTGCTGCCCTCCCTCTCTCCTGCGTTTCCTGGTTGTCTTCTCTCCAGTCAGCGCTGCCTTCTCCTCTTGCACTGTGGCTGGGGCTAAGAAGGACTCATTAGATACGAGTTTGGGAACTAAAAGGAAATATGGTTTGAAATTTGCTTTTTCACACCACATACGGCCTCCTTCTGGGTGCAAAATAGCCCCTGTCAAGATATTTTTAAAAAAGAACATTGATTCCTTGGCCACCAGCTGAAGAAACCATGAACACTGAAGTGCCTCCACCATGCCCGAGCATGGGGAAGGGGCACGTTCGCACCCGTGCGCCTGGACATGGGGTTTTGTGGAGGCTGTCCTCATGGCCCCCTCCGCCCCCAGAGCCTGCCGCATCTGGGCCCGTTCAGCTCTCCCCGAGGCGAGGTCCGAGGGAGGGCTGAGGCAGGGACAGGGCCGGCCTGGCCACAGATTCAACCCCTCAGGGGATGAAATGTAACCAACTGAAATCATGCTAAGCCCAGCTGAGGTTCAGGCCAGGGCCAAGGGCTGCTTAGAACATTTTAGGTGCGACACCGCCTCAGGCTGACCCCGCTGCCTGTGCACTTCCAGGCGGCATCAGCAAGTTCCCCTGAGTCCTGCCTGGGCTTTCCGGGTCTCGATGGCGAGCTGCCTCCCTGACGCGGCGCCAGCCCTAGCGATGGCCCCTGTGTGCCGCCCCCCAGGGAGCTGCGCAGTGAGCGGGTCGCCTCAGCCCCGAAGACATGAACAGGGCAGAGGGCCTTCTGCCCCTCTGGAGTGCGGAGACTGGCAAGGGGGCAGCAAAGGGCCGTTGGCGCAAGGCCACCAAAGGAGAGCAGCGTCGGGGCTGGAGCCAGGGTTCCGGTCTCCTCGTTCGCAGTCCTGTTCCCTTGGCAAGAGGCTGCGCTGCCTCCAGCACCCGCAGGGAACACCCAGATAGGCTATTTTGATCACAGAGACGTGATTCGAGGAGGCACTGATCCTCCACTGGCAGATGAAAAGAATGTGAACTGCTGCCACGTCGCCACAATAAATCAGGATGACGTTCTGTGCTGCTCCGCCAGCTCCTCCTTGGCATTTTGGGAATAAGAATAAAATCCCATAAACCCTACCCCCAAAGTTAACAAAAACCCTGTGACTTATTAGTCCTCAACAAGTTTCTTAAAAACCTCTCACTAGAGCGCACTGTGCTCATCACCTGGTCGATGTGAATCCAAGTCCCAAAGGAACTGCTGAGCCCACAGACCCGTCCCCCCAAGAACCACCTCCCTTGCCCAATGACACCTAGAATTCCCTAGGAGGTGCAAAAGGCAACAGGCGCCAAATTTCTGGAAATAGGACAAAAGGGAAGACGAGCTCTGAAATGAATCATGAAATAAACATTCATGATCTGGAGAAGGCTCATTTTCAAAGGCTCAAAGCTTTGTAATAATCCAGAGTTATCTCTTATTTTCTCTCTGCGGAATCCATGAACGAAAGGTGCCTGATGAAAGCAATGTTTTAAAGAGCCCCTCATACCTCGCTGGAAATGAAAGGCACAGCTTTTCCTTTAAACTCTCGCCCAGAACTCCGAGCACCGTTTTTTTAACAGCCGCCGGGGACCCCGACCTACACGATAACACTGTTTGTGAGCCGGTCCCGGCGGGAGTCCGGCAGATAAGCCCCTGATAGTTCCAATAGCCCCACTGAAGGGGGGTCTGACCCTACAATCCAAAAGCCTTCAACAATACTCAGCAGTGGACTGTCATGCGTCTGGAAAACATAACCGTTTTTGAAGAATGCTTTCCAAACCACGTCATGCTTTTAAAGCTGTTTATCAAAAGGGCTGGAGGAGCAACAGTGGCCTGACACAGTCTGTCAGCTGTCGCAGGGCCACATGCTGCATCCTGATGGCCATAAGCACTCCATCATCCTCGGCTGCCCGGCCCTTTCCAACAGATGCCAGCGTTTGGAAACATTCGCGACATAACTTTGACCTGACAAACCTGGCTCCAGGACAGATTTCCATGTCATGTGGGGCTTTTGGCTGAACTCTGCTCGAACCCAGAGGCATATCATTTACAGCAGACACTAACAATAGTTTGGGATCACCTGCTCTTCACAAGCGGGTTCAGAGCAAGTTCGTGGCCTCTGCACACCTTCTCCAGCACGCTTCTCACGCACAAAGGCTGGGAGCCCAGGTGATGCCTCCGCCCAGCAGCTCCACCCGCGTGACCATCACTGGCTTGCAGACCGAGCACAGTGGGCTGTTGTGGGAAGAAAGGATAGGGAGGACCAAAACCCAGCAAAGCGTGTGAATTCCTTGTCTCAGCTGCAGCGAGTGGCCAGCAAGTTTTCGGGCACAGGGTATAAGCAAGAGCTGTGGACACAATCCCTTTCATTTAGGCTCAGCATCCCACATTCAGAGAGAATCCCGAGACAGATGCCATTTCTCGAGCCTTAATTACACGCCACATGTCAGGCTGAGTGCTTCCTATGTAGCATTTAGTCCCTGTCGCGACCCACTGAGGCAGGCATTCGTATTCCCATTCCACAGGAGTCAAAGACCTCTCACTTCAGAGACATGGATGGGGTGGGGGTGGGGGTGCGGGGTTTGCTCCAGGCCACGGCTAAGGAACAGCGGGGTGATGACGCCAACGCAGGGCCGGCTGACTCCCCGTCGCCCTCTGAGCCGGGGCGACAGACGTGGGAACCAAACAGTGCCGTGGGAGTCCCTCCTTCATTCCTGCAGACGCCTGCTTTCTTTTCACACTGGCCACCACAACGCTCCTTCCCAGTTCTTCTCCAGAACTGGGGAAGACCTGCGATTCCATGTTCTTTCCACATCGTTTTCTGAAGCCAGCGCTCTCTTTGAAGAAAGACCTCTTGCCCTTGGAGTGTCAAGATAAGAAAACTTTCAGCAACTTCCCTTGGAAACTACCAAACACCCATCAGCACCCAGGATCTAAGTACAGTCGCTCACCAGCTGCCAGCCCCTCTGAGTAGCTGTTACGGTTCGGTGAGGGGTGGTGACAGGGCCATGTCACTACTGTGGGGTGTGCTACTTCTTTCATGTTCCTGGGACCTGACAAGAGCCTTCTCCAACCTGTTTCTTTACAACACACAGGATGAGAGATTAAAGACCAAAACCAGACTGAAAGCTGGGGTTGGGACGAGCCACGGCTTCTCTCCAGAGGCTCTCCGAATCCTCCCGGGAAAGGAGCGCCGTGGGCTGCCGAAGCGGACGGACGGGTCCCCAAGGTGGTGCGGTTAAGTGAGGTGATGCAAAATACACGGGGCAGGGCCTGCATCCCAGTAAACACTGAAAAGCGCTGGCAATCATGTGACTGTTATCTGTCAATAACCACCCAACTTCAAGAATGTTTTAGTAGAAATCACGGATTTCGGTGAAACCACATTAATTCACTTACTAGTGGGTGCAGAAGGGAAAGGACATCAAGTAAGACCGAGTGAATTAGTGGCAAGTCTAAATTATATGACTTCTGATTAAATATGACAGACTTAGTCCAGAGACCCCTCTAAAGGGAAAGCAAAGGGATGCAAATGGCACAAATCCAGGAGGATAAAGAGAAGGTGTCAACAGTATTTTAGAAGCTGAAAAGCAGATGGGCAAGTGGTGCTGAAATGTAAGCCTAAGGGGGTGGAAGCCACAAGTAGTAAGCTAATTAGCACGGTCAAACCCGCGAGATTTCAGAAACATGGAGGCACCAAGAAGCTCTGCAGGCCAGGGCACAGGGAGGGGACAGGAGGCACACAGGTGAGGCGTGACAGCCTGTGAGAGCAGCAGGGGGGCCCGCTGCGTCGCTCCCCACCCCCCCACAGCCTGCTCTGCCTCAGGACAAAGGAAGGAACCTCGCGTCCTCTAGCTGACCCGCCCACAGCGCGGTCCCTGCACCCCACACAGAGTCCCGGTCTGCTGACCAGTGCCTCATCTTTACACGGGAGGAGCCAGTCAAGAGTCACCAAACATCTGGGAACAGTGTCTGTTTGTGGAAGAAAAAGACCAAAATGAACAAATGAAAGAAGCTCCAGAGGCCTGGGCATTAGCTCTCCTGACCCAGAGAGCCACCACTGCCAACGGGAGCGGGGGCCGCCTAGAGAAAGGCTTCCCAACATGCTGGTGAATTACTTAACACGTCTTTAAACATACAGAGGCAAGTTTATGGATACATTAGTAATAGACAGTTTTGTTTTGTTTTGTTTTGAAAAAGAAGTTACTAACCTCAGAGTAAAAATTGTTGAAAGTAAGGGTTTGGGGATAAACTGGGAATATACATATAGAAAACTAAGCAAATGACAATAATAAAAGCAGCTACTAACTCCAGGGAGAAAAAACAAACCAAAAGGTGAAACCAAGAAAGAAGCATAACCTTAGTAACCTATGTTTCCAGACTTCACTGGGAATATTATTTACACAGTCATAATAATGTAAAGACTGAGTATTGATTTACCCAAAAAGAATATAACTTACTGAAAAAATGGGGAAGGGGAACATGTTATGTATAGCAATAGGAAGTTAAATAACAGCAAGAAATAGCACTATACTTTTTTTTTTTTTTAAACATGGAGGTAAGTATCTCCTAATTGAGTCAGGAGCCCAAAGTGTTGAGCTGGAAGCTGGAGTCTTAAAAAAGTGTGGGCACTTATTTATTTTGATGAAATAAAATTTAATTTGAACAAATTTTTAAAAATTGCTACAGTGAGATAAGGTCAAAAACATAGGTTTAGAAAACACTCTCCCTATTAATTGTAGATATTTATAATATTTAGGAAACATGTAATTGAAAAGTCTAGAGATCATTTGCCAATTGTAAACAATTAGTAAAACTATAATGATTTGTTTTGAAAGAGCTGTGGTGGGCTTGGTAACAAGACTGGAAAACAAAGTCCTGTGTCTACCAAACCTCCCCAACATACACCACCCCACACCAATGCAATTCTGTTGTTCTCAAGGTCAAACAGCAAGTGAAATCACTAATAAAGGGGTACTTCAAGAAAGCTATAGGAAACTTGCCGTAATGAACATATAAGACTAATATAAGAATATCAGGACTTCTGGACAAGATGGAAGCATAGGCAGATACACTTTGCCGCCTTACACAACCAGAAGAAGGGGAACGACAAATTTAAAAACAAAAAATAACGAGAACTGCCAGAAAATCGAACTGTATGGAAGTCCAACAACCAAGGAGCTAAAGAAGAAACATCCATTCAGACCAGTAGGAGGGGCAGAGATGGGCAGCCGGGGTGGAGAGGACATGTGACAAGGCGGCGGCCAGTGGACCGGGTTGTCCAACATTTGTGTGTGGATACACTGGGAGGAACAGCTGGGGAGCAAAACAGACCACCCACCCAGGGTTCCAGGGCAGGGAGAGAGAGCCTCAAAACCTCTGGCTGTTAAAACCTGTGGGGGATGTGGCAGCGGGAAAAACTCCCAGCCCCACAAGAGAGTCCCTTGGAGAGACCCATGGGGTCCTAGAACGTACACAAACCCACCCACCCAGGAATCAGCACTAGAAGGGCCCAATTTGCTTGTGGGTAGTGAGAGCAGTGACTGAAAGCTGGCCGAGAGCCGAGCAAGCGGCATTGTTCTGTTTCGGAACCCTTCCCCACAGACAGCGTCACAAGGCAGAGACCTGGATTGCCCTGCCCTGGCGAATACCTAAGGCTCTGCCCCTCCCAATGTAACAGGCACACTGAGACAAAGCAATATGGCCCAAATGAAAGAAGAGATCAAAGCTCCCAAAATAGAACTAAGTAATGAAGAGACAGCTAACCTATCAGATGCACAGGTCAAAACACTGGTAGTCAGGATGCTCACTGAATTGGTTGAGTATGGTTGCAAAATGGAGGTAAAAGTGAAGGTGAAGCAAAGTGAAATAAAGGAAAATATATAGGTAACCAACAGTAAAGGGAAGGAAACTGGGACTCAAATCAGTGATCTGGAGCAGAAGGAAGAGATAGACATTGAACCAGAACAGAATGAAAAAACAAGAATTCAAAAAAAAAATGAGGAGAGGCTTAGGAACCTCTGGGAAAACTTTAAACATTCCAACATCTGAATCATAGGGGTGCCAGAAGGAGAAGAGGAAGAGCAAGAAATTGAAAACTGATTTGAAAAAACAATGAAGAAGAACTTCCCCAATCTAGCTAAGGAAATAGACTTCTAGGAGATCCAGGAAGCTCGGAGAGTCCCAAAGAAGTTGGACCCAAGGAAGCACACACCAAGGCACATCATAATTAAGTTGCCCACGATTAAAGATAAGGAGAGAATCTTAAAAGCAGCAAGAAAAAAGGAGATAGCTACCTACAAAGGAGTTTGCATAAGACTATCAGCTGATTTCTCAAAAGAAACCGCGCAGGCGAGAAGGGGCTGGAAAGAAGTACTCAAAGTCATGAAAGCCAAGGACCTACATCCAAGATGACTCCATCCAGCAAAGCTATCCCTTAGAATGGAAGGGCAGATAAAGCGCTGCCCAGATAAGGTCAAGTTAAAGGAGTTCATCATCATCAAGCTCTTATTACATAAAATGTTAAAGGGACTTATCTAAGAAAAAGAAGAGCAAAAGCTATGAACAGTAAAATGACAACAAACCCACGACTATCAACAACTGAACCTAAAGAAAACAAAAAAAAAAAAAACCAAACTAAGCAAACAACTAGAACAGGAACAGAATCATAGAAATGGAGATCAGAGGGGAGGTGGAGCGGGGAGATGGGGGAAAAGGCACAGGGAATAAGCATAACTGGTAGGTACAAAATAGACAGGGAGAGGTTAAGAGTAGTATAGGAATTGGAGAAGCCGAAGAACTTGTATTTACGACCCACGCACATGAACTAAGGTGGGGAGGGAAGATGTTTGTGGGAGGGGGGTGCAGCACAGGGGGGAATAAAGGGGAGAAAAAATGGGACAATTGTAACAGCATAATCAGTAAAATATGTATTAAAAGATAAATAAAATAAAATAAAAAGAATATAAGAATATTAATCCACAAACAGCCCGGTGATTCTCAAGAATCTGGAAGATTCTTCAAAGCAGTTTGTCCTCAAACACTTAAACATTCTCAGTACTTAATATCTATTACTTGCTGGGAATACAGTAGGAGGTCAACAATTAACCAGTTAATGACTTTCTACCATCAATTTGCCTCTACTTGAACCAGTGTGCTTACTAAGCAATTGGATCTAAGTACCACAAGTTCAAAATTAGCTAAATTGAATAATGGGGCCCCCTCGATAGTTCAAACGAGAACATAAAAACTCTTTGAGGTTCGCATCTGTTCCCTAGGAGTATGGAGGCACGCTACGCGCAGTAATTTGGCCTTTACCATCCTAGGAAAGTGGGCAGGCGTCAGCGCCTGCCGCCCCGAGTGTGCTGCCGGAGCAGGCCAGCCCCATCCCGGAACCGCGCTCTGCCCTCTGCCCATCCCAGCGGCGCCCCATGAGGCCGCCCTCCACGCAGGGCAACCCACCACCAAACCCACCAGGGCTCGCCAGGATTCCTGTGACCCATCGGCCTCCTGGGAAGTTTGGCTCCTTTGAAGTTTTCTGCAGTTCTGCGATTTTATGATGTGGCTTGGGTCACTCCTACCATGATCTATGTTTGAAGTATGTTTGGGGAAAGCCTACTAGGAGCTGGCTCTGGTGTTAACACAGAACAACTGCCTCATAAAAACTGCTTTCTACGGGAGTTCAAAGGACTTATCCAAATAGTGCAGGTTTGTCCTGCCCCACCAACCTCGCTAGGGTGGAAAGCAGAGGTTTTGCCAAGGGAACTCCGACAGAGACGGACCGGCTCGATTTCCTGGCCCCGCTCAGGGCAGTGCCCACACGGCCAAGGGGGCTCCTGACAAGGCGGACCTCGCACCCTGAAGTAGCCTGCCCCGCACCTTCCCGGCTGCTGGAGCTAAAATTTATTGATATGGGGGGTTAAGGTGAAGAACTAAATTAGGTAAATTATTGTGAGAGGTCTCCCTGATATGTGATAACATCTTTCCAGTTGTTACAAGGGACCCAGTAAAAGTCAGGAACAAACCAGGAGGGCTGACAACTGCTGGCGGGAAGCCAGCGTGAAGCATCACATTACAGTGGCTGCTGCCGTTTCGGCGCTCTTCATCAGCGGGATGACGGGTCATCGCCGTATTTTCAAATAGAACAGCTTGTTAAGGAAATTAACCAGGTGTAGGTGTTTGTTGGCTGGTGGCATGTTCACGGAGTCACAGGAGGTACAGGGAGTGGCATCATTTTCCATTTCTGCAAATCTCCCTATAGAACAGCTGCATTCTCTTACCTGTTCCCACAGGCAACCCGCTGTGGTACCACACACTGTGTAGCTTCTGCAAAACTCCTCCGTACATGAGAGATTATTACACAAGCTATCTATCTAACTATAAATGAATTCCCATATAAATATATAAAAATAGTTTGAGCTTATGGATCCCTGAAAGGCTTGGGGCTGCCCAGGGTTCCCTAGACCATGTTTTGAGAACCTCTGTCCTAAAGAGACCCATATGTGCAAATTGTGCTAATTAGAGATCAGCTTCCTCTCTGTATTAAAGTAAATCCACTAAAAATAGAGATTAGTCACACTTAACTAGATTTGGTTTACATAAACCAGATATAATAGAATTGTTTCTTTTAGAGTATATTGTGATTAAAATGTTTTTACTAATTCAATCCCCCCCCCCACCCCCACCAATATGACAAACCGGTGTGAAACTTGGTAAGAATCTGTCTTTGACAGGCAGTCTGGGAGGAGGGGAGATGAAGCAAGGGGGCGACGAAACGGGGTTCGCTGTAACGCCCAGGCCCCCCTTGCCTCCCCCAATACCAGTCTCCAGACCCCTGCCAGCCCTTTGTCCTCCGTGTGCCTCGGGATTCTCTTACGAGCTGAAGCTCTCTGAGAGCAGGGGCGCTGAGCTCCCACCTCAACCCTGTCTTTCAGGGAGATGCCAGCGTCATCCTGGCCATCGTGGGGTGGCTTTGAGAGGGAACACCGTGGCAGACAGAGGGCAGGCGCCAAAACCTACCGCCGAGCCGAGCTGGCGCCTTTGCCGAGGAGCACCACCAACGGTGAGGGCTTCCTGCTCCCCGGCAACGCCAGAGACAAAATGGTTTCCCAGAGAGAGGCGCACAGTTCTGTTTCTCTGGGAGCTCAAACCAAAAGCCGCAAAGGCACGTCTTCTGTATACAAGACTGGGTGTCACTCCCGAGTTTCAAAAATCAAGTCACTGAACAAGGAAGGAACGATACACGTGTGTCGGTGTGACTGATCACTTAATTCTAAACGGAAGAAACCGAAATCAGGGAGCCACCAGGCTTCCCATCTATTTTCTTTGCACGAAGACCTGCTTGTTGAGACACAGGGACTGTACTTTAAAGATGTACATGCCCAACATCAATTTATTTTTACTTTTGGAAGCACGATTGCGCCCTCTCCATAAAGTCAGTCCGCTCAGCATGCCAAAAATGGCAAAAAATAGATGCTCTCCTTTCTAGAAATGATTATAATGTACCGTGACCAAAAAAGCGGTTTTTCCCTAACAGATAATCTTGCATAAAAATGAGTCATGGGATTTCAGAAATGGAAAGGCTTTTCTCAAATATGTGTGTGCAGGAACACACACACACACCCCTTCCGTTTTTTTCCCAGCAACAGATCTGAGCTTTCCATAAGTTACGCTCTAATGAGAATGGCATTGTCTGGAGTCTTTTGAGTGAAAGGGGAATAGAGTATTTAGAGTTCAGCAAGAGGGAAGAAGTCTGTCTTAGAAAATAAGATTTCTCTGCTTGTGTTCCTATGAGATCAATTTTAACTTATAAGGCATGAAGGACTGTGAAGATGTTTCTTAAAAATATCTTATCTTGTAACTTCATCAGCTTAATTTCAGAGCCGACTGAGACATCCGATGCCATGAACACAGCTCTGAATGGTTTTCTTCATCTGGGGTGGCTCAGGGGTGACAAGACGCGCCCTCTGCCTTCAAGTGTTCCATGGAGGGGCCCGGTTTGATCAGGTCAGGAAGGGAAAATACACAGCTCTCACCTCATGCGTGCCCATGGGTGAGGGGAAGGCAGACAAAGTGGCTACTCCTACAGAGTTCTGCGCCACTTTCGGACAACAGAAGAGAGACATGAACAGTCCCTTCCCTTTAGCTGGATGCAACAATAATTTTCCAGTTTCACTGAAACCTAATTCCTTCTCATGATGAACCTGACGCGTGAGCCAATGCACTGGCTGCCCCAAGCAGCAGATAGTTACCAAGCCAACAGACATCCATGCTCAAGATAAGAAAGAGCCGTGGGTCGAATACATGCGGGGGTTCTGGCTTTTCACCGTTACCAATACACATCTTTGTATCAATGCTACTGGAATCTATGGGACCCATCTGGAAGGAGTGCCTTAGGTTTCTT
This sequence comes from Pteronotus mesoamericanus, assembly GCF_021234165.1. NCBI lineage: Eukaryota > Metazoa > Chordata > Mammalia > Chiroptera > Mormoopidae > Pteronotus > Pteronotus mesoamericanus. The sequence goes on from NW_026555200.1 coordinate 3,722,886, forward strand.
AAACAAGTATGCAGCAGAAGCTACAGGACGACATGGTTTATCTTTCTGGAGAGTAAATTTTTGGGGGTGGCAATTAAAAACATTTTACTAAAACAAACATGGGATAAAATATAAAATTCATCCAGTCTGAAGATAAAACAGAAACTTTCCAAGGAACGTTGGATTTGCTCTGCACCAAGACACGGGGTATCAGTGGACCCTCCCCGGCCTCAGATGGAATGAACGTTTTAATTTTTGTTACATTTTTACCTTTGGAAGCTCCCTAAAGGCTCCATTCCGCCAATGCTGCTTGGTGTGTTGTGCAGGGCCCCAACAAGAGCGAATGGCTGCCTGCGGAGCGGCACAAGCACCAGCAGCATCGCGGGAGATGGGGGCACAGGCAGTGGCAGCATCGCCTGAGTCCCCTGTGCTGACTTTCTTCTGACCTGTCCGGCCTGGCGCTGTTCAGGCTCCGGTGGCTGCAGAGGCTCTTAGACCTTTCATCCCAGGGAGTCATGGGTAAGGCACAGACACTGGAGCAGAAAGGGCTTTTCCTTAAGAAAATCCACTTCAATTTCACATCTAAGAGGCCATTAACAGAATGTGTCTTTAGCAAATTTTGGGTGGCGTCATAGGAGTGTTTTTACGGAAAAAATCAAATATGCCCGCGATAAATCTTTTCTGTGAAGTCAACCAAGAGGCCACTCAAGAGCCCCCAGAGCAACCAGAATTCACGACGCCGTGCAGGACGCAAGGGTCCGGGACGCAGAGCACTCGCAGAGCCCTGAGGGCCGTGCTCGTGAACACTGACCTATCATGGCCCTTCAGGTTCCCCCTTCCTCCTTACCGAACCTAAATAACGAGATAAGCTCCAACACTCCTGAGCTTTGCTAAGTTAGTTGAAATATTTCAAGTTCTGCCAACTCCTACTTCTCCCCCGTTTGCGTCTTGACTAAAAAGGTGAAGAAATATGTTGGAGGAAACCTCCGGGCCCAGCCTCATCAATCTTCAGGTCCCACTTCCCTCGGCTGCCGGCGACCCAGAGCCCACGCCGATGGCATGCGGAGGGACATGCAGGCAGGCCCGCAGAGTCGCACGCACCTCTCTTTTCAACGGCATTTTTGCCTCCTTGTGAAATGGCCGCTCCTGGGTCGCTGCAGCCTTCTCCCAGAGGAGCTCGCAAACACCGCCATCAGAAAGCACCGCGCAGGCACAGAGCGGGGCAGCAGCCGGGCGGGCGCCCTGCTCTGGTCTGCTCTGCCCGGAGGGTGACAGGCTTTTCTCCAGGGCTTCAGTGGCACCACAAGTGTGGCTGCATCTGTGCCATTTTCATAAACTTTACTTGGGAACAGACATATGTGGCCCAATACACGTAGACTAGACGATGCAACCTGAGCCAGCAGATCGTTGCCTTGGAAAAGGCTTCGTATTTCAGTTCCAAACCACACATACTTGTACAGTTAACAAATGCAGCAGGGGATATTGGTCCACAGCATTCATGTGGAGGCCAAAGGCTCTGCTGTCCTCCGCCCTCCTCTCCCCCGCCCCCACCCCCACCTGACTCCCCAAGAACTTTTAGACTGCGTGGAAATTTCAGAGAACAGCTAGGTGGCTCTTTCTGGAACACTTGCATACTCCAGCACGGAGAGGAACTTGGAAGTATTTTCATCTAAAAGAACTCCAGGAGGGGGGTTCCCTATAAATAAAGCCATGTTCAAATAAACACAAAAAGGAGCCAATGTTTCCTGTAAGGCCACTTTTCAGATGGATTACTGGAAGGAGTATTCTTTCATAGCTTTATGGCTTGCTTTGCTATCATCTGCTTAAAATTTGGGTCATTTAAAACATAGATGCTAAAATCTAAGCCTGCACTTGGATGAAATATTACAAAGGAAGCAGAAAGCCTTGTTCCAAGAGCAGACTCAGAGGCAGGGCCCTTGGACTCCTGGGTTCTGCTCCTGGCTCCGTCCCTGGGCTCAGGTCAGCCCTCGGTCAGGAGCTCACTTCTAATCCCTTCCAATCATTTGTTAGTCCCTGTTGTCTAAACAGTGGGGAAAAGCCCTGAGTAACACCCCTGGATCCTGTTCAATCAACTGGGATGGCTGGAGATGGTTGTATCTCACTTCCAAGAAACCGGGGTGATCTATCCCTGAGTACAGCTCGTATGTTCCTGAGAGGTCACAGTGTCATCGGAACACACGCTCAAGGCTCTGAAATAGTTCTCCACCTGTAAGAATCTCTGTGCTCCTTTTATGTGACTTTCAAAAAACAGTATCGCCCAACATTTTAGAGTTCTTTATAGCTTTCACATTAAAATAACTCTGATTAAGCTTTAAACCTCTGAGATGCAGACTAAATAAACTGGTACATTTATCCTTAATTTGTAGGTGAAAAAACTGAGGCTTAGGCAGGCCAGGAGACTGGACAACAGGCCCACAGCGAATCGGTAAGGGGGTTGGGGCCCAGATCTGTCGTTTCCCAGGTCAAGTGTTTTTTTTCTCTCTAACATATGGGTCCTCATTAATAACCCTACTTTTGAACTTAGATAAACAGACTAAGGGAATTGGTTAAAGCACTTCAGAAGACTCCGTAATGCCTTTTCAGTGCAACAGAGGGTGAAGGGCCAAGTTTCTTGGGGACCCCCAGCTACCCTGGGCCTAGCGTGCGCGCCACTCACCTCCGACACCTGAGCCGCAGCTCCCCCACCCCTGGCTCCTCGGGGACGAGGGGAGATGCTAACGCTTAATTCCCCCTCCTGCGGAGCTCCCATGTCCCGCCGGGCTTGGCTGCTCCTCGCCTGCCGCTGTAGCTTCCGTTTACAGGAGTAAACACGCATGGCTAGGCAGGTAGCTGTTCTGGGAAACTTGCAGTTAAACTTCGACTAGACTGCCCAGTTACTGTTCGCTTTGAGGCAAACTGCACAGCCTCTCTGCTCCCTTTTACCAGGAACACAACTCTCATTTCATCTGGACAACTCCTACTTATACTTCTGGCTTCATCTCAAATTTATCACTTCTCTAGAAAGGCCTTCCTTAACCCAATTGACCTAGGTTAGTCAGCCGCCTTCTCTCTTCTCTTCTTCTCTAATTATACAGCCTCATAGCATCCTGTAAACCTCCTGCGCCATTTGTGACGATCTTAGCTAACACTTCTCTAGGTTCGCTTCCCCCCCTTGACTGTCAGCCCTTTGAGACCAGGGCATCCTTGCTTTATATTAGCTCCTGCTATATTCCCAACCCTGAGTTCTCAGGGGATTTGCAATCAACATTTACTGACTGGAAATGAATGAATGACAGATATATGCTAGTTGACACCAAACGGAACCTTCCATGGTAATGCTGGACAATGGGCAAAAAAGACAAAGACACCATTCTGCCTTCAGCAATCATCCGGTGCCTACAAAATGCTGGAGGTGGGCTTCTTGGGCTTTGAGCAGGCACGAAAAAACCAACTGGAGATGCTTCTGAAGCCTCCCTACTGCCCCTCCCCCATAACTTCACTTCAAAATACACTGAAGGATTGTTTGAGCTCTGTCTCTGAGAATAGAATGTAACGCAACTAAAGTAAACTCTACAGGTCCTTTTTAACAAAGCAGCTGCTTCCAGATGGAACGCATTCTGGCAGAACTCATTACACGGTCCCAGTCTACAATCTTAAGCACTTCCCCAACTGCAGTAATGTGTCATCAGTAAAGTTTCCTGGTGACAGACAAATGGATTCATTTTAATTGAGGACAATTCGACTTCAAATCCTATTTGAGGGAGCGACAGGGTGTGGACACGGCCCAAGCCCGAGGCATTCTAAAAGGGCACACTAATTCCCTCAGCATATCTGGGAGGCCGGCAGCAGCAAAGCCCTTCTGGGCTTAAGTGGAGTCCAGCGTGGCTGGGAACTGTACCATTCATTATACCCTCAGTCGATAAGATCCCCAATTAGTCATTCTGAAAAAGGGAGGCTAAAATAGGCCACTAACACAAATCGCTAAATTAAAGTCGGTGGACTCTGTAGGATTTGGACCCACAGGGGCTGTGGCTGGTTTCCTGCCTCAGGCTCTATCAAGGCAACACGGCTTCCCTCACCAGAACCGCCAACTTGCTTGGGGAGTTTCGTGATGAGTTGGGGACTGGCTGGAACTTCCGAGTGGAAGAAGGACTAAGAAGGGACAGAGCTGCGTGGTGGGCTGCAACATCAGGGCTTCTAGACCTCTGCTTTGGGGCCCTGGGGCAAGACACGGCCGGCAGCCTGGTAGTTTTCTTAATGGGTGCGTGGGGGCCCAAGTGAACAGGGGACGTTTGTGAGGGTACAATCCTACTTCCACCCCTAATCTCACTGCGTGTGTGTATCCAGTACACACAGACACAGATATAGATACAGAGAGAGAGGCAGGTCTCCAGGAGTTCATGCCAGATTTGGGGGCCCCGTTTTCATGAGTTAATATTAGACAAGCCAGAAGTTTTAGTTATGTGTATTCAAATACTGACAACTCATATCACTAAAGCAGAAAGCAAATGACTAAACATGGCAGGATGGATCAGGAAAGGCAGCAGACGTGAGCTGGAAACGGCAAAGGCCACCCCCACGACCACTGACCTGGGGCCACTAAGCGTGGCTGTGTCTCTCACCGCCTGGGCAGTCTCTGATGCAAAATCCAAGGCGCCTGCCACCGGCTTGGTTACAGTGCCAACCAGCCCTTTCCCAAGGCCGGATATGAAGCCGCTGACGCCCCCTTCTGTTTTCACGCCTTCCACTGTTGAGGTTATGACGCTGGTCAATCCACCGATGATACCTGGCCAAAAAGACAAGGGCTGTTGTAACCGAGCCGAGAACAAAAGCAACAGCACTTAAAGCCACACCCCTCTATTCTGTGCACCTGGCAAGGTAACTGAGGGGCGACCTGTAGATCTTTCGACAGGCTACAGGCAGGCCAGCTCAAGGTGGAGAAGCAGCAGATTTGCCCCTTATGTTCGGAGTGAGTCAGGCATTATATATTAGTCAGAAGTAAAGTACGGTCCAGTTTTAGAAAGCAAAGAAAACCCAAGAGCTTAGCAGCGATACTTCTCCATTCCAGAGCCTAGGCAGCATATAGGCTATTGGGAGAGGATGCAGACAGTGGGATTAAGTCCACAGACATGAAAACAGGGCCCTTGGGAAAAGTTGGGATCCTAAAAAATATAAGGCAGAGAGATAACTAAATATAGATCCTCCATTTTCAGAGAACTCTATGTGCCTCGCCAACACCACCAAATGTTTGAAATGAGGTAAAAGCTACGGTACACTCTGCTGAAGCCGGGTATAGGCACTCAGAGTAAATGAGAAAGCTTTGATGATAAAGCCTCAAAAAAACAGCCAAAGCCAGCTGGGATCCTCAAGACAGTCAGTTTAGAAGACCAGTCTAGGTCAGAAAGCCGTCCCAAACATTTTGAAAGTTGACAGCAATGAACTTAAAGGGCCCCCGAAGTGGCCAGAGGCTGGCCAAGGCTGAAGCGGACAGGGCCCTGCGGGGAAGCCGCGGACCCTGCCCAGGGAGCGTTTCCCGGATCGGCGCCAGGGACACTCACAGATGTTCACCTGTTGGCGGTGGGCGGGGGAGGGAGCTCTCTAGACGCTTCAGCTCTAGTGAGACAAATTGGTAAAGGAAATCTCTTGGGTGAGAATGTACTGACAATTCACAGCGTTTTTCTGGATCCCGGGTCCACTTGCTCCAGTGAGGCAACGTTCCTTACCCGACCTTTTGGACAAAAGGTCACGGCAGAGACAGAACCTTACTGAACCTGGGTTGTACAGGGCCTACAGACAGAACTGAGCATGACCCCCCCTCACCCCCGTTTTTAAACCAAGGATGTTGACGTCTCTTAAAGGTTTTTTCATCCCAAAGCCAGGATCTCACTCTAGGCTACCGCTTTCACATAGCCCAGAGTTTAAAGGGTCCTCTTTGGATGAGGCCACTGGTTGCTCGTCTTAGAATGGCTGGTCTCCTGGAGACGCTGCATGTATCATCTAACGATTTCTGGCTGGGAGGGATTTTGTGACCTTTAAACAATCACCGATCTTCTCAGCACACAGGTATGTCCGTCTAAAAAGTGAGGACAGCCATGCGTTCTCTCTGCATCCCGAGGATGCTGGACAGATAGAGGCAATTATACAGAGCAAAGTGTTTTACAGTCATTAAAAAACAGTCCTCTATTAGTCCAATGTACTACCAACACAGTTACTAGAAAGAATAATTAAATCCCTGACCCCAAATGATTGCCCAACAATCAACTCTGAAAGCACATAAACAGATTGATTTCAGCCAAATTTTACTTCTAGCTCAGCATCTCCTCAGGGACGGCTCCCGCTCCAGCTGGGCAGGCCTAGGGAAAACAAAGGCATCAGGGCCCAAACCTCATCCTTAGGAAAGTTGGTAAACAAAAACGCCTCAGCGCAAAGAGAAATGAGATCTTTTATTCTCTATATCCCTTCTTCTTCTTCCAAACACCGATGATTAAAACGCGTTTAGTCATGACAGGACTCCTGACAGCTTCAGACTATTCCTGAGAATCTGGCACAAATGGTTCACTGCCCATTACTAAGCATGAGCTACGTGCCAGGTGTCATGCAAGGTGCTGCAAGAACAGAGGAGGATGCGCAGGGGCCCTTCTGCTCTCCTGGCCATCACAGCCTATCAGGAAGACAAGAGGCACGCAGCTGGCTGTGCACACGACCCAGGCTGCCGCGTGTGTGGCAGCTACCGTCACTACAGACTGGGGACAGCGGAGCTGGGCAAACGACCGGAGCCGGGACTTGTAGGCTGAACAGGACTGTGACAGGCAGTGAGGGGAGGAGAGAGAGGGAGGCGGGAGGGAGAGGGTGCAGGGCCCACAGGCCTGGGGGCAGCACGCAGCCCTGGGTGTCCACAGTACGCGTGGCCGGGGGCCGCAGCGGGAAGGGCGGCTGTGCGTCCATTCCCGAGGGCTTTGAATGATGCCGTGCTCAGAAGTTGTTTAGAAAGATACAGCAAAAGGCAAGTGAGTCAGAATGAAAGCACTGAAAGTCAGAACTACAAAGAATCCTGAGGCCTCCCCCGTCCACCGCGCTGTCCCATCTCCTAAGCGCGTGGAGAAGACCCGGAGGCACCTGGTCACACGCCGGACCGCCACCGTCACACCTCACCTTCCACAGAGGGAGTGCTCAGCAAGCAGAAGGCAGGTCCCCGCTCTGAAAAAGCGTCAGTGATGACACTTCTAACAGAAGGCAGAGAGCAGGAAGGAATGGCAGTGTGCGCAACGTTTTGAGAACGGGTGAAGAGTCCCCACAGGGGGTCGCATTGCAATTGCACGGAGGACAAAGTAGGGGAGCTTGGAGGGCTCGCAGCCTCCAAGATGCCAAGCCAGGACCTACGCTGCTGCCGGCTTTCTTTACTCTACTTGTGTCGGGGGCGGGGGGGCACCTCTGCGGAGAGGTGGCAGAAGAGTCATTGCTGCGCAGCCCGGCAGCAGGCGACCTACCGTGAGCCAAGCCGTGGATGCCGGCCACGAGGTGCTCGCCGCTGGTGGCCGCGTGGTATCTGATGTACTCCCTCTCCGACTGATGCCGGTTGTCCATCGTCTTTCCTAAGCCATCTGATAAGGTCCCCGCAAACTGCAGTGAATCAGAAACAGAAAGAGAAGAGTTTTAAGACCTTAGCAGTATTTTTATTTTAATCATTTTAAATGAATACCCTCCCTTGCTCCTAGCTGGCGTTCAGTGAATGCCAAGCGAGAGAGAGAGAGAAACTGCCGCACGGTGCTCACTGTGTGTCCCAGGGGAGCGGTATGTGGGCATGAGGCGCTTACACTGGTGGACACAACGTCTGCAAAGCAACCGCTGAAGATCCACAATGACATTCACCTTCCTCAATTCTACTGTAAATTTACCAAAAAAGTAAAGGTACGTGGCGCGGGGTAGGAGAGGCGGGCTTGGAATTCCATAATATTAAGGACAGAGGCTCTTTGCCCTAATAATCAGTGGAATACAAAATGGGAAATGGGGCAAATTGTTGCTTCGGCGTTTGGCATCAAAATTTTTGGAGACATCAACTGGCCTTATGTAATCCCTTCTCTTTCACTTACTCCAACATTAGCGAGTGCCTGGGTGCCCGCCCCATTTGCCAAGAAAGAATGAAGCATGAGGAGCAGTTCGCAGGTAAGGTCACCTTTCAAACCAAGTGGCAGACTTGAACTCATGGCTTCAAACACAGGCTCCTCCCTCACCAATCAGAGAGAGAGTTTATTTATCCTGGCCTATTTTAACCAGAGAACCTGTCTCATTCATCAAAGCAGGATAAAAAGGACACAGAACTCTGTTTTGTCACGAGACAATTTGAAAAGGTTTAAAGTGACAGTTAATAAACCACAGGGTACTTATCCTCATCATTCAGGCATAAAAAGGGAAGGATATCAAATATATAATTAACCTTCTCGGGAAGGATCTACCAAAACAAGTAGTTTAAGTGCCAGTGACCCAGGACTAACCTTTCAGAAAACTCACAGGAATGTTACTCAGATACAATGCTCAGGGGAAGATGCGAGGCGAACGGCCCGCTGTGGAGGCCCAGGACGCCGGGCAGCCATCAGGAGGCCTGCAACCTGAGGGCCTGGCGAGGGGGCCACCCGGATCTGCCCTGGGACCCATCAGCCCTCAGGCCTCTTGATGCGCGGGCCAGCAGAGGGCGGGGTCCGGGCACAGAGAAGGGACTGGAGGGAGGGGCGGCAAGCCGGCGCGGAGGGCAGCGGCTGCGCGGCAGGACACGGGCTCTCCTTTCTCCCGCCTGGTCCAAGCATTTCTCAGTCTCGGGCAGTGACCGCTGACCCTTCTAGGGATGCCATCCCTACCATTACTTGGTTTTTGTCTTACCTTCTCTGTCATTCCCTAATCAGAAAACTTAAAGTTAATGAAAATTAATGCTGTGATTTCCTGAAAGGTGGGGCCACGGTGCGATATTTGCAGAACAAGCACTGTGAACCACTAAGGTGGAGTTTTAGCCAGGGACCCCATCTCAGAGCCCTGGGCGTCTGACCAAACCACAGCCTAGCCCTCTCCCAGCCACTCCAGCAGCCACGGGACCGAGGCGGGAGCCCCACCCCGAGCCTCCAGGTGGCTGGAAGGATTAGTGACCGCGGCACAGGGGTACGGAATCGAGCCGGCATTCTTACTGTGGTCACCAGTCAGCTGCTAGTCCGAGCAGAAATATCCCACGGCATCTGAAGAAAGCCTTTCAAAGATTTAGAATTATGGTCCTTTGCATTAGGATTTACCATTTAAACCGCCCCCCCCCCCAAAAAAAACCCAAAAAACAAACAACCCTTTCCAAAATGAGTTTTTGGAGTGGTACCATCTATAAAATTAGAGTGTTGGACTTCACGGTTTCCAAAATCCTTTCCAGCTCTGACAGAGTGTGATCTACGGTCCAAGCTAGAATGTCTTTATTAAGCCCTCACTCCGGCCCCGCACAGACTAAGGTACCGCTGAGGATACAAACAAAGGGCGGCCTGGGCCGATTCTCAAGGATGACGGTCTCGTTAAGAAGATAACAATTCCATATGTGAAACAGCCAGCAGCAGGAACACGGGACGCAAACTGTTAGCACTCGAACTGAGAGAGGGGGCGGAAATACGACCCTTGCTTCTGGAAAGGGCCCAAGGGCCCCTGCTACGCCTGGAATTATGTAGGGGCTGGTGTTCTTCCCCCCAGGGTGGGGCACAAACGCCTCTCCCGGTGCCATGGGAGAGGTGGGGGCGGGGGGCGGTCCAGGGGAAGAGCGGTTGCCAGGAGCAGCCTGGGGCTGCCAGAGGCGCGGCCCGCCCGAAGGGGTGCCGCAGCACCCAGGCTCCTTGCAGGGCCTTGTTCAGGTCCTTCCCTTTTTTCTTAAACTCTTAATTGGCTTGAAGAGAGAGACTTCTTTGGAAGACATGCTAAGTTAAGGCCCCGTCTACCTATTCTAGCAGCTGACTAGGCAGTTTTGCCAGAACACGTTTCCCCCAAGAGGACAGGAGGATGATCGAGGCGCACTGCCCGGTACCAGCCCCTCTCCAGCAACCCCGCCAGTAAAGCAAGTTTACTCCCCGGGGTTTCCGAGCGCGCCGGAGCCAAAGGCCAGATCGGCGACCAATGCCGCTGCGGCCAGCCGTGGCACTGCCTGGTCCTGGGCACCCTCCACAGAGACACCGCGCCGGCCTCAGGAAGGGGAGAGGAGCGGGCCCACGGGAGTGCTCTTCCCTTTCAGCGCCAGGCTCCCCATGTGCTTCTCAGGGGCCCCAGCTTTACCCTGGAAAGGGGCCTGTGTCCACGCGTGTACTCCAGGATGTGCGGCTGAATCCCCACTTCCCTCTATAAAAAAAAATCACTCACGCAAGTCCAGTGAACTTGTCCTTTGTCCCTTGCATAAAGGATACAAAGATATTAACTGGAAACGATTACAGAAATCTTCACCCCTAGAAATGTGGCTTTGAGAACTCAGAAAACCAAGGAAGAGGCTGAAATCTAGGACCCAACTGGACCCAGACTGAGGAGAGGCTAAGCAGATTTTGCAGAGAGAGCCATTTCGTGGGGACCAGAACGAAGCCAGGCCGATGAAGGGTCCTGCGGTCAAGCCTGGGCCTCGGGCCAGTCCCCAGGCCTCCGAGTGCGGACTCGGGGCACCGCAGCGCCTGAGGCCTCCTCCCTCGCTGTGGGAGCACTGAGTCATCCTCAATTCCATCTCTCATCCCCACCTCAGCGGGGAGGCAAATCACACCCCGTATCTTGTTTCTCCCTCAAAGACGGGGTAAGAGCACGGGCTGGGGAGGGGGGCGATTCCAGTAAGCGCTCCTGTGGGTGCCCGCTGGCGCTGCCTCCTCTGCGGCCGCGGTGTTGTTTCACCCACGTCCTTGACTTTCGAGCTGATCGTCAAAACAGAGCGGAGCGACTCAGGACAGCCACAGGGTCACGTGGGGGTGGCGGGGCAGGACATCCTTTGACTTTATTTTGAAACTTTTTCAGAGCAGACGCTCTCTGGCACGTTAATGGATGACCAAAACGGGACATGAAGGCTGGAGGCCGACTTTCGGGTCATTCGGACAAAGGGGAAAGCAATCCCTGAAGCACTGGGTGCAAGGCTGAAAATCACCGGGATGGCAGCAAACACAGGCCAGCTGCACACCGAGTCAGCCCCCCGCTCAATGAGATGTGTACGGAACCCTACTGTGCGCCAGGCGGGCAAGCGAGAGCCCTAAATGAGAAGTGGCTCCTGCCTCCTGCCTTCCCGGACCACAGCCAGGGGGTACGTCCGTGGCGTAACGGAACAGCATCCATTCCCCCCCGAGTTTGAATACTGACTGTGGCTTTTATCGACTGCAAGCTCACGGACAAGGAAATCGAGCCTTTGTGAGCTTCCATTTCCTCTCCTTAAAAATGGGGAGAAAAATACCCACTTACAAGGTTGCCATCAAAATTAGATAGCAGACGTTAAGCACTAGGTAACACATGTCAAGTGTGCGCATGGAGCCTGATACTTCAATTCCTTCATGTGCAAAACAGGCATAATCAGATTCCCCAGCGAGCGTGGGCGCCAGCGTAGAGGGGGCACAACAGCCCCGGGACGGAGAGCACGTGCCAGCCTTGCACGCTGGGAAAGGACCAGCAATGGGGAGGTAATTTGCAGATAATTTGTAACTCTACTCGGTATAAACATTACCTCAACACCAGAAGGAGCATTTGCAGAGACTTAAGTCAATACAGCTCATTTTGTAGCAATTTCAAGTCCACAAAAAAGCTTAAGGCTGCACGAGAATACTGTCCTAGCTAAAATGAAAGGTTCCAAGGAACACAGTGTCCTTCAGAAAACCTGCTATTACATTTGCAAAGACAGCCGTGACCCTGCCGCCCCCGACCCCTTTCACGGAAGCGAGCTTCAGCACGCAGCGCACTGGTGAATTCTGGCCACAGCCTGAAGTCGTCAATTTCTCTAAAGCCATATTTTCAGCAAGGGGGTAAAAATGTCAGAAGAACTTCAAGATGTCAGTTCTACTGCATAGCTGACACGGAGCGCACATCAATACCCCACCTTCCAAAAATAATCCCGTTGTCTACAGAAACGGAGCCACTACAAATCAGGCTGGGTTTGGGGCTGGGCTCAGAACAGATGATTTCATAAAACCGACATTCAGGTGGATGCTGGAATGGTGAAAGGGGAAAAGAATTCACGCTGTGTCCCTCTGTCCCGTCCTCTCGGCTTTCCGAGCCCTTCGCGACATGCAGCAGGCATGGGATGCCAGAGGAGCCCGGCCAGGGACGCGGGAGCCTGGCTTTGGATTTCTCCCCCTCCTCTGGGGCTCCTCTTTCAGTTATTTACCTAATGGAAATTTCCTCCTTAATATCCTTGCTCCACTGAGGAGTTGCTGGTGGTGGCAGTACCTCTCTTGTCACCAGGGCAGAGGGCAAACACGGGTAACAGGAGGAGGGAGGGAAGTGACAGGTCCCTGCCGTGGGAGGAGAGTCTACTGTCCTTCCAAGTGTCAGGCTGTCCAGCTGCGAGCCTCTGCCACCAGCACAGCTCTAGTGCCGCTCAGCACTGACCGCGAGGGGCTGTGCGTGACCGCACAAATTCGGAAAACCCAGCTCTGCGCACGTGCTGCGTCAGCACGGAAGGAGGACGTGAGCCCTGTGGGGGCCGCCCGGTGCCGTCAGCCAGGCAGGGGCTGAGGAGCCCCTTCGTATTCTACCTCTCACTGAACAGGCTCCCTGGTGAGGGCCGCTTAGCTGCCCTGGACCTCAGTTTACCCACCCGCAAAACATACAAACACACATTCTCTACTCTAAAGGAATGCTTTGAAGGGTTAAGGAGACAACGCAAGATACTTGCCACAGTGCCTGACACACAGCAGCCACCCACGTTAATAAGTTTCTTAGAAGCCGCTTGGAGCCTTCAAGTCCAGCCATTCCCACCCGCACTGGTACACTAATAGGAAAACCTCCGGCAAGTCATGGAGGACCCACATTACTCCAGAACGGAGATGTCCACCTCTTTCCTCCGTTTCATCGTGTTGACATATCCACAGTTAAAATGATTCTCAGGGTGCGAGTTCTGCCTTGACATTAAGAAAACTCTTTTGTGCTACTGGTGAACTGGGAAGGGTTAAAGGAAAAGGTGATCCAACAAGCAGTGGGTGTCTGTCACCAGCACAAGGCAAATCAAACAGCTAGTCCTCACTCAGGCGAACGTGCAGGGGGCAGGGGGCGGCTGGGGAGGGGCATACAAAAGGCAGGGAACAAGCTGAGATTTGGCAAGAAAGGGGCATTCTTGGACCCCCGATCTCTATCCACTAGAAGGGGAGCAGGTTTGTCTGTTTTCAGCTTTACTTGGTTGGGATGGTGTGTAGCCCCCTTAAGGCAAAGAGAAAAGGGGCAAAGAACCCAGAAAAGAGACCCAGAATGAGAACAATAAACACATTTTAAAGCTGGGACTGACACTCTGCTCTAGCAACATGCCTAAGCCAGTGACCTTGCCTTTTTTTTTTTTTTTTTTTTTTTCCTTTTTGGTCTCCGGAGATCTAAAAGCCCTCCTACCGAAGATATACATTATGTTGCTATTTCACGGATAAACACTTATCAGGCAACAGACACTCCTTTTCAGTTAAGAAACAAAGTTATCCAAAGCCACCCAGAATTATCTCGGCACACAAGGTCTAAACATAAGCAACAAAGTCAGACCTCAAGATTGTCCTGCTTCTAAACTAGCCTAGGACGCACGCCTGCTGCATTGGCAAGTCTCTGCTGTTCCGCAACTCTGACCCAGTTGTGAACTCAGATGTGTTTCAGATTAATCCAGAGGCTTAGGGTGGTTTGAAGCACTCTCAGAATAGGGGTTTGCTTTTTCTTTAATAAGGAACAGTAGAGTTTGCTATAAGGCTAGAAGCAAAGAAATAAGCAGAACACCCACAGGAAGACTGATTTCCAACAACAGACAAGTTGTCATGGCTTAGTCATGTTTCCTCGAGGCCAGTTATGAAGAACTGTGTGCCGGGTGAATCTTCAAACCCAGCTGCGGGAGGGACGGTGTCCCCGACCTTTTAGCTCTTCATCAGCGAGGCCACGCCGCGCGCTTCCCGCAGAAGGAACAGGGGTCGTGCTGAGGTGCGGGTCTCCCCTGCCGACCGCAGAAAAGGCCCTGAGCACGCAGCCAGGAGTCTGAGGGGTTCTGCAGATAGCGCTGCGCGGGGGGTATGCCCTCCCGCCCACGAGAGACTTCCAGTTCGGCGACCTAACGAGGTTCTCACTGCATAAACGGCCCAAGCCTCGATACTGCACCAGGAGAAAGATTATGATCGGGGCGGGGCGGGGGGGGGGGGGGGGTCCTTCTGAGGTGGTCACAGTATAATGTCCGACTTGGCAGATAAGTTATTTCGACACTAGGAAAGCACACAGGCTTTGAAAGGTGGGAAATCCAATCCGAACTCTGTCACCAGGACCAGCAGGGTGAACGTGAGCAAAGCACACACTCTCTGTAGGATCAGTGTCTTCACCTATAAAACAGAGAGAACACTACCCACGGGGTTGCTGGGTTCATCCAGAGAGAGCTTGGTTTCAAAAGTACTTGCGGAAAAAACACAAAGCCGTGTGTAAATGCCAAGGGTTATTACTGCAAATCCTGTTCTTCCTTCCGAGCGTTCCGCTCCCCCCCCCCCCCCCGCCTCCCCAGCTGAACCCTGTGTGTCGTCCTGTGACAGCGGGATCACCTTATACCCACTCGGGAACTAAAGAAGCTTAAAGGAGTCCACACAGGTAGACTAAAATCTCAAAATACAGAAATTTAGAAACGAAACAGGACATTTCACAACAGAAATGAAGCTCAAGCTTATCTCACTCCCAGTCACAAGGACTCCGTTCTTGTAAAGAACGTAGCATTTCCAGTGCATAGATATATTCTCTTCAATGCCAAAGGCGGGGAGGCAAGAGGACGCGGCACCGGGAGAGGCGGAACTTCTTACTGCAGAAGTCAGAGATGCTTCAAGGTGCGAAACACCTGGATGAGATTTTGGGAAAGCAATCTCTTCCCAGCTGGATCCCCAGATAAAGGAAGGGTTAAGTGAGTACGCTGCAGAATTGGTGAAGGAAAGCTGACAGCTGCTGAAGACCACAGTGTAACTTTTGGAATTGTAAACACAGGTCACCAATGTTTACTATATCAGGTGCTATTCTAAGGGCTTGCAAGTTATGAAATAATTTAATTAGTTTAATCCTCACAACGAGCCCATGAAGTAGGCTCTATAATAATCACTGTTGTACAGATCAAACTCGAAAGACCACGGTTATCTCTAACAAAAGTCTGCGAGGTATCCACCCACCTTGCTACTGGGCAATATATAAAGGGAACCCAGCCCTCACTTCTGTCACTGTCTCCATGGAAAATTCCTTCCCAAACGCCAGCAAAAGTCTTAGAGACACCAGGTAAGACCTCTTTCTTTCCTTAAGCAGTAGCAGCAACAAAGGGAAGTAGCTGAGGTTAAGTATGTAAATGATATAGTTTCTGAAAAAATTACATGCAATCCCTGAACAGGAAAGAGGGTCCAGCTCCAACCCCCTTTCGTGAGCAACACCCCAGTGCAGCCACATCCCCCTCCGTCACCCGGACCTTGCCCCGGGCGAGCAGCCAAGGCTCCCCCTCCTCCCTTCCCCTGAGCTATCACTGCACAACCTGAACAGGTCCCAGAAAAAGAGAAGGTTCTGCACATGTCCTCTGTGGGATCACGCTGCAACCCATCAGATCCCAAAACCAGTGTGTGCCTTTCAGGCTGGGAGGAAAGACGGAAGCCAGCTGGGGTGGGTGGGGGCAGACCAGGGTGTCCAGAGCTCCCGCCTGCGGGGAAGAGGCACCCAGCGCTGACAGCGGGAGCTCCTGGAAGGGGCAGAGCACCAAAGCTAAAAGACTCAATCGTCGGGGCTGGGCTGGTCAAGCAGGCCCAACTCCAGAAACTGGGGAGCAAATAAGCAAAAACCAACCATGCTCCGAGGGGAAGAAATGCTCTTGGAAGTGCATCTAGATCCATCTTCATGCCTCTTCTCTTTCTCTTGCCACTCCTCTGCTCCCCCAACACCACCCCACCACCTAAGAGTAACGCAGCATTCCCAGCGGAAACCAAAGTGCTGCTTATTACAACTAACCTTTTATGGGAGTGGAATAGAGCACGCAGTTGGGGGAAGCTAGAGACACAAAGCCCGCCACTTCATTCTAGGTAATGTTTAGGGAAGTCATTCCTCAGCAAGTGTGACAAACGCTAGCTAGATAAGACCACAGACTGGGAACAGATCTTTAGCATCCAGGAGAACAACAGAGGTTGAGCCTCTCTTTTGGGGGGTAGCATGGGAATGGGAGGCAGATCAGATCCAAGGAACTTAAGTCCTGTCTCATTTCTCTTGAGCTTGGCTTGATCCCAGGCTCAGATGAAAGGCCAAAAGAAAGTTCTTTTAAAAATGGACTCAAATGTTTCCACACACTTCACATGGGCCAAAATAAAAATACAATTCCCAATAGCTGCTCAGGACGCTCCAGCCTGTGCCCAGGATGTCCCTGAGTGGCCTTGAAGTAGGAAGCCTTATCTTTACCCTCTTCCAACCCCGGCTGGGGGAGGACGCTTAGAATTCACAGCCACCTACCTCCTGCAGGCCTGGTGTTTTCAAAGCAGAACGGGTCACTCATTGCTGAATTAGCCATTCCTAGGTTAATAAATTTCAGGCCTAAAAAGCAAGTCCTGGAATGAGGAAGAAAATAATCCATTTAGCTCCACAGCTGCCCTTTCTAAAGGTGGCCTGATGAGCCCGTTCTGATGTCTTGGTTTGCTTTTCAGAGAAAACTTTCAATTACTAGAAATAATGGAAACATAGGCTCTGGTTCCATATACTCTCTACTTAGAAGAGCGCTAGTTAACCCTTGTTTATTAAAAAGATTCACCCACTTTCTGGTCTAAACAGAACTGATTCTTCAAGACTGAGCTTCCTTAAGGGCCCTGCGATGGCTTCAGGGATTGAGGTGGGTTCTCCACCTCCCCCCCCACATCCCCTTCCATGGCCCATCCCCAGAAAAAACAGCCCTTCCTCAAGATTCTGCCCTTTAAATACCAGGCTTTGATCCTTACTGAAATACAAGTCCCACTGGGAAATCCTTGCTGTTATATACCCTGTACTGCAAATGAAAAGCTCAGAAAACAAGTCTTGCAGGGGAGGTACACATGGGAGGAAAGCAAAGCACTGGACACGAGGCAAGAGAAGGGAAGAAGGAATATAAATCCTCTCTGGAGAAAAAGAACATAAGCCAGATTTAGAAAATTTAGAGTCTCTAAAATTTTCCTAACACAATGTCCAGCATTCAATAAAAATTACCAGATATGTAAGTCAACAAAATGACTGAAAACTAAGAAAAAAAACCCAAAGATCACTCACCAGTTATCCCGACATTAGAGCTGTTAGATACACAGTTTAAAGTACTATATAATGCTCTTTCAAGAACTATAAAAGGGTAGAGAATTTTACCGGAAAACCGAAATTAGGATTTTAATAGATGGCTGGAAGAGGAGAGTGGATAGAGCATCAAAGGGGATCAGTAAACTAAAAAGAAGTTGGCAGAAAAAACCCAGATCAAAGCATTAAAAAAAAAAAAAAAAAAAAAAACACCCCAAGTGGGGAAAAAATACAGAAGAGTCTAAAAGACATATAGGACATGGCAAAAAAGAAAAGAAAAAGGAAAGGAAGGAAGGAAGTAAAGTCTAACTTCCATGTAATTGGAGTCACAGAAGGAAAAGAGAGAGAATTTTCCAAAATTGTCAAAAGACACAAATTCAAGATACTTTACAAATCCCAAGTAGGAGGCCCATATCAAGGCATGTTATTATTAAAAATTAAAGACAAAGAATAAATCTTTAAAGCAGTCAAAGGAAAAAAGGCATCTCGCCTTCACAGCAGCAACGATAATACCGAGAGCACTTTCAACAGACACGACAGGACAATAATGGGATGGCATCACTGAAGGGCCGAGAGGAACTTGCCAATCCAGAATTTTAATTCAGCAAAAATATCATTAAAAACATGGGTGAAATGAATATATTTTGAGGGCAGGAGGGACCAGCCTGAGAAAACTCACTGCCAGAAGACCCACAAAAGGAAGTTCTCCAGCAGCTGGAAAACGACCCCATGTGGATATGCAAAGAAAAGAATGAATGATAACAGGACAAATACTGCGTGTAAATCTAAATAAATATTCACCATTAACACAAAAACGAAACACGGGACTAATAAATACTCAATGATGCAGTAACTCAGCCCCTATGCATGTGAGAGACTTTTGTACATGTGCTCCTGGAAACGTGAACAAGAGTGTTAGTAGCAACAGCGTTCGTAATGGCAAAACACTGGAAAACAGTCCAAATGTCTAATAGTGAGACAGATAAACTGTGGCGCATTCACATAATGGAGTACTAGATGGCAGTGAAGATGAATGAGCTACAGATAAACATATCAACATGGACGGGTCTCGAAAACATAATTGTGAGTAAACAAACCAAGGTCACACGGTGATGTATTCAGTATGATTTTGTATATAAGCTCAAAACTGGGAAAATTACAAACACTGTTTAGCGACACATACAAATATGGTAAAACCATATACACAAAAGAAAGACATGATTAACACAAAATTCAGGACAGAGACTATGATCAGGGAGGCCTCAAAAATACTAAAATATTCTAGTATATTCTATTATATTAGTCTAAAATTCTATTATAATCTATTAGTATAGTCTATCATTTAAGCTGAATATTAGGTCCTGGTATTCACTTGATTGTTCTTTAAAGAGTACAAATACTATGTAATGCTTCATGAATCAATTCTTACATAAATTTAAAAATGTTTAAGGAACATTTTATAAATATGCCACAAAAGAGAGAATCCATTTATTAAAAATAAAAATTTACTTCATAAAAATTACGCTTATTTTTGAAATACCAACATATTCAAAAACATCATCAACAGAATGTTATAAACTTTGCAAGCGGGCAGGAAAAGAGGAAAAACGGAGGGAAGCGACGTACGGGGAAAAGGAGGAAGACCTGCGCCGCGGTGAGGTCTTGTGGAAAACTTCTCACCGCAAAGGACGAGACAAAAGCAAACTGTCCAGGGGTCTTCCCTCTATTTAACACCCTTCTTTCTCCATTAAAAGCAAGAGAGACCTTAGAAACGAATCGCTCAGCGGAGGATGAGAAGCTGGCTGGAAAGCAGTGCAGGGAGGCGGCGGCCCGAGCATTCGGCAATCCCGCTGGCCACAGACACTCAAGACTCTTCTGTTCTAACCCGTGACACAAGCTGGGAACACATGACTTTGGTTTCACCTCTCAGTTTAGAGCTGAACTGTCCAATAAGGTGACCACACATCACAGGATGCTACTGAGCACTTAAAATGTGATTAGTACAAATAAAGATACGCTGTAAGTATGAAATACACACTCAATCCAAAGACTTAAGGTCAAAAAAAAAAAAAAAAAAAAGGACTGTAAAACATATCAATTCTTTTTACACACTGATGACATATTTAAAATAATATTTTTGATATAACAGGTTAAATAAAATTATTAAAAATAATCTCACCTGTTTCTTTCTACTTCTTCAATGCAACTACTAGAAAATTTAAAATTACGTATGTGGCTCACATTGTATTTCTATTGGACACTGACGGTGTAGAGGTCTGACTCTAGAGAGTATAAGGACGCAGCTTATTAAGTTAAAATTAAACTCAGCCGGTACTCAAGTCTTGCATTTCAATCAATTCCTTCCACTCAGACTTTATCTCTAGAGAACCAATCGTATCTTACAAATGATTGCTACTCACGTGAGCAGGACACAGCAGATGAAAGGCCTTGGATTTAGGAAGAAGGCTTTGTTACTCAGGGAGGAAACATCTAGCAGGAAGGTGGGCAGAAAGTTACGTTCGGGGACACGCCCACATCCCCTGCTGCTGTCCTGCCCTCTCACCCACCAGGAGCCCTCGGGCTGCCAGGTAGAGCCCTGCATGCCCCCCGCAAAACCTCCACGCAGGGCACCCCTCCTGTTCTGTTCCGTGCGCAGCTCAACTAGCGTGGCATCCCACAGCCACACAGCCATGCTCGTGTCTGCGTGCTTCACAGGGCAGCGTGCGATGCACGCTGGGCATCGGGCCTGCCCCCGACACTGCCTGCAACACTGTCGGAGTGAAAGAAAGGTTTGCGTTGCACCTTTTTCCCACTCGTTAGCATCTAACCCCATCCCCACTTCACAGAAATGATAGATTCTGCTTCACTAAGAAAAATAAAATCTTTCCTCCCCTGCACCTTAAACTGAATACATGGACTGATTATTCTTAACACATTTCGTAACGCTCACGAGTTTTCTCGTTTTTCACGCGCCATCTGTTATGGACTTTAGATGTCAACACACTGTCTTGTCCACATCGACTGAAGCAATCTCATTGGTGGAAACTGTTCAGGTCAATCTACGAAAAACTATATAATCGCACGAACCCATAAAGCATTGCAGTTACATTGTATTTTGGTCATTCGATCCTGGCATATGTCTGAAGAGATTTCTCTGTGATACTCAATGTGTTAAATCTGGATGCTTCTTGTGTGCTCTTAGAAGACCCTGTCTTGGACTCAATCAATCATGTCTCCTGCCTTCCATCTCTCTGGCCCCTTCCTCTCAGACCAACAAGTAGAACGGAACCCACTCAATCCATCAAATGCTTTCCTTTTCCTTCCCCCCCATTCATGCTACTGCTCATCCATTTTCTCCTCTCTGTAGCCTGTCTTTAAAAGGGTACACTTGTTGCCGCCCCTGCCTATTTTTCTGTTAACTGGGGTTCTGAAGGCATGTGTCTATAGTAAATACAAGGCAAGGATCAGAGCATCTCATGGAATCCCTCAGTACCCATGCGTTTGCACTAATGGGAAACACAGGACATATTTCGGGGCAGCTGCCGATTTCCTAGCACCTCTTGGACGAGCATGAGCCCAGACCGCACTAGTCCCTGGGCAGTGGGCACAGAGCTTCAGGATGTGCCCCGGATGCACCGTCTCGGGAAGAAAACAAACCTTCCGGCGCCCAAGGCAAAAAGTAGGAGACCAGACAGGGAGAATTCCCCAAGGTGGATCGGGCAGATACCTCTTCTTTTCACAGGGTGTCTATGGGTTGGCAGGTGGGCAAGCAGGGGGTCTCTCTCGGACCTTGACCCTTGCTGACTTAAGTCTCCCACAGGGTCGGAGGGATAGGGAAAGAGGAATTCATTGCCTTGGATGTTTCTTACTTTTCAGATAAGAGCCACAGCCTGCTTAGCAAAAGAAGAGTGCAAAATGGACTCAGAATGAGTCTCTGAACTTCAAAGAACAAGATGAGAAAGTAAAGTTGGGAGGTTGTTCCCTTAAAAACCCCAACAATGACCGCCTGAGTTGTGTTTTGACAGGCGGCTCCAGTTGCTGTTGCGAGAATGTGAGAAGGGAAAGCAAGGGTGGAGGCAGAGGGCCACTTCAGTACGCCAGGCCGGGAGGCCAGTGGGTAGCGGGGCGCGGGCCGGGCGGAGGGCGGCCGCGCCCTGCGGCTGTGCTGGGACGGGCAGGGCACGAAGGAGCCAGGGGAACCCCGGGGTGTTCGAGCAACCGGAAGGAAGGTGAGTGGAGAGCAGTTAAAATGGAATGAAGCGCCTGGCCTTGTGCCTGACACACAGGAATGATCAAATATTAGTTCTTCCTCACGCGTCAGATGTTCGGTGCTGATTCAGAGCAAAGGCATCCGAAGCAGGGTTGGCTAGGCCCGGTAAAGTCAGGAAACCTTTGCAGGGAGCAAAGTCACACGAGAATATGCCTGGCAGGTGGCGCGACTGTGCAAACATCCCAATACTGGTTAACTTCCATGGAAAGGTGGAATACCTCTCGTTCTATCATTAGCCACCCGTCCGAGGTGAGGGGCGAGATGCAGCCTTCACGTGGTCAGTGAGCACTGTCTGCAGAGCCACGCCCTCCCCACGCGGCAGAAATAGGTCCGTGCGAAAGAGCAATAAGCCGTGTGCTAACACTGCAAGCAAAACTCAGAGAAACAGCATTCTGTGCTGTGTGCAAATCTGTCCAACTCCTCTAAGTGTGACCCGGTCCACCGAGTCCAGGACACGAATGGCGATCCACAAACGCTCAGGTGACAAAGGTGGCGAAACCACGACCGAACACGCACACCGGAAAGCAGACAGGGGCCCATTCCTGACAGACATCTTATCAGGTTTTACTCAAGAAACCTTTTCTTTGTCACATTTGCCAAGGAGCGCAACCCAACTTCAGTCTGAGAGTCAAAGGGCCCCACCTCCCTCCCACCCTGCACAGAGACTCCGAGTGCAGGGAAAACGCTAAGGCTCAGAGTTCCAAGAAGCCGACTGGAAACCTGCGTAGCCTCAGTTTAAACAGTGGCAGAGAAAGCAGCCGTTGCCACTTCAAGATAAATGTCCCCTTTCAATTCATACGCATAAAACTAAAATTCCAGCTCAAAATTTGGACACCGTTACCTACCCTGAGCAGAAACAGGACAGGAGGGATTTCCGGAGGAAAACCCCCTGGTTGGCGTGGACGGAGCGGGGGAGGGCCCGGGTGGGAGACCGCGCCGCACACTCCTGTTTGTAATGCGCCCTTCCCTCTCAAATTGAGGCCGCGCCTAGGTGAGCTTTGTCTAAGGAAAATGGGGGGACAGTGGGAGGGACTGACCAAACAGGGTCAGATAAGTTAATTCCCCAAAACACGGTTTGGGGATCGATGGCAAACATTCCATCCGTTGTGCTCCAAATTACACAGAAATGTAGTTGAAGAAGGAACCCACTCCCTACCGTCCTTCCTCCTGCCTTTCTTGTCCACTTGTTGACAGTGACGCCCAAGTGCCTTCTATTCCTTTACCAAGAACTCGGAATTTGTCTGCGCTGGGCTTCAGGGAGAGCGATTTTCTGCCCTGTCTGGCTGGAGACACGACTAGGTTAAGTGGTGATGCCAGAGGCGGCCCATGGCTTAGCACTAGATGGAGTCGCTCTGGCCAGAAAGGACACTTTGGCTGGATTTGCAGTCGACCTGCTCTGAACAGGCCATGATTTGGTTTTAGCTCCAATTACATAAAAAGCAAGTCAGGTTTGCTTTTTTCCCTGAGGGGATGGGGGGCTGTTGATTTTGTTTTGGCCCCCTCTGTGAAAAATGTTAAGTGTTCTACTCACACATAAAAATACTTGCAAAAAAAACTGACAGTTACCATTTGACATATGCAGATACGGTCATAGCATGACAACAGCAGCAGGCTTAAAAAGTAAAAGCTTCGCTAAGTCTCTCTCGTCCCTTTTAAATTCACTACCACTTGGTAAGGGGGCACGAAGGGGAGCGAAGGGATGCACAGCGGACCGGCCGGTGCAGAGGCGCAAGGCGCGCTCCCCAGCCCGGCGCGCTGCCCAGGCACCGGTGCTCCGCTCCACACCCAAGTCTCTCCGCTTGGGCTGCCCGTTGTGTGCCCCCCTCCCAGTCCCCACTATCTCCTGTCCACATTCTCTTTGGACTTCAAGATGTGGCCCAGTGACCCTTCCTTGCCCATGCAGACTTGGGTCCTAGCACCCGGGACGCTGTCTTGCATTTGTTCACAGGACCTCTCCCTCCAGTGCCGGACGGAGAGCCTGGAGGGGGACGGCCTTTGCTTTTTCTCATGTTTGCTTCCCCTGCACCTCGCACACATAGGGCCTGCCGTCTGTGACGGTCCACGTACTGCTGGGACCTTACTGTGTAGACACAAGAACCAATACGTGAATATGAGGGTACGCTTTCTGCACACAAGTCTATATATTTAGGCAGCTCTCGTGTGGCTCTGGAACCAAGTTAAGTCACCACTAAGCGTGACAGGGGTAAGCCGGACAGGAGAAGAGCATTTCCTGGGTCTCACTTGGCCCCGCGCTCGGCTTGGATACCAGAGTATCTCCAAAACAGCAACAGGAAAGGGCTCCACTGGGACGCAGACTCTCCACACCCTCTCAAGGATGCAGCCTTACGTGACTGGATCCTGCAAACACGACACTGCAGACAGGTCCATGGATGTAGACAGGCTCTGCCTCGGAGACCCCCGGTCCCCACCCCAGCTCCCTCGGCAGCCTAGGACGGGCTACCTGACCCGACTTCTCCAAGCCTCAGTGTCCTCGTGTGTGACATGGGACTAGCACCTCGCAGGGTCATTGTGGGGATTCAGCAAATCAATCCACATGAGACTCAGAAGAGCACGTGGTGCGTGGGGAGGCAGTCAGGAAATGTCAGCTAGTGGCATTTTTAAAGGCACCCATCCGGCGACTAGCTCACATTCGAATGCCCTGCAGTGTGCAGGCAGTGCGTGTCCGTCCCACGCTTCTGTGCAGCGAGACTGAGGAGTAAAGATAAAGGTGATCAACGTTTTTAACAGAATACACTAACACATTCCACATGGTCAGCCAAATTTGTAACTATTTCACAAGGTGCCCCTTGAACAAGCCTCCTAGTCAGCTTTGACAACAGATCACGTGAGACCAAAGGCAAGGAGATACAAAGTTAACATTGTGGTTCCCCCTTATCAGAGCACAGACAAAGCCAGACACACCCACAGACCCAAATGAAGGAAACAGGTTGTTGGCTTCTGATTGGAATTTCCTAAGATTGTTACCATGTAGTAAAAGGTTAATCCAAATGTTTCTTTGCACACAGTTAAGTTTATGTGAAGTGTATCAAAATTGCTAAAGGAAGGGCTTTGGGTTTGTGTGTGAACAAAACCGCTTTCAAGAAATGTATCATTACCAGGCTGATTAAGAAAATACCAGGGATTTAAAGTACCCCAGGTCTATAAATAGGTCCATTCAGCACTTGTCCGGTGAGGGGTAGGAAGTCCTCATGCTAAAAAAACAGAGGAGCAGGTAAACGAAACAGAGGCACGTTTTTCCTGCAGCGGGCTTGGCCGCCAGATGAATGACAGGCCACTATCACAGCATTTGTTTCAGGCTGTAGCACCTCCCCCCCAGCCCCTCAGCAGCGAAGGCTGAGCAGCGCTAGTGCGTGCGTATCAATCCGCTTATTCCCCGCGAAGTGCCCCCTCCCCAGAGGCGGCAAGTGCATTTTCCAAGCAAAAGGGGAAAACCTTGACCACATCGCAAGCAAGCAGTTAGTGCCCAGGCGTGTCGAAGTGGGGAAGCAGGGCAAAATGCAGTCAGCTGGCCTACAGTATTTCAAAATCAGAATGTTTCCAGGGAGAATGTAGCAAAATATGTCTTTGAGGATAAACGTAATTCCATAAAACCAGCAGCTAAAACTCATACACCATCAGGCAGAATGAATGACAATTTAAGATTAGAAATAACCAAATGCTCGGACTCTTGAATCTGTCTTCTTGTGTTTTGAGGGACAAAAGAGAGGAATAACAAATGTGCTGGAAATTTGGGGAATGTGCTCCAAACCTCCTTCCTCTCCCCTCCTCTTTGTAAAAGGGCCTTTAATTAGCTCACATCCTCCCCTGACCCGGGCTCCCTAATCCATTCTGACACCAGCCTGTGGGCCAGGCAGTGGGGGCGAGTGCGGCCGACTGGGGCTCCCAGAGGATCCCCCGCCGCCCCATCTCCGCAGATGCCTGATGAGTTCGGTATCTCCCCTCCCAGGCCTCCCGGGAAGCCACCCCAGCGGGTGCCCATTGGCACTAGTTTTGTGTTACAGGCCTGAATGAATGATCCCCGCAGGAGCTGCCGGCTGTTTTCACAGACACAGAAGGCAGTCAAAAGTCCACCGCGTGAACTTGAAATGACCCCAGCTGCAGAGTCACTGGCGGGTTCATCGGGAGGGCAGGCACGCTTTATTAAACAACTAATACTCTTCACAGATAACTTTCCGAAAAAGCAAAAGTGTTAACTCTTTGCAAGCTCGCTCTGACGAGCAAGTGGAGGGGCTCCTCTGTGTGACTGACAGCTGGAGCCCAAGTGAGGGTCTGGAGCCGGCCAGAGGGTGATTTCATCTGGGCGGGGGAGGGCCAGGACGCGGTCACCATTTGGTCCGCTGCTTTGTTCCCGATTAAAGTCAAAGGGCCGAAAGCGAAGGTTTTAGGCACCTACTCCAGTGAGGACAGTGACGGCCCGAGCCCCGGGGCTGTGCTAGACGCGGGGACATCCAGACTCCCTGGGCTCGCTGGCCCCCTCTCAAAGGGGACCCCCATGAGAGGCAAGGGCGACCGGGCCATGAAGAAGCCCATCGCTCGCACTCCTTCACCTGCCAGGGTCCGCGTGGAAGTCGCCCTGCTCACGGCAGCCGGGGGCAGCGGCCACGTCCTTTTTGGAGGAGGGTTCAGAAAAGGCGCAGGTTCCAGTCAAAGTGCACTCACGATCAAGTTCTTTAAGCACCTGGACATGCCCGTATCTGCGGGGTTCACCGAGAGGGGCCGCAAGTGGCCCTGTCTTCCCCGGGTTAACATCGGTACTGAAAGTCCCCCCCTTATTTTTCTCTTCTTTCTCTCTTAACTCACACAGGCTTTAGAAGGAATCCAGTGACAATAGTCTTAATTGTTAACAGGCAGATAATCATAGAAACAGTAGGAGAAATTTTAAAAATTCAGTTTAACCAATAGTTACATTCATTTTGGCATCCACCAAGACTCTGTGTCTATCAAAATTTTATCTGTACCCCATCTCACCACTGTCCTCTAAATCAGATTATGGAGGGCCTCCCTGTTTGCGGGGAAGCTCCTGCGTGGTATTCAGACGCGGCGCAACCTGGCCTGGGTTGGCTCCGTGCAGGGACTCAGCTGAAGGACGTGTGTTCCTCAGATCAGCCGGACTTCCCTCCCCGGTCACACAGACACATCGTCCCCGCTCAGGGAGCCCACAGGGCTTTCCGTGTGCCGCACACAGCGCTTGGGGTTAAAACCACCAAGATGAGTGTGACTTAGTCCCTCATCCTTAAGGAGCCCAGTCTTGTGTGAAGACTCACACAAACGGATAAAACCAACAGAAAGAATGCTGGGAGAAGGTGCACTAACTAGCCTGCGCGGTGTCCACTACGTTCCTCCCCCCTCACCCCTGTGAGGACAAGCAGCAGGCGCCCAGGGCTGCTGGCTCCCTTTCAAAGGCAATACCAGATCTGCAGGCAGAGGGCCTGCGTTTCAGAGCTTGCCCTGAGACTAATTAGCCCTGAGTGCCTTACTGGGCCTCAGTTTCTCCGTCTGTAATTTGAGAGGGTGAAAAGTTGATCTTCCAGTTCTTTCCCAGATCTGTGTCCTGAGAGTATCAGAGACTGTGTTGAGGGTCCAGACCTGGGAAGGACGGGCTTGGCCATGTTCAGCTGGAAGGGGGGGGGCAGTTTTAGGTTGGGGACCTCTCTTAGAAGAATGCGAGACGGGTGAGGACTTCCCCAAACCATCTTACTTATTTTAATAAAATAACCTTTCACTCAACTCCCACAAGCATGCCCTATCTCCTTGACTCAGTTTTCCCTTTCCCCATAACCTTGTCATGGCCAGCTCTGCTGTGCATTTACTTGTTTATTTACACATTGTTCCTTTTCTAGGATGTAAAAGCTATGAAGACAAGAAGGCTTTGTTTATTTCAGTGCTACATCCCCAGCTGTCACATAAGGGTAGCACGTAGCACATATCCAGTAAAGGTCTGCTGAACAACAACACAGAAACAAAGACACGAGACGGCTTCAATGGAAAGACGGAGGTTAGGGAGTGAAGATGCCACATGAGACATTGCAGCAGAGCTTCTCGTAGAACTCATTTTTAAATAAAACTTAAGTTAGACTCTGTTCACTGTGGTGTTTTCTCTTTTAAAGAGAAACAAGTGGCTAATTCTTCTTTGCGTTTTCCTAAGATTTCTTCCTCTCTCCATGTAGCTCACTTATGGAGACCCCTCCGTGTGTCCCGCTGACCGACTCTGAGTCTGCTGTGCCGCAGCAATCCCGCCCCCCTGCCTGGCGGCGTGATCGGGCACAGCATCCAAACAGGCGGGCAGCAGCCCCAGAAACAGGCCGGCAGCAGCCCCAGAAACAGGCCGACGATGTCTGTCTGGCTCTGCCCTGTGCTTCGTTCCTCAGCGATCGTGTGCCTGGAGGTTCGTGGGTCCGGCTGCGGCCTTCCCATCGACCCCTCGCGTGCTTAGCCTGGGCACCAGCTGAGGGAGACGCTCTCCTGGAAGGGCGACTCCTTCACAGCTGTCTTGCCCACACCAGGAAGGCCCCTGGGCCCTCTTCTGAGAAGGCACTGTCTGGCAGGAAAGGCGGTGAGCTTCGCGGTGAGGCCGCGTGCCAGCCCCAGCAAACCCGCTCAGCCTGCGACTGCATTTCCCAGCCCTGAACAGGAAGTGACTATCGCACCTGCCCTGCTGGCCCCGTGGGGGCATTGCTAGGTCAAATATCTCCCAGACCCACAAGTGCTTTAATTCCCGAGGAAAACGGGCGCCTCCTAGAGCGGCGACAAGGTCCCTGGGAGACAGCCGGGGCTGGAAAGGGGCCCTGGGCCCTCGCCCTCCTCCACGGCTCCCCGGTGACCCTCCGGGGGACAGTTAGCTTTGCTGCGATTCAGTTTCTTTTCTGTCAACTGAAAACAATAACACGTGCACTCTTTAATGGATACCTTGGTGAAAATCAAGTAATAACAGGAGTATGCTACAAGGTTACATTTCTATAAAACTACAAGGTGCTAGCCATCAGCAGCTCTTCTTTTAGAATGAACTAGCATCAATCATCCTTGCCAATTTCCAAGTTACCAACAAGGAGACAATGACCCGCTGGCCAGAACGTTCTGCGCTGAAATAGTACAAAAGCCACAAGGCTAAAGCAAGGGCTGTTTTTGGAAGTACTTTCTACTTTACTTTCATTTCAATGAAGACACAAAGTTATTGTTTCCAAAACAATGAGTTCTTATAGAAATTCAAAAGCTTGCAGGAAATGTTTCCTTAAATATTCCTCTCTAATAAAGCAGGCAGATATTTCCCATACACATTATTTTAATTCATTAGATTAAAAGGGATTGAGTTTGCCCCCTTTCCCCTGTAAGTTTCTCAAGGCTTCCTGCTACCTTAAGAAGGGCCTGGGCCTGGTCCAATAGCACACACCTGTCCTCGTTCCATCCCAGTCAGTGCCTCGGACCTGAGTGATGGGAGGGGCAGAGGGGAAATAGGATCCTCAAAGTCAACCACACTGTCCTATCCATATTGCTACACCTACAGTGTGATTTTATATATCGTTCGGCTTATGTTTGGGAGGAAAGTCATGAACTTTTACAAAGTGTCTGCTTATTTCACATAAAAGCCACAACATAGACAATAAAAAAAAAAAAATCCAGCAGGTGTTTCACTTGTTCGGTAAGTATTTGTTGAACACAAACCACGTGAAAATGCTAGGAGTAAGGACAGCCCACATGAGTAAAACCACGTCAATTTTTCTTACAACAAATACTTATGGTTAGTCACAGGGGAAACTAGCAGAAAAAAGAAAAAAAAGATGCCAGATAAGATCTTTGCCTGCTAGGAGCTCTCTATCTACTCTGGGGTGCTAACGAATGAGCAGACAACAGGCCACCGCATTCCCAGGGAGCAGAATAAAACGCCCCTTCCCCAGGGCCCACAGCAGGTTCTCCCCCGCAACCGGAGTGCTCTACAAAGTCCGTTAGCAACACTCATTCCTTCTGCACCATGGTTACTTACAAGTACTTCTTGCCCACTTCGCCTGCTCCACAGCCCTCAAAAATAGCCTGCCACAGTTCCTGGCCCCTAAGTGACAACACTAAGTGTTTGTCGAATGGATGTTTGAGACATGTGCACAAATGGTTATTATTTTCCAAGGAAAAACGCAGTCATTGCGTAACATAAAAGCACAAGGGCCCTGGGAATTCAGAGTGGGGAGAATCTCGTAGGGCATCTGGATTGGACCTTACAGACTTGGAGCCATTTGGCCAGAGATGGGGAGAAGGGCATCCCAGACGCAGGCAAACTCGTGCACAGGAGAGCAAAGGTGAGGGAAGGCAGCATGGCTGGGGAAACAGGACGCGACCAGGCGGGCAGGGCTCTGCCACTTTCTCTTCCCTCTTCACTTGACCCCCCAGGCTGGCTGCCAGTTTTTGGACTGTCTCCCACCTCATGTGCCTTGTCCATTCCCTTGTTCCTGGAAATGGCACCGGAGGCTCCCCCGCTGGCATTTACAGAAAAGAACAAGAGGCACGGGCTGTACTATCCACATCCCTTCCTGACTTTTAAGGATGATATTGACCAAGGAATCCCCTCTTTCTCCCAAGAAAACACTGATTTATCTTTTCTTCAAGACGGAAAGAGACTTAGAGAGATCATTATAGGGAAGAAATAAGTAAAGAAAAAAAGAAAGGCCCTTCCAAATAGAGTGACCTTTCACTACCAAAAAATCAGAATTTGATTTGCCCTTCATATGTTTATAAAATTGAGTTGTAATTCATTTCACCTGAAGTTTGTCACGCTTTTTCAAGAAAGGCCAAATACTGATATAATGTTAAAATGCAGAAAAAGGATGAGGTACCGCATCCCTGCGGGTAACCAGCCAACCTAAGAAAGCCTGAATAGCTTATTCTTCTCCTCACCACGTTTACACCAGGGCAGAAAACCACTGCTCTTTGGGGGACAAAAATATTTCCTGTCTTTTCCATTTAGCGACTGGACACACTTTTCCCACCACAGAGACTGCAGCTCTGGAGTTTAAAGCGAATTCCTCTGAAACATGAGATGTCCAGTCTAAGAAGATAACTTAAGGACCTGGTTCTTTTTTTTTCTTTTTATTTTTTCCATTGCTTTCAGAGAGAAAAGGAGGGTGAGAGGGAAGAGAGAGAGAGAGAGAGAGGGAGAGAGGGAGAGAGGGAAAGGGGCGGGGGGGGAGAGGGGGAGGGGGAGAGAGAGAGAGAGAGAGAGAGAGAGAGAGAGAGAGAGAGAGATCGACTGGCTGCCTTCTCGTACGAGCCCTGACTGGGGCTGGAACCCGCAACCTGGGTGTGTGCCCTGACTGGGATTCAAACCCGCGACCTTTGGGTCTAGGAGACGATGCTCCTACAAACTGAGCAACACCGCACTGGTCAGGGCTTAAGGACCTGATTCTTAGCTGAATTACTATTAGGAAATGAGGAAAAGTTATCAACTTCTCCAATCTTTCTGTTTCAAAAACAGCTTCAGTGGTGGCATCTTGACTGCTACTTGACTCCTGGCTGTTGAGCTGCCTGCTTCGGGCGGGAAGAAGGGAGAGCAAAGCCCCAGGCAGAGAGCTCCTCCGTGAACAAGGCTGCTCAGCGGGGTAGGTGGGGGCTGCCTGGGAATTCGGGGCACCAAGGTGCTGCTCATGCCGTCCCTCAACCCTGACCCCTCCCTTCCCCGCCCAGCACACTTCCACTTCCCACAGATATTTGAGATGTGACCAAGTTAGGACGGGTCACT
Source organism: Pteronotus mesoamericanus (assembly GCF_021234165.1). Classification (NCBI taxonomy): domain Eukaryota; kingdom Metazoa; phylum Chordata; class Mammalia; order Chiroptera; family Mormoopidae; genus Pteronotus; species Pteronotus mesoamericanus. The sequence continues at coordinate 3,754,328 of NW_026555200.1, forward strand.
GACGGGTCACTCGGCATCTAAAATTGCCTCGAACCCAAAAGAGCTCACACTAAAGGAATCATTTTAGTATTCAAGGTTATCGGAGGAAAATAAAACAAAAATTCCGTTGCCAAGAATTTGAGTCATTTCTCTAGCTACAGCAACTTGAAGGCACCTCCTCTTGGCCAGAAAAAGAAATCCCTTGGGTGACTTATTTAGGATCAAAGTCTTTTTGAAAACAGAAAACTCTACATTCTCTAAGGGATAGATTACTGTCTGAAGTGAATTTCATATAACATAAAGTTTTGTGCCAACTTAAATACACTAAAAACCCCAGCGCTTATCAGGACGCACTCACCTATTACTTGCTTATAGGTACATGGAAAAGCTATTACGGGGGTAATCAGCTCAACTATGAAATGGAGCAGTCATACATAATGACAAAAACAGACACGAGTCATAAACTGCCTTTCCCCTTCAGAATCCACGCAGACAGGCACTCAGTACATTCTTTTGTGCAAAGATAAAACTTTTGCCTTGACTAAACAGGGCTTTTAGTCCTGTTTGAGCCTATAAATATACTGCCTACAAAACAAACACAAACAAATGCTGTTTCTTAAACAAAAGGCAGATGGACTCCTCTGCCCTCAGCGAGGTCACAGTGCGCACGACAGGAGGCTGCGCTGGCCGGGGGCTCTGGGCTGCAGGGACGCGGGAGTCAACTTCCACTGCCCGCGACTACGCCTCAGGTCTGGTTTCCTGGACACAAAGGGACAGGGAAAGGTCCTCCTGGACAGGAAGCAGCTCCCCGGCACGCTGTACCCCAAAGAGAGCTGAACGAAATGGAACAAAATATTATCTAACGCCCTAGCTAGGGTTTCCACGGAACTATCTAAACAGTCTCACTCTCCCCTCCCCACTTCTCTTTCGCATTGAACGTGCTAGTGTTTATCATCAGTTGTCCTAAAAGCTATTAAAGTCATTCCGAGACCGGGCGGGGCTTTCTGGTTGTTTGCTTTCTGTTTTTCTTGTTGTTGTTGTTTTTATTTTTTAATATAGAGACTTGTCTAGAACAAATCAAGTAGTTAGCAACATGTATCTAACGAGTGTAAATAAAGCCAAGAATTGAGACCCTAGTGCAGGGCATCAGGTCCTGGGTCGACAGTTACCTGGCTGACCTGGAGCAAGTTGCCCGAGTTCTCTGGCCTCGGTTTCGTCATTTATATAATGGGGCTAATACTGCCTATCCTATATGCTGACCCAGTAATTTTGATGATCAAATGATACCACATGAGTGAAACCATGTTTGCAGTCACCACAGTTCTAGCAAGAACCTACATGCCTATAAAGGAGACGGTGCTGGTCAGGACTAATCTGACATCAGAAGGACCACAACCACCATCATTTCTTGGGGGGTCTCCTTTGTGACATAGATGATATACTAGCAGTCACCTTATGAGCTAACAAAGTGATGTCAAATAATAAGCTTCAGGTGGAAAGTTAGTAGTCATTAATTTTTTATGTTCTTTGTAGTGCCTAGAAGAAAGCCTTATACTAACAACAACAACAAAAACATTATATAGGGAAAAAACAAGGGCTTTAAAATCAGCTAAGCTTGGTTTCAAATCCATCCTGTCATTTCTAGTTGTGTGATCTTGACAAAAATGGTTCAACCTCTGCAAGCCTCATCTTCCTGACTTGAAGGATAAATACCAGCATACCTAAGACAACGTAAAGGGTCTGCCGCAAGGGCTGACAAGCAGAAGGTGCTCAATGAATGTTTATGAATTAGTATGTGTTCAATAATGAAGCGGGGTGTTTTACCCCTTTCCGCACATCTTTTTCCTACTAATGCTGTTTGCACCAAGAAATAATACAACTGTTATGTTTTTATCCAGTTCATAACTAACAAAACATATTTAAAACAACAAAACAATTAACTACATAAAACAGAATGTATTAACTAAAAACCAACATGAAATTCGCATTGCTCTGACAAAACTTTAGATCTGCGGAATTTTAGCTGGGACATTGGGGTTTGTTAGAAATAAATGCCATAAAGCAAAAGAGAGAAATAAACCTAGCATACCACTGCCAAAGTTATCAGTGAAATTAACATGTAGTGAATAATGAACCATAAATTCCAAGTTCCATGAGCAACAACTGACTTTGATGAAAATAATTTCAGTTTAAAATAGGGAACATTATTAAAATATGTGCATTCATAAGCATAGAGTCAAAACATAGCAGGGATCAAAAAAGTCCCCAGGATCAAAAGCATCCTAGAAGGCCTTGAAAGTGACACAGAGAGAAAATGGGAAGCAGGACAGGCAGAGCAGAGGTCCCGTGACGATCAAAAGTGCTTCTCCCCTTCGCTGGAAGAGATTAAGCGTGCCGTTGGCTCTCTTCCCTTAGGGGACCAGGTGGCAGCTGCACAGAGCAAACCCGAGTTTCTACGGGGGCAGAAGAGAGTGGGAGTGTTTGCTCTATTGTTAACATCTGAGGCTTTCCTAGTTGGAAAGAACTTTTTTTTTTTGGAGAATAACTATGTAATTTTCCTACACGTATAAGAAAATATTACACAATAATTACAGACAGAAGGGAAACTGGAGTCTATATGAGAGAGGGAATTTGTTCAATGGGCGTCTCCCCAGTTCTCTGGCTTTGAAAGACGTTAGAGCAGCGATTTTCAATCTTTTTCATCTCCTGGCACACATGAACAAATTACTAATATTCTGCAGCATGCCCAAAAATATGTATTTTGCTAAACTGACAAAAATAATAGGTATACTTTTGATTCATTCACAGCAGATAGCTATTGCTGTGTTGGCTGTTGTCCTTTTGTTATTTGACAATCTAACGGAAAAGAGGTCAGAGCCCTGGGCTGAGTGGAGAGGCAGCGCATGTTTTAAAGATGCTTGCAGCACACCAGGCGAAAATCACTGGGTTAGCGAGTCTTGCAAGCGGTCACATGACACCTGCAACAGGGAGACACTGTCCCTCTGACGTGGTTTTAGGGCTTGGCATGCTGTGCTCCTGTTAAATAGGTCACAGTCCATGAAGGGGTTCCAGGAGTGAGGGGCTTGCCATGGCCTTAGACAGTGGGTCCGACCTCTGAGGTCCTACTCAAAGGTCAGAATCATTTTGCCAAGATCCAGGCAGGAGAGACAGGGGACAGAGGCCCACAGCAAGGCAGCTAATCCCCCGATCGTACCACCCTCGGGCCGGAATCCACAACCTGATTCCTGGGTGTTGGCAAATGAAGGAAAAGCACAAGGGAAGTTAAGGACATAAATTATTTCCTAGCTATAGTTCCTTGGGGCTAATGCTAAATAAATTAAATAGCAGCCAGAAGGTAATGAGGAACTCCAGAAGCGCCTATGACAGACCTGAAAGTAAAACTTTGCTGTGAATAGTCCCCAACACCTGTCCACGGGCATCGCGGCCTGCAGGCCTGATGCCCTCGCGTGTGGCAGAACGCACCCCTCTTACTGCCTCACCAGGCGCTCACACATGTCACCTCCATTGCTCCTCAGGTCAGCGGGACCGGGGAAACGACCACCACCTTTTCATCAGTTAAGAAAAACTCTCAAGATTAATGGAGAAAAGGGCTACTTAAAGGGAGGAATGGGACCCGAACTCAAACACCCCCTCAGCCCTAGGCTCCCCTCAATTCACAACCCTGCGTCAAGAATGACAGAATCTTTTGGGGGGCATGAACCTAAGAATCCAATAAAAAAAATTTAGGTCCTCGCTCCAGAAAAAAATATATATGCACAATATTTACCGTTAATTTCAAGAGGTTTGTGGAGTTTCTCTAGTCCCCTGGAGCTAGCGGAGCCAGGGTCAGAGAGCTCCCTGGCCTGTGCGAGGCGGGGCGGGGCGGGGCGGGGCAGGGGGGCGGGGGCATCTGGCTGGGCTCCCTGAGGCGCAGGGCATCTTCTCCGCCCCGTCCTTAATCGTGGGGACCCACGCACTCTTTAAAGGACACTGCCCTCAGACCCACAGGTAACTATTGTGGCCATTTGCACTTCCTTAAACTCCTCCTGTGTACACAGAAAAAGCAAACAAAACAGTCCCCCAAAGCAACATTAAAGGTCTGGTTTCAACCCACAAAACTATAAGGAAATGGAGATCTGTAGCCAGACTACAGATGTGCAGAATCACAGATTCCTGACTTGAACGGGTATTTAGTGGATAGACCTGGCTTTTGGAGCTACCATTTCCAATGGGAAGTGGTCACTTTTAGTCTCTGTTTTCTTATCTTAGAGATATATGGACTGATTTTTATAACACGTCCAGGGGTCTTGGCATCAAAATAAACTGCAGAGCAGTTCCCCTGAGTGGCAGCCCATGGTGGCAGTGTGGATTAGCGCTCTAAGGGCGAGAGAACTACACGGAGAAGGACCCCGCCCCGCCTGGAGCAGGCGCGTCCCAGAGGCCGTGGGCCCTGGGAAGTAGTACCTTTATGCACATCCAGCGAGGGCACAAAGCCTGAACTCCAGTGAAACGCACGAGCTTGCCACCCAGGCCCTCATACATGTTTGGGAGTGAAGGTAGAGGTGAGGAGTATTCCGACCGTTCTTTCCGCTTAAGTGAGACTCTCAGGCTGACCCTTTAGCTCCACAAAGTTTTGCAGGGGAAGCAGCAACGAGAAAACAAGCGAGACTTCCATAAAAGAGAGAGAAGAAAGTGGCCGCCCCCCTCACCAGCATGCTGCAGGGAACCCCGGAGAAGCCACGAGGGCTGCCCTGCCTGCGGAGGGGCCCCGGGCAAGCGCCCAACCCCTTCTCTGTCCCCCAGGGGGCTGGCTGCAGAGGCCCCTCCCAGCCAGACCGGCGGGCGGAGCCTGGCAGGCCCTGCTCCCCTGCAGCCCCTACGGGCTTTTAATTCCAGGGCACTGATCATGTCCTGGCGGCTGCAGTCTGAGCGTCTCGCACTGATGCGAATATAAGAGTCAAAGTGAAGTGAAGAGTCATTCCTCCTGTTCAGTCTATATTTTTCAAAGTTTTCATAACATCATGACTCATGTTATTCTCACAGAAAGCCGGTAAAGTAGGTGCAATAATCCAGGTTGAGAAAGGCCTCTCAGTAAATCATAAAGGCATTTATTTCTCAAATTAAAGCAAAGCCCAGGGTTACAAAAAGAAAGAAACTATAAAACCAAGGAGACTTGCTATGCTAACTAGAATTTAATTAACTTAAATAAAACCTTTAACCTGGGCACTTACAACTAAATACGTCAGTGCATCTGTTCACATCAAGTTCAGGGGAACCTGTGTTGCCGTCGGGGCGAAGCTCCGAGGTGGCGCCAGAAACGATTCGAGGCCGAATGCGCATGCCCATCTGGTCTGAGTCTGAGTCTATTTTCAAACCATAATTTACAGAGTCTCTTTCATCTTTCTCTCAAAGTCAGGGTTGCCTATTTTGAACCACAAATCAAGCCGTACACTGTTGGTTTGGTTTACTGTAACTACAGTATTGAAAAAACCGATCTGATGAGAGAACTATCAGCTCTAGAAAATAGTTTGGAAAACAGGAATAAATTCCCAGCTCCACACATCATTACCCAGAAGGCCATGCAGTACAGAAATGTTATCAGCTCCACTTCCTTACCTGCTCTTCAAGATAAATTCCTATGTGGCACCAGTAAAGCCTCCTTTCGGGAAAGCCATGTCCCCACCCCAGTGGCCAGGGCACCAGTGCACCTTGGATTTCACGACAACAAATGCTCTACGATAAATAAGCAGAGCACACAGGTGCTCTCCACACCTGTTCTCTCGTGAGAAGGCCAATCTCTGCAAGCTGTTGAGCTGACAGGACGGGGAGGAGAGCAGCGACCTTTGGTGGCCTTTTGTATGTCATCGCCAAACGGCAGCCCCCACCCCCGCCAACTGCCTGCACCTTTTCCAGCTTCACACACAAAATCAGCTCCTGCCAAAAAATCAATTGTGCCATGGCAAAACGTCCGCCAAACAAAAGGCCAACGAACAAAAAGCCACCTAGACAGCAAGACACGGGAGTTGTACCACTGTCCTGCTGCTGCTGGACTCAGGTGACTTAAAGAGCTGCGCCATTCTAGAAGGCTGTGCTTCACTCGGGACTTTATCATGTAAGCTGTGCAGAGGAACGGGGAGGTTCTGCACCGGAGAACGGCACAACCAGATTCTGTGTTGCAGAGAGCGAGATCATGCTGGCGGCACTGCGGGAGACGCAGGGAAGTCCCAGTGGCCCAGAGAAGACACAGCCAGGGCCTGGCGGAGGCCCGCGGTGGCGGCAAGAAGAGGAGGAGATACGTAGGGGCGCACTCCGGGGGCGGGGCCAGGTTATCGGGGGGCGAGAGGACGACAGCGCATGTGAGCAACGAAGCCAAGGCCACGTCTGTAACGTCTCACAGTCTGTTGACTATCAAAGAATTTAGAGAAATGCAGAGGACTCACGTGGTTAATGGCAACGGAATTGCACCTCTATTTCCTTACCTTGGCAGCAGAGTTTGATACTCCATGTGTAACATTTCGAATGAGGCCCCCGACATTTCCGTACTTTATCAGTCCAGTAACCCCTTCAGAAACATCATTCAAAAGCCCCATGGGATTGCCAAGGAAGTCCACCGAGCCCAGGATCCGCGCTGCCTGGCTGAGGAGTTCCTGTCCAGTGGCGGGAAACAAGAAGAGCAGCACAGGTTTGTATCTGCAGACAGCGTCCCAGGACAAAGGTGAAACCAGCCTGTCCTCCACTCCCCTCGACACCAACAGCTGTCCTCTCGTTCTCACCCCCAGCCGGCTCCCGCCCTTTCAGGAGCTCCAGCTAAGCTTCTCCCAAACACCCATGGCCAGTGAGGCTGCCCCCACTACTCATAAGTTTTCCTTATGAAACTCTTCAAAGATTAAAAAAGGTATGAAACAGGAAAGATTCTCTATACACATTGATGCTAGCATATCCACGATACTCCCCTTTCCATTGTTCCCACAAAAAAGGGATTAATCAGCGCAGAGAGAATGTGCAAAGGAAAGGGAGGGAGGCGGGAAGAGCTGCGGTCCCTCATCGTCAGCAGAGGGGACGACACACATTTAGACCTATGCAGTAACCCTCCACTTTCTGTGTACGTCTGCCACCAGGTTCCAGGTTCCGGTGACAGCTGCTCTATCACTCTCCCTACAGTTCAGTGGAATTACCACCAATTAGGAAAAGCAAGCAAGCAAATATAAAAGGAAAGGAGGAAAATGGGAGGAAGGATGGAAAAAAGGAAGAATAGAATGTATTTTAACTTTGAAAGCCAAGTAAATTTGCTATGATCGTGACCTATCTATTCATTAAGGAGTATGCCTTGGCTTTATATTTTGGTCTTTGCAGCCTGGATAATAAATACAAAGTGGAAAATGTCCAACTTGATTTAAAAAAATTTTTTAAGTTCAACTCTAGGGCAGGATCTCACAAGCTCTAATAACACTGGTGTGGATGTTGAAAGGAGGCCCATGCCTGGCAAATAAAGAGTTCACAGTATTTTGTGTTATCATTAAAGCATCCGTTAAACCCTTAAGAGTTGTGACTAATCTCGTGGAAGCCCCTGAGACCAGTTCTGAGGGACAAGACTCACGGCTCATAAATCAAATGCACTGTTTTGGGATTTTCACGATGTGTACAGGCTTCATGGGCTGTGACCTGGCCCATAATTCAACAAGCAAAGCTGAAATGTTTAATTGGGTTCTCAACAGTAATGTCTCAGTACTTCGTACAAATTTCGCAAACAACTAACACAAACGTTCTGCTTATGCTCCGGCCACTAAGTCCTTCTCCAAAGCTCACCTCCTGGAAATGTTTGAGGATATCGTTGATGATGAATTCCTTGGTCTCATAGGGATGTACCCGAGTGAATGGATCCAGATTAATCACTGCATCTTCAAACCGAATCAATGGAAATCCCAAGGTACTTTTTAGGGCCTAGTTAGGGAAGAAAGGAAATGACATAGTTCAGCCAACAGGATGGCTTCCAGGGTATATAATTCTGGATCCCATGAGTGTTACAAGTCACGTCAGCTTTCCCATGAGAGCAGAGGTTCTGATATTTATAAACAAGCGTTTTCCTCTGTAATTATGAAAGTAAAATATGAGGGAAAGTATATACATAGCACACAAAATAATATATCACACATACAAATAAACACTATTAGCTTCCCAGCATAATTCTTTCCGATGCTTTGTGTCTGTATGTTTGCTGTGTTTACTTTCTGACTGAAGTGCTCGTATACCACACATACAGAAAGGTGTACTAACCAAAAGTATGGGCCGATGATTCTCCCAAAGTGAGCACAACCATGGAACCACCCAGACATCCTGGAAGCACCCCTCCCCATGTGTGGGCTCCCAGGCACCACTTCCCCTTCTCCTAAGTCACTGCTATTCTGACTTCTCTTACCACGGATTCGCTTTTCCTGCTCTGCATTTTATAAAAATAAAATCATCGATCTGTGTGTTGTTACATGTGGCGTCTTACAGCCAACATTAAGTTTGTGAGATTCACAAGGTTGTTGCACACAGCTGTACTTTATTAATTTTTATTGCTTCATTGTATTCTAATGTATGAATAAAACACTCTGAAATCATTGCTGTTGGTGAACAGTGTGTTAAGGGACGATGCCCCACCATCTGCGCTGCACAGGTCAGTGAAACCTATATAACTTTATTAACCAATGTCACCCCAATAAATTCAATAAAATTTTAAAAACATAACAAAATATTCCCCCCCCCCCAAATTAAATTAAGAATGTACACATTCAACCTTAGTATACACTGCCAAGCAGTTTTCCAAATCAGTGAACTGGTTTACGCTCCCTTCAGCAGTCCCATGAAATTTCTTATTCTACATCCTCATCAATACTTGGTACAGACAGCTTTTTCAAAAAACAAATATTCTGATGGGTGTGTAAGGATACCTTGATGGTTTGAATTTCCATTTTCCTGTTGAGGACTGAGATTAATTGCCTTTGAACACGCACTGGCCATTTGGATATCCCTTTTTGTGAAGTGTCTAGTCAAGTCTTTCGCTCATTTTTCTAGTGGGGTGTCTGTTTTGTTGTTTTGCTGTTGTTTTTTTTTTTTGTCTTATTGCTTTGTAGGAATTTGTCTTATTCATCCTAAATATTAGTCCTATGTTGACTATAAACTCATATAAGTATCTTCTACCACTCTGGGATGAGTTTTGTTACCCTTGACCGTGTTTTGGGATGATCAGACATTTTTTCTTTAATTCTGAGAGTCCATGGATGAAAGCGGGGGCAGTGGAAGAAGGAAGGGTTTAGGGCAGAAGAGGCAGCAGGAGAGCGTGGGCGGGGTTACAGGACAGACAGGGGCGCCGGCGGGCTGCTCCGGCTCACTCAGAAACAGAAGTCACAGTGCAAGAGGTGAGCCATAGTGGGGCGGCTGGCAGCTCACTGGAAAGTCAGGGAAAGGGGCCTCGGAGACAGGTTCCGGGGGGTGGGCTGGGATGAGCTGCAGCTGCCCAGGGCTCCCCTGGTTCAAGTCTCAGGGCGTCCCTTGGACTTCAGGAATGCGCGCCTGCTTGCGGGCGAGGAGAAGAGGAAAGGGAAGGTGCCCGGCATTTTTAGTTTTAATGAAATTCGACTTACCAATCTTTGTGTCCAGGTTAAGAAATTATTATCCACACCAAGGTTATAAAGATATCTCCGTATGTTTACTTATAGAACTTTTATTGTTTTACTCTTCACATTAAAATCTATAAGCTACTTGGACTTGATTTAATATGGGGTGTGAAGGAGAGATCAATATCCATTTCTTTCCAAATGGATTTCTAATTGACTAATGGTCATTGAAAAGATCATCCTTTCCCCTACTGTAGTACAGTGTAAACTTTGCCATACAACAGGGGACCCCACAAAAATGGAATTTATAAAAAAATTGTTTTCACTCTTACATGTTTAAACTTCAGACACCTTCCAAGTACTCTCTATTTGATGCAATACGCATATGGAGACAGGTTTTCTGTTGCTCAAAACAGTTTTTGATCTCATCGATTTTGATGTTTCTGTGGGTTTTTTTCACTTCTCCCATACTGGTAAAACATTTCCCTTTGAGGATTTTTTCATCCGGAGAAACAAAAAAGAAAAGTCGCTCAGGGCAAGATCAAGGGAATAGGGAGAGCAGGGCACCAGGTCATGCCATTTTGTGTCAAAAACTGCTGAACACTCAGCGTGGCATGGGCAGGTGTGCTCATAAATCACCTATCATGAAATGGGCAAACGTGCTGAAAGTCTTTTTAAAAAATTCAATGAAGCCAAATGCAGCCTCTCACAACAACACCAGCTGGTACACTGATACAGATGGGTTCCTAGAACATTAACCTAGTGGGGGAAGTCTGTACTATGAGGGGCCCATCCTCCAGAAGATAATCCTGGATTTTTGGGGGCCCCTTGTCATAAGTCAAGTGACTGTATTTATGTATCTGTTTCTGGATTCTCTTTTCTATTTCATTTTCTCCTGCCTTCTACCAATACCACTTTCTTAATTACTGCAATTTAAAAATAATTTTTGAAATATAATAGTGTGGGCTCTCCAATTTTTTTCTCTTTATTCAGGGTTACCTTGGTTATTCTTTGCACTTTTCACCTCCAAATAAATTTTAGAATCAGCTGGACAATCTGCTACATAAAAACTGTTGAAATTGTCACCAGGATTGATTGAACCTATAGATCAGTTTGAAGAGAAATGACAACTTATAATATTGGATTTCCCAATGTATTAATATAGTATGCCCCTTTAACTATTTAAGTCTTTTTGTATTTCTCTCAATAATGTTAACTGTTTCCTGTGTAGAGGTCTTGTATACTCTTTGTTGGATTTATTCCTAGATATCTGTGGTAGATTAAAAATGGCCATAAATTCTTTGCATCTTCATTTGAATCTTCATTTGCATATTAGTGGAGTCTATTTCCCTTCCGCGTGAATCTTCAGTGATGTTGTACTTTGCTTCAACCACTAAGATGCAGCAGAAGTAACCAATAAGAAGCAGCAGAAGTCAGTGTGACATCTGAGCCCAGGCCTCAAGAGATCATGGAGTTTCTGATCTTCCTTTTTTGATGCTTCCACCATGTGAAGAAGCTGAGACTGGCTTCCTTGAAGGTGAGTCTCAACTCATCTTCACTGAGTCTTCATTTGGAAGGAGGTTCTTTTGACAGCCACCATCAACCACCTGACATGTGACTCAGTCATCTTACATCATTTAATCTCCGCTGACCACCAGATGGCTACGGCCACATGAAAAACCACAGGTGAGCACAGCAGAACCACCACCCAGCTAGGTCCAGCCCAAACTGCTGACCCACACAGTTATGAACAAATAAAATGGTTGTTTTAGGCCACTAAGTTTCGGAGTGATTTGGTAATAGATTATGGTCCTGCATTTGATGCTTTCTTGACACTTTGATGAATGACATCCTTCCAATTTCCTTTTTCTCTATAATTGGTGCTGACACATAGAAATGTAATTGATTTTTGTAGGTCTGTTTCTAGTGTCTGTGTATTCTCTTGATCCTATTTCTTGGTAGCTGGGTAATTTGTGACCGAATGCAACATTTTGTATGAAAACTTACAGGGGCCTTGGATGAATCTTCACCTTCTGGCAGGCCGTTAAAGGGGCTTAATCCAATCAGGATCTGTGGTTTCTCAGGGCTAGATTTCAGCCTGTACAAAGGCCTGGTATAGGCCTTCAATGGTCTCCCCTGAAGACCAGTTCTATTCCTCCATTTTTACTCTCCCCAGCACCACAAAGCTGCTAAAAGATCTATTTGTATGTTCAGTCTTTTGGCTGCTTCTTTTTGCTTGGCTTTGAACTAGTGTACTTAGAAATTGGCACCTGTCTCAAAAAATAAAGCAGCTCAGACTACAGAGGTCTCTTTCCCATCTATCCCTTCTCTGTAACACATTAGCCCCTCAATTACAAGCTCTCTTAGTAGCTAAGTCCAACTGTTGCCCTGCCACCTCACGAAACTGCCAACAGCTTTACTCAGATTCTCTGTCGTTTGGCAGCTGCTTTCTGCTTGACTTCTCTACCTCTCTCCCCACTCCACTTACAAATTAGAAATGGTTCAAGAATAAAAGCAGAGTAAATGTTGTGCTCACCTTATCAAGTTTCCCTCCTCTCATAAATCCCGGACCATCAAGTCCTGTCTGTCTTGGTAGCTTTCCAATACTTTCAAACAGACTATTGGGTTGTTGTGGGTTTTTGTTTTTTTTTTACATCTAGCATTTCTTGTAGTTCTCAGCTGATTTGGGTCTGCTATAAGCCAGTTAATAATTTCTGGATATGGCTTATTTTCCAATTGTATTTTTATTTAACATGATTGATATTTCAAGGATTTTAGAGAGCATGCCAGATTCTTCTTTTTTGAATGTGAAAACAGTTATTCATGCCAATAATGTTAGTAGATTTCTGATCCACTTAGAATTTATCCTTATGTAGAATACGAATAACAAATCTAATTTTACATTTTTCTATATGGCTATCTAGTTAGTCTAACAGCACTTACTAAAACACCTATATTGTACCCATTGAATAACATGCCTTTAGAGTAAAATTTCATGGGAAATTTAATGGACTTTCTATTTTACTTTCTTACTTATTTTTAAATATTTTAGCATGTATTTTCAGAGGCTGCCTCAAATTCTTTTGGAACCAGAGTATGTTCATGATTGAAATGGAATCATGTAATTGAAGATGACACTTTCTCAAACCAGAGAACGGGGAAACTTTTTCTGTAACTCAAAAGTCAGACTCAAAGAGGCAAAAGATTGATAAATTTGACAGCATAAATAGGAAAAGCTTTTGTCTGACTAAGAAAACAGACACACACCAAAAGCAAATAAAAAAGACAAATGAAAAACCAAAGCAAAAATACCTGCAAATCATATCACAAACAAAACTTACATAAAGAGCTTCTAAAGTTAAAAGACTCATCATGTGACTTTAAAAAAATGGACAAGTGATATAACCAGACAGTTTAGTTCAGAGAAGAAAAAAAACTGGCCTTTAACATAAGCGTGAGGAGAAGGAGGAGCAGAATAAAAGACAACTGTGAAAAAGACAGAGAAGAAACAAGTAGAGGAGTGAGAAGAGAAGTAGAAAGGACAGACCTCAAGAGATCAGGAATATCAGTTAAGACTGAGGATCCTGTAAAGGACAGAAAAGGGGCCACTGGATTCGGTGCCTTGGGAAGTCAACTCATAACCTCCTACTACATAACTGGAGAGCAAAACATTTTAGAGATTAAGAGCATCCTTAAATTAATTCAGACCAACATGCTAATTCAGTTTAACAGTCTCCTTTTCATTATAAGTAAAACCAAAGAAATGTTCAGAGGATAGCCTAAACTGATGTAGATAGCTATTAGTATTTCTGAGACTTGAACATGCTCATTTTCACAATAGCAACTACCTATTAGGTGGAAAGCACGAAGACCAAAATGGAGGGTTATGTTCTTTCTCCTGAAAAACTGTCTGCTCCATGTCCACGTGGGCCTTGACCGGCCGCGGGTGGACGAGGATGAAGCAGCTCGCACGCGTTCTCTTCCCACTCACCGACACAGAGTCGGAGGGCCAGTGGGCCTCGCGGCTTTGCTCGGAGCGACATAGCAAATACGCCAGGAAAGCCAGGCGCTGGCCGTCAGCTCAGCAGTTTGCTCTGAGCCCTGCTTTCTCCTCAAAGAGGAAATGACACCAAAACAAAGGCTTAAGGCAAAAAGCTGACACTCCCGCTTCCTCACTGGGCCAAACATAGAAGAGGAGGAACCACACAGACTGGCAAAGAATTGGAAACCTGTACTTGTCAAAAGCCTCACCAGAGACGCTCTCCCCTTTCTGAATGGTTAGTGCGCTTTGTCTGAACCAAGGAAATATTCTGGCCCGTTGATAAAAATGACCTTTACCTTGTTGTCATTTACTGCTTTTGGGCCCCCGCATTTGAAACCACTACGAGACAGCTGTTGGTATGAATTATCCTGCCACCTTCAGGCTGCTCTGGTCAAAGTAGAAGAGACGAGAGGGAAATTGCCAAACAGGACTTTTCCTTCTATGCAGTAACTAAAGGACTAATCAGATACAGTAGGATACAAAGTTGGTGCTTCTCTACTCAAGTAGCATTTCCTGTTGTAAAATGGATTCTGGGGGAAACAATCCGTGCGCACAAGTTCCTAATAAAAACAGGTAAGTGTCTATTCCTCCCTCTGCCAGACGAAACCCGCTGAAGTCTTCCAGAAACTTTATCGGGCTGAAAGAAGAAATACCTGTCCATATGCCACAAGGTCCCAGATCACAAGCCAGTCCCTGGGCCATGTCCTTTCCTTTCTTAGTTTATCCTGCACTAAACAAAACTGTCTGGAATTCATTCTTTAAAGGTTTATTTATGGTACATAGAGACTGTTTATGTGCAGCGGGGTATTTGCCCATTTCCCTCCTGGGACGCCGTTTAAAACTACAGGGATATTTCCCTCTCTGGCACTTTCTGAAATACAATTAACAATACCGGATCTTTTTTCCTTTAACAAATCTGGTTTTTATTTAGGAAGGGGAGGAAAAAAGTAAAGGGTCTGAAGTTTCCCAACAAATTATTTCAAGCCTTTGAGAAGACAGTTTTAGGCTTTTTAAATAGTGTCTTTGTTTGAAATTCCCCCTCACCCCCACCCTCTTGCTCCCTGACCATTAAAATGTGGGTTTCCTTCCAAACTAGATTGCTCAATTAAAGCCCTGCTTTTGTAATGCCCCGATGCTCTAAACGGGAGAAGAACTGCTGTAGGCCACCTTGTGAGACCCTTTTAAAGGCTCCTGGCCTCTTTTGATCTTTTAAAAAAAAGAGAACATATAAGCTACCTGGCATTTTCGATATTACTCTGCTATCCTTGAACACGCAGACTTGGGAGAATAGCGGAGGGGTGCTGTGCTCTCCTCTTTGCATTTGCGAGATGGAACTTATTACCTCCCCCTCTCCCATCACAGAGGGAGGAACCCAATGGAGAGAGCAGATGTGGAACCGCGGGGAGTCCTGAGCAGACGCTCCCTCGGCAGCAACGTGCCCGCAGTGCACACCTGAGGAGGCTTCGCTCTGAGGTTTCTGACAGCCTCACTTCTGGCCGGGAGTCAAGGGAATCAAGATAATTATCCTTCAGCACCAAAGACGGGGCTGCCTTTCAGTCAGACTCCTGTGCCTCCTGCTGCGGGTCGGCCGCTTCTAAGCACACCCCTCTGCCGTTACATGTCAACTCAGAGAGCACACTGCTCTTCTTGAGAGCGGCGCATAAAGGGGTATTAGTCTGTTAGGAAACTCTTTGAATAAATGACATTATTTTATAAGTCCCCGACTCCACCAGGAGAACTCAAGACACAGTAAAACAGTGACTTCCACAAGCTGAGAATTTAACTCTGAAGTCCCAATTCCCAGCACCCTGCTTGAAACATTAACGTACCCCATTCAGAGTGGCCCCCGCCCCACACCTCATAACGTGGTTGCTCCACTACATTTACTTAACAATCATTTGAAAAATGCCTTAAAAATGTTCCCTAAACAGAGTGCCAAATGAAACATTCGCCTTAAACGATTCCCAGTCTATTGTGTGCAGAGAGTGCAGGCGAGTGCGAGGCCATGAACTGGGGGCCGGGAGCTGCTTCCACCAGAGAAAATCATACTGCATTTGTCAGTCTGGGGGAGAGCTTTCTGTTGGGAGCCATCTGAAAGGAATAGTTAGGTGTCTGTGTTTCTTACTGAGATGATTTAAAAAACAAGAAGCCCTTAGCTTTCAGGAAATGCTTAACATTGGCCTGCTGGGCGAATGCCAAGTGTTCTGGGGGAATATATACTTTATCAAACAAACCCATTCCAAAGGGTCACATAAGTCAAGTGGATACTTGTGGATATTAGCAAGATAGTGGTTTTCCCATGGTTTTCCCCCCACTCCCATGCTAATTATAAGTATCTTCAGTCTCCTGGGAAACATGAAATGGAAGCAAATTAAGCAGACGGGAGGGAGAGGCGTCGGGAAGGGCGCCCCGCCGTTTCCAGGACGGCCGCGGCCGCAGCTCCGCTCCCAGGGCCTGGCGGCACGTCCTGCACTCGGCCCCAGCCTGACGCCTCCATGAAGCAGCCACTCCTGCCCTGCCCTCCTCCAAATATGATCTGGCGTTGACCAGACTACTGTCTCGTTACCTGCGAGCCTATTTTAGAAGCTGCGAGCTGGCAGACCGTGGACCACATGAGGCCCACACATGTGTTTTGTTAGGCCCACAAGGCTTAAAAAAAAAACACAAAAGAACTCAAATTGGTTGCCAATGCTTAAAAACCAGGAGATTCCACATAGAACCCAGATTTCCGGCTTTGTTTTAAGAATCTGAGGATCTGGCAGCACAGGGCTCGCACTCCCCTGGGACAGCGGCTGGAGCTGAGCCACACTGGCCCTTCGGACGGCACGTGCGCGCGCCGTGGGCCGCGCTGCCCGCTGCGCTGGTCACTGGCTTGCACCGCTGGCACAGTCCCTGCAGGCATCTGAATGTATGATCTCAGGTTTACTGCTTACCTGTTGGTGTCTCCAGCTAATCCTGTTCTGAAAGACAAGCCATCTTGCAGTATCTCACAGGAGGGGAGCATGGGACAGTGGAAAAGTCTTAGGTGGGTGGTAAGTAGGGGCGGGTGCCTTGACGGCCATTTTCAAGTGCAACAGAGGAAAAGAACCAGAAGCAATGGGTGCAAGCTGCACAGAGTCAACCTAAGGGAGGACTTTCCAGCGGCTACCTGGGTTCCATTCCTGCACCTATGACCACCTACACAGGCTTGAGGGACAAAACACTGCCAACTCCCATACCCTTGTTCTCTGAGCAAGGGGATGACAGAGGGCTCTTATGGCTCTACAATTCTGATTCCTTATATTCTAGGGGGCAGCACAGTATAGAAGGAAGCTATGGAGCCAGACTTCAGAGTCAGATAGACTTGGATCTGAATCTCAGCCCCTTCCCTTACTGAAAATAGATTTTATTGCAGCACATGAAGACAGTCTCCGACCGTATGTCAGATCCGTATCACGATGACCGGGAGGAGTGTTACGTTCCAGCATGGGCGTGGGCAAGGCCACATCTCTGGGGAAGTGGGTATGCGGCCAAGTCCTCCTTGAAGGTCGCAGGCATTTCTAGTGTCAACCATTCACGATGAGGCGGACACAAGGAGGAGAAGAGAATCAGAAGGGCAGGCAGGTCTTGAGCACAAAAGGAAGGTATTATCTTGGCTGTAGCTTTCCTCTTGGGCCTGGGAGCGGCCCTAGGAGAGGAGGCTTTCACCTCCCGGAGATAAGCCAGGAGCTAAGCAGAAGGCAGATGGGTTGTAATGTAATTCTCTGTGTTTACTCTTTTGTTACGCCTCAATCGTTAGCAAAGTCATACACATTTTTTTAAAAAGGAATACACACACACACACACACACACACACGCACGTGCGCGCGCAGCAGGTGGGGTGTGAGTCAATAGCCCTTCTGAAAAAGGAAACCTATAAAAAAAAATGTCTGCTACAAATGATGCTGGACAGAAAAAGCAAAGAGAAAACACACTCATTCTTTTTCAAGGAAAAGTAATTTTTAAAAACTTACCCAGATACCAGCGTACCTTAAGATCCAGGGGTAGCTTGTTGGAGGTAAACACACTCAGTCTGATCTGGGGAATGCTGATTTTGAGATTTTCAAAGTAGTAGCGAATTGGCGTTCCACCTTGTTCAGCTGTCTTTTCATGGAGGTTTTCGTCATATTTTTCAACCTCTGGTGCAAAGATAGAATTGCTTTATAAAAAACAAGTCACCTGAAGTCTTAAGATTCAAGTACTTCATTCACACTTTTAAAAACTCATGTAGAAATATAAACATCTCTCTAAATTTAGTTTTCCAGGGTTCAGTAATATGTACGGTTCCTGATGCCATTTCTTTGTAAAAGCAGATCTGTTTCATGTTGTTTAACAAAAAAGTACAATAGCTTAATCTTTTGATTTGTGACTCTATACCATCTGGCAGATAGCGTCTTTGGAAAAAATAATCCAGGTGGGAAAGCCAGAGGTCATTGGTGTGTTTATTGGTAATGAGTTTTCTAAAAGCCATGTTGTTGTTTTTATAAATGACCTAGATTTCCTGAATTTATTTCATAAGATGATATCCAAATAAGTATTTGAAATGTAATTTAACCAAATAATAGTGCACAACATGACCAATAAATAATGAATCTGAAAACACAATGCCTTAAAAAGAAACAGGCTGCAGGCTATAAAGAGCTGACGTCAGGACAAGAAGCATTCTCTCTCCCGAACAGTGAACATCCGTTTCAATAACATAGTCACAGCATATTTTTTCCTTATTATCTCATTAAGTAAAAAGGGTAACATGGGCTAAAACGCAGCAGCAACAGGCTCTTTGACGCAATGCTGTACCCATTTGGGGGGCTTATTTTCACTTGGCTTCATGTGCCTTGGAAATAAAACCAAGATATTATACGAAGATAATTAAAGCATGAATTATCAAATAAATTAATGCTTTAAGCTATTATAGTTCTATTTATGGAAAAAAAAGAAATAGATTTTTTAAAAAAAGACACTGCAACAGAGACCAGCTTATCTGCACTCAGGAAACAGGAACAGAGAACAAGGGAGACCTCCTGACAAGGCAAGGCTTCTACAGGAGCCTCGTCAGCCCTGCCGCACTTGGGGGGTGGCGGGGGAGGGGAGACTATTTCCAGTAACCACAGGAAAAGCATGTCCAATCAAATGCAAAGTAAAACTCAGGAAGGCACCAAAGTCAACAAGTACCTGGCAGGCAGGCTCTCAAGTGACTGTCTACATATAAATAAACACTGGTGTTCCAACCCAAAGTGGAAAACAGCACTAAACAGAGAGCATCTTGCTCTTAATCCCAAATAGACTTAAAGCTTAAATGCCAGGTCTGGGATAAAAAGGGCAAAAATATTTTGCTTGCACGGGGTGTATACATGTGCATCCGTATACACATCCCAGGGATTTTTTTATTTTCCCTAGCCAGTATGGGCAATAAACATAAATGTCTCTCTTATCATTTCTTCAGGTCAGTTTTTACTTCAGTCTTCAAAAGACTAAGCACTCCTAATTTTCTCTAGGCTGTATGTATACAGTCTTGCAAAGGCCACGACGAGGAATCTAAAATAAAGAGGCAACAGCTAAATTATTTCTGTAGCACTGCTGGAAAATTGAAGTTTTTCAACAGTTTATCTAACTCCCCGCTCCAAAGAAGAGTAAAGTAACTAAAAACCTTTGTAAAGCATATGGGGATGAATGTAAAAAGTTAAGGGATTGAGGCTAGCCAGTTTTTTCCCTCAACTAAACCAAAGGAACTGCCAAAGGGATTTCTGATCCTTGGCCCTGAGTCTGTTTCATAAACAAAGGTTAGGAAACAAAGTGGTTTGCTAAATAACTAACATCACTTCTGTTAGCCTAGAGTGGAGGAGTCAACAAATGCAAAACAAAGAGGAACGGCACACCGCCTCCTGAAGGCTTACGCCGCCGCCCCCCCCCACCCCGCCCCCCGCACCCCGGCATTCCAGAACACCTCGAATCACTTCCTTCCTGACAGAGAGACACCTCAACCTGTCAGCAAGCAATACTTTTGAAAGAGAAAACCCGAACACAAGACTTCCTCGTTCAGGCTACAAGGTGGAAAGGGAGCTTGTCAGGCACTCCAAAAACCCATTTTCACAAGCAGGCTAGAAGATGCCATCCTTGGGCCAATTCCCAGACACAAACCTGGAACATTCAACGTTACCTGATTCTGCTTGATCGTAGCCAAAGAAACTCAGCAGCTTGAGGAGCAGTTTCTCCTCGATTTGCACCGTGAATCTCTGCGCCGTGATCATCAGGTGCTAGAGATAAAGAGATTCCCATTCACAGTGTGAACTCCAGAAAAAAACTCTTGAGTTTTTCTGTGCCGTTAAGAAGGCCCCACAGACACGATATGGTTTCTTTCTTCAATGTGCTTTTATAGTCCTACTGCCAAATTATTTCTGGCTCATCTCTCTCTGCATTGTTACAATTAGCCAAAAATTCCAGATGTTGAGACAATTCACCACCCTGTTGTTTGGTTCCGAGGGCACCTGTGTCTCATTAGTCAGGATGAGGCTTTCAGATGCGCAGTGGCGGGCAAACTTCACGGTACTGAGCTCACAGGGCCGGCGGCAAGTTTAAGGAGCAGTAGGACTGGCTTGGGGGTTTGAGGCTTGGCCTCATGACACCAGTGACAAAGGACCAGAAATATGGGAAGCCACCTCTTTTGTCAGCTCCTCTTTTTCCAGAATTTGCTGCTCTAACAGCTAGCTTACACACGTAGACTTCTTCAAGAAAGAAAACTGCTCCCTTTGAATTGTCCACTTTCAGTAAGTGGCGGGGCAGCATGCATCAGAGATGTCAGTCCCAAGGTGTCAGTCTCCTACCCCCCTTTCTAGCAGTCACTGGGTTACTCCGCTTTCATCATATATCTCGATCCCGCCTGGTCCTACTCAGCCTAGGAGATGCTATGCTTTCCCAGACTCTGGGCCCAGTGGATTCAGAGCTACCACCTGCAAGGTCATCGAACCCAAAACTGAGAGGGCAAAATGCTAAGAGGAGTTCCTGTCAATTCCTTTACACAATTTAACAAGCCCCTTGTCCCTTAACCCCCAGGACGATTTCCACGCGCACCCTGCACTGCTCCCTGACCCCTGCCCGGGAGAGAACAGGTCGCCCTTCCGCATGCCCGGGCCCCACCAGCCTACCTTGTAGATGTTGGTCAGCGCGCTCTTACTGGGGAGCTTCACGGCGTTCACTTGCACGGCAGGGCCTGTCTCAACGACCTCGTTCTCGTTGCTCAGGGGAGTCACGTAGAGCATGAAGGGCTGAGTGGTGCCAATGAGCTGATTGTCCACCTGGGACATGAAAAAGCAGCAAAACAAAAACAGATAAGTGGCTCAGTTCTTATCTTTACCTTTGACTGGGGTCTCACAATGTGTAGGCCACTCAGGAAGGACCCTCGCCACGTGACCCTGTCGCCACAGCAGCTGCCAAAATGTGTTCTCACTGAAGCCTCGCAGCATTTCAGTCTTGGCCAAGGCGGGAAAGCGGGGGTGGGGGTAGGGAGGGGGAGGTTCAGAAACGGTGTCACAAAGACAGGAGCTGTCTTCACAGCATCACAACAGAACTCAAGCAAAAATTGTCCAAATCGAGTGCTTCAGAACTCTGCAAGTTAATCAAAGGTTTGCAACGATCCAGGGATTGTTCACTCAAGAACTCTGGCATTGTCGCTTGTCCGTCCCATTCCTCCTCCACGGGTCAGAGTGGCCTCAGGGCCCAACGGCCCTGCGGCCATGGTGGGAGCCCGGCAGCCCAAGCGCGTCTGCGGCTCCCCCCGAGTTCCATTCCCAGGAAACTGCCCATGTTTGGACTTGTCCGGCACCTCTCCCTTTCCTGATATTGGCCATTTGTGTGTTCTCTTTTTAATCCTGATCGGATTGATCTCAAGGACCAGCTCTTTATTAGAATTTTTCCCTACTCCAGCAGCTCGTTTCTATTTCATTGATTTCCACTGAGATCGTCATCATTTCCTTTCTTCTGCTTACTCTGGGATTGTTGTTGGTGTTGTTTAGCTGCTTTAGCAGCATTCCACAAATTCTGATATGCTGTGTTTTCATTCTCATTCAGTTCAAAATATTTTCGAATTCCTTTAGTTTCCAAATATTTGGGGGAATTTTCCTAACTCTTTTCCCATTATATCTACTTTAATTCCATTGTGATCAAAGAGCATATTGCGTGTGACTTGAATCCTTTTGAATTTGTTGAGAACTATTTTATGGCCCAGAATTCGGTCTATCTTGGAAATGTTTCCTGTGCACTTGAGAAGACTATGTTTTCTGCTGTTGCTAGGTGGAGTGTTCTATAAATGGCAATTAGGTCTAGTGGGCTGATGGTGCTGTTCAAATCCAGTATATCTTTAATGATTTCCTGCTTATACTATAATTATTCAGAGTGGCAATGAAATCTACTATAATTGTGTATTTGTCTATTTTCTTCTTTCAGTTCTATCAGTTTTTGCTCCATATATTTTGAAACTCTGTCTAAGTATTCAGGATTGTTATGCCCTCTTGATTAACTGACTCTTTTATCATTAGGAAATTACCTTCCTTACCCCTGGTAATATTCTTTGTTCTGTGATTTATTATGTCTGGTATTGATCTAGCTCCTCCCACTTTCTTATGACTAGTGTTAGTCTGGTATATCTTTTCCCAATCTTTTCTTTTTAACCTATTTGTTTCTTTACTTTTAATGTGTGTTTTTTGAAGGCACTATATAATTGGTTCTTGCTTTTTAATCTGATCTGATAACCTGTGCCTTTTAATTGGAGGTGTTTACAGGATTTACATTTAATTAATCAATAGTTAGGTTTGAGTAAGTCAACCATCTTCCTATTCGTCTCATCTGTTCTTTCCTGAGTTTTCCTCTTTTTCTGCCTTTTCTTAGATTAATCAAGTATTTTTTATTATTGTATTTTACCTTCTCTCTCAGATTATTAGGTGTAGCCCTTTTGGTGGTTGCTTTAGGGTTATGGTGTTCATCTTTAACAGCCTACATTCAAATGACATCACATTACTTCACATATTAAAAAATTACAGTGTGACTTCCGGTCAAGAGGGCAGTGTAGGTAAATGAAGTACCTGAATCCTCCCACAACCACGTCAAAAATACAACTGAACAGTAGAACAGCCATCATGCAGAACTGTCTGAAATCTAGCTGAATGAAAGACCTGCAACTAGGGATTTAAAGAAGCGGCCACATGGATAATGGTAGGAGGTGTGAGGATGTGGAATGAGCCGGTCCCACACGTATGTGTGCTGGTTTAAAATTAGGAGAAACATCTTGGCTGTGGAGGTCCCATCTGGGGAACAAGGGGTTCCAGTCCCACACCAGACACCCCAGCCCAGGGTTCCAGTGCCAAGAAGACAAGTCCCCGTAACTTCTGGTTGTGAAAACCAGCAGGCATTGAGGCTGAGTGAGAAGAAGGGCTTCTGGAGTCCCAGGCAGTTCCTCCTCAATAGTCCATGCATGGACTTATTCGGAGTCACTCTGCGCTCCAGCACTGGGGCGGCAGATTGAAAGGAACCACGGACATTTGGAGAGGAGCTGAATTGCCTGGCATCTGAGCGAGAATTGAGTGGGGGGCGGCTTTCTGACAGAAAAAGTATTGGCAGGGGCCATTGTTCCTTTTCTGAGACCTGCCCCACAGAGCTGACAGGCAAGTGACACAGCTGAGTCTCTGCCAGCCTGGCTCACACTGTTCGCCCCACCCTGGTGATTCCCAGAGAAGCCACCCCGCCCAACTTGCAGGCCCATCCAAGCCGATTCCAGTGGCTTTTCCATGCAAATGGCCTCTCGTCTCATACTTTGGACTTCCCTAAAATCTCTCAAACTAGCAGCACCTGGCCTCTGTGTAGCCCCAGCCTCATGCCACGTGGCCCCAGGCCCGGCACTACGGCAGCGTGCCTTGGTTCATACCTTGGCCTCTGCTGGGCAACTCCAAGCCCAACTCAAGCAGCAGCCATCTGCCCTGGGTGGCGCCAGGCAGGGCACAGGCGGTGGCTGACTCTGCACCTCCCAGGAGGCCCCAGGGCCAGTGTACCTGGTGGACAGCTTCACACCACACTGGATTACAACCCTACTGCCTCTACGAGCAACATGCTCAAGGGGCGGACTTGGTGAGCACTAAAGCCCAGTGAAGCAAGACCTGCTCCAGAGGGTCAATTCCTGCACAGCAGCACCTCTGCTGCAGCTGCTGCCGATCCTGGTAGCCAAGTGGCCCGGGGGTCAAGGCCTCCCAGTGAGGCCAACAGCAGCCAAGGCTCCACGACAACAGGAGAGTGCACACGGCCCACATGGGGACCACCTAGAGCCCCCAGCCTGGGTGGCTGGGGAGGCTGCACCCCTGGGCCTACAGGGCACCAGAAGGGAGTGGTGGGAAATATTCAAAGTGATGAAAAGCAAAAACCTACAACCTAGATCACTCTACCCAGCAAAGCTGTCATTTAGAATTGAAGTACATGTGAAGAGCTTCCTAGACAAGAAAAAGCTAAAGGAGTTCATCACTTAATACCAAACAAGTATCAAGTGAAATGTTAAATAGTCTTCTTTCAGAAGAAATAAAAAGATAAAAAATAGGGTAATACATATCTATCAACAACTGAAACTAAAAATCAAAATAAACAAATAAGCAGAACAGAAACAGACACACAGGAAAAAGAGAACATTCTGACTGTTGCCAGATGGGAGGAGGCTTGAGGCGATGGGTGAGAAGGTGAAGGAATTTGGAAGCACAAATTGGCAGTCACAGAAGACTCATGGGGATGCAAAGTATAGCACAGGGAATACAATAATATTCTAGTAACTGTGTATGGTGTCAGATGGGTATGAGATTTGCGGGGATGATCACTTAGTTATTACATAAGGTCTAATCACTGGGGTGTATACCAGATACGAATATAATACTGTATGTCAACTGTAACTGAGAAATTAAAAAATGATTAAAAAAGTGAAAAAATTATGGTAATATAGTTCCATTTCTCCCCTTCCAGATGTTATGCTTTTGTTGTCATTCATTTTAATCTAACATGTTACAGATCCCAAAATACAGTGTTATTATTTTTACACAATAACAGTTGATTACCTCGTAAAGAGAGTTAAATAGAAAATTATCTTAAGTATTTACCCCCATACTTATCATTTCAGGTGCTCCTCCTTCTTTTGTTTGGATCCAGATTTCCATCTTGTGCCATTTCCTTCTGCCTGTACAATGTCCCTTAACACTTTCTGTAGTGCGGGTCTGCTGGTAAGGAGTTCTTTTATCTTCTGTATGTTTAAAAACATCTTTCTTTTGCTTTTGTTCTTTAAAGATATACTTGCCAGGCATAGAATTCTAAGTTGACAGTTTGTTTTCTTTTCAGTACGTTATTGATGTTGCTTACTGTCTTTTAACTTGCATTGCTCCCAGTGAGAAATTAGCTGTCATTCTCGCCTTTGTTCCTGATATGCAACATGCCTTTTTTATTCTGGGTGCCTTACCACTAGTTTTGAGTTATTTTGAGGTACCTTGGCGTAGTTTCCTTCGGGGGGAGGGGTGTGTGTGTGTGTGTGTGTGTGTGTGTGTGTGTGTGTTTGAGTTGGAACTACTTACTATCTTGAGTTTATAGTTTTCATGAAGCTTGGAAAATTCATGGCCAAATTCTTCAGGTATTTTTTGTCTAAAAAAAGGTACATACCTTAATTAAAAAATACTTCATTGCTAAAACAATGCTACCTACCATCTGAGCTTTCAACGAGTCATAATCTTTTCTGCTAGTAGAGGTCTTGCCTCAATGTTGGTGGCTGCTGACTGATCAGGTTGGAGGCTGACTGTGAGCAGGCTGCGGTGGCTGTGGCAATTTCTCAAACTAAGACGACAATGGCTCATCAACTGACTCCTTTCACAAAAAATTTCTCTGTAGCATGTGATGCTGTTTAATAGCATTTTACGTACAGGAGAACCCTTTCAAAATGGTAGTCAATCTTCTCAAACCCTACTGATGCTTTATCAACTAAATTTATGTAATATTCTAAATCTTTTGCTGTCATGTCAACAATCTTCACAGCATCTTCACCAGGAGTAGATTTCATCTCAAGAAACAACTTTCTTTGCTTATCCATAAGAAGTACCTCATCCATTCCAGTTTTATCACAAGATTGCAGCCACTCAGTCACATCTTCAGGCTCCATTTCTAATTCTGGTTCTCTTGTTACTTCCACAACATCTGCAGTTACTTCACTCCACTGAAGTCTCAAACCCCTCAAAGTCATCCATGGGGGTTGGAGTCAACTTCTTCCAAACTCCTCTTAACGTTGATATTTTGACCTCTTCCCATGAATCATGAATATTCTTAATGGCATGGAGAATGGTGAAACCTTTCTAGAAGGTTTTCAATTTACTTTGTCCAGATCCATCAGAGGAATCATATCTATGGCAGCTAGAGCCTTTCCAAATGTATTTCTCAAATAATGAGACTTGAAAGTCAAAATGACTCCTTGATCCCTGCCCGGGCTGAGGAATGGACGCTGTGTAAGCAGGCATAAAAAACAACATTAATCTTGTTGCCCAGCTCCATCAGAACTCTTGGGTGAACACGTACACTGCCAACGAGCAGTCATATTTGGAAAGGAATCCTTATTTTGGTTTTTTTCTTGAGCAGTAGGTCTCAACGGTGGGCTTAAGATGTTCAGTAAACAATGTTGTAAACAAATGTGCTGTCTCATCCAGGCTTTGTTGTTCACCGTACAGAGCACAGGCAGAGGAGATTTAGCATAATTCTTAAGGACCCTAGGACTTTCAGATGGTAAATGAGCACTGGCTTCAACGTAAAGTCACCAGCTGCATTAACCCCTAACAAGAGAGTCAATGGTCCTTCCAAGCTAGGTATTGATTTCTCCTCTTATTCTATGGAAGTCCTAGGTGGCATCTTCTTCCAGTACAAGGCTGTTTCATCTACAATGAGAATCTGTTTAATGTAACCACCTTCATGAATTACCTTAGCTATGTCTTCTGGATGACTTGCTGCAACTTCTACATCAGCAGTTTGCTGCTTCACCCTGCACTTCTATGTTATGGAAATGGCTTCTTTCCTTAAACCTCACCAACCAGTCTCTGCTAGCTTCCAATTTTTCTTCTGCAGCTTCCTCAACCTCTCTTAGCCTTCACAGAACTGAAAAGAGTTAGGGCCTTGTTCTGAATTAGGCTTTGGCTTAAGGGAATGTTGTGGCTGGTTTGATCTTCTTTCCAGACTACTAAAACTTTCTCCACGTCAGCAATAAGGGTTTTCACTTTCTTATCATTCTTGTGCTCACTGGAGTAGCACTTTTAATTTCCTTCAGGACCTTTTTCTTTGTATTCACAACTTGGCTAACTATTTGGTGCAAGAGGCCTAGCTTTCAGCCTGTCTCAGCTTGTGACATGCCCCCCTAAGCTTAACCATTTCTAGCTTTTGATTTAAAGTGAGAGATATGTAACTCTTCCTTTCAATTAAATACTTAGAGGTCATTGTAGGATTATTAACCAAGCTAATTTCAAGTTGTGTCTAAGAGAAGAGGGAGGTCTGAGGAGAAGGAGACAAGAAAATGGGCATTTGATTGAACAGAACACACACAAGACTTACTGATTAAGTACATATTCTTATATGGGAGTGGTTCATGGCACCCCAAACCGTTATAATAGTAACATCAAAGGTCACCATAACACATACAATAATAATGCAAAAGTCTGGAACACTATGAGAATTACATGACACGACACAGAGTGAGCAAATACTTTTGGAGAAATGGTACCAGTAGACTCGTTGGATGCAGGGTTGCCACAAACCTTCAATTTGTAAAAATGCAGTATCCGTGAGCATAATAAAGTGAAGCACAATAAGATGAGGCATGTCCGTATTTTTCTCTGGGCATTTAAATCCGGGCAGTCTTTACTGCTATGTCTTCAAGTTCATTTATCTTTTTTCTGTAATGTGTCATCTGCTATTAATTGAATCCAGAGCATTTTTCATTTCATTTTCATCTCTAGAAATTTTTCTTAATATATTCCATGTCGCTACTTAACTTTTTCAACATCTAGAATACAGTTATCATAACCATTTGAATGTACTTCTCTGAAAATTCTAACATTGGTGTTAGCTCTGGGTCCACTCTGACTGATTATTCTTTTGATTATATATTGTGTTTTCTTGCCCCTTTGCACACCTGGTACTTTTTGAAAGAATGCAGTTACTATGAATTTTACTTTGGGTGCTGAATATTTTTGTATTCTGTTGCATCTTCAGCTTTGTTCAGGGATATAGTTAAGGTACTTGGAAATAAATCTATCCTTTTATGATTTGTTTGGTAGGTCGGAAGCAGCGCTCGGCCTAGGGCTACTCACAGCTCAGCATGGAGACAAGACTTTTGAGGACTCTTCCCAATGTCCCATCCAGCATTGGTTTTCCAGTCTGACTGGGAGGAAGCAGCACCCTCTCCAGCGCTGCGGCAGCGGCAGGCTTTGTCCCTCAGGTCCTTTCGGGTGGTTCGGACGGTAGTCTCCTCGCACACATCGCTGACCTGTCCTTCGCTGAGTACTCATAGGCCCCAAAGACCTCCTATGTCTCCTTCCTGGGAAGCACGTCCCTCCCACTGTCCTCTGTGTGCTGTCCTATGAACTCTGGCCGCCTGGGTCCTAGGACTCCAGCTCTGTTCGGCTCTCCCCTCGCAGAGCCGTGGCCTGGAAACTTCCTCTGGAGGTTGGGGCGATTGCAGGGCTCACCTCTTTTGTTTCCTACCTCTCGTGGGTCCACTGTCTTTTGTTGCCTGATGTCCAGTGTCTTGAACCTGTTGGCTTCTTGTTTTATCTGGATTTGGGGGTCTTTTCAGGTAAGAGGGTAAATCTGGTTCCTGTTACCACATGTTGGCCAGAAGCACAAGTCCAGTTCCCTTGTATTTCCTTCCTTAGATGAACTTCAATTCCTCTAAATGATGGTTAGGTGATTTCTTGTTAATTTTGGCAAGATGGGGAACCATGGGTTCCTCCACACTACCTTGACTAAGTTATCTCAGTTACCGATGGACTAGCTAATATATTCAGAATACTGCTATCTAGAAAAATCAGTGACACAAATGTAGGTAGAAGCAATTGCTTTCGTAGAATGACTTTTTGAAGGCCATAACAAGGTATATCTGCCAAAGCATTGAACTTTTTAGAACACCAAAGACTGGATCTGGTTAGGGGTTCCGCAGGAATACAAGAAGGTTAACAAGTTCTAAACTCCCTTACCTGTACATCCTGTATGCTGAGCTCGAGCATATGGCTGGTTGCCAGCTGTGTATAGTGCACATTGATTCCTGTAAGACTTGCAAAGACCAGTTCTTCTGGGACTTTATTAATTAAGGACAACCCAATTCCACCTTCTAACTTCACAAGCACCTGAAAGGAAACCAAAACGTGGCACACTGACAGTTTAAAACAGAGCTCAAGGTCGCCCAGAGGGTATAAGAAAGTAAGTGGATTGAAATCCCTCTAATGTAGCTGTGAGCAGATGAAAACTACTTTGGAGAGTCATGTTATTTGCCGTGATGCCTCAAATTCCATCACGTCCCCACCCAACCGGAACTCCAGAGCTATCCGATAATACCTCTAGGGGAGTCCTGGTGGCATTCTGCACTCCATTACAGGAAAATCGTTATTAGTCAACTTTTCTCCCTATTTGGGATGCAAGCTCTTAAGTCACTCACTGAACTACCATAACATCCAGCACAGTGCTTTACATACAGGTATTTGACTTTTAAAAATCACTGGGTAAATATCTAGTAAGTGTGCTTCCTCATGTTCGCCTCATGTTCCTTTTCAAACTTTTCACTTTCTTCCTGATGCCCAAACAGGGAGAGGGGAAAGATGTCCGCATCAACTGGGGTCCCCCCACCCACCCAAAAATCTATCTTCTTTATTTTCCACCTCTGTTCCTATTTCAGTTTGAATAGTTTAGCTTTGTTTACTGTCATCTTAATTTAGCAACATTAGTCCCATTCTGTTTTGACTTGACCCGTCATTTAACTAACATACTCACGCATTCATATTGTGATAATATTAAAACACTGTGAAGCAACACCTGTATTTAGAATTCAGAGGGCAAAAAGAGAAGGTCCTAACTGAGAACACCCCAGAGCAAAATTCTAACCAAATTTATGATAAAGAAATGAATTTGCAATACTTAAGACTTACTTCCAATTCCTGCTCTGTGTCTGGATTCTTTAATTTCTGCAGCTCTTGTTCAGTAACAGGAAGTTCATCCACTTCATATGATGAACGGTCGCTCTTTCGCTGGGAGAAATCTGTTATCTGAAGTCAAATAAAACAGTGCACTAAGAGGGCTCATACTTATCCAGCGCAAGCCATTCCACATCAACAGTGTCGGTCAGAATCACTATATGCTCAGCAGCCCTGTGGAAGTCGATGGTTTCCAAAGCACTGCTAAGGCGAGATGTGTGCGACAGTGAAGCAAACTTGTGTGTAAGTCTACAGTGAGACACCACGCTGTAGACCTTGAAAGCCTCTTAGAGTGGGGTTAGGCATCCGCAGGTGATCTAGAATCAAGCTCAAGCCAAACCATGCAAACCTCAATTTAATTTTGCCTAAAAGAAGGATGTGTTTTAAGAGGTATTATGGATTATACTGCACTATCTCAGAGACTCCCCGGTGACACTGCATTATCTTCAGTTCTTATACTTTATGTTTTCCATCATCTTATATGTACTTATACTTTCACTCTTCTAACAACTTTGTGAGGTAGGTCTTATCCCCACTTTATAAATGAAGACACTGTATCTTCACATTCAGCATAAATCATGCAATAAATATTTACTGAACTACTAAATGGGGGGGGACCCAGTGAAGATTCTCTCATGTCAGTTTGTAAGACAGATTGTTACCTGGAGTGCCCTTGTGGGTCCATCTGGGATGACTCTAATGGATAACATTCCAGAACCAGGCCTCATTTTTTGGTTAATAAATTGTTGTTCAGGTGGAACTGGCCCCAAAAGCTCCATGGAAGTATCAGGACCAAGAACAACTTCAGCTCCATCAAACAAACCAGAAAGTCCTCCTTTGGCCTAAAAGGTGGAGTCGAGATTGGTAAGAAAAAGACACAAGTAAAGGCATTGACTTTGACAATTTAACATGTCATTTGAACAAGTTACCAAATTTAAATTCTCTTTCCAACAGTAATGGAAAATGTGTAGCAAAGCATTAACTTTTTTCCCCCCAACTTTATGGATGATGAATTACTTGGGCAAGATGGAAAGTTATGCTATATGAATCTAGAGAATTCTGAGTAAGGAAGTTCCATAAAGAGAGGATTTTCGTTTTATAATAACTTCTAGTCATTAAAAACAGCTTCAAAAAAAAAAAAAAAAAAGGACCAAAAGCCCGGTTTTTCTGAGTATTCTCATTAGAGTTTGCTTGAAAACTGAAACAATCTGAAAACAAAGCAATTATCACTGTCACTCACTAAATTAAAAATTTTTAATTAAATTAAAAAGCAGCAAGTTCTAGAGTTGAAAACCTCCCTGAGCAGGTCTATGGATAAACAATCAGCCCAAATGTTCAAAAGATGGCGCCTCTTCTGAAGCCAGAGGCTGGGAACATCCTCGGATGCCCAGCCACGCGGGCCTTGGCAGAGATGCACCCTCTTGGTATAGGCCCCAAGCGAAACGGAAGTCTGCGGGACGGTGCCTAGGGGAGCACGCACACAGGGCTAGAATGTCTAGGTCCCCTTTGTTAATTTTTACATAATGAGCAATGAAAGGATACTTTGAACTGGGTTTATAGGACAGATTTCAACATGGGAAAAGCTTTCATGACTGCCGCAAGTTTAGAAGGAAAGTGCATGCACAACTTTATAAGGGCAGAGTCAGAAAATGTTAAAATGCCTATAATTACTTTACCCAGAATATTACAATTGAAACAAGCTTACCTCTCTACCACAAACACATTCTGCTCTGCTGAATGCTGTTATTATAGGGTCATTCACAACCAGAGAAATGATAAAATAGATTCAAGAAACAATAAACACCAAAAGGTATTGCGGGGCGGGGGGGGATGCTCTAAGAGAATCGGAATTACATGGGCTTTAGAAACAAACCAGAAGTAAAGTCAGGGTCAGACTCAGAACCCAACAATTATAACAAGCCCTCTTTTGCCTCTAGAAGTCTGAATTGTATTGCTAATTGAAAATCACAAATCCATTCCAGATGTGTGTTTCATATAAGTAAGCAGCTTGTCTTTGATGAAAAAAGCTAAGGGCAATAGAGATAAAGAAAATAAATCTCACCAAATAGCACTCAGAGGCTCCTTACAGTTTTGCCTGCTACCCTGGAGAACAAGCTCCCATTAGGGAAGGACAGCCTGGCTTCCACCAGGGACAAAACACACGGGGAGTTCTCTAGCCAGGGCCTGATGTTCTCGTGTTTACCTTTTGGGTGAAACCCTGGGCTGAGGCAGAACTGCACAGTCGCACATGCTGTTCTGCTGGTGCCCAAACCCCTGTGACACCTTCCTACCCACTCATCTCAGATCCATGGTCTCATTCGCGGCTTGGAGCCAGAGGGCAGAAAATCCAAACTCCTGGTCATTTTCCAAACGTATTTGCTTATAAAGTGCTCGGGAGTTCATCGTGGGCAGACTGGCTGAGTAGAGGACAGGGGAAACTGACCACAGCATTCTTCATTCTGACATTTGCTACAACAATTAAATGCTTATTTGGGCACAACTGAGAAAGTAGAAATAAACAGAAGCAAGAGCCCATGATGATTACTCACCATCTCTGAGAACACTTTACAAAAGGCTCTTGTAACTCTTACGCTAACTTCACAGGTCTCCAACTAATCCATCTCACTTAGCAGTGGACTTTTGTAGTTGACATTTTTCTTTCCTTCTGCTTAAAATTATGTAAATAATTTTGTCAAAGAAAAAAAATCCGACTAAGCTAATTAAAAAATCCCATCACTCATAGGCAACTATTCCTAATAAATTTCTTATATATCACCTTCAAGAACAGTTCCCATATAAATACACACACATGTACAACAAAGTTTCCTGACTTCCCTGATAAAATAAGATACTGCATGTTTGCTCTGTAATTAGTTCTCTCTTGTAACAACATGTCATGCGTGTCATGAGACGCTGTTTCCATAAAGGCTCAACCCCTGCTGCTGCCACGGAGAGGTCAAAACCAACGGACCTGGACCACCAGCCCGTGCAGCCCGCAGGTCAGTCTTCCCTCGCGGAAACTCCACGTCTGGGTCGTGCTTCGCCTGCGATCGGGCTTCCTCAGCATCAGCGGCTCGTACCTGGCATAAAGGAGAACGCAGTGAGCCCTCCGAGTCGCATGTTTCTGGCCTGAAGGGAACATCAGGGTCGTGGTTTTACGCTTCTCCTTCCAGTATCCCCTCCCCTTAAAATCGAAGGGGCAGATAGCTTATATCCTATGGTAGCTGGGTATCTCTTAATGGGAAAAGGGAAATAAAACAAAATGGAAAACAGCAAAGAGGGGGACACAAAGTAACAATAATACTTTAAGGGTTCATTATATATATTTATATGTAATATTCGCTATTTACGTGTACAATAATTTAGGTTCTTGCATTCTCGCAATGACAAGCTCTCACGCAGTGTGAGAAGGGTGGTCTACCACATTCTAAAATATTCCCAATAGTCCTTGTTCTGCTTTATTTCCCAATACATTTATTTATATTGGGTTTTAACTTGTAAGCTATCTAAAGTCATTCTGGAAATAAGTATGGTATTAATTGAAAACAAATACACTGATTTCATAGAGAAACTAAAGCACAGGCAAATAAAATAATTTATTCAACGTTAAAGAGCTGACTTGAAGTGGGTGGAGGTGGAGGAGGGTATCAGGGGATAAACGGGGACGCGGTGGGGGGTTGAAACCAAGGAGTTAGCCACAAAAACACAGCTGATTATTCTCTAAATAATTTATATCTGCTTTCAAAAGATTTAACAAAAATTTTTAAGGATTTTAAAAAAGAAACTGTGTAATGGTAGAGGAAAGTTTGGGTGAAACAAACATTCACTTTTCATAACATATCCTTATTGCTTGAATTTTAAACATCTCCGTGGGCATGTCCATAATAGCTTAAAAAAATAAACTCCCAATGCACATATTTGGGAATGCAACAGGTTTCTGTCACTGAGGAAAATGACAATTATAAAAATACAAATTCCTACCTCATTTACAGACTCTCGCTTTTTGGTACAGATTTCCTCTGGGTCTGAATTTGAAAGCAATGAACTTCAATCAAAAATTGCCCAAAAGCCCTGACCGATGTGGCTCAGCTGGTTGGGCATCGTCTCCACAAAGCAAAGGGTCACTGGTTCAATTCCCAGTCAGGGCAAGTACAAGAGGTAACCAATCGATGTTTCTCTCTTACATCGATGTTTCTCTCCCTCTCCTTCTCTCTCCTTTCCCCTCGCTCCAAAAATAAATAAATAACATATTTTTTAAAAAACACCCAGAAAGTTACCTGTTGTCAGTTACTGCGGCAAGCCCCGCAATATCTAAGATGGCAGACCCCTCGGTGGCGCGGGCAGCCGAGGGCTTGCTGGGGTTGTGGGGCACGGATGAGCCCTCGTGGGCCAGCATGCCCGCCCCGGTCATCCTCCAGAGCTGAGAACGCTTCCCTGGTTCCTGCGGGGCAGACACAGAGAGAGCCATCGTGTGCGGCCACAGCTCCACGTGTGCACCGAGTGTGCAAGTGGGAACTGCGCTCAATGACATTTTCCACATGACATACATGCTTCATTCAGACTCCCAGTGTGCTGGAGCCCTAGCCGCCCTTTGGGCGAAACGTTGCTAAACTCTTGAACCAAAAACCAAAAATTACAAATAATGTAAATTTAAAAAATACTTTCTAAGCAAACTAAGTCAGGTGAAGTTCAGTCCAATCACCTCTACTCGCTCTTCTGCTATGATAACCGCTGTTCCAAATGGTGAGTCTTGGGTGCCCTTACCTCAAAGAGTGATCCGCTTATATAAAGTGTATGCGATCTTTGCAATATGTGATCATTGGTAATCCTCATAATTGCCAGAAATCGTCTCTCCCCTCCCATGTTCATAATGAAAGTATACCAAATTGGTATGTTGATTGTGTTCGAATATTAAGTTTATTATATTCAAAAGTTATACTGAGTTTATTGCTGTTAATTCTAAATATTTTAAAAAAGCACTTGGATTTTCAGGTCAATCCATTAAAGTCTATATAATCCACTATATTCAAATAATAATAATAATAATATTTATTAATTTACTGTGTGCCAGCCACTGATCCATGGATTTACATGTA
Source organism: Pteronotus mesoamericanus (assembly GCF_021234165.1). Classification (NCBI taxonomy): domain Eukaryota; kingdom Metazoa; phylum Chordata; class Mammalia; order Chiroptera; family Mormoopidae; genus Pteronotus; species Pteronotus mesoamericanus. Next base: position 3,789,288 of record NW_026555200.1, read on the forward strand.
CGTCCCTCATTTAGTCTTCATCCAGTGAGGTATGTACTATTAATTATCCTTACAACTGTCAGGGCTCCGGGAGAAGAAGAAACGCCCCCAGGGCCCAGCCAGCGGGGGCGGGGCGGGGTCTACTCTCTGCAGTCCCCCGGCAGAGCCGCGCTTACGCCGCCGCCGCAGCCAGCCCCGCCTCTCTAACGCAGTCCGCGCAGTCCCGTTTCAGGAGCACCTGGCCATTTAGAATGCTCTCCACGGGGATTACACTCCTGCTGGACCTGTCGGGGTCACGCCCACTCTCCCCAGGTGGGAGCTCCCCCAGGGCAACAGGCACCTCTCGGTACCACACATCCATCCACACGCTGCCTCTGGCTGGAAAGGCACCTTTTGTATTACATCCTACAAAGCAAAAACTAACAAAGCAGTAAAAAAGCCGACTCAGACACCAGGATTTGAAGCCCCGCCACACCATTTACTAGCTGAGTGACGTCGGACAAGTTACTACACCTCTCAGAGCCTCTGCTTTTTAACCTGTCCAAGGAGGGAAATAAGCTACCTCTTAGGTTTCTTGTAATAAGTGCAGTGAATACAAGGCACTTGGCCCAGGGTATGGCTTCAATAAATGTTTACGTCATTGTTGTGATTACATGTCTTTACGTAGCACCTTCTGCCCATCGCCTTAGCTGATGCTTCTCACGAACCGGGGAGGAACAGAAAATGAAGCTGTGAGGAAAGTGCAATAGCAGAGAGCACCTCTCTCTGAGCGACAAAGCCAGGACTCAGACCGAGAGAGACACGAGGCCCCTTCTCCTGTGTGCTGCTGCCTCCTCTGTCTGTACAGAGAGATGGCACTGAGGCACCTGCTTCTGCCATCCGCACGGGCTTACTTCTCTGTTCCCCGTGAGAAAACACTTCAACCCACAGCAGCCCAGCCACAGGAGGGCGCGTCTCAGTGACCCGGCTGGAGCTCCAGGTCAGCAATCACAGCCCGGGTGCCCGCGTGAAATCAAGTTTTCATACAGGGACTCCTCTACCGCCTGCACACTAGCAAAATCTCCATTTAAGAACCTGAGACACGCCATCCTCCTTCTAGTCCCTTCTCCCTTTCCCTCACAATCTAGTCCTAAAACCTCCAGATGAGACTGAAGGAGGCAGGAGTCCAGGGGGCTGGGTGAGCGTGTCTGCCGCAGGGAAAGTACAGGATAAGCCCGTAATAGCTGCTGTGTCAGAAAGTAAGACAGTGCTCAAGGAATGAGAGGCGTATGTCAAAGGGACACAGAAGGATAAAGGGGCTCCTATTGGCCAAATATGGGAGTTGAGCAAAAAAATAAATACTGACAGTAACAGATAACACACGGAATAAATTAGGAGCCCACGGTGAAACATATAATGCTAGGGGCTGAACTGTGCACCCTCCCCATTCTTATGCTGAAGACCATACCTGCAATTGTGACAGTGTTTGGAAACAGGGCCTTTGGGTTATAAATTAGGCTCAATGAGGTCAAAAGTAGAATTAGTGCCCTTATGAGAAAAGGCACCAAAGGCTTGCTTTGTAGAGCCCCTCCCCTCTGCCACTGGAGGGCACAATGAGAAGGCATGATTAGTCTACAAACAAGGAAGAGGAACCTCACCAGGGCCCCAACCTTCCAGCCTCCAGAACTCTGAGAAATAAATTCCCATTGGGTTTAAGTCACCCAGTCTATAGTATTTTATTATGGAAGTCCAAGCTAATAAGTATATACATAGAAAATCTGATGAGGAACAAGATATTTACAGTCTCAAAGCACCTCTGCACAAAGTATTTACTAAATACAGGGGAAAAAGAGAACCTTCCCTTCACGGTGAAGAAGGATGGAAAACACCACCTTGAGCAAGCGCTACAGTTAACGTCACCAGTGACAGGACACATCAAAATCATGGCATCACTTCTACGGAATTGCTGCCAATTTGTCTGTAAATCTGAGATTCTTTCAAAATAAGAAGTAAAAAACCCATCAGCCAAATGAACACCTACGACATCCAACTCTCTACTCTTGGTTTCCTTTTCAAGGTCACAGGCCCACTTCCTCATGCCAGTTGATGAGAGCTCTGCCTACTTTAAGACGTCTGGTATCTTATCATCTACCCTCCTCGTTACCCGTTTCCATCCTCATCAAGTGAAATAACTGTAAAAACTGCTGTGTAAATTATAAAATCTTATTTAACATGTTTTTTGCTACTTAATTAAAAAAAAAAAAAAACAAACCAAAAACCTGGCTGTGTCTGCTTACCAGGTACCTGGTCCTTAGAAATGACAATGCGTTCAGTAGTCACGTTTTGCTGACCACACCACACCTGGTGACTATAACACACTTGAAATACCATCTTGCGCCTGAGTTGGTCTTCACTCACCCTAATCTCCTCATAAACTTGAATAGCCTTTGCAAGTCATCTGACCATATCACTTCCACGTGGAACCCAAATGGGTTCTTCCATTTCTGTTTTCAATTCACTTGGGTCTATCAGATTTGCTACTTTTATCTTTAGATTATTGCTTTTCAAAATTCTCAACAAAAGCCTCAAAAATTGTTTCCTTTTGACCATTATGATTTGTGGTCCCTTTTCTCATCACCATTCCCAAGTCTTATTTCTAAAATGTACCTCACACATATACACAGCCTTAAATAAAAGTGTGATAACATTTTAAGGAAATCTGAATTACATGACTTTAAACTGGTTATATAAAAATACATGTAGAAATATTGGTAGATTGATAGATGGGTGAACCTTGAAAACATCAGTCTAAGCAAAAGAAGCCACTCATGAAAGACAATTCACATGAAAGTCCAGAAGAGCGAAGTCCAGAGACAGAAAGTATTGTAGTTTAGTGACTGTTTAGGGTTGGGAGTAAGGGATTATCGGGGTGAGAGCTAAAAGACACAGAGCTTCTTCTCGGGGCGATGAAAATGTTCTAAAATTGAGTGTGGTAATGGTTGCACATATCTGTGGATATACTACCAACCATTTAATTGTGTATTTTAAGAGGGTAATTTGTACAGTATATAAATTATACCCCAACAAAACCGTTAAGAAATATAAAGCTGAATTAGAAACATATGTATTAAAGTTTCACTTGTGCAAAATTTAAAATAATTTGAGTCTACTCTCCCAATTAAAAATTTGATAAAAATGGTATAACTTCAAAGCCAAATGAATCATAAACAATCTCTCTTGCTACCACATATAATACCACTGTAGGCGAAAAAAGCCTGGTCAGCGTTCGGGCCTCTCAGGTGGTGGACAGATACCCTCTGTCGGGGTGACTTTTGGGATTATGTGGTTTCCATTGTGGAAAATCCTCAGAAACACCCCTCAGGTCGATGTGCTTCATGGAGTCAGAGTTGGCGAGTTCCCTTCTCTTACAGTGACTTCTGCACCTCCGTGTTCTGAAATCTCTTGCCTTTTGAAGGTCCAACTATTTAGGCCATTTGTAGTATATCTGACCAAATTTCCCTCTATATCAAGGTGGAGGAGCATAAACATTTCCCTAATTGGCTTGAAAAGAATGTCAGCATAAAAAAGGAAAAAACTGTCAGTTTGTTCATTTTTCCATTCAGTTTAGGAAAACGAAGAGCGGGGAGCATTACAGCAGAAAAATAGAGTAATAAAAAGGACATCATACATTTGAAAGAAAGTCCAAGAATTAAGTCTTCCAAAAAGGGCCTCAAAGATGACACGGGCTTGGCACTCCCAGCACAGGTGCCACTGGACGGGGACAGCGCGTCCTGGATCGGCCCCGGGCCCCCGGGCTCCCGCCCAGAGCGAGTCTCTCACCCTCTGCCTCTGCCTCCACAGCGGGAAACGAGCGCTCGGGCTGCAGGACCTGTGCTTCTTCCACACTAAACGTCTTTTATTCCAAACTCCACTTCTAGGCCTCCTTACCTTCTTCTTTAAAATGACTCTTTGCGTCTTTGGTGAGACATCTAAGACGAGCTCCGCACAGGTAACAGCCTTGTTGGAAGCTACAGGCCTTCCTGTCCCCTCCTGTAAACTAGAATTTAAAAAAATTATAACATGCACACTCACACACACGTATGTATATACACATATGCACACAGGTACTTAAGTACTCCTACGCAAATGCCTAAAACCTCCTCTCTAAGGAAGAGAATTGTTTTTAATCATAGAAGAAAGAGTCCCACTCAAGGTGCAGAAAGATCAAGGATGCACTGTTTTCCTGTACAGTTCAAAGATTCATTTGTCGGAAGACATACTCTGACACTTCCCCTCTCCTAATAATTTTAGCGGCTTAAAATTCAGATATGAAAGGATGACTATATATCTTTGGAGGCCAAAAATAAAAAAAACTGAGCCAGACAGTCCAAGGGTCCAAGAATTAGCTCTATGCTCTGCCAGGCAGATCAGCATCATTGTGCCCCAAGTCTCAGCAAGACACCAGGAGTCCCTCAGGGACGAAAGGAAAGCCAGGGGCTCACGATGGCCCTCCTCCAGGTCGATCGTGCTGTCTGTCTGGGGCTTCAGAACCCGCAGCTTTACGGAATATTGCGACCTAGCCACACATTGAGTATGTCAATGAGATTTTATCTAGGTTATTCCCCTGTTCCCATTAATCTCTATCATCAAAAAAGGGTCTGATAAATTCGGAGTTAAAAACTAGTTTTCACAAGCCCTGGCTGAGCTACTCGGGTGGTTAGAGCGTCGTCTCGATACACCAACGTTGCAGTTCCAGTCCCCAGTCAGGACACATACAGGAATCAACTAACGCATAAATGAGTGGGACAACAAATCGATGTTTCTCTCTCTCTTCCTCTCTCTCTGTAAAATCTTTTTTTTTTAAGAAACTAGTTTTCATGACATCAAAAGCACAATAACAAAAAAATATGTAAATAAGATTTCAACAACATTTAAAACTTTTGTCCTTCAAAGGACGCCCATCAAGAAAGCAAAATGACAATCCACAGAATAGGAGAGGATATCTGCTAATCATATATCTGGTAGAGGCTTTGTATCCTTATTATATAAGGCACAGTTAAAATTTAACAAAAAGTCAAAAAGTCAGATTTTAAAATGGACAAAGGACTTGAATAGACATTTCTCCAAAGATATACACATGACCAATAAGCACATGAAAAGGTCCTCAGCATCATTAGTTATTAAGGAAATGCAAATCAAAAACACAATGAGATACCACTAAACCCAGCAGGATGGTTACAATTAAAAAAACAAAACAAAACAAAACAGGAAATAAGAAGTTTCTTTGGGTGAGGAACTGGAACCCTTGTGCCTAGCCGGTGGGAATTAAAATGGTTCAGCTCTGATGGCAAACAGGATAGTAGATCCTCAGAAAGTTAATCATGAAATTACCATAGAACCCAGCAATTCCACTCCTAGGTATACAGACAAAAGCATGAAAAACAGTTACTTAAACAAATACATGTGCAGGCATGTGGATCATGGCACTGTTCACAACAGCCAAAAGGTAGAGAAAATACAAATGCTCATCAAATGAACAACGAAAATGCGGTATATCCATACAAGGGACTATTACTCAGCCATAGCAGGAATGAAATACTGATCCATGCTGCAATGAACCTTGAAAACATTATGCTAAGTGAAAGAAGCCAGGCACGAGAGGCCACATGTTTTATGATTCAATTTATGTGAAATATCTGGGATAAATTCTTAGAAACAGAAAACAGACTGGTGGTTGCCAGGGACAGGAGAAGAGGGTCAGAGGGAGCAACTACTTAATGGCTCTGGGGTTTCTTTTTAGGGTGATGAAAATGTGTTGGCAGCAGCTAGAAACTGGCTGCACAGCTCCTTGAGTGCAGTAAAATGCCACTGAGCTGTTCACTATAAAATGGTTAGTTTTATGTTATGTGACTTTCACCACAATTTAAAATAAAAAACCAAAAACAAACTAGTTCTTCTTCCCCACCATTAGTTCTTTTCAAAAATGCAAAGAAATAGCATCTAATGTACTTCAGAGGATGACTCAACCTCCTGGGCACACCAAGATTCCCAGGGAACTTCTCTCTGTATCTGCTCCCTATCTGTTCAACCCATTAAACTCATAATCCTCCATCAGGATTCTTCTGTTAAAGAGCTTAGCAACTGCTCGCATTTACATAAGAACATTAAGGGAAAAACATGATCAGCAACCAAGTTAAGAACTGGTTTTTCAGGCACTAAAACCTTAGGCATGTCACGCTGTTCAGTGTCAGAACCTTTACAAAGAAACAAACACGACTGACTGAACTGTAACAAGACAGGCATCACGGCACCGTCAGCGCCCGAGAGAGCGGCCGCAGACAAGGAAAGGGACGGCGTGCTAAGCCAGGACGCCCCCGCGGCTCATTCCTAGTGGGATCTGGACTCTGCGTGGAGGAGAGAGACACCACACAGACCCGGAGGCTCTTTCATGGGCCTCAGGCACACACAAAACTAAGCAAAATTATTCAGGACACTTTGGAAAAAACTATGACTTGATGTGTCCTGTTCACCCATTGGTTTGTATTTGTAACGCTAAAGATTCAGCTCTTGTCCCTGTTTCTTCAAGGAGCAACTTTAAAATGGTCCCTGTAAGCAGCACAAAAAACAATAAATTTTACTTACAGTTTAGTGGAATGACATTTTGAAAGGCCAATGTTTTGAATCTGTGTGTGCCAATCTATGTACCAATCTAACAGGAGAATTAGAATAAACTCCCTGTTCTTCACCTGAGTTTTCTAAATACAACTAGTCAGAGATTAGTGGAGATTATAATTCTAAGGCAACTGGAATTACTGTCAAGCTAAGCGACTTTGCTTAGCTTTGGGTGAATATTAAGATAGACCTGATGTGTCTGTTTAATCAGTACTCTCAATGGGAGACGGAAGTCAAAATGATGATTGGAATAATTATGATGATTAGTCAGTTTCAAAGAGGAAAGAGATAAAACAAATTCAAAAATAGCAGCAAGAAGTTTTTAATATACATGAAAATAAGACCTTCAAGAGGAATTTAAGATATTATAAGAACAACATTGAATGTGTTCTTAAATACTAGGATGGATTATTGGGGAGATCTTTAGAAAAAGAAGATTCTTGTCTCTTTGGATAAGTTTTAATCTAGCCAGAAGACAAGGGTTTAGACTAAAGACTTCTCAAGAAAGATCCTGAGCCTAGGATTTGGTAAAGAATGGAAGGAATGTTCCTTCCTCCTTCAGCCTCCTGAGAACTACTTAGAGTTTAAAACCAGTTAATAATTAGCGCCTCCTGCTTTCTAGGCATAGTAATTTAACCCAGAATTACCCAGAGAACGTATATGTAGCAGCAATGTAAATGAAATTTTCATAATAAAGTTGCCGGTTATCCTGGAAATCATTCATGCTGCAGTTGATCTCAGAAGAGCCTGCCCCTTTAACAGTCAGGGTGATAAAAGGCGGCAGGGTGGGTTCATCCCAGGCATAATCCAATGAGGTCAAGGGCTTCACCTCGGTTCGGAGTCTGGGTTCGGCTACACCATGCTGAATAAAGACAACCGGGACCTGCAGCAATGGCAGAGGGTAAAGAGGGCTTTCATTCAGATTCATGTCCCTGGAAAGTGATTTGGCGCTTCCTAGGTTTAAGTTCCAGATCCTTTCCAAATGAATCCTACACACGGCAGAGCCACAAGTGAGGTTCATCATCTTGCCTCTTCAAATGCCTTTCTAATCATCTTCCAAATTACAAAAAGCCCACCAAGGAAAGGACATGCGCTGCGGCCGATTATTAAGGGCTTTCAGAAGCTTTGTCACCCCAAATAGCAAAGGGAAGCAATCCTATCCCTTCGATGGCATCTCTTCCCCACCTCACCCTTGTGATACACTCTAAACACAGCAAATCATAAAAATGTTGGAATTCAGCTAAGGAAAATCACATATTATAAGATGCTGTTACTCAAAGGCATAATTTAAAATAGAATCTAACGATTCCCATTTTGGCTCTACTTGTGAGAGTTATAAAAATGCTCACTGTAACTAAGCAGCTGTGCGGTGGCCCAGCCCCTCCGTCACTGGACAATCTGAGGCCAGTTCCTCTCTCTGCGTGGACTGTCTACAGGGGACTCCACGTCAGCCACACACTCTAATCGCAAGGAGCACTGGCGGCTACAAGCCCCTTGCAGATACGGCTGCCCCGCAATCAAAACAGCCAATAGGAGCCACTTCCGAAGGGTGAGGATTTCAAGGGTTGTCCAGTGACGGAGGTCCCTGTGCGGCTTCATTTAAACCCAAGTTTAAAAGGCATTCCATCACTATCTAATGGGCATTACACACCCCACCCTCCCACATATGAAACAGCCAAACTGGCTCTGAACTCCACTTGATACCTTAGAAAAGTTGTCAATTCGGAAAGGAGGGGGCAGCTGATCTGTGTCGCTAAAGGAGATCCTATAGGTAGCTCCTCGGAGTGTGATTTCCACACGCAAGAAAAAGCATTTGCCCAGGGTATCTCTGCAGAAAAAGGAAACAAAAGAGACTGCATAAAATGAAGAAAACGAGTTACAGTTCCCTTTCCTCTCCTAATTTTCACAATCACGGTATTGCTTGGACCTCAATCAACCCCCCTATGTGTTCTATGATCACATTAAAAAGGCAGGAATTGACACGAAACCACACGGTTAAAAAATTTAAAAATTATTCAAGCAACTTTTGAACAGCACGTTGTAACCACACAGCAAGATCTACAAATTTTACCCAGTGAGTTTGTTTGGGATAATGGTGTCAGTGTAGCAATGAGTAAATATTGGTTGAACTATACATAGAATTTTTGATACCAGACTACTTTTGACCTAGACACAGAGCAATTTCATGTGGTTCAAACTAATACACGGATGTTATTGATAACCAGGGTTCTCACTGTAGGACAAGTGAGGTGAGGATGAATCCTGTGTAAAGGAGGTGCCAGTATATGATCATAATTTATATATATTTGTATGTGTACATGTCTGCGTATATTTAAAAATAGGTATGTCCCTGGAGAGAACAGAAAGTTCTCCTTTAAAGAAGAATATCAGTTAATAAATGCAGAAGAAATGATACAATTAGAAAATCACCATTTTGCAACTACCAAGGTAATAATTCATTCAGGTAAGAACCATCAAATCATTCGGTGAAAGGTTTTTAGGAAACAATATACACACAGTCTCAAATTATCCCAACGTCCCCCGCCCCCCTGCCGTGGATTGTTCTGTTGACAAAGAAGAAAGGGTGACTTTGTAAGAGAGGCCTGGCAGACGCCAACGTAACCAAGCAACGAAATTTGGCAGCATCAGTAATGGGACCAACATACGTCGCAGCGTAGGCCCCCGACGTGACACAACAGGAAACACCCAGTGACACATACGTAGTATTCTTACCGAAATCTATAGTGGCAAACTATCAGGAAAACCCAGAAAATAGGACATTCTACAAGAAACTGGCTTGAACTCTGGAGTGTCAATGTCAATAAAGACAAAAGAGGAAAAAGGGGACCATTCTAGATTAAAGGAGATGAGATTATAGGGCCCGTGCAAGGCATGATCCTTGACGTAATCCTAGATCGGGGATGGGGACTGTTATGAAGGACATCTTCAGGAACTATTTATTAGAAAACAAATCAGTATTAAATTTCTCCAGTGTGTAATATTAGTATATTTACGTAGAAAAATGGCCTAGTCACAGGTGATAAGTGAAGTTCTTATGGCTGAAGCACCATAATGACTGCAATTTACTTTCAAATGGTTCAGGGAAAAAAGTATGTATGTGTGGAAAGAGAACAAGAACGCAGCAAAATGATGAAATGTAGTAAATCTAGGTCGAAGATGTAGTGATCTTCATTGCACAGCTCCTAAGTTTTCTGTAGGTTTAAGCTGTTTCAAAATGAATGGTGGGGAAAGTAGGAAGAAACAGATGGTATAGGCCTATGCTCAGGGCTGCATTTCCAAAGGATTCACAAAGGTGCACAGTCGTCTTCTTCGCATCCTTTCCTTACCTTCCTTTTCTTGCTTTTTTAAAAAAGAAATCATGAGTAAGGTTGTTGTTGAATTTCACATTGGCTTCCCCTAATAACACAACAGATCCGACAGCCTCCTCCCAGGCAGCACAGAGGCCCACGGAGGCTTTGGCTGCCTCACCCCTCCCCGGCCCCTCCTCTGCTGCCTCCAGCGACGTCTTGGGGGAAACACATGCCAGAAAAGAGTTCGGGCTGAAGAAGGGACAAGGACACTGAAGACCCGCCCACTTGGCTCCCTGGGCCTCTAAAGTCAGCCACCTGCTTAGACTCCAGCTACTCTTAGGAATGCAACCTGAAAATCACTATACTAGATGTACTTCATTCTACTAAGGGCTAGGGCAAAGGATATTTAAGAAGGGCATCCCACTGACAAAATGAAAGAAAATAGTGTTCTCATTCTCTCTTTCTCTCCCTCCCTCCCTCTCAAGCACTCTACATCTTTCCCCGTATTCTTCCCTCAAGGTGTAGGCCTCTGCTCACTCATTCTCTCTCTCTCTCCCCCCCGCCCCCACAACCCACTCTAAGCTCCGAAGTCCCTTCTTTTGCCTCTGTACCTTGTTTCCTGAGCCCACACGGCCCAGCTGGCTCGCTTTTTCTCCCTTTGTGACTTTCTAAATAAACTTTCACTTCCATTTGAAAACAAACAAAAGCAAATAAAACCTTAGGTAATGCATTTTTTTAAGAAGTCAACTATAGATACTATTTTGTATCATCTATTATTTTTCTGTTTCCTCAACGATAGTTTTCTCAATGAAGAGCTAACCTAAGTATAAAAGATTATATTTTGCCTCTAAATATATTGAAATGGCACTGATCACACTGTCTTTAACTTCAAAAGTATTCGATAAAAGAAACGGAAGAGGACACAGATAAATGGAAAGGCATCCCATGTTCATAGACTGGAAGACTTAATATTGCTAAGATGTCAATGCTACCCAAAGTGGATCTACAGGTTTAATGCAATCCCTATCAAAATCTCAATGTTCTCCGCGCAAAACACAAAAATTCATCCTAAAATTCAGATGGAATCTCAAGGGACTCCAAAATAATCTTAAAAAAGAACAAAATGGGAGGTCTCATACTTCCTTGTTTCAAAACTTATTATAAAGCTACTAATTAGAACTGTGGTACTGACAGAAAGACAGTCATATGGACGAATAAAACAGAGAGCCTAGAAGTAAACCCTCACATAGGGAGTCGAATAATTTTTGACAATGGTGCCAAGACCACATTCCATGGGGGATAGGAGAGTCCTCTGAACAAATTTTGGGAAAAATGGATATCCAGAAACCAAAACATGGAGTTGAGCCTTTACATTATACCATATACAAATATTAACTCAAAATGAATCAAAGACCTACATGTAAGAGCTAAAACTGTACAGCACTGAAAAAACATAACGGAAAAGCTTCATGACATTGAATTTGGCAATGATTTCTTGGATGTGACATCAAAAGCAGAGACAACAAAAGTTAAATAATTTTGACTACGTCAAAATAAAAAATTCCTACACATTACAAAGCAGAATCAACAGAGTAAAAAACGCAACATAAGAAGTGGGAGGAAACATATGCAAATCACGTATCTCCTAAGAAGCTAATATCCAGAATATAAAAAAGGATTTCTACTGTTCCACAACAAAAAAACAAACAACCCAATTCAGAAGTGGGAAAAGGACTTGAATAGACATCTCTCCAAAGAAGATATATAAATGGCCAACAGCACATGAAAAGAAGCTCAACATTATAATCATCAAAACCACAATGAGACACCATCACTCATTAGGACAACTACTATCAACAATGCAGAAAATAACAAGTGTTAGAGAAGATGCGGAGAAATCGGAACATTTGTGCGCTGCTGGCTGAAATGTAAAACCGTGAAGCTGCTATGGAAAACAGTATGGTAATTCCTCAAAGAAATAAAATTGGCAAGAAAAATAGAGACAGATTCACAGATAGGGGGCAGGGTGACAGCGAAGGTGGCGGGGGTGCGTGTTAGGAGGTGAAGCGGGGTTCGGAGGTAGAGAGACTGAGCCAAAAGGAAAAGGACCCATGGTCCTGGGCAACAGTGTCGTGATTACTGGAGGGAGGGGAGGGGGATATAAGAGGAAAAAAGAGAAGAAGGGAAAAAAAGGAAAAATAAAATAAAATTGGAATGACCATATAAATCAACAAGTCCACTCCTGAGTATTGACCCAAAAGAATTGAAAGTAGGGGATCGATGAGATATTTGTACACCCGTGTTCAAAGCAGCACTATTCACAATAGTAAAAAGGTACAATGGAAGCCCCTCAAGTTTCCATCAACAAATCAGTGGATAAGCAAACTGTGGTATATCCATACAACATACTACTATTCATCCTTTAAGAGGAAGGAAATTCTGACACATGTGACAATATGGATGAACCTTGAGGACCTTATGCTAAGTGAAACAAGCCGGTCACAAAAAAGACAAGTACTGAACGATTCTGCTTATCTGAGACACCTAGAGCAGTCACGCTCAGAGGAAGCAGAGCAGGGGCTAGAGAAGCGGGAAATGAGTTATTGTTGTTTAATGGGTGTAGAGTTTCAGTTTTGCAAGATAAAAAGAGTTTGGAGATTGGCTGCACGACAACGTGGATGTATTTAACACTAGTGAACTTAAAAATGGCTACGTGGTGGTGGCCAGCGGAAAGGGGCAGGGGACACGCGCTGGGCGGAGGTGGGCACAGGCAGGGGAGTCGGGGACATCTGTAATACTGTCAACAATAAAATAGTTTTAAAAAAATGGTTAAGACATTAAATTGTATGTACCTGAGGCCCGCAAAACAGTCTCTGGGTCTCTCTGTTATCTTTCTCATATGGTATGTGTATCTCAGCACAGTTTTTAAAAAAACTTTTCATACTCTTTTAAAAAAAGTACTTGATGAAAGCAGAAGGACAAAAGCCATCCTGTGCCAGCTGAGGCTACACCTCATTGATTTTTCTTAACAAGGACCAGAGGGTCCCTGGGTTTCACAAAGAAGGCCAGATGATTTCCTGAACCAGCATCAAATGAGAGCTGAGTGTTTAGAGTGTAAAGAAGAGACGAAACCCTTCATAATCAGTGTTCCCATCCGCAGGCGCACAGAGACTTCAGACGTGCGATGGTGAGCTCAGCGCTGCCCCTTCAGCCTGTAACCTAAGATCCAGCCATCGCACAAGGGTCAAAACTGTTGACCTCCCCTTTCACTCATTCCATCAAAATGCTCACTCACACTTAGCTGGTCTTCGCAAGTTTTCAGGCCTTTGTCTGGCCAGAAACATGTGTGTCCGTGTCATGATGAGTAGTATTACTATTTACTACTTAAGTTAGAGCTTTATAAATATTTTAAATGTACATGGTGTTTATAGCTTACTAAAAATGCACCTCAAACAAAGCTACTTTTTATCTAAATATAGTCTGTGAACTTACCTCATGTTGATATGGAAGGAATTATTCTTGTTGACCTCAAAGCCTCCAGACCAAATACAATTGGGCACATCCATTAATCTGACACACAGCAGCTGATCATAGTCATTCCGAGGCCAGTGGAACACAACACTGGACCCGGGAAGGGTGGAAATGTAACCTTCCGGGTTGGCCGTTCCCTAGAACACACAGGATCACTGGCTTTGGTCAACAAGTCACGTCAAGACAGCAAATGTTTACCTAAGACCTGCTCGGAGCCTTGCCCTCTACCAGAAGCTGCTGTACCAGCGGCAAAAAATGGTTACTCGCATCACAGAGCTCAGCGCTGACTGGGAGGTGAGCCGTGACACCGAAACTCCCGGTGCTATGAAGCACTGGCCATTCTTCAGAAGCAAACTGCTTACCTGTCCCCTGGCAAATTCCCTCTGTGCAAATGCCAGCTTGTGAGACGATTTATTGTCTAACAGGTAACGGGGGGCAAAGATGACCATACAGGTGTCAATATATCGACCTCGGCCTTTCTTGACATCAATACCTACAAATAACAAAAAACGCCGCTATGAATGACTCAGAAAAAAGAAAATGTGTGGTCTGACAACAGTAAATAGCCTTCACGGTTACTCAGTTTCTCTAAAACAGTTTTATCACCCAAAGAATCTGTCAAGCCTTCCAAGAATGGATATAAAAAAAGCCATTGCACTCAAAGTATTATTCTTTATTCCCATTTAGGCCTTAAAAAGTCTCAGTGACAATATCAATATCCCCATAGTTCCTAGCTTCTTCATACTATGTGTGCCATAATAACAGAGATGAAAAAATACAGGTGTTCAGCCACAGATCCCTCTGGTTTCCGTTTATGAAGTTGACAACAAAGAAGCTTATGTAACACATGTCTGCTTGCATCTGGGACACAAAATTGCCTCTCCAAGATATAGTAGAAATTTAAGTTCTTAATTGGATTCTACACTACCCTGACCTCAAATAACTTTTCTCTAGTATTTCCTTTTAGCTCACTGCCCAAGAATTCAGCTGAAACTTAATGCAAAATATTATAGAATTTATTCATTCATAAAATAAGTATTTTCAGCACCCACTATGCACTGGAAAAAAAAAGCAAACAAAACATACAGTAAGGAAAGAAAGTCATAACCAATCGGAAGGAAATCTCAAAACATCAGGTCCCAAGGAAAGAAAGGAAAAAAAGAAACAGCACTGAATTATCTTCAAAAATCTGATAACAATTTTTAAAAATACAAAACTCAGTGGGATGAACTATTTGTTCATTCACACAATAAATATACCAACTATAATCAAGGGCACTGGGCTGAGCTCTGTTTATACAGTGATAAAAATATTTATAGTAGAGATAATAAGTATTATAATAGCATTATTCAATCATTGAACTCTTAATATCTTTGGTAGAGTTACGCCCTCTACCAAAGGCTCCACATTTAACTCTCGTAACAACCTTCTGAGTTAGGTGTTTTCATTCTTTCCACTTTACAGATGAGGAAACCAAGGCACAGAAAGCTAGGTCGCCTGCCCGAGGTCACACAGCCAGGGGCAGCACAGCACGGCTCAAACCCAGGCAGCCTGCCTCGGGAGCCCTTGCTCACACCACGATGGGACATGCACAGGGACCCCTACTCAGCGGTCTGCAAGTGTCAAGAGGACCATAAAAAGCAAAATGTCCTTGGGAGGTGACAACTAGGTGTCCTGGATGTCCCAACATAATCCCAATTACAAATATTCCAACCTGTTAACTCCAAAATTCATGTGTACTGGCTTGAAAAATCTGATGTTCCATTAATGTAAGTCTTCAAAATACCTGAAAGACTGAGCAAATCTCAAAAACAAAAACCCCTGAAACTGCACTTCAGGAATGCTAAGGAATACTGCCACACAGAGATGCTCCCTGTCACTCCTCTCTCTGTAACACACAGAAGAGCATTAACTGACAGAAACTGCCATTATCACGGCTAGCTGATCTCAGCTAATACAAAGTCTGCCCACAAAGGATGTGTTTTATTTAATATTATTCAAAGAATCTACAGCACCGAGACTCAGTTTTTGGAAAAAAAGCAGGCTTTTTGTTTCCCCTTTCATCTTAGATCACTCTGGCAAACCCCCAGTAAATGAAGAGCTGATAAGATAAAAATGAACAAACCCCTTCCCTTTGGAGATGCGTGCCAGGCTAACAGGCAAGGCCCTCCCTGGCCTTTGAGCTGGGACTGGGCTTTAAACTTTCCTGATAGGGAGCTAGTTATCTGTCCAACTCTCCAAAAACATTCAAGTAAGAGATTCCAGAGTCCCTCGATATTAAATGCCAAGATCTCATGATCCTCAAGAATTATAAAGGCCTATCTTAGCGCCGCCCTGCCTAGTCTTTTCTTTGATAAAACAACAAAATTCAAATCATAGTCTTGTCCCTAAACATATATGTAAAAAGTTTTAATGATTTGCTTTTAGCACAGCGATTTTCAACTGGTGTGCCGCAAGAATTTTTAAAACATGCAATGCCTGACTATTTAGTCAGGGGCATTGACCTCTTTTCCCTTAGATTGTCAGATTTAAAAATGACAACAATCAACACAACAATAGCTGTCTGGTGTGAATGCCCTGTCTTGAACCATAAATATATAGGTCATGTAATAGAGTTGTATCTTATTGGTCATGTCGCATAACAAGATTGTGTCTGGTTAATTCTCGATATCAGAAACCTTTATATACAAGTATAGGCACCAGATTTTTTAAAAAGTCACTTTGGAGCACAAAGGGTAGGAAAGTATTATTTTTTTTTGTAAATCAATCAAAATTGTGCCTATTTTTGTCAGATAGGCAAAGATAATATTTTTGGGTTTGCCACGGAGTTTTAGTAGTTTATGCGTGCCTTGGGATGAAAAAGGTTGAAAATCACTATCCTAGTATATGATTTACATGTACACGCACTGCACAGTTCTGACTGGACAGCTCGATTTGTGTCCCTGCAAGAATCCTGTGAATCCTTAGCGCCGGCCGCCAGGAGCTCCATCACCCCTCCCCACCATCTGCCCCAGCTACAGCTTCTGGCCACCCTGTGGTACTTGCTTTGGAAAGTAGATCAAGGACAAGATGCCCCAGAAGAAAACCAAACACAGCCTCTGCCTATTCAAGGGGTGGAGCAAAACATGCCACCAAAGGTAAAGTAAATGATCCTCAGCTGGAGGGTCAATTTAAAGTTTCTTTTTTCTGTTAAAAATCTTAATGCCAACTTTAAAGGAGGCAGCCCCATGACAAGGGAGAATGCATACTAATTCAGGCTTAAAAAACACTAAAAACAAACTATTGTTGGGAGAGAGCCTACTACTAATAAAACCTCAAACACTTAAACATGTCCCGACCCAACACGGGCTCCAAGGCAAACTGCTCAGTGCCACCGCAGGGTCTCCTTCCACAACACGACTATTTCTGCCCTGTCTGCTACAGCAGCCCCTAGTCAGGTAAACTGAAAAACTCACTTCCTTGGTCACTCTGGCCACACTTCTTGGTAATGTGCTCTCAAGTGCTCTGCAGCCACGGGTGGCTAGTGCTGCCGCACTACGCAAATCAGCATTTCCATCACGGCAGAGAGTTCAATGGAGGGTGCACTGCTAGATGGTTTCCCAGCATTCAACACTAAGGGATGGTGCTTTGAGATCCCTGGAAATGATACACTAGAGGAAGGACACACTGCTAACTATTTAAACCTAGCGGATGCTTAAATCAAATCATCTTAATCCTGCAGAAAAGCTTTTGAGAATTCCAGGTGGCCATGAGGTTTATCGGTAAAGTATTCTCCCCTCGCCACCCTCCACCTCCGTAAGCTAAGCCAGTTCAGTGGGCTTCTGATATGATAACTACCAAGTGCATTTTATTATATTTTCTTCTTCAAATGTGCACACCCCACTCAGAATCCCACTTCTGACCCAGACTTCCCCTTTGCATCTGGGCAAGTCACTTAACTTCTCTGCTTCAGTTTCAAGGAGGACAACGCTTCTTACCCTCTCAGGGTTTGCAAATTTTAATGAATGCGTGGGAAATGCAAAAAGAATTCTAAGTGGTCCTATTATTCCCGTGAAAAACAAGGATTTAAGCCAAACTGATACTTTCCTGACGCAGGTGAGTCTGAAACCACACAGAGCCCAGACCTCAAAGGGGCAGTGTTCAGGCAGCTCCTCAGAGCCCTAGGAAAAGAGGTCTGTGTTGATATCCATTCAGAGAAAAGGCTCCTAACCCAATGCCAAATGAGAAAACCAGCACTTGCAGCCGGGCCAGATGAGTGGCCAGCCTATGATCCAAGCCTGAGATCACGGGCCAAGGGTTCTGATTCTCCCACTGCCCCACAAGTAACCCACCAATGTTATAGATCAGCCCCGGGCGGTTTCCTTGCTGGATGACTTTCAAAGCTCGGACACCACTACCGCCATCCAGTGAGAAGCCCTGACACCAGCCCGGCATGCCTTCGGGATGAATCCCCCTTCCGATTCTCATCGTGCAGCTGTGGGGCAGAAAAGCAGAGATTTATATATTCACCCGTAAGAAAGTCTTATCTACCCGCTCTAATCAGGAGACACTGCTATGGCTGTCATCCAAATTCAGAACTCGAATACTGGCTCTTCCTCACTCATGTAATTCTTTCACACGGCAAGGCAAGTAACTGGTGGGTAACTCCCTATTTTAGAGGTAAGCACAGTACAAAAATGTGTAAAATGTGTGGATGTCTTCAACTGAACACTTTAGGGAAAAAATATTAAGATATAAGACATGCAGAAAATACTACAATATCTATTATTCCTCTGAAAAACAAGGATTCAAGCCAAACTGATACTTTCCTGACTCAGGTGTTTCAAGAGTTCATGAAACACCTTGAACATGTAAGAAAAGTGTGCACACAATTCTGTACATCCAAGAAAAGCATGTGCAGAAAATGCAGCTAATGGAACGTACCCCCGAAGGACTGGTACTGTGACAACGGCAAAGCACTATTTCGTTGGCCAGTGTCTTACCAGAGACCCTGGAACTGTATGTAGTTCCTGAGTGTGCGTTCCGGTTCTACCGCTATCAAGCACTGTAACCTTGGGCAGGTAACTCACTCTCTCTCTGAGCCTCAGTTTCCTCATCTTAAAATAAAACAGTATTTCCTGCCCTGCTTAATCCACTGGGATGTTGAGAGAATCCAATGAGATGGTCTATGTGTAAATGCTTTGGGAACTATGGATTCCCTGGAGAAAATAAACTGCTATGAATGTCAAGTCCTAGATCAAAAACTGTAAAATCCCTTCAGGAAGAGTAAGACTGGGCTTGCCAGCCACGTCGGGCGTATATACGGACACACATACACCACGTCGAGCACTCCAGTCGACCCTCTCCTGACTCCGGCACCAGCCTAGTTGCCAGCCAGCCCTCCCCAGGAGACGCATCTGCACCTCCCGGCACGGGGGGCGCCCCAAGCCTTCCTCATAAGCTGGTAGCAAGCATACTTCTGCAGATAATGGAGTATGGCATTTTAGCAGTATCAGGTACACCCATTTATCTTTCGATTAGAGCTACAAATTAAGACTCCAGTAAGGCAGAATGTCAAAACCAAGAACAAAGTGAAGCAATACTCATACCATACATTAAAAGGACATGCCTTCTAATTCTCACAACTGTTGTTCTTCTCTGCCTTTAGACATGAAAGGAGTGCTTTGAGATCTTGAAATGGCATGTTTTATTTCCAGAGTAAAAGAGACAGGTTTCAAAACCTTACACAAAATGACCTGGATTGGACTAATGGGGCGGAGGCTTCGCCAGAGGTCCAGTCACCCCACCCCACCCGACCCCCCCACCTTCACACCACACCTCTGCCTGCACGGAGACCTTACAGGGGAAGAAAACTGTGCAGAGATGCGGGTTTCTCTTCACTGGCAGAGTTATGAATAGAACTACTTCAATACATGTAAAATAAAACTAGCTTTCATTATAAACCAACCAAATGGTTTATTTTCACTATCAAGTAACAGAGAAATTAGATCCGAAAGAATCCCATTAGGTCATGGTCCTATTCCCCTGCCAAGTCGGGATTGTTATCTGCAGTACATTTCTACTTACACGGATATACTATAGCCTTTGCTAATTTTTTCCCTTCCCTAGGAGTTTATTTCCCCTTCCCATAAATAACTGTACTCACAGGTTTGGCTGCTCTTTGTCAGCATAGCAGAACAGGAGAGGGCTCAGGCTCCGGGCCAGCTCATGTTCCTCAAACTGGCCTGCAGCATCTGTCTTCGCGTTGTCCTGTCTGAAGATCAGTGGTAACCCTTTAGGAAGGAATGGGAAAGTTTACATTAATCCCACCCAGTCTATCCAAGACAGATGCAAATGGTAAAGTTTTTTTTAAATCATCAAGGGGAAAAAGAGTAAAAAGTGAATTTACTCAGTGGGTTCCGTTTGTTGTCTAAAAGGACAGTTCTGACTGTGACTGAGCACTTATTATGGAAGCAGGTAAGTTCCAGAAGCTTAGACTGTTGAAGTAGCCCATTTGCATTGGCTCCATTTAGTTAGTTGAGCCAAAATAATCTGAATTCCCATGGCCAGAGCCAAAGGCTCAAGGCCCACGTGAGCAGCCTCTACACATACCTGTTTTGTTAATCAACCAATATGGTGCAGAAATGAAGATCTTTAGGGCCCCTTCTGCTCGGCACACAATCCGGATGGTAAGGTTCAGCTGCCGCCGACTGATGTCATAAAGTCGCATTCTTACCATATAGTTCTGGGTTCCAGGTGGAATGAGCAATTCTTTACAGAGCGGAAAATTCTCCAGTGACACCCCTAAAGGAGATATAAACTGTTGTCTTTCTGGGTTCTCACTTTAGGTTGTTAAAATATCCCACAGCCAAATGAAATTGGATTCCTTTTGGAAAAATCAATAACTATGTCTCTTACTTGAAAAAAAATCTCATTAGAATGGCCATTTTCATCTAGCCAGGGCGAGAATACATATGAAGCAAACCAGATGGCCTGGAAGCCACACTAGGGAGTCTGAACTGCATATTTAGGAAGATGAAAATACCAAAACGCTACCAATAACAGCTGTGACTATTAAGAGCTTATTAGACATCAGGACCTGTGCTGGGTGCCTAAAATACAATGAAGGCAAGTTAGGGTGAGAGTCAAGGTTTCTGCAGCCCAGCTGCCTGGCTTCAAAGTCCCACTCTGGCCTCACTAGCTGCATGGTACCGAGGAAGCTATTTAACCTCGCAGTGTCTCATCTGCCAAATGGGGATGAGAGTGGTGTCTATATACTCCACAGGACTGTTGTGAGGAGTGATAGGCCATGGATAATCCATGAAGAGTGCTGGGTGTGCACAGCGCGTGGGGGGTAGGAATTTCCATTCCATACAGCGGCTCATACTCCGATGCCAATGCGCAGCCCTATTTTCTTCAGCACAGGCAACTAGCACTGTACACATTTCCTCTTCTAAAGGCTCAGTGACATCTAAGTTTATCACTGTGGAACACAAGTTCAATGAGTTCCACGTTCCTATCTGTACAACGCGGATAGCAGCTGTCTCTCTGCCTGAAACATGTGCTGTTGAGAAGATCAAATGAGATAATACACAAAACTGTAGAAAAAAATTAAATTTCTGAGTTATCATTATTTCAGCATGTCCACAACAGCCTTAGAGAAACACCTCCTACCCAAACTCCAGGAGCACGTCTCTGTTATAAGTACTACAAATACTGTAACAGTTCTAATGACTCTCTACCACCAGTTCCTTCATCCCTAAAACTGAACATGCATGATGCAGTAAACATTCCAAACCTGAATTCCTTCATCAGGAATAGGGACAGATAACTATTGCTTAAGGGTTACATGAGATCCTGTGTGTGAAGCACCTGACATAATGCCTGGAGTACAGTGCGTGCTTGGCCAATGTTTTTCCCTTTCCTGAAAAGAAGAGAGGCATATGATTTTGTTCATTTTATAGCTGGAAAAAAGCATGGTTTGAAAAGATGAAATGACTTCCTATAGTCATTCATCAAATAAGCAACGTAAGAAAAAAGGCTCTGTTGAGTGCTTCCTCTGGAAACCTTTTAGATCTGCTCAATTATTTTTTGATAATTTTCTAACTTAGAAGTTTTACATTTTTTCAAAACTGAGTAAATCCTTTGAGCTGGCTTACTGAGATAGTGTATGTGCTACAATTTCTCCAAAATGTTTACCAAATAATCACAAAACGCTCACTGACATTTTCACAGAATTACTACGAACGATAATTTGGCTAAACCCTTACCCAGTTCAATGTTCTGGGATGTGTCAGCTGTGTGGAGAGCCACCTCTTTGCCGGGTTTCAGTGTCCCATTGATGGGCATCCCCTTCACATAAAAGTCAAGCTCACAAGGGAGCAAGTTGCAGACGACTACAGTCGGCAGGAGATAGATGGTGTGCCCGGGCTGCCTGAAAATCTGCTTTGCACTGTCAGAAAATATGTTTGAGGGCATGTAATCCGGATAATTCTCTTTCTTTATGGCCACACAAAACCTATGAAGAACAAATGGTGGAAAAACCATCAGCCTGAATGAAGAACTTGAATTTTTTTCTCCTTAGCTAAGTATGAGAAAGTATAACATTAAAATGGTTGAAAAAATTCAATAAGACAGTTGCAATTTAAATCCCAATAAAATGCATAGATTTTAAATGTTCAGCTTGGTGGGTTTTGACAGTGACATACATCTCTATAGCTACCACCCAAAACCAGTAAAAGAATACTTCTCTCACTCCAGAAAGTTCCCCCAGTTCCCCTTCCAATAAACATCCTCTCCCCCAGCAATCAAGCAACCACTTTCTGATATTTGCCACTGCAGATTAGTGCCTGTTCTTGAACTGCACACAAATGGAGGGACACAGCATTCACTATTCTTTGTGTTTGGCTATTTTGCATAAAATAAAGTTTCAGCAAGATTCAGCCATGCTTTATGCATCAGCTATTTGATTCATATCCCAATATATGAAGATACCGGTTTTAATTTACTCATTATCCAGTTGACAGCTAAGTGGACTGTATCTCCAGGTCAGTTTATTGAGAATGGAAGTCCTAATAATACTGAGTCTTCCCATCCACAAAATTGGTTATATATTTTTTAGTTATTAGGTTTTCTATACCAACTCTCAGCAGAGTTTTGTAGTTTTTAGACTAGAAGATTGTTACATTATTCCTTAGATTGATTCCGGGGTAATTAATGTTGGTTGATAGTTTTGGTAAATGGTATTTTTTTAAAACCACATTTTCTAATTGTTCGTGGCCAGGGTATAAAAGAATTACCATTTTTTGCCATGTATAATGTGCTCCCGTGCATAATGCACACCACGTTTTTGTGTGCATTACACATGGGATTATTACACACATGGTATATAATCATTATACCCACATATAATGCACATCCTTATTTTTCCCTCAAAAATTTGGCCACAAAAGTACGCATTACACACGTAGGCAAAATATGGTAATTTCTATGGATTGATCTTGAATCCTGAAATCCCGATAAATTTATTAGGTCTCATCATTTTCCATGGTGTTTTCTGCATACATAACTGTGTCATTTGCACACAAAAGAAGCTTTACTTCTTTTCAGGTCTTTATGTTTTTTTCAATTTCTTGTTTGTTTATTTATTTATTTATCCTTACTGCAATGGCTAGGACTGCTGCAACCTCAGAGTGGCTGGTGCCTAATCTTAGGGAAAAGAGTTTCAGGTATCACAAATGAGTTTAATGGTGGATATAGGTTTATCATAGATGATCTTTTTTAACAAACTAGAAACACTCCTTTAAATTCCTAGTTTACCAAACATTATCAGGAATGGGTATTGAATTCTATTAAATGCTCCCCCAACCATTTTTTTGTGTGTTTATTTGTTTTTTTGCCTTACTGATGTGATCTGATGATATTTTTCTCTTTTAGTCTCTTATCATGGCGAATTACATTTATCCATTTTCAAATGTTAAGCTAATCTTAACATTCCTGGGAAAAGTCAGTACTAGGTTCATGAACCTTGATCCACATTCCTTTGAAATCTGTCATTTCAGAACTCCTCACCCCAGGGTTTTGCTTCCCAATTTGGGAATGGGAACTGGTAAGTTTTTTCTTCCCTCCCTATATCTCCTCTCTTCATGCTGACGCATACGTGCAAGTGCCTAATAGTGCACGTATGAACAGTGTTTTTTGGTTGTTTCTCCCACACATATCAGATGATAAGCAACAGCCCCAACCCCTGCCAGGGGTTAACCTTTCTACCCTTATGAAGTCTAACACCAGAGCTTAAGGGATAAGAACTTCAGGGTTTTAGATAAACACAACTGCACCACTAAGAGTCCTTAAAGAAAGAATAAAGGAGGAAAAAACGCAAACTTTACATGCCGTTGCAGCGCCATGCATACCTGAAGAACCGGCTTTTCTCCGTGTCCATGGAGTGGCACTCTCGCTTGCTGCTACTGACCTCTGCCGTCTTCACGACATTGGTCCAGTGAATGGGAGCCTTACAGAAAAACACACCCAGTCCTTTGGGCCGGGCCTGCAGCCGCCAAGAAGTGAGGTGCAAAGGCACAGCAAAGGAGTCCCCAGGCATGACGGCGGGAAGCACCACGGGCTCTGCCACAGAAGGAGTGTTAGTGCTGTCAGGCCAGGGCCGCCCCCCAAAAGGCGACCGACCGTCTGAGAATGCAAGGAAGGCGGGCTATGTTGACTTACTGTCCGGAGCTGATGGGCTGTCCAGCCTCAGCTCCATTGGCGTCTCAAGTCTGTTCTTCACGATGAGGGCAGACCGGACAGTGATGACTTTCCGAGCACTGCCCTCCATGGTCACCGCAAAGACCACCCGGACAGGCGGGAGCGAGGAGAACTGTGAAAAGCACGTAGAGGTAAAAGAGCACAGTTGTGGTTTTGAAAAGACGCATAAAAATACAACAGTACCAACCAGAATGCCTAAATCAAAGCATCTTATTATTACTATAGCTCTTTGGTGAAATTAGTCAGTAAGCCCTAAAACCGCTCAGCTTTAATAGGAGTAAATATCCTATATAAATATGTATTATCAAGAGAGCCAATTCTAAACACTTCTATACGAATGGCTAACCTATTCAGAAGCGCTATCACAAAGTGTGTCACAGAGAAAAATCTGTCCTAGGCCGCCAGACACGTTCTGAAGAACTTCACCTAAGATTGGTAATAACCCATCAAATTTTTCAGGCTTCTGCAATTTCATAAAGAAGTATCTGCTGGAGGCTATCCTTCGTGCACCATGCTGTTGGGTCCCTACACATCAGCCCTTATATGGACACTGAACAAGACTTTTTTTCAGCTCTGTTGGAGGGGAATAAAAATCATCCAAAGCAACTAAAAGTTCAGAAACACCGAGGTAGGACTTTGTAGAAGATTAAATGATTTACCTTATGTGAAATTTTCCTCCTAGACTAATATTAAAGTGAGGAAACACTCTTTGAACAGTAACAATGGGTTGGGTACTGTCCAAATACACAAAAGCAAAAGGAAGTCTTCTGAGATTATAGCTTGTCTTTGTGAAATCCAGACAGTGAACAATAAAGGGTTGTCTGCATGGGTATGCCTTTCACAGGAACAATAATGACTTCTTTCCTAATGTCGTAAAAATTACTCTCTGGGCCCATATGCTATTTGCTGACGTGCCTATAGAGAAACCAATCTTTGAATTTCAAAGAACTTCGAAAACAAACTTCTCTTTCTTCACAATATCTTTCCAAGTTCCATTTAATAATCACCCTTTTATAAACAGAACACCAAGTTTCAGAAACTCAACATAGTGCAGGAAAATAATTTATCTTTGGTCTTGGGTTACAGCCACTACTTTTCTTTTTCCGCGCATTCATTCACACAATCAACATACATTTTGTGCCACAAAACTTCTTTTTTAAGTATAAAACCCCGCATCAGGTAAACCAGAGAGGTTTCTGAAACCGTTCTTCTTAGCATGAGTGTCCAGAACATACTGACAATGTTTTTTTACTGGAGAAACAAATGACACCACATCCAAGCTTTTCATACTGCCAACTTTTTTATTAAAGCAAACAGTATGTGAAAACCAACCTAATAAGCAATAAAATGAAGAGCTCCATGTTTTGAGCCAAGACTTCCAGGAAGCCCCAATGAAAAAGCAAATTATTACTTTCTGGAGTGTTTTTAGAGAGATACAGCCCCAGGCACAATCATCACCTAAGCATCCACTGACCCAGCCTAGCAAAGCCCTAGTAGAGCCAAAGCCAATAACAATCATTTAAACCTTGATCTTGACACCTCCAAGCTCAGCTGAAATTTCACATTTCAAAACGTACTATCCCTAAGGGGGAAGAAATTATAAGCAAACACCTAAAAATAGTTTTCTGATGTCATCTTGTGATGTTTCAGGAGTCAAGTGGGGAAAAAAAGTCTTACTATTTTTCACTCTTATTTACTTTCATGACCTATGGACCCAAATCTATGAAATACATACAGCCACACAAGGGTTAATTTATATTTTAAGTTAGAAAGAAAACAAGATGTTGGCCCAAAACATTTGCTTTTTCTTCTCCTTGCCTGTAATAAATATTCAGTCTCACATATCAAATTAGGTGGAAACATTTTCTGGCAAGTTCTTATAAAATGAAGGTAATCATTAATAGAAAAGAAGAGAGATAAATTCCAATCACTTATATGTCCTGAAGTCCTCTGAGCATTAAGAAATGAACGTCTACGTATAGTTTAGGCACAGCGTACTTAACAAACAGTGACACAGGAAAATCATACTCACATAAACCTGGGGGTGAATAATATTTGTCCTGCTGCTTGGGCTCCCAATCTAAGAAAGATCCCAAAAGTCAAAGAGTCAGCACAGGTCAAAGAGTACAGGTGACATTAAGTTCAACAACAATGTAATTTGCTTGAAAGTGTGCTTGTCAATAAACACCCTCAGTAAAGTACAGTCTACTACCAAGAGAAAACATCGCATCTTAGAAGATACGGGAAAAGCAACACTCATCTTACAACTATTCTGTGGACACAAAATTTTTCCAGAACACATCTATACAGCAGAAATGTATCTCTTGGAGGAATTAGTCCTTTCATTACTAAAAGGAAATTAGGCAGAAAATTAATCTTGAGAGGAAGTGTCCTTTTCTGAGAACCACGGGGCACGAGAGAGGACAGTGGAAAGTGCAGCGACTGCTGGGGATGAAAACAAGCCTGGCGAAAGCTACGGCCTCTGGAAGCCGCGCTTCCCCCGTCACCGCCGCCGGCTGCCTCACAGCGAGTGCAGCCACCCCACGGCGCAGGGCCGGTCCTGGCAAGGGCACCCGCGGCAGGTGCACCAGCCGGGCCGCCAGCCCCACCTGCCCATCCCAGTCGGCGGTACCGCCTGCATCACCCCCGGGCTGGTCCGCCTTGCCTAGAACTGCAGGCTGGGTTTTAGTTCAGGCCGGGGGAGTGAGGCGATGTGTGATCAGAAAGCAAACAGAGGGTGTCTTTATGCCAGGGAGGAGCAGCTGGAGAGAAGGAGCTAGCAGGATCAAGGAGCAGCATTATAAGAAACTTAAAGAAGACAGTATATGAAGGAAGTGTACCCATATGTGAAATGAAGCCAACACGTGTTAGGCAGACTAGCAAACTGCCAGGTAGGCCAACTAAATAAGAAATGGGTCTGCACAGTAACATGTTAAAGTCAATTTTAGATCTCGATTTTTTACACATTGATTACCAGTGACTATGATGCCTTTGTATATTCTTATATCTTCTTCCTAGAGCTAGCAGAAATAAAGAACAGGAACACTTCAACAGAGCAAGGCTGTTACAGGCGTAAGGGAGTGCCTGGCTTTAAGGGGGTGTGGCTGGGGCACAATCTACGCCCATCCCCCCTACCACGCACCGTGGAGGAGGATGAATTCTTATCTGGTGCGGCATATCGGAAGAAGGTCCCGACTTTGTCCACAGACACGGGGCTCACTTGCTCCCAGCCGTTCACTCTCACTTGCAGCTGGTGAATCCGGAGGTCGTGGGTATGTCTGTGGGCAGAACATGGAGAAGGCCCTTAAGCACAATCTCATAAAGGGAAGAAAACTAGAAGCAAAGACTCAATCTGATTTACTATATAATGACATAAAAACCCAGCTGGCCAAGCCTTTTAGTGATTACCTAATGCGAGGGAATCAAGAGAATGGATTCACTGGGTTTTACACGTAAAACTGCAAGGTCTGTAAAGCCTGAGCAAGAGTGGCCCTCGCCCTCCCTTTGCACGAGCCACGCAGGCCCCGTACGCTCTCCCGGGGTCTTCCCCACTAACCCCCACCCCAGCCTTCATGAAACAGTGACATTGGCTAGAACCATTTCAGTGGGGTGGTATAAACGTTCTACCAGCAATTCGATCGTGTAATCATACTCTTGGAAACACACGAAACGATGTTTTCTTCTTGGTTCTTTTGCTGAATACCCTACTTCTCT
Organism: Pteronotus mesoamericanus; assembly: GCF_021234165.1. Taxonomy (NCBI): domain Eukaryota; kingdom Metazoa; phylum Chordata; class Mammalia; order Chiroptera; family Mormoopidae; genus Pteronotus; species Pteronotus mesoamericanus. Next base: position 3,817,214 of record NW_026555200.1, read on the forward strand.
CAGAACCACACTCAGCTCTGTGGCTCGGTCCTACATGGCTGCAGACGGCTCATGAGGGACAGAGCCCTCAGAGTTTGCGAGCTGAAGTGCTTGGCTGAAACTGGAGCAGAAAGCAGTGGGCAGAACAGGAGGAACGGGAGGAAATTGCACACTTAATTCCATTTTAGATTTTGCCTAATTCAAGCCAGAAGCCTGAAATGGGGAACTGGATTTGAGGCTGACAGGAAGGAGGGAGGGAGGCAGGGAGTGGGGTGCAGTGTGCCAAAGGCGGGAAAGCCAGAAAAGGCATTTGTTTTGATGAATTCAAGAACAGTGGGACTTGAAATGAGCCACAAAACATGGAATCTAAAACGGAAATGACAAAGAGGTCACACCCCTTCTGACGCAACAGGGGCAGTGCTTATTAAGAAATACAGCCCACAGTTCCATCGCGAGCTCCTCCAGGAACTGCTCGCAACAGGAAATGCTCGCCTCTCATCCCTGGACGTTCAAACATGGCTTCTGGGTACACGTACCCAGAACAGTGATTGCTTTAAACTATATCTTTCCTGCACAATCACTGAGGGCCCACAGGTTCGGAACATCTGCCACTGGGGAGAAAAGTGTGCTAGCAGAAAGCTATGCAAGGTGGGGAAGTGTCTGACACATGAAGGTTTGGACACAAAGACTTAAAGCATCTTGAAAGTATAAGGCTAAAGCCCATCTCCTACATTTCAGCTCAGCCTGAAAACAGGTATGAGGCTCAAATGCTCAAATCTTAACCTCTTCACTGGACAGCCCTTCCATTAAAAATGTTTGCAAAACAAGAAGCCTTTATTAGACAGTCTGTGATCTCTCGGGAAGCAGCCACGACCGCCTCTCACGTCTGCCCCGGTTCCTCGGCTGACTGTCGAGAGTGAGTGCGGCAATCTCCCTTAGAGGAGGGATTCCTACCCTCCTCAGAATCACTTTATCTGACCACTATAGCTCTGCTTTCTGAAAACATCTGTTTGCTCAAAGTGCTTTGTGGCTCAAATGCATCTTAAAATTGAAGTCAATGTGCTAACCTCTTCAGAATACCACGCCCCCAGTGCACCAGGAAAACCAGGCTGGGAGGCAGCGAGTTTGTGGGTTAAGCTCTGTCTATGCTTCAACAAAATTATGTGAAACACACACATCAAATAAAGAGATAATTAATGGGAAATAAAATGTATTTCCAAGAGAGCAATATAGTCATTTTATTGTTTAAAAGGAAACACTGATTTTCAAAACATCTCCTAAAAATAAATCATCAAAATCGTTAATAAAGGAACGTGAAAAGATAAAACACTAGGGACAATCATTATTATATATGAGGAAAAGAGCGGACCATGCTTTACCTGTGCCTTAGCTTTCCACGCGCTTCAAATTCAAAGGGAATCTCTTCACCTGTGAGGACTTCCCGCCATTCACTAACGTTGTGAGCATCATCGAAAAACGTTCCGTTCTCCTCTGGAACCAGCCCCGGACTCCCGCTGTGCGACAGCGCAGCCCTGGAACCAGATTAGACAACACCAGTTTGTCCCTCTTTCTCTCTAACTCCCTTCTGCCCAGAGCTCAGCGCTGGGAGCAGAAAGCCTCCTGGAACTGGACTCACAGTGAGAGGGCCGTGCGCCCTGGCTCCCAAGGATGATCTAAAAGGGCAGGAACGAAAGTTATCTTCATGCCCAGCCCGAGCTTATTTGACGCTTAGCTGAGAGCTACCACTACACACTGGCTTGCCTCCTGCAGTGGAGTCTGCTACATAGGGCGCTGTGTGAACTGAGTCATGACTTTTAAAAGTGGTATTTAAGTGACTAGGAGAAAACAGACCTAAACTGTTTTTTAAAAACAAACAACAAAAAAGGTCTCCTGTAAAGCACTGTCGTACTTAGTGGAGGAAAAACGTGGTTTCCAGTTTGTTCCGATACTCGTTCCACGCTCTCCGTTACCTAACCTGGGGGACCAGCTTGCGTTTGGGACGTGGAGCCGCGGTCCAAGCAGACAGAAAGCCGGCAGAGAGCGCCTCCCTTGGCTTGGGCAAATTCTTATTTGTTCTCCAAACTCCACCCAATTCCATCTGGACTAAAGTGTGTTTTAGGTTTGAAAGACAATCCTTATGGAGGGTAAAAGGAAGAAAATAAGAGAAGTTTTCAAAGCAGCCTTATAAGAAAAACATACAATGTTTGGGTTTAATAACCACATAGAGCTTCCTTTAAAGGGCGGTGGGGACTGAGGCGAAAACGTGGAATGACTTTTCTCTCACACCTCCCACTCACATCCTTCATTTGCTTGACTTTGACTTTAAACATAATGTCTATGAGGATCAGGATCAGGATCATAATCTGGGTATTTCAGACCCAAGACCTACTTTTCTGACTACAGATTCCACAGAGAGCCAGAGAGCAAGTTACTGATTCAAAGGCAATCCAAGAGCCTCAAGAGGGGGCTCACTGGGCTGGTACGCAGGAGAATTTGGTGGCAGAGATGGCTCACGGTGACAGGCCAAGTGTCCCTTACCTGGTGGGCGTGGTGGTCAGGGTGGCAAACCACAAAGTGCAGCCTGTGTGGTTCCTCAGGGCAAAAGGGACAAAAGGCTGCCGGCGCTTGGGGGTTTTCACCTCTGCTACGAACAAACAGAGGCGGCTGTTAGCATCTGCTCCATCTGTGTGGGAGAGAAACCTCCCTCCACCCCACCCCGCCCTGCCCCCCACACCGCCCCCTAAGACAGCACCCAAAACGGTCTCTCGGCAAAGGGGCTGAAGGAGGGGAAAGAGAAGGAATGACCACCGCTGTGCCCACCGCACGGATGGAACCTCCAGGTGCTCTGCTGCCTGCCACAGGGCGCCTTGGACCCCGAGAGCTGGCTGAAACGTGAGGCTGCCCCGTCCCTCAACTCGCCCACCGTCCCTATGGGCCCATCTCAGCAGGGGGCGTCGGGGCCTAACTTGGCTGGAATTGAAAGACGGAGAAAGAGAAGTGGACCCCTACTACTCCCAAGAAATAAACTATAGGTAACCCAAACTGTAGCAAGATAGCTCATACCTACTTGATTAAACTTTGTCCAGACAGCCTGCACTGTGACAAAGCCCCCCTCTACGTAAAAGTTACACTATACTGCAGTCGCAGTATTCCTATGATAACGAATAAAAACATTCTTTCCTATTTTCTTACACTAGTAGTTAAGGTTTTTTTTCCTCCCTGGAAGATCAGAAATATACTATCCCAAAGGCTTTTAAAATGAAATTTTTAGCTTGTTAGTTGGCGCAGGTATCACCACCATCCATTGTAAGGTAGGTACTATGGCGGCTACAAAAGGGACCGAAAATACGGTTTCTTTTCACAAAATAGCTTCTGATGAGGGAAACTGGAAAGAAACACTGATTGATACAAGACTGTAAGTAACCACATTCTAGAAAAAGTTGGCCTCACAATAAACACTATTAACAAAAGAAAATCAGAGAAGCGAGAGAGCACATGGCCAGCAGGAGCCGAAAGGCTGTCCGGCGGCCGGCCGGCTGGCTGCCGGGGATCGGCGGCTGCGCCCTGTCCCTGCCGGTGGTCTGGCGCCTCGCAGAGCTGCCGAAGGGGGGCCATCGGTCCCCCGACCCAGGGCCTGAGTCTCCCCTAGGGGCGACACGGAGAAAGGAGGAGGGGGCAGCGGCAACCCGCGTGCCGCCCGCAGGCCACTGTGCTCACGGCACACGCACACTAGCAACCAGAGGGGCACGGCCCAGCCAACTAGATGCCCCACTTTAAAGAACAAAGGCAGCCTGAGCAAGACCGGCTCCCAAATGGTCTGCAGCTGTGCAGAAAATGACATCTAGAGCATCAAGAGGTGACTGCGATTGCCGACTGAGCACATTATGGCAAAACGAAGTTCATCTTCCAGGCGCACACATTTCCTGCCGGCAAAACCAGAAGGTGGGCTGCGCCAGACCCTGCCTGCGCCAGCCCTGAAGGAGGCGGCGGCGCAGTGCCACAGGTCAGTGATCCTTGCTGCCTTTATTTGTTAATCTATCTAGCTAGCTAGCTAGCTATTTATTTTTACTCACGCAAGTTGACTTTTTTTTTTAATTGACTTTAAGTTTTTATTGTATTATTTTTTCCATTACCATTTAGCCCCCTTATACCCCGCCCCCACAATCACCACCCTGTTGTCCGTGTCCAAGAGCCCTTTTTCCTGTTACTCGATCCCCCGCCCCTAACCGCCTCGCCCGCTTGCTGTCAGCCTGCTCTCTGTGCTTGAGCCTGTCTCTATTCTGCTCGTTAGGTCAGTTTGTTCACTAGATTGCACATAGGAGTGGGATCCTATGCTATTTGTCTTTCTCTGACTGGCTTATTTCACTCAGCATAATGTTCTCCAGGTCCATGCATGCTGTCACCAAGGGTGTACAGCTTTCTTCTTTTTTACAGCCCAGTAGCATTCCATGGTGTAAGTGTGCTCACTTCAGCAGCACAGATACAGAAGTTGGAACAGTACAGAGGAGGTTAGCGTGGCCCTGCACACGGATGCCACACAAATGCGTAAAGTGTTCCATATTTTGGTGCTCGCGCCACTGCCTTCAAAAAAGTAAGCATTTCCCTTTTTAGCCTCTGAAGTTTTCAGAAGTTAGTACTAGAAACACTGCAAAACAAGCCAGTGCCGGTTCAGGCAAACTCTCCTTTGGCAACAACAGCAGCCCCAGGGAGCTCGGGAAATGCTACCAGCAGCAGCCCCCAGCGTGTTCCCATACTTCCGAGCTTAGTCTTTAGCGATGCCCCAGAATTCTTCTAAAGGGAGTCTCTGCCCACAGCATACCCGCTTCTCCTCCCCTTGGCCTCACGTAGTCCCCAAGGTTTGCTTTAAAGAGAAAAATAATAATGTTCATCAAGTAGAAAATTACGGAGTAGCTGTGAGGCTGCTGACAAGAGCAGAGGGGGAGTAAAAAGTTTAAGAGCTGTCTGCAGGGTAAACAGCACTTATTGTGGCACCTTGAAAGGCACCTCCGCTCCGTGAGTGCAGGGAGCGAGCTGCTTTATTACAGGAGATAAAGGCCCCAGAGGAAAAGAAGCCAGCTGTGCTTTCATATCCCGCTGTGAGCCAGACTGTAAGTTTCCATTTGCAAATTAGATTTAAAAAGAACAGGTGGCAAATGGCTTTGATCACAGTGTAATGCAGAATAAAGTGCTAGGAATCCACATAAAGATACTCACAAGTATATTACTCTGGAATTAAATAGCCTGGGAAGGCATGCTGCTCAAGTCCCCAAGCTGCTCGTTCTGATCACACAGACCAGCAGAGACCTCAGCAACCAAGCGCCTTCTCTGATAACAAAAATACATGGAGTGCTCACAAGGCCAGCGCCAGCGCCAGGGGACAAATCTGACATCTCCTGCACTAGGGGCCAAAGCAGCTACGGATTTGCCTCTGGCACAGCACCAGGAGCCAAATTCCCAAGTCCGTCAAAGAGAACGGTGCTCTCTGGTGGCCTCGGAAAACCCGCCCCCAGCGAGCCACCACACCAGACGTCTTCACAGGCTCAGAGAACATGAAGCTCCTCACGTCCAACCTCAGCCTCCAATGGCTCCAGCTGAGGAAAACTCTGCCCCTTTGGACTTGTTTCACAGAGTGATTTGGCCATTATAAACAGTGCAGGTTTTCATGCTACATAAGCAGCTCACTCTGTCAGAAAGGACTTGCTTTGTAAATCGTAGGAAATAGAGGAACATCCCAGGCCTGCTACTAGCCAGTCACATGAACGAAGGCCAATTACTCGTCTATCTGCGGTTCTCTGTCCCGGTCAGCCAAACGGGGACAATACTCTGCTCAGCCTAAAAGATCCCCTATCAGCCATAGAAAAGCAGGGTATAAATCCATGAATAAATGAAGATTCAATCATAGGCTTCCTTTCAGAGCCATTCCCTAAATATCCACGTCGGTAAAGCCTTCCAGAAAAAAAAAAACCCACAGGACTGTCCAGTGTCATAGTACCCATGTCCTGAACTCCTGGCAAAGGAAGCTCAAGTGGCCTATTTTTACCAAAGATGCCATGGCCCATGCAAGGCCTGTTGTTAGCCAGGAACACACGTATCGGTCCGATTACATGTGCTCCGAACGAACGGAGACGTGTATATCCTGTGATCCCAATTCCTGGATGTGTGTGGCGTTGTCTATAATATCTACTGACCAGTCAAATCCTCAAGGAACCTTAAAGGGTCGGAGAGAAATAAAGGACGTTTCGTCTCTCCTAAGCACCAGAGTCCTAGCTAAAGGAGTTAAGATTTACATCTAAAGGAAATGCTTCCTTTGCTCTACTCCAGATCATTGGCGTTCCTGCCCCGCAGAGCCCTGTGCGTTAGCAGCCAAACGTTCACTGAGTGTGTCATAAACAGGCTGGTAGCGCTGCTTGGTGGAGGCTGGTCTCCTTCCACTTACTTGCTTTTCAGTATGAGAAATCACCTACCTGATGCTGGGTATTTCTGCATTACACACTGGAGTTGATACCATTTCTACCGAGGGTTAAGGTAAATGCAAGAGGTAGCATATGAATCAGCACTTCACTTCCCTCTGATGAAAAGCGTCACTCTGTTTATTAGTTTGAAATTTTCCTGCTGCTAAACCAAAGTATTCCAACCTGAGTATGCCCCCATTCCGCTCCCAGTCACAGAAAATCGATGTGCAAGGCAGTTCTTAAAACAGGAAACCAAAGCGAGCCCTCGCTTGGCTGTACTGTACCTCTAGCATAGATCTGGTGCTCTAGGTTAGTCAGACTGGCTGTACTCCTAGTTCTAAGGTAGACAAGGGGGAGGCCTGGTAGACAGGAGAGACAAAGTTAGAGCGTGAGAATAAACACAGTGAATAAGAAGACTCACCTCCAAAGCATAAGCACAAACAGAGCCCATTACAAAGCAGCAGCAGCATGCAGGGGCAGCATCGTTCCCCTCAGCGAGGACTGAGAGCACAGGAGGCACGTGACAAAGTGAGCGGGACAGTCTTCCCGCTGGCTTGGGAATTATGGAGGCAGTATCCAAGAGGCATGCTCCTTTTTTCTCTCAATTGGGGAAAGAAAACGTATTCGACATTCTTGTGAACAGAATGACAAGCCTCTTGAGGATTTTTCGTTTAAAGCATGAATGTTCTTAAACGTCACAGGAAAGTCACCAGCACCAGCGAGAACGGATTTGCGTGGGAGCTGCTCCGTCCCCCTCGGCAACGCAGTGGCAGCAGCATGCTGATCACTCGGGGGTCCCAAAAGCCCCAGGGAAGAGTCAGTCTGTGTTCCCATTTTAACTGTCTTCACTGAGGAGCTACCTCGTAGTATAGTTACATTATAAATTAAACATGGAAGTTTTTTAGAATATTTCTATCCCATACAATGTCCTTGGGATACAACACTAGTCAGCCAGGTAAGGGGCCACGCCACCCAGGTTTGCCTGCAGTCTCAGCCCTTACTGAACAAAGCCGACAATTATGTCAAAAACGAAGCTGTTATTTCCTTTCCCCTACTAAAGAAATAGTGAGAAATCAGCAGCTCCCTTAGGCTGAATTTCATATTAAGAATCTCTATTCTAAGCGTTCCCATTGAAACCGTCCTGAATAAAATGTACAAATTTAGAGGGGGAGAGGGGGCGGAGAATATGACTAAATATTCATGAATAAGACCGGGAGGTCTGTGGTCAGTTCAACAACTGACTTTCAAAACAAATGCCCAACAATATTTTAGTAGGTCTATTAAAATACAATCCCATCTGATTTACTACCACCCAGGAACTTCTAATAAGAAAAGAGGCTTGGAAATTTAGATATATTGTTATGTCTAATTAAAAAGAAACACTACACCTTTATATGCCTAAGTAACTAGATCTAAGTAAATAAAACCAGCTTTAGTTTAGTAGAGGCATTTAACATAAATAAGGCAGCTTATTAACTTTAAAGAAAGAGGAGAACTTTTTTTTTTTAAGGGCAAGGGAGGAAGGAGAGGGACGAGAGAAAACCCTCTCTCAGCACCCTGTGACTGGGCCCTCCTCGGTGTCCCCGCTGCCCCTGGATGAAGGTCCCCCTGCATGAATGCCTTTAGAAACACACACGCCCTCAGACACGTAACACAGTATAAAGGTTACTTAGAGTCTTCTGGATAGAAGGCTATGTTACATTCTCTTGAAACACAAATCGGGAAGGGTGAGGAGGAGCCGAAATTGCAGCTGATGGTATCTGAAAGGCCCTGGCTCCTCAGCAATGGCCTTGGGACTCAGAGCCACAGCCTGGGAGTACTGAGAGCAGGCGGCTGACATTTCCTGTCCCTCCTTCTGGAAGGACAAGGCAGATAGCAAGTCCATTTATACACGCTGAGGAGAGATGAACCAGTTCACATACTTCATACGCTACGAAAATCCATCCTCCCGTGACACGTTTGCAGACCAGATGGAGTATTTAAGTATTCATGAGCTATGTGAAGTCCAGCCAAGCCTCCCCAAAGAAACCACACTGAAAAAGCTGGGGCTGAGCTGAATTTGAATGACAATGGCTTGTGGACAACTAAGAGCCATGCAGTGAGCCGTCACAAACTCCCCAGCTCTGAGGAAATCAGAGCTCCACGGTGAAGCATTAAGTAAGAAAGAAAACATCGTTAACAGAACAAATGGACTCCTCTTTCTTCAAGAGGCTGGGTATTCAATTCTTACATACTTGGTGAACAATACAGGGAACCCCATCTAACAATTTTTCCACGTGGAATATCCTTCCCTCCCCCTCTTTAAGAATATATATCCAATCTTTAGACTGAGAAGACTGAAAAGAGGTGGTTAAAATTCCAGTCAAAAAGCTCAATCTACAGGAACGTCTGGCCAAGTAAACACAGACCGAGCGGTGGCAGGTCCCGAAGCATTTTCAGATGCACCAGTTCCTGCGCAAAGTTACCAGAATTTAGGAATTGCGCATTGCAGATCCTTTCTCTCCCACAAAGGTGAAAGTGGAGCTCACATTAAAAGCTGAGTATTTTGCGCCAGAGAAATGTATCTCATAAAGACTAAAACAGAACTATAGAAGATTGTCAGATTTCCTGTTGGTTTTTCCATAGAAAATTATTTTTGATTTCTCAATCAGTTAGGGCTCTGTAGGTCAACTGCAATTCAGTCAGACACTTGCAGAGAAAACCTTACTTTGTCCAAAGCACGGAGGATCCACTGAAGAGCCCATCCAGTCTTCTGACATGGCCGAGTCCACATCCTTGTCCTGCTTACAGTAATCTGCCATCCACGACTCCTTGGTACTCACATACTGGTCTAGAAAAAATTCCCCAGAGACATTAAGAACAGAAGTAGAAAATACTGATGGTTCAAGTCAGATAATGTCAATTCAGCAAAACAAGCTGTTACCAAACACCCCGCTACCTGCCAGGCGATGTGCTCACCTCCAAGCACGTCTGTCCCCTGGAACCCACGCTCCTTGGGAAGAAATTAGCGTTAACGACACAACGCTTACCGCAGAAACGGCACCACGATGTGAGAGGAGCTGGAGCCAAGACCAAAATGAAAGTCACAGGAGCCCAGAACCAGGGAAGGTTTGTCCTGCTCTGGCAGCAGTGGGGGAGCACGTGTGGGAGTCTTAGCAGGGGAGCCTCTGTTGCAGCCGTAAAGGGTGAGTAGAGGTTACAGTCTACCAGTGGGACATGGGACGCAGGCAGGGACAGCAGCATGTGCAAAGACTTCAAGACATGAGAGTGCATGGAACACTCCGTGAACCTGAAATACTTTGGTGTCACTTTGGCATAACATATTGGGGTAAGGACCTCGCAAAGAAGTGTACAAAAGAGAAGGACTTGGTGTGTGTGGAGAGTGGAATCCCATGCGAAGAGGACAGGGTTTAGAGACAAAAATTCAGAGGCTGTTAAAGAACCACCAAATTCAAGAGGCTGAAATCCAGCTGACAAGTCTCTAGCCTGGTTTTACTCATTGGAGAGAATTACAAGTGGGAGAGCAGGTCAACAAAATAATTACGATGTGCCACACCCGGATAAAGACCTTCTATACTAATTAAGGTATTATACTTTTCAGAACAAGAATGAGTGGTTTCTGGTTTTCAGTTCCAATATTTGGTTACATAAATGAAATTTATTTAAACACTAAGAGGTCACAGCAGTGTTTCTGGGTTTTTTGCACAGTATTAGAAATAAGGAAATGAAAATTTTAAATAAACAGCTTTACCACTGACAAGAATGTCTTTTGAAAGATGTTTTTAAATAGATAGATGCTCATCAGAAATATTGATGAACTCTTCTTTTGTTGAGGCAATCTCTCCTGTTCACTGTAGCTTTTCAAAGACTACCCCAAACTTTATCTAAATCTCCACGTGAACAGATGATATAAGAAATAACATAGGAGTCAAAATAATATAGCATAGAAGGATCATGAGACCAATTTACTATTATACAGATAATATTAATATCCAGGCAAATCAATGAATGAAATCTGATCATGTAAAACAATAGTTTTAAAAGTTGGAAATCAATACATGTGTGGTTTTATTTCACTATATATTCTCTCCATCCTACTGACATAGAATAAGCCAATGGATATTCTGAGAGCTCCAATCCAACACACGCCCTGAAGACAGTTCACAGGTTTGCGACGGTAGGTGTTATCACTCAGAGACAACTACACTGTCTCCAAAAATCAGGTCGTTAGATCAATAATTCCAAAAGTGAGTGTGAGTTGTAAGATAATGTTACTCTTCTTTTAGGTAATATAAATACAAGCAGACAGTGGTTCTGACTCACGATACTGAATCCAGAATGTACATTTCCATGTTGTGTAAGATAAGAAACTTTCAGAACATACATCATTAGCTTAGCAACATTTTAACAAAATGATTTTTCAGAGTTAGGTCCACATAGTAAGTGATGGAAAGCAGTCTTATCCTGCTACAAAGACAAGGTAAAAATTACGCCTTTTAAGAATTATTCAGTGAACTGTTTGAGAGAAGTGAATCTAAAGCCACTTCTCAACCCCAGTGACCAAGCACGATGGGGAGGAAGTTCGCCATGGACATTTATGTCTCCCAAGCAGACGAAGCCCTTGTTTGGTGGCTGACAGCACTGACCTGGGACGCCAGCGCTGGGATCTGGGATTCTTCTCAAACGGGCGGAGAAGAATCCTGAGGCGAGGGTAGGGTTTTCCAGGACAGCAGCCATGATGCCTAACTGATGTCTTGTATGGGCCCCAGCATTTGCTAAATCGGGATTAACAGTCTTCTAGACAAGGGTCTTGCGTACAGAAACGTATCAGTCTTCTAAGGACAACTTTCCACTCACCCATCAGTACTGAGGTGACATTGATGTCCAAACGAGTCTTGGCCTTCGCCTCCAGCTTCAGTCGAGGAGGATGCAGACGACTAGCTGCCTGTTGTTGCCAGGATACAGTGCATGGCCAGGGCTCAAGAAATGGCTCCCAGCCTAAAAGAACACAGGAAATAAGGCATCTGCTCAGCAGATACCAAGAGTTTATAGGGGAGCACTGTTCACACATGCTCTGCAAGGACGAACTATAGCTTAATAGCTTTCTAACTCCAATTTGCTTTCACAAGAAAAGCACCACCTTTAGCTACAGGTCACCCTGCAGATGTCTGTGCTATCGAGGCGATGTAAGTGGGAAAGCGTATCCGTACCCCAACCATGGTCTCCCACGGGTGGGAGGAGATGAGCCCTCTTCCCTTGAAGAGCAGGCACAACCTGCTTTGGATCCTCTCGAGATGAAAAAGGAGTCTCAGACTCAGGATGCAAAAGTAGTATCAGTGGCTAAAGTAACTATTGAATTTGATTCTCCTACTTACATCATGAATCCACTGGTTAAATAAATAGATATACTTGGAAATTCATTAAGTTTTTCAAATTTTTAAACTTAAAATGTCATATGCACTAAAGGCATATAACCAACATATGTATGTAAAGAATAAAATTACTGCCAAGTTCATGTACCCACAGTTCAGCTTTAAGAACCAGAAAATCTTCAAGGCCCAAGCACCACTCCCTCTTCCCACCAACCCTCGCCTGTCCAACCCCTGGCAACCAGGGGCTTGAATTTCTAATCACATCCTTGCTCTTCTTTATAGTTTTACCACATGTGTGCAATTCTTAAGGACACATTGATTAGTTTGTTCTGTTGGGAATCTTTACATAAATAGAATCCAACTGCATGTATTCTTTTGCAAGTTTCTATTTTTCTCAACAGCCTGTCTTTGAAATTCACTCATATTGACACCATGTAGCTGTGAGGCATTTGTTTTCACCACTGAATGGTAGTCCATTTAGGAATACACCATAATCTATCCACTGTCCTGCCGACAGGCTCAGTTCTATTGCTCTCAGGAAGAACACGGCTACAAGCTGATCCGCGTTCGCTCCCTAGGACACGCAGGCACGAGGCTGTCCGAGTGCAGGCCTGTGAGAAGCAGACCCCTGGCTTGTTAAGTGTGCTGACACCCAACTTTACGAGGTCATGTCATATTATTTTCCAAAGCACTTGTGCCATTTACTACTCTAATAGCAGGAAATAAGAGTTCTATGGCTCCTACCGTCACCAGTACTTAATACATTTAATTAACAGTGTCACAGTGTCACATTTAATTTTTTGCCAGTACACTGGGTGAGAAAAATCATATCTCAATGTGATACTTTTCAAGGCCAGTAATTTTCTTAAACAATCAGCCATGGGTGAACTGATTTACGGATCAGATTTTAAGAATTATTCAATGGACTGAAAAATAATTCAATCCAACACGCAGCATAAAGTAAGTACATTAGCACCTGGTCAGCTGACTGTGTTCATATCGTAAAACTGTAAAAGTAAGAAACATTTGCTGAGAAAATACATGACTCTCAGAAAAACAGCTACCATATGCCCTGTAAGAATTTCTCTTACGTAGCAAGACTTTGGCCATTATTCTAAAGTTAAACATTTTGAACAACTGGGAAATAGGATTGTTACCTCTGAGTGAATCCAGAACAGAAAGGGAAAACTTGAGCTAATACAAAAAATTAAATGAGACATACTCTAGAACAATCAGCAGCAGCACAACAAACCAAAGCTTAGTTTTCCGCTGAAATCAAAGGGAACAATCGCTGGTCTAAACTCCGATTGCACAGCGCTGCTCTGTTTGCTCTGCCCACAGCTACTAAAAACTCCCTGAAGGTACAGACCTTCACAGCTCCCACTGCTCAGCCCTGGTACAGATGGCTCCTGAATGCCAGTCTGTACAAGCCCTTACCTTGGTCTTTCCAGTGCCAGGAGGGAAACCTGAAAATGCCTTGCAGCGAGCACGTGTAGGTTCTCTGTCTCTGAAGAATGGCTGGCCCTGATTTACTGTGTTTTACTTTAGGGAGTAGGTACGGCAGATTATACATTATCACTGACTCAGTACTCTTCTAATAAAACAAACAAGTCCAGTAGGGAGTGAGAGGCTTGAAATTTAAAATGATGAGGGCCATCAATCTCCCTTGAAATTTAGCTACTATCGGAGCCAGCCAAATGATCCTTCTCTATTGAGCAATTTCATGTTCTAGAATAAGCCAAACTTCAGGATTGAAAAGAATTAACTATCAAGCGTCTTTTTAAATAATTCAGTTGAAACAGATCAGACATGTTTTTTTTAAAAAAGGAAAAATCTCTATCTTTTGTGCTTACAAAGCCACTTGTTTTCAATCTTTCTCTGTCTTGCCCCACCCCCACTCCCTCATGTAAAATTTATGTAGAAATAGGCCCAGGCAAACATTTGTGTTATTTTTTAAATCCCACAATATCACATGCTTAAACCAACCTGACAGAGCACGGTTATAATAATCTCCAGAAAGGGTGAAGTGAGCGCAGCCTTCAGGGCTGGTCCTTATGCGCTGGAGGAAATTCAGACCTGCAAAGACAGCAAACCTTACCGCGGCGCCGGGGCGGCAACAGCCAAAACTTTCTTTTACAGACAAAGCTCATTAAAGGGATGTTAGTTACAGCTAATCCTGATGATCTCATAAGCAAGCACACAAAAATTTGGTATGTCCTTCCCCACAGATTTCTTTGCATGATTTCCGATTTTTGAAATATTGCATTAAAATACTATTTCTCTTAATTGCTAAGGTTTGGGGCACCCTCCCCCCACTTTAAATGTCATGACTGAGGCAAATGCCTGCTTGTCTTCCCCCAGGCCCAGCCCCAGCACCCAGGTGCGCCTGAGGCCTGTGGGAACATAAAAACATACTTCTACTTGAGTATCTTAAAAGAAGGTACAGTGATAAGAGCAGTCGTGTCCTGATAAACATCAGGTCCCATGCTTAAGATCACCGGGGCAAAATGAAAAATAATGGCGCTTGCAGAAAAATACTCATGGACACAGTCCAAGCCCCAGTTGCCAGTTTTCATCACGTGGCCCTTGTAGCCCAGAAGCACGGGGAAAGGAAAACCTCTACAATGTGGAAAAGGTCGAATTAAATCCCTAGAACCAATTTTCTCTGAAGGGAATAGAGGTGAGCAAGATCAAAACAATGGAAAATTAAAAGTAAACACAGCAGGGAGCTGTGCCTGTCCTCTGCTCAGCAGCCTCAGGGACACTGGGCTCCGGAAGGTGAGCCTTAGGGTACAGCCCCCCTCCCCGAGTCCCATCCTACCGCAGAGGCCCCTGGGGCGGTGGCTTCACCCCTTCCCTGCCCCACGGAGGGCATTCTCAGGTGAGCTTCCTAATAAGACTGGGTTTTTCATTTTCAAAGGATACACAGAGTAGAAACATTCCTTTCTCAGCTTATGTTTTAAATGCCTTCAATAACACTGCAATCACCACAATATTCAGATACATAAAAAGATAAACAAGATAGAGAGACCAGGAATTATTTAGCTAGAGCTGTTAATGAAACAGAAATTTTGTCGATGACAATTTCAATTATTCCGCAGCTATCGGTGGAAGGCCACATAAGTCAAATAAATACACATTTCTTTAAAATACAAATAATGAGAAACTATGGAAAACCATTATCTAAATATTCTTCCATCCTACTAAGTAGAGGAGAGCATGAATAACACAAAAAGGCCCCAAATAACTCAGCCATCCCTGCAAGCCTTCAAGGCGAAACGAAAGCCAGGCAAACACTCACGGGAAAAGGTGAGCTCGGCAAGAGGGACGTCACAATCCATACAGTCGTCGATGAAACAGATGCACACGCTCTCGGCTCTAATCTCCACGCCCGAGATCAAGTGAGCTGGCGCCGTCCCCTGGCCCTCTCGGCTCTTAGAGGCCAGGGAAAGAGACTTCAGAGGCTCGGCGTTCTTAAACAACCAACTTGCTGCCTTTTTCAATTGGCCTTCAAAGAAAGTAAAAGGTGATCAGTTCAACGAGTTCCCACAGCTACTCAAGCAACTCACAGAGGAAGCAGAAAAAGTGTATAGGGACCTACGGGCCAGCCCAATAGAACCTTGATCCAGATGTATTCTTAAGACACACAAAAAAAGAAGAAATAGCATAATAAGAGGAATTCTGCTTTTAAGCAAATAACAAGGCCCTCTTTGTTGCACGCCTTCCACTCAATTTACTACATCTTTTATGTTCTGGCTCAAAATGCTTCCCAAAGGCCATCCTTCCTCTATGACATCTGTTGAAGGAGGGAGAGAAGAGAGAAAGAGAACCCAAAAGAGTGCCACTTGGTATTTAAGTCCTTAATCTTCACTAGGTAGTTTTTCATAGACTGATATGCGCCTTTGTAACTGTTCTCAAAGGTCTGTGCACATACTTTGTCTTCTCAATCAATCACAGATTCCTTGAGAACAGATGGCAATGAGAATTGCATGTGTGTAATATGCAACTGCTAAATAACAGCTCCCTGAACACAACCAGATTGCTAAAGCTAAAAAAGGAAGGGAGGGAGCGAGGGAAGGAGGAAGGGAGGGGGAAAATGGAAGGGAAGGGAAGGGAAGGGAAGGGAAGGGAAGGGAAGGGAAGGGAAGGGAAGGGAAGGGAAGGGAAGGGAAGGGAAAAGCAATGGAACGGCGGGGAGCGGTTAAGGGCACGGGCTCTGGAGGAAGGTGACCTGGCTTCTGAACCCCGGCCCTGAACTAGAGCTGGCTCTTGGGCACACTGTCCAGCAGCGCACACTCACAGACTGGCCTGCGGAGGGGGCTAGTGAGTGCAGTGATGGTCTCACAGCTGAGCCTGCCATAAAACAAAGGCTCTAAAAATGTCAGTTGCTATTATCATCTTTATTTTTAATGGAACTAAACCTTGGTTACTAAAGAAATAAAAAAATAAGAAAAATCCCAAAGGCTCTTAGAAATTTTTAAAACTATGTTTGAATTGTCAGAGTTAAAAACAATAGGAAAAGCAAACATCAAGGGGTATAAAGTTAATTAAACCAAAAAGCAATGATGTAAAAACAAAACCAAGGAATAAAAGATAACTAGGTCCACCTTCATTTTTTTTCAGAAAGAAAAAGATGTTAATTAATGAAAACAATTACGTGGTGAGGCCAGCATCCTCACATATAATTAGTCAAAGTATAACCTGGTACAATCTTTCTAGAAGATCTGTCAATTCAAGCAAAGAGCCAAAAAAGTGTCTATACCCTTTGATCTGGTATTTGCAATATTAATTCTCTCTACTCAAGAGGTACTTAAAAGATGTACACAAAAGTTCATACCAAAACAATGTTTATCACAGAATAATGTGCAATACTGAAAGAATAAAAGGCAACTGAAAAATGGTTAAATAAATTACAATATATTCTTAGTTCAAAAATCAACGTTTACAAACAATGGCAATGACATGAGAAGGCGCTGCTGATACTCAGGATGTCATAATTGTAATTATTCCATAAAGTTGTACTGCAAAAAAGGCTAACAAGCTGTATCTGCAATACAATCAATACACAAAATACTATAAATGTGTCTGTGTGCGTGTGTGCGTGTGTGCGGGGGGGATACATAGAGAAATGGAAGGAGAGAGCATGCACACAACTACAAAGAACGGGATCAAACAGAGCTTTCGCTGTGTCCTCTGCATGAAGAGAACGGGGACACAGACGAACGTGGCAGGCAGCGTGAGGCCACCGACAGATCACAGGCAGACCTGCCTTCAAACCCACCTCAGCCCCTCAGTGACAGAGGACCTCGGGCCCATTTACTCAGCCAGTTTCCTCATCACAAGTGGCGATAATAATGCCTACATGCAAGGCCTTTGAGGATTCAACAAGAAAGCGCAGAGCTAGGCCTCTAGGGGCTCAGTAAGTGGCCACGGCTATGAGTGTCACCAGCAGTACCCGTACCAGGGCAACAATGGCTAGCACCTATGAAGCACTTGCTGTGTGCTAGGTGTTTTGTTTAAGCACTTTGCATATACTAACTTATTTATATCGAACCTCCAGAGAAGTCCTCTTACTCTCATTTTACAGATAAAGAATCACTGGCACAGAGAGATTAAGTAACTTGCCCAAGTCACTAATAAGTGGTATCTAAGTGGCAGCGGAAGGTTCTGAGACAGATGGTCAGCTCCAGCCCATGTTCTGACCCACCATAAAACGCGGCTGCCCGTTCTCAAGGGCCCACAGAAGACCGAGGAGGTCTCCAAACACCCCCGCCCCCTTCTAAGTCACTCTGCGGGACTAGGAGAGGAAATGGAAAAGAAGCATATTATCAAGATAAAGAGGTAATGGAAACACTCATTCAAATTACCTTGACACACCAAAAGAGCTTTGCGACAATCATCCATGCCGAAGCCCAGCTCCTGCAGCCTAGCCAGCTGTAGCTCTAGGAAAAAAGGCGCATGATTTTTATTATTAACTTTGTCAATTAATCCACGCACTAATTTAAGTAAACAAATTCAGAAACTGGTGATTAAAACATTTCATTCCTCAAGGCAAAAATGGACTCCTAATTGAAGACTTCTATCAAGTGTATCCTGAAAATCTTAGAAGCCTTTGTCCATATATTGATTGTGCTTTTAAAAGCTTAAAATTGAAACTTAGTGTTAGCTACGTAACTTTAGAGGAAAACTCAAAGTTTAAAACCAAACCTTAGCTTTATCCACATAACTCTGGAAGAAACTGTAAAAGGAACCATAATATACGCTAGAGCAGTTAGTCTGGGGTGTTAAAATTTAAAAAATTACAGAGGCATATTTAGGTTCGCAATGATACTTAACGACAAACAATTAAACTTTTAACAAATTGTGCAAAAAGAAAATCTTAAAAGTTAAAAAGAAAGAGAGTTATTAGGAAGACTGAGTGGGTTTTACAGTTAAACACCTACCCAAGACAGGATCTAAGGTATGTCTTGTCCCTTCTCTGACTTCCTCTCCGACTCCAGAGGCCCCAGAAAGGCGACTGCCACCGGAGCGAGCCTCCAAGGACACGGTGTCAGGCGCCGCAGCGTTAGCTTGCTCAGGGATGGATTTTGCGATGGCAAGAAACAGCTGAACATCATTATAGGAGAGTCTGATATCCAGGGCTTGTAACTGAATCTATCAAAATGTAAAAGGTGGAAGTTTTTAAAGTTGCCTCCGGCTTTGTGTCTACACCTCCTACAGGTCCAATTCCTAAGTCAAGTTTCAGAAGTCCCATAGACACTGCACTAAATTTCTCATTTGAAGTCTCATTGAAGACTGGAGAGACCACAAAATTAAACGTTAACAGCCATGAGCCAAGGTATCTCAGCTATGAGGTCAAATGTTCACAAAACTGCACCAAATAAAAAATACTAAGCTAGAAAAATTACTAGAATGAATACTTCAGTAGGCTAACTTTCATATATTAACCCTTAAAGCAGAGAATCAAAGAATGCCTGCAGGGGAGACAGGATAGCCTATAAGCAACACTTTCTAAATCCATTTTGCTTTATCTATTTAATTTTTTAAGTCTCTGAAACAAAATGACCAACCAACAAAATTTTCTGTTCTTTATTCAAACAGAACCTTAAATGAGTCCTGTTCCACACTGACATTTCCTAAAACCTGGCCTTCCTCAGAGACCACCAATACAGCTACCACTGGTGAGAGCCGTACAGACACCAGCACCAGACCCCTTTAAAAATGAATACACCCTGTTAGCCCTGGCTGGTGTGGCTCAGTGGACTGCGCATCAGCCTGTGAACAAACATGTCCCCAGTTAGGTTCCCAGTCAGGGCACAGGTCTGAGTTGAGGGCCAGGTCCCCAGCTGGGGGCTTGTAAGAGGCAACCAATCCGTGTTTCTCTCTTGCATCAATGTTTCTCTCCCTCTCTCCCTCCCTTCTCCTCTCTCTAAAAGTAAATAAATAAAATCTTTACAGAAATAAAGAATGAAAAGAATGACTGTTCGAATGTCTGGGTATGGCGCTTTACGTATTAATTTTTTTGAAGGTCGAAAGTCAGAATGGCTTCTCTCGCTCTTTCAGGGTCCTCTGGTTCAAATGGAGTGATTAATCATTCCCGTCCGCCAAAGAAATAAAACACCGAATCCCTAAGCCTTCCGGGCCCGGCCTCGCCCGCCTTTGCCTCGCTGTGCACCCTCCCAGCACCTCGCATGCCTCCGGTTCTAGTGAGACCTTGCTCTGTCTCACTCATGCGGGCTGGGCCATTACCGCCCGATTTCAAGGCTTCCTACATGGTGTGCTTTCCCTCTCGGCCTATTGCTGTTTATCCTTCTCCTCTGCACGGACTCCCCTGGCCCTGAGTTCCACTCACCACCAACAGTCCTACCTGCATTGAGTTCTGCTTTCTGTAAACTATTGCAGGATGTCAAAATTATACCAGACAATTAAAAAGTTTTTTAGCCTCCACAAGACACCAAGATCTTAATATAGGGACAGTATCGTTTTTATTCTGTTTAGGCTGCGGGAACTAAAATGCTGTGGGGGCGAGCAGAGCACCTGAGCGTCCCAAGCTCAGGAAAGCGAGGTGCGTCAGCGTGTCACACAGCTTCTCGTCCTCACCTCCAGGACAGGGGGGAAGTCTCCACTGTTGAACGCATCCATCAATCCTGAACTGTTCTGATAAGAAGAATTCCCCACCAGCTCCACTTGAATATGTACTGGATCAACAATCGAAAGAGCTGTATCATGCTCATTCCCTAGTCGGCACGAAAATACCTGGGGAGGGAAAATGCAATATGGTTAGAATTAATGCCTGGTTTAGAGGGAGCCTAACCATCAGCAGAAAAAGGGACTATCTCAGGAGCCAACAGCCCTATATTATCTCAACACCCATAACAGCGGCTGAAATGTTGTACAGAGTGAGGCTGGTACTTCACGCACTGCCAAGAGCACGCACAGTGGTTCGCGTGAAAGGCGGCTCAGCAACACATCACAAAAGGCTTAAAACTTTCACTCCCTCTGACCCAGAAATCCTGCTTCTTTCTAGGAACTAGCACCTAAGAAAATGCTACAAAACCCAGAAAAAGTCACTGAACCACTATTCAATAAATAAAAACAATTAAGAGCAACCAAGGTTTTATCACTCAATATTCTCATCTACTCAATAGAATATTTTGCAACCATTTAAAAGTAATAGTTAAAACCACCATATGAAATTAGGAAGATGGTTACAATATAGGTTATATGAAAGCAGCCCAATCAAAATAATTACTACACCCTGACTTTAAGGAAAGAAGCACATCCAAATGTCAACAGAGATCATGTATGGAGGGATAGGTGGTTACTCCCTCCCTTCCCCCAACTGTATGTTCTATAGCCGTTACTTTCACAATTAAAAATAACCACATCAATTACTGAAGCTGGGTAATAGCCACACAGGAGTTCATTGTTATTGTTTCCTTTGTACATGCTTAGAATATTCTATTTCAAAAAGTTTTAAAATAAATATATTTTATTTATGGGGAAACAAAAGAGAAGGGAGGGAAGACTCTTATTATAAGACCAAATTAGTGGGATACATTGTAACGGGAAAATAGTTAATAAAATAAAAATAAATAAAATTCCTTTTGTTACAGGAAAGAAACAGAAGGCCGCTGGCAGGAGGAGCGCAGAGGTGGCGTGGCCGCCCTGGTCTCCCCACTCCTCCCCCAGCGTTTGTTTGGTTTTTTGGGTTTTTTTTTACATTTTCTAATGATAACGAAAAACATGTTTGCCACCAAGGTCCTTTGCTATATTTAAAATTAACTCATTTTGCTTTCTTTATAAGTTTGTCCCCAATGACATACCAAGGCGGTCTTAAAATTCAGATTCAACTATGCTGCCTAAAGAACAAGATTGAAAGGGTTTCCAGGAATCTCAAATATTTTGCCATGTAGTTTTTCTAAGACTCTGGAGCAGGAAAGTTTCATTTTCCTTTTTTCTTCAGGGGCTTCTGCTACACAAAACCCAATTGTACCTAACAGTTCATTAATCAGTCACCAAGAGTTTCCATTCAAAGCTGGTATTGTGCTAGCCTGGAAAGCAGAAGAACAGCGATTTCATGATCAGCTCACATCACACCAGCATGCAAATCCTTCCTCTCAAACGGAGGTTTCTCCACATGAGAGAAACAACTAGTCAAGAAGTGAAATCTCTACTGGTTTCACTCAGCTCTATCTGACCAGGAAAAAGAAGTACCATATGTGGTTGACAGTGAAAACAAGTTTTGCTCCTCCAACTTCTGAACGGTACCGCTGGGAAGACTAGGGCACGAAAAGTTCAGTCGCAAAGGGGAAGGAAGTGATGAGTAACCCTGGCCCATTCTTGTAATACTATCGCAAGAGGCATGTTAGCTGAGATCGGTGACTTAAGAACATTTGAGAGATAATAATCTGCCTTGGCCACAACCCCCCGGCTTACAAAGAGGCAAAGCAGATTTGGTTTAACATCGTACTATACAATTTCCAGGCTGCAGAGACCACTCCGATGCAAGTTATCTCTTTCAGGAGACTGAACCAGGGCCTGAAGCAGCGCTATTCACTCCTTTAGGTCATGCTTGAGTCTCTGGAGTTGCCCTTTTATAGATCAGATGTTCCTAAAAGGATGATACATGAGATCCTCAATCCTTTTATAACCAAGTTTCCATGACCACAAAGCCCTCAGTCTTCACAGGACAAGCGCCCACGGTGGGGACGCGGGGCTCCAGGGGAAATGAGGACCACTTCCCCACCTTCAGAAATTTAAGGACTCGACCTGCAGAACTAGAGGACACAGCGGGGAGCCTGACAGGGTAGAGGGGACTGAGGGAGTCTCCTTGAACTTCCTGAGGAAGGGAGGGTATGAGAGAAAGAGGTAAAGCCCCTCCGCACATCAACAGCCTCACACTGGAAGCCTCGACGTGCACATTCGGATAAGCTGGGAGATTGGAGGAGAAAAGGAAAAGAGGAGGCCAGGGTCTTCCAGTTCACTGTTTCCCCAGTGAAAGATCAGGAGGTAACATTCTCTTACAGCTGCTTTTCTCTTGAGCCAAACATGTAGTCTTTTGATCAACACATAGACTTCTTACCTCGATGCCAAACAAACTTCCTGAAAAGGGGCGATCGACAAATCGGGGCTTATAGGTGAGCACTGTGGTGCCTTTGAGAATAACAGCGTTGGTATCGAAGCAAGACACGTCCTCCACGACCACAAACTCCGTACCTGGGAAGGAAGCCTCGTTAGCCAAGCTGTTGGAAACTGGGCAGCACGTGTCTGCCGGGAGGCGCTAATCGATAAGATCTGTTCTCCAGGAGGCCAATGTTCTCCCCCACTGACCCCCCTGAACAGATTCTGAGAGTCTGGCCAGAGAGCCGAGCCGAGAGGGCACGCACAGGCAGGAGAGACTGGGGTGCAGTTTCTCTCTTTAGAATACATTGTTAACCTTGGTCGCCTGGGAGGACTGACAGGCAATTCAGAAGGTCAGGGATTTATCCCTCCTCCAACTGCTAACCTGCTTTAAAATCCCTGGAAACAGATTCAGATACGCATGTTGGTCAGGCAGCGTAAGACACTACGTCAGCTATGTAGCTGTTCACTTGTCTTCTAAGAATGCAGACCAATGTAATGAAGAAATTTTTGAAATTAGCACCTGCCATTTCACACTCAGTTTGTTCATGGCAACTTTATTTCCCTTTATACATGGGATGTTTTCAACAGAAACCATGTATAGATTGCTCTTTCAAAACTAAATCCATTTAAAATGCTAGCTGCTCCCAACCTATTGAGTAGTTAATAGGAAATATCACAGACAACAATAAATACACAAATACATACAAATGTACTAGAATACTTCACTAGTTAACAAGAGGCATAATAATCCTGTTTGCAAAGGAAAATATTCTCTTTGTAGAGAAAAAACATTTATTTACCTTCTAAACTAAGGTTTTCATGTACCAAATTTGTCCAAACTCAGTAAGGCACATCGGTTGGGGCCCGAAAGAGCAAATAAAAAGCTGAAGCCAGATTTAACACTGGGAAGAAAGACCATCTGCCCAGGTGGTGTTCAAGCTGGGAGTGCGCATTCGGCGGGCAGAGGAGAGGGGCAAGAGACCCTGAGGCCTGCACTGTGGGCCAGGTAGTTCATACCTAAACACAGGGGTCAGGAACTTCAATGACGGTTGGTCTATAAAAGATTCAAGTATGCCCTGACAGAGTAGTTCAGTCGATTAAAGCATCCTCCCATTAAACCAAGGTTGTGGGTTCAATCCCCGGTCAGGGTCCATACAAGAATCTACCACTGAAGGCATCAATAAGTGGAAAAACAAAACTAGATGTTTTTCTTTCTCTCTCCTCCACCCCCAACTCTCTAAAAATCAATAAATTGAAAAAAAAAACTACTTTTTAAAATAATTTTAAAAAATCAATAAAACTGTTGCATCATCCTTTAAAAAAAAATTCAAGTGTGTAAGTGCTCATGTTAAAAATGAAAAGGCAATAGGAAAGTTATGCTGCAACACACACACTGAGCCTAACATTCAGTCTAAGATCCGTGACTCACACATATGAATAATCACCTGTTACGTTGACCTTGACCTCCAAGTGCCTTTCAGTGGACACAGGAAGGGAAGACCGCCTGGTAACTACTCCACTCTTCACAGTTTTGGGAACTACAGCAGATTCACTGCTAGAGTTACGGTGGCGAGAAGGAGTAACAGTAGTTTGTTTCTTAATGTCACTGGGAGTGTGGAGAAAATCATGGACTAACAGCAGCCAGTCAAATATGAGAAACACGCGGAGGTTGTTGAGAACTACTGTAAAACAGGAGGAATCCTTCGTAGATCTACAAGAAAGAAGACCAAAAAAATAAAATAGGAAATGGGAAACATGGTATTTCATTAACCTACAAATGTATTACTTAGTTTTGACAGATGCTGTTCTAGCATTTTCTAAACTGACAACTATATCAATAAACTCTGAACACTGGTATAATAAAACATTCAATGTCTGTTTTCAAAAGTTTATCATATTTTTAAGCAAGAATAAAAAGAAAGCACTATAGTATAGTCCAATGGTTCTCTACAAGGGGTGACTTTGTCCCCCAGAAGAGATATTTGGCAATGCCTGAATACATTCTTGTTTGACACAACTGGGGGGTTACTATTGGCATCTCGTGGGTAGAGGCAGTGATGCTACTAAATAACCCACAATGGGCAGAACAATGCCCACAACAAGAAATTACCCGACCTAAAAATGTCCATAGTGCTGAGGTTGAGAACTCATGGTACAGTAAAAAAGAGCAGAGGCCGAAATCCTATCCCTTAATATCTTGGGTAAGTCACGGACCTTCTCTGAGCCAGCTTTCTCACTTAGAAAACGAGCAACATGAACACTGTAAGAGATGAAGCTGCAGGCACAGAACAGGGTTTGGCTACACGTCAGTTCCCGTCCCCGCGGGCTACATCGAGGAGATCCGAAAGGCGCTCACTCCTTGTTGTCTAGGATCACTCTCTTATAAACACCTACTTCACATACTAGTGCTCGACAGGTTCCCTCCCTGGAACCGACCTGAGAGCCCAGACCTTTCAGCCTGAGAAGGACAGATAAGATGACATTTACTGTAGGTATAACCCCAAGCACCCTAGAAGTGGAAGAGGAAAAGAGAACATTCACTTTGTAGTCCCCAAGACCCGAAATCCTACATTGAGGGGGACTATACATATCGAGGGGGACTCTCAGGCCTGGCCTGGCCCTACCAGTGCACAGTCGGCACGAACGGGCAGCACGAAGGGAAAGGGCTGGGGCGGCTCTCCCCAGCTTCCTGGGCTGAGCTGTGTTCTGTGAGCCCAGAGCGGCTCTGGGACTCTAGCTACTACACGTACCTGGTCCATGCCCTAAAAGGGCCCCTATTCTGGAAAAGCTGATTTGGAGATACTTGGAAAGCTGGCTTCCCCTGTCTCCCATTTCTCCTAAACCTGGCTCACTGCCCCTAGAAAAAGGGCACAGTGATGTATGTCTCCTTCATACAGACGCTGCATTTTTCACCGAAACACTTTACCCTTTTGTAATAGAGAAAAAATGTGGCCCTCAGTAAAAATTTTCCACCCCGTTTTGAACACGGGCCGTCAGAGCTATGCACTAACTGGAAAGTCAAAGTGTGTCTGATCCCTATTCTGGAAAATATTTCAAGCCTTTAAACACTGTGAAATGATTTATATTTGACACACAAAATCCCAACAAAAGAGCAATTCTTCTTGAGACACAGAAAGCGTTCAAAAGTTCCAATCGAGAGAACGTGTTAACCCTCTCGCTAACAATGGTACTTCTGTTAGCAAGAGCCAAGGTAAGGCTTTATTATTTGACTCCCAGAAATTATATACCTTGAGTATATAAATAGAACAATATTTCAAGGCCACATATACATTAAACATGATAGGCTGAAAAGCTAGTGGACAGTTTTGGAAGCCAGATCAATAATAATAAAGCAAACCCAAAAAGAAATTGTTTCTGCAGACGGACCAAATATATGCAAGCCCCCTGTTCAAATAAACATCATCTTCAAACAAAGGAGCTGCAGCAGCACAGTCAGCTCTCACCTGACTACAATCAGCCCAATCGCCTGAAACGGGGTGGGCCGCCGACCGTTAGAAAAGATGTGGGCTTTGAAAAGAGAGGCCCAGGTCTGAGTTCTGTTGCTTCGCTTGCTAGCTGTGTGACCGTGGACGAGTGACAACTCCCTCCAAGCTTCTACTCTGGCATCTGTCAAATGGGGAGGAAGCCGCCCGCTTTGCAGACCCGTGAGAATTAAACTGAAGGTAGGTCAAACCTGGCTCCTGGCAGGGCTCAGTAAGAGACAACTAGTTCATACGAGTATAAATGTCTACTTCACTAGGCTTCCTCAAGACTTACGGAGAGACCACGGCCTCTCCCTAAAATACATCTCAACCCTGAGGAATTCACTGAACAGCACGTGGAAATGTCAGGCATATTTCAGCATAAAAATATAAGAATAATCTTGATGATTTTTTTTTTCTTTTTGTGCCTAACCAAGAAGTTTTCATTTATTTCTCTTCACTTACCCCAGCTTTTTCACTTGTTGGTCTGTATTTACAACATAGCTGATAACACGATGCACGAACAGGATAAAATTGACACTGTGCCCAAAAGGTCTCCTTTTGGCTTTGCGTGGAAGGATTTCTTCAGATCAGACCTAACTATTCAGTTTGCAGGCCAAGGCTCACTTAGTCATAAAATCTTACCACAGTACATCATAAAGTAACAGGACCCATGTCAGGAATAATAATTAGGCTTTTACCATCTGTGCCAAGCAGTAAGCCAGGCTGGTACAGTTGTTCTTTTCTATTTTATAGAAGAAGATGCAGCTCAAAGAGTCTAAACAGCTTGTCCTAGGAACACAAAGCTAGGAAGTGGTAAAGGGAGGTTTTGAGCCCAGATCTGTATGATTCCAAAACCGCACTTTGCACAGACAACACTGCCTCCCATAACACAAAAAGAAAAACAGAATCTAGTTCAGAGGCTAAAGCTCTTTTGAATGGAGAAGTGAGTCAGCAAGGCTTGCACAGATAAAGTGGTAATACAAGTCAAAACCACCTCCCCTTTTGTTATTTCTATAGACAAAAGTCTTTCTTTGTCCTCAAACAAGCATAGTTTCTTCCTTCCCCAAGTTGCTTTACATATTAAAACAGTTTAAGCTAACAGGCAGGTTGATCTCAAGAATCTGACTTAACTCTAATCTTCTTTTTTTTTTTTTTTAAACAACAGAGACACCTTTTGGCCAATAAATGAAGCTGCAAGGTTACAGGAATTCTAGGCTAACACACAGTACATTGCACTGATGTGCCATTATGTATTTATCTTTTCAGTGATTCGTTGGTCCTCTGGGGCTCTAAAGCTGACACGGCCTTGGCCACAAAAGAAAGTACAGGACTACCTCAGTACTCATTGGCTTCAGACCTCGTCAGACCCAGTACTCGTCACATTTTGACGGGGAAAAAATGTTTCAGCATTTGGCGCTTACTTGGGACTCAGTGCACTTGCTAGAACTTGCATAAGTCACGGCACCACCCCACAAGAAAAGATTTCTGATGGGAAACATTCATTTGGTACTTGCTGGTTCCAGCACCCATCATGAGTTCCATAACAAATTACCAACGACTGCCGAGGTATGACTGTATCTCAAGAAAGATGTACTACCTGAAGTGCAGCTCAATCTGAATGGAGCCTTGGGTTGTGCTGCTGTTCTTGGAGGGCTGAAAGATACAGCTGAAGACATTTGTCGTGCCAGGACTGGTCTTCTGCCCAGCATAGCGAGTGTCAAAAGCCATCATGGAATGGGAAACCAGATTAACGGACTTGGTTTGGTTGGAAAAGCTCTCATAGAGCAGTTTACATTTCTTGAAGTCAAATCTAAAAGGAAGAAAACAGACAAGATGTTAAACTCTTTCCTTTTACAAAACTTTGCAAGTTCAAGGTCAAGGAACAAAATAATAACTATGCCAAAGTATGAAGGAGAAAAACTTTCATTCTAAGACCTGTCATTGATTTTAAGATTCCTCAAAAGGGGCTTAGCGTCACTGTGCCCTGTATCTTACTTTCCATTTCCAAGGATACAATCTTGTCCACAGGGATTTCATAAGGAATAGCAATACCACATGCGTATTACCTTCTTGGTAATGAGAATTAGCATTCTCATTTCTCATCTTAAGTCTAAGAAGGCTGTACACAGGGTGTGGCAAAAGTAGGTTTATAGTTATTTGGATGGAAAATAATACAATAATTAAAAAATAGTAATACAAGAATAAACTCTGTGCTTTACATACTCACAACTGTAAACCTACTTTGGTCTCACCCTGTATACGTAATAATTCCCAAGGGAGGTCGAGAGTCCCTTTGGTCCTTCATCTGTCAACTCCTAGCCTGCCTGGAGGATTCTCTCTCCACAGTTTGCTGAATTTTCATGTAAGATCACTACAGCTTAATGGGAACTAGAAGAACAAAAAATATCCTTCATTAAAGAGAAATAATGCAACTCATCCACCAAAAGGAGATGCATTTAAGACTGACTTTTTTTCATAACAGAGGAAGCTGCAATAAGCAACTCATCATTACTCAGTACCATCACAACTGTCTGTACAGAACTACCCCATGTTGGAAAAACCTAAGGGTACAGCCAATAATCAAAAAAAAAAAAAAAAAAAAATTGCAATTAACAAGACAATCAACACTGAATCCCGGCTTCACTATACCACGTTCTCATCAGCTGACTTAGATACAGACCAGATGGATTTTTAAGGGAAAGACAAAGCAGAAGATAAAGTGCTTCTGTGGGGAAATCACTAGCCTTGAAGTCCTGTTTTCAAATATCAAACCACTTTTCCAGCCATGTAATCTTAACACTAGTCGAAAACCACCTGGAAAACAGAAATAATATCTGCACAGCCGTACATGGCTGTCAAGAGAGCTAAATGGAAGGTAACCAAGTGTGCCAGCACAATGCGTTCTTGGAGGTTCCATACCACGAATCACAAATTCCTGGTCCACACTGACCAAGCCAATCAGCGAAGCACCAGGTATGCACACTTCCTTTCTGAAGGAAGTTTCCTAAGTTGCTGCTCAGCTCCCACGATTTCCAAGTGAGAACATGGGCCAGTAGTGCCAAAGCTTCCAATTTTTCAAAAGAAACCGAAATGCCAACGTTTTATGTGAAAAGCCCCAAGTTTTCAATGTCGGCCAGCGAGGGAGCCACGAGCGCCGCTCATCAAGCAGTCCCGGGCCCCGC
Source organism: Pteronotus mesoamericanus (assembly GCF_021234165.1). NCBI lineage: Eukaryota > Metazoa > Chordata > Mammalia > Chiroptera > Mormoopidae > Pteronotus > Pteronotus mesoamericanus. The sequence goes on from NW_026555200.1 coordinate 3,846,310, forward strand.
CTCTGCAGACTCACAGGAAGACCGCACATCCTGACTTGGTCGTGCGTGTGGGGGGACCATGTTCCAGCCCCGCGAGGTTTGCCAGGGCCTTAGCTGCACTTTAAAGCCCTCTCGGGCCCTTGTTTTTCTCGCTGGCACATCAAGGATCTGTCTGCTCTGTCAGCCACCGTGACTACAGTGAGCAGAGCAGCCTGCGACCCATGTAGCATGAGGAGGAAAAAACACCTTCCCTGTCCTAAGTCACGAGCATTTTAGAGGGCCTGCTGTGGCAGCACAGCCTAAGCCATGTTGCCCTGTACAGCGATGACTTTTGAAAAGCGCTGTGCAGACCACGTTCAGCTGGGAACCGCCGCTCCAGAACCTCTGCTCTCTGCTAAAGCAAAACATGTGGGTTATTTGTACTAAAGTCACTGTAATATTACCATTATTATAAAAATAATATAATTGGAGCCATACCTCGCTAGGGACCCAGCACCTTCTTTTCCTTTCGGATCTTTCAGCTCCAGACTTACGTTCACCATGTCAATGAGGAAGCACATGCATGTGTACACTTCTCCGCTCAGGACAGTCTGGAAAAAGAAAACATTGATCAAGTCATAGCTGATGACGCCAATCTAAGAGCAGGGTTAATAGGACAAGAAATCCCATTTGCTTATTGCTCCACCTTCTTCCCCCTGGCGATCTGAGGAATATATGCAAAGGGTGGTCATCAGCTGAGACGAGAGTTACAGAAGGACTATGGTCTCACTCACATGAATTCTTGGGTCTTGTAAATCATAAGGCCGCATAAACTCCTCTATGGGCTCTCCGAGGTTGTTCTCCAACAAACCGCGGATCAGCTTGTATTTGTACAGATCCAGGGAGCAGTGGACTGAGGAGAGGTTGCCATGGATAGATATGTCTGGCACTGTATGACTTATCTCTCTATGAAAAAAGAAAAGAGGTCGTTTTCACAAACAAATCACTAGCTTAACAGCGACATAGCTCACACCCCAATACAGGAGCTACACAGTACCCACCTTCATTATCAACCAGTTAATTTCTAACTGCCAACAAAAAAACATCATGTGGCTCCAGATGAGGAAAGTTAGTGTGACTGAGTGTCACACTTCAACTACAAAGAGCCTCTTTTCTCCCAAAATGCACATTTACAAAGTCCCCGAATCTAATGAGTTAATTAAGTAATATATTAAAAAGGAAAAAAATCTCATGAGACTCCGAAATAATTTAAACATTATAGTTGGAACAGCAATAAAGAAAAGATGACAAGCTCTTTACTTAACTCTTCAGATCTAGTGATAACTAAAGAAATCAGGGTTTTATACTGAGCCCAGAGGGGACATTAGGATAAAATCTGCGGCAGTGACTCGTCTCCATCGAGGTGGCAGGAATGAGTGGAAGCAGCTCAGGTCGAGGCGCGACACCTCACCTCACACTGAAGACCTTTGCACTGCCCCCCCCGGGGGCGAAGGGGGCCTCACAGGTCCTGCAGACACTGTGCTGTGCGTATATAAAATAGAGGGTTAGGATTTCAAGTGGAAGAGGGATATAAAAAATTACTTTGTCTAGAGAGAAAAACCTACATGCAATAAAGTGAAATAAGACCAGCGATGCAGTCAATAACGGAGAGCTGGAAAGGATCACCGCGTACCCTCCTGGGTTCCTGTTTGTGTGGTGCGAGAAGCTGATGGATACCTTACGTTCGGTTATCACGTTCTTTCTGGGCTAACAGAGTATAATTATTTGCACATAAACACTGATGAAAGTGGGTAACGTTTAGATATGGAGAGTAGCAAAGCACATTTTTTTTTGGAAGCATTACTTGAAAAGAAAACAAAGTGTTCAATTTCTAAATAATGAAGCTCCTCTTAAGTCTGCTAAGCCAGTAAAACCAAATACAGCCCATGCCAACCATAACTGACCGCCAGCCAGGGAGCACTTGAATAACAAGAAAGAATGAAATGCAAAAATCCCAGCGAGAGCCGCTAAACTGTATCATTAATCCAGACAGAAACGAAAAAGTGACATAAAAGGACTTGCCCAAACCCGAGGACTGCAAAGGGAGGGGCCAAAGGGGGACTCGAGTCACACTCTCTGCCAGCAACAGGACTGCTTTTCAAAGCACTGCGTTATGGCCACTCTGCATCTTCCCCTGGAGCTGAGGTGCAAATGTTGCCACGTTCTCCAAAACCAGGGCCTCGGACTGAAAGCCATCGTGCACTGGAGCCGCAGCCTCCGCCCGTGCACCCGGGCCCGGTGGCACAAACGCCGCCAGAGGACCGTGTCAATACACACACGTGAGGTCGGCCCTGAGAGCAGGCTTTGCGGGGGCTCAGGTAGAGTCCGGGGATGTGTATTTTCAAGAGCTTTCCCAGCCAGGTAGGGAACTAATGACAACTGAAGCAATGTTCTGAACCACAGAGAGAAGCATCTGTGTTGTGAGGCCAATTAAAAGGTAAATTAGAGTCGGTTCATTAGTGCTCATGGAGTACTTTAAGATCGCTTAATGGAGTGAAGTGGGCAAAGCCACCTCTAAACAGTCTTTCTGATTAAGTAGGCCTAGGGGCTAAATAGCAATGCCAGGCTAGAACCTATTGTTTTGGGAACAAATAACCCAAATGTCGCCTCTTCCAAAATATTCTCTCTGCCGCCGCCACCAGCTAACTACACCAAAATCCACGCTAAACTCATGTCTCTTCCTCTCCTCCAAGGCACCTGTTGCGATCCTATTACAGTTTATAACACTGACTCAGACACTAAATTAGAAGCATCTACTTGCCTTCCTACATCCCTCAGCAAAATGCAAGCTCTGGGAGGGCAGAGGTTTCTTCTGTCATCATAGCAGCCCTCATGCTAGCACACAGTTGGGACTCAAGGAGCTCTGTTACACAGATAAAGAAATAAGTGAGTACCTATTCTCTTTCAGACTTACCCAGCAGCACTGATTTCCAACTGATTAGGATTCTATGACAGACGTTATTCAGATATAAACACTCACTTGTCCAAATTCCTTTCCACCTGCAATTTCAGCCTGCAAGGCTCAGTTAGCAGGCTTCCTCCTGTCTGTCGCACGAAGTAGGAGGGGAAGATCAGATCGCCACTACCGTCGTCTGAGGCCTTAGCATCCTCTCGTGGATGTCTCTCTGCAGCGAAGATGTCCATGTCTTGTAGATCCACGACAATGCAATCCAGCAGACAGACGTGGTCTTCTGCAGTCACCCAAGGAGAGAGAGAGAGGAAGAAAATGGGAGCCAGAAAAGGCTGGCCCTGAACAAAACTAAAAAGCAAAGAAAGTTCATTCCGTCTTGGGAAAAGGTTTAGAACTGCCTGCTTCAGAAAACGAGGGGTCCAGAAGTCTCCACTCGGGCACGGAGCCCTCCCCCCGCCACGCTCTGTGTGCTGGCCACTTCCCGCTCGCTCACCTCCACGTCCGTGTCTGTTGCGCCACAGTTCCTCAGGGTCTCACTACTGTCCTGAGACACTAACTGAGGCCAAAAGGGTTAGGAGTAAACTGACCTACCAGGCATCCCTCCCGAGACACCCAATTTGCATCTCCTGTAGAGCTCACTGTTACCCAAAGGTTACCAAGTCTCCCGGCAACAAAATTCTTTTTCAAACACGCACCACATGTAACCATTTCCGCCACTCCAATCTGATCCAAACCACCTTCGCTCTGGCCTAGACCACCATCAACCCCCCTCCACCACACCAACAAATTCCCTTCTGGCCCTCACAAAACCATTCAGTTCACAAAATACCAGAGTAACCCCTTTAAAAAGGACAGAAAAGCAAAAAGGAAAGGAAAAGGAAAAGGGGAAGGGAAAGGAAAGGAGGCCATAACATCCCCTTCCTTTGTACACTTTAATGGCTGTTTGATCCAAAACTCTTTCTGTAAATTCCCCTACGTCCCTGTGAGACTCGGCATAAGCCCACAGCCTCCTTTTCCAACGTCGCCTCAAGCCGCCCTCCGCCCTGCTCAGGAGGCCGCAGGCCCTCTGACCTCTGCCTCCTCCAGACGCCAAGCTCTCTGCTGCGGGAACAGCCTCTGACCCACGGTGTCGCCCTCCCCTCTCCGTCTCAGCTGGGTCCTCTCTGTACCTTGGTCCTCTCTGTTCTTCTGTCTTTCCTATAACTTTTATCTTAATCTCTGAATACCCAGAGGCTTATTTAATTTTCTCTCTCACAGTATTCACATGATGGCAGCATCTTAATATATAAGAGAATAAAATATAAAGCCTGGCATTAAGCAGGCACTAAATAAATTAGTTCTTGATTTTCTGACTACACTGATAACTACATGAAATAGATAAAGGTAGAGCTGATCTGAAAGAAGGAACGGGAAAGGAATGAAGGGCTTCGGAGATTCCTTGGGGTCATCATGGAATCCTAGGGATCCACAGAAGTATGAAAATCGCTGCCTTAATCCAATCTTATTCACAAACAGAGGAATTCCAGAAATAAAGGGTAAACCAGGAAGAGAAATATCGTTAGAAAAGAGGCCTTTCTACAGTCCAAGTCACTGCTTGTAGGTAAGGCTGGCCCCCTTCCTTACCCACACTGTCATCCTAACGACAGCAGAACACAGCACTTAGTGAGTGGTTCTATGAGCGCACCCCATCCATGCTCCCTGCGTGTGACGTAGGCAATGTCACATGGCTTAAGACTTCAGGTTCTGGAGCCAGGCTGCCTGAGCTCATAGTCTAACGCTGCCATTTACTACCTACAGAACTGTGGGCAGGTGGAGTTACTTAATCTCCCTTAGCCTTTGTGTTTTCATCTGTGAAATGGGGATAAAAATAAAACTACAGGGGCGTTACAAGGATGAAATCTGATAATTTATGTAAAGAATGTGCCACTGTGTCTGGCACAAAGGAAGTGCTGAACAACTAGTATTATCATAATTATACACTCTCATGTAATCATCAATGCCCCCTCCGCCCCCCACCTCCAGGGCTAGGAGGTGCCGCGGGGAGTCAACTCTTCCTCGCACGCGTCTGCGGGGAGACAGTTAGCAGTGTCCCTCAGCCAGTGTCCCCCATCTCCCAAAGCCACCACGATGGACTAATTTTGTCGCTAATTACATTCTGCTCCCTCTCCGGCTCCTTGGAGCAGCACCTCCAGCACCCAACCCGTCACCCAACCAGGACACAGCTGGCCATTAAAAGGCCGAAATCAGGCTCTCATCTGAAATGACCCTTCCTTAAATTCTAGAGCAGGGCGCCAATAACTAGACGGTTCATGCCTTTTAAAAATTGTTACTTAGAGTAGTTCCATTGTTACCTAATTCACACTAATATTTTTTTAAAAGAGCTCCTTTTTACTTCATAGAATTAAACAGTGACTTGCAAGAATAGTGTCTGAATAGTGGGTGTGTCTAAGGCTGAGGGCCTCCTAGTTATAATATCACTATCTGGTGGCAATTCTCTTGATCTGTAAGAAATCCTAAAAACATCTAAATATCTTTATTTACAAGGTGTCTTGCGAATTTAACCCACTTTAGAAGTCACCCACAGCTAAATCCTCACCCTAAATTTCTTAGACCAACGAAAGCAATGTCAAAATTCGATGATCACTGGAGACATGCTATCAATCACCTTGTCGGCCTTTGCCTGTACAGGAGGCACTGCCCCTCCTCTTAGGTTCCCGCAACCAGCGCGCGAACTTCCCCACCTTCATCACGCAGTTCTTTCGCCTCTTTTACCTGGGCTTCTGGACACCTGGCCAACGGAGGGTGTGGCTTGTTGCCCGTGCCACCTGGTCGAGGAACTGGGCACAAACTCACTCTTCAGACTGCCTGCATCCGTTCCGGCAGGCGGCACCATGAACAGCCCCTCCGAATGGGTGCCCTTCGGGTCCTCCGCGCTTGGCGTTTTCCTCGCACTGTGCTTGGGAGTAGTTCCTGGGGAAGCCGAAGGCACAGATTCCTGGGAGGAAACAACATAAAACTAGACAGCAGCAACGGGGGCGGAATCTTTACTAAAGTCCCATCCCAGTCCCTGAATCCTCCCAAAACTCCGTAACACTTGGCACTTCCCAAGACAACGAGATCCCATGCACAGAAAGGTAACAGGGTCGTGACATTTATGTTACATGTAATTATTTGCGGAGATGTTACATATAATTCAATACCCATTGAAAACTGTGGCAACTCTGCAGGAGGATATTATCTTTTGTCTTAAGAGCAAATGTTAAGGTGCTAATTGCCAGTGGTTTAATCTAGGTCAAACGTGGCAAAAGCCAATCTCTCAGCCATACGAGAGATTGTCCCTTTACTGGAGGGGAGGGGTTTATTGTTCTAAGAAATGTGTCCAACGGCCATTATGGCTCCAATGGAACGAAGCTACGATCATGTGTTTGCACTTTCTGGAAGTCTCCCCTCGTGGGTATACATTTCTCATCTCTCAAGAATTGTGTAAATGAAAACAAAATGGAAAACACAGGCAGTTGGTTATACCTAATGTTTCTGTTCAAGGACATAAAAATCAAGAGCTAATCCTGAGTAAAATAAATTCTATAATTCTACTGAAAATACTACACACTGCCCTAACATACTTAGTGCCTTCAGGTAACTGCTAATAGGGGTAAAACTTTTTCACCACTCCGATTCAGCAACCGACTTTAGAACTTGCCCCGACTTCTTCGCCCAAGCCTCAGAGCCATGCATGTGCCTGGCTTCTGCGTCTACCGGTTCTGAAAGCAGGTTGCAGGAGGGAGGGCGGTCTCCCTCTAGCACCTCCTTGAACGTTCATCCCTCCCAGCATTCGGGAAGATGACAGCGCGCTCTCCTTCACAGGTACCTTGGGTAGTAACTACATGTAACACCGAAAGAAACCAGTTCTTACTTTCTGAAATTTTTTTTGCAAGGCAAATTACTAGGTAAATGCTATTATTTCAGCATTTCAACATTAAAAACAGTCCCTCTTGCTTATTTCAACTCCAGAGTATCTGTTGCTCTTTCATGTGATTCATCTCTACATCCTCTCTATAGTTCGTTTAAATAAATCAATGGCTTCAGGAGACTCACTCAGAGCTTTGAAATGCTGACTTAGAAATTATGGTGTAAGCACAAGCTACGACTAAGAAAAATGAAAGGAAAAACATATGCAAAAAATTCAAACCTGCACTCATTAAGATATGGATTTATGTCAAACAATTCTAAACACACAGGAGTCATGACACTCAAAGGCAAATAACCCCTCTGCAAGCTTTGATTTCAGGGTTATTTCCTGTTCTTTAACCGCTGGAATGCATACTAGACAAACCTCCCACGCGCAAATGTGTTCAAGGGCAAATGTAAATGCAAAGTGATCTTTGGTGAGGAAAGTAACCATTCACTTTACAGCGGCCTAGATCAACCGAGCTTGACTGTGCATGTGGAGAGGCAAGCTTCACAGATATGTTCATCTGATTGCAAATACTTTAACAGGCGACACACTCCAAGCAGCCCTTATGGAATTCTACAGCACAACCACTGGTACGAAACAAGATGCTTTTCTGGAATTTAAGGAAATAAACTAGATCACCAAGTACTACACCTAGGGCTGGAGGCACAGGAGGAAAGGAGGGAGGGAAGGACGGAGGGAGGGCAAGATGGAGGAAGGGAGGAAGGGAGGGATTGCTTTTCATGGGCCTTAACAAGAACTTCTCTACACAAGAGGAAAATGAGTCTCTCTCTCTCTCTCTCTCTCTCTCTCTCTCTCACACACACACACACACACACACACACACACACACACACACACAGATAAGCAGACTTCCCAAATAATGAGATATTTTAAAGGGTTAGTTTTTTAAATTTTCCTTGTTTAAGCATATGAGTGTGAATTGACTGCTGAATCCCATAAGGTTTTTCAGAATAACCAGGAGGCAAAAACGCATATTATACCTTGAAGAAAAAGCGATCCTTGTACGCACTGCCACTTAAAATCAAATCCTCAAAAACAAATACAGCGAAATTTTTTCATTAAAATGCTACAAACCATATACAGTTATTTGGCTTACTTAACAAAATAGAAACATATCTGTAAAAATTCCGTGAGATATTTTGGCAATTCTTTGTTAGACTAACTTCAGCGTCAGCTCATGAGCCCATATATAGATATATCTGATGCAGAAAATCAGTCCTTTACCTTTTTAGGAAGGGTAGAGAAACAAAAATGGTTTTATTGAATTTGATCACCCATTCTGACTCTAACTGATCTTTCTCTTAAAAAATGTAGGTCTCAGGACAAAGATTTACAACAAAACAAGTGTGTTCTGAAAATTTACTATAAACTCAAAAGATGGTTCTCAAGGAGGACTCCCTTGGGCAGTAATGGCAGTAGAGCCGGAACAAAGCTGCAGTGTCCTGAGGTGACAATGGGGACAGCGTTCATGTGCAAACACCAGTTCTGATATATTTATCTATCACCTAGTCGTGTCCCTTATAAACACCTCATACTAAGGCAAAGTGAGTAGGAAGTTCAGAAGCAGTTACCAGTCTTGTTATGAATGGATCTTTCTTTTATGTTCTTCAAGTCAGCAGGCAGCAAAATGCTTCTCTCTCAACTATGAAAACCAATTTTCTTCATTAGGGCCAATGTTACTAGTTCCCCGCCAGGCCTACTGTGAAAAGACCAGTGGTGGCTGATTTTACTTTTACTGTCTTAAAAAATACACATAAGCCCTGACCGGTGTGGCTTAGTTGGCAGGGTGGCGTTCCATACAGCAAATGGCCCTCGGTTCGATTCCTGGTCAGGGCACGTGCCTGGGCTGCTGGTTCAGTCCCCAGTCAGGGTGTGTACAAGAGGCGCCCAATCGATGTTTCTCTCTCACATCAGTGTTTCTTTCCCTCTCTCTCCCCCTGCCTTTCCCTATCTCTAAAAATAAATGAATAAATAAAAATGTTGAACAATTTTTTTAAACACCCACATATGTGGAAGCCTGCGTCTCCTTGTGAAAGCAGCCCCCGCAGCAGGGCCTGTTAGTCCTGCAGGGCAGGCGGGCTTCCCGCAGCAGGGACAGGAAGGAGTGAGGCCTCCATCGGTAGCTCCGCCTGTGGGTGCACCGACGAAGCTGGCGTGAACCGGTGGCGCTCTTCCCTCTGCCTCGCCCAACACTGCACCTCTGCTCTGACCGCTAAACCTGGTTTATCGGAGAGAGTGGCCCTAACTATGTAAGATGACACAGGGACAACATGACCTCTAGTCCTTTGTCCAAACACCCCCACTCCAGGTCCTGAGCCCCAGGTCGCAACCCAAGGACGTGGTTCCTATGACTGTCACTCTTCTCCTTACTCTTCTCTCTTCGCCTTACTCTACCCATGCCCACTCACTCAATCAGATGTTTTTGGTTCAAGATGTTTAGGTTACCAACAGTGACTAAATGGGTGAATAAAAAGTAAAAGAAATGAAAATACAAAGACGGTAATGCAAAAATTTTAACATTATTTGAGTTTAGGCATTATCAACACATGTTGTCTTCCTGCTCCTTTCTAAGCTGAGTGGAGCCCTCGGCAACGTCCTGGGAAGGACGACCAGCCTACTCACTCTCTTTCATCTTCTCTTCTTCTGTACCTAGAGAGGCAAGCAGGCATTGCTCAAATTTATATCTTTTCTGTAATAATCTTTGGCGTTCTTCCACCAAAATTATTTTAATGAACTTACTGCTCTACCCTTTGGAAAATTCAAAGAGCTAAAGCTATTCAGGAAGGGCCAGTAAGACACATGGCAGGAACAGCCTCTGCCGGCTCGTTTCCTCGCATAAACCGAATCCTAACGCCAGAGGTAAAATCAACTCACAGTTAAGTTCACAGAGAATGGAGCCAAACACACTGACGTCTGAGGTTCGCACGCCCTCCCCACTAGCTGTTTGATCCAAAAGAAATGGCTTAACCTTTTTAAGTCTCAATTTCTTTATCTGAGAAATAGCACTAATAATAATAGATTAACTCTCTGGTTACTAATGATAACAAACAAATTATATAAAGAGCTTAGGCTGATGTATATAATAAGCGTTCAAAAAGCATCTTACTGTTATTATTGTCAATCATAAGATCTTACAATCAAATTTCAGGTGCATCTATCTTCAAAGTCTCCCTCTCTCCCTATGGTATTAGCGGTTAGACTAAAAATGAGCACAAGTAGCTGGGAATTTCGGCAAGTGCTTTTCTGACAAGCTAAAATGAGTTTGCACTGAATAAGCAGGTAGACTAGCAAGGTTCCATCAAAATGCTCACAGAGAACAACAAGACGCTTCTAATTCCAACAATGTTACTCAGTCTCCTCAATGCAAATATGCGTGGCGAGGGCTCAGCAGACCGCCTCCAAGTCCTCTCGGTGCTACGTCTGTGATTTACTAGGGGTTCCTATTTTTATCATTTATTCTCAACAAGTCCCAATTTTCCCAAAAGTAAAATGAAAACAGCTGCAATCCTCATGCCAACTACCTCCAAACATTGTTGTAAGAGATAAATAAATGCTAAAGTAGTTTTAAACTGCAGAGCAGTATTTATCTAAGACTTCATTGTTAAGATATTTTTAAATGGCGTCAGATAAACCTTGGGCCAAATCAGAGTTCCCCTGAAAAAGCCACATAGTATAAAACGTTGATTATAATGAGGTCAAACAGTAAGGAAGGCATTATAAAGATGGACAGTTGGTTCTGTTGATTTGTTTGCTAAAATAAGTTACTACATACAGCTGGTAAGTAGTTATGATTTCCACTATCTCTGTTAAAAGATTAATTAAAATGTCAGTAAAATGTCAAAAATAATTCTTCAAGCCACATAAACTAACAGCAGTTAGGCATCAATCTCATGGCAACATGTGAATTTTTAATTGGTGTTCAAATGCTTATTAAACAACAAGGGAATGGGTACTAACTGCTCACCTTATCTTGTAAGGAAAAGGTCCCGGGATAACCAGCAAAGAGAAACTTGTTCTTGACTTTCAATTTCCCCAAATTTGCTACAATCAGATTATTTGATCTGGAACTTTCTGGAATAAGGAGAACAGGAGCACCAGCCTCGATGTCCAGAAGAACCCGTGAGCAGCGCTGGGCTTGATCTCTCACCTAAAACAGGAAAGAACACTGACTCAGTGGCTCGATTAATTCCCCAGTTTTACAATCAAATAAACTGAGGTTCCCAAAAATTTCCATTAATTTAAAAGTCTAAAGCACCTAAAATCACACAGAGTATATTCTATGACCACCACAGAGTTAAATTAGAAATCAGTAACAAAAAAAGATCATGGAAAACCCCAAATATTTGAAAATTAGACTACACACTTCTAAATAACCCATGGGTCAAAGAAAAAAATCACAAGGAAAATGGAAAAATATTTTGACCTTACTGATAAAGAAAACAGCACGTTAAAATTCAGGTGATGTACTTAAAACAGCAGAGAAAAATGTTTAGCAGTCAATGTTTATTTTATATTAAAATATAAAGATTTAAAATCAATGATCACAGCCTCTATCTTAAGAAGCTATAAAAAGGAAAAGCAGCCATGGCTAGTTTGGACTGAGCACTGGCCTGCGAACCAGAAGGTCACTGGTTCGATTCCCAGTCAGGGCACATGCCTGGGTTACAGGTCAGGTTCCAGTTGAAGGCATCTGTGTGAGAGGCGACCAATCATTGTGTCTCTCACTTACTGATGCTTCTCTCCCTCTCTTTCTCCTTCTCTTCCCCTCTCTCTGAAAATAAATAAATAAAATCCTTTTTTTTTTTTTTTTTAAAGGAAAAGATAAACCTAAGTAAAGGGAAGAAGATAATAAAGAACAGAAACTGCCCTGGCTGATGTAGCTCAGTAGATGGAGCACCAGCCAGAGAACCAGAAAGTTGCAGGTTCGATTCCTAGTCAGGGCACATGCCTGGGTTGTGGGCCTGGTCCCCAGTTGGGGACGTGCAAGAGTCAACCTATTGAAGTTTCTTTCCCACATCAATGTTTCTCTCCCCCTTTCTCCCTCCCTTCCCCTCTCTACAAAAATAAATAAATAAAGTATTTTTTAAAAGAACAGAAACTGCTTCTTTAGAAAACAGATAAACAATAGGGAAAAAAATTAAACATTTATAGAACACTATACCAACAACCACAGAATATTCATTTAAGTTCTAACCATACTCTAGAACAGCCTTCAATAGGTTGGTTATTTGAAAAGACTGAAGAAAAATGACAAACCTCTACTACACTAATCAAGAAAAAAGACAGGAAACAAAAATCACAACTATCAGGAACAAGTGGGAGATGTTGCTACTGAACTTACAAATAGTACAAAGATAAGGGAACCAACAAATAATTTCATGCCAACAAACTGACTATTTATATGAAGTAGACAGACTCCTTTAAAAAGAACTATCTACAGCTAACATTATATTTAATTGTGAAAGATGATGCTTTCCCCCTAAGACAGCGATTTCCAACCAGTGGGCCGCAAGAATTTTCAAAACATGCAATACCTGACTATTTAGTCAGGGGCACTGACCTCTTTGCCTTTAGACTGTCAAATAAAAAAATGACAACAGTCAACACAACAATACCTGTCCTGTGTGAATCAATCAAATTATACATATTTTTTTATCAGATCAGCAAAAAAAAATTTTGTTGTGCCACCGAATTTTAGTAATTAGTTTACAGGTGCCATGAAATGACAATGGTTGGAAATCGCCGCCCTGAGATCAGGAACGGTGGCTTCTACTCAGCGCAGCAGTGGAAGTCTTAGGACGCGCGAAAATGCACGTGGGTTGGAAAGGAATGACTAAAGCTCTCTTATTCTCAGACAACACGGCCATCTTGTAGAAAACCCTCAAGAATCGAAAGGAACTAGAATAAGGAACTTCATCAAGACTGCAGAATACAAGGTCAACATGTCAATATATAAGAGTCAATTCTATTCCTTACACTTCCTAAACAATTGGACATTGAAATTTTTTTTAATTTCATATCGTTTATAACACCATCCAATTGGAAATACTTAGGGATAAATTTCACAAAACATGTGTAAGGCCAGTACACCCAAAACTACAAAATATTGCTGAGAGAATCTCAAGACCTAATTAAATGGAGAGATATGCCATACTCAAAGGTCCAAAGGCTCAGTGTTGCTAAGTTGCCAATTCTCACTCAAAATCCTAGGTGACTTTATTGTAGAAACAGACAAGCTGATTCTAAAATTTATAAGGAAAAGCAAAGGATCTAAAATAGCCAAAACAATTTTGAGAACAGAGAATAAGGTTGGAGAACTTATACTACCAGATTTCAAGACATATTACAAAACAACAGTAACCAAGACTAGGTAGCACTGGCATACAATTAAATAAAAATCAATGGCAACAGAATAGAAAATGAAGAAATACATACATATATGGCCAACTGATTCTTACAAAAGTGCCAAGATAATTCAATTGGAAAAGAATAGTCCGGATATGCATATGGAGGGAAAAAATTCAGTCTTTACTTCATAAAACATACAAAAATCAACTCAAAATGGAAGAGATCTAAAATTATAAAACTTCTAAAAAAGGAAAATTTTCGCCACCTTGTGGTAGGTAAAGGTTTCTTTGATAAAACGCAAACAGCACTTAACCATAAGAGAAAAATATTTAACCTCACCAAAATTAAAAGCCACTTTTCAAAAAATAGTGTTAAGAAAATTATTTTAAAACTTAGATGAACGACTGCCTAACCCTACAGACCTCACCAGTTATCATCATAACAAATTATCTTCTCGTATTTCTATCTTCCCGCTAAAATATAAGCTCCCTGAGGGCAATGACCATGTCTTTCTTGTTTTCCATTATATTCCGAACACAGTGTGTGACACCACACTCTGCAATAAGCATTCACTAGATAATTGAAGAAATGAACAAGCAAGGTTGTCGTAAGGGTCAAATGAGATAATATATGTGAAAGCACTTTGAAAACTCCAAAGCATCATTAATGTAAATAGTTATTGATCAAATGTACAGCATACTTATTTTTGCTATCTCCGTTTTCCTCCTGCAACTGAGTCAACAGAAGGACAGCAAGAAAAATAACCCGCCACTGGTCACACAGCTTCCAGGGGCAATACCCAGTCTCCAGATTCTTGTCTTGAATGTCTTAGCTCCACTGAAAACCTGTGCTCCAGTTCCTCAGTGAATAAGGAGGTTTAATATAAAAGACGCTAAATAAAGCAGAAGACACAGGATAACTATAGTATACTTCTGGGGAAAAAAATAAAGAAAACAATTTCTATCTGGCCCAATCAAACTCAGTACATGATATTCCTCTTATTTCGAACATTAAGATTACAAAGAAATATAAAGTGCCACCGGAGCATTATTTACAGACACTGGAAAAGAGAGGAACAGAAATCCAGCAACAAGGCAAAGGTAAATCATTCTATCTGTGACCAGCACAATATTAGGAGAAAGGAATTTAAATTACAAGCAAAATAGCCTCTTATTCTTAACAGCCAAGAATAGTAAGCTTTTAGCTCTCTCTGTAAATCTAATTCGAACAGCAAAACTGAAGATCCTTGAGAAGATTGGCTTTTCTTCAAAGCCCACACAGCACTATTCAAAACAAAAATACATTCCTTTACCTTCTGCTTATGTTATATAATTTGATAAAAACAAAGTTTAAAAATTAACCTGTTCAATTTCTGCTCTCCCCAGGAAGGTACATCTAGCTAATCAGTAATGCACAGTGACTCATGCCCTAACCCAAATGGTGCCTCGCAATAACACTACTACTATTTAAACCACACATGTAAAGGCAACTGTTTAAATGTACATGACTCTAACAGATAACATTTAGCAAAGCTGAACTGAGAGCCGTAAAAATGTTGTGAGCTTTATAGGATCCAATCCTATAAAATAATACCACTTAAGTTTTCAATACCATTTAGAGAATTAAATCCTATAATTCAAAATTATTCAAAAAATAAACTATGGGCCCAAAGATTTTCATGGAAGCATTACTCATAAGAATGATATACTGGAAGCAATTCAAATGTTCAAAAAAATAAGGAAATGGTTAAGTAAACTAACCTGATGGATTACATAGTTATTAAATAGAATCACTATGAAAAGTACAAAGCAAGATGGCAAAAGATTATGAAAAAGGGTTAGGAAAAGCTGGATTCCCAAAGTATATGCATGAAGTTAACAGTTTCTGTACTTTACTACATGAACTATACACTTTTCCTCAATTTAAAAGGTTTTTTTAAAAAGTCTATGTAAACCACAAATACAATACCATTTTACACTCAGTAACTTGCCCAAAATAAAAAGGTGGCAAAATATGAACGACAAAGAATTCTTACACATTGCCAATGGGAGTATGTAATGAAGTTGGCCATTTCTGAAAACCTGCTGGCATTATCTTATAAAGAGAAACATGCATCTCTATGGCCCAGAAATTCCCCTCCTAAGTGTCTCAGAAAAACTATCACAAATGTACAGTAGGAGACACTGAAAACAACCCAAATGTCCAACAAGAAAGTGGGTAAACCATGTGTGTTATACACAATGAAATATGACAGCGAAAATAAATGAAATGCAATCACATGTGATAAACTGAAAGACTCTTATTAACATAGTAAGTGACCAAGAAAAGCAAGCCACAGAACACTAAATACATTTTAATAGCATGTTGTAAAGATCAAAGCAAGAAAAATAAAAGATATCGTATAAGATCTTTTTTTCATTTCAAAGGGACTATTAGACCCAAAAATCAGGACAGTGATGACCTGAGGGGTTGACAGGGGACAAGGTAGGGGAGGAACATGTGCAGCAGGCTTAGCGATGTTTTAGTTTTTATTTTGATTGTGGGTTCACGGGTATTCATTTTATTATTATGTTTTGTAACTTGGACAGATATTCTTTTATATGTGTCAAATACCACATATTTTTAAGTTTCTAAAGAGAGAAAAAAGGTTATATACTCCATGATTATAATCATGGAAACATGTATAGGGGAAAACACGAAAATAGTTTAAAACATATTTATGATACTATGAGACTAGTAAGACTGAATCTTTTTTCCAAACTCCCTATAATTTGATTATGCTATTTATATTTATATTTTTATATATATATATATATATATATTTTTTTTTTTTTTTTTTAAATACATCATCTGGAAGGCAGGAAACCAGTGACACTGCTTCCAGGAGAGAAAGTAGGTGGTTGGGGGAAAGTACTGAGAGGGAGACTTTTCTCCAAATGTTCTTTTTTACTTTGATTCTGTACCAAATCAATATGCAACAGAGTTAAAATTTTTTAATTTAAATTAAACTAATTTTTTTTAATCTTTCCACTATAAACATCATCTATTTCTTAAGTTATCGTCTTTTAACTAACAGTTTAAAAGTAAGTAAAAACAAAGTTTTACAGAGAACAGCATTATAACCGTTTCTGGGGCCCCCAAGCTGGGCGCCAGAGCCCCAGGGGCCAGGGCGGGTTATAGTTTCAGGTGAACACACCCCCTGCTGGACGCTGCACAACCAACCAGCCTGAGGTAGTTCCCATTCAGTGTTAAATCACGAGACATTCCTTTCAATGACACCTCGTCTTTGTGAAGAGGGGTCTTAAGCAGTTGCTGTGACAAAAAGCAAGAAGCATGAGGAAGTAAATGCAGAACAGGAAAGGAGGGTTGTGATGTCCAGCCTGATTCCAGTTGGAGAAGTTGTACAGTGCCCAAGAGCACATACATCCTATGTACTGTGGTTGAGAATGAAACAAAAATATCACTTTCACTTATGTGTTATTTTTCAGGTGACTACTAAGTTGTTAGGACAGACGTACTTACTAAATTGCTTAGTCTTAATTACTTTTAAATGGAAAGCCATTAGGTGTTTCTTCTGGCCTAGGATATGCCAAGGAAAAACTTCCAAGACATTTTGGGAGCAATGAATGAAGAAGGCTGGGAACTTCTAATTCTATTCGAAAAACCCCTCTTTATAAATGTTCTTTGGGACCATCTTCCAATAAAAGAATCACCACTAAAGCCCTAGAAGGGCCAAAAGTCTTAAGTGTTACCCATAATTTTATTTATCTTTTTTAGAGAAAGCTAAAACCAAACTTTAAAGGTAATTAGAACATGATATAGTGAAAAAGAAATACAAGCTCTGAGGTTACAGCGAGATTTCTATAGGTAACCAGCTCCACGGAGGGCATTAGCAAGCATAAAATTCCCTAATTACCTTTGCTGTTTTCAGTGAAATGTTCCAGATTTCTCTCTAGAGGCTTAAGAGCCCTGTGGATCAGTCAAACTGGAACGGCAGCGAGGAGAAAGGAGCGCACCTACCGTCTGCCCCTCGACCGCGGCGCGCTGGCGCCCTAGGACGTCCTGCAGCTGAGTGAAGTGCTGGATGAAGGCCACCACCTCCGCCTGGAAGCGCTGGGTGTGCACGTACTGCACGGAGGCCATCTGCAGGCTTACGCGGACGTCGTGCCCCCTCCGCAGCAGAGGGTCGGGCCGCCCATACCTGCAACAGAGGAGTGTGGCTCAGGCAGCAGCAAGACACAGGTCAGGGTCTGAGGACGGCCTGGGTTGATGGAGAGCTTTCCCTAGGGAACAGCTTGAACCATTAAAATGGAAATTCACAGTCAAGTTTGACAAAGCAGATGCCAATAATCACCCGCTTTCTGAGCTTTGGCCACATGTGGAGGGTGGAAAATAAAAGTCTGGTGTGACAGCCAGCCAGGGCGATAAACTGGCGGGCAGCTCTGGGCCCTAAATTCGCTCTGGCTTCCAGAACTCACTCAGAAGCCACCTGTGGTTCAGACCATTCACCTGGGCCTTTAAGGAAAAGTGACTGTTCCTGCTCCCTCTATGCTAGCAAGACTGTGACAATATAGACTTGAAAAATAGTAAAAGTAAGGCCATGAAACAATGGGTAAGAAAATGAGGCAACCAAACCAACATTTCTGGGGAAAACTGTCTTCTGGTGGCAGAAAGAAGCACTCTTTTAACTTCAGTGAAGTGTAGGCCACAGAGGCTTAGCATCTACATTCCAAGATAAATTAGAAAGCTTTACGAATGATTTTGAATTTAACGGTGAATGGTGTCATAATAAAAAATTATTTTTTTAATTTTATTAATTTTATTTTTAGAGGGGGAAGGAAGGGAGAAAGAAAGGGAGAGAAATCTCAATGTGTGGTTGCTTCTCAAGGGCCCCTCAACCTGGTCTGCAACCCAGGCACGTGCCCTGACTGGTAATCGACCAGGTGACCCTTTGGTTCGCAGGCCAGTGCTCAATCCACTGAGCTACACCAGCCAGGGCATAATAATAGATTATTTTATAAGATATAGTCACTGGGGAAGGGAACTCACATTTGCTAAGCACCTATTTTGTGCCAGAGAGTTAAGAGTTTTATATTAATTATCTCATTTCTTACAGAAACATATTACTGTGGTAGATAATTATAGAACCAATTCAATCTAAATTATCAGTAAACCATGATATACTCCCCCTGAAAAATGAAACAAAAAGTTTTGAGAGATCTTTAGAAACAGGTTTTCTCAATTCTGGCTGAACATTAGAATCACTTTGGCAAGCTCCAAGAAAAAAGGACTGAACACTGCCCTAGACCAGAATAGTTGCGGGCAGAGATGGATATTATATATTCTAACAGCTCTCCAGAAAGTTGAAAATCCGCCATCTTAAACTTTCTGCTTTCCAAGAAAACCAGTCTTTAGTAACTATGTAGGTCTAAAGATGCCTTCTAAATCCTAAACTTGGAAAGATTCAATACAGATTATGTTTACGCAGGAAAAAAAAAAGCCCCACCTGAAATCATTTCACAATGTTTACAGCTTGATGGAAGCTGATCTAACTTGGTCCCCTGACCATTTAAATTAAAAAACGGATGGATGGAGACGAAGCGAGTGGCCTGAGACCGCAGAACAAGCAGGAGGGAGGCCGGCAGGAGCCCAGGCTTTCCAACAGCCAGGGCTGCTGCAATCACGCCCGCCTGTTCACGAGGCCCGAGCAGCCCGCTTCAGCACAGGTCCACGTCCACACAAATCAGGACTCCATCCCACCAGATTTTCATTGTTTAGTCAACAAAAATTTGACACGCAGGCAATTATGAGAAAATGTCAAGTGAGGAAAGGTCACCGCTCTTACTTGAAAGCCTGGAAGATGAGCGCCTCCTCCCCACTGGTCGTGAAGCGCTCCCGGTAGAGCTCCCCGTGGGCCGTGAGGTCGCTGAGAGACAGGCTCCCGATGCTTCCCTGCAGGGCCAGGTCTCCCTCTGGGGACGTGAAAGTCAGAACGCATTAAGCATCCTTTTTGGCCATTCACCTTAAAAATGTCTGACACAAAAACAGATCTACGCGCGCCTCAAACTCTTCGTTATTTAAGCAAACTACAGGTCAAAAGCAAGTTTCCCTACTCCGACACACCCAGAAAAAATGTTTTATGCAATCTGTCGAGTAGCTTCAGTGCAGAAGTCCACAGGGGGCTGAAATAACACAGCCATGTCATGCTTTAACATTTGCAACAGGAAAGAAATCAAACTAAATGCATGAACACTTTAAAGAACACAAAATTTATAATTATAGAAACATGATCCATTCCGAGATTAGACCCCTACTTAGAATTAGGGAAATATCATCAGGTCTGTTCATTGAACTATGGATAAAAGGCTCAGAGCTATGTTAGGTATTCAAGCAACCTTAGTGGGTTTTGGGGTGATTTACCAGAAAACACTAATGAGACAGAGACTAAAGACAGTTCTGAAACTCCTCCGGCACGACAGGGTGAAGCCCCAGGGAGGTGGCAGGGCAGAGGAGGAGCGTGGCAATGCGCACGCCTGAGATGCGGACTCTGTGAGTCATTCTTAACAGGGGGTGGATATTAAAAAGAAATATGCTGAACTGTTGCTTCTGTAAAGCAAATTTTATCATCACAATCAGCATTATAAAACAATGACTAGTTCAGCTCCCAGTGAACCGAAGGCACATCCTTATTTTTGATTCTTAATATCCTCTAACAAAAGTACCCAAGCTTCTACAATATTAAAGACCTATCTCTGCTAGGAAGCTTTTAGACATTAATTTACACCAGGCAGGGAAACCTCACTTTCAGTTCATTCCTTCCCCACAAGACATTCTTGTTTTTAACTACAGAGTCAACATTTGAGCTTTGTGATCATCCATATTTCATTACCTGTTCCGTATGAGAGGAATAGAGTTTTTTAAATTCACTTTATAAATCCCTACTGTTTAGGACTTGCCGTACCTGATCATGGTTGTTCTACTAAGAAGTTCAACCCACAGAGTCCATGAGAAAGAACGCCTGGTCTGCAGCCATGTCCTCTTGCCTAGAACCCCCTCTTGGAGGCTCCCCTCTTCACTGCAGTAGAGTGAACATATGCCCTGGTTCCCCAGAGACAGCTTTAATATGCCAGGTGTAATTAGCATATAACTGTTATTTCCCAGCTGTAATTATTAGTAACACCCCCTTTCACTCTCAAAAATGTTCCAATTTAGGCAAAAAAAGTAGAGTCACCAGAGTTTGTTAAAATGACATATGCCAAGGCATCATCCCAACCTACTGAATCAAGAGTCTTGGGATGAGGGCAGAACGGGGCCAGAAACCTGCATCTTTAACAACCTGGCCAGATGATTCGGATCCACCAGCCGGCATTTGAGAATGTTCATCATAAACCATGGCCACAATCAAGCCACTCATTTCACACCTCCCTCAGCATGCAAGGACATTTAGATTTGTGAGCAAGATGTTCAAATTCTTACCAGATTTTGCAAGTTTGATTCTTCCCCACTTACCAATCATTTCCAGATGTGCCACTAATTTGGACACATTCGCTTTAGCAAGCTCACTGGTGGTCTTATTCAGCACGAGAGAGAGTGAATGAACCTAAGCACACAGAAGACAAAGGAAGGCAGGTGTTACTGGGGGAAGGGGTATCCATCCTTTAGGCACACAGCAGAACCAAATCAAGGAAGAAGCGGAAAGGCTCAGGGAGGCTGAAGGTAAAGCCTTTTGTTAATGCCGATTTCATTTCGGCTTGCTTTAGCCAAACAGTACGTAATGCAATAGGATGCATTCAGCACCACCTAAGAAATGTTTTTACCAAAAAGTTGAACCTGAATGTGATCAAGTCTCTAGAACTAACTTCCATTTCTAAAATTAGAAGGTGTAAGAAGTCAAATGGCAAATCTGAAGCATGGGACACTCTACAGCACATTACCCTAGTTTCTACAGGTCAACGGCACGGGGCAAGGGAAATCAAAGGGGTGGCAGGCTGGCTCACTTGAATGAACAGATTTCAGAGACACGACAGCAACCATAACACGCGAGTCTTATTTGGATCGCCATTCAAAAGATTCGTGCATCACTTTATTTAATTCTCCTCATTTTGTAGACGAGGAAAATACAGCTCAGAAATGCAAAGTATTCCACTGAATTATAGAGATAAAAGGAAAGACATGAAGTTTCTTAAACCATTCATTCCTCTACAATCCACAAGTAATGGGCATTTTTGAGATAATCGGGAAAATCTAGGTATGGACTAATGGGTGTTAATGTAACACCAAGAAAGTCTTGGTAATTTAGTTAGATGGGACATTGAATTGTGGTTACATTTTTTAAAGTCCATGTTTTTCCAGAATGAACACTGATCTATAGAGATGAAATGTTACCTGGAATCTGCTTTAAACACTTCAGCAAAGAGAAAAAAGGAAGAAGGTAAATGTGATGACTCCGGCAGTGTGGGGTACATTGGGGTTCCTTATACTATTCCGTTGGTGATACATCTGAAAATCTTCACGATAAAAATTTTTTCAAAAATTCTAATTCTAAAAAAATGTGTTTTTGAGGGACAGTTGTCGCGTCTCGTTATCTTGTAAAACCAGCTCTCCCTATCTGTGCGGAGCCGCCCGGAGCACTCCACACCCAACAGCAAAAGCTCCCAAGGCAGCCACTACGGGCAGCAGAGGAGACGGTTACCGCTGCAAGCACAGGAAGTCCAAAGAGTGAGCGAAGCCTCTCCAGTTTCCATTCGTCTCGCTAAACATGGTACCGGCGGCCTCGGAGTACTGCCAAGACATTCAGTCAGATGCCAAGCAGGCGAGGAGAAGCCGGTCCATGCCCGGCTCTCCGGGAGCTCCACCCTTTCGGGAGGAATGGAGCCCACTGCCAGCTACGAAAACAAGGACACTGCCACGGGATAAAACACGATTCTCCACCCCGACTTCTCCCCAGCAGCAAGTGCAAGTCCACACACACTCAGGTGTGTCGAGGGAGAACGTCGTCCTCGAGACACACTGCGGGGGGCCCAGGGCGCTGGGCTGGTGCCAGTTACAATGACGTGGCCCCAAGGGGTCCTCTAAATTTAACTGCGTCCACGCAGCTTACTGTTCTAGCACACAGAGCAAATAGCCTTATACTCAAATGCTGTCTTTTTATGCATTTCTCAATATTACACTATGAGTACCAACGACAAGTTGTAAGTATGGCAATCCATGTAACAATAACAATAAGAGTAGCTATCATTCACTGAATGCTACTTAAAGCCACACACTCTGCAAAGGGCCTTACCTATATTATCTCATCAAATTCTTGCAACAACTCAGTGGTGTGGGCACCATTTCACAGCCCCAGTTTATTGAGGAGAAAATTAAGAAACAGGTTAAAAAATGTGCCATAGCCACACAGCTGTTTGGTTACAACAGAAGTGGCAGGATTTAAAGCCAGGCAGTCTCACTTCTGAGACTTCATGCTTAGCGGCTGTACTGTTGCCCTCAAGAAAAACCAACATTCTGCGTGAGTGGGGAAATGATGACAAAAGCCACATTTTAAAGGAGCTGCTATGTACTAGACACTTTACGAGGTGCTTTAGATACATTACCTCATTCAGTGATCTCAATGAGATGATGGAAGATGAGGACACTGAGGCTCAGAGAAACTAAAATAACTCCACTGAAGTATACAACCCAAAGAAAGAGAAAAAGTTACTTAAACTGGTTTTTTCCCCTGCCTCCAGGTGGGATTTACGCTAAAACCTCTTCTAAGATATCGTCTACCCTTTTGTACAGGCATCTAGAAGACCATATAGCTCCCCTGCCAATTAAGGTCTACTTTCCAGAGTAACAGTATGATGACAGCATTTAAATAAACCAACTAAAATTCATTCTTCCAACTTCAAGGAGTGAAAGGGAACTGATACCTTGAGGTCCAGCTTGGTGTTAACTGGGTCCTGAAGTTCAGACTCTAGTAGGGCATTTGATTCTGACTTCACGTTTTGCAGAACGTCCTCAGGCGGGACCTTCATGGCATGGTTGTCCGCAGTGGAACCGATTCCAAAAAAGTCTAGTATCACGACCCAGGTTTGCAGTGTGATGAGCACATCCAAGCAGTTAAAATCAACATCAATGCTCCGGTTAACTCGGTTATAAAGGGAAGAGAATTCTGGATGTTTCTTATCCACCAAGAATATATTGATGTGGACCAAGGAATCATCAAATTTACTCTTTCCAGGAAGTATCGTGGGCTCATCTACTGTGGGAGAAGGAGGTGGGGTCAAGGGACAGTCCTGGTCTTGGACTTCCTTTTGCTTCTTCCGGGATGCCGACGTAGGTCTCTGATACAGCTGGAAAACATTAGGAGCTTCTTCCATGTGGGAAGGGAGAGATCGGGGCATATCAGGGTACTCCACATTGGATAATGAAGGGCAAGACTGAGAAAGATACTCTTTTTGTGCTAAACTTAACGGCTTAGGGGCTCCCCGAGACACCATCAAGTTCTTATATTTGGAATCTGGATTCTTCTCCAACAAGTCTTCCATCAGCAGAGAGCGCAGGGCAATCTGAATGGATAAGGTCTGAGGATGGTCTTTACTGAATTCCACCTCAAAATCCTGAAACTTTAAGCTCACAAGCCCCTGGGCCCCCAAAGTCAGATCTCCACTTAGCTGAACTTGAAGCTCTGATATACAAAAGTTGGCTTGAATCTGGGTAAAGGATTTGACTTCCTTCACAGACAAGGACTTTTGAGAAGAGTTAGAAAGGCTGGAGTGGCTGAACAATCCATTCTCCTTCCTCTCAATGGAAGGTTCTCCACAGGTACTGAGGGAAGGCAGAGGAGAATTAGGGCAGGGTGAGGAGGCAGCACTGACTGGGAACTTATTCAGATCTTCACTATACACGAGATTGTCCAGCGTTTGTAAAACCTGCTCATATACATGCTTTGCTAACACCACCTGTATGCAAAGAGAAAAATTCAGTTATTCTGCTACTATTACAAATTGCACTCAGCTGCCCTGCCCAGAGTTCCGAAGCTGACTTTCCCAGGTCTCCCCAAGAGGGTGTAAATTAGTTGATAGCAAGGACTATCTGTTTTGTTTCTTTTCAATCCATACCTCTCTCTGACACGTCTGTTCTAAAGGCCCTCCGCCAGTACCTCACAGAATAATCTATACACAATAGCTGTTCAACAAGTGGTACTGGTTGTAGGCCTGAATCACTCTAACACCACAAAAACAGCTGCAGAAATTGAAGGGAACACTGCTAGAAGTCTACTGTGGTCATACAACAGGGCTGAGAAACAAAATCCCTGGTTCTAAAACTCATTGATCATCACCAAGCAGTGTGACAACCTGTTTACTGTGGCTAAAGAAACATATACTTTTTCATGATGACATTCATCTATTATTACCTGTTTCTTTCACCCTTTGTTTTTAGTTACAATTTCTCATTAAAAATATTTTCAGTCAAGTTTTTTATTTACTTAAGAATAATTTTTTACCAGAGGAATTCCAAACAGATACAGAAATCATAGAATTAGAAAACAAGCATTTTGTAACCTCTAATGAAATAATTTATCCCATCATAACTCATCAGAGGCATAAGTCCTTACGTGGATGACTCACAGAGAATTTTACAATGGAGGGATCAGTTTTCTGCGACCTGAACACAATCACCAATTTTGGCATCAGTGAGAGAGACAACCAGACACTACATGCCTCCTGATACAGCACATTACGAAGCGCACAGCACTACCCTTGCCAAAAAAAGCAAAAAATTAAAAAATAAAAATAAATTTAAAAAAAAAAGAACCTGAATCCAGTTAAACTTGTAGAGTTAAGTTACAATTTATAGGAAATGTAGGGGAACAAATTAAGTGACACCACAAATAGCTAATCCAGAATGTGAGACATTCTATAGGGCAACTGACCTGGTTTTCATGACAAAATAACGGCATAGGGGAAAAAAATAAGAGTGAAACTAAATTAACAGAGACCCACATGACATATATAGAGTACAAATGCAACATGTGGACCTTGTTAGAGCCTAAAATAAAAAGACATTTTTGAAACAATCAAAATAGTCTGATATCTGAAAATGGATTAAAATGCAATGATACCAAGGAATCCTCATTTATTTTACAAGGCATGATAACATTATTGTAGTTATGTCAAAAAATGTATGTAGTCTGTAGAGATACATTCCAAATATATAGAGATAAATATGGCATCAGGTCTGGGATATGCCTTAAAATCAGATGGAGGAAAAAATCTGCGTGATGGGTACGTAAGGTTCATTAGCTACGTTTGTGTATATTTAAATTTTTTCATAATCAAGTATTTTACATTTTTACAAACTATTTTTTAATAATTTAAAATAATTTTAAAGAATTTCATCAAAAACTACAGTACATCAATGGTAACTATAAGAATACATCAATATAACCCATCAGCATTCACATTAAGCACTAAATTTAAGATGAAAATTCATGGGAAAGCGCTGTCGCTCAGGGGCCCACGCCCAGGAACCGGTGACGCCGGAACGCACACATGCTCTGGTACAGCACCCCCAACGCAGGCTAGTGGCCAGCTGCTGCCCATGCCCAGGGTCCACTGCCCTAAGACCCTGTCTGTCCTTGCTGTTTTAGGGTGTTAGGCTCTTTTCTCTCATCCCTGTTAAAGCAGGAAAAATGACACTTGTAAAGGAAAAAGGGTGAAAATGTACACACACACACACACACACACACACACACAGAATCCCTCCCCAGGCCTGTCGCATTTCAAAGTAGGCAAGACTAACTCTAATTCCCCCTTGGAAGGATCTGCCAACAGCCCGGATGACCAGACTGTGTTACAGACTGAGCCAAGCACGTCAGAGCCGGACAAGAAGTATATCCTCCTGGGAGAGAGACACTGAGTTTTTAAGCAATAATTCTCATTTCTGAACGGCAATGGAATTAAGGATCTGCCCCTCTTCCTCTACATAACTCACCCTCCTCCACAAGGAGACGGCGAACAAGACTGACCCCCCAGTGACAAAAGGACACAATAAAAGGACTCCGTGTTGACTGGAACAAGTTATCCACACCGACATGCATTAATGATATCTCCTTCAATTTATATATTTTCCTTCCAAAAGTTTATATATAATCATATTCCAAAATATAAATATATTTATACATTACAAATATAAAATACACATGTGACTTCAACTGTCCTGATGTGAAAACCAACAAGGTGTTTACCTGAACTGGGTTGACAAACTTCCCTTCAATCTTCATGATGCTGGACGTTCCCAGGTCATCAGGACTGAGGGAGAAAGCCAGCTCAGATTCTCTCTCTATAGGAATCTTCTCCAGTTTAAACTGGATGGTGGTGTTGTTCAGGATGTGAAAGGCTGCAGAAGAGAGAGGGAATGACAGTCTGCAAACACCACTATTTACTGTCTGATTGCCGATCAAGAGCAGGACATATGAAACAGAGCCCACAAGTTGTTCTTAGACCAGGGTCCGTGATCCAGTACAAACTTCAGCGA
Organism: Pteronotus mesoamericanus; assembly: GCF_021234165.1. Taxonomy (NCBI): domain Eukaryota; kingdom Metazoa; phylum Chordata; class Mammalia; order Chiroptera; family Mormoopidae; genus Pteronotus; species Pteronotus mesoamericanus. The sequence goes on from NW_026555200.1 coordinate 3,873,084, forward strand.
CTATCCCAAGACCAAAACTCACAGCGAGCGGAGGCACAAGATAAATTGATGCACAAAAAGAAACAGTATTTTCGTGACATGCTCCACTTGGTGGCTTCAGAATACGATGGGTGAACACAAATCCGGGCCAGGCTCTGCATTAAGCTGCGCTCAGCCTCCCAAGCTGGCATTTTCCAAGCCAACTTGCTCTCTTTCCCCAGCTTTCAGATACTGATGGACTCCTCTTAATGCGCCTAAATTAGATTCAAGGACCATACAAGGTTCCCATACAAGTGAACAGCTTTTATCCCAAGCAGAGAAAGCAGTCTTTGGGTACGTAAGTAACATCTGAGAAGCATAAAAGACGTTCTCAAAGGCACTGAGTCCTTCACCAATAAATAAAGCCACGCGCCAGGGCTTACCTGATTTCTGAGGATGCCGAGACCAAATGATCGAACTGTTTGGTTTTAGCCAAGGAGATTGAGAACACAAATACAGGCATGTTATTCCCAGAACCCTGAACCAACCCATTATGAAAGATGGCAGAATACGAAAAGGAGAACGTAACACTCACAGACTAAATTGCATGTTCTAATTATGTCAAGTCCTCTAGTTGTCTTGGACTGCAATGTTTAACTAGGAAAGGACTACAGCTTGGAAAGTCAAAAATCAGATGTATTTGATCACATTAAATACTCTTTTAACAGAATCCACTCACTGAAACATCCCTACAAATGAACACTCACCCAGTTCCAAAGGGGACCACTTAGAAAATACATATATTATTTCACCATATAATGGATGGGAAAAGTTGAAAACATATCAATCTAATATGAAAGCATTCTATTAAAAGTCTGGTATGATTTTTTAAAATATTAACTGGGGGTTTTTTTTATAAAAAGAAAAAAAAGGTTTTGTTGTTGTTTTAAGCAGAGTATACATGAGCTGGGTTTGACATCTTGAAACAAAATGAGACATGATTTACGCTCCTCACCTTGGCCTCTATGCAGAGATTCGAAGAAGTCGTGCCGGGTGAAATGCGCCTCCTCCTGACTATTGGCACTAGCAGACCCAGAAGGAGGGCAGGACACCCGACCCACGTCTGACCCAGCACCCTCTCTGCCTGCCAACTGGGTGCAATTCAAAGAGTATAATTTAATGTCTTTGATTTCCACTTGCAGACGGTCACTTCTGGACTCATCGTCTCCTGCCACAAAATTCTGGATGAATATCTGTCCCAAGTGCCCCACCAACAACTCCGGGCTCCCGGGCTTCCGAGGGATGGAGACAACTGGCGACTCAACGTTTATGTTCAAGATCAGCTTTACGGTGTCAGGATGAGAGGCAGCTGGGCCAAACCCATACATTTCATTGTCTTCTAAGCTAAAGGATTCCCGCATCTTCCTTGGAGTTTCAAAGAGTGACACCATCTCACTGTACTCGGCTGTCTTGGTGGCTAGCACCGTGGTGACTTTGGTGGCGGCGCTTTTCAGCATGCTTCGGAAATTTTCTTCCAGTTCATCCATGGACAAGGTCAACTCCTTCAAAAACTTAGCAGAGTGGTTATAATGCAGGGAGGCCATCTTGAGATTAAGAAAACATTCCTGTTTCGACTTCTCGACAAATGTGAAACTCAAAGCTTCGCTGAGGGCTGCATCTTCCATTCTGACAAATACAGACTCGAAGTGGCCGATATCACTGATGATATTTTCATAGCCTGTGGAATTCCCAATGCTGACAACATACTGGTTCTTAACATTATCTTGCGTCAAATCCATAAGCTGCAAACAGCCAAGAGAACCATTCACATCAAACGTGCTCCCCATTGAGACGTTGACTTTGGTGCCACCTATACTTGCAGTGGCGATTTTTCTGCCATATTTCTCTCCATTTGCTATTCCCACTGTCCGAAGGAGCAGTAAGTTAAGACGGTGGATTTCCACCGCAACCTCAGTGTTTTGTTCATATGTAGCTTGGTAAGTTCCTTGTTCACTAAAGCTTCTTTCAAAATCAGTCATTAAAGGTTGGGGACTCAAATCATCTTTTTCCTTGGGAAAGGATTTTTGAAGAAAACCAATCAGCTCCACAATTGTCTCTGGGTTTAGGATAATATCCAAATTATTCACCTGCAATGAAATCACCTGAAGAGAGCTATCCAAATTCATTGATGGGCACTCTGAACTCACAAACTGATATTCCAGTTTAATGAGGGACTCCTGTTCTTTGGTGAGAATTCTGTCAAGCGAGACACCAGCAGCTGGCCGGCTGCTCAACGTGGCAGCACTGGTGAAAGGGGCCACACTGGATCCAGAGACAGGAGACTGGGCCCTGCTGTCCCGGAGGCTTCCTGTTGGGATATCAAAGCTCAGGTTCTTATGTGAAGCCATCAAGAGGTCAAAATCCGCACCATAAGTTTGCATGGTGTCCACCAGGAGCAAACCATGAACAGTTAGGGACACTTCGGCATCATAAGGCCTCTTCACAAAGTGAGCGTTAGTACCAAATACCTTGAGCACGGAGATGTACTGGCCATTGCTCTCAACGCCAAGCTGCATACAGTTCACTTTGAACTCAGCCAGGAGGAGCTGGGACTCCACCAGAACCTCCCGGGTATGCTGCTCCAGCGTCACGATGCTCTGGGTTAAGTTCATCACCGAGTCTTGCAAACTGCCCCGCTGATCCTCTTGGGGGAAAATCTTCTCTTTAATCTGAGTGTCAGAAGTCTTTGCGTCTGGGGTGGTGAGGAGAGTGAAGCAATTCTTTATAGCAGATATTTTATCTTCATTGATGTGGATTTTTAAGTCTGGTAAGTTGCCTGAGAGCACCGCTCCGGGGTACTTGGGATCTGAGGTATAAATCAGTCGGCGTTCTAACTGTAGATGAACATTGAATTTCTCGACCACATGGGTTGGCCCCACGTCAATGTCCTGGACATGTTTCCAATTGTCCTTCACTCGTCCCACCATGATCTGGAGGTCCATAAATGACAGGGAGTACCTCTCATACATCTTTTTGCTCAATAAATGTGCTTGCAGCTGCTCTTCACTGAATTCAACTCCAGCAAATGGAGGTGTTTTCTGCCCGTGACTGCTGCTCGTCTCGGGAGGTGGGGTGTTAGGAGGTGTGGCAAGAGGGGTCTTATACTCTTCATCACTAAACTGATTCTCTTCCGATGCTGACCCATCCCCACTTGTCCTGGGTTCATCTGCAGGTAAAAAAGAGAGAATTCAAAGTCTATGTCTGCCCTTGCCTTCTGTCCTTTGATGTAATAATTAAGCAAAGTAGAGAATCAACCAACCCCAATTTCAAAAAAATAAACAGATGAAAACTCTAAGCTGATATTCTGTATTTACCATTTTTTTTCTCAGTGTGAACCTACCTAATAATTTGGAAAACAAAACACAAAGAGAAAGTACATGAGAAAAGATGGAGACCGGCTGAATTCGGGATACTTGTGAGGGCGCACAACCAATGACCTGCTGCCCGAGACGGCGTCCCCACCGTGAGCTGCACGGCCCTGAGCTGCTATCATCGACCCTCTTAGATCACTTCCCGTAACTACTGGCTCACCTTGTCCCGGTTTTGCCCGTGTGTGCATTTTGTTCCCACACTAGGATGTTCAAAAAGAACAGCGGTCTCACCTGGCTTACTCAATGCAGCGTCCTCACTGCCTACATTCGCGCCAGGCAGGCAGCAATTTCTCAACATGCCGTGTTCCAGCCCCAGAGTTCCACTCCAAACCCCTCTCTTCTGCAGCCAAGTAAGGCTGAGACAATTACAAACACATGCCACTGGGTCTGGCCGCCTGTGTCCCTGTTCCGTGCTGATGTCACGTAAATTCGAGCAGGTGCTCTCTGTGGTTGTGTGACCCTCTCCTTCAGATCTAACCCCTTCCTTACAGTCCCGTGAGCACTCGATTTTCCCAGTCCTGCTCCAATCCCCCACCCCACGCTCTTCCTTTGGGCCCTCTCAGTGAAGAAAGGGTTAAAAGTATTTGGTAAACTTCCTCAATCACTCATGCCGTGAATCCTCTTTCTTCCATCCCATACCAAGGTGAACAATGACTCTATTGGGGATTTTATAATACAACTGTAATGAAATTACCGTCCAGGAGTCTCTTCTTATATATGTCCCTAATATCCCTAAATAGATTAAATCTCTATTCCTGAAATTAAGTACTGAGAAATAATGTTTATTAAAATACAAAATGTTAACATGAGAAATAAAATAAAAACCACAATGAAATACTACTTTACACCAATAAAAATGGCGATAATCTCAAAGACAAGTAATAACAAATGCTGGCAAGGATGTAGAGAAACGGAAGCCCTCACACATTGTTACTAAGACTATAAAATGGTGCACAATTTTGGGAAACAATCTGGCAGGTCCTCAAAATGTTTAACATAAAGTCATCATATGACCTAGCATTTCCACACTGAAGTACACCCAAGACATTGAACACACATGTTTACATGAAAGTCTACACACGAACATTCACAGCAGCATTGTTTATAATAGCCAAAAAGCGGAAACAACACAAATAGCCATCAGCTGATGAATGGGTAAGTAAAATGTAATATATTCATACAAGAAATATTATTCAGGCGTAGGTAGGAATGAAGTGCTGATACATGCCACAAAATGGATAAACCCTGAAAACATGCTAAGTGAAAGAAGCCAGACATAAAAGGCCACCTATTGTATGATTCCATTTTTATAAAATGTCCAGAACAGGTAAATCCAGAGATGAAAGATTAGTGACTGGCAGGGGCTGGGACAGGGGGTGAAGGACAGTGACTGTTAAATGGTTCAAATTTCTTCTAGGGACGATGAAAATGTTCTGGAATTAGGTAAAGGGACTAATGCACAATTCTAGCAATATGCCAAAAACAACTGAAGTATCCATATTAAAAGGTATCTTAATAAAGCTATTACTAAAAGAGTAACAAATGAACTTCTGAGTTAAAATGTTAATAACCCTTTTTTCAGCTTTCCTTGCTTAAGCGCAGACTCAGCGGCCTGCCAAGCTCTGCTCTCGTTGCCCGCCGTTCGCACCGCACCTTGGGTGTTTGTCAGCAGCATCCTCCCGAGGTCCACAACGACTAACACAGGGTTCCTGAATCTGAAATCATCAGGAAATATCACTTGAGGGGCAGAAATATCTAGTCGCACAGTCCACCGTTTACTCTCTTCCTGTAAAAATAAAATAAGCTACAATTAAATAACTTTTCGCTGTCATTGGTGAAACTGAACAGCAACAGTCAGGGCTCAAGCCTTTCTGAAGGCCACACCTTCAGGATTTAACGGTCTTTGATATTAAAGTACAAAGTTTAAAACAAAACCATATCTGAGTGCTTGAGGATTTAAGACATTACCACAGGCAAACGTCGAAGGGGGAGGAAAACTAGCAAACTATTGGTTTGGAGGTTTGTCTCCTCTTTGATTGTAATGACCCACGGTTTAAGAAGGATCTTGTTCCTAAATTTATAGAACTTCATACTTTAAAGTACTGCAGAAATTATGGAACTCAAATAAACGTAGGAATCCAAACATTTTTATTTATTCAATGGACATTGGTAACCATGGGCTTTCATGCTGCAGTATTTTAGTGAAAAACCTAAGCTTTGATATTTGAAATAAAGAGATATATAGAACAATTCATGAATGTGTTACCTGTTCTTCCCTACAACTAAAATTGCCTTAATTATATGTATAGAGTAAAAGCTAATGTGTATATTATCAAAAAGGAACCTCTTTGTAAAAGGTATCGGACACTAGTTGTAATTGTGTTGAAACACAAAAAGAGAAAACAGAACTGACTCTCCATCCCGTACTACATACCCCGAAACACTGTGCTTAGAACATTCCTGCCATCCCTTTCACCACAACGGGCTCTGCACTGTCCAAAAGCCACACTCTAGCTGTGCCATCTACTGCTGCATCGTGGCAGTGCACCTCTACGCTAGTGGTAGAAGCCGAGTTTTGGCTGGACAGTTAAGATGTTCCTTGGCTGCCCTTGTCTATGACATCTTTGCATCAACTGGTCTCTTAGCATCACAAAGTGACCATCATAACATGGATTGGAAACTGGGGGATGACTCCCGTTGTTTTTCTTCCGGTAACAGCACATGAAAAGGGGGTGTTCCTGAGTAAATATCGGGTCTCGAGAAGGGAACAAAGATGAGTCTTGAGACTCATTTGGTACAAAGGAGAAACATGATCTAGTCACATTCATTTTTGTTTTTTTAATTCATTAAACTCTGACTGTAAAAGACATGAGATTTTTTTTTGCTGGCCGACAAGGATTTCATAATTTCAATTTAATCAGTACAACTGACACAAGCATGCCTATCCACAACAGGCAAAGAACTGGGCAGAAAGCACGCCTGCCCCTTCCTCCAGCCCCCAGTGTTCACACGTGTTCACTTACAATGAAGTCGCCCACCAGCAAACGGTCGAGGGTTTGCCGGATCTCTGCCTTGGTCTGCATCTTCAGTTTGTTATACTGTCTCCTGGCAGCCTCAGCCACTCTCAGCTCCAGCTCAGACTGATAGCCAAAGCCTGCAGGATCGGAAACAGGAGAATCAGAACTGTCAGCGTGCAGGGGGGCGAAAGCGCCATGACATCTGTTCTCACCAAGAACTGCCACCTAAACTAAAACAGTCTGTGTGACAACAGTTTCTTACTGCAGGCGGACCTGGCGCTGTCTATACAGGGCAACAGGAATGAGGCAGGGCAGGCTAGGGATGGTCATGAGGAGGAAGCCAGGGAAAGATGCGTAAGTTACTAGAATGTCTCAAATTATTGTCTGAAATGACCCTGAACTACTTTCAAAATCCGTAAAAGCATGACATTATGTTGAAAGACGAAAATAACATTTAGAAGGAAATGCCTTCTATATTCTGTCAGTGACAGAGCAAAGAAGCCAAAGCATTTATGGCTGCTATTTACATGAAGACTGAAAAACAGATCGAAAACTGAAACAGCTTCATTATTATAAAGAGGGAGTGAGGGGACATATTTACCAAAGTAATACAATTTCACTGTCAACAAAAGTGCCTTTTCTGCACCTACTGTTTCAATTCTTTTGGGAGGAAACGAGGCAGACATAAATAAACCAATGACATGGGAGAGGGCGGGCGTGAACCGTGCGGCGTTCAACGCTGCACCGAGCAAGAACACCGGACCGTCAGTCCTGTCGGTCATCTAGACAGAACATGCCTCCTAAGTCCAAGGGTCTGAAACATCCTGCGTAGCCAGGAAGTCACCATCTTAGCGGAACGGGAAGTATTTAAAAACTGTTTGCTAAATGGAGGCAAGGAAAAAAATATTTAAGGACATTGATTCCTCTTGGAAAAGTGACTTTCCAAGGACCTCTACTCTGACTCGATAGTGAAGGACAACCCTGTCCATGTGCCTGCAGGCCTTTTCTGCCACTCCCGGGTCACCTGAATGTGTAATAACCCCCGTCCAGAGCACTAGAAATGACAGAAAAGATGTCTTGAGAAAGTAACATAAGGGCAAACAAACAAAAAAGTTAACCTGAGGTATGAACCTTTCCCTTGTAGAAAAAGTCTGCTACTTTTTTAATAGCCTGGGGATTGTATATGATGTTCAGGGGCCTGGTGCTGACATCCAGCCGCCGTTCAAAGTGGCTGTGCGCTGGGTTTCTCTCATACAGCATCTCAAAAACCGGGGCATCCGGGTCCGCGGCTAAAGGAAAGAACCAGACAGAGAAAATGGAACACAGCAAAATCAATATTCTGTTCTTCATAGACTCTTGAGGAGTTCTGGAGGAAAGATATTCCCTAAACTACCTTCCAATCAGTTCACACGTCCGCATACTTTATAAAATAGACAACCCCGTGAGGCGCGACCCTTAATGACAACAGGAATCCTCAGGACAGGTTGCCATGTTTGCTCCCGTTAGGAAAACCAAGAACCGGGAGGCCCTGAGAGGTTGCCCCAGTCACACGCGGGTTAACAGCGAGCACCAGGCCGCCTCCAAGTCAAACACGGGTCCACACAGCAACCGGCTGGGCACGCAACAGGACACACTCCCTCTTTCACTGCTGACCAAGACTACTGATTTGTAATCATCGTATTTTTCAGGATTAGTTTTAAGAACATATGACAAATTACCAGGATAGTGATCGCTTCTGTCTGCAGATGTTGTTTGGAGACCAAAAGACTGTGAGACTCTGCCAACTTCTTTTTGCTATTAAACATACACAAAACGCATAAACGTCAGGGGAGAGGAGACGGTTCACCGGGCACACACGCTCACGGTTCACCCTTCAGCATCGCTCTTGCCGAGCGCAAGCAAATCAAAACTCATCTGACATCCCATCACTGAGGACTCGCAGGGTGACCCCTCAGTCTGTGCCTTCTTGCCAACCTGGTACAAACGCGTCTCTCCCTTCGCATTGACGGTGTGCTACTTTGCATTCAGAGCATTTCATGATTGCTGAATGAACGTTCAACGCGTGCAGCTTTTCAGACCTTCACTCTGCACTCCCACGCTCCCCACAACGCGCGACCGCACCCCACCCCCGCCGACAAAAACCCGTATAGGCAGAGCGAGTGGCTAAATATTCGATTATTCTGACCATATACATCTTTGCCTATTTGATAATACTGAAGATCTTCTAATTAATAGACTATTCTATATAAAAATTAGCAAAAATATAGAAATTTTTTGGGGCTTTTGGGGGGAACTATGGAAAGATAAGAGGTCCTATCAAGTGACAATGGGTCAGAATGCATGACAACGTCTGTCAGACACAGGAAATTCAACGCTGACTCTGAAATGCAGAAAACGGTGCTGCTTATTGGTTTTTGCTTCCAAATAAGAGCAAACTGTTCCACGGTGGCTACAACACAAGGGAGGAAGACAATGCTGCCATAAATCCCACCAACATTCGTTCTCTAACCAATGTAAAAGCTTATCTAACTTCAGTGTGTCTATAATCAGCCCAGCCCTCTCAAGAGGATCAAACATCAGAATGAATCGAGTTGATATTGCCTGTCGCTTGCCTAAAACAGCCCAGCAGTCAGCGCCACCCTGGATGGATCCGCCACCCCACCATTGTACATACGGGATTGGGGAAGACCAGAAGAGGAAACATAGTTCCTTCCGTGGCCAGGTCTCGAAGAAACAGTCCACCCAACCGGACTAAAAGCAAGGAAGAATTTCTTCGAGGAAGGGATTCTGCTAGAAGTTTCACATCTACCAAAAAAAAAAACAAAAACAAAAACAAAAACCCAAAAACAGTAAGAGTTGACACTATGCCATGGCAGCCTCAAGTGTTTTAAAGTATTAGGTATAATATTTACAGAGGACTATTAGATATCATGAACTATTTTCCTTGAAATTGAAACCAATAAAAAGAAACCCTATTTATATATCTATGTTTATGTATATAAATCTCAAAGAAATATTAGACCCTTCCTAGCAGGATGAATTTTAAACAGGGCACTTTACAATTAAGTTCAAGAAATCTGCAGTCCATATGAAATTTATGGTATCCCAGCTTTCAACATTATAAAGTCAAACAAACTGGCCTTTTTTTTTTTTTTTGGTTATTTGCCTTTAAACTATAGTGTGTAACCTCAGATAAATGGCTATTTTATGAACTGAAAAAAAATTATTTGTGAGATTTAAAAACCAACATCTGAGTATTTATCTGCACACCTTTAATTCAAAGTCATAAAGAGAAGTCAAATACAGCTGATCCTCTTTATTGACAGATTCTGTATTTGTGAAAAGTGTCTGCTCACTAAATTTATTTGCGGCCCCCAAATCAGTGCTCACGGTACTTTTGAGGACACGTGCAGGGTGGCAAAACGTCTGAGTCACCTGGCGTGCACGTCCCCACCTGAGGCAGAACAAAGAACACCCTGTCTTCTTGTTTCAGCTCACGTACTACACCTAGTGCCCTTTTCATGGTCTATTTAGTGCCAAGTTTTCTCCATCTTCCTGCTTTTTGTTGATTTCACTGTTTAAAATGGGCCCCATGCACAGTGCTGAAATGCTGCGTACTGTTCCTGAGCACCAAAAAGCTGCGATGTGCCTCACAGAGAAAACACGTGTGTCAGCTAGGCTCACTCGGGCCTGCGTTACGGTGCCACTGGCCACGCGTTCAGTATTCATGAATCAACAGCCTACGTTAGACAAGGTGCCTTTAATCACATCACACATAAAACAAGGACAGGTACTGATCGGTTGCTGGATGTTATAACCAGAGGCTCCCGGGCATGGAACTGTGCGTTTCCCGAAGGACAATGGCCATGGCCACTTTCCAGGACACAACTATTCAAGCAGACAAGGGCACCCGGAGAGGTGACACCAGCCGGCGGCCCTCGGGGGCGGTACCTGAGAACTCGAGCTGCATGAAAGCGCTCTCCTCGGTCTGAGGGGCGGCCGTCTCCCGGTGCGACAGGGTCACGGTGCCCCGCTGCAGCTGCAGGTTCAGCTTGGCGAAGACGTGGTCTCGCCGGGTGTACGTGTTCATGCAGGAGGCGTCCGCCGTGGGGTCAAAGAACTCCTCGGTGCCTGACCGTGAGGAAGAGGTGACTTCAAGAAAATAGGTCGGAAAACTTCTCAAACACACCCAGGCACAATGATCAGTCTTGCTTACATTATTCAGCTATTCTTTCCCCTTTTTTGGAAAAGAGCTCCGAAGTTCTGGGGGGCTGTTTTGTCCACTAATGTAAAATGTCGAAACTGTTTTCTAAGGGCTCTTATCAAGTTATTCGCAAACCTGGGGTGTTCGGACTCACGGTCAAGTCCAGGGGAAAGCCATGCCGCGCAGCACGGCGAAATGTTCTCCCCCTGCTGTCCAGGACCGCGGCCACCAACCGCAACTGGCTCCGGGCACAGGTGGCTGACGTGGCCAGTGTGACTGAGGAAGTGGAGGTTTTATTTAATTTTAACTACTTCAAATTCAAGCAGCCATTTGTGGCCACGGAAACCATATTGGACAGCGTGGCTCTGAGGAGCGGCTCTGCACGGGTGTTCGAACTTCAGGGTTTAAAACTCCTGAACGTGCTCGGACCGAGTCCTCTTATAATGGCTGTTACTCCTGTCTGCCCCAATCTGCGCGAACACTCAAACTGTGTAACAGAACTGCAAATGAAGTCTCTCCCAAAACATTCTCTCCTCCTCAATGAACATGAGACAAACTGTTTTGCAAATGTCTACTTTTCTGTTTGTCTGTGTGTTTCTTTGAAAAATACTACAGGCCGTTTCACAAGTAACAGACACATTACTCTGAACCCCACGCCTCCCTTCGCCGCCCCCGGGGGCTGACGGGAGGCCAGCCCGCGCCTTACCCAGGATCTCCTCAGGGGTCCACTGCTCGCGCTGCCCCGCCGGCAGCCCCTCGCCCGGTCCCCCGTCCGGGGTCTGCTGCCCAGCCCAGCCGCCCCAGCCGGGAAACCAGGACTGAAGGTACTGCAGCATCCCGCTGCCGCCCCCGGTTTCTGGGTCCCCGGGAGGGCCTCCTGGAGAATCGAACTGAGGCTCACGCAGGCTCTGTGTCAACCAACAGTGAGCAAATGTGAGGACCCGAAGACGGCAACAAGCCACCGCCCGCCCCGCCGAACGAGCGCTCAGAGCGTGCTGGGCCCGGGCGCGTCTTCTCACGGACGGGCCCTCACCTCGGCCAGCTCCTCTTGTTTGTGGAACCGCGCGTGCACCAGCTCACGCAAAATCTTCAATTCCTCAAAGCTCTGCTCCTCTTCAATCCGACGCATTTCCTCCTGTTTGGACGAAAACAAACACAAACAAACAAACAAAACAGGTGTCAGAGCTCCACAGGAACGGGATGCTCTCGCAAGCCACTCACTACAAGTGCGGTGAAGGGGCCTGTCTGGTCCCCGCCATTTCCCCTGAAGGCTGAGAGATGAGGAAGATAAGCAGTTAGGGCTGTGACTGCTAGGCTTCTGGTTTCAATTGCTCTTCCACACAAACCCACCAGATTCCTCTTGGTCTCTGAGACTGGGGGCGGGCACAGAGGAAGAAGCAAGAGCAGCACCTGGGTAGAAAGGGGCAGCTGAAGCGCAGGTGCTGCGTGGCGCCCTACGCCCTGCGCAGCACTGAGAGGGGCACGGTCCTTTCACGTGCGTGCCCTCAGCTGATCACACTGAGGAAACGGAGGACCAGGTCTACACAGGAGTGTGCAGGCCTCCAGCTCCTTTGTTTCACATGGCACGCGTGTTTCATGCTACTTAAGGGAGAACAATGGGAGCCAGCTACATGCAAAGGTGCAAAGGACAAAATCAGCCATCCTAAACTGTTCCTATGCCCTAACCTTGGGGAAAAAGGAACTGTGTGTGTACACTTGCTCACCTCACCAAAAATTTAGATTGTTTTCTCCCTCCATGTCTTTGTGTCTTTAAGAGAACCGTCCAAAACAAAATGTCTTGTTTGTCCCATCCTCTACCTAAGGTTCCCGTGTCAGCAACTGTGCCTGACGCTGGTGAAAAACAGCATGAACAGGTGAGTGGGTCATGCCTCAGGGTGCCGGCAGGAGAGGCGAGAACGCCTAGCGTTCACCACACCGTGGGGCACTCTTACGGGTTGAGCATTTGTGTGCCCCGCACTCCAGTTCGTCTGCTGAAGCCTTACACCCAACGTGATGGGATCTGGAGGCGGGGCCTCTGGGAGGTAATCAGGCTGGAGGAGGTCCTGAGGGAGGGACTTGATGATGGGATTAGCGCCCTTCGGAGAGAAAACGGAGATCTCTCTCTCCACCCAGGCAAAGCCTAGGAGCACACACTAAGAAGGCAGCCAGGAGGAAAAAATCTCACAAGAACCCAACCAAGCTGGCACCTTGATCTTGGACTTCTCATCCTCCACAACTATGAAAAATAAATAGATTTTTTTTTAAGTGCAATCTATAGCATTTTGTTATAACAGCCGGAGTTAAGACAGCTGCTAAAGGGAAAGTAATAGCCCTTTTTGCTTGGAAGGGTTTACTAATAAAACAGTTAATTAAGAGATAGTGCCTGAGCAGAAATATTGGAAACAGTCTAAAGTGCTCGGCAAAAATTGATGCTCACAAAATGGAAACAAATCAAGGAGCGAAGTGATCAGCAACCCCCACCCCGCCCCCCAGAGACCGACTGGAGCCGAGCCGGAGTCAGGGCCTGCGCTCCAGGCCAGGCGGTTCTAGCAGCCCCTGGCCCTGCGACGGAAGAACTGGAAAGGCCTGCCTTCACCACCTGCTCCGGCCCCACTGTCCCCCAACTCCCCGGCCCGCGCCTAACTTCTCCCTCCAAAACCCCGAGGTCAAGCAAATCAATCGGGTTTAGGGTAAATGCAGGCCAAAGCCTGAAGAGATTAGCCACAGATTCAAGAGGAAAAAATAATGATGGGAACCAGGCTTTGAAGAGGCCAAGGTGACCTGATGAAAGGTCTCTCTGAGCCCCGCACAGAGGGCGGGGGGAGGGGAGTGGGCACGGAGGTGCAGCGGGACCACGGCCGGCTCTCCTCAGCAGCAGGTGGAGGACGCTTCCGGCCCAGGCGAGGCCGCGGCCTCCCAGCAAGCCCTCACCCTGGTCAGACCAACTCCACCCTGGGGAATTAAATTCCTGAGCGAGGGACGGGGCTTCTTCACAGATTCCATTCTCTTCAGCCTTTGCCGGAAGAATGTTCTTATCCTCTGAAGACAGGAAACACAAGACATCAATCCACTGACCTTGTCGTCCGCAGACAGCAAGCCTCCTTTCAATTTGCTGAAGTATTTGTCAGTATAGGACACAGCATCGCGGGCTCGGTGGGACAGGAAGTCCCAGGTATAGCGCTTCCTCTGCTCTCTGATCTCATGCAGGTTAGCATTCAGGGCAAAGTACCACCACTCCCGGCAGCTGAAATATTTCATGACAAAGCAATTACCTCTTACGTTAAAAGCAAAGAAGGTACTGTCAACCCCGGGCATCCACATAACACCGCTCCCCTTCTGAGATAGCTTTTCTCTTGTCAGCCATCACTTTATACCTCAAACCCATTTCAATACTAGCCTGAGCTCAACATGTGAGGGAAGCAAATCTACATCATATGAAAGGTCCTCAATTTATGCATCAGTAATAACGTATTCCTCAATAGCTTTGCATTACCCATAACATCAGTCCCCTCCACTGAGAGTCAAGTGGTGGCTGTAAGGTAAATGCTATCACAAGATAATGATCAAGGATTTCATTACTGAAGATTTTAAATGGAATACTTCAGACAAGGCATGGAAACGCACTAGATCTAAAAAAAGTTTAATATATACTAGATTGGTCAAGTTTATCACTGCAACATGAAAAGATTTATTTTCACTACAGAAGTTATAAAGTATGCCATGTAAGTATCAACAAAACAACTGGGAGAAAAGACATAGGAAAGTACATTCAAAGATTCAGCCCCCACCTGAGCAACCCCAGTCTACTTGCTAAAAGGACTGAGAGGGTCACCCTGGTTGGTGTGGCTCAGTGGATTGAGTCTGGCCTGTGAACCAAAGGGTCGCTGGTTCAATTCCTAGTCAGGGCACATGCCTGGCTTGTGGGCCAGGCCCTCAGTAGGGGATTCACAAGAAGCAACCACACACTGATGTTTCTCTCCCTCCTTCTCCCTCCCTTCCCCTCTCTCTAAAAATAAATACATTTTTAAAATATTAAAAAAAAAAAGAAAGAAAGAAAGGACCAAGAGGGTCTTCTCAGTTCCACTACACTCAACTTAAGGCTCCACCTGTGCCATCACATGCACAGATAGTAAGAATATCAACAGTGATAAACAACAGAAATGGCCTTTTAAAGGCCAGAAAAACAGACTATACTTTTTATCTCCAACCATGTACACAGAACAATGAGGGATGTTTCTGACGTACACAGAGAACAAAATGCTGTAAAATTCATTTCCCATACAACGACTGACACGCCCTTACTTCTCAGAGACGGCCACTTTGGGTTTCCATTTTCGAAACTTCACCTGCCTCTCCTTTCGTTCCAGCTCCTTGAGGAATCCCATGATTTGCCGGTACTGCAGCTTTTCATTAGAGATTAAGAGACACTGGGTTAGAAGCGATTTGTTTCTCTTACCCAGTTGAAACATACATCTAACAAGGACAATTCACAGTAGTCAATCCCCTGAACTGAGGTCCAGCGTGAACCGCAAGAGCAAATCTCAGCATCAGGAGGCATTGCCCCCGGATGCCGAGAGCTCAGTGTCAACAGTCACGCTGCTCTCGCGCCCTGCTCAGCACTTACCAGCGTCAACTCACAACTCACCTGAGCGCGACCCAACCCGACTATAAACCCGACAATGGGTTCTGCCCCTACCACAGCTTCGGGCGCAACTCTTCGGAGCCCTTTCTCCCCCACTGGCGTCCAGTGGGGCGTCGGGACCCTCCATCCGTGGGCCCCTCACCCCAGCGCCCAGTCCGGCAGTGAGCGCGTACACCTCCCGGGAGGAAGCAGGTACCTGAGAGAGCTTCAAGGGAATGGTCTCCAGCTGGATGTCACACTCAATACGGGGCGTGTGCCGAGACCTCAGAGGCTCTTTGGAACAGTTTCTCTTCAGGAGGGCAGATGCGCACACGGGCTCCAAGATGTAGTGGTGACCGCGGCTCTCCATGCTCTTGCCCATGGCCTCCTGAGGGTCACAAGAACCTCTGTCATTACAGCAAATGCTTTTAGGATCAAGTTACATGGTCGTATGTATGTCACATCAGAATCCAAAAACAGGTTAAGACTGGACCGTAAAGCTCTCCAGCATTTAAAAATTTTTATTTTTATTTTTGTTTTTTATTAAATAATACACCCACGTGGTTTAAAATGTAAAGGCAAAAAAAAAGTGAAATATCTCCTTTCTGCTCCCACCCTCCAGCCACCTGATTATCCTCCCCAGAGGCAACCAATGGTATCAGTGTCTTATGCAACCTGCCAGAAGCATCTATATGTATTCAGACACATCCATGACTTTCTGGGTTTTTTTAACCATTCTTACACAAAGGGCATATATCCTGTTTTGCCTCAGTTTTTTAAATGTAACACTATCTCTTAGAGACTATTATATATTCATCTTTGCCCTTATTTTACAGCTGTATACTACTCTACTCTGTGGAAGCAGAGTATTTATTTAATCAAAACAGCAAAACGAAACCACGCCGTACCACAGCTTACAAGCCAATGATGACCTTGGGTGGGGGGAAAAGTGAGTCTTTTCTTCTATGTCATGTAAGTCACCTACAATTCCTTTACAAAACAATTAAACTAAGATTTTTTTTAATCCTTTACAAACAGTAATACTTTATATCCAATGATTTATAATGACCTTCTAAGTGTTTCTTAAAGGAATGCCACCAAAGGTGAAGTGTCAACATAAACATAAGAAAACTCTTCTTTAAGAATCAGAGCCAGTGCTTTGCTCATGAAAATCTGAATGCCCATACATGGTGGCTAGAGGAATGGACAACTACTATATGTTTGATACATAATTATGCAGTAGCCAGAAGCAGTGAACTAAAGGTACAAACAGCAACAGTGATCAATCTTAAAATATAGCCTTAAGTGAAAAAAAGAAAACAAAGAAATCTATAATGCAATATAAATGTAAAACCTATACAAAACACTATATATTGCTCTGTTACATACACAGCAAGTACCTCAAGCAACACTCTGGAGAGTGGTACCTATGGTGGGGGAGGGGGTGGGAATCAGAGACACAGAGAACAAAACCCTGCAGGACAGTGGTCCTGTGCCACCGGACTTCCGTGTAATGTTGCAACAAGGCCCTCTGCCAGAATCATACCTGTAGCTCCACCTGAGGCAAATCCCCCAGTAAAGTGCAATCGACATCCCAATAGATGCTAAACTCTGCCACATTTAATTGCTTTTTCCGCATTAACTTCTGTACCTGAGGTAAGACAGGGAAGAAAACAAGATGGCCCCCTTTATTCATGAATTCACTCATTCACTCAACACGCCATTTGTGAAGTGACATGCATCAGGTACTCTGCAAGGTGCTGGGGATTGAAACTAGATTAAATTATGGTTTTGCTCTTCCAGAGTTCAAATGTAGCTAACTGAGGATGCAAACATGCAAACAATTTTATAATATTTAAGCAAGGGGAAGCAGAGGAAGAATACGTAAAATGCCATGAGTGAACCAAGAGAAAATGGCACTGCATGAATAAGTAACAAAGACGCGTCAGTTTCAGATTAAGAGTAAAGGACTGGGACACGTGGAGGAGTCCAACCTTCTGGCGTTTTTGGGCCGCACTGGAAGAGGAGTTGTTTTGGGTCACACATTAAGTACACAAACACTAATGGAAACTGATGAGCAAAAGAAAAGGTTTTAAGTAAATTTACAATTTTGTTTTGGGCCACAATCACAGCCATCCTGGGCCACACGTGGCCCGTGGGCCATGGGTTGGACACCCTTGCAAAGTAGGGTCAACGACACAAAACGCCTGGCACCTTCCGAGGGGGGCGAACCCGCATAAGTGGAGCACTGCACGTGTGGGGGTGGGCAGTATTCGGACCTGCGTGTGGATGTATTTGGAGTGGGGAGTTAGTGAAGTGTTGAGAAAAAGTCGCTTGCACATGACAAGGTGTACTTGGTTGAAGCGTTTCCTCCCCCAAAAATTTCAGGTCCTCCCACGAAATTTTTCAGATTTCAAATAACAATTTTCAAATTGCAAATTTGAAAAGACAGTCTTTGCAAATGTAATCAAATTAAAATGAGGTCATATGTGGATTAGAGTGGGCCCAATGGTGCCCTTATTAGAGGAAAAAAGGCCCGTGCAAAGCGAGGCAGAGGTCGGAATGACACATCTACAAGCCCAGGGACGCCAAGGCCACCACCTGAAGCAAGGAGGGAGGCGGGAACAGCTTCTCCTCCAGGGCCTCCCTGCAGGGGAGGAGAATCTACTCTGCCAACACTCTGATTTTGGATTCCTACCCTCCAGAACTAGAAAGAATACGTTTCTGTTGTTTAAGGCATGCAGTTTGTGGTTCTTAGTTATAGCAGCTCCAGGACACGGACACACGAGGAAAGGAGAGCAGGCCATATAAAGGAATTCGGAGCTCACGCTCAAAGTAACAGGCCACTAAGGGTCTGACGCAGGTGTGCATCGGGGTCGGGTATGTGTTTTAGAAACAGAACTCTGGCAACGGTGCGAAGTGGAGCTCCTCACCAGCATGCCAGGGAAAATGAGTCATGAGCGGCTCAAGGTAACAAACAAGTTTCTAGGCTCAAATTACTTTTTAGAAATACTTGGTTACTCCGAGCGAGCCGCCTCCACCCCGAACAGCCACATCCTTTTGCCCCGACGTCCTGCCAAAAAACTTACACACATGCCCCGTGGACATGAACAATGGTGGGGGATGGCCTGAGGGAGTGGGGGGCGCTGGGTGGAGGGGAGCAGGGCGGGAAAAATCAGGACAACTGTAATAACACAATCAATAAAATATAATTAAAAATAAAATACAATACAATAAAATAAAAAAACAAATACTACATTTGTTTTCTGTGTGCCATGATGTGGAAAAGGGTGGGAAGGGCTGGTACAGAAAGAATCAAGAGCCTGGGATGGGAGCCAGGAGGTCAGAGAACAGGACGTTTTTCAGCCCAGGCAAAAGTTGACAGGATCCTGAACTCAGATAGTTGCCCTGAGATTAAGGGAAGAGCCATATTTAACACATTTGCAGAAAAAATTGGCAGGGCACTGTGGTCAAATGGAAACAGAAGCTGAGAAGTAAGTGACAGCATGAGCACAGGCTTCTAGAGAGAAGGGTGGCAGGTAAGGACACGTGCTCTGGCCCAGGGACGGCAGACTTGTTCTGAGAGGAGCCAGAGGGAGGACACGCAGGCTTTGCAGGCCGCGCGGTCTCTTGTAACCGCTGAACACTGCCCCGAAGCAGCCTCAGACAACACATAACCGATGGGCATAGCAGGGACGCAACTGATCTTTACTTACAAAACAGGCAGGGGGCCAATCTGGCCCACGGGCTGCAGTTTGCCAACCCCAGGTCGAGAGCTGATCCCCCCTCACTGCACCCTCTGCTCCTTGGCCCCCCAGGAGGGCAGCAGGGGTGATGAAAACAGGCCGAATCATGAAAAGCAGTAAGAACAGTGTCTCGCACATGAACGGGCTCATAAGATGCTTGTTTTCATTTGGGAATTCACTCACATGTGACAGAAGAAAGGAAACGTGTTGGTTTCAGGAGAGCAAATAGGGCAGATGGGACATAATGGGGTCATTTTGCTTATGACAAGCCTGCAACGTCCTAGGGGTGTCTGCATCCACAGGCAGGCGAAGACAAGGAACAGGAAGGTCAGCAGGAAGGCGGAGTTCAAGGGGAAACCATCAGCACACACTCCCAGGCAGGAGCTGAAACCAGGGAACAGAACGCGTTCACCCGGCGAGAGCACACTTATGAGAAGACAACCAGAGACAAAAGCCTTTCCGTACCGTGGTTTCTTCATGTATGAAATGAAAGGGGCCTCACCAACGTTTAATGGGCAAGTGACACGATGAAAGGTCAGAGAAAATGAACCGTGCTCCCTATTTCAGCAAATTAAATCTGTAGCATTCCGTCAAGAGACAGACACGCCAGTGAAAGAACACGCTGGAAAAGAATGCAAACTCAGATACGTGAGACAAAATGACAGACGACCGAGCCCACTCGCCCTGGAACGGCTGCTTTCACCCTGGTTCCGCCACAGCTCCTACTCACCGGCTCGTTCACCGCATTCTGCATGGACACGTTCTTAATGCAGATGCCAAATGCAAAAGGGTGGGAAGGATTGGTGATACCATCTTCGAAGCGCAAATGAACATCCTGAATTTTTAACTGCAAAGGGGAGAAAAAAGAAAAGCACCTTCAGACAATTGCTGTGGGGGGGCGGGGGAGGGGATGCTGGAGGTGGGAGTCACACTGTCCTGTGCCACGCTAGGGAAATTACAGCTGGCATTTCTCACACACATCACACGCATTTCCGACACTCTCCACGCTCCTCAGAGTTATAATCGCTCACTGGGCGTGGACAGAAGAGAGCCACCATACTTGCACTGACTCATCTCAGAAGACACCTTGAAGACGCGCTAGAAGGAAGTAACAGCGTTGTGTCCAGACGGCTGGCCCCCTCTTTTATGATACCTTAACCTTGCCTCTATGTCCCCGTGCCTGGACACAGGGACACCAGCAGGGCATACACACTTTGTACCTATTTATGTATTTATTTCCCCCCACCCCTGTAAGCAGCTACAGAAAAGGCGCTCTGCTTCAATGAATTAAAAAATAGTAACAGAAAGTGAAAAGACAACCCACAGAATAAGAGAAAATATTTACAAACCACATACCTGATAATGGATTAGAATCAGAATATATTTTAAAACTGTTGCATCTTAACAATTAAAAAGCCAAATAAATCAATGTTTATATGGGCAAAGGATTCAGATACACATTCCTCCAAAAAGGATACACAGATGACCAATAAGCATATGAAATGATGCTCAGCAACATTAGCCACTACGGAAATGCAAATCAAAACCACACAGTAAGATATCGCTGCATAGCCACTAGTGTGGCTATAATCAAAAAACAGACACTAACACGCGTTGATGAGGATGAGGAAAAACTGAGATGCTCCTACAGTCGTGGTAGAATTGTAAAACTGTGCAGCCTTAGCCTCTTTGGAAAAGAGTTTGCTAGCCCCTCAAGTCCCTCAAAAAATTACAGAAAGGACTCATGGACAAAGACAATGGTGCGGGGAGCGGCGGGGGGGGGGGTGCTGAATGTGGGAAATGGGGGTGGGGAGGGCAGGGGAGGGTAATGGGGGAAAAGTGAGGACAATTGTAACTGAACAACAATAAAAAAATGCAAGAAAAATTAAACATATAGTTACCATATGACTCAACAATTCCACTCCTGGTTATAGAATACTCAAGAGAACCGAAAACATATTCATACGAAACCCTATACACAAATGTTCACAGTGGCATTAGTCACAGCAGCCGAAAAAATGGAAACAGCCCAATGTCCATCAACTGATGAATGGATAAACAAAATGCGGTACATCCTGAGAACTGCAAAAACTCTCAGTCAGAACGTTCCGTTCAAACCCCTGCCCTAAGAGGCTTGGCCCAACTTTGACGGGGCTTCCTGCAACCTAAGGCTGTGTCGTTGGGATAATCCAGCCCCTCTCTGGGCTCCTCGGGGGAAAGCTCAGGGCTGTGCGTTCCAGCCCACGGCTGACCATCAGCCTCTGACCTCCTTTCTCAGAGCACCTGCAGTTGCTCCAGTGGCTCACAGTCGTGAATCCCTTCTCCGTCCCTGTGAAATGTGTGTATGTCCTACAACTCCACGACCTGAAAGCCACCCCTTCGAAATGTAATCGTCAGGAAGGCTGGGGCCTCTGTCTCCCAGAGTCTGTGGGAGGATAGAAGCCTAGCTCGCAGACGCCGCTGGCCTAGTCACCTTTACTCCCGCCAACCTTTTGTCTTTCTTCACCTGAGCCTCCCCCCCACCACCCATCCCCACACACACACACCCTCACTCTCCTTCTAAAAGGCCCAGTCACCTCCGCGCACATTGGGATGGAGTTCTGTTCCTTCCCCTTCTATCAGCAGTTACTGTCCCACTTTGTTTATCTCTGACAAAGCACACAAGGAAATAGATTATTCAGTCATAAAAAGGAATGAAGTACTCACAGATGCTACAACACGGATGAACCTGGAAACATTATGCTAAGTGAAAGAAGCCAGACACAAAATGCCACATAGTATATGACTCCATTTCTATGACGTATCCAGAATAAGCAAATTCACAGAGAAAGTAGGTTTAGGGCTGCAGGGGGCTCGAGGGAGAGGGGAATTGAGAGGGACTGCTACTTGGGTATAGGGTTTCTTCGGGGGATGTGAGCATCTTCTTGAATTAGATAGTCGTGATCAATGCACAATTTTGAAAATGTTCTAAAAACAGACTGTACACTTTAGAAGTATGAACTTAATGGAATGTGAACTAAATCTCAAAAAAGCCACTATTAAAAAAAAGAAAAACACTGTTGATGAATTCTTTAACATCGGTATCAGCTTTAAAAAAAAGTAACTTCCTGAAACAGAACAACCTCCGACTATTTGGGGGGCCGGGGGGCAGTGGTAAAACTGTGTCACCCAGGCACTGCAAGAAAACCTTGGCTCTAGTAAGTACAGGTTACCTGATGACATTCACGAAAATTAGTGTGGACTCTGATCTAGTGTTTCAGGACAAAACAAAATTGTAATTAAAATGGAAAAGACGGTCAACAGCTGGCACTGACACTCACCCACCAGATACATCAGTGAGAGATTAAATATCTTAGTGAGCGGTTCACAGTTCACTGTGCAATCAAACAGAAGCCATGCACCCGGCTCTCTCGTTTTGCAAATGAAGAAACTGGGAGCGCAGAGGGTAAGCGTTTTGCCCTGAAACAACAGTCATGAAGACTTAGGTGACCTGGCCTCTTAGGAGCTAAACCCTTTGGCAAGTGGGATTCCAACATTCAAAAAGAAAGTGGAGTGAAATGTGAGTGAAACGAAAACTCCTACTCACACTAACAGAAGCAAGAAAAACCTGTGCGCCCAGACCGTAGACCCGGGACTTGCTTTTCAGGTTTAACCTCTGGTACCACCTATAAAAGAGCACAGCTGAACAGTCAGCTCTGTCTACAGCATACACCCTGTATCAGGAAGACCCACAAGAAACAAACAACAAGGAGTCAAATACATTTAAACCTGAGGAACAAACCCCCACCCTGTGTTTCTGCTTCATAAAAATCAAGAGACCTTACTTCAATATTCTCCACAATTCTCGTGACCACCGAAGCCGTGACTGAATACCAGTAGGACTCCCCTTTCTGCTGGCGTTCATTCTGCAATGAAAAGAGCCCGCATCAGCTGAAGCCAGGGCTCCGCCCGGCGTGCGTCTCACCACGCGGCTCCTGCGGCGCCCGCGGACAGAAGGATTTCTGCCTTGCCTTCCATTTTTCCTCCAGGGCTTGAAGCAGAGCTTTCTTGCGCTCTTTTTCCAACAGCTTCTCCTTTTCATCATTGAAATCCTGTATTTTTTCAGGGGCTCCAATTAAGTGAAGGCTGGAGATGGAGATCACCCAAGGGTCCACATGGGGGCGATAGAAGGGAATCTGAAGCGTCACTTTCCCAATTAGGCCTAGAAAAAGGAAAAGTCTTGGTAAATGCCTGCACTCGTTTTTAATTCTTTCTGTTTTTCTGCATTCTCCTAGTTTTCTTGAAGGAGCATTATCACTTTTATCTTTTTTTTAATTTAAGAAAACAGGCAACAGGTCCTCATACATATAAATTAAACTTGAGTAGGCTGAGATCAGTAAGAATTAGGCACCACTTAGCAGCAGGAAAAAGTTCAGCGCGCCTTTACCACATTAAATGCAGTCTCTCTCTCCTGGAACCTACCTCTTCCCCACCTGGACTACATCTTCAATTTTCTTCTTGGGACACCTTGGGGCATCCTTCTTGCCATGGCACCTGCACAAGCCCAGGGGCACAAAACTCGTTTCCTGTTCACTATTACCCTCCTGGCTGGTAAGGACGTCCTAGGAGCCACCAGACTTGCCGTGTGTCCAAGCTCGGACGTGCCGCCTGAAACGCAGGCGGTGCGGCAGTGGCATTCTTTGGAGGAAGAATTCTGACTCTTCACGAGAACTTGGGCTGACGGCAAAACTACCACTTCCGGCCCAGCCTCCTGGAACTCGAGCCTTCCGCAGCTCAATTGAGAGGCAAGTCACCACTACGGAACACTGCATAAGAACATCTACACTGTCCTGGGGGCCTCTCAAAGGCCCACCTCTGAGAGCAGCATGGTTATCGGGGTGTGATCAGTGCCCTGTAAGATCTAAAATTCAAGTGGGAATGACCTGTTATACAGGGGTGTGCAAAAGCAGGTTAATAATGATAAACTATACAATAATTAATAAATAACAATACAAGAAAAAACTTTCCCATACTCACAACTGTTAACCTACTTTTGCGTACCCCTGTATTTAATATAAAATATCATTAACAATGGTATTTTTAATGACAACACCAAGTGGTCAACTGTGTAATCCAGCACCAAATTAAGAAATTTATGATAATTTAAAAGAATTTTTTTTAATTTGTATTTCATCTAATAAAAATAAGTTTTTTTATTGAATAAAATTTATATTATAACTGAAACATACCAATTTTGACAGCAAAGAATTTTAGCAATAATTAGTGTAACAGTTTTGATCTCAACCAAAATTAACTGGGGAGAGAATACATAATATTCTAATAATTACATGACTGCAAAATATAACTTCTTAGGTTTGATTTAATTTTTTGCCGAATAAGCATAAAAATCACTTTTGCAAAAATATCAGAACACATCACTTTTTCTAAGAGGCTCTCGTAAGCCTGGCTGTTCCTGCAGTAACTCTTTTGAAGTGTCGTCACTCTCAAGGGTTTTCTTTCAGCCTCTAATGCGTCAGAGGTGCCTTTGCCTGCGACTCTGGCAGTGCCCCGTCCCTTGAAGAGATTTCAAGAAAACCTAAATCTTTTGCAAGGTTTCTCTTCTCTTTCACCTAGCAACTGATTTGCATTGTACTTGCATCTTACCGTAACATAAGTACTATATTATATTTACGTAATATAAGTACCTAACAGGCTCCTGTGGAATGATGAGGGGTATCTGAATAGAGACTAATTTTATAAGTGGTCTTTCAATAGAGAATATTCTTATTCCACAACAGTGCTTGCTTTCTCACCAAACCTAGTAAATGCAGACCTCCTCTATAATGGCAAACATCTGTTGAGCGTGCCAGGCCCCCTTTGGAGTAATTTCAATATATTAATTCAGGTATCCACCCCCATGACCCTTTGACGTAGGCGCTATTGTTATCCCATCTTACGGATGAGGAAGCACACACAGAGTTGTTAGGGAACTTACTCAAGGCCGCACAGCCAGAAAATGGCAGATACAGAACACAGACCCAGGCTTACTGTTCTGGAGCCCACTTTCATGCAACAGAGTAAACTTTCTCTCAGTAATATTTGTAATGATTTCTCTGAAAATGACCCCTCCCCTCTCCATATCTAGAACAAAAGTTCTCACACGTCAGTAACCATAAGAATCAGCAGAGGTGCTTATTAAAAACGCAGGCTGAATGACAGACACCACCCTTTGAGCTTCTAATTCAGGAGGTCTGAGAGCCGTGTGACCCTCCTGCCACCGCCCCACAGTCATCCTGATATGAGTGGCCCAGACACCACATTTTTAAGATGGATCTAAACTCTGCGCTTCCTACCCTGCCGCCGCCTGGGCAAAGAGCCAAAGTCAAGGGCACTCAGTTTCAGGTCCCCAACAACGTACACTCAAAACTGCCTCCCTCTCCTTGGTTCCACATACCGGCTTTGACTTCAAATGGTAATTCCAGTTCTTTCAAGGCATCTTTCTTTAATGGCAAGTTTTCTAACTCAACAGCACCTGAAAAAATGAAAACAACATCATGTGGTTGCCAGAGCAGAGGGAGGTTGGGGAACTGGGTGAAAAAGGTCCAGGGATTAACCAGTACAAATGGCATTTACAAAATAGTCACAGGGATGTAAACTACGGCCTAGGGAATATTGTCAATAATACTGTCATAACTATGTGTGGCACCAGGTGAGTACTTGAAATATCTTGGGAGCACATTGTGAAGTATATAAGTGGCTAACCACTATGCTGTACACCTGAAACTAATACAAAAATAATACTGAATGTCAGCCGTAATTGAAAAGATTAAAATAAAATAAAATAAATAAATAAATAAATAAATAAAAACAACATCATGAAATGTTCCCCCAACGAAAGCGGCCGATGACTACTGTGTGCAAATGACTGACGGTCAGAGGGAAAGTGAACTAGACGCAGAGCTTTACGAAGCCATGGGGGGCGCTACCACCAGCCTGTGCGCTTTATCTGTGCTCATTTCCTGACCATCAACACTCTGACATGTAACTAACAGCTGAACTTTACCAGCAGATGAAGGCTTTAGGCAGAGATCTAACTTGTTCTGTAGTGAGCCAAACAGTAAATATTTCAGGCTTTATGATGTCTGCTGTTTATTCTCCTTTTGTTTTTGTTTGGTTTTGTTTTTTGTTTTTTTCCACACGCCTTTAAAAATGCAGAAGCCATTTCCAGCTCACAGGCGGGATTCAGCCAGCAGGTCAGTTTGCACCCTAGTTTAGAGCAATGTTCACCAGAGGACCATGAACACCTCCTGGGATGACATGCTGGCTCCTGGGGCCTCCGCCCAGACATCTCTAGGACTGGAACACACAAATTTGCCATTTTTAACAAGCTCCCCCGACCCTCCCACACCGACCCCCCCCCCCCAAGAAATGGGTGCCCTGCACACATCTGAGAGACTGTGAAAAATAAATAAAGTTGGTCATCAAGAGGAATTCTGTTCTCCCTTCTGGAGGGACCAGCTCCGCAGGTCCTCCTCTGCACCTCCACTTGCAGGTGTAATAACCAGGCAGAAGGCAAAAAAGATCCTTTGCAAACCCAGCTTTTACAATGGCCTCCAAGGAATAGTCTAGATCTCTCACCCTCCAGCCGTGGAAGACATGAATTCACACACACATACCAATGCCCGTCCTGTGCTAGGCACTGTGCTGGCCACCAGGAACACAAAAAGAGAAGGCAGGGTCCTCATCCTCAAAATGCCTGGGAAACGGTCACCATTTTTACAAAACGGTCTCCACCACACAAGGCAATTTTGGAGCTACTGAAATCTGTCTGAGATACATAATTTCCCAGAACAAGCAGCACACACAACCACCCCGCAACCATTAACTGGTAAAAGAGTCCAAAAGAAAGGCAAGCAAGCCTTTTCCTCCAAAGATAAACTAATGCAAGAAACTCGATTATTTTCCCCTCTAAATAATTGTGCGAGACTTGAGCATAATTGGCTCCTAAGGAAGTATTCAAATCTAACCATTTGGCAGATTCTGAGTAAATGCAGCCAACATTTCTCAGACCCTTGCAGGAACATCTGTCTGTACGGGGGATCCACATACCTTACGGATAACCAAAAGGAGAACTCAGTAACTCCAGAGAGCCCGGACAAACTGTGTTTCCACATTTGGGAAGAAAATTATCTTACGGGGGCGGGGGGTGGGGGGGCAGGGAATCATGAAATAAGTTCCTTATCAGCTAATACGGACTTAAAGGAAGGAAAATATGTAGTTTCTTTTTCTTTGGAAGGGCAACATTTGCAATGTGAATCATTTGCCCTCTTTTTCAACACCCAAATCTGTCATGAGGCCGACGGCCCTGCGCTTCCCTGGAACTGCAGGCAACCTGCACCGTGAGAAATTGGAGACGCTGCAGCCCGGAGAATGAAGGAGGTGATCTGGGAAGGGCAGAAACGGGGAAAGGGTGCGAAGGGCCGAGGACTAGGGCAAAGCTGCAGCCGCCGCGGCTCAAGAGCAAAGGCCTCCTCCCTCCCCACCCACTCACACAGGCACCACAACCACCGGCCCTGCTGGGACAGGTCCCTCCCAGGGGCAAGGCCCTAAAGCACCCAGCCCAGGTGAGCACTTCATAATAATGTTGTCCATTTCTCTCCAGGATGATAACTTGCAAGCTTATTCATGGGTATCTCTTTCACCCCAAAATTCCTCATCTCAGATTAGCAACAAGTCTAGTCACTGGAACTGAAGTGACTTTAGAAGCCGGTCATTCTCCAGCAATCACTAACGACTGCAGAGTCCTCCCCGTCGGCTCTAGGTCGTTTAAAAGGCCAACGCGGGATGTAGAGCTTATGAAAGGAAAAAGGGAGGGACTCTAAGTTCTGGGTGACAGATACACAGATATGCCCACAGCGAAGGCCCAGCTCCTTGCCAGAGCGCTGGTGGCCGCTACCTTTTGGCCACAAACGTGCCCCGCAAGGTTTCGGCCTCCAGCTTCCACTCACGCTTTGCTCAACCGCCAAGTGTGGTGACCCGCTCGCACCCCTATCGAAACCCTGCTAAGACCCACTCAAGAGCCCCGCCGTACGAGCGCCCCCAGAGTCTCACAGACGGGGGGAACAGCCCCTCTCCTCTGCACCCCACTGCATCATGCCTGAAAAACAACAACTGACACTGCCTTGGGTGGCCGTGTGGCTTCTGTCTCCCCAACAGGGTGACAGCCAGCTCTCCAAGGGCAAGGGCTGCAGAGACGGGGGTGGCCCAGGGAGCGCGGCTGTGGTAACAGCAGCTACCACTCAGTGAGGCCTCAGGATGCGCCGGGCACTGCATATGCACCCTATCATTTCGTCCTCACAACTGTTTGAGGAGATACTACTATCTGCTCCCTTTTTGAGATGAGAAAAGCGAAGCTTAGGGGGCAAGCAGTTCGCTTACCACTCACAGAGCTGGCAGGTGGTGGTGCTCGAGCTCATACCAGATCTGTTGATCTCCGGCGGCAAGAGGGAGAAGGCATGAAGGGGCGGCCCAAGGAACCTCCCGGGGTCACAAACGGCCGTGCAGTGTGGACCCGGGGCAAGCCCCCACGCCGGAGCCCTTAGCGTCCTCTGCAGTCTCCCTTTTGGGCCATTCCACAACACGGAGCCTTACCCAAAGCGGGCGCTCAGCGAGCGTTTGCTGAGTGACTGAGTGAGTAAAATCTTACAAAGTGCCGTCTCTGTCCTTCACTCATATGCTAACTTTGCGTTTGTATTACTGCTAACACGTGTGCACAATTTACCTTTCAAATCCAGCCACCCACCAGCCAGTCGCTGCCACGACGACCGAGGATCCCCAGTGACGGGGGCTCGCTCACCCTGGGCTGAGAACGGCTCTAGCTCTCTGACTGAGGTGTTTAGTCCTCAGAACCTAGTGAGGCAGGTAATATTCTCTCCAGTTTACAGAAAGGAAGACTGAAACATGAAGAATTTGAGTAATGTGCCCAAGTTATTGGTAAATGAAGGAACTAGGATTCCACAACAGTGTAGCTACAAAATCCCTACTCTTGACCACTCTTTTGCAACTCCCAAAGCATCTAGAATAGTAGATATTTGCAGATATATTGAAATAACATCCCCCAAATAAGACTAACTATAACTGTGTCATCAAGATCAACAGAAAGTGTCCCCTTCTTCGCAAGGCCATTCTCAGTCCACTGAGTCCTGGCCAAGCACTGCGGGGTGCTTTGGAGCCATTAGATGGCACCATGTGAACACCGGTTAAGAAAGTAAAAGCATCTTTCTATTCTGCAGGGAAACATTCCTCAAATCCCGCCAAGTTCGTTAAGTGCCATAGAGAATACTTTTTTTAGAAAAAGGAAATAAGCATAGAAAAGCCGTTTAAAGCACCAGAAGAAAGATACGCACAGTTTTGATAAGATATATTCTGTCTAAAACTGCTGAGATTAGAAATCTGTTATCGGTACAGATTCCAGGATACATCATATGCCATAAAAATTTCTATTTATCCATTTCTTCAGCAAACATGCCTTACCACTGCATTGCTGAGAGAGCCAGCTCTCTTGCGAGCAAGGCTACACTTTGCCCTTGTCTTTCCAGGCCCTGGCACCTGCCCTGCACAACTTGGTTGGCTTCACAGTGTGTACGAGAACGTCAGCAAGTGACCAAAGAGGTGATTTCGAAATGACTATTGTACTTTGAACACGTCCTGTTCCCTGACGGGCTGGTCACTTTCACTTTACATTTCATAGCTCCCTTCGAAGGACAGGCGGAAAACAGGGGGTCAGGCGAGAGCCCACTTCTGTTTCCAATGAAGGGAAGGGAGGGGCGGAGGCGCGCCTGTGACAGCTCGCCAGAGCCTATCGCAGCCACAACCATTCCACTGGTTTAGATGGATCAGAACGTTCTGGAAAGCAATGCCTATGGCGACAGGGGAGCCACTGGCACCCTAGTCTCAGCCACACCGCCACCTGCACCGCTGCTGTCTCCACAAACCTGTCCTGCTCCACGTGCCAAACTCACGCTCCGGGACGCGGAGGTTCACACCACACTGGCGGACTCCTGTCCACTCTGCGATTCTGCATGCTTGCAGGCTGACTCCCTCTCCCTTCTCTAGATTTAGTAAGGGTTCCACTTTGAGATGAACAAAGAGCACTTAAATGAAAACAAGGAGGAGGGGGAAAAAGCAGCCCATCCCCATACCAAACTGCTGGACTGCATTTACCAAGTACAGGTCTATACACACTAGAATGTGTCACACTTTCGGTACTTGACCAGTAAGCAAGACAAGACCTCAGAAATGCATCGCACACGCACAGAACATATTGCAATACCTCTGCTGGGTGTCTGTTATACGCCAGCAGGAGAGGAGCTTCAGATGTCACTCCACCTGATCCTTGCAGCAGCCCTGGAGAGGGGTAGTGCCCTCTTTTTCTACGGAAACTGAGGCTCTAAATTTCAATGTCAGTACGTCCATTGTCACTGTATCATGGCTGCCACCATAAAGCTTTGTAAGACTAAAAATTACCTGGAGTAAAGCACAGCCACCAGGGGTCTAGTCTTAAAAAAAAAAAAAAAATTAACAGTTCCCTAAAATCTACAACAATACAGCTACATACTTAAGTTACCATGTAATAATAATCAGTGTCATATGGGAGAAATTATTTCCTGTTACACATATTTAATAAGAAGCCATCTGAGCATCACATTTTCTTATTCTCAATAGGACAAGAAGAATATAGAAAGTAGAAGTGCCAAAAAAGAGATGAATGCACTCACCTTTCAGAAGCGCAACAGAGAGCTGGTCAGTGTTCAGGTTATTGACATACTTCCCCAGGTAGGTGTTGAGAACCCAGGCTACGAGCCCTTCCAACATGACTATAGCTCCAAGACAAGGTGTTTAAAAATCACCGATCATTCTTTACGTCTCTTCTCATGGTCACAGAAGAATCTGTGGGGCGGGGGGAAGAAGTCAACAAAAAAAACCCAAATGCTTTTCTAAGCTGATTTTTCCTTATACTTTCTTTAAAGGTAGATGAATTCAAACCACAGACTCAAGAAAACATGGGGTGAGAAGCACTGTAAGATGTCATTAGTAAATGGAGGGCCAAACCAATACATCTACATTTTGATGCAATGCAAGGAATAGTCACTTACAAATTTACCAAATATTACCTACTATTCCAAGCCAAGTATCTTTTCAATGTAACTGATCATTAAACTGTCTGCTTTCAGTGACTCACCCTGAGACCACGGGTTCTTATCCAGGTGTGAGCTGGCAATGTCTAGAGATATTTTTGACTGTCAGGAGTGGGAGGCTGCTACTGGTGTCTTGTGGGTAGAGACTGTGGATGCTGCTAAACATCCCACAATGCACAGATAGTTCCCCGCAGCAAAGGATTAACCAGCCAGAGTGTCAGCAGCGCGAAGCTGGGACGCCCTGTCCTAGATTAAGGCAAAAGTGCACTAAGAGATTGTATCAATGAACTTCATATTCTCCAAAGATCCTCCCTAATCCAATTTTGCAAATTTGTTCATCGGGATCATTTGTAAAATGATAAAAAAGGAAAAGAGAAGGCAGTGGTTTTTCACTGTTCTTAAATGTCCTGAAGCTGCTTCATTCATACTTAATGCTGATACACTAAACTATCTCAGTCGGTAATTATAAACACCATAAATCCTCTGGTCCCAGCTATGGTATTTACATCCTATACTAAATTACTACTGCCTATCATTATTATTAATAATACCTGGTGTTTATTAGTATTACAAAAATATACAGATTTTGAGTTTTACAAAAAGTTAACCTGAGATACCAAAGGTTTAAATGAGTCCCAAGATCATGCAGCTAAAAGGTCCCAATCAGAACTGGGATCTCCGAATCCTGCCCTGAGCCAAGCATGTCAGACACCAGCCCGTCACGCTGGACACTCCAGAGTTGCTGTGGCAGGCGTCCCACTTGGAACCACCCCTTTCAGGATCCTTTCCAAGCTCCATGCCCCTCCCCCAGTGAGTCATCTTACTGCCAGAAGATACACTTATCCCAGCAGAAAGGCCCCCACACCCAAGACCCAAACACGAGGCGCCGTAGAGTTAACCTCTGGAAAAGACTTTTGTCAACAGTGTCTTGCACTTCCAGGCAAGACTTTTATTCCTTAGAAAGGATCCTAAAAATGAATACGTAAATAAATAGCATTTAGTGAAATACTCGTTTCTTTCCAAAGACATTTTTAGAGTTACATTTTATGTAAAACTAGGAACCTACTAAAGATTATTGGATACATTTACTTATAGAACAGGTTACAAGAACAAATTTCCTAAAATAATAAATGTTTAACAGTCTGAGTAAAAGAAACATTTATTTTAACTTTAAACAAGTTAAATCTGTGAAAACAAAATGTAAGCCTAACTAACTTAGTCTTCTGATGCAGACTCCAAACACACTCAAGCAAAGCGCCCAAGTCAGAGTGCTCTTTATTTTTGAAGTTAACCTCCACTGATTTCAGCCCTGCATGCCAACAAACTCTCTCTCTCTCTCTCTCTCTGAAGTGCCAACTACAAATGCGCTCCCAGTAAAGCGAAACAACTGTTAGTTTGTATACAAGATCGGGCCCTACTCCACTCACCCTGTAGGTGGAAGAATGCAAAGCACAGATTATAAGCACAGTAAAATGCCCTGGTCAGTACATCGAGACCCAAGCCAGAAAGCATTATTAGCTCTGCTAAGCATCCAGACCAGGCTTGACGCCACTTCACGGATTCCCTTAAGGAATCCGGTGTCAGGAAGGGCCGCCAGGCTGGCCGGAATCCCTAAGTGTTTACGCGCAGGTCCATCGGGGATTCCAGGCAGCTGCGATGCACTCACCCCCGCTGGCCTCCCCAATCGGTGGGGCAGGTGACACTGGGGATCAGTGCTCGGCCCACGGGCGGACAAGGAGCCGGGTGACCTTGAGCCAGGCCCCTCCCTCCAGGGGTGGCCAGAGCCGGGAGTAAGAAGGACTGGCAAGCGGACCCCGGCGCCCCTCCCACAGGCGGCCAGGCTCAGTGCGGCTGGCCCCAGGGAGCTCGGGGATAGGAGGCGTGGGGCGGGGGTCGGTGGGTACTGCCAGGCCCGGGATCCAGAAGGGGAGGCTCCCACAGCCCTCCTGCCAGCCCCTTCTGCTCTGACAACCCGAAGCTCCGCTCCAGGGGACAGAGCTGATAAAGCCCACCTCCCGAATAAAGCCTAGTGGGAACGGCGCCGGCGGTCCCATACCCTGGGAGGGAGCGCTCAACTGGGGCGCGCCCCGGAAAGGCAAGGGGTAATAGAAGGTTTGAGGCCTGAGATCCGTCCCATTGCAGAGTGTGACCCCAAAAGGCTGGTGAAGGGAGTGGTTAGGACACTTTGGAGAACTGTCTGGCGCCTCATTCTTGGGTGCTGGGTTGGGGGGGGGGGGGTTCTTGCACACTGGGGTCCTGCATTGAGACCGAGGGTCAGGGGGTAAGATGTGGACTGACACCGCCTCAATCCCAGGGTGGCAGATTGCCGGCACGCCAGAAAGGGTGCCGGTTCTGGCGGTGGCTCAGACTCCCCAGGACACTGACGCCGGGATCCCGGGAGGCTCGGGCAGCCCGAGCCTGTGGCGGGGGTGCCCGCGGGGACTTGGACGCAGGGGTTCCTGGGGGTGAGGGTGACAGCCTACGCGCCGTCGGAAGTGCGGACACCCCAAGGATCCCCGAAGGATTTCCGATGGCCGGAGGGCCGGACGCCGGGCCCCGGGCTCCAGGAGCCGCGCTCCCCACGGGCGGACCCCGACCTCCTGGGCTTAAGCGGAGACGGAGCGGCCGACCGCCGGCCCACTCCCGCCCTGCCCGGCGCCTCCCCGTCTCAGCCCGTACCTGTCGGTATCCCGGGCCGCCCGCCCAAGCCCGGCACTGCGCGGCGCTTCCTCTGCGCCGCTCCTCAATGGCGCTGCAAGCGGCGCTCTGGCCCTCCCCGACCCGACCAATCGAGCGGGCGACGCGCCAGCGCCTGGCCAGCCGAGCGCCGAGTCATCGAGGGGGCGCCCCCTGGCGCAGACGGCCGCTCCTGCAGCGGAGGGCGGGGCCCCTCGTGTTCAGGCGCAGACAGTATTGGAATCCTGGATGCCCGGCCTTCCATCTAACCCCACCCCGCTGCAGTCAGGCCTCCACTTAGTAGTCGCATGGGTCTGTTAAAACATAATCCAGACCATGCCACTTCCCTCCTAAAAACGGCTTCCCCGTTAGAGTTAAAACCCGCTTTTCCGCGGAGTTGACACCAAGGTCCTATTGGATCTGGTCCCTTCCTATTATTTCTGCCCCTCTTTCCCTGGCCCACTCTGCCACAGCATCCTTCAGCGCACCCTTCAGTGCTCTTCAGTTGCCATTCTCTCTACTGCCCAGTAGAAAGGTAATGCAAGCCACAGAGTGATTTTAAATGTACTGAGTTGGTACGTTGTTTTAAAAAGGGAAAAGAAAAAAGTGAAATTAATAACGTATTTTAATTTAATCCACTATGTCCTGAACAGGAAAAAAGTATCCAGGAGGTATTTTAGGGTGTCTTATAGGTAAGTTCTTGAAATCTAGTGTGCATTTTGCACTTACAGCGCTTCTCAGTTCAAACCGGCCGCATTCCCAGCGCTCCACGGAGCATGCGGCTAGTGGCCGCCCAGCAGCTCCGCAGAGTCCGAGAGGCGAATCCTTCTTGCTCCCACTGTTCCCCCTCCGAGAGGATTCCCCTGCCATCCTACCTAAAGTTCCCCTCATCTACGACCCTATTGTATTTTCTTCACAGAACTTAATGGTACCTAAATTATCGTATTTATTTGTTTATACATGTTACCTTTCCCCACTCTGAAAGTTCCCTGAAAGCAGAGATTTTATCTTTTTCACAAATGTTTCTTCAGCCCCTCGACATTGCCTGGCCCAGAAAAGGCTCAATAAAGACGTTCGGAATGAATGAATGAACGAACGAACAAATGGAGACTTCATCTTGCACTGTCACCGGAAGAACAGGAAGAACACCTCAGGCTCATAAAAAGTCAGAAAATGCAGGACACAGGACAGCAAGTGGCAATGCTATATTTACCAAATAATTATCAGCCATCATAATGCTAAGCTAATGGGCTGACTCACGCCTAAGCAAGATCTGGATTCCTCTGAAGTGGCGGCATCAACCTGCCCGAATCTCAACCCTGGATCCTCCAGGGCTGAGGTGTGGCGTAAAATCCCTGCACTCCACAGATGAAAAGGAGCCCATCAGGGCGGACGGATCTTACTCCGGGTTCGCCAGCACAGAAACGCCGGGCTGTACCCGGAGGAGTGTGTTAAAAATGCAGGTGCTGAGTCACCATTCATTCAACCGGTATTACTTAAAGCGCCTGTGCCCGCGGTTTCTTATCAATCTGAACATACATCTACCATACAGCCATCGCACCCCCAGGTATTGACCCAACACAAATGAGGGCCCATGCATACACAGACTTATACACGAATGCTCATAGCAGCTTTATTCATAGTAGCCCAAAACTGGGAACAATCAAAATGTCCATCAACAGGAGAAGAGATAGACAGATTGCAATTTACCTACACAGCGGAATACAAGTCGGCAATGAAAAGGAACAAACTACTAAGACAGGTACCAGCTTGGAGGAACCTCAAAAGCATTAGCTTTGTGGGCGGGGGCCGGGGGCGGGGGAGCCAGACCACAAAAGACCACATACTGTCGTGACTCTATTTTTATGACATTCTAGAAGAGACCAAACTGGAACGGCTGAGTGGTGGTGGCCAAGGGTGGGGGGGAGAGGGGGTTGATTGCCTAGGGAGGGCATGGAGGAACTTTTTCGGGTGATGAACAGGCCTAGATCTGGGTTTTTGTTGTCACAAGGTTGTCTACAGTTGTCAACATTCATTGAAGGGTGCACTTAACATTGGTAAATTTTCTGTGAATTACTCCTCAGTAACGCTGGTATTTTAAAAATCTCTGCCCTCATAGGGCTCAGGTGGCAGCAGGAAAGGAAAGACAGGCAATAAGCAAAGTCAATGTAAAATATCTAGTGAACCAGATGGTTCTAGGTCCTAAGGAGGAAAACAACGCGGGAAACAAGGGAGGAAGGAGGGGTGTCTTGTTTTAGATGTTTGGCCAGGAGAGATCTCCATGAGGAAACCTGGCCCCCAGGCTAATTCAGCGAGTCTACAGGAGGCCCCAGATCCCCAGGTGATGGACTTGTGAATGCAGAGCTACTGCAAAGGCCTCATTGTACACAAGGGGAAACTGAGGACAGGAAAGGAGCAGAGACTTACTCAAGGTCATACAGAGAGACCACGGGGCAACCCAGGTCTCTGCTGCAAGCCCAGAGCCTTCTCCCATGCAGCCTCAGCCCTTCCTGCCCTGGGCGGCCTGCCTTTGGCTGTGAGAGCAGAAGTTACAGCCATTGTGGGCGAAGCAGGAGACAGGTCCAAAGCTGGTCTGGCTGAGGGGACGGGGTTGTGATGGCCACAGGGAGGGTCCTCCCTTTGTCCCCTTCCAGGTTGTGGTCCCCGAGGCTGCAAGCTGCTGACACAACGGGTGAGAGAGGCTGCAGGAGGTGGGGGTCACTTCTTAATTACCACCTACGCTAGACCCTGAGATGCATGTTGACACCAGAGGGCAAGTTTTCTGAGACAGAGAGTTTTGAGGGCCCCTGCTCAGTACCCCACTCCCTACGGCCTATCAGATCCCTCACCACCTAGTCTGGTGCATATCAGCCTCCAGAATCATCTAGACCACAGGGACTTCAGACAGGCCACCAAGGCTGCTGCAGAAATGTTTCTTTTGGCCCACACAATGCTTTAAAGTCATTTAAATTTCTTATGACACTTTCAGAGCTGGAGTTTACCTGTGAAAACCTGTATTTGGAGCTTCTCCAGAAAAATTAAAAGATTTGGAGGCTGTGGAACCCCTACACCTCCTATGCTTACATTCATTCGTTCATTCACCATTTACTGAGCACCTACTACATGCCTGGCACTGTTCTGACCACTTGGGGCTACATCACTGAGCAAAATAGACAAAGCTCTGTCCTACAGGAGCTTATGTTCTATCAAGAGGAACGGACGGTAAGCAATAACTATAACAGATATGTAAATTATACAATATTTCAGGTGATGATGTAAGAGCCCTATGGGGGAAATAGGGCTCTCAGGGGAAGGGGAGTTGTCATTTTAATTATGAATTAATTAATCAGACCTTGAAGGCATTTAACTCTCAAGAGCAGTGCTGTCCAATAAAAATGTAATACAAACCACATACATAAGTCTAAGCAGCCACATTTAAAAAGAGGGACAAGAAACAGGTGGAATTAATGATAAATAAATGTTTTATTTAACCAAATATCTGCAACATGTTATTTTAACAGGTAATCAACATAAAAAATTATTTTTCTATGTCCAGAGTCTCTTGTGGAAATGAAGACAGCATGGGCAGAGGGGGTACTGTCACCCTGCCGGGGGCGGGGCGGGGACAAAGGACCGACCACAGCTCAGAAGCCAGCCACTCCCCTCGCCGAGGAGATTCTGAGCTCCAGAGAGAGACAGCTGCCACTCCCGGTTTGCACTGCAGGTTTGCCCCAAGCAGCCTCTCAGCCCCAGCTTCCAGCTTTCGGGATGCTTCTGAATATGGAGCTCCTGGCAGGTCAAGAAGTCCCGAGGGAGAGGGCCTTCCCTTCCCTTTTGATTTGCTTGTGAAATTCTCCAGAGCTGGTTATCAAGAGCCTCCCACAGCACACAAACTGCTCATCCTCCTTGACTCCTGCGGTAAGAATCGAACGCAGCCCTTCAGAGCCATCCTCTGCGGAGCAGGGATAATCAGTGCCTCGCCTATCTCCTGGGGCAGTTATGCAGATAAAATAACCGAAGTTCAGTTACCCAGCTCTTCCACTGGCAAAGCTGCAGAACTTCTCACACCCCCCGGCTCGGACCCCGCCCATCACACCGAAAATAAAACCCTCCATCCTTTCTGTGGCTTCTGAAGCCACCTTCCCCAGGCTTGTGTCCCCAAGCCTGCTCAAAGCTCAGTTTCTCAGAAAAGCCTTCATCATCCCACCTTGCCAACTAGCAGCACCCTCACCCTTCTCTGTCCCTTTATGTTGCCTTATTTCTCTTCTTAGCACTTACCACCTCCTGGCATAGCCTACAGGTATTTCTTTTCTTCTTTGTTTAGATTTTATTTATTTAAGTTTAGAGAGAGGGGAAAGGAGGGAGAAAAAGAAGGAAGAAAAACTGACAAACATGCGAGAGAAAAACATCCTTTCATTGCCTCTTGCATGCCCCCAACTGGGGACCGCACATGCCCAGACTGGGAATCGAACCAGCGACCTTTCAATTCGCAGGCCAGTGCTCAATCCCCTGAGTCACACCAGCCAGGGCTACAGGTATATCTTTACATAGCCCCTCCTAGCGTGTCAGCCCCAGCAGGGTCCCGGTCTGTCCTGGCCCCTGTTGCACCCGCAGCATCCGCATGCACAAAAAATAGCAGATACTATTTACTGAGCACTTACTATGTGCCAGGCACAGGTTCCAAGCATTTTACAGACAGTAACTCATGTAGTCCCTTACTCCGAGGGAGGTACAATTTTGACCTCATCTTACAGATAAGGAGAATGAGGCACAGAGAAGTTCATGAACTTGCTGGAGGTCACACAGACAGGAAGTGGAAGAGCCAGGACTCACCCCTGGGCAGGTGGGGTGCAGGGCCCCCGACTGTGCTAGTCCATCCACTGCTGCGCTCCCTAATGATGATGAGTGAGTAAAAACTAGGTAAAGGGAAATCAAGAGGCTGCTCCCTCCCCACCCCAGCTGCCCTGCCTTAGAGGACTTGTTTGCTTCATGGTGGTTAAAGAAAAGAAAGAGGCAGGAGGGGCTGCCCCGGGCCCATTTTTACTGGTTATCCCAACAGACAAGGGGCCGCCTTCTGTTCCTTCAAATAGACTCCCTGAGCTCTTGTGATTTATACAAGCACATCTCACTTTATTGCACTTCTCTCTATTGTGCTTCTGGATGTTGTACTTTTTTATGCATTGAAATCAAGATCCTCCACCAGTAAGAAGACGACGCCTTGCTTTACTGCAGTGGTCTAGAACCAGAACCGTGCTATCTCTGAGGTATGCCTGTAATACAAAATACACGTGCGGTCATCTTTCTCTGAGCACTGAGCCCTGGCCAGGTAGCTAAGTTAGTGAGAGCATCGTCCCAACTGGCTAAGGTTGCAGGTTCAATCCCTGATCAGGACATATACGAAAAGCAACCAATGAGTGTATCAGTAAGTGGAAAAACAAATTGATGTTTCTCTCTCTCGCAAATCAATAATTTAAAGCAAGACAGCACACTGGGAGCATCCTTTATCCTAATACTTGTTCTGTGTCCTCCTGTTCTGAAATAGCTCCAGGGCCACAAAGGTGAAACCAGGGTCTGTTATTCATATCAAACCCCTTTCAACCACACCTGAGTTTATGGTAATGAGTGTAGTTTGGAAGCCCCTAAGGATGGAGACTAGTTGCCAAGAAAACCAACCCTGTGCTTAGAGTGTAAGGTTAGGGGCTAGAGTTTGACCAATGGCCAATGGCCAATGGCCAATCCTTTATTCAATCATGCTCATGTAGTGAGGCCTCAAAAAACCCCAAAGTGATGGGGTTCTGAGAGCTCCTGGGTTATGAGCATGTGGAGAGCGGGGAAGGGGGCGCACCCAGAAAGAATGTGGACCCTCTGGCCCCTTCCCACAGAAACCTTGCCCTGTGCATCTCTTCCATCTGGCTGTGCTTGAGTCTGGGGTGCATCTTTTGCAATAAACTGGTGATCTAGTGGGTAAACTGCTTTCCTAAGTTCTGGGATCTACTCTAGCAAATTAATCAAACCCAAGAAGGTTGGGGAGGGGGCATGTGGGAACCTTTTATTTATAGATGAGGTGCACAGGTGCAGCCTGGACTTGTGATTGGCATCTGAAGTGAAGACAGTCTTGTGGGACTGAGCCTTTAACCTGTGGGACTTGTCACTGTCCCCAGGTAGACAGCGTGGGAATTGAATTGCTTGGGGTGTGTGTGTGGAGGGGCCAGAAATCCCATCCTTGGGGATCGAAGTGTCAACAGCAGATTGAGAGGAGACACAGGAAGTTTTCCTTTCCACCCCCTCACACCGAATCACCTGCTTTTACCCCGGTGTATAGAAGGCAGAACCAGACCAGGGATTGTTGGGGCAGGAGAGGGAGTGGGAGCAGCAGAGCAGGGCAGGGGGTGGCTCCAGGTAGAAGCCACCGGAAGGGGGGCAGGGAGGAGGAAGTACAGCTAGGCCTCACTCTCCTCCCACCCCCTAGTCTCCTGCTGGTGCCTCCCTGAGGGCAAACCCTGCTGGAAGCAAAGGGCAGGGCCTGGGCTTGTGGTCTGGTGGAGGCCGCCTCCCGGGGCACAGAGCTGGACGGACTGAGGAACTAGCACTGCGTGCACATCGCTGGTCATTCCTCGCCAGTCCTCACTGCAGCCAGAGCAAGGGGGCCCGTGCTCCTCCTGGTAAGGAGAGGCCATGAGAGTCTAGGGTATGATTCGCATCCCTGTCCCCACAGCCCTACTCCCAACCCACCCTCCCTCCAGCACCTGGAGGCGACGTTCCAAAAGACACAAATGGCCGCGTCTCTCCACTGGTTCCAACGTTTTGGGGAGACCCCTTCCTCACTGCTCCCCTTAGCAGAGCTGCTGCCGCCCTGCCCTCTCGCTGTGCCCCGCCGGGCCCCGCCTCCTCCCTGTGCTCTACAGTCCCCTCTGCTCCCCCTGACCTCTCCAGTCCCTTCCCTGACCTTCGGACCCAGAGGGTCCTCCATGTTGGCTCCATTTTCTTCATCACCGTGTGCTGTGTCTTCTCAGTCTCTTCCTACCCCCTTGGCTTTAGTAGCCGCTGCATCCCGGCACCCAGAGCAGTGCCTGACGTTAACGAAAAGCCCAGTAAACACTTGTCCCTTCAAACACTGTGAACTCATGGGACATATTTATGGTACTTAAAGCCACAAAGCTAAACAGGACCAGCAGGTGGAGAAGAGGCACAAGGGCCGAGATGAGGAGGAACCAGCGGAAGAGGCGGGAGAGCCAGGTCAATGTGCAAAACAAACAGAAGGTTTATTTAGAAGCAGGAATGCTTTTCAGTATACAGTGCAAAATCTCACGGTCTTGGGAACAACACAAGCTGGGGGGGAACTGAGGCTACATCCAGAAAGGTCTCCTTTTATTTAATTCATTGCTTCCCTGCCCTGCTGGAGTCATGGTGAGGTCGGAGGGCCTCCCGGAACTGTCCACCAGGGGGCAGCCCTGCTCCATGGCTGTGCAGGGACGAAAGTGGGCAGCAACACTGGCCGGTCCAGGCAGCAGAGGCACATCTTGATTCCAGGGTGGGAAGCTTTTCTTGTCTCCATGGTAACAGCTGGACTCCCCGACCCTCTAAAAGTTTGGCTGCAAAGTTCAAGTCCAGTGGAATTTTTCAACAAGGGACCCAAGTACCATGAACCCAAATTGGCTTCTCAAGGAATCTTCTTTCCAGAATCTGGTGAGGCCACACACTTGCCCACCCTCTGCAGGGTGTGGACAAAGGTGTTTGGGGGGAATAGCCTGACTCTTTAATAAGTAAGAACCCTTTGGCAAAAGTTGGCTTCAGCTGCTTCAGGAAGGCCATTCGGCTGGACAACATCAGCTACACAGACCCACAGCACACGACAGGCACACAGCCACACACAGACTGGCTCTCAGCATCTCACATCCACTGGGGATCATGACAGGAACAGTACCAAAGTGGCCCCGCCACTCCCCTGCGGCAGGAACAGCGGGAGGAGGCTGGGGGGGAACAGGGGCACCCCTCGCGAGTCGAGGGAGGAAGGTGGAGGCTGAGGTAGGAGGAGAGAGAGGTGGCTGCAGGCCTCGGTCATCTCCAGGTCTGAAATTCCCTGATAGAAGGTGTGGCCTTGGACCCCACACCAGACAGCGAGGGAGGGGGGTGGGGCTGGCGCTCTGGGTACAGGGTGAAGGTCAAAGGCAGAGAAGGCCAACTCCGAGATTTTGGCTTTGTTGTGTTGTTGGCCTGTTTGTCTGCATGGCACTTACTGTTTTGTTTTGTTTTGTTTTGTTTTGTTTTGTTTTTCATTGCCACACATTAAAATGGGAAGACTTCCTGTTAGAGGTCTGCCGTCCTGCCCAAGGCGGGTCAGGCATCCAGGCCGCCATCCTGGGCCCTCTGGGTGTCTGATTTTCTGTGTACAAGAGGTGGAACTAGCAGGAAGGGCGGGGGGTGCTTCCGAAGGGTCCTTAGCTAACCCAGGGGACCCCCTACCCCGCGCAGAACTATCTGACTGATGACAGCCCCTTCCCCCTCTGGCACCATCCTGCAGTCTCGGCATTGGGGCCGAATCGCTGCCCCTTCTCCATGGAGGACATACAGCGCTCCCCTGCCCCCTCGGGCCCCTCTGGGAGGCAGGATGCTGGGGCCTCCCAGGGAGCCAGAGCCAGGTAGAGCCCAGGGGGAACAACGAGGGCTTCAGAAGCCAAGTTCACAAAACCAGAGAGGCAGAGGCCCCCTGGGCGGCTCAGTGTGCCCAGCCGGCCTTCCGAGGAGAGGCCTACAACTCTCTCCGCCTCTTCCCTCTGCTGGCAGGTGAAAGGCCAAGGCTGTGGAGGCCACTAAAGGAATTTGGCCTAGAAGGAGCGAGAGTGCTGGGGGTGGGGGCCGAGGATGCTCAGAGGTCAGCCCACCTGGGCGGTGCCGCGGCCCACGCCAGCCTGGCTAACTGGACTTCATGCCGGCGTCGGGCACGCCGAGGTTCAGAGGCTTCTCCTCTGAGCTCTGCCGCAGAGT
This sequence comes from Pteronotus mesoamericanus, assembly GCF_021234165.1. Lineage (NCBI taxonomy): Eukaryota > Metazoa > Chordata > Mammalia > Chiroptera > Mormoopidae > Pteronotus > Pteronotus mesoamericanus. The sequence goes on from NW_026555200.1 coordinate 3,915,898, forward strand.
CTCTGGGGCCCCTGCCTGGGACTGAAAAGGGCATTCCTCCTTGGAGAAGGGGACCTGCTCGTCCTTCGGGGAGCCTGCGGGGCTGGAGTCCATGTTCCCTGCTGTGGAGCTGGCCTGGGAGGAGCACTGAGAGCCGTGGTCGGAGCTGCTGCAAACGTTCACAATACAGGTGACGTTGACCTGGGTCCCGTGGCCACCAGGGGAGGACTCTGCAGAAGATGGGAGAGGGCGGTCAGTTGGGGGGGTCTTGGAGCAGGGGCATCCTCGTGGCCTGTCTCCTGCTCAAGAGGCAGGTTAAAATGTGGGGGCGGGGGGAAGCACTGCGCCAGGAGCCGACAGGCCCCGCTTCCAGCCCAGCTCTGCTGTTAGCCTTGTGCAAGTCACTTAAAGTCCCTGTGCCTACTTCCTCATCTGTAAACAAGAATCCGCAGCCCAACTCAACCGATAGATGGGAGGAGCCAATTACAGAAAGCACGTGAAGGTGTTCCAAGAAAAAAACATCCTTCCCACAAAGAATCAAAAAGTGAACAGGGACAGGAAGTGTACATTACAGACTACTGGTCAAACAATCGAGATGAGTCACCTTCCAGGCCTGGCCTCATCCGCAGTACTGGCCACACCAACTATGACAAGCCAAGGACACTGTCATTGACCCACTATTTTCACGCCAAAGAGTCAACATCAAAAGACTATGAATTGCTCCCTTTATTTATTTATTTTAAAAGATTTTACTTGTTTATTTTTGGAGAGGGGAAAGGGAGGGAGAAAGAGAGAAACATCAATGTGTGGTTGCCTCTCATGCACCCCTTACTGGGGACCTGGCCCACAACCCAGGCAGGTGCCCTGCCCTGACCAGGAATCGAAAGGTGCCCCTGGCGCTCAATCCACTGAGCCACACCCGCCAGGGTGCTCCCCCTTTTTAAAAGGAGAGCAATCTCATGGCATTTGTTATCTGGTAAGAACGTAGCGGTAATCAAAGCAATGTGAATAAATACTTAAAAACTATACTCCCAACAAAGATCACCTAAAAAACAAACTGTATTTATTGCTTCTCAACAATTTCTCACTTCTTTACTCACTTCTAGGTGGAGACACTTGGGAGCAGAGTAACATTATCTCCTTTGAGCATGATCTGACCTAGCTGTTTCCTTGACTTTGAGAATGAATCTCATCGGCATCATCTAATACAAGGTCCATATACTCATCAAAACCGATGACACCACGCTCTGCACGTTCACCTGCTCAAAAACCACACCTGAATCCCAGATCTATTTTGCAAGTATATGAAGGTGAGGTTGATGGGCAGCACCATCCCCTTCTGCACTTGTTGGCCCTGGCCAGCGCATGCCATGGCGGAAGCTGACGAAGACCACACTAAGCCGCACGCTGCCTCAGAAAGGGGCTTCTCTCAACTGCTCCGCTATGGACAGTAGGCATGGACCCCGATGGTGTCTTCACTGGCAGCAAATCTTTTCCCTCCACGTAGAGATGCCTCTAAGATTTCATAAATCTGGGGTTCCAGAATGGGGCGGGGTAGTAGTTTGTCCTCATCTCTGAGGCCAGAATGTCTGGAACTTTGCAGCCAGACCATCCTGGGTTCAAATCCCTGCTCTGCCCCCATGAACTTCGCCAAGTCACTTACCCTACGGGACTTCCGTTTTCTCAGCGGTGAAATGGGTATAATGATCCTGTCCACCTCCTCGCAAACAGCGATGACAGTCCTGTTCCCTGCCATCCCTCCAGAGCCTGCGTGGCTCCTGGGGATGGGGTGACCCTCTCGGTGATGCCAGGCAGAAGGCCGGCGCCGGAGACCCAGCCACGTGTGCCGCACCTCACCCTGACCGCAGCCCCCTCTCCCACCCACGCTGCTCCCCCTCGTCTCAGCCCGCAGAGCCAGCACCCCCCCAGCTGCTCAGGCCCGGGGTCTCGCACCCGTCTTCCCCTCACACCCCACTGCCGATCCATCAGCCATGCCAGCCTGGTCCACCTTCAAAAGACACTTCAAGTTCACTACCTCCTGCTACCTACCGCCCACGCGAACCTGCACCCACTGCGACCTGGACCAGGGTGAAGCGCCTCCCCATCTTCTGGCTGCTTCCCCGTCCCTCTGCCCTCCATGCTCCACCAGCAGCCAGAGCGGCCCTTTCCAACTTGGGGGGTCACTTTCTTGGTTGTTCAACAGACCACAGTCCCCACCACAGCCTACAAAGCCCTGCAGAACCTGGCGCCTGCCTGCTCCCGCCCCATCGCCTGCTGCCCTGAGGTCTTGGCTGGGTTCCTTCCTCTCCCTGCAGCTCCTTGAGCCCTCCCAGCCCCGGGGCCTTTGCAGGTGCTGCTCCCTCAGCCTGAAGCTCTTCCCTACTTCCGTGACTCATTCCTTCCTTCCACTCAGGCCTCGGCTCAGAGGCCCCTTCCTCCAAGAAGCTTCCCTGATTTTCCTCTTAAAGACATTCACCTCCTGCCCCATCCCTCACTCCTTCCTATGTCCCTCCCTCCCTCTGCTATGCTTTCGCAGGCCCTGGCTCCTCCCACGTGCAGCCCATTTCTTGGGGCACTCATTCGTGTCCCCCGACCAGGCCCTGAACCCAAGAGGACAGGAACTATTCCCAGCTGGGTCCCTAGTGCCTATAACAGACATGTGCTGAATAAAGAAAAACCAGCTCACAGCTGTGTTTTGTTCTTGTGGGTGGTCATGTTTTTAAGTGAATTGGCTGCCAACGTGTACAATTCAGGAATTTACACTTTAAACATCTGGCTTTACGGCTGCCTCTGGGAGCCAGGTGAGGGAGATTGGCCAGGAAGGACCCGCACACCTGAGTGCAACTGGCGGGAAGGGCTTCAGGCGCAGGTTTGCCACGCCCCCGGCCTTCCCACCCGCCCTCTGCGGGCATCTGCGTCTCCTCACTAGCCAGTGAGGGACAAGCCAGGAGATGGATGTAAGGGTCTGTACATTCCAAAACCCCTCAGAGAGTAATCGCTGCTGGTACCGCGGGGACCTGCTGAGTCTGCAGAGCACCAGCAGGACTGGCTGATGATCTTCCAGTCCTTCCCCAGCCCAGCTCCCCAGCTCTAATGGATCCAGACGAGGTCGGAGCTGGTGAGCTGCTCTCAGAACAACCCCAAAGAGGCCAGCGGGAGGGGGGCTGAAATCATGGGCCAGAAGGAAATTTCCACCCCGAGCCTCCACAGCACCCAAATGTCACCCGAAGTCACTATGGCCTTTGCACACCGCGAATGAGACATTGTGGGGGCGGGCAAGGAGACCGCAACAGGACACAGCCCATGGTGGCAAGAGGTGGCAAGAGGTGGCAAGGTGGCGGTGGGGGCGGGGGGGCACAGAGGCCAGACAGGCAGGAAGGGAAGGAACACAGAAGGGGCAGAGGGTAGGAGCGGTGGGCAGGTGCAGTCAGGGGGCCCCCGGGGTGGGGCACGGAGGGAGCCACACCAGGCCGGCTGTGGACCAGGTATCGCTAAAGGTTGGAAAGGTGAATCCAAAAGTTGGACGAAGACCAAGGGTTATATTTGCAGCTCATTCATTCATTCAACAAGCATTTAGGGCTGCCTGCTATATTCCAGACACGGACCAAGCCCCCCTCGGGGAGTTTGCAGGAGAGGGGGCCACTAAGAGGGCACCGCATGAGAGGCCCGGCTGGGATGAGGCAGCACGGTGAGCTGCCTCGTTCCTGGGGGCAGTCCAGGGAGGCAGCACCCACGAGTCAGGTGACAGGGAGGAAGGTGTGGCAGCCCTGCTAAGGCGGTGCCATGGCCTGTCCCTGGGGGAGGAAACTGAGGCTCAGATTCTCACGGCACCAGAGCAGCCGGGAGGGCACCTAGAAATGACCCAAGTCCGCTGTCATTCTCTGGGTGAGCGGGGGAGAGGCAGGCCAGCAGACTTGACCTCTCACTACCGAACACACCCAAAGATGCTCCAGGCTTTCTGGGGGACCCCTGCAGAGGCGCCCCCCAGCATGGGCACTGGAGATGCCCACCAGGGTGACACCTTCCAAATCCAGGGAAAAATGCAGATGCGTAAAGGGGGCAGGGGATTCTTCAGACCCCACACCCAATCCTGGGGCCTCCGGCCCAAAGGACCCCGGCAACGAGCCACAGCGAGTGGAGCCCTGGAGGTCCCACTGGTCCACACAGCTTTCTGCCCCAGGACCCAGGGTGATGCCTGGCTCTTCCTTTACTAGCCACATGCCCTTGAAAAAGCTGTTTAACCTCTCCGGGCCTCAGTTTCCTTGTCTATAAAATATAATCGATATTAATATAATGCTATATTACCTAATTCTAAAGCAATATTATATAATAATTATGTAACACTATGCCATTAATATTAATACTAATCTACATTAGATTCATAACACAAGGAAACCCCCTGCCTGGATATCCGACTCGAAGGACAAGTGGGGATTGTCTAGAAGGAAGGGTATTCCTGGTGAAAGAACCCACGTGGGCAAAGGCCGGGGCGGGGGGTAGCCGGCGGGGTTCGGAGGATGGAAAGAACCTTGTGGCTCAGCGCTGCACCTGAGGGTGGTAGGGAGGTGTGGCTGAAGGACGTGCCAAGGTTCTCGGGCCGGGCTTCGAAGGCCCTGCTCGGAGCTCAGGCCTGTCCTGCAGGGGAGGCCCAGGAGGGGATGGATCAGGCAGAAACCGGGAAGAAACATGAAGAGGGGAGGAAGCCAGATGGGCTCCCGCCTCTTACCTGAGCTGCCGGAGCTGGCCCGGGCCTCCCCAGACCCATGGGCCTGGTCCCTGCCCGGTGCCTGTGGTGGGTTGCTGGAGGGTGCCCTCCTGTCCGCGCCGCTGGCCGAGCTCTCCAGGGAGCTGCTGCTGGAGCTTGGCGCCGTGGTCAGCAGGTGCTGCTGTTCGGAGCCCGGGGCATCCTGGGCCTTCTCAGCAGGCAGGTGAGGCTGGATGGGGAGGGGAGGAGACACAGAGGTCAGGCCATCAGCCGGCTCCTCCCCCTTCCGCCTTCTCGTTACCATCCACACCCCACGCCATGAGCACTTCACAGTTTACATCACACTTCTGCCCACAGCACACATTCTTTCCACACACAACGTGTCAGGACGTGTGGTTCTCTGTGGTTTCTGTGATTAGCCTCTGGCTGCCCTCCTGGAGCGTGAGCCATCTTTGGGCAGGGTGCCAGGTGGCCCTGTTCACCAAATACTCCTGCAGGGGGGGCGGGGGGGGCAGGATTTTTATCCTCATTTTGTAGTAGGAAACAGAGGCCCAGGGAAGAAGAGTGACTCGCCTAACGTCACCTCCGCCAGCACAGGGTGATGTGGCTCAGCCTAGCAGCCTAGAACAGGGACCCTGGAGCCAGACATGGAGGTGCAAGTCATGGCTCCATCACTCATTAGCTGTGTGACCTCAGGCGGGTTCCTCAGCCTCTCTGTGCCTCCATTTTTCATCTACAAAGGGAAAATAAAACCCCACTTCCCAGGGTTACTGGGAAGATCAAATGGCTGAGCATTTGGCAAGTGCTCAACCAATTCCCACTCTATAGGAAGCTCCACACAAGAGCTGATTAAGTCAAAGGTATGCAAACTGCTGCCGTGGGCTCACTCTGGCCGGCCACTGTTTCTGTACAGGCTGCAAGCTAAGAATGGTTTTCACATTTTTTTAAATGAGTTTTTTTAAAGTTTTTTTGTTTAGTTTTGTTTTGTTTTTAGAGAGGGGAAGGGAGAAAGAGAGGGAAACATCAATGTGTGGTTGCCTCTCATGCGCCCCTGTTGGGGACCTGGCCCGCAACCCCGCAACTGGGAATCAAACCAGCGACCCTCTGGTTCACACGCCAGCACTCAATCCACTGAGCACCAGCCAGGGCAGTTTTTACATTTTGAAATGGTTGAAAAAATTGTAAAGACTAGTATTTTGTAACGTAAAATTATGTGAAGTGCAAATGTTAGTGTCCATAAATACAGTTTTACTGGACGACAGCCTCTCCCATTTGTTTATATATCGTCTGTGGCTGCTTTTTCCCCAAAACAATGGCAGTTGGAGTAGCTGTGACAGAGACCTAGGATCCAAAAGCCGACAGTACTTACTGCCTGGCCCTTTGCAGAAGAAGTTTGCTGGCCCTGGTGTTACATCAGTAACCCCATGCAGACAGCACCTTTATTTAGGGCCCTTCCCAGAGTCCATCCCCCAGGCTGCTCTGTGACTCCCCCCAATGCCTTCTTCTTATGGAACATAAACAACAACAACAACAATAATAATACACGAGCTTGCATGTCATCCAATGTTAAGCACTGCGCTGGTGTCCTTCCAAGACACTATCTATAGTGATCCTTCCGACAGCCAAGTGTCACCCTCGCTTTGCAGGTATGGAAACTGAGGCCTAGAGGGGTTGAGTTACTTGCCCAAGGCTACACAGCGAGGACATGGTAGAGACGGGTTATAACCCATGATGCCTTTCCTGGGTGTGTGGTGCTCTGGCTCTAGAGGCTCAAGGCTCAAGACAGGTGCCCGTTTCCAGGCATCATGCTGGGAAGCACTTAGGAATTCCACTCCGAGGCTGTTGCCTGTCCACATGCACCGACTGGGCACACAAGCCCCTGCCTTGGGGCCCCGGGGGACTGTGGGACTGTGGGGTCCCGGGAGGAAAGGAGATAAAAGGGACCACATTCTCACCCTCTGCCCAGGAGGAGAGGGTAAAATGAGAACAGAGGTGAGAGAAGGGCTGCTGAGCCACACCTTAGCGTGGCAGGCGGAGGCGAGGGTCAGAGGGTGAGCCGCTGCTATGGGACAGGGGGCACAGGCCTGGTAGACCCCCTCCCCGGGGAAGGCTGAGACCCCAACTGACCACTCCAGACGCTCCAGAAGGAGTTACAGTTCCAGCTGTGCTCTAAGTGGAGCACCTGATCCTTCCCTGGACTGGCCAATCGCCACCGTACCCCCCCCCAGGCCCACCCACCCGGGCTGTGGTCTCCCAACACCTGAGCCTCGAGGAGCCCTCCACATCCTGAGGCCTCTTCCTCTGGCTGGAAGGAACCTTCCCAAGCAATCCCTGTGAGGCCACGGAGGCCCAGAGAGGGGGTGTCCCCGCTCGGCGTCACAGAGCTGGTCCATGGGAGGGGCGGGACCAGCTCAGATCAGTGTTCCAGAGCCGCTGACTTGCCACTGTGTCCTGCCTCCCTGGCTCACCCCGCTTCCCCAGCGTTGAAGGGAGGGGGCATCTCTAGATTTCCAATTCGTGCTGCACTTGCCCAGGTGGTCCGACTTTGGCCACCGGACCTCACTCCCAGCCCTGCTTTGAACGTGGTCAGACAAGGGGAAGGAAAAGGAGAAGCATCCAAAGGTCATTCCTCACAACCCCTAGAGAGGGGGTTTTCATACTTCTCTGCTGGCAGCCAGGGCCGCGTGGAACAAAACCTCCAAAGGTCAGAGCCCGCCTCCCTCCTGCAAACTCAGAACTTGCGAAGTTCAGACAGGCTCTGAGTGGGGCAGATAAATCCTGAATCTTGTCTCTTGGGCTGGGATCCCAGTGAGGGTACTGAGGGGGTTCATATGAAAAACAGGATCCCAGCCAGCCCGCCCCTTCCCACCTCCCAGCCCCTCAGGGTCCAGCCCTGCCACACACAGACGCAGAGACCCTGGCAGACCCACCAGCCAGGTCCTCCGGACACAGGGTCCGTGTCTGCCTGCCTGTGCAAGTGTGTGTCCCTGAGGCTCACACACCTGTATGTACAGGGGTGAGGGTATGTGAAGTGCACATACACGTGTCTATGGGGGTGCGTGTGTGCACGTTCTGCAAGAGGTGCCATTAACATGTGTGCTCAGGGTGGTGAAGAGAGGCTCTCCTAGGTTTGTGCCCCAGGCCACTCATCTTGGCTGTGTGACCTTGGGAAAGTAACTTAACTTCTCTGAAACCAAGTTTGCTGGGCCATGAAACTGGAGCAATAATCTTACCGTCGGTGTCATAGCATGGCTGTGAGAATAAACAATGCTCAGAACTGCACCTGGTACACGTTCAGAGCCTCATAAATGCTCCCTCTCATTGTTAAACGTGAGCACGTGCATGAGTGTGGGGGGGGGCCAACTGTGAGTGAGCTCACACGTGAATATGCTGATCTTTCCTTAAAAAGAAGGAAGCCACTGTCCCAGCATGCCTTGCAGTTACTTCTGCAGTGGGAGGGACCGGGCAGGGCTGAGTCACCGCACCCTCCACCCCAGCGGCCTGGGGAGCCCCACAGCAGGGCCCGCCGCCAGCCAGAGGAGGAGCGGAGCAGGACGCGGGCTAAGCCCGGGGGTGGGAGCCTGGGGGCTGACGGGCATCGGGGACAGTGACCAGCTTCTGAGGGCGGGCCCTGCTGGGGGCTGAAGGTGCGTGGAGCAGCCTTGAGTGTCCAGCCTGCCCAAACCTGCAGATTCCAACTGAGGTTCAAACCTGGGCTCTGTCACTTACTGAGTGGCCTGACCTCCGACAGGTAACAGAGCCTCCCTGAGTCTGTTTCCTCCTCTGTAAAATGGGAGTTATCGTACTGTGTACCTCACAGGGCTGTGTGGGGATGCAGTCAGTGCCACAGACCCTGGCCCGGGGCTCAGCCAGTGGGGCCCGCCCGGCGGGGCGGGGGCTCGGTGGGAGCGCGGTCCCGTAAACCAAAAGGTTGCCAGTTTGATTCCCGGTCAGGGCACGTGCCTGGGTTGCAGGTTCAGTCCCCAGACAAGATACGTGTGAAAGGCAACCAATCAGTATTTCTCTCCCCATTTCTTCCCTCCTCTCTAAAATCAATGAGCATGTGAAATCAATGGGCAAGTCCTGGGGCGAGGATGAAAAAGAGTAGTTGAGTTGCTCACACTCAGTGAAGGGAAAGAGGATGTAGAGGCTGCTGGGCCACAACTGAGACATCTTTACTGCCCCGAGTATTGGGGAACAGCTGGTTGGGGGCAGGGCGGGGCGGAAGGGGGAGCCTGGAGGGCAGCAGAAGCCAGAAAAAGGAAGGAGTGGCATTCGCACCCCGGGGAATAAAAAACAGTCTGAAGTCCCAAACCAGTGTTCACATCTGCTGAAATACTGCAGAGCAGGTCCAGAGACATGGTGTTGTGTGACCTGAGGCAAGTCGCTCACTCTCGCTGTCCCTCTTTGCTTGTCAGCAAAATCAGGACGTGAAATCAGTCCCTGGTCCCCACCAGGTCCAAAGCCCTGTGTAAACCTCACTGAGCCACCCAGGGCTGAGCTGTTTCCTAGCACTGTGGTTCTCAGCTGGCAATGTCTCGGGACATTTTTGGTTGTCACCCGCTGGAGGCAGTGCTAGTGGCATCTAGTGGGGAGAGGCCAGTGATACTGCTGAACAGCCTGTGAGGCACAGGACAGCCCCCAGTGACAGGATGATCGGGCCCCAAGTATCAATGGCGCTGACGCTGAGAAACCCTGCCCTCGCAGAACGGGAGGATATGGAGGGAGCCCCTGTTTCCTCACCTGTAAAAGTGGGTAAAAACCTTGCCCTGCCTACCAGATACAGGAGTGTAGCTGCCACCATGTACTGGCTCACCCCGCACCCATTTCTAATCCCTCTCCCTTGTCTTCTTCCACCACGGAGGCTTGGAAAGCAAAGTACTTCCTTTCCTGGCCTCCCTTGCAGCTAGGGGTGGTCACATGATACCATTCAGGCCAATGAGACAAAAGGAGAAGTCTGCCCAGGGCTTTTGGGAGAGCATCTGATTTCCTGATAGAAGGCACCATGGCTTCCCTGGCCGTTCTTCCCACCTCAAACCCAAGGACACAGGAAGTGATGACTACCCTCTCATGACCCGAAGCCGCAAGCAAGGGAACAAAACCAACGCACCAAAGACGGCAGAGCCCAGGGATGCAACACCTCTCCAAAGGATGCAACAGAACTCTTCTAGCAGCCATCAGGCCTCGCTCTCTTTGTATGTGAGAAAGGTAAAGCCCTTTTGTTTTAAGTAAACCTTAAGGTTTTGGTTACTTGTAGCCAAATGCCTTCCTGATGTAGTATGGATAAAATACTATGTCAGCACTGTGTTCCTAGCAAAAGTCCTTCACAGACCCTACTTTACAAAAAGGAGCTGCGGCGAACTGCTTCGGATGAATTTGAGGGACTCAGGGCCTGGCCCCCTAGGCTCCAACTCAACCCCAGGGACAATCCCCAGGGCCTTCTGTGGAACGCCAGGGGTACCCTGGTGCTCAGTTTGAAAACCACTGCTCTTTGAGGAAGTGCTTCGTAAGCACCACAGAGATGCGGAGAACTGTTGCCCGCTGAGTGAATGGCACAGCCCCGGAGCAGGACGGTCACCATTTAATGGTGAGGAAACAGAGCCACAAGCCACTTCATGACTCCCTAAGGTCACACCACAGGTCCACGACCACATGCTTGCCACCGATACCACGAGCCCCCCTGTTCCTTGATGGGGCGTTTCACACTCAGTCTCTTTATTAGCCCACGGAGGGCAGCCTAAGCTCCAAGGACAGACCCTGGCTGGCCCTTCCTCAGGCTCCCAGGGCTCTGCACAGCGCCTGCCACTGGACCCCGGGGAGGAGGAGGGGGAGACAGAGGGGCACTCACCACCATGGCTTCTCCCTGCAGGCAGAAGGGCTTCTCTGCAAAGAGGGGAGAGGGGACAAGTCAGGGACAGTGACTTCCTCCGGCCACAGCTGATCTAACTGGGCGGGTAACATGGGGCCCAGGCAGAAGCAGCAGGAGTAGACCCAGCCGTCGGGACAACAATTATCTACCAGACCGGGCGTAGAAAGTCCTCACACCCAGCTCTCCAGCTGGATCAATATTGTTCCACTCCCCTCCCCCACCCCCTACCATTTTCCAACCACCCCCCCTTTACGCATGCCACGCCCTCTGCTTAGCATGCCCTTCCTTTCCCCGCACACATCCCTCCCTCCAACTCTTCCCTAGCTCAAATGCCACCCGCTCCAGAAGGCCCGACTCCCCCAGGATTCCCCAATAAGAATCCTGGACTCCCACCCCCCTGGACAGCCCCGACGGAGTCTTGCCCTTCAGCAGATAAGTAAGTGGAAGCGCCCTCGGCCCCAAGCTCTACGCTCCTGCAGGGTCTACAGTGCCCAGCTCCGCCTGCCTCCCGGGAGGCGCCCCAGCAAAGCTCCCTGACCAGAGGGATAAAGGGAAAAGGGAATGGAATCTTACTTTTCTTCTGAGTCATGATGAAACAGTTCACAACCACTATTAGTAGCAGTCCCAAGGCTGTCATACCCACGATCAGCCCTAGAAGGAAAAGAGACGCTCAGAAAACAGCTGCAGAGAGCACACTCCAATGCGCCAGGTGCCTGGTTGTCACCGGGGAGGGGCAAACCCGGTCCTGAGGCCTCAGATCAATTACAAAACAAACAGAGCAAAAACCATGCTGAACAAAGCACGTCTGCAGACCACGCCAGTTTGAGACTTCTGGCCTGATGTCATCCTGACCCCAGGTGGGAAGCCCATGAGGAAGTGTGACCCAGCCTACGCTGCCTTCACAGCCCAATGGGTTCATCAGGAAATGAACAACCAGGAGACCATCTCCACTTTCGGGTAAAATGCTAAGCCCACCTCTCCCAACCCAGGGGCGCTCAGTAACAGTACCGGGTCTTGGGGATGACAAGTCTCGCCGCCACGTGTCCCAGGGCAGAATACATCCAGCCCGCAGCAGGCTCTCAGTACATCTCTGAGGTAGGAGGGAGGAGGAGGGAAGGGGCCCTCTCATGACTTACCAATTGGAAGAGAGATATTCCCCGTGGTGATCCCTTCCGTCGGGGGACTTGGGACCACCGGGGACAGGATGGAGGGGCTTGGAGCCGCGCTGGACCCTGGAGTTGGCTCCGTGTGTGGGGACCTCGTGGGCCCTGGCCGGGGCACGAGGGCTAAGCCTGGCTCCCTTGTCTTGGCGGGGAGATCAGATGTGCAGACCGCATCCCGGCTTGCGTTGCCAGGGATGGCCGTCGACTCACAGCTGGGGGAGGAGAGGACTTGGTCAGCGGGCAGCAGAGGACGGGATGGCTGGGCTCACCCGTGGGAGGCAGGGCAGCGAGCAAGGGCCCCTGCAGCCGGGGTGGGGGCGTGAGTACGTGCCTGTCCTCTTTTACGGCTGCCCCTTCCTGTGCTCCCCGATACCCCTCTCCTCATGCTCCCCACTCAGTCTTGACTTCCGGGGCAAGGCTACTGTTTACCGCGCTATCTGTCCTGGAACCCCCCCCACCGTTAGATTCACCCGCCCTGGCACTGAACAGAGCTCGGGCAATGCCTCAACCCAAGGGAGTGAGTGAGGGATGCCAGGCACCAGGGCACAGCCACTCTGTGCTTATACAGCGCGTCCCTCCATCCGCCAGGGATAGTCCCTCCCCGCTCCCCCGGAACGGAAGGACTTAGCCACTCACGTCCGGTGGGGCCTGCAAGGATCCGTGGATGACGTTGTGTCAGAGAATGTCCCTGGGGCACAGGGAGCACACATCACATTTGACGTTGCGGTTCCTTCAAAAGAAAAAAAATTGCAAGCTGTCACCAACTCAGATGCTCCGTGGACCAGGTGGGCCTTCGCACTGGAGACCGAGGGGAGGGCTGAGGTGCTCACGGACCTCTGTCTACACCTCTAACTCTGAAAACACACACACAGCTGGGGAATTCGTTCTTTAAGCAATTCTAGTGACTTCCTGGTCTCCAGGGTTACACACGGGTTCATCTTCCTGTGGCACCACCTTGTTTCCCAGTGGTTTAGGGACGAATCTGATGCATCTCGGACCCCCAGGGCCCAGCCCACAGTGCGTGCCTAACCTAGGGAGCGCTGCAGGAAAGGATGAACAGGGGACAGGTGGGCCGGCCGCCAGTGACGACGTTCCCAGGCTGAGCTGACGAGCCGATGCCTGTGAAGGAGAGACCCAAGGGGGTCCCCCAGGCCCGCTGCCCAGGCCCCTACCTGGCGTGACGACACCGAAGCCGGGGTAGCACTTGCGCTGTTCCATGCACAGCCGGCAGCCCTGCTGACTCGGAAGCATGCAGTACCAGCCGGGCCTGCAGCTGCACACGCGGTCCTGTTCCCGGGTGCAGGCCTGGGTCTCCACCTGGCCTGGGGGTGTGGAGGCAGCCCAGGGTCATTCCTGCCTCCCCAGCCTGCCCACCGCTGGACCACCCTGCCCTCTCAGCCGGCCCGCCACCCACAGAGAGCTCTGATCTCCAGCAGGCCAGTGGGCCTCCCCCCGCAGCAAGATGCGAAAAGAACATTGGCCACAGAGTCCCAAGGCCTGAAGTCTGGGTCCAGCTCCGCAGCATGGGTAAGACACAACTTCCTCAACTCGAAAATGGGCACAGTTTTCCCACCGCTGCTCCTGGCCTGCCAGCCCCAGGGGGCTATTTAAGAGGAGTCGGCGAGAGTAGATGAAAACACCACTGATAAACTGTAAAGAACGGTACCCATGCAACCGCATGCCTGGGGGCATGGAAATACCGGGTCTGGGGGGATCCCAGCCAGCCTTCAACAAGGGGCTGGAATGCACGGTGCCCAGGGCAGGGTGCCTGGGACCACCCGTCCCCCCGGGGCTACTCACCAGGGCTGCAGCGGGAGCCACAGCTCAAGCACTCAGGGACCCAGTTCCAGATCTGGGTGTACGTGCTCTCCTCGCAAGGGGAACACACTGTATCTGAGGTAGCGGTGCAGAGGAATCGCACATGGTAGCCTGAGGAAGTAAGGGCCAGAGGTCTCAGGGGGGCGGGGCTTCTGCCCAGGCACAGGGCTCACCCACTGTTCCCCAGACCCCCAGGGTTCTGTAGTCTAGTAGCAAAGGCTCTTCGATGGGGCTCCAGCTCCTCCACTGACTCCTCTCACATTAGCAAGTGCCAGCTGTCACTCAATCTCACAGCCTCCACCGCTCATAAAACATCTTCCCCTCTGCTCTTTCCAGATGCCTACAATTCAGCCACTAGAACTGCCTGTTGTTAGTCAATCACACTTTAGTGTGAACTGGTTTGCCAGCCCCTTTGTCTTTATCCGCCTGGGAGTATACACTGCGGGGGGGGGGGGGGGGCGGGCAGGAAGGAAGAAGGAATGTAGCATAGTTTCTTAGCACTGCCCAGAGAGGCCTACCAGGGGGGTAGAAGAATACCAAGGCAAACCTTCAAGGAGTTCCTCTTCTGAGCCCTGAGCCCTATGCTGCCATAGTCACTGCTGGGCTAATCCAGCAAATTCTTACAAAGACCCTGCTGTTTAATAGGAGAAAGAAAAGTCATGTCCCCTGGAGTCTCTTGAAATGGCTGTGGGAGGCGATAGGTATGTCTGTGCCTGCCCACATCTCAGGCTGATGGCTCAAGGCCCTCCAACGGCTCCTTGGATCCTGCAGAATAAAATCTAAACTCCTAACCACCACCCCTGCTTACTCACTCTGAGCCACACATTGGCCTTGCTGCTCCTTGAGTTCACCAAACAGGCTCCTGCCTCAGGGCCTTTGCACTTGCTGTGGCTCCTGCTGGGCACGCTGCTCCCTGAACACTCACATGACTCCCTCCCTCCCTCCCCTCCTGAGTGTCTCTGCCCGAGCGTCAGCCCTCAGACAGGCCTTCCCTGACCACTCTGTTAAACACAGTATGTCCTTCGCCATCGGTCTCCATCTGCCTTCGCTGGCCTCCTTTTCTTCAAAGCACTTAATCTCTGATAGGATCACACATCTATTTCCTCTATTTGTCAGTCCCTCTAGTAAAATGTAAAATCCAGGAGGGCGAGGATGTTGTCTGCCCTGCTCTCTATTGCATCCCCAGCACTTAGAACAGTACTGGACACGTAACAGACGCTTTATCAATATTATAGAAATGATGTATAAACAAGTGAATAACTGGGCATTGAGCTACGCAGGTCTCCCAACGCAGGTTAAGCCTCAGGTCCACCATGTGTGAAACAGGTTGGCATTCACTGATTCAGTCAGATATGTACTGAGCACACAGTATGGGACAGGCATGGTGCCCGGTGCTCAGGAGTCAGTGGAAAGCAAGCCCGGTCCCTGTCCTAGAGGAACACGCAGTGGGAGTGACAAAAAGAGGAGCCAGGATAGCACAGGATGAAAAGAGCTGCTGCCGTGGGAGACACCAGAGACTATGGGGAACTCAAAGGAGGAACCAGATCTGGCCAGGCAGTATAGGCAGGCTTCCTGGAGGAGGGGGGCACCTAAGCTGAGCTCATAACAGTTAGGTAGGAGTTTACCAGGGAAAGGGAGTTGGGAAGAGGGAACGGTGTGTGCAAAGGCGAGAAGAGGCCCTTAGAAGGAGTTCAGTAAGAATCGAAAGCCGTGACCCGGCCTACCGCCAACCCGCATTCACACACTCCCTCCACGGCACCAGCCCCCAGAGGGACCGCGCCGGCCTGAGGTCGGGGGTCCGGGCCCGTCCCTCACCGGGAGGACACATGCTGCAGCACATATTGGTCCTCTTGTCTTGGTATTCTCTCGGCTGGCACGAGCTTCCAGGCTCCGGGATATAGGGGGTGAGCGTGACCTGGGAGGGAGAAGGACGGTCATCAGCTTGGCCACGCCTGACACCCAGATCCCCATCCTACGCCCACATGTTTGGCTCTCTCCCTGCTGGGGCTTCCCTTACGGATGGACAAAGGACACGGGGACTTCTCCCTTTGGGTGGGGGGGATGGCGGAGGTAGGAGAAAGAGGCCCTGCCCCTCCTCCTTCCTCAGCGCAGCACACTCAGGTCTGCAGGCAGCGACACAGAGCCTGCTGGCCGGCCGGTGAGACTGGCTCCGACACTACCCGGGGCGGATGTACAGCCCTTCAAGCTGTCCCAAAGGCAGTGGCCTCAGTCACAAGGACCCACGGTGGTCAGCACAGTGGGGCCCTCTGCTGAGGATGCCTCCCCTCCCCACTTCCCGCACCTGGGAATTGGCCCCTTCCTCCTTCCAACCAACTGCTGCCTCCTCTGGGAAGCCCTCCTGGACTCCCCCAGGTTGACTCAGGCTCCTCCTCCTCTGCGTTCTCTCTGAATGCTGGCCAGAGTCCTTCAAACCATCATCTCCTTGTGCTGAAATGGGGCACCTACTTGTCCTCCCCTCTTGCATGGGTACACATGCACACATACCCTCGCCTACAACACACAGGCAGAAATGACGGCCTCATCGTCTAGACCCTCGGTTCCAACACGCAGCCCAGGCAGAGCTGGAGCTCAGCAGATGTGTATGTCAATGACAGTGCTTACAACAGCGACCATTTCCTGCGCACTGACAGGGTGCCAGGTGTTGTTGTAAGAGCTCCAGGTGCTCTGTCAGTGGGTGTGGCTGCACCCACCCAGATGCCCTATACCCACAGGGCACCCATGCCCCCAGCTGTGGTGAGTGTCCCCCGAGAGCGACCCCCAGCCTCTGGGTGGGTCAGAGGCCGTGGGAGGGTTCATGCTCCACTCCCTGCTCCATCTCGTTCCCCATCCCACACCTTGAAGTCGTGACTGCACAGCTGGGCCCTTCACTGGCCCCTGTACTGAGAACAGGCCAACAGGGAAACCCTGCGGGCCCTCCCACTTGGCCTGGCTGGCAGTCCCAGGCCCATCCTGGCATCTCGACAACGCCCAAGGCCTGGCGTTTCTGGGGGCCCCACAATCTGCGGCTCACCCCCCCGCCCCCGGCCAAGCTGCCTTCTCCACCTGGAACAGCCTCTTGCTTCATCCGGCAAAGTTCCACTCGTCCCTTCTGCCAGTGGCCTCCTCCTGCCCACGCCCCACCCTGGACAGTCAACCACTGGTGCCCCGGATCCTGACCTTCCTCCCTCAGGGCTCCTGGCACGCAGGGCTGTGCCCCCACTAAACAGGCACCCTCTGAGGCTGCCGGCTGGGGGTAACCCTGCTGCCGCCCAGAGCCTGGCATGTGGTAGGTGCTCAGGGTCCCTAATCCAGGCGGCAGGCTTCCTGACAATGTTGTTTCCCAGAGTCGTCCCACCCTGCACCAGGACCCTGAAGCCCAAACATAGGAGCACCTGCCCTGCTGGCCGGCCCCGGAAGCCCTTTCCTCACCCAGCCCAGGGCCCAGGCCCTGTCCCCAGGAGGTCGGCGCTAGACTTCCGGGGGTGGGAGAGATGCAGATGGCTGGCGAGGGAGGTGGGGACCATCCTGCATAACACAGAGTCTAGAAAGATAACTTCCATCCCCATCTGGACTGTGACCTCACGTGCCCATGGCCACACACGTGTGCACATGCATGCACACACATGCACACACACTCCCTCCCAGTCCTTTCCCCTCCCGTCTGGCTGCCAGGCACCTAAAGGAAAGGGAAAGCTAGGCTCCTTCTCAGGGCTCCTCCCCATTGTGGGCAGGGCTCACTGCCAGTGTCACGAGCACCTGCAGGGGGTGCCTGGTACTAATGCCGACTCCTCCCCACAACAGACAGGATAAAAGAAGCTCAAGGGTGGGCTCAGGAAGCTGTCCTGTTCAAAAAGAAAAGCAAAAGGTGCTGAACACACCTGATTATCTGGCACCACCAGAGACAGTAAGGTGACCTGGGGAGGGGCACATGGAGGGGACCCGGTGATCAAAGGCGGGGCAGCCCCCCTGCCACCAGAGAAACCGCACCTTCTCAGCTCCCTTCCCAGGCACTGTGGTAGAGGAGGGCCTGTCCCCCGACAGAATGGGCCCCAAGGGCCGGGCTGTGCTTCGGTTGTGGAGCTGCCTGCCCCTCAGAGAGGGTGCCCGAGGGCAGGGAGGGGCCATGTGGGGAGGGGGCGCGGGGGCACAGGTCTCGGGGACCCTGCATCCTCAGAGCACCCCACCGTAACTAGGGGAGCCCCGCATTGGTGTGGTGGCTCCCAGCATGCAGCCCAGGGGGGCCTGCCCGGCTGGAGGAGGATTTCCTGTCAGGCCCACAGGGCCTGATGGGAAAGGGCGCTGCCTCGGCCAAGGGCGGGGGAGGGGGCTCCCTCCCTCCAGCTACCGCCCAGGGCTCCTGGCCCAGGCCTGCAGCTGGACCCTTGGGCCCCCAGGCCTCTGCCCGAGGCCTCCCCGCAGCCTCCCTCAGGGCCTTTTCCTGTCTGAGTCTTGCTCTGAGGGCCCTTCCCCACACTTCCTCCTGCTGCTGCGTGACGGGGGTCGGCCCTCCCTTGAGCAATTTCTCGGACTATTTATCCTCTTGGACAGAAAAAAAAAAAAAAATGCAGCCCTGTCATGGCTAAACTATGAGGAACAGAAAGCCCCTTGCTGAGCAGGACAAAAGGTCACCCCCTCCACTCGCAGGGCTCCCCACAGCACAGGCGAACCAAGGCTGGGGGAGCCGGGCCTCAGGTCCCCGCAGGGCCACACATGCCGGGGGTCCCTGGAGGTCCCCGGGACGTGGGGGGCAGCTTCTGGGAAACCAGGGTGATGGGAGCTTGGATTCCCGGGGGCTTTGTGGGGGAGGCTCAGGTAGGTGCCCCCCCCCCCGAATGCTGACAGACAGTTTAGAAAGAGGAACTAAACTGGATAGTTGTTGATTCATTCAGCACGTTTACCAGACCCAAGCTTTCAAAATACAGAGCCCACGAGAAAACTTGGAAATCACTGAGGGGCGTCAGCCACCTCTGTAACTGGTGGGCCCCCTGTGACCCAGGGGTTGGGGGACAGGAGAAGGCAGATGATAGAGAGGGAGACAGATAGGTGATAGGTGGAAGGAACGAAGGTGAAAAGGAAGGGAAAAGGGAGGGACGGAGCGAAGGAGGAAGGAAGGACCATCTCATGTCCAGTTTGTGAGGCAGGTCTGATTGAGCCCATTTCACAGATGAGGAAATGGATGGAGAAAGAAGCAAAGCCACCTCCTTGTCCCCAAAGGCCCTGGGCCACGGCAGTGGCAGGCTGCGGGGGGGGGGGGGGGCTGGCACCCCAGGCGGCCACCACGGCCCACGCCTCAGCCAGCCCAGGCCACCAGGCTGCCTCACACCAGCGCCTGCGGCCCCATTTCCTCTCTCAACAGGGGCCTCACCCTCCTCTGACCGGAGGTGTCTACACTGAGTGATGGCCCTTCAGGGAGGAAGAAAAACATTAGGATACTTGTTAAGCACCTACCATAGGCCAGGCAGAGCTGCAGGCACTGTACAGAATCCCACTTCCCCCCCCCAAAAAAAAAGTCCGTGGGCATGTGCCCATTTCATAGCTCAGGGAGGCCTGGTCACCGGCCTGGGTTCACCCAGGAACGAGGAGGTGGAGCAGGGACAGGACTGTCCCCCTGGCCCCCCTGGAGGAATCTGGTCACCTCCTCAGGACAGCTGTGGGAGCAGTTCCCGGGGCCCGCCCTCCGCCCTCCGCCCGCGTCCCTGAATCACCTCAACGCCGCCAGCCCCCGTCCTCTGCTTCTGTGCCAAGCAGGGACTGGGGCGCTGGCTCACACGGACACACATGCTCTTTTTCTCACCCGGGAGCATGTGCTCTCTCACACACGCGCGCGCGTGCTCTCTCTCTCTCTCTCTCTTTCTCTCACACACACACACACACACACACACACACACAATGCAGGTAACCGGTCTTAGGCCAACACGCTGGGGCCTCCGCTCTGACTGGGATTCCCAGGACACCCCCCAGGACCCTCAGAACGAGCCGGCAGGGACATTCGGCGCCTAAGGCCCCGCTCTCCCCAGAGCGGCCGGTGTCGCTGGGCTGTTGAGAGGGCCCATCCTCGGGCTGGCGGCCGCTCAGCAGGCGGGGGCCGGGCAGCTCAGGCTCATAGGCAGGAGCCCGTGAGCAGGGACGGCTGGCCCGGCTGATGAGCGGCTGTGCCAAGTGCTAGAAAGATGCATGGGAGACAGAAGCAGAGGCAGGATTGTGGCACGGCAGCGCAGGCTGGCGTCAGGAACCTTCGACATCTCAGAAAAAGTCAGGGGCACAGATGGAAACATTCATTCATTCATTCATTCATCAAACACAGTGAGCACCCGCTATTCTAGGTGCCGGGCAGACCGCATCAAACGCACCTGAGTCCCTGCCCTGAGAAGCTGAGCCCTAGTGGCGGGCGGGGGGAGGGTGGCTCAGACATACGGCAGAAGAATGTGAGGTGGCGGTAGGAGCCCAGGAAAAAGGGAAGCCAGGTGGGGGCAGGAGCCACAGGGAGGAGGTGCTCGCGGAGGGGGTGCCCCTGGGCACAGCCAGGAGGCCAGGACAGCGGGGCCAGAGGGCGGGGGCTAGGACGAGGGCCCCAGGAGCCAAGGAGCAGTGGCACCTCCTCCTAGAAGGCTGCTCCAAGCCAGGCGTCCTACACGCCGTCTCTGAGTCCTCATCTGGCACCAGAATGCCGGTGCTATTATTGTCTCCAAGCCACAGATGAGAAAATGGAGCCTCAGAGAGGCCTCCTCACCTCCAGCCCAGTTTCCTCCCCAGCATCAAGCTGCCGCCTGTGTCCCCAGGAGGCTGGATTTCAACCCCCAGACCCTCCCCAAAGGTCCTCCCTCCTCTCCTCTGGCACTCCCTCTACTATGGGCAGTAACTGGGTCCTCCATGCCTCAGTTTCCTCATCTGCAACACAGCAGTAGGGACCTGGCTGATGCTCTAAGCCCTTTCCAGCCCTAGCTTCTTAAAGATGGGTGTTGAAATGCTCAGCCCCTCCCGAGACCACAGAAGTGCTAGGTAGGAGGTGGAAAAACTGAATGAGCTAGGAGGTGGGGGCTGGGGTAGGAGGCCAGGCTGAAGGGGGGTGTGGAGAGCAGCTTCTGTGCCCCAGCCTGCGCCCCTCATCCCCTCCCCCAGACAGGGGCCGCCTGAGCAGGTGGCCTCAGGAATGCAAGAGGCTCCAGGGCTCACAAACACACACAGGGCATCCCAGGAGCAGCGCTGGGCTTAGGTGACAGGGTCCGGTGCCGTGCTGGCTCTGGGGGATGTGCCGTGTCACCTACTCTCTGAGCCTCAACACTGTTGCCTGTAAAATGGTGACAGAGCGCCTTGCCCTGTCCCCTGCTGGGGTTGTGGATCTTCGCTTGGGTCCCTCCTCGCCTCCCAGACTCCCCAGGACCCGCACGGGAGCTCGGAGGGTGTGCAAAGGCCCAGGGCTGCTGCACCCCCGGGTCACACGGAGCGTTGGAACTGGGCCGTTCCTGCCTCGGTTTTAGCTGAGAGCAGACCACGGGAGGACACCCTGAGCAAGTGGCCCCGTTCTAGTGAGGTCCCAGATGGCCCCTGTGGCCCTGGCAAAGGAAGGGACACGTGCAGGGAAGCTGACGTGTGACCCGTAGAGCACATCCAAGCAACACCTCCAGAAGCCCTAAGTCAGGAGACTATGACAGGCCAGCTGCCGTGACAGTGGGGTACGGGCCTCACTGGGACGGGGGATGGGGACGTTCTCACAGGCCAAGTGTGGGCTTCCAAGGGTGCCAGCCTCAGGCTGCCTCAAAGGGACTCCACTCAAGAGGAACACCCGCGGGAGTAATGGGATCCCCAAAATAAAGAGTCTGGATGAGTAGCCAAAATCCAGGGCTGGGGGGTCCATTCAGTGGCCAAAAGACACAGGGTCCAGAACAACGGGCAGCAATGTGGCTGTGAGTCCCACAAAGAAAGTGAGTCTCGGAGGTGGAGCCATAGCCCAACCTGGTGAGTCCGCGAGACTGCTTGCTCCCTGCCTCCCCGAACTCCCCGACTCCCATCCTGGAGGGTCGGAAACCACAGCAGCAGCTGGGGCTCGGGCAGGAGACTGCTGGTTCCAGGTGGGCACTTCACGGGGGCCATCAGCCAGTGAGGGGCAGAGCAGGGCAGCCGTGCAGGCCTCTGGGCCCAGAGTCCGCATCGGCTCTGCCGGGGCAATTGGGCAACCCTGCACCAGCTAGCTGACTTCCTCAGCTCAGACCAGGGCCCTGAGTGTACGCTAAGGTGGGGGCCCTCGGTCCCTTCCCCTATTTATAAATAGACAGTGGGAGAGAGAGGAAGACAAAGAAGGACAGGCCTGGGGAAGGAAGAAGGGGCCACCACCGAGACAGTGTCATCTAGAAGCACTCAAAGAAAAGACTCCCTGCCACCATCAACACAGCATCTTTGGGGTCCTCGAGGCTTTTTAATTTCCTGGAGCCTCCCCTTCTGGAGCCTTGGGAAGGCGTCACACTCCAGGCCCCGCTGGACCATCCCAAGCGGGGATTCGGGCCAGCCACCAGCTAGGAGCAGGATGGGGACAGGATGGGAAGGAGGCCACAGGGAGAAGCTTCTGGCTTCAGGGAGCAGCATGTCACTCACATTTAGCCATTTCATAGAGCCAGAAAGACTGATGGAGGCTGTTCAGACCCTGGAGAAGCACCTACTGTGTGCAGACGCGGTACTGGGTCCCCTCCCACGCATTCCCTCGCTTTATCCCTGCACCAACTCTGCGAGCTGGGGGCTACCCCAGCCTGGAGATGCAGCAACGGTTCTGGAGATTCAGCGCCGACACCGAGTCAGAGGCCATGGAGCCAGCACGCCGCAGGCGGGTGCCACACCCACCTCGGTACCCCCAGACAGTTGCCGGCCCTGGGATGACTGTGCAGATGAGGGGCCCAGCAGTGGGGAATGACTCCCCCGAGAACACACAGCAAGCCCGGTTCAGTGACTCTCCCAAGCTAACGGGGCTCCAGGGTCCCAGGGGCAGACACCAAAGCTGTGGGGCGGGCAGAGGCGTCTGCACAGGGACCCAGGGACCCCTGCACAGGTGGAAACTGTCTTCGAGCAATATAGAAACCGCTTCGTTTGCATGGCGGGTCCCTGGGGGCCCCGCATGCAGAGCAAAGCAGCACAGCCGGCTGGGCCTCCATCTTGGGGGGTTTGCGGGAGCCCCGTGGGCCGTGCGTGGGGCGCGGCCACACCGGGCCGGGCCAGCAGGGCAGCACCGCCAGGGCCCGGCTGCAGAGGCTCGTCTTCCGTCACGGAGAGGGTGAGCATCTGCGTCAGGAAGGACCAACCACATCACAGGTGGTGGCGCTGGGGTGACACGTCCCTGCTGCCTGTGATGTCCCCTTAGAAGTGAGCTGGGGGCAGACAGGAAGCCCGTATCCGGGCTGGTATCCGGTTCCCGGGGCCAGGCTTAGTGCTAGAGGGGGAACACGAGAGGCGAGGACGTGGTGCCTGCCTCCAAGGAACCCTCAGCCTTGTTGCAGCGAACACCCCAACTCCTTCCACCCCCCACCAGGCCTGTCAGCAGCCCCTCCACCCCAAGCTTCTCTCCCCAGCTCAGCCTCCTCACTCTTGGTCCCAGCCTTTCCAGAGGGACCTGAAGCTGCCTTCCCACATCCAGGTCTAGCCCTGATTAAAAGCTTCCAGCGGCCCCACCGCCCTCGGCCCGAGCTCACTGTCCTCAGCGCCCAGCCCCGCTAGCATCTCCCACTGCCTCTCATCCAGAGCAGCATCGGGCTCCCTCACCACCCTCCCTCTGCCCCAACCCCTTGCGGGGCTGACTCTTCAGCTTCTTTAGAAAGTCCTCTGCACTCTCACCTCAAGGAAACCTTCTCCGAACCCCCGGAGGGGCTCGGAGGTCCCTCCTGGGGGCTCCAGCAACAACCTGGGTACAGCTCTCACCAGCCCAGAACACTTTTTGGTTAACCATGTCCCTGTGTCTCCCTTTTAGCCCAGGGACCACAACCCCCTCTGCATGCACTAGTGTGACCTCTAAGCCAGACACCCTGGGGTGAGCCCCAGTTCTGTCAATCAGAGGCCTCAGTTTTGTCATCTATAAAATGGGGACAAAAACAGTGCCCACCACATAGGGCTGTTATGATTCACTGAGTCAACTTCTGTAGAGGGCTCGGTGATGTGCTGGCTGGCAGTAAGAGCTGAGTGATACTCGCAGGTTTTTATTACTCATTCCTCTACGCCCAGCCCAGGGCACGGCCCGTGGCAGGTGCTGAATAGATGGGGAATTGCTGAACAGAAGCAGAAGTTTTCATTTCCACTAGGTGAAACGCCTTGGGGCTCGCATGAGAACGGGGTGGGAAATGGGCATATAAAGAGACGGCGAGAGGTCCCCAGTGCGGGGAGGCTCAGCGGCAGCTTTCAGAGAAGAGCCCCGCACGGCCACAGCGACCACCACTACATCTGGGTGGTGGCTCAGGAACAGAGCTCGGGCGGTGGCTGGTGTGGCCCAGTGGGTGGAGCGCCAGCCTGCGAACCAAAGGGTCGCTGGCTCAATTCCCAGTCAGGGCCCACGCCTGGGTTGCGGGCCAGGTCCCTGGCTGGGGACGTGCGAGAGGCAACCGCACATTGATGTTTCTCTCGCTCTTTTTCTCCCTAAAAATAAATAAATAAAATCTTAAAAAGAAATATCGGGCAGCATCTGCCTCTGGTGAGCTGAGAGTCAGAGTTAGTTGCTTCGCCTCCGTGCCTCAGCTGCCTCTCCCATAAAATGGGGACAGCGAGGGCACCCCATCGCAGGTGGCTGTGAGGACGACAGAGGACGACAGGAGTGCGTGCAATGCACTGGCCCCTTGCCTGGCACCCACAAAGCACCCCCCCGGACTTCAGTCCTGGCCCTCCATTCACTGCACTCTCCCAGTGTCTCCCAGCCCCAGTGGGAGTGACAGAGGGACTCTTTTGTCCCCACCTTACCACTGAGGAAAGCCAAAGCTCAGCAGAAGCTCGGACATCCCAGGGTGCTGAAAGCAGAGTCGGACAGCTCGCCAGGGGTCCTGCTCCTCTGCCAGTGGGGGCACATCACATCTCACACCAGAGGAGACTGGGCCAGCCCTGCCCAGTCTCACGCCCACCCAGCAGTGACCGCAGTGGCCGAGGCCAGCTTCACCGGATGGCTGACCACAGAGCTCTGGGAACACACAAGGCTGACACTGGTCAGAATCAGGTCCCTTGGCTCAGGCTGGGGAGGCAGGAGGGATGTCAGAGGGGCCTGGATGCAGAACTGGGTGGAGAGGGACACCTCCTCTACCTCCTGAGGGCCTCTGTCCCCACCCGGTGTCTCCGGCCCGGTCCAGAGGCCTCGTCCCTGCTGAAGCCTTGGCCCTTCCTTCCTATTCTGCTGCTACTCCCTCAGTCCATAGCTCTTGCCTAAACTATTGCAATAGTCTCTCCTTGTCACTGAGGCCAGAGTGCACTTCCTAATACACTCTCTGTTTTGGTCACTCCCCTGCTCAAAAACCATCAGTGGTTCCCCATTGCCTCAACTCCTGAGAGGGAGTGAGTGTGGTGGCCGAAAGCATGTACTTGGGGGGCAGGAGGGGTGCCTGGCTTCGAATCCAGATGCCCCGGCAGGTGCATCAGAGTCTTTTTTGTTGTCTTTTGGTTTTGCTTTGTCTTGTTTTGTCTTGTTTTGTTTTGTTTTGTTTTTAATAAATGTGGTTAATTAACCTCAGCCTTTTCATCTGTAGAATGGAACCGGTAACAGTCCATACCTCTCGGGGCGGCTGTGAGGATTTGAAGAGATAACACAGGCGCCGTGTTTAGTTTGGCATTCCGAAAATGTTAAATAAATTGAGATCACGGCTTCCATAAAATGGCCCCAAACAGCTTAGCGCCTCACATGCCATCAGCGGCCCCAACAAGCCTTCGGCTCCAGCTAGGACCGTGTAGCCACCCACTGTCCCTGAAGTCCTGCCGCTGTGCTTCCCCCTGGTGCCCACGCGCCCCACCCTGCCCGTCCGCAGCGCTCAGCTTTTGGCAGCAGCCCTGCGTGGTCACCGCGGGAAGAGGGCCAGAAGGAGGGCAGGTTCGGTGGCAGAGTCAGAAAGGGGACCAGACAAGAGGAGGGCAGGGACCAAGGGTCCGGGCCAGGAGGAGAGTGGACCCGCGGGACATGAAGAGGGGGTGGCTGGGAGGACATGGGGGCTCGTGGCATGAGGGCGGGGAGGAGGCTCAATGTTGCTGGGAGGACAGGACAGCAGGAGCAGGGCTGGGAGTGTGTGACCCCAGAGAACCAGGAGATGGGAGCCGCAGGGGACGGGGCGACCAGGGACGGGCTGGACTGCAGCCCCTGCGAGCAGCAGGCGCAAGCCGGGCCATGGGTCAGCGGGAGGAAGGGCACCGGGTGCCAGGATGCTGGCGGGAGTCCCGCTTCCCCGGAGACTCCTTGCCCCGTCCAGACCTGGGCCGCCGAGCAGGGGCCACAGAGAGGCCAGAGCTGCACTCCACCCTCTGCCCGAGGCCGCCAACTCCCCTTCCCGCCTCCCCCTCTGTAACGTTTGGGGCCCAAGGACAATAAAGCGAGGTGGACGAGGTCCTTGCTGATCTATCTCCAGCTAGGGCAGCCAAGATCCAGAGAGAAGGAAGGTGGCCAAGCCAAGGTGGGGCCTCAGACCCCTGGCTCCCTGTGGCAGCCCTGTGGCATCTCTCAATGTGACAAGCAGTCGAGAAGGCCTCCCACAGGTGGGCAGGAAGACGCCCTGCCCGCCTGCCCCCAAACCCCTTCCCGCTCGCTCTCGCCCGCGGGCCCACTCAATTCCCTGAACCCGTGGCCACATCAGCCATACCCACTGCAGGCCGGGCTCAACCTGAAACAGACGGGTGGACCACTGTCCGGGTGGCAGAGCAAAACAAACAAAACCCCCTGGGGATTTCTGCCCTGACCCCGGTCAGAGCGCTGGGGCCCACTCAGCTCCGGGCTGCGAGGCCAGGGCAGAAGACGGGACAGAATGCTGGCCTCCTGAGGGCCCAGCGCCCCAAAAGGGACGCATCCCGTGGCCCCTCCAAGTGATTCCACGCTGCCGATTTCCCGCCTGTGCCTGCTTGTGTCTGCTGCCAAAAGCCCGAGGGCAGTGGGCCTGCCTGGGGCTGGGCACGCAGACTCCGCATCCTCCCGCCTGACAGTGGACACCGGGCGTGATCGAGCGGCTCACGGGCCTGCGGGTGTTAGTCATGGCTCAGCAGCCTAGCGGTCACACACCTCCACAGGTGCCCCCGAGACGGAGCCTGCTCCATCACCTTCTCCGCCGCCAAGACCACACGGGGGCTGAGAGGTAGGGCTGTGGGCATCAGTCCACAGGAAGGCAGGAGACCAGAGCTGAACCCTAGGCCCCCTGGACAGCTGCCCCCTCCCCCACTGGGCTCCTCCCAGCACGACTGACACTCAGCGCAGAAGGAAAGCAATTTTTCCAGACCCTGTCAGTAAACAGACACTTCCTCCTCCTGGCCAGGCAGCCAAACCACAGCGTCGTCACCAGCACCTGTGACCTCACAGTGCGCCGCGGTGGAAAATGACTGTGGGCCCCGGGTGGCTGAGCCCGGCGCCTCAGAGTCCCAGCCTGGCAGTCAATGCTTGGCAGAAGGGGACAAGTGCCCAGAGCCCTGGGCTGTGAGGGAGGCCTGCAGGGCTCAGAGCGGGGCTGGGCTGTGTGCCCATCACCCGTGACAAAGGGCTCCTTTGAGGAAACGCTGGGCCCCCTACTCAAGGCTTCCTTGAACCTGTGCGTTCCAGACAGCAGGCCCCGCAGCGGGTGTCCACAGTCGCGGGTCCCAAAGGGCCTGGCTGCTGAACTTTAAAAGGTGCCAACGGGACCCTGTTCTGCTTGAGGGCTCTGCATCCTGTCTTGGATGCAAGCTGACAGGCAGCCAGGATTTCCTGATGCCACGGGGGCCTGAATCCGAGAAATCATCCAAGGAATTCCAGCTGAAGCAAGCGGGGTTGAGGTCGGCAGGGAGATAGGCTGGGAAGCACAGAAATGAAGCGGGGGGGGGGGGCTCGGGGGGGGCTGGGCTCTCCTTCTTGGGAAACTTTTCAGGTTCCCTCAGCCCCTCCCAGCATGGCCTCTGTCAGGCTCATGCCAAGCAGGCAGCCCCCCACCCCAACATTCGAGGAGAGTATTGGGATCAGGGCTGCTGGGATTTACAGATAGGGAAGCTCAAGGTCACATGGCAAGCCAGTGACAGGGCTTGGATGGGGACTCTGGTCTCCTGATTTCCTCTGAGCCCTGCTGTCCTGGAAGTCACTTGGAGGCTGCGGGGGAGACAGCATGACCTCAGAACGCTCCACAGGGCTTCCCCTCCTCGGGGTTACAAGTAAACAGAAGCTTCAGGACCACAGAAGTCAGAGATGGAAGGGATTTCATAGGGAGCCTGCAGTCAGCCCTGCCCACCTTGCAGGCGGGAACACGGGCCTCCTGCAGCCCCTCGCTCATCCTCCTGTGACATGGCACCTGTCGCTCACTGAAGGGAGGGGAGACAGGTGGGGCAGTGATTTCCTGGCCCCACAGCCTTTGCCCTGCGGTCGGGTCCTGAGGCCAGGCCTCTGGGCAGGCGGGATGAGGCCCAGCAAGGGGGCAGCCGGGCAGGAAGCACAGCAAGGCCGGGGCAGCTGTTCTCAGGGATGCTGGGCAGGGGCTCCGGGCAAGCAGAGGCCTGCCACCCGCACGCCATGGCCCCAGGGCTCAGAGAGAGACTCGGGTTCCACAGAGGCCCCTGCCTTGGCCTGGGCCCCAGCCCAGGACCCAGAGTCAGGCTGAGCTGGCAGAGCCACGGAGGCTCCAAGGGCCGCCCGTGGGCGGCCCAACCACTGAAGTGCTTTTCATCCTGACAACCAACCGGTGAGGGGGGGACATCAGTGAAATGGGAACACAAAGGCCCCCAGACACGGAAAGACTTGGTAAGACTTGCTAAGGTCACCCAGGCAGTGACAGCAAAGCAAGGATTTGTGCTGAGGTCTGTCTGATTCTGAGGCCACGCCCTTCTCCTAAGTCATCAGCACCACTTCCCCGTGGCTGGCAGAGTGTCCAGAGACGGAGGCCACAGCATCCCCACTTTGTTCCTGTCTCCCAGGAACCCATCTCCCTATCCCGGGCCCCAACTTCCTTCCCTCCCTGTCTGCTGCGGGGCAAGTCACACGCCTCCCGGGGCCCTGAGTCACTGCAGCAGGCGGCCCCGTCACGAGCCTGGGAGGGGTGTGAGCACTTGGGGGAGAGCACCCCTCGCCTCTGCACCCTCAGTGCAGCAGAGAGACGAGCCCAGGACACCTGCCCAGGGAGAGGAAGCCCGGTTCTGCCACCACTGGCTTTTCAAACTCCCCGATCTCATCTATAAAACAGGGTCACTGTAAAGATCAGATGAATATTCTCGGACATTTATTCAATATCTTGCGTCCCTACCACATGCCAGGTTCTGTCCTAGGCCAGCGCTTCTCAGCCAGGCGCACTCATCCGCTTTCCGCCAGAGGACATTTAGCAGTATCTGGAGAAATTTTTAATTGTCGCAACTGAAGGGGCAGTACTCCTGGCATGTGGTGGGTATAGGGCTTAACATCCTGTGACACACAGGACAGTCCCCACAACAACCCCCCAACTGTCAAGAGCGCCGCGAATGAGAAACCCTGTGCTAGGCTACGGCTCAAGAGCAGTGGACAAGTCCCTGCCCTCGCCACATGGGCATCCTCCGGGGAAGACACACGAAAAATAGGCTGGGTCATGAGGGTTATTTAGGAAAACAAAGCAGGTCAGGGAGCGAGCATGCCTAGTGGGGGCTTTCATAGGCAGGGTGGTCAGAGAGGGCCTCTCTGGGAAGTCATTTCAGCTGAAGGAAGTGAGGGAATAAGGCCAGGAGAGGCCAGCAGGAGGAACACGCAAGGCAACGGGGAAAGCAAGTGCAAAGGCCCTGAGGCAGGGGAGGGGAGGGCATGTCTGAGGAACAGAAAAGCAGCCAGCACAGCATAAAACAGAGAACTAAGTTGATGTGTGGAGTTCAATGCAACGCACACATGTGCATACTTACATACGTACTCACTCACACACACGCCCTCCCCACAGTTGGCATCAACTTCCTTTCATCCCCACAACCGTCCTGGCCACTCGTCCAGGAAGCATCGAATGGTCAGGGTCATAACCTGCCTCCCAGCCCTGGGGGGACAGCCCTCCGGGAGCCGCTAGGCCAGGCCCCACGGTGACAGTGAAGGCCGCCCTCAGACACTGAAATGCAGACACCTCATCTGCTCCAACGCCTTTCACACCCACCTGGCCCTGTGAGGAAAACCAAGTGGAAAATAGCCCCGCGTCCACAGGTGGAAAGACAGAGGCTCACTAACGCGGCCCAGGTGACAGGCGGTTAAGAGCAGGGCCCAGGTCTGTGACCATTGACAGTGTGGCTCCTGGAAGGCCGGAGCTGGGCCGTGGTCGCCGAGGGGTCCCTAGGGCCCAGCACTGGCCAACTGGCCACCGCCCTCAGAAGGAGCACCTGGCCACTGGGCCACCTTCTCGTCAGCACACGGGTGCCCCTCGAGGCTGTCAGGGAGGGGGCAAAGGGATGTCGCGCAACAGCAGACATCCTGGCTCACCCACCTCCACTCCAATGGCCAGTGCCCCCAGGCCAGCCTGGGAGCCCCCAACCTCTCCCCAAACCTGAGCTGGGCACTGCGGGGGCAAACAGCAGCCCCTCAATTCAAGACGTCCAGGGGAAGGTACGTCAGACCCAGCAGGCAGAGATCCCCTCAGCCCCGCCCCAGCAACGGCAAAAAGCCAGGCTGCACAGCCCTGCCCGGTCCTGTCACGGGGCGCCAAGCACTCACCTATCCCGCCAGGCTTACAGGCAAGTAATTGTCCAATGAATGCAGGACTACATGAATGAACAATCCATTCCATTCCAGCCAACAAATACAGCAAATACAACAAATACAAATAAAGGAGGCCAAAGCCCTGGTGACCAGTCCCTGCCAGCTCGGGTCGCCTTGGGCTCTTCCTGTAACTCGGTCTAGTGACCGGTAAGATGACTCAGCACCCACTGCGCTGAGGGACCTGGCTGAGGGCAGGAGCCGGGATGCGGACATGCAGGGTGGGAAGGCACGGGCAAAAGGCTTTTGAACCAGGCGGACCTGTGTTCACATCCCACACACCCCGTGACCCCTGGCTCTGCAATCCTGGGAAATGTCGTAACCCTTCTGGACCTGTTCCCACATCTCAACATGGGAGTAGCACCATCCACCTTTTAGGAACTGCTGAAGGAAAGGCTCCAGTGAGATTCTGCAGGAAATTCTAGCGCCGTGCCTGGCCCTTCGTAGATGTTCAAAAAACGGGAGCTCCTGTGCTGGTGATAATGAGGAAGAGGATGACCCCACAGTCCCCACAGTTCCTGCCTTCAAGGAACTTTCTTTGAGGTGGGGAAGATGCGACTAGATCCAAAAGCAGAATGGAGTTTGTCCTCAAGAGGGACAAGGGCTCTGAGAGTTCAAAGGGGAAATGATCCAATCCAACAGGGAGACTAGACAAAGGCCTTCCTGCAGAGGGTGGCATTTGCAAAACGCCCTGGAAGATGGAGCAAGGTGTGTACCACAGAGAGGGGACAGCACGAGGCACGCATGTGTCACAGGGCGTGAGGTGCGGATGCAGAGAAGTGGCGGCAAGAACGTGGACACCTCACTCACTCCGGCCTGGGACACCCAGGGGAGTTTCTGCCTCGGCCGCTGGGGCCATGCGAGGCTTCTCAGGCAGGGAGACAGGTGCTCCAACTTGAGCAGGGCCGCCCCCGCGATGCCAGCCAGGAGGGTCAATGGGAGAAGGCGCAGCGGGGCCAAGAGATCAGCTAGGAGGCTGTGGAGGTGACCTCAGGAGGAGGGGACCCGAGATGACACAGGAGTTGGTCAAGAGGGGAGGGAAGTGAGAGGCGCAAGGGAAACCCCTCAAACAACTGCAGAACCCCGCCCCCCAGGGCTCACATGCCACGGGAGCAGGACGCAGGAGGACAGGGGGCCCGGGGTCAGGCCAGCCCTGCAGCCTTCAGCGCCCACACTCAGACCTCAGAGCCGGGACTCTCCTGGCTGGAAGGCCACCGCTGTTCCCAGGACAACCTCGGCAGCAGGCCCCCAGCATCCCCCCTGGCACCTGCTGTGTGTGAGTCAATTCAGAGCATCCATCCCCTGCCCTCAAGAATTGGACTTTTTGGACCAATGTCACCCCCGATAAATTCAATCAATCAATAAATATATAAATATACACCAAAAAACAAACTGGACTCCACAGCTGTCTTTAGCCTTAGCCAGTGAGTCACCAAACATCAACACATGAGCCAGTGCCACCACCCCCAGCTTCCTCCCAGTCAGATGTCCAGAAGGTTCAGCACATACCAAACGCCCACCTCCCCCCCAACCAATGGGGGAAAATGAGGAGGTGACCCTCGCAAGGAAGAGCACCCCCTGCCCTTCCATGAAATACAAGGAGGTCTCTGAGCCCCAGTTTTCCCTCTCTGTAAAATGGGGTCCCTCTACCTTCCCAGACCACGGAGACAGCGGAAGAAGGCAGGGGGCAAGCCACTCCTCTACCTTGCTAGTGGGGCGGGTGCAGCGAGAGTAAACAGCTCTGGGCTTCTGCTCCCGCCACGCTCCCGGAGGCCCTGGGACACCGCATCTGCCCTGTTCGCCACCGCGAAGCCCGCCCGTCCTTGCCTCGGCTGCTCCCAGAGCTCAAGTACAGGCCCTCCGGGGAGGTCAGCCCAGGGAGACCGGAGGACGCTTGTCTCCTCCTCATGACCCTGGCGCCCACACGGGAGGCTCGGAAACGGCCGCTGGGCACACCGGGTGGCTCCTGGGGAAGGGGTCTGGCCATGGGAGACAGCCAGCCCACAGTCCGTTGTGCCCTTATTTGGCGTTTAGTGTACACCTGGCAGCCCTTATATTTCTAAGAAAGAGGAAAACCGTAACCCAGAGGAGGGGAAGTCATCCGAAGAGGGTGCCGGGCATCCGCAGTGGGGGCAGCACCCCAGTCCCCACGGGGAGGAAAGCTTGGTCGTGGCAGCCGCAGGGTAGCGAAGTTGGGATCATCAAACGCCCTGTCCTGTACGGGCACAGGGACCCGGCTGCGCCCCTGTACCCCACCCCGACCACCACCCCTCCTTCGGGCATATGTGCCAAACCGAGGTCCCCAGCGGGTCTCCAGCGGCGCGCAGACCATGTCTGGCCCAGCAGGGTACGCAGCTCCTCGGTCGCCCCGAGCTCCGCACCCCTATCCCGGCGCCCCGGAAGCGCGCGGCCGGGGGCTACCGGGGTGGGCGCCAGCCCGGGTGGGCCGAAGGGGCGGGCGCTCCCGTGGGCCACGCGAGGCACCCACCTGGGCGGGCACGGCGTGTCCCGCGGCCCAGAGCTGCAGTCCGACGGCCAGCACGGCCCAAGGGGCGGCGGGAGCCATGGGGACGGTGCGGCGGGAGGGATCCGGCCGGCTCTGGCCCTCGCTCCCCTGCGCCTTCCCTCTGTTCGGCAGCGCTCCCGCGCCTCCAACTGAAAGCGAAAGACTGCGCGCCGAGGCAGAAGAGGTAAGGGGCGGGGCGGGGGCGGGGGCGGGGCGGGGCCCCGAAGGCCCTCCTCCTCCTCCTTTCCCCCCTCTCCCCTCCCCTCCCTCTTCTTATTCCTCTCACGCCTCGCCCCGCGCCCCCCAACAGCCGGCTGCCCCGCAGACTCCCAGATCCCAACTCTTATCCCCGCAGGGCAGAGCCTGGGCCCCCTCCGCCAACCCGCAGCTTCATCGCTACCTCCAGGGTCGGCCACTCTCAGCCCTCAGTGACCCCTCAAACTCCCTCTGATGCCCGGCTCACCGAGCGCCCCCTTCCCAGTGTGGGGGCAATAGACCACACTGGGGACAGGCTCCCACCACATTTGTGGCTGCCTGGAGCTGTGCCTCTTGACCTGTGGCGCTAATTTGGAAAAGCATCCCACCAAGCAGACACTGGTGTGAGGAGGACCACAGCTGCTCTAGATCGTTCACTCATTCGGACTCTAGACAGACAGACCACCTGGGTCTGAATCTTTGCACTAACCTCGCAGAGTTACTGCAAAGATTAAAAGATACACGTAATACAGCATATCTTACGTATGCAGGTATACTGACAAAGTACAGATGTAGTTTATTAATCTCTGTATACATATTAGCTGTTATTGCTGTTACTCATCTTTTCATCTATCCTTACACATTCTTCGAGCCCTTCTCAGGGAGCCAGACCCTGCCCTAACTTCCTTCCTTGAGTCCCCTGTCCAGGTGGCTGACAAGTAAAAAGAGGCTGGGACAGAAGCCTTCTAGGAAGTTCCGGGGGACCACAGGAGGTTGGCCCAGGCCAAGGGCCGTGAGGGCTGGCTCCCCTGGAGTTTTCATTGTGACCGGGCACCCACAGTAGCTGCCATCTGCTCCCCCTCACCTTGAGTGCCATTTCTGATGCCAAGGCCAGTCCTGTGTGACCAGAACATATTCCCCAGCCCTGGAAGTCCCTGTGCCCAGCACACAGGACATTTCTGAGGAGTGGGATGGGCAGGGTGGCAGGAGGTGACTCTGTTTCCTTGTTCCCTCCCTGCAGGCTGCCCCAAAAGATCCAGGGATGCCTGCTCTGGGCCACCACCTCCTGTAATGGAGACGGTAAAGATGCTGCTTCTAGGCGCTGAGTGAGAAACTGGGAAGTGACTATAGGCAGATGGAAAATCCCACCTCCTGACCAGGAGGCTTGGAAATCACCTGGTTCCCACACAGTGGTGAGAAGAGATGGGCCTCGCTGAGAGTGTGGTCAGCAGAGGCCACAGCCTTAACTTCTCAGCACCCGTCTCAGAAACTCACGTGACGATTCCTTCTGACTCCTGCAGGTCTCACCTGGAAGGAGTTTGGAGGCCTCCCTGCTTCACAGGAGAGACCCAAAGGCCAAGGAGAGGGGTGTCACCTGGTGGAAGCGGGAGCAGATGGTCCTTCATGGATGTCCCTGTACACACCTCAAGCCCAGTGGGTTCCACTGACTCATCCCCCCCAGTGGCAGCTCGGCCCCTCCCCTGGGTACCCTGTCTCACTCCAGCCCTGGTGCCTCAGACCCTGACGGCCAAAGGCTCTAACTCTTGTCGCACACCTTTGTGGAGCGCTGGCTGTGTGCCCGCCCTGGTGTGCTGGGCACTCAGTAGTGCACAGAGCAGACAAGAATCTCCCATCGGTCTTGGGGGCCCTGAACTCCCATGATTATCAAGCTCCAGAGTGGTCCCTTGCAGCTTCTCCTGCTTGGCCCCAATAAAGGGAGGCAGCCCCACCCCCTTCGCCAAGACAGCGCTCTCAGCACCGTGGTGACTCCTGCCCCCAAATCCTCTCCCTTGGGTTTTCCAAACCCAACATCTTGTTTAGGCTTGGGGTGGGGGGACGACAAATTTTGCGCAAACCATCTGACGTTGAGTCACTTAGCGTGACCTGCACAGGTGGCCCAGGGCTCGCTCTCTAAGACAGGGTTTGATCTTGGCACCCACCATGTGGTACCTGCCCTTAGAGAACCCGGTGAAGCTCAGTGATGGCACAGGAGGTCCCTTTGACACGCTGCCCCCCTCCTCCTGCCTCACAGCCCAGTCTGGGCTTCGACCTTGGCCATTTCTCCCTGGTGATGCTCCATCGGCCTCCCAACTGGTCCTCTGGACTTTAGGCTCCGTCGTTCCAGTCTGTGCTCCCTAGTGTGGTCAGGGCCAGCTCTCAAAAGCAAGAAGCGGTCATGTCATTCTCCCCTGCCTAGTAGTTCTCAGCTGAGGGGTGACTTTGCCACCCTCCCCCAAGGGACATTTGGCGATGTCTGGAGACATTTGGGGCAGGGGTAGATGCTACTGGCATCGTGTGCATAGAGACTAGGGATGCTGCTAAATGTCCTACAATGCACAGGACCGCTCCCAAAACTAAGTATCCAGCCCAAAACGTTGAGAGATGTTGAGAAACCAGGTCCTAGTGCATGGCTCACCACAGCCTTCAGAACAGAGTTCAGCCTCTGCAGCGCGATGCTGAAGGCCTTTGCGTCCCGGCCCAGCCTGCCTGCCAGGCAGACCTCCCCCCGCCCCCCCTCTAACGCCCTAAGGAACCCCAAGTGCCCATATCCATGCCTCATCCACACAGGTTCCTATGCCAGGAGTGTCTTTCCCTCGTGTTTGCTTGGTGATCACCTCTTCGTCCTTCAGATCGAAGCCCCATTCTCTCTGCTCTGAAACTTTCTCTTAACCACACCCCACCAACCCAGGCGGGGGCTGGGACTTCAGCAGACTGTCAGCCTAACACTCACCTCAGTCTGGTTAGCTGCTCAGATGTCCCTCTCCCCTCTGAGTAATTACAATACCAGCAGTCAGCAGACTTGCAGAAGCTGTGCTGGCGCAGGAGGGTCAAGCTTCATCATGAGCCCACATGGCCAGGAAAAGGCTCAGCGATTCACACGAGGCTGGCTGCTCTCAAGCCTCAGCCAAGCTGCCTCTCACGCTGCAGGGCTGTGTGGCCCCTGAGGGCAGTGGGACGCAGTCACGGCCCCTCTACTTCCCTGGGGACTAGGGCGCAACAAAGTTGAAGTGTGTGAGCACTTCGTGCAGGACTAGTGTGTGCAGGAGGCCATAAAGGGGTGAGTGAATGAGCGAGTGAACGAATGAATGAATGAGTGAACAAGTGAGCGAGTGAAAGAGTGGATGTCAGGGTCAAGGCACAGGCCCCACCCATTCAACCTTGTCTCCCAGACCCCACATGTCCTAGATCCCAGCCCCACAGCACAGGAAATGCCCACTTGCTCCTCAGTAATGGATAACGAGCAGGCTTCCAGCAGACAGGACCATGGTCTTCTGGTCGCCAGCTCAGGGGGCTGCACTGCACAGTATCTGTAACCTTGGCCTGCCCCCCGCCCCCCGCCCCTGGTGCTTCTCCTCACTCCCCGGTACAGCCCCTAGCCCTAGAGAGCCCACCACCACCTCACACGCACAGCCAGCCGATGACCGTGCTTTGCAACGTGTAGACGAAGGCTCAGCAGCAGCAGGCATCGTGCAAAAGAACAGCCAGTTTTCCCACCAGTATTTATTGAACACCTACTGTGTGCCAGGCAGTCTAGTGGACTCTTTAGAGGGATGGCTCTCCAGCTTCAGCCAGCAGCAGAATCATCTAAAAGGCTTCTTACACGTGGAGGCTTCCGGGCCCCCTCCCCAGTCTGACAATCTGGCTTTGTCAGGAGCCACAGGTGACTGAAAGACACCTTCTGGGCAACCCTGTACAGGGAAGTTAGCTGCAGTAGGTGCTGTGGCTGAGGCTGGTTTGGGAGGCAGAGCCGTGGCTGGGCTGGCGTGCTGGCAGTGGCTGTCTCCATGGCAGGGGGACAGCCTCAGAGGCAGCCACAAAGCCAGCTCCTTGCGGCCTGCTCTCTGGGGGCCCAGGGGTTCCCTGCCTTGCAGGGGCTGCTTGGGCAGCCGGACCCCCTCCCCTTCCCCTCTTGGTGCGGTCAGGGCAAGGAGCCTTCTCTCTCGCCCCCTGTTCTGCTTGTCTCTGCTCTGACCCAGCCCCTCGATGAATCATGTCCTAAAATCACGAACAGGAAGGAACACTGGGTGTTAGCCCAGCCCTGCAACTAACTGCCTCCTTTGTCTGTCCCTCCTCCCTGCCCTCCCGCCTCCCCCACGACCGCATCTTGGGCGGAGCTGGCCACTCCAGGCTGGGGCTGGGGCGCCGGACTGGGAGAGACTCACCAGTGCCCGTCCGGATTTCCTTCCGAAGAAGAGGGGAGCCAGGAGGTGTAGCTCCCCCGTCCCTGCCCTCCAAGAGGACCCCAGACAAGTTGGGGAAGGGAGCCAAGAGCGCCTCCAGGCCTCCCCGTCTCCCCAGTCCCCCAAAACCTCCCTGTCCTGAGTTGCCTCTTCCAAGGAGCCAGCCTGCAAACCAGGCCCACAGCTTCTGGAGAAGATCCTCAGTTTTCTAAGCCCAGCAAGTGGGGCCGCTGAGCCTCAGGGGAGTCCTTGTGTGTGACCCGGGGCCAGCGCCCTCACCTATAACATGAAGGGGCTGAGTTAGGTCAGGCCATCCAAGCTGACTTCGTCCTAAACACCCACTCCACCTGCTGACGGCTGCTGCCTAGGGCTCTGTGTTGAAAGAGATCCTGAGCCCAGAAGCGGCCTCTGTGAGGCAGGACGCCTGAGCACATGGCCAGGTGTGCCCTGGTGGGAGAAGGGTCCGCCACAGCCTGATTGCCTGGCCTCTGCCGCCTCTGGACTCGGACTGAGCGCCCCTCCTGTCCTCGTGTTCAAGGCTTCTGTGGCTTTCACAAGGTTCAAGGAGAGAGGGCTGGAGCCGGGCCGGGCTGGGTTCTCTACAGCGGCCTCCACCGGCACACAGGGAGTGTGCCTGTCCCCCGGGCCTTGCCTGATGGGCGGCTCTCCCTTTCTTCCTACTGCAACTCACGTGGCTGGATTTTATACCCATCTGTCTTTTAACCCTACACCTGCTTTGTTGAGGGGTTATTATTATTATTATTATTAAAAAAAAACTCAGCCCTGACCAGCATGGCTCAGTGGGTTGGGCGTCGTCCCACATAAGCGAAAGACCACCCATTCGGTTCCCTCCCAGGCAGGGCACGTGCCTGGGTACGGGCCTGGTCCCCGGTTCGGGGCGCATTCAAGAGGCAACTGATGGATGGTTCTCTTATACATGGATGTTTCTCTCCCTTTCTTTCTTCCTACCTTCCCCTCTCTCTACAAACAAAGAGAAAATCTTTAAAAACAAAAACTCAAAGCTTAAGATAGGAAACACCCATATTCCCAGCCCCCACAATGGACCGATGTTAAACAACTGGAGCTGCCCTCGTTCCTCTGTGACCTCCTATTGTAACACTTGACCCCTCTGTCCTTTGGGCTGGTCCTGAACATGCAAAGCACGACAGGCCTTTGCTCTTGCAGTTTTGATCCACACGGATCACCTTTCCTTCAGATACCTGCATAACTCAAAGGTGGCCTCCTCAGGGGTCGTCTCCTCTGACCCTCCTAACTGAAGTAGCTGCTTTGCTTCCCTTTGTGCCCATTGCTATCATTTCCTTGTTAAAGGGGCCTTGTCTGTTTTGTTCTCTACTGGGGCCCCCGCCCATATAAATCAGCACCAACATCAATAGATTTTTAAAAAATATTTACTCTCAGTAAATATTTGTCGAATTATTTTTTGCTTCATATTCTTTTCTCTCTAATGAACACTGAAGCCCTTCTTGACCCCCAGCTCCAATTCTAGTCCTTTCTCTGCTGTTTGTCTCTAGTCCACCTTCCGCCTTCACACGCAAACGAACAACGTCGAGTGTCATTCTCCATGAGCGCTTGTGCGTTTTTTACAGACGGCAGGACCCCAGGTACGCTGTTCTGCAACTCGATGTTTTCCCCGCCCCTCGGCTGTGTTTCTGAGAACCTTCCATGTTGATGAGTTCAGCCCTAGCTTCTTCCTTCTACCTGCTGGGGTGCTGCCTACCCTGCCCCCCGCCCCGCGCCTGCCCCGGGCTGTGCACGTGCTGCCCTTCTCACGGGGTTCCGGCGCGTGCACGTCCGCTCTGGCTGGCCCCTGCGACACATCTTGCCCCTGTCTCCTGGAGCACGGGATTGAGAGTGTGTCTAGGTTGCAAACCTGGAAAGCAGACCTGCAAGGCAGTGGGGGGTTGCGCGTTTTCATTTTCACTCGGCTGTGCCAAATCCCTCTCCTGAGGGGCTGGACCCACTCCACTCCCACCAGCAGCGTGTGAGATTCCCCTGTGCTCACATCAGTCTGTTTCCTTTTATAGCCCTTTGTTCTTTCAGCTCTTCTACCTCCGTCAGCCTCATCGTGGCCCTGCCAATATTCCTCTCATTTAAAGGGTGCGCAACCCCCTCCTCCAACTTCCAACCCTCTGTCCCTCACCCCTTCACCCCCTCCCCTCACTCCCCCCCCCGCCCCGTCCCCCCATCACCCCTGCTAACTCCACCCCCTCCAACTGCCACTCACCCTGCACAGCACTCTCCAAACACCCCTCCTCACCCCATCTGGCTGCCTCTCCTTCAGGCCTTGGCAGGGCTGAGAAGCAGCCAGTCCCCATCTAATTAAAGATGCAAACACGAGCCGTGGCCGCCTTCCACCTGGCTCCCTCGCCTTCCCTTAGGCCTCGGTTTCCCGACCTTCCTCCGAGGTCTCCACCCCGGTACGCACTGGGCCGCTGCTCCAGACAGGAACCACGACTCCCCTCAGCTAGCCTCTCCTCCAACCCCTGCCCTTATCTGTAAGCCATCCTTGGGTGTTTTATAATGTGGTTGCTCACCGGTAGGAATGGAACATTTTTTTTGCATAGCTTCTCTCCCGCTCTCAACACTGTGGACCTGACAGGGCGGGTTCAGTGAATCACACCCCTCCGAGTTTGCTGTGTTTTCCTTTTGCCCCAGCCCTGCTCCCGTGGCTGCCCCTCCGTGAGCGCAGGCCACGTGTCCTTGTAAAGCGCCTGGTGCTGCTGTCTGTGGGTGTCTCCATTTCTCTGGGAGGGGACAGTCAGATCTTGGAGTATCTGGGTACCTATTGCGTTGACCACCAGAAGTTTCTCCAGGACAGACATGCCAGCCACACTCCCTCCCAAAGGCGGGGCCGGAGGGATCCCACTTTTTTCACCTTCTCCCCTAAACTCATCATTAGCCAACATTCTGATTTTGGCCAATGTGCTGGGTGTGAAGTGGAACTCACTGTCGTCTCATTTGCATTTCTCTAAATATTCGTGGGTTTGAGCACCTCTTCATTGCTCGTTAGTCATATGGGTTTCCCCTTCCGTAGACTGCCTCTTCACATCCTGTCGTTTTCTTGTAGCTTTGTAAGAATTCCTCGTAGATTCTAGATATTAACCCCTTGTCATTTTTAGATATCACAAATACTTGCCCCATGTGTCATCTGTCTGGTGTCCTTATTTAAGGTGTTCTTTGTTTTTTTTTTTAAAGCCTTAATTTTAATATAATCAAACCATCAATTTTCTTTATCACTTGGATCTCAAAATTTTTCCCACCTGCCAACTATAAAGATATTTTTCATTTTCTATTATTAGCTTTATGATTTTACATCTCACATCTAGGTCTTTAATACAACCAGACTATGTGTGGTATGGAAAATCTAGAAAAAAAAACCCAAAACCACCAACTTCATTTTTCTACACTGAGCTGGTCTTTCCTACACCGCCGGCCAAACAGTCCGCCCTTTCACCATTGGTCAGAGTTACACGGCTCTGTCGTGGAACGATCCATCCAGTTCCACTGGGCTCCTTGTCCGGAGGCTAGTTCCGCAGGGCTTTGACTAGTGGGGCTCTGTAGAATGTTTCGTGTCTGGTAGAGGGACCCTCCTTTGCTCTTCTCCAAAATTATTTTAAGTGCTAACGGTTCTTTATCCTTCCAATACTCGCTTTACAATATGTTTAAGTTCCTCCAGTGGCAGCTGTGCTGTT
Organism: Pteronotus mesoamericanus; assembly: GCF_021234165.1. Lineage (NCBI taxonomy): Eukaryota > Metazoa > Chordata > Mammalia > Chiroptera > Mormoopidae > Pteronotus > Pteronotus mesoamericanus. The sequence goes on from NW_026555200.1 coordinate 3,956,882, forward strand.
AGTAAAGAGCGCGCTGAAGGGGCATCGCTGCAGCAGCCATCCATCAACATGGGACACCCTTCATTTCTTCAGAGCTGCTTCTAAGTGTCCAGTCATCTGAATTTTCCCTGGCCATTTGGGTGTGGCCCGGGCCAAAGGTGACAGTGCCGGTCCCGAACTCACCATTTCCACGCCTGGGCTGCCTTTTGATATTCGCAGTAACTCCACGTCAGCTGAAGGGCAGGGCCTCTAGTCCATTTTAATAGATGATTTTAAGCTGCTCATCCATGTCCAAAGGCCAGCAGAGTGTGCATACGGAACACAGAACGAAGCTCTCTACAGCCAATCCCATTAAAATCTGAGCCGTCTGTTCCACGAAGATGTACCAGACCCCAGGGCAGAGGGCTGCGTGTCAGGCTGCGCCGCTCACCTGGAGCGCGTCCCCTGCACACACGGGCAACACAGGGCTGGCTCCAGGCTCCAGGGCTGGAACCTCAGGAAGAGGAGGAAGCACCGGGCCCATCTCACCCATCGCCAGGCGCTCGTACCTACTTGGAGCCAGTGGTCCCAGCTCTTCTTCCTGTGGGACAAGCCCAGCCAGGAGGCCAAAGATACGGCCAAAAGATATGAAGGCCATGCCTGTCATATCTCTTTCATCCTTTCCTAGGGAAAACGGCTTCCCTGAATCTGTCCTCACCTCCCCTTCTGCAAAGGCTTCCTCCAAAGCACCACCTGGACCCTCGGCAATTTGGACGTAGACAAGCTTCTACTGAAATGTGATGCTTCCCTGTTCCAGACACTAAGCCATCCTTCCTGGCTTCACTTCAATTCACTTCCTTCTTGAAGCCTTCCAGGATCCCTCCAGCCCACAGGGATCTCTTGCCCTCTCTACAGGAGGGCCGGCATTGGAGAAGAGGCACTGGAATGAGCTAAACCAGAGATTCTCAAAGATTTTTTTAAAGATTTTATTTGTTTATTTATTTATTTATTTTAGAGACAGGAGAGGGAGAGAAATATCGATTGGTTGCCTCTCACACACACCCCGATTGGGGACCGAACCCGCAACTTAGGCATTTGCCCTGACCAGGGATCTAAGCAGCGACCTTTCGCTTCGTGAGAAGACACCCAACCCACTGAACCACAGGTTTTTTTCTGGGGGAAGGGGGCATAAAACTCTTTATTCAAGTGGAATCTTAGAGGGAGAAATAACTTAGTTTTCTCAGATTGTTTGAGTCTGGATTCCCACTCTGCTCATCTTTAGCTGTGTGACCTCAGACAAGTCGCTATACGTCTCTGAGCCTCAGTTTCTTGATCTGTGGAGTGCCAAGAATAACCACACCTGCCTCCCAAGATTGTAGAGAGAGTCAATGTGATGATACATGGAAAGTACCTGGCGTACAGCAAGCACACAGTAACAATGACTGCTGAGGATGGAAACCCACTTTGTAACACAGACCCAAAGGTTGCTGCTTCCAGCGGACGGGGGGCTGGGAATACCTACTCCCTGCTCAGTCAGCTCCCTTCTTAGGTACAGCCCCAGAACCCTTCAATCCTACCATCTGGATCAGGGATCCCGACTCTGTGGAATAAGGCACATAAATTAAGATGCGAAGTTGGCAAGGCGACTCCCTAATACAGCGCAGACGTGAAGAAGCAGCCAGGCTCATGCATAAAATAAAAGAACCAGAACTAAAAGCAGGGGTCCTCTAGAAGTTCCCCCCCAGGGGAGGGGGAGCCCATGGAGGGGGGGCTCATGCTGACAGCCCAGGTCATGGAGTTCCAACAATTTGTAATGGCAGGATGGAATCGATTTTCATTATACCCATAAGTGAAGAGATTTTATTTTGTTAATAAATCATTGAAGATAATTTTTAAGTGTCATTTAGAAGAAAGGCAAGAAACTAAAATGAGTGGTTAGAATGGGTGATAAGATCATGCATAATTTTTATAATTTTCCCTATACTTTTTCCTGCTTTTTATTGGTTTTCTTTTTCAAAATTACAGTTACCTCTCTATTTGTAAAGAGTTTTGATTTTTATCTGAATTTCTAAAGCACCAGTACCAGGTTCTAGTCCAGTAGCCGCTGATTCTCCGTACGGCCTCAGGCAGAGCTCTCGCCTCTCCCAGCTTCAGTTTTCCCATCTGTAGTCACAGAGGCAGGGCTGCAGGGGGCTATGAGGTCTGGGAGTCACGCACCCCTCCTGTTCATCAGTCCCGCCCCCTGCCAAGCATCCCACCAGCCCTGAGAGTCTACGGCAACAGGAATCAGCCCAGCTGTTCTCCTTAGCCAGACCTTGGCCTCAGCTCAACTGGCGAGCACCCAGGGATGAGGGGGCAGTGACAGGGGCTGGGGGCAGTTCCCTGCCAGGCTGGATGTAGGGTGGCTCTGGGCCATGACACCAGCTCTCCCTTTGGGACACGCAGCACATGAGACCCAGCTCCTTCTCACTGTCACAGAGCACACGAAGCCGAAGTCACTGACCTTTTGTCTCCAGCAGGTTGCTCCTTCCCCAATTCAGAAGGAGGAAAACATTAGTAATCTTTCCCCGTACAGTTTCCCAATCTTCACTCATTCAGATGTTTACGAGTACGTGTCTTCCGGCCAGAGCTGGGCAGGGCTGGTGGGACTAACTCAGTGTGGGCACAGCCCCTGCAGGGCATGGGAGGCAGAGAACTCGGAGGAGGGAGGGAGGACCCTGGCTGAGGGGCTTGGGGGCTTCTTGAAGGAGGTGAGTGACTTGCTCACTCCCAGTTCATCCCTGGTGACATTTGTCTACAGGACCTCACTCCCAGGGAACCAGGGGACCAGAGCCCCACACCACCCAGGCCTGTCCAGCCAGTCCTGCAGATCCCACAAGCACTTATTGAGCACCTACTGTGTGCAAGGTAGAACTCTCCTGCCCCTTTGCCCCACAGATCATGGAGACCCTGCCCCAACCAGGTGCCCAAACAAAGATCCCAGGCGACTTTATCTTCTAGAAATGAATGGTAGAATTTCAAGCACCGAGAAGGTATCAGCTTTGCCACCATCTAGACCTGGGTTCAAGTCCTAGGTCAAGCTATTCACCAGCATGAGACCTTGACCTTGGACAAATCACTTCACCTCCCTGAGCCGGTGTTTCCTCATCTAGAGAATGGGGAGAAATACGTCCCCTTCGCAGGGATGCTGTGAGGATCAGAGTATGGGACCCCACCGTGCCTCGCACATGGGAGGCACTCGATAAATGCAGCCACACAGCCTGTCCTCCCCCCGCCCCCGCAGTGGAGCCCGGCATCCCCCCAGGTCCAGGGAAAGGTTTCCCTGCAAAGTTCCCCAAGTGCTCAGCCTCAGTCACACTCAAAGGAAACCCCCCTCGGTCCCCAATTCCCCTGCAGTTCCCCAATGCTCCTGAAGCTTTTGCAACTTCCCACCAACCACCCCAACCACCCCGCCCGGCCTGTCCAGCCTCCCTCTCTGCTCCCACGGAACAGTTTCCACCTCAGAACTGCCTCCATCACCCTCCGGAGAGCTCTAGAGAGGCGAACGCCAGGGTGGGGCCCCGCCCCTTCCCCCTGCATGCCCCGAATGTCTCCATCTTCCCAGACCTTCGTGATGTGTGCCAAATTCCCAAGCCCCGGCTGCGCCCATGCAGGGCCCCCCCACACCTCTGCGGGGACCCCTGGCGAGGCACCCCCTGTACTCCTCAGGGCCTCTCTGCGTGGGGGTCGGGCTGTGTCCTCAGCGCCCGGCAACATGCGTAGTTTACATTCAATAAATATCAGAATGAATGCGTGAACTTAACCCCCACGCCCTCGCTTGGGGATAGGGACTCTTGTTCAACCCAAGTTACAGAGGAGGAAGCAGAGGCCCCTCACCTGGGCGAGATGCTATGCAGCGGGCGCTAGGATACCACGCTTACCTGAGTCAGCCATGTCCCCAGTTGGGCTTTGACTCCCTGAGAGCAGTCGCGTGTACCCTGCCCCATCTACCCCCACCCTGCTCCCCAGCACAGTTCCTGACACATAGTGGGTGCTCTGTACAGATCTGTTGCTTGAATGACTGAATACATGAGCAACGTCATCTTTTCACACAGAGACATTTTTGGGGGAGGCTTTTGGAACCAAGCCTCCAACCACAGCCGGTGCCGTGGGAAGTCAGAGGACACAAAGGTCCTGGTCCCGTGTGGCCCTGGCAGGCTTCCTGGGGGACGAAGGGAAAGTTGAGGATGGAGGCCTGGACGTTGGGGCGCTGAGCAGAGATTTCAAGGTGGGGACGTGCCCTCTGAGTTTAGTGACTGGGGGCATCGGGGCTTTGGACTCGGGAGCGGGGAGCCGTGGCAGGCAGCAGGACATGCCTGGGAGGGCTGGGTTGGCAGACTTTGGCGCAGGAACTGGGGAACTGCCGAAGGTTCTGTGAGGGGGGTGGCCTGGTCACAGCTGGGCTTTGGTGGACGCCAGGAGGCAGGCCCTGCATGGCCACTGAGCCCCGTGTGTCCCTGCCGTGTTCTGCAGCGCCGGAGACTCCAGGGTGGGACCACGGCACAGCGGCGGCTCCCACCTGGGCTGCAATGGAGTGGCACGGCCGAAGGGTCAGGAACAAGACACCGGCCAGACGGCCATGGTTTGAATCCTGGCTGCACTTCCTCGCCGCTGTGTGACCTTGGGCACTGACACTGTGCCTCAGTCTCCTCGCTGGCAACAGAGATAATAATAGCAACCACTTCCTAGGAAGTGACATAGCACAAACAGCCTCAATACTGAAGAGTTCCTACTGTTGACCTGCCTCACGTGTGACTTCCTGGATAGCAGACAGGGAGGCTCTTCCCGCTCCCTCCCTGGAGCCCAGCTCCGAGGGGCAGGGCACGGAGCGGTTGGTCCTCATGGGCTGTCGATGAATGAACGTGGCCCGGGGGGCCCTGGCCCACCTCGAGAGGGCCCCAGCGTTCACAGGGGTCTTCCGCCCGAGGGGAGGCGCCCTCCCGCCACACCTGCCTGGGCTGTGGGTATTTCCTGAGAGAAATGCAGTCGCAGTGAAAAACAACGTCCCCGCAACAGCCTCTTCTTGCATAATCTGCCCACAGCCGTCTGTGGCTTCCTGGCCAGGCCCTGTGCAGCCCTGGGGTGGGCGTGGCATCCTGCTTTGGAGGGTGGCGAACCCTGCCCCCCTTCTCAGGGGAGGCTCAACAAGACCTCTCAGAGCCTCAGTTTCCCCATCTGGGAGACTCGGGCATTGGAACCGATTATTTCGAAAGCCTCAAATGTTCTCGAATGGGGCAGATGTAGGCTTGAGCTCTGGCCCTGGCGCGTTTAGACCGCACGGAGCTCCCGGGGCACAGGTCAGCCTCGCGGTCTCGAGCTCACGCTCCAGAGATGAACTTGATTCACATTCCAGCCAGGTGGCCTTGGACAGGTTATTTCATTTCCTTCAGGAAACCTTGGGAAGACTAAGAGTCAAATTATTGGGAGAACAAAATGAGGGAATGTGTGAAGTCGGGACAGGGCCTGACACACAGTAAGAGCTCCCACATCCTCAACACTCCTGTCGAGGGGTGGGGTCCACCTCCCCTGCCCGGGAATCTGGGCTCTGTGACCGCTTGGCCCGATTCTAAGAACCTGGTGGTTTCCTCTTCCTACCCAGGTCATTTGCTCTAGGGACCTGGCCACCATGCTGGCAGGAAGCCCAAGCCACTCCCAGAGGGGCCCATGGAGAGATCCCCAGCGCTGGTACCCCCTCACCAGCCATCTCAGAAGAACGCTCCCCAGTGCCGGCCAGCACTGTGTGAGCAGAGATGCGCTTTCGCCCCAAGCCCAGGACAAACTGTGGATTTGAGAGCAAACCGAGTGACTGGTGTTGTTTGAAGCCACTAAGGTTTGAGGTGCTTTATGGCATAAAGAGATGACCAGGACAGCGAAGGGCAGTGGCTAGCCACTCAGCGCTTTTGAGAACTGGGAATCCGCATGCGCATCGAGGACTGTGGTTGCTGTGAGGTTTATGGCCATGCACGTGAAGTGCTTTGCCATTAACTTCCTATCCGACAATTTCCCGTCCCCTTATGCAGGGTCGGCTACGTGATCTGTGGGGCCTAGTGGGAAATGAAAATGCAGGGCCCCTCATTCAGAACGTATTGGAAATTCCCCCGATGGCGACAGCAGAGGGTTAAACCAAGCTCCGTGCCAAGCAGGGGCCCCGTGGGACCCCCCAGGCCATGTGACGGGCAGCCCTGCTCTTGTCTGTCCTTGTCCGTCTGATTATGGGGACCACTTTGGCTCTTGCAAAGCTGCCTTATAAATAAGAACCCAATGCTCTTACCATCGTTGCCTTTACTTTAACATCAATTTTTTGTTTGTTTGTTTGGTTACTGATTCCCAGGAGAGGGGAAGGGAATGAAAAAGAGGAGAGAAACATTGATGTGAAAGACAAACATCCACTGGTTGTCCCCTGCGCATGCCCTGACCAGGGACTGAACTCACAACCTGGGCATGTGCCCTGACGGGGAACTGAACCTGAGACCTTTCAGTTGGCGGGACAATGCCTAACCAACTGAGACACTCCAGGCAGAGCCAATTTTTTTTTTTTAAAGGAAGATTGAGAAGCAGCAAAAAATCTTTACTGTTCACTTAGACTAGACAGCAATTCCCCCACCCTAGTCCCCATTTACACAGCACGGGACCAAACTTAACAAGCTGGGACCTTAGGTAAATCCTTTACCTCTAGGAGCTCAGTTTTCCCACCTGTTAAATGAAGAAGGTTGTTCTTCCCCTGTCTTCTGTGGATCCTGGCACGGGGCAGAGAGAGGGGTACAAGGCGAATGTCGAAGGCAATCCGATCGTTGGCCGGTCCTCCAGGGGAGGTCTCTGTCCTGCCTGTCCTCCCCAGGGCCTGAGTCTCCCTGGCCTCAGACTCAGGCCACCTTCAAGGAAAGCTACCTGCATCAGAGGACCCGGAAGGAAATCACACCTCGGCTGCCACTTGAGCCCAGGCAGGTTACCCAGCCTCTTGGAACTGCCCCTTTCCTCCCCATAAAACAAGAAACCAAGTCAACCGCCTCCCTGTCTCCCAGCTGCGATGACTTGGCGGTGAAAAGGAACATGTCCAGAGGACACAGTGCCCGCTGGTCTCTGTGACAGAAACACAGCCCCAGCCACAGCGGCAGCCTGGCTGCACGGGATGAGGGGGTTTTGTAAAAGCACAAAGTGGGGGGATTCGGCTGCGGCTCTGGCCCTTCCCGGCTGTGGGACAGTGGGTTGGTCGGCTGGTCCACCTCTCCGAGCCTCGATTAGTGACGGGGAGGGCTGGCCCTGAGCCCACCCACCTTTCAGCTGTGCTTACAAAGCCTGATAGCCAACAGAGCACCGAAAGCCTTGGGTAAACTTGAAAGCTCTTTAGATGCTGCTTACGGTGACTGCCATTTACTGAACAGGGACCGTGCCTGGCTCCAGGTCAAGCACTTCACCCATGACCTCCATCCACCTTGCAAAGTAATTATTGCCCTTTTGCTGCAGGTCAGGAAGCCAAAGCTGAAAGCCCTCAAGGGCTTTGCTCGAGGCCGTATGGCTGGGAACCCCGCGACCTGGAGGCTGAACCCCAAAGGCCCATGGGGACCAGGAGGAAAGTGCAGCAGGCGGGTTAAGATGACCCGCACCCCACACCAAAACACAAACAAGGCCTGTGGGTGCCCCCGGACTTTTCGGTTTGGTTCTTACTCTTCTGGAAGACACCCAAAGAAAGAGGAACCTAGACTGCCTGCCTCCTGCGGTGACAGCAGCCTGGGCCCCAGCTGCGATGTTAATTAACCAGGAATGCCACCCCAGCCCCGCCCTTTCTGAGAAACATCCAACTGATTCCTGGTTACCAGGACCCCCTGCCTTTGTCCCCCACTTCCCTCTGGGTTGGGTTAAAACGGGCTTGCTGCCCCTGGTTTGGCCTTTCACACCCAGAGCTGAGAGAATAGCAGGATGTTTACTGTTCTCATGGGAGGAACACAGAAATGAACAGAGGCTGATGGCCTGAGGATAAAGTCGGAGCTCCAGGCAGCGGCCCTCCAGGTCCCCCTTGGCCTGGCCCCGCTGGCCACCCCCCCTCCTGCCCCGTGTGCTCCCTGAACCCCCTGCCAGGAGCACTCCTGCCTCAGGGCCTCAGCGGCCCCAACTGCCCAGGAGTCTCAGCTCCCAGGTCCTTGCCTCGCCCACGTGTCACGTCACTCTGGTGGAGCACCTCCTCCAAGAAGCCTTCCTACACCACCTGGCCAGGACTGCTGCCGCCCTCCTGATGCTGCCACGGTGCCCTGGCTGGGGCCTCCCCTGGCGCACCTGGAATGACCTTGTTCACAGGTGCGGTTCTACGCCACCACCGGTCTCATTGGGGACACAGGAGAGAAGGGTCATCTGAACGCCATGCACTCTCTGCAGCTGGACGTGGCCTGACGCATCACGGGTGTTGTTGGGAGGGAGGAGGGGAGGGAAGGGAAGAAAGGAGATTTTGAACAGTAGTGCAGTGCAGCCTGGAACGTACTGGTACCAAGAGCAGGACATCCCCTGCAGAGGGGCCCGCGACACTGCACAGACGCACGGAGCTACAGACATCTGACTGACCAACAGCCTGGCCTATGGCTGGGACTTAGGGGTTCTCTGGGTCCCCCAGAGAGCAAGAGGGAGCCTGAGCACTGTGGGGCTCCCACAGCAACTTGGCCCCAAGGAAGACCCGGTCCCAGGAGATCCCGAAAGCCCTGGGTCACCTTACCAAAGCTAACATGGACATTGGCGGGCCAGCTCGGAACCAACCACCAATTATGACAATGCTGTTTTTCCGGGAGGAAAGGGGGCTAAGCCCAACGCCCTTTTGAAGATCACCTGTTTGTAAGTCAGAGGGGCTGCATTCTGCAGGCCAAAGGAGTGCCCCCTCTTGGCAAGTGGCCACTGGGTTGGACCGAGGACAGAAGCTGCCATACAGCGAGTACAAGCCACATGTCAGGCAGCATCTCCGATGCCCTGGAATCCTCGGGCACTCTGGGGACTCGGAGTCTTGCTCCATTCGAGGGAGAGGCCCTCGCCTTAGAGTGTCTAAGAACCTAGAGTAGTTTCCGGCCAATGAGGCCACATTGGGAAACAGCGGGTTTTCTTCTAATGCAATCGCTTCCACAGAACACTGATCACTCTCTGTCACTCCTGGACTGCAGCTCTTCAGGGACAGGGGTGTGCCTGTGTGTAAGGTCCCCTGCCTCCTGGGAACTGCCACCCTGAGCAGCAGGGCCCTGGTCCATCTGCCCGTCTGAACACCAGCACAGCCAGAGGTTAAAAGGGCCCCTCATTGCTGGTGGGGGAGGGGTATTCGCCCTGGCTCTACCACCACCAGGCCCCACATCGCACCACACCGGTGGTTTCAATGGTGAGGTCTGGGGTCCTGCGGGGGGCGGGGCGCGGGCAAGGTCTGACTGAGGCAGGACAGTGAGAAGCTAGGGAAATTCTTTGGCAAGTGGAATAAGGGAAACTGAGACAAAAGAACTAAACAAGGCCAAATGATGCGAGCAATTTACAGCCGACTAATGTCACAAGATCGTATCTACCCAAGGACACTTAGGAGCAAGTGGTTTACATGTTCAAGGCTGCCCCAGAACAGGCCAGCCTCGGTCCTGGTCCCTCCTTGATGTTTTTTTTTTAATTTATTTTTTATGTGGGTGACGGACCACATGCCACATTTGTCCTATATCTTGCCTCCATGCCTCAGGGTCGATGATGTCCTTTAAAAATAAAACCAACCAGAAAATAACTCCTGATACCTCTCTATATGCATGTTCGATGAACCAATGTATTGAAGGAGCCTCCCCTAGGATTCCCTCAGCCAAAGAAAAAAGCCTCAAGACAAAGGACGCACTGCAAGCGTTCAGTGGAGCACACCGAGGCCTTGTGTCTTCGCTTCCTCCTCAACTCAAAGGGAGCCCACGGGACTCGCAACCAGGGGAGCAGTGGGCAGCGGCAGCTCATCGGGGCTAACCCCCCGATCCTGTCTCTGAGGCTCCCTTTTCTCTTTCTACCTCCTGTTGTTCTTCTGCCTTAAGCCCTCTTTGTCTGTCCCCAGCTTCAATACACACAGCCAAAAATCACCGGGCTGTGAAACCCTTCCTACATGAAATCAAGAACCCACACACTATTGGCTGGCCGGAGGCTGGCTCCTCATCCGGTCACATGTCCACGGCCCCAGGTCTCCTTCCTTCACCCCACAGGGCAGCCACAGTCCCGGGGGGCCCCGGCTGGCTGCCATAGGTGGGAGCAGGCCCCACATTGCCATCCCCCTCCCTTGACCTGTGACCATGAAGACAGGCTGGGCTCCTCCCCGCTCAAGGCGGAAGCCTAGGCTCCCTTGTATCCCTCAGTCCTCACTCTGTGTCCCCCAGCCAAGGGCATTCACGCTGCTTTTGTGACTCCCTTTTCTCACGCTCTGGGACTGCTGGGCACAGCCCTGTCTGCAAATACCCACAGGGAGCCTGGTGTAGAGCAGCTTTATTCTGCGTATCCCCAAGGCAGGCCCGGACCAGGAGCAGGAGTTACATGGAAGAAGGCTGAGGAGGGGCCTCCAGCCACGGGAGGCGCTGCACCAGCAAGTGGCTGGCTCCCGGCCCCCAGCAGCCGGGGCAGACAGGTGGGGAGGGATCCCAGGACCTCCTCCCAGACTAAGCCTCAGTGAGAGTTTCCTTAGCCTTATGATCGTTTTTAAGGAACCTTATGAACTTTTAAAGGATCAGAAGTTCCGTGAAGGGCTCCTGGGTGAGGGAGCGCGTGATTTCATTAAGCATGTGCCGGTGTCCTCACATCAGAGCCGCTGCGTCCCTGCGTGCTGGGCGTGCGGTGTCCTCCCGCGCTGCGGAGGTGCCCACGCGCATACTTGGGCGAACTGCACACATCCCACGCGACTTCTTCAGATCCTGCTGCCACTGCCTCTCCAGTGTCCCGGCCACTCCAACTTTCCCCAAAACATCTGAGTGGTTTCACTACCCTGTGATGACTGACCCAGTCCCAACTTCCTCCAAAAATGAGCAGGGAGAAGGCTGGTGAGTAAACAGAGGCTTTGGGGCCTGGCTTCCAGAGGGTAATTCCAGGAGTCACCCTGCAACCTGAGACTCAATGCCCCCGGCTGCCGCAGTCTTGTCATCTGCCCACATGTCCCTTTCCAAGGCCACTTGTTTGCTTACAGGAGCCTGAAAGCCCTGAGGAGAGCTGGCTAGTGGGGCGGTCATTCCTTAGTATAAAACACAAAAATCCTGAAACACAGATCAAACTAAGCAACCCTCTTCACCTCCCCCCTACCCCCCCTTCCCAGTCCAGAGTAAGGCAGGACGTGGCATTGGACATCCATGTTCCCTCCCCGACAGCGTAGCAACTGCAGCACGAGGTCAGGGCCTGGTGCCACCCGGATCCGCGTCTGGGGAAGGTGCATCTTCATGTCCCGGGACGGAGCAGGTGGTGCCTGCCGAGCAGACAGGGACCCAGAGGGGCCTACGGTTCCTCGTCCGCACGCGGAGGAAGCCGAGCAAAGCAGAGCGGCCCTTCTCCGGGCAGCAGCGGGCTGGGCAGACTCTCTGGCTGGGACCGACACTGCAGCTGCTGAGGGTCCTGAGACGCCCCCTGCTGTGGGCACTGGTAGGGACATTCCAGGGTGAGTGAGTTGATCCTAGGTGGCCGTGGCCTCATGGCCCACCCGCTGTGGGGCTACAGAAGAGGACGGGGTGGGGGCAGCACCAGGAGGGTCCCCCTCAGTCCAAGCTGTGTCGGAGGCCAGGCTGGGCACTCCCCAGGCGCAGGCACAGCAGAAGCGGCGGCTGAGGCTGAGGCGGGCCAGCCCGCAGCCTCCTGCTCTACACTTCCCTTTGGACCGAGGAGAGACCACAGGCGCTGGCTCAGTGTCCAAGGGGACAGTATGCACAGTAACTGGGGGGTTGTTGGCATGGTGGCAGGTCCCGTAGGTATCACTCCGGAGGCCCCAGGGTGGGGTATGGGCCCCATGGCCTCTGCCTCAGGCGGGCTCCAGCCCTGGGGGAATGGGTCCGATGCCCAGGGCTCTGGGACGTCTTCTCGGCAGGAGGCAGGGTGCCCCGTCCCTGCTGTCTGTCTGTTGCCCCAGCAAACATCACCACTCGGATCCCGCCCCTTTGTTGTCTGCACCGCACAACCCACTGCCCTAGGGGAGGGGTCGGACAGCAGCTGGGTGGGGGCGCAGGGGGAGACCCCCAGAACCCCTCCTGCATGGGCAGGCTGGTTGCTACTGGGTGCTGGACACTCGGTTCAGGCCAGACGGGCCTCCGCTGCCGGCCCGGTGCGCCCGCGCTGCCCTGGCTACCAGGGAGCACCCGCGGCGCTCTCAGCCCCAGCCCGGGCCGGCCTCATTTCCCAGAGGCGGCCGAGGGCAAGGGGTCCTCCTTCCCTTGCTCCTCCACTGAGAACATGACGTCTCCGCAGCTGCCCAGAGGTGGCTCTGTCTCCTGCTCTGGGTAGTGGGGCGCATGGTCCACTTCCAGAGTCTCCTCGAGCTCGGGCCCCGCCGGCCCTGCCACACCCCGGCCCTCAGGCGCCTCGGTCTTCACAGTCCCCACAATCACTGTGTCAGCCTTCATGATGTAGATCTTCTCTGCAAAGCAAAAGGAGGGGCACAGTGAGGAGACCAGAGCCCCAGAGCCCGGCAGGAGGGGCAGAGGACGCAGCCTCTCTGGCGCGCAGGAAGCCCCACCACCCCGAGAGCTGGGAGCTGCCTGCTGGGGAATTCAAACTCGGCCCACTTGCTTCAAACAGGAGAGGGTAGGGAAGGAGAGAAGGGGGTTGGGAGAGAGAGCAAGTCATGGGGAGGAAGCAAGTCAAATCAAGAACAAGGGCACCTTCCAATGTCAACTGTGATGGAAAAATAAAAGTAAAAACAATAGTAACAGCAGCACCAGGGAACTCGAGTACAGGCTAACCTGTGCTGGATGTGGTTCGGGGCACTTTCCGCAATTCAGCTCCAGAACCCTCACGTTCTTTCTGCCAGGTAAATAGTCTATCATTGCCCCAGTTACAGATAAAGAACCTGAAGCTCAGAGAGGTTCAATGGCCTGCTCAAGGTCGCCAGGCAGTTCGCAGAATCCCCCAAAGAAACGCCGGCTTCTCTGCCCCTTCCGCTCCTTTCCACCTGCCTACAGCCGAACCCTGGGGTGGCCAGCCTGTCCCGGTTTGACCAGGATGCTCCTGGCTTTAGCAGGGGAAGTCGCCCATCCCAGGAGCCTCTTCAGCCCCGGCAAACCCAGACAGCTGGTCACGCCCTGCAGCAACCTCGGCCCTGTTCAAAACACCAGCAGCCCGCAGCGCGGACGGCTCGGGGCAGGGCGGCGTGCTCACTGCTGACCGCCCACCTCCCACCTGAGGCCCCCATGGCCCTGCCTGTCTGGCCCAGAGTAGGGCCGCTTGTGCATGTCACTCGGAAGAATGTTCAGCCAGCCCATCAGAAGTGATATCCCGGGTCCTCAACGCCGTCTGCTTTCGGGGGCTTTGGAGGCTCAGGGGAGTTGAGTGAGCTGCCTGAGAAGCTGGGAAGTGGGGAGCCCGGCCTTCAGCCAGGTCAGCTGACTGCAAGCGCCAGCAGGCCAGCTTCCGAGGGCCTCAAGCTCAGGGCAGGGTCCCAGCTCCCTGCAGCTCAGCCGCAGGATTCCAGAGCTGGGGTGGAGCACAGGCTCGGATTTCTCTGGGTAACCAGTGACACCGCTTTGATTCAGGAACCCCCAAAACATCCTTGTGGCTCCTGCACCATCAACACGACTGTGTAATGCCAGCTCTTCTATTCTGGTTTTAACACCCCCGGAAAGAGAGAAATGTTCAAAATAGCGGCAGGAACTAAAGAGAAGGCTAAGGGAGAGAGAGAAGCTGTGGGCGGCCCCCCACAGAGAGAAAACAGGACCTCAGGCCCAGCCATACACACCTTCATCAAGACCTGCAGGCCCCAGGGAGGCGAGGCCAGGCCGAGGTGGGAAGCCAGAGACAGGGAGACGGAGACAGAGAGGCCTGGCAGTGGGTGGTCCCAGTTAGAGAGGCCACAGCTGAGGGCCAGGCTGTCATTCCCCTCACATTCCCTGGGTCCTGATTCCTCTGGCTCTGCCCCCACCACAGGGCAGCACCTCCAGTCTGGAGGGGGAGGGTCTTCCTAAAGCTACTTGGACTTCCTGCGTCACCCAGGGCTTCAGAACCCAGGGAAGTTGTCATAGTGGGGTGGCGTAAGGTGGGGGAAGGGGGCTTTCCTGCCCGGTGCCTGGGGTGGAGGGAGGGATGAGGCTCAGCCAGAGTCTGGCCTCCTCGGAAACCGAACAAAGCATGTGGGGACAGGGCCAGGGGCTGCTCCTTGGGGCTGGTGTCAGCAGGACGAGAGGCTGACTGACCTTTGGGTGTCCCAAGAAGCCCTCCGCAGCCTCTCCCCACTGCCCCACTCACCAGCGAGGCTCGCAGGCTGGCCTGGCCCTGGGTGGGCTGCCCACGGCCCAGCCTCCGGCCCAGCTGTCCTGGGAGTCCGGGACCTGCCTCCATCACCCCCTCAAACACTCACGGAGCCCCACTCCCGAAGGCCCCAGCACTGAAAGCATGGGCTCGAGAGTGCAACTTAGGCTTCTTAGGAAATTTGAAAGAGATGCCTTTGGCAGTTATTTCCCAAAATACATTCCTTTTAAATTAAACTCGCCAAAAGCTGCAATGCCAAAAGTTTCTGTTTCGTACGGAAGACTCTGTCCCAGAGTTCTGTCTACCAACGTCTTCCACAGAAATGTGCAGGGTGATTATAAGTGCCTCTTTGGTATTATCCAAGTGATGGCTAACCTTCCAGAGAAGCTAGAGATGGGCCCCCTGAGGCCCAGCCCCAGGGGGCTCAGAGAGAGGTGAGGGGGCAGGAGGTCACAAACACAGTCACGCTGCTCAGTGCCACGAACACGGGTGGGGAGGCGTGGCGTCGCAGGGAGCACAGCACAGGTGCATCTGCTCTAGACAGAAGAGTGGAAAAAGCAAGGAAGGCCTCCTGGAGGAGGAGGCAAATCGACTGGGTCCTCAGGACATCAGGAATTAAGTAAATTCAAGGGGGTGGAGTTGGCTGTCCCAGGTGAGGAAGCAGCTCCCGGAAAGATGCTCAGAAGTGAGAGAGGACCCGGTGAACTTAGGAAACAGCCACTGAGTGGAAGGCCATGTGGGGTCAGGAGGCAGGGGGGTCTGGTGGGAAGAAGGCAACTTGTGACCTGTCTTGAATGCCGGAGTGAGAATCCTGGAATTCATCCTGAAGGTCATAGGGACGCTTGGAAGGTTTTAAGCAGAGTGTCATACGGAGAGGTCACAATCTGGGAAAAATGTTCTGGTGGTACCAGGGCGGGGAGAGTAACAGAGGCGGCGCGAGGCCTGGGCGAGGCCCGAGCAGAGGTGTGTCCGAGCTGGAGAGCGGCTGCCCCGGGAAGCGCTGGCCTCCGCGCCCTCAGGGGCCAGGGGTGATGACGACAGAGCAGGGGTTTTAGGGTCCTGCGTGCGCCGTGTGACGGGGAAAATCATTCCACCCACCCTCCATCCACAGTTTCCCCAATTGCGTAAAGGGGAAGACAGCACCCTCAGACAGCTGCGTGACAACGAGATGTGACGCTCGCAGTGCCCGGAACACACCAGGCAAGCGGCGGCTCTGAGGTCACTGTGTGTCTCCCTCCTGCCCCCTCAGGGGCTCCTTCTCGGGGACTAGGGGTGGCACTCCCTCTTCCCTTTAGTAACAGTGGCACCAGGCAGGGGGTGCCCCTTCCCCCCGCCCTACCGCACCCCACCAAGGCAGCTGCACGGGGTGACTTCAGGACCTCTCACCCCGGCCCTGCGGCGGCAGCTCCGCCACCACTACTGCTGTGCCATGAGCTGCGCGGGACACCCGAGTGCAGTTCAACACTTTCACAAAAAGCATCTCCCGCGCACAAGGGCCCTCTGGACCCAGGCTCTCTGGTATCAGCAGGGGGCCCGGGACCCGTCTCCCCACTGCCCCCTTACCCCGGCCCATACCAGGAACCCCGAGCAAGCGAACTCACCTATCCTGTTGTTGGTGTGCTCCGCAGTCACCCGGGGCTCGGGAAGGTCCCTGGGGGACGAGGGGCTCCCACCCGGACTGGCGCCCAGCAGGCGCTGGCTCTCCCGCAGAACCGACTGGCTGGTTGACCCCGTGTCTTCTGTGCTGGGCTTTGTCACTGATACGACCCTTTCCAGCTCCTGCGGGCAGAGGAGGCAGGCGCTGATGCAAGGCGCCCACACCCCCGTCCACCCCGACTCTCAACTGCGAAGCCCCATTTTCTTCGTCTCTGTTGGCCCCAGCCAGCCTCCGTCTCTGCGTTGGGGCTGCCACATGCTCCCCCCGCCGCGGCTTCTCGGCCCTGACGTCCTGACCCACCTGCACGTGAGGTTCCAGGAGAAGCCACACTGCTTTGAACTTGCACTAAATAATAAGGATCGTGGCCAACATCGTATGTGTGTACCCCTTGGCAGGTTAATCCTCACAGCCACCCTGTGAGGTGACTAATGGTAGCACCCTCTTCATTGTACAGACCAGGGAACTGAGGCACAGAGGCGTCACGTGACTTGCTCAGGGTTAGTGTCTGGCCAGTGCTCGAACCCTGGCCTCTGGTTCCAGAATCCACGAGTGGAAGAGTCAGTCTGTAGGCATCAACTCCCAGCCACCCTAACGGCCCAGCCCTGACCTTCTGGGACAGCAGCTGGCTATGATTGCACTAATACATTCTAAAAATAGCTACGCCTTCAGGAAAGCATTGGTTTTGTTTTCGACTTTGATAGGTAAGTGCAAAGGAGAAGTGGTCTCATGGAATGTTCTAATGTATAGCATTTACCTGCTGCCTTCCAAATGGAGAGAGACTGAGTAATTCAGAAAGTATAGCTACCTAATTCTGAATATTATAACAATTTGAAACCCAAAAGACAGCATTTTTTAACCATTTACTATGAAGGCATTGGCCCACGTAGCCATAAAAGACATTTGATTATCTTACAAATCATTGAATATCCTTTTTCTTTTTTTCTTTTTTTTTTTTTTTTTTTTTTGAGGATTTTACTTATTTTTTTAGAGGTTAAGGGAGGTAGAAAAGAGGGAGAGAAATATCGATGTGAGAAAGGAACATCGATCGGTTGCCTCTCACACATCTGCAGCCCAGGCCTGTGCCCTGACCTGGACTCAAACCGGTGACCTTCCAGTTCGCAGGCCAGTACTCAACCCCTTGAGCCCCAAGAGGCAGGGCTGAATACCTTTTTCATGAAATTTCTCGGTATTTAACAGCAACTTACCTGAACCAAGTGTAGTGTGGTTCTATCTGTTATGTTTAAAAATTAAAGGATGGAGAACTTCCTCCATGTATAAATGGGTTCTTTTTCTTTTTAAAACTTTATGTCAACATAACTATGCTTATCAAAATACACTCGTATTGCTTAATAGAATGCAATTTAGGTTTAACTTATTCTACACAATTTAGACCCAAAACTTGGTACATGGTTTAAGCATTACAAAAAAGGAATGTGCAATCTGGTTTATTTCTCATCTGTTACAGATGTATATAAAAGATCATCCTTCAAATGCTGCTAAAGGAGGCTGCAGGGACCCTGAGAAATTAACCTTTGCTCTGTCCCTGAAAAATACACCTATTGCACTGACAAAGTTTATAAACTTGGTACAGCAAAATGTTGTAATGTTTCAATGCTGGTGTACAAAGTTCAGTAACGAATGGATGCTGAAAGGGGTGGGGAGTGCCTACATACACATGTGAAACTGTAAAAGCTATGTTATTTAGTTAATATTACCCATAGATTGTGAACTGTCCACGTATGGATGTTTGAGTTAAAAGAAAATAATGAAAAATTTGGTAAGTGGAAGAAAAAAAAAAAGATGGGTGAATCCTACATGCCCGAGACCCAGCCGTATGGAGGGCCCGGCCTGGCGCCCACCTCAGCCCCCACAGGGCACTGCCTCAGCTCCCACTGCCGGAGCCGCCCCTCGGGGGCTGGGCACAGAGCAGCATGCGAGGACGAGCCCAGGGAGGGCCTGGTGTATGGGTCCCGTCCTGGGTGGTCCTGGGGTCGGCAGTAACGTGGTAAACACCCTAGCCCGGCGCCTGCACAGTGAGCGCTCTGTAAAAGGCAGGTGAAGCTGGTCTTACAAGGGAGCAGCTCAGGGTGGCCATTCAGAGCACTGGCTTTGGAGTCGCCGCCAGGGGGCTCAGATCCTGGAAGATCTGCTTCCCCACTGGGGAGTCACCTTTCCTGTCTGGGCCCCCGTTTTCTCTTTTATAAAATGGGACAGCAGTCTGACCTCCGTGTGTCGTAAGGACCAGCAGGGTCCTTACAACTCTAATGTCGTGGGAGCACAGCGAGGAGCCTCACTTGCGGTAAATGTGCAATACACGACAGCTGTTCTTAAAAATTCTTGCTACTGATTTATCATCCCAGCCTCGAGGACAAATCTCACAGAGGAGTGAGGGAGAAAAGGGGAAATAAACGCAGACTTCCTCGTGATCTGGCCACACCTGGCACCCAAAGTGGCCCAAATCAAATCCACGGTCCAGGAGGCCTTTCTGGAAGTCCCCGGCGGGATAAGCCAGGAGCCCGAGGCTGCTGCTGGGGCAGGGGGTGGGGGTGGCCAGGGCCTGGCTGAGGCCCCGCCCTGCTCAGAGCTCCAAGCATGGGGCCAACCCAGCATGAGCTTGCAGGAGACCAGGCAGCTCTCAGCACCAGAAGATGGGCTGAGGAGCCAGATTTCAGGGCTCCAGGCTTGGGTGGGGGTGGGGTGGTACTTACTACCTGGTTCCTCAAGGGCCTGGGATCTGCGAAGAGAAAAAAAGCGGTAACTTTACCAAGGCGGGGGTCTGGTAGCTGCTGGGTCCTGCCCCACCCCACATGCAGACAAAGGCCACCCTCTTTGATCCCCAGCAGTTGCTGATGCTCAGTTAGGCCCTTCGTCTGGAGAATAGGGGGCAGGTTTCAGGGCCCAGGCTCAGGCCCCCCAGGGGGGGTCACCGGGGCCCACTTCCCCAGTGGCTATCAGAGAACTAGAGACCCACCTTTCCTCCAGCCACCAAGCCAGTGAGCACACTGGGCCCCTCCCCAATCCCCCATTCCCACCCCCCCCCCACGACACACACACACACACACACACACACACACACACACACACACACACACGAAAGGAACGGTCTGGAGAAGCGCACGTCCCTGCTGGAGCCAAGGAAGCTTCTGCCAACTCAGAAACCGGTCTGCATACGGCAGCTACCACCACCTGGAAGCACCCAGGGTCTGGAGAGCCCAGAGCGGTCCAGATCAAGGCGCAACACGCGGGGGACCTCGAGGCAGGCTGACGAGGGTCGGTGACGGGCCTTGGGGACGTTTTCTGATTGCCTTGCCAGGCCGCCCCGCAGCCCTCTTGGCTCAGGCCTCTCTGAGTTCGATTTTCTGTGAACTGCGCTTTAACAAGCCCATGTGACCACGTTGAGGACAACCGCACCCTTTGGGGGGCGCGGAGCTGCTGATGCAATGACTCTCAGGGCACGATTTTTATCCCCCTTCCCCAACCCCCACCCTCTGCTCTGATGTTCTTCTCAGACTGAGCAGGGTGCCAGGTCATGGCCAAGTGCAAGCTGACATCTGACCACGGCCCAGGCACTACCTTTGAGCAAATCAACTCCCAGGCGCAGACCACGCTTCCGGGAAGCGCAGCCTTTGCCAACTCTCCAGGAGGCCGCCTGCGGAGACTCAGCATACGCTGCTGCCAGGCGTGCGCACCTGACTGGAGAAATCTGCTCGAGAGATGCCAGTATGCCAGCTAGGTCACTTCCAGAACATTCTCCCTGATTTCAGCAGCTCTGGGGAACCACCAGCCCCGAATCCTCGCTGAAAGCTCCCCAGAGGCCAACCAACCGCAACAACACAAGTTAAGGTGGGCAGACAGGGCTGCGTGGACACAGGTCAGTTTGGGAGAGAGCCGCCTCTAAATGCCTGTCAACAGATAGGAAGTGTCTGAAGGGGAAACAGACCAGAACGATGAAAAGAAGCAGGCGTGTAAAACGACCCAGTTCTTCATTTTGGATTTAACGAACCCCACCCACTTACTTAATCTGATAACCGCAGTTCCCAGCAGCCTGGTCACCTGGGGCAGGGCAGCTGGGGCTCCTTCCCACCAGGCCCCCCGCTCTGAGGAGTGCTCTCCGGCCTGAGGCACATTGACTCCCTGTCCTTTGTGGCTGACTGAGTTCTGCAGACGGCCAACAGTGATTTGGTGCCAAGTCACTGGGATGCAGGGTGGTAGGGGGTGACAAAGTACCATGACAAAAGAAATTAACATGATAAAACTCAGTCTTGGAGAGGACATGGGTAAACAGACACCCAACGGCTGCTGCCTGGGAACTGGTTTCATCTTCCTGGGAAGGGGTGTGCTCCGGGCATTATATGTCCCTCTCCTTCGGGGACACACCCTCAGGAAATAACCAGAAAGAAAACAACACGGCAGTTCTCAGTTCTCAGTTCTCAGGGAGGTGGTGTTTTTAATCCCAAAGAGTTGAAAGCCCGCCAGATGCCAAGCACTCCTGGAGAGGGGCCTTCCTGGCAACGAAACCCCGCGCTTGACCTTGCCTCTCTAGGCCTCGGTCGTCTCGTCCGGAAAACGGGATGGATCGTGCCAACGTTGGAGGGTTTTTTTGAAGATTAAATGAGATCTTGAAAAGGACGTTAGGTAAAAACTAAGTAAATCTGAATAAAGTGTGGGCTTTAGTTAATAGTACTGTATCAGTGTTGGCTTGTTCATTGTGACAAATGCATCACACTGATACAAGATGTTAGTAACAGAGGGAACTGGGCAGGGGTGGACGGCGACTCTCTGCATTTATTACCTTCTCAAATTTTCTGTACATCTGTTCTAAAAATTAAACTCTACTTAAAATGTCTTCACGTTAAAAAGGGAAGGTGCACAGCCATGGCCAGCACACAGCGGGTCCCCGGACCGCCTCTGTCCCAACGAAGAGAAAATCAGCACTTGATACTGACCCTCGCACACAAGCACAGGATAACACCGGCGCGGAAAGGTCGAAGCCAGAATGCAGGCGCGGCCGCCTCCAGCTGGGCCACAGCCCAGCCCCCTTGTGTGCTCTGCTGAAGACTCAGAGCAAACTGTGCCAAGTACACAGCTCGATTTCGTAAGAGCTTTTCCCTTAAAAATGTTACTTCAGTCCACTGTCTCCATTCATTGGTTTCACTGCTTTTGGAATAATTACAATCTTCCCGTAGATGCACCCCGGGACAGGGGTCCAGGGACATGCTGGGTATCGCTGGCCCTCTTGGGGCAGCACAAGGCCTCACAGGGCCACCCTGAGAGCTGCGGTGGCCGAGCACGTGGGTTCTGGCTCTCACGTCACCGTCGGTCCCTTCCGTCCCAGCCACTCTCCCTTTCAGTCCCATCCCTTCCGCGGCCCGAGGTCCCAGCGGCTGTGGGAGGTGAAACAGACCCAAGGAAAGGGTTTGGCACAGAGGTCCAGCCAGGCTTTGGCTACCCGCACTCGATTCATATCCTGGACTCCCTGCAGAGCTGTGGGGCTCCGGGGCGGGGCAGGAAAGGACTGGCTAAGCTGGGAACATCTTCGAGTAAAGATGTGCTCCAGACACAAAAGGACGGGACAACCGGGCAGCAGAGCCAGCTGGGTGTGGCCCCTTCTGACCTAACTGGGGACGATTCGAACATCAAATTTAAAAAGATGGCAGCAGAATGAAATAGGAATCCATGAGTCAGATATAAACACATAAATGAAGGAGAGGAAAGTCTGACGAGGACCAGGGTATTTACATATCCTCCAAGCAGCTCTCCTGAACGAACTCAGCGATGACCGAGGGGAAAGGGCACCTTCCCGTAGGAGAAGCCCGGCTGAGCCACCTTCGCCAAAGCGAACCACCACCAGAAAAGGGAGCAAGTGAAACCTGGGAGGGCGGATGCAGCAGAGGAGGGCTCTGCGTCCGTCTGGGGCGCTTCCCACGGGAGACGCGCCGCATGAACCCCGCAGCAAGGAGGCACCAGACAAGGCCAAGGGGCGGGACACCCACGGAACCACTGGTGGAAATTTCACAAGTGGCAAAGTCACGAAGGCAAAGGAAGAGACAGGAACTGACCCCGTGTCATGGAGATGTGACAACGCAATGCCACACGAGATTCGGAGCTGAATTCTTCCGCTCTGAAGGATGTTATTAGGGTAAAGGAAGAAACCTGACTGGGGTCCGAGAAGTGGCTGGTGGCAACGTGTCAAGGGGACTCCTCTGATTTTGATGGTTTCACGGCAGTTGCGTAAGAATGTGCCTCGTTAGGAGGGAACACACACTGGAGTGGCAGAGGTGATGAGGCACTAAGTCAGCGACTTACTCTCAGATGGTCCAGGAGAGGTCAGTCCCCTGCCCTGTCTTTGGGACGGGTCTGTAAGTTTGACATTATTTCAAAGCAACAACACACTGTTTTTTCCCTAACTAAACCTGCCTGAATTAACTGATAAAGTAATGACTTTAGCGTCCAAGAAAATGAAGGATTGAAAGAATTTTAATCAGTGTTTCTCAACCAGGCCTGATTTTCCCGCTGGCGACATTTCTCAATGTCCGGAGACATTTTCGGGTGTCACAACTGGGAGGGGCTCCTAGTAGCTGGTGGGTCTGGAGGCCAGTGAAACTGCCTGACATCCTACAGGGCCCAGGACCACCCCAAAGAATTATCCGTCCCGAATGTCAACAGTGCGAGGGTGTGAGACCCTTTTTACAAACACCTCACCACCCACAATAACAACGAAATCCTGGTCGCACTGCTCACTAACCACCTGGCCCTACACATCTTCCTGTGCCTCTGGTCCCTCATCTGTGAATGGAGAATGATAGCAGCAGGTGCCCCCCAAGGATGCCGCGAGAGGTGAAATGAGGTCACACATGGGCTTTGTAAATGCTGGCCACCAAGGACACACGCCACACAGCCCAATCAGTTCGGGAGGTGACTGGCGCCCACGTAACGGGCACCTGCCCAGATCCTCGGCGTGCGAGAGCCGGCGCGCGCATTCCCATCCCGCTGACCTTCAGGCTCTTTGAGCAACTGACGCTGGTCTGAAAGCTCAGGAGAGCGAGGGCGGTTTCTGTACCCAGCACAGACCCACTAGGAGCCCCCCAGTGACATGAATATATGCGTGAGCAAACAAACGAGCAGACGCTCCTTCCCTCCTGCAGCACCCGCAGCGCCGTCCCGAGGGAACGGGGCGTCCACCCCACGCAGTCCGTTCCCATCCTGCGCCCCGCATGCTGACCCCGGCCTCACCCCCCACCCTGCGCCCACCAGAAGCCCAGGGCCAGAACCGGCCTCCACCGAGTCTCAGGGCTCAGGGTTCCTTCCTTGCAGGGCTGGCTTCTTAAGGGCAGGTGCCTTTTTTTCTTTCTGTCTCTTTTTTTCTGTGTGTGACAAAACTGCTGTCACAAGGGTTCGAAGAAAAAAAATAAACTGACGGCAATGGAAATTCTAATACTAGAAAAATGTCAAGAAAGCAAACACAGGTTTCAGTGAGACACAGAGCCTGACAGCTCATGGAAAAAGGCTTGAAACCATCAACACACAAAAACCCCCCGCGCGGGGCGAACACGAGCACCTGCTTGTGAAACTCCTCAGATTCAAAACGTGCCTCGTGCCCAAGTCCAAAGTCGGGCCGCGGCAAGGCTCTCCGAGGGTCCCGGGGAGACGGAGGCCAGGGGGCCGCCATCCCCCCTGGAGCTGACCACTGGGCGCCCGGGCGGCCATGCGGTGGACAGAGTTTGGGGGGAGGAGGCAAAGGGGGCAGCTCTGAGCCCTCTACATGCAGAGCGGCAATCTCAGGGGCCAGCAATGGCTCTTCTTAAGACGTGTGGCCCTGGGCCAGCTACTCGCTTCCTTACAAAAAGAAAATCATTGCCCACCTGCCCTGGGGTGCCTGGGCCAGGAGACCCTGCAGGGGAGGCAGGCTGCCCTAAAACCAGACAGGGAAGCTCAGACCATTCGGGTTTGCTCCTTCCTCTGTGGTCAGGGCCCAGCACCCAGGGTGCTGAGGAGGACCTTGCCCTGCCTTAGAAGGGGCTGCCCCGGGAGACAGAAGGCACTTGGTACAAGGTGTCTGGGAAGCCCCTCCCCCCAGGTGAGAGCTGGGAGGGAGACCTGCTGCCTGGGTGGGTGGGAGGGCCGGGGCTCCGGAAGGCTGCCTGGCGGAGCTGGCCTGGAGGCTGGGCAGGGATCAGAAAGCAAGCACAGCCTACGACTCAGGAGGGGCCTGGGTTTCCTGGTGAGGAGCAGGCCCCAGGCACACCTGACCACTTACCCACGGGCTCCTGCTTGGGCCGGAAGGTCTGCACTGGGTGGCACAGGTACAGCTCTGAAACAACACGGGGACGGGACCTGAGCCTCAGAGAGCCTCCGCGGGCAGCGCCACGCGGGGCAGGGAGGCCCCGGCCCGGCTGGCACAGACCCCCGCCCTCCGCGAGGCCCGCGGCACAGCCACTCACTCTGCCGAATCCACTTCCAGCAGGCCCTCCGGTGGCACAGGAGGAAGGAGCCGGAGCCGACGAAGACCACCAGCACCACGACCACCCAGAAGAGCACCGAGCCTGGAACACAGAGGTGGCCCTGCACTCTCCACCCTAAGGCTGGCAGCCCCGCAAGGCCGCCTCATGGTGGTGAGCCGGGGGCCCCTTCCTAAGCCAGGTCTGAAAACCAGGCCCTGGGGCCGACCCAGCCCGCACCCACCTGCCCTCCCTGCCCTGGCTCCCCGAAGCCCATCGGGGTGGCTTCCAAGTAAAGAGCAAGCCCTTTCTAGAGGGGGGAACCAAAGAGCCAAGGGGCCAGAATGAGGAGGGAACTGAGGTCCAGAAGGACAAAGACAGGGGATGTGTGTCCCCACGAGACGGGCTCCTCGAAGGCGGGCGTTGGGGTGTGCGGCTCACACACACACACACACACACACACTCAGCCCTGGGCCGTAGGCAGCGTGACACCTCCACTTGACAAAGGGGCCCATGAGGCTCTCAAAAGTTAAGTACCTCAGCCAAGGCCACCCTGAGGGGAAACGGCAGAATCCTGGCTCAGGCCAGGCCAGGGGGACTCCAGGGCCCACACGCCGCACCGCGACCTGGGTGTATTTCTTTACATCTTAGTATTTAACTTGACTCCTTCTTTCTTTTGCCACTTGTGAAGATCATGTAACTAGTTACTGTTTTCCGTAGTTTAGTTGCTAGAAAATGGTTTGTGCCAGGTAAGTGCTTCTCAAACTTGAAAGTGCAGAAGAACCTCCTGGGGACCACGTTAAAATGCAGATTCTGACTCTGTGGGGCAGGGCGGGGCCCATAATTTGTTTTTCTAACAAGTTGCTGATGCTGCAAGTCCAGGCCCACGATGAGGACGGCGGGCCTGAGAACTACTGCCACCTGGTGCCCAATACTAGAACTGCAGGCCCTAGAACGAATCGCACTTCAGAGCAAGCAAATGTCTGCAAGGAGCGGGTGCTGAGCTGCTAGCTACATACTCACCTGGCATGGTACATGCTATTACCATTTTACAGGGGAGAAAACTGAGGCTCAAAGGCACTAAGCAATTAGCTAAAGTCATAAAATCATTCACCAAATATATTTTCTGAGTAGCAATTATGGGCCATGAGGAGGAAGCTGTGAATGAAATCCCTACTCACAAGAATTAAGAAATAATAGCTAGCAAGTGGCAGGGCCCCAGCCTCAGCCCAAGAAGCCAGAAACCCGGGGTCCACCTGGGTCCCCCAACCCAGCAGAGGCCGCAGCCCCAGGAGAAACCTCCCTCCTCCTGCCATCCTGGGAGGGGCCCCGCCTCTCGGGCGTGATCATTACCTGAAACCAGGATGGGTCTTCCCGTGGAGGAGAAAGAGATGGGAGCAGTCGTCGAGACAGAGGCATCCCCCTGGGCTTGGGTGGCGCCCGCTCCGTGCCCTTTACTGGCCTGAGAGTCTGCTGGGGAGATCTGGGAGGGGCTGCGGCTGCGGGCAGACAGGCCGGAGGTGAGGGGGGAACCGAAGCGTGTGCTCGGGGACGCTTCCCTTCCTCTGGAGACTGCGGCCCCAGACCCTCCGCCCACAGCCTCTGCCAGGCGCTCCACAGGCCAGGACTGCCTATCGAGGTCTCTGGGCTCGGTGCCAGCCTAGAGCGGGGCACACGCTCTCCAAAACGACTTGCGGGCTTGGCACAGAGATCCAGCCCGGGCCCCACCGCTGCCCCCAGTCCAGCTCCCCCGGAAGGGGCCACGGATGTACCTGTCAGGCGTCACCTTGCTGATCTCTGGGTTGGTGCTGCAGTTATAATGGGTCCCCGGGGAGGGCGGCTCGTAGCTGGCGTCCCCCTTGGCTGTACCTGCAAAGAGTAGTCTTAAGAGTCAGTGCCAAGGAGCCTCACCCAGCCGGGACCGGAGACTTCCAGGGAGGTGGCATAGTCACAGGATGCCCGCCCTTGCGGGCTGGCAGGCTGGTGGGGTTCACAGATGTGACACAGTTGTCACACGAGGGCACATGAAGGTCCCTGAAACAGAGCACCCAACAGTCAGGTCTCTCGTACACACTTGTTCATGGTGCATCCTGCATAGCAGTCCAAGAAGTGGAAACGGTCTAAATGTTCATCAGCTGATAAATGGATAAACAACACATAGTGTATCTATACACTGGAATGTTGCTTGACAACAAAAGGAACAAAGTATTAGTACGTGCTATAGCATGGCTGAACCTCCAATGTCTTCTGTTCAGCGAAAGAGGCTGACACAGAAGAACACACATGTATTCTGAAAATGTCCCCAGAGCTCTGATCTAGAGGGACAGAAAGTAGGTCAGTGGCTTCCGAGCCACTAATGGGCACAAAGTTTCTTAAGTCATTGTATTCAACTAAAAATAAAAGGGCAGAGTGAGAGACAACAAATGTTTATTTGAGATCCAAAAGAATAGCTATTTGAGAAGCTCTGATTCAGACGAAAACCCGAACAGTAGTCTGATTAGGAGGCAAAAGCAAGGGGGATTTATGAGAAAGGGAAAGGGAACAATTCCATGAATAGAAAGAATAGTACATCAATAGAATATTCATTATATCCAGAGGGGAAGGCATTTCTCTAGGTGCAGAAGAAATAACTCAGTGATGCTGCTCTAGAGAATGGTTTTAATTTTCAGTCCTGTGTCATTAATCTGGTAGTTATAACATCCGCTCTCTTGTCTTTGCAAACAGTCTGTTGGGACACCTGGTTGCTTTAGGGCCCAGTCCAAAAGTAGTTGTGCCCAGTTCTAACACTCCAAAGGTTCAAGGAAGAAGGCGTGCAAGGCAGTTCCTCCGGAGTGGCAGCTCTGACCCCATTTTAAGTAGCTCTGTTTATATTAGCATTGTTTAAGATTTTATTTATTTATTTTTAGAGAGAGGGGAAGGGAGGGAGAAAGAGAGGGAGAGAAACATTAATGTGTGGTTGCCTCTCACATGCCCTCTACTGGGGACCTGGCCTGCAATCCTGGCACGTACCCTGACTGGGAATCAAACCGGCAACCCTTTGGTTTACAGGCCAGCACTCAATCCACTGAGCCACACCAGCCAGGGCTGTTTCTATTATTTTTTACAGTGGTAATAGTTTCACAACTTCATATATTTCTTTAAAATCATGGAATTGTATACTTAAAATGAATACACGTTACGGCATAGGAATTACACCTCAATAAAGCTGGTTTTAAAAGTCAAGTCCTTCTTCCCAAGGCAATGAGTTGCATTAGCAGCAGGGCGGGCTCAGTGTGGCGGATTGCGTTATGGGTCCAGCGCCTCACCCTGCCCCACGTCAACACCCTTCCCCAGGCAACTCTGCAGCTCCCCAAGTCCAGGCAGGCATCTGTGTCCCAGCCCCACCAACGCCTGAATGTGGCCGTATGACTTGTCCAGGCGTCGGACAGGGATGGAAGTGACAGGGGGCCGTTTCCAGTCTGGGCCGTAGGAGGCACCTGTTCGTCCACTCCCTGGTTTTGCACTTCTACCCCTGCCACGAGGAGACCATGCTGGGGCTGGGGCAGGGGCAGGGCGTCAGCCCCGCGCGGGTCCCGGAAGTATGAGCCACACACAAAGCAAACCCGAACCAACCCTGGGAGCCCAGGCACAACAGCAATAGCTCCCGGCCGCCCCACGAAGGAGTGAGAGGGGAGCTCGGAAATGTCGGGGCTGCTTGCCGTGCACTGTTCCCGCTGCTACACCTGGTGCGATGGTCAGATCTGTGTTCAAAAACCCCAAAAAGTGGAAGAGGTGCTCTGTCTCCAGCCAACTGAGATCACACGGGAGAGTGGCCTGGAGACTCTAGACCTTCCCTCTCATTTACGAGAAACCTGATAAATAAATATAAGCAAAGAAATGAAAATATCTCCAGATATTTAAAGGTCGTCTCCATTTTAAAAGTTCTTTTCTTTTGAAATCAACTTTGTTGAGGCATAATTTATACAGGAAAAAATGCCCTCTAAGTGTACAGTTTGATGAATGTGGAAGAATGTATACATTCCTGTAACTACAACTCCACGCAAGGTCTGAATAATTAACTGATATGCCATATAAACATAATGAAAGATAAAAATCTTATAATCATAGCAATAGATTAAAAAAAGCATTTGACAAAAGCTAGCATCCATTTTTTTAAAACACTCTCAGCAAAATGGGGGTAGAAGGAACATACCTCAACAAAATAAGAGCTACGTATGACAAAGCCACAGATAACGTTATAGTCAATGGTAAAAAGGTGAAAGTTTTTTATTTAATGTCAGAAACAAGAAGAATGTTGAGTCTCACCACTCTTACTCACCACAGTACTGGAAGTCCCAGCCACAGCAATCAGACAAGAAAGAAATAAAAGACATTCAAATTGGAATGGAAGGAGTAAAACAGTCATTATTTGCAGATGACATAACACTATATATAGAGAACTCTAAAGATTCAACAACAACAAAAACAAAACTATTAGAACTATAGTCAATGAATTCTGCAAAGTAGCAGCGTACAAAATTAATATTCAGAAATCTGCTGCATTTTATACACCAATAACTATAAGAAAAGGAAAGTAAGAAAATCTCACTTACAATCACATTAAAAAGACTAAAATATCTAAAAATTAATTTAACCAAGGCAGTAAAACATCTGTACTCAGAAAACGGTAAGAAACTGAAGGAAAATACTGAAGATACAAATAAATAGAAGTCTATACTATGCTCATGGACAGACATACTTAACATTGTTAAAATGCCCATACCACCCAAAGCAATCTACAGATTCAGTGCAATCCCTGTCAAAATACCAATAATATTTTTTCACAGAACTAGAACACATAATCCTAAAATTTATATGAACCAAAAAAGACCCCAGATAGCCAAAGCAATCTTGAGAAAGAACAAAGTTGGAGGTATCATGCTACCTGATATCAAACTATACTACAAGGCTATAGTAATCAAAACACAGACATATAGATCAATGGAACAGAATACAGAGTTCAGAAATAAACCCATGCTTACATGGTCAGTTAATCTATGACAAAGGAGACAAGAATATACAATGGAGTAAAGACAGTCTCTTCAATAAACAGTGTTGGGAAAACTGCAGAGATACATGCAAAATAATAACAGTAGATCACTTTTGTACACCACATACAAGAATAAACTCAAAACCGATCAGAGACTTAAATCTAAGACCCAAAACCATAAAACTCCTGGAAGAAAATGTAGGCAGTAAACTCTTTGGCATTACTCTTAGTAATATTTTTTGGACATACCTCCTCAGCCAAGGAAAACAAAGAAAAAATAAACGGGACTACATCGAACTAAAAAGTTTTTGCACAGTGAAGGAAATCATCAACAAAACAAAAAAGCAACCATCTGAACGGGAGACAACATTCACCAATGATACATCTTATAAGGTGTTAATATCCAAAATATATAAGGAACTCGTACAACTTAACACCCAAAAGACAATGCGATGAAGCAATGGGCACAGGACTTGAACAGACATCTCTCCAAAGAGGACACAGAGATGGCCAACAGACTATGGAAGGATGATCAACATCACTGATCATGGAGATGCAAATTAAAACCACAATGAGATCCCCTCACACCTGTCAGAATGACTGTTACAATAACTCAACTAACGACAAGTGTAGACAAGGATGCAGAGAAAAGGGAATTCTTATGCACTGTTGGTGGGACTGTAAATGTGTGCAGCCCCTATGGAAAACAGTATGGGGGTTCTTCAAAAAAATCAAAAGTAGAACTACCGCATGACCCCGCAACTCCACGTCTGGTTTTTTACCTGAAGAAACCTAAAACATGAATTTAAAAACATATACGCACCCCTATATTCACTGCAGCATTATTTGCAATAGGCAAGCCATGCAAGCAACCTAGATGCCCATCGACAGACAAGCGGACAAAGACGACGTGGCACCTACATGCGATGGAATATTACTCAGCCATAGAAACGAATGAAATCTTGCCATTTGCGACAGCACGGGTGGACCTAGAGGGGATTATGCTCAGTGGAATAAGCCAGAGAAAGACAAATACTCTATGATTTCACTGACATGTAGAACCTAAAGAACAAAATAAATGAACAAACAAAATAGAACCATTCATAGATACGGAGGACAGACTGATGGTTGCAGATGGAAGGGGAGGTGGAGGGGCTGGGTGAAAAAGGGAGGGGTTTAAGATGTATAAATCACCACTTATAAGAAGTCACGGGGATGTAAAACGCAGCATAGGGAATATAGTCCATAACGTTGCTATAACATTGAATGGTGTCAGGCGGCTGCCAGACTGGTCAAGGTGGGCGTTTCATAAGTTATATATATGTCTAAATCACTGCGTTGTACACCTGAAACTAATAGAATATTGTCTGTCAGCCATCACTGAAAATTTAATTAGTAAATAAATAGGAGTACATCTATTATGTCTAGGTGTGGGGGATTCTCACTCACCCTGCTCTGCCTGTGGTAGATGCTTTCACCTGGCCTTGTATTTCTCGGGTCAGGTACATATGGAAAGCTGGGGTACCACTGTGGGTGCAAGGCCTGGAGCACCCAGGGACCAAGCTGGCAGGTAGGGGGTGCACAGAGACAATTTCGGCACTCCTGCAGACACGAGGCCTGGCGAGGGCCCATGTCCCTGTTAGGGAGGTCACAGCAAGGTGGTCACCAGGCCTAGACTGGAGCTAGGAGGTCTCCACGGGACCGCCTGCTGACGTCGAACCAACGGGCACTGACTGAGGGTGCAGCAGGAGCAACAAAAAGCAAACGCAGCCCAGAGACGTCTCTGTGCTCCGCCACAGCCCCCCGGCGCCCTCTACTGGCAAAGCTGAACACCGTGCTTACAAGGAGAAATCTTTCAGTTCCTGAAGGGTGAGCAGGGAGCTGAGAGGCCATCGATGGATAACAAGCACACTTTCTAAATGCCATCTCTTGTCCTCCTGTCTTTTCCTGTTCCTTTTTCGTAGCGTTCTGTGCTCACTTTGTGGCTGTAACAAGTTCTGGAATGTTCCTGTGGACACGTTTCCATTTTTTCAAGTTCTCTTCTATCCCTAGGTTTGCCATTGCTTCAACAGGGGTAAGTTTTTGCATATCTTGTTATTCTCTGGTTTTCCTTGAAGCCTGAAACTCTTGACTGCTCATTTGTATTATTACAAAAGGGTTACAGTAGCTAGCGGGCTTTGTTCTGCCACGGTGTTAGCATGCCCTTCCCGCAGCGGGTCTCTTCCCGCAGCGGGGGTCTGCCTGGGCGCCCTGGGATGCCCGTGGGGCCTGTGAGCTGGCCGCCTTCACTCAGTGACTGAGCAGCACTAGCCCAGTGACGGGACGTGCTCCCAAATACACAGAGGGCTTTACACCAGAAGGGCAGCACCGCATTGCTAGCCCTGGCTCCCCACGGAGACCCTTTCAGTGTCTTTGGCCAAAAAAGTGGATTATTTCCACCAGGAGCTAAAGACCCTGGAACCACCGGTTCAGATTGTCAGCGCCCATGCTATACCATTGTTACAGATTTCTTAAAATTTTCTTTACGAGATGAAGTTACAATCTGCAGTTCTCCATTGCACCCCTTCCTTCATTTTACTCGCCTGCTCCGAGCCCAGGCGCTCCCTCGCGGTCTTATGAACCAGTTCCCCTCACTCTCCCCACCGCCCCCGTGGAGTAAATTCTGGGGTAAACTTCCCTCCACTTGGTCCCATTTGTCACCATCTTTCCCCCCATTTTCTGCCTTCTAGAAATTGGTTGAAATCTCTCAGCTGCTGATGAACCTGGTTTTTGTTTTTCATTGTCAAAGGTTTATACTTTTCTAGATTCCAGCAAATGTCCACTGTCTTGAGTTAGATGCCTCTTCATAAACTTTCTATTCATCTATCTTGAGTCAATAAAACAGCCTTGCAGGTACATCAAGATTTTACCAGACCAGCAGTCTGGGGAAGAATTTTTTTTAAAAAATCATTAGAACATCTTACCAAAGTGACAAATTTGGATCTCATGCCAGTCGCTGGATATAACTAGTCAAAGAGAAAACCAAGCCAAAACCTGACCTAGTTAACAGCTGGGGTTGAAGGTCGCATGCCCAGTGGGGCGGGAGAGGCTCGGCTGCAGGGGCGCGGACCTCAGCCCCCTGGCAAGGGGTGCAGACTGCTTACCCTGGAGTGGGGCAACCATCTCTGGTGGGACGTTGGGGCAGGCGACACAGCGGGCACAGGAGTTGGTGGCTGATGTCATGCAGAACATGCCAGGCCGACATTCGCAGACACGGGAGGAGTTCCACGTGCAAGGCGTCTTCTCCACGAGGTCGTCTGCGGGGCACAGGGAAAGGTCGTAAGGAAGGATGAGGGTCGGCATGGGCAGGGGGTGCGGGGAACCCCCGGGGGGGCAGAGGTGCATCTCCCCAGGAGCAAATGCTCATCTGACTCCCCACGGAGCTGATTCTTTGACGTGCTCAAATAACTGCAGCGTGAAAGAAGGCCGATGAGAAAGGGGTATGCGCGCTGATTCCAATTCCAGAAAATGCCGCCTATTGCACTGTGAACAGAAAGCAGAATAACTGCCTGGGAAGGGGCGTGGGGGTGGGGCGGGGAGGGATGATAAGGAGCAAGAGGAAACGTTGGGCGTGATGGGTAGTTTATTATTTGACTGGGGTGGTGGTTTCACAAGTGAAAACCTATGTCAAAACTCACTAAATAGCATACTTTAAACGCGTGCATTTTGTTATACATCCACTATACCTCAATAACACTGTTCAAATAACCCAGAGGACTGGGATGAGCGGGCATGAGAATCAACGAACCAAGACTGACCGCGGCTCGGTGAGTCTTTAAAACCGGCTGACAGCCAGCCCATAACCATTCCTGATCCCCTCTACTTCTAAATGGGTTTGAATTTGCAGTGGTAGAAAGTGTTTTTCCAAAATCAAAAAATAAAATGTTTGAGGCTTTATAAGAGAAAAGGCACAGCAATGCACTTACATATGTTTGGAGATATTGTGCATGCTCTATTTATGTGAAAACAGAATCACTGCATCAGTAGGTGAGACAAATGTGCGGGGCTCGGTAGGACACTTCCCCTGGGTGGGATACTTAGGGACCTCGCACGATAAAGATGAGGGACCGCACAGTCTCTTCCTGCAACCTCCAGAGACAGTGGAAACTGGAGGCGGGGACTGGGGGCGGGGGGACTTGGGGAATTTGTGCAAGAGTGGGCTCAGCCGTGAGTGAGATGACTTGAGACCATGACAGCTATTAATACAGTCACATGTGTTCAAAGCAATGTTCTTAACACTCCACCTGATTCAGTGTAACCTACTTCATTCCCACAACAGCTCTCTGAGATAGTAGTAGTATTATGCCCGTTTTACAGATGAGGAAGCTGAGGCACAGAGAAGCCTGCTGGAGTTTCCAAGATACCAAGTGGTAGAGCCAAGATTTGATCCCCGGCACTTGGGCCCCAGAACCTGTGCTCTGAGCCTCTCGCTGCCTCACACGCTCCAGTTACGAGAGTTAAAGGTGTTCTTGGGCCAGAGCCACCTCTTATTTCTCCATCTGACAATAGCAGCCATAACAGATTATCTTTTTTCCAAAAAGGGCCAAAGCAATAGTTCTGGCCCTATCTGCTCTTCCAGAGCTCTGGCAATTACCTACCAAGAAGCTCACTTTTTTTTTTTTTATTCTCACCTGAGGACATGCTTATTGATTTTAGAGAGAGGGGAAGACAGGGGGAGAGAAGGGCAGAGAAACATCTATATGAGAGAGAAACATCAATCTGTTGTCTCTCACATGCACCCAGGGACTGAACCTGCAACCCAAGCACATGCCCTGACCGGGAATTGAACCCACGACCTCTCTGTTTATGGGATGATGTTCCAACCAACTGAGCCACACCAGTCAGGTCAAGAAGCTTGATTTTGCTTCCTCCCTTGACTCAAGTAGGATCTGTGACAACCTCAACAGCTAGAAAGTGGTGGAAGTTACATCACGTGACTTCAAAGGCTAGGTCATAAAAAGGGATGCGACTTCTCTGCTCCTCCCCCAACCCTAATTCTTGGAAGCCGGGCACCAGGCCAGGAGAAAGCCTAAAGTGACCCATACAGAGGCCATATGGAGAGGACCTAAGGCTCCAGAAGGCAGCTGGCATCGACCCCCAGATACAATGATTCCACCCTCCGGCCTTTGAGTTTTCCAGCTGAGACCCTGGACCTCGTGCGGCTGAGACCCGCTGTCCCCACAATGTCCTGTCTGAATTCTGACTCACAGAATCCATGAGTACCGTGGGTGGTTTGTTTTCACCACCTCAGTTTTGAGAAATTTGCTACGCTGTCTTAGTTACTGGAACAACGGCCCCCGGTGACGACAGACTGTTTTTTCCTCTGTCCGGTCTCCCTTGAGTCCGGTCTGGGTTGCTGCATGAAAGAAATCCCAGACAAGGAGACAGAATTCAGCATTTTCCCGCCAGCCTCTGTGAGTGGGCTGGGCACCAACAACCAGGGCTGCCCAAACCCTGGGTCACTTCCCCTGCCCCGTGTGGCCCTCACAGACGTCAGAGGGCAGTTGGTGGTGCTCTGGGGCTATGGTGACCTGGCCACAGGGAAAACACCAGCAGGATGTTTGCCTGCTGTACACACAGCAGCCACTGCCGAGAGTCTGTCCAGAGTGTGCTCTAAGGGACAGCACAGCAGGAGGACCAGAGCCCAGAACCTCGTGGCAGGCACCCTATGTTCGAACTCCAGCCCTGCCACTCTCAAGGACTTGTTGCCTTTGGAAGTCCCTTGACTTTCCAAAGCCTAAGTTTCCTCTTCTGTAAAATGGGGGCAGTCGCAATCCACGCAGTGTATGATAGTGATGAAAAATAATGAGACACATTTGGAACAGGGAGGTGATGAACAAGTGTTTCCTTGCCTGAGAGAGTGCATGAATGGAAAGGGGGTCACCGGCATCAAAAACCACAACCATGAGTGGGAGTCACTAGATGCTGACAGCTCAAAACACCAGAGTGAACCGGGCTCCTGAGGGCTGTGCAGCCTAAGACCAAACTCAGGGTTCCCCTCCCCCAGTCTGTCCTGTAAGACCCCCACCCCCAGACCCTGGAAGGAGACCCTGGTGGAAAGACAGGCTCTTACCTCCAGAGCAGCTCACACAGGCCGTGCAGCGGCCGTCCCCGTCCAGGTAGTAGTCCTGCTCACACTCCTTCCTGCATTCGGCAGACCCCGGCGGGCACACGTGCTGCGGGGACAGCCCTGGGGAAAGAAGCAGAGAAGGTCTAGGCCAGGCCACCTTGTAGGGGCCTCACCTCCACACAGTCACTGAAGTACCCCCCAGATGCACGGCCAGCTCCCAACCTCCACACATGTCAGGTTCATCCCCCCTGAGGGAGTCACAAGGCTCCGAGAGGGGAGGAATGTGTCTAAGGCCACACAGAAGAGCTCTGAGCACCCCGTACCCTCTCGGTCCCCTCCATGATCCACCATTTCCACTATACCAGAGCCCTCTCCCCACGCTCACTGCTATGTCACTGCCCTCCTCAAAGCTTCAGCAGCCACCTGCCCTTGAGATCAGCACTGAGGCACGGATGCCCACTATCACAGCTTCTATTCAGTATGGTACAAGGACCCTATCCCATGCAATAAGGCAAGAAAAAGAAATGAAAGCGGTAAGGAAGGAAGATCTCAATCTATTATAGACAGATGATATCATTTAGTACACAGAAAATCCAAAGAATCTGCAGATACATTGTTAGAACTAATAAGTGAATCAGCAAGGTGGCTGAATACAATGTTTCTATATCAAAATCAATTAAATGTCTGTATATTTGGGTTGACCCACATGAAACTGTTGTTTCGATAGGTCAGCCAGTCAAATATTGGCAATTTCACATGGTTCAAAAAGAGTTAGAACACAACATACTGAAAAAGACACCATCTGCATTATCATCAGAAATATCAAATACCGAGAAACCTGACAAAAAGATGTAAATATCTCTACATAGAAAATGATAAAGCATTATTGGGAGAATTTAAAGAAGCCTAAATAAATGCACGGCTATGCCATATACTCAACACTGTAACAATGTGGATTCTCTCCAAACTGACCTGTAGCTTCAGGGCAACCCCCAATCAAAATGCCAATAGGATACTTGGCGGACTTTGAAAAGCTGATTCCTAAGTGGAAATGAAAACAACTAGAATAGCCCATACACTGTTGAAGAATAAAATTGAAAGAGTTGCTCAACAACCCACAAAGGCATTGAAAAACAACAGTAACTAAGACAGTATGGTAATTACACGGAACAGGCAAAAAGACCCACAGAACAGAATACAAAGTCCAGAATCATACCCACACATACACAGACTTTTAATTCACAACAAATCCGGCATGCAAAACCATGGGAAAAGGACAATTTATTTGGTAAATGATATTGGTCCAACTGGATATCCACACGGACACGTTCAACATGACCGCTGCCTCGCACCGTACCCACAAGCCAAGGGAGCCAGCAGAGCTGGCCACGAAGCGCAAAGCAATAATGATCGTAGACAGTAAATGTAGGATGCACCTTTGAGATTTCAGAAGGGGGAAAGACTTACAGAGCAGAACATAAAAAGCACGAGTCAGACAGGAACAGACCGATCAATGTGACTACATTACAATTGAGAACACTCTCCGTGAAGAGCCCCCATAAAGAGAACGAGAAGGCGAGCCACAGGCTGGGAGAAGACATTTGAGCACAACTATAGGGCAAAGAGCCTAAAACCCAGCACTATAAGAAGTCCTACAAATCAATTTTTTTTAATCCAAGAGAAATGAAAAAAAAACATACTCACACAAAGACTTGTTTTTCATTATTCATTATATCCAAGAAGTAGAAACCACCCAAATATCCAAAAACTACTTGGATAAGCTTAGTGTGGTGTGTCTATACACGGAAGGCTATTCAACAATAAACAGGGGTGAACTGGGGGGCCCAATCCACTGCCATGGGAACCAGGAGGGCACCCAGCCCGCGGCTGCAGAGGCTGGCCTGCTCCGTTGCAAGCCCCAGCACCCACCTCAGTGGCTGGCACACAGGAGGTACCAAAACTGCCGTGCAAGGAGCGAGCGCTTCCTTTACATGCTCTGGCCCTCGATGCCTTCAGTCTGCCTTCTCCCCGTGCTGGGAGAAACCAGAGCTCAGGGCCCGCCTGCCTGGACCACCATGCACAGGCCGCCCACCAATCAGACACAGGTGCTATGAGAAACAGCCCACAGCTTCTCTGGGGAAATTACCTGGATCCGGACTGGGCTTCCCCACAGAGGGGAGAGAGTTGGGAGCCCCTGTCATCCTGGAATCATTTTTCGGGGTGAGGGGAGCATCCCCTCCGAGAAGCGTGGTCCTGGCATCGGAGCCTGCGGAGGTCAGGATGTGCTCGGCCTGGGGGGCGGTGCCGCTGGGAGAAAAGCCAGAGATGGAACGCACAGGTCTACTGATGGGAGCGGTCTGTGCTGGGGTAACCATGTCTACAAAGAAGGGGTCCCCAGGCCCTCTGCCCGGAGTCTCTGGCGGGCCCCCCTCAGGGAGCAAAGGCTGGGTTTCCTAGGCTTTCTGGGTCTGCTGTGCAACCAGGTCAGGCTGGGCACACAGCCGGGCTTCAGAGGACCTATGGGCTTGGAAAACAGGCACCCTGGACCCGACACCCTGTGCTGAACCCCACTCACACCCCCAGCCCCAGCTAGGGTCCAGCCATCCTGTGGAGAGAGAGACCCCCACACTAAGGTCAGCCGTGGGGCGGGCCGGAGTCACCTGGCGGGCGCCTTGCAGTCCTCGGGACTGGTGCCACAGTCAGGGCCGGTCCCTGGGGAACGCGGCTCACAGACCGTGTCCTTCTCCGCTGTACCTATGGGGGACACAATGCTTTCAGGCTTGGTATCGAGGGGTTCAAAGACTCCAGGGATTTGGAGAGAGCAGCAGGCATCTGGTGTTTGCACCTGCCCAGCATCCGTTCCCCCTTGGGGCGAAGCGCCCCGATTTTCTCCAGGGATTCTCTCTCCCCAAACCCAGTACCTGTTTTTAGGGTCCGGGACTGACTGACCCTCTTCCCTTCCAAGAGCAGCCATGAGACCAGTCTGTACCAATCAAATTATTCCATTCCTCTGGCCATGGTGGATTGGCTCAGGGGTGGGCATATGACCCAAGCCACGCCTATGAGGTGCAATTTTAAGGTTTTGTTTTTGGTTGTTGGACATGTAGGAAGGAGAAGCTGTCTTTCCACTGGGGTTGGGTAGGAAGCAAGCCTGGAGCTGCTGGTAGGTATCTTACAGACACCTAAACGTAGGGGTACAGATGAGAGATAGGGAAAGACAGAGCTCCTGGCCCCAGCTGTGCCTGAAGTTATCCGTAGCTAGGCCCCAACTTCTTAGTTACATGAGCCCAAATATATGGGATTTTGTTCCCTGCAACCCAAAGAGTCCTGAAGGCTATACCGGATGGAAGCAGAGAGGAGAGGAAAACACGCAGCACTTGCCTTCAGCGGACCCGAGTTTGCCGCCTCCTCTATCACATCGTAGCTGCACTGGGCAATTCAAAGGATTATAATAAGGGTACAGCCTTTACAAGGCCACTCTCAGGATAAACAGAGAAGGTAACTAACGGACCTATCACACAGTGCGACATGGAGCAAATGCCTAGAAAACAAATGTGTCCTTTTCCTCATCTGGACCCTTGTCCCATCTCTTAGAAAGTGGCCCACAGGTGTGGGATAGGACCTGAGGGCTTCAGGGGAGGTAGGTATGAACCAGGCTGACTTATCTTGTGTGTCTGCAGTGCAGCGGGGTGACAAGACCCGGGGTTGACATTCAAACCCCAGCTCGGATATTCTCTGCTCTGTGGTCCTGAGCAATTTGCCTGCCATCCCGGGATCCCAGTTTCCTTACTTGTAAAACGGAGCTAATACACCTGCTTTACAGAGTTTTGTGAATTTTAAGAACGAGAACCCCGGTGAGCTCAGCTCTTAGCCTTAGCTAGTGGTTCGGCCTGGGGCGACTGGTCAAGGGGTAGCAGAGAGAGGACTCTGGCGCCCCTGTGTGGCCGTCACAGGAAAACCACTGAGAGAACCATGCCTGCCCCAGTTAGAGCAACCGAACTCAAGGCATTTAACAGATACGGAGACTGAGGCCCACAGAGTGGTGGGAACACGCCCCACACGTGCGAAGCTATACGGAATCTCAGGCATCTGATGCCCAGTCCAGGCGCTTTCCACTCCACCACCCTGCCCCTGCTCGCGGTGGTGGGCTTCTGCGTGTCCCGTAGCAGGGCGCTTTGCGTGACCCAGCTCAAGGCTGAGTAGGAGTTAACTAAGTGAATGGAGAGGGAAGGGTGCCCCCGACAGAGGGCACAGTGTATGCAAAGGCCTGGTAGAAGGGAAGAGCACTGCCCATCCATGGGACTGACAGCAGACAGACCAGGTGGGGCCCCGGTAGTGAGCGGCTGGTGCTGAAAGCTGAGGCTGGAGGAACGGGGGGCCACACCATAGAGAGTCGTGTTAAGGGCCTCGTCCTCGAGACTCTGCTTCTGGCTGTGACCGGTGTGGTGGCTCAGTGGGTTGGGCGTCATCCCACAAAGCGAAAGGTCATGGGTTCAATCCCTAGTCGGGGCATGTGCCTGGGTTGTGGTTGAGTCCCTGGCTGGAGTGCATATGAGAGGTAACCAGTCGATGTTTCTCTCCCTCTCTGTCTCTCCCTACCCCTCTCTCTAAAAACAAATCAATTAAATTTTTAAAAAGGACTCTGCTTCGGGGAAGATGGAATAGATGTGCTTGCCCCTAGTCCTCCCACCAGGCGTGGCTAGAAGGCTCCGAAACAGGGAAACGAGCAGGCAGAGAGGCGAGGGAGGGGCACAGCGGTGGGTGTTCTCTTCGCTTCGCATATCCCACACCTTGAGCCCAATAAGCCAGCAACCCAGAATTCCCAGTTACACAGGCTTAAAAAAAAAGTCCCTAAAAACACCTGTTCTTTTTTATCAAAGGATTATGCTCTTATCGTTAGAGTAAAGAAAGATACTAAATGTTTTAGGCAGGTATGTGTGAGAGAGAGAGACACACACACACAGTGTGACTGGTTTTGCCCAGGGGGTTCTGGCTGTCTGCCATGGGGGAGGCGGCGGGGGTGGGGGGCAGGAAAGAGAATTGGGGGTGGGCCAGCTGGGAGGGGAGGGAGGGAGGGGAGGGGGGTGGGAAAAGGAGAGTGGGGAGGGGACTCTGGAAAAGGACCAGGTCACGGGCACTGTCCTCCCCAGCGGACGTGGCTCCCTCTGACGCCCCCCTCCCCGTGTCCCCTGTGTGGCTGTGGTACCTCTTCTGGGCTGTGGCCCAAATGCCTCCCTCCTGAGAAGTATTCTCAATGCCACCCACACAGGACCTGTGGCCCTTCTCTCCCCTCTGGCCACCGCCCTCCTTGTACTGTCAGAAACTTAGAAGCCCAGGGCAGATGAGCAACTGGCCCGGGCCACCCGGCAAGCTGGGAAAGAAGGCCGGTCTCGCCAGTCTAACTCCCAAGGCCTCGACGGTGAGGCAGGAAAAGCAGCCCTAATCCCCCAGGCATCTCCCGGGAAACAGGCCAGAGGGCTCTTTCCTGTTCATCGGGCACCAGGGGACTTTCGCCCAGAGCCTCAAACCATCCCAAGACCTCGTCCAGCCAGGCCTGTGCCCTGGGCCACCAGGGTCTCTCTGAGCCTGGGACACAGGTGAGGGGAAGGGGCAGCAGGGGCCGCTGGGGGCCTGGTGCACCCAAGACCTCATCATGAAAGGAGCAGTGATCTGTCACTCAGAAGGAAGGCGGGGGCAGGAAGCCACCTGGGCATCGGTGCGGATGCGCAGCACCGGGAGGCGGGGTACTTACCCGGGAACTTGACAACAGTCCCTGTGGGGCAGGCAGAGTGGGGGAAGCAGCGGGCGCACGAGTTGGTGGCTGTGGTGTAACAGAACATGCCGGGCTGGCATTCACAGACGCGGGGCGAGCTCCCCAAGCATGGCTGCTTCTCCACGAGGTCCTCTGAGGGAAGCAGAGAAGGGTCACAGAGGACGGTGAGGGCAAGGGAAGGGATCTGAGGACCCCCAGGCACAGTCCAGCAGGTGCAGGGGGGCTGTCGTGACCTCCCGCTGGGCAGGGCAGCTGGCAGGCTCAGCCCTTTCCAGAGCATTCCTGAGATGAAGGCAGGACGGCAGGTGCGGTCCCCGCAGCGGCCCCCACCTCCCAGCCCGCAGCCCTGGAGATCGCTAAATCAGTATTAAAAATAAATTCCTGTCCCCATTTTTTAATGGGCACAAAAGACACGGAGGGACATTGAACACATATTTCTAAGTGAAAGAAACCAACCTGAAAAGGCTATACATACTGTCATTCCAACTCTATGATATTCTGGAAAATACAAAACTATGGGGAGATGGTATAAAGATCAGTGGTTGCCAGGGTCCAGCGGTGAAGGCTGGGGAAAATACACAGGCAGAGCACAGGGGATTTTTAGGGCCCTGAGGCTCTTCTGTGTCACACTGCAACAGTGGAGACACGGCATTAAACATGTGCCCAAAACCACAGAACTGCAAACGCAAAGAGTAAGCCTTCAAGTAAACAATGCACTTTAGTTAATACTGTACCAATACCGGTTCATCAGCTGTAACAATATCCCACACTAGCGGGCGATGTTAGTACCAGCAGAAGCTGTGGGGCGTGGGGGAGAGAGGGGCATATGGGAACTCTCGGTACTTTCTGCTCAATCTTTCTATAAATCTAACACTGTTCTTTAAAAAGGTCTATTAGGTATTTTTTTTAATGAGCCAAGGGTTCGAGGACATTTTTCTCCAGGGAAGACACACACATGCCATTACGCACATGAAAAGATGCTCAACATCATTAGCCATTAGGGAAATGCAAACCAAAATCGCAATGAGACACCACCTCATACCCACCAGGATGGCAAGAAGCAAAAAGACAGACAGTGACAAGTGCTGATGAGGATGTGGAGCAACCGGAATGCTCACACGATGTTAGCGGGAATATTGATTACATTGTGCCATGGTAACCAGTGTAGCAGGTCCTCAAAGAGCTAAACACAGATTTTACTGTAAGA
Source organism: Pteronotus mesoamericanus (assembly GCF_021234165.1). Taxonomy (NCBI): domain Eukaryota; kingdom Metazoa; phylum Chordata; class Mammalia; order Chiroptera; family Mormoopidae; genus Pteronotus; species Pteronotus mesoamericanus. Next base: position 3,999,498 of record NW_026555200.1, read on the forward strand.
TGCAGCAATTCCGCTCCTGCGTATCTACACAAGAGAACTGAAAACGTATGTCCACACAAACACTTGTATGAGGATGATCGTAGCAGCTCTATTTATAATAGCCAAAAAGCAGGACTAGCCCAAATGTCCATCGACACTATAAACAAAATGTGGTGTATCTATGTGATGCAATCATATCGAGCCATAAAAAGGGATGAAATACTGACACCTGTTACAACATGGATGAGCCTTGAAAATGCTCTGCAGAGTCAAGGAAGCCGGGCGCTGAAAGTCACACACTGCAAAGCTCCATTGACATGAAATGTCCACAGTAGGCAAGTCTGTAGGGACAGGCAGCGGACGGGGCGGGAAGGGAGGCAGACAGAGGTGGGAGGTAAGGGGTTTCTTTGGGGGAGGTAGAAATGTTCTGGAATTAGACAGCAGTAGTGGTGCACACGGTGAGTGTAGTAGAATAAAATCACTTCCTTGTACACTTTAAAACGGTAGGTTTTACTATCACATATTTCAATTATGTTAAAAATAAGGTGTTAGGTACTAGGAAGTCCGTCCATGAGGCCAGGGTGTGCAAAGTCATTTTATTACTACTGAACGGTAACTAAATATTGTTATACAGTGCAATATTGACAACTATGCACTTGCTAACTTCCATTAAGGTAACTGGTTATTATTCATCTTATAATAATTATGTGCTAAACCTATAGAGTACAAAAAATACAAAGGAAGAACTTGCACTTTTTTCTGTCAATAATTTCTGGTAGTTATTATTTATAGAGAATACTAAGCATGTCACACTGGTAATTGACTTAGTTCTTATACATGCTTTGCAGTCTGACCATCTTTTGAAATCTCAGTTTTTGTTTAGTTTTGTAGTGATCTCAGAATTTGCTGAATTAAGCACTGAGCGTTTAAAAACACCAAACAGAATTATTAAATACATTATGAAAAAAATTTTTTAAATAGTGAATTTTATCTCAAATAGAAAAAAGTCATCGGTCAAAGTCATTACTGAATGAATGCAAGCCTCTCTAGACAACAAACAGAAGGGTAACTGGAGTCCATAAAATTGACATTGAAATATACAGGGGTGGGCAAAAATACGTTTATAGCAGTTCCTTTGGCAAATGGCACAACAATCAATAAATAACAACACAAGAATAGCCCTGGCTGGGGTGGCTCAGCGGATTAAGCGCCAGCCTGTGAACCAAAGGGTTGCCGGTTCGATCCTCAGTGTGGGCATATGCCTGGGTTGCAGGCCAGGTCCCCAGTAGGGGGTGCAAGAGATGCAACCACACATCGATATTTCTCTCCCTCTCTTTCTCCCTCCCTTCTCTTCTCTAAAAAGAGATAAAATCTTTAAAAAAATAATAGCACAAGAATAAACTCCATGTTTTGCATTCTCGTAACTTTTAAATCTACTCTTGCCTACCCCATTTGTATTTAGTGAGAGAAAAATCCATGTCAGCTTCCCTGGAATGAAGGAAGAACTCAATCCGCAGGTAGAAACGATGCACCAGATACCGGGAAGAATTGTTTCCAAGCAAATAACATCAACGTCTATTCTGGTTACATTTTTTTTATCCTTAAGGATAAAGAAAGAATTATTCCTGCGGTCACCTACACTGAGTAAAAAACAAGGGTGGCCGCACACCCCTGCACGGCGACGTTGATCCTGAGAAGACAGTGAGCCAATGCCTACAAAGTTCTAGGGAAAACATGTTCGAGGAATAACGCTCTATCTCCCAAGCTGTCATTCACGTGCCAAGGCAACACACACCCTCGACCATGAAAGAAGCGAAGGAAGATGTAAAGCTGAGTCCTTCCAGAAAAATCCGCATGACCATGAAATCAAGCAATAAATCAAAATGAACAACTCAGGGATGGGGAAGTGTGGTAACTAGACTCAGCGTGCAATGACCACGTTTACAGAGTGAAGCACAGCTACCAGGCCAAGGGACTTAAGGTCAGAGAATAGAATATAAATACCGCAGGCGAGGACAGAGTGAAAACACGTAAGCAATGAAGGCCAGAAAGAAGCTGGGGAGGCCAGCAAGCTAATTCCTTCATTTTTCATTACTAAGAGTCAAGTGGAATATGAATTTATCACAAGACATAGTTGTTCCTTGACTGATTCCTAACCACTTATTTATTGATTTTCATAACCTCTTTTCTTAATTTTAGTGGGGGGGGGGGGTTGTTAGGAACTGCTGTCTCTTGAGATAGTTTAGTTTCTTCACTTTAGCTTTTTCTTCCTCGGATACATTTGAATGAACTTAAATGTAATCATTTTAATGCCATAGATAGAATGATCTGATTCTCTTAAAAACTCCTTCTTTGCCTTGGCTGGTGTGGCTCAGTGACTGAGTACTCGCCTGCAGACCAAAAGGCTATCGGTTCAATACCCTGCTGGGGCACATGCCTGGATTGCAGTCCAGGTCCCCAGCTGGAGGCAAGTGAGAGGCAACCGATTCTCTCTCCCTCTCTTTCTCCCTCCCTTCCCCTCTCTCTAAAAGTAAATAAACAATGTCTTTTTTAAAAAAAAACTCCATCTTTCTATGTGTGGGTAGTCTGTCTATTGACCTACCAATTCTCCCTAGAGAGAGAGAGAAGTGTCACTCACCCAATGACGGGGGAGGGGGCAGAACTGGCTTTTTTCCTAACACTTCTCTATGGGTTGAATTTTTAGTAGTGAACACATATAACTTTCACTAAAATGCAGTCATTTTAAAACATTAATGCTGCACCAGAGAAATGCTAGCATAAAAATAGAATAGCAATACTAGTATCAAACAAAAATGGAATGAAGGCAAACACATTATAAGGAACAAAGAGGGATATTTCATGTTGATAAAAGGTCCAATTAACCAAGGAAACATATTAATGATCATTGTACCTAATAACACAGCTTTGACATATTTGAAGCAAAAATAGATAGAACACAATGAAAATCAGATGAAAACCAAATTGGCAGACAGCTGTTAACACATCTATCTCAGAAATCAGCCTTTGTGATGGTGTCAAAACTAAGTAGAAATGTATATTATTTAAATAACACAATTAATAAACTTGATTGAATGGGTCTATGTCGAATTTTGAATGGAACAAACAGAATATACATTCTTTTTTTTCAAACACACTAAACACACTAAGAAATAGCAGTGTTTGTTAGGCTAAGAAATCTCAACAAATTTCCCCCACCCGCGCCCTCCCCCAAAAAAACCCACACTAAAGCAAAACAAACCCCAACCAGAACGCAAACCGCATTCACTAACCGTCATAAAACATCCACAACAAAAGCGCTTATTGTAAGAGTCCTTTTGGAAGCGCTGTGGTCTCAGGCAGTGACCACGGCTCTTGGCTTCAAACCGTCGGTTCAAACGGCCGGGGTTTGAACCAGTTTTGTAACTCTGGAAAGGCCCTTCCCCCCGCCAAGCCTCGGTTTCCTCATTGGGAAACAGGAATGAGAAAAGAATCTTCCCCTGAGTGTTTTGCAAAAAATAAACTCAACAAATGCGAGTCCCTGCCTTGAGGTAACACGTTAACTAAGTCTCTCCAAAAAGTTCCGATGCAAAAGATCACGGCTGATACTGATTCGCAAATCCAGAGGGATAAACTGAGGCACGGGCGGGTGGCCAATTCAGAGTACGGTCACCACATCTTGTTCTCTGCCCGCCCCGTGCGTGCTCTTACCTCCGCAGCTCACGCAGGCCGTGCACCGGCCGTCCGGGTCTAAGTAGTGGTCCGGCTCACACTGCTTCCGGCAGTCAGATGGCTCCCGCGGGCACAGCTGCTGCGGGGACAGCCCTGGGAAAAGAAGCCGAGAAGCTGCAGGCCAGGCCACCTTGGCGAACTCTCAGGGGCCGCCGCTGCCACCACCTCTCATCCCTGAAGTCCTCCCCAGCAACACCCCTAAACCTCCAAACATGTCACTGCAACTCGTGCTATAGATGGAGGCGCTGATGCCTGAGGTCGCCCGGAGGGCAGCAGAAGCAGCTTGCGCTGGGGAGGCAGGCTGGGCCGGGGACGCCTGGGCTGCCACTGCCAAGTGCCCAAGGCCTCATGGGCCCTATTAAGTTAATAATATAGGACGCCCTGCCTCGGGTTGTTGAAAGGATGAAAGGGGTTGTAAGGATGAACATGCGTGAAGCCCTGCAGCAGTCCCGGGCACACAGCAAGCGCGGGTCATTCTGGGGTCCTGCCGCGCTCGTAGGAACAGAGGCGCCCTAGTCCCTAGACCTTGAGAAGCCTAATCCAGCTTGACTGAGGGGCCTGCAAGTCACCCAGCTGCTCCTGAGTCCCACTGTACGGGGAAGGGAGGGGCAGGACGGTGAGACCGGAAGCACGGGGCCAACAGGTAGGGGGCATCCTGGCTGTCCACCCGGGGCTCGCCTGCCCTGCCCCACTCAGGTCTGCGCGTTCTGGCTGAGACGCACTCCCCGCCCCAGGCAGCTTCCAAATGAGCACGTGGCCCAGGCAGGCCCCTCCGAACGCATCACCTTCAGGCTGGACACATGACCCGGGCAGACCAATCAGAATACTTCTTCCTTCAGGGTAGGTCCATGACCCAGACAGGCCAATAAACCGCATCAGTGAGAGTTTTGCAGAAGCTACCAGGAAAGAGCCTCTCCCTTGACCTTTGGATTCCCCGTTGAAAGGGCAGCTTGGACTCTGAGCTGCCCTGTCATGGCTGCCACAGGATGGGGAGGGTCTTCCTGGGAAGGAGGTGACTCAGAGGCCAGCCAAGGCCACAGACGCAGACCCAATGGACTCTTGACATCGTTCAAACCCGAATTTATGGTGCCATGGATTTCTCCGTTATTGAGCCAGTTATTTCTCTTTTGTCTTGTTTGGGCCTGAGTTAGGGTTCTGTTAGACCTGAATGACTCCAGGCCAGGTGTTTTCAGCATTTCTTGTGCCCCCGAGTTACTCTGGGGAAGCCTGTGGACACTGCTGAGAATGAAGTTTTTAAGTGCAAAAAATAAAAATTCAAGGCACAGGGTGACTTCGTTGGTGGGCCGTCCTGCCCCCCCACCCCCCGGCCCCCACACGCACATTTACTGAGCGCCATCTTGGCGCCCACACTGATGGTGAGATTTAAGAAGGGGAGGACCCTGCCCCGATGGAGCTCACGCTCCAGCCTGGGTGGGAGAGGGGCCATAAAAAGAAAGGAATTAGCCAGCTGGCTTCCAATGTGGGTACAAACTCTAAAGAAAATGAAGGAGCAGCGGGGAGTGGAGAGTAAGGCCTGCAGAGGGTGACGGCAGCCTCGGTGGGTCCTGGAGGGCCGGGGCCGGCTGGGGGAGCCTTCCAGGCAGCCTAGAAGGGCCGCGCAGGCTGGGACAGAGGGAGCAAAATAGTTAGGAGTGTTGACTCATTTCTCTTTTTCTCCTTTTCCCATTTTCCACAGAGATCTTCTCCACTGAGTATCACTTTCATCATCAGGAACAGAAATAGCACACAAAGTCTCCCCAGCGGTCCTGGCACGCTTAGAATTGGTTCCCAAGTATCCTTCTGTCCTGACCTGTCTCCAGCCACGCTCTGCTCCCCGGCTGATGAGAGCCTTTCTGACGCCCAATGTTCTCAGTTTGTCCTAACATTTCTGTCACTGCCTCTTACCTCTGGCTCAGCTGCTGATGCTTTTTTTTTTCCCCCAAGAATTTATTTTTAAAGAGAGGGGAAGGGAGGGAGAAATGGCCAGAAACATCCATGCAAGAGAGGATCATCAAGCAGTTGCCCCTCATAGGCGCCCCTTCCAGGAACCGAACCCACAACTCAGGCATGTGCCCTGACCAGGAATCGAACTGGCGACCTTCCGCTTTGTAGCAATCGTGCTCAACCCACAGAGCCGCACCAGTCAGGGCTCCCTCTGGCTCGGCTTTGGGGTGGTTAGGCAACCCATCCCCAGCGGCTTTGGCCCCTGAAACTTCCCTCACTGCGTCTGGGCCGCCAGTTCCCACACTGTCCCCCGCCCCGCCCCCTTCAGCTTTGTGCTTCCACCACATGGACCGCTGCCCACTTCTTGAGTGGCCCATCCTTGTTCACTCCAGGCCTCAGCATCTTCAGTGCCCTCTAACCAAAGCACACCCCCTCCCCACCTCGGCCTAGCATGGTCCTGCTCATCCCGGGGTCTCCTTTCGATGCCGACTCCTCAGGGAAGCCTCCCCACCTCCGTGTGCTCCAGTCAGCTCAGGTCCCCCAGGGGTGCGTTCCCAGCAGCACTGCCCTTGGGTCTGACAGGTGGTTGCAGCAGACAGATTTTGGAAGGGTTTCCCAGCCCCACGGCCGGCCCGTCCTGGGGAACGGCCTCCATCCCGCCCCACCCCCAGCAGCGATCCAGAGCAGTCCTGGCTTTGGGGAACCAGAGCACAGGTGAACATCCGGACTTATCTGGGCCTCCAGGTGCTTTCTCCTTGGCTTTGGAATTGGGGCTGAAGGGTGTTTGTCCAATGATTCTCCTGTTTCCCTGAAGAGCTGCACACATGGGAGGAGAGTGGGGCCAGCCAAGCTTGGCAAAGGTGGGCGGGGCAGGCAAGCTGGCTGCCGCCGCCTCCTTCCTGCTCACAGCCCTTGCAGAACACTCGGCTCCTGGGACGAGGTGGGATACACTCGCTTGGCCCCAAACAAACCCTGCTCTTGTCAAACATCAGGCCTGGCTTCACAGAGTCTCCCCACACCTGGGCAAGCCTCGCATATCTGCAGGGAGGCCTCTCCCAGTGGGTGGTGAATCTGGGCGCAAGCCAGGAGGGTGACCCAGGAAGCGGGGTGCAGAACAGCGAGGAGCTTGGACTCTGCTCCGACATGCTCTGCTGCCTCTGGAATGGAGTGCCTTGGGGGTCAGCACCATGTAGGACTGAGGTGCTGCGGCTCCGAGTTAGACGGAGACACATGAGCCCCACCTGAGCCACTTTCTAGCATGTGACTATGGACAAATCCCTGAACCCCACCATGTCCAAGTTCCCTGTCTGGGCTCCCTATCCGGTTCCGTGAGCTAGTATGTAGGTAGAGGGCTCAGCACCATGGCTGGCACGGAGCATGCTCATCAGCTCGAATTGTCACCAGTGCTGTGCGGCAGTGAGTGAGCGCGCGCCCCGTGATCGAGGGTGTGTATGCAGAGGGCTGGGGACCAGCTGTCAAGGATGCTAGAAAGGGCTTTGGAGGCCTGGGTCACAGGAAGGCTTCGATGACATCTCAGCTTCTGAATTTCAAAGGTCTCCCTGCTTCCTTCCTCCACCAACACGCCCCCGCTCAAACCCCACCACACAGCTGAGCACTGATGGCAGAGGACGGGCAAAATGTCAGAAATTTCCCCAAGAGACCGAGGAAGGGGTTTTTGCGGGTTTTTGGTTTTTCCTCTCTGTATGCCCGGAAGCACAAGGTCAATAAAACTCCGCCAAAATGCCCTGCCCACGAGAAGTACTCAGCTACTGCCAGTCACTAGGCCTGGAAAACGGTGGGGGGAGCCCCCCTTCCCAAGTCACAGTGTCTAAATGGAGGGAGCCTGGGACCAGGATGGCACTCTCTTTCCACCCACTCTCTGTCAAGGCCCCACCAGGCTGCGGGGGCGGGGGGGGGGTCGGGGGGGGGGAAGCGCTGCAGAGGGGAGGGATCTGAGGACACAACAGAGAGCCGCCAGGTGGCCCAGTGAGTGGGTGAAAGGGTAGGCAGGTGGGCGGGCAGGCATGTGGGTGGCTGGCTGGCTGGCTGGCTGGCACAGAGGTCCCAAGCACTAGGAAAAAAGCACAGGGACCCCCCCGATACATACTCCAAGGCCAACACTAACCCACAAAACAAAGGCCAGAAACGCTCATGCAGTTCTACTTTTTCTCCTATAATGACTGCTTTGAACAATTTTTGGAAAGAGAAAATATCTAATTCTTTCCCAAGATGTTCCTCTTGGTCCTTTTTTGGCCTGAGCGCAGACTCTGTCGGCCCTCACAGTCTAAGGACGGATTGACCAGGGTTCCTGCCCAGCACCGGCCGTGGGCCCTGTCATGCGCACTGTGGCCTGTCACCACCTGCAGACAGCAAAGCTGAGAGGCCAAAAGGACGGGCGTCCAGGTGGTCAGAGGATGGTGACAGCCCAGACTCCCGGGTCACAGGACCCTAAACTCCAGCCCCAGCCAGTTCTGCCACTTCTACCATTTCCCAGCGTGGGACCCTGGGCAACTTGCTGAACCTTGCAGCACCCCAAAAGCCTCATCTGCAAAATGGGAATCATAAAAGATAATTATGAGCATCTGATAAGATGATGCGATGCATGGGAAGGCCTCAGGCCAGCGTATATACAGTACCTGCTCTAGAAGGGGCCATTATTAATTAAAAAACAAAACAAAACTCGCCGCAGGATGGGCTTCAGAACCCATAGTCAGCACGGCAACGATGAAGCTGGCTCCCCCGTCCCCCCTTCCCCCCAGCCCAGCACCCCCACTCACCCTCCGGGCAGCGGTAACAGCACCTCCTGGCAGCATTGTCGTAGTAGAGGCTGAGGTCCCCAGCGCAGGCGTCCGTGGGGGCTTGACCCTGGAGGGTAGGACAAACTGGTGAGGCCCAGTGGGCCCCAGACACCCATCCTCCCTCCCGCCCCTCAGACCCCAGAAGGCCTGGTCTCCACACACGGGCAAGGCCAGGCCTGAGACCAAGCCTCACGGTCCAGAAGAGAAATCAGGAGGGAAACACCTGACTTCGCCTCTCCTTGAACTTGCTCCAGCCCTCCACATCGCAGGCCAAACCGCGCGGAGGCTCCCGATGCTCACCTTCCCTCAAGATCACTTCCAGCCCGCCAGAAGTCCTCCCAGCCTCCCTGGACCGCTATCGTGGCCTCGGCTGCCTGGCCTCAGCCTCCTCCCCCTCCCCTGGGTTAACTCAGCTGCCCCCCACCCTGGCCTCTGGTACAGGTGCACAGTAAGAATTTCTGCTAAACGCATGTGTCAGGTTTCACGTTGGCACGTGGTGTGAAGCAGGGTCAGACACTTTTTGTAGGAATATGCGTTTCTCATGCGCATGTTTCCAGGACTCTTTGAAAACTAAGCCCCTTTGTAGGAGGGGGTTGAGAGAGAAAAGTCTCAGCTGAGACCCTCTGGAAGGAGGTCTGCCCTTCCTGGTAGAATGAAAGTGGAGCATGAAGCAGGTTTCTGGGCAGACCCATAACAAGGAGCTCCGGGAAGGGAGAGCGGGGGCGGAGGGGGGGAGGAGGAGACAGGGCAGGAGGGAGCGTGTCCCCCTGTACCTAGAGCCACCCAGGTGGCGGTGGACAGACAGGAGGTGGCCACTTATGGGATGCATGGAGTGGGGCTTTTTTGGTTTGGGGTGGAAAGCAGAAGCCATTTACCGCCTCCCCCGACCCCCATCCCCCACCCCACGTGGGAGAGGCCTGGCTGGTCTAAGAGATTTCTATGCTCTTCTCTCCACTCAAGGGAACAGTGAAAATTAACACATTTTTCTGTAGTGGTCAGAGGGCAGCAAGGAGGCCCGCATAGCCCGGAGCGGGTGGATACCTGGCGTGTGCATTCTTTTTGCACACATCGGAAACGTCACCACATAAATCTGAAATAATAAATATAACCTGACATTTGCACACCACCGGTCACATGGCACTGTCCTCACCCACGCTCGCCCAGCCTCCTCCCTCCAGCAGGAGCTCATTCTTCTCAAGCACGCCAGGGGCCCCTGGGGGCCTCTCCGGGGACAGTGACCGCCAACAGCCTAGGTTCCCCCTGGCCCGACGCATCTCACCAAGTGAGCTCGGGGTATGAGGGTTCAGCCCGGCTGCGCCTGCTGAGTGTGGGGAAATTTCGAGGCCCCTGGCCTGGGTTTTCCCCTCCTGGCCCGCCTGCTCATCTCATTGATAGACGAAGGCACCGGGCCCAGAGGCCAGAGGAGGGGAGCCTGGCTGCTTGCCTCTTAACCTCCTGCCGCCACCGCCCAGGCCAGCAGAGGGGTGGGAGGGGCAGAGAGGAACTGGGAACCCCTGCTGCTGCGAATCACCTCCCCACCGGCCATGCATCCCTCCTTTATGCCACCCCCAGGCCTTTGGGGCTAGATCCCCACCGCATGTTACAGGCGAGAAAACTGCAGCTCAGACAGGTTCAGGCACCCGTCCAAGGTCACACAGCAGCTCAGCGCAGAGAGGACATTGGAGCTTCACTCTGCCCCCAGTTCTCTCCCTCTCTCTGGGTCTCCTACTTAAAATAATGTTCTGAGAAGGGTGTATCACGTTTGTGGTTTTTCTACCAAAAGTCCATAATCTGAACCAAATCATGAGAAAACATCAGATAAAGCCAAACTGAGGGACTTTCTACGAAACAACTGGCCTTCACTCTTTAAAAATGCCAATGCATGAAAGAGGAAGAAAAGCTTTGGAATGTTCCAGAATAAAGGAGACTAAAGAGGCAGGAGAACCGAAGGCAATATCGAGACTGGATCCTGAGTCCAGGTGGAAGGCGGGTATTGCTGTAAAGGAGAATGCTGCCGTACTGCTGAAATTTGAATGTAGACTTCATATCTGATTGTGTTCTACTGATATTGAATGCCTGAATTTGATAAATTGTTTATGTCAGAAATACCCTCGTGGGAGAGGAATCACGCTGAAATGTTCAGCGGTGAAGGATCAAAATGTCTGCAACTAACTTGCAAGTAGATCGGTAAAACAGAATAGTAATAATAATAACGTGTGTATACATAAAGAGAGAGAAATAAAGCAGTTGTAGAAAACCAGGTGGCACTTGAGAAAGGAGGCAGCAGCTCGACAATCCATGCATGTCCATACCTTGCCACCAGGGGGCGCTGTCTTCCTGCTGTCGGGAGGGGCTTGGGTTCTCAGCCAGGATGTCCGGCTGTAGCCCATCAGAGCCCCTCCAGGGGTGCAGGAGAGGACTGGGGGCCTCCGTTTCCACATGGGGCTTCTGTGGGAAAGGGCTAGCCCCCTAGCCCTTTGGAGGTGCTGGACTCCAGCTCCCCCAGAATTTCCAGAGCTATAGGTGGGGTCCAGGTGGGAGCACCACTCAGCCTCGTTCCCCCAGCATCCCCCCAGAGGCCCCCAGGCCGCTCTGGCTGGTCTTCTCTGTCAGAGACACCGGGGAAGTTTGGGTTTTTTTGGCCTATGATCTCATTGTTTTACAGACACCCAGAAAATGGGGTGAATGCAATGTGCACATGTTCCAGAAGTCACAACAGCTGTCACTGACCCCATAGCCCTGTGAGGCCCTCCTTCCGTGGAAGCCAGCCTCGGAGAGGTGGAAGACCCACCCAAGGTCACACCTTGTGCAAGGCCAGCATCTGAGCCCAGGTCAGCTGACCCTTGACCACTGCACGGGTGCATCAAGCGTCTCCTGTGTGCCAGAGAGCTCAATGGGCCCCGAACGCCTCGAGATGCATCGCTCCAGCGGGGGAGGCCGCCCCGCCTGCCCAGGGTACTCCCAGCAGTAGAAAGCGTGGCATCAGGGGACCTGAGCTTCACCCTTGCAGCACTGCCTGTGGTCCGCAAAGGCTGGCCCAGTCTGATGGCCCAGGCACAGCCCTTACCCCCTCGTCCCCTTCATCACTCTCTCTGCCACCTCTCCCGTTGTCCCCACTGGCCCCCTGCCCCCCACTGCCCGCTTCCCCCTCCCCAGCTCCTGGCAGAGAAGGCGGCAGCAGCCTCCGCACCTGCAGCAGCCCCAGGAGGTCTGGCCTCCTGAATTGCAAGCACCAGGGGCCCAAACCCTGGGTGGCCCATCAGATGCTGTGGCCCGGGGGAAGGGGGAGACATGGCTGGGTTGGGCTCTGGCTGTGGCCTGGGAGGGGAGGGGGATCAAAAAGGGGAGAGTGGGAGGGGGAAGCCCGAGGACTGGAAGGGGGGCTTTTGGGTGGGGTTCCCCAGCAGGTTCAAGGCAGAGCACAGTGTCCGCAGAGTGATGAGCTGTGCAGCCCAAGGCCTGTGGCTCAGCCTTAGCCTCATCAAGATAAAGAGAGTGGCCTGAAACCTTCCCATTTCTAGGCCTGTTTTCAGTTTGGTTTGGCTTTCCCTACAAAACCCGGTAAATGTCACTTTCAGAAAGCCCCACCTAAGATGAGCAGGCACCAGGCCGACGTGGGGGAGCTGAGAGACTAGAGCTGGGGGACCGGGTGGCCTTGGGGTGGGGGTAGACGAGTCTGATCAAATACAAAAATATAGGGTTGGGTGGAGGTAGGAGGTGCACCCCAACCCCACTCCAGGGGAATCTGCACCTCTATTACTCAGGGTGAGTACCTGGGCAGCGGCAGCGGCCCCCCTGGGGAGCCTGCTCAAAACACCAAACCCCAGTCCCCACCCTACACCTACTAACTACCCCCTTTTACAGATGGGGAAACTAAGGCACAGAGAGGTTAAGAAGCTTGTCTAAGGCCCCACAGCCAAGCCGCGCTAGAGCCAGGACTCAGCCCGAGCCACCCTGCACCTGCTCACACCCACCAGGCTCAGCGTCCCTGGCCCTGCCTGGCCTCCAGCTCTGCCTTCAAGTCCCCCGGCCCCTCCTCACTTCTGCACCATCTGGGCTTGACAGTGGCTGTCCAAGGGCCTCCGCACACCCACGCTGTCCCCACAGCCCACTCCCAATGCAGACACCAGCAGGATCTTTTCCACACACAGATGTGGCCTCCTCCAAGATACTCAGATGGCTTCCACTCAGCTATGAATGAGGCCCAAAGTCCTGACAACGGTCCGGGAGACTCTGCCTGCCCCCGCCCGCCCCAGCCCACCACGATCTTGGCTCATCTGGCCTGTGCATCCCCTGGCGCCCTCTCCCATCAATCAACCCACTCCCACTCCCCACCTCCAGCAGCCTCGCACACGCTGGTCCTCTGACCACCCCGTGCCCCTCGTCCCGAACACCCCAGCTCATCCTCCAGCCCTTGTTTGTGCACGCCACGTCCTCAGGGCCCCCTGCCTGATCACCCCGGCCAGGTCAGGTCTCAGCAGAAAACAAAACCAAGGTGTGGGCAGGGCTGGGAGCTTGCCGGAGCCTCCAGGGGAGGACCTGTTTCCATGAGGTTAAAACTGAGGTGCCGCCTCTTCGTTGTGAACTAAGGTCATTCCCAGCTTCTCGAGGTTGCTAGGTTGCTTGGCTCTCATGGCTTGGTTCACAGCCCCCTCCCTCCATCTGCGAAGCCCGCAACAGTGGGTCGAGTGCTGTCACATCTCTCTCTTCCTCCCTGTCATCTCTAACACAGCCAGGAAAGGCTCTCCACTCTTAAGGACCCATGGGAGGACAGCGGGTCCACCCAGATAACCCAGAGTCATCTCCCACCTCAAGGTCCGTATCCTTAATCACACCTGCAGAGCCAGGGGACAGATTCACACATTTCAGAGATTGGGAGGTAAATATTCTAAGGGGCCATTATTCTGCGGGTCACAGCCTGGCTTATGGCATCACCTCGAGGCTGGGCTTTGTCATCTAGTCCTGGGGGCTCCGAACCCCAGTCTCTACCCCGAGGGCTCACCTAAGCTCCAGACCAACAGATCCTCTGAAATTAAGGCCACCCCCCTTCCTGACTTGAAACGCACTCACAGGCACGCAGCCTGTCCCTGCCCGCATGCAGGCCGCGTCTCTCACAGCGGTCACACCTGCGCGCAGGAGCCAGGCAGAGCTCCCCACGGTCCCCCCTCTGGCCTGCAGAGAGCTGGGGCGGGGGGCTCTGCACAGCTCCATGCAGCCCAGCCCCATGGCTGGAAATAAACTCAAAGACAGTGGACACAGGAACAGCCACGGACCATGGAACCTGGAGCCCCCGGCCGGACGGAGCCCCAGGAGCAGGTGAGCTCTCCGTCTGGGACGCAGTTCACAGGAACAGCGGCCATCCCCGCCGAGAATCTCCGGTGGGAGGGGAGAAGGAGATGAGGAGGGGTCTGTGGTGCGCAGGATAGTGCCCCTCCAAAGATGCCCACGTCCTACTCCCTGGGACCTGTGACGATGTCACCTGAGGTGCCAAAGGGGAATTAAGGTTGCAGATGACATTAAGGTTGCTAGTCAGTGGCCTTGAGACAGGTAGGTGATGCTGGATTATCCAGGTCCTTAAAAATGTCACCACTAGCATCCTTAAAAATGTGGGAGAGACAGAAGAGTCGGTCAGAGAGCTGGAGAAAGATATGTGGCAGTGACAGAAGCAGGGTCAGAGAGAGGCGTCGCAGCCGGCCTGCAGACGGAGGAAGGGGCCGTGAGCCAGGGGCTGCCGGTGGCTTCTAGCAGCTGGAAAGGCCAGTGACTGGATTTTCCCCCAGAGCCTCCAGAGAGGAAGGTAGCCCTGCCTGTGCCTTGACTCTAGCCCACTGACAACCATTTTGGACTTAGGAACCAAAAGGTAATCATTTGTGTTGTTTTAAGCCACTGAGTTCATGGTAATGACAGTCACAATAGAAACTAAAAGAGTACCCTGTTGAGAAGACAAAGGGTAAACCTAAGTCCTGTTCCAACATGCGTTCATCAAAGGACCCACGCACTGAGCAAGGTGCTCAGGAGGACTCAAAGGCCGATTCTGGATAGTTTCTAAACAGTTCCGTGTCAAGAAGTCAGCTCCTAGAACAGGCACACGGGAGGCACTACACAGAATCGTGGGAAGAATGAATGAAGGAGAATCTCAAAGATAAGGTGAGAAAAATATGTGTCATGAACGCAAAGCAGATGAGATAAGCAGAGAAAACGTTAACTTGGGGTATCCGTGAAGGCTGCCGGGAGGAGGAGCACCTCCACTTATTCTTGGAGGGCAAGTAAGACCCCGGCCGGAGGAGGAGCGGGGAGGGCACCATGGGCAGAAGGCACTGCGGACGCAGAGGTGCAGAGGCGGGAAAGAACAGGGCTGCGGGGCGGTCAGCGGTTCGATGCGCTGGACAGCGGGAGCCGGAGGAGATCTGCCTGGGACTCAGATCTCCTTTCCCCACACGGTGTTCCACCCAACGCTGGTCCCACAGGGTGGCAACAAGTGACAAGCAAAACAAAAACAAACTACAAAGAATCACTGGATTCCATCTGAGAGGTTTTCATTTGACACCGAGGGGCCTCTCAGTGCCTTGTACGTGCTCACACGCTCTCTGCGGCTCCAAGGAGAGGCTGGGGGCAGAGCGACAAGAAGTTTCCCACACTTGGTTGGCCACAGAACCCTTTTCTAACAGAACTACTATTCCCTGGAAGCAACTTAGGCCTTGGGCAGCCACCGGTGGTTGCAGAGCAGCTGCCGTGAGCGGGGCGGGTGGAGAGAGAGGGAACAGAGGCGAGTAAGCCAGCATGACTGAGGTCTGGCCTCGAGTCCAGATTCTGCCACTGCCTACTCCTCACGTCCCACAGACGTCCCTCCCGCCCGTGGAAACCCTGGCTGGCCGCCGGGGCCCATCGTTCAGGCTGCAGGCTTCCTGGAAGCTCTGGGGGGCGCAGAGACCCAGCTGGAGGGGAGGACAGGCCCCTGTGGACGCCCACGGACCCGGGACTGTTCTCCACACAGTCCGGGTCGCACTGCCCTCCCTGTCTCTCTTCCCAGGCCGCCATCCTCTAGGGAAAGCCCTGAATTGGCTCACCTTCACCCTGCACTCACGACGTCTCGCATACAACAGGCACTTAATAACGGCTTTGCACCAGAAGCTCTTCTTAGCACGTGTTGCACATTAACCCGTGTGTGATTCTTCCCAGGGCCCTGCAAGGTAGCTGCTGCTACTACCCCCTGGTCTGTGCATGGGGAAACTGAGGCACAGAGAAGTGACTTAGCTTGCCCAAGAGCGCCATATGGTGTCAGAAGCAGGGCGTAAACTTGGCAGGGTGACCCAAAGGCCCGTGCTCTGAACCAAGGCGCTCTGCTGTCTCCTTAGAAAAAGCCTGGACAAGCAACAGGTCGGATTCAGCAAGAGGGATGTGGCAGGAGGGACAAGGGCGCCCAGAAAGGGCCGCGCTCTAACCCCTGCACCTTGTGAGTATGAATACCAGATTTTGCTGTGTATAATGCACACTTTTTTCCCCAAACTTTTGAGGGGAAAATAAACGTGCACATTATACATGGATAGTACCTGAAATACCTTGCATCTTTGTTCTTGGGTTTTGTAATTATTTGTTACATAAAATCTCTTGTGCCATGACATGTTCAAAAATAAATGCTAAAATTCCTTTATGATACAAGAAAAAAACAAGTATCTAAATATAAGTAAATAAATAATTGGATTAAAAAATTAAAACGAGAGATGTTTTTCCTGAAAGTCTGGAACAAACACGTGGGTGCGCATTATACACAGGAATGCACTGTACACAGCAAAATAGGGTACATTCCCATCCATGGCAAGGGGGACTATGCCGATGTGATTTCATTTGAAGCTTTGAGATAAGATTACCCTGGATTCCCCAGTGTCGTCACTGGGGACCTTAGCGGAGAGGGGCAGGAGGGGCAGAGTCAGAGAAGGAGACGCGACAACATAGCATAGGTGACAATGGCCAGAGGCCATGAGCCAAAGAAGGCAGGTGGCCCCCAGGAGCTGCAGAAGCCGAGGAGACCCTTTCCCCTGGAGCCCCCAGAAGAATCACGGCCCGCTCCCCTGTCAGGCTGCCGACCTCCAAGGGTCTCAGAGAACGGATCTGTGATCATTTACTACAGCCACAGGAGAAAGCGATAGGAAATGCAAGCAGGGTGAATGGAAGGCCCTACCTTTGGGTGGGAATGAATCACGGTGATGTAGTGGCCAAGAAAACATGGCGCCTTGGGCTACGTCCACAGAAGTGAGGGGCTCCAGCGAGGGGGGCGCTGCTGCCCCTCAGCCCCGGCCCAGGCGACACCAGGAATTCTGCCGTCGCCCCTGGGACCTGGGCCCCAGGCCAGGGCCCGAGCTCTGCAGAGCGCCCCACGCCTCTGTGCTCAGACCCCGCTGGACGCTCGGATGCCATCGGCTAAACAGACCGCATGCTTTCCTCCAAAACACCTCTCTGCCTCGCGCCCAGCTTTCCCGCCTCTCTAACCGACTCCACCATTCAACCAGCCGTGGAACCCCCACATCTGGGCAGGGTCCTCTTGCCCTCTGCGCTCGCACCCTGTCCATCGGCAGGCCCTGTGGATTCGGCTCTGAAGTGTGTTCCTGGTTCCACTTGCCCCTCCCCTGGACACAGCGACGGCCTGGCTTCCTGCTCCCCTGCGCCACCTCTGCCCCAGCAAATGAGGGGAACTTCACACTATGTCATGTGACGTCATTCCCCCTCTAATACCGGCAGGCCACAAAGGTCCCTGCTATCCCTTACTTCCCTGTCGCCTTCTGTGCCTCTCCCCACCTCACCTACCCCACCACACTCCCGCTCAGGCACCAGCGCGGGCTCCCTCCTTTCCTTCCCGTGTCCTGCCTCCTGGAGGCCCTCCTCTTCTCCTACCTGGGGTGGCCCCTGGCCTCTGTCACACTAGCACATCAGAGCCACCTCCACAGCAGCATGGAACCGATCTGTGTGCCAGCATGGGAATGTCAGTGCCCGAAGCAGAGGCTGGCTGTGCTGGGCCTGCCCGCCCCTGAGCGCCTGAACGCTCCCTGGCACACAGTGGGGCTCGGTTGGTTTGCTGAGTGAAGGGATTGGTAAGAACAGGCATGGAGCCCACGCCACGTGGGGAAGACATGCGGGAAGTCCCGGGAGAAGTGATCAGCCAGGAGACCGCGAGAGGGCAGCGTGGAAGCCCTCACGTTGCTGAGAGGCATTGCCAAGGAAGTGGCTTCCAGAACCAGGACCAATGGGCAGACGTGTGGAGGAGATCGATTCAGTGCCTCCGAAGGACTGCCTGAAAAGGGAGCGCTACCGCAGAGGAGCAGGAGCGGCCTTCGGAGGGAGGGAGGGAGCGCCCTGTCACCTGCCTACGAGCAGCGAGCAGCGGCGGGGCCACTACCTGGAACAGCCAGGAATGAAAGCTCCTGGGGCTATGCCTGCCACAGGCAAATGTTCCTGTGAGGGTGTCTGAACGAGTGAAGAAATGCATGAGTGAATGAATACATGAATACTTGGATGAATGTCCCCAAAGATCGAGGCACTCTGAGTAAGTGGCCTGAGTGGCGTATAAAAAGTCCCTTCCCACCAGCGAGGCCACTGCGAGTGCCTCGTGGTTTCTGACGAGAAGCAGCGAAGATTCCGGAACAAGGCCTTGCTACCCCCAGGCCAACAGCCGGCTGGGGCAGGTGGGAGGAGAGAGAGGCGCAGGAGGCCTGTCCCGCCAGGGCTGCCCCTGTGGGCGTTCTGTCCCTGGGGTCTGGGGCTCGGGTCCTGCTTGCCCCAGACCAGCGCTGAGACTGTGAGCCAGGCCTTCCATCGCCTCTGGGCCTCACATCCTCGCAGGGACAAGGGGACCAGAATTCCGGATAGGCCACCCCCCAGGGTGCGTGCACAGGCCACGGGAAGCCACACTGGCTCCAGCTGGGCTAAACTAACGTCTGTGCCAAGGACCCCCAAGCTTCCAGGCGCCCCCAGGCCCAGACGCAGCCATCCCTGGGCCCGTTCTCCTTCTGATGAAGTTCCTGAGGCAAAGGGAGGGGGTGAGGAAGGTGCATGCGGGCCTGAGGATGAATCACAATGCACTCAAGAAACAAGTCTAGGTCAGATATGAGTGGCAGCGCTGGCAGGCTTACAGTAAACGCTGCCCTCCTCCCAGCACTGGCTGCTCTCAAGCTGAGTAATGGGCCCCCACACACCCCACCACACTCGCCTCCCACCCTGGACGCACTGCGGGAGGGAGGCCTGGATTCAGACCCGCCAGCTTGCGCCCCTTCTCCCTTCTCATCAAGGGCCCTCTCTCGGGGTCCCTCATCCAGGTGGAAGTCCGCCTCCGTGCAGGATGTGGAACCTGGCACACTCTCTTTCCAAAAAGAACCAGAAAGTCTCTCCAGTGCCCCTTCCAGGAGCACTGCCCTCAGTGGGGTCACTAGCTCTAGGCTGGACACCCTGGTGGGTGGAGTGACGCACCAAGTTGTTTACCGCCCATCAAAGACGTGCGCCTGCGAACCTTCCCCAGCAGGGGCGCCCCCTGGCTGTGGCCGGAGGAGGAGGGAGCTGGAAGGGGGCGTGAGTGGGGAAGGCAGGCGTTCCTCTAGCCTCAGCCTGGCCTGGAAGATGATCTGGGGGACTTCTGGGTGCGCAAAGCTCCGTAGAAGACCCCGGGCCTCCCTCCCCGGCCGCTCCCTCCAGCCCGATGCAGGCATGGGAAACGGAGGGGCCAGCACGCCTCATGGCACAGAACTCTCCCTCTCGGGCTTTGCACCACAGAAATCCTGGGTCACGTCACCACAACCGCTCTTGGGGAGACTGTGGTATGAGGCATCGGAGGCTAGATCTCTTTCTCCGAAGGTGACACACAGCAGGAAAGCATTCATCCCCCAGGGTGCGACCACAAAAAAAAAAAAAGAAAAAAGAAAAGATGTTGTCTTATAAAATCAGACAGTGATGAAAAACAGATTTAAAATTCAAGCCCTGATTTGCCTTTTTACAGGGAATTTCCCAAATCTTCCCTGGGGCCACGGGAGTGGAAGAAAGCTCGAAGGGTCGGACAGAGGGAGCGGCAGGCTGGGTATGCTCCCCCTCCCCCAAAGGCACCCCACTCCTGGCAAGAGGAGACCTAGAGTCTGAGCCCGCGAGGGACACTCAGCCTCGTTAGTAGGCAGGAAATGCAAATTAAGACAACAAGGATATGGCCCCTTTCTCGGATCACATTGAGAAAATTAAAACTCCCCCGATAAGATCGAAGGTCGGTTAGGATGTGGGGAAGTCGCTACTCTGTCGCTGCTCTCACGCTGCCGCCGCCGCCCGGGGAGGGCGAGGGGTCCAGCCTCCCTGGAAGGCAGCTCCGCAGCCTTCTAGGCGGCGCGCGTCTCCGCCCAGCACCTCCGCGTGCTCTTCGCCGCCGCTTCTGTGGGAAGGAGGCACACGTGTGCCCCGCGCGTCGGTGCCGGGCTGTGCGCGGCGCTGGCGAATAGGCGGAAAAGCAATGGAGGGAACCTGATCCCCATCCAGTAGGGATGTAAATGAACTACAGACGCCCCTCCCCCGCCACAGGACAGAATGCGAAGTCGCACTTTCAAAAATAAGCGGGGGCTCGGTAAGCATCGGCGCGGAAAGCATCCCAAGACATTCTGCGGACATTGTAAAAGCCAGGTGAAGAACTGAGTGTTCCCTGTGGCGGTGTGTAAGGGAAACCCTGTAGATTTCTATAAAACCAAAGCAGTAATGGCAGTTACATCTTAGAACGACTCAGGATGAGGCGACGTCCAAAGATTTGGCTTTATCTGTAGAGTTTCGATTTCTTGCTTAGAGGATATATGCATAATATTCCTTGTGTAATGAAACACACCATTTTTTTTCTCCTTAAAGAGGGGTTTTGCTGTATAGAAAGGAAGCACACGAGCTCCCGCCACCAGATACTAGCAAAGCCCCCTGAGGCTCCCCTCACATTCCTTCCTCCCTTTATCTGCCCAAGACCTTGGCCCCCCAAACTCTCACCCTCTCCCAGGGACTGGAGGGCTGGGGGAGGGCAGGGTCTCTGTCCTGTTACACTGTCAGCAGCCCCTTCTGCCCTCTCTTGGGAGGGAGGTGTCTCACACTGTCCCACTGAAGAGGGATGGGGGCGCCGCTTGCCCCCCTTTTCCCACCCGCACACTCCCTCCCTCCATAGGCCTTCTTCTGCCAGTGGCCAGTTTAGGGAGCAGGGGGGTGCAGCAGGGAGAGCCCCAACCCCAGCCTCTTCTGGCCTGCCCAGGCCCTGGGGGACCTCACCTGATCTGCCCAGAACCCCCATCCACAAACAGCCCTTCTGCAGGCAGGCGGTCCCTTCAGCTCAGCGACGGGTAAGTAGACAGTAGTCCCTGTTTCCGCCAGGACGAGGACAGGGCACCCCACTCGCCTGTCAGCCACCCTCCCACCTAAAACACTAGCATCTTCTGGTCCCTCGCCCACTTGTCACCCGCGCCCCCTCACTCCAGCTGAGTGGGGAATGAGGCAGGGACATCCCTGTCCTCCCCTGCATCCCACGTGCCCCACACTCCCAGGGGCTCAGGGACCTGGTGGGGAGGAGGGGGTCTAGGCCACTGGCCTCCCCAGGCCCCTGCCCCCCCCCCCTGCCACTTACCTGCGGGAAGGCTCTGAGCGTCCCCAGGAGCAGCAGTGCCGCTACAGCGTGGAGGGCGCGCATCCCGGCGGCCGCGGAGGGCTGGGCGCGCCGCTCGGCTCAACTGAGCAGCCCGCGCACACCGGCCACACACCTCGCTGGTGAATTCACCCTCGGCCCTTCCCTTTCTCTGCCTCCCTGGGGGAGGCGCAGTGGTTAGCCTTGAACTACTAGAAAATGGGCTGCTGGTAGCTGAAGAAAAAAAGAGGGGACAGACACGTGCAGAGATGACTCAGACCAAGCCACACACCCCTTTTGCTCTTTGAATGGCTCGCCCTGGATTTGGCAGAACGGGTAGGGGTGCGCCGGTTCAAGGAGACTGAAGAGGGAGCGAAAGGGCAGCTCCTGCCCCCGGAGGGAGGGACTCACGGGAGATTGGGAGTCTCCAGCTGGTCCCGACCGTCCTGTCTCACCCCAGTTCCATGGAAAAGCAAAGCCTGAGTGGGTTCTTGCTCCTGACACTCTGATCAACTCAGACCTCCTGTCCTGCTTTGGAGATTGTTTGGAAGAGACACTGGGGGGCGGGGGGCGGGGTATGGAGAGAAGACCGCAGAGAAAGCTGCCGCCGCCCACTCACCCCATTCATATATTTTTACTGTAAGACGGATCAGTTAGATGGCTGATAGAAGGGTGGGTCGGCGGGTAGGTGGGTGGATAAATGGATGCGTGGGCGGGTGGATAGGCGGTAGGTGGATGGATGAATAGATGGTTGGATGGATGGACGGGGAGGGGTAGGTGAGTTGATGGATGGGTGGGCGGGCAAGTGAGAGGATGGTAAGTCGGGGTGGGGGGCAGATGATTGAATCCATCGGTGGACTGACTATGGAGGGATTGATGAAGAGGAGAGGAGACCATGTGGTTGTGAACTCACAGGTGTTTCCCTGCCCCCTGGAGTTTTCTGCCTAGAGGAGGAGCCCCGTAGCCTTACCTGAAAGAAAGAAACTATACACACCTCACTGGAATTAAGTCCTCATTTGCAGCGGGATGATTTTCCTCCCAGGGCTTCTCCATCCTGTGGGCTGTGTGTTCCTTCCATTCTGCGTTCCACCCCTATCCACTGAGCACCCGAGAAGGCTGCAGGTCAAGGGTTCATTTGCTGGTCTTGTGTTTGTTTTTTTCTGATGTGTGGCAACTGAGGCTCAGAAACAGGCCGCCAGTCCTGGGTGCTCCGATGGTTTGGCCTGTGCCAAGAATGGCCCAGGGACCCTCAGGACCCTGCGCCTCTCAGTCTGTCCTGTGAGGTGTCCTGCCAGGCCTCCATCCTGTCCACCTGGCCACTGCCAGCTCTCTCCCACCAGGCCCTCCCAACAGAGCCTCTGCAACTGGCCACCCCTTGCCCAACCCTCCTGGAGCTCCTGAATTTCCCTGGGACTGCGTTTTTTGTTTTCTTTTTCTTTCTTTCTTTCTTTCTTTTAATTTAGAGAGAGGGGAAGGGAGAGAGAAAGAAAGGGAGAGAAACATTGATGTGAGAGAGAAACATCAATCGGTTGCCTCTAGCACAACCCCAGCTGGGGGCCTGGCCCACCACCCAGGCATGTGCCCTGACCGGGAATCGAACTGGTGACCTTTTGCCTTGTGGGATGATGTCTGAACCACTGAGCCACGCCGTCCAGGGCGAGCGGGGACTACATTAAACAACAAAGAAAATGATGACTGAAGTGACCCCCATCGTGTTCACAGAGCCAGGCAGGGGCAGGGGCAACTCAGGATGCCTGCTGCCCAGTCCAGAGCTTTCTGCTGGAGCATTGCCGGTGCTCCGAGTAAGTGCGCGCTTGTTCAGTGCCCACACACAACCAAACAACGCCGCGGTGGCTGGCACAAGGGGAAATACAAATTAACGTTAACTACACATTTTAAAAGTTCCATCTTTCTAGCAATTGAAGAGATGCAAATTAAAACAATCTTCGATCCCGCTAAGGCATTAAATCATCAGGGTTTGTTTCTTTTTTTTCTTTATAAAAACAACTTTGGTAAAATCCCACCCCAAAGTGGAACGTACATTCACGCTTTGCTGGTAAATGATACAACCCTTTTCAGAAAGCAATCAGCACTTCTTAGCAAAGTCTCCCTGACTACCCCACAAAAAAAAGTGTTTACGACTTGTGGTTCAGTCATTCACCCTAGTAAAGAAAAACTAAGGAAGTATCTCAACTGGAAAAAGAAAAATATAAACACAGTAATGCTTCCTAAAATATTCTTTATGTTTTTTTTTTTTTTTTTGGAAAATACCCCAAGAATCACAACAACAGAGAATAGCGAAGTAAATTGTGGTATATCCCTTTAATGGAATGCTACACATCCATTAAAAATGATCATCGTAACAATGGACACCTATCTCTCCCTCCTGTCCTTCCTCCCGTGGGCCTCTCAAGGGACCACTTGGCCAGCCTCCTCCGCACACAGCCCTTGCAGAGGTGTGGTGGGGACAGGGAGGCGGGGGAGGGGAAGGTTCTCATCGCCTGAAAAATTATAGCATTTACTTTTTTCCAACCTCACCTAAGGGCATTTTTTCTTTACTTTTAGAGAGGGAGGGAGGGAGGGAGAAAGAAACGTGGATGTGTGAGAAACATCGGCCCGTTGCCTCCTGTAAGCCCCAGCCAGAGTTCAAACTCGCAACCTAAGCATGTGCCCTGACTGGGAATGAAACCTGCAGCCTTTCAGTTATGGGACGACGTTCCAACCACCTGGGCCGCCCTGGCCAGGGCACGTAGCATTTACTTAATGGACATAATAGATGCCTTTGAGTGCTTCCTTTATGCTAAGAGTTTCCAGCCATCGGTTTCTTAAATCCTCAGGAAAACTCTCCGGAGAAGGTCCTACGTTTGTGCCCACTTTGCAGGGGAGAAGCTGCGGCACAGAGGAGCGACTCCATCAGGCCAGGGGTCCCGGGAGCCGGTGGTGCTCGCAGCCCTCCCCAGCCCAGCGTCGCTCTCAGCCCTTCCCCTCATCCCTGCTCCGGCCAAGCGCCACGCGTGCCCCCTCCACGCCTTTGCCCGCGCAGGTCCTCCACTGGCAGCACAGCTCAGCCTCCCATTGATCATCAGAACCGGCCCCAGTGCCACCTCCTCTTTGCTGCCTTCCTGGCACTGCTCCTTCCCTGCCCCCACCCCGCTGCCTCCCCCCCCCCGTCCCCCCCCTTTCCCAGTCAGAAAGGTGGTTTCGGTCAGCCTCTGTACCTCTGTTCTAGAACTGATCTCACTGGGTCAGGACTGTGATGACTGATTCATGCATCCATCTGCCCCAGGAAACCGTGGGCACCTGGGGCACCTGGAGAAGCAGGAGGCCTGGGAGCTCGAGGCAGCTCCTGGTGCGTGGCTGGGAGCTGCAACCCCTGCCACTGCCTGTGGGAACGGGTAGGGAATGGGCAGGGGACAGGCTGGACGCCGGGGAGGGGGCCTCTTCTGTGGAAAGTGCAGAAGCCAAGAAAAACAGCAGCTCGTGGGATTCTAAAGAAGAGGCCCTGGATGGAGGCGCCTCAGGTTGCAATGCCTTCTGCAGGTTTCAGGCATTCTTGAACCCCCAACACTTGTGAAAGTGCTTTGAAGAGCCAGGAGGGGAAGTCCCCAGGCCCCTATGAGGCTCAGCAGCAGGCCCTGTTGTGGGATCGCAGGGGGTCAAAGGCCCCAGCCGGGGCAAGCTGCAGGAGCCAAGCCCGGGGCCCGCAGGAGGCAGCCAGTGAGCTGCGGTGCGCAGAGGAAGGGGGTGGAAGGCAGGTGCAACAGAAAGCTTGCTGAAAGGAACTGGGAACCTGGGTCACCAAAGGGATGCTGAGCAAGACACCAGGTTCAGACTTGGTTCAGAAACTCAGGGACTTCCCCAACAGCTGGGAACCCCAGCCTCAAATGGCCCCAAAATACCCTCAGCCAATAAAGGGATTCTTTCTGCCGCAGGCAGCGGCGGACAGGTAAGAGGCTGGAAACCAGCAGGGGAAAGCCTGTGTCCTTCTGCTCTGATCCCCCGGTACTTTTCCAGGTACCTTTCCCGGGAGCCTGGATACAAGCAGGACTCTTCCTCAGGGGGCTTCTCTAATTCAAGCCCCTGGAACTCTTCCTGCCTCGAGGCCCAGGACACCAGCTGGGCTTGGTCGCTCAGCTCTGGTCCCTGGGACGGCAGGGAGATGCGGCCGCTGAAGTCTGGCCTCACAGAGCTCACTCCTCAGGGTTGGGAAGGAACAAACATTAGGGGCTCCCGGCTGCCTGGGGGAACCCCAGCAACACATCCCCACAAACACAACATGCAGGCCCTTGGCCAGACGTGGAATCCTGGCGGCATGGTTTCAGGTCACCATTGCGATCTGGACTTCATGGACGAACGCGCTGAGGCTCCGAGTGGTTCAGGAACTTGCCTGAGGTCACACAGGTTGAGAGTGGCAGGGCTGGCACTTGGCTCGGAACCTGCCTGACTTCGAGCCTCAACGGCTCTTTCCCGTCCAGGTCTCTGTCGCCCTTGCTTTTCCGGAGAAGGAGAACTGATGCGGGTGTCCTGGTCTGGCCACCTGACGGAGCAAGTCGCTTCCCTTCGCGGAGTGTGTTAGTTGTCTAAACTGAGCAGCTTAAAGCAACAAGAAACATTAAGGCACCTCTGTCTGCAGGTCCACCATTCGGGAAAGGCTGGACTGGGGGACTCTGGCCCCTGGCTGCTGGCCATGAGGTTGCCAGCAAGCTGTCGGGTGGGGCTGCCGTCATCTGCCGCGCCCCCTCCCGGGGCTGAGGGTCTGCTTCCCAAAGGAGCCCCTCAGCGGCGGTGGGTGGCAGGCAGCGGGTTCCCTGCAGAGCGAGTGAGCCCCCGAGAGCGAGAGGAAAGCCACGCCATGCTTTGTGAGCTAGCTGCCGGAGTCATGCTTCGTCATGTCCACGAGGCTGGTTGCACAGCTGGCTCTCGCCAGCGTGGGCAGGGACTCCACGGGGGCGTGCCAATACTAGGAGACAGGTGGGGGTCCTTGGGATGTAGGTCCCTCTCTGCCAGATGTGGACTTGAACACTGCCAGGCAGCCTTCCAGGGTTGCAATGAGCCCTGAATAAGACAGTGGACAGCCCTGGTCGGTGGCCCAGTTGGCTGAAGTGTCATCCCATAAGGCAAAAAACTGGGGTTCAATTCTCAATCAAGACACATACCTAGGTCACAGGTTCAATCCCCATTCAGGGTGTGTCTGGAAGGCAACTAACTGATCAATGTTTCTCTCTCTCTCTCTCCCCTCCCCTCCCTCTCTCCCTCCCACCACCCTTACCCACTTCCTCTCTCTAAAATCAATAAACATATCCGCAGCTGAGGATTAAAATATATATACATAAAAATAATAATAAAAAAATAGAACAGGGGACAGACAAAGCTCTCTGGGGTGTGAGGGGAGAAATGGAAAGGGCTTAGCTGCCCCTTGCTCCGCCCCCACCGGGCAGGTAGCCCCCGACTCTGGCCCCGGACCTCTCCGTTCGGGACCACAGCTCGAACACTCAGAGCCCTGCGGTCCCCTACTCAGGGGATGAATTTACCATCGCGTTCACCATTCCAGCCCAAAGCGAGCCCTGCAGGGCATGGGCGCTGTGGCAGGGCCACGGGCAGGCAAGAACCATGGGGTCGGAGGTCTTTCCCAGCCATCGGGTGAGGCCAGAGGGTGACTGCCTCCTGTGCCTCAGCACAGGCCAGTTTGCTGGTCACACGGCCACCGTGGAGACGCCTCCCAAAGCCCCTGGCACCCGGGTGGCGGCCCAGTGCGGCTCAGCTTGGTAGGCGGCAGCCCTGGGTATGCAAAGACTAGAAGGAGAGTCGGACTCTTGGGCGGGAGCCCAGATCTGCACGTAGCCACGTGACTTCCCCGCTCCAGGCCTCGGCGCCTCGGTTTGTACAATCCGGGGCTGGGACTTGATGTCTGAGGCTCCAGGGAGAGTCGGACAGATAAGAGATGTGCTTCCCACGTGGGCCTGGGGACTCTTCCAGCTCTGTTCTGTGGGGCTCTCATAGACACTAGAACCAGGAAGGGTCAGATCCTGTCTCTGCCACTTACCAGCTGTGTGGATTTAGGCAAGGTACTCGCCCTCTCTGAGCCTCAGTGCCTTTGTCTATAAAATGGAAACGGTGATAGCTGCGGCAGGGGCTGCCAGGAGATGAACAGATGAATGTGGACAGCACCGGGGAGGCGGGGAGGCCCTGCTCTCCCAGGCTGGACCCCAGCGGCCATTAACCCTCTCGAGCTCTTGGGACTGGCAGCTGGGAGGGATTTCCACTGCTGTTTCCAGTTTCCAGTATTTCCTCCCGCCTTCCAGAGACACACAGAGGAGGAAGCTAGGACCAGGGAGGGACAGAGACCTGGCCAAGGCCCACGGCGTGACGGGGATAACCCATGGGCCCGACCCCACATCGCAGGGCCCTGCCTTCCCCAGACCTTCCTGCCCCCAGGGCCGTGGTGAGCGGGGTGAGTCATTGAGATGGGCAGGAAGCCAAGCCTAATCTAATATTAATCACAGAACCAGAGGTACTGAGCACAAGCAACCCAGAAGCAGCCATGGCGATGGCAGCGCAGTCAAGGGCGGTAGGTACCCTGGGCGCCATCCATGCAGGGAGGCCCCCGAACCTATGCACCCAGACACAGGAGGGCCTGGGGCAGCCTCTCAGGAAAGAGCGAGCCAGCCTTGGCCTGGCAGCTCAGTTGGTTAGAGCGTCGTCCTGATAGGCCAAGGTTGTGGGTTCAATCCCCAGTCAGGGCACGTACAAAAATCAATCAGGGAATACATAAATAACTGGAACAACAAATCAACGTTTCTCTCTCCTTCCCTCTTGTATTCCTCCAAAAAAAAAAAATCCATTTAAAAATAAAAGAAATTTTTTTTTTAAAAGAGAGAGAGAGAGAACCATTCCTCACCAGGCCCTCGCCATCCAGGGGAGCGTCACCCCCGCCGTGAGCACTGTCCCCACCCCCCAGACAGAAAAACCAAGGCTGGAGCCTGCTGGCTTCGTGGTGGGGTTGGGGGAGACACCCCCAGGGCAGGGACTTCACCCAGTCCTGTTCAGTGCCTACCACCAGGTGGGTGTCCAGCAAAAAAATGCAGCATGAATAAACCAAAAGTTCTTACAAGGTACCTGGCACAATAGCCCTACAAAGTGACAATTAAAAAAAAAACAACAACAATCCATGGGAAAACAGATGTTCAGAGAAGTAACCTGAACAAGCCACACAGTCAGTAAGTCCCAGAGCCACAGTTCAAACCCACCCTGCGACTGGAAAATGAGCCTCTGCCCCCTCTAGGGCTGGAGCTTGTGCCCCCACGACCAAGTGGCAACCCGCCCCCCCAAGCCCCCCATCTCCTTGGAACCTGCTCTGGCCCCCACAGCCCTCGGCTGTGAAGGAGTCGCTCTCCAGGAACTGGCTTTGCGTTCCCTGTCACCCCACTTCCGCCCCATGTGGCCCCGTGTCTGGCAGTCAGGTCAGGAGAACCAGCCCCAGACGGTTTGAGGGGACCAACCTCCGCACCCTGCCCTGACATGGCGGCTCCCAACTCAGAACATTCAAGAAGCCAGCGTCACCTTCCTGAAGGCTGGGCACTTAGCGCCCGAGGAGCAGGGGCAGATGAAGTCTCCTCCCACCGCCTGCCCCTCAGCCTGAAATTCCACCATTACTCACTCCTTTGAGTGGAGGTATTAAAGGCCTGTGTGGAAATGTAAATCATCACCGGGGGAAACCAGTTACTAATTCATCAGCAAGAGTCACTGCTGGTTTCTCAGAAGAACCCGGGCGGGGAACCGGGCTCTAGGGCCTGACGGCGCAGTGTAACGTGGCGGCTCGCGCCCCAGTCAGCAGGGCGTCAGGGGCGCTCAGATTCAGCCCTGAGCATCACGCCTCGGGCACAAAGCCTCCATCACTGTCCCCACTGGCCTCCTCCCTGTCCTCCCCGTCCTCCCCGTCCTCCCCGGAGCCACCAAGCTTGTCCCTGCCCCAGCGCCACTGTGCTTGCCCACCCCCTGCCTGAAAACCTATCCCCGCTGCTCTTCAAAATGCGCCCCCTCCAAGGAAACTGTGGGGGTGAGAGATATGTTCGTCCTCTGGGTGGCGATGGGCGTGTACCGGGGCCAAAACTCATCAAGTTGTGCACTTTAAGTAGGTAAAGATCATCCTGTGTTAACTACTCCTCAGTAAAGCTGGGGAAAAAATAAAATTTAAAAATGCTGCCTCTTCTTATCCTTCAGGTGTCGGCTCGGATGAAACCTCCTCAGAGAGGCCTCTCCTGGCCCCCCACCCCCCGAGCTGATGCTGCCACTCTGTCACCTCACCCTGTTTAGTCCCTTCCAGGGGCACATCCAGACATCCAGCTGAAACGGCTTACTGGCCAGCCCCCTTTCCCCGCAGGTAGGCGCTCAGGGGCGGGGCTGTCTGTCCTGTCCACCCCCCGGGGGCGTGGGGCTTGGCTCACTGTGTATTTGGGGGGATGACTGAAGGGCCAAGGCCAAGGCCTCTGAGGGGCATGGCGGCCACCAGCCCTCCAGGGGCACTGCGTGGAGCCGCTGCTCGAAAAGTGAAACCCAGAGCAGCGCTGTGGCCCTGCCGTCCCTGTCATCCTACAGGCTGTTGTGGCCGGTGGGAGGGGGCACCCCAGCTCCCGTTCCCAGCAGGAGCTGCCATCAGGGTGTGTTCATTCAGAAGATCCCTCTGGGGTTTCCCCCTCAGCCCATCCATGCCCTGGGGGAGGGGGGATCACCCCCAGCCCCAGGACCTTCTCTCTCTCCAAACAGAAGCCAAGAAGCAGAAAGGCCCAGTCAGGCCTGGGGGTCACCAGGCATGAAATGCTCAAGATCTGGGGAAATAGAGGCACGGCCCCCGCTCAGCCAGGCCTGGGGACTCATGGGGACCATTTGGAGGCTGGGACCATGTCTGGGCTGAGAAAAACCCAGCAGC
Source organism: Pteronotus mesoamericanus (assembly GCF_021234165.1). Classification (NCBI taxonomy): domain Eukaryota; kingdom Metazoa; phylum Chordata; class Mammalia; order Chiroptera; family Mormoopidae; genus Pteronotus; species Pteronotus mesoamericanus. The sequence goes on from NW_026555200.1 coordinate 4,029,484, forward strand.
TGTCACCCACAACACCCGGCCACTCATTTTTAACTAGTTTCTGGTTTAGGTAAGACGGGGAGAGGGACAGCCCCAGCCCTGGCTTCGGACCCCACCCAGCCCTTCACCACCGCTCGCTCTATCTGCTTACTTGATGGCTGTGGATCATCTGCCTTCCTCAGGGAGCAAAGGCTTGGCCCAGCATTCCAGACCCTGGCAAGGGAGGCGGACAGGGAGTCGGAGGGTCTGCTTGTCTGTCATGACCGCAGAGACCGATGGGAGGTCAGGGGTCGGGGGCAGGGGACGTGTGGCAGTGCACACGCACCTCCCGGCCTCGGCACCTGCCAGGCAAACGCCCAGGGCCACTTGTCCACCCACCGCTGGAAACGGTGCTGTCGGCTGGTCAGAGATACTGGGAAAATAAACATCTTGGCAAGGGTAAGAAGCGGGTGTGTTGCTGGCCCCGCGCCTCCTGGCCACTTGCTCCAGAGTCACCTCCTGGGTGTCCCTGTGTCCTGGGCTGACACTTGCATTTCAAACACCCACTGGTTGGCCACAATGTCCCAAAGGAGGCAGACGGTCCTGGAGTTCGTTTGCGGCCTGAAGTCTGGCCACTCCGTGGTGTCCCGCACTCATGCTTGGTAGCAATTAGAACAGCTGTGCCCTGGCTTGGAGGGACCCTACACAAGGGACCAAGGGCCTTTCTGAGCCATGGCCTCCCAGCCAAGTGGAGAAACAGTTAGCACCTGCAAGCATAAGTGGCTGCCACTGGGTTGCTGGCGCCTGAGGTCCCTTCCTTGCTGTGCTTCAGAGGCTGGGGTGGGATGTGCCGGGTCCAGGGGACCTCGGCACCCACCGATGCCTGGGGCTCCGCCAGGCCTGCCTGCCTCCCACCGGACCCACCCGTTTCACAGCGTCTGACACACCCGCAGGGATGAGGATGCTTGCATAAAAGGAGCCCCTCCACTTGTCTGTGGGTGAGCAGCAGATTGTTATTCACTCATTCATTCAACAAACACTACAGGCGTGTGGGTACAGGCCCCAGGCGAGGTGCTGGGAATATATCAGTGAACATAATACTCAAAACTCCCTGCCTTTGAAGAGTTTCCATTCTAGTGACGGGAAGACAAACAAAATTGAGGGGTAAAGTACACGCACGCTACAAGGGAAGAGGTGCTACACAGCAGCACAAGGAAGAGAAGGCAGATGGGGTGTGCCGGGGAGAAGGGTGCAAAGCTAAATAAAAGGGGGGTCTCTCTGGAGCTGCGAGCGGAGGAGAAGCCTGAGCGGACCTGCCACCGCAGCTCGCTGGCCCGCCCCGCAGGGGAGAGGGGAGAGGTCACAGTCACTCAGAGCAGGAGGGAGCGGTGGGGGAGGGGCCGGAACTGGGTGAACTTCAAGGCACGATGGACAGGACTTGCTGATGGAGGCCTCCAGGACAACTTGGGGGAGGGGGTTGGCCTGGGAAACTGGAAGGATGTAGTTGTCTTCGGCTGAGATGGGAGAAAGGGGCAATTAATTAATTACCCACCAGTGACTGTTCGGAGGGAGGGCAGATGCCGCAGAAGCACATGGCAGGGCCACCTAACCAGACTGTGATGGGGTGGGTGTGCGGTCAGGGAGGACTTCCCTGAGGAGGTGACAGATATGCTGAGGCCTGAAGGCAGAGGGGGCTGGGGAGAAAGGACAGGTGGCTGCTGGGAAGACCTGGATGAGGGCAGTTGGAGGGAACTTCCAGCAGCCCCAGGGGGCTGAGTGTTGTTGCGAGCGAGGAGAGCGAGCGCCCATGGGGGCCAGAAGTGGGCAGGATGGTGGGGGCTGCTTACTCAGCACCCAGAAGGAAGGAGGCTTGGCCCTCGAGCAGCCCAATCAGACCGAGAAATGGAGACGGGTAATAAATAGCCACAGATGAGTCATCTCAAGCCCCCAGTTTGAGCCTGTCGTGTAGCACTCCCTGGTCTGCATCCTTCCCAGGAGGGGCCCCTGATTTCAGAATGACCAGGTCAGGCCATCCTCAGCCCCCAGGGCCCCCCCTGCCGGAGGAGCTCCCCCTGCAAAACATCAGGGCAGAGCAGCTTTTCCTCGAATCAGCTGGCCCATCGCCTCCCCTGAGGCTCAGATGAAACTGAACTGCACCCAAAACACCTTGTTCTGGTTCTCAGGGCTTCAAATTCAAAAGGAAAAGACAAGGCCTCATACTAATCACATGCGTTTGTAGGTATCCAGGTGTTTTTAAAACAAAAGCATTTGGAAAGGCAGGCAAAGCTGGGTTCAAACCCCACCTGTTCCTGCCACAGGTAGCACTCAGAGCGACTGGTTAAGACCCCCCCGGGGCCGCCGTTTCCCCCGCTGCACACAGGTATGCAAAGATTAAACACGATAAACTTAGCCTCGCACTGGGCACACAGGAAGCTCTCGAGTACTCATAGCCCAACTACCGCAAAGACAGGGATCGGGGTCTCTTCTAAATAGGTAGCCACCTACGCAGGGTCCAGCCGCACAGACAGAAGAGGAGTTTTCGTCTATTTCTTCGGTGCTTTTTGCCCCAGCACTTGCTGATTTAATGAACATAGCCATCCTGAGTTAATAATAATTGTCACACAACTAGTTTGGTTTGTCACACTTCCATAGATTCGGGTGAGCTGTGTCCCAATTTAGGAGACCCCCAATCTCATAACACAATCTGTTCAAGCTTTGCCCAGAGAAGACATTAACTTTATGACTCTGGACTGGAGGCAAATCTCTGTGGAGGACGGGGAGGAACCAACCATCCTGGAAGGTAAACAGATCTGTTCCCTGACCCACAGTGAGGCACAGTCTCTGCCCAGGATGAAAGCTGACATAAGACATGTAGAAACGCCAGGGAGAACTCTCTCCCCACGTGAACACGGACTAGCAGCTCCTGCGTGCCTGCCAGGCATCGCCGTGCCAGCCCTTGTATTAGTTTGCTATTGCTGCTGCAACAAAATAGCAGAGACAGGGTGGCCCAAACAACAGAAACTTATTTCTCGCAGTTCTGGAGGCTGGAGGTCCAAGATCAAGGTGCCGACAGCTTCAGCTTCCTCCCCGGGGGCTGGCAGATGGCCACCGTCTCCGGGCGCTCACCCCCTGGCCCCCGCCTTTCCTCCGGGTGTGTGAACCCCTTTCCTCCTTTCTTAAGGGCATGGTCCTATTGGACTAGGTTCCCACCCTTATGACCTCACTTAACCTAAATTAACCTTTTAAAAGGCCCACCTCCGTAATACAGTCACATCAGGGTTTGGGGCTTCAACATAGGGACTTTAGGGGACACGGCTCAGGGGCTAACAGGCTCCTCTGCATTGGCTCCCGCATTCTCCCCCGAGCCGATGAGGCAGGCATCACAACAGTAGCTGATTCATGTATGTGAAGTGGAGTTCAGAGATGAAATGTCCAGTGTCACATCAGAAAGAAAAGGAAGAGGCACAATTTCCTGCTACCCCAAGGACTAACACATTCCCTGTGCCCCTTCCCCCAACTCCAAATAATTTTGAAAGGAAGAGGGAAGTCCTGGAACTTCATGTCCGAAAAGTCTGGAAGCAGGAAGGGGCCTCTCTCTCTCAGGGAGTGCCTAGCCCAGAGCTGCTCTGCCAGCGAAGGCAAGGCTAGGCCTAAAGGAAGCGGGTGGAAGGTCAGGTTGGAGACCCCTCGCGCGACGGTGGGGGGAGGGGCAGCGCATGGGGCAGGCAGTCCCTGCCCCACCGCAAGGGGCTCTCAGCTATAACATCAGCATGCGCCAAGCACCTCGTGAGTCACTCACAGGAACTCCCAGCTGAGGAGGCTGAATGACATACTGTAGGGTCCTGGGGTCTGTCCCCCGCCCCCGCCCCCGCCCCCGCCCAGCCCCAGCCGTGACATCACCTCTCGCCCTCTCACGTCCTTCCTCTTTCCCTTCCATTTTGCAAAGGGCTGGGCGGCTGCAGGGCTGACAGGCGGGGCGGTCCTGGACCCCTCCTGGCAGTGGACACCTCAAAGAGGCAGGAGGTGGCCCAGGGAGGCACGGAGCTTGGGTGACAGCCGCTGGTGCTGTCAAAACCGCGAGAGGGAGATTGCCAAAAAAAAAAATCCTTCCCAGTCAGAATGAAAAGTGAGACAGAGAAACTGAGTGAGAAGATCTCGGTAGAAAGAAAGCCAAACATCGGCTTCCACGAAAGAAACACAGCCCAGTGGGTCGGTGAATGACTAAGTGCTGTGGCCACAACGACAGCGACGGGGCCTCCTGTGGCACGTGCGCATGTGTGTACGTGCGTGCACACAGGTGAGGATGCATGTGTGGGTGAGCGTGAGGCTGTGTGCCCAGGGTGTGTGAGCGTGTGTGGGCACATGGCCACGCAATCGCGTGTGTGCACATGGGCGTGGGAGGGTGTGTGTACACAGGGATGTATGTGCAAGAGATTATGCGCACGCAAGCATGGGAGGGCATGTGTCCTTGTGGCTGCGTGTGCAAAGGTGTGTATGTGTGCTCACGTATGAGGGTGCCGTGGTCAGCCAAGCATCAAGGCTCTGCCTAGCCTCACAGGGGCCTGGGCAGCCGCTCTCAGCCGAGGGAAGGTCAAGCTCAGGGTAGGGAGGTGGCTGCCAGTGTTGCCCGGTGTGGGGACCACAGGCAGGCCCAGGACTTGCACTGCTTCCCACTGAGCTGCCTCCCTGGGAAACCAAGGGTCCCATCCAAAGCCAGCCCCAGGAGGAAAGAAAGGCCAGGGCACCCACCCCTGAGGTGCCCGGTGCATGGGCTCTGGAGTTCATGGTGCTCCGAGTCCCCGCTCTGGCCTGGGCCCGCACGGGCTGTGTGGCCTTAGGCAAGCCACTTACCCTCTCCGTATCTCTGCTTCTCCATCTGGAAAATGGGGATGTCACCTTCCCTCACAGGGCGGTTTTCAGGACACAGAGAAGCAGGGCTCTCAGACTAGCGCCGGGCACCTAGCCCGTGCTACATAACTCTTCCTGGTTACTGTCATGGTAAGCGATGTCTACTCTGGGGACAAATGAATCCCTAGGACTATAGAACCCCAAGAGGCATCGGATGCCGGGACGCTGGAGTGACTGGACACCCAGAGCAGCCAGGCTGAGTCCGAACTTAGTGGGGGTCGGGCGCAGAGAAAGGTGTGGGTGGTGGCCCTGTCCCCAGGTCTGCCTGCTGCCTACCGACCCTCCGGCCCTGGAGCTCGTCTCCTGCACGTGTCCTCCACATGAGGCTGGTTTGGGCGGGAAGACAACCCGCACGTGCAGTAAGAGCGAAGCGAGGCCCAGGCCAGGACGGCGTTGGGGTTCAGTGATGGAGAGGCAGGGGGACTGTACAGGTTCCCTTCCCCCAGCTTCCCTCCACTTCCTCAAGTCCCCCAAGGAATTTTCTGGCATAAAGGGCATATGAGTCTGCTCAGGCTGCCATAGAACAGTAAGTGCTACAAATGGAGCAGTGTAAGCAGGAAGTTACCTTCTAACAGCCCTGAAGGCTGGAAGTCCGAGGCCAAGGTGCTGGCAAGTTTGGTGGCTCCCGAGGCCTCCCTCCTCGGCTGGCCGATGGCTGTTGTCTAGCTTGCGGTGTCCTCACGTGGCTCTCCACTTTGTGTGTGCGTGTCTGAGTTCAAATGTCTCCTTTTTATAAGGACGCCAGTCACATTGTCACATTGGATTATAAACCACCTTTTTTTAAAGGCTTTATTTTTAGTGGGGGAAAGGATGAAGGGAAAGAAACATCAGTGTGTGGTTGCCTCTTGCATGTCCCCTACTGGGGACCTGGCCCGCAACCCAGGCATGTGCCCCAAGTGAGAATCAAACCAGCAACCCTTTGGTTCGCAGGCCAGCACTCAGTCCACTGAGCCACACCAGAGAGGGATAAATTAATCACCTTTTTAAAGCCCTTATCTCAATACCATTACATTCTAGGTTTACTTGGGTTATGTTTTTAATGCAAATTTCTCAATTTTTCAACAAAATATTGCAATTCTGCATTCTCTCACAGTTCTGGAAGCTAGAAGTCCGAAGTCAGGGCGTTGGCGGGGTTGGGTCCTTCAGAGGCTCTGAGGGAGAAGCTGTCCCATGCTTCTCCCTGCAAAGACCCTATTCCAAATAAGGTCGCATTCCAAGGTTCTGAGAGGACGTGTGCTTTACGGCCACCACATCCTGGCCGCGTGGCCACCAGAGCGCTGCTGGCCCTGCCCAGGGCTGGGGGTCACTGAGTCCTTTGAGAGCACTGAGGAGCCGGGGCCTCCCCCTGCGCTCAGGGGGCCCTGCCCGCCAAGGGCAGCGGGGTGAGCCCGCCTGGCCCCGGACAAGAGCCATGGGAAGATAAGGCCAACACAGTGGTGCGGGGCAGGGGGTGCCTGTGGCCAGGCAGGTAGCCCGAGGAGAGGTCCAGGAGAGAGTTCCTGCGGGTGGCCATCAGAGAGGCTTCTCCCCAAAGGAGGGGACAGAGGGAGGCCTGTGCGAGCCCCACAGCGCCCCCCTGCGGCCTCCCCAGGCATGGCCCACGCTGCCACACCTCCTGGAGTTGGAGCCTGAGGATTCCTGGCAGGGCAGGGGCGGGGGGTGGGGGGGTGGTTTCCAAGCCTCCGACCCTCCCAGCACAGCAGGAATGTTTGCACACGCCCCCCACCCGACTCCCCCAGGCCCACAGGCCTCCGGGTTAGCTCCAGCGGGGACAAGGGGCAGAGACCATCATCAGTCATTTCCTGGAGAGACGGCCCATCCCAACGAACGGTCCCCCTTACCCCCCCTTTCCTCACTGCTTCAGGCCAAGCGAGGTGCGCTCCCCGAGACAGGACCCCGTCTCACAGCACACACGTGGGCCCTCGTTTTCAAACAGTAAGTAACATCTCACATTTACCAAGCACTTACTAAGTGCCATCTACTGCATTAAGCATTTCGTTACCTGATCCTTCCTTTAACCCTCAGAACACTCCTACAAAGCAAGCAGCATTAGAGTCTCCATTTTACAGAGGAGGAGACTGAGGTTCAGAGAGGCCCACTGACTTACCCTGGACCCCAGGCCTGCGGCTCCAGGCCCACTGCACTGCCCGCCCTGGTGGCACCGACCCCACGGATCCGGGAGGGTTCTCCTTCATGCTGCTTCCCCCCTCCCGCCAGACTCTACCAAGAAAAGCCAGGGGAAGTTTGTCAAAATTTGTTGGAAGTAGGAAGGAGGGGAGCTGGGTCTCCCTCTGGGCTGGGGTTTTCTGACCACTGCCCACCCCCGCTCCCCCCGCCAGCCCTGGAGGTAGGAAGGAGCACCCCCATCGGATCTGAGATCTGGAAAATTCTCAGAGCCCCCCTCTCCCCTTCTTTCCCAGCTAAGACCCAATCGGGCCCCAGACCCGGCTGGCCCAGAACAGCCCCTTTGCTGTCGGAGCTGGGTCCCTTGGTGTCTGGCGGGTGGGAGCGGGGCAAAGGGTCTCTGTTGAGTTTCCGAGGCTGTGCTGGGAACTTCTGAGAGCGGCGAGAAGCCAGCCGCCACAGCCACAAAGCGGACCTGAGAGTACTGGGGTCAGGGCTCCGCAGGGTGCCACGACAAGGGGGTGTCCCCAAAGGCCACCTAAGCCACCATCTGGCACCCAGTCACTGGGGCCCAACCTCATGCCACTCCCACCAGCGGTACGGTAAGGCTGGGGTTTCCGCCCGTGACTTCCTGCAGAGCCTCAGCCCGGCTCCGTCATGCTCCTGAGGTGCTGGGTGCCACGGCCCTGTGGAGACGGCTCTGCTCCCTGCCATGGCTCTTAGCAACAGCCCCCTCCCCAGCCAAGGAGCTGAGAGAGAGCAGCAAGCTGTTGTATCCATTTGCCTGATTCTGATACTCTATTTCCGGTTCCCCCTTTATCTCCCCAGGGACAGTGTCAGCAGGAAAGAGTGAATTCAGAGAGGGCAGGTATGACGACGGGGTAGGGTGGGGGACAGGAAGAGCTGATGACAACCGTGGTGTCTTATCACTTATCACTCTCTTCCTGGGGTCGGCCCACGAGCGGGCTCTTGCTCACATCTCTCCGGGAGTTACCACCGCGTGCAGATGATGAGCCCGCGGCAGAAGCTTAGACAGCGGGCTGAAGGCTGACGTCAGCAAGCAGCCAAACTGCGTGGGGGTCTGACCTGAGCCCCGATCCTTTGAAGCCATGCTCCCTGCCCCTCCAGGGGATCAGCCTTCTGACGCGGCTCCCCCGTGGGCCAGTGAGCTCAGGGCCAGCCTAGCACTTAGGGGGCACTGAATAGGAGTTTCATTGCATCAAAATGCTGTCAGTTCTCATCAGAACACTACATTCAAAAGGCACATGGGGGAACAGTTCTGGAAAATGCATTGTTTGGGGTTTTTTTCCTGGCCCTCACAGGGCCCACCTCCCTAAGGACAAGAAGTAAGAGCTGAGGCCACTCACCCCTCCAGGGAGGGTTGCCCCCCCAGGTGGCCATCGGGAGCTGCTTCCGTTCTTTGGGAAGCTGGGCGGGCCCCCGGCAGGCCAGCTGGTGTTCGCGGCTCCACACACTCTACCCCTCTGCACACAAGGCCCTGGGGCTCGCAGCTGATGAGGCTCAGAAGCTTCCAGGATAGAGATGTTGCTGCTGTCCCCTGTCACTCCCCAGCTCCCACCCCAGGAAGCCAAACCCCCATGTGATGTCCTGAAAACCAGTGACAGCCAGAGCAGCTACAGCTGGCTGGGGCCAAGTTCCTGGGAGAGACCCACGGCAGGTCCCAGGGCCACGTGGCCTCGCACTTCCCAAGGCCCTGGGTGCGTTTCCTGAACCATTCGTCCAACGTTGTCGCCTGTCATATGTTGTACTAGAATAGAGCTGAGGACAAGGGAGGCTCGGCTCCTCTCCCCAGGATCTGGCCATGGAGTGGAACAGGGGTAAGCAGAGTCAGGGCCTTGGACTCGGGGTGCTTTAGCTCCCCAGTCCGACCCCTAGGCCGTGGCGTCAGGGAAGGCCTGTGAGGAGTGGATGCGGAAGCAGAGGCCTGAGCAGGAGTTTGCGGGAGGCAGAGGGGCCGTGTGGGTGGGCCAGGGGGAGCCAGCAGGCTTAATGAGAACCAGAGGAAAGCTTCGGCAGGAGCCCCACCGTGGGACGCGCAGGTGAGGAGCAGGAGGGGGAGCAGAGGTCTGGCCCTGCCCTGGCTTCTCGAGCACCGAGTGCCCCCAACATGTTTCCGTGTTCACTTGTTTCATTCCACGTCCCAGCACTCGCATGGGGGCTCCGCGGGGACAGACCCCTGTTGTCACTGTTGTCTGGTTGACCACTGTGTCCAGAGAGCCTAGGACACCGCCTGGCACACAGTAGGCGCTTGTAACATACGTGGTGAGTGAGCGAATGAAAGAATGAATGAATGGATGCGTGGCCTGTGCTGGCCCGATTTCTATGCCATGACACAGGCAACAGAGATTCAGACCCTCTGTCCTTATTTCTAAGTGACAAGCACAAGGCACCTTTTTGGAAGTGGGCGATCCTGCTTTTCGCCTTTGGGATTTATGCTACATTCTAGGAGGGGACAAAAGAGAAAGAACACTATTAACCTGAAGGAGGGGAAACATGTAAGGTGTCCTAGCGTGTGTGCCCAACCACAAGGCTCCTTCGGTTCAGAGAAGTGAACGTGTCCCGCCCATCACCTTCCTGACGCAGGCGGGAAAGCAGGCTATGGAGAAGGCCGAAGCCTGAACGGTTTAGCCACTACGTTAGAGGAAGCAGGAAAAAAACATCGCTGCTGTCACGGAGCTTAAGTTCTTGCAGGGGGTGACGCTCAGCAGGGAGCCTCACAGTTCATAATTTGCTAACACGGAAGCGCCGAGACGGAGGAGTGCAGGCGGGTGGAAGGTGCGGTGGGGCAGGATGGATCAGGGCTCCCGGGGTTCAGAGAAGCCTCTGGGAAGGAGACACTTGGCTGAGATGAGGAAGGTGAGTAGGAGCTGCAGGGGATGATGGCGGGGCAGGAAGAAACCCCACAATCCCAAGTGAGAGGGAGGGGAGGGCCCAGGGAATCAGAAACCGCCCACAGGTACCGGAAAGAGCAATGGTGGCAGTTCAGGGACAGGCAGGACAGGCAGGTGCAGGCGGAACGAGGTATCGCTGGACGCTCGAAGCTCTGTCCAGGGGCCTCCCTGTCTGTGACCTTCATTCTTGGGGCCTCAAGTCTGAAAACGCTCACTCCCCAAGCTGACACGAACAGAGTGGCCCTGGAGAGGCGGCGCGGGCAGGCAGAGCCCGCAGCCTCTTTCCTGAGGCCTCCTGCAGCGCTTGCGGGCGGAGCAGCGGCGAAGCCCGGCGGAGGTGGCCGTGTCCCTGCTCCGGCCGACCGTTCCAGACGGCCCCAAGGCGGGGCCAGCAGGGGTGCTCAGCGCCCGGAATCCGTACACGAAAAGACCGGTTTTTAGGTTTAAGACCTTTTACATCTCAGTAACTCTAAGATGTGAATTCTTTCACATTTTATTTTTTTAATCTTTACCCGAGGACATATTCACTGATCTTAGAGAGGAAGAGAGAGATATCGATGTGAAAGAGAAACATTGATTGGTTGCCTCCTGTACGTGCCCCAACTGGGGATCGAACTTGCAACCTAGGTATATGCCCAGATCAGGTATGGGATCTGCAACCTTCTGGTGCACGGGACAACGTTCCAACCAACCGAGCCACCTGGCCAGGGCATCTCTCCCATTTTATCATCTCTGAAGTTAGCATTCCCTCTTAGCCCGTGTGCCAGAGTTCACAGCATTTTCCTGGTGGCCCCCAAGGTCAGAGTGAGCCTTTCAAGAGTTGGCATCACAGGTTTGATCAAACACACCCTGAGGCCTCAGGCTGTGGCTTCCTGCACATGGAACTGACTAAAAGCCAAAAGGCCAGAAACTAACTTCTCAGAACTGTCCTTCCAGAGAAAGCCACCGTGCCCTGGCGGTTTAATGGAGCCTGGACTTTCATGGGAAAGAAACACTTTTATCTTGTTCTGTATCAGCTGAACTTAAAAACTAACCTTAGCTCTAAGTCTTGTCATTTTTGTGTGACAGAAGGCTTCCAGATTCTTTCCGCCCTCTGACCAAAGACTTTCCAACAAAACCACTGACTCCCATAGGCTCTTCCACTTAAAATTACATGTGGGACAAGGCCCTATTCAAAAAGGAGCACAGGACTTCAATAGACGTCTCCAACGAAGGCACAGGAATAGCCTAGAAGCCTATGAAAAGATACTCATCGTTAACCATCAGGGAAGCACAAACCAGAACAACAATATGCCACCCACAGCAAGATGGCGATCATCCAGCCAGCAGAAAACGAGTGTTGGCGAGGGCGTGCACACCGGGGACCTGCTGGCACCGCCTGTGGGGATGTAAAACGGGCGGTCGCTGTAGAGCACAGCTGGCCCTACTGCTCTCATTCAAAACGCAGATAAGATGCCTTGGGAACTTATCTCTTCTACATCCATAAGCCTGTGGTAAAACTGGCTGCATTATACTCGGCTCACTTAAAGTTGCAGAACCCAACTCAGACATTGAGGACTTACGGAACAGTGGTTCCTCAAAAAATGAAACAGAATTACCCCGTGATCCAACAATCCCGCTTCTGGTTCTCTAACCAAGAGAACTGAAAGCAGGGGCTCCAACAGACGCGTGTCCCTGTGCTCACAAAGCACTATTCGCAACAGCCGGGAGGTGGCAGCAGCCCGAGTGTCCACCATGGATGGATGACAAAGTGTGGTAGAGCCGCACAATGAAATAGTTCCTATTCGGCCTTGGGAAGGAAGGAGATTCTGGCATATTACAACATAAATAAACCTTGGGGATGTTATGCTAAATGAAATAAGCCAGTCACACACAGACACACACTGTGCGACCGCACTCACATGAGGTCCCCAGAGTTGTCAAGTTCATAGACACCGAAAGTGGAGTGGTGGCTGCCAAGGGCGGGGGGGAGTGGGGAGCTCTTGTGTGCGGGGTGTGAAGTTCCAGTTTTGGCTTTTTAAGAGATTTTATTTATCTATTTTTAGAGAGGGGGAAGGAGAAAGAGCGGGAGAGAAATACGGATCAGTTTCCTCTCGCACAAGCCCCCAACGTGCAACCTGGCCCACAACCCAGGCACGTGCCCTGACTGGGAATCGAACCGGCAACCTTTCGGTTCACAGGCCGGTGCTCAACCCACTGAGCCACATCAGCCGGGGCTGAAGCCCCAGTTCAGCAGGACAAAACTAATTCTGGAGATGATGAGCGGCAATGACTGTACAACAATGTGCCTGTACTTGATGCCACTGAACTACATAGGTAAAAATGGTAAATTTTACACATTTAAATATACATTTTTAAAAACTCCATGTGGAAAAGACTTTGTTCCTTCAGGTGCTAAGAAACAAGCAGCAAACCATGACCTGCTGGTGAATCTCCCCACAGACATGTATAGTTTGGATCGTACAGGCATTTGAACTTGAAAGCCTTTGGAGGGGACATGTCTCACCAGGTGGCCCTGGGCCCCACCGCTCCCAGTCACCTTCCCTGCCTGGCTACTGAACCATCTGAGGTTGGGACCCCCAAGAGAATGAGAGCAGACGTTCCCCAAGAGTCTGTGGCACCTATTACTTTGTGAGCGGCCTCTGCTGCCTCCGGCCTGGGGCTCCGCGTGCACAGACCTGGTGAAGTCCAGCGGTACAGTGCTCCCCAAAAATCCCAGGAGCCCCTCCACGTCCCCACCCCACACTGTCAGGTGCAGCCCAGGTGACCAGCTCTGGCCAATGAACCGTAAGCAGGAGCGACCTGTTTGTTGTGAGATTAATGGGCTGAAGCAACAGGGGATGTCCCCCAAGTTGGAGCCTTCAGTGGCCCAGGTCCCCAAGAGACAATGTCAAAAGCAAAGACCCCATGTGACCCGCCCTATGTGATCCAGAACAGAAAGGTAGCGTGAGCAAGTCAGCAAGAAATAAGCCTTTATGTCGAACCACTGGGATTCACTGGGGGTTCACTTGCTGCTGTGGCGTAACCTCACTTATCCTGACTAACACACGTGCTGTGCACAATGGGAAGAGAAAGGATTTTGCAGCTTCACAAGCTCTGTGTAGGAACCACGGAGACCGCAGCCCTAGATCCACCCCTCTATGCTGAGAAACCTCAGAAAATGCCAGTAAGCTTTCTCTGGGCTTTAGTTCCCCCTTTTTATCTTAGAAAAACAAGAATTTATCTTTCAACCTGGGGAGGAGACAGGAAGACAAGTGCTGCTTCTTAATCCAGGAGGGAGACCTGGGCTCTGCCAACCTTACTCATCCGTAGCGTCTGGGAGCGGCCCAGAGGGGGAGGAGGAGCCACCTGGCCCCGGGACTTCCAGGGGGCTCCTGTACGAATGAACCCAGTATTAGGGAGCAAGAAGGGGAGTGCTCACTCACCCCGCACTGCCACTTCAGCCTCACCTACAGGGCACAGCCTGAGATGTCAAGCCCCTTGCTGACATGGCTTTTTAACACTGACCTTGACCTCACCTTGTTTTGAGAACCCCTACCTCCACCTGGGAGGCCTTCTACCCAGAGCTGAGAGCTGAACAAAAAGCCACGCCCAGGGTGCTGGATCCACCTGGCCCTGCGCAGGCTGTAGGAAGTGTCTCTCCCCAGGTGAGGGGATGTAAGGCCAAGGCCAGGGCGCCTCCTGGGCCCTGTGGCAGCAGCAGGACAGACCCAGCGCAGGTGGGAACGTGGAGTGCAGACAGCATTGAGCTTTATTTCCAAACGTGTCACAGAGTGCCCTTACCTCCCACCTGAGTCCCCCCTTCTGACCCTGGGACAGAGACCCACCTGCCCAGCCTGGGAGGGCGGGGCCCAGTCCACCTCCGGCTGAGGCCAGGCAGGGCTCCCCTCGTGGACCCCCCTGCCAGAGGGGAGAGGCTGGAGGTGACGGCCGGGGCACTGTCCTCCTCTACGTGGCCAGTTCTCAGGGCCTCAGCCAGGGGGCGCAGGGCTGGGGCACCTACGGTTCTGACCAGATCGGGGTGGGGGGTGGGACCCGCACTGACAGGGCCTGGATGGTGAATGAGGAGGTGTCAGAGAGGGCCACTTTGGGGGCAGGTCACCCCAGTCCCAGCCTCATTCACTTCCGATCTCAGGGTCAGGGTCCTTCTTTGGGGGGGACGGGGTAGCGAGCATGGAGTGCTGGAGCCTGGAAGGGTGCCTTGGGTCAGGGCCAGCAGAGGGGGCCGGGCCCCTGCAGGGAGACACCCCGACCCTGCCCCGGGACTCTGCCGTCCCCAGCACCTGTCCTCCCGGGGCACCCGGACCATACCGGGTGGGCAGGGCCTGCCATCAGCTTCCGGTGCTGGGCCTCGGAGGCGACACAGGACCAGAGGTCCAGGCTCTTGGGGGCCGAGCCTTTCTCGGACTTTGGAGGGAGAATATCCCAGCCCAGCAGACAGTGCTGTGGAGAGCGAGGAGTTCAGGCGCCTGGCGTGGGGCAGGGCTCTCTCCAAATAGCCACGGTGTCCCCTGCGGAGGGCAGGGGCCTGTGTCTGCCCACTGGGCCTCCCTTTCCTGACCCCGCTGACCCAGGCGCTGGCCCCGACCCGAGAGGGCGGGGGGAAGGCCACGGCCCCGATGGAGCGCTTCCTGTGTGCCTGTGTGCCGGCCTCTGCCCCATGCCCGGCAGGCATCATGACGTTCCCTGAACTGCTCCATCCCCCACACAAACCTGTGGACAGTATCTTGTGCCCATTTTAGAGACAAGCAAACTGACTTTCCTTGGCACCCTTTCTCTTCCCCCTAGGCCCAGCTCCCCCAATCTCAACTGGGAGTGACTGGGGTCCCCACTGACCCCCGTCCTACCCCGGAGACACAAAGGGCATTAGGAGAGACGCTATGAAAGCATAAGGACCTGGGTTCAAATCCCAGCTCTTCCACTGGGCTGACCTTGGGCAAGCCACCTCCCTGCTGCCCCAGTGTCCTCCTCTGTAAAGTGGGATGGCCACGGAGCCTGCGCTCTCAGCTGCGGTGGGGCCCTAGAAAATGCCCCTAAGGACTGCACAAGCAGCACACAAGAGCTCGACAAACTGGGCCCATTTACACCAACGTGTGGGCAGACACTTCTCCTGGACCCCGGGGCGTGGGAGGGGTGCCCCACCTCCCCAGGGAACAAGCAGAGCGCAGGCGACGGAGACATCCTGGCCTGAACTCCGGAGAGTCCAGCACTCGTCCTCCTTGAGCTCAGCCTCGCTGTGAGGCCTTGGCACCGCCCTGAGCCTCTCTCAGCCTCAGGCTGCATCAGGGGCCCTGGGCCAGACAGGGGCAGCCCCACCCCCACCCCCCAGGCCCCACGTGGCTGCTCACCCGGGGCAGGGCCAGCGTGTCGGAGGCGTCGAAGCTCTTCCGCCGGTGGATGCGGTACCGGTGCGGGGGGTCCAGGATGGACAGCGGGATGCTTACCCTGAGCAGGGGTGGCTGTGGGGGCGTGGCCACCACCCCGAGCCCATCCTTCCCTCCCTCAAACGGGTAGGCCCCAGGCTGACCCCCTCGTCAGCTCCCGCTGCCCCCAAGGCTGCCCCCAGGTGTCCTGCCTGCTGTGGCCACTCACCTGACCTGCGCTGGCTCTGCCAGGGTCTCAGGGCCCCGCTGGTCCCGCGGTGTCCTGCACAGACGGCAGGGGGTGCCGGGGTCCGAAGGCACCGGGAACAGGCGCCGGTTGACACGGTAACAGTACACACCTGGGAGGCCCATGAGAAGCAGCAGCACCCCCTCAGCCCAGGTCCTTTGCCACCCCCAAGCACAAGGGCCTGCCGACCCCTCCAATCTCCCCGCCACCACACTCACAGGCACATGCACATGCGCACACATGGCATGCACACAAACTTGTGCTCACACACAGAACACACACTTCTCAAGCATGACACATGTGCACACACCTACACACCAGCTGGCACTTTCGTATGTGGAACTGCCATGTGTGCAAACATGAAACATGGTTTCAGGCACATTCATGCACATATGCATGTGCCTGTTATTTGTAATAACACATGCACAGGGCACACATACATGTGCATTCACACAAACACCCCTTACACACACATGTGCATGCACACCTACAGCAAAAACTTGTGGGCTCACGTGCCTAAGCCAGGACCCCTCACAGGCCACATGGGTACAGAGGGTGGGTGTGGGAGGGGGGCACATGGGAAGCGAGGCCACTGAGGAGAAAACGGAGGCTGCTGGGGAGCGGGAGGCAGGGCGACACAGGCGGACCCTGCCCCCACCTCCCCCCAGGGCCCGCCCGCCCTGCCTGTCCAGAGGCGCCTGCCCTCCCCGGGTCCCCAGCACCCAGCTGCCTCCCCAGGCCCCGCAACCTCGGCAGGGGTTTGCACTCACATTCATGGTCCTCCTCGGCGCCAGCACCCTCCTGGGGGCCTAGGAGCTGGGGTCTGTAGAACGAGAGCCGTAAGCCGGCCGGCAACAGAGCCCCGGGGCGGCCTGCCCATGGCTCGCCAGCCCTTACTCACGCGGGGTCACGGTGAAAGCACTCCTCCTTGTTGGCCTCCCGGAACTCCTGCAGCTGCAAGAAGAAGTCCTCGGGCTTGCGGCTGATGGGCGAGCTGGTGTCCAGAGACCCTGAAGCGGGCAAAGCACGGGGAGCTGCCCTGTGGCCACAGGCCGAGGCTACGAGGACGCTCTGGGCTGGCTCGCCTGTCCACCTGCTTGGCCCTCACCAGACCCCGAAGACCTGGGAAGGACCCTCTGCTCACAGTGACTGCTGGTTCCATCTCAGGGTCCATCTACCCTGACGCATGTCCAACTGTCCAGGCAAAAAATATTTACAGAGCCCTCACTAAGGGCCAGGCCACGTTTCACGTGATGAGGAAAGAGCAGGGAACTAGACAAGCCCCCGCCCTCATGAGGCTTACGTGCTAATGTGGTGGCAACAAACTAATCACCAAAGGAACACGTGATACAACACTGAATGGTTGACGCCTTCCGGGAAGTAAAAGGAAGCAGAACCAGGGAGCCCAGCTTGATAGCACAAGGGTGCCAGGGAGGCCTCTCTGAGGGGGTGACCCCTGAGCGGAGACCTGAAAGGAGGGAGGCAGGCATGTGGACACCTCAGGCAGAATGCAGAGCAAGTGCAAAGGCCCCGGGGCAGAAGTATATTTGAGGAACAGCCAAGAGGTAAAAGCAGCTGGAGGGGAGTGAGGGATGAGAGGGGAGGAGATGAGACTGGGAAGCCAGTGGGGGCTTGGGGACAAGGAGTAACGCAGCCAGATCAGCCACGTATTTTTATAGTGTTTCCCTATGGCTGCTGTAAGGTGAGGGGAAACAGGGGTTCCAGTTAGGAGGTGACTGTCAGATCGGTATCCTGGGAAAGGAGTAGTCGGACGCTAGAATATGGGGAAGGCAGGGTTACAAGGATGTGCTCATGGACTGGAAAAGCCATATGTAAAAAGGAGAGATGGAAATCAAGGTAGATCCCAAGGTTATGGCTTGACCAATTATTAGGTACTTAGAATCGTCATTTACAGAGACAAGAAAGACCACAGGTGGGGAGAAAATCAAGACCTTGATTTTGGACGTGAAAGCAATCTAAGGCACCTACGGTGCCATATCGAGAAGATGGCCAGATATACAAGTCTGGAGTTCAGAGGAGCGGGGTGGGCCAGAGATCCCAATAGGGAAGTCCAGACGAGCACTCGCTGAGTACTGTGTCTGTGCCTGTCACCGTGCCGGGGGCTGACAGAGGAGACATGGCACAGAAGGTGCTCACCAAGAAGGGCGGGCCAGTCAGACACACTGCAGCAGCGCCGGCGGGGGGCTCAGGCAGGTGTGTAGGCCAGCTGGGGCTCCCACCCCTACACCCAGGCAAGGCATGTGCATGGGGCGGGTCGCACCTGCAATCCAGTCATAGCCCAGGTAGGGCCTGAGGCGCCAGCTCTTCTCAGGCACTGGAGACTCCTTGCTGAAGGTCACTCTTGGCTGATGAGGTGAGGAGGGAAGGATTAGGCCAGTGGGCCCAGCCCAAATGAGGCCCCAGCTTGGAGGGAGGGAAGGGCTATGTCTTAGCTTATATACTGACATGGGCTGCAGGGCTCAGCTGAGGGCTTGAGAGCTGAAAGATAAAACTTTTGGCCCCCACCCACCCCTCTCTGCGTGACTCTGAATAAGCGCAGCCTCTGAACTTTGGTCTTCCCGCCTGTATAATGCAGCTCATCGCCTCCTTCCCAAAGTGCGGCCTGAGAAACTAACAACTGCCGCTTACCCAGCACTCAGGCTGAGCTGGACACGCCCCACGGTATCTCCCGATAGCCTCTCACCTTGCGAGGGAGGCTGCCCCATGAGTGTGCTTGTCGGACAGGGGAACTAAGGTTCAAGGAAGCGCCCATCAACGGATGCTCCACTCTCCCATGTTACCGTGGGCAGCTTGCTTTGTTGATCTGGGATGGACCTCGGGGCCTGAGCCTCCAGCTCTGCTGAATGTCCTGGGTCATCCGAGTCTGAGGTAGCCCCCAATGGTGCCGAGCAGCGCTTCAGGGACTCCTGATGCTGGCACTTGGCAAGTGGCAGAGAGATCACTCCCGAGCTGGCCCCGCCAGGAGAAGACATATCACAGGGGTCACGTTGGCTGGCATCCCACGGGCAGGAGGCTCTCGGGCCCACTGAGGATCTCTCTTGGGACGATGGCATCTCTGAAACGTAGCTGCTGCTGGAGTCCAGGCTTGCCTGGAACAGAGAGGCCAGGTCACCCAGCCGGCATACGCTAGGCATGAAGGCCTGGGTACTCGTGCCTGCTCCAGCCTCTGCATCCCTTCCCTCGCTGGACCTCAGTGTTCTCATCAGCAATAAATGGGCACACTGTGCAAAGTGACCCCGGAGGTCTGGATCCTGGCTGGGGGGTTAGCTGCCCCCCTCGTCCCCAGGAGCTCCTGAGGTGGACACCCACCTGTGCGGCCGCCTTGGCCACCGACCGCTGCATGGCATCCTGGCCAACCCACAGCTGCCTCAGGAGCTCCAGGTTGAGCTGCCGCAGCTGCGCCAGGTCCTTGGTCTCCACCTTCCCAGGCAAGATGTCCGCTTCCCACAGCAGATGTTGCCGACTCCTGGGCCGTCGAGTGCCCCCAGACCCACCTCTGATACCTGAAGTCACGACAGCATGATGCAGGGCTCAGGAGGCTGCCCTGTGGAGCCAGAGGCCTGGGTCCCAATCCCCCAGACTCTGATACTCGCTAACTGTGCAGCCTCAACAAGTTATTTAACCTCTTCTTGCCTTAGCTTCCTCATCTGCCGCACAGAGATGATAACAGTATACATCTCATAAGGCTATCGTAAAGATTAAATGAGCGAATGTGTGTTAAATCTCAGTACAGTTCCTGACACACAGGAAGCATGCAATATGCGCCTATTTTACTAACCTGGCCAGAGAGTGTGTCCTTATGTGCCGAAAGAGAACGATTCCCCTTTAACAAGCTGAACTATGGAACTAGACCAGTTTAACTTACAGAAAACAATTAGGGCAGTTCTGCAAACTACAAACGTAAAGCATTGTAACTTGTGAGTCCAATGCAAACCAGGCTTCTGAAGGGACTCTCTCCCCTCTCCTGCCCACCCTTCCTGCTGCCCTTTCTTTTTACAAATAAAGAAACCAAAGTTCAGAGAAGTGAAGCAACTTGCTTCATCCAAGTCACACAGCCAGTAAGTGGCAAAACCAGGATTTGAATCCAAATCTAACTCCAGGGTCCATGGTCAAACCAGCCTTTCCCTGGGACGGCGCCTCCTCCTGTTTTCAGGCTTTGCCCACCCCCCACCAGCCTGGGGATCCAGGCTCAGGGATGCACAGAGGCCTCTGGAAGCAGTTTCTGCAGGCTGGGGGACAGGCCCCCCACTCCCCTCAGACCCCAAGCCCAGACTCCCCTGACCAGAAAGCCTCCCTCAACACTCACTCTCCCACCCTGGCTGCTGTGGCTCAGCGGACTGAGTGCTGGCCTGCGAACAGAACGGACGCTGGCCCGATTCCCAGTCAGGGCACATGCCTGGGTTGCGGGCCAGGTCCCCAGTTGGGGGCGTGCCAGAAGCAACTGATTGATGTATCTCTCGCACATTGATCTTTTTCTCCCTCTCTTTCTCTCTTCCTCTCTTTCTCTCTTCCTTCTCCTCTAAGAAGTAAACACAATCTAAAAAAACAAAAACAAAAACAAAAACACTCTCCCATTTGAACCCCGAGTCCAGTCTGCCATGCACTCTGGGAAACATTGCCCTCCCACCCACGCTCCTCACCTGGGGACCACCCACACCGGGGGTGGGGGGCTCCTCAGCGTCTGGCTGCAGGGGCTAAGGCGGAGAGGAGCCAGACGTCCACTGGACACCCCACCCCTCAGGCACGCCTGTGGGAAAGGAGGGACAGAGGAGAAGCAACTACAGACGACTCTGTAGGGGACTCTAGTCTGCAAGCGGAACTAAGAGCCAGATCCGCCCTCCTGCGATCGGAGACTCGGGGCCCTACCAAGGGTCTCCGTTTCTGCACGGGGTTAAAGGGAACGGCTGCACGGCCCTCCTCCGGCTCCGGCCCCGCTCTGGAAAGCTAAAAGCCTCGCAAATGCAACGGGAAGGCAACGTGCAAAAAAGAGGCTGGGGCAGCAAAAGCACCAGACGCAGTGCCGGCGGACGCTGGGGCGGGACCCCAGGAAAGGGAGACCCGTCCACTTGGCACCAAGAGTAAGAGCCATCTTTCCCATTGCGGCCCCCGAACCCTCCGCGGGGACACACGCGGGGACACACGCGGGGACACACGCGGGGTCTCCTGCCGAGCACCCCCCCATCCCCACCCCCACCCCCACCCCCAGCCCTGCCACTCTAGCACTCACAGCACCGAAGCCTGCAACCTCTCCGCGGCCGCCGCTGGTACAGCCAAGACTTCCGTCCTGTCCACACTACGTGACGCCACGGGGGGCGGGGCCCGAACCCGCTGCCCTGATTGGTCAGGTGAAGACAGTCGCTGGTGAGCGTTTCTCTGCGTTCAGAAGCGGCAGTTTCAACAAAGAGGCGGGACTGAGAGAGTTATTCACCAACTGATTGGTCAACTCCCGAGATCAATTATTTTTCGGAAAGAGGCGGGCCCTGATTGGTCTGGACGGGGCCAGGAGGTTACGCTGTTTGGGGGAGGCAGTTTAGGAGCCTGGACCTGACAGTGCTTCTAAGCAGTGGGATCCCGCGGTGGGATAACCTGGGTGAGCGGGGTAGGCGGCGGCTGGGATTCCCAATTCTTTCATACTCTCTTTCAAGTACTTATTGTAACTACTTTGTGCCAAGAGACACTGTATTAGGCACCGGGAGACAGGTTAAAATTAAGAGGAGCCCATACCTTGCGGAGCGAGAAAGGCAGGGTAAAATGTGAATACAGTTTGTAAAGCATGAGTAAATTTATATGGAGTGCCTGCTATGGGCCAGGTATCTTCCATGTGTCAGTGCATGGCAGCCTCGTAAATGTGCTTTAAGGTGTGATTTATTGTCCCACTTTACAGACAAAACAAAAAACGAGGCCAGGAGAGCAGTGACTTGCCCAGGACATTTTTAAATAAATTAATATAATTCCCAAATTAACAAAGAGAGCCATCAGATGGCTTTCTCAACAGATGCAGAAAAAAGCCGCGAAGTATTGTCCCTTTTTCTTAGTGTTTGAAAGTGGGAGTGCCACGACCCACGCGGAGTGGGGGTCCCTGAATGGGAGCGATGAGGGGTTGAGAAAGGACAACACGACACAAAGACACAATACAAGACAATTTAGAGAAAAGCGGGGGCCAGGTGGGACATTGTCCTCTGATGGAGAGACGATGATAATGACCCGTCTCCGCATTTATTTCATAGGGGTTGGTTAGATAAAGCTGAAGGGAGTTTTGCAGGCTTAGGGGAACGCTGTGGGCACGGACTGTTCTGGTCCCAGGCTAACTACATGATAAAACTTTCTTCTGCAAAAGTTGCAGTTGACTTCAGCGGAAGCTTGTGGGTATCTACTCCCTTCTCAAGCCCCCTGGGCTCCGGCTGTTGCCAGTTGCCAGCTTGTTCTGCTTTGCAGATAACAAGCTGTCAAGCGTGGCTTTGCCAAACGCTTAACCTGGCTTTTGACATCAGCCTTCACCGTCCCCCACATGGGAGTGCCACAATCTGTCTCTTACCTTAGAGAGGTGCTCCAGCATTTGGCAAATGTAAACTAAAACTACAGTGTGCTACCACTACATAACTATATGTCTAAAATTACGGTATGAAAATTTAAAGACACTATACCAGGCGTTGGCAAAAAAGGGGGGAAGCTGGAATCCACACGATGCACACGTGGGAGTGTTAAGTCGTACAGCCACTTTGGAAAAACAGTTTGACAATATCTTAGGAAGTTAAATGTAAATTTACCACATGACCCAGTAATTCAGTCCTAGGTATCTGCCCAGGAGAATTGAAAGCACGTCCACACGAAGACTCGCACATGAATGTTCCTGGCAGCATTATTCATAAGAGCCACACACAAAAAATAGGAACAATTCAAGTGTTTATCAACTCCCAAATGGATAAACTAGATGTGGTATATCCATACAATGGAAACTGTCAGTAAAAAGGAACCAAGTACTGACACGTGCTACCGCATAGATGAAGTTTGTGAACATTATGCAAAGTGAAACAAGCCAGACACAAAGACCTCATATTGTATGATTCCATTTATATGAAATGTCCAGAAAAGGCCAATCTATAGAGACAGAAAATACATTAATGGTTCCCAGGGTCTGGGGTGGAAACAGGAAGTTACTGCAAACAGGCAGGAGGGATCATTTTGGAGTGATGAACAGGTTCTAAAGTTGAATTGTGATGGCTACACAACTTGTAAATTTGCTAAAATGATTGAATTGTACATTAAAAAAGAGTGAATCTTATGGTATGTAAATTACAACAATAAAGCTGTTTAAAAAAAAATACACCCACTACATTTATCCAAGGGGAAAAAAAATTGTCCATACAAAGAGACTTGCATGTGAATGTTCGCAGCAGCTATATTGTAAATGGAAATACCTGTGAAGAGGTAAATAAATAAACTGGTGCCTCCATATAATGGATAATACTCAGCAATAACAATGATATACACTTTTGGTACACACAACATTTGGATGCACCTCAAAGTAGGTATGCCAAGTAGAAAAGTACACATACTGTATATGTCCATCTGCATACAACTTTAGAAGATGCAAACTAATCTAGTGATAGAAAGATCAGATGGGATTGGGGGAGGAATGAGGAAGGGACATGAGGAATCTTTGATGGTTTCTCAGATGCACACATGTGGCCAAACTGAGCACACTGTACATTTTAAACAACACTTGAAATATGTGCAGTTTAGTTTATATGAACTGTATCCCAGTAAAGCTATTAAAAGATGTGATACCAGTAAACACACAAGAACCTGGCAGTATGTTTGCACTAGCTGTAAAAGGACAGCTGCCACTCTTACCATGACACCCTCTTGGGAGTAGCCCTGACGGGCAAGGATGAAGGTCAATCCTCCCGAGGGACAGAGCTGTGAGCCGTATAATCGGTCATCTGTTCATGACGAGGGATGAACAGTCTCAGGAGCAAATACGCACAATCTCCTGAGCGGTGGCCAGTGACTTGGGTGGCGCTCAGGGGTCCAGGAGAAAAAGGCGGGAAGACTGGGGCCAAGGAGAATAGGGGAAAGGGTAGGAAGATGAGCCAAAAATGACCCATGGGAGAGGCCACACAGGATTGAATCTTTGTGTCTTGTGTTCCAAATCCATCGGAGAATCTCCACTGCAGAGGAGATGGTCAACACCCGTCTGGCTGGATGACATGGCTGGTAGATGTCACGCAGCCTCCCCTCAGCCACCCTAGTGTAGGTACAATGTGCCCAAGGGCCGAAGGAGCCGTGATGATGGGGGTGAAGTCCACCTCCATCCAAGGGCTTTGGATTGCCTGATAGAGCCACACGGTAACTACACATTGCCTCACACCAAGGGACCCATTTGGGGACAAAGGGTCTCTGACTTAAGGATCTACTGATCTTACCAAAAACCTCAGCACCTAAGTGGTATAGCCTGAAAGGCTTAGCTCTGGGACCAGCCCCTGCAGCTCTGTTCTCCAGGAAGCTGAGGTATGCTGCTGTGTCCCCTACAGCTAGAATGTGTGGGTACAGGAAGCAGAAGGTGGGAGTAGAAGTCCCCTCTCCATTACTCCCAGCGACCCACTCATGGAATTTGTTTCCTGTCCCTGCAAACATCGGTACTGACGGGTTGGAGGTTCCAGTGCCTGAGGGCGGGAAGCTTCTTCCAGGGAACACAGTAGGGTCCCAGGTTCCATCAGTTTGAAGATAAGACCATCCTCTAGTCTTTGGTGGATCATCAGGCAAAGAGAGGTGCCATACCGCTGTGGGTAATAGATCCCAATCACTGTAAGGAGTCAGGGCTGCTGCTGCGCAAGGGGCAGGGGTTTGTGGGAAAAACACCCTCGGGTGTCTCCGTACCCAATGATATCAGTAAGTGGCAATCACAGCCTAACCAAGGCAAGACAACAAGGGCTCAGACCCCCAAGGATGAAGGTCTGGATCACCCCACCAGGCAATAACCAGACCAACGGCAGCATTAGACCGGGATAAGGGAAATCTAGAATGGAGGTGGACCAGGGACCAGCCGCTTGGACCACTAATCCTCTGCGGCAGAGATGGTGCTGGCTACCACCCTGGAGGGGACCCTGTTCCATCGGACTTACCCCTCCCCTCTTGGCCTTACTTGCCTTTTGCCCCAGCCCTGAGTGATTAGCTGCAAGCACAACCTGCCCGTGGCGTGCCTGCCCACGCCTGCCCACACCTTTCTCACCTCCACCATCTACGTCGCCCCAAGTTAGCACCCAAGCACCTATGCATGCAACCCAGCAGCGCGGAGAGCCACTCCCCCATGGGGCGGGTCTTCCGCCAATGGAAGAGGAGACAGCGCATAAATCCTTCACCCTTTCTCCTCCCCAGGAAATGGTACTGGGGCTCATTCACGGGGCTTCTTGGAGTCACCATCTATTCCTTCTGCAGTCCCATTTGGTGGCAGCCAGCTCCATAATGCCTCCTCCTGCTGGCTCTGTCTGTTTGCGGCTTCTCTCCCTCCCTTCAGGGTTGTTTCACAGAACAAAATGAGGGCATGCAGGAGCCCTCAGCTTCCTGGGAAACGCTGGCCAAGGCCCTGTCCACCTGCTAACTCCCCAAGTTGGAACCCAAATTGAACATGTCCAAACCGGAACTCCTCATCTTCTCCCCAAACCCGCGCCCCTGAGGCTTTCCCCACCCTACCGTGTGCTCAGGACAAAACCTTGAGTCATCCACGATGATGCATCATTTCTATCTTCAAAAGGCATCTAGAACCTGACTGCTTTTCACCACCTCCATCACACCTGTGCGGCCCGAGGCGGCACCCTCTCCCCCCTGGAATGTGGTAGTCACCTCCAGACTCATCTCCCTGCTTCTATCTTTAATCTGCCGTCTGCTCTCTAGCAGCCTGAAACCTAAGAAGCAGTAAGTCGGCTCCTGCCACTCCTCTGCTCAAAACGCCAATCTCCCTGCCTCACTCACAGAAATGGCCAGTCCTCACCCCAGTCTGCCTCTGGTTCCTTGAAGACACTGGGCATGCTCCCACCTCA
The DNA here is from genome assembly GCF_021234165.1 of Pteronotus mesoamericanus. NCBI lineage: Eukaryota > Metazoa > Chordata > Mammalia > Chiroptera > Mormoopidae > Pteronotus > Pteronotus mesoamericanus. The sequence goes on from NW_026555200.1 coordinate 4,055,057, forward strand.
GGACCTTTGCACATACTGGTCCCCCGAGCCTGGAATGCCCTGCCCCAGATAATCACAGGGGTTCACTGAAGTCTCTTCAAATGTCTTTTCAATGACACTTAATGCTGTGCACTATTGTTACACCCTCCCTCGCCCCTCCCTGCCTTGTCGACTAGTCCTTACCTCCTGACAGTCTTTTACTGGCTGGTTTTGCCTGTTGTCCGCCTTCCCCGACTAGCGTGCGAGCTGCGTGAAGGCAGGGATTTTCATCCACCTCATTCACTGCTGTACCTCCAATGCTTAGAGCCATGCTTATGAGCACATAGTATTTTGCTGAATTCATGAGCTTCCTCATCTCTACAGAGAAGAACCGACCGAGCTTTTGAGAGGATTTGGGTTCGTACCCAGAAGCGTGACACGTGATGAGCACGCAGTAAAGGCTGGCCCGTCTCACGTCCAGCCTAAGAGCCTGACTCAGAGACAGAAAACTGCTCTGGTGGACAGAGTGGGTTTAGCTGACATCTGTGAGGATGGCCCAGAGACACAAGCCCAGCACACACTCTGTGTGACTCAGTGGTGACACTGTGACTGGAGGGCCCACATTCCCAGCCTCTCAGTCTTCTCAAGAACTCAGTGGACAGATGATGTGGGTTGAGAAAGCGCAGGGGCGAGCCTGGCCTTGCCTGGGAATAAAGAATTCGGTGCGGGGTGAGGGAGGCTACGTGGTGTGGGACACCCTTCGGGCACACAGATCAACACAGATCATCGTGCAGGAGCTGGGGAAGAGTTCAGCGAGTTGCAAACAGCTGTTTGGTTTTTTTAAATTTTATTTATTTTTAGAGAGAGGGAGGGAGAGGGTAACATCAATGTGTGGTTGCATCTCACACGCTCCCTACGGGGGGCAGTCCTGGCCTGCAACCCAGGAATGTGCCCTGACTGGGAATCGAACCAGCGGCCCTTTTGTTGCAGACCAGCATTCAGTCCACTGAGCCACACCAGCCAGCTGCTGCTTAAGGAGAAAACACTTGTGGATTGCAGACAGAGTAACGACTGATTGAAACATTTTGGTTTCACTAACATATATGTACATTTACTGGATCATGATGTATTCCTAGTGGTGGGTCAGCGTAAAAAAATAAGCTGGACGGCCACTGGCCGTGGGGGAACTGGGCCTCAGACTCGGTCTCACCCAGGCGCCGGCCCCGAGGCTGGATCACTTGGAAGCCCTAGCACCACCCATAGGAGGTTTCCAGCAGCACTCGTTCGGTCCCCCACTGCCAGAGGGCTGTGACATGTGTGGGCTGTCACCAGGACAGGACTCACTACTTCAGGACGTGCTTACTGAGTCCTGGCTCTGTGCCAGCGCTCGTCTAGCGGCACGACAGGCAAAATACCTTGGCGCTTCAGAACCTACGTTCTAGCAGGTAGAGGCCTGTAACATATCACACGTTACAGGATGACTTGCGAAAAACATGCATATCACACACATTGCAGGGCAAGAGGCCTCAGAAGTGCCAGGAAACGGAAGGAGGGATTTTAAGTCAGGTGGCCTGGGTGGACCCAGAGAATGAGGTAACATTTCCACACACTTGGAGGTAAAGGAGTTAGTTAGCCGTGACAAGGTCTCGAACAGGCGGACGGTCAGGCAGGGCAAAAGCCCTTATGGAGAAGTATGTTGAGAAGTTTCAAGGAACAGCAAGGAGCTGGTGTGGCCGAGGCAGATGCAGCGAAGTGAGGGGCTGCCAGAGGCGGTACAGGTTTGGAAAGGCCACTGCCAGGACTTGAGCCTCGTTCTGGGTGGAAAGGGACCCAGAGCAGTGTGTCGAGCAGAGATGCAACATGACCTGAGTTCTATTTGAAATCTATGTCAAGGCCACTCTGGCTGCTGCCTGGGCAGAAACACGGGAGGGCCAGGGTGGGAGGAGGGGCCGCGTTAGGTGGCAGTAACCTGGGGGAGAGGAGTGGTTGTTTTGGGGGTTGGGGCGGGGGGAGTACTGGTCAGGGTCTAGAAGTGTCTGCATACAGAAACTGACAGGTCAGAGGCAGCACATGCACCCTGGCCAGGGAGCCCTCTTGGTCGGAGCGTCATCCCGATACACCAAGGTCGCGAGCTCAGGCAGCAGTCAGGGCACCTGGGAGGGTCAGCCAATGAATACAGGGAGAAGTGGAACAACCAAAATTGATGTTTCTCTCTCTCAAATCAATAAAAAAAAAAAAAAATGAAACTTCTTTAGACATAGCATGTGACAGTGGAGTCTGGAATGATGCCCAGTTTGTGGCCTGGGAATCTGGGAGGTGAGGCTGCCACCCACTCGGATGCGGAGGCCTCTGAAAGGGACCAGCAGCGAAGGCAGCGGGCGGTGCCACTGCCCAGGGGACAGGGTAGAGGGCCGGGGGAACCAAGGGCCCTTCAAAAAGAAGAGAAAGAAAAGGTCACAACCAAGTTCTCAGAAGGCAAGCCAGGGAGGACCAGTCTGAGTCATGACTTTGTAAGAGAGAAATGAATGGGTTAGAGATACAGTGAAATCTGTAAAGAAATCACTCTAGACTTCCTGGTTCTTAAAGATCAGTTACGCCTTCAGTTCTTCCGAGAGTGTCAGATTCCTTCTAAGGGTGAGGAGGAGCCTGCAGGCAAATTACAGAGCGAACTTCCCCTAAACCAAGCTAAGGTCATTTTAAAATACTAATCTGTAGACTCAGTTAAGTCAGAGTTTGCAGAAGAACAGTAAACCGAGACGATCCCACAAAGGGTTCCCAACCAGTTTTATTTTAGTTTCCAATATTATCAGCAAAGATACAGGAGTAATTCAGGCAAATATATCACCTTAAATACATGTCTTGCACTCCAGCAAACAAACATAAAAACAGAGAACAAAGTCAGCAGCATTAAAGTGTTTTTTGCCACATTTCTTTTAGAAAGTCTCTCCATCAGTGGTATAGATTTCATATTACTGATTGCATAAGCTCAAAATCCCATTCATTGCCCAGGGGCTACATTAAAAAAAAATTCATGTTTAGTTATAATTTTTTTTTTCCAAAAAGCACAAAATTCATTGGAACTGTGTGACAAGGATTTCCCCTGACACGCTGCAGGTGACTGCCACCTGGGCCTGAAAAATGCTCAGTGAGTCCTACCATGTGCCAACTTGGGCAACGTCCATCACTTCGTTCCTCACAACAGGGCAGACCAAGGCTCTGAAGGATGAGCGGGACCTGGAGAGGAGGCCCCTGCGTGTGCACACGTCCTCAGGCCAGAGAGTGGGTGGGCTCCAAAGAGCAGGGCGAACCCCAGCTCTTGCCTAAGCCCCGCCTCTTGCTGGAAGAGGCTGCTTGTTTCTAGCACATTCTCCGAACTGTGCTGCAAAGGCTGTCCCCAGAGGCGGTTTGCCTGCACAGTTAACACACTGGAGACAGGAACCTGCCCCCTCTTTAACCAACAATCCCTAAACCCAACAACGGAAAACATTCAGAGTTAACAAGAGGCCACGTGCATGTCAGTCGGAGGCTCCGGAGATTGGGGAGGGCGGGAGGCCAGGTCCCAGGTCTCTTGGCCAAATGCAGTGGCGATGGCACAGGAGACTGGGTCCAGAGGACAGGTAGCCAAGGGCGGCTTGGACCAAGCCCGGGATAGGGACACGACTCTTAAAGGGCATAAGAGGGATGCAATCAAGCTAGTGGGTTCTCAGACCCCGTGAGCCCTGCAGAGTGAGGTCAAACGGAGGCCCCGCTCTGCCCCGCCTCCACCTTCTCCCGCCATCCCGGAAGGGGGCCTCCTCTCAGCCCGCTGCCAACATCCTCTTCCTTCTACCATCTTTCCTTCTCCCACATCCTTTGACGACCAGGACCAAACCTTCTTTCGCTAATAATAAAACCAGATTACGCAGGCCAAGGACCGAAACTAGAACAAGGGATGCAATGAAGAGCAAGGTGCCCGTCCCTCCTTGTCGCGGTAACAGCCATGCCCTCGGACAGCACCGGCATCGGCAGGGAGACAGCCCTCCACAGACGAGCGCCCCGGAGCTGCTCTCACCACCTGGTGAGAGCACCTTTCTTCCCCCTCATGGCACAGGGCCCACCTCGCCCACAGCCCAGAGCGCCCGTAAGGAGCCCCACCACCAAGGTGCATCTGAAAGGCTCTGCCCACGGGACAGAGCGTGAAAGCTTATGGGCTGAACTGACACAAGCCACAGTGCTTCCGGGACAGAGCCTTGCCAATGCAATCGGGAAAAAGCCAACCGCCCCCTGAGGTGGGGCCCTCCCGCAGGTGTGCCAGGGCCCAGGGAGCACAGGGACGCACGAATCAGCTGTAGTGTTGGCCGGAGCAGGGGCGTGTGCCCGACGCCCCAGAGGGCTCCAGGCAGGCGTTTCGTGATGCTGGAGATTCTGGGACCCGATCAGGCGGCCCCAACAAAGCAGAGAGAAGACTCGACCCAGCTCCTCAGTGCCATGCTGTCCACGGTCGTCATTTAACAAGCCTTCTTTAGGGGGTACGAGCCACTAAAATCTTCCTGCAGCAGCAGGCGAAGGGGCGGGGGGCAGGGCGAGGAACTAGTGTGGGCGGGGGGCAGGGCGAGGAACTAGTGTGAAGGGCTCAAAACGGTGTGAAACACTGGCGCTTTCATTCTCACGGCGGGCCGGCCAGAAGCAGCGTGGGGCCCTGGTGGCGGCCCCCGCTCCATGGCTGGCGCCGCCGCCCTTCTCCACGCAGGCTCCGGCGGCCCACTATCTGCTGGGCTGCAGGTACTGGTGCATGAACATGTTGAGTTCACTGTCCATCCAACCGCCTTTATTCCTGCAGGGAAATGGTGATTTTGCAGCGGTACCAGCTGACAGCAGGTAACATGAGCAGTATGTGTCAACCTGTTCCTGGCAAAACCCCATCCAAATCCCCCTCCTTACAAGGGAGGAAAATGAGGCCCAGAGAGGCGAGTGAGCTTCCTGCAGGCCTGACCCTCAAGCCATGTGTGCTTCGTCCTGGGACCACGTGCAAGCCCACGAAATGGTGGGGGCCCAGTCACCCTGCCTGTCCTGTTTCAGCTCACCCTGTCCCCAAGGCTGACAGGCAGTACACACTCCCCACATGCACCCTGAGAGTCCCCAGGGGATGAGCATGTCCCTAGGAGCTGGCTGCCCCCGGTGGTGGGCGGGGAGGGCACAGCCAGGGGAGGGGAAGTCCACCCCCTGGGGCTGGAGCCCATGCCCAGTGACGCAGCTCCCCGCGTGCTGCCGTCACAGGCGGGGGCAGGAAGCCCAGAGTCCCCGCGGGACCTCTGCGGAACACCAGCGCGTTCAGCCCTGTGGCTGTGTCAGGGAAGCTCACTCCATTTTACAGAGCAAAACAATGAGACATAGGGAAGCTCAGGGATTTGCCCGAATGCAAGTGCCTGGACCTGAACCAGGAATTCTGACTTCTCAGGTCAAAACTCTCTCCAGGAAACTCAGTTTTAACAGAGACCCCACACAGATCTGAGTTCCAATCCAAGCCCTGCCGGTTGTCTGCTACCAAAGCAGCTTCCTTGTGGGTAAAAGTGCGGATGTGCCCCCTTTCCTGAGCTCAGAGAGGGAGTAAACAGTGTGCAGAGGGTCTGGCCCAGGGCGCCAGCACACAGCACACAGGGTCAGAGGGCACTGTGGCCAAGCGCACCTGCGCTCTTCCCCCAGCCTACCTACCATTCACCGTGAGAGTCCCGGCAGCTACTTAACCTCTACAGCCCCGATTTTCCGTTTTCTAAAACGGAGGTGGCAGCGCGGCCTGGGAGGGATGCGGAAGGTTGAGGGGAACACTCCTGTCAAGCACCCGAGACGCCGCGTTAAGAGAAGGTGCCAGTGAGCTGTGCCTCACAGCCCCACATGGCTCGGCTCCCCTGCTGCCGCCATGGCCAAGACAGCAAGCGCCTGGGGGGCCAGTGACTGCGTCTCGCTGAGCCTCTAGCACTGGCACCACCCTGGGCACCCAGCAGGTGCTCGGCAAACGTCTAACAGAGGAGGGGGCTAAATCCCCAGCAAAGAGATGTGTCCACGTGAAAGACACAGACAGGCACCTGCGCTACCACGGCGCCTACGCTGCACACCGGAGCCTCCAGCCGCCCGCTGCCCAGGCCAGGCTCACCTGAGCAGTTTTGCTTTGCTCTGAAGTGAATCAAGAACCTCAATTTTCTGGTTCATAGCAGCAATTTCCTGCTCCAGGTTCTCCCGGGTGATGTCGACTTGCTGGCACAAATGAGCAAAAGTCCCAGACAGTTCCCTGAGGAGGAGAGTCGGTGTCAACCTGGCATCGCGGCTGTTCTGCAGAACGCCACCGGTGGCTCAACCCAACCCACCCGGAGCGGGGCGGCGGCCCAGCCCATCTGTCACCCGCCAGCGGCTCTGCCCTGTCCCCTTCATGGCTGGGCATGATCCTCGCTGCCCCCGCGGAGACCGTGCATATCCCAGACCGCGCACATGCAGTGAGAACCGGGAGCACAGGACAGTAAACCCCGGTGTGGGCTCAAGAGATGAGGAATCAGATGTTGGTTCTGCGGCTCATCGGCCCAATGACAGGTGACAAATGACTACTCTTCAAGTCTCTACCTCTTCATTTTGAAAAAGCAAATGCCTAGAAAAACATCTACCTCCAGGCCTGACTGGTGTGGCTCATGGAGTGGCCGCCGTCCCACAAACCACAGGTCGCCAGCTAGATTCCTGGTTAGGGCACCTGCCTGGGTTGCAGGCGTGCGACAGGCAACCAATCGATGTTCCTCTCACACATCGATGTTTCTCTCTCTCTCTTCCCCTTTTTATTTATTTTAAAAATAAGTAAAACCTTCTAAAAATTTCTTTAAAAGTCTGCCCCAAAAGGGCTGGAGGAGAAAATGCCTAGTGAGGGGCCTTCCACACTGCAGCCGGCATTCACCCCACAGCCCAGATCAGGGGATCCGTTCCCACCTGACTTGAGATGTACCATGAAGAGTGGGCTGTGTCTCACGACTTAAAGCTGCATCCACAACCCAAGCCCCTCAAGGCACCTTTAAAAAATCCTGCAAGTAACATCTCTGATCTTCCCATGTCCTCCTTCCTTGGGGAACCAGACTCCTACTTGGTCCCAGCCCAGGACATACATGTCCTTGGAAAGAGGCTTCTCCCAGTCCCTGGCCTCAAGGGAGCACTGCACAGCTGAAGGTCAGCGTCAGGCGGTGTTTGGGACCCAGTGGTTTCCAGGCCCGGCTTAGAAGGGAACCCAAAGGGAAGTCCTGCCCCCGGGAGCTGGTGCTGGGCTACAGGCTGCCGGCCACTCACTGCTGGACTTGGTGGCTGCAGTTGGAGCCGGTGTAGCTGATGATGAGCTGCAGCTTCTCGCTGGCGTACTCCACAAACTGGCGCTTGAAGGCCCTCTCCTTGGCCTTTGTGGTCCAGGTCAGACGCTCATAGACGTAGAGGAGGCCGTAGAGCCCAAAGGACAAGGCGATGAGCCGCCAGCCCACTGCCTTCCACACCTGCAGACACACAGCGGTCAGCCGTCGCAGCCTCTCTGCCATCCCACCGCCCGCCTCTCGGCCTGTCCCTGCCAGGACTGTTCCAAGAGCCCTTTGTGCTTCGACTCAGAGCACCTCTTTGATGTTTTCTTTAATCCCGCTGAAAGTTTAAAGTGAAGGAAACCTAGGGTGCGCACACGTGTTGTGCACAGCAGGGATGGGGGGAGTTGGGCTGGAAGCACAGACTCAGGCACCCAGAACTCTCAGAAATGCACGTGCTGAGGACACTGACAAGTCGGATCCCGCACAGTGTCCCTCAGCAGACGGCTTCTCTCCTGGTCAGGTACGGAGAGCTTTGCTTCAAGGCACTGTGGCTACGCTCACAGAGCACCGGACTTGGAGCCAGAAATCCGTGGCTCTAGTGCTGCCTGCCACCCTGACTGCGTGACCTTGGGCAGGTTTCTGTACCCGTTTCCTCACAGAGCCAGCATAATGGCCTTCACCCAATTCACAGGGTTGTGTGGGTACAACCAGACAGTGTAAAGGGCTTCAAAACCACCAGGTGTCGGCGTCTCAGATGATGACCCTTGGCCCGGTCACATCTGTGAAAGAAGACCCAGAGCGGGTGGCTGGGGGGGACAGGGGCCTTGCTGTCTCACCCTAGACTCTCAAGCTGAGAGCTCAGTTTTGTTAGATACATTCTGCCACCCCTTCTACAGATCAAGTGTCCAGGATCCAGAGAACTTACCCCATCATCAGGAAAATTCTAGGTGTGAGCTGCCCTGGCTGCAGTGCCTCCTGGATCAGGAAGTACAAAATACCGCAGTGACCAAGGAGGCAGCCTGCAATTCAGGCCTTAGGGTGGAAAGGGCCATAAAACTAGGAGATGGGGATCAAGGGGTCAGGCCTGGGCTTGGCCTCTTGTCTTAAACCCTTTCAAGTCTGCTCTTGATTTCCCTGCCTACGAATGAGAAACTCCTGACCATGCCCACCTCTCTGGAACCCAGGCCTGTCAACTTCTTGGGTCATTCCCTTCCCGCCCCTGCAGAGGAAAGGATATGGCCTTAGGGGCAGACAAAGCCAGAGTCCAAACCCTAGCTGTGTATCTTCGGCAAGCTAACCACAGACCTTCCTCCCCGGTCAAATGGGAACGGTGCTGCCTGAGTGCCACCTGAGTGCCACCCGAGTGTGACAACTAAGTCAGCAAGTGTATGTTAGAGGGCTGAGGCCGCGGCGTTCCCCGCAGATCAGCAAGAACGGGGACTGATGGGGGTGGAAACGCCGTGCCAATACGGGGTCCACCAGCACTGTGCCCCTCAGGCTCCCACCACCTGTCCCCCCGCCTCCCACCCTGCCCGAGCGGGGCGTGTCACTGACCACGCCTCCAACCACCAGAATGCCCATGGAGGTCCTGGACGTCAGGGAGGCCAGGCCGGTGACCATGGAGACCATGAGCTCCTCCTGGGTGAGGGAGCCCTGCGGCAGAGGGGGCATGCTGGGGTTGGCTGGCGTCAGAGGGACGGGGCGCTGAACCTGAAGGGAGAAACGAGGAGAGCGGTGAGAAGAAAGGGGCTCAAGCAACGGAACCCCCAGGGACCCTTGAGGCTAGGGGTCCTGAAATGGGGACAGAGGTGGCTTTTTAATTTCCAAAAGGCCTAAATGGGGAAAAATGGGCTTCGCAAGTTGCAAAGAGGATTTAAGCTTCATAGGAGACCTGCCAGCCCAAAGGTGAGCATTGCGGGATACCCCAAGATATGAGCAGTGCCCACCCTGGAACGCTTTAGTGCCCCAAAGTGTAGGACACGCACCAAGAGCAGTAGGTGCAATAACTGAAGTGGGTACAGAGAGGTGATGTAAAATCTAAATATTAAAACAATAAGAAATTTTATGCCATCTAGATTTAAGTTACAAATTATTATGTTACTTAAAAATAATTAATATAATTTAATAATACTAACAGTTACTTTAACGTGCATTAGAAAAAATACAGCTAGCACTTATAATTTCACAAATATTAGTGGTTAGGGTTAGCTTAATCTGTGGGAAAACCTTGACCAAGGTGTGGCACGGAGGCGCGTGTGCCACAGCTGCTGACCTTGGGGCCCTCCAGAACACTCCGTGCATCTGGACACGGGGTGCAGACCCCTCCCCCGCACTGCCCGAGGGCGGGGCAGGGCGGGGCTTGCCTGGTCGTTGTAGCCCATCAAGGCCCGGCGGCTGCTCTTGGGGCCCAGGAACCTATTCACTAGCATGGTCCACCCGAGGGAGAAGTGGAACTCGATGTCCTCCTGAAAGTCGGCACACAGCTTGTCACAGTTCAGGTCGTAGCTGAGAGAGAAGCACTGCCGAGGAACCAGCAGGTCAATCTGACTCCGCGCCGACGCAGGAAGGAGGGGCTTCAAGCCGTCTGTCGGGGAGAGGGTGGGGCGAGGGCACCTCAGCTCCACCCTGAGCCACTCCAGGGCCGAGCCTCAGAATGGGCGCCACGCCGGTCGTGGCCAAGGGCGCTGATGGTTCTGCCCAGAAGCCAGGCCCGGATGAGAGGGCCTGTGGGCCGGGGGCGCCCCGCTCGGGGCCGGGGGCCAGCTCTCCTGGGGGATGCAGATCCGGGCTCTATCCCTGCTAACATTTATGCCTCACGTGGGCTAAGAAGCAGGTCAAACTCTCAGCTGTTGACAGTCCTGTGTGGTAACACAAGACGGTCCTGAGGTCTACGTGTGGAAGGAACTCATGACACCACCCAGAACCCGAGGTACTGAGGGGACTCATAAAAGGTGACAGATAAGGAAGGGTCGGTTTCTGTAGCCTGGCCTCCGAAGGCGAGCTCTGGGCAGCCCAGCGTGCGGACCCGACCTCCCCTGCGCACTGACCTATCATCTCCTGCTGCATGGTCTGCAGGGAGCTGGTGATGGCCGTGGAGCAGCGGTCTGACATGTTTCGGCCCAGTCCTTCCTCTATATGGCGGTGCAGCTCCTGCAACCAGAAGACAGATTGAGAGAAGCCGCACCCCGGTCATGACTTCCTTCTGGGGAGCCGAGGGACAAGGAGATCCGAGGCTGGTCAGCCCATATCCACCAGGGGACCCTGGAGAGCTGAGTGAGGCCTGGGTCCCCTCTCCTGGCTGAGGAGCCCCAACACAGACCAGCAGGGACCGAATCACTGCGTGTTTGGAGAGTCCACCCAGCAGCCAAAGGAACGGAGTGGGTATTTAACCAGAGCACTGCTGCTTAATGACTCACATTCTTATAAACCTTGAGGACGACTGGGGAAGGGTGGAAATCCATCTGGTACTCGTCCACCAGCACCGAGAGGCGCCTGATCTCCTCGGCCATTGCTGTTGACACCTACAGAAGGCAGCGTGGAGGTTTCAAGAGCGTGGCTCGGGCCCACAGTACCGGCCAAGTGCCTCATAGACTCTGATGTACTGGGTGCCCCTCTCCTAAGGCAGCGGTTTCCTCAGCTCAGCTGGCCATGGATTCCAGCTTTTGCGGTAGAAGAGAGTGAGCGGCTGGCTGACCAAACACTCATCTAAGATCTGGAGAAGGAGGTCCAGGAGGGGGCCTGCCCAGGGTCACGCCATGGGACAGTGGACCCAGGGAGGGCTCTTCATTCTTGAATCAGGGACACGGGTTCCTTCCGAGAGGCTGAGAAGCCCCCGAAGATGGAGGCCGCTTTTCTTCTTCTCCGGCACCCTGGATTCTACTTGAGTCCAAACCTCCCCAAGCACCTTCTCGTCTCTCACCTGCCTTTCGACTTCCTCCGTGATCTGCCTAATTCGCAGTTTGTAGTCTTGCGCCAAGAGCTCCAACTGTTTGTCAATAAATCTCAGTCGCTCCTGCCGATCCTCGCGCATTTCCAGGCAGTAAACCCTGAGAGAAAACACGCTGGTGACACGGCCCAGGTCCCCACTCGACTAGGCGGAGGAACAAGAGGGGCCGCTGGAGAGCCTGTGTGGGCCCCAGCAGCGGTCCGGCCGCAGCAGGTACTGGGCAGTTTCACCCCCACACCCAGGTATGTGCCCCTCCCCTTCCCAGGTGCGAGGGAGAGGTGGGGCCAGCTGCTCACTCTCAGGTCCTTTATTTGGAAGATGTTGCAGTGACAGGGCGGGGGGTGGCTTCTGGGGGTTTAGGACAAGCTCTGACAATTAATGTGGGGAAAAAATGCTCAACCCTAGAAGCCTGGCAAAACTCACCCAGTCTGAAGTAACCTAAGGGCTGGGGAAATGGCAGTTCCAGCACATACTGCTGGATTTACATGTTTCGGAAAGGAACAAAGCAAAACTGGGTAAAACCAAAAATGCATATACCCTAAAATGAACAGCTCCACCTCCAGGAATTCATCCCAGAATGGCGAGTACAAATGTGCTGGAGGGGCACATAAACTGGTGTCCACTGCAGCAGGGTTTGCAACAGCAAAAAAATGAAATCGACAGTCAAGTCAACGGGAAAACGAGGTATTCCCAGTTCGCGACGGCCGCCCTGCAGCAGTGAGCAGTCAGGAGCTCCGCGGACACGCGTCCACGAGAAGGAAGGGCAGACACACGCACAGGAGGCCACCTCTGTGCATTCAGAGCACGTGCGAAGAGTGCTGCATAGTCTTCAGGGTTTATGCAAAAAGTAGTCAAAATGGATGACAGCCCTACGGATTCATGGTCATGGCTGCCTCTGAGGGGCGAGCAGAGTGACCCTGGGCCAAAGGTTTGAAGAATCAAAAGTATTTAACACTTTTTCTGTTTTAACTTAAAAATGACATAAAGCAAACACTGTCCATTTTCTGTGGTGGAAGCAAAGTATTTTTATCTTATTCTCTGTACTTTCCTACATTTTACTCTCTCTCCAAAAAAAAAGAAAAACTCCTTTAAAAAAACAGGTCCTGCCTGCTTCAGGCTCTGAGAACAGCTGCGGTGCTGAGGGCAGCGCTGGGCCCGGCCTCCGGCGTGGGCTGGGCTGGGCTGGGCTGGGGGCGGGCGTCGCCGCGGGGACAGCACCGCAGGGGCTGTGCTGCACAGGCCCAGTGGGACAGGCCCGGGGCCCCCTCACCCAGCGGCTCCATGTGGGTCTAGTGTGGCCCGGCAGTGGGGGAAGGGCGCCTGCACAGGGACCCAGAGACTCAGCTGGGGGGGGGGAGGGGCTCCGCCCCCGACCCGCCAGCCACTGGCTTGGGGGGGGACAGTCACTTCCCAGCACTGCCCCGCCCCCGCGCCCCGCCTGGCCAAGGTCCCAGGCTCTCACCGCTGCTCCTGGGCCGCGATGTGCAGAGAGTCCATGATGAGGCGAACTGCCTCTGCAATCTGCTTCGCCCGGACCGTGTGTTGCTCAAATTTGGTCTTCACTGCAGACTGGGAAATGCATTCCTGGAAGAGACAAGAGGTGCTGAGGGACGCCACCAGAGGCCACCAGCCAAGGGTCAGGCTCTGGTTTTCACTGCCAGGGACATGGCCAGTGACAGCTGGGGAAGCCCAAAAGCACCAGAGACCAAAATCAAAGGACTCACCTCAAACCTCCTCTCAAAATTCTGAAACTCAAGCATCCTCACTTGAAAGCCTTCTGCAAGAGCGCCCCCTAGGAGAATTGCAGAACATTAGTCTGGAAGTAACTTGGCAACAGAAGAAAACGGTAAAAATCCACAAAGCCAAGCCTATGGGGCACTTGGCCAAACACTGGCCGGGAAGCAAAGAGCTGCTCGCTCAAGGCTCTTCTCACCACCTCCTTCTCAGAACTGTTTTCTACCAGCTGACTTAGCACGAGAGTAAATGTCTCAAACATTAGGGAAGAGGAGGAAGTTGGTCCCATCGTCACCTCCTTCGGGCATGCCCTGGGCCTTCTGGATCCTGGCGTTGAGCACCTCCTTGGCAGACACAAAGAAGATGCGGTCTCCAGCCTGGCCTCGATCCACCACGCCCAGCTCGTCCACCAGGAAGCCGGTACAGCGCTCCATGTGCTGCCGCCGCACCTGGAGCCCAAGCAGACGACAGTGTATGTGGCCAAGTAGGGCAGGTGGGCCCCTCCGGATGGGAGCCCCCCGGTCCCTGACTGCTTCTCTCTAAAGAAAGGGTGATATGCCCTGGCCCATGTGGCTCGGTTGGTTGGATCACTGTCCCGTAAACTAAAAGGTCATCGGTTTGATTCCCGGTCAGGGCACATGCCTAGGTTGTGGGTTTAGTCCCCAGTCAAGGCACAAACGAAAGGCAACCAATTGATGTTTGTCTCTCAAATTGATATTTCTCTCCCTTCTTCTCAGTAAGCATGTCCTCAGGTGAGAATTAAGGGAAAAAAAAAAAGGTAACATATGCATACCGTTCAGTATTCAAAAGGTACACCCAGTGACCCTCCCACCATTTCTGCACTCTCGGGGTACAGTGTGCCTAAGGTATTTTATGTATACAGAAGCAGAAATGCCAAAACACGCCCCCACTGCCTGTTGTTCGGGCCTACACACTGTCTCACTTTCGTGCCCTGGAAGGAAAGGAAACCGGGAGCTGAGAAACCTAAACCTGGGCTCTAGACTCGCCAGCTGCATCCTCTCGGGCCTTGTTTATGAAACGAGCATACAGTCCTGTCTAGCTCTGACGCCCTAGGGTTCCACTGCTACAATGTACAAATGGTGACAGCCTCTGTGGACGCCTGCCGTGGACCACGTGCTTTTCTCAATGGTAAGAGACGTCATCCTCACAGTAACTCTGTGACAGCCATCTCAGAAGTGAGGTATTTGCCAGAAGGGTTAAGGAACTTACCAAAGTCACACTGCCCAATGTCCGCCTGCTGACTACACTCTATCATTCCTTATTGCCAACCTGTGACCCCATTTTCTTTCATTTCACACAAGAACCAACTATTCTTCTCTCCTCCTTTAAGCCTCCCTTCTGCATGTTTTCCTAAAGCTGAGCCCACTCTATGATGACTAATTGTTTATGAACCAAAGTCAGCACCAGCCCCAAACAAGGGTGAGGCCAACATGGGGAAAAGCTGGGGGTGCTCTTCAGGCCTGGATGGAGACCTTCTGAAGAGCAGAGGGATCTGGGAAAGTGAATGGGAGACGTGACGCAGTGTCTTAAAGCCAGGAGGAAACCCCACAGTGACCAGAGGGGACACCTGGGAAATCCTTCAGGGAGATCATGGAGCTGGGGCAGCCTGTGTGTGAAGGGGCCCTAGGTGCACATGTGGGGTGGCAGCGCCCAAACCGCTGAATAACGAGGCACTGACCTCCTCCATGTACTCGGGCTCCGAGGCAGACGCATCCCAGCGGTTGTTCAGGATGAAGATATTGGGGCGGGACAGGCGCTCGCTCACCTTGTGGAAGAACTGCTTCTCCTGGAGGAAGGGGAGAGGCCTCAGTGGAGGAAGCGCCGGGTCAGCCCCAGCCCCAGCCCCAGGAGTGCGGGAAAGGCGGAGGAGGGCCTACCGTCTGCATCAGGGTGGACTCCGAGTTGGCCACCAGCACAAACACATCAGCATCCAGGCAAAACTTGTCAATCCAGCTGTCCAGCTCTGTGGTGACATCGATGCCAGGGCTAGAGGTGACAGAGGCAAACCAACATCAGGCACACAGACTGTGGGCCCTGTTCTTCCCGCTCCGACAGGCCTGGGGCAGCCAAGCAGAGGAAGGAGACAGCCACAGAGGGGAGGGCGAAGGGGCCTACTGTTCCTCAGTGAAAGGATGTCTACTTTTCATTTCACAACATTCCAGCCTGTCTGAAAATATGTTTTCTGCCACGTGCATCTATCAGTTTTACAAAAACATAATGACACAATTTCACTTTGGAGACAAACAATTAAGGTGAAGCGCTGCATTTGTGTGAGTCCAATAAGCACTACAGCACCATGTTCCTTGGGACAGTGCAACCTGCCCACAAAGCAGGGGGAAAGTGCAGTGCTCCTTCGACAGAAATAAAGTACCATGTGGACACTACCCACGCCACCCTCACACACACTGGGCTGCGGCTTGGCCACCCTGCCTGTCCCTCTTTACAGCAGAGGCCATCACTGGGACATCGTTGGGGCACTGATGCCAGTGGGCACCGTCACCAGACGCTGGAGGAACTCCACGAGGCAGGAGGATCTGGTGGCGCCGCTCCAAGAGGCAGTGATACATAAGCAGATCAATGACAAGGCTGAGGGGACGCTGGCTTAAACAACCATGAAATATGACACCCGGTCCTCCCGTGTGTCCTGGGGAGGCACCTTCCCTCTTACCTGTCCATCAGCACGAGGTCATCCTTCAGCAGAGGGCACTTGGAGTTGGGCCACATCACACTCACCAGGCTGCCGGCATGCAGCTGCTCGTTCTGGTGGAGGGCGTGCGCCAGCTGGTTCACAGTCTGGTGGGGAGCAGGGAGAGGGGTCAGGGCCGAGGACCAGCCACCAGCCCGGTTCCCTGTGCTGCCTGGCACGGCACAGTGGCCTGAGACAGCTGCCCGCTCTGCTACGCCCTTCCTTTCATTTCACACATGAAAAGTCAAGATTTGGGTGTTGCCAGTTAGAACCAACTCTTCTTCACTCCTCTTTTAAGCTTCTTTCTTAGATACTGTCCTAAAGCTGACGGTGTTCTGCATTAAGTCTTTATGAACCAAAATGAGCTTCTGGCCCCACACAAAAATGTAACTGGCTCTCAGAAAAAGTAAAATGTACAAGCGCCAGCTGGTACGTCAGAACCACAGAGCCAACGCAGGAATTGCTCTCTGGCAACATCCCCAAGAAGAACAAGGCGCCTGCTCTCTTCATGGCAAGAGAGGAGTCAGAGGGCCTGCCGGGCAGCCCGCAGGGACTGAAGACTCTGGTCCCCGGGTGCCCCAGGGCCTGACCCTCCCCGAGGCCCTCTCCCCTCCTCAGCAGCCAGGGCACGGGCTTCCCACGTGCCACTGCCGGGGCACCGCCCTCTCCTCGGAGGCGCCGTTAGTCCCACAGAGCCACTTGGGTTAAGCCCTGACTCGCTGCCAGGGTGCCCAGGGCTGAAGGGGGGGCCACAGCGCTGCACCCTGCGGTGCCCACCCCGGTCCTGCACGGCCCCTCACCTTGATGCTCCTCTTCTCCTCTGAGCCCTCTGTGAGGAGGAAGGCCTCATGGCCATCCGTGCCCTCCACACGCAGGAAGCAGTTGGTGGTGTGGCCGATCCCAGAGGGCAGGACTTTGTCCCAGAGCATGGCATTGATCACGGTGCTCTTCCCGTTGCTTGTCCTGTGGGACGGAGAT
The DNA here is from genome assembly GCF_021234165.1 of Pteronotus mesoamericanus. Taxonomy (NCBI): domain Eukaryota; kingdom Metazoa; phylum Chordata; class Mammalia; order Chiroptera; family Mormoopidae; genus Pteronotus; species Pteronotus mesoamericanus. The sequence continues at coordinate 4,071,675 of NW_026555200.1, forward strand.
CCTGCTGTCAGCGAAGCCACCAGCATCTACACTCTGGGCTTCCACAAGGAAGTCCAAAGCCTTGCTCTCCGCAGTGACGCCAGTGGGCGCCAAGTTTGTGGAGATGGCCGGACGAGCCCCCGGGGCCTGGGCCCGTGGTCCCTCACTGCAGACCGGCAGGCAAGGGGCTCACCCAGTGCGCTGCCAGCACGATGACGCGTAACCTGCCCTTAAAGAGGCCTGCCACCAACCGTGAGCCTCTCAGCACCACCACGGAGACCACCTGAAGGAGACCCGCAGATTCTGTTTGAAACCGCTGACACCCTCCGTCCAAGTGACCTCAGCTGAATGACCCCAATGTCCCTGGTTTCCCACAGAATGCCTGTTTTGCCACTCCTCTCCCACGCACCCCCACGGCCTCCTCCTCACACGTGAAGTCCCACCACGTCCCTCCCAGCTGAGAGCTGCTGGCAACAGGGGAGAAGGCGGCAGCCTGCTTGCCGACCACATCCATTTCCTGGATCCTGGGGCCTGAAAACAGCTCTGCTCGGCAGACTCGCGGGCTCCAGCGCTGCCACGCCTCCAAGGTGAGGATGAAGCCGGGACAGCCCAGAGGGGCTGCGGGCCACACCTGAGGCGGTGGGTGATCAGAGGCAGGACTCAAGGCAGAGCACCTATTCCTCAGGCCACCAGGCCACTGCTGTGTGCAGCAGACAAGCTTCCTGGGTGCCTTGCTTTTTCTTTCCTACATGGGAGTTTAATTTCCTAAGGTGCTGTGGTATAAGGAGAAATACATTTTGTCCTTGCCCTCAGTTCCTGGCTCCTAAAATCCTTGGAATGCCCTGAATGACAGAAATGTCTTCTGTCACTCACGAGCAGCCCCATCCAAGCACAGCTGTTTATGCTAAAAAGGTGACCCACGGTGGGGTCTCTAGATATTCTCAAGGTAGGCTGGTCACCAGAAAGACCAAGCGATGAGAGGGCAGGACTCTGGACAAGGAAAGGGGGGGCTGCCGATCAAGCCCCATAAAAACTCTTCAGCGATGAGGGGTGATGAGCTTCTGGGGCCACGGGGGCATCACAGGCCTGGAGGGGGTGCGGCCCCACCCTCCAGGGCAGCTGCCACTGTATGCAAACCCTCCCAGACCTCGCCTGTGACCTGTGCACCTGGCTGGTCCTCTTTGTGTCCTTCACAGTCAAGACAACTCTTAATAAACAGAAGGCAGAAGTAAACGCTTCCCTGAGCGTTGCGAGCTGCTCTAGCAAACTAACCAAGCTCGAAGAGGAGGTGCTGGGAACCTCCCCGTTACAGCCAGCCCGTCAGGTGTGGGTTTCCGGGCAGCGTCTGGAGTGGGACTGCGCGGGACTGGCCCCGACCTGTGGGATCTGACCCTCTGTCCAGGGGGATAGTATCAGAATCGTGGTCACTTTGTAGGACCCCAGTCAGTGTCCACTGAGAATGGGGGAGTGGCCAAATCACACAGAAAACATCCCAGAGGTGCCTTCTAGACCTCGTGTAAGTGTAAGAAGAAGATCTGATGGCTTCTGCTTATAGTTTTAACTATAAAACTCTTAGAAAAAAACATAGGGAAATGCCTCGTGACACTGAATGTGGCAATTTCTTCAATATGACACCGAAAGCATAGGAAACAAAAGTACAGATAAGTTGGGACTATATAAAAATTAAAAACTTCTGTGCATCAAAGAACATAATCATCAGAATAAAAAAGCAACCCACGGAAGGGGAGAAAATATTTATAAGTCATGAGTCTCATAAGGGGTCAATATCCATAATATATAAAGAAGTACAACAACTCAAAAAAAATTTTTTTTTAATGGGCAAAGGACTTTAACTGATATTTCTCTAAACAAGGCACGCAGATAACCAACAGGCACCTGAAAAGATCCTCACCATCACCAACCATCCGGGAAAAGCAAATCGAAACCACAGTGAGGCACCACTCTCTCCCATTAGGATGGCTACTCTCCAAAGGACAGAAAACAAGTGCTGGGAGGGTGTGGAGGAGCTGAAAGCCTCGTGCGCTGCCGGCAGGAACGTAAAATGGTGTGGCCACAGCGGAAAACAACATGGGGGTTCCTCAGAAAACTAAACACAGAACTACCGCATGATCCAGGAATTCCACGGCTGAGGGCGCGCCCCAAAGAACTGCGAGCAGGGGCTCGAGCAGATTACGTGCCCACCCATGGTCACAGCAGCACTACTCACAATAACCAAAAGGTGGAAGCAACCCAAGTGTCCCCCATGGATGGATGGACGAATAAAATGTGGTCCATACATACACTGGAATATTATTCATCCTTAAAAAGGAAGGGGATCTCACACATGTCACAGCACGGATGGACCTTGAGGACGTTATACTAAGTGCAATACGCCAGTCACACAAAGACAAATACTGTGTGTTTCCACTTAAGAGAGGTTCCTAGACAGAAATTCAGAGACAGAAGCAGAATGGCGGTTACCAGGGGCGGGGGCGGGGGCAATGGGGAGTTAGTGTTCAGGGGGCACAGTTTTAGTTTTGCACAATGAGGAAGTTCTAAAAATGGATGGTACGATGGCGGCACAATGAACATGTGTTCAACACTACTGAACTGTACGCTTAAGAATAATCACAATGATAAATTTTATGCAGTGCATTTTGCTATAAGTAAAACTTGAAAAATAAGAGAAGAGCCTCAGGGTGCCCAGACTGGGGTGGCACAAGGCACCCCCCTCCAGTTGGGAAGAAAGAAGGTGTGAGGACTTCAAGGACTCACCGGCCAAAAAAAGCCACTTTCATGTGCCGCCGGGCAAGCACCTCGCTGATGCCCCTCACTTTGGACAAGTAGCCTTTGACATCCAGAACCTGTTCTTCTGTCGTAACAGGGTCCAGTTCTGCATTCCTGTAGGTGTCTGGGGGTGGAGATGGAAAATGGGTCAGCACCTGGTCCAAGCAGCTCCGCTGCCACAGGCCGGAAGGCACGGAGTGCACCACCCGCCGCGGCGGCTCCCGGCTGTGGCTGGGCCAACGTGCAGATTCCCTGCTGTGGGGCCACAGTTCCAGGGCCAGGATGTGCTGGCCTCACCTCGTCCTGGCCTTGTGCCCTGGGGGGAGCGGGGCCGGTCTGGGCCTTAGTTCCCTCCCCTGAAAGTGGAGATAACAGTACCTACCTCATGGGACTCCTGCAAGGAGAAGTAAGTGAAAACACAAAAAGTGCTAAAAATGGTGTCTAGTACATGATGAATTCTCAAATATTAACTGCCGTCATTTCCTTTTATGTGTATTACTTAAATACTTACACAGTCCCCGCTACATGCCAGGCACCGTCCTGATCACTTCTCCACCAGTGTCATTTGCCAACCTCAGAGTTAGGAAACAGCAGAGCCAGGAAAGGGGCCAGGCCTCCTGGCTCCGGAGTCCGGCTCCCAGCCGTCCCGCGCCCTTCCCCGAGGCCCCTCCCGACTGGGCCCTGCCTCCTGCTCCCACGGGGTCTCTCGTGGTCCCGCTGCCTCACGTTCCACCTCTCCATGCCCCTCCACGCACCGTGCTGCTGCATTACTCTGGGCTTTGCTCAGGGCTGCCCCCGATCCCTGGCCCCGCTCTGAAGGATGAAGGTACGGTCCTGGGCCCCTCTGGCTCGCTCCCACTTAGCCCGAGGTCTAGCTTGGACTGCACAGCCCGCAGGAAGCCTTCCCTGCCACCCCCAGCCTGAGCCAGGTCCCCTGCTCCGCGCTTCTGTCTCAGCACTTCCCTCACCGACGTGTGATCGTCTAGCTTACCTGTCTGCGTCATCTACCGTGTGGTGGCCAGACTGCCTGCTCCTAGCAGCCAGCACCCTGCGCCCCGCAGGCATGCAATGTTTGCTAAGTGAAGGAACGCTGGGATCGCTGCACTGTTTTTTCCCAGTGGCAGATGGATAACAAATATGACAGGAGCAACTGAGCAAGACACTGCCCCACCCCACCTACAGCTGGCACCAGGAAGATGCCCCAGCAGGCTGGGCAGTAAGTGGGCGTTTGCCCCCCGCCCCCCAGCATAGCCTTGCTGCAAGGGACTAAATACTTATGTCTGCTCCATGTGATGTGTGCAGTATGACGGCCTGTGGAGGCGGGGCCTTTGGGACGTCATGACGATGAAGCACTCGCGACTGGAATTAATGCCCTTATTTTTAAAACGGACCCCAGAGAGCTAGCCAGATCCTTCCGTCAGGTGGTTACAGGTAAGGTTACACAGAAAGGACAAGAGTCTAGAGAGCTGGCCCTCACTAGCCACGTCTGCTGATGCCTTGACCCTGAACTTCCCAGCCTCCAGAACTGTGAGAAAAACATTTCTGTTGTTTATAAGCCATCCAGTCTATGGCATTTCCATTCTAGCAGCCCAAACAGACTAAGACACTTGTGAACCACTGGGCTGACAGGCCCAGCCCGGAGAACACTCCCGCAGCATCCGGAACACAAGTGGCACTTCCGACACCACCCAGGGAGTTTCTCCTGCCGCCGGTGCCACCCTATAAAACCTTCCATATGTCCATTTGTCCACAGCACCATCCAGGTAAGTGACTCAGAGGCTTAATCTGGGCTCTGGGGGGCAGTGGCCCTGTTGGCCCCATCTCCACGTGCCCACTGCCAGGCACCCCAGAGCCACCGCTAAATAAGCACGTAACAAACTAAAATAATTTCACTGGAGTAATTTCAACAACCAGTCTCATACCTTTAAAATTCAGATTTTTAAATTTAACAAATATTTAAGAAATACTTTCTCTGGCATCAAGCACTGTGCTAGGGGCAGGGCACAGAGACTAAGTCTATTCCTAGTCTCAATCTGTTTGGGCAGCCATAACGCAGTACCGAACCAAGTGGCTTACACACAGTAGAAATGTGTCGCCCCGTTCTGGTGGCTGAAGACTCAGACCAGGGTACCGGCCTGGTTGGGTGCGGGCCGTTCTCCCACTCGCAGCCTTCTTGCTGTGTCCTTACCTGGTGGAAGGAGGTTAGCGAGCTCTGTGGGGTATCTCGTACAAGAGCACAAATCTCACTCACGAGGGCTCCACCCTCACAGCCTAATCACTTCCCAAAGGCCCCACCTCCCAACACCACCACGGGGGCCTTAGGACTGGGGAACACAAACATTTGGACCATGGTACTGGACGTACTTCCTTTTTCCCAGTAGCAGCCTGATCTGTAAACCAACCGGAAGCCAAAGCTCTGCAGTGGAAAATAGGGTGAAGTGTGTCCTGGGGCATTTCCACTGAACTTCGAGGGCTCTGCAGACTCCTCCTAAGTGAGGAGACCACTGGCAGAGAAGACTCAGCTACTGGGTTGTCACCAACAGTCCCAGGCCCTGGAGCCAGGTGTGCCTTCTAGAGGGAGTCTGAGAAAGTCAGTGGCTGGAGGTGGCGCTCAGACTGAGCGGGATCCTGGAAACCGGTCCTTCCCCGGGGATAGAGCAGGGACTGCAGGCTGGGCTCAAGTTAGGAACTCATGAAAAAGGTGCCAGTGATGCAAGCTTCCTATTCATAGTCCTGTTGCCTAAAAATAACAGCGAGCTCCCCGTTCAGAAATAAACAACACCCAGAAAGGGCCTGGGCCTGGGCGTCCGAGACACCTGCGTAGGCCCCCGTGTCACCTACAAAGTTTCACACAGCTCTCGATTGCAGCGCACTGGTGTCTTAGAGAGGGATGAGAGTCACCCATCCCTCGTGGTGAAACGGAACGGTACACACAGGATTCTTAGGTGACAGGTTTCGTGTCCTGGCCAATCTCCCTGCAGCCCAACTCCACACGCTTCCAGGCAGAGCACTGCTGAAGGTGACAGCCACCTGGGCATGAGCTCCCCGAGGGCAGGGCTGCGCCTGCCCACCCCCAAATCCTGCCACCTAAACCACCAAACCGCCAGGCGTCGGCCTGGCTCGGCACGCTGCCTGTCTCACCTTCCAGGAAGGTGGCGCTCTCTTGGATGTAGGCCCCCAGCTGCTCAAAAATGCCATTGATCTTCTTCTTGGCAGTGACAAAGTGCTTGAGTGGAGAAGCATTCACCTCAGCCATGTGTCTCTTATCCTTCTTGACTGTGACAACAGAGTTGCATCGAGAGAAGAACAGGGACATTGCGCTGCAAGAGAAGACAACATGAGCGAAGCAGGCACACCCATCGCGGACGTCCGCTAGGGCCACGGCGGGGTGCAGGAGGGGGCCCTGGGCCCAGCCCTGGGTCCACCGAGAACGCGGGGCCCTCCAGGACCAGACAAGGGCTGGTGAAATAAGAGCCACATCCCAAGAGTAGGAAAGGACCTCGCAGGACACGAGGACCAGTCTCCTTGTCACACAGCACAGGCACTCAGACCCTGGCGCCCGCGCCCGAGTTCAGGCCAAGTGCTGGCCGTTCCTTGCCTGTTGACCAACGGCAGGGCCTGCCTCCCTCACCTCAGAGACATGGGGAGGAATCAAGAGGTGATGCAGGGAAGCCCTCCTCTGCATCTTAGGCAGTAAAGCGTGACAGGAATCCCACTCATTTCCTATAACCTGAAAAAGCACTGAATATTGAGAGCAGCGAGAGCGAAGTGACGCCCGACGTCGGTGACTCCCACCCACCACTCTCCCCGGCCACCCTGCTGCCCAGGTCCTGGCAGCCCTAACTTCTAATGGAGTTTGGTTTCGGGGCTGGGGTGGGGGGCACAAGGAAGGATGACCCTCAAGGGAGAGGTCTATAGTTTAGTTACAAACATTTACTGGTCTCATAGTCAATGTGTGCGCAGTTGAAGACGTGGAAACTGAAGGTAAAAAGACCCATAGCCCCACTGTGAACAAAAGAGGTACTATGGAGTAACTCCGACCAGCTCAGTGACCAAAGGACCCTCATGATTTTTTTATGTACTATTTTAAGGACATTTCTCCCGTATTTTTGCGAACATATTAAAATTGTTGCGGCTGCACTATAAATTACATCGGCACCCCCCTTTTGTTGGATGTTACCAATTTTAAGTTATAAACAGATCTAATGTGATCAAAAAAATAAACAAACAAGAAAGTAACCTCACAGGATGATCTGACGGTAAGTTCCCGGGAGGGTTACGTGGGCCATCACACCTCAGGCCTGCGTCTTCCTCAGCAGGCCCACCTTTGCCTTAGCTTTTGTTCTTAGGTGCGCAGCTCAGCACACCTTTGAAATATCCTCCTGGGGGCACACGTGTGGCTGCCCAAATACCACCTCTATTCACTGCAGATGTTAAATGCCAGCTGTTCTGTCCCACCAATGTAAAAGAAGCGTGCATCTCTCCATTTGACTTTTTATCCAATCAGAGATTCCCCGGTTTTGCTCTCCCCTCCTCCAATTATTAGTCTGCCACCCGGAATTTCAAGTAATAGTCCTTAAATTCCCTCCTCTAATTCCAAATGCATAAAAAAGAACTGCAAAACCACTACTGTCCATTGCATTTTCTCAGTCTTGCTTCTGGGCAGTCCTGAGTTTGACTCTAACACACGCTCATAAAACACTTCTCTAAGCTTGGAAGTTCTTGGGTGGACGCCACCACCCTGCGACCAGCACGGGTACAGTGGCCTACCACCCCAGCCTGGCTCTCACTCAATCCCACATACATCATCTTAGCCCATTTTTTCCCAGAGAGCAGTAACATGTTCGGGGCCGCAAGACTTGACTCCGAAGTCCGAGAGATCTTTGGCTACAGTCAAAAGGGCAGACAGATGGGAGACGGTGGCACCCAGAGGTGGCTGGGAGTCTCTGGTCCCAAAAGCAGACTGTTCCTGAGAGATCCCGCAACACACAGAGCTAGTTTCCCAGCAGAGCCCTCGGGTCCGAGGAAGAGGACAGAAAAAGGCCCCTCCAAGGACAAGGCGGAATGTGCACAGCCGTGCAGAGCGCCTGGCTCCGCCCTCCACAAACCCCCGCCCAGCAAGTTCCCGTCAAGCACTCCCTCTCCAGGGGACCCATCACAGCGCCAGCAGCCCTGCCCACCCCACCCCCTCGCGCGCCAGGCACTCCTGCGCTCTCTCACTCTCTCTGGGAAAGAAGAGAAAGAGGAAGGCGTTGCCCATGAGGAGCATATTTGAGAAACTTGCAAAGGGTGCCAAAGGGTGTTGAGTAAGTCCCTCAGAAGCAGAAAGAACACCTAGGAAAAGCAGATTTAGCATAGTAACTGAAAACTGGCTCTTAGGACTAACCATCCCACAGGGTGGGCAGAAAGACAGACCCACAGGGAAATGGGGGCCCATGTGTTTTGCCTAGACCTACGAATTACTTGCGCCATTAATGATTTCTGGAGAGACAGGGGAAGTGACTCTGTGTCCGTTCCTCCCTGCCTCCTCAGTGAAACACCACGACTGTGGGAGTGACTGTCTTAGCAGGGAGGCCACCTGTCGAGGGCTTCCATGAGAGGGCCAGCTGCGCCCCGGGAAGGAACACCGGGAAGCCATATTACGGCCTCCCCCAACGCTGGAAACGGGAGAGCGCTGACCTCAGGCTCACGGTGGCCCAGCAGCTAAGGCTGTCAGAGAAACAGGGACGCATGCCAGGAAGGAGGAAAACCACCAGAGGCAGGGGAAAAGGGATCTGAGAGGGGGCATGATGTAGCTGGGGAGATGACAGATTCTGGGATGACACACAGCTGAGTTCAAATTGTGCTTGGTCTATTTCTGGGCTACATAACCTGGGCAAGTTATTTAACCTCAGAGCCCTGGATTCTTCCTGTGTACAGCAGGAGTGATACCACAGACCGAGAACACGAGGAATGACACCGCACAAGCGCAAAGGGAGCTCTACGTGTTATATAAAGCACCAACAAACTCACCAGCGAGATTACAACACCCAGCCTTCAGGGGAAGGCAGGTGCAACCCCACAACACACCCACAGCTCCCCCACCTGCGGCCTGGAGGATGGAGTAAACAGGTCTGTCCAGGGGTGAGGACAAGCAGTGCTCAGCACCAGGAGTAACCTGCTTGCAGGCAGCAAGCTCCCTGAGATCAGCTGGGCTTTTAGAAGCAAGTGCTTTCAAGTTCTCGCCATTGTATATAGCCATTCATATCAAAGGACAGGAAACCACAAGTGTTAGTGTTCGGTGAGTGCAAGATTCAAAGGCATGCACACTAGTAAAAGGTCAGTGGTTCGCCGTTACAAGGTGGGCTGCGACTCTGGCTCACCCAGGAGCTGACCCGCTCCCACCACGGCCAACGTGCAGCGTCATGCCCAGGCCCCACGTCGCTCACGTGGAAACTCTCGCCCCTCCAAGCTCCGATTTCTCTGGTTAATTCCCAAGCTGAGATTCCATGTTTGTGCTGCACTTGCTTCTTTCAGCCTGGACTCCTTTCTTTCCTTTTTCACCCATTCTCATTTCTACTGTCCTTCTAGACGTAACTCTAGAGTCACCCCCACCATGATGCCTTCCCTGATGTCTCCATGGAGGACATGCAACCTGCCCAGACGTTTTGGTTTTTCACTACACTGTCTCCCTGTGTAGTCTATGAACCTCTAGAAAGCCAGTCTCTGACACAGAGCACTGACCTATTTCCATTCCTACTTTCCTCCTCCACAACTGTGAGAAACATGGTTTGAGCTGTGGGGAGTACCTTCTTACCCTCCCATCCCTGGAATACACAAATCTTTTTTCATAAAAAGCAGCTTTTGACTAAGGATCTGTCTCTTAGTATTTGGAGCTCAGTGAGTCAAGAATTGAACAATGGTTTCAGATTCCAGAATTTAATCCTTCCAAAGAGCAACCTGGACAAGCATAGGTGTACAAATGGACCAAAGTTGCAAAATACATGCATACAAGCCAAGACAGGGCCCCTTACTATCTTGAGGCTTCGCCTGCCAGCTTCCTAGCCTTCCAGAGTGGTGGGAGGCGGCTGGGTTCCTGTTCCTCCTCTGGAAAGTCCTGATAGTCCCTAATTTATCACAGGGCTCACCGCAGGCATGCGGGGCCGGTCCCCCAGCATAGCTGCGCCAGAGTCCAGCTCCCATGCCAGCTGCACACTATGCTTCAAGATGTTGTAACTGCTGCAAAGTATTCTTAAGGTCATGGTTTCAGACAGCTTACGGCAGCATCTCCCAAAGTGTGGCCCACAGCACTCTGGTGCACCCACGCTCCATGTAGAATCCACTTACAGAATACTATGTAATGCTTCCGACCCTTTCCATTGGAGCATATGAGCACAGTAAAGACTGTTGGAAAGACACTCGCTAAACTGAAATAGTAAAGCCAGCCTTTCAAATATTTATCCGAAGAAACCTTCTTCTATGTAACAGTTTTCAAAATCCTGAGGATCACGCTTTGGGAAAAGCCTCCTTCATCCTGGTAGTCTCCCACTCCCACCCGGAAGAACTGCAGAGGGCACAATGCTAACAGATTGTTATTACTGTTAACCTAAAACCAGAAGCAAACCCAATTCTAAACTGACACTATTAGCACGCCAAGATAATCAAAAGCTCTGCCTCGACTTAAGCTATTAGTAGAGAAGTATCAGGCGCTTCGGTGTAGGGGGAGCAGTAGCAAAACTCACTGCAAGGTGCATTTGGATCTCAAGCACAGTCCCTGGATCCACACCACCTCCTTACCCAGATTTATGTACAGCAGCTCCTAGCAGGGAAAAAAAATGGATCCACGGATCGTCTGCTGGCACAACGGGAGCAGAGGAGAAGCTGAGAAATTGAAACAAATGAGTATACAGGGTACAGGAGGCAGAGCTGACCAGTAGAAGAGCTGCGATAAGGAGCCAACCTCTGCTAGGCAAAGAGGGGGCGGGTAGAGCCAGCACAACAGAAAACAAACAAGGAAGACTAATTCTGCAGAGAGCCCCGGAGATCCCAGCTACTGTCTGAACTTCAAACAGGCTTCAAACAGGCTCTGGGCACCCAGTGAACCTCTCCATGGAAGTAGAAAGGGCACAGTTTTTCAACACAGGCTGGAAAACTCCAGCTCTGTGCAAAGACGACCCCACCCAAGAGACTTGTCACTGGATGACTAACAGAGCCTGTCCCCTTCCACTCAACCCCGATCCAGGGCACCAGACGTCACAGCCACCACTTACTTTTTGGATGGTTAGCGCCCTTCACAAAGTGGGCATCGTGGACATGGTTGGGTCAGAAAGACGAAAGGTATTTCCGTTCTCCTCTGTCCTGTCTCAGGTTGAGGTTGGCTACTGGTTATGTTAACTGCACCAGTTGTTCCAACTTTGGAAAGAAAAGGAAACATGTCAACAGACAGCAAAAAAATAAAACAAAACCTGCTGTGCCAAACATGTCTAATCAGGGAGAACGTTAAAAAAAGTCATCCCTGAGGGAAGCTTACTCACTGAGGTAGTGCTGGATGATCTGCGAAGTGGTCTGTGGGAAAACCCAACCCGCAGGTATGGGGCCAATCCTGGGTGTGCACAAACACACAGCCAGTCGTGGGATGGCCAGCCATGGGCTGGCGAGAGGCAAGGGCGCCGGCAGAGGCCAATCCAGGGGGGTGAGAGGAGGGGAGGGGGCACAGCCTAGGACAAAGCCTGGGCTTGAGGGCTGTTTAACGGAGGACTCAAGATAGGAGGGTAGGGATGAGGGAAAGAAGTGGAACTTAGTGGAAAGCTTTGTGCGCCCGATGTAAAATGTCTCACTTAATTCTCAGTTCTATAGTGCAAAGAGAAGTTTGCCGTGCATGAGCTGAGAACTGAGATACCGCCTCCCTTTGACTCCAAAGCTCTCTTGTTTTCAATTATGTGAGGAGGACAGCAATCCAGGCCCTTTCTGGGAGGAGGGAAAGGGAGAAGATAGAAAATTAAAGAAATAAGGCAATGTAGAATGACAAGAGAGAGGAATGGGCAGCTTTGGCTTCACGCGTCCAAACAGCTAATTATCCGGCATCCTGTGTGTGCCCTCTTTGTGAGTGCTAGGCCGAAAATTAGGGATAGGTAAAAAACAAAAACCGAAACCAAAACCAGTCCCTGCCCTCAAGGGGCTTACCGTCGGTTTCAAGTCAAACAAGTAAATAGACAACCATGCGAGAGCGAGCGCAGTAAGTGCCCAAAGTAGAGGAGGTAGGCGCAGGGCGCTACGGTGATGAACGCCAGCACTCATCCTATGCGGAGTAAATGTTGGCCAGAGGACTGGCTAAGAAACCGGGAAAGGACGCGGGGAGGGGGCGGCGGTGGTGAACTGCGGCCCTGATGCCTGGGTAACCGCGGGCGACAGGGAGCCTCGAGAAACCCCACCTCGAGGCCCGCCCCTCCTCTCAGGGCCAAGGAGGGCCCAGCGGCGAGGCCAGAGCGTGGAGACGCCCGCCCGCCCGAATCTGTAACCTCAGGGCTCCCAGCATCCCACCGGCCCGGCCCGGGATCCGCAGGACCCGCCGGGCCGGACCGGGTCCGTCCCCACCACCCCGGCGTTCGCCCTCTCACCTTCACCTTCCCGGCCTCGCGGCCGCCATCATGCCGGCAACGTCATCAGCGAGCGCCAGTCCGAGGCGACGCGGGAGGAGAAGGAAAGACGCGCGCGTCACCAGCCTCCGCAGGTTTGCCGCTGTGGCCCTGGTGAGTCGCAGAACTCCGAGCTCAGCTGCTTGGATCCTACCACTCCTTATGGGTCAGGGGCCCGCCCGCTCGCGTCTGGAGAGGCGTCTCCGCGCGCTCCTTCACCCACCCGGCGTCCTAAGCCGATGACGTAAGCTCGGGCCTCCCGCTGCCTCACGGGGGCTGTAGTTCCGCCGGAGCCGGTCTGGACTGGCGTGGGCGGAGCCTGCAACTGTCAAAGGACAAAGAAAACAAGGGCGTGGATTAGAGGTTCCCGCTATTTGGTGGCCGAGAGCCTGATCCCAGACCTCTTGCTAGGTCTGGGACCTAAGCTTTCGTTTTGTGATTTTTAGAAAAGCGCTCCCAAGAGGAACGCAGGAAGCATGTTGGGGCCTGCTGCCCTTCAATTGACTTTGAGAAGAACAGTTAACAGCCTTGAGCTGATGCTTAGCATGCCGCATTTTATTTAACCTTCATAACAATTCTAGGAGGCTCAGAGAGATCACCCCAGCTCACATACGGCAGATCACTGGGCCTCATTATGTGCCAGGCACTGGGACACAGCAATAAACAGGTCTCCTGGTGGCCTCAGTCACAGCCTGGAAGACCCCATGCCTGGGTTCCCCAGTATGGCAGCCACTAGCCACGTGTGGCCGTGTGAACTGAGATGTGCTGTAAGACTTAGTACCAAAAAAAGTATGTAAGCGATCTCATTCACATTTTTGTATTGAGTATGTGTTAAAGTTGTAAGCCTGAAAAGGGGGATCTATGGAAAGTAACCTCACCAGGTGATGCGAGCATAAATTCCTGACTGGGCTGGTCATAGCCCAGGCATAGAACTCCTTTACTGAAATGCTTATCGTTTTCCTAAGCAAGCTGTGTCCATTGTTAATACACCTTTGAAATGCCCCCTCTGACTCCTCAAGACAGCACGTAATCTTAACTATTATGTAATCCCATTCCCAAATTGCTTCCTCCCACCGTCTGTAACCTTCCTTATAGTCCCTCCTTAATTTCAAATGCATAGAAGGTGCCAAACTATTAGTCTTCAGAGCATTTGAGATCTTGCTCTCTGGCATGTGTCATCAATTTGATTCACATATAAAAAATATTTCTCTACAAATTTGAATGTTTCTCATGTAGACAAAGTGATCATATTTTGGGTAAATTGCCTTAAATAAAATAGATAACTATTATTAAGTTCACCTTTTTCTTTTCATTCTTTAAAATGTGGCTACTAAAAAATCTAAGAGTGGTTTGCTCTGATATTGTAGTTTATAAGAAGAAATATATATATATTTGGTCTTTGTCCACTGTTCCTGATACATAGCTCCTGAAATCCTTATAATTTTCTGTTTGAAAACCATAGGGGAATCTTTTGTTACAATATTTACTTTTGTCTTCAGTTCCTGGAATAGCTCTGGAACTATGCAGATGAAAAGGTGAAAGTGGTGTCTCTCCTTATTTGTAACGAGTCCCCTTCAACCACATCTGAGTTGATGTTAACAAGTAACTTTTGGAAAACCTCCAAGGATAGGAGCTGGTCACCATGGGAACCAATGATGTGATTAGAAGGTTGGAACTTTCAGCCTCACCACTCCCTCAACCTCCTGGGAGCAGAGAGGAGCTGGACATTGACTTGATCACTAATGGCCAGTAATTTAATCAATCGTGCCTCGGAAACGAAGCCTCCACAAAAACCCCTGACTTACAGGGTTCCGAGAGCTTCTCGGCTGGGGAACAGTTGGAAGTGTCAGGAGGGTGGTGCACTTGGAGCTAGCGTGGAACTCCTCGCCCCTTCCCGCATACCTTGCCCTGTGCATCTCTTCCATTGGGTCGTTCCTAAGAACCCGAGGAGGGGCTCGCAGGAATCTGATTTATAACTGGTTAGTGTCGGGGAGGAAATATAACTTTTCTCCCACCCTTTTAAGTTCCTCAGGCTGGACTAATAATCAAATTAACGAGACAGATTAACAGGAGAAAATGACCAAACTTATTACGTATGTACATGCATGGGTTCTATAAGACTATGAGGCCTCAGTGCAGATGGAGACTCGGGGCCAGGCTCTTGGAGGTCACAAACCAAGAATTGGACTGACCACATAGATTCTGTAAAGCAAAGCAAGTGGGAAATTCATTAATGAAAGTACACTCCCCAAGACATGGGAGCAGGCCATCTCTGGCCAGGGAATGGCTATCTTCTATTGAATGGTTACAGGCTTTATAGGGTTTTTACTCAGGCTTCTACATGTGCAATTTCCCACAATCCTCCTTGACTGCACACTCGGGGAAGAACCCACAATGCTAATTACTATCAGGTGTCACAAGGTGACTCTCAGAAATCAGGATGATGACACCTGCAGTGTCTCAGGACTTCCTAGTCCATCTCCTGCCTCATCAGGACAGATGGGACAGTTAAGCCTTATATGCCATTTTGATCTAAGGAGAAAGGTAGGGGTTGTGATTTGGGACTTCAATGAGCAGGAAGGCAATTCGTGTAGAAATAGGAAAGTAAATGTTTAGTTCGGATGTTTAGGAGAAGGTCCAAGTTTCTTTTTGAGTCGTATCTTAAAAATAACCAGCTTAATTTGCCAACTTAAATGTCACTTCCTCATTGAGGTCTTCCCTACTGCTCATTTTAAAACTGTTTTCCACAAACTTATATCTGACTCAGTCATGTTAGTCATATTATGTCCTTTGTAATTCCTACAATGCATTGTTTGTCAATGCAGTTGTTTCCTGTATCTCTTAGAATATAACCCCTGAGAGATAGACCTGCCTCCTTCCCCACTCTATGCAAATAGTGCCCCCCCCCGAATAAAAGCTTAAAATAATCAGTATGGCACCCTGGCTGGTGCAGTTCAGTGGATTGAGCACCAGCCCATGATCAAAAGGCCGCCGGCTCGATTCCTGGTCAGGGCACATGCCTGAGTTGGGGGCCAGGTCTCCAACTGGGGGTGTGCAGGAAGCAATGAATCAGTAGTTCTCTCACACATGGATGTTTCTCTCCCTCTCTTCCTCCTTCCCTCCCTCGGTCTCTAAAAGTAAGTAAATAAAATCTTAAAAAAACATAATCAGTATGGCAAAAGGCATATTTTGAGTGGCAAACTCTGCTTCCCCTCAAGAGCCAGCACCCTGCACTTGTGACGAGTGTTTGGAGGGGGAAGGGCGGTCCTGTGGGGCTAAGCCCCTAACCTGCTGGATCTATTGCTATCTCCAGGTAGGGAGTGTCCAAATTGAGTTAAATTTGTAGGACACCCTTTCCGTGTCCGCTGAGAATGGGAGAATTATTTGGTGTGGGGAAAATCCCACACATCTGGTCATCAGAAGTTTCAGAAGTGGAGTATCACGTGAAGTGTAAAGGAAAACAGTCGAGTTTTATGTCCCCTGAACAGCGCTGGTCTGTAACCATGGGACAGTCTCACCACAAATACCTCAGGAAGCAAACTGGCTCCCATAGGATCAACCAGCTCATCAGTTCCCAGCGAGGCCAGTCAGAGGACGCCGCCCGGCCACACTGCCCTGCCCTGAGCGAGCCAGTAGCCTCGTGTCCCGAGAGTCAGACTCTGGACTGTGCAGCTGCCGTGGGGCACAGCCTTGGGGTGCGGCCAGGCCGCTGGGACGTGATTCACGGCAGGCAGGCCTGTCACACGCTGCCTTGTAGTGCCGCCAGCTGTCTGATGGCTTTCCCCAAGTTCCCTGGCCTGCCTGAGGGCACTGTCAGTTCTGCAAGGGCAGGCGCTGAATTCCACTTCCTTTCCCTTCTTTGGCAATCTTGCCCACACCAGCTGGGGGCCTGGAGGTCCTGCTTCCTAGACATTTGCCCCATCCATTCCCTCCTGCGAGCTCCGTCACTGCCTGGACAGCTGCGGGAGCCTCAGAAGCCCCTCGCCGCCTTCCAGGCTGCGCTCTGGGTCTCCTCTCTGAAACAGCTTCACGCTGAGCGGCCCTCCATGAGGAGACTGTCCCAGTTCCGCTGACAGTGTTGTTGGGGGGCAGTGCAGGCAGAGGGTGGTGTGCATTTGCAGATTTCTCTCTTCGATGTTACCTATTTCTATTTTGATGGCCTTTTTCATGGTGGACTGGAGTTGCATTTGTAATTTAAAAAAATAAGTTAAAAACACCCCCCCCCACACACACACCCCTCTTATATATTGGGTTGGCCAAAAAGTTCATTTAGTTTTTCCGTATGATGGCTCTAGTAGCGCTTAGTTGTCTTTAACTTCATTTGAAACAATTTTGTTAGATTGTCTTGTGACAGCTGTCATATCAGCGTGCCTTAAAAACTTCTCAAAATTGGCAGATTTTTATACAATCATTTTGATAGTGAAGATGGAAGAAAATACACATTTTTAGCATATTCTTTATTATTTCGAGAAAGGTAAAAACGTAACTGAAACACAAAGATTTGTGCAGTGTATGGAGAAAGTGCTGTGACTGATCCAATGTGTCAAAAGTGGTTTGCAAAGTTTCTTGTACTATTGACATTTTTGCCAAATAATTCTTTGCTGTGGTACTGTCTCTGGCATTGGAATATGTTCAGCAGCAGCCATGGCCTCTGCCCACTAGAAGCCAATAGCGGGAGATGGCCGACATACTAAAAATCAAAGTTATTGGTGAAAATGAAAAAAATGTGTCGTTACAGAAAAAACTAAATGGACTTTTTGGCCACACACACACACCCAGCTCAGAAAAGACACCCAAGAACAAATTAGGAATGGTTGCTTCTGGGGAGAACTAGGCAGGCTGCTGACAGATGAGAAAGGGATTAAGATTTATGCTGTCTGAATTTACCCCAGGACAATTTAAAAAACAAAACCTTAACTTGAGGAGGCATATGCAAAACCTCCAAATGACTCAACTAAATAGTAAAGTCCAACTCCTCCCAGGTGAAGTCCACTCTCCTAAGCCTGGGAAAACGGGTGTCAACCACCTGACGCCTGGCCCCCCACCCCCGGCCAGCCTGCATTCTCTGGCCCCACCTGTCTGTGCCTGGCTGGCTCCAGCCGCCCGACCTGAAGCATCCCTGCTTCCTGCAAACCTGTCCCCACCCAAGACCTGCTTTAATAGCCTCCACTCTCCGGCTTCTGTCTCAGCACTACTCGGATTTTGGCCTGGGCAATTCTTTGCTGGAGAGAGGAGCTGTCCTGTGCATTGTAGGGTATTTAGAAGCATCCCCGGCCTCTACTCACCACTGCCCAGTTGTGACAACCAAAAATGCCTTCAGACATTGCCAACTGTCCCTTGCCGGGGGACAAAAATCACCCTTAGTTGAGAAGCATAAGGTTAACACGAGCCACTGGTCCGTCCAGTTCCCCACAGCAGTTCTGACAGCCATGTGGGTGCACCCGCCCATAGGGACTGTTTGTTCTCTCTGCCACTGCTAACTATAGGGTGCCCGGGGGCAGGGAACAGGTTGCTACTGAAATCATATTCAAATCCCTGTGCCTACCACGTACCTCTGTGACCTTAGGCCAATGACTTGGTCTCTCTGGGCCTACATTTCCTCACCTATAAGAAGGAAATAACGTCCCTACCCTAGAGCTCTGCGTACCGAGTGCCTGACAGACACAATGCCCACAGCCAGGGATGGACGGAGGCTCGCCTTTGCTACTAATAAATGCCCTGAGTCGGTTAGTGCAACAAGAGGCTGTCCAGGGGACGGCAGGGGCCACCAGAAGTGTGGAAGTTCTCTGTTCTCCGATGTTCATGTTTGCAGGAAGGGTAGTCAGCGAAGGCTTCCGAGAGGAGGTGACACCTGATGCAGAGGTCGACAGATGGAGAAGCGTACCCCAGGCGGCCGCTGCCTGGCTCACCCATCAGGTTACGGAATATACAAATGACACCGAGATCACGTGCCTTTTTGGTGAGACACAGACCCTGAGTCTCCTAAGAGCCTTTATTGCCAGTCGTGAGCTCTTGAGGCCCCTCCCTGCAGACACTTGCCCCGACATGCACACTCACCCACCCAAGCATCTCCCACTCTGTGGTTTGAATGACTTTTAGTAGAAACTCTCCTGTTTCCGTCTGCCGCTCTCTCCAGAGACATCTGGGACGGGGTGACGCAGTGCAGTGTGTGGACTTATCACCCCCGCTCCCCTCAGCGAGGCTCAAGTAGGGGATGGGGCTGTGACATCCACACCTCTCCCGTCTTCTAGGAGGCTTGCTGAGTCACCGTCTCCAGGGGACCACATTCTGCTCGATGACAGGAGCAAGGAAAGAAGGGGCTTTAGCAGTCCTGGGGTGAGGGAGGGGACTCGAGTCTGATCCCGCTCTCTGGGTCTACCCCGAAGCCTAGGAGAAGCTCAGGGGTGTGGCTCCGAGCCCCTAGAGTCTCTCTGGGCAGCGGGTAAGCCCATTCTGCTCAAGTGTCACGGATGGAAGGATCAGAGGCAGGGGGACTGGGTTCTTCAGGAAGACAAGTGGAAAAGGTTTTCCAGGAAGACAAGTGAGCTGGCACAACGCAGTGAAAGTGAACCAACAGCCTCTCCCAGGGCTGGGCCCGGAGCACCAGGAAAGGCCCAGCCAAGGAGGTGTCCTCGCCTCTGGCCTGCAGCCCAGCCTCTCCAATGACGGCTCCAAGAGCAGCAGGAGGTCAGGAACCTGGAGGCTGGACCGGTTCCCTGGGACACCGAGGCCCCCGAGGCTGCTGGGCAGTGGTTGTTGGTTGAGAGGAAAAGGTCCGAGGCGGCTGGGCCTGGCCAGTTAGGGATCGACGAAGGACACGGCGATGTAGCGGGTACCCTTGGTGGTGGGGAGCCCCTCGTGGTAGTGCGTGAGTCTTCCGGGGTGCATGAGCGCCCAGCCCTTCCGCGGGGCTCGGATGGAGCAGTTGTAGCGCAGGAACCGACAGCCCCCGCCCTGGGAGACAGGAAGTGTCAGCTCCACAACAGGAAGTGTCAGCTCCCCAGTGGGAAAGTAGGCCCTTCCCCTCCACCTCCCATTCTCCCACCTGAGCCCCCACAGCCAAGCAGCCCTCAGCACAGCCTGTGGGACGCCCTGTGGAGTGACAGCCACAGGCTGCCTAAGGACGTCACTCAGGGTGATCAAGGGTCAGGCAGCCTTGGGCAAATGTCGGCCACACCCTCTACTACCTTGTGACCAACTTGAGCCTCGGTTTCCCCTTCTGGCAAATGGGCATGAAATTGCACAGGGCAGTGAGAATTCGATGAGGTGATAGAAGTGAGAGCTTATGGTCAGGTTTCTCAACCTCAGCTCTATGGATGTTTTGAGCCAAATAACTCTTTTTTTTTTAATTGTAACATAATACACATAACATAAACTTTACTATTATACCTATTTGTAAGTGTAAGTTCAGTGGCATTAATGCATCCACACTGTTATACAGGGTCACCGCCACGGGTCACAGTTCTTTCTCCGGGGGGCTGCCTGGGCATCCTGGCCTCGACCCACTAGGTGCCAGTAGTGCCCCCATAGTCATGACAACTGAAAATGTCTTCAGATATTGCCAGTGTCCCCTGGTATATGGTCCATTCTCAAAAAATACAGGTGTTTTAATGGGTGTCCATCACAGTGCCTAACCTGGGACTGAGTCCCCAAAAAACTCCTTTAAAATAGCAGCTTATGACAGGAAGGAAGGAAGGAAAGAAAGGAGGAAGGAAGGAAGGGAGAGAGGAAGGGAGAGAGGAAGGGAGGGAGGGAGGAAGGAAGGAAGGGAGGGAGAAAGGGAGAGAGGAAGGGAGGGAGGAAGGGGTGAATATGGCCCCACAGATGATCACACCTAGAGCCTCCCTTGGGGTCCCGAGGCCCCCAGAGCTGCTCCCACCTCGCCCTCCTGTCTTCCCAGGTTCCCCAGATCTCCCCTCCAGCCCCATGCCTGCGCCCTACACCCAGACGAACCCTGGGTTTAGTCACACCCAAGCAGCCCTCTTCCAAGAACGACATGAGCCCTAAAGTCCTCATTGCTAACAGCTGTCCTTCTGTGAGCACGTACTGAGGGACCACGTTAAGCAATTACCTGGATGAGCTCATTGCAAACTCACAGCTCTGTGGAGGGCCCTCTTAAGTTTTCCCATCTGAGATATGAGGAAGCCGAGACTCCAAGAGACTGCCTGAGGCCCCGGAGCAAGGGCGAGGCAGGGCCAGGTGCAGGCCGCAGGCTCCAGGCCTCCTCGCGTCTACAGCCCTCGCTCGGCCTCTCGCTAAATGGCGCTCTGGGCACCCCCACCCCCTGCCCAGGAAGCCTTCCCCGTGGACCTGGCGCCCCTTCTCTCTGGTTCTCCAGTTCTCTGGTGCTGGCGTGTCCCATGCCCCGGATTCAAGCCCTCTGCACGCTGCGCACCGGCCCGCCCTCCCGCCTGCCTGCTCCCTGGGCCAGGGCGGCCCCCGCTCACCTCGTAGTCCACCCCGACCCTGTTCAGGGCGATGTTGATGGTGAAGGTGGACGCGTCGTGGTGTGGCACCAGTGAGGGCTGCTCGTCGGGCTTGTAGCGGACAACAAAGGCCAGGTCGAACTGGGCCTGTGCAGGGAAAGTGACACGGGGAACCGGCGTGAGAAGAAGCCACGGACAGGAAAGGCCGGGGTGTGCGGAAGGGCCCCTCACCCAATCTGCGGGAGGGTCGGCTCCCGAGGGTGGGTCTGTCTAACGCTGGGTTCTCCGCTGCCTGGCACAGTGCCTGGCACGGAACAGGTTCTCAATAAAAATGTAGGGAGGAAGGGATGGACGTGGAGAGCATTATGCGAAGTGAAATAAACCAGTCAGAGAAAGACAAGTACCGCAGTGTTTCGCTCGTATGTGGAATCTAATGGACAAACTGAACTAAGAAGGAAAACGGAGTCAGGTACACAGAGAGCAGGTTGAGGCTTGGGGGGTTGGGGAAGGGGGAGGGGTGGAGGGATCGAGTAAAAAGGTAAAATGACTCAATGACTCATGGACAGGGACACCAGCACAGTGATTGTGGAGGTGGGGGGAGGGGACTGACGCTAATGGGAAAAATAAAAAACACGAGGAGGAGAGAAAGAGCAGAAGGAGGGAGGAAGAGAAGGGAAGGAAGGGCAGAATGAACGAATCTAGGCTGGTGGGCCCCGCCCAGAGCAGGTGTTCGAAGAAAACCACACGAAGGAGGAGGTCACCGGGTGAGGGAAGTACAAAAGCCAAAGCGGCCCACCAGTGAGGGAGCTGAAGGCCAACCGCGGGAAGGAAAGGGCGGGAAGGAAAGGGCAGGCCGGCCAGCCGGCCAGCCGGGGGCGCCTCTGGTGAGCTGGCATAGGAGTCACCGAGGCAGGGGTGGAGGACAATGAGGAAGGGCTCAAAGGGTCACTGGTGATGTCAGAGGCTGGAGGCAGAGCGGCCCCGCCTCCCCTGGTCCCAACATCTGATGTGAGACTTCACACCCTCCTGCCCGCAAACCAAATACGGAGGCCTCTGCCCAAGCTGGGAACGCTTCCCTCCTCTCTCTCCCCTCGCCCCTCCCCTGCCACTCCGCCCCTGCCCTGGTCCTGGCCGCCCCCCAGGCCTGCCCACCCTGGTGTAGTAGCCGGGGTAGAGCTTCTCCGTAATGGGCGCGATGTACTCCACCAGGAACTTGTGCCACTCGCGCTCAAAGCTGATCTGGTTCATGTGGATGTCGATGGTCGGCACGTTTTCGTAGCCGCCCTGGATGCGGCTGTCCTGGAGGCGACCCAGAGAGGGTGGTGAGCAGGATTCTAAGATGGCCCCCAGGTTCCCAGAGCCTGTCTCATCCGCCGCCCTTGACCTTGAACCTGACAGGTTAAGGCCAGGTCATCAGGCAAAAGGGAAGGGGTTTTGGAGGTGTAATTAAGGTCACTAGTAACTTGACTTGGGTTTTATCCAAAGGGAGACTATCCTGGGTGAGCCCTTTAAAGGAGGATCTTGAAGAGAGAAGTCTCCTGCTGGCCCAGAAGAAGCAAGACGCCACGAGTTCTACCACTGCGAGGGATGAATTCTGCCACGTGAGCTTGGAACGGGACTCAGAGCGACAGACGGGCACCAACCCTGGCCGACGCCGCAGCTGCAGCCCAGTGAGACCCGGAGCACAGGACCCAGCTAAACCACACTCAGGCTCCTGCCCACAGAAGCCCGGATATAGTAAGCGGGTGTTGTTTTAAGCTGTTACCTTTGGTGGTGATGTGTTACACCGCACAGAAAACCAATGCAGGGGGCCACAGGTCCCAGGGCCCGAGCACAAGGACTAACCAGACCTCGGACCGTCTGGGCTATGCCAGTTACCGGGTTCTGGAGATCAGCCAGCCTCCCAAACACATGGATCAGGCAGGTAACCAGGAGCACAGATCAGTCAGCTGCCAGGTCAAAGCTGGCCAGTCTCTGAGACACCCTGGCGCAGGGTTACCAAACTTCCCAAGGTGAGTGCAGGTATGGGGTCCCTCCTTCAGCAGAACGCCACTTGCTTCTGCTGCTTGGTGATGTTGCTTCCTAACTCTTTCTCATCGGCACTTGCTCGTTCCTCCCCCATTCCATGCCCAATCTCGGGGGGAGGCACACTCACTCCCATAACAAACCAGGAACTGGAAGCCCAGCACCTTAAGATTAAGGCAGCTCAAAGTCACCCAGCCGCCATGCTGGCTTGGGGACCAGCACTCCATCCCACCTCTCAATCCCCTTGCTCCTTAGGGCCTGCAGGGCCCCCCGCCAGCGACCCCGTCTCAGTAGTTCCAGAGGCAGCGGCTAGCCCGCCAGGAGGAGCCCAGGGGCAGGCCGGGGGGCGGGGCATCCTCCCCACTGCGCCGGGAGCCCCACCTTGTTATCCCCCAGAGACCACTGGCCGTAGTGCTCCATCTCTTCCACCAGCTCGTCGCAGGCCGTCTCCGTGAAAATGGGGAACCAGTAGACATCCGGGCAAGGCTGGGGAGGGCAGGGGCTTGGTCACAGGGGTCCAGAGTGGCATCGCCTCATCCTCCCCCTGATCCCATGGCCCGCGTGCAGAACTCGCTGCCGCAGGAAGTGCAGCTCAGAGCTGGCCAGGGTCACGGAGCTACCCGTGCCAGGCCCCGCACTGCCAGCGCATGGGCCCTGAGGGAGCAGCGGCCGCCGCTCTGGGGGGAGCAGAGGAGTGCCCGCTTCTCACTCCTGGCCCACTGGCTGTGGTCCACAGTTGAGACCACACTTGGGGATGTTTTTCTCCTTCCTGCCTGGTCCCCAGCTGGCAAGTGCCAGCACGGGGAAGGGGCCTCCTGCTGCCCGTTCCCTCGCCTGAGCACTGCCAGAGCACTAGAGGCGCCTCCCCCCGCCCCAGCTCAGCTAGGTTCGGTCCTCCATCCTCCGGCCCCCCAGCAGGTGTCGGGTATAACCCAGCAGCTTTGTTCCCGGGGCTGCTGCCCGGCCCTCACCATCTCCACCAGCTTCCCTGCCAGCACCTTGGTGTAGTTCTCGTGGATGTACTTCTCCTTCCAGTCCTGTGGGGAGGGAGAAGCGGGCTGGGGTCCTGGGGTCTGGCCTGGGCCAGCTGGGACTCACCCCTTGCTTAACCCCATGGGCTGCTCCAAGAGGGGGTTCCTGCCCCCAGGCCACATCTGACAGAAGTGAACATGTGCGTGCCTGGGGGAGCCGTGTTGCGCCTCTGCCCACCGGGTGTGTGTGTGTGTTTGAGCGCAGAAGTGTGCCCACAGGGGCTGGTGTTTGAGTGAGTGCGACACGTGTGCATGTGTGTACAAGTCTGCGTGAAGGTATAGGCAGGTGCCCGTATCAGCCAGGAGCTCACAACGTCCAGGAACACTGTCACAACTTTCGTCTCTTCTGAGCATCACAACACCCTCAGGGGCAAGTCAGGCAGGGACACTGTGCCCATTTTAGAGATCAGACAACTGAGGCCCCAAAGGTGGAGAGGCTCAACCAAGTCACAGCAAATGGACCACTGACTCCTAGCCCTTCGTCCACTAGATGGCGCTGCTTCTCAAACTGCCCTTCTCTCCCACCCTAAATCTAGCCTGACAGATCCTCTACCGTGGAGGGAGGCCGGTGGCCCCACAGGGTCCCAGCGTCCTCAGTCTTTGAGAGGGAACCCTTCAGGTCATGGGATCACTGAGGTCCCTTCTGTTCCCACCCCTTCCCACCCACCCAGGCCTCACCTCCGGGTTGTTGAACACCTCCCAGAGGTCATTGTGGAGGTGAGTGGTCTGGTAGTTGTCCAAGGAGAGCAGGTGGCCGAAGGTGTGCCGGTTGGTCAAGAACATGAACACATCCTGTGGAGAGGAGGCTGGGATGAAAGAGACCCTCCCCCTCCCCTGCACCCCCCTGGGCGGGGCCTGACAGCAGCTTCCTCCGCCACCAGCTTGGAGTTCCTAAGATCTGGGACCCCAGTGGGGTCACCCCGTGTCCCCAGCACCTGACCCAGGCCTGACGCTGGGGTTGCAATCAGGGAAGGCTTCCTGGAGGACTGAACGGGAATGAAAGAATGAATGTGCACAAGAAAAGGATGGAGTTCTGATCCAGAAGTTTGGGGCACAGGAGAAAACATCAACATGCTATCACATTTTTTAAAAATAGCCACAGCCCTGGCCGGGTGGCTCAGTTGGTTAGAGCATCGTCCCTGTACAACAAGGTTGTGGATTTGATCCCCAGTCAGAATACATACAAAAATCTACCAATGAATGCATCAACAAGCAGAACAAAAAATTGATCTCTCTCTCACACTCTCTCTTTCTCCCTCCCTCTCCTTTCCTCTCTCTCTGTCTCTAAAATAAATTTTTTAAAAAATGTTTAATAGCCACAAAAAATATTGGGTGGGACACAGGACAGGGTAAGGGCATTTCTCGGGCATAATACTTGGAGTTCGTTTTGGTGAAGAGTTTCGTTTTCTTTAGGCGCTGTCGAAAATGTAAATAAAATAGATGGTGTCAAAACTGGGTCTGCTGAAACGATCCCCACAGACCCCGAGGACCGGCCCGTGTGCCAGCACCCCCAGCACCCACACCGGGCCTCCTCTGACTGCCCGCCCGAAGCTGACCTGCTGCCGGATGTTTGCGCAGAAGGACATGTCAGGGTCCAGCTTGCTATGGTGGAACAGGTCTGTCTGTTGCAGCTCAGCCCGCAGGGCGCTGCCCTTGATCAGGTAGATGTTCGAGATATAGGGCACGTTCCAGATGCCACTGAGGGAGAGAGAGAAAGATGGAAGGGGCTGGAGGCTGGTGGTCAGGGTTGTAGACTAAGGGTCAGGGACCAAGGGAAGGGACCAGGATAACTGTTGGGAAGTCCTTCTGTGTATCTGACTGCAGTCCTCCTTGCTTCAGGTTCAGTGGGAATTTGAGAGCAGCAAGGGCAGGACTACTGGGGCCGGCGGTGCTGCAAGACCAGGAGGAAGACAGGTGAGGGCCCTCCAGCCCCTGTCCCACAGGTACTCACACACGCCGCCCCTGCACAATGTCCACGTAGTCCTCGGAGCGAGCATAGTAGCCGTCTGCACTCAGCGCCCCCCAGAAGTTCGACCACAGCCTCCCATGGCGGGTCATCAACGGAGCGATGACGTTCCTAAGAAAGGGAGCCTCTCAGAGGGGTCCCCCTGCCCGCTGGGAATTTGGGACAGAAGGGTAGGTAGAGTGTTTCGACCAGCAAGCCCCTCCCTGGGGAAGGGCCTGGAGTGGGTTTGGCCCATTTGATACCTTCTCCCTCCCACAGGACAGCCAGGGACAGGGTGGGAGGGGGTGGCTCAGGGCGTGTGGCAGGGAGGGGGAGCATCCTGGACCAGGACAAGGATGCCAGGCTGGGACAAGCCCAGGGCAGCAGGTGAGGCCAAGGGGTGATGCGGTTGGGGGGCAGGGGGAGTGGAGAAAGGCAGGGGAGGGGCCCAGCCTGGGCCCAGGCCTACCATGAGCAGTGCTGCGCCAGGATCCCCGCTCTGAGGGGCGGCCCGCCCGCCCGCCCGCCCGCCCACCAGCTGCAGCCTTCCCACAGCCTCACTTGTTCTGCTCAATCAGCAGTCGCAGGGTTTTGGGCTCAGTCAAGGCCACATCAGCATCCACACTGAAGTAGTAGGTACAGCTACGGTCCTGCCGGCACAAGTCCCTACAGGCAGGGGGATGCAGGGTCAGGGGGGTGGGGCTCCAGTGCCAGCCTCCCACCCAGGATCGTGGAGCCACCAGGCAGCTGCACGGTCCATTCCTGCCCCCATGTGGTCACCGGGTACCAGCCAAGGGCCTTTAGAGAGGTCAGGCCAGCCCTGGTGCAGGTTGGGACCAGCAGCCTCGAAGGACCCTCCCGATTCCAAGGCCCAAACCCTGATGCAGATCCAGGCTCTCAAGATGAAGGCCCAGAGCCTGACAACTGGTATCAAGAGCCCTGAAAACCCTGGTTCTGAGGACAGCACAGCCCCCACACAGACAGGTCCCTGCACTGCCCAGGGCGGGGGGTAAACTGGTTCTGCCTTCCTGGAGGGCGGTTTGGTAACTTCTACCAAAGCCTTAAAATTTTCTGTTCTTTTTGTTCATCTGCTCCAGGGCGCAGGAATCTACAGTCCATGGTCCAAATCCAGCCCACTGTCTGGTTTTGTGTGGCTCGGGAGCTAAGAATGTTTTTTACATTTTTAACTGGCTGGGGAAAAGATCAAAATAAACTGCATGAAAATCATATGAAATTCAAACTTCAGTGTCCATAAATAAAACGTTGCTGGAGGCCAGCCACACGCGCTGACACTCTACCCGCAGAACTGAGAGGCTGCAGCTGAGCCCATGGAGCCGGTGTGCACAGACTGACGGTCTAGTCCATTACAGGAGGTCTGTCAGCCTTGGATCTGGACGGCCTGATTCCTCTATAGTCAATGCAAATTACTTGCTTGTCTGTTTTAATCATAAAGGGTGGGAGGAGGTATAAGGGGACTAAATAGTAATGGAAAAAATATAATAAAGATGAGTCCTAGCTGGTGTGGCTCAGTGGATTGAGTGCCAGCCTGCCAGACAAACGGTTGCCAGTTCGATTCCCGGTTAGGGCACAGGCCTGGGTTGCGGGCTGGGTCCCTGGTTGGGGGTGCGCAAGATGCAACCACACACTGACGTTTCTCTCCCTCTCTTTCTCCCTCCCTTCCCCTCTCTAAAAATAAATAAAATCTAAGAATTCTTTTAAAATATAATAGATTATATATTAAAATGATAATAATAATAAAGGGAAAACCAGAGGAACCAGAGACTGTTCCTCTAGCTGTCAGCATCTCTCGAGCTCTGGCTCTGCAGCCCTCCCGCTTCCTCTGGTTTGTTTCCTGCACTCTGGTCACCGCTCAGCCCCAGCCAGGTGCGCCTGGTGCAGGACAGAGACTATTTCCCCATCTGACAGATGGCAACACTGCGGCCCAGGGAGGGGCAGGCACTGGCCAGAGACCACACAGTCCTCTGAGCTCCTGTCTCCTAGTCCGATACTCTGGCACCAGCCGCCAGCAGAGGTAGCCATGGTCCCCCGGGCCCCCAACTCACGCGCCCATGTTTCTGGCGTCAGCGTTCGCCACCCGCACCTCGGGGCCCACCAGCTTCGCAGACTGGTACTCGCCGCTGTGCTCCGCCAGGAACTGCTCCACCTGAGCCTTGTGGTGTTGTTCCTGGGGCAGGGGCAGGGGCAGGGGAGGGGGCGGGGGGGGGCCTGAGTACACAGGTCCCACCCAGGATCACAGCACCTCCTGCCACTGCAGGTTGATCTGCTTCATTCCCAGCACATCTGTGGCCACCTGTTTCCCTAAACCCCATGCCTCTGCCCATGCCAGACCTTCTGCCTGGAGCGCCCCCTGGCCATCCTTGGACCATCCTCCCCAAGCCAGGCCAGGCCCACCGTCCTCTTACGAGCCTCTGTCACCAGGATGGCACCCCAACCCATGGGCCCCACATCCAAAGTCACTGATTCTGCTGGCCTGGGGTGGGGCCCATGGGTCTGCTTGGTTACAAAACACTCCAGCTGATGCTTGGATCTTGCTTTGAAAAACAAAGCCCGGGCCCCTCGCATGGGGCTGCAGAGAGAGCAGGGTCTTTAGAAACAAACTCAGGGGTTTAGAAAGAAGCCTGGCCCTGCTACAATTAGCTGGTGGCCTTGGTCAAGTCACTCCACCTGTCTCGGCTTAAGTTTCCTCTTTTGTAAAATGGGAAGGTGAGCCCTGACAGGTGTGGCTCAGTTAAAATAATAAAATGATTGGGCATCTTTCTACAAAGCAAAATGAAGCCAGTTGATTCCAGGTCAGAGCACATGCAGCTTAGGTTCCAGTAGGAGCGCACACAACAACCATCGATGTTTCTCTCACACATCGATGTCTCGCCCTCTCTTTCTCCCTCCCATCCCCTCTCTCTAACAATAAATAAAATATTCTTAAAAAAAAAAAGGGCGATCTTATCGCCCTCATAGGGTCATTGTAAGAAGTTGACAAGTCAAAGCACACAGTAGGTCCGCAAATACTGCCTGTGACACTTCTCTTTCTCTACCCGAAGTCACAAGTCATGGGTGTGCTGCTCGATGTCTCCAGGGAAGTTGGGAGCCCCCCAAGGGCAGTGCCTACACCCTTCTACCTGCATGTGGCACAGCTGAATCAATGTCTGGGACACAGGCAGGGAGCCGGGCCGGGTGTGGGGCCCCAGGTCCGTGGGGGTGGGGTGCAGGCTGTCAGGGCTCAGAGGTCTCAGAAAGGGGTGACCCTAGATGGGCCAGCTGAGGAGACTTTAAGGAAGACAAGGAGCCTTGAGAGCAGGTAGGATTTGGAGAGTGTACCGGGGCTCCCAGGTAGGGACATCGGGAGAAGCAAAGGCTGAGAGGTGGGACTTTATCTAGTGAGGAAGGAGAGGCAGGAAAGGGCCAGGGACCAGGAAAGCTGATTCCAGGCCTGCTCCCCACAACACAGCAGACCTCCGGGCCCTCCAGATGCCCCAGAAGATGCTCAAGGAATGAAAACCAACTTGACCATCGTCAGATCAAAGGAGGAAGGACTGGCTGGGGTGCAGGGGCAGGGGGGGAAACAGGGATAAGGACAACAGCTACGAGCACCTACTATGTGCTGCCGATGCGCCAGGCCCTCATCTATGTGCTTCACATGTCAACTCAGCTAGCCCTTGCCGCAATCCTGTGTGGTCAACATGATTATTATCCCAGTCTAACAGATGAGAAAACTAAAGCAGAGAGAGGCTGAATTACGTGCTCAAGGCCACACAGCCACTGTAAACAGTGGCGCTGGGATTCAGACCTGGCCAGCTGGACTCCAGAGTCAACCCAGTAATATGGGGATACAGCCCACTGCCCACTTCCATGTGGCCCAAATGAGACTGTTTCAGTCAGTTCCTCAGAGGCCTCAGGCTATCTTGTGAGGCTGGGCCCTGGACCCAAGCCACACGGCAACCCCTCCTAGCACCCGCTACTCACATGGTTGTGAATGAAAAGCCGCATCCGCCTCCGGGGGTAGTGGAGGCGCAGGAGCCGCTGGAAGAACAGGGACAGGAAGGGCGTGGGCTGTTCGATGAACACGCCGACCAGCACTATGGGCAGAGCTTCATCCTGCACGGGAAGGTAGCAGCACAGAGTCCAGCAACGTTCACCCACTGAGCCTCCACCGAGCCCCTCGGGCGGCCTGCGTGGACCTAGCAGGAAAGGGGCCTGGGCCAGGGAGCTCCAAGCAGGAGGCGCAGGTGGGCAGAGGCAGGGACTGGCAGGGGGTCCGGAGGATGCCCCTGCTGGGGACCAGGAGCAGTGGGAGCCCTGACTCAGAGCGAGCACCCGTTGACGGCAAGCTGTTGGGGGAGTGTGGCCAGTGTGGGGTGTGAAGTGGGCCTCAATGAGGACTAAGCTTGTGGGATAGGGAGGGGGTTGCAGGAGAGCCTGAACGGCCAGACAGAAAAAACTGGAACTTAGGCATCTAGGGGTCAGCTGGAGCCATGTGTAGTCTGAGAAGGCTTCCGGGAGGAGGTGCCTGGGTAAGGCAGAGGACAGAGCCCCAGGCAGGGAGGGAATCTCTTTACTTTCCACCAGAGACAAGAGTCTCTTCCAGAATCACCCATCCTCCCCACCCCCCAGCCTCTGACAGCCGTACCCCAATGCCCTTGAGGCTTCGCAGGCCCTCGTCACACACAACACAGCCCGTTTCGAAGGTCCAGAAGCGCGGGATGTAGTTGCCCAGGTAGTTCAGCTGCAGCTGTGGGGACGAGGGGTCAGGGAGGAGCCAACCAGTCCCACCTGCCTGCAGCCACCGAGGCACATCCCCTGGGCCCCGGTGGGCCCGCACCCCAGGCATCTGCCACCCCTGAGGGAGCAGGACTGTGACTTTATTTTGGGCAGGCCTTGGAGAGCGTGTTCATTCCCCTGGAAGGTCCCCAGAGCTGAGGGAAGACAGAGGGAAGGCTTGCTGCCGGTGCTTTTTCATCTCTGCATCAGCCGAAAGCTTGTGAAATGCAGATTCCTGGGCCCCACGCCTCTGAGGTTCCCATTGAGCAGCTTTTGGGCGGGGTCAGGACATCTGCCTTTTTAACACACTCTCCCTCCTCTCCCTTCCTTGTGCCTCTGATGGGGCGGTTGAGGGCCTCACTCGGAGAAACATGCTGGGAAGCTGGGGCCCGTTCCCCAGGGGCCTGTCTGTGGCTCCAGGGACCATGAGGGCCGGTCTGTCCCGTGCCTGACTGACTAGGCCTCATGCCCTGGTGCAAACATTCAATAAATAACAGAGTGTGGGTGACCTGGGGCAGCCGAACCTAGGCCTGGATGGGGACAGTGGCGTCCTTTGTGTCCTGTGGTCCAGCGGGATGGACAGAGCCTCACCAGCTGCCACAGTAGGAAAGATGGCTCCAGGCTGAACTCGGATTCGAGGTCAGTGCCAGGGAGCTCTCGGGGCCTAGGTGGGTGGCCCTGGCCCCAAGGAGAAGCTGGCCCCGCCCCCTCTCCCCAGGGGCTGCGCCCCCCTCCCTACCTTGGTGGGCCCGTTGCCGTGAATCAGGACCGGGAGGGTGTCGTAGGCCAGGTTCCGAGCTCGAACATGGCCCATTTCAAACTTCAGCACGACCTCATCTGGGGGTGAGAAATCACAGTGCCGTCCAGTGTCAGACCCAGGAGCCAAGCTCAGGGGCTCACGGGCTGGGCTTGAACCCCAGCTCTCCCGTAGTGAGCAGGGTGTGCCCTGGGGCTAGTCCCTTCCCCTCTCCGAGCCTCAGTGTCTGCATCTGTGAAATGGGGATAACAGTGGGAGGGCTCCATGTCTGGCAACCACTTCGCGCCACGCCTGGCACAGGGTGGGCAGGGCATCCACAGCAACCCATTTCCCAGCTTCGGGCGTGGACTGGGGAGACCCCGCAGACAGGGTCTGGGCGGTGCCTGCTCTGACAGGCCTGCAGAGCAACCCTGAGTGCATGCCAGCCACAGAGGCGGGCCTGAGAGGGACAGGGGACAGGTCCTGACCTGGGGGAGAGAGCCCCTAATCCCCACGCTTAGGACCCTGTTCGTCTGCACATAAGACAGGAAGCTGGCTTGTTTGACAAGCGTAAAACACAGAGTGGCCTTGTCCAAGGCCTGAGAAGTTGCTGGGGAGGGAGGGCGTTGTGGTGGGTGACCACATAGGGGAGCCCCTCTGTGCAAGCTCCTGGCCTACCCAAGGGGCGATTTGGATCCAGCTTTGTAACCCAGGTTCATAACTCCCAGAAACCACAGCCACAGGGCGTGATGTCCCGCGCCCTCCTGGGGGCGGAGCCAGGGCCCTCGTCGGATTTCAAAGGGACCCTTGCACATCCTAACATCACCAATCAGTGATTTGGCCCAACTTCTCTCTTCTAAAGATGGGGAAAGAGAGGCCCAAGGTATGCGTGCACGTGTCTTGCCTTAATCACCCAGCAAGCTAGTGGTAAAGCAACGTCATCACCAGCTACGGACTTGGGGTCAGCCCGAGGGTGTTTGTGGGTTTCAAGGACCAACCAGCCTCCAGCCCAGCTGGGAGGAGGGAGGCAGGGGAAGGAGGAGAAGCAGGCCCACCTGTGAGGACCAGGGATCTGGGGCAGGTCGGTACCCACTGTGTGACTGCTCAGATCCCACCAGGCTGAGAGGCCGCCTCCTTGCTCTGGTGTTGGGAGGGTTCTGCGAACCGGTCTCACGACTCTGCGTTCTCCACCCGCAGAGACAAAAAGCTCTGCCCCAGGACACCCAGGTGGTCTCTGGGGACCTGAGGATGGGGCAGGCGACGTCCCAGCACAACAGACAGAGAGGAACCAACGCTTTCTGCCCCTTGGGCTCAGGCCCTGCCTAGAATCCTCACCTCCTTCTCCCCAACCCTCTCTCCATCCCCTCCTGTAGGGGCCGCTCACCCAAGGCTCCGTCCAGGTTCTGGAAGATGCGGCAGCGGTGGTCCAGGGTGATGTTGATCCGCTCCTGCAGGGAGGATGGCAGCAGGCTGCAGCAGGGACAGCCCGGGGCAGTCGCTCTCCCACCTCCGCCCCTTCCTCTCCCCACATCTGCTTTGCCCAGTCACACCAGGCCAGCCGGAGGCCAAGCCCCTGGGATCTAGTGGCCTAGTGACTCCATTAACAGAGATCCAGGGGTTCTCAGAACAGGAAGGAACATAAGGAAACAGCTGGTTCCACTGTAACCATCGCCACAACAACAACAAATGCTGGCTTAGCATTGCATTGTGTGCCAATCGCCATGCTAGGCACTGCACATACTTTAATTTAATCTGCATAACATCCCTATGAGAAAATATCATTCTGTGTGCCAATCACTACGCTAAGGATCACATATACATTAATTAACTTAATCCACACAACCTTTCTGTGAGAAAATTCCGTCTTCATTGCATTGTATGGATTTCTAAAACAAGGCACAGGGAGGTTGGGTAACTTGCCCAAGATCGCAAAACTAGGAAGCAGCTGAGTTGGCATTCCAACCCGGGTGGCCTGGCCCTGAAGTCCCTGTTCAGGGCACAATGCTGCCTCCCGCACCCAACGAGGCAGAGCAGGGGCAAGGGGCACTCTACGCTCCGCCCTCATCCCCTGCAGAGCGGCTCCCTGGGTACCAGTGAGTCCCTGTGCTACTTCAGTGGTGTCACTCGAGGCAAAGGAGGAGGAAGGACTGAGTTAACAAAAAGATCAGATTCATAATTTCCACTGCACAGGCCCGGCTGCTTCATTTCATCATTCTGTGGATGATAATACTGAGGCCCGGGGAGGGGACGCGACTTGCACAGCGTAAGCATGGATGGGGGTTTGGGGGGTGAGCAAGCCAGAATCCAGGAACCCTGACCCCGAAGAGCTTCCTGCCTGCCCAGAGGATAGTGGCCAGGTCTGGGGCTGCACTGGCCTGGTCCTGCTCCCTCCACTCCCCTTGATGACACCTGCCTCCAGGCGGGCTCGGTGGCCTGCCAAACTCTCATCAGCCCCCCAGAAATCCCCCCAGACAGAGTGGGGGAGGGGCGGCTCAGCTTGTCATTCCTTCCATCACCATCGCCCTCTCCCGACAGGTTGTGGGTTCCTATCTCCCCTGGAGGGCCCAGGAGGACACAGACCCCGACTCTGGCCCATTGCCACGCCCCTGCCCTGCACCTGTCAGTGTGAATGAATGAGCGAATCGATGAGTGGGTAACGGGGCTGTCAAGGCCCAGCCGGGGGTTCAGGCCCTGGAGGGGCTGCTCCCAGCGCAGCCCGGCCCCTGGGGTCCAGGATTCCCCAGCCCCGCCCACTGGCTCTTACCCTCTTCTCCGGGTCCAAGAAGATCTTGGTGTAAAAGAGCTGGTCGCTGTCACTGTCCTGGCCCTCCCACTCGGCCACCAGCTTGCTGAGGTTGGGGGCGTAACCGACAAAGCCTAGGGGTCGCCAGGGACACACGGAGACGGACACTTAGCTTCCAGCCTCTAAGCAAGGGCCTCTTCCCAGCCTCCCCTCGCCTCCACCCACTCCTTTATCCACAAGCTCTGCCCCCTCTCAGAAGTCCTCCTGGATTGAGAGGTGATGTCTCTAGGCTGGAAACAGCCTGCCAGTTAGTGTCATTTGGTGACAAGCTCCCGCTGAGCCCAGAGAGAAAGAAGGATCAACGGTGCCCACTAAACTGCACCCACTCGGGTGCTGGACCCCCAGAGGCAGCAAATGAGTGGATTAGACCAGGAGCTGACAGACAGCAGAGCTGGCGGGCCCAGGCCGGAGCCTTGTTCTACAGTTATCTCGGAAACTTGGCCCCAAGAAGGGCAGAGGCTGGGCCAAGGTCACACAGTGCATGGGGGCTTAGAGGGAAAAGCCCACCCAGGTCCCTGGCTGTGGGGCGCACAGGTGAGAGGAGAAGAGAAATGGCAGGAGGTGGGCAGCCAGGGAGGGCCAGGCCATTCGGACAGTGCCCACTTTCTCAGCCAGGGGGGAAAACAGGCTGCCAGGGGTGGATCCTCTTTCCGTGGCCGGACAGAGAAATCCAGGATAAAATGTGGATTTTACTCCGTTCCGTGGGAAGCCACCGAGTAGTGCGTGTCGATTTGCCTCTGGCTGCGGGGTGAAAATCAGATTGGAAGGAGGTGGGGGTGGAGGCTGGCAGGGCAGCGTGGGGACTCGACAGAGGGCCAGGAGCCCCGTGGGGCAGCGGCAGTGGGCGTGCACCCCGAAGGGCAGATTCAAGAGCTCTTCTGAGGTGGCAGCGGTGGGACCGGGTGAAGGACTGAGCTGGGAGAGGGCACGGGAGGCATCGGGGCGACTCCCGGTTTCACCCTGTGCAGATGGGTGGCTGTCCCTGAGATGAGGAAGACAGCGCGGAGTGGGGGCACAAGTTTAAGGGGTGAGGAATCAGGAATTCTACGCAGGACATCCTGTGTTTGGGACCTGAGAAATGCCCCCGTGGACCTGAAGCAAGCGGGCAGCCTCCCGAAGGCAGTGGGCGGAGCCTTCCGGAGCCCGCCCAGCCCCACCACCGCGCCTCACCTCCAGAGCCCAGGAACCTCTTGCCGTCATCGGACACCGCCGGGTACTTGGCCTCCAGCCTGCGGTCCGGGTAGATGAGCTCCTGGGCGGAGAAGACCACCTGGCTCCTGGCCTGCCGGAACTTCTTCAGGAGCTCCCGGGGCCCGGATGCAAACACCACGTCGTAGCTGCAGCAGAGCCAGAGGTCGGGACAGAGGTGAGCAGGGGTGCGCTCAGGGCCCAGGAGACCCCTTCTTGTAAGCCTCCTCCTCCCACAGTCTAGGAAACGAACCTGCTCTGCTGCCCCTGGCCCTGCCCGCCACGTTCCCACCCCGACCCAGGGCAGAGAGACGGTCCCTACAGCCTGGGCCCTTCTCACGCTCAGAGCATGGCGCGTCACACCTGGGCAGGTCCCCCACCCACCTTTTTACCAAGAGTGGGGATGGGCTACACCAGTGGGTCGTTTCTGGGGTGCACAGACCCCCTAAAACTGTAGGCTGCCTTAGCTATAGCGATCCCCCATCATCCTAGATGTCCTGGGAAGACCGCAATTTAAAATATTCTTCTATCTCTCTGCTGAAAGGCCCCATCCAGGAAACCCCCAGCCACTGACCTGTCTGTGAAGAGGATGACCAGGTTCTCCTTGTCTGCATGCTTCTCCAGAGCTTTCTTCAGCAGCCGAACCTTCAGCCCTCCACCAGCCGATGTCTCCTTCCCTCCATTCCAGTCTTCCCCCAGGCCCAGTGCCTGCAGAGAAAGGCCCCTTAAAGGTGGTCATGTGACCCTGCCTGGCCAATCATGCTATGGCAAATCATAGCCATGGTTTGAGCATGTGACCCAAGCAGAGCCTATCAGAGTCTTCCCTGGGACTGTTCCGTTAAAATTAAGGGAAGGCTCTTTTCTGCTTTTCAGCAGAAAACATAAGTGCATGGCTGATGGTCATCTCGCCACCATGTAGAGGGAGTCTGTCTGCAAATGAAAACCCAACAGGGCCTAGAGATGAAAAGACAAAGACTTTCTCACGCATGAACCCCTGGATCCAGCTATGTCTGAAGCAATCCCCTGCCTCAGATCCCACTCATGTGAGCTAACATACTTTCTGGCTTAACGCCTTTTGTCTTGCCCATCATCCTGGTGCCTGACACAAGGAAGCACTCAGCACACTCAGCTAAATGGAGGACTGTCTCCCTGTGGGCTCAGCACCATGGGCCACAAGCAGAGGACACACACCCATGACACCGATGGACTGGGCATTAGCCTGTGTTTCTTCAGAGCAGTGTTTGTACAGGCGAGGTCTCCCTATTACTGTCGTCCCCAGATCACCTGGGGGGAACTGTAGAGCTGCCGATGCCCTCTAAGCTAGCCGCTGCCCGCCAGGCGAGCCAGCGCACACGACGCTGAGCACCGCCACACACCTCTCTAGTCCCACCTTCCCCACACTCTTCATCTCTGGCCCCTCCCAGACTTGGCTTATGTTCTTCCCCCTCTTGCTTTTCCTAACTCATCTCCATCTTTCAAGCTTCCAGAAGCTACCCCTGTGGCCCCAGGTCCGTTGGGGAAGGGCGGACACCCAGCTCCTGGACTCTCCCTCCATCACTCAGTTGTCTCTGCCCCACCTGGGGAGCCCCTTACCTGGATCTTGTAGTTGAAGAACTGCGCTGACCGCTTGAAGCGTCGGAACCCCTCGGTCTCCTTCGTGGCCACTGTGAGGACTAACAGATTGTCTAGGGACAGAGAAGAGCATGGTGAATGGGAACAGAAGACGAGGACGGGTGACAGGCAGGAGCAGGTCACTGTTCTTGTCAAATCCTGCATAATGTGTCTCCATGTCCATTACAGACAAGAGCACAAGGCCCAGGTAGGAAGGGGGTGGCTAAGATCACTCGACTGGTTAGTGACAGAGCTGGGATGTCTGTCAGCTCGGTCTCCTGATTCTCCTGCAGGCCTCCACTCACCTGGTAACTGACCAACGTGACAGGAAGTGTCCAGAGCAGAGGTGTTCCCATCTTGCATTGTGGGACTGGGTCTCTCTGGCTCTAGGGGGCTCTAGGGCCAGGCACAGGGGTGGAGGGAAGGGTTCACTCTGAATGCTGAATGCCAGGAGCACGTCTAGGGCCCATGCGAGACATTAGCGCCGGGACAGCCACCACCATCCACAGCTGCACCCAGGGAAGACCTTGCTAATCAATCCCAATAGATCTTCTTGCTGAGCCCCACTCAGCCAAGTCTCCCAACACCGTGAGAGCCGATGAGCGATGGGCCTGGAGTGGAAACTGACTTGAAATCCTGGCTGTGGACCAGAGCAGCTGTATTACCTTTTTAACAAGGGACCTCTCCCGGGCTCTGTAGTGCGGTTTCACCTCTGCAAGGAGGCAATGGGAAACAACTCCCCAGAAAGCATTTCCGGGGTCCCTGGGGAAGGCCTCCCAGACCTCACATTGAGACTGCATTCTCTGAGTAGCAAAGGCTCGGTAGCTGGCCTGCCTGGTCGGAGTCCTAGCTCTGCTCCTTACCAGCTCTGTGACCCTGGGCAAGTCCCTGACCTTTCCAGCTTCAGTTTCCCCCTTGTAAAATAGGGATAACAACAGTACATACTCCTCAGGGCTGCTGGACTAATTCCATGAGATCAGGCCTGTAAAATCCTTGTTGGGGTGCTGGCACATGCTAAGAGCTATTGCTGGTGCCCATTCATGAGGAGCAAATGCTTTGCTCCGGTATTCAAGACCCCTGCCGATCAGCTTGGTGCCATACTCTTACCGCCCCCCCGCCCCCCGCCGCCCCGAGTGTGCCGCCCTCCAGCCAGGAGTCCCGCCTTGCTGGGCTCCTCTGTCCTGCCAGGGCTCCCTCTGTCTGCCCGTTCTCTAACCTTCCTCCAGGTCCCAGGAAGAGTGGCAGTGATACCTCTTCCTGGCCACCACCTCTATGAAGCCTTCTCAGATTTTTCTTGACCTCTCTCCTGCCCTCAGGGTCAGGATGCCACTTTGCAGCACTCATCATTGTTCCCTGGGTGAGCCTTCCTTCCCCGGGGTCCAGGACTGAACACTTTCCCCCGGGAACAGACCTACCAAGTGGTGCGGTCACGACAGCAAAGGCAGGTTAAGCACCCCGCCTACTCCCACCCTAGGAAGTCAGGAGGAGCCTGAGCTAAAATAACAAAGGGGTCCAGCCTGGCAAAGCTGGATGACCGGAGGGACAGACGGCTGGCCTCAGAGCAGGGGCTGGCGCCGAGCGGCCCAGCAGGCATTGGCAGGAACCTGAGGGGGCTGGGCCCAGGGACCTGCAGCAGAAGGGGCGGTGGATTCACTAAGCTGGTGTGGAGGGGGAGGCCTCACCTCCTGGCCCTGGGGTCCGGGAAAGCGGGGCGCTTCTCCCCCTTGGCGAAAGGCTCCCCCAAGTCCTGCCAGGATTGTTAAGTTTCCCCCTGTCCCCATCCAGGTGCTGAGAGCCGGAGCTGCCAGCTCTGAGGCGCTCTTGTCTGAGGCCCTCTTGTTGGACAGGAAGAGTGTCACATTTCATGGATGGAAAAAGCCAGCGTGAGTGCCTGTGTGAGGTTCCGGACCCACCACTGGATCTGGGGCTCTCCTGAGGTCAGGCCGCGAGGGAGGGAAGGGGGGATGGGGTGGTGTGTCTTCAGGCTTTTTCAGGTTTCTGCTTCCAGATGACAGTGACAATGATGGCTAACCTTTACTGAATACTTTCTGCTCCCCGGACTCTGTTCTAAGCACGTTTACAGTTAGGAGCCCAGGGGGAAAGCAAGTGGGCGGGGCCCTGAGGCTCAGAAACCCAACGCTCCACAGAGACACCCTTCAGGTGGCCCAGAGCTCTGACCCACCTGCAGAGAGGTGAAAAAGACCTGACCACGTGACGGGAGCTGGGGCCAGGGCCGCAGAGGCCTGACCCTAAGGGCTTTCGGCTCTCCTGACCTACTGCTCAAAGTCCGATTGTGGTTTCCCCAGAGGAATGGCCCATGATCCAGGGTCAGCGGAGATAAGCCAGACAGCAGGCGGGAGCAGCAAAGACAGGTGGTTGGGCAAATAACAGCCTCTCGGCGCCTGTTTCCTCCTTTGCAGAATGAGAGTAGTAACAACAGTAACGTGCTTTCCTTCGGAGACTCCTACCAGGGTTAAAGGAGCTAATGTCCATAAAGTGCTCTGCAGGGCACCTGGCTGCACCTGGCCGCACCTGGCCGCGGGGCTTTATGCAGTTCTTGTTGTAGGGAAGCTCCCCTCAAAGAGGGAGCTGCGTGAGGGCAGGTGCTGCCCTGGGGTTGGGGTAGTGAGGAGCGCATCTCAGGGGTAAGAATGAAGCAAAGAGACTGGTCGGCGGCGGGGGGGGCGGGGGGTGCTGTTGGGGAGCGCAGACACCTCTCTGGGATCCTAAGGGGAGGCTGAGAGCTCAAGCTGGGTCCACCGTGCTCCAGCTGATGTTCCCTCTGTCCCCAATAGTGCCAGCCCAGACAAAGGCCCGGCTGGTAGGAACGTGGCCCTGGCTCTCCAGGCATTGTTAGGACACACCCAGTCTGCTCTCTTGGGAGATGGGAATGACTGAAGCTCCTCCCCCAGCCTCCAAGCTCACCTCTGCCTGGACCGGAAGCCAGACACAGGGATCCCCCATGCCCAGGGGCCAGCCTTGCCTCTCTGGGTTTAGCAGCCTCAGGTCTTAGATTCTTTTGCTTCCCAACTCATCCACATCCAACTGGGCCTGCCTGACTCTAGGGACAGCCCTGTCCCCTGCAGTGTAACAGCATGACCCCGAGCCCCCACCCAAGCCCAGCTGACATCCCTGGAGCCTTGGATCTTGGTGGCTCCAGGCTGCGGTGGGTCCTTCCCTCTCCATGGGAAGGCCCACAGGGAAAGGTGTGAGCCCTGGGAGAGAGCTAGGAGCCTCTGCAAAAGGGAGAAAGGGCCACAGGTGCCTGGACTGCCCCGGCCCCTTAGCTCTACTCTGTTGAAGACCTTTTTCTGTCCCTCACACTGGCCTTGGGGTTTCCCCGGGACAGGGTGGTGTCTCCTACCTCAGGCACCGGGCTATCTGGGAACAAAGGGTTGTGTCTCCTGCATCACACTGGGCATCTGCTGGGGTGAGTAGCTCTGTGCCCCCTCAGATGGGGGCCCCCCTAAAAGTGACAACTGCCCATCTTTTTCTCCATGCGCTGAATCCATGTTTGGATGAGGGGTGCACAAGGGTATCCCCACCCCAGCACTCCAGAGCAAAGCCCCTGCCCCACCTCAGGCCTTGCTGTACCCCAGAGGGACACACAGTGCCTGCCCTGCGCCTGCCCCAAGGGGACATGCCTCAGCAGCTGCCCCATCCCAGCCACTGGGCGCTGGACTGGACATCCCAGCCCAGCCACAGGAGGGAGAAGCTGGTGTCTCTGGGGGCTGCTGGGGGGGCCTTCCCTGGCACCAGTCAGTGGGCAGCTTGGGCAACGCCCGCAAGGAAAACTGCCATCCCATTCCATCCTCATGGCCAGCAGGCGGAGGGGCTCACCTCAGCTGGGTCTGGGGAAGCTGAGCAGGTTCCTCCAGGCAGGGCCTCCAGGCAACAGCCCTCCCCAACCCGGAGGAAGGGTTTATAGGCACAGCAGGGGGCTCTGAGCTCCAGTTCCTGACTTTACTTTCAATCAGCTGTGGCAGCCTGAGACCAGGTGTTTAACCTCTCAGAGCCTCAGTCTTCCCATCTGCAAAATGGGACTAATGGTTCCTTCTCAACAGGGTCTGAATGGCGCAAGGCAAGCGCAGAGCTTCAGTTTGAGAGCAGCCTGAGGTTAGCCCCATGCTTGGGGACCTGCTGTCTCTTCTTCATCAATGATTGCTTACGGTCTACGAGGTGCTTTAGCTGGGTGATCTCAGAGACACCCCAAATCCTGCACACTCTGTAGGGGCTGCCTTGTCTCGACTTTGCCCCCCACCATCACCTGCTGGGGGTCAGAGCACCTGAGGCCTTGTCACTGACCTGGTCCCTCCCAGACTCGCCTCTGTGGGCTTTGCGGTGGGGGCCAGAGCTTCTCTCATGGGGTGGTATGGGGTGGAGGGTGGTCACACAAACAGCAGAGGAACTCCGAGTAGAGGCCCAGGGAAAATAAAGGCTATGATAGGGTTCCTGGCTCCCAGCCAGGGTGGACCCAAGCCACAGGCCCTTTGCACATGCTACCAGCCCAGCTCTGTGCTCAGCACCTCCCTCACTGGATTTTTACAAATAATTTATTTATGTTTTAGAGAGGAGGGGAGGGAGGGAGACGGCGAGGAAGAGAAACATCAGTGCATGAGAGAAACACCGACCATTCCTCTTGCACGTCTCCAGTTGGCAACCCAGGCCTATGCCCCGACCTTTTGATTCACAGGCCATTGCTCAATCCACTGAGCCGCACTGGCCAGGGTCCTCACTGGATGTTTTGACCTCTCTTACTGCTCTGCCGGGATACTCCAGGAAAGCTGGCAGCTCTGGGCCAGCAAATGCCTTCATCCGCGAATAGCACTGCACTGGGAACCACTCCTTCCACCTGCCCCACCCACCCCACTAGGTGGCCTCTCAGCTCCATGGCCTCTTCTTGGCCGGAGGTGAGCTCTGGAACCAGA
Source organism: Pteronotus mesoamericanus (assembly GCF_021234165.1). NCBI lineage: Eukaryota > Metazoa > Chordata > Mammalia > Chiroptera > Mormoopidae > Pteronotus > Pteronotus mesoamericanus. Next base: position 4,113,524 of record NW_026555200.1, read on the forward strand.
AGCACCGGGTGTTAATCCTGCTTCCAAGGCCCACAGGCTGTGCGACCATGGGCAAGTGAGCCCACTGTGGAGCCTCAGTTTGCCCATCTGGAAAATGGGGATAACAGGAGGACACACACACACACACCTGAGGGCTGCCATCAGGTTTCACTGATGCCTGGTCCTTAAATGCTCCCCAAATCATAGCTCCTGTCATTATTACGACTGCTTCTTTGTCCCTCTGAGTGATGAATTGGGACTTCAGTGTTCCTTCCCTTCTAGATGTGGGAATCACAGTCTCTAAGAGGGGAAGTGATTTGTCCAAGTCATCAGCGAATCAGTGGGCAAGTAGCCGGAACCCAGAAACCGCCGCCAGCCCAGGCCTCCTGTAGAGACCGGTCCTGACCGATCAGCCCTCCGCTCTGGATCCCTCGCCCGACCCTGGCCCGCGCTCTCACCCTCGGGTTTGGCGTCGTCCTTCGCTTCGACCAGCAGCAGCCAGCCCAGCGGGGCCAGGAGCAGCAGGGGCCGCATAGCCAGGGTCTAGGGACGTCCGGTCACCCTTGCGGTACTAGCAGGATGGAAACTTCGCGACGAGGCAGGCGGTCCCGCTGCCACGCACTGGGCCCGCCCCGGGGCGGTGTCGTGCCGCCCAGCACCCCTCCCTGCCGCCCTCCCCGCGGGGAAGGAAGGGTTTTCCTGCAGACTTGCCAGAACAGAGGCCTCTTAGTTGGAGCAGCTCCCTCTGGCGTGTCCCCGCGGCTCCTGGGTCCTGCCGCCGGCCTGACCTCCTCGCTCCCTTCCCAAGGGGCTTCATTCACTACGACCGGGAAGAGGAGAGGAGGGAGAGCCGGCGAGGCAACGATTTCCATACCCCAGATTATGCGCCAAGGCTTGATGGTATCAATAGCCGTGAGCCCCAGTTTCGTGGCCTAAAGTGGGGATTACACTAGCATCTGTTCATTAGGTCTTGCACGGGTTAATGAGTGTTACCTGTGGTGCACTTAGAACAGCCCCGCGATAAGCCATCAGTAAGACTCAGCTCTTCGGATTTCATTAGTCCTCCCGTAAACCCGTGGGCGTGAAGGTCTGAGCTTGGAGTAGAGCGGGGTGGGGGTCGGGGGGAGTGTGTTCAGAGGCATCCACATCCCTCCTGAGACTCTGCTGGCAGCTGGAACCGTGAATGACGCTTATCACCACCCTCCCTCAAAAAAGGAATCACTCATTTTGCCCTTTTGTCTCTGGGAGGCAACCCTGAGCCAAGGAAGGTCCTGCCCTGGAGATCAACTTGATGAATGAATGGATGAACGGAGGGGAAGGAAGGGAAGAAGGAAGGGAGGAGGGAGGGAATTGTTTAGGCCTTCTTCACAGATCCGGTCTTCTCAAAGCCCGTCAACCCACTCAGGATATCTGAAACAGAGGCTCCTGGAGCAGCTGTCTGCTAGGAGCTTCCTCAACTCCTGGACAAGACCAGCAGAGATCCAGGGGCCCCTTTGCAGCAGATTAGGGTGGGGCACCCTCCTAGAGGAAGAGAGAGTGGAGGGAGGAGGAACCTCCTGGTTGTCAGTAACAACATAAGCAGGCCTTGGGTAGGTGCCAGGAATAGAGAAATTAATTGTACCTAAGACTCCTCCGGCAAGGGAAGCACACTCCTGAGATGATGTTTTGTGGAAGAAGCTGTGTACACGTTAGGACCCCACCCTCGGTAAAAATATACTCTTACAGATACAATGCATAGAGACATTGCTAAAATGACAGCCCAATGTTTGCAGTGATTATACATATATTATATATAATTATATTATTGCCGGGTAGGGTTTTTCCCATTGTTTTTAGGTTAGTGTTTTTTTTTTGTTTGTTTGTTTTTTTACAATGAGTATATACTGTTTGTCCAAACCAAACAAAACCAACACGTTAATTTTAGAAGATAGGGACAATCCCTGGGAACCTGGGAGATCATCTCATGGTAAAGAGATTTACTTGTACAAATGGTAGAAGCGAGACCCAAAGGGGCCCAGCAAGAAGCCCAAGGTACAAGGCAAGTAAAGGGAAAAGGCTTGAGTGCAACCCAGGGCTTCTACCACCCATCTGGGACCCAGGGTGGGGAGTTTCTGCAGCTGGGGTCAAGACTTGGTGCCAGAATCCACCGGATGTTTTTGAATTTGGAGAATGCACACCAAGATTCCAAACCCTTTGGGGAGGAAGTGGAGGGATGAGCAGGGAGGAGGAGAATGTGCACATGTCGGCCGGCTCAATTTTCAAAGCTCAGTTTCATTCCCTGTTTACAACAGCCCTTCAAGTTAGGCAGTATTGCCTCCATTTGTGAAACTGTAGCTCAGAGAAGAGAGTGAAGCAAAGTGCTTGAAATCACACAGCTGGCGTGGGACCACAGGAAGGGGCCAGCTTTGGAACCTGGCCCCAAGTTCCCATTTTCTGGGGCCCAGGGAGAACCTCCATGGTGGTGTTCTGTGGACAGAAAAGAAAATCTTTGCACAGTGGGGTTCCCATGGCCCATGTCCCCAGAGCCTTTGCAAATCAGGAGGGGGAACCAATGTTGAAGGCTGCTGGTGTATCCTGGAGAAAGGATTTGCCCTGGGGAAGTCTGCCTACCATGCCTTTGGTATCTATTTCTTGCTCCCTTCCTCAAATTGCTGGAACTTGAACCCAGTCCAAGCTTCATCCAAAAGACAGGCTGTCTCTTTAACCAGGGGTGGCTGCTTCCCAGATGTTACTCCTCATACGTGCAGCACATGCTGTGGACAGTTAAAGGCGCAGGGCCCTGCTTTTCTGGGAAGGTACGCAAAGGATAGCTGGCCTGGGGGGCAGTTGTCCGGAGCCACAGGATCTTTTCTCACCTTCCTTCTCTTCTTTGATCCAAGTCCTTTCTTGGCCTAAGGAAGAGTTATGGGCTCAGTGGACAGCCACACTGTATGCTGTAGACAGGCTGTCAGCTGGCTCTCAGCCCCTCCCCTTTTACACCCATCAACTAATCCCACGGGCACTAGCTCCTTTAATGATAATAATAATAATAATAGAATTTCCACACTGTTTCCCTGAATGGAAAAAGATGCAGATGTCAATTACATGCTACAAATTCTGTGAAAGAAAAAATCCATCCTGTATGTCTATATGTCTATATATGTGTAAGTGAACAGACTATCTGGGAGAGTATCCAAGGAACCAGGGGCAGGGGTTGCATCTGGGGAGAGGAAAAGGAGGGAGGAAGACAATTGTCACTCTTCATCATTTTGCACATGTTGAATTTTGTATCATGTATCCTGTTTCCTAGTAAAAATAAATTAAATAATTAATACTTATTTTGAGCCAGGTGCTATGCTAAATGTTTCATGTATTTGTCCAATTTAAGCCTCAGAGCAATCCTACTCTGTCTCGTGATCCCCGTTTTATGGGTGTAATAACTGAGGCCTAGGGAAGTTGACTTGCTAGCGAGGGGTAAGGCCACGATTCAAAACTCAGGCAGCCTGATGCCCAGGTCCTTACTTTTGACCCCCTGGCTATGTTGTCGCTATGCTGCTGACCCTTGGCTGCGAGTCCCCTTCCCCTGGAGTGTTTGAGAGTGGTGAGGGAGTTCCCTGAAAATGAGCTTTCCCTTTGACTAAGAATCTGTTTCCAGAAATTGCTCCCCCCGCAAAAATTCACACAAGTGGACCGAGATACATGCCTACGACATGGATGTTTGTAACAATAAAAATAACAATATGGGTTTACAGTTAAAATCACTTAGTGTGTGTCATGCACCTTGCTTGCTTATCTGTATTAACTTATTTATTCCTCAGAAACATGAGAGGCAGGGTCTCTGGTCATCCTCATTTCACAGGTGGGATCGCAGGGGTCTGTCTGGTTTGCCTTCACCTCACTGTGCTCCCAAGTATATAGTTCAGCCTCCTTCAGGAGGAGGTTGGGTGGGTCCTGTCCCTCTAACTGTAGGGTATGGATTCCTGCATGGCCGCAAACATACTCGGTGGGGTTTGTGAACTGCCAATGGTAACTAAGAATTTTGTGTTTGTGTTTTGAAAATAACCTTGAAAAAAAAAAAAGAAGAAGGTACTGTAGGATCACCCTGGCAGACACCTTTCCACAGGGCGCTGGGCCGCAAACTCAGCAAACCTGTGTGTCTGCTCACGGCCCACAAGAAGCCACCTCAAATGACCGTTTAATTTCTGACAACTGGGAAGCACTGTTGGGCTTTGGAATGCCCTGAAAGCAAAGTAGAAACAATTGCCCCATTGTCCATATTGATTTTTTCCCCCTGTAACAAAGCAAAATATCTTGTTTGCATTCATGAGTCACATTTTAAAGGCATTTTCAAAGTATGAGGCTTTATATTGTCTTATTTAATAAGTTAAAACTCAAGAGTTGACATGCAGACGACTTAGTGTGCTAGAGAGATGGACAGTCCTGGGCTGGATTTGTGTCCCATAGGCCGTATGTGCTGCTATACAGGTCTGGAGAAGTTGTCAACAAAGTATTTCCTAGGAAGTCTAGTTTAGAGTGGTTACTTCTTTTCTCTTCGTTCCTTCTTTTCCGTATGTTCTGTTTTATTTGCAGTAAGAGTCATTTTTGCAGAAAATAGTTTTATTATTGTTATTTTTAAATCTTAGGGCTGTTGAATCCATCAGGAGCAAGCAGGGCCCAGCACGTGCTCGGGTTTGGCTGACTGGGTGTTTTTGACAAGTGAGTTGGAAGCATCGCGAGCTCCTCACTTTCCCTGCTCCCCGTCTCAACACTCCTCCCTCGAACTTCACTCCGTCCGCTCCGGAAAGTGAGGTCCACCGCCCCCGCCCCGCGCCTCTCCTCTCGTTCTCGCTGCGGCTCCGCCTACCTTCTCTGACCCGCCCCTCTCTCCTCCCCCTCTTTTCCATATGTCGCAAAAGGCTCGGCGACGCTTGACGGCCGGCGTCGTTCGACAGTCGGAGGACCCTGAGAAGGAGGAGGAAGAGACGGCGGCGGCTGCTGCGGCGGCTGCGACGCAGTCCGTGGTGGGTGGTGCGGTCCCGGCTGGAGAGTGAGGCGCGGGCGGCCGGGCCGGTAGGCTGGGCGGCGGGCCCGGCGGCCGCCCCCGCGCCGCGCCCGTGCCTGGCGGCCCGATGTGGCTGCAGCAACGGCTTAAGGGGCTGCCGGGACTGCTGTCGAGCAGCTGGGCCCGCCGCCTCCTCTGCCTGCTCGGCCTCCTGCTGCTGCTTCTGTGGTTCGGGGGCTCTGGGGCGCGGCGGGCGGCGGGAGGCCTGCGCCTGCTGTCCTGGGCCCGCGGCGAGTCGGGCGCCGCCCAGCCCTCCGCCTGCCTGGAGGCGGCCACCCGTGCCTGGCGCGGCCTGCGGGAGCGCGGCGAGGCTGTGCCTCTGGGACCTGGGGTGCCGGCCCTGGTGGCCAACGGCTTCCTGGCCCTGGACGTGACTGCCAACCGGCTGTGGGTGACCCCTGGGGAGCGGGAGCCCGCCGTGGCGCCGGACTTCGTGCCCTTCGTGCAGCTGCGCCCACTCAATGTGCTTTCGGAAGCTGGAGAGTCAGTACTCCTGCTGCGTGAAGGGCTGCTGCGCCGGGTGCGTTGTCTGCAGCTCGGGACCCCAGGTCCCGGCGCTGCCGCCGCCGCCCCCGGACCAGCCTCAGCCTCTGGCCTTGCCACGGGGTTCGGCCGCGACTGCGTGCTGCTGCAGGAGGACTTTCTGGCGCACCGGGGCCGACCCCACGTCTACCTGCAGCGCATCCAGCTGAACAACCCCACGGAGCGTGTGGCCGCGCTGCAGACTGTGGGACCCACTGCTGGCCCGGTCCCCAGGACCTACACCAGTACCCTGGAGAAGGTCGGCGACCATCAATTCCTCCTCTACTCGGGCGTGTCCGCGCCTTTTCCCACGGGGCTGGTGCACCTGGTAGTGGTGGCCGCCAAGAAACTAGTGAACCGGCTCCAAGTGGCTCCCAAGGCGCAGCTGGATGAGACGGTACTGTGGGTGGTACATGTCTCAGGCCCTGTTAACCCCCAGGCGCTCAAAAACAAAGCAGCCAAGGAGCTCAAGGCACTCCAGGACTTGGCACGGAAGGAAATGCTGGAGCTCTTGGACATGCCCGCCGCTGAGCTGCTTCAGGACCACCAGCGCCTCTGGGCGCAGCTCTTCAGCCCAGGTGAGGCCTGGCGAGCGCCTGGTTCAAAGTCCACACTCTGAACCAGGGTTAACATGGTCACCCTGGAGATGCCCCTCCCAGGTGTGCCAAGGCAACACTGAAAGGGAGCAGAGGGGTGATCTTGGGCATGGCATTTGACCTGGGGCTGACCCTGTCTGCTCCATCATTTAGTGTCTGTGTGACCGGGACCAGTCGCCTAACCTTTCTGGACTTGTGTTCAGTAATAACAGTAGCACTATCTCAGAGGGCTTTTATGAGCTTCTAATGAAAGACTGCCTGTAATGAGTAGGTCTTATTATTTGTTCGTGTAGGTGAGGCCTGATTTGAGCAGAGTGATTTGGAGGGTCAATCCGTAAAGGGTAAACAGGCAGAGGGAGGCCTAGTCGATCCCCACGTTCTTTTCTCAGTTCCCCATAGTCTGGCTGGTGACTAGCATGGACTTCTTGATATCCCTTGAGGCTGAGATGTGTCCTAGCTGTTGTGGCTGCAGTTTTTCCAAAGGGAGGTAGTGGGACCTCTCAGCAGGCAGGGCGCTCTGTCCAATGAAAAATCCCCCCCTTGATGATTGCAGAAAAGAAAGTTCCGTTTTGGACGCGAGAGACTTTGGTTTCTGGGGTTCTAGTTGTCTGAATCCTTACAATAAGTTTCTCACGGAGTCTTTCATTCATTCAACAAGGATTTATTGAATGCTTCTGCCAGGGTCTACTATGGAGAAAGTTACTATGTGAGTGAGGGCGACCAGACTGGGGGAGGAAAAGGCAGGGGTGGGACTCCGTGTGGCTCCAGCTGTCAGGGAGGCCGCTCTGGGGAGGAAGCACCCAGCAGGCCGGAGCCCCTGCGGCAGGAGCGGGTTTGGTGGAGTGGCAAATGGTGAGCCGGGGGAGGGTGGCGGGAGGTGAGGTCAGACATGGGAGGCTGGCGCTGGCCGGATCCTAAAGGCTCTTGCAGGCCTTGGCGATGATGCAGAATTTTACTCTAAATGGGACGGAAAACAGGGCAGAGACACACCATCTGGTACGTGCTTTTGAAGGTCCCTGTGGCTGCTCTGTGCAGAGTATAGACTATATGGGGGGCAAAAGTGGAGCGTGGTGACCAGCGTCAGAGGTTTTCTGGAGGAGCCCTGGTGAGAGGGGACGGGGGCTAGGACCAGAGTTGCGACTGTGGAGACAGAAGTGGGTGGATTCTGATACCGTTGGAGGTGGGGCTGCCAGGCCTTTCCAAGGGCTGGCTGCGGGGTGTGAGGGCTCGAGGGTGACTCCTGGGTTGGGGGGAGGGCTTGAGCAGGTACCTGGAGACAACTCAGGAAAGGATAGGTTTGGGGCAGGAAGAATTCAACCATGTCGGGTTCAAAATGCCTGTCAGACGTCCAGGTGGAGACACCAAGCGGCGGTTCGCTGGTTGAGTCTAGAGATCACACAGATTTGGGAGATCATGTGTTCAAGTGTCATTTAAAGCTGCAGGACCAGAGAGAGGATAGGGGGACAAGCCTGGGACTGGCCAAGGCATAGGTGACAGTGTCCTGGAGTGGGACTTTCACTTGGCTCTGTACGGTTGGCACCAAGTTCTGGCTGTGACGGTGTTCTTTTGGGGCATGGCAGGAGGCGCCACTGCCTTTTAACAAGATGTTAGGTTTCAGGTCCACAGGCTCAGGCTGGTCATGCGAGGATGCCAGGGAGGGTGACTTTACTCTTGTTCAAGGGAAGCTGGAACTGCCACTTTCATCCCTGGGGACAAACACTTTGTGTCTCTGCTGCTCTTGATTTCATTTCATAACCTCCACCTCCTGTCAAGCCATTTCTGCTTAACGTGCAACCTTTGTGGTTCCAGGTGTGGAAATGAAGAAGATCACGGATGCCCACACCCCATCTGGCCTGACCGTGAACCTGACCCTGTATTACATGCTGTCCTGCTCACCAGCCCCACTGCTCAGCCCCAACCTGAGCCACAGAGAACGAGAGCAGATGGAGTCAACGCTCAGCTACGAAGATCACTGCTTCAGCGGCCACGCCACCATGCACGCTGAGAACCTTTGGCCCGGCCGGCTGTCCTCTGTCCAGCAGATCCTGCAGCTCTCTGACCTGTGGAGGCTGACCCTGCAGAAGCGCGGCTGCAAGGGGCTGGTGAAGGTGGGCGCCCCAGGCATCCTGCAGGGCATGGTGCTCAGCTTTGGGGGGCTGCAGTTCACCGAGAACCACCTCCAGTTCCAGGCCGACCCCGACGTGCTACACAACAGCTACGCCTTGCACGGCATCCGCTACAAGAACGACCACATCAACCTGGCCGTGCTGGCGGACACCGAGGGCAAGCCGTACCTGCGCGTGTCCGTGGAGTCCCGCGGCCAGCCCGTCAAGATCTATGCCTGCAAGGCGGGCTGCCTGGACGAGCCCGTGGAGCTCACCGCCACGCCACAGGGCCACACCTTCTCGGTCATGGTGACGCAGCCCATCACGCCCCTGCTCTACATCTCCACCGACCTCATGCACCTGCAGGACCTGCGGCACACGCTGCACCTCAAGGCCATCCTGGCCCACGACGAGCACATGGCCCAGCAGGACCCCGGGCTGCCCTTCCTCTTCTGGTTCAGCGTGGCCTCCCTGATCACCCTCTTCCACCTTTTCCTCTTCAAGCTCATCTACAACGAGTACTGTGGGCCTGGGGCCAAGCCCCTCTTCAGGAGTAAGGTATAAAGCCCCGGTGTGGCCAGGGCCTGAGGCCTCGGCCTCGTGCCCTGCCCTGCCCTGCCCTGGGATGGGCGGAGGCCTGGGCCGTCCTAGGGTGCCCTTCTAAGCCAGTGCCCTCAGTCCTCAACACAGAGAGAGGAGCGAGTGTGTTTTGAAAGGACATTAAAAAGTGACTGTTGCGAGGAGACCATAGGAAGGGACAGCTGTGGATAAAGGAGCCTGCTGGCCTCCCAGGGGCGTGGGCAGTTGTCCCCTCCCATCCCTCCCCCGAACGAATCTCAGCATCTGTAAACAGCTGCAGCAAAGGCCTAGATTAACCTGAAGCCTCTGTCTAAACTGCTGGCAGACCCCCATCCTAACCCCTGAGGGCCCGTTCCGTACGGTTCGCAGGTTGGTCCCTCCCTGTGGGCCAGCCCGAGCGGCTGTCTCATCCACGCAGGACAGAATCATCCCCCTCATGTTTGCTCAGACACCTTTGCCCCCAGGAGCCGTGGTTTTGACCACAGTCGCCTCTGGAATATATCTCAGGACATCAGGATTGGCGTCTCCGAGGAGGCCACCACCTCCCTGTCACCCAGGCAGTTGCCTGTGCTTTCTTGCCAGGATTTCTGGGAGAAAGACCGGGAGGGAGCCCGTTGTTGGAGGTCAGGAGAAGGTGCTAGAGAGGGAGCTGGGCTTGTTTTTTGACTGCCGTGAGAGTAGAGGTCTGTGACGCTCCAAGTCTGTGTTCCCAAGTGGTTGGAGAGCCAGGGGCCAATGCAGGAGAAAAGTCACATCCCCTTCCTGGAGGGCTTTGTGGCCGGGACTCAGAGAAGGAAGTAGTAGTCAACCTGAAGGAGTGGGAGCAAGGTGGGAGGCAGGTCTGAGCTCCTCAAGTTTGAAGAATGAATTGAAAATCAGATCAAAAAGAAACGGGCAGATGCCGCCTGCCTAGCCGTCCGCTAAGCCGGCTGGGCCAGCTGTCAGTCGCTGCGTGGTTTGCGCTGCGTGGGTGGCGGCGCCCGTATTTAGTCCGAGGCTGCTTTTTCCTGCTGGTTGGTGGGCTTCTCTCTGCTCGTAGTGTGGCACATACCATCCACCTTGCCTCCCCACGTGCTCAGGGGGACAAGCCAAACTGCCTTCGTAGGGTGGGTGCTGCCCCGGGTCCCTCCGATTCCCCGTGCTGGAGCTGGCCGCACCGCAGCGGAGCCCCGTGCCCACTCTGCACTAGCCTGTCGCTGGGCCAGGAGCTGTCTGCCACTGCAGACCAGAGCCTGGGCAGACGCCACCAAGGCTGTCCCTGCGACCGGCTTCCCTTAGTATTCCTGTAGCTGTCCACAGGGTTGGCGGCGAGCAGTAACCGCTTGTTTTGTTAATTGAACAGGAAGATCCCAGTGTCTGAGTGAACCAACAGTCCTGCTCTCAGCCACCAATTGCACAAGACACCCAGCACTGACAGTCCTGCTGCTACGAACAAGGGACCCTTTGAAAGCACCCACCCTTTTGTGCCTTGTTGGGGACACCAGTGACGCAGAGGCGCGTGTGGACGTTCAGGAGTTTACATTGGGGAGTGGGAGGGGAGGGGCCAGTAGATTTTTTTTTTGTAAGCTTCCTACTCAATAAAATGAACCTATATGGAAAATACTTGAAATCGAACTCACTCCTTCCACTCTTCCCCTTTCTTCTGGCCCAGGAACTAGACCTCTTGAAAGGACTCTTATCTGGGAAAAATTGTGGGGTGTTTTTTCCTAATTTAATGTATTCTTTCTTGACTGAATTTTTAATTTATTGTTGAGGTTTTGCTGGATGGCTTTTGCATCCACTTTAGACAGTGAATCTTGGCGGCGACTTCCGATCTTGCCGCCAGGGTGGCGTCTGGGGGCCCCGCAAGTGGCCTGTGTGGACGGCGTGGGTCTCGGGTCATCCTCAGGTTTGCACATTGTCTCTTTCTTAACCAGCCCGTGGAGATCTGTGATTTTGTACTTCTGGGCTTTAATGGAAGTGTTTTAACTTTCTAGTGATTAATGATTGTTGGGTTTTGAAATACCAAAGCTTTCTTTTGTTCTGTTTTTAAATAAATCTTTCAAACTTCCATGATCGGTTTGTGTGTGGTTGAAACCTTTGGAGACATCCTATCTCCCTCGGTCACCAGGCTTTTGGGTGATGTCTGAAGCAGACGGGCCAGCCACCTAGCCCCGCTATAATGACAAGAAATCCTTTCACACATCTCCTCTCATCAAAAGAGTCCACTCAGATGTGGAGGCGGCCACTTTTCTGCTCCCCTGGGGGGTAGTTCAGCCAAGTGGGCTGCTCGAGAAGCACCATCCTGGTCCTTTCCCTGCTACCATGCCCTCTGCCCCTACCTGCCCTAAATAGCCAGGATTTGCCTGGGTTTTGCTGGCCATAGGACTGGGCAGCAGGGGAAAACCCTGGGTGGGCTTCTGCCGCTGGTTTCCTGAAACTAATGTCTGACCCCCAACCTTTGTGGGGAGGAGAATAGAGCTGCCCCCCGCCCCCAGCTGGGAACTGGGCGAGGCTGTCCACCCGGGAGACTGTCGTCCTCACTGTGGTCCTTTTAAGCAGCCTGACTCACCAGAAAGCCCGGTTTCTCTGCCAAGGAGCTCAGTGGCCGGCCCACAACAGATGGCTAGGTGAGGAAGCAAACAGGTCAGGCTTGACTGCCAGCTGCCCTGATTTTCTAGTTGCTTCAGTCCCACACAGCTTCCGCTCCTGCTCTGGATAGTGCAGAGCTCAGAGATACCTCCACCCACCCCCATCCCATCCTCAGTCACTGGCTGGCTTGCCCATTTCGGAGAGTGGAAACCTCATGGGGCGCAGTTGGGTGTGGCTGATGGTATGCTATGCCCTCTAGTCCCCTCTAGTTGTTCCATTAAACAGGAAGCTGTTTGACACAAGAGCCACATTTCATAGCCCCACTCCCTCTGTTTAACTTGGAACCCACGTGTTGTAGGTTCCCAAACATGGAAAAATGAACCTGCATACCTGGTGCCTGACAGATACCTACTGAATGACCAACATTGCAATAAACTAATATTTGTGGATTATAACTCATTTAAGCGCTCACCGTACAAGTATGAGTTGGGTATTTGACATGAACTTGGCCCTATATGGAAAGGATGTTTCTGAGAGTTAAGATCCCAATTTGGGAGATGAGGAAATGACCTCAGACTGAGTAATTTGCTCAGGACCACTCAGCCGCTGCGTGCCAGGCTGGCACACAGACCGGGGCTTCCCGTAGGCCCTGCCTCTCTCTGAGCCCCCACACTCACTCTGTGTCTCCCCACACCCCTCCTCTGCTGGACTCTGAAAGGTGGGCTGGGCCAAGGTGCCCTTCCTCCCCTCCAGGATGCCAGCAGCACCCAGTGTAAAAGTGACTCAGTTACTCCATCTGGCCCCCCTTGCAGAGAGCAAATGTCGGCAGGCCTCCCTTGGGAGCGGGCCAGGCAGTGACCCTTAGTGGGTCCACCTCACGCAGTCCGCTCGGGCACTGGGGGCGCTGTGTTCGCAGCCTCTGGGGCAGGATGGACAAAGAGGCTTGATCAAGGTGCTTTTTCAGAGGCGGACCCCTGGTATGGAAGTTTTGGTTGCACACTACCCAGCCAGTGGACAAACACTCCCCTCCGCTGTCCCTTGGATGGACGATTCTGAGACACATTCCATATACAGCTCCTCAGGCAGCCCCAGCAGGGTCTGGCGCCCGCTGCCCACGCCGGTGAAGAACTTGATAAGTCACCCTCTTTGACTTGGTTGTGCTTCCCTCCATTTTACCCTCCCCCAGGCCCCATTCCTGTCTCTGGGCATCTCTTCCCAAATAAGCAACCGACACACAAGCTCCTGCCTCAGAGTAAGGCACTGACCATGAGACCCATGACTCCTTCGAAGAGTTTTTCCAAGAGGAAGTGGGATTCTCCTGTGGACACGATTACAGACTCAGTATTTGTGCCCTGCCCCCTCCCAAATTCACATGCCGAAATCCTAACCCCCAGTGTGATAGCATTTGGGGGTGGGGCCTTTGGAAGGTGATTAGGTCATGAGGGTGGAGCCCCCATGTGCGGGATTAGTGGGGACACAAGGAGAAGGCAGCAGTCTGCAACGCAGAGGAGGTTCCTGCCAGACCTGACGGTGCCCGCAGCCTCATCTCAGGCTTCCAGCCTCCCAAACTGTAAGGGATCCAGAGGTTCACAGGACCTTACCTGAAGAAGAAACCTGAGAGCTTTTTCTTGTTCAAGAGTTCAAAACCTTGCCCTCCTGGCCAGTGTGGCTCCATGGATTGAGCACCAGCCTACGAGTAGAAAGGTCACCAGTTTGATTCCCGGTCAGGGCACATGCCTGCGTTGCTCACCAGGTCCCCAGTAGGGGCGCAGGCGAGAGGCAACTCAAACACATCAATGATTTCTCTTCCTCTCTTTCTACTTACTCCCTTTCCCTCGACCTAAGAAATAAAATCACAACAATAAAAAAATTAAAACCCTGCTTTAGATACACACCCAGCCCTCAGAGCCCAAAGAAAGCCCTGGCCACAGGCATTTAATTCTGACTGACCAGAGCCAGTCCTGTGAGCAGCAGCTTGCCGGGGGGGTTAGGAAAGTATAATACTTCCCCATCACTTGAACAGTGTTTGGGACCCACGGAGCAGGCTGGACTGTGGGTAACTGTTAAGAGCTGGCCATAGAGAGGAGCTTGGGAGGCTGAGACATGGAGCCCAGGAAGGATCTCAGGGATAGATTCCCTGCCTCCTTTACTGGGGCAGTTGGGCTAGTTTTCTTTTTCGGTATTCTCACACTAGGAGCAAGCCTCATGGCTGCCTAGAAGAAAGACTACACTTCCCAGCTTGCTTTGCAGCTAGGCGTGATCAGGAAACAGTTACGGCTAAGGATTGGTTAAAAATTTTACTTCCCGTTGAGGTTTTAGTCCATCATAAGCATTATTAAATGTCTTTCTCATTCCTGATTTTAACAAATGATCCAGTTCTAGTTTTAAGGCTAAATTACATTATCAGAAAGAGAAAAAAGGCCCAGCAATATTTATAAAGACATTACAGAAAAACTTTCAATTTTAAAAAGAAGTTAAAACTTACTGAAGTGCAGCACTTAGCAAACATTGAATCTTCACCTCCGTAAAAAGACGATTTCGGGATCAAGTGCTAGTTTTTTGTACAACTAGGAAACCAGCACTCTGTTCTGCCAGTGGATTGCCCCTTCCAGGCTGGCTTGTCCCAAAAAGCTGTTTATTCCCATGCAGTCAACCACGGATGCCTACCAATCATGGTCTCATTATTCCAACGTGTAGAATGAGAGTTAACTACAGTACTAAAATAAATAGTGAGATACCCATCAGAAGGACCATAAAGAATAAAAACACTAAAGCAAATCTATTTTTATGAGACAACTTATTAGCCTTGCAAAGACAAGGCCTCAAAAAATTGGTTAAAAACTCAGAATTGTTCCTCTCCACGGAAATCTTTAGTAAAAGGCGAAAGATTTATACGATCTGAAGAGAAACCAGAGTATACATATTTCACCTGGCTCACATTCCTCGGGTAACTGTTACCCCCAATTCTATAATGGTGATTATTTACCTGAAAGAGCTACCCACTTCATCCTTTTCCCCAGACAATTCTGTGAGAAAATTCTCATCTTGGGGAAAAATAGCTCAAGAAAAAAAGAAGAATCTAGTCATTTTTTTTTAGGGCAGAAATTGTTTTTTTTGTGCAATGCATTGTGGGTATGCAAATATTCTTCGCCACCAAGCCCCGGTTTCCGGAAATATCTTAAAGAGGTCATTTGTTTTGGTGCTGGGACTGGGACTACCACCAGGGGGCAGAGCGGAAGCCAGATTTAAGGAATACGGGTATAAACCTGAGCCTCGTCCTACCAGAAAAAGTCTGACTCCTCTCTATCGGCACTCCAAATAAAATTTCTTTTGGCCTTAAAGGAATGAAATAATTAAAATTATAAAATAAAATAAAACTTGAAAATTACTGCCTTCAGAGCATATCACTATCATTTCATCTTTAAGGAGCACGCTGTGTGATGGGGGTGCCAAATGTGTGTGGTTTGCACTGATCACAGAATATTCGTTGACATCTGGGCAGAACATTAAAGAATCCCCAGGAGTAGAGTGGCCAGGGCCTCCTGGCAGGGAGGCACAGTGCTGAAAGGGTGCCCAGCTGAGAGCTTGGATTTCCCCGGAAGGAAATGGGAAGGGTGGAAGAGTATTAAAGAAGAGTAACATAGTAAGACCCATGTTTTAATACAGTGGTCTCAACATGTGGGGTTGCTGGACCAACAGAGCAGCATCACCTGGGTACCCCTTAGAGAGGTGAGTTCCTGGGTCCCACCCAGTCCACACCTACTGAAGCTGCAGCTGGGAGTGGGGTCCAGCTGCTGGGTTTTAGCAAGTCCTTCAGGGGATCGCCTCGCAGGCTAGCTTGACAAACTGTTGGACAACCATTCTGGCTACTGCGGTGATTGTAGGACACATGAAAGTTTGGAGAGGCAATTTAAGGAAGCTGAGCATTAAAGTCAGAGAGAAGTACGCGGTGGCCTGGATGGCGGGGCGAGACCCGGGAAAGGGTGGAAAGTGAGGAGAGAGAAAAGTCTAGGTTGGACCTTAGAGGATGGTGGCATAAATGGGGGCAGGCTGAGTGTCGCAGGAACAGCCTGTGAAGGAGATTTGGAAGATGCTGGTGAGGGGACAGGGGACCTCCCAGGAGTGGGGGCTGCACAGCAGCCACGGGCAGGAGAGAGCAGTCAGTTGTCCATGCAAGGTCACGTAAACAAGGACTGCAAAGGCCAGTGGATGTCACAGCAGAAAAGTTGGAGACCCTGGCTAGAGGTGTTTCTGGGGAGTTGGGGGTGTTTAAAGCTCAACTTCCAGGAGTTAAGGAGAGAGTGAGTGTGTATGGGGTGGGGAACGGAGAGAAGAGGCTCAACGGTGGGAGGTTAAAGGAAGCCTTTTTCTTTCTTTGATATCAGGACAGTGACTTTGATGGGAGAGGGCCAAGATCCAGGAGAGAGGAAGTAGGCAATAGTGGGGGTGGGATGGGGATGGGGAGGGGGCCGCGGCTGCCTTCAGCTTAGAGGGCGGAACCCAATGCCACAATAGAGTAAGGGAAGGAGGAAACAGTATATGCAACATTGTGAATGCATTTAATGCCACTGAATTGTATACTTAAAAATGGTTAAAATGGCAAATCTTATGTTATATATATTTTACCACAATAAAAAACCCCAGCTTTCTTGTAGAAAACAGAGAGCAGTGAAACCATTCATTCTAAACAATCATTTCCCACTGAGCTTCGCCTTATCAAGAAAGAAGCTTTGTAATTGTTACTGTTGACACATTGATATCCACTGGTACCCTATTAAATTAGTTTTCCCACTGGACGTTTTCTAAATGACCTAACTAATTAAACAATAGCTCACAAATCTTGAGATTAATTCAAGCATCATAATCTTCAATATGTGTCTTAATTAGGTAAGACAACTCTGTAGTAAAACAGGGTTCTTATTTTTCTTTTTTCCCTCCACTTCCTCACTTCTCTCATTCTTACTATTAAAAAATTTCATCAAGAAATATTTCTAACTCTACAGAAAAATATGAGAAGCGTTTTTCCAAGTGTTCCTTAGGTCTGGCTTTGACATCAAAGGCGAAAGTAACATAAATAGTAAACAAGTGGGACTCCATCAAACTAAAACTCTGCACGACAAAGGAAACCATCAACAAAATAAAAAGGCAACTTACCGAATGGGAGAATATATTTGTGAAGGGTATATTTGATAAGGAGTTAATATCCAAAATATATTATAAACTCACACAACTCAATATCAAAAAACCCAAACATTCCTATTTTAAAAAGTAGACAGAGAACCTGAATAGACGTTTTTCCAAAGAAGACATACAAAGGTTCGCCAGATACATGAAAAGGTGGTCAACATCACAAATCATCAGGAGATGTAAATCAAAATGTCAAGGAGATTCCACCTTACACCCATCCATCCACCCATCCATCCAACCATCCACCCATCCTTGTGAGGTCAGGCTCCTTGCTTTGAGCCTTCCAGCTGCAACTTTCTAAGGTTCTGGCAGAAGAAATACCCACACCTGTTTATAGGCTCAGGTATAGGAGCTCATCTTCTGTGAGGCAGCCTGGCCCCTCTCCCTGCCCTTTGTCACATCACAACCCCGTCTCCCCAGGGGCCAGGGGCCCCTGAAGGTGCAAGGTTCATTGGAGATGCTGTTACTATATTCCCAGAAGGTGGCGCTAAAGGCCCTCTCTTCACCTGGTGACTTTGCCTGCGGCGTCCTCGCTTTGAAAAGGAGCAGGCCAGCCAGGCTGGGCAGTGGCTCAGCCGGAGGCCAGCAGGGGAGGCAGGGGACCTCCCCTAAGAGATCTCGGTCCTTGTGTGAGCATTTCCAGGCTGTGAAGGAGGGCCTGTCCCCTCTGGTCTGGGATCAGCTGCAGAGAAGTCAGAGCTAACCTCACCGTCTCCCAGACAGTTATTCTCGGGCATTGGAAAGGCCATAGACCTTGCAGTTACTCTGGCCTCAGTTCAAATCCCAGCTCTGCCTGTTGAGTGACTGTAGGCAAGTTGCTGCATGTCTTTGAGCCTCAGTTTACTCACCAGTAAAATGGGGTAATGATGCCAAACGCTCAGGTCAGGGTCAGGGTGAAATGAGTCATCATGTAAAAGCACCAATCCTAACAACTGGTCTGTGAGCGTTGGTTCCCTCCCCACCCACAGGCCTCGTACTTGTGGCCCTGTCAGCAGTTTGAGCCCAGCAAGAGGCTCTGTTTCTTTCTCCCTGAGCAAAGTCAGAGCTGGGCTCCTGGTAAGACAGAGCGGAGGGTGGGGCGAGCAGAGTCTTGTCAACAGCAACACTAGTATCTGCCCTCATTTGGGGCGCTTGGGTACATCACCCCGATTTTCCAATACCCTTGCTTCTTTCTCAACAGGGCTGGAGGGAAAATTCTACTTTATTTTTTAAAGTAATTCAAGTACTTTTTACTTTAAAAGGTACATTATTTTTTAAAAAGTAATTTGCTTTTCTAGAAAAAGCCTGGCCAAGCAAACATCATCATGCTTATATATGCTGTTAAAGCATAAAAGATCAGCCTGGCTGGGTAGCACAGTTGTTTAGAGCATCATCCCAATACACCAAGGTTGCAGGTTCGATCTCTAGTCAGGACAGATCCAAGAATAAAGCAATGAATGCATAACTAGGTGGAACAACAAATCCATGTTTTTCTTTCTCTCTCTCCCTTCCTCTCTCTCTCTCTAAAATTAAATATATATATAATATATATATATATTCATACATAAAAGATCAAGGATTTTAAAAAGCAGCAAGACCCAGTCCTTGAGGTAGGGGTTTTGATTTAACACCCATGGAGAAGCTGGGTCTGGCCCCAGTGGCAAACCCGTGGCAGCCTGGGGCGTGTGTTTCTGAGCAGTCGCAGTGGAAAGTCAGGTGCTGGCTGGGGCCTCCGGCTGGTAGAGTGGGGGAGCGACAGGACCCCAGGCAGGACCCACACCCGGGAAGCAGCAGTTAACTGGGGGAAGGGGTGGGCGGAGGAGCCAGGATCCCGGCGTCAGGGAAGCTGCTAGACAGGGGTTTCCAAAGCGTGTTTGTGTCCTGGGTGGTCAGAGGCTGGCTGAGCCTTCTGCATTGGTGGATTGGGCTGGGTGGGGAAAGACTGTCTTTGTTCCCAGGTGGCTTCTCTTGGATTTCCTTTAGGGCACTGCAATGCTGGCTGGTCTCCAAGGCAGGGTCCATACGAACCAGTTTGCTTCTGCCATGTGGGACGGAGGAGCCCAGTGGGGGGCACCCGGGGGGCCCTTCCCACACCGGGCATCTCAGGGCTCAGGGCTGTGGGACCTCAAGAGGAAAACAGGGTGTGGGGACCCTTCGGAGGGTGAGGAGTCAGAGCGGGTGAGACACGGGAAGGCCCGGATGGGGAGGTGGCCTTGGAGGTGGCGGGCTCTCAGCCTGGAGCTCCTGGGATAGACACTGGAATCTGTCCATCGCCAACACCCTGTCTGTCACCTGACCCTTATTTTCTGCATTCCACCTGGCCAGACCCCGGGGAAGGTGGGGCTGTCCTTGGAGCTGCAAAAATCTTGGTGTCACATGTCCTATCAGCACCTCAGCAACCTTAATCTTGTCTCCTCCTTTTGCTGTTCTCAGGGTGCCGAGAGCAGGGAGCCAGGAGCTCAGGTTCTAGGACGGGGACAGTCCCCAGTGCAATGGGGCACAGTGGCTCCCCGGCTGCAGGCCGCCCCAGCCCCTCCCTCACCACGCAGCCCTGACGTAGCCAAGGGGAAAGAGTGCTCCTCTCTGGGATCAGAGAAACCTCTGTTTAAATCCACTCCCGGCCACTGCTGCATGACACTTGTGAAGTGCTTCACTCGCCTGGGCCTCAGTTTTCCTAATCCGTCAGATGGGCACAGTGGGTCTGCCTGTCTGCTCACAGGGTTGGGGTGAAAGTTACACAAGACAGTGTGCTCTGTAAATCAGAGCATGCGCTCACAGCAGACACTGCTTCCCCGGCCCTCTCCCTCCCTGGATACCACCTGCAGACATGTTTTGCTAGAAACTCTCAGCAGGAAAAAAAAAAATTTGGCCAAGATTTAAAAATCAGATTTTTACAGAAGATTTTTGAATTTAGTTCTGCATCTGACAACACAAGGACATTCCCTCAAAGAGCACTCAGGTCCCCACAGCCCTCGGCATGCCCTGGGATGTCTCCAACACTCAGGTCAAAGGTCAGGTGCTATTTATCACGTGGCTTATTTGGCTCCTTATACTAGCCATCCGGCCCACTTAGGTGTCTGAGTTTGTAACCCATACGGCACATGCATGGGAAGTACAGTATTGTCATCGTCCCTCTGGTCATCTCAAGGCTTGGCACCCCTTCTGGCTGAGTAACAGCCCTCCCCGCTTCCCGCCGCTCCCCCTATCCCTGCGTGTGCCCACCTGCCTGGCACTGAGCACCAGCCCTGGCTCCCTGCAGAGGAGAGGCTCTTCATCCACCCTGACAGCGCATCGCGCTTCCTGGTCCTGACAGTCAAGGGCTGCTGGGAGGAGTCTGGGCAGTTGGAGGCCTTTGCGGGGTTTGGAGGAGCTTCCCAAGCTCCTGATGTGCTCTGCTCTGGCCAGATGGGGTGGGCCTGTCCCCCCAACTCAGTGCACGGACGCCTTGCCCCACAGAGCCACCTCTGGCGTCCCCCCACCCCACTGGGTCGTTGACGAGCTGGTTTGAATGATCAGACTCCTGGGTTTCAGAGCAGGGGCCCCGCCCAGGAGCCTGGCCTCAGACCAGGCCCCAGCGGGGAGCAGGCACCTCTCACGGCCCCTCCAGGGAGCTCCTGGAGGTGGGGCTTGGGCTCTGACTGCAGCAGGAGGAGGCCAGGAAGGCCCACTCTGGCTTTTCTCCTTTGTGATGTGTCCATTCCCCAGCAGGACAGGACGTCCTCATGGGCAGTGTCCCTGGCAGTCTGCTGCATCCTGGTTCCCAGACACCAACCCCTCAGCCAGCTGCTGGCCCCTTCCATGCTGCTGAGTACATGGGTCGGGGGCGGGGGAAGGACAGCTGCGGTCGGAGCCTTCCCAGGCCCAGGGACCGGCGCCTGGCTGTTTCCCAGGACCCCCTTCCTTGTCTAGGTGTGGACCCCACACCTGGCTCTCTCAGACCCGTCACCTCGGGGAGCTGCCTCCTCCTCCCAGGAATGCGGCCTGGATCTTAGAACTTTGGGGCTGGGTGTCTTCACCCGCCACTAGCGTGCTGTGTGACCTCAGGCAAGCAGGACCCCACTCCGGCCTGCTCGCTTCGGGAGCCTAGAAGAATCTGAGTAGAGGACTTTGAGGAAGGGGCTGGGACAAAGGCCATGGAGAGAGAGCTGCTGTGAGTGTGACGACAGAAGCTGGGGGCCAGATGTCCTGAGTTCAAATCCTGGTTTCGCCCCTCGGTGGCTTCACCACTTTGGGGACAATAACAGGACTAAATGAAAGCATGCCCAGGATGCAATTGGCAAGGCAGTAAGTGCTCAGAAAAGGCTCAGCAATTGTTATTGTTGATACAAAAATGGCACAGAACTTGCAAAATGGAAAATAGAGGCTCCCTGGGTCAAGATGCCAGCTGACCTATGACTCCTACAGGTAGAAATATGATTTCCAGGAGGGGCAACCTGACTTTGGGCCCCATGAGCACATGCCACCCCTGAGCATGGCAGGCTGGCAGGGAGGAGGCAGGAGCGAGCTCCGGCTGGTGCTGGTGCTGCAGGACCCCCCGGCACGGTGGGCGCCGTGAGCTGCCCTCTCCCGAGGCTTGTCTGCTCTCACGGGAGACACGGCAGGGACACAGGTCCCTCCACCCAAACCCGTACAGGGCCTCGGGCCTGTGCTCACCAACTCAGATCACGGGGACATCGGGGCTTCACCTTCTCCAAGGAGGGGCAGGAACAGGAGGGAAAACAGGGAGCTATTTCGAGAAGGTGTCGAAGGCCGGGGCACTAAAATTAGACCCTTGGTCCTAAAAAGACATTGGCGCCAACCAAGGCCTTGGAGAGGGGCTCTTCAGCGCGGAATGTGACCCCAGGAAGGGCTCCCGCGGGCCTGGGCAATGAGGTCAGCCCGCAGGCCCAAGGGGACCGCCCGATGGCCGGTGGTCACAGCCCGCCTCCCCCAGCCGCCCCGCCTGCAGAATTCTGGGGCTGGTTCCAACCGCTTCCCGTCTGCGCTGCCGCCGAGCCGGGAAGGTGAGGGGCCAGAGCTGCCCACTCTTGGCGCGCCTGACCTTTCTGTCTGCTGTGCTTTTCCTTTTTTGACTGTCTCTTTGCCTCCTGTGCTCTGCTGCATTCTGGGGGTGAGCCTGTGTATTGGGGGTGGCTCACAACAAGCAGCCGCCTTGAAGCCTGGTGCTCGCAGTGGGAGGCCAGGCGTCTCAGCTCCATTGGGCCTAGGCCTCTGCCCCGTCCCCCAGGGTCACGGAAGCCCCCATCGCTGGATTCCCCTTGTCTCCTCGCCGGGTCCCTAGGCCTCACCCCAGCCGTCAGGGAACGGCCCCAAGGGAGCTGGGAAGCCAGCACGGCTCCTCTCCGCACTGGCCTGGGGACTCGGATTTTTGTCACCTGCCTTTCCTCTCTCTCCAAGTTGCTTTCCAGGGCGGGGGCAACAAATCAGATCCTATCACCATACCCATTTAAATTCCTCTAACAACAGCTCGTGGCCCTGGGGGTACAGTTTAGGAGGTGCTTCCCCAACTCCCCGACACGGTCCCCCTCCAGTCCTGCCTCCATTCCACCCCACGCCCCGGCCGTGTGGCTGTCTTCTGTCCTCCAACATACCACTTCCTTTGACGGAGGCCCGCCCGCCTGCGGTCCCTCTTCTTGCCCAGCTGGGCCCTGCCACCCAGCTTCCAAGCCACTTCCTCAGACAGGCCTGACCAGGCCGACACCCGGTTAAGTCACCTCTCTGTCTGTGTCCGCGGGACCCTGTCCTTTTGCTAGTCCTCATCGGGCCCATGTGCTGGCTTTCCCCACTAGGGTGGGGCTCTGGGTAAACCAGTGCAGGCTGCTCGCTACTGTAACTCCAGGGCTGGCACATAGGAGGTGCTCGGAGACATGCGTTGAGTTGAGTGGACGTGGAGCCCGAGAAGGTCGTGTCCTGGTCACTGGTAGGCAACAGGGGCCTGGAAATTTGGGGAAATGGCCGTGCCCTTCTGCAGATGGGCTGCCAGGGCAAAGAAGGACCGGGCCACCAAGCCAGCTGGGAGGGCGACGTGGGAAGAGGGGGCACATCTGGAACAAAGCCAGGGGCAGCGTTCACTGCGCTCACACAGAGGGGTGACTCCTCACCGGCCAACACCGCTCCCTGTCCCGGCTCTGCAGCCAGGGCCCTGGAGGCTCTCACAGACCAGAGTGGACAGGCAGGCGGGCTGGAATCTGCTCTCGGGGAACCTGCCAGGGGCTTGGAAGCAAAAGAAGCAGAAGGTCCCAAGGAAAATGATGTGCGTGTCTTCCCCAAGGCCTGGCACAGACGGTCTCCTCTGAGCCCCCGGACCATCTCCCCTGAGTCCTTCCGGTGGGAGGACCCATGAGCCGGAGCCTGTGGGGGCTCAGAGCCTGGCCTGGGGGCCTCCCACCCTGGAGCCGCCGTGAAACATTGAGAAAAGAGGTGGGCAGGTGCTGAACTGTATTCACCTCAGCTTTCACCGGATCTCTTGGAAGGGAGAGAGGGAGAAACATCGATGTGAGGGAGAAACGTCCATCGCTTGCCTCCCGTGCGCACCCTGACCGGGGATTGAACTCGCAGCCCTTTGATGTACAGATGCTGCTCCGCCCGGCCAGGGCTCCAGGGCCTGGTTTTTAACACTGCCCGTTCCATGGTCAGCCCCCCTGGTTTGGAGTTTATGGTACTCGATTATGCTATTAAGTCCATGTATGTTCATATAGGATCGTCTCTAAGATTCTTTAGTAATTGAATAGCTTAATAATTTAAGTAAGAGAGTAGAAATATACAAAACCCTGGATGCCTGCACAGTCAGGCAGACACAGGTGCGGGTGTGGGCGGGCCCGATGCGGAGGAGCCGTGAGGCCTGACCCCGGCCCGGCTCAGGGGGCGTGGAACCCAAGGGCAAGGCTCCCGACCGGGGCACCCCATTCAAAAGCTTGGCTTCCTATTTATTACTGTGAACGTGTGTCCCTCTTTTGCAAAATATAAAACTAAAGAAAACGAAAGGCCAGTCATCTACCACCCGCCCTCCCCCTCGCCTGCTCTCCCAGGTTTTTATTACATGGCTCGGGGCTTCCTCTTTTGTTACTTTTCTGTGACTTGTTGCTGGGTTTTGGTGGGAAACTGTGAGATCTGGCCTTTGTAATTAATAACACAACAAAGCAAAATATAACAAAAAGATATGGGTCTTTCCCACCTCGACTACAAATGCCTCCAGGACAAGGGACACTTTGGTGTCCCCTTTGTCCAACAGAGCGTCAGCCTCACGGTTGGAGTGGGTCGATATTTACGGAGATGGGGAGGGGAGGAAGGCGGGGGTGGGGGGGAAGGCCAGCCTGCCTCTCAGAAGCGGGAGGCCTGCAGACTTGCTGAGGGGCACCGTGCTGCCTGCCCTCCCATCTTTCCGGAGGGTTTTTCTAGGTCTCCCACCAGGAGGGAGACGTGGTCCGTCTTGGTACAGATTCTAGTGGATGGGTGGCAATAGCTCCAGGCGAGGCCAGCGGGGCCTACGGCGGGGTGCAGGCGGTCCCGCGTTGGGACAGAGACCCTGCTGAGGCTCTCGTGGCACTCCCTCAGCGAGAGCATCCCTGGAATGTGGCGGGGCTGCTGACAGCACTTCACGCTCCGAGTGTGACCACCCATGTGACTTCCTCCGGGATCCGGGAAGAAGAATGTGCGGAGTGTGCGGGTGGGCCCCAGCCCCCCTATCCTGCGTCTCCAAGGTCCCCTGAGCCCCGGCTCTGAGGAACAGGGCAGGGTGCTGAACACTGTCAGAGGGGACCCGGAGGTGAAATTTAATGGGGCTTAAGAATCATCATAATCCCAATAGTTGTAACAACAGCTAGTTTTTGAGGGGTTGCAAGGTGCCAAGAATTATGCTAAGCAGTTTGCAGGCGTCATCTCGCCCAGTGGCCATGAGAGCACGGCGGGGGGGGGGCGGTAGACACCATTGTT
This sequence comes from Pteronotus mesoamericanus, assembly GCF_021234165.1. Classification (NCBI taxonomy): domain Eukaryota; kingdom Metazoa; phylum Chordata; class Mammalia; order Chiroptera; family Mormoopidae; genus Pteronotus; species Pteronotus mesoamericanus. Next base: position 4,138,015 of record NW_026555200.1, read on the forward strand.
CTGCCCATTTTACAGACCAGGGAACCTGAGGCTGGAGGGCCCGGAGCGGTTCTCCCAAGGCCGTACAGCTGGTGGGGGAGGAACGGAGTCTGGTTCAGGCTTCCAGAGCCCAGGTTCTACTCATCTCCTAGTTCCCACTGACCACGGGGCCCAGACTAATTATCCCTTAAGTAAAACACATCCCAGCGCACAGCCGGGGATGGTGCTCGCTGATACCAATCAATGTGGTATTTAACAGCATTATTTCAGGTGTTATGAACAGCAACCAAATGACGCTTCTGGGAACTGAAGCCTACTTCTAGGGACCTGTTCAGAACACGGTGGCCGCCCCAGAGGGAGTCATGGGAACACGGTCAGAGACTGGCGCTGGGCCAGCCCGAGCCTCATGCAGAACCCGCCCCCACAGTGATGGGACGGCGTTTGCTCGCTAGGGCTATGGCACAAAGAACCACAACCGGGCAGCTTCAACAGCAGAAGCCTCTTGTCTCACAGTCCTGGGGGCCAGAGTTCCAAGATCACGGTGTCAGCAGGGCTGCGTCCTTCTGAACCAAGAGGGGGGCGCTGGTGCATCTCTCCCAGCTTCTGGTGGTTTACTGGCCATCTTCGGAGTGCTCAGCTTGTAGAAGCGTCACCCTGATCTGCCTTCCTGTTCGAACGTGTGTGCATGGCGGTGCCCAAATCCCCCTTTTTATAAAGACACCAATCCGATTGGATTAGGGCCCGCCCTAATGACCTCACTTAAATTCGATGACCTCTGTACGGGCCCTATCTCCCAAAAAGCTAATTTGAGGGTCTGGGGTTTGGGGCGGCTTCCTCGTGACCCTAACAGGGCCCTTGGGTAAGTCAGGTAACAGCTCTGGGCCTCCACTTCCTTGTCTGCAAAGTGGGGTTGGGACGAATCCCTCCCTTCTCAGGTTGCGGTGTAGAGACGCTGTAAGGGAGGAAACCGTTTGGCTCAGTGCCTACATCGTATGTATAGTCAGCGCCCAAAAACACAGACACTGTTTTGCTCTGACACTCCCAGGAAGAGAGGCTGAGGGTCAAGAGGGACTCGCGTTTGGCGTATGCAGGCAGGGAAGGGCAGAGCGGGGCCCAGCTGGGCTGCGGGGAGCCAGCCTAGGGAGACGTCGGGGACTCTGGCCCTTCGCCGCTGGGTGGCCCCAGGGGGTGGCTCTGGTCCAGGCCTGGGCTCCAGGACGGTGCTTTGGCTTCGCTTCTGCACGCCTGGCTGAGGCATTCAAGGCCCCGATTCCAGGCTCGCTGCTGTGTCCTCCACACCCTCGCCAGCACTGACCTACTGGGTCGGACAGTTCTGTGTTGTGGCGTGTCCTGGGCCCTGTCGGACGTTTGACACTATTCCTGGCCCCTACCCGCCAGCAGGAGGTAGCGCCCCCTCCTTAATGACGCCTGTAATGCCTGGGACCACCAGTCGTGTCTGGGACACTGCCAAATACCTCCCAGGGGTCCAGGTCACCCCCTTGGCCCAGCTGGCTGCCGAGGAAGGGCTGGGTTGCTGTGAGCCTCATGGATGTTGGAACCCACTGGTAAGAACCTGGAAACAGGAGCCTTAACAGCATTTGGGCAGAAAGTCTCCACCCCGGTGGCACCCCCACTCCCCATCCTGAATGAACTGTCCTTCTCAGTCCTGCTGCTTTGAGCCTAGCTCCCCGGGGTCACCTCAAGGTGACTGTGGCCTGGCCTCGGCAGGGTGGCCTGGGCTTGGCTGTAAACAGTCAGCAGGAAGCGCAGGCCAGGGGTGGGGCCTGGGCAGCCTGGCCAGGAGCAGGTGTGGACACGGCGCTGACAGGCCCAAGTTATCGGGACCAGAGGCCCAGGCTCCAGACCAGCAGGTCGTGGGGCTTTATCAGCCGTCAGAGTGAGCGACAGCCTTGCTGGGCGCGGGCGCTGACAGCCAGGAGCTGCGCAGGGCGAGCTTCTGCTCAGGGCCTCCGGTTCCCACCGCAGGGCGGGAGGGGCACCCTGCGGGACAGAGGGGGCGAGGAGGCGAGGAGGGGATGGTGGGAGGAGGAGACAGAGGGAGACAGAGGGAGGTGGGCCGCGGGGCTTGCTTCCCCTCCACTTCTCTTTCCTTCACGGGTTTAAAGTATGTTTATAGTTTCAAAGCTGATGCCTGCTCCCTGCAACAAGTTTAGTGACTTGAAAAGGGCGTGGGGAGTGTTGGGGAGCATCCGAGGGAGAAGGGAGGGGGTGAGTGAGAGAAGGGGTGGCAGGGGTCGCACCAGGAACAAAATCTGAACTCCTCTCCGTCCACTGCCGCCCTGACCGGCTGGCGGCTCCCCTCCAAGCCCTCGCCATTAGTGTCCCACAGCTGCTGGGACAAATTACCCAAAACTTGCTGCCTTAACACAGCAAAGCTCTCCCTGTTCTGGAGGCCAAAAGCCCCAACTCGCTGTCACTGGGCTAAAGTCAAGCTGTGTGCGTGCGTGCGGGGGGCGGGGCACACTCCCTGGGAGGCTCTGGGGAGAATCCCGTGCCTTCTGGCTGCTGACGGTGGCACCGCTCCCGTCCCTGTCTGCGGGGTCAGGGTGGCTTCTTGGCTGCGTGTGTGTCAGATGGCCCTCTGCCTCCCTCTTAGGTGGGACACATGTGACTGCCTCTAGGGCCCACCTGGATGATCCAGGCTACTCTCTCATCTCCGGATCCTTCACTTAGTCGCATCTGCAAAGTCCATTTGTTGCCACTTAAGGTGACATTCGCAGGTGGCGGGGATCAGGATGTGGCATCCTTTGGGGGCTGATAATTAGCCTTTCTCCCCCTCCCTGCTCCAGCTCACTGGTCCCAGCTCCTCCACCTGCCTCGGGGTCGCCCTCCCCTGGAATCTTGGCTCTTCCTCACCCTTCAAGTCTTAAATGTCACGTCCTTGGAGAGAACTTTCCCAGTTGCCTCCCTGCCTGGCACATAGTAGGTGCTCAATGCTAAAGAGAATGAGAGAGGAAGAGAAACCCCCTCTGGGCACATGACAGCCCTGAGCAGGGAGCTGGGCTTCTGGAGCCCTGGAACACTCCCTGAGTCCTCCCTGTCTTCATTCAGGGCAGAGGCTGGGTTGACAGCTGCCAACCCCCAGCCCCAACCTCTCCAGACACGGGGAATGCCGGGCCGTGTTGGGCAGATCCTGAGGTTTATGTCTGCGCTGGCCTAGGTCTCCCGGCACAGGGCCTCGGCCTTGCCACCCCTCAAAGCCCCTAGAATGAGAGTCCAGACAGAGTAGGGAGGGGCGGGGAGGGGCTTCGCGCATGCCCACCATAGGCCTCAGGCTGCAGAGCTCCCTTAAAGGGGCAGCATCTCAGGGCCTGGCCCAGCAGCGCCTGCTGGTTCAAACCAGCCCAGCCCTGGCGGACTGAGCAGTGGGGTATGTAGACGCCCGATGCTGGCACTGCCACTTATGAGCCAGGGGGCTTTGGACAAGGCACAAGGCCTTTCTGGGCCGCAGTGTCAGGACTATAAACATCACTGAGCCAGGAAGGCTCCTTCCCCCCTTGCTGGGAGTGACAGGAAGGCCTTCGCATGGAGGAGCAGGTGGGACATGCTCGGTAAACCTCGACTGGGTTGCAGGCCCTTAGAAACCCCCCGGGGTACGCCTGTGCACTGGAGGAAGTGCCGACGTAGGAAACGTCCAAAGCTGTAGGGAATTTTTATGAGTTTCTTTGAGCCACACTGAAGAGAATTGTCAGAACGCAAAATCTCACTGGACCGAGAAAATGCTCCAGAGAGAGAATGGCAGTTTTACAGCTTCTTTCATCTGTTAGAATCAAAGCAGGAGACGGAAGAAGGGTTACATGAGATCCATTGGTGGGGCTGGAGGAGCTGTTTCCTGCTGTCCAAAGGGGGTGCAACTGAGTTCTGGGTGGAAAAAATAACATGATAACTATAGGTTACGGTTACACACAGTACTTGTAATAACACTGGCATGATCGCTAACTTTCATTGAGCACTTATTTCCCGCCAGACCCTGCATAGATTGCTCCGTTTATCTTTCCCCACGAGGTGGGCACTGTTATCACAGACGAGGCAAGGACAGCCCAGCAGCTCCCCCGTGGCACACGGCGAGCATCAGCCGCCCCTGTCCCCGGCTGGGGGCCCAAATCCTGCCACCCTGGAGGTGTCGTTTGGAGATACTGACTTCCAGCTCTTTATTAGGAAACAAAAGACTCAGAAAGAACCTTTGACCCTCCCCCCGTCTCCTGCCCAAGAGATTCAGACAAGGGAACCTGCCTCAGGAAGGCGACCTTGGGAGGCTGCTTCTGTCTCCACATGGCTTTCTCCCTGGGTGGCTGTCAGCATCTGTGTCTCTCAGCTTTTCTTATGAGGACACCAATCAGGTTGGATTTAGGGCCCATTCTACTCCAGTGTGACCTCATCCTAACTAATTACGTCTGTAAAGATCTTATTTCCAAATAAGGTCACATTCAGAGGCTCTGAGCGGCCGTGAATTTGGGGAACACTGCCCAGCCCAGTATAATGCCCCTTTCTGATTTTTCTGTCACAGCTGGCTACACTCTCAGCAGCTTTTCAAATGGGGGAACACAGCTCTGGGTCCCCCACCGGGTCCCTGCTGCTAGCCCTGGAGGGCCTGGGACTCTGCGCCTGCGTGGGGATGCCTGACTTCACCGGGGAGTCACGTCAGGGGACAAGGGCCAGCAGGAGGGCCTCGGTGCCTCCCCGCTGCCTCCTCGTTTCCGGCGCGAGGCTGTCACAGGACCTGCTTCCTGCACACCCCCCCCCCCCCGCCCCCATCTGACCCTCCCCAAGCACACGGTGTCCTCTCTCGGAACAGCACTATTAATATCCCTCATGTGGACGTTCAGGGACGGCCATTCACGACCTCGTGCTCACGTGTGCCCCCCATTCCAAGCCATTCATGAATGGGACCCCCCAGGCTTGGCTGGCTCCCCGCTCTGTCCTGCGCCCTTGCTCTGCTCTCTGCTCCTTCCCTCCCTCCCCTTCGCCATTCCCAGCGTGAGTACAGGATCTGAGCCAGTACCTGCTTGTCCTCCACAGTGACCCCCATGTGTAAGAGACTACCGCATGCGTGCCGTGCTCTAAACAAGCCACGTCTGCCTGGACATGTGCGTTCCCGGGGGCTGTGACGGGAAAGGCGCCCCCCACAGGTGTGCGAGTGGCGGCGGGAAGCCTATCTTTGCCCTGCACGTAAGGAACACTGCTTCTACGAGGATGCCTGGTTCCAGTCTGCTGTCCCCCGTGACAAAGACAGTTGGAGGGTAAGTCCTTGTCACAGAGGCCCATGAGCGAGTCAGTACAGCTCATTCGCAGGCCATATCTTGGGTAAAATTTCTAAAGCAGTGGATCTTTACCGTGGGTGATTTTTTCCTCCCAGAGGACATTTGGCAATGTCTGGAGTCATTTTTGGTTGTCACAATTAGGGTTAGGGGGTTTACCAGGAATGCTGCCAAGTACACAGGACAGCCCCTCCTTCTCACCCCGGCAAAGGTCTGCCTGGTCCCAAATGTCTATAGGGTCAAGGTTGGGGAACCTGATCTGAAAGGACAAAGAGCTTGCATATTTAAAGATTGTATTTTTATAGTAGCATAATTTAAATGAACAAATCTAGACACAATCTACCAAATTACAGATAATTATATTAGGAACATTAAATTCAGTGGACTATAAAGTGACCATTTAAGAAGATATATATGAGAACTCTTTAGCAATATTGAGAAGCATGTTAAAACTATATATATGATTATATATACTTACATGTATATATGAATTCCTCAAATGATTGAATGTAAAGTCACTATACGATCCACCAGTTCCACTCCCAGGCATACACCCAAGAGAGGTAAAAATATATGTTCACACAAAAACTGGTACATAAATGTTCATAGCAGTATTGCTCATCATTGCCTAAAGGTGGAGGTAACCCAAATGCTCACCAGTGGATGAACGGATAAACAAAGTGTGGCCTGCCCACACAATGGAATATTATTTGATGCTGAAAAGGAATGAAATACTGACACAAAATGTTACAACCTCGAAAACAGTATGCCGAGTGAAAGAAGCCAGAACACAAAAGGTCACATAGTGCCTGACCCCATTTATAGGAAATGTCTGGCGTAGACCTAGGGAGAAACCAGTAGGAATCGTGCCCAGGGGGAGGAGCGGCCACCTTGTTACCACTGCTAAGTTGGAAGTGTCCTGAGACAGAGGGGGTGGGGGCAGAGGCAGGTGCCTCTCCCTAGTGACAAGGCAGGGCAGAGCTGGCAGAAAACTACCTTGACCTCCCTCTCTTCTCTCGCTCCCTCTGAATCCTGGGGCTCCCCTGCCATGGGCTGAATCCAACCTGAAGCTGGAGAACACAGAAGCCAGTCTCTGCAAGCTGTTAAATCAGCCGCTGTCGCCCTGAGGCAGGGTGGAGAGGGCAAGGGCGGATCTGGAGACTTCCCGCACAGAAGGCAACTATTCCAGGAAATATGTCCACTGGGTGGATTCACTGAACTGATGCTTCAAAACACACACGGTCAACAAAGAATGCAAATGTCACCACGCATGACGCACGCCTTCAATGTTACTAAGAGCCCGAGAACAAAACAACCAACCAATTACACGTGCGACCCAAATACCAAATTCCAGCAGAGCTGCTTCACCCTTGCCAGCCTCTGGGTGGGAGCAGCAGGGGAGGGAGGCTTAAAGGGTTCAGTTTATTAAAAAAAAAAGGAGAAGGGAGGAAGGAAAGAGGAGGAAGAATAGAGGGCAGAGCAGGGGAAAACAGAGATCACAGACAAAGTCGGTCCCAGAAAGCTCAAGTTCCCATGAGCGTCCAAACACTGAGCGCGGGCCTGGGGCTTGGCAGGTTGCAGCGCCAGCTGCAGGGGACGGGCTTCGAAAGGGAGCCGGCCAAAGCGGGCAGCCTCCGCGAGGCAGCGCTTCTGGGGAGGAATCGGACCAACAGCCGTAGTAGCTTATTTCCAAGATGGTCGTGGGGGAGGGGCCTGAGGCGGCCCTAAGGCTGGGGGTTTGCGCTGCCACATGCAACCCTCTCGGTGGCTGACAGCAGCGGCTCCCGCGCAGCTGCGTCACGGTGCGCAGCGGGGACGGAGCTGTCAGCCTCCGGGTCATCGGGGCCAGGAGTGCGGGGAGGGCCGTGGGGGTGGCTGCGAGTGCCTCGTTTTCCTTCTTGCACTGTATCCTCCTCAAATGTGGGGTTCGTCTGGTCCCACCCATGCGTCCACCTCCAGCAGAAAGCCTAGTTTTACCTGCACGGTTCCATGTCCTCACGGCAACCCTGTGAGCAGCCAGGAGGAAACTGGAGCCCTGGCTGGGTGGCTCCGGTGGTGGGAGCGCCCGCCGACCCCATCAAGGCTGGTATGGGAGGCAATAAATGGATGTTTCTCTCTGTTTCTCTCCCTTCCCCTCTCTAATATATCCTTTGGTGAGGATCCTTGGGTGAGGATTAAAAGACAAAGAAAGAAATCGGAGGAGAGAAGAAGCAACTGCCTGAGCCCACAGCAGCAGCAGAAGGCTGAGGTGGCCTTGTAGAGTCAGGACTTGGGACTGTGGGTACCCCAGGCCTTTGACGAAGGTTTGTTGACTGAATGAAAGGTCTTCTCTCTTCCCCTGTAGCCAGCACCCAGCACCCAGCCCCCAGTGCCCAGGGTTTGACACTGGGGAGAACCAACACTGTCACCTCAGCCTCCTTCACTGTGGGCTCACTAAGTGCCACGCACGGTGCCCCGCATTTACATAGACCGCCTGAGTTTCACATTATTACTGAGAAATATGACCACAAACTGAGTGCCTTAAAACAACACAAATTGATTTTCTTAGCCGTCCTGGAGATCAGAACTCTGAAATACTCTCATTGGGCTAAAATCAAGGTGCCAGCCGGCAGGCCTGCATTCCTCCTGGAAGCTCTAGGGAGGATCTCATTTCTTTGCCTTGCCTGGCCTCTTCCCCGCTCTGCACAGATGCCAGCAGCATGGCATTGTCTCTCCCCTGTTGCTGGTTTCCGCCCTCCCGTTTCCTCTCTCTGGCCCTGACCCTCCAGCCTCCCTCTTATTAGGTCCTCCTGGAAAACCCAGGATAATCTCCCACCTCCAGACCCTTTACTTAATCACGGCTGCAAACCCCCTTTGCCATGGAGAGTAACATAGTCACAAGCCCTGGGGATTACAATGTCCCCGGGGGCTAGCATGCAGCCTGCCTCCTGTACCAACTCATTTGATTCTTGGGTGGTAATGCCAAGACATAGATGGTATGATTAGCTCCATTTAACGGAAGTGGAAAGCACATGGCATAAAGTAGGCACTCAGTAAATGTTTGCAGGGATGACCTGGTGTGTTTATAGGTGTCCCTTGGGGGGACTTTGTTTCTCCTTGGATATGAGGATGAACTCTCACATGCATTCAAATTCTTTGGCTCCTTCCACACCGCCTTGGGCTTTTGCTGGCATCCTTTCCTCCCTTTTAGGGCCTGCAAGGCGGGAACATCTGTCTGTTTTACAGAAGAGCACCGTGAGGCTCAGGCTCGGTGCAGCCAGTCCTTCATGGCAGCCAGCTGAACGACTCTGTCTCGCTCTCAACCCTTCGCTTCGTGACACCCAGCACAAGGGACTCCCTGCATCCTCGGCGGCAACCTTCGGGCTCAGCTCTGCACTTGGCTGCTGGATTTTTTGTCTCTCTCCCTGCCATTTCGTCTTTGCGTACTCTTTCTGTGGTGAGCGCATGTGTGCACACAAGATGCGTAAAGATGCGTGGCCATCTTTATGTGCCTTTACCCCCTCTCTCATCTTCACCTGCAAAATGCAGATCGTTGCCACAGTTCACAGCCTTCCCCACGTGCAAGAAGCCACGAGGCTTACCCTGCCCTCACAACACAGCTCCCTATGACTTCAGAGAGGACCACACGTTCATCTGACTTTTTTCCCAAGTGCAGAGAGTCAAGTTTGTATTCACTCGCCAAGAGAGGAGCAGGGCGTGGTGTGGAGAGATACACCAATCTCATCTGATTTTTTTTAAAAGATTTTATTTATTTACTTTTAGAGAGAGGAGAAAGGAGGGAGAGAAACATCCATGTGAGTATATCCATTGGTTGCCTCTCGCACGCCCCTAGCCAGACCTGGGCCACAACCCAGGCATGAGCCCTGACCGGGAATCGAACCAGCATCCTTTCAGTTCACAGGCCTGTGCTCAATCCACTGAACCACAGGCGCCAGGGCTGATTTTTTTTTTCTTTTAAGTAGAGACACCTTTCCATCACCCTGGCAGTGATTAAGAGCTTCAGGTCCGAAGTCAGACTACTGGATTGGAATCCAGGCTTTACCGCTTGTCAACAGGGTCACCCCAGGAAAGTAAATTAATTCCTCTGGGCTCAGTTTCCTCATCTGAAAACTGAGGAACAATAACTATTTTTCTCATTCCACCCCTGGCAGATGCTTTTTTTTTTTTTTTTTTTTTTAAAGAAAAAGGATTTGCTTACAAGTCGCCACTTCTGCCCCCCGACACCGCTTTCCCCACTCCTGTCAGAACCGGCTCCCTTCCTGGGCAGCCGTGCCCCCACCCTGCGGCGCACTAACACAAGTTATCCAGAAGGGGTGGCGGCTCTGGTCGCGCACGCTTTCAGGGGATTCAATCTGCTGGGTCTCCTTCCAGGGCCACTTTCCTTGGGAGCCTCCTTTGTAACCACAGATGACAGGCCCAGGCTGTCTGCTTGTGGGACTTGGATCAGCGGTGAACAGATGAAGGAGGCATCAGGGAGGACACGCTCATACCTCTAGCGTCCATCCTAGTAGATAGCCATCTTGCAGCTGTCCCCGCTTTTTCCGTTACACGCTGGCCTGGTGACGGGGAGGAGGTGTTGGCACCTGGAGGAGACGGGACAGAAGGCATTTCGGGATGACTTCATCTCTAGGCCTTGCCTCTCAAGATTCCAGCCAAATCAGCTCTGCCCTTTCAGGGTCGGAAGCAGGGTCAGCATTCCAGAAGCTCCCTGTCATACCCAGGCTTTTAATCAGGTGACATTGGAGAGTTAGCCTCCTAGTGAAGGGGTTCGTGGGAGGGTCAGGAGGAGTCTTGTCCCTGCCCCACACTTGTCTTTCTGGCTAGATCTGTGTTGCGAGCGCAAGAAGACCTCTTGTTCTGAGTTTGCTCTGGGAGATCAGAACCACGGACAGCGACAGGGCGCCGGGGAGCCCCACAGGCCAGCAGGCGAACTCGCTCCAGAGGGAAGAATACAGGCTGCACCGGTGGGGCGTGGGCTGGGCTGTTCCCCACTTTCTCTCGGTCACCCTGTACACCTCACACTTGTGTCATGGGACCTCGGTACCCTGGAGTCCTTCCTTCCCTCTCCAGGAATGGCTAGGGGTGGGGAGGGAAGAGGAAAGCGCCATGCCAAGGCCCAGGGTTTTTTCAAGAAAGGAGGAAGTGGGAGGCGAGGGACCTGTTGGTGTGCCCATGTGCGCGCCCCTGCCCCGGCCAGGCCCACTTCTATACAAGGCCTGCTCTCCCCAGCCTCCACCCCCTGGCGAGTACTGGGCGCAGGCGCTGAGGGGCGGGAATGCGGCTGATAAATCAGAGATAACCTCGGAGGGCAGGGCAGGCGGGCACCCAGGCCAGGGATAAAAGGCCGCGGACACCGGAGGATCCAGGGACGTGCCTGCGGACCTGGAGGAGGCGATCCGTGAATCCAGACACAGCAGCTGAAGGGCAGCGACCTCTGCCCACCTCTCCGGCAACATGGACCCGCTGACTGGGCTGCCCCGGGTGCTCTGGCTGCTTCTGTTCTTGCAGCTGTCGCTGCTAGGAGGTCATCCGCACCCGCTGGGTGGCCCTGGCCCCTCTTTGGACCTGTCTCAAGATGGCAGCAGCGATGAACAGGTCTCTACTCTCTGTCACAAAAGGTCCCTTTGAGAATCAGAAAGCAGCGAGACTGGGAGCCAGGGCCCTGTACCCACGGCAGTCGGTTCCCTTGGGTGCAATTGAGGGTGGATGGGCTCAGGTGAGGGTTCCTGAGGCTCGGGCTCTTCCCCCCATTGCAGGAGCCGCTGGATCGTCTTCCGGAGCCGTGGAATGGGTGGCTAGCCGTGGAGCCCCTGCGGCAAGGACACGGCTCTGCCGAAGCCTGGACCGCCAAACAGGCGGCTTCTGCGGGCGGCCTTGGGCCTCCTGACTATGTCCTCCAGGCCCTGTGGGGACTACCAAGCCCCAAGAAGACACCTGCCTCGGGCTGCTTCGGGAGGAAGCTGGACCGCATCAGCTCCTCCAGTGGCCTGGGCTGCAAGGGTGAGCACCCTCCCTGACACCTGGCCACATCCGCCATTGGCGTCACGTTGGGGTTCGTTGTCTCTGGGGACCACACTCTGAGAATGGGAGCCCTCACAGCACTTCCTGTTGCTGACAGTCCTCAGCGCCCAGGAGCGCCTTTCTGGGGATGTTCCCTGGGCACGCTCTTTGTTACCGAGCCCGTGACTCCCACCCACGTTGTTTGCATCCACCTTCTGCATCTGTGATCAAAAGGGCAGAGTTGCACCAGGGTGGAATTCAGTCGTGCCTGGCAGCTTCTCCTCGGGCAGAAGGAGCCCTAAATATTTTCCTCCTTGTTTCCCCTCAACTGTCTTCAGCTGCAAGGGCAGAGGGCAGGGGCAGCAGGGCAGCCACAATCCTGTTTACAGAGGAGGAAACCGAGTCGCAGAGAGATGGATTGTTTCCAAGCTCCAAATATCCACATCGGCCGAGGATGGGAGTCGGGGGAGGGTGGGGAGAGGAGGTGGCAGGGGTGGCCCAGGGTGAGGGGAAGCTCAGCTCCTGCCTCCACCTCCCCCCAGCACCATCATCCCCCTTTCTCTTCCCTCCACAGGGTGGAGGAGTCATTAACAGGAAGACCTGGTGGCAGGCTGGTCCCCTCTGAAGCAACTCCTATTTATTTATTATATTTTCAACTTATTCGATTGTTTTATATAAGCCAGTTCTTCCCTTGGAGCACACATTTTCCATGAGATAAAGTCAACATTAAAGTTTTTTCTTTTGAAACTGATTTGTCTCATTGTATGCAAAATAATTCATCGTTTCAAAAAAAAAAACACAAAACCCCCACCAAAAATCCAATAAGAAAAAACTCCCAAACTCTGTGTTTTCTTGGAGGTCCCCAAGGTGTCTTGGTTGGGAGGTGAGGACGCAAGCCCCCAGGGCTGGCCAGCTGTGGTGAGGTGGGGCCCTTCATGCTCTGAAATGTTTAGAAACACCTTGAGCAATTGAGACGCTTCCCAGACACTGTTTTCAAAGCCTGGCGGGTCCTTCCTGCGAGTGGGCCGGGCCCTGAGCTTTCTGGGCAGCGTGAGGCTGCGTGGCCCAGTTTTATGCCCCCAGCCTGTGTCTGCATTCCCGTGAGAGATGCTCTCCCTGCCATTCATTGTTTCCAGCAGGTCTAAGCTGCAATCGCAGAGATGGGGCGGTGGCCGGGCGGGGGGGGGGCGGCATGTGTGTGTGTGTGTCCATGTGGCTCCATTGCACCCCTGAATGGCAACGCGCCCTCTGTCCTGCCCCAAACCTCACCTCAAGCCTTGGATTCCTGATGTCGCCTGAAAGGAGCCTTGAAAACCCTGAGGTTCAAAGTATTTTCATTTCCCAAAACCACAAGCATAGAAGCGTGGGACAAGAGGCCCAGCATTTCGGGGCGCCCCTCTCCTGGGCCCTGCATCGTCACCTCCTCTCTGCCCTAGAGAGAGAAGCCCCTCATTTTCAGGCAGAAAAGGAGACAAGCACTGGAATCCCACTGCGTGGCCTCAGTCGGCGGGGAGCCCTGGTAGGGGCCATGGCCCTGTGTTCTGTGGGCCCCCTCCCCTGTCACCTGCCTTCCAGGCACCCCCAGGCTGTGCTGCTGAGCCTGCCTCTGCTTTTCAGGTTTCGGGGTCTGTGCCTTTCATGAGCCAACTCAGTAAAGGTGATGGGACTGTTATTGTCCCCATTTTATGGATGAGAAAACCGAGACCCAGAAAAATGAAGTGTCCTACCTGTCAGCATGTAGCCCCTCGGCACCAGGGCTGGGATTTGGGCGCAGACCCAGGCGGCTCTTGGGACTGGCGCGCCTCCCTGGAGCTGCTGGCCTTGAACTGCACTCTGCTGGCCGTTCGCCTCACCGGTGTTTCTTTGAGGGAGAGGGCACTGGAGGTGGTGGGTCTTAGTGTTGTTTCTCACTTGAGCCCACTGGGCACCAGAGCTTGTAAGTATCTAATGAGATCTCCTGAGATTTAAAAAATGAGGTTTTCGCCTCTGGCCAGGTAGCTCAGTCAGTTAGACTGCCTCCTAATAGGCTAAGGTTGTAGGTTCAATCCCCGGTCAGGGCGTGTACAAGAGGCAACCACTGAATGCCTAAACAAGGGCAACAACAAATCAATATTTCTGTTTCTCTCTTTCTCAAAAGTCAACCAATTGATTAAATGTATTAAAAAATAAAATAAAAACTGAGGTTTTAGGAGCAACTTATTTTGCAATAAAACTGTGAGTCATCTTTGCCTAGTGTTTTTGACAAGGACTCTATAAAGTAAAAATTTTTTTATTTTAAAGATTTTATTTATTTATTTTTAGAGGGAGGGAATGGGAGGGAGAAAGAGGAGAGAATCATCAATGTGTGGTTGCCTCTCACATGCTCCCCACTGGGGACCTGGCCCACAACCCAGGCATGTGCCCTGATTGGGAATCAAACCAACGACCCTTTGCTTTACAGGCTAGCGTTCAACCCACTGAGCAACACCAGCCAGGGCTGAAGAAAAAATTATTAGCTCTCATTTTACAGATGGGGAAACCGAGGCACAGAGAGGTGATGTAACTGAGGCTCAGGATCATGGAGTTAGTCAGTGGCACAGAGAGGACTTGCGCTCACCCAGCCGGGCCCTGGCACCCAGGCACCTCACCACTGCCCCGCCCGGCCCCTCCTGAGCCAGGAAGTTAGGCTTGCTTGTGGGACGGCCGTTCCCCCTCCCGACCGCACCACTCAGGTGCCATTGCAACCTGTCCTCTGCTCAGGTCATGGCAGTAAGCCCCGCCCAGAACACCCACTCCCGAAACCCAGGCTCCAGGCGAGTCTATTCTCCCATGCACAGGGCTCCGGTGGCGGAGTCTTTCTGCACGATACGGATGCATCCTGTTGTCGAGCTTTTACAGGAAAGAGGACACTAAAGCCACTGGGATGAAGCCACACGTGACTGAGGGAGGAGGGGCAGTGGGTGGCCTGAGGCACCCTTTGGAGCCACGTCTCCTGGGGCTTCCTCAGTATTTGGTGTCCATGGGCGGCACGCAGCACACACACCGTCTGTGGGTGCCCCTTAAAGCCAGCCTCCTCGCCTGTGACCCGGGCCCCTTCAAACACCTCTCCTCGCTGCTCCAGCCAAGGCTGTCACCTCCCTGACTTCCCTGTTACCAACCTGGTCACGCAAAGAGGCTGCCAGATGACATATGTCCATGGGTGTTTGTCCCTTGAATCTTCCCAGAAAGATGTGTTGGTGAACACAGACCCAAGGAGACCTAGCCTGTGCTTCCTGCAGAGCTGGAGGGAGGTTCAGGAGAGGGTAGACAGGCTTTGCTGTGCCTCAGATGTAAGGTTGCGGAAGTCAGGGCGGCGCTGGGTCTGCGCCTGGGTGTCCTCAAGCCGTGCGGAGCCCGTCTCCGTCCCTCTGTGGCAGCTCGACCCTCCTGAGAATGACTGGAGGCAGGGTGGGGAAATGCTTTTCTCTTTCTGCAGAGCCAGGTCTAAACAAAATCATGAACTTGGCCATTTTTCTTTGTTCCTGGTGTGGTTCTCAGCCTTCCGCCCCTGTATCTGTAGGGATAGCCTTTTATCCCTGTGTCTGTGCTGTCTTAGTTTTAACGGTCCAATTCCACAAAGCAACCTGATTCTGCCATGGGGTCAGGAGCCAGCCCCATACGAATGCCTGGACGTCCAGAGAATTTCTAAACCCAAGCTCTGCACTTATCCTGGGGTGTGGGCTCCCAGCCTCATGCCCCGAGCTCTCTTTCGGTTTCACCCAGTCCCCGCCCTGCAGGCCTCACGGCACACGGGCCGGGCTCTAACTCCTTCCAGCATCACCACACTGTCCTCTGGCCGCTGGAGCCCACTTGGCTCCCCTGGGGTGGGCGCGAAGTCCTGGGGAATTCACATTGACCAGGAGCAGCGCTCCCCCAACATCCGGCAGGAGTTGGCATTTAAAGACTCCAGCGCCCTCGGTTCACAGGTGGGACCCATCGGGCACTGGTTCCCAGAGTCCTTCGCGGGGAGGGAAGGTTAACCTCCAGTGCCCCAGGTGGTTACTTCCCCACTCTGCTGATGTTTCCTGGGATCCTCTCCAAAACAAACTACATTGGCTTAGATTCTTGTCACAGGTTCAGAAAGACCCAAACTAAGATACTCCCGAAAGAATAAATCTTCTCCCAGGGCCCCACCCTCGATGATGAGCCCCAGGAATCTTCCCAGGCGCTGCTCTCCGGCTGAACCACCCAGGCAGGCACCGTGCCCACCCTGCCTCCCTCCCCAGCACTTCCTGCTCACTATTCACTCCCTGTCCTGGTTTAGACCCTCACCGCTCATGGGGACATTGAGGCACCGGCTTCCTAACTGGCCTCTCCCCGCCAGGTGCCCCGATCTGGCTCTCCCTGCACTGCGGGGGAGAGCAGGACCTTCCCGCGTCACCCCAGGCTGACCCCACTCCCTGTGAGGCCCCCGGGGAGGGCGAGTGCAGCGTGGGGAGTCGGGGCTGGGGCAGGTGCGGGGAGGGTGGCTGTAGGAGAGGCACTGAAGGCAAACTCATTGATCCAACCACTTAGGAAACGTTTTCTGTGCCAGGTGCTGGGACAGAGTGGGGACCTGCAGCTGATTCACGCTCTGCCTCACACCTGCTCAGCCTTTGGCCTCCTGGCAAATGCAGCCTTGGCAATGGCTGACCTGGTTCTCATACCTGCTATCCCACCTGCCCTCCTTCCTCATATACCACCCCCTCATCCTCCCCGCAGAATCAACTGGCAAGGAGGGATCGCCAAGCCAGGTCACGGGAAGATGGGCCGGGGCGTCTGTTCCCGCCACCCCCGTGCCCCACCCCTGCCACTGCCTGAGGGAATGGGGTAACACAGCCCAGCAGTGCAGAGGGGTCCATGGCTTGGTTGGGATATGGGGTGAGATAGGGGATGGACCCCTCTGACCAGTGACAGACCAGAGATGAAGAGGAGCCCACAGATGAAGTGCTTGTGTTATGGGTTGAATTGTGTCCCCCGCTCCTAAAAGACACGTGGAGGTCTCAAACCCCAAGAACCTCAGAATGAGATCTTATTTGGATAGAGGATCATCGCAGGTGTAACGAGTTAAGACGAGGTCACGTCGGAGCAGGGCGAGCTCCTAGTGCAATGTGACAGGTGTCCTTACAAGTAGAGAGACACAGACACAGGAAGGACGGCCACGTGGTGTTGGAAGCAGGGACTGGAGCGATGCATCTGTAAGTCAGGAGCGTTGGCAGCTACGAGAAGCTGGACGAGGCCAGGAACGACCCTCCCCTCCAGGCCTCATGGGGAGCGCGGCCCTGCTGACGCCTTGATTTCAGTCCTCTGGCCTCCGAACCGTGGGACAGGACGTTTCTGTTGTCAAGTCCCCCAGCCTGCGGCGCGTTGTCACAGCATCCACCCAGGGGTCTGATGCGGTGCCCTCGCCCTCTCCTGTCCTCACAGGCGGCTCCAGGAAGCCCCTGGGGATGCTCAGGGCGACCGGCCAGCCACTAAGGTGGTTTTTCAAAACTGTAGCCAGGCGGTCACAGGTTGCCTTATAGTTCCTCTCGTTGGGTCCTTCCCGGGCCAGGCAGCCTCTGGGACGGCCCCGGGGAGGCTCGCATCCTGGTGCCCATGGCCTGTGTGTGGGCTGGACCCGGGGACCCACTTTTAATGAGCACCGCACGGCAAACATGGGGGGATGCCTCTTCCGAGGCAAGGCTACAAACGACGGTGATTTGCATCATCTCTCTCTCTCTCTTTACCTAAAGAAAGTCAGCTGCATCCCTGTAAAGAGACCCATGCGGTAAGGAACCGACGCCTCCAGCAAGGACCAGAGGGTTACCAGCAGGCACAGGAGTGAGGCTGAAAGCAGATCCTGCAGCCAGGCCTTGGGATGACTGCAGTCCTGGCCAACATCTTTTATTTTTATTTATTAATTATAGAGAACTAGCAAAAGAGAGAAAGGCTGATCTGTTGTTCCGCTTACTTATGCATGTACTGGTTGATTCTTGCACGCACCCTGACCGGGGATCAAACCTGCGACTTTGGCACATTGGGACAATGCTCTAACCCACTGAGCAGCTGGCCAGGGCGCGGCCGACACGTTAATGGCAGCCAGTGAGAGCCGGAGCAAGGAGCACTCAGCTAAGCAGGGACACGTCCCTGATCCACAGGGACTATCAAACTATAGACAGGTGCTGTTTTACGTTGTTAAGGTTCGGGGTCATTTGTTACACAGCAAGAGTTAACTAATACACTACTTCGCTTCCCTTTTCTCCTCACTCTTGCTTCCCTTGATCTGGAACCCCCATAAAGCTTTAGCAAATGAATTTTCCCTTGGGCTTTGTGTTCCAGGGAACCTGCTCCCACCTCCCATCCTAGGGACCTCCATATTGTACCAAAGAAACAGAACAGCGTTTTCAAAGTCAGAAGCAACCATCTCTAAACATGCAACAGTGTCTTACTCATTTCTCCCAACAGAGCTTTCTGCTTTAGCCCATTTGGGTCTGACAGAAACTCGTGCTATGAATATAATGGGCTTTTCTACCAGTTATGCACATGTGTGACATTGCTGGACCTTACGGCTCCCCAAAGCAGCCCACGGCGTCCCCATGGAGGGCTGTGAAGCCAAACTCTGGGCTGGAAACTGGAGATACCCCAAGTCTGGGTTCTCCCACCATTGACAATGTACATTCCATACATGACTACCACGGCTCTTTCCAGAGATAAGGAAATAAAGCCTTTTGATTTTTCAGCCAGTGGGAGAGGAGGGCATGGACCGGATTTTCTCTGTCTCTTGCTGTTCTCTCTCACTCGTACAGGCTGGCGTCTAAACACCCCATTGAATATTTACTTCTCCATACCCACAGCCTGAAGTTGAGTAGAAGTATGGAAATGAAGAGAAACTTTACATCAAGCCATGTTTGTTGTTCTTGTTTCAGGCTCAAGACAAAGGCTTTAATGGTTTTCTGGGATAGTAAGTGTGTTTGGGAATTGTCTGTGTTTTCCCTGGGTCCAGTTAGCGCAGGAGGCGGTATTGGCTCTATACAAAGTCCTCGGGGCTGCAAAACTAAATGTCCTTTTTCTTGTGAACACCTTCTGCAGAGGAACAAACAAAAACAAGCCCCGGCTAACAAGACACTCCACAAATGACACCCGTGCCCACTCCAGTTTCACTCTGGGAGAAGAAAATTGACTTTAATAAAAGGAGGTGGGTGGGTTCTGAAATTCTCTTTCTGGAACCTTGGACAGTACTTCCGCTTTTCCTTGGGCCACCTGCAGACCTCTGACGTGGCTCAGGACTGAGGAGCAGCCTGGGTGCTCGGAGGCCACCCGCCGCGATGCCCTTCCAGAAGTCTTTGCTGGCATCAAAGTCTTGTCTTAAAGGGCATCTCCAGGAGACGGGCCGTGTGACGCACACAGCTCAGAGCGCCACTTCCTCTCAGCGTGGCTGCTCACTGAATCCTCTTGGCTAATAATAACCCTGCCAACCAAGCAATTAAGCCCTGAGCACATTCCAGGGACCCATCAGGATGTGGTGGCTCTTTGCCCCCAGAGCTCCGACTCCGAGCTGCAGCCGTTTCAATTTCAAGTTGAGTGTGGCTGACCTGGATCACTTCCTGAAGGGAGCTCCCTTTCCTTTCCTTCCGTCATAGAATAAAACCATCCTGGACACCCTTAGAATAAAACCGCCCTGGACACCTCTCGGGAGGTCTTGCCACATCCGGCCTTGACTTTCTTGCCTTGATGTCTGAGTAGCCAAGGAATGTGCGCAGGTCAGGAGGCGCCTCACCAGGATGCGCTGCTGATCAGCACGTACTTCGTGAACTTCCTTGGAGACGCAATTGGGTGTGTCAATAGGTCGGGGAGGTTGGAGGTAGCACTTTTTTTGAGACAGTCCATACACACATGCCGACTTGCCAAGCACACAAAGCTCCAGCCCCTGGGCAGGGGAAAGGTGAGAGGTTGCTCAGAGGCAGCCTGAGAGGCTGGGAATAGGGGTGCATTTCTCCAGGGACAGGACCGAAGGGGCTTGTCAGGAACCACGCTGCTAAGAGGCGGCGTATCCGTGAAACGGGTTACAAACGTGGGCGTTGGTGTCAGGCCTGGGGCTCAAGCCCTAGTTCTGCTGCTCATGACCTTGGGCAAGTGACACTCGTTCTTCGTCTCAGCTCTGTTCCTCTGTAAATGGGAACACCGCTCCCCACCTCCTGGGGACATTACACGCGTCAGGCTCAAGGAATCTGAGCTTCTGTGAGGAGCGAGGTGAAAACAGGCATTTCCTCAGTGCCCCTCTCCCCCAGCGGCCCGGAGGGGGCTGTGGGGCAGAGGGCGGGGTTGCTCTTCAGGGGAACAGTTGTGCTCCCCAAACTCTCCTTGGCGCTCACGTTTGGGACGTTCATCACGCTTGCATCCTGGCTGACTGCGTATTCTGAAAAATAACCCACTTCTCACCTGGCCGCTGACAGCAACTGCCAAGGGAGGGGAGTCCTGTCGGAGGGAGAGGCTCTGCCCTCACGGCCAGTGAGTCAGGTGTGAGGCCAGCTCGAGCAGCTGGACTAATTTGTCCCTAGCAGCCGGCTGCCTGCCACTTCCTCCTCTCCCACCCTTATTTGGAGCCCCTGACAGCTGAGCCGCAAACCAACTGGGCGTCCGAACCGTCACCCTCTGCTTCCCGGCATGGGTCCCGTTGCCCAGGAGAAAGAAGCTGGAGGCATCGCTGCGAGATAACCAAGGACTCTTTTTTGCTCTTCTCACACCTTTGAAGTGGGAACCTCTTGAGGCAAATCAACAAGAATGTGGCTCTTGCAGCCTAGGTTCCCGGGGCTTGCGGGGGCTGCTCAAGGTGGAGGGCTGTGAAGGGCTCTGCTGGACCGATAACTTTAAAAGGGCATCTTCTGCTGGCTCCTCACTCGGCTGCTTTATCGCCGCAAGTGACAGAATGGGGAGGGTTCTGTCCCTCTTGCGCTCTTGGAGGGCCGGGGGGCTATAAAAAGGGGAGGCGCAGGGCAGCTGGGAGACGGAGACGAACGAAGGTCGTAGAGGGAAGCCAGAGAGGAGAGAGAAAGGGCAGCACGCAGCAGACCGCTCCTGGACCGACGCCGGCATGGGCTCCTTCCTCACCATCACCGCGAGCTTCCTCCTCTTTCTGGCCCTTCAGCTCCCAGGACAAAGCAGAGCTAACCCAGTGTACGGCTCTGTGTCCAACACTGACCTGATGGATTTCAAGGTAGGGCCGGGAAGGGGGCATGGTCTGGGGCCAGGGGACTTTGTGACACTCTGCTAGCCAGCGAGACCTCTTTCTTTCCCTGTTTTCCTTTTGTAAAGAATTTGCTGGACCACTTGGAGGACAAGATGCCTATAGAAGATGAGGTCGTGCCCCCACAAGTACTCAGTGAGCAGACTGAGGAAGCTGGGGCAGCGCTCAGCCCCCTCCCTGAGGTGCCTCCCTGGACTGGGGAGGTCAACCCGGCCCAGAGAGAGGGGGGTGCCCTTGGGCGGGGCCCCTGGGACTCCTCGGATAGATCTGCCCTCCTGAAAAACAAGCTGAGGGCGCTGCTCGCTGCCCCGCGGAGCCTGCGGAGGTCCAGCTGCTTTGGGGGCAGGATAGACAGGATTGGAGCACAGAGTGGACTGGGCTGCAACAGCTTCCGGGTAAGAGGGACTGGGGGTGGGAATGGGGTGGGCAGGAAGGAAATTGTTGTTCCATCGGGTCTCACACCCCATCATAGGACACTGCCAGGGGATGCCTTTGGCAGGAAACGGGCCCGCATAGCAGCTCATTCCCTTGGAAATCTCTGCCCCTACTCGGTGGCTGTCCCATGAACACAGGGCCAATGGCATCATCCTTAGCTTGCTGAGAAAATGAGAAAAAAAGTTACTGCCATGAGCACTGGGTACTGATATGTTCATGGGGCCAAGTCACCTTGACCCTGCTGATTGGCAGGTCATGCTCCTCCCCCAGAACAGTCAGATCCAAAAGGCCAATGGGAACTGCCCGGGGCTAACCTTATAAGCTTCTAATGAGCAACTTGTTTATCAGTTCATGCAACTCGGAGGATCATCCGACTAAGTGGGGGTGCTGGTGGGAAGGGAGCATAGTCCTATGAAGCTGTGAAGGCCATTTATTTTTCAGATGCCCAGTAGAGCCAGGTCACCAAGCCAAACATGTCTGTGCTTTCTTCGCAGTACCGAAGATAATAGCCAGGCCAGGGCAGGATTCGAGAGGCCCACATCCCCTGGCGTCTTTCGCTCAACTTTTGTCGCATCTCCTTGCCATCGAGTTGAGTTGTGATGAGCACCCTGTTCGAGCTGCAGCTGCCTGTAAACATTTCTCACCTTTTATGCTAAATGTAGATAAAGTGGCTTCCCCGCCTCTCCCACCTCGTGCATTAAAATTGTAAGGTAAACCCTCACCTGTGATTGACAGAGGTTTGAAAACGAATAAACTTCAGCACCACGGACAGAAGCCGAGGCGCTCGGTGTCGGCTGCGTTCTTTCTGATTCCCTGGGGGGAAGCATTCAGCCCAAGGGTCCTTATCCTCTCACCTTTGGTCATAGAGAAGGCCTGATGCCTTTCTTCCTCCTTTTAACCATAATTAACAAGCTTTGTTTTTAGAGCAATTTTAGGTTCACCATGGCAGGAGCGAGTGGGAAGTATCGATTTCCCATAGGCCCCCCCGTCTGATCACAGGCTCAGCCTCCCCCATTATCAACATGCCCCCGAGATGATGCGTTTGTTAGTTGATGGACCTGCATGGACACATCATTATCACTCCAGTTCCATAGTTGACACAGAGTTCATTCTTGGTGGTGTACATTCTGTGGATTTGGACAAATCCTTCCTTCCTCTTTATTTATTCACATTTGGTGGGGGTGGTGGGGGACTGGGGTTCAAACTGCAGTTCTCAACCTGCTCTCTCATTCCAGCTTCATCATAGATCCTGAAAAAGCCCCCGGAGACTGAAAGATCATTATTTTTTTAGATTTGCTCATATTCAGGGCCCTTAATTATTAAAAAGAAAACTTAAAACATCTAAGCTTTCTTCCCTCTGGTTACGCCTAATGTAGGTTGAATGCAATAGACAATTTTTGCACACCTAGTACTTTTTGGTTACGTTTTTTTAAGGCACTTTTATAAAATGAGGGCACAACATTTTCCGATACATTTTGTTAGCTGCTGCAGCTGAGCAAATAGCACTTTTAGTTTTAAGAAGAGGCAAAGAATTTGGGTTTAAAGGCTGAGCAAAGTGAAGGAAGAAACGTTTGCTCTGCTGACGCATGGCAAGTTGATGTTTTGGGTACCAACACATATTTTAAAAATAGCCACCGTCTTCCCCTAATCCAGGTCCAAGGTGCCTGGACTTGAGGATTTTCCTGAGGTGGGAGCCACTGGAGAAGACGGTTTCTGTGTATCTGCTTCTGAAAATGTGTCCTAAAGGGAAATTGCCAGGCAGTGAGTTCACCGGCAACAGGAGAGTAGCTCTCTGACCCGTTTCCCGCCCTCACCTCCGCGCGCCTCACTCTGCATCAGCTCCTGTGACACTCCTCCCACACACGCGCGCGGTCGCTTCTCGGTGCCCTTAGTTCTGCTATTCTATCCACTGGAGTACGCTTCACGGAGAACATCCGCTCATTCTTCCTCAAGGCTCACGATGAATGCCACGTATTGCCAAAGCCTTCCCTGATACCACGTGCTCAGTATAAACCCAACTCTCCCCCGGCAGCGCTGTGCGTATAACTGCTGTAAGAGGGCAGAATTTGTCTTGGTAGGCAGCTGCGTCGGTTCCTGGACTGCAAGCTCTTTGAGGGTAAAGGCCCCTTTCAGCACCCCCAGCAGCACACGGAACCGTCCATGCTCTATACGTGTTGGTCAAATTGGCTTGGTCTTTTACCGAAATTGGGAAAAGAGGTAATAAAATAGCAACTTACTCCTTGCAGAGGGGCAGGGGAGCCAGAAGTGAATTGATGGTTAGGGAGTGGAGACAGGGAAGGAACTCTAACCTAACCACTTCCAATGAAAATGTTCCTGACGTAGCCCTGGCTGGTACAGTTCAGTGGACTGAGCGCCAGCCTGCAAACCAAAGGGTCGCCAGTTAAATTCCCAGTCCAGGCACAAGCCTGGATTGCAGGCCAGGACCCCAGTTAGGGGGTGCTTGAGAGGCAACCACACACTGATGTTTCTTTCCCTCTCTTTCTCCCTCCCTTCTCCTCTCTAAAAATAAATAAAATCTTAAAAAAAAAATGTTCCTTATGTGGACTTCAAACTCAGAAGGGTGGGGTAGGGAGAAGCAGAGGGCTAACAAGGACAAGGGCAGGGAGCGCGGAAGAAGCATCTGTCCAAAGCGCCTCCGAGGTCGGGCACAGGGGTGGGAGGTGCTGGGAGGGAAGGGCGGTGAGCTGGGTGTCACCGTGACACAGAGGGTCGGCTGCAAGTGCCAAACGCACAGAAAATGTCCCTGGAACTTGGGGATAGGTGGAGCGGGCTGATCGAAAGACCGTTTCTACTGCTGCTGGCACGGCAACTTAAAGCAGATCAGTCAGAGAAAAAGCAAGTCGCCCTTCTGGCAACACCAGAAGTGAACAAAAAGCAGTGACACATGGCACCAACAGACGGTAGCCACAAGGTTGGAACATCTACAGACTCAGTATTGATGCCGTTGCTTCCGGTTGGCTCTCGGCGGACTCTGTGGGCAAATTCCTAAACACAGCAGTGTCTGGATAGCGGGTCGGCGCTCCGACTACTGTGGGGAGCAGCTGCTGGAGCGAACAGGCAGCGCTTCCGCAGGAGGAAAGGACAGTAAGCAAGACCTGACAGCACCCACGTGGCGGGGGTGGGGGCAGCGGACGGAGGAGGGGTAGCTTCATGATTTTCGCCAGGATCCACGGGACTCAGCCGGTCCTCATCAAGGCAGGGCGTGGGCCCCTGTGAATGAAGACCCCTGCTGGGAACACCAGGAGAGGGCCGAGGCTTTAACGCTGCTTCCCAGCGTTGCTACTTTTTTTTACATGTTAGTAAGAGAGACAGTGTCAACTAAAAAACAAGTACCACTTTAAAGGAGGAACGCTGTGGAGACAAAGGCTAAAGGAGACAGATGAAGACGTTTTACTCTGACATGGTAAGGTTACAGTGAGAATATCCGAGTTCCAAAAGTTCAAATAAAAATAGGATTTTACAAATTAAAAAACATACTATTTACATACACAGTGGAATTAGCTAACATTACCACACAAACAGTGCAAATGAAGAAAGGAAGCTGCTGCCGTCACAATAACCAAAGTCCACAGGGGCTGCAGGGCAACGCTGCAGGCGGGCACCGCGGGCCAGGAGGGGTGTCTGGCTTGGCCGGAGGCTTCCTTGTCACCCAGGGCTGTGTCAGTGTGCGACTTCACGTCCGAAATGTCATGTGGCTGGCTGGCTCAAGCAAGCGTCCATTCTAGCCAGGAGCCGCTAGCTAAGCAAGGCCATGAGCAAATCACCCCTCAGAGCACAAAAGTCCCTTGGCAGTGAGGACTCTACTCCCCACTTCCCCATCTGCCTCAGCCGGGAACCACAACCACCGCGAGCCACCCCCAGAACCCCCGTGTGGGGGCCATACCACGGGGCAGCCATGGGACCCGATGAACGTTGAAAACAGGTCTCTAACTGAAATCAAAGGAGCGAGGCTAACAGTTACTTTGTTACAAGTGGGGCGGTGGCTGTCTTTGGGCTTCTCTGGAAAGGACAGATGTCCCCAGAGGACAGGAAGTGTGTCTTTCCAGCGGGGCCTGGGTTGGGGTCCTCCCGGGAGCTGTGCAGGCAGTTCGGGGCGGGGTGGGGGGGAGGCATTGCCTCCTGCCCTCTGTCTCTGGGCTACGCTGATGAGGACAATTATTTGGTGGCTTAAAAGCAACGCAATGTGCGCGAGGGGTAAATTCCGACGATGTTCCCCGGGTGGCTCTGGGGACCCCGCCCGGGACGCCGGAGGCGCTCCCCAGGACCTGCCCCAGTCTTGGTGCAGGCTGCAGGACAGCCTGTCCAACCCGCGCTACCTCCTCCTTCGTACGAGGGGGAATAATGTGGCCAAGCTCCCAATGCTGCTTCAAAATCAAGTGGCAGCTGCTTGAACACAATCACATTGAGAAGGCCTTGCCTTTTTGGTCCCTGTGATTTCCTAAACAGTTTATTGGGGGTTTCACCCACATTTCACACATCAAGTGCACCCAGAGAGGCTGAAAAACTTGGACCTTGAAGTACTTTTGGTCAGAGATTTGAAAAGAGCGAGGAGGGGGCCACAGACGGTCGGAAAAGACCCTGACGCGGCCCCTCACGGACGTGATGCATCAGTATGTGTTAAGCACAAGACCAGAGGCAGTGGAGCCGGGACTGACCCCCCCGCCCCCCAGCTGAAAGGGTCCTGACATCGAAGTCAACTCGGGGCGGAGCGAGAACAGGGCTGCCTGGCCGAGGCCCTGAAGCCTTCACCACCTCTGTGAGTAAAACAGAACATTAAATGCAAACGAACGCCACCCTGAGTCCCAAAGCACACCTGCCACCGGCCTGCCTGGCGGGCCCAGGATGCTGATGAGCATCTGAGAGGGCGGAAGGAAGAGGCCAGGGAGAGCAAATGTCCGACACCCAGACGCCCACTCCGGGGCCTGCTCCGGGAGGACCACCGGCCTGGAGCGGAACGAAGCCCCTGACACACAGCGGGGCTTCCCGTGTGGGACGCTGGCACCTCCAGGCTACGTTCTCGCAGGAGGCGTCTCCCCGCCCCCACTCCAGGCAGACCCTCCTGAAGTTTCCGTCACTGAGCCCCTCCGTGGGCTGCGGGTGGTCACAGCAGGGAAGTGACAGGTTTGTGAAGGGGGGACAGCCTGGTCCTCAAATACGCCATCGGCTTCATCACAACGCTTGGGCTTCTCGAGCCGGATCATGCACCTTGTCGCGGCCACCAGCTCAGGGTTCACTCCTCTCCGTCTCAGAGGTCACCGTGCCATCCTCCAGGGCAGTTCCATCTAGGGGTGCCTGCTTTCAGTGACCTCGGGGTGCGGGGCCACCGAGGTCCTCTGGGCTGTGGCTGCTTTACCAGGACGATGCAGGAAAAACGTAAGGGCGGTTTAGCAATTCGGTGGAGGTGGAAAGGGGCAGGGACGGATCAGAGCCACAAGGAGGCCATGAATGACTTGGGAAATGGAGACAGAGCTGCCATGTGACAAAACCGCAGGTGTAAACCTGGCCCTCTCGTCAGGCTTCTCGCTCAGAGGCGACCAGCGGAGTCGAATGCTCTGTGCTTCGGGAAGGTGGCGGTTCTAAGGAGGAGACTGACACCCCAGGGGCCAGACCAGAGCCCCAGAGCCCATCCCCCGGAAGCAGGACAGGTGCCCGAAGTGAACAGATGTCAAGCTGAGATGCCCAACGAAGGAAGGCCTCCTGGACACAGGGCCGTTTTCTCAGGGCCCAATCCCTGAATTTAGTAATTTGTTAATTTTGCAGCTGCATCCCCCGTGTTTGCCTTGGCCACAGCCTCTCCCATCAGTTTAAGGCGACAGCGGGGCAGGAAAACAGCCGGGGGGACGGGGCGCCACGCT
Organism: Pteronotus mesoamericanus; assembly: GCF_021234165.1. NCBI lineage: Eukaryota > Metazoa > Chordata > Mammalia > Chiroptera > Mormoopidae > Pteronotus > Pteronotus mesoamericanus. The sequence continues at coordinate 4,164,807 of NW_026555200.1, forward strand.
GGGCCCCCAGCAGGTGATGCCGGCCTCCCGCTCCGGCCCCAGCGTCAGCGGGGAGTGGGGGCTGTGGCCTGGGCTGGCACTGGATGGAGGGACGCGGGCAGCAGGGAGCGGGGAGACACTTGCTGAGGACGGCAGACAGGTCCAAACCCTGGCGGGTTAATGCCACCCCCGGGATCTCTGACCAGCAAAGCACTTGATGGCTGCAGGCTTTCCGGGGGAGTGGGTGACCGGGGGTGTACCGAGCCCTGGAACAGCCCCCGCCCGCCGTGGCGGCGAGCAGAGCGGCTGCCTCCCCGGGAGCGCCAGGGAAGGGCGGCCGGCCTGCGGCGCGAGGCCGGCGAGCTGGGCCCTCAGATGGCCCGGTAGTGCTGCCGCAGTCTGGCCTGCAGAGACTCGTACGTCAGGTTGTGCCGGGTGATGATCCCAACGATCTAGGACGAGGAGAGAGAGACCCGCGTCACCTGCAGAGTAAAACCCACTGGGGCAAGGCCGTGGGTGAACAGAGCTTGCCCAGCGTGTCACGCAAGCTGAAGGACGCAGGACCAGTCCTATGTGACACAGAACAGATGTGACCTCAGAACTAGGACCCCTACTTCAGAGGCTACCTGGTTCCTGGATGGAACGGGACACCCAGATGACGAGGCCTCCTACACTGAAGGCCCACAGGACGGGCTTAGCCCCAAAAACGCTGTAGCTGGACCAGCGAAACCCTGCCTTTGCACACCTTCCTAAGCAGGGCACACGCTCCCCCGCCCTCTCGGTTCCCGCCACAGCCCGCCGTGCGGGTGGCCGAGGCAGAGCCTGACAAAGGCTGCCCGAAGGCTGTGACCCTGCGGCTTGCAAACGCCACCTTCTGAACCATCTGAGTCACTGCCATGTTGATTTACAGTAAGAAATACGGGTATGTATTTGTTCTTTGTCCAATTTCCTGCACAAAGGTCTTAAAACCCTTAGAATTTCCTAGGTGGTAAGAGTTAATGAAGGTGTCTCTTATCTTTCATAACAAGCCCTTTCAACCACACCTGAGAGTACGCTGAGGATGTCACTTTTAGAAAGACCCTAAGGATGGAGGCTGGCTGCCAGGGGAACCAACCACAAGACTAGAGGATTAGCACTTTCAGCCCAAGCCCCTCCCTGGGGTGGGGGGTGGGAGCTAGAGGTTGAATCTATCACCAACGGCCAATGAGGTAATCAATCGTGCATGTAAGAAAGCCTCCATTAAAACCCTGCACCACAGGGTCAGAGGACTTCCCGGCAGTGAGCACGTCAGTGCTGGGAGGGGCGTGAAGCTCGACACGCCTTGCACACACGTCGCCCTGCGCGTCTCTTCCGTCAGGCGTCAGGCTGCGGCTGAGTGGCGTGCTTTCATAATAAACCAGTAATCTACTCAGCAGACCGTTTCCCTGAGTTCCGTGATCAGGAGGCCCTGGAAGCCTGATTTGGAGCCAGGTCAGAAGCCCAGATGACAGCTGGGACTTTGGGCTGCCATCGGCAGCCGGGTGGAGGCACGGTCTTGTGGGACTGAGCCCTTAACCTGTGGGATCTGGCGCCCTCTGCAGGCAGGCGGTGCCAGCGGGCGCCCAGAGGATCAGAGACGGGCTCGGTGGGGGAGCTCGGCACCTGGGCGACAGATGCACAGAACAGTATGGCGGCGCAGAGGGACAGAGGTCCTCCTGAACAACCACTTCTCGCAGTCACTGCAGAGGTGCCCTGTCACTGATGCGGGCACCGCACACTGTCACCGGGTGGCCCTGTCGGTACAGCTGCTTTAGGGAACACAGCCTGACCCACAGCAATGCCGCGTCAGAACGAGCTGTGCTGTGCGCTTTGACCTCAGAGATGTATCCCTCTCTGGGGGGCGACCTGGCAACATGTGCGGGGGGGGGGGGCGTCACAAAGGGGACACTGCAGTGACGTTTAACACTCCAGCGCAGAGGACGACGGAGTGAGTGACGCCAGCAAGTGACACAGAGCGAGTCTCGCATGCGAGTGCTTCGCGATGGAGTCATGTCCTCCAGGTTAAGCAACACAGGGTATTGAACAGCAGAAACCCTGTTACCATTTTCGTTAAAATTTGATATACAAAATCTCTTTTTAGATGCAGAGAAAAAAGATACATTGAAAAATTAACATGGCTCCCTCTGTAGAGATAGGGGTTTGGTATTTCTTTTTGTTTTTTTGCTTATCTCTATTTTCTTATTTTTCTACAACAAAACAGCAACACTGTGGAATAAGAAAAAAGTGGAGTTCTAAGAAGAAAAAATGGAAAAGTCTGCAGCAATAATTCTTGAATACTATGCGTTGTATCTTTTAAAACTGTCCAAGTGTTTTGCTTGAATTTCTCTCAGTTAATGTTATAAATGCCCATAACAGGCGGGGAACAGCACCCCTCGTACCCACCGCCAGGCGCTGCCAGTCAAGGGTGAAGAGCTGGCCCTAAGCTTTTCCAGTCCATGGTGCCACTGGCGACCTCTGCTGGCCATGCTGGAGACAGCATGTGAGGAACAGGGAAGGCAGAGGGGAAAGTGTGTGAAGCTAGCCAGCTCCCCTGGAGAGTTTCGGAGGGGGTTTTAGTCTAGAAACCTCCCTGCGGGGTTCTGACATGTCCTCCGGACTGAGAAGCCCTGACTCCCAAACAGCCTCTGGTCAGAGGGTCCCTTCCAGAAGGCAGGTGGATGGATGAGGCCGGCGCAGCGGCAGACTCACCTCTCCCACGGCATTCACCACGGGCAAGTGCCGCAGCCCCATTGTTCTGAACAGGTTGAACACTTGGGAGACGCTGGTGTTCGGCGAAACGGTGAAGGGGGACGGGTTCATGTATGGGGTGACATCCTGCGGAGGAAAGACACCTCAACTGACCTGCAGCCAGTTTTGTCCTCAACTGGCTGAGATGCAACCCAGCAGGGTCGGTTCCCGGGGCCCGTCCCTGAGGGACAGCCCTTCTCACCACGATCATCCGCGGGTTCAGCAGGGTCAGGTCCAGGTCGTGGATGTCAGGGTACCGCGGGTAGTCCTCGGCCATCTCGGCGTAGGAGAGGCGCGGCTGGCTGGCGCTCTGCAACACCAACCGAGACATGGTCCTGGCAGCCCGCGCAGCAACGGGCAGGTCGTGGGCACGGCCCCTCCCTCCGTCTGTCCGTGCCCAGCCAGGGGCCCCAGAGCGAGGCGGCCAGGGCAGGTGCTCTGGGGGAGACACCGACCCAAGGCCAGTTCTCAGCCTGTTCCTAGCTGTGTCACCTGGCAAGTCCCGTAACTCCTTTGAACTCCCCTTTCTTCGTCTGTTAAATGGACATTGGTTATTCTCAAGTATAAATCAGAAACGTACTAATAGTAGTTGTGTGGGTTGACGTGTTCTCCCAAAAGTAAGGCCCAAGTCTTAACCCTTGGTGCCTGGGAATGGGGCCTCGCTGGAAATCAGGCCTTGGCAGATGTGACCGAGCACAGATGGGATCCTCCCAGATTAGGGGGGGCCTTAAACCCAAGGACTGGTGGCCTTGTAAACAGAGGAGACGCACAGGGAGAAGACCACGGGACGAGGAGGCAGAGCGGGAGCGACAGGCCCACAGTCAGGGGGCCACGCGAGTGTGGCTGGCAGCCTCCACCAAGGGGGAAGGCGAGGAAGCACCCTGCCCACAGCCTCTGGGGGGAGCACATGACGCCCACGCCAGACTTCCTGCTCTGGCCAGAGCGGCCGCAGGAAACTCAGACACTGGCTCTGCTCCTGCTCCTCCATTCTGGGTCTCACTGCTGCTGTCACTGGGCGCCTGGGCCACCACCATTAGTGATCACAGAGACAAGTACCCGTCACTGCCCTGCCTAGCCTTCCTCCCCTGAACTCCACTCTGCGCACAGCTTTCTCCGTCCACCCCGACTCCCAGGGTGGTGCTGGGCCAGCTCCGGCTGCTCAGCGTGCAGGCGAGGCCTCCAACTTCCCTGTCCCCCGCGCTCCACTCAGCGGCTCTACCCCACCTGCAGCCAGGCTGGTCCTCCCCGGAGACCACGCCCTCTCCCCCTTTAGCCCTCCCTGCCCTGCCCCACGTCAGCTGCTCTTCGTGCACCAGCTGGACCGCGGGTGACTTCAGCTGGCCTCCAATGGACAAGACCTGAGTCAGGAGAGTCTATTTGAAAACTAGTCCTCTGAGCAACTTTTCCAGGCTCCACCGAAAGGGATGAGGTGTGTACGGTGAGCGGGTCTCCAGTCACTGGGGACCACTAACAACACACCCCGCCCACCCCAGCTTAGCTCTACAAAATCCAAAGGAAAGAGGAAAGAGAAGCTACAGCAGAGTTTTTGGGAAGAACAGTATTTCTTTTGATAGCACATGTAAGGAAGTTCACGCCCAGCAGAAACTAAAACACAGGGACTCTATTGAAAGCCTGCAGGCCAGCAGAAGGACACCTGAGGACAGGTGCGGAGACTAGGTGGGGAATGACAGGGGGCTCACACGCCCTGCTCAGCGTCACCTGGAGGACAGCGACTGTGCAGAGGGGGCCATGGGCAGCAGACGCCCCTCGACAGCAGCCCGCTGGCACCTGATTCCCACTGTGCCCCTTGCCCGAGGCGGGGGCTGTGCTCCTACCCTTGTGCCTTCCACGACCCCAGCGCGGACGAGAGACTTACCGACTGACTTTCGGAATAGCAAACTCCTCGGACGAGCAGGGTGACAAGCTGTGATCGAAGGATCAGGCCGTGGAAGGTCAGAGGCCGGAAGCGTTCCTCCATGGTCCAGTCTTCACTTGGGGACTGGTCAGGGTATAGGTTGGGGTAGGGAGTGTATCTGTTACATAAAAACCAGATGCTGCCTAGTGTACCCTCAGCAGGACCGCGTCTCCCCACGTCCCAACCCCTCCCCTAAACTCCCAGACAGCCCGGAGTGAGGGCTGACCCTGCCCGGCCCCTGCAGGCCGCTGGCACAGCGCCCCGTGGCAGGAGGGGCTGTGCCCTCACCTCCGCTCGAGCATCTGCTGCAGGAGGTCCTCCTTCTCAGCTGGCTCCTCTGAGGTCACATGCTCGTCACACATGTTCCGCAGCTCGCTCGACGGGTAAGACTTCATGGACTGGCTGCGTCTGCGCTGCTCGCCGGCCCGGGTGAGGATGCTGGATTTCTGCGGATGGGGAGGGGCGACGAGCACAGCTGTTTCCACCAGGGAGGCCGCGGACGGCCGCACGCGGGCACACCGACTCGGCATCTACTTAGTGTGAGGACCTGGGTGACAGTGAGGGCCCAAAGCGCAGGCCGACAGGAGCTGCAAGACACCCTGGCGGTGGCTCAGGCCTTGATTCACAGGAGCTGCTCGGGGACGGTGGCTTCTGGGGCCGAACACCCCACTCCTTCGATTTGGGGACAGCATCTCGGTTCCCCAGCGGGGGACAATGCCCTCCCACACCACGCTTTGGTGGGGCTGTCCGTCTCTGTGCCCCTCGGCCCCCAAAGCCACAGGGTGGACACAGGACCCAGGTGAGCCAGAGACTCTGCCTCTGCCTGGACTTCAAACTGGGAGCTCCCCGAGGACAGGAAACAGCCAGCGCCGGGGCCCCTGGTCCCCCAGTGTCCGCCAGCCACCGGCTTGCCAGGCACTCCACTCTGGCTCTTGCACTTTCCCACAGGTCCCAGAGCTCCCCATTGATTTTTCTCTTAAGTAGGCCAAGGTCCATCTCTGCTGTTGCCGGCTCTGAACTCTCCCCGATACGACTTGAACACCGTAAATAACGAAACCTCAAGACTGCTGATTAAAAACCACTCTGTCCACGTGCTTCCTGGGAGAATGGACACATGTCCTGACTGGCCTAACAACGTGCACACTTGCCGTTGACTCACTGCCACATATAACGTACAGTGCTGATTTCCCTAAGAGCGGACCAGAGCCACCCGATTGGCGGGGTGTGACCCGCGCTAGTCAGCGTGAGCACCAAGGAACCACGTGTCATCTGACGCCCTCCTCTCCTCTCGGGCTGTTTTCCTTACCTTGAATTTGATGTTGTTACTGATGAGCTGGTTGCCCTTCATGAACTCCTTCTCGTTGCCCCGGTTCTCGGTGACCACCGGGAAGGCGTGGTGGACCGTGGTGCGCAGGATGCTGACCAGAGACTGGATGCGGGTGTGCGGGTAGACGTAGGTCAGGTTGGGCTCCATGATGTCACTGGCTCTCAGCCTGGGGGGGGAGGCAAGCCATCAAACCTCAAGCTAGGGCCCGCGGCACCCCGGAGGCAAGCCGTGACGGGCTGTGCTGGTTCTTCCGCTGCGCGGCCACCTGGTGTGCCTCTCCAGAGCCACCTCCTCTGCACATGCCCGTCCCCATGCCTGGAACGCCCTGCCTGCTCTGTCAAACTACTGGGCCTCTACTCATCCCTTAGCTCAGTGATCCAAGTCCTCTCATTACAACCCCCTCTGCTCGCCCAGGGGACCGACTGGCTGTCCCTGCCTGAGCACTACAAGGTACATTCCATGCGTCACCACTGACTTGCTAATTCTTCTACTGGAATTAAAAAAAATGTCTGGGTGCCCCTGTAGACCAGGGATGGCAACTGTGGGCCACGGGTCAAGTCCCTGCCTGTGTCGCTCACACACGGTCTACGGCTGCTTCTGCACCACGAGCGCAGAGCCGGGCAACTGTGACAGGGACCACGTGGCCTGCTGACAGCGTTTACTATCTGCCCCTTTATGGAAGTCTGCTGACCCCGACGTTAGACCTCACGGGCCTTGTGTGACAACCCAGACACAGGAGCCCCAAACTCTCGGTGGGCGGATGGATAATTTGGTAATTATGCCCAGAATAATCACTGCTGATAGCACGGGATTCCGTTAGGCACCCATGCATGCGGCAGGCCAGATCTCAAACGGGGCTTAGCAGCCCTTTACACGTTCAGTCCTAACAGACTTGTGTATTGCGGAGCGCTTACTTCCTGCTTAACCAGAACAGCACAGGAACCAAACCATGGCTCACCCCGGCCATCCTGCCCCTGTCACCTGCCCTGACCCAGCTCCCAGCCACACTGAGCTGATCCATGTCCCCAAACATGTTCAGGAACAAATGTGCCTGCTATTTTAATGACCTTCCCGTTATTTACCGTCTCACTTAATTCCAACCCAAGAATATAAATAACCATTTCCTACCCTAAAACAAACCTTCCTTGGGCACTAGTGTTTACAAATTAATTCGGAAAAGGGGACATGAAGGGACGTCATGGCCTCACTTGTCCATTTCCGCCTCCGTCTCCCATTCCAGCAGCGGCACTCCTCGCAGGCCCACGTGGACATCGTAAATGCCCTTATTGAAGAAGTCGCCCGTCCACTTGGCCACCTGGAACACAAAGTGAAGACCTGAAAAGAGACTGCAGTGGGGCAAACTCGGCCCAAACCCGAGAGAGGCCTCGAGGGGGCGCTCACCATCAGAGTGATCATAATGGGAAGCCCGTAGGTGATCTCATTGGTGGATTCGATCAGGATGACCGTGAGACTGATGGTCATGCGGACGACCCCGCCCAAGAAGGCCGCGGCACCAATCAGGGCAAAGGTGCCCGAGTAGATATGGCCCAATCCAATGTAGCTGATGAAGAAAGAAAAGGAGAATGTGGCTTAGAATCACACGGCAGGGAGGGGCAGGGGCCACGGTTCACACACTTGTGCATCTATGTAAATACGTGCACGCTCAGGCACACGCACACACGGTACCTTTTGAGGATGTTGGCAACTAAACGGCCAAAAGCGGCTCCACACAGCAGAGAAGGCACAAAGAGGCCGCTGGGAACAGAAATGCCGTAAGTCCAACATGCAAGCAAGAAGTAGAGGACGAAGAACAAAGCCAAAGTGATGGGGCTAAAGGTACCTGCAAGGCAAGGACAGACCTGAGTTCCACTACCAGATGCCCGCCAAGGCCCCCTGGGCCACCGCGGCTCCTTCAGGCCCTTCTGCACCCCAGCCAGTCCCCTCTGACACCGGAGGTGAAATGCTAACCTCGTCCGGGCTGGCATTACAGAGGAAAGCCCTGCTCTTGCTCAGAATTAAGGGCAAGGCTGGCCGTGTCTGCAGGCCAGCACGGGGGGGGGGGGGTAATTATTATTTGTTCTCTGTAGGAAAAACCAGCCACCCAGGAATGGGGGGGTGCACAGGAACGCACCATCCTGGTGGAAGAGCTGAAGGATGGCAGACTCCTGGGGGTTGAAGAAAAGCGTGGCCATGTCATTGTAGGTCTCGTTGGGACAAAAAAAGGTCTTGATACTTGAATTCACATCTTCTGACGTGACCTAAGCAACAGAAATCGAGGTCAGTACAAGGTCAGTACACCTCACTGGGGCACTCGCTCTTCCAGTAGGAGGTCCCCAGTTACATCGAAAACGCCTGACATTTAAGCTTTTCCCGTGAATTAAACAGGCGGTAAAAAGCAGATCTACCCCCAAGAGCAGCCAACTGATGCTGCGTTCCTTACACTTTGAGTGATGAACCAGGATGCGGGCCCTCGTTCACCCACATTCAGTGAAAATGTACCGACAGTTCTGAGTCGCCGCGGATCTGGCCTCGCCTCTTCTCCCCGGGCTGCCTTTGTGTGTGACATCCAGGAGGCCGGGCCCAAGACCCCGGGGACCGGGGAGGGGAGACGAGGTCGGTGACAGGCAAGTGGCTGGGGGTTGAAAGATCTGTGAAGTGTCCAGGGTGTGGCTGACCTAATGCCCCAACTTTGGTTCCAAATGGAGAAAGCCCCCCACCCTGAATTTGCTGCGAAAGCAAAGCCACATCCACACAAGGCCTGATGCGCAGGAGCTACTGCCCTGCCCGCTGCCTCCCCGAGGCTCCAGCGGGCTGAACACAACCCAGCCTGGGAAAAGGGATTATTTCTCCACATTTCAGACCTCTCATTCTCTCATCACTTTGTGTAGGAAGATGAAACTCTGGTACTGCCTAACTCCTTCAAGGGCAAGGGTATTTGGACTTACAGAAGGTTTTGCTTTCTTTTTGATGGTATACAATGGTGCAGGGGTGTGGTTCATACCTATCGCTGGGCGTACAGACAGGTTTCCATAAAGCTCATTAAGGGTGTGGACTTGCCCTGGACTCAATTCTCCTGACAGCACTGTAGAGCGGGACTTACTGTGGGCTCTCTAACAATACTAGGCAATGGGTTTGTCTAACCCTCCCAGGCAAATTTGGATGAACACTGCTGTAGAAAGTAGGACAGTGCCCCCTATTGGTGGAACGTGGCAGGGAAGAGCTAGCAATGGAGAAATGTGTTTAGAACAGCGGTGGGTGGATAAGCTGAGATGATGATGCAATAATCAGCACATGCAGCGTTCCTCACACGACATCTGGGGGAACGCCAGTCCTGAAGGCTCGCTGGGAAGTCACGTGCACTGAGAAGCACCAGAGCACGTACTGGAAATCAGAGGATCCCCTAAAAGCAGTGCAGGCTCCATAATCAGATGGACATACACATTCTCTCGTGACCCTGAGAAAGGTACCGTATGTTGCCATGTGTAATGCATACTCTTTTGCCCAGATTTGAGGAAAAAATGAGGATGCTCACTATACATGGGTGGTACTAATTCTCACATATCACATGAATTACACATGGGAATAAGCACTAAAACATGGTGTGCATGATACATGGCAAAATACGGCACTGCCTTTTGAGCTGCTTCAGTTTCCTCATCTATAAAATGGGAACGACTCCCACCTCGTGCTATCCATCACTAGTTGAGGGGTCTTGGTCAAGACCTCACTTTGCCTCCGTTTTCCCACCTGTAGAATGGGGATAATAACACCAGCCAGCACAGCAATGGTGAGGGGTACATGAGATCATGCTTGTGAAGAGCTTAGCTGAGTATCTGGGACAATAAACGTTCCAAACGTTTATAACTCTTACTGAAATTTAAGGGCCCTATGAAGTCTCACATTAAAGAAACCTATTTAATTCTGGTTAACCCATTTGACCACAGAACCCGTTTCCATTTGTTTTTGAATCATATAAATCTGTGTTCCTCGGAACACCTTTTAGAAGATACTGGTCTAGTGATGAAGTGGTGGCCTTGGGTATAACTAGTAACAGGTCAGCAAAATGTCTCTGTAAAGAGCCAGATAGTAAACTATATTTTAGCCTTTGTAGGCCACATACAATTTTTCTTTTCTTTAGGTTTTCTATATTTATTTTTAGAGAGTGGGGAAGGGAGGGAGAAAGAGAGGGAGAGAAACAATGATTTGTGAGAGAAACATTGATCGATTGCCGTCACACGCCCCGATCTGGGGACCTGGCCCGTGACCCAGGCGCGTGCCCTGGCCAGGAGTTAAACCAGTGACACTTGGGTGCGCAGGCTGGCGCTCATCCCACTGAGGCACATCAGCCAGGGCAGGCCATATATAATTTCTGTTGCATATTCTTCTTGGTCTTTTTCAGCTCTTTAAAAATGTAGAAACCTGTCTTAGCTTGGGGGCTTCACAGAAACAGGCAGTGGCCGAGGGCCACACGTGGCCCAGGTATATAGTTCACCCACCCCTCATCTGCTACGTTCTAGCTGTTCATGGGCTGGTCCGGGGACACTGACTCAGCAGCCATCCAAGCAAAGGCCCCTGAGGGGTTCTGGGGGACACACGTGGTCACGCAGGGGCTACGAGAAGACCGGCACTTAGACAGCACTCCCCAGGCTCCGCCCTGCAGGCCAGAACCACAGAGCTGACTGACCACAGTCCAGCTCTGAGACCCATGTCCAGGTTGGCCCCAAAGACACAGGGCAGAGTGAACTTCAATTCCTGCCTCATGGACCCTGCTCTTTCAGGAAAAGGTTCTGGAAATTACCTCACTCTCCTAAGAAGGGAAAAGGCGAAATGCAAACAGGGCAGATGCCAGCAAGTGACCTCACCCCATGAGGAGCCAGGATTGCTGCTCGCCCTGTGGCACATGCTCCTGCTGCCCCCTCTCAGCGCAACACCAGGGTCGGGGCAGGGAGATAAGGCTGGCGACACATTTCAGGCGTGGACAGCTAGAGGAGTGACCTGGGGCTTGAAGCAGCAGCAGACAGTCCATGTCCTGAGCTTCTGCTTCTAATTAGTTTTGTTTGAGAGCGAGACAGACAGGAGTTCTCCTCTCTGATAACCAGGATTAGTCACCAAAGTGAAAGAGACAGGGTGCACACGCTTGCTCATGTCAAGAGGCTACCACACATTCCTCTCTCCCGGCAATCTGATCAGTGTGGAACATCGAACCCAGCATGTTCTGCCGCTCTAAACAGAGACACGTCACCCATTTCTGGATCCTTCTTGTAGGACAAAGGCCACAGTTGCCCTGGGGTTACCTGGAGCAGGATCGAGTCATTCCCGATTTGACTTGAAGACGACATCTGCCGGCATTCCCCTAACACCATCGAGGCCACAAACACCACTGCGGTGGTTACCAGAGACACCAAGAGGCTCTCCAGGACCCTAGGAAGCAAAGGGGAGCCGCAATGAGGCGGTAACAGCACAGCCCGGTCCTGGAAACTCAGACACACAGCCCCGCCTGCCCCCAGCCCCCGTTTTCCCAAGGGGCGTGCACAGCAGCCCCCCGTCAGTCAGCGCGTGTTCTAGCAATTTCTGCATAAAAAGTGCGTAGCCAGGGACGTGGCTGCTGCGTCCACATCATCTCTCTCTGAGGAACAAGATGGCCTTTCATTTTAGGTCCCTGGGGTGAGAGTCTCCCTGACCCTCCTGACTCTGTCAAGTGTCCACATGGCAAGTCAGGAGAGGCCGGGAGTCGACCAGCAACTCTGACATAAATTAAGCTCAGATGCAGCCTTCCGGCCTGTCTGACAAATACGGTAGGTGCATGACCCTGTCTATAGTCCATCCTACACATGAAAGCAAAGCTGGTGAGGGAGGCAGGGTTGGCCCTGAGACCACCTCCCTCGGGAGAGATGCCCCGCCCACACCCAGCGTGGGCGGCCACGGCAGGCTGGGGGAGGCGACTGCTCGGGTACCTGACGAGCTTAGGTTTCGGGTGCACGTTTCGCATTCGGTACTTTGCAAGCCTCTTGTTCAGGCAGTTGAACGTGGCTCCCAGGAGGCCCCCAATGACCCCCATCACAACGAAGAAACCCAAATCCATGGCTGTCCAGAGGTGACATTTTTTATCAGAGTCAGAGCACTGAGAGAAGGGCAAGGGAGGGAGAGAGAAAAACCGGAGAGCCCATGAGCACAGGCGGGGACGGAAGCAGAGAAGACGCACACAGCGGGCGAGGCTGCCATCTCTCCTCAGAGCCGCGCGTACTGATGCCCCTCCTGCTCCGGGCAGGGGGTGAGCTCGGGAGGCTGGCAGCGCAGAGACTGCACCAGAAGCTGCGCCTGCCCTTCCACTCACTTCTCTCTGGTACTTAGAGCAACTCTCATTGGTCAAGCAAGAAATCTGGGGGGCGCCCTAGCTGGTGTGGCTGGGTGGACTGAATGCTGGCCTGGGAACCAAGGGGTTGCTGGTCCGATTCCCAGTCAGGGCACATGCCTGGGTTGCCCGCCAGGTCCCTGGATGGGGGCGTGTGGGAGGCAGCCACACACTGATATTTCTCTCCCTTTCTCTTCCTCCTTTCCCCTCTAAAAATAAATAAATAAAATCCTTCAAAAAAAAAAAAAAAAAGAAAGAAATTCTGGGGGAAAAGGACAGAACATGCCTTAAACTCGCCGAAGCTCAGCAGTCCAGGGAGCTGGAAGGAGCCCCAACTTCCAAACTGAATTCCGGAACGAAAGAAGTTGAGGGTGAAGGTGGCCGACATGGAACAAAAGAGCTAGAGACAGGTGACAAAAACAAGAACGTTCAACAGCAACAACTCCTACCTTCTCCCTGACCCTCCTCCTAAGCCCCCGCTGTGCACCGAAACCTGCGGACTCCAGGTCTGACCCGGGGTCGGCGGCCACTGCAGGAGAGGCACCCCCGTGTGAACAGCTGTGCCACAGGCCACTGGAAGCTTTCGTTTCAACCGCCTGTTGTTGCAGCTTATTTACTTAGAGCCAGTCACGCGCCAGCTCCTGAGCCAAAAAGGAACAGTCACCACGAGAGGAAGAACGTGCTCCTCTAAGGTAGGAGACGGGGCTCGGCTCGGGCTCTGCCTGCCTGCCCGCCGGCCACGCCAGCGCCACCTTTTCCCACCGCGTGGCCCATCGAGGGAGGAGGTAAGGGCAGTCTGATGTGGGGAATGCAAGGGCATGGGTGTGAAAAGCCCAGGAAGGCCTACGCGTGGCCGTTGCGGGCGTCTGAGGCAAAGGGACTTCCGACATGGTGGACCCTGCTGGTCTCATCAGAACCACGGGTATCAAGTGCGGTATGTCCAGCTTGAACCTGCACACACTGCCCCACATGAGAGGTTTCCCCTGCAGGTCCTCACCACTTTCCATGTGAGCCCTTGGTTCCAGAAGGACGAACCCTCCTCCAGGCTGAACAGGGTGCCGCCGATGGGAGCCCCGAAAGCCGCAGCGACGCCGGCGGCCGCCCCTGCGGACACAAAGTCCCGCTTGTCTCTGGGGAGGGAAGACAGGTGGTTTACTGGAGAAAGAGCCCTGGGCCACAAGAGGCTGCGTGTTCCTTTCTTATCTGCCACCGTTGTATCCAACCTTTTATCTCAGGACCCAGGAGGCCAGGGCTGGAGGGCAGGTCTCTGGGGAAGCCGCCTGGGCAGCAGCAGGGCCGTTCACCCGGGAGCCAGACGCTCTCAAAGGCCAGAGTTCCTCCAAGTGGAGGGGCCTCCTGAACATGGCATCGCAGCCCCAGCTCAGTCCCTGCTGAGCTACACGTTCCCCAGCTCTTCCTTCTAGAAAGCCACAGCTTCCTGAAAAGGCCCAAGTGCTGGTTACATGCAGAAGAGTGGGTAACAACGACTTGCAGGAATACCAAGACGGGAAGGTGGACCCCAACTCTGACCCAGGGCCCCAGGTTCCAAGGGCCTGGTGTGCTGGGCGGTTTCACACACACAAATCCCATAGAGCAAGAAAGGACCGAGAAAGCCCCTCCCGACCCAGAAAGGCGGCAGATGAAGCACACTGCGCTGGACCAGGACATACACTCTTGAGAGCACACCTGCGGGCTGTCTCGGAGGTGGTTTTCATCTCCATCGCCTGAGACGCCTCCAGGCCTTAGTGCACAACAAAACAGAGGCCACGAGGCCAGCTGGGCCCTTGTCAGTTATTTTCAGGACAGTAGCTCAAAGCCCACCTCCTTTCTGACACCAGGGTCCGCTCACAGCCTGCCCAGTAGGGGAGATGATGAGCCGGCGAGAGCGAGTATCGCGTCTGAGGGGCAGTAAATGTCACCCCGCTAAGTTTAAAAAAAAAAAAAAAAAAAAGCAGCAGCCAAAAAATGAAAATCCAATTCCTAACCTTTCCATACCTGTCACTTCGGAAATAGGGGAAGTTAACCTGGATCTTCCGGAAGGAGATGCTCTGAAACTACAATGAGAAGAAACAAAGTCAGGGGCCAAATCTGTGGGACCCTGGGCGAGCCCACTCCCCCGCCCTGCCCAGCACACCTGGGCAGATGTGCTGAAAGAAGGGAGACCCCAGAGTAGCAGCCTGGAGAAGAAGAAGTTATCTTTGGGAGGAACGTCCCTTCTTGCCCCTAAATTTCTGGGATCTTCAGAAACTGCATTTTGAGCATAGTCAACAAGTCAGAAAGAAAATGGGGAAGGAAACAGCTGAGCGAAGCGTTGGAGGAAACAGGAGCTGCTCCGGGGACGGCGGGAAGGAAGGGACCAGGCGCCCCCTTCCAACCCATCCGCCAAATGCTCGTGGGGCTGCCTGTCCCTGCCCACTTCTGGGAGGCCGGGGGCTGGACGTGGACACGAGGCAGCAGCAAGACGAAGCAGAAGACGGGCTGCAGTCGAGACCATCCTTCTCCAATGCTTCGACCCCTCACTACCAGTCACTCCCACCCTCAGGGCGGGCGAGGGAGGCGTCCTCGCAGACGTCTCTCCAGCCTGCCGCCGGAGTCTAGACCGGCCCGCAAGGACAGGAGCTTCGGAAGCAGAGCCAGGCCCTTACCCTGGGCTGCTCCTGGCCCCGTGCTTCCTCAGGTGCACTCGGCACGGCCCCACGCCCTGAACCGCCTCAGATGTGCCTCCAGCACCTCGGGGTCGGCAGCACTGAGCTGACCTCCCAACCGCCTTACATGGAGGTGCTGGCCAGTGGCCGTGGGGACACCAGGTGACTTCCGTTTGAACAGACATTCTCTAGGTCCCATTTCTGATCCTAGGATTTGGCAGGCCCTTGTTAAAACTTTGAGGTACCGTGCCCTGCCTGGTGTGGCTCATTGGCTGGGTGTTGTGCAGCAAACCGAAAGGTCCCGGTTCGAATCCCAGTCAGGACACACGCCTTGGCTGCAGGTTTGGTCCCTAGCTGGGGTGCATGCAGGAGATAACTGGTTGTTTCTCTCTCACATTGGTGTTTCTTACCCTGTCTTTATCCTTCTCTTTCCCTCTCTCTAGAATAAGGAAAACAAAAACCAAAAAAACTCTGAGGTACCAGTTTCCCGCTCTCCTGGCAGATAGGCTACATAATTTTCACATCAACCCTAACTGGCATCAGACTCCAAAGCCGCATCTGGGTGCTCCCAGGGGGCTCCTTCCCAAACGGAACCCGAGAACAGCCCTGCCTGGGAGGGCGCTGTGAGGGCCTTGCCCGCCCGCCCGTCCTCACCTGAGGGAGGCCAGCGCCCACCACAGCTCCACTGTGGATCATGGGGCCTTCCTTCCCCACAAAGAGACCTGGAACAGGTGGAGAAGGGAGACCAACAGTCAGCACCGAGCCATCGCTAGCTTGGGAGGCCTCTGCTGCGTAAACCTTCCTCATGGTCACTTTGCAACAGAGATGACCGTGTGACTGTCTCACAGGAAGAGCGAGTTGAATTCCCACCGAGGAAGAGGACATACTCTTTAAACTCTGGATTGCGCACCAGCAAGGTACAGCCTGTGGGCCACACAGGATCACCCGGCTGTTTTGCGTACAGCTGGGGAGCAAAGGATAATTTTTACATTCTTACCTGGGTATGTTTTAAATGTTATGTAGGTACCTACCTAAATAATATTTTCCACTTTGTCTGTTGGCCCACAAAGGCTAAAATACTGATTATCTGGCTGTCTGTCCAAAAAGCTCGCCGCCTTTGCTAAAAGCCTACTCCGTAAACCAACTAGATGGTCGGTCTCTTTCAAAACTGAAGGGTGACTTCCCAACAGTGTCTGCATTAAAACGATACGCTGTCAACAGCAAGTGCAGAGTTGTGTTTGAGAGCGGCCCCTCAATCTAAATCGACTTCATTTACACACACATTCTTGTCATCTACACCAGGGGTCCCCCGCCCCCACCCGCAGGGCCTGAGCTCCACCTCCTGTCTCCTCCTCAAGCCTTCCACAGCGGGCTAGCCAGCGAAGCTCACCTGAGCTCCACCTTCTGTCTGTCCCTGGTGGGGGACCACCGATCTACACCCCTTGAAGATTTGAAGGTAAAAGTCAGAAAGACCCTCCTTACCTCCAGCCACACTGAACAGCACCCCGAAGGCTTTGCAGAGCAGGGTCCGGAGACGTACAATTCCGGGCACCTTCACACCATTCAGATAGCATTTGATCTCGGGTATCCCAGAACCTGCTGCCACAGGCTGGCGGTGGAGAGGCACACGCTTACACTCAGTGCATCAGCTCCATGGCCTGCGCTCCTCACGCGCGATGCAGGGGCAGCTGGATTCTTTCCTTGGCCTCTGCATCACCTGGCGGGCCTGGGAACACACAGGCACCTGGCCCCACCCTGGGTTCCTGACTCAGTAGGTCTGAGGGGCAATGGACGTGCACATCTGTCTAACAGGTGATTTGGAGTCACCTGGGGAGCCTTTCTACAATCCAAGCAGACGCCCCACTTCCAGAGATTTTGATTTCATTCATTTGAGCTGGCCCCAGGGTACCAGCTGTGTTTGAAGTTCCTAATGGACCCCAAGAGATCCTAATGGGCCCCAAGGTGGGGAACCGCCCTCCTCATCTAGATGTTTCCTCTTTAATTTCACCGGAGGCCACAAACCTTCCCGTTCAGAAACACTTCTACCTGAATGAGAGGCCACTTTCTGCAGGACTCTACATTCCGAGCCTGATTCAGGCCTCTGACCGTCCCGTAGCGGCGATGTAGAGGAGCTGTGCAGGACCCAAAGCCTCGACCACCCAACGGCAGCACCCACACCCCTCACCTCGATTAGGACGAGAAGGCTCCCCAAGAAGACAAAGATCAAGTTGAAACCCAGGAGTTCAAGGAGGGACAGGGCGAGGCAGCCCTTCTGGCTGCATTCCTCCACCGCTACAGAAGGCGGGCTAAGGAAACCGCGCTGCCAACCGAGGGCGTCCCCGCAGGCGTCCCCGCAAGCCCCCGACCCGGCGCGGCTCCTCCTCTGACGCACGCCTCCTGCTCCTCCAGCTGGTCCACGTGTAACTCTTTTAACTACGAAATGCTGCAAAACATTTCCGCCCCCCCCCCCCCAGCAACTGCCTTGCCCGTCTGGCCGCTCAATCCTTTGGAATGTTAGAACCGGGCACATTAACCTTCCGTCTGGGATTCAAACAGTTTTCAAATTGTTTACAGACATAAGAATCGAGCAGACGTTAGGACTCACGTAAGCCCCACTTCTGTCAGCCTATCTGCACATGCAGAAAGTCCTTCCTTAGTTTCCTCACACCCTGAGAAATCTCCCCGCTGTGCGTAATCATTCCCCTTTCCCTTCTCACAAACACCTGGTTCCTGCCTTCCGCCCGGGGTCACAGCCAGACCTGGGCTCCTGGCTGTTTCGGGGCTTCCCACGCGGTGACTCCGAATCTCAAGGAAACGCTTGTTGCGTCTGGCCTCTTTGTGGTGGGTTAGCGCTTGTGTACTTTGAGATGCACCCACATTGTTCCCTATGTTTCTAAAAATAAAATTAGGGTATTGTATTTTAGGCACATACTCCAACTTCCTTTTTCTTAGTCGATGTTATGTTCTTTAAAATTAGCTATGTCCATATACACAATTCTGGCTCGTTCATTTTAACTTCTGCACAAAACTGTACTATATGAACATTCCCTAACTTTTTCCATTTTCCCACTCGGTGTGATTTCAACTTCTTGCGATCACACACCTGCAACAAACATCTTCCTAAGTGCCTAAGGTCCACAGCAGGGGGAGGAGCGCCTGAGTCCTGGGGAGGTGGCAGCTTTAAATATCCACTTCCCTCATCAGAGGTGAGGCGGGCACTTTTTCGCAGGTTCAGGTTCGTTTACTGGCCATTCAATGTCCCTCTACTGACTAGTAAAGGATGCCCGTTCACAGCCTTTACTAGTTTTTCTGTTGTTTGGGCTTTTTTTCTTAGCGCTTCCTCTGTTCTTCCTCTGTTCTAGATGCAAACGACCTGTCTTTTAAATGCACAGTGAATAACTTCCCTGAGGCTGTGGACTTGCCCTTTGTTGACATTGTTTTGGGATTTGTTTGAATCAGGGGTCAAATTTTCTAACTTTGCCCTTTCACTGTGTGTCTTCTGGGATTTTAAGAAATGATTCCCTCCTCTTGACATCACATAGTGTCTTCAAAGTTTTGTTTTGCCTATTTACATTTTTAATCCATCTGGAATGAATTTCTAGTACAAAGTAGGAATCTAACGTTCCAGAATCTTTTATTAAAATTTTATCCTCACTGACCAAGCGCACTCACTCTGTCATTCACTGCATTTCCCATATGGGCCAGCTTCTGCTTCTCTAATATTTTCCACTGTCTAATGAGGTACTCTTGCACCCGTTTGACACTGTTTCAATTACTTTATCATAAATTATGTAAGTCTTGACATCTAGTAGGGCAAGTCTCCCTGTTTCTTGCTCAAAAGTGAGACAGGACAGTGAGAAGCTAGGAAAATTCCTAGACAAATATAATGCGGAAACTGAGATAAGAATATTAAACCAGACCAAATAGTCTGAGCAACTTATGGACAGCTGGTGAATTCCTAGACCTTATCTCATCTAACCAAGGTTTACATCTCTCCTCCCTAACCAGGGACTACATAGCCTCTCTGGCCATAAACCAGGTGTCTGGGGAAGAGAGGGAATCTGATGCGAAGGAAGTAACATGGAACAAGGGGAGCCAGCTGGGGAAGAAGCTGAGCAGCCCCCCTCACTCCCTATGGAAACAGTGTGTCTGCGCCCATCTGCGCTGCCCCAGGAATTGCCCCTGCCCACACCCCTCCATTCTCCCTACATCAACTTGTTTCTGAAAGCTCGAGGCAAGCGGGATGTTAGGGCTCCCCCCCCGCAAAAACGTTTCGGGTTGTCGGCCTCTGATATTAACAGAAGCACAGTTATAATCCAACCCGTCTCTGCTTTTTGGCTGAGTGGTGACAGGCAGCGCAGTCCCTGGACTCAGTGGCCCTCTGGTTTCAAAAACAGCTTAACTACTTTTGACATTTTATACTTCCAAACACATTTAGGAAGAGAATTTTCAAGTTCCTTGAAAAATTCTACTGGCGTTCTCATTGGCATGACACTGGATTTATAGATTGATTGGGAAAAGCAGGCATCTTGGTGGTATGTGTCTTACTAATCATAAATATGAGAATCTATTTTATTACTGGTCCTTTTGTGTCCCTCACTGGTAATTAAAAACCCTAAAGCCAAACATGGCTAATTAAATAGCTCTTCACAAATCTTGTCTACTGTTAAAACTCACTTCTAAACAAGAAAGCAAAATCAGAAACTGCTGACACCCAAAAACACCAAGAGTTGTGCAAAGGATACATGTCTGCACCACTCCGAACTTGAGCTGGGTGAAGAGGCGCACAAAGAAGTCCACAAAGAGACCCACCTGCGAAGAGAGCAAGGGTGCCGTGAGCCACAGAGCGTGTCCTGGTGGCGGTCCGCGGGCACTGCCCTCGAAGGCACAGACCGCCCCCGCTGGGCTTGCGGCCCTGGGCACCCACCGCCGTTACCAGCCAGCACTGGGTGAGTGGGCTTCCCTCGGTCACGCTGGCTCTCCAGAGGGCCCCGCTCCAGCCTGGCCCCACTGCCCAACAAAGAACAAAAGAACAGGGCACAGCTATGTTGAGAGAAGGAGGGCAAAACAAAGAAGGAAAAGGATGCAGAAGATGATGGGAGACCAGGGAAGAGCACTGTGTCTTCAGTGATGCTTAGCGGGCAACTCGGGCTGAATTAATCGTTTTATTGAAATTTCGCATGAGCTTAGGTTACGCTGAATGACAGCAATCACTTAGATGTTTATGAGTTTTGCATGTTGGTTACTACCACTTTAGATAAGTCACTATTTTGACTTATAACTGTCTTATAGAGTCAATGGTTACCCTGGTAGGTAAGGAAAAAAAAAACAAAAACCATTCACCTTCCACTAGTCTACTCTCCCAAGTCCCTGCTTAAAAGAGAACTGGAAAGACTTCTGACTTTGTAGATTCAGGATCCAAGGCTTAAAGCCTTTAACTCCAGGCTTCCCTCAAGCCAATGCCGGAGGCTCTTATATATTAAAGTAACAAGTGGTGACAAGTCAAAGGACAATAGAGCCAGGATCAAGAGGAACAAGCAGCCACCTTTTGGAGGCAGGCCTTCCTTCCCCTAACATGCGGGTGCCAGGGAAAGCTGCTGGCATTGATAAATGGCACTTCAAAGGAGCTGGATTCGAAAGTAGCAGGAAGACTAACAAGCAGGCGGCTAATGGCTATGTTCACTCCAGGAAAATCTGCAACCAGCACTATATACAGCAAAACTAACAAACACCCTGAAATGTCAATAAAACAAAGAAGCCAGCCCAAGGTGCCCCACACTGATACCCACTCAAATGTTACCAAAAGAGGCCTCTGAATGCCATTCCTCTTGACTAGTAAGATGTTCCTTGACCTCTGGAATTATTTCACTATAGTGAAAATCTGGCAGGCGCCATGAAAACAAAAACTGTGGCTGGCCCTTGTGGCTACAATCTATTAAACACGTGTTGCCGTTCTACGGGCACAGCATGCAGACTTAAGTAAGAGACCTGTGGTCAAGCCTAGAGAAAGGTGATAAGCAGACTGCTGCTTAGGGATATATATAACCCCTACTATGGGCTGAATATTTGTGTTTATCCCCCACCCCAAATTCATGTTGAAATTCTAGCCTCAATAATGATGGTATTTGGAGGTAGGGCCTTCAGGAAATGGTAAGATCATGAGGACGGAGCCCTCGTGAACGGGGTTAGTGCCCTTAGAAAGAGACCCCAAGAGGGATCGGGAACTGGGGAGGGCGAAATAGGTGAAGGGGATTCATCGTATGGTGATAGATGGCAACTACACTTACAGGAATGAACACTACGTAGTATATACAACTACTGAATTAAACTGTAGTATTCCTAAAATATATATAACCTACATACCAATTTTACCATGATTAAAAAGGGAGAGACCCCAGAGAGCCCCGTTGCTCCCTTCTGCCAAATGAGGACAGAGCAAAAAGATGGTCAGGAAGCAGGCCCTCACCAGACACTGATCTGCTGGCCTTTCATCTTGAACTTCCAGCCTCCAGAACTGTGAGAAATAAATGTCTGTTGTTTAAGCCACCCCAATTATGGTGTTTTTTTGTTATAAAAGCCCAAATGGACTAAGACAACCCCCTATTCAAACACGGCATTGATGGAAAATCAGATTTGACATGTATCATTTCGATTGACTGCTAACTCTTCCAGCTTTTCACCACAGTTAAGTCAGCAGTTACGGTTCCAGACCTAGTGTTACTGTAATCATTGGTAGTGTTTCATAATCTTTTCTTGTTGGTGATTCATCTGTGAATGTGCTAACCCCAGAACCCTGAGTGTTCAGGCGTATTCCTTTGCCCATGGCTGCCAGCTTTACCTTCAAAAAAAAAAATGAGCCCTGTGCAGGGAAGAAGCCAAGGGCAGTACCAAAGTTTCAGCGAGATCTACGGTGTCCTGTTGCCTGGTACGCTGTGTGCAGCCAAGGGTATGGCACTCACAGTTCAGTTCCCACTGCTTTGCTTTTTCTCTACAGAGTGCCCTCTACATCCACTGAGTACTCTGCCTCCCAAGTTATCTGATAAGACCATGACTTATGTAAGAGACAGGGCTTGACCAAACCTCTGAGTGCCTTAAAGAACACCAGAGTTGTATGGCTCACTTTCATTTCATAAAGGGAAAGCAAAAGAAAAGTATGAATAACAGTGTCAGGTTATTAATTTAAAAAAAAAGGGAAAAATGACAAAGCAGTCCCAGTCATGACAAACAACTTATTCATCAGGCCTGAGCTTGACCTCAGCCCCCTCCACCCCTTCCGGCCCACGGTCCAGCCCAAGCCCCGCCTGCTCACCAGACCCGTGCAGACTCCGATGGCAAACACCACCATCCACTTCACCGCCTCATACCTGCGACTTTTCTGTTCACACAGGAAAAGAGTGACTCAGTTTGTTACAGGGTTCTATTGGCAGCAGGGAAGGAACAGATCTTGGCCAAAGAGTTTTAGAGTATATTTCACAGGGCAGCAAAAATGGCAAGGACAATGTCTGATATGGAGGGTGCTTTACAAGGCAAGAATGATGAACTCTAAGAGGCTGGGCCAGTGGGTACCCTGGCTGGCAGGATGAAGGTCTAAGGGATAAATGCCAGTTTCTCACAAAAGAAGTTAAAAGGGCAAAGGGATAAAGGGAAAGGAGCTGCCATAAGACCTACTCAGTCCCAAGAAATCAATAAGAGACTCACCTTGTTATCCATGGTCTCCAAAACTTCGAGGTAAGGGTCATTGATACAGCGATCATAATCCAAACTCTGAAAGAGGGACATGTGAGTAAAAAAGTCATTGTATGGTAGAATATGATCCCATTTTGAGGAAAGAAAGTGAAGATTATTTGTACGTCAGCATACATAAAGCAAAAACACCTGGGAAAACTAGTAACAGTGGTTATCTCAGAGGTGGTATTTTAGGAGGTGTTCATGTCTGGGTATTGTTTGAAATTTTCATAGCCAACATGGTATATTTTTTATATTTAAAAAATATTATTTTTTTTCTGATTACACAAAAAGCCACAGTAAAATATTCTGCTGAGAAACTAGACTCGTCCATGAGTGATTAAGTATACATATTTTAATCAAGTGAGTGACATCACATTCTAGGAACAAACAGGAAATAAAAGAAAATGTTGAAAACGATGACTATTCCCCATCCCAAATATTTATAGAAATGACTGGCCAACTAATTATTTGCTTGATCGTTTTGTCTAACAATGCTATGACTCTACAAACATTTAAAAGGTTCTCCAATGTCCAGAACAGGCAAACCTAGAGTCGAGAAAGCAGGTTGCCTAGGGTGGGCGACTCTGCACAACGGGACAGGGAGGAGATGAAACCGTCCTGAAACTGATTTGGTGATGGCTGCACAGCTCTGCTACGCGCAGCATCCCCCTGAATTGTACACGTTAAATGGGTAAGTCGTATAGCATATGAGTTATATACTGATACTGACCCTAACCCTGAACAAAGCTGGTTTAAGGGGCATTTAGAAACAAATGCAATACCAGAACACCAATCTTTTTTCTTTTCTTTTCAAATAAATCAGTTGAGACCCTAACATTGTAAATACATACTGAGGAACTTTATGATCTGTTATTAAAATCAGATATTGTTACTTCTCCTTTGCCATGACTGACTTCCTTTTATTTCTGCTGTATATGCTGCTCTTTGGTTTGGAAGACAAACTTCTTAAAAAGTTTTTTATAGGCATCCAGCAGGGCTGCTGCCTGTGGTTATGAGCAAAATAGCACCTGGCCATGGGGGGAAAGGGGGGCTAAGACACAGCCCAACTTCAGCCAGGGAGGACAGCTGGCGCTCACCCAGAAAGCATCTTCAGTGGGCCTTGGGCTGGGGGTCCTATTATGGCCCAGAGGGGGGCCTTTTTGTAATTCAAAAGAGCCTGTGACCTGCATGAAAACAGTACTATTCAGTAACTGGCACCATCTAACTTCCAATGGGACAGGTAGGAAGTTACTCTTCTTGAAACCATCTATGTGAATGGATGGCAAAGAGGGGATTCTAACATCTTGTAAGACCCCGGACTTATCAGACAAGAAGTCAAGCATGTGTGATGAATTCTTACTAAGGTGAGGAGCACGTTTTAGAAAGATTTTCACCAGAAGGGTTTTCTAGGTGAGCCTTAATGAATACAATCTGAGCAGGCTTTTCTGATGAAGCACCTGGCTAAACTGGCTTTTACACAAAGTGAATGCTCTCAAGCAGCTCTAACTCAGAAGATGTCTAATTGAGAAATATGAATGACTCACAGGGAAGAACATTAACCCCTAACATTTATTCATACACATGCCTATCAACTGAAAGCAAGTGCGTTACGAATCTAAGTGCAACTCAGTGAAGGAGTGGAGGCGGCTTGGGACCAGCAGGGTCCACGGGGCAGGGAAGCTGCGGGAGCTCCTGGGGCAGGGTGAGGGCTGAGACAGCGTCAGCGACGGCAACGATCAGGACGGTATCACCAGGTTCAATGAGGTGACAATACGATATCGAGCGTCTTCTACTAATTCTTGCAAACCTCTCAACGATAGGTAGCAAACAGATATTTTAAGAACATGAGAAACTACATCCGTGGAGTCCATGCTTTCCGAGCATTAAAAGAAAGAGGAGGACATTAAACTACACTATAGTGGGGCAAGTGGCAAGTTCCAGAATCCTAAGATGATTTTGTCAAGTAAATTTCAAAGAGAAAAAAGAGAAGGAGGAACCTAAAGAGAAGATTTAAAACATGTAACAAACAAATGCAATGTGAGGACCTTATTTGGAATCTGATTCAAACAAACTATCAAAAAATACATATGACATTTGTAAGACAGCTGAAAAACTGGATGTTGACATCAAGGAATTATTGTTAATTTCACAGGTGTGAAAATGGTATGGTGTTACGGCACACACACAAAAAAAGTCCTTACTTTCTAGTGATGCATATGAATTATTTATGGGTGAAATGATGTATGTATAGAATTTTCCTCAAAATAGCATGGAAAGGTGATGAGGAAAGAGTGAAAGAACAAAATGGAGTGATCATAGCCAAGCAAAGAGAATTTCTTTAATCAGAAAGGCCTGAAACGTAAGAAATAGGTTTTACTTCACTTTAACAAGCCTGAGGACTTACACTTTTGAAACTCAGTTTGTGTATCAGTGCCTGAAGATTATGTGTATATCCTCTAGATAAGCCTCTGAAGAACTTAGGGAAGAATGTCCCAGAATCCTCACTGCCTGACATCTGGAAGGTCACCATCCCGGACCAATCCAGAAGAACGCAGGCTGCCCTGCCTGGGGTGGCTCAATGGACTGAACACCGGCGTGCAGATCAAAAGGTCACCAGTTCGATCCCCGGCCAGGGCACATGCCTGGGTTGTGGTTGGGGGCCTGTGAGAGGCAGCTAAATGATGTCTCCCTCCCTCCCTTCCCCTTTCTCTAAAAACAAATAAATAAAACCTTAAAAAAAAAAATGCAGGAGTGATTTTTCTCAAGAACGTACTTTACACTTCTAAAAACTCAACTTTTTTCTTCAGAACACTATCTCAAGGCCCTTGAATATAACGTTGTCATTTAATTCTAGTGAAGCCTCCCGATTGCCCCCCACTCAGCAGACAGGGAGGTGGGTGGGAGCAGCGAAGAACCAAGGTCAGGCAGGGGTGGGATGGCTGCTGCTGACACTGTGTGGTGAGCACGGGGTCCCAATACACTGTTCTGTCCATTTTGGTATATGTTTAAAGTTGTCTGTAATAAAAGGTCCTTTCCTTTCCTTTCCTTTTTTTTTTTTTTTTTTTTTCTGAAGCACGAGTAGAGATGCTCTGTGTGTGTAATAGAGTCTTGCACCCTCTGCTTGCTTACACGCCTCGGAGGCGCTCAGTACTGCTGGAAACAGCTTGCAGATGCCCTGGATGGTGAGAAAAGGCAGGGTATTGGCCAGGCCCTCCCTGCAAGCCATTCCCCTGGCTGCAGATGCCCTTCAAGGACTGTCCTCAGGGAAGCACTGTGCCTCCAGGTTCTCAAAGTGTGGTTCCTGGACCAGCAGCAGCAGCAACAGCAGCAACACCTCCTGGGAACTTGTTAGAAGTGCAAGCTCTCTGTCCCACCAGACTCACTGAATAGAAGCTCTGTGTCTTATAGGACCGTGATGCATGATCACTTTTGAGAACCACAGGAACAGAGGGTTGGAATAGAAAACTGACCTGAGATCCCAAAACCATTGCTCTGAGTTCATCTCCTGCCGGGGTGGAGTGAAGCTGGGAACTGTACTTGGGGTCAGGGTGTGGGAGGGGAGAGGTGGCTGATGCTCTGTGGGGCATGTGCTAGCACAGAGCCGAGGGCTTTCTTTCTTTCTTTCAAGATTTTATTCATTTATTTTTAGAGAGATGGGAAGGAAGGAGAGAAATATTGATGTGTGAGAGATACACTGACTGACTGCCCCTCCCACACTCCCAACCACAGACCTGGCCTGCAACCCAGCCATATGCCCTGATTAGGAATTGAACCTGCAACTCTTTGGTTCACAGGTCAGCACTTAATCCACCGAGCCACACCAGCCAGGGCTGTAATAAAAAAATTTTATACTACATGACAAATCACAATAGTTACACCAAATTCTTCAGCAAAAGATGACATTAAGAAAATTAGTCTGAGTACATTATTGCCCTAGAGTACTGAATTTTTAAAGTCTACATGACTTTTTTTAAAAGTATTAAACATATACATGGTTAACTTCACTTCTTGGAATTAATCTTAAGGAAGCAATGAAAGATGGATAAGATAGGATGGTCCTCACCATGCAGTCCCTCAAAGAGAAAAGTCAGATTAAATAAATTGTGGCACAATAAAATAATATTTCCGTACTTAAAAATATATTGTAGAGAAGTACCCCATAATGCAAAAATTGTTATCAAGAGGGGAGAAAAAGAGGTTAAAATATTCAGTAGAATCTCACTTTTGTTACTCAGAAAAAAGCATGTATGTAAGCATAAAAAAGGATATTTAATAAAGTAGCAATAATCATCTATCAATGAGCAGGACTATGGGTTTTTCTCTAGTTTCTTTAGGTAAATAGTCCTCTCACAATCATGGCTTTTTGTGTTTTCAAAAGTCATCATGAACTGATTACTTTACATTTCACTCCAGCAGTGCTGGCCTTACTAAACACATACACGTGCGCGCGCCATGCGTCCCACACTGACATCAGGAACTATGGTCAAGAACATTTCAGGGAGAAGCTGCTTGGACAGGAAACAATCTTCTGAATATTAAGCAAGGTCTACTGGCCCACACCTGCTGTGAGCGAACACTGTCAGCAGTTTTGCCTCTGGGTCTCCGAGTTGTAAAAGCCAGCAGTTTAACGGCAAACACATACTCTATTCAGGTTAAGGTGCCACAGATCTATGAAAGCATGGAGACACCCAGACCTTGTTTTGCGGTTGAGGTGAGAAAAGGGCTTGTTAAACAGCCCCTTTCCCAGAGGGAAGTTACCTTTCACCCACTTACCCCTGCCCTCAGAAGGTCAAAGAGCACCTCTGGTTGGAATCCTAATGCTTCGGCCTTAAGAGACCAGCTCATTTGCTGCTTTGGTTACTCAAGACAGCACCTAGGAATCTCACCTCATAATCTTTCCTTGGAAGGATCTCATCCTCCTCCTCCTGGGTTTCGCCAAGGATGGTCTAGAAAAACAGATCCACAGAAGGAAGACCCTTTTAATGATTAAAAGTGAAAGGAGGCAGAAGTGTTTACTGAAATCAGTTGCTAGCTTATAAATCATCTGGAGCCACTATCATCACAAAACAAGACCTCACTAAAAAACAACAACAACAAAACTTTTGGGATAGGGGGTGATGTGGGTGGGGGTCCAGTTGAGCTCTTCAGTTCTATTGATACACTCTCCAAATAACCAGTCCTGTCTTCGGAACACGTCAAAGACATTCATTGCCAGCTTAAGGGGGAGAAAAAAGCAGATTCCATCTGACAATGTGCAGAATCTGATATTAGAAGGGACCTGTCAAATCGGAGGACACAGCAACTCAAGTTTTCCCAGGGTGCTTTGCAGGCAAAAGCTGGATTGTCAATGACCCAGAAAGGGTTAAGGATAGAGTGAGAAAGAGCTGGAGAAATTAAGCCAGCTGCATGATAAACACAAGGTCTAGTGAAAGGGCTCATTCCGAAAATACTTGTTTCATTCAAAACTCCTTTCAGAGGGAAATAAAACAAATATATATGGGATTAATTAGAGCTGGCCTGGATTCCTTCTTAGATTCCAGGGCGGAGTTATGAGAAAAAGACTCCAGACTTGGGCACGCAAATCAGGGCAGAATCTGAAAGAGCACGGAATGCGGTCCCTACCTGCGTGCTCAGCTCGACCCAGCCCCACCTCCGGCAACGCCTCTCACCGTCCCTTAGCAACCGGCCCTTCCCCTGCCCGGCTCCCCCAGCTTCTTACCAGCTCCTCCGGAGTACGGGTCTCACGCTCACCGCAGCAGCAGCACCACCTGCAGCAACAGCACAAGGACCCCCTGCACCCCGCCATCTTCCTCTTTTACTGCCACTCCGGACCCCTGTGCCAACCCCCTCCCACCCGAGATCTGCGCCTCACGTGACTAGCCCCTGGAGGGTCACGTGGCCCTCTCGAGCTTGGGGACCAGACGTGGAGTGGCTGCAGACGGGTGGGACGAGGGCCCGCGTCACATGACGGATGGTGGAACTACTACAAACGGGACCGCTGGGCGCGGCCATATTGGGGGCGGAGCTTCCGGTCGCCCTCTGGTCCCGCCTCTCAGCAACAAACTCCTGCGCCACGCCCCTCCGTGCATCCCGCCCCCTCCGTACTCGCCTCACCAGCAGCTGCACAGCTGTGCCTGGCGCGCGTGCTCTGAGACAGCTGGGACTGTAGGGTGAGTGACGGTGTGGCCAGGGGTTGTGGGGCAGAGAGACCTGGCATCTGGGGATCACCGCCTGGGGCGGGGACTTAATCTGGATGCACCGAGCGATGGAGGCCGGCCTGCCTTCTCTAGATGGGGGCTCCCGCCAGCGGTTGAGCCGACCTTGAGACGGAGGTGGTGACCCAGCCCCGCCCGGGACCCACGTCCCCGCACCCTTCCATGACCCAATGACGTGGTGACCCGATTCGCAGCCCTCTAGCCTCCTAGGCGCCAGAGGCGTTTTTCGGGCTCGAGCCCTTTAACCTGCCTCCTTACCGAGCATCTGGAGAAGAGCCGTGGGCTGCTGGCACTGCTGCCCCTGGCGCCCCAGGGCGCCGGGTGCGCACAGCTATGGGCTCCATATGCCCCCACTGGCACCGATTAAGTAAGCGCTCAGTACAGGGCGGAGGGTTATTTTGAGATCGGAGTGACGGCGCCTGGCCCGTTGGCCCTCATTGCTAGCTGTCACATTACCTTGGGCCGGTCACTGGAATACCAGGATACCTGTCAAAGGCAGCATACCGTCCTGGTCTTGGAGCTCTGAGACAAACCCGCGAACCTACAGTTACAACCTGGGGCACTGTGAGAGTCCAGCTTAAAATGGATAAGTAGTGGCATGAGAAAGCAGGTTGAAGGAGAGCTGAGCCTGGCGCATCCTGGGAAGGCAGTAACTCTTCGTTGAACAAATGAAAGAAGAGGTAATTTGTCAGAGGTTCTGTCTCCCCCACCCACCTCTCTTAATTTTGTTCCAGCAGCCAATCAGTAGGCACTCTCTTGAATTCCTGAGAAAGGCTAGGGAGGCTGATCCTGACTCCCCTTTCTGACTCCCAATGGCCATCGGCACTGAGAAGCTGGAGTTTTATGTCAGAATCAAAATGGGGGTCCCTGGGGAGAGAAAGTGCTGGCCCAGTTGTCCTGAGTCTGGTCTTGGCTCTTGGACTTTGGATGTGTCGCTGTGTGTTATGTGTATTTGTGTGTGTTTTGGGGCAGAGAAGCATTGGGTTTTGTCAGTTTCTCAAGACTCTAGGAGCCCACAGTGGTTAAAAGCACTAGCTTAGCAGTGGATGTTCCTTGAAAGGAATGAACTTGACTGGATTGTTCGTCTGGTTTCCACGTTATCACACACACCAGATTTCCAGGACTGTGTGTTTGCACTTAGTTAGGCAAGAGCAGTGCTTTGTTTGGTTTTTAAGTATTTGTTTTGCTTTTCCCATTAAACTGCCCACTGGCACTGTGCCCTCTGCTGGCCTGCCTGTGGTTGCCATGGTTCAGGGCTTCGGATGTTGGGGTTTCGGATGTTGTGGCTGTGCGTCGCTGTCATTACTTTAACTGGCTTCAGTGGCGTGTGTAAGTGGTGGTGTGCCTGGAAGGCAGACTTTGTTCCGCATTGGACACAAATTCACAGCCTTCCTGTACTTGGGCCTGGCTCCTTTTGGAACCTAGATAATGCCAAGTTCTAACGCATGACCCAGTCTTTTTGGAGTAGCATGAACTCAGGAGAGATCTGGCTGGTTTGTCAAGCCCGCACGCCTTCCATCCTGCACACAAACTGTTCCCAGGAACCGGAGATGTTCCTGGCAGGACCATGCCCTCCCATGCCTTCTTTGGAGAGTGACCCAGTCACCCTGAACATCTCTTGGTCTCCTCTCCGACAACCCCTGCAGTCTCTGGCCCTAGTTCCTCCTTCCCTCTGCCTGCGGCAGCTAGAGCCTCAGCCCTCCCTCTTCCCTGGAGGCCTTGCCCCCGCTCCCCTCCCCCTGACTCTCTTCCTTTGTCACTGCTCCGCCCCTGAGGGAAACACCCAGCTGGGGAAGTTTCCTGTTTCTTAGCCCATTCTCGGCCCCAGCTGGCCTGGATGGAGCTTCCAAGACCTGAGGTCCTTCCAGTCGGGCACTGCCGCCCCTCCCTAGGAATGCTGGCCTTGGAAGCCGGCATCGTGAGCCTGTCAGTGCCACCCTCCATCAGGTAGCTGTCACGGAGGATCCGTGTCGCTGACGGAGCATGTTTCTGTAGGGGTGGGGGCCCTCACACGGGGAGCCGGGCAGCAGCAGAGGGAAAAGCTTTGAGTGAGGCAGCGTGGTCTGTCAGAGCTGTGGCGTGTGGAGTCAGCGGGTAGGGGCATTGCCACACTCACCCTCAGCATGGGGGAGCCTGAGTCCTCGGTAGAAACGCAGACACTCACACCTGACTCTGCCATTTGGGGGTTTGACGGCCTGCTGGCTACTGACACCCCCTGCCCCCACCCTGCGCAGAAGGAACTCAGCCATGGTGAACGAACCCGGAGGGAATGGCGGCCCCAACCCCGGCTTGGAAGGCGGCAGCAGTGGCATCGAGAGCTCCAAGGACAATTCGAGAGGTTCCTCCCTGGGGCTGGACCCCGAGCGGAGCGAGAGACTCCGGGAGAAAATGAAGCGGCGGATGGAATCTGGTGACAAGTGGTTCTCTCTAGAATTCTTCCCTCCTCGGATGGCTCAGGGAGCTGCCAATCTCATCGCGATGTAAGTCGCTTTAAGGTTAAGGAGCAGGGCCAGAAGAGGAGGTGGGGGCGGCGGGAGGAGGTGGACATTCAGTCCTGCCACTCACAGAGCCAGTGTGACCCGGCAGGAAAGGCAGCCAGAGGGGACAGAAAAGAGTAAGTGCAGGGTTGGTCGTTTGATCTGCAGCTTCTCAGTTGTCAGTAAAAGTCCCCCACCAAGCATCCGGATTTTTAGACACACTCTTCAGTGGGTTAAAAATGTTGATTCTCTCAGCATTCCAGCTGAATCGTGAGTACAGTTTAGGACGTCACAAAGCAGCTTGGGGGACATTTTCATGACGTTAGGAATTTGGATTATGCGCCTTGAAATCTAGAAATGCCAACTAAATTACATTAGCACGTCGTGAATTATAGTTCTTTTAAAGTTTATGCCTTTTTACCATTCGTGCTCCTCATGTTTCGCTCGCAAGGCTTGGAGTCTAAGGCACACAGCCTGGGCAGGCGTGACGGGAAAGTCAGAAAGGAGCGTTGTCCTGGGCCGGGCGATGTGCCTCAGGATGTTCAAGTGCACCGTGCAGTAGCTTGTCACACAGGGCGCGGGCACAGCCAGGCCCCTTGAGTCTAGCTCTGAACTGTGGCCGTGCTTTGCAGGACTGGTGGCCGCTGCAACATAGAACCTTGTGTCTGCTGACCCCGCTTTTCCCTGTTCCTAGAATGAGGCTCTGCTTACCACACTGAGGGTTCGCCATTGAACTTCACTCAACCAAGATGAAAATAGGCAAGCGCTTTGAAAAGCCTACAGTGCTGCTCTAGCGCAAAACAGTTGCACTGTTGTTGTATATCATCTCCACAGTAACAGTAGTAACAGTAACAGCAGTTCAGTGTGTAGCCTGCACTGTTCCAAGAGCTGTGGGGCCATCTACCATACTGTCCCGTTATGTTGTAGGAACGAGGAAACTGAGGCTCAGAGAGTTTAAGTAATTTTCCCAAGATCGCACAGCTGGTAAATAGTAGGGCCAGGTTATATTCGAATGCAAGTCAATCCGATTCCAGCTGCTGTGAGGCTTCGCTAACTCCGGGGCCCTGTGGGAAGGTGGTGATGGGTGGGGTGCCCCCAGGAACCCCTCTTCAGAAAGAAATTCCCTGCAGGTTTGACCAGATGGGGGCAGGCAGACCCCTCTTCATTGATGTGACCTGGCACCCAGCAGGAGACCCCGGCTCAGACAAGGAGACGTCCTCCATGATGATCGCCAGCGCCGCTGTGAACTACTGTGGCCTGGAGACCATGCTGCACATGACCTGCTGCCAGCAGAGCCGGGAGGGGATCACGGGCCATCTGCACAAGGCCAAGCGGCTGGGCCTGAAGAACATCTTGGCTTTGAGAGGAGGTGTAGAGCCAGCACTACTCTCTGGGGTCTTGCTTTCCTGAGGGCCTCTTCTGTCCCCGAAATGGCCCTTTACTTTTCTGCGGGTCCCACACTGAGCATGCTTAAGGTCCCATCCCTCCTGGTAGCATCAATAGGCATGGCCCAGGTGGAGTCACCTCTTGACCTCTTGACCCCAGCATAGTTGTTCAGTCAGGAAAGCAGCCAGGACCTGATAACACTCTGCCCTGGCTGCCCAGCCTCATCGATTGCTGGTGGCACCCAACTCCCGGCCCAGTGAAAGCTGCAGCTCCGGCATGTGTCCCAGAAGTGCAAAGAGCTGCTTGTGCCTCCGGCCACAAGTGTGGGAGGAAGGAGCCTGAGGGGTAGGGTCGTATGGCCTGGTGCTCACCACCCCAAGACCATTTCTCACTTGAGACAGAGAATTCTCCAGGGAGGCAGGAGCTCCAAGAGGGTGGGAGGGTGAGCAGAACAGGGTTGGGTGAGGGTGCCTGACACAGCCAGGTTTGAGTGGGGGTGGGGTCTCAGATGCTCCAGGCTAAACTAAGAGACAAGCTGTCCCCTATTGTCCCCTGCTCACCACCGCCAGCCCAGTGCCCGCAGAGACAGTGCTGGGTAAATGTCAGACAGAGTTGGCGCTGTCTTCACTCCCGCTGTTTACCAAGTGCTGTGCCTGGGAGAAGAGCTGCCAGTTTGAACACCGTGAGGGCTGTGCCGTTGAGGGGTTCACGGTCCCGGGTGCAGGGGTAGGAGGAGGCACAGAACGGCTCCCTGGAGATCCCGGGAGTGATCCCCGGTGACTGTGACCTTCGCCACTCCACAGACCCCGTAGGTGAGCAGTGGGAGGAGGAGGAAGGAGGTTTTTCCCACGCTGCAGACTTGGTGAAGCACATCCGCAGCGAGTTCGGTGACTACTTTGACATCTGTGTGGCAGGTGAGTGGCTAGAGTGTCCCAGTGGGTGCGGACAGAGAGGGAAGGAACGAAACGCCCAGAGAAGCACACCTGTACGTATTGAGGTCAGGGGCCAGGGGCCCAGTGTGCCGTGGGCCTGGGCCTGTGCTGGACAAGGGCGGTGCGGAAGTGAACTGAACGAGGTCCTGACTCACATTCTGCCATCGCTACCCGCCAGGCTACCGCCGCGCCTTAGGTGTTTCTCTGCCTTTTCCTGCTCATAGGCTGTTTCCCAGCCTGTTCTTCTTCTTTATGACAAAAGAGGAACATTTATTAAGAGGCAGAAACTCTCAGAACCTAAGGTCAAGCATTGACCAGTATGACTTATTTACTTGGGTGTGGCTTTTTGCAAAGCGAAAAGGTCGCCAGTTCAATTCCCGGAATGGGCACATTGCCTGGGTTGCAGGTTCGGTCCCCTGTTGGGGCACGTGAACCCCTGCCTTTGCCTCCTGCTGCACATCTTGCACATCTGCTCCTGAGGGTACCTGAGGGTCAGTTCTAGCTAATAGCCCAGACTGATTGACAGGCCTCGATGGCAATTCCAAATTCCCTAGAGACAGAATCAGATGAGCTCAACTCTAGGACCACTGGCTACAGCTGGAGGCAAGGTTTCCCCATGAGAAATGGACAGGTGGCCTTCCCCCAACCCCCACTAATGGGGCTGGGCCTCCAGCCTCTCACATCAGGGCCTGGGTCGGGGGAGGCAGAATTCTGCGGGTTCATTGGCACATCAGCTTGGCAAGATATTTTTTTCTCAAATATTTTAGGGGGAATGATATTTTTTATATTAAAACAAAGACCGCCGTATTATGGAGCAGTGTGTCAAAGTGATCTGAGCTTTAAAAAATAAGCCACGCGACTTCAAGGGAATTGCTCGGTGCGGGTGACTTTGGACTTAGTCCCACGCCCCATGTCCAGTTCCACTCTGCTCTGTCACCAGGGGAGTGTAGGCGGGTGCGTCTGGGCAGAGCCAGCAGCGTGGCAGGCATTTCTGAGTGCTCGCGCGGTCACTGCTCGCGCGGGCCACGGCGCAGTCAGCCAGTTGGGGAGGGTGCGCATGGGCCAAGGGCATGAGACAGTAACGAGTGGAAGCCGGCAGAGCTGTGAGCGTACAGTTGCTGTGTGGTTTCGCACATGGCTCCTGATTAAGTGGGTGAGAAAGAGGATCAGTGAGTCGGAAAGCACCAAGCCGGCCACAACAGGAAAAGAATATAGTGAACCAAGCAAAATCCAACTGCAAGCAAATGCTAGATTTGTTTGGTGATACTGAGGTTTTATAGCCATCAAGTTTCAGCTATTAAAACCTCTGTTTCTGAAATTCCTACTTGGAAAAGTATAATTCTGGCGCTTAATCCTCCCATACCTCACCTCTTCAAACAATAGTTTTTACACCCACTTTTCACGACTCAGGGTTTCTTAACGAAAATGCCTTATCACAGAAAAGCAGCTTGGCTCCCCACCAGCCTGGGTCCCCGGTCCGCCCCCTGCCTGGCTTGGGGTCCTGCCCTGGGCTTGGGCTGGGGAAGCCGGCGTCCTGCCTGCCGTGTCATTTGAGCCTGCGGTCTTCCTGTGCAGGCTGGGCCAGGAGTGAGTTCAGGAGACGGGGCCTAGGGTCCCTGGAGCTAGTGAGGAGCCCAGGGCACATCTGCTCCTGCCTCCAAAGCAATTCCAGAGTCCACTTTGGCTGCCCTGGTGTTTTCATGCTCCAGGAGCTCGTTATTTTGTGGGGCTGCTCAGTCCAGCGTGAGGCAGCCTCTGAAACTGATTGTGGTTCTTCCGTCAGAAGCACCAGGGAACAGGACTAACAAGGAACTTGACTAAGGTGAATACTTTTTCCTCATGACAGACCTTTGGCCATTTAGAAATAGGAACCACATCCTCTTCATTCTTTGCTTCAAGCACAACATCTCCACTTTCTTCAGTTCCTCCTCATGTAACATGGTGTCTAACTTTTCACTCTCTTGGACCTCTGAGTAACCTTAATGTTACGTTAAAAGGGCTGCTTTAACCCAGTGCCTGGAGTCCAGCTCAGTACAGGCACCTCCTGACTGTGCTGAGTGCAGCATTTTCTCTCTTCCGTAGTCACGAAGTGCAGGCCTGGTTTGCCTGGCTGGTTGCAAGGCACACAAGGTAGGACAGTGCGGGGAGTTTGGAGCAATCTGCTCCCCGCCTCAGGAGGGCGGCTCTCATCAAAGGTGCCCTCCAGGCCGAGGGGGCATATCACGGGTTGCCACTCACCGTTGCCACCTGGCCGGACTGTGGTGGTGTAAGGTACGCCTCCGGAGCCGTGGAGGAGGACTGTTTCCAACTCCCCGATTGATTTCTTCATTACCCCCCTGGAGCAGGTGGAGCCAGCCTCTCCCTACTGTCGTCCCTTTGACAGGTTACCCCCAAGGCCACCCTGACGCGGAGAGCTTTGAGTCCGACCTGAAGCACTTGAAGGAGAAGGTGTCCGCGGGGGCCGACTTCATCATCACCCAGCTTTTCTTTGAGGCTGACACGTTCATCCGCTTCGTTAAGGCTTGTTCCGAGGCAGGCATTAGCTGCCCCATCCTCCCCGGAATCTTCCCCATTCAGGTGAGGGCCCCGGGACAGCTGGTGGACTCCTTCCACCCCCCAGACCCCACCCTGTCCTTGCACAGGCTGGGACCCAGGGTGAGGCGTGCAGTTCATGGTCAAGGTCTTTGACGCTCACTGAATTTCCTGGCAGGTGCTCCTTGCAAAATATTGACTCACCACCCCATGGTGGTTGCCTCTCATTCCTCCCCCCAACCCCCCACAACAGCAGCAGTACCTGTTGGAGGGGCTTGTCATACTTTGGCTCACTGACAAGTGTCACTACAAGGGGTCATTATAACTCTCATCCTAAATTTTGATTAAATCAACATCTCCCAAACTCGGCTATCGTCAGAATCATTTGACAAGCTTTTTCAAAAGTTGAACTTCCAGATCCCATGCCTAGAAGTTCCGATTTAGTAGATCTGAGACGGGGCCTGGGAATTTGCACATTACTTCTTCAGTTTTACAGGTGATTCTGATGGCCCATGAGGTTTGGGAACAGCCAGGCTAAAGGGCTGGCTGGGGCCGATGGCAGGAATGCCCTGAGCTGCTGCTGCCCCCACAGAGCAGAAAAAGCGGGGCCGGGCAAGGGTCCTCGTACAGAACGGTCTGGCTCTCCTGGGTCACTCCGTGTCACACTGCAGTTGGCCAGGAGACCTGGTGGGCGCAGAAGAGGGACCAGTAGGGTGAGAGATGGGGCAGGACACGGCCCCACAGCCCCCTGGTGTCTCGGACAGAACTACCACTCCCTGCGGCAGCTCGTGAAGCTGTCCAAACTGGAGGTGCCCCAGAGCATCAAGGACGTGATCGAGCCGATCAAGGACAATGACGATGCCATCTGCAACTATGGCATCGAGCAGGCCGTGGGCCTGTGCCAGAAGCTGCTGGCAAGTGGTTTGGTGCCGGGCCTGCACTTCTACACCCTCAACCGCTGGAAGGCCACCACCGAGGTGCTGAAGCGCCTGGGCATGTGGACTGAGGAACCCAGGTGAGGCCAGCGGCCCCGAATTCAGGCCCGGGAGCCACAGAGGAGAGTCAGTGGGCAGGAAGTCAGAGTTCACAGAAAGCGCGCGCCCTGGCAGTGCCGGCCCCCCGGGGGTGCAGGGGGCTGTCTGTGCCATGGCTAGGAGCGCACTTAGGGTTCCGTTCTCAGCGCAAAGTCTGTGTGCAGCCTGATGCTACCAAGTCAGATTGAAGAACCCCGGCTCAGTGGCTTCCTCCTCCCTGCTGCCTCTGGCCAACCCTCACCCTCCCTGGGCCCATTGTCACCTAGGCGCCCCCTACCCTGGGCTCTCAGCGCCCACCCCAAGCGCCGGGAGGAAGACGTGCGTCCCATCTTCTGGGCCTCCAGACCAAAGAGTTACATCTACCGCACCCGGGACTGGGAGGAGTTCCCCAACGGCCGCTGGTGAGGCTGGCACGCAGTCCTTTGTGAACGGGTTCGATTGCTTGGGAGGTGGAAGGCAGAAGGAGTTTGCATGCTGACCTGATCCCTCAGGGACAGGAGTCCCAGGAGTGGCCCCCTCGGCGGTGTGCGGGACAACAGTCCTTCTGTTGGGAGCCCAAGGTCAGGAGCTGGCCTTGACCTCTGCGCGCATCCTCTGCCAGGG
This sequence comes from Pteronotus mesoamericanus, assembly GCF_021234165.1. NCBI lineage: Eukaryota > Metazoa > Chordata > Mammalia > Chiroptera > Mormoopidae > Pteronotus > Pteronotus mesoamericanus. Next base: position 4,202,698 of record NW_026555200.1, read on the forward strand.
GCAATTCCTCCTCTCCAGCCTTCGGGGAGCTGAAGGACTACTACCTCTTCTACCTGAAGAGCAAGGCCCCGCGGGAAGAGCTGCTGAAGATGTGGGGGGAGGAGCTAACCAGCGAAAAGAGCGTCTTTGACGTCTTTGTGCACTACCTCTCTGGGGAGCGAAACCAAAATGGCCATCGAGTGAGTGGTGCTGGGGGGACCCCTGGTGACACCCCCGGCCCCGTCTCCCTGTGGGCCTTCCCTCTCTGGCCTGGATGCGGCACCTCAGGGAAGGGCCAAGGGCAGTCCCCACCCGTGGGCCAGGGAGGGCTTACGGAGGCAGAGACAGGCTGGGTCTCTGCTGGGCTGTGAGAGGGAGGGGCCCCGGGTGCCAGATCCGATGGCCGCCCCAGCCCGGCTCCCTCTGTCCAGGTCACTTGCCTTCCCTGGAACGATGAGCCCTTGGCGGCCGAGACGGGCCTGATGAAGGAGGAGCTGCTGCGAGTGAACCGGCGGGGCGTCCTCACCATCAACTCCCAGCCCAGCATCAACGGGAAGCCGTCCTCCGACCCCATCGTGGGCTGGGGCCCCGGCGGGGGCTATGTCTTCCAGAAGGTGTGCAGCAGCGCATGGCGCTACCCCACCTTGACTGGCATCCTGGGGCCCCTTTGTGTTGGGCGGCAGCATTCTCAGATGGGGATATGTATCGTGTTACGTGCTGGGGCGGAAACGTGGCAAAGTGCGGAAAGCTTAGCGCTTGGGAAGAACCTAGGAGTCAGCGTCTCATGGGGAGCTGTCTCTGCCCTTCTGCGTTCACACCTTTCCCCTGGGGCTGCTGGGGTGGGGCAGGCCCGGGTTTGATGAGGCCACCTCTGCTGTCTGTCACTGGTGCCGCCCAGCCACTGCGACTTCCCCGAACCTGCTTCCTCTGTGACGTGGGGATAATAGGGCCCACCCTGCAGTATTAAGGGGATTAGAGCAAATGAGTTTAGGTAAGCCCAGCTGAATCTCTGATAGACAGTTGGTGCTAGAGAAGCCCTCAAAGTCACTGTCACCCTCCCGTGGGTGGGGAGGTTGGGATGTGGCAGGCCTGTCTCACAGGCCTTCTCTTGTCAAAGTGGGCCTTGTCTCCAGTTGCTGAAGCGGCTTCTCCAGGACCTTCCCTAAGAAGGAAGAGGGGTGACAGAGGTCCCTCCGGCCTGTCCAGCTGAGAAATCCCACCTACGTGCTCCCCTCCTGTTTGCTTATGTATCTGCCAACTCCATGGTTCTCCTCAATCCATGGGGCCGCCACTAGTCCCGATGCCTTGTGTCCTGCCACCCTGTGTGTGTGGGCCCCTCTCTAGGGACGACGAGGGGCAGGCATCTGACTGGTGTCACTGAGCACTGAGGCGGCGGCCTGCAGGGACCTGGGGTGGGTGGTGTGACGGGCGCCCGTCTCCCCCACAGGCCTACTTGGAGTTCTTCACTTCCCGGGAGACAGTGGCCGCGCTTCTGCAGGTGCTGAAGAAGTACGAGCTCCGGGTGAACTACCACATCGTGGACGTGAAGGTAGGCCTGTGCCGGGCGGCCGACGGCGCTCAGCGGGTGGCACGCCAGCCCGAGGCCACCCACCGTTACTCTGCACCAGGTCCCGGGGTTCATGCTGGACAGACAGGCAGGCGGAGCCAGGCCCCGCCCCCTGCGCCCCCCCCGCGCCCCCCCCCCCCCCCCGTGCAGGGAGCCTGCTGGTGGATAGCCAGGACAATACAGTTCAGTATGGGGCGCTTGGGACCCTGGGAGGCCACAGAAGGCTCCTTGGAGGGTCCTGTGTGACCTCAGTTTTTAAAGACAAGTAGGCCCAGGGAGACCCTGGTGGCAGAGGGAGACCCTGGTGGCAGAGTGAGACTGAAGGGTTAGGCAGCGGCCGGGTCCCCCGGGGTCTCCACGGCCCTGCTTGGAGTTTGGGTTTTTCCCGGAAAGGCAGGATGGAGTCTTTCCCGGCAGTGGAGTGACTTGGCTCTGAGTTTTATTTGAGGCGGGTTACGGTGGACAGCTGATGACTAATGGGGCTGGGAACACTGGAGCCAGTGGCCCGTGGCATCATCTGAGGAGCCAAGAGAGGCGCGGCTGGGCTGGATGTGAGGGGACAGACTGGAGGGGAAGCCAGGGCAACTCCTGGGTGTGGAGCTGAGGGATGCGTAGAGAGGAAGAAGGAAACGTTGGAGATGGCCCTTAGGTTTCTGTTTACAGAGCTGGAGGGAGGGGCGGGGGCGGGGTGTGGAGTGGGGCGCTCTCTGCGCAGTGAGAGGGCTCTGGTTGTTTTTGTCCCACCTGCTCTGACGTCCCCTCTCCTCCCATCGCCAGGGTGAAAATATCACCAATGCCCCTGAGCTGCAACCCAACGCTGTCACTTGGGGCATCTTCCCCGGGCGAGAGATTATCCAGCCCACGGTAGTGGATCCTGTCAGCTTCATGTTCTGGAAGGTAAGGGGGCTGGGAGCAAGCCCGCCCTTCCCGCGCAGGAAACCCTGGACAGCAGCATGGCCGGGCCCAGCATGTGGACGGGATCCCTGCCCCCAACAGCTGGCAGACGGGCCCTCCTGGCTGCGTCACAGTTTATTTCTGGGCAGGGCAGCGGGAGGTGGCGCTGTCAGTGAGCCTCATTCTATTCTTAGAGATGCCTTATTGGGCTGGGGCAGAGGCCCCGTGGCACGGAGCCCGGAGCCCGGAGCCCTGAGCCCAGGGCAGCCCTGTTAACCTTGCCTGTGTGTCTGTGTCTGCCCCTGTGTGTCTGTGTGTGGCTGGTGTGTGGCCTGTGCATGGGCAGGACGAAGCCTTCGCCCTGTGGGTCGAGCAGTGGGGCAGGCTGTATGACGAGGAGTCCCCGTCCCGCATGGTCATCCAGCACATCCACGACAACTACTTCCTCGTCAACCTGGTAGACAACGAGTTTCCGCTGGAGAGCTGCCTGTGGCAGGTGCTGGAAGATACGTTTGAACTTCTCAACAGAACCACCTCGGAAGAGAGGGAGACCAGCGCTGTGACCCCACACCCTGACCCCGCATCCTGACGTCCTTAGCGTTGGCCGGTTGTGTCCCGCCTTTCTCCTCCCCAGGACTGGCTCTCCTGGGGACCCCTATCTTTGTCCCTCCCCAAGCCCCAGCCTCCGCCCCCCGACAAACAACAGAAGCTAGATGGGTGTGAGGCTTCCAGGCTCTGGCTGGGCCCGAGTCAGCCCGACATGGGAGCCTGGTGCTCCCTGCTCAGCCGGGAGATTTTGCCCTTCTGTGGGGAGCGCCCTCCCCTTGCTGCAGAGGGCCACGGTGGGTGGGGCAGCGTCCGCACTGAGAAGGGAGGAGACCAGTTGCTGCTGACTGAGCCCTCCGCCGGGAGCCGGCCTGACACCGCCAGTGACCTGGCACTCGGGCCTAGGGAAGGTGGGCAAAGGGACACGGGCAGCAGGCACTCGTGGCGCCGCCAGAGAGCTGCGACAAAGTGAAGATGTTGCCCCCTTCCGCCGCTGAGACATTGGCAGCGGGCACTTCCTGCTTCCGACCGAAGAGGCAGACACTACCCTGGTGCCAGGCCCCTGGCTGGGCCTGGGGCTAAGACCTAATAACACAAGCATTTCTTGCCACCTTCTACCTGAGAGCTCAGCTGGGTTTTCACCTTTCTGCAATGCTGCTTTTTCAAACAGTTGTCTCTGTATTCTGCTGGCTCAAGAGATAAAGTACATCTGAAGGTGTCTGAACCTTTGTGTGAGGGGCAGCCCCCGGCACCTTGCCCATTCCCATCCCCCCCGCCCGCTGCCACGGGGGGCGAAGATGAGGTCCCTGAGCAGCGCTTATCTGTGCCCTCTGTGCACCCCACCCTGGAATCTGCCTGGCACTGCTCCCCAGGAGTTGGCCCTCGAGTCCCACTGCCCAGGGTGCTGGCCACCAGGTGCACATGGGCTGTTCCCCGCCCCCGCCTGCTGGTTCAGTGGAAGGAGGGTGGGGGTGGGCATCCAAGGAGCAGCCAGTCAGCACATCCCCTTGACTTCCCTCCGGGCTGGCGGGCTGGGGAGCCAGAGACGCAGTGGGGCTGAGGAGGGCGTTCTGTTGTCCTCTGGAGCCCCCAGCCCTCTTCCCTCCACTACAGGCCGTGAGATGAGCGCCCTGTGGCTGAGGGCCTGCGCTCCCGGGTCAGGGGGGCGCGGTTCCTCCCCAGGGGGACTGGGCTCAGGTCTGCACTTGATCTTGGCCAAAAGGCCCAGAAGCGATGGGCTGAGTTCTGATATTCTTTCCAGGGCAACAAGGCACAGCTGCAGCTGGGCCCCTCCTCCACGACCAGCCCCCCCACACGGGGGCTCGGGCAGCTTCCAGCCTGCCCCCAGGGCTCCTGATGCCCACCTCGCATGGGGGTCTCAGGCTGTGTGCTGGTGGCTCCCCGGCTCTGGTGCCAGGCTCTGGTGCCACTTCCCAAAGGCCTGGAACCAGGGAGGGGAGAGGAAGGGCTGCTCAGCTCCCTCCTGGGCCTGTGCTGTGTGTGCCGGGCTCACACCTGTGCCCAGCCACCCCGTCCCTTGAGGGGATGAGGTCCTTCCCTCCTCCCCAGGTGGGTAGGCTGCCAACCAGCTCGAGGCCAAAAGCTCAGAGTAGATCTGACTTGTGACCTGGGAAGCCACGCTCAGGGCAACAAGGGGAGGGACACTCAGGGACCATACCCTGCACAGCAGGCCAGGACGGGTGAGTGGCCGCTGTGTCACAGGCCAAACTTGTTCCCAGTCGGAGTGACAGGCAGGACGGGGCTGGCTACGTGGCTACAAGCTGGACTAAGGGCTCCAGAATCTAAGTGGCTTGCTCTAGACTAACTGACCCTACCCTGCCTCCCCGCCCCCCAGTAAAAGAAGGGGTCCCGGGGGGGCAGGAGGAGAGGCTCTGCAGCTCAGAAACGTCCAGGTGGGGCACTGGTTTTGGGAGGGCCTGCTGGGGGCCTGGGGGCTGCCCGATCGGTACCTGAGAAAGGACCCAGCCGTTGTCTTGTTGCTGTAATCGCCGAGCCAGCTGCAGCTGCACGACCCGCCACCGCCACGTCCGCCAGGCCCATCTCAGGTGCCACTGCCTGAGCTGTGGGGACAGGGGGTTGGAAGACCCCAAGCTGGGCCCGCTGCTGCCTCGGGCACCTGCGCTCCCTGCAGCCACCAGCCCCTCTGTGGTGCTGGGGTGAAGGGAATGTGACAAGAAGGGTGTCATCTGAACAAGGCAGGTTCCTGGGCCTGTCCGCAGGTTGCAGACTGAGTACCTCTGAAGACCATGCTTTGAAAGGCTTCCTTCTAGGGGTTGAGGTTGAGACTATGATGAGGTAGGGGACGGGCGTGAGGCTGGGGCAGGGCCTCCCTGCTCACCAGTGACCGCGCCAGCTCCTCCGCCCCCTGAGCGTCCACCCAGCGCTGCCACGTCGCCACCAGGCGCCTGGCCTGCTGGGAGCCCTGGAACAGGCGGAGCAGCGCCTCTAGGTGCCAGCGTCGCAGGTACTTCCTCCTGGGGGCAGGGGGAGAGTTCCTGTGTGCATCCTGATGGTCGAGAGCACCATGACCCCTTCAGAGAGGGCTGAGCTGTGGGCCTGGGCCGGCTCTTCCAGGCTCCTGCAGGGATGAGCACTGGCCGGAGAGGCCCAGCCCAGGCCTCGCTCAGGCAGGCCCATGGCCCTGGGCCCCCACCCCACCCTCTCCACATGACTGCTTACCCCAGCCACCTCTTATCCGCCTGGCCTTTGCCCAGGAGGCCGCCGGCCTCAGGGCTGCAGTCCCCTCCTCGTCCTGCTGGGGGCTGGCCCTGGGCCCAGGGGGTCAGTCTAGGCCATTGCATCCAGAGCTGGACGACACTGTCGCCTAGAAAGGGGAATCGAGTCAGACAAGGTTGACACACTCGTCCAGGAGGGCCAGCTCCCCACTTGTCTGCTCCTAGAAGTTGAGCGCACAGAGCGGGGTGAACAAAAGGGGCTGAGACAGGCAGTGTGCCCCCACTTCCACCACACAGGCTCAGCCGCCAGGCCGTGGCTGCTGCCCTCTGAGAAAGAATGGCGGGGCGGGGGCGGGGGGTGGAGCGGGCAGGGCAGAATATACTGTTTTCTGAAAATAGCTAAGATGCTCCAGAAGAGGAAACAAGCAGGGGAAATACAGGTGAATACATAGGATGAATTTGCTGAGGGGCCAAAGCTCATCCCCTGGCCCTTGCGGGCTGGTGGCCCTGCAGTTCAGACGTTGTCCTTCCCCGGGGGCCGGTCTCCTTACTCTGAGCCCAGCACGTCTCTCCGCTTTCCCTCTCTCCACCGAGGCTGCGATGCTGTGTGGGGTCAGCAAGCCTGGGCCCCCTGCCCTGCGGCCTGCAGCTCCGGGCCTGAGGGACAGCCAGAGAGAAAAACCTGAACCCAATGGGCTTGGCCCTCCTGGGGCCCAGGTGCCCCGGTGGGATTCCTTTCCTGCCCTGCCCTTCACCCCGGTAGCAGGGTCTCCTACTTGTGTGGGCCCACGTGGGATAGTTCATGTGAGCATACAATTCCCCATGAGCCATGGGGCTCCCAGAGATGGAGAAGGTGCCCACGCATAGTATGACCATCCGCACACACCACCATCTCTCCCCTCCTCCCACGTGGCTGGAGACTCAAGCATCCGGGTGGATGGATTATAGCTGCCACATGGCGAGAGCGGATCTGGGTCAGGTACAGCCTATAAGGCGGGTAGGACTCTCCCACTGAAGCTTTTAAAATATTCAGTCACGTGCCTGAGGCCCCACCTCTCAAGAGCGGTCTGACTCCAGAGCCTACGCCCCCAGCTCCTGTTCACGCGGACGCTGGGCTCTCTCAGGGACCCGGTGCCACCACGAGTCAGCATAGCACCTGCTCCTGTCGTTGGGTGAGGGCTGCCTGGGCGTGTGTGTTCAAACAGTAGGAAGGAGGGGCCTAGAATTCAGCCCCCTAGATCCCATTCCCAGCACTGACTCAGTTTCTACAAGCCTCAGTTTCTCCATTGTGAGTGGGATCCCTGCCTGCCTTTGCTGTTGGGAGCAGAATGAAAGTGTTTATAAACAAACTCTGAAAATAAAATCATCTTGTAACACAGATCTAGAAATAAAATACCCTGAGGCCCCAGAATCACATTGACTATGTGGATTCTGCAAATAACTAAAGCTACATCCTATCCCTTCCGTTAAAAAATATTTTTTTTCTTTTTTTAAAGATTTTATTTATTTTAGACAGAGGGGAAGGGAGGGAGACAGAGGTGGGGAGAAACATCAATGTGTGGTCGCCTCTCATCCCCTAATGGGGACCTGACCTGCAACCCAAGCATGTGCCCCAACCGGTAATCAAACCAGCGATGCCTTGATTCTCAGGCCAGTGCCCAATCCACTGAGCCACACCAGCCAAGGCTAAAAAGAAAACAACTTTTTTCTTAGATGCTCTAGTCTAGAGTTCATTAGCTACTTCTTGGCATTATGAAATAGGACTCATCATGCCAGTTCATCTTTAGGAACATTATGTGGCCTTGCCAGTAACTGTGGGACTGTGTGTCCCACAAGGACATATCCCTGGACTGCCATGCACTGTCACTTCCTGTGCCTGGCTTTCACTGTGGTCTCTTCCCTCCTGCAGGCCATCAAGCTTTCGCCGCCATTTGCTAGTCTCAGAACTAACTGCTTTTGGTCTGGAGGGTCTGGCAGTTACCTTTGGGTAGAGAGTGTTATCAAAGAAAATTTCTTTGTTTATGTTTCTTGTGATAAGCATGCTTCATTTTTCCAGTTAAAAAAAAAAATTGCTACAGTCCTCGTATTCCTATCCTGATGCTAGACTGCACCATGACATATAATGAGATTAGGTGGCCTTTGTCTTTGCGGCAGAACTAAGCTGAGGTGGCACTCAGTAGGTGCCCAGTAATGTTTGGCTGATGGACCGAAGCTGGTTGTCTTCCAGGGCCAGGAGGCTGTCTGAGAATGAGGGAGGGGTGGTATCCACAAGGCTGCGGGGCCCCTGCAAAAGCTTCCAGCCACGATGGCCACCATGAGCCACAATAAGCTGATTCTGAGGCCACTGGCCCTCCTGTCATTTTTGGACTTCCTACTGCACCTGGGCCCCACCTCACCTGCTTCCCTGGGTCTGGAGCATCCATCAGCACCAGGAAGCGTCCTCTGCTGGTCAGCCTGGGCTGGGCTGGGCTGGTCTCCTGGGCCTCCTCCGTCCATGGTTCCAGCCACACTTGGAGCAGCGCTGTCCGCCACTGGGCCCAGTGGGTCCACAGGAGTTGCCTGTACCCAACCTGCTGGGACTGGGTGATGGTGACCCGCTGGACATGGCTGTGGGAAGCTGACTGGGCCCAGGCCTCTAGGACCCTGGGGGAGAGGGAGGAGGCCACACCCAAGGCCATCAGGGCAAGGACTCTGTGGCAGCTGCACAGAGCCCTTCCCAGCCCTGGCCAGTGCCCTGTGGTAGGAGGCCTGCAGGCAAAGCCCTGAGCCCTGCTTCTCCCTGCCACCCCCCATTCTTCTGCTGGAGAAAACAGGTTAAAATGGGCACGGAGAGCAGCAGAGTATTACACAGCATGGACAAGCATCCTCTTTAGAGAAAGGACTGTTCTCCCAGCTACACTCTACCTCCCCTTTCCTCATAGGAACCCAGTTTACTGAGCACCTGCTGGGCCTGTGTCTGGCCCTGGCTCTGAGCTGAATGTTTACATTCATTATCTCTAATCCCTGGACCATTCTGCAAAGCAGGACTGTTATTTTCCTTTGACCTTTAAAGTTAGACTTGCCCAAGACGGGTCACACAGCTGGCGAGTGCGGAGCTGGGATCTGACTCCAGGACTAGCTACAATGACCAGGATCACCTCTCCCTATCACCCTCCGCATCCTGAGCCCCGGTACCAGCTACCAAATACCCACTACCCCTGCCCAAAACAAGCTCAAAGCTCAAGCCGCAGGCACAGGGCAGGGCTGCCCTTGGGCCATGGGAACCCACCTGGCATTCAGCTTCTGGGCAGCATGGACTTGGCTGAGCCAACGTTGGTGGGCCTCAGGCACCCACAGTGTCCAGCACAGGGCCACCCGGGCCTGGGCCCAAGCCCTCTCTTCGGCCTTCTGGTGGGCCTCACAGTGCTGGCCCAGGGCCACTCGCCATGCTACAAAGGCCTTCTGGGCCCGGGCTCTCCTCAGCTGCCTGTCTGCCCAGCCACCCAGCAAATGGCTTCTCCAGCAAGCAATGGAGGCCCAGGCCGTGCTGTGCTCCCGGGTGCGGGCTGCGGCCACTCGGGCTTCCTGCCACATGGTGAATGCAGCCCCCAGGGCTCTTCTCCTCAGTCCATCCTGGAAGGCCTGACACTGGGCCCGGAGCATCCCCACGCCTCTCAGAGATCCATACCAGGCCTGGAAATGGCTGCAAAGTGAGCAGAGCAGGGGCCCAGTGGCTATCACAGTCCAAACTCACATTTACTCAGCCCTGACCAGTGTGGCTCAGTTGGTAGGGCGTTGTCCCATGGGACTCCCGGTTGCAGGTTTGGGACCCTGTTAGGGGCGTGTGCAGGAGGCAGCCAGTTGATGTTTCTCTCTCGCATCCACGTTTCTCTCCCTCTCTTTCTCCTGCCCTTCCCTTCTCTCTTAAAAAAAAAAAAGTCACATTTATTCAAAATTACACCCATAATCTCCCTACAAATTCTTACAGGTTATACACGGTTTCATATACAACTCTGAGCCTTAAAAATGAAGGGAACAATGTGTAACAGGGAAAGCGCTGGCTTTCTTCTGCGGCCTTGGTGCAAGAACCAGAGGGAACCCAACAGCTGTGAGTTCAAGTCCCAGATCTACAGGTGGACAGCTACCCCTGCCTCCCCTCACAAGCCTGCCTGAGGCAGGAGGTCACTGAGGGGAACAGGGTCCCCCATGCCCTGAGGTCAGCCGCTCTGTAGTCAGTAGTGGGCTGGCTATGGGGACATTATGAATGTCTGCAAATTTGTAACTTAACAGCAGGAGGAAGCATCACATGTGTCCTCTGCTTTCTGTATTTTTGTTTAATTATTTATTTTTGAGAGAGCGAGAGAAACATCAATTTGTTGTTCCACCTATTTATACATTCATCGGTTGATTCCTATATGTGCCCTGACTAGGGATCAAACCTGCAACCTTGGTGTAGTGGGACGAGGCTCTAACCAACTGAGCTACCTGGCCTGTGCTCTCTGCTTTTAACTGTGCGTCGATGAACTATATGCATGTTTTACTAGCACATCTCTATTTGAAGTTTCACCCTCTTCTTTTGGCCCCTATGCCAACTCCTCAGACAGCACGGGTGTTGGGACACACGTGAGGGTGGATGCTGAGGACTTCATTTCTCCGTCCTAATTGTAGCCTCTGAAACCGAAGTCCTGACCTGGACGGGAGGGCGAGCGAGGTGGGAGGAGGGGCTTGCCCTCCCCACCTCCTGCACAAAGCAGACAACTGAAGGAGTGGTCATAGCTCTATGGCTCCAGGCGGGGGCCTCCCTTCACATACCCTCCCCCTTTCCAGGCCCCAGGCCTCCAGCCTGGACTCTCCTAGAGCTGCAGGCACAACCCAGCCTCCTGTCCCCTGGGCTCTCTCCCTGCTTTTCAGGGGGTAGGGATCACCCTCCGCTTCCCCGTGCCAAGCCCACCCACCCACCTCTGCAGTAGGAGCCGCTCTGGCCTGGCCGCCCTGTGTCCCCGCTGAGCTGCCGCCCGCTGCCAGCTCTGGAACACGGCCCTGCGCAGGCCCCGGATGTGAGCCTGCACCCACCTCTGGTACTGTTCATGCAGGAACTGCTGCCCTGTGGCCGGAGAAACGCTGGATGCTCATCCTGGCTTCACCCCTGGGCCCTGGGTGCCCACGGGCCCCTGCTAAGCTGGCCCTTTGTCCTCTACCCAAGTGGAAACAGAAGAGGCCATCCTAACTGTCTGGCTTAAAACACTGTGGTTACAGGTGTCTTACAGGTGACCAGGCCAACCCAACTCATAGAGATTTTTGGCTTTTAAAAATTTCTTGGCGACATTTAGGAATCTTGAGAATTTCATAAAAACCTAGATTTCCAGGTTTTCTTTAAAAACCAGAAGGTCTGACAACACTGGGCCAGCTCTCCTGGGCAACTGGACAATCGGGCTGGAGGAGCAACTGTTTCCTGTGGCTGGCACATGAGCTTTCCGGAGCAACAAGTCCCCTCCTCCAGCCCATTGAGGATGTCTCGGTGTAGTGGGACACTTCTCAAACGCTCCCCAGTGACCCGCACCTCCTGTGCTGGGCTCTGAGGGCACCGTGACACAGTGCTCTGACCTGTGCTGCTCGAGAGCCAGGAAAGGAGAACGAGGAGGAAGATGAACAAGAACCTATCAGCAGCTGGGTTCTGAGCCAAGCTTGTGGGTGGACTGTCTCCTAGGAGCCCGCAATCTCCCCCACCCCATGAGGTGGTACAACTGTTACCTTGAGTCTCAGATTGAACAACTTGTTTAAAGTCCACAGAGCCAGGGAATGGAAATGGGGACATGAACCTGGGGACCAGTGTCCATGCCCCCAGGTCCTGTTCTGCCACCCTGGCCCTGGTGGTGCCCTGTGGGGACCCTGTTGTTGTTGGACTCTGTGTTGGAGGATCTGGACTCCTGGGTCCCCCGGATGGACCCCGGCCCTCCTTCCCCCGGGTGCCCCGCCCCAGGCCCCCACTCACTCTGCCAGCGAGACTGCCAGTGCTGCAGCGCATCTCGCGCCCGCCTCCGGCCCCGCTTCTGGGCCCGCTGCTCTGCCTCCTGCTCCTGCTCCAGCCGCCGCCGCCACAGGCCCAGTGCGGCCCTGCAGCTCCGATCCCAGGCCCAGCGGGCGGCCAGCTCTCTCCGGGCCCCTTGGGCCGTTGCCCAGTGGTGCCAGCTGAGGAGGACACTGGGAAAGGGAGTGTCCACCTTGAGGATGGCCACTGCCATCGGGGGCCAGACCAGCAGGGTGGGGGTTGGGGTGACTCCTCTCCCTGTTTCCATCTTGGGGGAGAGTGGGTTGCTGGGGGCTGGAGCGCTGAAACACTACTCCGGGGGGCCCAGTGACAGGTGACAGGGATAAGAGGGGATCCTAGCCCTCCAAAGCCAGGTCCTGCACTCAACCCCCCGTGATAAACATCGCCATGAATGGAGTGCTTGCTATGTGCCAGGCACTGGTCCAGGGGATGTATGTGCCCCACCTTGTTGCTCCCCATTGAAGTACTATTACTACCCCCATACAAATGGGGAGATGGAGGCACAGAGAGGTTGAACAACTTGCCCAAGGTCACACAGCCAGTGAGGAGCAAAGCTGGGATTAGAACCCAGGCAGACTGTCATAAGCACTGCGCTGTGAATCAATCGATGAACAGACCGCAGTTGTGAAATCTCTGAGGGAAATGACCGCCTCGCCCTTCCCCTGGAGGACCTGAGAGGATCAGAGTCTGGGGGCCAGCTGACTGGCGCGTGACTGGGGAGCCCTCTGGGGTGCAGACCCAGAGGGGATGCCGCTGCGAAGGTCAAGGGCTGATGGGAAAGGGGCCTCCCGGAACCGGTAAACCCACAGAGCAGTGGGCAGCATGGCTCACCCGTCCTGGGGGAGGGTCCCTACCGCCTCTGAAGCGTGTGCTGGTGCCACGGTGCTGCACCCTGGGACCACCAGGCCTGCGCCTGCCAGAGCAGAAGCCACCGCCCCTGCTGCCGCCGCCCTGCTGCCCACAGAAAGCTCAGCCGAAGGGTCTCCAGGAGGGCAGGGGCCCTGGAACCCTGGGGAAGGGGGTGTGGAGTCCTGGGTGCCTGGCCCCTGCCCAGTGTCACCCTCTCCCCCATCCCACGCCCCCATCCCCTACCCACCCTGGCCTGCTGCAGCCCCTGCCGCTCACCTCCCCCGATGAGCTATGGGCTGGGCTGCGGCCCAGCGGGGCCTCCCCTCCCGGTGGGCGGCCCAGCGGTGCTGGGGCCAAGGTGGCGCTGGCACTGTCTGACGGGGCATCTGGACCCCACACCGTCAAGTGCCACACCCTCAGGATGTGTCTCAGCATCTGCTGCTGTATGCCCTGGAGGAAGGAGCTGTAGGAAGGGGGCAGGTGAGCCCCTACGCCCCAGCCTCATCTGCTGGCCAGAGCTCTGCATCGCCGCCTCCCAGAAAGCCAGCTGCACCCTGGGACCCCTGGGGGCTCTAAGAAAGACCAACCCCAGGTCCCCCCAGGTCCCACACCCAGGGATTCTGACTCAATGGTCTGGGTGTGGCCTGAGCTTCCTGACTTTTCTTAAGTCCCCAGGATGCCTCTCCTTAGCAGCTAAAACCAAGAACACAGCTCCACCTGTGCTGATCACCTGGCTGATCCCTGACACGTTCCCGGAGGGGCAGGGGGCCCCAAGGTCCAGGAGTCCAGGAACCCCCCACTCAAGAGGCCACGTGCATAACCACACTAGTACTTCTGCCTCCACTCTGTAGTCGAGAGGCCTAGGGGAAGACATTTCCCCAGACTCCGGACAGCAGCAGACCTGCGGTCCAAACCCTCATCTCAGGCCACTGGGCAGAACAGATACACCGCAGGCGCACGTTGGCCATGCCCCGATGCCCAGAAGCCCGGGGATGGACTTGGGGTGGGGGGACTCCGTCCTGAAGGATCACACTGAACAGAGTCTCCCGGGAGTTCCAGGGGGGCAGTAGAGGCTGAGGGTCCCAGTGGATCAAATAGGTGCGGGACTGGTGGATGCCAGGTGCACGGCTTTCAAGGACGGAATTCTTAACCCTGCGCCGCTGGCTTCTGTTCCGCCTGCTGCCCTGTCAGGGAAGCTGGCTCCTGCTGACCCCACTGCTCCCCTCACAGAGAACCATCAGCCTGGGCTCTGAGTCCCACCTCTTGCTCCTGATTCACCGTGTGATTTAAGTAAAGCAAGCTGCTCAGCCCCTCTGAGCTTCTGTTTCCCTAGCTGTATAATGAGGCGAGTGGGGGCAGGGGCATACAAGGCTCCTCCACTTGTTCATTTACAGTGTTTATTTGTGCTGACCACAGGCCGGGTGCCTGCAAGGCACTGGGAGACGGTGGCCAGGAGACAGACGGTTCCCGCCACCAGGAGGCTCCCACCCGGCTGGGAGCTGGGAGGGATGATTCTAGATGCTGGGGAGGGAGAGGAGCATTAAACCAACCTCCCAATCAGGTTCCAGGCCCCTTGGTAGAACCACGTGTCTGGACCCCTGGCCACTGCATGGTCCCCATGGCTCTCTGCTCAATCAGTGTCTCAGTGTCCCTGGGTTACCTCCCCTGGCCCCACACCCGCTGGGCACCAGAGTGAACCGGGCCCCACGCTGGAGCCTCTGGAAGGAGTGGGATGGGGCCTGTTCCCTATGGGACACCCCTCCCAGGGCCAAGCACTGCACATGTGCCCACCCCTGTCCCGCCAGGGCCAACCCCAAGCCACAAACCCGTGGACACCTACTTGGCCTGCTGGCGCTGGGAGAGCCTCGCCCTCCGGAGCAGCAGCACCGGCTGGAGGGCCAGTCTCGGGCAGGCTTCCTGCAGGGAGCTGCAGGCTGGCTCCTGGGGCGGCCCCTGGGCCCGGGCCACCCCCCGCCAGGCCACGGGAGGCGGCCCCTGCAGGGGCTGAGCTGCAGACGGCCCTGTTCTCTGAGAAGCAATCAAGAGACGCATCAGCCGTGTCCCCAGGGACCTCCCTATGCCCCTGGGAACCTCGCCCCTCATGGGCGCTTCACCCTCCCACCAGCCCTAAACCCACCCCTCCAGGACACCCCAGAGATCCCATCTCCCCCTGTCAGGCTCTGGTGGGGGGCCATGTGTCCCACTCACCCCAGGAACCTATCCCTTCCGCATGGGAGATTAACAAAGTCCCTTGCTTTTAGAGGAGCTCATGACGGGGCTGAGGTCCAGCCAAGGCCGACCCATTCCAGGGACCCCTGCTGAACCCTGCCAGGCCCACCAGGCTGCTCCCCCAATTCCATCACGTCCCGTTCCAACAACCCATAATTCAACGCACCCCCCGCAGAAGGAGCTTAAGTGACACTGTTTGCTGGGGTGGGAGGGACTGCTACTTGCCTACCTGCCTTCTGCTGGCCGGGGGACAGCTGAGTCACCTCTGCCCCATCTGAGACCTGCGACCGCTTCATCCACATCCGCTGTTTCAGGCACATCCTCAGGGCTCCCATCGGGCGGTCAGCCAGGTGGTCCGGAGACTGGGCCCCTCTCTTCACCAGCCGCCGCCAGGCCCCGAAACACCTGGGAGGGCCGAGAGGAAGCGCAGGTGCTCCTGACACAGACGGGGACGGCAGCTCCCGCACCTGCCGTGCGCCACACTCATTACTCGGGGAAGCCGCCTCGCCTCCTGGGCCTCCGCTTCCTCATCCGTAAAATGGAGCTGCTGTAAGGACTTGAGGTCATCACCCCTGGGTGCCTGCAGGGCCTCAGTAGCCTCCTACCGGGCGGCCCGCATCCCCTCGTGGCCCCTTCCACCCGTTCGTCCGTCCGTGGTAACCAGGGTGATGTTTTTCAAATCCCAAACCAAATCATGGTACTTCCCTGCTAAAATCCTCCACTGACAGCCCCCTTCCATGGATGAAAGCACTGCAACTCCTCCCCAAGCCTGCAAGGTCCCCACACACCTTTCAAGCTGCACCTTGAACCACCCCTGGTGCCCCCGCCCCGTGCTAGCAGGCTGCAACTTGACCGCTGTTCTCTAGGTTTTCCCTGCTTTGTTGTCTTGGGCCTGGGCACATGCTGTTGCCTCTGCCCAATGCTCTCATCGGCTCTCCCTCCACTACTCCCCAGGCATCCTTGACACCTCCTCCAAACTCCGGTCAAGGTCAGCTTCCTCTGTTAAAAGACCTCACAGAAAACTCTGTTAGGGGAGTGCAATCAGCAAAATGCAGACAGCAGGAAACTGCCAGACAAACAATGTGGTTTCTTCAACAGATGAATTGCAAGGAAAAAAAAATTCAGAGGAGCACAGAGCTTCCAAAGACTTTAACAACTCAGCCAATTACAACATGTGGACTGTATTAAAAGATCCTGATTCAAACAAACTGTAACAAGATAGGTGCTTGTGAAACAATTGGGAATTTGAAGGCTGACCAGGTATTTGCTGGCATGGGGGAATTACTGTTCATTTTTTAGGTGTGAGCATGGTCTTGTGGTCACGTTTAAAAGAGATGGCTGGGATTTGCCTCAAAATAACATAGAAGAGGGAGCAGTTGGGGTACCTTCGAAACAAGTTTTCTCAGGAGGTGATTTTCTTGAAGCTGAGTGCTTACACAGGTGTATTATCCCACCCTCTTTACTTATGTTTAAGATAATAACGTCCCATCACTAAAGAGTTACCAAGGGGAAAAAAAACTCTTACAGCTCTGTGTTCCTTCCCTTCACAACACTAAACTCAGGTGGTCTTCGCACACACGCCTTGCGGCCGCTCATTTCCTGTCTCTCCCCCAACCTGGCCATGGGTTCCGCGTGCGGCCGGCGACAGCTGGCACTAAGCTTTACTTAGAAGTGAACCCCAGCTCCTGGGTGGTCTTAGGCTCTCAGTACACGGCAGCTGCTGCCATTTCTTACTTTGGTCTTTGTCTCTGACAACCAGGAGTCCAGAACTCAAAGAGCATCTCCCAGCTGCATCCTGCCGTCTGCCTCAGGGAAGGGGATCCCCACCCCCGACTTCTGCCTACCTGCGGAGCCACGCTCTCTGGTGCTGGGGGTCCAGTGGGGCTGCACGGGCTGCTCCTGCGGCAGGAGAGCCCCAGGCCTGGGGGAGCCTCGCCACGCTCCCAGTGCTCAGCGTGGCCCCGGGGGCCTCCCTCTGGACCCCCTTCTTCCTCTGCCTGGCCCATTCCTGCTGGCGGCACCACAGGAGGAAGGCTGGAAAGGGAGGATGAAGAGGGAGAGAGTGAGCGGAGGGGAGGATCAGGGCCAGAAGGGCCACGGACATCTGGGACCCCAGGCTGTGCGGCCTCCAGCCATTCGGCTGTTCGCACCGCGGCTCTGGGCTTCGGGTTCCCTGTGAGTGACTGATGTCCAAGGGACATTCCAGGTCTAACACCCAAGCTTCTGCTGGGCCTGCGCCAGCGTTCATGGCACACAAATCCCATACTGTGTGTCCTCGAGCTGGGCGTTTAATTTCTCTGTGCCTCAGAACCTCACCATCAATAAAATGGGCACAATGCCTTGCCAAGGTTACTGAGAGGCTCAAATGAGATCGTGTCTGGGAAGCTGCCAGAGCGGATGCTCAATAAACACTTGTTCACTCAGTACACCCCGTCCAGCCCCATCTCCCCCACTTTCCCAGAGCCCCACGTCTCACCAGCTAGTTGTTGCAGGGCCTGCAGGATCTCGGCTCTCCTGTCTCCTCCATCTGGTCTTGGACCAGAAGGTGATGGGGTTGGCCCGGTGCCCGCCTCCTCCTTCAGGCTCCCGGGACTGAAAGTAAAGTCACACAGGGAGAAACTGAGGCCCAGGGCCAAGGGAGGGAGCACGATGCAAGTTGCCCGAGCCAGCCCAGGGGTCTGGGGGGGCGCTGCCTGCCTGCAGGTGCAAAGGGGCGCTGGGCCACCCCACTCTCCTCCAGGCAGCTCGCTTACCCCTGATCACACAAGAGATCGGGGGAGGGGCTTCTGCTTTTGCTTCCTTCTCTTCAATACTATTTGCATTTTTTACAATGAACATGCATTGAAATAGATATTACTTAATAAATAATTTTAATTATTATTATTTAAAAAAATAAAAATAATAATAATAAACATTTATTATTTAAAAAATTAAAAATAAGAAAAAACATACATCACAGTAGTGGAAAAAAGGAGGAAATGAAGAGGATAATAGCCAACTTTAATCCCGCTGTTCTAGAGATAAGCACTATTTTCATTGTAGTTTTTTGGGGGGTGACGGATGAAATATTTACTCATTCTTATGTTAAGAGTGTTAAGATACACATAACATAAGTTTATCATCTTAACCATTTTTAAGCGGCCAGTTCAGTAGTGCTAAGTCCTTCACGGTACTGTGCAGCATTTTAGTAGTTTTTCCTTCTGGTCTTTTTTATGCACTGTTTTAGGTGCATGGAGAAAATATCTTAGGCACTGTTTATTTACCCTTTTTCCCCCCCATTTTACATTGTCATACCCATTTTTCCTTGTCATCAAAAATTCTACACAAATATCCATAAAAAATACTTCCAGGAAAGAGGATACATGGGGAGAGGGTAAAATTTCCAACTCTATTGGATGTTTTTTTCAAATCAAGCATGCATGACTGTCATGATTAGAACTAAAAATTAAAGATATTGCAGTGAAAAATAAAGGAAGAGAGAGTTGGGGAAAAAATCTGTAGGTCTTCGTAAATAGCATGCTGAACACTGCCAAACAACCGCCATGCAGTTAAGCCATAATTTCCTCACCCACTGGGCGTTGAGGTTGTTTCAAAGCTTCTATAAGGATAGACAATGCTGCGATAGATGTCTTTTTGCACAAATCTTTGCTCGCATCTGCTGTTTGTATCCTCATTCTCTGGCCGGCGAGGGGAAATGAGGGACAAGGAGGGAAGGCCACACTGAGCAACCTGAGGTGTCCCCAACTACCTGCTTCCCTGGGCAGGGTCCACCGCTGGCTTCCTTCTTGCGAGACCCTCCCCAGATGGTGGGGGGCCTGGCCGAGCCTGGATGTAGGGCTGCTCTTGCTTCTGCTGCTGAGTCAGGTTTCGCCACTGGGTCAAGAGAGGAGGGGAAAAGAGGGACGTTGACCACAGCTTCTAGAATGTGCCCTGAGAGGGAGCACAAGGGAGAGGCAGGGACAGGAGCCAAACGCATCTATCAGACTCCAAAGCCTGTGGTCCTAACCATTAGACTGCCCTGCCTCTTCGGAAATGCATGAATGAGAGGAGATAGAGCCCAAGAGGCAGGGCTTCCCTTGGGAGGCCGAACCTAGAGCTGGGCCCCTCTAGAGGACCCCTTTCCCAAGGAGGGAAGAACCCAGAGGTGCCCTTCCAGTACCGGCCCCAAATCACTAGTGAAAAATAGCAACCGCTGATAGAGTAGAGTGCTAGCTGTGTGCTAGGCAGGATTCGGAGGCCCTTTATTTATTTAACCTCACAACAACCCAGAGAAGTATGATGCCCTATTACTATCCCATCTTAGAAATACAAGAATAAGGCAGAGAGGTTAAGGTGCTTGCCCATGGCCATGCAGCCAGAAAGTGTGAAAGAAAGTAGTGGAGGCAGGACTTGAACTGAGGCTGAGCTCATTCGGGCATCCGGGGTGACAACCGCACGTGCCGCTGGAGGTCACTCAGAAAGCCTAACCTGGGCCCCCGAAGAACCTCCTCCCAGACACTCCGGCATTTCATCACCTCCCTGTGACCCAGCTTGGAGGCCCCTGACCTTGTGGAAGCTGCGGGCCAGCAGGGCCCTTGTGTGCCGGCTGCACGCCACCTCCAGCTGGGCCTCCCGGAGCCACAGTGCCCAGCGCAGTGCCTGCAGGCCCCTGCGCAGTAGCTGCCGGCGGCCCGGGGCCGCCGCCTCCGCCACTGCCCGCCGCCTCCGCACCGAGCGCCGCCAGGCTCTGAAGCATCTGGACAGCAGCTGCCGGCTGGGGACAGACCAGGGTGGATCCGCAGGTGGGTCTGCCCCTCAGCCCCAGGGAGCAGCTGGGGGCTCCGCAGCACCCCCCACCCCAGGCCCTTCCAGCACTGATAGGGGTGATGCCCCGGAGGCAGCAGAAAGGACTTCCTCATCCTGATGGCTTGTAAATCGCAGACCAGGAAGCCCCTGGAGGAGGCGGGAGAAAGCCTCAGCAGCGACAGCTCCCAGAAGCAGCAGCCCCCACGTCCCTGTTCCCGGGGCCCTGGAGCCCCCTGTCATCCCCAGCAGGAACAGTGTGGAGGGAGTGCCTCCCCTTGATGGATTGGCCATCAGGGGTCATCTCTGTCAGGCCCTAGTGTCCCTTCGCCCAGGCAAATGGGAGAGGAGCTGTCCCAACCCGCAGCCAGGAACTCACTGGGCGGTCTCCCATTTCGGGCTCGCATTTCGGGCTTGGTTCTTGGAAAACAAAAGGATGAGGCAGCTTTCAGGCCAAGGAGCAAGCAGGACAGGACACTCCCACCAAGCCTGCCCACCCAAGGCCTCCCTGTCTGAGGAAACAGGGTGTGACGGGGTAGTGAGAATTCCCGGGGGAGGCAGCAGCCCCCTGGAGCCCCCCAATAGCCCACTCCCAGACTCCTCTGACCTCTACCTGCAGGGCACTTCCAGCTGGGGCCGTGGCTGGCCGACAGGAGGTCTTCCTGCTGACCTGCTCCCTGGGGGCCTCCTCCCCTCCTTCCTGCCCTGGGAGGACACCCCGGGCTGCTCTGGAGAAGGTGGAAGAGCAGAGTCTGGCCTCTCTGCTGCCCACCCCTTGAGGGAGCAGGGGGTCCCCCCTCTGCCCCCTGCTGTATGCAGGCTTGCTGCCTGCCTGAGAGTCTGAGGGACCAAGCTGGACCCCGGGTGTCCCTGGGAAATCCACAGCTCCCCTGAGATCTCGGGGGTGCTTCTTCCTCTTGTCCCAGGAAGCAAGAACAGGCTGGCTGCGCTGCAGGCAAGCAGGGAGGGCCTGGCCGTCGCTGGCCCAGGGCTCCTGCCACGAAGGGACTAGGGGTTTCTGGGTCCCCCAGCACCTGGGGCTGGCCACCTTGTGCTCCAGGTGTTGCACGGACGCCAGCAGCTGGGAGATGGCAGCTTGGGACGGGATGCAAGCCTGGCTTTTGGCAGGGACAGCCAGGTCCTCCAGGGTGAGGGGCTCCCCCATGAGCCCTGAGGTCCAGTTCCCCAGGCCACCCCAGGAGCTGGGGCCCGGCCGGGTGTCCCCATCAACAGGTGCATAGTGCGCAATGGGCTGGAAACCCGGGTAGGGGGTGTCTGTGGCCAGCAGCCAGGACTGCTTCAGGGGGGAGGGTGGGCGAGCCCGTGGCCCTCGGGGTAGGGGGCTTCCCAGGGGCATCATGTGAGGCCAGAAGCGTTCTGGAGGCTCCAGCCACAGGTGGGGGCTGCTGTGACTTCCACACTCAGCCAAGCTGGCCTCCCTTATGCCCAGGTTGCTCTGCTGGACAGCCAACGCTGGCGCAGTCCCCGGGGGAAGGCCACCCAAGGGCTGTACGTTGCTCTGCCTCTGGAAGCTGGAGCTGATCAGCCGGCCAGGGCCAGTCGCGTCCTTCAGGGCGAGGCCCGGGCGGGGACCAGGGCTGGCCAGGTTGGTCTGGACTCTGCAGGGCTCCTGGCCAAGCACTGGCCCCGGGCATGGTGTGGAGGCTGGCCCTCCCCGCTCAGCCTGGCC
This sequence comes from Pteronotus mesoamericanus, assembly GCF_021234165.1. Lineage (NCBI taxonomy): Eukaryota > Metazoa > Chordata > Mammalia > Chiroptera > Mormoopidae > Pteronotus > Pteronotus mesoamericanus. Next base: position 4,223,958 of record NW_026555200.1, read on the forward strand.
CCTGGGCACCCACCGGCGCAGCGCGACATCAAGGCTCTGCGTCTTCAGGAGTCTCCGTGGCTCTAAAGAGAGTAGGGGCAGTCATGCCCTGGGGGCGGGGGAACTTGGTGCTCAGCGCTCAAGTGGGACAGTTGGGGCCCGCCAGGCCTCAGAGCCAGGGAGGGACAGGGCCCCAGGCTGGAGCGAGCGGGGGCCTGAAGGTCTGCCTCAGCTCTGCAGACCAATGGGCAGTGAGTGCCTGGGGGCCTTGAGCGAGCGCAGTGACATGGTCTAACTGTTCCTGGTGAGGGTCAAGGCAAGATCAGAGGCAAGGAGGCTGTGGAGGGGTCGCAGGTGAGGGGGGACTGGGGCTGGGATCAGGAGTGGCAGGGAGCGTGGGGAAGAGACAGATGTAGACCTGCTATGGAGGTGGAGGCTTAGAAAGGGACACGTCAAGCACGAGTCCCTGATTTTGAGCTTGAGCAAAGAAGTGATGGGGAGGAGGCCACAGCTGGACATGAAGGCAAGACCCAGCAGATCAAACAGCTACAAGCAAGCTGCTCTGAGGGCCCAGGGGGCGGGCCTTAGAGCCCTCCCTAAGAATGCCCCCAGCCCCCAAGGCCATTCCACCAGACACCAGGCCTGCTGGGAGCTGGCACGATGCCTGGGAAGGCTGGCAAGTATAGTGTGGGCCATAGAAGTTCATGCATAGGAACTAAAGCTCAGAGAGGTTCAAGCAGCTTGCCCACAGGCACACAGCTAGAACACAGGGAAACTGGCATACGAATCAGAATCTGAATTTGTTTGTGGGTTGCTTCACCCTTGGCTGCATCTGCTCTGTGGTCTTCTTAAAGCCCCAGGCACCTGAGCTCAGATGTTCCCTAGCCCGCCAACCCCGGCACAGGCCGACCCGTGGGAGCCCCTCCTCACCCCGGGGGCCCCAGCCGGGCCCGCTCCTGGTCCACCCTCCTCCTGACCTCCCGCCCTGGTCTCCTGACCTGCCCTTGGGCCCCAGACTGGGCAGACTCTGTCCCGGCCCCACTGACCCAACGCAGCTCATCCCTGGAATTAGCAAGGCCCTGGACTGGCCTGTCCAGGAAGGGGGCTCTAGAGGGGACCCTGCTCCTGCCACCGCCGACCCAGACCCACTAAATCTCTTGCCTGGCCTCAGGGGGGTCGCAGGCCTGGGGGGCACATTCTCCTTGTGGCTGGAATCGGGCCTCAGCTCCATGGGCTCCGGGGCAAAGCCAGAGTAGCCACGGCGTCCTTGGTCCACACCACAGCCAGCAGCCCGTTGGATCAGACGAGATCTGAGGGGTGGGAGACAGGGTGCCCTGGCTCCCACCAGGCCACACCCCGGCCCGGGCCACACCGCACCCTTCACCAGCACCCCTGGTTGCCCCAGCCCAGCTGTCCGGGTCAGGCCCCCGTGGAGTCTCCGTGCCCTGCCCCTCCCCCGCTTTCCATTGTGATTTCCCCTTGTCCAACTTCTAAAGGGGGTGAAGCTCTCTTGGTTTCCTGTCTCCCTTCTGACCACTTTCCCCCCTCCCTCTCTAAAACACTTGGTTCCATGCTCCAGGTACTTGATGAAGGAAGCGCTGGTCATGTCCCCTCATTCCTCGAAGATTTCAGCTCCTGGTCACTGACACTTTCTTCAACACGCACCTGTCTCCGTTCTGGGTGATTTCACCATCCACACCAACGGTCCTCCCGCTCCTGGCCTGGGGGTCCTTGGTCTTCTCCTCTCCCACCCTCTTGCCTTTCGCCCGACCTCAGCCACTGGCTCCCATGATCCCCGCCGGACTTTGTCGTCTGAAATAACTGCACCCCTCCAGGACTTCCGTTTCAGAGCCCATCCCTGATATTTCCAGCCCATACCCTTGAGTGCCTGATCCTAACAGCCTTTCCCTCCGCTGACCCTCCCTCCCTCCGCGATGCCCTCTTCCTTGGTCCCTTCTTGCCCGGGGATGTCTCTCCCCTCTCCTGCGCTTTAACCATCCAGGATTGCGATTATCCCTTTTGCACACCCTCAGCTCCCTCTCTCTGCCACATTCACTCCGTGAAATCACTGCGCTGTTTAGAGTGGCTAAGGAAACCCCTGCCACTGCACTGCGGCCTCCATTCAAAGTCACTGCCTTCAGTCTCAAGTCAGCGCAAAAGGCAGCTGGAGAATCAGATTCTAAGCCCCTCCTCCCCAGCCGTCTAGGTACTAATTCACACTTTCCCCCTCCGCAGCCTCTGCCACTTCTTCTCCCCACACCCCCTGGGCAGGACTTGTGTGCTACTGCACCCACCAAATAGGGCCATCAGAAGAGAAGCGCCACCAGCTCCCCCACCAGCCTCATGCCTGCTGCCTCTCCCGCCCCTCCCCCATCCCGTGTGGTCCCATCCCCAGCCAGACCCTCCCCTGAGCTCTGGGTGCCATTCTGCATCCCCTGCCCAAGGGCAGCCCCCAGGGCCGCCGTCAGACTCCCAGATGCCATTCTCTGAATCTGGGAAAGGACCCATAATAATGTCCACAGCCCACAGCTGACCAACCCACACCCAGGCACAGAGCTTGGGGGGTGGGACAGAGGCTATGTTGTGTCAGAGCCCCGAGCCTGCTCTCAGAGTCCCCTCCTGCCACCATCTACGCTGCCCCCTTCCTTACTGACTCATTCCCATCAGCACTTCAGCAGGGGGTTATTTTCTCCATCTTTAAAAACAATAAGCAAAAACACCAACTTCTTCCCTCCTCATCACACCTAAATCCTAATTCCCCTCCCATCTCCACCTCTGCTGACCTCATGGCAAATCAGCCACTCCCCCCTCCCCCTTCCCAAAGTGCTGCTTTCCTCCAGGTGACCTCCGAGATGCCAGGTCCCTGGCTGGCTCTCAGGCAGCAGCAAGACAACGGTCACTTGGAGCCTTCCGGGACACTACCTCTCAGCCTCCCTCCCTCCTGCCAGCATCTCTTTCCCAGTCTCCACCGCCGGTCCCTCCTGTTCTCCTGAACCCCCACTGTTGGACGCGCCAGGGCCTCCTCCCTTCCCTGACGCATGGACCCCAAGTGATCTCAGCAGCGTCAGACAGTCTTAGGGCAGACTCCCATCCCCGCTTCTTCGAGAATGGCAGCTTCAGCCTCCCACTGGCCCAGGGGACAATCCTGGAGCCGCCCTGCCTGCCTGCTCCCACATCACCTGCAGTCCATCGGCTAATCCCAGCTGCTCCACCTTCCAAAGGTCTCCAGAACCCAGCCCCTGCTCGCCCCCTCCATCCCCACATCCCTCGGCCAAGCGATCGCCGCCTCCTGCCTCCTGACTGGTCTCCCACTCTGCCCTCACCTCCTCCCCCTGCGGCCTATGCCCCACGGTAGCCAGAGTGACCCTGTGAACTTCGATTGGAGCATGTCCTAACTCAACTCAAACAGCCCTTAGGCTCCCCAGCCCGCTCAGTCCTCAGTGAGGGCTCCCGAGGCCCAATATCGGGGAGCTCACTGGGACACAGCCAGTCTCTTGGCTTTTGGCTTGTCTACAGCTACTTTCAACAGACACTTTGTGGCCCCCAAAGCCTAAGACATTTACTTTCTGGCTTTTAAGAAAGTGTGTTTCAGAAGGGAGGGGTTTGGGGAATGAGTGAAAAGGGAAGGGGGAATATAGTCAATCGTATTGTGATGAGTTTGCAGACGATTCCTAGAATTAGTGGGGTCGTCTCATTGTGAGGTATAAAAATGTTGAATCCCTATATTGTACACTTGAAACTAATATAACCAATACAAGAATGTACACCAACTATACTTAACTTTTAAAAGGTTTGCTGAGCCCTGCCCCAGTTACCTTACCAGCCTCATCCCAACTCCTCTTCCCCTGCTCTCTCTGCTCCAAACACACCAGCCTCCTTGTTGTTCTTCCAAAATGCCCAGTGCGTTCCGGCCTCAGGGCCTTTGCACGCGCTCTTCCCTCTCCCTGGAACTCTCTCAACTCTCCTCCAAGCCCTGCTTCACGCCCCACAGTGAGCTCTTCCCAGACCGTTGTCTCTCCGACCACAGCACCCTCCCCGCCCCTTCCTCTCTTCATCCTGCAAGATCTTTCCATGACTTAGCAGCACCTAACAGACTGAAGAAGTCAGTGTTCGCTTCTCCCTTTCCAGTGGACTATGAACCACTGGGACTTTTTTTCCACGCTGTATTCAGAGCATATGGACTAGTACCTGGCACACAATAGGGGCTTATCCACTGTGGTAAGTGAATGAGCCATGCTAAGCACCATGCCCCCTTGAGGATGCATCCTATCATTTAATCTGCACCACCGCCGGAAGAATTAGGTCCTTTGCTTTAGAGAAGAGGAAGCTGGAGCTTAAAAGGGCTACCTGCGCCCCGCCCGCCCCCCCCCACCCCCGCCCGCAACAGGTCAGTGGCTGCCGAGGGGCCTCACTCCACAGCCAGGATTCCTCACCAGGACAACCGCACCCCCACCTCTTTCCAAAGGAGACAAGACAGTACACTCCACATATCCCTTTCTACCCCCCCTTTCTCTTCTCCCCACCCCACCCCATCGGGGCTCTCTTCTGTCTGCTCTTAACCCCCCACACTGTCTGCCTCCTTTCCACTCCACTCCAATTAAGGACAGCAGTGCCTCCCTCCTCTTCCCAGGAAAAGAATTTGCGATCTGTTTTCCTGTTCTCCTGAACTTGCCGTCCAGTGTGTTTGTCTTCCTTGGGCCCTCTTTCACCCAGTTGGATTTGAACCTGGAGGGGACCTCGGGCAGGACCGCTAACGATCCAACTAGGTTGGCGGTGGGGGGCGCGGGGTGGTCAACGTCAGAGAGCGTGCCGCCCAGTATCCCGCAGCTGCCTCGAGGGCCCACGGGGCGCCCGTGAGCCCCAGCTGTGAGCGCGGCCGCCGCTGTCTGCGCATGCGTGGACCCGTGGGCGTGGCGAGGGGGCGTCCTCGGTCCTCGCCCCAAGGGTTCTGCCGCTCCCCGCCCCCACGCTGTGCTTAGACTGGAAAAGCATGTGGTCTTGTGCAAACTTCTTGCACATGCAAGGCATATAAGACTGCCTGCCTCCAAGTCCCTCCGAAACTGGCCAGAATCCCTACCCACTCCTTTCGGCACGGTGTGCTCGGCCAAATCACTCTTCCCACTCGGTGTTTTCCACTTGCCAAGCTCTTGCCCATGCTGTTCCCCCGAAGCACCCTGCCCTGCCCTGCCCGCTCCTTCCTCTGTCTAAACCCTCCTTTCTAAACACCCACTGGAAGAGAAAAGAGCAGTGGGCCCGAAGTCACAAGACCTAATGAGATCGGTCCTGCCGCTGTGTGACTTTGGCAAATCCCTGACTTCTCCGAACCTCAGGCTCCGCATCTGTAAAAGGGAAGTGGCAACACCCACTCCACTGCCCCCCTGGCTTGGTGTGAGAGTCATTTCACAAATGCCAGAAGCCTTTCAAACGCTACATCAATTCTTAAAGGAGGGAGTGATTATTGCTTCCTTCTTAAGTCCATACATCTAATACCTCCTCCTAAACCTGCTGGATTGAACCATAACTTTTCCAGCCTTTTTCTTTCAGCCTTGCTGTGTCCCTATATTTTAGGTGTATCTCTTATGAACACAATAGGGCTGGCATTTTTTGAAAAAATCATTTACAAGTGTATGATTATGACATATTTCTACAAACCATCTTAGTTTTGTGCTTGCTAGTGGTCAAGCATCATGTTTCCTTTTCCCCCTTTTTTTTGTCTCTTTTGTGCTCCCCCCCAACTGGCTTGGAACTTACATGTTCTATTTCTATTCTTTCCGTGGTTATCCAAGACATGGTAATATGGGTATTTCACTTGACAAAGTCTAAAGCTAATCCAGTATTTACCCTCCTTCCAGACAAACAAACAAAGACTTCATAACACTTTGTGTCTGGTCAACTCCTCCTGAAACCTATCATTGTCGTGAACACGAAGCCACATTTGCCATTTCCTTTGTGCTTGTCAGATCTTCCTTTTGGAAAAATGTCCTTCTTCCACAAAAATATTCTTTAGACTTTTTTTTTCCCTTGGTCTATTGGTGATAAACTCTATTGTCATTTCTCTGAATGTCTTTATTTCACCCTTATCCCTGAAAGATAACTCACTAGCACGATTTTAGGTGGACAGTTATTTCTATCAGTGCTTTGGAGATAACATTCCTGCCTTCTGACATCTATTGTGGCTGCTAAGTCATCAGTTGCTGGTGTAACGGTCATTCCTTCTAGGATATCTTTTCTACCTGGCTGCTTAGGGGATCTTAATGTTTGCATCTGGTGTTCTGCAGTTTTCCTTCATCCGTTTATTCAAACCCCATGGGGCAGGGGTCCCCAACCTTCGGGCCGCAGACAGGTACCAGTCCGTGGCCTGCTAGGAACCGGGCTGTAAGGGAAGCTCCCCTGAGCTCCACCTCCTGTCTCTCCCCCGCCCCCCGCCCCGCCCGTTCATGGAAAAACAGGTTCCTGGTGCCAAAAAGGTTGGGGACCGCAGACTTACTGGGTGTGGGCACTGTTCCAGGTGCTGAAAATACAGCAGTGAGTGAACCAAGCTCCATCATGAGGACTATGAGTGTGGATTCCTTCTTACTCTGGTGATTATTTGGCTTCCAGAATCTGAGGCTTGGTGCTCTTCTGTTTTGGAAAATTCTCTGCCATTTTCTTAAGGTCTCTCCTCTCCCATTGTCCCCTGCAGGAACTCTTGACTATATTGATGTTGGACCTTCTCACTCTACCCTTTGTTTCTTAACATCTCATATTTTCTGCCTCCTTCTGATGCATTCTGAGTAATTCCCTTCAATCTATCTTTGAGGCTACTGATTCTCTCTCCTGGTGTCCCTGTCCAAGCCTCCTCTTTTTGGATCTGTCTCTCCAGCTGTGAAATAAGGACCACCTAGGGAATCGGCTGTCATCAGTTTGTGCCTTGGAGACCCTATCTCAGAATGACAGCAATGATAAGGGGATGTGCTCCTTGCTGCTTCACCTTCTGGGTAAGATTTCTTTTGAACAAAGAGTTTGAAATAAGATAAATTTTTCAAACCACTGGGCTAGGGAGGGGCTAAGCTTCCTTCAAGTTCAAATCAGTGATTCTGCACTTAGATCTCCAAGATGATGATGCTTCCCAACAACCTGGTGACTCTTATAGTCTCTGGACTGAGAGGTGGGCACACCAGCCCCCAGCCCCCTGGACAGCTGGACCCTCGGAGTTCTGCTGTGGCCAGTGAGGAGGATCTCTGCTTTATTGCTGGCATTTTTTTTTTCACCCTTTTGGAAACTTGTAGGAAGCATTCAGTAAATGTTTACAGAATAAATAAATAAATAGATGAATGGATGGTTAGACAGTCTCGTATTGAGATTCAGGACATGCTACCCCAAAGGATGGCACCGTGGCATATTGGTCTCTTAAGCTGAAGGAGTTTAAGAAACTGACAGAAGCAGGGAGGTCACTCTCTGACATCCCATCCACTTTGCCCTCCTCCCTGAAACAGGTCCTAAGTCTCCCGTGAGAAAGGTCCCCTCTTCTATGAGGAGGAAGACTCTTTATCACCTGAGATAGGGGATTTAATGCCCAGGAATCTGTACAAACAAGCCTTGTGAAACTAAGTCTTATCTTCCTAGCTACTTCCTGATCACTACGCCTGCTCAAATTCCTTTGTCTTGGCGTTCTCCGTTGTTTGCCTAAAAGGTGTAAAAGCTTCCTGTTCTAGTCCCTTCTTTGAGTCTTCATTCTCTTGTGAAGTCTTCCATGTACACATAAACATTCAATCAAAATTCGTACTTTTCTCCTGTTCATCTATGTCAGTTAATTTTCAGACCCAGCCAGGGATCCCCGAGAGGGCTGAGGAGAGCTTTTTCCTCCCCTTCCTGTCTCTGAATACAAGTAATGAGATCTAACATTTATGAAACATGTTGCTAATTTTCAATCCTCACTAATCCCCAAGTTAGGCACTATTATCCCCATTTTTCAGATGAGGAAACGGAGGCACAGTGAGGAGACTGTCCATCCAGTCTCTTACACAGCCAGTCACAGAGGACAGTTTGGACTGAAACCATGGCTTGTGGACCCCAGAGTCTATAGCTGGTTGGAGGGAGGCTGTGAGAGTTGGAATTTCCAGACTGTTGTGGAAACTGCGGCCTGGCCTACGTGGGTAGGTGGGTGGGGCATCTGTGGGTCCTGCTGGCTCTGGCCTGGTTTGGGCCAACAGAAGACCGTGACCGCCCTGGGGCAACCCCTCCGGCTTCTTCATCTGAAAGACTCGGCTTGGTGAAAACAATGGGGTATTTGTGAACTAGGCAAGTGATTTCAGCTCTCTCTAGCAGACCAGAGGCAAGAGGAATTTGCTTCCTGTGGTTGACAGTGTCTAGAATGTCAGACACCATAAACTACACACTATTCCCAAGTCCCTGCAGAAGCTGGTGTTCTTAAGAAAAACCCAGTGGGGAGGTCTGGTTGGAAGCCCCATCACGTCAAGCGTGGCCCATCTGGGACCGAGTTCCTGGCCTGGCCCTACGCCTGGCCTTGCCGCTGCCTCCCACACACAGTGTTGGTGGCAGCTCTGGCCCTGAACCTTGCAATCCCAGATGGCCTTCTTCCTCCTCCATTCCTGAATCCTGCTGCTCTGCCCTCTGAGTATCCAGAAGCCGCCCTGACGGGAGGGTCTTCTGCAGCCAGTCTTCAACCCCACTCAGCAGTGTGCCTACCCGCCCTGGGCCTGGACAAACACATTCTCACCAACAGAGGGCGCCCACACAGCCTGTGCCCAGCTGGTCGCCTTGGAAGGGAATGTCCTTCCCTGTTTCAGCCTCAGTGCGTGCCCTTTTGCTCTGCTTAAGCACGTGTGTCACAGGGCACCTGGCCAGCCCCACTGCTGTTTCTATCTTCCTCGGGAACGGACAAGGTCCTTCCCCCTCGGCACAAGAGTAAGCAGATGTTCCCAAGTCAGATGCCAGGGGTCGGCAGCCCAGGGGATGGACGCCCATTACCAAAGCTGATCTTGCCATCTCTTCTTGGCGTAAGCGAAGCATTGTCCACCCAGAGCGGTACTTTCTCCCCAGCACCTCCATGGCCAGGGCTCAGTGGGCGGTGGGATCTGAGTCGGCCCCTGGGACTGATAACTGGGACACGGTGCTCTGCAACATATGACTACTTGTCGTCGCCCTACCTCTACCTCCCAGTCCAACTGACACTGTCCTTCCAGAACGTCAGACCACAACCAGCTCTGCCCTCCGCACTCAGTAAATGCCAAAGTCCTCAAAATCACCTACTACCCCTGCACCGCCTGGCCCCCACTGCCTTCCCCACCGCCGGCTCCAGCCCCTCTGGCCTCCTGGCGGTGCCCGAACAGGCCGTTCCCGGCTGGCCGCAGCGCGGGGCCCTTCCCACAGGCCACGTTCTCCTCTTTCAGGGCTCTCGCCTCCCAGCAGAGGGCCCGGCATGTCTGCTCCCCGAGAAAGGCCCTGGCATCCCCCTGCCGCACCGGCCCCGTCAGGCGCACTGCTTCCCGGATGGAGGCAGACCCGAGGGCGGCGGGGGCTGTGCGCTGGGCCTTGGCCTCTCCGTACTGGGGACAAGCCAGGATGGGCCACACACCAGGGGCCAGCGCTCAATGCCCATCCCTGTCAAAGTGGGGTGGGGTCCTGGCCAAGGGGCCCTCAGAGCCTCGGGACAGGCAGGAGTTCCAGTCGGCTCCGAGGCCAAGACGCGGGGCCTGCCAGGAAGATGTCGCCTGTTGCCTCCACACCCAACGTCATCACAGGCTCAAGGAGCAACCCCACTACCAACTTTGCTGCCATTTCAGGGTCCCTTCTGTGTGCATCCTCACCCTCGGGCTGGCGTTAGTTCTGGTGAGACACTGAGGTCAGGGAGGCTACGTTGCGCAAGAGCGCACAGCCAGCCAGTGGCAGAGCGAGAGCCAACTATGACCTGAGTTACTGATTCAGAGAAACAGACATCCCTGTGCTACGCTGATAGTGTTCTCCTCTGCAGGGGCCTCAGCAGGGCGGCCCCCGCTCAACAGGAGCCCCCGCCTCCTCGGCCACGACGGGACAGGCAGCTCAGCCCAGGCGCCCTGGGCACTCACAGGAGAAAGCTTCCTGGGAGTGGCAGGCCCCGCCAGGGCATCAAACATGGCTCAGCGCACACCCTGCTGGAGAAAACCCCACACTTTAATGCCACCACCCTGAGAAAGGCAGCTGGGGGTGGCGGGGGGTGTCAGGTATGGCAGACACCTCCTGCCTCCAGCCTCGGGGTTCCCAGGACCAAGTGACCAAGCAGTGAGAATCACAAGGGCCTCGGTCCCCTGTGACAGATGGCTCCTGGGGCCGAGCACAACCCAAAGCTCACAGGCCTTCTGCAGGAGGGCTGGACAGAGTGAGGCGAGGCCCGGGCGGGGCGCCTCTGGCCCTTAGAGCTGGGACCCTGCCAGCCTCAGGCGTGGCTTGGCCCGGAGCCTGCACGGAGCAGCTAAGGGTGGAAGTGAGGAGAGTGACCATGGTTCCCGGCCTGGCACCAGGGGGCTGCTTGGGAGGGGAGGCCCCGGGGGCAGGTTTGTGCACGGGGGCATTCAGGCAACACCTGGAGGGGGAATGGGAGGACACATTCCACATTAGGGCCTAGGAAGGGAGACCAGGTGCAGCCCTAGAACGGCGCCCAGGGCACGAGGAAGGCCACGCTGACTGGACCTCCCCTGCAGTTTGTCATTCTGGCCCCTGAGCTGGGGCCAGGCGCAGCTGGCTTCAGTACCCCTGCGGGGCGTGACCCTTGCCCTCCAGGCCTGCGTAAAGGTCTGCCGGGGCCTCAGGCGAGTCAATCGTCTGGTAGGCACTGTGCTCTTGGGAAGGTCCGAGGAAACCTAGGGCGGGGAGATGGAGAGAACAGAACAACGAAGGGCGAGGGCTCAGCACGTTCCACTGAGTCCAAACCAAGGCCCGCTCCACCCCCGCCAGGCAGGCCGGCAGGCCAGCGACAGTGGCCATGGCCCCAGGCACCAAGCCTTTTGCTGTGTTGTCCATTCAGTCCTCCCATAACCCTACAGAGCAGGTGGCTTCAAGGCCCCCACTTTACAGATGAGGAAACTGGGGGTCAAAGAGATGCACTGACCTGGCTGACATTACACAGCTCAAAGCTGAGGACTAAGACTCACACGCAGGCGATGTGAGCCCAGAGCCTGGGGGCCCCTGGGCCCCGGTGCCCCCATCCCCGGCAGCGTGCTCAGGAAGCCGGGCTGGGGCGCGTCCAGCCCTGGCCTGGGCAGCACAGACACCGGTCCTCTGCCCAGCGATTTTCAACCTTCTTCACTTCATGGCACATGTAAACTAATTAATAAAATTCTGCAGCACAACAAAAAATATGTATTTTTTGCAGATCTGACAAAAAAAAAATAGGTATACTTTTGATTCCTTCACACTAGATTGCTATTGATGTGTTGGCTGCTGTCATTATTTTATCTGATAATCTAAGGGAAAAGAGGTCAGTGCCCCTGACTAAATAGTCAGGCATCGCATGTTTTACAAATTTTTGCAGCGCACGGCCTGAAAATCACCGCTCTGTCTGGGAGGACAAAGCCTGGCCATTGCAGAGCCAGAGAGCTGGGGCTCGGGGCACAAGGCCTCCGTGCTCACCCTCTGCACTCTAATCCCTGCTCCGCTCATCTGTCCTGCAATCCTGAACAAGCCCCAGGGGCTCTGGGCCTCAGTTTCCCCATCTGTCCAATGGGAAGGATGCTCCTGGCTCCCTCTCACCTCAGGGCAGGCCCAGGCACTGCTGAGGTTGGTGCCCCCAGGCCGCTCCTGCCCTTGGCCCCGCGGCTCCCCTAGGCGGGTCACCACGGGTCACTCTAACCCTCTTCTCAGGAGTAAAGGCAACAGACCACACCCACCCTTCCCCACTTCTTTCTGAGACAGAGGGAAAGGAAATGAGCACATGTGTCAGAGACAGCAGGACAGTGGCTCGGCCACACGGGAAGGGGGACGACTCAGGGAGGGCGTGCAGTGGGGCAGAGAGGGGCTGGGCTAAGGCGAGAGCGGTGGTCGGCAGGGTGAGCACCTGCGTGCAGTGCTGTCTGCGGCTGAGGCCCCAGGCCCCTGGCGGCACCCTCTTTCCCATGGCCACCCAGACCCCAGGAGGCAGGACAGGGAGGCTCTAGGGATGGGGTCGGTGGGAGCCGAGAGGAGAGGTCAAGCCTCAGGCTGCAGGCGGCCCAGAGTGCCCGCAGGACTGGCGCACACCCCCAGCTGCATCCATGCAAGAGCTCAGGGTGGAGTCCTGGCCACTGCCCAGTCTGATGCTGGCGACAGGTCACAGCAGGCTGGGACAGCAGGGAGACCCCGGAGCCCCTGCAGCAGTGACCAGGGGCCGGCCCACCTTCTAGTCTGGCACTCAGTGCCCACACCAAGCCCCGCCCTGCACCCTGAGCCCTTGTTTCCTGGGGGCAGGGGCTGTGGGTGAGGCAAGGTGACGAAGGAGATGAGAGGGGGCGCGGGGAGCTGGCCAGAGGGGCGGCCTCACCAGCGTGGAGTGGGAGCACGCCCCCGCGCTCCCGGTACATGTGGGACACCAGCCAGCAGGAGAACGGCTTGAGGAGCAGGCTGAGGATGGCCATGCCGGCGCCGAAGCGCCCTGTGTCCTGGAGGTCCGACTGCGGGTAGAAGATGCTGATGTGGATGATGTCCAGGAAGATGGTGGCCACGAGGCCACACAGAAACTGCAAGACAGGACAGCACAGGGCCCAGGCATGACCATGAGTCATCCGCGTTTACGAGCACAAGGACACCCTGTCACACCCCCATCGGGCCCCCCGCCCCCTGCCACGTATCGGCCCAGAAGCTGCGTCTGAGCCCTGCCGTGTCCTTAGGGTTTGCTGGAAAACAGCTCCAGCGAGCAGGCAGGACCCTGTGGGCGAGATGCCTGACGGGGCTGCAGCACCGGAGCAGGGACCCGGGGGTCTCTGAGGTGCAGACCCAGCCTGCCAGCTCCACGAGCCCCCGCCCATCTCCTGTCTCCACCCTTGAGACCATGACGAGGCACATTTGGTTCCAGAACCTCTGAGATGGAAGGTACCTCAGAATATACCCACTGTCTCCTCCACCAAGGAAACCTCTCCTCTGAGGGCGCCAGCCACTGCCCTTCAGAGCTCTGTGGGCGTTGGGAAGCCCCGGAGGCTCGAGCCTGGCTGGGCTGTGTCCACTCTGACCTCAGAGTAGTGGAACTCTGTCTTTGTGCGCCCACCAGCCGAATCCCTCCCTCCTCAGAGAGGGTCCTGGGTCGGCGGCGGGGTATTGAGTTCTTGTTTCGCCACCCTTGGGGCATGGCCAGTCTGCAGCACCAGTGGGACCCACCCTCAGCCTTTCTGGGGAGAGACAGTGAGCAGACCCTGGGCTCTCTGAGCCAGGCGTGCAGAAAAGCGGCCAGGCCAGTGAACACCCACACACAGCCTGGGCGGGCTTATCTGCAAGGCTTTAGAAAATGGAAAACGGGGGCTCAAGGAACAGACAGCAGACTGGGACAGGCGAGAGGAAGGCGGACCAGGGACCACGGATCCTCCGCGCCGCTTCCGCAGCTCACCATGCTTATGGCGTCGATGGAATCCCGCTGAGCGACGGCCCACACGCCCAAGGCCAGGATGGTGAAGTTGGCCCAGGCATAGGGGCCCGAGAACAGGAGGCAGCCCCTGCGGGAAGGTGCCTCTGAGTCAGGTTAGCAGGTGACTGCCCCACCGGTGCCCTCCCCCTCCCGCGGGTCCCTCCCTCCAGCTCCAGGGTCTGAGAAGAGGCTGCTGTCTGCCAGGCCACTTGTTCCCCAGCTGTGAGCCAAGAATGTCAGCAAAGCCCATTGGCTCTGCCTCCAAATAGGATCCCTTCAAGCCCAAACCACCATCCTCTCCTGCTGGGATTTACCAGCCTAGCCTCCCCACTGGTCTCACTTCCACTCCTGCCCCCTTCTGGCCATCCTCTGAACAGCAACTAGTAATGTTAATCCGGTGCTATCACTCCTCTGCTTAAAGACCTCCAAGAGTTGCCTGTCCCACTTGAGATAAAATACAGACTCTGTCTCATAGCCTAAGGGGCCCTGTGGGAGCTGCTGGTAACACAGCCCCCCTTTACTTCCCTCTACAGGGAACGCCTGGCCCCTTGTCATTTTAGTCTCAGCTCAAATGTTAATTCCAAGACTCCTTCTCTGACTGCCTAATTTCTAATGCCACCTTGTCACTTTCTAACATAACACTCACCGTTTTATTTTTTAGGGTATTGCTACTAACTGATATGTTTATTTGTCCACACAGTGAAAATAATAGCTAACAACAGAGCCCTTACTAGTATCTGGTACATTTCTAAATGCTTCGAATTAACTCATTTATGTGCATTTGTGTTAACAACTCTAAGAACAAGGCACTATTATCCTCATGTTATGAGGAAATCGAGGCAGAGAGGCCAAGTAACCTGCCCAAGGCCCCACAGCTGTTAAGTGGCGGATCTGGGATTTGAACCCAGGTCACCAGGCTCAAGAGGCCGTGCTCTTATTCACCATTTTCACGGGGCTTCGACTGCACAGCAGGCAGCGAGGCGCTTTGTAAACTGAAACGACATTCACTGAAGTGTACCACTCAGAAAACTCGTGTGTGGAATGCAACCAGGCTCAGCGGTGCTTGGGGGTTTTCCGAAAGCAGGTGCTGGGGCTCAGCAGCTAGGGGGTGCGGCTGAGAAGTCTGACCGTGCCACCCTGGACGCGGGCTCAAAGCTCCCGGGAGGCAGTGATGCCAAAGGCCTCTGGGAGGGACTGCCGGCCCCTCTGACATTCTGGGGATGTGGGCCGCTTGCTGGTGATCAGCTTGACAAAGGTGCTGTTTAGTCTTGGAGTCGGCTGGGGGACAGGTGGACAGGGAAGCAGACACCTGTGGAGTCACTTACCAGGTCGTCAACAGCCAGTGAACAAGGATGATCATCTGTGGCACAAAACGGGGGTGGGGGTAGACAGCTGTGAATGCGACCGCTACGGGGCGGGGAAGGCTCTGTAGCCAGAAAACACAGGTCGCCCCTCCCGGCGGTGGCACGGGAACCAGGGTGAAGGGGCAGGACACACAGGCCAGGCCAGGGGACACTCCCACCACTGACACCCGCAGCCTTTCCTGCTTCCACAGGCAGGAGGCTCCTGTGGGGAATGGG
This sequence comes from Pteronotus mesoamericanus, assembly GCF_021234165.1. Classification (NCBI taxonomy): domain Eukaryota; kingdom Metazoa; phylum Chordata; class Mammalia; order Chiroptera; family Mormoopidae; genus Pteronotus; species Pteronotus mesoamericanus. The sequence continues at coordinate 4,239,084 of NW_026555200.1, forward strand.
GAATTTGCTCTGGACGGGAGGAGGCCGTGATGGGAAATGGCTGGGCGGGGAGATCAAAGAGGCTGGTATCCTGGCACACGGGCGCTAGGGTGCCGTGCAGGGCAGGAATCGGGGTGCGGCTGGCGGAGGGGCCTTGAGGGCCGCGGTCCGCAGCGGGGATTTCATCCTAAGTGCGCCAAGGGCAGCCTCGGGGGCCTCTTCTGCCAGGAAGCAACTCGGTGTGATTTATGTTAAGGGAAAAAACCCTCTGGCTTTTTTTCTGGCTTTCTCTAATATTCCACCCTTTTTATTGCCCCATATGTCCTTGAAGTAACAGTTCCCGTGACTGAAACTGGTCTCTATTACTGGTCATCGAAGGGACCCCAGGTAGGAAGGAAGTGGGGGAGGGGCAGACGCTGTGGGAACGCAGGGCAGCTGCCAGCGGAGTGGACCCTGGAGGGGAGCTCTGGGGCAAGCGGGGGGGTCTGCCAGGTCTTGGGGAGGGACAGCGAGGTGTCCCAGAGTGGGCGTACGGAAGGACAGGCAGGGAGGCAGGACCCAGAGCCCCGAGGGGGAGGAGGAAGAGGAGGAGGAGGAGGAAGATGTGGCAGTGGCTGAGGGGCAGGGGTGGCACTGAGACGGTGGGAGGCCAGGAGCCCCGAGTCGGGAAGGTCATTGGGGTCCTTAAAGGGGTGACTCAGAGCTCGAGGAGGGGGCCAGCTAGGAGAGGGGCTGCCGCAGGGGCGGCAGGCAGGGCCCGGAGCGCCGGGGTGGATGCAGCGCGGATTTGCGGGGACTGGCCCAGGTTTCTGGTCTGTTGAAAGGGCAGAAGGAGAGGTTGCCACCTGCAATAAAGAACTCTGGCTGGGGAGAGAAAAGCATTCCTAGAAGAGTCACTATTTACTGCACACCTACTGTGCGCCAGGCCTGTGCCAAATGCCCCACATCACCTTCCCTGGGCCTCCCAGCAGCCTCTGGAGCAGGTGCTGTTATCCTTCCCATCTGACAGATGAGAAAAGCGGGGAAAAGCAAGGTGATCAAGGTTCCACCAATGGCAAGTGCAAAAGCCAGAATTAAACTGTAAGTCTGATGCCAGCCCTGGCTGGCGTGGCTCAGTGGACTGAGTGCCGGCCTGCAAACCAAAGGGTCGTGGGTTTGACTCCCAATCAGGGCGCATGCCTGGGTTACAGGCCAGGTCCCCAGCAGGAGGCGTGCGAGAGGCAACCACGCACTGATGTTTCTTTCCCTATCTTTCTCCCTCTCTCTAAAAATTAATACATAAAACCTTAAAAAATTAATAAAATGTAAGTCTGATTCCTAACCTTCACACTGGAGACTGGGGACTTCAGCTAAGAAGACCCACTAGGCTGGTGAGAAACGTGGACATTTTCCACACGTCTGGGGAGGCAGAATCTGGAGCAGACGGCTGGGATACCCCACCTTCACCCCAGTGACCAATGCAAGTGAACAAAAAGGGGTCTGACTCCACAGCCCCCAAACTCAGAAGACCAGGAAAATAATTCTGTAAGAACCAACAAGCCCGACGTTAGGGAGGTCCTGAGACTCTGAAAGAGCCAAGTCTGCACATCACAAGGAATCTCTGTGATCGTCTACCTTTGTACATTCTTAGTGCTTCCTATGCGTCAGGCGCCATGCTGAGTACTTCCTGGGTATGGAGTCATTTCATCCTTGCAGTCCTCTGAGGTACCATTCCAGGGCTGGGAAAACTGAGGCTCAGAGGCAAGTAACTTGTTCAAAGTCACAGAGCTGGCCAGCAGCAGAGCCAGGATTCAAACCCAACCATTAGCCTCTCTGTCCCAAGTGAATGTGCTCATCCCATTACACAGATGCGGAAACCGAGGCAGGGAAGGCTAGTCTTCCATGGGTTTCTTTTCCCAGAGGCTTAAGAGAAGTGACCACATGGTTCTCAGATTCTTAAACATTTACTGGTTTAACTTAACACCCTGATAGCTGCTTGGTGGCCACCGTGGGGACAAGTGAGCAGAGCGGATGTGGCTCTGCCCCGCCCTCCCCAGCAGGAGGCAGTCACTAGTCTGATAACCACCGGAGGAATGAGGGATCCAATGAGGCACCTGCCCTGAAGGAAAGCTACAGCAAAGGAAAAGAAACCTCGTTCTACAACAGGGCGGCCAAGATGAAAATGGTGAGCAGGGACAGAGAGGAGAGAGCATTTCAAGCTGAAGGGACATCACCTGCTCTGTGGCAGAAGGGAAATTGGAACATTCTGGACACTGAACAGAAGCCCAAGGGACTGGAGCAGAAGATAAGAGGAGAGCAAGGGGGAGGGACAGGAAGCTGGGGGTGGGCAGGGCTGGGCCTTAGTTGGGGGGAAGAATTCTGATCTTTATCGAAAGAGCCAACCACTGTCCCCTCTAACAGGAAGCACTGCCCACAACTGGGAGGGGATCCGCCACGCCACGTGGCCAAGCACAGTGTTCCTGGTATCTGGCTTTCGGACTAAGAGGCAGAGGAAGGAGGCATGGGGACAGCAGCTCACACCACCCCCTTCGCCCCGGGAAACCAGCACCTGCTCCTTCCCGCCGCTGGCTTCTGCTCCTCCCAGGGCTCTGGCTCCTCCATCTAGACTGCGCACGCAGCAGCTTTCCTGCAGAGCCTGGCCCTGCTTCAGTGAGGCGAAGGCTGAGACCCAGGCGGGCCGTGGATCCGCGGGGGAGCCCTTGGGGAGGTCGCTGGGTATTACCTGCGAGATACAGACTTTTCCGAGAGACAGCGAGAACCTGGCTAAAGTCGGGAACGATGCCATGCCTTTGGGGAGGAGCATACCCTGGAAATACTGGAGCTCCTCCGAAGGCACACAGTCCCCTCCGTGGGACGTCACTTTTGTTTCGTAAATATTTAAGAGACTTAGCACCATCTAGTCACTCCTCTTAAGCCCCTGGGAAAAGAAGCCCACTGAAGACCAAGCCTCCTCTTCCTCAGTTTCCCATCTCTGGAAGGGGAGGGCACGCCCACCCAGGCCGACACCCAGGCCAGCCCCAAAAAAAACCTGGCCAAAGCGGCCCTGCCCTTCCCCCCAGCCCAAGAGAACAGTAGCTCATCTCTGCACAGGAGAACGGTTTGCTGGCCTTGGGGGAGGTTTCCAGTCACCAAGGGGACACCTGGGATTCTCAGGTGCTGCCACAGAGAATGGGGGGGGGGAGGGCGGGCAGGACCTGACAATATGTCCAGGGAAAGAGGAAAGACAGGCATGAGCCCCCGGGTTCTTCACATCGCGCTCGGCCTGGGGGCTGCCCGCGCTTCACCACAAGGGGTCTGCGATGTGTCAGCAGACCGGAGAGGAGGGGTCAAAGAGCCAAGGCAGCCGGGGGCGCGGGGCGCTGCACCAGGAACAGGAGCCCCCAGTTCTGGTCCAGGGACCAGGTCCCTTTGTGTCTGAGCCCCAGGTGCCTTTCTTCTCTGTGAAACGGCAATGCCTGTCACCCAGGTGACCCATGTGTCACCCCTGTGTCTCAACCACAGACCGACAGGCACCCAGACAGTCCCTGTACGTGTCCAGTTCACAAGCACAAGCACTTGTGTGGGACAGGCACCCTGTAACAGCATCAACAAGAGCAACTCCTGCTACTGATGAGGATCGGCCCTCCAGGTGTCTACACTGCCTGCCCTGTGTCTACACTGCCCTGAACACGTAAGCCACGTCATCCTTACAACTACAAGGGAGAGAGTATTAATCCCGTTTTACTTATGAAGAAGCTGAGGCTGTGAGAGATCAAGCAAACTGGCCCAAACCGTAACACTCAAATAAATAATAGAGCCCAGATACAAATCTCAAAATCGGTCTATCCAGTCCGAGCTTTTATGCCAAGAAATATGTAATGTTGCACCACCTCCTCAACCACTGGATCCTCCTCTTATCACCCCAGATGATAGCGTTTATTTTTATCCTCTTTTTACAGCGAAGAAACGGATACTCAGAGAGTTAAGAAAGCTGCTCAAGGTCGCTCGGCTACTAAGTAGTAAAGCCTGGCCTTGCCTGCGGGCCTGTGCAGCACTGTCAGGATCTGGAAAAGCGAGCGAAGGGTGGACGGAAATCTGGGGAAGGGATGGCCACGGGGGCACGTGGACCTGGACTCGGGCCCTCTGTGCGCCCCTACAGGGCCCGTGGGGCACTGGGGTGTGGGTGCAGAACCTCAGATCCGCACAGAGAATCAACACGTGGAATACGTGTGGGTGCAGAACCTCAGAGCAGCACACAGAATCAACACGTGGAACACATTCCCCCCAGTCCTGTGCAAACACGACCTGTTCCGTGAGGCAGTGAGGTCCCCGAGGGTGGCTGGGGCTAAGGGCCACTAGTCAGGGCTGCCTCAGCGGGGAATAGCATCAACCAAACATGTGGGTCTGACCCTGGACCCAAGACACCGATGCTGTGTGACCTTGGGCAAAACGCTTGACCTCTCAGAACTGCTGCTTGCTCTTCTGTCCGTGAGGGCCCACGTGCCTGTTTCACAGGGTTGCTGTGTGGATCGAGCGGTACAGGGAGGTGAAGGGGTGTCTGAAACACTCATTGCGGCGCCTACCAGGTGGGCAGCCCTGGACCCCCAGCCGTCCTGGGCTCTTAACCCTAAGGCTGCACTACCCGTGCCCCTTCCCAAGGGCCTCTTCCAACAAGGCCTCATGAACCCAAGTCTAGTCCTTTCCATGCTTGTCACAATGTCATTTCTCCCACCCAGGACTTGCCTCATGACAGGGCTCTGAGGAACTGCCATTTGTGCAAAGGGCCTGGGGCAGCTGTTCCTTCTCATCTGGCACCACTGCCCACCCTGGCTGGGCACAAGCAAGCATTCGGCCAACGCCTGAGGAATGTATGAAATGAGCAGGGAGGGGGTGGGGGAACACCGGGTGCATCCCCCCAGCTCCCTCGGGGCCCTGATCTCAGAACGTCCTGCCTAACTGCCTGCGAGCAAGGACTCAACAGCTGCCCTCCCCAGGGTGGCCAGAAAACACAGAACATCCAGTTAATTTTAAATTTCAGATAATGACTATTTTGTTAGTATGTCCTAAATATTGCTTGGACTAGACTTATGCTTTAAAAAAAGGAAATTACTCATGGTTGGTATGAAATTCAAATTCAGCTGGAGGTCCTGTATGCTCCCTGGCAGCCCTAGTGCCTCAGGGTCTCCCCGCACTTGCTTGTTTCTGACTAGCAGCAGCGAAGACCCTTAGAGACAAGGAGTCTTATTTCCCAAGTCAAGGGAGGGACCAGTTACTGCATTTTGGGCCCCAAAAGCCAGCGCAGCTCACACTTGTGGTGGCACTTGGCTGGCAGGCCTGTAAAGTTGCTCAAAAGCAGCCCCCAGCAGACTAAGTCCTCTTGATGGACATAAACTGTCAAGGCAGAATTCGGCCCTCACTAACTGGAGGCCAGGAAGGCATGCAGCTTTGAAGTGTGACCGGGTAGGTTCAAATCCTGACTCTGCCACTTAATCCCTATGGGACCTTGGCAAGTTCTTGACCTGATCTGAGCTGAAGTTTGTTCATCCGTAAAAAGACGACAGTATCAGCTTTCTTGGAAGGGCACTGTGATTAAATCAATAACCTGGCATACCGCAGGTGCCCCTCTCAATCCCTGCACTTCTGACCCCCGCCTGGTTTTTCTCTTAGCATTACGTTAGGCAAGTCTCCAATCAGAAAAAAGGCAGCTGGCATTAACCCCACACTGCCTGAAGCAGAATGAGCGTGGATGCCAGCAAACCTGGGTTGCCCTCATGTCATTTCTGCCCAGCTAACCAGCATCCCACGCCCATCCCCTTGCTCCAGCCGTCGCTCCACGCAGCTGTTGACTGGAAGCTTCAGGGAGGTTTGCCCAAGGGAGTTTGCTTACAGAGTCAGCCTGTGTGCAGTCATTGCGCAGAACACGTCTCATGACTCAAATACGGAGGATGTGTTGTAAGTAGTCATTTATCATTTGGGTTCCTTTAGTGCCAGACACCACTGGCTGCTAAATGCTTAGTCACTTTTGAGTATTCCTGGATACAGGTCTCAAAGGAGTCTGCACCAGTACCCAGAATGGCAGGTTTGGTTCAAGGTTCACAGCCTCCTGACCAAAGCCACAGGCTCTGGCCCCTCTGCCCCAAACACAGCAAGCGCAGCGGGCTGGGGCGGGCGGGGAGGAAGAGAAGAACAGGACAGGGCACGCTGAGGAGCTGAGGAGGAGGCTCAGGAAATGAAGACACCCCAGGAAGCTCAGCAGCGTTTTCCAAAGTGCACAAAGTTGGGGGTTTCTGCTACTAAGCAACTTCAACTTAAGTTCGTGTTTCTTAGGAAATAAGCATGCTGGGTTTATATATTTTGGGAAAACTACCTGTCTGGGAAATCGAATTTTCTTTACCTGACTTAGCAAACAAAGGAAGGTACCAGGGGGTGCTGGGAGACCAGGTGAAAGATCTAGCCGCTCCTTCTGTCGGTGGAGGGCAGGTGCCCCGCCTCCAAGTCCCCGCGGGCCCCTCCCCCGCGCCTTCCTCTTACTCCAGGGGAATTCTGGGCGTGTAGGCCAAAGCGATCCTCCGGGGAAGAGCGCTCACAGCTGGACGGGGCTGGCTCCGAGAACGGGCGGCCCTTTCCCTCCCCTGCCGCCTCCAGTTCCGTCTCGGTCTTCCCTGCAGGCATTTTCCTGAACCCTGCTCCCTGCCACGGTTCGTCTGCCCACCTCCTTCTCACCTGGGGTCTGTACATTCTCTTCCTCCCTACCCCTCCTCTTTCTCAAACTCCCGGCCCTCTCACCGCTAACATCCCACTTTAAAAAAGCAAACGCCCCCACACTCGGGAGACCCGCCCCGCGCCCGCCCGCGCGTCTGCCCGCCTGCGCCTTGGCCACCCCCGCCCCGCCACGCCCGTCGCCACCTTCAGGTTCACGGCGGGCAGCTCCATCCCGACCTAGGAGGACGGCACCTGCGCGACAGCCGCGGAGGCTGCGGGACTGCAAACTCCGAAAGAAAACTTGCTAACCCCGCCCCGGCCGCTGCTCCCGCTCCAACCCCAGCTCAACTCCCGGCCACGTGGGTCTGGCCACGTGACCGTCGCCCAGTTGCTAGGAGACCGCGTCGGGCTGCACGCTGAAACTCCAGTCTCCCAGCTCCCAGCTCCTAGCTCCCGCGACTTCCTGCTTACGCAGTTTCCAGGTGCGGGTGGAGGCCTCGGGATTTCTGTCGCCAAGGGCTCAGTATCTTGCCTGGTTAATGTATCCCAGCAGGTGGACTGATGGGACCACCTGCTGCCGGGAGAACTTGGGGGAATGTCCAGGTGCAAAAATGGCAACAGCTGGTGTCTCGTTTCGTAGAGCATCCTGTCTCCTCCCTATTTCCCACTGTTAAAGAGGAGATATTTACAGGACCTACCTCATAGGATCCTTGTGAAGAAAAATGAACGAGTTAATGTTGTTAAAGAAAAATTATTTAGACACTTGTTAAAATGGTAAGGAAGACTTTATTCAAGACTCTTGCAAAGGGAATATTGCAAGAGGAGAGAGAAATCGAGCTGAATTATGAACACAGCAAGGACAAATGGGGTTTCATAGCCAAGCAGCAGAGTGAGCGGTCAGTGGATGGAACATTACAAAGAGGAGATGTCAAGGGTAGGTGGGGTTATGCTAAATTGACCTCATAGGGTTCCTGCTAAAAGGCAGGCCAAGGACTTAGACTTTGAAAGTAAGTGTGTGTATGGTGGGAAGGACTTGATCAGATACCAAGGGTGAGCTGATATCAAGGTCGGGATTCTTGCTAAAACTGGGCTATGCAGGCCCAGCCAGAACAGGATGAACACAGCGCCCAGGCTGAGACCTTGTCATGGGAGGGCTCAGAGGAGCCAGACTCCTGTTTGGTCAAGGATAGTTTTTGTCAAGGTCAAGTCCCCGGCACTTAGTAAATAGACAGTACGTATAATACATTGTTATTATCAATACACAAGGGGCCAGTGGTTGGTACCCACTTAAGATAGCAAAAGCTTCAGAAAGATCTGGCTGGAAGACCAGCAGAAAACCTATAGGACACGTCTGTCTCCAGACGGGAGAAGAGCAGGGAAGACAGGTTCTGTCAACATCCTGTTTGTCCCTTAACGGTGAATGGAAGAAACTGAGGAGAGGAAAGATTCTCTCACCTGGCATCTCAAAGACTGGCGACCACCCAAACAGGAACATCAGTTCCTGCTACTTCCATCCCCTCCTGACTCCATCCTTCACCAATGGCCAGAGAAACCCTTCATCTGCAGAACGTCAGCTTTCATTTCGGGCCACCCGGGATGAGGGTCCCCTGGGGTCCATCTGAGAACTTGTTTCCAGGAGGCAGGGGATCCCTGTGGGAACCTGGGACACTGCCTGGGCCAGTCCTGAGATCATAACAAGCCACAGGCTCTGTCCAGATACAAAGAGGAGATTTTTCCGGATGGACATGGGGACTTCTGCGGAGACCATGGGCCTCATTTAATGCCCCATGTGGAGTGGAGACACGGCCCTTCAGCCTGGGGCAGAGCAGCCCAGCACCTGCCATTGTAACTGAGAACTGGTGCACTGTAGAGACCAGCCGCAATCCACGAGCTTGAGTTTTCAGGATTTAGGCCACAGGGCGGCAGCTCTAGGCGGGAGCAATGAGAGGGTGAGTCCTGGCTTTGTCCACGCACTCTCTGAACTTGGGCAAATTGCTTTGCCTCTCTGTACTTCCATTTTCTCGTCTGTAAAATGAGGATAATAACAGTATCTTCCCAAAAGTGTTGTTAGGATTTGTAACACATGAAAAACGGTGAACAGTGTTTGGCAGGCTAAATCAGGATTAATTATTGTTAATTACCGTTATCGGCAGAGTACCGAGAAAACAGTAATTCCTCAATAAGTGGTGGGTATTATAACCTTGTGTTAGATTGTTATTGATCAGTTTCCTCCTCAGAAATATTGCCCATGTACCCCAAATCCTAGAGGTGTTTAATCCAAGCCTGTAGGTCTGTAAGAATATCGTGATCACCTCGTCAGGAGAAAATGCAAAACAAACAATGCCTGGAATTAGAGCTGGCATTTATTTAGTGCACATTTTGTGGCAGACAGTATGAAAAATGCTCAGAGTAACTGTTCACTACAACGCCAGGCTGTAGATACTGTTCTTACCCAGAGTTACACTAAGGTGATTGAGGTGAAGAGAAGTTAGGAGGCACCCCCAAAGGCACATCACTAACTGTATGAAACTGGGCTGGGGCCCGAGGAGGTCTGGCTCTAGCATCCTGGCGTTCAGCCGCTCGGCTCTGCTGTGCACACTGAAGGGAGATGCTGCCCAGGCTGAGATGGAAGGGGTGGAGGCCAGGAGGGGAAGACAGACGAGGCACCGGGCTGGGTCTGTGTAATACCCCTGCAGCTCCCAGTGAGCTGCGTTCATCCTGACCAGCCGGGGCCAGAGGTGTGGGGGAGGAAGCTGGGACCCACCCAGCTGGCTGGGATGGGGAGGGAGCCCAGGGGAGCAAAGGAAAGTGAAACTATTCTCAAAGGAGCCAGAGTTCCTGTTATGGCCCAGTCATGACTAAGGAAGGACAAATGGATCCTCCAAAAGCACATTGCACAAGGTTTTTTGGGGGGCAAGGGGATCATACTTTCAGTGACTACACTTTTGGAAGTCAAGCTTCAGTGTTTCATGTCCCTCATCAATCCTGTCTGTCTCAGCCACGTTTTAGCTTTGTACCTTCAACAAAGAAACTGACCTGCAGAACAGATTCATTCATTCACTCATCTACCCAGGCAATAGTTGTTGAACACCTATCTGGGTGAATATCTAATTGAGCAGTGGCTGGGTCATATAGTGGGGGTGTATGCAGCCTTTTAAGAAATTGCCAAATGGTTTTCCAAGTTGGTTGTACCATCCTCTTTTATTTTCTTCATAGCGTTTATCAATATCTGAATGTATCGCCCTATCAATTTACTTGTTTATTGTCTCCCTCCCGCCTCAACTAGACTGCAAGTCCTAGGAGGTTCTTGCAACCTCAACACTTGCCTGGCACATAGTAGGTGTTCAGGGCATGACCAGACATACACCAATGGAACACATTTCTGTGTGCCACGTCCTTCCATCACATGTACCTGGAAGACCTGCCACCCAACTCCCTGTTTGTCCTCAGGGTGCTACTGATAGTCCAGGCTCTGTCCCAGAAGTCACTTGGTCAGTGCCATGGGTTATGAAAATGGCTGATAAAGCAACCGCAGCCATTTCCTTCCTATGGTTGCTTGTGTCCTTTAAAGGTATTTTTTTTTTTTTACCCCTGCCTTGTTCCCTTCTAGCAGAGTGAAGTTGGGCAAGTTACTCAGCCTCAGCGTCACTTGGGGGATCCCGTGACAGAACTACGCAGCGTGCCTGGCACAGCTCCTGGCACTTGGTAAATGCTCCGTAAACAGCTGCCCTGCTGCTATGGAAAAAAAAATTGCAGCATCTTTCAGCGACTCTCAGCAGTTCCTGGCCCAGGACCGAAGCAGCAGAAAAAGGCCCGGTCGATGGGGGTAGGACTCCACCCGTACCCCTTTCCTACGAGCTAAGCCCACAGGCGGGGCCTCCTCATTTGAGCATGCTGTGACCCCCCAACGGTGACCCCCTAGTGCTGCCACTTTGTACCTAGAAAATGGGGACAGCGATAGTCAACCCCGGAGCTCTGTCAGGCACGAAGGAGGCACTGAATGTGAGAGGTTCTGAAATGATTTCCAACTGTCCTCAAAGTTCTGGACACCCAACGATTCTGACATGGGCTGGCCACTTCCTTTCCCGCGTAGGTGACTCAAACTGGAACAGAGAAAATAACCAAGACACTGTCGGCAAGGCACATGCATCTGTGAGAAAGCAGGGCCTCCACGTGAGAGAAGGGCCTGGGGCCAGCGCGTGGCTCTCGGTAGCCCCGGAAATGTCACTGGGATCTCGCCTGGAGACCTGGCCTCCAGTGTTTCGCTGAGCGTGTCACAAACGCTGGCTCCGCGCTCCCTGGCCTAAGTTCAGGCAGAGTTGGGGAAGGAAGCCCTGGTGTTTCATTGGTCAAGCTGTTCTCCGTACCCGTGGACGTGCTCTTCCCACTCTGAAGCCAGCCGCTGGGAACAGACAGTGGGAAGAGGGGGCAGAAGAGAGGGAACAGGAAGAACCGAACCCTGTGGATGGGGGTCGGGGTGGCTCTCCTGGGCTCACGGACTTCACCCCCTGTCCTTTGGCCCAGGTTCTGGTAGATGCCGAGGTTCTGAAAATATCAAACGCCATTATGATTCGTCAGTTAAATCACTGCATCCCTGCAGCCATTCACTCAAAGCAGGAAGGGACGAGATCCTAGGGGAAGCATGGGGCCGGAGGGAGGCACGGTGGGCGCGGCTGCGGCCTCCCTCCTCCTGGGCTTTCCGGAGGCGGCTGGACACTGCTGGGCAGGGCGAGAGGCCCCTCTCCAAAGGAGACACTTGATTTTTCGGATGAGCCGAAACGAAGGGGAGTTGATTCAGAACTCTTTGTCCCAACAGCACAGATCTCAAACTTACAGCAGCATCCATCGCTGACTTTGATAGGCCCAGCCAGGCTCCTTGAATCCTCCTCCTTGAACCTTACAATGCAGCCAGTGATCGCTAATGTTCCTCTTGCCTCCCCGTCCCACCAGGGTCCTGTGCAAATTACTACCGGGTGAGCCCATCCGCACACTTAGTAATATTACCCTGGCACTCCAGAGAGGCCTGTGTGCTCACACTGGGCATCAGCGAGCCCATCAGAACACCCTCTGGACCCCTTGGTGGGTGTGGGAAAAGCAGAAAGGGAGACCCCGCTGCCCAGGGCCCTTTGAATTCCAGGAAACGGTGGTTGTGTCAGACACCAGCCAGAGAGCGCACGCGCGGATTTCAGAGGCTGTTGCTCAAGCCCATCTGCCCCGTGGCTCTCCAACTCTGTCCCGTGGCGGTTCTTCCTCCCCCTTGCCCTCCCACAGCAGCCCTCTTCCCGTCGTCATGTGGACATGTGTGTGCACACGCACAGGCCCTCACTGAATGTGTGCTGGCCGCCTCCCACCTCCCTCCGCCTCTCCTGGGCCTGCCCTCCATCCCACGTCCGTCCACGTTGCAGCAGCCACCTCCTTCTCTCTGTCCAGCCTCCCATCTCTCCATGTGGATGGAATTCCAATGCCAAGGGAGGCTCTGGCTGCGCCTTGGGAGTGGCTCAGACACACAAACCAGGCCTGTTACGGCCACCAAGCCCTGCAGCCCCCAAGATGCCTATCTGCCATGGGGTTTATCTGGGTGTTTGCTTTCACCTTCTGTTGCTGTGCTGGCTCACTGCAGACGGCTCCCTGTTGGGCTCTGTGAGGGCTCCCCGAGGGCAGTGAGGGAGACTGGGCTCAGGTGGGGGTGGGGGCGGAGATGAGAGAAGGATGAGGAAGCGGGTGGTGGGGTCGGGCAGGGTGCTTCCACAGCTCCTGCCAGTCGGGGAGCTCCTGGGAGGAAACCCGGGGGCCCTCCAGGAGGCAGCGTGAAAGTGGGCACATGTTGTTTGGTTCTGGCAGCCCAGGGCTAGGGCCTGCCCCACGGAGCTCCCGTCCCCTGCAGACCCCAAGCGGTGCAGCCTTGGTGACCCTGGCTGAGCTGGGGAGTGGGTGGGAGTGGGCGTGAGGATGGGTGACTGGCCACCAGCAGGTGCTCAGTAAACCTGAGGCATTTGAGAAACAACATGGGGTCGGCGAACATAATCAGGTTTGCGAGTCGGAGGGACTTGGGTGGTGCCCCTGGTACTGCCACTACAGCACTTCTTTGACAAGTGGCCTTTATTTCTCAATGCCCTAGTTTTTCTCTTTTGCAAAATGGGGTCCAACAGTTTCCAGCTCTCCAGGAGGGTGGGGGATACAGCTCAATAGACAGAGGCCAGGGTTGTACTTGGATGGATGCATTTCTTCTCTAAACAAGTACAGCCCCCCCTTATCCATCCCTCTTAGATGTTCCAAGACCCCCAGCAGATGCCTGAAACTGCAGGTAGCACCGAACCCTGCATATGCCAAGCGCGACATATACTGTGTCCTTTCCTATACAAACACACACACCTATGATAAAGCTTAATATATAAAGTAGGCACGTAAGCTATTAATGACAATAACTAATAAAAGTGGAACAATGATAAATATACTGTAATAAAAGTTACGTGAATGAGTTGTCGCTGTCAAAGTATCTTGTACTGGACTCACCTTCTTGTGATGGTGTAAGGAGACGCAGTGGCTACGTGATGAGGTGAAGCGAGGGGAGTGAGACACTACTAAGTAAAATAAAAGCTATTTGAACACAAGCGCAGCAACAGTTGATCTGATAAGTAAGGTGGCCTCTAACAGGGAATACAGCGCCGGGGTGTCCAACCTTTTGGCGTCTCTGGGCCACGCTGGAAGAAGTAGAATTGTCTTGGGCAACACATTAAATACTTAATTAAATTGTGACATGTAATCACACACACACAGAAATCTCATAATGTTTTAAGTAAACTTAGGATTTTGCGTGGGACCGCATTCGCAGCCACATTGGGCTGCATGCGGCCCCCGGGCTGGACACCCCGGTACAGCACGGATACACTGGACAAAGGGACGATTTATGTCCCAGGTGGGACAGAGCGGGACGGCGCAAGATTTCATCACGCTACTCAGAACCGCACGCCATTTAAAACTTGCGAATTGTTTATTTGTGCAATTTTCCATTTAATAGGTTCGGACCGGGGAACGCGGAAAAGCGAAAGCATGGATAAGGGTCACAAAAGGTCAGTGAGCTGAACAGCGAGCTCACTGCAGCTGCCACTGAGACAAGAGATGTCCTTCTTGGTGCTAAGACGGGCCACCCCTTGCCAGTTCATGTCCTTTCCTAAGATGGCATCTGAGCCTGCCCAGGCCCGGCTTCAGATGGTGTCACTTCATTCTTCCCCATCCTGCCAAATTTGGCACCTGTATTTCTCCAGACTCGGCCACCTGGGTCTAGAATGAGGTTGCCGGAGGTCAGCCTGCTGGGACCAGCCTCCTAATCTCCTTGGGACGTTAGCTGCCCCAACATTACAATGGGATGGAAGATAAAAAATATGAGGACCGGGGGAGGGCAGAGATCCTGTCTGCCTTGTTTACTGTTTAGCTCAAAGCAAATGCTCAGTCAAAGATGTGAGTGAATGAATGAAGGCGTGACAGGGGAGATACTAGGCTTACAGTCCCCTCCAAACACCCAGGCAGTGCTCACTGCCCGCACAGACAGGCCACCTCCTAGAGGGGCAGAGAGAGACAACAAGTCAGCTTAGTAACCATCACCTCTTTATTTACAGCTCAAGAGAGCACATGCAACACAGGACAGGGGCGTAGCACCTCCCCCCGCCCGCTGCTGCCCCACACTTTAGAGAGGAACCACCAACCCCCAGGCAAGTTCCAAAGAGTCAGAACACCCGGCACTGAGGGCCCCAGGCCCAGGGGCCGCTCTTGATTTTCTCCAAAAACGAAGACCTGTTCCAGCCCCGGAGGCTGGGTCTCAGAGCCTGCGAGTTCAAGTTCGTGAAGGTTATCAACTGGGCGAGCCGGGCTGTCGACTCGCACCCGAATGTAAATGTCCCTGAATCACCTCAATCAATGTCCCCGCGTCCTAGACCTGTCTCTCTCTCTACGCGGCATAAACATGGCCGAACTGGAGAACTTGTGAAAAAACTCACCTGGCCCCACCCCCAGAGATTCTGATTCAGCAGGAGGGGCCCGGGCCGCATTTCTACCCAGCTCCGGGGAGGGGGACACAATGGGGGTCAGAAAGGACGAGGAAGCCTCGTGCGCCCAGGAGAAGCCACTGATCTTGAATCACACCACCCGTCCTGACAGAGGGTGCGGAAAAATAACTAACTCCCTGCAATGTAAGTTCCTGGTTTTGCAAACTGCTAGTTCCTGCCACGCTCTCCCCAACACACGTGTGCGCACGCACACACACTCTCACACCCTCCTCACAATCTCCTGTGAGATCGAGGGTCATCATAGAGGTGACAGTGCCCCTTCCAGCCTGTGAAACCGCAAAGGTGGAGCCGATATAGTTTGCTTTTTGGCCTCTCTTGCCACCCGTCCCTGTACCCTGGTCTCCCTTGCTGTCCTGTTTTACAAACATGTTCCTTGCAGGTTACTTGCATCTTCACCGTGTCTCCAGCTACAGAGAGGATCCCACTCCAGGGGGCTGTGTGCCCACCACTCAGCCTTCGATTTTATTGGGTGTGTTGGACGTGGCTTGAAGGAACGGTCCACCTGCAGCCTCTCCGCAGGGGAAGGGGTTGCGGCTTCGCGATGGGGCTTGTATCTGTTACTCCCCAAAGGGCAAATGAAGCTGCCACTTTCCCATGAGGCTTTCTTCCTGTGTCCTCTGACCCTCAGGGCATTTGGGGACTGCTTGGTGCCACCAAGCAGATCATGGAAAGGCAGCCCGTGGGAATGGTGAATATCTCTGGGGACCGGCCTAAGACTCTACAGGAGGAATGCAGGGGGCACAGGTGACTGTCCCAGCAGCTATTGGTTTCCACTTGGCCCCGGGCTCAGGTCCCCACCCCCTTTGCCGCCACCAGAGTGTATTTTTAAAAGCTTGTGAACCTGTTATCTCAAAGCCACACACACCTCCGGCTCTGCCTGGAGTCTGCGCATGCTGCCGCAGGCGGGTCCAGAGCAGTTCGCTGAACCTCAGTGACCACAGAACTCCCTGTCCTCTCTTCTAATGGGGCACCTCAAGGCCCCAGTGTTCCGGGGGACACACTTTGGGGAAGGAGCCTAATGGTGGCTTAGAAATGATCTTTGAATACGCAATGGATCATGAGCAAAGGACGCCTATTAAACTGATCCTAGGAAATAAGTTCACTGAGCCGGGGGGGCTTATTACATGCCTAGCACTGTTCAAAACACGCTGTAAGGATTTCGCGATTACTTTTCACAATACTCCCATTAAGGAGGAGTTATTGTCCCCATTATACAGATGAAGAGATCAAGGCACAGAGACCTTAGGAACTTTTCTAAGGTCACGAGGTGGCGAGGGCGGGAGCAGGCCTTGGTCACCGGCTCCACTCTCACAGGTGGTAGGACAAGGGCAGCCCTCGGGCCCAGCCCCACATTAGTCCCTGGCAGAACCTTGAAAACACAGGGATCCCAGGCACAGCCCAGACCAGTTAAACCAGGATCTTTGCAGGTGGGCCCCAGACACCGGTGCCTTTGGAAGCTCCCCAGGTTATTCAAATGTGCAGCCCAGGCCGAGCCTCGAGCGGGGAACTGCAAACTGCGGCAGGCGGGCCCAGTCCAGCCCACTGCCCGTTTTTGTGTGGTCCAAAGTTAAGAGAGGTTTTCACATTTTTCAGTGTGCTTTCAAAAACCAAGAGAAGAATGGCAGCTTGTGACATGGGAAGACTGTATGAAATTCAACTCTCAGTGTCATAAATCGTTTTAATGGAACCCAGCCTAAAAATGTGTGTTTGGTCCTTTATGGTCAGGTTTGCTGAACCCTGGATTAGGAGAAACTGGCTTCTGTGTCAGCAGAAGGAATTTAAGATAGACCTAAGGAAGAACTTCCTGGCAAAAGAGTTTTGCTAAATACTTGAGGGGGCTTTGGGATCCCTAAATCTGGAGATTAGAGGATTTCACTGCCACCTCCACCCTACTCTGCAAAAGCCAGATGGAGACAGCAGAGCAAGTAGATAGCTGGGCCGCGAATTTCCAAGTGCCCTGGTGGGGAGTGATGGCTCTGTGGGGCCTTCTGGCTCTGTCTTGGCCTTCTGGGTTCCATTGCTGATGTCCTGGGCCATCTAGCCACTGTCCCCAGCCTTAATGCCAGGTTTCCTGCCAGGAGCCACACCCTCCGGTGATCTCCAATCAGCCACCTCCTGTGAGGCACACACAGCTCTCAAACAGACAAAACTGCCTGACAGATGGAGGATTCGATTTCCAAAGAGCTAGCTTTGATCTCTTTCAGTTCCCCTGCCCCACCCGGCAAGACTCCCCTGCCCATCGAACTTGAACAGGAGAAAAGAGCAAGCATATTCGGTTTCTGCTAGATGAGGCCGCTTTCCCTGGTGCCAGACCCCTTGACCCTGGCTGATTTTCCCAGGGGAGTAAACAGCCCAGGCATCCCGTTGGCCTGGCCCTTCCCTCCAGCAGGTGTCCAGGCCTGCAAAGAATTTGGATGGGTAGGGCTTTTGTCATTTGAGACCTGGTTTGCCCTGGGCCAGAGGGTTGGTCTGGAATGAGATGCCCGTGGGCTGGGGGCCCCCAGGTGGCCCGCTAGAGCCACCTCTGCGTGGAGAGATGTTCTGGGTGGGCACCGTGGGTCTGGCCTGGGGGAGCAGTTAGCTTCAGGCACCCCAACCTCAGAGGGGCCCCAACTCCTCAGTGGGCTCCGTGGCAGAAGTGCGGGGTGGGGGTCCTGGCTTGGCCTCCAGGAAGCCCAGGAACCACTAAGATGTAGCCAAGCAGAGGCGCATGGGCAGTGTGTGCTTTTTGAGTCCATGCCTGAATTAGATTTCCAAAGGGCTCGAACTACAAAAGCTAAAGAGCTCCTGGGAGGAACGCGTCAGGGCAACACCAAAGCACCGGTCCCAGGACTGGGCGAGCAGGGCTATGGGAATTTAAGGAACCTGTCGTATCTCCACATGCCAGCTCCCAGAAGGCAGGGGCCCGTCTGCCCAAATCATGCCATCGACAAGCAGGTGCTTAGTGCAGGTTTGGTTTTGCTCGCAAGGGGATGCCCCCTGGTCCAGGGAGGAAGAGAGCGGTTAGTTACTGCAGCTTCACCCCAGCGAGAGACTCCCAGGGAACGCTCCTCTTGCTGAAAGCCCTGGAGAGCCTGCAACAAGTCTAGTTGTGACAAAGCAAGAACGTGGGTTGTGGAGCCAGACAACCTTGGGCCAGGTCCTGATCACAGCTCCACATCTATTCCCTAAGCAGGGGCGTCCAGCCCAAGGCCCATGGACCATGTGCAGCCCAGGAGGGCTTTGAACGTGGCCCAACACAAAATCATAAATTTACTTAAAACCTTTTTTTTTTTTTTGCTCATCACTTTTTTTAGTGTTTGTGTATTTAATGTGCGGCCCAAGACAATTCTTTGTCCAGTGTGGCCCAGAGACGCCAAAAAGTTGGACACCCCTGCAAGGCATGGGTGGGCGCTCTTGGGGGGCTGGAGGGGCGGACAGGCAGTGTGGGCAGGCCCCCAGAGCTTGCTGCAAAGGCGGAATCGACTGAATAGAAATCTGCACTTTCACCTGACCGCAGGGGATCGGTGTACCGGTTAAGGTTTGAGGAGCATTGATCTGGGACCCTGGACAAGTCATAGGACTCAACTGTGCCTCAGTTTCCCCGCCTGTAAAATGGTGATAATACTTCCTTTAGAAGGTCATGTGATAACTAAATAGGATAATGTGTGCCACGCTTTCAGCACAGGGCGTGGAACGTACGTAAGAGGTACAACTCTTCACTCCTGCCCTCGAGTTCCCTATCTCTGGGAGTTTCCATTTCTTTTCCTTTCCAAATTAAACCCGGAGTTATTGCAGTGTGGCGGTCTGACAGTAGAGGGCGCTCTCGACATTGCCATCGCGGAAAACCGGGCACCCAATTGCCGAGGCCGTGAGAGCGGGTCCGCCAGCGGTGGTGGGTACAGATGTGCTTGATGCGCCTTGGCTACTGGGCAGAGGGAGGTCACCAGAGATCCCGCCCCGGGGCTGCAGGTCCTGGGCCGGAGCCTGCAGCCTCAGACATCGGGTCCTACCATTTGCTTTCCCACTGCTAGTTATACACAAATTGCCCTCTTCTCCAAACCTCCAGCGCTGAGTCCCCGGGCCTGCGGGGGGCACCTTCATCTGGGCCACTAGACGTTGATGAAGGATCCCTGGTCCCCGTTAGCCGTCTCGGGCTCCACGCACCGCCCCTTCCTCCGTGTGACCCTGCGGTTCCGGTGGAACTTGGCGTAGCAGCGCAGCCCTGAGTGAAGGGAGTAAAGAGGGTCAGGGGTGTTCCCCGCCCATCTCATCCCCATCCTCCCACCCCACACCCTCTGGGACCCCTGCAGCCTCTTCCTACCGTCCCCTTCTTTATTCTGCCCACCAACCAACCCATCCTCTACACAGTAGCCTGAATGCGGAGAAAGGGAACGGTGGACAGATGGAGCACCAGGGTCGTATGGAGCCGTGAAACAAACTATTCTGTGTGATACTGTAACGGTGGGTACATGCCATCATGCACTTACCAAAACCCATAGAACGCAAAACACGAAGCGTGAACCCTCACTTATACTATGGACTTTAATTAATAATAATAATGCATCAAGATTGGTTCATCAATTGTAGAAAGTGTACCATACTTATGTGAGGGAACAGTAAGGGAAACTGCAGAAGAACCCTGTGTTTTCTGCACAATTTTTCTGTGAACCTAAAACTGCTAGGAAAAAAGTCTATTAAAGGCTTTTGAAAGGAACACACGTTCTGCCCTCCCGTACAAAGCCTCCCAGCCTCCCCATTGTACACAAAAGGAAATCTAACTTCAGTCTTCTTGCCTTCCCTCATCTATCCAGCCATTTCCTGCCTCAGGGCCTTTGCACATGCTGTTCTCTCAGCCAGAGATCCCTTCCCCAGGCCCTTGGCAGAGCGGGTTCCTTCATGGCCTTCAGGTGTCAAAGAGACCCTCCCTGACCACCGAAATTAAAGTAGGCGTGGCCCTCCTGGCGCATGGGGGGGAGTTTCCTGGCTGCGGCTCTCTCCGCTGAGATCCATGGGTAGAGGTACTTTTCATTTAAGGCCACATCCTCTTGATGATGGGGAAAAACATGTCAGTGTGGCCTGAGTAAACCCCAACATTTCCCTTTAGGAGTGACCACAGACAGAGAGGACATCGGTACTTTAAGGTCTACTTTTGTCACTGTTAAGAGAATAAAGGGACTGCTATGAAGTTTGTGCTCACTGGCCTAGAATTGACACCTGGGTCACTGGGCTTTAAGACCTGTGGCCACACAAGTGACACCTGGGAGTAGACAGAGGGTTCATGAGCAGGAATGGCTGGTAGCTACAAAAGCCCTTCCAGAACTCTCCAGAACCCAGGCTGGCCCTGACTGCTGGACTTCAGACCTGAGCCCCTTGTTCAATGTTTGGGGGTATCTCAGGAGTCCTCAGGGCTCCTGCTCCCCCTGAGGGTTCCTGGCACCCCCTGGGTCCCTCTGGGGTGGCATCTTGGTGAGAATCTCCTCCTGCACCATCTTGAGGGAGCTGCCAAACTGCCACTTCCACTCGTCTTCTTTTTTGAGCCTGAGTCTCGAGGGAGGAAGCAACAGTTTTGACGGAACCGACCATCGCGAGGGATCAGTGGAAATTAACAGATGGGGCTTTGTTTGTAGACGTCTCCTTTGGATGCCTGGAAAGCTGTTCCTTCCCACTAGAGACCCAGGGAGGAAGGGAGGATTGATTTTGATTCCTGGGCAGAGGGGCCACCACTGAGCAGCCAGCCAGGCACCAACTAGTCATGAGCAGCTCAGTAGGGCCAAGCCCCCCTCACTCAGCGGGGCTGGACCTGGATGCCGAGGACTGCGGTTCAGCCCCTACGTTGTCCTGGGCTCCCTGGACCAGAAAGCCTCCTGCCCTCTCTGCACCTCAGCCTCCTCCTCTGTGAAACGGGGCCCCAGCCCTGCACACAGGTACCAGGAAGCAGCTTCCAGCATCCCCCCAGTTTCCATTCCTGCTGCCCCCCTCCCCTCTCACCTCCCAGCTGGTCCTTCCTGTCTCCATCCCTGCCCCTCACAGCTCTGCAGCCTTAAAGAGGCTTTTAACCCCCAAGTCAGACCATGTCACTGGCCTACTTAAAACCCACCTGCACCTTCCGGTTACAAACCAAATGAGGCCAACAAGGGCCTGTGTGACCCTCGTAACCGGCCTCCCCCACCGCCACCCCGTGTGCCGCTGGGGCCACCCCGTGCCAGCCCCGCTCAGCACACCGGCCTTGTTCCTGCCCGAGGTCCTTGCCTTTTCCCTGCCTCTCGCCTGGGGCTCCCCCCGCCGCCCACACCTTCAGGCGGCTGATGCTGCTGTCCACTCCTGTCCGTCCTTTCACGAGGCCTCCGGACTATTTTCTTTACAGCTCTTACTGCTTTTAAATACATCTCATCTATGTATTTGATTGCTGTCTGCTCATCTCACCAGAATGGACTCTGGATGCAGAACTTGCTGGTTCTTTTAGCTGCTGAGTCCCCAGTGTCCAGAACAGCACCAGACGCATAGTAGGTACTCAATAAACACTTCTTGACTTCTTGACTATGTAATGTTACTGCTTTCACAGCAGATAATTTTCAGGCTAATGTGAACAAAAATAGGGTGTGTATCTCGGGATGGTTAACAGAGGAACTGCAACCAAATTCCCCCACTCAGAATATATGAACACTAACTGGATATTGAATGATAGTGAGTAATTATTGTTCATTCTTGTCATTTTTTAAACCTCACCTGAAAATATGTTTTTACCGATTTGAGAGAGAAAGGGTGGGGGGAAGAGAGAGAAACATCAACGTGAAAGGGAAACATTGATTGGTTGCTTCCTGTATGCGCCCTGACCAGCTTGAACCTGCAACCCAGGTACGTGCCCTGCCTGGGAATCAAACCCGCAACCTTCTGGTGTACAGAACGACATTCCAACCAACTTGAGCCACACAGCCAAGACTTTGGTATTCTGTTTCTAGAAGAGTACTTATCTTTTAGAGACAGACACCGAAATAGTCACAGATGAAACATCTCTCAACTCCGAGGAGTTGTTTCAAAGCCATTCTGGAGCCGGGGAACTGCGCAGGGGAGAGAGGACACGGACTGGCAGGGAGCTGGTAAGTGTTGCAGCTGGGCGCTGGAAAACAGGGGCTCCTTGTTCTGACTCCTGTCCGACTACTTCATATAGTGTTTGAAAATGTTCAAAGTACAACACTAAAAATATTCCTCACTTTTCTAGCTGTGTGAGTTTGAGCAAGTCACTTAACTCGTCTGGGCCTTAGTTTGCTGGTGTGTAAAGTGGGGATCATACTAGCTCCTTCCTGGATGGCTGGGAGGATTCGGGAGGCACAAGGATTCAGGACACAGGAGGATAATGGGGATGATGTGCTCAGCACAGAGCCCGGCACACCGGGGCACGCCTGGGGACACCTGGGCAGGAGCGCACCTCCTGCTCCGCGCGGGAGTTCAGAGGAGTTAAAGAGGTAGCTGGCCAAGTGCATCTTTCCCTGGGATGTGCTGGGAAATCCACCCCCGGCAACCCGCCCACCGCCACCCCGGCCCCAGCCCCGCTATCACACTTGGAAGGCCTCCCCTGGGATAGAATTCTGGCCTTCTCAGATTCGATCTTATTTAAAGAGATAGGCTCCTCTCCCCTCCCTTCTCCCGCTTCCAGATCATGGGCGATCATGCCAGCTTGTATTTCGAGAGGTGAGAAAAGCAAATCTAAGAGACGATGCCAGGAATCGAGACTAAATGAGTTCACAGATTGGGAAGGCCCCGAGCAAAGCTGTTGTTGCTCGCGGCTGCGGCTCCCAGGGGATTCTCCCACCCCCGCCTTCGCTGCAGGCCCCTCGGCCCACCCTCTGCTGGGAAGCCGTGTCCCCCACTCAGCGCAGAACCAGCTTCGGCGGGGAAAGGCAGGTTGTGGGGTTCTCAGAGCATGAGGCCCGCGTCCCCACCCCGGGGAGCCCAGACTCACCTTCCACACACATGCAGTCATCGAAGCATTTGTTGTTGAGGCCCCGGTTGTGGGGCACGCAGAGGTGCTCCCGCAGGCCGCAGCAGGTCCCTGCCGCACAGCAAGCACACATGGTCAGCCAAGCCGAGCGGGCCCTCCCCACCGGCCGGCTCGTGGTCCCACTGGACAGGAGATCCATCATCTCCGTGGCAAGGCCGTGCCCTGGCAGGGTGCGGCCATCTGGCGTGCAGGGCTCCCAGCCAGAACCACTGATGGATGTCGTGGCCCAGGCCCCTGCGGGCGGGTGGCAGAGACCCCAGCTGCCCCAGATGGGCAACTGATTGATCATGGGAAGGGCGGAGGCTGTGTTGGATCACCTCCCCGGGAGAGGGGGTGGAACAGCTAGAGGCTGCCCGTTGTGGAGTCAGCTTAGAGCTGGGGGCGGGCCTCAGGGACCACGGACACCAACGTCCCCTTCGGGCAGATGGGGAAACTGAAGCCCGCGGGAAGCAGCGAGATCTCCCCAGGCAGGCCCAAGGCATGGCCTCGCCCACTGTGGGCCAGCACTCAGCGCGACTGTCCAGTTGGCCCAAACTCCAGCCTTTTCTCTCTGCTCAGGGTGAAAACAATGGTTTGGAAAGAGAACAGCCCGCCAGGGAGTCGTTGGTCGAGCTCACACAATGCCAAATGCTGGCTCGGCCGCTGTTTTCTGGAGTATTCTGGCCACTGAGTAAACCACGGAGCACCGTGGAGGTGTGCCATTCGGCAGCTCTCCCC
This sequence comes from Pteronotus mesoamericanus, assembly GCF_021234165.1. NCBI lineage: Eukaryota > Metazoa > Chordata > Mammalia > Chiroptera > Mormoopidae > Pteronotus > Pteronotus mesoamericanus. The sequence continues at coordinate 4,262,505 of NW_026555200.1, forward strand.
CTGGGTGGCATTTGCTGTCCAACAGCGAAGAGAGCACTTAGCACCTTCAGGACGGCACCCTGGCTGGGCCCATGGCGCGCTGTTCCCTGAGCAGTCCCAGCCAATGATGGGCCTGGCGATCATGGGCAGGGGCCATTTCTGCCCACCCAGCAGGCAACGTTTGCTCTGCAGCACCCCCATCGGCGGGAGGAGACCGACCACAGGGCAGGATTCCCAGTCCGTTTCTGCTCCTCCCCAGTTTATCATGCACGGGCCCTCCCCCCCACTCCCCCACCTCCCACACATCCAGCTCCTCCCCAGAGGATGCTTCTGGGAAGCCCCGCCTGAGCCATCCAGGGCCGGCAGTTTGGGGCGTCAGCCCAAACATCAGGCCCTTGCTGTCAGACTGCCTTGATGAGCACAGCGGCTGAGCAGGTGAGGAAGTCGTTGAAACAGCCACACAAAGCCCAGCAGTGAGTGTCATGATGGGTCCCAACCAGATTTTAGGAGGAAGGTGGGGGGCGGGGTGTCATCCTGACATAAGGCAGTGCATGGGACAGTGGTTAACCGGGCAGACTCAGGTGTGGGGCGCTTCCTAGCTGTGCGACCTTGGCTGGGACACTTGGCCTCTCCAGGGCTTAGTTTCCTTGCCTGAAAACTGGGCGTGACAGGGTCTCTTTCTCTGGGTGGCTCTGAGGGTTAAATACAGTGTGGCAGCAGCTCTCAGTAAAGTGGCAGCTGGCACTGTTGCCACTTACTATCCCCAGAGGGCCGTGAACCTGAAGTCCCTCCTCATGTGCCTGGGAAGGCCCGCCCCACCCCATGCAGGTCCGCCTGCACCCAGCCCGGTGCCTTGAAGGTGGCGCTGGTTTGGTACCTGGCAGGCAGTCTTGGTGATGGTCGCACGGCTCCCCTTCGGCTGCCGAGGTTTCATTGCCATCACTGGAGAGTTTGCCCCGGTGTCTCTCTGGGGACAAGGACATCTGTGGTCAGGGGCTGAGGCCCAGCGGAGCAGAGAATAAGCACAAGGACACCTGTGTCACAGTGCTCGTACTGCCACTCCTGCCGTGTGGCTGGACACTCTGCCTTGAGTTCTCTCTTTTCTAAAATGGGATCAACTGTGGTATGGACCTAAGTTTTTTTCCCCAGGCTATGTGACAAGTTCTCAATAGTGGTATTTCCATTTGGGAGGTCCGTTCCAGTGTGGACGCCATGGCCCGCCCACCCCCCACTCTGGACATCTCTAGGTCAGGCTGGGCTGACCAACAGAGATGGGGGGCGGGGCGGCGGGAGCCCAGGCTCGGGGGTGGCAGATACCTTTCTTTTTCGCGGAGGGCCAAATCTCAGGTTTTAAGTCTTCATAATCGGTCCAGTCGAACAAAGCCATGTCCAGCGTGGGCATCACCTCCCCGTCAGGCCTGGGATGAGCCTGCAGAAAGAGGGTGGAGCGGAGAGAACGTGGAGCCCCCAACAGATGGAAGCAGAAATGTGGGGCCCCAGGGCCAGGGGGCAAGGGAGGGGCTCCTTGGAGACCAGCTCATCTTCGGCTCTACAGTCCCTTGTGGTTCCTGCCCCAGCAATCGCCAGGACATTTGCCTCATTTGACATTCAAGCAGGAGGGTGCCTACAGGCGACCCATGCAGAGGGCGGGGGTCGGGGTCGGGGGGTGCTGGGAGGCAGTCGTGGCTGCTCAGGGGCTCTATACCCATGTGGAGGGAGTTCACTTCCCTGCCCCTTCGTGCCCCTGCAGAAGTTGTCAGCTCTCCATGGTGGTACTGCCGAGGCCGTGGCCGCGGTTCCGTTTCCCTCGCAGCCCCGGGCCAGCTGTCTCAGGGCTGGGTCTGCCCACAGCAGGACGTGGGCAACAGAGGAACCTCCTGGGGCTGGGTGCTCAACGGATGGACTTCAGGGGCCTATGACGGCAGGGACAGCCCTGTATTCTTTGGGGATGGTCCACAGCTTTATCAGAATCTCAGGGGGTGCAAGACCCAAAAAAGAGAATAAGAAAGATCTGCTAAAAAGTAAAGTTTTTCTTCTACCTATATGTTATTGCTCATTTTTAATTATTTGCTATTATTTTGATAATATTTCCAAATTAGGATATTATTTTGGAAAATATTTCAAAGCTACCCAAGAGGAGCAATGACGCACACCCTGTTAATTGCAAGAATGATGCAATGAACTCCCGCCTTCATTCCCTCTAGACTTGCCAGTGGTAGCAACCTGGCCGCACGCTCACCTGCTCGCTCTCCAGACATCTGCTCTGAAGGCCTGAAGCACATGCTAAATCTTAACTAATGCTTGTTAATTCTGGAATGCGGGGACCTGGTTTCTTACAGTATTGTGATCCTCTGCACTTTTCGGTATGTATAAATGCTTCCCCAAGGGCGTTGATCTTCTCAGCACAGAGACCAGTATGCTGAGCGGACACTGGCGTCCTTGGCTGTCCCTGAAGTGAGACCCCAGGACCACTTTCTCCCAGACAGTGGCAGCCCTTTCAGGACAGAGTGCCCGCCGGGCTGTAGCTGGGCTGCACGGGCATCAGGAGACCCGGTTTCCGGCTAGCCCCAGCGGCCTGCACCCATTCCCTCTCACCACTATGCCCCAGTCTCCCTAGATGTCCTAAGAAGGATTTGCATGATGCGGTCTCAAGGACTCTTCTGGCTTCAAGGCAGTTCTGAGGCCGCTTACCTGGGGCCACAGGGATGTGACAGGCAGGATCAGGGACCCTTCCGTGGCAGGTGCTGCCTCAAAGGTGGTTAGGTACAGTACGGTAGGGGCCAGGCTGGTAGAAGATTCCTCCATTGCAGCGTCCGGCATGTGCTCTTCGAACTCCACCTTCTTCATCAGGGAGCTGGGACCTCGGACCAAGGCTCGGCCTGAGACATGGAGTGGTAAACACAGAGCCTTTGTCTGCTCGCCACCCTGTATCAGCCCAAAGCAGAACCCACATTTCCTGCTGCAAACAAGGGGGCGGTAGGCATCCTATAACAAGCCCTTGGTTCGCAAATGTTCCCGCTGCCCACACTCCCGGGGAGGTGGGAACCACGGGCAGGGGCGAGGGACTTTCACTGTTGCCGGGGAGACAGCCCAAGGGTCCTTGGTTGAAAGCAGCACCCAGCAAGTCCAAGCCGAGGCTGGCGGGGCGCAGCCAGGGGAGTAAGTACAACAAATGGGAGCTGATAGCATCGCTGATGAAAGCCTTGCTGGAGGGGTAACATCTGAGTAGGGGAGCAAGGCAATGAGGCTGAGCTGAAGCTTATTGCACACAAGAGAGTGCCTGCCGGGCGGTGAAAATCATCACCCTGTTTGCAGAGGACCTGCTGTGCATGAGAACCCTGTTGCAGGCCTGGTCCTGCGTCACGAGCATTGTTTCCTAGGCTCTGCAGCAGCTCTAGGAGGCAGGCACTCGTTCAGCCTCATCCACAAGGAGGAAACGGAAGCACAGAGAGGCTAAGAGACTTGCCTGGGGGCACACAGCTGGTAAAAGTCGAACTGCGAGCCCAGCTGGGCCTGAGTGTAGAGTCAGTACTTTTTACCACCAAAACCGCCTTTGGAGCCATATGGGCATGAGGTTGGGTGAGCGTAACCAGGCAGGTTGGGGTGGTGGGGAGCTAAGGGGCTTTGGGAGAAGCTGGAGGGCCTGGGCTCTTCTTGGCTTCTTTTTTCTCACGTGAGATCTGGCTTTAAGGCTGGTTGGGTCCGTTGGGATCGCTCCTCTCTCTGGAGGTGAATCCCAGAGAGCAGCAAGGCCGCTCTGGGATCGTCAAATCCGCTCTGTTCATTTTCCAGGCTTCACAGCTGGTCAGCAGGGCAGGGCCTGGCCTCCGGACCTCCGTGGTCCCCCCCCTCCTCTTGCCTACTCTCTTAGGAGGGTCCACTGGCCCACTGGAGCTGGGGGTGGGGCTGAGCTGAGTCGGATCCACACACCAAGTGTGCCCTCTGCCTTGGCCTCAAGGATGCCAGCATCCAGGAGTGGGAGGCTGAGTCTAAGCTTCCCCTCCTCCCGCCCCCCTACATACACACACTTGGGGGGTCTCAGAAGACCTGCAGGGAAGCAAGCCCCTGCCCTTTGCAGGGAAAGCTGGGGCTGAGGCTCCACCCACCTCCTCCTACCCACCCTGGCCCCATCCCTGTTTGCAGCTCTAGACCTGCCCCTAGAGGCAGTCTGGTCACAGGAAGAAACTTGGGAGCCAGGTTTCAGCAGGGGGCTGGAGGCCGGGTGAGGCTGGGGAGGGGCCAGCGAGGGGACTGCTGGGAAATGTTTGTTCGAGACCGAGTGGGCGGCTGGGGCCAGTGAGCGGCCAGATGTTCACAGGGTTTGGAAATGTGGAGGACACTTCACGGAAGGCGAGGAAGGCTCAGGGGCGGGAGCGCTGCAGGGGACCAACACGCGGTGGCCGGAGGGATAGCGACGGGGTGCCTCTCCCCCGGGACGTCTGTGTCCAGGTTGGATGGAGGGCACTGATTCAGCATCAAGAGAAAGCTGAGAATGAACCAGTGACAGCTGTGCGTTGTCCCTGACACTTGCCAGGCACCACTCTGAGCACTCTACGTGGCCAGTGGCCTCTTAATCCATGCTGAGGGTACACGGGGGCCACAAACCTCGTTTTGCAGAGGGAGAAACTGAGGCAAAGGCCGGTGACTCGCCCTGGGCCACAGAGCTAGTAAATAATGGAGCCAAGATCGGAACTTGGGCAGATCTGGCTTCAGAATCTAAGCTCTCAACCCCAGCTCTATGCTTCCAGGTTAATTAAGTGATGTTCTTGGTGGGCACCGAACTGGTCCATCCCTACTCAGTAGGATAGATTTAGGTCAGATACAAAGTAGAACTTCTTGACTTCTGAGGATCATCTATTGACAGGAGTTTCTATGGCCACATGTCCCTCTCCTCCTCCTCGTCTCCAGCCCTAAAGCTCCCTTGGCCATTGGGTCTGAGCCCTCTCCCCTCCCCCACCCAGCCCCTCCCTTCCATGGGAGGACACCACGCAGCCCAGTTACCTCTGTGCAGTTTCAGCCTCTCCCTGCGTCTCTTGTGCTCCCTGCCACGTTTCTTCCCTGGAGACCGGTTCTCCTTCTCAGGGTAGGGCAGTGGCAACCCCAGGAGCAGATTCTTGTCCTGCAGCAGGCCCGCAGGACTTTGTCCAGGCAGCGGCGCCCCCGCGCCTGGCAGTCTGGAGGCCTGCCTGGTGGAGGTGCCGACAGCTCCGGCTCCCTCCTGGGCCCGGCCAGGCATGCCAGCACCCCGCGGCTCCTTCTTGCCCAGGCCGCGCCGGCGGTGGTGGCTGACCTGGGGTGTCCACAGTGCTGGGCCTGGGAGGTTGACGTGATTCTCAGGGAGGTGTCGAGCCGCGGTCCCGGGTCCCAGGGAGCCTGCCAGGCTCAGCTCCAGCAGCAGCAGGAGGGCCAGGAGAAGCATGTGGGCAGCACGGGTGGCGGGCCCCGCCATGGGCTCCTCCTGTGAGAAAGGCGGCCCGTGAGGGGCTGCCCTCCTCCCCCCCTTCCCACCCTCAAACCCCCTCACTTACATCATTACAGCCCGGGGTTTCCCAACAGGGACAGAGAGGGGACTTTGCCCCCCACAGGACACTTGGCAAAGTCTGGAGACATTTTTGGTTGTCAAAACTGGACAGTGCTACTGACTCTGCTGGCCGGAGGCCAGAAATGGTGGCAAACATGCTCCGATGCACAGGACAGTCCCCTACGACAGGCTCCCCACTCCAGAAAGACCGTGGTGCTGGGGCTGAGAACCACCCCCACCCCGCCCAGAAAAACAGCTTAAGCAGCATCCAGGTTCCGGATTAGTCTAGAATTCCTTCTCTGCACAAACCTCTGCCCGGTGCCGAGTCCCCTGGAATGAGCTCGGAATTACGGCTCTAGTCCCCGGGACTTATCGCAAAGCCTAAATTCAAATAAATGGAATAATAGCGCTTGGGCATGTGCCATGGGCGGGAATCACGTCCAGTGCTTGACGTGAAATTGTGTCACCTGGTCCTCTCAACAGCTCTCTGACGCGGCGCCTACTGTTTTCGGAAGTGGAGGTTAAGGCTCGGAGAGGTGCAGTCACACCAGAGAAGTGTCACTTGTGTAATTCTTATGCCTGTGTGCGGAACTGTCACCGTCACGGGGCTATCCCTGGACACCCTGGTTCTGTCATGGCCTCGTGTTTTGCTCCTGGGTCAGGGCAGGTTCTGACTCGGCACCGTCCCTGCTGGGCTGAGAGGTTCTGGAGGCTCGACTCTAAAACCCTGCAGGGTGGAGTAAGCTGACAGTGTCCTGTGCCTCCCCCGACACCCCGCTTCTCCTCCGGAAGCGGCGCCCCCTCAGGGGACCCACAGCTCTCCAACTCCCCCGCCCCCGCACTGGAGGACGCATCAGACCCCTGGACGTTCCGGAGGACCTGGGAGCTCGGGCCCACCAGGCCTGCTGTTGGGGGCTGATGGGGTATCTGCCGGGCTCCAGTGAACACCCTGGGCCCTTCCCCCACCGCGCCCCCCTTTCCCCGCCACCTGTCTCACTCCATCCAGACAAGTGCTGCGCGAGGTTAGCCAGGCTGATTGAATGTTTATGGACTCCCGGGCCCCCTGAGTGTCCCGTTGGCTCACAAAGGTGCTTACACACCGCTTCCTTGTGATTTGTGGCCATGTAACTGTCCAGGGCTGCGGAAGGGCCGCTGGGCCTGTGAGGGTTCCCGCATGTTCCCCCAGCCCTCTCGGTGCCCGCAGCCCCACACTGGCCTCCACCCCAGGTGCACCTCTCGCCCACCCTGCCTGAGGGGCCCTTGACATGGGCGGGAGGGCAGGAGGGGTTGGGGGCTGGCGCCGGAGCAGGCTGACCCGCTCTGAGAGAGTGTGCCACCTGCTGCCCTTCACTTGCCCCCCCTCAGCCCGACCTGGGACGCCCTGGTCCTCTGGGAGGCGGGGGCTGGGCCTCCATCCCTTCGGTCTGCTCTTCCTGGAACCGCGGGCTGGGAAGGGGGCTGTCCCGTCACTTCCCCTCTCAGCCCCTGCGCCTGGAGCCGCCTGCCTGTCCAGGGCGGGCGAGCCTCGGTGAGCCGTGTGGGACCCCGGGGTGGGCTTGTTGGGACAGCCCTGTCTCATCGCACACCCTGCCGTTCCTAAGACTATCAGCGCAGCAGCCCTGGCCTGATGGCCGGTCCGCCTGGCAGGCTACAGGGGGCTTCCGCACCCTCAGCCTGCCCTCCAGCCTTGCCCCCGTGAGGGTCCTGGAGGCCGGGCTCAGGCCGCAGGGCTGCCGGGCCGGAGGAGGGGGCCCATTTTAAGGGCTGTTAGTCAAGCATTGTCCCCCTTCCAGGGGCCCCTTGAACCCTGTTTTTAGGACTGAGGCATGATGTCATCTTTGTCCCTCCCCCTCCCTGTGCCCCTCGAATCACACCTGCAGCCTGCCTGGGGCGGGGGTGGGGATGTCCGCGTGCAGTTCCGGTGCACCCATCCCTCTCCCCAGACCCTATCAGCACCGTCCTCTGCCCCCAGACCCGGCCTGCACTGCTGCCACATTACTCTGATCATGTCCCCGCCCCCTCTCTCACCCCGACTCAAAACTAGACTCAAAACTATCCGTGGCTCCCTATTGCCTTCCCTTTTAATCCCAGGCTCCTCAGTTGGGCACTTAAGACCCTGTGGAACGTGGCCCCAACCTAGCTTTGCAGCCCTGACTTCTGCTTCCTCCCCTGCACAGCCGATAGAGACTATTCCCTGGGCCCCAAACACACCCCATCTTTCCTGTTTCTATTCTCCCTCTGGCCAGTGCCTCTGCCTGGAACAACCTCGGCCCTCCACCCCCATCTCTTCAAACCCTGCTTGTGTCTGGGCCCCATTCCAAATGTCCTCTCTCCCAGGAGGCCGTGTCCAGTCCCCCAATTCGCTGTGCTTCCTCCTCTGTGCTCCTACCACCCCTTGAGGACCTCACAGGCCATTTCCTGCTGGGTGATCAGCTTTTCTTAAAGCCCCTGACAAGACAGGAAGATCCTCTCAGGCTGTTTCACTTTTCCCACTGGTCCTATTGGATCTATAGGACCCTGCAAATAATAGGCGCCAATGACTATGGATCGGAATGGGAGTGGATTGAGCGCAATTGAACTGGCACCTGAGCACAAGATTGTGAATACATTCTCAGGGATTGTGTGTGTGTGTGGGGGCGGGGGGCGGGGCTGGAGTGAGCCTGGTGGACTTGGCACCATTTTGTCCCGGCAATTGCCTGGAACTCCCTCTCCAGGCCCACAGGGCTTACACGCAGATCTTGGCACAGCCCAGCAGCCAAGATGCCAGCCTGGCAGGGAGCCACTCAGGAAATGTGGGTTGCGACAAAGCCGTGCCAAGGATCCACAGCGATGCAGGGCTCCGGGCGTTTCTGTCGCTCTGGGAGCCAGTTGGAGGCTGCATCACAAAGCACCAAGCATCCAGGCAAAAGGGGGCAGCAGGCACCCCTCCCCCCGCCTCCAGTCAGCCACGGAGGACTCTGCCTGGGGCTTGCTGGCAAAGCCTGCTCCTTTGGGGCTGGGGCTGACTCCCTCCGCCCTCCAGACTGGGGACACTCAACAGCTTTGGAGCTGCCCTGACAAGAGTTGTCGAGGGACATCAGGACCACCCAGGGACGGCGCTCTCACAACTGAGATTTAATAGTGACTCATTAAAAGCAAAGCAAAACAAAAGCAATCGTGAGAACGAGGAGCTGCCACTCCCTATGCAGCAGTGGAGCCCAGGCAGTTACGTGCTTATTTCATCCATTTCTTATTGCATCCTCTCAACTGCCCTGCAGGGCGGGTCATTTTCCGTGTTCAAAATGAGGTCACGGAGGTGCTGAGAGGGTAAGCCACAAATCCAAGGTGACCCAACCAGTGAGCGGCAAAGCCACTCGAAGCTCTGGTTCTCCGCACAGTGGCAGCCCTTGCTCTCCATCGCCCGTGCACGGTGCTGCCTCGGGGCTCACCTGTGTCCGCAGCATCTCCGGACGTGGCCATGAGTGCCATCAGGACCCAGCAGGAGGGACCAGGGCCAAGGAGGGGCGAGGGGTTTATCTCAGGCCCTTATCCTGTCCCCACACTGTGCAGAGTTGAGCTGCAAAGCTGTCTCCACCCAGAAGGCTGCCAGGAAGCAGCATCACATGCAAATGAAGGCAGTTAATCCAGCCTGGAGTGTGCTTAGATTTCTGAGCCTCACTTCCCAACAGCCTCGCATTTGGGGGCCACGAGGCAGGGGGGCTCCTGCCTGGCAGACAACTGTGGAGCCGGGCTGACAACGGGGAAATGCAGGGCAGCTGTAGGTCCTGCAATCTTGCCTTGATGATCAACTCACCGGCTGCCTGGTGGGTTGTGGGAGGAGCAGGAGGCAGCTGGGGGCTGAGGGTGGGTGGCGTAGGGCTGGGCCAGGGGCATCTGTCTGATGGGGACCCCGTGTCTGGGATACCAGCGATGCAGGCCACCGTGCTCACTCCAGGCTGTGGGCCAGACAACCGCCCACTGGGAGAACTAGGCCATCAACCTCCCTCCCTGGCCCTGGGTCTCCTCCGCAAGCATGAAAGGGACACCCTTGGCACAGATGTTTCAGGGGGTCTCTAAGCATATGATTCTAACCTCACTTTTTATTTTTAAAAATATGTTATTTATTTATTTTTAGAGAGAGGGGAAAGGAGGGAGAAAGAGGAGGGAAACATCCGTGTGTGGTTGCCTCTATGCACCCCCTACCGGACAACCCAGGCGTGTGCCCTGAGTGGGAATTGAACCAGCGACCCTTTGGTGTGCAGGCCGGCGCCCAATCCACTGAGCCACACCAGCCAGCGCCAGAGCTCACTTTTTAAAAATATATTTTCAACTATTATGTCAACCAGAGTAAAAATAACAGAGACTCTCGATGTATTCTCCACCCTATTTCCCCACAGGCATAGCCCCATAGTGACTTAGGGTTCTCCTGCATCACTGCAGAGTATCCCAGGGACACAAGGCAAGCCATTCGAAAGAACTGTTGCCATTTGCAGCTACTTATTTACATGTAAGTTCCAGAGTTTTCTGGACCCGAACGACCAGAGCCAGTTCGAGGCTCAGTCTCATAGAGACAAGTGCCACCAACGTCCCTTGCATTCTTTCCTGTCACTGAGGGACAGCTTCCTTTTCCTCAACGACTTTAAAATAGGGCAACATTGTAAATTGGGGGTGCAGCAGTGGTCACATAGCATCTCTAGGAAGAAGAGGCTATAAAGAGTCTAACTGCAAGTAGAGCTTGAAATTGTGTCTGCAGACAGTGGAGAAAATTGCGATTCAGGGAGATTATTGGTAGCGGTGGGGTGCACACTGCTCACTAGCGCCGCCTTTGTTTGTTTCGTGTATCGGGGTGACGGGTAAGATTGCATGGAAAATGATTTGCACTGCTCAAAATAATTGGGGTGGGGGGAGTAGGGGAAGAAGACCCCTGGGTCATTGGCTTAGACGGTCTCAAGGGCCCTGTCTGCCAAAGGAGGCTGGGAATTCAGGACCCACAGGGACAAGACTGCTCCGTCTGTCTGTCTGGCCAACTGGCAGCCCTCTGTGGGGAGGGATGACAGGTACTATTCTCCAGGATCTGGGGTGCGTCCCCAGGGGCTAGGGACATGTATTGAGGCAGCATGAGTTCAGGGGACATATTTGTAAGTGTTAAAAGATAAAGCAAACCCTGACTGGGTAGTTCAGTTGGTTAGAGTGTCATCCGGATACATCAAGGTTGCGGGTTCAATCCCCAGTCAGGGCACATACAGGAATCAACCCACGAACGCATACATAAGTGGACCGACAAATTGATGTTTCTCTCTCCCTCACTCCCGTCCTCTCCCTCTATAAAAACAATTTGAAAAAAGAACACACACATTACAGCAAAACACAATACACAGTAATAACCATCCCATTCAGGGCTATCACTTTTGGAGGTGCCCTGCCTGGCTCCATCCACCTTTCTAACTGTGCCTGCCTCTCGGGCACAGATGCGACCCTAACCTGCCAGGCTGCTGGGATGGGCACCCTGAGACCAGCACAGGGTCTCTGTGGGATGACTGGGGCCCTTCTGTCTTTTGTGGGAGCTTCAGAAAGGGACACAGGTGCTCGGGTGTGGGTAGGGGACTGGATGGGGAGGGATCCTAATTCTTTCCATTCCTCTGGCCACAGCTCAGACCTTGAAATGATCCTCCCCATGGGAACAGCCTACACCCCTTCTGCTCACAGGAAACTTGAAGGCAGTCACCTCTGACCCCTGAGAGACCAAGACACACATGCAAGGACATCTTGCTCCACTGAGAGAACGCAGACGGGGAAGCACATGCTGAACTCATCCCAAACACATCGCCTTACTCAGATGCAGTCTGGGCCCAGGGGACAAGCCCTCCCAGCTCCTGGAGAAATGGGCCTGGGGTTTCTTGGCCTGCTGGGCACAGCTGGGCACAGCTGGGCACAGCTGCGTACCTTCTGCCTTTTCCTGTGGGGAGCCTGGACACTAAGGGCTGAATCCTGTCCTTCGAGCAGCAGCCTCAGGCATGACTGGCCTCCACGTGGGTGGCCCCCCGTGACGGAACTCTCTCAAGTTTCCTGCATGTTTCAGGTGATGTAATACCTCCTACGCCGTTCTTCTGCCTCGCCCCTGCTTTTCACCAAAATATTTTCCAGGTCGCAGTCAGAAGAACAAACCCAGTCACTAGCGCTCTGGAGGCTTAACACCCTTCAGTAGACAAAGCTGCAAGACATACAGCAAACAAGCGACTTCTTAACTCTCACCCCACCCTCAGTCCTGGGCACTGCCAGCCTGGGACCTCGGGGGGCTGCGGTCGTCTGCCCAGAACCCTGGGCTCAGTCCTGCTGAGGACAGATCTCATTAGAGGCAGGAACCTCTGATGTTACATTCCCAAAGGCCCTCAAAGATTTTAGGATTCCCCTAACTTGGAATTGATTGGCCTGACTCTTCCCTCTTGCCCTGCCTCATCACCCGATTGGACATTTCCTGGAACAGCTGGAATTAGAGAACGGAGGTGGCTGCCCTCAGTTCCCCCCATCCACTTGGACCAATGGGGCCACCTGAAGTTAGCTCCGCAAACCTGGGACTCCAGTTCGGGGATCTTAGAGCTCCTGGCCTCTGGGAGCAGATTCCCGTCTTCTTTAGGGGGACCTGAGTCCCCCAGGGCTGGAAAGTGGGCAGTTTTGCTTGTTCAATCAGGATATTTATATTCTCCGTGAGAGTCAGGGATGGGTGGGTAGATTCTAAAGGTATGGGCTGGGCTCCTCCCCAGGGAATTTGGGACTAGACTTTGTCCCTCTAACCCCTCTCATGATCTCTCCCACCATTGCATTTCATGAGTCATCATTTCAGGCTGGGAAATGGGATCCTTCGCCTGCCATGAGATATGACTGTTTAGGAGGTCAGTCCGTCCGAGTGGTGTGGGTGTGGTTCTGGGGCGGGATGGAAGCCTGGAAGCATAAGTGGGGTGGAAGGCGGTGGAGAGGAGCTCACTGCGGTGGGCAAGACTCCAAACAGCCGCCCTGGGGGGTGCCCACTGGCAGCCGGGGTCTTGACAGTCCCGAGCCAGTCCCTTATCCAGCTCCTGCCTCCCTGCAGCTCTGCACCCCACAAAGTGTCTCCTGTCCAACAGGAAGGGGCCTGCCAGCTACCTCTAGGCTTCAGAACAGCCAGAGCCCTGCCTACTCCTCCACAGACCGTTGATCGACCCAGCCTCCCACAGAGAACTCCGCCTCCCAAAGTGCACAGCAGTGGCCTGTGCTCCTTTGCAATGGAGACTGCTGGGCAGAGTGATGCCAGAGGGTCCCCACTTCCTGAGCCTCTCTGCGTGCCATGCAAGGGGACCTGCTCCAATCCGAAGGGGGAGACGGGCTCCCTGCTCCTGGCCAGTCTGATTGCGGACAACGAGCCCTGGCTCTGGAGGAGGGGGGCTCCAGGCGTGACAAGGGAGATCGAGCTCTTGTCTTGGCGCATCCTCTGTCCACGCAAGAAAAGCAGCCCTGGCCCCAGGAAGCCTCCGGTCTAAAGGGTGCGTTCCAGTTGCTGCCTTAGGGACAGAATTCCCGGTCTGATAGGAGAGACACGGCTCTGGCCTGGGAAGTTCCCCGAACAAGGAGAAAACATTCTCTTTGCTGCATGGAGTTTCTAATCTACAGGCAAAGATGCAGTCACGTGCCCTCCAGGTGTCCACCCGGACCTGGCAGAGGGGCCACAGGTCTAATGAAGGACTGAGGCACAGCCATAGCTGTTACTGATTCCAACACACAGCTGTCAGCACAAAACCATGAAGCTGAGCCATGGGAGAGCCCCAACCGAGCACAGCAGAAAGGGCTGTGTATCCCTGGACAGGTGGCCCGACCTCTCTGTGCCTCGGCGTCCTCTCCTCTAAAATGCCAGTGGACGTGAGGACGAGGGAGGTAAAGATAAATGATGTGAGCACTACCCAGTAAGGACGCAACAGACAGCAACTGTGGTTATTGCAGGGAGGGAAAAGAGCGGAAGCGGGTGCATGTGCGCGTGCGCGTGCGCGTGCGCGGGGGCAGGCACAGGTGGACCTGTCCTCCGCCTATGGAGGGGTGATCGATGGCGTCCACGGGGCAGGGCAGGGCAGGCCAAGGCCAGCCTGGAAGGGGCCACTGTCTCAGCAAATGAGGTTTGGCTTTCCCGCAGGAGCAGCCCCATCTGCTTTTATTGTTTCCAACAGCAGCCTCTGGAGAGCATACCCTGCACAAGGCCTCAAAAAGCCTGTGCAGGGATGTTTGGGAGTGGGGGTAGGGCGCCCTCCTCTCTGCCAGTATCCCACCCCCGCCTCCTGGCTACAGGTGTTCCTCTCCTCCTCTCCTCCTCCTCCTCCGCTGCTCCTAGGCAACCCTCCCGCCCCCTGCTCCCCAAACTTCATTATCTCGGTGCCCAGACCCTTTAACGCCACTTGCTGTTTGGTCAGGCCTATTAAGTAATCATGGAGTGACAAAAACGCCTGCTGCCGGTGCTGGCAGAGCCAGCGTGGAGTAGACCGGCACCTGGAGTCAGGCAGGCTTGGGTATGGATCCCGGCTCCGGCACGTTAGAGCTGTGTGACCCTGGGCAAGTCCATTAACCTCTCTGAAAGATGAGCATGTTTGGGTATCATGCATTGGGCATTTACTAAGCTAGGCCTACAGCTTTGTATGCATGATCTAATTTATATGCATGTCTCTGAAGTGGACAATATTTTTCATATAATAATAGCAACAAAGGCTCAACATTGGGACTAAGATTTGGGGGATTTGCCCAAGGTTACACAGTAGAGTAAGTGGTAGAGCTGGGATTTGAACCCATGCCCATCTGACTCCAAAGACAGGGTGCTGACTACTCATGCTACACTCAGTGACTGATACCAGGGCAGAGGCCATGACTCTCAGGGATGATGCATTCTGGGGGCACAGAGAGGACCCCTAAAAACTTGTGAGTTCTACAATTATTTCATCCTTGCTGTTCTGGATCAGGCGGGGGCTTCACCCCTCAAACCCCACACCTGTCCAGGGGTGTGAACAGGCGGTCGATGCCAGGCCACGGTGCTGCAGTGTACGGGGGTGCCACAGCTGGGACCTGGTGGCAGCGGGAGCAGGGCCTCTCGTGCTAAGTCTCCAGCTACCTTCTCACGTCCACTCGAGAGGACAGGCTGGGGTAGGACAAGCAGAGGGCATGGAGCAGCAAAGGAGGCAGGTCTTAACGGTGAGGGTCAGAACAGGGACGCACACATGACGCCCCGCTTGGGAATGTGCCCAGGACCCCTCCCTGCTTCTGCTCTTCCCGGGCTGTGCAGTCAGGGAGGCCAGGGTGCAGGCCCTGGCCCTGCTCAGACAAGTGAGGGAGCTCCCTCTGGGTCACAGAGCTGCTAAGCAATCAGCTGGGAGAACCAGCTCTGCACGGGACTTGGGCAGCCATTTCCCTGGCGAGTCCGCTTCCTCTGCTCTAATCGGGTACAGACATCCTCCTCACCCTCCGGAGGGATGCAGAACCCCGAGAACCATGGGGCCTTTCCAGGCAGCTTGTTCCCCCTCCAACCTCCCCAGCCATGGTCCTTGGCTCCAGGGCCGACTCTGCCCCCGGCCTGACCAGCACAACCCAGTGGCACCTAGGGATAGATAACTTGTAGCCTGCAATTTTCAGTTCATTCTGTCTCCTTGACCGAGGATCCCATTCAATAGCACAGGTGTGTGCAGAGCACCTACCATTGGTCAGGCTACGTTTAGCTGGGACCACAGGTGGAGCAAGAGCCAGCCTGGCTCAGGAAAGTGAGGACCACGAGAGACAGGGAAGCAAAAGGTAGCAGGAGGGCTTCCACAGGAGAGGACACCTGACCTTGGCCTGCAAGGATGGGCAGCCGTCCGCTGAACACAGAGCAGGGAAGACATTTCAAGTGGAGGGAAGAGCCCCAGCCAAAGCTAAGAGGAAGCTGGGGCATGGAGACGATTTGCCGCCCCCCCCCCGCCCCCCGCCCTGCCATGGCTGAAACCCCAGGTGCGGACGGAGCATGCTGGAGGCAGGCAGTTCCTCTACTGGCATTAGGAAGCAATTGAGGGGTTTAGATTGAATGGTGAGGAAGGCAGAGAAGGTGCCATCATTGTCATGGGGGCGAGGGGCCAGGAGGCTATGAGCAAGGTCCCTAGAGGTCGCAGGGGCTGCTCAGCTGGCTTTCCCCAGGACGGCTGCGGCCCGGGAAGGCCGGGGACAGAGATGCAGAAAGGCCCTGGGTTGCCAGAGTTGGGCCTCTCTGCCAGGGGTGTCAGGAGCTGGAGGCTGAGTGGCGTGTGAATGTGCTCCTGGTCCCATTCTTGCCTCTCTAAAGAAAAAGGCCCCAGGTGTCAGCCCTGGCTGGGGCTGACGATGAAAACTCTGGCCGGAGAGCCCAGGCAGCACTTGCCAGCTGGGAGAAGGCTTCGCTTCTCCAAAATTGTCCTTCTTAGGCCGCTTAGTCCACGTCCCGGTGGACACGTGGGGTGCCGGGTCACCTGGTATGAGGACATGGATGATGATCAGAGGGTTTGGGCGATTACACAGCAGGTCCAGGGTCCGGCAAGACGATTCCCGAAGAGGAAAGAAAAACGAGCAAGACAGGGAGGGGCTCAGAATTGGGGACGAGTCCTCTGGATGCCTCGTGATAAACGACCCGCTGTTGGCAACACCCGCAGCCATGCTGGCCTCATTATGAGCGCAGAGACCCTTTTCACCCTGATTTTTAAACTCTGGTTTTGGGTCAAACAGAGGAAGAGGGACAGAAAAAGAGAACAGGGTCTGTAAGAATGCAAATGCCTGTCTGGGTGGGCAGGTGAGGCGACAGTGGTGTGTGAGGGGCACAGTCCTGTTTCTCCGCAGTGTCTCTCACCTTGAATTTTTGACCCATTTCCCTCTTCCTGTGGAGACTCCACCCACGCCCCGCCCAGGGGCTGTAGACTCCCTCACTGCCTCCTCCTATGTCCTGTACTGATATCCAGCATTGTTTTCCCCCCTCCCCCTCCCCCCACTGATTCCACACATATCCCTATAGGTAGGTGCTATTATTACTTCCGTTTTGTGAAGGGGACACTGAGTCTCAGAGAAGTGCGTTCCTTTGTCCAAGTCACTCCCAGAACATGTCTGCCTGACCCCAGAGGGATGGTACTAAACTAGTACCTGGGCACTTTCTCGCGTGCCACGGGGTTGGGAGGCGGGCGGCGTAAAAGGGTGCGCTGGGCTGCAGAGACCAGAGACAGAGGCGAAGGCTGGGGAAGCGCCCAGCGGAGGAAGGCAAACAGACTTGACGGGAAACCCAAGAGCCTTCTTTTCTCAACCTCGGCCCCTGCGGGAGGCTGAGACCTCCCGCGCGCAGTTGGAGGGAAGCCGGCTGTGGGGAGGGAGGGGGCTGCGCGGGGGCCGGAGGAGGGCGCTCAGCGCCGTCGGGGTTGCTAGGGCGTGGTCCTGGCCCGGGCCGAACAGGAGAGCGCGGAGCCAAACGTGATGCTGGCGGGAGCGGGGGTCGCGCCCAGACTGCCCTCTCCCTACAACACACCTCAGCCTCCTGGGCAGCCTCGGAAGGGGCAGGAGGGCATACCTGCCAGCTCCGTCCGGGGCTCAGGGGAGTCTTCGAAGCTTCTTCGAACGGTAGTAGACTGGGTTCCCCGGTCTGAGAGACCACCCGGAGAATCAGAGACCGAGAGACAAAGAGAGACCGGGTCCCAGAAGGAGAAGGCTAGTGCCAAAGAGAAGAGTGGGCGAGAGCCGCGCTCGGGAGAGGGCGGCGAGGGCGCGCGCGAGGCAGAGTGTCAGAGCGTGGAAAAGTGAGTGTCCGGCGGAAGGTGGGTGGATGAGGGGCCGGAGCAGAGCCAGGAGCCGAGGGGAGTCACGGCGGGGAGCGGAGGCGGCGGACGGACCTACGCGTCGGAGGGCGGGGAGGGCAGGGAAGAAAGCAGCATCCTCACCTCTTGCCTAAGCCCTACGCGCACTCCGCTCCTGAGCGCACCAGGTAGCCCACCTTTGTCCCGGCACGCAGCCAGGTGAGGCGGAAGGGCGGGGCCAGGGGCGGGCCAAGGCCAAGCCTTACCTGTCCGGCCGGCGGGACGGGGGCCAAGAGCCTGCGGGAGCCGAACGCAGCCGGCGACCGAGCCGCTAAGAGGGGACCGCGCGGTGAGGTGCGCGGGAGGCAGGAGGATGTGCCCAAGCTGCGCGGGGCTTGAGGGGAGGGGGCGGAGGCGGATGGGAGTGAAGGGGGCGGGAGCACCGGGAGGGGGCGGAGGAGGGGCGTTGGGGAGTCTGCTGGAGGACCCCCCGTGGAGGGGCAGCCCAGGGCCAGGCCAGCCCCGCGCGCTCTCGCCCGGCGCGCCCTCGCCAGCTGCCCTCGGCGTTCCGGGCCCGCTCCCCAGAGGCCTAGCCGCCGCCTCCGCCGCGAGGGCGCGGGGCAGACAAAGGAGGCAGACAAAGGCGGGCGCAGCCGGGCGGCCGTGCCGGCACCGGGCGAGGCGGGCCCACTCCTCCCGGTGCGTAAGAGCCGCCTCGGCGCGGCCCGAGGCGCGTGGGACGGGCGGGGCGCGGGCAGCGGTGGCGCTTTAGGAGCGGCTCCGCCGGGAGCGGGCGACAAAGGGCCACGGCAGGGGTCCCTGGCGGACCCCAATAATGAATCGGAGCTGAGCGCTCAGCTGCTGCGGCGTCTGGCCCGGTAGGGGCCGGCCAGTCTCCAAAAGGATTATTCCGCTTAGGCTGTCAAATGGGACAGAAGAAATGCCCCGTGCGAGGAAGGCTGGACCCGGCACCGCTGAGCCTTTGTAGCCCCGAAAAGTATGTGAAGTGGGGGCAGGGATCTAGAAGAGCTCGCTCTTGGATGTAGGGGTATGGGGTCTTCAAAGCACTACCTGGTGAGACTCCTGGGAGCTGACGGCCGCACTAATGCCCTCCGCCCCTCAAAAGGAAGCAAGGCAGTTCTACCTACCCCCTCCCCCGCACCGCACACACCGTCCGCTTCTCGCCACGCCCCGTCCAAAGTCTGTCTGATGCTCCCAGCCCAGCCCTGCCGGGACAAAGCGAGTGGCTGGGGACTGGCTCATCCATCACTGCGCGGGGCGCCGTGTCTTGCCGACCCTGGGAGTCCCGGAATGCTGTGTTATGGGTCCCGCTGCCCCCGTAACTCACGGAGGGGTCGTCGGGGCCATGGGCGCTGAAAAGATCAAAAAGCGGTGGGGTGGAACTGGCGTGCGGGAAGCCACAGTCTTTCCATTTCTACTTTTTTGTTGTTGTTTTTTCTGTCTCCAGAATATGGCAAATTGTGGTTCAGAGGTTTAAGAGCTCTGCTTTGTAGTCAGGCCGAATACCTGGGTTCCTCTTCTGATAACATTCCTCGTCTCTTTGGGCAAGTCGCTAAACCTCTCTGAGCTCATTATTGCCCTTAATTCTTAGGGCTCAAGGGTTAAGTGCGAAAACCTTTGTAAAGAGATAATGTTTATAAGGCCCTGGACCCACAGAAAATGCTCTAGAAAAATCAACTGCTATTGTTATTGCAATGCCATCAACTTGATGGGCATCAGGGTGGACTGGTGAAAGGGCTGGGCTGCTTATTCACTCTAAGGTTTATTTTATTTTATTTTTAAAAGATTTTATTTATTTTTAGACAGAGGGGAAGGGAGGAAGAGAGGGAGAGAAACATCAATGTGTGCTTGCCTCTCACGCACCCCTTAATGGGGACCTAGCCTGCAACCCAGGCATGTGCCCTGAGTGGGAATCGAGCTGGTGACCCTTTGGTTCACAGGCTGGCAGTCAATCCACTGAGCCACACCAGCCAGGGCTTCACCGGAAGGTTTAAATCCCTTATCCCATAACCTATTGAGTACCTACTATATGCCAGCTCTGTTCTGGGCACTGGGGCTCCAGTAATGAACAACACAGACCAGACTCCCTGCTCTCGCGGAGCTTGCATCCCAGTGAAGGAGACAGAAGCAAGTGAACAAATATCTATGTAATATGTCCAGTGGTGACTATCTGCTATGAAAAAATAATAATAAAGAGCATTAAGGAGAGAAGATAGGAAGAGGAAGAGTTGTTTTACATAAGGTTCCTAGGAAAGGTTCCTTTGGTGAGGCAATTTCTTAGCAAAGAAAGTGAGGTAATGAAATGACTTAAGAACAAAAAAAAAAAAAAGAAGAAGAAGAAGAAGAAGAGACAAGAAAATGAGGTAATGAGCCACGTGGCTGTGAGAAGAGCGATGCAGGCAGAAGGAGGAACCGGTGCAAAGTACCGATACACATCACATCCGATGAATCTTGAAAATGTTATGCTAAGACATGAAAGCCAGATGTGAAAGACCACATATTATGTGACTGAGTTTATAGGAAACGTTCAGAATAGGGAAGTCCACAGAGATAGAAAGTAGACTAGTGGTTGCAAGGGCTGGAGCGAGGCAGACTGGGGAGTGACCGCTGATGTGTGTGCAGCTTTTCCTTTCTGGAGTGATGAAAATGTTCTGGAATTAGACAGTGGTGACAGGTGCCCAACTTTGGGACTATCCTGGAAACCAATGAATTGCACACTTTAAAAGGGTGAACTTTATGCTTTGTGAATTGCATCTGAATAAAGCAGTTATTTTTTAAAAGTTGAGCTGCTCTCAACTTTTTTTTTGGATCAAGGGTTTTTGCCCTGTGGACCCTTGGACCCCAGAATGACTTCAGAGGGCCTGGGCGCTCCTGAAATTGTGGAAGACATTCAGTGTCTCTGTGCATTTGGGCAGAGTCTCAGAGTCTAGGAAGAGATTCAGAAATTCAACCCTGGCTGAAGTATGGGGCGTGCCTGCTGTCACTGGGCTTTGGCTTGGGTCTGAGGTCAGCAGTGGACCCCAGGGCCTGGGACAGCCGTGCAGGTCAGGCCTCACACCAGAAGGCCAAATGAGGGAGGAGAGGAACTGTCTGCCTGCCGCAGCCCCTTGTTGAGGCATCTTGGGCCATGAAGATGCGTGTCTTCCCTTAGGGCACCTTGGGGGCTGCCTGCTGCCTAGGGAAATGAAAACGGGGTGGGGGCAGCGCACAGCTACGGGTGTTTTGGGTGGGGTTTTGAAAAGCATGCTGGCTGGTCCAGAGGGTTTGCTCTAGGGGCTTAGCAAGCATGTGCTGATTTTAGTATCATTGTCATAACAGCTGCTAATTGAGCATTTCTGTGCTAGGCATTGTGCACCTCAAATTTTACAAGCATTATTTCATTGACTCGCTCTCAACTCTATGGAATTTGTACTACTACTACCCCAGTTTACAGGTGAGGAAACAGGTTCAGAGAGCGAAGGGCTAAATTGCTGGTGCAGCGGCAGTGGTGGGCGAGGAACCGCAGGTGGGGCAGGCAAGCAGCCTGGGGGACATGGGGCACCGCAGTGAGCGAGCATCCCGCGTTCCTCGCTCCTTTTCCAAAGCGGCTCTTTTCTGCAGGCCTCGCCAAATCCCTGCCATCAGCGGTCTTTGCCCCTCACCTAGACGGTTAGGATTTGAGTGAGACAAGTGGTCATGAGCCACTGTCTGCCACTGTTTAGTTCCTCTGGTCTCTCACTCCCTCATTTCACACACTCTCATTGAGAACGTGGATGTGGCCAGGCACTGGCTGAGGTGCTGAACTAAAAGAAGGAATGAGACTGGGTCTCTGCTGAGTTGTCGTCTCAACTGGCTGGGTTCCTGAGCATTGGTATCTGTGGGATTGTGGCCAAGCTCTATATGGCCGACTCTGCGACTCCCCCACTTCCTTGTGTTTGGCGTCCTGGGACCCTTTGGCAGGGGCAGGAGCCGTGATTCAGCCTGTGATCAGCCTGATGGGAAGAGGAGGGGCTTTGAAAGCATCTCAGGGTCTGGACACTGTTACCTGTTGTCCTGCCCAGTTTAATCGCTGTGAGCTTGCTCAGTGAGTCACCAGGAACCCTCTTGGCCCATGCAGGCCTTAGTCTTTGCAAGGCCCTCCTTTGCAAGACGTTGTTGCACCTTGCCTTCTCTTTAATTTCAATATAAATGTCCCCTGGGAATGATCTTGTCTCTGTTCCCACTGCAGACCCTCGGGGACCTGCTCCAGTTGGCAAATAAAGCTCTTCCTCCTCCTCAACATCCATCCTTCCTTCTCAGACACCCTCCTACATATTGTCGTTATGGTGAAAAATATGCAAATAACTTTGAAAAACAGAAACAGTCTCCCAGCAAATGGGTATTCAAAAATGTAATAAATTAACCCCATAATGTCATCTGGGTCCCTCGACCATCCATCATGCTGACGTGATTAAGATATGAAAAGCCAGCTGCCGCAGAGCCCTGTGGGTGGAAGTGACAGATGAGTTTTCATAGCGCTCCCCAGCAGCCCCTGCCCCTGCCCTATCCCCAGCCTCTCGGCCCCTGTGGAACCCAAGGCCACTAGAGGTTTAGGGAACATCCATCCATCCTCTTCATTTCATGAATGAGGAGCGGAGGCCTTCGTGGAGTTAGGGGTCAGATCAGTTTGAATCCCTCATCTGTCTCCCACCTGCTTTCCTCTGTTTATGGCTGACTCTGAATACAAAGCCCCAAACCCAGCCATTTTTATCTATGGGTTTTGACAAGGTGGGTACCCCAGCGTCAAACAAGGGCTACTGGGACCTCAGTTTCCCAGTTGGAGAAATATAAGTGTTGGGTTGTAGGTCCTCCAAGGTGTCTCTGGAGTTCCTCTCGCTGTATGTCAGGAGGCCTTTGGGTGGCTTGTGCTGTGTCTCCTTAGGGCAGAGGGCTGGGGCTGTGGGCCCACGGAGGGGGGCCTGGCATGAGCCCCCATGCCACTCAGACTGCGCCCTGGAGGCCACCCTGCAGGAGTAGCTG
Organism: Pteronotus mesoamericanus; assembly: GCF_021234165.1. NCBI lineage: Eukaryota > Metazoa > Chordata > Mammalia > Chiroptera > Mormoopidae > Pteronotus > Pteronotus mesoamericanus. Next base: position 4,284,786 of record NW_026555200.1, read on the forward strand.
GGCTCTGAGCTTTTCCACTCCAGGTTCCAGGACGCAGGGACGCTTTACAAGGAATTGCCTCTCTAAAACTGTCACTTCCTGTCACCAATTAAAAAGCTACTTGACTAGCCTCCAGAAAGAGGCAAAGAAGGATCCGCATTTCCCTAGTGGCCAAAGCATCACAATGATTACATCTCAAGGATCCAGGGACACCTTCTACGTGCCCATGAGCTCCTTGGCTGGCTCCGTGTGAAAGCGGTCCTCTCACGCATGGCACGATGGGGGCAGGACCTCCCTGTCCTGAGAAGAGTTGCTGCGCCCCAGATGCGCTGCCAGGTGCATCAACTGACATCAGTTATTCACCCTTTTGGGGTAAGCGGTGCAGTTTTATGAAATGCAGACTTTCTTTGGGAACATCCCAAACCGGGTGTAGTAATTCCCTCACTTCCTTGGGCATCAGGGCCCCTGGGGAGCCCTTAAAGGGCCAGTACCATGCTGTGCACTCTGGCTAAACTGGTAGGTCTGGGAGGCCAGGGTTTCCAGTGTTGAATGGGCTCCCCAGGGATTCTGATGCAGATTTCCAAGGACTCCTTTTGAGACCTGCTCTGCTGGCATTCCTAGCTTAATGGGCCAGGCTACACATTCTCTCCTTTGCCCCCACCCCATCGGAAGTGTGTAAATGAAGATTTGAAGGCTTCTGGGGTAAAGGGTCTCCCACATTCCCGGCTAGATCTGTGTACTCACAGATGGGTATGACTTCTGACAAGCCCTGGGAGGTCAGAGACAAGGCCCCTGGGCTTCTGGTTCTGACTTGGTTTTCGGTAACTCCACAGCCATTTCTCTGATCTTAATTTCCCCAACTGTAAAAGAAAGGGGCTGATAATAAGCCAAAGTCCTGAAGTCTGAATAGAAGTCAAACTGGGTTTGTATTTCAAATGTGTGATTTTGGCAAATTAGAGAACGTCTCTGTGCCTGCTTTACCATCTATAAAGTGAGGCTATAAAATGGGTGTTTAGCTCCTAGGGTTAATGGGAGAATTAAAGAGATCAGTGCTTGACAAACAAGTGCTCAATCCATGTTAGTAATTACTTTAATATTAATGTTTTCAGGGGCCCATGGGGCGGGGGGCAGGGAGGGGATCACTCCAGAGCTGTAAAGTGTAGTGGCAGAAGGCAGATCCGCGCGCCCCTCCCCCAATTGTGTGACATTTTACCTCACCTCTCTAAACCTCGTTGGTTAATTTGTAAGATGGGGACGAGAGTAACTCGCGTAGAATTGTTTTGAGAATTTAGTGACATCATCCATGGACACATTTAGTCCAGCGTCTGGCACACGACGAACCTTCACAAGGGCCAGCTATTGTTATAATGCAGGGGCCCGGGAGGTTTTATCTTCTTGGGAGGTAAAGCTAGGCCGTACAGGTTCCGGGTGGGGGTGGCGGCATCCCAGGTACACCCTCGTCCTCCCCCTCTCCCCGCCCCGAAGCCGGCGGATTCGCTTTCGGTTGGGCAGCTGAACCCGGGAACCGTGTTGCCGGAACTAGCAGTAGATGTCGCTGTCCATAGTTCCCAGCTGTGACCTCCATCTGGTCCGCACCAGCAGCACGTACTCACCCGCTTACTGCGCCTCCTAAAGTGAGAGAAATGCCCTGGGGAGGACGATCCGACGTGGAGACCAAAGTTGCCTTTTATCGTGCCCACTCAAAATTGAAAGGAGTCAGGTTGGCGCAATATTATCCCATTCGGGCCCTGGGTCTCTCCAGCTCCGAGGCCGGGCTCCGCCCCGCCAAGGCCCCGCCCCGCCAAGGCCCCGCCCCTGGGCGCCGCGGCTTCCGCCCCTGCTTCAGCCGCTGGGGGGAGTGGGCGTGGTCCGAAGCGCGCTCTAGGACCCGCCGCGGCGCCGCGGACGTCACGAAGCGGCGCCAGGGCCGCGCGGATTGAGCTGGAGGCGCAAGTGCCTAGGTCCGTGGTTCCCCGCGCGGGGGGCCGGGCCTCGAGCCGGGAACCAAGGCCAGAGCCGGTACCGAGGGAGGGGAGAGGGGCGGGATTCTCTCCGGGGAGGGGGCCGGCCGTGCAGGGGGTGGAGCCATATTCCAGCCTAGTTTCTGTTACCGCGTGTCCCGCTCTCCGCTCCCGGCCCTACACAGCCTGTGGTTACCTCTGCGGCCCTTTTTGCCCGCACAGCTCTGGCCTTTCCTATCACCCACCACGAGACATCGAGTGAAGTGCCAGTGAAAGGAAGCTGTTCGAGGCGCGGTTGATGCTCCGAGCTGTGACGCCAGTGTAGGGGTCGTTCCCAGCTGCCTTGATCCTGGGTTCTGGGGGGGTCCTGCCTCATTCCCCCCAGGCGGAAGGGAGGGGCGGTGGAGGCGGGCGGGCCCTGTGGCTGCCTGGACCTTTGGAACTAGCTCCCACTCCTGTCCCACCCTTAGGTGGCGGGAAGGATGACTACGCTTACGCGACAGGACCTCAACTTTGGCCAAGGTAGGGATGCTGGACCTTCCTACCCGGGGGCGAGGGAGGGCCTGGGCCAGCGGGCTTCCCTGAACACACCGGGTTCTCTACCCTCGCAGTGGTGGCCGACGTGCTCTGCGAGTTCCTGGAGGTGGCCGTGCACCTAATCCTCTACGTGCGCGAGGTCTACCCGGTGGGCATTTTCCAGAAGCGTAAGAAATACAACGTGCCTGTCCAGGTGAGCCCTCACAAACGGGCTGGAACCACTAGGGGTCACCTCCCTAATCGTAGAGTGGGTAGAGAGTGCATTTAAAAATTCATTTCCACCTTCAAGCCCAGCCCCTTTTCTCCAGCGGCGGGGCCTCGCTTCCCAGGTCCTGGCAGCTACTGGTAGCCACCGCCCCCCCCCCCCCCCCCCATTTCAGTGCTGGCTCCTACCCTCCCCTCGGAACTGGGAGTTATCCTCCAGCAGTTAGGGACCAGGCCTTCTGACTAGAGTTGCCCTTGGGGCATGATTGAAAAGAGTTCTTGAAGCAGCTGGTCAGTGGTTGGTTTGGGGGAGGGGATTCCTGCAAACCTCAGGCACCTTCTTCCTGCCCTCACCCTAATTGTAGGTTAAGGGGGAAACAAAGCACTATGCTACTCTATTCCCAGTCTCTAGAAGTGCCTGCCCCGCGGAAGGCACTCAGTAAACATTAGAATGAATGACTGAACACTGGAAAGTGGTGGAAGCTTAAAGGATGTGTGAGGGAAAGGGAGAGAACAGCACTTACTGAGCACTCACTACATGCATATCTTAATTATTGCTTTTTCTTTTGAGATCTTCACGGATGAAGTTTATTAAAGCTCAGAGAAGTAATTTGCCTGAGGCCACATAGCTCCTTAGTTCCAGATTTTTAACTTTTGAAAACTGATTACATTTCTGGATCCCCTCTCTGGAAAAAATACCCATATGCCCAAATACATACAATTTAGGGGTTTCTCAGACTCTGGAAGGGCCAAAGGACCCCACATTAGGGAAACCCTAATGCTATGTTAAGTGTTAATGTTGAGACTGAATTCTTATTTTCTAACTCATCCCCCTGTGTGGATGATTCTGAGTTCTTGGCCCCATGGTAGGAAGTTGGTCTCTTGGGTAGGACGCTCCAGGGAGCTCCTGGGCCTCCCTCCAAAGGGAGGCAGGGCCTAGGCTCCTGGAGGGGATGGTGGGTGTCACCTCGTCGGTGCTGTGGGCCTCACCAGCTGCTGTGGCATTGTGTGCAGATGTCCTGCCACCCGGAGCTGAACCAGTATATCCAGGACACACTGCACTGTGTCAAGCCACTCCTGGAGAAGGTGAGGCCACCAGGTCCCCCAGCCCACCCCACCCCCTGATATGGGATGAGGGATGCTGGGACCATGCAGGGTCCCCATGCCTCTTGCACTCAGAAGCCTGTTTCCTGCCCCTGGAGACCACCCGAGCCCAGGGACTGGTCCCAGCCCACGTGGGCCACGTGCAGGGTGTGCCTGGCCCAGGAGCTCTGGCTCGTGGGTGGTTCTATGAGTGGCGCCTCCCTGGGAGGGTTCTGTTCTTCGCACATCTGTTTCTCATCCCCCACCCTCAAGTTCTGTCTGGGCTTGGCCCCTTAGGGTTTTCCCCATCTATTTTGTCCTGTTCTCTGAGATGTCCTGGGGCCCCTAAGGGGACCAGGTAGTCTCCCCTCACCCCATACCACTCACGTCCGGGAGTGCCCACTTGAACTTCTCAGACATCTCCCCAGGCTCTTGGGGACCATCAGCCTAGAGGCCGAGCAGGGCTGTGAGAGCGCCCTTCCATTCCTTCCTTGGGCATGGCGGGGGCAGGTGGTGGTGGGTGGGGCACCCACTTCTGCAGTAGGGGATTCCTGTCCTTGCAGAATGATGTAGAGAAAGTGGTGGTGGTCATTTTGGACAAAGAGCACCGCCCAGTGGAGAAGTTCGTCTTTGAAATCACCCAGCCTCCGCTGCTGTCTATCAGGTGAGCGCCGCCCCGCTGTCGCCCTGCTGATGGTGTGAGGTCCCTCGGAATACGCCTCCTTCACCCCTTTAAGGCAGCGCCTAGTATCCTGGAGAAACGCAAAACGTGTGACCCTAACAGGCAGGCCCCCAAGTGGTCTTGGGATGTCACACAGGTTACATGGAGATTCTCCTGTGTCATACTGGGAAAGCCACAGCAATGGTGAATGGCTGGTCCCAGCCTCATCTTACATAGATGGAGACACTGAGGTCCAGACATGTGACATAAACTACCCAGGGTCCCCCACATGGTGGCAGAGCCAGGCCACAACCCAGTGCCCTAACTTCCCAGTCAAGTTGTGAAGTCCCTAGTCAATTAGAAGTTGACCTTGGGCAGGTATGTTAGCTGGTCAGCTACTGGCTTCCGGTGGTGAGGTCAGGACAATGAAATCTGTCCTGTATGGCCTTGGGCAAGCCCTTTCCCTTCAGGCTGGGGATCATGGTTCCCAGACTGGAGGGTCAGGGGGGATATTAGCATATAGGAACCACCTACAGGGGATCCCTTCCTCCCTTTCCCCTCCTCCTGACTTCATCAGTCTGGGCTGGGGCCCTGCACTAGTTTTAAACTCCCCAGATGATAGGTAGCAGGGCTCTCAGAAGCCAAAACTCTCAGAAGGACCAGAGGGGCCCTGGACCCATAGGGTTTGCATGCCAGGTTGACTGCTTGCTGGTGGAAGGCGGGCACCCGTGTGATGGAAGGCCTTCCTCTTCTCTCCTTCCCAGCTCAGACTCCCTGCTCTCTCATGTGGAGCAGCTTCTCCGAGCCTTCATCCTGAAGATCAGCGTGTGTGATGCTGTCCTGGACCACAACCCCCCAGGTGTGCTCACCTCCTACTGCCTCTTCCCTGGGTGTTTCCACGGCTCCCTTGGGTTGGTCTGTGTTCTCAAGTTCCTGTTTGGCTGCACTGAGCTTCGTCGCTTCCTTCCTGCCTTTAAGAACTCCTTTGAAAGTCCACTTCCTCCAGGAAGCTTCCCTGGTTGACTCCACCCTGGCTTCAGTCTGCCTGTTGGCTGTGTCTTCACGTTTGGTGTCCACTCTCATCTGTGGGGCTGCTGAGCTAGCTAGGGACATGGGAAGAAACGAGGCCGAGTGGCAGGCACGGTGTGGCCCAGGCTTGACCAAACGCTTGCCTCTTCAGGCTGTACTTTCACAGTCTTGGTGCACACGAGGGAAGCTGCCACACGCAACATGGAGAAGATCCAGGTCATCAAGGTGAGATGACAGTGGTCTGGGCCGCTGGGGAGACAGCTAGGAGGCTCTGAGGAGCCAATGCCACACTTCCAGGTGGGCGGGGGTGCTGCGCATGGCCACTGCACCTGCTGCATCGCTTATGACTGCGCCTAGCACCCAGTAGGTTCCCTTTGTGTGTTGGCTGTGCGGCCGCAGGCCTGCCGTTGGCTGCAACTGGGCACGTTGCACCCAAAGGTGGGGCCAGACGCTGGGGCCGCCGGCTCAGCGGAGGTTCTCCAGGGAGGGGGTCCTTGCCCACCAGCCTCAGGATTGGCACATGGGGCTTTTTAAGTTACTTCGGTCCCCAGCCCCGCTCCGACCTGCAGACTTGGTCTGTCCAGTGGAGGAGCCTGGGACCCTGCACTTCCCTAGCAGGCCACAGTCCAGCCCCCTTCCACTTCCTCCCCTCGGCCCCTCCCTAGGACTTCCCCTGGATCCTGGCAGATGAGCAGGATGTCCACATGCATGACCCCCGGCTGATACCCCTAAAAACCATGACATCAGACATTTTAAAGGTGAGCTGTGTGGGGACCGGGTACACTTTGTTTATGGTGCGCTAAGGCCTTGTGGACAAGGCCTGGGGGACAGTACCAGGGAGTGCTGGCGTGAGGCTCCTCCCATTTCCCCTGGGCCCTTAACTTCTTGCTGGGGCCACGCAATCTGACGCTTGGCAGAGAGCTGCCTGCAGCAGCTCATGAGCCGCCATACAGGTGCCCTGACGTGGCCGTTTGTTCCTGTCCATTAGATGCAGCTCTACGTGGAAGAACGAGCTCATAAAAGCAGCTGAGGGTGTGTCTGCCCCCCACCCCCCACAGATGCCACAACTGTCGGACTTTGGGGGCCCTCAGTCTAGGGCAGCGCTGTGGGGCCCTCCTGATTCCAAGTGCTCTTATTGCCTCTGTATGGACTGCCCGCCCTCCAGCCTGGGGCTGCTCAGGTCTGGTGGTCTTCATGGAGGAACCCCTCCCCCTGCAGAAGGGCAGGAAGGGTGCTGGGACCCGGATTCCTCAGCTTCCTGGGGTCTGGCCGGCCAACACTGTCTCAAATACTGTGCTGTGAGTTGTTTCAATAAAGGGCCCCAAGGGCTGGCCTGGGTTCTCACTGACTGGCGTGGGAGGGACAGAGGCAGCCAAACTCGCCGGGGGCGGGCTGCTTCTCTACCAAAGTGCCCGGGACCCCCACCCCCAACTCCCAGACCCAGGCCAGGCTGGTTCTACTGAAAACATTTATTATGACAAAATGGCAGAGCTACATTTAACAGAAAGCTGCAGCAGTGAGTTACCACCATCTGGTGGGTTCGCCCAAGGTTACAACTGTGGCAGGAGGTCCCGGGACTGGCCGGGACAGAGGACGAGTAAAGAGCTGTCTGGTGACAGACTGTCAGGAAGCGGGGAGGACAGGTCAGCACCCTCCTCCTGCCTGGGCCTGGGCCTGGGCTGAGCTGCGGAGGGCGCAGGGTTCCTGGTCGCCTTCGGGCTGATGATGATGCTGCTGTTGGTGACGCGGGGCCCGTACCAGCCCTCCCAGTACTGGGTGTCCTGGCCCCCGTGCTGGAAGAGGATGTGGCGGACGCCCGGAGGGTAATCTGAGAAGGTATGGGTGACCTGGAGGGAGGGGAGAAAAAGTGACCACCAGGACAGGGAGGGTAGGAGTTCCAGGTGCGAGAGCTGAGGGCGGTGCAGGCCCGGGGAGAAGTGGATGGCAGGCGAGCGGTGGAGGCCTCACCTCTGTCCACGCAGCGTCGTTCCACTGAGGGATGGTCACAGGCGAGGGCTCGAAGGAGGCTAAGGGGATGTAGTCGGCTGAGACCAGCTGTACGCGTATCTTGTAGGTGCAGCCGCAGTCTGCTCTAGCGGCGAACCTAGGCGAGGGCAGGGCTCAGGACTGTGCACTCCAGGACTGCACCCCAAGACACAGGGCGGCCCTGGCGTGGGCTGCAAATTGGAGTTCTTGCATGCCACTTCCTTGTATAGCCCGTGAGGCCCGCCTTCAGGGCCCCCCGGGCCCCGGGAAGCAGTCTGTCTGGGCTGGGCCTCGGTTACTCTGTCTGAGAAAAGGGCAACCCTTTTGGGTATTTCAGAGAAGAGTTCACCTTAAAAAGCAAAGCACAGAGATAAAGGCTCAGGCTGTCAGAGCTGTGTCCCCTGTGCATTGCAGCGGGCCGGGCTGTGGACTCTGGGAGAATGAGGGAGGGGTGGCACAGCGCTACCCCTCTGCTCAGCCCTGCTGGTCCCGCCCAAGCCCCTGCAGCTCTGCACACCCCTCCCCCCTCAGAGTGGTGGCCCAGGACGGGGTCCTGCTTCTGCCATGGGCTGTGCAGCTTTGTACAGAGAAGGAAGCTGAGAGAGCTGTGGGTTACACAGTGACAAGGGGCAGGGGAGGCAGGTAAGAAGGCACGTGAGTGCTGCGATGTCCAGGACAGCTGGGTCTTGGTTGTCTGTTGCTCTAGTGCCTGTTTGTGACATCTCACCTGCAGGCCTCAGTCTCCCCATCTTTAAGGTGAGGTCAATGTCTACTGCTGGCAGAGGGTGGTGGGGAGGCCTGAAGGTGCTACTGGATGAGCAAGTGCCAGGTCTGTCGATGGGGAGGGGGGTGGCCTGGCTTTGTGGCGGCCCTTGCTCTAGGGCACTGCTGGGCACAGAGTGGGCACCCCCTCCAGGGGTTCTCAGGAGGGCGGAGGCTGCACAGTGGGGCCCTGGCCACACTCACCAGTCCGTAACCACAATGTCGGGCCGGAACTCGTCCATTAGCTCCTCCCAGTAGCCCTCGGCTTTGAGGTCCACCAGCTGGGACTTGAGGCACAATCTGGAGGACAGAAGGCAAGGCTTGCATTCCCAGGTGTGCTCTGCATGAGCCGGACCCAGGTGGTGGTTCGGGGGACCCAGCAGTGTCCCCTGGCCGGTGCCGACTCTGGCTCCTATCTCGGCCTAGGCCCGTAAGCAACATGCAGGGAGTTGGACCCCTTTGCGCCTAGGCAGCATCTGATCCCAGTCCCTGGGGCCAGTCTGCCAGGGCCCCAAGGAATTCACACTTCTAGGTTAGGGACCCCTGCAGACACCCTGACAGCCTAGCTGCCCCGCAGCTCCCAGCCTCCTTATATTGGTTTCCACCCCTGCACCCGCCCCCCACTCCCCGTCAGAATTTGCTTCTGCCCCAGGAGGCAGGAGACTCTGAGCTGGTGGTGGGACCACATCCCCTGAGCTTCGCAGAGGCCCTGTGCAGGTGGGCCTGCAACTGGGAAAAAGGTGTCTTGACCCTCTCCCCGCGACGCTGGGTTCAGTTTGTCTTACTCATAGGATGTGACGAAGTACTTCCTGACTTTGGAGTCATGAAAGTCTGTCCCATGGGCTCCAGGTAAGCTCTCCACCTTCCACTGGTCACCCCCATTGTGGTCGATACGCCAGTGTGCCATACCCTCTAGGAGAGACGGAAGCTGGGTAAATGTGAATGTGCAGCTTGACCCTCCCCATTTGGTCCTGGGAGGGAGGCTGAAATGCGGGGCTTGCTCATGTTGCAGATCCCCAGGTATGTGCCCCACCTGCGCCTCGCAACACCCCCGCAGAGCTCAGCGCCTCCTACCCACTCCCACCTGTATCACCTCTGATCTGGGACCCCCTCCCTCCTTCTTTGTCCCTGACTAGCTTGACTCCTGCGGTGAAGCTGGGGGAAAACCCCACCTTTCCTCACTTCCTTGTTGCCAAGGGTCTCTGGGAAATACCCAAGTTATAGTTCTCAGAAAAGTACTTTCACTCTTTTAACTGTTGATGACCCTTTTTTTAATTAAAGATTTATTTACTTTTAGAGAGACGGGAAAGGGAGGAGGAAGAGAGGGAGAGAAACGTTGGTGGGTTGCCTCTCGCGAGTCCACAGCTGGCCCCCAACCCAGGCAGGTGCCCTGACTGGGAGTCAAACCACTTTTTGGTTCACAGGCCGGCATTCAAGCAACTGAGCCTCACCAGCCAGGGTGGTACTTTCATTCTTAATGACTAATGTGCATATGTCCCAATGGGACAACTGACGTTGCCCCCAACATTGTAACACCGCTGAGATCTGAGGGGGCGTGAGGACCATTTACAGGTTTGTTGGTGGGTCCCAGGAAACCTCTGCCCTGGGTGGGAGGGACAACAGGGAGAACAGTCATCCTCGGGGTTGGTGGTGTGCAGTGACCCCCTATTTGTGGACAGAGTCCCACCACGTTGGGTCAGCAGGTTCCGGTCTCCCTCTTCAGACAGAGCGGAGAAGCCCTTAGACAAGAAGCCCTCCCCAAGGCTTTCCAGAACAACTGCCAGGGAGCTTTTTCCAAATTACTTCCTTGCTTCCTCTACGAGGAGCCCACACCTATTATCCAGGTGCCCAGGGTCTCCCCAGGGGAAAGCTGGCCGGGCACTACAGATGTCCAGGAGCTGGGCTGCGCTGAGCGTAGGCCCAAGGAAGGATCTAAGCAAGGCTGCACTGACCACTGCTGGGCCGAGGGCACAGGGCAAGGCTGCAGGTTAGCTCTATGGGGCTGTGTGAGCTGAGCCAGTGGCCTGGCTGGGCAGCTTCTGAGAGGAACCTGGGGGAGACGGAGAGATCTAATTATCTGGGGTGCCGACTGCAGGGCTTCTTAGAGGGGCCCGAGGGCCTTCAGCAGCTGGGCGTTTCTGGACCTTCAGTCAAGACACTCACCTTGCTTGGGGCCTAATGTTCCCGTCTATACAGTGCAGCTAACCTGCCTTATTTGGCCAACTGCTGGGATCCACATGAGGATAAAGAGGGGAAACAGACATAAGAGGGATGCTAAGTATACAGACAATGCCTCTTAATCATTTCCTGCTGTAGCCCCAGTAAGGAGCAAGGTGCCTGGTATATGGTAGGTGCTGCACAAAAGAAAAACCTGGCGAATACAAGAGAGCACGCGCTAAACAGGGGCCTCAAATTATGTGACTGCAGTCACCTCTGAAAACCATCATTTTCTTCATTTGTATACTTGGGATAATGGGAGGGTAGTCACGCTTGGGGAAGAGCTCTGGCTAGTGGCTGGCATGGAAGCAGCCCTCTGCACACGTTAGGCAGCTTGGACTGCGCTGAAGGGGCAAAGATGGACCTGCAGTTTGTTCATTCAAAAAAATGCTTACTGAGCACCTGCTGTGTGAAGGTACCATTGTGGACGCTGGATGTAGAGAGGGAAGCATGATCCATGAGGCCCCTGGAACTTGAAGTTTGTGGCAAAGGAAAAAAACAAACAAACCACGAGCTAAAAAGGTGATCCTAGGTTATGAAAAGTTCTCTGAGGGTCCTAAATAGAGGGGGACAGGGGAGAGGTAGGGAACTGCTTAGATGGACCAGGGCAGGTCCCTGAACTGAGACCTCAAGAATAAGGGGGAACCAAGGGAACACGATGGGTGTTAGTTTCTGTGAGAACATTCCAGGTAGTGTGGGCATAGCAAGTGCAAAGGCCCTGAGGCTCTGAAAAGGAAGCAGCCCACCTTCAGCATATGGGTTGCGGAGGAGGTTCCTGCGGAGGCTGCATAAAAAATAGAAGATCTTCCAGTTGGCCACAGGCTGGTCCCAGTCCTCAGTGATAAAGCCGTCCCGCAGGCTCTTGCGCTTCCAGAGGGTCACGACATCGATGAGGTCGCGCCAGAAGCTGCAGACCGGGCGGCAGCGCAGCAGCAGCTGGCGGGCGGGCACGTGCGTGAATACCTCCAGCAGGATGTTCTCAGGCAGCTCGTTGATGCTGACCAGAGCCATAGCTGGGGTGGGGGCAGGGTGCACTCAGGCCTGTTGGGGGCAAGGGTAGTTTTGAGCGCTGACCAAGGAGATGGCCTCAGATCCCCAGGGTTCTGCACCAGGGACTCCTAATCCTGCTTCTGTTGTAAAATGGGCGGTTAAGGCTTGAAGTGCTGGAGTATCCTTCCAGTACGTCGTAGGCTCTCAAAATACAGACTGATTTTTAAAAATTGATCGAGAGAGAAACATCAGTTTGCTGTTCCACTTCCTTATGCATTCACTGGTTACTTCTTATATGTGCTCTGACCCGGTATGGGGGATGGAACCCACAACCTTGGTGTATCCAGACATTAACCAACTGAGATACCTGGCCAGAGCCGGCCCAATTTTTTAACATGCCTCCCTCTCCCCAGTTAAAAAAATAATTGCTTCATTTTAAGTTGGTGCACAGTAAGATTCTGCCAAGGCCACACTGCTGTCTGCAAGCTCTCTAAGGGTTTATGGTGATATTTTAGTGCCGTGAATTCACTGTTATCAAATCTTTATGTGTGTCAAAACTTGATTAAGTGGTGGGGCTAGTACTGAGTAACAAATTGCTTACTTTGGCCTGGAAACCAGATGTGATAAAACACCCAAATGTACGCCCCGCCTCCCTTCTGGGGTGTGGTAGGCCAGAGCAGTCTGAAAGGTCCCTGACTAACTGTGAAGCTGTGAAAAGGAGGTGTTAACTCCCAGCCTCAGAAGGGGCCAGAACAGCTAGGTTAAAGCATTTGGCACAGGACGTTGTAGGAAAATCAAAACTAAAACCAAACCAAACCAAAGTACGTAGTTGTAAAGCTGCCTGCTGTTAGGAAGGCTTTCCTCCCTTCATATCTAAATTACACAAGGCTTTTGACCCCCAGCGGCCTGAACCTTGCCTGGGGGTCTGGTGATGCAGACATCTAAGCAGGTCCCCCAGGGGGATGGAGGGTGGTTTCTCCACCCACACCCAGGGGCACCGGCAAGACTTCTCATTTTCCACAGAGACTGGGACAAAGAGGCAGTTCAGGGTCTTCTCTAAGCTACTGGGGGGTGAGGGGGGTGGGTGTACACCCTGGCTCCTGCCCAGGGAAGAGCATTTTAGCATGGCAGAGAAAAAAACATATATAAGGCACTTGGACATTATGAAAAATATTATGATGAAAAAAACTCTTACATGGCCAGGTCTTCTCATTTTTCAGGAGGAACTGTGAACTTAAAAAAAAAACACAACCAAACCAAAAACCTGCGAATTTTACAACATGGGCAACTTCTAAAAGCACTGTCTAGGGGCTAGACACCCCTGAGGGGTGTCCAACCTTTTGGCGTCTCTGGGCCACACATTAAAACCACAAACACTGATGAGTTAAAAAAAAAAAAAAGGTTTTAAGTAAAGTTACGGTTTTGTGTTGGGCCGCACTTACAGCTATCCTGGGCTGCGGTGCGGCCCGCAGGCTTTGGTGAGAGTCGCTGGGCTCTGAGTTAGGGAGGAGCAACTCCTTCCTTGGGCATCCGAACTCCGGGTTTTGGCTCTGGTCGCCTGTTATTACTCCCCATACCCTTCGTTTCTGTCCTTCCTCGGCCTCTCGTGCAGCCTGACTGTGCGGTGCTGGTGGGGCGCAGGGAGGGAAGCCCATCCTGGGGCACTCACGCCTGCCCGAAGAAGCCACCTCGCACTTGCTGGGCTTCCCACGTGCCCGGCACGGTGTCACGCACCGGCCTTCTCTCCATGGACGCTCCCAACGACTCCTCTTTGCACTCTCGAAAGCAGAAACCGAGGCTTGGGAAAGCCAGGCACTTGTTCCAGGCCCCGCGGGCGTGGGAGTGCCGGTTGGTGCCAGTTCGTCACCCGCGAGGTGTGGCCCGGAGGTTTGGCATGTTTTGGGGCGGCCCGCCCGCCAGGGCGGATCGGAGTCAGGACCGGGCGACACCGGATTGCGCGCAGCGCTCGACCACACCCGAGACACTAGCCTCAGCCCCGCTCCCCGCCGGAACTGCTCTCCTCCCCCCGCCCCCTCCCCCGCCTTGGTCTCCGGAGTCGCTCCAGTCCCGCGCTAGACAGCGTCCGCGGGGAATGCCCCAGGTCGTCCACTTCCCGGCGCTGGACACTCACCCTTTGCCACTCCCGTCGCCCCCTCGCCTGTCCTCCAGCTGGGCCGAGAGCTGGGGACGGGCGCAGAACGCGCCGGCGAAACAGCGACCCCGTGATAGGCGGAGCCTGTGTCCCCGTAGCTCTGCCTGTTCTCGGCGCGCCCCGCCCCGCGTGACGCCACTCAACGCCCCGCCCCCGCGCCAGGACCTGTGGGCATTGACCTCGGCCGCGCGCGGGTGACGCTATGGAAAAAGGGTTGCGGGGCTGTCCCACGGCAACGTAGGACTTTGTTTCCTAAACATCACTTCCCCCTAAGCTGTGAGTGGCTTAGCAGCTGGGACCTATTTTTTCCCTTTGCTTCCTCCCCCTTGCCCAGAACACGAGCCTCCTAACCAAGCCCTGAAACAGTCCACCCCTGTACCAGCTCCTTCTCAGACCTCCTAACCTGTTCCCGAGATAAGGAAGGGAGGTGGGATCAATGCGACCGAGGAGGGGGGCGCTCCTCTGCACCGGTGGGCCCCCTCCCGGAGGAAGACTGCTGAATGTGAAAGTCTGGCTTAAATCTGGCTCCCACCTTCCCTAGGGCTTGGCCGTGGGCAGGCCTCCATGTACTCAAAGGTAAAAATCTCTCTGCATTCTTGTCTGGATTAAATTCATCGACCCTTTCTTCATTCTCCAAGTAAGTATCAAGCACCTGGTACTTCAGGGAACCAGAAACTGTTGTGCAGGCTGTGTGCTGCACAAGGGTGCCTGGCCAGATCACGTAAACTCCTCGTTAGGGCTGCATCTTCTCCACAGAAGGGTGTCCTTTGCTACCTTGCCATACAGTTGGTGAGTGGTGGCCCCTTCCCCGGCCGAGGCCCTCTTCTAGCTCATTGTTGAGTGAGATAATTGTTTAACAGTACTTACTGAGCACCTACCAAGCACCATTCTAAGTGCCTTGGCTTCATCTAATGTCATTAAAGCTGTGGGAAGAGTAAGTTAAAGACGTGTAAGCAGGGCTGGGATGACCCTGCTGACCCCAGCGTGAAGTGCATGCAAGGGCTGCCAGAAGATATCCACATGCCCCCGTCCCACCCCGAGGCTTGCAGCCAGGCCACAGCGGAAGCTAGGAATGCTGAGGGCTACTGGGGTGAGGTGCTTGCAGCTCAAGGGGTCTGTTCCATGACCCTGGTTCTCTGATGGTCTAGCCCCTGAAATTTCAACCCCTCTCTGTACCTTGGACAGAAGCCACACATGTTGCCCCTTTGACAGGTCTGGGGCGTCCCATGAAGTTTGCCCTTTCCCCCCAGAAACCAGGGGACACAAGTTGGGCTGGGAAAGCCTTTTATTCGGCTGCATGCAGCAGGGGCAGGACCAGCAGACTGATGTCCTTCCAGCAGGGGGGAGAGGCACAGGGCAGGGTGGGGAGGTCCTTTGGGTGGCAGTTCCAAGGGTGGCGGGAAGGCCTGGGCTGGGCACGGAGGTGGACAGGCGGTCCTTGAAAACCCTCCCCCGACTCATCCTATGCTCACATATCCTCACTCTCAGAATCAGAGCCCAATCCTGCACCCATCTGCCCTGCATGCACAGGATTCTGGAGAGCCCCGCCCCATTTGGCTCCTGGGGCGTCATTGACAGCGAGGACAGTCCACACCTGGCGTGGATGCCTCCCACCCTGCACCTGCCCATCTCAGACCAGGCCCGAGCCCCTGGGCCTCAGCCACCACTCTGAGCTGGCAGGCAGAGCGAAGAGCTTGGGAACAGCAGAGAAAGGGACAAAGGACAGGCCAGCAGAGCCATCCTCTATTCCCTGATCCGTCTGAGCTACACAGTCCCCTGCCAGCGTCTGCATTATCAAGGGCAGCCACAGGCTTGCCAGATGTCCTCCACTCTGCCACTGCTGCAAGGGCCCCCAAAAAAGACAGGGAGAAAGAGAAAGGTCTGGGAGGGGAAGGAAGAAACCCAGACCTAGGCTGCCATCTGAGCTTGGAGACCCACCGTCAGAGGAGTCTGGCAAGGAACCTGGGAAACATCCTGTACCTCCCTAACCTCAGGGGCCCCGCCTCTTAAAGGCCTGCCCCATCACCTCCAGGGGGAGCCCTCGGTGGAGAGCTGGCTGTCCACAGCACATGAAGCCTGGGCAAATGGAAAGGCTCCACAAAGCAGAGGTGACTGGGGGGCAGGGATGAGCTAGGAGCTCCGGGGAAGCCCGGCTTTTCTCTGACAACAGTTTACCAGTCAGGGTTCTGTGGATGGGAGCTCGGAGGTGTCAGGTCAGCAGGGGGCCCAATGGTGATGCTGCTGTTGGTGACCCTCGGGCCGTACCAGCCGGCCCAGTAGTGAGTGTCCACGCCACCGTGCTGAAACCAGATGTAGCGGACGCCGGGTGGGTAGTTGGAGAACGTGTGGGAGACCTGGGAGGGGGCAAGTGGAGGGAGGGAGCGAGGTCAGGGGAGCCGACCCTGAAGGGAGCTGACCCTGAGTGTAGTGCTGCCTGAGGGGTCGGGGGGCGAGGAGGGGTCTGCTATCTCAGTGTTGGTCCAGGAGTCAGTGGAACTGAGTTCTAGTCCTAACTTTGTGATGGGGGGCGGACCACCACCCCTCTCTACGCCTTAGTTTCCTTGTGTGTAAAATGGAGTAAAATCCTGGAAGGTTCACTCCACAGGATCATCTAAGTGCGGCACAGAATGACGAAGGCAGTTTCGGGAGCTTTCAAAGGACGTCCAATCAGTCGTCACTGGGCACATGGAGCTATTTAGGTTAAAATTAGGTGAACTTAAAAATTCCATTCTCCAGTCACACTAGGAACTGGCACTTAGTAAGTGTTTGATAGTCGCATGTGGCTGTTGGCTACCATGTTGGACAGCGCAGACGGATCATTTTTATTGCTGCAGAAAGTTCTCCTGGGCACCACTGGTCTAGATCCGGAGTTGGCGCCCCACCTATTTTTCTAAATTTTATTGGAACACAGACATGTCCACTCACTGAAGCTGCTTTCACAACGCAGCTGCAGAGTTGAAGAGCTGAGTAGTTATAACAGAGACAGTACGGCCTGCAAAGCCTAAAATGCTTCTACCTAGCCTTTTAAGAAAATGTTTGCAGACCATTTGCTCTCACCTGCTAGCATCTAGGTAAGAGTAACAATCAACATTAGTAATTAGTAATAGCCTTTTCGAACATGGCTTTACCAACATCATTTCACTGACGACGTCTTTCAGACCTCAGAGCAGCTGAAGCCCAGGTGAGCGGCAGCAGGGCTGGGATTTGAACCCAGACCTGTCTGGCTGTAGTCTCAGCCATGAGCAGTGTGCCCTTGCCACCTTCCTGGCCCACATACCTCCCTCCACTTGGCATCACTCTTCTGCTGGATCATTGCTGGGTCTGGCTGGAAGGTCCCCAGAGGCGCATGTGCTGACGACAGGAGCTGAACGCACAGCTGGTACTTGGACCCGCAGTCTGGCCTTGCTGCGAACCTGCAGGCAGAGGGGAGGCCCGCTAGGGCCTTGGAGATGGGGGGCAGGGTGGGGGTGGGGCGCCTGAGTGGCAGGGCCCCCCCCAAACCCTTGCCCCGGGGCACTCACCAGTCCTTGACCTTGATGTCCGGCCGTGTGGTGTCCATCAGCTCCTCCCAATACCCTTCGGCCTTGAGGTCCACCACCTGGGACTTGAGGCAGGTGCTGGGGGCAGGCGGAGGGTGGGAGGGGCTGGAGCTCACCACTAGGGCACTGGCAGTCCCAGGCCAAGAGAGCCCCCAGGGTGCAGCAACTTGGGCTCCCCCCCACCCCACCCCAAGACCCCCTGACCTTGGATCTTACTAATAAGAAGTCACGAAGTACTTCTTGACCTGGTCATTGGGGAATTCCTTCCTCTGGTCTCCAGAGAGATCTTCCACCTTCCACTCATCGCCTCCATTTACATCCAGGCTCCAGAACTCAAAGCCCTCTGGCAGGAAAGCACAGTTCACATCAAGGGGACGCCCCTCCGTGGTCACCGTCTCCCAAGGGCCCCCTCCTCCTGGTTCTTCCCCCTGGATCTTGGCAGTTGCCCTCCAGCAGGAACACTGCAGGTCGATGGTGCCTGCCTCAACTAGGTGCCTCCTATGGGTCAGGCCGCACGGTACATGACTGCCACTGGCAAGCCTGGGACACGTGACGATGTGAGCAAGCAGCAGCCCCCTTCTGTGAGGCGGAATGCGCTGACGCTGGCCAGATCTGGGTCTAGGCCTCCGTCTACCAATACTGGGCTCTGTGACCCTAGGCAAGTTGCTTTCCCTCTCTGAGCCTTGGTTTTGTCTTGTAGAAACCGGGGTCAAGAATAGGAACTGGCAGACTTCCCGTAAAGAGCCAACATATTTTAGGTTTTGTGGGCTACATACTATCTCTATCACACAGTATGCTTTTTTTCTTTTAAAAATTAAAAACTGTAAAAACTACGCTTAGCTTCAGGGCCAGATCTGGCTCACGGACCATAGTGCGCCAGCCGCTGGGCAAAGAACGTGCCTGTGGGGGGCCAAGTGAGGCAGGCATCTGAAAGCTCTGGAGAGCTTGGAGTTGTTTCCTCGTCATTTTGCTCTGGAATTTGGCCACACGAGGGAGAATGAGGTTCCCGTCCCACACCATCCCAGTGCGTAGCTGACGAGTTACCCCACAGCGAGGGAACCAGGGGCCTCTGGATACGTGTAGATGTCTTGTTTTACCTATTGCTGAAATGTACTGGGAAGGAGACCGGCTCTCCCATTCTTCCTGAGTGAAGCCCCCTTTGACCTCTGGGACAAGTCCTAGCAGGCCTAACCCTGGAGGCTGACTTCCTGGTCTTGTGTCTGGGGCATAATTAGTCCTAACAGGCCAGCAGGCCATCTCCTAGGAAAGGTCACTTGGGGAAGTAATCCTCAGGGTGAAATAAGAAATGCCACTCTTGGCCTCAGTTTGCACATCTGAAAAATGGGTACACTACCGGTACCTACCTTTCCGGATCATTGTGAGAGGATTAAAGGACTTAAATCATTGGAAGTGCCTAGTTCATAGTAAGTGCTTAATGCATGTGAGCTGGTATCCTGACGGTGTGTGTGTTGGGGGCATGCCAGACCCACGCTGCACCCCACCTTCAGCACATGGGTTGTGCAGGAGGTTCCTGTGGAGGCTTCGTAGGAAGTAGAAGATCTTCCAGTCGGCCACAGGCTGGTCCCAGTCCTCGGTGATGAAGCCCTCCCGCAGGCATTTGCGCTTCCAGAGGGTCACGAGGTCGATGAGGTCGCGCCAGAGGCTGCAGACCAGACGGCAGCGCAGCAGCAGTTGGCGGGCAGGCACATGTGTGAACAGTTCCAGCAGGATGTTCTCCGGCAGGTCGTTGATGTTTCCCACCGCCATGGCGCCTGGCTTCTGGACGCTCTCCTGTGGTCATGGAGAAGCCAGGCTACAGACCAAGCTCTCTCCCTGCGCCCG
This sequence comes from Pteronotus mesoamericanus, assembly GCF_021234165.1. Classification (NCBI taxonomy): domain Eukaryota; kingdom Metazoa; phylum Chordata; class Mammalia; order Chiroptera; family Mormoopidae; genus Pteronotus; species Pteronotus mesoamericanus. The sequence goes on from NW_026555200.1 coordinate 4,303,728, forward strand.
GTACTTGCAGCCGCCCACGGTGGCGGAGGTTCCCATCCCAGGTCTGCCATTTACTGTCTCAGGAAAGTCACTATGCCTTTCTGAGCCTCCGTGTCCTACTCTGTAAAGGAGGCGAAGGAGAGGTGGCTGCATCTACCCAAAGTCACACAAACGGGAGCAGAGGGAAGGCGCCGAGTCCTCTCCGGGTCTAGAGGCAGCCTTTTTCAATAGACCAGACAGCCTTTAAAATCGAAGTATCAATGCGCAGCCCCGCAGAGCACTCCAGTCTGCCCCGTGCCTTCTTCATTCCCTCTTCCATCCTCGGAGAGGGGGGGCATGTTGGGGACAAAAATAATTATTGTCTCGAACGGAGGCCGAAAGGGCTCAAGCGACCCTCTCGAGGCCGCAGTGGAAATGGTCTGCCCAGCTGGGACTGGAGACAGGGTAGGAGATGGAAAGGCCTTGTCTATACCCCCAACCCCTTTCCTGTGTCTGGGCTCCAGTTCCAGGTCCCCTTGCGCGCCTTCGGCCCCCATTCCGCGTCGTGACTTTAACATGTCCCCCAAAGTCGAGACTAGGACGCCTGCACATCGAGGAAGACCCCGGCCCCGGTTTCCGCTCGCACCGCTGCTGGAGGCCGCACCGCGGCGTCCCCGCGGCCTGGGACTTGTCCGAGCGGGGCCCCCTCCGTGCACGGCAGAGGGGCCGCCAAGCGCCCCCGTCCGGCCCCCGCCCGCCCGCGCCCCCGCCGCAGCAATCCCCGCGCCCACCCTCGCCGGTCACCTGCATTCGGCCGCCGCTGCGAGACCCCACTCGGTCGCAAGAGCTGGGCCGGCCTCAGCCTGTGGTCGCCGGTGGATGCGGCCCCGCCCCGGCCCCGCCTCCACCTCCCGCTCCCCTCCCCGCGCGGAGCCGCGCCGTCTTGCGCCGGGCTGCGTGGGACCTGGGACGCACCCCCCACCGCGAAGTAGGAAAATTACCCGGGGTGGCGGTGTGCGGGGAGGAGCTTCTGCCCCTCCCCTTTGCCTGGCTGCGCGCCCCGCACCCTCCGCATGACCCAGACTCTCCCTGGCCCCTCGCCTCCTCCTCCCAGCAGCCAACCCAGGAGGGAGCTAGAAGGCTCAGATCGGACCACCCACCCAATTAAAAATAAAACAAAACAAAAAATAAAAAATAAAAAACGACTCCTGACCTTTCCCGGCCTCCAGGGTCCGCCGAGGAACCTGCAGCCTCAGGCCTCGGGCCCACCGCTCCGGACTGCCGGGCGTCCCGGCGCGGGGCCAAAGGCGGGGCGGGGGCGGAGGCAGGGGCCTTTAAGAGGCGCGGCGGGCCGGGACCCGACCCAGACGCAGGCAGCACCTAGACTCGCCGACGCCTAGGGACCCGGGCAGCCCCGCAGCGCTCCGGCTCCTCCTCCTCGCGATCGCCCTCCGCAGCGATGGACGGAGACGGTGACCCAGGTAGCTGCTGCAGCCCGAACCCACTGGCTCAGCCTGGGAGGGGAGACCGGGGCAGGGGGGGCGAGTGCTACAGTGGGTTGGGGGTGCTGAGACCCAGCACCGCAAACTTCCACCTGAGCAAAGTCCTTCAGACAGTCTCACAAGAGCACAGTCCTGACTGGTGTCGTGGCCTGGCCGGAGGCCTGGAGAGGTGACAGGCAGGCAGGGAGGACTCCGGGCTTCAATTTACCCAGGAAGTAGCGTAGGAGTAATCCCAGGTCCCCGCCTCCCAGCTTTCTGAGGGTTTTCAGGGCTGGGGTCTGGGCGACATCTACGATGGAGGAGGCTGCAAGCCCTTTCCTTCCATTTGTTTCTCTCATTTGCCAGCTCTGGCTGGTGAGCTGCCGGATTTCTTGGGGGCTACTGGCCTCTCCCCATCCCATCACAGCCTTCCTCCTGGGTTCCCTTGTCTGGAGGGGCCACCCTTCAGCTGGGTGGCCAGGTGCCCAGTGGGGACCAGGCCAGCAGTGAGGGAAGTTTGGGCACCAGCCCTTTCTACGACTCAAGGCCCTCTAAGACTGCCCAGTCATCTTGTCTGGCACCAGAGACCCCCTCCCCATCCTCTGAGCTGGCTTGGCCTGTAGGGGTTGCCCGCTGAGTCAGGGTGGGGACAGATCCTGCCTGCGGACTCCCCCATCCCTTCCTCAGCAGGTCCCTCTGAGAGTGGGCACCGTTTGGGGGAAACAATGGGAAACAGACCGATGCATGCTCAGGTGGCCAAGCCCCCTTCCCCCAGCCCTAAAGATCCCAGCTCCTTCAGCTCCCACCCCCAATCCTGTGTGACCCCCTTGCCACAGCTTATCTAGGGCCCCAGAATGGCTCCTGCTTTTTCTCAGGGCCCAGCTATTCTCTGGACTCCAGGGCCCAATCCAGGTGAGTGAATCAGCCTTGGAGGCAGCTTCCAGGGGCCAGATAACTTTCCGACAGCAACAATGTGGGGAGTTGTGTGCACTTGAGCAAGGGTGGGGGGGCCTGTAATCAGATCTGGGGCCTCAAGTGCCAGGCCTGGGGCCAGGAGAGGGGACTGGGCGAGGTGCACCTTTCGGGGGAGCATCAGGTGTCCACCAGGGCCAGGGCAGGGCAGGGGGAGGGGTGGAGAGGTGAGGACACTGGGCTCTGCTCCCCAGAGAGCTGTGGGCAGCAGGACAGGCAGGTGATGTGGCGTCAGGGCCTGGCATTTTCTTCTCCAACTCCCCCCTGTTCTGCAGTGTGACTTGGGAGTAGCCGGGAAGCGTCTCTGGGCCTTAGTTTCTGCTTTGCCAAAAGGGAGTGCGTATAACCCTACATCATACAGATGTGGCAAATATATTAATAACAAATAAACACGCTAATAATGACGGGAATGTGCTGTGCTGAATAATAAGTTTCACTAAATAAGATGTACTGAGGAGTCACTGTGCACTCTGGGCTCTGAAGTGGTAAACCCCAATTCGGCAATCAAGGGTCTGGCTGTGGGGGAAGGGGGAGAAAACGCTGCATGTGAGGAGGCAAAGGGCTGGCCGGCTGGGGTCCTAGCGGCACCCGGACTTGGATCCAGGCCCTGCCTGTTTTCTCTGCCAGTACCCGGCCTATTTCCACCACCACCTCGGCTTTCCAGGGTTCAGCTCATAGGAACTCCCTGTCCTAAGTCTCAGAGCCATGGCCTCCCTGGTCACCCAGAGTGGCCCTGTCTCCTCACACTGTCTCTCTCCTCCAGAGACACTGGGCACTTGGTATCTGCTTACTCAAGGCTTCGGTGGCCTAGCTGAGGCCGGCTGGGATCCAGACCACGGTCCAGCCCGTGGCTCCGGACACCTGCCCACCTCCTTACCATTTAGAATGCCTCGCTCCCCCAGGGGGTTTGGACATCAGCGCTGTCCAAATGGCCTGGCATCTTATAGATGAGGAAACTGAGAGCCAGGAGTGCAAAAAGCCTTCCTTCTCCAAGCACTTATTCCATCTCGTTTGACACAGTGTCTTCTAATGGGTCCTCCCCTCCATCCCCAAGTCAAGGACGCCTGGTTCCCTTCCTCCCAGTCCTCAGATCCCCATGTCCCCTTCCCCAATACTGGCAGTGTGAGCTTTGGCACGTCATTTCACATCTTGGAGCCTGAGCATCTTTATCTGCAGAATCAAAATTATGACAGTGCCTCCTGATTCAATGAATTATTTTATTGAGGTGTGAGGGTTAAAGGGGGATCTGGGGTCAGGCTGCCAGGGTTCAAATCCAGGCTCTGACCACTATTGTGACCCTCAGCCCTCTTCCCTCTCTGGGCCTCCGCGTCCTCATCTGTGAAATAGGGACAGCAACAGGAAGAACCTTGAAGAGATGTGAGGCTTTAAAGAGTGAAAGAAATTTGAATGCTCAGAGCAGGCCCACACTTGCTAAGTGCCCAGTAAACAGTAGCTGCTGACGGTGTGCCAGACGCCAGGTACTGGGGACAAAGCAATGAGTTCCTCAGACTTCGTTCCTGCCCCCATGCTCTCAATTGGGCCCCAAGAAAGATGTTTTTAAAACCATCACACACCAGGACAAACCTGGGAAGGACTGGGACTCCGGCAGTGAGAGGATGTAATGGGGAAGTCCAGGAGGGCTTCCACGAGGAGGTGACAGAAGCAGGGCTCTCTGAGGGTGGTTGGAAGGACTAAAGAAGTTCATGTGTGAAACGAAAGGCAGTCCTGTTAATAATATATATTATCAGTTGCTGTCATTTGCCCAGGTGTGGGGTATACTGCCCTTGCAGGGGAAACTGAGGCTTCTGAGGCCTTGGGGCTCGCCTGTGGCCCTCGGGCCTCCTCCCCTAGGCACCAGCTTCTGGTCAACAGAATCTCTGGCCCCCGCTGCTGAGTAGGGGGCGGACAACTGACGCATCGGCGTTCTGGGCCCTGTAAGGAGACGGCCTTGGGGAAGTCACCACCCCGCACCCCTTCGCCCCCACAGAGAGCGTGGGCCAGCCTGAGGAGGCGAGCCCCGAGGAGCCGCAGGAGGAGGCGTGCGCGGAGGAGGCGAGCGCCGGCGAGGAGGAGGAGGCGGTGGCGCCGTACCTGGACGAGCTGCCGGAGCCGCTGCTGCTGCGCGTGCTGGCCGAGCTGCCGGCCGCCGAGCTCGTGCAGGTGTGCCGCCTAGTGTGTCTGCGCTGGAAGGAGCTGGTGGACGGCGCCCCCCTGTGGCTGCTCAAGTGCCAGCAGGAGGGGCTGGTGCCTGAGGGCGGCTCGGAGGACGAGCGCGACCACTGGCAGCAGTTCTACTTCCTGAGCAAGAGGCGGCGCAACTTGCTGCGCAACCCGTGCGGGGAAGGTGAGGGTCAGGGCCTAGGACCCCATGGCTGGGGGACTCAGCCTCCCCCTCAGGAAAATGGGCCGTACACAATGCCAGCCTGCTTTGAGGATGAGATAGAGCACTTGGCGCAACGCCCAGCACAGAATAGCCCCAATAAACACTATTATCATCATCTCCTTGTCCACCTGCTCCCTGGGGGTCTCTTTCCCAGGCCCTTCCGCCCTCCGTGACCGGGGGCAAGACTTGCCCTGTAGGGGACCCTCCCAGGAGGGAGAGAGGATCTGGGACAAACTGAAAGTGCCTGCCATTCATCCCCACCATCGGCTCCCACCCGACACCATTCAAGTGCCGGTTGGCCCAGCACCCGACAGGGGGCGGGGGTGGTGGGCGAGAGCCAGCGCCTCCCCCCCCACAGCAGGGCCTGGTGACGGGGGCGGTGCTGTTGTGTTCCCGCAGAGGACCTGGAGGGCTGGTGCGATGTGGAGCACGGCGGGGACGGCTGGAGGGTGGAGGAAATGCCCGGAGACTGTGGGATGGAGTTCGTCCACGACGAGAACGTCAAGAAGTTCTTCGCGTCCTCCTTCGAGTAAGGAGAAGGGGGATGGGCGGGGCGGGGAACGGGGGCCTCCACTCCCTCCTAACCCACTTCCTCCAGGTGGTGTCGAAAAGCGCAGGTCGTTGACCTGCAGGCTGAGGGCTACTGGGAGGAGCTGCTGGACACCACTCAGCCAGCCATCGTGGTAAAGGACTGGTGAGCCGCCCTGGGGGCCTGGGTGCGGGGCGGGGACGGAAGCCACGACTCTGCTTCGGGGCCACTGCCTCCCCTAGCGGTGGTGGCCGCATGTCCAGGAGAAGGTGAAATCCTCCTTTCCTCCTGAGTTTAAATGCTGGCAAAAAAAAGAGATTTTTTGGTTTTCAAAATCTACTGTCCAAACACACCATATCTTTGTGGGCTGGCTTTGCGCCCAAGGTTGGGTCCGGCACACTTCGGTTTTAGTCCTTGGATTTGGACCTCGGGCAAGTCACTTTCTCGCTCTGGCCTCAGTTTCCTTATCTGTAAAGTGGGGACACTGGAAGTAGGGTCGGCAGGGCTACCTTCTGCAGCCGGCCAGGCCTGCCGGCTGAGGCCTGCCCCCCCGCGCCCGCTCCCTCCCTGGGGCAGGTACTCGGGTCGCAGCGATGCCGGCTGCGTGTATGAGCTCACGGTGAAGCTGCTGTCGGAGCACGAAGACGTGCTGGCCGAGTTCAACAGCGGGCAGGTGGCGGTGCCGCAAACGAGCGACAATGGAGGCTGGACCGAGGTGAGCTTGGAGGCGCTGGGGCAGCGAGGCGGGACCTAGACATAGCGGGCGAGGCTTGTGGAAACCCCGCCCCGTGGGCGGGGCCTGGCTGGAAGGGCCGAAGGGTCTTGGAGAGCGCCCCGGGGCTGAGAAATCGAGCGGGGCTTGGGGCGGGTCAGTGGGCCGGGTGGGGTGGCCAGGGAAGATCTGGGGACCCGAGCCTGACTCTTCCCCTCAACCCCGCCCCCCGCCCCCAAGATCTCCCACACTTTCACCGACTACGGGCCCGGCGTTCGCTTCGTCCGCTTCGAGCATGCGGGGCAGGACTCCGTCTACTGGAAGGGCTGGTTCGGGGCCCGGGTGACCAACAGCAGCGTGTGGGTGGAACCCTGAGCGATCCCTCCTCCAGCTTCCCCCAGCCGCCCCGGAGGGGCAGAGGCCTGGGGTAGATAGGCCTTAGTGGTAGCACCCACTCCTCCCCCCGACCCCATGCACTCCTCTCCTGCCCCTTTCTCCAAGCCCAGCTCCCACGCAGGTAGAGAAGGGTTTTGTTGGCGTATATTTGCATCTGGAAAAGAAGATGGGTGAGGGCTTGGGCCTGGACTGGGCCCACCACTGAACCTCCCACCCCTAGCACAGTGCCTGCCACAATGTGGACGTTCAATAAATATTATTTGTTCAAGGAAATGAATGAACAAACGGATGAATGAGTACCCGTCCCTTTGCATCCTTCCCTGTCTCCTGAGAGCCCCTGGCTCAGCCTGGAAAAATACTTGGTGGGGCTCCAGCTGCTTTGGTTTCCAGGGCCCACTGGGCCGGGGCAGAGCCCGCCTGGCCTGGGCCGCAGACAAAGGCTGGGATTGTGAGGCCAAGGAGTGGGGAGCGGGGCCTGGCGCCTGACTGACACCCAAGCTGCCCAGAGGCCAGAATGGGGGGGCACCCTCCAGGCCTCTCTTGATCCCCATGGGTGGTGGCAGCACCTCATCTAGGGTATGAATTCTCCTGGGCCCAGAGATGGATGCTGTGACCTGGGGTGGGGGTGGGAGCACAGAAAGGGTCAGCTTGGTGTCCTTCTTCAGTTCTTATGCACTTCATGGTCTTATGCACTTCCCCCTGTCTTGCTGTTGACTTGGCTGGGAGTCATGACCATCTGTTCTCATGGGTGGTTTTCTAAGCCCTGTCCACAGCCGGGCCCGGGGCACTGGTCTGGGGGGAGGGAGGGAGGATGGGGGTGGTCCCAGGCTCTGGGCCAGGTGTTCTCTCTCCAGCCTGCCCGGAAGCTCTCAAACCCGGCCCCTCCCCAGGACTCTTAGCTGCTGGTCCCAAGTGGTGGAGGGTCCTGGAACACCTGCTCTCCCCGATGTGGTGACCAGTAAAATCCCGGTGCCCCACCAGCCTCCCTTGGCTCCGGAGCCCTGATGCCACCTGCTAGCCAGGTGGGACCGCAGGGTGTCATCTGGGGCCAGCCCGCACGCGTTCACTGGTTCATACATTCACTTGTCCGTTCGCTCGTGATTCCTGAAGTCCCCCTCATGGCCAGGCCCGGTGCAGGGACCTGAAGTGACAGGAGTGAGCAAGACACTCCTTGTCCCAGGAAGAGCCATCGTCTTGGCTACGTTGAGGAGGTCACCGTGGAAGAGGATTTCTCTGGTGCCCCGGGGGGTCTCCAATCTACTGGTGGAGGCATGGTCCCTGCTCTGAGGGCACCCTCAGTGTGACAGGGGAGGCAAAGCCCTGACCTCAGGGAACGCCCAGTCTTAAGGTGGGGCACAGCCCCTGCTCGCTGGGCACCCCCTGTCCTTCCTAGGGGATTTCACAGGCTGGTGGGGGAGGGCATCGTCCACACCCACCTGCACGGCCAATGGGCCAGGGGGCCCAGGTTGATGAGGATTCATAAAGGGAGCAGGTCACCCCTGTAAGCGACCAGGTTTAAGTACAGGTCATGTGAAGCTTTGGGGTGAGGGACCAGGATGGGTGTGTGGGGAGCCAGATGGGGAGGAGTCGGCAGAGGCCCAGAGCCCGCCTTGGGGCTGTAGGGGGAGGCTGGACTGAAGCATCAGTGGGCCTGAGTGGCCAGGGATCTGGGTCCCGGTGCCCGTGAGGACTGATGTCAGGGTGGGAATTTGGGGGGCATGGAAGGTGTTGTGGTGGGGGAGCTCCTCCCGTGGGGATTCAGGAAAGAGGCCCATGAAGTGTGTGGGGCTCTGGGCTGGAGACATTGGAGTTGCAGTGTTTGTGGCCTGCAGTCAAAGCCAAGGGCACTGGTGAGGGCTGGGAACAAGCTTGCAGTGAGACAGGAGAGAGGCCAGGGAAGCCTCAGTCCCTGGGCCATGATGGAGAGACAGAGCAGCCAGGGAGGGGGCGGGGGAGGGGTGGGGTAAGAGGGTACCAATCCAGCCAGGCCGCCTTCAGCCAACTGCCTGCTCTCAGAGGGAAGAGCCAGGGGCCCAGAGGCTAGATTCTGCCCCTAGCGCCTGCAGGGGAGACCTGAAGAGCTTGGATAACGGGGTGGTCCAGACCCACTGTCCCCAAGTACTTGTCACTGGAGGGACCATTGGATAGACCGGTGGTATTTAGCTCAGGAAGACAAGACAGCTGCTCCCGAGTTGCCAAAGGGCTGGCACTGCAGGGGTGGGGGTGGGAGGTGGGCTGGCAAGGATCACTGTGCCCAGGGCCATCCTGTCACACCACCAAGGTCTCCCAGATGGAAGTGGGGAAGAGAGAGAGGGCATTATTATCCCCTTTCTTCACGTGGTGAGACTGAGGACAAGGGACCTTCCTGGCAAATGACACACAGAATAACTGGAGAAGCACAGGTTCTAATCCAGGTGCCTCTTGCTCCAAAGAGCTTGCTCTTAGCCCCTCAGCTTTATTGTCCCAATTAGGGCGGAGAAGGACCCCCAGGAATCGCACAGTTAATAGGACTGCAGATATCAGTTTCCCTCAAGGGAAACCTGCACACTGTCCAGCAGGGGGCGCCCCAGGGCACTTCCGGACAGCGGGGAGTGCGAAGCCAGGGACTGCAGGCAGGTTAGCCAGCCACAACGTTCAATGGCCTTGAACATTGTCTAAGGAGAGGGAGGCCTGTGTGGCCCCTCGGGTCCTTTCCAATTAATCAATACTTACTGAGCACCTGTTATCTGTTAGGCGGGGATAAAACAGGCAAGGACTCTGCTTTTTTGGGAGACAAGGCCCAGATGGGGAAACATAAACATAAGAGGCTAAGTGAATGAATAAAAACAATTACTAACATGGTATAGCACTTACTATCCATGCTAGGCACTACTCTAAGAGCTTTATATAGATTAATCCATCATAATAACGTTATGAAGTGAGAACTATTATTACTTTCAGTTTTTAGAGATGAGAAAACTGAAGCACAGAGAGGTTAAGCACCTCGTCTGAGGCCCACGAGCTAATAAATGGAATTCTATTCCGCCACTTAGGCTCTTGACCTCTACAGTATAGTAAACAAAGTGGAGAGCGAGGTGGGGGTGCTGTTTTGGTCAGGGTGATCGGGGAGGCCCTCTCTGAGACAGCACCGTTTGAATGACAAGGAGAAGCCGGCAGACAACTAGGGGAAGCGCATGGCAGGAGCAGTAAGTGCAAAGGGCTGGCGGGGCGAGTGGACTTGTTTGCCGATCACAAAGGCAGCCAGCATGGCCAGAGCTCAGGCGCCAGTTGGGGAACGGTGCGACGTGAGGTTGGAGATGTAGGCAGGCAACCCAGAGAGCTTCCTGGGCACCTGCTGTATGCACTGTCTTCTCAGGTATACATGCTCGAGGAAGCAGAAATGATATCCGTGTCCTTTAAGGGAAAACCTTGCTTTGTGTGGTGGGAGCTGGGATGGGGAGTTAGATACCAGCAACTGACAGTCTAGTTGATGAAGCCAAATTTCCCAAGAGTAACGGGTGAAGGACGATGGTGACAATGACTGGCATCTGTGGAGGCTGCACAAGTGCCAGTTCCTGTGCTAGGCATACAGGCTTATTTAATCTGCCCAACGGCCCTCTCTGATAGATACAGATGTTCCTATCTTATAGACAAAACTGCTGAGACTCAGAGATGTGGGGTGATTGTCCAGGGTCACACAATGAGTAAGCAGTTGAGGCTGGGTTTCCAGCTCAAGTCCGAGCATCTTCACTATGGTAAATGATCAAAGATGGACACAGGCCAGGGGACCGAGCAGGGGCGGCAGCCAGGGGCTGCGAGGTGAGGAAGAGTGGAAAGAGTGGGAGATGATAAAGACTGTGGGGCGTTAGGGCTTCTATGCACATCACTGCCCCAGGGGGAGGAGGAGCTGCTAAGTGTTTCTGGGCCACCTGAGTTATGGGGTCAGGGGAGGTAAGGTGAATTTTCTTTTAGATTTCCTGCTGGATCCCCATAGCCATTTTGCAGTTGAAAAAAGTCTCCTTTCTTCATTCTGATTTATTTACTTTGTAAATCTGGATTTTGGTAAGTATGGTAGCTACCTTTACTTGTGGACCTAGAGGGAGGAGGAAAGGGAGGACTAGTTCTTCCACAGGCCACTAGGTGGCAGCGTTGTCAAGCGAGTACCTAGAAAGGGCTGGTCCTGCCCAGTTCTTAGCAGAGAAGGGGGTCTCAGGAGGCTGAATTTGAACCCAAAGCCTGATTTCTTCCATGCTTCGGGCAGTCTGAGTCTGCAGGGGGCTGAGCCTCCTGCCCTGCCTTGGGGCTGTTCTTACGCCAGAGGCTCCTAAGAAACATTTTGGAGGCTGGGTCCTCTGGGGCGTAAATCCTATAAGACTAGGAAGGGCTGGTGGTCTCCAGGGATCCAGTCCCAAATAGATCTGGGTCCTGGAACCCCAGTCCATCCTGCCTAGGCAGAGCCCTGTGCCGGCAGTGAACACAGACCACCCAGGCAGATCCAATCCTGATCTCCTGGTGAGTAATGACTTTGCTATTTTTTTTCCCATAAATTAAACCTAATCTTGTGTTGACTCTGCTGAACCAGGAGAATAATGAGGAAGATTAAGATGAGATGGTATTCATTCTCCTCCAACAAGAGCCAATTAATTGTCAGCAGGATTACCTCGCCCTGAGCCAGGAGCTCTGCAGATGGGGTAGGCAGGGCTAGGGCCTCTCCTGGTGCTTCAGCTGGGGTCTGTGGGTAATGCAGCAGCAAAGCTTGCAGTCAGATGTCAGGAAGAACTGCCTGGCTGAGGGAGGAGGCTGGTGTCGAGGATGGGGATGTGGAGAGCGTGGAACCACCCACCCACCCAAGAGATGTTTGCAAGATGAAGAGGGACGCTCCAGGGGAACTCCTGACCCCCTGCGCTGCTGGGCATTTGCTCTCTGAGGCCCCTGACCACTCAGTCCACCTGGCATGCCCCCCTCAGGGGGAGTCCCTGTGACCTGTCTTGGCTTCATGGACTCTACTCCAAGGTCACCTTCGCTAAATGACTCTGCACTCAGGGGTCTCCAGCCCCCTTCCCACCTGCTCTCCCTCCTCCCTTCCTCTCCCGGGGATCAGGGAGGCCGCACATCCAGGGCTAAGAGCATGGGTCTGGAGACAGAAAGACTCGGGTTTCACCTTGTCCTGCCTGCAAAACGGGACCTACAACGCCACCTGCCAGCCTGCTCTGCTGTCCCCAGGAGCTGAAGTGCCCGAGGTTCCAGACACACAGCTGCCCACACCTACCCTACCGGGCTCGCTGCACGAGGTGGGAGAGAGGCTGGCAGACGCTGAGTGCTGAGAGACGGGAGGAACTAACATTCGTTGATGTCTTGCCCGTCTGGGTATGTCATCGACCGCCCACAGCAGCTCCCGGGAGGCTTCATTTTGTCAGCCCAGGTTATGGAGGAGGAAGCTAAGGTTCTGAGAGGAGGGTCTGGTGGTCAAGGTCATGAGGCTGTGACCTGCAGAGCCAGCTGGCCTGGGGCCTGGTCTGAAGGGCCCCAAAGCTTGTGCCCCTCCCTGACTCCATATTGCTTCATGCGCCTGAAAGGCATTTCATACGCACTGGACCGATGAATGAAACACTTGTCAAATGCTATTTCTGGTCTAGTAAGTCCCTGTTTCAGACTCTCCCACATCTTGGTAACTCCCAGGAGTATATGGATCATGTGTGATTTGCCAAATCCTTCTTGGCAATGCTCGACAACTCGCCCATCTTACCTGCACTATATTAAGAAAAATCCACCCTTGCAGCCACATCCCAGAGCTTGCTTTATTACCTGGATTGATAAGGCTTTGTTGTTTTTGGAGCGTGGCAAAAGTATTGCCATTGTCCATATTTTATCATTTATGATATTTCGCACCTATTTTGTGCTCACTACGTGCGAAGTGTGTTCAAAGTACTGCTTGTGCATGGTTTTATTTAATTTTTTCAGCAGGCTTGTGTACTATTAGTGTCCCCATTTTTAAGAAACTGTGATGAAACTGGGGCTCGGAGAAGTGCCATTTCCAGCTTTGCCCAAGGTCACACGGCCAGGGCTTTGCAAGGCTGCATCCACCTGAGGTCCGTCTCGCTCCAGAGCTGGTGTTCTTCCCACACTGAGGATGTCACTTTCAAGGAGGTGACTGTCCTGTGGGTGGTGGGGTGGTGGAGGCACGGGCCTCAGGGCTCAGTGGAACCGACAGGATTTCAGGCCCAGCCTGGGGGATACACCTGTGATTCTTATGTAAAAGCACTTAGTACCCAAGCATTTCCTTAGCACCTCCTGTGTGCCAGACACGGTGCTCCCAGGATACAACAGCAAGCCAGGGAGGTCCTTGTCCCCTGGGAGCTCACAGGCTACAGGGGGAGACAGGTCTGCATTTCCAGCCTGCCCCCCCTGCCTGTGGCCACATCACTTAACCAAGAAGTGCCTCAGTTTCCTCATCTGCACAGTGGTCCTACTGATCATAGGTCCTACTTTACAGGGTTGTTAGGAGGATCCAAGGAATTGAAACACATTGGGACCGGGGTCTGCACAGAGAATGTGCTGTATATGAGTTTGTTAAATAAATAAAATGAACAAGATGAATGACCGTGGTCCCATAGTACAAGGGCTGTGAGAGAGAAGGCCCTGTATTTTGGGGGCCCAAAGGAGGGGTGTCTAACCGGGACTGTAATCAGGGAAGGCTTCTTGGAGGAGGCAGTGAGTGGACCCTTGATCTGAGTGGACGCTTGATTTGAGGCAGAACAGGACACTAAATTACTTCCTGAGCCAAGGAAACTTACTTAGCTTCCTGTCCCTCAGCCACCGCTGTGGGACTAACTGGTCTTTTCCCTGGGCTCATTGTCATAATTTTTCAGCGTGCTAAGCATCTCAGTGGCACCTAAATTTGCACAGGAGCCTCTGTCCTCAGGGACCCATGGTGGAGGGGCAGGGTGGACAGGGTCCCACCCCTTCTGCCGCACAGCAGAGGGAGACCCCCGCCAGGTGGGCAGGTGCCGGGGGTCGCTGGCGGTGCAGGCTGCAGCGAGGAGCCTGCATAAAGACAAAGACACCGCTGAAAAAAACAAAAAGGAAAAAAAAAAAGGAAAGGAAGAAGCAGACAGGGAAATGATTTTCTCGGCTGGGCTTCTTGGGGAATTAAATCTTGTTTTTTGTCACCAGCGAGTGGAATAATCCAATATATTAAAGCCGAAGCCCCCTCCTATTTATTGCTATGACTTTGGCCTAACAGTCTCGGGGCTGCATCTGGAATCAGATGGTCCCAGGGAGGGAGGGCGGGAGGGAGGGAGGCGTCAGCCCCCTGGATCAATTACTCTCCTCTCCGACACCGGAAAAATGAATTATTCCCTGAAAAGCAGGCTCCTCATCTGATGAATTCTGCACTGCAGAGCTGGCGGAGTTGGCCCAAATTGAATTTGGTCTTTGAGAGACATTTAACCAGGTGGGGTGTGCGTGTTGGTGGGGGAGTGTCTGACAGCCACGGGGGCCTGTCGCCTGGGTGGGGAAGCCCCCTGTCAAGGTCCTCTGGGGTGGGGACAAGAGGCGACCATCCTGCCTGACCGAGGGGGAACCTGCACCCTGCGGGGGTGAGACATTTTGTTCCTAGCCTGAGGCTCAGAGCAGCGAGGCTGCCAGTCTGAGCTCACACAGAGACATGGTAACCAGGGCAATCTGTTACCTTGTTGTCCCTTGTCCTCCGGGTCCTGCTGAAAATGGCCTAAGCGCACCCCCTCCCTCCAGGGAACCTTAGGTGGAATAAGTTGGGGCTGGGAGCTTTTCACTCTGGACACTGGTTCTGTCCATCTATAGCTGTGTGACTTGGGGCAAGTAGCTCAACCTCTCTGGGCTTCAGCTTACTCATCTGAAAGATGGGGTTTACTAAAATCCTTTCACTGGTTGCTCCTCTGTCAGCTACAAAGGACAGACGTGCAATTCAAAACAGCTTAATTACAAAGCAAAGTTGGGGTCGCACATAACAAAACAGCCCAGTGTAGATCTCTTTCAGGTAGAGTTTGATCTAGAAGCTTCAAAGGTACATCCAGAGCTCAGTTTTCCTCTTGGTCTCTCAGCTCTGTATGGCTTCGTTGCCGGCAGGTGCCCCTAGACCTGTGTCTCTCCGGAATGAGGTCCGGCGGGTCCGCACACCCACCCCTGAACCGTTACTGTGGTGAGAAGGCTGGCCGACACTCTGATGGGCAAAGCCTGGGCTGCAGCTGCCCCGTGGGCACCGCGAGGCTGAGAGAAGGAGGCAGATGCTGTGGGGCTCAACGAAGGGGTCCTGGGAGCCGGGACAAAGAGCTAATGCAGAGTCCCACCCCTCCCAGGCGCTGGCGGGGATGAGCGGGCGCTCGGCCCAGCGCTGGGCTCAGGGCAAGCTCCCAGCTCACCGGAGCCCTGCTGAAGGGGGTGCAGCCCTTCCTGGCAGGATAGGAGGGCTCTGCCCAGACTCCCTCAGCCCCCCTCGCGCTCTCCGGCTTCATCGGCTCCTCCCAGTGCCCGCACCCCCCTCCCCAAGGCTGCCAGATCCCCACCTGCATCCCTCTGCCCACCAGGAGTCCCCAGGGAGGGGTGTTTTTCACCCCACAAGGCCCTGGGCGTTGCAGGGGCTGCGCTTTCACTAATGATGTGGGCAGAGAAGAAACAGGCATCCTCAATGGAGCTGCTCCTGGATTTGAGCAGGTGCATCACGGCCAATGAGCTGGGGCCTGGGGAGCTGCCGGGGTGGGGAGCACTGCTTCCGGTGCAGGCGGGGGCTCAGCAGGGGCTCGACAGGGAGAGAGGTGTGGGGGCCCGAGGAAGGGGCGAAGGGGGCTCTGTGCCCCGAGGACGTGGGCTGAGCTGGAAGGAGCTCAGCCCTGCCCTCCTCATGCCCCCCACCCTCCGACCCACCTCCTGTAGGAAATACCCCAATGGCCAAGACGATGGCCAGGACTATGACCAAGACGATGGCCAAGCTCGATTTTCTCCAGCCTGTACTGTGGAAGCCCTGGGTATCGACTTTATCCCCTGCCCAGACGTCATGTCGTGCTATAATATTGCGATTGCTTTTGTGCATTATAACCCTCATCTCCCGACCCCTTCTGAGAGACTCTGACCCCCGCTGGCAAGTGCCCACCCGCCCCGGGGATCGAGGAGGGAGGAGGCAAGGACCGAGAAGATGAGCTTCCTGTTTTGCGCCCACCCCCGGGGGAGCGCCGCTGGCACGCTCTTCGGCACCCCCCACCCTGCCCCTTTCCAGTGACAGATGAGGAAACGGAGGCCATGCTGGGGGCGGGGATGAACGTGCCTCTTTGAGAGTCAGTGTGGTTGGAAAAAGTGTAGCTAGAACTTGGGTTCAGATTTGATATTTACCATTAGCAGGCCTGGTAGCCTTGGGCAAGTTACCTTTCCGTATTTCAATAAAATTGTTTTTCTTAAATGAACATAATGCCTACCCTTAGGGCTGTTTCTCTTACATAAAGCACTGGGCATACACCCAGGGGCTCACTTAGGACTGGTATTGCTCTGGTTTTGACACGCACAGGGAGGGGACCCAAGCTCAGCCTCAGCTTCCTCCCCCATGAAATGGGATTGTAGCACGCACCACGCAGAACTGCCGCCACCGCCACCGCGGCGAGAGGTTGGGAAAGGGCTCTGTGACTGTACGTGGTCTGCAAAGAAGGCCCCCCCAGAGTCGGAGAGTTTTGTCTCTCACAAAGCCCTCCCTTGGGGATCTAGCCATGTCCCCAGCACACGGCCTTGGAGACACTGTTATAAGCAGACGGGTTTCTCATGTCTGTGGAAGACGTTCACCTGGTCTGCTGGCCGCGGGGCAGACTGGTGCTCTAGACCTGACCCTACTCACTAGCCGGGTTTCTGGTTTTCTCTGGGTCTTCGTGGGCTGGCCTGTGAAGTTGGGGTCCTGATCTGGGGGTGTGGGGCCAGGAAGTCCATGCAGATCCACCCTGACTGGCCACCTGCAGCATCTCCAAAGCCAGCTTGCCCCGAAATGTGGGAACCAGCACACAGTGTGCTCAGAGGAGGTGGCCCACTCACACCCGTCCAGGACCTAAAAGGAAGAGCAGAGACCAACTTCGAACAACAACATCCTCAGGCACGACTTGCTGGAGCGCCACGGCCGGACTTTTGCTTGGCTGGAGGTGGGGATTTTCTGTGTCTCCCGGGCTGGGGACCAGGGTCCAGTCACACTGTCCCTCTGGGTGCCTCTGCCTGCCACCCGGGGTTCACTCACCTTGGAACATGGGGAGGCAGAACCATCAGGGAAAATTTGGGCCCCGGTCACGCAGGTCACCTGCAGTGGCTGCCTGGGAAGGGGTGAGAGTCTGGGATCAAGCTGACCTGGCTGGGGGCAGGGAGATTACCCTTCTGGAACCGAGAGCGAGCAATTGCTGTGGTTCAGCACCACGGCCAGCGCCCCGCGGGCGTCCAGGACCAGAGGCCCCGGAAGCAGAAATCCTGAATGGTGACTGCGGCGACGGAGCCGCAGGGAGTACGGAGGGAAGGCCACTTACATTTTATCGGGCACTTACAGCAGCCAGAACCACCGGACACTGAGGCATTATTCCACCTCCGCCTCATCTTCATTCTCATTTGACAGCTGAGAAAATGAGGCTCTGCCAGGCTAAGTTGCTCCCGGTCGCAACAGCAGGCCGCTAGTAGAGCGTGGGCCCGAGCCTTTTTCCTGGCTCCAGGATCTCTTACTGTTTCTCTGATCAGATGGGAGGAGGCACGACTTCTATTGTGGCAACAATGACCCCAAAGCCGCTGGGTTTGTAGACGGGAGTCTGGGCCTGTGTTTGCGTGTGTGGCGTGTGAATGCCGCTCAGTGCGCTTGTGGGTGGATTCTGTGCAGTGTGACTGTTTATGGGAGGCCATGTGAGTTCCTGTGGGAGCCAGAAGATGAGACTAGTGTCACATCTCAGAGACCCTCCTGTTTCTTGGAAGGAGATCTAGAATTCGCTGCTGACCTTTTTTTCCCTTTTCCTTTTTCTTTTTTTTTTTTAAGGGCTTAAAGAACAGACCAGAACTGATAGCTAAATTAAACCTGCTGAGTGCGCCTGTTTAATTGAAAATGCCATCTGTAATTTAAATGTCAGAATCAGGACGGTTATTACAGCTGCTTGAAGACTAGGGCTCATTTCACAGTTTCAAAACAGACCAAGGAGAGCAGCAAATGGACCATGGCCTGCAGCGTCATGGAGCGATTAATAACTTCTCTGGTCTCGCTGAGCTCCAGCTCCCAGCGCAGCCCCTACGGAGCGAGTCTGGCTGGGAGCTGAGAGCTTGGGGCTTGGGCTCCCGGACTCTGCTTCCTGCCTCATCCCTTCTTCTCCAGCCTCCACGCAACAGCAGGGCAACCTCTCCAATGTGCCAGGCTCCTTTTGTCCCTCTTCAGGGTCTCCCTGGCCCTTCTGGGATGAAATCCCAACCCCTGAGCCTGGCATTCAAGGCCTCAGGAAGGCAAAGTGCTGCCCACCTCTCCGGTTTCAGTTCCTGCCACTGACACCTGCAGAAGCCCCTGGGCCTTTGCATAGGCTGGGCCCTCTGCCCGCAAAGCCAGTATCCCTTCTCTTGTCCACCTGGGGAACACCACTTATCGCTCATGCCTCACCCCAGCGTCACCACCTGCAGGAAGCCTTCCCTGACTGCCCCATGCTTCCTCCGAGCCCTGAGCCAGACAAGCATAAGCACTTCCTTCTCAATCTCCTCTGGCCCTTTTGTCACCTCCATACATAGCACTTACTGTTATTTCCTTCTTACCCCTTCTTACCACAGGGCTATCTTTTCCGCATTCCCCTTATATTATGAGCTCCGTAAGGGGCCTCAGTCATCCTGAGACCTGGAGCCCCGCCCTGAGCAATCCCAAGAGCTAACAGTTATTGAACACCTACTCTGTATCAAGCACTATCATCAGCCCCATTTTAGAAATGGGGAAACTGAGGCATGGGGAGAACTGTCATAAACCAGGTGGCTCCTGGGGGCTGAGCGGGGACTCGGAAGGGGGCAGCCTGCCTCCAGAAGTCAGGCCCCTAACTTCTATGCTGTAGAACCTCACGCCAGGCCCTCAGCTCGGAGAGTGTTTGCTCGCTGAACACACAGAGGGCTTGTTGGATGTGTTCCAGTCCCCATCTCAGCGTCAGGTGCCACGACAAAGCGACTGGCCACAAACTCTAAAGGGATGTAAGGCAGCCCTGTGAGGATCTGCGCATTCTTGGAGCTCAGGCCTGGTGCTGCCTCCTTGCATGAGGGGCCTGCAGGAAGGGGTCCCTGTGCCCAAGGCCCCCATGGCTGCAAGGGGGGCATCCTTGTCCCCTCCCCCATCCCTCCACGGGCAACTCTCTGCCTGTGCATGCTGCCTATGATCCTCCAGTTGCACTGATGGAGCAGTGGGGTACAGTGGGACATCCATCCAGGGTTGGTGACCGAACTTTTACTTACAACCAGAGGACCTGGCAAGACATTTCCTCTCTGTGACCTTGCTGTCTGCATCCCTGAAACGGAGTCATAGCACTGCCTAACTCAGAGTGTCGGGGATTCAATGTGAGCGCAAAGTGCAGGACTCCACAGAGGCACAGAGCAAAGGTCCAATGTATGATAACTGTTCCTCCCTTCCTTTCCTCCTTGGCCCATGTCTAGGGGAGCAGACCCTGCCTGCTCTGTGTTCCTGGGTCTTCCTGGTCTAACTTCCAGTTTCGGGGAGTTTCAACCTGCTTAGTGGGAAGAGGACTTCCCAGGTCACAGATCCGTTCTGCAGCTGGTGCTATGCTCTCAGGCCCTGAGCACAGCCCCAACTCCCCACGCTCCCGGCCCACCCCCCATCGTCCTGTTCCCTCCGCCCTCTGCCTGCTCAGTCCCCGGACCTCCTCTTCCCTGGGGTCATGCAGCCATTGGTTCCTTCAGCCCAGGGAGAAGCAGAGGAACTCATTCCTAATTAGATGGGTTTCTGTCTCCCCAGGTCTTCCCTTCTCGCATGTTCTCAACTTGTTAGAGGAAATCATATATCGACACCGGTATTGATTTGCATAATTCAGATATAATTGAGAGAAAGATTTGCCAGAGCGGCAGACAGCGGGGCGGGCGCTCCTATTTCTTGTTGACCTTGGGGAGAGCTGGGATCCGAGCCTTTAACTTACCGAGTTCATGGCTTCCCTTCTCTACAAAGTCCCGTAGGCATTTGTCCCTGGAAGTCAGCTCCTCTAGGAGGTTTCAAGGCAACAGGAAAGCCCTCCGGCCCCCAGAGTACCTCCTTGCCTGGCCCACCCTCTGGAATTCTGACCATGAAGGCTGTCTCACAGGATCTTCTGGGGGTGCAGGAAGACATTATGCTGGCCAGGAGGTCAGCAGATATGGGCCAGTTTGCTTATGATACCCACCCTCTGGAGGTGGGGAGGGGCCTTTGGGATAGTGACATCCCGAGAGCAGGAAGAAAGGAAGCGAAAGCAAGCGGCGCTTGAAGCAAGAGACCAGAAGTCGGTGTGACCCTGCGCATTATATTGCTGCCATGATGTAAAGTGGTCCTTGGAAAAATCAGGAAGAGAGCGTGGCAGAGGAATAGGTGAAAAGACGCGGCCTTGCCTGTTTTATAAGCCTTTCTCCATGCCTTCGTTTACTCATCTATTCATACAACAAATATTATTGAGGGGCTTTTGTGTGCCAGGCCAATAGCAAAGAATTAGGTGTCTTCACGTTGGTCTCGCGTCATCGGGACCGGTAGACCTGCTTCCACCCTCTCCAGCAGAGCGGGAGCGTTTTGGCCCGGGAGTTTGGACTCCGGAAAAGGTCAGTGAGAAGACCATACGATGCTCCCTCTGTGTGCCTCTGTGTATGTCACCTGTGAGCTGGTTTTGTGTCAGGAAGGCAAGTGACAGCGGGGGCCGTGGGGTGAGGGCATTGCCCATCAGGTGAGAACGCGGGAAGTGACAGCGCAGGGTTGGGGGGTGTGGCTCCCCGTCAGGTGAGCTTCGTGGGAAGCAGGAAAGAAGGGCAGGAGGTTTCTCTCCATACCCCACCCCTCTCCCAACTCCTGCCCCAAAGTGACCCCCTCCTACGGCCACACAGCCCCTGCAGAGGGGGCCTCACTGGAAGCTACATGCAATTTCCCCAGGGAGCGGTCTCAAGGCCACCGATTCACTTGTTAGCTGTCACCATAGCGCTGAATAATAAGGCCTTTTCCTGCAGAAAGGATGTTAGAGGCTGCGATGGGATGGGCTAGGGCAGTGGGGTATTTTTTTTTCCTGGGCATTCGCTGCAATTAATCACAGGTCTGTCTCTAACCTGCTCTCACACAGCACCACAGGCCCATCCGCAAGCCCCAGGACACTTTCCCAGGGTCCTAGGGACCACGTGCCTGGTAACGCATGACTCAGGTTGTCTGTCATGTATGAGCTTGGGCTCACAAAAGGAGAAGGCTGCCACCTTCCATTTGGAGAGGACTCTGATTCATTTATTCATTCATTTGACAGATGTTTATTAAGCACTCGCTGTTTCCTGCTATGCACTGGGCGGGGGGACTGGGGGCTGGGCATAGAGGGGTAACCCAGCCAAGCCTGGTCCCGGTCCAGGGGAGCCTAGGTCATGTCATGTTTTCCATCCCTCTGTTCCCACTCTGTGAGTGAGACTCTGTTCTGGGCACTGGCGGGGGTGGGAATTCACCCCTACGTTCTCTGCCCTACCCCCTCCCTCTCGAGCCCACTTGCCCCATCTCTGCCCAGGTGGTTAAACAAGGCAGCCAGTCCCCAAATCCTCCAATGATATTTCCCAACTTGGCGCCAGGCCTCCTCTGCTTTCCTCGGGTGGGAGAAAGAAACCCTTACTTTATCAGCACCAGCCTGTGCCAGGCCCTTCCTGAGGGTCACGGTTACTGACCCGCCTCATTCAGTCCTCACTTTGCAGATGAGGCAACTTGCCCAAGGTCACACCTAAAGCGGTGATGTGCGGGCGGACTCTTCCCAGCTCGGCCTTTGCTGACGCCAGGCGGGGGACTTCGAAATTGGCCACAGAGGGAGGATTTACACCATGGAAATGAGCAGATACTACGATTCCCCCTTCGGAGGGCTGGTGGTTGAGCATTTACCAGCACACCATTGCAAAGCCCCCGAGTGCTTTGACCGACGCTGTCCTCGGGAGCAGCCGTGGGAGGGGGCTGTCCCTCCTCCTGGTAAGCAGCTGCTTCATGCTGGGAGAAGTGGGGAAGAGCAAAACAAATTCCCATTGGGGGGCCAGGGACATTCAGCCTCTGCCCAATCTTCAACATCACAGGCCATCTGGGGACTCAGATGCGGTTCCCGCTACCTTCCCCTCCCACATCCAGGCTAATGATGGAGTTAATAAGACCTTGCAGGTAATTGAGGTCTTCCTCAAGGTTAATCAGCGCTTTTATTGGTGTGAGTGATAGCTCTTTGCTTGGCTGTGAGGACGGGACAGGCATCTGGTGGGGGGCGAGCGCGGAGGCCCCCCCTCAGAGAGGAATGCGGACTTGCCCTCTAGAAAACCCGTTTTGTATGGCTGGGACCCCCGTCTCCCCATCCTTTTGATCTCAGCTTAAACATTGTTCCCTCAAGGAGACCCCGACTGTCCTGTCTACAGTGTGTTTCTCTGCACCCAGTGTCCTCTTTAAGTTTATCTCTGATTTACTCATTTCTTTGTTTCTTTCACCAGAAGGCAAGCTCTGTGAAGATGGGAAACTGAGGCAAGAGAGCCTTAGCCATTTCAGATGCTGCTTCTTCCTCATCAGCTCCTCTTGTTCCCTGATTTTTTCTGATCCAGGGAAGACGGTCACGCCCAGCTGCTTTTACGCCTCAGCCTGGGTCACAGTTAGGTCCCTGGCTCGGAGTGAGAGCCCTGGTGGGTACCCTGGTTTTGGTGCTCACTTGCTGTGGGATCATGGCGGGGGAAGAGAAGGGACGGCCTGGAACAGACGCTGTGGGAACCAAGGGCGCCCACGCCCCCGGCCCCAGCCCAGCGTGCTGTGGCTCCATTCTCCCAGGTACAATTTCCCTAAACATGTTAAGGCCTTCCCTGTTTTAAAGTTATTTATGTATATTTTTTACTTTTGATGTTATAAAAATAACGGTTTCCAGTGGAGGACATTTGGAAAATGCAGAACAACAGTAGGGCAAACTAGAAGTCATTTTTTATTTGTATTTTTAAAAGTATTTATTTACTTTTAGAGAGAGGGGAAGGGAGGGAGGAAGAGAGAGAGGAACACATTGATCAGACCAATCAGTTGCCCCTCACGTGCCCCGCCCACTAAGGACCTGGCCCACAACCCAGGCATGTACCCTGATTGGGAATCGAACCTGCGATCTTTCAGTTAACAGGCCTGTGCTCACTCCATTGAGCCACACCAGCCAGGGCTAAAAATCATTTTTTAGATAAGATAATTATGTCAACTTTCCTGAATTAGCCCTGCCCACCTGGGCTCCAGACCCCACCTCCTCCAGCAATTATAAGTAACATTAAAACTGCCTCCTGGACCAAGTTATTACTTCCAAGAACCATAGCCTCTGTTACTACAAGGAACTAATTAACAGTATTCAACGAGGGGGAAAAATTCAATTAATTAGTGGCTTAATAAGCACCAGCAACGACTCTGGCCTTGGCTTGAGAGCTGGGGTGTGGAGGGGGGATAAAGACTCCCCCAGAGGGCCAGGGGTGGGGTTTGAGAGATGGGGGAGCACCCGCTTTGGGAATGGGGTGCCCGAGAGGCTGTGAAAGTGTTGTCCGCAAGGAAAGAACCCTGTTTCTGGTCGTGCGGCGGGATGGTCTCAATCTCTCCCCAGCGTGGTGGTTGGGCGGCTTCCGGGGAGTGAGGTAAGACTTCTTTCTTTGTCCTGTGGGCGTGGGGGTGGGAAGGGGAGGTGGGCACACAAGGTCCCCTCTTCTCCCTCACCGTTCCTGCCCCTGGAGCCCCCACCCCTCCCAGTCCTCCCGTCTGTCAGCCAGAAGTTTGGAGTCACCCCTGACATTGCTTCTCCTTCAAGTCCCACCTCTAACCTGTTCCAAAGTCTTCCGGCTGCTGCCTCCTAAGTGGTTCTCTCACCGGCCCCCTCCCCCCCGCCCCCTCCCCAGCCTCCAGCGGGCCCTTCCTGGGGACCTGCAGTACCCTTCCCCATACCAGGTCCTCCCCTGCCTCCAGTGCGCTCACCGCCCGGCGGCTGCTGCGATCCCACCACGGTGGACTGGACGGGCGGACTGGGTGTGTGCAAGGCCCCGTCTGAGCCCCGAGGCCCCGCCTGGTTGGGCCTGCCCTGTTCCCTGGGCCCACCTCGTGCCCCCATCGCTCCTCCAGGCTCTCTGTGCCCAGGCATCATACCTACTTTGAGCTACCTCAATGGGGCAAGTGTGGGTCGGCCAGAAGCTCCAGCCCTCAAGGCTCATGGCTCCGCCAATGCAGCCTGCAGCCCATTGTCTCCGTCCACGCAGACACCTCTGCCTCCCCCGCCCTTGGGGCAGGGGTGCTGGAGGGGCCATGGGCAGTTTCTGGATCCACCTAAGGCAAAGCGGAGTGGGGGATTCATTGAGTCGAGGAGTCACTTAGTGAGGGTTCCATGGGATTTCCATACGTGGTTCACGAACTCTGAGTCTAGCTAAGCAGCTCTCCTACCGCCTGCCCATGACTCACCCAAGGTCATGACAGGAAGACCCAGGGCCAGGGGTTGACACATGAGGCGAGTGTGTCCTTCAGGGCCCAGCCCAGAAGGGTTGACATAGGCAGAGTGGGGAGCCAGTCATCAGATATGGACATTTTTAAGGGGAGAATTTGGTTTTCACTGAGGCCTTATCTAAACAGGAGTGTATCCTCTCCAGTCAGGAACATACCTGAGAAAGCACCACATTCAGATAAATGTAGCATGTGTGCATGTGTGTGTGTTTGTGTGTGCGTGCTTCTTTTTCGTTGGTAATCCTGTGAAATAGAATTGATCAGAATTTGTGTTTGCAGGTGTATTAGTTTCTGGTTGTTGCTGTAACAAATGACCACAACCTTAGTGGCTTAAACAACACACGTTTATTATCTTAAAGTTCTGGAGATCAGAAGTTCACAACGGGTCTCAAATCAGGGGCTTAAACCAAGGTGTGGGGACTGCCTTTCCTTCTGGAAGCGTTAGGTTTCCTCACTTTTTCCGGTTCCCCCAGGCTGCCTGCATTCCTTGGCTTGTGGCCCCCTCCCCCCATTGATGTTGAGCAGAATCCTGCTCATGCTGCCAGCTCTCTGCTTCTCCCTTATCCCTCCCCCTCTTCCACTCCTAAGGGCCCTTGTGATGACATTGGGCCCACTTGGATAATCCACGATAATCTCCCTGTTTTATGGTCAGCTGATCAACCACTTGAATTCTATCTGCAATCCTAATTCCCCTGTGCCATGTAAACTAACATGTTCACCCGTTCTGGGGATTAGGGCATTATTCTCTTGACTGGAGTGGGCATTATTTTTCTATCTTCTCTGTAGAAAATGATGTTACAAAATCTTGACATATGAAGAGAAAATCCAAGAGCATGCAGCCAAAAATGTAAGAAAACACTATGGAGGTGTGTTAAGCAGTTAATAAAAATATTTTTCCCTCTGGATCAGAATCTTGACATATGAAGGGGAAACCCAAGAGCATGCAGCCAAAAATGTAAGAAAACACTAAGGAGGTGTATTAAGCAGTTAATAAAAATATTTTTCCCTCTGGATTTTGTGATGTTTGTGTTATTTTTAGCTTTAAAAATATGCAATTTGTAACAATTTTCATTCTAAATAAACATTAACCTTCACACCCAGTTTTGTATTCTTTCGAGTGAAGAATTCAATTTTGCATCTTTTGTATTCTTTTTTAAAAGCCCCTGCCCCCATCCAAGTTGTACAAACTTCAGGCCCCATAACACCTGCTGCCCCCACCCCAGGGCCTTTGCACATACTCTTCTGTACGTCGGGAGCTCTTTACGCCTCCCTCACCTTCTCCCCTTGGCTCACACTTCAGACCTCAGCTCGAGCTTTAGTTCTTCACATAAATTTCTCCCTGCTCCCCAATTTGCTTGGGTCTCCCGGACTTTTCATTTGTGGCCCCTCCGCAATTATACCCAATTATTCATGAACTTGCCTGCTTATACCTGTCTCCCCCATTGCAAGGGCAGCTCCATGACCTTGAGTATCTTGCTCACTGCTGTTGCCCCAGTGGTGAGCACAGCCGGGTGCTCAGTGGGAACTTCGCAATGATGTGCAGAACGCAAGGACGCGTGGAGGGGTGGGTGGATGGTGCTCTCAGGGTGGGAAGGAAGGCGAATGCTCCTCAACACAGACGCCTGTCCAGGGCCTTCATAAACGGGACCAGGATTCAAACGCAGAACTTTGCAGGGTCAAAGTACATCCAGCCACACTACACACTCGAGGCCAAAGGCCAATTAATGGGTGCCCATAGGGTGGGCGGCAGAGTGTGTGCCAGCAGCTCTAAAGTGGGATGTGGTGAAGAGCTAGGCTGTATTAAATCGTGGCGGCTGGTTCTGGAGCGCCGTGGGCTGTCGTGGGCCACCCGTGCAGGGGCCTTCCCTGCCGAAGGCCCCCTGCGCTGGCCCCATCGGCGCGGGCGGGCAGCCGGGCCAGAGCCTCCCCGGCCTGCAGCCTGCCTGGCTGCACTGCCCTGTCTTCTTCGCACAGCCCCTCCATTATGCCTATCAAAGCCAGCCACCGTGGGCCAGCCGGTTTCAGAGGGAGGCTGATAAGGAGTTTATTGAATTTATGATTTTAATTTATGACAATTCTAATCCCATTATGGGTTCCCTTTTGTCTGCAGCCTGTGCGGTGATGGAGTTTAATTACGGCTAAGCAAGGTCCCCCTGCTCTGGAAACCTTTTCTGCCAGTCCCCGGGGTCTGTCCGTAGCTGCTTGAGGGAGTTTAGGGGCCCTGATGCTGGGGCTGTGGGGATGGGGCAGGGGAGGAGGGGCTCCCTGGTCTGCGGAGCGGTGGCAGCCGCACGGTGAGGATGAATGGCGATGCCTGGTGAGTGGCAATCACGACTGCCATGTGTGGCGGTGCCGGGGGAGCAGCGCGCCCCCTGCATAGCTGTGTGGGCAGCGCTGGGGGCGTCTGAGATAGGCAGGGGCAGGGTCCCGGGGAGAAGGGAGGGAGGGCAAGCTCGTGGACCTGCCAGCACCTGCAAATCAAGAGCACTCAGTAAATGACCATCTTGGGGTGGGTCCAAGACTCCACTGCCCACCCCAAAAAGGAGGCTGCTGCCAGGTGATCAGGGTCCTTGCGGGGAGGTCCAAGCAAGGGGCACGGTCACGGTGACATCGCAGAGTCCCTTCTTGGCTTCTGCAGAGGGCAGTGCAGAGTGGAGCTGGAAACATGGTGCAAAGGGGTCGGGGTTGGGGGTGAGGGGCTGGTCTCAGCTCTGCCAGGAGCAGCGTGACCTTGGGCTCTCCGTGACCTTGGGCTCTCCATTTATCTTTGTGATGCGCCTTCCTCAGCTGGGGAATCAGGGGCAGAATCAGGCCCGGCCTGGGCCGGAGGGAGAGTGCTGCCGGGATGGGCGCAAAGGCGGGGGAGGCAGGATGGAGGGTCCGAATCTCAGAGGAGAAGGGTGGATGGGGGCACCAGGCTGGGGCTACTGGAGGCCTGTGTCCTGGCGAAGGCGAGGGGGACCCAGCCCTTGTCCTAGAGCTCAAGGACTAATAGGAGGGTCATGAATAATAAAGAGGCTCCACCTTGGCTTGTGGGCTGGGACACCTTGGAAGGGAGAGCAGCCTCGAATGCTGCAAAAAAAGACCCAGTGTCTCACCCCAGTTTCTTCATCTGTCAAGTGGGCCTGAGAATGGCCCCAGCCCTCCTCCCACCACAGGCAGGAAAGGGAGAGGAGACCTTGTTGGTGGGACAGGGCTGAGTGACCGGGTGAGGGGGGAGCAGCGTTTCACAGCTCCCTGGCCCTCCGTCTCTTCATCTGTAACTGCTGGGTTAAGACCAGACGACCTCCAAGAGTTCTTTCAGCTCAGGCATGTGCAATGTTGATGATTAAGCAAGGAAGGCTTCCTGGAGGAGTCAGTCAGAAGGATGGAGAAGGGTGAAGCTTTTTGCAGATCGGCAGGTTTCAGATCCTGATTCCTTAAGAAGCAGGTGAGGGTGTAGGAAGCGCAGGGGAGGAGGCAGCGCAGTGTAGGAGTTGAAAGCTCAGACACCTGCCAGGTGGAGCAAGTCCCTTAAATGAGCCAGGCAGACAGGGTGTAATACAATAGGGGGCGGTGGGAACTGCGGCTAACTGGGGTCCGCACATCCCACCTACGGAGCTCCAACGATCATTGCCATGTGAGGATGCTGATTGTGGTTGTCAGGTGGCCTCCATCTTTGCAAGTGCCTCACCTGTAAAATGGGCACAATAATAATACCATCTCATGGAGTTGGTGTGAGGACTAAATGGGTTAATGCGAAGTGCTTAGAACAGTGCCTGGCGTATAGTAAGTGGCAATTACTTGCATTGGCAACTGCAATTGTTATACTCTATCATCACAAGAGACAAGATGTCTTCCTTCCCTGACTCCCAACACACTCAGGGTGGGAAGGTACGGTGTCTAATCGTTGCGGTCCGGTTGTCTGGAGTCACTGGAGTAATGGGCTTCCCTGGCTGTCCTTGGACTTGGCCTGAATGGCTATTATAGACAAGAAATATTTGTGATCTGGGGCAAAAGTAGATGCTGGAAAACGCTGCTGTGAACAGGAGACTTTGAGTCAAATGGAATCACTTCAGGAGGGTTTTTATTTTATTTGAGGAGGTAATTCTGAGCCTGAGACACCCATGTCTCAGGAAGGGTTCGTCTGGCTTTTCTGGGCTGCAACTGAGAAGCTTGGGGAGAGGGGAGTCATGTGCAGAGGTGGGGAAACAGGGCCAGTTGGAGAAGGAGCCTCGCTGTGAGCCTAAAGGAGGTTGTCTGTCATGTCCAAGGACACGGAGGGAGAAATTAGGAGCGGAAGCAAGAGGGTAATGGTCTAGCCAGTCCCTGCACCGCACGCATTCCTAACTCCGCTGGCACTGGCGGAAAGGGAGGATGTGCAGGTGTGTGCGCGCCTATGTGCACATGCATGCATGAGGCGTGTGCCTGTCCACCCACTGCCCCGCCTCCTCCAAGGTCTGCTCCTGGCTTAACCCCTACTGGTCCTGATCACACCTTCTCCCATGTCTGGGTTTCCAGTCGTGGATCTTTGGATAACCAGCCATGCGTCCTTGGGTAAGTCATTTATTTACCTGGCTGTGCCTCAGTATACCTACCTGCAGAGAAGGATGACCTTCCAAAGGGGGCCGGTCAGGAGCCATCTGGCTGATGGTGGGGTTTTTGAAGGGCTGCCGGTGGGGTCGCCTAGGACTCCTCTTGTCTGTAGGGTCCGCTGCAGTTTCAGCGCTGTTTGCAGTGGGTGGATGCAACCCAGGTTATACATGGGGGGAAACCAAGGTTCAGGGGTGTTTTAAAATACAGTTTTATTATTCTTTTCTTAAAAAAGATTTTATTGATTTATTTTAGAGAGATGGGAAGGGAAGGAGAGAGAGAGGGAGAGAAACATCGATGTGCAAGAGATACATCGAATGGTTGCCTCTCGCGCATCCCTCCGCTGGGGAACCTGGCCTGCAACCCAGGCGTGTGCCCTGATTGGGAGTTGAACAGGCGACCCCTTGGTGTGCAGGCTGGTGCTCAATGCACTGTGCCACACCAGCCAGGGCCAGTCTTACTATTCTTTAGAGGAGAATAAGTATTCTTTATAGGTGAGACCAATAGACGAGGAGGCGATGGCCATTAATAACACCGTTTGTTCCTCACGGGTCCCCAGAGGAGGGGACGTGGAGGTGAGGGGTAAGGACTCGGGGCAGCCCGGTCCAGCCAGCCACCCACTCACATTGTGTGTGCGTGAGAACGCGGCGCACAGAGCGCTGGGACGAAGCTCCAGCAGGACCTCAGGGAGTAAGGAGGGATGGGCAGAAACAGGCACGGTCGGTCCCTTTTCAATGTTCTTCATTCCCACCCAGCACTTCTCCCCGAAGGCCCTGCCTTCAGCCCTGAGCTTGGAGGACTTTCCCGCTGTCCCCTGAGACGCCTTAACAGATGGACCGGCATCTCAGTGTGGGAGCCAGGACACCTGGGTTTGAGTCCCAGCGCTATCCCTGAGCCACCCCTTGACCCAGGATAAGCCCCATAAGCCTCAGTTTCCCCATCTGTACAATGGGTCGGCTGGGCTTTAGGGTCCTTAAGGTGCCCTGAAATCTGACCCTCTGAGAATCAGCGTTCTGAGCGGTGGTTCCCACGCCTGCTTGCCCGAGTGAGCTGGGCAGGAATGGGGGTGCTTCACATGCAGGTTCCCGGGGCCTTCTCCTAGACCTGCCAGATCACACTGTCTTGGGCGCAGAGCCTAGGAAGCTGCATTTTTGAGAAATGTTTCGATGTAGCTGGTTCGGAACCTGGCGTTTGGGAACCACCGCCTAACAAACCCAGCTCCTCAAAAGGCACAACGCACTGATTTCTGTCTGAGGCTCGACCGCTCCCTCTGCTAGTTGACAGCTGGCAGGTCCCCTCATGCTCGCAAGTGGTACCTGCTGAGCCCAGACTCGATCATAGGCCTCCTGGTGGTGACTGTCCTGTGTCCGCAGCGGCAGGTAGCCCCTATGGGGACCCAGGGCTGCCAGCGGGACAGCGGTGCCGGAGCCTCATCGGGAGGTCTCTGTCCTCGCCAGCGCCTGGGGGCGAGCAGTGGGGAAGAGGCGAGGCTGTGGGCTTGGGCTGGGCACCAGGGACCCCTGGAACAGCCTGCTGGAGTCAAGCGGGGAATGGGGCAGCCTGTGAACTTGGGCGAGTTGGGCTTCCTCAGCCTTCCCGCCTGCAGAATGAATGAGCGAGGGAGAGCAGGAGGAGGTGCCTCGGCGGGCCTTTATAGCTCCGGAACCCTGAACGCAGTGCAGCCCTCAGAGGGGACTCAGCTGGGGAGCGAGGCCAGCGGCGAGCCGCGGAGCGCGATGCAGGGGCAGCGCTGAGGGAGCGGGTCGGGGCGGGGGCTTTGCCTGCAGGAGCCGGTGGGCAGTGGCGTCTCGCAGCCGATCTGATCGGGTGAGGGCAGGAAAGCAAGAGCCCAGGAGGGGAGGCGGGTGGGGAGGTGGAAATGGGAGGAGCCGCAGGATGACGCCCGGATCCCCTTGTCAGTCACTGCCGTGAGGGGGCGGGGCTAAAGGCACAGACTCCAGAGATCCTCTTTCTGGTTCCAATCCCAGCTCAACCTCCTCCCAGCTGTGTGGCCTTGGGGAAGCCACTCCACCTCTCTGTGCCTTAGTTTCCTCACATATACAAGGAGAGGTGGCAATAGCCCCTTTCTCGGAGGTTCTATGGTTGGCCTTGGAACAGTGCCCACTGAGCATTAGCTGTGGTTGGCATTGCTGCCCTTACGTTAGCACGAGGACAGTGCCCCCGAGTGGTTATGAGCAGGCCTCTGGAGGCTGAGCCACTGACTGGTTGTGTGGCTTTGCTGCCTGACCACCCTGTGCCTCAGTTTCCCCCCTTCTAAGAGGAGAACAGTATCTATTTTATTGGAGTGAGTCTTCTGTAAGTTTCCAGGTAGAAGGCTTAGCACAACGCACAGCCCATGTAAGCACTCTAAAGAGCAATTCTTGTTGGTGTTATTTTATTATTAAAAGATTTTATTTATTTATTTTTAGAGAGAGGGGACGGGAGGGAGAAAGATAGGGAGAGAAACATCAGTGTGTGATTGCCTCTCACACACCCCCTCCTGGGGACCCAGGTATGTGCCCTGGCTGGGAATCAAACCCATGACCCTTCAGTTCGCAGGCCAGCACTCAATCCACTGATCCATGTTGGTGTTTTTATTAATCAAGTCGAACTGAATCCATGGTGTCCATACAATTACTGATATGTTCCCCACCTCCCCTGCCATGGGGTAGGGGGGTGGAGGCGGGTGCTGGACTTCCATGCCGCCCTGGGCCCTGCTGAACTCTGTGGGTTTTGTTTGGTTCACCCATCCACCCTCCTGAGGTTTGTGCCCTGGGTGAAGCAAGCACTGAACTTTGAGTCCAAGGCCTGGGTTCAAGCCCCAGTCTTGGCCCTGGCCGGGACTTGCTCTCGGCTAGTCTGACCCTGAGTTCCCAAATCTGTGGAGTGTGATGCTGATGTCCTGATGTCCCAGGAGGCCGGGAGGGTTAAAGGAGAGGGCAGAGGGGAGGGCAAACCCAGCAGAGACCACAGTGCAGACAGAGGGGTGGCGGTCATGGTGGCCCAGCCAGGCGTGCAATTGAAGGGGTGTGCGTGGGCTTCCCTGCTCTGCCGCTCACTAGCTGGACAGCCCAGGGCAGGTCCCTCAGCATCTTCAAGCCTCCCTCCTGACCTGTCCAAAAATACGGGTTATTTTGTGAGGCTTGTAACCTCACCTCTGCGTCTCTACTAGGTGCCTCCGTCCCCTCCCTTCCGGCGTGCGTTGTGGTTAAGATCAGCCTTCATTGCTTGTGTGTGTCTTGAGGACATGGCTATGACACGCTGGTGTCTTCGTGTCTTCTCCCCGGCCAACCTCAGCTCCCCACGTGGCTGCCGGTGCTGGATGCTCTGGCTGCAGTGGATACAGAGGCCTTGGGTCCCGCTCCCCAGACCTGCAGCTGCTCGGGGGCAGGGGGGCTTTTATTCCTTTTGATTCATACTTCTTGTCTCCTTATCCCCTGTGCTAGACGTGGTCTCTCCCTTTTCCTCCAATGTTTAAGATTCTAATTAAGTGGAAAAGGCTTTTCCTCCTTACAGTTCTCCAGTTATGAATAATGATACTGGCTCATAAATGAAATTGCTTTTCCATTTAAACTCTGTTTTGTTTTTTTTTAAGAAGTTATGAAACCAGAGCTCCTGGGTCATTTGCAAGTTATTAATTTCAAGTGGCGCTCTTAGGTAGCTTATTAATGGTGAGGGTATTACAACTGAGTTAAATGACTGGGAAATTAATTACCTTGTAGGCTTTTATGTGTAGGGATATGGCTTATTTCCACATGGGTGGGTGGTCCAGGTGGGAAAACATGATTCGGCTTGTGGGAGGCCTAAGAGATGGGTCCTGGGAAGATGCTTACTTGGTAGGTGCTGGGTCCCCAGACCAGGTCCTGGAAACTTGCCCAGGGTCTACAGGATTCTGGGGCAGGAAGGCAGGCCAACATGCCATGGTGCCTGGGCCACGTGTCTCACAGCCGGGCACAGGATGGGGGAGTCAACACTTCTTCCCAACACACGGGACTCTGTCCCCTTGGTCTTCGCCTTCACCAAGGACAGGCCAAGAGGATACAGGTTGATGTGGCGGCAGGTGGCATTCCAATTAGTCCAGTGTTTCTAAAATCTCAGTCATTTCAGTTCTGTTTTGGCCACACCGACATACTGCCTGTTCTTATTATTTATTTATTACTTTGATTTCCATGGACTCGCTTTAAAAAGAAACTTAGATTTAGTTTAAAGGGAAACTGTACATCACTGCCATAAATGGCAAACAGCATCCCTAGTCATAAATTCAAAGCAACATCAAGATGAATGCATGGCTATTAAAATAAAAAATGTCTGTTTGTGCACCACCTGACGCGGCTCCCACATGGGCGGTGGCACATTTACCACACGGGGGGAAGCCTGGATCAGTTGAAGAAAGGACTCCCTGGCCTCGTGGCCTGTGCAACCCCAGGGTGGGCATCAGGAGACGCCTGAGGCGGAAAGGACAGTGGGCAGGTGGGTAGGGGATCACCCCAAAAGAACCAGTGCACTCTGGGGTCCTTCCAAACGGATGTAGCCGAAGAAGCAAGGAGGACTAGGGAAAAACGTGGATCTGAGGAATTTCTATGGATCTGAAGAACTTCTGTATATTGTTTTTTAAAGATTTCATTTATTTATTTTTAGAGAGGGGAAAGGGAAGGAGAAAGCGGGGTGGGGGAGAGAAACATCAATGTGTGGTTGCCTCTTGAGCGCCCTCTACTGAGGACCTGGCCTGCAACCCAGGCAGGTGCCCTGACTGGGAACTGAACCGACGACCCTTTGGTGTGCAGGCCGGCACTCAATCCAGGGAGCCACACCAGCCAGAGAATTTCTGTATATTTTGAATTTTAGGGAACAGCATGCAAATTATATGCAAATTGCACAGCAGCCAGAGTTTGTTTTCTGGGGCCAAATACTCAGGTGTGTTGGGCTGGCAGTGTGACTGCCCTGCCTGCGGCTCCTGCTCTCAGCTGGCCCTTGGGTTCCCAGCAGCCACCGCAGGAGGGAGGGGTCTGTCCGGGGCGCTCTGGCCTGGGAGTCAGGGTGGAGGTAGCCAGGCTCTGCTGCTACATGGACCTCGGACAAACTACTGGGCCTCTCTGGACCTCTGTTTCTTTATATGCATACATGAGTGATTAAACAAGATGCATCTGAAGGATTTATTTTATTATTATTTTTTATCCTTACCCGAGGACATTTTCTGATTGTTTTTTAGAGAGAGGAAGAAGGAAAGGAAGGAAGAGAGAAACATCAATGGGAGAGGGAAGCATCAATTGGTTGTATCATGAATGCACTCCGACTGAGGATTGAACCCACAACCTAGGTGTGTGCCCTGACCAGGAATTGAACCCACAACTCTTCAGTTACAGGCTAATGCTCCAACCAGCTGAGCCATGCTGGCCAGGGCTGAATGATTTATTTTATGTGTCAGCTTGGTTGGTGACAGTATCCAGATTATTCTGGATGTTCCTGTGGGGTTATTTTTGGATGAGATTAACATTTAAATCAGTGGACTTTGAGTAAAGCAGAGTGCCCTCCGTAATGTGGTGGGCCTCGTCCAACCAGTTGAAGGTCTAAATAGAACAAAAGACTGACCTGCCCTGAGCAAGGGGAGATTGTGCAGCAGGTACCTTTGAACTTGAACTGCACTGTGGGCTCTCTTTTGGGTCTTCAGCCTGCTGGATCATCTTGCAGATTTTGGGCTTGCCAGCCTCCATAAACATGGGAGCCAATTCCTTAAATAAATCTCTTATATTTTATACATACGTACCCGTCCTAGGCGTCCTGTTGCTCTGGAGAACCCTGACTAATACAGTCACCCTTTAGCCACTGGCCACCTTGGGCATCAGGCAGAACAGAGAGATGCTCCGGGAGAGCATGGTGGCTGGTGCCCACGTCCCTCAGCTTTTCTGAGGTCTTGCATAAATGGAATAGAAGAATTCAGTGCAAAGTGACTTAAACCACTGAGGGGGCTCCCTCTCTCTCTTCTCTTTCTCTCATGCACAGAGCTTCTTCTCTGTATACTTTCCCCCCGATTTCAACTCCTACCTCCCCCTCTGCCCTGGACCCACCCCTTTGATGGCGCACCGCAAATGCTCTTTGGCTTCCTCCTATGTACCCGACCCTGGTTGCTTGGGCACGGAAGGGTCCAGGCTAAACACTTACAGGGCTGGCTTGGAGAGGATCTCTCCCTGCCTCAGCTCAGCGTTCGATACCATCAAAGATCTTGCCTTTTAGAAAAATATAATTTAGGAAACATAAAATCACCATTTTAAAGTGTGTAATTCAGCAGTTTTTAGTGTATTCATTATTGTGTGCAACCATTACTGCTCTAATTCCAGAACATTCCCCCCCCCAGAAAGGAACCCTATACCCATTAGCAGCTAGTCCCAATTCTCTTCTTCCCTCAGCTCCTGGCAACCACAAATCTCCTCTCTGCCTGCATGGATTTCCCAGTTCTGGGCATTTTGTATACATGAAATCATTCAGTGTGTGGCTTTTGTGTCTGTTCTCCTTCACTTAGCCAGCTTTCAAGGTTTGTCCGGGTTGTAGGGTGTGTCAGCACTTCGTCCCTTTTTATTTCTGAGTCCTATTCCACTGTGTGCAGAGACCAGAGGTTGTGAGTCAAAAGGACCTCTTTGAGGCGTGGGTCAGATGCCACCAGGTCCTGCCCAAGGCTCCCTCTTGGCTCCTTCGGCAGGTGGAGGAAACCCCGCACGTCTCCGCCAGCGCCGCAGCTCCGCGTGGTTGGTCAGGCCCTTCCTACATTTCTGACCCCTCTGACTCTGGTCCGGTCCTCTGTCATGTGCCTGCAGGAGCTGCACCCAGTCCTGCGAGCTGGCCAGACCCTCACCAGCCTTGGGGCCTTCATGATAGCTGATAGCCTCTGTCTAGAAAGTTCTCACCTCAAATCCTGTTTTCTTTGTTTTTACTTTTTATTATGGAAAACCCTCAAACAGATACAATAGGAAAGACAATACAATAATAAACCTCCCCTCTCTCCATTACTCAGACCCAATGATTATTAATTCATGACCAGTCTTGTTTTATTTATAGCTCTGCCCACTTCTCCACTGCGTTATTGTGAAGCAAAACCCAGACAGCTTGGCGTTTAATCGGTAGGTATTTTAACATTATCTCTAAAAGATAAAGAAACTGTTCTCCAAAACACAACCACGATACTATTATCACATCTAAGAAATGAACTATATTCCCTCAGTATCGTTCCATATCTACTCAGTGTTCAAACTTCCCCAACTGCTCATGCGTTTATTTTTTAACAGCAAAGTTTCCATTTATTTTTATTGAGTTTTCACTTGGAACACCGTGGGTTCCTACGCATCTCCAGGTGCAGGTGGCTTCTTGATTCAGCTAAGTGTTCTTTTACTTTCCCCTTGATTATAACTCCTGCCTCATTTGTTCTGTTTTCTTTGAGAACACACATTGTGTTTAGGTTAAAGTCTTTATGATTTGTATAATCACTCCCTTCTCCTACTATTCTCTTCCTGATCTTTTTCTTCTGTGTCCTGGGAGAACCTTCTCTACAGCTTGATTCTGCATCCCAGTTTAATTTCCCACAGTGACGAGGCTGCTGCCTTCTCTTCCATCCAAGCCTCAGTCGTACATCCTTTAAAAGTTTGTAGTTTGTGAAATAACTTAATGGGACAATCTGAAGGTGGCAATTTGTTGGTATGCTTCTTAGGTCTTACTGTAGGTTGACACATCATTTCTCTCTCTTCATCTCCTTTCCCTCCTCTTCTTCTCTCCTTCCCTCCCTCCCTTTTCCTCTCTCCTTGCGGGTGATGTGGTGAAGAAACTGGGTTGTGTATATTTTAGAGTTTCTCACTGTCCAGAGTTTGCTGATGGCATCTTTAATGGTGTCAATGAACGCGTTCCCTTGTCTCTACAAAATGGCAGTCGATCAGAGTCAGGAAGGTATTTCAGCAAAAATATGTCAAAACCCCAGCACCTGTCTAAGGGATGGAGGAGATTCCCAGGAGGCAGAACTTTCAATCTTAAAACCAGGACAGTTGTGGGCACACTAGGATGACACGGTCACCCTACCTGTCATGTATAAGTGCTGATTAAACATTTATTAAGTGCATTCATGCAAACTGGAGGTAGATATGTCTTGTTTGACCTACACAGCATTTGATTAAATGTGCTTTAGCTACAAACCAGAGTATGTCATATAAAAACTTGGATTCCTGCTTTCTGGAAAATGAGGAGCTGCCACCCCCCCGGGGTCCATGTTCCCACGTGGCAACCAGCAACGGGAGCAGAATTTTGGTCACAGGTGCGGATGGGGCCTGTGCTTGCTCGCTCTCCGCAGAACCGCTGCTCACGTTCTGCCCTTCTCCGTCCGCGGAGCCCCAGCAGGTGATGGGTCTTTCTTGGCCTGATGGCCTAGAGGTTGGCCACACAGCCTTTTGAACTAGACAGACTTGGATGCAGATTGGGGCCTGGCTCCGTGCAGGTTCTGCCAACTTGGCTGCCCCTGGCCCCCCTCGGGGCCTCAGATTCCTCCATTTCACCTCCTTCTCTCCTCAGGGCCAAGTCGTTACTGTTTCTAGACACTCCCGGTACAATGCGAAGGTCTGGCCAGATTGGAGGAGGTACTGATCCATTATTCCTCCTTTCCTGACCCCCGCCTTCCAGATTGGAGGTTCAGGCCCTGGAGGGCCCGTGTCTCTCCCCCTGCCTCCCCCCAAAGCTTTTGGGGAGACCCTGAGCTTTGCACTGACTCAGCCAAGGCTGGGGTCCATGTGGAAGGCCCAGTGTGCTCCAGGCTGGTGGCAGAGGCAGGCGCCCCAGTGCGGTGTTACCATGGTGATGGATGCAGAAGATGGGCGCCAGGGAGCTGGGCTGCTGGGTTTAGAGATCGGAGGGAGGAGAAGAGAGGAGGCTTGAGGGGAAAGGAAAGGTTCAACAGACTTGCTGGGGCGGAGACGGGAGAGTGGAGCTGACTGACTTGCAGGTCTTTCCTTCTAGGCTCTGATCCTTCTTAAAATGCAACCCCCCTGGGAGGCCCCGCTGCTGGCTGTTTCTGGTTCCTCATGCTGCTGTGGCGCGTGGAGGATTTGCGGCCTTGGCAGCCAAAACTGGGGACTTAAACTCGCTCTGCTGTTTCCTCTCCTCATCCCCCTTGACCACGTGGGTATGGCAGTCCAAGGCAGG
Source organism: Pteronotus mesoamericanus (assembly GCF_021234165.1). Taxonomy (NCBI): domain Eukaryota; kingdom Metazoa; phylum Chordata; class Mammalia; order Chiroptera; family Mormoopidae; genus Pteronotus; species Pteronotus mesoamericanus. The sequence goes on from NW_026555200.1 coordinate 4,341,555, forward strand.
CCTCAGGGGTCTGGCTTCCCCCTCCCAGTCCATCAGGGACACAGGGACCCCTCTGCCTGCCTGGGCTCTGGTAGAGCTGACCGATGCACTATCCTGTGCTCTGAGCTTCCTCTCACAATCCCCTCCCCCCTTCCCAGCTGCCCCCTCTTCCAGGAAGTCCTCCTGAGTACTCCCTCCCCACACCTGGTGAGGTGCGCCCCTCTGTTCCCTGGCAGCCTGTATGTCCTCTGTCAGAGCCTGGGCCATTCTCTGCGACAGCCCTTCTTGTCTAGTTCTTGAGAAGTGCTGCCAGTTCTGAGGGCCCAGAGGCTGAGGTCAGCCTGGTGGCCATGGTCTCTCTGCCACCCAGTGCCTGCCCGTGATCAGTGCAAGGGCACGTGTGCACGTGGATGGAGGAAGACGCGAGTCATAGCGCAGGGCTTAGCCGGGGCTGCGGGGAAGGCCAGAGGGCCACGGCGGCGCTGGGGGGAGAACTCAGGGAGCAAGGGGGGCTTCTCCGGCTTGGACAGGGGCTCGCTTGCCGGAGCCCCCTGTGCTGCCACCTTGCAGTTCACGGCCAGTGTGGGTGGGGATGTCCCCTGCTGGGGCGACAGGCAAGATGCTCCCCACAGGTTGGGGCCTTGAGTTGCTTGCACCTGAGCTAGGGAAGGAGAGGGTGCCGCTGTGTGTGTGTGTGTGTGTGTGTGTGTGTGTGTGTTGTGGCAGGAGCCACTGGTGCCATCTGTCATGGATCACTCAGGATCCAAGGTGCCCCTCATGGGTGGACAAGTCTGCCGGCAGCAGCCCTTTTTCTCTTCCCCTGGATGTGTTCCAGTCTCTTTGGCCATTTCTCCCTCACCTACAGGGGAGAGGGCACTGGTCATTTGGCATCTCCAGCCTGCCTGGCAGTGGAAGCTGTAGACCCGGCCACCTTAATTCAGGAAAGATTCCTGGAGGTAGAGGTTGGGAGGGGAAGAGGGGGGCCTCCTTTTAGCAAGCACCCGATGTTGGGGACTTCTCCCTGAGGTCAAGCCCAAATCACTGAGGCTGCACGGACACACACTTCCCCATTGAACTTGCCTTGGACCAGACTGTTCCGGCCGCACCTGCATAGCCCAGCCCTGTGCTGCCCAGAGCTGCAGCTGTCAGCGGCTGGCTGTACAGGCGAAATAATGAGGCCTTTTCCCCTTTCTGTCTCCCTGGTCTCTCCATTGAGTTGAGAAAGGGAAGTCATAAATGTGGCAGGTTCATTACCTAGAAAATACACTCCAAACCACACAAATGAAATTCCAGTGACTGGCAAAATAACAGTTTTCATTGCTTTGCTCTTCACGGGGGAGAGAGAGGTTCTTGGCTCTGCCTCTGCATGGATCTGAGCATCTCTCCATTCCGGGCTTGGCCTTGGCCTGACGGAGCATGGCTCTAAAATGTCACCGTGGGGAGTGGGTCAGCTCTGCAGGACACATTTAAGGCTGCGAGGGCCCCCGGAGAGCAGGATGGGGAAACTGAGACCCAGGGAAGTTCAGTTTCTTTTCTGAGACCACACTAGCGCTTCGGACTGATGAGCTTTTAAAGACCCTGCAAACATATCTGAGACCTTAAAATATTTATTGGCTACAACGTGGGAAGAGAAAAGTGTGAAATTGAAATTAATGAATGTTGAATGTCTACAAAATGTAACCTGAGGTCAACTGCATGAGTCACCACAGTCTCTACTCATGAAGGTGTCACTACCGGTGAGACCGCGTTGTCACCTGTGTTTTCTCCCTCAGTAAGGAACCCCGGGCGGGCAGGGGAACGCACAAGGAGGCACGGTCCCCCTCCAGTTAAATTGGTACCTGGACGCCATACAATCTCAAGGGCACACTTATAAAAGTCCTTTAAATATTTGCGGGCAAAATGCTCTGCTGGAAGGGAGAGGGCTGTAAAGTCCTCTCGGCTTGGGCCTGGCCAGGTCGGGGGCCTACGCTTGGCATTTGTGAAGCCTTGGCTGGGGCCTTTCCTTCCCCTTCACCGCCGTAGCCCCTCGCTGCGAGCAGGTGGGGTGTTTAGAGGAGAGGGAAGAGGTGGGGGGCCCCTCCTGCCCCTCTGATTCTGTCGCTGAGGGCTGCTGGCCATCCCCAGTAAGGAAAGCTCCTTGGAGTCCGCAGACCCACAGCCCGGGCAGGGGTGGGACTGAAGCCCCAGGTTCGAGTGGGGAGAGGGGGGTCTTGGGAGGAGCCCGAGGGTCGTCCTGGCACGACCCCAGCTGGGCAGAGGGGCCTCGGCCCTGGCCCGTGAAAGGATGCCTGTGACGTGCTGTGGCCCCTCTGCGGTCCAGCACCAGGCCGGAGCCCGGCTCTGCCATCGGCTGCCTCGTCGTATTTTCCTGAATCTCACTGATGGTCTGAAATCTCTTCCCTTTCAAAGATGAGTTGAGTTTTGGGAAAAGCCAGGAGTCTCAGGGCGCCAAATCTGGCCTGTAGGGAGGCTGAGTCACCTGGGTGATTTGATGTTTCTGCACAAGTCATGATGAATGAGTGGGCACATTGTCGTGATGAAGTTGCCAGTCACCAGTCGCCCATGGCTGCGGCCTTCGGAATCATCCAAATAGTTTCTGGGGAGGAATGTTCAGGCTTAATGCAGAATTGGATGCAGATTCGTTGTTCTACTTGCTCAGTCATTTTGAATGCCACGGCCACACAGTGCACATGCTCACTCAAGGGCGCCTACTGCCCCCACTGACCAGTTCAGTGAGGTCATCACTGTTCACGCGTGCGCGGTCCAGTCCACTCTCCTTGGCTGCCAGGTTACATCGATGTCACGCAAACCATTCTCGTTCTATGAACAATGGTTAGACTTTTTCTGGACCGACCTCGTATACCTCTTCCTCAAATTTCATTGCCACCAATTTTCCAGTCGTGTTCCTTCCAACCACCCAGCTAAGCCATCGGCCACAGCCCGTGAACCGGTGTGTAATCACACGCCTGACCATCTCTCCTTCCAGACAAACCGGCTGTCCACTTCCGGGTGGCACCTGGACCTTGTGCAGTGCTATCTGTAAACCAGACCTGAGTCTTTTCTTTCCCCTCAACTGATCACAGGTAACTCCCCATGAATCCCCGGGCCAGGAGGGGGGTTGGGAGGGAGGGGGCTGCCTGGCAGGAGCAGGGACCATGGGCATTGGGGCCACTTCACATAACTCACGTTGTGCCTTCAGGGACCGCTCAGGCCTGATCTCACACACAGCACTTCCACTCGGTGATGGAGTACCGCTGAGCACACCCAACATCATGGCTGGGGGCCGGGGTCAAGTACCACCCACAAATACTGTTTTACCAGCGCTCTGGCATCCTTAGGTCAGTCAAGTTGACACATAAAATTAACTATCGCAGTAGCTTAAAACAACAATGTACTATTAATGCCCACATTTCTTTTTTTTCTTCTTCTTTTAAAATTTATTTTGGAGAGAGGGGAACAGAGGGAGAGAGGGAGAGAAACATCAATTGTGGTTGCCTTTCATGCGCCCCCTACTGGGGACCTGGCCCACAATCCAGGCATGTGCCCTGACGGGAATCAAACCGGAGACCCTTTGGTTTGCAGGCTGGTGCTCGGTCCACTGAGCCACACCAGCCAGGGCTGGCATTCACATTTCTGTGGGGTGACTAGACTCAGCTGGGTGGATCCCCTTTGGGGCCTCTCATGTGGTTACAGCCAGATGGTGGCTGGGGCTGGAGTCATTCAGAAGCTTGACCGGCAGCGCTGGATTCCAAGGTGGCTTCTACCTGCACTTGCCTGGTACCTCGTTTGAGACGCTGGAGCGGCTGGGCGCTGCCCAGCACCGCGCCCACTTTATGCAGATCTTCCGCGTGGCTCCTGGGGCCTCCTCACAACATGGAGGGTAGCGGGACCTCTTCCATGATGGCTGGCTTTCCCAGGAGCGAGTGGCCCAAGAGTTCCAACAGGAAGTACCAGGTTTCTTGTGACCTAGCCTTGAAAGCCAGGCAGCATCACTTCCTTCACGGTCTATTATTCAGCAGCAAGTCACAGGCCAGCCCAGATTCAAGGGAGGCACGACACAAGGGTGGGAATGTCATGAGGTGTGGCTTACTGGGGTTCGTCTCTGCAGACGAGCTACTGCAGGGCTGAGGAGAAGATGGGGTATTATAGCAGGCAGGTCTCTGCGCTGGGGGTCAGAAGACCTAGTCCTGCTTTTGCTGGTCACCTCTGGACAAGTGTCCTGACCTTTCCAGGTCTCAGCTTCCCAAGGTATGAAATGACACAAGTGGACTGACTACATGATCTCGAAGGTTCTCCTGGCACCCACTGACTTGGGCTTGGCTTCCCGGCACACAAGGCTGGTCCTGCTCCCCAGGCTGCGTCTCTGGTAAAGCAGGTGGGCTGGTTGCCCACGTTCAATTCCAGAGCCTATGACCCCAGCCAGGCTCCCAGTCATGATTACTGAGAACAGCTGGGCCTCCAAGTCCTCAGCTTCGGGAAAAAAATGACCCTCCTCAGCCATCTCTAGGCACATCATTCACAAATTCATTACTATTTAATTTAATCACCAAATGTCATCCAAATGCCATTTATTCTGTCTTCTCACCAGAGCTTTACCTATTTGTTTTACATTTCAAATGCACGGCTCACTATTCTGTCATTCGGGGCTTTCTTTTGTAATTCACTGGGCAAGTTCGGACAGGTTGAAACGATGTGGTATGAACACGGTACCTCTGGGCCCCTCTCAGGAACCCCGTCCCTGAAAGGGCCTCTCTCAAGCCCTTTCCATCCAGCAGGCCAGCCCCAGGCCCCCTCCACCTGCCTGGTGGTTAACAGAGAGAGAGATGCAAAATTCTGCCCCTCCCTCGAGTCCAAACCCTGCTTCTGCGTGACTCCCAGATCCGCAGGCGAGGGCTGAGGCAGGAAAGAAAGGAACCTCGGGGTGCTTAGCAGTGAACACACCTTGGTGTGAGTTCTCATTTTACCACCTCGCTGTTGGCTTTGGGCGTTCATTCCCTTGGGCAAGTGGCTTAATTTCTCCGAGCCTCAGCTTCCTTATCCGTAAAACGGATGGTACTAGGTCAGCATCTACAGGGTTGATGGGAAGGTTCAGGGGGATGAGGCTTGTCCAGTGCTTCCCCAGTGCTGGGCACACGGTGCTCCCTCAATTAGCTGTGAACTCACTTTATGCTGAATCCACGCGGAACGTGATGACCCAGATCGGCTCTGGCCAAGAAGCAGGGGGCTAAGGTCAGAGGACTTGAGGCACTGAATGCGACCGGCAGTGCTGGGGCACCGCGGCGCGCAGGGCCCCCCCAGGGTGGTGGCTGAGCCCCTCCCCTCCCCTCAGCCTCAGGTCTGGCTGGGAGGCCCCTGCAGCGCCCCCACGCTTCTTTGGTGCTGCCTGAGCACTGGCTGCTGAGCTTGCAACCCCGGAGGGGCCATCGATCTAAGAGATGAGGGGGGGGCCCACTGCCTGCAACCAAAGGCCACCCCTGTATCACAAAGCCTCGCGGCACCTCAGGCACCTTTACTGGCTGTGCAGCAAGGCCACAAGCGGCTCCCTCCAAAATTGCTTGGAACCTCCCCACCCCGAGTTTGGGATCCCAGAAGTTGGGTAGGGCCTGGGGTGAATCCCAGGGTCCTCAAGACAACTGCCTTCTGTGTGTCTTTCTACCTAGAAGCGCCCCAGGCCTCTTGGAGTCTTCAAAGAAAAAAATTATTCGCTGGCTAATTATAAGATCGATACCCAGCCACGGAGACTGGGAAGACCCTGAAAAGCCCACCTGGGGGGAAACGGCCACCCTGCTCCAGGAGGGTGCTAACGGTTGGGTGCTTGACTCCCAGTCCCTTGTCTGTGCGTATGGGACACGTGACATGTCACACTGCTTTACGCAGCCCACAAAGGCCGTCCTCTCCAGTGTCTGGCTGGCCCTCCACCGCACTCTGGACCGGTCTGCGTGGGCCTGCTCTCTCGGGCAGGGCCGTCCTCCCTCTCGTGGCCCAGATTTTCGGCCAGTGACCCCAGGCTCCCCGTCCTGAAATGCCCTCCCTGCGCCCTTTCTTCCCCTCAAACTATCGACCACATTCCCCTGTTCATTTACTGCCGATTTTCTGAAAAAGCCACCTTCTCTTCCCAACCCCTTTCGTGTCCCCTTAATGGCGTCACTTCCTGACCCCAAAACTCAGGCTCCAGACCCTCCCTGTCCCTTGAGGTGTTCTGGGGCCACGCCATCTGGTGGAAATTGAATGCCAACCACATATGGAATTTTTTTTAATCCTCACCCAGGATACGTTTATTGAGCTTAGGGAGAGAGGAACAGAGAGAGACCGAGAAACAGCAATTTGAGAGAGAAACATTTATCGGTTGCCTCCCGTTTGTACCCTGATGGGACTCGAACCCACAGCCTTCTGGTGTACAGGGCGATGCTCCAATCAACAGAGCCACAGGCCAGATTTTTTACCTCCCTTCTGCCTGGCGACATGGAATGAGGACACTCGGGCCAGATGCAGGGTAGAGAAGGGGACACTGCGCAGGGTTTCCAAAGGGCGAAGAATCATTGGGGGCTGAAGGCCCAAATCCCAGTTTGCTCCATATGGCCACCCAGCCAGCAGACTGGGGCCACCAACAGGGAGGCTGTCACTTCCATGTCCAGGAAGCTTCTTGTGGAGTTGGAAGGGCTGCTCACAAAGCTGCCGGTTCCAGATCCACGCCGCTGCCACCGTGACCAGTGCCACCGCCACCGCCACCCCAACACAGCTGCTAAATCAAGAACAAGCTGCCACCATCCACACTGTGACCCTGAGCCCTGCCTCTCGACTCCAGGTCACTGGAACCCCCCACAAATGGGGCTGTAGCCCTCAGACAGAAACAGCCAAAGTGGCCACACCCTGTGGAGGCTGATGTTTGGAAGATAAAGGTTTACCTTTAAGAAGTGGAAGGGAATTGGACTTCAGAAGTCTGGCTTGCCACGTGAAAAACAGAAATGCATGTGTTATTAGTTGGCTCAGGTCATTACGGCAAAATACCATAGATTGGGTGGTTTAAGCAACAGACATTTATTTCTCACAGTTCTGGAGGCTGGGAAGTTTAAGGTCAAGGTGCTGGCTGAGTCAGTTCTTGGTGAGAACTCTCTTTCTGCCTTCCAGGCAACGGCCCTCTTGCTGTATCCTCTTGTGGCAGAAAGAGAGCTGAGAACAAGCTGTCTGGTATCTCTTTTTATAAAGGCACTAATCCTGTCATGAGGACCCCACCCTTATGACCTCATCTAACACTAATTACCCCCCAAAGGCTTCATCTCCAAATTACCATCACATCGGGGGTTAAGATTTCAACCTATACATTTTTTTGGGAGCGGGGTGGGGGGGGGAGAGAGGACACAGTTCAGTCCATTGCAGCATTTTAAAAATTGCAAGATCACTGAGGTCACTTAGCTGCAAGGGAGTCTGGGAAATATACTGGTTTTTCCTTGGGCTCTCCAACCTCTGCTGCAGGGAAGGTTCACTATGAGGGGAGGTTGAGGATGTTGGCACCATCTGGGTGGGCATCACCTGGAGGCAGCATTAGGAACGATGTGGAAACTGATCACCCCCCACAGACACCCTCACCATCCATCAGCAAGAGGAACCCCATGGATACTGCGCTGTGGCTCTTGTAGACTTTTCAACAATTTCTATTAAGAAAAACATTGGGATCGTACTCAACATATGGCTCTATGACTTGTTTCCCCATTTTCTATGATGTTGAATCTTTTCTCCTGTCAATAAACATTCACTCCATCAATGTACACGGCTCCCTAGGATTTTGCATTCTTGATAAAATCGTAACTTATTGAACCAAATGCCTCTGGTTGGGATTTTTGAGAATAGATTTAGATTGTCTTCAATTATCCCTTATCGGGAACTAAATTATGAAGAACATTTCAGAAATGAAATCTAAGGATGAGTGACTGAGAGTGGAACTACTCTAGAAGGGTGTATGTGTTTTAAAGACTTGGGGTACACATTACTAAATTGCCCTGCAGGGAAATTATATCAAATTACACCCAACAAGTTGCATTAGAGAGTGTATATTTCCCCGTGTCTTCAACAACACTGGGTATTGTCAGCTTTTTTCCTGCTTTGATGGTAAAAAATCTCTCTTTCTCCTCCCTGCTACTCGTAGATACTCTTTTTCCTCCTTTGACTTTCCCAGTGATCTGCCTGTGTTCCTTCCACCTCCTGGTTGGTTCCTTCTCAACTATGGTGCAGGTTCCTTGTCCCCACCTGCCCTACAAATGTCTGTGCTCTCTATCCAGCCACCTTCGTTTCTTTCCAGAAACCCCTTTGTACATTTGAGGGAAATCAGCCTTTACAATCTCCCTCTGGCTGACATCCATCCAAAAAGCCTCCAGCTTCATGTCTATCCTCTTCTCGGCCCCCAAAAACTACGTGATAAATAGTCAATGAGAAATAACCTTCCCGGTGAAGGCTTGCAGCCAGAACTGGGGGCGACCCCCTCTGAACATGTTAAAACCTCACTGACCTGAAGGGGAAATTGTTCACGCTTAGTACAGTCAAGGTTTCTCGAAGAAGAACAAAATAGAAAGCTGTATCTTAAAGAATCATCCTTAAAGTGCTTTCCTGCAGCTTCCCCGGAGCACCAGACAGATTCGGAACAGAGCTAGGCAGAATTTAGGAAGCACATCCCCCAAAGGATGGAGGAAAAGTTGACTACAGATCTCGCTATAAAGGTCTGCCAGACAATATTTGCAGGGATGTGTTTTGTTTCAGTCCAAAACAGGTTTTGTTTCCACCCCCAACCAGGGTCTGACCAACGTATGTCTGCTTCTAAAAATCTTTGGAAAATCAAAACCAAACAACAACAAAAGTCCAATCTGATCTCTGTAGGGGATCCTCAATTGTCTCTTCTGCCTTCTTTTTAAAAAAATTAAAAAAAAAAGATGTCATTTATTTATTTTTAGACAGAGGGGAAGGGAGGGAGAGAGGAAGAGAAACATCAATGTGTGGTTTGCTTTCACACGCTCCCTCCTGGGGACCTGGGCCGCAACCCAGGCAGGTGCCCTGACTGGGAATCCGACCTGCGATCTTTCAGTTCTCAGGCCCGTGCTCAATCCATTGAGCCAAAGCAGCCAGGGCCACCTTCTCTCTTGAGCTGTAGACTGGACATTAACTAGATGTTCTGCTGAGACCTCAGACTCAAGATGCAGCCACATCATCACCTGACCTTCTTCCTACCGCTTTAATGGCTGACACCAAGGGAGTCTCCCCAGAGGCGGGGACAGAGACACAAGTGGGAACAGTATATTTGGGGGTGATCCTAGGAAACCCTGGTTGGGAAATGTCAGGCTGAAAGAGGTAAAAAGCCAACACAGGGTGTGGTGATGAGCAAGTGACCACTGCGAGCAACTGGGTTCATTCCCTGGGAGACCTCGAAGGTGCCCCAGGTGAGGGGCAAGGAAGCCGGGCATTTAGCTGCCAAATCGTGCGTCTTCACTTTGAGATCAGGAAGGGCTGGGGCAGCGAGAGAGGCAGGGGGCAAAGCCTTACAGGAGGACGCTGTTGGTTTTTGCACAAAGGGGGAGCACCCGTGGGCCTGAAGGGGCACCCACAGCATCCACTACAGGAGAGAGCACCTGTTACTCGGTCGGCTTCCTGCTGTTTGATTTGCACACACGATCTCATTGGTCACCTCCGGAAGCTCAGGAAGAGGAGAGTCTTGTGATCCCGTTTACAGATACGGAAACCGAGGCTTGGCGACGTCAAAGGATCCTCCGCGCATCCAGGAGGGGAGGAGGCTGGACTTTGGTCCGCAGAGCCGGTGTCACCCGCTCCGCACCTCCTGCGGCACCCCCAACCCCACCCCGGGCACACTGCCGGGTTCCCTCCTGCGAGCCCACTCTCTGCAGGGTGGTACCTGGTAAAGAAATGGGAGGCAGATAGAATCCGGGCTTATTTTCCTCCCATGCTTTGTGTTGCCTTAACTTGCAGGGTTCTTGCAATTTTCTGAGCTATCGGTTCCCCATTTGGCAGATTTCAGACTCCGAGGTGGGAGGCCCGCCTGCGAAGCCACGCGGAGGGCGAGCGCAACGGGAGCAGCTCTGGGGGGCCGCGCTCACGGCAGCTTGATTTTGATTAAAGCAAATATGCGTGCGTGTGTGGTAAGTTGTGATGCTTTTTTATTTTTTTCCTGGAAAACAACTCTTTTCTTGTGCTTTGAATATATTCTAAAGGAGCCCATCCTGCATCTACTGGGTTCAAAATGTTGGTTAAGCACAAGGGAAGAAAAGTATTTCCATTCTTGATTTCCACCTCCTCACTTTGCTATTCCCTTTAATGTAATAATAATAATCATAGCAGCAGTAGTGGTAGCAGTAATAGCTACTATTGGCAGAGGGCTAACTCCACATGCAAAATGAGGTACAGATGTGATGAACTGTGTGTATATATATAATACATAAATATATGTATGTATATATGCTATTACATCTAAATATAAATATGTGAACGTTATATTATTGACTCTCCACAATAACCCCATGAGATAAGCGCATCCCCGTTTTGCAAAGGCTGAAACTGAGGCTCAGAGGTTAAGCAACTTGCCCGAGTTCACCCAGCGGCTGGGGGGTGGGGAGTGGGGGGTGGGGAGTGGGGGGTGGAGATCGACTCCCTCCCTGTCTGGTGCCTGAACCCGGGCTCCGGCCCCTGCCCTCCCTGCCTCCCTCTCACCCCCTGCCCTGTCTGCCTCTTCCTGGATGTGCCACCTGTGTTTTTCAGCCTCCGCATGTTGTGTCCCACGTTCCAGATGGGACGGAACTGGAAGCTGGTCCTGCTTCTGCTGCGGCTCCCCTGGCCCATCGGCAGCGAGGCTGGGACCTTGGGGGCGGCCCTGGAACCTGTCCCCGACCCTGTGTCCTTGGAACCGTGGCCTGCACCTCCGCCCAGGGGCTATCATCCCAGATTAGTGCGTCCAGCGTGGTTAGTGGAGGGGGGGTGCCAGGACTGTGGGTGGTGGTCTTCATCTTCTATTTCGGTTTCCATTATTCTCGCCATAGTGCAGGGGCAACGAAAGAGCAGTACCAGGGGCATTTATCTCCTCTCTTGTCCTCCCTCCTGGCCAGCTCCCTTCCGTCCTTTCTCTTCCTGTGGCTTGTCTGGGATGCAAATGACCTTTTTGCCGGTCCCAGCAATGGCGTGCAGCAGCTACCCACCCCGCCCATGGCTCAGTTTGGGGACTGCGGTTCTCTCTCCACCACCTGCTCCAAGAAAATCTAAATGGAAGGGTTCCAGAAAAGATGTTCTCAACATCCAGTCGGCCACAAAATAAAAGGCAGGGTTCCCAGATCTGTGCCTCCTTGCTGAGCTGCCGCTGTGGGCAGTTTACCAACGCCATCCAGGGGCCAGAGGGGGCGAGGGACGAGGCTGAACACGGCTTCTGCGGGGCCCCTCACTCGTTCAGCAAACAACCTGCTGCAGACTGCTTCACTGCAAGCGCAGCTTTAGGCGCGGGGTATGGAGCAGGCAACTGTGCCTGCCCTCGGGGAGCTCAGACGCTAGCGGGGTGCCTGGCTCTCTGGAACCCGATGTTGTTGGAACGACAGAGGTCTCCTCTCTGTACTCCCCCGATCCCTTCACCCAGCGCTCCAATAGCGTCACTCACGGTCCTGCACCGCCCATTGCGCCGCCTCTGCCTCCTGACTGCTGAGGACTCCCACCCAGGTTGTTACTGACCTCGGTGACGACGACCACACATGCAAGTGTGACCCAGCATGTGAGTGAGAAGGCGTTTGCGGGAAGTGTTTGGACTTTCGTAGCGTGACACGAAATAACACACCTTCCCACCATGTCTTCTCTTGGATCCCTTCTCCCATTCCTGGAACGCGTTCGCGTTCACTGGTGACTGGACGCCTGCCTCCCCCTCCATCGCCAGCAGGAGAAAGTCTGGGGCCTGGGGACAAGCCAGAACAGAAGTCCCTTTTGTGCAGGGAGGGGTCAACCTTCGTCCAGCATGACTTAGGAGAGGGAGGGCACCATGTCAGGCAGTGAGAAGACACCGGCAATCGGACCATTAGACTCACGGAGCAACAGCCTCAGTAGCCGTTGGAAGACATGGGCACAGCCACCCCCGGGGGACAGCCTGACCTGTGGAGTCCAGTAGAGGGGGATGGGTGGCTAACCTGAGTGCCATGTGGGCAAGAGGGACGCAGGGTCAGGGGTATTTGCTGCCAGCCCCCGGAGTAGAGGTAGGTGGGTGAGAGCTGAGGCACAGCTCAAGCCCTGGCGGGGGGCGGGGGTGAACCAGCGGTGGCCCAGCGCCCCCAGCTCGCCCTGTGTGAGAGCGAGCCACCCTGAATCAGCGCGTCCGGGCCGCTCTCGCGCAGCCTCACGGAGGAGCCCTCGCTCTGCCAGCAGGAGCGGACTGCGTGCCAGGGCCCTCCTCCTGGGCGCGGGGCCCACAGGCTGGCTCTCGCATTTTGGGGCGGGAGCAGGGAGTGGAGGTCAGGGGCGTGGCCTGTACAGCCAGCCCCTGCTGCATCCTAGCTGTGCGATCCTGGCCAATTTACTCAACGTCTCTGAGCCTCAGTTCCCTTACCTGTGCTGATGCTCCGGAGACCTGCTGGGAGCGTCTCAAGGATCAGTATTTGTCAAGTGCCTGGCTCGTGGGAAGGCCTTCGTAAGTGTGACAGTTCAAAGTAACACAGACAAGCTAAAGAAAATGTTGGCAATAGAGGGGGGGAAAACACTCATTACCTTATACAAATAGAATAATTGATTTGCTGTTGTAATTGGGAGACACATCCAAGTGAACATCTAGAGCATGTCAGGTGTAGAGGGGGTCAGGAACCCTTGGTCTCGTTACATGAAAAAGCCCTAAACTGGAGGTGACAAGGGTGGGACTCAAGGACGATGCTCCCAGCCTTGGCCAGGGTTACCTGGGGGGGTGGGGGGGTGGGAGGGGGAGGGGAAGGGGGAGCTTAGCTCCAGGGCTTCCAGAAGAAAGCTGTTTTCTCACCACCCCACCCCAGCCTTCTCATCTGTGCAAGTTTGTAATCTCCCTTTGTCTCCCATTAACCCGCACTGCAGGTGGGCTATTTTTAAGGATCTTTTCTCAGTTCTATGTGGCCCAGACTTCAGCTCCTGAGCAAATGGGGTCCCTGCTGTGGCCACTTAGATCAGGCTCAATGGGGCTCTCTGAGCTCACTGTGATCCTCTGGCCACCACTAGTGGTTCTGAAAGGCATGGTGGCAGGGGTCACCTCTGTCCCAAGGTGTGTCTGCCGCTCTCCACTGTTTCTGAAGAGGAGGACTGGAAGAGGGTGTGTGTGTGTGTGTGTGTGTGTGTGTGTGTGTAACACACAACCCAGCACTCCAATCAGTTACCCTGCCACCCCGACGAGGAAGCAGCGAGTGAACTCTCTCCTCCTGCATAGGAATGAAGGCCCCGACGTCTGCCTCAGTGTCCTCGTGGACCCTCAGGCCCACAGCACAGGGCAGCAAAGCTGTGCGCTTCACAGCCAGGGCTCATGGGGACTTTCTTCCTGCTGCACTGGCTGCTGCGCTGGCTTTGGGCAGCAGGCCGAGAGAAGAGGACAACGGTTGCGCGGATCATCCCAAGGCCTCCTTGGTTCTCTTAGTGTGCCATTGGATAGATGAGAAAATGGAGGCTCAGAGAGGGTTAGTGACTTGCCCAGGGTCACACAGCACAGAGCTGGCAGAGGTGAGATGTGGACACGGCTGTCTCTGTGTGTACGTGCTACCCTGGCCTGACCTGGCTGGTCAGCTGCTCAGCTGGGAAGAGGCCAGGAATGAGATGAGGCTGAACCTCGGTGACTCCGCCTGGGCCCCTCCCAGGGTAGCTGCCTGCTGGGCCCTGCACCCGGGCTGCCTCTGGTCCAGCCTGCCCTGGCCGGGTGGCTGAGTTGCCTGCTGAACCACTTGCGAGTTCCACATCCATTCTCCCAGACGCAGCGCACTCTGGGTCATGGGGGCCTGCGATTGAGCCCGAAGCACCAAGTGTACTTACAAATTGGTCATGTTCCACCACGCACATCATTACCGCAGAATAAGCCGAAATGTTCAGCTGTCTCCTGCCATCAAGGCACGACCCGCAGCTAGCTCCTTCTCCAGAGAGGTTCGGGGAGAGTAGACCATGCCCCGTTAAGGGGGCAGGACACCAGCTGTGCAACTGGGGTGGGGGGTGGCGGGGGGAAGCGTGGTGGTGCTGGGGCCCTCCTTGAAGGGAGGCCCATGCTTCCCGCTGCTTCCAGGCCTTTCCACAGGATGTTCCCTGCCAGGAACGTTCTCTGGCTCTCCCTTCCTCCCCCCCCCCCCCCCCCAGCTGATTCCTGCTCCCCACAAGAAGAGTTCCCAGAGCGCACCCCACACTCTCCCTTTCCTTTCACGGTCACCCTGGTTGTTTCCTCTTTAACATCTGATTTTCTTACTAGGCTGTGAGCTCCAGCAGGACAGTGGCTCTGGGTGTTGTGTTTACAGCTGTGTCCTCAGGACCCATTGAGCAAATTTTAAAAAGCTGCCCCTTCCTCATGACGCTGCCCTGCTGATAGGGAGTCATCCTCATTCACATACACATCTAAGGACGCAAAGTGGGAGCAGCGCCCCCAAACTTGGGTGGTGCACAGCCTGCACGGCTCTGGCTCCCTGCACTAAATTTGTCAACGGACAAATGCTTCAATATGTTAATTAAATACTTTAAATAACAAACTGTGTGTCTGCCTGGGGCTGAAGGGAATCCAACCTTTGGAACCTGGAGAAGGAAACTGGGGCGATGATAGATAACCATAAAGAGGCTGTTTAGAAAGGCAAGACCCAGAAATGGGTCAGGGCTTGATGCTGTGCAAATGAGTGACTGTTTATTTAGCGACTTTTCTCCATGGTGTGTGGCTGCACAGTGGGAGGCTTCACTCATTTGGGGATTTAGTTTCAATAGAACAACACGATTTCTTTTTAAAAATAGCTTTCCATTCTTAAAGGGAACCGGTTTCCACGGAGCCAAGGCCGGGGCCGGGCCTGACGGGCGTGCTGGCCCCGTGAGCACGCAGAGGGGGACGGTCGTGAGCTTTGTTTGGATCCGCAATGATTTGGAGTCGCCAGTTGGCCCAGCCTCCCTGGCTTGTCTCTAGGATCTCGGGGAGGAGGCAGCAGCGGGGAGCCCTGGTTTCCCTCTGGTCGGGGGGCAGTGGCAGTCAAGGACATGTATGGGGGGTGCGGTCAAAGATGGAGAGACGCCGGTGAAGCAAGACAGTGGCCTCTGCAGAGCCTGGCTGCTCAGCTCTGCCCTTGCAGCCTGAAAGCAGCCACAAAGCTTGGCTCCCAAACACGGGCGGCCTCTGGCGGGATCTGATGGGAGCAACGCTCAGATGATCCGCTTACCCTCTTGAGGTCTGACAGAGGGGAGGTCGGGGTGGATCAGAACGAGGGGTGGCTCTGCGATTGGAATCCCATCTCCCACGGAGAAATCTGCCCCTGGGCAGATCCCGTGACCGCTGTGTGCCTCAGTTTCCTCACCTGCAGAATAGGGATGACGTCCACACACACCTACGCACAGGCTTATCTGAGGATGGCATGAGCAAGGCAGGCAAAATGCCTGGCACGGATGCTCTGCAAGTGTAAATCGGAGCCCAGGGTGGTCTGAGCGCAAAGCTGGAGCTCCTTCTCCTGCAGGTGGCGGGGCGCGCCCTTCCCTCCCTGCCCCCTACACGGAGAAGCTCCTGCCAAGCCTTGGAGAGACCTCCCTTCACTGGCTCCCGAAAGGTGCGAGGCGGGGGGTCAGAGCAGGAGACTCACCACAGCCCAGGTCACTGTCCTCCCTGCTTCCAATGCGATTTGTCAAAAATGTATGTGCTGCTTCTGCGGAACCCTCCAGCTCAGCTCTAATTCCTCCGGGTGAGGGTGGGGTTGCGGACTGGGCTGGGGCTACACTGAAAAGTACCAGGGGTCTTGCCTTCAGGGCTGGAGCTCTCTTTCTCCCACACTGCTCCCCACTGGAGACCGTCCCCCCCAGCACGGCAGAGCCTGACGCCTTTTCGGAAGTGGGGACCGGCTTGGGGCAGTCCCCACCCAGTTGCGGCTGTGTCATTGTGCCATTGACAGGTGGCTGTGCTGGGGGTGACTGCAAGACAAGGATTGACGGGGTGAAGTCAGACAGGGCCACACTGGATGTGCCATTTAGCATGGAGAGGAGAAAAAACGTAATGAATGAGACACATTTCTGGAGGGTTGGCTCCTGCAGCCCATATGTTTCTTCCTAAAAGAGATTTTTTTTTAAAAGATTTTATTTATTTAGAGAGAGGGGAAGGGAGGGAGAAAGAAAGGGAGAGAAACACCAATGTGCGGTTGCCTCTCACACGCCCCCTACTGGGGACCTGGCCCGCAACCTAGGCATGGACCCTGACTGGGAATCGAACCAGCAACCTTTTGCTTTGCAGCCTGGCACTCAATCCACTGAGCCACACCAGCCAGGGCCTAACATACTTTTCCTTTAGTTGGGCACTCCCTCGGCAGGGCTTCCATGTGCTTACGGAAGTGCTTTTAAAGGAATACCTACTATTGTTTTATAAAGTCGTAATTAACCAAACTCTGACTTACGAGCACAATTTGCCGTTGCTGTTAGAGCCGGTGGCCCTGCCTTGCTGGGAGCTGTATGTCCAGGGAGCTGACGGAGGGAGGCTGGGTCCGTGGTGGCCACGGGGGGTTTCTTAGGAGCAGGTGGGGTACAGAGGGCTCAACCTGGCAAGGTTACCTGGCACAAAGCTTCCCACTAGTTTTCAAATATGCTAACCCTGGGGACAGCTTCTGATGTTCGCTCCAATCTGCAAATGGAGAGACTGAGGCTCAGAGACATGAAGCACGGTAACTTGTGTGGAGCTGCACAGCCTGTAAATGATGGAACTAGGGCCTGAATCCAGAGCTGGGCCCTGCTGGTGGACTCTGGTGCCGTTTGGGACTCGGAAGGATGACAGCGCTGGGCCCCAGCCCCAGCCCCAGCCTCACTGCTGCTGTGGGACCTTAGGACAGTCACTTAATCACGCGGCACGTCATTGTCCCCGTCAGATGGGGAGGAGCGAAGAGCCTATCTCACCAGACAAATGATAAGCATAAAGGGCTTAGCAGCAATGTTATTTCCGCAGGCTGCCAAACAAAGGGTCACTAACTAGCTTGCACAGTAGAAATTTGTCGTGCCCCAGTTCTGGAGGTTGGAGTTGGAAACCCAGGTGTGGGCGGGTGGGCGGCTGCCGGAGGCTCTGAGGGAGACCCGTCCCACGCCTCCTCCCGGCTTCTGGCGGCGACCGGCACCCTTGGCTGTTCGCATTGCCTTCGCCTCTGTGTGTCCATGTGTCTCTCTGTGTGTCCATGTGTCTCTCTGTGTGTCTCTTCTGTCTCTCCCAAGGACCCTTGTCCTCAGATCTCAGCTAACCCAACATGATCTCATCTCGAGATTTTTAATTTAATTGCATCTACAAAGGCTCCTTTTCTGAACAAACTTATGTTCACAGGTTCCAGGTAGACATCTTTTGTGGGGGGCACCACTCGACCCACTGCAGCCTGTGACGAGGGCTCAGTCCTTGTCAGGGTTCCAGCCGCCCCCCACTCCGTCCTACCCACGACCCTCAGTGCTGTTCCTGAAAACTCAGATCCCAGTTCCGTCTCCTTCGTCTTTCCTTCTGTGGGTCTCAGAAGCTAACACAGCTCCGATGCTTGTCCACCTGCAATTATGCACCAACAGGCTCCCCTGTACCAATGGGCGTGGGGTTTAGTCAGCCTGCCCTTGGGGGTGAGGAGATGGGCTGAGAGGGGCTGCCCAGCTCTCAGGAAGCCACACCCTTGAGCCCAAAATGTGGCTGGAGGGGTGGCTGTGGGGCCTGGGCTTCTGCCCGGGGTTTCCAGGGCTCAGGGCCCCAGCTCAGGGCATGAAGCGCAGGCGTGGGGCTTCGGGGGCCGGAGCTTGGCCAGGGAAGCCTGGGACTTGGAGAGCCCCACATCTCTCCCCAGGCCTGTCCTCGCCCTGGGGGTGGCAGGATGGAACAAGTTCGGATGGTAAATGATTTCAAGACTTCTCATTTTAAAATAAAGTTTGTTGCTGCCTTGCCAAAGGCGGTCACGCTCAGGATGGAAATCTGGGGGAATGGAGAAAACAGAGGAGACCAGCCAGCTCCCAGGAACTGCTATCATTACCAAGTTTTGGAAAATTTCATTTCAATGTTTTTTTTCCTATGTGTAATTTTCATTTCACAGAGTTAACATTGTTCATACAATTTGTATCTTGCTTTTCCCCAACTTCCTTTTATAGCATATAGATGCTTTCCCACGTAATGACAGGTTCCTTGAAAATATAATTTTTAATGGCTAGATAATATCCCCTGGAGGGGCTGTGGCATGATTTCCCCTCCGATCTCCTCTTGCTAGAAGGTGGCTTCTGGGCTGTGAGTAGCCAAGGGAGCCAGCCAGCCGGGCAGGAGAGATCCCAGGGGGCTGGGCACGAGGTCACAGGCCAGCAGGCCAGGGTCGAGGGCGGAGTGTCCAAAAGGCTGGCGGCGGAGCTGCGTTCACCTGAGAGGAGGCGTGTGTCCCGCCGGAGCTGCAGTCGCCCCGTCAGACACCCTCACCTCTGAGCGGCTGTATCTTCATCCCTGACAGGTCTGCAGCGGCCTTGGCCTTGACACTTCCTCTTTCTGTCTCTCACTCGCGGAGCCTCTCTGTCAAGTAGCTAATGAACTGTGAACAGACACTCCAGCGCTGCAGGGGAGCCCGGACTCTGTGTCTGTACAAAGAAGCCCAGGAGCCTCAGGAACGCAGATAATGCCCATCTGGCCCCAGCTTCTCTTGGCAGCTGGAGAGCGAGTGTCGCCTGCCTGTGCCCTCCCTGTGGAGGGACATTGGAGGTGCCCCCCAACAGCCTCGGCCTTCATGCTCCTCGCGTGTTGCTTTGGAGGCTCAGAGAGTCCCTGCCCCACCTCCTACCCACCCGGCCCACCCCGTCCAGCTCAGCCGTCTCCAAACCTGGTTCGGGACAAGGCTCACTAGGGAAGCTTTTAGAAAATGCAGATTCCCAGGCTCTCCCTCCCAAAGAGCGGGACTCAAAGGGTTGGGTGGGGCCCCCTTGATTCTAGATTATCAGGTTGCTTTGGGAACCACCCGGTTTATCTAAGGACACCCCACAGCCCTGCTCAGAAACGTGCTCCTCATTTTGAGCTCAGTGCTGCTAACAAGCCCCAACGGCACTCCATGCTGGAGGGGCGAGTCTGCGCTCTTTCTGGAAAATTACTGATCCGATCCAATTCCTTCATTTTACCACTCGGTGAGCTAAGTCCAGAGAGAGAAGGGGACTGGTCCCAGGTCACGAGGGTCGAGCTGAATTGGAACAAGTCTCCCCCATTCCCTGACTCGTGGCTGTGTCTCTGTGGCATTGTGGTCCCCGCCCCCATTCATGGCCTCTCCGGCCCCCGCTGGGCTGGGTTTCAGCTGATTCCCCTGCCCCCTGCCTATTATCCCAGGCCAAGCTAATACAGTCCCGCTGTTTCCATAGACTGTTGGGTCTTGCCAAGCCCTGCGGCGGCTTTAGTTTCTAGTTGGTTCTGCAAGGACGGAGAAAAAGGCGAATGCCAACCGCACTGCTGGTAGAGGGAGAAGAGGAATAGCGTCCCCCTCTTCTCCGAGGTCTTTTCCACACTTGAAAACCCCGATCTTGTCCTAGATTCGCCTGCAGGGACTGGAGAGAGATGAGCTCCTGCATCCCGGGGCTGATGTGCGAAAGCCATCGGGTCTGTAGCAAGCACCAGGGCCAGGTCCCCGGGGGGAGGTGGGGACACTGGGGCTCTTCTTCTGGCCCACAGGAAGGGACAGAAGGTGGGGGCTGGGCTCAGGGGCGGCCTGAGTCCATCACGGGATGTGTGTGAGTACAATTTGGGCAAAGGGGCTGCCCGCTCGGGGACGGCACATCCCTTTTGGCCCGGAGCCTCCTCCGAGGCAGGGAGGCGTGAAATGGGCCCACAGAGGGAAACGTGGCAGCTGAGCACCTGCAATGAAATATGGATGAGCCTTTCCATCCCCGGAAATTGGTAGCTGGGCCCGTGCGCATTGCAGGCTGGAGGCCCTGGGGTCTGTCTGTTCTGATAATGGCCATTTTTGGTGACACTGGAGCCCTTACCTCTGGTCTCTCATTTTTTAAGGTTCCTGGGGGAAGGCAGGGTAGGGTGGGGTGGGGGTCTGGAGAGAGCAGGTTCCCTGGAGAAGAGGCCCAGGGGCCTGAGCGAGTTCTGCTCTGAGGTGGGGCAGGGGGCTCCTGGTGTCGGGCTGGGGCCGCTCTTGTCTCCTCCACGAGGGCAGGCACAGTGTCTGCCCTGTTTGCCTGCATCCCAGGGCCCCATACAGTGCCCGGAATGCAGGCTCGGCTGGAATTTGTCAGGAGGACGGAGGAGGAAGCTCTGTATCCAGACCCTTCAGAAACAAACTCTCTGTCCGGGGCCAGTGAGTAGCATGATCTATCTTAATCTATGCTCTTGTATCAGTGGGCACTGATTTATTCATTCAACCTGCATACATTGAGCACCTGCTATGTGCCAGACAAAGTTCCTATGGTCAATACACTTATTCCCCAGCGCCAGAAAAAGGTGGCTGCACCCAGGAAATATTTCAAAGGCAATTTCTTGGACTAAAAAAGTAAGGGGAATGGCCCTGGCTGGTATGGCTCAGTGGATTGAGTGCTGGCCTGCAAACCAAAGGGTTGCCGGTTTAATTCCCAGTCAGGGCACATGCCTGGGTTGCGGGCCAGGTCCCCAGTAGGGGGCATGCGAGAGGCAACCACACATTGACGTTTCTCTCTTTCTCCCTCTCTTCCCCTTTCTCTAAAAATAAAATAAAATAAAATCTTTTAAAAAAACGTAAGGGGAAGGGTTGTGTGTCGGCTCGGAGCTGGGTGGGGAAGAGAGCTCTTGGTTGGGGGAAGGGAGGGGAAGGGAAGGAAAAGGAATGGAAGGGAGCTCCCAAAGTGCTGCCTTGCTTGAGCCTCACATCCATCTGGGCCAGGCAGGGCTGGCAGGTGAGACTCCAGTGACTCATTCCAAGACGCACTGGGAGTTGGTGGCAGGGCCAGCGTCCCCGCTGCGGATTGAGATTAAAAGCTTCATCATCAGCCTGTTTCCCAATGTTCTAGGCCTGGGGCCTGGGGCCTCAAACAGCCCGAGCCCAGAGAAGCAGGACCTTCTCCCTCTCTCCTTGCTCCCCAACCCCCAATTCCGATGCGCTGCAGTCCCTGGGGCCTGGGAGTTGGGTGATGTACAGTAGATGTCATGCTGGGGAGGCCGACGCTGCTAGGAGGAAGCGAGACACCGGCCACTGAGGGTCCTTACTGCGCTAACTGGCGGGGAGGGTGTGACAGGATACAAACGATTACCCTGGCTTGTCCCAGCCTGTCCCCACCCCTGCTGGATGAAGAGGGTTCTGGCACTGACTCCTCAGTTTCTTCCAGCCTTATGGTTCCTATGCACCTCCACGGAAGGCCCTGGTGTTAACAGACGGGCTCTCTGGCTTTCTGAGGTATAGAATCAGGGAGAAGAAGGGGAGTCGCTGGAAAATCTGAAGCTCAGGAGTTGGAGCCAGGGCCAGGGGGATCTGGGACTCAGGGGGCACCGGAATCAAACGCAGAATGAGAGGCAGGTGGGAGAAAAAAGGAAGGTAAAGGGGAGAGACAAGGGAACTGGGAAGCTCTTCTGACCACGTGCCTCCTTTAAAAGGCTTGAGAGATACAAGTGAAGAATTTGAAATAGTTTAAAATAACTTCTGAGTGGTTGGACTGTGTGACTTTCGTCATGGTGACGCTGACCACGCAGATGGTGGTTTGGTAGGGTACCATGTCATAAGAGCAAAGACGGGAGCAATGTTTAACACGGACCAAATGTTACTGTGTATGAATAAAAATGATCAAATATCTCACGTTTCACTTGATAACACTATTCTGCCTTTTTCCTGTTTTGTATCGTGAGCTTTGACCTCCTCAGGCCTGCTTTCCTCCCCTGTTGTGCTGACTAATAGGATTCCGATACTGAGTCTTGAAACTGTAAGTCCTTCTAACTGCTGTGAAAGAAATCTTGGTGAGATAAGATGTAAAAAACGGTTTCCACTTTCTCTGCGGCTATAGCAAAGCGGATTCTAGTCTGTGCCAAAAATCCATTCTTGCAAATGTCATTTCTAATAAAAGAGTTTTATTGTTTTTATTTTATTATTACTTTTTTAATCCTCACCCCAGGATATATTTACCAATTTGAGAGAGAGAGAAAGGGAGAGAGAAGTGGCGGTTGGGGGAGAGAAGCGTCGATGTGAGAGAAACATCTATCGGTTGCCTCCTGGACGTGCCCCAACCAGGGATTGAACCCGTGACCCAGGTATGACCCCCGACCTGGAAATCAAACCAGCAAGCTTTTGGTTTATGGGACAATGTTCCAACCAACTGAGCCGCCTGTCCAGGGCACACACTGCAAACTCCTGATGACCGCAAACTGCTCCGTGGGCTCTTTAGCTGGTCGAGGTCCCTGCAATGTTAGCACAGGGATGGAGCCTCGGCACCTCCAGAACAGCCTCCGCTGCGCCCAGGCTTCTCTTGGAGCAGCCTGCGGAGCCATCAGAAATGACAAGGGGCTCTTGTGCAGGTATCTGTGGACAGAGGACTGGTCATTTCCATAACAAACACAGGCGTAAGTGCAGGCGGCCACAGATTCCTCCGAGGCCCAGGGGCTGCGAGGGAACTGTACTGAACGGGGCCAGGGGAGGAAAATCCAGCGCTTCTCCCCCTCCTTTCCCATGCTAATGAGCTGAACAGATTCCAATGATGAGCCCAGTGCAAGGGCCTGGCCATGACTTTGCAAGGAACTTGCCACTGGCCTTGGAACTGAAAGAGTCATACATTCTGAGAGGCTGCATGAAACACAGGCATCTGCAGAGACCTGCGCCCCCGCTGCCGAGGACAGAGAGGTTGCAGGAGAGCCAGGACCCACCAGGGGCTTGAAGGGGCTGGGAGGGGCTGGGAGGTGGGGAAGGGGATGTCCGGAGGGTGAGGAGGGCGAGGCCTTGCAGAACGCACTGCTTCTGTAAGAGCTGGGGTTTCCCTGGGTGAGTGGTGATGGGAGCTAAGTCTCCTCCTGCTCAGGCTGTGACTTTGTGAAGAGTCCTTGTGACCTCGGGCTCTTGGTTTTCCCATCCTGAAAATGGGTGCAATAATACATGCTTTCCCTGCTTTTTCAGAGTTTGGGGAGGTCCAGGAGAGATACAAAAGGAAGGTGGGAAATGCGGGTCTTGGGCCCATTTACAGATTTACACGCTGCTTGAGCTGGGGGCAGGGGCGGTGATGGAGTTCAAACAAACCTCCTTTTACCATGGAGAAGACTGAGGCCCAGAGAGCAGATGGGATTTGCTTGGCACCCTTGAGTGAGTTAGTGAATAAGATGAGACCAAGCGCATGGGGCCCTCACGCTGAGCCAAGTGACCCTTGTTTTTTCCTTGTTGTTCATTTGCTCCCTTCCTGGCAGTCATACTGGGACACGTTCCTAAGGCACCTGTGGCTGGTTAGCCTGGCCGGTGGGGTATGGGCCTGCCCACTGTGCTTTTGTGGTCTCCCGGGGTCCTCGGGCTGGAGGAGAAGGGATATCCCTGTACTTTAAGTATCATATGTACCGATGCTCCGTTCACTGCTAACTGATGGTATACAGTCTCCCCCATCGGCATCCCCGCGGCACGAGCCCATCCCTCCCACGGGCCGTGATGAAGTTGGTTTCTAAGATGATGAGCTTTGAGGAACAGATGAAATGCCCTGCATGCCCTTCATCCCCAAGTGGTAGCCCAGAAATTGAAAGAGCTGGCGAAGAACTGGCCTAAAAAAGGTGATAGATTCTATCTCTAGATGAGCCAGGTGCCTCCGAAGATGCCATTCATTTATTCTTCCAACAGTAAATAAGCCACAGGATGAGACCCTGTGCACATGTGAGCAAACAGCTCATAACGTCTTACGAATGCATGACACTGGTTCCAAAGGGGGGCCAGAGGAAAGGGGCACGGTGCCCTGGAGAGAATGTCCCCTTGATTTTGGAGAGAAAATTGCTTGTGGTGGGAGGTGAAGAAGGGTCATCATCACCAGCATCTCTCAGTGGCCATTGCAACAACCTGACTTGGCCTCTTAGCTGCCCCTCCTATCTCCCCAGCCCATTCTCCACACAGCAGCTAAGAAAGCAGGTTGTTTTATTTTATTTTTAATTCTTACCCCAGGGTATGTTTATTGATTTTAGAGATAGAGGGAAAGGAACGAGAGACAGAGAGACAGAGAAAGAGAGAGGGAGAGAGAGAGACATCAATGTGGGAGAGAAACATTGATCAGTTGCTTCCCATATGCACCCCAATGGGGATAGAATCACAACTTAGGTATGTGTCCTGCCAGGAATTGAACTCACAACCTTTCTGGAGCACGAGACAACACCCCAATCAACTGAGCCGGCAGGCCAGGGCAAAAAGCAGGTTGCTTTATGCATAAATCAGATCACATTTCTCCTGTGCTTGAGACTCAAACTCCCTACGTTGCCAGCAGAGCCTTCGGGATCGGGTCTCTACGCATGTTCCCAACTTTATTTCCTCCCTGTCTCCCCCTCAAGCACTCTGCTCTGGGCGCTGGCCTCCCTCTCTGTCCTTTGAACATGCCGCAGTTGTTTCCACCTGAGCACCTTTGCAGCGGCTACACCTTTTTCCTGCAATGAATTTCTGCCAGCTCTTCCCAACTTCAGCTCCTTCTCATTGTTCAAGTCTTGACTCAAACACCACCTCTCGGAGCCGCCTCCCCTGGCTACCCTCGCGACAATGGCTCTCACCCAGTCCCTACCCAGCCTGTTACTCTCCTTATTTCCTTCACAGGACCTACAACAAACTGAAAATTTGTCCTAATTATTGAGACGTTCATGTATTTATTGTGGTCCCCTCCCACTAGAATGTAAACTACACGAGAACAGGGTACGTAGCTGGCTGAGCACGACATTTCCAGTGCTTAGCACAAGGCCCAGCACACAAGAGGCTTTCAATACATATTAGTTGAATGAATGAAGTAATGGAGGGGTGTGCAAATTTTAAAGGAAAGATTTCTAAATAACTACCCCCCCTTTTTATCCTCTCAGAGGGGAAGGTGTTCTTGCATTGAAGTTTCAGAGGGGAAGTAAGCCAGGCCCCAGGGGTTCTGGTGTCTGCCCCTCACTGACAGTTCTACACGTGAGATGCTCCATTCACCGGGCATACCCGATGTGTGAGCCCCCTGGGAAAAAGCTGGATTCGCTGAAGAAGGTGGAGGTGAAGGGAAGGTAAGGGTTGGCTGTTTTCCACACCGACCTTCTCATCACACACACACTTTAATGCTGTAAGAATTGAATGTGTCACACAAAGCTGGACTCAGTACCATTGTGTGTAAATAGCAAACCATGGAAAGAGCACTTTCCACAAGTTCCTTTGGCCAACCCCAGACTATTCCTGCGTCTAATGCAGAGCCCCGTCCGAGGCACCGCTGTCCGAGGTGCTGAAATAGCGTCCGAGCGCTGCCTAGCGGCGTGTGTTCACCCCGCCCTGCCATAGCCGGCTAGCCCTGAAACGATAGCTGCTGGAAATCACAAGCCTGGGCCATAATTCAACTCTCATTTGGGATTTCTTGAAGCTATTTAGAAGTGGCTGCCACAGCCACCCTATTCTGCAGTAGGGAGAGTGGCAGAGCTACGGGGTGATGGGCCCTTTCGGCAGCTCCGAGGTGCGTGTCCAGCCGCAGGCGTTGTGAATCACATCCATAATGCCATGAGCAAGGACAGAGGTGCCACAGATCATGATTCACAGTCTGCACTCACCACGACACCTGCCAGTCCAGCCTCAGACTAATGATCTGTTGTGGAGCCTCTGCCTGAAGACTCCACACCTCAGTACCCTCATTTGCACAGCGGGCAGACATGTCCCTGTTTTCCCCAAGATGGAAAAGAAAGCACCAGCTCTGTGCATCTCATGGCCCTCAAGAAGTGAGTGACAGGCGATGATTTCAATTTCGGAGTGATGGAGTGGCCATTTAAAAATGTTGAAATTGTTGAGGAATAACTTACATAAAGTACACAGATCTTAAATATATAGCTTAAAAGGTGTGTGTGTGTGTGTGTGTGTGTGTGTGTGTGTGTAGCCACCATCCAGATAAAAATATGTAACATTTCCAGCACTCCCTCTTTGTGCCACATGTCCCCAAGGACAGCCACTTTTCTGACATCTGTCACCATAGATTAGTTTTTCTTGTCCTTAAATTTCATAGAAATGAGATCATCAAGTATGAACTCTTCGGTTTCTGACTTCTTTCATTCAACATTATGTCTTGAGATTCATACATTTGTTGTATATCATTAGTTTCCTCTTTTTTTTATTGCTTTATAATACTCTCTTGTGTGAAAAGCCATAATTTATTGATCCATTCTACTGTTGATGGACATTTGGATTGTTTCCAGTTTGAGCTAATGCAAGTAAAGCTGTGAACATTCTTGTACATCCCTTTTAGATGGACAAAGACTTATTTATGTTGAGTATATACCCAGAAGTGGAATTGCTGGTCACGGTGTGGGGTGTCCAACCCAGGGCCTGCAGGCTGCATGCAGCCCTTGATGGCTTTGAAGGTGTCCTAAAACAAAATCATAAATGTACTTAAATCATTATGAGATTTTTTGTGTGTGTGATTATGTGTTGCGATGCATTTAATGTGTGGCCCAAGACAACTCTCCTTCCAGTGTGGCCCAGAGAAGCCAAAAGATTGCACACTCCTGGAATTTGGCTGTATTAATTTAGTCATTTTTTGAAAAATTAGATGCTTCTTCCTGATTTTCCTTTTTATGCATTCTCTTGAACAACAGAGAAGATGTTCTGGGGAAGGCTCTGTTTAATAATGTGGCTTTAGGTTTTTCTGGAATGCTTTATTGGTAAATATTGATTAGATGACTATTCCCTACTAATCTCTTCCTAGAAACCAGTGACATTCTTCCCTCAGACCTTTCTTCTGTTTGGCTGTCACCATAACTCACTCCTGCAGTGGAATCTGAATGAGAGGATTTAGAGCTTAGAATGAATAACCTCCCCCGCTCTCTCCACACCCTAGGCAGCAACATTTGAGAAGAGCAAGGAGCCACGGGGGAATCCTGGAAGCTCCATGCACTCAAAGGACAATTCAAAATCTGCCAGAAGCTTTATGCTCCAACAGCAGGACAGGGAAGGTGGTAGGGAAGAGAGCAAGCCTTTTTCTTCTCTCTTGCCTTTTCTCCAGAGTTTATGATATTTGGGAGCATTATATCCATTGCTGTTATCTTGAGATAGCTTTAGGGTTCAAATCTGACTTTGTTGTAGACAGCCCAACAACCTCCAGGGCATGCATGGAGCATTTTGCAGATTATCCTAAACACGGATACATTTATTAGGAGACCCAGTGCCCCCAGTCTGCCTCACCCCCTGGCTGTTCTCTCCGTTCTTGGAATCATGAGATTTCCTGTTACACATTTACTCCTCTGTGAAACCCCCTCTCTCCTCTTCCCTTCCCTCCCACACACTTTTCTTTTTGAGTATGAAATCTCTATTATTCTCCTCACTCCTTTCCTCTGGACTTCTCTTTCTTCCTCTCTCTTTCTCCTTCCACTTTTGCTTCTCTGGCATACTCTTTGGGGGAAAATTCTCTGGATTCAGAACAGCCAAAATGGCTAGTGTAGACTAAAATGAAGCTCCACTGTTCTCTTGAGATGAAGCTAAATGTTCTCATAGCCCCTTTAGAGGTAGCAGTAGAGAGGGTAATTGTTTGTACTTCATGCAATGAGAGCAATCAGGACTAGGTCAACAAGACCCAAAGACCTTCCACCTATTTTTCTGAGTTGGAGTTGGGGAGCTCTGAGCTGGGTTGAGGGTTAAAGGACTCAGAACTTAGGCTGAGGAGGGAGAATAGAACACATTCGCGGTGCGCCTTGGCTTGGATTGCCTTGGCCTGGAGAGTTGGGGGCAGGTAGTCACGGTGAGATAAGAGAGGGTGAAGTGTTCATCTCGGCCACGTAGGCCTTGAAGATCCTTGGCGTACCTTTAAGGAGTCCCTGCAGGACTGAGATCAAGAGCTCTGTCTGTCCCCAGGTTATTTAGCTTCCCTATCAGCCATCAAGGCACCTGTAGGTCATACAGGAGTGATCTCCAGATCTGCCACAGCTGCAGGATTCTCCCCCGGCCCCGCCCTCCCCTGCGGCCTAAAGACGGTGGCTGTCAGCACTTTCTCTCTCTATGCAGATCAATAGGGCCCTTGGATATGACCTCAAGTTCAATTATGGCTTCAATTATGGAATAAAGAAGCAGTTATTGCACACCTATCTCTTATTAAAGACGCTGCTCTGGGGGCTGGCAGAGACTGGACCTGGGGGAAATCATTAGGACACTAATTTGAAATCAATTTAAAGTACATTTGCTTAATGATATGAGCGTTGTGAGTTATCTATAACTTGTTAATTTAGTTGAGTGTCACACTAGAGTTTCCTTTCATAATTGCATTTTTGGGTCAGCTTTGCCTCTTTTTCTAAAACAAGTCTTGATAGTCCCGTCCTCTGGGATCGGCCCATCACGGGAGGTCACATGCACTCGCACCGATTCTCCGGGAACCCTGATGCTGTTTTGTGAACAAGCCGGTGAGTGACACGTGGCACTGTGACCTCTGTTCCCCGAGCCTGACAGCTTGAAATCCTGTTACGTAAAAGACTTTGGTGCTGGAAACCATTAGGGCAGGAAGGAATGCCACAAAGAGCCTGCTTATCTGTTACCCACCTGTGCATCCTCGGCGACAGTGTGGGGAGGAGGGTGGAGCCGAGCTGGGCGCCTGGAAGGGCTGACCTGCGTCTGAGCCAGCTCTGCCTGGCTCAGAGTGGGAGGTGGCTGTGCCCTTCTCTGAGGGGCCACTGCCTCTGTCCGGGTAAGTGCTGGGGAAGCGGCTGCCGTGAGGAGTAAGCTCGGCCTTTGACTGGCCTGTACGGTGTCCGCAGCAGCTGCCATAGGAATGAAGCTGTTGGCTTAAGTGGCGGCTCTGTGGTCTGGGCACCTTCAAGAAGTGGCACTGGATGAGCCCTCACAGGCAGGCAGGCAGGCAGGCAGGCTGGAATCGACAGCAAACCAGGTAGTATTCATTAGATCTCCTGAACCCCTATTCCATGCCAGGCACTGGGGCTCAGTGTGTGACAGACCACCCCTTGCATTCATGGAGCTCTTACCTTGAGTCCTGCTCTGTCCTCAGTGCCTTAACCACATTGACTCCTCACCAGAGCACTGAGCTGGCCCCGATCGCTGGCCCCAGTCAACAGGTGGAGTAATTAAGCCCTGGCGATTGTTTGTAAGAACGGCCGTAATTGTTCTCCCTGTATCCTCACCATTTTGCAACAGGACTTGGCAGTCCCCCCCACCCAGGGGTGTCTGTGGCCTATTTCCCACCATCTGCATCTGGGCGGACCCAGGCTGACTTTGACAGGAGGGTGCAGGAGAGGTGATGGCGTGCGTGCTGGTTTGATCCTAGGCGCGGGAGGTGTCGTGGATTCCTAGGGCTGTTCGAATAAAACGCCGCAGCCGGGGGCTAAACAACAGACATTTATCATCTCGCAGTTCTGGAGGCCAGAAGGCCAAGGTCAAGGGGCTAGCCTGTCTGTGCCCTCTCTGAAACCCGTAGGGGAGGACCCTTCCCTGCATCTTCCGGCTTCTGATGGCGTGCCCGCGCTCTTGGGCATTCCTTGGCTCGAGGGTGCGTTGTTCCAATCCTGTTTTCACATGGTGCACTCTCTGTGTGTCCTCACAACGTCTTCTCTCTGTGTGTCTGTGTCCGAATCTCCCCATCTAGAAGGACACCAGTTGTATTAGTTTTCTAGGGCTACCCTAACAAGGTACCACAGAAGGCTTAAACAACCCAAATTTATTTTCTCACAGTTCAGGAGGCTGGAAGTCAAGGTCAAGGTGCTGGCAGGTTGGTTTCTTCTGAGGCCTCTCTCCCTGGCCACGCTCTGGCTGCTCTTTACCTGGCAGTCCCTCTGCATGTGCACAGCCCTGGTGTCTCTCTGTGCGCCCTAACCTCCTCTTGTAAGGACAAGTCATATTCGATTAAGACCCACCCTACTGGTCTCATTTTAATTTAGTCACCACTGTAAAGGCTCTATTTTCAAATAAGGCCACATTCTGAGGTACTGGGATTAGGGCTTTCACATTATGAATTTTGGGGGTACATGATTTAACCTGGAAAAGGAGGTCTTGTGCCCTCCCGCTCATTCTCCAGAAGCTCTGACACTGCCTGGTGAGTGACACATGGCCCGGTGACCCCTGATCCCCCAACCTGACAGCCAGCCAAGCCCCCAAAGCCAAACCACTCGGCTAACCTACAGCTGACTGCAGACACACGAGGGAGCCCTCTAGGGTTAGAGGAACCACCCAGAAGAGCCCCGCTTAATCTAATTAGCTCACAGAATCATGAGCTAATCAAATGGTTGTTTTAATCCACTTGATTTTGAGATGGTCTGATAGGCAGCAATAAACAATTGGTATACTGAGGCTCGGTGTTGGCATCGGGTGGCTTGTACAAGGTCACAGACTGGCCTGTTGGTCTGATTACCACACTGTGGGGCAAGGATGTGTCTGTCCCAACGTATCAGAGTTGTCAAAGTCTCCCTGGGACGGGGGCCCCAGAGCCTTTAAGTGGGACTTCTGGAATTCAGTGATCCAGGGGCATGCCGGGAGGAGTCTTGTCTCAGCTTCCCCATTTGCTGAGAAGCCCTGGGGGAACTCACTTCCCCTTACTGAGCCTCAGTTTCTCCTCTGTAAAATGGGCTGATGGTAAGCCTGGCTTCCAAAGTTGAGAGGAATCGGTGAAATTCTGAATGTGACAGCTTCTTGTGAATTGCATAGGGCTGTACGCATCTTAGGGAGAGGCTTTCTTTTTTATTGTAGTAATGTCATCAACGGCCGCTGGCACCACTGAGGTGCTCTGGGTCATTGCTCTGCAGTGAGCGACAAAGCTGTGGAAACTGACCTTGGAGTCAGCCTCCTGGGTTGGAAGCCCAGCGCTGGGTGCAAATGGGAGAGTCCCCTTCACCTCTGCAAACTGGGACACACTTGCCTTCCAGGGAGGGTATTGGGATGAAGTCACGTCATGGGTGAGGAGGCCTCTGGGAGGGACTCGGAGACATCTCTGCTTCCTCCCCTCCGCTGCCTGCCTGCAGAGCTCTGCTCTGCCTCACCCAGGCAAGGCAGGTCTGTCCTGAAGGCGCTCCGGCAGGCAGAGCAGAGTGACAGGGGACAGACTGGTCAGAAGCCTTCTCTCCCCATGCAAGACAGACAAGTACAAGCAGCATCTCCCTCAGTGGGCTTGTGCAGAACAAAGGCTCCCTTGATCTTCTGTTGATAACCCGGAGTCCCTTTGAGGAGAGGCAGGGAGGAGGCTGAAGGCAGGGAGGGGCTGCAGAGTTGCTGGGCAGTAAAAGGCACCTGCTAAGTCCCCCATGAAGTGAAGCAAGGTTGAGGGCATCGCTCTGCCCCCGCCCGATGAGATGCTTCCCATTTTATAGGTAGGCAGGTAGAGATGTGAAGGAACGGGAAACTCATTCAGTCAGTAAATACTCACAGTGAACACACTGTCTGCCAGGAGCTGGGATACCCAGTCCTTGCCGCCACAGGGTGCACGCCCTAGTGGGGAGACAGAGACAAGTAGGAGGTCCCTGCAGATACAGGCACAGGAAGGACCAACTGCTGCGGACTCATATCCCAGGACAATTAACCCAGACTTGTGGCACCCGGGAAGGCTTCCTGGAGGAAGCTGAGTGCTGAGGGATAGGGAGGAGTATGAAGGTGCAGTGGGGAGAGGAGGAGCATTCCAGGCCAGGAGACCAGCCTGTGCCAAAGCCGGTCGTGGAGGCATAGCACCGACGCATCGGCAACTGAAAGAATTTCGGTCCGGCTGAGGCCTGTGGTGCAAAGCGAGGAGGCAGTAGCATGAGATAAAAGCAGGGAAACTGTCAGAGAGGGTCCAAAAGTGCTAGAAGGCCCTTCGCCTTTATTCTGGAGGTAATATAGGAGGCTGCAGTCAGCTCTTGCTGCAATAATGCTATGTAAGTAATCTCCCCAAACTCAGTGGCTTAAAACAACAATCATTATATCCATGGCAGCTGGGAGTCAGGTGATCTATGCTGTGCAAGACCAGCTGGGCTTGGGTCAAGTCCGTCTACGTGTCTCAGCCTCCTGCAACACGTGGGTTCCCTGGGGCACGTTCTTCCCAGGGAGAGGCAGAAGCTCAGAAGACAAGTGCCTCCAGGGCTTTGTCTGCTTCACTCTTGCCAACATCCCAGTGGACAAAGAAAACATTGTGAATTGCATAGGGCTGCCCACAGTTGGAGGGAAGCTAGTCATGGAGAGAATGGTTCCTATTTATTCTAGTGCTTTGCAACTCTCAAACATATGCATGCTATCCTGAGTGGGGAGAAGTCTCTTATCACAATGACAAGAGCCCGGATGATGGGTGATGGCCTAGCAGGAATCTCCATGGCCAAGCCCTCTACATACACTACCTCATTTAAAATACAGCCAGGCACGATGAATACTATTGTCCTATTTAATGGGTGAGCAGACAGGTTAAGACAGAGTAAATGATTCGCCCAAATTTACAGTTCATGGGAGCAGAATGAGGACGCAAACCCCGATTTCCCTGGCTCCGCATCGGCAGGGCCCTGCGCCCGACTCCAGGCTCCTCCTGTTGCCCTGTGCTGCCCCTGTCCAAGCTTCCCCTCCGCCTGCTCAGCTACAGGGAGGGGGGAAGCGGCATCAGAGGACTCCGCACTCCTTCTCACTGCAAGCGTCGGCAGGCAGGCTGGCTGCAGGGTAGGTGACGTTCCTCATCCCTGTCTCTGCACAGCGAAGGCAGAGGGCAGCTCCTGGCAGTGCCTGGCTCCGAGGACTTCCCCTGACGTTTGGTGAAGGCTTGCTGGGGCAGGGGTGTGCCCCTTCCCTCCTCCCTCACTGCTGTCCAGCCACAGCCAGCGCACTTTCTAAGGAGCCACTGAAAGCCACATCTCTACCTGGCTTTAAAAAAAAAATCATCCAGGTAGTACACTCTTGCCATCAAAAACTCAAGCGTATGGAAAGATTTGGAAATGAGAGTCTTCCTCCCAAGGCTGTCTGCCATCCACCAGCACCCTGCCCTCACAGGCAAGCCCTATTTTAGTTTTCCTTGGGTTTCCTTCAGAGTTTCTTTATGTGTACACAGAAAAGAGAAGTATATATTCTCCCACCTACCCATTTTTTAAACACACGAGCTAGGGGATTGTACACACTGTTTTGCATCGCCCTCCCTCCTTAAAACAGCTTGGCGATGTTTTGCATACTGGCCCTTAGAAAGCTTCCTCATTCCTTCCTCACAGCCCCAGCATATCCTCTTTTCTGATTGGAGGGGCTGTAAGTTAGTTCACCCATCCTTGTGCGTGTGGATGGATGTTGCAGGGCTCCCGGACCACACTTCAGTGAAAAACTTCCACACTTGGCCAAGGGTAAGTTTACCTGCAGGAAAAATTCTCAGCAGTGGCATTGCTGAGGGTCGTGACGGGGATTTGATGGTTCCTGCCAAGTGCCCCTCGAGGGTGGCTGAAGCAGCTAACCCTCCCACCTGCACAGAGAAAGGGTCTGTCCCCCTAGCCCTGCCAGCAGAGTGTGCCAGCAGGTGTTTAGATTTTTACAAATTGGATAGGCATAAAATGGTATCCTGCTTAGAAAACAACAACAAAATTCTTCGTTGTATCCCCATCCTCCTCAGATGGAATCCAGCTCTCTTGGGCAGTTATGGGGATGGGCACAGCCTCGTCCTTGTTCAAGAAAAGAACACTGTCAGCCAGGAAGATGGATGTGGACACAGCTCACCAAAGCATGGGCTTGGTGTCCCCGCAAAGAGTCAGGAGAGAGAAGAGGGAGCCTTCGTGGAGAAGGAGGCATCTGAGCTGAGCCATGAAAGACAGGTCAGAGTTTGGCAGGTGTTAAGGGAGGAAGAGAGAAGGAGACCGGTGTGCATAGTCCAGAAGGGTGGGGGAGATGTCCGGGGAGGGCGAAGAGCCCAGCACGGCTAGGGGACCCAGAGGAAGACGAGCCTGGAGGGGCTTTGGGGCCACATCACAACAGCCTTGAAGGTCCTGTGCAAGCGCTGGGGGCTTACCCTGCACAGGACAGGAACACGATGAAGGCTTTTCAGAGGGTGTGTGACGTGGGTGGGGGTGGGGGCTGCTTTAGTTGGGACTCTTCATTTAAAGTGAATGAGAACCTTACACAAAGTGGTTTAAGGAAAAACAGAATGCATTGGCTTGAGGAAAAAACCTTGGGGTATGTGAGCATCGGGCATGGCTAGATCCACGGCCTTAGGTGGTGTCAGCAGAAATTTGTCTTTCACCCTTGGCTCTGCTTTCCTCTGTTGACCTCCTTCCGAGGCAGCCTCCAGGATTTCCTCCCACAGCCTAGAAATATCACTCATCCTTCCCAATAATTTCAGCAAGACCCCGGGACTGATTTGGTCACATGATCATCTCTCAACCAATCACTATGGCCAGGAAGATAGGATGCACTGACTGGTCAGGACTGTGTCACACGGCTACTCATCTTGTAGAGGGGTGGGGTATGGTAGGGTGGCCTCAGCCTCATGTGTACCACGAAGTCCGCGTTGGGGTAGGAACGTCAAAGAAAAATAAAGGTACACTGACCAGAAGAGGGAAGAACAGACTTCTATGGGGGACGGATTAAAGGTGGGGAATCCAAAAGTGAGGCTCCCTTTGCGTCTCTTCCCCGAAGGTGTGGTGTGGGAGCCTGAGCGCCTCCTTGTGGCCAGAAGGCACACTCCACAGGCTGCTGCATCCTGGTCCCGCCGCAGAGACTACAGACCTAGTCCTTAAGGCAGACCTAGCCCAGGCAGCCTTAAAGGGCAGGGCTGGGCAAAGACACCAGGCCTTGTGCCAGCCTGGGACCCCCAGGCTGTGTGCGGACAGTGCTGGTTGGATTCCCCTCCCCTCCCGGAGGTGCTGGGCGCATTTAAAATCCGTTAGGAGCGCCTGGCACTTCCCAGGAATCTGCTGAGCCTTGAATGCCCAGGGCAACGGCATTTCACCTGTTGGAGTGGGTGTGAAGCCACCCTGAACCCCTCCGGTGGCCCTGAGAGGAAAAGAAGGCTCGGTTCTTCCTGGGCAACTTTGTGGTGACGGAGTGACAGAGGCTGGTCTGAGAATCCTGCGCAGCGGGCCACTCCGCAAGCTTTGCTTGCCACTCTCGACTTACTGTGCGGGGTGGGTGTAGGCGGGCGGGCCAAGCCCCTGAGACGGCCAGGTGCCCCTTTCCCCGTCCACCACCCCAAGGAGGCTCCAGCCTCGTCCCCTGTAACATACGATGAATCCCCTCTTTTATGCCTTAACACCGGCCTGCGGTTTTCTTTGGCTCCGGAAGGCCTGTGTTTGATGGGGCCCGTTCCCCAGAAACTTGTCCTCACCTTTTAAATCTCAGCACAGAAGCCACTTCCCCAGAGACCCCTCTACCAGCCAGGCCGCATGGCCTTGTGCCTTACTCACCCCTCACAGTTTTCCCTCACAGCCCTCTGCTTTGTGGGGATGTATTCGAGGGACTCTGTTATTATTTTTCCCATCTTGAGTATAAAGCCCTCGAGGTCAGGGTCTGGGACTGTTTTTGCATTCCCTTGTATCACCGAGGACTGGAACAGTGCCGGGCACATAGTAGGTGCTCAATAAATAGTTGTTGAATAACCAAATGAATGGGCAACAGCGCCAATGGGCGCTCTCCTGCTTCTAGGACGTGCACAACGATGAGAACAGGAGGGAGTCACAGTGGGGGGGCCACTGGGGGCGGCTTGACTTTAGAACCAAGTCCTGGCAGCATAGAGGTGGAGGGAGCCAGAGTCCCCGACACCAGTGCGCCCCCTGCCCCATTTTCCAGGGCATTAAGTCAGTGTTTGGTGGCTTGCTGATGGTCACCCAGGCAGGGCTGGAGCTGAGACTTGGAATCCGGCCTCCCAAAGCCAGGTTGCAGAGGGGCGTGCCTGTCCTGAGGGCAGAACCCTGGCTACCCAGCCGGCCTGCACCAGCTGCTTCGCTTGGTCAAATCACGCTGGGTGCTGGGAGGCTGTGGGGCAGAGGGAGCGCACGCTCAGAGCTAGTGGCTGTCCTAGCTCTGTCACTCACAGGCTGTGTGACCTCAGGCCAGTTACTTCATGTCTCTGGGCTGCAGTTTCCTTAGCGAAGTAGAACCAAAAAACTGTCCCTTCTGAGGAACACTGTGGGGGTTCTGAGAATGTATGGCTAGGGCCTGGGACATGGTAGATGCTCCAAAAAAGCTGGCACTCGTTGATACCCCCTGGTCTCCAAGGGAGGACAGTGAGGAGCAGGGGCCCAGGGAAGCTTTGCAGGTGACAGGGGTCCCTCTGCCCCTCCTCAGCCCCCTGAGTGCCTGCACATCCCAGCAGACCCCGGAGTAACTGCTGTGCCCAGGCTGATGAAGAGCATCTCATGATGCTCAGCAAAAGCTCATTTACACCATGAGCTGCGCATCAGCAGCAAAGGGAAGTTAAGATTCTCTTCATGGGAGTCAGGGCTTCAGGGACCCCGTGGTGCAAAATGAAGGGGCATTTATTCGTAGGCAGGAGGCCAAAGTGTGTGGCCAAAGTTCTGGGAGTTCCCCAATATTCCCCCCGCCCCAGCCTTCCTCCAGCCTTGCCTGGGCCCCTGCGCCTGGGAGGACAGAGTTGCCTGCTGGGAGCTGGACAGAGCCATCCCCTCGCAGGGCTTAAGGGGCCAGGACAGCCAGTTTTGAGGAGGAGGAGGAGGGGAAGTCCTGAAGCTGAGGATGCCGTCCGCAGAGGGTGAGCCTGGCAGGCGGGCCAGCGCTGCGTGCGCTTGCCCGCCCGCCTCGGGGCCCCAGGGCGCTGATCTGTAAGACGGACACAGCTCACAGGGGAGTTATGCTGATGCAGGGCAGCCCCGGGGGGCATGGGACAGTGACACCAGGGCCTGACCTCCTCCACCCCGGCCCGTCAGCCTAACAACCCCACGACACTGTTAAGATAGAGGCCAAGGGGGAAGGAGGAGGAGCCGTTTCTTTGAAGCAAGGCCATGGGCTAAGTGAGGGTTTCTTTACAAATGGGTGTTATTTGGGCTGCATGCAAGTGATATGCACGTGACTTTGCCTCCACATTAAAACTGGGGTATCGGGAAGGTCTCAGGACGAGGACTGGGAAATGGCAGTCCACGCCTTCTGGAAGCCTTGCCCACTTGCCAGCCCCTCCCTTCCCCCGCCCCGCCCACGTGGCCCCCTACCCAGGAACTTCCCGTTCCTCCCACAGTGGTCCTGGGAAGCAGGGGGAAAAGGGAGGGCTGGCAATCCCCATGTGGCGCCCCCACCTGAGGGGGCTGCCAGGGCCTGCGGTGGGATCGCCTGAACCCCTGATCAGCCCCCTAGGGCTGTGTCACCAGGGGTGCGACCCTGCCCCTCAGCCACAGCGCTCTTTGCTGGGCCTCCGAAGGCTCAGGTTCATCCAAGGCCGACGGGAAGATGCTGAAACGTGACGCAGGGGACACGTTCAAGGGCTGCATTCCAAACTATCTAAGACCGGGCCTCCTGACTTCACCAACCTTGAACACTCCCGTGACCGTCACTGCCCTTGGTTGCAACTCTCCGGGAGGCTGTGCACCCCGGGGCAGGCGGCTGGGGTCAGCCTGGCTCCATGTCACTGCCCATGGGACCCAGGCAAGTCTGTTTCTTGGAGCCCTGGTCTCCCCGTGTGAGACAGGCACGTCAGCATCCACTCCTTGAGGTGAGCAAAGGAGCTGATCCACGTTCAATCCTGTTATGGGTTGTACTGTGCCCCCTGCCCGCTGCCAAAAATATGATGAACCCGGCACCTGTGTAAGCTTATTTGGAAATAGGGTCTTTGCAGATGACTGAGTTAAGATGAGGTCCTTAGGATGGGCCCTAATCCAATATGACTGGTGTCCTAATGAGAGGGCGCGTGATGTGGATGGGACAGAGAAAAGACGGCCACGTGAAGGCGGAGGCAGAGATGTGTCTGCAAACCAGGGCATCCCAAGGATGTTGGCTGTCGCCAGAAAGCAGGGGACGGGTGTGGGGCACCCCCTC
Source organism: Pteronotus mesoamericanus (assembly GCF_021234165.1). NCBI lineage: Eukaryota > Metazoa > Chordata > Mammalia > Chiroptera > Mormoopidae > Pteronotus > Pteronotus mesoamericanus. The sequence goes on from NW_026555200.1 coordinate 4,379,720, forward strand.
CAAACCTCCGGCAGGAACCAACGCTGCCACCACCTGAATTTTGGATTTCCGGCCTCCGGAAGTGTGAGAGGGTGTTTCTGCTGTTAGGAGCCATCCAGTCTGTGGCACTTGGCTGCGGGGGCCCTAGCCGACTGAATCAGACCCTGGCACAGTAACTTCTACATGTCAACTTGTACTGCTAGTTGCTGGTTTGGTGCCCGACTCACTGCAGACGGTGGGTGCAAAGGTCTGATGAGCCCCCTTCATCGGTGCCAGGCACGCGTTAGGCAGGGGACATGGTGTTACACGTCTGGTTTCCTCAGCCCCCTTCATATTTACAGGCGACCAGGCGAGCTGGCCAGGAGACCACCCTCGATGGTGTCTTTCCCCCGGTCCCAGCTCAGTCTGCGTCCAGCTTCCTAATGCCCAGGGAACAATGTTTGTCCCAAGGAAGAAGGCCAGTGCCCAGCACAATACCAGGCACATCAACAGCATGCGAAAAAGTCCCAGTTGGGGAGCCAGATGAGCCCCTTAAGGAAAGGGGCATCCAGCGAGTCCCCACGGCCCCCAGTCTTGCCCTGAGCTGGCGGAGCCTGCCAGGGCCTTGCGCCCAGAGGCCCCGCACCCTCCTCCCCACCCCCATGTCCTCTGGCTGGGCAGCACGTGAACACTTAGTAATCTCAATTTTAAGAATGTGATAGAGCCAACGATGCTTAAAATTCTCGTGTTAATGGCGGCGGTCTGCGGTGTCATTTCATTTTAATAGGAACCATCTGCTGTGAGCAGGCAGCGGGCTCGGCAGGCTCGCCTCCCAGGCTGCCCCCCTCCCCCAAGTTCCACCCCCAGAGTCAGGTCGGGGAGACGGTAAGGAAGGCTCTGCTGGGGCCCCAAAGCCCTCAGGGAGGGTCTTAGGAGGGGGTCCTTTGAGACTGGGGCCGAGGGTAGGACATGCAGAACTCCAGGCTGGTCCCTCTGTCCTCTCCAGCCAGAACCAAAAGGCCCGGGGAGGGCTACGGGACCACCCAGCACTGGCCGTGATAAAGCGGAAGGGGAGAGAGGAGAGGCAGGGAGTGCGAGGCCCCGTCCTTGAACCCACTGTGCTTGCCCTTCCTGCCGAGTCCCCGAGGGAGGCACGGGGCTCCGGAAGTAGCTCTGGCTCGGCCACGGATGCAGCTTCAGGCCTTCCCTTGGCCTCCTGGTGCCTCAGTTTTCACGTCTGCTGAACAGGGGTCCTGGACACCCACATCGGAGAGCTGCCGTGAGGACCGCGGGGTGTGAGAGGGACACGCCTGCAAAGGCAACCTGACCTCCGTGGTGACCAGGAGAGCTGGTCTCTGCCGCTGTCGGTGGGGGAACCCATTGTGGCGGTGGCGGCCGGCTCACCACCCAGCTCGGGCTGGGAGCGGTGACGAAGGCCGTGCGGGCCGCACAGGTGGGCGTCCGCTCCCGTGCTGGGCCGAGGCTGTCCTCCAGCCCAGGCCTGGGGACAAGATGAGCGGGAGCCGAGCTGGAAAGCAGTCATAGAACAAGCGTCTCGTCCCCACGCGCGGGACCAGAGTGAGCCAGTCAGGACCCCGTGCCGGGGCTATAGGGAGGTCCCGTTGGGCAGAGGGATCTTGTAGCCGCTCCGGAGGAGCACGAGGCAGGCGCCCAGCCCCAGGACCCCCGCCAGGAGCACGGCACCCAAGGCCTTGAGGAAGGAAGTCCTGGTCCGCGTGAAGGAGCCGGGGGCCATGATGGCGAGCAGGGCCGTGCTGACTGTGAGCGTGTAAAGGATGGAGACGCCTGTGTTGAGTGCGACGATCTTGCCGAATTTGGCGAAAGGGGCGATGATGCAGAAGAAGAGGGGCACCGTGGCGATGACGGTGGTGAGGGCGCTGGAGACGATGGCCACGCCCACGTGCCGCACGGCCTCCAGCGTCCGCCACTGGCGCTGGGAGTGGGCGTCCTGGGAGCGGGTGAGAGCAGAGGCTGGGGCGGGGGACCTGACGGGACGGTGGGATCCCGCCCTGCCTGGGGCCTGGGTTGGGGCTCGGGTGCTGGGTCAACGCGCAACCCCTGCCCAAGGCCGGCCCTGCCCCTGGAGGCCCCCAGTTCTGCCTCCGTTAAGTGGCATAATTCCAGCACCAGCTCCACAGGGTTGTGAGGAGATGAAATGGTTTCCCCACAGCAGCTCACAGAGCAGAGTGGAGGGGGAGGACTCACTGCCCCTCACCGGCCTGCATTCAAGGTTGCTATGACAACCAGGATGTTGATGATCCCCATAGTAGGTCCTCATAAATGGGATCCCTACTTGGAACTGATTTCCTTTGTTTGACCACAAGCAGCTAAATGTCTAAATAATTTAATTTACATATTTCTGGATGTTTTCACACCAATACAATTCCAAACTAGGAGAAAACAAAATCTTTATGAAACCCAGGGCTGTTTTGGGCATTGAGTCAAGAGCATGTTGTCATGGAGCCACAGAGGGCCAGCTGGTGGCCTCAGGGTCATGAATGAAGGGCCCAGCCCTGCTCCCCAGGCTGGGGAGTGAGACTCGGACTCAGGGGGCCCAGAAGTAGGAAAGGCCCTTGGATGCTGCCTGGTCCAACCCCTCATGCTCATTTTCGGGGGCTGGGGGCGTGGACCCACCCAGGGCCCAGAGCGCTGCTTTGGGGGAGCTGCCGTGGAATTGAGTCCCCGGGACATCGGACCTGGACACCGTGCTTCCAGAAGGCACTGGGGCTGGGGGTCGGGCACGGAGGTGTCCCGCAGCGGCACTGAGGTGGGAAAAGATTCGTGGGGAGGGGCGGGGTGGGCAGGGCGCTCACCTCCGCCTGGTGGGGAGGCAGGTTCTCTCCGGCCAGCAGGTAGCCCTCAACCAGATGGACGCAGTAGTCCACGGAGGAGCCGACGAGGATAGACAGGGAGATGGCTTCCACGGCGCCCATCTCCCAGCCGCTCCAGTACATGATGGTCACCACGAGGCAGACAATGCCTGTGGGGCGGGGGCGGCAGGGGGCAGCTCACGCCCGGTCCCACTGCACGGTCCCGGGGGTTCTGGGTGAACGCAGAGGCCCCTGGGGAACGGGGCGGGGAGCCTAGAGTGGAGCCCCCACCTCTGGCGGCAGGAGGGTCTGGACCAGAGAGAGCCGGCGGGGGAGCCCAGAGGTGGCAACACATCTGAGGGGATGTGACAACGAAGGGCGGGGAGGAAGCTGCTGGTGGGCGCCTCCCCACCCCCGGGGCCCCCGCTGGTTCCCAGCCCACGTACCCAAGATGCTCAGGAGAACGGGCAGCAGGAGCAGCACGTGGGTGGTGAACACGGCCACCGCAGCCACACAGATGAGCAAGGACAGGGCCAGGCCATACAGGGCGCTCTGCACCCCTGCCGGGCGAGAGAACAGGGTCCTCAGCCGGGCTGAGCAGGTGGGGCACCCACACCTCCCCTCACCCCTACAGTTCAGAGGTCACCGGGGCTAAACCCATGGGCACGGTCACAGCCGGCGGGGGAAGCCCCTTGACCTCTCTGAGCCTCCATTTCTTCATCTGTGCAATGGGGCAGGAGCAGGACCCACCCCACAGGCCCCTCTAGAGTTTAAATAGAGTTAAACAGGTGGGGCTCAGAGTGACAGTGGCCATTGCTATTCCTTTGTAGGTGGCCAAATTCAGGATCAGAGAACGTGACCAGATGCCCCTGAGCAGGAGGGGACCCAAACTCCGGCTGCTGACTAGTGTTCCCAGCCACTGGGTCATTCCCGTGTCTCCCGGGCTCTGGGCCAGGGTTGAGAAGGTGGCAAGTGTGGCTCAGACAGGCCACGGCAAGCCCTCTATGCCCAGGTCACGTCGCGGTCCCCCGCTGCCACCGCCCATCCCGTGAGAGCCAGGGGTGGGGAGAGGACGGCTGGCGGCTGCTCACCTATGATCTCCATGAAGATCTGCTTCCAGTGCTCGCAGGTCTGGAAGCCGCGGCGCAGGGCCGAGCCCTCGGGGAACGTCTGCAGCTGCTGCTGCAGGAAGCTCTCCCAGCGCAGGTAGTCCGAGTAGGTCTGGAAGGAGGACTTGCCTTTGTACGTGGTCTGTGGGGGACATGAGCCAGTGAGACGGGCAGGAGGCTGTGGCCCACTCACCCTCCCCAGGCCATGGCTGGTTTCTTCCGGGGCAGGTGTAGCCAGTCCTTGGCCACCTGCGAATGGACCATGTTGTGTGTGGGGAGGGAGGGTGAGCCAATCCAAGACGACCACCTGCCAGCTTCTGGGGACACGTGTGATTCTTATGGCAGCAGCAGGTTCCGATGCAACCAAAGTCCCTGCCCCTTTCCAACGGAGCCACCTTCAGCTCCCAAAGCCTCCTGCTTTTATGTCCCACCCTCTGCTTGCAAAGCCAGCTCCCACTCATCCTTCAAGGCTCACTATGGTTCCATCTCCTCCAGGAAGCCTTCCTTGATGCCCCAAAATGGGCATCCTCTTGGGTCGGCAAGAAACCTATAGGCAGAAACCTATTACTTTTAAAGTGACCGAATTCAGCAAATGGGCAGATGCCCCCGAGCAGGAGGGGACCCACATTCTGGCCTCTGAATCGTAATTCTTGTTTGCCCAGCAACCTGCCCATCTGCTGGCTGGACTGGGAGCCCAGGAAGGCAGAAAGTGACCTGACTGGTTCCAGCCGGAGGGGCTGTTCGAGGGACACTGGGGACATGGGCACTCGTCTTGCCCTGACCCTTCACCTAGTTATCTCACTGGCCCAGTTCCACTCCCCGAGTCCGAGCAAGTCACAGTGCGCCTGTGCGCACACGTGCGGCCGAGTATGGCTGGGGGTCAGCTCGGAAGTGACACGCTTCCACACAGAGAACCTGAGCAGGGATTCTCATCTCCGAAACTGCGTGCGGCTCCAGCCTTACAAAGGAAGGACATTTGACACCGGTTAGAACTCAGATCCGCCTGGAGGACATCGTGCCGAGTGAGCTGAGCCACACACGCACCGTGTGATTCCACGGAGAGGAAGCACCCAGAGGAGACAGAGTCACAGGGACCGAAAGGAGAACACGGGTCACCAGGACTGGGGTGGGGGTGGGGGTGGGGGGGCATGGAGGAGGGATTAGTGTTTCTTGGGGACAGAGTTTCAGTTTTGTAAGATGAAAAGTTAAGAGGGATGGTGGTACTGGTTGTACAACAATGTGAATATGCTTAATACGGCTGAACTGTACACTTTGAAATGGCCAAGATGGTCAATTTCATTATGTATATTTTACCACAATTAAAAATACTCCCTGGGCTTTGCGCCAGTGTCTGCATTAGCCTGGGGCTCACTGAGGGCTGGGAGGGTGCCCAGGCCCCCTGGCTGGTGGCTGGTGGTTTGGCTGCCTGTGCAGTGAGTGGCACACGTGGTGGGAAGGAGAGCGGGGCCGGGGGCCACTTGTACCCGCGTCACCATCGTTCTCATTCCCCAGGGCCCTTTTGCGATCTCCCTGTTGCTTCTCAATGACCATCAGAAGGCGGGCAGGGATCTGGGACCCCATTCTTTGGAGGAGGAACTTGGGGCCAGAGGGAATGAGCTACTTGCTCAGGGTCACGGGGCACACTGGGACCAGAGCAGGACCGGACCCCAGGTCGCGGCATGGAGGCCGCAGGGGCAGACTTGGCAAGCGTCACCCCGTGAAGTGCCAGGGACGTGAGACCCGCACATGCCCAGGGCAGGCATGTGCGTGTCGGGGCACATGTGTGCACGCATGTGTGTGTCTTCTTGGGCAGAGCCTGCAGGGCGTTGGGGTGAGAGAGGGAGCAGTGAGGTACGGGATGGTCAGTTCCCTGGCTTCCAAGTCCTCTTGCGGGTGGCCCAGCACCGAGGTCTGCGGCCCCAAGGGGCCCCGCAGTGGCAAAGGGCAGTGTCCTGTTCTTTCCCCATCCCCCACCCCGCCTGCCCCTGCAGCCCAGAGGCTGCACAGACCCCGGGCAGGCGGGGAGGGAGGGCTGTGGGAGTGACCGGCAGCCTGTGCAGCGGGAGGGCAGGGCCCCGAGGGCTGGCTCAGCACTCCACACCGCAGCTCACTAACCAGGCAGCCTCGGACAAGCTGCCCCCTCTCCCTGCGCCTCGTATCCCCCTCTGACGAGCAACCCCTCTGGGCTGGGACAAGGGCCAGGGATCAGAGATGACGCATGCAAGGCCGCCAGGGGCTCACCGACTCAAAGGCCATAGAGATCCACTGCACACGTCCCTCCTTGACGCCCACGGCCCCGTGTGACAGCTGCCCCGGGAGCAGGTTGGGCTCGGGCAGCTCCTTGCACTCAGGGTGCAACATCTGTAGGAAGGAGGAGATGCTGTAGCCTGCGGGGAGGAGAGAGGCAGGTGGGGGTTACCCGGGAGAGCACCCCTCCCCAACCCGCCCCTTCCCCCATGCACATGGGCAGGAGCGGGGGAGGGGCACAAGCCCTCCCTCTACCCTCAGCTTTAAGGTGTGTGTGACCATGGGCAACGTCATTGGGAATCTACAACACCCATCTGCCACGTGGGCAGAGAACGCCGTCTTGTGTCCTCTCAGCGGGGAGAGCTGGTCACGTACGGGCCAGTCCCTGCTCCCAGTTTTGGAAAGGCCCCTCCCGCAGGCGAGCCCACACACGCTGCACCTGCCGCCACACACGGGTTCCTCTGGGCCAGCTCCATTCACGACCGAGCCCACTCTCTCCTGGAAGACGCACAAATGTCTGCACACCCTGACCCTGGTGCAGCCACTGGGGCACAGAAACGTGTCTGCAGGCCCCCTGGCGCTCCCGGTCCCTCCTCCCTCCGAGGAGTGGCTCCCCACACACCTGAGGGCAAGCACTGGGCCCCGCCTGGCTTCACCAGCTCCGAGTTCCCCGCGATGGCCTTGCAGAGGCGACACAGGTGCCCAATTTCTTTGAAGAGGTCAAAGCTGCTGTCATAGATGACGCTGCCCTTTCCCAAGGAGACACAAGCCGGCGCAGGCCGCTCAGTGAGTCGGGAACTCAGTCCTGGGCCCCCACGGCCTTCGTTGCCAAGCTGGAGCCCTGGGCGTGGTCCCTCGGGGTCCCCGCCCAGGCCCGCCCCCCCAGCAGCACCTTTTGCCCCCCTTATGCCCATCCCGCACAGGCCCCTTCAGTCTCACCTCCTTGCTTTCACTCACAGCCCTCTGTCCTGGGCTTCCTGCTTTCCTCACCCCCCGCCCCCCCCCCGGCACAGCCAGGTCCTCCCCATCCTCCCTGCGGGGAGGCCTGGTCCCTCCCAGCCCCCAGCCCTACCCTGAACACCTGCGACTCTCGGCCGGGGCCTGGCAGGCACATCTCCTCTGACTCCAGCTACCTCCCAAATCTCTTCGTGTCTGACCCTGGGCTCCCCACAGGACTGGCTTCTCAAGGCAGCAGCGCCACTGTGCCTGAGTCCAGCTCCTCCTACCATGTGCCCAGCTCCCACGTGAGCCAGACACACCCCTTGTCACAGCCCCTCTCCCTCCCAACGTCCAGGAGCCCACATGGAACACCAGCACACACGAGAGGAGGGAGGCCCCACGGGGTGGTAGTTTTCTACACGTGCATTGCCCTCTTCTCCAGCCCTGCCCCTAAGGGGGAGGGACAGCCAGCTCAGGCCCCCAAATGTGTTCAGATTCCTGGGTGATTCTGAGAGCTCAGCTGAGCTCAGTTCTCAAGAGAAACGCCGCCCAGGGGACTGCCTGGCCTGGGGAGGGAGGCCTCCGGGCTGGTGCTTGTTTTAAGCCCGGTTGGTCGGGGACCTTTGGCATCTGCTCACAGTGGGCCCGCGTACCGGGTCTCCGATGACATGGTTGTCTGCCTGCTGCGTGCGGTTGATGCCAACAATGCCGAAGACCACGAAGACCATGGCGCCCGTGTCTACCAGCGGCCGCACCGCCGGCTTCCCGCAGCCTGTGTTCACGCAGGGGTTGAAGCCGAAGGTGGCTGAGAGGCGGGCCCTGGGCCCTGCGGGGGGAGTTGTCGTTGTAGCGGAGCTGCTGCCCAGACCCCCCGGGCCCCACCGATTCCTCCCATGTGTACCTTTCTCACTGGGCACATAGAAGAAGCCTTTGGTGGGCCCATCAGGGCTGGAGCTGAGCAGGCAGCCGGGAGGTGCCGCACACACGCGCCCGTGGAAGGGTGGCTTGTGGGACTGCGAGAAGTACAGTTTCCTGCGGAGGTAAGGGAGGCTGGACTGAGGTCGGGGAGGTCGGGGAGGCCGGGCAGCGGCGGGGCGGCGGGGGGCGCGGCTGGGAGCGGGGGGAAGGGCGAGGGAAGCGCCACCATGTGCAGGGGCTGGAAGAGAGCAGGGGACAGCACTGGGCTCCCCCAGCACAGGGACCTGGTCGCCGGCTGGGGGCTGGGGTGCTGGTTCTCATCCAGCCCCTGCCAAAGCCCACCGTGTGAGACGGCTCCCGGCCCTCCCCCTCCAGGTGGCATGAGGGTCGGAGAAATGCAGTTCCCACACTGCCCTCTAGAGGTGCAAGAGTTCACACAGGGGCCCCAGGGCCAGCCTTGGGGGGGGTCCTTGCTCAGAAGCTCAGCAGGTTCCCCACCTCAACCTCAACAGTTATGGAGACTCAATATTCTGCTTTAAAGAAAGGGTTCTTTGGTCAGCTTGCTCACTGCTGGACCTGATGTAGCTCAAGGTTCTTTCTAGAATGTTCTAAGCTCATCCAGCAAGCCTGATCCCACTGTTGTGTATGTGCAGAGCAAGCCCAGCCCTGGGCTCAGGGGTGGGTGGGCAGCGGGACCCCCCCCAAACAAGCCAAGCTAGGGGTACCCTAGCAGGCCCGTCCTGATCACCCCTCTGCCCCAAGTGGAGTTTGGCTTTGTGTGGGGACTGGTGATCTTGAGGCTGGGCCCTGCCAGAGGCCACGGCCCCAGCTGCCCACCAGTGCACGGCCCCACTCTGTGCTCTAGACTATGGCAGCCTGGCTCTTCCTGTCAGAGCTTGTACATAATTTGTAATGACATCGCGGATGACTTGCTATCAGCCGTCTCCCGCCAGTAGGCCAGAGGGCGACCGCGCCACTGTCTGTTCACCACCGTATCCTCAGCTCCCACGCAGTGCCGCACACGGACAGCGCTCGGGGTTTGTGAAACGAACGAAGGGGGAAAGCGAGATCCTTGGCTACTAATGGCCTCAACGGATAAACGCACATAGGGCCCTGGCCTGGGACACAGGATGAGGCCTGGGAAAAAATGCCCCAGCTGGCTCGAGACGCCCCAAGGCACACAACGCAGTGAAGTGTTATTTTGGGCACTTACTTTGTGCCAGGCATAGGCAGGGCCTGAGTGTACTATACAGTAGGTAAACATGACAGAGTCCCTCCTGTCACCTTACAGTCTGAGGAGGGACATTCCCTATCTTCTGAATTAATTATCTACATCGAGAGCGAAATAAGTGTCTCGGAGAGGAAGTACAGAGTGCGCTCACTCGCTCCTTCGTTCAGCGAGTGTTTGTGGAGCGCTGGCTCTGGGCCAGACGCCACAGTAGGTGCTGGGGACGCAGCATGGACCGACAGTTTGGAGGCCTCCGCTGCCAACGTGCATGTGCCCTGAGGGAAGACGGGCGATCAGCTGGTAGGTGGGTGCAATGCCAGGCAGTGAAGGGGCCAGAAAGAGGCGGTGTAGGGGAGAGACCAGATGTGACCATTTTATACGGGGGAGGGACCTGGGACAGCCTCTCCCAGGAGGGGACGGTGGGCAGAGGCCTGAATCTCGAGACGTCAACCTCATGAGGAGCCGGGGCAGAGCACTCTAGGCAGAGGGGACAGCAAATGCAAGGCCCTGAGGTGGGAGCTTCTGGGCACACTGAGGAGCCGTGAGGTGGCCATTGTGACCCATCAGGAGGGAGAGAAGCAGATGGAAGCAGATCACTGGCCGCCATCTTTGCTGGTGGTCCCCCTCTACCCCCGCCCCCTGTCCTGGGTAGAGAAATATCTGAACTGATGTGTAGAAAGGGACATGGGTTTTTAAAGACACTTCCTGGCACTGGGGGACAGAGAGGAAGCGAGGGGAGGGAAGCGGGGCCAGGCCGGGGGAAACAGGCTTCTTGGCGAGGCTCTTACCGGGTGTGCTGCTGCTCCTTGGCGGCCACATAGAAGCTGAAGTCGAACTTCCAGCCCCGCTTGGCGTCGCAGGCCAAGGTCGTCACCATCCACTTGTGGGCGGGGCTCGCCGCCTGCAGCTGCCCTACTGTAGACATACAAGCGGTCAGCTTCTTGGTGAAGTTACCAAAAGGCGCTCTATACACCTAAGCAGTGGATCGACAGAGACAAGACATGTGACTCCGGGAGGCTGCCTCGGCCGGGCCTGGCTTCCGGCGCTGTCCCCTCCCTCCTCCTCCTGTCCCACCCAGTCCCAGCCCCCAGAGTGGCAGAGAGCCCTGGGCAGGGGCACAGGAGGCCTGGGTTCGAGGGGCAAGAGTAGGCAAATCCTCTCTGAGCCTCAGTCTTTCCTCCGGCTGAGCATCGATTCCATGCCAGGCCCGGAGCTGGGCTCACAGCAGAGAGCAAGATGGGCTTGGGCCCTGCCCCCGTGGGTTGCCAGTTACCCTGCTCTAGATCCTTTTAGGGGCCAGGAGTTAAAACGGCCATGAGGGTAAGGCACAGAATAAATAGGCAGGGGGACAGGAGGAAAAACCAAGACGACGGCCAGAACAGGCTCTGAGGGGAGGTGACATTCATGACTTTTATGCCGAGACCCGAATGAGGAGTCAGCACGCGTGAAGTCAGAAGGAAAGCCTTCCAGGTGGTGGGAACAGCAATGCAAAGGCTCCGAGTCGGGAAACGCCCCAGATCCCTCGTCTTTCAAGTGGACAAATGTGCTGGCGAACACGTAACGTGTTAAAGAAACAACTGCTTGCTGCGAGGGAAAACCAGGGGCCCGGCTTGGCCTTTAGAGGCCCTTTCCTGGGGCGCTGGGGCAGCTGCCAGGAACAGCCATCTAACGAAGGGCCACTGAGGGTCGAGCGCTCATGGCCCTCCAGGGGCTCCATAACACACGGGCCTTACCTCGCGCATCTCCGACAACCCAGGCTGGCGCTTTTCATACCCCATTTCACAGAGAAGGAAACTGAGGCTCAGAGAGACTAAGTCATCTGCCCAAAGATGCACAGACTACAAGGGGCAGAGCCAAGACTCGAACCCAGGACTGGCTGCCCCGGACGCCTGTGCTCACCACTCCGCAGGGCCCTACCACAGCCCTGGCTACTGGCGGGACAGGGTCTCCATCGGCCTGCAGCAGCTCTGGCTGCACAGACCCGGCCTCCCCCTCCCTACAGGGCCAGTGCCCCGCAGCGAGGCACTGGGGGCCCGCTCCCCTGGTGGTGGTGGCTCGCTTCACGACAGCCCAGGCTTACCTGGAAGGAAGGCACCTCCCCGTCCCCAGGGGATACGATCTGCCAAGGGGCAGGCAGGCTGGCATTGAGGGAGAGCCTGTAGACAGCCAGGTGGCCTCTACTCATCGCCTTGGAGACGTACACGGTGCCTGGGGAATCTAGGGGACAGACGAGGGGTGGAAGGGGGTGCAGTTACCTCGGCTGCATCCCCTGACCCCGGGGCAGTCCCCTCTCTGCCGACGGAGGAGCTGAGCCCTGACCTTGGCGGTGGAGGTCGCCAGGATGGGGCGGCTGCCTGGACAGCGTGGGTGGAGGCGCGGGTAGAGGGAGTGGCAGCAATGGCGCATTTTAATGACGCTGTGTCAGCATAGACGAGGGTAGTGGCAGAGATGCCAGTCATGTGAGCAGTGTGAGCGGTGGGGTTGGGGCTCTGAATGGCAATGGTGGGCACAGTGGGGGTGACCACGGGCATACAGAACTGCCCTGCAGGGGACTTAATTCCTACACGGGTCCCAGGACCCTGCCTCTGACGGAGACCCCGGCGTCGGGATGCCCCTGCCACCCCCGACTCAGGATGGATTTGGCGCACAGGGCAGGGGCACGGGGCACCACAGGCTGGTGCAGGGACCGGAGAGGAGCCCATTGTCCTGGCTGGGGCTAGCTGGTGGGACAGTGGTAGGGGACCCAGTTCACCCGAGTCCCCGGCCATCCAACCCATCCACAGTGATCCAAGGGCACAGGCTCTCATCTCCCAGGAGACTTCAACCTACTCCCCTCACAGGCTCCCCCACCCCCCGCACCAGGCAGGGTCTCCTGACACCCCCACCCCAGGCGGGCCACGCTTCCCACTGACCCTGTGGGGTGGCCTCGGGCCGGCTGGCCCATAGGACCCCTGAGCCCCGCTTCTTCTTCTCCAGGGACGTCCGGATGTTGCTCTGCAGGCTGTGGGGCTTCTCCTGGAACAGACCTGCCCCCCACCAAGCTGGGTCAGGGGCCGCAGGGCCTCCCTGGCTGGGTGTAGTGGGGGAGGGCAGAGGTTGGGACCAGCGTCAACCTCGGACATGGTGCCCAGGGCCCTCGGCTAGAGGAGGGGGACTGGCAGAGGTCTGAGAGAAATCAAATGGAACTGAAAGAACACATCAAATATTGAAGTTGAATCTTAAGCAAGAGGAAGGCACGTATGCACCAGCCAGAGACGCTCCAAAGCTGCCCCTACTCCTATTTGTGGGCCTCACTCCCTTCCTCTGTCACATGTGACGACATCGTCCATCCAGACGGTGGCTGGGGGCCACGCGGAATGCTGCTTCTCGTGCTCTTAGCTCATGATAGATGCTCAGTTAGAGCGCTTGTCAGGAGCGATCAGAAGTGGAACGTTACCAACCAGCAGAGATGGTTGGAGACGCTCCTAGTTTGCACGAGCATTGTAGATGAGTTTGTTTTTTAATGAGAGAAATTACACCTTTGAAAATTTAATCCTCACAATAATCCTAGGAGGTCATTGCTGTTAACCCCATTTGACAGGGAAGAGGGCAAAAGTTCAGGGGAGTCAGGGGACCCGCAGAGGATGTCAGAGGCTGAGCCCCGTTAGGACCACGTCTTGTCTGCCCCTCAAACTGCAGCTCTTTCTGCTACAATGTGAGGGGTCCCTATAAGAGGCAGGCCAGGGTGCTAAGAGGTAAAAGAGGCTGGACTCTGACTGAGGTCCTGGCCCTTCTCTAGACGCTCCCAGGAACTTTGGGATCGCCCAGGGTTTGTCCATCTGTGAAATGGGAGTGGATGTGTCTTTTGGCCTCCAGGCCCTGAGGGATCGAGGGCTCGCAGGAGTCCTTGTAGCAGCAGTGACAACGGAGTTTAATTTGCATGCCCAGGCGGGCAGGAGGGGAGCCCGGGATGCCGAGGGGCTGGCTCCAATTTAGGAGGGGGCTCCTCGGGCACCTCTCTGAGCCGCAGTCAATTACCATGCATTTGGCTAATGCCATTACCAAGGGGAAGGCCAAGTTAATCTGCACAGCACCCTAATTAGACGAAGGCAATTACAGCAGTCAGCGGATCTTCTCCCAGGAGCTGAAGGTGTTCGCCCAGGCATCCTCTCATTTGGTTTCTAAGTGCCCTGGCAAAGCTGTATGTGTGACCTTGGGTCGACTTGCTTCCCTCTGTAAAATGAGGGCCTGGCCCAGGCCACTTCGGAGGCAGGGAAACAGCTTTATTTCACTTCCTTGCTCCTCCCTGACATGTACTGTCACTAAGTTCCGTGGAATGTCTCTTGACTCCACTGCCACCATCAGCACGCTGCCCCCAGCCCCCACCATCCCCCCTCCCAGCCAGGCTAAGCCCTCCCCATTCTTTGAGTCTCTGCTGAGACATGACCTCTCCCAGGAAACCCTCCATGATGCTGAGCTCCTGGGCACTGTGCTCTTCATCACAGCTCAGATCTACCATTTCCATGGCCACCCCTAGCAGTGGAATGACCTCCATGAGCTTGGGAAGCCTGTCCCACCCACTGTGGTCTCCCCTGAGCTAGGCAGCGGACACCCAGGAAGTACTGGTTTAATGAAGGGCGGAAACGCTGAGCGCGGGTCTCACACTCTTCAGCCAATAGCCTTTGAGACCTGGACTCCAACAAGAGCCGGGGCCTGCAGAGGACCCCCGGATGGAAACCCTCACCTGAACAGGTGATGCAGGAGATGCCCTCAGCGCTCAGGTTGTACTTGAGGTCCAGCAGCACCTGGATGTTGGTGTCGGGCCGGAAGAGCAGAGGGGCGCGGCTGGCGGGGCGGAGCCGGCTGGCGAACACCAGCGACAGGACGAGGATGGAGACAAAGAGCCCTGTGAGGAGAGGACACCGCACGAGGCGGGGCTGGGGCACAGTGCCGCCCCCCTCGATGGGGGCGCAGGGGAAGGGCGGCCCCAGCCTGCCAGCCTGTGGGGGAAGCTGGCTCGGCATCAGTCCGCGGGCTGGCGTTGGTTGCTGCGTGTCACTTGGGAATCAGACAATAAGCTCCAAGCTCACCCTCCTGGGCAAGAACCAGACACTATCTTAGAGCATTTAGTTTCTAAAGAACTGGCTCATTCAGTTGTTTGTACACAGCCCTAAATATTGCTGCCAGTAAGAATAATAGCAGTGCTTAAGAGTGTAATGAGCACTTATTGCATGCCATGCACTGGGCTAAGTTCTTTACACAGGGAATACACTGTGGTGTTCCTTCCAGCTGCCGAATCTTATCCTCAGTCACGGGACAGGACGCTGAGGCTCAGACTGATGGACGCAGCCAAGGTCGCCAAGGTCGGGCAGCTAGCGCACCGTAGGATGTGGGGTCCAGCCCTGCCAAGCCGGCCTAACTCCAGAGCTCAAGCACAGAGTGCTCTGCCGTACTGCCAAGCACGATGACTGGCACATAGTAGGTGCTCAGTAAATGAAAGCTACCAAGGACCAGCTACATAACACAAAGAGAGGAAGCGAGGCTCAGAGCAAGCGAGGGACGCCGATCTCTAGCTCATTTGCAGGATGTGGGGAGGGTGGTGCTCCCAATGCCCACTTGTTCTTTGGGGGAGCCGGACCCCCACATTCTGACACTGGGTAGAAGCTACAAGACAGAGGGGAAGGAGGGCGCGGAGCCCACTTACCCACAATCACCCAGCGGCTCTTGACGGCTGACCACAGCACCCAGTGGTGCAGCAGCTCCTGGAGGTGGGCGATGAGCTGCCCCCGGCTGCCCGCGTCAGGCGCAGGCTGCAGGCCCTCGGGGGGCACCGACACCAGAGACGCGTCCCCCAGCTCCGGAGACACTGCCCGGGCAGAGCGGCGGCCCGTGAGAGGCCTGGCCCACATCCGAGTCTAAGCCCACCCCGCGCTCCACCCCCTCCACCCAGAAGTTGCCTGGTCCAGCCCCTGCCTCGGGTCCAGCCTGTCCTCAAGAGTCACTTCCCCTGGTAGAGGCCACGCCCAGGTCGCACCAGGGTAGGGCCTGCCCCCGTCTCTCACCTGGCTCCTCCTCCACATTGAGCAAGGGGATGTCATCGTCCAGGTAGGGCATGGGGCCCTGGGCTGGGTTGCCCCCAGCCCGCTCGGGAGTGGCAAAGAGGTCCCCTGGGAAGTGCAGGGAGCTCTTGCGGCCACACTTCTGGTGGCAGCTGTGGAGAGAGTGGGGGGAGGGGTGGGCCCTGATGGTCCTGGGTGTCCGGCGAGGGTGGGGCAGGGTCCCGGCTCCCACACAAACCCATGTCTCACGCTGCTGCTGCCATGTCGCAAGCACACTCCGGAAACCCGTGCCTGATTTCCTTCCAGTGCCATCTCCCCCAGGGCCCTCAGGAGCCACTCTTCTTTTGGGGGGGGACCCATGGTGATGGCAGCCATTACCCAGAGAGGGGGGAATGACAGCACGCAGTCCCCCGCTTATCGAGGCGACCAAAGCAGGGGAGTCCTGCCTCTGCTGGCAGGCGGCCCCAGGGCTCTGACCCAGGAGGAGGGGGAGCGAGGCTGGGCTGGGCGTGTCGGCCGTGGCTGAGGCCGTGGCTGAAGTGAGCGTGGGGGCGATGAGGCTCGCCCCAGGGACAAGAATAAGCACACGGCAAACGTAACAAGTACCACAGGCCAGGCAGCGGGCTACGAACCCCACGTGCGCCCCCTCACTTATTCCTCACAGGAACCCTATACGGGAGTCGCACTCGTTTTACAGAAAAGGAAACTGAGATGCAGGGGCGCTGAGGAATACGCCCAGGGTCCCACAGCAGCCGAGAGGAGAGGCCGAGGCTGGAGCCCAGGCCTGGGAGGACCGTCTGCTGTGTCCTCTGCGGCTGCTGCCCCAGATGGGGAGTCGGGGATAGGGGTGGTGTGGGGCTTATTAGGTATGTCCATAGAGATTAGAAAAAGGCACCTCCTCGATGACATTTCACTGCTATGTCATAAAACTGTCATAGAAGTCACCACGTTGTGGTCACACAACGCAGTTGCGTGGAATGGCCACAACGCAGACTCAGACAGCAGGGCCTTGGCCTGGAGCACCTTGGGCAGCGCCCCGCCCACACCACCACCCAGAGGGGAGAGCGAGAGGGGAAGGGCCAAGCCGTCAGTCTCGGCCCACGTCTGAGGTCCGAGCTCCCTGCTGGGCTTCCGGCTCCCTCCTGCCACTCCGTGGCTCACAGTCAGGTGGACGCTGCTGTGGGCCCCCGACACCCCTGCCTTGGTGTGCCCTGAGCGAGGCCAGAGGCCCTCCATCGTTCCTCAGTACCCCCAAGTGCAGGCAGCCGCCCAGGCCGGGCCCCATTCCCTTTCTCCCCTCCCTCCCTCCCACGGCCACCTGGGCCCACGAGATCCTGACCCCCAACCTCCGGCAGCAGCTCTGGGATGGCCTTTTGACTTTGCCCGTGGCTCCTATGTCTAAATATTGCTTCTCCACCAAGACGAGAAATACGAGGACGTTTCACATGGTGGCTAACAGCACAGGATCCAGAGTCAGATATTCTTGGGTTTCAATCCTGGCTCTGCCGCCTACTGAATGGGTGGCCTAAGGAAAGCTGCTTAACCTCCCCAAGTCCTCGTGTCTTCATCTGTAAAATGGGCAGACTGAGAAGGCCCAGTTCCATGGCTCCTGGGGGGAAGGGTGTCAGTATAATTGGCACCAAATCGCAGCAGGTGGTCACGAGTGGTAACTACCCAACAGGGCCCTCTTCTCCTTCCCTTGCCCCCTCAGTAGCGCCCAGCAGAGGACTGGCCATACAAAAAGTGCTCAATAATGAATCAAAAGGGCCTGTTAGGGATAGTCAGGGGGGGACAGTCCCCCGCGCCTGCCCCTCATCCCTGCCTGCCCAGCTCACCTGGTCTGGCAGGCGCCCTCTAGTGGTGCCATGTAGAGGCTCCAGATGCCCAGGGCGGCGGGCATGGTGAAGAGCACAGCCAGCCAGCAGCAGGACACGATGAGAGACATGAACAGGCCAAAGTCATGGACGGCCGGGATCTGGCGATGGAGAGGTGGAAGGACGTGGGGCTGGTTAGGCCTGCAGCCCAGGGAGCCCGTGGACACCGCAGCCAAAGGCACTCGGGAGCCCAGACTGCTCCCTACGGCAGGACGAGGAGGCGCAAGCTGCCGGGAAGGCAGCTACTGGCCCAGAAGGACACTGGAAGGCAAGGCCTGGTGCCAGGGGGCATGACAGGAGAGGAAGAGTCCCACTTCCAGAGTGAAGGCTCTTGTCTGTGCTGTTGCCCAGTGCCCGGAACACGCCTGGCGCAGAGCGAGTGCTCAGTAACTGTCATCATGTGAATGGCTGGAGTCAGACCCACCCCGTTAGACCAGGCCAGGTGTCAGTGAGTGGGAAGGGAGGGGTGGGACTAGGGAGCCTGGGGCCACGGAGCAAGGGGCATGCTCCAGAGGTGTGACAGGGACCTGCACAGGGTGTGGCCGTCAGAAGAAACCCCGCAGTCAACGAGCAGACAAGTCTTCACTGTTGGTGAAGCACTTTCCCAATCACCTCATTTCAGTCCCTGCATAATCCACACAGGAGGAAAGTGAGGCTCAGAGAGGTTAAGCAACCTGCCTCAGGTCACACAGCCAGTAGATGGCAGAGGTGGGATTTGAACTCGGCTCTGCCTGCTTTCCTTGGTGTGATTCTCTAGGGAGACCTGGGTAATCCTAAAGCATCCACTGGTGTCTGGATGGGATATTCAGTGCAGGTGATAAAATTTCTCAAAGACTAGGGCAGGCTCACGGCCTTTCAGCTTCTGTCAGCACCAACAACCTGGCCCAAACTCAAGATACTTCTGCTGAGCCTAACTCAAAAGCCTGAAGAAGCCCGGGGTCAATGAGAGGAAAGTCGATGTGAGTGGTGCCAATGCAGCATGAAGCCGGTGAGGGGGAGAGGTTGCAGGGGTCAGGAGACATGGTCAGATCACCACTTACCAGCTGTGTGACCTGGGGACATCACTGTACCTCAGTTTACAGGTATGAGGAAAATAGGGATGTAATGATACCTTTGTCATAAGTTTATCACAAGGACTAAATGCAAAAGAGCTTTGGAAACTGCCAAATGCACTTCAAAGCAGATGCCCAATTACTGTTAATGAGCCTCAATAATAAGTAATATTTGTATTATTATAATTTTCCCATTTGTTAAGTTCTGGTGATGGTGAGAAGTAGGAAAAATGAATTCTACAGACATGGCATGTGCCTCAGACAAAGGCTGTGTGGCCACAAGAGAGGAGGTGGTAGAGAGAGCAGAGACCAGGGGCCAGGTACGTATGGGGCACACGGGGAGGCCAGGACAGGGAGAGAGGGTCAGAGGGCGGTCTCCCACCTGGGAGAAGACGTTAGCTGCGTAGGCGGCGGCTGTGGTCAGGGAGGTGAAGAAAGTGGCCTTGCCTGCCGTCTGGATGGTGTGGATCATCCGAAGCTGGGGGTCTTCCAGGTGGGCGGCCTGGCGGTAGGTGTTGATGAACACGAAGACATCGTCCACACCTACAGGAGGGGTCCCGGGCCAGTGGGGACAGGCTCAGGATCACTCTGTGGTCTCCAGAATCAGGCCCTGGCTGGGCCTAAATGAACCCTGAGAGGACCCCTGGGAGGTGAGGCTCCAGGGGAACCCTGCGCTTCTCAGCCTGGAGTTTGGTAAAACCCACCTGACTTTGGCTCCACCCACCAAGAATCCAAGCCCCGTCCTCCACGCTCGTTGGCCCCACCCCAGCCCCAGAACTAAGCTCCTTCTTCCAGATCTTTGCCTCCATCCCATCTTTCCTAGATTTTCCCCACCATTCTTAACCTCTACCTCCCATACGCACCTGCTCCCTCCATGGGGGTTCACCATATACGGGGATCTGCCCATCACTCACATTCTACCTCCCACCACACTCTGAGACTCTGGTCTGAAAAGGGCTTTTTGGAGCCTCCACGGAAGCCAGCCTTTGCATCCAGGGAGTAGACCCTTTCTGGGGCAGAGTTCTCAAGTGGGAACTCCATTGCTACGGCAGTGAAGGCAACTCACCAATGCCCACTATCACGAAGGCAGCCACCCCGTTGAGGATGCCCAAGTACTGAACACCAAAGACCACGTGGTACAGGAAGAGGGCCACCAGGCAGCTGAGGCCAATGCTGGCGATCCCAAAGAAGGACAGGAATACTGGTGGGACAAGGGGACAGGGAATACAGTGGGGGCACCCCTTGTAACACAACCCCCCCTTAGAGTCCTGACTCTGGCTGGTCTTGCCTCACACCCCCCCATCCCCCTGCAGAGCACCCTTCACCACCCCGTTTTTGCCCTGCACAGTTCTCCATGTCCAGAGAGGAAGCCAAGCCACAGGCTCAAGTGGAAGAAGAAGCCGTCTCTGAGTAAGGAAGTTTGCTTACAGGTCTTCCTCTTTGCAAAACTTATTTCAAGGGCAAGTAGGAAATTACAAACATTATATATTTATTTAATGCTCTTCACTCCAGTAGAGAAAGGTTCTGTGGGAGCAGGAAGTCTATCTGTGATGTTTATCACTGGATCCCTGCTACCTTAGAGGCACATAGTTGGTGCCCAATCAGTATCTGTTACATGGATGAATGAATGTCTTTTCCATTTTTGAAAATATTACCAATCTTTCATTCACTTAGGCAACAGAGAGTTCTCACTGTATACACACAGTAAGAAGCAGCGAGGGTACATGAGAAGGTGGCATTGGAAAAGTAAACTGGGAGACAAAAGTGTGGCTGACTTGGGACTGTACAACTGGTTACATAATAATCCAAACAAGGGTCCAATTCTCCAGACTCCCCAAAACAAGGTACCGCAAGAAAAAGCTGGTCGAAGGACAAAATGTTAAATTGCATGAGAAAATAGGAGTGGGAGGCCCTCAGGTAAGGCCCATGTGCCTCTGGACCTCAATCTACCTGCCTAAAGTTGGACAGCGATTTCTGAGCACCCCTTCCCACCAGCTCTGAAATGGTGGATTGGAGACTATTAGTGGCATTCTTGAGAAGGAGGGCTTTGTCCAGATAGGGGCACACTGGGAGGAGACAAGACCTTCCGAGAAGCCCTACCTGAGCAAGAGGTGAGAATGTAAACGAGGGCGGCAATGCAGCTGCTGCTGATAAAGGCCAGGAGCATGTCGTTGTTGAAGGTTCTGCGCACTTCATAATCAAAGAGGTCTGTCCCCCCATAAAGAACCTGGACTTTGCTGGGGGAATGAAGAGACAAAGATAGAAGTGGTTTAGAGATGGCTGTCAACACTCAGAGGAGGACTAGGAGCTATCCATGTAAATGGCAGATTAGCTACAACAGAAGACAGATCAGTGAACTGGAATACAAAAACAAAAAAAAAAAAAAAAAAGAAAAGAAAAACCTAGAAAACAACATTTGAAATACATGAAACTCAGTGAGAAGAGCTAACATTTGTGTAATTAGAATCCTAAAAGGAAAAGGGACAGAGAGTGAGATAGAGGCAATATTCAAACAGATAATAGTCAGGAGATTCCTAAAACTAATGAAAGTTATCAACCCATTCAAGTTCTGTGCACCCCAAGCAGAACAAATAAAACCACATCAACATAAATCCTAGTAAGGCTGATGAAATCAAAGACAAAGAGAAATCTTAAAAGCAGCCACAGGAAAAAACGACAATCCTTCAAAACGGCAACAAAAAAGATTGACAGCTGACTTTTCCACAGAAACGATTGAAGTCATCGCACAATGGATTAATGTCTTTAAAGTATTAAAAGAAAATAACCGCAAGTTTATAATTCTGTATCAGCAAAAATATACTTCAAAAATAAAAGTAAAGCAAAGATGTTTTCTAGGCAAACCAAAGAGAATTTATCATCAGCAAACCTGTACTAAAAAAAAAAAATACTAAAGAGAGTTCTTTGGGTACAAGGAAAACGATCCCAGAGGGAAACATAAAATGGTACAAAGCAACGAAGAGCAACAAAAAAGGTAAATATGTGAGTAAATATAAATGAATATTGGCTCAGTAAAATAATACTGTAATGTCTTATGAGTTTAAAAATATATACAGAATTAAAATGCATGCAACAAAAATGCAAAAGGCTGAAGGGTTATAAATGCAGGGAACTGCATTCTAAGATTCTAGTATTAACAGGAAAGTAGTAAAAGTGATAATTTGTATTATTCTGTAATAAATCAAGGTACATGTTGCCATCTCTTAGGTAACCAATAAAAGGATAATAAAAAAGATTTTAATGCAGAAGAAGGTACTAAGTCAAGTCTGCAAGGGTCCTGGTTGTCACCATCCCTATAAAGCTCTGAGGGAATAGGAAGGGAAAGAGAGGCTTTCTACCCAGGACAGGGGTTTTGCCCCAGCAGCTGAACATGTTAGGCAGAGGTGATTGTTGGTATCTGAAACCCTGAAGATACTTCTACAGCCAGCTCCTCCTCACTTCCCAAGTAAGGCAAGTACCTTTCCCCTGGGGTTCCTCCCTCCCTCCATACTTCTATCCATCCATTCCCCCAGACAAATCCTTTCATAGGTGTCCCTGGCACTGTGGAAGGTGCTAGGCCTATAGAAATGAGTCCAAGAACAATCCCAGCCCTCAACAAACTTACACTCTACTGAGATATAATTAAACCAAACTTCCGCAAGCTTTAATGTGAAACAAGTCACCTGGAAACCCAGTATGTCTAGGGAAGGCCTGGAGAGTCTGAAATTCTGCATTTCTAACAAGCGCCCAGGTGCTGCAGGTGCTGCTGATTTGAGGACTGTGCCTTGAGTGACAAGGAATTTAACAACTAAAATACAGGTGGACAAGGGCTACGATGAAATTGTAGCTCAGGGAGGTGAAATAACTCACTGAAGCGCCCATAGCTAAGTGGAGTAACAGTTCTGGTCCCAGATATATCTGACTCCAAAGCCTGTGTATGCTCTTTTTGGCCTCCTTTAGGGAGAAGGTAGTGGACTTGGCAGCAGATAGAAAGGCAGGTAATCCAGTCTCAGGGAAAAGCTTCCCAGGTTGGATCTTAGTGGATTAACAGGTGTTTTCCTGGCAAAGCAGAGCTGGGAGGAGCTTGTAATGAAGGAACTGGCATAGAAAACACAAAGGGTGAGGATTCTGAATTAGAAAGCCTGGCTTTTATTCTCATTCCACCTCTTAAGGGGTTTGTAATTTTGGACAACTTAATTGTGGTGTGCCTCAGTTTCCTCACTTGTAAAACGGAGATAATCATAATAGCACCTACTTCATTGGGTTGGTAGAGAATTAAATGAGATACTGTGTATAAGGGGTTTAGAGCAGTGCATGGCACAGAACAAGCACTCAATGTTAGCTCTGATTATTATAGTAGTTGCTCAATGTAATGGATGAGTAACAGAAAGAATGTGCCCAGGGCTAACTTGGCAGGGCAGGGGACTGAAAGGCATTGGAGTTATTGCCCAAAGGGCTGACAGACGAACTGTCCAATGCCCTTTGCTGGTGGGGAACAGCCCAGTCGTATTCTCAGAAATACATCCCAAGGCGTGGAGGACAACCAAAGTGCCCACTGCCCAAAGTATCCGCCGTCCAATCTCTTAGCTCATTTCCTCCTGACTCCAGAACGGCAGCAGGACTCATCCCCCACCCCCACCCCCCAATCACACAAGGAGAAAAACTGAGGCCCCGAGAAATGAGTGACTTGTCAACTATCTCCCTGGACATAAGAGGAAGATAGGAACTCCTTAATCCCTGGTTAACACTCCTTCCAGAAAGCCCTCAAGCACCATTACAGGAGAAAATCAATACCCAAGACTTCCAGGGCAAGAGTTCTGGGATTTCTGACCTCCAGAGTTGTCATTTTCACTAACCATTAGTGATGATCAAGAAAAGGAGTCTTTGACCGACCTTTCAGAGGGATGGCAAGAATGTATCTGGCTCTGCCCCTGATTTGGGAAGAAAGACTTCCCAGGAAAAAGGTTGCAGGGAAGGGGATCTGGGGCTTATGAGAAAGAACCACCTGGAAACCAATTCCGTACCCTAATAAAGCCCTTTACTGGTATACACACAGGCAGGCATGTGCCGGTGTGGCTGGACCTCCTACCTAGTAGACTGCTTGGCCAGCATGGCCACGTAGGTGACTACGAAGCTCTGAAACTTGGCCCGCTGCTCCTCCCAGCGATCGTCCACAGAGTAGTAGTTGGGCAGGGGCGCTCCAAAGAGGATCTCGCTGCGCAGGAGGGAGCTCTTGAGGTTTTCTGCTGAGAGGCCCTCGTCTACATACCAGTAGAACTCGGGGTGAGTCATGGCCAGCTCCAGGGAACCTGCAGGTGCAGGGGTGGGAGGGGGTCACGAACTCAGCAGGTCAACTTCCACCAGCCCTCCATCAGGGTCATCATACCCTCTTCCACACTTCATCCCTTCTAAGGAACTGGGAGACTCCCCCTCAGGCTGCCTCGAATTGTTCCTAACGGCTCAGAGGGATGGTTTAGAGAACTCCCAGATCTGCCCTACAGGCGTCTCCTACTAAATTGACATTTTAATTTCTGTTAGACTCTCAGCTAATTCCAAGGCTCAGTTTCTGCATCCTCTCTTCAACTGCCTAGAACCGCGCCCACGTCCCCCTTAAAAGGCACACCCAAGCCCCATCCCTACAACTGTCCTCTGTCGTTTGCTCTGTCGCTCAAGTCCCATCCCTAATTTATTGCAAACTAACCCCACCTTGGACTTCCTTGAGGTCTAGCCACTCCCTTATGTCCCATGATTAGATGCCTGGTTTTCTGTAACCACACGCAAGCTTCTTTCTAACCAACTTCACGCCCAAGCCCCACCCCAGGCTTTCTCGGATTCGCCACAGCATAACTTCCACTCTCCCTCAATCCAGTGTGTGCCAGCCTCGGATCTCATCTCATACCCAACCCTGCTCCTTCCTCATGGGACCTTCAGGCCTGCCCAGCACTCAGCTCCAGCCTGACTCCCCTTCACAGCCAAGTCCCTCCCAATCCTCCTACCTGCCTCGAAAGTACTGAACCAAGAGTCAAACCTCCCAATCAACCCCACAGAGCCCCAGTCTCCAGGCCTTTCCCCTTACAAACCCCGCCCCTTACAGGCCCCGCCCCATGTGCTCACCGCGGATGTCCGCCAGGTCCTGGCCCATGCCGTCGTAATAGATCTTGCCACCCCTTTCAGTGGGGAAAAAGTAGGTCATGAGTGAGCTGGGCGGGGAGCAGTAGGAATAGGAGCCGAGTGGCAGGTCCTTGAGCACTTCGTGGGGCTTCCAGCAGAACTCCCTGAAGCCTGGATGGTCCATGATTTTCCGCTCAATCTCGTGAATTGTGACCAGGCGCTCACTGGTGAATATGTTGCGTTCCGCATCGCCACGTGCCAGGAAGATGAGCTCGATTCTCCAGTGTGCGTGAGTCTGGGTGTTGGTGCTCACATAGGAGCGAGAATAGTCCCAACGCGAGGCGCCCCGGCGGGCACGGCTCTGATTGGCCACGGTGGGCGGAGTATCCACGTGGCGCCGCCCATTCTTGTCCCGCCCCTGGCTCATCGGAGCTTCACTCTTGTTGGCTGCCAGATCCACCAGAGTCGACTCCCGTCGAAGACGCCGGCTCCGATTGGCCGCTGGTTTCCAGGCGGCTGAGGTGTCCCCCCATGGGCCTGGGTCAGGCCCTGGGATAGCAGGGACCTCGCGTGGGGCCCTGGCGGCCCTGCGCGAGCGGTTGCCCAGGTGCAGCTGCTGCAGCTGCTCTGAAATGAGGCGCTGGAGTGTTTCAGAGGTGAAGTCAGCCAAGTCACGCCGGTTACGCCCCCAGGACCCAAACTGGGACTTAAGTGCCAGCGCAAGGGCATCGAAACGCTGGGAGGCCTCGTGGTTTCGGATCTCAAAGGCGTTGTAGGAGATGTCAATGTCCAGCGGCGGGTAGTAGAGGAACATGAAGGCTGACAGGGCCATTGGGATGCTGCAGCCCAGGAAGAGCACCAGCCCTGCACAGCAGGGGTTGGTGAAGGCCCAACCCAAGGTACTCCAGAAGCCCGAGGCGGGGGGTCGGGAGGGCAAGGTCCAGTGCCGCCAGCAACACTGCGCCCCTGCCCCAGTTTGGGGCCCTGGCTTCTGGGCTCTCCTAAAGGTCTCAACCGTTGCTTCCTCCTCTTCCTGCTCCTCCTCTAGCCACACATCCTGCAACAACGGGTCATCCTCCGAGTCCATAGCCTACAGAAGAGCGAGAGTGTCAGCAGGCTGGAGGGAGGGAGAGGATGATGCCATGGCTAGTCAGTCGCCCAGCCCGGGGCATTAACCCTGCCCAGTAATACCCAAGTACAAATACTACAATGGAGTTGCATCAAGCAGGCATTTAACTCAAGTGAACTCAAGCACATGTGCACAAAAGGAAAAATCCTACTTGTTCATCACTGTCTTCACCCTCCGCCCCCAACTAGATTGTGGCTTTCAAGGCCACAGAAAAAGGAGACTCTCAGCCCAAGTGTCAATGAAGAGATACTCCTCCCTGTGTGAGGGATGTCCGAGGGAAATTTTGACTATGCGTGATTTCCCAGTTTTTGCTGCATTCTCCGATTTTAGGCCTCAAGGCCAATTCAATGACTTTTATTGGACGAGCAACTAAAGTAACTTCTTGAAGTATCAAGATAGAAGGGAAAGAACATGATCTTTGGAACACGATGGAGCGTAGTTTTGGTCCTGATAGTATGGATGCCGGCAAGACAGTGACCCTCTCTGAACCTCAGGGTCTTCGTACAACAGAGGTGGCCATGCCTGCTTCACACGGTTGTGGGGAAGGTCAAGGGTGGAAGTGCTCCGCAGCCTGTGTAGTACGTTAGTTATTTTCTGTCACATAGGTTCCTTCTGCTCCCCTTTGGGGACTGTAATGTGCTCGGCCATTGCCCATGCAGCTGCGCCAGGGCTAGGTGCAGGTCCTACTTCTCTTCAAGAACTCTCAATACCCGCCACCCCTTCTGTGGGACGCTGCAGCTGCAGCCACTGTTTGTCAGGCTCAGGCCACTTAACATGCAGCTCCGGCAACGTCAAACCTTGGGGCACGGGTAGGGGCCAGGCATCTGTCTCCCCAAGACTTGGGAATGAGCAGCGGGAGGGCCCAGAGGGAGAGGGCAGGGCTGGGCAGCTTGAGGACTCCAGCGGGGTGGCCTGAAGGCAGGAGGCTTCCTGGCGTCCCCGGGCATGGCCTGTCCCCCTTGTCCTGCCTGCCCTCTGTTTGGACGGAGACAGGCTTCATTATCCAGTTAGATGCCAGGCAGTGAGAGAAGGAAGCTAATTATGCCAGAGCTGGCTAATTAATGCTGCCTTTCCTATTAACATTCTCTAGAGGGCTCCATTTCAATTAGACAGTCTGTCCGGGAAGAGAGGGGGCTGCCCGTGAGTCCAGAGAAAGTGAGGAAGAGAGGGCTAGGGGAAAGGGGAAACAGACAAAAGAGACAGGACATGGGAGAGATCAGAGGCAAAGACAAAGAAGAGAGGGCAATTTGGTGGGGGAGACAGAGACCCAAATAGGGAAATGAAGAAAGAGATGGACAGAGTGAGCAAGGGGGTATGACGGTGGGAGGGGAAGAGAACGCAGCAGTCGACTGGGAAGGGAGAGAGGCCTGGGAGAGACGGGCAATGCTCCTGTAATACACACGATTCCTATCAATGAAATAATTAAACTTTACCTTTGCGGTGCCCTAAAGTGAGCCTGATGAAGAGATAACTAGCTGCTCTGCGGCTGATTTGTATTAGCAGAGGCTCCTGAGTGTGAGCCTGAGGTGGCTCCGACTCACTCCATCTGCAATGAGCGAAACCAAGCCTGCCCGTGGAAGTGGGAGGTAGGGGCCTGTGGGAATCTGGGCCACATTCCCAGCCTACACAGGAAGCCAATGGTAACATAGCAGAGAGGGACGGGGGCCACGTTGGCACTTTTGCTGGGGACTAAACCTGCCTGAGACCCCCAGTCTCAGCCTGCCTTTTTAGGGTGGAACAGTTTACAATGTGTTGGGGTGTTAGGGGGTCAAAGGCCAGGATTCTGGGTCAGTTAGAGTAGCACCCCTTGGGTGATTTGGGGGCCCCCCTCTATCCCACTGCTACTCCACTGGGAATGCTACTCCCTTTCCCCGGTGTCCAAATCGAAACCATCTTTAAAGGCCTTACTAGTGTCACCTTTGCTAAGAAGCCTTCTCAGATTTGAATGCTGCACCCCCTAGCTGCTGGTCTAAGCTCGCCACACCTAGGGGGGTAAAGTTGACTGAGGGACGGAGAGGGAGAGGCAGTGTAGCAGTCCGTGCTAAGAGCTTTGGAGGCAGACACACTTGGGTGCAAATCCCAGCTGCAGGACTTAGGGCAGGCGGTGCAGCCTTTCTGAGCCTCACTCTTCCCATCTGCACAATGGAGCTAACTGCAGTCACCACAGAGGTACTGGAAGGAAGATGCACATAGCAGGCTGACCACAGCACCTGCTACGTACAAATGCTTGGGAAATGGCAGCTCCCTAAAGGCCACAAACTCCTACAAACCCTCGTGGCACCTTGTATTTGCTGAAGACGGCCTCAACAGCATCTCCTATTCCTCACGCATCCCTCCCTCTTGACCCTGGGTGAGCCGCGGCAGTAGCAGTGCTCTGTGACTGTTGAGGCTTCCACCAGGCTCCTCCTGGGACATGTCCCTGGAACCCAGCCGCCATGCTGTGAGGAAGCCCAAACTAGCCCAGGCAGAGAGACCACACGTAGGAGCTCCCGCTGACCACGCAGCTGACAGCCAGCATCCACCACCAGACAGGAGAGTGAAGGTGCCTCCAGTGACTCTGGGCCCCAGGCACAGAGTAACCCCTGCTCTTCAAGTCCTCCCAGGTGAGGCCCACATACTGCGGGGTAGAGCTAAGCCACCTGCTCCTGCTCTGTCCTGACCCACAGAGTCCATGAGCATGATACACTGGTTGTCCCGCATCACTAAGTGGCAGGATGGCAGGATAGCAGTGCTAACAGCACCAATTGCGGTAGAGCCCTGTTGGACACGAGAGACTCCATGCCCAGGAACAGCATTTGTTGGAGTTAAATGACCAGCAAATTGGGCACAGCCATTCTGCCTTCTCGTAAGAGCTCCATAGCTGGGTGCACATGAACTCCAAGGGAGCAGGGACTTGGCTGTCACGTTTCCTGCTGGATTCCCGTGGCCCAAGATCAGTGCTCAGCAGGTATTTGTTGAATGAAGAAAGGAAATGGCATCTCTGAAGACTCTGGGTTACACATTAGGTGGCACTTGCCCCTGGATAGAGGACAGTCAGATACCAATCAATGTAAGCAGATGGCAGAGTATGGTTTCTCCTGCTTGGCTGGAAAGGGTCCTAAGAGTATGAAACAGATTAAGTTCTTTGCTTCTCCTTCCACTCCCCTCTTCCCACCTGAACCCCCACCTTCTCCCTCCACCCCTGAAAAGAAAAGCTGCCATGTGTCAATCACACCAGACCACCGGTGAAGCAACATGGCTCCAGACCTGGCTCACAACTTTGTGTGGTCTTAGGCATGTCCCATTCCCTCTTGGGGCTCCCCTTTTGGGTAAAGGCCCAGGTCCCTCCAGCTGTGAGGCCCCCAGAATCTCCAAGAAGCCCTAGTCTGCAGACCTAGGAGGATGGGTATCATCGAAGAGGCCACGCCCACACGAGGGAGGCCTGGCTGGTGGGTGGGGTCTGGCTCTGATGCCCCCTCCCCAGGGTGGGTTGCAAATCTTGAATTTGTTTTCCTTTCTCAAATGATAGGAATTGATGAGCTTAGTGAGGAGCTCCAGCTGCTGTATGGAAAGACGCCAAGGGTGGCTCCTTCGGTTCCCGTCGCTGGCTTGGACAAAGAGCATGAAGTAGGACAGACCACAAGGGATTGTGATCCTGCCTTATGATCTGTCAGGGTGGGCCCTTCGCCTGGACTCCTGCTCAGTGACCAACGTGTGTGTCCTGTCGCTGTCTCTCTGCCTCTGTTACACACACACACTCAGAGGTCGTCAGAATTAAACTCTGGGCCTCCAGGCGCCCGTGCACCAAGGTGAACTCATCCACAGAACAAGGTCCCCTCCTCCTGGGAAACGCAGCCATGTAAAGGGGAACAGCAGACCTGGGGAGCCTCAGATGGAAGGACCAGCCCAGTTTCAAAGGCCAGGCTTGGGCAACCCAAAAGCCACGTTTGCAGCATAGTCCCAATTTTATAACAGAAAAACTAACCTCAATCTATATACATATGCATTAAAAAAAAAGAAACCCGTTAACAGCGGCTGTCTCTGGGAGGATTGTGGGTGATTTTTATTTCCTCTTTTATACCTATTTCCAATTTTCTGCAATGGCCAGGTACAGTCTTACTTTTAAGATCAGAAATAAATACTATTTAAAAATAGAATGTGTGTGTTATGTGTGTGGAAGAGATTTTGCTAACAGCCTTGAACTCTGAAGAGTTCCTAGAATAGGCCTGGGAGGAGAGTCAACAAGCAGAGTTGGTTCAGGTGGTGGCAGGATGGATCCGGGTTGGAAAGCAGGACTGAGGGGAGAGGCAGCTGGCAGATGCCTGGCAGGCAAATGAGCGTGGCATCTCCCGTTCCCCTGGCGGACAGAGGGGTCTTTAAAAGGAGCAGGAAGCAGACCACAGCCCACTGGACTCAGGAGAGACATCAGGGCACATCCGGTCCAACTCTATCTTACAGATGGGGCCACCAAGGTTTGCAAGAAGGGACTTATCCAAGGTCATATTTCAGTGGCAAAGCCAGGACTTTTGGCTTGAAGGAGTGTTCAATCTGCTCCATCACCAGATTCTGGCAGTATGTGGCAGTCACAGGGAGCAACCAGACCTAGAGAAGATGACATGTGGACCCAAAGAGCCAAAATAGGGAAGCTACTTTTTTTAAAGATTTTATTTATTTATTTTTAGAGTGAGGGGGAGGGAGGGAGGGAGGAAGAGAGGGAAAGAAACATCAATGTATGGTTGCCCCTCAAGTGCCCCCTACTGGGGACCTGGCCTGCAACCCAGGCATGTGCCCTGGCTGGGAATTGAACCAATGACCCTATGGTTTGCAGGCTGGCACTCAATACACTAAGCCACACCAGTCAGGGCTGGGAGCTATTATTTAAAAAAAATTTTTTTTAATTTTTACTGAATTTATTGGGCTGACATTGGTAAATAAAATTATATAGGCTTTGGGTGCACAATTCTGTAATAACATCATCTGTATATTGTATTGCGTGTTCACCACCCCAAGGGAAGCTATTTTTAAGGTCTAAGGAAGGAGGTATTCTTCAAGTCACAAGCCAGATGGACTCCCCCATCTGGACCCAATGGGGCTTTGGTAGCAGCAGTGTTGCCTCAGAGACACCCTCAGCTTCCCACCTGGCCTCGTTCTTTCCAGAGCGGCCTCCAGGGACGCGGCCTCACACCAACAGCCCTGTTTACAACCACCCTCCTGCCGAAGGGTGGCAGACCCTTCCTTCTTTATCCCCCCATCCCAGCCAGACTATTAAAATGTAATCAAAAAGTCACATTAGACATGCAGATTCGACTTAAAATATGTACCATAGATGCATATACAATTTAATGGCAATTAGGAGCTAATCAGCTTTTTCTTCCTGACTCGAGGCGTTTTTGCCCCCCTGCTTCAAGTCTGCTCCTGGGAAACATCTTGGGGTCTTTAGTTCTCGTACCCTTGGGCTGAGAGATTTGGGTACAAGTTCAAAATGGGATATTTTTAGTTGAACAGCTCTATTTACCCTTAATACGCTAAAGCAGGGACGTTGTGCCCTTGTCTATGTCCTGGTTATGGGTCTTCCCTGCCCCTTTGGCAAGTTCAGCTCATCCGCGGCAGAGAAGGCAGGAATGGGAGGGGGAGGGGGAGGGGGAGGGGGCTGTCCCTCCTAGGCATCACTGGCACCCCGTCTGCCCAGGGTCTGCCACCACTCAGGTGCCCGGGCTCTGAGCCTACCCTCCGGAATCGCCATGTCTCCTCGGAGACCTGGGCACTCCATCTCAGAGCTGGGGGCTGCAGAGCATCGAAGACATGATGGTAAAATTGGGGCAAAATCACACCAACGGGGTAAAGCCAAAAGTTCAACGAGCTCGATGCAGACACTGACA
This sequence comes from Pteronotus mesoamericanus, assembly GCF_021234165.1. NCBI lineage: Eukaryota > Metazoa > Chordata > Mammalia > Chiroptera > Mormoopidae > Pteronotus > Pteronotus mesoamericanus. The sequence continues at coordinate 4,411,009 of NW_026555200.1, forward strand.
GCTCTTAAGAGAATCCTAACATCATAATGAGCTGCGTGTCCACCAGGTGCAAGCGCTCCACCCGCCCTCTCTCATGTGCACACAGGGTGCCTGCGAGGGAGCACTCTGAGCATCCTCAGTTTACAGAGGAATAAACCACCAGAGAGGGTGACTCCCTTGCGGTCACGCAGCAAATGGGTGGAACCGGCATTTGAACTGAGGCCCCCCGAGCCCGAAGGCCACGCTCTTTCTGCCATCCCAAGCAGACCCTGAGTTCCCTGGGAACGGAAATGTAAGATGTTAGTCCTCGCTGAAGAAACCCACTGCTCTTCGGCAAGCCCACACCAGCCCCGTTAGACCTGAAATCGCGCAGGTTGGCAATTCTGCTTTTAGTAGTTGACAGCTTGGGGCGTGATGCGAAGGGGTCTCTACCAGGTACGGAACCTTCCCCAGGAGCATGGCTGTGACGGTTCATTTTATGGGTCCGCTTGACCGGGTCAGGGACGCCCAGACATTACTGTGGATGTGCAGATGGAGTGAAGAGCTTTTCCTCCCCAATGCGGGTGGGCCTCTTCCTGCCAGTCGAAGACCTGAGTAGAATAAAAAGGCTGAGGAAGAGGGAACTCCTGCTGATTCCGAGAGCTGGGACATTGTCTCTCCCTGGGCTCTTGCTGGCTTCCTGACAGGAACTTACATCATCAGCTCTCCCAGCGGTAAGGCCTTCGGACACAGACTGTAGCTGCACCATCAGCTCTCCTGGGCCCCCAACTTGCCAACTGCAGAACCTGGATGCCTTGGCCTCCACAACCATGTGAGCCAGTTCCTAGTAATCTGTCCATCTATCCACTCATTCATCCATTCACCTCCCTACCTCCTATTGGTTGTTTCTACGGAGAACTCTGACTAATACAATGGAGCATGAAGCATCCTAGAGGAAAGTGGGGTGAAGCAGGGCACTCCCTCCTAGCAGCTAGATCCAAGGGCCCTCCCCCAGTTTTATACCATGGAGCCCCAAGCTCTATCTAGAGTCTCATATGAAAATGGCAACAAAGCCAGGAAATGTCCTGCAGAGGAAGGGGCATGGCCAAGGGACTGTCTGCACAGGTCTGGGCCCTTCCCCTGGCAAGAAGATCCTCGATTTACGGCCCCACCCACCTTACCAGCCCCAAGAAAACCTGGCTTTGTGGTTGCGGCACAGGCAGGTAACCCACACTTTCTCCCATCAGACCTGCTGCCCCCTCCCCCTCCCAAGGAATACATATCATTCTCATGGGCTAAATCTGCCAGCAGAGGGCAGGAAATTCAGAGGGACACGCCTTCTGCCCTCCAAAGAAAATCCGGGCTTATTTGTTGGGAGCCCAGCTGGGGGTGGAGAGGGGAGGGAGTTAGGCAAGGGCTCTGCGGCTGTCCCGCCCAGGACCCTCATTTCTCCGAGGAAGGCAGGCTGCAGGCGTAGAGCGTTTGAAGGACAGCTGGCCGCCCTGGGCTGACAGCTGGTGAGAAAGCTGTGGGCACTGACTCGTGAGCCCAACAACTCCATATATATCAGGAAAACAAGCTTTGCGCCCATCAATACATCACCCGAGGAGCCGGCCCAGCCGGCACCAGAGGAGCCGACATTAGTGGTCACAATAGCCACTCTCACTGTCCCCCGTTCCATGTGGTCTCTGGCTAGTGGGCTCAGTGGAGCAGAACTGGCCCTTCCACACTCAAGAGGATATCAGGTACTGAGAGCTCCAGGGCCTGGTTTCCACGGGGAGGAGGGAGCTAGCATGGGCTTTGCAGTCAGACTGATCTGGGTTCAAAACCTGGCTCTGCCATTAGCTGGGAGCCGTGGGCAAGCCCGAGTTTCCTCGCCTGTAAAGCGGGGATGGTGGCACCCCACCTGCTGAGTCGCAGCAGCTGGTGTGATCATTATGGGCTTCGCAGTTGGGAGGAGGCCCCGGCTCATGGCAGGTCTGCCAGTCGGCCCTCGGACTTGGATGTGGATCCGTCAGGGTGCATGTGTTCAAGTGCAAACTCCTGGGCCAGGCACCAGATCTACCCAATCAGACTGAGGTGGGAGGAGCACAATCTGTAGTTACACCAACTCCCCAGCTGATTCTGTTGCAGGTGTTCCAGGACCCCCTCCCCAGTTCCCAGTGGCTTCCTCCAGTAGGTGATGGAGCTTTTGACCGTGCCATGCCTCCCACCACCGGGGCTCCCACTGGCTGCCCCCAGGCCCTGGGGATGGACTTAGCCTCCCGGATCTGTGTCCAGGGCTCGCTCCTTGAAGCGCCTCTTACCCCAGCCAGAGAGAGGAAGAAACGACGGTATTTGGGCAGGATCGGAGCTTTATGTTCTAGGGGCAGGGGGCGGACACACAAACAGGCCACCCAGCTCTGCCAACCAGCACCTCCTAGTGGGGTCAGGCAGTGAAAGAAAACAGAAGGCAAAGGCTTGGCAGGGAAGCTGCCCACCCACTGAGCCCTGCTGTGGCCCACCACACTGTGGTGGCACTTTCTTATTGTCACCTCTGTTGCGGCTTCAGCTCTATCAGGCAGGCTGCGGGAGCGGGGGCTGGGGTCCAAGCCTCGGTGGCCTCTGTCAGAGCCCACCCTTTCTGTCCCTGTGCGCTACCGATATGAGGAATTCCACCCGGCTGACCCGCTTTTGCCCTCCCTCCCCACCCTCTCCCGCCTGCACAACTCAGGCGGCACAGCCTGGACTCGCTCCTGGCACCCGCCAAGCAGCCTGGCATCTCTGAAGAAAAGGCAATAAAAGCTTAATAAAACCAGCAGCACTTACAGAACCTGTGAAAGACGGCCAGCTCCTCAAATACACTGCATGCCTTGGCCAACCTGTCCAGGCTGCCCCCTTCCTACCCCCTCCTTCTCCCCCAGCCCCCATGGGTCCCAAGTCCCGGTGGCTGCTCACTGCAGTTCCATGCGAGCCCAGAGGATCCATGGGGCCCAGGAGCCAGTCAGCTCCCCAGCCCCCGGATCGCTGCATTAATAAAAAATAAAAAGATCCCCACAAAATAAGACCAATAACCATGGCCATAAAAGCCAAATTGGATTCCTTCCTGGTTGATGAGCTCAGGGCCCTACTCTCTCTCTGAGACTCGATTAACAAATATGTAAAACAATCCCTTGGCACCTCTGCATCTAGGCCCCAGCCAGCGCTTGCTGGGAGCTCGAGCTCAGGGGCAAGGGAGGAGGCGGGAGCAGGGGCTGGCACCTGGGGCAGCACAGTGGCCCGTGGAGGCTGCGTGCAGGGACGTGTCCTGTCGCCAGCCTGCTGTGTGACCCAGAGCAAGGCACTTAATGTCTCTGGGCGAGTGGTCCTCCACCTCGGGGGGAGAGATGCTCTCTAAGGTGGGCTCCCCTTCATCCCTCATCAGAAGTTATTGTATAATGAGGAGGGACACAGAGGGTGGGTCCTGCTATATTGTCACTGCAAGTGTCAGGAACTGAGTAGCGTGTGCTGGAGACCGTCAGCCTCGCTGGGACACGGCAGGCGGCCCTGCCAGTGCTTCGCTCAGAGGAAATCTTGGAGACCACTATTCCTCTCTTCCCCTTGGTACACCCAGGCCACATCTATCAGTCCCACTGCAAAAGAGAAGCTGGAGGGAAAGCTGGGAGCAAAGAGATAAAAAGGCACATAATGCAAAGTGCTCAAGACCTTCAAGGGGCCACCACAACTGGTTTGGAGTGGCAGTTTGAGAAGGGACTGTACCCTCAGCCTCACCGCCTGGAAAGAAATTGGGAAGACTTAGGGCAAATCTCCCCCTCTGAAAACTCGGGGCTCCCCGAACCCCTGCAGCCTGGGCTTGTGAGGGGCCGAGGCGGCCAGCCCCACGTGAAAGCAGCACGGCAAGGGGACACTGGCGGCTGCTCAGGCCCGCGTGTCCCCAGGACAGGGCCCTTCCTCTCCCTGTCCTTGACCCCCGCATCCTGGGAGACTGGGTGATGTTGTATCCACGCAGCCCCTTGCAGCTTCTACATCATTTTCCTATAGGCTTTCCAGTCTTAGGAATTCTTGCCAACTTGTAAACAAGGAAACTGAAGCTAAGGGATTTATGTGAACCTGATTTCTGATAAGCTCAGTACTCGTCTCACTCGAATAAGATTTTATTCGCATTGTACATGTTTGAAAACTCCCAGAGTTCTAGAGCCCGCCCTCCCAAACCCTGCTGGCACACATGCACACGCTCACTCAGTGTCGGCCTCCAGAGCCATTCTGGGCACAGTCCAGGCACAGCCCTGGAGGAGTGACAGGCTCCAGGGAAGGGAGGAGAGAAGCAGCCCCAGGAACTGACACCCAGCTTCAGCATCTTGGGTGTCTCGGTAGAAACGCGCCTGCAGGACCCGCACAGCGGCTCTAGAGGAGGGCTTCCTGACAGCTCAGGAGCGAGTAACGAGAAGACAGGGAACGGGGGCTTCAGAGGGACGTGCCAGGGTGGGGGTCTCAGACTGGCCCTGAGCCCCAGCCTACCCTCCGTGACAGTGCAGCTGCCTATGGAAACAGGGGTTGAGGGTTGGAGCTGAGCAGCCGCGGCAGAGACCCTGGGGATGGAGAGCAGATCCCCGAGTACCGCTCCCCAGCTCTGCTGCCTTTCCCGTAAAATGCTTGGGACACTCAGGACCCCGGGAACTAATTGCTGTCCCTGGGCCAGAAGGCCAGGAGAGACTCGAGAAAGCCACCTGGGCCAAAGATTCCCCAGCCCCTTCTGCCCCACCCGACCCTGATCAATGGTGCAGTGCTACCCTAAGTCTAGTGGGCACCCCTTTAATCCTTCCACCACAATGGGGCTCTGTCTCCCATTTGCTTGTGACCTTGAGCAAGTCTTCCTTCCTCCCTCGGCCTCAGTTTGCCTTTCCGTCAAATGGGAGAGCTGGATTCAATGAGCTTTCGGGTACCTCCCAGTTCTGTCATTTGGGGCCCTCAGAGGGCCAGAAGTGTGACAAGGGGTGACCGAGGGCTACGGGAGCAGCTGGGAAGGGAAGCGGGTTGCAGATTTCTCCGCGTGTGCAGGCTGCAGCTTCTAGCAGCCTAGCAGCCACGTGGGCTCCAACGCTGCCACGGCTAGGAGCCCGACATCCTGCAAAATGGGAAGGGTGTGGGGTGAGCAGTAAGAAGGCAAGCTTCAGGGATTCAGCCGACTCCTCCCTGACCCTGAGCTGAGCGGGGCTCCAGGGGACAAGAACAGGACCCTCCCCTTTGTCACTACCTGCAGTCAGGCCAGGCCTCACCCAGCCAAGGCCCTGGCTGTCAAAGTCCATCAGCCCCATCCACCGATTCCTACACTCACCAATTCATTCATTCGCTTGGTCACTCATTCATAGTCTTAGTTCATTCGCTGGTTGCTGCATGCTATATAGAATAGGGACTTTCTGTTAAACCTTCATTAACTTAACTCTGCCATGTCTTGAAGTCCTTTCCTCCTGAAGGCTCTGTGAACCTTTTCACCCCAGATCTATTCTCATACTCATTAATGCCCAAGAACGCCTCTTGGCTGACATGTCCCTTTTCATCACCACTTCCTGGCTCTGTTGCTCTGGGATCATCTGCTCAAAGCCTCTGGAGGACGGGGTCGGGGAGGCAGAAACTCTTGCCGGGAATGCGCAGCGGCCGCCTGCAGTGCTCCTCGCCAGCCAGCTTGCCCCAGCTTCCTGGGCTGCAGCAGAGAAGGGGGGGTCTCCTCCTTCACCTGCAGACACTTTCGCAAACCCGCTTCTCCTCCAGCTTAGCCTAACGTCCCGGGCCACAGAGGGGAACCCAAGTCCACATCCTGCCTTTGTGAAGTCGCACGGTGATGCTTTAAAACCAGCAGATACGTCCAACTGGGGATTTCTCACATATACGCATGTCTGGAGAGAGGCAAGTCCCGGCTGCGTCTCCACGGAAGGAGCAGGGGAAACATCTGGATAACTGCCAGAAAGGTCCCGCCAGTCTGCCAGATGTTGCCCACAGCTGGACATCTGAAAAGGGATCTGCCTGGCTGCGTGGCAGTCAAGAGGCAAATGGTCAACTCATGTCACCCTGTCAACCGGGACACAGCTCAAGTCCCTATGGACAAATGACACGGATTACTGAAGGATCCAAAGGGTATTTTTGGCTTCAATCACACTCATCTTTAAAGGTCCAAAACAAGTTCATAATAAAGGTCAAAGTGTGAGCTTCACCTGTCTTGTGGTGGGTGTGGCCACGGCACCCAGGGCCAGCTTGCCTGGGTTTGAGTCCTACGTCCATTGCTCACTAGCAAGCGGCTCAGTCTCTCTCTCTCTCTTCTCATTTCTCATCTTTAAAATGAAATAATAATGGTAACTCTCTTAGAGGCCTGGTATTAGGATGGAATGACAGTACCTACAAAGCTCTAAGCCCAGGGCCTGGCAGGCGGTAAACATTCAAAATATGTTAGCCATTATTATAATCATTGTTATCTTCGGGAAATCACCCTGCAGAACTTACCGGCTAAGCATGTGAGAAACCCCAGAACAGAGCAAAGGCCAGCTCGGGAGGGGAGAACACATGGCCTCGCCCCAAACATTGCGGCAACGCCCGTTAGCCAGGGCGGCCCCAGCTCCCGGCCCCCTTGTGCTGCCTTCCCCCCTGGAGAAAAAGGGAGTAGCACGTTCTCCTTCATGACAGGAGTGGCTTCAAGCTGGCAGGCACGTCCCCTGTAACATGGTTTGGCAAAGGGTGCATCGTCCAGGTGCCAGGATGTGTGCAGGATGCTTCGGGCAGATGGCTGAGCAGGAATGAGCCTTCTCCAGCGCCCCCCTCTCTCACCGAGACACCGAGCTGGGGATCGCGCCCAGGGGTACTGCAGGCCCCGCCTGTGGGGAGCTTACTTCCTGACCCTGGGATGCCCACATGCCTGGAGCATGGCCGCTGAGTCTGAGTGGACACAGGGGTCCCTCGTCTACTTCCGGTGGGGGACCTGGGAGAGCCATCACTTATCGCCCCTCCCTTGTGTGGGGCAGGAGGTTCCAGGGGCAGGGATGGGAGGACGGAGACAAGTTCCCCACGTCTGCACGCCCAGTGCCTGGCGCGCGGGGGTGCTGCTCGGGCAGACGCTCGGGGTGGGGGACGACGGAGAAGGCTTTTTCAGTCTCTGGACACTGTCTCCTGGGATGTCACTCCCTGGTTCCAAAGAGCCTGGCTCCCTGGCCCCTGCCCTAAGAGATATGCTTGGTTCCCACAGGCACCCAAATCCAAGTCAACCCTTCCCTTTGTCCCCGCCGCCTCCTTGTTCCTAATGGCCAAGCTCACTGCACACAGCAAGACCCGGATCTGCCACCCAATGGCCCTTTCCAAATGGCTCAGGTCCCCACTCTGGTTCCCTCAGAGGGAGGAGCAAAGGGAGGAAGCAGATGACAGAGGCAAGGGCACGGCTGGCCAGGGTTCCGCATGTCCAGTGCGGTCTCCCCCGAGTTCAGGGAAACATACCGGCCCCTGTGTGCCCCAGGGGCTGACCCCAGGGCCCTGTACCAGGCTTCCTCCTTCTGCATTTTGGGAGAGACACAGCTTCTGCCGGCACAAATGCCAGCGAGCGTGACAAGGACTGGAGGTGCAATGTAAATAGTCTGCTGCTGTCCCTCAGCTCCTCCTTCCGGTGGCTGTGCTTCCAAACCTCCTCCTTCACCCCTAGAGTGAACCTGCCAGCGGGGGCTCCGCAGGGCCCCACTGGCCTCTTCACTAGCTGTGTCACCTTAGGCAGGTGAGTCAACTCCTGTAGCTGCAGGTCCTTCCATTGGGAAGTGGAATAAGAACATTTCAGGCCCTGGCTGGTGTGGCTCAGCGGATTGAGTGCCAGCCTGTGGAGCAAAAGGTCGCCGGTTTGATCCCCAGTCAGGGCACCTGCCTGGGTTGTGGGCCAGGCCCCCAGTTGGTGTTGTGTGCGAGAGGCAACTGAGCGATGTTTCTCTCACACATTGATGTCTCTCTCTTTCTTCCTCCCTTCCCCTCACTCTATAAATAAATAAAATCTTTTTTTTTTAAAAGAACACTTTGGACTATACGTCAATTAATATACATAAAGCACTGAGCACAGCACCTGGCATGCGGCGAATGGTCTGTATTTGCTAGTGTCGTTCACAACGAAGAAGAGGTGGGGACCTGAGGCAGGTCACCAGGGTCAGGCTTGATGTTGGGGGGATGCAGAGGAGAGGACCTGGGCAGGGGGAGCCGGCTGCATCTGCCCTCTGCATGTGGAAGGGAAGTATTAGGTTTACCGCCCGCACTGGTTCACCCCCCTTCACTGGGGCCGTTTCTGAGCTTCTCACGCAGTCAGGGAAGCCTGCGTGTGAAGCACAGCCTGCGTTTCTGAGATTCAACCAACGTGCTGTGTGGTGCCGGGCAACTCGCCTGCCCCCTCTGAAATCAGTTCCCCACCTGCCCAGGCCTCGTGCAGCCCTCACCTCTCAGGGAGTTCAATGGTCTGTCCTAGCCCCAGCCTCACAGTGGGACCCCTGCCTGAGCCTGTCTGTCTGTCGTCTGTCTGCCAGGCAAACAGGTTCCCAGTTCTCAGGGCAGGGGCAGAGCCGGAGCCCGAGACGCAGAGGGGAGGCGCCCAGCGGTGCCCTGGCTCAGCGGCCTTGAGTACCGCCTGTGGGCCAACGAGATAGGGTCAGAGCTAAGCTCAGGGGGCAGCGCTGCCCTTCACCTCCGACCTAGGAGGCAGAGGGACTTCCGTTCCTTGGAAACTATCGCGTAAGTGGGTTTCTTCACACACACAAAATTCATTGAATGAATGAATGAGTGAATGAACAAATACTGCAAATAATACAGAATACTGGGCAATATAGGGGCTCTGACTTCATTCAGATCAAAATCCGATCCCAACTGGGCTTCTCCTAGCTCTGTGGCCTTGGGCAAACCTCTAGACTCTTCTGAACCATGGCCTTCCCATATATTGAATGGGGATACCCGGCCACGTGCCCTGAGACGGTCGCAAGGTTAAGCGAGATGGCATGAAGAAACGTTTAGCACATGGCACATAGTAGGTACTCAACAAATGCGGCTATTGCTATCAGTACCGCTGTTCCCAGCCTGCTGCGCCCGTTGCCAGGCAGAGGACCCGAGGCCAGCAGCAGCCTCGTCTGTGCCCAGTTCCAAAGGGCTCTGACTGCCGCGCGGACACGGAGTCATGGAAGGCCGCCCACCCTCGTACCTCTCGGCTGGTGAGGAGCGGGAATGTGGACGGCTGGCTTTCTGGTGGCCAATCAGGAGTGAGCTCGCTGGGGGAGGCTCTGCCACCCTCCCTGGACCTGTCCCAGAAGCAGCCGTGCCTCTGGTCTTTGTCAAGCAGCTGGAGCACGAGCCGCACTGTCTGCCCGTGAAATGCGACTTTTGGAAAACATGCATATTTGTGAATCTATTTTGGGCCGACACTGCTCTTTATTTATTTTCCCCAGGCTTTGTGTCTGGAACCCAGCTAGGAAGGGTGTTTTGACAGACTTTGACACTGCTTCTCTGGCAGAGATGTGCTCGGGTGGGGGAGGGTGGGCAGGAGGAGGAAGATTTCAAATGGCAAGCCTTCCTCCTCAGCTGGGACTGACCGACAACCAGACACCCCCTTCTCGCTGTCCCAGCCTTCAGTGTCCCCGTATTTGGGCGGGGGAGGAGTACAAGAGGTTCACATGGGGAAACAATTTCAGAGACAGGGAAAGGAATCCAAGAGGCCAATCCCTGAACTCCCAGTGATAATATCAATGCCAATAATGCTATTATCAACCACCGCTGCCACTGGAAGGAGGAGCTGGAAAAACCAGCATTTTTGGGTGCCTATTTTTACGGCTAACAGGCGGCCAGCTGTTTACCCTGAAGGAAACCACCTCATCCTTCAGCATCTTGCTTTGTTCACCTGTAAAGGTGATTTGTGCAGTACCCAGTTCATGGGGCTGAGGGGAGTGGCTGCTTGGACAAATGGTAGACTGTCTTCTCTCCCAGCCTCCGCTCCTGGCCAGCTGCCTATGGGCAGCCTACTTTCGAGTCTTTGGACTTCGGGCTGATCGCCCCATCCCTAGCCACCAGGCAGGGCCTCTAAAGCTGCTCTCGGTCCCTTCTCTCTGGTCATTTACAATCGAAGTTGGCCTTAAGGGAGGAGGAGCCTTCGATGGCTTCACCTGCCTTTGAGTGACCAGGCAAGTGGGAGGGAGATGGGGAGACGAGGGAAACATGTCTGAACTACAGAGAAAAGGGTTTAAACCATGATCCCAAGGCTCTGAGGATCAGGCGATTCAGGTTTAAGTCATTCATTCGTTCGTTCATTTGTTCATTTACCGAGCATCCACCAGCAAAACCAGTGGCTCATGCAGGGGATATACTGACAGTAGCATCAATGCTTCCCTCAATGGAGATTGCATTTCAGCTGTGTGACTTCAAGAAAATTACTTGACATCTCTGGGCCTATAAAGGAAATCATCTGGACATACCTTGTTCAGGGGACAGGATGACTTCAATAGTGGTGGCTGCTCTGAGGAAGGGGAAAGGTACCATACCCCCTGGGGTTAGAACTGCGATTACTAATCCCTCCCACACTCCAGATGCTCATGAGAGCGTCAGCGTCGCACATTATTAGGGCCAAGAAGAGACCCTGAAGTTCCCCTCAATCAGCTCTACTCTTGTACAGACCGGAAGCCTGAGGCTCAGAGAAGGGAATTCACCCAAGGACACAGGTGGCTTGTGCACAAGCTGAGACTGGGCCCCAGGTCTCCCCTCTTGCACTCCAGAGCTCCTTCCACCACAACACGTTGGGACTCTTCCTCCCTCAGCCCAGCTTCTAGATTTTAAGGGCAACAGCAGGAGAGATGGCAAAGGGCAAGTGAGGGCACGGGTACCAGATCCTTCAAAAAGCCAGATCCCCGGGGAAGCGGGGGTGGAATGAATCACTTGCTGTGGAATCCTGGCCCCTTGGGGACACCATGAGGATTCTTTTGCATCTGGCCCTGGAAATTTTCCTGGGCAGCTGTGAGGCCATGGGTGGAAAGGGAGGGGTGTCAGACTTCCAAAGGGGGAAGTAGGGGTTCAGAATCTGCCAGGAGAATGGAGCCAGCTTCCCCGAAGAGCCAGCTGTACCCACACGGGAAGAGACTGAAGGAAAGTTGGGGAGAGAGTGAAGGCGGCTGAGGAGGAGCTGGAAAAAGCAAAAAGAAGAGAGAGAGATGGAAAAGATAAACACAGGGCAGGAGAACAGAGCAGGGAAACAAAGACACAGAAAGTGCAAGCAAAGAATGATGCCCAGAGAGAGGGGAGCGAGGTCTGAAGAAGGGGAGCTCCGCACAATGGACTCTGAGCCTAAAACCAGGATTCCGCAAGGCTGGGCTTCCGCGGGCAGCCGCCACTTGGGCCAGAACCTCCTCCCTCCATTTGGCAAATGCCTGGTTCCAGCCCAGGTCTGCACTGGGATGCGGGGAGGGTCTGCTCTGCCACCCTCTGCTTTTTTGGAAGGAGCAGGACAGTGTGTGTGTTGGGGGGGCGGGGAGCGGGTGTTGTGTGCACACGGAGCCTGAGCCGCGCTGTGAGTCACTGGGTGTCCCTGTGAGCACCCCGCCCTGAGCTCAGGAGTCTGGGGCTTATTCAGGTGTCCGGAGACAGCAGGACCTGGAGGGAGGGTGCTGCTCCAGTGGCTGGTGCTTGTGGGAAGACCTGTGCTGGCCCACGTGCTGTGGATCTTCCCCTCTGTGCGTGGACTGTGGGTGGATGCGTATTTGTGTGAGTGGACAATGAATCTGTGTGGGGACACTCTGCGGGTGGTCCGTAGGTCTCTGTGAGTGTGCAAGGGGGTTCGTGGGGGCTGAAGGCCCGCCGCGCTGTCTCAGTGCTCACCCAGGCCGCGCAGGGAGGGGGATCTGCACCCAGCTTCAGGAGGGGCTTGGGGAGCTGGCGTCGGCTTCCACAGCAGAGAGGGGCACAGGAAAGGAAGCCTCCAAGGAGGCATCCTCCTAGCCCAGCTGTGAGCCCTCACCCGCTTCCCCCACCCCCGCCCCGGGGGAGTTGCTAAAAGTTCTCCCAGAGGCGGGGTTGACTCCTGGGACTCCACTCGCTCCAGAAATCCTCCCCGATCCTCAGCACCGCCCCTGCTCGGCTGCCCTCACCCCTCGACTCGCGTTCTCGGCAGGGCCTGGGACCCTCGCGTTCGGCTTCCAGGGCCCACCCCGTCTGCCCCAGAGCTCCCGCGCCCAGCTGGACCTGCCACCAGGTTAATTGGGCTCCAGCACTCAGGAAATGTCTCGCTGGCAGCGTAAGGGCGCAAAGGTGGGGAATGGAAGGAAAGGAGGTCATTAACCTTTTTCTGTTCCCTTCCTCCGCTCTAGCCCGGCAAAGAGCCGGGACCGGGGCGGTTCAGACTGACGCTCAACTTTTACGGAATCAGCCATCCACCCGCTGGAGGAGCAGGGGGCCAGAGGTCGGAAACCCCACGGTTTCTGTTCATCAAACTGGCCCGGGCAGACCGAGGCTGCTTGGGCCCTCTGGGAGTTGCTGCGGAGCTGGGGACCGGCCGCGGGAGGCAAGCTCTGGGCTCTGCCCACCACCGGCCGGCTTTCCCGGGTTGGTGGGTCCCGAGGCCCGCATCCCGGACTGGCTGGAGAGCTGGAGAACTTCACACACTGCCCTGGGAGGTAGGGGTAGTGGCGGCGCGGAGGACTTGCCCCGTTCCTCTGAGCAATGCATCCCCCAGCCCAGACCCGGATGGCGCCCAACGGCCGTCGCACTCACCTCAGCTGGCCAAGCTGAGCTGGCTGAGCCGCGGGCGCGGGAGGGATGCGCGCCGGAGGGGCCGGGGACTGCGGCCACCCAGCCGTGCGGACTTGTCCCCTCGCGCGAGTCGCAGGAAAAAGCTCTTCGGAGCTGCAGGAGGCCGGGGTTCCCCGCTCCGCTCCAGAGCGCGCAGCCAGCACGCTGCGTGGTGCGGATCCTGCCCCCAGCACGCAGCCCAAAGCAGTCCGCGCCACCGCCTTTTATTCGCCGCCCGCCTTTGTTTGGGTCCTGGCTTCTACCACTGGATGTGGGGGTGTCCTGAGCAGGCTCTGAGGCCGCGCCCCGCCCCCAGCCACTGGGGCCTCCGGCCTCCAAGCCGCCGGGCCATGAGTCTGCGGCCGGCGAGGGCCTGCGCTCCGCTGCTCTCTGCTGTCTGTGGAGCCCGCCGCCGCCAGGCGCCGCCGTGGTCGCCGCTCCCCCTGCGGGAGTGGTGCGGTGGTACAACCGGGCTCCCACAGCCCGCTGGCTGGGGCTGCAAGCAGCGCAGCGACCCCTGGGGGGCAGTTCTCTCCGCTGCAAAGGGGCCAGGCCTAGCCACCTGCCCCTTCTCCCGAGTGTCCTAGGTTCCTCCCCCAATTCACTCAGCCTTGGCAGGTCACCAGCCTCCTGGATGTTCGAGGGCATCCCCGGGTCTCCTCTGGAGGGAGCTGCCAAGCCCAGGCTCCTGGCATCATCCCTTCCTCCCTCCTCCATTCACCTCTCTGGCACCAGAGCCCAGAGCCATGCCAGCCCCTGGGAGCCAGCATCCTCCAGCTCTAGCGCATGGGCGGCCCGGGATCACAGGAGAAGCAACTGGGGAGCCACTGCCAGTGCCTGGCCCACTTCTCTCCCTCAAGGCTCAGAGGGCATTGGCGCTGGTGTCACCCAGGGAGAGCCAAGGGGGTGCCTCTGAAGAGGACCAGCTACCAGCTCCCCCCAAACAGCCGTAGGACCAAGGGAAACCAGAAAGAAGGGAGGCATTGCCACTGTTGTGTGAGGGGTGAGCCAGGAGATTGTCATACATCCATGGAGTGTGTGCTGAGGAAGGAACAGGGAAGACAGAGAGATGAGTGAACCATAGTCCCTGCCTGCCCTTAGGATGTTCCCAGCTTATGAGAGATATAAGAACAGGGGAGAGTTCTAAAGTGAAACACCAAGGCCCCATACCCACAGACAGGCGCTCAGCTCATGTCCCCCAGCCCTTCCTTTTAGAAAAGGAAAAACTGAGTTGGGGGCACCTTGCACTTCAAGGCACTGCGTGGAGCGCCTGTTCTGCCTCTCTGGTGCACAGTCCCCATGAGCCATCCCCACCGGCTGGCTGACAGCTGGACACAATGGTATGTGTGACCCTGGATGCCTCGAGAGCTCGTCTGGGCAGAAGCAAATGGCACGAGCCAGTGTCCCTGTCCCAGCACTCACTCCGCGTGTGTTCAGCGTCATCAGCGGAGCCATTGCCAGGCTGGACAAGTCTGTCATGGGACTCCTGGCAGCTCCAGGTGGCCTGGAGGACATTAGGGTTGGCAGCAGCTCTGGGCATGAAGGGTGTCACCTTGAGCTGTGAGGCTGGAAGAGAGGGAGACGGGAGACCCCACACAAGAGCCGAAGACTGTATGTGTTGCTATCCCGAGATCAGAGGCCATGTCTGACATCTAAGTACAGAGGAACAGACCCAGCACTGCCCCACAAACTCCCAGTCCCCTCTTGTCACACCCCAGAGGGAAGGCAGAGAATGTGCAGCCATGGAGGGGGGTGGGGGTAGAGGGGAAGAACAGGAAAAGATTTATTTTTAAGGGAGCAAAAAAGGAGACACGGAGTGTGTTTCCAAGCCCAGCTGAGCACAAATGTTTTGTTCGCTGGGGGGAACGGCTTACTCTTTTCAGTTGGTTTGAAGGCTGCTTCCAAGAGCCTCCTCAAAGTTCTCCAAGGCTCCTGCACCGCTCCTCTCAGCCTGACAAGGCCACAGGGAGTGCCATCCTCCACTCACCCCTGGGGACACCATCCCCCTCACCTGAGAACCATTTTTAGTGGATTGGGGTCCCAGCTCCATCCACTTTGCCAGGCTGCAAAGGTGTGGCCACCTTCGCCCCACCGCAGCGCCATCCCTGGCCTCCCTGGACCTCCAGGTGATCTCCCAAGAGGGCTGTGCTTGCTCTGCCCTTGATAGGGGACCTTCTGGGAGCAGAGGGTGTACAGGCAGAGGCCCCGGTGGAGTGCGGGAGGAGGGAAGGAGTGTGGTACCAGGAGCACTGGAAAAATGCAATTTTCCCAGGCCATCAGCGAGGTTTTAAAAATGCAAATAGAACCGGGCCTTTGAAATATGCCTGCCATAAAGTGGAACCGGTGGTGGCGGTGGGAGCTGGCGCGGGTGTGGAAAGTC
Source organism: Pteronotus mesoamericanus (assembly GCF_021234165.1). Classification (NCBI taxonomy): domain Eukaryota; kingdom Metazoa; phylum Chordata; class Mammalia; order Chiroptera; family Mormoopidae; genus Pteronotus; species Pteronotus mesoamericanus. The sequence goes on from NW_026555200.1 coordinate 4,426,091, forward strand.
ACGAGGATCCTCTCCCAGGGCGGCATCCTCCGACTTCCTTCCCCCCACGCCCACCCCGCCTGCAGGACGCCTGTTTCCGAGGGCCTGCGAATGCTGGACTCGGAGATCCCTGCACAACCTGAGGGCGCCCGGCCCGAAGCCTCTTTACTTCCAGTGTTAAAGGTGACTCCAGTGGCCAAAAGATCTATCCAACTCAAAGGCTGCAAAAAATAAGATTCTACATCCCTCCGAGCCCCCGCTCCAGAGCTGTCTGGTGGAAGTTCTTCCTGGGTCTGATTTAAATGCCTCTTGGTGCCAATAGGCGGCTTCCTCTATACTCTGTCTTCACAACTAATTGAAAAGCCTTCTTTTGTAGGGGGTTTGAGCTATAAAGGGCTGCTTTGTCCCTTGCTGCCATCCCTTTATTACTATTTCTGTTTTCTCTCCGACTGTGTCTGAAGCAGAGCCTCTGAGCTCAGCATGGACTCCACCACTCCCACCAAAGCCATGTATCTGTTCTATCCCTTACCAGCTGTGTGACCTTGAGAAAGTGGCATCACCTTGCTGAGCACCAGTCATTTCGTCTATAAAATGGGGATAGTAAAAGCACCTGTCTCATCGCAGCGGTTATGAAAAGTTTATTGAATGAATTAATCTCAGTGCAAAAACAGCCTTTAGCACAGTGCATGGCGTAAGCCAAGCTCTAAGTAAATATTAGCTCCTCCTCCTCCTCCTCCTCCTCTTTCTTCTTTTCTTCTCATCTCCTGGGCAAGAGATGACGTGGTGGTGACCATAACACCTCTCACTTCCTTGCCCCAGCCCGGGGGAGGCACACGGTATACAAACCAAGTCCTCCCACCAGATGGTTGAGCAGCTGAGAAGAAGAGTATATGGGGGAATGTTGGGGCGTTTCTCTGTTAAAATACAGTAGATGAGACAGCTTCTCTGTTGTCCCAGCACCAGGGAACAGAGTAATGACATATGCAGGTAACCCTCTCCTCAAGCTGCCGCGCACCGGCTTTGGAGCTCTTGGCCCCAGCCTCTAGTGCCACCTCCTCCTGGAAGCCAGCGAGCAGAGGCAAGCGGACTGAGGTGTGCTGGGAAGGGCTTTAGATTTACAAAACGGAGCCTGACTTTTCTATGTGTCTTTTACTAACGGTATGACCGTGGGCAAGTCACTTCATTTCTGAGACTCAGTTTCCCCAATTGCAAAATGGGAGTATAATGACCTCTACTTATACTATGCCTGCAATTATATTTCATCTGAGCTGGAGCACAGATTTATAGGTGATAATTAGTCATATATATAGTGACATATACAGTTACATAATTATAGTTCTACAAAGTTAGAGAGGTTATGATATATGGAATGCTCGGTCCCTGTTTCCTTGACCTCCAGGGTTGATTGTACTTCATGTGATCTAATAGATGCAAAAGAGCTCAGGAAACTTGCCCAAGTTCATGGTGAATGACTTTCCGACTCAAGGTCATGGAGCAAGTTAGTGGAAGGGCTTGAGTTGGACCCAGGTCTCCCAGGCTTCAGTCCTGAGCTTCTCCCAGTCACCGCCTTTCCTCTTCCCAGCCCCGTTCTTCCTGGCGCTCTGTTCAGGAGACAGGTGAGAGTATAAGGGGAAAGAGGGTGAGGAGGGGGGATAATAACTCAGCAGATGAGAGAGAGAAGTCTGGGGAAGGTGGTGGGACAGGCGGGCATGGGGCGCTGCAGACAGGGCCTGGGGCAGGCTGAGCAGATGGCCACCCTCCCCTCCTGCCTCCTCCAGATCCCTGCAAGCAGCCTGGCCTAGCGCTCCTTTCCCAGCTTGGCCTGCCTCCTCCGGGGAAGCAGGCAGCCTGAGCCAGAGTGAGCACAGTCCAAGTTATTAATTGCCGGCAACAATTAGCCCCAGCGCCTGGGCCTGCCGAAGCCCTGGCTCTGAAAGTGGGAGCCAATTACAGCTTCATCAATATTCATGCTGCCACATATTCCTCTCCCAACAAGATGGACCCCTCATCGGTCATCCATGTTTTTAGGGGTGTTGCTCTAACCCCAACATCTGGAGAAGACCAAGTATTGCTGAGGCCTTCAAGAGTGAAAATCAATAAGGGGTTAGACCCCAAGGGGATTTGCACATGGCAGGGCCAAAGTGCTGGCAAGGAAGAGCAGGACCCTGTCAACGATCTGGACAGTGTGGCATTAGCCAAAGACCGTCCCGTTATGTGGGAGACAGAATAACCTTCAGGTTAAGGGCTTTAAAGTAGATTCCCTGAGGGTCTTATTATTAGGACTGGCTTGAAAGGCAGGGGTCAGAAATATCCAGTAAGTTCTGGTTTTATTCTCAGCTCAGTCACATATTGGCTTTGTGGCTTTGTGAAAACCCCTCCATGTCTCTGAGGTCACTCCCTGACCTGTAAACTGGGCACAGGGACCGTTCTCCCATGGAGGGAGATGCTTTGCAGAGGCACGGTGAGTGGCACCGAATGATCTGGAAATAAATGGTAGCTGTTGTGTTCTGTATGGAAAGAGCCCTGGAAGGAGAGTCTGTGCTGCCCATGGGCCACCTTTCCCTCGGCAGGGGAGTGGCAGTATGTGGCGCGGGGAGTGAGGGGACCTGGAGGATGGCCCCAGGTTTGCTCTAACTTGCTCTGTGGTCCCGGTGCCCCTCCCACCCTGGCTTCTTGTTCTCACTTGACACATGAGGACATGAGGCTCCAGATCTAGGTGTAATCTTGCAGGAGAGGATGAGAAGAGGGAATGAGCTTAGAATAGGTAGGAGGCCATGGGAAGACGGAATTCCCAATTTTCCAAAGGGATGGATATAGCACAGGTAACTGTTAGGAAACATCAAAAGAACTTGAAACCGGTTACGTAAATAGTTAAGCCTGAAGCCACAAATCTGTTGGTTCTGCATCAGTAAAGGAAACCACAGAGACTGGGAAGAAAGATCGTCGCTTGTGTCGGAGCTCCCCGGAGGGGCTGGGTAGAAGTTCCCCAAGCAGACCTTGCGGTGGGGCTTTCAGTACCACGGACAGTGCCCGGCTCTGGCCTCCACCTGGGCTCCCCGGTGACATGAGGCCAAAGGGATGGGAGGTGTGGAGTCGGCCACTGAGTGGGCTCCATGGAGGTGGTGTGACACTTGGTTGGAGTGATGCTGAGGATCGGGAATGACTCACTCACACCTGGCGGTGGTCTCCGAGTGCCCGATGGGCTGCCCGAGCATTCGATGGTGGGGTCATGCTGGGGCCTGACTCGCAGCCCCTCCCCAGGACTACCTAAGGCTCCTGGTGTACAAAGGCTCCCTCTGCCTTTGTGTGAGCCCTTCCATGACTCAGCACAGACTCCCAGCCCCATCTCCCCGCCCTGCCCTGCCCTGCCCTGTGTCCCTCTGGCCTCAGCTTCCTGGCACAAGCTGGCCTGCACCTCGCCCTGCCCCAGTCTGTCTGGCTGGCCCACTGGCGCCAGGAGCCAGGCCAGCTTTAACCCTGACCACCAGGTTCCATCTGGGCCTCTGCGGTGACAGCAAGAAAGAGCTTTTCTGGCATTTTCCCAGTTAGGAATCTGGGCAGCTCCGATAGGCTGCCCCGGTGCCAGCTCCCATTCCAGCACATTCAATGTGGGCAGGGTGGGGAAGGTTCTGTGCTAGAGAACTCCATGGCTAGGGACTCCGGGCAGGAATGAAGGCCTGGTCAACTGATCATCCGTGTCCAGGCAGTTACAATACCATTCAGGCAGCAAGGGATGCTGCTAACATCAGCATCAATAATAATTAATGGCTAGCATTAATGGAGTGCCCATCCCTGTATATATGTGTGACTTCACTTAAATGCACAACAACCCCGTGAGGTGTCGTCTCATCATCCTTAAATCCAGGGGAGGAAACTGAGGCTCAGATAGTAGGTTGCTTCAGCTCTTCCAGCAGGCAGCCACTGAGGACTCAACCCAGGCAGTTTGAGTCTCTAGCCCAAGTTCTTTATCACACTATTATTTCCCTTTTACAGACGGAAGGCTTTGAAGGTCAGAAAGGTTAAGGGACTTTGTTGGGGTTACAGAAAGAGTCGGCAATGGAAAGAAATTGAACCAAGGTTGGCCTGATGTCAAAGAATCCACGTTTATCAGCCCACTGTACCGCTCCTTCCTGGACCAGGCCTCTCCCTGTTGGGGTCCACTCTTAGAGCCCCCCACTGTGGTACCAGGTCTCATTTTCTGTCTAAAACACAAGTAAGCTAATGTCCTTTTTCGTCCTTGGGGAAGTCGCTTCCTCTCTCTGAGCCCCAATCTACCAAGGGAAATGTTCTAAGACAGGGCTCACATTCTGACTTGAGAATCAGTTTTTCTGATGAGATTTGCCCATGAAAACTAGGAAGACCATTCTGCAAATGGCAGGACAGTTCCCAGGACCAGGAGGGCAGGGTCATAGCCATACCTTTCAGGACAAGATGCAGGGGCCAGGGCCACTGGCTGTGGAGACACCATGGCCTTGGCACTACTTGACACAAAATGCCACATCATCTCCCAGCTTCTCACTTGCCAGTGCAGAGACTGAGGCCCGGGGCAGGTGGCTGCCATGGTGTGGTGGCTTCCTAGCAGCACTATCCTTTTGGCCACCCCTCCAAGGCCTCTGTGTCCTTCAGGACACCTCTGGGTTCTCATTTTGCAGCTGGGCACGTCTGGGGACAGCTGTTCTCCCTGGCATCGCAGCCCACGCTTGGCAGATGTGGCAGCAGGACGCAGGAGGAATGCATGAGTAGTGACCACGTCGGGAAGCAGCCTGGGCCAAGCCAGCACAGCTGTGCTGCAGAGCTGGGCTGGTGGCACGTCTCTCGGTCTGTCCGTCTGTCTGTCCATCCTTCACCCTCCTCCTCTTACTTTCTTTCCTGTTCCTATGCCCACATCCCTGAACTCCCCCTTCCCTCTTTTACACTTATTTCTTCCCTTGAGAATGACCACAGTTAACGTTTATTGAGCACTTCCTGTGCGGCAAGCCCTGTATCAAGTGTTTTACATACACCCTCCCCTTTAATCTTCACAACAGCTCTTAGCGAACAAGCATCTTCTGTTTACAAATGAGGAAAGCATGGCCTAGAGAGGTCAGCACTTGTAAGGCCCAGCTGACTTCCGAGTCCACCCTCTCCTGTCCCTGTGCTCTGCTGGGGACCGCAGCACCTCTTCAAATATGGGACGAAGAGACCTGAGGTGGTGGTTTGTTCCCTTTTAGCCTCAGATGGATTGTTGGGTGGATGCTTTCTTTTGCTTTTTCCTTAAAACTTTACGCTGGTTTTACCTGGATTGGTTCTCTGTACCTTCTGACCCTTCCCCTCCCCCCGTGTTTGCTAAATCAGGAAAATGAAACCAGACCCGCACCTGTGGGATGAAGCATTACTGTCTAAGTGCAGAGGACTGACTCCCTTAATCCCCTGAGGATTATGTGATCGTTATCGTTTTAATCCACGAATCAGTAAGGGGCCTGCAGGGCAGGTGGTTAATAGAATGGAGTTTGGAGTCAGACAGACATGAATCCATTGGTAGGTGCATCGCTTGCTGGCCAGGCGGTTCTGGCCAAGTGCCTCCGCTCTCTCGGCCTCAGTTTTCTTACCTTTAAAATGAAGACAAGACCGCCTCAAGGGGTGGTTGTGAGGATGGCATATGCAGTGTGCCTGGCATGCCACAGTCACCGGCCACTGTCATTGTCCGGCTCCCTCTCATTTTGAGTTAAGGGAATTAGAGAAGCTTCTGCCCCTATAGCCTGTGGAGGGCTCTCTGAGACTCATCGCGTAGGACTTGTTTGCTCTCCCAAATCTTTCTGGTAGGATTTCGACAACAAGGGAATAGCCAACATTTTTGTACGTGGCCTGTGTTGTAAGTTGTTCATCTCATCTCAGATAGAGTATGTGGGTTCAAAGCACAAGCCCTGGGGACAGACAACCTGGGTTCGAATCCAGGCTCTGCCACTTATTAGCTGTGTGACTTCGGGCAATTCACGTAACCTTTCTGTGCTTCTGATCCCTCATCTGTAAGGGGGGTTCACGGTAGTGCGTACTCCCCAAGGCTGTGCTGAGGAGTTAGGGGTGCATGGAAAGTATGGAGATCAGTGTCTAAACAAGATATGTGCTTGGTAAATGCTAGCTACTCTTAGGTAATCTCCACAAAAATCCCAGAAAGTGGATGTTACAGTCCCTGTTTTACAAAACAGGTAACTGAGAGAGGTTAAGTCACTATCCTAAGGTCCCACAGCTAGTAAATGGCAGAGTCAAGATTTGAACTCTGGTCTGACCGATTGCCAGGCCTAGGGGCTCCCGACTGCAGCCACCTGTCTGTGATGAAAGAAGATGGAATTTGTAACCACATCAGAGGCTCAGTCAGTCCCCTGGATGCTGTGACCCAGATGATCTCACCTCCCCACCCCCCTCCTGCCTTCCTTTTGTCTCAGCTCGAGACTCACCCTTTCCCACTCGATCACTTATTTCAAGGAGACTCCTCTTCAACTCCAACACATTCCCTACAAATTCCTGTTCCCAAACTGGCTCGCTTTGTAGGGCTCCCAGGGCGCGGAGCCTATGGAGGTCCTGAACCCACTTCTTGCTCTCTCTTGGGGATGGTATGAGGGGCGGGGAAGCCAGAAGAGCCCCCTGAAACACCCAGGAATCCCCAGTGCCTCCCGCTGTCCCCTGCAAGAGAGTTCGTGCCCCCACCCCAACCCCCCCTGCTGCCCATAGCACATGGCCCCGACACCAAATGTGGCACTTCAGGCTCTTTTCTCCCCAAAGGACTTTATCTACCCTCATCAAACGGCAGCCCCTTCCCCCTGCACCCAGCAGCCGTGACCCAGCCCTTAGCTGCAAAGCTGGCCTGTTGCCGCTCAAACACACCAGGCTCCGCCACGCCTCTGCCTTTACTCACGTCACTCCATCTGCCTGAAATGCTCTTTTTCTTCTCCACCAGCTGAAACATTACTCATCCTTCAGGCCCAACTCCTTGCTTCGATGATGAAGCCACCCCGCAACCATACCCCTTCTCTTTCCCCCAAGGAGTCTTCAGCTCTCTCTCCTCTTTGCTCCTAGAACAATTTCACACATCTGTCTCTGTGTCTATGAGAGTCTGACTTGTTTTCTATACAGAGTCTCTGGTGTGAGGGTGCATGGAGTGTGGGGGTGCATGAAGACTTTTGGGGGGCTGCTTCCCAGATAAGGGCTGGGGGCGGGGCGGGGCAGGGCAGGGGGCCAACCATACACAGCAGCAGAGCCTGGAGTTCGGGGACCACCTCCAGGACTTGCTTACTGAGGTCGGAAGTCAGGGTCCGACTTCATTCTTCTCAGTTTAGAAGCGGGACAGTTGAAGCTCATTAATGGGACGACTTTTCCATGATCTTATGGCAGTTTGTGGGAAGACTCCAGTATCTGGGCTCCCAGCTCCAGATTTAGTGGGGTCCCCAAAGTCCCAGGTGTAGGGTAGATCCCACAGTCTCTCGGTCACTCAGAACCTCTGATCCTCCTTGCCACCTTTATCGGTCACCTGTTGGCACAATGATGTTGCATCACAAAGCACTTTGAAATCTCAGCTGCATTTAACATGAGCACTTAGATTTTTCCACAGGCCTAGGAAATGACTGGAGAGCTCTGCTTCAGGCTGTGGGCTGGCACATGTCTGCTCCATGTGTCCTGTAAGCGGCCGTGGTTACCTGGTTAAGGTTTTTTTCTGGCTCGGGCAGGAGTGCTGGAGGGCAAACGCAACCCCGTAACACCCTTCAAGCCTCTTTTCTTATTATATCTGCTCCCATCCCATTGGCCAGAGCAAGTCACCTGACCAAAGTCTAGGAGACTCTGCTCACCGTGTAGCCACAGCGAGGGTATGAATGTAAAATACCTCTCCAGGAGAGCAAAGAATTGGGATCAATAATTCAATGTTTTGTGCTGTGTTTATGTCTCCACCTTCCCTCCTACAGATTCAAACTGATAGCTGACTGCCCCCAAAGCCACCAGCTGGGCACCTAGCTTCCTTCCCTGAGGCTGCTGTCTACAGAGCCTGAAGCTCACTCTCCACCTTCCCCATCAAAAACTCAGCGATGCTCATCGCAAAATAACAACAGAGAAGAAATGTAAAGGGAATACTTGGCCCCAAGAGGTAAATGTAAAGGAAAAGTAAAGGGACACATAGTATAACTCTGGAGAGACAGAGAGGCGGGGATACTGACCTCCACCTCCTCTGCCGGCACCACCCATTGTCCTAAATCTGAGAGGAGAGCTTTAGGGGTTTCCTAAAAACCTTGAGTCAAATTCTCATTGGATCACTCCTCTACATAGCCTCGGTGTGGGAATACCTTTTATTTTTGCTCCCTGACTCTGTACACCATTCCCTTGATAGCAGCCTGTCAATTTTCAATAGAGAACCACAGTTCCCCTTCAGACCATGTGATTTGGAACGGGGTGCGGGGGGGGGGGGGGGGGGGCGGGGGGAATGGACATGTGACTCAGGCCTAAGCCAATCGGAGTATCCCATTGTCCCCTGGGCTACAGTGATAGGTTCAGGGATAGGTTCATGGCCATTCCAGACCAATGAGAAGTCAGTCCTGGACTTTCTGTCAAATTGCTGGGCCTGATACAAGGAATGAGAGGAAGGCAGGAAGAGACTCTGTCCTGCAGGACTTGAAACTGTGTGGATGGAAAGGTTACCAGCAGCCATCATGCCGCCGTGTCTGTTCCAAGAATAAAGTGCCAACCTCATCATGAACTGAAGGACAGAGAGCGACTTCACCTGAGCTTCCAGACCAAGCTATGCCTGAAGTTTTGTCCTACTTTTGGACTTCTCAGCTTTGCGATCAGGTGGAACAGACTTCCTGTCACTTGCAACTGAAGTCTTAATTAAATAGAACTGGAATCTTGTCATCATTGAATTTTGGATACCAAGAGCCAAGGATGCTTAGAGTAATGAGTTTGTTGAATCTCATGGGGAGGGGTCCAAAGCCATGGATGTGGGGGAAGGGACCAAGGTGCCCGCACCTTTGTCTTCTACCGGGAGCCCCTGCGGCACCAGACACCAGACGGTAAATCGGCCTGGGTGAGCTGGGTACAACGAGATACATATTCCCAGCTTCCTGGTCTCGGCGATGGCACCAACCTGGAGCCTTCGCGTTTGTGTTTTTGCACGGTCCTCTCATCCCTTCATCCAAAGGGGAGGTGGGGCCTGAGCTGGCCCGGGACGGTGCTCGCACTGTTGCCCGGAGAGACGGCTGCATGCCCGGGTCTGGAAAGTGCCAGGGATGCTCAGAGGGAGCGGTGCATGGTGACTGTGCCTCTGGAAAGGGCTGCCTCCGGCTGACCAGGAAGGCTGCCCCGACGAACCCCTCCGAGCCAGGCGCCCAGCCTGGTGTGCCAGCTTCCAGCTTGGCTTCGGGGCCCGCTTCTGCTGGCTGACCTTTCCGAGCAGATATTTCAGGAAAGGGGAGGAAGGCTCCTAGCTCACCCTGGCTTCCCTGCCTGTCAAGACAATCTTCAAAGGTGCCAGTGCATCCTGGGCCACTTCCTGGTGCTGGGCCGGGGCTGACACTGGCTCGGCGCCTCTCCAGGCCCAGCACCTTCTGCCTGGGCACAGCATCCCTTCTGGTCTGGCCATTCTTCCTTGGGAGGCGAATGGCTCTTTTGTGCTGAATGGAGGGTCCTGAGTGTAATAGACTTGGGTTCTAGTTCAACTTTCTCCAGTGACTTGCTACTTGTACATGTTGTCCTCAGTTTATCCACCTGTAAACTGGAGCGCCCCCCCCCCCAAAAGGGATAAGCCTCATGACACTCTTATGAAATGGGCCTTTCTGCAGGCTAAGAAACTAAGGCTCTGGGAGGTCCTGACTTCATCCATTCAACAGCATTTATTTAAAATACTGGTTGAACACTGTCACCTTCTCAGGTGCTGTAGTAGGCCCTGGGGACGCCAGGGTGACTAAAACAAGGTCCCAACCCATAAGCTGCTCAGACAGGGTGAGTAGCAGGCTTGCTCAAGGTCAGAGCAAACTGTCATCCGCTCTGCACACAGTAGGTGTTCAATCAGTGCGTGAATTGGATGAAATACTGTGCGGATGGCTGGCAAGGGGGAATCGGGAGCAAAAAGGCAGCGGGTTACAAAGGATGCAATAGGGGAGAGGGAGACGTTGGCTTCCAGCCTTGAGGTGGGGTTTGCAAACAAAAAATCTATTGTATCTGACGCTGGAATGGGGATGAAGGGAGTGAACGGCAGCAGAGAGTGCGCTTGGCTCCGCCTGACACCCGCCTGGGCGTGCAGGGGCTGCGCTGGGGCGACGGGCTCTGGAGGGGTCCTCGGGTCCCCCAGCCCGGACTGCAGGGAGGACGGAAACGGCGCCGGCGGGATGCTGCCAGCACCGCTAACGGGGAGGAAGGGCTTGCGGACCTGAGGGTGAACGCCTCCTTGCCTCCTGAAAGTATCCCGAAGGGTGCGCAGACTAGAGATGGTAACAGCAGGTTCTCCCCACCCCACCCCTGCCCCTCAATCTTCCTTCTCCAAGTGTGGTCCATGGGCCAGTAGCATCAGCAACGCCGGAGCATTTGTGTAAAAGGCAGACTTTCAGGCCCCCCCACTGGACCTCCTGAGTGTGGATCTGAGTTCCAACAAGCCCCCTCCTCCCCCGCCCCCCCCCACCCCTACACTGTCCCTCCAGGCTGTCTGCACGTCACACTCACCAGGGGAGGTTAGGAAAACACTGATGCCTGGATCTACCGAGATTCTGATTTAATTCATCTGGGCTCTGGCCTGGGCAGCAGGACTTGATTGAAATATAATTGACATATTCCATTGTGTAAGCTTCAGGAGATCAATGTGTTGATTTGATACACTTACATACTGCAGAATGATTACCACTGTAGCATCGCTAACACCTCTACCACGTCACGTAAGTCCTATTTCTTTTCAAACAGGACTTTTTAACGCCCAGCAGGTTGAGGGCCTCAGCTTTCACTCGCTGAGTACATTCCCGAAAGTGACCTTATGCCCTTCACTACAACCGCAGGGGCTCAGGAGGGAACAGTTAGCCCCATTTTTCAGGATTAACCTCAATTTTCAACCTAGCAGGTTGGTGCAGAGCAGCGGTTCTCAAAGTGAGGTCCGCGGACCAGCAGCACGACCTGGTCTCATTAGAAATGCAACGTTCAGAACCAGAACCTCTGCGGGTGGGGCCCAGACTCGGTGCTTTTCCATATGACTCTGCTGCCTGTTTGAGTTCGAGGGTGGCTGGTGACATGGAAAGAGCCCTGTGTCGGGAGGGGAGCTCTGGCATCTGTCCTCGGCTCTGTGTGTCCTTGGGCTTCAGCTTCCACTTGGGTAAACGGAGGGGACCAGACAGATCAGGGCTGCCCCCTCCCGTGGCGTTCCCCTGGCAGACGTTGCTAATCCACTGAAGCACCCGAGAGCTATTCTCAGCACGCCCCGCAGGCAGCCCGCCCAGGCGGCCCGCCCGGCCCTGAAAACACTCTCTTCGCTCTCCCAGGTGCAGGATGACCTCTGAGAACCCCTCTAACGCCAGGCTAGTGGCCGGTGGAGACCTCAGGCCTTGGGACCATGCTTGTTCTCCCCTCCTCTTCCTCCAGCTCGAAGAAACAGAGAGGCTGGTGTATCCGCAGAGGCCAGAAAGACATGGCAAGGAGGCAGGTGACTCTGTCCCCACTGTCATAGCCTTTTGCACCTTCACACTTTGCTTATTCTCTTCCCACTACCTGATGGACACTTTGCCTCCCCTGAACTAATTTTAAGCAGCTACCAAGGCCCAACTCGAATATCACCTTCTCAGTGAGCACCACCCCCCTCCCCGCCCCCTCCCCCCACCACAGAGCCTCCAGGTAGGAACCAACCAAGCTCCCCTGGAAACGGGAGTGTTTTCCTGTCTGCATCGGGCATCTCCATTACAATCGGCCTCCCCCAGTGGACTGCGGCTACCGGAGGTCCAGGACCATCACGAACCCAAGCGCCGAGCCCCGGGCTTGGCAGGGACCCGTGCTCAAGACAATGTGATTGAATGAGGCATCCAGACTGCCAGTGGTGCCGGGGCGTGGTGTCATGGACCCTAGTCCCTTCCTGGCCATGGCGCCTTCTGTGCCTCATTCTGACGGCACATGGGCCGACTTCCCACTTGCCAGCCTTCTGTCACTCAGAGTCCAGCCCCGGCCCTGGCCTGGTGCTGAGAGGCGCCCTGCACAGCCGGTGTGGTCTGGCTCCTTCCCAGAAGAGTGGGAGGAAGGGAGAAAGGGAGGCAAACCAGTGGTGGCGGCCTCTCTATGGCCTTCCGCAAGGAGTCAATGGACAGGTTAGTGACTGCAGTCCCCAGAGAGCTGGGCAAGTAGGTACCGGACAGTCATCATGCACATACACCAAGTCGAGCTGCAAGAACCAGGAGAAGCTGCCCTCTCTCAGCTCGCCCACCTGACCCTGCCCGGCTAGGAGGGAGGCGGGCCAGGGCCATTCCGTCCACGTTTGCTGAGCGCCCACTGTGCGTTCAGTCCCGGGTGAAGCGCCGTGTAGCAACAAGAAGAAGACACAGCCCCCGCTGTTCCAGAGGGTGAGAGAGGGAAAGAGAGATGCTGGCAGGTATTGAACATGGCTGCATATGCCCCGTCTTGCGGGAGGGCGACGTGCAGTGAGCACCTACCATGTGCCAGTCCTGCAGGGGGAGGAATGTGTATCAAGCACCTACTATGTGCCCATCCATGTGACAAGGAGTTATGCATTTGGCACCCACTGTGTGCCAAACCCCATGAGAGTGGATGCGCATTCTGCCCCGAGGGAGGGGAACGTGCAGTGAGCACCCACCACGAACCAAGCCCATGGGAGGAAGCCCACACACATGTAAACCGCACAGCAGCCAACTCTGGGACCTGCGCTTTCACGCCTGTGCCTCAAGCCCCTCCTCATCTAAGGCTGGCTCACATCTCCGTGAGAGGAAGCGAAGGGTGCACACCCGCCATGGGAAGACCCCTGATCTGCTGGGCAGAGCTCTCGGCTCTCCCCGCCTGCCCTCAGCTGCGCGTCACGGCTGCGATTACTGACCACCAGGCCGCCGCGCGTGCATTCAGCCCTTCCCGGGCCCCAGAAGTGAAGCTGAGTGTCACCATGCAGTCTCTCGGGCCTCGCCACCAGCCGCTCAGTAAGTATTCCTGCTATGCATTTCATGGCTGAGGAGACTGAGGTCCTGAGAGGCCAAGGGACTTGCCTGCAGCCACACAGCTAGCAAGTGACAGAGGCAGAGTTTGACAGTGTCTCCAAGGCCATCAAGCTCATGATGTGGCTGTCCCCAGGACAGCCACTGGCCATTTTATCAGCAGCAAACTGAAGCCTTGATCCTGGCTCTGCCGCCCCTCCGCCTTCTCCCCACTAGCGCCAGGATGCAGGGACCCCCTCCGGAGGCCACCAAGACTTGGGGTGTTGGAGTCCCAAACTGGGACACATGCCGACATTTCTGGAGAGGAGAGGCCAATCTGGAGAGGCCGGGCTTTCACCCCGCCCCCTCCCCGAGAGTCTGCATACCCTGTTCTCCCTCCCACTTTGCGAACAATTACTGAACAGATTGCATCGCAAAGAGAATTCCTGGATTATGGAGTCATGATTCTAAATGGCTGTTTATCTGTGTTTTGCTTCATTTCTTGAAAAGAATTGTTAAAATTTAAGTAAGTCAGTTAAATGCAAATGAAATAGAAGCTGCATCCATCACCCCATGGAGGATGGTGCTGAGCACATGGGAGGAAGAGACCCAGGGAGGCATAATGGCCACCATCAAACGCCTGCTGGATTTCTGGACCTGCCCCCCCCCACCCCCACTTGTCTGTCACAGCTTTCCTCGTTGTCTGCCCCCATCTACACAAGGAAATGGGAGCCCAGAGACCTCAGGTGGCTGGGCCAGCGTCACACAGTGGAGGAACAGCAGTGCTGAGATTGAGACAGCAGTTGGTCTGGCCCCAATGCCAAGCTTCCCTCCTTCAGGCGCCTCTCCCTGAGCCTCACTGAATGGCAGCTCCGGAGCGATGGCGAAGGACGCAGGGGCCCAGCTGGTTAGGACGCACACCGGGGAGGCCATACACCTGCTGCGGGCGGGGCTCTGCCAGAGCTGGGTGGGGAGGTGCGGCGGCTCGTGATCCTTGTCTGCCCCCAGGTTGCGCACAGTCTTGTGATAAGATGGAGGGGCCGCAGCGCAGTAGAACGCAAGAACACTGCCTCCACAGGACCAGGGACACACCTTGGAGCCTTAGCCTCTCGTGGCACCAGAGCTCGGGGCACCCCCCTTAGACCCTGAAATCCCAGCTCCCTCTGCTGCTTGGCAGCATAGCCCATCAAGGCAGGGGTAGGGCCCTCGTTTATGCGGCCAGGTTCAAATCCCCACCTCTGCAGTTCACCTCGTTAGAGCTTGGACCAGTTGCTTAAGCACTTCGAGCTCAGTTTGTTCATCTGTGAATGGGGATAACGACAGTGCCTACCCTGTAGAGTTATTGTGGGGACTAAATGAGTTAATATAAGCAAAGGGCTTAGGACAGCGCCCAGCATTAGGACCTAGTTAGTGTTCAATAAATGCTTCTTGATTGTATTCTTCATTTAATAGCTCGTTGCCCAGGCACCTTGGGCTCAGGGGGCAGAGGTGAGGCACAGAGCCTGCCCACTGGGACCCTGTAAGCTCAGGGCCCGAGAAGGAGTGGCAAATGCGTAAAGACCACCCCATGGGCCAGGAGCGGCAGCACAGGTAAACACCCTAGAGGCAGAGAGGGCCAGTGAGGGCTTCTGGGAGAGGTGACAGCCAACCTCAGTCCTGACAGAGGAGGAGGAGGCCTTCACCAACAGGACAGCCATGGGGTGTGTGGCAGGTGAACAGTCAGACACGAGTCAGACTTCCAGGCGGAAGGAGCAGCACATACGGAGGTGCGGCCCAGGGCGGCGGGACATCAGGTGTGTGAGGGGCAGTGAGTGATGAGGGATGAATTCTGAGAGGGGGCCGGGGCCTGGCTTTTGGGAGCCATGGGACCTGCTATGTATTAAATCATGTTCCCGCAAAAGCTCTGCTGGAGCCCTAACTCCCAGTACCTGTGACTGCAACCTTGTTTGGAAACAGGATCATTGCAAATGTAATTCATTAAGATGAGGTCATACTGGAGTAGGGTGGCCCCTACTCTAATATGACCAGTGTCCTTGTAAGGAGAGGCGAGAGACGCAGGGAGCAGAAGCCACGTGAAGACACACGCATGAGGGGAAGACGCCACGTGAAGTCGGAGGGAGGCAGACGGGAGGGGTGCAGCGGAGCAACGCCATGGATTGCCGTCCACCGCCAGAAGCTGGAAGAGGCCGGGAAGGCCCTTCCCCGGAGCTTTCAGGGAGGGTGGCCCTGCCAACCTCTTGATACTGAGCTTCTGGCGTCCAGAACTGTGACACCATACATTTCTGTTGTCTTAAGACCCCCAGCTTGTGACACCTGGTTAGGAAACTAACTCAGGAGTGAGGCCCCACTCACAGCTCTCAGGGTGGAGGCGGTTGGTCTGAGGGCGCTTGGCCACCAACCCTTCTCTGAGTCTCCCTCGATGTCCTGTGTCAGCGGCACCTCACAGGGACCTGGTGCTCTGCTACCTGCCCAGAGCTCCTGCCCGTGTCAGCTCTGCCGTCGCCCAGGGGGTCACTTGCTGCCAGGCCCAGGCTGCCTGTGCCCAAGGCCAGCCCGGCAGCCACAGCGGCTCCTCCCTGAGATATACAGCCGGCCTTGGGCGGGGTGACAGGGCCTGGCTGGGCTGGCGTGATGCATGTTTGTCGCAAACAGGAAACAAAGGGAAAAAAGGAAGAAGGGAACAAAGCCTTGGAAGCAGGGGGAGATGGGCAGATGGGGAGTGAGGCAGCCAGTGGGGAGCGGGGGCCAGCCAAGAGGTGCTGCCCACGGAAAGACCCATTAATTTTTTGATGTGCGCTCCAGGACCGAACAACCCGGCGCTCTGCGGAGGTTTATCTGTGCGCCTCAGCTGGGAAGCATGCTGTGTGCCAGCATCTTGGGCGCTTCAGAGATTTGCTGGGCCTGGGAGGGGGCAGGAGGCGCTCTTAGTAGCTTCCGTCGCATCCATTACCCCAGCGAAGCCCTGGCTTTCAGCGCTGTCCATGGGTGAAATTGGGCTGCATTCTGCCTGGTAATGAGTTGTTGCAGGCCTTTGCATGAGGCCAGGAATTGCTCTGGTCGTCTGCGAGCTGAGGGTGGGGATGGGATGGCCTGCGCCTCCTCAGCCCCAGCTGGCCTGGCCCGAGGAGCCAGGGAGGAGGGAGGGCGTGGGTGCCAGGGGGAAGTGCTGGAGGCCCAGGCCCAGTACCAGCACAGCAGAGACAGCGGAGCTTACAGAGCACCATGGTGATCAGAGGGCCTGCGTTCAGAGTGTTGGCAGCATCCTAATAACACTGTGTTAGTTTCCTGTGGCTGCTGTAACAGATTAACACAGACTGGGTGGTCTGAGACGAGAGAAATCGATTCTCTTACAGAGTTGGAGGCCAGGAATCCGAAATCAAGCTGTTGGCAAAATGGGTTCCTTCTTGAGGCTCTGAGGGAGATTCTGGTCCGTGCCTCTCTCCTGGCTTCTGCGGATGGCCGGCACCCTTGGCGTTCCCTGGCCTGTACATGCCTCTCTCCCATCTTGTGGGGCTCTCCTTGTGTGCCAGTCTGTCCAAGTTTCCCTCTTCTCACAAAGACCCCATCACTGGGTCCAGCCCACCGTAATCCCATATGATTTCATTTTAACTTGATTATATCAGCAAAGACCTAAGTTCCAAATAGGTCCCATTCCCTTCAACGTACCTTTTTTTTTTTTTTTTTTTTTTTTTAAGATTTATTTGTTTATTTTTAGAGGAGGGAAGAGAGAGAGAGAAACATCAATGCCTGGTTGCATTTCACGTGCCCCTTGCTGGGGACATGGCCTGCAACCCAAGCAAGTGCCCTGCACTGGGAATTGAACCGGCAGCCCTTTGGTTCACAGGCGGGTGCTCAATCCACTGAGCCACACCAGCCAGGGCCCTTCAACATCTCTTTTGGGGAAACAATTCCACCCACAACAAACCGTTAACAAATATTGATATCTTAATTTGATGGCCAGCACTCTGCTACTCGTGAGCTCTCTGGCTGAATTTTCACAACAGAAAGAGAAGGTAGGTACCATTGCTATCCCTGCTTTTAAACAAAGAATAGTAATTATCATTGATGAGAAAATTGAAGCTCAGAGACATGGCGCTAAAATGTGAGAGGGCCCCGCTGCAGATCCAGACCCAGGGACGTATTGCAAAGAATCAGGCCGTAGGGGGAACGTCACAGCAGTCACACGGGGGGGGGGGGGGGGGTTGCTGGAACCCCGCCATCTGCAACCCACCTCTCCTTGCAGCCTCGGCGGGGTGGGGGGTGACCTGAAATTTGGGGGGCAGGTACCTGGATGGTCATGGGGAGGTGGGGCCCTTCCCAGGGGAAGGGGCAGCAGCATCCCGGCCGTTCTCCCCACCCCAAATCACCGCGCACTCGCCCACTGGGCAGGCTCTCCCTCTTCCAGGGCCCCTGATATCTAAGGAAATTGAAGTCAGCTCTGGCTGCTAAATATTTGCCTAAGCTGGGTAGGAAAATGGTGCCAGAGGAGAAGGCCTTCAATTTTATGAGCAAATAAATCATATAAGAGAGTGGGCTGGGGAGAGGGAGGCGGAGCAGGTCACTCAACAACTCGGAGCAGAAAGTGCCTCCCAAAGTCTGGGGGGTTGTCCACAGGCCCCCTCTTTAAAAGTGTGGGCCCCTTACCTGGCTGGGCGGGTCAAGGTGAGAGGCAGGTCTCTTGTAGGGTCTTGCTCACCTTGCTGGGATTTACAGCAAGTGATTCCAGGCTACCCGCCCCACCCCGCCCCCGGGGCGACTGCGCATGACATCCCCAGTGTGGCAGAGCAGGGGAGAGTTTGGCCTCTGGGCTCAGCTAGACCCCAGTCCGGACTCCAAGCTCCACCAGCAGCCCGCTATGTGGCCGACTGAGCAAGCCTCGCTCTCTGTGGGCCTCAGTTTTCTCACCTGTACAATGGGGGGAAACTAGCAGTGATGATGTCAAGCGTTGTAAGTATTCGAGGGGGGACCCAAAAAGACCTGGAATTTATTTATAAAAAAATTGTGTATTTGTTCTTACATGTTTAAACCTCAGTCACCTTCAAAGTGCTCTCCATTTGAAGCAATATGCCTAGAGAGACGTTTTCTCCACTGCTCAAAGCAGTGTTTGAACTCGTCAATTTTGACGCCATTTAATGCTTCTGCAGTTTTTTGTTTCACCTCCTCCACATTGGCAAAACGTTTCCCCTTTGAGGACTTTTTTCCATCTGGGTAAATAAAAAATACTCAGCAGGAGATCGGGTGAATAGGGAGGGTGGGGCACAGGGATCATGTCGTTTTTTTGTCAAAAACTCAGCGCAATGTGGGCAGATGTGCTTGTAAACCACCCATCATAAAATGGGCAGGCGCATTGAAAGAGTCTTCAAAAAAATTCACTGAAGCTGCACACAGCCTCTCACCACGCCAACTGGTACACTGATGCAGATGGGTTCTAGAACACTCCTCTAGCGGGGGAAGACTGAACTACAAGGGGCCCGCCCTCCAGAAGGTAATTCCAGTTTTTTGGGGTCCCCCCTCATAAAGTGAGGTGCTGCATGTAAAATGCTCAGCCTGCTCTGCTGATCGGCCTGTGGTCAGGAGATAATGGCCTAAAGACGTCCACGGTCAGATCCCCAGAACGTGTGTATAAGGGGGACCAAGGTTGCAGATGAAATGAAGGTTGCTGACCAACTGACCTTGGGGCGGGGAGATTAACCTGGATTATCTATGTGGGCCCAAGGAAGCCACAAGGGTCCTTAGAAATGCAAGAGGGAGGCAGCAGAGTCAATGTCAAAGTGATGTGATGTGATGTGATGTGATATGATGTGGGAAAGACGTGACCAGCCATTGCTGGCTTTGAGCGTGGAAGGAGACCGCAAGCCAAGGAATGCGAGTGGGTGGGCGGCCTCTAGGGGACCCTCCCCTAACCCTCTATGATGGAATGCACCCCACTAGCGCCCCCCTCCATTCTGGCCCAGAGAGACCCATTTCGGACATCTGGCCTTTGGAACTGTAAGGTAATAAATTTGTGTTGTTTTAAGTCATTAAGCTCATGGTTATATGTCACAGCAGTAATAGGAACCCAAATACCATGCCCAATGAGCAATCAATACTGTCACCACTTAGTAGTCATGCCAGAAAAATGTGTTGATTAAATGAATAAAAAGATCCCTGGCCTGGGCATCAGGAGCCTTGGAGTCCAGCTCCAGTCCTGCCCCGACCTGGCTGTGCTCTCTGGGGAGTTATCCACACGCTGAAGGATTTGGATTACAAATGACCCTCAGGTCCCTGCCTCCCAACTCGAAACATTAATTGTCCTTGTGCCCCACCTGCACCCCTCCTTTCCACCTGCACTCTGCTCCCTGCTCCCTGCTCCCTGCTCCCGGGCAGGGCCAGGCTGGGACCCTGGAGGAGAGAGCTAATAAGGGCAGGAGGAAGAGAATCGATGTGGGCTGGCATCGCTATGACAGATTGGCGAGAACGACAGATTTAATATCCTGCCGTTCTCCTTCCCCAGCCTGGGGGCCAGAATTGATTAAATAAATTAAAGTTCCACAGCCCGGGCTGCTCGGGGTAAGGTCGTCCGGTCCTCCCGCTGTCCCTGTCCTGCTGCAGAGCTCGCTCCACCCCAGGACATGCACCGCCTGGGGGTCCCGAGCAGCTGGCCGAGGTCGGAGTCCCGCAAAGTGCGGATGCTTCATCCTGTGTCCCGGCCGCACAGGGATGCGGATGGACCCTGGGTCAGGTGGGACACGTGATGGGATGGCGGAGGAGGAGGAGAGGGAAAAGACAAGAAACAAAGACAGGCCGGGCCCCTGGCAAGAGCGTGGTACAGGGGATGCAGCAGGGAGCTATCTGGCCGTGGTACCTGCTGTCTGCAAACTGGAGCCGAGCCCCCATTCCGCCCTCTGTCTGCTGAGCCCCTACCCCCGCGTACCATGTCTCCCTGACCTCCCCGGCCCCTCCTTTTCCAGTGTTTCCCATGACCTCTCAGGAAAGGCAGGCTCATCTGCACGGCCTCCTGGGCCTGCAGGGTGGGGGTAACTCCCATGTTCACAAGGACCGTGGAATCGCCCTAAGGCCCAGGCAGAAGATGGGCTGTCTGGGGGCACTCTGTGTGCCAGCTCCTGTCCCTGGGTGTGCAGAGTAAGTGCTATCTGAAGATCACAGAGCTTTGGGGGGTTCTTTTCTTCCTCTCCTACCTCCCGCACCCTCTGCTTTGAGTCTCATGGTCTTTTGTGATGGGTGGAGTTAACTTTTGGTCATTTCCAGTGTTTGGTTTTATCTACCCCACTGAGGGAAGGCAGATCCCCACTCGACAGACAAGGAAACTGAGGCCCGAAAAGGAAGCGGCGTCCTTGAAGCCACAGCTGCAGCCTGGACTGCAGGGGCCTGGCGGTCTCCTCTATCAGGGCTCACTCCGCGCCCGCGGAAGCACGGACAGGAAGACCGGCCAGGGGCAGGGTCACAGTGGGGCCAGGCAGTCTGGAGACATGGCAAAGACTGTAGCTCTAGACTTGAACACAACCTGTGGGATGGGACACGGGGACTGCACCCTCCTCCTTCTGTGCTCCCTCGAAGATGTCACCTGGCTTTCGTAGCCCCCGTGGACCCGGCAGTGCGTTGGCGAACAGAACAGGCTCTGGCATCCGATCAGCCAGGGCGCTTCTCAGAGCCTCGGTTTCCCTCTCGGTAAATGCTGCTGACGAGGGCACCAACCCATGAGAAGTGAAGGAAGCCAAGAGTTCACAGCCTGAGCCTTCCCTTTTTCATGAGGAACTTGGTCAGCACCCCCAAAACACACTGTACCCAGCCACTGAGACCCTGGAGCTTCAGAGAAATGACAAGAAGGTGCTCCTGGTTAATGGGTTGGGGCGACCGCTGCAGATGCAGATGGGTTCTAGAACACCCCCCTAGCGGGGGAAGACTGAACTACATGGGGCCCGCCCTCCAGAAGGTAATTCCAGTTTTTTGGGGTCCCCCCTCATAAAGTGAGGTGCTGCATGTAAAATGCTCAGCCTGCTCTGCTGATCGGCCTGTGGTCAGGAGATAATGGCCTAAAGACGTCCACAGTCGAATCCCAGAACGTGTGTATAAGGGGGACCAAGGTTGCAGATGAAATGAAGGTTGCTGACCTTCTCTCACCCCTCGGTGCGGCCGCTTTGCTTAGGACGTGAGGCCGGCCACAATTCCATCAGTTGCTCCGCCTGGAGCCAGTCCTCTGGTCTCCCGAGGCCTCGGTTCTCTCTCTCGCTACTGAGGTGGGAGGCACAGAGGTGAAAGGCAGCCAGACGCTCAGAAAGTCCCCCCAAAATGTCCATGCTCAGCCATCAGCCTGTCTGCCAGCTCCAGTCTAGCCCGAGGGGAAACATTCTCTCTCTCTCCTCAATTCTTATTTCAATCAACCAGCACACTCTTCTGGGGGAATAATAAGCAGGTGCCCTGAATGAACAGTCCTGGGACAAGGGCAGGCTGAGTGTTGTGGCATGAGCCCTGACGGTTTTTTTCTTTTTGTAATGCAAGTGCCTGGCTTGAGCTTTGATTGAGAGGCGTGCACTTCTAAGACTATTTCTGAAAAACACCTTGCGCCACTAAAGAGCCAGGCCACCTCCCCCTCGCGACACCTTTGTTTTAGAGATCTCCGTTGATTTCAATAACTGTTCTTTTGGGCTATTTGTTTGCTTTCTCATCTCATTTTTTCCCCCTTATACTCATTTGAAGACACTTTTTAGAGAGAGAGGAAGGGAAAAAGAGAAACTTTGATCGGTTGCCTCCATACACACCCCAACCGGACCGGGGATTGCACGCGTCCAGCCCGGGAGTCAAACCTGCAAAACCCTTCGGTTACGGGATGATGCTCCAACAGAGCCACGCTGACCAGAGTCATCTCACGCTTTAAGTTTCCACTCGTGTTAAAAATTCACCAATAAAGAGTGAGCCTGCGAAACCCCGGGCTCCCCGCCTCCACCTCAATAAATGCTGAACCCCAGGCCTGTACAATCTCTCTACCTGTGACCTTCCTGCGTGGGCCGGGGTGTGCTGTGTGATGTTCAGGTCCTGTAGGTACCTGTTTCTTTCCAAAGTGCCCTGGTGGTTATTGCTGAAGGGTGTCCTGCAATCATAGTAAGAACCACTCGGGCTGGGTCCAGCCACAACGGTGGTTCTTGATAGGCTGAGACCCGCATAAAACGTACACACAGAAAGCACCGCAGGGGGCTTGGGGGTGTGGTGGGGAGACCAGTGGAGGGCACCTAAGGACCTGTGTCCCATCTCTCAGATCCTGCTTTTGAGTCCACAGCCAAATTCCTCATCCTCCTCTCAGCCGCCTTTGCCCCCCATCTCCCTTGTCCTATCCCGGCCCCTACCCAGCTTTTCCCTTCTCTCCTTCCTTTTCCTCAAATGCACCTCCAAGAAACAGATGGTGGGTTGTTACGCCTCAGGGAACAACAATAACAACAGTAATAATAATAGTTCCTGCCCCTAAGCCCTCCCGTGAGGAGCGGGAGAGGTGCTAGGTTGTTTGCATGATCACCTATTGTAATTCTCAGTTCCTGAAGCAAAGAGGTGGGTGCGAGTTGGCTGCCAGTGTACAGAGGAGGAAACTGAGGCTCGGAGAGGCGCAGTGACCGACGCGGAGCTGGGGATTCGCACCCCCGGCCCCTGGCTCCAGGGCTGGCCCCTCACCGTGGCGGGTGCCTCTCTCCCAGCCTTGCCTGCTTCCCCTTCCATCTTCCTTCTCCCGCCGCCCTCGCCCCCTTCCCGCGTCCCACCCCAGCCCAGGCTCTGGGCCTCCCCGCCACCCTGGGGGAAATCCGTGGCTCTGCCCTGTCCATCTGGCCTCCCCAGTCTCCCCACCCAGTCGCCGCTCAGCAGAAAATCTTGTCCCGGTAGAGGAGAAGCCACCCTGGCCCGGGGGGTATCCCTGCTCCACATCAGTGCTGCTGAGCTGGGCTGCCCAGGACAGGCGGCTGCTCTCCCTGGGCCCCAGCAGCCCCATCTATAAGGCAGGGAAACTCACGCCCCAGCAGCACCTGGTCCGAGGAAAGCGTGTTTGTTTCTATTTTGCTCAAAATTGCTGTGTGCGCTGCTGGTGGCCTTTCCCAGCACCAAGGAGCCTCGGGAGCCTCTCAGATGAAGCACCGAGGGGGTCGTAGCAGATGGCTCAAGCTGTCCCCTCCCTCTTATCACAGCACCTGCCCGAGGGCCGCCGGCAGCCTTAGTGTTTACGGGCAGCTCTCTGGCCCTGCCCAGGCCGCTCTGCCCAGCCCAGCTGCCGTCTATCTGTCCTTGTCTGGCTCAGCCAGGCCCAGGAGGCCGCCAGCCAAGGGTTGCAGCCGGCGAGGGTAGGACTAGATCCAGCTCCTTTTGCTCAGATGGGGACATTGACCGAAGCCCCGAGAGGCCCAGGACAGCCTCCCCCAGCCCATGTAGCAAGCATCGCAGGAGCCGGAGCGGCAGCCCGGTGCCAAACGCGCCGCTGGAGCGCTGACCTCTTCCAGTGCGGGCAAGAGGGATCTCCGTGGCATAACTATATATCTTTGTAATACATTTTGTAAGATACCTGTGTGATTTTTTAAAAAATTCAAGCAGTGCGAAAGGATATAGACAGTGAAGAGTAAGCCTCCCTTTAACCTACCTTGGCTTCCCTCCCTTTTTCTAAAAATCATGTAAAACTATATTAACGTAAAATTTACCATGTTATCCATTTTTAAGTGTACAGTTCAGTGGCATTAAGTACATTCACACTGTGGTGCTACATCCGTCCCTAGAACTTCATTCTCCCAACTAGACCTCTGTCTACACTAAACGCGAACTCCCCGATCCCCTGCCCCAGCCCTGGCGACCACCGTCCTGCTTTCTGCCTCTGTGAGTTTGGCTCGAGGGATGAATGTCAGGAAAGCGGGATCATCTGGGGTTTGTTCTGCTGTGACTCTGTCTTGCTCCTTAGGGTCGCCAGCCCCCTGGGTACCTTTGGTCTCTTAGCAGATCTTGGCGACGAGTCCCCAACCACATGTTAGAGCTGCCTTGCTCCTTCTTGAACTTCATTTGAATGCTGCGTGGCTGAGCCACTATTTATCTCACCGGCCCGGCCCCTCGCCCCCACTTCCTGGGCACGGTGTGGTTTCTAGTCCCTCTGATACACAGGGTGAATCTCTGCGGAGAGGGAATTTCTTACAGTGGAACTGCTGGCTCAAAGGGTTTGGGCATTTTTAATCCTGAGAGATGTCTCAGATTTCCCTCCAAAGAGGTGGCTTCGCCCACAGTGGACGATGCTCGATGCCCGGAGGGCACCCGTCATGGAGGCTGAATCAGACTCAGTTTCTCCTGGGTCTCCTGTGGCTTTGCCCTGGCTTTGAGGGGAGCAGGCGGGTGACTTCTCATCTACTGTCCTTCCTGACATGAATATCCTCAGAAGCTCTGACTTTTGTCCCCAGGCCAGAGCGCGGGAGGCTCAGCCCCTTCTCCAGCTATCCCCCACCCCAGGGGGGTAGCCACAACCGTTCAGCCTCCATCACCCCAGGCCTGCAGCCCAGGCCTCCTCCCCCTGCCAGGAGGACCCAGCTGCGCTACAGCCTGGTTTGTTTCTCCAGCACATTTGTCCGAGAGAATTTATCTCTGGCCTTTCTTTTCCCGAGATAAACTGCGAACGCTCACAGCCTGCCGGTCTCCGGCTCAAGCTGGGAGTAGGCGGCACGGGGAGACCAGCAGGGCGTCGTGGGAGGCAGCCGTGGGGTCAAGGTATGGGTGGGGGCTTGTGTGCTGTGATGGGGTACGGGGACCGGCAGGGAAAGGGCCCCCATCCATTTACCCTGCTCCCAGTGAAGCATCCTCAGCTGCTACTGATGGGAGACTCAAGAGTTGGGACCTTGTAGTTGAAGGGAATAGTTAATAAGCCTCATAGTTAATGCACGGGAAAGGCCATTGTTCCAGGAACTGCAGGTACAGCCCCCTGGACTCCAGGGGACCACGGGCAATAGACGTTTGTGCTCCAGAAGAGACCATAAGCAATCACGGTGGCATCCGAGCCGCTGTGTTCCAGGGAGAGTTTGCCGCCCAGAACACAGATAAAGAAAATCGTCCAGGACACAGGACACAGATAAAGAAAATCACCGGTCAGCAGAGTAAAGAATGTTAGGGAAATTGCCGGACTGCTGCTTTTATCCGATTAACCTTTCCTGAATTCCAAATCCCTTAGCTACACTTTTTTCCCTTGAATTCTGAACCCCGTAGCTACACTTTTCTTCTCCTTATAAAAACGTTTGGTTTAAAACAGAATTTAAGACAGCCTGTTAGGGTCCATACCCGCCATCTTCCCAGGTCGCCGGCCGTCTGAGTAAAGCTCCCACAAAGACTCACTCCCTGCCTCTGCCTATTGGCTTTGGGGGTGACAGGCAGACCGAATGCCGGCTTTTCTGGTTTCACTGCTGCTCAGGCCTCTCTAGATTTACATTATCTTGCTTAACTTTGTCAAACCCTGAGCCCCCCACATGGTCCCATTTTCTGGAGGTGGAAACTACATCTCGCAAGGCTAAGTGACGCGGGCCTCCTGGCTCTAGGACTCAGCCCTTGGCCTGCCCACCCGGGGAGAGGACGCCACCTTTCTCTGGGTGGAAACCTGCGCCCTGCACGTGGGGCCGTCCAGCCCCCCTCCCCCACCCAGGGCCTCTCCCCAGGCCGCCTGGCTGCCAACGGAGCTGGGGAAGGGTCTGCGGCTGTTTCTGCCCAGGTCCCCCGGCTCGTCACAGCCACACGGCTGTGCCAAGGCGGGGCCCGGCCACCATCATAGTGACAACGCAGACACCTCACCTGTCCAGTGCGATCCACCAATCCAGTGGTAGAAACTTCTGGAAACCAGTCTCCTCTTTACACCATACACCTGCCCCTGCCCTTGGTCCCCCCACACCTCACAAACCCGTTTCCTTTTCTCCAGACAAGCACAGAAAGCATAAAACACCAGTTTCCCCCTGAAGATCTCCCCTGCGTGCGTTGGTGGGGGGTCTCCCGTGAGGCTGAGCCAAAGGGTCAAAGGTTAGAGACTCTTGCGAACTTCCCCGAGTGTGAGGCATAGATGCCCCGGTTTCAGGAGCAAGCCCCCTAATGATGAGGATAGTCAGGAGGGCGCGCAGAGCCATTCGCCCTCACAGGTCTATCAGGGGGCCCACATGACCAGTGGGCATCGGGCCCGGCCCTCGGACCACCCCTGCTGCAGCCCAGAAGGCACAGGCCCTGGGGACCTGCCTTGCTCCTCTTCCCTGGCCCTAATCCTGCTGCCGTACAGAATTCGTGGCTGACAATAATTGGTCTCACAAGAATAAAACTTAAACAAGTCTGAAGCCTTTGGGGATGGTATTAGCACACTAACTCTGTTTGTGGTTTAAATATTAATGTCAGAGTGTAATCGCTCCCCCTCCTGTCAAAGGCATTGGTTTGGAAACAATTTCGGCCCAGCAAATGGGAGTCGCTCATCCTAGATGGCAGTGTGCGTCGGGGAGAGTTCGGCATTCTGGAGAGTTCTGGAGACCTTCGAACAATGGCTACAAGTTGACAGCCTGTGGGCCCCGTCTGGGTCACATCCCTGTTTCAAAATATTGACCTGAACCATGATTGAACGAAAAGAATGACCCAGATTTTAATCTCTGTGGCGGGGCTGGACCACAGTCCCATACGGCCGCCGTGGGCTGCACGGAGCGGCGGCTGTTCCCTGGACGGGCGTTCATCGCGTTTACCGCAGCCCCCACACGCCCTGTGGCGCCTTGCCCAGTCCACTTGGCCCATTTTCTTCACCTGCCTGAGCCTGTTGGCTGTCTGAGTTTAGGGCTCTGGTTTAAAATTTGGAGAGTTCGGAAGTGAGGAGGGTCCAAATAGCACAGCAAAGAGCGAGGAGCCAGACGTGTGGAAGGGGACTAGGTCAGGATCTAGAGGAAGCGGCATGTCTGGGGAAGGGGCGGCTCCAGCCCGCTCCTGTCCTGCCCCCCTGGAGACCACTGTGGTGGGCCAGACCCAGCCTCCGTGGATTAGGTGATGCCACAAGCTCGCATTCTAGAGATTACGCTTCCCCACCAGAGGCTTCCGGGAGAGCAGCAGGGCAGGAGCGGGGGTCGTGTTGGGCATTTTTATGGGTAGTTTGGTTTCTCCCTCTGTCATCCCCAAACGCTCCTCACCTCCAGCCTGGAGTGAGAGCCAGGAGCTGTGGCCTCTGGATGGGGCTGCTGCTGAGCGACTTTGGACAAACAGGTCCTGCGTCCTAAACTCCTGCCCATCTGGATAAGTACACCTGGCTCCACTCTCTGCCTCCCCACTTTTCCCAGGGCTGAGGCGGCTTCTAAAGGGTCGCTCAGGTTGGGGGGGGGTCACCCAATGCTCTCCTGAGGAGGGGTCCCTGTAGTGTCCCACACGGCGCACGTCTACAGTAGGGACCGAATTTGAGTACAGCAGAGAAGAGTGCTGGCGTTCGAGTAAGAAAACACAGCAAGTCTTGCTTCTCCTCCTACCAGCCGTGCGAACTCTGGTGAGTTCCTTCACCCTTCGGAACAGGTTTGCCTCTCTTGTAAATGAGAGAAATGGAGCCAGCTCCGCAGGGGCGTGGCAGGAATAAATTAAGCCCCAGGCCTGGCACTCTGCACTGCCCAGGTGCTCAGCAAGTGCTGGACGGGACCTGTGGTCTTGAAATGAATTCCGATTAATTAAGGTGTTGCATGAACCGTAAAGCCCTGCTGTGGGGCATAGGCTGTCACTGGGGGCGAGGGAGAAGGGGTAAGAGGAGGGACTATAGCGGTGACAGCAGGACATTCAGGAAAGGCCATGCTGTGTTCCCTGTAGGGACCCTAAGGAGTCAAGCTGACATCGAGATGCCTGCTCATGCTGACCTATGGAAAAGGGGGATTTATTACTCAGTCTTAAAGGTGCCTCGCGGTACCCAAGGGCAGGAAGAATGGGGTGGGGGCTGAACAGCAAAATGGTCAGATTCCGGCGGCTGCTCCTTTGTCTCTCTCTGCACGTGTATCCGCCTGTCTCTTTGTCCCTTTCACTGTCCTTTGTTGCTGTCTTTCTGTCTTTCCCTGAGTGTGTGTCTGTCTCTGCTCTCCCTGCCTCCCTCTCCCAGCGCCACCATGTATCTGTCTGTCTTTCTCCATTTTTGTCTCCCTTTGGGCCTCTGCCTCTCTCTCTCACTCCGCTGGCCAGGCTTGCCTAGCCAGACAGGCCCTCTGTCCCTCTCTGCAGGCCCGCTTGTCTCTTCTCTCTGCACACCAGCTCTCCCTTGGTCCTGTGCAGGCCGGATGTGGCCACTAAAGCCCCAGCTTCGCGCCACACTCAGTTCAAGTGTTTCAAGTGCCCGGCCATCGGAGACAGCAGGATCACACGGGACTGGACTGCAAACCTCGGCCAGGAGGCTGCCTGGGGCCCGGGCCAGCCCAGCCCCCAACCCCGGTCTGGCTCACCCAGGGGGCTGGGCAGAACACGATACGGGGGCTTAGCTCCGAGACGACACCTGACATTTCTCAGAGAAGAGGGGCTGGGCCGGACCACCCCTGGGACATACTGACTCCAAGCCTTGCGAAGATATGGTTGGGGGTCAGAATTAGCCCCTTGACATTTCAGGGGTGCCCTTGGGCCAGTTGTCCAGCCATAACCACCTGAGCAGAAATAGGGATGCAGCACCCAGTGACGGGCAGTGCACCCCCTCTCTCCAGGTTACTTCAGCAGAGTAAGAGGGGCTTCTGG
Source organism: Pteronotus mesoamericanus (assembly GCF_021234165.1). Taxonomy (NCBI): domain Eukaryota; kingdom Metazoa; phylum Chordata; class Mammalia; order Chiroptera; family Mormoopidae; genus Pteronotus; species Pteronotus mesoamericanus. Next base: position 4,454,893 of record NW_026555200.1, read on the forward strand.
AGGCCTCAGTGCCCTCATTGTCCAGGGGCCTCTCTGCCCAGGCGGGACGGCAGAGAGGAGAAGAGGCTGAGCACCAGGCCAAGGCACAGGGCGCAGTCTCTGGTATGCAGCCGGTGCTCAATGCTTGTTTGCTGAATGGATGCACGAAGGCGTGGGTGAGAGCAGGACAGAGTCACAGGCTGTAGCGAGCGTGGAGACAGGGAACAGGGAGCAGGAGGCAGAGCCCGAGGCGGCAGGAGTAAGCGGGAGGCAGACACAGGGCAGGGAGCAAGGGCCGGGAGGCGAGGGGCTTGCTGGGGAATACCAAAACAGCAAGGAGGGGAAAAGAGGGAGGGGGCCGTGGCGGGGAGAGATGCTTTAATTCATTTCACTTCATCTCTGTTCATTTTGGACAAATAGAGCAGAAACTGCAGACCAAGAAAGGAGGAAACAGGGCATGAAATTGCACTGTGCTTCTAATGGCTCCGCCAGAGGTGGCCCGAGCCTGGTAACCCACGGGGGCAGCTGCCCCGCCCAGGCGCTGTGGGCTGGGCCCCCTGTCCCCGCGCGGCTGGCTGGCGAGAGCTCGGGGTGCCGGATGCCAGAACCGCAGCTCCGGCGCCTGCCTGGGAGGCTTCTCTCAGGGTCACCCGCCTCCTGTGCCCCAAGTGGTCACAGAGCGCTTCAAGGAGCCCCGGTAGAGACCTCCATTAGACATCAGAGAAAATCCCTGCAAGTTAAAGGGATTTGGTGAACTAATACAACCTGGATTTAGATGATCAAAAGCATTTCTGGAGGCGCCATATGGAAGCAGCTGGAAGTTTCTGGCTGGGTGTGGGCTTCGGGAAGTGCTTTTTTCCCTCTGCAGGAGCCCGGGGGGCTGGAGGGTGGAAGAGGGGCTGGACCGATGGGGGGCTCCAGAGGGCAAGAAGGTCTGCCGATACCCAGCCCGTTCCCTCCTGCCCTGCCCAGGCCGGCTTGCTGTTCCCTTCAGCAGGAGGTTCATATACAAGGGCTGAGAACAAGAACAAGTTCCCTCTAACAACCAACTCTGGGGGGGTCCAGATTCCTGAGTGGGTCCTCCTCTGAGCCAGGGTGGATGAGCAGGAAGGTGGGGGCCCCCAAGCCTCCGTCTTCTCTCTACCAGATTTGGCTCTGGACAAATGGCCCACGGGGAGCCCAGCTCCACATCTGCCCCCCGATCCCACCTGTATCTCCCTGCAGGTTAACATTTCTCCAGCTCAGCTCAACCCCGGTGCTCTCCTGCCTATTGGCTTTGGCATAAATCATGTCAATTTAAATAGCAAGTGCCACGATACGTCGCGTACTTATTGTATCCCAGCCATCGGGCCAAGCCTTGACGTGCATTAGCCCAGGTGCCATCAGCTCCTCACAACCGCCCTCATGTGATCATCGCCCTCATCCAAAGAACCCTGGCCGTCTGCTCCGGAGTTCATGACCTTCACCTGGGCTGGCGAGTCAGTCCGTGGTAGTGAGGCGGACTGATGGTTTGGACAGTGAGTTGCGGAGTTAGGCGATGAGTTGATGGATTTGGGTTCGATAGCTTGGTAGCATGCGTGGGTGGTTGGTTTGGTGGGTTAAGAGCCGTGTGGAAAGGCGGTTGGTGACTGGCTGGGTGTTGGCTTGGTGGGTCGGATGGGTGGGTTAAGGTTGGACCGTCGCATAGCTGGGTAGGATGGATGCAGACTCACCGACCCCAAAGCACAGCGTGCACTTTCCAATCCCTAAATCTGGGCTTTGCCCTCCTTTCTACCCACAACACCCCCCCTCCCTTCTCTTCTACTCTTGCTCCTCCTTCAAGGCTCAGCCCAAACTCTGCTGCCTGCGCGTGTCACTGCCGCAAAAAGCAAGTTCACTTCTGCCAGCAGCCGATGGTGCTGCTGCGGGTGCTGCTCGCCTGACGCCTTGCCGTGCGCTGTCTCTGGCCGTAGTTACTTCTACCCGACAAATGGGACTGGAAGCTCCTTGAGGGCAGACACAGTGCCGCGTCCGAGTGTGAGTGATGGTGCCTCTCTGTGCGTCAGACGCGGGGTGTAAGTATCTGGCCAAGAGAAGGAAACTCCAGGGACTCTCCCCCAGTGACTCTGAGCCACCTTCTCTGGGCTCTTCAGAGGTCCCAAGACACAGCAGTGCCAGCACCTGGGGCCACATGTCTCACTGCAGATCCCTCCTCTGCAAGGCAGCATGAGCTATGCGATTCCTCATCGCAGAAAATGAATGTTTGACACTGTGAGGATGTGCAGGCTGCAAAGGCTGCACAGGGCGCCCGTGGCCGGCACATGCCTGGGGCTGGCCCCAAGAAGCTTCTAGTAGCCTCGGGGGCAGTGTGGAGGGCAGAGCCTGCGGCAGGGGAGGTGCAGGCCGGAGCTTCCGGCAGCCTTTCACAAGCTCAGCGGTAACCCCAGTGGGTTCCACTCTCCTCTGCTCATGACTTTCAAACGCAGTGCCCTCCCCCGTGGTGCCACGGTGCCTCTCGCCCCTCCCACCCGCGTACCCGCTTCCAGGGACAGTGAGGAGGCACTGGCAGGAGAACCAGCCTCCCCCTATCTAGGCGAATACTTTCCCTGCTAATTGGTATTTGCATGGCTAATCCCGGGTAAAGAAGGGATCATTTGCATTTTCTAGGGGTAATGATATTTGATGTTGTCAACTTATTACAACCTTAATCACCACTCAATTTCCTGCTTTCCAAGTTCCCAATCACGCTGCCACCCGAAATAACCACCTCCTTGAGATTTCTGGCAGAGTCCCTTTGGGAGGGAGCCACGTGGGGATCCCCCAGCGGAGGGGGCCAGATGACATTCTGAGCCCTATAGAGCGCCACTTCCCTCCTCCTCCCTCACCCCTTCCCTGTGCCCTTCCCATCCCTCCCGTCCCCTCCCTTCTACTTCCATGCTTCCTCCTCTCTTTGTCCTTCTCTTTTTCTTCTCCTTCCTTCTGTCCACCCCATCCTGCTCCAGGGCTGCCAGGGCAGGGAGCCCTCACTTTACCAAATCCACAGCTCTCTGCAGGAAGCAGAGGACAAAGGAGCGGAAGGGATCTTCCATTGCAAGGATGGGAGAAGAAGCCCTGGGGCGCCAGCGTCTCATTGGAACCTGAGTTTCCAGAGCAAGAGGGGAGCTGCTCTCCAAAGCTGCAGCAGAACCCCACTTGACCCCATTGACAAAAAACAAGAGAGTCATATTAAAGGGACAATAAAGAATAATTTTTCACAGGCACTACCTGTGTTAGGCACTGCGTCAGCGCCTCCCCTGAATTTCTCCCCGCCCCCGTTTCCCTGAGAGTGGAGCCGGCGTCCTTCTGAAGGCCTTTCTGACCCGAGTGATCTGCCCTTGTTTCCCAGGATGCTCCCTCTCTCCTTGCTCCGCTGCAGCCACGCTGCACTCCTCGCCCATCCTCAAACTCCAGGCGTGTCTCTTCGGGCTTTGTGCTGGCTCTTCCCTGCGGCTCGGAACGCTGGGGCGCTGGACGTCTGCGTGGCCCCTTTACATGGTCTGTCCTCCATGCACCCTGCCCTGACCCTCCTTCCTCATTTAATTTGGCAACTCACTGCAGAGCAGGGAACGTACACGCGCCCGTGCGCGCACACACACTGCTGCCTCCAACACTCGGGATCTTTCTTGCCCTGTTTTCTCTCTTGTCCTTTTAACACATCCCATCACTAACTCACCTTGTATGAGTGTTGTCCACTCCCACCCCAAGGCAAGGATCATATTAGACCCTCGATGGCTATTTATTGCCTGAATAAAGGAATCTTCCTGGTAACCTTAGGAGGCAAGTACTGTCATTGCCTTTGAGGCAGAAGGGGGTTCAGCCTCTTGCCCGGGGCCACACAGGCATTAAGTGGCAGGCCCAGCATCTAAACCCAATCTTCCTGACCCAGGGCTGTGCTCTTATGCAGCTCAGTGCTGCCCAGGAGGGACAAGCCTGCGTCCCTCCCTGTTTGGCTGGAGGTGCCCCAAAGCGGCCCTGTGGGGGCTGAGGCAGCCGTCCCTGCTAGTGGTGTGGGCGGGGGGACAGAGAGACCAAGTGCAAATCCAGGCTTTCCATCCGATACTGAGGGCCTCTGAGCAGTTACATACTCTCAACCTGCCTCAGTTTACTCCTCCATGAAATGATACCTGCTCCTAGAGCTAGGTGAGAATTCAGGGAGCTAGTGCCCCTAGCTGTTTCACACAGCGCCTGCTTCCTGCGGTGCCAACATGCTCAGTGAGTGACGTTTCCTCTTCCTGCCATTTCTAAGACGTCTCACGAACATTTCCCAGGATTCCCAGGGTGGCAGGGCCCCCCTGCTGGGCTATCTGCTGGGTGCGATTTCGCAGCAAGTGGCCGGATCTAATGTATGGAACAGAGAAGCCACGCGGCGGACCGCAGGCCAGCCTGGCCGATTCCGCGGGTGCCAACCCCAGGGTTGAGGCCCCTGGTGTGTCCCCGTCCTTGGTGAGGTGTGCCCGGGTATTCTGCCCCTGACACCCTCAAGTTCCCAAGTTTGCACAGCATTTGCTTTTGTGATCAATTCATTTGACATGATGCCATCACATTCTGTTGGGCGTCCCCGGTGGAATTGGGCATGACCCTGGGGTACACCCAGGGGGCTCTAGGAGGGGACAAAGGAGAAGGGCTGTACTAGGCCACACATAGCTCTTCCCTCTGCAAGGCCAACAAACAGGAGGAAAAGGGACTCACAGCTCCGTCTTGAGATGGTTGGCTTATGTAGCCAACCACCAAGGTCCAACTGGATCTTCTAAGGAAACTGGAAGAGGTGGAGGCCCCGGTGCATGCGCAGATGTGCAGGCAGGCCCACCTTTGGGGAGTAGGGAGAGCAGGTGGGCTGGGAGCTCCCACCCAAGATAGTCACTGGTTCCCTGGTCCCCTGAGGCTGTGTTGGAGATGATCCTGCAGTCATGCCACAGGAGACAGCCCTTCTACTCCCGCTGACCACAGCTGTGAAGAGGACAGGGGGTTCCCCAGAGGCCGCCTCCCTGGGTTCCCTGCTAGAGGCAGCCTATGGCTGCAGCGCCCCGTCCCCACCCCAGGCAAGCAAGGTCCCTGAGTGGCCTCACTGGGTAATCAATGCCCTCATTTTTGGCCTCTAAATGACGGAGGAAGATGATCATTAAATACTCGTATAGTAATTCAACAAATTGTGGCCTTTTAAACCATCTCCAGTTGGAGAACCTGGGCTTGCACCCAGCCTCGCTCATTCCTAATAGATTTCTCGAGCTGAATAACAAATCGCCTGCGACTAGCGAGGAGCGGAGGGAGAAGCGAGCGGCGGGAAAGGCAGAGGGGCCGCAGCGGCCGCAGAGAGGCAGGGAAGCGAGCCCCTTGCTGGGAGGGTTTCCCAGGAAAGCACTTTGAAGGATGGAGTTCCTGGGGGGAGTTGGGGGACCAGCTCTGAACCAATGAATTAAACATTCATTGAGCTCTTTCAAAGCAGCTGCTATCAGAGAGGGGAAATGCTTTAATTAATAAAGCATAGCCAGGGAGAAGGAGTGGTTTTCCAATACTGCACCCAGGGGGTCCTGAGAGCAAGATAAAGCAGAAACCCATGGCCCCCGGGGAGGGGCGGCAATGGCTCAGGTGGCCCCTGGCTCCTAGGGAGGGAGGAATATCCTTTCCTGGCCTTGGGGTCCAACCCAGAGCTGAGGCCACCTGCCCCGGGGAGACCCTGGAGATGGGGCAGAAAGAACACTAACCTGGGTGTCCTTGGATGGCACCGCTATTTTTAGTTGTTAGTTGCTGTGTGACCTTGGGCAAGTCACTTCCCCTCTCCCTGCCTTGGTTTCCTTACCCATGGCCTCAGACTGGGTTCTGGGGAGCCATTCGGTTCCTTGAAGGTGTCTCAGGGCTGCCTATGGAGGTGGGGGTGCAGGCAGGGGTTGCTCTGAGCCCCAGCTCACCTCTAGCCAGAACAGCTTTGCTTTTGTCTGCAAATATATACCAGAATTATGTAAGATGCCTTTTGAAGAAGGAACCCTGCAGGGTTAGAAGAGCTTGAGGACCACTGGCTTAGATGTCTTTCCTATCTCATTGGCAGCCTGTGCCTCAAAGCCAAACGATTCCCAGCTGGGTGGACAGCCCGTGTCAATCATGAACTCACACCTCGCAGGCGCCCAAACTGGGGGCTGCTGGGGAGAATAAGAAGGCCCTACATCTTTCAGGGGGCTTCCAGTCTAATCCAGGTTTGGCAGATATGTGGCACACATACCCTTCTTCCCACCTGTTGCCCATGGCAGACATGACTAATCAATGCAGCCCTTCCTACTGCAGAGGTCAAATGTGACCTCAACTCCTTTCTCAGCCCAGGCATCCTCTGCCAATCAATTGGCCCTCGGTACATGAAATGAAACACCTCCCTGCCCCCTCTGGTCAGTTCTAACCAACAAAATGCAATGGGCTGCCTCACTCGGGAGTGAAAATTTTATCCCGGTTTGCTCATTCAATCAACAGGTACTCATTGAACGCCTACTGTATGTGAGGCATTGTTCTAGGGCGACAGCAGGTCTGATGGCTCTTATAGTAGGGAAGTGAGTTGGGTGATAAAACTTTAAGCAAACTAAAAAGCAAGGTTATCGCAGACAGTGAAAAGCAAGGCAAATGTTGAACACAGAGTGTTACTATAGAAAGGGACTGGCCAAAGTGCCAAGGATGGAAAGGAGGGGTCATGCAAGGGTCTGGGGAAGGAACAGACGCCACAGAGGGAGCAGCCAGTGCAGAAGCCCAGAGGCAGGACAGGGATTGGTGTGTTGGGGGAACAGCAAGGGAACTCCTGGGCCTGGAGTCTGGGGGAGGAGAAAGGGGACCGAACGAGGGGAAGAAGCGGGCAAAGCGGCTCTTGTGGGTTCTCATGGGCCACCGTCAGGAGTTTGAGTGTGCGCGTGAGGGAAGCCATCGCAGGGCGGTGACAGTGTCTGATTCGTGTTTTAGAGAGATCCTTCAGCAGCAGCTGGACAATTCCCTATGGGGCCGCGACAGAGGGGGTTTGTTTCTTAGGAAGGTGTGGCTATCGATGAGCCCAGCATTACAATTCTGTGTTCTTGCTAGTCCCTGGTCACATATTGAAGAAGGCTGGGTCTCTGTGGCTTTTCACAGCTGTTTCTGGCATTTTCCACCTGGAGAGCCCCCTCCTTTCACTTCAAAGCTCCTCCCGCTGCCCCCGCCGTAGTTCCTGTCCCAGCCAACCCTCCCAGGTGCTCTGGGCCCCACGTCCTTGCTGACTCCTTCACTCGCCACAGCTTCCCTGTGTTCCATCTCCTTGTGTTCAGCCAGCGAATTAAGCGGCTCTTCTAAGCGGGTAGATTGCAAAGGGTTCATGGGCAACTGCACCAGGTCATTCATAGGGTAGGGAGCAGGGGAGGTTGGGGGAGGAGGTCCAGGGACTCATCTAACCTAAGGAAGTGACCATAAATACGGAAGCAAATACAACACATAAGGTACATTTCAAGTGACTCCGTGGACATGTGGGACACTCAGCAGGTCCAAACCCAACCCTCCCTGAACCCCAGCACACACCACTGGGTACGCTCGCTGCCCCCCACCCAACCCAAGACAGCATGGACCCTAAGGGGCCACCAGTTGCTTCGAGGGGCCCACACGCAATCACAGATCGCCTGCGGCTTAAATAAACGTTGTCGTGCCCACCCACGCGAGGCCATTTCCAAGGGGGTGAAGATGCTGTCGTGATTTGTAAATTCATGTGTACATGTCGGATTCACGGTCACTTGTCACACCGGATGTTCTCAATGAGCAGGAAAGCACGGCTACTGTCAGTGGGGCCCCATGGAACAGGTGGGCGGGAACTAAGAGGCTTCACTGAACGTGCTCATAACATCCTATCAGGCGGTGTGAAAAGCAGCTCACGAAGGCGCAGTGGGAGCCCGTGTTCATAAATATACAAGGAGAAGGGACGGGAAAGCCGCAGCACACAGTAAAGGGTGAAAGGATTTATAGGCTAATTCCATTTTTCTCTTTGTGCTCATCTCTTTTCTCAATATTCTACCGGGACTAGGTGTCCCGTTAACCAAATTACATAAAAGGAGAAGGGCCCCCGAGATGGCAAAGAGACCACAGGTCACAGGCAAAGGGTTCCCTCGTGCCCCTCCCGTCCTGCTGTGCGGCAGCCGAAATGGGGGCCGGGGCCTGCCTGGCTCGGACCCTGGCTCTGGAGCTGGGTGGGAGGGCATGGGCACGGCCCGGGCAGCTGGGGGACGGGCCGCCCCGGGCCGCAGCGTCACTCTGAGGGGGCTCTCCCAGGCAGCCCAAGGGGGCAGGAACCCCTCCAGCCACCACGGGGGCCGTGGGCGGCTTCCATCTGCTTCCCATCACTCTCTCATACCCAAATCGGCCTTCTCGGGGCAAAGAGGCTTTGGTGCAGGTAAATTAAAAAAAAAAAAAAAAAAAAAAAAAAAAAAAAAAAAAGCCCAACCCTGTGTTCTCATTCCATCTCGGGGAATGAAAGTCTATATGAAACAGCTTCTTATCAGCGGCTCCAACTCTTTATACCTTCAAGGCTCTTTCTTTCACTCTGTTGGCAAATTCCTCCCGACAATTACTGCCTTTGACAAGCCTGCCAGGCTGCAGTGGGCGTGCGGGCAGCTTGTCCTTCACGTCCTGCCTGTGGGAGCCGCAGAGCCGGGCCCCCTTTGAGGGCAGGACGGACAGGCGGGCGGTGGAGGCGGGGAGGCTGCGGGCACTGCCCAGGCCTCTGCTGCCAAGCACCAGATGGGGACCAGGACTTCATTTGTGAGACAGACTCCAAGCCTGAGGGTGTCTGGAAGGAAAGTGTTGCCCGGATGGCCTGGCTCTGGGCCTCGGGGGAATCGGGCCGCCTCGGTCTTCTCTGGCGGCGGTGTCCGATACGGGCCTGGGGGGGGATGGAAGAAGCGCCCTCCATGGGCAGCCGCAGGCCCCATCCATCTGCTCTCTGCTCCCTGGGGGCACGATACAGGCTCCCACACCTGCTTCATGAGCTGCTGGAGGAGGTCCCTGGGGAGCGGCTGCAGCGGCAGCAGGGCCAGGTTGGAACTGCAGGTGGCAGAGGGGATGACAGATGACACTCTGCTGCGTATGTTCCTGGGTGAGAGTTTGGGCCCTTAATGGAGGACGTGCCCTTCAGCCTGCTGCTCCAGGCCCGGCAGCCTGGCGGCCATTAGCAGAGCATCCGCCCCGTATGGTGACTTCCAAGGCCGCACGGGGCCTCCTGGCAGGGGCGGGCAAGTGGCCAGCGGCCAGCGCGACGTGGAGGCCTACTCACACAGTGGCCTGGGCAGCTGGCCCAGGGCTCCGCGAAGCCTGAAGGTCCAGGACAGTCAGTAGCCAGCCCCGCCCCTAGTGGGGACATCAGGCGGTTCTCAGGGAGACTGGCCGCTGAGACACATCAGCCGAGCTCCTGTACACATCTCATTCTCCATCCTGCACCCGCCGTGGAGCTCCGGCCACGGACCCTGGGCCCCTCCACCTGGGCCCGCTGGTGTTACGAACCAAACACTTTCATTCTTGGCTAGTGCTCAGCCCTCCTCTTGATAGACTGTGTTATGTGCCTCAGGTTCAGGGCAGAGGTGAGCCATTCATTCGTTCAACCAAACTTCACTGAGTTCCTAGGAAGTGCTGGGCACTAGGGACACAACAATGAGCATGACAGGTAGGACAGCTGCCCTCCTGGGACATGTCTCCTTGACGTCCGAAGACCCTGCTCCAGCTTTGGTGCTTGGCGATAGGAAGAACTCACAACGCTCCTGCTGAACAAGATGAACTCAGCTCTGCTCACCAGGCCCATTCACTGTCTTCTCCGAGGCAGTGGAAAGGGAAGCAGGCACCGGGAAGCAGGCACCGGGAAGCAGGCACCGGGAAGCAGGCACCGGGAAGCAGGCACCGGGAAGCAGGCACCGGGAAGCCGCCCTGTCCGTCCCCGGGGAACCCCACCCAAGGTCTCCTTCTGCCCTCTGGTGTTCCCGGCCCAGCACAGCACCTGCCCATTCATTCATTCATTCATTCCACAAACGGTCTTTGAGCACCTACTGTGTGCTAGGGAGTACTTTACACATTGGGGATACATCAGCAAACCAAGCAAAGGTAATTCTCCTGGGGGGGAAAGAAACAACAAACAAATAAGTAAAATGATGCATGTTAAAGGCAATAAGTGCTGTAGAGAGAAGCAAAGCAAGGAAGAGAGGAGTCGTCACAGGGTTTACATGGGATGGCCAGGAAAGTTCTGGAAGAAAGGGCCACATCCAAGCCAAGACTCCAAAGAAATGAGGGAGGGAGCTGGGGGGGGGTGCTGGAAGGCAAAGGGCACCCTGCCGTGGGCAAGTTTAAGGCTCAGCACACAGGCCAGCGTGACCAGTGAGCGGGGCAGGTGGAGGAGGGCGGGGTGGGGAGCGGAGTCCCTGTTCAGCCATAGTTGGTTCAGTGAGGACCCCCTAAAACATATGTCCACATCCTAGTCCCCAGAACCTGTGACTGTGACCTTATTTGGGGAAAGGGCCTTTGTCTGTGACTAAATTAAGGATCTTGAGATGAGGAGATCATCCTGGATTATCTGTGTGGGCCCTAAATCCAATGACAAGTGTCCTGATAGAGGAGACAGACATGACACAGACACACAGAGGAGAAACCAGGGGAAGACAGAGGGAGATGTGGCCATTAGCTGAGGAACAGCGACAGCCACTAAGAGCTGGGAGAGGCAAGGACAGCTTTGCCCCTGTGGAGGCAGGGTGGCCCTGCCTAGACATTGAACCTCTAGCTCCTTAATTTCAAGAGAATAAATCTCTATTGTTTACGGTAGCCACAGGCAGCTAATCTGGAAGCCATAGCAGGACGGTGAGAGGGGACCTGTGGAGGGTTTGAACAGAGGGGAGACGTGAGCTGAGGTCTGTTTTCCCAAGTACAGACGCTGGGAGGAAGGCTGGAGGGGAGAGAAGGGGCAGGGGACACTCAGTCACCCGGGCAGGCAGCGGACACACACGCGGTGAGTGCTGAGGGGCAGGCCCTCGTGGGGGACACAGAGTGTCCCCAGACCTGTCCCTGCCCTCTCGGCGCTCACTGTCCAGGACACAGCACAGAGAGGGAAGTACAGGGATGAGGCTGTTTGTGTGTGTCTCACCGCAATCAAGCCGCTCCTGCAACATAATGAGCAAGTCTGATGATTACTGAGCGCTCCCTGTGAGCCCGGCGCCTTGCCGCGGTTCAGGTGTTTTCTCCTTTCATCCTCATAAGAACCTTCTGTCCTTAGAGAACGTAGCTGCTGTTATCGCCATTTGGCAGGTGAAGAAACTGAGGCTTGCTCTGCATCATTGGGTTGCCGAGGGGCAGGGCTAGAATGTGAACGTGCCCTGCCTGAGGCAGAAGCTGAGGTCCTCTGCATCTGCCCCAGCAGCAGCGGGAGTAGAGGGAGGGTGGTGGGGAAGGAGGGCAGGAGCGCCACAAGGTCACCCAGGCAACCCAAGGCAGAGGCAGGATTCGAACCCAGGACCTCCATGGCTCACAAAGCACGAGCCACAGGTGTATGCTGTCCTAGAACAACAGATGCCTGCCAGAGCAGTAGGAAGCATGGGGTTCAGAAGCAGGGGGCTGGCCAAGGGTGGGTGGAAGGTGTTCTCTGCGAGCTCATGGGACTCAGCCCTTGGGTAGCAAGAGACCACTGGGCGTAGGGACCCAGGGGAAAGAGGTGGGTCCTCCAGTGCCAACTGACAATCAGGGTCCTTGGGTGTTGGCCCAAGCCACCTGTACCTCCACCAGGCCCAGGAGCCAGGCCATTGAGAATCTGGGGCCCTCACATCAAGACCTGGAGCCACCTAGGTCTTGATGACCTATGTGGGCTCCACCTCGTCACCTTCTCCCCTTCTCCTGGATTAATATTATCATCGCGGCCTGAGAAAAGAGAGCCACGTGCTGGCAGCTTATTTTTAACTGCTTCCAAATACGCATCCTAATTGTCACGCAGTTCTAAATAGAAAGTGATGGCAGGAGCCAGAGTTTGTTTTGGGGACACGAGGAATGAGGGATTACACGTTGGCAGCAGCTGCCGCGGGGACCCTAGCCCTCCGCCCTTCTGGCCTGGTGTTTTGTCTCTTCTTGTAGCTGTTCCTAATAACTACATCAGGCCAGAAAGTGGAAGGGGGAGCTGACACCTTCCATAAAACAACCGTGGGGATTGGGCCCCGGGGAGGCCTGCCTGACGGGCGGAAGAGAAATGGAACGGGGCACAGAAGTGGGCGGAGAGCCTGGCCCGCTGCATGAGGGAGCCCACGTGTGCGCCGGCCAGGCCCCATGATGCCCATGGCTGCTGACACACAGGGACTGTCAGGAGACAGGACAGGCAAAGGGAGAGAGCCGGAGCCTGCCCCGCCCCCACTAGCCCAGCATTCTCTCCCGCTCCCCTGCCCCCACACCCCCTGCCGTGCTCCCCTAAGCTCACCTCCACCCCAATCCAATTAATGTCACATAGGATGGTGACCCTTAGTTGGGGAGCGGGGGTGGTTAGACCCTTTTGAGAATAATAATCACTATTGATTCTGTCCTCTGGAAAATGCACACACTTGCAGTTCCGGGTGTGGAGGTCACAGCCCCTTGAAGTCTGTGCAGGTCCCCTGGTGAGCACTGCATCCGTGATAGGATGCAGCGGCGAAGGGCAGGGGTCTGGGGGCGATTCACCTGCACCGCCACACGGAGTCCATCGTTCCCGGACTGCGAAGGATCTCATGGGCAGCGCTGGAGCTCCTCCAGGCTTCAGGTACCGCATTCGTAAGTGGGGAGGGGAGAGTAATATTGACACCTCCCTTGAGGAGCTGCTGACAGGCTAGGTGAGCTCCTAAGTTGTAAGTGCTTAGAACAGTTCTAGAGGCGTAAAAAGAGGCCCCATTAATGTCGAGCGCTAGGTACACAACCTCGGGCAAGCCACGCGCCTCTCAGAGCCTGGGTTCCCCCATCTCTACAGTGAAGACAGGGTGTTACAAGTGCTGGGGACCACGTCTGCTACCTGGCACACAGTAGCTGTTATTCTTGCCCCTCTGGTGGGGAGTCTGGGTCAGTGTGTGACTTACTCTAGGTCCCGCTGGATGTGTGGGGGCAGGGGAGGGTAGTGGGGGACAGGGAGAACTTTCATTACTGAAGCCTTGCACCAGGAGGCCAAGCTACAGGGTTATATTAGGACCCTAGCAAAGCAAGCCTCTTTTTAGAGTCCTCTCTCAATTATATCTTGGGCTACCCTGTACTATTTAGGAAAAACACATCGGCCTCAATCAGAGCAAGCTAGGGCCCTATGGAGTATCCTGGTGTGTCAGCTTATAAAAGGCAGGAAGGGAAATTAGCCCAAATGTGTTCACTATTTCTGGGCGTGTGGCCCCAGAACTGCAGGGTGTGGCTGTGAACAAGACCTTTCTGGGTACGGTGACCAATATGGACCGCTTTTCCCGGGACTGACCATCCCAGGCACGCCCGGACGGTCAGTCGCCCGGTTCACAGACCTCGGCCGTGCGCTGGTGAGTGTGAGGCGGGCTCAGTGGGTGAACGGGAAGAACCCAAACCTTTCTTACTCGGAAGTGAACAGGCCCCTGTCACCTGCTCTGAAATTTCCAGTGACAGCCATGCACAAGGACTCAAGAGGTGCTAAGTCTCAGACACCGCACGCAAATAAACAAAATGTACATTCTGTTAGTGATGAGGGCTAAGGAGATAAAAGGGAACAGGGAAGAAAGACGGGTGTGACAGCGGGCGCAGACGCTTTAGGAGGCCAGGCAAGCCTTCCCGGAAGGGAGAGAGGGAACGAGCCCTGTGGGTTTCTGGGAAAGAGAACAGCAGGCAGCAGGAGCAGCAAGTGCAAAGGCCCTGGGGTGGGAGCATGCCTCGACTACTTGAGGAACCGTGAGGAAGCAGGTGTATAGCAAGCAAGGGGCAGGCGGGAGGAGACGTGTCCAGAGAGGAAAGGCCGGCCTCGCCGGTCATAACATCGCGTCGGTTTTGATTCGGAGGGCGATGAGAAGCCATGTGAGGGGTTTTAGAAGTCACGTGATTTGGTTTGTGTTTCAGCGGGATCCCTCTGGCTCTTGGGCTGAGACTACACCGAAGGGGGCAAGGGCAGAAGCAAAGAGACCAGCCAGGAAGCTCTTGCAATAAACTAAGAGAAGAGTGATGGGTACTCAGGGGGCTGTAACCGTGGAGACAGTAAGAAGTGATGAATCCTGGATCTATTTTAAAAGTAGAGCAGACAGGATTTGCTGATGGATTGGATACAGAGGGTGGGAGAAACAGAGGAGTCAGGACGACTCCAAAACTTTTGGCTTGGGCAACCGAGAGGGTGCAGTTAATGTCACCTGGGATACAGTGGGCTGGGGGGAAGGACCAGAAACATACAGTTTCATGTATGTTACGCTGGAGAGGTCTTTTTAGTCTTCCAAGTGAAGATGTTGTGTGGGCAGCTGGATATGTGAGTCCAGAGTTCAGGGGACATATCAGGGCAGAAAGTAGACATTGGGGGATCATCAGCATTTACACAGTGTTTGAAGCTATGAGCTTGGCCGGGAACATCTAGGGAGTGAGTATAGGGAACTCTCAGGCCTAGGGGGGGCAGGGCAGGGAAGGCTGATGAGGAAGGACCAGCAAGAGAGACAGAGAGGGAGCAGCCAGAAACAGGCAGAATGCAAGCCAGGAGACAAGGGCTCCCAGGAGCCCAGAGAGCAGGCTCAGGGAGGACGCATGGCTGGGTCAAAGGCAGTGGATAGGACACGTACAAAGAGAACAAAGAATCAACCACTGGGTTTAGCAAGGAGGAGGTCATGGTGACCTTGACAAGAATAAATTTGACAGAGCAATGGGGGCGAGAGCCAATGGGGTAGATTCAAGAGGCACTCAGGGACAGGCATCAGAGACAGCAAGGGGACGCGTTCAGAGAGTCTGGCTGTAAAGAGAAAGAACAGGGAGGCAGGGAGGCAGGGAGGAGGGAAGCACGGCGTAGAGAAGAGACTTTTCTGAAGATGGGAAAAATAATAATACGTGGTGTGGTGTTGGGATGACCCAACACAGCAGGAAACAGATGATGCAGGGGAGAGAGTGGGTAGAGACTGCTGGAGCACTGTCCTTGAGCAAGGAGAGGGGACGGGACACCGGGAACTAGGTGGACAGCGACATTTCCCTGGGGTGTGCAGGGTTCCCTGGGACCACTGGCCTTGGCCCTCTCGGTCTGTCTTCTGACGGCCCTGAGCACCCAGCACGATGCCTGGCTCCCAGCCTATGGGTGAGTGAGTGGCTACAAGGGGAGCTCAACATCAGTCTGGCAAGAATTTTCCAGAACAAGCCCAGGTCCAGCTCCCTGCTCTGTCACCCAGCGGCTGTGGGCCCTTTGGCAAGTTTCTCGACTTCTCTGAGCTTCGGTTTTCCTCTCTGAAATGATGAGCCTAATAGAACCTACTTCCTAGGCTTGTGGGAGGATTAATAAGAGACTGGTGCACGCAGAGTGCTGAACGCAGTATCTGGGACGTGGGAAAGTGCTCCAGGGGGGTTAACTACCCTCATTATAAGCAGCTCGATAATTCCCCCATCTGAGCTCATCCAGAGTTTAATAAAATTCAGCATGTGCAAGGAAATGGATGTGGCTATAAAGTTGCAATGCACACACCCCACGATCACTCACAATTGCCCTGACTGTTTATGACCCTCAGGCTGCCACGGTGATGAGACGACCCTGGGGGTCGTGCTGTTCCCACATATAGCAATGCCCCCTCCCCTCGCCCCCGCAAGGAAGCGCATGGGATGAATGACAGTGACCTTATTAGAGAGATACCATTAAATTTACTCTATTTGATCTTTTTTTTCCCTAAAGCAAATTACTCACAGGAATTGGTACTTCAATGTTTATTAGTGACACGTTGCTTGAGTGTACTCGCAACTGAACTGCATACCAGGGTGACAAGCTGACTGTGGTGTTACGCAGGGAAAACAAAGCAAATCCAAAGTCTGACATGAGTTTTGACAGTCAAGGAGGGCTTCCTGTAGGAGGCAACCCCTCCTCAGGTGAGCCTTGAAGACAGAAGGGCTTTGGACAGGTGGAGAGGGCGGATCACATGGCTTTGTTTATTTCTTAGCAAAAAACTGAGCAAATGGATTTGATTGCATTTGTTCTGTTGAGCCACATACTAAACCAGACAGAGCCTCTTTCTTCCATTCCAGGGACCCAGCCCAGGTCAGAGACCCACACTGCCAAAGGTTTCAGGGAGTTCTGACCCTCCCCCTCCCCCTCAAGTTCACTAGACTCTGTCACTGACCTTTGCCCAGAGGAAGGGGCCTTGGGGCAGAGAGAGGATTCAGTCAATCCACAGCTACCATTTTGGAAACATTTAATATTTCAGCTCCAGCTCCAGCTCCAAGCCCTCTCCAGTTAACCCATGGAGTACCCTGAGGGGAGAAGAAGACACAGAAGAGGTAGTAGTGGCAATAGCAGCTACACTTAGGGAGTCCTGCACGTGTGCAGGCTCTGGGCTCTTTCTTTTGGGGTCACTTTGCATTACATAATCTCATTTAACCCTCAAAACAAAAATGTCCAGGAAGGTACTATTATTGTCATTTCACAGATGAGAATAATAAGGTCCAAGATGAGTACAGTACAGTATTTATAGTACAGGTTAGGTGACTTGTCTAACGTCCCTCAATGAAAGAGAGGTAGAGCCAGCCAGGGTTAACTCTGCCTGTGTCACACTTCATGTTAAAGTCTAAGAACTGGGGATGAGGGGAGGGGCAGGGAGAGCCAAGGAGTCTGGGGGGAACAGAGATCTTTTGTTCTTTTGCATAAAGTAAACCAAAACCAAGGTTCCACCTCTTTCTAGTGTGGGTTCTTGAACTGTAGGAGCTACAAAACCAAAACTGTTCCCCAGACTCCCTTGCAGCTAGGGTTCTGGGTGTAAATTAGGTTTTACCAATCAGAATGACTGATATTCAGACCATGTGACCCACCAATAACCCATAAGCTGCCCTCCTAGGGCCAGTCCACCAGACTCCAGAAGCTGGGGGGTAGGGGTCACACCTTTCCACATGGGTCAGACAACAGACCTAAGAAGAGTTTCAGCCTGGCGGGTCTCAAAAAGGAAGGTGGAAAGCAGGGATATTTAGGGAGGGCCAGAGGGAGAATGCATGGTCAGAGACAGTGTAGCCCAGTGAAGATTACAAGCACAGACTATATAGACAGACAGCCTGGGCTATAATCCAGGCGCTTCCACCTCCTAGCTAGGCGACCTTGGATGGATTTCTTAATCTCTCTGTGCCTCTCTCTTCTCATTTGTAAAATGGGATACTAACACCTACTTTACAGTATCATTGTAAGGATGAAATGAAATAATGGGTGCAAAACAGAGTAAGGCCTGGCACTTGTAACCACTTATATGTGAGACATGACCATCATCAACATCGTAACACCTGTCTGTTAAGCTCCAGCTCTGAACAGGACATCCTGGTCACATCACATGTCGTTCCTACAACCTCTCTGCAAGGTAGGTGGTGTCACTTCCATTGTACTAAGAGAGACTCCAGGGGTGCAGCTGGTGAGTGGTAAGCGGTAAGCGGTATGGGAGAAGGAGACGAACCCAGCTTCCACGTGGCCTTTCGGTGAGGCACACGGAGTCTCAGTGAGCCTGTGCAGAGGGAAGGGCTCCCAAGCCATTAGAGGTCCACGGCCCCACCTCTTCCCAAGCCAGCAGCAAACAGGTCTCGGATCTCATTTTCTCCCAACCCCACAAATTGCCAACTTGGAGCCGAGGCCCTGCCCTCGCACCGGGTGAGTATGGGTGGGTTATTTCACTTTTCCCAGCCCCGGTCCAGTTTCCTTCCAGTGCACTGGTAGGTCCTGCCGGCTTGAGTCTCCTGCAGCTGGGGAAAGGGGGGCTGGCCCCCTCCTGGGAGGGGAGCCTGAACTTGGCAGGGCCTGCCCACCAGGCCTAAGGAAACCAATTACATTTGCATTTCATTTGGAGTTGAGACAACTACTGCCGTGGGCTAATGACGCGCCAATTGATTACCAGAAACATATGTGTGGAAGAGGAATCATTCATTAGCAGGAGTTGCAGCTCCTGTTCATCTAACTCAGATATCTAAGCAGCTGTTGGCATTTCCTGGCCTGTTGAAGTTTGGATGTCTGCCAGGATGTCTTTTCTTGGGAAAACGAGCCTCCAGGATGGGGATGTGTCTCAGGTCTCACTCCCATCTCAACCTCACATTCCTCCTCTGTCAATGGGGTAATAGAACGCACCTCACAGGGCCAGCTGAAGTCACAAACAGTCAGTCAACAAACACTCAATGAGCACCCACTCTGGGCAAGACAAACTGTCTGAAGGTACAGAAAGGAGTAAGACAGTCCCCAGTCTCAGGGCGCTCTGCAGACCTTGGGGAGAGCTACAAGGGCAGGGTGTTAAGGGAGCCATGGGAACTCAGAGGAGGGGCTCCTGCTGGAAACTGGATGCAGGGAAGGAGATCTGAGAAGGCTTCCAGGAAGAGGCGACATTTGAATGGCGTTCTAAAGAGTGAGGAGGAGATGGCCAGGAGATGAAGGGCATTCCAAGTAGCAGGACCAGCACAGACAAAGGCTTAGAGGTGGAAAAGAACAAAAGGCCCGGGGTACTTGAGACATTGAAAGTGGCTCGTCTTGGGTCCAGCATGGAGGGCTAGTACGTGGTGGCAGCTGCAGGGTCAGCAGGGGTCAGGACGTAAAGGGTGTCATGAACCCAGGTGAGGAGCTGGAGCTCTGTGCCAGGGACTGGGCAGTCTCTCCGGAGAGGCGCCCGCAAGCCGGTGAGGACAGTGACCCTGGACAGAGAAGTTGACTTGTGAGGAAGCTGCAGGCGAGAGGGGAGCTGATCCTGTGGGAAGTTCAGGGCCTGGCCTCGCCTGGACCCTGAGAGTGGTTGCCGATGGAGGCAGAAATGACAGACTTTTGAGGATCCACATCGGAAAGTCACTGGCAGGGAAGGGGGTGGGGGTGGGGGTGGGGGTGGGGGTGGGGGTGGGGCTTTGATGGAGGCAGTTCCCCAGGGCCAAGGGCGAGGCTCTGTCAGGTGGGTACCTGCTCCGGAAGAGGGAATTGGAGTTGAGACCGCAATTCCCATGACACCCTGCGTCACCTTGGAGAAGTCCCCTCTCCTCTCTGGATTTCAGCATCCTCATAGGAAAAATAAAAGTTTGGGACCTGAAATAGCAGGAAGATGGATGCCGCCAACCACTGCATCCCCCCCGCCCCCCGCCCCCCGCCCTCCCAACAGATTCCATGTCCTAATTCCTGGGCCCTGTGAATCATGTTATTTTATATGGGAAAAGGTCTTTGCAGGCGTGATTAAGTTATGGGCCTTGACAACAGGAGATTATCCTGAATTATCTGGGTGGGCCCAATCTAATCACGTGAATCCTTAAAAAGGAAGACCTGTCCTAGCTGTGCTCTCTTCAAGAAACACTCTGCTTTCTTGAAGCCTTAAGAGACCTGCCCTCCCTTCGCCTGCCTTCCCCTCTTCTCTCCTCTCCCAGCTCTCCCTGCCTCTTATAAATATCTGCCCAGGCCAGCACCCCACTGGGACCGTCTTTTCCTCGCTCTCTCTTCCCCCTCCTCCACCTGCGTCTTGCCTCCCCCCGCCCCCCCACCCCCGGCGACCGCAGGCTCATCAATTCGGGAGGAAAAAGTCAGGCATCCAATGTACTTCTTGGGGGAGAGAAAGCTGGGCAAGAAGGGGGAGTGCATGTACAAACAGACTGATCTCCAGAAGAGAAGAATTACTCGAATTACAATTGATTTTCCACCGTTAATGAAGCATGAACCCGTGTGATTGCATCTTGAAAAGATTTATAATTATTCTTCGAATCTCAGAAGATAATTAAACTTCATTAAACGCAGACATGACAAGCCTTCAGAGCAAGGCAAGACCTCCATGCGGGGTTCCAGATCAGAGCAGGCCATGAGGGGCTGGAACCCTGTTGGGGTGGGGGGTGGGAAAGCTGATGAAAAGGAGGAGGAGGAGGAGGAGGAGGGAGAAAGGGCAGGGGGAGACCTGGGGGGGAACCTCGGGGGGGAACCTCGGGGGGGAACCTCGGGGGGGGCGGCTCCCCTAGAAAAGGCAGGTACTCTTGGGTCTTTCGATTCTTCTCCCTACCCTTTGCAGACGCCCCTCCTGGGGTCCCCAGCCTCCCCTCCTTCCTTCGCTCCCTTTTCTTCTTGTCAGAGGGGAAATGCTGGGAATGGAGGCAGCCTCTGCCATGCCGCTTAGAGTCTCTGCTGAGCCCCGGACCTCAGAGGGGCTTGGGGACAGCATGACCTAGCAACGGGGAGGCAGAGAGTGAGGGTTCTTCCAGCCCTGTGGGTGCCGAAGCAGAGGTGGGCGCGGAGAGGACCCTGGCGTCCTGTGTGTGTGTGTGTGTCTGGAAGACCATGTGGCAGGAGACACCAAATTACTATCAGTGGTTACATTTGTGAGGGGTAAGAAGAGAATGGGATAATGGAGGGAATTTTTCTTTTGTTCCATAATATGCTCCTTTAGTGCTTGAATTGCACAAGGAGCACACGTTCAGATGTAACACATGCAATTATTTTTTTTAATTTAATACATATAGGCAGGATCTGTTCCATAGATATTTATAGTTGAGAGCCAGGCTCTCCGCTGAGTGTGCCAGGGACAGAGATGACTCAGACCTTCCGGTCCTTCCGCAGGAGCACACGAGACTGGTTGGTCTCACTGTAAAAGACAGCTCCCCCACCCCACCCCTATAGGCCCAAAGGAGTCAACTCCAGCTGGGAGACGACCCTGGTACTGACCCCCTGCTGCTGGCAACCCAGTGCCCCCACCCTCCATCTCTTCCAGGCCACCCCCACCCATCCTTTGGGGGCCCGCCCCTGAGGACCTCTCACATCCCTCCACCCAGCCTGACCCCTCTGCTAGGCTAAACACATCCTCACGGATGATGCCGCGAGACCCTTCCTCTTGCCAGAGACCATATCCTCCTCCCCTGTTCTCTGCAAAAGTGACAGAAGGAAAGACTACAAATGAGGCTGCCCTCACCCTGTCCTTTTTCTAGAGCAGCTTCTTGGCAGAGAGATGGTCTTTCTAAGGACAGGCTGGGGGGAGTCACGCACCTGCACGGGTCTGGCCCGGATCCCGTGATGGCCCAGGTGGTTGAGGGAGGAAGTAAGGCGTGGGGGAGGGGGTGTCTTCAAGGCAGAGGGTAGGAAGGTGGAGGACTATCCCTCAGCACAGGGGGGCAAGATCCCAGTTCCTAAGCCAGACAGCCTGCTTCCAATTATGGCTCTGCTTTCTTGCAATTACGTGACCGCAAGCTAGTTAGTCAACCTCTCTGAGCCTCGGTTTCCCCATCGGTGAGTTAATACACTGCCTCCCATCTTGGGTTGTCAAAAGAAGTCGATAAAATGATCCATGTGGCGTGCTTGGCACACTGCCTGGTACTGTGAAGAGAGGCTCAACAAACAACAGCCGTTGTTATTTGTATAATTTGAATTATTTCTTCAAACACCATTCAGACACTTTGTAAAGGCCTTTGCTCCAGGGTGAGCTCTTAAGAGCAAGAACTGTGACTTACTGATTGCTGTGTCCCCTTTGTCTAACCCAGGACTTGGCCCCTAGTACGTGCTCAAGGAAATGTTTGCTGCATGTGTGGAAGAATGAAGAATAAATAAAACCAGGCCATATGGCTGACTTCTAATCTCCAGTTATCTTCCCTATGCAGGACACTTAAAATGGCTGGGTGGACTATTTAAAATATTTTTTAATGCCTGGATAGGCTTGTGGGAGAGTAAAGAAAACCATCAGGGGGTGGAAGGAAAGTGATTCCAGAGAAGCAAGTGAGCTGGCACTGTAGTCAGCATTTCCCTGGAGGCATCTGGTCAACCCAAAGCCTGGACTCGGACGTACTGTGTTAGGGGGACAGGAGATAAAGTCTGAGCTTGAGCGAGGTGAGAGATCACATTTGCCATCCTTGCCTAAAGCGGGGTCCTCTCAACATGGACTATGAAAATTCTGCCTTGGCCCTGGCAAAACAGGGGGCAACCCCGCTCTGTGGGAATTCCTGACCACAAGCTCACCGTCATTTGGCCTTGGGGCCTGAATTTATTCTACTCCTGTGGTTTAAAAAAACACACACAAGCATAGGATTGGCCCAGCATGGCAGTGGCACCTGAGAGAAGCATACACATACCTTCTCTGGGAACAGTCTCGAAACCCAGGCCTCAGAGAATTCCTATAGAAAATAAGTCCCAAGAAACATGGGTGCCTAATAAAAAGTCAAAACACAGAAGGAAACTTGCCATGAGCGAGAGTGAGCAGAAGCAGCTGTCAGCCAGACCTCCAAAGACTGCAGACATCAGACTGATTAGATATAGAATACAAATGAAATATGTACGTATGTTTAAAATGAAAAAGGCACCAGAGTACGACAAAGAAAATGAGAGTAGGTACAATGACAAGGCTGAATTGAAAAAGAATCAAATAACATATCTAGAAGTGAGAAATATATTAAAGCTCTGAAACTTAAGCCATGGGTAAAACAGAAGATGAGATGCAGCTGAGAGGAGAGTTGGTAAACTGGAAAGATAAAAAGGCCTTTCCTAGAATGCAGCAGAGAGAGACAAACGGAAAAGAGGAGATTAAGACACATAGGGGCTAAAGTAAGAAGATCTAACATGCGTCCAATCCGAATTCCAGAAGGAGATATGAGTGAAAATAATGGAGAGTCAAATTCAAAGAGAAAATAGCTAAGAGTTTTCCAGAACTGTAAAAGTCTCCAATCCTCATATTCACAGAGCTCAGCGAATCCCATGCAGAATAGAGATCTCCACCTAAACATGCCACAGGAAAACAATGGAATATTACAGACAAAGAGAAAACCTTGAGAGCAGCCACATATAAAAGAGAGATGACCTAAATGGGCCATCAGCAGATGGATGGCGGGCTTCTCAAAGCAGCTCTGGAGCCGGTAGGCGGTAGAGTAACACCTTCAGAAAGGTAGAGAAGATGACAGAGACTGTCACCTGAGAATTCTATAACCTCTGAAACTTTTTCCAGAATGAGAACAAAATAAAGACATTTTCAGATAAATAAAAACTGTCGCAGTTTACAACCAAGACCCTCACGAAAGGAAGTTCTGCAAAATAAACATCAAGAACAAAGGAAGAGAAGCACAGTGGGAAGATCTGAGATGCCAGAAAAAATAGTGAGGAGGGGGGAATAAAGGTAAACATGTGGGTAAATTTAAACAAATATTGACCATTTAAAATGTTTAATTTGTGGGGTTAAAATGAACAAAAAAGAGAATCAACAAAAAGGGGAAAACAGAGAGAAAGCATTTTAAGGTCCTGGAATTGTGTGGGAGGAGGGTGAAGAGAGAAAACAAATGCCAATTATAACCTCAATACGTGTTAAATTTTCTAGGCTAATTATAAGAGACTAGAAATAGCATGTGTGATAGCTTCCGAATTAGTAGGGGAAAATGAAATGAAGGGGGGAAACCTTCGATCAATAAAACTGAAAGAAGAAAGGACGGGTATAGGAAAGAAGGGAGGGAGGGAGGGAACCCGAAAATTGGGACCAGAGAGAACAAGGGACTTAGTTCAAGGGACTTGTGCATTGTCTCTCAGACACAAAACACTATAGTAAGCACGGTGACTTACCCTAGAGGCCCCCACTGCGTGTCATTCATTTAATGCTCACATAACCCTGTGAGGTAGATGACAGTAACACCCCTCAGTCTGCAGATGTCCAGGAATGGGATGTCATGTTCCAAGGTCACCCAGCTGGGAAGTGACAATGCAGACAATGTGGCTGTCCTGCCTCGGTCCTCACGGTGGCCACTGGGCTGGGCCCTGCAAACATCCGTGTACAGGGACTGGCTTTGGAAGGAGGTTGTGTAAGAAAATGATCTGCATTAGATCCTGGATCTAAAGCAATATACAGGACAACGGTAAGGGGCCTTTGGGAGTGACCGGGGAAATCTGAATACGGACTTGATATTGGATGATATTATAATGACATGCAGCGTCTTGGTGTGATCCAGACAGTATGGTCACTCATGAGGATGGCTTTGTTATTAGGGGGAAAACATTAAAGTACGTGGTAGGATGTGTCAGGATGTCAGCCGCTTTCAAAGGTCTCAGGGAAAGAAGCCTCAAAAGGGCAATAAAGCCAATACGGCGAAAGATGGATAATAGGTAAATACAAGTAAAGATTAAGTATTTATTGTTGTGTTGGTTGTTTGTGTTAACAAGGCACCCCCAAAACTTAAAACAATAGCTATTGTTTTCTGGTCATTGACTCCATGTACTCATGAGTGTCACCAGATGGTAAGTTGGTCTAGGGTGACCGCAGCCTGCACAAGTCAGCTCTCCTTCACTGGAGTCTCACATGCCACAGGCAGGCTGGCCCGCGAGCATTCTCGTGGCACAGACAGGAGTCCAAGAGAGAAAGACATACCCTTTTCAAGCTTCTGCTCATACCAGTTGTACTGCTGTCGCATTGGGGAAAGCAAGGCACATGGCCAAGCCTAGAGAATTCCAAGGAGGGTGACCCAAGAGGCATCCTTATTATTGTAGTTAGTTTACCACAATTGGATCACTATCTCTCCTTTTCAATAAACTTGAAAGCTTTCAAAATAAAAAGTGGGAGGAACGTGTCAGCGTTCTCCAGAGAAACATATCCAATGGGATATATGAGTATATGGGGAGGAAGAGATTTATTATAAGGAATTGGATCACAGAGAGGCTGAGAAGTTCCAAGAGCTGCAATTTGGAAGCTGGAGACCCAGGAGAGCCAATGCTGCAGTTTCAGTCCGAAGGCTAGGAGGCTCAAGACCCAGGAAGAGCCAATGCTTTGATTCAAGTCCAAAGGCAGGAAACAACTGATGTCCCAACTCAAGACAGTCGGGGAGGAGGAGCTCCCCCTTTCTACCAAGAGGGTCAGGGCGCTGGTTCCATTCAGGCCTTTACTGTGATTGGACTAGGCCCACCGTATTGGGGAGGGTGATCTGCTTTACTCAGTTTACAGATTCAAATGTTAATCACAGAAACAACCTCATAGACACACCCAGAATAATGTTTGACCAACTATCTGGGTAACCCATGGCTTAGTCAAGTTGACGCATGACATTAACTATCACAAAGCATAAAAGAAATGAAAGTCCAATTTAATCGTCACTCCTCTACTCAAAAAGACACGTTGAGGAATGTTCACTGTAAGATGGATGGTTGCCAGGAGGGCGAGGGAATTAAGGGGCTGGGTGAGAAAGGTGAAGGGATTGAAAGTACAAGTTGGCAGTTACAGAGTTGTCATGGGGATGTCAAGCACAGCAGAGGGTGTATAGTCAGTAATATTGCAATAACTACGTACGGTGCCAGGTGGGAACTTGAAATATTGGGAGGGCCACTTTGTAAAGTATGTGATGGCTGTATACCTTAAACTAATACAAAATAATGTTAAATATATGCAAACGCTGAGAAATAAAAAGACAAGAGAACGTTCACTGTAGCTTTACTAGTCAAAGCCCCAAACTTGAAACAAACATGACATCCATCAACAGCAACATAGATAGTGATCTATTCCTAAAATGGGATAATAAGCAGCAGTGAAAAAGAATGAACTGCTGCACACAGCAGCACGGATGGATCCTATTGAGTGAGCGAAAGAAGCAAAAACTCAAAGATGTGCAACACTGTGTGTCTCCGTTACATGACATTCGAGAAGAGAGAAAACGCATCTACAGTGGTTACCTTGGGGAGCACTTATAGGGAAGCGGGAGAACTTCCTGGAGCGCTATAAATGTCCTGTATCCTGACTGGAGTGGTAGTTACAGATATGTACATGCAAAAAATGTATTAAATTGTACACTTAAGACTTGAGCACTTTATAAGTTATCTCAAAAAATCTAAACACCCATTTTTAAATCATTTTTATTTTTCAATTACAGTTGCTGTTCTGATTGGACTATAAGGAAGCAAAAAACACCCAAATTGCTGATTTGGTTCTTGACTGCATCCACGCCACTGTTGATTCCTTGTAAATTAGTCTTCAATTCAGTTAGTGTACCCTTCATTTCTGACTTGCCCTTCTTTACGCTGATGAGGTTCTCACTGAGTGCACTGAGTGTGCTTATAAACAGTGTTTTGAACTCTGCATCTAGTAGATTGCTTGTGTCGATTCTGTTTGGTTATTTTTCTGGAGTTTTGTTCTGTTCTTTCATTTGGGCCATGTTTCTTTGTCTCCTCATTTTGGCAGCCTCCCTGTGTTTGTTTCTACGTATTAGGGAGAGCTGCTCCATCTCCCAGACTTGGAAGAGTGGCCTAATGTAGTAAGAGTCCTGTAGGGCCTCCTTGGTCACCCAAGCTAGTACATTCCCCAATGTGGCCTGTATACACTCTCCTTTTCTAGTTGAGCCTTGATTACTGTTGGCACGTTAGGGGGAGGGACTTGCCCCCAGGCAGATCAGCTGTAAGGACGGGATGCAACCACTGACCACTGACCTTCTATCACCATGGAGGATCAGCTGTGTAGGGGTCCACCCCACAGAGTAGGACTGACTTCAGCGGGGCTCTGGTGCCCACTGAATCCGCCCCTTGAGTGTGTTGCTTGTGGAGACGGTTGGGTGTTGATGCTTTGACATGGTCTGAAGCTGTCCACTGGGTGCACTGGCTCTGTGGCCTCCTGGGAGGTGCAGACCAAGGTCAGCTGCTGCCCGTGTTTTGCCCAGAGCCACCTGGCATGAGCTACAAAGCAAATAGCAGATGGCTGCTATTTGTGCTGGGCTTGGAGGTGCCCAGGAGAGACCAAGCTGTGAACTGAGGCCAGCTGCTGCTAATGCCAGGCCTGGGGCCACTTAGTGAGAGGTATGGGGGCATGTGGAGGCCAGATGCTGCTTGTTTGAGAGATTTTAGGAAAATCTGAAGCATGTGCCAAGATAGGCCATTCGTATGAAAAAGCCACTGGAAACAGCTTGGGTGGGCCTGAAAGCTGGGTGGGGAGGAGCCTCAGAGAATCCCCAAGATTGGGCCAAGTTGAGCCAGGTTGATGGAGTCAGGTGTGGCCTGGCTTGTTGGCTCTGTGGGGGGTAGGGCTCCTCGGCCTGGGAGAAAGCCGCACCCCCCATGTCTTGCCCTGAGGCCAGACAATTCAGTTCTTCCCTGCATGTCCCTGGTGCCTTTCAAGCTTTGCCCCAGTGCTGGAGCTCAGAGGGAGTGGGTTGGAGTGAGTCCACGTGTAGGCCCTTTTAGAGGCATTACCTGGGACTCCAGTAGCGCTCCCCGTCTCCCTCAGCCTCAACCCCCACTGGGTTTTACAGCCAGACACTATGGGGACTTATCTTTCTGGCACTGGAACCCTGGGCTATGGGGCCTGGTGTGGGGCTGGGACCCCTCGCTCCTCAGGGGGTACCTCTGCAGCTGAGATCTCTCTCCCAACTTTTATCCGCTACACCTGGGTACGGGACCAGCCCAATCTGTGTCTCTATCCCTCCTACCAGTCTCCATGTGGCTTAATTCCCTAGTTGTAGGACTTCCATCCAGCCAGATTTCAGGCAGTTCTGAATGGTAGCTGTTCTGTAATTTATTTGTATGGGGTTCTGGGGAGAGGTGAGTACTGTATACACCTATGCCGCCATCTTGACCGGAAGCCCTAAGGTGTGGACCGAAACACACAAACTCTTCAAACTTGGTTTCTGGGTGCCTCCTGGAAAGGATCCAGACTCCATAACACTAAGTTCAATTTAACATAACCAAACACACGTTCCTTCTCTCTCCAGAGTGCCAGATACAGCAAGCCGGGTGAACTTCTCATCTTTGCCCAGCGTAGGTGGTTGATAAATGTGCTTGGAATTCCTATGGGGACACCCAGGGTACCAAGGCATTAGGTAGGCTGTGGGTGGCATCCTTGGTCCCCTGAGCTCCTTCCAGGCCCACTCAGGGACTGCACAGCTGCTCCATCTTATGGGGTGGCCACCTTCCCCTCCGCAGCGCAAGCCCCCACAGCCCACCCCACCCCTCATGGCTATACACTTTACAGCTGTTGTCAAACATAGTGATTTTTACCCTGGAGAAAAATTGGGTTCCATTTTATATTTTATTGCCTCTAAAAGGACATTTTTTTAATTTCCCACAGTCCGCAGCCAGCAGGAACAAGACGATAAATCAGCAAGCAAGGAGACCACTGTGTTCCAGGCGGGGAGAATAAACAAGGAGTTATACCTGCTTTGCCACCCCACCCGGTGTCCTGTCCCCACCACCACCTGGCAGCCTCAGGGCTAAACATGGAATCGGGGAGGGGCCGTGGCTCCAGACCCCAAAGAGGTGGTAAGAAGAAAGGCCTGAACGTGCCTTTCCTCCAGCCTTTGCATCTCCTTGGCCTGAGAGAGAAAACGTAGGTAGCTTGTCAAGCACTGTGTGCTGGCCACGCGCTTTATCGCGTTTAGTTTTCAGCAGCCCCACGTGGTAGACGTGTCCTCCCATTTTACAGGTGAGGGAGGTTAGGCATGCTGTTGGTAAGGAGCACCTGGGGGTTGAACACAGGTCTTTGGGGAAGAGTGGGTGCTGCTGACCCTTAGTTCTGCAGGAGCTGGGCCGGGTGACCAGGGCGGCTGTGAAGCAGGTGGCCGCAGGAGCCTCAGGGCTGCTGCTGGGACAGTACCCTAAGCTGAAGGTGGGTCCCCGGGGCTGTCCTGCAGGGTTTTACAGGTGGGTGGCCACTGTGGTCAGTTTTCCCTCAGTCACTGTGACTCAGACAGGACTGCTAGTGTCCCCAGAGGAGTTGCTGTCTTGCTCAGGGTCACTCACTCAAAGGCAGATCTGGATTGGAACTCAAGCCCCAAGACTCCTGGCCCCGGGGCCTGCCTACGTTCCTCCCTCAGGTTTTTAGCGACGGTAAAATGCATTCCAATGGCGGGGATGGGCAAGCAGAGACAGGCAGTAACTAGATAACACAACGAGGAAGGAAATTAGATGGTGTGTAGGAAAAAAAATGAAATCAGAGTAGAGTTAGGGGCTGGAAGTGGGGTGATGAGCAGATGTCATTTTAAATCGTGAGGACAGAGGTGGCCTCTTTGAGAACATAACACTTGAACAAAGATTGGAAGGATGCGAGGGAGGTGACACCCGGGCCCAGGGATGGCCCTGAACTGCACCTCCTCACCCTCTTCCTCTCTCCCATCCCTGCCCTCCCCTGGGGAGCCCCGTTTTCTCTTTTCTTGTACCCTATTCCCTCTCCTCTCTCCACTTTTCCCTCCCTCCAGCTTCCTTCTGTTTTCTTCCCCCCTTTGTCTTTTCTCTCCGCAGAAGCCAGGTCTCAGCAATGACAGAGGGAAGAAAGGAGGAGAGAAAGGATGGTGGAGAGGAGCCCACCTTCTGAGATGCCCCTCAACCTGGGGAGGGGCTCTCAGTGCCTCCCCGAGGAGGGAAGCGGCTGGAGCAGCAGTGGGGAGCCGGGGGAAGGGGTCCCCAGGACCAGCAAGGCTTTGCAGAGAGGCAGAAACACAGCGCGGAAGGGGAGGCAGGCGCCGCCCCTCCAGCCCTGTCCTTTTATAGCAGCAATTTTCAGCCCGTGCGCCGCAAGAATCTTTAAAATAGGCAACACCTGACTATTTAGTCAGGGCCCTGACCTCTTTTTCCTGAGATTGTCAAATTAAGAAAATGACAACAGCCCACACAACAATAGCCATCTGGGGTGAATGAATCAAAATTACACCGATTGTTTTGTCAGAGGGAGAAAGCTGAAGGCGAGTTCAATGAGTCAGGCCCCTTAGTGCAGGGAGCACACCTGTGGCAGGTGCCCAGGCCTGGGGAGAAGCCAGGGGAAGGCCCGAGAGGCCGGGAAGAGAGGACACTCAGGTGTTCCCAGCAGCTGCACATGCTGAGCTGCAGCGGGAGGACCTCGCGTGGGCGGTGCGCAGGGAAGCAGGGGCCCGGGAGCCAGCGGGGTCCCCGTAGGTGGGCTGCATCCTCGGGGAGCTGGAATAAGGACAAGCATTGCTGTGGCAACAGCATCCTTCCTATTGTACAGAAGAGGCCTGGATGGGGGACCTTTGTCACTGTGCCCCCTCCTGAGCAAGAAGGCTGGGGAGGGGGTGCTGACAGGTGCTCTGCAGCGGAGGAGAGTGTGCCCTGTCAAGGCAACAGGGGACACACACACAGAGAAAGAACGTGGGCCCTCCCCTGCAAATGACAGCCGTAAAATGGGGATAGTAGTATCTACGTCCTACGGTGCTGTGAGGAGTAAACCGCTTATGTGAAGCTCGTAGAGCAGCATGGAGGGTCGATGCCATTAACGTCTTGGCCTGCAGATTCGACCCACCTGTCCCGCACCTTCCACAGGGCAGCGGACCCAGGTGCCTGCAGCTCCACGGTGGGCGTGGTCCAGGCTCCGGTTCACGTCCTCTCTCCCTCCCCCTGGCCCCAGCTCCACTCATCCATGGGTCTCAGCTGAAAAGCTGTTTTGGAGTTGGAAGTTTTCCAAGACCCTCCTCGCCCCCCGCTGGGGTAGCTGCCCACTGCGCTCCCAGGACTCCTGACTGCTCCCCACTCCCCACTCCCGCCCGTGCAACCTCGTGTTGTGATTGCCTGTGTCCCTGCGGGCTCCTTGAGAAAAGGAACCATCTCCTGTTTATTTCTTTATCTCCAATGCCTGGCTGAGTGCCCGGAACAGGAAGGCCTAAATAAATGTTGGCTCAGTGAATGGCTGGGTTTTGGGTGGACGGGTGGGCAGGCGGACCGGTGAATGGAAAAGCCCCGATGTTTGCAGTGTGGAAAATACACTTTCAACGTACGCGGATGGCATCGCTTGCAGTAGTTGTAAAATCCCCAACATGACATTTCCAAATTGTGACACTGAATTCCTCTTCCCTGCAAGCACCAGAGAAAGCTAGAATCAAAAAAGCGGAGGGAAGGGTGGGCACTTTGGAGCCGGGAATTTGCAAGTCAGAGCTTGATGCCGTGAGCCACAGGGAGGTGCAGCCAGAGTAGAAGAGGGAGCCACGCACTGTAGCCTCGACCAGCCAGGGTGGAGGTTCCAGAAGGGAGCTGCCAACCCTGCCTGTCACCGCCCACAGACCTTGGGTCTAAGGCCAGGACATGCCACCCCTTAAAGTCAGCAGGAGTAACATCTGCCAGCTGAGAACAGGCAGGTGCCCCATGTTCAAAGGTGGCGCCGGAGAGAGGAGGCCAGGCACCTCCTGCATCCAAACGGAGGGCACAGCAGCTCCCAGGGACCTCTGAGCGCTTCTCCGTGGGGTTGGAGGGTCAAGTGTCACCAACCGTGCTGTCACCTGCCGGTTATAGGCAAAGAGTGTCCCTCCTGGGCTATGCTGGGGAGAAGGGGGAACACTGAGCGGGAGGCTATGAGCATCCTGGCTGCTTAGGAGGGAGGCAGGGCCTGCAATGGGCAGCGGGTGTCCTTTGGGCTCATCCCTGCTCAGAAGCAGATACCTCCCAGGGTGTGACTCTGTCATTTCCACACTCAGCCACCACCCTGCGGGGGATACTCAGTCCAGGGGCCCTAGATGGTGCATGAGTAGAAATCAGGGTTATTGGAAGGGCCTTTTCTCACTATAAAGAGATCACCTGGTGTATCAGGTAGGAATAACATTCAGCTGTAGCAGGTCACTATGAACTAGTGGCTCAAACACACAGGGTTTATACTCTTGTGCACAGACATCAAGGTATAGACAGGACAGGACTGGTAGAGTCTTTTCATGAAGTCATCAGAGGCCCAGGATCTTTCTGTTTCTTCTGGGTCACCTCTTAGTCCAAGAGAGCTGCTGGTGCTCCGTCCACTGCAACTACATTTTGGCAGCAGGAAGGAGGAAAGGAGGAAAGAGACAAAAGGGACAGCCCCTCTCTTTTAAAGAGACTTCTGTTTATTTTTCCATTGGCCAGACCTTAGTTACATGGACACATCCACCTCTGGGGCCTCAGGTTGGTGTAAGTTCGCTTGAGAGCCTTGGGCGAACTGAGAACATGGAGCCTCTGAACTTGTAAGTCTGCCAGCAGACTCTGGGCCCCAGGGAGTCCCAGCTGCAGCCATCAGTCAGCCTCCATTTGGCCAAAATCGCCCAGCTAATAAGTAAAATAGGCAAGATTTGAAACCAGCACTGCTGTCCTTGCAGATCATGCTCTTAGTCGCTATGCCACACCGCTTCCTTGAGTTCTGGTTCCAGCCTCACCCCCTCACTCGCCATGTGACCCTAAACGAGTCCCTGAGCCTCGATTCCTACACCTATAAAACAGGAATAATAATACCACCACCTCGAATGGCTGACATTGAGCAAGGCAGATAACATACCTAAACAGAAGATCAAGGTCAGGTATGCAGCAAAGCAAGAAATCAAGGATCTTCCCTGGCTGGTGTGGCTCAATGGACTGAGTGCCAACCTGCAAAGTGAGAAGTTGCTGGTTCGATTCCCAGTCAGGGCACGTGCCTGGCTTGTGGGCCAGGTCCCTAGTGGGGGCGCGTAAGAGGCAACCGACTGATGTATGTCTCGCACATTGATGTTTCTCTCCCTTTCTTTCTCCCTCCCTTCCCTCACTCTCTAAAAATAAATGAATAAAATCTTTTAAAAAATAAAAAATAAAAAGAAATCAAGGATCTGAATCTGTTTAATGCTTGAGTTGATTTCACAACAAAGGTGCTGCCACCTGGACCCTGTTGCCACCTAGATGTTGTCACAGACCTTAATGATGGAAGAGTCCATTTGGCAGCAAGTGGGAAGAGGGTACCAGGGACCGTAGCACAGTGAGGGGAGCAGTTGCCCAATGTTCTCATCCCCAAGATATCCATGGAGGGGCTGTGCCTCTCTTCTCCAAGATATTAATAGAGGGTCTGATGGAGCCCCCTCCCATCCTCTGTCTCTGGTCCAAAGCCCTTGGCCCCATGACTGTCAGCTGGTCCAGAGAGAAGAGACTACAGAAGGAGGCTGCCCATTGCCATGGAAACCAAGGCCGGAGCCCAGTACCCCGCAGTTCCCAGGCATATAGCGCATGTGCTACTTCTGGGTTCCAAGTCCCCAGACACTCCTCCCACCCAGCACATGTGCGCGCGTGCGCTCGCGTACACACACACACACACACACTCTCTCTCTCTCTTTCTCTCTCTCTCCCAGCAACCAACCAGATGACCCAGTTGACTAGCAGCCATTCATCTGGGTTGTCCCAGGGGACAGTTTCTCCTCCAGCTGGTGAAAGATGAGCTCTCTGGCCAGTCTCTATGGTTAAACCAACCAAAGGCAAGGCTGATGAACCAGGGCTGAGACAGGCCACTGAAGACAGTTCTTGGTGATCATGTGCATGGAGCCGCCCTTCTGGGCTGGTGCATGCAAGGGGCTAGCATGGCCATACATAGAAGCCACATGCTCACAGAAACTCTGGTCCTTCCAGAGGCAAATGAGCCTTGCAGCTCAGTGTTGTCACTGATCAGCCACGATCAGCAGTGGGTACAGCACAGTAGTGTATTCAGTCTCGTGATGGCTCACAGGTGACTGGCACAATGCCAAAGGGCAAAGATACCTTTCCAGCAGAAAAGTTGGCCAGACACCACCTTAACCAAGAGGTCAAACGGTCAAACAGGGTCACCAAAAAGTGGGACAAACTAACACTATGCGCCCCTTTGGAAGATGTCATAATGAGTCCATGCCATCTCCTACGCAGGGTTCTCACCAGAAGTGTTTGAACTGAATCAGATCAGGAGGAAGCAACTGAATCTATTCAGACTGTGGACACTAGGCAAGACATCTTACATTGAGACTCTTCAAAAATGTCAATTATAGGAAAGACCCAAAGACTAGATTAAAGAAGATGAAGGAGACATGAGAAGGAAAGGCAATTCACGATTCTTAGTGGATCCAAAATGAGGAAACATCCACTATACCAGACATGTTTTAAAACAATTGAGAAACCTCATAGGATCAGTCCACTAGATAAAATTATTGGACCAGTGTCCAAGCCCTGGGGTGTGATAACTGTGTCATTACTGTCACGTGGTGGAAAGTCCTTGTCCACAGAAGACATGTGCTGATGTGTTTAGGGATGAAGGGTTGCAAAGGCTGTAATTTACTCTGCAATGATCAGAAGGAAATAGAGGGTGAGAAAGTGACCAGTGTCAATAACTGAGGGATACACAGACAGGCAATGACTGCTTTCTCAGCTTTCCTGTAGGTTTGAAATTTTCAAAATTTAAAAATAAACACAAGGAGAAGACTCTTAGAAAAGGAGTCAAATGATTCCATAGCCTTGCCTATTTTTCTGGACACTTCTGTGGCTGGAGTTGGGGGCTGGCGTCGGGGCCTCTTCCATTTTGTTCTGGCTTCTAAGATCGGTGTTCACCCAAATTAGTTCAGTTGCTGGACCACCTTGCCGTCCCACATGGCATTTTGTACTAGATCCCATGCCTACATTTCTCTAGGGGGAAGTGAAACACTTCAGGGTGCTTTGTGGTGATGATTTTACTGAGGTCTAGGGGGTAGAGGTGGTAGACACAGCAGGAGCTTAGTGTGTGGCCCCCTCTTCTTACAGCCCGCCCAGGTCCCAGCTCCCCCTCACTGGTGGCCTTCACGATGTAGCTCCACCCCCCACCCCTCCTCCTCTGCTCTCGCCCCGCCCCTCTTCCCAGCCTCTTCTCCTCTTGGGTGGTTTCACTATCTCTTTGCAGTCTCCCCCTGGCCTGTGTTCTCAGGACCAACCCAAACAGGGTAAACAGAAGGCTCCTTCATAACTCAGGACCCAGCTTCCTTTGGGTGAAGCCATGGTTGGTCTTTCATACTCTAAACTCAACTCTTCCCAGACACTCAAGGCTTCCACTCCAATAGCAGTAACTATAACAGCTGCCACTCTTTGAGTACAGACTGTGTGCACGTGCTCTTTTTAATTGGGGTGGCATTCGTTTATAACATTGTATCATTTCAGGTGTGTGACATTATAAATCGACATCTGTTTTTACGACATCACGCTCCCCGCCAAAATCTAGTTTCCGTCTGTCACCATACACTTGAGCCCCTTTACCTGTTTTGCCCCTGCTCTGCCCCCTGCCCCTCTGGTAACCACCGACCTGTTGTCTGCCTCTATAAGCTTGTTTTTGTTTTGTTGATTTGTGTTTGTGTTTTATATCTCATGCATGAGGGAAATCATATAGTATTTGTCTTTTTCCATTTGACTTATTTCACTTAGCATAGTACCCTCAAGGTCTACCCATGATGTCATAAATGGCAGGATTTCACATTTTTTTATGGCTGAGTAGTATTCCATTGTGTACATCAGCGGCCCCCAACCTTTTTTGGCACCAGGGACTGGTTTCAGGGAAGACAATTTTTCCACGGACCAGAGGTTGGGGGGCGGTTTCATGGTGATTCAAGCGCATCACATTCAAGCTCACCCCTTGCTGTGCAGCCCAGTTCCTAGCAGTCCTAGGCCTGTACCAGTCCACGGCCTGGAGGCGGGGGACCCCTGGTGTACAGGTACCACACCTTCTTCTCCATTCACTGTTGATGGACACCTAAGCTACTTCCATATCTTAACTATTGTAAATGATGCTGCAATGAACATAGGGGTGCATATACCTTTTCAAATTAGTGTTTTTGTTTCCTTTGGATAAATACTCAGAAGTAGAATTCCTGGATCATATGGCAGTTCTACTTTTAACTTTTTTTGAGGAATCTCCATACCGTTCCCACAGTCTGAGCCAGGTGCTTTGAATATATCAATAACGTTCCTAACAGCCCTTTGAGGGGGCCACTAAGAAGTGTGAGATTCAAGATGGTTGATGAACCAGCTACCAAGTGGAGAAGCTGCCCGATGTGGGCATTTTAAGATACTTTCCAACTAGATCAAAGAGTGCTCCAGAAGCAGAGGCTGTACAACTTGCAAAGGTTGTACAACTGCTCAGATAAGCAGATGGAGGGACTGAGACTCCGGCCTAGGTTCTTGTCTACTGGCCCACGCAGGGCACCATGCCTCCTTCATGCAGGAAGGGAAGGGTCCACTCCTGCACGTGATAGCTGGAGGAAAGTCACATGGCAGGGAGGCCGAGGCGGCCCCACTCTGGGGAGCCGGGGGTAGAGACTGGCCCATGGCCACCCATTTGCTGCAATGATCTCAGGCTGGGGTAAGGGAGACAGCAGGCTGGCCTGGGCTGGCCAAGCCTTAGGCTTCAAGAGGCGTTTTTAGGTACCAGACTTGATTAGAACGAGCTGATGAAGTTGGGAGGGGAACTAAAGGGACTGGAATGGTAGGGGGTGGGTAGAAATTAGAGAAAGAAGGCACATGACAATGAGTCAGCTCAGAGCCCCATCTAGAATCATCAGGAAGGGCATCAGGAAGGTACTGGGGAGACTCCCCCCAAGTAGGGATGGCCACTGTCGCCCGCTCTCCCATCATCTCCCCTCTCTCCAGGCATCAACAGAGATTCAGCCACCCCTGCTTCCTTCTGGCTGGGGAAGCCAGGGGAAATAAACTTGAAAAAGAGACTGGAAATTTAATCAAAAGGAGCAACAATGAACTGTGTGCTGGAAACAGGAGAGAGAGGAGTTGCAGGGGATTGTGGAGGGCGAAGGGCTGAGGTCTGGGAGACGGAGGCAGAGCAGGAGAGCAGGGAAGGGCAGAGCAAAGGGGAGGGGGAGGAGAGAGGCAGGGGAGAGGCCAGCTTAGCTCGCGGCCACCAATGGGGGAAGGGGCACAGGCTGCCTACAGAATGACCTGAGGCCGCCCTCCTGGGAAATTGCAAAGATATTAGATTTAGAACTAAAGCCTGGCATTTCATCTGAAATGTAAATGAAGTTCACTTCAGTCTGGGGACATCTGAAGAATGCACAAGGAGAATCCAGGAACCAAGAATATATATAGAAAGACAGACAGACGGGGAAGAACCAACATTTTTCCTAACAGTCTCTTATATGTTACAGTAATCGCCAGAAGATGTTGTTATGCCCATTTTGCAGGTGAGAGCACTGAGCTCAAGGAGGTTTTCTGCCAAAAGCACACAGTGAAAAATCCATTGATTCCAACCCCCTGACTCAAATGATACTTTAAGTTTATTATTGCAGTGGGATCCCTTTGAGCTCTTGGCATGAGTCAAGGTCAATGAACTGGGAGACAGGGCTTCCTGAGGCCACATCCTGAGTCCTGAGCAAGTGTGAGCACAGGGGATGGGAGGCTGGTAGACCCAGAGACAGGGCAGCAGGAATGGGGGTGGGGGACCGAGAGCGGCAGAGGACCAGGACCTCAGCTACTTCATGGCCCCTTCACCAGCCCCACAAACAGGAC
Organism: Pteronotus mesoamericanus; assembly: GCF_021234165.1. NCBI lineage: Eukaryota > Metazoa > Chordata > Mammalia > Chiroptera > Mormoopidae > Pteronotus > Pteronotus mesoamericanus. The sequence continues at coordinate 4,492,142 of NW_026555200.1, forward strand.
TTTGGAGAGGACCAGCACGCACCCAAAAGACGCCATGAGATGGATGCATTGGCAAGGGGAGAACAGAAAGACGAGGCCCTCCTGTGAGGGGGTCCCCCAAAGAGCGGGGCTCCCTCTGACATCACCCTGCACCTTCTGTTAGTCACAGCAGACTTGGGTTTGACACTGCTGTTTAGCGTGCGGCCTGTCGCTTAACCTCTCTGAGCCTCAGTTTCCCCTTGCGTGAGATGGAGATTATGATGGTTCCGTCCTCATAGGGTTCCCGTGAGCCTTCTTCAACAGAATGGCTTCTGGTACCCATATCACCTATAAAGCTATTCCTATTCTTTTATGACAAATTCAAAGATAGATTAAATGAGCTAGAAGGATTTCCTATAAATGAGTCCTGGGGTGATTCCTTTTATAAACAAAATGAGCTCCCTTAACGTGCCTGCTCTGTGAGCCTGGATGCTCCTAGCTGGGGTGTAAGTCTATGTGCTACCGCAAGGTCACCCCCCAATGTCCCGCCTGCCCATTTGTGCTGACCTTTTTAATCTTTGGCTCTTGCACCTCCTCCCCTCCATCCCTCCAGGATTCTGAGCTCATTTCTAAGTCCACGGAGGGAATGGAGGAGGTGAGACACTCCGGAGCTGCCCACCGACCTCTCCTGGGCTGGTATGGAAAGGGGAGGAGCCTCTGATGAGCTCAGCCCTGGGTGGCTTTCATTACGCTGAACCACTGGGCTGGAAGCAAAAACAACCCCCGTTCCTCCCCATCAACCACGTCTTAGGTCAGCTTCCCCAGCAAACAAATTCAGAGGCAGAGATCTGCATGCAGGAGGTTTGCTGGGGACAACCCTCATGACCAGCAACTTTGAGGGGGTGGGTGAAGCTTAATTAGGCAGAGGGAGCCAGCGAAGTAAGATGCAGCTGCCATGCAGGGAGTCCCCGACTTGGGGCGGCCTCTGATGCTGTCCCAAACCAAAGCAAGAGGGTTACAGCTTGTACCCCTGCACTGACCCATTATTGAATCTCCATTTCCCTGGGGAGGGGGCATCATCTGGGTGAGACAGCTCCCTCTAGCAGAGGGAGATTCTGAGGGAGGAACCATCGGCAGCCAACACGGCCAGCAGCTGGGGAATGGGTGCCTTGGTCTGCAATGGGTGGCCACAGGGTTGCTGCAGCCCACCCCTTGTTCCCCCTGGGACCCACTTGCTCCATATTGTAAGTCTTCGAACCTAGGGGCCGTTCCTCCAGGACTCTGGTTGGCCTCTTTCCCTATAAACGCATAAAAGATGGCTCGTGGGTCGAATCCTAGTCCCTCTGCCACCAGCACTGCACCTGAGGCCGCAACTGACACCTGTCCTCTTTCCCCACTGCCCATTTTAGAGCCCTTCCATTCAGCGAATGCCTCTCTTGGTCTAGGTAGTTCGCCTAGTGGGACCGCCCAGACTCGTCTGTAACTGGCCTGGGCCCCCGGTCACTCCGCCCTTCTCAGCCCACGACTGCCGCCCCTGCTCATTTAGCACCTGCCCATTTACTGTGAAAATGGATGAGGGACCGCCAAGAGGCAACTTCATGGACAGCCCGGTACCAAAATCGACCCTCTGCCCGCCCTCCTTGTGTGACAGCACTCGTACCTTCTCTTGCCAGGTGATCAGGGTCAATTACTGTGGCCAACCTGGCAGCTCTTTTCCTTGCCTGCTGGTCTTTTGGTACAAGACACCTAAAATGACCAGGTGGCAGATGGAGGCTGAAGTTTAATGGAACTCATACTCCGTCCCCTGCCGGAAGGGTCCCCCATTTGGGAACCAGAACACAGCTTTAGACACAGAGCTTAACACGGCAGGGACAGGAAACGTAAGTTCCTGAGCAAGTTACCGAGAGCGACGCTGAGCGAGGCCCCTCCTACTTGTGTCCTTGGATTGCAGGCTCCTACATTCTGCTTACTGGGGACAAGTGCCACATAATGGTCATCCGCTTGGGATGTGTACTATGTTCTGGAGGCGGCTCTCCACCTCACAGGGCATCATCTCTAAGTTGTCCCTATTAGGCCGATGAGGTTCCCGGCTCCACCAAGACTAAAGTTATTTTTCGAGCAGTGTATGACTTTCCCCTGCAGATGGCATGGCCTTGTTCCAGGACTCTAGGGGTCTTTGTTGTCACTCTCCTGCTGGGGCTCGCCGTACACTCCTCCGAGTGTCTGTCCCCACCCCAGAGACAGCTGGTGTCAAAGTCTGCCGAGTCACGTGACCCAAGTAGCCCTGAGCCACTGCAGACCCTCTCCCGCCTTGGACCCCTCCCAAAGCTCGCAGCCTTCCAGGTCCCTCGGTGACATGGGTTGGAGCGATATTTGTCAAGAGTGGAATATGCTGCTTGAAGAACCTACAGAGGCCCGGCAGACATTGCATTAACTTCCAATGCAATAAGCTGTCCTTTCCCGTGAGGGGATGTCCTCGCATGCCCCGAACCACTGTACTCCTGAAAAACTTCACCGTGTGTAATCCCCACCTTCTGAAGCACATCTGTCTTATCGAGACCTCCAAAGTCCTTGCCGTTCTTTCTCGCCCACACTGATCGGCCTGGTGTCAGCGGTGTGATGATGGATGGCGCTGTGCTCCCTGGAAGGACAAGGGTGGTCCCGATCCCTTTAGTCCAGGCCTTTCTCAGCCGCAGCACTAGCCACATTTCGGACCAGATCATGCTTTGTTGTGGGGCTGTCGAGCAGCACCAATAATGGCTATCCCACCCTCAGTGCGACAACCAAAAATACCTCAGACATTGCCAAATGTCTCCGTGGAGACCTACTGTGTTACACCACGACAGAGAGTGGCCCAGGGAGCAGAAGAAGGTGGAACTGTCCACATGGACGGCTTTCCATCGTATGTGACTCCTTCCTCTGATCACTGTTCCTGATAGAAATGAACAAAGGATGCATTTGCCGGGCCAATGGCCGCGTGCGTCCCTGAGGCCAACCTGCCCCAGCACAGACGTGACATGTAGCACAGCAGCCGCCACGGGGGCCACCTCTTGGTTGCACTAATGGATGTCTGCTGTCATCTTCTAGAAGTCATCTGGCCTTTCATAAGGGGCCAAACTAATGAAAGTAATAAGAATAAGAAGAGGGTCACCACCCAGGCATCGTAGGTCTTTAAAAGTGGCACTAATCTCTGCCATCTCCCTTTAGATGTGATGCTGGTTTTGTTGTTAGTTTGTTTCTTTGTCATTTGGCCAGGATGAGGGCAGTTCCAGAAGCTTCTATTTGGCCTTTCCCACTACAATAGCTTTTAGACCTCAGGCCAAGGATCATGTGGAAGTTCTGTCAACTATGTGCGTCCATTCAAATAGCACATTCAGGGGCCAGGGACTGGGTGGCTTCATGGCTCAGTGGATCCACTGTGGCCAAAGCCTGGGCCGGGATTCTATTTATTTCCTGGTTCCCATCTGCCCCAACTCTAACAGGAGACCATGACGACACTTCGGATCCCTGTGTATCAATGTCATCTTCAACTCTGTATTTAATAGTCTTAGAAATGTCTGGTTATCCCTTCCGCCAGGATACATTTACCCAAGTAAAGGGCCACAGGTCCCTTTGCAGAAGGACTGGGGTAATCATTACCATGTGCACGTGCCACGGTGTTGCAGGCTCCTCCTTCTTGGGCATCCAGCCGCTCCTTCATTGAACGGGTTCTGGATCTGAGCACTAGTTCAGGCCTGGGAACTGAGGAAAGGATCATGGCCTTTTATTGGGGCAGCTGCTTCTGCCTTCTGGTCAACCACCCTTGACTTCTTTTGGCTGTTTAAATTCCCTAACAACTTTTCAGCCGCCCACCTATGTTGCCCCTGGGACACTGTGTTCTATTATTAACTGTATCGATAGCTCTCTGCAGGTCAGGTTTCCTACTTGCCTCTCTGACCTGCTTGCTCATTGCCCTAATTTTGCCCACCCCGCTTATGATGCTAAAGTTCCACCTCTGGGCCCTCATTATTTCAGGATCTCATCGTTCCTCTTGCTATCAGAGGGCTCAGTTCTGTCCCAGCATCTCCTACTCTCAGCCTTGGCTTATGGAGAACAGCCAGCACTGAGCTTTTCAACCATGCTGTCTCCTCTCACCGGTGCTCTGGACCTTCTCATGGAGACACAATTAGCTGGTGCCTTTTCTGGCTTTATGTAGTGTATCCACTCCACTGTGCCTATTTCTCTGAGCCTTTCAATACCTTCCTTCAGCTTCTGCCATGGCAGTTCTGGCATTTCTAGTTCACTTAGTGTGAGCCTTTGCTTTTTCTAAGCTTCCAAGAGCCATCTGAACATTAGACTAGCATCACCATCTAGGGTGCTTGCTAGGCTGTTCCGTCCTCTTTCCTGGGAGGGTGTTTCCGTACCGAAGAAGTCTCTCTATCCAGCCCCATGTTCCATTGCCATTGGTCCTGACATCCTTGTGTTCTAATCCTACAGACACTCTTCTGGTTCCTGCCAGGAGGTGTTGGCTAGATCCTGCAGCCTCTCTGGCATACAGTTCCTTTCTACCCCTAGCATAACTGCTTTATATTTAACTTGACTCTAATCGCTAAGGCCTAGTGGCCAGGATGGGAGGTGGGAGAACACGTTGCCTTGCAGGCCAGAGGCTTCAAGCAAGTGGAAGAAGCTGCCTTTGACAAGGAGGAGTGGGCCCCGTCTGCAGGCCCAGAGGGTTTAGAAGAATTTAGAGATTCGAGATTTTCAAACACGTCAACCCAGATGGCCCTATCCATATGCCATATATCAGCATCCCCTGCTTCCCATTCGGGGCTCTGACCTTGGAGTAACAGACTTGCCAGGATTGAGAATTCAACTATCTCTGTAGCTCCACTTATAATTAAGTGGGTGCAACCCTCAACGTGTGCTGTCCTTGAGCTGCAGGATATGAGAGTCTCGTGATCTATGTTGCCAAGGAGGCTCTCTGGATTTCACACTTTGTGAAAATTTGTGATTAATCACCCTCCGTCTTTCAGTCTTTGTCCAACGCGTGGGCAGCCCCCAGCAGCAGCCCTCTGACTTCATAGTCCTTACAATGATTGCTTTCTCCAAAGTCTCAAACGCCTGCGATAGCGTACCTGCCAAAACATTCCCTTCCACAGATTCTCCATCCCAGGTCCCCACCAGTGACATTTTTAGCAACTGCGCTGCTTCAGCATGACGAGTCCCACCGGTGCTCTACCTACCACCGGTGCTGCGGCTCTCATTGCCAGATAACCTGTGTATTGCAACTTGAAAACTCCATTTTAAATACTGCTTCCTTCAACCTCTTCCAAGACTGTCTTCAATCAGAACACAGAGGGAGGGATTTCTGTAAAGAACAAAGCTGGGCATCAGGAGGACTTGACTGTGATGCAGTGACCAAGAGGCCCCGGTCATATGACAGGGGCTCTGGGGCCCCGAGGGCCTGCTCGAGTTGTCTCAAAGACTCTCCCACACCCCTACCAGAAAGGCACGGTCATTATCCCGTTTACAGATGAGGAAACTGAGCTCGAGGAGGTAAGCAACTTGCCCAAGATCAAGATCACACAGCTTTAAGTGGCCGATTAGGATTTCCACTGAGATCCTTCTGACTCTAAGGGCCCCTTCTAGTTTGTTTTCCACCATCCCCTGGGGCCTTGGACCTCCCCGTTGGATCTTCCGCATCATGCCAGAAGGAAAGAAGAGAGTGAGAAAGGGAAGACATAGGCCAGGTCTCGCCTGGCAGTCCTCGCTTCTACCCACATTCCATTGGTCTATTCAGTCATATGGCCCAGACGCAAGGGAGGCTGGGAAGTGTAGTCTAGCTGTGTGCCAGGAGCAAAGGAGAAATGGTTTAGGTCAGTTTGGGCCACAGTAAGGAAGCTGGGCCCCTGCTCTCAGAACAAGGAACAGTGCCCAGAACCTGCTGCATGCAGAGCCCATTAATTTCCTCTTTATTCTTGGGGGTGAGCTGAGAGGTGTCTGAGGGTTCCGGTCCTTCCATCCCTGGGCTGTCCCCAGGGCATCTCAGGAGCTGGCACCTCAGAGGGAGCCAGGCCTGGAATCCAGGTATACCGGCTTACGTGGGGACCTGGAAGGTAGAGGCTGCTGTTGCCAAAGTGAGACATGAAGCCAGGGGTGTGGGTCAGCACCTTCACGTGCACCCACGTGAGCCAGAGAGCCCTAAGCAGTCCAGGAAGGAGGCAGCCTAACACGCCCTGGTGTCGGCCTGCCCTGTTCCAGCGGGGCTGGGCCTGCGCTCTCCCCACTATAGGCTGCATCCAGATGGGAGGCTGGGCTTGGAGCCACCCATGCTCCCGGGAGGGCTGGTCCTCCCCACCCTGGAGTGAGGAGGAGGTGCTGCCAGAGTGTCCAGGGTCCTGGGCCCTGGCTGCTTCCCATCCCTCTTCCCATGAAGAGACATAATCCAGTGTGTTAAAGGCCCTGGAAACTCCTGTCGATTAGACTCTGCTTTCCCTTAGTTTAACCAGCATGTCCCAGCCTTATTTCAAAATCAGATACTAAACAATATGATAGTAAAGGAAAGAAAAGGTAGGTGTAAGTCCAAATGCCAAAGTGAACACTTGCATGTCAATCCTAGCCGCCTGGAAATGGAGACAATGAGAGAAACTTCCTAGCACTTGGGACCAGCTTAAGGACCACACGGGATGATGTGTGCGTAAGAGTGCCTGTCCGCTTAGCCAGCGCTTAAGAGAATGTCACTCCTCTGTCTCCTCGCCCAGACTCCATGTCCCCAGGGAGGCCCCAACTCACATCCACATGACACCATCAGAACCTCACGAGCTGCCACCTTTCCCGGATCAAGAGGCTCAGCTCGAAATGTTAAAGGGTCTTCTTTAAGGAGAAGAAGAAAGATAAAAATATGAGCAATAAAATGGCAATAAATACATATCTATCGACAAAGGAATCAAAAAGCCCCCAAATAAAGGAAGAAGCCCAACAGAAACAGACTCATAGATAGAACACTTTGACAGTTGCCAGGTGGGAGGGGTTTAGAGGGATGAGTGAAAAGGATGAGGGGATTAAGAAGGACAAATTGGTTGTTACAGAACAGTCGCGAGGATGTAAAGTAGAGCACAGGGGATACAGTCAATAATGTTCTAATAACCGTGCGTGGTGTCAGATGGGGACGAGATTTATCAGGATGATCCCTCAGTAAGTTACATAATGTCTCATCACTGGGGTGTACACCTGAAGCTAATATAATATTGTATGTCAACTGTAATTGAAAAATAAAAAATAAAAAATGATTTAAATTGAAAAGAGAGGTTCAACTCAGCCAAAGTCGCCAACAGCAGGGACGACCCAGAGCTGAGCTGAGGCTGGAGCTTCTGTCCTCCCTCATTATCCAGAAGCCGGAAGCACAGCTGCCACCTGGTCCCCAGCCTCAAGCCCTGTTAACCTGTTCCCACTTTTGACCTCTCACCCATCCCGGGGGTGCGGGCAGGGAGCTGGAGTTCTGCAGGCTTTTCTGGCTCGGGGCCCTGATTCTGGGCCGTTGAAGATGGCCTGCTGACAGTTTGATTACCGGTGACCTTCAGGGAGGCCTTGGTTAGAAATATGATTTATCCTCAAATCACAGGGAATTCCACGGCAGGCAGCCTGTGGGGCTGTAGCGGCCGCCTTCCGAGGCTGTCCCTGCCGCGCCCCCGCTGGCCCCCCCACAGGGAGCTGAGAGCAGGGAGGGAACTGGAGGAGTCCTGACCCCTTAGGAGTACAGCTGAGCCCTGGCTCTTACTGGCTGTGTGACCTTCGGCAGGCACCCCACCCCTCTGGGCTCAGCTTTCCCATCTGTAAAATGGGAGCAACAATAATAGCACCAACCCCAAAGCGTTGTGTGGGGATTCAGTGAAACAGTACATATCAACTCCGTGACATTCATGTAACAAATGGGGGGCCCTGTTACTAGTGAAGAAGCAGAGACCAGGTGAGTCCAGCGGCCCCTCCTCGTCCTTCTAGAGATGAGTATTGATGGGTCTCTGGGGCGGTGGGGGAGGAACGGGACAGAAAAGGTTGGCCATTTATCGAGCGTGGACTCCGTGAGGAGTGGTCAGTGCCTGGCCCAGTTGCTTGTGAATTCTTCTGAGCGTGAGCCCTGTCCTGACCCTAGGGGACAATGACTCCGCAGGTAGGTCTGGCTGCCTAGGGGGTAGGTCTCCTCAGCCGCTCACAGAGGGAGACTCGCACCCCTCAGTCCTGGCGTTTCTGAAGTTCAAGCTTTTGTCCGGGACTGAAACAGAACACACCTGGGCAGGTGCTGAAACAGGTGGGGTCTCTGTGACCGCAGTAACTGTCCTTGCCAGGGATGAAAGGTCTTCTTGGGTAAGGGCGGCCCCAGGAGCTGAACAGGAAGGCGGCCACACCGGGCCCTGAGAGCACCCTAGTGCATGGACCCAGGTAGTAGGCGTTTAGGGCCCCCCCCCCCCCCCCCCCCCCCCCCCGGTCTGGGGACAGGAGGGAGCGGCAGAGGAGGCAGAGGGCACGGGAGGGAGCGGTCGCCGGGGCTGCTGCGGCACGTCTCATGGTGGTCACGGCGCAGCCTGGGGCGGCCGCGGGCTGGATGTTGGGAGGGTGGGGGGCGGGCACACCACCTACACGCACACACCCTACATATCCATACTCACCCTACATACCCAGCCACACACACACTGATACACACACCGCCCCACCCATGCACAACACACACATTCATACGCCCACAACACACTCCACTCATCCATGCACACATCATGCTCACAGACACACAAACACACCCCGCATATCCTACACACCCACACCCAGAGGGGAGGTGCTGACTGGCCAAGCATTCGCCCCCTCATGCCCTTCTTATCCGGAACCCTCCCACTGCCTTTCCTAATTGGTCCTCTCCCGTGGGTCCTGGAGAGCCCGGGTCTGGCTCAAAGCCGAGGGGCTCTGCTCCCTCTGAAACCACTGCAGAGAGGGAACAGGGTGGTGACGAGGCTGCGCCCTGCCAGGCAGTGTGACCGATGCCAACATTCCCTTGCCCGCCGCAAGCTGGGCTGTTCCGAAAACCTGTTGCATCTCCAGCCGGCCTGGTCCTCACAGGGCTGCTACAGGAAGCTGTCTTCGCCTCCAGGTCACAGCGAGGCTGGGAGGCTCAGAAAGCGCAAGCCGCTCGCTCAGGTGGCCCGGCTCTGCCAACTCCCATCTGTGCTCCTCCGTCCCTGTCCCCTGGATGGGCTTGGCCAGCCAGCTCTGGCAGAGGAGGGGCTGGGCCCTGGGGCGGAGCCCGGGGGCCACGTGGTCCATGCCCAGCGCTCAGGCAGGCTTGCCTCCCACATTATTTGAAGTGTTCAGGTGAGGGAAGGAGCCAGAAAAACCTGGGTTCCAAAGCACAGAGGTTCTGAGCCTGCACTTCAGAACCGGGCAGGCTGGGCTCAAAGCCTCCTCTGCTCTTCTTCTAGTGTCATGTCTCTTCTCCTTCCAAGCTTCAGTTTCCCCATGTGTAAAATGGGCGATCAGTGAAATGGTTACCCCAAAAAGGCAATCAACACCTTTCCAGTTGGTCTGAAGATTCATTCATTGAGCTAACGCCGGCTCAGCTGCTGCTCAATAAATAATCATTACTATGAAACAGTAATGAAAGGCACTTATCACACTCTACCTGCTTATGATCTTTCCCCAGTTCCAAAAAGTTCAGTGCTCATTATCTGATACCCAAATCTGTCCTCCTTAAATGTTACACTGAAGCAGGGAGGGCAGTATAAATAGAGCAATATGCACATCTATCCGAATGTCGATTTCCCTGGGAAAATGCAATTACCATACTTTACTATGGGTTCAGTAATGAAAGGCTGACTTAGCAGTCCTTTTGCTACTCCCGCTTGACCCTGGTACACCCAACATTTGTTCCAGCCTCCTCTCCGAGCCCCGCCGGCCCTCGGTGGCAACCCATGACCTCCGTGCCTGCCCACGATTTCTGATACTGCTCGTCAGAGGATGAGCCCTCTGGCGCTCGCCCAGGATTTTCTGCTGAGCCCCAGCCTTAGCTCATCAAATCGAATTAGCACCTCGTTCTGAGCACTCCTTTGGGTCAGGCTATTACTTCTCTCTCCACTCCCTTATTCCTGGCCTCCCTCCTGATCACGGAGAAGACATTCTTCTCCCTCCACGAACACGTCTCATCTGTTTGCTTTGCTGGCTCTCCTCAGCCACTGACCCTCCCCTGCACCTGCAGGCTCCCACCAAGCCTCCCCCTCAGTCCTCCCTGCTACACCGCCTTTTTTATCAGCGGGCCACCTGTCCGCCTGGCTTTGTAAGCCTAGCAAAAACGAAAGAAACATGCCTTTTAAAGATGGGAGGAAAGAAATATTTCCAAAAGTGAAAGCGACTTACTCAAAGTGACACAGAACATTGGAGGCAAAACATCCTTACCCAGCAATTTCGCTTCAAGGCATACACCAAAAGAATAAAGAACAGTGACTCAGACACTTGTACGTGGATGTTCACAGAAGCATTTATTCACCATAGCCAAAAGGGAAAAACGACCACTCCTTCTCGGCAGATGAATGGATCAGCAAACTGTGCTATCGCCGAGCACTGGAATATTACTCAGCCATGAAAAGGAATGAGGCTCTGACAGGCGCTACAACCTGAACACACCTTGAAAACATTATGCAGAGTGAAATAAGCCAGACACCTAGAGGCACATGGACAAATATTGTATGATTCCATTTATTTGAAATATCTAGAATAGCCAAATCCATGGAGACAGAAAGTGGACTAGCTATTTCCAGGGACCTGAGGGAGGAGGGAATGGGCAGCTGCTCTTCAACGGGAACAAAGTTTCTGAAAATGGAAAGCTCTGGACGTGGATGGTGGCGGTGGTAGCATAACCACATGGGTGCAGCTAATGCTGTCGACTGCACACTTAAGAACTGTTAAACGCTGAGCTTTGTGCTATGTGTATTTTACCGCAATAAAAAACAACAGCAACAGAGGACCTGCATGAAGTGACTGCTTTGCCACTAATTAGACCAAAGACCCCCAGTACCCGAGCAAAGCTCTGAAACACGTAAAACTGCCAGCTGCCAACCCCTCTCTCTGCCGGCAGCCATCCCTCCGATCTCTTCCTCTCTGAGTCTGTTTCTGTTCTGTTTCTTCCTTTATATGTTCTTAAGATTCTACCTGAAACAAACACAAAAAATATTATTGAATGTAAACTGTAATTGAAAAATTTGAAAACATAAATATATTTTTAACAGCAGGAAAAAAAAAGAGAACTGTCGATCACTCACTGTCGACCCCGAATCCTCCTGTCTGGACCTTAGCGCTACATTTTTCCCCCGTGTATCATCAACAGCCCCAACGACAACCTCCCCCTAGGGAGCCCCTCCCAGACTCAGCGCAAAGCGGGCAATGCCCCACCCCTGGCCCAGACCGGAAAGGCCTCTGCCCAGCCCCCTCCTTTGTGCGCCCTTCTGCTTTTTCTGTCCCCCGCCCGAGTCACTTTTCCTTTAAATACCCACCCAGCAGGCTCTTTCCCCTGGCGAGAGTCTAATGCCCCCACCACCCCCCGCGCCATCCCCTGCTCATTTAACTTCCGCTACGGCCACCCAGTTGCTTCTCCATCCCTGCCTGCCGCCCGTCCTGGGCACCCTGGTCCCACCAGCCAGTCGACGTCAGAGTTGGATGGAACCTCGGCCTTTACCTCCTTCTGATGCACAGACACCCTCTGCAGACATGATCCAATTAAAGTGCCAGTAGCGTCGGCCCAGACACCTCCAGGATCACACAACTGATGGCTCCCCGCCCAGGTGGGATGCAAGCTCCTCAGCCTGGCACCGGGGGTCAGAGCCCGCCCACTGCTCTGTGGGCCTCGGGGCAGGCCCCTGCACACCTGCTGCTCCGGCCAGCCTGCAGCACGCGCCCGGCGCCTAAACCACCACGCTCTCCTTGGATGGCCTCCCCACCGGGGGCTGCCTTCTCTCGAGCACCAGAGATTCTCCCGGCTCATCCTCCAAGCCCCGGTGATTTACCTGCTCGGAAACCCCCTGTGATACACCCCAGACGGCAGGACAGATGGCCGTCCGTGTGCGCTGCGGTCTGGGCCACCCTCATCCTCCCCCTCCCCTCATTCAGTCTCCGCGTCTCCGTCACGGAGCTAAGAGCTCTCTGAGGGCAGGTAACGTGCCTTATTTGTGTGGCCCCAAGATGTTTCCACGGCTGGCATGGAACAATTAACCCAGTTTTAGTTAACAAGTGGGTATTGACCGTTACTGATGGATGTACGGCAGGATCAAAAAGGATACTTTCAGTTCCTGCCCTCATAGAGCTTAAAGTCTAGCGAGAGGGACAGACCAACCAGCATAGAAACAGACAGGAATCAATGACAAATAGTGACAACTGCTAAGAAGAAGACACGGACGTGACGAGAGAAACTAATGGAGGAAGCTACTCTGTGTGAGTGTTCGTTGACTTAACAGGTCAAGGAATGAATTAAATTACTCAGTCAAAGGTTGGTGGAGAATTCTGATCACAGGAAGACTGCTGCCATAGACACAGGCAAGAGGACGGTGAGCACCAGAGGGCAAGGGGGTGGGGGGGGGTAAAAGGGGGTCCAGGGGGATAAATGGTGATGGGAGGAGACGTGACTCAGGGCGGCCAATATGCACTACCGTATACAGATGATGTTTTATAAAATTGTACACCTGAAACCTTTATAATTTTATTAATCAACGTCATCCCAATACATTTTTTAAAAGATTATTATAGTAGAGTGGTTATGAGAAGGGATACTGGAGCCAGCCGGGCTGGATTCATGTTCGGATATGTCACAGACTTGCTATATGACCTTGAGCAAGTCATGTAACCTCTCCGTGCCTCACTTCCCTCACTGATAAGGTGTGGAATAACAGTAATATCTCAATTCACTGATTATTAGTCAGTTTGGGCTGCATGACAAACAATCTTAAAGTCTCAGGGGCTTACAACCTCTGCATTCATTTTCTTTGTGGGTCAGCCAAGGTTCTGTTGGAATCAGCTGATCTTGGCTTCAGGCCAGGGCCTGAGTTCCGGTCAATCCTGTGTTTCCTCTTCTCCTGGGACTAACGGCTTTCTGACTATGTCTCATAGAGAATCGCAGGAGCCTAAGAGGGCAAGCCAAATGCACCAAAAACACTACGGCCATGCTAAACGGCACCTTGCTAACATCGCTGGCCAAGGCAAGTCTCACGGCGAGCCCAGCGTCAGTAGGGCAGTGTATGAGTCTGCTCAGGCTACCACAGCAGAACACCGCAGACTGGGTGGCTTATTTTCAACAGGAACTTATTCTCTTACAGTTCCAGAAGCTGGAAGTCCAAGATCAAGGCGCCTGCAGGGTTGGTTTCTGTTTGGTTTGTAGTCAGCCACGTCTCCCTCTGCCCTGCAATGGCTTTCCTCTGCACACATGCACCTGTGGCATCTCTTCTTCTTCTTATAAGGACAACGGTCTTCTTGGATTAGAGCCATGCCCCCTTACGACCTCATTTAATCTTTGTGAACTCCTTAAAGGACCTATCACCAAATAGGGCCTTTAAGGGCTTCTATATATGGATTTGGGGGGGGGGGCACAATTTAGTCCATTACAGCCAGGAACACATACTCCTGTTATTCTAGAGGGTACTCCTGCCAAGTCACCTGGCAGAGGGTGCAGGGGCCCAATTCGATACCAGGAGTGAGGCAAAGGCAGCAGTACTTGGGCCGGTCACAGGCTGTTATAAGGGCTAAATGTGTTCACTCACAGAAAGTGTCTAAGACAGTGTTTGGCATCGAACAAACTCTAAATAATTTGGCTTTTTTGTTACTCTATGGTTCCGCTAAAATACCTACCATGTGATGGTTTTACTATTTGTAAACATGTAAGCATGTCAGACTTATCAAAATGTTTATTTTATACATGTGCAATTCACTGTATGTCAATTATATCTCAATAAAGCTGTTTTATAAATAAATAGCTAATGATAGAATGATAGATGGATGGATTTATTAAAAATCAAGGTTCCTAAATGCAATGTGGCATCTTGGATTTGATCCTGAATCAGAAAAAGAACATTAGTAAAAGCACTGACGAAGTCTGAACGAAGTCTGAAGTTTAGTGAACAGATTGTACCAATGTTAATTTCTTAGTCTTGATGGATGGACTGTAATTATATAACGTGTTACCATTAGAGGAAATTGGGTGAACTGTATACAGGCACTCTGTACCATCTTTGTAATTTTCTCCCTAAATCTAAAGTTATTTCCCCCGCCCAAGTTGAAAACAAACAAACACCCCCCACCACATCTCCCTTCTGCTTTCCACAGGGGTGAGGAGTTTCTGGTTTGGGAACCGTGCCTCCGTTTTCTCTGCTGCGGGCTAACTGCCAGGATCTAATCACAGATCCAAACTAGCAAACAGACAATAGCATTTTAGTGCAAATGAGAGGCTTGCAGAAATGAAAAAGCCAAAATCACCTAAGCTTTTGCAGGCGGCAGGCCGCCTCCCGCCCCAGGTGGTGACTTAGAGTGGCACTGCCCAGCGCAGGGGCCACCAGCCACATGTTGCTGTGGAGCACTTGAAATGTGGCTGGTCCAAATTCACATGTCTGGCTGCTAAAAAATTTTTCATTGTCTACCTAGCTGGCATTACAGTGCTGCTAGGCAGCGCTGGTCTAGAGGGAGGGAGGTGCTGGGGGGTTCAGAGGAGGCTGGAGAGCAGGGTGGGCATCCGATGCAGGGCCAGAGGGGGCAAGGAGTCCGCATTCCAACCAGGCCTTCATGTGTGACATCAGAGCGAGTGACGGTACCAGGAAAGCAATGGGATTTACACAGGCTGCTTCAGGCAACTCTACCCTTTCTACCCGGTAAGCAGTCTGACTTTGTTGATGATGGCCAGGCTGCCTAAGTCAGAACAGGCAGCTGATCACAAGGACATATTGAAAAGTCCAGAAGGACCTGAGGCAGCCACCAGCAGCCGGGGCAGGGGCTGCCCAGTGGGGTCTCCCCACAGCAGGACAGGGCTCCGGCCTGGGTCCATCCAGGTCCGGCCAGCCACCAGACACCAGGGCTGCTCACCAGGAGGTTGTTCTCTTTTTTTTTACCCTGTTTGGGTGGCCACCTCACCTGGGAATCACCCTCCCAGTCCAAAGGCCAGAAGGAAGGAGGAGAAGTCTTCTCTTTCTCTAAATGTTCATGTGTACAGTCCCAGGGAAGGATTCTGATTGGCTCAGCTTGAGTCATGTGCCCATTCTTGGGCCAATCACTGTGGCTTTGGTTGGGTCATATGGTCATAGGATAGTAGGATTGGCAGTTTCTCCAGAAGCACATGAAGTGAAGAAAGAGAGAGGAAGAGTAATTCTCCAAAGGGAGGAGGGGGAAATTACCAAATAAGGGGAGGCACAGGACAGTAAACAAAAATTGCAGGCAACCCTTCCCCCCTCCCCAGGGCTCCTAGGCTCTTACAACCTCAGTGCCAGTTTGGGTTGTATTTCCCATCTCATCAGGGAAAGCTGAGCATTTGTCCTTTGAGAGAGCCAGACCCAGAGACAGAATCCAGAAGCTGAACCCCTGGGGACTTTCTGGGATGGGGTCCTTGGTTCATCCCACACAGGCGGGCAGGAGGGTGACCACGGTAGAATCAAGCAGCTATACCCATCCCACCCCTGCCCCACCTGAGGATTTGGTTTTCTCCTCGACATGTATTTCCTGAATTCCATGCTGGGCTCTGCGCAGGACACTGGGGACTCAGAATGTAGAAGAAACACTCCCTGTTCTCAGGAGTCCACAACCTGCAGGAGTGGAGTGGGCAGTGGAAGGGCGTCAGGGAGACCGGCATCAATCCCGGGAGAGCGGGATCCCAGTCCTGCAAGACAGACTTGCTCCCAGCACTGCCCAAGAGACAGGGCATGCGTGGCGCCCTGTATGGCATGTGCCTCCTGGACCCAGTGCCAGGCCCCAGAGCCCACCTCAGATGGCAGCTGCGGCTGCAAAGGACAGTTATGTGGGGGTGCAGAGAACTTGGGCTGGCAGCCTCCTGCCTGGATATACTGCGAGTCAGAGACCTTTTTAAGCAAATGCCGCCCAGCAGTTAGGGCACTTGAAACCCCCAGGGCAACCCCCAGCCACAGGGAAGGAGCCAGCGGGTAAATGCTCAGGCTTCCCAGCCGTCTGGCGGGCATTCCGGAAGGCGATCGGCCTCGGCGGAACCGGCACCTGTGGCCCGCACCAGCAACCTCCGTGTGGCGCCGTGATCTGGGTTATCCTCCCTCCCTGACTCTCCCTCTCCGCCCCCTTGTGCCTGTTTCCCAGTTAAACTACCGGCACCCAAGATCCTGTTTCAGGCTCTGCTTCAGGTGAAGGCAGTCCCCAATGAAGACTAGGTGCTCGCTGGCACCACAGAAATGCAGGGATAAAACGGCACACCGTTTCTGCTCTTGACGCGACGGCGGAGGGTAACAACCCGCCAAGGGCCCTGCAGCACAGGGCAGCCCTCCGCAGTGCACCCCCACCCGCCGCCCACAGCCCAGGGTGACTCCCTGGCCCGGGCTCCACCAGCTGCCAGCCCGGCCGGAGCCCAGCCCCATTGAAGCCCTGGGGACGGGAGGCAGCTTAGCAGCCAAAGACACGCGCACAGAGAGGTAATTTCCCATTCTCCGCTAATTGCTTCCCACAGCCTGGCCTGTCCCTCCTGCTGCTCCTCCTTCTCCTCCTCCCCTTCTCCTTCTCAGCCTCCCAAGGACAAGGACACAGAGATACGGCCCCCATGAGCCCAGCTTGTCTCTCACAAAACGAGTTTGTGAAATGTAATACCAGCGGCGACAGGTAGACTGCGGCTGGCACAGCCCCCAGGGGAGAGGCGGCTCTGTGCCGTTGCCAACGGCCTCGGGCCTCCGGCCTGGCCTGCGAGGGCTTCCGGGCTGGGAACGGACACTCGTTCCCTTCGCTCTCTGTGTTCCTTCTCTCCCCTCTTCCTCACTGAGCTTTGTACCGCCCCAGGAAGCCACCTTCTCTTGCCCCCCTCCAGGCGCTTTGCATTCAGGAAGGGCCATGTCACTTGTTCTGGCCAAAAGACTGTAATGAAAGTAACATGACTCCTTTTGAGGCTAAAACGTTTAAGAGCCAGGGTGCAACTTTCCTGTCTCGCATCCTCTGCGATGGCAACCATGGGGACCTCAGTTCCAGATGTGGCAGCCCTGAGATGATGAAGCTTCCATCAGCCTGGGTCCCTGAGCGTCTGGGCTGGGCAGGGCCTCCCCCATCCCCCATAAGCCACCCTGGACATATCCTAGGAGAAACAAACCTCCGTTATGTTAGGCCTTAGGCTTTGGGGGTTTATTTGTTACGCAGTATAACCTGTACTACGCTGACTAATACACTTGTTTACTTACGCATTCTCTTCCCAGGATATCATTGGTGGCCAAGGAGAAAAAACAGGCCAGGCTATTGCAGATAAGCTGACATCATGTGGGAATGGAGGGGGGCTGCTACAGAGGGTCCTACTTCAAAGAGCCTCAGAAGTCACCAGCTGCCCCTCCCCACATCTCACAGATGAGAGTACTTTGGCCTAGAGAGGTCTGTGGACTTATTGAAGCTCCCATGACTAGGCCCCAGGGCCCAGATCCCCTGTCTCCCGGGGGGTCCCAAGGACATTTTTGAGAAGCATGAATACCAAAGGCAAACTTCCTGGAAACACAGCTAGGACTTCCTATCACTACAAAGTGTGTCATTTATTAAGTGCTGTCAGTGTGCAGAGCCTGAAGAAGCTGTTGTAATAAAATCATAAGAAATAGAAGGCCCAGACCCTGCTCAGGGAGCTAACCAACCAACTGAAGATAAATAACCCCAAATAAGGAACAGATATAAAACAGCCACATTTTGTCGTAAGAGTCATAAAGGGCCAACTCTGGCATGTGGTGGCATTTCCTTTCCTTCCCCATCCAAAGCCTTGTCCCCGCCTTGCTAAAGCCCAGGGAAGGGGCCCCACCCGCCTTATGCTCCTCGGGGCTCAGAACTCTCCCAGTCACCACCCACTCTTTCACAGCTCCACTTCCATGTGCTCTCAGGAGAGCTCCCAGGATGCTCACACCCGGGGCTGGCAGCCAAGAAAGCCATGTTGGACATCATACCGCATCTTTCCCCAGGCCTCACCTTCCACTGAAACGAGCCCCTCTGTCACTCCATCCCCTTTGCTAAGCAGGCTCCTACTCAAGCTTCAACACCCAGCTGAGGGTCACCTCCTCCAGGAAGCCTGCCCTGCTCTGCCCTCTCTTCAAGGCTGACCCTCCACAAGGTTTGGTGGTCCTCCACAATATCTAACACCCAGCATGTGATGCCTCACTCGGGCCTTGCTGTGGTTTGTCTGTCTGTTGGCGAGTCTTTCTCCTCCAGACAACCGTGAGTTTTGTGATGGCGAGTGGGGACAGAGGTGTGTTCATGTCAGGTCCTCTGGGTCTAGCCCAGAGCCTGGAACTTGGGAGGAGCTCCGAGAGGTCTGCGGAAGACTTTCATGCATGCCTGGTGGCTTGAAGGTAGGAATACGCTGTGCACAAAGGAATAAATCTCTGATGGTGCAATTCCAGGCATCGGAGCAAAGCGGGGAATGAGGAGCACGCGCAGGAGCGCATGTGCGTGCGCATTGTTGTTGTGGCTGTTGCTAAAGGCCCACATCATTCAGTCCCTTCCACCACACCGCACAGGTACAACTCTCCACCTGCAAGCTTACAATTTTTATGCCAATCCTAATAGTCTGTCCTGTTGCCAAATCACGAGCTAGACCATGTGTTCTGGTTTGGGATTCATAAACTCCAGTCCCTGTACTTGCAGATAATTGAGCTGGCTCAGGGCAGTGGACCAAAGCACGCAAAGTGTTTTGGAAACCAGGATATAATGTAGGAGGTGTACAGAAGGGGGTACTTTTGGGGGGACCTTGCCCCTCCTCTTCGATCTTGACCCGAGAAGACATCAGCAGGCATCTGTGCTTGCAGCACGCCCACAGACGCCATGGCGAGGCCACTCCGCACTGCAGACTGCAGAAAGGGAAATGAGCTGCTTGCATAATTAACGCGCGGCCTCCGCTATCCCAGGGGTTTCTTGGAACAGGTGGAGTAGGAAGGCCAAGGAGGTGAAGCAGGTTTGGCCCCCCACTTCCAGATGACAGGGCTTCCCAGCTCAGCCCTCACCTTCTGAGCTCGGCTCTTTAGCCTCCGATCCTCCTGTGTAAGAAGAGTTGGCTGTCCCCTCCTCGGGCACACTCCGCCTCTGGCAGACTGTGTTCAAACCTCTGTCACTGTTCTTGCATATTTGATCACATGTCTGTGTATCTGTCACCCTCACGAGCTTGCCAAGCCCCTGCTTGCAGGAAATGTTTCTTAATCACTTGTGTGCCAGGGGTTTGGCAATCAAAGTTTGATGGATTAATTGATGGATGGGTGGATGGAGGGATGAAATGAGACCTGCCCAGGAGACACTGTGCAGAGCGCCAGGCTAAGTCCTTTTGACATGCATTCTCCTCATTAACTCCTACAGCCACCCTAGGAGTTAAGTCATCACAAGCCCACTTATGATGAGAGGACAAGAAGACTGAGGCTGCTGTCACAGCCAGGAACTATCAAAAGCAAAGCAGAGTGGGTGACTACAGATTCCAGACTCTTAGCCACTCCAGCTTATATACCGCCTTTCCTCTGAGCCTTGGTTTATTCATCCATACGATGGGGATGATGGTGCCCACCATAGTCGGTACAGGTAAAGGTCGAGCTGGGGTGATTGTAGCTGCCAGCTTCCCAGAGAGAGTCTCTTCCTGGGTTCTCTAGCTTATGTCCATTTGGTTTCCTTTGGCTGTGGGAGGCCACCCCCCCCGACTTCACTGGGGTGAAGCTTCCCTCTGTTTGCAGGGAACCCGTCCAACTATACAATGCTTGGCAACAACAAGTCAGGGGTGCCTTTTAGTACCCCCTCCCCAACAGCCTCCTCCCTCCCCTCTGCCTGTCTCCCTTTAATTCAGCGGCTATAACATGGACTACATCAGTCTCAGCTATCTATAGGCTTCTCACCCGCCATGGAAAAGACCCAATGGCCCCGCCTACCCTCGGGAGCCTCCCCAGTGGCCTTGGGGCTGTGTAAGTCTGAGACCTGGGCTCAAGGCAGACCCCGCAGCCACCAGCACTAGAGCCCAGGTTCCCCATTTCTGATCATTTGGGGGGCAACAGGCAGATCCTTCCAGCTTTTCCAGAAAAGGGAGTTTCCTGGGACCTTGATCGAACCCAGAGCAAGTGATCATTCTTAGCTGACCTCAGCCATTTCTCTTAGGGTGGGCTTCTTCGAAGAGGAGGGACTCGTACCAACGTTAGAATGAGGGTGAGGACAGTGGGGAAGTCTGGCTGGGGGAGAAGTGGGGAAAACGAGGTGTTCTAATGGAAGTGAGAGGAGGGGGTAGCTGGGCAGGGAGGAGCGGAGGTGTGGCTGGCTGGAAGAGGAGGGGGTTGCTGCGGAGACAGAGCGGAACCAAAGCCAGCGTGGCAGGGGGCACGGGGAAGGGGTGAGGAGAGGGGACCTCCGAGGCCAGCTGGCAATGGACCGTGGACCAGCCCAGTGCCCAGAGAAGGGCGCTCTCCAAAGAGACACAGCCAGGACCCTAGGAATGAATGGCCTTGCTAATTGGCCATTTTGTTTTTAATGTATTTTCATTAGCGAGATAAAAATAACAACTAATCATGTAACTGTCTCCTCGGCTGGGAAATAAATGCTCGTTAACCACCCGAGTGTTCTCGGCCACTGAGTGAGAAGCAGGTCCTCGGGCCAGGGCTCTGCAGGTTACCAGGGGCCATGGGTGTGAGGTCAGGAGACAAACGCCCCTCCGCTGAGCCCAGGGCTTCCAGCAGGGGGCGGCTGCAGGGGGCGCTCATTCGGCACCTGCCTAGGTAGGGTAGGAGCAGACCCCCTTAGACCCCCAAACAATCCCAAGGGACACCCTTGAAGAACCAAGATGTGAGTGGCCACAGCTGGTCCACCTTCTTCCTTTGCTGGAAGAGCCTCAGCTATTCCTCTCCTCACGCAGAATGTAGACCCTCATCTCCAGCTGGGCAAGGATCTCACCTGGGGGTTGCCTACCAACAGCCATCTTGAGACAGGGGCTCTGGAAAGAGGGCAGCGAGAGGAAAGCGGGTCTCCATGGTGACCCCCTTCATTCACCCTCCCCTTTACTAATTGGTGGGGAAGTGGGGCAAGGGAGCCTGGTTACCCAGGCAACTCTCTGGAGGTCCCGGCCAAGGGCTCCGCTGCACAGGTGGGGGCTGGTGTTGTCATGGAGACTCCCTGGCAGCGCGGCAAAGGCAAGAGGCCTGGTTCCCCTCCCAGCCTGGGGGCACTGGGCACAGGAGGCAGAGATCAGAAGCCTCTTAGGATAATGTGGATGTCAGAGTGGCAGCTTGCCAGGGAAGAAAGTTCCAGAAAACAGTGTGTATGCTTGGCTCCCACCCACCCCCCAACACACACATATACACACAGTCCCTGTGCGTGACCTGCCTCAACAGACCTGATGGTGCCCAGCTCTCACCCTGTGGCATGTGGCCCTGACCTTCTATCTCTTGGCCCTTCGTTCTCAGGGATGCTGATCGTTTCAGGCGGAGAGCCTAACCGAGGATCACCATGACGACTAAGCAAGCCTCCAGTCTCCATGGTGACAAGCCCTCAAAGTTATTTTTATTTATTTGTTGGGAATTTCAAAGGATTTTCCACTGCCTCGTCCAGGCCCAGCATTTGGGAGACAGGTAGGACCCTCATTCTTCCCGAGACCTGGAGAAGGAGAATAAGGCCGAGGAACGTTGGGACTGATAACTGAAATGTGGCTGAGAGGGGACCAATCAACACGTCCTTGAAGCTGCAGAGGAGAGGACTCTCTGGGGTCTTCCTCAGCCTGCCAGACCTCCGGAGAGGTTCTCAAGAGCCACTTAGCAGCCTCCATGCTCAGGGAGGTTCTAGGCATGGCTTCGGACGATGGGTGTAGAGCGAAGATGGGTGTAGATGGGTGTTTCACTCTAAGAATAACTGATCGGACGTGCAGAACTGTACAGAGGCCCGACAGGCAAGAACAAATGGCTGGGGGCGTGGAGCAAAGGGGAAATAAGATCACGCAAGGCCAAGGGGGAACACAAACGTGCATATGCAAAGATTCTAACAGCAAGTGAGAAGAGCCACAAATCCAACTCTGAGCTGCCTGATGACCACAGCGAAGAAGAAATGAGACTTACAAGGTCCATAAGAGGAAAAGGGAAAAACCATGGTCCGGGACAAGTGTTGGGTATAGGGAGGCTACGTCAGGCTACATCTCCAGCTCAGTTGAAGGCCTCCCTCTAGCACCTGACCCGGTGCCTTCTCTTTTCTGCCTCTTGGCCCTATCTTGTTCCTTTTTTTCTTTTTCCAATAAAGCCTATCTCTTAACCCATGCCATGTGATGTTGTGTGATTTTTCCTGAACCTGGTGCATGACAGAAACCCAGATGGCCCTCACCTATAGAACACATGGATGTCTGGAAGGGATTCACCTTCATGGCAACTTATCGCTGTCTAAACCATATTCATTGGAGGGATTTTGGTTGCAAGTAATGGCAGGCCCGATTCAAAACGGCTTCACCAAATAGAGGGTGTGTCATTTCACAGAATAAGACATGCTGAGGTTAGGAGAACTCCAAGCCTCGTTGGCATCATCCAGAACGCCGGTGTCCTTCACCTTTGAGCTGTTCATCCTCAGTGTGGCTGCCAGGGTTCCAGCCATCACATGCAGTTCCTAGAAAGAAGTGACAGGGGCCCTGGGAAGCAGGACAGAGAACCTCTATGGGAAAGCTCTGGAGCAGAAATTGCATCTCAGGGGCTGTCTCAACTCAAGGCAAGAAGGCGGGCGTTCCTTCTCCAACACTCGTCGGTCATTGGCTAATGGCTGCCTCTGGGGAAGTGTGAATCCCCGGGTACTTCTGGTTCTCTGCACACACGAACACACGGCTCAGGTAGCCCAGGGGAAGACCTCTGAAGATTGTCACAGGGCCAGGCTGGCTGGCAGAAGCAAAACATGCAGGAACTGAGGGATGCACACGCAGAAATGGTAACAGGGCTCCCAGGCGCATCTGCTCAACCAACAGCACCCCCCCCCCAGAAGTGAGCTGTCCCTCTGCTGGAATGCAAGCACCAGGAGAGCAGAGAGCAGGTGTGCCTTGTCTGTTTCCTCAGGCCCAGCATGATACCTGCACATGCGGGCACTCGGCATTTCTGTGTTAAATAAGTGAATGGAAGCCCAGGGTCTGGGGCTGAGAGGGAGCTGCAGCTGGGCCTGGGCCTCACCAGCAGATGAGCCCGCTAGGTGAGCTCCATGCTCACCCTCCTCGGGCTGCTTTCCAGCCCGAGGCCCCTCCTGCCACGGGGCAGCCCCCACTCCCGGCCCAGCTAGTTTTCTGGGGTAATGGCTCTATCATCATGGATCTGGGGGTAGCCCCTGGCAGAACTCCCAGGGGGCCACGCCCACCAGGTTCAGTCTTGATTCAGAGGCACTGAGGGCAGGGGCCTCACTCAGGAACTGAATGTACCCACTGGAAAGAGCTCAGCCCTGTTATTCTTAAAAAAAGAAAGAAAGGTGCCAATGAATTCATAGCAAACGGTGCTGTTGCCTCACCTTTCAGAGGCTTCTACAGACGTTACCGCGTGCCTTTCTCACAACCACCTTGTGTGTAGGGTGTGGCTGTATCACCATCATCATCTCCAAAGGAAGAAAGAAGAAACTGACTCAGAGAGTCCCAAGGGGTCAGACCTCCATCACCCTGCCTCCTGTGAGGTCCGAGGAGACGTCTTTGGTGGTGCTAAGCCCCCAGGATCACCATGGACTGTGCATCTGTCTTGCACGAGACCATGAATTCAAGAGAGAAGACTATATCCCTTCCATTGTCATCTTCCAGACCAGGTAGTGCCTGTGAGATAGTCATCAGGGACGTTCAGAAACATTCTTTTTCTCTTCCCTTCAGGACATGTGGGGAAGTGACACTTTCTTACCCACATGAGGTTAGATATGGCCATGTGACTTCCTTTGGCCCATGAAATGGGAGTACAGGTGACATGTGTCATTTCTCAGTGGAAGTTTTAAGAGGTGGTACGTGTGACAGTCACACTGAAGACAGCAGCTGCTCCACCAGCCTGTTCCCCAAAGTGAGGATGACATGGAGTAGAGCCACATGATGACCAGTGATGACAAGGAACTTGAGTGAGAAATATGCCTTGCAATCTTATGCCACTGAAATTAGGGGGATGTTTGTTATTGCCCCATAACCTACCATATCCTGACTGATACAGCACATATTAGTAGAGACCTAATAAGTGTTGATAAAAGGAAATAAGAAAGGGAAAAAGGGAGGGAGGGAGGAAAGAGGGAGGGATGTGAACAGAAGAGACAGACAGACACTTCCGGACCCCAGCGGTATCCCCCAGAAGCAATTAGATAAGTGGGTTCCTGCAGGTCAGACACCCTCCCCCGCCCCCACTCCCACTCCAAGATTCTAAGGTCCAGAGTTTGTCAAAATCTTCCAGTCCCAAGATTCCCTCTCGAGCTATGGAGAATGCAACCCAAAGCCAGAGCATAGCAAGGCTATTTCCCCCTCCAACCTAAGACTTCTCCAGCCAAATGAATAATTCATTGTAAATGACTTTGAGATGAGTCAAGTCTCCATGTTGCCACCTGATTACATGTACCATAAAAAGCAACGACAGTAATTTATCTCCTTTCTCTCGAGGGGTGGGCCATAGGGATGGTGAGGAAATACTCCGTGCCTGGCATGGGGTTATGAATCATTCCTCTTAGCAGTTAAGCTGCAAGCTACTGACACTTTTACTGATTTGGCATGAAATAATTCCAGCCTTGATCTGGACGCAGAGAGAGGGTCTGACTTTCCTCTCCAACGTAAAGCCAAGGGGAGTGAGAGAAGTGGGCAAGGGACTGTGATGTGAGGTGGGAGGAGGCGAGGCGTGCAGGGAGGAGGTGGTGTGCAGTTTGGTCTCATTAGTGCGCACTGAAGTTGTCTTTTCTCTGAGACACAGGGACGCAGGCTGGGGCCTGAGCTGCAAGTGACAAGCTCACATCAGAGCAGTTTCAGCTCCATGGGCTGCAGAGGGCCACAGGCAGAAGGAACCAGCTGCTCCCCGGACTCCCAGCCTTTCCAACTTGGAGGTGGCTAATGCCCAGCCGCTCATCACCCTCTTTCAAGTAAACCCTGGTCGTCGTGCTGGTCGCCAAGAACCCCCTAGCCACAGGTGTCCCTTCCTGTCTCAGGTAGCTGCAGGAGTCAAACAGGCTTCTCAGCTCGCAGATGGAGAAACTGAGGCCCAGAGCGAGCCAATAATGAGACGAAGGGGATGCTACAGAGAGAGAGGGTGGTGGGATGCACATCCCCCCAAATCCAGACCAGAACCTTCTCCTCGAGCCCAAATTGCCTGTTCTGTTCACATAGGAAGAAGATAACAGTAATCTGAAAGACACCTGGAGCTGTACAGTGTGCCCGTCTTTCTTTTGACCAAAATATGTTTGTCTTATGCTTCGGAGGCATGGTGAGAAGCCCTGGCTGGACTGGCTCAGTGGATTGAGTGCCGGCCTGTGAACCAAAGGGTCGCCGGTTCGATTCCTTGCTAGGGCACATGCCTGGGTTGCAGGCCAGGTCCCCAGTAAGAGGTGTGTGAGAGGCAACCAATCTATGTTTCTCTCTCACACTAATGTTTCTCTCCCTCTCTTTCTCCCTTCCTTCCCTTCTCCTCTCTAAAAATAAATAAATGAAATATTTAAAACATAAAATGGAAAAAAAGAACACCAAGTCTATCCCCGTAAGGACACCATCCCACCCTTCACCCACCTTCGCTTGAGTCAGAACCATGGAGGGAGGGGTCAGTTCAGCTGAGTTTTTAGAAAGCTCCCCTAATAGCAGCTTTATTTGTCATGGCCTCAAACCGGGAACCACGCAGACACCCATCTTTCAGCAGCTGAATGGTGTAACAAAGCGTGGTACCGCCACACCATGGAACAGTGCCCAGCAGTAGAAGGGAACGAGCTAGTCAATAGTCAGAGGCTCATGCTGAATGAAAAAGTCAGCTCAAAAAGATTCCACACTGGATGAGTCCATTGATATAAGTGACAAAATTATAGAGATGGAGAAGAGATCAATGGTTGCCTGGGGTCAGGGATGGAGTCAGGTGGATGTGGCTATAGGAGGACAGCAGAAGATCCTGGTGTCAATGGAACTGTTCTGTGTCTTGACTGGAGGTGGATACCAAAACCTACGCATATGGTCCTGGCTGGTGTGGCTCAATGGACTGAGTGCTGGCCTGAGAACTGTAAGGTCACCAGTTTGATTCCCAGTCAGGGCACATGCCTGGGTAGTGGGCCAGGTCCCCGGTTGGGGTTGTGCAAGAGGCAACTGATCAGTGTTTCTCTCCCTTTCTTTCTCCTTCCTTTTCCCCTCTCTAAAAATAAATTTAAAAAATATTTTTTAAAAACCTACACATATGATAAAATTGCATAAGCACACACACACATTAGTACATGTAAAACCAAAGAAATCCAAGTAAGATCAGTGGATTATACTTACGTCAATTTGGTATTATAGTACAATTTTGAAATATGTTAACACTGGGAGAAACTGGGGAAGGGTTCATAGTTTCTAGCTGCATGTGGAATCTACAATTATGTCAAAATAAAAAGTTTAATTAAAAAAATTTTTGAAGGACTCCTAGTGATTCTGTTCAACCACGGATGAGAACTCCTGCCATACGGACTTTTAAAAAAAGAATTCAGTGTCCCCCTCAATCGAATCTGCCCATGTCCCCCTTTCCAGGGCTAAGGGGAAAATGGGCACCCCTTCAGGAAGGGGATGTCCGAGCCCAGCCCAGTGCTGGCCAGACAGTAGACAATGCCCCAGTGGCCAAGGCGGGCTGGGGGAGGGCAGCTCCGGACAGGCCCAGCCTCTCCTTCGCACCAGCCCTGCAACTTTGGGCAAAGTCTCCAAGTCCACGACGTAATTCTGCGAAGTGGCACATTAACGACACTGCTTTCAAAGGTGGCCATAGGTTGGAGATACGAAGGTGAGAAGCCTGGGAAATGGAGATTTCTCCCTGGTTGCGGCCGTTGTCAAATGTTCAGTGAGCGCGGTGAGGAGCTGGGTGTGAGCGGGTCTTCCTCTCAACGCTGGGCCTCGCTCCATCGCTCCATCGGGGCGCGCCTGTGCGCTCGCCGGGCCTCCGCCTCCCTGACCCCCAAAGGCGCTCTCTACAGACCGGGAAAGCAGTGTGCAGAGTACAGGGTGCAGGGGCCGAGGATGCTTGGAGGATTTCTCCATCTCTGTAAGAGCTGCTGTGGATCTAAAGGGCTAACACAGGGAAGAACTTCATTAAACGGTTTCCCCTCCTGACTCGGATGCTGCTTTACTCCAAGCCAACAGCCCCAGAGGTGAGGTTGGAACGGAATTAACTGGGCTGTGTCTGAACGAAGCCCCAGCTCATGTTTAATATCGTGCAAGCCTTTCCTCTCTGTCACTTGGAGCCTTCCTGCAGCAGGGGCGTTCAGTCTTTTGGCATCTCTAGGAAAAAGATGCTGGAAGAAGAGGAGTTGTCTTGGGCCACACATTTAATACATTGCGACACGGAATCACAAAAATATCTCATGTTTTAAATAAACTTATGATTTTGTGCTGGGCCGCATCCACAGCCATCCCGAGCCCCACGGGGCCCGTGGGCCACAGGTCGGACACGCCTCCGAGAGTCTGCAGTATAGGCAGCCCCAGCTGCCCCGCCTGCGTGTGCATATCCCTCCCTGGATATGCAAGTGAGTACACACGTGTACACACTCATGCTCCTGTGCCACACACGCCTCCTCCCCAGCAAGGACTTGGATTTGGGTGTGAGGAGGGGAGGTCTGAACGCCAAGGCCCTGCAGAGCCCTCTCCTCACCTGGACCAGGCGGGGGAAGCAGAAGACGCAGCTGGGACCCAGGCCCTTTCATTATTTACAACACTTTCATTGCTTCGCATATAAATAATCAATGACTGCAAAGTGTGGCGGGCACCGGAATATGTATGAGCCATGTTTGTATGGATTTCGGTGGCCGCTTGGGCCCCAGCTGTGTACGCGCACACACACGCCCCCAAATACAAATCATCATAATAAAGATTTCATCAGCTAGACCGGGGCCTCATCGCTGGGAGAGAGGCAGCCTGTGCGTTCTCAGCACTTGGAGGCTGTGCCCGCCTGGGAACCGCCAAGCCCAGCGCCCAGCTGCGCGGGGAGAGAGGAGGTGGCCCTGGCAAGGAGGGAGTCCTGCCACACCGAGGTCTGGTCCCCTTCTCACCCTGGCTTCGCCCAGGTGTGCCTGCTGAGACCACTGCCCCCTGTCCTCAAAGGGGCCGGCGCTATGGACTCAGGTCCCTGTTCCTGAGTTTCCTTTCGGCCTGGTCCCGGGCATGGGAAGGTCTGACCCCTCCCGCCCCGGGATTCCACAGCGGGAGGAGCCAGGGCGTCGGGTGGAGCAGGGCCATCCCCCAGGCCCTGCAGCAGCCCTGCCTCACCCCTCGGCCCCACCCTGCATCGCTTTTCGGCTGCAGCTCCCGGTTCTTCTCTCGCTTTGAACGCTCTCTCTCCTCCAGGGCTTTGCACCTGCTATATATGTTGTTCCCTTCGCTGGAAATTCTTTTCTCTTCCCCACCAGGGCCTGGCTAGTGCCTGCTCACGTCTCAGGTCTCGGATAGATGCGACCTCCTCTGGGTCATCTTCTCCAACCCCCAAACTGGGTTAGGCCCCTCCTCCGGGCCTCTGGACCTGGACTCCCCGGCTCTGGAACTTATTTCACCATGTTGTAATGATCTGCTGTTAATGTCCCCGTCCCCCGTGCACACACTAGATTGCAAATTATGTGGCAATAGCAGGCTTTGGCACCCAGCAGACCTCGGTTTGAGTCCAAGCTTTGCTTCCTAGCTGGGTGCTCCTTAGCCAAGTTATGGAACCTTTCTGTGCCTGGATTTCACTGTGGAATAATAAAAATAGAACAAAACTCAGAGGACTGTCTGAGGATTTAATATATTAATCCAGTAGAAGTGCTTGGCCCAGCGCCTGTCCAGAGCCCAGTAAGAGAACAGCCCCTCACCCCTCCTCCCCAATTCCAACATCCCCAAGGCTATGAAAACCAAAAAGCTTTTTAAAACTTCTTTGGTAGCAAAACCTAAATTGGAATGACCTTGGAGCTACTTGCGGTCTTTATTTATCCCATTTGCTGAACTATGCACATGTATTTTGCTACAGGAATACGAATATGTTGGTGTGTTCTATAATATATAAAAATTACATTTCTAAAATCTGGAAAAAATTCAGAATCTGAAATGCATGTAGCCCCAAAGGTCTCAGTGAGGAACCATGGACCACGCACATTCTCCAGCTTTTGTTGTTGATAGTCAAGTCATAGACAGTGCCGGAGGCTGGTGCCGGGCCTGGCACAGAACCCTCCGGAAGTCCCTGGCAGTGTGTGGCAGCTGGGATGGTGCACGGGGCCAGCCCTGCTTCCTTGCCTTTCTGGGAGTCTGTGTCCCCAGATCCCCAGCCCCAGCCCCAGCTTGCTGACGTCCCCAATATCACCTGTTGCTGTGGGTGGCAGAAGCAAGGTTAAATGAAAACCTGTCGCCTGGCCTGTCTGCAGAGACTGACTTGCTCTCCCCATCACATCTGAGGAGCCGGGAGCTGCCCAGAAAACTACTGCTCCGTCTCTGTCCTAGTTAAGTGGCTCCGTCCTCCAGGAAGGTGGGGGGGGGCAGGGGGGCAGAGCCTCAGGCCCTCCCGGGCCTCTCCCCACAGTGGCCCCAGAGGTGGAGCCTGGAAGAGAAGGAACCCATCAAATGAAATGAGACAGTGCTGATCTGTGCTGGGTCCTAAGGTATGTGGATGGTATAGATACGAGAGAGAGAGAGATGGGGATAGAGGATATAGATATAGACAGATAGATATAGATGTAGACGATAGATGGAGATGATAGATGATACAGAGATAGAGATATATAGGCGAGATGGGGGATATAGATAGAGATCTCTGTAGAATATACCACCATGTTTTCCATCCTCACATCAAGCTCATGGAGTGAGCACTGTTACGGTTTAATGAGTCCTGATAAATAACACCCCCCCCCACCTCCCTACCTGAATTCAGATCCAGTTGAGACAGAGACCCTAGAACCTCACAGTTAAAGGTCAAATGCCAGGTTCAGCACTTGCCAAAAGCTCCGTTACAGAATAGGACAGGGCGGGAAAGCTGGGAGCGTTACAGCCCTTCTCGTAAAAATATGAAGCCCATTTTGCAGAGGAGGAGACTGAGGCCAAGGGAGTGGAGGACAAGGATTTGAACCTGGCCTTTTCTCTCCACTCCAGTATTCTACCGTGCTTGTTGCCCTCGGCAGACCCCCGAAACAAGGGCTCAGGACTGCCGGGAGCCCATGATAAAGTGGATCCCATATGAAAAGGCCCTGGGGGCTGGGGAGCCTGCACGGCACCCTGGAGCCTGGCCAGAGGCTGGCCTGCGATTTCCCTCCTCTCCCTTGCCCAGCACCCCCTCCTCCCCATCCGTATTCTTCCCCGTCAGATCACTATGGCTCATTTCCGCCCCCGGTTCCGTGCACGATGGATCCGCTCTCCTGGTTCCATATCTGCTCTGCACACCTGAGCCGGGGAGGACTTGCTTTCAGGAGCCACTTGCATCTCATTAAATAGCAGGTGCCCTTGTCTGGGTTCACCAGTCCCAAGCCTGACCATGCCTGGAGGCTGGAACAATCCCCATGAGAAATTCAAACAGCCCCAGTCATTCTGAACACCTGCCCAGAAGGCAGGGGACGCAAGGGTTGAAAAGCCGGATCTCAGGGCAGCACCTTCAGAGTCTGCCTGGCTTCTGTCTTGTGCACTACAGTTATGCTTGGTTTATAAATGAGGCAGAGAAAACTGCCACAAGTTCAAGGAATGGGGCCTCATGTCCAGAGATTAGGCTAGTGCTGCTCCCCACCCCCCAGGACAGACAGCCTGCCCCTGGCGCAGAGATGGCCAATGTTTCCTTTTATGAACCAACCCCACACAAGCTTTCCAGAATTCTGAGGCTGCCTCTGAGCTCAGCATGAAGGCGCTCTGTGATTGATTAGAGATGTCTGCCATGGCCACAGCCTGCTGCTGGTGGGGCTCAGGCCATGTGTTCACTTTCTCAGATTTTATGATACTTTTGGCAATGGATGGCCTTTAGGGGAAGGACCCTGTCTGTCATCGTGTCACTCTGGGCTTGGGAGTTCTCTGTGTGTGCGCAGGCGTGCGATTTTGAAAGATATATGTTTACAAAGCTGCTCATAAATCAGTGGTCAGCGAAATCCCTTACTTCCAAGCCATATGGCCTGTGTGCCCTCCAGCAAGCACAGGGCCTTCCGGGGCCTCACTGCCACATTTACAAAACGAAGATGAAGCTGTCAGTTGGGACAACGTTGAATGCATTAAAGTCTTCCCTCCACTTATGGCAATAAAGGATTAGGGTTTTTTAAATTGTCGTTAAAAAGCCATACATTCTACAGATCAGAAACAGACAGTGGTAAGCAGTGGGCGGGGTCTCAGACTTGCTGGTCTCAGGTCTTGCGCAGACAGGAGCAGCAGGAATTCAATTCCTCCAGGATGTTAGAGCCAGAGGACCTTCCAGTGCGGGGGAACTCCACTACCAAAATTCTGCAAGAGCGTCACATTTCCCCAGGCAACAGATAAAGTCCTGGCTGTATTTCCTCCTCCATAGCCTCTCCTATGACTCTCCCCTCCTCCACTCTGCTCCCACCACATTTGCCTCCTTGCTGTTCCTCAAACTCCCCAAGCACACTCCCGCCCCAGGACCTTTGCACTTGCTGTTCCTGCTGCCTGCATGCTCCTCGCTTAGATACCTCTGTGGCTCACTCCCCACTTCCTGCAGGTCTCTGTTGCAAATGTTACCTTATCAGAGTGGCCTATCCTGACCAACCACCTTATACAAAATAGTCTCTCCC
The DNA here is from genome assembly GCF_021234165.1 of Pteronotus mesoamericanus. NCBI lineage: Eukaryota > Metazoa > Chordata > Mammalia > Chiroptera > Mormoopidae > Pteronotus > Pteronotus mesoamericanus. Next base: position 4,524,146 of record NW_026555200.1, read on the forward strand.
ACCCCATCACTCTATTACTCTCATTTTGTCTCATTTTTCTCCTAGTACATATATTTCTCTCACCTTCCACCAATTACAATGTTTGCTCCAGGAGGTGAGGAATGCTGTTTGTTGTATGAATTGGCTTATCTCCAGGGCCTAGAACAGGGTCTGGCCCATCGTAGGGGCTCAGTGGATGTGCGTCGGATGCATGAATGAGGGCTGGGTGTTCATTTTATGGTTGAAGAATCTGAGGCTTAGCAATGTTGAATGACTTGCCCATTAATAACAGCTGTGCTCTCTGGAGAGTTCACTGTGTCAAGCACTGTGCAGAGCCTGCTCCATACATTGTCCTTTAAACTTCACAGCAACTCTGTGAAGTAGGACCCTCCCACCACACAGAGGACCTGCCAGCTTGAGTGACTTGTTCAAGAGCACACGGTGGCTCAGAAGGAAGCCCGGGTCTGATGCCAGGCTACGTGTCTCCTTAGGCCCCGTTGGCAGCTTCTGGGATCCATGGCCTCCCAGGGCCTGGAATCAAGGCCTTCTGACTCCAGAGTCCCCTTGAATGAAGCAAAGGCTTCTGTGTGGAGTGATCGTTTAGTCCAACCCCTATCTCTACACAGCACTACGTCTAAAGCACCAGACAGAACCTATCCAAATTTTATAAACTCCTTGCCAAAGGACTTCACCATTTCCCAAGTCTTCCCTTTCCAATGATAATCCTCACCACAATTCAGTGCTTCTTTCAGTCTAACCTAAATCTCTCTCACTTTCTACTAGACCTGTTTCTTCTCGTCCCACCTTCTGTGGAGCTGGGCAAGGCAGGCTCTGGAACTTCCGACCCAGGCCCCGTAACCAAGATGCGTTGTTGAAGTGGGAAGGGAGAGAAGCCGCTGGCCCTGTGCCCCGGCCACACGCAAACCCGAGAACCCCAGCTCCCAGGGCTGCTGCGGCATCACAGTCTGCCCCTCGCTCCCTCCGCGGCCCGCCTTGCCAGGGTGATTTATGGGCCCTGTCAATCTGTGGGCTGAGCCATGGAGACAGCTGGAGGAAGCAGCCGTGTGGCAGGCCATGCCAGGATGGGGTGGGAAGGCGGAGAAGGGGACTGGGCTTTACCAGAAGCGTGGAGGTGGGGCAGGGGGCGAGGGGTGGGAGGAGAGAGACCCAGAGCCTCAGGGGACAGTTAGACACAGATCAGGATGGAGACCCCACATGCGGGTCACAGAGCCCACGGCCCGAGGCCAGGCCCAGTGGCTGGGGGACAAAGACACGGCAGAGAAGAGTAAGGAAAGAGGGCAGGAGGGAAGGAGAGAGCCGGAAAGCCAGCTGTGTAGAAATCCACCTCGGGAGTTTCTGATTCTCTTTATTCTGAAGACAAAAGGAAAATGAAAATGACAGACAGTGAGAGACTTAGAGCTGGGTTTGTTTTTCTGCAGAACTGGTGGAAATCGCAGATTCGTACATCTCTCCCCACACGCTCCCCTGAGCCAGAAGCCCTGGCAGGGGTCTCAGCGACCTGCTCCGCCCGCCCCAGGCAGGGCGCTCTGTCCTCCACCTGCCTCTCCCCGCTGGTCTCTGTCTCTGTCCCTGCAGCTTCGCATCTGCCCTGCTCCCTCTTGCCTTGGATTTAGCTTCCTTCCTATTTCGTGGCCTCTCCCTTCCTCTCGGTGTTCTTACGCCCGGGAGCCAGGCTGAGTCAGCCTCTCTGCCCCTCTGTCGCATCTGTCTCACTGTCCCCATCACTTTCTCCTTTTCAGGAGTCTCTCTCACCTTGCCTCCCCCCTGGTGTGTCCCTCTGGGCCCCACCCTCGAGCTGTCCTTGGTCTCGCAGTCTCTAATGTCCACGAATCACAGGTGCCCCTGACCTGGCCGTGGGCAGTGGGCCTGGCTGGCCCCTGAGTGGGAGAGCAGGGTCTCCGGGCCAGGAGCCGCCGCAGGGAGAGGGAGCCCCACACCCCTGTTAGCTGGGGCGGCTTGGCACAGAGGCCAGGCAGCACCCGTAGTTAGGGGCTGCAGGACAGGCAGCCTGTCGTTCCCTTTAGTCTGGAGTAGATCTCACGTTCCAGACCGGGCCCTACTGAAAATTCAGGCGCTGGCGTACACTCACGCACACACATGCATGCCCACGTGGGACACCGAGCACAGCAGACACGAGCTGAGCAGCCTCAGACGGCCTTGTCACCAGACCCCCAGATTCACATCTCTCCACCAGGTCCTGGAACCAGAGATCCCCTCCTCCAACCCTACACCGCCCCCCACCACAGAGATGTCCTCTCCCCCCGACCCCACCGTGCAACAGAAACCCGGTGGTGGGACAGCGTGTCTACTGTCCGCAGGGGAGAAGGACAGGGCCCCCGACTTCAACCCCCTGCCCTCCCGCACTGTGGAGACACAGCCTCTCCCCGCGATGGCGGAAGCAGAAGGGGGAAGGCTTTCTGGAGCAGGCTCTTCAGTCTGAGGGAGGAAACCGTTCCTCCAGAGTCAGCACCCTGTGCCGCCCAGAAACCCACCCCTCTCCTCCGGCGGAGGCTCCAGCGCACAGGCCCACCCGCTTCCAGGTGATCTCTTTGTTCCCCGCTTTGTTGGTGTCCCCTTGATTTGTGAGACTAGAGGAGACTATCTCTTCTCATTTAACTTACTTTGAAGCGATTCAAACAGTTTCAGAAACAAATTAGTCTAGATAAAAAGCAAAGTTTCCATCTGCTCCCATGGAGACTTGGGGGGGTGGGTGGGTGGCTGCTCCCCTGCTGGTCCTGGCAGGGAGGGTGGTGCGCCCCCTGTGGACCAGTGTGGAGATGGCAGCACCTGCCCCTGGGAACCAGGCCAGCGGAGCATCACCACTGAGCACTACACACACACTAATCACATACTCTATGTTCTTAGTACGTGATGTACTATATGTGCACTGTGTATACACTGTATGTATTCTTTGTGCCATAGGCTGAATGTGTGCCCCTCCCAATTCATACGTTGAACCTACTCCCCATGGGATGGTATCAGGAGGTGGGTGGGGCCTTTGGGAGGCCACTAGGTCCCAAGGGAGGCGATCACAGTGTCTGACCCCACAGACTGCTCTAGACACAGCTTCCCCACATGCACCTCTTACCCAGACTCTGCCACCTAGAAATGCCCACACGGGCTTCCCCAATCAGATACGGGCAACCTGAGCCCCAGGGACGCAGGCAAGAGCCGCCCAGACTTCATCCCAATCACAGCTCTGCCAGTGTGGCTCCGTGACCTTAGGCAAGTGGCTTCACATCTGAACTTCCTCTTCCTGGGTCACAGTGGGGATAAGGGTAGTTCCTGCCTTGTGATGCCACAAGCATGGGAATGAGTGAAAGGGCTCAGGGAAGATATCTCAATGGGTGAGAGGGAGCCGAGAGCTAAAAAGGGCGCTTCCAGCCACGCAAGGACACCCCTAGACGCATGCACCCCCAACCCAGCACCGGGTGGCGACGGAGGGGAGGGCGGTGGAAGGAAACCGAGGGCCGGGACTCTCGGGGGGACCCCATCTAGAGTGAGATGTGGCAAGTGTGACATTTCTCTGGCACAACACAAGCTGCCCCAGCAGCTGGGGGTGGTGGCCGAGTTAGGAACCTGCGAATGACATTCTATGTCAGCTCCGGAGCGAATGAGCAAGGCTCCGGGTGCCCCTGCCAACTCCAGGCAGCGTGGAGAGGGGGCCGGCGGTCACAGGGCTCGGGGGTCTGCATGGATCTTTGGGATGGGGCCGCGGGTACGGTCTTGAGGGTATGTGCTCAGAGGCTGTGAGTGTGGGGGAGCTGGGGCTTCAGGGAGCCCCTGAAGGAGTTTCAAAGGCCCTTCATCATGGAAGTGTCCATGGGCAGGGCCACCGGACTCAGGATGGGGGGTCAGGGTTCAGAGAGGGGGCAAACCTGGGTGGCGGTGGCCCAGTCGGAGGCAGGGGCTGAGTGTGAAGACAGAAGCCAAGCCCGGGTCACAGCTCGGTGAGGAGGGAGCCAGCTGGGGGAGAGAGGCAGGGACAGGGGACAGACCATGGAGCAGGGAATCCAGACGGCCCCAGAGTTGGGCCAGTTTGGAGTCACGTGGACGCCCCTGGGTCAGGGTGAGAGGCCAGAGCCTCTGAGTGGGGAGGGGGGCTGTCCGTAGCCCCCCACTTGGCAGCTACTGAGAGCCACTATCTGCTGGGGACAGACCCTGTCTCAGGAAGTGACAGGGTGCTGTATTTCCTCTAAAAATAACAGTGACAGGGGTTCTTTTCTTGTCGGGAGAGACAACAGCTCAACTTTGCTTTTGTCAGCAGCTCCGCTGGCTCCTCGAAGCACCCCCGCCCCCACCGCTCCCCGCCCCTGCTCGCTCCAGAGGTGGGGCTAAGCCAGGTGCCAGGTGGGATCTGAGTCAGGCCTTCCTGCCCCAACCCCAACTGCCACCAAGCAGCCTGCTCGCCATCCCTCCATCTCCTCCTCCCTCGCATGCTCACCTTTATTTCTGTCCCTCTATTTCCAGCCCCAGGGGCAGAAGTCAGGAGTTTGGGCAAAGTTCATTTTCCCCAGTCCCAGGGCCCAGATGTTCCCCTCTCAGCCATGGCCTCTGTGGCAGCTGGGCCAGCCAAGGTCAGAGACTGGAAGGGGACATCCCTCTGCCTCTCCCAGGCTTGGGGGGGTCCACTGAGCTGGAGCAGAACTCTCCACGGAAGACCCGTCCACAGGGAAGGCCACAGGATCAGCCACAGAGCCCTTTACAAGCCAGCCCTGGTAAAAAGTGGCATTCCTATCTTCTGGAAAATATGGCCCCGCTTGGTGGGGAGGGACATCACTCGGTCTCCGTTGCAGCCACCTCCCCCTCTCCCCACCCCTGGCCACTGCTGCTGCCATAATTACTAGGGAGCTGCTTCCGGGGGCAGCCACCTGCTGCAGGTGCTTCCATCATGTTCCTGGGGACCGCACTGGGGGCTGGGAACTCCGGTCCCACCCCCACTTCCCTCCCTGCCTCCGTACCTCCCTTACGGGCATAGCAAGGCCTTAGGGAAGCAGAGAGCTGAGCTACCCAGGGGGGGTGCCTCAGGACAGCCTCCCTCTGCAGGTGAAAGCTTCATGTATTCATTCAACAAACATTTATTGAGCACCAATTCTGAGACGCTCACTGCTCTAGGCCCCGTGGTCAGAGCCTTGTGCAGACAAGGTCCCTGCCCTCCGGGAGCTTGTGGGAGAGACAGGCCTGGAATGAACAAGCCACTCGTCAGCGAGGTAAGCTTCGAGTCTGGACTCGCGCCAGGTGAAAGGTGATGCCGCCGTGAGACAGGGAAAGGTGGTGCGCAAATGCCTGGGGTCAGGAGAGAGCTCTCCCGGGAGGCGACAGGTTGTGCTGAGACCTGCATGTGCGCAGCAGAGGGAGGGCAGGGTCAAAGGTGTGGAGGGGAGCAGAGCCCTGAGCCCTGGCAGCACAAAGGCAGCCAGCCAGCGCCGGCCTGCTGGCCTGCCGCGTGGAGAGAGGAGGGGCCAGGTCAGGTGCAGGACGCCAAGAGCCCTGGATTTTTTTAACAAGTGGAATCAAAGCTATTGAAAGTTTTAAGCAGTTTTGTTCTTCTAAAATCGCTCTGGCTTCGGTGGAGAGCGGCCTGCCGGGCCAGCGGGGAGGAAGGAGCTACTTGGGTTGTGTGGGTGTGAGGTGCTGGGGAACTGCACTCTGTTGGGGGGGGTTGTGGGAGGAGGCATCAGTTATGGGGATGTTTTGCAGGCCCAGCCGCAGCGCTGGCAGGCATCCTTGGCCTCTCCTCTCCCTCCAGCAGGAATGGGCCATGCGGCCTTCGTGCCCACAGCGCCCACCTGGGGGCCGAGTCTGCCTCCCCAGTTTGGGGCTCGCTCTCACCCCCAGCTGGATCGTGCTGCCATGTCTTCCTCTCTCTGGAGGCAAGAGGACACAGACCTTGGACCAGAAAGAGTGCCCGGCAGCCAGGCCCCAGCCCAGGGGAGAATCTCACTCTGCTCCCAGCCCCACCGAGACGCTCAGCCCACCCTGCAGAGGGGAACGCGAAGGCACCAGGGCTCAGGTTACTCTCGGCTTCTGTGCTGGGCCTGAGACCCGAGCTCCCATGAGGGAGCAAGCCAGAAAGGGCAGGAGGGAGCCCAGCCTAGGCCATCGGCAACCTGGGTGTGGAGTCCAGCCCCACCCTGAGAAAACGGTTTACTGCTCTGAGCCTTGAGTAAGTGCTTCATTTATTCAATAAATATTTAGGGGGCACCTGCTCTGTGCCAAGCCCTAGTGTGGATGCTGGGGATGTTGCAGCCACAAGAGGGATTTACAGTCTCAGAGGAACGACGGGCCATGAGTCAACAATTAATAACAGGAGTTGTGATAAGTGCTTGGAAGCGGGGGTCGGGGTGCGACGGAAGATAATCGGAAGAAGGTGGTTGTGAGGATGAAATGAGATCACACCTGGAAAGCCCTCAGTGCAGAGCCTGGCACGTGGCAAGTGCCAGTGCCCAAAAGCATTATTGCAAGGGGCTCAGGGGGAGGGGTGAGAGCGTCAGAGCTGGCCTTCCGCTCCAAGCCCTGAGCTGGCCAGAGGGGAAGCCCGCTTGTGCCCCTGGCACAGGTCAGAATTCAGGCCCGGACCCTCTTCTGGGGAGTCAGGAAGAGCCCAGCTCCCGACTCCAGGGCTGGCGCGCACCCCACTCCTGAGCAGGACTCCCAGGCCCGTCCTCCAGTGTCCCACCCACTGGGTCCCCCGCACACAGCTGCCACTGGGGGATCCAGCTTTCTAGGCTCCAGATTGAATCTGCAAAACCTCTGCAGCCCCTGGTCACCTGGGGCTGGAAACTCCTCTGAGAGGCTTCCTGGGATCGTTGGAGGAAGACATGGTGCTCCCCCCCCCCTCCCCTCCAACAAAGTGGGAGTCAGCCCGCCTCCTGCGGCGCCCTTTGCTGCAGCCATAACGATGGTTTATATCCTCTGGGAGGGGAGGGAGCCTCCCGGGCGCTAGCCACCTGGAAGGACTGGATGAGCTCGGAGGGGGAGGAGCGCCGGGCTGGGACACCCCAACCTTTCTCCATCTCCAGGGTCCCTGACCACCACCTCCTCTGAGGGCCGGGGCCAGTTAAGGGACAGAACACGGAGGGAACAGTGGCTTTCCTCGGTCCCTCTGACTTCTCATAAGAAGTTAATAAAATCGCAGGCAAGGATGACCCAGAGGACGTGATTTACTCTGGCTGGGGAAGAGCTTTCAATAAGGTCCCTCCATAAAAGGCCATTAAGGGAGTGGAATAACCACAGGCTAAGGGGCAAGTGTTATGGATTCCGGAGTGGTTTAAGCAGAGGAATTAAAGAGGCACGTGGAGCCTGGAGACGTCATTAATAACCACGCTGGGCACTTGTAAGGGCTTTTCATCCCAGCCAGCTCCGCAGGCGCTAACTCCTCTGTGAGCTCCGTCTCCGGTGGAGACGTGGAGGAAGGAGCAAACTGGGGGGATGGGCTCGCCCCACTTTTCAGCTTCACAAGTGGGTGGAATGGGCTGGGGGTCTTAGAGCTCAGGGGTCCCTGGATGATTCTGGTTGACACACTTCTCAGTGCAGCAAGCGAGACTGTGGAAGGAAGGGCCAGCACTGAGGGGGAGGGCAGGAGCTTAGGGAAGGCGGTGGATACCTGACTCCCCTCCGCTCCTACGGTCAGGCTGAGGGGGCAGAGAATCCACATTTCCCTCCCAGGGGCTCCAGGAGAGGGGTGGGGTGCGGTTCTCCCTGGCCTCCTTCCAGCTTGCTCGGGATGTCCTTCTGGAGCCTCGGCAGAGGCGTCATAGAGCCAGAGTCTCACCTCCTGTGTGGGCTACCCCATCCCACCTGGATCTCCTGGGTGAAAAGTGCAACGTCCACAAGGTCCCACTCCCTCCTCCTAACTCATCTTTCAAAGCTCAGTTCCAGCAACACCTCCTCCATGAAGCCTTCCCAGCCCTCACCCTAACTTTGCCCCTCTGAGCTGCACCCTCCTCCACCCCCTACTCTCCATAATGCAGTCAAGGACCCCCACAAAGGCCCCCAGAGAACCCCCTGTGGGGCTGCCTTCTGAGCAGGGCTGCCTGGCCCCTTCCACCCCAGCCCCACCCTGGCTCAATCTTCTCTGTAAGTTCTCCTTCCCAGAATTTATGTCTCCCGCTGAAATTAGCATTCCTTTTAAATGTTTTCACACTCTCCAGTCGTTCCTCAAATGTGCATATTAACTGAGAAAATGACTTGCCTTAGCTACTTTATCCACCCTCACATTAATCTCCACGTAACACCATTACAGTAACACCATTACACCAAGCGCGACTCGTTTTCTCTGCTCAGCCTCATAAACTCAGGGCAACTCCCGGACAGTCCCCAGTGCCCAAGGCTCATAGCAGCAGAGGGTCAGATGCCACCTGGAGGGTCAGGGGAGGGAGCCCTGCCCTGCTGGGCTTGCCATCCACGGACAGAGACCCCAGGGGAAGCTGCCTGCCTTGGCATCCCTGGGGCTGAGTTGGTTACTCCTAGGACCAGAGCTTCCCCTAGGTGAGTGACTTCCTCCTCTTATGGGAGAGGGAGCTGGGAGCGAGAAATCAAGTCATTTACCCAAGCTGAAGCCAAGATTTGAACCCTGGGCATTCTGGGCTCCAAGGCCCAAGCCCTTGGCCACCACACTGCTGTCCCCAAGAAGTGGCTTGAAGAAAGAAGGTGCTGGCCAGGAAGTGGTCACATAATGTGGCTTGGCCACCTATTGACTGTGTGACCTTTAGTGAGGACAGAGGATAAGAGCAGATTTGTATTTATAGTTCTCCATGTATAATAATCACTTAAATTCTCATCGCAGTGCAATGAGGTAGATACTGTTACCACCATTCTATAGAAATGAACGTTGGTGCACAGAGAGGTGAAGCAACTTGCCCAGGGACACACAGCCAATGCAGAACAGAGCCAGGACTCAAAGCCAAGGAGTCTGTTCTCTCAAGCTCCATACTACATTGCCCCCTTGATAATGACAGAGGAAGCCCATCATGTTGCCACTCTCCCAGGTGGCCTCCCCACCAGCCACATCTGGAAACTTCTGGTCCTGAGTCCAATGTGAATTTTAGCTCGAGTGCATCTTCCGAGGCTCATTTGGCCCAAGTGAAGACAGCCAAGAGAAGGCACCCCACCCCGCCGACCATGACTCGGTGACAGCCTCACGGGGCGATGGTCGTCTGGCACCTGAGCCTGTGTGGCTTCCCCCTGCTTACGCCTCAGTCGAATTCTTTCGGATTTTCCACCAGGAGGGGAACTCTTCGCTGGCAAGCGGGCACACCCTCTCCGAATGGGCCTTATGTCTAGGAGGCAGGTCAGGGCAGTGGCTGGGGTTCAGACCCTGGTGTTCCCATTCCTACCAGGAAGGTGGCAACAGGTCAGGTGACCCAGAAACACTCCCGTCCCCCCCAGGCCTCCCCGTTACCGCACAAAGTTTCCAAAGCCCCCACATCTGGTGGCCGTAAGAATGCCTACAGCAGAGATCCATGTCTTCCAGAATCTGAAGGCTGTCCCAGCCCCTGCCCCTAATGAGGGGTGTCAGGCCAGCCTGGGATCAAACAGACATCAGATTCCTGAGTTAGCTCCAGCCTTCGGGGCGGGGGGTGGGGGAGGCCGGGGGCAGGAGGGAGGCGGGTGAGAGGCAGAGGCGGGCTGGCCAGTGCGCTGCCAAGTCAGGAACGGGGACCTCGCTCCAGTGCTAGGATACAGCAGTCCTGGGGTCTCCCTCATGTGATTTACCAGACAATGACAACCTTTAATGTCCGCTCTGCTATAATCTCCTTTATCTTAATACAATCTTTTTCCTGTTGAACTCTCCAGAGCCCCAACCGCTATTTTCAATGGAGGGATTTTTTTTTTTTATTATGACTTGATACTATGATTACTGTCAAACTCTCAGTCTTTGTGGAGGGGAAATTAATAAGTTTTTCTTAAGCACTTTGCACAGCCACTGCATACTGATGGGGCCAGCTCCCCTGCAGGGAGAGTCGAGGATCGGCCTGGCCTCTTGCCCGCTGGGACCCAGCGGTTCTCACACCCACAGGAAGCTGGTCATTAGGTGGCAGCGCCACTGGTGAATGCTAGACATTCCCTAGGGGGTCACAGGGTTCACCCTGCTCCCCATTCCTGGTTGTGCCTTGGGGCAGGGATCACAGATGTTGAATCCCAGAATTAAAGGCAACCCAGGTTTCCAGCTCATTCAGATGGAGAAACTGAGGTTGAGCAAGAGGCGACGTGCCTCAGCCACAAACCGCTGGGGCCAGGCTGGGGCCAGGCTGGGGCCGTCCCGCCTGGAGCGACATTTCTGCTTTCACTCCCTTGCCTTCCAGAACCTGTGTTTCCTCTCTCAGTCTGGCTGAGACGCCCCTGCGCTGCTTGCTGCCTTTGGCCTGTTCTGACTGGGCTGAGGGTGGACAGGTGAGGTCTCTTTTCCCCACATGGAGAATAAGTGGAGGCACAGCCGCGTGCCTCCCCACCCTGCTCTCCCCCCAGCTCCAGCCACGCTCGGGCTGGCGGAGGGAGGGGCTCCCTTGGGCAGCCCGCCAGCCAGCCAGCTGCCTACTCAGGCAAGCGTGGCCATGAACGTACAAAACAAACACCACCCCCTTCTCCCCCAACTGTGACCATTCACTCGGCAAGCCTGCCTCGGTCGCCTTGGGGAGAGAGGGGGAAGGGACGGACTTAGCTAGACTGTTGCCATGATCCAAGGCTAGGGCAGGCTCGGGCAGCAAAGCAGTCCCAGTGCCAGGGTGGACCAGGGGACCTAGAGGTGGTCTCGGGCTTGGCCCGGAAAGCGGAAGAGAGTTCGCAGCTGTGCCTGAGGAGCCAGCCCTACCCTAGCCCCCCACCAAACACCCTGATGGAGAGCAGTATTGGTGCAAGCGGAGGGGTCAGGTTAGACAGCAGAAGGAGACGGCCAGTCACAGGGGAGATTCAACCTCTGCCTGGGATCACCAGGACAATAGCAGCAGTCAAAGGAAGGTCAAGTTGGAGGCTTGAACTGTCCCCTGGAAATGGAGACCGGGGCTCCTCAGGCTGCGTGTGGGCGGGACGCTCTGGGCTTGACGCCATTGCTCCTGCAAGGCCACGGATTCAGGGCCTCAAGCCTGACTTCTGTTCTCTCCCTGTGCTGCGTGGTCTTGCATTTCTCAGGTGACAAAGGAAGACACCGGGCTCCCTGTCACCCACACATATCACCTGGGAGGAGAGTTGAGCAGGGAGGCACACAAGGTTTGGAAAAGCCTCAGATCCAAAAGTCCGAGGCACGCGGGATGCGGGGAGCGAGGCTCTCACGTGTTCATTTATTTATTCGACAAAAAAAGTGCCCGAGCACGTCCCTGCCATTGCAGGTGCTCACGCTCTGGAGCAGGAAGATGGCCATGAATTGGGGAAACATGCAGAATGATGTCAGCCAGGGTGCGTGTCCATGGGATGAGGCACGGACACATGTGGGAGGAGGGGACAACCAGAGAGTTGGGGGGTGGCTCTCTGGCCTGTGTAGAGGCGACCTGGTGGGATGGGAAGGCCTACCTCCCCAACTAGCGGTGGCCTCACGGCTCTCTGTGGGAGGCGGGGATAAGCACATCCCTCCTCTTGTCACGTCACCAAGGGGACAGCAGAGAGGCCCCAAGCAGGCATGGCGATGAGAAGGCAGGTGTCTGGGCTCAAGACAAGCTGGGCCACCAGCGGGGAGGCCGCAAGAATTTGGGCGGGCGCCTGTGGGGGCTGAGGAGAGGGAGTGGACCGGGGGCCGAGTTCTGACAACAGAATGACAGCGCATTACTCTCACTAAGGAAATTAAACCCATTAATCATTATAATTAGCACAACTGCTCGGCGGGCCTTCGGCCGGGCTATTAATACATTGGCAGAGGCTCCCACTGTGGACTGGGCGACCACCCCCACAGCTGACTGGCACAGGACGGCTTAGGGACTAGTTGCCAGGCCTGGCCGGAGAAGGGTGGAGAATGGGGCCTGGGGTCCTCTGAGCAGAAGACAGGCCACTGTCCCTTCCACATGTCTCCTTCTGGCCCTAAGGCTTCGTTGAATTAACTGAATGGCCCTGCCCCACCAGCATGGAAGTGCCACGGGGCAGGGACATTGCTTGCCTGGCTCGCTGCTGTAGCCAAACCCAGCACCTAGAAGAGTGCCCAGCACATAGAAGGTGCTGGAAAAGTATTCGTTGAAGGAATGGATGAGAGAATGAATGGGTGAATGGATGCTCTCTCTCTTCTGGGCATTTATACGAACTGATCACTCTGCGGGGAACACTTTTCACTTTGTGTAGCTAATTCCTCAGATCCTTCTGGTCTCAGCTTAGATGTCATCTCTCCCCTGGGAGGACGTCCTGTCCTGCACGTAAAGATTATGCACATCCTCTTTGCACCTGGAGTCTCCTATGCTCACGCCTGTTGTGGAACTTCACACACAACATTATAATTGCTTGTTTAGGCATCTCTCAGGCCGCCCACCAGACTCAATGCTCTGTGACAGCAAGGACTGTGTGAGTCTCCATGATATCTCCACAGCTTAGCCCAGCGCTTGGTACATAGTAGGTGCTCAAAAAATACTTGTCGAATGAATGAGTCAGTGAACCAGTGCATAAGGAGTGGGCTGCTCTGAGCCGCACACGCTCCTCCTGGCCCTACGCAGCACGTGTGGACCAGGGAGGGAAGGCGGAGCCTGAGCCCCCAGCCCTGGATGCTGGGCTCCTCTTCCAGCCATTTGCATCTCCAGGGACCTGTGTTTTAGTAACAAAGGTGCCAGTCTCAGAGACCAGGGCCTCCCAGTCTCTGGTCAGATCCTGTCTCCAGAAGCCTCTTGGCAAAGCATCTCCAGGGCTGGTCCCTCTACCCAGACCCCACCCCTCAGTGCCCAGAAAGGCACAAGGTCATACTGGGAGCTCCCGTAGTGGCACACAGGCCCTGAGACTCAGCTCGGGCTAGACCTTGCGGCTAACAGCAGCGGTCAAATGCCCTGGGGAGATAAGTGTCTTCAGGGACCAGCTGATGTTCACCCTTTGATGGTGAGAACATGTGAACATGCTCAAGAAACTGAGAGATGCCACCCAGAGGCAAGGGGGAGAGGGGGAAATGGTATAAGGCGAGGCTGTAGGAGGCTTTGCTGGGTTTCTGGGATAGGCAGGCTGGAGGAAGGGAGGCCAGGAATCAGCCGAAGAAATCAGGTCTGGGTGAAGTCCCTCGCTGGGTGTGCGAGAGGTGGCTGGGGACGGGCACTCTCTGGTTGGGACTTGCATCTGAGGACCCAGGGTTTCAGCACACCTGAGGGAGCATATTTCTCTTAACCCCTCGAGCCTCAGTTTCTTCACTAACAAAACGGGATGACAACACCCAGCAGGTATGGGGCTTAAACGAGACAGAGCAGGTGAAGCTCCTGGCGCACAGCAAGTACTCGGCGTCCGCCTTGCCCCATGAGCCGCCACCGACCCACCTGCCGCGGGCCCTCTGGGCCGGCGCTGCCTCCTACCAGAGCTGGAGCCTTGAGCGGTGCTTGAACTGCTGACCTATGTAGCCCCCACCCGCCCTCCCTGTCCCGAGGACAGATAGAACCGGCCTGGGGGACAAGGCCTGGGACAGAGCTCTGGGGGCCTCATTTGACCCCTAGAGCCACCCCTGGGCTCCCCCGTCATGGGAGCTGATAAAGTGCCCCGTTTTTTTTTGCTTAAGCTTTTGAAGCTGGGTTGCCGTAGCTGCGCTCTCGCCTTTCCCATGAACCTTCACGCCGGGAGGCTGCCAACCGGCTGGTCCTTGCACGTTCCTGGTAGCCACAGAGGGCTCAGGAAAATGGCTTTCTGGAAGCTGTGTCTGTGAAGAAACAGCAGCAGCAGAAGCAGCAGCAGCAGAGCACACAGAGGAGCCTTAAAGTCCAGCTCTGGCCAACAGTGAGGAAATAAGAGGGGACGTTTGTGTCTGCTAGAGAGAGTAGGAGGAGCAGCGCCTGCTGCAGAGACGGTTCAAGTGCACATCAGCTATTACTGTGACGATTCCTGAGGGGCCTCATGGCTTATTAGTGACTGGTTGTCATTACCCTCCCCTTTTACAGAGAGGGAAACTGAGGCCCAGACTGGCCTGAGCCCACACAGCTGAAAGTGGCAGGGCTCGGACCTCCTCAGCCCGGAGCCGCCGCTCTTGGACTTGACTTGGACTGTCTCCTTCCCCACTGTCAGCCTCAGTTTCTTCGTCTCTAAACTACAGAATCAACTTTAGCTTCCCTGTGCCCCAGAAAAGAAGTGGGAAGGGAGCCAGCTAAGAAACACAAAGCTGGGGGCTCTTGGGGAAGATAAAGCTCCCCCGAAGCCCGGGAGAGCTGCTCATTTCAGGATGCACACCCCTTCATTTCATGGAGTCTTCACTATGTCTTGCAGGCAACTTGGCAAATGCTATTTACTACCATTTTACAGGATGAGGGAATTCAGCCCTTCTCCCTCCCTCTCCTGCTGGTTTCGGTCAGTCGGTCACATGGCTAGTAAACAGTCCAGGCAGGCTGGAAAACGGGTCCTGGGTCACACTGTGGTGTCAATGGCCAGTAGACAGCTTGGCCAGCACCGGTGAGCTCTCTAATGTCAGGGCGTGCGTCCCTGCTGCTCCGTCTCCTGGGCAGGGGTCCTCTCAGCTGGTTTGCTCCCCTCTGCTCGGCAGCCCCAGCCTCAGGTGCTCCTGCCTCATCCCCCCAGGTTGCCCTGGGTGCTCAGACAGGCTGATTACCAGAAACAGCAGACTGACAGCGAACTGGGCTGCCGATTGGGAGGACCGAGCCTCTGGATTCAGTGCTGTTCACTTGCCGGTAGCCTCCCCACAAATCAAAGACTTCCCATTTCCTTCTCTCTCCCCTCCGCTTGCCCCTGGAGGATGAGCCAGGGAGCAGGCCGGCCAAGAGGTGAGCGGCTGCCCTCTGAGCTGCGCGCTGGCTGTGGAACGCGAAGGCTCCTCGCAAGGTGTGTCTCAGGAGAACTTTTACTCAGAAATAATATGTATGAGGGTTTATTTCCTCTTTGCTGGGCTTCCAGCTGAGGTCCAGGCCTCTTTCTACTTCGCTCCAGCAGGAGAACTCAGCTCAAAGGTTCCAGTAGAGCCACCAAAAGCTTCAAATTCAAGTAGCATTTCCTGAGCACCTACTGTGCGTGAAGCCTGGTGCCCATAGCTTCACCCACTCCATCCCACTCAACCTTCCTAACAGCCTCTGAGTGTGGGATCTTATTCCCATTGTACAGATGGGCACGGTGGCTTCCTCAAGAGTCCACAGTTGGCAATAACACAACCAGCTGACGTCACTACATTTGCTCGTCACAGGCTAGGTGTACTCAGTGATGTCTACCCATGTTAACTCATTTAATTCTCCCAACAATCCTATGAAGTAGATGCTGCTGTTCTCCCCATTGTACAGATGTGGAAACTGAGGTTCAGTGAGGTTAAGTAACTGTCCCGTGTTACAGGGGTTTGTGAGTGATGAAACCGGGGTCCAAATCCAGGCCAGCTGGCACCAGGGACTGGGGCAAAGCTAAAAAATTGGGTCCAGCTCTTCGGGTTCATGCCCAGTTATTAATTCTTGGCTTGACACCCTTCACGTCCAAGGGAGGGGTGGGTTTGGAGGGACCACATCCAGCAATCCAAGGACCTCAGGAACTGCAAGGCAGGGACTTGGCTGGACACTTCAGTTGCAAGCTCTAGGAACCCAACGTAAGTAGAATAAGAAGCTAAAAGTGGAGGGGGGCGGTCTTTACTGGCTCCCATGACGGGGGAGGCCAGGGATAGATCTAGGGATCAAATGAGGCCCCCAGGGCTCTGTCTCTCTCTCAGCCTCATTTGTTAGCAGTTCTGTCCTCATGACCCGGAGGGTGGGGGTTATGTATGTTGGCAGTTCAAGCGCTGCTGAAAGCCTCCCGCTGAGGGGCTGAGTGGGAGCAGAAATATGTCCAACTATCTGCGTGCCAAGCTCCGTGCCCTAGCAGGAGGCAGCGCTGGCCCAGAGGGGCACTTTCCTTAATTCTTCTGCTGGGAGGACTCGCCTATTCCTAATACATGTAAGATGCTGTCTAGGCTAGTCGTAACCCTCCTCCTGGTGCCTGAGGTCAGCCGCAGGCCAGCACCCTGAATCCCACGCGTGGTGACTCCATCAGATTCAGCCACCCAGCAAATATTTATGGAACCACTACCACAGGCCAGGTACTGAGTTACAGGGCAAATTCCCCGCCCCCCTACAGCTTACATTCTGGTAAGGGGTCCAGTTGGCTTCGCTTGGGTCGCAGCCACACTTGGACCAATCACCATTGCCCACCCAAGGCAATGAGTGTATACTGTGTTTGGCCTAGTGGGTCCAGATGCCCACCCCTTTGGGGAGGCGGGGCACTTGATTGACAGCCTCACCGGGACCACCAGAATGGGGCTGGTTTCTCAGAGGAAATAGGTAGGACTAGGCTGCAGAAATAACTGACATCCACCAAACCGTGGGATTCCAGGAAAACAATGCCTTCTCTTCCTTGGCCCATAATTCCCCTGTTGCACTGCGAGATGCCTGGACGCCAGCACACTGAGAGGAGTGGGTCCGGGTGTCCCTGGACGGCTTAGCCATTGGGGGAAAGTCCCCCTGGTCCTGCTCAAAGAAGGAAGGTCAGGGATCAGGACTGTTTACCCAACCTCAAGGCAGCCTTGACTGTCAGCTTGGGGAAGAAGAAAAGGACAGGGCAGCGGGGAGGATGGGGGCGGGAGTCCACATGGGGGGCGCTGAGACAGATCGCAGCGCTGTGTGCAGGAGAGCTCTGCGGAGCGCGGGGAGCCCTGTAGATTTCAATCCTCTTCCTCTTTAATCTTGCTTTTGCCTCCTTTGGTTCACAGGTTTTCTCATGCTCTGCGGAGTTTCAAAAGATAAGCCCGCAACCAGAGATGACAAACCACCCTCCTCTGCCTCCAACAGCAGCAGAACTCAGCCAGGCAGGAAACCACAAAATTGTTGATTAGCTTCTGGGAGCTGGAGGAGCCTGGGGGTGTCGGGGACCTAGGAACCCCTGCCCCAGGCTGTCATTGCCCTCGGCCACTGACTCTGTCCTGCCAAAATCCCACAAGAACCTTGGATGGGCTCGGAGCTGGGGGCCTGCTTTACCGATGGAATGGCTGAGCCAGGCTAAGGCAGGGTGGCCAAGGGGTCAAGAGAGGGGGCCTCTGAAGTCAGGTAAGCCTGGGGGCAAATCTCAGCTCTGCCATGTTCCGCCATGAGACCTCAGGCAGTGGGCTCATTTGTCTGGGACTCGATTTGGCTAGGCACTCAGTAAATAGGTGTGGTCCGCAGTAAGACTAGAGTCTGCAGGTGACCCCTCCCTGCCCTCAGCCCTCCTCAGCCTTCCTCTCGGTAGACAAGAAGCAAGAGCAGGACAGTTCTCCTGCCTCTGAGCACCAGCCAGGCTGGGACGCCTTACTGCATAAGGATATGAAGCTATCTTTCAGGCCAAAGAATCCCCCAGAATACATTCACGCTCTGCAATAAAGCACTTGGCTGCAGCCCTGCTCAGGGCGTTCAAGATCTGAATTGCTGCCTTGGCACTTCAGAGACAGAGAAAGGAGAGGTGAGCTCAGGGTCCCTGGGAAAAGACCTTTAAACCTGTTTTAGAAATCAGATTTGTCTGACTGCCGTTCATCTGCCCTCCAGGCTTGGGTGAAGGAGAAGAACTCTGGAGGGCTGCCTGTCAAGCATAAGAAACCGTGGGTAGCCCTGGCTGGTGTGGCTCAGTAGATTGAGTGCCAGCCTTTGAGCCGAAGCATCGCCAGTTCAATTCCCAGTCAGGGCACGTGCCTGGGTTGCAGGCCAGGTCCCTGGTCAGAGGCATGCGAGAGGCAACTGATCAATGTATCTCTCACACATCGATGTTTCTCTCCCTCTCTTTCTCCCTCCCTTCCCCTCTCTCTGAAAGTAAATAAAATCTTTAAAATTAAAAAAAAAGAAAAAGAAACAGTGGGTAAAAAGGGCAGGGTTCTGAAAGGGGGTTGTGACAAGGACACACAAACCTTTCCTCCTGACCCAGGGATGCTCTGGGGACAGGACAGAAGCGCCCCCTCACCAGGCTTAGGATAAGCAGAACAGAAACTCACAGCCACAGGCCAATAAGCAGCTCAAGCCCCTTCCATTCAGCCAGGCCAAGCTCTACCCTCCTCCCTGCTCTGCAGGCTTCGGGTGGATCCTCTTCCCCCAGGCTGCCTGTGACACTGGCTCATTCAACACGCTTACATCGAGCATCTCCCGGGCACCGGTGAACAGAGAGGGAGGACAGAGTTGAAACTGCAGAGCTGATGGAACCAATCGTTGCAGCTCAACATTGGATATCTATTAAGACGTTGGGCATCCAGGGGCGGGGGGGTGGTCAAAGCAGGTGACAAACACTGTCCGAGTCTAGGAAGACCTTCTCAGAGGAGGGTGCATTTGAGCTGGGCCTTGAAGGCTGAGTAGGAGTTTATTGCAGGTGAGAAAGGAGAAAGAGGGGGAGGAAGAAGAGGAAGAGCAGGAAGGGTATTCCAGGCTGAGAAAGCAGTGTATTGAAAGCACAGAGGTGGGAAGGGCAGGCTGTATTGGGATGTGGGTGTCACTTGAATTACATGCAGAAGGTACACGGGGGTGTCTTCCGTCAGTGCCACACCTGGTGTGAGATAGCCCTGGCTCTGCCCCCCCATTCCCCTCCCCATCCGTATTAGTTATCCATTACTACATATCAAATTACCCTGCTTAAACAATAAGAAACATTGATATCCATTCTCTCTTCCCAGTTTCTGTGGGTCAGGCGGCCAGAAGCAAGCTCACTCAGGGTCTCTCTTGAGGTCGCAGTCAAGAAGTCGGCTGGGGCTGTGGTCATCCGAAGGCTCGGCCGGGGCGGAGGACCTGCTTCCCGGGTGGTTCCTGACCACGGTGCTGGCTGTTGGCCGGGGGCCTCAGTTCCTCCCCGCATGGGCGTGGCTTCTCCAGAGCAAGTGACCCGAGGGAGAAGCAGGCAGAAGCTGCCAGGTTTTTATGAACCGCCCTCAGAAGTCACATGCAGTCATTTCTGCAATAGCTTCTTTTCCTGAACCCCCCATCGCCCCTATTCAATATGACAGAAGACCACACAAGGTGGTCGCTACCAAAAGGTGGGGGTTCTTGGGAGGCACCTCTGTGGGTAGCTCTGGGTGGGACAAAAGACCTAGTCTACAGAGTTTCTGGGAAGCTGACACTCAGACTCCAAAGCAGACTCTTCCATCAGCTTCCACGAGGCTTTTCCGGGGTTGGGTGGGTGTGGCACGGGACAGGGTGAGGGTCCTGTGTCTCTCCGTTCAAGCCAACACAAGGCTGAGCCCATCCAAACTGGCCGTTGTCTGACTGCCCACACGGCTTCTGGGGTGGGCCCCTCCAAGCAGGCCCACAGATGTGCCCGCCGGCAGCCCCCTGAGACATGGCCACTAGGATAGGCCGCACTCAGTAGGGACCGGCCGGGCCACCGAGATCCATGCAGGAGCCCAGGACACACCAGGGGTTACCGTGGTTGTGAGGGGATCCCAGGAAGTCTCTACGTGCCCAGCCCGGGTCGGGGCCGCTCCCGCCCGCCTGCCCCTCGGACCATGCAGGCCTTATATCATTGGAATGCCAGGCAGCACCTACAGACAATTTTATCACACTCTGTATAATGTGTAAATACCATTAAGTTAGACAGATTTTCTCATTAATTCTCGGTCCCGGTGACAGACCAGGAATTAACACAATTGATTTTCCAGTCCCTACTCATTATCAATCATCCCCCAGAACTTAGTCACATTTCATCTGTTCCACCTGGGCCCCAGCATCTACTAGGAGGCTTCAACATATATTAAACTAATGAAGAGCAATGGGCAGAGCCCTGGAAACTGGTGGGGAGGATCAAAGAAACAAATCTTGGGCCAAAAGTTGGAAAAATGGACAAAGCATTTGAGGGCACAGCCCTGGCTCCCAGGAGGCTGGCATTGGCCACTGGGTGCCCAGGCAAGGGCCTTTGTCCCTGTATCGGTCATGACTTGCTGTATGACAAACCCCCAAGCTTACTGGACAGCGTGGGCGGATCCCTCCCTGGATCACTTCCTCTGCAGGATGCTGCTGGGGGGCCGGGTCTAAAGCTGAGTCTGGTGGTTAGCACTGTCTGTTGGCTGGGTGGGCTGGGGACCTCAGCGGGTGGCTCCCCTCTGCTTCCTGTGGCTGCTCACCCTTCAGGGGGCAGGACTGACTCCTTCACCCAGCAGCCTCAGGGTGGTCACACGTGGGGGGAGCAGAAGTGGCAAGGTCTGTCGAGTCCTAGGCTGGGAAGCCGTACAGCATTGCTTCTGCCGGCTGCCGTTGGTCAAAGTCAGTCAAAGGCCAACGCAGGTTCAAGGGTTTGGGAAAGAGACTCTGCCTCTTGGTGAGATGAGTGGGTGACAGCTTATGGCAAAGGGCTGTGCCAGAGGGAGGGGCTCGTTGCAAGCAGGGAACAAGCGTCACCCATCCGGGCCCTGGCTCTTGGGCCCTCTTCCAGTGGCAGTTTCTTTCTGGCTGTTCCTACCAGGAAGAAGTCGCCCTCATGGAAAACCTGACTTCGTTACCCATCAAAGCAGGGGAGAAACATGCATTCCAGTGACCTGAGCAGGGACCGTATCCCACGCTGAACGAAGAGACAGGAGGTGGAGGCAGGCGGTCACCCATGTCAAATTCTTAACCCTCCTTCAATCCGACTTCCCTGCCACGTGGAATGTTCCTGGACCACCTCACCCCTAAGACCGGGTAGTGTGTATTCAGAAATTGCCAATTAATTTTAATATTAGCAAGAGCACGTACACTTACAGTGGCAAATCTTTTGCAAACAAAGTATGTGTTGTGTGTGGTGCCCTCATTCCAAGTCCAAGTTAAAAACAATTGTGCATCATCCACTGCTTTCTGCTCTCTGTTCTGTCTGTCTCTAAGAGAGGCGATTCCACTTCAGTGATATCATTAAGGAAGTATTAGCAATCTCTACTTGACAAAGGGCTTTAGGGTTTGCATTGCATGGAGGTGTAATGCACATTCAGAGGCGTGCACAGTTTTAAGTGCATAGCATTAAGGTGAATGTACCTGTTTAATCTGTGTTACAACCCCCCCATCTGATCCCTGCCACCACCGTGGGTTAGTTTTACAAGGTTGTACAGGGTGGGGCAAAAGCAGGTTTACAGCTGTTCACATGGGAAATAATGCAATAATTAATAAATAATAATACATGAATGAACCCTGCGTTTCACATACTCGTAACTGTAAACCTACTTGCACTCCGCCCTGCGTGTGTGTAGGGAGCATGCTTGATGGAGGTCCATCTGCCCCACCCTGGTCCCAGCCTTGGGAGGTGACTAAGGTACTGTCACTGCCTTCGGGGCCACTGGATGGGGAGTCCCTGCTTGGGGACAAGGAGATGGCCTTCCAGCTTCTCGGGGCTCCTGTCCATCCTAAGTCCTTGAGCGTCGTCCTTCGGGCAAAGTCCTTTGCTCCAAGGAGCATCTGTTTTTGCCACACCAGGCCTGAGTGGCAGAGCAGGGCCACTGGGGGGGTGGGGGAGGGAAGGAGGAGCCACCAGAGGTGAGCAAGCGTTTGGGGGCACCAGCCCATTTCCTCCCCTTTTCTCCTGAACAATGTTCCTCTTCCAATCCCTGCCACTCGGGGGTGCGGGGTAAGCTGTTGGGCGGTGTATTAGTGCTGGCGTGCAAGTTGGGAGAGCTGGCGGGGGTGCAGGGGCGGGGGGGCAGAGGCAGTGGGGCGGTGGGCGGTAGGAAACATTGGGCAGAGCTTCCTCAGTGCTTCCTACAGCAGAACAAAGTGGGTGGGCCGCGGGGGCAGGGCAAGCCCTCCCTCAGCTCTGGTATTAAGCCCGAGCTCACCTAGAACCGTCACTAGACAATAATCATCATCTTTATAGAAACTACTTCAGATGAATTTTAATGTGCTTTATGTGACTTTTTTTAGAAGTTCTGCTATAGGAGGAGGTGAAGTATGTTCTGAATATTAAGTAGGAAGAGGTTACAAAGGGCACCTCTGCCTAGTGGGCACCTCCCCAGTTAATTAGCTCCCTAATACCCATCAGGTAAAGGGGGATGGCAGAACAGGTTCCCTAGGCTCTCTCTTCTTTCATCAAAGCCATCCAGGAGGACCAGGGCACTCTCTGCCCTGGGAAGCCCTGGCTGGAGGCGTGAGCTCACCGTCCATCAGCCCCTGCGCCCCAGCTCCGGGAGGAGACTGGCCAGAGCAGGGTGTGGCGACGGTGAGGCAGCAGGAGCAGGGGACACAGCTGTGATGCTGGGGCTTCTGTCTCCACCCTGCCTCGGCCCCAGTGCAATGTGGAGGAGGCCCCTGTGCAGGCAGAGATGGTGGCCCCATCCCTGAGCTTCCAGGATTTGAGGGTCAGCGGAGTGTAAAAGTCCCCCTCACCCAACTCCAGCCCAGGACAGAAAGTTCTGTAGCCTCACACTGCCCGTCTCAAAGCAGAAAGGGGCAACCAGTGATGTGTGGAACTGGGTCCCTCTCAGAACCGCCCCCTCTAAATGCCTAATTCTCTCATACAGCCCTCAGGCCCTCCTCCCCTGAGGGTAGCGGCCCATGGGCTGGACGTTGCTCTTCTCACCTGTGTGGCATCCAAACTTACTCATCTTGAGTAGCATTCATTGGGGGGCCCATCCTCTGTTCTCCATGGTGACGGCAGGTTTTTTCCCCCTGTGTGAGCCCTCCCCAGTTACGCACTTGTATATTAGCAAGGACCTTTGGGAAATATAGTGCCTTCATTTGCAGGACTGGCTGATGGTGGAATTCGAGGCATCTGGGCAGGTTGCTGCAGTGCTATTTAGGGGCAGGAGGGCCTCGGAGCGCCCATGAAATCACAGGCACGGTGGCCGGATGGAAGAGCGTGCACTGCTCTCCCCAGGAAAAGCTTGCACCTGGAACAAGCACGCAGCTGTCAGGTGCGGGGTTGAGCCTTTAAGGATGTGCTTGGCAGCAGACCGCTGAATGAAGGCTTGAATGAGTGGCAATGAATGAATGAATCCCAAACAAAAAAGGAACTCAAGACCTTGATCTCATCAGCCCCTGACCTCCTCCAACCTTCCAAATTCTGAACGTCAAGGCTGAGGGCCCAAGGTCCCCCTCATCCCTTCCTCTGCCATCCGCGTAGGATCCCCAGGTGGTGAACTGAGAACACAGGCCCCTCCCCCAAGAACCAGTCCTCTGCACGCACGCACACAGGGGCCTGCACAAGGAGCCCACAGGGCAGCGCAGCCCCAAGGCTGGCCCAAGCCACTCGGGGCAGGTGGAGGAGGTCCTCCCCTGCCCCCGCTCTATTCCAAACCCAAAGTCCCGCAGAAGTGCCAGCTTCCGGAGAGAGAGCCTGAAATAGACACACGTCTCGGTTTCTCTAATCCCCCTCCTGTGCTTAAGTGCCTATTAGGGACAAAGGGACGGGAACAGAGGACAATAACATCTGTTTTTCCAACAAGCCAGCGACAGTGCGGATCTGGATCTGGGGGCGGAGCTCACGCCAGCACTGGGCCCAGCTGCAGCTCTGCATCTGCAGAAGCAACTGGCGCTGTCCTTTCTCAGAGAGGCTACCTCCCCCTCAGTGGCTCCTCTCCTCCTCGCTGCATCCTCACCCGGGTCGACATTGCTCTCCGCCAGCCCAGGCCCCTCTCTGCAAGCCCAGGCCCCTCTCTGCTTGCTTTTTATCTTGGATGTAGCCCCCACATTTCAGGAGGAACCTGAAGTCTTCCAGTCTCTGTCTTCCAATCGTGGTCCTTCCTTGTCCAGGCTGGGGCCAAGGTCAGGACGCTGGCCCACACACAGAGCATGGTGGCAAAGGGCCTGGTTTCTAATCCCCACTTGGCTCCTGGCTCCACAGCCCCAGGCGGCTGCATCTGCCTGGGGACATTGGGAGCAAGGTGTTGAATCTTGCTGCACGAGCCTGTTGCCTCATCTACCAGATGGGAACCATCGTAACTCCATTAGGGAATTGCTGAGTCTCACAGGTGAAAACACATGCACACATGAGCCTAATATGCAGGTCAGGCAGCAGAGCTGAGAACGAGGGCTTGGGGCGCTGCCCTGTGGTTTCTGTAGGCGATTCCCTTGAGGATGAGCAGGACTAAAGGTGATGTCCACCAAACGGACAGGAGCCACGCTTCTGCTCTGGATCGGACAGGTGGCTGGGATGACCTCCTGAGTCAGACCGCAGGAACCCAATAGAGCCCTCCACCCCCTTCTCAACAGGGGAACCCCGAGGCCCTGTTTTGTGAGGCCCCTCCCTCTTCTATCTCTCCTGCAACACTCAGAAGCCCTCACATACAGGAGAGGCTGCAAAAAGGGCTGGGGAGGGGTGTGAGAGGGGAGGAGAGGCGGGAAAGGGGATGGGCGAGGAAGACAATGACAAGAAAGGCAGCTGTGGTCCTTTCAACATTTTAAAAAGAGGCTTAAATTGAAAATGAAATTTATATTAAAAAAATAACCCATCATTCTTTTCCCTCCTTCTAAAGAAAGGAGAAGTGTTGAAAATGGGATTTTTAACCAAATGAGTGCTGCATTTAGAGTTGGAGAAGAGATGGCCGGGTCGAGGTGCCAGCCTTCCGTGGCCGTGGGGCCCTGAGCGAGTCACGGAACCACTCAGCCTGGGGGGCACGCTGAGCACGCAGCTCTCGGGGCTGCAGGGAGGCCGGGCTGGGAGATGCGTGCAGAAGGGCTTGGAGAGCCCCGCGTGGTGCCAGGCCCAGAGGACGGAGACTCCCGCTGTGGTCAAGGCTGGGCCGTGAGGAAGGGCTGCTGCCACTCCCATTGCACCCTCAGCTTCTCCCTCGGAGGACAGGGCCCGGGGGTGCACGAGGGACACCCTCCTGGAAGCAGCCCCGGTCACCTCCAAGAGCAGCCACCCAGGACACACGCCCTGTCCTGACCCACTGGAGAGGGACTAGAAAACAACTATCAAGAATCACCCCCGAGGCGGGCAGTGGGGTCTCCAGGGCAGGGCCTGGCCTCCCCCAGGGGACAGGGACCCTCCTGGGGAAGCAGGTCTTCCCCCAGCTCTCAGGCAGAGCGAGATCAGCTGCAGGCACGGGATGGCCCCGGGCAGACTACACAGCACCCTTATTACCCAGCACCCTTCCCCCTTGACGGATGCGGTTATCTTTGCGCTTCACCAGCCCCCCACTGCCCCTTCTTGGAAGAGGAATGGCTCCTCTCAGCCGAGCAGCCCGCCCCGAGCCCAACCTCTGCTCTGAGCTGGCAGGATAAGGAACGGCTGCATCTCCCTGCTCTGCCCGAGCAGCTCTGGGCTATCATTTGCTCACAGTCCCCGCGGTTTCCTTTTATCCTCTCTGGAATAGTGCGGAGATTGGTTATCTGGTAATTGAGATTGTTTTACAAGGTGTCGCTCATTGCACTGGGCTCCATTCATTTTCGTCTCTTCCTGATGCCCAGAATAATAACAGCCCTGCTGGTGAAGGGGCAGGGGGTGGGGTGGCAGGCGTCTCTGTATGTACACAGTGCAGCACACATACGCACACATGGGACATTTTTTAAATATGATGACAGCTGATGACGACCCTGGTAAAACAGACTTCAGCTGTTTTCTGGACACCCTTCCCTTGCAGGACTTGGACAGGGGCCCAAGGACATGATGATGTTACCTCTCCCCATGGCTCATGTGAGGACTAGGACCCCCTTCAAAATTCCCTTAACCTAGACACTTTCTTTTTTAAGACTTTATTTATTTTTAGGAAGAGGGGAAGGAAGAAAGAGAGGGAGAGAAACATCGATGTGCCAGAGATACATCAGTAGGGGGCCTCTCACCTGCCCTCCCCCTCCCCAGCTGGGGCCCTGGCCTGCAACCCAGGCACATGCCTTGACTGGGAATCAAACCGGCGACCTTTCTGTCCGCAGGCCGGCACTCAATCCACTGAGCCACACTAGCCAGGGCTCTTAACCTAGTGATTCTTGAAGCCCTTCTGAATGACAGGCCACTCCCAATCGTGAGGAAGACCAATACCCCCTTAGCACCCGCTCCGTGGTCAGGCTCCCGGGCCAGGCTGGGGGGCGCTCACATGGGCTGCTAGCGTGGCAGCCTCTGCCCCCGAGGCCAGAGCCACTGGGGCACCGGACCACGGTCAGGAGAGGGCGAGTTTCCCATGGTCACCCACAGTCACCCACAGCCAGGCCTGGCTCTCCCTGAGAGAAAGGCTCCTCAGGGGCCGTCCACGGCTTCCTCACAGGACCCTGGGTGGGTGCCAGAGCAGAGACCCCAGGAGATCACCAAACAGACCTCTACACACAGTTTCCCAGGAAGAGTTCTTTTTCTTTTCTGTCCCCCTTATAAGCTCCACGAAGGCAAGGACCTGGTCTCATTTGTCTTCTATTTTTAGTTTTTAACACAGTGACTGGCACTCACTGGGCACTCAATAAATGCGTGCTG
Source organism: Pteronotus mesoamericanus (assembly GCF_021234165.1). Taxonomy (NCBI): domain Eukaryota; kingdom Metazoa; phylum Chordata; class Mammalia; order Chiroptera; family Mormoopidae; genus Pteronotus; species Pteronotus mesoamericanus. The sequence goes on from NW_026555200.1 coordinate 4,550,567, forward strand.
AGTGAATGAATGAACCGCGCGGGCGCCGTGAAGAACGCCACTGCGTCGGCCGTGGGCCTCTGCCCTTTAGCAGGGAAGTCTGAGATTGTATAGAAACAGCCACATCCTAAATAGTCTTCAATAAGAGGGGAAGGGGACTCACCTTATGAAGTGCCTGCCACAGACCAGGCACCACGCTGGGTACAAACAGTATTTCACTGAAACTGAAAACCACCCTACGAGACAAATACTATCATCCTCCTTTGCAAAGAAGGTGATGGAAGCTCATGGAGGTTGCGCAGCTTGGCTGAGCGCATCTGGTGGGCGAGGGGCACAGGCGGGACTTGAACCCAGCGCTGCCAGATCCCATGAGTGCTTCACCAGACACGTTCCGTGAGTGACATGAGGAAGGCCAGTCTGTGTCTCTCCTTTGCGACTCCAGGATGCCTGAGGAGGGGGCCAGGTCTAACTCACCATGGTGCCTCGGAGCCCAGCCCCGTGCTGTCACCTAACACCTGCTCAATTAATTGTGAGTGACGGACTGGCCTGGCAGCCGCCTTGCAGGGGCTTCCAGAGAGCATCAAGCGGTCGGAAGAGGAGGTAAAAGAGGCAGTAAGCAGTAAATTGATCAGGGTCTGGACCAAGGCAGCGCGGAGAAATTAATCTCTGCCACCCTCATTGTCCCAAAGCCCCTTGGGGCCCCTGCTATGACACTTGGGATGGCATCAGAATAATTTATGTGTCTGTGGTCTCTCCAGCAGTGCTGTGATTCCCTAAAAGGCAGGGGCGTGCCTCGTTCATCCTGAGTCCTGGGACGGAGCTGGCCCAGAGCAAGCTCTCCGGAGGCCAGGGTCCTCGGCCGGCTGGGGCAAGCATCAGCTGAAAGGCCCTCGTTGTTGACAGTTGGTGGCAGAAGTGACCTCTGATCCCCTTAGCATTTTCCCTGAATCTGGACTCCTCTTTGCCCAGCGTTCCTTGGCCTCAGGGCAGCCCAGGGCCTATGAGGCAGTCTTCCCATTCCGCTAGCTAACTAACGCAATGCTTCCCCCCTCCCCCGCCCCCATCTCATCCCTCGAAGCCATTCGTCTTGATTAGGTATTGGCAGCCTCGGCTGATTGAATGCCCCTCCACCCTTCCTGTGTGCTTCTCGGCAAGGAGGTGTCAGGGTTTCTCATTCTTCAGGCTTCGACCTTGCTAGTGGTTGGATGGCCCTTCGCGCACCTGCCTCGATGCTGCGGTTCGCTGTCAGGCTATGCAGCCAGAGAGGTGGATTAAGAAAAACTTCCACGTTCTCAGGCTGGGGGAATTGGGGACAGTTGTCTACCAGTACCTCAGCTTCGGGAAAAAATCAAGCACCCTCGTGGCCATCTCTTCCCAGAAGCCTGACCACTGCTCATCATCACCTCTTCCTGGAAGCCTTCCTGATTAGCTCCATCCGGCAACCCACCTCTAACCTCCATGCGCTGTATTTGTTATCGTTTGTCCTAGAGTCGACATGTGCCAGCCTCCTCTCACTGAACCCAAAGACTGAGGTTTCTGTGTTTCAAACACACATCACTATCAGCCCCTGGTGCTGCTCCCCCGAACGTGCAGAGGGCCTCTTCCAGGCTCGCCAGGGGGGCAGAGAGCTCTCAGGGAGCAGAGCCACCCACACTCCCGATGTGGGCACTCTGATTCAGTGGCCTGGGGAGGGAGGACCACAAGAGACAGAAAATAATGGTGAACCCGAGGAGAACTTTAACCAGAGAATAGAACTTCCTGGGCCATTCATCTCCGCGGGTGAGCAAGGGGTCACTGTCCGTTGTTCAGGAATGAGCAGACTCTGACCGGGAACCTCAGCCCGTGCAGCCGGCCAGCAGGTTGCATGAGCAGGCTCTTCCTGACCCCTGCAGAGCCGGCCTCCTGGGGAGCCGGAGGGCGGAGGGCTGAGGGCCTGAGGGGGCCTCCCCTTGAAGACCAGAGGGCAGCAAACCAGTGCCAAGGCAGAGGGCAGCCCCCGACTGGGCCCTCTTCTCCCTCCAGCTGCTCCCCTGCCCTGCCAGGTCTCAGGCCCAGGGTGCCCTGAGAGCCACACCCCACGGGGGGCCGCCTCTTTGGACAAGTTGGCATCATACTAGGGCCCAGACCAATATCCCTTCACCCCGGAACCTGGGTGAAAGCCTATGACCCAGACCCTCCCTGTCCCCCTCTGGGCCCTCCCAGGGCTCCTGCGTTCGTGAGGCGGGGTAGGGGCACTGAGGGGCTCTGTGCCTCCAACTACAGTCTCCCCCACACCGACCCCCGGGGACACTGTCCACGGGCCTTCCTGAAGAGCCCCGCCCAGCCCTTGTCGCCTCTTCAGGCAGGGAACCCGACTTGCTTTACACCAGTATTTGGCATCCTGGCTTAGCCACTCACAGTGAGACGTCTGTCCCAGTTTGAAGAAGGGCAAATCACAAATGTCATCTGGCTGAGACCCAAGCTTCAGGTTCTCGCCGGAGGCACTACTTTGACACCAGCCTGCACAGTCTGGAGCCCATAATGAAAGAAGCTGACAGTCCATTAGCAGCGGAGCAGCCCACGGGGCTCGGGGGAAGGGGCTGTCATCCACCTCACTTCAAAGGCTCTGGACGGTGAAGCCGACTGTGTGCACACACGCGGGCGCGCCTGTGTGCGTATGATCTTAGAAAAAGGACTATCAGTCACAGCCATGCCTGTTAAAATGGGCGAGTGAGCAGACAACAGCCTAACGTCATGAAGAGGAAATGTCAACGTGCTCCCTGTACTCTGTCTTCCCGGCCCCTGGGGACAGCTTGGAGAAGTCCCTTGACAACAGAACAACCATATCGCAGCATCAGAAGGCCCCAAAGGTCTTCTCCCACCCTCCTTCTCTGCTGTCCAACGCTCTGCTCCAGTGTTCCTGACAAGGAATCATCCTTCCGCTTGAATGCCTCTAGTCACAGGGAACTCACCACCCACTGGGACGTGTCAAACACTTCACTTGCAATTCCTCTAGTGGCTAGAAAGTTCTTCCTAAGAGCTTAAACTCGGGGCCATCTAACTTCCACCCATTGGTCTAGTTTTGCCTTTGAAATCTCTCTCTCTCTCTCTCTCTCTCTCTCTCACACACACACACACACACACACACACACACAGCCTGATCTCTTGTCCCCAAGACAGCCCTCTGCTGAGTCTCCTTTCCACGCTGACATGGTTTTAAGTGCCCTCACCAGTCTGCCTGGTGCTTTCTGGACAAGATCCAGTTTGTTAACAACATCTTCAAAACGTGGTTCCCATACTGAGAGACGTAAAATCTCTGCTGCAGCTGCTTCCAGTGTGAAAACACGTGTTCACGTAGAAACAAAGTTCCTCATTCCACATCAAATTGTCAGACACCTTGCTGAAATCCAAGTGTATTGTATGCATAGCGTACTCTTGATCAACAATCATACTTGCTCTATCAAGAAAAAAATAAAGAAAGAAGGGAAGGTAGGTGCCTGGGGACAGACCCAGCTCCCCACCTATGGCCTGAGAACACAGGGACAGCAGGACTTGTACCTTCACTGTCTGGACGCTAATCTATTTGTTCCCTCTCAGATCACATTGCCCTTCCTGCAAGTCAGAGCTCATTGATGCAAACTGAGCTTCGGGCTCAGTCACAGGCTCAGAGTTTTGCTGGTTTTAATTTGGCAGTAACAGAAGGGTTAGTAAGATAATAAATTATGTATGTGCACCTTCTTCCTCATGCCACTCGGAGGCCAGCATTTGGCTTCCAAAGCAGCCCGGGGGTGAGATTTTATGCAAAGGTCCTGCCAGGGGTGGGGGAGGAGGGAAACGCTTGGAGTGGGGGAGGTGGGCGGGCGGGTCGCGGAGAGAATGGGTGCTTCCTGAGGCTGGGCACAAATGGGGACGAGGTGGCAGGGGCTGGTGCCCTGCAGGCCCACGGTACTCGTCAGCAGGGACGGCTGCTATCAGGGCGCCCTGAACCCTTCCAGAGCCGATCATTCAAGAGACAAGGAAGATTCCAGGGCTGAACCTCAGCCTGAAGCAGCAGAGAGGTGACCCTAGAGAGAGCGAGCACACAGAACGAGGGCCCAGTCTGTGTCCCTGGGCCCCGCGGAGGCCCAGGAGTCCTGGGTGACCCTACAGGGAGGGGGCTGGCCCGAGGGGGCTGGGCTTCCTTTGGCAGCCGCCTCACTGGGGAGCAGGGTGAATCTGACTCCCAGAACTAAAGGCATGTGGCGTTGTGTCCGGAGTCATTAATGAAATCCAAACCTCCACAGCAACTGTCATCGCTCCAGGGGTCTCCCCCTTTGGAGGTCAGGCGGCTGATTTCAGGGACCCGAGTATATGGCTTCACATTTATTCATGCTAAATTTTTCCTTTGACACATCCAAGCGGCCTCTGACTCGTTATTTTATAAGCTCTTCCTCCAAGATTTACAAAACCTGCCATTAGGGCCGCCTAATTCCAATCAGTTGTCACAGGTGTTGAGCCCGGCCGGGCGAGGGCAGGCGCACACTCGCCACTCGAGGCTCCCTTGCCCGTCGACGTGGACATGCCGATCAGTGGGCTCTCTGCCCCCGTTTGTTCAGTCTCCCAGAAATTCATCTAACTAGACCAGCGATTTTTCCTGGTGTGCTCCAAGCATTTTTGAAACAGGCAGTACCTGACTATTTAGTCAGGGGCACTGACCTCTTTTCCTTCAGACCGTCAAATGAAAAATGACAACAGTCAACACAACAATAGCCATCCATGTGAATGAATCAAAGTCGTATGTTTTATTTTTTTGTCGGATTGGCCAAAAACGTATTTTTGGTGTGCCGCAGACTTTTAGTGATTAGTTTATGTGTGCCACGAGATGAAAAAGGTTGACAATCGCTGAACTAGACTGTTATCCATTCCACGCACCTCTGCTTTGTTCATGAGGATATATTGCCAAACGCCTAGCTGAAAGCCAAATGCGCTCTGTCGGCTACACGTTCTCCATCTATCAGCACAGTGACCCCATCAAGGGAAAAAAGAAACACGAAGGCAGGAAAGAACAAGAGAACAAGGTTAATTTGGCCTGACTGGCTTTTGGCAAATCCATACTGGCTCTGAGTGGTCCCTACTGTCTCTTCTAAGGGCTCAAAAAATCGGGTCCAATCCTACCCAAATTCATCACTAAAGAGCGTGTGCCCCACCTCCAACCCGACCAAATGTCCCCAAGGCCCTGTGCTGGTCTCCTGAGATTTATGAATCAGAGTTCACAAGCACACAATAAAACAAGAAGTGGGAGGAAAGCAAAGAAAAACTGGAAACTGATAAATATTTTTTTTTATTAACAAGTCTAAAGAAAACCATCATTGAATTGGGATATGACACAAATTAGGGCAACCTGCGTATAAAACCCAGCACCACGTTTGGCCTCTTAGAAACATTTATATACAAGAATATGCATTAAAATCTGCACCAGGACACGATGCGGAGGCTGACACCCGACAAGGGCACTTACAGAGGCGGGTCCGGTCCGTGGACGCAGAAGCTCTTGGTCCTATCGCCTCGGTGGGGGGAGCCCTGTGTGAGGACAGCCTGCTCCGGGGAGGGGCCCGAAGAGCTGGTCTCTGCCGGCAGGACCTGCGAGCACCGTCCTGCCTGCCACAAGCCTGGCGCACAACAAAAACGGTGCTGGGAAGAAAGGCAGGAGGGAAGGGCCGTGTCCCTTGTGACTGGGCTCCGACCTCTACTTGAGGGTTCCGGCTCTCTGCAGACAGACCACCTTCAACCTAGAGGGACTTTTGCAATTTCCAGATATGTTTTTTCCAAGTAAGCCGACTCATTCCAACTCAAGGAGCCAAATCATATAATTAGCCTGATTTTAAGGATGAAGAATGAATTCGATGTCATTTTCCGCAGGTCAAGCCCCTGAAATAGCTATCAGAATGGCTATCATTGCAACAGAAAAATACAATGATGGCCTCAATCTGTTTCAGTCCTAGAACACACGCAGCCTGGAAATTATACCTCGCAGGCAATGAAATGGAAAGCAGCTCTGATTGGCACTGGAATTCCCCATTCTGCGTGCACACCGCCTTGGTGCAGGGCGCCCGAGGCCTCTGGGAGAGGCAGGGTCGGTGCTGCCCGGCTGCCTTTAAGGCAGAAGACACCGTTCCTTCCCCGGCAGGGCCTACTGTTTGTCTGAACAGGGCTGGGACTGTTTATCTACTGCCTTGTTCCTCCATGGAGGAGCTGGTGGGCCCGGGTCTGCTTGTCCTGGGGCTCGGTGCAAAGGGTCAACTGCCCCTGACTCAGCTGCTGAGCTGCTGTCGGAGAGTCAGGCTCCAACGATGCGAGACACACAGATGGGCATGGGGGGCATTAGGAAAGGCGATGGGGGTGGGGGCGGAGAAGCCCCGTGGGCTGTAAGCAGCTGGCGGAGAGGGCAGGTCTCCACCGTTCCAGGGCCCCCGGCAGGCACTGACAGGGCAGGGAGTCCCCCTGTGATTCCCATGGGTTCTACAAAGGGAAAACGCAGCCCAACCAATTACATCCAGAAACAGTGATTTTCTCAGCTGCCCCGGGGGTGGGTTTTTTTTTCCCTTCCCAGGCCCCCCTTGACTGTTTTGCTGCAGGGTGATCTGACATTTTTCCTCCACTGTGGCAAGAAGCGAAAGGAGAGCCTGAGGACAAACACCCCTGAATCACAATTTAGGCAAATAGCCGGGAGCCACGTTAGGCTGTTAATGAGGGACTCTCTCAGGCAGTGAATTTCAGGACACAAGTGCTCAGAGTAAGAGACAGGTGCTCTTGGTGTCACTGGGTCTGATACCAGTTATTACCATATCCTTCAAGACCAAGATAACAGGAGGACACTTGGCCCAGTCACTGTGGCCCTCTCAGGACTGGAGGCCAACCCAGGTGGCTCCTTCACAGTCTCGGGGCTCTTTAGTCCACTTTAAAGTGACCTCACAGCACCCTCTAGTGGAAAGTATAAGTAAAACAAGGGCCGTTCACCCGCGGATACTAGAGCGGTTTCAAGATTCCCCATAAAACAGAACAAAACAAAAACAGAACACTATCGTTAAGAACTTAATAATTTTAAAAATGTGGCAGCTCAGAAGCCACCCTTAGGTCCCTCGCTCTCAAATCACCTTCTCTCCTGAGAGGCTCTGCCTTCAACACATTCTCAGGGGGACGCATTGATGGAGGGGCTGCTGGTCCCCTTAGAGCCTGGGCAGGCTGCCCGCTGGTGCCAGAATGATGCCGCAGACGTAGAAGAGCCCCAGCAGGAGGTTGAGTTTGGCGGTCCTCTGAGGCAGCTTGTTGAAAGTCTGGCTGCGGAACTGCCTCTCAAGGGAGAAGGCCATGGGGACGGTGAGCAGGGGCAGCGCCAGGCTGATGCTGCAGTGCATGGCCAGGACGCTGAAGATCAGGTAGGGCAGGAAGAGCAGCGTGTTGTAGAGCATGTAGGAGAAGGTGGGGCCGATGAGGATGGCGAGGGTGACGATGCCCGCCTCCCGGTCAGAGTCCATGTCCCTGGTGTTGTTGGAGTGGAGGATGGCCTCGGTGCTGAGGGCGAGGGGGATGGCGTAGACCAGCGGGAAGACCGCCAGGGACCCCACCTGCACGGCGTAGGCGAACATCACGGCCAGCGGGCCAAAAGTGATGAGGATGACCAGGTCTCCCAGAGCCACGTACTTGAATCCGACTCCTACGGCCAGAAAACCCAAAGAGACGGGGTGAGATCAAGGGTGGGGAATCGAGGGACTGCTCCTCAGGCTCAGACGAGGGGCAGGGGCCGTGGCAGGGGTCCCGTCCCCTGCAGGGCCCTGTACGGAAGCACCAGGCACCCTACTCTCAGCACGCAGCGAGGGTTCAGAGTCATACCCAACTTTCCCTTTCTACTGCCCCCCGGCAAATCCTGTCACAAAGAGCAGCGGGCTCCGCCACACACAGTTCAACGGGAGAGCCCAAGAAGGACCTGAAAGGTCTTGCCATCCAGTGTTTTGGTTTCTTTCACCTTTCACCATTCCCTTCCGTCTGTAGCGCTGGCAGGTCGGCCCTCACAGAACATCCAGGCCCGTCTCTAACTTTTCTGCCTCCTTCCTCTCCAACGTCTGCAGGCACCTTCTGGCTTTGAAAACCTGCAGTGAATGTTGGCGAAATTCCAGGGTTGCCAACCTCCGCATAAAGAAACCCTCAGCCACAGAATGAGGAACATGGCTAAGACGATGAAGGTACAATGCTGCTTCCCCTCTCTGGCTCCCGCTGAGTTAAAACTAAGTCACCTCTAACTCTTCCTCCTCCGCCTGTGCTGCTAGCCGACTTCGAATCCTGTCTAACCCACTTCTTCAAAACCTGCCCAGCTCTCTCCAACCCCAAATCCAAGGCAGGGTCATTGTCTGTCTGGAATATGGCAACCCCCCCAAATTGCTCTCTCAGCTTCTGTTCTTATCACAACTGCCCTACCCCTTCCCTACCCTAATCTCCGCACTGCAGCCAGAGCGATGCTTTAAAAACACTCATCTGACCATGCCCGCTCGCCCAGCGCATACCTGAAAACCCTTATCTGATAGTCGCCCTCAGAATAAAGCCAGACCTCTCACCTCCGGCGGGTCCTGGCCCTCTCCCGCCTCCCCCACCCCGCCCCCCAGCTCCCCTCCCTCTCCCGGCAGACTTCTTTCAGGTCCACCTGCCCTGAGAACCATCTTCCCCCCTCTGCCTGGCTAACTCGGACTCATCTTTAAGACTGCAGAGGTCGCTGCACAGGTGACCTTCCCTCGTCCCTACAGCACATTCACTCCCCTTGCCACAGGTCTCAGGGTGCCCTGACCGCTACGCTCATAAATTCCATCACACTCATCATTCTTTAATCTCTGTCTCTCGAACAAACACCGTTTCAGTGTTTCACGGGGGCAGGGCCTCGGGTGTGGCTTGCTCACAGCTGGTTTGGCTTGTTCAGAGCTCACCCCTCAACTTGGCACAAAGTCCGAACTGAACACAGAGCTACAGTAACAAGCACCTGCAATTTGCGACCAAGGTCAGAAAAAAGCATTCCACTCAAAGTAAAAAATGGGTGAGAGTTGATCCACACATATATACTGCCCCTGGAGCCTGGGAAACCTCCACATGCAGCCAAGCTACCAAGCCATGGCCTCAGCGACAAGAAAACTGCTAGTGAGCAGCATGTCAAGAACCTCAAATGAGAAGGGACGCTGGTCTGAAAAGGAGCTAAAGCCCTGGCAGCTGAGGAACAAGATTCAGCCTAGGTTTACCTTCACCTTAGTAGTGGGGCTTCTGATTTTTGGGTTCCCCCCCCCATCTTTATTGCAAATAATTAACATATAACATTGTATAAGTTTAAGGTATACAAAGTGTGGACTGGATACACTCATACATTGTACAGTGATTCCCACCGTAACAAAGGCTAACACCTCCATCTGTCGGGGTCTCTGGTACTAAAAGACCACCCCTGGTTCTTTAGAATGACGCATCCCCAGGGAAGTACAACACAGGCATGAGCCCTTGTGCCCACCAACACAGCGCAAGCTAATGCTGTAAGGCCCAGGCAGTGTTTGGATAAACCACCTGGTTGTCTGAGGACATGCTCTCCAGGAGGTAGCTCACTCATCAGAACATCACCTCCAGTTCTAAATTAGCAAATTGATGTCTCTTGCAGTATCTCACATACTTAGGAGACTACAGTAGCCCCCCTTTATCCTCATCCGAGACCCCCAGCAGATGCCTGAAACCATAGATGTTCCCAAAGCCCATACATATTATGTGTTTTCATATACATACCATACATACCACCTTTTCTCTTAAAGGAAACACTTCACGGCTTCTCTTTGGCGTATCCGAACTGCCAGCATCACTACTCTTGTAATTTGGGGCCATTATTAAGTAAAAGAAAGTTTGCTTGAACACAAGTACTGAGATATTTGAACAGGCAACGTGACAGGCAAGACGGCTACTAACTGGCCCATGGTTAGGCAGCGTATACGGCGTGGATATGCTGGACAAAGGGATGATTCGTGTCTAGAGCAGGACAAAGCAAATAGCACACGATTTCAGGAAACTGAAACTACAGGAAGTGAAACTGCAGGTAAGGCAGGGACTGCTGTACCCCCGCGCCAGCGAGATGCCAAGAAGGAACACTCCCGGTACAGATCCAGCAAGTTTCTCCACCGTGGCCTACTTTTCTTTAACTTATGTTCTCAGCTCTCCAAGAAGCTTTAAGGGCTCTGGCCATGGATGGAAACACAAAGCTCTAAAGCCTTGACCTCTGGCTAGATGACCCAGAACACCTCCTGAGATCACTTGGCAAAAACATGATGTAAGCAAATTGAAGAGAAACACATGCCCACATGGATAGGCTCCACCTTCAACACACCCCACAGAAACCACCCACAGACCCATTCCAGGGATGAGGAAGGTCTGGCAACCTCCTGCAGGGGCGTCCAACCTTTTGGCGTCTCTGGGCCACAATGGAAGAAGAGTTGTCTTGGGCCACACATTAAATACACAAACACTAACAAAAACATGATTGAAAAAAAGGTTAAGTGGACTTCTGGCCAAGATGGAGGTGTAGGTAGAGACACTTCACCTCCTTGCACAACCAAAAGAAGAACAACAAATTTACAAAAACAAAAACAAAAACAGAACTGCTAGAAAATCGAACTGTATGGAAATCTGACAACCAAAGAGCTAAAAAAGAAACATTCATGCAGACCAGAAGGAGGGGTGGAAACGGGCAGCCGGGCTGGAGAGGACGCGCGGCCAGGCAGCACGGGCAGACAGGGTGGTCCCGCACTTGCACATGCATAAACCAGAGGAAGAGTTCGGGAGCGAGACAGATGCGCAATCCAGGGTTCCAATATGAGAAAAGAAAGCCTCAAAACCTCTAGAGGCAAAAACCTGTGGGGGTTGTGGTGGCAGGAGAAACTCCCAGCCCCACAGGGGAGTCCGTTGGAGAGACTCACAGGGTCCTAGAATGTATACAAACCCACCCACTCAGGAATCGGCACCAGAAGGGCCCAATTTGCTTGTGGGTAGCAGAGGAAGTGACTGAAAGCTGGCTGAGAGCCAAGGAAGTGGCATTGTTCCCTTTTGGATGCCTCCACCACGGAGAGTATTACAACTCAATGACCTGGGTCGGTATGCCCTGGTGAATACCTAAGGCTCTACCCCTTCCAACGATTTCCAAGGCACGCCAAGACAAAGAAATACGGCCCAAATGAAAGAACAGATCAAAGCTCCAAAAATAGAACTAAGCAATGAACAGAGAGCCAATCTATCAGATGCACAGTTCAAAACACTGGTAATCTGGATGCTCACTGAATTGGTTGAGTGTGGTCACAAAATGGAGAAAAAAGCGAAGACTATGCAAAGTGAAATAAAGGAAAATATGCAGGGAACCAACAGTAAAGGGAAGGAAACCGGGACTCATATCAATGATTTGGAGCAGAAGGAAGAGCCAAACATTCAATTAGAACAGAATGAAGAAACAAGAATTCAAAAAAAATGAGAAGCTTAGGAACCTCTGGGATAATTAAACAATCCAACATCCAAATCATAGGGGTGCCAGAAGGAGAATAAGAGCAAGAAATTGAAAACTTATTTGAAAAGATAATGAAGGAGAACTTCCCCAATCTGGCCAAGGAAACAGACTTCCAGGAGATCCAGGAAGCTCAGAGAATCCCAAAGAAGTTGGACCCAAGGAAGCACACACCAAGGCACATCATAATTAAGTTACCCAAGATTAAAGATAAGGACAGAACCTTAAAAGCAGCAAGAGAAAAGGAGACAGTTACCTACAAAGGAGTTCCCATAAGACTGTCAGCTGATTTCTCAAAAGAAACCTTGCAGGCAAGAAGGGGCTGGCAAGAACTTTTCAAAGTCAAGAAAGGCAAGGACCCACATCCAGGATTACTACAGAACCTGCCATTAATACTCAAGGGAGAGAAGAGTGGCAGTGGTGGAACGTGGTGAGCAATGGTCATGTCCCAAATGCATTTGAAAACCAGAGTCAACAGAATTTGCTGATGGACTGACTGCACGCAAGATATGAGATAGAAGAGTCAGGATGACACCCATGACTTTCAGCCTGAAGAACGACAAGGATGATGTTGCCATTGAGGAAGAGGGGGAAAGCTGTGGGAGAGCAGGTTTCTTTGGGGAAAAGATCAGGAATTTGATTTCGGATATATTTAGCTGAAGATGTCTGGAGACCTCTAAGAGAAGTTACTGAGTAAGAAGCTGAATATAAGTCTGAAGTTCAGCAGAGAGATCTGGGCCAGAGGTAGAAATCTGTGAGACACCAGCTTGACAGAGAGCATCTGAAGCCACGGGACTGGCTAAAACCACGAAAGGAGGGAATGGAGACAGAGGAAAGCAGTGCCAGGAGTAGCCTGCAGGTTGGGAATGAGGAGGAACCAGCAAAGGAGACTGAGGCCCTAGGAGACAAGCACCATTTAGCCCCCGCCTCCCTCTCCAACTGCATCTCCATTCTCCCTCTCGAACACACTGGCCTTCTGGAATATCCTAGAAGATGCCAAACTCTCCCCAACTCTACTGCGTTTGCATTTCCTGTTCCTTCAGCCTTGAAGGATTCAGCACTTGAATCAGACCCTAGTTCTGCCCCATGGCTGGCTCCTTATCCTTCAAGTCTTAGTTTAAGTGTCACCTTTACAGAGAGGGCCTCTTCCCCCACCACCACCTTAGACATTCTGTCACATTGATTTCCTTTACTGAACCTTTTACTACTGGCTGTCAGGACATTAGTCTCTCGGTATTCTTTCTTCTCCAGATGCTCCATCGCAGCTGCCTTTCCCTTGTTCCTTCTCTTCTCTTAATGTGCAAGTTCCCCAGGGCTGTCCCGGTCCCCCTCACACCTCTATCGACACTTCCTCCTCTGGCGGTCTCACCCAGTCATGCAACTTCATCTACGTGCCAACAATTCCCAAATATCTGTATCTCTCGCTCAGACCTCTCCCCTGAACTCAGACTCTTATATCCCACTACCCATTTGGTTATCTCCACTTAGAGATCTAATACATTAAGATGCTCAAAGTCGATTGTCTTCCAAAAAACCTGTCTTCAACCTTCTCTATGTCACTTGACATCAACTCCATTATTCAAGTTGCTTGGGCCAAAGCCTCTGAGTTAGGCTCAGTTCTTCAGTTTCCCTCCTGCCTGACATCCTGTCTATCAGCAAACCCGGGCTACCTTAGAATATACTGGAAATCTGAGTACATCTTCCTTCTCCACTACTATCACCCTGATCCCAGCCACCAAACACCTCTTGCCTGGATTCCTCAACAGCCCCTTCTCCATCTCCCTGCTTCTATCCCTGACCACTCCCTAGAATCCATTCTCAGTACCTAAGCCAGTGATTCTTTTAAAACATTAAGGTTTATGTAATCTTTGTGCCTCCCTGACCTCCCCAAACAGACTTCTCTTACTTAACCGGCTTTCACTCTCTCCTTCATTCATACCCTGGATTCCGTGCAGTTCCTCACACTCTTCTGGGACACCTGCCTTAAGGCGTTTGGCAACTGTCATTCCAAGATCCAGGACACTCTTCCTCCAGGTATGGGTTGGCCAAAAAGTTCATTTGGTTTCTTCCATGAGATGGGTCTAGCAGTGCTTAGTTCTCTTTAACTTCATTGGAAACAATTTTGTTAGATTGTATTGTGACAGCTGTCATATCAGCGTGCATTTTTAAAAAAACATCAAAATTGGTGAATTTTTGTATAGCCATGTAATATTGAAGATGGAAGGCAATATACATTTTCGGCATATTATGTTTTATTATTTCAAGAAAGGTAAAAATGCAACTGAAACACAAAAAAAAAGATGGGTGCAGTGTATGGAGAAGGTGCTGTGATTGATCAAATGTGTCAGAAGTGGTTTGCGATGTTTCGTGCTAGAGATTTCTCTCTGGACAATGCTTCACGGTCGGGTGGACTGGTTGAAGTTGATAGTGATCAAATTGAGACATTAATTGAGAATAATCAATGTCCTACCACATAGAAGAGAGCTGACATACTCAAAATATCCAAAACAATAAAGTTATTGGTAAAAATGAAAAATGGGTCTCTTATTTTATGGAAAAATCCATACAGACTTTTGGGCCAACCCAATATCTGCTTAGCCAACTCTCTCAGCTCCTTCAGTGTTTGCTCACGTTACCATTTTGATGAGGCCTCCCCGATGAAACTACTTAAAATAGTCTGCTGTGTCCGCCTTCCTTGTTGTCCTTACTATAGCACTAACTGTCTTTCCATATATTGTAATTAGATTACCAATTCATGCTAACTTATCAGGATCTTGAATGGTTTCAGCATCCAAAGTCCCACATCCTGGGAACCGTCTCAGCCCTGGGCAAACCAGGACATTGATCAACCTAACTATTATATACTATTTTTTATTTTGTTTCTTTTCACCATGCATAAAATAACTTTCACAAGAGCAAGGATCTGTGACTTCCGTGCGCAGAGAACCAACAGTGCAGGCACAGTATGTGCTGGCATGTTATGGGCACTCAAAAACTAGGCTTAGCCACCAGGCCACCACTACCTTATTCAGCCTGCTACAGTGAGTCACCCATCAAACTAGCTGAAAGTACAATTCTGAGCTCTTCCAAGTTACTTCCACTAAAATTTGAAACTGGCATTAAAAGATATGACCAACAAAAAGAAACTAGATACAAAAATTTCCATATACATGGAAATGACATTATTAGTCATTTCTGTGACTCAAGAAAGGTAAAAATGCAACAAATGAGAAAAAAGATTTGTGCAGTGTATGGGTCCTGTCATCACTCTTTTTGTGGTCAATGCCCTTGGAAAGTCATAGTAAGTGTTGACACTATATCTGTACATGAATATATATAGTATGTTTATGTATATATACACATACACACACACACATCCATATACATGTATATATGGAGATATATATATATATATATATATATATATATATCTCTAGCATCCATAAGCCAAGCCAGGATCTTCTCAATCTACTACTGTTTTCAAAATAACCCACATTGCCCTAACCAATGTGGCTCAGTTGGTTGGAGAATGGCCCCACAAAGGGAAAGGTCGCCGGTTTGAATCCTGGTCAGGGCACATCACATACCCGGGTTACAGGTTCAGTTCCCAGTTGGGTGCATTTGAGAGGCAACTGGTCGATGTTTCTCTCCCTCTTTCTCCCTCCCTTCCCCTTTCTCTAAAAATAAATAAAGACAATCTTCCAAAATAATCCACATGATCCGCACACTATAGATTTCACATAGCGGCCTGAGAAAAGACCTTTGGCGCTCCTCTAGTTCTAATCCTTACTTCTGCACATAGCAGTAGTTTCTAGCACATGCAACCAAGACTTCCAGCACAGGTATTGGGCCAATTCTTACCTCCTGTGTAGAGAAAGGAGCCAGACAAGCCTCCAAAGTAGATGAGAGCCAAGTGCTCCAGTTTCAGAGGGGACAGGTAGTAGAGGCAAGCGGCACAGACACAGCCCAAAGTGTAGAGGAAGACTCCAAACCGGACAACATCCTGGGGTTCCAAGATCCGGTCCACGAGGGTCCTGTCATCACTCTTTTTGTGGTCAATGCCCTTGGAAAAGTCATAGTAAGTGTTGACCAAATTGCCAGCCCCGTGCACAGCCAGAACTGCCACTGCACAACCCACCAACAGCCCGGGATCCAGAACGCCCTGAGATCTATAGGCCAGGGCACTGCCCAGGGCCACGGGGGTGAGTGAGGCACTGAAGCTCCAGGGCCGCAGGGCCAGCACATAGGACGCACACTTCTGCCTCCAGGAGCGCGGGAGGGGCCTGTCCCATTCCTGACAGTCGTTCTCCCGCAGGTCTCCGTCCCCGGCCTTGGCGGTCTCTCCAGCCTGGATGCTAATCTTCTCCCCCAGGACTTGCGAGGCCGCCATGGAGATGTTCGTGGCGGAAGTCAAAGTTAATAGTGAGCCACTCACAGAAGAGCGACTGCCAGTGGGAGAAGGAAGGACGGGGCGGGGCGGCAGGTCCTGACCTTCGCTCAGTTCCGCCCCGGGGCAGGGCTGGGGAGGCAGCGGGCCCCGGGGCAGTACCGAGCGGGCCTGGCACCCCACGAGGCCCAGTAGCAACGTTCCAGCTTTCTGTGACCCGGGCGAAGCCTCTCTCCGGACCCCAGCCCGGAACTAGAGCCTAAGGCCGAGAGGCTGCAGCCTCCCCAGGAGTACCGGGGCAGCCATTTTGTGCGCCCGCCTCTGGAGGCCGGCCGGGAAACAAGGGCTGACCGTGTGGGCCGAGCCGACTGGGGCGGAGGCGGGGCCGGGGTTGGGGGCGTGGCCGGAGCTGGGGGCGGGGCAGGACGAGGACCCGGAGGTTCAGCTTTCCCTCTGCCGGGGGTCTTCGCCTGGCAGCTGCTCCCAGACTCGGTGGATACAGCCTCGCTCAGTGTCACAGGATCCACCACTAATACGTGTGGCTTTCCGACTTATCAAGAGTTTCATTCACTGAAATAGGACGCATTCAATTTTTTCATGCAGTATGCAACCTCATTTGTTGAGCACTGGTACGCAGCAGTTAACAATACAGACAAAAATCAGGAAGCACGTTGAGGGAGATAAGGAAGGTATACCTATCCCAGCCCCTAGTTTTAAATGGGAAACTCGAAGCTCTGAAATCGGGAAGGATATCTAAGAAATATTAATTCTAATAATTACAACAGCAAAAATTCCCGCTTTCTACTGTGCACTTACCAATGCCATGAACTGTCCTGCCTGCCCTTTAATCCATATGTGAGTTTTCTTACTTACTCATTATACAAATAATCGCCCTTCCCACCCTACCAGGTGGCCAGCTCTGTGTCTTCATTGCCTGCCTTCATTGCCCACCTTCTGGGAGCTTTGGTAGCTTCTTCTGACCAGAGAGAGCCAGGTAAATTTTTAAGAATTTTGTGAGCCAGTCATTAAGCACAGCCATTATTCAAAATTAAACTACACAAACTTACAATTAGATAAATTATATTAAAAACAAAAGTAACAACTACTCAAAGCTCATTGCTTCCTAATTACTACATTTTATCATTTATGCTCTTTAGGTTGTTTTCATTTGTTGTAACTGCATTGTGGAAATACTATACAACAATGTGCTGCTGCTCATCTCTTTCTAGCTTTTCATTGAGTGACATCCGTTGGTCACTTGGAATCTGCCATCGTGGGAGTATTTATGCCACGTAAGTCAGCAAAGGCTTGATAATTGGCTGGTCATCTAAACGTAAGAAAATAACTGAAAAAAGTTTATCATGAAGTTTAAAAGTGTGTAACTGCAGCCAGTACATTGTGAATACCAGAAAAATTTGGGGAAATACTCTTCCAGTATTGGAAAATTATTATTCAATTCAGCAAAGAAGAAGCCTTCATATCATTGACAAACTAGTGAAATTTCAAGGTATCTCTTGATTGTTTCACTTTCCCTTATCCATGAACATAAAAGAAAATATCAACTAACATTCATGTTGGAACTACACTCTCTTATCAATTGCAACTATAGGGAGGCTACACAGTATCAAAAAAAAAAAGCATATGCTAGAATCAATTGGCTATATGAAGTTTACAATAAAAGGTATTATTGTGTAGTTTATTATTTGTAAGTTGTATGCTGCACATCCTTTATATTAGTGAAAGTTATAATGCAAATATAACATATATGTACACAGGACTGACTACATAATTTTGGTATCCAGTGCAAAATAAATACATGGGGCCCCTTATTCAAAACTCATTAAGAATTTCAAGACAGAGCATTACAACCTCATAGGTCACAACTGCCATGAAGCCAGCTCTGTATAGACATACTTCCTTACCAGCTAGATAGTTGTTAATTGACGACTTTAGCATCTAACACATATTTGCACGCTGGCCAAACCCAAGTATCCTATACTACCAAATGGGACAAGAGGAAGAAGCACATATTTTTAACTCCTCACTTACCAACTCTATGACTCAATCCTTCTATATGTCACTTTACTAATGGATGAAGTATAAAGTGGGAACAATACAACCTGCCACGTAGAAACATTCATAAATAACAGTAACAGCATTTATTGTTTATATGTGTCATGTAGTCTTTTAGGTTCTTTACATGTATTAACATTTAACCCCCACCACAGTGCCTACCACGGTAGTGTGGACTCTGAGAAAAAAAAGATACCTTCTAAGAAGGGCTCCTGATGGCTAACTGGCTCTAATGTCCCTAAAAACAACAAAAACAACAAAAGAAAAAACAGAGCCTAACAGCCAGCCATTTCTAATCTGGGACTACTCGTGCAAACTACACTTCAGAGAGAAGGTGCCTGCCTCCGCTGAACTGCCTCCCTGCAGCGCGTTCCTGCCACCTGAGCCAACCTTTATTAAGGAGTTCCTGGTATCCTATTTCAATCACAGGGACTGAGGTTGTCCAACCAGAGCTGGGCAACAACAGGCTGATCGACATCTTTACTGACCAATCAGAACAGCTCCATTCTTACCACTCAAGACAATGCCTTTTGGGCCAGTCGCATTCTGATGATTTGGAATCCTCACCTGCATGAGGGTGGACTGATGAGGAACCAGGCGCAAGGATTTCTTTCTATGTAACTTAACTCCCCTCTGGCTCTAGAAGCCAACTTTCCACTGAGAACTGTGTTTCACTGACTGGAGCAAAAACTCTAAATGAAGATGCTTCATAATAGAGGTGTAACACTATTTGAGCTGTTTCACATTCATTCTGTATGATAGTTGAACTGTTTTCATGAAGTAAAATTTCTGTCTTCACCATATTCCAAATTGGGGATTCCTGTTGGCTTTGAATTGGCACCTATAACCATCTGACTATCAGTTGATAGTAGGTACATCTATAAATAAGGAAATAGGTATATAGATATTAAGTATTTGCTCATATAGTTGGTAAATGTTGGAGCTTAGTTTCAGATCCAGTTAGTTTGACTCCAACCTGCTTTTAACCTCTATTTATTATGTCCTCCCAAATGCCTGATACTTTGTAAGTGCTCAATAAATGTTATTAACACAATGGATAAGAAAGCTCTTTGTAAATGTGTAAAACAGAACTACAAATGGTTACTGTTGCTATAAAACCATTTTTTATTGTTAATTAGAAAATAACCTTATCATGTCTTAGGCTGGCAAAACTCTCCTATTGCTGGTAGAAATGAAAACTGGTACCTTCCTGATAGAACTGTTTGACAATATCCATCAAACGACACATGCATTTACTCTCTGACCCTACAATCCCACTTCAGGCTATTTATTTTGGTACAGCTGCCAGGGAATAAAATTATATATGTACAAAGGAATTTACTGTAGAATCATTAGTACAACAATAGCAAGAATTTGGAAACAACACAAGTGTCCATCAACAGAGGACTGGAAGAGTAAGAGATGGAACATGCATGTAATGAAATACTATGCAGCTATAACAACAAAAGAACAAGGAAGCTTTCTATATATTAAGAAAGATCTCCAAGATATACCATTTTTTTAAAAGTGCAGAACAGTGATGTAGTGTGACAAAATGGGAAAATAACTTGTATTTCCATAAAGAAATTCTAGGGATACATAAGAACTAAGAAAATAAGTGAAGGGACGGGGTAGAGCAAGACTTTGTGATAAATACAATTTTATTTATTTTGAAATTTAAACAGTGACTATAGTACATATCAAAAAATGTTTAATGATTAAATATAGAGAGAATGAACACAAGTGAAAAACGTGAAATTCAAAGGGACAATTACTTCACAGAAGAATCAATGCAATGAAGAGATGCTAAACCTAACGCAGTAAGCATAATTCTTGTTCAATCCACCAAAGCATTTTGTTAGCCACAGAATATTACCAAATCTCTTTAAATTTGGCAGTATAACACTTCTGGAAACTTCCATTTCTTCAAAAAAAAACCCAAACACTTCTCTTTAGTACACAAGTAATTGATGGTACTGTACAAAGAAAAAAAAAGCATGCCTTCTCAAATTCCAGTACATTTTAGTTGTATATTTTCCCCATGGTAACAGACCCGTAAGAAGTATATGTTTTTTCAAGTGTTTTATTACACTTATATTGTGGTATAACCTATTTTTTAACAAATTATGAACCTTTTTCCTTCTTAGCAAGTATTCACTTACAATACTATTATTAATGGCAACATGTTTTCTTTAATATAAACGCATTATATTTTATTTAATCAGACACCTATTGTGAAATATTTAGGAATTTTCAATATTTATTATAATAAACAGACTGATTTTTTAAAAATTGACGTGTAGTTAAATTAAATTTTTTGCTATCTTTTTTTTGAAAAAGTTTTAAAAATGATGTTGCTTTGAAAGAATTACTTTACGAGTACATTACTTAAAGTTTGGCTGTTTCTCGTGAATGATCTTGTGAGCTAGATAACTTTCGAAAAGTGGAAAATCTAAGTAAAAAACTGTTCAAATGCATATTACATTTAACAAAACAGAAATCACGGTTCCAAAAGTCCAAAGAGTTATCTCAGAGCGCCCGCCAGGCTCACATTTTCCTTTCACAATTACTCCTGGCGCGGTCGCGAGCCTCCGCCTACCTACGCTTCCAATCCCAGGTCCCCCACAGCCGACTAGGCACGGTCGCACGCCCCAGACACAGAGGGGAATTATAGTAGCGATGCACCGGATGTGTGCGTGGAAGTGACTGAAGTTAACTCACGACCGATTGGTTCTCCCGAGTGGATCTAAGCCTCTTTTCGCCTGCCACTGGCAGCGTGGTTTGTCTATTTGAACAGTCCCCGCCCCCTGGAGAAGCCGGTCCCGGAGCTTCACTTCTCCTTCGTTGCTACTGGTTGGTGTCTCAGTCCATCGCCTCCTTACGCCTGTCGATTGGTCCTCAGGGCTGCGAACCTGCCCTCCCGCCCGCCCGGCTTGGAGGACAGCGGGGAAGGCGGGTGGTAGGGCCGGGGGCCTGAAGCGGTGTTACCGGCGCTGGTGGCGGCAGCTGAGGCCTTGGCCGAAGCCGCGGGGTGAGTCTGGAGCCTGGCACCGACCCTTCCAAGGCGGCGGGATGTCCAGACCCACAGCCAGCCCGGTCGGTGGGGGGGCCCGGGGAAGCCGCCCGTCTGGGACGTGGGGTCCCCTCAGAGGCGGCCCCAGGGACTTGGGGCCTGAGCCCTTGACCCCCACCCTGTGAGGCAGCGCCCACCTCCTCCCGGGTCCCCAGGAGACTCCCGGTCCCTTGAGCCTGCCGTGCGTCTCCAGCTCCGCGAAGGCCGGCCCATCAGCCCCAGTACTACCGGGACGCCTCTGCGTCTCTGTGCCCGTCAGTCACCACCTACAGATTGTCCTCAGAGGGGACCAACGTCAGTGTCAGCCCCTTGCACTCCGCCTGGAGACTTCTGCAGGGCCCCATTCCCTGACTCTAAGCTCGGTTCCCTCCTTGGGTTTCATCCTCTCTGCCTCCCCCACCCCCATTCCTGGTGTCAGCCACCCAACTTGAACTTCTGTTAAGCCTTAGCCAAGACCCTTGCGATATTTGACTTCCAGTATTTTAATTGAATTCTGCGTGGAGCAGATGGCCCGTGGGCCTTAGACTTATAAAGAGAGGCTGGTTCTTTCCTAAGAATGGAAATTCCTTGCCAGCCTCCCTCCCCCTCATCCCAGCCGCTGTCACACACTCTGTAGTAGTTTTGTCATCAGGGATCCTTGGGTTTTCCGTCTCCCGAAGGACGGCACTTCCTATTGCAGTCATTTTCTTGGCACTGGAGTATTTAAAAGCATTTCAAAACCAATTATTCTTTGGGGTTTTTTTTTTTTCCCTCGGCATTCCAGAAATTTTTTGAAAGGAAGAATTTGGAAAAATTGATTATCTAATACAGTCTGGACATACCTGGGATCCGTTTGCATGTTGCTCCCCCAGCAGCCTGGGCTGAGCCCTCTCATGGCCACTTTACTGCGGCTGCCTGATTATTTGTGCTTCCCTCTAGATCGTAAACTCCTTGAGGGAAGGGACGGGGCACAATTCAGGAATGAATGAATGAATGGTCTCAGGAACTAGTCTGTCTGTTTTAGCTCACGTTCCCAGTACGAGTGTTCCATAGAGCCTCACTGTCCAGTGCAATAACCACCGGCCGCATGCAGCTCAGAGCGCTTGACGTGTGACTCGTCCAAACTGAGACTGGCATAAGTGTAAAATGGACACTAGGGTTTGCAGACTCGGTACCAAAAAAAAGGGAGAAGTGTATCAATTGTTTTATATTAATAACATTGAAATGGTATTTTGGATATATTGGATTAAACAAAGTATTCATTTCAGCTGTTTCTTTTTACCTTCTTTGATAGGGCTACTAGGAAATTTAACATGACGTTTGTGGTTTGTCTTTTATTTCTGTTGGACAGTGCTGCTGTAGAATAATTACCCTCTTTAAATTGAACTCTTTGAGGAAAGAGGCAGTTGTAGGCATGTTTATTCTCTCTCTACCTCCCCACTTTTAGTACCTGGCACTGTGCCATGTACACAGTAGTAATAATGGTAATAATAGCTAACAGTTATTAAGAACTCACCGCGTGCCCAGCACTGTTGTAAGGACTTTTTCACCTGTGTTAACTCATTTAATCCTCACATCAACATAACATAAACGTTAGGTATTATTATCCCCCTGTTGCAGTTGAAGAGACAGACATTTTAAGTATCCTCTCGTGTAAAATTTGGGGCTGGACTCAGGCTTTGGTAGTTTGGCTCCACCCCCCACAACTCGACCCTCTTACTGTGCTACCGCTTTCAAACATGGGTCGTTACGGAATAAATGGAAGCTTTCACACAGGTTCTTCAGTGAGGTCTCCCAGCCTTTCTAGGCTCCCCTGCCTGATGGGGACAGGGTGGAGATCTGTGTTGAGGAACTGGGGCCATAAATAAAATTATCGCCATAGTGTGTTACCCAGAATGTTAAAGCAGCTTCTCTTCCAAGAACCTCAGGGCAAGATGCTTGGAACGGGACCTGCCGCTGCCACCACAGCTACCACGACATCTAGCAATGTGAGCGTCCTGCAGCAGTTTGCCAGTGGCCTGAAGAGCCGCAACGAGGAGACCAGGGCCAAAGCTGCCAAGGAGCTCCAGCACTATGTCACCATGGAGCTTCGAGAGGTTGGGGCTTCTGTGATTTGGGGCCATTCCTCCTGGAGTGTTTGGGCTACGTGCGCCATACTGGTTTCAGTTTCTTTAGACAGCTAAGTAAGATTCTATTTTAGAAAAGCACTCAATTTCTCATGCCCATAGAATGTGCAGGTTCCCTTGCAGCGGTTACCCATTCCTGTGGCATTTCCTGTGTTGTGGTGACACTTGAGGAGTCAGTGTAGAGCCAGCTGTTAATTCCCCCCCCCCCCCATCACAGACCTTTGATTCTTTCTGCCTGATAACACATTGGCTGGGGTGGATTTTGGGAGGTTGGGGATTTTTAAATAGAGACCAGACTGGAGGTCAGGGACAATGTTTTGTTCATTCTTGAACCGCTAGTAATAGGTAGAACCTAGGACAGGACGTGGCCTGCCTTGGAACATTCCCAGTAGCATTTGTTAAATAAACAGATGAATTGTAAGTTCAGGTGCTCTGCAGTTTAAAACTAGAGAGTGGGCGGTACCTTTGTTGTGTTTGGTTTGAACTGTACCTGCTGACTACCTCTCAGGTCCTAATCTTTGGAAACCACCGGACCTCCACCATCAGGGAGACATTAGAAATTGGTCTGAGTACATCTTCTTTTGCAGATGAGTCAAGAGGAGTCTACTCGCTTCTATGATCAGCTGAACCATCACATTTTTGAACTGGTTTCCAGCTCAGATGCCAATGAGAGGAAAGGTGGCATCTTGGCCATAGGTAAGGACAGAGACTGTGACAATAACAACTATGTCCACTGCAGCCCATGCGTGGTCTGCTGCTTACTAGATGATTAGTTCATATTTGTTTATTGAATTTTAAGGAGCCTCATGGCTTTCAGTGTGCTTATCCAGGTATTCTAGCAACCGTTCTGGGGTGGAGGCAAAGCAGGTATTTTCAGATAAGGAGTCTCCAAACTAACAAGTGACTTTTCTAGGGCCAGACAGTGAGCCAGAGCTGAGGCTAGAAGTCAGCTTTCTTTCTGCCACCCATGTAGCTTTTTATAGATTCTGGGTTTTCTATAGAGTGACATCTGAATAGCCAGGCTCATGAATGAAAAAGTAGAGTTGGGGGCAATGAGTAAAAGGCAGGTAAATTTCCAGTCCCTGGGCTGGTCATCCAGCCTGTGATTTATTATTCAGTCCCAGTTTCTTTTCCTTTTCTTCTTGGGAAAACAAATTACATACACGAAAATGAGGGCGCTTTGCTTTATGCAAATAGTCCTTGCATAAATATCAAATCTGTTGGTTAAAATGGAAGTTATCCACATTCCTTACCATCTGCAAATTGCAGTCTTCACTCAAGGTGAAAGGAAAAAGTCACGCTTCAGCTTTCCTTTCAAGGCAGCGTACTCTCCTGGACAGCACATGTCCGTCCTCACGTTTTGCCTTTCCCTTTTCCAGCCAGCCTCATAGGAGTGGAAGGTGGGAACGCCACCCGAATCGGCCGATTCGCTAATTACCTTCGGAACCTCCTCCCCTCTAATGACCCCGTTGTCATGGAAATGGCATCCAAGGCCATTGGTCGCCTTGCCATGGCAGGGGACACTTTTACTGCCGAATACGTGGAGTTTGAAGTGAAGCGAGCCCTGGAGTGGCTGGGCGCTGACCGCAACGAGGGCCGGAGAC
This sequence comes from Pteronotus mesoamericanus, assembly GCF_021234165.1. Taxonomy (NCBI): domain Eukaryota; kingdom Metazoa; phylum Chordata; class Mammalia; order Chiroptera; family Mormoopidae; genus Pteronotus; species Pteronotus mesoamericanus. Next base: position 4,575,306 of record NW_026555200.1, read on the forward strand.
ACGCAGCTGTGAGTGCCTGCAGGAGGGGCGCCTTGTTGGGGTCCTTTGGTCCTTGAGGGGCAGAGAAGGAGAAGGGACACGCCAGGCAAAGACACTGCTTCTCGGTGGCCTTAGGTTCTGTCCTGAAAACCTTTCTGTCTTCACCCTGAGCTTTGTACCTGAAGAGGACACTTTAAAGTCTCTTGTTGCTTGGGAGGCGGCCCTGAGCGCAGTGTTTTCTGGACCTCCAGTATCCTTGCATCGAAGTTGCCTCCTGAGTAGTAGGCACCCCTCAGCCGTAGCCAGAGAAGAAGCCACAGCCGAAAGGCTTACAAAGCCCCAGACAGCGGCACTGTTTGCATGGTCTTTGCCCTTCAGTGTCTTTGCCAAGGCCTCTGTGTGGACAGTGGGACTATGGGAGAACTAGGGCGCGAGAGGAGCAGGGGAGGTAGGTGCCTTCATTGCCCCTGCTGGGAGGGTCGCTCTGCTTTTTCTGGGTTTTTTTTTTTAGACGTTTGTTCCTTGGTTGGGACTTAGCCCAAGCTTCCTCTTTTCCCATTGGCTGTTCTACATTTTGGGGAGTGGTGGCTTCTTATCCTCTTCTTCGAGGGACACATCTTCACTGCTTTTTGAGACTTGTCCCTGAAAAAGGCTGCTTTAGCGGGCTAGGACTCCCGGCTGTGAGATGGGGCGTCCGTCTTTAAGAGAGAACTTGGGCGTGACTGGTGGGGATCACAGGCGTCAGTGGGTCCTTTCCAGTCAGCCCCCCCGTGCAGGAGGCGGCACCGTGTGGAGGGAGCATGGTACGGGCGAAGGACACACACCTGGATCCTGGTTCAGGTCTTCGCTTTGCCGCTTCCTAGCTGTAATATGGGGCAGCCTCTGACCTTTAGTTTTTTCCACTGTCAAATGAAAATAGTAGCAAGATTGAGTGTTAAACAGGGTTTTTCATTCATTCAGTAAATGTTTATTGAATACTTGCTGTGTTCTAGGCATGGTTCTAGGCTGTCAGTATAGCGATATTCAAAACAAAACATGTCTGCCCTTCCAGGGCATCTGTTCTAATGTTACTAGCATTCCATGTACACACCCTAAGATAGTGACCGCTGAGATATTTGAGCAATTTTCCTTTCCTTCCTTGAGTCCCAGAATTTCACAAGCTGGCAGAGCGGGCAAGTCTGCCCTTTCCGAATGTAAATAGGCTCCAGGAAGCAGGAGGCCGTATTCCCGAGAGGACAGAACTCCGCGGTGCGGATGAGAGCTCTGAGTGCGCCTTTTCCTCCTAGGTCCTGGTTCTCCGCGAGCTGGCCATCAGCGTCCCCACCTTCTTCTTCCAGCAAGTGCAGCCCTTCTTTGACAACATTTTTGTGGCTGTGTGGGACCCCAAACAGGCCATCCGCGAGGGAGCTGTGGCCGCCCTTCGTGCCTGTCTGATTCTCACCACTCAGCGGGAGCCGAAGGAGATGCAGAAGCCTCAGTGGTACAGGGTGAGGAGGCGGATCCATTCCAACCACCAGCAAGCACGTTTACGTAGAGGGTCACTGGGCCTGGGGCAGCAACAGGCCCCTCGCCCCATAGCAAGTGTCATGTTTGTTTTGGTCTCAAACGATTTTCTAAGCTCATTTTAAATCAACAGTTATTTTATTTCAATAAAGCAAAGATCCATTGGTAGCCATACCATTCTTTTATGTACCACCCAGGATGAAAAAGAGATGCCAATTAAACTGTGACTCAGTGCCTTCTTGTCAACAATTACAAGATGCCTCTTTTCAGAGATGTTAAAATATAGAAAAATGAGTGTCTCAGAATTGAAGAGATATGATTGATACTCATTTAGAAAGTACCAGTCCCCTCTCCTCTAGAATCTTGAGTCCCGTGCTGATTGCTGTTGACAGGAGAACTTACTAAGGTGTCTTATACAACAAAGAGCCCTGAACATGGGATTGGAGGCCTGGGTTCTAGTTTTGGCTTTGCTCTGTGACCTGGGACAAGTCACGTAATTTCTTCGGGCCTGTGTTTTCTAATTATTAAAGTAGGGATGTAATGGTAGCTGCCTCATGGTATTGTGAGAGCTGAAGGTAAACTAAAGGCGAGAGTCTGGTGGGTTGGTATTGTTGATGGTGCTGGTACGAGACACTGAGCAGGCATGTTGACACCTCAGACCCCCGTGTAGATGGGGTTTGCCTGTGTCCTTTCTAACTTTGGACGTTGGGTTGACTAAGGCATTCTCTGTCTCTACATAGCACACGTTTGAAGAAGCAGAGAAAGGGTTTGATGAGACCTTGGCCAAGGAGAAGGGCATGAATCGGGACGATCGGATCCATGGAGCTCTGCTGATCCTCAACGAGCTGGTCCGAATCAGCAGCATGGAGGGAGAGGTGAGAAGCCGTGTCAGAGGGGTGGGCCGAGGCCCTCGTCCTCAAGGAGCTGATATTCTTTAGGGGAAACAGACAGTAAACCAATATCAAGGTCATATAGATAGCAGCGAGTTCTGTGCAGAAAGGGGATGAAGGGTGATGGAGGGGGTGATGGGGTCAGGGATGGTCCTTCTTGAGGTGGTGACCTTAGAGCTGAGACCTGTATGACATGAAGCAGCCAGCTGTGCAGGGAGATTATGTTCTGGGCAGAGGCTTCAACGAGGGAGTTTGACAAGCTCAAGGAACAGAAAGAAAGGACGTATGGCTCGTGCACCCTGAGCAAGGGAGAGGACGGGAGGGGCCGGGTCAGTAGGCCTCATTGTTCTTGGCAAACACTGACTCTCACTCTCATCTTGGGGGCAGACACTGGAGCTGCGTATGCAGGGCACGCTGTGATGTCATCCATTTTTAACGATGCATGGGCTCCTGTGGGGAAAAGCTTGTGGAGAGGCAGGAATGAAAGCAAGGAGACCAGTTGGGAGGTGCATTAGCTCGAAAAGCATCTGCAGACATGAGTTTAAAAAGTACAGGATTTTATGAGGGAAATAGCCTGCGAGAGAAGGTGGGGAGCAAGCGGGAAGAACCATTAGACCTCAGTGCACGTCCGACCCTGAGTGAACGAGGGGGAGGGGGAGTGGGATGGAACGTCCCCCTCTGCGGGGCGCAGGGCTGCCCCGTGAGGCCGGCCTCGGCGTTCTTGCGGGGTGTGCGCACTGGCACGGAGCAGCCTGTGGGGGGCGTGGCCTTGGCACAAGCGTGGCGGTGGGTTTCAGAGTGGCAGCCGGGCCCTTGGGGGTGGAGGTCGCAGTCCCACGGCTGCCGCAGGAAGCGGTTGCCGGAGCGTGGGCGCGCCTCCGCAGCGGCTCCAGTTGGTGCGGGCACTGCAGGCACTGCGAGATAGTCGGATGCGGGGTATGCTCAGGAGGCAGAGGTCCCCCTGTGTGCCCTCCTGTGGGCGCTGGGCAGTGTGAAACTTCATCCCAGGGCCCCCTGCTTTAGTAGGCTCAGGGGGGGTCTGGGAGTGGCCGTGCCCTGGGTGTGGGGCAGTGCAGGCTGCCCTGTGTGTAGCAACAGGGGGACCTGGCTTTGAATTCCAGCTCCCCTCTGCACTGTGTGACCTGGGGAAACCACCGAACCATTTTTACACTCGTTTTCCTCACTTTTGATGGAGCTCTTACCCACCACATTGAGTTCCAGGGAGGCTCCTAGAGCTACATGCAGTGCCCAGCACAATGCCTGATATGTCATGGAAATTCCTTAAGTGGTAGCCCTCAGAAAGGTGTCCACCCAAGTATGACATGGTGCTTTCCAGTGTCGCCCAGACAGCTCTGGGATCTTTGTTTCCTCCCAGTAGAAAAACAGGACAACATTGCCTAACTCACAGATTTAAATGAAATGCTGTTGTGACAGTACTTTGTGAATTACCAAGAATTATCCAAATGTAAGGTATTATAATTTCCTGTACGATGGGCAAGCTACATCACATATTAAGAGCTAGAATAACGTAGCATGAATAAAACATTACATTCTAGCAGGGGGAGACAGACAATGCATAAATAAGTAAAACTAGTATATCACGTGGTGACGAATGCTATGGAGAAAAGTAGGGCAGGGAGAGGGAATCGGGGACGCTGGCGTGGAGTGACGATCACATGTTTAAATATCATGATGTCTGAGCATGGTCATGCAGAGAAAAGAAACAGCCATATGAGTGCCTGGGGAAGAGCATTCCAGACCGCTGGTTCTGCAGGCACCAAGGGCCCAAGGAAGGAGTGCGCTGCTTTATTTGGGGGACAGCAGGCTAGCCATCGTGGCTGAGCAGAGTGGGGCGAGGGGGCTGGTGGGAGAGGGGGTTGGAGGAACACCGAGGGCAAGGTGCAGGCAGAACGTGCAGGCAGAGGCAGTTCGAGAGCCAAGAAGGGTCTTGTGTATGGAAGCCAACAAGTTCATCGCACAGGGGCTTCCAGGAGTGGCTGGATTCTGAATTTGGGATTTGGAGGGTCAGTGGGAAACAAAGAGTCATCAAGGTTTTTGACCTGAGCAACCGGAAGGATGGAGTTGCTGTTTACTGAGGTGGGACAGTTGAGATGGAAGGAGCCAGTTTTGAGATGGGAGGAGCAGGTGTAGACCAGCTGCAGGGTAGAAGGGCAGGAGTTTGCTCCTGAGCATGTTAAGTTTAAGATGCCTGCTGGGAGGCTGAGTAGAGATAGTAGTTCTGGGGAGAGAGATGAATGGAAAAATACAGATTTGGGTTCGTTGGCACATAGATGTTATTTCAAGTCATGAGATTGGATGACCACAGGGAACTCATATAGCTGAAGAAGAGTTGGGGTCTGAGAACCGAGGGCAGGAGATGAGGAGCAGCCAAGGGAGCCCAAGGGTGGGGGTGGCGCAGGAAAGCGCCGGGTCCAGGAAGCCAAGCGAGGAGAGTTTCAGGGAGGAGGAGATCGTGAGTTGGATCAGATGCTGCAGACAAGTCAAATAAGATGAGGACTGAGACTCCACCATCAGATTTAGCGACATAAGAGTCATTGATGACCTGGACAAGAATGTAGACAAGATTCTTTTGGGGAGGGGCACAAATCTGTGTTGAGAAAATTTTGGAAATTTAGAAAATTGTTTTACATTCTTTTTATTTTGACTTTTTGAGGGTGACTTGCTAAGTAGCCTTTGAATACGGAATAGATGGGAGTTCTGTGCCAGTTTTTTGCACACAGCATATGGAATTCCTAGGATTCTGAGAAAATCATTTGCCCAGGTTGTTTCTCCCAGAGTTTCTGGCAAGAAGTAGAGCAGACTATGTTTAACAGGATGCTGGTGTGGCGCTGCCCCTCACCTTGGCAAGAGGCTTCCTTGCTATGATCTTGGGTCTGTAGGCCCAGCAGTTTGCAAGTCAGCTTTCCCAAACTGACTTGGGGTGGGAGGGGGGAGTCCTTGGCAGCCAGCCCCCTACTGCGTCATTATTGCTCCGTAGGCGGTGTTCTTTAGCCTAAATCAGAACAAAGTCAGGCCTCCTGCAAGGTTCTAGGGAAGCCATAATCCTAAAGCTGAAGAGTGGCCACCCTCCACTTTGGAGATGGCTGCCTTTTGGGGCCGGATAGATGTGTTGCTCTGTAGACGTGTGGTGCTTGGGCAAATGCCACTTGTCCGTAAGGTGATTTTTCCCCCCACGTATATAGCGCCTGAGAGAAGAAATGGAGGAAATCACCCAGCAGCAGTTGGTACATGACAAGTACTGCAGAGATCTCCTCGGCTTCGGAACGAAACCTCGCCATATCACCCCCTTCACCAGCTTCCAGGCCGTGCAGCCCCAGCAGTCAAATGCCTTGGTGGGACTGCTGGGGTACAGCTCTCACCAAGGCCTCATGGGATTCGGGGCTTCCCCCAGCCCAGCCAAGTCCACCCTGGTGGAGAGCCGGTGTTGCAGAGACTTGATGGAGGAGAAATTTGATCAGGTAGGCGGCAGGAGGCCCGCTCCCCTTGCTTCCAAGCTCCACACCTCCCTCTCCTTTGCCAACCCTGTGCCCTTCCTTTCTCAGGTGTGCCAGTGGGTGCTGAAATGCAGGAACAGCAAGAACTCGCTGATCCAAATGACAATCCTTAATTTGTTACCCCGCTTGGCTGCATTCCGACCGTCTGCCTTCACAGGTGAGGATGCCCGTGGAAGACGTCGTCCCCCACTTAAGGGTGACTAAACAGAGAGGTGGTTCCAAAAAGTTATGTCTGCTTCTCATTTGAAGCAGCGCCAGTTGGGAGCTGGCCTCTGGTGGCTTTGCCCCATGCCCATCGTTGGTTAGTACCAATTCGGGTTTCCTGCAGACAGCAGAGGCAGCAGATGGAGGGGCAGTCAGAACGTGCAGGCAGAGGCAGTTCGAGAGCCAAGCAGGGTCTTGTGTATGGAAGCCAACAAGTTCATCAATGGACTAAAAGACCAAAGGAAGGGCAGTTAGATACTGCAGCAGCCCCTCGATGGGACGGGGGATTTGGTGACTGTCCTGCTTCTGCCTCTGAGGTGGTCCCTGAGATGGCTTACCACTCACAGAAGGAAGGGCTGGATATTCCAGGGGCAGGTGTCATGGGTGACAGGCTGTGGGTTCCCGTATTCCTGCCCTGTGGTCAGCGGGCAGTGAATTCCTGGCTCCCGAAGGTGGCCCAACTCAGACACTGGCTTCCCTGAGGCCTTCCCGGGTTACTCCTTTTCCTCTTCCATTATAGCCCCTAGCTATGCAAAGGTGTGGCTCTCAGACCTGGGGTGAATCCTGTCTCTGTCCGTAACTGCAAGGTTGTGGGCAGGTCATTGACCTTCCCTGACTTGAAACGTTAAAACCGCCCCTGCGTCACAAGGTGAACTGCATTAATGCCTAAGCACCTGCTGTAAGTGTCTGGCACAGAGTAAGCCCTCAAAAGTGGAAACGATTATTATTATTGCCTCCTCGGACTACTTCAAATCCATTTTAGAAATCAAGTAAAGGTGAAAGTTGTAATACTACTCCAGTGGCCTGTCCATATTTATGTCCTGTTTCACCTCCGTATTTGCTCAGTATAGAGGCCCCATCCCAGACGTGTGTTCGTGCTTCACTGTGGTGCACATTGCCTGTGCTTAATAAGCATTCAGGACCAGATAAGAGCCAGGAGCGCAAGAGGAAGGCCAGCCTGACCCTTGACAGATGCAATTCCCCAGTACAGACTCATTTCACGCCCCCCAGCCCAGATGAAACAGCAGGGGAACTAGGTAGCTGCTGAGCTGTTAAATGTGCCGTGTGCGAGAATAGAGCGTATTGAGTAAGGACAAGACAATTAGCTGCATAAAATCACTGAACCAGAGAGAAGTGATATTATGAAAATCACCCCTATTTTTCAGCTTTTCATTCTTTTTTAATGACCAAACATGCCCCTGTTCAGTAGAGCTGTAAATGATCTTGGGTTGAAAGTCTGTGGTTCAAAAGAAACTAATAACTAGGCCAAATTTGATCAAAGTCTGGCACATTGTGGAAGCAGTTACCCAATGAGTTCAAAAGGCTGCCTAGCAGCAGGATACAAAGGCTCAGAGGGCCCCTAGGTTTATTCTTTTGATGTCGGTTTTTGTTGTTTTATTAAATAATACACTAAAATATGCCATTGAAATTCAGCCTGGGCAGCCTCCACAGTATGTGCCACAATATATGCAGCTCTTGGAAAAGTGCCTCGTGTTTACAGCTTGTAGTTTGGAAGTTCTTGCTTGAATTTCCTGATGATGCCAGCTTTGGTAACATCAAAAATGCCCAAAGATTGGGCTCAAATCTCTAACAAAGTCTGATTCCTAGTCTCTTAGGGTGCTCACTCCAGAAAAGGAAATTCTCTTGATTTAATCCTTTTTCCTGCTGGAATGCTGTTCCCCTTTGCAAAGGTCTAGTTTTCCTTGTTGATGCTCTCTGATTTTAGGGTTGTATCTTGGTCTCCTTGGTCTTCTAGGTCTCCTTGGGTTTCAAGCCCAGGCATGCTTTAATGTCATTTGACCACAGGAGTTGTGGGAGATGTTGCTCATTAGAATAAATGCAGTGACATATACGGGCTGTTCAGGAGTCTAGTTCACTGTGTCCTGACTGTCGTTCAGTGGCCCTCAACACCCCCAACTTTCTAATGGATGTGTGGTCTTTCCCTCTCTGCTGCTGGTATGTGCTTCTGGTGCACAGACTTGGGGCCAGTAAGATGGAAGAGGAGAAATACAAGAAGAGGCAAGAATCAAGAAATTCCAGCCTTCAGAGGAGTAATAACACTTTAGCTTTAATTGCTCAAGAATCGCCTACCCATGCACATTGGCTTATATAAACTTAATGAAAATGCACATGTGGCTTTCCAAATTACAGGCTAAATCTTGTTCTATTACGTATAACTATAACAGAAATCTCTAGGTAATAGCAGTGATTTCTAGGCCTAAGCCAAATGGAATGGCCTGTTTATTACAAACAGTATTTAATGTTACTTTAAACTTCAGTGTAATATAAAATAGTTTAGGTGATCCTCTCTGTCTTTAAATAAGCCTTAACATATATCTCTTAAACAGGAGGATGTAATCTTTTCTTCAAAATATAACACTAATGGAGACAATTATGTGATATTATTGTTTTTGGAGACCCTGTAAGTTTTTTTTTTAATTAAAAGAAAAAATCTTATAATTTTAGTATTTTCAAAAGATGTATCTGAGGAGTAATTATTAAGCAGAAGTCTTTGGTTAGTACATCTCTGAGTTCTTAACATCTTTCCAACAGGCTTAATTTATTCTTTTTTTAAAAAAATATTTTCCTTACTGATTTGTAGAGATAGGGGAAGGGAAGGAGAGAAACATCAATGCACAACAGATACATTGATTGGTTGTCTTCCACATGCCCGCAACCGGGGACCCTGCCCGCAACCCAGGCGTGTGCCCTGACTGGGAATCGATCCAGCAACCCTTTGGTTAGCAGTCCAATGCTCAACCCACTGAGCCACACCAGCCAGGGCCTTAATTTATTCTTAAACCTAACTGTTCTATAGAAACTCTGAGCTTTGATATATAGACCAACCCTGACGAACCATACACTTTGTCTTTTCTGTGCTCAGATACCCAGTACCTCCAGGATACCATGAACCATGTCCTAAGCTGTGTCAAGAAGGAGAAGGAACGTACAGCAGCCTTCCAAGCACTAGGGCTGCTTTCCGTGGCTGTGAGGTCTGAGTTTAAGGTCTACTTACCTCGTGTGCTGGACATCATCCGAGCAGCCCTGCCTCCTAAGGACTTTGCCCATAAGTAAGCATCTCTATTATGATTTCACCGCCCACCCCATTTGGTTGGAGAGGAAGGATGCTCCATCCATCTCCTTGGAGCTTAAGCCCGTTCTCTGCCTGGTTAACTCCCACAGCATAGCAAGTCATATTAATAACAGCCCCGCCTCAGTTGAGCGCCAGCCTTTCCCAAGTGAAATGATATTGACGTAAATATTTGGGTCAATTGAATACCCTGGGAGCATGTTAGATGTCAGTGCTGTTTTCAGTATTATTTACTGGGAATCACTTAGTTATGCTCTTTTCTCCTGCTTTCTAAACCTTAATTAGATATAAGACCTAAAGAGAGGATTCCTAGACTGGAACTTAGAGGACCTCATGGTCACCTTTTTTCCTATTGCTAAAGTTGGATACATTATTCCGCTCTTGAAACTTCCCAGTGAATAAAGCATGAAAACAACCTTTGATACCTGCAAGATGGAGAGGGCAGGTGCCTTCTCTAAGTCTAGGGGTCAGTGTTAATTAGAATTATGTCCTTATAGTTTCCTGCTCTAGTAGCAAGGATTGTTCTGGTGCATGAAGAAGCCTCACTCATTCTAAAGCCCAGCACTCTCATCACAGGGAGAAGAATTCCTTTCCATAAGAAGGCTGTGCCCTGCACTCTGGCCCCTAATGTACATCGTTTAGTTTGCTTCCTAAATAGGTACCTTGGCCAGCACCGCCCTAACCCTTGTGGTTCCTTTTGAGTGAACTGGGGCAATTCCTCAAGACACTTTACTGCCACCTGCTGGATTGGCGTTTTAAATACTGTATAGAGATCTACAGTCACTCTGGTGTGATGGGCCCCCTAGACTGTGCAGTAGATCACCTGCACACCCACGTGTGGTAACCCCACCTGGGTGACTGGCCCCCCTTGCCTCCAGGCAGTTTGGAGGTGGGGCGTCACGGAATGCCGTTATGTCTAAACCAGCCCCTCTCTGGTTTTCTGCAGGAGACAGAAGGCAATGCAGGTGGATGCCACAGTGTTCACCTGCATCAGCATGCTGGCTCGAGCCATGGGGCCAGGCATCCAGCAGGATATCAAGGAGCTGCTGGAGCCTATGCTGGCAGTGGGACTGAGGTGGGTGTCAGAAACCGCTGCTGTCCCCATCTCCGGTTATAGGAGGCGTGCACTGCAGTTCCGGGACTGTGTTGAAAGAGTGAGGCATGGTCGTTTGCACATTGAACTGGATAGGCAGGATAGCTCTCCCTGCACACACAGGCTAGTTTCAAATCCTACTTTCATCACTTGCTACCTGTGTGGTCTTGACTAAGTTACTTTACTTCTCTGAGGCTCGGTTTTCTCACCTGGAAAGGGAGTACAACACAAATTCCTATTGTCTGGGGTTGTAGGGATTAAGTGAAAGAGTTTATGAAACAGCTGCTCTTTGCACAATGCTTTGCATATAAGAAGTGCTCAGCTAATGTTTGCAGCTATTGTTTATAGCTCTGTGGGCAGACTGCTTAATCTCTCTACACTTTAATTCTCTTCATGTATAAAATAAGGAAGATGCTCTCAACCTGCCTCCCGGGTTGTTTATTGAGCAAGTTCTCCTGTGGCAAAAACAGAAACTCATTGTTTTGAAATCTGTGACCCAGCCAAGAGAGTTCAGGACATTTACTCTATTTTATAGTCTCCTTTCTACTTTAAAGACCAAGCAGTGATGGGGTCTGATCCCCTTGCTGGACAGGGAGGATTGTTTCTTCTCAAGAACAGGCCGAATGTCATGTACGCAGTCCCGTGTGTGACTGGTGTCCTCCCCCTCAGCCCTGCCCTCACAGCTGTGCTGTACGACCTGAGCCGTCAGATTCCACAACTCAAGAAGGACATCCAGGATGGGCTCCTGAAGATGCTGTCCCTGGTCCTTATGCACAAGCCCCTCCGGCACCCAGGCATGCCCAAGGGCCTAGCCCATCAGCTGGCATCCCCTGGCCTCGCAACCCTCCCTGAGGCCGGTGACGTGGGCAGCATCACCCTTGCTCTCCGAACTCTTGGCACCTTTGAATTTGAAGGTAAGAAATTGCAGCAGCTCATACAGAGATAGTGCATGATGCTGGGAACATCAAGGAAGGAATGAAGGTGCCTAGAATTCCTGGATCTTGCCAGGGGCCCGAGACAGGGTAACTGACTCTGCAGCAGCTCATCCTTCCTAGACTCCATAGGTTGTTACTGCTTGTTTTTTCCCCATACTGAGTTTTGGGCAGGTGGTATTCAGGAAGGATATGCATTAGTCCAAGGAAATAATGCTTCAGAGATGGAAAAGTCAGAGATGGATCCCCCTCACCTCTCTACTGCCATGTAGCTGAGATGACATTTAATGTTTTAAAATGTATGAGCAGGGGCTTTTGGCTGTTCCTGCGCCTGTGGCTGTATGCTTTCTAGGACTGCTGTACTGTGTAGTTCAGTTCGGAATTCCAAACTGCAGGTAAACCCCCATTAATTCCCTAGAAAGATAACAGTTCCGGAGAGAAAAATGGATACTTCTTGAAATTTAAGATTGTGTAGGTGGTGGTAGTCAAGTCTTTAGGGAAACAAGCAAGCACGAAAAGCCTGAACAGGCCGTCTGAATACGGACAGCCATCTGTGTTTTCCCTATTGCAGTTCCTCCACTTAACGTTGATTAACACCCAGGACAGTTTATTTGTAATGAATAGAAAGTAGCCGTATTTAAGCCCAGCCTACATCAGCCTCTCTTTTTGGTGTTTAAGGCAGAAACTAATATAGACAAGGTAAATTTGATCAAGAATTGTTATACTCTCCAGAAATATAAAGGGTCAGGTCAGAATAAAACAAAATGATTTATTCTTTGAAAGGAAGAAGGGAAGGATTAGGATGGGGGAATGCTTTTTTCCTGTCTCCCAGCTCCTCCGCCTCCTGTCTGACTTTCTAATGACTGAAAACGCATTTGTTAGGAAGAGTACTGGGTCAATATCTTGCTGATCAATATCTTGTTGAAAATTGAATTAGTAGCCATAAAATGGAAAATGTAGCTAGAAGTTACAGATCTGCTGTCTGAAGCAGCAGTGATTGTGTGGTTTTCTCTCTGCCTTGTATCCAGGACACTCTCTGACTCAGTTTGTCCGCCACTGTGCTGATCATTTCCTGAACAGCGAGCACAAGGAGATCCGCATGGAAGCCGCCCGCACCTGCTCCCGCCTGCTCACGCCCTCTGTCCACCTTATCAGTGGCCACGCTCACGTGGTTAGCCAGACTGCCGTGCAAGTGGTGGCGGATGTGCTCAGCAAGCTGCTCGTGGTCGGGATAACAGACCCCGGTAAAGCTTATGAGACAGAAGCAGTTGGGGGAAGGTTAGGGGTCTGGGGCAGTGTCATTGCATGGCCTCTCTAGGGACCTTCAGCCTCAACAAGGTGACGTTCAGCTCTCTCTGCCAAGGAGTTAGGCTTGGCCGCTCCTGCCTATTGTTGTAAGATAATCCGTCCTTAATTCTATTATCTTTGTTTCTGGGAGCACAGAAAAGATTGACAGGGTAGACGAGAGAAAGGTATCTGGAACCCTCTCGCTAGGCCGACAGCAGCGGAGGGAACACAGGGAAAGGCCTGGAAGGCTGAGAGTGTCAAAGAGGCGTTCAAAGGCTCAATTGTTCTTGCAGACCCTGACATTCGCTTCTGTGTCTTGGCATCCCTGGACGAGCGCTTTGATGCACACCTGGCCCAGGCAGAGAATTTGCAGGCCCTATTTGTGGCCCTGAATGACCAGGTGTTTGAGATCCGGGAGCTGGCCATCTGCACTGTGGGCCGGCTCAGTAGCATGAACCCAGCCTTCGTCATGCCTTTCCTGCGCAAGATGCTCATCCAGGTAATGATGTGATGCTCAAATCTAGAGGCAACGGGGAGAGGACTTCCATCATGACAACTGTTCAGGGAAAGAGAGTTGAAGACAAGGGAGAGGAAGAAAGGTCGAGATACCTGGTGAAAACCACATTTGGGCCCCAAGAGTCCACCTGTTTTCAGGGCTTTGTAATTTCAGTTCTTGTTTCTGTCACCTCATAGACCATTTGTCAGTATGACTCCAGGGTGCCTCTTAGTCTCAGGCTAACCTGTCATACAGCTTTCTTTTTCCTGACGTCACCAGCGATCCCCTTTCTTGGCACCCTTTGCTGCAGATGGCCCTCCCAGTCCCTCTCCCCTTCTGCGCTCCTGCTTTTCTTGCTGACACCCGGTTAAGCAGAGAGGCCAAACCTGGGGCGTCAGTGCGGGTTCTCAGAGCCGTTGCCCCTGGTCTTGGTCCCTGGCCTCCCTTAAATAATGTGAGAACCAAACTGAGCTGCTTGGACTAGAGCCGGAGGTTGCAGACTGACGTTGCTGGTCGATCCAGTAGAATTTTCAGTTCCTGCTGAGACCTCTCTTTACCCACCCAAGTAAGTTCTCTGGCCTCTTGTGAGCGATGTGTGGACCAGTCCTTCCTGCCTCGAGTTATTTTCAGCCACCTTTTCTGGGTCTCGGTGTGGCTCACCAGTCATTTCCTGTCTCCCTATGTCTATCCTGTCCTCACCTCATCCTCTGCTTCCTGACCCTCCCCCGGTTACTTTTTCTTAACATATAAAGAACTTAAACATAGAAAGTAAACACTTTTTCTTAACATACAAACACTTTTCTTAACATATAAAGAACTTAAACATAGAAAGTAAACACTTTTTCTTAACATACAAACACTTTTCTTAACATATAAAGAACTTAAACATAGAAAGTCATATATGTAATTTTTACTCTAGAGAAATGTCATTTATTCACAATCTGTCGTAATTAAAGTGACCATAAATTTACTGTCATCACTCAGTAAATTGGAAGATTATACTTAATGGTATAATGGTATATATTAATGGCACTTCTGTTTTTAGCCTAATAGTTTGTCTCTTTAACAGCTGGCCTGTGTTAGGAATGCCTATCATTTTGTCTTTTTAAAACACCCAAGGTTTAGGGAAGAAACCGTTGTTGAGCCTGTCAGTTCAAATCACGCTAAACAAGCATGATGTAGACGTATCTCCTAGTGAGACTGTCAGCGTGTTCATCCAGCTAACAGGCCGTTCTAGCACACACTCCATCCCAAGTACACTGGGTGCCGAGAGCCCCTCGGCTGGGGACAAGCCAGGGTGGGGCCTGGGTCCTCTAGGAGCTCGCAGTAAGCTGCCGGGTCTTCTCGCTTTCCTAATGTTGCAGAACCTGAAGCACCGCGGAGTGAACATCCCACAGACTGAACTGAGCCTCTGAGATGCCAAAGTTTAACATAGCTTTTCTCGTTTTTAAGAATTTTCCCACGTTGAATTGCACGTTCCCGTGCCTTGATAAGGGACGTTACCTAAGTGTGCTTTAGCCTTCCCTTACTGTCTGGTTCACTGAGGTGGGCACGGTGTCCTGTTACTGGGGTGCAGCGGTGCTCTCTGGCTCTGGCAGTGGACTCCTGGTGCTTTGCTCTGGCCCCGCCCCGCCCTAGGGAGTGGCGCTCCCCTCGCTGGTGCCCATTTCCTCCCAGGCAGCACCCCCTGGCTTCTGTGGGCCTGTTCACAGAGTTCCACTCCGTCCTCTCTCCCTGCTGTCTGCTGAGACGGAAAACTGCCCGCTGAGGGGATCCAGAAAATCAGGCTTCTTCAGTCAGTGACCTAAGACAAAGTAGAACGTTAAATTTCAGACTGCTCCTTGGGTAGCAGGGTTAACATAAGCTTTGTTTATTTCACTTTTGTCACTAATCAGAGATTTCCTCTGGCAACTCCAGCTCTTCAGAAATCTGTCTATAATAAGTTCTTGACGTCTGTGTTGTCGTCAGCATAATATGCAGTTTGCTGCTATTTTGAGGATGTCGGAACAAACATGCTATCTCTGTTCATTAAATCCCAGGGGTTTCTATTGATAGGATCCCGAACTATTTGGGTTTACCTAGATGTGCCTGAAACCACTCCTGAATATCAGTATTTCTTGCAACATCATAGCTGTTCTGACTACTCTTTGATTCCTTTGTCATTATTTAAGGCGCTGTTAGTGATTTGCTGTCTGGACAAAGATTTTTACGGCAGAGAGCCCTTCCTTCCTCCATTCCTTCCTCCCTTCCTCCCTTCCTTCCTTCCTTCCTTCCTTCCTTCCTTCCTTCCTTCCTTCCTTCCTTCCTTATCTCTGCAAAACACCGCTCACACGATCCCTCTGGGCTTGCTCAGTCTTCTGTGACTGTGCTCCACCATTAAAAGCTGTGCTTTAGAAAGGACTGTGGGACCTTGGGGCGCTGTGATGGGGGGGAAGGGGCTGGTTTCACACAGTTTTCCACCCAGTTGCTGCTGCATCCAAGACTGAGCTGCAGAGATGCCCTTTGCTTATGGAGGACCAGGCAGCCACCTGATCTGCAGTGGCGCTCTGGCTCCTTCTCCTTGCTCCTGTCCACACTTCCCTGTTGCCACGCAGTTCCGCTCTGGAACCCCCTCTGCCGTGCTGAGCCTCCCTTCCCTGCAGATTCTGACCGAGCTGGAGCACAGCGGCATTGGAAGAATCAAAGAGCAGAGTGCCCGCATGCTGGGCCACCTGGTCTCCAATGCCCCCCGACTCATCCGCCCCTACATGGAGCCTATTCTGAAGGTAACTCACCACAGACAGAGAGACTGGCACTTGCTCTAGTGTCTTATGCCAGTTCATTTGGGGCAATGGGAGTGTTTCGCTGCTCACTGGTACACTGAATAAAGTAGGCAGTTTCACTGGTCCGTGGGACAAAGGCCACATCAAGCACCCTCAGTTAAAGAATCCCAGGAATCTCAGGATTGCTGCAGAGGGCTCTCCTGATAAGAGATAAGATGCGATGCTTCAAGCATATCATCAGATGTGTGTTTAGAAAGAAGTAGGTGAATCGTGGCATAAAACAGCTCCCCCAAAGTGAAAAAATGGGCTTTAAAATCTGAAATAACATCCAAATTTGAATGTGTTAGAGTCATGGAAAGTCTTTTATAACTTGCGTGAGCCTTGACAAATGATCAGTCACACCAATACAGTTCAGAACAGGCATGGAGAATGTTTTTAAATCCTGACACTTCCCAGCCCTGTTGTGTGTCAGACTTTTGTACGTGTCTGAGAAAAGTTTGTTGAGAATCCTGGATTCATAAAACCTAGAAGTAATTTATCGATGACTGGAATGGTCTCTTGGGTCAATTTTGCATTTATAAAAGAAAGGTTTCTTGTAGACTCTCCCCTGCATTCATTTGCTCATACCTCCTTTTCATAGGCTTTAATTTTGAAACTGAAAGACCCAGACCCTGATCCAAACCCAGGAGTGATCAACAATGTCTTGGCTACAATAGGAGAGTTGGCTCAGGTAAGGAGACAATTGCTGTTTCCACAGGATGGAAAGAATATTATTTAACCTTTGAATAAGTCAAAGTACTTCTCAGTGCCATAATTCCTAGTCTTATCTACCACCCCCTTCTTCGTTTTGTAGGTTAGTGGCCTGGAAATGAGGAAGTGGGTTGATGAACTTTTTATCATCATCATGGACATGCTCCAGGACTCCTCTCTGTTGGCCAAGAGGCAGGTGAGTACTACTGCTTCCTGGCTGAGCAGGACAGACTCCATGAGACCAGGGACCTTGTCTCTGTTAGTCACTTCGTTGCCCCCAGCCTGCACCTAGCACATAGTAGGTCCTCAGGAATATTTGCTGAACGAGTAAAAGAAAGAAAGACTGGGAACCAGAATTAGCTGTCATCTGACCAGGAGTCACTTTCAGTATGGGTCAGGGCTAACCAGTGCCATTTCCTTGGGACAAAGGCAAATGCTGACTCTCTGTCAGGCCCAGCCCCTGCAGGGAAGAAGGAAGCCTTGGCCTCCGGCTGTGAAGGCCCACAGGTTTCAGCTCGCCCTCCCCAGGCCTGGCTGCACGTTAGTCCTTGAGGTCATTAGGTGACTAGACTGAAATTGAGAGCAGTTTGAATTTCCCTTTGAGCCAGACTTCTCCTGTTATTGGGCAGGATGCGGAAGGACTCTGTATGTCCTTCGAGAAAGGTGGGAACTGTTCGCCGCCATCCAAATCATTGGTGGTCGTGTTGGTTTATGCTCCATCTCTCAGGGTTTCTGCTCATACTCAGTGCCTTGACTGGAAATTCCTCTGTTGTAATAGCATCTAACGCTTCATTACAACCATTTAACCAAGAGTGCAAACCTTTGTTTCTTACTGGCTCAGCTCACGATGTGCTCTGTGTCTGTCCAGGTGGCTCTGTGGACCCTGGGACAGTTGGTAGCCAGCACTGGCTATGTGGTGGAGCCCTACAGAAAGTACCCCACTTTGCTTGAGGTGCTGCTGAACTTCCTGAAGACTGAGCAGAACCAGGGTACACGGAGAGAGGTAGGGAACATGGCATACTTGGTCTTTGAAAACTTTGCCGGGAGAATGGAGGAGACAGTGAAGTTTGTGGCATTAACGTGCTTCGATTAGACTTCCTGTCCCTCTCCGTTTTGTTCATGTAGCTGCAGCTGGTCGTTGGGTATGAACTGGGTATCACGGAGCATGAGAAGAATATCCCTGAAAACTGTTGTAATCAGATATTATGATTAATGTTTTCTTTTTCCTTCCCCTTTCCCACCAGGCCATTCGTGTGTTAGGGCTTTTGGGGGCCTTGGATCCCTACAAGCACAAAGTGAACATTGGCATGATTGACCAGTCCCGGGATGCCTCTGCGGTCAGCCTGTCAGAATCCAAGTCAAGTCAGGATTCCTGTAAGTGGAGGGGTCCCATGAGAGACTTGCCAAATGTCCACCTCACAGAGCCCTGGCCGGCCATGTGTAGGAAGAGTCTTAGGCTGGATGACTGTAACGTTACAGCATACTGGCTCGCTTTGCAACTTTGAATGAAAAACCAATAATTTCCTCTGGAGTCATAGCAGGGATGCTGCTTCCCAGTGTGTCCAGAGTCCTCACATTTATCCAGGTCCTCTGTCAAGGGTCAACAGGCTAAGTCTGTGCTCACTTTTGGGGGGCCGATGACAGAGATGCGAATTATCACCCCATCACTTCTGTTCACCTCTCATCCTTTGTTACTGCTTCTCTGATGTTTTCTATTCCCATGGCACCCAAGGAGGAAGAGGGTAGCATTTATTTTTCCTATTTTGATTGATAGGGAAATCTGATTGATAGGTATTTTGATTGATAGGCAAAGCTCAGGGGCCCAGTAGCAGGGACACTAGTAGCAGTGCGATTCCAAGGCTCTTTTGTTCCTCAGATGGTCTGGTCCTAGAGCCCCATTGCTGTTGGACACATTGCCTGAGAGATTGGGTAGCATGTGGAGAGGCAGGAGAATTTTCTAAAAATAACCCATTGTCCATCAGGGCAGATGTATTTCCAAAAGTGTGAAAGCTTAACAATTGCTCCCCAACTATTCCAGCAAAATGTTATTTTTCCAAAATAAAATAATTTGTTTCCAAGTTCTATAGATGGGATCATATCGCTTCCAGTTTGTTCTTCTGTATATGAAGAAGTGTGCCTGTGATGTTACCCTGCAAGAGCAGGGCCTGAGCCATGTTTCTCCAGGTGTCCCCTTCCTCAGTGGTGCCAATCATCCAGGCCTACCCTGCTCCTCCCTGCACCGTTAACCGCCCACCCCACCCACCCCACCCACCCCAAGTCCTTGAGATCTGGGTTATTCAGGTCAGGTAGCGTTTGCCACTTGCTTGTCTCAATTGCCTGGGGGGACCAAGCAGCTGCTGAACATGTTTGCCTTCTTTAATTCCCTTTTCTTTCATTTGGGAAAGTAATTATTTTTATAGATGGCTTCAGCTGCAGAGTTGTGAACTGTAATAGTAAGAAGCTAAGTTATACATAGCAGTTTCAAGAAAGCCCATTATGTACTGTTTTAGGCTTTAGTGGTTTAGGTAATAGGAAAGTCAAAACGTGTTTAGTCCTCGATGCCGAGAGCCTGTTCATTGGTTCCTAACGTATCCTGTGTTTCCAATGGCGCTGAAAAATAGCAGGGAGAAAGATATGAAGGCTAATTGCAGTCAGAAGCGGTTTCCCCAGACCCCCACCTGAGGACATGCTTATTGATTTTTAAGAGAAAGGGGAAGGGAGGGAAATAGAGAGGGAGGGAAACATCGATGCGAGAGAGAAACATCAATCAGTTGCCTCTCCTATGCACTCCGACCAGGACTGAACCCGCAACCCTGGCATGTGCCCTGACTGGGAATCAAACCTGTGACCTTTCAGTTTACCAGATGATGCTCAACCAACTGAGCCACACCAGCCAGGGCAGGAGTTTTTCTTTATTTGCTGTTGACCGAACCGTGCTCTGCCTAGAGTCAGAGTCGTGTCACAGACAGCTCACGCTTCTCATCGTCATTCTGTCCTAGCTGACTACAGCACCAGTGAGATGCTGGTCAACATGGGAAACCTGCCTCTGGACGAGTTCTACCCCGCCGTGTCCATGGTGGCCCTGATGCGGATCTTCCGAGACCAGTCCCTCTCTCACCATCACACCATGGTGGTCCAGGCCATCACCTTCATCTTCAAGTCCCTGGGGCTCAAGTGCGTGCAGTTCCTGCCCCAGGTCATGCCCACATTCCTGAATGTCATTCGGGTCTGTGATGGGGCCATCCGGGAAGTAAGTAGCCAAGACCTCAACCCTTGCTTCTCTCTGCTCTTAAGCTGCACCTGCAGGAAAGGCCTGCCTGCACTTCAGCTCCCTAACTATGCACTCTGCTGGCTCTTGCGCCTGACACCGCTCCTCTCCCTCAGCCTCTGGCACCTACGGGGCAGGGTTCGTCAGGTGGCCCGGTTTCCCAAGTTTCCCCTCAAATGGCTCCCGGCTGAATGCCTGTGGGGGAAGGGTGGCAGTTATCCTCAGTGACCTAGAGGTCATGTGGTGTCAACATTTGTCTGATAGGCTATCCCAGTGTGGATTTCTGGCTGCTGCTTCATGATTATATTTAAGTCAAGCATTTTTAGTGAAAGGACTGCAGAGCTGAAGTTGTGTGCTACTTACTGTATCTCATGTTAGTTTGTCCCATTATTGTTGATCCTGAATTTGAGCAAGTGGCTACTTGGTATCTGTCAGATCTCCCCATTGTATAGTCACCTTTTTTCCTTAGTCATTACATAATCTGTGGGGGGATTCTTTGAGACTGTGTACGTATCCCATTCCCTGTCTACCTTTTACCCAATGATTTTAGCATCCGTTGACCATCCTTGCCTCAATCAGTTATCATACTGGTTGCAAAATTACGAATTTCTAGTTCTGTTTTTTTTTTTCTACTTTTAATAGCTGGTGTTTTTCTGTAAAGAGGAATTTTCTCTTTTCTTTCCCTCTTTTTCTCTCTTGCTCTTTTTTTTCCCCCTAAACCACAGAGCATGCAAAGTGATTCTCTGATTGCTATACCTATACCACTACCGACAGCAAACTTATTATATAAAGTTCAAGGTGGGTCTGCAGCTCCCGCTGTTCTTAGAATATATTACACAAGGGAGAATAGTTAGAGTACCATGCTTTTAAGATACTTGAATTAATTAGTTTTCCTTCTATGAATATATTCAATTTGGTGTGCATTTAGAGGAGGTAGTATCTTTTCTAACTTTGTGCCTGGAGTATAGAGGTAAAGTTTATTTTTGTGTAATCAACTTCATTGAAATCTGAATAATCCTACAATTTACCTATAAATTTCCTCAGGTTTTCATTCTAGATAATCATGTAATGTGCAAAAAGAAAAAGATTGTTTGGGGTTTTTTTGTTTTAATCTATGAACCAGTTATTTTTCTTACTGTGTTTCTTGGACCTTCAGTGTTGAATAGGCTTAGTGACAGTGGAAATTTTTAATCTTAATCCTGATTTTAATGGGACTGCAGTTAAGATTTCACTACTAAGAAAAATGTTTACTGTAGATTTTTGGTAGATAGCTTTTAAGTGTATGAACATTCTCTCATGGTCTTGATTTGCTGAAGAGCTTTTATCATGAATGAGTACTGGAGTTATCAAATGCCTTTCATTTGTCTGTTATAATGATTATATGGGTTTTCTCTTTCAGTCTCTTAATATGTTGCATTACACTGATATATGTTCCAATACTGAAACATTTTTGAACTCTTATGTAAAACTATCTTGGTTATGATTTTCTTAACACATTGACTTTAATTCTACTATTTATTTTACAATTTTTACATCCATGCTCCTTAGTGGAATTGATCTGCAATTTTTTTTAAAAGATTTTATTTATTTATTTTTAGAGAGAGGGTATGAGAGGGAGAGAAACATCGATGTGAGAACCATTGATCAGTTGCCTCCCACACGCCCCCAGCGGGGGGCCTGGCCTGCAGCCCAGGCGTGTGCCCTGACAAGGGATGAACCTGGGATTTTTCGGTTTCAGGTGGGCGCTCAGTTCACTGAGCCACACCAGCCAGGGCTGTAATTTTTTTTTTTTTTTTTTACTATAAGTTTAAAAATCTGCTTAATTTTTCAGTTTCTTCTTGAGACAGTTTTGGTCACATTGTTCTAAGAAATTTTTATTTTATCTAAACAATAAAATCTGTTGGCATGAATTTGTTTATACTATTCTTTTACATTTTAATTTCTTGCTAGAGATTTGTCATAGTATTTTCCTTTTTCAAGAACCAACTTTTGCTTTTGTTGATCTTCTCTCTTGTAACTTTGCTTTTTTTTTCCATTATAATTTTCCTCCTATTTTCTTTTTATGGCTTTTAAAAAAAATTTTCTTACACTTGACTATTAGCTTATTATCTGTCAGTGTTTCTTTTTGTCTGATATCTGTTATGGCTGTAAATTTTAATCCAAGTATTATTTAGCTGCATTCAAAACTTTTTAAAACTTTATTGAGATGAAATTTACACACCATAAAATTCTTGTTAAGTATAAATTGAGTAATTTGTGGTATATTGACAGTTCTGTAATCATCACTACAGTCTTAATTTTAGAAAATCTCCTGCACCCCAGAAAGAAACCTCCCGCCCCTCTGTAGTCATATTCCATTCTCATCCCAGCTCCAGGAAACCGTTTAACCACTTTCTGTCTCTATAGATTTGCCTTTGGGGGGCATTTCATAGAATCGAAATCCTATGGTGGGGGGTGTGTGTGTGTGTGTGTGTGTGTGTGTGTGTCTGTCTGTCTGTCTCTCTAGCTTCTTTCACCTAATGTAATACTTTAGAAGCTCCTTCATAATTGTGGTATGTATCAGTAGTTCATTCTTTTTTTTATTGATGAATAGTAATGAAGTATTTTCATTAGTCTTCAGAAATATTTTTCAATGTTATGATTTCTTCTTTTGCCATTGAAAGAATGGATATTTTAATTTGCAGACTTACAGCATTTTTAATTTCTTTTGTGGTATCTTTCTAACTTAATTGTACTGGGTTTATGATTCTTTGATGTTCACTGAAACTGCCTTAATAGTCTGATAATGCTCAATCAATTTTGAACAATGCTTCCTCTGTGCTTGGGAATAGTGCAGATTTGCTAATGTTATGCACAAGGTCTACATATATCATTAGGTTATTACTTACTGTGTTCAATTCTTTTGTATCCTTAATTTTTGTTTACCTAATCTTATCAGTTACTGAAAGAAGTGAGATAAAGATCTCCTTTTATAATAGTAGATTTATTAATTTCTCATTTTGTCAATTTTCTTTTACATATTTTGGGTTATATTATTAGGTGCACACAAATTTCAAATCATCATATCTTCCTGGAAAACTCAGTCATTTATCATTTTGCAATAACCCTTTTTATCTTTAATAATACCTTCTTTTGCCTAATACTAATATAGCTACACTAGCTATTTTTTTGGAAGGATGTGTCTTATCCTTTTATTTTTCACTGTCTTGTGACTTTTGTTTTAGAACGGTCTATAATGTACATAATAATATAGCTAGGTTATCTTTTTAATCCATTTTGAAAATCTTTGTGTTTTAATCACAGTAAACTACAGTTGCTGTGATTGCTGATATACTTGTGTTTGGCTTTACTTCCACCACCTACTTAGTGCTTTATTTTTGTCCTGCATTACCTGTTTATTTTCTTTTCTGTCCTTTTTTGCCTTGAGCTTTGGTTTTCTTATCTTTTGCCCTCTACTTGTTGGCTACTTTTAATTTTATTAAACATTTTGTAATGGAATATTTCAGTCATAAAAGTAGATGACATATTAAATTTTCATACTCATCAATAATTATTAGCATTTTATTTATTTGGTTTCATCTAACTCTCACAACCCCTACATACACACACACACACACACACACACACACACTTTTTTTCTGGTGTATTTTAAAGCAAATTTCAGATATTGTTTCACCAATAAATACTTTTTCCCCATATAACTACAATTATGACACCTACAAAATTAACATAATTATTTAATATCATTTAAGATCAATCCTTCTTCAGATGTTCTTGTTCATTTTAAAAATTTCTTTCTATATTTTGTTTATTCAACTCAGAATTCAAATACGGTTAACACATGGCATTTGGTTTACCTTGTATGTATCTGGTTCTCTCTCTCTCTTTCCTTGTTTTCCTCCACTTTTTTTCATGTCATGTATTTGTGGAAGAAACCAGGTCATTTGTCCTATAGAATTTTCCATTCTGGATTTGGCTGATTGTATCTTCAAGGTGTCTTTTAACTTTGTATAAACTGGTTATTTTGGAGGCTTGACTATGTTCAGGTTCTAGTCCACATTTTTCATCCTTGTCCATCAGAGATGCATTCTGTACGTTTATTTTCTGTTCACTAATTCTTCAGCTATGTTTTTTTGACCCATCATTGAGTTTTAGGGTTTTTTCCCTGCTCCACCCAGCACCCCCAACTCCCTCAGGCAAACCCCACACCATTTTTCATGTCCATGGGTCATGTGTATAAGTTCTTTGGCCAGTCCGTTTCCTATACTGTTCCCACGGCTATTCTGTAACTACCTACTTCTACTTCTTAATCTTCTCACCTCGTCACCCATCCCCCACACCCCACTCTTGTCTGATAACCATCAAAATGCTCTCCATATCCATGATTCTGTCTCTGTTTTTCTTGTTTGCTTAGTTTGTTTTTTAGCTTCAATTGTTGATAGATACGTAGTTTTATTGTTCATAGTTTTGATCTTCTTTTTCTTAAATAAGCCCCTTTAACATTTCATATAGTAATGGTTTAATGATGATGAACTCCTTTAGTTTTTTCTTGTCTGGGAAGCTGTTTATCTGCCCTTCAATTCTAAATGATACTTTGTTGGGTAGAGCAATCTTGGCTGTAGGTCCCTGCTTTTCATGACTCTGAATATTTCTTGTTAATCTCTTCTAGTCTCCAAATTTGTTTTGAGAAATCAGCTGACAGTCTTATGGGACCTCCCCTGTATGTAGCTAACTGCTTTTCTCTTGCTGCTTTTAAGATTCTCTCTTTATCTTTAACTTTTGGCATTTTAATGATGATGTGTCTTGGAGTGGGCTTTTTGCATCCATCATAATTGGGATTCTCTGTGCTTCCTGAACTTGCATGTCTATTTTCTTCACCAAATTAGGTCTACTTTCTGTTCACTAATCCTTCAGCTATTTTTTTGAACTGTCATTGAGATTTCACTTTTAATTACATTTTTAAAAAATTTCTAAAGTTATCCTAGGTTCTTTCAAATATGCCTATCTTTTGGTGGTATCTTATTTTGTATTCACTGTTTTTATTCTCGCTATTTCTTTAAGAATTTTTAAACAGGTTTGTTTATTTTATCCAGTAGTTCTAATATATAGAAAATCCTTGATGGATTTAATTTTGTTGTTTATTATTTATTCTGAGTCACACTGGCATCGGTCCATCCTCTGTGTTTTATAATTTTGGATGCATGTATCATATTCAACTGGGCCTTCCTTGGAGCAATACTGAAAAATCTGCTCTGGATTTACATTTGCTTCTGCCGGATGATTCCCGGATGATTCGGAGAACTTTAAGTTAATTTCTTGAGTTTCTCAGGCCACACAGATAGTTAAAATAACCCCTAAACCCATAGGAAAGTGGCCTGAAATTACAAACTTGTAGGGAAGGCATTTTTTCTACCTGGACCTCACATCAAACCTGACAAATTTTGTTGCATTTGCTACTGGGCAATTGGGGTGAGGCATGGTGGGATGGAGGCAGGGATTCACCATTTTTGTTAATAGGTAGCCCTTTGGAGGTCTGGGTTTATGAGAAAAGTTTCAGTTCTGATAATCTAGTAATGTTATCTTTTATGCATTACTTTTAGGCTTTTCATAGCAGCGGGATTTGGGAGGAGATCTAATCTACCATATTTTAGGAACCAAACTATGTGTTCTTTTTAAACACTAATGTTGGGATGGGGGGACAACTTGTGAAAGAATCTGAGGGAGAAGAACAGAGGTGTTTGCCGGGCTCCTTACCTGTGAATGAGGCACTTGCCTGTCCGCTGCTGTGTGGTCTGTGCTTACGCCTCCCCCTTTACACTTCACAGGAAATGACAGCAAGAATCAGGAGGCTTTGTCCATCTGTCTCCCCGCTGCCCCTGACCTTCCTGCCATCCCGCTGCGCCCTTTTTCTTCCAGGGTACATTTCCTAACCTTCGTTCAGGTTTTACACAACAAAAGTATAACTAAAGAACCACTATACTTAGAGTCATGTTCCTTGCTTTCTGTAGTGTATCTTCACGGGGACCATTTAACAAAAACTGTCACAGTGAGTCCGTGAGGGGGGTAGAGGAGATAGGCAGGGATGGCTGTACTAAGTCAGGCCTGTGCCATTCGGTGACCGGGCTCTGGCCTGGTGCCCTGTCAGCAGAGAATGGGAACAAGCTCGCCTTGAGCCCAGTCCTGCAGGTCCTGTCAGTCTCTGCTCTTCAGGTAATGAGTTCTGGACGTTTGTTACTCACTGTTTGAAACACTTCTTATTCCAAATTTAGCCAAGTTTCAAAATGGGAATAAGAGTGAAAATATGTACATTCACCACTAAACTATTCTTGTTAGTGGAGGTCAGCCACGGCATAGAGCGCTATAAAAATCTTTTGGGGAGGGGCATTTAGAATGTGATTTGCTACTTAACACTCACAATACTTAGTGCTGACATGCAGCACTATCTGAAGATCGTAACAAAACAAAAACTACACCCCGAAGACCTCTTTACCCTGAGAAGTACTGAGGTTTCCCTTCCCCAAGCCCTCCTTATGCCCAGCTTTCTGTAGTGGACGGCATCTTTTCTTACAATTGCAAGGTACCAACCTTAATAGAGTCTCCTTATCCCATCCCTTCCCCAATTTGCTTACTGTTTTGATTCATAATTTCTTAGAGACAGTTAACTGATTAATTGACCTAATTAATTAATTACTATAAATGAATTACAGTGCCCATAACTGTTCACTGTATGTATTTTAGAAAGTAAGCGGTAGTGAGTTGGGGATGAATAAACAAAAGGTACGTTTACAGTTGACTGAAGTTTCATGTTCATTTTCCAGTCTGGTGATTCCAGAAACCCCTCAGCGATGGCTGACGTTCGCGGAGCGAACACTCAGCGGTGTTCGTGTCCCTGTCCCTGTCCTAGTGCTCTCCAGGTGTGGCAGCAGGCCTGCGGCAAACGCTTTTATCTCCATTTTCCCAGTGAAGAGGCAGGGCGCAGAGAGCGGCCCGGAGCTCACAGAGCTAATAGGTGCCAGAAAGGCTCAGAACAGCCGCCTGCTCCCAAAGCCCCTGCCACGCGGCCACTGGCTTGCCTGGTGTGTGAAGCCATGGACAGTTGTTCCCAGTCCCCATCACCATCTCCACCAGAGGTCTTAAGTCTGATCCTTTGCAACTTAACCTCAGCAGGTGGGGCGCTGCGGGAACGGGTGCCGTCGTTCCCACGGGCTGAGGGTGACCCTGGGAGTTCTGGGGCCAACGTGCTGACCTCTCCTCCGTTTCAGTTTCTGTTCCAGCAGCTGGGGATGTTGGTGTCCTTTGTGAAGAGCCACATCAGACCTTACATGGACGAAATCGTCACCCTCATGAGAGTGAGTAGAAGTTAGTGCTTTGGTGTGTCCCTCTGCCTGGGCTAAGGGAGGTCAGGAGCAGGCTTGGCTCCCAGGGACGTTCTTTCCCGGGGCACGGCGGGGCCCTTGCCACCCGAGGATAAAGTGGAGGAAGGCGACCCGCTGGGTTAAGAAGGGGGCGGGGCGCTGTCCGCTGCGGGCTCCCAGGTACTGGAGGACAGGTGTGAAGGCTGAGCAGGAACCCGAGGCCATTGTTCGCCAGAAATAGGCTCTTGAGTTCTTTGCTCACACACAAAAAAGCCATTAGAGTTTAACATCCCAGCGGTGCCCCACTGTCCCCACGGAAGCCCAGAAAACCATGGCCCCGAGAGCCCGCGGCTCGGGTCTTCCGGGGCCCCCGAGTCCGGGGCCCTGTCAGCACGGAGGCGGCGGGCGATGCCGGACCCTGCCCCTCCGAAGGCCCGGGCGCCACCTCGGACCGCAGCGGCACCGGAGGAAGGGCCCCATCCCAGCGGTGACAACATGCTGTGAGCCCGTGGCCTCCGCACTGAAGGCAGTGGCGATTTTCTGCTGGAGGGGGGTCCTCCTGCCATTGCATATACTTCAAATGTCTCTGTCAAGAAGGTTGCTCTGCAGAGATGGCTGTGTCCTCACAGAATGAGAAGACAGTTCTTCCAGTGATGTCTGTTCTTCTCCACCAGACCTTTGTAGTTAGCTTGGCAGAAGCAGCAGGACTAAAATCAAAGTGGCTGCTTACAGAGCTGAAAAACTCCTGCGTGAATGAATAATTCAGGCGTGTCTGTTCCCTGAGTCCTGCCGCAGAGGCCTGGGAACGAGGACGCCCAGGCAGAACGCTGAGGAGCCCGGCGCGGCAGGGCGGGCAGGCGCGGGCTGGGAGCCCAGGCGATCTGTGGCTCACTCCCCCAAAAGACTAACTAACGGCCAAAACATGGGGATTTCAGGCAGGCAGCCTCGCACCTGCAAAACACAGCTTTCGATTCTTCTAAGCTAGAGAAGGTGCAACAGGGGTCCTCTTCCGGCTGTTGATCCTGGGTGTTTTAATGAGCTCCCTCGAGCCCAGGAAGAGAACAGCCTTTGTGAACAGTGATCCGCCGTCACCCCTGGGCAGGCCGCCCGGCTTCTTTGAGGTAGAGGGGCCCCCGTGAGGAGCCGGCAGTCGTGCAGCGGGGAGGCGGCGCTTTCTGAAGAAGCAGAGTGCAGTCTAGTGCATGAACATCAGAAAAACTGGAGGCCATGAGATCTGTGGTGTTTCTTTGGTGAAAATTCTTTATCTAGAGAAAAACAGCTTTTTCAGAAAGAACGTTGTATCAACGTCTTCTGGTATGGTTTTCACTTTCTAAACTATGATGCTTTAAAAAAAGAAAAGTGAAAATAAAAATACCTCATGCTTCTATAAAGCCTTTCTCCTGAGGAGTTATCCTTTGTTTTTATTGATTTCTACTCTGAATTACTTGGGGGCCACAGAGCATTAAGAGGCGTGTGTGGCCCTCATTAGAGCGTCTGTTACCGGTAAGTCTTCTACTCTGGAGGCTCTAAAGAAGGCAGGAGGCAGCTGTCTTTTTAGTTGACTTGAAATGACAGCTTTTCCTGGAGTCAGAGACTTGGGCCAGTTTGCCTTGCAGTGCTGAGGCAGGACCGGTGACCAAGCGACCAATTTTTTATTTTAGTAGCTTATGCAGAATGTAATTATACGGGTATAGGAAAGTGCTCATTTTGTATCACTATCCAGGCCTGAAAATGGTACAGGACAGTTGTCAGATGATACCTAGCAAAGTCTAAACTCAGAAAGGTCAGGGAACCTTGTTTACAGTGAAATCACTCTCTGGGAGAGACCAGGTGATACCCAAAGTGAAGAATCCACCCTGGATGACTTCAGTGCTCCAAGTGACATGGGCTTAGTCATTGTTTCTTCTGTCAAGGTGCGTCGAATGGCTAGAGTATGCCAGGTGCTCTGCTTGATGCTGGGGAGACAGAGATGGATCAAGGGGGTTCTTGCCCTTAACTCGCTTACAGTCTAGTAGAGGAAGGGTTGCAAAGAAAATTAAATATTACAGGTGCTAGGAAAGAGGAGGGCCAAGGGACCCAAAGTGGATCACGGAAGGAGAACAGGAAAGCCTTCGGAGGAGAAGTGAGGTTTGAGCCAGGCCCAGAAAGATAGGGCTTCGCTGAGCAAGAGGTGGGATTCTAGGCAAAGAACAGCATGAACAAAGCCCAGAGGAGCAAAGTAGCCGTGTGCACTCAGAGAACTGCAGTTTTCATTTGTTCCCTCACTGTGACAGGATACAAGGAAGCCCAGGGACAGGAGGATGGGGAAGGGGTTCATTTTGGGGCAGACGGTGCTCACGACATTTTTGCTCCCTTTGGCCATCTCGGTTCCTTGATTCATATTTCAGCAGAAGAGAACCTGGCTTTGCTCCTGTCTCTTCCCTCTTTATAGGAATTCTGGGTCATGAACACCTCAATCCAGAGCACGATCATCCTTCTCATTGAGCAAATTGTGGTCGCTCTTGGGGGTGAATTTAAGCTCTACCTGCCCCAGCTGATCCCGCACATGCTGCGGGTCTTCATGCATGACAACAGCCCAGGCCGCATTGTCTCCATCAAGGTGAGTAGCCAGGGCGTCTTCTAGAGAGATTTCCCAGCATCCATCAAGGTCAGCTAAGAGACAAGACCCCGTTCTGAGTGACAGTGGTGCTTGATCCACAAGACTGAATCCAAAGAATACAATACCTGCTTCACGCAGCTTACAGTTTGCAGAATGTTTACAGGCCTCCTTGATTATCCTTATGTTTTGGTAAATATTTTATCCCAGACCAAATTTCTCTATTATCTAGCAAACGGATTCCTTACCAATTGAAATAAGCTCACAGAAAGCAAAGTAATATATAAGCAAAATAGAGTGAAAGCAGAAAATGCTTCCAAAAGAACGTCATCCAAAGCCCCATAATAAAGGCTTTTCGGAGTCCCCCCCAAAGCTCAATGCATTATCCGTAGCAGGCGCCCCCCCCCCCCGCGCTCAGACAGCTGGCGCCTGGCTGTACTTGTCGTTGCTGGGCTTTGCTCCCTCTTGCAGTTGCTGGCTGCAATCCAGCTGTTTGGCGCTAACCTGGACGACTACCTGCACCTGTTGCTGCCCCCCATCGTGAAGTTGTTTGACGCTCCTGAGGTTCCACTGCCATCTCGAAAGTAAGCACCTGCCCTTTGGGACGAACAAGCTTCAAGCTTCTAATGTTTTGTTGAAAGTGTCTTTTTAAGTTCCCAGGCCATCTTTTTGTTGTTGTTATTTCAGCTCCCATTATTTTAATGTAAAAATGTCCCAGGTTTATGGAAATCTTAACTGTCCCCATCCCACTGGAAAATATGTTGGATCCACGTCACCCCAAATACCTCAGAAGCCATCCCTTCCCGCGTGGCGCTGGTTGCAGAGGTCACCCCCAGCCACTTCTGTGCCTTTGGGACTATACTGTTAGCAATCACTGCACGGTAGCGATTGTCGTAGGGCAGCCCTGGAGACGGTCGACCGCCTGACGGAGTCCCTGGACTTTACCGACTATGCCTCCCGGATCATTCACCCGATTGTTCGAACCCTGGACCAGAGCCCAGAACTGCGTCCCACAGCCATGGACACGTTGTCTTCACTCGTCTTTCAGCTGGGCAAGAAGGTAAGGCAGCCTGAGCAGGTGCACCTTCGGGAAGAGGACTTTGTGAGCTTCTCCTTTTGTCTGTAGG
Organism: Pteronotus mesoamericanus; assembly: GCF_021234165.1. NCBI lineage: Eukaryota > Metazoa > Chordata > Mammalia > Chiroptera > Mormoopidae > Pteronotus > Pteronotus mesoamericanus. The sequence continues at coordinate 4,606,154 of NW_026555200.1, forward strand.
CCTCACACCTCTGTCAGAAAACTAGGAGTCATTGGCACTTTTTTCCTTCACTTATTTTATTTAGCAAATATTTATTGAGCCACCTGTGTGGGTTAAGTGCTACTCTGAGGATAACATAGTAAACAGAATGATGTCCTTGTTCTCACAGAGCTTACATTCCAGCGAAGCAAAGCTAATAAACACAGCGTGTCTCACAGAGTGATGGTGGGAGTGGGAGAGATGCTGTTTATTCAGGGCAGACGGGAAGACCTCTGATAAGCTGACACTTGAGCAGGGACTTAAATAAAGTTAAGGCCCAATCCCAGGGAGTTGGATGCAGGCAGAAGGAACGGCAAATGCAAGGGAGGGAGGTGGCAGCATGCTTGGAGGGTTCAGGGAACAGCCAGAGAGCAGCTTGATGTCAGAGGAGGGAGCAGCGGGAGGTGCTTGGAAAATGTCAGAGATACGGCAGGGATGAAGTGGGGCATGGGAACTAGGCGTTGTAGGCCAGCGATGCTCCAAATGTGATCCCAGATGAGCAGTGTCCCAATCTGCATGGCTGGGAGCTCGTTAGAAATGCACACTCGCAGCCTCAGCCCGGAACTTCCCCTCCCACCCCCGGTGATTCTGATGGCATCTGCACGTCACCATGGTAGCCATCGTAAGTGCTCTGGCTTTTACTCTGAGCCAAGACTAGAAGTCTTTGGAAGATTTTAAGCACAGGATGACTATGATGTGACCTAATGTATTTAAGTGATTGCTCTCCATGCCACGTGGAAGAATAAACTGGGCCAAGGGTGGAAGCAGAGGGGTTGTTAAAAGGCTGTTGCAGTAACCCAGGTGGCAGGTGATGGGGATAAATTTATAGCAGAGGGCGTAAAAAGTGATTCTTCTGAATACCACAGAGTTAGCCCCCAAACCAGAAGAAATACCTAGAATGTAGTTTAGTGTTGATAATGTTCTTTTCTCTACTTTCCACTCTCCAAACTAATGGTTTCTCATCTCCTTCCTCTCCTGTTATAGTACCAAATTTTCATTCCAATGGTGAATAAAGTTCTGGTGCGACACCGAATCAACCATCAGCGCTATGATGTCCTCATCTGCAGAATTGTCAAGGTGAACTGCACTTTGTTTTTGTTTCCAAATCCCCCCTAGTCTTTCCTATTAGTATTCTTGTCATCTTAGCTAGGGGAGTACATCTACCTTTTCTGTTCTCAGCTAGGGATTGGCAAACTTTTCTGTAAAGACAGTACATTTTTTTCAGCTTTGCAGGCTGTGTGGTTTCTGTTGCGACCCCTCAGCTCTGCCACCGCGGCCCGAGAGCAGCCATATGCGCACAGAAATGAATGAGCCTAGTTGCACACCAGTAATACTTTTCTTATGGGCACCAAAATATGATGCTCTAATAATTTTCATGTGTTACAAAATGTTACTCTTCTTTTGATTTTTTTTAACCATTTAAAAATGTGAAAGCCGGTCTTGGCTCTGGGCCACACAAGCACAGGCCGTGGGCTCTGCCGCCCCTGCCCTCGTCACTTCACCACTGCTCGCAGTGGCTTCCCCCTTGCCAGCTGCATGCGCATGCTCTTGTCAGTGCTGGCCAGTGACCAAGAGCGACCAACGAAGACGGGTCTGCGGTGGGAATACAGCCTCACCGTGTCCGTGCACGGAGCCATACCTACTTAAATCCTGGCTCTCTCAGAAGGTGTGAACCTCCCGAGGCTGGAGGGTGTTTTCTAAACTGGGAGCACCTTGCGGAGTTGCAGGTTTTGTCTACAAATCTCTGGTTGCAGGGCTATACCCTGGCAGATGAAGAGGAGGACCCTTTGATTTACCAGCACCGAATGCTGAGGAGTGGCCAAGGGGATGCGTTGGCTAGTGGACCAGTAGAAACGGGACCCATGAAAAAGCTGCACGTCAGCACCATCAACCTCCAAAAGGCAGGTCCATCGTTTCTTGGGAGGCTTGGAAATGAGAGGCCTGCTCTTCTCTCTTGTTCATAACTCTTAGCTCTTACAACCGTTTGTATAAAACAACTGAAAACCAGCCCAAGAATTTTTCTGAAAATCTAGATACCATGAACTTGGGTCATTTTGTCTCAGGATGTCTGAATTATAAATCTCTTTTCTTAGAGGGAAAATAAAAATCAAAGTGTTCTGTGCTCCCTTGGAGCTTCGATAATAGAACACTTCGTTGCAAATAACATTTTATATGAATGGAACACAACCAGTGAGCCCCCTACTTAGCACTGAGACTGATGCGGGCCCTTTAAAGCAGCGCTTCTCAGACTCCTCAGCCTCATCAGCTGCGGGGGAGCTTGGTAACATGCTTGCTCTGATTCAGGCCGGTCAAGGTCAGGCCTGATATTTTGCATTTCGAACAAACTCCCAGGTGATGCCCATGCTTCCAGTTCATAGACCACACTTTAGGTAGCGAGGTGTTTGATCTTTGCAGATACGTACTGAATCCTCCATGCTGACCGAAGCCTAGGCTATGACAAGCTCCTCACCACGTATGCCATTAGTCATCCACTTAAAAACAGGCAGTTGCAAAGCCTCTGTAATGGATCTGAGCAGAATAATCATAGTTACGAAACTGACTTTAAAGTAAATACATCAGGTTGCTTGTTTTTCCAGTTTTCATTAGCCTTTAGTGCTTCTGGGGATTGTGAGCAGCTCATGGTTTGGATTTAAACATGGTGTTCCTTGTCCTCTGTTAGCAGCTGGCCCGGGGCAGCTGCACTTCATGTGTAGCAGCAGATCGAGGTGCGGAGCTGGGCGGGACTGGGTCCCAGCTGCCCCGCACCCTCCCTGGCCAGGCCCGTGTGCATGTGTTCACACCCCGTCTGGGGCCCGTGGGGTTTATTGCTGACGGTGGCATCAGCCTTGACCCACCCAGACAGCTCTCCAGTGGGCACAGCTGAGAGAGACGTAGTTCCCGGCGGCGCAGCGGGAGATCCCTGGGTCGGGTGACGCGGCATTCCCGCTGCAGGCTTTGCGACAGCTTGTCCCAGACTGCAGGAGGGAGAGCGAGGTCATCAGTCGCCTGGCATTCCCAGGCATTTTTGCGGCCACCCTGCTGACACCTCACCTTGAGGGAATGCCAGGCAGGGAGGCCATTTCCATCCAGATGTTTTCGGCCTGCCCAGGTTCAGGGTGTTCTTCCAACCAGGCAGCCGTCCACCCTGCTTTAGAGCTTTGGTCTCTATTTTAGGAAACTCCCCAGTAGTCTAGCTTGCTTCCAGGAAGCTTCGCTTTCTACCCAGGACTTGGAAAAATAAGCATAACCATTGCCAAACAGAGAAAAGAATGAAATCTCTAGTTTATCTCACCTGAGAGAAGAGGTCAAGTTCAAAAACCCTAAGCAAAATCTTCCACGGCTGCCTCTCAGTTCCATTTCATTGAAAAGTAATTTGTGCTTCCACATATTTATGTGATGATAATTACGGATGGGTATATTTACCAGTTTTAACCAGCTTTGCAAATTACAGTCTGCCACCTCAGCCACATTTCTATTGGCTGTGCTAACAGAGGATTTACCTGGTACAGAAAATAAAAACCATCTTTGTACACCCGTTGAATACCTTCTCAGATTTTCAGCAGCTTTTACTGACTTATGATCATCTCTTGAGCTTACCTTCTGAATGAGTAAGCTGCCATCCCGCCAGCCTGCACCAGCAGGACCAGGTGAGGCCATCAGCAAGTGGCAGGTGGGTGTCAGGAGAAAACTGGCTGGAAGCTGGTGTTTAAACAGATACTACATACAGGACCCAGAAAATTGAGAGTTGATTATGGTTTAAATTAAAGAACAGCAGGGAAAGGCCCAGGCCAGGGACTTAGCCTGACTGACAGATTGTGCGGTTGTCCATTAAACTAACACTTTTTAAGGACCTATTTGCTACCATGTATTGGATGGTAACAACAACGATTGGATTAACAGCTACCGACATTCGTTGAGTGCGTTCCACGTGTCAGGCACTGCTGTGAGCACTTTACGTACTTCATTGGTTCATTTAATCTTCACAATAACACTATGAGTTAGGTACTGTCATTACTGTGCCCATTTTACAGATGTGGACACCGTAAGGTCGACAGATTGAGGACTGAAAGGTTAAGTAATTTGCGCAGTGTCAGCTAGTAAGTGGTGGAGCCAGGATTTGACCTACTGATAGTGTGACTCCAGAGCCCAGTCTCTTAACCACTGTGCCGAATTTGCCTCTCCCTCACCCAGGCTCACCCTCACGTCATCAGAGGGCAGAGACGTTAGTAATGCTTTCTTGTGTGTGTCCAGCTTTTAAAATGCTGTGTACTACAGTACAGCTGTCCAGAGACACATTGTGTAGGGGGGAAGCCAGAAATCCATGGATGGAAAAGGACTGATGTTCCCATTTCCCTCAGCAGAACGGGGTCTAAAAAGCAAGTCTTTGGTATCTAGTTTTACCCTTCCTTCTAGTTCAAGGGTTCTCATTGTCCGCTCAGTGAGAATCCTTCACGCAATTTCTTAGTTTGTTTCTTGTAATAGCTCTACTTCAGTTTCTGACATAAAATATTAGTTTGTGTAATGTTACTCATTGGTAACTTACCAAAAGCAGCAGCAAATCTCCAGTTTATCCCAAACAGGTGATGGGTGGAGTCATCGATGGTTAGGTGCTGTAGCATGTGGGGGTCTCTTTCACTCCCTGGGCCACTTGAGAACTTCTCTAATTTATGTGAGACAGTTACTACATTTCCTGAGTTTAGGGAGGATTAACATGTCTCTGCTGGAGAAATCTTTTAATATATTTTTAAAAATTTGAGATTTAATAGTTAGGGCCAGGCCAATTCAAAGAGACATCGTTTTGAAAGTAATTGCAACCGTTTTTTTTTTGCTCATCTTTTCCAGCTAGGCCCTTAGGATAACATTATCCCCAGATGAGGGAGACCGCGGCTCAGATGCCACAGAGAAGTAATTTGCCCCTAGTGCCGCAGGTGCTGAGTGGGAGAGCCAGGACCGGCCAGGTGTTTCTAACTTCAGAGTAACAGGCACTCACGTGCACAGCACTAACTGTGCCAAGCGCTGTTATACATCCATTACACAAGTGTAAACTTAGTTAATCCTTAAAACACCCTACGAGGTGGGAGCTATTATCCTTGTTTTACAGAGGAGGAAACTGCCCCACAGAGGAGTTGAGTAACTTGCCCACAGTTGGACAGCCAGCTTTGCCCTCAAGCTGCGGAGCACCAGGGCATGGGCGTTGGCCCCTGCACTGTACCGCCCATCTCCAGAGCCTGGGTCTTTCCGCCCACCTCTCTAAACTGCCCCCGGAGTAACTCTTGGTTCCTGGAGGGCTCAGGGTCCTGAGGGAAATCAGAGGGCGTGGACTAGAAAGTAAAAATGAAAGCCGCTCTACCCGTTGGTCTCATTCCGCCACGGTGCCATGTGCCTGGGGCTCACTGCTCACCTGATTGTAATAGGACTCATGACGCTGTCCACCTGAGCATTTCCCCCTCACCCTGTGGGACTCTGCTGTCAGATGAGCCAATGTCCTAGTACAGAGAATGCCTGGGGCCCTTCACACACTGCTGCAGGCCAGGAGGTGGGGACTCTCCAAATGTGAGAGTCCTGTCCGTTCCGGGTCTGTAGACCTCTATGCTTTGCCGGCGGAATCTAGCACACATGAGTTGTGGAAGAGGCTTTTCCTCTACTGTGCTATTCTAGAGGTTACTGTTTTTGCTTTGTGGCTTTTAACTAAATATTACTCTTTTGTATTTGTGCTCTGGGGGAATTTTATCATGAGGGGTTTAATTTTATAAATCAAGGAAGTGGAATAATCGTAAGTAGATGAGGGCCCTGTACGATGTGCCCTTGAGGCTGATGGTTTTCCATTGTCACCTGTGGGATGACAGGCCTGGGGAGCTGCCAGAAGGGTCTCCAAAGACGACTGGCTGGAATGGCTGAGGCGGCTGAGCCTGGAGCTGCTGAAGGACTCCTCATCGCCCTCCCTGCGCTCCTGCTGGGCCCTGGCTCAGGCCTACAACCCGATGGCCAGGTACGGTATGTCGCGGCTCCCTCTTCCCAGCTTCCGATGGGGAGCACGAAGATCCGTACGTAGAAGATGACATATAGGAATTAGTAACAGGCAATAGTAGACAGGCTAGTGTTTTTAATTTTGCTAACTTCTGGGGGCTGGGAGTAAAGAAAAAGCCAGATTGATGAAGCTCATATTGCAGGAAAAACATCCATCTTAACCTACTAGTAGGCCTTTCCTTAGTATATTTAGAGCCAAAATTTTAATTACAAAGTTACAAAGTCATTTGGAACTCTAAAAACAACCCTATAATAGTTTAATATAACCTGTTTCCTATACTAATATATTCTAATTATTCATTGCTGCATTTCAAATACCCCAAAACTTAGTGGTGTAAAACAACACTTTATTTTGCTCATGAATCTGTGATTGGGTAGGACTTGGGACAGCTTGCCTTTACTCTACACAGAGTCGGTGTGGGTAGTTGAGGGTAAGAAGATTTACTTTCAGGATGGCTTATTTACATGTCTGGCAAGCTGGGGTTGAGTATTGACCGGAAGTTCAGTCCTCTCCACGTGAAGCACTTGCTGGATTGCTCGGGCTTCCGCCCAGGATTCCGCGGGGAATACTGGCTGTGTTCAAGAGTGAATGTCCCCAAGGAAATGCATGGTGTTTTTATGACCTGTCCTTGGAAGTCACAGAGTGTCACTTCTGACACACTCTGTTGTTCAGGGCAGTCCCCAAGGCCCACTCACGTTCGGGGGAGGAGCTATGGGCGCCACCTCTAGATAGGGGAGCAGCACCGTTCTAGACGAGCCTCGCAACCGGAGTGTTGCAGCCGCCTTTGGAAAATAGCACTTGCCGTGAAAAACGCTTTTAAATAGTAAATCTTAATAGCCATTAAAAATATGGTGTATAAAAACATATAATGTGTGTAAAAGATTTATAGTGTAATGTAAGTGAGTAGGATGGAATACAAAATGGTATAAATGTGCGATATCAACTATTAAAAACATACGTACATAGGGAAATGATTTAGAAAGTAATACAACGATTATCTCTATTAAGTAGGAAGGTTTAAGGAGTGATTATTTTCTCTTCATTTTTCCCCCCTATGTTCCAAACTTTTCTACAGTGGACAACTATTATTTACAATGAGGCACTAAATAATGATTTAATTAACAGGTAGCAAGGAGCCAAAAGCAAGCACTTTGTTTTTTGTTTCGCTTTTGGCAGCAGAGCGGCTTGCTGGTGGAGTGGATGCAGCAGGCGGTGGTGATTTCGCAGTGCCTTTAGTGATGGTCCCTGGGACTGGCGCTTTGATGCTCTGATTTGGTTCATCTCATTTCTCTCAAGTGCTTTCATAATGCTTTCAAAACAGTTCCTAGGACTTTTCTGTTTCCACAGTGTGCAGGTTCATGTGTTTGGCTGGAGTGGTGGACCTTTCTTCTGCTCCAGGTCACTTTGAGCATAATGTTGTCCAGAAGAGACTTGGGATAATACACACATGTGTGTTTATTCCCTTAGTGCCACATATTTTCATTTGGGATCCAGTGCGGTCTCAGACCTAAATCAGAAAGCACATTTCTTAACTTGCACAGGACTCTTTCCGTCTTTGTGTTATTCTTTGCATTTCAAATATTGTTTTTTTTTTATCACATTCCAAAATTATATACATTGGTCTGATTTAATCTTTTAATGTGACAAAAAGTGGATGCAGAGCTATCAAATGCTAAACCTATACATTATAGGCATATTCTATAGTTTCCGACTCTCCTGTCCCCTCACTTATGAAAAAAGAGGGTAAGATTAAAGTTCAGATATCAGGGGTAGCAAATACGTCCACCCACATGATGCTGTAGTGATTTAAAATAGGTTTAGAAATGGCACCTCTGCTTCCAGGTCTTTGTGAGACCCCAGCTGTAGGAGACTGGCTTAGAGAGTCTTTGAAGACTTATGGCCTTGGAGTCCATTCTTCAATTCTTACAGTTCCTTAAGTTCTGCTGTCATTTTGTTTAGGACCATCCAAAAGAAGGGTTCTGGTTATATTTTGAAAAACAGTAACAGATGCTGCTTTTGCCATTTCTGATTTAAGGAATTTGGACATTGCCTGAGAAACATCCCCAGAATCATGTGAAGATTGTTTTCAAAATCTGTTAATACCAGCTTCTATGTTAGCAGTCCCCTCTCTGGTCACCCTCCCCCACCCCCCCCAGTGAGGAGAAGTCATGCAACAACTGCCAAGAAATGTGCTGCTCCTTTTCTCTGCTCTCCTTTCTCCTCCAGCGCCCCGCCCCACAGTCTCTCTCCCTGAACTGGAAAATACAATCGTCATTAGCCACATGGATTCTTATGAGTTAATTAAAATTAAATAAAACTTAAAATTCAGTTTCTCAGTCACACTTGCCACAGCTCATGCCTTCAGTGATCAGTGGCTACTTATATTGGACCCGGGAGATACAGACCACTTCCAGCCAGTTCTGTTGGGCAGCACGGGTCTGTATAACCAGTATCAGCGATGCCAGGAGCAGCCTGTTAGAGGTATGACTGCACCAGGCAGGGGCGTGCCAGGCATTGCCAACCTCCTTCTCCACTCCTCTCTGCCTTCAGGGATCTCTTTAATGCCGCGTTTGTGTCCTGCTGGTCTGAGCTGAATGAAGACCAGCAGGATGAACTCATCAGAAGCATCGAGTTGGCCCTCACCTCACAGGACATTGCTGAAGTCACTCAGACCCTCTTAAACTTGGCCGAGTTCATGGAACACAGTGACAAGGTAAGATTTTTGCCCATTGTCCAGATGGAGCCCGACAGGGAACCAGCCGCCGGGAGGGGAGACACACTCACAGAGCCCACTCTTGCCTGTGCCCCACTGGCTGGTTTCCTATGCTGTGGCGTCTGCTCTCCTCCAGGGCCCCCTTCCACTGAGAGACGACAACGGCATTGTTTTGCTGGGTGAGAGGGCTGCCAAGTGCCGAGCCTACGCCAAAGCGCTACACTACAAAGAGCTGGAGTTCCAGAAAGGCCCCACCCCTGCCATCCTCGAATCTCTCATCAGGTAGGCCGCAGACCTTTCAGATGGCTGCCTTCATGTCAGATGGCCTCTGCTCTCCCGCTGCGTGCTCCCAGCTCGCTGCAGTCGCTGGGAGACTCCTGCTCCATGAAATCTGCCTTCAGGTCCGGTCAGCACATTTAAATGAGATGTGGATGCAGATGGCTCTCCCCAGTTTTCCAGCCACAGTTGTCGTTTCTGTTGAGCACCTGGGCTTCTGTTGTTTTCCCACTTGTGCTTGCTTGTCCTAAGCAACTCTATTTCCATAGCAACCTAGGAAGCATAGAGTGTATATCTGAGTTAGATAGTGCTCTCTGGGGCAGGAGTGGAAAGTGCTGGATCTGGGGCCTCAGCAGCCGCCCAAAAGCAGGTAGGGCTTTTATCGACTGCCTGTGCGGGGGCCAGTGGCGGTGTCCTCTGGGGTCTTGTAAGCACAGAAGGCAGAGCAAAGTCTGAGGTTCCATGGTCCTTCCCCTGCTTCGGTTATGTTCTGTCCTCTCCTAAGCAGGTTTTGAGTCTTCTGGGTATGGGAAAAACAGGTTGTTGAATACATTTTCCACTGTCAGGAAATTACAAACAGCCTGAAATGTTAGCTCTGGCTCCTGGATCACTGTTCACTTCCCCTAATGGTTATCAGAGAATATTAACTATGGGATCTAATTATCTTCATGTAAATGCTAACACGGTTGATTATTTCACTACAGATGGTTTAAGAAGTCACCTGGCTAGTAGGTCCCTCCACTGTGGCCGAAACAGCCAGCTGTGTGTGGTGCTTCCTGTGTTTGAGAGCATAATCAAATAGCCAGGCTTTCTGCTTGCTCTGCTTTTGAGTAGATACTGAAAAGTGTTCCTTCAGATGCTTTAAAAAGTGACCCAAAAAATAGAAATAGAGTTGTGTTTTTGCCCAGCTAATTGGACTTGGAGAGAATGTTGGCTTCTAAAATACCACATGGCGTTTTGGAAACATGCCGTCCTATGGGGTAGGCCTCAGTTTCCAATGGGCACAGCAGATGTGAAGCCTGCACTCCTTCCTTCCGCTCTGACTTGGCCAGGCAGTCTTGTTCGGTACCTGATGAAATACCTGGTGACTGAATATAGTAACTTGAGTACCAAATAAGTAGTTTTGCACAGTAACTTCCCTGCTAACCTGTTTCTGTTTGGTACCTCTCTGAAACCTTCCTCATCCTACCCCAGATTCCCTGCCCCCCCAATCTGAGAAATCATAGGAGCAATAATGTTGATGCAGATCTATAGTAGAAAGATATAGTCAGGGGCCTGGAGAAAGCGTTCAAGCTCATTTAACTCATTAAGCCAATATAACTGAAAATCAGTTCTCAGAATGCCCTGCAGACTTATGCTGGCTTTAAGAAGACAAATACACACACGCCTCTGTTTCCAAGTCAAGCCAGCACCGAAGCTCTGTGGTTTGTGCCTAGTTTCATTCAGTTGAGCTTGTCTCCCTTCAGTTGGTCTCTAAACCAGAAGGTCCACCTTTTTTGTTTCCATTTGTAGCTTTCCTTCCAGTTTTCTACAGCTGCTTTTCCTAAGCACCATTGTGATGTCCTGCCATCATTTTCACTGAAGAAGTTTTAAGAAACAGACTTCAGCAAAGCTGCTATTGAGGAAGTTACTCGCAACACCTCCCCAGCCCTCTAGTGGGCCTCGTGGAAAACTCTTCCCCATGTTGAACAGTGGCAGCTGGATGTCCCTGAGCCACTTCTTTGGCCTGGTCTTGGTGACATTGCTCTGCAGAAATAGGTGGGATTCCCTTCGTCACAGTGGCTACTGGCAGCTTGGTTACTGGCCCACCTCTGACAAATTACAGGCGCCTTGCCTGTTTTGTCATTGCCCTCCCTGCCCCCCGCTTTATTTTTCCTTCTCCACTTTTTAAAAGCTCATTCAAGTATATACATTTGAGCCAGCTGCCTTAAAGTCTTCTTGAAACAATCAGGTTTATCGTACACGAAAGCATCTTCACACAGCTGATTCTGAGTTTTCATTTTTGCTTTAAAAAGCTGTGCCGTGGTCATAACACAGTTCTCTTGCTGCTGGACCAGTCGTCCGCCTTCCTACCTGCTGCCATTTCTCCCTGTCCTCTCCAGGACAAATTAAATCCATGTGTAACCCCCAAACCAGGGCCAGTGTGAGACAGGATAAACGTACTCATCTCCTCAGAGCTCACATACATCAGTAAGTATGATTAGGGGACAGAGGATTAAATGGACATTTGATGATTTGGAAACACAAATACACACACACACACACACACACACACACACAACTTTTACTTGGTTAGCTTCTAGCATAAGGGTGAGGCGTGATGGCCTGCTAACTTAGTCCGCTCAGGCAGCTGTAACTACAAGAGTCTGGGTGGCTTACATAGCAAACATTTATGTTTCACAGTTCTGGAAACTGGGAAGTCCAAGATCAGGGTGCCAGGTTGGTCGGGTTCTGGTGAGACCCTCTTCCAGGTGCAGATGTTTGTTCACGTGGGGAAAAGCTCTGTGGGACCTCTCTTTTGAGGGCACTAATCCCATTCATGAGGGCTCCACCCTCATGGCCTAAACGTCTCCCAAAGGCCCCACCTCCAGTGACCACGCATTAGGGATTAGGCTTCAACATAGGATTTGGGGAGGTGGGGGACACACAGTCAGTCTATAGCACCTGCTTTTCTTTCTCTACCCACTTTACCCATTTTAGCTTTTGTTGCCTAGGGCCTCCATGTTGTTTTAGCTGTGGAGCGTATAGGAAGTGAGAGAGAATCATTAGGTATCTCTGCCATAGGCACCTCAGGCTCTTCCCTCTCTTTATCTCCTTCCAGCCCCCTGATCTTTTTAGCCTCTCTTTTCCAGCAGTATTTTGCCAGCTGCTTAGCATCTCAGATTCCCCTGCCTGCCCCAGGAAGTTTCTGTCTGAACGCCTGTCCCATGAAAAGCCCTGCTCCTGTCTACTTCTAAAACCCCTAAGGTTCTGTTTTTAAGGTTAAGTAGGTTCCCAAGAATCAAAGGACTGTAGATACAATTAAAAAATATTGAGTAAAAAATCATAGCTTACCTCACTGACTGGTTCAAGGGAATGGTTCTTTCTGGCAAGGAAAAATGACTTCCTAAAAATCCAGATCATTTGCCATCTGTTATGGCTAAAGATCTTTCCCTCTCTGTATGTTAGTTGCTCAAGTGGAAAGCAGTTTGCAAAGTGTTTGGGAACCAGGCGATGGCATTGGCCCCCATGGGGTCACAGGGGTCAGCCAGACCTGACCTCTGCTAGTGCCTGCTGCCCTTTGCAAAGTCCCCTGCCTGTTGCCTTCGGCCTCCTGCTCGTCCCAAGGTTTCCCTGAAGACTGCGGCAAAACCAGCCTCCTCCTCACTGTTCACCACCCTCTGGCTTTTCACCTCAACTTTTCACCACGCTCTGAGTGGTGATGGCGACGACTTAAAAACGAACAAGTGTTACAAGTTTATTGTAGAAGGAAAAAGAAACTTTGAACATTTAAATTAATCTATATTTTATTTTCACAAAGCGAACTGCTGATAAACAGCATGAGTTATCAACCATAGTGCCATCTACCTTCGTTTTCCAGCCAGCTTTTGTAGACAGAAGCAGAAGCTCTTCAAGCTCTTTTCTTTCAAAGTAAAAAAGGTAAATCTGTAAACTGTGAATAGTTTCAGGCAGTTTTGCGCGAGTATCCACACGGGAACTTACTGCCACCTCCCCCTGGCGCTCCCTGGCCATCCCCAGACCCACCTCCCGCTGTCAGGGCCCTGCCGGGGAGGCGCCCAGCGCCGGGTCTTCCTCCAATGACGGCCATCCTGGGTCAGCCCGCCTCCGGCAGAACAATTTTTGTCTCTCTTTTTTTTTTTTTCATGTGAAGACTGAAGGTAATTTCATTGTATTTAAAAACAGAAACTCCTCTCTCCCCCTACCCCCTTTCACTCCTTTCTTGAACACCCAGGGTCTCTCCTTGAGAATCAAAGTTCATGGTTCTGTTTAGCAAAGGGACTTGCTATCTGCCCTCACCTAACCTTAGGCCTAATAGAAAATGGATAAAGTCATCTCACAATGATCTTTTTCATAGAAAAATCATGTGGAAAAGAGAGAAGCTGCTGCTGTGTCAGGGATCAAGGCAGAGAGAGCCCACTCAGGCCAGCCCCCCGAGAAGTACGTGTCAGGACCCATTGTGTTCAAATACTTTATCCCGTTCACTGTAACATCCTGGGTGCATATAAGTGTCTTGTGCTCCTCAGAGACTCACTCTCTCACCGGAGACAATAGGCTGCTTTTCATCCATCCCCTTCCTGCCTCTCCCCTTCCCAGCCCTGCCCAGCCTCCGTTCGTCCCCGCTTCTCCAGCCCTGCTCCACAGCAGGCCTCCTTTCAGGGCTGGAAGTCTTCAGGGCGGATTTTCATCTCCACCCGCTTGAGGGAGTAGGTGGAGCCATGCCAGCCGTACCAGGTGATGCCATCCAGGTGCCTGTTGTGCTCCCCGAGGCGGTAGAAGACTCCGTTGAGGTTGGAGTCTGTGCAGCAGTTGTACCAGTATCCACCTGGTGCAAGGAGCAGATCGGCGCTAGTGAGCTGAGTGTGCCCTCCCCTCGGAAACAGCTGATAGACTAGACTGCAGGGATTTGTTCCAGTGTTTTTTGAATAGTAGCTAAGCAATCAGAGCCAATATAAAAAGGAAATACCAAAGCCAGGATATCAGCTGTGAAGTTATAATTCACATCTTCTCTTCAAGTGGGCCTAAGGGCTTAACCCGAACTTCCCCCCACCCCCCCATCTCACCTTTGCGCAGCTGAGCGCACTTGTCTAAGCAGTTGTCATTGTCCTTGTCCTTGGTGCTGAAGGCTGTGTTGTTATGATAGATGAGGGCGTCATTCCCCACGTTGCCACTGTAGTTCCCCAGAAAGAGGCGATAGCTGTTCTGTTCGTTGCCCAAAACAAAGTGGCTGTACTCGGCGTGACGCCTGTTGCCCTCCCAGTCCTGTGGGAGGAGGCAGAGCCTGAGGAACGCTGCGGCGGGTGCCCGTGCATCCGCCCTGCTTGTCTTCCCTCTCCTGCCACAGCCGTGCCTCTCCCTGCTGCCGAGGACCTAGTACGCGTTACTGCCTGTTTACCTCTAAACCTGGGGGTCAGAAAACGGGGGCCCTAGAGCAACTTCTCTCCTGAGTCTCCACGTGGCCCTGATTAGTGAGTATCTTTCTCTATCCCCTCACTTCCTTTTCATAAGGTATAGATTTGTGTTTTTACAGTATCCCACTTACAGATGTCATTAGAGTAATTTGAGAATATAGTGATTCTTCAAGGCCTTTGATGAGGGTCACCGACCCGTATCAGTAAGGTTTACACGTGGAGGGCCTTGTACCCAGGCCCCTGACTATTGGATTACTGTGCTCTGGCCTGACTCACTTTCCTGCAGCCTCACTTTCCTGAAAAAGAGGAAAGAACCTATTCTTTCTCAACCGTACTATCACCTCAAGGAAAACCGTCATAATAATCACACAACCCTAAAGTGAGTAAGGATAGGAATGGCGCTCCCAGAGTAGTGCGCAGCTGCGTGCGGCGGCCTGGCCCAGTCCTGGGACCCAGACCTCGTGCTTACCTCCATCTCCACGCGCAGCCGGGTTGGCCGCCTGGAGAGCCGGTGGATGTGTTCATTCCCCAGCCAGAAGTCCCCACGGATGCTGCCAAAGCCCTGCTTGTACTGCTTCCAGTCCCGGTAGAAGGAGACGAGGCCGCTCTTTCGTCTCTGAATGACGGTCCACCCGCCACCTTCCACCTCCATGTCACAGAACACCTGAGGCAGAGAGGATGCTCTGGTCAGGGACCCACAGAGTCAGGAGCGCGGGGTGGACCTCACCTGCCTTCTCCTGTGCCTGCGGAGCCAGGGCCGTGTGCACAGGCTTACTGTAGCACGACTCTGCCCAGGGTGGGCAAGCTGGGGCGGGGGTGGTTCGCCGAGGGAGAATCATCAAAACTAAGGACGAGGACAACTGAGTGCTCACTGAGTTGGAATGGAAAACCCCAGGTACTCCTGATAGGCTCCCTGCATGGTCTCTCTTTCCTCCTCCCCCAGAGACTAGCTGCTCTAGGACATGGCAAGAGCTTTTAGCTCGTTAGGTGGTGGTTCTAGAATTAGCTAACCTATATTAGAAGGTTGGCGTTTAGTGGATAATGATTTGAAAAGGCAAAGCAGATGCTGGGTTTTTCCCCCTGTAAATGGAGCGTTTGGATAGCTCCCTGGTATTTGGTGTGTTTGTTTCTCTCTTGAGTTTCCATTTCACTCGCCTCAGACTAAGCCCTGTTGTCCCTTGGAGGGCATGGAGGGCAGATGATAGAACATGGGCAGTGGGTGGTGGTGGCCTCACCTCCAGCTCAGGGCTGCCCAGGAAGTCATCGGGAGGAAGCTTGTACACGCCAGAGATGCGGTAGTTCTTCTGGTAGAGGGACGAGCAGTCGTAGATGGCATCTACAAAAGGGACAGACCACAGCTGTGAGCATGCACACCCAGGCTCCCTGGCAGGTGGGCCTTCCTGCTGCATAAAAGTGGAAAGTTTAAGCGTTAGACTTTGTTTCCACCATGAAATTCACACGAGTGTCCATCACTAGGCAGTGTCTTGGTGTGGGAGGCCAAGCGCTGGTGTGTTTTGGCTCCACTGGTTGTGGGACTGAGGGATGGGGATGCCCTTCACCAGGAGAGCATCGATGGGACAAACAGGTGACCTCAGGCTTCCTCTGAAATAAATTATCCCGCAGTAGTTCTGGGCTACGAGCTCTGGAATTATTACAGTCAATGAGGCCACGTAACAGAAGCCGTAATAGGTCCAACTTCTGGGCCAGCCCGCCTCTGTTACCAGGTAATCATGAGTATCTCACGGGGTCTGGTTTTGTGGAGGTTGTCGGTTTGTTTGGGTGGCTGGTTGGTTTTGCTGTTTTCCAGAGGTAAGGGCTGCTAGGGCCCTCGTGAAGGGATTCAGCTGTATAACCTTCCGTTGTCCCCGGCCCTAACCTCGGTCGGCTGGACGAGTGCAGGTGCAGCCTGAGGGACCCTCGGGGGCCTTCTCTTGGCACAGGTGTTGGGGGAAGGACACGAGAGCCTCGGGTAGGCTGGTTTTCACTCTGGGCCTGATGTGAATGTTTCCCTGGCTACCCTGGGGGCTACTGCTTTATGCCAGATCATTTCCTTGTTCTAAATATTGAAGATGTGTAAAAGGGACAGCGTTTCCTTATGGGATTCAGCCAGTAGGAACTCTTGCTGACCAGGGACACGTCTGCCTTCGGTGTCTCGGGAGCTTCCCTTGGTGACCATTGCACTGGGCCTTCGAGAAGAGTCTGCAGAAGGCAGATGGCAGGTGGCAACACTTCTGCCATGGGAATTGTCTGAGGGGAGCATGGTAGGGAGGGGCAGGCTTGCCTCGGCCAGCAGAGCTCTTCACTTTCTATTACGGAGGAAAGCAACAACTTCCTGCTTTCTCCAAGGACCACCTGTTTCCAGAGTATAAAGGTGCTCCAGCCCCTGGTAACAGAAGAAAAATAAGGAATGTTTTCCTGGGCAAGAAGGGTAAGAGGCCCAGCAGGAGAGCTGCATTGGACCTGCATTGGACTCCAAGGAGCTCCCTGCTGGGAGGTGAGAAAAACCCCAGGCTGCGGAGGGGGCAGGAAGTGGCACAGCCGGATTCCCCTGCCCGGCCTGCTCTCCTGCCTATCTGGTCTCATCTCGCAGACCAAGTCAGGGCTTACCTGCCTGGAAGATGGCCTGAGAATGCCTTTCTAGTCCCACACTGAGGGTCAGGAAGTACATGCTTAGAGACTGATTTACACACATTGGTTTAGATCATAGAATTTTTAAGCTTTAAAATTTCATGTTAAAACTCTTTCATTTGAACTAAGGGTAACCAGTGACTTACTCTGTTCTTTGTTCTTGACTTATAGTATGACCAAAAAGTTTTTAAATCAGTAAGAAAGGACGTATCTGTAGGATATGCTCCTTCCAACAAGTAATTTCCTGATAATTTCAGAAAACCAAATTTCTCTCTAATAAATTCACCTTGGCCCATCTGAGCCAAGCTAACCAGCCACTGAAAGTTATTTTGCAAGGGAAGACATTAACTGTATCTTATTTTTGGCCACCTAAAAATCCACATTTCAGCATTACATTTTCTTATTTCCTGTACCATTGGAGAGAATTTTATTTGAGATCACAGGGAAAATAGAAATATCAGAACTGAGGAATCTTGAGGAGCCTGTCCTTTCCTGAATGCAAAGGAATCCTTCAGAGGGCTCTGGGCAGCATCTGCAGGCTGCATTCTAAGCCAGTGGGAAGGGCCAGGCTCACAGAGAGAGGATATAAAATTCCATCTTGGTCCATTCTAAGTGTGAGAGACATAAGAGCACCGTTTTTGGCAAAACTTTACTTTCAGAGCAACAGACGTTTTGGTTTTGCTGTTCACTCCTGCTTCTGTGGGACTGAGCCTATCAGCTCTGGGCAAGAAAGGAGACCAATCAGGAAACTTGAACCCTCTTTCTAAGACTTGCTGTGTGACTTTGGGCAAACCACGTAATCTCTCTGTGCTATAAAATGGGTAATTCATACCTTCAGCGCGCTGAAACGTAGTGTGAATAAAAGAGACCTGCGAAGGTAGTAGGTAAATTTACGGAACATTGGGAAGCAAAAGAAGTACTCCATAAGCCTTTAGTAAAGAAAAAATAGTGTGTACCCAAGAAAGTATGCCCTCAAAGAACCCCAGGCAGTTGTTCTGACGGCCAGGTTATGTAAAAGCGATATTACAGGCAGGAGACACTGGTCTGTCTGAGGGCAAGGTGGTGAGAACATGAGGACACGTGCTCCTTACCTGCCGAGGTCTGTGTGAGGGTCTGCGCTGCCTGCAGCTGCATGATGTCGATCTGGTTGTTCATTTCAGAGTACTTGCTCTCGGCCTCGGTGAGCCGCGACTCCACGCGCTTGGTGTTGCTCTCCAGTTCCATCACCTGCATGACCACGCTGACCCAATCCTTCTCCTGCTTCTTGCTCAGCTCACTCAACAGACCGCTTAGGTTGGCAATTTGAGCCTTGAGCTCCCCCACCTCCTCACAGCAGGTGGCCACTTTGAGCTGCGCAGGTGTCTTGCGCTTAGGGGGCTTCTGTGGCCACACAGGGTGACTCACAAAGGTCAAGATGAAAATGCAGAGCCAGGTCACAGCCGAGAGGGTCTTTTTCAGCATTTTTGGCGGGCCTGGTGACAAAGACTCTTCCTTTGGAGGAATCTGGACTTGCCCCGCTGAGTTTCAAAGCTGCAGTAATTACAGCCTCACGCTTTCACTGCTGATGGGCTCACTGCTCTGTTGTTCCCTTGTTCCTGACTCTTAGCTTTTGTCAAAGCTTGAGTCTCTGAAAATGCAGCTTAATTGGGTGCCCTATGGCTTTCCTTCCCAAGCCCGAATGCTCTACAAACTCAGCATCTTAAATATCGTTTGCTGCCTGCACCTCCACCCCATGTGGATGATGCTTTAGCCCCTCCCAGTTCATCTTGGAGGGTCAGGTGCCTGTTGGGTGAAGTCATCATGAACTTAGGCCAGAGAAGGGGAGGAGGGAGACAGGGCGAGTCTTTCTTTCCTTGCCTGCATGCACAGTCTCTGGGCCGAGACAAGAGGACTATGAATTTGTGTTTCTCCAGTTTCGCCTATTAGATTATGCCCCTGCCAGCCACTGGCTCAGCACTATCAGCAAGAAGGGCAGGGTCAGGAGAATTTCCAAATTCCATTCTAAAGGTTATATAACCATGGGGTGAGCAGAAGGTAGGCAACGAGAGTTGGGAATAAGACTCCACTCACCCAGGGAGGCCTGTTAATGTAATCCATGCTGTTTGTAGGAGGATCTGGTATATTTTGGCATCCTGCTGAATGGGCTTTTAACAAAGCTGCTTATTCCTTTCTCTGATCATCATTCGGTGAATTACAGCACCCCCATTTGACCTGGATCTAACACAATCTCACATTTGAACACTTACAACTTAGAAAAGCTCTAGAAAGAGGAGGATGGAATAAACCTCTTAAGAAGCAAAAAAGTCTTTGTAGTTTGTATCCACAGGATTTGCTCGGTTATCTTTCTTTCTACATACTCTCTCTTTCAACAAAGAGTGGGCTTCTCACACTTGACTTTTGGCAGGGAGGTGTCAGGGGTGATGGCAGGGATGAAGACTCAGGAGACGTGGACACAGTTCTGGGTTGGTCGCCCACATTCCCATTGGTCTGCAGGCAGAACGGAGAACCCTTGGCCTGTGGTTCCAAACTTGGAAAATATATTAAATCATAGAGCAAAGAATCCCATCACCAAATCCACATCTAGAGTCTCATTTTCCTCTTCGTATGTCATATGGTTTGCAAATCTGACATTATTCTCTATTTACATATGATATCCCTGAAAATAGGGATATTGTCATTTTTCATGCACTGTATTTGAAGGGCACTCCTCCTTTGAAAGCAAATGGAAAAGGCCTGGGTTTCCAGCAAACTTTAAATCTTTAAAATGAGCTTTTCCCTAAATGTGTACAAAGGTCCCTTTGTCCTTAACCAGCAACCTGGTCTTTGTAACTTTCTCTTGCGCTTTCCGTGCTGTGGAGCCATTGAGGCAGTTCTCGTGCTGTTGCTGGCTGGTGTGGGTCAGGCCGCGCCGGCCCCTGGCAACCCTCATCCCCTGCTGTGATCCCCCAGAGTCCTTTCTGGCCAGGGCTTCTAGCTTCTCAGGACGTCATTTCAGCCCAGGCAGCTGGAGTTACCAAACAATTTTTTTTTCCCTCTAAATCGAAAAGCATTAGTGGATTACGTGTATCAGGGTTTGTTTTCTCACATTGTATGCTTTGCCTACTAAGCAGGGAGAGTGTTGCTAACACTCCGTAGTAACTTGCCATACTGCTCACAAGATGCTGTGTACAGTAGGCACTGTCAGCCAGTCCCTCCTCTCTTTTGCAACTATCTAGTCCAGCTGGGCTCTGTAGTCTCGGCTCCGTGGAGTTCATTTCACTAACGTGAACCTGGCCCCCACTGCCAGCATCCAACAGGGTCTGCTAGACTCCATGAGGACCTTCAGGATGTCCCCTAGCCATCAGATGCCCCTGAGCTCACACCATGTGCCATGGAAACACTGTGTGCCATAGTCATAACTAACATCGCATGTGACCCTGCTATCTTGGAGCTCCCACGTAGCAGCACAGTAAAGAAAGCATCAGGGAGCCATGGAGCTTTACGGCTTCCCAGTCAGCGCCCTGTTTGTTCTTCCCAGCAGCTGCTTCCCCTGCCTAAACGGGAAAATGGTATGAATAGACTTCCGTATCTGGACAGAAAATGAATCAGTCATTCATATTTACAGCCCACGTAGCAATCCTTTCTAGGAGAGGTAGGAGGGGGGCTTGAACCACAAGCCCTAGGTCTGAGCATGAGTGCCTGCTCTCTGACATTTCTTTTCTGGAAACTTATTGCTAATATGAGGCATGAGTAGGAGGCAAGCTTTTCTTATTTGAAGATTTTCTTAAATTTCCTAAGCTGCCCAAATGTCAATAACCCTGGCCCCCAAATTTTTTGAATAAAATGGCTAATTAAGAGTATTCCCCATGCCAGGAGATGATCCATCCTCCAGAACATCCATAATCCTTCAATGTCCTCCATTCTGAATTTCTAAAAGAAGGAAAAGTTAGCGCTTGTTTTGAGCATGGCTGAGCCAGGGCAGGAAACCAGAAAGAACGTGGGGTACAGAGCAGTATTCCCTTCTCTGAGAGGCTTTCCCCCTCTTCCCTAAACATGGGAGTTAACTGGAAAATTACGGAGAATTAGGGTGGCTACCTTAGAGTTTCTCCTTTTTTCTCTGTTTTGCTGGTAATGAACAGGGGTCAGCTTGGTGCTCCTGGGAAAGAGGCTTTTGAAAACAAAGCTTATATGCTTTTTTAAAAAAAGATTTTATTTATTTATTTTTAGAGAGAGGGGAAGGGAGGGAGAAAGAGAAGGAGAGAATCGTCAGTGTGTGGTTGCCTTGTGCACCTCCCAGTGGGGACCCGGCCCACATCCCAAGCTTGTGCCCTGACTGGTGCCCGTTTGGTTTAACAGGCCGGCCCTCAATCCACTGAGCCACACCAGCCAGGGCTAAAGCTTATATTCTTAACCAGAAAAGCCAGTGGGCTTTTACTTCGCCTGGAAGTTGTCAAAAATCACAGTCTGGCCTGCAGGGCATTGGGCTGGCCCCAAGGACTGGCAGTGCCCAGGCATCCTGTGGACGCAGAGCTGGAAGGGCCTGGGGAGGTCTCTCCTTTGCTAACGTGTTCCTGCCTTTGCCTGCCCTCCAACCATCGCTTTCAAAATTGGTGAGGGAGAGAAGCAGCCACTCTCAGAACCAGGCCCCCAGTTTATGGAATAGCTGTAGCTTTGAAGAACCTGCCTTGTGTTAGTTTAATTATGTACTTAGTGGAAATATTTTACTGCTTCTGAAGTCTTTTAATGAGCCACAGCTTGCCTTACTGTACGTAGCCATTTACACCTGACCCTTCCATCAGTCAGTTCTATTTCTATCTCAACTGAAAGCCCAAGTCCCTGGTAGAAGCTACTTCTGTCGCTTCCCCAAGCCTTCTAGTTCACCACTTCTCCCAAAGAGCTCATCCTGGGCGCATTGGGACCCATGCTCTCCGGCCACCTCCTAGAGTCGGTTGCGTAGTCACACACCTTGCAACAGAGTCCTTCTCAGTTCTCTCTCAGGATTTTGTAGCAAACATCTGTTCTGAAGGTTCCAGCCCGGCCCCAAGTGCCTCGCAGCCTAGTTGGAGAGGCAGACAGCCAAACTTGAGGAGAAGGTGGCATGCTAGGATAGGGGACACACAGGAGTGCCCTGTCCAGGCGAGCTTCTGGCAGGCCTCCCGAGGGAAGTGCTGGCCAGGCTTAAAGAACGAGGAGGCAGTAGTCAGGAGTGGCGAGAGCACTGTGCGCAGAGGTGCAGCCGCGAGAGAGCGTGGCTTACTAGGAGAGGGCTGGGGGCCGGCGCAGCCGGAGGGCCCCGAGGCCGCGGTGGAGGGGAGCAGGCCTGGGGCCGGGGGCCACGCGACGAAGTGGTTACTCTGCAGGCAGAGGGCTGTGGGAGAGATCCAAGAAGCTTTTATCTCTTGCTTCATTTTCCTGAGTCTTACCAGGAAAGTGGCTTCTGTAGCTGCCAAACAAGATTTTTAACTGGAAATGGGTGGCTTAGAACATTAGAATTTCTTAAGCTTGTAATACATTCATATTAAATACCTTGAAGAGTCATCTGGCCTGAGGATTAAGGAAGTGGTATGTGAAGGACTTTAAATACTTGGGTCTAGAAGCAAACAAATCTCGATGCCAATTGCAGATATAATTTGATAGTTATATCTAATCCCAGATATAACTTGATCGTTACATGACCCTGGGCAAATTAAATTACATACTTTCTCTGAGTCTACCAGTCTGTGAAATGGAGATAAAAATCATGACTACTTCACCTCACAGGATTTTTATGAGGATTACTGTATTTTGCCTTGTATAATGTACATTTTTTTTTTTTGCCCAAATTTTTTTAGGGAAAAACAAGGGTGCGCCTTATAACATGGGTAGTGCGAAGCCATGGGTGTGCATTTTACACGGCAGATAGCTAACAGTACGTAAGTGTTTTCCTAACGGAAAGAGAAATGGGGTCTGAATGTGTTTTAAGTTATTTGCTTTTTTTGGGAAATGGGATTAGAAACAAACACTCTAACTTGTTTTTTTAAGGAAAATTCTTTAAAAGCTAATGCAAAACATTTTAACAAATGAAATGTTGCTCACATCCAAATACCTGCCACTATCCCTTGAAAACAAATGCAGCGTGGCAGCTGCTGACTCTGTTCAGTTTGTCAAGGAGAATAATTATATTTTCAAGACAGATCTGAAAAGAAAGTGAATGTTTTGCACCTTTGATACTCTTAGGAACAAATAACTTATTTGGCAAGTGGTGTCTTTTTTATGCTGTTTTTGTTTTGTATTATGAACAGGCTCTAAAGCTGATGTTATTTTTGTATTAAGGATATTACCAACTAGAAAGAGAAATAAACTTTTTTATGTGTGATAAAATAAATGAATAAAAATAAAAAATAGCCAAGGCACTTTTGAATAAGAAAAATAATTTTAGAGGAATTACTCTACTAGCAGTCAGATTTATCATGAAGCTACATAAAGTAACCAAGACAGTATAGTACTGGCATAAGGATAGACAGATAGGAAAATAGAACAGAATTAAACATCTGGAAACAGACCCACACATATATGGACACTTGATTTATGACATTGTAGCACCACAGAACAGTGAGGACAAGACAGTGTTTTCCAGAAGCTCTGCTGGGTCAGCCTGATAGCCTTCTGGGGTGGAGTGGGGGGGGCTCTTGGCCCTTACCTCACACCACACACAACTTCAAGTCTAGAAGAAATTTAAATTCTCAGTGTGAAAGGTAAAACTAAAGCTTCTAGAAAATAACGAAGCAGATTATCTTCAGCATCTTGGGCTAAGTAAAGATTTCTTAAATGAGATCTTGAAAATACTAACCATAAAGGAAAACATACAATAAAAGTCGTCATTTCTGTGCAAATAGAAGACACCACGGAGAGAGTGAAAGGGCAAGAAGATATCTCCTATACATACCTCTGTGTATGTTATATTCAGTGTATATAGAGCTCATCGATTGTTTTTTTTAAGGGTGGCCAATTAAGAGATGTGAACAGGCACCTATTTCACAAAACAGGATATCCAGAAGGCCAATAAATGCATGGAAAGCTGATCGAGCTCCTAAGTCATTATAGAAATTCAAATTCAAACGAATTAAAATGCCACTACCTTCCAATAAAAATGGCTGATATGAAAGAGCACTGAAAATACCAAGGGTTGACAAAGATATGGAGCAACGGGGATTTTCATACACTGCGGTAGAAATGTAAATTGGTGAAAGCACTTTGGAGAGCAACTTGTCAGTATCTTCTAAAGCTGAACGTACCTTGTAACCCAGCAGTTCTAGGTACGTTCCCAACAGAATGTGAACGGATGTGCACCAGAGACACGTGCAAGAATGTCTGTACTGACACTATACATAATAGCCAAATACTGGAAAAAACCTAAATGTCCATCAGCAGTAAAACAGACAAATTGCGGTATATTCATACAGTGAAATACTGTTAAGCAATTGAAGAAACTACCATGGCATGCAGCAGCATGGCTGTATCTCACAAACATTGTTAAGCGTTTATAGAAGTTCAAAGCCTGGTAGAACTCACTCATTGTGTCGAAAGTCAGGCAGTTTAGTTCTTACCTCTGGGGATGAGGAAGGAAGCCATACCTGGAAGAGGCTCAGGTGCTTCTGGGATGCTGCCAGCGTGCTGTGTTCCGTTTCTTGGTCTGGGTGGTAGTTTCAAGGCTCTCTTCACTTTGTGACAGCTTTTCAAGCTGTACGCTGTGTATATTTTCATATACATGAGTGTGTTGTACTTCACCTAGGAAGTTTCTTTAAAAATAGAGGGTGCACATAAAATATATTTAAAATAGTGTCTGACACATGGTCAGTGTCCAGCAGAGTATTGAGGCCTGTGAGTATCGTCTCATCAGAAAAGCCTTCCCTGCCCACCCAAGTCTAAAATGAACTCCCATATTTTTGTCTCTCTAAGCACTTGTTTTCTTCATGGTGTTTACCTCCACAGCACCCACTGCCTGTGCTTGGTTTTGATGCATCTGCTTTGCCCACCTGTAAGCTCTCTGAAAGTAAAGGCCTTGTCTGTCTCATTTACTGTGGTAGCACTGGCCCCTCGCACTTAGCACAAGGCTGAAGGCAAAAGAGATACTTAGTTGGAACTTGTCAAATGAAAGACTGAATTCCCAGCCAAAGGTTTTGTTCCCCTAAATAAACATCTATTAGGGAGAATCAGCGTCTCTCTCCAAGGTCATTGCCACTATTTTACCGTGGTAAGGTCTTCCTTGTAGGACACTGCATTCGCTCCTGATTTCAGTCCATTTTTCTTCCATAGGTCATAGTTAAAGAATCTAAGAAAGTGAGAACTGGAAAAGTTGACATCATTTGGTTCAACCTTCTTTTTTTAATCCGTAACTTGAGGTAGCATCCTTATAGTATAACCCCTTTGTGTCCCTGGAAACCATTGATTTGTGTCTCACCTCTCTTATGAAGATCAGCGAGAGGGCCACAGAGCAATGGGTAGGGTTCTGTCTCTCTCCTGTTTATTCTGGAGGCCTGTGAAGTAATCTGATTACTTCAACCTGCCTGGGCCTATCAGTTAACCTTCACCACAGCCCGAGGAGCTACACGCAGCTGCTAATATTGAAAACAGAACAAAGAAAGTAACATGTCCCCATAGAAACAGCCAAGTCTCTGGGTCACTAAGTCCCCATAACGTATCCAGGAACCTAACAAATGTGGGTATCAAATGCCCATTACATTGTAATTGTAGAAAATCACTGTTAACCAGAGATAGGACGCTGTCAGGGGTGGGGGTGGGGGTGCAGGACAAGGTGACAAGGCTGTGCCCAGCCGCCCTGGGCCTACAGAGCTTCCCTTTGGGCTGCACCTCGGCCGCCCTGACTTAGGCAGCACTAGCGGGAAGGGGGGCCTGTAATCCTTCAAGAATGCCAGAGAATGTGAGCCAGTTTTGCCTGAACATCCAGTTAATGGCAGGGTGACTGGGCTTCACAGTCTACAGGAGAGGGACTAGCTGGATGAACAAAACCCACTCTGTCCTAGTTCTCAACACATTGTGTTGCTTGGAAGTATGAGTCCTGCTTTTACAGTTGTTTCCTGGCTTCCAGAAAAGGTACACAGTCTTGTTTTTCCCCTCCTGTCTGCTGGAAGAAAAAACACTCCATCCAGAAGGGTAGGGATTTGCTCAATTCTCCTCACTTCTCGGTAAAAACACATTCCAAACCTCTGGGCTCATGCTGACTTCAAAAGTGCCAGTGTGCCTCTAGGAATCTGTGCCCCTTGTAGAAAGCTCCAAGCAGCCGAGAGTGGGCGCATGAAGGAAGCCCCGGTATAGCCAGAGCACAAGCACAGATTGTATCTCTGTGGCCCCTTCTTTTCCTGTAATGCCCGATCACAGCCACACCCAGGAGGTCAGGTTCTCCCACCCGTCGCCTGTGGAGCATTCCGAAGGCGTCTTGCAGGTCCACTGTACAATAGCTGCCTTAATACAGCATCTTGCAAATGCCAAGGAAAGCAGCTCTTCGGTGCAGGAAGCTGGTCTTCCATGAGGAGCTGTGCAAAGGGAATAGTCCCAGGCTTCTTGTAAAGTTGACCACAAGGACAGACAGTCTTTCATTGCAGCCCCAGACCATTCTGAAGGGAGAAGCTTGCTGTAGTTCAGTAGTAAACCTCTGCTCTTCCACTGCATCTGGCTCATCCTCAGGGGCGCCTTCTGGCTTAATGGGACCCCTCATGGTGAGGCAGAGAAGCCGCTTCTGATTTTTATGTACCACTGCGGGGCTGGGGAGGACAAACTGCTGGCAATTATGTCACAGTGCTCTGACACTTGGAATTGTGCACTGTATCATGATTTCAGAGACATTAAGTGTGGAAAAAGTGTGCGTCTTAGAACTGATGAAATGTAGTAGGTATTGAGTTCTACCCCACGGCCCCCTATGACTGTCCTAATGCCAGTGAAATGTGTCCGTGGTGGCGTATTGATCTCTCTAGATTCTTTTGGACATCTCATTGTCTTGGAATGTTGGTGATCGAGTTATAGCGTGTCCTGGTCCTCCTGTCAGCTTTTCCTTACCAAGGAAGTTGGCACATTTTTTCTTTTCCCTCATCCCAAGATGGGCGTCTGTAGTCCTACAGTGCGGCTTCGCTCCTTAATGGAGTGGAAAGGCCAGTGCACATCTGCTCGTAGAGTTAAGTGGGGAGAGTGCGAAGCCGCCGGCTCACTGGATGCCAGCTCATTTTTGTTTCCCAACTTCATCCACATAATAGAGTGAGTCAGAGTTCTTGGACATTGAGAAGCCAAGAAATCAGGAATTTCCCCAAAATATCAAGTCTGCGTTGAGTCCAGGTGGTTGAAATGAGCTCTGGATTCAGCCCGTCAGCCCACTCTCCTTTTTGTTCCTTCCCGCCTGCCTTTTCCTGGCAGCTGCTTCCTTGTCGCCTCTCGCAGAGCTCTTCTCTCACCCTGGGTACGAAGAAGCGAAGAAGCGAAGAAGCAGCAGCGGCTAGGAGGAGAGAAACCTCCAGGCATCACCAGAAAAGGAGTAGGTCTCATTGTTGTAGAATAAAAAGATAATGGCCAATTTGTCAGGAACTGTTGACAAGGAAGATAAAGTTGGAGGTAATTAACTGGCTGACATGCTGGGAGTGATGTGCCTGCCAACAGCTCCCTAAATCAGCCAGAGCCTTGGAGATGTGACAGCCATTCGTCATTTTTACAACATACCTCCGACAGGCCCCCGGGTTGGAAACCCGGCCAGCACAAATCGTGCACTCCGACACTTCGGGGCTGTGCAGCCTCTCGGCACCTTATGCCGGGCTGTGCTCGGGCACCCAGGCCCCGCATCCAGCCAGGAGGTGCCTGGAGGTGATGTGTAAAATGGGACAGTTTGCCTGGCTTATCGCTGAGCGCCGTGCTTGTCCTCAGGGATTGGGCCCTCTGAGTCCCTCAGCCAGCCTGACCTCGCAGACTTCTGCAGGACACCTCACTGGCGAGCACAGAGTGCTGACCGGAAGCTCCTAAGCAGCGCTCCTGGTGGCCTGGTCATCTAACAAGTGCTGCTCCCAGCCAGCCAAGAGGGGGCGCCCGCGAAACCAGTCATAGATTATAGGTGCGGGATCTTGGCAGGACGCAGTTTGCAGCCGTTAAAGGTAATTGTGAAGGCTCTGGGTAAAGTATAAAACGCCTGTGTTCTGTGAAAAAGCAGAATGCAAAATTACAACAATGCTTTGGTTACCACGATGTACAAAATAAGTATTTAAAAAGACTGTGCATTGGTAAAAATAGTATTTTGGAAAGGTGATTATATTGTGGTGAACTACCCTCCTTCAAATTTTTCTTAATTGAAAAAAAAAAAGTTTACCTGCCTCCCTGGTCTTGAAAGATCAGGTTTTTTGTCTCCCCTTTCCTTAATCTGGACAGCTATTAGCATTCTGTCTTTTTTATTGTAAAGGGTCCCCACTTTCTCACATAGTGATTTAGCATGTCCTCTAGGTATTGTGACAGACATACCATTTAAACTGTGACTTGACAAAGGAGGGGGTGAAGACAGCCTTTAGAGTTCTTTTCCGTTAGGCCACTGTGCACTGAGATGTCAGCTTCCTATTTTGATTGTCCACAGTGAGCCACCTCCCTTGCACCAAATCTTCTTTATCTTGGGGCTGTAGGTCCCGGAGAACTCCAAGGACATTGGGATGTCCTAGCTTTGAAACCTTCTAGCGAGACCAGCCTCTTCTTTCTCAATGTGTAGGAAAGGAATAAATTTGCTGCTTCTGCGTTCCCAAAGTAACAAGGGAGAGCGCGACCAAGCCAGATGCAGCAGTATCACTCGGTCGCCTGACTCTGGGCACGAGGGGTAGCGGAGGCCTGCCAGCCTCCCCTCCCTTCCCTGCCTGCCTGCATCTAAGTTGCTCCGCACAGCCTTTCTCCGTGTCGCGTTTCAGATGTTCCCCCGCTGCCTCCTGTCTTCACTGCTGTCCTTCCGCTTTTAAGTGACCCTGGTCAAAGAGAGACAATCCGGTGTTGCAGTTCTGCAGTCCGTTCTGCTGTTATTAGAACCCCAGGGTAACTGCCTGACAGCGGGGCCCAGCCGGCCCCAAGACTCCCGGCCATGTACGGGCAGCCAGCCGTTTCGGCTCGAGGCGTGCATGGGACCCAGAGCTGTGTCGCGGCGCCGGGAGGACTGGCGGGATCATCTCACGCGGTCGCCGCTCTGAGTGGTGGTGAGGACCCGGGGCAGTGTCCCGCCTGGCCTCGTCTCGGCTGGGCGGGAGCTCCACAGCGGGGCCTGCCGAGGTCCCCTGCCAGCCGTGCTGCCTGTGTCACCAGCCTAGCGCCCAGGGAATTCTGAGAATTCTTACTTGACAGGGAGCCACATAAAACGCAGGCTTGGGTCGGCCCTGGAAACAGGAGAAAGGAGGTCCGGACCCGTGGGGAAGCAAGTGTGTAACGTCCTCATAAATTCCTGAGGGGGCCCTGGGAAGGCCTACGCAGTCCCCCAGCGGGGCTGCAGATGCTCCCGTCTGACTGACTGCCCGACGGGCACGGGCTTTGTATTGAATGGTCCTGTATCAGTTTGCTCTTAATAGCAGGAGGTCACCAGGACACCAAGGCTGGGAGAGGAGGTCGATAAATAACCAAATGAACTGTTCAAGAAGGGATTACCAGGCCAAGCTCCTTCGGCTTTGGAACCAGTCCAGAAACCTGGGGGCAAGGACTTAGGAGACCCTGCAGGAATCAAGAGTTCGTCGGGTGGTAGGAAGGTCAGCATTAAGACCTTGAGCAGTTAATGACTGACCCTATCTGTCAGTGTCGTCCTCAGTGCAGCTGGTCACCACCTGCCCATGAAGAGCACTGAGGAAAAACTCAGACAGGAAAGTCACAGAGAAGTAAAGTCCCCGCTCCCAGCACTAGCTTCTCAGCCGTCACTCTCAACGGGGAACCAGCCAAGGCAATGAGAGGCTCAAATCGGAGTCCCTGACTAAGCTTACACACTGTCCTGGTTTCTGGAAACAGGTTTCTGGAAAGTAGGGAGAAAAGGTGCTTGGTGGGGTATGTTTGGTATGGAAGGTACTGAGACAATTTCTTATCTGTGTTAATTCCACTCAACTCTGGAAAGCCTTTTCTCAATTGCCAAAAATTTTCTCTTCCAAGGTCTTCAATTCAGCTTTCTTTAATAAAAATTAACCCTCGAGGTGGGGAATGAATGAGAGTGAAAATGTCTGTATAGCTGCCTCTTCCCCTCCTGATACCTTAACTCACTGTGTTTTCCTGTCTGTCTCTCTTCATTGTCTTTCTAACACCAGGTTCATTTGTGGGCCCTGGGTTTTAATGTCTGGATAAGCAGTTTCCATTTGCTTTATTAATTCACAGCTACATAAGATCTCAGCTGGATGTTCTCACTGGAATTTGGGGTTCAATGTGTACCCCTCCCCCCTGTTTACACAGCAGTGGGGATTCCTATCCAGCAGCCTTGAAAGATCTTTCCACACAGCCCTGTTGCCTCCTCCTGGCCCCAGCGCGTGCAGAGAGGAGAAGGGAAACCTGGGCAGCCTGTCGTTCCTGCCCGCTGCTGCTGCTGTGGACCTGGGGCTGCCCAGGCCTCCATCTCACTGAGCCTCTTTGTTGTCACATCTCTTTACCTGGCCGTTGTCCGCAGGGCCTGGCATGTGTCGTTAGTGCCCCTCTGCTGTTGGGCTGGGGCATGAACAGTTTGCCCTTTGTAAGCCTCAGCACTGACAGGGAAAGCCGGAGGGGCACACAAGGGAGCGCTTGTAGAGCGGGCTGTAGAAAACTCCCAGCTGTCCCATAAAATGAGAGTTCCTCATTACGGGGGCTTTTGAGCAAAGGTGATTTTTTCCCCATGAGTCAGACATCATACAGTCTCTCCCTCCAGTCTCATAAAACCACATCTGAGTTTAAAGGGGGAATATTTCAAAGGACAGGCTTGTGTCACCCAAGGAAGCAGGAGACTGGGGACTTAGTAGCTAAAACTACTGAGTTTCCGTGGAGGCTAATTGATCCCACACTTTGCAATCTGGGCCGTCCATAAGCCTGGCAGCCTTGACCCAGCTGCCTCGGAAAAGCCCGCTGTGGCGGCGTGGCCAACTATGGTCTCAGAAGCCTCTGAGGTGTATTAGTAGCTTCCAAAAGAAAAGAAGAAAAAATAGGGATTGGGAGCTGAGGGGTAAAATGGGAGTGTTAGCCCCAGTGTCAGTGAGGACGTTAAGGTGAAGGAGCAGTAAGGGCTCCTTTCTCCTAAACGGCCTACTAGGGAGAAAGTTAGTGAATCAAGATATCCCGTCCATTGCTTTCTTTCATTCATTGTGCAGTGATTTCCTCCATGTCTGCTGATGCCCAGGGTAGAAAACTGAGAGACTCTGTCCCTCCATTGCGAGCTTACACTATACCCTTAGTTATTATTTAAGATCCTTTCAAATGGTACAATTTTTAAGGGAAAGAATAACATCCAGTAGCCTGCAACCTACTGGGCCACAGTTTTGTCATATGAAAACAATATAAATAATAGTGGCTACTTCATAGAGTTGAGCTAGCACATAGGAACATTTAGTACAGTGAGCTCTCAATAAATTTAGGCATCTTTTTGTTATTGCTGTAATCGATTGTCTCCCATGATAGAGTGCCAGAAGTCATGGAAGAAGGGAAAAAAGTTAAGGTCCCAAACAAGGTGACAGACTCTTTGAGCGCCAAGAGTTTTGTTCACTTACCTTTCTAGAACCGCCGCATCTGTATTTGCATTCTTCGGCAGCCAGTAGGCATGCGTTGGAGACTGCGGAAGAAAGGAATAGAGAAATGTAGCTTAGGGAGAAAGTCCTATAGGAAAGTAAAATAAAAATAGGGAGGAGGAAAGATTAAATGGGTGATAGCAGCCGGTTAACTTAAAATCTCCTCTCTGAACAATCGGAAGAGTGTGTACAGTCTCCTTCTTTCTTTCATCCAGGTCTTCAAATGAAGGACCAAAAGCTTAATATTTGAAAAGGACTTGAAGACTGATCCCACTCGTTTTTGCTGGGTGTGTTTCAGTCCATTCAGTCAGCGTTATGGTTTGTCAGGGGTTGTCCTTACTGTTGGCCAAGAGCTTATCAGGAACCTCGAGGCACACCCCCGGTATTCACATCAGTTGTCAGAGGCCTAGGCAGCGGTCCCTCCCACAGGCCCAGCCCTCTCCTTCCTTCCCCTAGGCTCTGTCTGCTCCCACTGCCTCTGCCAGCGTTCAAGTGGGGAGGATTAGGCAGGTGGCTCATTTGGGCTTTCTCTTAATTTGGGCTTTCTCTTAATGAAGTCAGGGTCATATGATGTTTTCCTTTTTAATTCGCAAAGCTCTGTTGGAGGTATGTTAAAGCCATAGCAACAGCAAGGTAAAATGTGTTCTCCTCGGAGGCCTCTGGTCTCTACTGTTCGATTTTGATCGGTTTTTGTAAAGCTCTTTCCATGCATAATGAGTGGGAGAGTGGAGCGGGAAGAAACTTTGGCTTGTTTTTGTTTTTGTGTTGCTTTATCCCTAGTGAGGCAAGCTTTGGTAATGTCTATAATTTGTTCTTGAAAATAGAATATGTTCCAGAACACAAGATTGGAATACAGTTGTTAGGACGCCTAGATTTTAGTGGCTGAGTCATAGAGTTAACTTCTTTTGGTTCAGGCAAAGAATACCTTATCTTCCTCATCAAAACGCTTTATGTTCCTACCAGGGCCATTCCAATAGTCCACATTAGGACTATGAATAATATATGGAATATATAATTACATATGTTTATATATGATATGTTACATATTTGATTATAGTATAGCAGATAAACAGCTTTTCTTCCCCTGTCTCCTAATGCTTCCAAAATCTTTGCGTTCAAGGAACTAGATCATCACAGATCCATACCCAGTAACGTTAATTATCAGTGCAGTTCACCCAGCCCCATGTGAGTGAGCAAGAAGGCTAAGAACCTGACTTCAGGGCCAGGAGGAGTGGAAAACTGCTTCACAATGAACGTGCAGTGGGGTTAGTCCCTTGGACTTGGCTTTTCATTCTCAGCTTAGAAAACCTGTATTGGGCTTCCTAAATGAAACCATCATGTTAAACATTTCTGAATCCCATAGCAGGAAACTTATGGAGAGCGTTCTGACTCACTGCTCTGCTCAGGACCTGCCCGGCAGCACCCGCGGGCCTGCCCAGGAGATCCCACATGAGGCTGCCTACCTACCCCTAGAAAGAAAAGAGAGGGGCAGCTATACTGTGACTTGCCCCTCTAGTTACAGAGCCTGGTGCCTCAAGCTTGGACACCCGATTGGAATAGTCCTATTCAGGACGAGTTTGGTACTTGATGATTAGCTAGTGCCGGCTCAAGTGTCAACCTTAGATGTGTGTTTTTTCTGCACACAAACATATAACTGTTTTTAGTAACGTCTCTTCTTGGACAAAAACAGATGAAGGAAGGAGGCTTTATAAAGACCTGCAATTGTAGACTTAGCAATTTCATATCCATTATTTCATTTAGTTCCCTGAACCCTGTGAAAGAGGAAGGATTAGCCCCCATTTTATAGAAGAGAAATTTGAAACTCAGAATTGGTTATGGTCGCGCAGCATTGGACCTCCAGAACTGTAAATCCAAGTCTTTTGACTCTAGACCCAAAGCTGCTTCACCCCCACCCCGACCTTGCCTTGATAAGGAAGAGGCACAATATTGCTTAGTCATATGGGGACTGTGCCCAGTCTGTGTGGGCCTTGGGGAAAATCGCTGCCTTAATGGGCCTTAGTCTCCTCTGGAGTAAAACAGGACTGAAAATACGTTTCCCTTCCAGGGTGTGTGAGGTCAAGGGAGTTATGGGTTGGAAAGATTATTTGAAATGTGCTTTATAAATATGAAGTATTAGATTATTACTTTCACAAATGTTAACTGCTCTCGTTCACCACATTTCTGGGCAGTCCCCTCTTGGTTTTACTGGAAGAAATGTGATGGTACTCAAATTTTTAAAAATAACATTTATAACAGCAATCTCTTGCCATATTACACCATTGAACCAAAAACCTGGAATTTCCCAAAGCCACTTAGAAATTAATTCTAGTCAATAGTTTGTACTCAGGGCAATAAACTAGATTCTTGCTTGTTAAACCAGTCTAGACTTCCAAGTCGGTCTGTCACGTTTTGCTCCCTACCTGTGAACAGCTACAATCGTGTTGTCTTGACTTCCTCAAGCCTGTGCCCTCCCTCCTACCCTCCTCCTATAACCCAAGCTTCAGTTTAATGCTGTGTTAGCTGCTGTTCACCCTCTTACACAGGTTCCTACCAGAACAAGCTGGCGCTGCCCTGCTTTCAGGACCATTCCGGCCTCTGATGCACTGACTCCAGGCCTTCCAGCATTACTGCTGGTTGCCCTGATACAGCTATAATCCTCCAGTCCCCATGAGCCACTTGCTGCCCGCCGATGACACCAGCAAAGTAGGGTGTTGTTAGGGAAAGGCACCTCTCCACCAGAGCCCAGGCAGGACACGCTGGGTGCGGGCCCTTCGCAGCCTGCTGCAGAGGTCGGCGGTGGTCCTCGAGGGACTGAGGCGGCATCTGAGCTTGAAGGAGATGGGCTCTGTCGGGGGGCAGGCAAGGCAGCGGCACATCCCTGGGGTTCACTGTCATTGATGTGGGTGACCCAGCTTCACTGCCATTTCTGTGTTGCCCACAGAGCCCACTGGTTTTTTATTTATTTTGGTTATTCTTGATACTGAAGGCACCTAGGGAAAGGAAGTAAGACTTAAAAGTGCAGAGGTTCCTCGTCTGGTTCTGCTGTACAACAGGGGCAGTTTTGGATCCAGCGTTGCTAGTTTTAAAAGACAGACACGTGCTGCCTGACCGATAATACCTGAGGGGAAGCCGTTGTGTGCGGGTTGGAGGAAGGGCTCCGGAGCAGGCAAGGCATCCTGCCCACCGAATGTGCCCCTCAAAACGAGGACCACAGGACCGAGACAAAACCACTCAGGCTGAGCTTTCTGAGCGGGACCAGATCGTTGATTCTCTCTCTGCACCTGCAAGACGTTGTCCCCACTGTGCTGGTGAGCCACCTGCGCACACACGACCCCATGCCTCCCAAGCTCCACGTGTTGAGTGTGACCGTCTCTTCCTTTTGTCTTCCCAGCATTAATAATAAGCTCCAGCAGCCGGAGGCAGCGGCCGGGGTGCTGGAATACGCCATGAAACACTTCGGAGAGCTGGTAAGTGCCTTTGCCCTTGTGAAAAGCAGAGGCAGCAGCCTCGCTGGGGCGGTGCCTGGCCGCAAGCTTGGGAAAGTCACTTGCTGTTTCTTTCCTGGCTGGTAACAGTCTGATAGGACTTGCCTTTATCCTAAAGATGAAGGAGACAGTGGCTGCATGGACTTTTTCAAAGGGAACGCAGATCTTAAAGACAGTCTGTAAACAGTAATAGCTGGTATTTATCAAACTTGTAGCATGTGCCTGGCCCGTTAAGTGCTTTATATACTTTGCCTAATTCAGTCCTCTCAACAACGCTATGAGTAGATACTGTTGTTACCCCATTTTACGGGTGAGGCGGCTGTGACCCCAAAGGATAACAGCCTCGCCTGACCTGAGAGAGGGAATAAAGGGCAGAACCAGGACTTGGCCTGGGTGATCTGACATCAGAGCCCAGGTGTTTAGCCCCAACCTGAGCTATCTTTGTGTCACCTGTGGCAGCTGGCACGGCCACTGACCCACAGTTAACACTCGGTACATACTTCAGAGGAAACTACGGCCAGTTCTCCAGAAAAAATACACTCTTAATTTATACCTGCTATTGAGTGAGTGTTCCATTTCATTATTACCTACATAGCTTCTTCTCTCCTGCCATCTTTGCCCTACCAATATTAGAATGTGTCCATTATTCTCTCTGGTCCTGGGAGGGTGCTTTGGTGACTTCCTAACCATATATAAAGCATCAACTTAATCAACTTAACATTGACTTCCTGGAAGGTCAAGAAGTTCTTGGTCCATATGTTTGATAAGGAACCTTTCATTAGTTGTGTAGGTCACTTACTCTGCTTTGCCTTAATCAAGAGCCCAGTGTGTTAGAGTGAAGAAAGATTGTGACTACTTCCCAGGCTTCTGCCTCACACAAGGACTGAAACTATTATAGGAATCTTTTGCCATCCTGAGCACGGACCTATAACTACACTAAGAAAGCATCTCTCCAGATGACAAAGCACAAGGGACGATGTCCCATCCATCCAGGCCACAGTCCTTGTTTGCAGAGGGAAGAACGTCAGCAGAGAGGGGTCCACCCAGGCAGAGCTCCTCCCCTTTGATAGCCTCAGGGCTCTGGACCGCAGTGAGGCCGCCTGAACCCAGGATTCTCCAGCCGTCTGTCCATCCATGTGCAGGTGGCCTCCCAGCAGATGGCTTTTTCCCCGGGGCTTGGAGTGCCAGCCTCTGGCTGCAGGTTCTAAAGGTGGCCATTAGCTTCCGGATTATCGCCAAACCCATGAATCTGCTAAATCCATGGTGGATTTTTGTTATATTTAGGTAGCTGAATCATATTAAACTTGACAATGGCTTGCTTTTTCTTGGCAGAGCCTGCGCTTTCTCAGCACAATTTATGTAACAGCAATCTCATTAGAATTTTGTGTGATTCATTGCTTAAACCTTATAGTTTCTGCAGTCTATTGCAATTCAAAATATCCTGCCCCTTACCTGACCTGTTCCGTATGCTGCTCCCTCTACTCTGCCTCCTCACACCATGTGTGCCACGCATTAGTCATGAGCCCCGCTCTTCTTTTCCGCCCAGTGTGGCAGTTCAAAAGGGGAAACTTTCCAGTGTTACTTTTTAATTTAAGAATGTTTAATTTTACCCTGTCTTTTCAGTCACTCTTCCCCTCTAAGTTTCCTCTCTCCTATTGAGGCATTATTCTAAACGGGCTCAGAAGAAGAAGCTTAGGGAGTTCACCAGCCACAGAGCCCGAAATGCCCATTTTGGGAAACCCCCCTCCCTCTCCACCGACAATGGAAGAAAGGCCGCGGTGGCGGCGGAACCAGTACAGGCCCGGCAGAGGGGACTGGCTCTGCTGAAAACCAACGAGGGGAAGTAGTAGGGCAAGTGAAGGGCCTGAAATAGAAATGACCTCCTTACAGAAGTTCAAGAAGAAAAGATCCTTTCAGTGAGCTTAACAGAGTTGCTGTTAGTGCATATGGTACTCAAATATCAGTTTTATTGAGAAAGGAGACGAGGGTAATGGGGGAAAATAATGTGGGCCCTGCATTATGTCATACAAATTTCACTGCAAAATCATATTGTTGTTAAAGGAATCCCTGGAGAGCCACTACCCTGGTCTGGTAGAGAAATAGTCATTTACTAAGCTGGTGATGAAGCCCAGAAGGCACACTGAGGTGGAGGGCAGACGGAGGGCAGGCAGAGACAGAAAACAGTCCCCTGACCATTTGGAGAGCCACAGCCTGCAGCTTCTAGACTGCGGCACCTCTTACTCACGTGGCTGACACTGGATTTCAGCGTGGCACGCTGTCTGCCCGGTAATGGAATCCATCCTGGGCTCTGTCACTGCAGACCCTGCCAAGCGCTGAGCAGGCGGGAACATTAGAGGGGGGACTCGAGCGGAGCGGGGGAAGGTTTTTCCAAAGAATTTTAAGTGGTTGTATTATATGGTATTTTAAATTATTATTTCCTGGAAGTTTAAAAATGCATGGAGAGATGAAGAGAATCAAAAGCTTTTTAAAAGTGAGCTGTTTTCCTCTAGCAAATATGCAGATGTGGCCTGCCTTTCTGGCCCCATCAGGCATGCAGCTGCCATCCCGACCGCGTGGCCCGCCACCGGCACTCCCGCAGATCAGGGCCCTGGCACCCTGGCAGGAGCTCCGCGCCGGGCTTCCTGCTGCCCCAAATGGTCTCTCCTGTCCTCGCCACCCCTGCAGGCTGGAGTCTGGTGCCCTCTGAGTCAGGCAGGAAGTGATGGGGGGAGGAGCATGACCTGACATCTACTGTCAGGTTATTCCAGGATCGTGCCAGCAGTGTGATTCCCATCGTCACCAAACACACCTGCAGACATGCTGAAGTCCTTTTCAGTCAAAGCCGGGACGTGCTGTGATAGGGGAAGTGCGGCCGACAGCACAGCACCTCAGGACAGAGTGTGTGCATTAGAAACCACGCCCTTCTTGCTCTCCGGGCCTCACCACGGTCCTCCTTCTTTTTCCTCTTGGCAGGAGATCCAAGCCACCTGGTATGAGAAACTGCACGAGTGGGAGGATGCTCTTGTGGCCTATGACAAGAAAATGGACACCAACAAAGATGACCCAGAGCTGATGCTGGGCCGCATGCGCTGCCTCGAGGCCTTGGGGGAATGGTGAGCTGCAGCAGCTGAGGGCTGAGTGGCTGCTAAAGACATCTTGCCTTGACCCTGGGATTTGAAAGGCTTCCCCTAAACAGAGTTCTCTCCTCAGACTCTCATTTTTGTTTTACTTGGTATTTTCCCAGGAATCATCTATCACCTCAGTGTTTTCCTCTCCTCTGTCTCAGTGCTAAATAGAAAGCCTCTTTTTAAAAAAACAAGTTAAATTGTCATACTCTGGAACAAGACAGGTTTGGGTTCTGCTCTGCGACCTACACCTGCTCCTCTTACCTGGCCTCGCGACCTTGACTCAGTGATGAAGACCTCCTAGTTTTGTTTTGTTTTTTTATTAGCACCTGCCGATGAGTTTAGGAAGGAACAAATGGCTGCCATCTTCAGATACTTCAGCTTTCTTGAATGCTTGCCCTGTGCCCAGCCCTATGCCAGGCCCTATGTGTAAAAAAGGCAGAAAACAATTCCTCCATTGTGAGGTGGGTGAGACAGGCACGTGACAAAGAGTTACTAAAGCCTGAGTGAACAGGGACCGTTATGAGCACATGGCTTTGGAAGACCAAAGCGGGAAGCAGGCTGATCCTGCAGTTCTCCCTGGAAGAGGGAGCCAGGTTGGGGGGCAGGTGAAGGGGAGTGGGGAGAAGGGGACATTCCATGTAAAAGCAACAGAGATGCTTAATTAACACAGAAGAGTTGCCTACGTCTTGGTTTGGGGAGTTTAGGAGGGATGGTAAAGAAAAAATGGCTTCCATTCTGTTTTCCAGCATCAAGCACAGTTTTTTTTAAATAGTTAAAACACAATGCCATACTATAGTTGTTCAATCGTTTAACTACAGTTTTAAATAGTTAAAATGCCATGCACCCTTCCCATGAGCAGATTATCTGACTTTGTGTTGGACAGGGCTGCCCCATTCATTCATTCAGGCGGTACTTATTGAGCACTCACTGCCAGTGTTTGTGACAGGCCCCAGGTCAGGGCCCGGCCTTCCCCGAGCCTAGGAGCAGACAACCACAGACAACCAGGCTGTTGTGATGCAGAGTGAATACAGTTACACAGGGAAGCCCAGGGAGCTGTGGGAAATAAGGGCCCTAATCCAGGCGTGGAAGGCTCTAGAAGGCTTCCAGTAGGGAGCGATACCTAACTTGGTATCCTGTAACCTATACAACGAGGAGGAGCAAACACAATACGTTCAAGGTTCTGAAAGTTCAGTATGGCTGGAGGGTCGGGTTGATAAAGCAGAAGGTAAAAGGTGAGGCAGGAGACGGAGGCAAGGACCATAGCCTGGGGGGCTAATAGGCCAAGTTAGCAGTTTGGACTTTAACCTAAGGGCTACTGGGCAGCCATCCAAGTATTTGCAGAGCCATGATTGACGGGTTTATTTTATAAAAAGAACCCTGTAGGAGCACAGGGGAGAGTGGATTGAAGGAATGCCAGAGAGGAGATAGCAAGGCCAGGTCTGAGGCCACCGGAGGGGAGAGATGATGGTGGCAAAGAGGGAATGCTAAGGGCTGTGGGCACGGAGAGGGGCTGGATCCAGAGATGTTCAGGAGGTGGCATTGACGGGATTTGGAGACTCACTAGATGTGGAAGTGCGGGGGTAGGAAGACATTACAGTCTGAGCTTCCAGAATGAAGGTGAGGCCGGAACACCTAGAGCTCCTCAAAGGCCTGAGTAACCCAAAGACTACGGGTCCCCTGAACCAGGCCTCCACGGAGCCAGCTGGAGTAGACAGAATTCTGTGGGCCTATGCCCTTGCATCTGGATCAGCACATGGAACTTTTGTCCCTGAAGGGTTTCCTTTTCCTTTTCCTTTCCTTTTCTTCCTTTCTTTCATTTATTTGGGAATATCAGAAGCATTCCTTTTTATTTTAAAACAAAATGTTTTTTTAATCCTCCCCCAAGGATGTGTTTTATTAGTGATTTTAGAGAGAGAGGAAGGGGGACGGGGAGAGAAACATCGATTGGTTGCCTCCTGTATGTGCCCCAGCCGGGGACCAAACCTGCAGCCTGTTGTGTACAGGACGGTGATCCAACTGAGAGCCACTAAGCCAGGGCTGAAGACTTTTTTTTTAATCTACATTTTTGTTTTCTTTTTTTTTTAAGGCATTATTATTTGAAAAGGTAATATGCACATAGCACAAAATTCATTAGTACGAAACAGTGACAGACCTGTCTAAACCAAGTCTTCTCCTTGTCCCCCAGCCACTCAGATGTCCCCGCATGGAGTCCGGTCCTTGTGTAGACTCCCGGGGAAAACGTGTATATGAACAGGCATCTACATTGTGATGATATCTTCAGCACACTGTTTTGCACCTTATTCTTGTCATTTAATTGTCATTTAACAACTCTAGACCACTGTTTCATATCAGTACCTATAGGTGTTGCCTCATCTTTTTAATGGCTGCATAATATTCCATTGCATCAACACACCTCGGTCTCTTCAATATAGACCAACTTTGATTTGTTTAAAAATTGTATACCTCAAAGTTTTAAAAATGTTATTTAGAAATCAAAGTAAGACTTCTAAAAAGAATGATCTCTTGCTACACCAAATTACAGATTTTTTGTAAGTGATTGCTATATTTATTTCTTAATATAAAGTTGTATTTCCCAAATAAACAATGTTGTAATGTAGTGCATGAAAATTTAATGTCAATGAATTTAGCCTTAGGGATTGGATCACATATATATACAGATAATCTAAAGTTATTTGAAATTGGTTTGTCAACTTAGCCATTATTAGGGAGATTCACGTGTTGTTATTTATTTTCATAATTAGCATTCCATTTTAATTTACCTCAGTAAATGGAGGAAGCATCCTCTATCAAATCTGCTCCATCAGTTTGTACAACTAACGCTGGATTTTTTTTATGTCCAACAGGTATCTAAACTATACTGTCCAAAATGGTGGCCACTGACCAGATGTGGTTCTTTTTAAATTAAATGAAATTAAATATCCATCACAGTAGCCACATTCCAAGTGCCCAGTAGCCAGTGTGGCTAGCGGCTACTGCATTGAGCAGGACAGGTATAGAACATGTCCATCACTGTAGCATCCTCTGCTGAAAAGTATGTTAATGAGAATTAGCCACCTTATTTCAAAAACATTTTCTTCAACTTTTTAATTGGTTATCAGGCAACCATATGTTATTAAGAGGAAGATTAAAAATACAATGTAAACATTCCAAAAATCCAACTCCAGTCAGTTCCTCAAATGATTTAATATAAATGCCGCAGCCTCCTCACAGTCTTTCCTGCTGTGACCTCAGCTCACTTCTTCCGCCCAGTTCTCAGTGCCTCCCCCGCAGTCTGCACTCTGGGCAAACCATTCGCTCTCCTGCAAACCCCACAGAAGTTTGTTTTCTCTGCATTCATTCATTCAGTTTCCTGAATTACCCACCTTTTCTTCTGCTGCTTTGTCTTGTTTTTGAAATCCTCCCCTTATTTCAAGGCCTACCTGAACTGTCTCTTCCCCCTTTGACAACTTTCCTGGTCCTTTCCTGATACCTTTAGCAAAGATACGCACCTTGAGGGAAGAAGAAGGGATTAATATCCAGTCACATGAATATTTAATAGAAATGTCCCTGCCTTTTCTAAATTAAAGATGACTACTTTCCTTAGATGGGTTAAGTAGGGACAACTTGGATGTATTAGAAGAGACTTTAGATGCAATTTTGTCTTGTCTGCCTATGTGACCATTGGGAAACTGAGTCATAGAAGTTGACTCAGGCAGCCCAAGGTCTCCCAAGAGCACAGCAATCCAGGTCTCCTGACGCTGCACTCCTTGGTCCCATTTGCCTCTGATCGCTTGGGTTCGTTCCAGTTTTATAATTACCTATAAAGTATAAGTGGCCGGTGATGCTGACCAAGGGATTTAAGAATGCAGCAGACTAAAAGGATTTAAAAAGAGATGAAAGAAGCAAAAGTCTTTTCCTGATTATATGTAGGTTTCTTACATGGTTTATTCAGTCAGTTATATTCAGAGAGCAATTTCTCAATTGCTTTTGCTTTGAGTATATATCCTGAACATGCCTGCAGCCTGCATTCACCAGAGGTGGCATCAGGAACGACCTAGGGCTTCCACTGAGCTGACACGCCCCCATCCCCCTACTCACCTGCCTCTAGGAAGCTGATTGCAGGAGTCAGCCCCCCGGCCCCACCGTGCACACAGCCACACCCACAGCCAGGGTGAGCCTAGGCAAACCCCGGCCCCACACTCTTCCTTACGTGGCCTCTGGGTCCTTGGGAACA
The DNA here is from genome assembly GCF_021234165.1 of Pteronotus mesoamericanus. Taxonomy (NCBI): domain Eukaryota; kingdom Metazoa; phylum Chordata; class Mammalia; order Chiroptera; family Mormoopidae; genus Pteronotus; species Pteronotus mesoamericanus. Next base: position 4,648,495 of record NW_026555200.1, read on the forward strand.
GATTATTTGGGAGTCAGCCAGCCACTTAGGTGTTCCAAATGAAAGAACACCCGCTAAGCTTTTTGCTGCTGCTCTAGGTGGGAAAGTCAGAGTCCTGGGGACGAGGCTTTTACCTGGCCCTCCCTGGCGTGCAGTGAGAGGCCTTTGTCCCACACACAGTCTCATATTTTTAATCTATTTCATTTTGTTCTCTCCCAGCTGCCTTTGAGAGTAAAGACTCAGTATACTCTGCATTCTTATTTGTAGCAAATGTTTGCCGGGGGGTCGAGCTCTGACAGCTGCTGGCTCCGCCGCAGCTGAAGGCGGTGCCGGCGTTCACTGTCAGGGTCGCTTTTCCAGGACCCTGCCCCTGCACCGCTCCTGCCTCGCCCCTCGGGGAACTAGTTCCTGGCGCTTCACACTGAACTTGCTCCATGCCTCTAAATGAAAAGCAGAGGCAAATCCTTAGACCCATGGCACAGAAAAGGGCGGTCCTGGAAAAAGACTAGAGGGATGCTGAATTGCTTGTGGCAGCGAGCTCTAAAAAATCTGAATTCTCCTTTCCCCCTCTTCCTCCCTCAAGGTGCGTACCTTTGCTCTCTTTCTCTCCTAAGCTCCAAGGGCCCTTCTTTTGCCTCTGTAACTTGTTTCCTGAGCTCCCACAGCCGTGCTGGCTCACGTTTTCTACCTCTGTGACTTTCTAAATAAACTTTCACTTGGATTTGAAAAATAATTTAATTCTAGGGTTGGAAGAACCGTTTGCAAATCATGTAGCTTTCTTTCCTACCTCCAGGTCGGGCCCCAACAAAGATACGCTGCCCAGAGGAGCCAGTCCTATGCCCTGAGCCAGTGGTTCTCACACTGTGGCCCCTGTACCAGAGCATCCACATCACCTAGGAATTTGTTAGAAATGTACATTCTCAGACCCCTGCGCAGGCCTCCTGAATCGGGAACTCAGGACATGGCACCTAGCAGTCTAGCTGAAGAAACCCTGCAGGGGATTCTGATTGATGCGCAGGACGGTTTGAGATGCTGCTCTGAGCCAAGCCCCAGCAGGACCTAATCACGGAGGCTTCTAGGTTCATCCTCCTTCTGTCACTGGGCTTCTTCAGCAAGTGGGTCGGGCAGGGTGGCTGCCCAGTTCTCTTCCTTTTTGATCTTGGCTGCGTACGGGTTGGAATGCTTGTGTCCCTGCCTCTTTTGATCATGCGCCAGAGAGTTGTGAAGTTAGTGACTCCTGAGCCCCGATTCTGGGATAATGGGCCTGGCCCGCTCTCCTAGATGGAGGCACCTGTCAGCAAGTTTATCTCTGCCCCCGACCCATGTCACCTTATAATGTAGTGCAACCCATGTCCCATGAGGCTTCTGAGCCGGGCCACTCGGAACTTACCTCCACTCCCAGTACCAAGCGAGAACATCCTGCAGCATCTCTCTCAGAAAGCAGGGAAAACTGAAGAGTCCCCTCGCTGAGTTGTGACGCTCGCATGAAAACACAACTTGTACCTACTCCGGCAGAGCGGTGTTTCCTCCCATTCAGAGGTGGACCGGGGAGGCAGCTGTTTCCACCGTCATGAGGCCATATCTGTTCTTGAGAGGGCTTTCGCCCTCCTTGCGGACGGGAGCCTGTTTAGCGTCACTCATAATCTCAATGTCTCAGAGTCCTTAGCAACGCTCTTGGAAATTATGCAAAATTCTGAGAACAAGCAGCGTCTGGATTTCTAGTAGACGTGACCATTGAAGAGCCTTCTTCCTTCTGTGCAGATTGGTTTCATGTCAGCCTGCAACCATTTGTATAATATTTTTAAGAGCCAGTTCTCCCTATAGCCCCAGGCCCAAAATGAATGTCCAGATGTGTCTCTCTTCAGATTGCTTTCTCTATAGGCCTGCCAAAGGGAAAGAGCTGGAATTCATTGGCATGTGAGGGGAGACATTTAATATTTATGAAGGGGGCCAGATGTTAAGGGCATTTCACATCATATCGAGTGAGACGTGGTCCCTATCTTTGATAACTCACTTTCAGACAAATAATGAGTACCAGGCCGTAGGAACGGCAAATTGCCAATCACTTCTCTGTTGTGGGACCCAAACAAAATTGCTTTTTCTTTAAAGGCTCCTGGTTCAAGGCAGGCCCCAACCATCCAGTTCCTCTGCGGCCCCCCAGCTAACCCAAGAGGCCAAAGAGCAGCAGGTTGAAGAGGTGATTTCAGTTAACTCAGCTGTGTGATTTCCTTCCGTTCAGGGGGCAGCTCCACCAGCAGTGCTGTGAAAAGTGGACCCTGGTCAATGATGAGACCCAAGCCAAGATGGCCCGGATGGCAGCTGCGGCTGCGTGGGGTTTAGGTGAGGCTTCCTCATGGCGCCCGGGTCCACGTGGGGAGGGGGAGGCTGGGCGCTCGCATCCGAAAGTGAGGTGCTGTGGCTGCAGGGAGGCTCTCAGACCTACAGAAGTGTCCAATTGGGGTCTGTGTTCACGTCTGTCTCTTCCAGCTGCCTCTGCCTGATGATTTTGACTAAGTTGTTAGACATGGGTAAAAATGGCTTTTCACAGAGAAGCCAAGGAAAACAGTGAGCAAGCGTCAAAATTAAGATATTTAGTGAGGTGTGTTTGGGTTTTTTTTTGTCTTAAACAAGTTACTGGTTTATTTTCTCTCCTGAGAATGAAATCTCGAGATAGAAATTCCCAGACTAGTGTTCTGACTTGATTGTCATCAGCCTTTTTCCATATTCCTGCCTTGCATGGGGCCTCTACATTCAAGTCTACCTCATGCTCCAGTGTGGCTGCTGGAGCTCCACTCATCATGTCTTTAGCCCAAGCAGGAATAGAGAAACTAGTGCTCTATCTACTTTTATTTCTTACCTTTCCCAACATATACATAACTGAATAAAATAGTATAATGAACCCCCATATGCCTTTCACTGTCTCTATCAATGATAAACATTTTGACAATTTTGTTTTCTCTCTTCTCCTTGCTGCCCAACACTCGCCCACCTTATCCCCTCTCCTCAAATATTTTAAAGCAAAGATTCCCTTTTAATACCCACAGATTGTGCAGGTTTCTGACACCAGGCCCCAGCATCTGTTCCAGCAATGTTCTTAATGAGGGAAAAGGGCCCATAGGATGTCTCAGGAGAAAAGCTTCAGCCATCAAGTCCAGAGGAAGGTTACATAACCTTCTGCCTACATTCTATCCCTCCTGAGTCACAGAGCTTATATCCTTTCCTTTCATGAGCTCTGGGCTGGAGCCAAAACATTTTTCAAAAATAAATTGCTTCCTGAGGAGTCATTGTTTGCTATTTTGCTTTTGCCCAGAGGCATTGAGAATGGATGAGCTGCTGGACTGGCGTGAAAGGCAGGAAAATGCCTTATAAAATTGGCAGCCCTGCAGTTTGTAGCTAGGGAAGCTGATATCTTTTCTGCATATGGTCTTGGAAATCCTGGCATTCGACTCATGCTCACCCCACCTGGGGAAGCCTCTCTCATCTGCATTCCTGGCTGCAGCCATTCTCCCCGTCGGCCGTGACACAGAGACTACTGTGCCATGACCCTGCCCATCTTTCTGTTATAACAGAGCCTCTTAAAATATTTATCTCATCCTTTCTGAGGCAAAGGTACTGCCAGAGTGAAATAGGCAAATTGTTTGTCTGATCCTGTCCCCTGTCTGGATAATGGCCATTTTCAGTTGTTAAGGGGAAAATGTAATTTGCAGTGTACCATTGACTGTGAGAGCCTAACTAGTGAGGAAGAAAGCCATTCCATCTCACCTAGAGAAGCCTGAGAGAGCCCTCCAGGTTAATGAGACACTGCATCAAGCCCTCTGGACACGCGGGCTTTCCTCTCCTGCCGCTTCTCCCATCTTTTATGGAGCTCCCTGGGCCTGCAGTGGAGTCCTGTGTTTGGAACACAGGTGTGGCTTTGTTTGTGAGGTTGGCTTGCTCGACCCCACAGCATATAGAGGGTCGCTGCAGGATTTTGACCCATCAGGCTCAAGTTTGTCTGGTTTGATCCCCAAGCTAAGTGCGGTAACAAGGGGAATGCCTGCCTGAGATGCTGCCTTTAGCCCAGCACGTTGACCACCCTAATGCTTCTCTCTCTCTCTCTCTCTCTCTCTCTCTCTCTCTCTCTCTCTGTAGGTCAGTGGGACAGCATGGAAGAGTACACCTGTATGATCCCTCGGGACACCCACGATGGGGCATTTTACAGAGCCGTACTGGCACTACACCAGGACCTCTTCTCCCTGGCACAACAGGTAAAAGCCCAGACCATCTAGCAAAGAGAAGGTAATGCTGCGTGGCCTCTCAGCTCCTAGGCACGTGGGGCCTGTGTGGATAGGCTGCTCTACTTCCGCTCAGGAGTTTGGCTCTGAACTCATTAGGGTAGCTTTGGAGCATAGTGCTCAGTGAGAATAAGACTGCCAGCGCCTTCGCCGGGGCCACTTTCCTCTCTGAGAGGGACACGTGTTCTGGAAGTGACCGTTCAGATTGCTTTTGGAGTGAGCTTCTTGGGCCATCGTTGCGTCCTTTTTACCACCTTGCCTTACCATTCCTTGTGGCAGAAGCTGTCCGTGTCATCAGGCACCCTCCGCAGCAGAAATCAGCCACAGGTTTCTTCTGGCTCTGCAGGTGTGTCACACGCTGATGACCTTCCAGGAAAGCAGTGCTTTATTTGAAAACCCTGTGCTGACTTGCTGAGGGAAATAATGACTTAATCACGTCCACCCTGTCAGGCACCAGGCTGTCTCGCGTGGGATGCTTGGGTAAATGACCTGAGCACTTAAAGGATGGGGACATGGTAATTAACCTTAAACATTCAAATGAGAAAGAGATCCACGTGATGGGTTTTTAACAGATGAACAGAGAGGTCTGCATCTGCAGTCCCAATGCCACCCCCGGGGCTCTGACGTACATGACGAGAACTGAGACCTGGGCCCTACATGGCACCAGCCCAGAAGCCCTTGTTTTCACACAGGGAGGACTGGGCATTCCTTTGCCAATGTCAGAGCCACTGTCCCGTGAGGACAAGGTGCTTTTAAGTCAGGGATGACCCCGGAGCCATTGAGTGTTTACACAAGCATGCCCATAAGGACAAGGTGAAAGCAGGTAGATCCCGAAATCGTCCTGTGGAACTGCAAGAATACAGTGATTCTAAGCACCCATCTCCCCTCCCTTGTTCAAGATTTTGGGTGTTAATCATATATGTGAAGCTTGTGGCTGCCATGCATTTCTGCCTTTGCCAAGAAATCAGGCAGTATGCTTCTCTAGCCACTCAGATCTGGGAAGAGGTTTCTTCCCTTCTTTGGTGAATTTTCCTCTTTGTCATTGGAATTTAAGTGAGGCCGGTAACGTCTGCAGCTCGTTGAGAAGCCTGAAAATAACAGCATGCCCTCTGATCCCCAGTCCAAAGCTCGGTTCCAGGGGTTTCCTGTTTCTCTCCTAGTGCATCGATAAAGCCAGGGACCTGCTGGATGCTGAGTTAACTGCTATGGCAGGAGAGAGCTACAGTCGGGCGTATGGGGTGAGTGCCAGATATTCTACAGTTGTCATTTTAGAGCCTCCTTCCAGCCCTTTTTTCAGAGTGGGCTACTGAGGACTCACGGGCTGCTGAGCGCACGCCTGTGTGTTTGCAGCAGATACCCTGCGCCGGAAGAAATGACTGAAGTGAATCCTGGCTTTTGGGTGGTTTGTGTGTATTCAATTAGAATGTGATTTGCTTTTGTCAGGCCATGGTTTCTTGCCACATGCTGTCCGAGCTGGAGGAGGTGATCCAGTACAAACTTGTCCCTGAGCGACGCGAGATCATCCGCCAGATCTGGTGGGAGAGGCTGCAGGTGAGCCTGGTGGGAAGCCCGAGTAGCTGGCCACCGCCCTCTCCTGTTCCATTCAGCGTATACTTCCCACCTCCTCACAGGCCTGTTTGCTTCAAAGCAAAACACTAAAGCATTTCAGCCGACCCTTTAGCTGTGAGGATGACCAATTTTCCAGTCTCCTTTTATTCTTCTCTAGGAATAAAAGAAGTCTTTGATAAGGGGCACAGCCAGCCAGTTGAGAATCTTAACCTCCAAATCAGCAGCTCTCAATTTCAGCTGCACAACAGCATGATCTGGAAAGCTTTTAAGAATTCAGATATCCAGGCCACTTCCCAGACCAAATAAATCAAAACTCCTAGGGACAGACCCAGGACCAGTACCTTTTTAGCCTCCCCAGGTGACTCCAGTGTGCGGCTAGCACTGAGCACCATAGCTTTACAGCCAGTCGCTGGCCACGCGCGTCCGGCCCTTTCCGTGGGGTTGCCTGATATTCTCAGTGCCTGCCATGTACAGTTCCTCGGGTCACAGTCATCCATGGTCTCTGTTCAGACAGTTTTCCACTGACGTTTCCCATCCCAGAGAAACTCTTCCAAGTCTTCCCTCAGTGTTTTCATTGTACATTCTGACCATTTTAGCACGAGGAGCTGTCGAGTCCAGGTCTGGGAGTCAGCAGTCTTAAGTGTCCTTGGAAAGGACAGTTCTCCCAGTCCTTGAGTAGGTTGGAGGGGACGTTCATCAGCAAAAGAGAGAAAGCCGTTACCACTTCAGAAGCCACTTGTCCCCCTCCTTGTCATAATCAACGTCCTCGGTTTTAAACTGTTTCCTCTTGGCTCGGGCCACACTTAATTCCAAGGTCTGTCTTCAGGCCCGTCAAGGGCTGTGCTTCCAGGCTTTTCAGTGGGCTGCGGCAAGGCCTTTGGAGTCCAGGCTGCATTCCTGTCTCGGCAGCTCAGGGCGCATTCCGCTGGAAAGGAAAGAGCAGTGGGCAGGGGACCGTCCAGGGCATAGTAGTCGTTCATGCCCTGAAGCGAGCACATGCAGTTCCCTCCCGTGTTTTATTAGCAATTATGAAATGCCCGTTGAATGTTTTGATGGAAAATTGTCTGTTGAACACCAAAGCAAACATTGCCCACTTGACTTGTACACACCCTGGTTTTTTAAGTGCCTGTCATTGTGAAGAGTTTCCAAGCCAGAGATCTGATGAATCCCCCGCCATTCTAACAAGTGGAGCTTAATCCAGTGAGAGCGTGGACTAGAGTCCTGGGGAGGGGAGGTCATGTCTGACTTTACTGTGTCCAAGACACTGTCATCATTTTAAGCCTTCGTCACTTTCGTATCTCAAGATGACAAGGTGTTTTTCTGCCTGACAGGGGCCACGTTATTTCAGCATCTGGGAGAAACTAGCAGATGGTGAGGAGTCATCAAAACACTCACTCAATATACTTTTCTCTGTTTTTCTAACTTTCCAAATCACTGTTGTCATGCTTAATGGGATGAAAAGATATGGTCCAAGGCCTGAAAATAAAGCATTAAGTTTGTGGTAGAAATTTGGCTCTTGTGGATGGCTTGCTGTCGAAACACTCACCAAACTGCCTAGAGGGGAAGACTGCCACTTTGTGGACAAGCCATCCAGACTGAAATCCCCAGCCAGTGTCTCCCACGAGGCAGAGTAGATGTCAGCCTCACTGGCATTGGGTCTCTTCTGGGGTTCTTTATTCAGGCTCAGTCTGTGTCCCGTCACGGTGAAAGGCCTACCATCATTGCTCCCAGACTTTTAAACTTATTTCTGCAGAGGACGGCTCGTTTGGTTTCGTGGAATTCACCACTGAGGCGATAGGTCTCTGAAATCCATCTCTCCTGATGGCTTATCTGAGTGGAAAAGGAGAGGCTCACTTTGCCCTCAGAAGTCTTTTGATATGAAATTAGCTTAGCCCTTTTGATAATGATTAAGTCACTCTTTTTTAATTAAGAAGAATTTATACATGTGAATGAGTGAGGCACTTCCCCTTCTCTGCAGTTTTTGATCTGAGACAAAAACAAAGGAAAGACTAAGCGTAAGCAAGGACAAAAGTCTGAGTGCAGGTTTAGGTGTTAATAACTTCAGAAATGTAAGTGCTACCAACTTATAAACACCATCATTTGAAATTTTAATTATTTAAACTTTTACACTTAGTTTTTGAAATTTGAATGCTACTTTTACATTGAATTTCTTCGGCAGTAAGAGTCATCTTCAACCAGAGAAACTAAAGCAAAAAAATAAAGTTAAAAATGCATTATTTACAATTCAGAAAAGAAACTTAAATAATTTAACCCTCACCATAGCCCTATGAAGTTGGTATTATTTTTATCCCATTTTACAGATTAGTCACAGAGATGTTATGGAGCCTGTCCAAGGTCACATAGATAGTAAGTGGCAGAGTCAGCCTTCAAGTTCCAGAGTCCATGTTCTGCTGCTCCCGGAATTTTGAGAAACCCCACCGAGGAGATTTGATCACAGTACCCTTCCATTGAGAAAGCTGAGATTAGAAAAATGAATCTCTTTTTTTGTTTCACGGCGGGCCTTGCTGTTGCTTCTGGGGATTAAGATAAAGCAGAGGACATATCTAATCCTCACCTGCGAATGTTCCAGGGCTGCCAGCGTATTGTGGAGGACTGGCAGAAAATCCTTATGGTGCGGTCCCTTGTGGTCAGCCCTCATGAGGACATGAGGACCTGGCTCAAGTATGCAAGCCTGTGTGGCAAGAGTGGCAGGCTGGTGAGTAAGCCCCCTCCCTGGGCGGCGGGAGGAGGTTGAGGAGGGAATGCGCCCCTGCCCCGGTTCTGTTTATACCCTGGCCTCTCTTGTTTTTAAGGCTCTTGCTCATAAAACCTTAGTGTTGCTCCTGGGAGTTGATCCGTCTCGGCAACTTGACCATCCCCTGCCAACAGGCCACCCTCAGGTGACCTACGCCTACATGAAAAACATGTGGAAGAGTGCTCGCAAGGTCTGTATCTGAATGCGTCCAACAGCAGGCCAAGTTTCTGCCTCTCACTGCCTCCGCAAGGCCCACAGAGAGCCATCGTGTCGGGGGTCGCTCCCGTTAGGAAGCTGGTTGGCCTGATTTCAAAAAGTGAATCATATTCAGGGAGATGCATGTACACCATTGATCAAACCAGTGAGGGCGGTCACAGTCGCATGAGCAGCCAGGATGTGCGGCAGCACAGGAACAGCACCGCTCCTGCCCCCTCAGAGAAGATGGGCCATTCAGCACATTTGCGAAAACACTGGCACTTTCACAAGGCCTGTGTGGTTTTTCAGACTTCTCGTCTCCTTTCCTATCATCGATTTGGGATTCAAAACACCACCACCCAGAATGTGATGCCGAAACCAGTGGGGAAAGTCGTCTCACAGCCAGTGCGGAATTCCTCTCCCTTTATTTACAGGCGGTCCTTGGGAAATAGATGTGGCTCCTGGTGGGGGTTTTCATTTTTATTAGGCAGTCTTCCTGGATGGTGGCGATGATGACTGTCAGGGAGGGCGCCTGCAGGCACAATGAGCACCTGCTTTGGCTCCCACATCCTCCTCCTCACCAGACAGAAGAGGGAGTCCCCGCAGGGGGCCTGTGGTGAGAAAGGAATGCCAGGCGGCCCCAGGGGCCAGCTATGGGGAGAGGTGATAACATCGCAGGGTGTCTCTGCTGAAGGCATATGCAGGAGATCCTTGGCCTGGGTCTAGAAATGGACTCCTTTTGTGAGTGGTTGATCCCATGGCTGTGATCGCCACTGGGAGTGGGATGGACAGACCTGTACCCAGGACTGCGCCTTCAGGGTTTGCTTCAGTCGTAACGGCCCAAGTTCCTTCTCCAAATGTGCAGTTTGGGCTTTTGTTTTGGTTTGTGTGTTTTCAGTCTCTGTAAGCCTTCCAAGCCAATGCATTTCTGATTGAAAGCACGACCTTCCTCCAGGCAAATGAGAAAAACAGAAGGTGCTGGATCTGAATGTAGTCTGGTTCCCTCCCTCCACGTAGCGTCCAAGTCTTTGAACGTCTTGACGAAGGCAGGCAGAAAGAGCCTTTGGCTAATATCTCAACCAGGGAGTGGCTTCTTTAACTGACCACAGCCCCACTTCTCCACAGATTAAGGCCTTTTATTAGGAGCCCAAATTCTGGTGAGAGCCATAAAACCACATGGATAAAAATTTAGAAACCTATTTAAAGTTAGGTGTTTGAATTTCAAGCCCAGACCTAGATATGTCACATCTTTGTAAGAGCTCAACCCAAAGAAGACTGACTACTTAATAACTGTGTGAACAAACAAGTCAATTACTTCTCTGAGCTTTATTTTCCTGCCCTATAAATAAGGACTCTCCGCGCCTTACTTAAGGCAGGTGAAGGTGTTTGAGGAAGATCAGGCCCTGTTCTGCAGGAAGGCGTAGGCAATGGGTATTTGTGCAAACAAAATGCTTCACAGCATTTAGTTGCAGCCTGGCCCTTATGTGAAATAGATCATTGTCTTGCCCGTAAACCGCTCAGGCAGTCAAAAACCAGGAATACTGTGCCCACCCTAAAGTCTGGACCTGAGAGAAGCCTCTTACTCTGAGTGACCATTTCTGCATCTATAAGGAGAGTCATTATTCCCCTCACTTCCTGGGAATGGAAAAAAGAAATGTTTTTAATAGATTTTTTTTAATTCCTTGAAAGTAAGTTGCCTCCATGCAACGAAGTAGAGAAACACTAGATTCTCCCACGCTGGGTAAACTCACTAAACTTCACATTGGGCTTCCTATCCAAACTGATACCCAGCCTTCCCGGCTCGGGCAATTTATCTTTCACTCAGCACCTTGCCGAGTCTTCCAGAGTCCAGCTCTAGGCCTTGACTGTCCTGACACGGCCTGTGGGCTCTGAAAGCTCGCGGCGTCTGAGTGCCCAGTTCAGTCCTCACCTGCTTGATGTGCGCACTGATCACGAGTCATCTCTCGCCTTTTCAGTGATTGATCGTTTTAGTACTGCCTCCCAGTTCTTTTTTTTTCACTTTTTAATCCAATTTCAGTCTGGTCAGTGTAGTTCTCATAGAAGAACTAAAGGGACATCCATCACTTCCCAGGTGTGGGATGCTAATGTAGTTCATTTTTCAAAGCAGGGGTGAGTAACAGGGCTATGTGAAGGCAGATGTCGTGGTAACTGCTGGAACATCTGTGTGTCTGCCCTGTCCTCATGCATGGATCGGCTGCCTCACCAGTTGTTTGTCACCTCATTCTGGCTCTGGGTTAGCCCCAGCTCTTTTTTCCTTATTTAATTCTGGAATGTCTTGAGTCAGCTCTCAAGGCTTCCTGCTTGAAGGGTTACTGTGCAAGTTTAGGTAAAGTGCCTGACACGTGGCCCATCACACGTACTCCATCAATGATACTGGTTCCTGTAGGCTAGCATCAAGGGTTGGGGTCCAGCGTGAGACTTCATGATCAGGAGTTAAGGTTGATTCCATTATTCCAGAGTATTGAGTGGCTCATCTTGTTACTAGGTCACTTCCACACCAGGCAGGGGCTGGCCCTGCCCTGGGACCTTTCTCGTGTCAGGCGCAGGTTCTTGAGTCACCCAGGAAAGATCTCAAGGATGAATCAGAGTTTTATTAAGGTAGAAAAAATGAAAGTGGCCAGGGTGCAGGCGCCATTGTGAAAGAAGCGAGAGGCGCACGTGCGAGCGACGCAGGTCAGCTCCCAGGTGAGTCGCTCCGGCCTTGGCCCTCGATGCCAAATACTCCTTTATTGGAAAGTATCTGAGATTGGCCCTGACGGCCAAGCCAGGGAGGTTCATTTTCCTTCAAGGCCATCACCACTGACATTGTTTCTATTTTAAAAAGAAAAAGAAAAGTAATTCATGTGATTTACTATAAGATCAGTCTGACCTTATTTATTGAAAATATTTATTTTTTTCCCCTCCTTTTCTGCAGCAAAGAACACATTGCCTCTTTTTTACATTCTCTCGCATACTGTGTCTCCACTCTACCCTGCCTATGTTGGTAGACTTATGTTGGAATCTATGTTGGTAGATTTAAATTTCACTATTTTTTTCCATTTGAGCTTCTGATGTTTGTATGCTCTACCTCCATCCATGGAGACCTTTAAAAATGTATGGACTCCTTTTATCAAGATGCTGGTGTGTCTGGATGTGGCAGGCTTATACAGATGGCTTGTAACTTACTCCCAGGTCTCTGTCTCTGCTCTTCCCTGGTTTGGCTGTTTCCTAATCTGTTTTCCTGTTTACCAGGAATTTCTGTTCCTAACCCAACCTTCTGCTCACTTGGTATGGAATCCCATAGTGTAAAAAGTTGTCACTGCTTGAGGATTCCTTGAAGATTTTGCTGCTAGGACACACGGTTCAACTGGGTGTCTCGTTAGCTGGTAACTTCCTCCTCTTCCCCGTGGAGGCATGGCCTGTTCATCCCATCTCTGTGTTCTTATTCGGGTACTGAGGGGTCTATCAGATTTTTCTTTAGCAGTAGTTTTTGCTCTGCTGGAGTGTCCAAGGTCCTGCAGCGTTTTAAACAAATAATAAAGTTTTACTAGCCTGAACTAATTCCCCATCAGTCTAATTCCCCCCAGGGCAGTATGCGGATAGTGAGTAAGCAGTTGTTTCCAATTACTTCCTAGGAATTGTTATTTGGGGTAGCCAGGCAAGTAGCTTTTCCAAGGCTTATTAAACCAGCAATTACAGTTGGCAAAGGAGAGCTAAGACTTGAGTCGAAAAAATATGAAATCTTGAAAAGCCCAGCATCATGCCCTGGCCCTACAGTGTTCTTACCCCGTGTTCCAGGGTGCTCTGTTTCGAGAGGGGTTGGCTCACACGCCTATCACATGAACAGTAGTTCATTTCCCATGAGGTTGGGCCGCATGCCAAGTGGCTCCCTGTGCCCTTGTCCTGTGCAGATCGACGCCTTCCAGCACATGCAGCACTTTGTTCAGACGATGCAGCAGCAGGCCCAGCACGCCATCGCCCCTGAGGACCAGCAGCACAAGCAGGAGCTGCACAAGCTCATGGCCCGGTGAGGTCCCCGCTGGCCAAGGCTGGACGCACCCTGGCCCACCATGCCAGCAGCCTCCGCAGCAGGGAGGTGTCCGTGGGCATGTCCTTGGGCAGCCAGCTGCTTCCACCTTACCTTTTCCCGTAGAGACCCCAGGCAGCCATCAGATCACACTGCCCCCGAGCCTCTGCTACTTATTTCTACAGGATTCAGGAGCCCAAGAGCACCCATGTGCTGTTCCCCTCCTGGTCTCTGGCTTCCCAGTTAGACTCTTTGTTTTCCAATGCCAGATGTGCTGCTAATTTGATGTGCAACTTTAGATAAGTTACTTAACCTCTCTGTGCTTCCAGTTGGTCGTCATATAAACCAGGGATAGTGAGAGTTCCTATTTCCTAGGGTGGTGTGGTACCTAAGTGGTGTGAGGATTAGTGGAGAGAGCACATTGCCAAGCATGTGGAGCAGTACCTGAAACAGAGCAGCAGTCAGCGAATGCTAGCTGTTAACATTGTCACTGTAAAGAATGGGGAAGGGAAAGTGAGGCAGACGCCATGTGGCAATAAAAGAAACTACTCCCAACTGCTGCCACCCACAAAACTTGGATTTGGGAAAGACAGGTCCATGCAGACCTACCTGTACCTGGTCCCCGGTTTATGCTAGCATTGAAAGACCTCTGTTAAGAAGAGATAATACCACAAAAGTGTATCCCAAACACCCATCCTTTTCCTTCTCTGTGATTTACAGCTCTCTTGGCTCCATCATGTTGCTTCCTGAGAGCAAGCGAAACACTCAGAAAGGCCGTAGTGCTCCCTGTCGTAACTCATTCTCCTTTGAGGAGGGAGCAACATATGGGGCCTGTTTCTCTGTTCCCAGGTGTTTCCTGAAACTTGGGGAATGGCAGCTGAACCTCCAGGGCATCAACGAGAGCACAATCCCCAAAGTCCTGCAGTACTACAGCGCCGCCACAGAGCACGACCGCAACTGGTACAAGGTAACGGGACGCACGGCTCCCAGCAGTGCCTTCGCCCGCTGGCCCCCCAGCACCGGACAGCCTGGCTGCGCGCTCCTGCTTGGCAGCTGGTCTGGTGCTGTGAATTTGCTGCTTTGAGTGCCGGGAGACGGCCTGTCAGAGGCCCCTTACAAGTTTAACTGGTTCTGAAAGATGGATTCTTTTATTTGAGAAAGACTTATTACACCTTTATTAGGTTCATGGCTGCTGCCTTCCAGACCCTTAGCTGCTTGTTTTCCGAGGAGCATCTGGACACGTGGTTAATCCCTGGAACTTTCTCTTCCCTTGGGTCATCTGTTCCTTCCCAGCTTCTTTCTGATTTCCATTCCTGTTCACTCTTCATTTAGGAACTTAACTTTCTCTGTTTTTATTGGAAAGCTCTGGGTAACATCCTGTTATGTTGTAGGAACTTTTCAAGAAGATAAACAGAACTAGGAAGTATATAAAGATATGACTGACTGATAGAGGAGTGACTCTTGGAAGTTACATTGAGGGGCCTCCTGGTGATAGCTGCTTGGTAGAGCTGATGTCACCGTCTCCCTGGCCTGCTGGTCCTTTGTGAAGTAATTGCCCTGGGCTCCCAATTTGTGTCTGAAGACCACAGAAGGATCCGCAACAAAAATCTTATCTTTATTAAGCATGCTTCATTCCGACCTGAAAAATGCCCACTTGGGGATGTCAGCAATAATTACTCTCTGGGACAGCTTCAGTCCAAGGCTGGAAACGTAAATGAAGTAAACCCTTGATTAGCTGGGGCCTTAATAATTAGAACTGCCTCCTAACCAGGTTACTTTTCTTCATTCATCTTTTAGGGGAAAAAAACAAGCCACAAGGAAAAAACTACTTCTAGGAATTTTAGTTTTAGGTTTATACTGTCTTCTACCATCAGTGGTGTTGTCCTTTGTCACCATATCTGCCAGCTCCATGCCTGGCACGCAGCAGATATACAGGAGGTATTTGTTGAGTAAATGAGGGTGTGGGTAAACTGAACCTGGGTCACTACAGAATTCCTGCTCACCAAATAAAGGTCAATTATGATCAGCCTCTCTGCTTAGAAGGAGAAATGGGCACATTTTTATTAAAGAAAGGTTTTTGGCAAGGGAACACAAAGGAATTTCATGATTACCCAGAAAGCCAGCTGTGAGTGGTTTATTCATTGTCTTGCTACCACTGCACACCTACGAGGCCCCCGGGCCAGCTCTGCATGCCGCGCTCCCCACCACTCAGCGTCCCTGCTGTTGCGCCACGCCTCACACCCAGACCTCACAGGTGTGGCTCGTTCCTCCTTTACCCACAGGAGCACCAGAGGCTCCTCCGGCAAACTGCCACTGCGCGCTAGCTCTCTGGCCGGCCACGGGCCGGGTGTGAGGGCCGGACAATGAGCAAGGTCCACCCTCCACAGTGTTCCTGTGCCCTCATCATGTTCCTTTCCCCACTGTCACATGACCTGGCTAAGCTCTGTGGCCTCATACCGTCTGTTCTACACACTGCTGCCACAGTAAAGCTCCCTTTCCTGCAGCTGAAATGGGACCTCCTGGGCCTGCTCTGCCAGCCGCTGCACAGTCTGACCCCTCCCCTCACGCTCTCCCACCAGGCCCTAAGCTTCAGTCAGATCTGGTGCTTTGCTTCCTGGGCTGGCCCAGCCTGCGCCTTTGTCCCTGTCCTTCCCCTACCAGGAAGTCCTGACTGCTGCCCTCGCTTGTACCCTCCTTGCCCATCAAAGGCTGCCGAAGACCTACCCCAAGTCCCTCTTCTCTGGGAAGCTTTCCCATTGTCCGTCTCTTACTGCCCTGTTGCAGTCTGCCTGTGTTCAGGTTTGGGAGTGAGCCTCCTACTAGATTACACGGTTCCTGATCAAGGACCAGAGCTGGCTCCTCTCAGGCGCCCCTCCCCCACGGCGCCCTCCACAGTCCCTGACAGGGTCGGTGTGCCACAACAGGAGCGTGCCCCATCGAATGGCGTGAAACACCCTATCCCCCAGAGTCCCGTGGAAGTGACGTTTTGCTCTCCTGAGCGCTGAGCAAAGGGCAGTCACAGCGTCCCTCCTCAGCTCTGTCCTCAGCCCCCTCCAGCCCTTGCTGCCCAAGCCTCCCTCTGCTGCTGTGGTCGCAGCCCCATCATCTGTCCTCGCTCTGCCCACCAGGCCTGGCACGCATGGGCAGTGATGAACTTCGAGGCTGTGCTCCACTACAAACATCAGAACCAAGCCCGTGACGAGAAGAAGAAACTGCGTCACGCCAGTGGGGCCAACATCACCAACGCGACCACTGCCACCAGCACCGCAGCTGCCACCACCACTGCCACCAGCACCGAGGGCAGCAACAGCGAGAGCGACGCTGAGAGCAGCGAGAACAGCCCCACGCCCTCGCCTCTGCAGAAGAAGGTCACTGAGGTACTGGCCTTTCCTCCTCTATGGACTGACCCAGGCGCAGGGCGCTTTAGCTGTTGGGCTTATAGGAACCCGAGGCTTTACTCTGATGTGCCAGATGGAGCTAGAAAACACTGCTCGTTTGCCATGTAGTATTGTTGGAGACAGAGCTTTTGTGAACGTACTTGTGTCTGGGGAACTGACGTAGCCCTGCGCTGAAGAATGAGTTCCTTGTCCTGCTTCCCCACGCGTGAGCTCATTCTCCTAAGGCCCGCACCTGTGCGCGTGGGTGGCCGTGCACATCTGCAGGTCCACTCTAAGCACAGAGCCCAGCGGGACCTGTCCTCTGCCTTTTTCCTCCCCTGCCCCTCCCCCTCCCCCTCCCCCTCCCCCTCCCCTTGAGAGTGTACCCAGGCAGCTGGCAGGCCCAGAGGGCCATGTGTTCAGAGACTCAGCCCCACCTCCTTTGCTGCCCTGTTCAGGAAGCCACCCTTAGCCTAAAATAATAACAGTTAGGACACCACTGCCATTTATTGCTTGCTGTGTGCCAGGTTTTGACCGCAGCTTTCATGCGTTCCCTGATTTAACCCTCATTACCCCTCTTTGACATGGGTGCTGTTAGGCTGCTGTGCCCAGGTTCCAGATGAGAAAGCTGAGGCAAGAGTGTCACTAACACATATGTGTTCCCACAGGATCTATCCAAAACCCTCTTGATGTACACTGTCCCTGCCGTCCAGGGCTTCTTCCGTTCTATCTCCTTGTCACGAGGCAACAACCTCCAGGATACGCTCAGGTATCAAGGACGGGACATGGAAACCCTGGTAGGCGAGGGATTTGGGATTGGCAGAATCCCAGATCAGGTTCTCTTTCCCTTCCCCACCCGGATAAGTATATCCAAGAGCAACAGCGGACCAGGCCCCACCCACGTGGGTGAAAGGTGAAAGATTAAGGAGAAGTGGCCTGAGAAGTCTTCACATGTGGTTTGTTGTGTAGGGAAGAAGAAATTCATCTGTTTGTTGCAGTATTGCTGAAGTACCCTCAGCTTTTAGAGCCAACTCTGGGAGGCTAAATATTTGACGTGGCCCAGCCAGCCCAGAGGCTGCAGGTGACAAGGGCGGCCTCCTTCATTTGGGGAGCTCCAGCCGGCTAAGCGTCAGGTTTCTGAGTTACCGGTGTTATGCAGGTGACTCTGTATTTGCAAAGATGACCCCTGGGTTGTCCAGGGCTTATCTGTTAGATTTCTGAGCTTATACCAGGGTGACCCCTCCACATTATCTGGAGTGAAATGATTACCTGCTTGGGATGATCCTCCTGGTGTTGCGGCTGAGCATTGCGGCTACCCCCACCCACCCACCCACTCACCCACCCACTCACCCACCCACTCACTCACCCACTCACTCACCCACTCACCCACCCACTCACCCACCCACTCACCCACTCACTCACCCACTCACTCCCGAGTGGTCCCGAGGCCAAACACCCTGCTGAGCCCCTGGTTCAAGGCCCTGCCAGTTATTCTCTTCTCAAGAATCTTAAAGGTGAGAAACAAGCAGACAAAAGTTGGGAAACTAAATTTCCTGTGACTTTCTCATTTTTCTCTTCCAGAGTCCTCACCTTATGGTTTGATTATGGTCACTGGCCAGATGTAAATGAAGCCTTAGTGGAAGGGGTAAAGGCGATCCAGATTGACACGTGGTTACAGGTGAGGGTGCGCAGCTGCAGGTGCGGCCGTTTGGTTATAGGTGAGGATGAGCCAGCTCTCGCTCCCCCTCCATCCCTCGGAGCCACACAGTGTTGGGAGCAGCTGGCAGCATGTGCTGTATGCACAGTGGTGAGGAGGTAGGGATGGGTCCCAAGGACAAGGCTCCTTATTTTTGGTTTCTTTAGAGAACTGAAGAGAATGAACCATTTCAGTGTCCAACAGAATCTACCAAAAGTAACAAGAGCTGGTCATTGCCCTGAATAACGAGTTGTTTCCATGTCACATAAGCTACATAATTGTGCCTCTTGAGTAACAGGTCATACCTCAGCTCATTGCAAGAATTGATACTCCCAGGCCCTTGGTGGGACGTCTCATTCACCAGCTTCTCACAGACATTGGTCGGTACCACCCGCAGGTATGTAGAGACCTTGGCTAGCTTCTCCTCTAACAGCTGACCTTTTGCTTTAATTGTCAGTCTTTCCTAAAGCCACTCCAGAGAAACAGGTGCTGGCCCCCCTCCCGCCCCTGGCAGGGCCGCCCAGCCAGCAGTCCCAGGGCCCTTTAGGAACGAGTGAAGCCCCTGCCTGGCAGACTCAAACAAGCGTCAGTGTCATGCCCACTGTTTCCTTTGTCATCCTCCTCAAGTTAGCGCCAAGCTCCTTTTGCACAGGTTTGCAAGTGTTCCTCTGTGTTTGCTTCAGGCCCTCATCTACCCGCTGACGGTGGCTTCTAAGTCTACGACCACAGCCCGCCACAATGCAGCCAACAAGATTCTAAAGAACATGTGTGAGCACAGCAACACTTTGGTACAGCAGGCCATGATGGTGAGTCAGGGCCAGGGCAGGGTGTCGCGGACCCTGGTCGCCTGGCTGGAGGTCTCAAGTCATTGTTTTTCTTCCTCACAACAGTGCTGCAAGCTCCCTCTGGCTGTGAGAAAGAGTACCTGCTACTTCTCCAAGACATTCTGAGTTTAGCTTATCCTTCTCTTCTCCCCCTCTGTGATCCAGGTGAGTGAGGAGCTGATCCGAGTGGCCATCCTCTGGCATGAGATGTGGCACGAAGGCCTGGAAGAAGCTTCTCGTTTGTACTTTGGGGAGAGGAATGTGAAAGGCATGTTTGAGGTGCTGGAACCCCTGCATGCCATGATGGAACGGGGGCCCCAGACTCTGAAGGAAACGTCCTTTAACCAGGTATGGGGTAACAAAGCCTGAAGGGCATGGCCCAAAGCTGGGGTGTCCACCCGGTGGCCCGCAGGCCACAGGCAGTCCGGGGTGGCTGCGGATGCGGCCCAACACAGAATCATAAGTTTACTTAAAACGTTGAGATTTTTTTTTGTGATTATGTGTCGCAATGCATTTAATGTGTGGCCCAGGGACGCTGGAAGGTTGGGCAGCCCTGGCCCAAAGCGTTTATCAGACAGACCACTTTCCCTCTGGCTTTTCTGCTGACTTGAATAAAACGAGGGCGGTCACGGGATATAAAAACATCAGAAATTTCATTTTCATTGTTACAAAACCCTCCCAAAATGTTAACTGGAAAACCACAAGACCCCTCACGAGAGCTCCCTTTCCCTAACAAGCCGTCCTGAGGTTGGGAGCTCCGGGCGCACATTGCCGCTGCGCTGCCGCGCTGCCCTTGACGAGGCGCCGCCTCCCTGCCCGCGTGCTCCCAGGGGCCCTGCCGTCTGCTGGGGAGTCAGCCTACGGCTCGGTCAACACCCGGGACCACTTGGAGATTTTTCCTGCATCCTCTCTCAGGCGTATGGTCGAGACTTAATGGAGGCCCAAGAGTGGTGCAGGAAGTACATGAAATCAGGGAACGTCAAGGACCTCACCCAGGCCTGGGACCTCTATTACCACGTGTTCAGACGAATCTCAAAGCAGCTGCCTCAGGTAGGATCTTCCGGTTCTAGCAGGATTAACTGTCATTATAGCTCTTTCTGTGGTACTACTTGTAATGTTCCAGCACTAATTCCAAAGCACCTGGTTTCACTTGGCAGACTTTGGGATAAGTCATTGCTATTAGCAATTCATTGAAAAATACTTAAATTGCATTTAATTCCTCTCTGAAGGCAAGAAACTAAACCCTGTGGTAATCATTCACAGCTCACATCCTTAGAGCTGCAATATGTTTCCCCCAAACTTCTGATGTGCCGGGACCTTGAATTGGCTGTGCCAGGAACATATGACCCCAACCAGCCGATCATTCGCATTCAGTCCATAGCACCGTCTTTGCAAGTCATCACATCCAAGCAGAGGCCCCGGAAGTTGACACTTATGGGTAAGGACAACTGTGCGTGTCTCCCACCTGCAGCTCCCTCCCACCCTGGCCGGACCCCTGCCCCGCGTTGGAAAATACTGCTTGCTGTTCATGCCACCGGTCTTTCACGTGCTCTGTCTCTCCCATGTTCACTGTGAGGGGAATAAGGGACAAGCGGATTTCTCCATATTTCATCCTCAAGGCTCCTAGTTCATTCACACAGCTGTGCTTGTGTAAGGGAAGCATAACCGTTCTGCAAGAGCCAGGTGGAAGGGCACTGTAGAGTGAGCAGCGTGGCGCGCAGGTCGTGGTGGGCAGCGGTGGGGGCTGAAGAGGCTGACAGGGAGGCATCCGGACACGCGTGGACAGGACAGGCTGCGCCGAAGGAGGGGCATCTGGGCTCTGCGGTGTTCTTTTGTAACATCGCAGTCCCTCCTTATGGGGTAGGACTGGGTAAAATTCAAACAAGGAGGAATGAACTCTCACAGTGAGGTTTGTTACCTGGCTGGGTTAGTTTCGGGAGGCCTAAGGACTCTGGTGGCATGTTGAGGTCTATTTGCCTTTAGCAAATAATGCCCATGTTTTTTGTGTGCAGCGATTATTCGCCAGCACCAGTTCCCTGGGGTCCACAGGTACTCAGTCTCTCCACGGGCTGGCGTCTTCTCATAGTAAACCATGTGTCAGTCAGGCGCTCAGCCATATTTAATTAAAAAGACCTAATGAAGGAACTGTTTCCAGAGGTGTAAGCAGAGCTCAGAGAACTAACAGTGAGAAGCTGTTACCTTCCCCTTCCACACATGAAAAGGCAAGGCGCCCATCAAGGCCTGGTACCACCTATGACTCAGTGAGTTGAGGTTCAAGAAAACCTCAGCGTATTGCTTGCCGGAAGACTGGCTGTGAAAGAGATGGGTTTATTAGTTTTCTGCCTCGCAGGCTTCCCCAGTGCAGGGTTATAGAGAGAGCCCAGGAAGCAAAGTGGACAGGGCCTACAAGGGGATGTGCTCACACACAAGCTTGGAGAGATTAGAACGTGAGCTCTTTCTCTGCAGTTGATTACAGTCTGGGCTCACGTCTAGAAGCAGTTTCTCTTTGGCCATTTCTTGACCCAGGAGCTGGCCAGGCTCCCAGGCTCCCAGGCTCCTACAGTCCCCTCACACACTGCATACCACCAGAAGCTGTAGTCCAGGTAGAGGGACAGAGCTGCTTCTAGAACTGTGACCGAGCTGGTTGTCGGGGGCAGGTACCCTGACCTCTCCCTCTTCCCGCCTTCTGACCTTCTGCCAGTGTCCCCATTGGCCAAGCCCAACCAGGAGCCCAGGTGATCCAGCCTGGAGAGGTCAGGCTTCTCAGGGCAGGGCAGGGCAGGGCAGAGCAGAGTGGGTTGGGGAGGGGGACATTCAGAACGACCATTTCTATGCAGAATCATCTCTGGTCCTCAAGGACAGGACTTTTTTAATGTATTTATTTTTAATTTGAACAGCATCGCATTGCAGACCACCAAAAAGTAGGACCTTTTATTTGCCCATCAGTTCTAGGGAAAGTTCTTTCCTGCTGGTGGGGTAAAGTACATGCAGTTTGCAGGGCCTTTGGAAGCCAGTGGTGGCCTGCCCCCCAGCAGGTTGGGGACCCTCGGACCCACGCTCACGGCTCCCGCTGTCCCTCACAGGCAGCAACGGGCACGAGTTTGTATTCCTCCTGAAGGGCCACGAAGACCTGCGGCAGGATGAGCGGGTGATGCAGCTCTTCGGCCTGGTTAACACCCTCCTGGCCAATGACCCCACATCTCTGCGGAAGAATCTCAGGTATTCAGGATGGCTCATTTTTTCCTACGTCTCTGCCATATAGTTAGGTACTTTTATGAAATATAGTATAAAAGAAAAATTCTCCATATTGTTAGAGTATTCTCATACAAAAATGCCTTTAACAACCTCCAGAGATCCAGAATGGAACACTTTGTGGCCATTAGACTGGAGATTGTACAGATTTGATGCGCTTTACCTGTGATGGGATTCCAGCCCAGCCACACCTTTCCTTTCCTCAGCACTCTCCTACCCCTCTTTGTATTAAGAGCGTGAATATTAAGTTGGGAGGTTATTGTAGGCTTAGAAATAATGACCGGATTTCCCCCACAGCACTGAGTTCATTAGGCAGGTTGAGAGACCCACGTGCTTTTCACACTGCCAGTGCCCTGTCCCTGTGTGAGGCCTTACCCTTGGCAAAAGGCCCTCTTCGCACACCCCGTGACAGCCCTGTGTGGGGGGTGCGTTAAAATTGGTGTGCACGTGCCATGGGTGGGTGGGTCAGAGGTGTGCTCTGCTTCCCGCGCAATAACCTCGCTTTCCTGTGGGCGCCAGCATCCAGAGGTACGCAGTCATTCCTCTGTCAACCAACTCGGGCCTCATCGGCTGGGTCCCCCACTGCGACACGCTGCACGCCCTCATCCGGGACTACAGGGAGAAAAAGAAGATCCTTCTCAACATCGAGCATCGCATCATGTTGCGGGTATGTGGAGAGGCTGCCAGACCCAACCCTCTAATGTCTCGGAGGCAGAACCCACCGGTCGGGAGGCTCTACAAAGCTGCTTTTCTTGTGCTCTTATATGTGTCCATCACGAAAAAATCGATTTGAGAGACTCAGCCACTGAAGAAGGTTTAAGGATGTGACTCCTTCTCTAAGAAACAGAAAGACCCTACGGCCCAAAATTTAAGGTTTCATGAGGCTGGGCTCTGTTATTTATCAGGTACATACTGCATACAGAGCACTGGCCCTGTGGAGAAATAATGCTTACTTAGGAGATGTGTAAGTAATAAGAAAGAATTGTTTCCCAAACCTCGACCCGTGCAGCGCCCTCACACGCCCCGGCGGGCCTGCGCTGCTGGGGGGCCTGCTGTTTCACCCTTAGGCCCTGCGCCTCCTGTGGTCGCAGGTGGGAGCAGCCACTCCGTTTTTCCTTTTGCCACATTCTTTCTTTGCTCTCCTTTTGGCTGTGGAGGTGAAATTCGAACCCAGCTTCGCCTGGACCTGAGCCTTATTCGTTCCTGGGTTTAAACTGCTTGGCTGGGGCCGCTCACTCACAGTGGTTGTGTCCTGATGCAGATGGCTCCAGACTACGACCACCTGACCCTGATGCAGAAGGTGGAGGTGTTTGAGCACGCCGTCAATAACACGGCCGGGGACGACCTGGCCAAGCTGCTGTGGCTGAAAAGCCCCAGCTCCGAGGTACGGCACCCTTGGCTTCGTGCACGCACTGCTTTCGGCGCGCGCACTCCTGTCGGGGTGGCTCTCGTTCGTTCAGCTGCACCTGTGGACTTGTCTCTGTTAGGGTTAGCTGTAGGTCATGCGCAGAGTTTTCTAACAAAGATTAAATGGAGAGCCAGGCAATTTAGCAGATGTAGATTTAGTGCTTTAATGTTTCTCCCATTACTTACAATAGTACTTGAACTGTTATATATTAAGGCAGTTAAATCTTTTTCATGTATGTTACAAATTTCCTATTTATTGGGTGTTTTAATTTTGTTAATGGTATACTTCTTGGTTTTCAATTTTTGTTTTGTTTTTGATACATGGGCATTTTTTAAAGTTGAAAGTTAACAGATGTTTAATTATAAAAATTTGTGCCTTTGACTTTATATTTGAAAGACCCTCTTCATCTCAAGATTGTGTGTCTTTTTACATATATTGTTCTAATTATAAGATTTGTTTATACGTTGAAATCCTTAACCCAATTTGGAATATAGCATTAGGATATAAATTTTATCTTCTTAAAATGGCTAGACAACACTACAGTATTTACCAAACAATTCACCCTTTCCCTATTTGAAAGATTCCATTTTTATTATACACTAA
Organism: Pteronotus mesoamericanus; assembly: GCF_021234165.1. NCBI lineage: Eukaryota > Metazoa > Chordata > Mammalia > Chiroptera > Mormoopidae > Pteronotus > Pteronotus mesoamericanus. The sequence goes on from NW_026555200.1 coordinate 4,672,454, forward strand.
ATTTGTAGAGCTTCTATTCCTTTTCATTGACCTTTCTGCCTGTTTCGCCTCAAGTTCCGTAGTGTTAATACATGTTTCTTCTCATTGGCTGTTTTCCTGCTTTTCTTTTCTAGATAAATTTTGGGATCATTTTGTTAAAGTCCAAAAAAAAACTACTGAATTTTTATTGGAATTACACGAAATGAATCAAATAATTTGGGAGGATATTACATCTTAACAATCTTAAGTAGATATTCTCAAATGGATATTTTCATTTATTCAAGTCTTGATATTTCTAAGCCAAGTTTAATCTATTTAAGTTCTGCACATTTCAAGTTTATTTTGAGCATCATCATTTTTTTATAATCGTGAATGGGATCTTTATTCCATTATACATTCTAACTGGTTATGATAGAATATGAGCAAAAAACTGGCCAGGGTATAATTATGTGGGAATTATTTAAAGTTCCCAGAGCCTGGGTTCACTTGAGCTCCTGTGTTCTAGGTGTGGTTTGATCGAAGAACCAACTACACCCGCTCTTTAGCTGTCATGTCCATGGTTGGGTATATTTTGGGCCTGGGAGATAGGTGAGTGAATTTGTTTCTTTTAGTCTTTTTTCTCCATTATAATATTATTGAATGGTTTCATTTTTTTTTCCCAGTGAAATCGATGACCATTTTGTAAATGTTTGCATTTTGTACCTCGGGAATTTTTTGCAGCATCAACCTTAGTCTCCTATTTCTTATCCATGCCAACAGAGCAACACATCAAACTAAAGAGAAGAAAAATCATAGTTCAAGGGTTCCACTTTCTGCATAGGTTGGTTTAATGTATTAAAAAAAAACATTAAATCCAATTGATTTTGTTGATTCAATAACCATTTATCAATCACTGCTATGCTAAGATAAATAATTCCATTTCTGTAATTGAAACCAACCAAAGTAGATCCTTCTGATATTTCTTCACAATAAATTTTATGCAGATATACTGACTGGAAAAGTAGTTTGGGAATGTTCAAAAATTGACTCACTGGACTTCTTTTTTAAAATTAGTTTTCTGATGTCCACTATTTTTCTTCTGGGATCATGTCTCATGCACTTATTTGAAAGTGAAAGTAATTTTATCGCACAAAAATAATAAATTCTCATTTAAAAAAAAGAAAAGGCAGAATGCCTGCCGACAAAATGCAGGTGATCCTGCCTGAGCTGGCCCCGGGCTCAGGGAGGCGAGACCCTGTGGTAGGTGTGGGTAGAGCCTTGTCACTCTGAGACACCAGCACCACCAGAAACAATTTGTCTTGGAGGCAACGTATCATGGTATTGTGGGGCAACTTGCAATCACTCAGAGAAATCCTCGTTTCGGGCCTAGAGCAGGGGCTGGCAAACTTTTTCTATATAATAAATATATTTGGCTTCGTTCGCTATACAATCTCTGTTACAACTACTCATGTGTGCCATTGGAGCACAAAAGCAGCCTGAAACAAGTGAGCATGACAGTGTTTCAATAAAACTTTATTTACAAAAGCAGCTGGGAGGCTGGATCTGGCCTGAGAGCCATACTCTGCCAACCTGTTGCCTAGAGTGTCACACCCTTGCCGATTTACTTACCAGCGTCATTCTCCTGACCTGCCCTGGTCTCTGTTCTGTTTCTCAAAGGCACCCATCCAACCTGATGCTGGACCGGCTGAGCGGGAAGATTCTGCACATTGACTTCGGGGACTGCTTTGAGGTGAGCACGTGCTCCAGAGCCCCACATAAAGCTCACCTCCCCGGGTGACCGACTTTCACCCTCCTCTGGCCATTTCAGCAAACATAAGGCCACAGTGCATGAGCTCCCCGCTCCCTCTCCTACCAAGGTGATAGGAGGTCCGATCTAAGAAATGATATCCATGCTCTTTAATACTTGGTTTAGTTGGACTCAAACGCTCCCTGGGGTGAGGGCCACTTGCTCACTGTGCACACCCCCTCTTTGGGTGGAAGAACCCTCCCCCTCCACCACGACCTGCTGGCCCAAGGCCTGGGCATGATGCATGCTTTCTCTTTTTGTTCTCTTTCCCTCTTTCATTCTTTTTTTTTCTTTGTTTTTTAAGTTCCTGTGATAAATCCTCTCACTAAACTCAAGCTACTTTATTTCTATACTTTAATTGAAATCAATGCTAGTGATGCAAAAAAAAAAAGCCACCTGCCTTCACCTGGCATTAGCCAAAGAAAACCATCAAAGCAGTGCACTTGGTTTTTCCCCCTTGCTTCCCCTATAGGTTGCTATGACCAGGGAGAAGTTCCCGGAGAAGATTCCGTTTAGACTGACGAGAATGTTGACCAATGCTATGGAGGTGAGTAGACACCGGTAAGAAGCTGCTTTGCAATAGAGTCAATACACTGTGACCCTCCCTGAGGACAGACTCACTTGTTAGGGCTCATCAGTTCCCCAAAATGCACAGAGTGTTTCTGTAGTCTTTTCCTGGTATTTTCCCTTGTGTTAGAAATGACCAGTCTTTGAAAGTATTACCATACTTTGCATCACATTAACCACAATGTCATATGAATCGCAGTCGTGACCTGATGGACCCCTTGCTCCGAAAACATGCCCAGGGAGCCTGATACATCAGTAATGGCCTGTGTCTGCTTCCTCACTGGGGGCGACAGCCTGACTTTTGGTCGTGGGCCTCGGGGGGCCAGTGTCAGTGCCTTCTGTGGTGAGTGCTCTGGCCCCTATGCAGGTGACTGGTCTGGACGGCAACTACAGAATCACGTGCCACACGGTGATGGAGGTGCTTCGGGAACACAAGGACAGCGTCATGGCTGTGCTGGAAGCCTTTGTCTACGACCCCTTGCTGAACTGGAGGCTGATGGACAGTGCGTATCAGCAAGTGCTTGGGAGCCAGAGTCGGCGCTCTCCCGAATTAGGAGTGTCTGACACAGTGCGCTTGGCTAACCTAGGGCCCTTCCCGCCGGGGCCCGGGCTGTGTTACTGAGCTGTCGCAGTCCGTTTCACAAAGTAGCTCTGGAGATGAATTTCAAGTGTTTTTATTAAAATAGAGCTGAAAACTCAGCCCTGGCTGGTAGCTGGTGTGGCTCAGTGGATTGAATGTTGGCCTGCAAACTGAAAGGTTGCTAGTTCTTATTCCCATTCAGGGCAATTGCCTGGGTTACAGGCCAGGTCCCCAGATGGGGGCGTGTGAGAGGCAACCGATAAATGTTTCTCCCACACATCGAGGTTTAAATAAATAAAATCTTTAAAAATAAATAAATAGAACAGAAAACTCCATCAATTTGGATATTAATTTAAATGTTTTTCAGTATAAATTAAGTATCCTAGTGAATTTTCTTTGTTTGGGTTTGTTTGTTTTAAGATTTATTTATTTTTTAGAGAGAGGGGAAGGGAGGGAGAAAGAAAGGGAAAGAAACATCAATGTGTGGTTGCTTCTCACATGCCCCCTACTGGGGGCCTGGCCTGCAACCCAGGCATGTGCCCTGACAGGGAATCGAACCAGCAACCCTTTGCTTCGCAGTCCGACGCTCAGTCCACTGAGCCACACCAGCCGGGGCTATTTGGGTTTTATATAGAATAGCAAGCTGCAGTATTGATAGGACATGCAAACAGCTGTGATTTGAGTCAGTGGCACCTCAGTGCACCCTTTGTTCCTGCCTCCTGAGACGTTCACTGACAAGAGGAGTCTGAGTGCTGTGATTAAGTCATGCTTTTACTTTAGGGGATCTGGTTTACATCGGACTTTACGGGTCTTAAGTCCAGGTGGATGGCACAGAGGTCCCTCAGGATTGGACACCTGTGCTAACGTCCACCCATATCCTTCTGAGTAATACGTCTTTGGTTTTCTCTTAGGGAATATAGATTTTGGAAATATAATATTTTTATGATTGTAAGGATATACCAAGTTTCTTTCAAGTCAAAGTCTGAAGCACTTTTCAATCGTCCCTTTATTTCTTTCCCTAGCAAATACCAAAGGCAACAAGCGATCCCGAACAAGGACAGATTCCTACTCTGCTGGCCAGTCAGTAGGTAGGTGCCTTCCACGGGAGACTGCAGGTTCTGCTCCCTTCTATCCAGTGTTTCTAGAACAGGGTGAGCTTTGTCACTGCCATTAGGAGGCATGACTTCAAGTAGTAACGGATGGTGAATTGGGAGGAAATAAACATAAAGGAAAGATTCTATCTGTCACTGCTGAAGTAGCACCCAATAGGCATTGATTCAACTTCAGAAACGTGGTCTAGAAATATTTACTGAGCACCTAGTCTGTGCACTTGTTTAATGCCTCTCAGGATGGAGTGAGTACCTAAAGCTCAGAAATTTTGATCAAACCTTCCAATTTTAATGTTGCTCTAAAAATACAATTAAAAGTGTATCTGAATATTAGTATTTAGCATGCCCCTTAGAGCTCTCTGGATTGGGATAATTATTAGCTACATTACCTTGATCCTAAAGCATTGTTAATAGCTCAGAAGTGGGAAGATAGCAGCAGCAGCAATGTACTCACGCTGCTGCCTGAGGAGCCAGGAAACCACGTGGCACATGCCCAAGAGTGTGGTCCACTCTTGAATAGAGTCCCAGGCGGGTAATACCCAAGGGTCAGGACAGTTTGTGCGCTGAACCCTCTTCAGAGGTCTGAGCATAAAGCTGTTTAACTTTGTTTAGCCTTCCCGTCGTCCCCCAACCTCACTCTGTCCTGTGTATCATCCTAACGTCTAACAGCATCTACACAGTTCACATTTTGGGAAATATTGTCGGGGATATAGAAAAAGTAAATATTCCCTACAATCATTTGCGGAACATTTGCAACTAGTTACTTAGCTAAGCCAAATAATCTTTAAGGGTGCAAAAAGCATGTGACATAGACATAGAGATTGCCCCAAAGAAACAGAATCACATTATAGAATTGTCCAAAATACATATGAAATTATAGGAGAACAGCACATTCCACTGGGTGATCAAGCACCGCTCGCTCTGGTCTGGAGCAGAACGGTGGTGAGACTCAGCACAGTTACCTCTCTGAGCCGCAGCGAGTTGGGAAGCTCTTGGGCTGGTGGCATTTAAGCTGAGGCGTACTAGACAGAATCTGGGGGTAGAAGGGAGAAGGGTGTTCTGGGCCGGTAACTGGAGCCCTGGGTCACAGTGGCATCTCTGCACGTGCTCAGACTCGGCCTGCCTGAGACACCACGAGAGAATCTGTAAATGCCTAAAGCACCCGCGACATCTGGGGCACCTTGTGCAGATGGCTGGTCTCCTTCGAAATGTGTGAGCCTTGCTCTTGAACTCCCCACATCATTGGGGGACCTGCACGCGCTGCCCGTGGCATACAGAGGGGAACTAGGACAGCCAGCTCTGCCTCTGATGCCACCAGGTGTGGGTAGGCACAGTCATTTTTATGGGTCCTAAAAGTTAAGTTCCGGAGGGTTTAAGAAAGTAGTGTCGTGGCCAGCTTCAGCTTGAAGGCCCGCGGTGTACAAGGGCAGCAGTGTGTAAGTAGCTGTATCATCCTGGCTCTAGACTCTTCCCTCCTGAGGGCTGCAGTCAGTGGAGGGTGACCCTAAAGCCTGGGGACTTTGTCTCCCCAGAATTGATATGTAAATTCCTCCAGAGAATAACACTTCAGTCATCTGTGTGACCCACTGAAAACTAGTTTTCTTTATATTATTACTAGTTTTTTTTAATTTTTTTCTTTATTGATTTTCAGGGGGGAGAGAGAGAGAAACATCAATTTGCTGTTCCACCTGTTTATGCATTCATTAGTCGCCTCATGTGTGCCTTCCCTGGGGATTAAACCTGCACCCCTGGCATATTGGGGCGATGCTCTAACCCTGAGCACTGAGCCATCTGGCCTGCGCTTACCAGTTTCTGTTGAACCAAACAAGTTTTGTCACCAGGTCTTTGATTCATTCTCCTATTCTCTATGTCAGAACATTTTATCAATGCTGTTTGCTTGAAAACTCATACTCTTACATACATGAAGACTAACACAATGCTTCCTTTCTCCTTCCCCTTCGAGGTGGATAGGGCAAGTGTCAGAAGGAATATGGCGTGTGAAGAATTAGTGCTCCTACCTTGGCACAAAGGCTTTTTGATAATTGCTTTTCTTCCTCCTAGAAATTTTGGATGGTGTGGAACTTGGGGAGCCAGCCCATAAGAAAGCCGGGACCACAGTGCCAGAATCTATTCATTCTTTCAGTAAGTCCACCCTCCGAGGACTTGCGCCAGTAACTAGCTCATCAGGAAAACAGCAGCTGTGTTTTATCCCGAGCGGGTCAACGAGACGGAGCAACAAAACTGCCTTTGAGCAGAAAAGGTTCCATGAACGTCTCATTAGGTTCTAAGGGCAAAGATGGACACAGGAAGAATTGCTCACACTTAAAAAAGTCAATGTTTGGGAAAAGTAAGGGCAGCGTCCATTGACTCTGTTTTGATAATCCAATTCTTACTGTTGTTTCTGCTTTGTTTATTCCAGTTGGAGATGGACTGGTCAAACCAGAGGCCCTAAATAAGAAAGCCATTCAGATTATTAACCGAGTTCGAGATAAGCTCACTGGTGAGTGTGTGTCTGTGTTTACTTAAAAGAGCATGAAACCTGGGAGCCTTTTCTGTCCTTGGGTGGGCGGTTGCCTCTGTCCTCTAGTGGCGTCGGTGCCTGCGCCTGGGCTGTGCCAGCTGGAGTGTCTCTGAGGCCATCACGGACCTTCTCTGATTCTCCTTCTAATAAATTCATGGTGGGCAATGTCATTAACTCATTTTAACAGAGGTTAGTAAAGTTCTTCTGGGTTCAAAGACAGCCAAATTCAGGAAAATATTTTTTATCATCATGACTCGCTGTTAGAGCAAACCTGGCCACTCTGGTCATCGCCTCTCTGTACGTTGGTAGCAGCTCCAGAGTGGAGACTCTGGAAAGGGAGAAGTGCACGCTTTTGAAAAGGGGAAAAGGAGACGGGTCGCATCAGCCGGGTGGTGTGACATGGAGGGTGGAGGGTCAGGGAAACCAAAGACCCCAGTTCCACCACTTCCCGCGTGACCCCTGAGCCTCTGTCTCTTTGTCCGAAGACGATGAGAATGCCTCTCAGAACACAGTGAGGCTCCGGTGCGACGTGGGGCGCCCAGTGCTTACTATGGGGCCTGGCACGGAGCTTTTGTAGTCACGGTGCATTTATTCACTTACCTACAAGTGCTGGATGCTGAAGAAACAGTGCTGGTAAAAAGGGACAGATCCCTGCTCTGGGGCTCGGAATCTAAGGGGAGCGCTGTTTACGTGGAAGAAAGGGACCTGGGGCTCTGATGCCACGTGTGGGAATTAAACCTGCGTTCCAGAGTTCAGGAAGAGCTTCCCTGAGCCAACCAGCCCAGGAGCGAGGGGCAGGTGGTTCTAGGTACAGGCAACAGCAGTGCCCTGTGGCAGGAGGGAAGGAGGGAGTATGGCAAGGAGAGAGGTCAGAACTGACTGCCCCAGAGAAAAGCTTAGTGCCAAGTGTTTTGGCTCTGAGAAGCCCTGGGCCAGATCTGAGGGACCTTACCTGTTCATCCTATAGTGCAGGGCAGAGGGGAAGCACTGACAGTCTTAAGTGTGGGGGCAGGGGAGGGAGGGCCTGGGGGTGACCTGCTGCTCTGCCTTGTATGGAGAGTGGATTAGGGGGCGGGGCTGCCATCCAGGCTAGACAGCTGGTTAGGGTGGTGGCAGCAGTGGAGATGGATTCAAGAGATCAGTAGGAGTAACACCAAAAGGACTGGTGATAGGAGGGATCTCTGGTGACCTACGAGCCAGGATAAGCCTGGCAGCCAGACTGAAGCAATCAAGCATGAAGTGAGACTGAGCAATGAGGAAAGGAGGCAAGTTTCAAAGTTCTTGAGGAGTTTGGCTGTACAGGGATAAGAGAGGACATACAGCTGGAGAAAGAGTAGTTGGCTGAGAGGAATGTGCTTACGAAACAGGAAAGGGCAGCTGAGAGGGAGAGTTTGAGGGCATGAGTGAGGGGAAGGGTAACCGATACAATAAGACTCCTAAGAGCTGGAGGCCTGGGATCCAAAGGGCAGGTGAACTTAGCCTTGAATGGTAGGAGGGACAGCTCTTTGGGTCACGAGTAAAGAAGAGGAGGCTGATGTCAAATAAATACAGCACCTCTAACACTTTCTGGCACACAAGGGATCAAAAACTGTGTGTTCAGTGAATGACCTCATATGGTAAATGAGGGCATCTGCCAAGGGTGAGAAACCAGAAAGGTTTGGGCATTTGGGGAGAGTAGAGGACTTGAAATAACCCTCTTGGAAATGGAAAGGCACATTGCCAAAGCAGCAGCATAAGCCAGCCAGGCAGTGCCGTGTGCCTGTTTGATGTTTGAGTTTATGAATTTATAATGGAAGCAACTGTCCCATGGGAGGAAAGGCTCAAGGCACGTGGAGGTGAATATAAAATCCAACTCTCATGTAGCCTTCATACTCACGTGTGCGGATAGGCTGACTTGGGCTGCATAGAGAATTAAGCCAAACAGGGCCAAGGAGGGAGTTGAAAACCAGGTACAAATTAAATGCTTTGTTTCTCTTGTCCTAGGTCGGGACTTCTCTCATGATGAAACTTTAGATGTCCCAACACAAGTCGAGCTGCTCATCAAACAAGCAACGTCCCACGAAAACCTCTGCCAGTGCTACATTGGCTGGTGAGTGGGCATCTCACAGTTCCCTTGTTAATGTAGTGGGCGTGGTCTGCTCTGTGTCCAGGGTCACAAAAAAAGATTTATCCGGTGTAATCATAGTTTCACATTTATGTTTTTCTTAGTTAATTGACATTAAAGAGAGAGAAAAAAGGAGAGAGAGAAACATCGATTAGCTCTTCCACTTGTTTATTATGCATTCACTGGTTGATTCTTGTATGTGCCCTGACCAGGGATCAAACCTGCAGCCTTGGCGTATTGGGATGACGCTCTAACCAACTGAGCACCCAGCCAGGGCCACTCAAATCTCTTTAAAAGTTTGTATTCACCGTGTGTGCTCGTTGCTCTAAAAAGGAGAAAATGGAGGCCCTGCCCGGGTGGCTCAGTTGGTTAGAGAATTGTCCCGATATGCCAAGGTTGCAGGTTTGATCCCTGGTCAGGGTGCATACAAGAATCAATAAGTGAATGCATAAATTAACTAGAACAGCAAATCAATGTTTCTTTCTTTTTCTCTTTCTCTCTCTCTCTCTTCCCCCCGCCACCGCCTTTCTCTCTGCAAAACAAGTTAAAATTGCATTAAAAATAGTTTAGAAGAATGAGGCCTCCTTATTTTCGGAGGCAGGGGCAGGGGTGGATCATTTTGGACTTTTGCTGTCAGTTCCAAGATACAGGGAGTACAAAGAAAAAAGAAGCCAGAACAGTGAGAGAGAGAGAGAGAAGGAGATGAAAAGACAAATTTATGCTCTGGGATTGCAACATCAAGGACCACTCTGGGGTCTGCTTTGATTAATTGCCTGAGGCGCGCTTGAAGGCAGCACCCTGAGGGACGGGGCGGTAGGGGGTGTCCTTCGGGGACCACAGCAGGCCCCGCCGTTGACGGGAAGCGATGAGTGTGTCCTGCACAATTAGTGGTGGGAGAGCTCAGCAGATGTCCCAGGGGTTGTCAGACCCTAGTCTTTCCATTTTCAATGTATCTGCGCAAAGCTTTGAAGAAGCTCAAATTATTAACATATTCCCTTTCTTTCTGTCTTCTTAGGTGTCCCTTCTGGTGACTGGAGGCCCGGACGTGCCCACAGCATTTCTCTGGAGCCTTTTGTGCTCTGGTATATGCTCCCACTCAACTGAAACGGTGGTCAGAAAGTTCAACTTTGTTAAATATTTCAAAATGTAAATGAAAAGAACTACTGTATAGTAAAAGTTGGTTTGAACCAATTTTCTAGCTGCTGTTGAAGAATATATTGTCAGAAACACAAGGCTTGATTTGGTTCCCAGGACAGTAAACACAGTAATACTACATAAATCAAGCCATTGATTTGGGGGAACAGAAGATCTATAACTTTAGAAATACGGGTTTTGACTTAACTCACAACTCAGCCTACGCGTTTGCTGATAGCAGAATGGCCTAGTCGATCCTCTCGACACGAGTCCAGCAAACTCAGCGCAGTCAAGGAGCCTCAGGTCGTGAGGGTGTGTCTTAGGGTCCTGGACGGTAAGGAAGCGGGAGAAGCTGACCTCATCGCTTTCACCCAACCCATTACCTCACTGGTCCAGCAACAACATTTGCAGGATGGGCCACAATGGGTGGGAAGAGGCCTGTCTTCTGCCTCGCCTGTGATGCTGCCACGAACACACTTCCGTCCAAGACCCAGACCACTCAGAGGGGAGTTTTTTCCGAATGCTGGGCAGCCTAGGCAGAGCAAATGCACAAAAGGGGGTCAAGTGCAGTGGAGTGGCCTACACGGTTCTGGTGTGTTTTTAGTGAGGTCTGAATGCCCTGCGTGTTAAGTGCTGCCATGGAGGTGCTGAACACAGAGGGAAGGCCTCGTACATGTTGGGAATGATGAACAAAAAAAAACATTAAGTGCACAAAGTATAAAGTGTAGCCATGTCTAGACACCATGTTGTATCTGAATAATTTTTGTGCCAATAAATGACAACAGAATTTTAAAAACATGTATGAGTGGATTTTTATTCATAATTACTCATAAAGGAAGCAGTTATTCCTTCACCATTCATTAAACTTAGTACTAGGGACTGTGACGGATCCTGGACCTACATGCCCTAGCTCATTTCCTCAGGGTGTTCACAGGCCGGAAATGCGGCAGAGAAGGCACCACGCAGGAGCGGACCGTAACTCCGCCACACTGAGTGGCCGGGAGCCGTGTAGAGGGTGCATCCCACAGTGGGGCTCTGAATCGACTGACCGCGCTGAGCAGTGAGGCAGTAGAGTCACAGAAAGGGGCACATCTGCCAGGGGTCTTCAAGGATGAGCACAAGCTGTCAGATGAAGCAAGTGAGGACGTTCTCAGAGAAGAGGGCTAAAGGCACCATATGGTGCAGAAATGGCAAATGTTAACTTGCACCATATTAGATTGCAGGTATTCAGCCAGTTTTGATACTTAACGTTTCACACAGTTGGACCATAGTTCAGCATGACCGCCTCAGTGGTCGGTGGGGAGCAAAAGGACCAATAGGAAGAGGAATAATAGGAACTAAATAGGAGGCTAGAAAGTAGAGTGGGGTCAGACTGCTGAAGTCAGTCTCATTTCAACAACAAGGAGTTGATGCTGGGGACGATAGGGAACCATGTAAGGTTTTAAAACAGAATCTGAGCCTTGTTTTCCCTCGCTTAAAGTGGGTAATACTATGATCTGCTCCATAAGGTGGTTTTGAGGATGAGAGATACCCTGTAAAGCAGTGGTCCCCAACCTTTTGGGCACCTTTTTTTGCTGGCTTGCCCACTGCTCACCTGCTATACGGCCTGATTCCTAACAGGCCAAGGACCAGTACGGGTCCGCGGCCTGGGGTGGGGATCCATGCTGTAAAGCACGCAGTACATATGGCATTAGGTTGAACCATATGAAATAAGTGCTCAAAAATATTAGTCGTTAAAATGAACTAGACTAGCCTGTTCTGCCTGGGTACACAAATGGGGAAAAACCAGTATCCTGTTAATAGGACATTCTGAGTAATGATTACAGCTAACATTTATTTAACACTAAGCCAAATGAGTTGTATTAAGGGTGTGTCACCACTGGCCTTAGCAAGAGGACATACCCACTGAGCTTCCCAAATCCACCTCCTGAGCTGCCTAATAGTGCATCCCTCTTACCAAGAGCTCTTCCAGGCATTCAGTTAGCCAATGTTTTGAGTTCCCACTGTGTACCCAAATGAGTGGCTCCCGCAGTGTAAGCGGGAACCTGTGACTGGAGGAGTTGGAGGAAACTGGAGGTAAGTACAGCCGGAGCATATGAAATGTCCATGCTGCCTGTCACTACCAGAACCATAAATAGAGACAAAGATTGAATCTTCATGGTGCTTTATTCAGATGCCCACCATCTGAGATGACGGCAGATTCTGTACTCTCAAAAATCATCCTAACATCTCATCTCAAGCGGATCTTTCTATAAAAAGAAGAAAGGGTAGGTAAATAGAACAAGAGTTGCAGTGCCAGGCGGATTTTCCTAGTACTTCTTTCTCTGTTCATCAACAACTGGGATACCATCTCCCTGGGCACAAAGGTTGAGTCGCTCCTGGAGTCGTGTAGGTCATGCATCGCAGCTCCTGGAATAGCAGCTTTCCAATCATTGCTTTGCATTGATCGCTTAGGCCTTGCAACTAAGGCAAAATCTTTAACTCCTGAGCTCCCTTCTCACATCTAGATGCTTTTTGCAGTGACTTGCCTACAAAGGGCAAGAGAAATGCGATGGTGACTGGAAGGATATGTGGAGCAGAGCAGGGTTTTTTTGTTTGTTTTGTTTTGTTTTTTCGGATAGTAGAGATGCCAGCCAGCGTGGACGCTGTTAGGAATGAACCAGTAGCCAGGAAAAGCATGGATGATGGAGAGAGGCGATAAGTGCAGGGGCCAGAATCAAGAGGGGTGAAGGGGACACACACCAGAGATTGGGAAGAGCTGGCTTTAAATATGAGGATAATTGGATCCTCCCGGTCCCACCCTAAATCACAGGGTTATTGGGATGATAAAGTACGAGGTTAAAGAAAAATGTACCCGGTGGGTGGGGAGAGCAGCTCAAGAATGACAGCGCAACTCACACTGCTCCAAGGCCGTCCCCACGGAGACGGCCTTTGCACATGCGTGGTGCGCGCAAGTCGCTTCCGACCGAGGCACTCTCGCGAGAAAAGCCGTGCCGACGGAAAAAATGGCGCCTCCCAGTCCCCGGGAGCCCAAGGCCCCATCCGCAACGAGTGAGGCCAAGTCCGACGAGGAGATGGTGCTGCCGGGATTTCCGGACGCAGACAGCTTCGTGAAGGTAAGTTTCTAGTGTCTAGGGGGCGCCGGGAGCCGCCCGCGGCCGGCCAGAAGCAGTCACGGGCCCTGTCGGCGGCCGCCCTCCCCGCCTCGCACGCACCTGAGAGGAGCCCCAGGTGCCGGGCACAATCTCTCTCACTTCATCCTTCGGGGATGGGGTCCCACGCAGACACTGAGGGTCGCCCCGCTTCCCAGGGCCCTTGTTTTTCCAAGTGAGCCCATGCAACCCCAAGTGTGGAGAGCCCTCTCCACAGGGGTAAGGGCCTCCTTGTCACCCCGAAGTCCCAGCCCTCGCGACCTCTCCCCCGCCCCGTGCTCAGCCACCCAGCCAACTCTCCGGAAGGGCTTGGCTGCTTTCTGTTTCCCCTGCCTGCCTCTGCTTCCTCTTCTCCTGAGCTCCATCCCTACATAATCCCCAAACCTGTGTTTAACGTCACCCGTTAAAGTTGCCGCCGGATCTTTCTGTGCTACGTACCATAGCACTTGTACCCATGCCTCCTCGAAGGAATGTAGAGAGTGTTCATTTAAACTACTTGTGTGGCTCAGTGGAGTGAGTGCCGCCCTGCAAACCAAAGGGTCGCGGATTCGATCCTCAGGCAGGACACATGCCTGAGTTCCAGGCTGGAGGCCCTCAGTGGGCAAGAGGCAACCTCACATTGATCTTTCTCTCCCTCCCCGTCCCTCTAAAAATAAATAAGTAAAGATCTTTTTTAAAAAATTATGTAATGCTGCTCATGTAGGAACAAATATTAAAACTAAGTTTAAATGCCTCATGCTTTTACAAAACTATGAAACTAAAATAATTTGTAAGTCAGCGGTACAGATTCCCCAAAACTCCACTCACTCATTGATTTCTTATTAGCAGGTGCTATTACAAATTCATTTCTTTGGCTTGAGTAGTTCCTGGACCACTAGCCAGGGTCCTGACTGGGAGCGGTCAGGCTTACAAGCTACAGTGTACCCCACCGACAGTCAAGTTCCCGCTTCCTTTCCCTGTTTTCTTTCAGGGAAAACATTTATTACGTAACTCACAGTGAAGTCATTTAGCCTTCACATAACCAACCATATTTTTTTTTTTTAGATGTGCTCTTTCTAAGAAGATTTTAATATTTATTTTTAAAGAGAGGGGAAGGGAGGGAGGAAGAAAGGGAGAGAGACATCGGTGTGCGAGAGATGCATCCCTCGGCCGCCTCTCGCGCGCCCCTGCTGGGGACCTGGCCCCCAACCCAGGCATGCACCCGGACCGGGAATCAAACCATTGACTCTTCGGTTCACAGGCCGGTGCTCAAGCCACTGAACCACACCCACTAGGGCAGCACCAACCATCTTTCATCTTTGACAGCCACTTCAGATTTTTTTCTCATTACCACACCATTAAAATAGGACTACTTGGCAGTAACTGAACAATAAATGTCAATCCAGTGGTGGGCGGTAGCCGTTATCAATTGGTCGTCTAAAGGATATAGACTATACTCATATTGTTTTTATGGTTTTTTTTAATCCTCACCCAAGGATATGTTTGTTTATTTTAGAGAGAGAAAGAGAAACATTGATTTGTTGCCTCCCTTGTGCACCCCAATCAGGGATCATCCCTGCAACCTTTTGGTGTACAAGGCATCACTCCAACCAACTGAGCCACCCAGCCAGGGCTTTATATAGTTTTGAGATGCTTGGCCAAATGAAAACACAAAAATAAATTTCTGTAAGAAACTCATGGATCTGAATTTGACTAGTAATAGTAATAATAGCACTTATGTGTCAAGCACTATCTGAAGTGATTTTACTAGTTCATTTAACCCTCTCAATTTTATAGGGTAGACACTTTTATTATGTCCATTTTTCAGAGTAGGAGACTAAGGTCCAAATAAAATAACGTAACCAAGATCTCAGTTAATAGGTAGCTGAGTCAAGATTCAAACGCAGGCCACTTCAAATGTTAGTCATATTATATATGTATTTGTTCTTTCTCTCCCTACTCTCCCAAGAATGGAAGCTCCAGAGCTTGGTTTCATGTCCAGTGTTGTATTCTCGGGGCCTGGGGTAAAATCCACACTAACCAAGTATGTGGGATTGCACATCTTCTTCATCTGGCAGTGTGTTATATATAGTAGATATTGGGGAAAAGTCTCTGAATGAATGGGGATCCATGTTTAAAACAGGCTTGTTTTTCTGGTTTTTGACAGTTTGCTCTTGGGTCAGTCGTGGCAGTCACCAAAGCATCTGGGGGCCTACCACAGTGCGGCGATGAGTATGATTTTTACCGAAGTTTTCCTGGCTTCCAGGCATTTTGTGAAACACAGGGAGATAGGCTGCTTCAGTGGTAAGTACTAAATGCTTGGATGCGGGGGCGGTTCATGTTGAAAGAAATGAATATAGATCATTAAAACTCATGCATGCTTAAGTAAGTTGTAAAGAAAAATATATATGTAATTTCCTGAAATTTGTGTGGGTTTTTTTACCATAATTTTTTGTGATATAAAGAGGTAGGAAATGTAAAGAAACAATGGATTTTGATTAGGGAGACACTACTTGGTAAATTTTGAGTTTAACTTTTAAAATATATGGACTTTTGCCTCTACAGACAATGAATCTTTTTGAATTAATGTAGGACTTGAAAACCTAGATCCAAGATTCTCTTATACAACTTACAAAGTAACAAGTTTTAGCTTTCTAATAAGTGTTTTAGGACAGACAACACCATGATTTTGTCTAGCTGTTGTATGACATATTTGGGGAATGTTTTAGAG
The DNA here is from genome assembly GCF_021234165.1 of Pteronotus mesoamericanus. Classification (NCBI taxonomy): domain Eukaryota; kingdom Metazoa; phylum Chordata; class Mammalia; order Chiroptera; family Mormoopidae; genus Pteronotus; species Pteronotus mesoamericanus. The sequence goes on from NW_026555200.1 coordinate 4,688,096, forward strand.
TTCTTGCTAAAACAGTGACTGCAGAGTATGTTATTTATATAGTATTACATATTTTTAGAATTTAAAGGCGGTTTTGAGGTAACTTCTTCCACCCCTTCAATTAACAGATGAGTTTAAGTGAGATTTAGTGAATTGTCCAAAGCCACACAATGTTTTTAGTAAGAGTACAAGTTTGACCATAAAGTATTGGGCATGGTCTGAGCCAAGCCTTTCAAGCTTTCTCCCAGATTGTAAACAAATGAATAAAAGTATACGAACTAATCTTGGTTTTCTTGTCCTTAGCATGAGCAAGGTAATGCAGTACCATGGGTGCCGAAGCAACATTAAGGATCGAAGTAAAGTGACTGAGTTGGAGGACAAGTTTGATTTACTTGTTGATACCAATGATGTTATTTTGGAAAGAGTGGTGAGTATTGCACCTTACCCTTAATCTAACAAATGAAGAGCTTTTATGTTATCAAACAATGAAAAGAAACCCAAGCACATTAGGAAATTAAAAGGAAGTTTAGCATTTCCTGCCAATAACATTCCTCTCCTCTAATAGTTGACTTTTCCCCACCAAAATAACAAACTGTCTTCAAGTATATCACCTCAAAATACCACTGCCCAGAGGGAGCCCTTTTGTTTTCTTTTTTTTTAAGATTTTTATTTATTTTTAGAGAAGGGGAAGGGAGGGAGCAAGAGAGGGAGAGAAACATTGATGTGCAAGAAACACATCAATCTGTCGCATCTCTCACGCCCCCAGTTGGGAACCTGGCTTGCAACCCGGGCACATGCCCTGATGGGGTGTCACACCAGCGACCTTTCAGGTTGCAGGATAACACCCAACTCACTGAGCCACCCCAGTCAGGGCAAGGAAGCTTATTCTTAAAGTGCCTCATTGTAAATCTACCTTCCAAATTTGCAAATCCTGTTTGTATTGCAAGCAAAGAGGCCCCTGGATGCAGGACCCAACCAAAATGTAGTCTATTTTTACTGTTACTCACAATCTGCTAAACACCCTAACTCATGATTGGAAAGATATGTGGATCACTTATCTAGCTTACTGCCTATCCCTAATTCCGCAGCAGAATGTTCTTTACAGAAATATGCAGAGATTGTCGAAAACAAACCTAGCCCAGGAAGGTCCTACAGATATTTAAATCATGCTTTCCTGTCCCATAAAATCATCTCTTCTGTAGCCTGACTGCCCACAGACAGTTCAGTGGTTTCTCATATTTTATGGTTGCACGCCCTGCCGTGCTACCATTTGTCACCTGGGTGCACCTCTGTGTCAGTGGCGCCCCACCTAATACTCCACGTCTGCTTCTACAGCACAAAGCACATCAGTACACCCTTCGCTCTCATTGTAAATACCACCCTTCTCTGTCTAATGTATGCAGCCTAGGGTCTTTTTAATTAGCTTAGTGGGCCACATTACACTATTAAATCAGATTTGGGATTTTGGCCCAATTCAGAACTGTAAAGGGAGTTGAACAAGGGGTGGGAGTGGCTGATATGTCCCCTTGAATAGATAATGCTTTAATTATCTGCTTTTTTAATGTATTTATTCTCACTTACAATTCTCTGAATAGTTTCTTAAAATTTTTAGGTAATTAGCTCTTTTAACCCTTCAAAGAAGATATTAAGCTAATAGCTCTTCTACTCTTAGGGTATTTTACTGGATGAAGCATCAGGTGTGAATAAGAATCAACAGCCTATTCTTCCTGCAGGACTGCAGGTCCCCAAAACAATAGTGTCCAGCTGGAACCGGAAGGTGAGAGCTGCTTTTCACATTCACTAGAGCACCTAATGTCCGCGTTCGCCCATTCTAATTTTCATTTCTGTTCTAATTTGTTGGATGCAGAACTGGCCACTGTCTAACTCATTCTCATAAACAGACACACCTTCATTACACCCTGTTCTCAACTTTGTACCTGCCAGTCTCACACACATATTCTTAAATGAATGGCGCTCGGAATGCTTTTCTCTCCTTGGAAGGCAGAAATTGGGATTTATTTTCAATTTGTCAAGTTGCGGTGTTATAAAAAATTGTATTTGTTGATCATAGGCGGGAGAATATAACAAAAAAACAAAATCTGAAACTTTCCGGCTGCTTCATGCAAAAAACATCATCCGGCCTCAGCTTAAATTCCGAGAGAAGATTGACAATTCTAACACGCCATTTCGTCCTAAAATCTTCATCAAGCCCAACGCCCAGAAACCACTCCCTCAGGGTAAGTCATGCAAACTCTGCCTGACAAAAACAAATAAAGGGGAGAAGGTCCCCTCCCATCTTTTTTTCTTCAAAGAGAAACATTAGCCTGCAGGTGAACATTTCTGCCTCTTGTGTGATGTTTTGTCACTGCTTGGGCCTCCAGCGCTCTCCAAAGAAAGGCGGGAGCGCCCGCAGGACCGTCCTGAGGACCTGGACGTCCCCCCTGCTCTGGCGGATTTCATCCATCAGCAGAGAACCCAGCAGGTGGAGCAGGACGTGTAAGTGTTTGCCTGTCTGAACTCCCTTCAGGCCACAGTTATGTCACATTTGTCTTTATGCCACACTTTCACTGTTTTACTTTCGTAAAATGTGTCAAAGAACCAAGGTGATTTGTCACCTGCTCTGCTGCTTGTGTGTGCAGAGCGCCTGCGGTGCAGGTGCTCCCCTCCTGCTGCGCACCTGGGAAACCCGAGTTAGAGATGCTGACATCCCACAGAGCCGGAACTTTGACCCACGTTTTCGTAAAGTTCTCCTTCCTCTGTACCTTCTGTCTTTCTTGTTAGGTGGGGACTTAAACAGTAAGCTTGGGCTCACTAATAAATTCAGTAAGGAAAGGGCATTTTTCACTGGCAGCATAAGCATTTTGGAAAAACTTTGCTTAAAACAGACAAAAAGGCTCTGCCCTCAGAATAAAGGAAAAAAGTGATGAAAACTTGGTTAATAGTGGTCTTTTTCTCACATATAGCCAGTCAGTCAGAGCATTGATTCAGCCCCAACTCTGCATTGTGAGGCCACAGGTTACAAAGAAAAAAAGGTAATGCGAGGCAGCCCCGCCCTCAGGCCCACAGAGACTCAGGATTTTATACAAGTAGATGACACAGGAACAGAAAGGAGACACCCTTCGACACACAACCATGTCTGCCCCACCCTCCATCACACAGAGTTTTGCAAATAAGTGCTCAAGTCTTTATAAGTGAAAAAGATTTTTAATTATCCAACTTTAAGGGCAAGCAAGTATCAATTGATTTTTTTTTGATGCATTTGAATACCATTGAAATAATGATGCTTTTTATAGAGAGAAAATATTATCACAATGACCTTTTCTCATTTGTTTTTACAAATTGGATTAATGCAGTTTTTCCCAACCATGGAATTAACCAAAAAAGGGTTTTTTTGTCTTATTTGTTCAGATTTGCACATCCTTATCAGTATGAACTAGATCACTTCACTCCACCAGATTTAGCCCTTCAGAAGCCACAGCCGCAGGTCAGTGCCCAGCCTGGTTTGTGGGTGGTATCAGAGTAGCCCGGGAAGAGCCAAATAACTAGATCGGTTGATGTCATATTGGCTTTCCTTAAACATCTTTAAAATAGTAAGTTATAACTTTGGGTCATTTCTTGAACTCTTAATTCACTTTGTGCTTTAGTGAGGGATGATTCTTAATATTCCTCTTTTTTCCCACCTGGACTTCTGTGACCCAGTTATATCGACCTGTGGAAGAAACACCCTGCCATTTTGTATCCTCCCTGGACGAACTAGTGGAACTCAACGAAAAGCTCTTGAATTGTCAAGAATTTGCTGTAGACTTGGAGGTAACTAGTAAATGACTTGTGAAATTTTTATATTATCTGTCAATTCCCCTACTTGAGAATTACAAAATTAATACTAATTTAAGTCTTTTTTTTTTTTTTTTTTTGGCAAAAAAAGTACTTAATCCTAACACTTTGTTTTGTAACTGACTTTTCAAAGTCAGTGGAGAAACGGCCAGTAAATCCGTTCTTTCCCATCCCCTCTTCCGTGCACTTAGCACCACTCCTACCGGAGCTTCCTCGGGCTGACCTGCCTCATGCAGATCTCTACCCGCACAGAAGACTTCGTCGTTGACACCCTGGAGCTTCGAAGTGACATGTACATCCTCAACGAGAGCCTCACGGACCCAGCCATTGTCAAGGTCAGCCAGCCTTTGTCAGCTCTTGCCTGTGAATGCAAGATTTAAGTGCTTTTCAGTTTACCATTGCATTATTCCAACACAGACCAGTAAAATTAAGAGAAATGATTGTAATTCCCTACACTAGGGCACCGTGCACTAAACTGCTTTTGTTTCTAAACCCCCGTTAAAGTAGCTAAGACTTAGCTCATTACCACCCAGAAGAATGTTAAATCATTTTAATGGCTGCTGCAGTAAGCCTGTGCCATCAGGACGGTGTGAGCTTAATGGCTCCCCCCGAAGCAGGCAGAGCTGTTTTCTTAGAGTCATTGGCTGTTAGGAAACATTAAGAGTGCGCAATTAGGAGTGTAGAAGACTGGGGCCCAAATTAAAGAAGCATTTAGAACTCAGCCCATCTCAATCTTCCTTCTGGCTTCTAATTCCACTGCTCTAATAACCTAGAGGCAGAGTTCACGTCAGAGCACAAATGGCCTTTCCCATAGTGACAGCATGACTCTGATTTTGTTCTCAGGTCTTCCATGGTGCCGATTCAGACATAGAATGGCTGCAGAAAGACTTCGGATTGTACGTAGTGAACATGTTTGATACACACCAGGCAGCGCGCCTTCTTAACCTGGGCAGGCACTCACTCGACCATCTACTGAAACTCTACTGCAACGTGGAATCAAACAAGCAGTACCAGCTGGCTGATTGGAGAATACGGTCAGTTTGCTTCAAGGTGCAGGAGGTGTGGGTGTTCGTTGACCTCATCTGTGGGGGCCTGTGTTCAGCCTGTAACATTGTTTGAGTCTGGAGTTGAGCTGTTGTTACTGGCATAAGTGAAACTGGAAGTTTTAGTATTATGCCAGCATGGAATCTTACAGCGCTGTGTCACACTGGGCTTTGTGGAATAGTGGTTGAAGGAGATGAGCTATGTCAGTCTCCGTCCGTGCCAGTCTCGTTTGAAACCCTAACCTCCCGAGTAGGGGTGGTTGCACGTGTGTGAGAGGGGTCATCCGCAGGTGTGAGAGAGCCCGAGGCATGGAGCTGATGTAGCCTGCAGTGAGGGTTTGTGACAGTGAGGGGGCCCTGCCACACTTCTGGACTTCCTGCTTAGCTGGGTCATTTTTTCTCTAGGGTTGCAGAGCTCTTGTCCAAAGAAGCCACTAAACTTTTCTCCAGTTCTGCATGCCAGAATTTCTAAATAGAATCTAAAGTCCAAATAGAAGATGGAAATTGACAAAATCTAAAAGTCAAAATCTAAGCTGTTATTTAACCCTTGCCATGTGCCACACACTGAGCTCAGAACTGTGGGGATGTTTTCCTGTGTAGTTCTCAAAGCAGCCTAAGAGGAGCCTTTCCATTTTACAGGTACGGAAAGTGAGCACAGACTCAGAGGGCTTAGGTGACTTGTCTGAGGTCAGATACCTGGAGCTAAGGCTCAAACCTAGGAAAACTTATTTTCTTTTTAAAATTTTATTTATTTACTTTTAGAGAGAAGGGAAGAGAGGGAGAAAGAGGAGAGAAATTTGAACAATGTGCGAAAGACCCATCAGTCAGTTGCCTCTCGCACACCCCCAAGGGGGGACCTGGCCTGCAACCTGGACACGTGCCCTGACCAGAAATCAAACTGGTGATCTTGTGGTTCGCAGGCCAGCATTCAGTCCACCGAGCCACAGCAGCCAGGGCGAGAGAGCCCTTACTTTCAACCACATCATTATTCTGCTGCCTTTTCTACTCAGCAGGGAAGCACTGGCTTGTCATAGTAAGATGCAGGGAAGGTTGATACAACTATTGTATTGGCTGTGAGGGAGTCTTTGATAGCAAAAGGAGCCAAGTGAGTCTGAGCACCTACAGAGCAGACACGTTACATTGCTGCTCCTAGGGGAAGTTAGTGAAAGTGTCCTATGTTGCAATTCTAGGCCTCTGCCCGAGGAGATGCTCAACTACGCCCGGGACGACACCCATTACTTGCTTTACATCTATGACAAGATGAGGCTGGAGCTGTGGGAGCGAGGCAACGGCCAACCCGTGCAGCTGCAGGTGGTGTGGCAGCGGAGCAGGGACATCTGCCTCAAGGTAAAACCTCGCCGGCCGCACAGACTTGGGCCTCTCTTCCTTCCGATGAGGTCCTCGTTCTTTCCTCTGCTCTTACGTTGATGAAAAGAGCCAAATGTTTGAAGAGCCCAAGGCGCCATTTTGATTCCTATTGATGTTGAATACACTGTAACATTTTGCAGAAATTCATCAAACCTATCTTCACCGACGAGTCCTACCTTGAACTCTACAGGAAGCAGAAGAAGCATCTCAACACACAGCAGTTGACAGCCTTCAAGCTGCTGTTTGCCTGGAGGGATAAAACCGCTCGGAGGGAAGACGAAAGTTATGGGTGAGGGAATAGAGGTTCTTTTACTATTTCTCTTAGACTGAGCAGGCCTGGTAACAAGGAAATAACAGACTTTTTCTGTTCACCCTGGAAGTTGGTTACATTTTCCCCTGGGTTACTACATTTAATGGAACTGGCTGGCTGAATTTAATGCGGTTCACCCTTTGTGTGTTTTGTTCCAGATATGTACTGCCAAACCACATGATGCTAAAGATAGCCGAAGAACTGCCTAAGTGAGTCTGAGAACCGATTAGTATGTTCTGACTTTCTCAGTAGAGAAGTTTTGCCCTTCAGAGCCAAGCTTCTCTGATTGTCATTACCTCAAGGCTGACTCAGAGAAGATTAGCGCTCTGAGGAAGCTTGCACGTCCAAGGACTTTAGTGTGTGCCCTCGGGCTGCCTCTTAGGAGCTGAACCTTCCAAACGGGAACGTGTCCAAGGTTGTGCCTTATGCTGAGTCCAGTGTGAGCCTCTGAGCCTGTGGCATCGGCATCCGCTCCCAAGGGACTTTCTCATCTGTACTTTCTTCCAAACTGAGGCATCTCATGGTTGTGAATGTTTTATGATGTAAACTGAAGTACAAGTACAGAACCTAAATTCACACTCTTGGGGCCGCCCCGCTGCAGAACTGCACAGGAGCTGCGCCGCGGCACTGCCCGCCAGCTCTCGCGCAGCAGCGGCGCTGGCCGGCGGGCTGCTCTGGTGGGACCCTGCCACCTTCCTCTCCCCTTCGCTGTAGTGCATGGGTCCGGCCCATGTACCATTGTTCCTGTCCAGAGGCCTGGGAGGTCTCTGTTCCTAAGCGACGAGTTGCGTGTGTTCTTGTCTCCAGGGAACCTCAGGGCATCATAGCCTGCTGCAACCCTGTGCCACCTCTCGTGCGGCAACAGATCAACGAAATGCACCTTTTAATCCAGCAGGCGCGAGACATGCCCCTGCTCAAGGTAGGGAAGCCCTTCTGCCAACGGTGTTCAGCAGGCCCATTCTGTCTGTCAGCATCTTCCTCCTCGTAGTCTCCTACATACACGGCCTGCTCTCCGTTTGGAAACACCCGAGGAGATTGTAGGGTTAGGAAATTCAGTGGGTGCGTCATCTTTGTGATAGTCATGGCTAGAGCTTATCCTTCTTAGGACCTTATTTTTGATAATCCAACAGCAAGCAATGTCTAGTGACTGGGCCAGTTACCCGTTCAGAGGTGGTTAACTGGTGGGACAGAAGGGGGTGGGGATCTCAGGGCAGGGAGCTCGTTTTGGAAGCCTGGCCATGGCCCTCATATGAGTGGTAGCGCCCCGAGGAGTGCGGTGGCCTCAGAGATGGAAAGGGACGGGCAGGTGCAGGAGCACTGTCAGGAGAGACACTTGACGGTGAACATGGCTTCCATTTCTCCTTGAATGCTGCGCTGAGTGCTGTAGAGGTGTCCTCTGAGTGGCTCGTGGATTGGGAGATAATGGAACTGGAGTCAAAGAAAGCTCACTCCAAATATAAAGCCCAAGTAACTGGGAAGACAGGAGAACTTTGGGTAGAATTGGGGGATTCAGAAAATGCTGCGTCTGCGAAGGAGAGCCTAGAGTTTAGACAAATGTAGATGGAAACAGGAAATCCAACCAAAATACAGCTCGCCTGTCTCTGAGTGAGTGTATGCTGCCCAGGTACCTGTGCGCACATGTGCGTGTCTGTCTGCGTGCGTGCTCCTGTGTCAGTGTTACAGGTTCAGGTAGTTTGGTTTGTGTTGTGTTGGGATAGTTTTAATGTGTTGCCTCAGAAGTATTATCAATATGTACTAAATCATGTTTGTAATTTTTGGAAGATTCTTGCTTCAGGGAGACTTAAAATTGTTGGCCTTGAGGTGAAAAAAAAGACACTCTGGGGATAAACACATTTAGTCTTCCTGTTAAAATCTCTTAGCTCCACAGTTTGTTCAAGTAAAGAGAAACCCTTGTTACCAGAGGAGAATCTTTCAGGCTCTCTGAAGTCCTTCTGTATTGTGCCTAGTTGTGATAAAGGGTTTTATTCTTTCATTCTGCAAGCAGTTATTGAGCACTGAGTAATTTCAGTGCCAGGCACTGGGAGAGATGAAGGCATGAAAGGCTCTGGGCTCCTGAAAACCGCAGTCTAGTGAAGGCCCTCAGCCTGCGCCCGGGGAAGGCCTGCGTGTGCCCGCCGGCCGGGCCTCGCCTGCCACTGTCTCTGCTTCCCTCCTGCAGTCTGAAGTTGCAGCTGGCGTGAAGAAGAGTGGACCGCTGCCCAATCCCGAGGTAGGGTGACGCGTCTACCGCCTCTTCCTGTGGGGGAAACCAGTCCAAGCCAGTGCGAGCGAACTGCCCCCCCTGGCCAGCGCCTGACACTGCGCCAGAAGCGCCTGTGGCCTGCGAGTGCCTCATTGCTGCCTGTTGGTTTCTTTTTGATGCAGAGGTTGGAGAATGTTCTCTTCGGGCCTCACGACTGCTCCCACGCCCCTTCTGACGGCTATCGCATCATCCCGACCAACGGTAATGTGGAGGCCCCAGGAGTCCCAGGAGGCTGGGCGGCGTCCGGCCCACCCCCAGGGGCTCTGACCAGGCTCGCTGCCGCCCCCTAGGGCCCGTGCCCACGCAGAAACAGGCCGGCCTCTTCCCTGAGGAGGGAGGCGAGGACAAGGCCCTGCTGGATTCCAAATGCCTCATCGCTTCCGCTGTCATCACTTTATTTAGCGTGAGTAACGCGGACGTGGCAGCGAGGTGATGCAGACCTGCCGGGGTTTGGGGGGTGGCGATGCCTGGAGGGTTGCTTCCGCCGTTGTGACTAACGCCGCGAGTACACCCAGCGGCAGTGGGGTTGGCGTGGAGACAGCACGCGAGACGGTTTGCCCCTCTGGACAGTGGGGTCCGTGAGAGGTGGGTGAAGCGTTCTCTCTGAGCTCGGTGTAAAGAAATCCTCCAGGAAGGATTATAATCTTTTTCTTTTTTTTTAAGGTTTTATTTATTTTTAGAGAAATGAAAAGAGGAGAGACACATTGATGTGTGAGAGATACATCGGCTGGTTACCTCTCACACGCCCCCTACTGGGGACCTGGCCCACAACCCTGGCATGTGCCCTGACCGGGAATCCAACCGGCAGCCTTCAGTTCACAGGCCGGTGCTCAGTCCACTGAGCCAGAGCAAGAATTGTATTCATGACACTCACTCAGGGCTGGCAGGGAGGAGGGCATGGGCTGCGGTGGCATGCGCAGCGCTATTCCCGTGCAGCCGCTGGATGCCCGGCGGGGTGGGCGGGGCCCTCTGATGGGCGGCGGAGCATGTCCTGTGCACACCTCCCTGAGGGGGGCAGCCCACCCGTGGGTGCACTGGATGCAAAAGAGGAAACTTGGAGAAGTTTTTCTCTCCACTGTGGCTCATTTGACGAAGCATCAAGAGCAGGCTATGCAGGCACTGGCAAGTGGGATCGAGCTCGTTTCCCACTCCAGGAAGAGGCTGAGTACCAACAGGTAGTGACTCCATTCAGTCTGGAGACAGCGTGGCCAGGCTGGGCCAGGCTGTGTTCCTGGAATGTGCATTGGGCTGTGACAGAGTTTATCCCAGTCTGTCCTACCCAGCAGGCTTCTCAGTTCGGCCAGTGACTTGAACTACATGTTCTTTACAAAAGGAAGACTGAGGTGCACTTGCTGGTCAGGGCGGATGATTGCTGGAATGGCCAGGGGTGAAAGGATAAAGCTCTGAATACTGAAAACACCAGATGTGGGAGAAGGGAAACATCAGAGTTTCTAGAAAAAGAAAACCAAGAATACTCTCTGCTTGGAAAGAGAAAAGTGTCAGGCCTAGCAGATGTTCAGGCGACAGGGAGCTGGGCGGTCGGTGGGCTCCAGGACGGCAGTTCACAGCCAGGCCACCACACCGGGCCACTGGGGCACAGCCAGGCAGCACTCGCTACCTGAGACTGCGCTCTCTCCCACTGAATTACATAAACTTAGGCTGGGCCTTGCGTCCCTAATTCTTGAGGGAAGAAGTCTGGGAGCTTGAGCTGGCCACAGAGTTAATGCGCCACCAGGGCAGTGCACACCAGGGCAGCCCACAACGTGGACATGCACTTGTGGCCGTGGGAGCACAGAGGTGGCCCACGCAGGTTCAGGGAGGCGGTGCTTTCCCTGCGCTCTGTGCACCAGGGACTGGAACTACGGAGTAAGCAAACGGATAGCACACATTTTACGAACCCAGTTAAAAGCAACATTCTTTTGCATAATTTCACTGATCACTAGTAAAGGTTTATAGTGTTTTAAAGGTTCGTATTTATAGATTCCAGGTAAGTGTCAGGTTACAATCTGAAGTTCTAGAGCAGACAGACCTGGGTTTAAATCCTTGTTCTGCCCTTATTAGGTCTAAGGCTCCAGAAAACTCTCTTAGCCACTTCGAGCCTCTGCTTCCTCATCTATAAGATGGTGAGAGTAATACCACATACCGCCCTGCCTCATGTGGCTCAGTGGCTGGAGCACCATCCCATAACCGAGAGGTCACCAGTTCAGTTCCCAGTCATGGCACGTACCTGGGTTGCAGGTTCACCCCTGGGCCGGATGCAGGCATATGCAATCCCCTGGTCCAGGCACATACAATCCCCAGTCCCATTGTGGATCCTTGGTCTGGGTGCATACGAAGGCAACCATTTGGTGCGTCTCTCGCATCAATGTCTGTCTGTCTGTCTCTCGCTCTCTCTCTCGCTCTCTAAAAAAGCAAAGGAAAATGTCCGCCAGTGGGGATAGAAAATATATACGTATATATATGCCACATACCTTATAGAGTGTAAGGGCATGGTGAGATCCACTGATTTATTAAAGTGTGTTAGGTGCCCATGTCTTTCCCTTCCACCTCTTCTTCCCTCTCAGGCATGCACTTTCTACACTCCAGGGCGCCCGTGAGAGCTGAAACCACGGGAGCAGTGGCGGCAGCTCGTCTCGGGCTCACCCCCGATCCTGTCTCCCAGGCCCCCTTTTCCCTGACAGCTCCGTGAGCCAGAGCAGCCCTGCTGGGCTCTCTCTCCTCTTGCTGCTTCTGTCCTAGGCCCTCCCTTGTTTCACTGTCCCCAGCTTTAATGAATGTCCTCTAAACACAAAAATTAAAAAGTGCATTAAATACCCTATAGGATAAGGATATTCTAGCACCTCATACATGGGAGAGGCTTGCAGACGTTAGCCATTGTTACTGTCTTGCTTGCATCTTAATGTCACGAAATGATTATGGTGTAAGAGATCATTTCCTGTTTCTGCAGGAACCTAGTGCTGAAGAAAATAGAAAGGGTCCATTAACAGTTGCACAGAAAAAAGCCCAGAACATAATGGAGTCCTTTGAAAACCCATTTAGAATGGTAAGTGACAGTCCGTTAGGGCTGCCAGTGTGTTTGCCTGGAAGGGAAGCGGAGGGTCTTCAGAGAGACTGCAGGGTGTGCTGGTCGTCCCTGGGGTCCGGGGGGAGTCGAGGCCTTCTGAGATGGACCCGGCAGGAGCGCCTCACGCGAGTGCCAGCGAACCGCGGCCAGTGCGACACTTAGAGCCGCGGCCTCCTGAGATGAAACCAACCAGAAACCCCACTGGGCACCTTGGACTCTGGGTCCAGAGTCCATTTTTTACAGCATTTAATGGGACTTTCCATTTCTCCAGTTTCTGCCTTCGCTAGAACACCATGCTCACATTTCCCAGGCAGCAAAGTTTGATCCGTCATCGAAAATCTATGAAGTAAGTGGATTTGTCATTTCTAAGACAGACTTTTGGAGAAAGGAGCACGTCTTAATTTTTTGAACCAGGTTTCTGTTTTAAACAAGCCCGTCTGTGAACCCCCAGAAAAGGAATGCAGAAAATCCTTTGTATACAAGCACTGTTTCCAGAGAGACGAGCCAGAACTTTAATCCAGTTCTCAGAAGCATTGGGGAACCTTGTAAGAAACAGGTCTTTGGGGGCGTTTTTTTGGTCTGTTTTTTGTTTTTCAAAATTGAGGTTTAATTTACATGTAGTAAAGTACATAGTTGTTAAGTATACAGCTTGCTGCATTTTTATACACGACTATTACTTTAAGGCTCTTGAAGGTGACGGCTTAAATTTTAAAACACTCTGTTTTATATTGTTTGGTTTGTTTTTAACAGCATTATGAATAAGAATAAGAAAACACCTTCCCTGGATCCCCATGAGATGTTCCCGGGAGCCAGCGTGTTAATTGTTAAAAGCCTCTTCCCTCCCTGCAGGAAGTCCCTGCTCTGGTCAGACGGGTGGCCCGGCCCCCTCTGAGGCCCTGGTGGGCCGCAGCCCTGCGCTGGCGGCCAGCCTGTTTTAGAACTGGGGGGTCAGTGGAGGTCTCGCCTCCTCCCCTCCTTCCCTGCTGGGCATGGCACGTTCCTCAGCCACACGTCCCTTACCCGCTTGCATCCGCGCCCCCTGGCTGTGTTCCGATGCCGCAGGTAAACGTGTCACGGCAGCATGTCAGGCTTGCGGAAGCCCTGCCCTGAGTTCCAGCCCCTCTGTTTCCTAACTGTGGTGTCCCTCCAGACAAGTCGTTTAGCTTCTTGGGGCCTCTTGTTCCCAGGGCTGTGGAGGGACTGAATGGGATGATGCTGTGAAAGCACTTGGCCCAGTGCCTAGAACAGTTGTACTTTGTCCTCTGGAACAAGCATTATAAATAAAGGCAGCATGAGATTTTATTTTTTGTGTCACCACATTTGGAATTTATGACTTAGAATGTGTGTAGTTATTAGGCTAGTATGCTATGCGTCGCCTCATTAAAAAAATAAAGCATTCCTAGGTGGCTGAGTTTTGGAGTTTTTTTGTTTTGTTTGTTTTCATTATAGATCAGCAACCGCTGGAAGCTGGCAAGCCAGGTACAGGTACAAAAAGAATCTAAGGAAACTGCCAAGAAGAAGGCAGCTGAGCAAACAGGTAGCACTCACTTCCTTGTAAAGTCAGCCAGTCCGATGTGTGTGTGGAAGGGCAGGTCTGGCACGCCATCCTGTTTGTTCAGTCAGTCGAGCAAGTGCCAAGTACGGCAGTGAGCAAAACTGACGCAGCCGCTGCCTTTCTGCTAAGGGACAGTGGACAGTAAACCCCCAACGTAGCTTCTGTCAGACGGCCGCAGGCACCACGCAGAGAGAGGTAGGGGTGCCGGGTGGTGAAGCCAAGGGGACGCAGGAGAGAGGCCGGGGGCGAGGACCGCAGCAGGCACGGCATGGCAGGCGAGCAGGGCAGCCTGGGAGGGCTGTGAGCGGACTTACACGTTAGGGAGGTGGCTCTGGCTGCCGTGTGGAGAGCAGAGCAGAGCGGGCAAGGGCGGCAGCCCCCCAGGGCACGCGGCAGCCATGGAGGCGAGGGGATGCTGGCTGGACAGAATGGCAGCGAGGCGCTGGTGGATGTGGTCAGGACGGGATGTTCCTGTGGTATAGCCGACAGCGTTTGGTGATGAGTCTGAGGTGACATGTGAGGAAATGGAAGGAACTGTGGGTACAGGAGGCAGGGTTGCCATGCAAGGAGGAGGTGGCAGAGGGGGCCTATTGGAAGCCAAAGACGTTTTGTTTCTGGTCCGCGTCGTGCTGTGGTTGAGATTCCTGCTAAACGTCCTCGAGAGACATCAGACAGGCCGTTGGTGTGTGGGTTTGGGTTCTTGGGAGAGGAGCAGGTCTGGGGGCATCATCGTCATTGTCAGACTGAGAAAGAGGTGGCCTTCCATCCCTCCGTCAGAGACCGGGGAGGGAGGTAGGACCAGCCAAGGAGGCCGAGCAGCGGGAGGGCCCCTCCGCTGGCAACCGCAGCGGGCGGCCCGTCAGCACCCCCACCGACAGCTCTCTCTCTCGCAGCTGCCGGGGACCAGGCCGCCGGGGAGCGCAGAGCAGCAGCGGAGCAGGCCGTGTCCGTCCGATGGCAGGCTGCAGTACGTGCTGGCTTTTCTGCTTTTGCTTTTGAGAAACAGGATATCCCTGGTCATTGTCAGGATTGTCCCCAAGTATCAGGAGGGCTACCCTGTGCTTCGAATTACATGCCTTTGTCCTTCCCGGTCATTCTGGCTGGCCAGTTAGTGCCCGCCTCGTTGTCCTTCAAAAAAGTTTATATCGTGATTCCCCCGAGGCGTTTGCTTACGCTGTGTTTACGTAAGTAGGCCGTACAGCCTGACCAGCAGTAGGCGGGCAGCGATGCAGACAGCATTCTCTCCTCCTTCTCCTTCACTCCGGAGTGCGTGGGGAGGCTTGGCCCCGCCTTTCTTACATGGCCTGGTGTCAGTCTCCGCTCAGACTCCAGCCCCTACCCCTCTCCCCATCACTGAATCCATCTTGACGATACGGTAGGCACCTGGATCCCTAGCAGCGTGCCCACAGCGGAGGCCCGCGGGCCTACCCCCTCTCCCGCACTTCCATGCTTCCTTCCCACGGCCATGTTCTGTCTACAGCTAGAAAATGCTGCCAAGAAGAGAGAGCGGACAACAAGTGACCCAAGGACCACAGAACAGAAACAAGAGAAGAAAAGACTCAAAATTTCCAAGAAGCTGAAAGAACCAGATCCACCAGAAAAAGATTTCACACCATATGACTACAGCAAGTCGGATTTCAAGGCTTTTGCTGGTGAGGCCAGCGCCAGGGCCCTGGGAGGGGTGTCTGCGCATGTTAGGTGGGAGGTGGCCGGAGAGCAAAGGAAGGGCCCGACTCAGGTGCAGACAAAGCCCTGCCCGCGCTGTGCGCCAGTCCGGAAGCAGTAGGTCAGTCCAGAGAAACAGCAGCGACTGGACAGGACGCCCACCCGCCACCACCGCCCTCCTGCCGCGGGAGTGGTTCCACAAGTGGCATCCGTCCTAAAGTGGCATCGCCCTTCCTCGCAATAGCTGGTGCCCAAAACCATTCTCTCTCTCTCACACACACACAGTAATGATCTTATTTGTTGAATGAACCTGCCCTGGCCAGTGTGGCTCAGTTGGACATCATCCCACACAGCGAAAGGTCGCTGATCTGATCCCCAGTCAGGGCGTGTGCCTGGGTTGCAGGTTCAGTCCCCAGTTGGAGTGCATATGAGAGACAACCAATCCACGTTTGTTTCTCACATCGATGTGTGTCTCCCTTTTTTTCTCCCTCCTTTCCCTTCTCCCTAAAAATAAATAAAAATCTGTTTTTTTTTTAAATAGTGAGAAAAAACCTGGTGCCCATGAGGTGAGGCCCTGGTTTGTCCCTTAGCCAGGGAGGGCCCGACTGCCTTTCGTGGCCTCTCGGACTCTGTCGGCCTCCTTGCCAGCCTGTCCCTTTGGCGAGAGAGGAGGCTGGGCAGGGCGACCCGCACCGTCCTCTGCGGGGCTGCCCTCAGCCCCAGCTGTCGCCCGTGGGCCGTCCTGCACACAGAGGCCAGAGCGGGTCTCTCAATGTAAAAGGGGCCTGCGCTTCAGCACCCGCCCTGACTCCTGAGAGCAGGTCTGCGAGCCTGCTCGTCCCACTGTCCCTCGGTGCTGGGAGCAGGCCCCCTGAATTTACATCAGCCAATAAGCCCCTTGTCAGGAAGGGCAACGAACGGACAGCCCAGACCTCCAGGATGTGCGCACCCCGCCCAGGGACGGGCCTGTGGTGTGTTTGAATTCACTTACATGATTGCTCTCTCACCTTTCAGGAAACAGCAACTCCAAACCTTCTTCCCAGTTTGATCCAAATAAGCAGGCCCAGTCTGGCAAGGTAAGAAATACACCTGAGAATTCCAGCATGTGCATGGCGCTTGTTTTTTGACCTCTTCCGTTGCTGGGAAGACGGGTTCATCTAGGAATCCTTTTGCATGTCTCTTCCCTCACTTCACTTCTTCCCAAGCATAGACATACCCACCAACTATTCCAGCAATTAGAAAAATATTTTTAAGAGACTGTAAAGGCTGGTGCGTGGTTTGAAAGGGTGTTTTTCTCTGTTTGCTTCCATGGGAATTGCAGCTGCAGGCCACAACACCCCTTCTGGTGCCGGCACAAGCCTGCATTTGCCCTGCGTGGGCGTTGGTGCCAGAAGGAGCCAGGCGGGGCTGCAGGTGTGGCGTGTGGCGCATGAGGCCCGTGTGGAGCCCTCTGGTTCCCTTAGCGCTCACTGTGTGGGCCTGGCCTCAGAAACACCCCTGCGGGCCCTCCTGCAGGAAGCCCAGCTCGCCGGTGGCGCAGGGTCTCGGAGCTGCCCTCTCAGCCCAGGCGTGTTTTCTCGTCCGTCTTACCTTTTCTTATCTTCGGTGCTTCTTTTCAGAAATGTCTTGCAGCCAAGAAGCTTAAACAGCCAATGGGAAACAAAAGCATGTCCTTTCCAACGGGAAAGTCAGACAGGTGTGTGGGAGAGGACTCGGGCGTTTCAGCGGGAAGGATGCTGAGAGAGCCTCTTGGGACCAAATCCCCCTCATTGACTTTGGGAAAAGGGAGATGGGCAGAGAGGATGCCATTGCGTCCCAGGACACATTCCGGTCCTTTCAACATGGTTTCTAGGGTTACCTCAGAGCAAATAGGACTGAAGTTTACCTAGATAAGCCTGTTTCTGAGGAGTGAGAAAAAAAAATCAGTATGCAAATACTGTGGGTCATCTCTGTTGAACGTTTTATTTAAAAGCACGAAACCCTAGTCTTCAGAGCAGACCCTGCAGTTAGAGGAGCCAGCCCTAGGGTGCGGGTGCTGAAGCCGGGACCTGCCTGCCTGTAGAGCTGGGGCCGCTGAGCCAGCCCTTGTTGGGCTTTGGAGGAGGGCGGGGTGTGGGGGGCAGCTGGAGGGGACTCACTGCTGCCCTGCTCAGCTCTCCAGGACCCCAAACAGACCACCCTCCCCCTGTTCTGCATCAGTAGGGCCTGCAACGTTTACATACCAGCTGAGAACAAACATGCAGCCAGGCTGGGAGAAGTAACTTCTGTTCTCACGCTGTCTCCACAGGGGTTTCAGGTACAACTGGCCGAAGAGATAGTGTTGGAAGGGGCCTAAGGGTGCCCTGCGCATGGGAAGCACTGAAGGGCAATGCTGGTTTTGTACAGGCTCATTTTTAAACCATTAAAAATAATTCTTACAGGAAGAAAGTTGGTTCCCGACTTTTCTTTTGCTGCCACCACTGTGCTGGCAGGAGAGGGCGGGTCCCAGGGCGGCCCACCCTGTTCAGATTGCTGCCCCCGGAGAGGCCCTGACCACCCCCCGGGGGACCCAGGGGGGGTCTCCGGTGACTTGGGGCAGGGCGGCACCCGGAAGGCTGGGAGCGCGACGCTCGTCTGACTCCATGTCAGGAGGGTCCCAGGGGCCATAGTCCTGCCTTCACAAGGCGCTGGAAGCCACGGGGTCAGAACGCCATTGGGAGGAGGAGCCCGTAGGACGCGTTAGAGCCACTGCTGCTCCCGGAGGGCCTGGGCCTGCCCTGTTCCTGTCTCTCCTCTTTTTTTTTAACTTCCGTTTTCTGCCAATTATAAAATTATAACATGTTCATTATACATATGTGTATATATGCACACGTGTAAAATGTGTATATTTTAAGATTTTATTCATTTTTTATTTTCATTTTTTATTTTTAAATCATGTTTATTCTATTACAGTTGTCTCATATTTATTCATTTTTAGAGAGAGGGAAAGGGAGGGAAAAAGAGGGAGAGAAACATGGAGAGAAGCATCAGTTGGTTGCCTCTTGCACGCCCCCAGCTGGGGACCTGGCCCACAACTTAGGCAGGTGCCCTGACCAGGAATTGAACCCGTGACCTTTCAGTTTGCAGGCCAGCACTCAATCCACTGCTCCACACCAGTCAGGGCTGTGTATATACGAGATCTCTCCAGAAAATATCTAGCCATGTAATACAAAAAATAGAGACATTTATTGAAAAAGATAAAAGAATCAAGAAACATTGTCCATAGGACAATGACTCCTCAGTTCCCTTCATAGTAGGCACCTTGGGACCTCACACAGTTCTTTCAACCACCATCAGCTGCCCCATCATATTTTCTTGAATCTCATCGATGGTCTGAAATCTCTTCCCTTTCAAAGGTGATTTTAGTTTTGGGAAAAGCCAGAAGTCACAGGGCACCAAATCTGGGCTGTAGGGGGGCTGAGTCACCTGGGTTATTTGATGTTTCGCCAAAAAAACGGCATAAGACGTGATGCATGAGCGGGCGTGTTGTGATGAAGCTGCCAGTCACCAGTTGCCCACAGCTGCAGCTTCTGAATCATCTGCATAGTTTCTGCGGAAGAATATTGAGGCTTAACATGGAATTTGATGCAGATTTGTTGCTCTAGTCACTCATTTTAAATGTGACAGCCGCAGAGCACACATGCTCACTGAACAGTGTCTACCGCCCCCACTGACTGGTGCCGTGAACTCATCCTTGTTCACACTCGCACGTTCTAGCCCACTCTCCGTGGCTGCCAGGTTACATCAATGTTGCACAAACCGCTCGTTATATTAACAATGGTTGGCCTTTTTCCGGACAGACCTCGTATATTTAATTTACAAACTTGAGTTTCTGTTTCTACTGTTTTTACCTTTGAAGATTGTTTCTCATTCTAAAATGGATTTTAGCTAACCCCCGTTATTACACAGAGGTTCCCATTGTACTTTTCTAAGTAACACAGCATGGAACTTGTATAAATCTGTGAATCAGTCTCTGGTTATGTCTTTAGCATCCCATTTGCTTTTCCTCCTGAGATGGGCTATTAAGTCAAGAAAACACAGAATAATGCCATTATTCTGGGTTTTCACAAATAATTAAACAAGGAACCTATTTTCTCAGAACTCTTCCCCACAAATTGTTGAGAAGGCTGACCGCCGTAGCCTGTGGGCTCCACGGCCAAATCAGATGCCGCTGTGCCTGCCGGGGAGCAGCGGGTGGAGCAGAGCAGCCGGCAGCCCACCCCAGGTGGGCTGGGCTCTGTGCCAGCGGGGACCAGAATGCTCAAAACTGACAGAACAGCCAGGCTCTCAGGGGCTTAGCAAAAGAGGCGGTGGCCCTCCAGACTCTGGCTCCTACCTTGCTGCTCAGACAGGCCTTCCACCTCCTTGGCCGAGCAGCAGCCCTCGCTGCATCCATTGCACCTCATTCCAGCCGGCTGGATGGAACTGGGAAGCCAGACCCAGCCTCCCTTTCAAAGGAAACTGCCCATGTCCACTTCCTGTTGACCAGAACTTAGTCGCACAGCCACAGCCAAGGACCCTGGGAAGTCGTTTCAGTGCCCACGTGCCCAGCTAAAAATCCAGAATTCTGTCACAGAGTTGGGAAACAACAGACGTTGAAGCACAACAAGCCGTCTGCCAAAAGACAGCAGAGTCTCTGCTATCAAGAGTGGACAGACAGAGATTTTGAAAAGTAAGAAAGTATTTCCTAGTGCAGATGGCCTGAGGGGACTTCAGGAAGGGCCCACTGAGCTGGACCTTGGAGGGGACGGGCAGGCGCGAGACCTGGCAGTCAGTGCTGCCCGGACCCCGAGAGAGACCAGCCGGGAGCTGGTTCGAGGGCGGGGCCCGGGCGCCACCCCAGGTCTGCCTAATAGAGTGGGGGTGAGCCCAGGAACTGGGCCTGAGCGAGCCCTCCAGGTGGCTCCTACGAGAGCTCAGGCCCAGACCCACTGTTGCCCACGAGGCTGTGCGCCTCAGACCTTGCTTAGTAAGGCTGCACTGGACGCCCCGTTGACGCCCCAGGGCTGAAAGGAGGAAAGTGTGTTAAGTTTCTCAATAGAGATAAAATGATGCTGGTCTTTTATTTAGAAATTATCCTTACTAGTTTTTTGTCAATGTTTGTTTTCATTTTTAAAAAAGAGGAGAATCAGTCCTGGCTGGTGTGGCTCAGTGGATTGAGCACCAGCCTGCAAATCAAAAGGTCATTGGTTCGATTCCCAGTCAGGGTACATCCCTGGGCTGCAGGCCAGGTCTCCGGATGGGGGCGTGTGAGAGGCAACCTATGAATGTATCTCTTGCAATTTCTCTCCCTCTCTTTCTTCCTCCCTTCCCGCCTCTCTAAAAGTAAATAAATAAAATCTTTTTAAAAAATTAATAAAAATAGCCCTGGCTGGTGTGGCTCAGTGGATTGTGCACCAGCCTGCAAAGCCAAAGGTCGGCAGTTCAATTCCTGGTCAGGGCACACGCCTAGGTTGCAGGCCAGGTCCCTACATGGGGATGTGCAAGAAGCACCCATGTGTCTCTCACACATTATTGATTCTCTCCCTCTCACCCTTTCTTCCCTTCTCTAAAAGTAAATAAATAAAATTTAAAAAAAAATTTTTTTTAATTTAAAAAAAATAAAGAGGGGGACTATAGACAGGAGTTGAGATCTTTTTAAGTGTCCTTTTTTGGAAAAGAAAAAGTTGGCAACCCAATGTTAGTCCCCAAATGTGTTTTTGAAATTTTCCTGGTCCATGGAACCCTCAAGTTCAGGAGTATTGAGCCATGGGATGAAGACACGGGCCCTGGGGGCGTGGGGAGAAGTCGGCGGGGGGGGGGGAAGTACTTGGATCCCAAAGCACGGGTGGCGGGTCGGGGGAGCTAGCGCGGAACTGCTCAGTGATTCTGGACCGAGGAGGCTGTGCCTGGGCCTGCGCCCCGGGAAGAGGGATCTGGCAGGGCTCCGGAGGTGGGAGGTGGGGAGCACTGATGAGCGAAGGGCTCTCCGTCCGGAAGGCGCGCTGCTGCTGTTTGCGGTGCCCGGGGCACTCTGCTGTGAGCATTTTCAACCTGGCACCACCACCAAATGGCCAAACTCATCCCACTCGGAACCACAGCCGTCTGCCAGGGCGCACACAAAGCCGAAAAAAGGACTCCCAAGTGCTAACTGCCCAAGTGTTCTCCAGTAACAGACGCACCCCTCTGCGGCAGCCCCATTTAAACCACCCTGGTCGTAGCCATTCACCCACCTTTCCCTTCTCCCCCTTTCATAAACTATCTACCTTTAGGGTTTGAGGTAGTCAGTCAACCCACTAGGCAGTAATACTTTGAACTGAAGTCTTGATGCCCATTGGTCCGGTTTTGCAGAGACGGTTCTTGCTCCATCCTGGTTTTCTCCAGCCCAATTCTCCACATTAGCTGTGAATTTAACTGGACAGTGTAACAATGACAATTTCTGGGAGAACTACAGTTTTAACTCCTTGTGATCTGAAGTTGGGTGACATTTCCGGGCTTGTGGTCCCATACATCTGGGGACTTTTTAGGCTGTAATGTATTCAGGGCTCTTGTGTTTTTGGAGCTTGGAAAGTTTGCACTGTTATCTATACACACTGGCCTAGAAGTCCTATTTGCTGTTCATGCTTGAGGCGAGGTGACAATTTTACCCCCTCTACAGGAGGGCAATGGGTGTCATTTATGGTCTTTCTCATTTGAGGATGCGCATGCTGGAACAGTTTCGTTCATCTTGCAGGAGGGAGGGGATAGACTTGATCCTCCACTATCCCCCTGTGCAGTGTCCCGGGAAAGCCAGGGCCACGGTCTGGGTTCAGCTGTGCAGCACCTAAAAGCCAAGTCAGCTGATGCCAGAAGGTGCCTGGACTGGGGTCCGGGCTTCCTACTTTCACTCAGTCTCTTACCCAGTGCTGCCAGCTACACACACTATCCCTAGTCACAGGGAGCTTACAGTCTGGCTCAGGGTACACAGAACTGAGCAGCCGATCACAAGTCAGAGGCATAAATGTCTTGATGTTGGAAGTACAGGCTGTGATGTGAACGCCCAAGTACAGGGCTAGAGCCAATGAAGCCTGTTGTAACTGGACACATTGGTTGATTGCATCTTATCTGCTGTGCGATCCTTTTCCACACGACCCCAGGTTCAGTAACAGTTCCAGGAGAGCTGTGTCCTAGCAATCTTGGTGCACTTCCCCTTTAAAAACAGTTTCAAGTCAACCAGGGCACATTGTGGTAAGGCTTGAAGCTTGCACTAACAGAAAAACACTATTGTATTGTTCATTTGGGGTTCATAGACAGGGAACCTGCTTTCTACCTCCAGGTGGAGCCTGCAAAACACCAGCCAAAAACATCCCTGTCATCATGTCACCAGTAGGTTACACCAGTCTCATCTCCCTTCCTTCGCATACAAAGCACTAGCTTGCAGAGCAATTAGCATTTAAGATTCGGTAATTCGCATGCTTAATGTGATTCTGATAAGTTCCTTGACATTTTCATAAAAACAGGAAGCACATTCCCACCCACCTTGAGAAGCAAGGCCTAGTTTGTCAAAAAATAAATAAATAAACAAGCAAACAAACAAAACCGCATGCCACTCTTGTGCTGAATATTCATGTGTTGGCCTCTTCCAGGACACTGCTGGTAAATTTAGAAACTCGTTTAGAAAAGAACTCTTTCTTGTTCGGCTACCACACACCCATGGCTCAGGTAGTCTAAGTGGGAAAAGGTTAAATCAAGCTTAAGTCGCAGGACAGCGATGATCCCTTTCAAGTAAATAAAAACGCTAATTGCGCCCCTGACAAATTGCACACTCCGCTCAAGACCAACAGGGAGCCAAACCGGAATACACGAAGAGAGATACATTTGCTCTCGCTTCTGCGCAACAATGTAATTCTTCGCCCGACAGTGTAACCGCCCGCTCCCGTTTCTTCAGCTCCAGGGTTCAAGCTGTCTCAGCGCTGGAAACTCCACGCAGAGCCGAAATGTCATCTCAAGTTTCCCCTCCAGAGTCAGACACCCTCTCGACGTCTCTGCGGCAAGGAACGGCCCTCGGTGCCTCCCGGATCCCGAGAAGGGAGCAGGAGCCCGGGGTCTGCACCGCTCCAGCCGGCGCCGGGCCGGGCGAGAGACCTGGACCCCTTCCGCCGGCCGGGTCGGCCGGGAAGCCAGACCCCAGCCCTCCGGCTCCAGTCCCACGTGGCCCCCTCCGAGCGGGCCGCACTACCCTGATGCCGCGGACAGACGGCCCGCCACAGCCACTGGGCGCCGCGCTGTGGACCGAAGACCAATCAGAGAGCTCAGAGCATCGGCGGAGGCGGTGCCTCCGAGTAGCCGCGCGCCCACTTCGCGCCACCATTGGAGGGTGTGGGTCCCGCCCCTGCCAACAGGCCCCGCCCCCCAGGGTGGATTAGGTTGCGGCGCGGGCGGCAGGCGGAGCTGGTCCCGTTGTGCTGCGGCTCCGCGCGGCCTGCAGTCCCGGGTCCGCGCCCCGCGCCGCCCGCCAGCGCACCCGCCATGGAGCCCGGCCCCGACGGCCCCACCGCCTCCGGCCCCGCTGCCATTCGCGAGGGCTGGTTCCGCGAGACGTGCAGCCTGTGGCCGGGCCAGGCCCTGTCCCTGCAGGTGGAGCAGCTGCTACACCATCAGCGCTCGCGGTACCAGGATATCCTTGTCTTCCGCAGGTAGGTACTACCAATAGCCGGTCCTGCACCCCCAAGCCCCTAGGACTGCTCGCAGCCCAGACCACCCGCTGCCCACCCCCACGCGTACCGGCCGGGACTCCTGTCCTGATCTCGGCCCAGCCCACCCTCTTCCTGCCAGACCCGTCTTGTGCCCTTTACCTCCGACGACCCTGGGCCGTCTCTGCCCGCCCCTCCACCTGCAGAACTGTCAAAAGTTGTCGTGGACTAGGCCCATGTGCTCCCTAGGTCCCCTCCCCACCCTGCATCCTGTTCCCGGGGTTGGGGGCTCGCGTTTCAGGCGGTCCTCCGGCAGGAAGGGAGCCAGAGTCTGCGCCGACCCGACGCGCCGAGCTCCACGTGTCAGTCTGGGACACGTCAGAGTCGCACGGGAGTCTCACCCCAGCCTCCGCCGGGCGGGTCTGCCTGCCCGCCCTCGCCACGTGTCACCCCCAGTACTCACTTCGGAGACTCCTTCACAGGGTGGGGGAGGTTCTTCTAACCCAGGGTGAGTGGAGGCATGCTGTCCCCACCCCGGGGGACCCAGGTCCCTGACTGTCAACCCCACTCTGCAGTAAGAGCTACGGCAACGTGCTGGTGTTGGACGGGGTCATCCAGTGCACGGAAAGGGACGAGTTCTCCTACCAGGAGATGATAGCCAACCTGCCGCTCTGCAGCCACCCCAACCCTCGCAAGGTACCCCGCTCCCACCAAGATTCAGCCCCGAGCCCGGTGACAGGAAAGCCGTGCCTCCGCCGCCCACAGGACAGTGCTGAAGCCCCTGCCCCCATGTGCCCACTGCTCCGCTTCCCAAAGGGTTGTCAGAAAAGTCTAGCAGGAACAAGGGGAGTGAGTGCCAGAGCAGCCCCCTTCGCAGGCTGGGCGCCGACACCGTCTGGGAGGAGCCACCGTTCTGGCCGAGGCCTGAAGCTTAGGGAGGAGTTTTCAGGGAAAGGGGACACGCTGGGCCAGGTTCCTGAGAGTAGCAAGTAAAGTAGGAAGGTCTGTGCCTCGGAGGGGTAAGACATCCCCCCCCACCCCGCCCCACCCCAGGCGGTTCTGTGCGAGGGCACCGCCTACCAGAGGGATCCTCCATTCCTGCTGGAGCTGGTGCCCGGCCGCTCCTGACTGTCTGTCCCCCTCCCAGGTACTGATCATCGGGGGCGGGGACGGGGGCGTCCTGCGGGAGGTGGTGAAGCATTCCTCTGTGGAGTCCGTGGTCCAGTGCGAGATTGATGAGGTGAGTGTGCTGAGCACGGCTGGGGTCTGGGTTCCAGTTCCTGTTCTGCAGTGAACCGGCTGTGTAGCCTTGGGCAAGTGACTTAGTATTTCTAGGCCGATTTTTTTTTCATTTTACAAATACATTGGGAGGATTTAATAGGACAGTAACGGACCTGGCACATAGCAGGTGTGCCATTGATGTTAGGCCTTAGTAAGGCCCAGGCAAAGCCTGGGCACATTCCAGCCCCTAGGGCACAAGCTTGTCGTTAATGAGTTTCTACTATGTGGCAGCCCCTGCTCTGTGTCCTGGGGCAGAGTGGTGAGTAGGCAGACCCCGTTCCTACTGGAGCTGATAGTCCAGCAAAAAGGAGGCGGCAAAGGGCGCTATGACGGAGGCATGGAGGGTGGGTGGAGGCTGGTCAGGGCAGGCCCCTGGGGGGCGGGTCTGAGCTCCGGCCTGAGTCAGAGGCATCTGGCCATGTGAAGGTGGGGAAAGGCTCTGCCAGAGGAAGCTGCCCACGCCACCCTCTCT
This sequence comes from Pteronotus mesoamericanus, assembly GCF_021234165.1. Taxonomy (NCBI): domain Eukaryota; kingdom Metazoa; phylum Chordata; class Mammalia; order Chiroptera; family Mormoopidae; genus Pteronotus; species Pteronotus mesoamericanus. The sequence goes on from NW_026555200.1 coordinate 4,713,599, forward strand.
AGTATCAAGGAAACCACTCGGATGGGGCGGTTTGGTCTGGGGGGAAGGAACAGGAACGGTGGCGATTCAGCTGAGAAGCAGGCCGCAGCCAGCCCCCCTTGAGGAGGTGAGGGAAGTGGCAGAGTGTTCCCCGTTTTACAGATGTGGAAACCGGGGTTCTAGGAAGTAAATGGCTGGCCTGAGGTGACCGGGCTACGAAAGGGACTGCTGGGAGTCCCACTTGGCTCCGTCTGGCTCCAGCCTGGCCCCTTCTGTCCCCTCCCCAGGATGTGATTCAAGTGTCTAAGAAGTTCCTGCCGAGCATGGCCGTTGGCTACTCCAGCCCAAAGCTGACCCTGCACGTGGGCGACGGCTTTGAGTTCATGAAACAGAACCAGGACGCCTTCGATGTTATCATCACGGACTCCTCAGACCCCATGGGTAAGCACGGGGCGGGCCCGGGGCCCCCCGGCAGCTGCCAGCCCAGGAGCCAGCCTCCCCGTCGCTCCCCAGGCCCGAAAGGCAGAGTAGAGAACAGAGGGGGCCGCCGGCACTAGCACAGTGCTTTTCCCTTCTCGCTTGTCACCTCCCTGCCAAACATGGCTCAGCAGAGCAGAGGGACCAGGCCACTGCCCCGAGTTCACGGTTGGATGGGGACCTGGAAGAGAGTAGGGCCCTGGCCTTGGCCCACAGAGGCCCCAGTTTCCTCTTCAGCCTCCTCTCTGTTCTTGACAGGCCAGCACCCGGGAGGAAGTGGGTCCTCCTTTTACACCAAGGCCCAGGGTGGCGATAACCCTGGGCAGTGCCCGCGAGAATCCCCTGGGAGCGGGGTTGCAGTGTGCAGCCCCTCAGATTCTGGGGCAGCGGATTCCTAGACCCTCTTCAGGGTTGGTTTCTGAATTCCACAGACCTAGGTTCAAGTCCCGGCTCGGCTCCTTGGCAGCTGTGGGCATCTGTGTAGCGGGGCAGCCACGCCCAGGCCGGGTCAGGAGGTCTCAGCCAGAAGGGTTCACTGTCGCTCACCCCCCCTCCCTGCAGGTCCTGCGGAGAGCCTCTTCAAGGAGTCCTATTACCAGCTCATGAAGACAGCCCTCAAGGAGGACGGGATCCTCTGTTGCCAGGGTAAGCACCGGGGGTCCGGAGGGGGCGGGACAGGGTAGGGCACGCCAGCGGTGCCCATGCTGATGCTGCCTCCCCCCAGGCGAGTGCCAGTGGCTGCACCTGGACCTCATCAAGGACATGCAGCACTTCTGCAGGTCGCTGTTCCCCGTGGTGAGCTACGCCTACTGCACCATCCCCACCTACCCCAGCGGCCAGATCGGCTTCATGCTGTGCAGCAAAAACCCGGTGAGCTCCAGGCTGTTCCGGGGGTAGGGGGGCGGGCAGGTGGCCACGGGGAGCACTCCCTTGATGCCCTCTTTCGCCCCACTCCTGCCGCCCCAGAGCACCCACTTCCAGGAGCCGGTGCGGACGCTGACGCAGAAGCAGGTTGATCAGATGCAGCTGAGATACTACAACTCTGACATGCACCGGGCAGCCTTCGTCCTGCCTGAGTTTGCCCGCAAGGTGAGCCCCTGGTGGGGGCAGGCCTGGGAGGGGGCCCGGGCTTTCCTGAGGGGCCCGCCTCAGCCCCCACGCAGCCCCACAGCCTCCTGATGAGGCCTCGTGTCCACCAGGCCCTGAATGGCGTGAGCTGAGCCCACGTGCCGCCGCCAGCACCACCCAGGACCTCGGGCCAGGGAGCTCTGGACAAGACCCCCGCCAGCACACCCACCCACCGAGCGTCACAGGCCCCAGAATGCTGCCCAGCCTGCCCCGCGGGCCGGACTGTCTGCCTCTCTCCGTGGCGTTCCGCCTCTGAGCCCGTACAGCCGCGTACAGCGCCGTCTCCGCCCTCTGTCACCCCTCACTCACCAAACACATGTATTTATAACAAAGTTCTGAATCCGTGTGTTCCCGGACCCTGCGTGGGCCCAGGCAGGGGTTGTCATAGCCTTTATCGGGCGTTTCTGAGTGCCAGGCTCTGAGCTGGACCCGGCGCTGGGCCTTCAAGTGTCTGCCACATGCCCATGCGACCTCAGACCGGCCCCTTGACCACCTGCACCAAGAAACACAGCTGTCATCAAACTGGACCCCAAATCTGTCCTGAGAAGCCACCTTAGCCATTCCGTTACCCAGCCCCACCGCACATGGTGGCAGACCCCTGGGGCCCGGGCCGTGGCGTTGACAAGGTCAAGGTGGGGCTGCCTCACAGTGTTTTTGGAGGATCGGGAGGGTCGTTGGGTACAGTCCCAGGGTAGAGGTGGAGGTGGCTCCAGAGAGGGCTGGCTGCGTGGTTTGGGTGCAGGTTGCGGTGGCCTTTGAAGCGCATCAGGTGCCCTCACTTGGCTGAGGGTTCAGGCTGGGGTTCAAATCCTGCCTGCACCTCTCAGGTGCCCTCTGGTAAATTCCTAGAAGCTCCCCGCGAGCCTTGAGAAGCTGAGGGAGCAGGTGTGGGTAGCCACACCAGGTCTATGCCCTCTCCATGGTGCTGAAGAGCCAGCCAGTGTCCCGGGCGCCCTGCCACGCCTGGGGACCAGGACTGAGTCTCAGGGTTGAGAGGAGCCACCCCATGGGCCGCAGGTTGGGGGCGGGACCTCTAGCCCACTCCTGTCTCAGGATTTGGTCACCAACCCCGAGGCGCTGCCAGAGGATGGATTATCCCCAGCGGTTTGGGGGCAGGGAGGGGACAAGGGAGTGGCTCCAGCCTGGGGGTGATGCCAGAACTCTCCTGGTCCCAACCCTACCCTGGACAGCTGCCTTGGGTGTCAGTCAGCAGGTGCTGGGACTGGAGTCCTCTTGGGGCGGGGGACAGGGAGCATGGAGCCAGCTTTGCAGCCAGCGCCACCTTGCGGGGCGCAAGGCCAGCCACTCGCCCTTGGCTTCCACACCCTTAGGCCTCAGCCCCATGACCTCAGTGCACTCGGAGCCTCATGTGTGACCTTGGTCAGCAAGCCTGACCCTAAGCTAACGTCCCCAGCCCAAGTTCCTATCCCGGAACAGTCTTGGGAGCCAATGTCACATGCGCCCCAGGGTCTTTCCACTCCCGGGGAGGCCAGATGAAGCCCAGACTTGTCTGGGCTGCAGGGAGCAGCAGAGGAAGATTCAGTAGCTGGATGTGGAGGGCTCACCCACCCACCCCGAGCCCGCCTTTAACCTGGGCAACCACTTGTGAGGAAGGTACTATCAACCTGCACAGGAACGTTAGGGAGCATGCTAGGAAGCCGGCTGGGGCGGACAGGCCAGGTAGCTGGCCTTCCAAAAGCCACTCCCTCCTGCTGACCCCTGCCTGCCTCTGCAGCTCAGCCCAACACCGCCCGCCCCCCACCCCGCCCGGGCTCTGGCAGGGACACCCCGCCCAGAGGCCCTGCCGCCAGAGCCCCTGCTATGTAAGCGGGTTCCAAGAAGTCCCATCCTCAGGACAACCCAGGCAAGGGTGCTGGCAGGGAAGGTGGGCAGGAGGTGGAGGGGTCCCTCCGAGGCCTTGAGCCATCCATAGCTGCCGACCTGGTTACCCCCCCGGCCCCCTGCCGCCCCCCGCCATCAAATGGGAGCGATGGTCCTTGCCTGGTACGGGCTTCATTAAGAATTCTGCATATGTCATTTGGTGCTCACAGGGCTAGGAAAAGTCAGAATGGCATTTAGGAACAGAGAGGGCAGGGGGGAGGAGGGCCTGTGTTGCAGAAATAGCCGGAGCCATTTGGGACACCAGGATGGCTCGCCTGGAAGCGGAAGTCCACACGCAAATCCCCTCGCTTCCCCACTCTCTTTAATAACGCCTCCCGTTCGCACGTGCACCCTGGAACGTGCACCCCTTGGACCCTGCATCTGGGTGCACATGACAGACATAGACTGACCTACTGAAGCAGAAGTCGGGGGGAGGGGGTCGGTGAGGACTCGGCCTGAGCCCCTAAAGTCCCAGAAATCGTGGTGAGATCTAAACAAGCCGTGGGTTGGATGGAGAATAAAATGAATCCTATCTAGAACGGTAAAGTTTAGTTCTCTCTCAAAACCAGCCGTGCCCCTGGTTTAGGGATTCAAATAGTTCTGCGTAGGTTGTTGTAGTCGTACGTCTGCTTTTCTTCTGGGAGGTGGCCACGTTTACCTCTTTAAGCTGAGGGCCGTGGTACTTACCTTCCTGTCTCTGCGGAACATGTTTGTATTACCACCTCTCAGCCCATCCGCGTGAGCCATGGTCCATGGGTTTTCCACTAGAGAAGGTGAGGATTTACCTTTCTCCTTCCCTGCCCCACCCCCCTCCCCAACGATTAAATGGCAATCTTGGTTAGCTCAGTATTCAGTGTTTACTGTTGCAACTACATAGATGCCATTCACAGCTGGGGCGAGGTGTGAAGATAACTTTTCCTCTTTGGCGCACCTTCCTTTACTTTGGAGGTTTTTTGGAGATTATTTTTCATTTGCTTCATTTTCAATAAATGTATCGCTAATTTAACCCCAAACGGTTTACCATTTCTCTAAAGCTCTTAAGATTTATGGACACAACACACTTCATGAGGGTCTGAACGATGTGCTAATCAATTACTTGCTGATTATGAGATCTTACTATTTTACTTAGCCCTATTATAATTTATAATTAATTCGTGATTATATTTAATGGAATATTCAGTAACTGGACTACTGATAAACATAATATGTGTTTCTATGTTAAAATGATTTGCACCATAAATGTATATAACACTTCATTTAGGGGGGAGAAAAACAATTACTAAAAAAATGTTTTTAAAAGCTCTTTGGACTCAACAGGTGTTCTGTCATTTTCGCCCTCCTGAAGAACGTGAGCTTTCAGACCTCCCCTAAGGGAGTTCCCCATTGGAACTCCTGTGTCTTGGACCCCATGTCTTCCTATTTTTTGGTTTACTCCCTTGTTTTGATGGAACATATCTGATAGTAGCTTTCTGAGAAAGGGGACAAGGGATGCAAATTTTAAAGACCTGGCATGTGCTCTCACTGGTGTGGCTCAGTGGGTTGGGCATCAACCCACAAAACTAAACATCTGACATGCATGCAAGTGTCTTTATTCACATTCATGCCTGATAGATGGACATAAATTGCTATAAATAATCTCCCATCAGCATTTTGAGAGGTTCTTTTTTCCATTTTTTAAAAAAAAGATTTATTTATTTTTAGAGAGGGGACGGGAGGGAGAAAGAGAGGGAGAGAAACATCAGGGTGTGGTTGCCTCTCATGCGCCCCCCACCAGGAACCCAGGCATGTGTCCTGACTGAGAGCCAAATCTGCGACCCTTTGCTCCTCGGACCAGTGCTCAATCCATGGAGCCACAGCAGCCAGGGCTCTCCTTTCCATTTTTATTACTTATGTATTGCTGTCTTTAAAATGAGCCTTGGACCTGGCGCAGGCTCTCTCTGGACCCCACCCCGCCTTTCTCCCCTCTCGGGCGTGCATCTTTACTTTGCTCTCCTGAACTCTAGCGGTCCCCATGAGGCTTGCAACCAGGGGAGCCGCAGGCAGTGGCAGCTCGTCCCAGGCGAACACCCTGCACCTACCTCCCAGGCTCCCTTTCCTCTGACTTCCCAGTGGCTAACACTCCTTTCCTACTATGGAACCAAGGCAGAGAGAGCCCCGCCTGGGCCCTCCGGTTGCTTCCTCTCCCCTAAACCCGCCCTTTGTTTCACTGTCCCCAGCTTTCATATGTGTTCTCTATGAATGAAGGAAAGGATAAAGTCTCCTGTTCTTTTTTCTCCTTCTCCTCTGAAGATATTAATGATTATTTTGTTTGGGTTTGGGTCATTTAGGTCATTTTCTTCTCCCTGCCTTGTTTATTGTGTATCCTTCCATCGATTGGTTGATTTTTTTTTTAATTTAATCTTTCTCAGGTTTGAGGTTTTCCTCGGTAATCCCTGAATGTCCTGCTCAGGTGCCAGTGATAGAGAGATCTGATCAGATCACTGGGGAGAGGTAGGGAGGGGCCGTAGGAGGAGCTTACTGAGGCACTGGAAAAGCCTAGGATAGGGTTGGCTGAGAAGCTGAAGACCACCTGGAAATAAAAGAGGGCTGGCCCTCTGGGCCATGGGCTCTCGGGGTCTCTCTGGCTCTCTTCCTCGAGGCTGCCTTGTTTCCAAATGGACAGTATTCGGGGTGGGAAGGAACTCCGGCGCAGCCTAGGGTCAGGCTGGCCTGGCAGAGGGTGGCAGGGCTGTTCTTCTTTGGGTGTCCCGGAGGGGTGTTGTAAAGTTCTCCAAAATTGCATAGCTTTTGTATCATATGTTGTTTTAGTTTGTAAATTAACCCCATAGAAGTAAAATAAGCCCTGGCTGGTGTGGCTCAGTGGTTTGAGTACTAGCCTCCAAGACAAAAGGTCGCTGGTTCAATTCCCGGTCAGGGCACATGCTTGGGTTGCTGGCCAGGAACCCCAGTTGAGGTCGTTTGAGAGGCAACCAATTGATGCTTCTCTCGCACCTCTATGTTTCTCTCACACATCGATGTTTCTGTCCCTCAAAGGAAAAGAAAAAAATAAAGCAACGAAAACTAACAAGGCGAATGGTAGGAGAATTCAGGTGTTAGCGTTTAGCCCTATTTGCTAGGGGTGCCTGCCCTGCTAACACCGTTGCCACAACCGCCTGGGCGGCTTCTGCTCCACGTGGTAAACCGTTAGTCCCAAACTGTGAAGCTCTCAAACCAAGACTTTTTTTTTAATCACCAAACTTTTGCCTCTGGAATTTGCCTCGAGGGTGGCAGGGGCGCAGCAAGACCCCAGTTGCTGTTCGGTCCTATTAGAGTGGAAAGTAAAAAGCTCTAAGCACCCTCCTGGGGCTTGTCTACTGAGCTGTACAGAGAGCGATGGCGGCTGAGTCCTTTGCTTGTAGAACCTTCAAAGTCAGTATCTTCAGGTCTTTCCTCTTGGGCTGGTCCCACTTCCCAGAAACAGGGGGGAGCCTGGACAGCTGCCAGGCTCCAGACGTTAAGTTAGAAGGAAGCCTGGGCTCTTAGTATCCAGTCTATTTGCCCAACGCTGCTGCTAGTCTGTCTCCTCTCCCAGTCAGCTGTGCCCGGGGCCCTCCATGCATGCCCTTTAAGAGTCTGTCTCCAGGGAACTCTCCTGCACATGGCGTCTCTGCCTGCTCGCATGGGTTCCCACACACGTGTGTGTATTTAATTTGATTATTTTGTCCTGCAAAAAGAAAAAAAATCAGTCTACAAGTTTCCGCTGGAGTCAGGGGGTAGGAAAAAGGAATTGGCTGGCTTCTGAACGCTTCCAGAAGGACTCAGCGCCACCAATTCCTGAGCTGAATCCTGATCTCACCGCTAACGTGGGGTCACTTTTACCTGTCCACCTGTTTGTTCAGCTTCCAGAATGGATGCTGCCTCCTCTCCCATATGTGCCATCCTTGGGGACCCAAGTATTTTTTTGTTTGTTTTTATTTATTTTTTTTATTTTTAGAGGTGGGGGAAGGAGCGAGAAAGAAACACTGATTTGTTGTTCCATTTATTTAGACATTCCTTGGTTGATTCTTGTATGTGCCCTGACCGGGAATGGAACCCTGCAACCTTGGTGCACTGGGACGATGCTCTAGCCAGTCGCCCTGACCGGCCAGGGCTGGACTCAGATGTTTACGGCAAGTTTCCAGGAGGGAGCAAAAGGGGATGCGTCCTCCCTCTCCACCTGGGGCCTCACTGGGGAGATCATGGGTCACGGGAGAGCTGGGCAACCGCCGAAGTCGCACACCGAGGGTAACACACAGATGTCAAGGGCCAGGGCCAGGGCAGAGCCGGGATTTGCTCCCAGGGCTGGCTGCCCCCCAGGTCAAGCTCCTGGCTCCTGGAGCGTCCTGTCCTCCTGACTCGCAGTCTGGGCAGACAGGAGTCATGGGGTCGATTCCCAGAATTCCAGGGTCAGGGCGGCTGGGGCAGGGCCAGGCGTTGGACAAACAGATCGAAGGTGAGGCCGCGCGAATGCAGACCAAACCTGGTCCGCTGGACGGGCGCACCATGAGGTGGGTAGGCGCCCCCCGCAGCCGCCTTGGCAGGGCTGGGGGGCCCAGCAGGGTTCCAGGCCCTCACCCACCCGCTGTGATCCCGCCCTCAGGCTGCTGATCTTCCTGGGCCTGCTGTGGGGCTCGGCAGCCGCGCCCAAGGGCCCGCAGTGGCCCAGGCCCGTGTTTGGGCGCCTAGCGTCGCCCGGCTTCCCGGAGAAGTATGCCAACGACCAGGAGCTGCACTGGGCCCTGACGGCACCCCCGGGCTACCGCCTGCGTCTCTACTTCACCCACTTCCACCTGGAGCTGTCCTACCTCTGCGAGTACGACTTTGTGAAGGTGCCGCCAGGCCTGGGGGGAGGGGAGGGCCAAGAACTGGCCAGGGGCACCTGGAAGTGGGGTCTGGCCTCAGAGGGTGGGCAGGCCTTGGGCCTCGCTGTCCCTCGCAGTGACCCCCGGCCCTACAGCTGAGCTCGGGGACCAAGGTGCTGGCCACGCTGTGCGGCTGGGAGAGCACCGACACGGAGCGGGCCCCGGGCAACGACACCTTCTACTCGCTGGGCCCCAGCCTGAACGTCACCTTCCGCTCTGACTACTCTAACGAGAAGCAGTTCCGGGGCTTTGAGGCCTTCTACGCAGCCGAGGGTGAGCAGAGAGGAGGCCTGGGGGGCTGGGGCGACCCACGGGGCCGGGCCAGCCCCCCTTCAGCCTTCCGCCTCCCTGAGGCAGGATTGCAGCCAAACCAGCAGAACAGCCGCCCTCCTTCCTCCTTCCTCTGACAACATCTGCAAAGCAAATATCCATAAAATGTCCAGAAGAGCCAGACCTCTGCTCAGGACTGAACCCCAGCCTGGGCCAGGGCCAAAAGAGACAGGGACATCCTCCTGAGCCATGAGGGCAAGTGCGCCCAGTTGCAGAGGGGAAGGCGGAGCTCCGCCAGCCTGCACTGAGAATACGCAACCCAGCACCTGGTGTCTGCACACGGGCTTTGAGTCTGACCCTTGGTTTCAGATTCCAGCCCCTGCAGGGACCAGCTGTGTGCCTTTGGGTGAGCGGCTCGACCCCTCTGTGCTGGTCGCAAGGCTGCTATAAGGGCTAGCTAGGCAGACCCGTGTGGGAGACCCGCTCCCTGTCCCCTGGGTTCCTTTGCTGGTTGCTCCCCTCAGTAGCTGGGGACCTTGAGCAGGACAGGTATCCTGTCCTCGGTTTTAAAAAGGTGTTATTTCCTTCTCCTTCCAAGTGTCGTGGGGAGGTGGCAGGGGCCCTTGGCCTCTGGCACTTGGCTGGGTGCCAGCCACCTTCCGACATGAGGGGGCTCCTCTCATGTCAGCCATGAGGCTGGACATGCCCTGAGCCCAGGCTCCGGTGCCACCCGTCTCCTGCTGACTGCCTGCCCACCCCGCCCCCAGACATCGACGAGTGCCAGGTGGCCCCCGGGGAGGCGCCGCCCTGCGAGCACCATTGCCACAACCACCTGGGCGGCTTCTACTGCTCCTGCCGGGCGGGCTACGTCCTCCACCGGAACAAGCGCACCTGCTCAGGTGAGCTGTGGCCGGGAGGGGCGCCCTGGGCCTGGCCCAGCCCTCCCCCCTCCCCAAGGCCATGGCTGTTCCGCCCCCGGGGCTGGAGGCTGCGGCCCCTTTTCTGCTCCTCTGTCCCCTCCGTCCGTCCGTCTGTCCCCCCACACTTTCTAATCCCTCTTCCCTGCCATTCTGGGCTCTCCCCGACTCCACTCCAGCTCATTCACTGATCGGCGTGCGTTAGGCCCCCACTGTGCACCTGGCCCAGCTGGGCTCCGGGACCCCATACAGCACCCTCCGTTGGGAGGCTGTCAGCGTGGAGCCGTGGGGGTCCGGGCCCGGCTGCCCCCTACAAAGCTTCAGGACTGGGGGCAGGCCCCGCTCAAAGCCACCAGGTCCTGGTCCCCACTGCCCGAGGGTGCCTCTCCGTGCCCCGCCAGACACCCGGGGCGCTGGGGAGTGGGGGCCCCCACCGGCACTGACCCTGCCTCCCCCACTTGGTCTCCCTCCCTGTCTCTGTTCTCTTTTCCAGAGCAGAGCCCCTAGGCCCCCGGGCTCCGGTCTGCAGCGAGCCCCGCTGGCTGCAGCTCTGGGCCGGGCGAGACCGCGGCTGCCTGCACCCCTCAGCCACCCACAGAACTGACAATAAACCTGGCTCCACCTCCACCTGCTGCTGCGCATCTCTGGGGTGGGGTGGTGGGGGCGGGTGTGCACCCTGGCGCCCCGGCCCCCCGTCCCTCCCCTCATCATAGTCTGGATAAGCCTAGTTGGTGGATGCCCCCTCCACAAGGCCACAGCTCCTTTGCCAGAAGGGCTCCCCCACGCCCCCGCACCTCCATTTTGAAGAGGCCAGAACAGGGGAGCCGAGCTCTCTCTCCCCGCCAGGCCCCGGGGCAGAGCTCTGAGCATCCTCGGACCACCTCCTGTTCACACGGCAGCTCAGGCCCCATGTGTGCTGGGCTGGGGGAGCCTGACCCAGAGAAGAGGGGCCCAAGGAAGTAGTCATTGGCGGGCAGCCTGGTCGCCACGTCCAGGGGCAAGTCCCTCAGTTCCCTGTGCCCACGGGGGGCAGCCACAGGGAGACAGGCGGGGCTGGGTCCCCTCACTTCCTGGAAGCCTCCCGGCTCCAATGCCCACACCCCCGCTGTGGCCTGGGGGGCAGCGGTTGGGGCAGACCCCTCCCGCGGAAGATGGTGGCGCTCTGGGAGGACAGAATCAGCTGCTCCAGTGAGGGAAGAGGGCGCCTGACTAGTTCATGATCAGTGTGGATTTGAACTTCTCTCAACTGCTCCCCAGGGCAGAGCCCAGACTCGGGGAAGGTGGGCAAAGGGAGGCCCTTCTGACCTCCTGACCAGTCCAGGTGGAGACACAGGGGGTGGCTGGGCCTGGGTGGGAGCCCCCCGGTGGATGAACTTGGGAGTGCTGGGGTCGGGGGGTGGTCAGGGCCCCTCAGCCCAGGGACACTCACCTGCCCCCTCAAATTCCTGAGAGATGAGGAGACCCCCCATCCCTTCTCTTAGTGCCTGCAGCCCCTCAGCAGCACCTGCGCCTGAGCACACGCACCCCCCATGGGGACTCTAGCCCAGGACCCTCACCCTAGGGTCGTGCGTGGAGGCCCCTGGGAGATGTACATCCATATGTTGCCTTTTTACTTTTTAGCTGAAGCCTGGGAGCTGGAGCAACTCTCTCCCTAGACTGTCCCTTCAGCGACGGGGCTGGGTCCCTGGCTGCTGGAGGTACCTCTGGAGCTGGCCACGCGCAGGGCCTCACCCGCTGCAGTGAGTGTGGACAGGCAGGCAGAGCCACGCGGCCTCGCCGGGCTCACGCGCCCTGTCCTCTCCCCTCCCCAGCCCTGTGCTCGGGCCAGGTCTTCACCGAACGGTCAGGGGCGATCAGCAGCCCCGAGTACCCACAGCCGTACCCCACGCTCTCCAGCTGCACCTACAGCATCCGCCTGGAGGAGGGCTTCAGCATCGTCCTGGACTTCGTGGAGTCCTTCGACGTGGAGACGCACCCCGAAGGCCGATGCCCCTACGACTCCCTCAAGGTCTGGCTCCGGGGCCCCCGCCTCATCCTGGCTCCCGAAGGCCCTGAAGTGACAGGGGCCTGTCTTCTTGCAGATCCAAACAGACAAAAAGGAATATGGCCCATTTTGTGGGAATGTATTGCCCCAAAGGATTGAAACCAAGAGCAACTCCGTGACCATAACCTTTACTACCGACCAGTCGGGGGACCACACAGGCTGGAAGATCCACTACACCAGCACGGGTGAGGGCGGGGCCCCGGACCCCAGCAGGGTGGGGACGGGCTCGGGGCGCCCTTTTCGTCGCGGAATGTCAGGGAACACGGAGGACGGGACTGTCCCTGGCCAGGTCTGCGAAACGTCAGGGAGGAAAACGTTGTCCTCAACCCCGGAGCATCCCCGGGTGGGTCCGAAAAGCAGACTGACAGATCAGCAGAACAGCACGCGCACTTATTTCACCTGAGTTAGTTTCACGCGGCACAGGGGCCTCCGGAAGGGGATGAAGACCCACACAAAGAGCTAGACCTGAGGCGGGCCTGTGCACGGGAATCCTGCACGGGTGAGAGCCAGAGACCCCGCGGGCGTGAGAGGTTCAAAGGCAGAAAGGGAGCGTGGCTGTGTGACGCCTGAGCCGGGCTTCAGAACGTCACTGCAGGGGACGTGCACGCTTATAATTAGCGGTTTGCCCTGCGCCGTGGGTCCATCCAAAGAGGTTTTCTCTGATAACGTCTTGTTATGGGAAAGACTCCTAATTCAAGTTCTAGGTGTCAAGGGAGGGGTAGAAGTTTCTCTTGAGCCTGCAGCTCAAGTTGAGTTACTAGATTGAAGGGGTCTGTTTGCCTGTGGGCGCCAAAGCCCAATAAGACAAGAACAGGGGTTTGTGGCAAACAGGGGTTTGTGGCCAAGAAAGCGAGGGTTTCTTAAGGGGGCGGTGCTGTGCCTGAGGTCCCAGGTGGCTCTGTGGTCAAAGATCGGTGTCCCTGTGGCTTCCGGGGAGGGAACGAATCACAGGGAAAAAATCATTAATCACCATGACTACTGGAGCCCGTCTACAGTCGTGGTCTCTGCTGATTGGTTGGTGCATTTGGTCATTGCATTGCGTCCTGGTATCAGCCACAGAGTGGTTCTGTGCAACTTTGCAAAGATTTGTTTTGTGGGATTGTTCTGCTTTCCTGGGTCCAGAGATAAAACACATATCTTGAGGCCAATATGGTAGGTTTAGTTTGAATGAAAAGTCTGTCTCAATAGTCAATAGACAGAACCTTGTTTCTCAGGCTACTGGACACTGACCAGAACGTGGCTGTCCTGAGGCCTTAATGACTAAGCAAGGGGTCGGGGCGCTGGGGCGAGGCTGGCTTGAGTCAAAGGAAAGAGCTCACAAGGCCAGGGGAGCCCTGGCCGGTGTGGCTTAGCGGAGATTCCAGCCAGAGCACCTGCCTGCGTTTCCAGCTGGTCCCCAGCTGGGGTCGTACAAGTGGCCACCGATGTTTCTCTTACACATACGTATTTCTCCTTCTCTTTCTCCCTCCCTTCCCCTCTCTCTGAAAATAAATAAAATCTTCTTGTGTGAAGGCCAGATTAAAGAAAATAGTTTTCTGTGCAGTTACAGTTGACTTAAGCTCAAAACAATCTGCATATCAGAGGCACATCTTGGGGGACTTGTCCTGAACGGCCCCACGCATATCCATGCACCCACCCAACCGTCCATCTCTCCTTCCATCTGTAGGGAAGACAAAACCTGTAGAGAATTTTTAAACATTTTGTTTATTGGTTTTGAGAGACAGAATGAGTGAGGCATTGTTTTGTTGTTCCACTTTTTGATGCATTCATCTGTTGCTTCTTGTATGCGCCTGGACCGGTGCTCCAACCCACAACCTTGGTGGGTTGGGATGGCACTCTAACCGGCCAAGGCAGCCAGCCGGGCCTGGAGAATTTGAGTGAGTTCGTTTGAGCCAAAGCTGAGGACAGCTGCTGGGGAGCAAGAGCTCCAACTTGCAGTTTCTTTTAAGCATCGGCGATTAAGGGTGGAACATACGAAAGATTCCACAAAGGTGGGGAGACCAGGCGGGGATGGGATTACAGGATAGTTCAGACTCTGTGCTCTCTTGAGGGTGGCCCCCTGTAGGAGGAGGGTCTGAAAGGGTGGACAGGTATTAAAAAGGATCAGTCTGGAAGGGCGCATTTCAAAGGTGTGTCAACCTAGATAAACCTCTTACTAGAGAAGTTATAGGCCTGGGACAAGATGACCCACCAGGAAGGGCCCAGTTAGAATTAATGATCAGATCACACTGTGAGGGTACTTCCCACAGAACCCCCTTTTTTGTCCACAAGTAATAAAACTCCTAAATTGCTTTGCTGATTTTGGAGCGAGTCTGGGGAGAATCAGTTTCGCCAGGCTGGTGGGTGAGAAGGGGCCAGGACAGAGCCTTGAGGCGTGTGCCAAGGAAGGCGCAAGCAGGCCACTGGCCTGGGTACACGCTGGCTTCGGGGAAGCCTTGGGATCCTACAGGGCTGTCCCTGCAGAGGAGGTCCCTGAGGGGAGACTCTGAGGCCTGCCAGGGACTGGGAGCCACTCCAGACACAGGTCAGCTGCTGGAGGGAGGAGGGCACTCAGCAGATGACCGTGGTGTGCTGTGGGGCAGCTGGGGGGCAGGGGGGGGGGTGCTGAAGCCTGGGGGTGACAGCAGGCCAGGGCCAGAGCTCAAAGGGGAAGGCGGTCCCCCTGGAGGCCGGTCCCCCTGGAGGCCGGAGCACCGCGGGCGGGAGCACACGCGGAGACCAAGGCGTCCTGAGCACCGGTCAGCCTGGGCCTCCCTGTGTGGGTGTTCATCGCAGCCCCTCCTTGCGAGCGCTGAGCAGAGCGCCGTGCTAGGTGCTGCATGTCCCGCCCCCACAGCGGCCCTGGGAGGCGAGCAGCCATCCCCGCCACTCGCACCCTACAGCCGAGGACACTGAGGCACAGGGCAGTTGACAGTCACCCCCAGGGATGGAGAGCTGTGTGTGACTTAAACCCTAGCAGTGCGCAGCCTTTCCCTCTCGGGGACACACTTCAGTTTTCAGGAGTGGGCGTGAAGTCCCTGTCATGGAGCTGACGCCCCGTTAGGGGCGACTATCCTAGCTTACCTAGCTTACTGCGCACCTGGCTTTCTGACGTAGCTTTGGCGGAAACCCAGGTGAGGCGACACATCCTAATTTGCACAATACGCACCCAAGAGTTTCACCTCGCCTTAGGTTTTAAAGCTTACGAACTCTACTGGACTTGCGGTGAGCTCTCTTGACCTGTTAAGTGTCTCCTTTATAAACCAAGAACGTCGGGTGCTCAGTTCAGACTCACCTGCCATTGACCCCTGAGAACCCACAGCCTGGTTTCCTCTGCGCAGCACAGCCTTGCCCTGATCCGGTGGCGCCACCTAATGGCCACGTTGTACCGGCGCAAGCCAAGTACATCCTGAAAGACAGGTTCTCCGTCTTTTGCGAGACTGGCTACGAGCTCCTGCAAGTAAGTTAACACAGAACTTGAAGGGCACTGGGAAGGAGGGAGAGAGGGAGGGATGGATGGAGGGATGGATGGATGGGGGGAGAGAGAGAGAGTTCAAGATTTTATTTATTTACAGAGAGGGGAAGGGAGGGAGAAAGGGAGAGAAACATCGTCGTCGTGAACCTCAACCAGCTGCGTCTCACGTGCACCCCAAGCAGGGACAAGGCTTGCAACCCAGGCACGTGACCCGACCGGGACTCGAATTGGAGACATTTTGCTCTGTGGGATGACGCCCAACCCACGCCGGCCAGCCAGGCTGATGTTTTTACTTCTTTTTTAAGTGCCAATTTTATTTTTTGTCCTCACCTGAGGACATTCATTGCTTATTTTTAGAGAGAGAGGAAGGGAAGGGAGAGAAACATCGATGTGAAAGAGAAACATCGATTGGTTGCCTCCATTCAGGCCCCAACAGGGGATGGAACCTGCAACGTAGGTATGTGCCCTGACTGGGAATTGAACCCGCACCGTTTTGGTTTACAGCTTGATGCTCCAACCAGTGGAGCCACACCTGCCAGGGCAGATTGCGACAGCTTTTAAATATATACTTATTCCTGTCAGCAAATATGTGAAAGGAAAGCAGGAAAATAGTCATTGTCAGCACGGTGGGGTTTTATTTGTCTGTGACTAAATATAAGTCTATGAAATGTTAAGTTTGCTGGGAAGAGGGGTGGCCATGGAGAATTTCTTATTCCTAGGATGACCTTTATGTGAAACAGCTCCTGGGCCCACAAAAAATTAAGTGGCGCTGGGAAATAGTATATTCTGCAAAGTTATAAATAGTGGTTGGTCACTGTAAAGGGAGAGGGAGAATAATTTTTTAAAAATGCTTAGTGGGTTGCTTTAGGGGCGCAGGTAGGAGATTAACACGTCCTCTTTATGTTCTTCAAAATTGTCACCGAATCCCAGTGGCAAAAAGTAATAACAGCGAAATGACAGGTAGGCTCTGCAGTCCAGGCCTGTGGAGCGGTAACACTGGGGGGGAAAGAGGCGGCGGGGGGAGACACGTTTCCCACCTACAGACTTTTGGAGCGGGCTCGTTTCCACAGCTCCTTGGACTGCAAACCTGTTCAGCTGCTCGTTTTATTTTTTATTGTATTTTTTTCCTGTTACCATTTGGTCCCTTTTACCTCCTTCCCTCCATTCCCCCTCAATTGCTCATTAAAAAAGAAATCACCTTGGCCCTGGCTGGTGAGGCTCAGTGGATTGAGCGCCGGCCTGCAAATCAAAAGGTCGCCGGTTTGATTCCCAGTCAGGGCACGTGCCTGGGTTGTAGGCCAGGGCCCTGGTCGAGGGGCAAGAGGCAGCTATTCCACGTTTATCTCTTGCACATTGATGTTTCTCTCCCTCTTTCATCTTCCCTTTCCCTCTCTCTAAAAGTAAATAAAATCTTAAAACTTTAAAAAAATTTTTAAAAATTATCCTGCTTTCTTTTGAAGCCCAAAACTTCCACTGGAGACATCTTCTTTCATTGAGTTCGATTTTAGAAAAATAGTATTTCAGTAAGTCAAAAATGTTTCTCTGGACCCAGTATTAGCAAGGAAAGCTGATTGCGAACACCCGTGTGAGGCTTGGGAACCCATCTCTTGTAACTTCCCCCCCGGCTAAGGGCCACAGGCGAGACAAATCCAGACACACTGGCTCGGTGTCTCTTGAGGTCGGCCTTCCCTGCACTTCTGACCACCTCCCTGTGGCACTTCCTAGAAAGAGAGATGGCGGAGCATCGGCAGCAACCGGAGACGCGATGTGTTCTCAGAGTAAAGAGGAAAGCAGGAAGTAGCTCACTAATTGCTGCAGAGGTCAGCGTGTGATTCCTAAAATGCCAGTGTGCCTTGAGAGGTGGCCTGTGTAGCGCAGGCGACTTAAGCAGCAGATGCTGCAGCATTCGCCCCAGCTAGGAGGCAGCATTGGGTTGTGCGTCCGGTCCTGTGGTCCTGCGGGTGCATCGAGGAACGACTGTGCGGGCGTGGCTTTGGGGTGATTTTCTGATAGAAACCAGGAAATTAATATTTTCTGCATTCCTCTTTAGGGTCATTTGCCCCTGAAATCATTTGCTGCAGTCTGTCAGAGAGATGGATCTTGGGACAAACCGATGCCAGAATGCAGCTGTACGGTCACGTGACCACAACTCCCTGCCGCCTCCGCTGCGGCCGCTGCTTCCCTTGCTCCTGGTCTTTTTAAAAAGGGTTCTATGTTGCCAGGGCTTGCGTTCCGAATCTGCCTCTCCCCCCCAGGCTCTGAGGGCTCTTGAGGTTAAGATGAAAGTAAGCTAGTAGGGTAATTATTTGTTTTATATAAGTGTGATCTTTAAAAGTACTTTTTATTTCAAAGTATTTTTTCTAGTATAAAATACTTGCAGAAGATGGGACATAGAGATGTTTTGATGCCCATAATCCCACTTTACGTACTATTTTGGTGTACATCCCACCAACTGAACACCTCACACGTGTACACATGGATAAGCTACTGCATGTAGAGATGGGGGTAATTGGGTGTGTACATACCACCCCCCCCCAAAATGGGGCAACATTACCACTTGGTGAATTAGGAATCACTCTCTTTAGTATCTTTTCAATTATAAAATACACATTAATTGGAAAAAATATAAATTTATAACACATCCTTGCCCAAATCCCCAAAATACCACTAAAAGTTTGGGGTCTACCCCTTCGTATTATCTCCTATGCTAGATATACTAACATATTTCACTACCTGCTTTTTCTTTTCAAACTGTAAGAGGAAGTTTAAAAAGTCACAGGTAGTGAAAGTGAGCTGCAGAACGGGCTCAGGACACAAGTCACCGAGGCAGAGGGGCCCTCAAAGCTTGGGAGAGGGAAAGGCAAAGGTCCTGCGCCTGGGGGAGGGAAAGGCGCCGGGTGCCCCTGAGGGAGGAGCGGGCACCGTGACATGCTTTTAAACCTAAATGGGACACTTAACTGGATCACCACGGTGTCTTCCCCCCACCCTGCTGGGCTGCCTCCCACGTCAGTCTTCGTACTAGCAGAGCCACTCTTTTTAATGACGGCACAGTCTTTCACACCCGATGCTTTCAAGCTGGTGTCTGCTCTTTCCGGTCTTTCTCCACGACATGCCCTGCTGCAGTTAACAGCCCTGTACCTGTGTTTTTGCCTCTTTTGTGCAAAGGTTTTACAAAATGCCTGGGGGAATTTAGTATTTTTATTTCATAGATTTACATTCCCACCAATTCTTTTACCGAGCACAGCAGCAAAGCAGCACTGATGGTGCTGCGAGCCAGAGGTCGGGGTCCGCGCCCCGACTCGGCCGGGTTTTGGCTGGGGATTTATGGGAACCTCAGCTGCAGACGATCAGACAAGGTGGGCAACGCACTTGGCACAGAGCCAGGCACACGGATGTTAAGTTGCTGAAAATTACTTAAATGCAGTCTTTTCATACCCACAGAAATACATCAACGGTTTGCTCACGTCTCCCGTGTGGCACACGTTCAGGCTGAGCGCGCGCTCCCAAGCGGGTTAGCTATTCCACACTGGCAATGTCCCAGGTGCAAATCGAGCCCACATCCGAGGGTTTTCAGGTCTTCTGGAAAGTTCCGTGCACGGGAAGGACCTTAGGAACGAGCTGAGCCCTCCAGAGCCATCTTTGTATCGTTGTGTGTCCTTCCGAGTGCCCTTCCCCCAGGGAACCAGGCTGCACGGCACACGCAGGCCATGCTGTTCCCGCCCGGGGGGGCTGCGCCCTTTAGCCCAGAAGTGAGCAGTGAGCGCGAGGGGCATTCCCATGGCCCCCAACCCCCTTCCTTCAGGAAACGCGCCTACCCCTGCCGCAGGGACCTCACCTCCACCTGGCCATTCAGTTAGGACAAGAAGGAGAGTGACGCCTTCCTCACCTGGAGGCCGCCCTCCCTCCTCAGAGGTGAAGTTAACGATGCTCCCCGCACCGGGGCAGAGAACAGGGCTTTGCGAGCACCACACGCACACTTGTGGATCAGGCTCCAGATCTTTCTAACGTCCGATCTGAAAGCAGACACTGACCCCTCCCTCCCGGTGCTTATCAGTGGTCGACTGCGGCCCTCCCGGCGACCTGCCCAACGGCCAGGTGGAGTACATCACAGGTCCCGACGTGACTACATACAAAGCCGTGATTCAATACCGCTGCAATGAGACCTTCTACACAATGAGGACAGATGACGGTAAGCAAGTTGTTCCAAGTCGGGGGCGGGTGGTATTTGGAACCTAAGCCTCCGCAATCTGAAAATAAACTTTAACCAACATTTTTGGCTAAGGCTAGACAAAAGATTAAAAGGCACTTCGCCCACCAGCTAAGTGAAATATTACAGCCGCAGTGACTTTAATGTCAATTTGCAAGAATCTGGAAACAGATCTTATCTAGTAAATGACTACTACAAACACACAATATATTCCAAATGGTTTAATTTAACAAGTCAAAACCTTATCATTAAGCACTTGAGATCTTGATACATATTCAAGTTACACATCTAAAAGGTTTCCACTTTGCAAGCAAACATGGTAATGCAGAGACCTCCTATTTATGAAATCATGTAAAATGGTTATTCAGACACCTCTATTTCCCACTGATGCTCAAGAATCAACATTTTTCAAGGGGGTATTCAAGCAAATGACAACCACCTTATACATGCAGTTAAACATTTTTGCTTTTCCAATGATTTGCAGGTAAATATGTGTGTGAGGCTGATGGATTCTGGACGAGCTCCAAAGGAGAAAAATCACTCCCAGTCTGTGAGCCTGGTAATGGATACTTTTATATAAGAGATTCGTAATTGATGGAAAGTAGAAGGGGTAGGAGACAATAAGGAGAGCTTTAGCTGTGGTAGGCAGAAATGTAACTTTGGCACTTGGCTCTCAGACCAAGTTATTATTTCCAAATAATATGTTCTCATTATCCCCTTTCCATATGGAGAGGTTGTTAGGTGCTGACTACATCGGTCATTAGATTATTT
This sequence comes from Pteronotus mesoamericanus, assembly GCF_021234165.1. Taxonomy (NCBI): domain Eukaryota; kingdom Metazoa; phylum Chordata; class Mammalia; order Chiroptera; family Mormoopidae; genus Pteronotus; species Pteronotus mesoamericanus. The sequence continues at coordinate 4,733,607 of NW_026555200.1, forward strand.
TGGCCTTACAAGTAGGCAAGAATAAAAAATTAAATGATTTTTAAAATTATCTCAAACCATTTATACATTTATAAACACGAGCTCCTCTATTACTTTTCTTCTCTGTTAAAAATGCTATTAAAACCCAAAGCTAATAACTTCATTATTTCCCTAAGCAATTGTTTTCAATGACATCTAGTTTTAAACATTAATGCAATTTGCCTTTTAATAGTACTTAAAAATTTTTTCTTTACCAGAATTGGCTTTGAACATATAGTTGAGTAGGGAGATTAAAAAAAAATCAGAAAGGTAATAATATATTCATTACCCCTGTGCTATTTGGCTTAAATTACTTCTTTTATCTCAACTGATACAAGGTTTGTAAGTTTCAATGCAAGTATTCTGCCACAACAGGAAACATTTGCTACATTAATGAGTGTATTTCCCTAGTAATATACAGTAAAATTTGGCAGTTTTGAAGAATCAACTAGATAATAAAATAATTTCTGAACCTGAAGGTCCCTGGCTACAACCACAACGTTCTAACTTTTAAAACACTGCAGTGCTCGGCAGTGCAAGTCATTCTGCCAGTCTGAGGCCAGCGGCCTCTGTGCCTGCTGTCCCAGAGCTGCAGAGCCGACACCCCAGTTTAGAAGTAGGAAAACGAACAATGAAAAGGTGATTTCCTTTCACTTCATGTTCCTATCACCCAGTGCATCAGCTCAGACAATTTGTTTGCTCTATTAAATAATTTCTCCAATTGTGGAGACAGTTTTTTTTTTATTAGCAAAACAAATTCATTCCTAAAAGAAACTTTCGCTCACCTCATTATCTGAGGAGCTATGAGCTGCCCGTCGGGTGTCTGAGCTGTGCCCTTGTAACGCAGCCTGGCTCGCCTGCACAGGCGGGCGCCCACCCCAATTCTGGGCTGACTCACAGCCCCAGGGGCGCCTGGGGAAGCGCACCCCTTGGTTTCTACAAAGGCTCTGTGTCCCCTCCTTCCCCCAGTGTGTGGAGTATCTGCCCGTACTGAAGAAGGGCGTATCTACGGAGGGCGCAATGCCAAGTTTGGTGACTTTCCTTGGCAAGTCCTGCTACTGGGTGACATGACAGCGGCAGGTGCGCTTTTGTACGACAACTGGATCCTAACAGCGGCTCATGTTGTGTATAAGCACAAAGACGACGCCTCCTCCCTAGACATTCGAATGGGCGTCCTGAAGAAACTGTCACCTCATTTCACACAAGCCTGGGCAGAGGCCATTTTTATACATGAAGGTTACACTCATGATGCCGGTTTCGATAACGATATAGCATTGATTAAATTGAAGGACAAAGTTGTAATCAATAGCAACATCATGCCTATTTGCTTGCCAACAAAAGAAGCTGAATCCTTCATGAGGACAAATGACATTGGAACCGCATCTGGATGGGGATTAACCCAAAGGGGTTTTCCTGCTAGAAGTTTAATGTTTGTTGACATACCAATTGTTGACAACCAAAAATGTGCCGCTGCCTATAAGAAGGAGCCCCAGCCAGGGGGATGGGTAACTGAGAACATGCTCTGCGCTGGCTTAGAAAGCGGAGGCAAGGATAGCTGTAGGGGTGACAGCGGAGGGGCCTTAGTGTTTCTAAATAACAAGACACACAGGTGGTTTGTGGGAGGAATAGTGTCCTGGGGTTCCGTTAATTGTGGGGAAGCACAATCGTACGGCGTCTACACAAAAGTCATTAACTATATTCCCTGGATCAAAAAAATAATTAGTAACGTTTAATTTGTATGGCTTCAATCAGTTAATCATTTTTTAAAAAAACCTGTGAAAGATCTCAGCGGCACTGTGACCTGACAAACACTGATGTAGCCATTGTTACCCCACCCAAAGATCCAAACCAAACGCTCAGTGACAGGCTGGCCAGCTTTTCATCCCTTACGCTTTGATCCAAGGGGGCACAAACCATCTCGTGATGTGTGCTCACTCGCCTTTGTCAGTGCAACAGAAACTCACTGGTTAGATTTGCACTGAATCACTCACAAAGTCCAGTATCTTCCTGCATCAGCCTTTTTGTCTGCATTCCTGGGCATTGCCTGTACATGTTCTTTGACTATTTTTCTAGTGTTTTTGAACTTGTTCTTATTGATCTTTGAGGGCTTTATATATTATAGCAGTATTGGTTCAGGAATAACCTTGAATCATGGGGGTTTTTTTTTTGTAGATGAACATCTACAAAAACATCAGTACCTTAGCCTAGGTACTAATTTCCAAGTTAAAAACCAATACCATAAAACAGTAAGATATAATTGTCCACTTATTAAATTGGCAGACAAAAAGAACATGGAATAGCACTATTCACATTGTCAAAGACAACATAAATTTTCTAAAGGACAATTTTGCAATATATTTCAAAAGCCTTAAGCACATGCATAGTCTTTTACCTAGTAATTCCAATGCTAAGAATTTAATGAGGCATAACTAGCGCTTGGAAATAACCTAAACAATATCCAAATTCAGAAGACAATCGAATCAAATGTGGCGTTTCTGTAAGATGAAAATACGACATCAGAAATAAATGGTGGTGTAACAGATAAATCTGTAGTATTTTTTTCTTCTTACAATGAACATGTCAAACAGGGGCATACTTAGCCAAACAACAGATCACAGACCACAAATACCTGAGCATAGATACCACTTGAATACACAATTAAGAGCTATTGTCCTAGTACTCAACAACAAAAAACTTTTAATTATTACATAACATCTTCTGGATTAAGTAGTTAAACCTCTTTTTCCTAAGGACAAAATTTAAGCTCTGGCTTAACCTTAAAAATCGCATTTCCCTTTAGTTAATAGCCCTTCCTAGTAAGTTGTAATAGCTAACATCCAGCAAAGGTTTTCATTCTGGCCAAGAGTTACCATTACATTTAAAAATTCATTGTGACTTTTGGCCTAATTTCTCTTGTGCATATAAAGTGCAACTTCTCGAAACTCACTTTTTAAAGGCAACTCGACAGCACCTTTATCACATATAAAAAGGAAACTGTTTTCCCAGTAAGACTCCAGACACTAAACTGTGGTGGCAACAAAAATTTTTATTCAACGGGTTCAAAAATTTTTTAGAATGAATGCAAATAGACTTTAAAAACAAATTTTTGCCAAATAGTTTACTTCTGAATTTCAAAAAAAAATTCAGGGCAGACTTAAACACCCATTGCTAGGTATTAGCACAGACACGCTAACAGAAGGCCGCCCGACACCGGAAGCCTTCTGCGACCAGGAACTAGACCCGCACGCGTGTAAACGAGAGGTGAAACCATGCCGTCAGCAAGCGCACTTACCCCGGGCTCCTGGAGGGCTCGCCAGTTTAGTCTTTGGAGGTCCCCGATACATGTTAAGTGTTACCATGTTACTGCTGCTGAGTAGCAGTGCAAGTGCTAAAATGCAAAATTCAGATGGTACAGGGTTTGGAAATCATGCAACTCAGATGCAGAAAAAAATTTAAACAATGCAAGATCCTTTTACAGAAGAAAACTGGATAATGAAACAATGTGGCGATCACAAGTCTAAAGGATGACTTATAAAAGTTAAAACACCTAAATTGCAAAAACCCTATTTATCATACTCTAATTAAATAAGGGCATTAGGCAAACTATCAACACAGAAGTTGTTACATTCGTCCATTAGAAAACAAGCTCAACTCTCAGTAGTAGTTACATAAAAAGTACAATAGAGAATCAATATATTATTGCTTTTACATACTTAACAATGCATCGTGAGAGTCTAATCTGAGTTTTGTAAACGATTTTATTCAACATTCCCCCCATCTTTGGAGGACAAAGCCCATTTCACTTAACACTTCCACAGACAGACAGCCCACCACCCTGCTAATTCTTAAAGCTATCAGGCTTCCTAATGGATTTCAGGCACAAGATAATTTGTGGTTTCTTCTACTTTATCCCTATTGCAATTAATTCCACTTTTCAAATCCCACACTAAAAAGGCGCTGATATTCCCTTCTTTTCAATTGATATGCTTTGCTACAAAGCATTTAAAAACAACACTGTTTTGCCCACTCCCCCAAATAAGATTATTTTTAGAAGGCATGATTGATTTCCTAATGGAGATTTATACAGGCCATGTCAATAGAACATCACCCAAATGCACAGAGGCACTAAGAAAAAACTGGAGGGTACTGCTTACCATTTTAGGTGTGGTCACCCAGACTTATTAAAAACTAGATTTAAAAAGAAAAAAAAAAACTTTTCACTTTAGACAATGCAAGAACAAATAGCAATTAAGTCTGGGTATCAGGTGTCAATGCATGACAGGTGATGAATCCATTTGACTTGAGACAACTTTTGAAATAAGTTTATTTGAAGCAAAATAAACTATTGCCAAGAAACTTTATGAAAGTTCCATCTCAAAAGGGTCAAAAAAGGGGAATTAACTGCTATGAATTCTTTGCATTCAGGGCTGCAAAACAAAGACACATATTATTTAAATCAGTTTTATTTAAGAATTTCCAATATTGACAACTCTTATAAAAGCATCCAAGCACAGGACACAGAACTGCAGCAAACAGCATTCTCATGGGTAGCTAACAGACAATAGAGCTTCCACCCGTCTTTTGAGACACCCCCAGCTCCCTGGTGAACTCTGCTTCCAAGTACTCCTGCAAAGCACACCACAAGCTCAGTCCATGTTCTCAGCCCATCAGCTTCAGTTCACATTACCACACTTACAGGTCAGTAACAGAAGAGAACACACACCATACAGCATTCACAGCAGTTGACAAAGGGGGAGGGGAAATACAAGTATCGTTTCACTTAACACATTCAACTAACGTGGGTTACCTAAGAACAAAACTCACTTAAAGTCTTCCAACAGATGTGGATGTCCTTTGAATGCAAGAAACATTCGTACATTATTTGCTATCATTGCTCTCTGCACACTCTCTCACCAAAGCCACAGGATGGAGAGACACCTCTCGCCAAGTTAAAAAATATCCATTTTGCACCACCGTCTCTGCACGCGCTCTCTCCTTTCCTCGCTCATACCAGCCTTTCATGCCTCGGCACCACCATCAATCCCACACAAGGTTTCAAAAGTTCAAACAGCCTTCTGGTTCCATAGCACAGCCTTGCGTTCACAGCGTCGATACGACTCCATGAAATAAAGAGTAGCGGATAAAAATGGGACACCCACCGTCAGAGACGCGGCCCGTGCAGTGCGACGACCGACTCTTGAATGAGAAAGCGTGTGGACAGAAGTGTTCCTACGGAGAGTGTTTACAGCACTACTTTCAATGAAGTGCTTCTTCCATAAACATTTGAAATGAGATGAACTGCAGAGATTAAATGAAGGCTTCATATTGTACTTTTGCATATGAAGGGAGACAAGTGTTAAAAAACAAAAACAAAAGAACCAAACACTGTGACACCGTGATCTCCAAAAAGGAGATATTCCTAAGGAAAAAATCCATATGGTGGGGTTCAAATTAAAACAAGCAGAAAAGAATGTAGTTCTAATTAATGGTTTCCATTTTTGAACATGCAAAGAATTCACTTGACAAGTCCAGGGATAAAATATTACAGGAGAAACCTTTTGATATCAATTGTAGTGTGTTGGTTCACCAATCAGGCAAACAGCAGTTCACTTTCAAACGTTCAATATTGCAACCCTTTATGTAACAAAACTTATAAAATTCCTTTAGCTCTTCCTCTTTTTCTAAAGAAAAATGTCAAAAATACTGCTGAATATACTCCACACTGAACAACCAAATTTTGAAAATTCTCAGTACATATGTATTTTACAATATACTTACCATGAGTTTAGAAAAATCTGAATTCCCCCCAGTCCATACAACCGTCACCTACCGCCTACATCCCCCAGCTGGAAGGTTTAGAATCCATGCTTGAGCCAAAGCCCCCATTAAAACCGCTGCCTGACCCTGCATTTGAAGCCGACCCCCAACCAATGGCTGCCCCTGAATTAGAACCGCTGTAAGAGTTATTTCCCGAACCAAAGGCCTGGTTTGGCTCCCTCTGCATGTTGCCTTGGCTTTGGTTATTACCCGATGGGCCCGACTGGTTCTGCTGACTGGCTAACATGCCCATCATGCCCCAGCTGCTCTGCAGGGCTGCCTGGGCCGCAGCCATCATCGCTGGATTAATGCTAAAAGCACCAAAGTTCATCCCTCCACCCATGTTACTACCTTGATTGTTTCCCAAGCCAGCTCCACCCCCTCTGCTGTTACCAAATCCACCCTGATTCCCAAAGCCACCTGGATTACCACCAAATCTTCCACTTCTTTCTAACTGTCTATTGCTATTGTGCTTAGGTTCAGCATTGGATATGTGTACGCTGATTCCTTTAATGATCAAGTCCTCTCCACACAGAGACTGGGCAACCTATAAGAAAATAAGAGGTGTAAATAAAGGCAATTAAACCACTGACTTGTACATCAAAGTAGCAGTGAAACTTAAGATTTCAAGCCATTATGTAAACTGGAAGAAAAATAAACAATGAGTACTCATTTAAACTCAAAATATCCTTAGCTTTAGTAACAGCAGCAAAAATTTTTCAGTTTACTTTGTAAAGATATGTAACACTTCCAGTTAACCACTACATACTGAAAAATAGTAAAGTGTTTATCACAAATATCTAGGTCCACATACCCCACAGCTTACAAGGTCAGAAAGCTCAGCTACGTAAAGATGGCAATTAGCTGGACAGGAAAGGTTCAAGAGAAATTATCTGATCAGCTGGGACAAAACTATTAAAGAGAAAAATACCTGATCATCTGCAAATGTAACAAAGGCAAAAGCCCTGAACGGTTTGGGAATGAAGACATCTACCACTTCTCCGTACTGGCAAAAGAACTGCCGCAGCTCATCAGCGGTCATGTCCTCTGTACAACGCCCAACAAACACCTTTCTGCTTCGCAGAGGCTCATCTGGGCTTTGCTGATCAAATTCAAAGGTAGGAAAAACATCAGAAATATTTTATGAGCAATGAAAAGGGTATTATGGTGGAGCATGTAACAAAATCTATCTGCCTTTTATGTTAGATGAGTCATTAACAAGTAGGTACGTTCTTATTTTTTTTTTTTTTGCGTTAGCAATCCTCTTTCTTGTAAGACTTTGATGACGAATTCGGTTTTAGAGTTTAAAGTTCATGAAAGTATAATTGGATTTAGGAAAGTCAATGACTTAATGTCCTGGCAAAAATAATAATGTTCCAAATAAGCAAGTCTTGCTTGCTTGGAACAAATCAGGCCTTTGAACAAGATTATTGTACTGATTATGTTTGTGTTTTAACATTTAACTATGTAAAAAATTGTTCACTCTCTAGAAATAACAAGAGAAGAGAATAAAACAAAGGAAGTTTGGTTTAGAGGGCTAATAAATTAAGTATTTCAAACCATCATAAAATATTCAGTATGCATTAAGGTCCCAAGGTTTTACCCAGACAAAAGATTTCAAGAACACACCCTGACACTGTCTTTTTTCCAAGTGTATTTAACATTTTATAGTGTCTTCTAAGGAAATTTGTCAGCAAAAGTTCCCAAAGAGGGGAGGGGAAGCAAAGTACCTTAGAATTAGGAAGTTTACAGTCACACCATCGTCCATCTATCATATGTCGCTGTGACATTACTTTCACCTGGGTTTCATATTCCGTAAATCGAACAAAGCCAAACCCTTTTGAATGACCAGTTTTAATATCTTTCTTGACCTAGAAAAAAAACCATTTAAGTTTCCTAAAACAACACACACATCCTGAGAATTCCCTGATAGTGTGAACAGCTTCGACTGGATGCAGTGGCTGAACTGAAACTTAAACCAAGCTACTCTCGAGGTAAGAGCAACAGGAGGGTTAATGCTGAATTGAGACCCTGTTAATAGAGTAAAACTCCTTCCCACAGTAGAACCCAACAAGCTACTTCGACTGCAAAGATAAACTAGATCTAAAGTTTACACATCTTAAAAATACTGTCTGCGAACGTGAATGCCGGTGTCACTGAAACAGGAATTCTGGGTGCTCCTCTGAAAAAGAAAAACTTAAATGAAACCAAAGTTTACCTGAACCATAAGCACTTCTCCAAAGGTACTAAAATATTCTTTTAGATCCTGTTCGGTTGTTTTCCACGGGAGACCCAACACTATTAAGTCAGATGTTTTCTGGACGGCTCTTTTCACCTTCACTGCTGATGAAGCATCTGTCTCATCCATTTTTCTTTTGTTATCTAAACAAAACAAGCAGAAACCTTTTAGAACTCTTCATTTAACACGTCTTAAAACAATGCCTCCTATACCTAGAAGTGAGAAGCAAAAAGATTCTAAGAACACGAAGATGTTTCAACTTTTGGCAAAGGGTGATGTCAGCTCTCAAGGACACAGTACAAAATTGAATTAAATGGCAGAGGTGCTTTTCTGGTGCAAATCCAGGGACCCACACCTCTGGTTCTGTAGTATCACAAGATTACAAATGTATACTGTAATCCCCTCTCAAAAGGCTTATCACAACAAAAATAATTCTACTTCACCTTGACTTTAAAACACATTAAAGAGGAAAAAAACAGGTTAAAAAAGTGTAACACCACTTTTTTGCCTAGTAAATTTGTTTACTTATTTTAATGCCCACAACTTAAAGTCTAGATGCCCCCCAAAATAAGCATCTTTTATCTCCAGCTGTGGATTTAAGGGTGATTTCAATTTTCTTTTTCTTCCTAAACTTTCAACAATAAACTCACATTAATTTTGTAAAATAAATAAAAAACTTAGGTTATTTTTAAAAACCAAAATTTGGAAGGGAAGAGGAGAGGAACTACGTGACAGTTTTAAAAACAGGCTTTTTTTGAACAGCTTTAGGTTCTCAGCAAAACTGAGAGGAAGGCAGAGATTTCCCATATACCACCCTTCCTCCACACATGCATTGTTTCTGTTACCAATATCCCCAGAATGGTGATACATCTGTTACAAACGATGAACCTACACTGATAAGGCAGTATAAATAACACAGCAATATTTGCTCAGATAATTATTTAAGTGCATAGTTTTCACTTTAAAAAAATGTTCTGTAATTTCGAATTTTCCCTCACTTAAACTATTGGTCTTACAAACTAGTCTACCAGTAACCTTTAAAGAAATACACTGGTTACAGGAGACACTGCACCATGGAGAGGCTGTGATCTATGACTTACAATGAGACACCAACTCCACTACACCTTACCGTTACTGTAAAACGAAGTGGCAACAAACCTTTGGGATAGTTGACAACATACACCAGGTTTCCCCAGCCATTGTCCGGGGCGTGCAGGATCCCCTCCACCAGCCGGACGCCTCTCATACACTGGGACACGGGGTTCCTGTAGCGCAGCCCACACGCCCCTGGAAACTGGGCTGTAACCGTGGACAGCAGCACTGTCCCATCGTCTTCTGATGGTATTTCAATGGGCTCGTCGTTTTCATCTTCCGTTACCCGAATATATTCAGACATCTTCTATCTTTTCTTAAATGGAGAAAGAGATAAATAATCAACACTTGTGTCCAAGGAATTGTTTCCTTATAATCAGCTGGTCCGTAGCACTACCGTGCCATAGTTGTGACGTACAGAAAAATTCTTGCTGTTTGGATTCTTACACATGCTGGCTATCCCTGAACTGTGAGGAGGCAAAGATGGTAATTCCTATAAAACTGTGATGCCAGTCCTGGCTGGTGTGGCTCAGTGGACTCAGCACCAGCCGGAAAACCAAGGGGACGCCGGTTCAATTCCCAGTCGGGGCACATGCCTGAGTTGTGGGCCAGGTCCCCCCAGTAGGGGATGCCTGAGAGGCAACCACACATTGATTGATATTTCTCTCCTAGAGAAACACCACCACCTGGGTGACCTTATGCGAAATACTTAACCTCTTTGTGCCTCAGTCCCCCTCTCTAAAAATAAACAACAAAATCTTTAAAAAAAAAAAAAAAAAGTGAGGCCTTGTGAGTTCATTCATTCAATAAACATTTGCTGAGGGCCTACTATACATCTGGTGCTGCAAGGACAACTGCAAAGCCAAAGTGCATGGGGTGGCATGCTGGTTACAAGGCGGGGAATGACAGCAAACAATGATCTTACTACAACGGGGATATGCATACTGGATAGTAGTCAGTAATCTTGGGGGCCCGGGAGAACCACCTAAGCTGGTCGAAGTGTGCGTGTGCGGGGGGGGGCCGGGGGGCCGGAGTGTCCCTAAGGAAGCGATGCAGAACCTGAGCCCTGGGACTGAATGGGAGCAGCGAGCTAGAAAAGAACAGGGTAAAAGTTTCTCCCTGTCCCTCATTTTGGGACTTCCGGGGGCCCACCAAACTTGAGCTTCAAGGACAGCGGCGACAGGTCCTGGGCGACAAGGGCCATCACCTCCCAGAAGCCAGTGAGTGACAGCCGGAGTGGGAGTTAAGCGCGGCCCGGGGCGGGGCCGCTGGGGCCCACGACCTAAGCTGACAGCGTCGCCTGGAGTGCAAAGTACCAAAGGCACCAAGCTCTGCCCGGGGACCGACGCCGGGACAAACTTTTGCCTGAAGCGGCGCGGTCCTGCCGGCCCCACGTCCCTGCCCCGGCGCCCACTGACACCCCGCGCCAGGCCCCAAAGGCGCTCCCGCGCGAGCTAGCTCGGGCAGGACCAGTTAGGCCCAGGCCCGGGGCGGGGCCGAGGCCACCGCGTCCGCCTTGGGCCAGCCGTGCGGGAGCGAGGCACACAGGGCATCCTCGGTGAGCAGCGTCCGCGACTCACCCGCTACGCCGCTGACAGGAGGACAGACAGGGAAACTCAGGCAGCTAGGGATCCAGAAGCAGCCACCCAGCTACCGCTTCGCTCCCACAAAATGGCGCTAGGGCCGCCTCCTCCCCCCGACGGCCGTCGTCCTCTCCCACCGGCTCCCCGTCAAGAGGGGGAGGGCGCCGCACGGAGACGCCGCAGCTCTCTCCCCCGCGAGTTAGGACTCCCTTCTGGGCGGCAGAGCATACGGAGGAGATTTGACAGCTGAAACAAGACCAGCACCTGGGCCTGTAAACCTAAACACTGGAGGAATATGGATGCGTTGGCTCTACGTCCCCCCACGTAGCGTAGCAGACGGTTTCGCCCAACCAACGGCCGGCCCCGGCTCTCGGGCGGAGCTCGCGCACTTTGAAAGTGCGCGAGACTAGCGCAGCGGCCGGAGCCTGCGAAGGGAGGGGTGGGGTCCGGCGGGGTAGGGGCGGTGCAGGGCGGGTCCGGGCGGGGGTCCGGGGCGGGGCCGAGGCGGGGTCGGGGCGGGGCCGGGGCGGGGCCGGGGCGGGTCCGGGCGGGCCCGGGCGGGGCCAAGGCGGAAGGTTCGGGTACCTCCTCGTCTTCGCACAGTTTGGAAGTCCAAGAGAGGCTAAGCAGCCCGCTCGTATGTCCTCTTCTTCCTTCCCTAGCCGTGCTCCACACTTGGAAAGAATAACTTTGTTTTAAATAATAGCAATGATCGCACCTACTGTGTACCAGGTGCCTTCTAAGTACTGTACTCACACATTTAATTTCCCCTGCAGTCTCGTGTGGTAAGTACTATTGACATGATCCACATGCACAGATGATGAGAAAACTGAGGCACAGAGAGGTATTTCGCATAAGGTCACCCAGGTGGTGGTCCTAGGATTTGAACCCAACCCTAATAACACATTTTAGCTCCAGGCCTCTAATAGCAATAATGTGTTTCATCTGTGTTAAGACACACCTTTCATTTCACATTTCTGAATATGTGCTTTCAGTTCCAGTTCCATTGATGATATGTCCATATTAACTGGCAGCAATTTTAATTTCGTTGGGTATATAGGCGCATCAGCTTCAATGAAATGCAGTGATACCAAGGTGCTCTATATTTATGCATTAACTCATTTAATGCTCAGAACAGCCCTATGAGGTAGGTGACTTGTTATCATTCCTGGTTTGGTTATAGATGAAGAAATTGAGGCACAGAGGTTAAGTAACCCTGCCCAAACTCATAGGGCTAGTAACTGGTGGAGCTGGGATTTGAACCAGGCAGTCTGGCTCTGTAGTGGGTGCCTCCTGCTTCTTACAGCCTCCTAGGGAATCCATCTCTGATGCCTGCTGTTTTCATATTAACCAGGTTATGCCTGCACCAATTTGGAGAGAGAAGGAGGAGGAAATGGAGGCAGACAGAACAAATGACCTTTACCTGCCCCCTCACTCAGGGGTAGCCTCGCATACAGGGGACATGGCTGGGATGACGGTCCCTAGTGGTCCCTCTCGTTTCAAAACACTGGACAAAGCAGGGAGGTCTGCATCATCTCAGTCCACCCAGTTATTGGGGTGGGGAGAGAAGTTTTTCTTACTCCCTTTTTGCAGAAGAAGAAACTCAGATTTGGAGGCCCAGGTGACTTGCCTGAGGTCACACGCTTGTCCAAGAATGTCACCCAGCCTATAAATTGCTGTCTGGAGTTTGTCAGGCCCTGAAGCTCTGCTCCATCCACCTCCCTGGGCCCTTCTCCGTGACAAGACTGAGACTGGGGCATGCGGTGTCGGCAGCTCTGTGGGCCTGCGGGTGCCTGCCACAGTGGGCAGAGCTGGGCATGCAGAAAGAGGGGAAAGGTCACGCAGGAACAAACCCACAGAAGCTGTCCCTTCTACCAGAAGTTTTCAGGGGAGGTGGGGCGACCAGCAAACACCGTCTTGAAGATGGTCGATAACTACTTGAAAAGCATTGGCAAGACCAGAGGGAGGCGGGACAACACGGTCCTCCGGCTCCCAGCTGAGTGCGTCTCTGGGTTTCAGCCTTACAGACCCGGTTGTCAAAAGTTGGCCTTGTTAGAAATGGGTTCTGGAAGTTCTCTTGGTTTGTTTGCCTGTTGGTCCATAGCTTTTCTTCGTTAAGCCTGAAGGTCATTAGAGGACCCAAAAGTATCTGTTCTTATCCATCTCCTCTCTCCCGAGCAGTTAGGAAATGCTTTCTGAAGATCATGGATCAGAAAGGATTCGCTGAGCTCTTACACCTCATCCAATGCTGTGCTGAAATTACATTGTAAAGACACAACGGAACGAAAAGCCAGCCATGGCTTGCCTGGAGTCGTCTGTAACCCAGAAGGCAGTGGGCACAGAGAACAATTGGAAAACAGTCCCAGGAGGCATAAATCACACAGGTGCCAGTGTGGGGCAGATGCTGAGGAACTGAGGGATTCCCCAGGCGCTCTCTTTGGGGGCGGGGGGCAGTGGCTTGGCTTCCAGTATACTGATAAGGATTCTCAACTGGAAAGGTAGGGTACTGGGCAGAGAACCAGAACCCTGGGAACGGGTCCCCGTTTGCGGCGGGTCACTCGGGCATGCCTCCTCACCCCCAGCACCTCCCAGCTCAGCCAGCCCCAGAGAGTGAACGAACGTTCCTGAGGGCAGAAGGGAACATCAAGGCAATAAAGGCATTGAAATGAAAGTCACTTTATCAAGATTTCATTTTCTCTTAATTTCTATGTTTTTAGGTCTCATCAAAATTAGGAGCTGCCTCCCCAACTGGTCTCGGTCTAATTTAGATGTTATTAAATTTTTTTCCTCTGAATTGTTTATAATTGCACGAACAATAGAAAGGACTCCTATGTGTCCAGATTCATTTTGTCACATTTGCTTTATCACTTCCTCTCTCTATAGACATATGAAACTATAATAATATGTACATAACAGTCCTGTACCTTTGTAAAAATTCAGGAACTTCAACTGTAATGTAATACAGGTTCTAAATGTTTGGCAGCCATACCACGGGTGCAATGTTGTGCCCTCCTCGCGTAGCAGGTCAGGAGGCACAGGACATCTGCTGGTTCCATGATGGATGACGTCGCCCTCCATCTCCTGGTTAAGTGGCGTCTGCTGCTATTCTCCACTGTAAAATTGCCATTTTCTCCTTTTAGAACTAAATCATCTGGGGGTATATATACTGAGACGGTCCTAAATATCCTGCTTGTCTTCATATTTTCAAGTGGCTTTAGAATCGACTGATGACTCTTGCCAAATTAGTTATTCCTAGAATGGTTGCAAAATGGTGATTTCCTGGTTCTCTTAACAATTAATGTTTAAATGCTTTATTTTGAAAACTCTCAAACTATGACAAAATTGAGCAACAGTGCAATGAACATCAGCATAGCCACTACCTTGATGCAACAATTTTTACTGTTTTGCCATATTTTCTTTGTCTATTTAGCTAACTCTATTTTTTGCTGGACCATTTCAAAGTAAGTTGCAGTTGTCATGACATTTCACCTCTAAATACTTCAACCTGCATCTCCTAAGAACAAGGACATACTCCTAAATAACCACAATCTTATTATCACACCCAAGAAAATTAACAATTATTTCCTAATATCATTTAATATCTAGTCTGTATTCATATTTCTACAATCATTCCCCAGCATGTCTTTTACAACTGTTTTCTTAAACCAGAATCAATTAAGTTTCACATATTGCATTTGGTTATCATGTTTTCTTAGTGTTTTAAAATCTAGAATAATCTCCCCATCCAAGATACGAACTTAAAAAAAAATTTTCTTTATTGTTAGAGAGAGAGGAAGGAAGGGAGCGAGGGAGAGAAACATCAGTATGAGAGAGATACATTGATCGGTAGCCTCTCTTTTGCGCCCCGACCTGGGACCAGGTCACAAACCCAAGCGTGTGCCCTGACCGGGAATCAAACCGGCAACCTTTCTCTTTGCAGGATGATGCCCAACAACCAACTGAGCCACACCGGTCAGGGCCAAGATACGAACTTTTTAAAGAGATTGGGACAGACAGTCAGTCGAACGTTATCCATTCTGGATTTATCTGATTGTCTCCCCATGGCATCACTGAGTTTATCCCTTTCTTTCCTATGTTTCCTGCATACTGGGAGTTAGGTCTAAAGACATGAGCACGTGCAGTTAGACCTAACGGCTGGAATACTTTGTGGGAAAAGATACGTTTGTCCCGTTGCACCCCATCAGGATCACGTGGTCCTGGTTGTGTCCCTTTCACTGATGCTAAATTTGATCTCTTGGTCAAGATTGTGACCACCAGATGCCTCCACAGAAAAGGTACATTTTTCCTCTTTGCAACTGGCAAGTAATTTCAAGATGATGCTTTGGCGCAAAGCACACATCCCATCTCCCTGGGGCCTTTCACTTAATGATTTTAACATCCACCAGTGACCCTTGTCTGATACACTGGGAGTGGCATCATAGCCAATTTTTAAATCCTATCATTCCTTCTACATTCTTTTGTAGAGAAGGACTTTCCTTCATTGACTGGGCATGAGCTCCAGTGCCCCCAAATGCTTAACTTTTTATCAATGTTCAGAATAACTTTCACCTCAATGGTAACAGATTAACTTTATTTTTTCCTTTTTTTTTTTGATAATCATTATAAGCTGTTGGATTTTATTTATTGAATGTTTCAATAGGTTACAGTCGTTAGTATTTTTAATGATCAAATTGTTCTAGTTATGGCCTGGGGAAACCCTTTAAAGTGGTTTGGTCCTTCCAGTGTGTCCCCGTTAGCCTTTGGGCATGCTCTTGGTTTCTGGCACAAGGCGCCCCAGGCTCACCCGGGATGAGCCCTGGAGCAAGGCACTCCTCTGAGGAGCTCCGGGTCCTTCTAGTCAGGAAAGGCGCTTAGGAACTGGAATCCTGGCATTAGGTATGTTCTCTGCTACGTTGGTGGTCACACGCATTTTTGAAAGGTAAAATAGTATAATACCAAGGCAAGCTATTTAAATGTCATCATCATTTACTTTCCTTTTAATTTAAATGTCTCAGAACCCGCCAAAATTAAGCTATGCCTCCTCTGTTTGGCCTAGGTCTTAGATTTTAAAAATTATTTTTGTAAAAAGCCAATTAGTGCAAAAAGACCAATAACACACAAAAAACATGCAGTTCCTGCTCCGCCCAACCCTTTCCTATCCTTTCCACAGGTAACCATTCTTTTAGTTGTTTCTTATGGATTCACTCTACATGTTTTAATCAGTCTGTTCTGCAGTATTTTGGTGTATCTATTATGATCAGTGAGAATTTTTTGCTCACATGCACTTCGGTACCATTTTCTCCCTCTTCTCACTATACTTATATCACAATTTTTGGTTAAATACACATTCAGTGTTTTCATTATTATGTCTACGTAAGTTTTATCCAATACTGAGCCAATAAATATGCTTTCTCTTGCAACTTTTTATTTTTCCAGGAGTTAGTAATTGCCTATTTTTCCATTTGTTTTGTTTTCTTTGAACAGCTAAATCTCTCCACACGCTCAAAAGCTGTGAAAACCTCTCAGGGTTTTACTTATATTTGAGTCTGTCAGATAATTACCACTTCTGGTTTTTTTTTATTAATTTTCTTTAAACATTTTTTACGTACTGATTTTTAGAGAAGAGGAGCTGGAGAGAGAGAAAGAAACATCAATTTGTCGTCCCACTTATTTATGCGTTCATTGGTTGATACCCACGTGTGTCCCCATGGGGATCGAACGTGCAGCCTTGGCACATGCAGGACACGCTAACCACCGGAACTATTTGTCCAGGGCTAATTATCATTTCTCTTTTTTAATTTCTTGGAGCCTTCAGGCCTCTTTTCCCAGGAGGTCACTTTCTGTAACTTGTGTCAGCTGTTATCCGGGGATTTCCTTCCAAGTTCGAAAGCAGCCTTATTCCATTCTCACACTTGACTCATAGTCTGATTGTACACAGACTTAGGGGTTGAAAGGCGTTGTTTCCCCCCGCGCTTTGAAGCTATTTTCCCACTGCCCTCCAGCTTCTTTTGTTGCTTTTGAGAAATTCACTGGGCTCTTGGTCGCTCACAGGATCTGCACTTCCTCTCTGGAATCTTTCATTATCGTCCTCTTGCTGCTCGTATCCTGAAGTTCAAGATGAGGACTCTGTCCTCCTGTAAACCCTCTTTCATTCATTGTTCTGGGCCTACGGGCATCTCTGCACTCTGGGTACTCCTGTCCTTTAATTCTGGAAAAGCTGGTTTTATTATTACTTTGACAATTCCTTCCCCACTCTTGTTCCCTCTTTCTGGAATTCCCATTAGTTAGCTATTGAATCTTCTGCCCACAATTTAAAGAATTTTTTCTTCTGTTAGGCAATATTTTTTTTTTTTGTTCTACTTTCTGTGAAATTTCTCCGACCCTACCTTCAGTCCTATTGGATTTTTATTTTTGCATTTATGTTTTTATTTTCTAAAAGATCTTTTTTATTCTCTGTTTTCTCCTTGATTATGACAACTATTCTTTTCTCATGGAGGCTATATTTTTCTTTCACTCTCTGAGGATATTAATGATCATGTCCTTGATATTTTCGTGTGCACAACGTTATATCTGTTTTATCAAAATAATTATTTTCTGTTTGTTTGCTTTGGTCTTGTCTTTTATACTAGAGGCTTCCTCAGTGGAACCTCTGCTCCAAGTCCACAGCCCAACACCTTGGCCCTTTTGGAATATTCCACTGGGAATTTTTGTTCTGACTGCTTTTATTACCTCATGTGGGGCAGCAGCTGGGTCCAGAATGATAAAATCCTAATTTATTTGAGCACTTACATGCTAGGCTCTGCTTTGCATAATTTAATTCTCACCTCAACCCTATGAGGCAAGTACTGCTATTATTAGCATTTCCCAGCTGAGGAAACTGAGGCACAGAGAGGTCATGTAACTTGGCCAAGGTCACACAGCCAGAGCATGGGAAAGCTGGGGCTCTTGGCCCTGGAGCTTGTCCTAATTACCTCTGATCCGTCACCTTATTTGGAGCCCCGAAGAACAGGTTTCTCTTTATTCCTTATGGAAAATAATCATAACATATAACATTCATTGACCATTTACTAAGTGCTAGACACTGTTCCGGCCACTTCACATGCACAGATTTGTTCAGTCCTCGCTGCAGTCTTATGACGCAGAGGCCATGGAGGATTTAGTTCCATCTGACAAAAACCTCTGGGAGGTTAAACCTGCCCACGATCACCAGGTAGTGAGAGCAGCTTCAGGATTTCAAATCTGGGCTCTCTAGCTCCAGAGCCCTCACTTTTATTTTATGTTTTGGTTTTTTTTTAAATCTCTTTCTTTTTGGGCCTCAGGAACGGAGTGGAGTTTATTACCCTCCTCGGTTTTATGGTTTGTCATCCTCCTCAGTCTGGGCAAAGTCTCTCTATGTCAGTATTTTCCCCACTTATTCCTAGTCCCTATGCCCTCCCATCCGCCCCCGAGACCCTCCTCAGGTGTTTCCCTGACCTTCAATCTGTGTGCGTCCTCAGCAAAACCAGGCATATAAGCAGCAGGCCCCAAAGAGCCAGGAGTTGTCCCAGATCAGGGATGGACAAGCTTACCGCCAGAGGCAGCCCGTTTCCAGATTCCATTCAAATCACAAGATACAAATTGTTTTTCCATGTTTAACTAGTTGGAACAAATCAAGAGAGTAATATTTTGTGATATGTGAAATTTTGATGAAATTCCAGTTCCAGCGTCCGCCGGTAAGTTTTAGGGCACACAGCCATGCTCGCTCATTTACGAATTGTCTGCTGCGGCTCTCGGGTCGCACCAGCGCACCCGCAGGTCATGTGGCACAAGGTCTAAAATATTTACTATCTGGCCCTTTGCAGGAAGACAACGGCCGACCCCTGCTCTAGATGTTAGGGGTAACTGGGAACGTACGTTTTAAATTTATATAAAAAGAACGATGGCTTAACCTGGGGAGGTGCATATAATTCATCACCTGACCTGGAACTTTTGAGAGTGAAAGGGGTGCTATTAATTACCGGGACAGCATGGGGTAAACTAATGGGTTCCTGGAAAACTAGGATGGATGGGGATCTGCCCAAGGTCCCGCCCAAGATCACTGGCGTTGTTTGCTGTGTTTTTAGAATTTGTCCATAGGGTTGCTATACATCTAAACCTCTAAATGGGGCTCAGCAAACTGAGGCTCAAGGGGCAGAACTGGGCCACAGTAGTTTTTGTACAGCCAGCCTGTAAGCTAAGATTTTTAAATGGTTGAGGGGAAAAATCAAAAGGAGAATAATATTTTGTGATACATTAAAATTATATGAAATTTAAATTTCAGGGTCCACAGAGTCTTGTTGGAAAAGCCACGCCCCTTAATTTGCATATCATCTAAGGCTGCAACAGAGACCCTAAAATACAGGGTCTGGCGGAAGTAACAGCTTCTTGAGTGTGGTTGGTAGGGTAATAATATGGGTGTAATAATTTATAGTTTTAATCTGAACATTTCACCTACAATGTCATATGGTGCACTTGAGTGTGATATTGTTATGTTACAGAATTACGTACTTACGATCTTTTAAAAAGATTTTATTTATGTTTAGAGAGAGGAGAAGGGAGGGAGAAAAAGAGTGAAAGAGATGTCAATGTGTGATTGCCTCTTGCGTGCCCCCTACTGGGGACCTGATGCTCAACCTAGGGATGTGCCCTGACTGGGAATTGAACTGGTGACTCTGGTTCTCAGACCAGTGCTCAGTCCACTGAGCCACACCAGCCAGGGCCTGATTTTGTAATAAAAGATTTTGTAATAAATATGGGGCGTTATTTGTGCCAGACCTTGTATTTACTCTCTGGCCTTTTACGGGAAGGTTTGCCGAACCCTGCTCTTGGTGACTGCTTCGACCTGCTGCAGAGCGTTCTCTGTGTGACTCTCCCACGTTAATTCGCTTGTTCCCCTGTGAACGCTCTCAGTTTGTTCCCTGGTTTACCCAGGGACCCAGAGGGAGAACATCTCGGAGAGCCGTCTAAGTGAGATAGCTGGCTCACGGAGGGGGAGCACTTAATTTTCCTTCTGTGTCATCACAATTTCTAAGGCTTTTCCATTTTTCACTATTTGACATTCCATCAAGCAGTGCTGAGACGGCCCCTTCTCCCCCTGCCCTCTGTAAACTCATTCATTCATTGAACAAGTATTCGCTTCACTTAGTAAGTGTTCCACTATTCTAGGCACTGGGGGTACAGAAAGCGAGCCAAGTCCCTGCCCTCTGGGGGCTTACGGTCGCCAATGCTGTCTTCCGGAGCCCTTCCAGGGCATGGGCACCCTTCCCAACACTTGGTGTCCACAGCTGTTGGCGTCCTCACAACAATTCTATGACATAGATAAGATCACCTCCATTTTCCAGATAAGGCAACCAGCCCAGAAATGCCAGGGCTGGTGTAAGCTGCAGGCGGGCCCGGTGGCGGCACCAGGCTCTGAGCACCTCGCTCTCCTGCCTCTGCAGTTTTGCCAACACTCCACCTCTCTCATTTCCACCTTCCTAATTTTTTGCTTTTCTGATGAGTGTAAAGTGCTCTCTCATGATGGCATTTTAATTTGCATTTCTCTGATATATAGTGAATTAGAACATTTCAGAAATCTGGGCTCTTCACTCTTAATTTGCTTCTTGAAATCAAACTAGATCTTCTAAACAGGTGGGGGGAAAGAAGCTTTAACAAAGAGATTGGCGGACACCTACAGGCCTTCCCCTCTTGTTGCCACTTGTGGCTTGTGTTCCAACAAGGGACACACAGATCTTGGTGCCATGCAGACCATCTGGGGTCAAACTTGAAGCCACCCACCAGCTGTGTGACCTCTTGCAAATTACTAACCATTCGGGGCCTCCGTTTCCTCCTCTGTGCAATGGGGCGGGGCCAGCACCTGCTGCGTAGGATTGCTGGAGAAGTAGAGCACTTGGCACATAGAAGGCGCCATCGAATAGTGGCTATTATTATTAACCCTGTTGGTGCTCACGAGGAAGGGAAAAGGAATCATTATGCAGTGATGGCAGAGAGTTCAGCATTTAGCAGAAGATCTCCCACGACACCGGGGTACGTGATTCCAGTACTTAGCTCATTCAGAGGGAGATTGTGCTAGACTAGTGCAACCGCAGTTTGGGTTTTGTAAACCCAAAAGTTTACAGCAGAAGTAAGGCATGGAATTGTCAACGTGACTTCAAATGGGGCTCGGACATCATTGCTCTCTCCCACCTGGAAGGTGGCAATGAGGGTATCCTAGTTAAGTGCACACTCTCCACTGTCCCAGATCTGGGCATCAGGCAAAGTAGAAGGGGTCCAGAGGTCCCCTTGGGTCTCACAGTTGTCCTGGGGTCCTCACTAGGGGGTCTGACAGAGGCAGAGTGAATCGCAGACACAGTGGGTGCTGCGTGACAAATGGGAGTGTTGAAGGGGCTGGACCTTCCTCCCACCAGGCCTGGACGTCCGTGCCAGGACATGAGGTATCTTCCTCTCCTCCACAGTGTGCCTGGGGGGCCCGCTGGAAAACCCAGGCTGTGCACTGAAACCAGACTCTAAGTAGTTCACAGTGGGGAGAAGTCATACCATGCTGGACTCTGGCTGAGCCGGGCTTGAAACCGAGCTGGGGGACCGTGAGCAAGGGTCTTGACCTCTCTGAGCCCATTCCTTCATGCCTGTCCCACAGGGCTTCTTCGCCTTTTGCGTGTCACACACAGATCTCTCTGACAGCTGGTGAAACCTGTGGACCTCTTCTCAACGTGACATTTTAAAAGGCGTACAACAAAAATACGTGGGATTACAAAAAAACTAATTACGCCCAACCCAAGTGTCCATTGGTGGGTGAATGACTAAACAAAATGTGGCATAGTCATGCCGTGGAATATTACTCAGCCTGAAAAAAGAAGGAAGTTGTGACACAGGCTACGACATGGATGAACCTTGATGACATTATGCTAAGCGAAATGAGCCAGTCACAAGAGGACAACTACTGTAAGATTCCACTTATGTGAGGTCCTAGAGCAGCCAAATGCACAGAGACAGAAAGCAGAGCGGTGGCTGTGACGGGGGTGGAAGTTAGCATTTAATGGGGGCGGAGTTTCAGTTTTGCGAGATGGGAAGCGTTCTGGAGACAGATGGTTGCACAACAATGCGAGTGTACTTAATGCCACCGAAGTGTACACGTAAAATGGTTTGAGAGGGTAAAATTTATGCCATGTGCATTTTACCACAAGTGAAAAGAATTTTTAAAAAAGGTGCCTTATAGAAAAAAGTTTCAGCAAAACTCATTTACCACAATATTAAGCCAATGTATGATATAGTAACATAAACACAGCTTTCTTGGAATGAGATGGCAGCTGGTCAATTCACTACCTTAATTCAAAAGTAGTGTTGACATTAAAAAAAATCTCTGGAGATCTCTGTAGCAATTGTCATGTGATACGCTACTATCTGGGGTTGCTATTAGGGACAGAGTCACAATAATCCTGTGGCTTGCTGCCTGCATTCGTAACAGAAGCACAAGCTAAATTTCAGTTAGAAGTTCGTGGAAATAAAGATGACATTTCCCCCCATCCAAGTTCAAGAACACCTCTGAATTCTACACATGAACCTTTGGGGCGGACCGTGGTAAGAACCCCCAAATTGGATGCTAGGTTTCTTTCAACCACGTCTGACTCTGGAAGTGCTCAATAAATGGTGTTTCTTGGCAACAGAAAAACTGGTTCCTCTCTTGAAGGAAGTGTGGTCAAAGATTTATTTGCATTTTGTTCAAGAAGGACAGGGAACTCCTCCCTAAAATGGATGAATCAGTCCTTCTAATGGAGCAAAGAAGAAAGTCATGTTGCTGTAGCACAGCTTATTCATTTCCTGGTTCCCAGGGTGCTGTGTGTTTCATAACTGACTAATCAGGTAGCTTTTCAGCCATAATGGTTTGGTGAAATGTTGGTTTCCTCCTCTATAAAGTGCTAATGGTGGTGCCAGACGGCACTGAGCTGGAAGAATTGTGTCATGCGAGAGTGACAACTGGAGTTAATATGTTTTATTAATCTTCAACCTCTAACTATCAAAGGAACTCTGAGTGGGTTAGAGGTTCCTGCTTTTGAAAAACCGGCTTAGTCGGTATAAGAGCCCTTAGTTTAAAAGGGATTTCACAATTTCTCATTTGCAAGAGAAGGAGGGGGTCAATAAATAAAGCCATGGCGAAACTGTATAGGGTGGTGACTTGGCCAGTTCCCCGGGCTTCCAATCAATTGAGGAAAAGCAATTTTGAAAATGCGATTTTCTCAAATGGAGAAACGAAATTTGAGCTCGGCTGAAAGGTCCCAATGAAACTGCTTTCTCTAAGACTATCCAGGACAGGAGCCCCTGCTGTGTGTGTGTGTGTGCGCGTGCGCACATGCACGCGCGCGTGTGTGTGGAAGGATCCGTGTTGTGTGTAAGGGTATGTGGGAAGGGCATATTTGTAAGGGTTTTTACAGACGTGTGTGTAGGAGTGTGTAGCTATGTGTGTAGGAGGAATGGGGTTAAAATTGTCAAAAAAGGGACGAAACCCTGCTTTTCAATCCCTGTTTCCTCTTCTTTTTTGAGGCTTACTCAAGAGTTCAGGGGCAGGCCTTGCAGGTTCTCCGAGCTGAGCGAGGTGGGCCCCGGCCGTCGCAGTCCTGTCGGGGGGGCTCCTGCAGGGGGCCCGGCCGCCAGGCCGCTCCAGCACCCTCAGGGGGCCCTGTGAAGGCTTGACCAGCTGTGCGTTCTGCTCCCGTTTGCTTCTTCTGGACGTCACGAGGGCCTCCTGGCTGGGCGTGGACAAACCCTTGTGACAGTCCACCTTCACGCACCACACAGGGTCCCAAATTCCAACCCCATGTCCCCTTGGTGGCTCGTGATAAATCCGGGCGACATGGGATTAAAGGAAATGTTGATCAATCGAGGGTTGAGTTAAAAAGAGAAATAATCCAAAGCACACAGAGCACTAGGTCAACATTGTAAGTAGAACGTAGGTGGCGGGTACGTGACTGTTCTTTGTACACTTCCGACTTCCCTCTGTGTTTGAAAACTATCATAATGAAATGCTGAGCAAGGGAAGAGATGCAATTTTTTAAAAAGATGTTATGCCAAGACCAACATTTGCATGTAGCGGGGGTCATTTTCTTGTAGCTCAGTTAAAAAAAAAAAATCAAAAACGATCAACAGAATTAATTGGATTCTAAGAATGGAGTGGCCCTATATTTCCGACCTTTAAATTCTGCCCCAATATTGCCCTCTCTGAGGGGGCAAGGCAAGACGGTGGCTGTTGTGGGTTCACTTATGTCCCTCAAAAAGGCTCACGCTAATGACCTTATTTGATCTTAACTACTTCCGTAAACAAGGTCGCATCCTGAGATACTTTGCGTTAGGGCTTCGGTATATGGGTTTTGGGAAGACACAGCTCCGGCCATGCCGGCAGACCAGGGAAGGCAGCACAGGGAAGCGAGGTGACTGTCTGAGCTGCTTAGCAGCAACGTGGGGACCAGGGTGAGTCTCCCAACTTCTGGTCTGGTTCTTCCTTTCTCTCTTATTTGCAGCCTTGTTTTGTGGTACTAAAGTGTCAAATGCTTCACAAATATCTAAGGACAAGAAAGAGGCCTGTGGTGTTTGTCCTGGGAAGCTGGGAGAACAAACAATCGCTTAGCTGAGCCTTTGCAGAGTAAGGGAACGAGGTAGGTGGGAGAGCAGAGTGCAGACACCATGAAAAGGCACGGCTGGGGGGCCGGAGGGGCCAGGTGTGTGCCGGAGACACCTGCCTCTGAATTGATGGTGGCATTAGGCTCTCAGCTGGTCTCCTGGCTTCTTCCGCCGCTCCCTTCCAGGCCATTCTCAGCCCAGCAGCCACCACAATCTGATTCGCTCACAGCAGCCAGCTCATTCAGAAATTCTCCATTCAGTCTCTCAGAAGCTCTCCCAGCCTCAGCTAGCCAGTGGGGCTGCTTTCAGCGCCCGTTGAACTCTGCCAAGAGGGGCACCGTGGAGGTTTCTGGGAGAAGGCTCGAAAGAGCAGGACTGTTGCTCAGTTTAAACTTGGCTTCTCAGTGTCTTTCCTTCATTTAGCCTGGAACCAGCTGACAGGGTTACCCCCAAATATGGCACCTTGGCATATGGATTATTTTAAGAAGGAGTTTGAGACAATGGCAGGAGCGGGAAGGACTCTGGGACCTTCCCCTGATGCGGGTCATTATGCTCCTATGAAAGGCGCATCCCGACCCGGTCCCTGGAGGAAAGGAGCAGCTTCATCTTCAAAGAAAAGAATCTGAATGAACCTCTGTCCCCCACGCTTCCCCACTCTTCATCCAGCCTGGCCTTCAGCACCCAGTAACCAACGCTGTGAGTCTTCACTTCTTTACGGAGGCTCCCGTGCCCTTTGAAACTAGTGTTCAATAAATGTGTGCTGCTGTCCTGTCTTTATCAGTTTAGTTTGCAGAGCCAAGCTGAGACCCTAAGAAGATCTAGGAAAGCTTTGTTTCCTTCCATGCACAGTCTTCTCCTGCAGGCGGAGGCTGAGGCTGCGACTTTCAGAAAAATCCATCGATTGTCACCCTTCGGATGGGCATTCTGATTGGAAGGTCCCAGGACCAAAGTAGTTACTCTCACAGAGAAAGGGGGATGGGGAGGAGTTGAGAGATGCTGTCGTCTACATGTACCTGCTGAGTGGCCCTTGGGACCAGCCCTGGAGGGGTGGTTGTGGTGGGGAGGGGCAGGGAGTGGGCTGACCTTTCATTTACACTCTTGGAATTGTTTCCCAATTCGATCCATTTGTCCAGGGCGGGAGAGGGCTGCTGAGCCTGAGGGTGTGGGGTCCCCAGCTGCAGTCTGGTGAGTGTCCTTTGTCCAGGCCCTCCAAAAAGGTCTCCCCTGGTTACCGTGGGCGTTGGAGAGCACCCCCACACTCCTTGGGGCAGAAACCAAATCCTTCCCTTTAGAATCCCCAAACCTCGGGGCCAGACGGATGGGGCTTGACCGACTCAGGGAGGACTTCACGCTGGGCCGGGCTTCTGGGGCGATGTGCGGCCACAGTCGCTCCCGCGGCCTCAGGCTCCCAGAATCCGTCATTCTGTCATCTCGGGAAGGATTCCCAGATCGTTGGAAGAAAACGGAACACTCCTTGTTTTTCTTAGAAGGCCCCTTAAAATAAATAAGTGTTCGAGTTGACCGAGAGAGGCTTGATTTCAAGGAGTTTTCCAATGACAGGGTTCCTGGCCACAAGCTATTGAAGTGTGAGGACAGGAGAGAAATCTCATTTTCCTAGCAACAGAATTGCTGCCTCCTTCCCCAGCTGAGGTCCGCTTTTAAGAAATGCTTCGAAGCCCTGGCTGGTGTGGCTCAGTGGATTGAGCACCGGCCTGCAAACTTAAAGGTCACTGGTTCGATTCCCAGTCAGGGCACATGCCTGGGTTGTGGGCCAGGTCCCCGGTTGGGGGCCTGCAAGAGGCGATCATCACTGTATCTCTCACATCAGTGTTTCTCTCCCTCCTCTCTTCTTCCCTCCTTTACCCTTTCCCTAAATAAAAAAACCTTAAAAAAAAAAAAAAGGAAATACCTTGAAAAGCTCGGAGGGCAGGCTTGCCTGTTGACAATAGCTTGTTGTTGCCACTTCCCCAGGGGTTGGGCAGGTCCCTGCAGGGCTTGTGAGGTTTGTAAGTCTGAAGAAGCTGAGTGGGGGAGGGAGCGTGAAGAGGAGGCCTGAGCGCTCTCCCCATTTCACCAGCCTGGCCCCCTTCAACCTCAGGGGTTCCCCCAATTTTTCATGGATGTGGGGGTCGGGGGCTCAGCTTTGGGGACGGAGCGTCATTCCTCCCAAGTTAGAAATGAGGGGGCAAAACCCAAACCCACATCTTCCAAATCCCAGCGGTCTGGCCTGTCAATCTTTATGGGGCTCAGAAGCTCAAGGAGGAATATTGG
Source organism: Pteronotus mesoamericanus (assembly GCF_021234165.1). Lineage (NCBI taxonomy): Eukaryota > Metazoa > Chordata > Mammalia > Chiroptera > Mormoopidae > Pteronotus > Pteronotus mesoamericanus. Next base: position 4,760,256 of record NW_026555200.1, read on the forward strand.
AGCAGGCACAGAGGGAGGAAGGACGGGTGGTGGCCCACCACTCGCTGGCCACTACGGCCCCTGGCAAGGTTCCTTTGCCCAACTTCCCTGTATAGGACAGCGGAGGTGGGAGTTCCAGGTGAGGACAGTGCTAACGGGCAGCCGCCGCTCCTCCTGCCCTGGTTTATCCCCCGCTGGGACCCACGGAGGCCTGCAGCCCGTCAGCACCCCCACAGCCCCTCACAGGCAGCGGCAGCCTCCTTCCTGCTGTGGCTTCTGAATTCAGTGAGCGAAGTTAGGCAGCGAGGCTGCAGGTTCGGCTCAGATTCCAGCCCGGGGAAGCGTCCCGTCACGCTCTGTCCAGCCTCCCTGGCGAGGCTGAGGGTCTTGGCCGTTGTCCTGGGACGTCCCACATGGAATTCGAGGGCTTGATGACAGCCGCCTTAGACGGAAACACAGCGCCCTTTCCTGCCTTTGTAAATTTAACTGGTTTTTATTTAACATGTTTTAATTGAAGTCTAATGCATACAGAAAAACATATAGATTGTTTAAAAGAAAGGGCGTTTTTTAAGTTTATTGATTGGAGAGAGAAAGAGAGGAAGGGGAACACAGAGAGAGAGAGAGAGACATCGATTTGTTGTTCCACTTCCTGATGCGTTCATTGGCTGAATCCTGTGTGGGCCCCGACTAGGGAAGGAACCCGCAACCCTGGGGTATCAGGGGGTTGCTCTAACCCACTGAGCTGCCCAGCCAGGGTGAGAAAACATAGAGAGCTTGACAAAGGAGCATTAAAAACAAAGGATAGAATCATGACTTCCATACAAATATAAAATGAACACATGTCGGAGACTTCATTTAACTCATTAACTAATGAGGGAACCGGCACATTGCAACTGTTACAATCAGCTGGAAGGACAATCAAGAGCAGACACTGAGGCTGTCAGGAACGTTGGGGTGAATTTGCTTAACAGATGCAGAGCTGGTCAGTACCCACAGGGCAGGACCCACCTGCAGCGCCACCGGACACCATGTGCATTCTCTTGGACAAGAGTCGTTTACAGTATTATCAGTGTAGTCAACAACTTCCAGAGTTGTAAAATAGTTCGGAGATGATGGAAGGTGCACAGGAGAAAATAATTGTAAAGCACGCAGCAGACAACACTCAGCCTCTGTTGAAGAAACCTAGTCATTTTGGAGATGCATTTCAAAGCATTTCAGTTTCCCTTCCCCTCTAGTGCCTGGCTCAATTCCAAGGCAAACTCCTTTGTAACACCCAGGACAAGAAATACGACATCGGCCCCTTGGAAGCCCTTCCTCCCAATCGTTCATTGCTCTTGCCTTCCTCCCCAAAAGTGGCCGCTATTTGGACCTCCACACCCAAGGCTACTAGCTTTGTCTACTTCTGAATTTCGTGTAAGTGTTAACAAAAAGTTAGAAGTGAGGGAGCAAAACCCAAACCCACATCTTCCAAATCCCAGTGGTCTGGCCTGTCAATCTTTATGGGGCTCAGAAGCTCAAGGAGGAATATTGGAGCAGGCACAGAGGGAGGAAGGACGGGTGGTGGCCCACCACTCGCTGGCCACTACGGCCCCTGGCAAGGTTCCTTTGCCCAACTTCCCTGTATAGGACAGCGGAGAAAAGTGTACACACACGCACACTTTTCTATGTCTGGCTTCTTTCACTCAATCGGAGCATTTCTGAGATGCATCTACATTGTCACACACATCAGCCGTTCATTCCCTTTTATCAGCTACAGTGAGCTGTCCACTGGACGAAGGGACTGCTGTAATCATTTTGCTGTTGATGGGCTCTGGAGCAGTTGCCAGCTTTGGGAAACAGCAGTGCCGCAGGGAGCGATTTGAGCACGTCCTTTGGTGCCCCTGTGCTCGCCGCCCTCCTGTTGGAGTGCGGTTCCTGGAGGGCATAGCGGTGTGTTCCATTTTAGGCAAGTCTACTGGGTTCCCAGAGGGGTGGAGCCCCTCCTTCCCACCAGGAGGCGGAGTTTTCTCACTGTTCTGCATTCTCACAGGCCTTCCTGTCATTATCAGCCCCCTCTCTCCAGTGTCTGGCTCTAGGATTGTTTCGGGAAATTTCTTCCCGAGGAGTTTAGGTCTTGCCGACAGTCATTTTTAAGTAGCTACAGTCTCAGTGGCCAGGAAGATGCTTTTAAAAGGTAGGTGGGATCCTGTCCCTTTCTGGCTCTGAGTTCTCCAGGGCTCCCCTTCGCCCTTAAGATGAAATCTCAGTCTGCGTTTTCTTCAGTCTGGTCCCAGCTTGGCCCTCTCACCTCGTGCCGCCAACTGCGCCCTGGTCGCTGGCTGCAGCCCCGCCCACCTTCTTCTGGTTCCCTAAACACACCAAACGCGTTCCCTACTTGGGGGCCATTGCACCTACAGTACCCTCTGCAGGAATGCCCCTCCCCAGACCTTTGCGTGGGACTCCCTGACATACCATCTTGGCTCAAAGGTCATCTCTCAGTGATGTCCCACCCGACATAAGGAAATTTGGAAGAAGCATAAAATGACAACGTCCTTGTCTCCAGTGGAAACGCACTGTTTAGAGGACACCCTTCCTGCTGCCTGACTCCAGGCTGTCAGGGCCTCCGATCCGTTACACAGTTAGTTCCCGAAGTGGTAGAGAACCCACAGCAATGCAGAGTCTTTGCATTGGATGTGCAGGCTGAGTCAGGGGCGGGGTTCGATGGACTCCCAGCCCCTTCTGTGGAGGAGGCCAGTTTCCTGGCTATTTACCAATCCACCTCAGCACCCCTCCTCTGTAAATGTGTCTGTTCTTTGCTTTCTCCTTTGAACTGGCTGTGGCACTTGTCTGCTTCCCTCATTAATAAAGAGATAAATAAACTCTTTGATACAGGTTTATTTTTTTATCTATATGAGAGTCATGACATTACTTTTTTTTTTTTTTAAAGATTTTATTTATTTATTTCTAGAGAGAGGGAAAGAGAGGGAGAAAGAGAGGGAGAGAAACACCAATGTGTGGTTGTCGCTCACACATCCCCAACCAGGGAGCTGGCCCACAACCCAGGCACGTGCCCTGACTGGGAATCGAACTAGCAGCCCTTTGGTTCACAAGCCAGCATTCAGTCCCAGTCCAGTGAGCCACACCAGCCAGTGGATTGGGTGCCAGCCTGTGAGCCAAAGGGTTGCCGATTCACAAAATTATCTTTTAAAAAATTATCTTTTAACACTGACCTTCCCCAAGTCAAAAATTTTAAAAAGATTGTATTTACTTATTTATAGAGAGAGCGGGGGAGGAAGGGAGAAAGCAAGGGAGGGAAACATCGATCGATTGCCTCTCGTTACATGCCCCAACCGGGTACCAAACCCAGGCACGTGTCCTGACTGGGAATCGAACCAGTGAACCTTTGTTCTGAAGGATGACACCCAACCCACTGAACCACACTGGTCAGGGTGCTGCATTTCACTTTCCTCGGAGCTGGATCACCATCGGAGACTACTTTGTTCATTTATTTCTTTGCTTGATTTTGGTGGGTCTTTCCCTCCTGTCTTGGTTGCTGTGCAGAGTAGACACTCCAAAAAATAACTACAGACTGAGTCAAGGGAGGTAGGCCAGAAGCAGCTGATGGTGGGGCGAAGGAAGCCCCCTTCCCTGTCCCTCCTATCCTGCGAGGCCGGCTGTCTTACCTGCATTCAACCTGTGGTGTTCCCATGGATCCTCGCCGGCTGGTCAAACGAGGCCAAGCCAGGCCCTGTGCCTGACGTTTCTGACAGGTGAAGAAATCATGTTTCTATGGGCAGCGTCAGGCTTTGGGCTGCGCAGGCTGAGAAGCAACCTGGCGATGTTGGCTAAATTCAGACAGGAGGAAGCATTCTGCGGGAGCCTGGCTTTGCCTCTCTCCTCCTCCCAACAAGGAAATGGGATTCAGGGAGGCCAAGGACCACTGCCAGGATTATGGTTGGGCCCAGGATCCTCAGAATCAGAGGCCAGCACTGTTTCAGTAGTAAAACCCAGCAGGCAGAGTGTGTGTCACATGCCGGGCCTGCTTTCAGGGATCCGTGTCTGTGAACTTATCCTACAACAACACAACTTTTAGATGAGGAAACCAAGGTTCCAGGGAGGGAATGGCTTATCTCGGCTTCCACAGCAGTGAGTAACAGAGCCAGGACTTCCGCCCAGGCAGGCGAGCTCCAGAGCCTGCGCGCCAAACAGAAGCCTCTAGAGGAATGGCATGTACTTGCTGAACATTTTTTCGGGCCAGACCCTATGCTGAGGGTTTTATACATGTCGTCTCATTTCTTCTTCCTTGTACCCAATGAAGATGGCGCTAGCATTGTGCAGCAAAATGCAGGAGTTCCCAAAAGCATGTTTGCTTTTGACACTGTCTTCGAGTTCAAGGGTTTCCAAGACCACCCTCAGATTCAGGAATTCACTAGAAGGATATATAGAACTCAGAAAAGCCGTTACACTCCTGTTTACAGCTCATTACAGTGCGAGGATGCGGATTAAAATCAACCAAGGGAAGAAGGAGGTGCGCAGGGCAGAATCCAGGAGAGGTCCAGGTGCAAGCTTCTGGTGTCCTTTCCCAGTGGTGGCGTGCCAGCAGTGCTAACTCCTCCCAGCAACGACGAGGGACCACATATAGCCGTGCACGGCTTAACGACGAGAAAGTTCTGAGAACCGCATCATCAGGCACTTTCGTTGCTGTGCGAACACCACAGAGCGCGCTCACACAAACCCAGGTGGTACAGCCCACTGCACTCCTGGGTTGGAGAGCACAGTCTGTTGCTCCCGGGCCGCAAGTGGTTACAGCGTGTTCCCGCACAAAACAACACAAGATTAAATCAAGCATAAGAGAAAATGACGCCATCCAGAGACGCAATAAACACGAGACTCATGAGGCTGCTGCTGGAAGGCAGCATACTGTTTTACAGCAAACTCTTTTTAGTTTGCTGTAGAAAAAGCATACTCCAAAATAGTACTAGAACCGTATAGTGTAGCAAACGCACAAACCAGGAACATAGTCATTTATTTTCATCATCGAGCATTGGGTCTGTACACAATTGTATGTGCCACACAGGCAGCTCTGTAGATTTGTTTACACCAGCACCAACACAAACGCCTGAGGTGCACTGTGCCGTTACAGCGGCTTTGACGTCGCGAGGCAATAGGGAGTTTTCAGCTCCATTGTAATCTTATGGGGTCACCCTAGCGTATGTTGTCTGTTTTGTTGACCATAATGTTGCTCTGTGGTGCAACACGGAAGTTGCTAATCAGGGGAGCTCAACTGGGGCTCAGTGTCCAGGGTGTTTACGGGGGCCAGAAACCGACGCATGGCTGACTGTCTGCATGGCTGACCTTTAGCCTCCAGCCTCTCCGGAGGCGGCAGTGGTACCACAGCCTTCAAGGTCGCCCACTAGGGATCGCACTGCCAGCACGGACCATCTGCTGTGGCCCCCGGCCCCCGGGTAAACAAAGGCACTTACCACGTGAACTATTCCCAGGGCTTAGAATTTATCTTCCAGAGGCTGGGGGCAAAGGGGCAAACCTTTTTATAAGTAAGGCTAATCCTTTAATGCGCATGTGCCCATTTTTCAGAAGACGAAATGGAGTCCGGCTGTGGTCACGTGACTTGTGCAGGTCACATAGCGACATCCAGGATCCGAGCCCTGACAGTCCCACTCCAGGGCCCCGTGCACCTGTGCCCTTCCTGGCAGCTGTCATGCCTTTTTTGAGAGAGAAACTAAGCTTTTCCATCTTTCCATGGCTCCAGTTGTCTGATACGTCTCATCTCGAGGATATTTAACTTAAGATCTCAGTTGGCCCTATACTGTCAGGGAGGCCTGGGCAGGGCTCTGTTTGGGGAACTATGTCATATTCAACTAGATTCTACAACTGTGGCCACTTGTGGTTTCCGTGTGATTCCAGACAACTCCAGTGTACATGAAATACAAACATACCTAATACACGTTTATCAGGTGTCTGTGGACACCAGACACGGGACAAGGTGTTCGGGTGCTATGTGAATAAGTTAGGCACAGTTTATACCTTTTCACAGAGCTTTTTACTTATGTGTTGGCGGGGGGGAGGGAAACAGACAAATCAGCAGGTGCTAACTTCCATCACCCCACTCTCCCGAGCATATGGGACCCAGCCACAGCCACTTACTGGAGAAATATTTACTGAGCAGCTACTGTGTGCCAGGCGCAGGTCAGTGGACAGGCCTTGGGAGTCGAGTGTGGACAAGACAGACACAGCCTCTGCCCTTCCTGAGCTCGTTTTCATTCAAGTGGAACACAGGCTTCTCTGGCCTTATCTTCACGTGGTGGGAGAAATGTGCAGAAGCCGTGTGAACCGCTAGAATACGTAATTTCCAACTGTGTTCTAGCAATTCAGGAAGGAAACAAACACAGGACCAGGGAAGAGAATAGGTGGAGGTGGTCTGGGAGGGTGTCCCAGAGTGGGTGGCATTGAAGCCTAAGACCAGCTGGATGAAGAGGAGCCAGCCACATGACGGATGGGGAACAGCGTTTCAGGTGGAGGGAGCAGAGGGGGAGAGAAGAACAGCTTGGCTGGAGTGAGGTGATGGAAGAGGACGGGGAGGTGGGCAGGGCTGCGTGGGCTGGGGAAGTGTTTGGGTTTTATTCCAAGGGCAGCAGGGAGGCCATGGAAGGGTTCTGAGCAGGGATTGACATGATCTTGTTCACTTTTTTTTTTATATCCTCACCTAAGGATAAGTTCACTGATTTTAGAGAGAGAGGAAGGGAGAGAGGGAGGGAGAAAGAGAGAGAGAGAGAGAGAGAAACATCAATGTGAGAGACAAACGCTGATCTACTGCCTACTGTACATGCCATGACTGGGGATCAAACCCGCAACCTGGGTATGTGCTCTGACCAGGAATCGAACCAGCAATCTTTTGGTAGATGGGATCCAATGCTTTAACCAACTGAGCCACCCGGGTAGGACTTGTGTACTTTTTGGGATCCTTCTTGGCTGCCATCTGGAGACTGGATTAGAGGAGGGGTTGGCAGGGGCGGGACACCACACACTGCCTCTTACCTCCGGCCTGTGCTTAGGTTGTGTTCTCTGCCCAGAGGACTCAGCTGAGCCACAAAGCTCCAGGGAAGCCCTGGCATGGCTTTGCTCCACTCTTATGAGTCAAGGGACTTGGAAACGAGTTCCTGCCCGGGGCCAATTCATATTTTTTAAACTGCCCATGGCTGCTGTGTGTCTCTGCTCCGCAGACTCAGCCCAGAGGCCCCGTTTTCTCCACTGGCTCGCCTAGACCACGGACATTGTGTCCACAATGATGACCCTGAGGCCTGCCACGGGTCAGACGTCCCTCTTTTACCAGGAGAAGGACATGACATTGGTTTCAGTATTGATTCAGGGTCCTGTGCCTTCCAACATTTATTCGATTTCTCTGACACTCTAATTAGCTTGACTATGGGAAGAGCTGAAAAATAATGATGGGGATGCTTAGGCATCTGGTCCTGGGTTCTGTGACCATAAGCAAGTCCTTTCATTTTGGGGTGACAGTAATTATCATCATAAGAACCGTCATCTTTAGGCCCAATCTCGGTGATGAGCACCCTGTACAGACCATTGTATACATTAACTCATTCACGTCTCCCATCCCCCCAGTGGCTCATCACCACTACCCGCACCGCCACCATCTTCACCATCAGTACCACCGCCATCATCACTATCACCGTCACCGCCACCATCGTCCTCATCGTCCGACCATCATTATAAATCAGTTCACAGAAAGAAACGGAAACTAAGCAACAGGCACCCCCCAACACATACACACGGAACAGGGGCAGGGTGCAAGCCCAGGCACTCTGACTCACTCCTACCAGTAAGTCACTCTGCTCCCTGTCTTCCCTCCCCCCATAAAACACGGCAGGTGGATTTAAAGACGCTTAGAACCCGGCTGCTCTAAACGTGGTCCCTGGGCCAGCAGCACCGGTGTCCCCTGGGAGCTGGTTAGAACTGCCGAATCTTGGGCCTACTCCGTGGGCATCTGTATTTTCAAAAGACCCCCAGGGGGTCTGTAGGCACACTGACGTCTGAGAAGCCCCGCCCTAAGGTGTGTCTTCTCTGACATTCTGTGAACCGAGACCTCTGCATTGAGTCGACGGGTCCTCCCAGTTGTGACAACAGGACTCCTACGTGCCCCTTCTTTACCATTCCTCTGGGACAGGGCTGAGGGGAGAAGGCCCTTTGTTCCTTCTCAGAAGTATCTTGTTGAACAGACAAGGCCAAGTGCCTCTCAGACAGTATGGTCCTGCGGGTCCCCACGGGCCACATGGAGGGTGTGAGGCAGCGTCTGAGCAGAATCCTGGGACTGGCAGGTGAGGGGCAGGGGTAGGCTGGGCAGGGCCCCCACTGAGGGAAAAACACCCACATGTATGCCCCGTCCCCCACCTTTGCACCGCCTTTCCCTTGCCTGGAAGCTCCTCCCCAATTTCTTCTAGTCACTCAGATCTCCGCTCTAAGGCTGCCTCTCCAAAGCGACTTCCTGACTCTGCCTCAGGCAGTACCAAGCCACCCTGTCACCGTCTCATTCTGTTTGCCTCTCAGCCTTCATCACTCCTTGAAACGATCTACCACCGGTCGCCTGCTTGTCATCTGTGCTCCCCGACAGAAGGTGGCTCTGTGAAGGGGCAGCCCAGCAGCTTCCGGTTTATGGCTCTCTCTCCAGGACCAAGAATACTAGATGCTCGATAAGTATTTGTTGGATGAACAAGCAGCTTGAAATCCTCGGAGAAGTAACTCTCTGGTGTTGATATGCTCCAAAACTAAACGACCCAGGAAAACATGGAAGTGGGCTGAAGGGGTGGTTCTTACACACGTGAAGTGGCGGACCATCTTATGCTTGCTGGGGGAGTCGCACACTTAAAATAGCAAAAAACCAAAACAAACAAACAAACAAAAAAAAACACAGGGAATAGTATCAGAATAGTATTACAGGAAACTTTCAGCCATGGGCTTGCCAACAGGAAAAATGGGAAGGGGGTGGGTACCACCAGGTGATTACCTGGAACCTTCCAGAAGGAATGGGGTAGAAAGATGTGCAAATTGCCTGCTTCTCCCTGTTTTCCATCCTGGGAAACAGAACAGGTCCTTGGAATTCCTCTTTCGCAGGAAAAGAGAGAAATTGAGGAGAGGGGCTCACGGATCGCTCTCCAAGACTGGGAACATCTCAAGGAGCCATTGCTCATTCTGGACACCCACAGAGCGCCTTCGGGGACTGGCAGGGCCTAAACCTAGCCCTGGGAGAATCCGCTGCCCACGGCCAGCCGGCACGTGACTCCGCAGGAGCAGCGTTTCTGTATTAAAAGGCCACTTTTCGAGGAGAAATGCTGTGGATACATTAAGCTGTCGCCCGTCCTTTGGAGAGCCGTTATTAATGGAAAACAATAGATTAATAGTTTTAAAACGCTTGTTCAATAAGTAATTTTTATGGCTCTGGATAGAGCCCATTAAACATTTCTGTGTGTTATTATAAAGAAGTTTTAAGCGTAAAATCATAAAGTCAATAATCAGAGAATTAGTCACAGCGGCCAGCCACAGGCCATTAGTTTGAGGCGCTGTCAGCGACACCTGTGGCTTTCGCGGGAGAGCTTTCATTTCGGGCGGCAGCGCCGGGAGCGCCAGGTGGGGACAGAGAGATGCCAGCGCCTGCTGCCTTCCATAAGCTTGAGGGGCCGGCCAGCAGGTGCGAGCAGCAGGGTGCCAGGCAAATATTTACTGAGTGCGAACGTGAATGCAAAACTAAAACGATCCAGGCCAATTTGCACTTCGGGCTTAGACACTTTATTTCCCCAGAGATCGCCTACCTTTCAGAGAGTCCCTGGGCCACAGGCGAGGCCTTGATCTCTTGCTAAAGATAGAGGTGGAAGCTGCATGTTTTTAGAAGGAAAGCGTGTCAGCCGAGGCTCCCCCCCACTCCAAAAAACAGGCTTCCAGAGCGGCTCTCTGAAAAGTGGCGTTTTCATCTCCCATGAAATACACAATCGAGTCAAGGATTTGCAGACGACCCTGTGAGCTTTGAAAAACCACTTCTATAAAATCATGACAAGAGCGATACAACGAATATAAAATAATATTGACTGTAAACTATAATTTTAAAATTTTTTAAAATTAAAAAAAAAGCAATACAAGAGAATTATGGAAACTAGAGGAAGTCCAAAGAAGATTATAAAAGTTACCCATAATCTCTCTACCTAGAGACGTTCCTCTTTCTTTTTTACTCATTCAACAAATGTCTGTTGAGGCTGCTTTATTCCTGACGCTGCTTTAGGCACTAGGAAGGCAGTGAGGAACCAAGCAGACACTCCTGGCCCCAGGGAGCGGATCTTTGGGTGGAGAGACACAGCAATAAATACAATAAATAAGTAAATTAGGAAGCAGGTTAGAAGGCAGTAAGTGCTACAGCAAACAGGATAGGATAAAGGCGGTAAGAGGATAAGAAGGTGGGCCTCATTCAGAAGATGTTTACAGAAGGACTTGGAGTTAGGAGAGTGAGCCACGCAGGTGCCTAAGAGAAGGGAGCTCCCGGCAGGGGGCACAGCCAGTGCGAAGGCCCTGGGGACAAGGGTGTGCCCGGCAGGTTTGAGAAATAGCAGAGAGCCCAGAGCCGCTGAAATGGGGCGGGGGGAGGGCAGGAGGAAGGGAGGGAGGGGAAGGAAGAGAGGGAGGGGAAGGAAGAGAGGGAAGGGAAGGGAGAGGGAGGGGCTAAATCGGGGGGGGCGGGGCTTGCCGGATTTTGGCTTCCCCGAGTGAATAACGGAGAGGTTTGGTCAGAAGAGGAACACAATCTGACCTAGTTTTGGAAAGGATTCCGCGGGGGGCTGCGCGATGTGAGGGAAGAAGCCAGGAGATGAGGAGGCAGCTGCAGAGGCCCAGGCCGGGGAGCAGAGTGGGGGGAAGGCATGGGGTTCTAGGTGTATTTTGAAGGTGAAACTAATGGGATTTCCTGCAGGTGTCTTTCCATTCCTTTCCAGGTCTTTTCCTGTAACTGCTCTTTTTACCGACTCTAGGGAAGGCGCTTCTAGGCACAGCAGCCTCAGCTGTATGCGGGTGTCTGAGATTTCTGACCTCACAGAGAAGCAGCCTCAGCAGGTCCAACTCATGTTTCTGTCCTTTCTCTTTATGGGACCCCCGAGGGCCCCGGACTGCCTGGATGCTGCTTCTCTTTTCTTCTTCTTCTCCTTCTCCTTTTTCCTTCTTCCTCTCCTTCTCCTTCTTTTTCTTTCCCCCAAATGTGACTGCTTCTGCATTCTGATCCCGAGGACGACTTTGTTTTTTGAGCCTGACACTTGACCTGCTTCGTGCTGAAGCAGGTGGGTTTGGGAAACAGTTTCTGTTGGGACACTTGGTAATGTCTCCTGGGAAGCTCCCACTCTGGGAGACAAAAGGCACTAAGCCCAAGCACAGATATCAAGAAAGGGTGCACTGCACCCTTATTCCTCTGCAGAGATCAAGCTGAGAGAGACACAGAGAGGGGTGACACCCCAGCTCTGCCTTCTCAGAGTTGCCGGACATAGATCTCAAATGGCCACTAGGCATGTTAACCCAGCTCACATGCTGCCTCCTCCAGGCAGTCTTCCTGAGTTGATCCCACTCCTCTGCTCACTGTACCCGCCTCCATCATTGCACCTGCCACCCTGGTTCATAACGTATCTGCTCACATGGCCTTCTCCTGCTGGATCTGGGAGTGTCTGTGTTGGGGCATGTCCACAGCGTTTGCCTTAGGGTCTGGCACACAGTAGGTGCATAATGAAGTGAGTAAGTGGTGCTGCCAGATTCACAGAGGCTGGCTGACCTTGGAGCTAATGCAGCATAAGATCCAGGGCCCCTCACTTGCGCTCTGTCCCCTTATGTGCTCACAAGACCACAGGACTGTAAAAGTAGCAGAAGTAAGATATTGTTGTGTTCTTTCTTTCTTTTTTATTTGAAGAGGCCCTTCCCCTAAATTGCATGCGCTTCAGGCCCTATGCCACCAGGGAAGGCTCAGAGCCGAGGTTCGAGGGGTGGGCTGATGCCCATCAGAGTGGGAGCTGGTGCTTCCTCGGGGGCCAGGAGGACAGGGAGCTGTGTCGACTCAGGTAGCAGCTGATGGCCCGGGTCGGGGTCGGAGGGCTGTGGCTCCCTGGGCACTCTCGCCGCTTGAACTCTCTGCCTGGCTCCTGCGCGGGCACAGGCTGCCCCACGGGCGCCTGGCACTTCCCGTTCCTCTGCTCTTTTTCTCTTTGCCTGCATTTCCTCCTTCCTTCCATCCTCGGCCCCCACTTCCCCAAACGAGCCCAGAGTCTCCCGGGAGGGGCTGGGTCCCATAGTGGGGGAAGCCATTTCAGGAACCGTCCTGTTCCTTCTCTCTCTTTCCCTTTCTCCGGCCTCCTCTTTGACCCCACCCCCACCGCATCCCCGCTTCTGCTGCGTCCTTTACCTACTCGGAGCTTCAGCTGCCTTATCTGTAAAATGGGGATAAGAAAGCCTTCCTTATGAGGTACCTGTGAGGGCCAAAGGAGACAAGGTGTGAGCACGCTTGCCACCTGTCAAGGGATGTTCAGGCGCAAGTTCGTTCCTGTTCTGTCTGACCAGGGTTGACCTTTCTGAAATCCGCAAGTGTCCCCCAGCCGGGAGGGCTGAACTGCTGGAGCCCAGGGGCCAGGTGCGGGGCCTGAGTCCCAGCCACCTTGGCGTCGCCTCTCAGCCCTCCTCCGAGAGAACTGCCGGCTTCTCGTCAGTGATGTTAACCATATTTGCTGGGAACAGTCACTGACCTCTAATTGTGGCCTATTAACTGCGTTTTCCTCTCTCATTTGCACACGTGAATTTTGCCCTGCTTCCAGGAAGCAAATTACAGGTTAGCTATCAGGATATTTCAAAGCGGGGTGAAGAGGTTGGAGCAGAGTGACCGCTGCGTGACGAAGTGTCCAATGTTAACGTCCGGGCCAGGCCAACAGAACGTTCACTGCCGACCCGTGTTCACGCAGGTAGGAGGCTCAGGGCCAGGGGATGGGGCGGAGGGGACACCCCAGGTGGGGCTTCTCCCCAGAAGCCATGGCTCTTGAGCCTCAAGGCGTGGCCGGGCAGAGCGGTGGCAGCTGGGGCACAGCATGGCAGCCTCCTCCTGCAGACAGCTGTCGGCACAGGCTGGGTGACGGTTGCCACTGAGCTTTTATCTGAGCAAGCTGGGCGGGACTGTGATTGGCTAGGGGTGGACAACTGCTGGTCCGCGAGCCAATGTTCCTGACTCTCCATGGGAGCTCGCCCAGGGGACGGCGTGAGGACGGGGACTAGCACCAAAGCTGCAAAATTATGTCCTTGTGTTCTTTCTCTCGGGGTTGAAAAAAGCTTTTCATTTTGAAGGCTCCTTCTTGCCTTGGGTAATGGGAAAGGAGTATAGACTCTTAGCCATAAAAAGGACCTCGGATACAATGAGGTGTAGTATCTCCATTCAAAAGGAAACAGGGGCTTCTCCCAAATCCAGTGGTGAGCTCCTTCTCTGCCTTGAGGGCTCTTTGAAGTCAGATTTCTCTCTAGCCCCGGGGGAGCCTCTGGGAGCTAAGCAAGACTTGGGTGGTGCGGTGGGTGGGGGTTGGGGAGGGGAAGTTACAAACCCAGTTGTGTCCAGGGGCCAAACCGGCAGCCGAAATGAGTGTACCGGGCTAAGGAGGCTGTCAAGAATTTTATTCACGTCTTCATTCATTTAGCAAATACTTTTATGCCACTTGCTCTGTACTGAGCACGGCTGTAACTGCTTTGTAAATATCAAATATCAAAATGCAGTGGGTGCTGTTATAACCCCTGCGCCATGGATGAGAGAACTAAGCAGAGAGAGGTCAGGAGACGTGCCCAGGGCCCCGCAGCAGTGACGTGGCAGCGCAGGGCTGGAACCGGGCAGAACACGGGCCGAGGAGCCAGCCCTGGTCCCAGCAGGGGGCGGCCACCACTCCGGGCCAGCCCCCTCTGGCCAGAGTTTCCAACTTTTCAAGGGAACTAGAAATCCATCATTGTATGAAAAATCTCCTAATTTTAAAACGTTCACTTTAATTTTGTAAACGTTATGTGGCTCAAAGGAAATACTGAATTGCGCCGGGCAACCCCTGCCTGCAGACGGAAGAGGGACCAAGGCGAGGAAGAGGAGAAGGGGGAAGGGACAGAAGAGGAAAGGAGAAATGAGGGGAGTGTGGCGCAAAAAGCCTATCTGTGACGATCACTCCTCATTCAACACGCGTTTATGAAACACCTACTATGTGCCAGGTGCTGGTGCCAAGGGAACAGCTTTGAGTACGACGTGGACCCTCGCCCCAGGCAGGGCTTACGGCTGTATTCTCCTCACCTGCTCTGAGTTTTAAAACAAGAGTGCGGTGGCAGGAAGTGTCTTGGGGACATGGCTCAGGGAAGTGACCTCCTCTAGCCCTGATCTGGGCTCACTGCCATCTTGCGCAGATGGGGGGACCCTCTGCTATTCCTTTGCTTCCAAACCTTAAGCAGCACTGGCTTGTGGGCGGGGCTTTCTTTACCCGCTTGTCTTTTTAGTGGCACAAGCGGCCACCGCCAAGCCTGGTGTTCGTCCTTCTAAGAATTGCAGGGCCCGGCTCCCCAGATCCGCCAGCTTGCCGCCAGGTTCTTGGACGTTCAGTGGCGGGCACCTTCTCCCCCTACCCTGGGCCTGTAATTCTGGGAGCCGCCGCCAGGGGGCCAGTGTTGCCGGTGTCACGCGACACCCGGCCGAGTTGCTGAGAAAAGCAGGATCCGCTCCCGGCCCAGACGCCTGCTTTGTCTCCAATGACCTGCCTCCGAAGCCTGGATGCCCAGCATACTTCACCAGGGGAGGCGTGGGAGCCTGCAGTGTCCCCGTCGCAGAACACAGACGCAGCGAGGGGGGCGGCATGCACGTGATGGAAGATAGGTCTTCGCTGCCCCACTCCCTCCGCGCCACCCTTCTCCCCAACCTGAGAACCTCATCGAATTGGCTGATTCATTCCTGGTGACTTCTGCAGCCGCTGCTTCCGTATCTGCACCTTGAACTTGCATTAAGTTTTAATTAAAGCCGTTTCACTGGCCTTGCCCTTGGCTAAATGCGGCCGTGGGCACAGGGCACATAGATATTTAATAGTCTGCCTCTCCTCACTGAAGGCGCAGGGTGCCCAAGGGTGTACCCGAGCCGTGCCCGCTCGCAGCGATCCGCGCGCTCACTTAAGTGTGCCCACAGGCCCCGAGCGGGGAGCCGGGCAATAATTATTCATTGCCCTGGGTTAAGTGTGCCCAGGGGCACCCGTAAACTCAAAGCAGTGATTAGCGATTGCTCCCAGTGAAGGCTGCCCGAGGTCCTGCACAATGTCCTCGGCCCTAAATATAGCCTCCGCGTGGGGCCTTAAAGGGCACCGCGTTTTTGCTGCGCACTTGATCTCGCCTTCCTTTCCTTCTTGAAGCAGAATTGTTGGCCTCCTACTCGGAGCCCCGCCTGCAGGGCCTCCCCTGCCTTCCCCCAGGTTGCAGCCCCCTGACGGGCAGGGTGTGGGAACAGTGGGACAGCTTGGGCGATGACAAGGGGAAGCACCGAATTCTCTTGTCTGCTCCCCAAACGGCCAGCGTCCTCCCCATTCCTTCCTCTCTGCTCCCCAAGGTCCTGATGGCTTCCAGTTCCCTCGCCAGCTGTGCCTAGGACCCCAGCTGCCCCCTTGGTCGGCGAGGGCAGCAGCTGAGGCAACGACATTTCCCTGAATCTGTTGACACTCGAGTCCCAGAACATAAATGATTTTCTTGTCTTAATGAGCAAACAACCCTGCCGCTCTGCTCTCTAGCCGGCCGCCTGCTGGGGTAATTGCCAGCGCTTATGTGCTCGGGCAGAAATGTTTACTCACTCACCTTTGCTTACCGCTTGCCAGGAGAGGTGGCTTCCTCTTTGTTCGGCAGGTCCCCTCGCCTCTGCCCTGGGAAGCGCCAGTGGACAGGTGGGGCGGGAGCAAGTCTCCGGAAAATTCTGCCAGCAGGTGTTTGGGAACACGCAGAGACAGGACTTTTATAATCCTTCGGAGAGTGTTGGTGGACAGTGGCAGCTCTCTTGGGCCGTGGCTGTGGCAGCCAAGGCTGGAAGCGGCCCAAGGGTTGGGAAGGGTTGTGGCACAGGGTCCATCCTGCCACATGCAACTAATTGCTTGTTGCCCCCCGCCAGAAGCCCCCTCTGAGCGGAAACCCGAGGGCTTCTGCTTTGGGCGGGAGACTGGGCAGGGCGTCTCCGAGGCCCTTCCGGTGACGGGGAGCTCATTCTCTGGCAAGGCCGCCCGTCCTGGCACAGCTCTTTCCCCAGACTCTGCTTCTGCTGGTCCCGGTCTGTTCTCTGCAGCCTCCGGGAGAGAGGTGGCCCTTTATCCCTGTCGCAGCCCTCTGACTGTGTGAAGTCAACTTTGCCTTCCCTAAGACGTCTCGGGAATTCCTCCTCCCAGTCCTCCTAGGATAGGGTCTGGGGACCGCTTCCTGCCCCCTCCCACCATCCAGACAACCCCTTCCAAGGCCCCAATTGCCAATGTCCCACTAAGGTGTGACAGATGGAACCGAGGACTCCAGTCGTGCCTGATCGGGGTGGCACAGCTCATAGGGGCGACCGCGCACCCATTCTTTCAGTCGCAAAGGGCGCCCACTCGGTGCTCCCCTAACGGGTAAGGAGCACAAGAGTTCGGTGTGCCTTCCCCCCAAGTGGCCTGCTGCCCCGCCTCCTTGTCCTGCCATCCTCCCCTTGGCCCTGTCACCTTCCTGAGTGTCTCCTCAAGTGTGCCTTCTCCTTGAGCCCCTGCCGACCGTATCTCTTTGGCCAGGCTGTTCACAAGTACGTCCTGCTTCTCCAGAGCCCGTGGCTGCCGTCCCTTCAGTGGGAGCCGGCGGCTTCTCTGGAAGAGGCCAGCCTGACGGGGCTGGACGTCACCATCAGCGCCATCACCACGGCCACCATCAGAAGCAGCGCTTCCAGAGGCAGATCAGGGGTGGGTGGCAGCCCTGTCAGGGGGCCCCCCAGGGGAGCCTCGCGCCATAGCACCCTCGGAACTGCTGTTGGGAGCAGCTACGAGACCCCGAAGAACAGTTTGCCCCTTACGGGGCTGGTTCAGATGTCCACTTGTGAGACCGGACGGATTTAGGCAGGCGCCTTCGAAGATGGGGCCCCATCAGCGTCAGGCGCTCCGCGGCAGATGAGGGGCTCCTGCAATCACGCACCCGGCACGTCCTGATCGCCCTGATCCCTGATCGCGGTGGCAGGAGCATAATTACCATCTCTTTAAATAGCCCGAAGTTGCCGTGTGAGAGAAGACGGCTCATATGACATTTGCTCCCAGCTCGCTTCCTGCTAAAAATATCCTGGCTAAATAATATTTCCTGGTTGCACCAGAGCACCAGCCCCTGCCCCGGGTTCTGTGACACCTGGGGGCTTAGTCCAGAGGCTGGTCTGAAGCGGGTAGAGGGGCCCCTGGGGAGGGACTTTGCTTCTGGAAGGGACAGTTTCAGAGGGCTCAGGAGAACACTCCTGACCCACCAGGTGCTGGCGGGCTCCCGGGAGCTCCTGCCGCTCCACTGGGAGGCAGTGACACCGCTTGCCCACGGGTGAGACCCAGGGACACCCCTAATGTCCACCCTTCCCAGCGTCGTTGCTCTCTTGGTCCCCTCCGTGTTCCTCTCCCTCCTGGGCACCTTATCCCCACGGGCCAACCCCACCCTTCCTCTTCTTAATCCCAGCCTTGGCCCTGCATTTCCGAATGGCTTAGGATAAAGAGACCTTTGCTGTCCCTGGCGGGCACGCATGTTTGTGGAGTGTGGGTGGGGTGTAGCACGTCAGTGGAAAGCGCAGTCATCCACCGAAGGCCTCTAAACTGGGGTCTTCGAACTCCTGGGAGGTCCCAAGATGAACGCCGGGGGGTTCGAGGACAGAGATGAGAGAGGGTCTGCGGCCCTCATCCAGCTCTGTGACATGACAGCAGCGGGGACCCCTGATCTAGACCCCGGATGCGGGAACTGTTTTGTTCAGTTTGGGGTGTAGCACAGAGCGGTCTGGAATCTGGAAGACCACTTCCTACCTCCAGGGAATCTAAATTCTAAGGAAATCCCCATGCAAAGTGAGGTGGATCAAAGGCTCCAGCCTGTGTGGGTAGATCAGCGAGGACCATGACTTGACATTGTATAGAGCTTTATCACGGGCCACGTTTCATGATCGGGGTCCTGATGAGTTTAGACCATCGGGGATGGTCTCGTTGAGCCCCCAGGCATCCTTTTCCTTACTCAAGATGCTTGAAATCCTTTATTTGGAGACAGATGCTTTCATGTAGCAACTGCAGAGCTGGCCTAAAAGCCCCGGTGAGAGGGCTGATGCAGTGACATTCTTGCTAAAGTGTAAACAACTGATATGAGCTTTATTCCTTAAGAGCAGCTTTGGTAATGGAAGGGCACCAGGCTGGGTCACCAAAGATAAAGACAGTCTTGGCGCAGACATCTCTTGAGCATCTCAAAGGCAGCCCTGCGTCTGGTGTCTGCGTCCCCGGGGGCCATCACACGTGACAGGGTCCCCTGGGGGGCCAGGATGGCCTTCTTCTCTTCATTCATGCAGCCAGGCTCCAGCGCAGGCAGGGATACCAAACACCAAGGACCCTCATGCCAGCAATTCGGAGAGTGGCCCGTGGCTAAGGTCCTGCCACCACCCTTTTGTCCACATACCTGCACAGCATGTGGTTTTCTATGTCACGTGTCCTTCTCCATTCCAGTGCCACCCCATCTGGGGTCAGAGGTCTTGGTTCATAATCCCTGGCAGAGACAAAAGAGGTTCCTTTTCAAAAGAGTTTTCTGCATCAAGGAAAACCTGAGCCTGAAATGCCAGAGTCCTGGAGAGCAGATCTGTGGCCCTGGCTGAGATGGGATCTTGGCTACCTGAGTTCCCGAGGCCTGGGATCTCCATGGGAGGGTGCCACGGGGCACAGGGTCCATCCTGCCACATGCAACTAATTGCTTGTTGCCCCACTGCAATGCCGGGCGGCTCAGGGAGCCCCGGGAAAGCGAGCTTTGATAGGGGAGCCCCGAGCCTGGAATTTGCTGAGCTGGTCGCCGCCATCCTCTGGAGGGGAGAGAGTGTCTTTGAGAGCGCGGGTGAGTCACCGTGAGGGTGCGCCTGCCGGAAAGAGGAGCACCAGGCGCGCCCCCTCTGTCCTAGCCCCGTGGTTCCTTCCCTTGTGGCGAGGCTGTCCCTCCCGGGGCCTGACGGGCCCCACAGCCAACTGGGATGCCATCAGGCAAGGGAAGCTGTCAGGCACGACGGCTGGAACTGGCACGGGATCTAACTGGTGTCAATGCAAAAATAAAAAGCCAAAGTGGAGACAACAAGCATTTGTTTGAGATAAAAAGAAAAAAAGAATTGCAATCGGGGGCATAGACGCAGAGACCCAAGTCGGGTCCTGATCCTTAGAGGGAAGGCAAGGGTTTTATGAGAAAGGGAAGGGGAGGAGTTGCACCGGTTGAAGGAAGGCATTCCTCTTAGTGCGAACAAGCCAAGTTATTCTTTAGGTGCCCATGGCTGTTCCCTGATTCTAAAGAATTGTCCTTGATTATCAATTGTTGTGGTCAGGAGGTCTCCCTGTGAGCTCTCCAAACAACTGCCTGGAGGACAACGTTGGCCTGCCCAGCGCAAAGCTAATCCTGCCCGTCCTAACACTGCACAGTTCCAAGGAGCAGGGTGCACAAGGCCCTTCCTCTGGGAGGTGGCTCCGACTCCATTTTGAAATGATTCTCTTTACATCACTTTTCTCAGTGGTGACATCCCTGGCTCAGGAGCCGGACCGACAGGGAGGGGCTGGGTGGCGGCCCATCACCTTGCTCAGTCGCTGCAGGACCTCGGTGAGTCACTTAACCTCTGTGACGCTCAGTTTTTTTTGTCTGAGGCAGGGGAGTACAGGTCCTTCTGTGGGGATGCAGGATGCCTGGCTGTAGGAGCCGGGCGGGGTTCCCGCGCAAGGACGAGCCATTGCCGCTCGGCCCGCCTGGCTCTCTGCGCGGGTTCCAGTTGCTCAGGTCCCTGACTGGACGCGTCGGGCTCTTTAGCAAAGCGGCCTACGCGATGCAACTTGTTTTTTAACCCGAGACGAACCCTCTCCCAAACACGGTGCATGTCCTGCGTGCCCGGATGCTGGGATTCGTGTCTTAAAGAGGGCTTGTCAGTGAAAGCCCGGCTACCAGACAACCTGGTATTCGCAAAACCACCAGGAGCAAAACCATTGAAATACAGCATAAGGAAATACGCATAATTCACAAATGATGTCGATGACTTTCATCTTAGACTTCCTAACTGTCCTCAATAGAAGACAGACGCAGAGGAGATTTAACTCAGATGTTAACAGTGCAAGAATGCCCCGTTACCAGGATATGATGTTTCGGTCCTGCATAAAAATGTAATTATATTCAGAACTATATTTAAAGATTAAAAGGGGGACTGCCTACCACATCTAGCCCCAAATTCAGAATTAGAAACAAAGCAAAAGGCGGGGGGCGGGGAGGTGGGGGATGAGTTCTTCCAGTCTGCTAAAAATGGAAGTGTTTCTTGAAAGTTTTTACACATTTTGGCTGTTTTTATTTTAACAGTTTCCTGCAGTTTCCTGATTTTGAAAAGGGAGGGCTAGAATTCTACCCAGGGAATATTCACTGAGCGCTTGCTGTGAGAAGCCCCGTGGGAGGCGCGGGAGGGAACTGAGGCCGCGAGACTCTTGCTCTCCTTCGGGGTCCCTTCTGGAAAGGGATAGAAGGAATGTCCTGAGACTTATAATGGAGCACAGAGGGGGCAGAGGGAGACACCAAGGAGCAGATGACATTTGTCCTGGACTTTGGGGAGAGGGTTGGTGCTTGACAGTAAATAAAATACAAAAAGTTCGTCAAGAGCAGTAAGAACATTTTAGGGAGACTTTTTGGCTTCTCTGGAAAGATTTGCATGGTGTAAGAATGTTCTCTTCCTCATTTAATTAATTTAGTACCAGCAGCCAGAAAGGATCTCTCCCCTCTCTGGTTCCTAGCACACCTTCCCTGTACCTCCCTGCAGCTTCGAGCTCTTTCTATTCCTATTACAGTTATTGGTGCACCATTCTGTCTCTCCCTCCGGTCTGTGAACTGCTTGCGATCAGGGGCTGCGTCTTGTTTAGCATTTTCTTCTTCATGGGCCTTATCAAAATGCCTTGCTCTTGGTAAGCACTTAATACATGCTTGTTGCACTGAAATTTCACTAGGAATTCTTTAAAAATGTCTTAGGCAAAGAACATCTCTCTGTGTAAATATGTGACTAATATGCTGGAATATTAATGTACCAGGATTGCCTAAGCACTCAGTGGTTACAGATGTTTTCTCTTTTAATCTTCTCCCCCCGCCCTCCAAAGTGGTTAGAACCTATACGAGAAATTCTAATTATTTAAGATCAAAGACGTCAAGAACAGTGGAGGCAGCGCAGTGTCCAGCCTGCAGAAGAGAAACCAAGAGGGCCTTTTAGCTCTAGCTGCTGTTCACTGAAAGCAGGGGTTACTGACAAAACCGCCTCTAGGGGTCAGGCAGGGAGTCTGAATGAGTGAGGGCGAGAAAGCCGGTGGCCCGAGTGTAGGAGGGTCGAGGCTGAAAAGCCGCATGGGAGGCAGTAGGGAGTGGCGGTGTCTTCGGTGAACCGGTGAACCGGCAGTCACCAGACCTTCCCTCTGCCGGAGCCGACTCCTGCCTTGAAGGGAGGCAGGCCAGTGAGGCCAAACCGTCTGATTTCGCAGGTGTAGCTGGTTCTAAAATTTTGCCTGTGAGTTAAAAAAAAATTAAGACCCTCTGCAGGCCAAACCAAACATGTGTAAGGGCTGCATTTGACCCGAGAGCCAGAATTTGCAAGCTCTCACCAGCGTTTCTCAGCTGGAGGTGTATTTTTGCCTCCTGGGGACATTTCACAATGTCCAGAGACATTTTTGATTGTCACAATGCAGGGGGATGTTACTGCGTCTGATGGGTAAGCACCCATCTCCCTTAACCCCAGGGAAAAGTGGGGCCACCTAGACAGGCCACCTCCAGCCACTCTGACCTCGGGTTCCAAGGACCTCCTCCTCCGCCTCCTCTCTGGGGTCTGAACAATCCAAAGTGTTCCCGGTCTCAAGGCCATCTGTCTTCCTAACTGATGGTCCGGGAACCGTGAGGCCTGAGCAGGACCCGGCCCAGCCACCAGAAGGCCCCTCCTGCTGCAGGGGCTGTCACGGGGGGTGGGGGGGCGGGTGACACCTGAGCCCATGCACAGGGGGCCTGGCCAGGCCAGCAAGGAGGTGCAGCCACTGATGAGGCACTCAGTGACCTGGCCAGGCTGAAGAGGTGTCAGCTTCCTTCCGAGGGCCCAGGAAGTACCCTCTGTGATGGAGGCCATGGGGCCACCCGGGAGAGGGGTCAGCAGATGCCCAGACCTGTCATCCATCCCCAGAACCAAGGAAGGACGTGGAGGGGCCAGGGCTCACCCTCCTGCTGGGGACAGTCACTGCCCTAACAGTGACTTCTTCCAAGGTGTGGTGGCAGCAGCCAGGCCCCAGTGCCCACCTGAGGGTCTCAGGACGTTTGGGGGGCCCAGGAGGACCCAGCTGCCAGGGAAACCAGCTGCCGGTGCTCTTCACGAGAGCCCTCTGGCCATGCCTCTGGGAAGCTGCCAGCCTCATCCTTGGGAGGGTCCGAGAGAACCCGGGGCCAGGAGTTGGCCCCCAGCTGGCTGGTGGGATAGGCTGCGGGGGCCATACACACATCCAGCCAACTCGGGCCCCACGGGTTCCCAGGGACACCTCCTCACCAGCCTGGCTGAGCCTGGAGACCCGCTCCTGGCTGGCCAGGGGACACGCAGCAGGAGCTGGAGGAGCCCACGCTGGCACCTAGCCCCAAACTTCCCGGGCCTCCTGAGAGGCCCCCTTGCCAGGGTGAGTCGTGGAAGTGCCCCCAAGGGACCCCAAGGTCAAAGGAGAGGAGCGGGCAGGGTTCAGGCATGTTTTCCACCTGCAGAGCGCACACTGGCCCACGCTGTTACATGTGGGGAGGCGTGGGGGGAGGGGAAGGTTTCAGGCTCTGCGGCTGGACAGGCTCAAGTCCTAGCCCCTTGGCCCTTTAGCTGTGGGAACTTGGGCAAGGCGCTAACCTCAGTTTCCTGATCGGTCAAGTAGGGGATATTAATAGTCCCTCTCCAGTGGGGCCGCTGGGGGGTGAGTGAGCAGACGGGGCGGTGCGCCCCGCACACAGTGTGCATGCAGAATCCGCGCGCCCTTCCCGGGGTTATCACTCACTGCTGCCCCAGAGAGGGGAGCGGGGGAGGGCGGGGCGGCGGGGGGCTCTCCGGCCCAGCGGAGCGGAGGTCGCTCACTCCTTCCGGGAGAACAGGGAAAGTCTTCTGTGAAGCTCAGACCTCTAGGCGGGGGTGGGGGTGACAAGACACTGTGGTATGAGATGCCCCTCTCCTGGGCCTCCAGGGCCATGACCCCAGGTCTCCAAAGGACTCCATGGGAGGGGAATGGGAGGGAGTGTCACTGCTGTGTTTCCGTGACTCACCACCCCTTCGCTCCGGTTCCCATGGCAGCAGCCAGCACCTGGTTGGCTCGGCTGGCTCCAGCGACCCCACTGCCCCTGGCCCAGAAGCCCAGCGGCGGCCTGAGCTGCAGCAGCACCGAGCGCTTCCCTGGAAGGGTGGCGCCCCTCCCCCGCCCCGGGCCAGCCCATCGCTGGAAGTGGGACTTGAAACGCAGCCAAGGAGAGAGGCCTTCAGCAGCGCCCGGACTGCGAAACAAATAAATAAATAAATAATCAGGGTTGTCTTGGCTGATAAACGGTCCCCACCTCCAGGACGGCGGCTCCCCCTGCCAGCCCCCCTCCCTCCCCTTCTCCAGGCAGATCCATCCCAGCAAAAGCTTAATAGCCCCATTTAAGGCTTTTCCTTTTCAGCACGGAATTGAGCAGCTCCTGCCATTACGAGGTTTTCAGCTTCTCCCTGAAATCAAATTACTGACTCCATTTAATTTTTTAAAAGCTCGGATGATTTCCCTTCTTGAATCGGAGCCGTGACTCCAAGGCCAACCCCCCCGCCCCAGGCCCCCCCCACCCGCCCCCAGCTAGGCCGGTCCCCTGCGGATGACCGCTGCCCAGGGACAGCAGCCCCCATGCCAGGGCAAGCCTGACACCTAGAGGGGAAGCCGGCAGGAGGCCCCAACCTCTGGCCGCTGCCCTGGACGCCTGGCTGGTGGCCTGGGCTGGGGAGGAAGGAAGGCCTTGGCCTCCCCAGGCCTGGGTCAGCTCACGGGGCCCGTGGCTTCAGGCTAGAAGGTCTCCGGAGGCTGCGGGAAGGTGCAGAGGGCCCAGGGCTGCTGCTGTGAGCTCACTGTCGGCTGCCTCCCCAGACCCCCGGCTGCCTCTCTGAGTGCGCATCCTGAGCCCCATCGCTCGGGAAACGTGTATGGAGCGGATCCTCTGTGCCAGGCCCTGTTCCAGATCCAGGAGAGGGTGATGGAATTGGACAGAGCAAGTCCCTCGTGGGGGAGCGAAATCTCCAGCATGCACACGCGTGAGTGTGTGTGCGTGACAGGGGTGGGGACTGACACAAACGCATGCACAGACAATTGGAGGTAACGAACGCTGCCAAGCACCGTGAAAAGGCCCAACTGGCGCGACTTGGGTGGGAGGCGGGTTGTGGGCTGTTTTGGGGGGGATGGCCAACCCAGGAACAGCGGGGGGTGGGGCATCCAGGCAGAGGGACAGCGGGGGGGGGGGGGTGGAGGGACAGAAAGGAGGCGTCGAAGTTGCTGGAGGGGCGGCGTGGGCCTGCAGGGCCTGAAGGCCAAGGCGGGAGCCCAGATTTCATCCTGGCTTTGAAAAGCTGTCTGGAAAGTGCGCGTCGGAGGGACGAGAGCCACAGCAAGGGGACAGGTGGGGGGTTTCTGAGCGAGACAGGCCAAGCCGCCCCACTGGAAGGAAAGGTGACTCAAAGGGTCCCTCTCTGAGGGCTTGAGCCACTCCTGCCCTGCATCCAGATGGCTCGGCAGAGATGGCTGCCGGTGACCTTTGAGACATGTCACGTCTTCCATCCGACAACACGGGCCTGCTGTCTCTGCCTGCCTGTCTCTCTCTGCCCCCTTCCCTCTCCTCCCTTTTGCAGCAGAGCCACCCCATGTTGCGACCTCACAGACAGGGACGCCCATGCCAAGAAAGTCCTGTGAACCAGGGCAGACCCTTTACCAAGTCGTCCTCATGTTTAACCACCCCACGTTCTTGGACATGAGACAAGGGGATGGAGTTAATGAAATCGCCGGGCTTTACCTCGCATAAAAGGCTCCTCACCTCCCCCCCCAAGGCGGGCGGCGATTTGCAAGGCTGAGAGGGTCGGGCATTAACTGTTCTGGGCACTCTTCCCAGCTCCGCGCAGCTGGAACAAACCACTTGTCTGCCTTTCCTCGCTCCGCACCCACTCCAGACCGGAGCGCGTGTTTAATTAGAAGGTGCTTGGACTCCTTCTGTCCTTCCTTAAGATGCGACAGGGCTGTGACCAGGGCTCTGGCTCCGCCAGGGCCTGGGTGGCCCCTGTGCCTATTCCCGGGGCGGTGCGTGCACGGGCGCCAGTGTTTCCCCTGCCGTGGGCATCTCCGCGTCTTGCAGTGATTTGTTTATGGCTGACGGCCGAGAGTCTACGATGAGAAGTCCTGACAGGGAGCGGCTCTTCCCCTCCTGGTCAGCTCCCTGCCGGGGGCCTCAGACAACCTGGAATGCAGGGCGCTTAGACACCGCTGGCTCCCCATCCTCCGCAGCTTGGGTCCTGCTCTTCCAACGCCCCAGCCCCGCCCATGACTCCGGGTGTGAAGTCCGGGGTCTGCGATACATTTTTCGCTCCTCTCTCCCGTTACCCGGAAGAGCCGGTGGGCCATTTCCGTTTTGGGTCCCGCCCCCCCCGCCCCCCGCCGAGCTCTGCCCCATCCGAGCTCATGATTTTTCCCTGGTGAAGATCTTGAATTCCCAGAGTTTAGAATTCCCTTCTGCCATCACGACATGCCCTCTCCGCCTTCGCTGCTAGTCTCCTTTGGGTATTCGGATATTACTTAAACTGGAATCAGAGTCTTCAGCTTAGCCACCCTCCAAACTCTCACATGAGCAGAGGGGCCGTGGTGGGAAAGGCTTTCTCCTGGGTGCCCTGCCCAGGCTGTGTGGCCTTGAGCAAGCCAGTCCCCTTCTCCGAGCCTCTCTTTCAGCGTGGGGCGGTTTGGAACCAGAGCGAAAGGCCAGGCCACCTCTGCTCTACAATAACGTGGGGGTCCATCCCGTGACGATGGTAAGTCTAGAGCCCCCAGTGCTGGGAGAACCGCTCAGCCCCAGCCATCTGTGGTCCCCAGCTCTGCCTACCTCCTCACACCTCTGCTGCTCTGGTCCCTGAGGGTGCCAGCTGCCAGAGACATCAGGCCCAGCCCCTGGGGGACAGGTGGGATGACATGGAGGGACGCTTATTGCCGTGGAGCTGGCCAGAGCCCACCCCGACCTTGCTCTACACATGACCTCCCTCTGGCCTCTCCTTCCTCTCCCGAAGTCCAGGATGAGCTCTCCCACACCCCAGATCTCAGAGCCCCAGAATACTGGTCCTCAGAGTAGGGTCCCCAGACTAGCAGCGTCAGCGTCACTTCCCAGGTTAGAAATGCAAATTCTTGAGCTGGACTGTTGACCTACTAATCCAGCAACTCAGGGGGTGAGGCCCCACAACCTGGGCTTTCACAAGCCCTTCGGGTGAAAGTTGAAACTCTTGGAGAGTCTGTGCCAGGGACAACCCCACCCCCACCCCAAGAATTCCTCTGTCTCCGTAACAATAGCAACACTTGACAGCTTCCAAGTACTTTTTAAAAAAAAAAAAAGATTTTTTAAATATTAATTTTTTTTTAAGATTCCATTTATTTATTTTTTTAGAGAGGGGAGAGGAGGGAGAAAGAAAGGGAGAGAAACATCAGTGTCGGGGAGACACATCGATCAGTTGCCTCTCACACACTCCCAGCTGGGGACCTGGCCAGCAACCCAGACATGTGCCCTGACCGGGAATCAAACCCGCGACCTTTTGGTTTGCAGGCCAGCAGCACTCAATCCACTGAACCATACCCGCCAGGGCTAAAAAAAGATTTTTATTTATTTATTTTTAGCGAGAGGAAGGGAAGGATAAAGAGAGGGAGAGAGAAACACAGATGCAGGAGAGAAACATCAGTCGGTCACCTCCCACACGCGGCACGTGACTGACCCGGGCATGTGGCCTAATCAGGAATTGAACTGGCCACCTTTCGATTTGCGGGCGATGCCCAGCCAGCCGAGCCCCGTGGGTCGGGGCACAGCTTCCAGGTGCTCTCCGCCTCCACTGCTCGCTGCAGCTCGTACTGTCTCAGGGAAGAGAGGAATAGGTGTTCCCAACGTGCAGAGGAGGAAACGGAGGCTCAGGGCCCTGCCCAAGGCCACATGGCGAAGATGGCAGAGCCAGGGCTCACGCGCCGGTCTCCACATTCTAAGGCAGGGGCTCTGTCCCGCACGCCGTGGGTTTCTGGGGCTCCTCACACCAGAGGAATTAACACGCGTCCCTCAGTCAGAGAGGAAATCCCCCTTCCAGCTCTCTCTCCCCAATTTCCAGTTGCTATCCCAGGAGAGAGCATCCAGGAAACATAAATTTTGCCTGGTGGCTGAGTAAGAGCTCTGAAAGGAGTTACACGTCAGGGAGATGGGACTTTATTTCTCAATGAAATAGCCTTTTTATGGTTGGAATAAAAGTGCCAGCGGGAGCCTAATGCCAGGAAGTAGAGAGCACATTTGATAAACATCTTCAGCCAGGGGTGGGGCTGCCTTGGAGGGGGCGGTGGGGAAGCAGGCCCCACATTTCCACGTGCGTGTTTCTGGGCAGGTTAGAGCCTGGAGGCTCCTGGGGTCCTGCCCTTGGACCCCGCAGCCGAAGGCCGGCTGACCCGGGACCCTGGGAGCGCCTGTGCGGGGCCACGGGCCCCAGGAGCCGGGCTGCAGTGCAGAGAGTGGGCAGCAGGGGGCAGCATAATCCACCGTTCCTGACCGAGCCAGTGGGCGCTGTGGGGGTGCTGGGGGCGCTGGTAGAGGGGCTCTGAGACTCAGCCCTCAGAGGGGACCAGCAGTAACCCACTCCCAGGGACCTCTTCCTCTGCCCTTGAGCGCTTCCCACCCTCAGCCACTTTGCAGCAAGGACAATCTATCATCCTTACTCTGGCTGCAGCCTCTGTGGATCCAAATCTTAATGGGGGGAGGATAGCGTGTAGGGGGCTTCTCCCTCCCCTTGCCTGCCTTCTAGCTCATTCCTCTAAGTTTGGCCTCGGACCTATCAGCTCTTGGCTCCCTTCTGAAGCGCCCCTTGAGGGGGCTCAGTGTATGTCTAGGCGGCGGCTCTTGTGGGTGGGGGACCACGGCCTCCGTGGTCACTGGAGGCAGGAGAAAGTCCTGAAGGACAAAGGGAAAGCAAGGAAAGCTCCTCATTTGAGACTGTGGGTGATTGGCAGGTTTACGGCCTCGGGAAGGTGCGTGGTATTCTGCACAATCAAGTCATTTTTAAAAATAATCTCCCTGCTTAAGTCGTACACGCTGCTAATTGCATTTTAATAAGTCTCTTAAAATCTTGCCATATTTTTTAATATCCTAATATTAGGTAAGTGATTTCGGGGGACACTGGAGGGCACGGGGGTTCTATATAATAGAGGGGGGACTGTAATGAAGCTGGGGACAGCGGTGGCCCCCAACTGACCTGGGGTGTGTGTGATGCGGGTGGTGAGTGTATATGTGTGTGCGTGTGCACGCACGAGGGGCTGTAGCTTGGGCTTCCCCTCTGACCCAGCTCTTCCCATCTTCCTTGTCCAAGCACAAGGGTCCTGAACCGAGAGAGGGGCCGTAACTTGCCCAAAGCCATATAGCAAGAGGGATACCAATGGGGCCCTCCAGCCTTCATCTCGCGAGAGCAGGGGCAGAAGGACCTTTGCGCCGTCGCGGGCACAGCCTCCCTGCATATGCCGTGACCTGAGGAGGGAAGCAGAGGGGGACTTCCAGTGCCGCTCCTCAGGGGTCCCACAGCGAGTAAGTGGCAGAGCTGGGATTTGAACTGCAGTCGCCTGCTGTGCCTGGGGAGGCTCTTTGCCACAAATGGACAGGAGGCTGAGCTGGGGTCCGAGCACTTCCTGAATCTCTCAGGCTCCAGGGCCAGTGGGGGCCGTGTTGGCAGGGGCAAGGGAGGCCGGCAGAGGCCAGGAAGTAGAATGGTGGGCGGCTGTGGTCTCTATTGTGCCCAGCACCTCTGTAACTACACGGCGGGTCCCAAGGTCAAGGGCAGCCTTCTCCTCA
The DNA here is from genome assembly GCF_021234165.1 of Pteronotus mesoamericanus. Lineage (NCBI taxonomy): Eukaryota > Metazoa > Chordata > Mammalia > Chiroptera > Mormoopidae > Pteronotus > Pteronotus mesoamericanus. The sequence continues at coordinate 4,789,590 of NW_026555200.1, forward strand.
GAGTCCGCACAGGTCAGAGGCCGGAAGGGCCACGGCCGAGGTAGTCCGGCCTTGGACCTTAGCATGTTCTGGACTTCTGGAGGCCCCCGCTGGCTCTGGCCTCCCTCCCCCCGGTCCCCCCCCCCCCCGCTCTTGCTCCGAGCCACCCGCCCGGGTGGGAGGCACATGGTGAGCGAACTTCTGAACAGGAAGTCAGCATCCAGGTCGTCCCCAGCCCCTTTTCATGTGGTTTCTTTAATCCCCGGGGCTGGGTTTCAGAAGCATTTTACAGTTTCAGTTTTACAAAGCTACGCTCCCTTTAATGTTGGCGTTTTCAGGAGGTTGGGGGGAGCGGCTTCAGTCAAAACATGTGTGTTTTACATCAGCCAGCTGTGGACTGCGCAGCCGGGGAGGGGAGGTGGCAATGTGGCCTCCAGGCTCGGTGGGCTCCGGTGGATGCAGACGCCGGCTGGGTGAGCCCTTGAATTCCACTTGCCTCTCTCGCTCTTCCCCAGCTCCCTGCCTGCTTCCCTCTCTCCTGTCCAGGCCTCGGGGCGGGGGCGGGGGGTCCACCACAGCCGGTGGGGCCACGGCACCCTGCGTCCAGGCCCCTAACCCCCTGGAGCCCCTTCCAGTGGCTGTCATTGCACCAGCTCGTGCTTCCCAGACATGGGCATGCGGGTGTGTCATAGCCTCCAGCCACCTGTGTCTGACTTAATTCAATATTGTATTTTTACCTAAGCAAAAATACTTAGGAAACTGTGAGTTTGATATGTTGGTTACATCTATCTGTTCTGATACATAAGAAAACGAACAAAACTGCTAAAATAGAAAGGAAGGGCGACATAGCACCTAAAATCACCCTGCAGACTTCAGGAACCCAGCCATGCAGACTCCAGGAACCCCTACGTTCTGTGACCCCTTCCCTGGGAGAGCAGATGAAGGTCCGGAGGTGAGGTGACCTGCCTGAGGTCATAGGGCGTGTGGGATTCGGGCCCCTCAGTCCGTGTTCGAGGCCAGTGGCGGCAGCATCAGGCTTCAGGGCAGCCTTCTTGCCCTGCATCTCGGGCTCTGAGGAGCCACCTGGGGCCGCTCTGCGCTCACCGTGGAGGCGGCTGCGCTCCTGGGCAGTGGTGGTCGAGTGGAAAGAACATGAACTTCGGAATCAGTCACACCTGTGCCCAGGTTCTTCCCTCTAAGTGTGACTGTGGGAGAGACCCGGTCCCCCCTTCCGTGAAACAGGGATGACCACAGGCGGTCAGACACATGCGGGATGTGCATTTGCACCTCTGCAAACCCAGAGGCCATCTGTGAGCACTTGGACCTGGTTCTTGCCCACGTGGCTCCTGTCCCTAGCCCTGGCTCCTCCCCCTCTCCTCCTGGACCCAGGAGAGGCAGCAAGATGTCCACAAGAGAGGACCGGGATGAGGGGCATGCCCTCCCGCCCCATGCGCCAAGCAGTGTGAGGGTAGAACAAGCAATGTGTGTGTGAGGACAAAGGCGGCTTTCCCTCAGAGGTGGGGTGGCCGGGAGACTCCGAAGCTGCTTGGATAAGGGTCAGGGCCTGGCACGCCCGCTCCACGCTGCCCGGGCCGCTTGGGGTCGGGACTGCCGAGGCCACGCCCCCAGTCCAGCAGATGCCCCAACCCCCACCAGCCCCAAACTGCCCTGCTGCCCCATGGCCTCCAGCTGCCTGAGGGGGGTCTGCAGGCTCTGCAGCCTGGGCCAGGGGAGGGGTGTGCCAGGGCCCCACGTGTGGCTTTGCCTCCATTATGGCCAGGGGTTCCCCAGAGAATGTTACTTCGGGTCTGGGCAGCCATTCTTGGGCCACAAAGGTCAGCGGTCAAGGCCAGAGGCCCTGCATCCCCCCAGGACAGAGGCTGCTCCTAGAGGACACAGGAGAGTGGAGGAGCACAGGTCTGGCCTTGGGGCTGTGGGGCGGGGGGGAGACACTGCCCTGTGGCTGTCGATCTTCCCTGGGTGCTCAGGAGAGGGTAAGAGACCCCGCAGGACTTGACCGGAACGCTGCTGCTGGGGGCCGTGCTCTGAGCATTTCCGATGTGCCAGACACGGTGCTGAGCACGCTACATGCCTCATTTCATCCCACCTGCTCCGGGAGACGTCTGGGAGTGATCTAGAACAGCGCTGCGCACACAGTAGGCCCTCAATAACCATTTGTTGAATGAAAGAGGCTAAGAGGGGTGAAGTGATTCATTTGCCTCTCGATCTCCACGCTTTTACGCTATGCTCATTCCTGAGGACTCGCTCCTGGTGGCGGGTGCTCAGGCATGAACAGAAGAGGGATTCGGGACAGCAGGTCCCCCCAGGTCCTACCCACCACCCCTACTCCTTGTTCCTGAGGCTGCCAATGTCCCTTTTGGGGGACGGTGTGGGAGGGCAGGTCTCTCAGGACGGTGGGTGCTTCCTCAGCTGATCCCTGGAGCCACCCAGGGGAGAAACACGCTTGGCCTGGGGCCTTGTCTGCTCCTCAGGGCAGCGGAGGGTTGGGCCTGGCCGGGTTGCAGCTGCGTGGGGCCGGGAGGAGGGAATCAAAGGCAGCCATGTGGGCCCCGCTTTCATCTCCCGGCTTCAAAGAGGTGCAAACAAACTCTGTCCCCGTGCCAGGCGGCAGCTCCCTCCTCAAGGCCCCAGCCTGCTTTCCCCTCCTCCCTCCTGCTCCTTCCCCAAAAGTCAGCAGCGCCTGGTCACAGGGCACCCCCCGAGGGGCCTTCACCCCTGGCCACGCAGGGGCAGAGCCGCCGCTCTGCCAGGCCACGGAACGAAGGGGCCGGGATGCCCCTCACACCTGTACGTGTTCCCGCCACAGGCGGGGCGGGCAGCGGGAGGCGGACACACCCCAGCAGCCCGATCACTATAGAGCCTTCCGGCCTGGAGTCTGCCGTCCGTCCGGCGGCCACATGTGGCCGCCCCACACCAGATTCATGGCTAGCCCGGAGGGAGATGTGCCTGACGGGTTTTCTCAGATCCGGTATGAACAAAAGCATGTAAAATATCTCATTCATCATTTTTTACATTGATTACATGCTGAAATGATAATATTTTGGAGCTATTGGCTTAAAAAGTATAATATGTTATTGAAATTAATTTCACCTGTTACCTTTTTACTCCTTTAAAGGTGGCTACTAGGATTGAAATTTACACATGTGGCTCACTTTCTTTTTTGGGGGGGCTCTGCTCCAGACAGTGTGCCCATGTGGCAGACGAGGGGGTCTTAGATTCAGAGGGGTTCGGGCCCCTGAACCCAGGTGGCATTCGGTAAAAATTTGATGCAATGAATAAGTGTCTTTTACTGGCTGTGTGGAGACACAGATGACCCCCATCCCTCAAAGAGCTCCTGGCGCAGAGTCTAGTCCAGCTGGGAGGAGGGGAGGAGCAGCGCTGGAGTCAGAGACCCCAGCTCTGTGGGGCCCCTGGGGACCCCCGAACAGTGAGGAGATGAAGAGGCCAGGGCCTGGATCCTGGCTTTGCCACGTAGCACTGGTGAGACTTAATTGCCTTGACTTTCCCGCCTGTAAATGGTGAGGACGACGGTAGGAACAGCAGCTCCCTCGCGGAGGCGCTGTGGGGACTGAAGGGCTCCACACACTTGGCCAACGTCCGGCGTGTTAGCCATGAGTGACGACGTGGGACAGACCCCACGGAGTGTGCCTCACGGGCCACACTCCCCACTGATCTGAGTCCCCGCTGCGAGAGGTGGGTGAGGAGGGGGTGCTCCCACCCTCCCTCCAAATCGCCTCTCCAGGTCCACCTGGCCGGGTGTCGGAAGTGCCTGCTCCTGGGGCTCTGGGGTCAGTCTCTCGCTTCTCCTCCTCCCCCATCATCTCTTTGTGCCCTGACGCCCCACCCCACCCTCTCCTAGCACTGCCCCTGAAATCTGGTGGCTCCCGGAGGTGGCTTTAGGACCTTTTTCTTTGGAAAGAACCTTCCCCAGGAAAACACACTTTCTCTTGCCCACTCTGACCAAGGACCTCCTGGCGAAGGCCAGGAGTGGAGAAGGAGGAGCCTGGCACAGTGCCTGACACTGGACACAGCTCCCCAGCAGGTAAGGGGGGCACGGCTGCAGGGACAGTGGGTTCCTAGAGGTCTGAGCTGGACCTGGAAGGATGTGGGTGGGAGCCACCAGAGCCTGGGGCACCCCAGGCAGGGGGCCCGGCCAGAGAAACAGCCAGGAGGCGACGAGATGACCCGTCATGTTCACGGTGAGGGTCAAGGGGAGAGCCAGGAGACTGTTGGGGTAGCCCCTGTGCAGGACTTGATGAAGCTGGGGCCAGGGGTGGGGCGTGGGGACTGTTTCTTCCCACAGATGGGGGTGGGGTGCCCAGAGATGGTAGCAGGAAGTGAGATGATTGGAACCACACAGGGCCAATGCGAACCAGATGTGATCAGGGTCAGGGGCTCCAGCACGAGGAGGGGGAAGAGAGGGGAGCGAAGCAGGCTGTTCCCACCTCCCCCCACCCCCCAAGCCCTCAGGCCAGTGTGGTTCTGCGGCCACTACTCACTGAAAGGTAATGAGAGCCACACTAGAAGTGACGTTCATAACTGCTCCCACGTCGCACTGCAGCCATCTGCAGGGATGGTGCTGGGCAGGAACCCAGCCTCCAATCCCGGCAGGCTCAGGGGTCCAGAGGCTGCTGCTACTGCTCAGCCTTATGCACTGCACGCTCCTGCCCCAGCCGCTTCTTCCAGGAAGCCCTCCCTGGTTCTCCGGTTGGATCGAGCACCTTTTCTGAGTTCTCTGTGCTCTCAGTGTTGGTGGATTGTGACTGCTTCTTCTGAGCTGCTTAGGTATCCACAGGTCTCTCTAGACTCCAACCACTCCCCCAAGGCCACTTGAACTTTATATATGTGTATATTTAAATTGGTTTTCTTAAAAAAAAAATCATGAGTCATTTGAGAATAAGCGCTCATCGCCAAGATAACAGAACCCACTGAGGCACAGAGTAAAATGTGAAGGGGCGCCTTTACTTGCATCCCCCCAGCCACGCCCCTCCCCATGGCAACTGCCATTAGGTTGGATGTAGGGTCTTTTAAATTGTGTGTGTGTGATAGAAAACACATGACATAAAATTTATTATCGTAACCATTTTTAGGTGCGCAATTTGGTGGCATCACGTCGTTCACATTGTTGTGCAACTATCACCACTGTTCACTTCCAGAACTTCTCAAACTGAAGCTCTGTCCCCATGAAATGACAACTCCCCGCTCCCGGCGCCCCAGCCCTGGCACTTGCCACTCGCTTTCCATCTCTACCAGTTTAACCCCCTCCAGGGACCTCAGGTGAGTAGGATCACACAGTATCTGCCAGGGTCGCAAGGTGGGGAGACAAAACTGGAATTAATTGAGAATTGGAAGCTTGGTTGAAGAAGGGCCTCTCAATGCGGTGGTTTAATTACAACTGGGGTGAGAACACAATGAAACAGTGCAGAACTGGGGGAGACAGCAAGGGAAGGATTTTTGAGGCAAGGGAGTCAAAGAATCTTAGGGTGCAAACTGTTGATGCTTTCCATTGAAGGAACTCGTGGGTCTTTTGGGAAGTCCCTATGATGAATAATCAAGTCATTTGCCTGGGCAAGAGTCTCCTGGAATAGCAGGGAGACAAGGGAATAGTATAGTCTTGTTCCTGTAGACTCTGGCTTGTGTGGCGGGGGAGAGAGTGGTAGTCTTCAGTGTTTACACTGAGTGAGGGTAGCTGGCTTTGGTTCTTGCCCTTCCACGTTAAGGAAAATGTCAACCAGTGTTCATGGTGGAACTATACTTGTTTGTCGATGGCACCCGCAGGTTAGCTGCGCGTTTTGAGTTTGGCAATGTTAACTGAAGCATTCTGTGAGAATCAGTTGGCCCTATGAAATGTGTAATTTTATTATTGGTAAGTGTGTACCGTAAATTTAACAACATTGCAGGAAACAAGATCACACAAACATCGGTTGTGTTTCTATAAAAGTAATGAACAAACTGAAGAGAAAATAAAGAAAAAACAATTGTGTGTAAAATAGCACCCAAAGAAAAAGGAAAAAAAAAAAAGGAACAAAAAAAAAAAACTAGCACCCAAAAGATTAAACCACTTAGGAAAAACATACCCAGAAAAAAACCCCACAGAGGAGAAAGGCTTGTACACTAAAAACTACAAAGTATCACTGAGAGAAATGAAAGACTTAGTTAAATGGGAAGACATGCCATGTTCATAGACCGGGAGTTTTAATTTTCCACTGAAAGGGTGTACCATGACTTGCTTATTCATTTGCTTGATGATGGATGTTTGGGTTGTTTCCGATTTTTGATAATGAACAGAGGGGCTATGCACATTCACGCACAGGTTTTTATGAGGACATAGACTCAGTTTCTCTTTGGTAAATATCTAGGAGTGGGTTTGGTGGGTCACATGCTGAGTATATGTCTAACTTTATGACACTGTCTAACAGTCTTCTAAGGTGGCTGCACCATTTTGCATTCCCACCGACAACATAAGGTAGTTCCAGTTGCTCCGCATCCTGCTAGCATTTCACATTGTCAGGTTTTAAAGTTTGAGCCATTCCACTAGGTGTGCAGTGGTATCTCACTGTGATTTTAATTTTCACTTTTAATGACTAAAGATGCTGAATATTTTGTCAGAGGTGTCTATTCAAGTCTTTAGCCCCCCCCTTTTTAAAAAAAGATTTTATTTATTTATTTTTCAGACAGAAGGGGAGAGAGGGAGAGAAACATCAGTGTGTGCTTGCCTCTCACACACCCCTTACTGGGGACTTTGCCTGCAGCCCAGGCATATGCCCTGACTGGGAATCGAACCAGCAACCCTTTGGTTCGCAGGCCAGTGCTCAATCCACTGAGCCACACAAGCCAGGGTATTGAGCTCTTATTTTTACTGGGTTATTTCTTTTCTTATTTTCGAGTTTTGAGAGTTCTTTGTATATCTGGTTACTGGTCCTTTATCAGATATGCATTTTGCAAATATTCTCTCCCTGTCTGTGGCTTGTCCTTTCATTTTCTTGAAGGTGTCTTCAAAGAGCAGATGTTTTTTTACCATTTTTTTCTTGTATGATCTGTGCTTTTGCTCTAAGAAATCTTTGCCTAAGCCAACGTATTAAATAATTTCTCCTATGTTTGTTGTTTCTTGGAGTTTTATAATTCTAGATTTTAGAGTTAGGTGTTTGCCTAATGCCTTTTCACAATACCTTTCTGCTAAATCAGAGTGGGTTCTGTTGTCTACACTGAGAACACCAGCCGAGGCAGGAATTGTGGTGGTGGCGGTTACGGTGACGGTGTCAGTGGTCAGGCTGGGGGACAGCAGTCATGACCTGGTGACAATGTTGACGCTGGTGGTGACAATGGGAACAAGGGCGGTGTTGTTGACCACTTTCTAAGTGAAATACTACTGCGGTGTGCAATCCATGGCAGCCCTGTCCCCTCCGGACTGAGTTACTGTTTGTCACCCACCTGTCCCTTCTCTTAATGATCCGTGCATATTGCAGACTCCAGCTTGCCGATCTCTCATAATGCCGTTCCCAGGAAGGTGCTGAGGACCTGCCTGCAGAGGTATTCACAGGCACTCACATAATGCTGGCTATGGTATCGTTGTCTATTGTAGGAAAGAATGGGAACAACCTACATGTCCATCAATAAAATGGCTCAAAGATGGGCTATCCGTACTGTGGAATATTATGCAGCTTTCACGTAGAATAAGCTAGATCTTTACGGACTTCCATGGAAGGAGGGCTGTGTCATATGGCTAAGTGAAAAGAGGCAAATTGCAACAACACGTGCAATCCCAATTTTTAAAAAGTACGTTCAAATGTGTGTTTGTATATGCAAAGAAAATGTCTGGGAGCACATGTAAGAAACTAATACCTGGCTGGTGTGGCTCCGTGGGTTGAGTGCCAGCCTGCGAACCAAAGGGTCGCCAGTTCGATTTCCAGTCAGAGCACATGCCTGGGTTGCAGGCCAGGTCCTCGGTAGGGGGCGTGTGAGAGGCAACCACACACTGATGTTTCTCTCCTTCTCATCCTCCTTCCCTCCCCCTCTGTCTGGAAATAAATAAATTCTTTTTTTTTTTTTAAAAAAGAAACTATTAATAGTAGTACCTCCAGAAGAGACTTTTCACTTAATATGCTTCTGATCTGTTTGAATTCATTGCCTTGAGCAGTTACGACTTTAATCTAAAAAATAGAACACACACACTCACACACACAAGATGAGGTGGGGCGAGATTATTCTTTTTATTTTAGAAATACGGCCACGGAGGCATGAGGTGGGGGTGTTGTCCTGACTTGCTCAAGTGGGTGGCCTCGGGAGCCAGAGGGAGGAACTGGCTAGACAGGAGTCCTCCTGTCTGGTTTTCCAGCCTCTGCCCCGCCCTGCCTTGCGTGGAAGCCGTGAGTCCTGCCTCCTGGCCCGTCCCCAGGTGCAGCTGCCCCCGGAGCACTGCTCAGCACAGAGGTGGGGACGGAAGGCCATGGCCTGGGCCAGCTCCCTACCCGCCATACCTCTGGTCTCCTTCTGCGCCTTTCTCATCTCCCCATGCAGGCGTCCTCGCGCGCTAGGGAACAGAGGGGAGGGTGGGGTCCCAGGGCAGATCTGGGAGCCCAGGGAGTAGCCACGGCCAGCTGAGGTGCGGGTACTGTTTAGAGGTTAGCTGAGCAGGGGCTAAGGACAAGGAGGACAGAGGCACGTTTCTTGATATATGGCCCAAGAGCCACCTGCGTCAACATCCCCTGGTAACTAGTGTATTAACTGGGTCCTGGTTCCGCTCCTGAGCTGACGAATCCGAACCCCTGAAGAAGAACATCAAGGCCTGCATTTGATAGAATTTGGCTACAGCGGATGCAACGCGATGACATCTGACTCTCCGGGCTGGGACCTGGGCCGGGAATTTTTTCTCACCGCGCAGATGACTGCAATGTGCAGACAAGCTCAAGAGCCGCTGCGGCGGAACCCCGCTACTCAAAGTGGGGCCCTTGGCTGAGCGGCCGCGGTTTCACGGGAGCTTGTTAGAAACGCAGAGCCTCGGCTCCGGCCCACCAAGGCCCGCCCCCTCAGACCTGCGGCTCGTCAGGGCCCCTGGGCGATCCGTGCACCTAGCACAATGGGAGTAGCTCCAGGGGGCTTGGCTGAAGCAGGGTGACCAGAGGCGGTGGTCCCCAACATCAGGATAACCCGTGACCTAAAAGCAACCCTGCTGTCCCAGCAGCGCCCAGGCCAGGGCGCAGGGCACCTGTGGCTCAGAAGGTCACCAGGTGCGTCCAGCGGGCAGGCCTGACAATGCCGTGTGGAGGGTCAGGCTGTGGCAGGGCGCAGGGTGAGGACCGTGTTTGAGGAGGTGGTCCCCCCACAGGTAAGGGCTCCTCAGGGGGTCAGCTCAGGTTTCATTCTGCTTCCCTGTCCCAGCGTCTGGGGCAGGTTACTTCCTTCTGAGCCCCAGCTCCCTCATCGGTACAATAGGGACACAAAATCGCCTACCTCCCAGGTTGTTGGGCTGGAGTGAGGTCCACCAGGACGTCTGGCTCTCGCCAGTGCTTTGTGTCAGCTCTGATTTTGTAGCTATTTGGCAGAATCTTTAAGTGTGCCATGGAGCACAGGCTGCAGGCGAACCTGCCGTGGGGCGTGGGCCCCTCACTTACCCTCCCTGAGCCTCGCTTCCATGCCAGCAAAACGCGAGAACACTAACAGTACCCGCCTCAGGATGGGCCGCCACCCACAGGTGTCTGAGCTCGTGCCCTGGCCCACCACGCTTCCCAAATAGACACGACCCCATCGCACGTGCTGAGACAGATGGTCTTTTATTGAAGATTTCTTAGGAATTCCGGGGAAAGGCGTTTCTGCCATGCCCCCAGTCCCCAGAGCTTTTCCAGACTGTCCGCTGGCACTCGCTGGGTTTTCGCTCCGGCTCCCTGCGCCCTACCGGCGGCCCTCTCTCCTCGCTCTCACAGCCCCCTCCACAGAGCGACTCCGCAAGGCTGCGCCTCGTCCGGCTCCCTCAGCCCAGCCAGAGCCGCCTGCCAGAGGGCCTATGAGGAGTGTCTTACCTAGAATGCACAGCGATCCTAGGCGGTGGACCTGTTTTCATGCCCATTTTACAGGTGAGAAACGGAGGCAGCGTTCTGGTAACTGTCCGAAGGTCACAGTGGGGGCTCATGTGAATTTGTGATTCTAATCCAGGCTCTGGGGCTGTCCCCTTAACCTCTCAGGGGTCTCCTGTGTTGTTCTTCTGAGCTGGGGAAGGGGCCTCACTTGCGCCACACAGGGGGAGAGTGAGAAGTAATTCGAACTTGTTTCATGCAGCGTATGCATGTCCCAAGTATTTATGAGCACCTACTGTGCATCGGAAACCAGGGACATGGGGTTGAGCAAAGAAGACGTGACCCCTGTCATCATAGAAACAGTCCAGTAAATTGTTTGAAGAGAAAAGAAAAAGCCCCCA